>NC_086172.1:20507500-25307500 GCF_023053635.1 Elgaria multicarinata webbii
GCCCCATACTTCCCTAGATATCAGCACTCCGGTGTGATAAACAAGCAGGCCGTGCATACTAATAAAGGCAGGAGTACCTCTGCTCCAGTCATTTTCTCTCAGGATGGGAATAGGATTGAGGGACAGTTGAGTGGAGAAATTGTTTCCTCAGAAGGGAAATTCTCTCTCTCTCTCTCTCTCTCTCTCTCTCTCTCTCTCTCTCTCTCTCTCTCTCACACACACACACACACACACACACACACACACACACACACACACTGGAATCACCAAGACCTTTGGGGGCGGAATGCAGAGAGCCTTCTCAACATGCTTGAGAAGAAGCCCATCATTTTGCAAATGCCCAGGTATGGCTTGTGCATAATCAGAGGCCCAATTTCCTTTGCATTTGTCTCGGTTGAATTTGGTTTTATTAGTCGAAGCCCAGCTTTGCATTCTACAAAATTAATGTGTAATTTTATTCATCCCTGGATGTGCCTGGAAGATCCATATTTCCCAACATGTTCCCAAAAGGGGGAGTGGGTGGAGAACCACTCTGGCATAGTTCATTGCCCTCCCATTCCCACGTTTAAAGTAAAGAAAGAACAAAGGGAACAGGAAGAAGAAAAACACCAATTCCCCCCTCCCACCACCTTCCACACTGCCAGTCTAAGCCTGGCAGGACTTTGGGTTTTTCAGAGCTTCTGTCATCAGCAGCTTCCAGCCCCCAATAGAAGGATAATCAAATTTATTTTGAAAAAGAGATCCCCTAAGAACACCATGCAATGAGTTCAATGGGAGGAACTGCTGTTTCTAATATCGCATTTCCCCATGAAGCTATCTTATTAGCACTGGTGCACTGGTGGAGGAAAGGTATGCAGTAAAAAAGGCACATGAAATAGAACAATTGGATCATAGAATCATGGAATCATAGAATAGCAGAGCTGGAAGGGGCCTACAAGGCCATCGAGTCCAACCCCCTGCTCAATGCAGGAATCCACCCTAAAGCATCCCTGACAGATGGTTGTCCAGCTGCCTCTTGAAGGCCTCTAGTGTGGGAGAGCCCACAACCTCCCTAGGTAACTGATTCCATTGTCGTACTGCTCTAACAGTCAGGAAGTTTTTCCTGATGTCCAGCTTCCTGTAACTTGAGCCCGTTATTCCGTGTCCTGCTCTCTGGGAGGATCGAGAAGAGATCCTGGCCCTCCTCTGTGTGACAACCTTTGAAGTATTTGAAGAGTGCTGTCCTGTCTCCCCTCAATCTTCTCTTCTCCAGGCTAAACATGCCCAGTTCTTTCAGTCTCTCTTCATAGGGCTTTGTTTCCAGACCCCTGTTCATCCTGGATACAGCTGTCCCATTAAAATAATGGATTCTATGGATAAAAGGAGACAGACAATCTTATAAGATGAATAGTACATTTATACGGTCTGGTATTACAAAAACATGGATTTAATATAAGATATTTTCATTCTAAGATTGGTCCCATATTGTCTCTAATTTTAGTACTGTTAGGGTTGTAAGTGGGTTGTCTTTTAAAAGTGGAAAGAAAAGGGTGTATCTCGATATTGTGACTTATTGAATGAACAAGTGTTTTGTTTTGTTTTGTTTTTGACATTTGATCAGCTCAGGTATAAAATGCAGTAAAGCTTTTGTTCGTACTTTCATTACTTACAAGTAAAAATATAATTTTAAGAGCCAACAAAAGTATGAAATTAAAAGGAATCTGACAGAATCTCTGTTATTTGGAGCACAATTCTATGTGTATTTAAACAGAAAAATTCCCTACAGCTGCTGGGGAATACTGGGAGGCGTGGTTTCTTTTTACTGTCTAAAGTTGCATAGGATTGTGCACTTAATAAAGAAAACAAAGTTTATTTATCAATGGTACTTAACAGCTGTAAAAATAAAACAATTATATGTGAACCGCCCAGAGAGCGTCGGCTATTGGGCGCTATAAAAATGTAATAAATAAATAAAATAAATAAATAAATATATTATGTTCTTTTGTTAGAGGTGAAATCTAAATCTAAAAAAGCAGACTTCACAACGCTTCTTTCAGGGGCTGTACTAAAGCTAGTGGCTTCACGCATGTACCAATCCCTGGTTTCTAAACTCCATCTAGCTGTCCCATCTTCCTCAAACACATGCCTGAATTCCTATTGACTACTTTCTTGATTCCAGCTTCGTCTGAATTTTCCATCATTCCACTATCCACTGTCAATAGGATCAGGGCCAGTGCTACCATAGAGGCCACTCAGGCAGCCGCCTAGAGCGCCAAGCTAAGAGGGGCGCCAGGTGCAGCGCAGCACTCACGCGCGTTGGCTGTGAGCTGGCCTGGCCCGAGGATTCAGCTGGGCCTAGGAGGGCGAGATGGCGCCCTGCGCCCACCCAGCCGAAGCGAAGCCAAGGACGCTGGGGTGCGGGATGGGCAGCTCCACGTTTGGACTTCCGGAATGTGAATGGGGTGCATGGGGTCTTTGAGTGGATGCATGTGTTCATGCGTGTGTTTGTTTGGAGTGAGTGATGCGGAGTGTGTGTGTGTGCCTGCATGTGAGTTGGGGGGGATGATTTGGAGGTGATATTCCTATTAAATAATGCATTTTAGACCCATAGACGTTCCTTTCCAATTTGTTTGCTATAACTGGCATGACGCATTTCTTGCACTTTAAAATAAAATTAGCAGTTTCAAGTTTTGTGCTTCTTATTTTTTTCCAGGAAACAGATGTTCTTAAAAATCAAAGTTGGCATTTTGGAGGGTGTGTGTGTGTGAAAGTAGCTCACCTTGCCTAGGGTGCAAAATAGTCTGGCGCCGGCCCTGAATAGGATTCTGTTTCAGTTTTATAGCCAGGAATACCTTAAGGCCAACAGTGGTACTAGTTTCTGGTCATCCACAACCGCAAACTTTAGCCTGTATTTTTGTTGTTATTGTTCTTGGTGGTCCTTGGGTTAGAAATGTTGAGTTTGCATTTTCCCACTAGTTTCGATGTAGTGCAATTATACATTCTTAAAAGCCGATTAGTCTATGCCATTGCAATATTGGGGTTCACTAGGGGGTTGGGGATAATAACCACAGTCTAATTGAAATGGCAATGCTTTATCACCTAGGCACTTGGTTGCATACAATTGTTTATGTTGTCTTGTTGGTTCGGCTATTGGGCGGTATAGAAATGTAATAAATAAATAAATGTTTATTACTCGATCTTCACATTCATTGTCACTCTCCGTACCTACAGTGTGCAGTCTAGCTTTCGCCTTTTTCTGTTTTGACAGACATTTGGATGCATAACTATTGGTCACAGTTGTGGGATTTCTTCCTATAAGCTGGGCAACTCTCTTTGGGTCTTGCATGTATCTCTCCCACCCACACCCACACCCCAGTACTTGCATTGCTCTATGCTATTCACTGTTGTCTTTTCATCGGGTTTCTCCCTCTTTCTTCTGTCCTTTATCGATGGGTTCTACTGCCTGCCCTTCTAGGGCTCTAATCCTGTCTTTGGACAGCTCAGCTGCCCTGCAAATCTCAAAGCTTTTCTCTAAGGTCGAGACTGCTTCCCTCCGCAATCTCTCCCATACTCGTCTGTCCTGTAGTCCACATTCTCTCCTCCTGCCCCTTATTAATGAGTCTTTGGTATCTCCAAAATTGCAACTGGCTGCTAATATCTTGAAACTGGTGCAATATTCCTCAGTGCCTTCCCTTATTGCTTTGTTCCACATGAAAAGGCTATAGGTTTGCACTGTTTCATCCTTTCTGGGGTTGCACTGGGCATCAAAACAACCTATTACTGTAGCTAAAGTACACTGTGCTTGGGGAATGTTTGCACAGTGTCTCATTTATTTTTCTCCCCCTTTCTCCAATCAAATATAGAAAGTTTCATTTTCACAGACTTCTCTTTATTTGCCATTGCAATGTCTGCATAGCAATTAAACTCATCTTTCCATGCCTGGGCTAATTTCTGAATTTGCAGATTTAATGTGCTTGGTGGCTTCAAGTCCTCCATTTTCAGCCTCCTCCTCCTCCTCCTCCTCCTCTTCTCTCTCTCTCTCTCTCTCTCCCTCCCTCCCTCCCTCCGTCTCCTCACAGTTATTCAGGGCCTTGCTGGATAAGCCAGCAGGGAAGCAGGGCGATGTGTGCCGCCCCGCCTCCTACATGCACGACACGCAGGGACTCCGGAAGCCCTGCAGCGTCGGCCATTTTTTTTTTGTTGTTGTTAAAGGGGTCACGTGCTCCCCGAAGACTCCGGACAAGGTAAGTGGGTTTTTTTTTTAAAAAAAAAATCCTTCCTTCGCCCCCATCCCATCCCCGGCTGTCTTTTCCTTGCCCCCATCCCTTCCCCGGCTGTCCTTCCCTCACCCCCATCCCGTCCCCGGCTGTCCTTCTCTCACCCCCATCCCATCCCCGGCTGTCCTTCTCTCGCTCCCATCCCGTTCCCGGCTGTCCGTCCCTCACCCCCTTGCCATCCCCAATGTCCGTCCCTCACCCGCCCCCCCGTGCCATCCCCGATGTCCGGCTTTCCCCCCCCTCTCTCCTGGCCGGTCCGGCCTTCCCCCTGCCCCTCTCTTCCCCCCCAGGATCCCCCCCCCGGGCTGATGGGCACAGCACTCGGATGAGCGCTGTGCCCAGTCCGTGGCTTTTCCCAGCTACTCGCGAGTAAGCAAGTAGCCACAAAAAGCCACGGACCCCGCTAGACGTTCCGCAGCGTTAAGGGAGGTCTCAGCGCGGCCTGACCCCGGATTCCCCTGTGCGTCATCTGGACGCACAGCCGGGAAACCGGGCCTCACAGCGCGCTAAGACCTTGTCTAGCAAGGCCTCCAGTCACTGCTGCCATCATGTTTCAAAGCTGGTGGATTGCATCCCACAGAATCAAAGAGACCTTGCTTTCTAAACAAAACATTTCTTTTTAAACAAAGGTCCCTCCTTGGAGCTCTCTAAAGCAGTGGCTTCTCCCTCTCCTCAGGCCAGAAGCTGTGGCTGTTGCACTAACAACTTCTTGGCTCCTCCCAGGAAGCAAACCCCATCCAGGCCAAATCCAGCTGTTCTTTCATAGTGTCAGAGCCAAAATGTTGATAGCAAAATAGCTGAAGTTATTGGAAGGTTCCACTGATAATGGAAAATATTGGAAGTTTCCATCTATAGGGAAAGGGTATCAGAAAGTTTGGTTTGGTATGTTTATGAATAATATTTCAGCTATGATTCATTTTTATTACGGTAAATGACACCAAATCGGGTGGGATAGCTAATACCCTAGAAGACAGAAACAAACTTCAAAGTGATCTTGATAGGCTGGAGTGCTGGGCTGAAAACAAACAGAATGAAATTTAATAGGGATAAATGCCAAGTTCTACATCTAGGAAATAGAAACCAAATGTACAGTTACAAGATGGGGGATACTTGGCTCAGCAATACTACAGACGAGAAGGATCTTGGAATTGTTGTAGATCACAAGCTGAATATGAGCCAACAGTGTGATGTGGCTGCAAAAAAAGCAAATGCTATTTTGGGCTGCATTAATAGAAGTATAGCTTCCAAATCACACAAGGTACTGGTTCCCCTCTATTCGGTCCTGGTTAGGCCTCATCTTGAGTATTGCGTCCAGTTCTGGGCACCACACTTCAAGAAGGGTGCAGACAAGGTGGAGCGTGTTCAGAGGAGGGCAACCAGGATGATCAGGGGTCTGGAAACAAAGCCCTATGAAGAGAGACTGAAAGAACTGGGCATGTTTAGCCTGGAGAAGAGAAGATTGAGGGGAGACATGATAGCACTCTTCAAATACTTAAAAGGTTGTCACACAGAGGAGGGCCAGGATCTCTTCTCGATCATCCCAGAGTGCAGGACACGGAATAATGGGCTCAAGTTATAGGAAGCCATATTCTGGCTGGACATCAGGAAAAAATTCCTGTTAGAGCAGCAGTATGACAAAGGAACCAATTACCTAGGGAGGTTGTGGTCTCTCCCACACTAGAAGCATTCAAGAGGCAGCTGGACAACCACCTGTCAGGGATGCTTTGAGGTGGATTCCTGCATTGTGCTGGGGGTTGGACTCTATGGCCTTATAGGCCCCTTCCAATTCTACTATTCTATGATTCTATGAAATCAAATACAGTTATAGGATATATTGGAGAGTGGGATTTGTGTATAAGGCATTGGAAAGTTAGTTTCCGCTTTGCTGGAGTTCAGGGTCAAGTGTTAGCTTTACAATACATTTCTTGTTTGTTTCTGTAAGTGGACTTAGGGAGCAACCCTAAACCCCCAACATGGCCATGTACAGCGCCATGAAAATTGATGGCGCTTTATAAATAAATAAATAATAATAATAATAATAATAATAATAATAATAATAATAATAATAATGGCCAGCATGGGCATTTCAGGGAGAGCACTTGGATCCTCAGGATTTAAAGCCTGCTCATTCCTCTGAGATGCCCACAGATAGGGTCCAAAACTACACCAGCCCTATAGCCGGCATAGTTAATTTTCCTCCCATTGAAGTCAGTGGGAGAAGGGAAAATAATAAAGGAACGAAGGTGCAGGGGAAAAACAACTTGTCTGTCTACCTTCCACCTTGGTTGCAGTGAGCCACAGGACTATGGATGCAATGGGACTCTTCATGGAGGATTTTCCTCCCACTTCTTATTTGCAAGGTAAACAAACAGTTAAAAGAAATTCTACACACACACACACACACAGAGAGAGAGAGAGAGAGAGAGAGAGAGAGAGAGAGAGAGAGAGAGAGAGAGAGAATTTTGTAGATAAGTTTATTTCTTTTATTATCATTTGTATTTAAAGCATTCATAGATATTGATATATCAGATATATTGCTGTTGATTTATATTGTGTTGTACTTGATGATGCTACAGTCTAGTTTGTGACCTTCATCTCCTTCTTTACTTAACGTGACAGTCGATTCTCATGCCATGCCACGAACAAAACCATTTTGTCACCGATTCCTGCCATGCCTTGGTTATTATTGCTTCTCTTGTCATGCATATCTTAGTAACAATGTTGATGAATTTCTATAAAGAGAAAATGTACTCTGCACCTCCTCCAGGACGTTTTCCTCTGGAGCTCATCTACACCAAGCAGGGTATTGCACTATGAAAGCGGTATGAAAGTGGTATATAAAAGGCAGGAGCCACACTACTGCTTTATAGCGGTATTGAAGTGCACTGACAACTGTTGGGTCCCATTGACACATGCCACTTTCATACCACTGTTATATCCTGCTTGGTGTAGATGTGTCATGGGCCCCAACACTTGTCAGTGCACTTCAGTACCACTATAAAGCAGTAGTGTAGATCCTGCAGTGCACTTCAATACCGCTATAAAGCAGTTGTACGGCTCCTACCTTTTATATACCACTTTCCTAGTGCAATATCCTGCTCGGTGTAAATCTGCCCCTATTCTTACCTCGTACATTCAAGGACTGAGCTTACATATTAAGTGCAGATGCTAGGACTGCCCTGGAATAAATCAAGCCCTTAGTAATAAGGATTGGGGGGGGGGGAGGTTTAGAGAGCACGATCAAGGGGAGCATGTTCTGTGGAATCATTGTCCTCAAACTGTTTTGGGGAAATTGTAACTACACAATGACCAGGATGGAGTACAACAGTGGTATAGTTGTGTATTATTGTGCTTCCCTAGTTTCTCTTAAGGAAATATGATTAAGCACTCTCAATTGTCCAAGCAGCTTGAATGTTCTGTGCACAACGTTACAATTTCGTTTCTTTTGGAAGAGAGAGAGAGAGAGGGAGAGCGCTCTGGTGACTGCGGCTCCATGTAAAAAAAAAATTATTTACAAATATACAAGCAGAGCCTATTGGGAGCAAACAGACTCCTTCATCAGATAGTGCATCTGCTAGTCCTACATGAGGTCCCCAACGAGAGCAATTCAAGCCCAAGATGCTTGTGCTTTAACCAACTCAGCTCATATTGGCAAGCCATCAGCCAAACAAACAGGCCCTGTTCAGAAGACACCTTAAACCACGGCTTTAACCACGGTGGTTAAGCCAGAAAGCCAGGCCGTGTTCAGAAGACACCTTAAACCACGGCTTTAACCACGGTGGTTAAGCCAGAAAGCTAGGCCGTGTTCAGAAGACACCTTAAACCATGGCTTTAACCACGGTGGTTAAGCCAGAAAGCCAGGCCATGTTCAGAAGACACCTTAAACCATGGCTTTAACCACGGTGGCTAAGCCAGAAAGCCAGGCCATGTTCAGAAGACACCTTAAACCATGGCTTTAACCATGGTGTTTAAGCCAGAAAGCTAATCCGTGTTCAGAAGACACCTTAAACCATGGCTTTAACCACAGTGGTTAAGCCAGAAAGCCAGGCCGTGTTCAGAAGACACCTTAAACCACAGCTTTAACCACGGTGGTTAAGCCAGAAAGCTAGGCCGTGTTCAGAAGACACCTTAAACCATGGCTTTAACCACGGTGGTTAAGCCAGAAAGCCAGGCCATGTTCAGAAGACACCTTAAACCATGGCTTTAACCACGGTGGCTAAGCCAGAAAGCCAGGCCGTGTTCAGAAGCCACCTTAAACCATGGCTTTAACCATTGTGTTTAAGCCAGAAAGCCGAGCCATTTTCAGAAGCCACCTTAAACCATGGCTTTAACCACGGTGACTAAAGCAAAACGCCTTATTCACTGTGGTTAAAGCCATGGTTTAAGGTGTCTTCTGAACACGGCCCGGCTTTCTGGCTTAATTACCGTGGTTAAAGCCATGGTTTAAGGTGTCTTCTGAATGGGGCCACAATGGTCTCACATCTATGAATGATATTTAACACTGAAAGGTCTGTGCTACGACAGTGAATACGATAAAGTAGTGCACATCATTTGTGACTAAACTTGTCATACATTGGGCAGCCGTTCCTAAGTCGCTAGCAACAGCCCTGATTTTGTGACGGCCCCTGTCCCATAGCTAAGCCATAAAGTTAGGAATGATGGCACAGATTGAAGCATTAATGTTAAATCCTTAAAATGCAAGCAGTTCCATGATACTTTTCACTTTGGCACATCTTTCTGGAGAAACAACAGATGCCTCTTCACATGCATAGCAGAAATCAATGGAGGTGATCAATATCTCCCTCCACAGGTAATAAAATGCCAAGCAGCATTTCTGTCTATCTATATCGATCCTTCAGGATTGCTTTAAATTGGTTCTGATGTGTATAAAAATCATTTTCTTAATGATCAAAAGCTTTTCTTTCTCCCCTTGATATTTTATTTCATATCTACTACACATAATAGACTCTAGCGTCCTTCTCTGACCAGCTATAGTAAACTAGATAACTTAAATTCATGTAAAAGGGCAGGAATTGGGAGAAATTACTGTTCTGATTCATTTAAAGACTGTTTTGCTTATGCATTTAAGCAAAACCTGAAAAACCATTCCGTTATTTGATTTATTTTCAAATGACAATTTAATGGCTATTATCCCCTCTCCCGCCTTTTATTGGGAACAAAGCTTCCACTCTGCTGTTTTCTCTCATAGAGTATTCCATTCCTGACACCAGGGGGTAGAAACTACAAAAACAGGAATCAGGAAATCTACAATTTTATGTTCAGCATTTATGCTGAAGAGGTTATACTTCCTCCAATGATGATATGCAAATAACATAATTAAATATAGGAAACAGGACTAATTACATCCTCATTTATCCACATTAATGTCTTAGTCTTATATGCTACATTTAGTTGTTATTTTTGTACATTCATTAGAGTCCTCCATTTTAAAAAAGTAATTACATTGCAAAAATACTGTAGCAATATTAGGCATTTGAACTATAGTATTTTAAAATAAAACAGGTAGAGCAGTCAGTAAGTGTTAGAGTATACTGCAGAATTTAAAGGTAAATCTTGAAACAATAAAACAATTGTGATAAGTAAACTGATGAAGATCAATAATACCCAATATGTCTGATAAAGTAATGTTATCTATACAGGCTAGAAACATAATAAGCAACAGAAGAGAGCAAAATCAAATTGCACAATCATATCATTAAATACCAGAAATAAGGTGTGTGTATGTAATTTATATACCTCCTCATAGCTGAAGCTCTCTGGGCAATTTACAAGGTTAAAAACAGTGAGCATTAAAAACAAATATACAAAAATTTAAAACCAACAAAAATAACAATATCCATTTAAAACAACTATTCTGGGGTCAGTTAAAAACTTAGCATATGTTGTTAACTGCCTGGGAGAAAAGTCTTGACCTGGCACTGAAAAGATAATAATGTTGGTGAGCCTCATCGGGGAAATCATACCATAATTGGGGGGCCACCACTGAAAAGACCCTCTCCCTTGTTGCCATCCTCCGAGCTTCTCTCGGAGGAGGACCTTAAATGTTGAGCATAGTGTACAGGTAGGTTCATGTCGGGAGAGGCCTTCCATCAGGTATTGTGGTCCCAAGTCAGGTAAGGCCATCAAGTTCATCTCCTTACTTAAGCTGACTGAAGAGTTAGTTTTGATAGTGTTGATCCAATACAGCTCCTTCTGTAGACGTTTACAGCTGTTGTCCTTGAGTGTCAACTTTTTCCAAAGAGCGGAACTTCAAATCATTCCAGTTTTGTCCATATTCAAGGAAATGCTTAACCCAGGGCGGGGCAGGGGGCACTTGCATCCTATGGTTTCTTACACAGCTTTTGTGTTCACAGATCCTGATCTTGATAGCTCTTGTCATTCCCATATATACTCTTTTTTTACAAGGGCATATGATAGCACATATAACTCCTTTGGGATTATAGTAAAAGAAGCTCTGATTGAAATATTGTGAATTATCTGTTGGATTATAAAAACTCTTGCCTCTCTAGCAATTAGTACATACACTGCAACAACCACAGGAAAAATGGCCTTTTACTTCTCCGAAAAGGGTTCTGCCAGTCAATTTGGATTTAGATCTGAAAGCAGTATGCATCAATATAGCCCTAATGTTGGATTATATGCAAACATGAGACCACCCTGAAATCCATGTGTACCTTTCAAAAGGTACCACTATTGATTCATAATGTTACATTTTTTACTTGTATGTCTATCATATGTTAAAGGGACAACATCCTTTCTATCCTCTGTTGAGTCCTGCCTAGCAATAACTCATTCCTGTTACTATTGAGGGCTCTATACTGGGCGTCCCTTAACAGTTTCAATTGGTATCCTTTCCTACTTGATGGGGTTGTAAGTATTTTATCTGTTCATGGAAATCTTGTGTGCTACAGTCTAAACGTGTATGAGTAGTTTTCTCATCCATCCTCACGGTTCTTGGATTAGAAAGGGAAAGAAAAATACTCCGGATGAATGACTGGCTTTGAAGGTGGTGCCGTCGTGAGAGTTTTGGATTCTGGGACCACGGGCTACGCTACTTGGAACACGGACTGCTGGCAAGGGATGGGTTGCACCTCACAAGGGCTGGAAAGAATGAGTTCAGCCACAGCATGAAGAACTTCATCAGGAGGGCTTTAAACTGAATCTTACGGGGGTGGGAGACATAAATTTTGAGGCAACAATGGATGAAGGCCAATGCACCACAGTACAGAGAACAGCTCCAACAGTGTCCCAAAATAGTGTCTGCAACAAGGTAGGAACAAAGCCAGACTATAAAACACATGGTCTTCGATGTCTATATACTAATGCCCAGAGCATGGGAAACAAACAGAATGAACTTGAACTCTTATTACATGAAGGCAAATATGACTTGATAGGTATAACTGAAACTTGGTGGGATGACTCCCATGACTGGAATATAGCAATTGAAGGATATAACTTGTTCAAAAAGAACAGAAGAAATAGAAAGGGAGGTGGAGTTGCACTATATGTTAAAAATACCTATCCCTGCACAGAAATACAGGCGGATGAGACTGGGAGCCCCGTCGAGAGCGTCTGGATTAAAATAAATGGGGCTAGGAATAAAAAGAATATGATAATCGGAGTCTACTACCGACCACCCAATCAAGGAGAAGACGAGGATGAAACTTTTGAGAAACAAATTGCCAGTGTTTCAAGGAAGTGTGATGTAGTAGTGATGGGGGACTTCAATTACCCTGATATCTGTTGGGAGACCATTACTGCCAAAAGCAGCCCTTCCAAGAAATTCCTGACATGTGTGGGTGATAACTTTCTCCTACAGAAAGTGGAGGAAGGAACTAGAGGGTCGGCAATCCTTGACTTGTTATTGACCAATAGGGATGACTTAGTGGATAAAGTGGCAGTTACGGGAACTCTGGGGGAAAGTGATCACGTCATACTTGAATTCTTGATTATGAAGGAGACAAAAGTCGAGCATAGCCATACACGTACTCTGGATTTTAGGAAAGCTGATTTTAATAAACTCAGAACTATAATAAGTAAGGTCCCGTGGCAAGGGAGCCTAATGAGAAAAGGAGTGCAGGATGGGTGGGAGTATTTAAAAAATGAAATTTTAAAGGCACAGTTACAAACAATTCCAACAAGGAGAAAAGATAGAAGACAACAGAAGAAACCAATGTGGCTCCACAAAAAGCTTAGAGATGACCTGAAAACAAAAAGGGATACATATAGGAAGTGGAAGGAAGGCCAGGCTACAAAAGAAGAGTACAGACAAGTGGCGCAGAAGTGCCGAAATGGCGTCAGGAAGGCTAAAGCTGTGAATGAGCTGAGATTAGCGAGGGATGCTAAAAGCAATAAAAAGGCTTTCTTCAGATACATGAGTAGTAAAAGACAGAGGAAAGAAATGGTGGTTCAACTGCTTAATGAGGATGGCAAATTGATAACAGACGACAAAGAAAAGGCTGAAATGCTCAATTCCTACTTTGCCTCAGTCTTCTCCCAAAAGCGGGTCTATGACCCCCCTGGAAAAAGTGAAGCAGAAGTTGAGGGGGCAGGATTGCAGTTTGAGATTGATAAACAAATGGTCAAAGAACACCTAATTTCCTTGAATGAGTTTAAATCTCCAGGGCCCGATGAACTGCATCCAAGAGTAATGAAGGAGCTAGCAGAAGAACTCTCAGAACCTTTGTCTATTATCTTTGCAAAATCATGGAAGACGGGTGAGGTGCCGGACGACTGGAGGAGGGCTAACGTTGTCCCTATCTTCAAAAAGGGCAAAAAGGAGGAACCTGGGAACTACAGACCAGTCAGTCTGACATCCATCCCTGGGAAAATTCTGGAGCAGATTATAAAGAAGTCGATCTGTAAACACCTTGAAATCAATGCAGTGATTACTAGAAGCCAACATGGATTTGTCAGGAACAAATCCTGTCAGACTAATTTGATCTCATTTTTTGATAGGATAACCTCCCTTGTGGACTGTGGGAATGCTGTGGATGTCATATATCTTGACTTCAGCAAAGCTTTTGACAAAGTACCACATGACATTCTGATTAACAAACTAGCTAAAAGTGGGCTAGATGGAACAACTATTAGGTGGATCCACAGCTGGCTACAGAATCGGACTCAAAGAGTACTTATCAATGGAACCTTCTCAAACTGGGGAGAGGCAACGAGTGGGGTGCCGCAGGGCTCAGTCCTGGGCCCAGTGCTCTTCAACATTTTTATTAATGATTTGGACGAGGAGGTGCAGGGAACGCTGATCAAATTTGCAGATGACACCAAATTGGGTGGGATAGCTAATACCCTGGAAGACAGAAACAAACTTCAAAGTGATCTTGATAGGCTGGAGTGCTGGGCTGAAAACAACAGAATGAAATTTAATAGGGATAAATGCCAAGTTCTACATTTAGGGAATAGAAACCAAATGCACAGTTACAAGATGGGGGACACTTGGCTCAGCAATACTACAAACGAGAAGGATCTTGGAATTGTTGTAGATCACAAGCTGAATAGGAGCCAACAGTGTGATATGGCTGCAAGAAAGGCAAATGCTATTTTGGGCTGCATTAATAGAAGTATAGCTTCCAAATCACGTGAGGTACTGGTTCCTCTCTATTCGGCCCTGGTTAGGCCTCATCTAGAGTATTGCGTCCAGTTCTGGGCTCCACAATTCAAGAAGGACGCAGACAAGCTGGAGCGTGTTCAGAGGAGGGCAACCAGGATGATCAGAGGTCTAGAAACAAAGCCCTATGAAGAGAGACTGAAAGAACTGGGCATGTTTAGCCTGGAGAAGAGAAGATTGAGGGGAGACATGATAGCACTCTTCAAATACTTAAAAGGTTGTCACACAGAGGAGGGCCAGGATCTCTTCTCCATCCTCCCAGAGTGCAGGACACGGAATAACGGGCTCAAGTTAAAGGAAGCCAGATTCCGGCTGGACATCAGGAAAAACTTCCTAACTGTTAGAGCAGTGCAACGGTGGAATCAGTTACCTAGGGAAGTTGTGGGCTCTCCCACACTAGAGGCTTTCAAGAGGCAGCTGGACAACCATCTGTCAGGGATGCTTTAGGGTGGATTCCTGCATTGAGCAGGGGGTTGGACTCAATGGCCTTGTAGGCCCCTTCCAACTCTGCTATTCTATGATTCTATGAATAAGATTGCGTTTCATTGTGTACAGGATGGTAACTGTCTTCAGAAATGTATTTTCTGGAAAGATGTCAACTACAGCTGCTTGGTCAATGCTAAGAATATGAAGAATTAATATTGCAAAAATAATAGCTAATCGTTTCTGAGAGGTTCTCGTGGCTTGAGACTGGGAGTGGAGCTGGGGTTTTATGACAAATGTAGGCCCTGTTCTTTCCACCAGTGGTAATTTAGCTTTCTCAACCCAGTAAATTAATCTTGTCAACTTTTGTGTTCTGAAGGAATCTGTCATGCAGTAACAAATTCAATTAAACTGCTTCAATATACCAGCATGATTTAAGTTTTAGTGAACCGTTCTCATTAGGAGGAGGATTGCATACTGTATTTACCAAAATAGTTCCATTATTGTAACTTACTTGACATCCAATACATACCTGGCATTCTTCAGAGACAGGGAAAATATAATTCTCTGTTTGCAAAAATCTTTAAGTTATTTTGGTACTGATTCCAACTTATTCCACATTAGTACAGTTTCATGAACAAGATTGATGGAAGACAATGGGACTTAATTAATTGTCCTGTGAGGTTGTGGCTACTGTCAAACTTATAAAAGTAGTCTCATAGTAGTGGTTTCGTTTCTTGGGATAGTCTGGTGTCAATGGGGAAATGGTTGAGAGGTTATCTCTAGAAATTCAAAGTGAACATTGAATAGGTAAACATTGCCTACTAAATACAATATAATTAAAACCATAAGGCCTGAATTGTACCTTATGGCTATTGGATTTTAAAATGTGCTTTTCTTGGCAAAATGTTTGATTTTGAGTGAAATATCTGACCCAGCCCCAAAGGTTGCAATCCTATCTTCAGCCAGAGGCAGGCTGAGGGGCCATAGGAAGCTGCATAACTGCTGTTCTGCCAGTTAAACGAGATGCTGCCACTAGCCTGCCCCCCTTAGACCCACAAATCCCAGGGGATTTGCCCCCATCACCATTGTCTCCTTTGGAAACCACTCTACATACATAAAAGCTTTAGCCTTTTATGTATCACGGACAGCTCTTTTTCATAAGACCCAGTGTCTTTTTGTCTGCTACGGCGGCCAACAGAAGGGACTTCAGATCTCAATACAGAGACTCCAATCTTGGATCGTGCAAACGATCAAGTTGGCAGATGACATTGCTGGCATCCCTTTGATGGGACAAATCCGGGCTCACTCGACCAGAGGAGTTGCTTCCTCTTCAGCCTTCAAGAGAGGAGTTTCGTTTCCAGATCTATGTAAGGCAGCTACATGGTCAACTCCCTTGATGTTTGCCAAGCATTATCGTCTGGACCTCCGAGCCCAATGGGACTGCAAATTTGGACGAGCAGTCCTTTCGTCCATCTTGTAAAGGCCTAGCTTGACACCACCCTTCCACTGGTAAGTCAGCTTGTTATTCACCCATAATGTCTGATGCACAGAGACCACAAAGAAGAAAGACAGGTTGCTTACCTTTAACTGTAGTTCTTCGAGTGGTCATCTGTGCATTCACACAATCCAAACTGTGGTGTCAAACTCGGATAGCGTAGTGGAATTTTCCTCAGTAGGGACTGTACAGGCAGTCTCAAGGAACTGAGGATATGGGCGGAACCCAGGGACATGCACACTGGATGTTGGGGGAGGAATTCCCACCAAAACTGTTCTCAGCTTATAGAAGTTTCCAGAGTTAGGCTCCATGCAGGCACAGAGCCCATAATGTGTGAATGCACAGATGACCACTTGAAGAGCCAGTGTAGTGTAGTGGCTAGGGTGTTGGACTGGGAGTTGGGAGATCCGGGTTCTAGTCCCCACTTGCCCATGGAAACCCACTGGGTGATGTTGGGCCAGTCACAGACTCTCAGCCCAACCTACCTCACAGGGTTGTTGTTGTGAGGATAACATGGAGGGGAGGGGGATTATTGAGTTCCTTGCAGGAAAAAAGGCGGGATATAAATGCAATAATAATAACCTACAGTTACCGGTAAGCAACCTGTCTCTTCCAATTGTGCAAGTTTTTAGTTATGCTGTAGTCATGTATGAAGGGCCTGCTCTCTTTTATAACTTGCTTAAGGTTGCTCAAGAATCTCAATTATGTAGGTACATAATTGTACTGCCATTAGTAGAACATAAAGTAATTGAACTTGGTAACATAGAAGGTTTCACAGTTGGACAGGTTCTTATTTAGAAGACCTAGATAAGAACTAGAAGGCCTCTGTTGAATATTAGAATGATGTCAGTTGGTACCAATAGTAGACACATGTAGGTTATATGTCCTTTACCCTTCTTTATGTATTTCATCAAAGCATCTTTTTATACACATGGGAATGAACATCTTTTAAGTAGATTCTTACATTATAATAATTTCATAGGTCATTTTGGAGCTGTTAATTTGAAAACGTTTTTAATCAGCAGTGAAATCCCAATTTGTCCTCACTTCCCTCAACACGAAAATCTCTTTTTGGAGGAAAGGATGGAGTGAATTTACATTATAATGAGCAAATTATTCAGAGCAAGTAGATCACTGTTGACATAAAGGGTAATGGAAAAGAGACATTCCCATTTTGAGCCCTTTCATTTCCTTTCTCTGCCTCATATAGTCGCTTTCCTCCAATTGAACAAATATGTTACTTGCTTTATTCAGTTGACAGTTGCAAAAAACATTGTAACTTGGCTAGTACTGAATGCGTATAAGAAGAGCAGTTCCCTATCACTGCCGACAGACACACACAGAGAGGCAAGAAAATCTTTCACTGAATATGCTTGCTACTCAGTTCTTAATTTCTTAGAATACCATTGCACCATCTAGCTATGCCTTTATGCTCTGCTTCTGTATTTGACTTTAACTGAGAAATATTGTTTCGTACAGAAAGAGGTGAACCAAATGATCACCAGATTAGAGCACTTTCCAAGGAAAGTCTGCAATGTCTGGGGCTTTCTTGTTTATTAAAAAAAAAGATTAAGTGGGAACTTGATAGCAGTTTATAAAATCATAATTAATCTAAAGGAAATAGCTAAAGAAATTGTTCCTACGTCCTTCATCATACTAGAACACAGGATCACCGAATAAAACTGTTCTGCAGTAGATTTAGGACTGATTAAATAAATAAATAAAGCATTTCTTCACATGGTGTATTAATATGTAGAATTTGCTGCCACAAGAGGGCATTGGACAAATCCACGGATGTGAGATCTTTCCATGGCTGTTAGCCATGACAACTGTGTAGCTAAACGTGATAGCTCGGTGTTCAGGCGCAGTGCCTGTCTGAATATCAGATGGTGGGGGGCATATCATTGTGGGAGGGCTGTTACCTTCATACGAATGTTGTGTGCTTTTTAGAAACAGGAAGCCTTAGATAGAACCTTAGTCTTTACATGATTATTTATTTAATTAATTGGCACGTTTGAATAGTGTGGCAACCCTACCTGTGGCCATATAAAAATTCTTAATACTGTTTACCAAGGAAGCCCACTACTAAAAACTGTGCAAAACAAAGGTGAACATTTGTTTGCTTTTCCTTTTAATCTTCTTCATTTGATATTTCAATATTTAATTTTATATATTTTTTGCAGAATTTAGGAGTGGGGGGCGGTTGGGTAAGGGTGTGATGAGAGAAGACAGGCATGGATGAAGGTTGGTAGACGCAGAATAATAATAAAGGAAGCCAGATTCCAGCTGGACATCAGGAAAAACTTCCTGACTGTTAGAGCAGTACGACGATGGAACCAGTGACCTAAGGAGGTTGTGGGCTCTCCCACACTAGAGGCCTTCAAGAGGCAGCTGGACAAGCATCTGTCAGGGATGCTTTAGGGTGGATTCCTGCATTGAGCAGGGGTCGGACTCGATGGCCTTGTAGGCCCCTTCCAACCCTGCTATTCTATAATTCTATGTTTGGATGGCATTAATGCAGAAGGGAGGCATATGCTTCTAATTTTGAATGCAGGGGGGGGGGACTGATGTACACGTGGAGCTCCCCTGCTTTGAATGGAGATACGTATCCATAATATTTGCACTTATGGCAGAATAGTCAAAACCATATACTTGCTAAGAGAGAAAAACCTCTAGCATTTTCTAGTTTGAAAGAGTATAGAACATACATATTTGAGCTTATGAAATTTTATTCAACTATGTTGATGTATTATTAATTATATATGCAAAAATTTGACTCCAGGCTTCTATTAATGTTATAGATTTAACCTGAGATCTTTGGTAAGCTCTTAGCTTGACAAGAAATGTAACTCCCATACTTTTGTAACTATTGCTGTTTTGACCATGCTTGCAGCTATGAATAGATTTAATACTGATTCTTTCAATTTTTGAGATACTACATGTGCAAAAGTTAGCAGACATATAAATGGATCTAATGCTGATAATATGCTTAATCGTTCTAATAGAATTTCAGTTACCATTTCTTTTTCATTTCAATGGAAGGACCCAAACCATGCCTGCCCTGTGTACGCAGATTGTGTTAAACCTAACTGCAAAACAAAGTGACCCAAGATTATGGAAATCATCCAGCCACAGTTAAACATGTTGAGGTCCCATTGATTTCAGCAGGAGAGTTAAATATGGCCTAACACTTTCCCAGTGAACCTAATGGAGATTACAAGTGTTTAAATACCCTTTGTATTACAGAAGCAATGCTTATTACAGAAGCATTGAGATTTCAAAAGCACAGGACTTCTTAAACAAATACCTCATGAAAAAGTGCACGTATGCAGAATTTAGTCTCTTGCACTATAAAAGCTAACCCATAATCCTCTAGAAGGCAATGAAACTTTTAATTAAAAAATTCAGTACAATGTTACAAAAATGTTAGTTGATTCTTATTTCTCAAGGTTAAATGCAATCGTCCAAAGCTCTACTAAGAAAGGTTAAAAACCAGAAAGGTGAAAGCATTTGATTTGTTATTGTTTTGCCAAGCTTTAAGGCTATCAACCCCTTACTAGATATCTCGGGATACCAAGAAGAAAATAGGCATTTGTCTGCCTCTGAGTGAGTACCTATGGAGTGTGGCTGCAAGTGAAATCCATATGTAATACTTTTGTCAGCAAAGACTTGCTAGAAAAAAAGCTTATAATAGATTTTCACATCTGCTGCTTTGGACACCCTAATCCATCGTAGAGATCTTTGCTGTGTCAGACTTTGTTCTAGATGAAGTAGCCCAGTAGTTATAAAAGTGTGTAAATTAGGGCATATTTATCATGCTTAGGCTGGCTTCTCTTACTTGTACAAGTATCCATATCCTTCATCTAAGTATAGAGTGGGCAAAAATGTTCTGAAACAACTCGTGAAGTTAAGTCTGTTCTTTCTTTCGCAGCAAACATCAACAGCAATTCTCCTCGCCCCTTCCTTGCTTCAGCATTCTGTTCACTTGCTGAATTCCTTTTTCTGTTCTTAAAGTTGTGCAGTTGAAATTTCCCTTAGAATGATGAAGTTCTGGTATAATATATACAATCTTCCTTTTGAATTTTGTACATTCCCAGCCATTTGCTCTTCTAAGGTCACTGCGATGGTCTTGAAAGTGGGGGGCAGGAATGGAAGTTAGACAGGCCTCTCAGATTAACAAAGGGCTCATCTACACCAAGCAGTATATCAAAGGCAGGAGCCACACTACTGCTTTATAGCGGTATTGAAGTGCATTGACAACTGTTGGGGCCCATGGACACACCATATACTGTTTTCATACCACTTTCATGGCGTTATATCCTGCTTGGTGTAGATGTGTCATGGTCCTCAACAGTTGTCAGTGCACTTCAATACCACTATAAAGCAGTCGTGTGGCTCCTGCCTTTTATATACCACTTTCATTCAGCTTTCATAGTGGGATATCCTGCTTGGCGTAGATGAGCCCAAAGAAGGGAGAACAGGAGGTGAAAATGCATCATCATCATCATCATCATCATATTTCTTACCCGCCTCTTCAATTGGATCGAGGCGGGGAACAACAGCAAGCACGAAACAAATAGACGTTTCAGCCACTGAAAGCAAATTCAGTGGTCAAATTCCCTAATGGTACCCAAGTTCACATTCCTTTTTCAAAGATGCAAGAGATAAGAAAATTATACTACCATATTTCTTTGATTGTAAGACGCCATCGATTGTAAGACGCACACTAATTTCAGTACCACCAACAGAAAAAAAAACCCTAAGACACACCTGCGATTCTAAGACGCAGAGATGTTTATATGGGGGGAAGTGTGTCTTAGAATCGAAGAAATAGGGTATTCATTCTGCACTGTAGGCTTAGAGCAGGCTTTAAATGGCATAAAATGAAACGGGGCACAACGTAGCTAAAGTGAGACTTGGCTAAGGCCCATCGAAACTATGGCATTAACTTCAGTCAAAATGTGTTGTATACAGAAGCCTGTATCCAAATGTGTTGTATACAGAAGCCTGTATCCAAATGTGTTGTATACAGAAGCCTGTATCCAAATGTATTGTATACAGAAGCCTGTATCCAAATGTGTTGTATACAGAAGCCTGTATCCAAATGTGTTGTATACAGAAGCCTGTATCCAAATGTGTTGTATACAGAAGCCTGTGCTTGGGTATGTGTGAGTGTGTGATCATTTCCTCTGAATGGCATCCTGTTATTGGCTTTGGGGACTGTTTGTAAACTAAGGACAGCAGAGCTATTTTGCTCAAAAAATAACACATCACTACTCTCCGACCTTGAAAAAATTAATTCATCTTCATTGGGCAATTTTTAAAAACTATATACCAGTACACATGAAGGACTCGTAATCACTCTGTGAGTATATTGAACTCACTGCTTTACCCCAAATGCGCTTGTAATCCTGACTTGAAATGCAACGATGTCTTTCTTGAAAGGACCACATGTGCTTTGAAATGAATTTATTGATTTTTGTTTGTACGTGAAGCTCATGATTATTACACTTAATTTCTAAACAGAGTCTCTTAGGTAGGTAATACAAGTATATAACTTGCCAGATGCTAGCTTAACTTTATCTTGCTTATATAAATGATCTATATAAAATACAAACACACAGTATAGAAACTGGGGTTCCTTATGTTTATAGAAGTATTCCCTGGCCACATTCAGATGCCACTTTATTTATTTATTTATTTAATTTGTATAGCTCCCCATAGCCGAAGCTCTCTGGGCGGTTTACAAAAGTTAAAAACAGTAAACATTAAAAAAGTATACAAAATTTAAAAAACCATCAGACACATAAAAACAACAGTATAAAAACAGTATTCATTTAAAAATAACAGTTCTGGGGTCCGTTAGAAAACAAACTTAACGTTGTTAAATGCTGTTAAATGCCTGGGAGAAGAGAAAAGTCTTGACCTGGCGCCTAAAAGATAACAGTGTTGGTGCCAGGCGAGCCTCATCAGGGAGACCATTCCACAGTCGGGGGGCCACCACCGAAAAGGCCCCCTCCCTTGTTGCCACGATGGGTTAATAAGCTACTCACAGTAACTTATTTTGAAAATATGCTACTGTTATCCCCAACACGATCAAACAAATTAAGCTACTCTGCATAATCTGAGTTATCTCCCCACCCACTGTCCTGCTGCAGCCCTCACATTTTGACAACATCACAGCAGCCGGTTTTAACCTTCCACAATATCCCAACGAGAGGGGAAAAGACTGGGGCTTAATTCAATGCTTCCAACATCACCCCAACAAAGGGGTGGTTACTCTAAAGCGCTGGCAGTTTGCATGTTCAGGAGCAAACCTCCTATATAGCCTCCCCAAGTCAGGAGGCAACCGATGCACTATGAAAGACCTGCATGATTACACGCAAAGGAACGAAAAACCCAGGTGTTCGAAAAAGGGGGTGGTACAAATAAACGCATGGAAGTCTGCAGGATTGGGACCAAACTTCATACACTGCCTCCCTAGTAGGGATGCTCACGAGGTCCATTGAAAACCCTGCACGCTGACAAAGCCCTATGGGCGATAGCACCTTTTCACCAAAAACGGGTAGTAGACGCTATAACTTCATGGGCCTTTGCATTGAGAGGGACAGAACTTTATGCACAGCATCCCCTGGCCGGGGCGCCCGCAAGGCAAAATGGCAACCCTGCGCAGCTGCTGCCACCCGACCAAGATGATGTTTGACACTTGGGGAGTTTGTAGGACACAGCACTGGGGAAAGGGTTAGGGCAGGGTTGGGCTGCGAGTGCAGTCAGTTGCTAGGCAGGTCACAGAAACAGAGATCTACCATCTGGATGAGAGCAGCGGCAGCGATTTTGACCGCTCTTGCCAAGCGACTCTGAAGGTGACCAAAATAACCCACTGTGACTGCCACACATCATGATAAACCATGATGGGATAAATAACCCACTCTGCAGACCATGGGTTATCAGAGTGGGTTATTTTAGCAAAATAAGACATCATGGGGGTTTTAAAACACACACCAGATGACTTGATAACACATGATGTGTTAAATAAGCCATCGTGGCTTATGTAATCCATCATGGGTTATTATGATGTCCAAACCCAGTCCGAGTCATGGATAGCAAAAGAAGTTTGAGTATTATCCAATATTTTGGTTCCAAAATTATCTGGGACAATTGGCACTTTATCTTATTTCTGTCTTCCAGAGCAAGGGTAGGCAACGTGACACCTGTGGGCGCCCATGCACCCTTGGACACCTTTCTTGGTGCTCAATGAAGTGCCCAATCCATTCCACTTAAAAGAAATGACAACGTTCCTTACTGGGAGCTGGGATCACTTCACAGCAAAGTGAGGGCCTCCCACTGCCCCCATCTTTCCCCATGAATGCCTCTGGGCCCCATGGGGACTCAGAGACATCCTTAGGAAGTGAAGCTGCCAGGTGGCTGCAAGCCAATGTTTTCAGCTGCAGTGTGTCATTTTGTGCTGATTTCCAGTACAGTTTTTCAAGTTGCCAAACACACACACATCAAAACTCTCTCTCTCTCTCTCTCTCTCTCTCTCTCTCTCTCTCTCTCTCTCTCTCTCTCTCACACACACACACACACACACACACACACACACACTCAGAGACAGACAGACAGACTGCCTCACTGCGTTGTTCAGGTACAACACCTACAAACACGACATTTTACTGCCTGAGGAGGACCAGCAACTGCCTCCCATTTCTCACTGGATGACCTTGGGCCAGTCACTTTCTTGCAGCCTTTTGAGGATAAAAATGGGAAGACCTTTAGCTCTTGGAGCAAAGGCAGAACATAAACGTAATAAAACATTTAAAAACATAATTCAAAAAACGTAATTGTCTTACACTATGTTCATAATAAACTGCCCTAGCATGTAAAATAGCCATCTGAGTATGTGTACCAGAGACAAAATGCATCCCTTGCCCCTCTTATACAGACCCTGGGGAGGGAGCCTGAAAACTGACACCAAATCTTATAACTCATTTTAAACATTAAAAATGTGAAGAACATCCATTTGCTTCTCCTATGCCCCACCCATATGCCTCTTTCTTCTGGATGAACGTCAACTCAAAGATTAACAGGAAAAACAGCAAAGAACCTTACGAAACTTTAAGGACTAACAAATTTATTCTGGAATTAGCTTTTGTGGAGTACGGCCCACTTCATCAGATGTATGGGGAGTTTCAAGTTTATATATTTTGCTGCAATAGACCCGCATGGCTATCCTCTGGTGTCACAACCCTATACTCAGAAGTAAGTACCACTGTGTTCATGGGTTTTCTGTGCATAGGACTGCAGACTTACAGCACATGTCTAAATCCCATTTCACCTCCACCCACTTCCCTTCCTTCAGGTTACAGTATGGCACAGAAAAAACTCAACTGATAAAGAAATTTGGGCTGAAATGCTAAACGCCCGTACTTACTGGGGAGTTGGTCTACTGTTGTTTTCCTGCTGCAATGGGTGGGAGAGGGGCAGATGACTAGGCAGAGGGGCGCAATTCTGCAATCACCAGTAGCTGAGCCAGCAAAAAGCCCAAGTAGACCACTGCATCAAATTCCTTGTGTGCTCTAACAGCTTCCTAGGACCAGAATGAACCACGAGGTCTCTCTTGCAGATAAGTCATTCTACACCTGTCTCTAAGCCCAAGTGTTGATCATAGCTGTGACTTCACTCATTAGCTAAATACATTGAAAGATGGCAGCAGGCTCATGTCTAACAAAATGATGGGACGAAACATTTGTCCATTTCTCACAAAATGATTGAAAAGTGCCTAAACACTTTTGTCTCGTGTCTTCTATTCTGCACGAAAAACAAGCTTGTGAAGCACTTTTTACTGTATTTTTAAATGTGTAATGTATTGTATATTGAAAGTGCTCTATAGTCTTGATTGTATACTTCATCTTATTTTTCTATAAATTTGTTAAAATCTATCCCTGTAACCTCCTTGGTTTGCTAGTATCATGTCTTGTATTCTACAGGAGCTACAGATTTGCTCTCTGTTGTTGTTGTTGTTTTGTTTTGAAGCTACTTATCTGGGCTAGCTACTGGGCCCCTCAGATGGTGGGCCAGGGGCTGCAGCCCCCTTAGCACTGTGGTTAATCTGGGTATGCTTTGGACTTTTCTGGAACTGTACCAATGACAGCATCTAGGCCCAAGAGAATAAGAACCACCCAGAGAGCTTCAATGATTGGGGAGTATAGAAATCTGTTAGATAGATAGATAAATAAAGAATGACTACCCTAGCAAACCTGAGCAGGATTCTGAGGATTCTGTCATATCCCTACAAGGGCCCTGACCCAATAGTCCTTTCACCACTCAAAAAAGCTCTGAGTGGCTACTTGAGGATGCAGTGGAAGCAGAGAAGTGGAAATGCCTTACTGCCCTCATGGCCACAAAGTAGGCAGTCTAATGTGCTCTTACTTGTGTCTGGTTGTAATCTGAACGAGAACTTACTCCACCTGCATTCCAGTCTTCATCGCGTTTGTTTCATTGCTCCCAGGGAGCAGGCTGGTAAATCAGGGAGCAGGCTGGCTTTACGACACAGGAGAAGACACTTGAGAGGGATTGTATGTACAGCTTGTTCAATCTCACCAGGGCCTTGGCAGGAGCATCAGCATTCTCAAGTCTTCAAGTACTGAAGACTTGGACTCGATGGCCTTGTAGGCCCCTTCCAACTCTGCTATTCTATGATTCTAAGTATGGATGCCACCTCCTACCCTCCTATCCTACCCTTTTTGCCCTCCACTCTTTCAGGGTTGCCAATGTATTGATGATCCTTGCAGAACATCTGGTATCATTTATATTCCAACTAGCAAGTTGCACTTTATATCCATTGAATACATCTGAACATATGTACATACGCTCCCTGATCCAGATCCTTGCATATATTACGGCACAAACGTGGGGCTGTCCTGCATTACAGCTCTCCCATTCCCTTCAATCAAGATGGAAGCTGTAAGCAGCCAACTTCACTTAAGTAAATTAGGGTGGGTGAGATTGCAGGACAGACCTCTGTGAGTATGCATTGGTCATCCTCATACTCAAAGGGATTGCAGGATAAAAGTAACTGTCTTCTGTCTAGGAGTAGAATTTGCGTACTATACATGGCAAATTGCCATGTTCTCTTGGCCTACTTATATCTTCCCTAAAAAATCAACTCTTATTTATACATATCTCTGGTAAAAAAAAAAAACCGGATCTGCAAAAATGTATGCCTTTCTTTCCATATAAGGCACACTGCTGATTAGATTTAAACAAAGCAAATCATACCATCTTATTGTTTGGCATAGTTAAAATTAGCACAAATTTGGTTCAGTTTTTACTTCATAATGTTCTTCCTCGGCACAGAATATAAACAGACTGAAGCAAAGTTAACCAGTACTTTTATTTACTTGAATGGCAGTGTGAAATCCTCAGGTTCATTTAATCACTCTAAAATCAAATCTCTTTTTAATATCACTTTGACTTGCTTCTTTTTCCCCTTTTTTTAAAAAGTGCATGATTATCTACAGTCACAGTTGTGTGCAAAATATGGATGAATTGAACGTGAGAGACTACAGCCTCAGGGATGGAGCTGCCAAAGTTACTTCTGTGTCTTCTAGACCTCTGATCCCTTTCCTTTGCATTTCAGGTCGTATTGTAGCTCTTGCAAGCAACGATGGGACTGTGAAGACTTTAGAACTCAAGTCAGGGCATCTTTCCAGCTTGTTGGGCCATGAAGATGAAGTTCAGAGTGTCATATTTGATCACAAGGCAGAGCATCTGGTTTCCGGCGGCTCTGATGGCACTGTTCGCATTTGGAACTGAGACACTTGCCCACGGTTTAGTGAAACCCTAATGGAAATTCTCCATCAACCTCTTAGCAGTGGAGGTGGCTTAAAATGCGTTTCTCACTAATGCCTCGAGTAAAGTGTTGGCATAGAATACAAAGTTTTTATACCTTAATGTAATAATAATAAAAAAAAGTTCACAACTTTTTTTGTGTTTATGCCTGTTTATTTGACTATAAAGAATACATTAAAGAAGCTGTCATTTGGGATTTTCCTGGAGAAATAGCTTTACAATGACGCCTAATGCCAGAGGAGATGAATTGCAGGGGAAATGCCCCCCCCCTCCTTCAAGGTACTACAGCACAAGCTACAACAGAAAATCTACTTTTATAAAAACAGTACTACATTTTACTTGTTCTAGCCTCTGAAAAGATCTACATTTGAGAGGGAGGTTTTAACATCTCTATGCACACATCACCCACAAGCTGGATGTGGTGTTTTATTTGGGGGGGGGGGAAATCTAGATCACAGCAAAGCAAAAATGAAGAAGTTTCAGACCAATGCCTTGACAGTTACCCTTGCCTCATCATTCAGTAACTGCAGAGAGCTTCAATCTATTCACTGCCACTTCCTTGAACGTAGCCCTGCAGTCTGGTCTGAAACTGGTGTCTTGAAATCAGCAGCTCTCTTCCCCCCCCTTTTTTTTTTTTTTAAAGAGAAGGGAGTTGCCCAATGTAAAGTATATTTATGGGTATTTTAGAAAATACCTTCTGCCTAGGGAAGGTGTCCAAGGGGGCGAGTGTGGTCTCACTGGGTAGATGCGTAGGACTTGTTTTCTTCGTCCAGAGGAGCAGCACGTTCCGCCTGCGTGATGCAAAATCCGAGCCGCTGACTACTGTCCGTGGTGCTGAAGGTTTCCAGCTGCTTGACAGAATGCGCTCCGGAGAAGCAGCTGCTGAGCTGCCGCTATCCAGGGTGCTGAATCTCGCTGAAAGTTGCTGCCGTGCTTGAGATCCACGCATAGCCCGCCGCTTATTTGGGAAGAGCCTCAAGAAAGCAGCACGGCGCGATGGTGCTGCTGACTGCATTTTGGTCTGGATTGGCTCCGAGCTCCAGCATGCTGTTGCTGTTCCTGGAATTGGAAGCATAGCACATTCTCCACCCTTGCGTGCCTTTTTGCAGATATACAGAGTGTAGCGATCTGGTGGGCTTTTTCGGGTGGAACGGAAGATTGCAACCAAGGATATAAGAGGATAAACATACACGCTAGCAACAATGATCGTGGTTTTGGAGTGTGGTTTTATAGTAGGCAGCCTCACCTCTGGACCCCTATGTGGTTGCTTGCTTTGAATTCTGGACACAGGGTTAAAGCTTAAGTCTCATGGTGCATCTGCTGGGTTGCTTCTGTGAAATGGGAGGCTTTGGGCGAAGGGATTTTCTGTGATTCTCCCTTGAAAATGTAATTAAGAAGAGTTGCTATTTCTAATACACTGCTGAAGTATTCATTCATGGTGGCCTGTGACCCGTTCCAGTTTTCACCTGAATAGGTAAGTGTACATTTTTCAAGAGGATGAATGTAGATTCCCATGAGTTTCATAGTAGCTTAAAATCTCCTGCAATTGGAAATAATTAAATAAACTTTGATTGTATACTGATAGCTTCCCAAAGCTTGTTTACTTGTTGAATTTTGAACCAATAGCATAAATTTT
The DNA here is from genome assembly GCF_023053635.1 of Elgaria multicarinata webbii. Classification (NCBI taxonomy): domain Eukaryota; kingdom Metazoa; phylum Chordata; class Lepidosauria; order Squamata; family Anguidae; genus Elgaria; species Elgaria multicarinata. Next base: position 20,535,808 of record NC_086172.1, read on the forward strand.
CATTCTATCCCATTTCTCTTTTCTCTCAAAATGTAGGTTGATGAAGTTGTAGCAAATATTTCTAAGATGATAAAATTCTGTCGCAAAGTCCTGTTAGCAAGGCTTACCCTTTGTGAAATTTGTTTTCTTTTTTTAACACCAATGCCAATGCCAGATTTTATTAAATGATTGATCCCTGTTCTCCCCCTTTTAAAAAACTCCTTTGAAATTTGCTTGTTTTCTAAAGTTTCCACAGCTTTAAGTGTGGCAGATTGAAGCCTACCTGTAGCATGCAAGTGATTCACATCCAAAAGGCAGGCTAAATGATTTTGCAACACAGACAAATAAAATAATATGAATGCACCCTTGTGTAAAAACACATCCTGCACTTCAAGTAATGAGATATTCTGAGCAGCTTCGTGAAACATCCTCTCTCTGTGTGTGTGTGTGTGTGTAGAACCATTGATCATTTAGTTTGTTCTGTGAGATACAATGCTTGCTTTTTCCCTGAGTCATTGTTGTTTGGTAGGGTTTTTTTAAACAAAAAACTTTGAATGTATAAACTTGTCTAAGTAGGTGAATATAAAGGAGGATACACATACAGGGTGAATGAAACCCATACATTGTGAATGTGTCTATATGAATGTTACGTATTCTGATGTTATTGAAATCAGAATATTTATTTAATTAATTACATTTATATACCACCCCACAGCTGAAGCTCTCTGGACGGTTTACAACAATTAAAAATAGTAAACATTAAAAGTATACAAAAATTTAAAAAACATAAAAACAGTATAAAAACAACAATATGTAACAAGGTACACAAAAGAGGTAAGGAAATGGTTTAGTTTTTAGCTCCATACCCGGTATCCAATGAACTGAGTTTACCCTTTGTCCCTAGAACGATTTTTATTATAAATATTTTTAGCATATCTGTTTTCTGTCCCATTCCACAAAAGAGAAGAGAACCTGCCCTGCTATCTTGTTCCTCTTCTAGCATTGTGTTAGAGGAAGGACTCAGGAGCAAAGCCTGTATACTCTGGTGAGAGTGATACAGACTAGATTACAGCCAATAGCAAAGCAGCAAAATAGAAGTCAGGTCTGAGGGAAGGGCAAAGGTTCCTTTTCAAACCAGGCAATTGATGCCTTTCTGAATGCTGTCAGCCCTCTATATGTGAATGGAGGCACATGGGGTACTGAGTTGACATGGCCTGTTGAGACAATTCTTTATACATTTTAGATTTTTTTTTCCTGGTTAAGTGCTGACGGTGACTTTATAAATTTTGAAAAGCCATTACCTATTCTCAGCCTACAAGACAAAGCAAGGGAAATGTAACATAAGAATAATAATCAGCTAATACACTCAAGCGTGAACATCGCCACTCAAGGGCAATCAGTGTTGGATTCTCATAACACCATAGTAATGAGAAGCTCCCGTAGAGCACAATAGAGGCTTCTTGCTAGGAAAAAAACCTTATTATGAACCTGTCCTAAGAACAGACTATGATAACAGATTATTAAAATGTCTGGCACAATTGTACCACAACTAAAGCAATTTTCACTATGCCTAAGGATTAGTACAGCATTTTCTTCATATTTGAAGCCTGTATGTAATTGCATTTCACAATCATTTTCTCTCCCTTTTTATTTCATGTTTTTTTCATGAAAACACCTGACATATATACGTCCGGTTTCTAAGTCTGTTGAGCTGGGTTGGAAGCAGTGTTGGGTTGTGGTCCTAGTGGTTACTTAGGAACATTACGGTCTTTTGATCTAAGTCCCATTCTTCAAACATTTGTTCACATGTGATTCATCCTCTCCAGAATTTAGCAAAACAACAACAACAAAAACATTCATACCAGTGAGTAAACAAATGTGCATACCACCCAGAAGTAAACAAAAATTGCTTGCACAACATAATTATTCAACAGCTGAATGTGTGCATGATGTGTCTACCATGTTCATCATGTAGGCGTCTGACTAATGCCAAGTGGCATCAATTCTTACCTTATCTGGATAACAGGCATATTGTCTGATCCAATCTGGATTAACATTACCTTATAATTTTCTAGTTAGGATAATATAGATATCACCTGGAGCAAAGTTGAAGGCATATGGATCATAATCCATATGAGATTTGGCAATTCACACCTTTATACTGTTTCATTTAGCTGCTGTGAATGTTATTCAATTTAACGATTGAATTGTAATAGTGAGGTACACAGTATCCAGATGAAGTTAGATGAATGACCAAACCCTGGCAGCAGACAGACCCATGAATAACTTGGGAATTATCCAAGTTATGCATTCTTTTCCAGTTGACCTTATCATTCTTATTTACAGGAGCTGAACTCATGTTATTCTCTAAAGAACTGTTAGGGGGAAAGGGGATTTCTAATGAGTTACTGCCTGACAGCTGCGTACGTCAGGAAAATATAGAAAGAAAAGTATGAGTCCTTTAAGAATATATTTCAAACTCTTCCTATTGTTTTCAGCCCACCACACTGGCCTCTCCATGGAAGCATCCGTGTATATCTGATATTAGGACCATATACAGAAGTTCAGGAGGGGGATGGCTCTTCATATTCATGAAGCCTGCATATTTCTGTTGCTAATTCCTACTTTGGTCACTCCAGCTGCCTTCAACCATGAAGACTACCCTGCTGATGAAGGCGATCAAATCTCAAATAATGATAATAATCTGATCTTTGATGACTATCGAGGGAAAGGTTGTGTGGATGACAGTGGTTTTGTATACAAACTGGGAGAGCGTTTTTTCCCAGGTCACTCCAACTGTCCGTGTGTCTGTACTGAGGATGGGCCTATTTGTGACCAACCAGAATGCCCCAAAATCCACCCAAAATGTACTAAAGTAGAAAACAATGGATGCTGTCCGGAATGCAAGGAAGTGAAGAACTTTTGTGAATACCATGGGAAAAGTTACAAGATCCTAGAGGAATTTAAGGTAAGGCTTACTCATATTCAGTGATTGGATTAATTGATTGATTGATTGATTGATTGATTGTATATCTGCACAGGTATCTATATTCACAGTATTCAGATATCTATACTCAGTTTTTATAAATATATTAAGTTGTACTCTAAATAATGTTAGAAAGAGATAGGTTTATGTCCAAGTGTAATTTACACAATTAATTTGGTGGTCTGCCATTTTTAATATCAGAAAGATTAAAAACGGGGTGGAATTAAGGGAAAGGGGGTGGAATTAAGGAGGTGAACTGGAAGTAGTGAAAACTATCAAGTTTCCATCTGTGGTGATTCTAAGTTCTCCACCTATGCCCTGTTTTTGTTACAGTAATTTCCACACAAAGTAGCCAAGTCTATAGACTATGTGGGCTACAGAGCTACGAGACCCTTCAGGGACACGTGTCAGTCTGAATATCTCTTTTTAAAATAATGTTGTTACTCTGATTTCTTGCAGCAGGGGCATATAGCACATGAGCTTTATGACTGACCTACATCTAGTATTGTTGAGGAGCTTCCAGAAAGAAACATTAATAGATTTTCAAGCTAACCTAGAAATAGTCTTTTCACCTTTTTTTTAGGGGTACAATTGTAGTCAAATGAGTGGATTCACAATAAAGCAGTTGACTTCCAGGCTTAGAGGTAATGCTGTGGGAAACTTTTTTGTGACAAACACCAATGAAGATAAGCAAAAAAATAAATTTTAAAAAATCAAAGTGAATTCATATTCCATATTAATTCTGTAAAGGTAGGCGTTTTATTCCTCACTCCATTATCAATCCATTCATTAAGTGGTTTCCTACTACAGGAATTTATTTTGACTAAGGCCATAGCTAGACCTAAGGTTTAACCCTGGATCGTCCGGTTCAAACCTGTTCACCTAGGTGACACACAGGGGATCCAGTGCTCAGGCAGGGGCGAACCCTGGATGATCCCAGGATAAACCTTCGGTCTAGCTGTGGCCCAAGAGATTTATCAGCTTGGACAACTGTATAGTCATATGTATCCATTAGCATTCCACCTTTGGTCTAGCTGTGGCCTCAGTAAAGACTCATGTCAATAGCAAGCTAGCTTCTGTCATTGAAAACACTCTGCCTAACAAATCTGGGGCCCTGGTTCTCTTCAACAAGAGACCTCTTGAATAGTTATTGTGAAGCAGATCTTTTGATACATGTAACCTACGACATTGAAAAGCCTCAGTAAGTCTGAAAATGAAAACCTATGAAATGGAAAAGGATTTTCCCTATTCAGAGGAGATCAATGGTCCTTCTAGCTTAAGGGATCAGTTCAATCCACAGTTCTCCAGAACCTTTTGGGTCTGAAAGATCCTTGAACTGGCATTTTCAAGGCCAAAATTATTATTTATTTATTTATTTATTTATTTATATATATAGCACCATCAATGTACATGGTGCTGTACAGAGTAAAACAGTAAATAGCAAGATCCTGCCGCATAGGCTTACATTCTAATAAAATCATAGTAAAACAATAAGAAGGGGAAGAGAATGCACCAAACAGGCACAGGGTAGGGTAAAACTAACAGTATAAAGTCAGAACAAAATCAAGATTTAAAAGCTTTAGGAAAAAGAAAAGTTTTTAGCTGAGCTTTAAAAGCTGCGATTGAACTTGTAGTTCTCAAATGTTCTGGAAGAGCGTTCCAGGCGTAAGGGGCAGCAGAAGAAAATGGACAAAGCCGAGCAAGGGAAGTAGAGACCCTTGGGCAGGCGAAAAACATGGCATCAGAGGAGCGAAGAGCACGAGCGGGGCAATAGTGTGAGATGAGAGAGGAGAGATAGGAAGGAGCTAGACAGTGAAAAGCTTTGTAGGTCAACAATATGTTATTAAAATAATATGTTATTCAGAAAAACAGAATCACAAGAACCTAACCTTTCTCAAATTTATTATCTTTATTGCCAAGGATTTCAGATTTACTGAATCTGAACATTGTTACTAGATGTTTTTATGCCGTTATGGTGGTAGTAAGATTTCTTCACAGTGAGACCTGCTGGTTCATACTGAACCTTTTTCCCCACATCCAAGCGACCTCATCCTTCACTGTGCATGCACTGCACATGACAAACAGATGAACTAGGTGCTCACACCTGTATGTCCACAACTGTCCCCTTCATCATGATGACAGTGGGGAAAGTACTTCTTCACTCACACTTATTGCAAAAATATCCATAATCTAAGAGTTCACATATGAATGGGCACAATCCAACCAGATTTACCTTTTATTTAAAAGTGATTTAAAATTAGGCTTATTTAAAACTTATTTAGAATTGGGTTAGAAAGTGCTTAACTTTGAAAACTGTTCAGAAACTTCAGCTGTTCCAGAATGCTGTGGCCAGACTGTTGGCTGAAGTTACAGGGAACACATGACTCCCTTGTTGCAACAGCTTCACTGTTACAACAGCTTCACCAATAGTCTGTTTCCAGACATAATTCAAAAAGTGCTGGTTATGACCTATAAAGTCCTATGCAGCTTGAGATCAGGCTACCTGACAGACCACCTTTCCCCATATGAGACTGTCTGGGTTTTACGATGGTTGGAGGAGGCCCTTCTCCCAGTACTACCACCATCAGAGGTGTGTTTGGTAAGGAAGCGAGAGAGGGCTTCCTCAGTGGCTTCTCCCAGGCTTTGGATGTCCCCGCTGAGGAGTTAACTGGCCTCCCTCTATACTTTCCTTCTGCCAGCAGGTACATAAGATGGTCTCTTGGGTTGGGTGCTGTTTTTATTCTTTCATTGTTGTGTTTTTAATTGAGTTCTATTATATATTTTAATTATTGTTTTCACAAAGTTTTATTTTTATTTTAAACTTTGGTTCATATTATTGTTAGCCATCTTGAACACCACTTCTTTGGTGGAAAGGTGGGGTATAAATCAAATAAATAAATTTGCTTTGGAGAAGTCCTGCTTAAATTCTGACATCTCCCTAATCAACCCAAATCAGCCCAATTTGGTTTGGGATGTGTCCAAACCACACCATGGTAAACTAGCATATTTATTTATTTGAAACCAGGCAACCACACTTCACCAGCTGAGCATGAACTGAATTCAAGTTGAGACAAACAAAACCAAACCCTGATTTGTTTCCTGTTTCAAAGCTGCTGCCTCTGATGCCCTCATTTTAAATTCCGTTCGGTCTCAAGTGTATGAAGTTTCTGTTGGAAGGTAATGAATAAATAGTTTCATGTGAATTCTTTTATAGTATTTTATTTTGCTTTATCCAGTTCAGTGGAGGATTTCAGCTAATTTATTATATTGAATTTATTTTGTATGATTCATCTTCATGATGGAGAACAGCTTTCCCTGAGCTCAGCTTTTATTTTAAAACCAAACGCCTGTTTAAAGAACATATTTTACATTCCTTCCCAACCACAAAAGCTTTCAATGTAGTCAGCAGTGGGATACCAGACTTTCCTTCCATGGAAAACTAACATTAAATTCTAGGCTATCAGGGAAGGAAACTAAACAAAACAGTTGCAGAGGAATCCCCTTGCGGAAATAGTCACAACGTGATCCCCTTAGTTGCTGATTAAGATGGAAAGTAGGCTATGGTATTGAAATGGTTTGCTTTCATTCAGTCTCAGTTCATGTCCAGTTAATTCAGTTCCCATATTCACTAACCCAAAAAATACCTAAACATGAGTTCAGTGGTGTGATTAAGCGGGTTCTGGTGCATGACAAGTCACTCAAGAAAGCAGTCCAACACAAATATAGCTTCCATTCAGTGCATTCAAGGAAGTAGCCATATTATGGTCGTATGTGTTTACATCCTCTTGGCTGTGCAGAAAGCTAGTCTGAAGAAAAGCCTGTTTTCTTCATGTTTACCTCAAGTGCAGAAGCCAAAATCACAAAATGACTCCAGGTGGTCAACAGCTTCCTTCCAAATTATTCTTTGTGTTGTGTTGCTTTTTGTTTGCACTAAACACACCATGGTCACTCAGATTCTCTGAGTACAAAACTTGTTGGTGCCAGTCAGCCCCTTGTGAGCCTCAAATGTAACCTCATATACATACTTGTTTTCCTACTAATACATGGATTAGATCTCAGTACTGTAGAAGTCTGTAACAAAAAAATTCCAGGATGTTAGTCTCCCTGCAATTTAAAAAAGGATGTGTGCGCACTCAGAACCATTGTTTCCAGGTGAATATAATGAAGGCTAGTTTTGACTCTTGCATACAGGCTCATCATCCAATTAATAGCTGTCTTGATAACCTTGTCAAGCACTGATGATCAATTAATTATGGGAACATTTGTTTTCGGAACACCAGACATCTGCTCCCGTGCTAATTCTCCTTAAAAAGGTTTCATTCAATGCAATTATATTGACAAAGGTTTGTGCCATAAATATATTGCTTTTTCATTTCTGTGTCATTGCATTCAACAGATATTAAAGTATTCACAATATAAGACCAATTTTTCTCTCTCAAGTGAAGATGGAGAGCACATGCTACCTAGCAATGTATTCAGAAATGTATCTATTCTTCCTTCAAATCTGAAAAAGTATAGTTGGTTGGTTGCTTCTTTTTTTAACGTCTGCATCCTTGCTATGCAAGAATCTATCATTTCAACCTTGGTTAAGTCCTTGCCATATGGGAAGGGAAGCACAGATGAGGGCACAAGGAAAAGCAGATCCCTTCCAGAAGGTGCCACTATTATATGGGAGGCCAAGGATAAACACATGGAGCTTCCAATAATTCTTTGCAAAAGACCAATATGCACATTAGATAAGGAAAGAGAAGAATAGATAAAGTCCATAGATAAAGTCATTCAGTCATGTTTACAATCAAAGGTGATCACAAAACAAGATTCCTTTTAGAGCCCCAAAGACAAACATGCTTCAAAAAGAAGCAGACTTAATATAACAATTTCAGGGAACAACTGTAGCTCAGTGGTAGAGCACATGTTTGCATTGAGAAATCCCAGGTTCAAACCCTGGCATCTCCAGGTACAGCTGGGAAAGATTCCAGTCTGCAACTCTGGGGAGCCACTACCAGTCAGTGTTGACGATACTGAGATACATCAGCCAATAGTCTAACTCAGTTTGGTAACTGATGCAAATATTGGAAGTTGCCTTATGCCAAGAGTCAATCAGAAAAGAAGAGCTTTTCTAAATAGATTTGTTAATCTATTGTATCGACTTTCAGTTTCATTGCAGAATTGAGATCCAAACTCTACACAAAAAGCTTTTCCTTTCCTGCTTTTCTGCAACATAACCTGTAGGTGGCATTGTACTATGGCGGAACATCACAATGACACATGCTTTTTTTTAATATCACAAATAATACTCCATTTTTCCCACTCTAAAAAAACAACAACACACCAGGAAAACGCTCTTAAAAACAGAACTGAAACTGGAGGGTCTCAATGTCACTGAAAGAACCTCAAAGAACCCTGAGTAAGGACTGATAGGCACACAATAAATGTCTTGTGTAGAAAAGCTCATAGGGCAGCTGTTCTTTCATATCAAATGGTCTTCACAACATGAGAGAACAATTAAATTTTCATACTGATTTCTACTGATGTTTTCTGCAGCTACAATAAACAAGGCTGTCTTGTAGGTGACAAATGCATCTGAGTCAAACAGAGAAAAACAGACTTTTTAGATATATGTGAACTATGTCAGTCCATTATTTACCCACACTATGATCTACCTAATTGTTCAATGCAAACAATAGTTCTTTTAAAAATTCTCTCAGAACTAGGCTATAAAAGTTTGGTAAGGCTTTGATTGCTACACGCACACGCACACACACACACACACACCTCTTTCATCCATTTGCTTTTTGAGTTGTATAAATGCTCAGCTCAATTCCATGATGAACGTTAGAAAGTGCTCAGCTCAAAGCAAGCTAATAAAGGCTTGAGCAAACATTATGAAAACCTCCTGGCATGGAGTAGACTGACCAGTGATTCACTTCACCAGTAATGTTGAGCAGTCCGTAATTTACAAAAAAAGTCAGATGATTAATAAAGCCACTGAAGTGGGTGAGGCAGTTTTCAGATGAACCTTTTCCTGGCCTGAAAGAAGCATGTGATGTGGTGGTTTTCACAATAGCACCTAGTTCAATGAGGTCTTTTTATTGTGTGTTCTATAATTTCATGTACTGCTTCAAAATCTTGCACACAAAAGCATTTTCAATAATGTGCCTTATCCTTTAATAAGAGCAACCGTGAACAATGCTAGCTTGCCAGATAGAACTCAGCTGCTGAAACCAGACAAGAGAAACAGAACATCAGTCAAATGGAAAAGTGTGATTTATTATCTCCCTCCTGGCAAAATTACAGTGACGCTGCCTATGCAACAGTATCTGAAATTACTGACTTACTATATTTCTGTCATGGCTGATAAAAGCAATACATATTCAAGTAGAAGGGCATGTCAGACAATGAACTACAATAATACCTATATTAAAAGTAAACCATTTATTTAGATATTGCCGTTATCATAGCCAGCTGTCTGTCTATACATTAGCTCTGTACTACACAGAAAAGCAGCATTATAATCATGGTTATTCAGCAGAGGTGTCCTCTCTGGTGAAAGAAAACCTGTCTGCGGGCCATGTGTCTGGGAGCAAGGATCAAAGCTTGCTGCTTTTGAACACTGATAACCTAGCAAGGCATTAGCTGCACATTTAGCGTCCATTCACTTTTTCCTAGCCAATAATGTTCAGGTCCTATTGAAGGCCATGCTACCCATTAGGAATGTGGGAAATCCATCCCTTTATTCTGCCATGGTTTCAGTTTTCCTGGCCCAGGGCCTTGGAAAATCATGGAAACTCAATGGAAGGTTCCAGGGTCAAATTAGCCATTACTCTTAATGTGCAGTTGGCAACAGTATCAAAGGATTTTAATAAAAAAATAATCCCCTAACATAGTTGCTAACTGGGCAGATGCCAAAATACAGATGTTGCCCTTTGCTTTCAAGGGAATTAACATCCAGCTGCACTGAGGGATGCATATCCCCATTTTTAAACCCTGACTAGGTTGTGCATCTGAGATGGAAGGATGGAGAGACAGACAGACAGACAGACAGACAGACAGACAGACAGACATGGGGAAAGAAATCAGAGTAGTTCAGAAGTATTCAGGATAATTGTACGCACCAGCCGAACTACGAAATCTGCTTTAGAAACTGAACTTGCTGAATGACCATAACATCTCTAGCTCTAAAGCACACTGGCTGCAACATATAGCAGCTAAATTAGATTACAAATGGGCAGGGCAGCTCAGTAAGACGGAACTGCTAGCTGTCCTATATCGAATGCTTCTCTAGCTACGTTACTCAGTCTGCCCACCACCTCCACAGCACATAACCCATGGCCCAGATCCACCTGTGAGCACACTTAATACACATAGTGTTTAGCTGAAAGGGATGAAACACAGCTATGTAATCATGGCTGTAATAAGAGGGTTTCATAAGTCCTTGTAACTGGATTGGGGAGAGGGCACATAGGAACAGCTGTCTACCTGCGTAGCGCCTCCAAGCTGGTTCAGGGCATGTATCTTCTTTACTGCAGTATTGTTTCCACCGAAATTAAGTGGACAACTAGATTTGCAAAACCCTTAAACCAATCCAATCACATTGCCTTCCACGCTAGTTTTTGTTTGGCTTAAATCCAAAAGTACTTAAATCCGGAGATGTTCCAGCTCTGCTGGTTTGTGAAGTGTGTAGGCTTAGCTACCTGACATCCAGGAATAGAAAATGTGCGGCTGGGATAGACTTAAGCAACTGCTAGACAAAGGCAATATTGGATAACACAGCGTTACACTAGTTCCGTACCTACAGATGCTGGCAATAATAATAACAATAATGATAATATTTTTTCTTTTCTTGCAGTACTCATTCTTCCATTGGCCTAAGGGGGGGAAACCCTACAGAAATAAATGGAAAGCTTAATGTAAACACTGATAAAAAGTGAGAGGAAAGGGCAGGTCTTAGGCTGGGGAAAGGGTGTGTGTGTGTGTTAATAAATGAATTGTGTGCAAAGGACAATGACAAAATAGATAATTATCCAAGTAGCTGTTTAAGGACTATGAAATACGAACTAATGACAGATTTTGATCTAATTGGCTAAAAAAATAATTGTGCTTGGCTTGAAAGCAACAGCAAAACAAATGATATGACTCAGAACTTAGGGGTGTGCTCAGCTCCGTTAAAGGTCTCTGGATCCGAAGCGGAGCGGGCCGATCCGGACCTCCAAAGCCCAGTTCAGGAGCGGATCAGGGGAGGTTCGGATGGGCTTGAAGTGGTTCAGAGTGGTCCGAAGCGATTCGGACCGTTCCAAAACTTCGGAGCCAGGTAGTGGGGAGGGGAGCTTGCCTGGCTACCTGTCGGCCACCGCTGCGGTCCATGTGGCGCCGGCGCCAGGTAACCCCCCTCCTCCCCCCACTTACCTGGCTCCAAAGTTTTGGAATGGTCCAAATCGCTTCGGAGCATTCCGAACCACTTCAAGACCACAATGGAGCCAGGTAAGTGGGGGGAGGGGGTTACCTGCGCCACCGGTGCAGTCCATGTGACGGCGGCAGAGCTAGGTAAATGGGGGTTGAGGAGGGGGGCTTACCTGGCTCTGCCGTCCGCCGCGGTCCGGGCGGCGGTGGATGGCAGAGCCAGGTAAGGGGGAGGGAGGCTTATTCGGCTCCCATTTTATCCCCCCTTCCCCACTTACCTGCCTCCGCTGTCTGCCGTGGAGGCAAGTAAGTGGGGAAGGTGGGGCAAAATGTGGGCCAAATATTGATCCAGACCACTGGATCTTGCTCCAGATCCTGTTCTGGAGCAGATCGGGGGAGGTTCAGATCAACCCGAAGTGGTTTGGGCCTGATCCAGAAAGTCTGGATCGGGTTCCGAAGCGGTTCAGGTAGGGGGTGCACAGCCCTACTCAGAACTTACCTGCAGAAGTGTAGAACAGTTAAAACTTAGGCATGTAAGTGTTGAGCCCAAATAAATACCCGTTCGAAAAGAGAAATGAAGGGAAGACATACTATAAAGGTGAGTGCGTGGGAGGGGGATCTCCGTACTTTGATCCTGCATGTCCATTTTCCCTTTCAGGTCATGTTTCAAGTAAACAATAGGGATAAATGCCAAGTTCTACATCTAGAAAATAGAAACCAAAGGCACAGTTACAAGATGGGGGATACTTGGCTCAACAATACTACAAATGAGAAGGATCTTGGAATTGTTGTAGATCACAAGCTGAATATGAGCCAACAGTGTGATATGGCTGCAAGAAAGGCAAATGCTATTTTGGGCTGCATTAATAGAAGTATAGCTTCCAAATCACGTAAGGTACTGGTTCCTCTCTATTCGGCCCTGGTTAGGCCTCATCTAGAGTATTGCGTCCAGTTCTGGGCTCCACAATTCAAGAAGGAAGCAGACAAGCTGGAGCAAGTTCAGAGGAGGGCAACCAGGATGATCAGGGGTCTGGAAACAAAGCCCTAGGAAGAGAGACTGAAAGAACTGGTCATGTTTAGTCTGGAGAAGAGAAGAATGAGGGGGAGACATGATAGCACTCTTCAAATACTTAAAAGGTTGTCACACAGAGGAGGGCCAGGATCTCTTCTCGATCCTCCCAGAGTGCAGGACAAGGAATAATGGGCTCAAGTTAAAGGAAGCCAGATTCCAGCTGGACTTCCTGACTGTTAGAGCAGCACGACAATGGAACCAGTTACCTAGGGAGGTTGTGGGCTCTCCCACACTAGAGGCCTTCAGGAGGCAGCTGGACAACCATCTGTCAGGGATGCTTTAGGGTGGATCCCTGCATTGAGCAGGGGGTTGGACTCGATGGCCTTGTAGGCCCCTTCCAACTCTGCTATTCTATGATTCTATGATATCCAATGACATCAGAGGCATGATGGGTAAATATAAAAATACTGAGAGCTGACCAGGCACATTTCTATCCAGTGCCTTCCTGAGCTTCTCATTGATCTCATATGCAATTTGATCTCCTGGAGCCCACCACGACTCCAGAGCTTCTAAGACCCTGGCTGTCAGCTCAGAACACATCCAGCTGCATAGCAGCAACAGCAGCTGCGGAAGCAGTAGAAACCCCACAGAAGAAAACATGCCTCAAGAAGACTAAGCGCTAAACGTCTTCCCTGTCACATATAGAATGATCAAACTATGCCAGGGGATCCTTGTAATATCATCTCTGTGTAGTTTCACGATGTTGGAAACGCAGCGGTGACACATTCACCGAAGCCATGAATTATCTTTCTGTGAGCCAAGCGCCATGAAAATGTGTGAATGCAATTAATGTGCACAATAGCAGGCACACAATGGGGTGTGTGTGGAGGAGCAGGACCACAAGGGGTGGCGAGGGAGTGTTTGACCTCTCCACACGCACCCCCCTAGAGATGTCCAGATTTTGTGGACTCGGCTCCATCTGTGTTTCCTGGATTGTCTGGCGCCTCTTTTCCTTCATTTCCACGCATTGACAGAATTGGGTTTTTTTTGTAGAAGAATTTCATTTGTTTCCAAATGCACACTTGTGCTAATGCGAATACATTTGTGCAAATTCTTCCCCACCCCTGCCCCGAAGTAAAATAAATAAATAATGGCTTGCCAGTCTACAGATTGGGAAAAGCCGGTCTGCTGTGGTATCTGCAGGCTGGATCCACAGAAATCTGATCATGTTTGAATCCATTGTGGTATTCTCCAACATCCCTAAGTGCACTATGCTCCCAAGAAATGTCCTCCAGTGGCCATTTGCACCAATGGAGGCTTCCCTCCCAAAGTAAATAGCAGCTTCAGGGGAAACAGCTTTCATTAAGCAGAGGAAGCCTCATCTAGAGTATTGCGTCCAGTTCTGGGCACCACACTTCAAGAAGAATGCAGAGAAGCTGGAGCGTCTTCAGAGGAGGGCAACCAGGATGATCAGAGGTCTAGAAACAAAGCCCTATGAAGAGAGACTGAAAGAACTGGGCATCTTTAGCCTGGAGAAGAGAAGATTGAGGGGAGCCATGAGAGCACTCTTCAAATACTTAAAAGGTTGTTACACGGAGGAGGGCCAGGATCTCTTCTCGATCCTCCCAGAGTGCAGGACACGGAATAACAGGCTCAAGTTACAAGAAGCCAGATTCCGACTGGACATCAGGAAAAGGTTCCTGACTGCTAGAGCAGTACGACAATGGAACCAATTACCTAGGGGGGTCGTGGGCTCTCCCACACTAGAGGCCTTCAAGAGGCAGCGGGACAACCACCTGTCAGGGATGCTTTAGGGTGGATCCCTGCATTGAGCAGGGGGTTGGACTCAGTGGCCTTGTAGGCCCCTTCCAACTCTGCTATTCTATGATTCTATTGAGTGCTGGGTTGCAAGGGCAGGACTTTACGTCTCCCCGTCATGTATATAGAATACCACTGCTGCCCTCCTGGGGCTTTCTCCCTCACGTGATTCTAGGGAAACGTTTCCCCTTACTCACGGGCCTTCTATCATTCCCCATTGCACATCCCCACACATTGGAGAGGGAAGAACAGCAGTTGGGAGCTTGCTCCACGGATGTAGGCTCCCCATGCAATTTAGGACCCTGTGCAGACAAGCTTATACATCGTATGGGGAGCCTATGCATGTAGAGTAGGCTCCTTGCTTCAGACCCGCCCACCCCAATCCCCAATGTGTGGAAAGTGACAAGGATGGGCATAGAGAGAGGGTGGGGCCAGCGAGCACAGGCCTGCTCCCCCACCCCCACCCAATACACATGCATGGATGGATGATTGGAATCACATGAAGGAGAATGCCCAAACAGAGCCTCCATGAGAATCCAGGGTGCCTCATGTAGGTGTGTACTTGTGTTAGCCTATTTGCCCTAAAAAGGGGAATCTTCTAATGCTTTAATAATAATTAGGGCTGTGTACCAGCCCCCCGAACCGCTTCGAGGCCTGATCTGGAACTTTTGGATCGGGCCCGAACCGGTTCGCGCCAATCTGTCCCTCCCCCGACCCTCTCCGGATCAGATCCCAGAGCAAGATCCGAAGGGTCGGATTGCGCTTCGCCCGCCATTTTGCCCTCCCTTCCCCACTTACTTGCCACCACAGTGAATAAGTCCCCCTCCCACCTTACCTGGCTCCACCATCCGCCACTGCATGGACCGTGGCGGCAGCGGGCAGCAGAGCCAGGTAAGGCCCCCCTCCCACCACCACTCAGTTGAAGCTGCCGCCGGACCACGACAGAGGCAGGTAAGCCCCCTCCCCCCCCTACCTGGCTCTGCCACCATCGCACAGACTGCAGCAGCACCAGGTAAGCCCCCCTCCCCCCACACTTACCTTTTTTCAGAGCTCCGGATCGAGGCGAAGGATCCACTTTGTCTTGATCCACTTCGCCTCGATCCGCAGCTCCCCTGACCCGATCTTTCTCCGCTCTGCTATTGCTTCTACAAAGCGAAGTGAAGAGGAGCACAGCCCTAATTATTATTATTATTATTATTATTATTATTATTATTATTATTATTATTATTATTTCTTACCCGCCTTTCCATTCTGATCGAGGCAGGGAACAACAGTAAATATAAAATACATAAAACTTTATTAAAACCCAATATACATTTTAAAAACATCCTAAAATTACACTGGATAGGCAGTGTAGAGGATGTGGGAAGGAGAGTTTTTAAAACATGTACCCCACCAGCTCCAGTCTCAGGCACTGCAGACCAAGAACTCTTTTGGGCCACCCCCTGATCCTCCATAACCTTTACAAAAGCTTTTAACTCACCATAGTTTTTCCTCTGTTCTTTTATGCTTAACAGTGATCAGAGATGCCTGAGCCTGCTTTCCAGCAGTTCACGCTTCCTTCGCGGCCAGTGTGCGATCTGTTCTTTCTGCAGTGCCATCCGTGTGCACAGTGCCACTGTGCAGCGTGCGGTGGCATATTTGCAGGGGGGGTCATAGCCTGGTCCCAAACGCTTTGCATTGCGGCTGTTCATCCTGCCCTCCGGCCCTTGCCTTTTCATGTCTCTGCAGTTTAAGAGACCCTCCCAAATTGCATTTGCCATTCTTGTTGGCTCTTCCTGGATAGTGACTTTACAGCTACTGACACCAACCTCCCGCACGCCAGTGCTTTACATATTGCCCTCGGTGTGTTGAGAATCCTCTTGCATTTTTCTGGCATTCTCCGTGGTATCATTAACCTCTCCTGTCATGATGCCATTTTTATATCTCTGGAGACAGGAGTTTAGCCCTTTGTCCAAACCATTTAAATAAAAATTAAACGGAAGGGAACTCAACACAAAGCCCTGTGGGGAGCCTCTTGAAAGATCATTTAAAAACCATTTATATCCATTTAGAGTGCAATCCTATGCATGTTTAGCCAGACAAAAAAATCCCATGCTGGATGACGAATGCTGGGGATTGTAGGACTTTTTTCTGTCTAAAGGTGCACTGGGGCCTTAGCTAGACCTAAGGATTATCCCAGGCAAATGGAGGGGTCATCCCTGCCTGCTCTCGGGATCCCCTGTGTGTCATTTGGATGCACAGGGATGATCCCGGGATATAGGCCTGGTCTAGCCATGGCCTGGGATTGTGACCATAAGAACTCTTGGCTCCAGTTTAACCTCTCCAATTTACAGTATTGCCAAAACCACACATACATTCATAGAAGAAAAAAGAGGGAGGGAGAGATCTCTTTTGGATTATGAATTACCTTCCTCTTGCTGTTAAAAAAAAGAAGCAAGGTTGAGACTGAATGCTATTCTGGGCATTTACACTGCAATCCTTTTCCTTCCACCTTGCGGCATGCCTAGGGATTAAGCGGTTTTGGGGTCCTGTGTTTCCAAGGCTTCCTTTGAGCTGCTTCCCACATGTCTTGATCTGCCTTCTTTTTGCCTTGCTGGATAAGAGCTGTGAAATTTCTGTGGGCTGGGAGGAGGTATCCAGGCTCAGAACTCCCCCTCCAAGGATGGATGGATGGATGGATCTCTCTCTCTCTCTCTCTCTCTCTCTCTCTCTCTCTCTCTCTCTCTCTCTCTCTCTCCACCCTTAGAGGGAGAGTCCTGCACAATCTAAACGGAGATCCTAGCAGGATGGCAGCCGTACAGCCTGAGCTCATTCAAAATACAAATTTGAAAAGTGGATATTCCAAAGTTTGAATGCCAAATTTCAAATGAGCACTTGATAAAATGGCCAAGACACTGAGCTACAAAGCAGGAATCTTTGAATCTTACCTGCGCTAGGGATAGGCGTGGTGTGGCCTTCAATGACCTCCTGTGCTCCTGCCTTCAGGTCCCCATCTGCAACACAGGGACAGTACTTTACAGAGTAGGTGTAAGGATCCCAACACACTCAGGCGTGACATAAACGCTAATCATTATAGTTACTTTGGAAGCAGGTTTGCCTCGCAGAAAGGCACCATATAAATATTTTAAATAAACAATAGATGTTAAATAAATAAAATTCCTAGTTTGAAGTTTAGTTTTGACGTCTTTTTATTTTCGAATCAGGAAGTAATTTTTGTATCCCATCTTCAGACGGTTTTCCCTAAAAGTCAGCTTAAGATATTTTAAATAAATAATTAAGTTGGGGAGGACCACGGAGGGCTATCTCCCCCCACACACACACACACTTCCTATAGCTACATCTGTGGCAAAAATCAAACCTAGAGAGTATTTGGTTTAGCCTTGGTTTTGAGACCCTCCTTCACACGTACAATGAATTCCACTGTAATATGACTTGTTCATGATAGCAGCATTCCGCTGACTGCTGCCTTTTGATCTGTACTGCATATGGACTGTTGACACAAGATTCTTTCTATGGCCTTAGCTAGACCCAAGGATTATCCCAGGCAAATGAAGGGGTCGTCTGCCTGCTCCCGGGATCCTCTGTGTGTCATTTAGAATCATAGAATAGCAGAGTTGGAAGGGGCTTATAAGGCCATCGAGTCCAACCCCCTGCTCAATGCAGGAATCCACCCTAAAGCATCCCTGACAGATGGTTGTCCAGCTGCCTCTTGAAGGCCTCTAGTGTGGGAGAGCCCACAACCTCCCTAGGTAACTGGTTCCATTGTCTTACTGCTCTAACAGTCAGGAAGTTTTTCCTGATGTCCAGCTGGAATCTGGCTTCCTTTAACTTGAGCCCGTTATTCCGTGTCCTGCACTCTGGGAGGATCGAGAAGAGATCCTGTCCCTCCTCTGTGTGACAACCTTTTAAGTCTTTGAAGAGTGCTCTCATGTCTCCCCTCAATCTTCTCTTCTCCAGGCTAAACATGCCCAGTTCTTTCAGTCTCTCTTCATAGGGCTTTGTTTCCAGACCCCTGATCATCCTGGTTGCCCTCCTCTGAACACGCTCCAGCTTCTCTGCATCCTTCTTGAATTGTGGAGTCCAGAACTGGACGCAGTACTCTAAATTTGGATGCACAGGAATGATCCTGGGACAATCCCAGGATATAGGCCTGGTCTAGCCATGGCCTATGACAGCACTTAAAAGGTGCTTCAGGATCAATTCAAACCTTGGTAGTAATATTGCCAATAACACCCGTATTTTGGAGATCAGCCTCCAAAACATTAATGGTTGCAAAACGAAAATGGAGGTTCCACTTCCACCTTATTTGAACAGACGTTACAAAGGCAAGACGGCTACCTGGTTCACAGCATCCTCACAGCTTTCTGTGGAGATCAGCTGCCCTGTTAATAAGGGCAGCAGATGAAGCAGAGAGGTGAAACCAGCCTGTGCTAAAAAGTATTTGTAATACTCGATTGATCCGCATAGGAATCATGTGAACTTAAGCTGCCTCTCTTGTAACATCAAACAGAATTGCTCATTAAAATGCAATCCCTTAACGACACTCTGCTAGGTAGGGAAAAGAAGAAATTATCAAGCAAAATAGTCCCTGAAATCTAACAAAAAGATTCAGTTATGTATTTAGGGTTTTATCCGGTGGTGGCTTTGCCTTAGCAAGAAGTGCCTTCGTTCACACACATCAGGGCAACCCAAATTTTTCACAGATTCCCCCAACCTCCAAAAAGCTAATCCTGAGGGAACCTTCTGGAACAGAATGGGATGCGATATGGAAAGTGGCATTAGGTAGGATTGGCAAAGATTGGATCCTCCAGCAGCTGAGAGTGGAATAGCAAATCCACCATCAGATACAACCCTTTGTGGGACCCTGACTTTTGCATGCCATTTTACTACAGTGGGACGAAGCAATGAGGTGGGCTGTAAAAACCAGGATGTTTTTAGAACTCTTCTGGCCCACAAGAAAACTATCAAGACCTTTTAAAGCTTCCCCAACACCGACCCACCCAAAGCTCTTATCCTTGCTGTATTTTGAGAGGTAAATGCAAAATCTGCAGATCGGACATATATTACTGTCAGTATCAGAGGCAGTGTATCTCTCAATACCAATTCTTCGGGAGTACATGCAGGTGGGCGCTGCTGAATTCCTGGCCTACTTGTGAACTTCCTATAGGCATCTGGTTGGCTACTGTGGGAACATAATACTGGACTAGATAGGCCTTTGGGCTGATCCACCAGGGCTCTTATGTTCTGAACATTGGTATTCTCCATGAAATTCAAGACGTAGAGAATTAGGCAAGTTTTGCTTACATTGCGCAAGTTCTTATGAACTAGACCGTTGAACTTATGTGGACTTTGAAATGTTTGGTAAGGACAGGGCGGGCCCTAGGATAAATAACGTCCTGGGCGAAGGGGGCTTTTGGTGTTCTGTTCCCTATGGTCACTTTTTTCAGGACCAGCCAGAGGGCCTATGAGGCCTGGTGCAAGTGGGAAGTCCGTCGAGAATGACATTGTTCAAAACCTGGATCTCTCAGCAGCTGTGCACATGCCAAAGTTCAAAAAGCCACATTCTGAGCAGTGGCAGCGCACTAGGCAACACAGCAGAGCTACCGCAAGTTTTTAAAAATAATAAATTAAAGTTATAAATAAAACAAGGTATCCAGATGACTTCTTACAGCTTGCAGGTTTAATTATTATTATTATTATTATTATTATTATTATTATTATTATTATTATTATTGGCAGCCTTCCTCAACCTGGGGCGCTCCAGAGGTGTTGGACTACAACTCCCAGAATGCCCCAGCCAGCAGTCCAACACCTCTGGAGCGCCCCAGGTTGAGGAAGGCTGATTTAGGGCTTACAATGCTTATCTTATTTGAAGTGCAAAGTGCTCAGTAACGTAAGCTCAAAGTAACACTGTGTCCCACTGATTTTTACCTAGCACAAATGACATCAAAGGGGACATTGAAAAAGAAACATACTAATTGAAGGAAGGTTATTCTTGTAATTAGTACCCAAACAGCCTGTAGCGCATTGAGAAAAAAAGGGTTTACAGACTCTTGAGTTTTGCCACCCTCGCTCACTGAAGACAGTGCATTAAATAATAAAAGAAACACCCGGTGAGCTCAGCTTGACGCCCACCTCTCACCCTATCTGCCTAGTCAGCTCCTCTTGGCACTTCCTTCAGCTCAGCCACTGATCTAAGCTTGGCACCCTTCCTTCAGCTCAGTGCCTGGGTGACCACTCAGCTTGCCCATCCCAAAGGCCAGCCCTGGTTAAAGAGCTGTGTGGTGCCATGAGAATGTGGATTAATACGTGAAGATGACTTCCCCTTTTGAACACCTTTGGCTCACTGTTTTAAGGGCATTTTCATATTCACGACTCCTCAAAATCTGGAAAGAGGATTTACTGAGGAAAAGAAGGGCCGAAGAAACAAGACAGTTGACAGGGAAAGGTGCTGGAGCGTGTTCAGAGGAGGGCAACCAGGATGATCTGAGGTCTGGAAACAAAGCCCTATGAAGAGAGACTGAAAGAACTGGGCATGTTTAGCCTGGAGAAGAGAAGATTGAGGGGAGACATGAGAGCACTCTTCAAATACTTGAAAAGTTGTCACACAGAGGAGGGCCAGGATCTCTTCTCGATCCTCCCAGAGTGCAGGACACGGAATAATGGGCTCAAGTTAAAGGAAGCCAGATTCCAGCTGGACATCAGGAAAAACTTCCTGACTGTTAGAGCAGTAAGACAATGGAATCAGTTACCTAGGGAGGTTGTGGGCTCTCTCACAATAGAGGCCTTCAAGAGGCAGCTGGACAACCATCTGTCAGGGATGCTTTAGGGTGGATTCCTGCACTGAGCAGGGGGTTGGACTCGATGGCCTTGTAGGCCCCTTCCAACTCTGCTATTCTATGATTCTAATGAGCGTAAACGTTGCATGAGGAAGAGGCAGTAGGCTTGCTGGTGTCCAGAGATAAGAAGGCTGGTTCAGCCAGCCAAGGTGGCTGATAGAAGCAGGGCAGGGAAGTGCAGACCAGAAAAAAGGGACAGCCATAGAATTCTAGAAGAAACAGGTCAAGGGAGAAGTGGCCCTGGACCAAAAGGCATCTAATAAACGCAATCCAGTTATGTTGACTTCAGAAGGATTACATTTCCTCTAAACATGAGTTCAACAGGTTGCATCTCCTTCCCAATTTTAAACATAGTCAACCTAGCTGGGTAAGGCACACCCAACTTTTCTTCTACCAACTTCCTGGCCATCTTTTCACTTCAAGAAATGCATGATTCGTGTTTATGTATAATCTGTACAGTTATATATACATAGTCTGTGAGCTCCCTGTTGCTTTGTATGTGTAACAGGCAACACCAAGGGCAGCTTGCTGCCCAATCAGCAGTTCCATCAGCCTATTTGTTAAGCAGGGCCTTCTTCACGAGTCTGGCCATTTGGGGATAATGTGGTCAGGGTGATGATATCATGCTGTTCACTTTTCAAAGTGGTTTGAAACTTTTACAGCTGTTTTTTAAACTCACGTTTTGTTGTTATTGAGAAGTCCTCTCCATCTTTTATGGGCAGGACCTCTTTTTTTCCTTTCCTTTCTCCTTCTTCGTTCTTACTTATGCTCTCTCTGATTTTTCATGGTGGAATTGTTGAGAGTAGGCTTGGGTATGCCTAGAGCAGGGTTTGCGTATGCCATTGGGCTTTTCTTTTTAAAGGTTTGCATTGAATTGCATATTTAAACAAGAAATTGAAAGCCAGACATAAAGGACCACAGTGGCAAACAGTGTGTGCATAATGAATAAAATCCTTGCTATAAGTATTTTTTTCGCAGGATGGGAAGAATGCCTGGCCAAGGGAGCTCTAGCTATGTGATAGATCCCTTGTGCTGCATACAGAAGGTTTCAGGTTTGGTCCCTGGCATCGTCAGTTAAAAGGATGTTTGGAAGCAGGACAGGGAGTTATCCTTGCCAAAAGCACTGCCAGTCAGAGCAAACAGCACTGTGTTAAATGGACCAGTGAAAGAAAGTATCTCCCATTTCAGTTAATTATTTAGGCCTGAGCCACACACTGAACAGAGCTTCCAAATTCTCAGGCAGCAGACTCACGTTTCTCAGGCACCTGGTATTGTTCCAAACTCAGATTATGCATTTCTAAATAAATCCCAAACGCCATCGTCCGTACATGTTCCAAATCCAGGCACACTATTGAAAGAAGAAATGGTGCTGGCCTAAGAGGCCCCTCCCCATCTTCCGTAGGCCGGTTCTTGTCTGCATCTCAAGGTAAATGGAGCTCAAATCAACTAGACATATTTCATTCCTATATATTCAAAACATAAACGAGAAGTAAATCTATTTAGAACAAGAGCCCCCCTCCCTTATTCATTTAAACAAGAGAAGGCCTTCTGCAGAAATACTCCTAAATTACACTTTGGAGACCATAATCAAAACAGGTTCCATAAAACCAATTTTAAATAGAAGTGATGCCAGCAATGAAGTTTAATTCTGAGCACTTTACATAACTATGGCTGTTCTGGAACACTGTTTGTTCTTTTAATTTCTCATCCACGTTTGTTTTCTTTTTTGATCAGAAAGGGTGGATGGACAGAAGTAGGCTCCTTTATCATTGTTACATTTTATGTCTAGAAAATGCCATTTTTAATCCAGTTGGCCTCTGTTATTCCCAAGCCAGCTAACTACTTAGACTATGTGTTCCTTGGGAACAGAAATGGATGTGGCTGGGAAAATTTCTGCAGCCCACTCTGAGCCCATGGCATAGAACAGATTATAAATATAATTGAGAAGTATTAAACAAACAAGCAAACATATGCAACCAATTCAAACAACTAACAACTTTTCGAAATCATGAAAATAGTTTCTGTACTCTTCAGCTAGCGTATGTCCATTTAAAAATGAATGACCATGTTAGCCGTTATCATTGGTTCAACTCGCTTGCCTTCTGTGAAGGTGAAACGAACTCATCCATTTTTCGATACTTTTTAACACCTACTAAATTCTAATTCTGGTTTCTTTCATTCCCCAGCTGTTCTACCCAAGATCAGAGACAATCTAAGGCAGAGATCAAAGTCGGCCCCCTTTTCCAATCCCAAAATATCTTTACATAAGTGCCATCTTTTGTGGATGGCTCCCCCCCCCCCCTTAACCATCTTTTCCAGCTTACATCTTTCGGTCTTGGCTCTAATTTTAAGCCCTTTTTGGTCTTGTTTTTTCTTACAGATTTTCTTTCAAACTCTCTTGCTTGTTCACCTCTCTCTTTTTCCCACTATACATTCACCAGCCGGAATTACCATTACAATAAACACCCCCTTAAGAACAGCCATTGTCCTGAACATCATTCATATTTACAGGTGCTCTACAGGTATAAATGTACAATTTGATATGCTTCATTTTTTCCTCTTTCTGAATTTCCTGCTGATGTATCTACATAAAACACAATTCCTTCAAAGGCAGGAGAAGAGCATGACAGCAAGAAAAGAGTATCATCAGCCCCCACATACAAGCCGTTATCATTCAAAGTATAGTTTAGCTATACTATGCAAATTAAGGTCATTCCACCATTACAATATCATTCCACCTTGAACACTTTTTTGTTGTTAATTAGTATGACTGGTAGGAAGACCCGTCCGTATTCAAAAAACCTCTGTGCAATCCATGCTTCTTTAAAAACAAAACAAAAACTTTCTATGCCATGCACTGTGACACAAACATGAGGACTAGAAAGTTGTATCGGAATGTGGAGGTATGCTGAAGGCTAAGGAGCCCTGGCTTTTGAAAATGGCCCCCATTGTTTATCTATTTGTTCTTGCTGCTATTTGAATTTTTTAGTTACCTTTCACTTTAAAAAAGATCCAAGATGGCTTAAAACAAAATTATTTAAACACAGAAAATATAAAATAGTTTAAAACAATTTCCATTAGAAATACCAAAACTTAATAAAACAGCTAAAACATCAGCACAGGACAGAGCATAATCAAAACAACTGATACACTGAAGAAAAAACACACCCATCATGTGCCTAAAAATGCCTGGGAAGTCTTGACCTGTTGCCAAAAAGATGACCATGTTGGTCACAGGTGAACCTAACTGCTGTGAAGATCAGGCCTGTTCTCACTAGTGTGAGGAAAGGGGCTTCATGCTATCAGTCGGGATCTGATTCTGAAACAGAAGAAACACATTTAGAAATTTAGCAGCCAACAAAGGAAGCAGGGGAGGAGATTCTTCCAGGCTCTTCAGGAGCCAGGGATGAATCTTCACTGGACTATCAGAGAGAATGCTAAACTCAGAGTCTCTGGGAACTCAGCTTTCCTCAGAGGGGGAAGGGGCTTCAGAGTTGACCGATCCCAGAGTCTGCCGGAGCGGACGGAGCTGAAAGCAGGGGAGAGGTGATCAGCTCAGCTAATACCTTCTCACCAAAGATATCTCAGCTAATACCTTCTCACCAAAGACTTCTTTATAAGAATCCTCCCTAAAGTAAAAGTGGCTTCAGGGGGTGGATCCTTTTTGTTGAAAGGACAATTGCCTAGTTTATTCAGCCAAGTTTTAGCCAAGAGAAAAGCGCCTAGTGTTTACACCCCCTTTAGATGCAAAGAGATGTTTATTTGCTGAATAAAGTTTTATGGATTACATGGCACACCTCTGTATTGTCTCTCATCACAACGGGGGGGGGGGACTTGGAATCACGACAACTGGGGAGAGTGTTCTACAGTGTGTGGGGGGGGGGAGACAGAGACAGACACAGACACAGACACAGACACAGACAGACACACACACACACACACACACACACACACACACACTGAAAAGGCCCTGTCCCTTGCTTCCATCCTTTGAACCTCCCTTGGAGGAGGCTCTCTGAAGAGGGCCTCAGATGCTGATCCCAGCATACAGGTCAAACCAGGAGAGGCATTCCATCAGATATTGCAGTCCTGAGCCCTGCAAGGCTTTATTGGTGAAAACCAGTACCTTTAATTGAGTACACGAATATATAGGCAGCCAGTGCAAGGGGGCTAGAATTAGTGTTATGTACTTGGGTGTCTGGTCCCCATTATGTGGCTGCTGCCTTTTGCACTAGTTGCAATTTCCAAACCCATCTTCAAAGGCAGCCTCTCATAGAGTGTAGTAGTCTAACCTGGAGTTCACCAGAGCATAGCTACTAAAACCACGTTATTCCTGTCCGGGTAGGGGCATAGCTGGGCCACCAGCCACAGCTGGTAGAAGGCACTTTGTGCCACTGAGGCCACCTGAGCGTCTAGTGACAAAAATCGTTCCAGAGAATCCACAAGCTACAAATCTGCTCCTTCAGATTCTGGTTAGAACATCTGTATTGGACTGAGTTTCAGTTTATGCATCCTCATCCTGTCCACTGTCACAGCCAGGCACCAATCTACCACATCCACAGCCTCACCTGATAAAGATGAAAAGGAGAAACAAAGCTGTGTTTAAATGACATCATGAACAACCAGGACATCTCTTGCAGCATCCGCTGGATATTCCGTCATGCAAAGAACCATTTTAAAGTAGTAACATTCAGAAAAAAGCACTACTATTTTTATTATTTTTAGCACTTTTATCCTGCCCTTTAGCCAAAAAGGCTCTCAAGGCAGCTTGCAAAAATATTTCTTAAGACAGTCCCTGCCCATAGGCTTACAATCTAAAAAACATGACACAAAAGGAAAGGGGATTGGGAGGGAGGAGGGATGGTGCTGTCCTACTGGAAGTGAACAGAGCATGCTTAGAGGGGAAGTATTCAACTCAAATCACGTGGCCACCCCTCTCCACCCGTGTAATGCAGCCCATAATAATCGTACCAAAAAGCAAGAAGCACAAAAGTTCCTTACTGTAAAGATGCCCATGACTGCACTCAATGGTTTCATATAGATGTTAAATAACACAGGGGGAAAAACCTGTGGAACCTCATACTGGAGAATCCACGGAGTCAAGCAATATCCTCCAAGCACCATCTTCTGGAGTTGACCATCCAAGTAGGAGTGAAACCACTGCAATGCAACACACACACACTCCCAACTCAGACACTTACCCCAGAAGAATGGTGTCGATGATACAGAAAGCCACCGAGAGATCAAGGAGGATCAACAAGAGCACACACACCCTGTCTATCTCACAAGATAGGTTGTCGAACAGGATGATCAAGGCTGTTTGCATGCCAAACTCTGGCCTGAATCCTGATTGAAACGGATCTAGCTAATTGGCCTCATCAAAGGATGCCTGGAGCTGGTTAGCAACTACGTGTTCAAGGACATTGCCCAGGAAAGGAGCATTTGCCACCAGCAAGAAGTAGTTGAGATCCTCTGGGTCCAGGGAGGATTTCTTCAGGAAAGGTCTCACCAGTGCCTCTTCCTCTCCGGCTAGCCACTCCATTGTCTTGTGAATTCACATTTCCTATTCTTCTACTCTGTCTCCTGCACCAACCACATAAACTAAGTAGGTCTCTATTGTCCTAACCTTGCCAGAACATTCTGAAGTCTGAAAGCATCTATTCCTACATTGCCAGGAGAACAGAACTGGGCAAATAATACTGTGATGCAGCTTACTAGGCAGTGTGTGCCTGATCATAGTGTTCAATGCTCTGGCAGTGTAGATATTATGACATTACCACACTAGGCTCTAGCAATTTCTAGGACGGTTACAGCTGCAGGAGACTTGGAAAGGAGGACAGGGCTCCTGTATCTTCAGCAGTTGCCTAGAAAAGGGAATTTCAGCAGGTGTCATTTGTATATATGGAGAACCTGGTGAAATTTCCTCTTCATCACGACCTGATCTGTGGGGCAGGTAACAAGTCATTCGAATAATAGATAAAATACTTAAGTTACTTGACAATGCTTCTCAAAATACCCACGGGCTTGACACAGTGTGCCAAAAGGTCATTTCAGCTAATCTTCTAGAACTGGGCTTGCACATATTGTGTGACAGAGATGGTATTTGCCCCGTGCCCTTGAAAAAAGATGTGGTGGGTGGAAGAGTAGGTGTAGAAGCTTGTCATTTTAAAAGAGAAGGTAGGGGTCACTTTCTGTTGACCAGCAAAATTTGCCCACTGCCTTTTCCCTGGAAATAAGATTTATTAAATTCTCTTCAGACCGAATTGTTGCTGTTAGCTGTAATTAGAGAGGGCTACCAGAGAATGTTGTCCTAATGTTCAAACTGCTTTAATTACAGCGTAAGTCACATTAAAACAGGCATTAGCAGTCATATCATGCTTGCCTTTTCAATTCTGAAGTTAGCTAATGGTGACCCCCCCTCCACCAATAGAACATTCACCATCAAGTGTAAAACCATTAGGAATATACAGAGCACGATTTAGACAAAGTTAAGCACTCATAATACTCATTAATTTCTATGGGAGAGAGTTAAGGATGAACTTACTTCTCCTACCTATATTAATAGAACATTAATGTGCTTACATTTCACCTAGTTTACACAGTAGGCCTATGAAGAGCTTCTATGTAGTCAGACGTTTTGGACCCTGTTGCAACTCTTGGTTCTGACCGGGGAAGCACTCACCCCCTGTTCCAACTCTGCATAACCCAACTCACCTCTGGCAGCATCGGGATTCTTCTTACAGAACTAAGGGAGGACAGGAAACGGCCCTGCATGCTGTGACACCCTCGTTCCGCTCTTCTGCTCCAAGAAGAAGGCCTCCACTGATTTGCCTATAGGGTGACCATATGAAAAGGAGGGCAGAGCTCCTACATCTTTAACAATTGTATTGAAAAGGAAACTTCAGCAGGTGTCATTTGTAGATATGGGGAACCTGGTGAAATTCCCTCTTCATCAGACCAGTTAAAGCTGCCCTCTTTTAAATCTGGTTACTCGAGTATAGTTCCTGCAGCTTTAACTGTTGTAATGAAGGGTGAATTGCACCAGGTTCTCCATATATACCAAATGGCACCTGCTGAAATTCTATTTTCTATGTAACTGTTAATGATACAGGAGCCCTGTCTTCCTTTTCATAGGTTCACCCTACCGCTTGGAGAGACAGAACAGGGAGGTTCCGGTTAACTGAAACAGCTGTTACAGCCAGCAGACAGCTTCTGCCTTTGTACAAGTTTGTCTTTAGGCTTCCTGTGCCATGTGAACCAGGCCCGTAGCTAGATTTTCTATCCCTTTACTGGTGGGTTTTCTTTGCCTTTCCCCCCTCTTTTTTGGTATGATTATATGCAATATTTTTATAATATTGCACAGAGCTTTTTTTTTTTTAAAAAAAGTGGTTAATACATTTTATAAAATGTGTAGTTAACCAGCAGTTAGTGCCACCCTTAGCAATGTTTCTGGACAAACTGCACACTATCCAATCATGGTTCATGCCGTTTCTTCCCATTTCACCACCCTTTGCAGGATCAAATGGCAAACACGTAGCTTAAAAGAAGAAAGGAAGGCTTAGAGCAAAATAATAATTAGAAAAATTAAATTTTCTTTTAAGTTTTATGTACATCAAAAGTAAGACGGAAGACATAGAACCCACCACATCACCCAGGACATTTTCCAGAACAAAAACGGTTTCTGATATTGGTCATATGCCAGGCATTTGCGCTTCATAATTAAGATGTACTTGACTTATAAAAATGAATTTTTTCATCATCTATCCCATAATAGCAGCCGGTGCTTTCTATTCCACCATTATTATTACATGTTTTATTGATTTTGGTCAGGACATGGGACCGTTAACGGGACCATTAATTTGGAGGAAAATCCAAATTCCAACCCACCCACCTTCCCAACTATGCCAAACCACAAAACAGAAGCTCCCAGCCACACAATGCTGTATGACAGAAAGAATAAAAGATTGGAAACAAAGAAAAGGAGAGAGAGAGAGAGAGAGAGAGAGAGGGAGGGAGAGAGAGAGAGAGAGAGAGAGAGAGATGGGGCAGCGGAGGGAGAGGAGCAGTGCAGCAGCAACAAGAGATCTGGTGGAATAATAGTGATATATATTGCATGCATTACTTCCTGAAAAGTCCTTCCATATCTGTCAAACTCTCCCATCCAGCAAATACCAGGTTAACACCTTCATTAGTTTATTGAAGCATACTGTGAGGAGTCCCGAGGGACGATCAATCCATAGTCACCTCAGCAAACAAGAATCTGCTTGGTCAAGCTGCTCCTGCCTGGCTGCAGTCAGCCCGTGCGTCACGCAGAATCTTATGCGTCTTTGGCAGACTTGGTGAGAGAAGAAGAAGGAATCAACCACCTCATATAAATTAAAACGCTTTCTCAAAACAAGAACGGCTCAGGCAATAAGCTCCCATGGGAATTATCTATGTGGCTTCTGAAAGCACATTGAGAAGGAGGGAGATGGGGAAGACTAAATGATGTTATCGCTTGTAATGCCGCCGAGGCAACAGGAGCCCCCTTCAGGCATTCTGTGGAACCCATGGCAGCTTAGTCTTGGGAGGAGCAGACATGCAAGCCACACACCCCAACATCCCCATGCATTGGCTCCTCTTCTGACCTTTGTGCCTTCAGTATGGTGGATTCTAAGCTCATTCAGTTGATGACAGCGCTTAGAACCCTTCACACAATCAGGAACCCTGGGCCTCTAAGCCCCAGTCAGCAGAAAGCACTTAAAACCTTTAGACCAGTGGTTCCCAAAGTGGGCGGTACCACCCCCTTGGGATGCATAGGGGGGTGTTAAGAGGCAGGGGGTGCTAAGAGGCAAAGGGGCGGTAGGAGGGCACTCAAGGTGGTCTTTTCCGAGAAGCGCCTCTCCAGAAGGTCTTAAAACCCAGGGACATTTTTATGGGAAAAGGTAGTTTGGTCCCAAGCCATATAGGGGAAGAATTCGCACATGTATTAATACTGTTTAAGAAGAGTCCTTTTAACGGTGAATTGAAATGTTTCAAAAGCACCAAAACGCTAATGAAGAGACATACCCTGATTGGTGTGCCCCGCCACGTCGGCTGCAAAACAGAGGCATTCACTCTTTTTTCCCTCCCTCCCTCAACAAGCCTGTTGGCGGGTGCTTCCCACGCACAGCCCCTTTCTCATTCTCAGCTTCTCAGTTCAGCTCCTCCACCCGGACGCCAATGCCGCTGCTCAGCCCGGACGCCCAGACCAGCAGGATCCAGAAGAGCGCGGCCCTTTTAAATGGGAAGGACCCGCCCCAGGCTTGCCGAGGGAGGGAGGGAAAAGGGAGCGAACGTCTCTGTTTGCAGCTGGCGTGGCGGGGCACACCAAGCAGAGTATGTCTCTTTTTTAGCGTTTTGGTGCTTTTGACTAAATGTGATATTTAATGTGATGTCTAAATCACATTCTAGATATCTAAAATGTGATATCTAAATCACATTTTAGATATTACTAAATGTGATATCTAATATTCTTGCTAAACAACTATCAGACTTTGAAAAGACGATATCTCTGGATCAAGTTCATCAATTATGTTTAATTGAATAAATTAAAAAATGTAATTGGATTTTGAATAAATATTCAATTAATCGTAACTGTTTTGAATTTTATTGTTATCTTCCTTAGTGGGTCGTTGAAAGCCACTATTCTGAATAATGATTTTTATAGGGTAGGGTAGGGGGCACTGGGCATGAGTTGGTGGAACCAAGTTTGGGAACCACTGCTTTAGACCTTCATACGGAACATGGAAGAGTCTGACGCTTCCTCCTGCAGGGACATTGGGGGCACAGCTTGTGTCCCAGTCCCGACAGGTATTCACTGAAATCTGAGGAAGGATGAGAGACTAGTGGCTACACTATAAATTCATATCAGCTTTATATCAGTTGAATTGTCATGGCTTCCCCAAAGAAGCCCAGGAATTGTAGTTTAACTTACATACATACCGAGAGAGTTAGTTTGCAGTTACCTGGGAAAAGGAGATAATGGTGTAGTTTGTGTAAGGAAATGTTGTAAATACTGTAACTATGCCTTGAGCTCCACAGCTCCGCATCCTTCTCTGTGGTGCTATGTCAAGTGATTTGGCATGCAAAATTCCAGCTTATTGGTCTCTGGGTGATTAAGCAGTAGAGTGGTCAGGTCCAGTGCTGGCACAGGACACTTTGCAGGCTGAACCAGGACCCAAATGCCCCTGCTGCAGCGAAGCCCAAATGGCACCAAACACACACACACACACACACACACACACACTTAAAGAGTCTGGCTGCACCATTCAGACACCCACCTGGTGCTACATGAAGCCAGTTGCTTCCTGCTGCACAGCAGGGCTGACGCTGGCCAAGTCTCCGGGTTCAAAAACAGTTTTGCAAGATCTCCAGGGGAAGGAGTTAAATCTCAGGAAGGACAAGGGACTAGTAGCAAGGTGGTGAGGAGAAGGTGTTTTCTCCAGGGGGCATTTTCAGCTTTCTCCCTGCTTCAAAAGTTTAAGCTGCCACTGCCATGACCCACACCTTTTCCAGTATGTTATTCCAGAATCAATAACTTAGCAGGAGAGGTGGACTTGAGGACAGGCATCATAAATATAGTTTGAAATGCCATGGACAAGAGAGCAATGATTTTCACTGGGGATCTATCAGAGGGAGAGGCTTGCTTAAAATCTGTCATCGTCGTCGTCATCATCATAGATGAAGTGGTTCAGCCCCCACTCTTGAAATCAGACTCCCCCTACTGAGCCTCAGGTTTTAAGCCTCAGGAAATCTGGCAACTTTATTCAGCAGGTACATCCTCTTCAAAAAGAGCAGCTATCCATATAGAAATGCAGAATATCAATTCAGCAAGCAAACAAAAAGAAGCTACAGTTACTTTGCTCAGCAGGGCCATCCCAAAGCATTCTGCTGCCTTAGGCAAAGAGCAAGATGGCGTCCCCTCCCATTTCATGTACCAAAGCTGACTAGACCGGCAGTTGACTCTTTCGTCATCACTTCAAGCAACCCCCACCACACCTGGAGGCATCAAGCTAAGTGTAGGCGGCACAGGGCATCCCACATGGCATATGACGGGGGTGGGTGGGTTAGTGTGCATTTGGACGCAAAATGTGCAGTTGGGAGAAAAAAATGTGCAGTTGGAAATCTGATAATGTGCAGCTGAAAAAAGTGGTGGTGGGGGGAAATAAGACACGTGTTATGTGTGTGTTTATTAAGAACTTAAGGAAAGGAAAGGAACCTCTCGTGCAAGCACTGAGTCATTACTGACTCTTGGAGGGATGCCACCTTTTGCTGGCATTTTCTTGGCAGGCCTTATAGCGGGGTGGTTTGCCGTTGCCTTCCCCGGCCGTTATTACCTTTCCCCCAGCTAGCTGGGTACTCATTTTACCAACCTCGGGAGGATGGAAGGCTGAGTCGACCCGAACCGGCTGCCTGAAACCAGCTTCCGCTGGGATCGAACTCAGGCCGTGGGGAGAGTTTCAGCTGCAGAAACTGCTGCTTTACCGCTCTGCACCACACGAGACTTCTACAACAGACAAAATCAGGGATGGCACGTAACACAAATTATATAAGGATACAGGTGAAAGATCCCTTGATGGTGTGACTGATGTTGTTGGGTCCTGTGAGAGTGTTGCCTGAATAGATGTGGGGGCAGAGTTGGCACTTGGGTCTATTGCATGGTCTGGTGCCTCTGTCCTGTGTACTGTTGCTGGTTAGCATCTGCTTCAGGCTGGGAGGCTGTCTGTAGGCCAGGACTGGCCTGCCTCCCAAGGCTTGTGAGAGAGAAGTGTCTGTGCTGATGAGGGGTTGGAGTTCACGATGATCCATCGCAGTGGTTTCAATTGGGGGCTGTATGTAGGTGACAACCAGTGGAGTACTTCTCTTGGTCTGTTATCCTTCCTGGGTATCTGTATGGCCCTGTCAATCTGTCTTTCAGTTTAAGGTGCTACTAGTGTTGGTGATAATCTGTCCAGTTGTGAAAGAGAAATAATGTGTTTGGCTTGGGCAGTGGCCGTGTGTGTGTGTGATAGGGCATTTGTGCAGTTGGAAAATTTGCTCTCTTCTCCAAGTTCTTGCTGACATCTGAGATGACTGCCTCGCTGGAAGGGCTCTATTGTTCAGGAATAAACTGGGGCAATAAACTGGGGCAGCAGAGATTTTCGGCTATGTAATATAAATGTAATAAATAAATAAATTACTATTCCTATTTTATCTGAGGCGTGATTCTCACAACAGAGTTCCCAAGTATATCCTGTGAAGTAGAGCACCATGTGCAAAGTAAATACAGTTGACAGGTCTCCTAAAGCAAAGACCCTGAGATGCAGAGGAGGTACAGCCTGGGGGCTAAGGGGTGGAGCTTGGTAGGGTGGGTGGAGCTTAGTGGCAGCTGGCTCATTTTGCTGAAGGTCAGGTGTGGAGCCTGGTGGACAAGCCCTCATTGAACCAAGGAGAAAATAGTCTTTCCCACACTTGAGTTTGGTCCCTCACCCTGAGATTTTACTCATCCTCGTGAAGATCCTGAGAAGGGGGCTGAAACCTGAAGTGTGAGGTCAAAACTGAGACTTTGTGGTAATCTGATACAAAAGAGAAATTCAGCAGGTGGAACCTGTTTTAGAAAGCAAAATTCACCCAGATGGAACCTTCACATTAACCGATGGGGGCCATTGAGAAGTTGTGAGAACTAATACCTCCAGAATTGGCTCACTCTAACCAGATGTAAAGGAGAACAGCAGGTGCAACTATTTTCACCTCCTTGGGTAAGACAAGAATCTTCCATTATCCTCCTATCTTCCTCCATTCAAGTCTTTAAAAAGGAAGTCCCCAAATGCTGCAACACACCACCAAGCTGAAAATATGGCAAGTAGAATTCCATTTACTGCCTAGGTGCACAGACACACACACAGGCTGAGTTCGGATGACACACTAATAATTTGGAGGGTGGGGGTAATAGGAACAGAATGGGAATTCTGTTAATCCTTAATTCCTTTTTATTTTCTTCCTCTTCCCTCCACATCCCCTTTTCCTTGTGTGTCATGTCTTTTTTAGAATGTAAGCCTGAGGGTAGGGACTACCTTCTTTATTGATAAATTGTGAGCCGCTCCGAGAGCCTTTTGGCTGAGGTGCGGCATAAAAATACTCTAAATAAATAAGTAAATAACCGTTGATTAGTGCGTCGTCCGAACTCAGCCACATTCATTCTAGACAGGGTTGTCAACTCTTTTGACTGACCCAGCTCCTGAGCTGTTAGGAACAGCTTGACATACAGGAATGAAATAGGTGAAACTTTTCAAATCACTTTATCTCCATATCAAGGAAAACTTCATCTGCTAAAAACCTGCATATTGGCCTGCCTGTAATGATACAGGAGCAGGGTCAGTTGAAAAAAACAAAGCAACCATAGCAAAGATTTGCACCAGTATAATACTCTCAATATTCTGTCATTCAGTTGCAGTATAGTTGCAATTTTGATTTTCTGTTCAAAAGTTTCCCAGTAGGGAGCCACTGCTAGAACAGAAGCGGACATCAGATTCATACAAGGTCTTCTGTATCTGAGTTGTTTACATAATCAATTTCACTCTGAATTTAGGCCCACTCTAACCTTTGGCTTCAGATTAAGATATGTCTGCAGGGTGTGTTCCAGGTGGCAACAGCAAATCAAGTGGTAACGTTCACCAGTGGGTGGATGTTATTATTTGGGCAAAGCAGGTTAATCACAGAGAAGAGGTGACATTTTGCCAAATATTTATTTATTTAAAACATTTCTTGGCCACCTTTCCGGGCAGAAACCCTTGCAAGGCGTCTTACAACAATAAAATATGTTGTTTCCCTGTCCTATTATATCAATGCAAATTCCAAGGAAAAATACTTTTCCTTTAGGTAAAGGGCTTCCTAAAGGTTGTGCATTTTGTTTGTTAACATGGAATGTTTATATCCTGCCTACTGACTGAAGTTCTAAGCTGGTTTACAATGTGTTAAATGCAAAGTCATGTGAGTGGATATCTGCTCTTGGAGGAGATGTCCCCTTGCCCTCTTCTCCCCTCCCCCATAGCACCCCATTCTCTCCAAATCCACCCCAGAAGCCCCTCAACCCTCCAGAGAAGATCTGGGAGGGGGACAAACAGGGGACTGCAGAGAAGAGGGGAAATCCATTCTCCCAGCCATTTCTGTGATGCTGTCTGATAGCCTTTTACATTTTAGATACCACAAAATAGACATGGAGGGGCATGTTTTCTCCTAGACACCTGAGTTTCCTCTGCTTCTGAATCTCTGGGCCATGGCAGCCCCTCACAAGGCAGGGCTCTCCTCAGATGTTCCAACTGCTTATTTGTTTATCAGCTTCCTTACTTTAAATATTTGTATCCCGCTTTTCTACGAAATATAAAAGTTGCTCTCATGGTTACTTCTATGACCCTGAGCAACTCTTTAAGGATCTATGCTGCCTTCGGAGTCCCACCTTCCTTGTTTTTATTTTCCCCTTCCCAGTAACGTGGGGTTTAGGCTGCAGATGTGGGGTGAGTAACACTCCGGACACTTGTGGCTTAACACAATAATGTACTAGTAAAATAAAACAAGCAAGTTAAAACTAAAGGCATTTAGTTAATATAGCTCAGTGATGCAAAGGCATTAAAAGAAAATAAAAGTTCTTTTACCCCAATCTGCTTCTTTCTGCTCTTTCCTTAAGATCTTCATATAATCATAGAATAGTAGAGTTGGAAGGGGCCTATGAGGCCATTGAGTCCAACCCTCTGCTCACTGTCTTTCTCTCTCCATCCCGTCTTTCTCTGACCCTGGTCTGCTCACTTTTATACCTTCTTCCTCCAAAACAGAAAATAAGGTTCCTACTTTGAGGAAATGAATCTTAACCAGGGAATAAACCTTAACTGGAGAAATGAAACTATTCCTCTCAGGGTTACCCTTCCCAACAGAAAACTAAAAGCTCTCAGGCCTGACTTTATTTCCTTGCTTCTGTAGACCTCAAGCCTTTCCAGTGCTTCATAGAAATTGCAGTAAAAACAACAATAAAACGCAGTGAGATAACACAAATATATATATATATATATATATATATATATATATATATATTTAAAAAGCCCAAGATCATAATAAATGCAAGCAGAACAAGAACCAAAGCAAAAATGGACATCATTGACACAGAAATGATTAATCAACAAATTAATCAACCATCTGTCAGGGATGCTTTAGGGTGGATTCCTGCATTGAGCAGGGGGTTGGACTCGATGGCCTTGTAGGCCCCTTCCAACTCTGCTATTCTATGATTCTATTATGGGTCAGCAGTAGGGAGAGAAAGGTGAAGCTGAAGAGTTTCAGAGAAATGGTCAAACCCACACTTGGTGTGGGAAGGGGCGGATGGCATGCCAAGGATGGCCAGCAAAATGACCCTGTGCCAGATCTGCCTCCTGAGGCCATTTTGTATGGACCTCAGTGGCCCTACCAAATTTCAGTTAAGGTACTAGTGGGAGACAGGTGGGAGAGCAGCAAGTGAATGAGGAACCATTTTAAATTGGCATTTTCTCTAACCAACTCATCAACGACTCCCCTCCTTGCTTACCCAACTCTCAGTGGACTGCAGGGAGGAGGCAGAATTCATCTCTCTTGACCACTGTGTCTTTCTTGTTCTCTCCTCTAAGTCTGCTGTCTTCATGATGAGACTTCATCGCCATTTCTTTAGCACTTCCGAGTTTTAGAAGTGAGTTTCATGTCTTAGTTATTGGTATGCTTGATAGGATATGTTTTCATCCCCTTGAACATCACTCAGTGAAACTTTGCAAACTGTTTCCAAAAGGGCCTTGTTCCATAATTGAGACATCTTTAAATCCTGACCCCAGTAGCTCCTGAAACATGGCAAAGTTGGTCGATGTGCACTCCAGAGCGCATACCATGTGTGACATTTGCCTGGGAATGATAAGTAAACAAAGCCACAGCAGCTGGAGTGAATCATAGCTGAGTAAGAGAAGCCTGGGGGAATTAAAACAGATGGAGTTGACAAGAGAATCAAGAAAAAGAGCTGGAGGTCCTGTCCCCACCCCCATTATACTTACACACACACACACACCAGTTCCTGCTGTGCTATTTCTCAGCTGTCTCTCTGAAGTTATTTTCTTCCATTCATAGAGATAAATAGCTTATTGTTTGGATAATTAAAGAAGTCCATTATTCAGGATGCAAACCTGTACACACTTACTTGAGTAATGCTGTACAATGCTATACATGTCTGCTCAAAAGTAAGTCCCATTAAACTCAATGAAGCTCAATATTTTATTATCATCATCTTTATCATTAAAGTTTCTTTGATTCCATTCTCAAAGAAGATTCATGGCAACTTATAACAAAAGACTCAAGAGGACTTATGTAGACAGGTGTAAGGTTGCTTGGTTTCTTTAGTGTTCTTTGGGCTCCATCACACCAGCATTTTATCGCACTCTGATTTGCGGGGGAACGCAACTATACAGTGAATACAATTGCGATTAAATATGGAAAATATCATGATGCCTCCATCTGACATACTGCTGCAAGCATTTCTGATTCCCCACCACACACACAATACCGGTATAATTAAATTAGACATTTTTCCTGGAAGGAAATAAAAAAATGAACAGAAATACAGTACACTTTCCCCTTAGGCAGAGCCTAAAAATATGAGATCTCCTTGGCTCAGTGAAGAGAAAGCCAAGGGCAAACATGACAGAGGTTTATAAACATCATGATTCTCTTATTTAAAAGAAACAAACATGCATAGGATTTTTTGTTTAATTTTGTATGCCACAAGGTGATAGGATTAGCACAGAAATAGCAACTTAACCGAAAAGGAATATGTTTTTTTCATATGCAATGTAAGGATTTTGGAATTTACTGACACAGTCTTGACAAGATGGCACCTATTGTCTAATGCCCCATTTTTTAAATGTAGTACACGTGGTCTAAACCTTAGCTTGCCAGAAGTTGGAATAGACTCATGAGGCAAGTAAACATTATTTATTCATTTTTAGATTTATGAAGGTGATAAATATATATACTTAGGGTGACCATATGAAAAGGAGGACATGGCCCCTGAATCTTTAACAGTTGTATTGAAAAGGGAATTTCAGCAGGTGTCATTTGTATATTTGGGGAACCTGGTGCAATTCACCCTTCATTACAACAGTTAAAGTTGCAGGAGCTATACTTGAGTAACCAGATTTAAAAGAGGGCAGGGCACCTGCAGCTTTAACTGTTGTGATGAAGAGGAAATTTCACCAGGTTCTCCATATATACTAAATGACACGTGCTAAAATTACCTTTTCTATGCAACTGTTAAAGATGAAGGAGCCCTGTCCTCCTTTTCATATGGTCCATAGAAAAGGAGGACAGGGCTCCTTCATCTTTAACAGTTATATTGAAAAGGAAGTTTCAGCAGGTGTCAGTTGTATATATGGGGAACCTGGGGAAATTTCCTCTTCATCACACCAGTTAAAGCTGCAGGTGCCCTGCCCTCTTCTAAATCTGGTCACTCTAGTATAGCTCCTGCACCTTTAACTGTTGTGATGAAGAGGAAATTTCCCCAGGTTCCCCATATATACAAATGACACCTGCTGAAATTCCCTTTTCTATGCAACTGTTAAAGATACAGGAGCCCTGTCCTCCTTTTCATATGGTCACCCTAGTCACCCTATATATACTAGAGCCTATATATAATTGACTGCCACTGGAAAACCTCCTCTTCCAAATGAAAACTTGCTAAAATAATTGAGGGGGAATACTTCCTGCATATGTGACTTGTCCCATGTTCAAACATACGTTCCTGGCTGCTACCACTGCAACAAATCCCGACTTCATCCATCTTAAGCAAGCTGCTTCAAGACTGTAGAAGAGGAATCGCACAGCCCCACATTCCGTTCTACTACATTTATGAAGGAGGTTTCATGCTGTTAGATTTTTCATCCAGTGGGCACCTAGACACTGTGGATGTGTAGGAAGGAGACCCAAGTGTCCCTCAGTAGGTATCTATCCTGAAAGACTGTGATGCTCTACAGGTCTACTCAAAAGTAAGCCTCATTCAGTTCAATAGGATTTGCTCCCAGGTAAGTGGGCATAGGACTGCAGCCTAAAGGGCTTTTAACTTTTGCCAAGAGGACCATATGAGCACTTTTGAGATCAGTTTCTACCTGAGCTCTCAAGGCCCAGGAGAAGAGCTATAAAGGCCTGTATTGATTCCTGTGCAAAAGCTTTATATTCTTAGCATTGATACTGGAAAAGGATGATGGAAAAATATGCTTGAGTGAAGAAACAGACTGTGTGTGTGCAGAGTTGCAGCTGGCAGCAAAGCACTGTAAACTAAAACAAAACTACTGAATTTGATGTGGTGGAAAATAAATAGTGAGAAAAAGTCCAGAACTGGTTTCAAAAATACTCATTCTCTAAAGATTTGAAAAGTTCTTTATTCCATCCGGTGGTGTGATTTTTTTTTTCTCATCCTGACAGTTGCTTTCGGTGTCATACAACATCTTATTTCTCTCCAATGTCATTTTCAGGTAACACTAACACAACAGAAGCAAAAAAGATACATCTGTCATGTCTCATTTACTCAGAGCAAAGTCATGCGGGGGCATTTTCTACATCCATTGATGCTCCTTCGTTCCTGGCGTATGCAGCGAGCGTGTAGTGACACTGGAAACTTGCAGTACATTTCTTGACATCTCTGAAATGAGTGTAATATTCTGGTGAAAAGAAAAACCCATGGGACATGCTAATGAAAGAAGGTCTCGTTACATCACAAAAAATAGCTGAAAGTATCTCAGCTGCTTCTACATTTTGTGTGCAGCGAGGATAATAATTTTCTCATGGATCCTAGCACAAATCCTTCTGCTTATTTCCTTCTTGCTGCTGTTGAATGCAAAACAGGTAGATGGAGTGAAAATCAGGAGGAGCATCAAATTGGGATGATAATTAGGCAGAGGGAACCAATTCCCACAGATTTCTCCTTTAGCTTAAGGACTACTGATTTGTATCTAAATTTACAGTCACAAGGAAACAGAGCAGTGATCTGGATTACATTCCATAGACACTGAGACAGAACATATGGAGCATCTCTGAAGTGAACTGCAAAGAGTTTTATGCCTCCAAGACTTCTTTAGCATTTTTATTTTTTTGCAGGTGATGGGAAGCAGGGAGAGCAAAGCTATTCAAAATGTATAATGCAATGATATTGCAGGCACCCTCCTTTTGGTTGTGTTTAAGTTTCATTTAAACAGAATTTATCTCACTGATATTGATTTTCAAAAATTAGGAGCAATCTGCTTGGTTTTATGTGGTATTTGTTTGGCTTTCAATACTTTGGTGTTTCTAGAATGTAGTTCAGCCTTCTCAAACCAGATGCCCTCTAGATGTGTTGAACCACAATTCCCGGCATTCTGGGTGTATCTGCAGGGCACCTGGTTAAGGAGGTGACCATATGGTCTAGACTAGGGTGACCATATGAAAAGGAGGACAGGGTTCCTGCATCTTTAACAGTTGCATAGAAAAGGGAATTTCAGCAGGTGTCATTTGTATATATGGGGAACCTGGGGAAATTTCCTCTTCATCACAACAGTTAAAGGTGCAGGAGCTATACTAGAGTGACCAGATTTAGAAGAGGGCAGGGCACCTGCAGCTTTAACTGGTGTGATGAAGAGGAAATTTCCCCAGGTTCCCCATATATACAACTGACACCTGCTGAAACTTCCTTTTCAATATAACTGTTAAAGATGAAGGAGCCCTGTCCTCCTTTTCATATGGTCACCCTAGTCTAGACTGGGGTGAATGTTGGGGGGGGGGGATTTCAATCGTGCAATCAGCTGGGAGAATACTATCACTGCAGGGCTGACCTGTCCCAGTCTAATCTGTGTAATATTGAGTAGCACAGTGCAGTATCAAGCAGGGAGAGGGTTCAAGGCCACCCAGCAAGTTCATAGCTGAGCGGGACTTGAACCTGGGCTTTTGGTTTTCTTCAGCAGCAAAACATCACTGTATGGTTGCCAATATAAAGAATAGTAGAGTTGTTACCCCTGTGAAGGGAGGCATGCTCCTTTACAAGGATGGATGCTGAGAGGCCTTAGGGCATGTCTACACCATGCCTTATCCTGGGGATCGCCCCGGGATCATCCCTGTACAGCCACATGATGCACAGGGGATCCTGGGGGCAGGGAGAGATGATCCCTCCATTTTCCCCGGGATTACCGGAACTGCTTTTAGCCCGTTTTCCCCCGTGGTCTCAGGTTCGTCCCAAGAGTGTGGGCAACTGTCCCGGTTTTGTCCCAGCTCCTCGCAAGTAAACACGAGGAGCCGGAAAACAGGCACAGGGTACGGAGCTCTTCAAGCGCTCTGTGCGCATCGGGGGTGGTGGGGGGGAGAGGGATCAGGGCTTTTTTTTTACTTACTGTGCACTCCAGCTCCTTTTCTTTAAAAAAAATGTCAGGCACGACGTCCTCCTTCCTCCCGGGACGCCATGAACCGCATATGGACTAAGGAGGAGGATCTCGTGATCAGCATATCGTGAGATCCTCCCCCCTCCACCAGGAGGTGTACACATGCCCCTAGGATGGTGCCTGCAGAGGCAGAGAGAGATCAGGGAGCAGTGAGGGAGGCCTGCCATTGAAAGCTCCCCTGGATATGACAATAGATATGGAGTAGATTGTACTCTAGCACAATAAGGGTGATAACACTCAACCACAAAAATTCATTTAGAGATGTAAAATAGATGCAATATATCAGAGATATAAGTGATATATACAACATATATACAGTTTGTAATCAATCTACAGAACAACTTCTCCTAGGTGGTACATGTTCTTAAATCCCTTTAAACAAATCCAACAGTGAAAAACCTCCACAATAACAATTAACAAAGAAAAACAGAAACAAAAGTATGATACTAAATGCTACTGTGAACTTCAGTGCTGGTGACATTGGACATTTTTTTGTTTCTGGATTTCTTTATTAATTGTTATTGTGGAGGTTTTTCACTGTTGGATTTGTTTAAAGGGATGTAAGAACAAGGAAGATAGATGCTTTTGAACTGTGGTGTTGGAGTAAAATTCTGAGAGTGCCTTGGACTGCAAGAAGATCAAACCAGTCCATACTCCAGGAAATAAAGCCAGACTGCTCACTTGAGGGAATGGTATTAAAGGCAAGACTGAAGTACTTTGGCCACATAATGAGAAGACAGGATACCCTGGAGAAGAGGCTGATGCTAGGGAAAGTGGAAGGCAAAAGGAAGGACCAAGGGCAAGATGGATGGATGATATTCTGGAGGTGACAGACTTGACCTTGGGGGAGCTAGGGGTGGCGACGGCCGACAGAAAGCTCTGGCGTGGGCTGGTCAATGAATTCACGAAGAGTCGGAAGCGACTGAACGAATAAACAACAAACCAGCTAGGAGAAGTTGTTCTGTAGATTGATTACAAACTGTATATATATTGTATATATCACTTATATCTCTAATATATTGCATCTATTTTTGCATCTATTTCTGCCCAGTGTTGCGGGCAGAAACGGGGAGTTGCATGAGTGTGTCAGGGGAGGCTTTGAATTAACAGGATCCCAAACTGTTCTGTTCCCCTGAAACAGGCTCAGAGTTGTACCAGTCCTGGATGTGACATAGTAAATGCTCTCCATTGGAGTCAACGGGAGGCGAAAGAACCCTATTTAAAGGGGGAGGGAAATAAAGCCGCCAAAGCACACTTCATTCTTTTATTAACAAATAAAGCCATGTTGGGCACAGCAAGCTAGCATGGTTTTGGCTGTGGTGGGACAAGAAAACATCACATTATATGAAGAAAACATCATACTAGGTACTAAAGATGCCAGCTGGTGAGTTTGCAGCTCATTTGCAAAAGCATCCACAAATCTTTTGTCTAGATTGAGGAGTTTGCATGTGGTGGAATTGTCTCACCAGAGAGAACGACTGCAGACCTCTTGCTTCCTTCTTGAGTGCTTGACATGTACAAGCATTTTGTGGTTCGGTCTAAATGTCAGCCTTGCACATGACCAAAACAACCCCGGCCAGGAGCAGGGTGCCCTTGTGTGCTACATGCAAACATAAACCCCCAAAGTGATATCATTATTGCCCAGTATGGAGTGTTTTCCTCTTCCCTGGAAAGTCACAGATATTATACCTAGAATTGTATCCGTGGAAGGATGAGGGAGGCCAAAAAAGCATTCAGAGTCCAGGCTGAGTGCATTGCAAGTTGAAGCGGCACATTTCTATCCTTTCGGACTTAGGTGGGCTAGATGTAACAACATCATTTATTTATTTATTAAATTTATATACCGCCCCATAGCCAAAGCTCTCTGGGCGGTTTACAGAAGTTAAAAACAGTGAACCCTAAAAAGTGTACAAAATTTGAAACCATCAAAAATATAAAAACAACAGTATAATACAACAGTATCCATTTAAACAACAACAGTTCTGGGGTCCACTTTAAAAAGAAACTTAGCATATGCTGTTAAATGCCTGGGAGAAGAGAAAGGTCTTGATGTGGCAACGAAAAGATGACAAGGTTGGCGCCAGGCGAGCCTCATCGGGGAGATCATTCCATAATTGGGGGGCCACCACTGAAAAGGCCCTCTCCCTGGTTGCCTTCTTCCGAGCTTCCCTCAGAGGAGGCACTCGGAAGAGGACCTTAGATGTTGAGCGCAATGTACGGGTAGGTTCATGTCAGGAGAGGCGTTCCGTCAGGTATTGTGGTCCTAAGCCCTGTAAGGCTTTATAGGTTAAAACCACCACCTTGAATTGGGCTCGGAAACATACAGGCAGCCAGTGCAAGCAGGCCAGAATCGGTGATATATGTTCGAATCATGTTCAATAACCTCTGACACCAACAAATATAGTGGCTTTGATTACACATTAATCTGCCTAGATATTCCCATGAAGAATTACAAGGTAGGCATGTATAGAGATGAGCCGAATTTGTGAGTTTCGGTTTTCATATTGGAATTTCCATGTCCGATGAGGGAAGCCTTTTGTTGAACAGCAACTTGTATCACCCTGTAGTTTAGTTCAGTGAATGCACCATTCACTGGAATCTCAACATACCAATATTCTTGTGTCCACTCTTTGGAAGAAAAATAGGCTTTTGAGTCAGAAGCACACCCAAAATATTTTTGACAATATTTTATTTTGTTTATTCATTTTATTTGTGATATTTATATACCGCTAAATATAATAAAATCCCTCAGCGGTAATGAAATGAGATTGCTATTGTTATTGTTGTAATTATTATTATTATTATTATTATTAGTAGTAGTAGTAGTAGTAGTATGGTACTAAATACAGTGAAATCTCTAAGCAATTTCCATTCAAAAACATTAAAAATTGCAGTTAAAAATACATATGTAATATACATATTA
The DNA here is from genome assembly GCF_023053635.1 of Elgaria multicarinata webbii. NCBI lineage: Eukaryota > Metazoa > Chordata > Lepidosauria > Squamata > Anguidae > Elgaria > Elgaria multicarinata. The sequence continues at coordinate 20,580,230 of NC_086172.1, forward strand.
CACTAAGGCTGCAATCCTATACATGCTTAACTGGAAATAAGTCCCATTGAACACGATGGGTACTTTTGAGTAGACTTGTATAGGGTTACACTAGTACAAAATGCAAAATAGTAAAAGGCCTATTTTGGCCAGGGCAAGCTCCAGGTTTGAAGGGGACCTGGCAAAGGACTGCCTGGTTGGACTCCTGACACTTAGTGCCCCCCTCCATGGCCTTAGTGAGCAACAGTGGAGCTTGTACACTGTAGTGGGAAGGTGGTTGCAAACTGGCAGCCATCTAAAATGTTCTGCAATAACCCAATGTAGTGTTGCTATGTCCAGAGCAGCGGTCCCCAACCTTTTTGGCACCAGGGACCGGTTTCGTGGAAGATGGACCGGGGGGAGATCCGGGGGGAGTGTTGAGGGGATGGTTTGGGGAAGCCCCCTGCCCCCCCCCACTCCAGCGTCCTGGCTTTGCTTTGGCTGGGTGGGCACCCAGCGGCTTTCGAACGGCGCACCCGGAAGTTGCTCTCCCAGAGCGGCTTCTGGCCGGGCGCGCCGTTCCAAAGCCGCCCCACCCCAGTGTCCTGGCTTCGCTTCTGCTGGGCAGGCAAGATGGCACCCCGTGCCCAGGTACGCTGGAATGGGGGTGGGGGTGAAAGCAGCTCACCTGCGTGGCCCGGTTCCTAACAGGCCACGGACCGGTACCGGTCTGTGGCCCGGGGGTTGGAGACCCCAAGTCCAGAGCATTGTGGGGAATTTAAAATGGTGGACAGCTCACAGCTGCCCATCAAAAGGTAAAATTAAGCCAAGAGCCATGAGCAGGTAGGTCCAAACAACAGAAAGCATCAGCACCCATGAGCTCTCAGGTGTTTTACCTTAAGTGTTTTTTTAAAGTACAAAAATGAAGGAAGATCTAACTGTACATTATGCCCCACCTGACTTGAGCTGCCCTTCTTAGGCCTTTCTGCCATTGTGTCTACTTGTTTTCCTAAGCTGATGGTTGGGTAGCCCCCATACATGTATTCCTCTAGCCTGGGGAAGGCGGAAGTTCTGCTAATCAACAATGGGGAAATCCTGTCCCTTTATCCAGTCAGTAGCTCCTGTGCCTGCCAGGGGAAGGAAGGGGCATTTTTGTCTAAGCAGTGTGGGTGTTACCTTCCCCTGCTGAGGAATCTTTGTTGAACCTTTGGAAGTAAACATGAAATCTCAAGCAGACAGTTGTAGATCAAGTGAAGCTTGTTTTTATATCATTATGTGCATGGGCCATATTGTCCAATTATGTGTGGTGAATGAGTTACGTGGAATTTTGAGAATGAAATATATTATTGAATTGAGCTACTAAAAGGGTGAAAATGAGCTAATTTGAGCTTTGTTCCTAGCCCTCTCCGTGTGAATGGTGTCGCTGTGAGCCCAGCAACGAAGTTCACTGCGTTGTAGCAGACTGTGCCGTCCCTGAATGTGTCAACCCAGTCTATGAACCAGAACAGTGTTGTCCAGTCTGCAAAAATGGTAAGCTTCCAATACATTAAACAAGCAAAATGTCATAAAATTATTTCAAACAGAACAACAACATTTTCACCACTTAGAAGCTTTACTTCACTAGGAAAAATTAAGGATCCTATCCAATATTAGTCTTACATAGGACAGACCCATTGGAATGAATGGGACCTAAGTTATCAGTGGGCCTGTTCAGTGGACACTGAGGGCTCTGTGGTTAGCGTAACCATGCTTCCCTGTGGCTAGCACTAACCACAAGGCGTATGGTCACATATGACACCTTAAAACCTGTCAAGGTCCCAATTTCATTAACCACACGCTAATCACAAACGTGTTAGACAAGCGCCTGAGTCCTCCAAAGGCTCCACCCCATATCCCATCAGCCCTTGTGCAACAAGAACAGGTGTAGAGGGCAAGGCACCATAAACTAGGTGATTATATAAAGTTAGTGTTTTCACTAATGTCTAAAATTAGCTAGGGGTAAACACATGGAACAATGTTATATTAGAAGTGGGTATTTACTTTTAAAGTTTTCTAAGAAAATGTAGTATTCTTAGGTAGAAAAGCTCCTAAAACTTTGTTTATGACGGTCCATACGATACTACTCTTATGATTAATTTGGTTGTTTTATAACTCTTGAAGAAGGAGACATCTTCTCCGAAACACATAGAGCACAATAATTTTTCTTCCTTTCTTTCCTTTCAGTTTGCCTCCTCCTTTGTCCTTGTGCTACAGGAGCCAAAACTTGCGCCCACCATTTTAGTTCAGTTTCTGAAGTCAGCAGCCATTACGGCTGTAACACAGCCCTTGATGCTTGTCGTCACCATGTCCTGTGGCTGTAACACCAGTCGTGTTCAGGAATATAGCTCCCCATCCTCTCACTGGCCGGGAGCTATGCCTTCTGAATATGTGAATTATGAGCTCGCTACCATTTCCGGAGTGTCTGCTGGTATGCTTGATGCGGTCAGCCATTTTGAGGACGCACCTCTGCTGTCCTGAGCTTGCCACTATTTTGAGAGTGTCTACCTAGTCTGGGAACAATTACAGATCACTAGGGCTTGTATTGAAGATGTAGTAAAAAAAAAAAAAGGTGTCTGGATTCAGTACATGGCCCTTTAAATTGCATGTATCATTTGAAAAACGGGGCCAGCTATGTGAAATGGTGGCCACCACAGCCGTATTAGAACTGAAGCTATGAGGGTCAGCAAACAAGCCTGCTGGCTAGAGTGGCCTAGGCTATTTAGGCCGCTCTATACTGCTAGCTCTATGATTGCAGCCCCTTAATCACATAAGACACCTTAAGCCAAAGTTTGTGCCACTAACCCTGCTGCAGAACAGGGTTAGTGAAGCCGGCCACAGTGTGGTTAGCAGGTGCGCCTGGTTAAGGAAAACGCATTGCACATGACACCTTAAACCCTGCTGCTTAACCAAAAACCCTTAACCAGCAGGGTTAACAGTGTCGTCTGAATGGGCCCCATGAGTCTAACGTTAGTCATTTCAATGGGTTTACCCTATGTAGGACTAACTTTGTGTAATACCTGAAGTTTGTAAGTGCAGCCTCGTCATACAGAATATGTGAATTATGAGCAATCTGATTAATTGGTATATACAGTGTCAAGGTAATGGGCCCTGGTGCTAATGCAACACATACTCCATGGTACAATTCTACAGAGATCAAGATATCAGATAGCTGGCATTATGCATTTACTTCTGGAAGGCCAATCTCTGTCCCAGTATGTCATCCATGGAAGTGTGGCAGAAGAAGAGAAGCGGAAGAAACAGGTGTGGTTAAGGCAGGCTGTGTGGTATCAGCAAGGCTTATGGACCTGGTGTGAGTTGGAGAACCCGACAGCTAGCTTGAGCAAAGACAGGTAGCAGTACAAAACACAGAAATCTGTTTAAGCCATCTTCAAGTTAATGTAATTCTAGTCTGACAAGTGTAGTGGGTGATACACACTGCACTGGTTCAATTTGTAATTGGATTCAGCAACGAATGGTCTTTTTCTGTAAATTCGGGAAATAGCTATGACTCTGGTTGGCCCCTCTCCCATCCCAATGACATTATCAGGGGCTTAATGGGGCCTAATCCCCACCCACTTTCCCAATATTTTTGGGAAATAACATTTCCCAGGGCTCCTAGTGTCTGATTCACTGTCAGGGTGCTAGAGTTAGGTGCTAGTAGTAGGCCAGAGAGAGAGTCCTTCAGCTTCATATTCCAAGCCAAAGAATACAAGCTTCAGTGATATCTCTGTCTGAGGATTAGCGTCATAGAGTAAACTAGGCCTTCAGTGGTGATTATGAGGTGGCTGGGACAAGCAGTCTTCGTGAAGCTGCAAAGAACACATGTGCATTGCAGACAGTGTGCTACCCTATCATTCTTCAAGCTTAAGGCATGGCCGTCGAAGCGCATGAGCCTGACATAAGCCTTTCTCTTGTTCTGTTTTCTCGGCTATTACAAACGATGAAATCCAGCTCCATCTGTGTTAAATATGCCTATAACCGAGCTGTAAAACTTAAGTAAAAACCCTGTTGCTAAACATATTTACTCCAAGTAAGTCTACTTCATTTCAGTAACAGTTACTTATAGGACATAAGTGGGATCTACTGGGGAAGATTTAACTCTATATTTGAAGGATCCTTCCTTAAATTGGGGAAGAAGGTTGAATGCCCCTCAGTCCTAATAAATCATCAAACTTTCTACTGCCATGAGCTTTACAGACCACAGCATGAAATGGAACCATGAACTTCTCTGAAATTTTGGGTTCCATGTGATGTCATGTGTTCTTTAGGGTTACTGATCCAGAAGAGGAACTCTGAGCAAATATCTCTCCCCACGATTCTTCGGCTTATATCATGCTAGCTCCACCAAGCAATGCAGTATCACCTTCTTCATTAATGGAAGTATGTTTGGGTAGTGTTGCGAATAGGAAGATAGCAGGAGTCTTTTTAAAACATTGCAACAGATTGCTCTAGTTCTGGAGGAGAGAAAGAAAGCTTTGCATAACTTTTTTTTTGTTCTTTGCTTAAATGTCTCCAAAAGAAGACCGTTCTTCAGGACAATAAGGAGGAACAGCGGAATCTTATGCATGTTTACTTGGATGTAATCCCCACTTTGTTTTGTGGGGTTTACTCCCCAGTAAGTGTGTTTAGGATTGCAGTCTAAATAATTTTTTTTTAATGTCAAGAAATGGCACAGGTGAGAGGGAGCACTCATATCCCTTGCTGCAGAATAGTGTCCCACTAGCTGTTTGCCATATCAAATAATATTCATTCTCACCATCACCCAGGCAGCATCTACACTATTCATTACACCGTTGTTTAAGTGCATTGTTGCGTCCTCCCTTGCTACGTTACAAAATGCAACTTGAGCCCAGTCAATCGAAATACCTTTTCTTCTATCGTTTTACCCGGGCACACTCTTCTTAAGAATGTTCTTCATTATGCTCATACCGGCTCTGAAGTAAACCTCCTTCTTCCGGTGACTCTGAGCTAGACCTGCCGGGATAAGCCGGCAGGGAGGCGGGGCGACGCGTAGGGACGAGGGAAGCCCTGCAGCGTATTAAAGGGGCCACGTGCGCCCCGAAAGATAAGCGGTTTTTTAAAAAAATTAAGCCTCTGTCCCCTCTTCCACCGCCCTCCCTCCCCCTCCCCCTCCCCCTCGTTGCGTTGTGCCAGCTCTCCCTCCCCTAGAAAAGCCCTCACTTGTCCTAATCAGGAAGCAAAGACCATGGTCACGAGACATGACTTTGAAAGACGGCATTGAATACAACGAAAGGTTGGGGCACATTGTTAGTTTTAAAACGATTTTAACAGAAAGTGGAACGGTTTTAAAAGTCAGAAGAAACATAACAACAACAGCATCACGTGACTGCTGACGTCATCTCTGCCAACTTGTTACGTTTCATCTAGACAAGTGTAGACGGGCTCCCACTTAGCTGGAGGCTCTCACATTTCCCCAGGATCAAGGCATAGTAATGTTTGGCTGGAAAATGACACTTTCCCTGCCACAGAGGTGCTGCCTGGATCTGGAACGTCATAACAACTGAGTACGGTGCGGTGCATTTTTAGAATGCAACGCGAAGCACGTCGGGCAGCGACCATTTCTAGAAGAGAGCTGGATTTTTTGAAAGGTTTGATTCTGGTTTCAAAATGCGCATGCTTGATGTGGGAGAACCTGCTGAGCGCATCGCGCTAAACTGATTGTGTTTCTCTGCCTTTCATCTGGGTCTTGAGCCTCAATCACAGCTTAGGCAGAGCTGTGGAAAAGCACCAAGGCGCCAGGGAATGATGCAGACTCCCAGAACCAGATGACAGGGCTCAACTCAAGGGGACTCCCAAGTCCTGAGGGCAAAAGGAAGCCCACAATTCCGACATTTGTCCGGATGAGCTAAAGTTAGGAAAAATCCCAGACTATATTCTCCCTTGCCACAGCTTGTGGACTGGAGTTAGAACTTCGTGCTGGTGCTTACCAGTTCCATAATCTCACATAGGGCCTATGAAGTATGAAGGGACTCTGCCTAAGCCGTAGCTCAGCCTTATCCAACCTAGCAGCTGCCAGATGTGTTGGACTACAGCTCCCATCATAGGCCCCGCTGGCTGGGGTGATGGGGATTGTAGTCCAACACATCTGGAGGGCACCAGGCAAGACTCTGCCTAAACTTTAGCTGCTGGTTTGGTTAAGGGATCTCCTCTGAGCTTGTGCGTCCTGCTCCGTTGATCTGGGACTTCCCTGAGCTGTTGCTTATAAATTCAAGCATTTGGGTGCTTTTCCACACTTCCTTCCAATGTCTAGTGTGTCGATGTAAAATAAACGAAATTTCAAAGGAGCAGCTGACAGCTAACTTAAAAATGGAGATGTTTTTGAAGAAGAACACACGTGAAAACAAGCCTTAAAAGTCTGATCGGGCTCAGCTCTAGCTGTTTCGAAAGAGAGCGGTGTTGTGTTGGCAGCTCGTGCCTCCCTGGAGCTTGCAGGTCTGACTCAGAGGCTCCTTTTATTTACCACGGGCTGCAGTTATTTAGGAGGGAGGGAAATTCACTTTGAATACGCTCAGAGGCAGTCTCTTATTTTTACTTCAACATCCGAGGTCTGACCACATTCATGACACTCATGCATGGCTGTGGCACTGTCCTGACGTTATCACTCTCCATTTAAGGGATATAGCATCCAAATATGCCCCCAGCACCAACATGTGAAGTACATCCTCATTGGAATGATGGGTTCCTTGTAAATTTAGCATTTTGCAGCTAGCAAAGGCCCCTTCAGCATTTTGCTGTGCTTTCTGCACTAAGCAGTTTGGCTCGCCTGCTTGCAAATCTGTTGTGGCCGTTAAGTGGCCAATAATTTCCTCTCAATACACCGAGATTGATTTTTGTGCCTTTCTTAATTATAAATTGCCCAGAGCAGAAAGCGATGCAGCAGTAAGGTTAATGCAGAAAGCGGCTGCATCTAACATTCCTGACCTGAAGATTCAGAAGAAGCCGGCCTCTTTCCCTCTCCTGCCCTTCCTCAGGAGCTGGGGGTCTCATTTCCACCTCCATGTTTGTTGCGTGGTCGTTGCAACTACCATATGATAACTGCGCTGAGTAAAATAGTTACCTGGGGACGGCTTTACTACGAAACACCCTAACCCAGGCTGTGTGGGGCACCACTGAGAGAGGATTGGTATTTTGCTTTGTAAAGAAAAGCAAATGCCTCCTCGGTCTGGCTTTGGTACGTTTGGAGCTGCCTCCTGCTTGTTTGCTAACTACCCCCCCCCCCCCAAAATCAGGTCTCTCCGGTTTGACTTCAAGCACGTGTGAGAGATCACTGGGCCAATCCCAGCAAACAGCGGGGCAAGGAGACACTTGAAGCAAAGGGGAAGCGATGGCCTAGATCCCAGCCTCCCACGTTCAGTTGCCTCGCTAAAACCCACAGCCTTGGCAATACTTCACAGAGCTGCAATAACATTGAAAAGGCCGTTGCCTCATGCCCTGGGACATATGCGTGCAGTGTGAGTCCGCCAACAATGTGTGGCCCAAGTAGCAGTAGCGTTGCCCCGGTATGCCAGCCCTGCATAGGCTGGCAAGGGAGGACATTTTGGCTGTACTGCAAGGGGAAGGTGTTACGTCACAAGGCTGTGCTAGATGCGTTTGGCCTTTGTAGACTTGGTTTTTTGATTACTAATGATCAGCTGCAAGCGGGGTGGCTGGGTGTCCAAGTCAGATCAGGACCACGGTATAGGGTAGAGATTGAACCCTTTGCCCTGCCACGGTCACGATTCAGGTTCTCTCCCTCCCCGTACCCTGTGTCTGCTATTTAGCAAGCAGAAACTAAGCACTCAAGGCCCAATAAGGTGCTTAATGTCATTGGTCCTAAATCAACCCCGAGTGGGATTCTCTACAACCCAAATAACCATGGCTTAGTAGCTTTATCTTCAGCATGTTGGGGGGGAAAGGCATAATTGTAGTGGCAGCAACAGGTTAGGTTTTGATCCTCAGGTTTATTCTCCCACCCCCACCCCAAAGTCAATTTCTTACATAGGAAAGGCTGCAAAGACGTGCAGCATGAAGCTATATCCAAGGGAGATGGCACTAAAATAATAGTTTTTTTCCCCCATAGAAGTGGAATTGTATATGCTATTCTCTTAGCACGAAAGACCCTTGAGGCGTCTGCCTCAAAGCCAGAAACAGAACACAACCGGGAGCATCAGATAGGGTGAAAGAGATGCAGGAGAGGCTATAACATACTCATATGTTTTTCTGCTCCAAGAAACTAATATTGGTAATTGGCATGGTTGGAGATAAATACTACTATTAATGACATATATTAGCTTTTCTTTCCATCTGCGGGGTGTTTCATGGTTTTCACCCTTACAGTATTCCCACTGTATGAGTGGGAGATGCCATTCCACTTGTGTGAGGGGCAGAGTGGGGCCTCACTCACAGGTTCTGCCCCCCCCCCACATTGCCCCCCCCCACATTGCATCCTGTCATCTGGTCCTGGTGCCCTCCACCCATTCAGATGGTTCCCCACTGCAAATCTGCTCCCTTGAATGCATGGAAGGAGGAGGTGGGACAAGGGGAACATAATGAGGGCGGGGGTAGGGCCAGGAAGCAGGACCCCGCTCTTCACTTGTGCAGGTGGATGTGTGTGAGGGAGAATGCCCAAATTGTACTTTGAAGGTGCAATAAAAGTGTTGCTTTTGCTGCAATAGATAGGCTATGGGCTTTGCTAGACCTGCCGGCTTATGCCGCAGGGAGGCGGGGCCCAGGCGTGCTAATGTTAGCGCGCCTCGCCCAGGCTTCCAGACGGCGGAGCCGCAGGGAGGACGCAAGCCCTGCGGCGTCCGCCATTTTTTGTTTGTTTGTTTAAAGGGGCCGCGGGTGGCCCGAAGACTCCGGGAAGGTAAGTGGCTTTTTTATTTTATTTTTTAAAAAGGGGGGGGCGAAGGATGGGAGGGGGGCTACGGGGGGAGGGCGGGTGCGATCGCGCCGCCGCCGCCCGAGCAAGCAGCTGAGTGGCGCTTGCCCGGGCAATGCCCGGGATGGGGCAGCATTGCCCGGGCAAGCGCCGCTCAGCTGCTTGCTCGGGTGGCGGCGGCGCGATCGCACCCGCCCTCCCCCCGTGCCACCCACCCTCCCATCCTTCGCCCTCCCCTCTCTTCCCCCCCCACCGATGGGCACAGCGCTCCTATGAGCGCTGTGCCAGGTCCGCGGCTTTTCGCGGCTCCTCGTGAGTAAGCGAGGAGCCGCGAAAAGCCGCGGAAGTCTCCACACTTCCCCCAGCCCCGGCCTGAGGCCGGAGCTGGGGAAAAAACACGCCATAAGCGTATTCACTTATGGCGTGCTAGACCAGGCCTCACTGCGGCCTGCCGCCGGATTCCCCTGTGCGTCATCTGGACGCATAGCAGGGAAACCGGGTTGGAAGACGCGCTAAGGCCTGGTCTAGCAAAGCCCTCAGTCTCTAGTTTTTTATTGAGATCTGAAAGGGACTTCACACAAGTGACAAAAGTGAGCAAACAATGTCAGCCCAGCAAGCACTTACATTATGTATGGCTGTAAATTTCATAAGTCAGGACACTCTAACATTTGGAATTTTCAGGGTGCCATGCGTGGTCTCACAAAATGGCTGCCATGAGGAGAGCTTGCTCACTCACAAAATGGCTGCCATGGTAGGCATGGCCAGTGACAAAATACCCATTTTTTTCAGAAGACTAACAGTAACAGGTTAGGCCAAAATAGGGTGACCATATGAAAAGGAGGACAGGGCTCCTGTATCTTTAACAGTTGCATAGAAAAGGGAATTTCAGCAGGTGTCATTTGTATATATGGGGAACCTGGTGAAATTTCCTCTTCATCACAACAGTTAAAGCCACAGGTGTCCTGCCCTTTTTTAAATCTGGTCACTCTAGTATAGCTCCTGCAGCTTTAACTGTTGTGATGAAGAGAGAATTTCCCCAGGTTCTCCATATATACAAATGACACCTGCTGAAATTCCCTTTTCTATGCAACTGTTAAAGATACAGGAGCCCTGTCCTCCTTTTCATATGGTCACCCTAGCTAAAAGAAAAGTAACTTGCCCAAGAACCTAAGTACAAGGCAGATGTGGGGTCTGAGCTCCAAAACCACTCCTTTGAACCCCCAAGCATTCTTCTTCAATGTCCATTTCACAGAAGTCATACCGATGACGTTCAAAGACAAATAACTTAGCCAAGAAACTGAGCCCCAATGCCAAATCACACACTTGCCCTCCCAAAGCACAACAAAATATCCATTCCAGCACACCAACTTCCCATTTATTTAATATTTATTTATTTATTTAAACATAGGAATCTTTTAAAAATTAAAAGAAATCAGGAGACGGACAGCACTAAGGGACATGTTTGCAGGCACAGTGGTGCCCATTGGCTAGGGTGCCCATATGAAAAGGAGGACAAGGTTCCTGTATCTTTAACAGTTGCATAGAAAAGGAAATTTCAGCAAGTGCCATTTGTATATGTGGGGAACCTGGTGAAATTCCCTCTTCATCACCACAGTTAAAGCTGCAGGAGCTATACCAGAGTGACCATTTTAAAAGAGGGCAGGGCACCTGCAGCTTTAACTGTTGTATTGAAAAGGGAATTTCAGCAGGTGTCATTGGTATATATGGAGAACCTGGTGAAATTTCCTCTTCATCACAACCGTTAAAGCTGCAGGTGCCCTGCCCTCTTTTAAATCTGGTCACTCTAGTGTAGCTCCTGCAGCTTTAACTGTGGTGATGAAGAGGGAATTTCACCAGGTTCTCCATATATACAAATGACACCTGCAGAAATTCCCTTTTCAATACAACTGTTAAAGATACAGGAGCCCTGTCCTCCTTTTCATATGGGCACCCTACTATTGGCATCACATTGGAGATCTCAGACATGAACAAATTTCCTGGGTGCTCCCTGTGATGTCAGCAACAAGCACAGCACAAGTCCCTGCCTTGCCTATCCATGTGAGTTTGCACAGACATTTAATTAAAAAGCCATTTCTCAAGAAGATTCCCCTCCACCCACAAGTGTGTGTGTTTCTTGAAAGTTCTTGGAGTGCCCCACCACAGCAAGCAAGCCTTGCCCAACTCACTTTGGTTACATGGCAACAAAAATATCCCTGCAAAAGCCCAGGGCTTTTCACACTAGTGGACATTTCTGGGGAGCTGAAGGAAGGAAGCCATCCTATGAGAGAAAGATGCTGCCATTTATTTGTCATAGATCAGCTGTTGCAAAATGCAGCTGCCCTTCTAGGAGAGGTGAGCTCATCCGATGTGATGGGGTATCGCTTGATCACTCCCCCTTTCAAGTGGTCCTGTGAATGAGCCCAAGGGTTTCACCTAATTTGTCAATTGAAACCGAATGACCATGTTGTGCTTTGCGGATGTCAGTGGCACACTTGCTGCACAGAGCCACTTAATTGAGTTGTACATCTCGTGGGCAGAATCTGCGGAAAGGCTAGAAGTGGAGATCAGGCAGAGATGCGGCGTCTTTCCAGCCTCGTTGTCTAATTTGTCACTGTAAATGTTAAGGATGATGGCTCCAGGTAACGTGCAACATTTCTGTCTTTAGAGGAAAGGTCACTTAATTTCAAGTTCCCCAGCACTGGCAGAATACAAAATCATTGCCCCCAAGTTGTTATTTCTAGTCATCGTGACTTTTCGAAACAAAAGTCTGTCGAGTGTGGTTAACTCCCTTTCTTCACGTGATCTAAAACTTGCCTCTTGCTATTAAAATCAAGCTCACAACTGCCACAATCTGTGATGTCCGTGATGCCCATAGGCTGCACTTAAACTTAGCAAGGAAGACCTCTGCCCACTGCACTCTGATGCGAGAGAAGCGATAGCCTCCTTAAGCGACATCCCAGGGCCAGCTCCTGTGAGCAAGGCTGCGCATGCCGGCATGCCAGAGAAGGGCGAGGAATTCAGCGCATGGCCTCCACAATCCGTGCAGCTGGACCTTTGCCGGAATCTGGATCTGAACGTCCATAGCTTCTGGCACTGTTACGTCAGTGTTTGCTGCCTTCCAGCCCAAATCGGCAGTGCTGTTTGTTCAGAAGACTGTTCTCTAGCAGCACAGGAAACGAGCAGGGAATGTTACAGAAAATAACTTCCTGAAAATCTCAGCTTTCATTTAAAAAAAGAAGAAGTCAGGTTCTAATAAAGGATATCTTTCACCTGGGTAATGGCTCAGTATATTACTTCACTTACTTCAAAATTTGTTTAGGTCCTCCTTGAAGAGAGTGGTCACTACTGGCCACTTTAAAGGAATCAGTAATTAGGTTCCTTCTGAAGAAGCCTCACTGGGCCCAGAAGATGTTAAAAATTATAGGCTGGTTGCCAGCATTCTCTTACTATTTATTTATTTATTTATTTACTTATTACATTTCTATACCACCCAATAGCCGGAGCTCTCTGGGCGGTTCACAAAAATTAAAAACATTCAAAGTATAAAACAACAGTATAAACCCATAATATAAAACACAATATAAAAGCTCAACCAGATAAAAAAGCAGCAATGCAAAATTACAAATTTAAAACACCAAGTTAAAATTTATTTATATAGGGTGACCATATGAAAAGGAGGACAGGGCTTCTGTATCTTTAACAGTTGTATTGAAAAGGGAATTTCAGCAGGTGTCATTTGTATATATGGAGAACCTGGTGAAATTTCCTCTTTATCAGAGCAGTTAAAGCTGCAGGTGCCCTGCCCTCTTTTAAATCTGGTCACTCTAATATAGCTCCTGCAGCTTTAACTGCTGTGATGAAGAGGGCATTTCACCAGTTTCTCCATATGTACAAATGACACCTACTGAAATTCCCTTTTCTATGCAATTGTTAAAGATACAGGAGCCCTGTCCTCCTTTTCATATGGTCACCCTATATAAATAAATTTTAACTTGGTGTTTTAAATTTGTAATTTAAACCCTAATTTATAGACTGTTAAAATGCTGGGAGAATAAAAAGGTCTTCACCTGGTGTCTAAAAGCATATAATGTAGGTGCCAAGCGAACCTCCTTAGGGAGCTCATTCCACAGCCGGGGTGCCACAGCAGAGAAGGCCTTCCTGGTAGCCACCTGCCTCACTTCCTTTGGCAGGGGCTCGGGGAGAAGGACCCCTGAGGATGACCTTAGGGTCTGGGCAGGTACATACGGGAGGAGGCGTTCCTTCAGATAGCCTGGCCCCAAGCCGTTTAGGGCTTTAAATGTTAATACCAGCACTTTGAATCGGGCCCGGACCTGGACCTACTAGGCAAGGTGAGTGGTCAACACCGGTCACTCTTGAATGAAATTAACTCTGGATCCATTTTAATCAGGCTTTAGCCCTGGTTTTGGAATGGAAACAGGGTTGGTCACCTTGTGGAGTGACCTTTGCCACGTTACTTTGTTTTTAGATCTTTACACTGCTGCTGGCTTTTACACTGGTTTTTATGTTAGCTTTGTCCTGTGTTAAAACTTTTAAAAGGTTTTTTTTATATAAATTATGTATTATTATTTTGCTGCATTTGTATGGTTTTATTATTTGTGAACTGCCCATAAAGCTTTGTCAATTGGGTGATGCAGAAATGTTAAAAGAAAAAGAAAAAAAAGCCAGGCTGTTACTTTAAAGTTTTGTTATCCACTGGGATAAAAATGGACATGGATACATAGCATTCCGTCAGTGTGTTAGTTGCACCGTTTTTCACATTACTATTTTATCTTTCATTATGTTCTTTTGGACCCTGCATCTTAAGAATGTAAGAAGAGCCCTGCTGGAAGAGGGCAAGGGTCCACCAGGTCATATGCTGCACAAACAAAGTCAAGGACCCTCCCCTGCTGTTTACTCCCAGAAATGGGTGTTCTGGGTCTCTGAATAGGGAGTTCCAATTTAGCTATCCTAGCTAAGAGACTGTTCATCCTCCATGATTTTCAAACCTATGTAAACCAGTGACCATTGTCACATTTTTATTAATGATTTGGACAAGGAGGTGCAGGGAACGCTTATCAAATTTGCAGATGACGCAAAATTGGTTGGGATAGCTAATACCCTGGAAGACAGAAACCAACTTCAAAGTGATCTTGATAGGCTGGAGTGCTGGGCTGAAAACAACAGAATGAAATTTAATAGGGATAAATGCCAAGTTCTACATCTAGGAAATAGAAACCAAATGCACAGTTACAAGATGGGGGATACTTGGCTCAATAATGCTACAATGAGAAGGATCTTGGAATTGTTGTAGATCACAAGCTGAACATGAGCCAACAGTGCGATATGGCTGCAAGAAAGGCAAATGATATTTTGGGCTGCATTAATAGAGGTATAACTTCCAAATCGTGAGAGGTACTGGTTCCTCTCTATTCGGCCCTGGTTAGGCCTCATCTAGAGTATTGCATCCAGTTCTGGGCTCCACAATTCAAGAAGGACGCAGACAAGCTGGAGCGTGTTCAGAGGAGGGCAACCAGGATGATCAGGGGTCTGGAAACAAAGCCCTATGAAGAGAGACTGAAAGAACTGGGCATGTTTAGCCTGGAGAAGAGAAGATTGAGGGGACAAATGATAGCACTCTTCAAATACTTAAAAGGTTGTCACACAGAGGAAAGCCAGGATCTCTTCTTGATCCTCCCAGAGTGCAGGACACGGAATAACGGGCTCAAGTTAAAGGAAGCCAGATTCCAGCTGGACATCAGGAAAAACTTCCTGACTGTTAGAGCAGTACGACAATGGAATCAGTTACCTAGGGAGGTTGTGGGCTCTCCCACACTAGAGGCCTTCAAGAGGCAGCTGGACAAGCATCTGTCAGGGATGCTTTACGGTGGATTCCTGCATTGAATAGGGGGTTGGACTCGATAGCCTTGTAGGCCCCTTCCAACTCTGCTATTCTATGATTCTATGATCTTGTGGCAGCAAATTCCATAAGTTAATTATGCATAATGTAATCTTGTGATCCCTTCAGTGAACTGATGTGTTTTGACCTTGGGTCTTCCTCTGCAGCAAAGGACATTCATGCGTCTTTTTCTATTGCCCAAGTCTAAATAGACCCCTTAAGAACCAAGAATATTAGTTTCCCAAAGTATATTCTTGGATGAGTTATTTTAACTGGAGTACCAGAATAAGAAATTGTGGACTCTTTGCCCCCAAGGAGAGCCGATGGTCAAAATGTGTTGGACAAACTTCATATTAAAAAAAAAAAAAAAGTTATTTTCGTGTACCAGCTTAAGACCCGTCTCTTCCTTCACTCTTCTGTTTTCTTGGTGCTTTCCTGCTTTCTCTCCTTCTTCCAGCTGATGCTCCTATACAATGCAAACGCTTTCACAGATCTTCAGCCAATGTGATTAACCTAGAAATCAATAGAACTAAGCATTTGGTCAACCACCTAATTTCCACACAATTGCCCCTAATTACCTAGTCATCCAAACTAACACCCTCTGTGTTTAGTTTATCAAAGTCAATAACCCACTTCTGACTTAGCAAGGTCCAATTTTTTCTTTTTTCTTAGCAATTGAATTGAATTTTTTAAAAAATACTTGTTTCTCAGAGTGGATTCACACAACTTTAAGATAATGTATTTTTCCTTCATGTACCCGTTCTTATGATTAGAGGGTTTTCATCACATCCAAACATTTCCTGTCCATGGGACTGCAGAGTTTTCATCTGGAATAGATGCCTATGCTTTGTCAACACAAAGCACTGTAGCTCCATTTTTTCAGGCTAGAGCCTGCAACCCTTTCCCTGGATGGTGGTTATGGTGATGCACGTAGGTGAATTTGCTCATAGCCTGGAGACACATGCCTGAATTTGAAGTCCTGAGTACTCCTTGCCTCAGAACATACATTTAGAGTGCCCCCTGCTTTGTTGTCCTGGGCCTGTTATCACCCTTTTACAGCTGAAGATCCATCCTGTTGAATAGCATCTTGGAACTGTAGTTTAATATCACTTGAATGGCTGTATTTTAGAAGTCCTTCTGAGGAAGGGATAGCTGGGAGATTGATGTTTGGGATGCCTTTAATCCTCCTGAGTGCAATCTGGCACGCTGAGGTTGCTCCATCTTTTATCTTACATTTCTCTTTACCCAGCATTGGCTTCACTCCAAGGGAAAGGGTAGGGTGCCTTGGCATTCAGCCTAAATGATGTCTCTGGGACTTGTCTAACTATAACTGAGCCCAAATCATAGCTCGTATATACTGGAGAAGGAGTTATTTTGTTTCCCCTCCCCAATGATATAGATAGATAGATAGATAGATAGATAGATAGATAGATAGATAGATATCCTAAAAAATGTTTTGGCATTAGATATTTAATCACAGAATAGGAGTAGAGTGCTTTTACAGGAGAAACCACATTCTAGTGTAGGGGTGCCTGATGTCACATCCCCATTCAGCCCTTTGAGGTTCCCCAGAATACCCTTTTCCTGGCCCTACCTCTTTCCCCACCCCCTAACCATGATCATTTTGTGGTTTCTTAGCATTTGTGCATTTCCCCCATTCTAAATGGCTGAATTGCCTCTCCTGAGGTTTAGTTACTGACAGTTACTCTCAATTTTTACTATATAGCATTTTAATATTGTATTGGTTTCAAATTTGTATGTATACCACCCTGAAATCCATGGTTTATAAATAAAAAAAGGATGAAGTTGGACTAGCATTTTCTGTGGTTTCACATTTAGGTCTTTCTTGAGAGCAAATTTAGTTTGTTGCTTTAAGCCTTTGGAAAAGAGTCAGCTAGACTACAATATAGATAAAACTGGAACACACTGACAGTGAAATACTTCCTGGCTACTGTATTAATCACCTGATGCAAAGACAGTAGAGAGATTCATGATGAAATATCAGACAGAAGAAAGATGTTCCATAGGTAATCTCTCATTGACTCTATAATTAAAGCTGTAAATTATCAGAGCTGATACATATTTTGAAAATAGTGTGCCTTGAGACTTGCAGGTATCAGCTTGAGCAACACCTGATACATTTGTTAAGAGCAAATGGTCAGCCATAGTTGTTATGTACATTTATTTTAATAGGCAATAAATATGTATATATAGCTTCAACTTTGAGGGCATTGGCACAAATTAGAGTAAATAATCATTTATTCTCATGCATGTAAATCTACATGTTAGCAAAGCTTCTTCCTTAATTTACTCAAGAAATAAAAACATTCCTATTCATTGATGAATTAATTTAAAATGGGAATTTAAGACCTTAATGGCCTGACCATATTTGTTACACTGGCAAATAAATGCTTGGGATAGGAGCAGAACGATCTAAATGTAATTGCAACACGATACCTTCGGGAAGTGTGATGGCATGGAGGTATGACATGTGAATGAATAGATCGCCCCAGGGCCTGGATGTTGTGACATCAACATGTTGTGTGAAATGGTTGTATGCTTCAGAACTGGACAGAAATGGGTTATAGTGGGGTAAGGTGGCATGAGGGCAGCCAATAGTGATATTTAGATGGCCGAGCTATGTAGCGGCAATCCTCACCCACCCAACAATGAGTAGTGGTCCTTTGTGAAGGGATTGCTGTATACCTCTGCCAGATACACCTCAGTTGCCTAATAAGACATTCTGGTGTTGCTACCCAGTGCTGTCACACTGATGGATATTAACTATAGCATCACAATCCAAGCTGCTGGTTGTCCCAAAGGTTCATCAAGAAAACTGTCTGGGCCAAGTAAGTGATTCCTTCTGGCTTCATGGGACTGAAAGTCTGGAGGTGAAAGCTCTTAATCAGGGCCGATGCCAGACTATTTTGCGCCCTAGGCAAGGTGAGCTACTTTCACCCCCACCACCACCAAAAAAAAATGCCAACTTTGATTTTTAAGAACAGATGTTTCCTGGAAAAAATAAGACGCACAAAACTTGAAACTGCTAAATTTATTTTAAAGTGCAAGAAATGCGTCATGCCAATTATAGCAAACAAATTGGAAAGGAACGTTTATGGGTCTAAAATGCATTATTTAATAGGAATATCACCGCCAAATCATCCCCCCCAACTCACACACGAGCGCGCACACACACACACTCAGCATCACTCACTCCAAACAAACACACGCATGAACACATGCATTCACTCAAAGGCCCCATGCACCCCATTCATGTTCCGGAAGTCCGAACGTGGAGCTGCCCATCCCCCACCCCAGCGTCCCTGGCTTCGCTTCGGCTGGGTGGGCGCGGGGCGCCATCTCGCCCTCCTAGGCCCAGCTGAATCCTCGGGCCAGGCCGGCTCACAGCCAACGCGCGTGAGTGCTGCGCTGCGCCTGGCGCCCCTCTTAGCTTGGCGCTCTAGGCGGCCGCCTGAGTGGCCTCTATGGTAGCACCAGCCCTGCTCTTAATATGCTAAGAGATTAAGGAAGCTTCAGGTACCAATTGGTCTCCAACCCACTCCTCCAACTGATGAGGTGTCCCATATCTCCGTCCTGGGTCAGGCCAGCCCCTGGGACTTTGCCACTCTAGTTATAACCGGACTATCACTGCAGCAGGACTACTGCATTTCCTGTTCAAGTTGATTCACCTTGTTCAGCCCTCTTACCTCCTGCTCCAGCCCACTCTGGTTGTACCCTTGTCCTGCTGTACAAGAATCCCTCCTTACTTCCTTGCTTGTTTCTTAGAATGACATTGATAGGCTGGGGGCACCCACACCTTGACGTTTGGCTGTCTGCTGACAAGCTCCTAAAACAGATAATCTCAATTGAATTTTGCCAAAGAAAAGGAAGATGGGAGAGGTTCTGCCTTTTCCTTTAATTACTATTCTCTCCTCATAATGATTTTACTATGATATAATTGCAAAAGATCACAAACCCATGGGCCGCACTTGATATGCATCAGTAGCTTATGGCCTTAGCTAGACTTAACTCATAGTCCGTGATGGAGGTGGGAAGATCACGCCTTGTGATTAACGTGAGATCCCTCCTCTGTTTACACATGAGGCATGATGACCTCAGGAAGAGAGGCATCACGCCCGCCATTTTTAAATTATTTTTAAAGAAGATGGAGTGCACGAACGCTCATGTGCTAAAGGTAGGGGTTTTTTTTAATTTAACTTCATTTCCCCGCTCCCCCCAACCTACCCTCGATGGGCGCAGTGCTCCTGGCTTCATTCGAGGAATTGCGCGGAGCTGGGTCAAACAGCGGCAACAGGCCACACGTTACACGGTCTTGGGCTCAGCCCGGGACTGTGGAAAAAGCGAGCCCACAGGGGAGGGTGAGATCCCGGGACAAGGGAGGGGATCCCTCCCTGACCCCGGGATCCCCGTTGAGTCATGTGGACGCACAGGGACGATCCCGGGGATTTCGCCCGGTCTAGCTAAGGCCTATGAATTCATGGCTGGAGTGGGTGTAAATTTTCCAATCTTTCAATCTGACAGAAGCTCTACCATCTACGTCAGGGATGTTAGATATAGAAAAATATGTTGCTTTTTCAAAGTTATGAGTATATTGTAAAGAGATATAACCAATGGATTATATAGATGTTATAAAGGAAATATAGTAGATAATGCATTATTAAAACATTTTGTGAGAGTTTCTGAAATGGGTCAGCTAAAAGGAATGTTGGTCTTTTCAGCTGGGATGGTGAAGACGGCAAAGGGCAAGGGGATAAGACCTAGCAGAGGGAAGGTCATATTATTACAACAGAGATAACATGAGTAACGGAATTGTGTGTTAGACTTACTGGAGCCCCTCAAAAATTTATAGCCTAGTGGTTATGATAAGAGAAGAGAAAAATATCTGTTGTTTGAACTCATGACCTTACGGGGGGGGGGGACGTGATGAAGAGGAATATAGAAAGGTGTGCCCAGAAAGAATAAAACCTAAATATGGACATAAGTAAATAATAGTGGGTGGAATATCAAATGAAATGAAAAAGCAAGTAAACAAGGGAGGAGTTACAAGGCGTACCGGGATGGGCTGTAACCCCTTTAGTCTCTGACCAATGGAGAGACTGGGGAGGGACTGCTTCCGCTGGGCTAAGGGATAAAAAGACTATGCACTAACTGGTGGGTGTGCCTACCTGGCTAGACACCCAAACTTGCAAGTTTGCTCAATAAAACAGAGTGTTTAAACTTTCACCACTTTGTCCAAGCAATTTCATTTCAAAATTGTGTTTCTAACAGGGAGAAGGGAACATATGGCCCTTCAGATGTTAGTGGACTGCAACCAGCATAAGACAGCAAGGGCTGATGGGAGTTACAGTCCAACAACGTTTGGTGGGCCACATGTTCTGCATCCCTGAAAGTGGCCCCTTCACTTCCTCTTCCCTTAACCCAGAGGCCAAATCCAGTCCTAATTGGGCTCTCTAGGGTTTCCCAATGGTCGCACCCCCTTTCCCCCTAAAAACAAATCATTTGGTGGTTTCTTTGCTTTTGTGAACCTTTTCCCCCATTCTAAAAGGTTGGCATGCCTCTCCCAAGGCATAGGTACTGGCAGTAAGAGCTTTGAACTACCATATGATGGTGGTTTTGTATCTCCCCTCCCCCCTTGCCTTCATCCACACCTGCCAATCGAATGAGTCTCCAAGATCTTGAAAACTGAATTTGGTCCTTGGGCTGAAAGACATCCCCTCCCCGCAACTTAACTGATACTTTTACCTCTAGATACTAAAGAAGGAGTGAGATAACCTCCAGAAACACTTTTTCTGGAAAGTTGACAAGCGCATCACGCCCACTCATGCACTGCCCTTTCGAATTAGAGTGTCTATTTGTAGGGTGACCATATGAAAAGGAGGACAGGGCTCCTGTATCTTTAACAGTTGTATTGAAAAGGGAATTTCTGCAGGTGTCATTTGTATATACGGAGAACCTGGGGAAATTTCCTCTTCATCACAACAGTTAAAGCTGCAGGAGCTATACTAGAGTGACCAGATTTAAAAGACGGCAGGGCACCTGCAGCTTAAATTGTGGTGATGAAGAGGAAATTTCACCAGGTTCCCCATATATACAAATGACACATGGTGAAATTACCTTTTCTATCCAACTGTTAAAGATACAGGAGCCCTGTCCTTCTTTTCATATGGTCACCCTACTATTTGTATTTTAATAGGGGTTGGTTGCCTAATTGCTCTTTGTGCCTTTAATAATTTTGCCTCAGGCCTTGTGAATATTAGCATTCCTGAGTATAAGGAAACAGAAGCCCTGGAGGACCTGGTGTTCTGTGGTTAGATAGCTTTGCGCAATGAATCTTGAAAGGGTAAAAGTGGGCTTGCAGTAGTTACCTAGGGTGACCCTATGAAAAGGAGGACAGGGCTCCTGTATCTTTAACAGTTGCATAGAACATGGAATTTCAGCAAGTGTCATTTGTATATATGGAGAACCTGGTGAAATTCCCTCTTCATCACAACAGTTAAAGCTGCAGGACCCCTACCCTCTTTTGTATCTGGTCACTCTAGTACAGCTCCTGCAGCTTTAAGAGGGAATTTCACCAGGTGCTGTATGCATACAAGGTAGGATATAAATTTAATAAGTAAATAAACATAATGCAAAATCCAAGCCTCTTCTGTTTCAGCTTAAAGTTTATTTCCTTATAAAGAACTTTAGATTGGGTGGCTGTTCCAGAAATTGAGCTTGTGGGGCAGACACAAGAAATAAGAGACGACACAACATATTGGATTTAAACTGGGCCACTTTTATTCAAGATCTGCAAAGGGTTCCTATCGGGCATCCAGTCAAGCCTGCGAGCAGACCTTCTATGCGAAGGGGCAAGCTTTCTTGGCCCAGCGGGTGGCGCTCTGCTTCTTGCTGCCCTGCTGTCCATCCCCTGATGGTGTAGGGAGACCTTCCCTTGTCACTCCCAACCCTTGCCCCTAGGCTCAAGGTGGGTGAGAGAGGTCGGCCTCATAGATGGTCCTTATCCCCCAGCCCAGCCACAAGGCTCAACACTGGGAGCCCTCGGGAATCACCAATCACTGTAACAGTGCCTATGAATGCTCGCCATTCAAATCCCTCTGGATGCCCGTCCCTACCTGCCATGAATTAGATGTGACCAAATTAGATCTCAGCCAGATTCGCCTAGTTATGCTCCCAGACTGTCTTACAGTGTGGAGTAGGCGAAACAACTTACGTCCAATTCAGAACGTGAGCTAAAAATTCCTACTCGGCCCCCTAATGGCGACCAGCAAGCTCACACTGTCTACAGGGAGGGAGGGAGGGAGCCGCGGAAGCGAGAAAGAGGGTCTACGAGGGGTAAGTGACCAGCTTATATCTGGTCAAATCCCCTCCCAATCCAGAGTGGCGTGAATTCCTGCCCAATGCAGGATGGACACGTCTCTCTCTTGCTCCGCCCACAAATCCCTCCCCATGCCTAGGCTACGCCTGGCATGGCAGAACGGGCATTCTCTTTTATCAGTCTTGGCATGGCCCTGCTGCCCAATCACGGCCAGATCTACACAAAGCAGGATATGCCACTTTGAAAATGGTTTGAAAAGTGTATATGCAGTGTGTCCTGGGCCCCAACGTCACTACTGTTATGAACCATTTTAAAGCAGTAGTGTAGATCCTGCCCTCTTCTTCCACTTGCGAAGTTTGTGATCTGACATTTGGGGGTGCTCTCCATACCGTTGGGGTCAAGACATAACAGCCCTAGCAAAACAATATTTAGATTGATAACTCAAGATCTAGTGATGGCCACCAACTTGAACAGCTTTAAAATGGGTTCCTTCCCCTTTGTTAATTATACTAATGATTCACAACAGGGATGGGGGAATTCATCAAGCCCAGCTTCGCAAATGTAGACAAGACATACAACTGGTTTCCCATCTGAAGTCATCACCTTTAGGCTACGTTATAATAAATGGGACTTAATCCATCAAATATGGATTGGTACCTGACCTATCAAATAGAGACCCAGCAAATTAGTCTTTGTATGTGGGACATGCAACCTCAGGCATTGGTAGGACGTAGAGCACGGTGGATCTTATTCATCTATTTTGCAGCATATTTTATAGTACGCATTGTGGTTGCCCACACAGCAACCCGCTGACCCATGGCACTGTTGTTCTGATTGGAAAACTGAGGTGACACCAGAATCCATCAAGGGAGGTCTGCCTATGCAACTCATAAGGATAAACATCACCATGGTGATGCACCTCCATGTCCCATTCAACTTAATGCACCCCCATCTGGGGCAACTGATCTAGGGTGACCATATGAAAAGGAGGACAGGGTTCCTCTATCTTTAACAGTTGTATTGAAAAGGGAATTTCAGCAGGTGTCATTTATATATATGAAGAACCTGGTGAAATTCCCTCTTCATCACACCAGTTAAAGCTGCCCTCTTTTAAATCTGGTCACTCTAGTATAGCTCCTGCAGCTTTAATTGTTGTGATGAAGAGGGAATTTCACCAGGTTCTCCATATATACAAATGACACCTGCTGAAATTCCCTTTTCTATGCAACTGTTAAAGATACAGGAGCCCTGTCCTCCTTTTCATATGGTCACCCTAACTAATCACATGCAACAGAGTAGGATTGGGGCCTGAGTCTATGGTGAAGATAAAAGAGGAGACAGGAGGCTACGACCTTAAATACACTTATTAGGGAGTAAATCCCATTGGATACAGCAGGTCCTACTTCTGAGTAAGCATGCATAGCATTCCACAGTAAGATTCCCAGATCCCAGTGCAACTCAGTCCCTGCTGTATTAAACGGCTCTTCGTAGCTTTTACATTTCCATGCCAAAATTATTTCTGGGATAATTAACAATGGAATCAGGTCAAAAGATTTTTTAAAAAGCTTTGAAGAATGAAAAGATGTTTTGGCGATGTTTTAGCTGCCATTTTATTGTATACAACTGTTGCAGGATAAAGAAGACACAGAAAATTTGGGAGGAGAAGAGATGAGAGAAGACTTCAAATGCATTTCTCTGAAGAGTTGTTTGGATCCCTGGGAAAAAAGAAACGAAAAATGTTATGCGGATCAATTATTAAGCAACCAAATTTTGGGGTTTCTATTTTCCCCCCTGAAATGTATTACCTGTAACTAGTGGGAAAACATGAATCCTGCAGTGCTTTATTTACACAAACCTGTTTCATCTGATCAGAGATGTCATCTGATTGGGAAGTGTAGTTAACAGCATCCTTTTTTAAAAAATCCTTGTAATCAAAGAAATGTAACCAACTGTTCATTTCTGAGCTTACGCTTTTCATGCTACTATGATGAAATCCATATTGGTCTTCTCTCAGTGCTGCTCCACAAATTAATCATTTTGAACCTTGCTTGGCAATATATTAAATAAAGCTGCCATTCCCAGTTCCATTCCCCACCCCCCACCCTAATATTGGGATGTATCCAACTGTGTCCGTCCACCAGCGGAATAGGCATCGCTAGTGAAACGGCTACCTTCTCCCTCTGCAGCCCCCAATCTGCTCCGGGAGGGGGTGCAGGGGGAGGACAGGAAGGGAAAGTCCCATTGCACAAGCAAAAGTCCACTTGCACGATGTTGGATGTCACCCCTTGCTTCAGGTAACCCAAAGAAATTGAAATATCTCATTGAAATGCCAAGTTCTAGTGCTAGATATTTATGGCTTAAGGAAGCTGACGAACAACAATACATGGCAAAATAATCAGATCATTCTTTCACCTACATTGTCTGTTGTTGCAGTTAACCAACCCTTCCCAATATACATTGTGAGTCCTTACAAGCACAATAAATTCATAGAATCATAGAATAGTAGAGTTGGAAGGGGCCTATAAAGCCATCAAGTCCAACCCCCGCTCAATGCAGGGATCCACCTGAAAGCATACCTGACAGATGGTTATCCAGCTGCCTCTTGAAGGCCTCTGGTGTGGGAGAGACCACAACCTCCCTAGGTAACTGGTTCCATTGTCATACTGCTCTAACAGTCAGGAACTGTTTCCTGACGTCCAGCCAGAATCTGGCTTCCTGTAACTTGAGCCCATTATTCCGTGTTCTGCACTCTGGGAGGATCGAGAAGAGATCCTGGCCCTCCTCTGTGTGACAACCTTTTAAGTATTTGAAGAGTGCTATCATGTCTCCCCTCAATCTGCTCTTCAACAGGCTAAACATGCCCAGTTGTTTCACTCTCTCTTCATAGAGCTTTGTTTCCAGACCCCCTGATCATCCTGGTTGCCCTCCTCTGCACACGCTCCATTAGTATATCTACAGTAACATGAGTGAAATCACAAATACGTGCAAGCAAATTCCTGGAAATTAATTTGATGGAATTGATTGGCAGTAGTTTCAGGACATGTATAAGAAAAGTACTTCTTTGTGCAACAGTGGTGGTGATCGCCAGTGGCTTAAGATGTCTTTTAAAAAAAGAGTTACTATAATTCATGGAGGATCAAACTTAGGGTGACCATATGAAAAAGAGGACAGGGCTCCTGTATCTTTAACAGTTGCATAGAAAAGGGAATTTCAGCAGGTGTCATTTGTATATATGGAGAACCTGGTGAAATTCCCTCTTCATCACAACAGTTAAAGTGCAGGAACTATACTAGAATGACCAGATTTAAAAGGGGGCAGCTTTAACTGTTGTGATGAAGAGGGAAATTCACCACATTCCCCATATATACAAATGACACCTGCTGAAATTTCTTTTTCAATACAACTAAAGATACAGGAGCCCTGTCCTCCTTTTCATATGGTCACCCTAATCAAACTAGCAGTGGTGATAGCTCTGATGGCTTGATGCAATGTTCAAGTCTAGAAGTTGTGGGCCTTTGCATTTCTTGGAAGCAAGCAATTGGAGCTAGGGGCTTCCTGTAATCACTTGAATGACCATTACTGGAAACAGGCTAGTAGTAGATGCACCTTAAGCTCATCTCGAAAGGAACTTGCATGCATTTTCTCACAATGCCAGATTTTCCCCAGTTCTCCCATCACGCACTGACATTTACCAGTAAATGATAGGATGAAGGTGGGAATAGATAACTGGTTAAAGGGTCATAGCTACTTTTGATATAGATATCACTTCTGTTTTTTAAATCCACACGTAGATCACATGGACATAATGACAAATGAACACAACTGTTGAAAGGTCATTGTTGATCACCAGTCTGCTTATTTTGATAAATGGTGAAGGACCAACATTTGGTGAAGGTTCACATTTTGGGGTTGTCAACATTCTCCTGCCAATGTTGGCATTCACTGAAATTTGGACATTCCATTATTAAATATACTTAGAATCATAGAGCCAGAGAGGGCCTTGTAGGGCCCTGCTTGATGCAGGAAACAGAAAGAGGGTCTGTGTATTTAGTGCACGGTTGATGTAGGCCTAGTTTTCATAAAGGTGGCAAACCTGTGTCTGAACTGTTTCATTTGAACTGCAGGAGAGGGGCTGATTGTACTGAATGCTTCTCCATACAAATAATCATAACCATAAATCCCTTCAGACACTAGTATGTCATGGACATTAGCTCTAGCCTAGTCTCCTGCTGGCATCTATGTTCAGGGCATGTTTGTGTATGGAGGAGCATTCAGTCATGTCAGCCCCCATCTGAAGTGTGGAGTGGTGACACCCAGTCAAAGGTTCACCAGGTCAGTGAGAACAAGGCTGCAGATGTGGTCAAAATGTGCATTCCTGTCATTGTAGGAAATCATTGTGTGTAAAGAATCCCTCAAACCGAGAATTGTCTTAACGTACAGAGCCTGCCTGAGAGTCCTTGCTTTAAATATTCTACCCAGGTGGGGTTTGGGGATCATACTGGACAGACTGAACACAAACCTTGATTCCCGCTGAGATGAAATTCCGTTTTTCCCCTTAGCGTTGTAACATTTTTATTTATTTATTTGTATTTATTTATTACATTTCTATACCGCCCAATAGCCGAAGCTCTCTGGGCGGTTCACAAAAACTAAAACCGTGAAGAACATAATCAAACATCCAACAATCTAAAAACCCAAATACAAAATACAATATAAAAAGCACAACCAGGATAAAACCAACACAGCAGAAATTGATATAGGATTAAAATACAGAATTAAAACAGCAAAGTTTAAATTTAGGTGTTAAAATACTGAGAAAATAAAAAGGTCTTCAGCTGGCGACGAAAAGAATATAGTGTAGGCGCCAGGCGGACCTCTCTGGGGAGCTCGTTCCACAGCCGGGGTGCCACAGCAGAGAAGGCCCTCCTCCTAGTAGCCACCTGCCTCACTTCCTTTGGCAGGGGCTCACGGAGAAGGACCCCTGTGGATGATCTTAAGGTCCGGGCAGGCACATATGGGAGGAGGCGTTCCTTCAAATAACCTGGCCCGAAGCCGTTTACGGCTTTGTATGTCAGTACCAGCACTTTGAATTGGGCCCGGACCTGGACTGGCAGCCAATTAAGTTGTAAAAGGACTGGCGTGATGTGTCAAACAATATAGGATCGCCATTACCGCTGCCTCTTTTTATATTGAAACTAACGTCTGTAAATGAATCAGGAGGAAGCTGTGGAGAATGTTGCCTTTTACGGGCATCCTTTCTCAACTTTTATACTGAAGACTTTACCTTTACCATTCCAGGGAGGTTAACTCAATGCTCATTAAGCATTCTTGTGGATGCAGTGCTGCGGAGAATGGCTCTGTGTGCTTTTAATTTAGTGAATAGTTAATGCTTCTCTTATTGGTTTCCTCATAAATGAAGAAAAGAGAATATGTAAAAGGAATTCTAATATGTATGTTTGGTGTGGCCTTTTTTAAAAAAAATGAAATTGAGACTTTGCTGAACAAAGTGTAATAAAGCTATTCATTAAATATTACAGCGAAGTGGGTTTGGCACAGTGAAAATTAAGAAGGTGCTTTAAAGTTTTCTCTACGTGTTTCTCTCCCCTACCTTCTCTGTCCGTATATTCATTAATTTCAAACCAGCAATATTCCCTCTCTTATAGCCACAAAGCATTTGAAATAAGATTGTTACTACAATGTTTGAGCAGCTCTGAAACTTCGAAGTCACTTATGACAGCCATTTTCTGGGCACTTTCTAACAATGAACCCTTGTGTTAGGCGTGATGAGAAACTTCTCACGCCTTCCGTTTCGGAGCGAATTCAGCAGTCTTGCTGAATTGGGAATGAGATGGAGAAGGAACTGTTCTGCCTTTTCCATTTACCTGGGAGTAAGTCTTATTGAACTCAGTAGGACTTACTTTTGAGTAGACATGCATAGGAAAGAAGTGAATATTATGTAGAATTTTGTCACTTACCGTTCTCTTTAAAAACAGCAGTAGCATCATCATCCTATTATTATTATTATTATTATTATTATTATTATTATTATTATTATTATTATTATTCTCTTACGTTCTTTGCCGCCTGTGGTCAGAGATGGGGATAGAAATATGAGGGAGGCTTTCAGAAGCTAAAGAGATGGAAAAAGGAAGGTCTGCGTACAGCTGTGGTAAAAAAAACACTCCGTGTAATTCTTGGCTCCCTAAAGAAATAATTCTGCTCCCTATCTCTTGCTAGGATAGAATAATAGCTTTTCCTCTCACCTTATAGACTATGGCATCACTTCAATGGTTCCTCTGCATTTCCCAGATGGGTTTCCCCCCCAGTCTTTCTCCATCTTTACAAGGATTAAGTCGGGCCAGGACATAGTCATTGTAGGCCTGTTTTGAATGCCTCCTTGAATGAAAGGCATCATACAGACATATGCATTTGAACGTAGGCAGAGTGTATATATGCTGAGACGGAGTAACCACACATCCCGGGGATTTAAGAGCAGGGGCTATATATCAGACTGCGTTGCTTTCAAGCAGGATTCAGCCCCCAACATCAGCAAGTGTTTTGATTTGTCTTGCAGGGTTCAAGTCAGAAGTAAAGCACTCTCTTCTGCCCAATGGATTGTGTGGATAAGGATGCTAACTGGTTTAAATCCTATTACAAACTGAATTAACACAGCACTATACCCAATATCAGTAGTCTTCACCCAGTTGAGTTTTTTAGTCCCAACTTTAGCCCCAATCTGCATTATGTGATTCACTTTTATTTTTATATTTTAAGCTCATTTTTCTTTTGTCCCATTTATTACTGTTTCTTTTTGGCTGTCTTTCTCTTTTCTACTCTCCCTCTTTTTGATTTTCTCCTTCTCAGGCCTTAATTAGATGGGGCGAAATCACGGGGTGATCCCCGGGATCGTCCCTGTGCGTCCACATGATTAGGGTGACCATATGACCAGATTTGCCCGGATTTGCCCGGGGTTTTGATGACAAATCCAGGAGGGGAGGGGAAATCCGGATATTCCAAAGAGCAGCTCTAATGGGACTTAACAAAAATGCTTATAACTTTGTCAGTTTTTAAGATAAAGACATGAAACTTGGCATGATGGTAGCTCTTAGGAAGGGCTTTAGTCATACCAAATTTGAAACAGATCCGTTCTTCCATTGATTTTTTAGAATTTTATTTAAAATTGAGGTTTTAAAATTATTATTTTTAAAATCTTCATTTTTAAAGATAAAGAGATGAAACTTGGCACCATGATAGATTTTAGGTAGAGCTTTAGCCATACCACATTTGAACCAGATCTGTTCATCCATTGATTTTTAGGATTTTTAAAAAAATTTGAGGATTTAATTTCTTTAAAAAAAATTTTTTTTAAAAGCTAAAGAGATGAAACTTGGCACCATGATTGCTCTTAACAAGGACTTTAGCTATGCCAAGTTTGAAACAGATCTGTCCATCCATTGAGTTTTAGGATTTTTTTTAAAGTTTGAGGTTTTAAAATTATTTTTTAAAAATGACATTTTTAAAGATAAAGGGCAGAAAGCTGGCACCATGATGGCTCTTAAGGAGAGATTTAGCCATGCCAAGTTTGAATCAGATCTGTTCATCCATTTTTTTTTAGGATTTTAAAAAAAAGTTCAAAGTTTTAAAATTATTGTATTTTAAAACTGCTGGAGCCATATCCTTCAAACTCAGGTTGTCAAACCTCCTCTTTGGGATGTTGCATATTGAGCAGTTTCAGCCCTTGGCATTAAAGGGATCTCCAGTCCTAAGGTAAGAAGTCTTGGACAAGCAGGGCACCTTTCCTGTTGCAGATTTAGTGGGCAGTCGGGTACCTGGAGCTCAGCAGAGGCAAGGCATCCACAAATCAACATGACATTGAATCTCTCACTTGTTCTTTATTTCAGTGATTTTAACATTAAGATGTTATGTAGAACAGATTTGTCTTAAATGTGTGCTGTAAAATCAGAGATGTGACCAAGGCTATGTTCGGGTGGGCACGCCCCCTTGGTGCTGGACACGCCCCCTTGGGGGCCGGCCATGTTGTCCTCCTTTTTGGTTTCCAAAATATGGTCACCCTACACATGATGCAATGGGGATCCCAGGATCAATGATCCATCCCTTGCCCCAGGATCTCGCCCTACACTTTAGGCCTGCTTTTTCTGCGGTCTCGGACTGCAGAACGTGTTTGCGGTTGTCAGTTTGTCCCAGTTCCTCACGGTTACTCGTGAGGAGCCGGGATCCGCGCACAGGGCGCAGAGCTCCTCAGGAGTGCTGTGCCCATCGGGGGTGGGGTGGGGTGGGATGAGCAGGGATTTTTTTTAAAAAAAAAACACACCTTACCTTTTACACACATCTTGTTCTTTAAGAAAAAAAAACCAAAATGGCGGGTACAACACCTCTCCCTCTGAGGTTGTCGTATGCCGCGTGTGAAATAGGAGGGAGATCTCACAATAAAAATATCATGAGATCTTCACCCCTCTGTCCCACTAGACCTCTAGGTCTAGCTAAGGCCTTACTTTAGATCAGAATATGGGTCCCAACCTAAAGGAAAGGGGAACGTGTGGCCGGGCACCGCAGTTTGTCCCAGCTCCATCGGGAGTGGGGTGTGGGGTAGCGGGGAAAGTAATTATTTTTAAAAAAATCACTTACCTTTTGCGCACGAACATTTGTGCGCTGCTGTCCCTTTAACAAACAAAAAAAATGGTGGGCGTGATGCCGACGACTCTCCGTCTGAGGTCATCGCATGCCGCGTGTGAACCGAGGGGGAGATCTTGCAATGAAAAAATCACGAGGTCTTCACCCCTCCATCCCGCTAGACCTCTAGGTCTAGCTAAGGCCTTACTTTAGTTCAGAATATGGGTCCCAACCTACCAGCTGAAAACCAATGGCTTGGCAGACATACAATCATCTAATGGAAGAACATTAGACCTGATTTGCACATCATGGTGGCAATTCTTGAGTTGCTTCACCCAGGAATTGCAGGGTCAAGAGGAGCGCACAAGCTCATTGTTCTCATCGTTTCAGCTTTTAATTAACAACTCCCATTTCTGAGTTCTTTCATAACATGCAGATCCGGAAACTCAGGGTCATTTATGAGTTAGACAACCCAGAATTAACCCAACAAGTTCCTGAATGGTTAATGGAAAACTGAAATGACGAGCGCATGCCTTGCACACGCCACTTGTCACCACAATTTCTACTTTAAACAACTGAGGAATTGCTGCCATGATGTGTAAACCAGGTGTTAGACTTGGAGCTGGGACAGCTGAGTTCAAATCGTACTTATTCATTAGCTATGTTGTTAATAATTAAGTTTTAGAAAGTCATATTTTACACATGGAGCTCTGAGGTTGAGAGACTGATTTTCGGGATCCTTATTAATTTGGTAACGTGCTAAGACTTAGACAGGTGCTCCTGACAGGTGATTGGTGGACTCCTAACATCTGGTGCCCTCCAAAGCTCCTCTGACTGGCGTTGGGCAAATCACTCTGTCAGGCTCCATCTTGTACTATGAGACTTTGTAAGCCTTGATTAAAGTTGTTGGAGTATGCCTGATAGAGCTGGTGCAGAAGTTTTCAGAAGTGACCATATACAAATAAAATGCTGTACCCCGGTGAATAAAATATTACATATAAAACGTTAGTATTTTGCCTGGGTAGCTCGGAAGCCCAGATTTCAGCCTCTATCTCATCTTATAAGAATATACCATCTTAATTATGGATATAACTATTTGGAAAATATCAATGTACAATCGGTACAGTCAGCTCATGTGCACAATATGATTCAACCCAGCAACAGGGAAAGTTGCTTTAAATCAGGGACTTGAAACCATGGACAAGGTTAACAAAACTTCAAACTGAAGAATCCCACTAAGGTCAAGAATGTTGGCAATTTCCCATGGCTTCTATTTATTCCATCTCCTAGTTTTAACACAGCTCCTTTGCTGACAGAGAAAGTGTGGGGCCTGACAGAAATCACCACTGGAGCTTTGAAGAATTAATTTGCCAGAGGCACCAACCATTTTGAATGATGCTTCTGGCGGAAAGGATAAAAGAACGTCAGACACACTCCAGAGACAACACTGTTTTATGTTTCACCCGGACTCAGGTTGAAGAAATGCAGTTACTTTTGTAGTCCAACTCTTTCTCTGTGTGGTTTGTACATTTTACTTTTTCCTCAGAAAAGTAATCCCAGAATTAATCCTCCGTGTGCTCTGTCACATTTCTCCTCCGTCTTTGCCCCAACTATATGTATCTGCTCTTCTCACATTATGTTTTCAAACACAGGAGAGATTTGTGGTAGCACTTTCATGTTGCTAATGTGTGACATGGTAAGTGATCCTGAGTGCTCATAAATTACGATGTCTGATCACAGCCATTAGGGAGGTTTTTCTGCATGGCTTTGGTTGGAGAAAAATCACCCTCAGGAATCATTTGGTTTCTTGTTCCTAGCTGCACTTTTTAATTCTGGCAGCTACAATACTTATCATTTCCCCTGCAAAGTATTTAACGTCTGATTCTAGTGATTTGTCCTGTGTTGCTGCACTTTTAGCCAGACCTGTTACACCTCCTCCCTGCCCCTGTGCCCATTTCTTACTGGAAATCTCTATTCCATGCTCCACTGCAGTACGGTGACCCTATGGAAAGGAGGACCGGGCTCCTGCATCTTTAACGATTGTATTGAAAAGGGAATTTCAGCAAGTGTCATTTGTATATACGGAGAACCTGGTGAAATTCCCTCTTCATCACCACAGTTAAAGCTGCAGTTGCCCTGCCCTCTTTTAAATCTGGTCACTCTAGTATAGCTCCTGCAGCTTTAACTGCTGTGATGAAGAGGAAATTTCACCAGGTCCTCCATATATACAAATGACATCTGCTGAAATTCCCTTTTCTATGCAACTGTTAAAGATACAGGAGCCCTGTCCTCCTTTTCATAGGGTCACCCTACACTGCAGTGAAAATGGCGAGGAGCACTCTGTTTCATAAGCATACATATTCTAGCTATTTTTGTCTGGATTGATAGAAGTAGTTACCTTGTTGTAATCCCCAGGCAATTTACATTCTACATTCCATGCTGGATTTCTTGAGCTACTTAGAACTGGAACTGGATCTTCCATTAGAAATTAACTTTAGAATAACTCCCCCCCCCTGCAAAAAAAAACACACAAAAAACCCACCCTGCCACTGAGGAGGAGTATGAACTGCACTGAGGCACCTCCAGCATTAATATGCTAAATTGCAAATCACAGAATAGCAGAGTTGGAAAGGGCCTACAAGGCCATGAAGTCCAACTCCTGGCTTAATGCAGGAAACCACCCTAAAGCATCCCTGACAGATGGTTGTCCAGCTGCCTCTTGAAGGCCTCTAGTGTGGGAGAGCCCACAACCTCCCTAGCTAACTTGTTCCATTGTCGTACTGCTCTAACAGTCAGGAAGTTTTTCCTGATGTCCAGCTGGAATCTGGCTTCCTGTAACTTGAGCCCGTTATTCCGTGTCCTGCACTCTTGGAGGATCGAGAAGAGATCCTGGCCCTCCTCTGTGTGATAACCTTTCAAGTATTTGAAGAGTGCTATCATGTCTCCCCTCAATCTTCTCTTCTCCAGGCTAAACATGCCCAGTTCTTTCAGTCTCTCTTCATAGGGCTTTGTTTCCAGACCCCTGATCATCTCTGCATGCACATAGCTAGGGCTCTCCCTTCTTTACACCCTGCCTTCCATCAACCCACCCTCCCTTCCATTCCTTTTGCTAATGGGTCAGTTTCCAAAGGAGTAGCTGTGCTTGTCTGTAGCAACAAAATGACAAAGAGCCATGTGGCACCTTAAAGACTAACACTCTGTATTACAGCATAAGCTTCCACAGACTAGATTCCAGTAGATGCAGATTGGGGAGGTGGCGTGGCCCTCAACTATCTGGTATATGGGGCTGAGGGTGGGTTACAATTGTGGGTTGTCTGTTTGAAAGGAAAGCGGTTGCCAGAATGAACAAAACTACCCAGCTGCACTTGCACATCTTCTATGGCGCCCCTGGGCTGTAATCCCAGTGAAAAGAATTCCTCCTGATTTGTGTTGCTGTACCCAGCAGACTCTGGTTAAGAAAGGTTTCTATATTTTGTGAGATTTGTCCGCATGATGCATAGCTGCCACAATGTCAGCCTCTAGTTTTCTCCCACCTCCCCACCACTCCGTAGTAAGCAGCGTGGCAGGCAACGTATACCTCAACGTTCCTTTTTGACACTCTTTTTCCGATCGGTGCTCCGCGGTACGTGTACTTTCTCATTTATTATCTCAAACAAAAAACCTTTCTCCACTTAGAAGCACACAAACACACACAAAAACTCAGGGAATGGAGAGGAAGCCGTCCTGTTGATTGATTCTAGTGGGGAAGCGATGCTACAGTCAACCGTGTTTCAGTCCGTGAGGCACACAATGTATCTTTGAAATCGATGCTTTTGTTGAGATGTGTTCTAAAAGTAGCTGTGCAGGTGCTGCCCTGAGCGTTCTCGTTGCAAGCATTCCTTGGGCGCAGTAGCTGCATCAGTAGCTCTTGCTCACATGAAGAACCCCTCTGAAGTCAATTAGGCTTTTCACATGAGTGAAGACGTCTGGTTTGAGTGAGCTCTACGGGATGCTGTTTAATGCCCAGGAAAGCAAGGGACGGAAGGCACACGGCCACTCTGGTCCAGAAGAAGCCGCCTAGCTCAGTACTGCTTGGTAATTGCAGTTGTCCTCCCGGGTTACAGACCAGGGCAGCAAATGCCAAATATTAATGAAAGAATTTAGTTTTCCTTTATTCAAGGCACTGCAGTTAATTTACATAAGACTCCTGTGCTGTGATAAAGCTGCAGGCAAAAGGCTTGAGAGATAATTTTCGGTTACTTTTCGAGCAATGTCAATGCAAAGAGGAAATGCATTACAGGAAATGTAGAACAGTAATTATTAGAGAACCGAAAGGAAAATGTGATTAAAAGCAAAGCTTTACCTGTCAGAGCTAGGCTGTAGTGTTTTAGCACTTCAACAACAACGACTTTTAGTGGCGCCGAGTCTTTTCTGGATTTTACCCCACTAGAAAATGTTGATGAGGGATTTTCCTTGACACTATGAAACGCCTATCTTAAAGGACTGCCTTGGATCACCACCAACAGAACTTCTCAACCACTTTGTAAAATGGACTGATGTCACAGGACTCATCTACACCAAGCAGGATATTCCACTATGAAAGCGGCATGTAAAAGGCAGGAGCCACACTACTGGTTTATAATGGTATTGAAGTGCACTGCAGGATCTACACTACTGCTTTATAGTGGTACTGAAGTGCACTGACAACTGTTGGGGCCCATTGGCACATCTACACCATGAAAATATTATGAAAGCGGTATATGGTATGTGTCAATGGGTCCCAACATTGTCAGTGCACTTCAATACCACTATAAAGCAGTAGTGTGGCTCCTGCCTTTTATATACCGCTTTCATACCACTTTCATAGTGGAATATCCTGCCTGGTGAAGTTGAGCCCACAGTGATGCAGATTCAGGCTTTGGCCTCTGAAGACAGACAGAGTCTCTCAGAAATGATGGAGCCTTGGATGATGGCAATTGTGAATGCTTTGGAGGACTGCAAACATTATGGTTGGTGGACTCCATAGTTGCTGCCATGTTTGTTACATTAAATTAAAATAAAAAATAAAAAATGAAGGAAATATTTTTGTCAAGTTGGTTGAGTAAAAGAGATAATTTTATTTAATGTGGCTCAATGGAATAGTTCAGTTCTCAACTCAAGAGTGATACTTCTTTGTAGCCTTCATCAAGTCATGGTATCTCATGGTGTGTCCTAGCTCACAGAGTAGCTGAAGAGATGAATGAAGATCTGAATTGTAAAGCGAAGGATACACTTAAAAGGGGAAATAAAATAGTTGAGGCTACTCAGTTTGATTTTTTCCTGTGTCCCCCTCTGGTAGGGTGACCATATGGAAAGGAGGACAGGGCTCCTGTATCTTCAACAGTTGTGTAGAAAAGGGAATTTCAGCAGGCATCATTTGTATGCATGCAGCACCTGGTGAAATTCCCCCTTCATCATAACAGTGAAAGCTGCAGGAGCTATATTAGAGTGACCAGATAGAAAAGAGGACAGGGCTCCTGCAGTTTTAACTATTGTGATGAAGAGGGAATTTCACCATGTGCTGCATGCATTCCAATGACACCTGCTGAAATTCCCTTTTCTACACAACTGTTAAAAATACAGGAGCCCTGTCCTCCTTTCCATACGGTCACCCTACCCTCTGGAATTTGGCTGAATTTCAAATTGCTGCTCACATGCACTCCCACTCAATGGTAAAAGCTAAGAGCATGATCCAGCCTGAATTAGGCACTGAATTAAATCCCAGTGGGGCAATTAAGCACATCTTTAAATCTCCCTCATTGAAATCAAAAGACCTTAAATGTATTTAACTTTGGCTGGATTGTTCCCTAAGCATCTAAGACCAGGTGCTGTACATGGCCATCGATGAAGCCAGGGGAGTGATTTATTTATTTATTTATTTATTGCATTTATATCCCGCCTTTTTCCCTCCAAGGAACCCAAGGCGGCGTACATAATCCTCCTCATTTTAGCCTCACAACAACAACCCTGTGAGATAGGTTGGGCTGAGAGTCTGGGACTGGCCCAAAGTCACCAAGTGGGTTTCCAAGGCTGAGTGGGGACTAGAACCTGGATCTCCTGACTCACAGTCCAACACTTTTGCCTCTACACCACACTGGCTGATGAGTTTTTAGACCAAATTAGGGATGGATCCAGTTGATTGTCCAGTTTTTCAAGATTGTCCAGTTTTCCAACCTCCTGATGCATGAGCTTGTGCCTTTTTTTGTTTTGTTTTGTTTTAAAAACTGCATACAGAAATTCATATACATTTTTTCATAATGTAGTTATTAATATATGCATTAATGCATTTTAAATGTAAATAATTTGGACACATTGCCTAAAACATGTTTGTGCACATTTTGGAAATGTATGCGTTTTTATTTGCACATTTTTCAAATATGCATATGTCATCGAACACACTTTTATTTTGCAAAACGCATTGAAAGTTTGGAACTGTACAGATTTCCAACTGCAAATTGTGTTGAAGCCCATATTCGGGTCTGGTTAGTGCAACTTGTGTAAGTCATAAAAATACCTTGGTGGAGCAAATTTCTCAGAGATCCCTAGATTAGGGTGCACTCTAATGTTCTTCTCTTCTGTCATCTGGACTGAGAATTAGGCAATGGCTAGGGGGCTGATGCAGCATAAGTGCTATTCCATAAAAACCTGTTCTTTATACCGATCCAGATAGAAGTCAAATGGTCTCCTTTTGTAGCTATGCAACATCTACGTCGTTTCTACACCTGCCTTTTTTTCCACGTAAACACCAGGTGGTGGCAAGGCATGCTGCAGGTAAAGAAAGGAAAGGCTGTGCTTACAGCTGTACTCAAATTTCACTTCATTGCCCCCCTCCCAATTACATCAAATTCCATTAAGGCCTGTAAACTGTTTTGCTTCTATTTTGCCCATATAATTTGTCTGCCAGCAGAATTATTCTTCATTTCCAATTGTTATTCCTTCTGGCACTTTTATGCTGGGATTGGCTTGTCCCATATTCCCTTGCAAAGTATGGAGAATGCAGGGCCTGTCTGATATGATTACTCTGGCAAATACTTGTAGCCAAAGAAATGATTACACTCAATCCTAAAACTGCGTTCCTTGTCACATCATAGCTGATTTCCTGGGATGCCCAAAACTATAGATCTTGTAACTGGTGCCAAAATTAGACTACCGAAATCGTAGCTCAGGTTCATAACTGCGATGCTACACCACTTGCGTCATTGCTTGTTTGTCTGCATTAAGTGCATATTCTCTAACGTGAAAACGTAATTGACTTATTGTCTTGCTATCAACAGTTGGAAATGAGCTTACTTAAAATGTGAAATGGCAGGCCATGCAGCTCATGGTGCCTTGCTATTCTTGGGTATGCATTTATGATATTGGGTATGCATTTATGGAGAAGAGAAGATGGAGGGGAGACATGAGAGCACTCTTCAAATACTTGAAAGGTTGTCACACAGAGGAGGGCCAGGATCTCTTCTCAATCCTCGCAGAGTGCAGGACATGGAAATATGGGCTCAAGTTACAGGAAGCCAGATTCCAGCTGGACATCAGGAAAAACTTCCTGACTGTTAGAGCAGTACGACAATGGAATCAGTTACCTAAGGAGGTTGTGGGCTCTCCCACACTAGAGGCCTTCAACAGGCAGCTGGACAACCATCTGTCAGGGATGCTTTAGGGTGGATTCCTGCATTGAGCAGGGGGTTGGACTCGATGGCCTTGTAGGCCCCTTCCAACCCTGCTATTCTATGATTCTATGATGTAAATTTTACACATATAAGACTAAATTCCTCCACCACCACCCGCAGCCCACAGATTTCACTTGCAATCCAAAGCATGCTTACCTGGAAGTAAGTCCCATTTAACTTAGTGGGGACTGACTTCTAAGTGGACGTGCCTAGGATTGCACCGTTAGCTTCCAGAAGATCTGGAGTACGGAGCTGAACCCAGAAGAATGGCAAATCTTGTAACTCAGGCTTGAACTAGACGAGGCATTAAACGTGTCTTTTCACTTAACGTGCCTGGTTTGTTTGTTTTTTAAAATGGATGCAGTGTCAGGGCTGGGGGGAGTGGTGGGCTAGAGACTTCGTCTTGCTGCCTGATGGCTTGCTTGTATCACACATTGTGCTACATTGGGTACAAAGCTTGCTTCATGTCCTATGTAACTGACACGTTGATAACCTGCTGTCCGTGAAGAAGTTGAATCACTCTAGCCACTAGCGAGAGTCGGTTGCCATCCAGTGAGACCTAACTTTGACAGTAGCAAAAGCAACTCAAGGTATTGCTTTTCCCTCTGCACCCAGCTCTTTTTTAAAAAAAAAATTAAGGCAGACTGCAGAGGCAGTCAGAGGACGCATTACCAGCAAGCAAGAGGCATGAGTGAAGTAAGTAATCATACAGAGAAACACAAATGAATCACAATTCTGGGGTGACAGCAAAAAGCAGGCTTTAATTGTAATTCTCTCTGCTGTCTGTCACAGTGCTCTGGAATTCAAAGCCACATTTCACGGCCAAGGTGAGAAAGCAACTGACTGCATTTACAAGGAGGATTAAAACACACACACACACACACACACGCACGACACAATGACAGCATGAGCTGCAATTCCACATATCAATTTTAGTATTTCCAAATGACGACACACATCTGACTGAAAGGTAACAGTGTACATTGCGGTATATTGAAAGAATCTTACATAACACAAAATGGCAAGTGGGGTCTGCAACAAAATGTTGCAGTGTGTATCCCGCATTCTCCCACACCCAAAGAGGGCTGGAGGGGTTGTTGTAGGGAGGAGGGGAGCCCGCTTCCACCAGTCCAGTGAAGTGCACCACAGCTGGATCCAGGCGACGCTGGTGGTTCTGTTGTCAGCTTCACATCTTGGAGTGCTCCTTCAGAGTTCTGAATAGTTCTGACTGAATCCCGGAGTGGATTCTCCAACCTACTGACATCAGAGCCACCAGCCTGCACTGCCTGGACCCAGACCACTTAATATAAATTGCCAGGGGGCTTTAGCAGGGAAATTGCCCCCCCCCAATTCCATCTTCTAACTCCCTCTTTTGGCAGTGTGTGTTTGTTTTTTAAACTGATATCCTAATACTGTGGGTACCAGCTGTTTTGAATCCAAGGGCCTTGCTAGATGAGGCTTTAGCCTGGGGCTCACCCCGGGCTCACCCCTGTGCATCCAGATGACGCACAGGGTATCCCGGGCTCAGGCAGGGGTGAACCCTCCCTCTGGCACCACTTCTGGACCAGTTTTTCCTGCAGTCTTGAGCCAGAGACCACAGGCTTGTAGCTAGGTCCGCCGCTTTTCCCGGCTACCGCATTTACTCCCGAGTAGCCAGGAAAAGCGGCGGACGGGAGTGCTGTGGCCATCAGGGCTATGGTGGGGACATGGGGGGTGGGAATCGCAGCCTACGGGACATGGGGGGCAGGAAACAGAGGCCTTGGGGAGATCAAGGGGAATCGCAGCCCAGGGGACATTGGGGGGCATCGGACATCGCGGGCGGGCAGGCGGGGGATCGGACATCACGGACAGGCATCGGACATCGCGGAGGGAGGGCTGGCGGATGGGGAGATCGGACATCGTGAGTGGGGCGGGCAGGCGGGGGGGATCGCAGCCAGGTGGGGACGTCAGGGGCAGGGGGGAGCAGGGAACCCTTTTTTAAAAAAAGAAAAAAAGAACCTACCTTATTTTATTTATTTATTTATTTATTACATTTCTATACCGCCCAATAGCCGAAGCTCTCTGGGCGGTTCACAAAAATTAAAATCATAGTAAAACAATCAACAGGTTAAAAGCACAAATACACAATACAATATAAAAAGCACAACCTTCATGGTTGGTGCGCTCCTGCACACATGGCCCCTTTAAGAAAGAAAATAAAAGGGCCGACTCGACGGGGCTTTCCGTCGCGTCGACGTGTAGACTGGGGCAACAGCCCGCGCTAGCTGCAGCGCGGGCTCGCCCCTCCTCCCGACCAGACTTTGATGTAGGTCTAGCAAGGCCCATAGCCTTAGCTGATACACAGTGTGCCCGACGCCTGGATTATTATTTTTTAGAACTCCCCCACCCTCCCCAAATAGCCTCAACTGCTATTACTATTCTCTAGGTTTGTCAGGACATTTTATACACACTTCTTTGAATCTCAGGAGCCTTCCAAAAATATAGGAGCCATACTTGGGCTGACCTTGTTTTGCTTCCCAGCTGCTAGGCACTCAACCACCTGAGTTTGCTGTTGGAGGGAATGATGAGCATAGAACCTAATTGCTTGCAGTTATTGCTAGTATTTATACTCTGGCTCCAGGGTGTTCTTGTTTACATAAATAATTACTTCCTTTCTCTTGGACTTGGACTACTTCGTACTCCCAGAGTGGTGAGTCATGAGAACGTGAAGAACTACCCTGCTGGATCAGACCAAAGGCCCAGCATTCTGTTTCCAAGAATAACCAGCCCGAAGCCTCTAGAAACTGACAAACAAAGCATGAATTTGCTGGCTTTCTCTTATATTTATTTATTTATTACATTTATATACCGCCCCACAGCCGAAGCTCTCTGGGCGGTTTACAACAGTTAAAAATGGTAAACATTAAAAAGTACACAAGATTTAAAAACCATCAAAACCATAAAAACAGTATAAAAACAACAGTATCCATTTAAAAACAACAATTCTGGGGTCCATTAAAAACAAACTTAATGTTGTTAAATGCTGTTAAAATGCCTGGGAGAAGAGAAAAGTCTTGACCTGGCACCGAAAAGATAACAACGTTGGCGCCAGGCGAGCATCATCATCAAGCATCCACAGTTGGGGGGCCACCGCCGAGAAGGCCCTCTCCCTTGTTGCCATCCTCTGAGCTTCCCTCGGAGTAGGCACTCAGAGGAGGACCTTAGATGTTGAGCGCAGTGTACGGGTAGGTTCATGTCAGGAGAGGCATTGCGGTCCCAAGCCATGTTTTGCCCCAGTAGAGCTGGCCTTTCTATGACCCTTGAATCAAGTGTTGGATTGGAAAAGATGGCAGATTGAGCAACCACCAGCTACTACCACCAGTCTCTCTCTCTCTCCCACCCCCCAGCTTGTCTGCAGGCCTGCCTGCTCATCAGGGGTCCACAGGGTCTTCTGCTGCCAGCTGCTTCATTTCTTGCAGCTGCTGGCCCGTCCACTATCTTGGCCACCTGATGGATGCTGCCCAAAGGAAAATTGGGGCCCTAGCGTGCCTGCCAGGTGGACTGTCAAGCAGCTACTGGCAGCTTCTGCCTATGAGTGTCCCAAGCCAGCAAAATGTCCCAGACCAGTTCTTAAGGGCCCTGTGGACCCGGTTTCCCCATTCAGTCAGACTAACCCCAGCCTGGTGTGGGTTAGTCCAACTGAGTGTAACTCACATTTGTTCTATGTGAGTACATTGGGATAAGTTGCAGGCTGCACAAGCTGGTTCGCATGGCTTTGCTTCCAGAAGATTTTGTTTCCATGGGTTGTTCCTCATATAAACGAAGCTGTTTGGCTCCCAGCCTGGCCCATGCAGCCTGCAAAGCTTCAAACAAGGGAGAAGGGGCAGAAGACAACTGAGCTGCGTCCCGGCTGAGGCCACGTTGCTCCTCCTTTTTCCTTCTCCTTCCCCACACGGGCAAGGCAGAGGAGGAGCAACACCGCTGTGGCCTTGAAGCGCTGGCTCAGACTGCATCGCTCCTCCCTTACGCAGTCCCCACATTAGGAAGCACCCCTTTGGCTGACGCTCCTCCAGCCAGCCAGGAAAAGCCCGTGCAGAGCAAAGCAGCCCCTCCGACTATGACCTGGGACCTGATGGTGTCAGTGGCTGGGTGCAGAGATGGAGCCAAGCACTTCCGTAGAGCCGCTCTTAATGGACCTAAGCGATTCAGAGCCCAAGCGGGAGTGGGGGAAGCGTTTGCAGAGGCGTCAGATTCGCAGGAGACTGGCCATCCCAGAGTGAAGCTTGTCCAAGTGCAAGCCAATCAGTTGGAAAGCAGCCAGCCAGGGCCCTCTGCACCAGTGGGAATGCCGGAGCAGGTGGAGGAGTGAGGAACATGGGACCCCAGGGTGAGACGTCAGGCTAGGCGATGAGAAACACCACTGTGAAGCATTCCATCCCTCTGGAAAGACCCACCCTAAGGGAGGGGCTTAACCAACTACTCAAGTTATCAAAGAGATGGCCAATGCCAGTTTTCAAGGCAACTATCTTATCGTAGTGCATTAACACATCATAGCGTGTTATGCAAAGCTGTCTAAAGACTTCACAGCTGCTCGTCATAGAATCATAGAATCATAGAATAGCAGAGTTGGAAGGGGCCTACAAGGCCATCGAGTCCAACCCCCTGCTCAATGCAGGAATCCACCCTAAAGCATCCCCGACAGATGCTTGTCC
Organism: Elgaria multicarinata webbii; assembly: GCF_023053635.1. Lineage (NCBI taxonomy): Eukaryota > Metazoa > Chordata > Lepidosauria > Squamata > Anguidae > Elgaria > Elgaria multicarinata. The sequence goes on from NC_086172.1 coordinate 20,623,347, forward strand.
AGCTGCCTCTTGAAGGCCTCTAGTGTGGGAGAGCCCACAACCTCCCTAGGTAACTGATTTTGTTGTCGCACTGCTCTAACAGTCAGGAAGTTATGATTACTCTGTATGATTACTCCTCTCCCTTACCTGCGTCCGTCCGCGGTCCCTCAGCTTCTTCAGTTGAGCCTGCAGCTCAACCAGGAAGTCAGATACTTTTGAAATAGAGAACTTCTACATGCAATGCATGTGCTTTGTCACTCAACCATGGCCTTTCCCCAAACAGGACACCAGTAAGGCTGCAGAACGAAGAAAACACTCCTGGTATATAACTGTATATTAATTTGTTATATGACTTTATAGATTCACAGCCAGCTATATAAATGCAGAAGAAAAGTGATGTTCCTAAAACGTTATGGTTATGGCAAGAAGAACATGTATTCATAAAATGGGGACCAGAATAAATTGAAGTGCAGCGGAATTTTCCTCCAAGGATTTAATCCCATTCAAGCAATTCTCTTAGTTAAATCTAAAACTGTAACAAACTGCATTTGAGTTGTTTTAATGAGATAACAGGGAAGCATCAATGTCTTCTGGCTCCAGCAGGGTATCTTAAGAGGATCCTTTTTTTATGAACAGTTGTGCCACAGGGAAGAGTCATTTTCTGAGGCCATTTTCAAAGAGACTCAGTACTGCTTCCAAAATCTTAGTAAGAATTATGATCTTGTCTGAAATCTCCATATTTCCTTTGCCCTAGAAGGGCATCTTAACAGGACCCCAGTTGGGGGACAATTCTATAGCAGCCAAGCCAACACCCATTTGACATAGCAGATAGGAAAGCTACTGTTTGATGCCAATATTTGGTCATTTGTATTTGTTATAAAGCAACAAATTAACAACCATGTGCTCCTAGCCATTGGGCAGGATCCAAATCCAGTCCTGCTTAGAATAGACCCATTGACATCAATGGGGCAAGTTAGTCATGTCTGACCAGGTAGACCTATTGACATCCCATTGATGGCAGCAGGTCTACTTTAAACAGGAGTAAGTCTGGAACTAACCCATTTTATATATATATATATATATGAATGAAATGGGTAAGTAGGTTGGCTGCTTCTATGGAATTACATATGGATGTCATTTTTCTTTTCATGTTCTTTGCTGGGAATCAATACATTGCAAGAGTGTGTGTTAAACAAGCCTAGGGATGCATAAGAAATTTGTTCTGTCCACATTTTTACCAACTTACCCAATTTGCACCTCTGATCCTATATGAACTTATGTGCTGAAATCTACCCTTTTCAGAATGTTTAGAATCACAACTCAAAGAATGGGTACAAAAATGGGTATGTTAAATAAAACTGCATATTAGGAGTATGCAAAAAGATATAAATTACATGCATATGAAATTTCATCTGGACCTTCATTCATGAACTGCTGCAGAAATGCGTTGAAACGAACTTCCGGCCAGGAATCTGATATTGACAGATTTGCCAATGCCTACAGAAGCCCCTTTTTTATTTTCCTTCATTAATAAATAGGCCACTGAAAAAAAAACACTTTATCAAACATCTGTTAGACTAAAATACATAGCATGGCGGCTCTATGTGATCCCCCAAACAATTTTTCATGGGTGTTTCTAATGATAGCTAATTCTGATCATAATAGTTGTTGAAGGGTAAAGAGCAGAAATGAAAGAGGCAACAAATCTAACAACGTCTGCCTTTGGCAAATGTTCATGTTCCAAGGTCAGGGCTGATCTCATTTGGAACGGGTTCTGCTCCTTTGCAGTCTTTGGCTACTACTATAGCTTTAGCCATATGTACAATGGCCATCTGGAAATCTGTTCCTAACTTTAGTGAGCATTACATCAATTTGTACCGAGACTGTGTTTACTCACTGGCACCGTTGTTCATTTTCAGTAGCTGAATGCACCAGTTTCTTTATGACCTGCTTAATCGCCAAAATAATGAGCACTCCTGTATTTAACCCTCTGTGGAAATGGGGGACATTCTGAGTCTGGATTGCCCCATGCTATGTTTCTGAAGGATTTGTAGTATGGTTTTTGTTTGGTAAATAGCCGAGAGTTGTCATGTTCTGCTTTTGTTGCAAACGTTGTAGACTACAAGAGCTTGGGTGCTTTATTTTCCCCAAGATTAGGAAATGCTCAGAGGTATAATCAGGTCTTTCCACAGTGTTTAATTAGCCATAATAAAAGGCATCTACACAAAGCGCAGGATTTTCAAAGCCTATTCTTGTGTTACACTGCTAATGAATTAAGTAATTAATTGGCACTGAAAAATACAATAGAAAACATCAATCTTTTCAAGTGATGCATTAAAAAAAGTGTTTTGTACAATGATTTCATCAGGATTTAAATCATGGAACAGTTCTGTTTTACATTATCATCAGGGGAGAAAGAAAGAAATTTTAGAAGAAAATGAGCAATAAGCTATATATGTTTGCACTTAAACAAAGATTCATGTTGGAACATAACTTAGCTTATTTGAATATTGGAAAGGCCAACATAAGACCACATTGCCCATGGAGCAGGCATGAATTAGGCTGTGAGCCAAAATATCATTTTGCCACTTTTCAAATGATGTTTATACTGTAGAGAGGAAAGAATAGCTATTCTGACACCCTCGATTTTATAGATCATCAGGTGTGCCAATGCCCATACTGGAGGAAGCCCAAATTCCTTGACTGGGAATGTATGGCGACTTTATCAGGCCAGGTGCTGTATGAACTTGCCATTGCTTCTAGGGCCATAGCTAGACCGAAGGTTTATCCCTGGATCATCCAGGGGTCAAACCTGTTCATCTAGGTGACACACAGGGGATCCAGTGCTCAGGCAGGGGCGAACCCTGGATGATCCCAGGATAAACCTTTGGTCTAGCTGTGGCCTAAGACAGAGCTGTGTGCTGTGGTAACACCTGCCCAAATTGCCTGCATTTTCACTAGAATTAAGCCTAGGATGGTCATAAAGCATTCTTGAGCTAGGAATCATGGCATGGGAGTTTCTCCCGCCAGAAAATTACTAGGACCTGAGATTTCATCTGCTAGATTTTTCTCCATATTAATGGGGCTTTTTGTAAGGCATGCCTTGCAAAACATAATGCTGAAAGTGATCCAGAAAGACATCTAATTTAGCATTTTATTTCAGATGGGTGCCTGTGCAACATAGTTAAAACCATTGAAGAAGGAAATTTCACAACTTTGTCGGATAGATTGGTCCATTGCTAAATTATTGTTATGGTTTGGAACTTTTCCTTAAGAGCAGCATTTCTGTACTAGCCCACAAGTGAATGTAGGTGTCAATAGCCATTACTCTTGTTTCTGACACAGATTAAATAAAATATTCATTATTTATTTACTTAATTATTATATTTATATCCCACTTTTCCCCTCCAAGAAACCCAAGGAGCTCACATAATCCTCCTCCCCTCCATTTTATCCTCACAACAACAACTCTGTGAGTTAGGTTAGGCTGAGACCCTGTGACTGGCCCAAAGTCACCCAGTAAACTCTGTGGCTGAGTTGGGACTAGAACCCAGATCTCCCAACTCCCAGTCCAACACTTTAGACACTACACCACATTGGCTCTGAAAATAAATCAAACATTTAATTTTTATGCTGGAAGTGGCTTTATACAAAATCAGACTGCTGGTCCATCTAGACCATTATTATTATTATTTATTTATATAGCACCATCAATGTACATGGTGCTGTACAGTGCTGCAAACCCTGACAGGCAGCAACTTCACAGCATCTCAGCAGCTCCCCCCCCCTCCTATTTTTCCTTCAGTATTATGCATACATACATTCCAGTTGCAGCTGGACAGCTACCTGTCAGGCATATTTTAAGGTGGATTCCTGCATTAATTCCTGCATTGGGCTGGACTCTTTAGCCTTATAGGCCCCTTCCAACTCTACGATTCTATGATTCTATGATATCCCATTTTTATGTGATTTGTCTTGTAGAATATTTCTTATTCCCATACAATTTCTAATCATTTCCATTTTATTAATAACACCTCTCTGCTTGACTTGGGAAGTAACATTAGGTAGGAATTTACTTCTTTCTTTCTTTCTTTCTTTCTTTCTTTCTTTCTTTCTTTCTTTTTAGCAATATCCTGATTACTCAAATAACTGCAGGCAATAATCCTATAAGTGCTGATTACAACCCTTCTAGGAGTATACTGCAAGATCCCATTGAAGTCCATGCCAAAACTGCCATTGATTTTAATTAGGGTTAAAAAGGAGGCCAATTGATCACCTATTACATAGACAAAAAATGTCAAATAATTCTCCAAGCCAAAATTATCCTTTGGTCTCCTATGATTTTGGCAGCACACGTCTGTTTGACTGCACTGGGGCGGTTTGTCAGGAAGGGCAGCAATCTTTGCCCCCCCATTCTTCCAAAAAATCATTGTTTGAATGCATGCACACATTTTACTGGTCCATCCTCACATCAGACTATGGCCATGGTGTAGTCCTGCTATATTACGAGTAGCAAGTCCAGGCTGCTTCTGGATCATGGCATTATTTGGGCTCCTCCTCCCGGTAGCCTGCCTCGGAAGGAAGAATGACTTTGCAGAAATGGAAGAACAACAGAGGGTCCCATGCCACCTTAAAGCAGAGATGGGGAGGCTCTGGCCACTGGGCTAATCTGGCCTGCAGAGGGTCTTAATCTGGCCCTCCTCGGATTCCCCTAAGGAGGATCTCTGCTGGTATCTCAGATCTCCCAATTGGGAGAATGAAGCCTTAGCTAGACCAATCTGTTGCCCCGCAACGGAGGAGGGATGATCTCGTGTTGTGTTGAACGTGAGATCCCTCCTCCGTTTACACGCAATGCGTGATGACTTCAGAAGGAGAGGCGTTGTGCCCGCCATTTTTTATTTTTAAAGGAGAAGCAGCGCATGAATGCTTGTGCGCAAAAGGTAGGTTACTTTTTAAATTTAAATTATTCTCCCCCCCCCCGCTCCCCTCACTCTACCCCCAATGGGTGCAGCTCCCGGCTCCGCGGCAACCAGCCACACGTTCCATGGTCTTGGGCTCAGCCTGGGACTGTGGAAAAACCAGGGCCAAAGTGGAGGCGAGATCCCAGGGCAAGGGAGGGACGCACAGGGACGATCCTGGGGTTCGCCCCAGGATAAAGCCCCATCTAGCTATGGCCTGAGTGGTACACAGAAGAATCCCCACTGTTATGTCCATGGGGCAGTACGCAGCATGCAAACAGACTCGTTCAGCACTTGGACGTGCAGCTGCTCCTCCCAGTACCAGCTAAGACTCCCAGTACCAGCTCGATTGTCTGCATCCTATTGGTTATCTCTAATCAGAGAGAACAGTGGGAGTTCCCAGTGCACCACTCATTCCCTCAATCGCAGGTTGGAGATAACAGTGTGGAATCCTCCAGGCCCTGCCAGGGATGAATTCGAGGAGGCACTGGAGGCTGAATTAGGCCCATGAGCTTGGAGTTCCTCACCCCTGGTTCCCTATGCCAAATCCTGCCCATAGAGATGACATAAAGCCAGGGACTCGGCTGGCTCCTCCCAGCGCTGCCAAGTCTCTTTCTCCATGCTAAGAGAACCATGGAATTCCATGCCTCTTTCAGCCTGGAGAAAGGCAGAATGGGTGGCGGGAACAGGACACCCGTGAGGCTGGCCACGCCCACTGCTGCCAGTGGGCACAACCACACTCACTGATGTCATCTAGCCCAATTTCTAGACCACCCAGAGAGCTTCAGCAATCGGCCAGTATTTGAAGGAAGGAGCAAATAAATTTCATTTTCATTTCATTTATTATATTTCTATACTGCCCCATAGCTGAAACTATGGTTGAATTATAAACTATTAAAATTATACAAAGTAAAAAAAAAGTATCTACATATAACCACATATACAGATAACACAGAGACAACATATATCCAAAAACAATTTGTTAAACAATCAGCCACGGACAATCCAATAAATAAATACACACACACACACACACACACACACACACACACACACACACACACATGCAGACACACCTAAACCATGTTCCACACCCCTGGTTTAAGTTGATTGCACTGTAAGCCTTTGTTGGCTATATGGAGGAGAATCACTTTGTTTTGATAATTCAATACTGCAACTGCAGACATGAGGGGATATAGATTGTATGACTCATGTGACCAGAATAATATCATTGAATCCATTGTACTGACTAACATCTAATGTTGCCTGGCATCTGAGTGTCTGCTTTGTGAATAGTCTTCCGATGAGGAAAATGAAAGCATTTTGGATGTGAACAAGCCATAATTAAGCCCTTTTAATTCCCGTTGATTGTGACGGTGAAATGAAAGTACTTGCTTAAATATCTCCCATTGAAACCAGTGAAACTTAAGTCCTTAACTTTTGATGTATCATTCACTTTGTTTTGCCACGTTGCTAATTATCACTGTAGAACTTTATGAAAAATATGAATATTATCGGTACAGGGAGAGATTTATTTATTTGCCATCTTTCAACCTTGTGTGTGTGTGAGTGTGTGTGTGTGTGTGTGAGAGAGAGAGAGAGAGAGATTGAAATTGATCAACAATAGGTTCAAAGTACACCAAAGAATTATTAGTTCATACAACACACATGGATTTCACTGCCACGAGATGTTAGCTACTGGCATATATAGCTTTAAAAAAAAAAAAAAAAAAGTTTAGATGAATTCATGAAGGAGAGGACTCTCAATGGCTATTCGCCATGGTAGCTAAATGGAACCATCATGTTCAGTGGTGAGGGGGGAAGCAGCATTGAGGGTTTGCTTGAAAAATGCTGAATGTTCAAACCTTCTGCCCCAGTCTGCTCCACATCCATTATCTAGGGTGACCATATGAAAAGGAGGCCAGGGCTCCTGTATCTTAAACAGTAGCATAGAAAAGGGAATTTCAGCAGGTGTCAATTGTACGCATGCAGTACCTGGTGAAATTCCCTCTTCATCACAACAGTTAAAGCTGCAGGAGCCCTGCTGTCTTGACCAGAGATACAAAATCTACAACAGCTATTTGGAAATCTGTTCCTAACTATGTTATTATCCTGTAAAAGCCCTAAAGAACTTGGGACCAAGATACCTAGCAGACCGCCTTCCCTTATATACACCCAGATGACATTTACGATCTGCAGAGGAGGTCTTGCTGGTCATTCCAAAATGAACAGAATGCCGCCATGAAGAATCTTCCATATCATCATTTTTATTTTTCCAACAACAACTAAACAAACATCACACCTAATACGCACACACGCCATGAAGAACTTTGATGGCGGGCCTTCTCTGTAGTGGCTCCTGCTTTCTGAAAGACCCTCCCTGGAGCGGTTCAGAAATTGGGACATCTTTTAAACGCCTCCTGAAAACGTATCTTTTCACACAAGCTTTCCCTGGGCTGTAACTTATTTTGATGTTGTATGGCATTTTTAGCTTTTAAAGTTTTAAATTTATTCCGATTTGTTGTATTTTATGGTTTTAATGGTGAACTGCCCAGAGAGCCTTGGCTATTGGGCAGTATAAAAATGAAATGAAATAAATAAATAAATAAAACCTACCACCATAAATGTGTAGGGTTATCTCCTGCTAAAAACGTAGAATTCTTGCTCACACAGAGAGAGCCCTCCACATGTCCATGGGGACATCCCCATGTAATGAATGCATGAGATAAAGGGCACAGATCCCACGTTTCAAGAGTCACTTGCCAACGTGTGGACACACACATTGTTTCAAGCTGTATATACACCCTTTCCAGAGCTCAGTCAGTTCCAGAGCTCAGTCAGTTAGAGCAGTACAACAATGGAATCAGTTACCTAGGGAGGTTGTGGGCTCTCCCACACTAGAGGCCTTCAAGAGGCAGCTGGACAACCATCTGTCAGGGATGCTTTAGGGTGGATTTCTGCATTGAGCAGGGGGTTGGACTCAATGGCCTTGTAGGCCCCTTCCAACTCTGCTATTCTATGATTCTATGCCTTCCATACTCTCAGGATCAGCCTTAACAAGGAAGTAAAGGAGGTATTTGAGGCAGGCAATTTGGAATGGTGTGTTTTGGCCTCCCTCTGTATGTCCTTAACAAAGCCAGGTAAGGGTCTATTTAGGCAGGCCTGCCACATTTCCTGAGGCTTAAACCCTGAGGTCCAAACAAGTGTGCTTAACCTGGCCACTTTTATTTTGGAGAAAAGCGGTCTCAGGTCCCCAATTTGGCCTGTGCTCCTAATCCAGATTGGAGTCCTGCACCCATTTCCTGCTCAGGTCCCCAATTTAGCCTGTGCTCCTGATCCAGATTGGAGTCCTGCGCCAATTCCCTGCTCAGGTCCCCAATTTGGCCTGTGCTCCTGATCCAGATTGGAGTCCTGCACCAATTCCCTGCTCAGGTCCCCAATTTGGCCTGTGCTCCTGATCCAGATTGGAGTCCTGCACCCATTTCCTGCTCAGGTTCCCAATTTGGCCTGTGCTCCTGATCCAGATTGGAGTCCTGCACCCATTTCCTGCTCAGGTCCCCAATTTGGCCTGTGCTCCTGATCCAGATTGGAGTCCTGCACCCATTTCCTGCTCAGGTTCCCAATTTTGCGCAGGACTCCAAATTGGAGCCCTGCGCCAATTTCCTGCTAAAAATCTCCCCACTACTTGCCTGCTATTAGTCCTCTAAGCTCTTTGATGCAGTAAATTGCACTGGTGGCGGGGGGGGGGGGGCAAAAAGGAAGCAGGAGGGAGCTGTTTTCAACAGACCATTGCAGGGCTGGACCCAGATTGGGAGCACATTCTGGCTTGGGGCCTGTTTAACATGCTAGCTTGGCCCTGGGAGTTAGAGGGTGATACCTGGCAGATCAGGACAATGAGCCTAGTAGGGTAAGGGCAGACCCTTTGCCATTTAATGGGAGTCCAGGAATTATTAGGACACGGATGCAAGAGCAGCTTTCATCTAGTCATCTAATTAAAGGGAACTACTTGCACACACAAAAAGTGACATATGCTCATTTTATTTTATTAGCAACCTGACTCTCTGCATAGCCATAGATGAATGCCATGAATCTAATTAATTAAATGTTAAGGGCTCACAAAGAGAGGGAAACTGTGTGGGTGGATAAAAGGGTTAAAACAGCTCTCCAGCAGCAGGGCTGGGTATTGGACATCATTAACACCTTTGTTAGCTCCGTTTGAAGGAGATCTGGACAATGAAACCACTCACCGCCCCCTTCAGAAAGTCTTTCCATTAACTTTAATGCATTTAGAGCTGGGGCCATGGGGCACGATCCATCACTGTGCTGTCTGAATGGATTTGGCAAGCAAGAGTTTCTACTGGAGGTAACCAAGGTGCAGGAATGCCTGCATCTCAAGATATGACAGGCCCCTGCAGCTTCTGTGATGTAGATATTTATCTATTCATTCTGTGTTTACATTTGCATCTCATACCATTCAGAATGACACAGCAAACAACGAGCAAATACAAAATAAAATAAGCTGGGATTGAATTCAGATGACCAGTTTTCTCATCAATCCAATGACTTTGGCAATCTTTGTGTGGTCCTCCATGGAATTGGGTTTTCTGATTGGGTCCATCAATAAACCCACTCCATGGCCACCATAATATAAGCTCCCATTGTTATTTAACCTTAGCCTCTTTAGCCCTATTTGGGCTTTAGGTTTACTCATGTTCAATAAATCCATGGAGGGGGAACATGGCCCCATGGGACATACCAACCCCTGAGTTTTCTGCCCTGCCTCGTCTGCATTGAGCAGGGCCTTGGACTCGATGGCCTTATAGGCCCCTTCCAACTCTACTATTCTATTCTATGATTCTATGCCCCAACCTCTGTCCCTTTTCACATGAAGGTCTGAAGTGAGATCTAAATGCATTTGGCTGAATGCACTTATTAGAAGCCTCCTCAGAATCAGGAACCAGGGACAATCATGAATTATGGCCCTCTTCTCTGCATGCTGTTCTGGGTCATAGTCCATTTATATACTGACATTTCAGTGGATCTGAATGCTGATACAAAATTTTAGATCACTTAAAAATATTAACAACGAAGACTTGCACATATATTGTAGCATAAGAGTTCATTGGTGCGTCTGACAAAGGAGGCTTTGGACCACCGCAGTGTATTCTACAATATGTTTGTTAGTCTTTTAAGATGTCAAAGGATTCACAGTTTTATGCTGCAAAAAGACTAAGAGCTACTTCTTTAGAATGTGTCACTGTGGAAGGCACCTAAATATTAACATGACTTGTAATGTCTGGCATTTTAAATAAGAATGTCGTAATGGAAGTGAATAATGAGATGAGCTATATAATTATCTGAGCAGAGTTATTAAGATAATTTATTTTGGGAAGTACAAGTTACTGAAAGTAGCAGCCCGTAAGTGAAATGTGACCAGAGTATTTTTTGTTTGTTTGTTTATTCCGTTTCCTAGTAATTTGTATGTCAGTTGTTTCTAATGAGTCTCCAATTATTCTTGCAAATTAAAACAGTCAGACCTTAAAATAAAAATGTTAAGCCTACACTTTGTCCAGATGACTAGAGCTATTTTGAAGGAGTTCCCTGCCTTCTCCCGTGGACATGGCAACCAACTGAGGCCCTGCTCTGGTTGAGTCAGACAGAATCTCTCCTGGGTGGTAGTGCCTACTATCAGCTTCAGCTGATACGCCAGCTGCGCCCCTTCCTAGAGTCGGAAGACCTAAAGACAGTAGTGCACGCGCTGGTAACTTTGAGGCTCGACTTCTGCAATGCACTCTGCAAAGGGCTACCTTTGTGCCTAGTCTGGAAATTTCAACTAGTTCAGAATATGGCAGCCAGGTTGGTCACCGGTACACCTAGGGGTGACCACATTTCACCAGTTTTAAAATCTCTTCACTGGCTGACAATTAGTTTCCAAGCAAAGTATAAAGTGCTGGTTATCACCTTTAAAGCCCTACATGGTTTGGGTCCAGGCTACCTGCGGGATCGCCTTCTCCCGTACAATCCGCCCTGCACACCCAGGTCCTCTGGGAAGAATTTACTCCAGCCAACAAAAACAAGGCTGGGACCTTTTCCTCTGCCGCTCCCAGATTATGGAATGACCTGCCGGGAGAGATTCGTCAATTTAACAGTCTTCCAGATTTTAAGAAAGCTATAAAGGCTGATCTCTACCACCAGGCCTACCCAGTTGAATTTTAAGATGTCTTTTAATAATGTGCTGCTTTTAATGGTGTATTAGTTTTGACTGTTTTAATTATATGTATTTTATGGCATTTGTATTTGTGTTGTACCCTGCCTCAATCTGGAGGGAGAGGCGGGTAACGAATAAAATTATTATTATTATTATTATTATTATTATTATTAATAATAATAATAATAATAATAATAATAATAGAATCATAGAATAGCAGAGTTGGAAGGGGCCTACAAGGCCATCGAGTCCAACCCCCTGCTCAATGCAGGAATCCAAAGATATATTATATCTTTGGGTGTGGGTGTAGGCCCAGAAGCTGAAGGAAAACTTCTGGGCCTACAGCTTCTCCCCACTCCTGTCTTTTCTGGTGGTAGGGTGGGGTTCTGTAAACCTGTTTCATTTTATTATTTATTATTTAATTTCACAGATGTATCAAAAGTGGTGAACATTAGTCTGTTTGCAGCATAAAACAGTGAATCTTTTGTCATCTAAATTTTGTGTACTTGTTTTTAATGTCCACTGTTTTTAACTTCTGTAGACTGCCCAGAGAGCTTCGGCTTTGGGGTGGTATATAAATGTAATAAAATAAATAAATCTTAAAAGATTGACAAAAACAATACAACAATAAAAATGTTAGTCAGCAGTAAAACTGCATATACTGTGTGCTACAGACCATATAGGTGGCTGGGGCACACTTCAGGAAGTGCCTGTATGAAGAGATGGGTCCAGGGATGTCGAACTGCCAGAACTGTGGGGGCCTGTCAAAAGGCAGCTGGTAAAGTGTCCCAGGGGGTGGGTGCTGCGAAAGTGAAAGCTCTGCTGCAAGTGCCCTTGAGGTGAACCGCAGGAGCATTTGGCAACCTCAGGAGTGCTCCTTCTGATGATTGCAGGGTTCAGGCAGGGACATAAGGGCTGAGGAGATCCCCCAAGTTATTTACAGCTTTATATGTTAACAATACACACCTTAAACTAGGCCTGGCAGCTTATTGTCAGCCAGGGCAATTCTTTTAGCAAGAGTGTCATTTGCTGGAAAAAAAAAGCCCCCAGTTAGCAGCCTTGCCACGGCATTCTGCTCCAGCTGCAGCTTCTAGACCAGGCCCCGAAGTGTATTACAATAATCCAGTCTTGAAGTTACCAGTGCCTGAACCACTGTGGCTAAGCTGTCACAGTTCAGGAATAGTTGTATGTGGCATACCAGCTGAAGATGGTAAAAGGCACTCCTGGCCACTGTGGCAGAGATGAATCTAGGAGTAACCCCAAACATTGCACCTGTTTATTTATTTATTTACTTATTACATTTCTATACCGCCCAATAGCCGGAGCTCTCTGGGCGATTCACAAAAATTAAAAACATTCAAAGTATAAAACAACAGTATAAAACCATACTATAAAATACAATATAAAAGCTCAACCAGATAAAAACAGCAGCAATGCAAAATTACAAATTTAAAACACCAAGTTAAAAATTATTTATAGACTGTTAAAATGCTGGGAGAATAAAAAGGTCTTCACCTGGCGTCTAAAAGCATATAATGTCAGTGCCAAGCGAACCTCCTTAGGGAGCTCATTCCACAGCCGGGGTGCCTCAGCAGAGAAGGCCCTCCTCCTGGTAGCCACCTGCCTCACTTCCTTTGGCAGGGGCTCGCGGAGAAAGACCCCTGAGGATGACCTTAGGGTCCAGGCAGGTGCATAAGGGAGGAGGCATTCCTTCAGATAGCCTGGCCCCTAGCCTTTTAGGGCTTTAAATGTTAATACCAGCACTTTGAATCAGGCCCGGACCTGGACTGGCAGCCAATGAAGCTGGAAAAGGACTGGCGTGATGTGGTCTCGTTGGCCAGTCCTTGTTAGTAACCATGCTGCCCTGTTTTGTACCAGTTGAAGTTTCCGGACCGTTTTCAAAGGCAGCCCCATGTATAACGCATTGCAGTAATCCAAACGACACATACTCACAGTACCTCCATCTTGCCAGGATTCAAACTCAGTTTAGTGGCCTTCATCCACTCACCAGTCCATGAATTCAGATATTATAGAGAAATAATATTGATGATACCTTGCTCCAAATCCCTGGATGACTTCTTCCATAGGCTTCATATAGATGTTGAAGATCACCAAGGAGAAAATAGTGTCCTGTGCACAAGTGCCAAGGGGCTGAGGTCCCATTCTTGAGACCAACCCTGCAGGTAGCAACAGAACCACTCAAGTACTCTCAATTTCCTGATACCCATCCCACAAAGCTGAACTAAGAAGATACCATGGTTGATGGTATCAAAAGCCTCAGAGAGATAGAGTAAGGGGAGCAAAGTTAAATTCCTCCATCCTTCTCTCAATACAGATCATCCAACAGGAGAACCAAGACTGATTCAGTCCTCAGACTGAACCCAGACTGGAATGGGTCTAAGATAATCAGTTATATCCACAAATCCCTGCAGTTGCCCCACCACAACCCTAAAAATTATGTATTTGTAAGTGGGTGACAGTTGTCATAAATTCTTGGATACAGGCTGGGTCTCTTCAGGAGTGGTCACACTGCCACCTCCTTTAAACCCAACCATGCCATCTACCACCCAGCCATGCCATCTTTGCTAGCCTTAATTAGCCATGATGGATAGGGATCAAGAAGGCACGTGATTGGTCACGTGACTGTAAACATTTTGTCCATGTCATCTGACTGCTTTAACTGAAACTGAGCCCACAAAAAGTTCCTAGAAAGGTCATTGGACACCTCATCTAAATTTGGAGTCAGATGACGTTATCCACACAGTGTAATGAAAAAGCATCACAGCGGGTCTCTAAGAGGTCTAAAGGAGCTGCCTCTTGGGTCAGTAGCTGTCAAACTACTCTAAAGAGCTTTGCTACGAAAGGATGTGATGGAGGCTGCAAAATAAGACTTTTTCATGGCCTGCATCACCTCATGGTAGACATGTTTATGTGCTCTAAGCAGTGTTCAATCACCTTCAGAGCACAACTTCCACCACCTGCATCATTGCCCACAACTCTACAGAGTACCATGGAACAAAACAGGTTCTGCTGCACTGGAAAACGTCATCAGGAGCAATCACATTGATGGGCCTTTACATAGCACAATTCCACACAGAAACAAGGACTTCGACAGGATCAGCAGCTCTGTCTCGTAGAAAAATTCTCAGAGCACTCAGGGAAGCATAAAGTTCCATAAGTCTCCAAGGGTGGACTATCCAATTGGTTACTCCACCCCTGCAGGGGGAAACTGTTGCCAAAAGTTAAACTCCCACTAAAAGACTGCTTATCATATCATCCAAAGCAAAGACTAAATCAAGGGTATGTCCCGCTCTGTTCATTTCATTTAATGTACTCTATGTTGCCTCCCAAAAAGGAAGCCCAAAGCCCAATGATATTAAAAACAATAAATCAAACAACATGAAAAATTATCTAGCAATAAAAATGCTACAATATTCAATAAAAATGCCAATACCTAAAGGAAAAAACATTGATAAACATAATGCAATATCCATAAACTTTGGTTTCCATGCACGGATTGCCTCTTTCGAGATTGGAGTACCTTGCTTTAAAATGATGAAACCACCAAGGGGAGTTTCACACATGAGTTTCTTGCTTCAGTTAGTTTGCAATATAAACATAAAACATACTACAAATGCCTCTATTTTGCTTCTTGGCAAACAAAGGTATCTTTTAAAAGAGCATGGCTTGCACTTCATTCTATTATCAGAAAGCCAGTAACATACTGAACTCACATAGTGCAGTCGTATGCATGTTATGCATGAGAATTCCTTATGTTAATTAGTTCTGCATAGGGTGACCATATGAAAAGGAGGACAGGGCCCTTGTATCTTTAACAGTTGTATTGAAAAGGAAATTTCAGCAAGTGTCATTTGTATATATGGGGAATCTGGGGAAATTTCCTCTTCATCACAGCAGTTAAAGCTGCAGGTGCCCTGCCCTCTTTTAAATCTGGTCACTCTAGTATAGCACCTGCACCTTTAACTGTGGTGATGAAGAGGGAATTTCACCAGGTTCCCCATATATACAAATGACACCTGCTGAAATTCCCTTTTCTATACAACTGTTAAAGATACAGGAGCCCTGTCCTCCCTTTCATATGATCACCCTAGATAGAGAAGAGGCAGAACATACATATTTAAATATGAGACACATATCCAATCTAGAGTGACCAGATTTAAAAGAGGACAGGGCAACTGCAGCTTTAACTGTGGTGAAGAAGAGGGAATTTCACCAGGTTCTCCATACATACAAATGACACCCGCTGAAATTCCCTTTTCTATGCGTTAAAGATACAGGAGCCCTGTCCTCCTTTTCATATGGTCACCCTAGTTCTGCACCCAAAAAAAGTTCTTTTCATTAACACCTTTGACCTCTGCAAAATAAGTCCCCCATTTTCAGCAGGTTTTCATACTGCTTTACCAAAGGTACAAACTGTTCATAAGGGGGAACAAATTTGGATGGGAGGGAAGGAAGAGTAGATCAAAAGTATTCACAGTATTTAAATTATGGTGAAGTATGAACTCCAACTGCTGCATACATTTATTTGGGTTGGGTAGGGTGACCCTATGAAAAGGAGGACAGGGCTCCTGTATCTTTAACAGTATCTTTCCAGGACTCAGTAGAGAGATGTTGATTCCAGCTGTGCTACCTGAGCTCGTCTGTAACTGGAGATCTTGGGGATTAAACCTGGCTGGAACCTTCTACATGTGACGCACTGAACCACAGCCCTTCCCCGTTGCACTCCACTGCAGGAGCATCTTTTGCAGCATAGTGGCTCAGAGATCTGGGCTGAAATTGCAAGAAGCACTACGGTCTGTTGTAAGTGGAAGTCTATATTACACAAATGGATGCTGGAAGTCTATATTACACTAATGCTAGTTTCTGCATCAAGAATGTACAAATGTAAAGACTGGAATGAGCTAAGAAAGCAAGAATATATTGCATATATTGTTATTTTATCTGCAATGTTTTGGGATCCATTTCAGCTTGTTTGGGTTGGCTTGTTTGTGGCTGGTGATAGAGAGTCAGAAGAATGTCGCTATCAAAATGCAAATGCCCCAACCCTAGGGTGACCCTATGAAAAGGAGGACAGGGCTCCTGTATCTTTAACAGTTGTATTGAAAAGGGGAATTTCAGCAGGTGTCATTTGTTTATATGGGGAACCTGGGGAAATTCCCCCTTCATTACAACAGTTAAAGCTGCAGGAGCTATACTAGAGTGACGAGATTTAAAAGAGGGCAGCTTGGTATGTGCGAATCCAGATGAGGTTTGAAAGCGCTGCTCAAATAGTGTGAGGGCAAGTTATATTGAGGCCCTGTTACATAGATCCCCCCACTGCTCCCCCCCTCTCTCTCACACACACACAAAAACAGGATTCTCACAACCAAAGCTAATAACACTGGCCTTCTATTTCCCCCAAACAACAATTTGTTCGGTCCCATTTCTGCATCAGTGTGCATTTTTTAAAGATGTCTACACACAATTTGTACACATTTTAACGGAATTTCCACAAATATATATACATTTTTGCAAGCACTTTCCCCTAATGTACATATTTCTGTATGCAATTTCCCCTAAAATGCATGTTTTGTTGGCTTTTTTTTTTTATTTGTGAACTACACCACAAAATTTGGAGAAAGGCAAGAAGCAAAGGAAAATTGCATTTCAGTTTGCATTTCAGTTCAGCAAGTGTAGCTTTAGGTCAGTTGATACTAAAACAAATTTTGCCCCATGACCAGAAGCTTGCTTCCAAATGGAGGGTGTCTTTTTGGCATCGGGACATTCATATTCATTGGTGTTTTATTGTGGGTTTTTGTGTGGGAAGCCTGATGGAAGGCTGTACTCTATCTTAGAAAAGTGTAGAAAAGAAAATGGCAGCTGATAAAACTGTTGCTAAGTCTGCTGATAATTTAAGATCTATTATCAAACACACAGAATTCATAAGGGTCCATTGTAAATGATAATCCATCACACTCTCGGAACTCTTCACAATGTTCATACTTTAGGGTTGTGCAAAGTCTGTACTCCATCACATACATATTCATTTGATCTTTGTTTAAAATGAAGGTGAGGGAGGCAGGAATTTAATAACATCCACAGGCAGAGTCATTTGACTTTTGGATGGGGTGATATTTAATAACATACACTAGGAAGTCCAAAGCCTTTTCATCTTTTTTTTCTCCTTTTTTGAAAAGCATTTCACAGTGAGTATAGCTCTTGCTGCAAACTTTCAAAAAGGAGTTGGAAGGTTGTCTCTGGAAATGACACTAGGGGTCTCTCTATATGTTTTAAAAGCCCTGCAGTGGCTCCGGCGTGCTGCTGCATCAGTTATACAACGCAACGCAAGCCACCACGGGGCTTTCCCACAAAGCTACGCTTTTAAAAAGGCAGCGACCTTTTTTCCCCTCCCTGTGTGCGCCACTCACCTAATTAGTTTAATTATCCTCACCGGGTGTGGATTATCATGATGTCTGAACCCGGTGAGAGGGGTTGGTTGGACTGGTTTACAAACCACCTTGAAACCCTAGAACAGGGTCCCCAACCCCCAGGCCATGGACCGGTACCGGTCCGTGGATTGTTACGAACCGGGCCACGCAGGTGAGCTGCTTTCACCACCACCACCCCACCACCCCAGCGTACCTAGGCGCAGGGCGCCATCTTGCCTGCCCAGCCGAAGCGAAGCCAGGACGCTGGGGTGGGGTGGGGTGGGGCGGTTTCAGAACGGCACGCCCGGCTGGAAGCTGCTCTGGGAGAGCGACTTCCGGGCGCGCCGTTCCGAAGCTGCCCGCCCGCCCCAGCATCCTGGCTTCACTTCGGCTGGGTGCCCACCCAGAACCAAAACCATCCCTCACTCCCCCGCCCCCAGTCTGTGGAAAAATTGTCTTCCACGAAACCGGTCCCTGGTGCCAAAAAGGTTGGGGACCACTGCTCTCGAACAAGCCATGTTTTTCATGGTGGTTTTTAAACCACTCGAGCCACCTACCCTTGCAGGGTTTGGACATCATGACGACCTGCGCCCGACATACTACTTAGAGGGGATAGTATTTGGCATAATTGTGCGGACCCACCCAATGTGTAATTTAACCCCAATCCTGCAGGGCAGTTCATCTTCCCATACCCTAGTGCAGGTGTGGACATCTGGTGGCCCACCAAATATTCTGGCCCACCAAATAAACTTCCACTCTATAGCCAGCAGAGCTAATAGTGAGGAATCGTGGGAGTTGTAGGAAAAAACTTCCAGAGGATGGTACATTGCCCAACCCTGTGTGTGTCCCAGGGCTCCATCACACCCTTTCATTCTGCCTTGTTTACCGTTTTGCCCTGCGACACTCATACAATGTCACCCCTATCCTGCAGTCATCTCGCCCCTTCCCCTCCGTTGTCCATGTTTTTCCAGGGCGGGGAAAGTACTGCATTTTTTCTCCATGCAGGATAAAACCATCCATCCACCCCTGTGTATTGCCATCCTCACGTTATGTTGCAGAACCTCCTTTCTTGGAAGCGTCTGCATTGAAGGGCAGTCTTGCTGATGAAAGAGGAGGGCGTGCTGAGTTGCTTGAATGACCGGGTTTGTGCTAAGTCGCTCGAATGGACACCTGCTGCTCCAACCCCACTCTCATTGCTCTCTCATTGCTATTTCTCCCCCTCGAAAGGCAGAAATGGCGCCTAATCGATCAAGCACCAAATTGTTAAAACAGTAGACAATAAAACCAGAGCGAGAGGGGAAGGTGCTCACGTCCATCACAATGTCCATCAGTCACAAGAACCCATGAACTGGAGGGGATGATACCAGGAAGCATGAGCCAGTGCAGGTGAAAACAAGGCAAAATAGTACAAGAGGCACGCATGTGAAAGTGACCAGCGCTTGACGCACTAATGAAAGGGAGGTGGAAATCACGGATGCATACTAGCGGGGGGCGGGGGAGTAGGTGTGATGGAGCTCCCAGTTGGATCAGGCTGCACAACGGTCCTGTCATGAATTGGATGGAAAGGAGCGCCTGTGCTGTCACTCATCAGCTGATCTTTTAAAACATGTTGCAATGCGCACAGCAGTCAACTTCTCGGCTAGACAATAGCCTGTGGCTTTCCTTCATACTTCCAGTCAATATTATCTGCTGGAAGGAGCTGACAGAATGGTTTTTAAATGCTGCAATAGGTCTTCTGCACACGAGACATGTCTGTTTCAGTATCTAGTATTGCCTACAGTTGTGCCTCCTCCTCCTCCTCCTCACAGCAAGCAATGATGCCATCAATAAAAAGGAGTAATGCGTTCTGTTCCATCCAGATGCCTTCCCACCCTGGGGTTTGTTTGGGGACTATTGCTCTTGATCAAGAGAGATAACATGTGAGTGTTTAATATTCTGCACTTGATGCAAAGCAGCTGAAGCACAATCCGTCTGTGTCACAGGGAGCCACATTGCCATTTAGGAAATGCAAACTTATTATGACTCAGCTTATTAGTCCCAAATGGAGTTGACTTCTGAGGCTGTCCAGGAAAATCGCAACGCTGGGACTTGGTAGCGCTTTCAGCTTGCAAAGCTTCATCAGAACACACGTACCGGACTAATGACAGCTGAGGAATATAATAGGATAGGACAGCCATTTTCGAATGTTCTACCTCTATGGAGCTTTTAAGGGAAACCTGATAACTGCTGTGGAATCCATGCAAGTTGGAAATGATTCAGGGAATACTCATTTCAATCCCATGCTGTTGGCCAGGCTCGCTTGGCCTCCTGATCACCCATGTGGACTGAGAGAACACCCAAACACTTCCAATATGCCCCTGTTGCTGCACATTGCAGGAGGAGATGGGTGGTAGGTTGCAAGTTGTCTATCAGGGAAGTGGATCTGCCATTACTGATCTTCTGACTAAGGCCATGGCTAGACCAGGCTTATATCCTGTGATCATCCCTGTGCATCCAAATGACACACAGGGGATCCCGGGAGCAGGCGGGGACGGCCCCTCCATTTGCCTGGGATAATCCTTAGGTCTAGATAAGGCCTTCGGCTTCACAGAAAAGGCTTTTATGATTGTGATTCTCAGTCCAAGGAAATGCTGTGTGTGTGTGTGTGGAAGAGAGCTTCTTCCTTCCAAAGTCTGTTACTACTCCAGGCTTAGTATTTAATACTGGCATGATGGTAGGTTTAGTATATTACTACTTTCACATGGCGCAGCTCACAATATCAACTGCAGAAAGCTTCCTTTGGAATCAGGGCTATTTCCATTCTTTCGAATCTCCATATTCTTTGAACTTCCCATTAGCCAGGCACCTCTTTTCTTTTTCCTGAATGCTTCTTATCTTCATTTGAGGAAGGAATGAATGACAGTCTTAACTTGTCACTCGGTACAGGTCAAGGTCTGTCAGCACAGAAATGTGCCTGGCTGCTTTGGGGATCCACTTCCCTCAGAATCATCTGTGGTTTGTTAAAAACTGTGAAGAGATTACCTTTTTTATAAATCGTTCTAGTTCATATGTATTTAGAACTGATTAAAAAATACTTAATGAGCAGTTTGAAATGGGGCCTACATTAGGGTGACCATATTTTGGAAACCAAAAAGGAGGACAAAATGGCTGCCCCCAAAGGGGTGTGCCCACCAACATGTCCAGCCCCCAAAGGGGCATGCCCACCAACATGTCCAGCCCCCAAAGGGGCGTGCCCACCCAAACATGGCCTTGGTCACATGTCTGATTTTACAGTACACAATTAAGACAAATCTGTTCCACATAACATCTTAATGTTAAAAACACTGAAATAAAGCACAAGTGAGACATTCAAAGTATCCAAAATTAACTTCACTCAGTCCTACTTTTGTATGTACTTTGATGCTTTTGCTATACTCTGTGTGATATGGTCTCCCCTTCCCTCAAATATCTTTTCTGACTGCAAAGACCATAGTCTCACCTTTCTTAACATTTAACAATCACAACATCTTAAATCTCTTAGGTTTAAAATTCATCTGAATAAGGCTGCCAGAAGATATTAGTCTTTATGGCTGTCAAACTCAGATAGAGTATTAAGCTGATGAATCTCCTCCAGCAGGCTATTCCACAGTCTGGGGGCAGCAGAAGAAAAGGTCCCCTGGGTGCCCTTTATCACAATGGATGCCCATTATCACAATGCTAGACAAAGATCTTTCCCTCCCTTTATCCAAATATATCCTGAATTTTCACTGTCTCAGTATGCAGAGAACAGAAATCCTAATGAGGGACCCAAAGAAAACCCATTGATTTCAATAAAGCTTACTCCCAGATAAATGAATATAGGATTGTAGCCTCTTCACATCTGTTCACCTTACTCTAGCAAGTGCAAGCCCCTCCTGTCAAGGACAGCTATGCACTCACAGAACCTGGCCTCCTGGATCATGCATCCAGCAGGTGCTCTGAAGAAAGATGGTTTCAGAGCCTAAGAGATCCTGACACACTCAGACAAGTCAAGCCAAGCTACACTATGCTGGGACAGAACAATTCTGGGACAAGACAATACTTTGAAAATTACCAGACCTAACGTCATAAAAAAAAGAGAAAAACACACCTACCTCATTGACATAGCAATAACTAATGGCAAAAATGTTGCAGAAAAGGAAGAGGAAAAGAGAGAGAGGTATACACCACTACGTATGGAAATTAAAGAACTGTGGCAGTAAAGAAAAAGTTACAATTATTTTGTTAGTCACATCAGTAGCCAGTATCACATCATTTTTTAAAAAAAAATATCTTACAGAACACCTGCAGAAACTGGGCCTACCAAAATACATCCACACCAACATCCAGAAAGCAGTCATACTTAAAATATGTTCAATAGTCAGGGAATTTCTGAATCAGTAAAAGACAGCATGACTTGGCAAAGCCCATCATGTTCATCTAGAAAAACAACAACAACATGAGCAAGAAAAGAGAGATAATAATTATGGCAACCCTGTTAATTTTTTTAAAGATTTTTATTTTTAAGAAGGATGAACAATTATCAGCAATTGTTACAAAATCTACGTCATGCCAAGTATTTCAAACAAATTGGAAAGGAAGATCTATGGGTCAAATAGATTATTAAAAAACAAATTACTATCTTTAGCACTAGAGACCCACTTTTTCCTTTGTACTACAGAGCAAGTAGGCACAACTAACTCAAGCAAGTGAGCCAAACCACATGCCACAGAGGATGGCTAAAAACTACTATCGCTGTTGAGAAATAATTTCCTTCATGATTCAAAATTTCTGATACCAAGTTTGATGACCCAGCAAAGGTTTTAGGAAATCTTGCTCATATCGGCATAGATTGTGATATTTTGCTGGTCAGAATTTTCCTCAGTAGAACTCCAATGGAAATACCTTAATGGGAGACTTTCCAGTGAGATACTGTGGCAAGGTAGTTGTAAAGCCGAGGCCATACATATTTACTCAGAATTAAGTCCCACATAATTCATTGAGATTTAAGGCTCTTAAACACAAATCTTCAATTTCAAAGCTTGCATCCATTTCTAGTTTCATTTAGTTTAAGGCTTCAGAAATGCTTTTTTCTAATGCTTTTAAAATTAGTTGTAAACAAATCTACCACGTTTTTCTTGAATATTTAAACCCTATGCAAAAAACAAAAATAAAACCCTGTGGATTCTAACAAGACTTATACATTCAAAAATACTTAGAGTCTTTCTGGTGGACCTTGAATTTCTTGAAGGGGAATAAGAGGTAAACTGCCCGCTGACTGCTCCCACCCCAACACAGAGATACAGAGAAGAACACACAATCAGAGCAGGCTAGGAAGTTGGACACTTAGCATTAAGTCTCCATGAGAGAAATGAGGAACTGTGTTTGACTTGTAACACAAACACACACATACCATATGACTTAATGCACCAGTCTTCCCCAGCCCATCTTGGCTGGCAATGATGGGAGTTGTAGTCCAACACATGTTGAAGGCACTGGGTTTGGGAACACGTAATACACAGTTGGGGTAACTGGACCCCCTGCCCAGATTATTTAACCTTTTAGGAAGGCAGTAAACACATTTTTCTCCCCTACACACTCATCTCTCTCTCTGTCTCTTCCCCTAATTTTCTCTCCCCCTCCTAAATTCTGTGTCTGTGTGTCCCCTAATATATATATATTATAAAATCAGAAAATAGCTTTAAAAAAAAGAAAGAACTCATCTGGGCAGCATCAGGTTGGGTGGGGGCTGGATGGATGGAGAGAAAGAGAGAAGGGAGAAAAGGGAAAGAGAGATCTGTTCCTGCCTTGGAGTGAAAAGGAAGGTGTGTGTGTGGGCGAGAGAGAGAGAGGCAGCAGCGGCAGCAATCGCCCCAACTGACTTTTGCAGCGTCAAAGGCACAAAGGCAAAATACTCGGAGGAAAAGGGGAGGGGGAGAAATAAAGAGAGAGGGAGAGCATCCTCCCTCACGGGGCATCGCATACCTCCGCCAGGCTCCGCGTCTGCAGCCACGAGGGAGCAGGAAAGGGCTGCTCTTGCTCTCCCAGCCAACCGGCCGGAGCTGTTGCTACATTTCTAAGCCAGCTCCAGGAATTGAGAAACTCTTGAGAGGGGGTTGGGCTGCCGCTGACCGAGTCTTCCTCCGGGTCTGTTTGCATCCAGACCCAGGCTGCGCTGTGGAGGGGGTGAGGGACGCATTCCTGGAAGCAGTCCCTCTGCAGTCCTCGTTTGTTTGTTTGTTTGTTTGCCGCCTTGTTTGGTCCGTCGCTGCTGGTGTCCCCCTTTGCTGCCTTGGTCATGCTGCCATCGCGCCAGCGCAGCAGAAGGGGTAGAGAAGCCCTGGGGGGAGGCGGGGGCTGGGAGACGGCACCCCAGAAATCCCAGGATCGTGTCCTCCAACTCCTCCCCCCAGGGCTGATTGCAACCTTCTGCTGCGCTGCCGCCATCGCAGCAGAACGGGTAGAGGAGCCCTGGGGGGAGGCGGGGGCTGGGAGACGGCGTCCTGGAAGTCCCAGGATCGTGTCCTCCAACTCCTCCCCCCAGGGCTGATTGCAGCGTTCCGCTGCGCTTCCGCCATCGCACCAGCGCAGCAGAAGGGGTAGAGCGGCCCTGGGGGCAGGAAGGAGCTGGGAGACGGCGTCCCAGAAGTCCCGGGATGGTGTCCTCCAACTCCTCCCCCCAGAGCCGATTGCAGCCTTCTGCTGTGCTGCTGCCTTCTCTAATCAAGGCCCAGATGGATGAGGTGGGCGTGGCTTATGCCGGGTGTTTCCGCGTTTTGGAAACGCGCGGTTTAAGGCCCTCCAGGCTTCCATTGGGGCCTCTCCTTGGTCGCTGTAGTGACGATGACCTAGGAGAGGCCCCGATGGAAGCCTGGAGGGCCTTTAAAGCGCATTTTTTTCCCGGGCAAAAGGGGGAAATTGGGCATTTCCGGCCGGACCCAGATTTGCCCCCCATTTTCCTGGCGTGTCCGGCCATATCCGGACGTTTGGTCACCCTGGCCTACATTTCTCATATGGCTGCAAGAAAGGCAAATGCTATTTTAGGCTGCATTAATAGAAGTATAGCTTCCAAATCACTTGAGGTCCTGGTTCCTCCCTATTCAGCCCTGGTTAGGCTTTATCTAGAGTATTGCATCCAGTTCTGGGCTCCACAATTCAAGAAGGACGCAGACAAGCTGGAGCATGTTCAGAGGAGGGCAACCAGGATGATCAGGGGTCTGGAAAGAAAGCCCTATGAAGAGAGACTGAAAGAACTGGGCATGTTTAGCCTGGAGAAGAGAAGATTGAGGGGAGACATGATAGCACTCTTCAAATACTTAAAAGGTTGTCACACAGAGGGGGGCCAGGATTTCTTCTCGATCCTCCCAGAGTGTAGGACACGGAATAACGGGCTCAAGTTAAAGGAAGCCAGATTCCGGCTGGACATCAGGAAAAACTTCCTGACTGTTAGAGCAGTGCGACGGTAGAATCAGTTACCTAGGGAGGTTGTCAGCTCTCCCACACTAGAGACATTCAAGAGGCAGCTGGACAACCATCTGTGAGGGATGCTTTAGGGTGGATTCCTGCATTGAGCAGGGGGTTGGACTCGATGGCCTTGTAGGCCCCTTCCAAGTCTGCTATTCTATGATTCTATACAAAATTTAAAACATAAGAACAACAGTATAAAAACAACAGTATCCATTTAAAAACAACAGTTCTGGGAGTCCGTTATATAAGATGTCGTTGGGAATGGGAAAGCAACATGAGCATTACAAAATGACATGGGATCAAGATATGGAAAGACAGTTGAGTAGTCAAGAGTGGGAAAAGATATGGAACCAATGTTTATTAAAGACTATGTCGATAAGAATAAAGGAAAACTATTATAAATTGATATGGAGGTGGTATCTAACACCAGTAAGACTACATCAAATGGATAAAAAGTATTCTGTATATTGTTGGAGAGGATGTCAGGAAAAAGGTACATATTTCCATATGTGGTGGACTTGTGAAGCTATTCAGAGGTTTTGGCAAATAGTATTTAAAGAGATAAATGATATAATGGGATGGAAGGTAACGATAGGGCCAAGGACAGCTCTGTTATCAATATATGAAGGGGTTAAATGTACACAAAATAGTAAAGAATTAATAAACAACTTGTTAACTGCAGCTAGATTAATAATTGCCAGGAACTGGAAGGAACAAAGGGATTATCAAATAGAAGAATGGTATAAAGAAGAAGTCTGGGATATAGGACAGACTCACGAGTAGTATTAAAGTTAAGAGAGGACTGCTGAAGCAAAATGACTTTGATGAGGTTTGGAGTCCATTTGTTAAATTTGTATTAGAAAAAGGGAAAGGGAGTAAACCGTCGCAGGATACATTACAATTTTGGAAAGGAGAATAAGGGTCCCGGGGGGTGGGGTGCACGAGACAGTATTATATTATTTCAATAAGTTCTTTTTAATTTCATTATTGTGGTATATTGAGTTGATGTAGCGTGATTATTGTATGTGTTATAAAATTCAAATAAAAATTTAAAAAACAAACAAACAAACTTAGCATTGTTAAATGCTGTTAAATGCCTGGGAGAAGAGAAAGGTCTTGATGTGGCACCGAAAAGATAACAATGTTGGCGCCTGACGAGCCTCATCGGGGAGATCATTCCATAATTGGGGGGCCACCACCAAAAAGGCCCTCTCCCTTGTTGCCATCCTCCGAGCTTCCCTCAGAGTAGGCACTCGGAGGAGGACCTTAGATGTTGAGCGCAGTGTACGGGTAGGTTCATGTCGGGAGAGGCGTTCCGTCAGGTATTGTGGTCCCAAGCCATGGGAACATAGTTCCCAAGCACATCACATAATGTACCATGAGACTCTTAATTTACTGGCAAGAACAGGCTGGATTTCGACTAGATAAAGAAGATACTACAGATAATTCCCATATTTGGAGACAGTAATTCTAACGTGGCTCTTACTTCACTCTCCCTGCAAACGCAAATTGCAGCTCAAAAGTCTGGCTAAGTAAATCGAGTTCCAGAAATTCTATTAAAAACATTTTGTTATAAGTGGAATTACTGAAGAAGATGGGAGACAATTTAAAGATTAGTTTGTGGAGAGTTATTTAGCTTCACAGACATCAATTTCCTCATTTGGATTCTCCCTAGGCTAGAGTTAAAAAGAAAAAGAAAAAGCCTCCAGAATGCCATGGGAATTTTCCTGTTTGCCTAAGAATACTTTCATCTATACTCAGCTGGGAAGTGGAGGCTGCAGCCCACCCCGATTCAAATTACTGTGACAGTCAAATGCACAGGAGATTTAGTTTTTAGTTTTTTATACTCCTCCACACCAGATCAGTTTAAATTCTACTGCGGAGATTGTCAACTCTGACATAATCGTGTAGCTTGAGTATGTCCACCATTTGGCCTGCAGTCTGAGTAGCCTTATTCCATCGCTACCTCCCGGCACACCTTCAGCCTTTAACATTAGTCAGCTGTCCCATACGAGCAACTAGGTTGGATAATGGGCTGGAAGAAAGGAGAGGACAGCTATAGCATAACGCAGTGAAAGGGAGGAGGGCAGAGAGAAGGAAATGTGAAGGCTCATGAGTAGGGTGACCATATGAAAAGGAGGACAGGGCTCCTGTATCTTTAACAGTTGCATAGAAAAGGGAATTTCAGCTGCTGTCGTTTGTATATATGGGGAACCTGGTGAAATTCCCTCTTCATCACCACAGTTAAAGCTGCAGGAGCTATACTAGAGTGAGCAGATTTTAAAAAGGGCAGGGCACCTGCAGCTTTAACTGTTGTGATGAAGAGGGAATTTCACCAGATTCCCCATATATACAAATGACACCTGCTGAAATTCCCTTTTCAATACAACTATTAAAGACACAGGAGCCCTGTCCTCCTTTTCATATGGTCACCCTACTCATGGGAGTCATGGATGGAGGATTTCAGGGTCAAACTTGGTGAGGATTCCTGAGGCAGCCCTTTAGGAAATCTAGTTCCTGTACTGCAAACCCAACAGCTCCCTACTGATTCATGTATTTAATTTTCTAAAAAAATATTTATACAGTGCATGTTGGTCCTCAAAAGGTCCCCAAGGCAGCTCACATCAACAACAACATTGTACAACATGAGAACGTTAAAACAGAATTGTGAGAGCCAGCATGGTGTAGCGGCTAGAGTGTTGGACTGGGAGTCAGGAAATCCAGGTTCTAGTGCCCATTCTGCCATGGAAGCTTACTGGATGACTCTCAGCCCAATCTACCTCACATGGTTGTTGTGAGGATAAAATGGAGAGGAGGAGGAGAATTATGTATGTGGTCTTGGGTTTCTTGGAGGGAAAAAAGAAGGATGTAAATGCAATTTTAAAAAATGAAATAAATAAAAATGTTGTAGCAATGGAAGTGATAAAAACAACAACGTGGCAATAGCAGAAAGAGATATTGGCCTTAGCTGGACCAGGCTATATCCCGGCGCGAACCCCAGGATTGTCCCTGTGCGTCCAGTTGACACACAGGGGATCCCGGGATCAGGGATACAGCCCTCTCCTTTGGGCCCGGTTTTTCTGCGGCCTCAGGCTGAGCCGAGTGGCCCGTTTCTGCAGAGCTGGGAGGAGCGCTGCACCCATCGGGGGTAGGGTGGGGGGAGCAGGGAAATTAATTTAATTTTTTTAAAAAAAATCTTACCTTTGCGCATGAGCATTCATGCGCTCCGTCCCCTTTTTTTAAAAAAATGGCAGGCGCAACGCCTCTCTTCCTGAGGTCGTCGCACCTTACGTGTAAACGAAGGCGAGATCTCCCATTAATCGCAACGCGAGGTCTCCCCTCCTCTCCTCTGGACCTTCAGGTAGGTCTAGCTCTAAGGCCACTCACTAAATGTTTGGTGAAACAAACAAGTATTTGCCATTTGCCTAAAAGCCTTGAGAGAAAGGAACCACGTGGGCCTCAACGGGGAGGAAGTTCTGCCACCCGGGAGGTGCTGCCACTGAAAAGCCCAGCCAAACACAATAATCTACATGCATTTGCATGTTTATGTAGCATGTTCAATGGCGCTTCCTCCCAGGGCAGTGTGTGTTCAGTGGTATAGGCACAAGCATCTAAGATCACAGACAGCAAAAAAAGAAAAATTGAACAGACTACCCACAAGCATGTGATCTGGTATTGTTTCTTGTTTGTGTGCATGTTCTTAGTTTTATTTTTAAAGTGGTACATTTTTTTTTTAAGAGAAATGTTGACTGTTGTCGATAGGAAAATGGACATTTACCAACAAACAGTTTATCACGGAGAACACGCCTAAGCAACCTGGGCCTTGTTGCTACTGTGGTTTGTATACCCTCCACCACAACGGCAGGCGTGTTCTTCCTTTCTCGCTTTCAAAAATAAGGCAAACTGCAAGTAGCGGCTCTAGAGGGTAAGCTAAGAGGATTTTATAACGATTTAATCCATGTTGTCAGAGATATGGAAATACTCTCTCGCTCGTGGGACGCTTGCCAGAACAGTTCAGCTTTGCTTGACTTCCCCATTTTCTTATCCATGCTACTTGGTAGACAATGCACCGTCGCTTTCTGTGATCCCAGATGGCTTGTCTGCATTTCTAAAAGAGACAGCCATTGGCAAAGGGGAGATAGAATCGCAATCAAACATGTCTACATTTCAGAGCAGAACAGACACATTTACTGTTTGCTCTATCCCCCGGAATGCACTGAAAATATTTACATACAACAGACAGAGCTTGCAAGTGGCAGCGTTTCGAGGTTTAGCATTTGTGATGGCAGATGGAATGGCAAAGGACTTGCCTACGGCTGTGTGGATTTACACCTACAATATCCTTCTCCTTCCGGCTGTAGGGATTTTTAATTGGAAGCTTTAAAAATGATGCAGTTTGATAGATGTTAATCCCCTATGTATGTTGGTATATACATATTGGTCCTACAGAATGCAAAATAAGTAGGGATGCTTACATCATTCTCCCCATTCAAGTTTCGCCTTGGATTTTGGGATGCTGAATGAACTGATTTTAGTTCTACATTAGTGATCTTCCATTTTGTTTTCTTCTTATTTCTGGACTTCTGGGTTTCTGTTCAAACTGCTGTGTTTGCTCACTTTGCAGCAGTCTTCAGTTCTGATCTTTTTTCCCCTTACAGCTTACCAATGTGCAACAGAGCATATGCAGACTGATTAAATTATAGGGCAAAAAGGAATCTTGATGTGACCCCATAATTGCATCAGTTCCTTTCTGATCTAATCGATGTACACGTGCACATTAATTAAATCCCTCAGCAAAGAAAACCTGATGCATCAAGATTCCATTTTGAAGTGATTTATACTCAATGTCATATACATCTGTCTTCCCAGAAGGAAGTCTTGTTGAGTTCAGTGGGGCTTACTCCCAGGTAAATGGATGTAGAAGTGTAGTTTAAATTAACATGCATACTGCAAAGGGGAAAAGGCGTGAAATAAAATGCGACAAATTGCACATGTGCAAATTTTGAAATTAAGTTTAGAAATTCTCCAAGATAAACCAGAAGGCAGGCAGAGCAGCACACAGGACTGAGCAAACCCACTGAACAATAATGGAATGGAATGGGAGAAATAGGTAAGCTTGTCTTCAGACGTTTGACCCACAGAGGTTTTAAATAAAAAAGAATACCCCCCAGTTGTGCATACAGTAGCTTTTCACAGTCCTCACATTGTGTTGCATTTGGATATTGTTTGAAAGCTCCCTGAAAATCTGCTCTGGAGGGCTGGCAGGGAGGGTTATGGGAAAAGGTTTCAGCAAGAACAGCTTTCCCGCTTCCATGAACTAGAACAAAGAGCTTTCCACAAATGGAAAGGCTCCTCCCATCCATGGAAGGACACCACTGGATGCATCCCAATGATCTCCATCTATCAAAATGGCAGATGTAGCATACAAGGGGCTGAGGAAGGACATTGAGGTCCACAAAATGGAAACAATTCCATACATATAGGTCCTTAAACCTCTTATGTACACATTACTTGGACTTATCTACAGTATTTGTCTATCTGTCTCTAATTTATTAAATTTTCATAAGAACATAAGCAGAGCCATGCTGGATCAGAGCAAGGGTCCATCTAGTCCAGCAGTCTGTTCACACAGTACAGGAACCCACAAGCAGGGCACAGGTACAATAGCACTCTCCCACCCATGTTCCCCAACAACTGGTGTATACAAGCTTACTGCCTCTGATACTGGAGGTTGCACTTAGCCATCAGGCCTAGTAGCTATGGGTAGCCTTCTCCTCCAGGAATTTATCCAACCCCCTTTTAAAGCCATCCAAATTGTTGGGGGCCCTCACCACATCTCGTGGTAGTGAATTCCAGAGTTTTAAGTCTGCACTGTGTGAAGAAGTACTTCCTTTTATTTGTCCTGAATCTCCCACCAATCAGGTTTATCGGATGACCCCGGGTTCTAGTATTATGGGAGAGGGAGGAAAATGTCTCCCTATCCACATTCTCCACACCATGCATAATTTTGTACACCTTCCTTCAAGAAACTTGGCACAGTGTACATGATATTCCCCATCCTCTGCTCTTTTGATCTTCACCGCAGCCCTGAGATGAAGGCTAGGTTGGAGGGGAGTGATTGCCCCTCATCAAGATCAGCTGGGGGGTGCTCAATGAGTGGGGATGGATAGCTTCTGGGTAGGCTGACTGTTACAGAATACAAGTCTGCTTCAGTGAGGACATGCAAGCTTTCAGGCTGCACAGAAGTTTTCATAAGACAATATGTAAATGTACCTAGGCCATAGCTAGACCTAAGGTTTATCCCTGGATCGTCCAGGGGTCAAACCTGTTCATCTAGGTGACACACGGGGGATCCAGTGCTCAGGCAGGGGTGAACGCTGGATGATCCCAGGATAAACCTTAGGTCTAGCTGTGGCCCTAGTTTCTCCAATGTTACCCAACTTTCTAGAAAGATTTCAATGTAAGACCAAATTGTAGTCTCTTAAAGAGCAATCTTATAGCATGTTTAGACAGAAAAAAAAAGTCCTACAATTCACAGCATTCCCCATTCAGCTTGGAGGGCTGGGGAAAACTGCAGATTGTGGGGGTTTTCCCCCTTCTAAACATGCTATAAGATTGCACTCTAACACAGTTAAAATTTATCCAAAGAAAAGATTGCACCTTCTCACTAAGCGCTGATAGCATGGCGGCTGCTCCACATTTCTTTACTATGCTGCTTTTCCAAATGCTCACATTAGTTTCTGTTTTTAAAAAAATGTAATTTATTTAAGATTATTTTAAGACCATCTTTCAGAGGAAAACCCTCTCAAATTTCCATAATAGAAAAGCAATCATACGTAACCGTACAATAAACCAGGCAGTTGTGCATATTTGGACACATGGTCATCCCCTTACATGCTGCATATCTCTTGCACATGTTCTGCAGTACACAGGTTAAGGGGATTTTTGAACTGATCCTTTTGCCTAGTCAACGCACACAATTATATACCTAAGCGTCATTCCTAGCATGGGGAGGGGTGTGAGGAGAGAAGACAGCCATCAAAAAAATAAATCAGAGAAGAAAATTCTGTTTAAATGTTGTTGTTTTTTAAAAATTCTTCTGGGGTAGGAAAAGAAAGATCTCAGATCATGTCTGAGAAAAATGACTTCTGAGGAATGAAAGACAGTATACTCACGAACAATTCTCAGCCACCTCATAAGTAAAGTAAGCAGTACAACCCTAACCCAATCCGTGAGAAGTTTTCCAATACGGTCTTCTCTTTTCAATTCATTTTCTATCAAATTAAATGAGAATGCACTAATGAATATTACAGATGGTTTTTTGGTGGGAAATGTTCATTCAGTTGTTCATTTTGGTTTTCTGCTCTACAGGCTTGCAAGAATATTATATGAGGTAGCAGAGAAATAATTTGCTAATGGTATCTTTTTCTCACTCTCTAGTAGTCTAAAAACAATTTTTCTTTCATGATTATCACATGGAGACAGACGTAAGATCTACTGCTTTTTAAGTGTTAAATTAGTGAGAACTAGTTGGAGCATAATGGCATTCTCTCTCTTTCTCTCTCTCTCTCTCTCTCTTTTTTAAAAAAGAAAGCATTAAAAGCTCTCTGTACATAAAGTGAAAGAAAACTTGCTGCTTCTCTGGGCCTTGCTAGACCAGGTGTTAGCCCGGTGCGAGGACCGTGCTCATCCCTGTGTGTCCAAATGATGCACAGGGGATCCCGGCCTCAGGCACCGCGCTAACGGGAACCTCTGGTAGCACGGTTCTTCCCGTGGTCCCGGCCTCAGGTCGGGCTGAGGCCGGGACCGAGGGCGTGTAGCCAGGTCCGCCGCTTTTTCCGGCTACCGGATTTACTCCCGAGTAGCTGGGGAAAGCGGCGGATGGGCAGCAGCGCTCCACAGGAGCGCTGTGGCCATCAGGGCTATGGTGGGGACATCGGGGGACATCGGACTTTACTGGTGGGGGGCGGACGGGGACGGAGAACGGGGCCTGGGGGGACGGGCGGGGGATCAGACTTTGGGGGGGGGCAGACGGGGACGGAGAATTAAAAAAACAAAAAACCCTACTTACCTTTTGTGGCTCCTGCCGCTTAAAAAAACCAATGGCAGCCGCGACGGCTCTCCTCCAGAGCTCATCGCGGCTCCCATCTGAATAAGGGCAAGATCTCGTATTATTCCTAACGCGAGATCTCCCCTCCTCTCCTCCGGATTATCACATAGGTCTAGCAAGGCCCTCCCTCCTTCTCCCCGCCCCCCACTCAATCATACATTTCAATAATCATAAATGGATGCAGTGGTGATGTCCTACCATCCTACGTCTATCGTACCTGTCCTGCACAAGCAAGCTTCTCACCCCAAATCCTCAGGTCTCTTAAAATGTATCATCAGCTACTATGCTTCTTCCATCATCTCCTGCTTAGAATCCAAGCAAGTGGTGTTGTTGAACAGAGGACCAGGTTTTAATTTAATACTATCTATTTTGTCATGAAAGGCTATCTTCTAGCAGCGGAACAGCTACAGGAACTGCTAAAATTAACTGATCAAAACCTCTGGGTTTTGGACACAATGGAGTTTATGCCGATCTCTGTTCCCAAGCTGTTCAAAACTCTGAGCTTCTTCTGTACCCAGAGAGTCAATTTTCTATGTACATAAGCGGATCAGAATCTAGACCATTATAAAGACAGGTAAGTGGGTCAAAGAATTTGAAAAGGATATGAACAGAGCAAGTGAAATAGCTAGTCTGTGAGATTAGATAACACCTGCCTAGATGACAACAGAGCTCCCAAACAGATTGGATATCTATTGCCTGAATTGTTTGGCAGCGGAAAGCAAAAAAGAACATTGAGGAAACGGCAGCAGCGATCTCCCCTGCCAAAACAGGTGGGGGAGAATGGAAATTCAGGAGCGTATACGCAACTGACAGCCTGCTCTGTTTCCGACTCTGTAATCTGATGTGCTTGAAACAGGTTGATCAGAATCAAGTTACTGCAATGTATTTTACTTGCTTGTATTTATATATGGCCTTTGATGTGTGGAACACATTTGTACTTAGTCCTTGTGCTTCTAGAGAACTTGTATCGCAGCCTCCTCGTAAAGCAAATATCTCTGATATGAATATCCTATAGCCATGAATTTCTCTGATTCCCCATGAGAACGCTGCATATATTCGCTGTTGCAGGTAAATGTCCCAAAAAGGCAGCAAGCTCGCAAACTTTTTGTTACATCCATGAAAATGGGGGAAGGGAGAGCCTCGTGTGGCGCAGAGCGGTAAAGCAGCAGTTTCTGCAGCTGAAACTCTCCCCACGGCCTGAGTTTGATCCCAGCGGAAGCTGGTTTCAGGCAGCCGGCTCGGGTTGACTCAGCCTTCCATCCTCCCGAGGTCGGTAAAATGAGTATCCAGTTAGCTTGGGGAAAGGTAATAACGGCCGGGGAAGGCAACGGCAAACCACCCCGCTATAAGGCCTGCAAAGAAAACGTCAGCGAAAGCTGGCGTCCCTCAAAGAGTCAGTAATGACTCAGTGCTTGCACGAGAGTTTCCTTTCCTTTCCTTTCCCTTCATTGGGTACTTCCAAATGGAGGGCTCCTGGCTTTATCAGTCAAACGGCACTGTGTAAGCTACTCTGTGCCTCCCTCTTTCACAGATTTTCTGCAGTAAGGAAAAAGATGGAAGGAACAATGTGAAAACTTGGGAGGCTTTCACATGACATCTTCTGGACACTCCCTGTTCCCTACCACCAAAACAATCCATGAATGATGCATGGCAATTGCACAACAAAGCGTCATCTGGAAGCACCCATTGTTTCATGATGAGGCAACGGCATTGTTTCACAATATGATGAGCAAAAACAATTCAGATCTGCGTTCCATTGCTTCAAAGGATGGGCCTTTCAGTGGGAATGAGATACGATTAAGTAGATTGTACATATTATACCCAAAGATGATGCACAGCAGCTATTCAAAAATGGTATCTGCCAAGCATGCAGTGCGGCTGTTTTGGCAGGCAAAAATATCCTATGGCAATAAGTGGAAAGGTTTCACACATCCAGGGCCGGTGCCAGACTATTTTGCACCCTAGGCAAGGTGAGCTACTTTCACACACACACACACACACACACACACACACACACACACCAACTTTGATTTTTAAGAACAGATGTTTCCTGGAAAAAATAAGAAGCACAAAACTTGAAACTGCTAAATTTATTTTAAAGTGCAAGAAATGCGTCATGCCAATTATAGCAAACAAATTGGAAAGGAATGTCTATGGGTCTAAAATGCATTATTTAATAGGAATATCACCTCCAAATCATCCCCCCCAACTCACAAACGCATGCACACACACACACACACACTCAGCATCACTCACTCCAAACAAACACACGCATGAACACATGCATTCACTCAAAGATCCCATGCACCCCATTCACCCATACATTCTCTCTCCAAACATGGAGCCGCCCTGCCCCCACCCCAGCGTCCCTGGCTTCGCTTCAGCTGGGTGGGCGCAGGGCGCCATTTCGCCCGCCCAGGCCCAGCTGAATCCTCGGGCCGGGCTGGCTCACAGCCAATGCGCATGAGTACTGTGCTGCGCCCGGCACCCCTCTTAGCTTGGCGCTCTAGGCGGCCGCCTGAGTGGCCTCTATGGTAGTACCGGCCCTGCACACATCCTTAACAAAAAGATCACATACGGGGAGCACCTGCAGTTAAGATGCTCCTTGGGGAGTCATTTCCACATATTAGAAACGTGTCAGTAGGTCAAAGAACAGATTGAAAGTACTTTGGTAACTTGCTTGTCCTTATGGGTGAAATACAATTGGACCACATTTGTATAGCCTCTGTAAGGTCCCTCAGCTACCTCCCAAAATCTCACTCTGGGCCTTAGCTAGACCTACCTGTTGTCCCGCGACAGAGGAGGGAAGTTCTCGCATTGTGTTTAACGCAAGATCCCTCCTCTGTCTACATGTGATGACCTCTCAAGGAGAAACATCGTGCCTGCCATTTTTTTTATTAAAGGGGCAGCAGCGCATGAACACTCAAGCGCAAAAGGTAAGTTTTTTAATTTTAAATTACTTCCCCCGCTCCCCCCATCCTACCCCCGATGAGTACAGCGCTCCTGAGGAGCGCTGCGCCCCATGCGCGGCTCGCGGCTCCTCACAAAGAATTGCGTGGAGCCGGGTCAAAATGCGCTCATGCAAATTGCAAAATGCAAAATGCAAATTGCGCTCAGCCCGGGACCATGGAAAAACTTGGGCCAAAGGGGAGGGCTCTATCCTGGGGCAAGGGAGGGATTATCCCTCCCTGATCCCGGGATCCCCTGCGTGTCATGTGGATGCACAGGGACAATCCCGGAGTTCGCCCCGGGATAAAGCCCCGTCTAGCTATGGTCTGAATCTCCACTTTAAGTGGCTCCCTACTTTGCTTTATGATTTTATTATATTCATTGTCTGCTTTATGATTTTATAAGAGTGTTAGTCACCCTCAAAGTAGCAATAATGCCAGCCCAAGACATTTTGCTGCCTGAAGTGAAATCCAAACATACCCTTCCCCCTGCTAGGGCCAACCTTTTTCAAAGGACTTGCTGCACCATTAAGACCCATGTTCCTGCCTTCCTCCACTCCTGTACTTGTAGTGGCTCGTAAGATAGGTCGCTTCACCCGTTTCCATGGCAGGGCCAGCCCTGGGCAAGAGAGAGTTTTTTTAGGCAAAGAAATGAATTGTGCAGGTCTGGGCCATAAACCGCTGCAATGAAGCTGGGGCTGGTTAATTTTCTGATCTAATTTGTTTGCCACAAGCCTTCACTGCAGTTGTGATGGCCCCCACTCAATACATATTTGGAAGGACTACAAATGACCTCAGTTCCCATGAGCAAGGACAAGAGAGGTAAACAACTGTACGTGGAGCGGCTGTACAAATCAGCTTTTAAGTACATTCTTTAGATATTACTGTCAGAGTTTCCTGATCCCTCAAGCACACATGCTCAGGCAATCGAACACCAGACACCCAACTCAGTGAGACGTCTTTATTGTGGCAAATCCCATGGCCAAAGCTTAATAGTTACACTCTTTTAAAATCACATAGCTGATGGTCAGTAACCATAATTCCAGAACATTCAAAAGCTAAGCACTACCACCGTGACTAAGATCCTGATCAATGTGGTTTCCCCATTGCAATCTTCATGGCTCTGAACATAATGGACTCAGGATTCCTGGGATATCCAACCCAGGCAATCTATACACAGGGCTCCAATTCCCAGACAAGGAATGGGAATGATTCCTGAAATGATCCATCAGAGGCAATCAAAGGGGTAGATTCTAGAAAGGCCTAAACAAAACACACCCAAAACACATCCAACTTTGAATCTTTCACTTGAAACTCCAGGCCTATCAAGACCAAGGGTAAACCCATACAAGCAATGAGTTCCACACATATCTTGTGTCTTGGTAACTCCATGAGTCACACAGAGAAAAGTCCAAGAGTGAAGATCAAATCCAGCCAGATGGCTCCCTGGGCTGACAGCAAGGAAGACAATCCACAGCAAACAAGGGTTCAAAGTCTATGAAAAGCATCACAGGTCTTCTCATGGCAAGTCCTTGGCAATCCAAAGTTCCAATTAGAAAGAGAGTCCATGTGCATAGTGCCTCTAGAGGCTCAGACAATGGTGAATCCAAATAGAGAGAGCATCAGG
Source organism: Elgaria multicarinata webbii (assembly GCF_023053635.1). Taxonomy (NCBI): domain Eukaryota; kingdom Metazoa; phylum Chordata; class Lepidosauria; order Squamata; family Anguidae; genus Elgaria; species Elgaria multicarinata. The sequence continues at coordinate 20,661,069 of NC_086172.1, forward strand.
CAAAGAAGATAAGACGTTCCTAGCAAAGGAACATGCCTTTTAAGCTGCCTTTGCTTCAGCTTAAAAGTGGGAAACAGTGATAGTAAGACTTCTCCTCCAGACCCCTCCAGACAATAGCCTTTGGCCTTTCAGCAAGGCCCCTGTCCAAACATCTCTCCAGCTATGATACTTCAACTTGTGTGGCCCTTCTGCAAACCCACCCCACCACTGTCAAATTCTCACAGAGAGCTTCTTTGCCAGGGCTGAGTCAGCAGGTGGATGGGAAATAAGATAACTCCCTCTGGCTCTGCTCAGAGAATACTGACATGCAGATTTGGACATTCCACAGGCTGAAATAAGCACAACCACTTCCAGACTACTTCTAATTTAAGTTTAGCCATAAACTACAAGGCCTACTGAAGCTGGGCCCTGATTGTTCCCTTCTTGCAGGGTGTTTCCAATTGCATGTAATACTTTCCTGGATAGTATATTGCATTATTCACGACTGAGCAAATTATAAATTCTTCCCCAATGTATTATTAGTAATATGATGGACATGTCCAAGACACTGTGAAAAATTAATGATGGGATAATCCACTAGCTACTACCCAAGGAGACTCAAAATGGGTGCCAGAGTAAATAACCTGGCTCTCTATAAAACTGTAAAACAGGACCATCTAGGGTGACCCTATGAAAAGGAGGACAGGGCTCCTGTATCTTTAACAGTCGTATTGAAAAGGGAATTTCAGCAGGTGTCATTTGTATATATGGAGAACTTGGTGAAATTCCCTCTTCATCACAACAGTTAAAGCTGCCCTCTTTTAAATCTGGTCACTCTAGTACAGCTCCTGCAGCTTTAACTGTTGTGATGAAGAGGGAATTTCACCAGGTTCTCCATATATACAAATGACACCTGCTGAAATTCCCTTTTTTATGCAACTGTTAAAGATACAGGAGCCCTGTCCTCCTTTTCATAGGGTCACCCTAGTTAAAGATACAGGAGCCCAGTCCTCCTTTTCATAGGGTCACCCTAGTTAAAGATACAGGAGCCCAGTCCTCCTTTTCATATGGTCACCCTAGTTAAAGATACAGGAGCCCAGTCCTCCTTTTCATAGGGTCACCCTAGTTAAAGATACAGGAGCCCAGTCCTCCTTTTCATAGGGTCACCCTAGTTAAAGATACAGGAGCCCAGTCCTCCTTTTCATAGGGTCACCCTAGTTAAAGATACAGGAGCCCAGTCCTCCTTTTCATAGGGTCACCCTAGTTAAAGATACAGGAGCCCAGTTCTCCTTTTCATAGGGTCACCCTAGTTAAAGATACAGGAGCCCAGTCCTCCTTTTCATAGGGTCACCCTAGTTAAAGACACAGGAGCCCTGTCCTCCTTTCCATAGGGTCACCCTAGGACCATTTATCTTCATGCCTGCTTCTGAACTTCTGGAGGCATTGGTGCCAGTGCTCTGGCTGCTGGAAACAGATGCTGAACTAGATCGACCTTTGGTATCCTCTAGCTAAGCAATTTTTATATTCTCCTGCTGTGGTTTTAGAAAGATACAAGCCATAGCTAGACCAGGCTTTATCACAGGGTGAACTCCGGGATTGTCCCTGTGTGTCCACATGACGCACAGGGGATCCCGGGATCAGGGAGGGATGATCCCTCCCTTGAGCCGGGATATAGCTCTCCCCTTTGGCCCCAGTTTTTCCACGGTCCCGGACTGAGCCTGAGACTGTGGAATGTGTGGCTGGTTCCCGTGGGTTGATCTGGCTCCGCGCGATTCCTTGCACAGAGCTGGGAGCCGTGGCCATCGGGGGTAGGGTGGGGGGAACTGAGAAAGTAATTTAAATTTTAAAAAGGACTTATCTCCTGCGCACAAGCGTTTGTGTGCTGCTGGTCCTTTAAGAAAATTTTTTAAATGGCGGGCGCGACACCTCTCCTTCTGAGGTCGTCGCACGTCACGTGTAAACAGGGGAAGGATCTCGCGTTAAACACAACACGAGATCTTCCCTCCTCCGTCGCAGGATAGCAGGTAGGTCTAGCTAAGGCCATAGATACACATATGTTTTCCAGAGTAGTCGCACCTTTGGCAAAACACCTGAGAATTTGCATTTTTAAAAAGGTGCCTGTGTTATTCCTTGTTCTTGCTGCTTACCCATACCTTAAAAGAGGCGCACCCGGCACCAGAGGGTTTCTCCAAAATTGAATTGGGAAAGAGGGTCAACACCCCTGCTTTAAACAGCAATGCTGGAACTGTCACAAGAACGTGGCTACATTTCCCTTCATGGTTCTATGAAAAGCAAACACTTCTATAATCTTCCACCAGCTAAAGATGGTCCAGCAGAAGGCACAACCTCCTGAATTTTGAATCTCTCCCAGATTCATATATACTAGCTGTAATTCGGGATATTGGGAGCAATTAGTGAGATTTGGGCAATACATATATTTAAAATGAGCACTGTGAACACCATAGAAAGTAACCCGGCTATTCTTTTCTTAAAACAGTTATGAAGTGCTGTAATAATAATGCAATGTTTTGGAGGTGGCCATCACATTGGTAATGAGTGACATGTTTGCGGAACAAAAATACCAACAGCTGAGTAAAAACAACGGAGCTGTGGGGAATCCCTTTGCTTCCAGGAATGGGAACAAGCCCACATTGAGGTTCAGGCCGTGATGCTTTTAAATTAATTTATTCCATAAGAGTCCTGGGGGCTACATTCTTAACTCTGTAACGTACAATTTAATGCTTTCCCATTATGTTTACTTTTTCATTTCCTGCACTCCAAAATTTATTCCAACACCCAAGGCCAAGTCCTCTATTGGCGGAGGCCTCAGGCAGACACATTGATTTCTATAGCCGTTCCTGAGATTTATAAGAGGGCAATGTTTAACCTGCCACCATGTTTAGGAATTGCTATGGCATTTGGCACACAACTGCACAAATGTGCTAAATGCCAACACTGTGCCATATGCTCAGGGCTCTAAAGACAATTAAGCCACATGCTTTTGGCTTCCAGATTGCTTTCACACGTAGTCTTTCCAAGATGCCATGGCAATTGAATGATTTTCTTTGTATATCAGTGGAGATAGGGAGTAAGTCATATTTTACCTTGAGAAAGGAGTGTTGGTGTCTGTGAAACAGGGCTGTGTTTCCACAATTGCTCTCAATTGCAGTGTTTGTTACCAGGGCTGGTGCTACCATAGAGGCCACTCAGGCGGCCGCCTAGAGCGCCAAGCTAAGAGGGGCGCCGGGCACAGCGCAGCACTCACGCGCGTTGGCTGGGAGCCGGCCCGGCCCGAGGATTCAGCTGGGCCTGGGCGAAATGGTGCCCCACGCCCGCCCAGCCGAAGCGAAGCCAGGGACACTGGGGTGGGGGTGGGGCAGCTCCACGTTCGGACTTCTGGAACGCGCCCGGAAGAGAGAGAGAGAGAGAGAGAGAGAGAGAATATGTATGGGTGAATGGGGTGCATGGGGTCTTTGAGTGAATGCATGTGTTCATGCGTGTGTTTGTTTGGAGTGAGTGATGCTGAGTGTGTGTGTGTGCGCGCGCATGTGAGTTGGGGGCGATGATTTGGAGGTGATATTCCTATTAAATAATGCATTTTAGACCCATAGATGTTCCTTTCCAATTTGTTTGCTATAGTTGGCATGACGTATTTCTTGCACTTTAAAATAAATTTAGCAGTTTCAAGTTTTGTGCTTCTTATTTTTTCCAGGAAACATATGTTCTTAAAAATCAAAGTTGGTGTGTGTGTGTGTGTGTGTGTGTGTGTGTGTGTGTGTGTGTGTGTGAAAGTAGCTCACCTTGCCTAGGGCGCAAAATAGTCTGGCACCGGCCCTGTTTGTTACTGGCTCATCAAGGGAAAGTAACGATTTTAATCATGGCATTTTAAAATGTTATTTTAGCAATCTGAACACTGTGCCGCCCTAATTAGGTTGGTTTCACAAAAATATGCTGGTGTTCCTAGACAGAGATTTGCTACAACATAAGAACACAAGAAGAGCCGTGCTGGATCAGATCAAGGGTCCATGTAGTCCATGACTCTTAGCACACAGTGGCCAATCAGCTGTCGACCAGGGACTGACAAGGCAGGACATGGTGCAACAGCACCCTCCCACCCATGTTCCCTAGCAACTGGTGTATATAGGCTTACTGCCTCTGATACTGGAGGTTGCACTTAGCCATCAGGTCTAGTAGCCACTAATAACCTTCTCCTCCAGGAATTTATCCAACCTCTCCCACCAATCAACTTCATGAGATGACCCAGGGTTCCAGTATTATAGGAGAGGGAAAAATGTCCTTCTATCCACGTTCTGCACACCATGCACAATTTTGTACAAGTCTCATTCTCTAGAGTGGACATCAACTGCTCTATACCAGGCTTGCCCAGATGTGGATTGTGCATCAACCTCAGCAAAAAAAGAAAAAGAAAAAAAGGGGGTGGGACAAAAGTGGATGGAGATTTGAATGTGCTAATTTATATATAGAAGTGAAAATTCAGAAATCGTTACTCAGATTTAAATAGAAATACAATATATCTCACCTGTGTGCCTCCTCAGTCTGCTGGCCAGGTGCTACCTGTGGATGGACAACTTCAAGGTCCCTGCTGCTCTCCCTTCTTATGGGCTCTTTAAAATGACCTTGGATTGAAAATAAAGGACTGTCCTCTGTAAAGTAGGAGACATGGCTGCTTTACTTCACACATATCCCTTTCTAAAGCAAATTCAGAGCTAAACTAGATGATACATTTCACATGTCTTTTTTTTTTTTTACAAGGAGCAGCTAATCCAACATTGAAGAAGACCATAAGGAATTATTACTTGGAATTATTAACATAGAACCACAGAACAGTAGATTTGTAAGGGGGTTATAAGGCCATCGGGTCCAACCACCTGCTCAATGCAGGAATCCACCTTAACACATCCCTGACAGATGGTTGTCCGGCTGCCTCTTGAAGGCCTCTAGTGTGGGAGAGCCCATGACCTCCCTAGGTAATTGTTTCCATTGCTGTACTGCTCTAACAGTCAGGAAGTTTTTCCAGATGTCCAGCCAGGATCTGGCTTCCTGTAACTTGAGCCCATTAGTCCATGTCCTGCACTCTGGGATGATCGAGAAGAGATCCTGGCCCTCCTCTGTGTGACAGCCTTTCATGTATTTGAAGAGTGCTATCATGTCTCCCCTCAGTCTTCTCTTCTCCAGACTAAACAGGCCAAGTTTTTTTTCAGTCTGTCCTCATAGGGCTTTGTTTCCAGACCTCTGATCATCCTGGTTGCCCTCTTCTGACCCCTCTCCAGCTTGTCTGCATCCTTCTTGAATTGTGGTACCCAGAACTGGACCAAACTGCACCAAGATGAGACCTAATTGGTTAGGCCTCGTCATCTTGGGTATTTGGCCCAGTTCTGGGTACAACACTTCAAGAAGTAATTTGGTTTATCGGTCTACATTCAAGGAAATAGCTTTGTTAAATAATGTGCTGAAAACATTTTTGTATTTTAAACATTTTGGTTTCCTTGATTTGGTTTTAAATACTTGCTTATATAGTGTAAATGAAGTTTTCCAGAAGTGTGGACTGATGTGTCATCAATACATGGGTGACATCCATTGCTCTCTCTCTCTTTCTCTTGGCATGTCTAGACCAGGGGAGGGAGGGGGGAGGTTCTCACGATATGCTGATCGCAAGATCCTCCCCTTTGGAGAGACGCGCGCACGACATCCTGGGAGGAATGAAGGATGTTGCACCCGCCATTTTTTTTTACAGACAATGAGCGCACGTGCGCTCCAACAAAAAGTAAGTGGTTTTTTTTAAAAAAAAACCATGCTCCCCCACCCCACCCCCAGTGGGCATGGAGCACCTGAAGAGCTCCGTGACCTGCTCCTGCCTCCTTGCGTTTACTCGCGAGGAGCCAGGACGAAACCAGGACGGCCGCCTACACCTACCATGGTCTCGGAACAATCCCGAGACCATGAGAAAAATCGGGCTAAAAGTTGTCCCAGTTATCCCGGGGAAATGGAGGGATCTTCCCTCCCTGCCCCCAGGATCCCCTGTGTATCATGTGGATGCACAGAGATGATCCTGGGACAATCCCCAGGATAAGGCAGGGTGTAGACATGCCCCCACTCTCTCTCTCTCTTTCTCTCGCCCTTTTATCAAATCCAGGTGAAGCAGTGGGTATCAGTGCACACACACCGTAATGGACTAGATGAGGGCTACTAAACAGAGCCTCAACCCAGACACGAGAGAGGTACTGTTTGGGGAGTGCACCCCTTCAAAAGGATCAGGTTAAAACGTTTGGGGTGCTCTTGGAACCAGCACCATTGCTGGAGGCCCAGGTTGCTCTGGTGACTTGGAGCACCGTTTATCAGCTTAGGCTGATCTATAAACTTTGCCTTTATCTAGACAGAGACTGCCCAGCTACCCTTATCCACATTCTGGTAACCTTTCAATTTGATTACTGCAATGGGGCTGCTTTTGTAAACCATTTGGGAACAGGGGCAAAATGGCTCAAATAGGGCAGCAACACTGTTAACAGGGGCTGGCCAATATGATCCTATTATACCAGTGCTTTGCCATCTGCCCCAGGTTCCAAACCAAAATACTGGTATTATTAACCTTTAAAGCCCTGGACTGCTTGGGGCCCAGGATACCTGAAGGGTCACTTCCTTCCACATGAATCTACCCAGAACCTAAAACATTTCCTTGGACCATTTTCCAAGTCCCCCCACCAAATGAGGTGAGGTAAAGTGGCTTCTAGAGAGAGGGCCTTTTCAGTAGTAGCACCCCGGTTAGTTCCCTGTGTCATTCTGATTATTTGGTTATATTCGGTTTATTTTCAAAATTAATTTTTGTATTTTATGGTTTCAACTGCCCAGGGAACTTCTGTTGTTGGTCAGTTCATAAGTATTGAACATACATGAATGGCAAAGTAGAAGCATCTTGTATTATTTTGTGTTAGGTTGTTTTTCCTGACCTTCATATAGTTTCCCAGTATTTTTGGGGGGTTGGCTGACCTTTCCGCTTTACCTGTTTTGGCCTCCTGCAGAGGCACAGTGTGTTTAGAGCAGTGTTTGTCTAGGGTGACCGTATGAAAAGGAGGACAGGGCTCCTGTATCTTTAACAGTTGTATTGAAAAGGGAATTTCAGCAGGTGTCATTTGTACATATGGAGAACCTGGTGAAATTCCCTCTTCATCACCACAGTTAAAGCTGCAAGTGCCCTGCCCTCTTTTAAATCTGGTCACTCTAGTATAGCTCCTGCAGCTTTAACTGTGGTGATGAAGAGGGAATTTCACCAGGTTGTCCATATATACAAATAACACCTGCTGAAATTCCCTTTTCTAGGCAACTGTTAAAGATACAGGAGCCTGGTCCTCCTTTTCATATGGTCACCCTCTGTTTGTTGATTGACACTAAAGTTACCTGAATACTTCCCTGTAGCCAGCCCTGAGCTTTGATTAATTCATCTCCATGACTAGGAAGATGACCTCCTGCAATGGCCCGGTTTTCTTCCCCATCCTAATCTTCCACTAGATTTTATAGAAATCCAGGCAGTGCTTGCTCTCTGTTGTATTAAGGAAAAAAACAAGTCTATTTGTTTGCCAGAGTAGAATAATACATAGGTTTTTATTCAATAAAATGTCCTCAGTGGATGCAAACTACCTCATTGTGTTTCCAACATGTATCGCTTCTTTAATAATACTATTATTCGAATGCACCCTGATTATTGACTGAACTGCAAATAGCATTTGGGGCGTTTTTTTGAGATTTTTTTGAGTAAAATGTAGGAGCCAAAATCCTTAACAGGATGGCCATTTTTGTTGTGGGTCATACCAAATTAAGCTATTCAAGGTAAGCTATTAATTTGGATTTTTAAAAATAAGTTCTTTGATTACCTTAACCCCAATCTGTAAAATGTTTTTTTACAGATCTGCTTTTTTTTCACTGTAGCTATCTCTTCTCTCTTTCAGTTTTACCTACTTCCCTTTTCTTTCTTTCTTTCTTTTTCCCTGCTTCTCCTTCACACCTCTCCCCTTCCCACTCTTTTTAAAAACGACCTTAAAACATCAAAATAGAACGGTGGTGATGCTGTTGGTGAAACGCTTCTGAGATTAGAGCACAAGCCAGTTATGGGTCATGATGACCTCCCAACTGAAGAAAATGGATTCTCTCAAGAGCAGGAAAAGGTTTAGAACCTGACATTCTAGTGGTTTCACAAAGCACATCTATGCTATAAACATCTGAGGTCAGTTTAACTGTCATTGCTTGTCCCAAAGTATCCTGGGAATTTTAGTTTGGTGAAAGCGCTGAGAAATTACTTTCTTTATTAGAGATACCTATTTTTCCAACAGAGCCACAGTTCCCAGGATTCCCTTGGTAAAGCAGTTTAAATCTGTGGTGTGGGCACAACCTCAAGGAATGAAACATGGGTCTACAAATTATTCAGAATAAATATGCACGGAATTGAATGGCCTTATTTATTTAAGTTTAATCCTTATGTTCACCACTCCGGAATCTGTTTCAGATATGGAGTGGAATACAAATTTTGTAAATAAATAAATAAATAATTCAAATATTTATAGCCCACCTTTTAGGCTAAGAACCCTCTCAATGCAGCTTCCAAACTAAAATACAAATAAGAATAAATGTCAAACAAGAACATCCAGCCCCTAAAGTCCAATAAATGATTGTAGCTAAAACCAACATCAGCTGAAAAAGTCCGTCTCTTAAAAAAAAGAACAAGAACATGGAAGAACAAGTACATGGGCCTTCAAGGCTTTTCTAAAGACCAGTAATGATGGTGCACCATAGCTGCTATTGTGTTCCACAAATGTCTTTTATCCCCCTTGGCCAGCACGGCGTGAGGGGGAGAAACACTCATTGCAGTGGGGAGGAGGGGAATAAAGGCCTCACGTGTTGCACACATGGGCCACGTGAGACAGAGGCGGGGCCAAGCCTATAAAAGCTGGTCCCTCCCCTTTTTCAGCCTCTCTGGGACTGGCCTGGTGGTGTCCTTTAGGTTGTGGGCACAGGGCGTCCTTACACTCCGCCTTTATCGCCCTACCGAGGAGGGTTCGCTTAAACTCACCCACACCTCCCTTAAGGACGCAAGCGTGTGCTTGGCCTAACGTGCGAGGGCAGGCTGGCTATAGCCCCATCCAAATCGCCCCTCATCCTTCACTGCCCCTCAGCAGGCATGAACTAAGGCCATGATAACCTGTTGCATTTCAGGGTTGGCTATGGTCCAACTATGGTCCAACTAATGGTCCACCCAAGGCTGCCTCCCAATAATAAATAAACGAGAGGCTGTGTAGTATAGTGGTTAGAATCCACTCCACCCCCATCCCACCCCAGCATCACAGCTTGGCTTTGGCTGGGCGGGCACCTAGCCGAAGCCAAGCCAGGACACTGGGGTGTGGGGAGGGAGGGCAGACGGCTCCACATTCTGGCGCCCGGGCACACCGGACATCAGAACATGGAGCCGTCCGCCCGCCCCCCCACCCCCCCATCAGCGTCCCTCCCAGCTGAAGCCAAGCCGGGACGCTGGGGTGGGGGTGGGCGGGCAGACAGCTCCACGTTCTGACGTCTGGAATGCCTGGAGCCACACTCCCAGTCAGAGACGCTCTAGCAGAGTGCCCGCCCCAGTCGACAGCCCCGTCCGTCGCCTCGTGTAGCACTTCCGGGTATGTCACTTGAGGTGAAGGAAAGGTAACGCAGCCTCCATCCCTGCCTGTCTCCGCCTACCTGGGGTGGGGGGGTATGCTGGGTGGTGGTGGGGATGAAAGCAGCTCACCTTGCCTAGGGCGCAAAATAGCCTGGCATTGGCCCTGCATAGAGCTGAACATGTTGTTGATCTTAAATACAGGTGAAGGCAGTCCTTCAAGTAGCCTGCTCCCAATCATTAAAGAAGCTATGGATCCCACTCTGTCCAGCATATATAATACAAAGCAAAAAAAAAAGTGATAATATACTCATTATATTTAGGGGGAAATGCACAGAAATGCAGAGAAGCCTCAATTGAATATCCATATAATTAAGTTAAATTGTTTCCATTAACCAGTGAATTCTTCTCCGAACCCTAATGAATTCACTGACATGGATAACAGACACCTTACAATACCACTGGCTAGTGTTTTTTGGTGTTTTTTTATTATTATTATCTTGGATAAACTACTGCAGATCCATACAATTTGGCTGCAGAAATTATTGCAGATTGTTCATCAAGGTTGCTTCTCGCCAAAATACATAGTGTGATATACACAGATTTTGCTATATGGAACTGAAAGAATCTGATATACATTATGATGCCATTATTTCTTATTGAGGGGAATGTCTCCGAGAAGCTTTCAAGTTACACAGAGCTCTTTGTCAGACCAGAAGGAAAAGTAGCCAATAGCCAGGTAAACAAAAGCAAAATGGGCGTAAATGTAATTAGATAATTTCGAAATAGCACACAGACTGCTTCATATGTGTAGGTCTGACAGTCACACAGAGCTCTCATATTATCCTGCTGTGGCTGTTTCAGACTCAGTCCTGGCACAGACTATGAAGCAAACCTGTCTCAAAGGTCAAAAAGCAGCTAGACATCAGAAGCACAGTGCTATCGGCCAATATGAGAGCAGTCAAAAAGCAGAGCCAAAGACAAGCACAGGCAAATAGTCAAATCCTAGGAGCAGAGCCTGATGAGGGGTCAGTCAAAGTAAGAAGGGAGGTCACAGAAATTAGGTTGCACAGCTGATATTCAAATGTTGTTCTAGCACCTAGTGTCTGGAACTGACGGCTTTTAAGCCTGAGCCTTCAGAGCACAGCTCCAGACCTCATGAACAAAGCTTTGCTCACACGTATATCTTCACTCAAGAGGAGCCCATGTTCCTCAAGCAGGCACATCTGTACCTGGCATCAGGCTGAGCCTTGACCGTCAGACACCTGCGATCCTTTGAGCTACGGGGCCACTCAGTATCTGCCTCTAACTCTGAGAAGGGGCTACCTATGACTTGAGGGTTAGAGCCAATTAGGGTGACCATATGAAAAGGAGGACAGGGCTCCTGTATCTTTGACAGCTATATTGAAAAGGAAATTTCAGCAGGTGTCATTTGTATATATGGAAAACCTGGTGAAATTCCCTCTTCATCACAGCATTTAAAGCTGCCCTCTTTTAAAACTGGTCACTCTAGTATAGCTCCTGCACCTTTAACTGTGGTGATGAAGAGGGAATTTCACCAGGTTCTCCATATATACAAATGTCACCTGCTGAAATTCCCCTTTCTATGTAACTGTTAAAGATACAGGAGCCCTGTCCTCCTTTTCATAGGGTCACCCTAAGTCAATAGCTGTCCCCCATGAACCAGGACCAGCCCCTGATCCGCCTCAAGGACACCAGGCTCAGGCAGCTCCTCCACGATGCTTGGCCCAGGGGAACCAGGTCATTATCAGAAGAGAAGTCCTCCAGAGGGGGCAGGGCACATATGAGCAGATGCTTCCTTACTTGTTTCAATGGTGGAGACAGGCCACCACGCACAATGGGATGCCCTAAATGGCAAAGTGAGTAGGGAAACTCCCCGACATGCACACTGCATCCTCTGGATCAGAATGAAAAAGTTAAAAAACTGTTTATGCACAGTGGACTATAGTTTGTTGAACTGATCTAACATCATAGAAAACTTACTATCATGGCAACATAACTGTTTTAACTGTTTTAATGGCATCTATTGCTTTTAAATTATATATTGTTTTAACTTGGATTATGGTTTAATTTGTTTTTAACTGTGTATATTTATTGTTTTATACTGTATGTTTTTATCTGTACGCCGCCCTGAGATCTTAGTGAAATAGGGCAGGATATAAATGTTTTAAATAAATAAACATAGATTGGTTTAGCAAAAGATGTCATCTACATGCCAATAAGAATATTTGTACACACACGCATGAATTTTTGCAATTACCATTTCCTACTTTGTATCTAGCAGTAATTTCTGTCAGAGGTCGGCCAACTGAGCTGTTGGTCCATTTTGCCTACTCAGTGGTGGTGCATATCTTTCAAACATTTGGAACACTGACACAATGGGCATGATAATGAGATTATAGCAGCCAGAAATCAAATCCTCCTCCTCCTCCTCCTCCTCCTCCTCTTCCTCCTCCTCCTCCTTCTCCTTCTTCTTGCCTTACATAAGCCACTCATCCATTTCCAGGCAAGCAACAGCCATTCATCCACGGAATAACACAAATCCACAATAAATTCCAAACTGTATATTATCTGTTTGGAACACTGACACAATGGGCATGATAATGAGATTATAGCAACCAGAAATCAAATCATCCTCCTTCTCCTTCTCCTTCTCCTTCTCCTTCTCCTTCTCCTCCTCCTCCTCCTCCTCCTCCTCCTCCTCCTCCTCCTCCTCCTCCTCCTCCTTCTCCTCCTCCTTCTTCTTCTTCTTCTTCTTCTTCTTCTTCTTCTTCTTCTTCTTCTTCTTCTTCTTCTTGCCTTACATAATCCACTCATCCATTTCCAGGCAAGCAGCAGCCATTCATCCATGGAATAACACAAATCCACAATAAATTCCAACCTGTATATTCTCTGTTTCTGCCTCTGGATTGGCTGCCATATACACAGGAAACTGGAAAGGGTCACCAGTAATTATACAGCTGCAGGTGTTGGGAACAGTCAGTCCTTTAGTAACAAAGAAATAATGGGAATTGTTATCATTGTCGACTTCACCTTTCTATGTAAAATATATACACTTAGACAAAGATGGACATCGTTAATGGTATTCTTTTTATACGTTCAGCATTTGGATACCTGCTGCCAATTTTGGCTCTCGCAGGCCCCACTTGCAGGCTTGGATCTACAGAGCATTATTATCAGCTAGACAGATGGTTCCTCAGGCATGGAAATCCAGACATCCTCTGGATACTCACACCTCAAAAGACATTTTTTTCTGAGAATTTTTTTTTAATTTTCTGTTTCTCATCCCAAGAGAAATCAAGGCCAGGTTGAAGAATTTACTCTGAATAGTTTCCGGCTTTTGTGGTGGCTGCCATATTCACATAGACTGACAATGCTGTAGAACAGTGGCTCCCAAACTTTTTCAGGTAACCGCCCCCTTGGTTATACAAACTAGGCATGTGCTCCGCTCCAATTAGAAGCGCAGAAGCAGGAGCGAATTGGCCTGCTCCGCCTTGCCCAGAGGCGGAGTAGAAGTGGACCGCGGACCCCTAGAAGCAAGGCGAAGAGAAACGACCATTGGCGGAGCGCTTCTCTTTCCGCAGAGCGCTCCGATCGCCATCTTGAAACATTTCACCCATAGATAACTGGGTTGTTTTTGAAGCTATCGTTCTGAAAATTCTTGTGCTTAGACAGTCGTGGATGGGGGTCATTTTGAGACTACTCTCACCTCTCTGAGTCGTGCGGGTCGCGTGCTATTTTTTTTTAAAATCGGGTCGACAAACAGGGACAGCGCGGGTCAAACGGCGGTTTTCGCCCATAGGATTGCATTGCGGAAAAGAATCGGGGATAACTGGGTTGATTTTTAAGCTATCGTTCTGAAAATTCTTGTGCTTAGACAGTCGTGGATAGGGGTCATTTTGAGACTACTCTCAACTTTCTGTGTCCTTTGGTTCGCGTGCTAGAATTTTTAAAAAATCAGGTCAACAAACAGGGACAGCGCGGTAAACCGGCGGTTTGGGGTTTTTTTTTTTGTTTTTTTGTTTTGAAGCGATGACAGGCACATTCAACTCCCAATCCTGATGAGAATTGATCACCTCATGAAGCATCCTCCAATCCAAGCGTTGGAGGGGGGGACTAAGGCAGAGGCACCCTCAGAGCTTTCTGCTTTGTGTCTCTTTGTGGGTTGTCGTTCGTGGAGAGAGGAGTTAGTTATAGGTGCTGCTGCTGTGTTTGGACTTTGGAGATAGATTAGGATTTAGCTTGGCGCGCGTGTGTGTGTTTGTTTGCTTCTTTCTGACTTTTAGCTTAGTTTGCTCTGTGTTTTTCCCTTACTTTGATTTAATATAAACTTTATTTTTAAACTTTGGAGTGTGTGTTTGGTTTGTTGGTTGGTTGGTTGTCCCCCCCTCCCCTCTCTTAAAGCCTGACTGTGTTTCATCTTCCTTCCTTCTATATACCAAAAAAAATACAAAAAAAATACCAAAAAAAAATTATTCTCTATTTCTTCTCTCTGTTACTTGGACTCTGTGTGTGACTGTGTGATTGTGTGAGCGTGCTGTGTGTGCAGTGCACTGTTTGTGAAGTGCAACAGCCACTGATTGAGAATTTCAAATCCTGTTTGGGCAAAGCATACACACACTTCTTGTCCCATTTCCCTACATACAGTAGGATTAGACACATGGATTAGCTTTCATGGTGCCAAGTTTGAGGTTTCTAACATGCAAAATGACAGAGCTATGGAAAGAGGTGTGAATGGGGTACCCGATTTTCATAAATTCCCCAAAAATCAGGGGATGATGGGATTGCCTTGAAACTTGGCGTCCATGTGGACACGTGGATAAGCTATCATGGTGCCAAGTTTGAGGTTTCTAACTTGCAAATTGACATAGTTGTAGAATGGGACAATTTGGGGTGAGTTAAGCCGCGCCAAAAATCAGGGGATGATGGGATTGCCTTGAGTCTGGGCGTCCATGTGGACACATGGATAAGCTATCATGGTGCCAAGTTTGAGGTTTCTATCATGCAAATTGACAGAGCTATCCCAAGGGGTCTGAATGGGGTGCCCGATTTTCAAAAATTCCCCAAAAATCAGGGGATGATGGGATTGCCTTGAAACTTGGTGTCCATGTGGACACGTAGATAAGCTATCATGGTGCCAAGTTTGAGATTTCTAACTTGCAAATTGACGGAGCTATCGAAAGGGATGTGAATTAGGGTTATGGGTGGTGCGTTAGAGGTTAGAGCAGCTCCAAAAATCAGGGGATGATGGGACTGCCTTGAGTCTGGGCGTGCATGTGTGTCCCTGAATAAGCTCTCATGGTGGCGAGTTTGAGATTTTTAGCGTGCAAATTGACGGAGCTATGGAAAGGGGTGTGAATGGGGTGCCTGATTTTCATAAATTCCCCAAAAATCAGGGGATGATGGGATTCCCTTGAAACTTGACGTGCATGTGTATACCCCCATGAGGTGTCATGGTGCCAAACGTGAGGTTTCTAACTTGAACAGAAAAAAAGTTGTTTACTTTTTTAGCTTTCAATGCAACCCTATGGGGGGGAAACGGAGCTCCGATCCGGATCCGGAGCTCCGAGCGGAGCGGAGCGGACATGGGCGGAGCGGGGGCGGGGCGAAGTGGCCCGATCCGAAAATCGCAGATCTGGAAGTGAAGCGGAGCGGGGGGTCCGTGCACACCCCTAATACAAACTCATGCCCAGTGCCCCCTACCCTACCCTACCCTACCCTATAAAATCATTATTCAGAATAGCAGTTTTCAACGACCCACTTAAGGAAGATAATAAAAATAAAATTCAAAACAGTAACAATTAATTGAATATTTATTCAAAATCCAATAACATTTTTTTTTAGTTTATTCAATTAAACACAATTGATGGACTTGATCCAGTGATATCATCTTTTCAAAGTCATTTAACAAGAATATTAGATATCACATTTAGTAACTAGGGTAGAGTACGTCACTATTCTGTAAATTCTTAATGTGATGGATGGGCATGATGAAGGGATACCAGTTTCCCAATGTCTGGTTTAAAGTCACTTAACATGAGTCTTAAATCACCATGTTTAGTAATCTGGAGTCAATTTCTTTGCTTGGAGACAAGAAGGCAGAACACACCACATTCCACCAAATATGTTGGAAATGCAACCAGGAGCTTCTGAACCACTCTCCACAGTGCAGGATAGCGATCAGAAATTTCCTTCTGTAACCAAAACTCCTGGTACAATTTCTTAAACGTTGATTCCTTAAATGGGAAGCACCCACCTCAGGCTTGCCGAGGGAGGGAGGGAGGGAGGGAAAAGAGAGCGAACGCCTCTGTTTTGCAGCCGACATGGCAGGGCACACCATGCAGGGTATGTCTCTTCATAAGCATTTTGGTGTTTTTGAAACATTTCAATTCACTGTTAAAAGGACTCTTCTTAAACAGTATTAATACATGTGTGGATTCTTCCCCTATATGGCTTGGGACCAAACTACCTTCTCCCATAAAAATGTCCCTGGATTTTAAGACCTTCTGGAGAGGCGCTTCTCGGAAAAGGCCACCTCGAGTGCCCCCTGCTGCCCCTTTGCCTCTAAGCACCCCCTGCTGCTCCCTTGCCTCTTAACAGCCCCCTATGCAATCCTACCACCCCTACAGGGGTGGTACCTCCCACTTTGGGAACCACTGCTGTAGAAGGATACTCAGTCCAGGGCATTTTAGAGGATGCAAAATGGTGGCCAGGTTGCCAGCACAGTTGCTGCTGTTGTCACTGGCAGGGGCAGAAAAATAAAATTAAAAACTGGGGAGGGGAGCAGACAGGAAAAAGAAGCCATGTGATTGGCACTGCTAACGGTGAGGCCCACCATGTGAGAAACTGTTGGAGAATTTGTCCTCTCCCCCCCACCCCCCGGAGAAATTTGGCAAAATGGTCTCTCTGCAATTTCTCTGTGCAAAAGCAGGGTGGAGAATTTCAAGTGGCCATTCACACGTAGCTCTAGCACAGCGGTTCTCAACCTGTGGGTCGGGACCCCTTTGGGGGGTCGAATGACCCTTTCACAGGGGTTGCCTAATACCATCGGAAAACACATATTTCCGATGGTCTTAGGAAACTGTATTGACTGAACTATGTCATGTATCATCTTTTGTATTATTAAAGCTATTGTTATGTATTATTTTCATTAGCAAACCATCCCATGACAATGGATCGTGTAGAGAAGAACGAAAATAATTTTATGGTTGGGGGTCACCACAACATGAGGAACTGTATTAAAGGGTCGCGGCATTAGGAAGGTTGAGAACCACTGCTCTAGCACACCTAGTTGGACAGCCTGAGAGGCTCAGTGGTGATGAAAGGTGTCATTTTCAGAAAGCTAGAAGCTTTTGCTCTTTGAATGTTCAGGTGAAACGCCGTCAGCCCCACTGACGGCGGTACCCTGCTTCAAATCGCAGTGTCATCCTCTTTCCCTTTCCCTTTCCTTTTCTTTTTGAACCACATTAGTTTATCATTAATTTAGCTGTTCTTTCTGATCAAGCACTTGGGGAAATGAGGTTGATGGGGAATGAAAATTGAATGAAGTGATACATTTTGTTTGACTGCTTCCCAGAACACCTGTGTGATGCCACCACTCTTGCTTCCTTTAATTCCCTCCTTTAAAAACTCACCTGTTCCATGAAGGCTTGGTTTCTATGCCCTAACTAAACTTAGGAAAGTATAACAGAAATAATGCCTATTTTTTTTCCCCTCTCTATCCCTTTCTCCATTTACCTTCTTTTCCCCTGTTGTCTTTCCTGTGGTGAATTTTACATGGCAAACTCCTTGGGGCAGGGATCTTTATTCTTATCCTTTGGAAACCCCATACACACTGATGGTACCACAGCAGCAATGACTTGGATCCAAAGTTGTTTTGAGCAAGTAGAAAGGCCCTTCTAGCCATGCACCCCATTCTCCTGCAGTCCCTGATGGCCTATCTTACGCCATTCCAGAGGTTCCCTTTACTCTCAGGGACAGCTTTTGGGAGATGCAGGTAGGGATGGAAGAGAAATTAGCTTAATCTCATTTTTTTATATATAAATTCACCCAATTTGCACCTATCAAACGTATAGGTGAACCAGAACGCAATTCCTGCTGCACACGTGGAACTCCAACGTAATACGCAACAATAAGCAAAAATAACAATAAAAATGATCCAAACCAGGAGTGACTTGTGAGCCAGGGCTTTGGGGAGGAGAGAGACGTCCACAAGGCTGTGGGGAGGAGAGAGATATCCACAGAGCCTTGAGGAGGAGAGAGACGTCCACAGGGCCTTGGGGAGGAGAGAGACGTCCACAGGACCTTGGGGAGGAGAGAAACGTCCACAGGGCCTTGGGGAGGAGAGAGACGTCCACAGGGCCTTGGGAAGGAGAGAGACGTCCACAGGGCCTTGGGGGGGGAGTGACGTCCACAGGGCCTTGGGGGGGGGAGAGACGTCCACAGGGCCTTGGGGGGGAGAGAGACGTCCACAGGGCCTTGGGGAGGAGAGAGACGTCCACAGGGCCTTGGGGAGGAGAGAGACATCCACAGGGCCTTGGGAGGGGAGAGAGACATCCACAGGGCCTTGGGTGGGGAGAGAGACGTCCACAGGGCCTTGGGGAGGAGAGAGACGTTCACAGGGCCTTGGGGGGGGGGGAGTGATGTCCACATGGCCTTGGGGGGGAGAGAGACGTCCACAGGGCCTTGGTGGGGAGAGAGATGTCCACAGGGCCTTGGGGAGGAGAGAGACGTCCACAGGGCCTTGGGGGGGAGAGAGACGTCTACAGGGCCTTGGGGAGGAGAGAGACGTCCACAGGGCCTTGGGGAGGAGAGAGACGTCCACAGGGCCTTGGGGGGGAGAGAGACGTCCACAGGGCCTTGGGGAGGAGAGAGACGTTCACAGGGCCTGGGGGGGGGGAGTGATGTCCACATGGCCTTGGCGGGGAGAGAGACGTCCACAGGGCCTTGGTGGGGAGAGAGATGTCCACAGGGCCTTGGGGGGGAGAGAGACGTCCACAGAGCCTTGGGGAGGAGAGAGACGTCCACAGGGCCTTGGGGAGGAGAGAGACGTCCACAGGGCCTTGGGTGGGGAGAGAGACGTCCACAGGGCCTTGGGGAGGAGAGAGACGTTCACATGGGTCTATGGGAGTGTAAATGGATGGTGAGTAATGAATGGTGTGCCCCATGCAGTGACCATGAAACCAAGGGTCAGATGGAAAAAAGGAGAGGGCTCCACCGAGAGGCAGATCACGGCATTACTTATGAATATGGGGAATGGGGGGGGGAGCTCTACACTGGGGCAATCTCACCCATATCACCGAAATGTGAAAGATCATCCCTCCCCACTAGTAATCTCTCCCTTCACTTCCACTGCCACTATCAAACTACACTCCTTTGTTTAACGTCTGCCTTTTTCCTAAGGTAGCTGGTGATTGGGCAGGAGACAAATCAGATCAGAGGTACCCTGAAAGTAAACAAAAGCATATCGTATTTTATTTTATTTTATTTAAAAAAGGAAGCTTATTATTTAAGAATGTTAAGTACTTTTAAACAAGGTTTTTCTGTACAATTTATTTTATTGTCGATCAAGTGTTAGAAACCCCAGTTCCTATCACTAAGCTTAAGCCAATGCTATCCCCTGATCAATGAAATGCTGAAGGCAGTGTACAAAATAAAGCATAACATTTAAATGCAGTACTAATTATGTTAGTGGGTGATTCTCTTGCATCTTAGGAAACACTCATTATATATGCAGGACATTCATCTTAGCAGCTGGTGTTGTGATTCTAGTCTAGCCCGTCTAGGTTGTCTTTCCTCGAAGTGTTCAGGCATGTAACTCTCAGGATCACTGCAGGGCACTCTCTGATCGGCATAATATGGTTTAATCTTTATCGTGGTGAGTTGGTACTAGGAGGATCCTACATTTCGAGGGACATGATGGTCTTCTGGTCCCCTCCAACCATATCATTCAGTAAGGGAGTATCTGTATCAGTACAAAGGCAGGTGTCAAACGAACATCCAGCCAAGCTTCAACAGGGTATCGTGGTGCCATTGTGAACAGTTCAGCCTTAGCCATAGGCATAGTTTTCAATACCAAGGCTCATTGCCAGCACTATGTATGGTTATAAACGACAAAAAGGAATGATTTCAGCCCATGAAGAGTGTCTTTCCCTAACCATTGAATAATTGCAGCACATGATCAAGGATGAGAGGGCAGGTTTTCTAGGTTGTCTGGAGCTCCATCAGGCCTCACTGTTTGCTTACCATTTATTTATTATATGTATGTCATGGGCTGAGCTAGTACCGGGGGGAGAGTAACAAGTTGCAGTTGTGCAATGTCTGGGAGCATCCCCCCTCCTTTCGGGAGAGGTGTGGGTTGCGCTATGGGTTTTCTATTGGTCAGGGTGGGTCTGGTGACAAAGGGGTCCCAGAAAGGGATAAAAGGCTTTGGCACCTAAGGGTCCGGTCTCTTTCCTGTGGGTGTCAGGAGTCCAGCGTGTGTGTGGTGAGTCAGAACATCCAGGCCGGGCCGGCTGGATGGCGGAGGCTCCACGCGGCCGCTGAGGGAAGGAGTCTTAATTTGAGTGGCGTGAAGCCAAGTCGGAGTGAGAAACACGAGGTTGAGTCACAGAATTATATGTTTGTTTTGTTTTAGTTAGGTTTGGGAACAATTGGGCAAGGGACCTTGCTGGAGTTACGGCTGGTGGGGGTGGTTAAGTGGGGAGTGAGTGCAAATTCTATTAGGCTTGAGTGTGTGAAGGGGGAGCATGAGGTATTAGTCCCTGCTGTCCTAAGTGTGTTATTCCTTTATCCATGTTCTTCCCCCAAACCTCTTATGTGTGGACCCTTATAGGAGTGTGTAATGTAAAGAATAAAAGTGTTTGGTCCCTATTTCTGGAGTGTGGTGTGGTTTCCTTGAGAACCTAGACTGTAAAGGGTTAACAAGTGGCAGTGAAGGGGCGTGTGCCTGGGCTGGCTGAGTCAGACTCAGCTCTCTCCAGCCGGGGAATCGCTGAGTCAAACAGAGAAATTCCATCACAATGTATATCTGACCTTTACTCTAGGGGCCATACATGGTCCCCCTGCCCCCACATTCCCACTTCCCAATATATCACATTAGGCTGAGAAATAGCGTCAGGTCTAAGGTCCCCCAATGAGCTTCATGGTGGGGAATTGAACCTGGATCTCGCCAATCCTGGCCCGACATTCTAAACATTATCATACCCTTGCTTTTGCATGGATGCAGCCCAGTTGTTCTGCATAGTCCCCTTTAGGACCATGGAGTGAGGCCTAATGGGGTTCTAGAAGGCCTAGACCACTGGTGGGTCAAGACCCAAAGTAGGTCATGAGATCAGTCCAGACAGGTCACAGCAAAGCTATTGTCGCCACGTTGGGCATGAGGAAAATTTTGTAAGTGGGATTCCAGAGTGGGCCTCAGGTCTGGACCACAGGCCTAGACAGTCTAAATGCTCATCCCAGAATATGTGCTGCAATTATTCAAGCTGTCCCTGGCCTGCATATTCCTCAAAAGACTATGAGGAGCCTATGCAGGCCAAGGAAGAGCCAGGCATGGGAAAGAACAATGGCAGAAATGAGAGAGTAGAATAGATGTGACGGAAACAAACGACCAAAGAAGGAAAAGAGGTAGTGGAAAAGAGAATGAGAATGCAGTGGGATGTCAAGGAGACATCCCAATGAGATGGCTGTTTGCTGTGTCATGTCCCTCCCTGCAGGTGTTTTGGCAGCATTAAGAGGCCCTTTGCTCCTCCCCTGTGCGCCCGGCCTCATCATCGCTTTCTATTCCTTGAAATATGTGCCTACAGCAGTACACCAAGTGACTGGTGTGCATAACATTCCCTGGCTCTGCTGTGCCAAATGCCCACCCCCCCCCCCCCACTTCTAGACGGTGACAGGATCTTGGCAGGCCCATAATACAGGCTCATCTGGCCCTCACAACCATCTATGCCAGAGACACAGCCAAAACTCATCTGAGGTAGCACAGTATTCCCATCCCTGAGCTTTACCACTGATAGGCAGGCAACAGGTGCCGATCCTTTGGGTGCCAGTAGTATATGTCACACAGAGGCTTCCCTCAGCCTCTTGTCACAGAGTTTTTTGTGTTGTTGTTGTTTTTAAAAAAGGGAGGGGCAGGGGAGATTCCAGCTTCCTCTCTTTATCCTTTTTGGCATAGTTAAATGGAGGCCGATGCAGCAAACCACGGTTTTCAGTGCCAGGAGAACTCTTCATCTGTGTGTGGGAGTTTTAGCAATATTGAATTTTCCAATAAAATAATTAACAGACTGCCCAAGGGCAATAGCAGAAAATACAGTCTCTTCCCCCTTTGTCGCCTGCGTTCCTCCTTTGTATGATTTTCAGGGGAATCTTTTTGTTCTTAAATTTAATGAAAATGATTTTTCTCTGTATCCAAGGGACAAGGGAGCTTTCGCCTAGGCCCTCACATGACAGCTGGAACCTTACTACAGACTGTTGTTATGGATCTGGCAGGCAATCAGGACAGATCTCATTAAAGTGGCACAGGTAATTGGCTTGGCTGCTCACAGAGCAACTGCAAACGGTTATTGGCTTTCCTAGATTATTTGACCTGAAGCATTCAAAAGCAGGAGATGTTGCCTGCCTAACCAAAACAGCATCTGAGAAACGCTACAAGGCTCTCATCTTTACTGAGTGGGCAGTGCCACTTCAGACCGCAGCTGGAGTGTGCTCATAAGACTGAATGCACGGTCAAAGATAAATAAATTCCTGCACATAGAGAAGTATTGTATTTATTTATTTATTTATTACATTTTTATACCGCCCAATAGCCGAAGCTCTCTGGGCGGTTCACAAAAATTAAAACCATGACGAACATAATAAAACAACCAACAATCTAAAAACCCAAATACAAAATACAGTATAAAAAGCACAACCAGGATAAAACCACAACAGCAGAAGTTGATATAAGATTAAAATACAGAATTAAAACAGTAAAATTGAAGTGTAAGTTAAAATGAGTTGTTAAAATACTGAGAGAATAAAAAGGTCTTCAGCTGGTGACGAAAGGAGTACAGTGTAGGCACCAGGCGGACCTCTCTGGGGAGCTCGTTCCACAGCCGGGGTGCCACAGCGGAGAAGGCCCTCCTCCTAGTAGCCACCTGCCTCACTTCCTTTGGCAGGGGTTCACGGAGAAAGACCCCTGTGGATGATCTTAAGGTCCGGGCAGGTACATATGGGAGGAGGCGTTCCTTCAGATAACCTGGCCCCAAGCTGTTTAGGGCTTTGAATGTCAATACCAGCACTTTGAATCGTGCCCGGACCTGGACTGGCAGCCAATGAAGTTGTAAAAGGACTGGTGTAATGTATGTCATGGAGAAGGGTTCTACCCTACCTTCTTTCTTGACATGCTAGTTTTCTAAGAGCAGAGAACTGTGTGAGTGTAGGATTCAGTCATGCGAGTCCCCCTCCTGCACTCTGAAGTGTTTCAACCCAGAAACAGGTTTGATAACTCAGAATTAGGCCAGGTTCTTGGATCATTAGGAGTCATGAAGTAGAGAGTAACAGGCAATTTTTAGCATGATCTGCTAATGTGATTTGTGTGAGGAGAGCAGAAGGAGGAGGAGAGGGAGGTGGTGATGGTGGTGCAGTTCTGGCAGCATTGCATGATCTTTCATTGTGTTCCTCCAGTTCCTACTGTTTGCCTTTTACAGAGAAGATTAGTGGTTAGGACACTAACCACTAATCTTTTCTGCACCTCTATCCGATTTTCATCTTGGCTGTGAAATGCCATGGAATGCAAAGGATGGCTTGTAACCAAGAGCCCAATTGCTTACCCTGCTAAGAGTATGAAATATTAAAATTAACCAGGTTTCTGGTTCTCAGTTTTGCAGAAGTATTTTCAAAATGAACTGATGGTTTTAGTTACGGACCTAAAAGTCAGAGATGCGAGGACCTCTTTATTGCATTCATTTCCATGTGGGGATACACTGGGGAAGACTGGGCCACACATTGAGCTTCATCACACCAGGGTTATACTGTGCAATCACTGCGAATTGCGTGCAAAGGACTCCGAAGTTTTCCAGTTTATAATCTGCTTTTATTGTGAAGTACCCTGAAGTTTTCCAGTTTATAATCCGCTTTTACTGTGAAGTACTCTGAAGTTTTCCAGTTTATAATCTGCTTTTATTGTGAAGTACCCTGAAGTTTTCCAGTTTATAATCCGCTTTTACTGTGAAGTACTCCCATGCATCCTTCTTTAATTGTGCTTCAAAGGCAAAAGACCCGACCTATTTTGGTACTACTTTTGGAGTGAATCTTTTGTTGTTTTCCGAGCAGCCACTGGGGGCGCAGGAGCAGGATTTGATATGTTTAAAGAAAAATTAAACAAATGCTTACACCTGTGTAAGCTTTAAAGATAAAGACATCAAAATTGGCACAGTAATAGATATTAAGGAGAGCTTTAAGCATACCAAATTTGAATTGGATTGGGTCATCCGTAGATTTTTAAATGTTTTTTTACATTTCCCCCCCCCTAAACCCATTTCCTGATATGCAAAGTTTCTTAGGAGCGCTGCCGCCCGGGGTGTGATTTAGCTAGCAACAACAACAACAATGACAGCTAAACGCTGTAGGAGATAATTCAAGGGAAACAGGTACGTGGGATGAAGCTAATTGTCAGGGTTCACAGAGGATAAAGTAGTGATGTGCACTCAGGGGCATCAGTCACTGTGGAGCTAAACTTGCACTCTGCCCTGGTGACTCCAGTGTCCTGCTGAGGAGAGTCAGTTTCTGCTATGTCCCATTTACATTATCCAAGAGAACCCTGGGGGCAGCCATTGAGAATTCAGCCAGTCCCTATCTGCATAGACCCACTCTAGTTCCATTCCTTGATTTAACTCTGTAATGGACAATATCACGGAAGCTTTGTATAAATTAATGGAATCCAAATGTATATGGCAGTAGTTGTGACCTGAAAATGTATCCTTTACATTAATTGCTTGAAATGGAATGGAGACTGATTATATTAAATGAGCAAAATTGAGAAACATGACAAGGCATCTGAGATTTTTCTGGGCAGATGCAAGATTTTGCGTCATGGATAACAATACTCTGTGATCAACAATACTCTGGCACAAAAATCTGGGTCAATGAGTGATGCCTCGTAGGCAACCAGAAATAAACAGAAGTTAGAGCATTAAGCTAGGGTGACCATATGAAAAGGAGGACAGGGCTCCTGTATTTTTAACCGTTGTATTGAAAAGGGAATTTCAGCAGGTGTCATTTGTATATATGGAGAACCTGGCGAAATTCCCCCTTCATCGCAACAGTTAAAGTAGCAGGAGCCCTGCCCTCTTTTAAATCTGGTCACTCTAGTATAGCTCCTGCAGCTTTAACTGTGGTGATGGAGAGAGAATTTCACCAGGTTCTCCATATATACAAAGGACACCTGCTGAAATTCCCTTTTCTAGGCAACTGTGAAAGATCCAGGAGCCCTGTCCTCCTTTTCATAGGGTCACCCTAATTGAGCATACAGAAGTGGTTCCTGCTACCTTGAAAGTAGCCAACAGATATGTGCAAAGTGGCCTAAAGAGCTGTCTTGAATGTTACCCGAGGATGTCTTACTCACATGGTTTTATTGTGGGTGGGCCGTAAATGCAGATACAATTGGGAACAAAATTTATCGTGGTGCTTATCAACAAAGCAGAAGGGATCAGTTTAATGTGAGTAATATGCAGGAGCCATCCATTATTGTGCTTGATGGCAATATAAATTACATTGAGGTAGTTAAGACGGGCAACTTCAGGCTTGGGGGCTGCTGTAGTTTTAAAAAGCCGGGCTCTCCGAGAAGTGTACTAATAAAGCCCATGGAAATCATAAAGTTAATGAGATGAGAGGAATGGGTTTCCAATGCAGTAAAATGCAAATGCCTCTGGCGTGGAACGCGGGCAATAGACAGCCCACCCCATTCGCAAAGCTAGATTAGAGAGGCAAACAAAGGCCAGCAAGTATGACCACGTTAAAACATAGCTTTGGATACCTTCCGCCACTAAACAGACGGGAGCCTCCAATTTAGACTCATCTACAATTTAGATGGAGCAGATGGCACCTATTCGCCTGCAATAGTTTCCGTTTACAGGTGAGCATTCTGAGCTGAAATGGAGGGGAAAGCGTGAAATCCATCAACATCTCCTTTGCCTTTGATCAAGAAAAACAAGAACAGAAATGTAAATAACCCTCCTGAGTATAAATGCCTTTACCAAATGAAAATGGGAAAAGAATTGGAGTTTTGCAGCTGTTTTAGGGATAGGGGACACTTCATATTATTTTCTCAGAACCTATTCACTTACATGGGGGAATGTTTCAGCGAAGCCATGAATCTCAATGGTGCTTCTACATGTAAAGGATTCCATCTTTTTTATATGGAAAGAAAAAAGACAGAAGCAGCACTGGGAAATCGCAGGAGAGTTATAAAAGAAGACAATAGTAAGGTGACCCTATGAAAAGGAGGACAGGGCTCCTGTATCTTTAACAGTTGCATAAAAAAGGGAATTTCAGCAGGTGTCATTATATGGAGAACCTTTATGGGTTCTAATGCATCTAACTTCTCTCTAAGAGCCTTTCTGAATTTTGTTCATTTTCACCAAATAAAATAATAGATACATTAAATGAGGGGAAATCCTTTGAAGTTATTTAGGACAATGCATTCCAACAGAGAAGGCGACAAGTTCATAGCCAAGAGAAAAGAAAGCTTTTTTGGAAGCTCGAGGACAATGCATTTTCGCAGAGAAGGTGACAAGTTCATCAAAAAAGAAAGCTTTTTTTTTTGGAAGCTGGCGCAACAATGCAGAAAGCATTGTCTTTTTGTGTGTGTCTCTGGACAGAATACAAATATCTAACCAGGTCCATTTAATACAATAATGCTACCAGCAATATTGATTTAAAGGACGATGTGCACCTCATCCAGATAATTCTGATTCAGTTGGAGTTGGCTAATCTAGGGCCCAGGTCTTATTCAGGTGGTAAATCTCTGTAAACCTGTGTCTGGGTTGCCCAATTCATACTGTAGGAGGGGCGTGTGTGTATATTATTATAAAATCCCTCCCTCCATTTAGAAAACGAGCATGTCCGAGGAGAAGGCTAGGCTGGAACCCCTCTCTGATATCTGCTTTGCTAGAAATGTTGGTTTGAGCAATCTCTAAAGAAAATGGCATCATCTGACCGCTTTATACATTATCCAAAAGAAATGCAATGGGAGGTCTACAAATTAAAGCTGGACTTAGTAGCAAAGTGTTATAGGGTGACTATATGGAAAGGAGAGCAGGGCTCCTGTATCTTTAACAGTTGTATAGGAAAGGAACTTTCAGCAGGTGTCATTTGTATATATGGAGAACCTGGTGAAATTCCATCTTCATCACTACAGTAAAACTGCAGGAGCTATACTAGAGTGACCAGATTTAAAAGAGGGCAGGGTACCTGCAGCTTTAACTGTGGTGATGAAGAGGGAATTTCACCAGGGTCTCCATATATATCAATGACACCTGCAGAAATTCCCTTTTCAATTCCTCCTTTTCATATGGTCACCCTAGACAACAATGTCTGGGCCACCCTGCCCTTCTCTGTCAATATCTGCGTATGAGGCAGGGCGATTGCATGTGGAAACACCCTGTGCAGAGAATACAGCTACTAACAATCCATTTGAAGAACCTCCAAAACCTCACCTTTAGTTTCTAAGCTGCAGTCCCATATTAGATGCACCAGACAATGGCCAGTATAATTTATGCCCATATATTAAGTTTTTGAAAATATAAAGCTGCCATATCACAGAATCAGACCATTAGCTCGCCCTCTCCATTTCAATTAGCAGTGATTCACTTAGATGCCCTTCCCAATACAAATTGAGTTCCTTTTTAACTGAAGATGTTATTTATTGATTTACAATATTTATATACCACTCCCCATTGAAAATTTCGGAGCGGCGCACAAGATAAAATAAAATAAAAACAGAATAAAACACATTAAAATAGATTTTAAAAGAAGTAAAATGTACAGTAAGCTGGGGCTTCCTGGAATAATGACGTTTTTAGGAGGCACCAAAAGGAATACAAAGTTGGCGCCTGCCTGACCTCCAGAGGCAGGGAATTCCACAGGAGGGGAGCCACCACGCTGAAGGCTCTTCCCCTGGTGGACTCCAATCGGAGGATGGGTCTATGTGGAACCACCAGGACAAGATGTTAGGGATTGAAATTAGGGCCTTCTGCATGCAAAGCATTTATTCTGCTGCTGAGCTATTGCTCCCACATTTTAGCAGTTCCCCCACCTTCAATGCTAGGTGAATGTCCCACAAGATGTTCTGTGTTTTAGAATTATGTTCTGTGTTTTAGAATTTTAAATTTTGTATACTCGTTTTAATCTTGATTTTAGAATTTCTGTAAACCGCCCAGAGAGCCCTGGCTATGGGAGCGGTATATAAGTGCAATAAATAAATAAATAAATAAATAAATAAATAAATAAATCTTGTTGTCATCAAAATTAGGCTGGGGAGATGGCAGTTGGGAGGCTATATCTTCAAATGGCTTGAGAACAGCAGTTTGATTGACTACCAGGTTTGGGTCTCTGCCCCTATCCATTAGAAGCAGAGCATTGCCCAAACTCCTGCCTTCTGAAGGCATTACCTCCATTTCACCTTGCATTTTTTGGTGGTATTATCTGAGGCACAGCACAATTATGTATATGGAAGTCAGAGATTAACACTGCATGCGTGTATATA
Organism: Elgaria multicarinata webbii; assembly: GCF_023053635.1. Classification (NCBI taxonomy): domain Eukaryota; kingdom Metazoa; phylum Chordata; class Lepidosauria; order Squamata; family Anguidae; genus Elgaria; species Elgaria multicarinata. Next base: position 20,689,463 of record NC_086172.1, read on the forward strand.
AACATCTGGGTCATTGTTTTTAGTAAGCCTTTTATGAGCGTGAGAGTAAAATTCCTGCTGACTTTAGAAGTGACTCGGTTCTTGATATTTTCTCATAAATAAGTGGAGGCAGGGGGAGGGTAAAGATAATAAGCAGATTAGAGAAATCCCTTTTATAAAATAAAATCCATAATAAATCTTGTTTGGAGTATGAATAAATCATTTTTGCCATACATAATTCATTGTTCTCAAATAACAAGCTCAGAACCCCAGAAAGAAAGCTGGAGGCACTTTCAAGAGCTATTTTTTGTTGTTTTGTTTTTGCATCTATAAACAGATTTCAGGAGAGCTGTGACCTTTTACATCAACAGAGAATTTGACCCCATTCCTTTCATTCTAGTGAGGTGCTTATAAGTCTGTAATTGCTGTAAATTGCCAGTATATGTGATGTTCATTAGTCAATATTATCCTCCTAAAACCTGTTAGATCCTGCATTATTCCAATTTTATAATCGGGGGAAGACCCCACACAGGAAATCTAGATTTCATCTGTACTGTAAATCATAGGGTGACCATATGAAAAGGAGGACAGGGCTCCTGTATCTTTAACAGTTGCATAGAAAAGGGAATTCCAGCAGGTGTCATTAGTGTATTTGGAGAACCTGGTGAAATTCCCCCTTCATCACAACTGTTAAAGTGCAGGAGCTATACCAGAGTGACCAGATTTAAAAGAGGGCAGGGCACCTGCAGCTTTAACTGTTGTGATGAAGAGGACATTTCACCAGGTTCTCCTTATATACAAATGACACCTGCTGAAATTCCCATTTCAATACAACTGTTAAAGATACAGAAGCCCTGTCCTCCTTTTCATATGGTCACCCTAATAAATCAGAATTCTGCAAACCGAATGAATGGGCAAGTAGAATGCACTTTTTTGAATTCCCCCACCTGCCACCCCCCCTCTCCAGTACAACAATGGAACCAGTTACCTAGGGAGGTTGTGGGCTCTCCCACACTAGAGGCATTCAGGAGGCAGCTGGACAACCATCTGTCAGGGATGCTTTAGGGTAGATTCCTGCATTGAGCAGGGGGTTGGAGTCAATGGCCTTGTAGGCCCCTTCCAATTCTGCTATTCTGTGATTCCTCTAAACCTGAGTAGGCATGAGAATCTGCAGAATGTGGATTGTTTTGGCAAGACTTGGAAGAATAGACAGGAAGGCAGTAGGGCAAGTAACTTGGATTTGTTGAGAGTAACCCCACCAAACTGAAAGAAGCCCTACCCAAATTGTTGGCTTTTGTGCCTTCAATTGAAACATTCCACATGATTTCCAGTTCATCTGATCGTTTATTTGATCATTTTCCTGTCTAAGTATAAAAGCTGGACCTCTGTGTTGTTGTTTTTAAGTAGACGGATATTCAAAGAATTCTGATTTCAAATTGAAGACCAACTTCTGTACTCCTGTGTGATCCCTACCATACAGATTGATCAGTTCCACTGACCACTGGGATTGCAATTTATGCATTGTCAAAAAAGAGGGCAAACAAGCATTAAGATCAGCATAACATTTCCGTATGCTAATTTAAATGTATCAATCCAGATTTAGAATTATAATTTAAGTAAACATTCAGTACATAATAGGAAAGAATGTGACTAGGTGACCTACTCAGTCAGTTGTCCGGGTGTTCACTGTTGGGGGGCAGCATGAATCAAAGGCCTTCTCTGCTCCGACCCCCCATCTTATGGTTCTCTATCTTTAAACAGGGATTGGGCTGGGCAGCCCTTCAAATAGAGAACAGCTTCAAATAGAGGAATGTCCTCAGACAACCTTTCAAATAGAGGACCGTCTTCTGTAAAATAGGACACAAAGCCATCATACTCACCATACGTTTAGGCTACCATCCTATACACACTTACCTTGGAGAAAGTTTCATTGAACTCAGCGGGGCTTACTTCTGAGTAGATAGCCATAGGATTGCATTGTTAATGACACAAAGAAGAGGTACTAGCATTAAGACATTTGTACACTGGAAACTAAAGTTCAGGATTAGACTCTCTCTCCCACTCTTTCAAAGACAGTAAAATAATGCAGCCTCTGGAATCTGCTGTTGTTTGCATCTTAGGCGACAGCTAGACCTAAGGTTTCTCCTGGGATGAACCAGGGTTCACCCCTGCCTGAGCACTGGATCCCCTGTGTGTCACCTAGATGAACAGGTTTGACCCCTGGACAATCCAGGGATAAACCTTAGGTCTAGCTATGGCCTTAGTGTTTCATGATAGACTGGCACATAACAGACTAGATCCCATGGTTCTAGATCCACTGTCCATTGCGTCTCTTCCTACATCACCTTTCCTGCCATGATCTGTATGCAATCAAGGAAGAAGGACGTATTCCATTAGCAAGTATGGACAAAGCAACCAGTGGTATTGTTTAAATTTTATGCCGTTGGAGACCAATTGAAAACAAATGGCTTGAGGTTTAGGATCTACTTGGAAGCCAGCTCAGCAGTCCTCACATTTTTCTGGTTTGCCATTCTTTATTAATATCTTTGCATGTAGAACCTATCCACTGTTCACTTTTTCTTTTCTTTCTTTTTCTTGTGTGTGTGGGGGTATTGCATCATGAGTACAGTACTTAGGGTGTTGGTTTCAGAAGAAGAAGAAGGTTCTATTTTAATTATTATCTTCAACTTCAACAGTTTTCTCTGCATCACTTAAGATTTGCCCTTAGACCACTCTCTTCACTCTGAAGTGAGAACAGCCATTCACATGTGACCAGCCTTGTTACCAAGGCCAAACAAGGCACAAAAGATGGGTACAGCTCAGGGATGATAACTGTGGGCACAATCCATCCAAAGTCAGGCGTTTGTATACCTGGACTTACGTCTCTCCCCTTGACATCAGGGGAACTTAGAAGTGCTTCACTTTGGCAGGATGATGCCCAGTGTAAACAAGTCCATATTCCCCGGTCTGCTTCACCGTTTAATTTATTTATGTGTGTACATTTCCAGGTCCAAACTGCTTTGCAGGAACCACCATCATTCCGGCTGGCATCGAAGTGAAAGTGGATGAGTGTAACATCTGTCACTGTCACAACGGGGACTGGTGGAAGCCTGCTCAGTGTTCCAAACGTGAATGCCAAGGCAAGCCAGCTGCATAGGGCAAAATCCCAAGCAACGACAAGTGCATATCCAACGTAGCGGCTTCTACACTGCACATGTTGAATCTGCCAGCTGCAATAGGGTCACCAGCAGAATCTTTTCGGGTTAAGCAAAAGTGAATATTTTCCTAATGGGCAAGTTCCCTCTCCCCCAACCCTCCCTCTCTGAAAGCCCGTATAGATATCTAACCTACTATGGCAAGCAGCCCAGATGGATGGTGTGGGTTAGGAAAGGAACAGTCTACAGAGCTTCTTTCTCCGGTGATACCAACAACCTGCCAACTACGTTAGAGCTTATTTTGGCTCTTCCCATCTGTGACATTAATATCATTAATGCTTTTGTGACTTTCAGCCTCTTCCTCTTTTTCTCGGAGCCAGGGTAGTTGGAACACGCAAGCTAAACAAGGACGGTTTAGCAATGAAATGCACTTTTTAAAATCGGTGGGATATCGACAGAAGAAGAAAAACCTTCAGTAATATAAGGGATGCACAGATATACAGTGATCAGGCACCCTAGGAGCCTCTGTATATGTTATGCTTTCTCCACCACGTGGGGACAATTGAATAGAAGAAATGTACACTGTAATCACAACAGATATACCCTGAAATATCAGGCTAAAGTATCAGGCAGTTGGTGTAGGTAGTTGACCTCAATGCCCTTGAAAGAGATTATGTGACTCCAAAAAGTCACTACACAATGACATCGCTCTCTATACACAAATACCTCCCTATTGCATTACTGTCTCTTCCAGTCCCAGTGCTGTAGGCACTGGAAAGGAGGGAAGGTGAGAAGGTACTTCAGATTTCTCAATGGCAATTTCCCCCAGCCTCTACTCAACCACTCAGCAGAGGAAGGAAGAGGAAGCCCCCTTGAGTCATGTAGCCCGACAGACAGTAATGCAGGTAGGCTCCAGAAACAATGAGCACTTTCTTTACCCTCCCACAGGCGCTAAGTAATCTGATATTGAATGTAGTCATCGCCAGGTCTTGGCATAATTACAGTGATGTTGGAACAAACCACGCAACATAGGATTCCCATCCATAGGTTGTCACACAGAGGAGGGCCAGGATCTCTTCTCAATCCTCCCAGAGTGCAGGACACGGAATAACGGGCTCAAGTTAAAGGAAGCCAGATTCCGGCTGGACATCAGGAAAAACTTCCTGACTGTTAGAGCAGTACGACAATGGAATCAGTTACCTAGGGAGGTTGTGGGCTCTCCCACACTAGAGGCCTTCAAGAGGCAGCTGGACAAGCATCTGTCAGGGATGCTTTAGGGTGGATTCCTGCATTGAGCAGGGGGTTGGACTCGATGGCCTTGTAGGCCCCTTCCAACTCTGCTATTCTATGATTCTATGATGTTCTTCATCAATACAAAGTAAAAAAAACCAACACCCCTATATATTTGAAAATTATTATCATCCAGAATATACCTGTTCCCTTAAATTCCTGGCGGGCCAACATGAGGGATCCATTTGATTATGATATCATGCACCAAGATAAATAGTCCCATGCCTGCTGCCTCTAGAACTCAAATGTGTGTCTCTGAGCAATTTCCTTAGTTATATCCAATTTCATTTTGTTTCCTCATCGTCTATGTTTTGCCTCCAATGAATGCCTCCCCCCCCCATTCTCATTTCCTAAGCTCACGGATGGCAGAAGCGGCACCATTTTGGTTTAATTCAATAGGACCACCGCTCCCTCTTCAAGAGCAGATCTGAACAGGCAACAGATTTGCACACTGGTGTTTTCTTTGAGCATTAAAATGTTTGATAAACATGTTAAAATTCCAAAGCTACTCTGGAAGGTCTTTTGCTGCAGCTTCATGTAACAAATCTGGAAGCATGGCCCACATATTTACTTGAGATTTTAGCCTGCTTTCCCTCATGTTTCATGGAAAGAAATTGGCATTTCCAGAAAGTCACTTACAGGCCAAAGCCAGAATTTGAAACTACAAAGGCAACCCAATTACCCTGAGGTGAGCTTTTTCATATCAGGGTAGCTTGGTCACCTGTTCCGTCCTGCTAAATGGCCAGTACAATTTTATGATGCATCAAGTACAGATGCGTGGTAAAATGTTTGTCTCTATCTATCTAAAGTAGGATAGAATCAATGAGGAATCACAACAAGGAAGCAGATGCTACCTGATGTTTGCCCTAACGTATGTGGTGTTAACTATGGCCATATAATCATGGAGGCAGTCAACTCAAGCCTCGGCTGTATGCTAGAGCCATCCACACCCTATCCTTCCCGAACATCAGCCCATGCAATGCAGGCCACAGCAGGTCAGAGGAATGGGGAGAGCATACCTTAGTGGTAGAGCAGATGCTTTATATGCAGAAGGACCCAGGTTCAGTTAGTAGCATATCTGCTCAAAAGGATCTCAGGAACCAGTTTTTTAAATAATAATAATAATAATAATAATAATAATAATAATAATAATAATAATAATAGGAAAGGAACCTCTCATGCAAACACTGAGTCATTACTGACTCTTGGAGGGACGCCAGCTTTTGCTGATGTTTTCTTGGCAGGCCTTATAGCAGGGTGGTTTGCCGTTGCCTTCCCCGGCCATTGTTACCTTTCCCCCAGCTAGCTGGGTACTCATTTTACCGACCTCGGGAGGATGGAAGGCTGAGTCGACCTGAGCCGGCTGCCTGAAACCAGCTTCCGCTGGGATCGAACTCAGGCCGTGGGGAGAGTTTCAGCTGCAGAAACTGCTGCTTTACCGCTCTGCGACACACGAGACTCTCAATAATAATAATAACAACAACACTAATAATAATAATAAATTATATTGATATCCTACCCTTCCTTGCAAGGAGCCCAGAGCAGGTTGAGAAAGATTTCTCCCTGTGACCCAAAAGAGTTGCTGCAAATTGCAGGAGACAATATTGGGTTAGGACCAGAAGTCCAATTTGGCAGAAGCAAATGCCACCAGCAGAGAGTTGCAACACAACTGGTGTTGCCAGGTCCCTCTAGCAAAATAGTGTCCTGTCAGGTAATCGGTATTCAAGTCTTACAATTCCAAACCTTGTGAGGCTCCGCTCGTATCCCAGCTGATTCTGTTAGGCTCTCCAACCATAAACATCCAAACCCTGCCCCAGTCCTGCTTGTTCCATTCAGGTATGTGTGACATCCAAAGCTGACTGCTCTAATAAGGGGCCTGTAGACGATGCAAATGATTCAAGCAAGCAAGCTCTCATGTGTGCTACAGGAGAAGGCGGAATGTGACATCCCAGGAAACAAGCCCAGGGGTTTGCCAGGCAATCTGATTGAAGGCAGTGGGAATCCAGCCCCGAACCAGCACAGCTATCAGCCAGGCTCCAACGGTGCTACCAGATGAGACAGCAGGAGAAGGGTGATTGGATCTCCCCAGTGCTGGCCCAAGACATTTTGCTGCCTGAAGTGGAGTCCTCTCCCCCACTAGGGCCAATGTTTACTGCACCATTTAGACACAAATTCCTACCTTCATCTATCCTCACCCCACCATGGCAGGTCCTGGATCTCCCAAAGTTGTTGTTTTTAAGTTCAAAGCAGCCACCGGGAGGGGATTTAGATCGGAAGATGACCTGAGGGAGAAGAGCTATAAAAAAAAAAACCCATTGGCCCATGGTTGCCTTTTATTTTGAACAACTAGGAAATTCAGTCAGGGCTCTCCCACCGTGTCGCTTAGTATCTTCCTAAGTGAATATGAACAAAATGTGACCACCAAGGGCGTACTTTGCCTTCTATGGAGTTCGGCCTGCTCTACACATTACCCTGAGTCTTGTTGCTTCCCCTGCCTGTGCGGTTGGCCCATACCATATCAGAAGCACACAGTTCTGTATCTTAGGGCCTTGCTAGACCTACCTGAAAATCCGGGTGTGGGGAGGGGCCAGCCAGCGCTAGAAGTAGCGTGGGCTGTCGCTCCTATCCACACGTCTGACGCGACGGGGTAAAGGAAAGCCCTGTCACGTCGGCCATTTCGTTTAATATCTTAAAGAGGGCAGGCCCGCAGGAGCGCACCAGCAACTAAGGTAGGCTTTAAAAAAAAAAAAAAAAAAAGGGTTCCCCACTCCCCCCTATTTCCCCACCCTGGCCGCGATTCCCCCCATGATCTCCAATTCCCCCCCCAACTGTGATCTCCGATTCCCCCCCCCAACCGCGATCTCTGAGCCTCCCCAACCGCGATCTCCCCCCAGCTCCGTTTCCCCCCATCACCCCCAGCTCTGTTTCCCCCCATCCTCCCCCCGGCTCCGTTTCCCCCCCATCCCCGATTCCTCCGCCATCTTCCCACCCTGCCCTGATGGCTGCTGTGGAGCACTGTGCGCCATCCACCGCTTTTCCCAGCTACTCGCAAGTAAATGTGGTAGCCAGGAAAAGCAGTGGAATGGGCTACACGGTCTGGGGCTCAGCTTGAGACCGTGGGAAATACCGGGCCACAAGCGGTGTCGGTTACCCCAGGGCCAGGGAGGTTTGACCCCTGCCTGAGGCCGGGATCCCCTGTGCGTCATCTGGATGCACAGGGACGAGCCCGGGCCTCGCACCAGGCTAACCCCTCGTCTAGCAAGGCCCTTAGTGCCCTTCATATATTACCCAGAGGCACTTATTGGGGGTGTCATCCCATTACATGAACAAAGCTGATTGCGCGGGGGCTGCTCACGCCATTGTCATGTGGCTGGGAGCGAGGGTGGCAAAGGTTGGAAACTGGGAAGGACCCGTGCGATGAGTCCCGGCCTTAAGATCCATCCTCCCTGGAAGCAGCAGTAGAGAGCCAAAGGGGACGGTGGGAGAGCTTCTTTGCTGGGTATTTACCAAGTCTGTTTCCTCAGCTCCAGGTAGCATTGCCCCTCGTCATTCTGCATCATATCAGGCACAGGCAGCCCTTCTCTAATACACCAATTTGCAGCACAGTTGGCACTTTGCTGTTGTGGCCATTAATTCATGAGCAGGCGTTTGTAAATCATTCATGAGTCGCTCCCGTCCTCCTCTATCCCACTTTGTGATTTATTCATGTCCACAAAGAGCAGAAACATTCCACGTGTCCCATTCACTGAGAAATGCCTTCTGTGGTTTGTTTGTTTCCACCACCACCCCTCCCACTTTCTCGCACAAGTGAGCTGAGGCCCATGCAGGCTGGAACATTCTCATTCCCTGGAATAAAAAATAAATGGCCTACCTAGGCGTTTGAAACACTACGAAAACCTTAAGTGGAGCCATGAAGTATAGCAGCCCATCTATTATTAAGGAGCCAGCGTGTCCTGTTGGGGGGGGGAAAGGGAAGAACTGAAAGAGAAAATGCACTTGGCTGAGATCCATCAAAGGACAAGCATACTAAGAGCTGCAGAGAGAATTTACTGGGGCGGAGAAGCTTGAATGCACCAAGAAGCAAACTTCAGAAAGCCACTGCAGATGGAGATGAAAGGTAGCGACAACCGTTTTTCAGACGGGACCTTTGTTAATAGGAGCGAAGAGGCTTTTTCCTGGAGTTTGACGGCAAGGCTCTTCACTCCAAGGGTCACTTCAAAACATTACCATTTGCAACAAAGTGATCAAGCCCTCCGTAGGAAAAAGCGTGCCCTCCTTATAATTTGGAGTGGAACTGAATATTCTTTTTCCCCACAACTTCCCCTTCTGTGCCTCTCTGTGGGCTAGTCTAAAAGCACATGGTCCTATAAATGCATTACTTCCAAATGTCAGTGGGGAAATCTCATGAGTAAATGTTTCCCCAGAGAGAGAGAGAGAGAGAGAGAGAGAGAGAGAGAAAGAGAGAGCTAGCATGTCAGGAAGATGGTCTCTATTCTACTCTTCTCCATCACGTGCAATTTTATCTGAACATGGACATATTCAGTGATGTGCAACTTGTGGCCCTCTGGATTTTTTTGGCCTACGGTCTCCACCATTCCTCTCTATTAGCTATGCTGGCTAGGCCTGATGGGAGTTTTAGGCCAAAATATCTGAGGGTTGCCACAAGTTGTCTACCTCTGAGTATACGTAATTTTATATTCTTATGTGAGGAAAGTCCTTAAACCTGCAATTCCCGCCTACGTTTTGAAGTGCTATGGTCCCACGAAAGCTGCACTAGGGGCATTTTCTGAACGTGTGGATTGGCTTTTACAGTGACAGAAAAGCCATCTTATTGTCTGCACCTGGTCCACCTACCTGATCAGACATTGTCTGAATCTGTTTTTTTTATTATTATTTCCTGCACTTTTCCTATGGCATGAAAGAGAGATCCCTACAGATTCTGCTTCATGTTTTCTCCATTCCATCAGTATACAGAGGTGGCTGGGCAGATCCAGCTGTTTATGCTGCTGAGGACCCAGGCCACAGCTAGACCTAAGGTTTTTCCTGGGATGCTCCAGGGTTCGCCCCTGCCTGAGCACTGGATCCCCTGTGTGTCACCTAGATGAACAGGTTTGACCCCCGGACGATCCAGGGATAAACCTTAGGACTAGCTATGGCCACAAAAGCCCTATCCTGTACTGACTCCATCCTCCATCCAGGGGGCAGGCTGGTGAATCAAGTAAACCCGTGAGAAAGCACTGCATTCGTTATACATCAGTTGTCATCTCAGCTAGACTGGAGGCCACTTCTTACACCACATTATTCATGCTGCAATGAATATTCCCATGTCTTCACACATGCGTATAACTATCTTGTCTGATTGAAGGGTTCACATGATGGGTTCTGCAGCATATTATAAGCTTCAACCAGTCAGGAAGCATTGTTGCAATGTATAGATGGTGGCCATGTTTATTGAGCAATCTGACAAGACACATTATGTATTTTATTTATGTTTGGCATCTCTGCCATGGAAATCAAAGTGGCCCCAAGCCTGCCATTCAGGCATTGACTAGACCTAGACCTGCTTAGCTCCAGCAAGGATGCTATGCCATGTGCCTTCCGACTCAGTGGAGTCACCCCCTGTCTCAAAACCATAACAGAGGCTGCCCTGGGAATGGAGGTTCCTCATCACTAACCCTTAGCTCAACCTTCCCCAAACTGTGTACCTCCAAATGTTTTGGACTACCACTCTCATCATCTCTGACCATCGACCATGCAAGCTGGGGCTGATAGAGTTGTAGTTCAAAACATCTGGAGGGCGTCTGTTTCAGGAAGGATGCTTGGAACATGCTCTGTGTCACCATCCGGAAGACAGACAATTGCATCCCTCCCCAAGTGTACATGTCTCTGTAGAAATGTCTACCATGATGTGCAGGTGGGTGCTATGCAGGAAGGCAGGATGCCCCCCCCCCCCAAGAACCCTCTACATACATATAGAAGCCACATCATAGGGCCAGATCATCAGCACATTGTAATTTGACCTACCTGTCTTCAATAAAGCTGTGCCGAAATCTACTTGCTGGAGAGCGCCCCATGGACTCAAACTGCTACTGAAATATAGGAGATTGTCTAGGTCTTAATGAAGAGGATACTTGTCAGTGAGGATCCAGATTTTTTTACACCTTTAAACAATAGTGTGCCTGAAAACTAGTGAAAACAAAAACAAACACTCTACTGTAAAAAAAAATGGGATTCTAGAAAACAATATTTGAAAAAATATATTATTAAAAAATTATTTTGTTAAATATAAAGTGTGTTATCCAGCAAACAATGCCTCCGGTGTCTTTTCTCATCTTCACACCTGCAGATTTATGTCTCTGATTCTGCATCGTTTTCCTTGCCGTATAGTTATGAAAAAGAAGAACCTACTCAGCTGTGGAGGGACTGCATTGGGAGAAACAAATTGAAACTTAATCCAGATATGATGGCGTGGGGGGGGGGGGGCGTGTTGGTAAGGGGTGGGTCCAATTGGGGAATTGACGTTTAGATGGAGGCTGCACTCCCCAGAAAAAAATAATCAGATATAGCATGTGGTCTGGGATACACATTGATTAGGCCTGGCCCCAGGTTTGAGAGGGCCCGGAGTAGATTGCCCTTGGTGCCCCTCTCCCCTTGATGTACTTGCAGGTGGATGGGTTGCCTGTCGATGATGATGATGATGATGTGGATATGGCAGAGCTGACTGGAGCCGCGAACAAAGCAACCAAACTGCTATCTTAATGGTGTATGTCAGGGGCAGGGCTAGCATAACTCAGGCCTTAGCTAGACCTACTGGATAATCCTGGATGGAGAAGGGGTGATCTCACGTTGCGATTAACGCGAGATCTCGCCCTTGTTTACACGTAAGGCACGGCGACCTCCAGAAGAGAGGCGTCGCGCCCGCCATTTTTTATCTTTAAAGAAGATGGAGCGCACGAATGGTTGTGCGCAAAGGTAAGGCTTTTAAAAAAAGATAAAGTCATTACCCAGCTCCCCCCACCCTACCCTCAATGGGCACAGAGATCCTGAGGAGCACTGTGCCCCATGCGCAGGTCCTGGCTCCCCATGAGTAAACCCGCGGAAATGGGCCACACGCTCCGCAGTCTCGGGCTCAGCCCGAGACCGCGGAAAAAGCGGGCCCAAAGTGTAGGGCTGTATCCCGGGGCCCGGGAGGGATAATCCCGCCCTGATCCCGAGATCCCCTGTGCGTCATGTGGATGCACAGGGACAAACCGGGGTTCACCCCAGGATAAATGCTGGTCTAGCTAATGCCTCAGATGTGAAACTGGCTTAATGAAATGGCCAGCTGATTCTGTTCAGATACTACCATGGGTGGGCAACTACTACTGCAGTAGTAGTTGCCCCAGTACATTGTGTGCTCACACTGAGATGGCCCTTGATTCAGCACTGCTTTTAGAGGCTCAGGTGATAGCAGTGACTCAGAGTGTCTCTTAGCAGGTGTCCCAGCTGAGCCGCTGCCTGGAGAAAGCACCCCTGGCCGCAGTTATCTGTGCAATATTAAGCTCCAGGTTGGATTAGTGTGATGTGTTCTACATGAGTCTGGGGCTGCCCTGGAAAAAGGATCTAGAAATGCCAAGTCGTGCAAAATACGGCCACCAGGATGTGGTCCGGAACCGAATGCCTGAGGCATAGTACTTCAATGCTGTTTGGTCAAATTAGTTGCCTGTTCCTTGCCAGGCTCAATGTAAGGCGCTGTCTTCCTATAAAGCACTAAACAACTCGGGGCCTGGGAACGTAAAATCCTGCCTTCTCCCACATATACTTCCTACTGTGATCCATTTAACATCTGAGGCCTTTCTCCACACGCCCTCGCTAAGTGAAGCTCAGCGAGTGTGTTCCAGGAGCAGAAGAGTATGCAATTAAATACATATTCAAAGAAAAAGAAAACCCGCCCATTTAGGACCACAGTTAATGCTACCTCATTTTGGCTCTAGTTACACTAAGCCAGGAAATTGGAAGCTAAGGCTGATGTCTCCTCTGACGTGCCCCATGATCAGTGATGATGTTGTGCCATGTCACAAATTGTGCTTGCTTACAACTTACCCTCCGTGCACCCACACTTTTCCTTGGCCTTTCAGGCTCAAATCCAGTTGGGGAAGATGGAGTGTCTGAGACCAGCCATGATTTCCCACATTGTCCTGGTCTCACTGTTTTGCTAGAGAAATCCCCCTGTGTTTTGACCCACGCCAGTTTGTTGCCTATAGCAGTGGGTGGCAGGATGGATTACACCGTGAGAGGCAGCCCTCTTCTAGCAGTAAGCCTCACTGCATTCAGTGAGACTTATTCCCACATGTGTTGTAGGACTGCAGACTTAGGCCTTTGCTAGACCTACCTGAGAGTCCAGTCGGGAGGAGGGGCGAGCCCGCGCAGCAGCTAGCACAAGCTGTCGCCCCAGTCTATATATCAGACGTGATGGGCTAAAGGAAAGCCCTGTCACGGCCACCATTTTTTATTTTTAAAGGGCCGGGTGTGCATGAGCGCACGAGCGCTAAAGGTAAGGTTTTTTTTTAAAAAAAGGTTTCCCCGCTCCCCCTGGCCCCGATCTCCCCCCGGCTGTGATCTCCCCCCCTGCCCCGTGTGCGGCTTCTCCTGGCTACGCACGAGTAAGCCACATATCCGGGAAAAGTGGCAGAACGGTCTACACCTTCCGCAGTCCCAGGCTCAGCCCGGGACTGCAGAAATACCGGGCTACAAGTGGAGCCCATTACCCTGGGGCAAGGGAGGGTTGACCCCTGCCTAAACCCGGGATCCCCTGTACATCATCTGGACACACAGGGGCAAGCCTGGGTATCAGCCCAGGCTAACCCCTCATCTAGCAAAGCCCTTAGAAATTCTGTGTTAAATAGATACTGTGAAAGAGAAACTCAAATCTTCAGTGCCTTAGCTAACTACACTGTTAGCTTTTCCTATTCTGGACCACATTTATAACCTTAATGCAAACTAATCAGACTAATAATTTGCTTCCATGTCACAGAATGCATTTGATACCTCTGGAGAGAGAGAGGGAGGGAGAGAGAGGGAAGATGGGGGATGTGTCATTAATCTTTTAAACTAACTAATGGTTTGCTGTAATTACTGAATAATTACTATGGCTACTGTTTGTACTGTACTTTAAGTATTTGCAACCCTAAATATGATAAAGGCATTATTATTATTATTATTATTATTATTATTATTATTATTATTATTAGTTGATTTGGGGGGCACTTTTAAATTAGACCAAAAAAAAAGAAAAAGATGTCAGTCCACCCACCCACAATACGCAGCTACTCAAACATTACAAAAGCTTAGAGATACTGCACATGCTGTAGAGTACAGCTCTCTGACAGGCGTACACGGTTCCTTGCAACCTTCACTGCATCACCACCAACAACAATATAACAAAGAAGCATATCCATTCACAATAATTATTCACTATACTATTAAATAGAGAGAGAAAGAGAGAGAGAGAGAGAACGATTCAACCCTTCTGTTTCAAATATATACATTAATATAAGCAGACTATTTATTATTTATTTATTTAAAACATATATATCCCACCCTATATCATTAAGATCTCAGAGCAGCGTACAGATAAAAGCATACAGACTAGTACAAATATATAGTAAAAATAATTAAATAAGAAGTGGGTCTGCAAATGTTAAAGACTATTGGTTCAAATAGTGGTTTGTACCTAGTTACTTGCATAGCTCCTGTTCAGATGCTGCTGAAGAGTGCTGATGTCAGCTTTTGGTTTAGAGTTTCTGGCCTAGTTCTCATTGAGCTGGTAACGTGTGTCTAAGCTGTACTTCTTCAGTCAGACTCACATGCCTGAATGTTTCTCCATTCCCACATTCCTTCCACATAGAAAATTACAGTGTAATCCTAACCCCATGGGGTGGAGAGGCAATACAACAGTGGGAGGGGGGCTTCTCCCCAGGGACCCCAGTTACACCCATCAAAAGCTCTATGAGTAGAAAACTGCCACCAGTGGTGTTCCCGCAAATGGTAGGTCCAGAATTGGGACATTTTGGGGGGTGGCATTTAATCTGTTAGACTGCAGTCCCCTCCCATTCCTGTGAGGTATCAGGATTGGACCCCTTGTCTACACCAGCCTCACACTGGCATAGGTATTTCACTCACACTGAAATGAAAGAGTGGGGGGAGGAGATCCCCCAAAAGTCCTCCCCTGAGTTCCCATTCTGGCTGGCACGAACAGGGAGGGCTTTGGAAGCTGCAGACATCTTCCCTCCTAACTCTATTTAGGGTTGCTCTGCCTTCTTGTCAACATACTAGTCCCTAGTTTTGTTTTGTAGTTTCTTCCCATTTTGTAAACACCTCTGGGAATATAGTTGAAATGCAATATAAGAATATGTACGTATAATAAGGTGTCTCATATGCAAGAAATTAGGGTGGGTGGGGGAAGGTATGGAGGCCATTCAATCATGTATGCCTACACACACACACACACACACACACACACACACACACACACACACACTCTGGAGTGGTATAGCCAGACACCACTTTACCATGTTAGTGAGAATAATGTCATTACATAACAGGTTTGTTAGGCTGTGCACGTGCTTGACGGGTCATATGACGAGTTTGAGAAGTGCAGGGTTGTTTTGTTTTGCTGAATTTTTCTTGCATGGAGAATTAAATGACAAAGGAAAACGCTCATTTCTTCTCCAAAAGCCACAGCAAACCTTTGGGCCTGGCTACACTCCTTTGGCCCTGTATAAGCCAACAGTGCAATATGGCTGCAAGAAAGGCGAATGCTATTTTGGGCTGTATTAATAGAAGTATAGCTTCCAAATCACGTGAGGTACTGGTTCCTCTCTATTCGGCCCTGGTTAGGCCTCATCTAGAGTATTGCGTCCAGTTCTGGGCTCCACAATTCAAGAAGGACGCAGAGAAGCTGGAGCATGTTCAGAGGAGGGCAACCAGGATGATCAGGGGTCTGGAAACAAAGCTCTATGAAGAGAGACTGAAAGAACTGGGCATGTTTAGCCTGGAGAAGAGAAGATTGAGGGGAGACATGATAGCACTCTTCAAATACTTAAAAGGTTGTCACACAGAGGAGGGCCAGGATCTCTTCTCAATCCTCCCAGAGTGCAGGACACGGAATAACGGGCTCAAGTTAAAGGAAGCCAGATTCCAGCTGGACATCAGGAAAAACTTCCTGACTGTTAGAGCAGTACGACAATGGAACCAGTTACCTAGGGAGGTTGTGGGCTCTGCCACACTACAGGCATTTAAGAGGCAGCTGGACAATCATCTGTCAGGGATGCTTTAGGGTGGATTTCTGCATTGAGCAGGGGGTTGGACTCGATGGCCTTGTAGGCCCCTTCCAGCTCTGCTATTCTATGATTCTATGATTCAGTTCCTGGCTCCTGGCTTCTCTTGAGGTTAGAGGAATAACTGACCCTCTTCCTCTACTTTTCCCTTTCCCACTTTCACTCTGACTTCCTCCCCCTGATTTTTCTCCGAGGAACCGACTTCCCCCTTGTGCACTGCAGGGCGCTCACCCCAGGGTTATTCTCCCAGACAACAGAAAGTTCATTTCCAATTACAGACAGTGACGTAGAGGTTGGTCAGTTTGAAATTTAAAAGGTTCCTCTGACCTGCTGGGTATTAAGGATTCTTCTGGTAAAAGCTTTCAAAGGCACTACACACAGTCACAAAAGCTTCTAATGCAGTCTGAAATACTGCAGAAGAATGTTATGCTGGAAGTCGGAGACCTGCTGACAAGTCTATCGGGAATCGCATAGCAAAGAAATAGCATCTGTTTTTAAAAACCCGACGTGCGTATGTTTAAAAACAACAACCAAAGCTATCACAAAAGCAGTGTTGTATTGAAACCAGAGTTCATAGGGACGGAGTGCCGACACTTTGATTCAGAGGGACATTGAAGTCATCTGCTATTCCCCACCCACCTTCCTCTCCCCTCAGAATCCCCTGTTCCCTCTAAGCTTAGCTGCAATCCTCCCAATAGCTGGAGAAAATGAATTTACCAACAACAGTACATTATTCCCTGTTGTAATTGTAAATATTTTGCATTGGCTTGGTCTTGAATGAGCAATTAAGATCCATGAGTTTTACAAAAGATCTGCTCCTGCTGAAGATGAAAAATGCTAGAGCTGGTTTTTGGATATGGACCAACACTGATTTTTTTAGAATCTCCTAGGGGGGGGGGTGGCCATGGGGACTGTAATGAATGATTGTCTACTAGGGTGACCATATGAAAAGGAGGACAGGGCTCCTGTATCTTTAACAGTTGCATAGAAAGGGGAATTTCAGCAGGTGTCATTTGTATATATATGGAGAACCTGGTGAAATTCTCTCTTCATCACCACAGTTAAAGCTGCAGGAGCTATACTAGAGTGACCAGATTTAAAAGAGGGCAGCTTTAACTGTGGTGATGAAGAGGGAATTTCACCTGGTTCTCCATATATACAAATAGCACCTGAGGAAATTCCCTTTTCCGTGCAACTGTTAAAGATACAGGAGCCCTGTCCTCCTTTTCATATGGTCACCCTATTGTCTACACTTCAGAATTCACCACTACACCTCTGCACAAACACATCGGGCCCATTCAGAAGACACCTTAAACAGTAGCTTTAACCATGCTTTATTCACCATGGTTAAAGCCGTGGTTTAAGGTGTCTTCTGAACACAGCCTGGCTTTCTGGCTTAACCACCGTGGTTAAAGACATGGTTTAAGGTGTCTTCTGAACGGGGCCCGTTGGGTTTGTGCAGAGGTGTAGTGGTGAATTCTGAAGTGTAGACAGTCATTCATTACAGTCCCCATGGCCACACCCCCTAGGAGATTCTAAACATTCTGGCTTAACCACCGTGGTTAAAGCCATGGTTTAAGGTGTCTTCTGAACGGGGCCATTGTAAAAAAAATAAACACCTCTCCAGAACATGAACCATGACAATATGAACATGTACCACCATGCCAACCCAGCCCTACCTCACAAAACAATTCATGAAAATGGCCTAGGAATATGACTGTAGCTACAACCTAATATTAAGATACTAATGTGTCTTATCAAAGTAACAATAATAACAACATTTTAAAGAATATCTCAAATTTCATTTTTGTCATGATACCTTGTCCATTGCTATGACTCCTTACCCACTGGGGCAATTTGCTTCCTATTTCCACTGCATCATTTCCAATTTCTGTCAGCTGAATTCAGTGGATTCATGCAGCATATGTTTAGGACTGTGGCCCGTAACAGTCTGTTTCTTAGCAACTCAGGTCAATATGGAGCTCCACACATACGGTGTACGTATGATAGTCGAATACAGAGATAAAATGGAAGAAAACGACTCTCCTACTTAGAAGAGGGTAACCCTCTTTGGCTGTTACCCTCCCAACAGGTTCACTAGGCTTTTTCTCTCTTTTGGAGGAATAGCTAAGCAAACACAAGCACACATGCATAATGAAAACACTTAAATGAATTATTATTCATGCAGGTTTTGGTCCCCCTCTGAAAAGTCGTAAAGTTCCATAGCACTAGTCAACAGACATGTGTTGGCTTAAATCAAAAAGAAAACCACCAGGGGACGGGGGCAGTGGTGGTCGGAATGGCTGAGGCTGCAGAAAATGGGAACCACCCCATGGCCAGCAAAGGAATATTACACACCTGCAAGCTGGGGTAGTTTAGAGCCTGAGGCTGGCCTCTGAATCATGACGTCCCCGGTTCAAATATAGTATGACAAAATAATATTTACAAGGTTATTGTAAGAATTTTATTTATTTATTTATTTATTTATTTCATTTCTATACCGCCCAATAGCCGAAGCTCTCTGGGCGGTTCACAAAAATTAAAACCATCAAGAGCATAATAAAACAACCAACAATTTAAAACAACAATGTCCTTCAGATGCTTAAAAGCACTGTATAAATCAAGGAAATCCTGAACCCCTGTGTAGGCCACGCACTTGCCAGGTTCAGTGGTGGCAACGCCAACAAAAACCCAACACCTGGCTATTTGCCACTGAATTTCAGCACCAGAATGCTACAGAATAGGGTGACCACATGAAAAGGAGGACAGGGCTCCTGTATCTTTAACAGTTGCATAGAAAAGGGTATTGGAGCAGGTGTCATTTGTATATATGGAGAACCTGGTGAAATTCCCTCTTCATCACAACAGTTAAAGCTGTAGGAGCTATAATAGAGTGACCAGACTTAAAAGAGGGCAGCTTTA
Source organism: Elgaria multicarinata webbii (assembly GCF_023053635.1). Taxonomy (NCBI): domain Eukaryota; kingdom Metazoa; phylum Chordata; class Lepidosauria; order Squamata; family Anguidae; genus Elgaria; species Elgaria multicarinata. The sequence goes on from NC_086172.1 coordinate 20,708,127, forward strand.
ACTGTTGTGATAAAGAGGGAATTTCACCAGGTTCTCCGTATATACAATTAACACCTGCTGAAATTCCCTTTTCTATGTAACTGTTAAAGATACAGGAGCCCTGTCCTCCTTTTCATATGGTCACCCTACTACAGAAAGCTTCTTCTTTTTTTCAAATTTAACTTGTTTTCAAGCTAAATTTGACATTTTTACCCCTCCATAGTCGTTTGCCACCAAAATGTGGCAGCAAACCGCCGTTTTTGCCACTGTGAATTTGGGCAGCAGTGCAGGCACTGCAGTGGGGGCTGCATGTAGCCATGTATCGTTCACTCCTAACATCAATGCTACACACCCTTGAGAACACTGAAAAGGAACAAGCAAAGCCTGGTTTCCTCAGTATTTATTTATTTACTTATTACATTTCTATACCGCCCAATAGCCGGAGCTCTCTGAGCGGTTCACAAAAATTAAAAACATTCAAAGTATAAAACATTTTTATGTTTTATAAAACCATAATATAAAATACAATATAAAAGCTCAACCAGATAAAAACAGCAGCAATGCAAAATTACAAATTTAAAACACCAAGTTAAAATTTATTTATAGACTGTTAAAATGCTGGGAGAATAAAAAGGTCTTCACCTGGCGTCTAAAAGCATATAATGTAGGTGCCAAGCGAACCTCCTTAGGGAGGAGGTTACAGATATTTATTTATTTATTTATTTGTTGTAAGTCTCCAGTTTTATAAATGGCCTTTGCTGCTGTCTTGCACTATTGTCGTAGGAGGATGGAGGCTCTAGCAAGATTGCAGTGGATGAAAATGGAAGAACAATTTTGTGTTAGGTTGAGAAATGTCAAGCTCCACTAGAGCACGCTTGAACTGTTCAAGCCAGCGCTTTCAAACTTTTACAGGAATTGGTGAGCCTCTTTCAAGAACAAAACTGTTTCAAGCCTCCTGAAGCATAAGAGATGTTCCCTCGCAACTGTCGGCCACAGTTTGTTGCTGGCTGCAAATCAAAATGGCATGCTGGGTATATTCATGCTGATCTGGTTGGCTCAGAAGCTAGGGTGACCATATGAAAAGGAGGACAGGGCTCCTGTATCTTTAACAGTTGCATAGAAAAGGGAATTTCAGCAGGTGTCATTTGTATATATGGGGAACCTGGTGAAATTTCCTATTCATCACAACAGTTAAAGCTGCAGGAGCTATACTAGAGTGACCAGATTTAAAAGAGGGCAGCTTTAACTGGTGTGATGAAGAGGGAATTTCACCAGGTTCTTCATATATATAAATGACACCTGCTGAAATTCCCTTTTCAATACAACTGTTAAAGATACAGGAGCCCTGTCCTCCTTTTCATAGGGTCACCCTAGTATCTGAAGTCCCAGGCTTCAAAGAGTGCTTGCAAAGCATTTGCAAGACTTCGGAAATTCTGCTGACCTTCAACCTCCTGTTGCAGACAGGAAGATTTCAATCTAGGAGGTAGGGGGGATTTCCAGCATTTAGCGCAAGAGTGGACAACTAGTAAGCCTCCAGATGTTTTGGCCTAGCTAGCATAGCAATGCTGATGGGTGAGGGGAGTTGTAGGCCAGAACATCTGGAGGACCACTCTGAGGCCCTTTCTACACCATCCGTTTTTCCAGGGATCATCCCTGGGTCATCCCTGTGCAACCAAATGATTCACAGGGGATCCCGGGAGCAGGAAGGGATGATGCACAGGGGATCCCGGGAGCAGGGAGGGTTTTACCTGTGGTTCTGAGACAATCCCAAGGCCCGCAGACAGCGTGGGCGCCCGTCCCAGCTTCTTCCCTCCTCCCCATGAGTAGCGGGGGTCATCTTAAGTGCGCTCCAGCTCTTCCTCTTAAAAAAAATGGCCACCACAACGGGCACGACGCCAGGACATCACTGTCGTGTTCATGCCTGTTCCCTCTGGCATTCACACGTGCTGGCAAGCTGACACAAGACACTCACATCAGTGAGACTTCTTTTATTGAGGAAATCACACGGTAGACAAGCTTAATGGTTACAGAGTCTCCAAAACACACTTAAAGCTGAACGATGGTTAAGAAGCTTTAGGCTCTTTTTTCTGAAACAGTCCTTAAGGCAAACACTCAGAGAGGCGGGGTAAATAGGGTACGCCAATAACAGCTTTGAACTTCTCCAGACACCATATACACTGGCACCTCAAAGGGACATGGCCAAGCTCCTAAAACAAAGTCCCAGGAAAGGTTGCTCTGAGCCACCAGAGCCGGGCAGAGAGATCCGTCACGCACTTGTCAGTCTCCGCCTACCACTACTGAGCTGACCCCATTACCACGACTTCAGGAAAGGTTAAGCCTCAGGCCTGGGAGTCCCATCCTTCTGCTAAGGACTGGGAACTCCTTGCCACCTGAGTCTGGGCACGAAAACAGAATCCACAGCATATGCAAGACTATGAAAAGCCTCACAACTTTTCATGGCACAGTTCTTAGATATCCAAAGTCCAAATAGCATAGCGTCCATGTGCAGAGTGCTTTCAAAGTCCCAAGCGGAGATGGAATCCAAAGCAGGAGGGAGGTCAGGCATTGCGTCAAGAGATGAAACCCAGCAAAGCCTTTTCTGCTTTGCGCCAGCCTTTAAGGCCTATTCAAAGCCACTTGACAGACAGGTCCTCTGACCTGTAAACCATGCCCACGTGCCAAGAGGGCGGGATGTTACAACCCACTTTGAAAAGTGGCCCCCGCCTTTTCCAAAACACTCTGAAGTGCCCAGAGAACCAGCAGCTTCAAGGCCGAAGCAAAGGAGTGACCCAGCTACTCCCATGGGAACTTCTTACAGAGATAAGCTTGCAGAGAACACCTGACATTCTCAAACTATTTCTTAATAAATCTACCCACTAGGCCGGCCTTGTACCTATACCTGACAGTGGGTGGAATGTATGTGGTACATGCAGGTCTGGATTAATGGAGTACAGAAGAAATGCTACCAAACTGAGTTGAAGCCTATCCATCTACTTGGACTGAGAACCAAAACCAAGGGAGAATGGGCTAAATAATGTATCCCAGAAGTTGAAATCCTTAGAATACTGCCGTTGGTTTAAATTAGAATTCTTCTTAGATTGGGTTCGGTCCAGCACTGCATTGAGATTTTCAGCTCCTTAAAAAAATGTCTTCTTCACTGTGTACATAGGCAACAGTCCTTTTGCGGGAGAAAAGCATATTGCAATAAAGTTAAACATACAAGCAACAAAATGGAAGGACACATATAATAATACAGAAAGATCACTAATTAAAGAGGAAATGAAACTCTACTGACTACAGTCCTTAGTATATCACAGGTAAGTCAGTGTAGTGTAGTGGCTAAGGTGCTGGACTGGGAGTCGGGAGATCGGGGTTCTAGTCCCCACTCAGCCATGGAAACCCAGTGGATGACTTTGGGCCAGTCACAGACTCTCAGCCCAACTTACCTCACAGGGCTGTTGTTGTGAGGATAACATGGAGAGGAGGAGGATTATGTACGTCACCTTGGGTTCTTTGGAGGGAAAAAGTGGGCTATAAATGTAATAAATAAATAAATAAATAAATAAAATAAGCTGGTAGGACAATTGAATTAAAACTGGCTAAGTTTAATACCCTGATCCGGGAGAAACAACCCTTCTACCATTTTTGTTCAAATTCCAGCACCAATGTTTAAGTGACATTTGAAAAGTCTCTGCCCTCTCCAACACACCGTTAGAGCCTTGTGGCAAGGTTGGAGAGCAGCTGGATTTAGAGTGGAAAAGATGAATGCCAGGGAAGGGCCAAGCATCCTCGCCTCCCCTTCCAGAAATGACTTTTCCCAAAAAGAAAAAGGCCACTGGGGTTTGGCTAGACACATCCACATGTAATGTGTAACCAGGCCCTAGGATGTAGGGAACCTTTGCTCCTAAATTACTTCGGTTAGGTGTGTATCTGTCTTCCATCTAATACATTTATGAATGCAAGTTACAATCAACATTTTTCTCTTCAGAGCTTCTTAGACAACTTACAATTAAGTTGTAATTTACATTCCTTTGTGGATGTGAGTTGTCTTAATTTGGGTACTTCCAAAGCTATCCACTCCGATTTCAATCTCTTTGTTTTAGTGTTCTCATCCCCTTTTAATTAATTACAGCACTGGGCCAGCCAGACCCATTAACTGCTTTTTCTCATTTAGACCTTTCAAAGATGCAGTTGCAGATGCAATTTAATTTTTTGACCCATGATCAATAGCAATTAATAGCACCTCTTTAATCTCATTGAAAGGTTTGTCTTTGGCTTCCAAGAGCTGTCATCTCAAGAGACAAGGGACTGATACATACATTGCCAGTTCTAAGAGCTCAGCCATCTCGATGGCTGCATTTTCTCTTTTGCTCAGAGGGAGATTAACCGTCCGTCATGGGAGAGACTCATAGCTTCATCCCATGTACCCGTTTCCCTCGAATTATCCCCACAGCGTAAAGCTGTTGTCAGCTAAATCACACCCCAGGCGGCGGCGCTCCTAAGATCCTTTGCATACCAGGAAAAGGGTTTAAGGGGGAGAAATGTAAAAAAAAATCATTAAAAAAATAAACGGATGACCCAATCTGATTCAAATTTGGTATGCTTAAAGACCTCCTTAATATCTATTACTGTGCCAATTTTGATACCTTTATCTTTAAAACTTACGCAGATGTAAGCATTGTTTAATTTGTACTTTAAACATATCAAATCCTCCTCCTGCGCCCCCAGTGGCTGCTCAGAAAACAACAAAAGATTCACTCCTAAAGGAGTAGTATAATACGTCGGTTCTTTTGGCTAAGGAGCACAATTAAAGCAGGATGCCTGGGAGTATTTAACAGTCAAAGCAGATTATAAGCTGGAAAACTTCAAAGTCCTTTGCATGCAATTTGCAGTGATCGCACAGTATAACCCTGGTGTGACGAAGATGGTCTTCTACTGCTTTCGCCATACCTCAGTCCTGCCACTCTGTTCCTCCTGCATAAGAAGTCTAAACAGTATATACAGGAGATAAATGTATGTTTGGGAACCATACAAATTAAGGTGACCCTATGGAAAGGAGGACCGGGCTCCTGTATCTTTAACAGCTGTATTGAAAAGGGAATTTCAGTAGGTGTCATTTGTATGCATGCAGCACCTGGTGAAATTCCCGCTTCATCACAACAATTAAAGCTGCAGGAGCCCTGCCTAGCATCACCAGATATAAAAGAGGGCAGGGCTCCTGCAGCTTTAATTGTTGTGATGAAGAAGGAATTTCACCAGGTGCTGCATGCATACCAATGACACCTGCTGAAATTCCCTTTTCAATACAACTGTTAAAGATACAGAAGCTTTGTCCTCCTTTTCATATGGTCACCCTGATACAAGTGCATCATTTGTAGGCCACTGTGAATGTGTGTGTGTGTGTGTGTGTGTGTGTGTGTGTGTGTGAGAGAGAGAGAGAGAGAGAGAGAGAGAGAGAGAGAGAGAGAGAGATGTTTGAGCTCATATACCCTATTTCTTCGATTCTAAGACACACTTTCCCCCCCATATAAACATCTCTAAAAACGGGGTGCGTCTTAGAATCGTGGGTGCGTTTATTATTTCTTAGAATCAAGGCTTTTTTTCTGTTGGTGGTACTGAAATTAGTGTGTGTCTTACAATCGATGGTGTCTTAGAATCGAAGAAATACGGTATTATTATTTTTCAGGAACACCAGTATTTCTGGACAACTGACAGGTTCTACACACTTCAGGGCCAAATTACACATTTTATTAGTCATGTGCTTAACCTCACCCCTTTTATTTTGGAGAAAAAGCAGTTGCGGGGCCCCAATCCATTTTCTGCTGAAAATTACTCCTGGGGCTACTTTCCCCCCACCCCACCCAAAAAGTTCTGTTTACTGCAAACTGGGGGCAAAGAGTAGCCAGGCAAGATTTCCGTCAGAAAATGAAATTGTGCATTACAGATCAGGCCCTGCGGCTGCTTTTCCTACCAAAATAAAAGGGGTGAGGTTAAGCACGCTTCCTTAATCATGTGCAGCCCTGAGTATCAATTCTTGTGAATGGATCTAAATAATAAATATGCATGGCAAGTCATACAACAAAATAAAAAGGTGGCTGTTCTCCCTGAAGTTGTAGTAAAAACAATTTATATTAAAACACACACAGAGAATAAATGCCCTTATAACACACTCCTTCCCCCTCCCCTATAATCTGAAATATATTTAAGAGCAGACCTTGAAGAGAATATTTCTCTCCTTTCCCATTTCCGAAATCAGGGCACTGGCTCCTCTTCCACCATAGTCCTTAGCCCACGTGTGGCAGGCAGCCACCTTCTCCCACGCAGAGGCCCCGTGCCACATGAATCCAGGTGTGCATGTGCATGAGCTTTGATGACTTTGCAGGGAGGTGGAGACACAACACTCTGTCCACATTCACACTGTTTACTCTTTCTGGAAGGTCGAGTTGTTATGTCTGAGATTCCAGGAACAGAATCTGAGGCCATTGCTAGATGAGGGTTTAGCCCGGGCTGATACCTGGGCTCACCTCTGTGCATCCAGATGATGCACAAGGGATCCCAGGGTCAGCCTGGGCTAAACCCTACCTTGCCCCGGTATAACCGGATCCACTTGTGGCCCGGCATTTCCGCAGCCCCAGGCTGAGCCCAGGGCTGCGGAAGGTCTAGCCAGTTCCGTGGCTTTTCCCAGCTACGCAGCTTACTCGCGAGTAGCTGGGAGAAGTCGTGCACTGAGCGCTCCATAGGAGCGCTGTGCCCATCGGGCCTGGGGGAGGAATCATGGGGGGGGAGATGGGGGCCAGGGGAGAAAGAGCAGACCCGGCAGGAGAGATGGGGGGAAGAGCGGAGCCAGGGTGGTGAGATCACGGACAGGGGGGCAGAGGGGGCATCGGACATGGCAGGCAGGTGATCAGGCAGCCATGGCAGGCGGGCGGGTGATTGGGCAGGTGGGCGATCAGGCAGGGGGGGCATCAAACATGGCGGATGGGGGGAGAAGGAGAACGGGGCCAGGGCGAGGAGATCGGGGCTGGGGGAGAAGGAGAATGGGGCCAGGGCGAGGAGATCGGGGCTGGGGGAGAAGGCGAATGGGGCCAGGGCGAGGAGATTGGGGATGTGGGGGGGGAGAGAAGATTTTTTAAAAAAATAAAAACCCACTTACCTTTCCTGGCTCCTACACTGCACCATGTACATTGATGGTGCTATATAAATAAATTAATAATAATAATAATAATAATAATAATAATAATAATAATAATAATGCTGCCGCTTTAAAACAAACAAACAAACAAATGGCGGCCATGAGGGCTCTCCTCCAGAGCTCGTCGCGGCTCACGTGTGCATAAGGGCGAGATCTCGCGTTAGTCATAATGCGAGTTCTCCCCTCCTCTCCCCTGGATTTTCGACCGGGTCTAGCAAAGCCCTGAGTCTTTCTGCATTCAGCTGCAGTTGTATCTTTATTTTTTCTTCACAATCTCCAGCTTGAGCTTTGGCACTGAGGAACAGACTCTGGACTTAGTCCCCTGAGCCCTCGTGGTTAAGAACGCGCCAGTCTTCCCTTAGAAAGTGGCTATTTCTGTCCACATGCAGGTTGCTGGCTCACAGTGGCCCTCAGCTGGCCTGGCATCACGTTATAGCTTCATGGCCACCTAAGGACACACATTCTCTTTTATCTGACCTTCCTGAGGATCAAGTTGTTATAACTATCAGCAGGGAAGGCATGAGCCTCTGCAGCAAATGCCGTTTGACAATGAACTGGAAAGCAGCAAAGCACACTACGTATTGAATTCTCAGTATGAATGTACTTTCATCCACACTGTGTTGCATTTTAGTGTATCTCTGTATAGCGATTGTGAAAGGGAAAAAACAGTCGCAACAATGCTCCTTTCTCCTCACTTATGCCTCCCCTGCCTCATCTCTGGCAACTTCCAGAATGCGCCGCCTCGCTTTGAAGCCATGCATGGAATATTTATTTATTTGTTTGTTTATTACATTTCCTTATCACTCAATAGCCAAAGCTCTTTGCGTGTTGTTTAGAACCATTAAAACTATAAAATACAACATGACCAAAGCATCACTTTGCAGGGACATCCTTTGCAAAAGCCAAGACTATGATTGGATGAGTCATTCTTGCAGGTCCTTCTTCTAAGGAAAGATAGCAGAGATCTGAAATAGATCAGACAAAGGCTTGGGGCAGCTTTACAATAAGGGGAAATTGCACTGCTTACCCGGGGTGTATGTGCCTCCTGCTTTTTGGCGTGATTGTCATGAGCTGTATTACATGGTTGGAGAAGAGCAACCGCATGGTTTCAGCTGAATGCGCTCTGTTCACTTCAATTGAGACAGTGCCATCTACTGGTGAAAGATTCCACTTCGCTCCACCCCCAGACATTACCGCTTTAAAAATGGTTCTTTTCATTACGAAATTTTCAACGGATGCAGCAGGAGATGTCCTGGTCATTCACAACGTCATTTAAAAGACCCACAAACTTTCATGAGTGGCCAATCACAAGCATGCAATAAATTGCTCACTTAGAGGAGTCCTTGGCCCCTTGGTCTAAATCAATGCCCATTAATAACATCACATTACCAGCAATGATGTATGTGAAACAGTGTGGACACTCATAAGTACTGTATAATTGCTTAATATAAGTATTATTGGCACAGGAGCAGGCCAGGTTGTTTGTTTCTAGTCAGATGGCAACCACAGAGGGCAAAAATAATGTGAACCGCCCAGAGAGCTCCGGCTATTGGGCAGAATAGAAATGTATTAAATAAATAAATAAATAAATAAATAAATAAATAAATAAATAAATAAATAAATAAGCAAATTGAAGAGCAGAGCAGAAGTTACAGGCTTTCCCCCTTGTTCATTTCAAAATAATGATTGACTATATACATAGGGAAAATACTTCATATAATGAGATGTACTATGCTTATGGCTGCCAAAAGACCAGGCAAAACAATGTGGGTAACTACTGTGTCTTTAGCAGCAGCTTGATCTGCAGGAACTGGCCGCAAAAGACGGCAAACAGCCACACCCTGTATTGGCTACCCCAAAACATAAACATTCTGCAACTCACTCAAGACCTCTTTTCCTAACACAGCATTTGAGAACTCCTGCGCAGTTAGATTAGCTGCTGGGGACGACGGATTGCCATTTAGCTAGGGTGACCATAGGAAAAAGAGGACCGGGCTCTTGTATCTTTAACAGTTGCATAGAAAAGGGAATTTCTGCAGGTGTCATTTGTATATATGGAGAACCTGGTGAAATTCCCTCTTCATCACCACAGTTAAAGCTGCAGGAGCTATATATAAATAAATAATAATAATAATAATAATAATAATAATAATAATAATAATAATAATACTAGAGTGACCAGATTTAAAAGAGGGTAGGGCATGGCACCTGTGGCTTTAACTGTTGTGATGAAGAGGACATTTCACCAGGTTCTCCATATATGCAAAGGACACCTGCTGAAATTCCCTTTTCAATTCCACTGTTAAAGTTACAGGAGCCCAGTCCTCCTTTTCATATGGTCACCCTAATTTAGCCAAGGCAGAGATTTCACATTTGCAGTAGTTAGACTTCATAACAAAGATTTCCCTTGCCTTGTTTGCCAGCTTGGGCTGATAGGAGTGGAGTGAAGGTTGCTGTTGGGTGTCTCGAATGCTAGGCAGGATCCCTGTAGGAGTTCTCAGAAGACAGTGTGTGCTTCCCAGATGCATTCTGAGGCTGTGCACAGTGTTCCCTCTGTGTAAAGCGCCTTTTCCCCATTGTTCCTGTCACAAAAGCACCCCCCATCCCAATGTGCTATCTATGTGCAATATTGGGGGGGGGGGAGATAGCCCTTCACTTTTAGTGATGTTCTGCCTGTTGGGCATTTATATATTACTGATGGCGACCTGTGATTAGATGCAACGTAAGGGTGCTTCCACGTGGAGGGCCCTGAGTGCCACCAGCGAGAAGGCCTTGTGTAGCTGTTCCATCTTTTCTTTCTTAACAGATTATCTGCAGTAAGAGAAAAGATGGGAGAAGCGGAAGGAAGGCACAAAGAGGTTACGAATGGAAGACATGGCATCTGGACCCCCCACAAAATTCTGTGAATGAGGCCCGGCAGTGTTGGCACTATAAAAGCCTCACCTGGAAACAACCTTAGTCTGAATCCTAAGGGAGAAGTCGGCTGTTGGTTGGCTTGCTGTCTACTGAATTCAGTGGGCAGTTTTTCACTTACTCTCCCTCCAAAGTTGGCATAATGTTATCCTGCTCAGCGTTTGAAGAAGTATAGGATTTGGTGTATATCTACAGGTCTCTGTCACACTACCGTTGCTGCCCCACCCCCACCCCCACCCCCACACCACCAGAAGAGTTGCACTGGTAGTGCAGATGTATGGAGTTCCTCCAATATCTGTGATGTCGTGACAGTAAACTTCCATTGGCTGAGGTATCTCAAGATATATCACTCTAGTAAGCCTTCTGCCATATTATTAAAAAAAAACAAAAAACCAGCATACCTGGAATATAGGATTGCATGCTAAGGCTGCACGCCTTTCTGCACTGACCTGGGAGTAATTCCCATTTACATCAGAAGCGTTTGGTTCCGAGTAAAACATGCATAGGATAGGGTTACCTGACCACACATGCCTATACACCATTTGATATCTCATCATTCAGTCACCCTGCACTCGTTAACTCACAACCGAATGTGTGAACTGCCTCCAGTGAGGTCCGCCTTTGAACTTTGACCTCTTATGGCTATTTTACACACGCAAGCAGGGCCGGTGCTACCATAGAGGCCACTCAGGTGGCCGCCTAGAGCGCCAAGGTAAGGGGAGCGCTGAATGCCGCACCTGGAAGCCGCTGTCCCACAGCGGCTCTGAGAGGGTGGCTTCCGGGTGCGCCGTTCTGAAGCCGCCGCCCCCCCAGCATCCTAGCTTCACTTCAGCTGGGCACCCACTCAGCTGAAGTGAAGCCATGCCCACCCCTCCCCCCCCAGCATCCTGGCTTCGCCTCGGCTGGGTGGGCGCCCAACCGAAGCGAAGCCAGTATGCTGGGGTGGGGGGACAGGCTGGCGGCTTCAGAACAGCGCGCCTGGAAGTCGCTTTCCCAAAGCTGCTTCCAGCTGGGCACCCCATTCCAAAGCTGCCCCACCCCCACCCCAGCATCCTGGCTTCGCTTTGGCTGGGTGGGCAAGATGGTGCCCCGTGCCCACGTATGCTGGAGTGGGTGTGGGTGGGTGAAAGCAGCTCACCTGCCTAGGGTGCAAAATAGTCTGGCACCGGCCCTGCATGCAAGCCATGACTTGAGGTTTCAGTAAATGAGTAAAGCATATGGATGTGCGAAATTGTGAATTCACTCTCAACCAGGAGCTATAACTGGTAAAGGAACTGAGAAAACCAGCAGCAGTTGATAAATCACTACCTCCCACTTGTCCAATTGATCTTCGTTTTCTTTCCCTTCAAATACATGTACTAACTAAATATGAAATAAATGTACTGACCTTCCAAACAATCTTTCATTTGCTGTAAAGGTTCCAAACAGGGCCATATAACTTCTTGCCCCACCCCCATCTTAAAATCATGCCAGTTCAGTAAATATCCTTAATGCAGAGCACTCTTACTTGGTTGGTTTGCAAGCCATGTTACAGAAATATCATGGACCTTTATGACAACGTATTTTTGAATACCTGGGCATACTGGAATTCATTCAAAGGTTTCAACATGATGGAAGGTAAATATTATTGCCTCCATTTTGCAGATGGAGGGATAATTACAGCAATATATTTCAGATGAAGGCTTTATGGGTTCTAATGCATCTAACTTCTCTCTAAGAGCCTTTCTGAATTTTGTTCATTTTCACCAAATAAAATAATAGATACATTAAGTGAGGGGAAATCCTTTGAAGTTATTTAGGACAATGCATTCCAACAGAGAAGGCGACAAGTTCATAGCCAAGAGAAAAGAAAGCATTTTTGGAAGCTCTAGGACAATGCATTTTCGCAGAAAAGGTGATAAGTTCATCAAAAAAGAAAGCTTTTTTTTGGAAGCTGGTGCAACAATGCAGAAAGCATTGTCTTTTTGTGTGTCTCGGGACGGAATATGAATATCTAACCACGTCCATTTAATACACTAATGCTACCAGCAATATTGATTTAAAGGACAATTTGCATCTCATCCAGATAATTCTGATTCAGTTGAAGGAGTTGGCTAGGGTGACCATATGAAAAGGAGGGCAGGGCTCCTGTATCTTTAACAGTTGTATTGAAAAGGGAATTTCAGCAGGTGTCATTTGTATATATGGGGAACCTGGTGAAATTTCCTCTTCATCACACCAGTTAAAGCTGTAGGTGCCCTGCCCTCTTTTAAATCTGATCACTCTAGTATAGCTCCTGCAGCTTTAACTGATGTGATGAAGAGGGAATTTCACCAGGTTCTCCATATATACAAATGTCACCTGCTGAAATTCCCTTTTCTAGGCAACTGTTAAAGATCCAGGAGCCCTGTCCTCCTTTCCATATAGTCACCCTAGAGTTGGCTAACCTAGGGCCCAGGTCTTATTCAGGCACTAAATCTCTGTAAACCTGTTACTGGGTTGCCCAATTCATACTGTAGGAGGGGCATGTGTGTATATATAACTATAAAATCCCTCCCTCCATATAGAAAACAAGCCTGTCCGAGGAGAAGGCTAGGCTGGAACCCCTCTCTGATATCTGCTTTGCTAGAAATGCTGGTTTGAACAATCTCTAAAGAAAATGGCATCATCTGACCGCTATATACATTATCCAAGATAAATGCAATGGGGGAAGGCCATCGGTCTACAGATTAAAGCTGGACTTAGTAGCCAAGTGTTATAGGGTGACCATATGGAAAGGAAGGCAGGGCTCCTTTATCTTTAACAGTTGTATAGGAAAGGGACTTTCAGCAGGTGTCATTTGTATGCATGCAGCCCCTGGTGAAATTCCCTCTTCATCACAGCAGTTAAAGGTGCAGGAGCTATATGATAGTGACCAGATTTAAAAGAGGGCAGGGCACCTGCAGCTTTAACTGTGGTGATGAAGAGGGAATTTCACCAGGTGCTGCATGCATACAAATGACGGCTGCTGAAAGTCCCTTTTCAATACAACTGTTAAAGAGACAGGAGCCCTGTCCTCCTTTTCATAGGGTCACCCTAGCTTAGCGTGACATCCGAACCCGGAGATTGTCTGACTACGAGAAAGGGGATTGGAGAATTGGGTCTGACACTTTTTCACTCTTTACTTCCACCTTCTAAGCGAATCCTTTATACAAACAATGAAGTGATAGTTAAGAGTGCCCAAAAGGAATCTTCTTGTTGTGATCCTCTTATCAGGCCAGATTCAAAAAAGCCCTCAGGGAAGAAGGAATTACCATGTTCCTGTTCTCAGGCCAGCTCTGCTTAGACCTTGTTCCGGTGTAAGTGAAATATCGGGAGAGTGTTTCTGAGAAGCCCCCGTTCCCTCTCATGAAGGGAGAGAGACATTTCCCAAGCCTTGCATTCTATGGAATTCATGAAGGACTCAGTTGGGGGAAGGAACTGCCTAGAGGAGGGGAGGTTGCCCCTCGGAACCACAAACCGCAGACTCCCTCTCCCCAAACTCCATGCCAGGTTTGTCTGGCAGCCTAACGAAGCTGCTGCAGTGCAACCTCCCTGTAGACATCTGGCCCCTGGGCATTCCTCCTTGCCATGGTCAACTGCTCTCTTGTCAACAAATGGATTTGTCTTAAAGGCAGACCCATCTCTAAATGCTAGTTTTCCTCTGACATGGTGAAAATGTGAGCGTGTGCACATAGAATCAGATCATTGAGAAAGATAAATCTTGACTTCAGAAAAGCTTTTGACAAAGTGTCCCATGATATTCTGATTAGGAAAGGAAAGGAACCTCTCGTGCAAGCACAGAGTCATTACTGACTCTTGGAGGGATGCCAGCTTTCGCTGACGTTTTCTTGGCAGGCCTTATAGCGGGGTGGTTTGCCGTTGCCTTCCCTGGCCATTATTACCTTTCCCCCAGCTAGCTGGGTACTCATTTTACCGACCTCGGGAGGATGGAAGGCTGAGTCGACCCGAGCCGGCTGCCTGAGAACCAGCTTCCGCTGGGATTGAACTGAGGCCATGGGGAGAGTTTCAGCTGCAGAAACTGCTGCTTTACCACTCTGCGCCACACAAGGCTCATGATTAACAAACTACCTAAAACTGGGCTAGATGGAACAACTATTAGGTAGATACATAGTTGGCTACAGAATCAGACTCAAAGAATGCTTATCAATGGTACCTTCTCAAACTGGGAGGAGGTAAGAGTGGGGTACCGCAGGGCTCAGTCCTGGGCCCAGTGCTCTTCAACATTTTTATTAATGATTTGGATGAGGAGGTGAAGGGAACGCTTATCAAGTTTGCAGATGACATAAATTTGGGTGGGATAGCTAATATCCTGGAAGACGGAAACAAACTTCAAAGTGATCTTGATAGGCTGGAGTGCTGGGCTGAAAACAACAGAATGACATTTAAAAGGGATAAATGCCAAGTTCTACATCTAGGAAATAGAAACCAAATGCACAGTTACAAGATGGGGGATACTTGGCTCAGCAATGCTACAAACGAGAAGGATCTTGGAGTTGTTGTAGATCACAAGCTGAATATGAGCCAACAGTGTGTTATGGCTGCAAGAAAGGCAAATGCTATTTTGGGCTGCATTAATAGAAGTATAGCTTCCAAATCACGTGAGGTACTGGTTCCTCTCTATTCGGCCCTGGTTAGGCCTCATCTAGAGTATTGCGTCCAGTTCTGGGCTCCACAATTCAAGAAGGACACAGGCAAGCTGGAGTGTGTTCAGAGGAGGGCAACCAGGATGATCAGGGGTCTGGAAACAAAGCCCTATGAAGAGAGACTGAAAGAACTGGGCATCTTTAGCCTGGAGAAGAGAAGATTGAGGGGAGACATGAGAGCACTCTTCCAATACTTAAAAGGTTGTCACACAGAGGAGGTCCAGGATCTCTTCTCGTTCATCTCAGAGTGCAGGACACGGAATAACGGGCTCAAGTTAAAGGAAGCCAGATTCTAGCTGGACATCAGGAAAAACTTCCTGACTGTTAGAGCAGTACAACAATGGAACCAGTTACCTAGGGGGGTTGTGGGCTCTCCCACACTAGAGGCCTTCAAGAGGCAGCTGGACAGCCATCTGTCAGGGATGCTTTAGGGTGGATTTCTGCATTGAGCAGGGGGTTGGACTCGATGGCCTTAGGGACCCCTTCCAAGTCTACTATTCTATGATTCTATGAACTAACAGTAGACACAGCAACATTCACAACCGGGAACATGCAGAAGTCTGGATCAAAGAATCTACCCAGCCAGGTAGGAGACACAATAGCAAATGTCCAAAAGGAGGCAGTGTATGGATTTCATAACACAAGGTGCAGAATACCCCCCTTTTTTGCATTTTGCTCTTGTAATATTTATTATCTACATAGCAAATCTTGTGGATGATGTGTTTGCACAGTGCAAGGTTTCCCATTCTTTCCATCTTGCTCCACATTGGGGGAGCGGAAGGTGGGGGGCGGTTCCCCATGCTGACTCTCTCTTTTCTGCTTTTCTACCTGGAATGGGAGGGAGCATCATCTTGTCCTTCACTTCAGGTGGCAAAATGTATTGAGCTGCCCCTGTGGACAGCTGTGCTCATAGAACAGCTGTGAATGCACCTGAGTTTAGATCAGCCTCTTTAATTTCCAAAGCACTTTAAGGTCTTTACTGTGTTCTTCTACACCATAACCTGTGAGGTCGGTCCATTTTACAGGTGTGGAACTGATCCTAAGAATGTGAACCCAAGTCACACTGGTCTACTGGTCCATGCTGCTAGAAGCAAATAAACCACAAAGGTGCAACTGATACCCACCTTTCACTCAGATTTTAATGGAAGCCCATGCATAATCTCTGATTTTCTGATTCCTGTCTGATTGATAGCTACATTGTAATGTTATTCTGCAAATAAATAAATAAATACAACACACTCAGAATCCATAGGATCCTAAGGCTCCATTCTAAATTTTACTCAGATTTTTTTAAAAAGTTATATGATACTTGATAGTGGTGGTACTTATCCAGCGAGAGCAACAGGACCCGCAGGAAGAATAAGGCCAAGGTTAAAGCACTTTTAACGCAAGATTCTACGATACCCAAAGAACCAATTTTCTATTGTATTGTGTGTCTTCTGCTGTTTTATCGGCATGAGCTGAATGCGAGAGCAATAAGGTTGCAGTGGGACCAATTTCAATTGCAGATGTATCACTCCTGGCTTTCAATTTTCCCTAACTTTCACAAGACTCAAGGTTACTGTCTTGGATTATTAAAAGTCCCATAGATTCCAGATAATTTTATATCTAGACAAGTAACAGACTGGCATTGATTTTTTTTTGCCCCTTTGCAGATGTTTAAACCTGTAAAAAGCTTTTGAAAGTGAAGCATATTTTGCTGTCTGAAACCTTGCCCGCCCCTCACAAAGTGCCTACACAGTGTCTCGAAACTATCCCCCAAATTGCTGCTTATTCTCATGATGCTGACAACAAAGTATTTAAGACTGATTCCTCTTGATGAGAAAGCAGTGTTGACAAAGGAATATAAAGACGGGTTTTGGTCAGAGTATCAACACAAGGCAAAATCCAGGAGTGAGACTCTTTTGAAACATGGCACTCAGGGCCGGTGCCAGACTATATTGTGCCCTAGGCAAGGTGAGCTACTTTCACCACCCCCCACCACCCAAAAATGCCAACTTTGATTTTTAAGAACAGATGTTTCCTGGAAAAAATAAGAAGCACAAAACTTGAAACTGCTAAATTTATTTTAAAGTGCAAGAAATACATCATGCCAATTATAGCAAACAAATTGGAAAGGAACGTCTATGGGTCTAAAATGCATTATTTAATAGGAATATCACCTCCAAATCATGCCCCCCAACTCACACACACGCGCACACACACACTCAGCATCACTCACTCCAAACAAACACACGCATGAACACATGCATTCACTCAAAGACCCCATGCACCCCATGCACCCCATTCACCCATACATTCTCTCTCTCTCTCTCTCTCTCTCTCTCCTCTGGGCGCATTCCGGAAGTCCGAACGTGGAGCCGCCCCACCCCCACCCCAGTGTCCCTGGCTTCGCTTCGGCTGGGCGGGTGCAGGGCACCATCTCGCCCGCCCAGGCCCAGCTGAATCCTCGGGCCTGGCCAGCTCACAGCCAACGTGCGTGAGTGCTGCGCTGTGCCCAGCGCCCCTCTTAGCTTGGCGCTCTAGGCGGC
Organism: Elgaria multicarinata webbii; assembly: GCF_023053635.1. Lineage (NCBI taxonomy): Eukaryota > Metazoa > Chordata > Lepidosauria > Squamata > Anguidae > Elgaria > Elgaria multicarinata. The sequence continues at coordinate 20,725,406 of NC_086172.1, forward strand.
CGCCTGAGTGGCCTCTATGGTAGCACCAGCCCTGATGGCACTCAGAAAACTGAATGCATTGAAACATTTCTACCTCAGTAAACGGACATGGCCTCAAGCAGACCTGTCAGATTGCCAGAGGAGTGAGAAAGGTAATCCTCTGTCAAAGAGGGGATTTTATGTGAAGGGTTCCAAGAGTTACTTACTACAGCTGTGTTAATAGTACTCAAAGGGCTGGATGTTTGTTTATTTATTTATTTATTGCATTTCTATACCGCCCAATAGCCGGAGCTCTCTGGGCGGTTCACAAAAATTAAAACCATTCAAAGTGTAAAACCATAATATAAAATACAATATAAAAGCAATGCAAAATAAACACGAAGTTAAAATTTATTTATAGACTGTTAAAATGCTGGGATAACAAAAGGGTCTTCACCTGGTGTCTAAAAGCATATAATGTCGGTGCCAAGCGAACCTCCTTAGGGAGGTCATTCCACAGCCAGGGTGCCACAGCAGAGAAGGCCCTCCTCCTGGTAGCCACCTGCCTCACTTCCTTTGGCTGGGGCACTGCCTAACGAGGGTTAGGACCGCTTCTGTATATTGGATGGTCCACCTTGTTTTGTTGCAATATTGTTCTTGTACATGCATGCACAATGTCAAAAGGAGATAGGATGCACAGAGATGGTGATATTGGCTAGCCATGCAGGTACAGGCAATGGTAAGAAGAAGGCCAAGGGCAGACTCAGGCCATAGCTAGATGGGGCTTTATCCTGGGGCAAACCTCAGGATCGTCCCTGTGCATCCACATGACGCACAGGGGATCCCAGGATCAGGGAGGGATGATCCATCCCTTGCCTTGGGATCTCACCCTCCCCTTTGGCCCCGGTTTTTCCACGATCCTGGGCTGAGCCCGAGACCGCGGAACGTGTGGCCGGTTGTTGTGGGTTGACCCGGCTCTGTGCGATTCCTTGCAAGGAGCCGGGAGCCATGCACAGGGCACAGCGCTCCTCAGGAGCACTGCACCCATTGGGAGGTAGGGTGGGTGAGCAGGCATGTTTGTCCGGGAGAAGAGAAGATTGAGGGGAGACATGATAGCACTCTTCAAATACTTGAAAGGTTGTCACACAGAGGAGGGCCAGGATCTCTTCTCGGTCATCCCAGAGTGCAGGACACGAGCTGTTGAGTTATGCATATACATAAGTTTACGCAACGTATTAAAAATACTGGAGTTATAGTATAGGTGCCCTGTCCTCAGGGCAGGGGAATTTTCTGAGAAAGATAGGTTGACCAAAATCTGATAGCTGAAAAGCATTAGCTTTTGTTCTTTGTTTGTATTGTATATTGAAGATAACATGTAAAAAGGATGTTTATTTCTAAAGAACTATTTTCTGATAGATTGTTTGATTTGTTTGCAGCTCCTGATGAAGGACCTAAGGGCCCGAAATGTCGAGCTAGTGTATGCCTCGATTTGTCTTTTTTAAATCTACGTATTATTTTTCACTGAGGAAATTACCATTAAATATTGCAATTTTCATTCAACACCAGAGTATACAGTACATCTCTCTTTTTCTTCAACTGTCTTTGGTGGTTTTGTCCCCTTGTCCACTTCCATAGGTAGGGTGACCATATGAAAAGGAGGACAGGGCTCCTGTATCTCTAACGGTTGTATTGAAAAGGGAATTTCAGCAGATGTCATTTTTATATATGGAGAACCTGGGGAAATTTCCTCTTCATCACAACAGTTAAAGCTGCAGGTGCCCTGCCCTCTTTTAAATCTGGTCACTCTAGTATAGCTCCTCCAGCTTTAACTGTTTAGGTTAGCAGTGCAGTCTGCCTTTGTATTGTATGGGTAGACGGGACCTCACATCACATAAAGTCCATTTAAAGAGAGCACACTTAAGGGGGTAGACTGGGCACTCGATTGTATACACGATACTGCGCAGATTGGTGGACCGAGTCATAGATAGGTAGACCGAGCCCCCTCTTTCATGGAAGAAATGAAGGATCTAGACTGGGCCCTCGATTGTATACACGATGCTGTGCAGATTGGTAGACCGGGTCGCAGATTGGTAGACCGAGTCGCCCTTTCATGGAAGAAATGAAGGACCTAGAGTTGGCACTCAATTATATACATGATGCTGTGCAGATTGGTAGACCGGGTCATAGATAGGTAGACCGAGCCCCCTCTTTCATGGAAGAAATGAAGGATCTAGACTGGGCCCTCGATTGTATACACGATGCTGTGCAGATTGGTAGACCGGGTCGCAGATTGGTAGACCGAGTCGCCCTTTCATGGAAGAAATGAAGGACCTAGAGTTGGCACTCGATTATATACATGATGCTGCTCAGATTGGTAGACCGGGTCATAGATAGGTAGACCGAGCCCCCTCTTTCATGGAAGAAATGAAGGATCTAGACTGGGCCCTCGATTGTATACACGATGCTGTGCAGATTGGTAGACCGGGTCGCAGATTGGTAGACCGAGTCGCCTCTTTCATGGAAGAAATGAAGGATCTAGACTGGGCCCTCGATTGTATACACGATGCTGTGCAGATTGGTAGACCGGGTCGCAGATTGGTAGACCGAGTCGCCCTTTCATGGAAGAAATGAAGGACCTAGAGTTGGCCCTCGATTGTATACACGATGCTGTGCAGATTGGTAGACCGGGTCGCAGATTGGTAGACCGAGTCGCCCTTTCATGGAAGAAATGAAGGACCTAGAGTTGGCACTCGATTGTATACACGATACTGCGCAGATTGGTAGACCGGGTCATAGATAGGTAGACCGAGCCCCCCCTTTCATGGAAGAAATGAAGGATCTAGACTGGGCCCTCGATTGTATACACGATGCTGTGCAGATTGGTAGACCGGGTCGCAGATTGGTAGACCGAGTCGCTCTTTCATGGAAGAAATGAAGGACCTAGAGTTGGCACTCGATTGTATACATGATGCTGCTCAGATTGGTAGACCGAGCCGCCCTTTCATGAAAGAAACGAAGGACTTAGATTGAGCACTTGATTATATACATAATGCTGCACAGGTAGACTGGGTCGTAGATTGGTAGACCGAGCCCCCCCCCCCTTTCATGGAAGAAATGAAGGACCTAGAGTTGGCACTCGATTGTATACACAATGCTGTGCAGATTGGTAGACCGGACCACCGTTTCACAGAAGAATTGAAGGGAAATGAATTGGTAGATGGGAACGATCGCCATTTTGGGTACCAAGGTGTGCGCATCCTGCAGGTATTTACCTGCACAGATGCAAAGGATCGCGAGACCACAGTTGAGATTTAGCCAACGGGGGCGTACCTTCCCCAACATCATGGGCAGAACTTTGACGTCACCATTTCATTTTATCTTCCGTAGTTCTTTAATATAAATAAATCTCGGTATGTAGATTTTAAATTATATGTTTAGCCATCTGGGCGTGCAGACTTCTGTACCTTTGTATGTGCAAATATGCAGAGGTGCACATAAAGAATGATACTTTAAAAAAGAAAAAAAAGGTTCCCGCCCACGTGGAGCAACCTCGCTCTGCAAGGGCTCGTATGACAGGATCCCCCACTTTAAATTGAACGGATAACGCGCTGTAGCTGCTGCAGGATGACCATGTGGGAGGAGAATCGAATCACGGAAAATGCAGGTTAAAAAATAATGAGTCGCGGTCCTGGCGTCTTATAGGTGACCACCCAGCTATTAGTCTGGGGAACAAAGGGTGCAGGGTGCACATGCCTTCTTTCCCAGCAGAATCACAGTCCTGAGAGCTGTTTGGTCGGCCATGGGGAGCCTGATTCTGCCAGGGAACAGGTGCGGGTCTCCCTGCATGCCTAGTTTCAGCAGGATCCCTGTGGCATGACAGAGGAGATTTGTGGTGGCCCAGCAGCAATGACCAAGGGCTACATAAATGGCCTTGATAGGCTGCATGTAGACCACAGGCAGCGTGTTGCTTACCCCTCCTGTGACTCTCCGTTGGCTCTATGGCTGCGGGAACTAACCACGCAGTTTAATTCAGTATTGCAATCGGTTGGATGCAACATTTATAGCAAATAACAGAAACTAGGAATGGGTCAAATTCCTGCAATGGTGTATCCTTGAATCAAATTTCAGAACTTTGGTGATCCCACATACTTTCATGGCCTCCCCAACAAGATCTCCAGTGGATGTAATGGTCATTCCCAGGAGTGCCAGAAGCTTCATTCCAAATGTGAGTATGCCATTAGCTTGATCTATGCTGGACATATGCTGCCTTGTCACTCTGTATATTTGCCCTTATGGAGGATGATGGCATTCCTAAGCAAAACTTGTGACAATTCAAGGGCCAGTCAGGATAGATTTGTGACCAATAGAGTTTGCTTGCCAGTCAGCAACCTTTCCCTAGACATCCATTGTTATGCAGCAGCTTTTAACAAGGGTAGATTATTCTGTTTCATTAGTTGATACATTTCCTGTCATGTACCAGGATTGATGGGAATTGGTGTATGCAGCAAATTCATTCTTTGACTTTTCTTTTGTCACTTCATCACAGATTCATTTAAGCAGATTTCACCATGGAACTGATTCCCTACGGTATAGCTGCATGTCACGTTTCCCGAGATGGAATGAAAACAAGCCCAGAAATATAATGCATTAGCAGAGATTTTCCATCTTTGTAAGGCACAGGAACATCAAAAAGAGGAAATTACTTTCTTTCTCAAGCCAATGCATATTGTGGGATCAATGGTCAGCAATTTGGGGGCCCTGCTTGAGAGAAACCTGGAGTTATCACAGCCTTTCCGTTATCATTAAAAGCTATTAACAGCTCTGTTCTGAACACACGAACTCTTGGGAGTTGTGCTGGGGAAAGGAAAAGAAATTGAACATTTTAGAAAACAAGAAGGTATTAAAATGTTCTTTCATATGGCTGCAGGGCCAAGGGAACTAACATAATGGCATGAAAGTAAATGAGGCTCCTACTTCAAAAAAGATGAGATTTTAAGGTTAGATTTTGCTCTCGTTGGAGTCAATAAGAAAACTCAGCGGGGGTCAGAATAAGACATGTAGGTTCAGGATCAGCAGTGACACGAATATCCAAACTATGGATGAGCTTGGGTAGTTCCTGCATTCATTTCCCAAACTTTATAAAATAATAATAATAATAATAATAATAATAATAATAATAATAATAATAATAAATGACAAAAACAACAAAGCTGCATTCTCATTACTATTTCTGCTTAGTTTCTGCAGCTGAAACTCTCCCCACGGCCTGAGTTCAATCCCAGCAGAAGCTGGTTTCAGGCAGCCAGCTCGGGTTGACTCAGGCTTCCATCCTCCCGAGGTCGGTAAAATGAGTACCCAGCTAGCTGGGGGAAAGGTAATAATGGCTGGGGAAGGCAATGGCAAACCACCCCGCTATAAGGCCAGCCAAGAAAACGTCAGTGAAAGCTGGCGTCCCTCCAAAAGTCAGTAATGACTCAGTGCTTGCACGAGAGGTTCCTTTCCTTTCCTTCTCTGTGTACAAGTGAGCTATGTGCACGGACCGTTCCTTTGCCTTATTTTCTTCCTTGGGGAAGGGGCTGTCGCTCAGTACAAAAGCTCCATTTGGACAAGAGCTCCATTTGTGCCCCAGCTGACCTATCCAATCAGAGCTACTAGGCTGAAGGGTGTGATGATGCAGACAGAAATCCCTTGGCACAGTTAAGTGCTGGCTACGAGCAAGGAGACAGCTGCTCTGGGGCCTCAGCGAAGGGCGTTGACCCAAGGATTTGAGGGTTAGGAAACGGCTGATTAAGGAAACTGCTCCTGCACCTCACATTAATAGGGGCCTGTGCTGGTGGGAGGAAGTAGTGAACTAGGAATGATTGTTCCCCACTGCAGATCCTTTGGAACTGCAGTCAGTACCATTTCTACTCAATGCAACAAATACAAACGCTCAATTTGCCCCCTCTCTAAGCCCAAAGTGTCTTATCTTCATTGCTGTGGTCTGGATGCATTACATGATTTGACCGAAATATTCCTTTGATGGCATTAGTTCTTTTCTTCTTCTTTTTAACATAACATTGACGGAAATGGCATTATGAATTTAAGAATGTATGTGATGTCAAGGTGGAGCACCATCGATGACCACTGCTGGTATGGCTGGAAACTTTACAGGAGGGAAATAAGAAGCTTGCATGACTGCACAGAGAGATAAGTGGAGAGGCGGGTAAGAAATATTTATTTATTTTATTTATTATTATTAGTGCAACTCCTACAAAAGGATATTATAGAGCTGGGAAAAGTGCAGAAAAGGGCAACTAAAACGATTAAGGGGCTGGTTCTCCATATATACAAATGACACCTGCTGAAATTCCCTTTTCTATGCAACTGTTAAAGATACAGGAGCCCGGTCCTCTTTTCCATATGGTCACCCTTGGTCATAGGGCAGCGGGTATTAGCCCCACCCCTCATCGCCCATGAAGGAAATGTTTCCTTACCGTACAAGCATTCAGACAGTGTGGGATGGTGTGTACAATTAATGATGTCCAGCCATAGAGCTCCTCAATGTGAAGAGAGACTCTGGGAGCAGTCAGGGTCTATCTTCACAGCATGGAGGAGCATTGCACGCATACATCAATATGTGCGGAAGCTCTTTCTCATGCTGTCTGAATGGCAGGGAAGCGTTTCTACCACCAGCATTAGCGCTACGGGTGTGGCCGCCATGGCACATAATGGCACAGGGGCAGTGCTAAGCTGTGTGGCCATGCAGACCCTCCCTCCCACACCCTTTTGGAAGTATACTGGACCTGGGTGATTGTATTGGATCCCTTTTAACCTGTTACAGTTTTTAAAAATGTTAACATGTTTTTAATTTTACTGTAGGTTGAATTCTATTTTAACTTTTGTAATTTATATTGATATGTTTTAATTGTACATGTTTTAAACTTTGTAAACCGCCTTGAGTCCCAGTACTGGGAAAAAGGCAGGATATAAATAAATAAATAAATAAATAAATAAATAAATAAATAGTTCCTTTGGTGGGAGTGTGCACCATTCTACTGAAGTATCCCTATGCCTTTGTATACAGGCTGTCTTCAGAGCTTCCGATGAACAGGCATAGGTTGGTGGCAACACCTGCCATCACAATCCCATTCCATCCTAATGACCTTCTGGGGCTTTACACCCCACAAGTCAGTCCCCAAATGTTTGTAAATCTGTGGGTTTTAGAATGTTGGCCTGGGTGGGTGGAGTTAGAATGTCTGGGGAGGGGGGAGGAGTGATATATAAGGGAAGGACTGAGGGGATTGTGAGCTCTTTGTGTGTGAGCTCTTGGTGTGTAGAGTACTTGGGTTCTGGAGAGTTTGAGGTTCAGTGTAGAGAGTGGTGTCTTTTGAGGGTGGTGTGCTGATAGTTGGTGTATATTAATCAATCCTGATAATAAAGAAAGTTCAAGAGTGAATGTGTGAGAGAAAGGAAAGCGTGTATGAGAAGAGTGAAAGGATTGGATGAGAGGTTTAAAAAAGGGTTCTTTTGACCTGTTTTATTATGAAACAAAGCGTGTGAACTATTAAAATAAAATTTTAATCATTTTGTTTTTAACTACCACAAAAATCCCACGTGTCTGTTTGGCATTTATCATCTGAAGTTTATACATTTAGCACCCACTCTGACAATAATTCACCTCAACACATATAATTCACAGCACATTATTTTATTATTGAAATCCTTCTCCATTTAAACCCCTTTCTCCACATAGTTTGGAGGAAGGTGGTTTTTATCCCTTGCCTCAGGCGTATCAAGTGGTGGTGCTTGGCTTGAGCAGGGTGTAGCCACAGCCAGGCCTGGTGTTCAGAGTCTGTGTCGTGGCACCTTCCTTCAGCACATTCATTCGGCCCAAATTGAATGACTGAAAAGGCAGAGATTCATCACCTCCGTGAGAAGTGGGCCTATTTCCCATGGAGACCAATAAGTAAAGTTAGTTGGTTAACTTAAGGCCTCACTGCAGTCTCTTTGAGCTAAGGTGACCATATGAAAAGGAGGACAGGGCTCCTGTATCTTTAACAGATAGAGGAGGCTCTCGACCTCAGACATCACCTTCCATGAGTAGAGGGTAATGGCAACACACAAGATTGGGGCACGTTGGAGTTCTCTCCCTCCTCAAGAGTTTGATCTATCCAGGCAAGAGAATGCCTGAATAGGGCTTACGTGAAAAGAGTATGACAGATATTCTGTTAATTATATCTATGCCTTCTGAACCTTCTAAATAAAATGTTACGACAATAACTCATTTTTAAAAGATCTTTTCAGACGCTGTGAGTGTCTGTGGGATAAGGAAGGGGTTGGAAATCTGTTAATTTATATATATTCACACACGTACACAAACACACACACACACTGTATATCACACACACACACACACATACACACACTTTATATATAATCTCTAATAAATATATGAAAAATTGCATGTCACAGCTCTACATTATCTCTGTGCAATGATCCTTGGTGACAAAGTGTAAGTGACCAAATCCCTTTTCGGACCTAATGATATTTTGCTTTAGTAGGCTAGTGATATATCTCACATGGCAAAAATAAACTACTCATGCATAAAATTAATACAGTAAGCTCAGAGGACATAAAACTTTCACTCGGTGATATATTTTGCAGGGGAAATTACCAGTTTGTATTTTGAGGTCTAACGTCTTATCAGGTCACCTACGTTTTCCATGCTAGAACAGGGAGTTTTCAAAAACACACATGTTATTAGGTGCACTCTACCAAGGCCCTGTGGGGTTGTGTTTAACCCATAGCAGTAAAGATGAATGCAATTGAATTATTTTCATACAAGGACTGTTTTTACTTGTAGAACTGAGGATCACTTCATATATTGTTGTACCTACAAGGAAAGCACTTCCATATAGGAAACAGATGTGCAACAGTTAAAGCTGCAGGAGCCTTGCCCTCTTTTGTATCTGGTCAAGAGGGCAGGTCTCCTGCAGCTTTAACTGTGGTGATGAAGAGGGAATTTCACCAGGGGCTACATGCATACAAACAACACCAGCTGAAATTCCTTTTTCTATGCAACTGTTAAATATATATCCTCCTTTCCATAGGGTCACCCTAAATTACTGCAATGCATTATACATGGGACTGCCCTTGAAAGCAATCCGGAAATGTCAGCTGGTCCAAAGTAGGTGAGATTGTTAATGGGGACTGGCCAGCGAGACCATATTATGCCAGTGCTTTCCCATCTGCACTGGCTCCCATTCCAGTTCCAGGCCTGATTCAGAGTGCTGGTATTAACATTCAAAGCCTAAATGGTTTGGGTACCTGAAGGGTCGTCTCCACGTCTACCTGCCCAGACTTTAAGAACATCCTCAGCGATCGTTCTCTGGGAGGCCCTGCCAAAGGAAGTGAGATGGGTAGCTCCCAAGAAGAGGGGCTGTGGCATCCCGATTCTGAAATGAGCTCCCCAGAGAGGCTAGCCTGGTGCCCACACTGGGGTCTTTCCAGTGCCACGTGAAGCCATTTTTATTTTCCCAGGCATATTAGTCTTTTATCACTGCTGTTTTAGATCTGTTATTGTATGCTATATTTTTGCATTGCTCTGGGTTTTATTCTGGTTTCTACTTTATTTTCTACTATAGTTTTATTTTTAAATTTTATAATGTATCTTCGTACTGTAACAGGTGGTGTAGAAATGTGATAAATAAATCAACTAATAAAGGAGCCAATGGGAGATGAAGGAAATCCGAGGCAACTGAAGGGGAAAGAAAACTGTTCCCATGACACACGCCTTCCCCCGACTGGTGCTAACTGTGCAGGGCGCAGGAAACGTTGGTTTGCCTGCCTCGGAGTCTCTCTCCCTCGTACTGTAGGATTGCTCTGTCAGAAACAATCGAAGACTCCTGATTTGTTTGAGTGAGGCTGGTTCTTCTCTTGGTGCCAAAATGTTGGTCAGAGAGGAAAGCCACACATGCCGTGGCACTTCCCCAACCAGATGTGTTGCACTACAGATGTGTTGCAGTACAGCTCCCGTCAACCCCCACCCCACCTCCATTCACAGCCTCTGAAATCCTCAGGGGGAGAGTCTTCATCCTGACAAGGAAACAGAAATCTCTTAACAAAATGTTACGCAGGGGAAATCCTTTAAGAACTGTAAGCCATGCCAAAAAAGACTGGATTTCAAAAAATACCCACTCCTCCATGAATTCAGTCAATGGATAAATTCCTTATTTTATGTAAGTAAACATACACCTTGAGCGCACCATGTACTTGAGATAACTTACACCATGTATGCCCCTCCTACATGGGATGTACATGATGGTGTACATGGGGTTACCGGACTCAGCTTTACCAAGGTTCAGCCAATACTAGCCTCTGCATATGACCTTTGTTTCAGAACTGTACAAGTTAAAGGGGGTTCACACGAGCACCCTGAGGCATTGAAAGTACACACGAGGGGTTGGCCGGCAATGCCAAGTAGCTTGCCCTTGCTGTTGAACTAAGGAAGCCAGGGACCTCCTCTGCCTGCCATGCGTTGGGCAGCTCTATGCACAGACCAACATACTTGCGTAGGGTTCCTCTAGGCGAGGGGATTCCCCTTTGCCTCTGTGTGTGTGGGGGGGATTCCCCTTCCCCTGCGTGGATGAGCCTTACACAGACACTTTGGTGCATACCTAGAACGCTGCTTCGCATGCCTTCCAAAATGCACGACTGGCAGGACGTGTGCGCATGTTGGCAGTGGGGGCAGGGATGGCCAGCAGGTCCCTGTTACCCCCTTGCACACACTGGGCCTGTTCAGATGACACGCTAGGCCATGGTTAAGCCGCTAACCTAGGGTGACCCTATGAAAAGGAGGCCAGGGCTCCTGTATCTTTGACAGTTGTATTGAAAAGGGAATTTCAGCAGGTGTCATTTGTATACATGGGGAACCTGGTGAAATGTCCTCTTCATCACCACAGTTAAAGCTGCAGGTGCCCTGCCCTCTTTTAAATCTGGTCACTCTAGTATAGCTCCTGCAGCTTTAACTGTTGTGATAAAGAGGGAATTTCACCAGGTGCTGCATGCATACAAATGACACCTGCTGAAATTCCCTTTTCTATGCAACTGTTAAAGATGCAGGAGCCCTGGCCTCTTTTTCATAGGGTCACCCTAGGCTAACCCTTTTGTAGCAAATGGTTAGTGAGCATGTTTAAGCTGTGTTTATGTAGCCAGCATGGTTAGGAATGGTTCACCCGACATGCTAAGCCATAACGTTTAGCTCAAAATGCTTAGCCACTGTGGCTTAGGCCTTTGCTAGACCTACCTGGTAATCCGTGCGGGAGGAGGGGCGAGCCCGCGGGCTGTCACTCCAATCCACACGTCAGACGCAACAAGCTAAAGGAAAGCCCCATCGCGTCCGCCATTTTTTTCAATTAAAGAGCCGGATGCGCACGAACACTCATGCACTTAGGTAAGTAATTTAAAAAAAAAACGTTCTCCCCGATCTCCCCCCGTCCTGATCTCCTTCCCGCCCCGATCTCCCACCCTGCCCTGATCTCCCCCCACCCCAATCTCCCCCCTGCCCCGATCTCCACACCCTGCCCTGATGGCTGCAGCGCTCCTGTGGAGCGCTGTGCCCCGTCCACCACTTTTCCCAGCTAATTGTGAGTAATTACAGTAGCCGGGAAAAGCAGCGGAATGGGCTACACGCTGACGGTCTCAGGCTCAGCCCGAGACCATGGGAAATACCGGGCCAAAAGTGGTGTCCATTATCCCGGGGCCAGGGAGGGTTGACCCCTGCCTCAGCCAGGGATCCCCTGTGCATCAACTGGACGCACAGGGTCGAGCCCGGGGTTCACCCTGGGCTATACCGTGGTCTAGCAAAGGCCTTAGAGTGTTTTCTGAACAGGCCCACTTCTAGTAGTTAAATAAATGTAAATATATCCATAACCAATGTACAAGAGAGGTGGTGGAGCTGGCACCTGAGAGTTCCTTGCAGCTCCCAAATGCTGCCAGTGAGATTTTGAAAGAAATGACTCCGCTGTGGTTCTCCGCTGTGGCACCCCGGTTGTGGAATGAGCTCCCCAGAGAGGTCCGCCTGGCACCTACACTGTACTGCTTTCGTCGCCAGCTGAAGACCTTTTTATTCGCTCAGTATTGTAACACTTAATTTTAACTTAAATTTAAATTGTACTGTTTTAACTCTGTATTTTAATCTTATATCAATTTTGCTGCGTGGTTTTATCCTGGTTGTGCTTTTTATACTGTATTTTGTAATTGTGCTTTTAACCTGTTTGTTGTTTTATGATGGTTTTGATTTTTGTGAACCGCCCAGAGAGCTTCGGCTATTGGGCGGTATAAAAATGTAATAAATAAATAAAATAAAATAAATAAATGACAGGAAGCTCTCTGGCGATTGTGAAGTTGCCCCCTCCGCCATCTGGGAAACGTAGCTGTGATTGCAACCCCTAGTAGTTTAAGTGACGCACGGACTGATGTGCTGAGGCGACCTGACTACATTTCAAAGGCAACATAGGTAGAGTCAGGCCAAGCAGGGACCTACATTTTGCCAGTCTGTTCACTTCATAATTCATGCACACCGACGGCAGTTTGTCCCTTCTCTCAGTAAAGATTTAATAGCTGCCATGAAGCCTCCTATTACTAAGGTTTCACTATTTTGTGAAATACTGCATAGTCCATCTCCTAGAATGCTAGGAGGTGCAACCATAAATAATTAAAACGATGCTGCGATGGTCAAATCAAAATGAACAAATTACATTTGGTGAGGAATTATTCTTGATTGTTAATTATTTATATTACAACAGAAATTAGAGGCTTTCACTCAGTTTTCGGACTCGGTTATAAAGGCACTCCACTTATCCCTTGCTCCAAGAAGCTAGTGCTCTAGAGAGAAAGGGCAAGAACCAGGATCGGAGAGGGATTATATCTCCAAGGCCAGCACAACGGCAAAGAGGAGAATGCCGCCCCCCTCCCTGGCCTTAGTCGCTGGATAATTTATATCAGTGATGTACAGGCTGGCATTGAGATTAATAGCGTGGATTATATTATCAAAAATGTTGGTTGTTATTTAAAAGATCGCCCTGAGAGGACCTTCGCTGGACACCTCTGCCATGCAAGGGGAGGCAGGTGATAACGGCCTTTTCAGTGGTGGCTTCAGGCCTTTGGAAGGCTCTCCCTGGGGGTGCTCAACAGGAGATTTAGGTGACAGTCTGCCCAGGCTTTTAATGTTCAGTAAACTTGCTACAACTAATTCAGGTTTTATTTATTATTTTATTGCTGCTTTTTGTATATTGTTGTTACATGAATTTATACCGTTCAATGGTATACCTCGGTGTTATTTGTTGAGTATTATTTATATTTGCTTTGTAAGCTGCTTTGGCAGATGAAATAAATAAATAACTTGAAATAAAATTCATGGTTGCTGCGAATGTCTGGGTCAGGTACCATGCAGCCTATTACGTCCTGTTCTGGAGAAGATAGTTGCTGTCATGGGCTGAGCCCATGGTTCCTTTAAGAGAACACCTTTTGCTTCATCCCAGGGAGAGGGAGAGGGGTTTCTTTGTGTCTGAAAAGGGAGTAGCAAGCGAAATGCCAAGGCCGCACTGGGCGAGAAGCGCCTAGCATCTGATAACGCCTCCCCAGGCTGGTACCGGGGGGAGGGGAGTAACAAGTTGCAGCTGTGCAATGTCTGGGAGCATTCCTCCTCCCTTCGGGAAAGGTGTGGGTTGCACTATGGGGTTTCTATTGGTCAGGGTGGGTCTGCTGACAAGGGGGTCCCAGAAAGGGATAAAAGGCTTAGGAACCTAAGGGTCCGGTCTCTTTCCTGTAGGTCTCTGGAGTCCAACGTGTGTGTGGTGAGTCAGAGCATCCAGGCCGGGCCGGCTGGATGGCAGAGGCTCCACGCAGCCACTGAGGGAAGGTGTCTTAATTCGAGTGGTGTGAAGCCAAGTTGGAGTGAGCAACACAAGGTTGAGTCGCAAAGTTATATGTTTGTTATGTTTTAGTTTAGGTTTGGGTAAAAGTGGGCAAGGGACCTTGCCAGGGTTATGGCTGGTGGGTGGTAAAAGTGGGGAGTGAGTGCGAATTCTATTGGCTTGAGCGTGAAAAGGGGGAGGGGGAGGTATTAGTCCCTGCTGTCCTAAGTGTGTCATTCCTTTGTCCATGTTTTTCCCCAAAACCTCTTACGTGTTTACCTTAATGTGTGGACCCTTACGGAAGTGTGTAGTATGAAGAATAAAAGTGTTTGGTCCCTATCTCTGGAGTGTGGTGTTGCTTCCTTGAGAACCTAGACTATGAAGGGTTAACAAGCGGCAGGGAAGGGGCATGTGTCTGGACTGGCTGAGTCAGAACCCCCTTCTCTGGCCGGGGAATCGCTGAGTCAAACCGAGCGGTTCCACCACAGTTGCCATTTCAGGCACATATCATACAGCTGGCATCTCGGTAAACAAATAATGGTAATCTAGCAGTCCTTTTTTAAGAGGAAGGGGGAACGTGCATGAAGAAGTGGTAGGAATAAGCTCCTTCCTGCCACTTCTGCCTTCTAACCACCCGCTCCTGAATTCAGAAAAGGAGGAAAGTTACGCTACTTCTGTGCTGTTAGATGTATTTCCCCCTAATGTACCATTTGACTCCAAGGCAGCAGCCCAGTGGGTAAGAGGGCTGCAAAGGGAAGCAGTAGCTGTCAAGCTCAGTCCTGACATCACCTCCTTTCAGCTCCATGCTATTCAAAGCTGATTTACCCTCCCCATAGCAACATATACTCTAGTTTGGGTATTGTCCTGTTGAAAACAAGACTTTGAGCTTTACCACACCAGGGTTACACTGTGCAATCACTGCGAATTGCATGCAAAGGACTCCAAAGTTTTCCAGCTTATAATCTGCTTTTATTGTGAAGTACTCCGAAGTTTTCCAGTTTATAATCTGCTTTGACTGTGAAGTACTCCCATGTGTCCTGTTTCAATTGTGCTATAAAGGAAAAAGAATCGAGGTATTTGGCTAGTAGTTTTCAAGTGAATCATTTGTTGTTTTCCGAGTGGCCACTGGGGTGCAGGAGCAGGATTTGATATGTTTAAAGAAAAATTAAACAAATGCTTACATCTGCATAAGCTTTAAAGATAAAGACATCAAAATTGGCACAGTAATAGATATTAAGGAGAGCGTTAAGCATACCAAATTTGAATCAGATTGGGTCATTGGTTGATTTTTTAATGATTTTTTTTACATTTCCCCCCTTAAACCCTTTGCAAAGGATCTTAGGAGTGCTGCCGCCCGGGGTGTGATTTAGCTAGCAACAACAACAGCTTAGTGCTGTAGGGGATAATTTGAGGGAAACAGGTACGTGGGATGAAGCTCTTTATGAGGAGGAAGCAAAGAGGCACAGGAGAAATCAGAAAAGCCAGTGGGTTGGTGGACTAGAACCCCAAGCATTCCAGAGAACAAGAACTAACCCAGAGACAGTCACTCAGAGGTATGGCCTATGACACATCTCATTATGCGCCTTTTGTCCCATGCAGGGGACCCTGGCCAAATTAGCAACTAGGCGGGGATGCAGGTAGCTGTGTGATAGAGTACAGACTTCCACTGCAGGATGTCCTGGGTTCAACACCTGGAGTCCCTAATTACAGACTCCCAGAGGGAAGATTCCCCATCCACAGATGTGGAGGAGTTTCTGCTACACATGGTGACCATTGGTGGGTTGGTCTCCAACCCCTTCTCGTCTCACCCACTTTGGCCAATTTCCTCATTCATTCCACAACTGCTTCTACATTTTGTTTCTGTCCTTCCACATGTTCTTTAGGCTATTTGCCTGTGTCTGCTAATCAGGAATCTCTCCCAGGAATCCTTTGGAGTGTGCCTTCTGGCTATCAGCTCACTTTAATTGCAGTCTACATGGGTGAGTCACCCCTCCCCCTCCTGTACCTCAAGAAGAAGTGGTACAACAGAGTGCTCTGTGTTCCTCCTAGGGAATGCATAACTTGGATAATGTATGTGTCATACAGCGTCGAAAGCAGCATGTGAACAAGATGGGAAGTAGAGGCATGCGATTACAGCATAAATGTCTAATGAGACACATAGTACATGTTCTTCCACTTCTTCGCTCTCATAAGCATAGTTGTCATGAATATTGGATTCATGTTATGTCACTTTTCATGCTCATCTACACTTTTGTTGCAAAAAAAGATGTGTCACAATGCAAGCACCTGCACTATTTCTGTGCATCCATAAAGGATTGGACTGTGTATGGCACTGCTTTGTGCCTTTCCCCTGACCTTCAGCATCAGGTTTGAAGATCTGATACTTGTTTACAAAGCCCTAAACAACTCATACTTAAGTGATCCCTTGAACTCTTCCGGCCTGTTTAGAGGCTGCGCTCTTCAGGAAGTCCCGTCCTACAGGTGCTTAAGTTATCAGAGGTCTGGTCTATGACAGCTCAGACTAGGTTTTGTTTTTAGTATCGTAGCATCCCCTCTTTGGAACTCCCTACCACTACAGATTAGACAGGCATTGACTCTTCAGGGGTTTTGGAATCTACTGAAAATGTCCTTGTTCCAACAAGTTTTCCACAAAGATGATCTTGTCTTTCTTGTAGTCGATATATTCTCTTTTCTAAGTTTTATACAGAACCTTATTATGGTTTTATATGGCAATATTTGTATATTATTTAACAATTTCTGTTAAGTGTAAGCAATTCAAAATATAAACAAAGTAAATAACTATTAAAATATATATGTAATAGAGTTGCTGTTGCATTGCAGCAAAAATGAAATACATTAAGAATTGGGGAGGTGCCTTTGAAGCATTTGAAAGTAAGCCAAAGGTGTTTTGATAAGACATGAGAAATTCCACAGGTATGATAGAGATACGTTGACCATATGAAAAGCAGGACAGGGCTCCTGTATCTTTAACAGTTGTATTGAAAAGGGAATTTCAGCAGGTGTCATTTGTATATATGGAGAACCTGGTGAAATTTCCTCTTCATCACATCAGTTAAAGCTGCAGGTGCCCTGCCCTCTTTTAAATCTGGTCACTCTAGAATAGCTCCTACAGCTTTAACTGTTGTGATGAAGAGGGAATTTCACCAGGTTCTCCATATATACAAATGACACCTGCTGAAATTCCCTTTTCTATGCAACTGTTAACGATACAGGAGCCCTGTCCTCCCTTTCATATGATCACCCTAGATAGAGAAGAGGCAAAACATACATATTTAAATCCGAGACACATATCCAGTCTCCAGCTGCTGAAGACTCAGGTGAATTTGTCAATTAAAGAGTCATAGAGAAAGCCAACTCACCTGTGTTTAACGTGTAAACAAAGTGCATGCCTGGAAATATTATAAGAGTCCTCTTGGTTATTCTGAGAGATGACAGTGAGGAATGAGGAGAAATTGGTCTCCTGGGCATCCTGGGCCCAATCAAATAAAGAAGACACTAAAGAGAGAAGACATTAACTGTTTTACAGCCAAACTTGACACGACGCGGGCAGCCATGTTTGTTGTTTACATGTCTGCCCCCTTCCCATGTAGGGAGGTCTCTTTTAATATGAAAAGCAGCAGACAGGTAAGGGGAACTGAACTCTCTACCACTTCTCCACCTTCCTGTGTTCCATTTTGTCCAGCACTTTTTCTTCCAGCTCAGCTCAGATACCAGGCTAACTGGAAGAAAGGTGTTTGGAGTGATGGAAGCAAGGTTCAGCAATCCTCCCCTCAGGGCCGGTGCTACCATAGAGGCCACTCAGGCGGCTGCCTAGAGTGCCAAGGTAAGGGGGTGCTGAACGCTGCACCCGGAAGCCGCTCTCCCACAGTGGCTCTGAGAGGGCGGCTTCCAGGCGTGCCGTTCCGAAGCCGCCGCCCCGCCCCCGCCCCCCGCATCCTGGCTTCGCTTTGGCTGGGTGGGTACCCAGCCGAAGTGAATCCAGAATGCTGGGGGTGGGGGTGGCTTCGGAATGGCGCACCCGGAAGTCGCTCTCCCAGAGCAGCTTCCAGCCGGGCGCGCTGTTCCGAAGCTACCCCCCTGCCCAGCGTCCAGGCTTCGCTTCAGCTGGGTGGGCGAGATGGTGCTCTGCGCCCAGGTAAGCTGGGGTGGGGGTGGGGGTGGGTGGGTGAAAGCAGCTCACCTGCCTAGGGCACAAAATAGTCTGGCACCGGCCCTGCCTCCCCCACACATTCCTATTCAGATTAACATAAAACAACCCAATCCCCTACACATGAGCAGGACAGACATGTGGAGAAAAAATAGCATGGCGGATGGGCAGGAACCCAGGCCTTAGCAGTGGTTTAGAAAAGTAGAGAACGTAACGGGCAGACCATAAAGTGCAATCTGTATTGATGTCTGGTTTTGTTTTGTTTTTTTACAGAGAATATGACTAGTGAATGTGACTTCCATGTCTGAAAAATAAAACCTTTTCACCGATAGCCAGGCAAGACGGTGTTAATAGCACTTTAGATTTCGGAGAGAGGATTTCAAGTGTCTCATGTGCCTTTTCAGGCCTAATGAATTTTCAGAAATGGGTTGTCTCCTACTAGCACATTTAACAGAACTAATGGATATACATTAACCTTTTGGTATTGGATTTCCCGATACTAGCTACAAACGCAAAAGGCATTAGTAGGAAATGTCTAGAAACGATGCACCATGGTATAATCCGGAGAATTAGCCTGCAAAAGTGCCCCAAGCCAAGGTGATATGAGGTATAATGAGGGTCGTGGGGTTAAGGAAACATATACAAATTTTACTTGAAACCATGTTACTCCATTACAAATAATCGAGACAACATTTCTTTGCTACTGAGAAGAACAGGCTGTGTGGGAGGGTGGGGAACGGAGTGAAAAGATAACCAAAAGGATCAAGAGGTTGGAGCAACTTTCCCAAGAGGAAAGGCGATCGTGTTGGCGGCTTTTAAGTTCAGAGCAGGGGTGGGCAACTTAGTGCCTTCTAATTGTTTGGAATTACAACTCCCGTAAATCTCGTCCAGCATGGCCCATGGGCTTGGGTTATAGGAGTTATAATCCCAAACATCTGGAGTGTACCAGGCTGCCCACTCCTGGGAAAAATCTACCAAAGAGGGGCCAAATAGAGATTTATAAAATGATGAATGGTTTGGAGGAAGACGTGGAAATCGATCAGCGGTAGGTTCAGGACAGACAAAAGAACAGATTTCTGTAGGCAACCCATAATTCGTTTATAGAATTCACAGCCACAAGATGTGGTGATGGCCACTGGCTTAGATGGCTCTAAAGCAGGCTTCCTCAACCTGGGGCGCTCCAGATGTGTTGGACTGCACCTCCCAGAATGCCCCAGCTGGCTGGGGCATTCTGGGAGTTGTAGTCCAACACATCTGGAGCGCCCCAGGTTGAGGAAGGCTACTCTAAAGGAAGATTAAACAAACACGGAGATGTAAGTATGTCAAAGGCTATTAGCCGTGATAGCTATATGGAACCTCCATGTTCAGAAGCGGTGTACCTCTAAATACCAGTTGCTGGGCAACAATGAAGCGAGAAGGTTGTTGTCCTCGTGTCTTCTTCTGGAGCAGATGCATCTGGGAACAGGATACCAAACAAGATGGATCTTTGGTTTGATGCAGTGGTGCTCTTGTTAGAGTCTTATGTGAGATGAAAGCGCTGATTCAAGGTACAGCCTTTATTATAGTTGTTATTATTATTATTTAATATATAATAAACATTGTTATCAATGGAAAACCCACCAATTTATTTGACTTGATTAATTCAGAACATCTGAAAATGCAGGTGGAAATTGACCAACAGTAGACAATAAATAAAGGCCATTACACTGCCAAACGCAATTGTGAAGCTCCATCTATCCAAACAGCATCCATAGTACTGAATGATGGTGTGTGTGTGTGTTAGTGTTGGTGTTGAATTACCATGTCTAGTTTATTAATATTACTATTTACATAGATTTAGTTTTTGCTTCTTATTGTTCAAATTTTGACTCTCTTGTTTTCCATAGCAACAAACCGCTGGGGTGGAAATCTGGGCATTTTTGCAAGCAACTTCAAGATAGATGGAGCTGAGAACTCGCCCCCACCAGGCCCCCCACCATATACACAATGGGCTTCAGCTGCAATTCAGTTATCCTGAACCAACCACTCATCTGAAGGAGCAGGGACTACCATTCTTCTCTTGCACCACTGCAGTAACAAATGCCAGATCCTTAATTTATCACAAAATGTAAAATAATTGGGGCAAGGAAAGAGTCCCTCGTTATGCAACAGTCTCCTTCCTCCTTTCATTATTTTTAGTTTGCTTTGGATTGATTAATCCTTTGCTAGTGTAAATCAACAAATCACTAAAGCAATTTAAAAAATTGGTATTTCAGAGCAACTGATAATGTGACATTTCCTTTACCTGATTGTATCATTTTCTCTTGTCTTAATACACTTGTCCTTGACTTCCCAACGCTACATTAAAGCATTTTTCAAATGATTATTCATCCCAGTCTCCACATCTATATGCAAAAAGGCCCTTTTCTGACTCCCGTTAAGTTAGTGTGGAAAGTGACATATTACCTTCTGTTTTAAATTTCCTCCTGGCATGGAGCTCTGTTGTTGCACTGAAGGAAAGACAGTTCCCATTGTGCGAAAAGAATACCCATACAAACCAGGCCACGTTGTCACAGAGCTCCATCACACCAGCGTTTTAATGCACTTTCAACATGCCTGGTGTCCAGTTTTGCAGCGCGGCACTCACATGACGTCATACCCATCCTGCTGTGACCTCCCTGTGGTCACACTGTTTCCCCCTTCTCTTCTGTTTTATTTTTATATGGGGACAGTCTGGTTCTTTACTCCATGAGCGATAAACATTGCTGTTCCATTCCTATGCAATTTCCTCTTCGAATCATCCCAATTTTTCTGCTGGGGGTGCGTCTGTGGAAGGGCGTGTGTGCAGGGCGGTGTTGCTGACAAAAGCAGAGGGGCGGGGTGGTATTCTGCCAGTGTGGCCTTTCAATTTCCTTTCCTCACCATTCTCTTTGGGAATGCCTGGAGAAGAGAAGATTGAGGGGAGACATGATAGCACTTTTCAAATACTTAAAAGGTTGTCACACAGAGGAGGGCCAGGATCTCTTCTCGATCCTCCCAGAGTGCAGGACACGGAATAACGGGCTCAAGTTAAAGGAAGCCAGATTCCAGCTGGACATCAGGAAAAACGTCCTGACTGTTAGAGCAGTACGACAATGGAATCAGTTACCTAGGGAGGTTGTGGGCTCTCCCACACTAGAGGCCTTCAAGAGGCAGCTGGACAAGCATCTGTCAGGGATGCTTTAGGGTGGATTCCTGCATTGAGCAGGGGGTTGGACTCGATGGCCTTGTAGGCCCCTTCCAACTCTGCTATTCTATGATTCTATGATTCTATGCCTGCTGGAACGTTGGTACGGAGTTCGCTGAGTCGGTCCATAGGTAGACCAGTCTGTGGACATGCAAGGGGTTGATTTTCCCTAACCCCTTAAGTACGCCATTTCATCATTACACCATTTCAGCCTACCAGAATTGCATTCAATTGCATTTGCCAGAAATATTTTTTTAAAAAACTTGGGAAAATAAGGGTTAAGGTGGGGAAAGAACCCACATCCCATGTCCATCTCAAAGTCCCTCCCAGCCACAACAACCAATGAACTGCAAGGGGAAGGAGAAGGGAGGAGACAGGGCGGTAGGTTAGCAATGGGAGCCCATACAGGTGAAAGGATGCATGTGCTGAAATAGCGCTGAAATCGTGCAACAACGTGCAAATGTGAAAGTGATCAGCACTTGATGCGCTGTCGAAAGGGAGGCGGGCAGTGCGGGGACAACCCAGGGGGGAAACCCTGGTGTGATGAGCTCTAAATTGCCCTACATCAGTCTGCTCATTGGGACTGCTCACATGACTGAACCCTCCAACATACAAAAGAATTCCCTCCACATAGAAAACTAGTATCTCAGGGAGGAGACTACACTGGGGGTGGGCTCTATACGGAACAGCTTTACCTACTGATCCCCCCCAAACACCACAGCATCGCTGCAAGGCAGCATCAATAAGATGACATGGCAGGAGTGAGCTAGGAAAATGCACAGTGCCGTTGTCACATGGTGGTAATGGGCAGCAAATAGTAAGGGACTGAAAAACGCCCAACCCCTTTTTTTCCTGGCAATTCTGCACAACATGGTCGCTTTGAGAACCTGTATCTGCACATCTGTACTGCAGATGTGCAGATCTGTAGCAGTCCTTACTTTCGTTCCAGACTTTAATATTGTCATGGTGGCCATGGTGGTTGTATCATATATATTGTTATGGTGGTTGTGTCATATATACAATGGGACACAACTGCACAGACATGACTGAGTATATAGGCCTTAGCTAGACCTAAGGTTTATCCCGGGATCGTCCCTGCCTGCTCCCGGGATATCCTGTGTGTCATTTACATTAACAGGGATGACCTCGGGACGATCCCGGGATAAACCTTAGGTCTAGCTAAGGCCATAGAGTGTATAGACAAACCCGAGGATTCTGTAGGGAGGAGCGTTCAGTCACCTGAGTCTCCACCGTTTTTTTAAAAAAAACCAGAAGAACAGCCTAGGACACATTTCCCTGACCCGGGAAATTACTTTCCCTGCTCCATCCCACCCTACCCCCGATGGACGCAGCTCCTCGCTACGAATCGTGCGGAGCTGGGTCAACCTGCGGCGCCCGGCCACACGTTCCGCGGTCTCGGGCTCAGCACAGGACCGCGGAAAATCCAGGGCCAAAGTGGAGGGTGAGATCCCACAGCAAGGGAGGGATCACCCCTCCCTGAACCCAGGATCCCCTGTGAAGCATGTGGATGCACAGGGACAATTCTGGGAATCACCCTGAGATAAAGCCCCATCAAGCTATGGCCTCAGTGCGTTAAACGCAGGCACATTGCTTTACATACAGTAGGGCTCTTGATATCACCTGACCACTCTCTGCCATCGTTTCGACACATTTTGTGTCGGCAAAGTCCATTTTGTGTTTGAAACCCAAGCTCCCATGCATTCACTTGCAAAAGGCAATCCCTGAATCCTCCCAACTTTGTATAATCAAAACACTTGATAAGGATCTCCTCCACACCCTCATCCAGGTAATTTATAAAGGTGTTGAAACTGCATAGGGCCAAGGATAGAGTCTTGCAGCTCTCTACTCATAGAGAGTAGAGGATCACTCTCTAAACATGGTATAGAAACCACCCTAAACATGGTATCCACCAGGTTTAATGTTAGTGGTTACACTGTCCACTGCTTTTTCCATTTAATTTTGAAATCATATGGTATTACTTATTGCTTACTTGGGACATTATCTTCATAGAGCAACAAAACCTATCCCTTAGACTCCACCATCTTAAATTTTCATCCATAGGGAAACTGTTCTAAAGCACACTATTTAAATTACAGTAAGTATAGGGGTGTCCTAATACGAGCTCATAGTTTCCTGATGCATTATTAATTGCACCCTGAGGTCTAATTATAACTGGCTCTTGTTACACTGCTCTTGGTACATGTCACTGAAAGTGATCAAATATTGTAAAATGTAAGAAGAATCTATTTCCCTCCAGGCAAAAGAAGGAACTGTAATTCAACCTCAAAAGTAATGACAGTTTTTGGGGAAAGAATGTTGGGGTGGGTGGATAAATGTAATTTAATTGGCCACCCAAAAATTTTCTTGGAACTTTACAAGAGCCATGAATCAGGCCTGATGCGCACATGCAGCAGAGCGAGGACATGGAATGAGATGGTGCTGTTGTACTCATGTCCTGCTTGTAGGTTTCCCACATGCAGGGTTGGCCACTATGTGAACAGAATGCTGGACTAGGTGGACCCTTAGTGTGATCCAACATGGCTCTTATGTTAATAGAGTGCACCACCTTAGATTGCATGTGCAGTTGCACCATATCTCTGAATGATCCCGTTGAGAGAGAGAGAGAGAGAGAGAGAGAGAGAGAGAGAGAGAGGGAGGGAGAGGGAGGGAGAGAGAGAGAGGGAGAGGGAGGGATGGAGGGAGGGAGTGTACATCAGGGGGAAATGTTAGCTCTCTCCCTCCTACAATAGTTTACTGCTTAGGAAAGGAAAGGAACCTCTCGTGCAAGCACTTGAGTCATTGCTGACTCCTAGGGGGACGCCTGCTTTTGCTGACGTTTTCTTGGCAGACTTTGTAGCGGGGTGGTTTGCCCTTGCCTTCCCCAGTCGCAGTTACCTTTCCCTCAGCTAGCTGGGTACTCATTTTACTGACCTCGGGAGGATGGAAGGCTGAGTCGACCCAAGCCGGCTACCTGAAACCAGCTTCCGCTGGGATCGAACTCAGGCCGTGGGGAGAGTTTCGTCTGCAGTAACTGCCGCTTACCACTCTGTGCCACACGAGGCTTACTGCTTGCAGGGACTTTATTTATTTTACATGGGGAACATTCAGCTTTACCTAAACTTTCAGTCTGAAGTAGTACAGCCCACTCTACCACTGCAGCATTCCAGCATCCGAGCCTGCTGCTTGTGTAGACCAGACTCGGTCCACTGTACCCAAGATACAAAAATAAGCAGATTCAGAATGTATTTCTCAAACTGTCAATTTAGAATACAAACTGTATGGAATGAAGGTTGCTGGTGGCACAGTGTAGGTTTTAAAGTAGTTGGACAATACTTATTTTGCCACAAAATCAGACAGGTGATTTTAGTTTAAGACGACAACAGTAATATATGAGGTCACATTTCTGGGTTGATGGCCATCCATTGAGTTTTATTATAAAAATGTTTATTTATTTATTTATTTTATTTTATTTATTACATTTCTATACCGCCCAATAGCTGGAGTTCACAAAAATTAAAAACATTCAAAGTATAAAGCAGCAGTATAAAACCATAATATAAAATGCAATATAAAAGCTCAACCAGATAAAAACAGCAACAATGCAAAATTACAATTTTAAAACTCCCAGTTAAAATTTATTTATAGACTGTTAAAATGCTGGGAGAATAAAAAGGTCTTCACCTGGCATCTAAAAGCATATAATGTAGGTGCCAAGCGAACCTTTTTTATTATTTTTATTTTTGTAATTGTTACATATTTTTTTGCCAAATGTCACAATAGGATATTTGGATCTCCAAATGTACTGCAATTTTCGTTTCAGAAGTGGGAAACTGCAAGAAACTCCTGGGGAGAAAATGGAAAACTCTGTTTCATATGCAAAGTATTGCTTTTTCAAGGATGGTTGACTGAAAACAAAATAAAATGAGCTTTGTATAAGCTAAATTTCTCCTCCCACCCCACCCCACCCCATGGTTGCCTTGGAAACCAAGCGCTCTTCCTTTATCCAAGTGGTATTTTTTTTTGGAGGGGATTTTGCTCAGGGATACCACACCAACCTCATTCTCCTCCTACATAGCTCTAGAGGTGAAATAGGAAATTGGGCTCAAATGGCCTTTTGCAGGTAAATACACAAGGTCTAGACCAGCCTTCCTCAACCTGGGGCGCTCCAGATGTGTTGGACTACAACTCCCAGGGCATTCTGGGAGATGCAGTCCAACACATCTGGAGCGCCCCAGGTTGAGGAAGGCTGGGCTAGACTGTCCACAAGTTTGTTTTGATTTCACAGAGATCGCCAGCGCCTCTAGTTCAATTTGTGGATGCGAGATTTGGAAAGCTGTACTTTTATCTGCTTAATTGCAGATACAAGTACAGATGAATATTCATGGCAATAGGCTCGCACTGAGACTGGCACATTTAGAACGGTATCTCTCCATCTCAGGGACCAACCAAGGAGTACCCGCTGTCAGCAGCACTAATGAGACGCCATGCTGACAGTGCCGCTGCCCTTCACCTGACTGATGAGGAAATAAAAGCTAAAGTAATGGGCTCAGCTTGGACTTTGCAGACAATTTATCTGAGGGGTTACAACAACAACAGTAAAAGCAATTTGCAAAATGCAAATAAGATTCTGGCTTTTCATGTAGTTAATTCACATCGTCTTCTCTATCTCATCTCTGCTACAGTGCTTACAACAGTTTGTAGCTGCGAGCTGAAGAATATGCTGGGAAATAAGTAGCTAGTCTGATTGTCTCTAACAGTATTTACTGTTGCCAAAGCCACCCGATCCCTCAAAAATCTTTCTTCTGTAACACCTATGGCTTAAACATTTTTCAGTAGGTGTGAGCTCAAATGTTAAGGACAAGCAACAGAGCACACGCACCTTACCATCCTAGACTGCCTCCCCTGCATTGAAATTTTTAGATTATTTCATAGAATCATAGAATAGTAGTTGGAAGAGGCCTATAAGGCCATCGAGTCCAACCCCCTGCTCAATGCAGGAATTCGCCTTAAAGCATCCCTGACAGATGGTTGTCCAGCTGCCTCTTGAAGGCCTCTAGTGTGGGAGAGCCCACAACCTCCCTAGGTAACTGATTCCATTGTCGTACTGCTCTAACAGTCAGGAAGTTTTTCCTGAGGTCCAGCCAGAATCTGGCTTCCTGTCACTTGAGCCCGTTATTCCATGTCCTGCACTCTGAGAGGATCGAGAAGAGATCCTGGCCCTCCTCTGTGTGACAACCTTTTAAGTATTTGAAGAGTGCTATCATGTCTCCCCTCAATCTTCTCTTCTCCAGGCTAAACATGCCCAGTTGTTTCAGTCTCTCTTCATAGGACTTTGTTTCCAGACCCCTTAACTTTAAGGTCTTCTGTGCAGCAGTAGGCCACTCTGGAAAGTCCATTGAACACTGATGGTGCTATATGAATACTCCTAGTTACTAACTAAATAGGAGCTAGATCTGGAGCCAATAAGACCAAGCCGTAGTCTATTTGATTAGGAATAAATTATGATAGAAGAGTGCTTGAGAGTAAGCAGCTTATGGACTGTAGCCTTAGCCCATCTAAGGGTCATGTTATGCAAATATTAGGGATGTGCTCTGCTTCTCTTCAGTTCAGAGAAGCAGGAGCGAGGCGGCCTAATTCGCCTCCGGAAAAGGCGGAGGTGAAGAGAGACAGGGGGGCTGCGGATTGAGGCGAAGAGGATCGCCTCAATCCGGAGCTTCGCCTGAAGGTAAGTGGGGGGGGAGGGGGACTAATCTGGCGCTGCTGGCGCCGCCATCCATGCGGCGGCGGTGGCGGAAGCCCGAGTGAAGGCCGAGGCCTCTTCCAGCTTCAACCGGGGCCTCAATTGAAGCCCGTGATGGAGGAAGGTAAGGGGCGGGGGGGGGGCGGGGCGGGGGGGGGGCCTGGCCTATCTGGCGCCACCATCCATGCAGCGGCAGTGACACCAGGTAAGGGAGCAGGGAGGAGGGACGCTTACCTTCCTCCGTCGCGGGCTTCAATTGAGGCCCCGATTGAAACCAGAAGTGAAGGCCGAGACCTCTTCCGGCTTCAACCGGGGCCTCAATTGAAGCCTGCGACGGAGGAAGGTAAGGGGGCGTGGTGGGTGGGTGGTTACTCTTGCGCTGACGCCGCTGACGCCATCCATATAGCGACGGCGGCGAAGCTGGATCTCGCTCCGCAGAGCGGAGCAGGAGACGGGCAGAGCGGCGTGAAGAGGTTCGGGCCCGATCCAGATTTTCTGGATCAGGCCACGAAGCGGATTGGGGGGTCCGTGCACACCCCTAGCAAATATTATTTTGGCTAATTAGATCTAATTGACAATTAGTTCATTCATCTCTTCTCAATCCTCCCAGAGTGTAGGGCATGGAATAACGGGCTCAAGTTAAAGGAAGCCAGATTCCAGCTGGACATCAGGAAAAATTTCATGACTGTTAGAGCAGTACAACAATGGAATCAGTTACCTAGGGAGGTTATGGGCTCTCCCACACTAGAGGCCTTCAAGAGGCAGCTGGACAACCATCTGTCAGGAATGCTTTAGGGTGGATTCCTGCATTGAGCAGGGGGTTGGACTCGATGGCCTTGTAGGCCCCTTCCAACTCTGCTATTCTATGATTCTATAAAAAATAAAATAAAAAGGGCTTAGTCATAGGATACAAATTTCTTCACCAGTTGCCCGATTGCATGCCAGCAATCCCAATACCCTTGGTCCAATGTACTTGGATTTAGTTGTGTTTATTGCTCCCATTGATTTCAATGAGATTTGCTTCCAAGTAACTATGTTTAAGATTGCAGCCTTAGTCTGTTGACATTTTTTTAACAGAGCAAATATGGGCATCTATAAACAACAATGGACTTAAAAGCTGGAATGATGGTCCACATCTTTGTTGCATGGTTAGTGAATATATTATGAAGTCACTTTTGCAGGGTGGGGTAAATGATTCTGATAATAAAATAGTATCACCATGAAAGAATTATCTGAAGGATTGAGATTGCTTGAAACCATAGTTTTAACAAGCTTCAATACTGCTGAACTCTTCAGGCAACTGACTTCCTAGCGGTTCCCACCAAATGGCAATTGTAATGGTCACTGACCACTTCTGGATAATCGTATTTTGGCTTACACAGCCAAGATGTGTGAGCTTTTTGTCTGAACCATAGAGGCCCTTCGGTGAATAGCACACTACAGCCTTGATTTGGACTGGCACCTTGAGAACATGATAGAGCAATGATGCTAAAGATCATAAAAGGAAGCCACGACATTGTTCTCTAATATATGGAAGTCGTCAGTTCATAGAAACTCTCTCTAAAACTGCGTAGAACACAGGAATCTTTCTACAGCCACAGAACCTGCATGCTCCTGGAACTGTAAAAAGAGTTAACAAAATGCTGCACTGAATGACAGGCGGCAACTTGTTACCCTTCACCATCACGATGAAGCACAATACTACCCCCCACCACACACACACACACTCTCTTCCCCAGCAGGTGCTGACATTTCTTAGATACATCAGATCTGACCTCCTGCTGGGAGTCAGATTGAGATAGAAAAATGCTTCTTCCCCCTCACAAATGAGAAGTTCGGGAGTTTTCTTTTTGTTTTTGAAGAGAGGTTTTGTATACGGAGTGCACTGTGCTGTTTTTTTAAGGTTGACCTAGCACTACTTAAACCATGGGTAAAATTAAGCATTACGCTTTACAATGACAGAACTTGTTACATTTCAACTTCAAAATTTAGCCAGTTCTATTTCTATCATGAAAGGAAATTGACAATGTATTATGAACATGGCCAGCCGGTGGGATATAATGTAGCTATATAATTAAAAACGTTTCCAAAGGTTTATTGTGCACAAAGGGTTTGCTCCTCATTGAATGCGGTTGTTCACTTTACCTGACCAAATCAGCTGTGAAATACGGCAGCAAAATGATTTTTTTCAGCTGATCTATGACTTTTGGCCATTACACTAATTTGTTATATCATTTTATTTCAGAGACATGGGCCTTGCTTTCACTGAGATGGTAAACCTCTGTCTGGGCTGTTTCAATTCAAATGGAAGACGGCGACTCGCATGCCTGAATTCTCCGTATCTGAATTCTCCATATCCTGACCCAAAATTCCCGGTGCATAAATATGTAGTAGGTCAGGGAGAAACATTGCAGCTGAGTAGGGTTGCCATACGTCCTGGTAAACTGGGAATGTCACGGTTTCCAAGCATTTCCAAAATGTCCCAGCCGGTCAGTCAAGAATCCCGGATTCCTGGTCCAGCCAGCTGGAGAAATCCCAACCTCCGAAATGGTGCCTTGAGCCTGCTCAGTGGAGTGGCAGCAGCAGAGAAAAAGATGCATTAATCTGGCGCCTTTTCCAGAACACCACCGCTCCTCCATACGCTCAGCTCAGTCACTCACCTCGACTCATCTTACTGCGCCTGCAGCTGCATAGAAGAGGAACAGCAGCAAGGAAAGGCGCACGTGCTCTCCTCAGGCTGCCTGAGTCCCATGCAATGCAAAATAGTTTGGTGAGCTTGGCTAGTTGCGGTCACAGCTTTAGGGTAAGCGCCAGACAGAGCTGCTGGGCTATTTGTGGGGGAAGAGAGTTTTGTGGGGGGTGAGTGGGAGGGAGGGAGTGCGGGGATGAAGGGGAGGAAAGGAGAGAGGGGAGAAAGACAAGTCCATCAAAAAAGAAACATTGTCCCAGTTTTGTGGATTCAGAATATGGCAACTCTACAGCCAAGCCTTCTCCCAGGAAAACTTGGGAGGGGGCATGTGGGAAAGCATTCCATCATGGGAGCCCCCACCTTCAATCAGATTTTGCACAGCCCAGAAATGGGGTTTACCTGAGTCAGAGCTAAGCTGTTGTAGCACTCCCAAAGATGTTGCAGTATTGGCCATGCTGGCTGGGGCTATCAGAAGAGTCTAACAACATCTGGAGGACCACAGGTTCCTCACACCTGTGGATACACTGCACTGATACTTCAGCCTCAAAGGACTTGAACGAATGTCCAGAGGTTGTCAAGAAGTACTCGTGGTGTTCTGAGATGCAGTAACTATCCACCTAAGCAATGTTTGACAACTAATCTGAACTGCTGTGAATGTGTATAGGGCTGGAATCTTGATCTATGATTGGAAGGACTGTATTGGCATGGGGATCGTCTACATTTCTCCCGCCCGCCCACACACACACTAGACAACACGCATACACAACAAAAGGCTCACGCAGCAATGCTTCAAGTCATGATTTATCATTGATGACACACAAAACATGAAAAATACAACATAAAATAGACATCATGATTGCCAACATAACAATTAATTTATGAATTGAAAAACAACAACGGTAGTGTCAATTTCACTATACATAAACAGGAAAAGCCTTTAGCTGTGTTAATAGGTGGGTTCATACTATATTGCATGCTGCAGTTTGCTTAATAAAAAGGGTTCTAGTAGCCAGATTCTAGTAGCCAAAGGGATTCTAGTAGCCTGATGGAAGTTTCAAAGGTAACCACAGGATTTAAGTGTAAAATAACCACACTTTCAGAATATGCCCAATAACCAGAAGTGCACAAATTTTCAAATATATTACAGTCTGACTCAGATGCACAGAAATCCAATCAATTAATACAAAAACCAATACTTACAAACATATGAAAAGTTAAATGATTCTCAGTAGTTAAAACCCCCCACCAGTTAACACTTGAAGAGAATTTTGGTTGTGCTACTCCTGCTCCAAATAATTTTTAAGGGGTAAATACAGAGAACCCGATCATTAATAGCAGTTTCTACATTAAGGTACATAATTTCAATCTCTTTTTGAAAGCCAAAACTACATAAAATCACGATGCTGGAAACATCATTTCTTAACAGGCAGAAGTTGAAATGACATCACACAGTCTATAAGCCAATTAGATGGCACCTCCCAAACCTTTCCTTGACGAACTTTCTCTGGGTTGTAACTAGAAGATACATCATAGATTATATACTGTGTACAGAAACTCTGATCAGAAGTAATCTTGGCATGATAGGCTACAGTATTGATTGTCTGTGTCACATCACTATCCGATTTGGGTTTCCGCATGAGAATCTGTCCGCCACCTGCTTTCACCAATTCTTTGAGGTTATCTTTATTGTGCTTCTTAAATGTTCCCAGAAAATAGAAGTAGCAGCCATCGAACAACTTTGGCAACTAAAATAAAGAAGATTGTTTTAAAAAAAGTTGAAGTCATAGTACAGTTCCTTTAGAATTCATCTCTCTAATTTGTTATTCCCCTAAAACCAACTCCTCTTGTCATACTCTAGTTTGAATAATTGTTTAAAAAAGCGACTGGCTTTTGCCTGACTATTACCTATTAGCACAAATGGTGTGATGTTAAAATATGTTCACAAAGTTGCTCAAATGGGAAGTGTCATCCAGCCCATCAACCTACCCTTCCTGAGACTGGCTGACTAAAGGGGTATTAAGGGACCTCAGCCTAGACCCAGGCTTCAAGTAACCCCCCCCCCCCCCAAACCAGTACTGCCACCACTTCCTCTGGCCCCTGGGCTGAGACAGGAGATGCTCAGTCCTTATCTGAGCGTCCATGAAGTCTCAGGGTGCTCAAGGGCTGTTTCCCCTTCCCTCACTCTGAAGCTTCAGGCAAAAACCCTTTACCAACAGAATGGTCAAATGTGGTCAGCAGACAAAATAATAAAGCAGCTAGCTGTCTTAGCCTAACTATACTTACAGAGTTACCTGTTGTAAACCTTTCTAAACAGAGCAAGGCTTGGTCCTTCCAGAGGTCTGCTCCAGTGTTAATGGTGATGCTTCACCCACTCAGGTGAAGCATAAAGTTATTTGAAGGAACGCCTCCTTCCATATGGACCTGCCCGGACCTTAAGATCATCCACAGGGGCCTTTCTCCGTGACCCCCTGCCAAAGGAAGTGAGGCAGGTGGCTACTAGGAGGAGGGCCTTCTCTGCTGTGGCACCCCGGCTGTGGAACAAGCTCCCCAGAGAGGTCCGCTTGGCCCCTACACTGTACTCCTTTCATCGCCAGCTGAAACCTTTTTATTCATCCAGTATTTCAACACTTAATTTGAACTTAAATTTAAATTTTACTCTTCTAACTCTGTATTTTAATCTTATATCAATTTTTGCTGCGTGGTTTTATCCTGGTTGTGCTTTTGATACTGTATTTTGTATTTGTTTTTAACCTGTTGGTTGTTTTATTAGGGTTTTAATTTTTGTGAACCGCCCAGAGAGCTTCGGCTATTGGGCGGTATAAAAATGTAATAAATAAATAAATAAATAAATAAATAAATAAAATAAGCCCTAAATCTCGAACCCTTCTCATCTCCCCTTTATAATGAAAAGTTGTCAATCTTTAAACTATTTTCTCAGACCTGGCATGATGCCAATTTGCCAATCCAAGTCCCGTGCTTGGGAGGATTCTGCTAGGAAGATAACCTGCAGCTGAACTGTAACTCTCACCTCCTCCCTTGCTGTCTTCTTTGCATTTCAAAGCCCGCAGCCTTGAAACTAATGTCTGGAGATAACCTGCTACTCCCCAATTTAGGAAAACACTCTCCGCAGTATGAAAGGAAGCAAGTAACTCTCTTTATTGCTCTGATCTCCCCTCACCTTTGATCTTGATCCTGGGAATACTCAATTCTTGGCTGGAAAGATTCCCTGATAAATAGTTTGTTTCAGGCTTGAGCCTAAAACTCCATGATAGGAAGGTGTCGGCAATAGAATATTGGCAAATAGTGCCACA
The DNA here is from genome assembly GCF_023053635.1 of Elgaria multicarinata webbii. Classification (NCBI taxonomy): domain Eukaryota; kingdom Metazoa; phylum Chordata; class Lepidosauria; order Squamata; family Anguidae; genus Elgaria; species Elgaria multicarinata. Next base: position 20,758,396 of record NC_086172.1, read on the forward strand.
TTTGTTTGGAAAGGGACAAGAACAATTGAATTGGAATATACCCAGCAGACAAGAAGGACTATACGCTGTTGGGAAAGAAGGCAAAGGAGACAGCAGCAGAAGCCCACGGGTGACAAGAACATGAGTGGGAAAGAGCGCACTACGTAGGTGAGCTAATTGACAAGGAACTTAAGGCAGGGTAGCTCCAAAGGCAGGACAGAAGAGACGATGGGCTCCGAGAACTCTGAGGGATCAAAAAAAGAAGTCAGAGACCCTGGGGGTGGAGGAAATGCAAGTGATTCAAAGTGTTGGTATTAACATTTAAAGCCCTAAACGACTTGGGGCCAGGCTATCTTCTCCCACATGTACCTGCCCGGACCTTAAGGTCATCCTCAGGGGTCCTTCTCCGCGAGCCCCTGCCAAAGGAAGTGAGGCAGGTGGCTACTAGGAGGAGGGTCTTCTCCGCTGTGGCACCCGGCTGTGGAATGACCTCCCTAAAGAGGTTCGCCTGGCACCTACACTATATTCTTTTGGACGCCAGGTGAAAATCTTTTTATTCCCTCAGTATTTTAACAATCTATAAATTAATTTTAACTTTGCTGCTTTAAATTTGTATTTCTGCACTGCTACTGATTTCATCCTGGTTATGCTTTTATATTGTATTTTATATCAATGTTTTTATACTGTTGTTTTATACTTTGAATGGTTTTAATTTTTGTGAGCCGCCCAGAGAACTTTGGCTATTAGGCGATATAGAAATGCAATAAATAAATGAATAAATAAATAAATAAATAAATAAGTGAAGGACAGGGGGATTGAGTGGAACTTGCAGAAAACCTCATGCAGTGCCTTTAGGGACAGGAAGAGTTGTGCTGTGGGAGTATAAACCAAAATAATAATAAAAATGTTATATTGAGTTTTGGAATAGGAAATGCTATTGGTAGAAATGTGCGGAGAGAATGGGAGGGGCTGCATTTCACACTATATATATATATATATATATATATATATATTCTGAATTTCTCCTTTGGAGTTTTCACTTCCCAGATTTCAAATGTCCACTCTTGGTAACCATTTAGCATCACAGCTACTGATGAGAGTGGAAGCCAAAATGTTTAGCTCTAAATATATTTTGAAGTTACTCTGTTCTTAGTCTACCTTTCATCTATATATTTATATTCAAAAGAACCAGCAAGCTCTTTGTATGTCTCTAGTCATAATTAACTCCCCCCACCCAAACCAACCAAACATCATTACACAGTAGTCTCAGGAGAACCCACAGAGAAGAAAAAACTGAACTGGAGATTAAATAGCAAACGTAAACTTTATTTTCCAATTTCAGATATGACTGCTTCTCAGTAGGAGCTGAAACCTGCTACTACACTGGAAAAAACTACCCCCATCCCCACCCCACATAGATGAAATACCCTGGAGTACTAAGGATTACTGAAGGGTGAAAGCGTCTACCCTTATGTTTCAGGCAACATTCTGAATACACGTTTTTAAGGCTTACCTCGAAAGTACCGAAAAGAGTTACCAGCATATATGACAACAAAACTCCATTAACAGTTTGAAATTGGTTTTGGAAGTTAGCCGTTGTCTATCACTTATCAAAAGCAAATGCTGGAATAAAGCACACACTTACACCTCCCTCATTCTGCAAAGGTGGCAAGTGGTAAAAAGTCACAATATGGCTCCAAAGGCAATTTAAAGATTATCCAGGAAGTCCTCACCAGCTGTTCTTTGTTCAGCCGGCCTCGTCGTGGACCGCCATCGATTTCATACTTCTCTTCTTGCTCCCTGGCTTCCATCTGCAGGCAGGCCTCTGCCCCTGAAATTTGTGGTGGTGGTGGGGAGATATAAAGATGGGGAAATGTAGTGCTTTATTCTAAGTTTTAGAGAGGCATATTTTCAACCCCTGAAGACAAAAGGCAAAACCAAACCTTGACTGACTGGAATATAATTGGCTTAAGGGAGTAGGATTCAAAATTGGATGACGTTCAAAACCAATTATTATGACCAATATTTAAAGACTTTCATAAGGCTTAATAGGACCCTTAATAGGTAAATTTAGAGTGATGTTGGTATAAGATGCTACACTGATAGGAAAAATAACACAAATACCACTTACCATATAATATGTGTGGAAAAAGGAAGCAACAGGTCAGAGGGATCAACAGTTTAGCAACGGAAGGAGCTTAATTTAAATTACTCTTCTTGATACAGATGTGAGTATGAACTAAAAAAACAACAGTGGTGTGGATCCCAATTCTTTTTTGCCCATGGGAGCATTGCCTGAGCAGACATCTGCTCAGAATGCTTCTGTGGGCACAAAAGTGGGGCAGGTGATCTTTACCAATTCTCCTTCCATTTGCAGCCTGTTGTGCTCTTGTTCCAGAAGGTTCCCTAACCCTTTGAAGCAGATTTGGGGATGGGGGGAGAATCTAAGATTACCTCCTCCCCTGTTACATCAGTAGAAATTCTCAGTTGAATTGGAAGCCTTCTGTAGATGGAAGGAGCCCCTTCCATTCACAGGAGGAGGACCAACCCACAATTACAGACAACTTTTCATGCACTCATCAGTCTGTTTTCAGGTTTAATTGTGCTTTCTTATTGTAAGCTGCCTTTTAGGCCTGCTGGTGGAAAGGCAAAATAACAATAAAAGATAATAAGTAAGTAAATAACACAAGCCTCAGGTTAGGGGATGTATGCATGCTGTTAAATCCGTTCTACGTTTTGCAGATTTTCAGGGGTATTCCTTCCATCATCTGCTCACTTGACAGAACAGGATTTTTTTAAAAAGAAAACAAAACAGAATTTGGTTCTACTTGCACTAATTCATAGTAGTGGTTGGCCTTTCTCTTCTATAGCCATTAAGTAACGGTATCATAATCCGCACTGTATTGGATCACATTGGGCTACTGTTGTATTGCAAGAATCTTAAGATACCAGAGACATCTTCTTAAACACTACTTTATTCTCAGCCTACACTGAAACTGAAACTCCAACAAACACTAACGCCAATCTTCCTGACTCCACCCTTCACTTCCTCTTCCTCCCAGCTCCCCTCCATGCCTCTACTACAACTCCCAACATGCAATTCACCTACACAATACCACAGCTATCTTCATGAAACCTAAACTTCAGAGAGCAACTCCCCTAAGTGAAGCATATTAAATATATTGGCACCTAGCCTGGAGTCTCTGGAATGGGATGGATAAATAGCAGCATGGATAAATAGTTCTGTTTGATATTATTCTGCACTAGAGGGCATTGAGAAGATAACACAAAACTACATCAGTAAGCTGGACAGTTGTCACATCAATTATATTAAAATGCTGTATTTAAAAAATCCAAAATCTCCAATTGGAATACTGCACAGATGTACACAGATTTGAGTTAAAATTCTCATTCTGCATAACTGAACTTATAATTGTTTGTTTTATACGATTTGAAGTATCTTGGTGAAGGACAGCTCCTCTCCAACCGTGGTAAAAAAAAGGGAAGGCTTAGAAGTCAAAGATTTGCTTCCCCTAACTACTGAAATACTAAACTGATTGCTGAGTCATCATCATACGCATCAGTACCACCAACAGAAAAAAAAACCTAAGACACACCCGTGATTCTAAGACGCACCCCGTTTTTAAAGATGTTTGTATGGGAAAAAAGTGTGTCTTAGAATCGAAGAAATACGGTAACAAATGTTGATCTAAAATTCAACAAGGGGGCGGCAACAAGAAAACAGAGGGAGGCAAGGATAAACAGGAAGGATGTGCCTCTGTTTCAGTTACAAGTAGTTGGGAGGCTTAGTTTCCTAAGGATGCTGCCTTAGACGACTGGTCCATCTAGCCCAATACTGTCAACACTGACTGGCAGTGGTTCTCCAGGGTTTCAGGCAGGAGTTTTTTTCTAGCCCTACCTGGAGATTGGACTTGGGCCCATCTGTATATTAAACATGTATTCTACCACTGAGCTAAAGTCCTTCCTTCAGATGATGATGAAGATGATGATTTTCATTTCTATACAGCCCAATAAACAAAGGTCTCTGGGCAGATTAAGGGGTTAGGCGAAAGGCTTCTCGCGTGTGCTTTTATTTAACGAGGAGAATATGAAGAAAGGGAGAGAGGTGCATCACACAAGTGCTCGGGGGAGGGGACTTTTAGGCATACAAGAAAGTACAGAGATGTTTAAGGGAGAAAGGGACCTTTCTGGACCGTTGTGAGTGGTGGAGCTGGAGATCAAAATTCATAAACATGGAGATATTGGGAAATGTAAGTGGAGAGATACGGGGGAACAATACCATGGAGGAAACGAGGAGGAGGAAGGTGCTTGATCCAGGAGTAGCTAGAGCAGTGATTTAAGGAGGGGCCCCTTGCCCAAAGGTGGGGCTGGGGGAGCTCTTGTGAAAATACCACTAGCAGCCCAGCTGTCAGCTCATCGCCATGTACACTAGCTGAGAGGGCCCTGATCTCCAAGAGACGCTTTGGGGAAGTTCATGAATTGATACATCTGAAGGGCGCCGGAACGCACAGAACGCCATGCAATATTATTCAGATTCAAACCATTTTCTTGACAGCATTTGAGACAAGACAGCTCCCAGCTTAGAAACACATCAAATGATGGTTTAATTCACTGGTAATGGCAGGAATAACATGAAACAGTACTAGAAAGGAAGAATAAGTCATACAAAAGACCTAACTTTTTAATTCTTCCTCATTTTTATATCAACTCAATGCTGTATCAGGGATAGAGCAACTTCTAAAGGTGCATAAATCCATTTGAGGGAGTGTTGTCTGCCTCTTTTGCCTGGAGCCATATCTTCCATTGCTTTCATCATTTCATTGCCTTTATTATTTCTGTGACTGTAATGAGGGTAGGAAACAGCAAATACTATTCCACTGCATGTGGGCTGAGATTAAGTTCTGCATATTGCTGTGTTTTAGCTGAGAAGTCGTCAGGAACATAAATGAATGATATTGACAGGTTTCCTTGCTGTTCATAATGCAAGCAAGGCTTTTTGTTCTTAAAGAAATAAATGAAAATGACTGCACTTTAACAGTGAAGTTTTGGAGGGGGCTAGTTGCAAACCTTGCTTAGCTAAGAATCTACTTGTTAAGTTAGAACTATTGGCTCAATTCAGATAGCACGCCAAAACTAGCTATGTTTGATGAGATGTCTGAATTAGAAATCATAGTTTTGCAATATGTCATCAAAGGGGAATCTGACCACATAATATGACGAGGATTTGCAAGCAATAGCTTGGCATGATGTCTGAATTGACAAATCATAGATATGGCCATCACTCTGGCTCTGAAGGCCAAGCCACCTGGAGACTGGGGCGCTAAAGCAGGTGTAAAATGAAAGCAGTCTGGTAGCTCTAACGAAGGTTTACCTATTGTACATTTGGAAACACAAAGCATGTTTGAATTCTAAACTATTGGTAGTGCAAATCATTGTTTGGCATGATATCTGAATTGAATTATAGTGTGACCTAGGAGATGGATGGATGGAGAGCTAGTCTGCCTACTGGAGAAGTAGAGTGTTTCTCCCAGATAAGTGGCAACTGGAGGTGGTGAGCATGGACCTTCTTGGAGATCTGTCAGTCCATTGCCTAGCAACCACCAATGGCTTATCTCTGTGTTCATGTATACATAGGTAAGCAACGAAAGGATTGTGTATGGTGGAGGCAACAGCAGACAAACTGACCTTTTCTCAAAGCTAAACAGGGAATGTATGTCAATCCAGGACTGAACCTACTCTTTTGCCTTCTACAGGCACCCTCTGAGAGTGGAAGTCTCAAGCCCTGTGATTCTTGTGTGAGCACACACGTAGCTATATCCAGTTTTCAACATCAACATTTGAAACTGCCTTATGCTCAGCCAGACCACTAAATCTTCTTGCCCAGTCTTCTGTACTCTGGTTAGCCAGAGAGCTTCACAGTTCCAGGCAGAAGTTTCTTTCTGCCCTGATACCCAAGATCTGTTTGACCGGAAATGCCAGGAACCCCTAATTTTAAAAAAAGTTTTGATAGTTAGAATTCACACACTTCATTGTATTCAATATAATGTGCAAGTTCAGACATAATGAACCCAAGATTTAGCTAATTGGGAACAGGCACTGGCCCCTCATACACCTCCCTTCCATCCTCCTTTCACTCGCTGGCTTTGGCATTTCACTCCCAGGCCGTAGCTAGACCTAAGGTTTATCCCAGGATCATCCCGGGTTCATCCCTGCCTGAGCGCTGGATGCCCTGTGTGGCACCATGGGCTTTGCTAGACCTGCCGAGATAAGTCGGCAGGGAGGCGGGGCGATGGCGCGCTAACTTTAAAGCCTCCTAGACGGCCGACGCATAGGGCTGACGCAAGCCCTGCAGCGTCGACCATGGTTTTTTTTGGTTAAAGGGGCCACATGCGGCCCAAAGACTCCGGACCAGGTAAGTCCGTTTTTTTAAAAAAACGAAGCCCCACCCCCTGGCAGCGCCGGTCGCCTGCTTGTTCGGACGGCGGCGCTCGGCGCTTGCCCGGGCAAAGCCCCCCCCTTGCCATCCCCGATGCCTGATCTCCCCCCCCACGTCCTGCCGGGTCCGGCCTTCCCCCTGCCCCTCTCTCCCCCCCCGGGCCAATGGGCACAGCGCTCATAAGAGCGCTGTGCCAGGTCCGTGGCTTTTCGTGGCTACTCGCGAGTAAGCGAGTAGCCGCAAAAAGCCACAGACCTTCCTAGACGTTTCGCAGCCCCGGCCTCAAAAGATGCGCCATAAGCGACTTCGCTTATGGCGCGTTAGAGGAGGCCTCAGTGCGGCCTGGGCTCGGATTCCCCTGTGCGTCATCTGGACACACAGCAGGGAAACTGAGTCTCAAAGCGCGCTAAGGCCTTGTCTAGGAAGGCCCTTAGATGAACAGGTTTGACCCCAGGACAATCCTGGGATAAACCTAAGGTCTAGCTACGGCCCCAGTCTTCTTAAAACAGACCTCTCTGGTCTTAAACCAGGACCAACATGATGCTGAACAGTTGCAGCTGCCCAACTCCATGCCAGGCTGACAGAGCGTCAGGGCAGGAATGTTGTACTGCTACAGTGGCCAGTGGGACTCAGAACCGTTCAGAAAACATTTGGTCCCAGGTGAAACCAAAAGGGATACAGCTGTAATCCTACCACTTTCAAAGGGACTTAGGCAAATGTCTCTCTAGGCAGCACCCACTATGTCCTCTCCAAAGCACTTGTTTGCTGGCACAGCAAGTCTTAAGACTGGACCATAAAATGTTATGTGTGTGCTCTGATGGGATTTATTCCGCTGTTGCGAATGCCAAACAGAAGGTATGATAAATAAGCAGGGGGGGGGGGGGAGAATCACTTTTCCTAGACAAATGTTTCATCAGCAGGAGTCCAATTATTTGTTATAACAATCTTTAACGTGTAATGACTCTGAAGAAGACTAATAACAAAGACTGGTGGGAACAGATGGAGCCATGGTGTTAATTACAGGCACTTAGCTGCATCAGACCCCATGAGTTATTCCAAACATTTCCCACCAGGGAGGAGACTCACTGGCGTTTTTTAAAAAGTGCATTGCTTACTAAGCTGGGATTATTAAGAGCCAAGACTATATTAATAAGTACGTTCATAACTCATTAAATTAAGGGGGAAAAGTGCTAAAATATGTTTTAAAAGTCTTTGGGCTCTATCCATCATCACGTGAGCAGACTTCCATTTATGCAACAGGACTTCTCCCTGATCTCCTCTTCTTTCTAGGGAACCCCCAAAGGTTGTTCAAGGGGTGGGTGCAATTGTTCAGAGCAGATCTGGAATGAGTATCTCAACCAGAGATTTCCGTTCAGCTTGTGGGCAGATAGCATTGGATCCAGTCCTAAGTCTTTATTGGATTTTTATATATGTTTCCTATCAGCTCCCTATAAACAAGGTTTAAGAATTTCAATAAGTAAATGCATTTTTTAAATGGTAGAAACGATAATGATGAGAGCTAGTATTTTATATAACACTGTTGCGTGTTTTAAACACTTCACACACCTTATTTTGTTACCAATTCTTACAGGAATTCTGTGAAGTGGGTCAGTATTATCTTCCTTTTGGAGAGGAGGAATTGAGGCAGCGACAGGGCAGAAGTCTTGCTTAAGGATACCTACTGAATTCTTGGCAGAGGTGTGATTTGAAGGGAAGGCTTATTGAACTTAGGCTCAGAGGGTATCAGGGTCTGCTTCTATGGATCAACTCAATGCTCAACTGGAAAATACTTAATCCCACACTTTGGAGAAATCAGGGGCATCCCGCATAGCACAGACGATGTTCTGTTTCATGACCAATGAGGAGACACAGGAATCATGGGTATTTATTTAGTATATGAGGCCTCAGTAATGTTGCAAAGAAGCATTATTAATGAAAGATCCCTAATATTCAGCACTACGTTGTGTGCTTCGACACCCACCTCTCACTCCTATTTCAAGTATCTTTCTAAACTAGTCAGCTATAGCATCACATCTAGAATGGCAGGTGCTGGATGCATAAAGCCCAACATGACGACAGTCTTTCAATGTGGTACAAAGTATTAATATTACTGAAACATGATGCTGCTAGAATACCATCATGAAAGGAGTTACAGTTGGATAAGGAAACACTCAACACGGTTATCGAAATGAAAGGATACTTAAAATGTAATATGAAGAGCAGTCTTAAACAAAAGATAACTGCAAGTCAACTCACTGTCAGAAAAACAAATGCTAACACATTATCTAAATTCGCCAAGGCACACAACAGGCGCCAAGATCGATTTGTGAACTGCGGAGAGGTTTTCAACATCTTACAGTTCACCCAATCAATTAAGTTGTGCATTAAATCTTTCTGAACAGGTGAGTGACGAAACCAAACACAGACTAAGTTGATTGTTGTTTACTCTTACTAGAGAACAGGCCTCGATCACCGACTATTACCACTGTAACTATCTACAGGCTTTTAAAATATTTTTTCAGACATTTTTTCCCCTTAAAGCGGCTCAATACTTTTACTAATAAGCTAAGCAGTGAACAGCTGCATCCCCTACATACAAGCAATGGCTCTGATTAACTCAGTGGCATCTCATTAACAATAACACAGGGCGCAACACATTTTCAACAGATGGCGTAATATTTAGAACTAAGTTCTTGTAATTTACCTAAGAAAAGAATCTCAGGCTTTTGAAGTATTATTGTTTAGGATATGAGTTAAAGAGAATAATGGCGCATGCACTTGTCTGGGTCATAAAACCATCTGGTTACTTACACTTAAATGTCAAGATCCAGCATCCAGACAAAACTGCCAGCATGCATTTCATAGTACTTCGCACAGGATACTCAGGGATAACGACATGCGTCACTAAAATGGAAAACAGATTACATGAAATCTAGTAATATTTACACTGTGTAAAAACAATAAGATACATGGAGAGAAACCAGTGCTTATTCACACCCTTAGGATAATAAATTTCTATGGTCAAAAGATTCCTGTGCATGGGCAGAAATGGTCTTCCATGCACAGGGGAAAGGGGCACATTTCTTCTGGTGGCAGCTCCGTGCGCCTCATGCAGAATGGCTCTGAGCGGCCCCTGAACCTGGGGCAGGGCTTTTGGAGAGACACGGGCAAAGCGCTCCCCTGGGAAGGGGAGCGCTAAAAACCTGCCACATGACACACCACCACTGGAAATTCTGCCTTTATGTTTAGCTTTTCAACAGCTCTCTTCAAAGATCCAGAATTAAGCTAACAGATAATTTTTTAGTTGCTGCATGTAAAAATAGCAATCATTTAAGGAGGAAATTAATGACGTGTATCCTTTTTGAAGACACCCTTATCACTGGATTCTCATCTTATTTTGTTTCAATTCTATTAAAGGCATCATTATTCACACTTGAGAAAATTGTGTACAGGCTAAGCATACTTACTAGGAAAGCAAGTCCCCTTAATTGCAATTGTTGCATGCAATAATTTCGAAGACATACTTAGGATTGGCCTATGAGCTATATTTTAAACTGGAAGACACTAGTCACAATCCAGAAATTCACAAAATTCATTCCATGTATCCCCTATGGAGGTGATTTTCAGGCAGGGTAGTGGGCTCACTCCTTTCAATCAATAGCAGCCCCTTCATACACCAAGGCTCAAGGGTATTTTTAAACTCATAGGAATTTTGAAAGCAACTTGCAATGCAGTATGAGAGGCTGCAGATCAGGAAAAAAACATACAACTAACCCAAAATCTACTAGGCACATGCAAAGCAGCTTTTTGGATTTACTGTGTAATCCTGTGCATGTTTATTCAGAAATAAGTCCTACTGAACTCCCAAGTAAGCATGTGTAGGATTGCAGGCATAATGTTGTAAAACAGAAAGTATCACAAATACAGATATGGAGCTAAAATATAACTTATATGTTTCCAGGTCACAAAATCCATGTCCAAATAAAGACTTAGACAGGCTAGGATCCACATTCTCCCCATGTGAGCACAAAGCATTTCCACAAGAGCACAAAGGAAGGGAGAAATCCTTCCAGTAGCCCATTGTCCTTCATGGGGTGCTGCTCCTGAGGGACCCCACACCTCAGAGCAAAGTTTTTGGTAGGGCTGTGCATCGCCTCGGATCCAAATCCCAAATCTGAGGCAAATCGGGGTGTTATAGAGGGCCTCAAAACAGATCCGAAGTGAAGTAAAACAGATCCAAATTGGTCCAAAGCAAATCGGCATGGTCCGAATCGATTTGGATTGATTCAGACAGCCTGTCTCTACTTGGAACATTCTCTTTTGTTAGAGTAGGGACGGGGGAGGAGTTTGGAGAGGGAAATTGGCTGTTAAGTGACAGCTACATCCCCCAATCCTCCTGACGTCTCCCAATCCTCTCCAGCAGCCTCCAATCACAATGACGGGGGAGGACTTAATGACAATCAGGAGATCAAGCCTCGTTCGTCCTTGCTCATTGTGAGTTACACCTGGTAGGAGTAGGGTGTTTTGGGCTGGCTAGCTTAGGTTTGTTGTTGGTATGTGTGTTTGGGCATTGGTAGTTGGAGCTTTCTGGAGCTTTCTCCCTTCTCTCTCTGTTATCTCTTGCCTCTATTTCTCTTTCTGCTTGTCTTTTTTTTAAAAATACAAAATTTATTTAAAAAAATTCTCAGAAAAAAGCAAATTTTACTAGTTGATTACACGAATACTACTGCACTAATCTCTCTGAAATCTGGCAAAAGTGAGCACTTCCATAGCATCTATAAGGTCTCTAAATTTCATGTTTGTATCATGAAAAATGAAAAAAGTTATAGGTGTTTCTTTTTCCCAATGCAAGTCTATGGGAAAATGAGACATCTGTATAATTCGGAAATCCGAATATCAATTCAGATCCAAAGAGAATCAAAATAGATCCGAATTGTTCCGAAGCGAATTGGGCCCGAGTTGGACATTCCGACTCGGAATCTGAAGCGAATCAGGGTGTGTGTGTCTATACACAGCCCTAGTTTTCGGGGCAGGGAGTCAGAACACCCCTAGGCATGACTGGAATGAATGGAACACTGGCCATTGTACTTTGGATCCCATCCTTATTGGCCCAAAAATGGCAGCTTTGAAGTTTGGGAGAATGCTCTTTGCAGGTCTCCATTGGGGCATGGAGAGCACTCTCTGCTGACCATAGAGATCGAAATGAAACACAGTGGAAGGGAGGTTCCCCAAAATATGATCATAGCTATTTAGGGATATCACAGAATCATAGAATAGCAGAGTTGGAAGGGGCCTATAAGGCCATCGAGTCCAACCCCCTGCTCAATGCAGGAATCCACCTTAAAGCATCCCTGACAGATGGTTGTCCACCTGCCTCTTGAATGCCTCTAGTGTGGGAGAGCCCACAACCCCCTAGGTAACTGGTTCCATTGCCGTACTACTCTAACAGTCAGGAAGTTTTTTCTGATGTCCAGCCGGAATCTGGCTTCCTGTAACTGATTTAATTGATATTTTGAAAGCAAAGGCTTTAAGTCAGTTCACAAATTCCATTTTAAAGACAGCAGTGGAGAGAGTAGGAATACCTACCTGTGCTGTTAAACTCGGTACATATTCTAGCCTTCAGAACCACGGCCAATTTACTCAACAATTGCTGCTGAACTGGATCAAGACCACTTCCAAGGAAAACAATAGGCTCTTCTCTAGGGTGATTTAGGCTTATTTGCTTTGCAGGGACAAAAAAGGAGAAAGTGTTATGTCATACGTAAAGACAGTATCTTTTTTATTATTTTTTAACCGAGCAACTAATCTTTACTTGACATTTCTATTAAATAAGAAATAAGTATTTTGACAAGAACACAACTCATGGTAGCATTGCAGGACACAAATAGATTTCATCAACATTTGTATTTCTATCTAACAAAACAGCACTAAAGGGACAGCAGAAAAAACTGCAGAAAAGCAAGGCCTTTTCTGGCCATCCAAGCAGCTTCAAGACATCCAAGCAGTTTTGCATACTTGGCCTCTTGGACCTGGCCACCATTTTCACTTTTTTGAAAATTTCCTGTGAAAACCAGCAGTGAATTATATGAGAAAGCAACGCTCATGGAAGGGAGAAGGATAAAGCAGGGATGGACAACCGGTCGCCCCCAAAGCAATTTTAGCTGGCCTTGGAAGCAATATCAAATTTAATCAAGGTGTAGCAAATAGTTTGCTTTCAGTTCCAATAGTAAGGAAAAAAGTAAATCTGCTTTCAAATGGAAAGGAACAGACTGGTAATGTGACATTTCTTTTTTAGTTCAGATATGTGCACCTATTTGTATATAGCGTTATGCCTGAGCTCACATAGTAACTCTGGCTGCTAGATGAGGCTCTGTAATAAAGTTGAGCTCATCAGTCAAGAGGGGTCAGTTAGAGAGATAAGCAGATCTGGGTCACCTCAAGCCTTGTATGAGAACGTCGTGTGTGAGCCAGGCTTCCCATGGATCCAGCTGCCACTCATCACGTGGCACCTAGCTCTTTGTGATCTGTCTACCTTTGTGATCTGTGGCAACAGTCTCTATGGACACTGCCCGTGTTCTTGGGACGGTGTTCAATATATTGAAAACATCAAATGCAAACAATGATACAGTGAATAAAAACAGCACATAAGACCAACATACCGTATTTGGTAGGTGTAAAGTAAAACAATCAAAAACGAAAATAAATAAAACCAACATAAAACCAGCAGCAAAGAGTAAATGCACTACAGCACATAAAACCAAGGTAAACCCAGCAGTAAGTGAAGACCTAAAAGCACTAAAATCAGTTCATAAAAATGCCTGGGAGAATAAGGTCCTCTGTCTTGCAGCCACCTCCCTTTGCCCCATTTGGCAGAGGAACCTGGAAGAGGGCCTCAGGCAACGAGCTTAGGGTGTGGGTAGGTATATATGGCAGGAGATGCTCCTTCAGCTAACCTGGCCCCCTGCTATTTAGGGCTTTCAAGGTTAAAACTAGCCATACACAGGAGAAAACTCGCAGACATATGTCCAGGGAACATTAAAAAAGCATGACATAAAGCCCACATTGACCAAGTGAAAGGCTGCTGAGAAATATACAGTAGTAACATAGTGAACTTGATCTTTTGAAGTAAATGGGAAAATTATGTTTCCTGTTGTTTAAATACAGCTGAAAGGCCTAATCCTTATACCAATACATAAGAGAATCTAATCCATGCAGACTCTTACAGTGACTTACGCTGAACTTTAGGTTTGTTTTACCACACAAAGAACCTCAGAGTTTCTGCCAAGATGGTACTGTAAAAGCCTGGCACTAATTCTGTGAAGAAACGTAAGTGATTTTCAAAGTGCCTAACTGCAGATGGACATCACACCACCACGGCAAGTAGCCATGAAGCTGCCCCCCTCCTCTCCTGCCTGCCTGTTCCACTCCAAATGTACTGCTGTTTCCAGAGCTGAATACGCAACACACTCTGTGGTTATCTGAACGGCTTCTCCCTGACAAAGAAACGAGCGGCGGCTGGGATAACGTTACAATCCTCTTTCTGGCAAAAGAGAGAGCATAGCAGTGCCACCTCTGGATCAGAAAGGCCATAAAGTGCCTCCCTTGGCCATGTCAAACAGGGCTGTGAGGGGCAGAACATTTAGCTTCAACAGGCTCGTAAACCGGCACTGGTCTAGCCACTTGCAGTGAATACGAGTAAAGCCAGCCTCCATACAGGGAACCTTTTTTCAGGCCAAAAAACAGTAAACTTAGGTATGTGTGGGCAAGTGGACTAGTAAAACCGTTTGTGGAATTCCTTGCCAAGGACAGCCCACCTCTCTGATGACTTTCACCCAGCTGGTGAAGACATCTTCATTTGGATGAGCTTTGGCCAGTATTGGATAATATTTTATGGCTCTGCAGTTTGATATTACCATACATATTGCTGATGTCAGTTATGACGTTGTCTTTACAAGTTGGCTTTTTGCCTCCTTTGGATTCCACACACCCCTATCTTTATAACCTTTTAGACTATTATTGCCCAGCTATTGTTTGAAATGGGGTTTTATGATGCAGAGAGCGCTGTTTAAACTCTTGTTCTATTTTTGTTTAATTTGTATTGGCTTTACTATGATAAGATGTCTTGGGTGCTTTTGACGAAGAGTTGACATTAGAAATAAGAACATTTGAGATGCATACGGTATCCACAATCAACGAAGCTGGGTTTAAACTATGGAACATCATTCCAAACTTTAGCTTATAAAATAAAAGGTAAAACATTTTAAAGAAAACTTACTTCTGCACACTGAGTAATTGAAGAAGCTTCAATCTTCACTGGTAGCATTAACAGTGACTTCATCTTATCCGTTTCCGCATAATCCATGGGTTTGTGACCAAATATATTACTAGTAAAACAAGAACAGATGGGTTTTAAGTAAATAAAGGGTGTGACTAGACTCCTAACCACCTGGATACAGTTGCACTGTAGATTTTCAACCTTCTTAATATGCAATTTTCAGGAAAATTGAATGAAAACCCAATTAAACCACTACATTTAAGACAGATGGATGCAGAACAGCAAGCAGCTGCATTCAGCATAAAAAGCAGGAGGTGGTATAAAAGACTGCAAGCTTTTACTAAGTCAGTCCTTGCCAAAGATTTACTTTTTGCACACTCACCATGAACTGATCAGAACTTTTAATACGGTGGGAATTTGAGTTTGGTAATAGAAAAATGGTATTCATTGGATCAGGGGAAACAAAACATTTCTAATCCAGATTAAAAATACTTCCATAGGAGACACATTTCCTCCTAACTCAGCCGTCATCAACGGATACTGCACTTTTCTGGTCTGCTCTCAGCAGCCTGTAAGCTTTGATGCTGCTTAACCATTTTACCTTGGACTTGGGTCACATCTCATTTTACAGTGTATGTTGCCAGCCTCCAGTAGCATCAGTAAACTGGAAATATCATATATGCATCTGGTGTAAAGAAACTTGTTTAAACCCTGTATCCCTCCTGGGAGTTTCAAACCTATAAGGACTGTCATGTTGCCTCTATTTCGGCATCTATCAACAGGGCAGGCATTTGGCCTCATTTTAATTTAGGGTTATATTTAAAGCCAAGAGCCAAAACAGACTACAAACATCATTCCCAGAAGAGAAAGCAAATATTAGTTTATGTATAAAACTATTGGCTTACCACCACAACAGATGGCATGAAGCTGTATTATTTTTAACATGTTTTAACTAATTGTTATAGAATCTTTAGAAAAGAAAGGACCCAAACCCTACCTGGTTTGGGTCCAGGCTACCTGCGGGATGGCCTTCTCCCGTACAATCCGCCCTGCACACTCAGGTCCTCTGGGAAGAATTTACTCCAGCCATCAAAAACAAGTCTGACAACTATTACCCAGAGGACCTTTTCTTCTGCCGCTCCCAGTTTGTGGAATGGCTTGCCGGGAGAGATTCGTCAACTTAACAATCTTCCAGAATTTAAGAAAGCCATAAAGACTGATCTCTTCCAGCAGGCCTGCCCAGTTGAATGTTAAATTTGCCTTTTAATAATGTGCTGCTTTTAATAATGTATTAGTTTTAAATGTTTTAATTAGTTATATGATGTTTGCATTCATGTTGTACCCCGCCTCGATCCAGAGGGAGAGGTGGGTAACAAATAAATTTATTATTATTATTATTATTATTATTATTATTATTATTATTAGAGATTTTTAATGGTGTTATGATTGAAAAATCAACACATCTGTTATGGAAGACATACACTGCCCATTACTGAAGGTTAAATATAAATACAAATGCTAACGGCAATTTTAAGAGCTTTAAAAGTTATTAAAAAAACTGGACCAGTTTGTTAATTTTGTTAAGTCAATTATGTGTTGCATCTAATGCTATCATTCTGGTTATGGAGCAGACTTTCATGCAGGGCAAAGGGTTGCAGGGTGGGTGGGGTGGGGTAGAGACAATCTATATATATATATATATATATATATATATATATATATATATATCCTATTGCTTTAGCAGACATCTGCTAGTGCAAAGCTGCTTTTAATCTCAAACCCCCCTGTGAAGCACTGCAATTGATAAGCAGAATTCTATGAATGGGTATTCAGATGAAATGATCTTGCAATACAAAGGAAAAACAGATCAACTTTAGATTTTAATGGGCCCTCCATTTCATTTCCGCTTTCTTTGGGATTTTATTGGCCAAGTTAAAATAGACAAAACCACATGGAGCCGCTTCATAGGAAAAGCTAACTATATACCACCAGGTTAACATATGATGCAGCTGGAAGTCCATAACCATGAGGGATAGGAACTTTTTTTTTTTTTTTAAGTGAAATCTGGGTTCCTCAGAAATTTAAATACTGGCCCTAAGTCAAATAGTATTTATTTATTTATTTATTTATTATATTTCTATACCGCCCAATAGCCAGAGCTCTCTGGGCGGTTCACAAAAATTAAAAACATTCAAAGTATAAAACAACAGTATAAAACCATAATATAAAATACAATATAAAAGCACAACCAGATAAAAACAGCAGCAATGCAAAATTACTAATTTAAAACACCGAGTTAAAATTTATTTATAGACTGTTAAAATGCTGGGAGAATAAAAAGGTGTCTAAAGGCATATAATGTAGGTGTCAAGCGAACCACCTTAGGGAGCTCATTCCACAGCCGAGAAGGCCCTCCTCCTGGTAGCCACCTGCCTCACTTCCTTTGGCAAGGGCTCGCGGAGAAGGACCCCTGAGGATGACCTTAGGGTCCGAGCAGGTACATACGGGAGGAGGCGTTCCTTCAGATAGCCTGGCCCCAAGCTGTTTAGGGCTTTAAATGTTAATACCAGCATTCTGAATCGGGCCCGGACCTGGACTGGCAGCCAATGAAGCTGGAAAAGGACTGGCGTAATGTGGTCTCGTCGGCCAGTCCCTGTTAGTAACCGTGCTGCCCTGTTTTGTATATGAAATCACAAAAGTCAACCAGGAGAGATACTAATGACCATTACAAGGATGGACAAGTAAAAATTACCAACAAAAACTTCATGTTAGAGAGGCATTTAAGGACAATCTCTTTGGCAAAGGGACTCAATACATATGAGTTGCTAAAAGCACTATGTGGTCCTAAACAAATGTTCTGAATAGCCTGACTATGTTCATATTCAAACCTACATTGGATGGACCCCATCATTCTCTGCTAAGAAATAAGGGAGCAAGACAGCTTTTACTAATGTTAAAATTAGTGTGCATGGGAAAAACTGGCAAGAGAGTCCATTTGCTGAAAGCCTTTATGAACAACTGAAATTGCAAATGCAGAGAGCTAATTTTTCACGTCACTTGGTTGGCTGTGAAGCAAGACAGACAGGAAATTCAAGAGAGCAAAAAATGGGGAAAAAACCAGCTCTAAAATATAAATTAGCTATGTGCAGGAGATTAACTTTAAAAAAATTAACTAGGCTAACAGGGCAATTAATAGGTCCACTGGTCCATATAATATTTTCCATTTGTAGCTTCACTTCTTTGCTAACGGAGAAAACGTTCAAAAGGTAGGATGGCAACTACTAAATCTTGAAGATTTCCAGAGAAACACGGTCAAAATAAACTCTCCCAAGCTTTCTTCCAGAAAGGAAGAGAGAGATTAATTTCTGTTCAGTTAAGTGTCTGATCAGACATTTTTGTTTTTCCCATGAAAGAGAGTTTGGTCAGAAGAGGAAGAAATAATCTAACTAATACCAAATGAGTTCAAATGGTTTATAAAGTATATAGTGTGCAATTATATAGTATGTGTTATATATACTGGCTTTAATCTAGAGAACTACTTTAGGTGCACCCAAGAGATAAGACATAACCAGAATTTTTTGTTGATTCTTTTTTTTTTTTGAACATCAGTGTGGGCTGGTGGCTCCAATGTCAGTGGGGTGGTGAATGTGCTCTGGTTTCAGTCAGAACTCTAAAGAAATTATCTAAGATGTCAAAGCACGCTGACATGGCAGCCACCAACCCTCACTGTCCATATTCCGTATCACAAACCTCTCTCCTGTTTCAAACTTTGTTTACCATGTAGCATGGAAAGCAGCTTTTCAAGGAACGCAAACTAAGAGTAGTCTTTGATGCACGGAACCTGTTTCTTTCAATCCCAGCATATTATCAAAGACGTTGCAATGATTTCTGGACCTATCCTGTATGTTAAAACTAATTTCGAGACCTAAATCAAAATAACTTTAAAACCTCAATCACTCACACACCCCTCTACTAATATATCCCTAACCACATGTTCACTTCTGAAGAAATTTCAGAAGGTGTTTGGATGACTTTGACAAGTTCTGAGAGAAAGGGTGTTCTAACCCAAGGAAAAGCTACTCAGCATGTACAGTTTCACCATTTGCATATGGTGTTTAAAAGGCAGTTATTTCCTGGCCACTATTAAGAAAGGCAAGGTACAGGGGTGGGGTGAAGGCTGACAACAATTACTAGTTACTAAGAGGCAGAGAAGGAAGAAAATCACTGCAAAACCTGAGTTTCAAATATTTCTAGGTTACACTGTCTGCCACAACTGACATTCAAACCATGTCTAGAAAAACCCATTTCTATAAACACAGAAGAAAAGTGGAAACACATTTCCAAGAGACCAGAAGACCAAAAACAGTAAGAACAGGTTGTCTGGGCTGGGAGTTGGAGGCACTGTGTTGCAGTGGTTCTGCTCCTACTTGGATGGCCGATTCCAGAAGGTGGTGTTGGGGGATTATTGCTCTGTGCTGTGGTACCTAGGCCATGGGGTTCCACAGGGCTCTATTTTATCCCCTATGCTGTTCATCATTTACATGAAACCGCTGGGAGCAGTTATCTGGAGATAAGGGCTGAGGTGTCATCAATATGCAGATGAAGCCCAGCTCTACCTCTACTTTTCATCAAACCCAGGTGAGGCAGTGGTTGATCTGAATCAGTGCCTGAGCACAGTAATGGACTGGTTGAGGGCCAACTGAGACTCAATGTAGACAAGACGGAGGTACTGTCTGGAGGGTGGTTCACCTGTTCGGCTAGGTGATGTTTGCACTCCCGCTAAAGGATCGGGTTCATAATTTGGGGTTGCTCTTGGATCCAGAACTGTCACTTGAGGCACAGGTGAACTCAGTGGCAAAGAGCACCTTTTATCAGCTTAGGCTGATATACCAACTGCATCCTTATCTGGACGGAGATAGCCTAGTTACAGTTATCCATGCTCTGATAACCTCTGATCTGGATTACTGCAATGCGTTATACGTGGGGCTGCCTTTGAAATTGGTCCAGAAACTTCAGCTGGTACAAAACAGGGCAGCACATTTACTAACAGGGACTGGCCAACAAGACCACACCACGCCAGTCCTTTTCCAGCTTCATTGGCTGCCAGTCCAGGTCCGGGCCCGATTCAAAGTGCTGGTATTAACATTCAAAGCCCTAAACGGCTTGGGGCCAGGCTATCTGAAGGAATGCCTCCTCCCATATGTACCTGCCCAGACCCTAAGGTCATCTTCAGGGGTCTTTCTCCATGAGCCCTTGCTGAAAGAAGTGAAGCAGGTGGCTACCAGGAGGAGGGCCTTCTCTGCTGTGGCACCCCAGCTATAACACAGGTTCACCTGGCACCTACATTATACGCTTTTAGATGCCAGGTGAAGACCTTTTTATTTTCTCAGTATTTTAACAGTTATCAACTTAATTTTTAACTTTGCTGTTTTAAATTTGTATTTTAAATCTGTATTAATTTCTGCATAGCTGCTTGGTTTTATCCGGGTTGTGCTTTTATAGTGCATTTTATACTATGCTTTATACTGTTGTTTGTTTTAAATTTTGAATGGTTTCCGTGGTTTTAATTTTTGTAAACCCTCCAAAGAGCTTCGGCTATTGGGCAATGTTAATATCATTAATACTGGGGGCTGGCACATACATCTGGGGGTCTTTTAGATATGAGCCTGGGTTTTTTTAGGGGGTCTTCTTGTAAATCTCTGCAAAACCCTCACCCATGTCATTCCACCATTCCAGATCAAATCCATATTTAGTCTGAAGTAGCCTTGTTCAGGTAGCATAATTTAACCCTTTTAGCACCAGATTAACAGGCAGCATAGAAATGCAATAAATAAATAAATACAGCCAGATTCCTATTTGAAAGGTCTAGTTTTCAAGATGCAGCAGCTTGAAAACGCACGGAGGCCTACAGCACCCTTAATGGGCTCAAACATTATGTAACCCAGCAGGGACAGCTAAAAAGCTGCATTGGAGCACTAGATGTTTTGGACTTTCTAGTTTATTCCAAGATCTTTGCTTTAAAACTACAAAGAAAATAGAGAAAGTTAGCAAAATATTGCAGATTAGATTGTTTTGACTTCAGCAACGGAACTGTACTTTCAGAATCCCCACTTAGCCATAAAACTTACTGAGAAGCCTATAGCAAATCAAATTTCTCTCAGGCCTAGTTCTCTGTAGTAGACAGGCCTAGTTCTCTGCAGTTACACTTGTAACTGGACTGTTCCCATTCAGACTGCACCTGAGGGTTCACATAATGGAATACTCCTCCATACAAAGAAACTCCCCACCACATAGAGTTTCTCTATGTCCTAGATATTGCTCTAGTTTAGCTAAGAAGTGCCATGCTGGATCAGACCGAGGGTCCATCTAGTCCAGCACTCTGTTCACACAGTGGCCAACCAGCCATCGGCCCGGGGAACAACAAAGCAGGGCATGGTGCAACAGCACCCTCCCACCCATGTTCCCCAGCAATAACTGGTGCACGCTGGAGTTGTAGCCATTGATAGCGTCCTCCACAAATTTAAATGCTGTCTCACTGTCAACACTGGTAACCATGCTCTGGTAACCTCCAAGTTAGATTACTGCAATGCACTCTATGTAGTGCTGCTTTTGAAGACGGTTTGGAAGCTGCAGCTCGTGCAAAATGCAGCGGACAGATTGATTTTGGAAACCAGGAGGTTCGACCATATAACACCTGCTCTGGTCCACTTGCACTGGCTGCCTGTATGTTTCCGAGCCCAATTCAAGGTGCTGGTTTTGACCTATAAAGCCTTACACGGCTTGGGACCACAATACCTGAGAGAACGCCTCTCCTGACGTGAATATACCTGGTCACTACGTTCAACATCTAAGGTCCTTCTCCGGGTGCCTTCTTCAAGAGAGGCTCAGAGTGTGGCAACGAGGGACAGGGCCTTTTCGGTGGTGGCCCCCAGACTATGGAACGATCTCCCTGACAAGGCTCGCCTAGTGCCAATGCTGCTATCTTTCTGGCGCAAGGTTAAGACTTTCCTCTTTGCCCAGGCATATGGCAGCACATCTTAATCACCCACATGTTCAGGGTTTTTTTTAACGGTTTTTAATGCTTTCTGTGTGTATGTTCTGTGTTTTAAAATTTTAAATTTTGTATACTTGTTTTTATCTCAATTTTAGAATTTCTATAAACAGCCCAGAGAGCTCTGGCTATGGGGGCGGTATGTAAATGTAATAAACAACAACAACAACAACAACAACAACAACACTAGTTTGCTGTGTGTAGGAATCTTATTAGTGAGGAACATTCCAACTGGAGTTCAAAGTGGAACAGCCCAGCTTTATCACTTCACTGGGCACTAGGCTTAAAGCTAAGCTACCTCAAGAGTTTTTTCAGGATGCAATGGCATTCCTCCATTCATTCATTTGGAAAGACAGACACACACACACACACACACACACACACACACAGAGAGGGAGAGAGATAATAGCGTTCACATCTACTCACACTGCATCTCGAGAAGCTCCATGCAAAAGCAATAGTTCAGCAACGCTTGTATGCCCATTCCTGACAGCATCATGAAGTGGCAAATCATTTTGATAGCCAGTTGCATTCAGTAGTGCCCCATGTTGTAGCAATAACTCCACTACTGCCTTATGTCCATGATAACAAGCTTCATGCTAAATGTTGAATAGGGAAAAAAGCAGAGTACAGATGAACGCATAAGAAACTGCATAATTAAAGAGTGGGTCTTGATCACCATGACAATGCATGAGAATGGTAAACTCACAGAAATTACAAATTTCATTTATTACAGTTACTTCCCATTTTTCAGCCAAGTCCAACTCCCAAAGCAGCTTACAACAATTAAAATCCATCGGTTCTAGGGATCTTTGCTATGAGTGATGAGGAAAGTATATGAAGAAGCTCAGTTTGGCAATAAAAATTGAAGTCATTTTAATACAGTATCCATCACAAATGGATTTTCACAGCTAGCAGTGGCAAACACAGACTACTTCCAAACTGCATTTCCCCTGAATTGGAAAATGCAATACAAAGTACATCAGCAGGCACAGACATTGGCCTCATTTGAATGTAATGGCAAACCTCACTTGGCAGTTTTACTTTTGGGGGGCAATGAGTGAGTGTGTGTGTGTGTGCATAGGTTTCCTGGCTCTAGCTAAGGCCCCAAGGGACATTAGGCACCGCTAGGGGACACCCATACATGCATGCATGCATACACACACACACGCCTGGGTTTTGTCTTCTTAGTGTTAGCAAGGCAATTCGGGGGTTTCTCTTCCTAGATCTAACTAAGGGAATCCCAGGATTTCTCTTCCTGGTGCTAGAACTCTGAGAGATCTGAAATAAGGGAAGGGGTTGCCTTTCTTGTATTAGCAAGGGAACCCCTTATCTTTGATGAGGGAACAGAGATAAGGAAGGAATTCTCTTGCTAGCACTAGGAAGGAGACCCTTAGACAGTGCCGTCACTGCGAGCCACCAGAATTTGCTTGGCAGGCTACACTCCCTCCCACCCTCCACTCTAGGTCACTCCTTGAGTAACTTCTCCCATTTAAACTGCAAGAGAGAGGGGGAGGAAGGGGGAGAGAGAAAGTAGAATTAAGGAAGAACAAATAGAAGTTTAGAACATGTAATACTTACCAATGGTGTCCATCCAGCGTAGTCTTTAACATTGGGGTCTGCTCCACTTTTTAATAGGTGCTCAACAGCAGAGAGATCTCCCTAAAAGAGAGGAGGAAAAACACCCTACAGCATTTAAATTTATCAAGGAAATGCGACATAAAAATTGATAAACATGGAAGCACCCCTAAGTAAAGAAATCAAAATTGTAGCAAAAAAATTGTTTATGAGGAACATAGAATTCTTTAATTATTCCTTCATAGTGAATTGCTGAAAATGCTACTGCACATGCTATAAAGTGATAAATTAAATGTTTCAACTTTAAAACAAAGAATAGATTGACTAAACTTTTCCTCAAGGAACTATGGGGGGAAATTACACATAAACTGTCCCTGTCTGACCACATTTATTAGTAGCATAGTAGGTTATCTAACCAGTATAAATCACTGTTTCAATTCCATATTCTTTGTACACCTCTTAGTAATCACGTTTCCCCTCTACACTACATACAAGATGATTATCTTTTATTATGGACAAAATGTCTGCTGGTGAAAGAATGCAAACTTTCAAGTTACATAGAACTCTGCATCTCACACACACAGAGAAAAAATTGCTGCAATGGTTATGTAAGATATGTTCAGCCAACCTGCAGCACAAGCATCACATGTGGGTATAGTCCATGGAAATTTGCAATATGCCTGGATGGGCCACACACAATTCCGGCTGTATATGCACTCCTGCCTGAAACTCCAGCAAAACCACCCAAAGGTACTTCTGTGAGTTTGGGGAGGCTGCTACACATCATAGCACTCACTAGAGAGGTACCATGTCATATTTAAAACTTGATCCACTTGGCAAAAAGGTTGGCTACTACCAGTGCATTAATATGCTACTGCATCCTTGCTGAATCTTCTAAAACTCCAAAATTGCTTGTAATGGGGGAAGACACCGCCAGGAAAGCCACCTGGAGCCCAGGGTGACTGAGAGATGTACTCTGATCTTGCACAACATGGCAGCCAGGAAGGTTGTCGCACAGAGGAGGGCCAGGATCTCTTCTTGATCATCCCAGAGTGCAGGACGTGGAATAACGGGCTCAAGTTAAAGGAAGCCAGATTCCAGCTGGACATCAGGAAAAACTTCCTGACTGTTAGAGCAGTATGACAATGGAACCAGTTACCTAGGGAGGTTGTGGGCTCTCCCACACTAGAGGCCTTCAAGAGGCAGCTGGACAACCATCTGTCAGGGATGCTTTAGGGTGGATTCCAGCATTGAGCAGGGGGTTGGACTCGATGGCCTTATAAGCCCCTTCCAACTCTGCTATTCTATGATTCTATGACTGGGGAGGAATGATTCTATGATTCTATGACTGGCTAGAGAGGAAGCTTTAAGGGTAACATACGGACAAGCCACGGAGAATTTCCCTGGACCTCAGCTTGGTGCGTAGGAGCTACTAAACCCCATGTTCTCTGCCCTAGATGTGAGCAGGAGACCCTGGGCCAAGAATCTGAGCCTACCAAGTCCTGCTGCAATCCTCCTCATACAGAAACTTCCTGGAAACGAGATTTGTTGCAAATCGAACGAAGTCATAAACTTGGGAAGGAACAGTCTCTATTTTACTGTTTGGCTTGCAAATTAGATAGGTAGTGGTTTGAAACACCCTTCAGCCACCTTTTACATGTCACCCCAAAGTCACACCTGACATTTTTAGTAATTCAGAATTCTAACTGGACAGGTTAGCACAGATTTACAGCCTACTAAATTAAAACCAAGTGTCATTTTATTGAGTGTTTGTCCTAAAATTAAGTGTCCTTCAAAGTGTTCCCCACCTCCTTACCCAATCCAAGCGTCCACAGAATGGTTTGCACACTTCATGCGATGTGTTGGATTATGTGATTAAAATACAGGAAGAAGAGACAAGATCATATAGAGTTTCTGTTTAATATTTCAGTGACTATTTGTATTGAGATGCCAGCACTGCTTATCTTACAGGCAGTTACTTTAACCAAATAATTTCATTTCCATCCTATGATAACAGAACAAAATATTCACAGGACAAACCGAAGCACGGAACGGGTAAGCAAGACAGGAAAACAATTGCATTTTCAAGGGATGACTACACTTTTAACCTATAAAATACATTTATATGCCAATGCAGCTGGCACTCACACTTAGCACCTAGCCTCCACCCCTGTGAATATTCAAACTGCCCTTACAACTTTAGATAGCAAGAGCTGAGCAACAATAAACAGGTTTCTCACCTGTGATAGTCAGCATCTACATTCAATTTTAAACATCACCAGTAATTTTAAAATGTTTGACGTAGTGGCTAAGAGTGGGAGTTGTTAAATGGAAATCTCTCAAACATGAACTCACTAGTGCAGGGAACATACGACTCTCATATGTTCATTCGCTCATCCCTGATCTACAGCATTTTGTCATTTTACCTAGTTGTCATGACGGGAACATGCATTTATCCAGCTAAAATGAGGCTAATTCAACTCACCTATTATTTTCTTCCTTTGGATGCTGCCTCCCTCCATCTCAAGATTACACTGAGTATTTTGGTTCTGGGACAACAGCATCTTCCTAATATCAAATTACTTTTGGGGCCAGGTACTGAGCAAATTTGTGGAGAAGTCTGCCCCTTTTAGTTTGTTTGATATTACACCCCCATTGATATGCACTGTGACACCAATCCCAGAATGCTCTTCCCATAGAGTTTGCATGCAGATATGACCATATCTAGGGTGACCATATGAAAAGAAGGACAGGGCTCCTGTATCTTTAACAGTTGCATAGAAAAGGGAATTTTAGCAGGTGTCATTTGTATATATGGAGAACCTGGTGAGATTCCCTCTTCATCACAACATTTAAAGCTGCAGGAGCTATACTAGAGTGACCAGATTTAAAAGAGGGCAGGACACCTGCAGCTTTAACTGTTGTGATGAAGAGGAAATTTCACCAGGTTCCCCATATATACAAATGACACCTGCTGAAATTTCCTTTTCAATACAACTGTTAAAAATACATGAGCCCTGTCCACCTTTTCATATGGTCACCCTACCCTATCCCATTAGTTCTCTTCATTTCACCAGGTTTCTGTTGCAGCCACAATGTCAATGTTCTCCTTGAAAACCAAGCACTCCCTCATCTTGCCTCAGAGGCATCTAGCATTAGCACAGAAACACCTATTCAGCGTCCTTTTCCAGATGTTTCTAGCATGTGCATATCTCTCTGTAGCCCTTCAATATTTTGGATTGATTGTCTTGTTTTAATGAATGCGCATGGTGTTTTTCTGTCCCATCCTCATTTGGACGCCCTCACCCCCTAGGGATGATTCATCCCAAACTGGAAGCTCCCAGTTTTTGTTGGCTTTTCCCCAGAGGCAAGTTCAAAAGTTCTTCGGCCACCAGCAGCAGTATGGTTCCATTCTGGATGAAGTGAAAGTGTGTCCCTTTTATACAATCCTGGCTTGTCTCCAAATATTCCCTAGTACTTAATAATTCTTTTTTAAAAACCACCTCCTTACACCCTCATCCACACATTGAGACCCCTGAACTTCACCTGATTAGCTGGCACGGAGCATCAAACAGGAAGCATTCCAGACAAAGCTACGTTGGAGATCTTGGCTTTCAACCACCTACACAGCAACCTGAAACTGGCTTCCATGTTTTCCTAAATCATTGCTGCTGATATGTAGTACAACCACTAGCTCATCCTAACTCTTATCTAGATAACACATGGTATCCCAACCTTTGCACCAAGCAGTCTACATGCTTGTAACCATTCCAGCTGCCTATGACCCAGTTCACTTGATCAAGCAAACAATGGTTAAGAAACCATAGATTGTTTTTGAGCATGCGGGAGCGAGTGAGCAAGCTGTTTCCTGCCTGCCCACCCGCTTCCACTTCCCTAAACAATCCAGGAATGCCCCATTCCTGGATTGTTGCCATGATGTCTGAACCTGGCATTCTGGGTTGTTTAGTATTAATCCAAGCACTCTGGGTTGTTTAGGGTTGTTGTTGGATTAACTCTGGGTTGTTTAACACTGAACAACACAACGTTTCCGGGTTCTGACAACATAATCGGGCATTCCTTGGTTTTTTTTAGGAAAGCAGAAGTGACTATTGCACAAGAGGCAGCATACTCACTCATTGCCGTACAGCCGCAACTAACTTAAATAACCTATAGTTAGTTATTATGTGCAAAGTGGGTCTATGTCTCTAATGACTGAATCATCTGCTACCAAGAAGCCCTCCCCCAGTCCTCAGAAACATAACCTTGATGGAAAAGGATATTATTTGTCTTCAATTAGTTTATGAATATGGATAGTTTAAACTAACCGTAATTAAGATTAACCACATTTCCAATTGGCAAAAGCTTTCAACCCCCTCCTCCTGGCTGCACAGAGGAGATTATGTGATTCTGTGAACTCAGAGGGAGGCTAAATTCGTGACTGAGCTCGGAGGGAGGCTAAATTCGTGACTGGTCACTGTACTTATACATTTGAACTTTGCAGAGAAATGTCAAAGACCTATTATTATTGTTGCATATCATGGCATTTTAGCCGTTTTTTAAAACAACAACAACATACCTCAATGTATAGCTATGTATTTTGGCAGGGCAAGTTAAACTTATAACATCAGCAAATTTCCAAAACAGTTTCTAATGAGGCATGGGGAGTACATTTGAAGGCTCCACTGGATACAAATAATTCCTTTAGCTAACAAAAAAACTGCTCTCTGAATTGTGACCCTGATGTACACCTTCCAGATTCATATCCATTAATATTCTATTCATTTAACTCTAGGAAATGCTGATAGGATTCTCAAAGTACAAGGTGCACAAATTGAAAATGTTAGCAGTAGGAACAGAAAAGCACATTGAGAACAGTAAGAAAAAGACCTTCTCTAACTTGAAAATAGGACTTTTCTGCAGCCATTAAAAGTTGCCAAGTCCTTTACTTTCTGGATTATTCAGCCACTTATGCAAACAAAAAGAACTATTCAAAACACTAAAATTGATTAAGTCTGTACTGTCCATTAGGATTATAGAATGCTTCAGGAATGCTGTTTGTAGTCTTGAGACTGAAAAAAGAACATAGCCAAAAATTAAAGTTTAAAGTAAAGGCTATTTTGGCTATTCTGCAGAAGCCGTGACAAGAGTGCTTTTCCGCATCACACAGGGAAAGGGGCAATTAGCTTTTTGCCTCGAAATCTGGAGACAGACTATCCTCCCTTCAGACGTGACCCAGATATTTGCCCTCTGCTGCTTTTAGAAAATGTCAAAAGCAGCCAAAAGGCTGCAGAGCATGTTAACATTTACAGACACTTTTAACAAGCTTCACGCGCTGCACCTGTAACAAACTTTAAATTCTGCATTCAGTTTCTTTAGGACAGAAATCTGTTATGCGCATAAAATAGAAATGTAGATCAGGTCTAAGCATCCCATTCATATTTTTCTGGCTCCTCCCTCCGATTCTTCCAGCACGTGCAGCATGTCCATAGCAGAAGACAACGGCAAATGAACTAGAAAACAAACAGAACAACTATTCCACCTGCCCCCCACCGCCTTCATATAAGCCAGAGGTAATAATGAAGAAATTATTAACAGGTCCGAAATAAAGAGGTCAGGTCAGGAGAGAGAAAGAAATGGAGACAGTTCTGACGGCAGACCAGCTGCCAACCTATCTGCTGGGCAACTTTGGCTGCAGGTCATTAGTTTCTAACTAGTGATGCTGCTACACTTCATAATTTAGAGGTTCATTAAAGGCAAACTCACAAGTTCAAACATACATTTTTTAATTGTAGTGTGGTTTAAAATTGGTGTAAGCTGCCCTGGACAGTGAAAGGGGCAGATATAAATTCCTTTATAAATACTTTGAATTCATTATGACCCAAAACACAAACTCATGAGTTCAACTGCCCCTCACACAGAGACACCACTACAACCTTTCTATTTCCCCCCAGGAATGTGATTAGGGAAAGTTATTTTCTGATTCTGGGGAAGGGAAAAACAACATGTATTAGCCAATCCAACTCGGAATTGATCGAGAACAAATATCTAATTTTAAAATGGTGTATTTATAGCAAGAAGGAACAGCGCCTCATTCTTGGTTTCAATTCACATCCTCATTAGCAGCTAAAAACTCATTCATGGCATTTTTAAAAGCTGATTAAAACATCACAGAAAGTAGTAAACCCATCTCAAATGAATGCAACACGCACACACACAAAAGCACATAAAATTATGGGATGTAAACGGTAATATTTTGGAATGACAAAGTGCTGTGTTACATTTTTCGGTCTTCTGTTCCTAAGCCTTAGTGCATATTTTTATAGACATTATGGTATCTGCTGGATACTGAAATTGTAACTCACAATCTTCTCTCACTTTAGTCTAGAAATGACAACTTCCATGTAATGGTATTCAACCCTGAAATATATTAAATGCAATTGGAAGTGCATCAACGCCTTGAGCCTCCCTCAAAGAGGAGAGAAACTGAGAAGTTAGAACAGGGAAGGAATGAGATACACATCTTGATCAGAAGGTTGTGTTTTTATTGAAATGCATGATCTGCTATTAGAGGCCTGTTACACCACAGCTGAAGTAACTTTTTATAGCAGTAATGTTATTGCATAATCTGACTGCAGAGTAAAATATGATCATTAGACTGATGGAGAAAGAGGCTTTTCTATCTTTCACTTCACTTTAAGCTGGAGTCAGGCTTCCTTCATGTATAGCTCTACCAGTGTTGGAGTCATTTCCATGTGCGGAGAACCCACAGAACTGTCCTATGTGCATACAACTCAATGAAACCTCCAGCCACAAGTGCAGAGATATGTGTGTGTGGTTCTTCCACCTGGTCTTTACCCTTCCTCTCACCACCATAGCACAATGGGTAAGACAAACCCATGTGATCAGCTCCAGAAACATGGCTGCAATATTCATGCACATACCACAGCCAGATGGGATAATGTCATAGCAAGGCGCTCTCCATGCAGCTGCAGATAAAGGGGGCAGAAAATCTTAGTGGAGAGGTCACCACAGATTCGTTATGGCAATTATGAAAGCCCAAGGCAGAAGATCAACTGTTCATTGCAGCTCAGTTGCTCTTCACACACAAACATTCTCTGAAGGGGGTGGGGTTTCATGGAAGTGTCCAAATTAGGCCCATGGGATGGAGAATCCCATCCCAGTTAAAGCAGGATAGCTTCATTCCCCCCCACCCACCCACCCAGGTTAGGAAATTGTGACTAGGTAAGAAGACAGGCACTGTTCTTAGTCTATGAAATGAGTCTAGATATTTCACAATTTGGAACTCCACTCTTTTGGGGGAAATTGTTGATTTTAATGGATATTCACACAGATATGCAGAGTGGCTGGAATTTCAATACAACTGGATGAAAATGTGCAAGAACAAAAGTTCTTCAACAACAGATGTACTTCTCCCACAAACAGAAAAAAGCCCAAACATTGGGGGGGGGGGGGAAACCCTCTCTAAATAAGATTATTAGTAAGCATGCCAAAAGCTCAGGAAGATTGAGAAGAGTCACATATTATGTGAAGGGGCAAAAAAGGAGATGTCACTTCTTTTTCTTTTTAACTTTCCCAAGTAAAATGTGAAGGGAAACTCACAAATCCGCCCCCTCAACTGTAAGACACGAAGAAACATAAAAAGCAGAAGTATAAGTCACTTGCATATTAACTTTTTACTGCTTCTCATAATTTGTGAATTCACTCTGAGGCTAGTTAAGATGCTATTTTCTCAAAAGCTCCTACTAAGAGCCCATTTATCAGCTTTCTACCTTAGATTGTTATATTAGGGCAGGCCTTCAGCAACAACTGCCGAGTGAATCCCATCCAGCAACTATTCTAGGCAGTGTATCCCAACTGTCCATTTACCCCAAAGGAAGATAAGCTAAATATAATTTTTGTATGTACATACAATGTAGGAAAATGCCTGCAAAAATTAAAATTGCATGAACAAGAGTACTCATGAAGGAAAGTTATAGATTTTCATTCACTTTATGTCCTATAGCAAAATTATACACCCAAGGAATAGCAGTTTTCTGGTTATCCAAAGCACTATTACGATAATTATGGCATAACAATTGGGTAGTTAAAATTGATGAAGATTGTGACAGAGGGCTTACCCTCTCAGATGATTCTATCCCCCACCCCAAGTAGTACAAGAAGGTCGCTATTTGTATTTAATTACTTTTATTTTACCTTTAATGAGTATGGTGGGTAATAAAAAAAACTCAAGGATTCCAGTTTACTAGGCAAATGGCTGCATTTGTTTCAATTTATTAATGCACTTCAGCTGCAAACTCATCTAACTCTAGAATTCTTTTTCAGATTCAATGTGCTTTAAGGATGTTTATTATGAGTGTCAAAGTAGTAAAATGGGAAAGACCTCCCTACAATTCCAGTTTAGATTGATCTGGAACAACACAACACACTTAATTTTAAATGCATAGCGTTGTTAATCCTCTTTTTTAAGAGTCCAAAATGTACAACTCATTTAACTTTCATTAAGTTTGGTGTATTAAGCCCTACAAACTAATGAAAATAATATGGATTTATTTGATAATTAATGAAGTCCCACAAGGATTAAGTGTAATTCTCATCTACCCTCCCATAAGACTGCTTCCATTACACTGACAAATCGACACACATAATTGGATAAGAAATTCAGAAAACTTTAATGGAGAAACTACCAGGAAAGAAAAATACTTTTGCTGGTTGTTCCAGAGCGACACGCGGATTTCTTTCTACGAATTCTAACCCTCGACAACCAGCTCGTTTATTTCGGCAGAAAAAAAACAGGCAAAAGCATTCTTCCTACTTTCTGCGTGAAGGGGAGGAGGAGCATGTGGATGTGTGTCAATGCAGGGGATGAGTGCATGCAGTGGGGCCACAGCTGGCACATGTGCCAGCAAACCCTATCTGGTGGCCCCCCAGAAAGAAAAGCTCTATAGCAGTGGTTCCCAAAGTGGGTGGTACCGCCCCCTTAGGGACGGTAGGATTGCATAGGGGGGTGTTAAGAGGCAGCTCAAGGTGGTCTTTTCCAAGAAGCGCCTCTCCAGAAGGTCTTAAAACCCAGAGACATTTTTATGGGAGAAGGTAGTTTGGTCCCAAGCCATATAGAGGAAGAATCCACACATGTATTAATACTGTTTAAGAAGAGTCCTTTTAACAGTGATTTGAAATGTTTCAAAAGCACCAAAACGCTAATGAAGAGACATACCCTGCTTGGTGTGCCACGCCACGCCGGCTGCAAAACAGAGGCATTCGCTCTCTTTTCCCTCCATCCCTCGGAAAGCCTGCGGCGGGTGCTTCCCATTTATTTATTTATTAATTTTTTTTTCAACAACAACAACAAAAAGAACATAATACATAAACATAAAATTGCCTTATTATCATATATTCAAACTTAAGCTATTAAACATATTCATACTCAACATAACAGTGCTCCCCCCACCTCGGGATCTCATTCCTGTTTCCAAAAACTCATAGTTTCTTCTGTTGGTGGTTTCCCGCTTCCCTTAGAAAACACAAATTCTAGGAACTTTTTCCAGATTCCCTCAAAATCATTCGTTTTTACTATACCTCTTTTCATTTTAATATTACATGTCAATTTATCATTTATAGCAATGTCCCACACTTCTTTATACCATTCTTCAAAACAATAATCTCCTTGAATCTTCCAGTTCCTAGCTACGATTAACCTCGCAGCCGTCAGCAGATTCGTTATCAGTTCCTTAGTTTCTTTACTGCATTTAAGATCTTCTTGCAGTGAGAATAATGCAATCCTTGGTGTATCCTCTATTTTAATTCCCACAATCTGCTCAATCTCAAAGAACACCATCTTCCACAACTTTTGCACATATTTACAATCCCACCACATATGTAAATACGTTCCTTTTTCACCACAACCTCTCCAACAATCTGCTGAATGCTGATTATTAATCTTATTTAATCTAACCGGAGTTAAATACCACCTCCATACAAGTTTATAATAATTCTCCTTTATTCTTACTGACATATTTCTCAACACTCTCTGTCTCCATAATCCTTCCCAACTCTGCTGTCCTATCTGTATCTTCAAATCAGTCTCCCAAACCACTTTTCCTACACTATCCAACAATCCCATTTAAAGGGGCCAATTGAACTACAAAATGACATTGAGCTGAAGCCAAAGTTTAAGAAATCGTACCAGGAGTTTTGGTTACAGAAGGAAATTTCTGATCGCTATCCTGCACTATGGAGAGTGGTTCAGAAGCTCCTGGTTGCATTTCCAGCTTCATATTTGGTGAAATGTGGTTTTCAAGCAAAGAAAACTTCTCTTCAAGCAAAGAAATCGACTCTAGATTACTAAACGTGGTGATTTAAGACTCATGTTAAGTGACTTTAAACCAGACATTGGGAAACTGGTATCACTTCATCAAACCCATCCATCACATTAAGAATTTACAGAATAGTGAGGTACTCTACCCTAGTTACTAAATGTGGTATCTAATATTTTTGCTAAATGACTATCAGACTTTGAAAAGATGATATCTCTGGATCAAGTTCATCAATTATGTTTAATTGAATAAACTAAAAAAATGTAATTGGATTTTGAATACATATTCAATTGTTACTGTTTTGAATTTTATTGTTATCATCTTCCTTAGTGGGTCGTTGAAAACCGCTATTCTGAATAATGATTTTTATAGTGTAAGGTAGGGGGCACTGGGCATGAGTTTATGGAACCAAGGGGGCGGTTACCTGAAAACGTACATCATTCCTGTCATAAAAGCCTTGTTCCTAGAGCATTCCCAGCCTGACCTAGGAAACAAGACCAGCATCCTAGGACTTTCTAGGAATGGGGCTTCTATGGCAGGAACCACAGAGCTTGTTCCCCCCCACCTTCCTTTTTCTGTTTTTCCTTCTTGGTTTCCCCCACCTGGAAAAATGCCATATAACAATGTGTGGATACCAGGATTCTTCAGCAAGAGAAGGAGCCAGAATTCCTGGAGAGCTGAGTAGTTTGAGAACTGAGGTTTCATCATATGCCCCATGACTCCCGAGCTAGCCAATTTATATATGGCTGAATTTGAGAAAGAACTCGTGTCCTCTGAGGAGCCATTTGCAGAACAACTCTTAGTGTGGCTAAGGCATATTGACAATGTCTTCACTATTTGGAGAGGGGAGGAGAAGGATCTGTATGCATTTACTACATGGATCAACTTAAAATATGTAAACATCTAATTTGACATTCGTTATAACAGCTTGGGAATCCACTTTTTAGATTCAGAAGTGAGAAAGGAGAGCCACAGCTTAAGACCACTGCGGCATCCGTGGGACCACTGCCCACGGATGCCACAGCATATTTAAGATCCGACAGCTCGCATCCTTATTCACTTAGGGGGAACCCTCCCATATGGGGAGTTTTTAAGATGCAAGCATAACTGCTCCAATGATACTGAGTTCAGATAGAAATCTCACACATTGTCCAGACAGGCAGGAATCTCGTACATTGTCCAAACAACCTGGCAAGAGTGATTCACCAGAATTTCAACAGGGCAGATAAAAAACAAACCACAAGCTGATCTTTTGGGAGAACAGAAAAAAAAACCTCTCAAAATGGATCAATTACAGTTTGACATATACTGTAATTATATCATAATCCGCCTGCAAGGGAGCATAAGAAAACACTGGCATATCTTACGACACTGTCAGGATAGGCCTTTATTTTCTTTCAGAAGAACTAGCAACATCAGGGCTATGCTGGTCAGGAGTGATTTCAATGAGCACAGGGAATGCCCTCCTAACATTTTAGGAGGTGCAACCATATCTAGGGGTGATCACCCATGTGGAAATTGTAGCTATTGCAAACACACTTCTAGAATCACATCATTCAAAAATCCATCCAATGGTGTAACATACTTTAAGACATTTTTCAACCTACAGGAGTGTTTATGTAATTTATGCCATCCAATGTACACGTCCAAAAATGTAGGAAAAAGTATCAGACCCCTTAAGAAACGAATAGGAGAACACCTGATTAATATCAGAAACAACAGACCATGTGCTACACGTGTATGTTATTTTGGGGGAAAGAAACATCTTCTAATAGATCTTAAGTTTTGGACACTGGAAAAATTTAACCATAAGAATGAGAAGCAGCTGCTAAGAAAGGAACTGGAGTGGATTTTGAATTTGAACACCATGTCTTCACAGGAGTTAAAGGAGGAGTTAGAATTTCTACCACTCCTGTAACTGCCTGTAAGTTTTGAGACACTCCCTGGTGTTTGCAGCTCAGTCCAGATACGGGAAGACCTTAAGCGAACTGCTATAAGAAACACAAAGAAAAAACTTGTACAAAAGTATAAAAACATAGCCTTCAGCTCATCCCATCTAGTCCCAGAGACATGTTGTAAATAATTTCTGCAGATATTGTTACAAGTGAGTATTTAATATTTTAACTGTTTTTTAGTAAATATATGAACAGACCTTGCTTGCAATGTCATACTGTTTTATTGTTTATAAAACAGGCACAAGCCTTGCCTGCAATGTGCTTTTTCAATTGTAATGATTTTAATGCTTTGTTCAGATATGTATTGTTCCAGCCCCCTGAAGAATGCCTAACAGAAAGCCACACGCTGAAACACATTGGGCATGTTCACAATAAAGTTGTCTACAGCACCCGAAGATGTTTCTCCCTTTTTCTCGTTCATCTTGGAGGGTTACCCCACCCCTTGTACTCTGGTTTTATTGCATCAAAGCAGGCGCCAGATCCCTGAAACGCTCTTAGGCAGGTGTTGGATTTGAATGGCGTGAGTTGAGACCACACGAGCAGTGAGTTGCATGTTGTAAGAGTTGCATGCACAAACATGTGCGGCCCCCGCAACTCCAGAAGCCACTCCATGCGGCCCTTGTAGCCAAAAAGGTTGTGCACCCTGCCCTAACACCAGAGTAATTCCCAATCAATCGTTGCTCCTGAGGGACTTACTCCACACTTACGAAAGTATGCTCAAAAGTGTATTAGAGAGACACATATCCCAAGCAGGCATGGTGACGTTCCCCTCTTATGCTTTCCTCTCTGTTTCTTGTTTGGCACTAATCTGTTTGCTGCAATGTCCAAGTCAGGAAACTATGGTTAGCACTTGCTGCTGCTGCTGTTGTTATTATTATTATTATTATACTTATTTGTATTCCGACTTTTGCCCAATGCTGGGCTTCAAGGCGGCCTTACAAAGTTTAAAACATACATTGGGGGGTGGAACTTTTAAAATACACAACAAAATTATAAGACATTAACATAGATGGAGGTCGAGATTATTCTCCAAAGGCCTGCTGGAATAAAAAAGTTTTAGCCTGCTTCCAAAAGCCCATCAAGGAGGGAGCCAGCCTAGCTTCCCCGGGAAGAGAGTTCCAAAGCACTGGAGCAGCCACCGAGAAGGCCCTCTCCCATGTTCCCACCAAGCGCACCTGTGAAGATGGTGGGACTGAAAGAAGGGCTTCTCCAGAAGATCTCAAAGCACAGGCAGGCTTATATGGGAGAATACAGTCTTTCAAATAACCTGGACCTGAGCCATATAGGGCTTTATAGGTCATAACTAGCACTTTGAATTGTGCCCGGAAACAGACTGGAAGCCAGTGGAGCTCTTCAAAACCTCTTCAAAAATACTGGGAAGTGATTTTCTTCTATTCCTCCAAACACAGCTTCAAGAATGATCTGAATTAAGCCATTGTGTTACCTCCCTGTTTTTAAAGGCCTCAACAAATGAATCTCAACATTTGCTCACAATAACTGAACAAAGCAGTCCAGTGTACTATTCAGACATTACTTTGAACCTGGAGGAGGGGGGGAGAATTGGTCATGCCTCCCCCCACACACATGCATTTAGAATGATTTCTGAACAGTCCTAGACAAAAAGACCTATTACATTTATAGATGAGTAACTTAGAAATATGAAGTGATGCATGCATGGTCATACAAGAAGAGCCAAGATGTTAATTTCAATCCCAATTTTGGTATCGATTTGCAAACCTAATGTGTCACCTAGTTTAATGTGAATTCTTCCCCCCAACAGCTGAATATTTGAACAATAATAGGACCACTCTCATTTCTCACTCCCATCAGAATTTCTTGGTTACTTAAAATATACAAACCTATTGCAAACCTGAAGAAAAGGGACTCTCATTAGGAGAAAACTGCTAAGGTAAGTCCATTTTTCAGAACAACCTAGCTCAACATCTTCCTTTACAAATATCCCTATGGAAAGAGTCCAGGGATAGTTTGCACACAGCATTTTAATGAAGAAAATGCTGATGTCAATGAACCGAAGGAACAGCAATTCCCTCCAAACAGAAGCACTCTCATCAATACAATTCTATCCCCCAATGACTAATTAAATATAAGTGATTTCAGATAGGGAATTTGTATGCAATAATGTGCGGCTTCCAATTCCATTTAAAATGAAAAGCTTGGTTTCATAAACAAATGGTAAGAATCACTGAACTAACTTGAAGAAAGAAAGGAAGAAAGAAAAGGAAGGCAAATAGTTACTTATGCTAAAATCCACACACGTAAAACAAGTGACACCACATTCGTTCAGGCATTCCTAGGAAGACAGATGAGGCTTCAGGAAAAGGAACGTACCTGTGACCACCATGACAATCTACTCCTGTTTAATGAATTACACCTATCGAGGTCTCCTTTTCTTCCTGCCATCAAGCTAGTTCTTGAGTTAGGAACCCTCCAAAATCAACACAATCAAAATGTGGAATGCTAGCGAGGAAAACGTTGCATGCACATCGAATACTTTTATGCAAGTGGGTTTGAGTCCCCTGGAGTACCTGACGATTACAGACGGGGAGAAGGAGGTTTTCTCGCTACGCCACATTTGTTGATGCTTTGATAGGAATCTGAATGGAGTAGGGGTGTGGGAGAGAAGCAACGTTTATCTCAGCTGCTCTCCCGCTACTGATCTTTGCACAATATAAGCTATAAAGCCATATATAGACTGTATACAGCATGGTGACAGGCATTTTGTTAGTTCTGGAAAAAGAAAGAGTATGGTGCAACTCAGAAGCTTCAACTCCTTTACATGGATTTAGCCAAAAGGGAGGTCACTTGCTCTTTTGTAGGTGTTCTGCAAGGCAGAAACAGAGTATTTACATTACTTTCAGTAGGAAGGTCAAAAAGTTCTGGAACAAGGTTTTTCAGGAAATAAAAATAATTACTGAAGGTTTGTGAAACACCAGAACTAGCCTTATTGAATATGTATGTTAAAGAAAACAGAGAGCTAAAAGAAAAAATATTAATAGGGTTTATGTTAACAGCTGCACGGCAAGTAATAGCAGGAAACTGGAAGACAGCTGACAATATCGCTGTGGAAAAAGAAAATCTGGGACATAGCAATAAACGAAAAGTTGACACAGAAATTAAGAACACATACAGGGATAAAGAAAAGAGACACCTTCAGGACAGACTGGCAAAAATATATAGACAATATGAAAAAAGGAACCAAACAGAATAACTATGGTAGAAGCCTATAGAAATCTATGGGACTCAAAAACCAGACAACCAAAAATCTCCTTGAAATATTTTGTTGGACTCGTCACAACTAATGAAATAATTAAACTCTGCATGTTGTGCTGGGATTTGATGTAATTGACCAAGCACGGGGAGGGAACAGGAGGGGTTACAGAATAAGTATGGATGTTGTGTATCATAAAATAAATAAATAAATAAATAATAGAACTCAATTTTTTCTGCATAAAACGAAGTTCATCCTACCTCAATGGAAGCAACGTGGAGTAAAGTCTCCCCTTTATGATTTCTCTTGGCCAAGAGATTATTGGGAGATTTCTTGGTGCAAAGCTCAATTTCCAGTGCCTTCTTTCGTGTAGGATTATTAGACAGAATTGGCATTTCTGGTGTTATTTGACTCCTCACACTCTGAAAGCCTTCAGACTTTTTCAAGATGCTAGCAGTCAGAGTAGAAGGAGAAGAGGTTTTTCCAAGGGAGTTTTTGGTGGACTGACTCGGGGACTCTTTCAACAGTGATGTTCTCCTGCAGGTACTCTGCTCTTTCCTCCTGGGACGTTTAGATAGAGAAGTGGGAGATCCCATTTGTTGCCTGCCACGTTTTAGCCGAGCCATTTTGCTTCCAGAGGGGAGGCACTCTTCAGACGTCAAGCTTTCCTTAGCAACGTCACATGTAGAAGACAAGTTATCACTGCTGCTCTTCTCCGTGGGTTTCACAGATGCATCACCACCCATACCAAGTTCATTCTCATCTTGTACAAGCCCCATTGCAGACCTATGCCCTATTTTTGGACTAGGACTGGGGATCACCACTGTCTGACTGCAAAATGACACCACTGTTTCCTTAGTTTCACTCAGGGTCCCCTCATCGTGGCCACTGATTTTCTCCTGCCTTCCCTCGAGCAAATCCCATTGCTGGTTGATGTCTGTTAAAGTCTTTTTCTTCAGCTGCTTTTTACATTTTGGCCGAGATTTCTTATCCTCTCTAAAATGTTCTTGATGAGGAGGGGAGGAAAGAAAGTCATACACAGAAGTCGAGTCATCAGGCTGGCTGTCCTTGCCCATCTTGGCTTGCTGTGGCTTCTCCGGCCTCTTCTTGAAGGTAAATCTCATCTTCTTACTACGAGGACTGAACCACATTTTGATTTGCTTCTTAGTTCCTGCCTCAGGATCTATGTCTCCTGGAACAGCCAGCTTATCTACAGAACCTGGTGTGGGAAAATAGATTAAAGAGGAAAAAGAGCCATTAACAGTTATAACAACGTATGGCCTGCTCATACTCAAAATACTAAGGTCTGGTAACACTAGTGTAACACTAAGGTCTGGTAAAGCTGGGCCAGGGCTGTCCTACTTCAGATGGACAGTTAGATGTTACAAGATTGAAAGCTCTTCTATACTTTCTAAAATATCCTCAGGCATGCTAATTGCTTTACTCACTCATTCACATACGGAGTCAGTTCACATGCAGTGTCGTTCCCATTGTGCTGAACTATGGAAAGAAGCCCTGTGCTTGTGTGCCCACTTGCCTTCCCTGCTCTGCTTATTTCGTTACTTCTTGGTTTGAAGCAAGCCACACTTTGCCATTACATTTGAACCAACAAACTATGGTTTGCTCTTCCAAATCAAGGAGAGGGAGGAGAGGGAGAGAAGGTCCATAGCTCAGTGGTAAAGCACCTGCTTTGCATGCAGAAAGTACCAGGTTCAGTCCCTACCAGTAAGGACTCCTGCCTGAAATCCTAGGCAGCTGCAGACCATAGTGAGCTAGATGAACCAATACTCTGATTCAACGCAAGGTAGGTTCATAGATTTAGCATGCGAGCACCTATAGTGTCACACCTTTTATTGGCATTATATCTGAATCTGAGCCACTGTCACTCTTGTTCTAAGAGGGATCCGTAGCCTGATTCAAAGCCAACCCAAGATGGGAGGCGTTAGCATCCATCAGAGTCTCACAACTATATGCACTGCTATAGGGAACACTATTTGGAGAACCGAAGGACTACATAAATAGCTCTCCTCATATAGGCTGTAAAAAAGAAAAGAAAAAAGACAGACACATTATGCTAAGATTTTAGCTGCTTAACATCCTGGGAGCATGGGCATGCAAATCAAAATGTGTAATACTTTAAAAAGTGTAGTCCCTTGAGACTAAACGTAGTTAAAATTACTTCTCCTTCACTGCATTAAAACTCCAGCTACAATTTTCTTTTCTAAGGATATAATGGGTTTTTTTTAACCCT
This sequence comes from Elgaria multicarinata webbii, assembly GCF_023053635.1. Classification (NCBI taxonomy): domain Eukaryota; kingdom Metazoa; phylum Chordata; class Lepidosauria; order Squamata; family Anguidae; genus Elgaria; species Elgaria multicarinata. The sequence goes on from NC_086172.1 coordinate 20,799,505, forward strand.
TTCATGCAACCGCAGGAGTAGACTGTATAAGTATTGCAGCAAAGGGGGAAATAAAAATCCATATCATCAACATACAAATGAAAATTTGCAGAGAAAGGTAATAAAGCACAGAGCATCACAACTGCAACTTTCCTGAGCTCCTTAATGAAATTTAATACATTAGATTTAATGCAAGTCTCACTCTTCTTGAATTAGGATATTGGTTGAGAGGGGAAGTTACACCAATAAGTTATTGCCTACTCCAAGATTAAAGCAGCCTTAGGTAATGATGACCTATTAATTTAGAAATAGAAGTACCTCAGTGGTATATTGAAGCTGCCCATTAAAGTGCAGCTCCTACACAACTTGCCTAGAGCCACAGAATTGAAGGGGAGGGGAGGGGGGAAACCCTGGAAACAAAAAAATGTTCCATCGCCAATAAGCCTTCTTTCCAAATAAAAAACTTAGATCTAATTTTAGTCTAACAATGGCATCTACAAAGCTTGATTGCCGCCAGATTGAGAAAGAAAACACTCTGCAGATAATATTTACCTTTGCCTTCTTCTCTGTTTACACTTTGACAAGATTAATTGCAAAATATTTACCTTGATATAAATATTCACGGCCATGAAGCAGGCGAGAGAAAAACTAGCTCAGGAGAAAAAGCAGCTCAGTTTTGCTTTTAATTGCCTGCAATATCATAAGCAGGGCTCTGTATTCTTCAGCAATTCCACAAGTGCAGAAGTTTGCACAGAATCTGGGTACCAATCACAGAATGTGGGAGACATCGCCAATTTTTACTCATTAAATTTTTATTCATTAAAGATGTTTCTAGCTCTTGATAGGGATATAGTGGCTTAAATCAGACATCATGCCAAGCTTTGGTTTGGCACAGTGGCCAAATTGAGAAACTATAGGTTGCAGTCAGCTGGCAAGCCAGAATAAAAAAACAACCAGATATTATTTGGCTTGACGTCTGATTTGACAAATCAGCCATCGTCCTGCCTCCAGAGGCTGCTGCACAATCGAGGTGAGCATGAACTTGTGAGATGGAGAGGACAGAAAATGTTTTGTTTTAGTATTATACTGAAAGCTGTCTTAAGTATTTTTATTAAAAGAGGAAGGCAGGATATAAAATTGTCTTAAATAAAAAGAGAAAAATATGAAATAATACAAGCATGTCTAAACCATGGTTTGCCTACCACTGGAAGTACAAAACTACGGGGTCTAAAGTATGGTTAGCACAAGCCATAGTTTGGCATGATGTCTGGATTGAGGTTTCTCTACTGGGATGAAGAGCAGAGTAATAAATGTTAATAATAAAATAATTAGTATCTGCAAGAGATTCCATGGTTCAAGGGATGGAGCTTCTGTTTGTCAACTACATTACCGTATTTCTTCGATTCTAAGACACACTTTTTGCCCTAAATTAACAGCTCTAAAAATGGACTGCGAAAAATAAATAAATTAAATAAATAAATAAATAAATAAATAAAAATGGACTGCATCTTAGAATCGATGGCGTCTTAGAATCAAAGAAATACGGTATTGTCCTTTGTTTTAGTACGTCCCGTCACTGATTTGGATGGCTCAAAAGCGGGTTTGATAAATCCTCTGAGGAGAAGGCTATCCAAAGCTATTTAGTCCTGGTGGTTAAGTTCCTCTGCAGGGGCGTTGCTTTTCCTTCCTGGAAACCTGCGGCTGCTTTAACCTCTGAGCTCCAATGAGGGTTAACGACTGAATCCGCCCCCCTATATGAGGGTTTGGGGGGTGGGGTGGCGGCACTTAGGAGGATCTTTTGCCTGAGGCGGCGCAGAAGTCACTCCGAGTCAATAAAGGAAACGGAGCCATTTGCGTCTTCCCCGCCCCTTCTCCCTCCCTTCTTAGGCGCGAAACCAAACTCTGGCGTTTCCCGCCCTGGATGCAGCGGAGAGCGGCTGGAGGTTCGTCTCCCCCTCTGTGCTCAGGACCCCCGAACCTTTCAGGCTGCCCCTCGGCCGGCCCCCTCCTGCCCGCAGCCCCTGCAGCTCCTTCCTGCCGCGACCCTGGGCTCAGCGGGGAGGAAGCAGGAGGGTGGCAGAAGGGCTCTTGCTTCGTCCTGCGTTTGTGCAGGGAGGGCGGTGGGGTTTTGCTTTGCAGCAGAAACAAAACTCCGAGATGGAGGGCAGACACAGACAGGAAATTCAGGCAGCTTTTGACAGGAAACAAGCTACCGTATTTCTTTGATTCTAAGATGCCCTTTTTCCCCCCAAATTAACATCTCTAAAAATGGGGTGCGCCTTAGAATCGATGGCGTCTTAGAATCGAAGAAATACGGTATATAGCTACAAGGGAAAAAGGTATAGTTAATGTATCTGGTTATTTCCATCATTCTACCATCACAAGTGGAACTCGCAACAAAATGTTACAGTGTGAAACATTCCTATCCAGAGTTACAGTCTGCCAGCTATTCTCTCTTCCAGGATACTCCATTCAGTTTCCCCCTCCCTGGTTTTCGGTTTTCTCCATCCCCAAGCCAGTCAAGCATTCTATGCTTGCTGAGGGTACTCAGTTGTCATGATTGGGGGGGGGGGGTGTGGGGGGGGGAAGCAGGGAAACCCCCTTAGGTTATTTTTGGTAAAGCTTTTTTGTACTTTGCCAAATATTGGGGATGCCCAAGGCTGCCAATACTTTCCTCTTGTGTGCTGATAATGCTCTTTTAGCTACATAGGTACGTTTCCACACTCAGAAAATGAGGCTGCTGTTAGTATACAGTAACACCTGAAAAAGCTTTTTTTTTTTCATCCTAGAATATCTTTCAAATGGTTAACTTCCTCCTCTTCTGCTTTGTGTTCAGTCCTAAAAGGGTCTGTTTCCCATTTTTAAAAGGTTTAGATGGCTCTATGTTTAAGGTTTTACCTGGATTGCTGATGTTCCTTTTTTAGCATTCTAAAACTGAAAGTTACCTCTATAGCTAAAGCTGAGACAGTTCAACCAACCTATTGTCATAGGCTGCAAGATCATAGAATCATAGAATAGCAGAGTTGGAAGGGGCCTACAAGGCCATCGAGCGAACATAAAGCCTCCATGTTGAGAAGCAGCAAAGAACTCAGGATGTCTATTTGTAGAAAACTTCTGGGGGCATCTGACTATATGATCTGATTGAGCAAGACAATTCTTACATGCTTTAGATAAAGTCATAACTATTGAAGTTCTGTCACAATCACATCTACTCCAACACTTAAAAGGAGCATGTTGTGTGTGCATGGGAGTGAACCCCCATCGGTCTATGACTGTTATCCCTAGATTCCACCCCCTGAAGCCAGGTTGACACACTAATCTAGTGGGAAGGAGACACCGAGGTTAAAAGCAGTATTTGTATGGGGAAAGGTTCAACACCCCCAAGCACCCTTTTGGCATGTTAAACTGCAATCTCCACTCTCTGCTTTAGGTGTGATTGGAGCAGACACATGTTTGAAGTGTGATTGGAGCAGACACATGTTTGAGGACATGAGACTGCCTCCATGGTTTTTAATTTAAGATTAACAACTTGGTGGCATTTATCAACCACAAAGCAGGAAAATGAACCCTTCAGATTGAAGTTCAACTGTGTATGCATTTTAGTAAACTTAGTAAATATTCGAAATGCATTACTGAATTCACTGCATTTCCTACAAACTCATTCCCAGTATTGAACAGCTAAAAGACTTGAAGAATTGGATTCTATCATAAGAAACTTAACCAAATTATACCCATATAATAAGCCTTGGGACTATTTTATAGCTTGATAAAGCAAACTCAACAGTTTATTTTTTAATATTGTACATTTAGCCATAGATTTAGTATTCATTAGCATAAGATGATATATGAATCATCTCTGCCTGAACTGAAGTGGGATTACTTTCTACAGGAGGAGCCCAGGTTGTGTTGATATTTAATACAATACTTGAACTTAAAAATATTTCACAGCAGAAAAAAATGGAGATCTGGATTTATAGCTATAGCGCTGCTTATCTATGATTTTCCTGCAAAGCACTAACAAGCTATGGAGTGGGAAAGCAGCAATTAGAAAAATGTGGTTTAACTATCATTAATCTGTATCAAAAGAATATAATGACGCACATTGTGTGCCACTAAAATTATTCTCTATTATGGGTTTTCAGAACAGAAGTTGAGAAATCTTTTTGACAAACTAGTCGCTTATTAAAAACCAAAGCAAAGTGCTTTGATACCATCTGTGCAACATTAGCGCCTTCACCAAAGTATGATTAGTTTGTATGTTAAGCATTCAGCACTGGGGGAATAAAAATTAGGAGAAATTTCCAGCTATTCAAACACTCATTTGGAACCATTATGAAAAACCTTATCATACACATGGAATGCTGTGCAATCCATAACAGAAAGAGGTCAAAATCACCTCCTCTGCATCACAACCAAGAGAAACTGAACTGGGACCCACCCCCACCCCCCTCGTAATGTCTAGCTTGTTGTGTTACCCACCTGGACCAGCATGTGCTCAAAAGGACATGGCCAGCACCTGCGGGGGGGGGGGGGTTAAAAAAAACACCCACAACAATTCAGCTCTCCACTAAAGTGAGACTGCATTAAGAAGAATAGGTAGAATTATAAGCAGTTATCAGGAAAGTTTACAGCAGAATTGCTTCTCTTTAAAGTAAGCTGATCCAAGAAAAATAATAATCAGCTGAAGTAGTCAGGAAGCTCATTTTGAAAAAAAAGTTAGTGTAAATCAGAGTTCTTTATCTCCAGTATGCCACATACTATGTCCCTCAATTCAACAAGTTCTTCCTAATTACCCACCTTAATTACAATAATTATACATTTTAGAGTAAATGCAGGTAATAAGGTTCACTTGGAAAGGATATTGTCAAAGACGGTGGAACGAAAAGCTGTGCAGCTGACGGCGATGACAAAGCCGATAATGACAATAATTTAGGAGAGCCGTTTACCTTCTCCCAAGGATGGAAGAGGAAGAAAAGGATTTGGGCATATTGAAAAGAAGGGAGGAGGGCAGAGTCAAATGAGAATTGTTACTGGTAATCACAGCTTCACAGACAACAGATGGGGGACTGCTTCTTGAGAAAGTTTTCACTTATGCCCTTAAAAGCTTGTTTGTCAACTTCTTCCTAAGCTTCTCAACGCACTTCAGTCCCCCAGTTTGTTTACAAGATGAAGAGGTTAAAACTGAAAGCAAGATGGGAAGCCCCAGGTTATTCAGGGCCTCTTTTTCCTGTTTTCAATTTATAATCAGAGACTTGACACACCTCCTTGATCTTGGATTGCAGAGTCTTGTGGCACCTTAAACAACTAATAAATCAATTACAGCACAAGGTTTGTGGGCTCAAGTGCACTTCATCAGATGGAGGAAATGTTCTCCTCAGATGGCAGGTATAAATACAGGCTGGTGTAGAGAGGTCAAATGGGATCAAGTAGAAATAAAATGTAAAAGACACAATCTGTAACAATTATGTTAAAGCTTCAATGCATGCAAAATAAGTACACTAACCACACACTGCAACAGTAATTGACGATAATATATCCTACTACTGCTGGAGTAATTAACACCTATAGTGTGATAGGAAGCTATTACCACAATTAAAGTCAGAGGTGATAGAAAGGACTTGCCTTTGCAGAACCCGGGTTGATTCTTCTTCAGCAGGACCTGCCCTTCTTATATGCTTACTGATTTTGTCTTTAATAATGCTTTCAAACAATTTACCTGGAACAGATGTCAAGCTAACCGGCCTGTAATTTCCTGGATCCCTTTTTGAAAATTGGTGTTACATTGGCCATCTTCCAGTCCTCTGGTACAGAGGCTGAGCTTAGGGACATGTTGCATATTTTTGTGAGGACGTCCGAAATTTCATATTTGAGTTCTTTGAGAACTCTAGGATGGATGGTTCAGTCCTGCCAGACAAAGTATCCATAAAGAAAAAGCAGAAATTGGGCCTGTTCAGACAACACACTAAGCCATGGTTAGGCCACTAACCATATTGTAGTAAATGGTTAGTGATGGTGTTTAAACCATGGTTATGTAGCCCCCATGGTTTGGATTAGCTCCCTCAGCACATTAAGCCATAATGTTTAGCTCAAAATGCTTAACCACCATGGCTTAGCGTGTCATCTGAATAGTGTCATTGTTATGCTAACACTAACATGGTTTGCACACTAGTAAGCCAATATTTGAGGCTTTCTGTTATGTGCAAATATGACCAGAGTTCCTTATTCTCTCAGTATTTTATCAGTCTGTAAATTCATTTTAACTTTGCTGTTTTAAAATTGTATTTTAAATTTGTATTTCTGCACTGCTGCTGATTTTATGCTGGTTGTTTTTATATTGTATTTTTATATCATGTTTTTATACTGTTGTTTTATGCTTTGAATTGGCTTTGATTTTTGTGAACCGCCCAGAGAGCTTCGGCTATTGGGCGGTATAGAAACGCAATAAATAAATAAATAGTTTTCCCTTAGTCATTGCACTGGCAAGGCAGAGAATTTTATATGTCAGCAAAGAGCCATTGTAAAAACTTGGCAAAATATAGCCACACTGTGGTTCAATACCAGCTCACCAGGAAAAAAAATTAAGTCTTCCCTACTCAGAATTTAATTACATGTAAATTAAAATGAATCTTCCCATTTCAATTACCTAATTAAGGCATTGTGATTGTCACCTGAAGACAGTTTCCTAACACTTGACTTCTAAGATTTAATTTTCAAGCAGTCATCTTAAGGTAATATCCAAATTCAAACATACTAAACAGTTACATTAAAGAAGCACTGCTTCAATTTAGTTAAGACTTCTAACACTTGAATCTTCACATGAGCAGACAGTTAGCAATGTTTTATTCTGCAAGGTAGCAATGAATAAAGAGGTCAAACATGATCATAGAATCATAGAATAGAAGAGTTGGAAGGGGCCCATAAGGCAATCGAGTCCAACCCCTTGCTCAATGCAGGAATCCACCCTAAAGCATCCCTGACAGATGGCTGTCCAGCTGCCTCTTGAATTCTTCTAGTGTGGGAGAGCCCACAACCTCCCTAGGTAACTGGTTCCATTGTCGTACTGCTCTAACAGTCAGGAAGTTTTTCCTGAGGTCCAGCTGGAATCTGGCTTCCTGTAACTGATTTAATTGATATTTTGAAAGCAAAGATTTTAAGTCATTTCACAAATTCCATTTTAAAGACAGCACTGCAAAGGAAGAAAAGATCTAATTCAAGCTTTGTCCTAGAATGTACTTTCAACAACAAGTGAATCCTTATTTTGAAAAATGTTGTTCTACACCCTTCATAGAGCCCATAACAATTTTAAAACAAAAATAAAGAGCCGTGTACCACCTAAAAGACTAACAAATTTTATTGTGGCATAAGCTTCATGGAGTAGAGTCTGCTTCATCAGATGCATGAAGTTTTATTAGCAGTTAGCAACTATATAAAGCTTAAGTGCATGGTAAATAAGTACACTGACCATTTACAAAAACACTATTTGAATAGCTAAATAAATTGTAAGCCTATGCGGCAGGGTCTTGCTATTTACTGTTTTACTCTGTACAGCACCATGTACATTGATGGTGCTATATAAAATAATAATAATATATAATAATATATCGTGGGACAGTAAGCTCTGATCGGAGATGCCAGACAGACTGAGCTTGACTCACCCATGCTGAGAGGAGCATCCACTCTTCCCCACGTGAGCAAGTCGCATTACTCATCCTCCCTGATCTTATCTCCGATGTCAGAATTGGAAGTAGCAGAACGCACACTCTTTCCCACGCCAAGGCAGGGCTTGAAGGGGGGCAGCCCCAGGAGGCTGGTGGGCTGTGCTGTGGTGCATTCCTGTTCTAAAAAGTTCCCCATCCCTCAGGAGCTGATTTTATGGAACAGGGGGCTTCAATGGTGAAGGGGAGTATCTATGAAAATATAGTGACTATGAGCAGAATGTGAGCAGAAGTGCTTTTCCCAGGGGCACGCTGGGAGTTGTATGCCTTTTTTCGGTCTAAACATGCATAGGATTACACCCTTAATTGATTTTTAAAAACAAACAAAAACATGGCCACTAACATATCTTTTATTATATTTGTATCCCATCCTTCCTCAAAGGAGCTCAGACTAGCAAACTAGATGGGGCTGTTCCCTTTTCATCCTCACATCCATGCTGAGCTGCAAGTTCAGAGAAGATGACTTGGGTAAGGCCGTGCAATTAGCTTTGCGGGTGATAGGGAATCATCTGGAAAGCATAAATACCAATTATCCGATGTTGATTTGCTAAGTTTTCTTTTTATAAAGTTAGCAGCTGCATCAGAATATTTTCCTTTTCACTTAACCCACCTCCCAAGATCGTGAAAAAAGTTTGCTGCCTGTGTTCTTCATGTCACCTCCCCCTTTATATCACTATTCTAGTAAGAAGTGCTCTAGATTTGTATCTGAAACCCACTGAGAAAGAAGCTAGTATGAAAGCAGCTTGAAGGAACTATATTTGATCCTGATTCCTGCAACAGGCTTTTCTTGAACAAATTTTAGAAACACTGAGTTCCAAGAGCCAATCCTCACATTATATTATTTTATAGGTTTTCAGACAGGATGATCTTCTTTCATGAGAGTGGTTCTTTGACTGGGAAATACGGCATCCAAAAGTGTAATATACTCGATTTCCTATAAACCATGTTCCTTGGCACCAGACTCCAAACATCCACAATATAGAGGTCTGTAGGAAAAATGCTGCAATATCTTATCTAACCATAGGAACTGCACAGGGACAGGGGATTGACTTGTGGAAGTGGGACCAGGCTTGGAATATATAATGGGCAAACTGACCCTAAGAAATATAAGCAAGCATAAGAATGCAGAAAACCTACATTATTTTTAAGCATTTTATCAGGCGATAGTCCAACACCACCTGTGAAATGTGACATTTTCATCTAAATTCAGTAGATTCTGGTGAATTGCAGATATAAATGCTGCATTAGCCTTTCCCCTCTATTTGAAGGAAGATCTCAGTGGATTTGAGAAAGGAGAAGAACATTCATATTCTGCTGTAAAATTCCAGGACCTTGCATTAAATGGTCTTTCAGAAATGTGCCCCTTTTTTGTCCTTTAAAAACACACATTGGCCCAGGCATTAAAGAACCATCATTTCACTTACCTGAGACGTCCCTGCCCTGCAGACTCTGCAATTTGATATATAGTTTGACGATGTTGTCTAGCTGCCTGTTTACTTTTACGTCTTGTACCATGGCTGGTGTGCGACACACTGGGCAGGCTGTGCCAATGCAATCACCTATGCAAGTTCTGAAAGTCAAATAGAACGAGACGTTCACATGGAGAACCAGCAATAGCTTGTGATAGAAGTGTCTAAAAGAAAGTCTTTACAGGAAAACTAAAACAGCAGATCAAGAAATCATTTAATTTCATGCAGGAGAGGATAGCAAAAGCTTCGCCCCAGCCACATGGGAGGAGAGGGCAGTGCACAAACCTAAGGCTGACTGTGCAGCTCATTCACAACGTGCTAAACTGTGGTTAAGCATGCCATGTGAACATGGCCATTAATAGGCCGCATCATAAATTCTGAAAGTTGTGATTTGAGCATATCTCATTCGGCCATTAACAATAGTCAAAGATTATCCAGCCTATGACAACGGTTTTAAGACAACATTTTTAGCCATAGTTAAATGGCAATATCTGGATACCTAAACAAGGTTAAGGACTGAGTGTGTACCAGTATGCAAAATCATAGTTTGAAGTGGGTTTTAAACATTACATCTGCACCAAGCAAACATCACTCATGATATAGATACACTGAGAAAAGATCAGAGAAAAACTAGTGATAGTGTAGTGAAATCATATGTGAAGGAAAGCTGAAGAAACTGAGGATATTAAGCCTACAGGAGGAAACAGAGAAGGAGCAGAAGTGAATCTGGGCAGTGTTGAGTTTTTTGTTAAAACAACAACATAGCTGAAGAACTGTCTGTCCTGAAATCTGGGAATAGGGCAAAATTCTATGAGTTAAAGTTACAGGAAGGGGAACGATAAACCTCATACAGCAACAAACTGCACCAGCAGATAAGGCAGAGGTGGGCAACTTGTGGCCCCCCACATGGTCTGGCCTACAATTCCCATCAACCCTAGCCACCATAGCATCTGGGGCGGGGGGGGGGGGGAAGGATAGCTTGGTTTCCTGGCTCCAAGGTTAGATCCAGGCAGGGCTCCGACGTCAGAGCCAGGGAACTGCACTTCACTTCCCACCCCTCCCCCTTGCAGTCAGCCCACAGAGAACCACACGGGCTGCTTCTCTGCACTCAGAAAATGGAGGGCAGAGATGGGGGGACGGGACAGGGTGTTCCCAGGGGGTTGGAGAATGGGGTGAACGGAGGCGAACGTCATCACCATACTCCAGCCGCCCTGCATTTCTGCTAGATGGGCAATCCTATGGCTGCCCCAGCCTCCTTCCTTCACCTTCCGAGGTGGCCATAGGATCGCCCATCTAGCAGAAATGCAGGGTGGCTGGAGCATGGAGATGGCCTCCTGCCCTGCATTGGACAGTCTGCATTCCCTGAGTTCAGAGGCTGCTGGCAGTAAACACGGGCCTGTGTCCTATTAGAGCTAATTGAGGGGAAAGCTCAATTTATTTCTTGGGTAATCGTTTCCGCCTCTTTGAAGACATTGCTCCAGAACTAGTTGACCAAGGGGCAAAGCCACCACATATGAAAATAGGTACCAATTTCATCTCCAACATTTCCAGGATGTTGAACTTCTGATGTCTTCATTTCACTGGGATGAGGTACCATTGATACAATAATTTAATAGGATTCTCTTTTAATTGGCAGAAACAGAATTAAATGGGCCATTAGTCCAAATCCTTTCAGCTAGTTTTTTCAATAGGTTTGCCCAAGTCTTCCCCCTACGCTATTCTGACACCTTCAGAGGATCCATGTTTAATATCAATTTGCATCAATTAGCATATTATACAAAAAGTGCATACATTTATTAAATAGTAGTGCCAAAGTAGATCCCGTTTTCATAATATTAGAATCTGGTGGTCAACCAATGAAACGCAGTGGTGGGAGATTCAGGAAAGGAAAAAGGAAGAACTTGATCACACAACTTTATAGTTAAAGTATGGAATTTGCTACAAGATGTCATGACGGTCATCGAATTGGATGGCTATAAATGGGGATTAGGCTAATCCATGGCTACTAGCCATGATGAGCATGAGGAAGCCTATGCAACATAAATGAGGTCTTAACCTCCACTAGAATCTCCTTAGTACCACTACAGTGATTTTATAGCGAAGTATTCAAGGACATATTCAAATGTCGATTTCATGAGTTGTGTCATGCCTACTAACTGTAGCCAGCTTTCAGAAGCTATTTGCAACCAAACTGCAGTACCAGGAGCACCAGTTCTGTCCAAGCCTCAGGAAAAGTTCCCCTGTGCTCAACAAACTCTTGCAAGCCAGTTTCTGGGGTTGCATTGCTTCCTAAGCAGTATGTGGAGTGCTGTTGTGAAAGAACCGGCAATCATTAGCCACCACTGCATTTATAAACAAGAGCAAAGAGCATAATAGAGCTGTCCAGGCTCACTCTTTTTGTTATAACTGCATTTTCTCTGAGACAGGGGTGAACAATTTGTGGCCCTACAAATGTTTTGACCTATAACTTCCATGATCCCTCACCACTGGCTATCCTGGCCAGGGCTGATGGGAGTGGTAGCCAAAACATCTGGTCACCCCTGTTCTAAACTAAGCACTAAAGAGGCAGACAAGAATCACTTACTAAAGACATCTGAGGAACAAAGACGCTCATTTCAAGAAGCAAGGCTGGGTGGAATTCAATCTGCTAACTCAGGAACATACTTTTGAGGTCAGCCAGGGGCTCTCTTCCCCGTTCCCTCCAGATGTTGGGCTTTCAATTGCAACACAACACTAGGCAATCTTGACAGGTTGAGTTGTAATTAAAGATATAAAGGCCTGGAGAAACCTGAAAAAAATCAAGGGCAATTTCCCCCCAATTTTTTTCAAAGTTTTTTGGTTTTGTTTTCCTCCAAAACATTAGAAAAATTGGACACCTTTGGATTATGAAATGTTGAAGAAAAGGTATTTATATATTATTACCCAGCTTTTTACCCCCAAATGTTTGCTAAAAATATGTATTAAAAATGTTATCGAAAGACTAGAGAGGCAAAATTTCTGGAAATAATAAAGCCACATGGGGTGAAAGGCTTTTTAAAATCCTCTCTGTAAAATTCCCAGCACAGTTTTTTCTTCTATTCCTTATTAAAATTATTGATCTAATGTATCTTTTACTGATAAGACATTTAGAGATGCTCCAATTCATGCTCAGTTTCCCAACATGCAAGTGCAGCCACCATATCATAAAATCTGTTGATTCTCCTGGACCTCTCAGCAGATTTCGGTATCCTTCTGGATAGGTGGTCTGGACCCACACGCGAAAGAAAAACTGTAGGTCATCCCACCACTGCCCCAGATGCGACGGAACAGCATGTGAGTTATTCCACGCAGGTTTTTGTTTTGTTTTTAATTACAGCTGGTGCAATGGAATAAGTGGAATTGCAGCAGCCATATTGGATACTGCCCCAAATTCTCCCCCTTCCCTAGACTCAAGTATCAGGGCTAATTTCATATGCACTGTGTCATATTTTGTAACTATTTTCAAAGACAGGCAAAAATAATAAATGGAAAGTTACGGGGAAGGACTAGAGCTTGGGGCAGAATACATGCTTCTCCCAGATTCAGTCTCCAGACTGATCTGTGAAAAAGAATTCTGGGTAGCAAGATTAGAAAAGATCCCCAGCCAGAATCCTTTAAGAGCTGCTGCCAGGCATAATAAACATGAAGCAGTGGTCTGATAAGATAGCTTTGCATGTTCACCTATGTCAGTATCCCACCTGGTAACCCCCCACCCCCCGACATTTTGGACTTCATCTTCCATCAGCTGGCATGGTTAATGGTCAGGAATACTTGAAGTTGTAGTCCACCAGGTTGAGGATGGCTGATATATGTTGATATGACTCAAAGAATGAATGTTCAAGTAAGACAACCACAGTTATAACAGGATACCAGACCACAATAGGTCATAATCACAGAATGGAGTGTGATTACATGGGCTTTACTTCCCTCAGTGGGCAATCCTGTGAGACACTTATCCCGGAGAACCAGCTCTTCTGTACCTGCATTTCGGCAAGCACATGGTATCAAAAACCCTCAACTTAGATTTGCATGTCTTTGGAAATAGGTACAAGGGATTCCATACCACTTACGAAGCCAGGAATCAAGCAAGAAGGCGGCAGCAAAGACAATAAACCTGCGCTGGTTTAAGGATGCAGTAAAGGCACTCCTATACTATTTTATCAGTATGGCCAAAATGAAGGAGCAGCAGCTGGAGTCACTCTGGAATCTTTCCTCAAAAGGAGCAAAGATAAATGTTGCCAGGTGTCTCATAGACAGTGTTTAATTGCTACACTTTAATTTAGTAGTTCTGGAAACACAACTTTTTAAAAAATGTGTTTTACCAATGTGTCTTTTCAGAGTGCCTCAAAAGCTACACTGTTCTCTTAAAGGAGGCTTACACTGAGATGGACAGTAAAGCCACAGAGGCACACAAGAGAACGAGCACACTTGTGCACTTTTTGTTATTGGATCAACTTACACTGATTAAAAATAATGCACATTTTTATGCAACCCAGAAAGGGTCTAACACAAATATTTTAATTAGTTTGGTTAGGCAGTAGCCTAAGTGGGTAAACTATCTCTGTCACTTGAGGCTCAGGTGGCCTCGGTGTCACGGAGTGCTTTCTACCAACTCCGGTTGGTGGCCCAGCTACGCCCCTATCTGGACAGGGATAACCTAGTTTCAGTTGTCCATACTCTGGTAACCTCCAAATTAGATTACTGCAATGCCCTCTACATGGGGCAGCCTTTGAAGATGGTTCGGAAGCTGCAGTTTGTGCAAAATGCAGCGGCCAGATTGATAACTGGAACAAGGAGGTTCGAACATATAACACCGATTCTGGCCCACTTGCATTGGCTGCCTATACATTTCCGAGCCCAATTCAAGGTGCTGGTTTTAACCTATAAAGCCCTACACGGCTTGAGACCACAATACCTGATGGAACGCCTCTCCTGACATGAATCTACCCGTACACTGCGCTCAACATCTAAGGTCCTCCTCCGAGTGCCTACTCCGAGGGAAGCTTGGAGGATGGCAACAAGGGAGAGGGCCTTTTCGGTGGTGGCCCCCCGACTGTGGAATGATCTCCCCGATGAGACTCGCCTGGCGCCAACACTGTTATCTTTCAGGCGCCAGGTCAAGACTTTTCTCTTCTCCCAGGCATTTAACAGCATTTAACAATGCTAAGTTTGTTTTTTAACAGACCCCAGAACTGTTGTTTTTAAATGGATACTGTTGCTTTTATACTGTTGTTTTTATGGTTTTGATGGTTTTAAATTTTGTATACTTTTTTTTTTACTGTTTACTTTTTAAAACTTTTGTAAACCACCCAGAGAGCTTCGGCTATGGGGTGGCATATAAATGTAATCAATAAATAAATAAATAAACAAACAAACCACAAATCCATATCATTAATTAGCCAGCAATAAACCCTTACAATGCCCGAAGAGGCCAAAACCAGTGTTCAAACCACTCACTCCTGCACCAAGCAGAGCTCCACATTTTAAATACTTAAGAAAAAATACTAAAAGAATTGATTACTTCCTAGACTAAGATACCATTATTATTAATCTATTTTTCTGCTATAAAAGCACAGAAAGCAGCTTACAAAGATTAAAATAAACCACAAACTAGCTGAGATAGCAAACAATAAATAAAACAAACAAACACAAGCAGAGCATTTAGAAACAACCACAGATTAAAAGCAAACACACAGGAAACTGACAGAATCATGGACTAGAGAGAGGCACACTTCAAACAGGAAGGTTTTCAACAGGCATCTAGAATAGCTTTCCCCAACCTGATGCCCCTGTATTGAACTACAACTCCCATTATCCCACCAGCATGGACAGCTTCATATCTAATGACTTACAGGCAGAAAACATGTTCACAGCCTCCTATGTTCACGGGTTTCTTCAGAATGCCTTCGCTATCAAGGAAAGAAAAAATATGTATCTATTAAAGGTGATGGTTTTACAATCAAAACATTTCTAATTCATTAGTATTAACGATGCCTGCAGCAGACATAATATCATTTAACTTTTAATGTATTTGTTTTATTAAGATAAATAATATCATGCCTTTCCACAAAAATATACCACTGCAGGTAGCTGATTGGCCCAGGATCTCCCCTCATGTGAAGCTTTACACACGCATATTAGTCCACACACAGGGTTCCCTTCTCACACTCACTAGACATGCAGGCTAGCCTGCAACCTCCTCACACATGCTTTTAATGCAGGGGGGGCTGCCTACCCCCACCCCCACCCGAGGTTCACTCACTTGGCAGTAGTTGCATTCAAATTGTCCCAACTGCAGATAGACTTCGGTGAGAGCAGGCTGCTGTCTTGTTAGCTGTGTCAAAGCCACAAACTCACTAGGCTACTTCAGCCAGTTTAGAAGATAGTAACCTATCAGCCCTACAACTATCACATTGTTTCAGTCATCATTTAGAATGTTCCTAGTGTCATACTCAACAGCCTGGCAAAATTCAACACTATCAAGAACATCCCTCGAAACCCATTTCAGTCCTTTAGAGCAGGGTTGGGGAGATATTTTAGCATTCAACTCCCAGCATTCCTGACCACTGGCCATGCTGGCAGGGGCTTCTGGGAGTTGAAGTTTCAAACATCTGGAGACTTACATTCTATCCACCCCTGCTTTAGAGACATTAACTGGGTGGTCACTTCCCTGTTGCTAGTTTTTCCAGTACATTTTTTAGCCAGACAGATGCTTAAGTTATGACAGATTTGGATGTGCACATAGCAGGTCGCAACCTCCATTTCAATGTGTACTGTTTTGCAGCAATCAGAAGTGACCAGAGATATTCAGAACAGCATCAGAAGTGACTCTTTCAGTGGCATGCCACTTTCATGCAAGTTGCCGGAAATGATAAAGCAAAAGGTTTTCAAAGAGGCACACACCCTGAATTTCCCGTAGTAACAACATATGGGAGCATTCATTTAAAGGAAAGGCCACAACTGCCCACAACCAAGGTTTTCAGAGGTCCAGTCCATCTTGGTTTGCATTAGGCCTTTAATCTCACTGCACCCACTCTCTGGAACTTCCTACCACTACAAAGTAAGCAG
Source organism: Elgaria multicarinata webbii (assembly GCF_023053635.1). Lineage (NCBI taxonomy): Eukaryota > Metazoa > Chordata > Lepidosauria > Squamata > Anguidae > Elgaria > Elgaria multicarinata. The sequence continues at coordinate 20,815,754 of NC_086172.1, forward strand.
GCACCAACTCTTCTGGGTTTTCAGAGCCTGCTGAAAAAACATACCTTTTTCCAACAAATATTCCAGGAAGGTAATCTTATTCACTTGTTTTTGTACATCCCTTAGATTCTTTTTTTTTTAATATAAACAAATTCATAAATATCATTAACTAAATTAATTAATTAATAAATAAACTCCATATTAGAATTCATGCTTTGCATGCAGAAGGTCCCAGGTTCAATTCCTAGCATCTCCAATTAATAAGATCTCAGGTACATTTGGGGAAACCCTTTGATTTAGAACCCAGAGAGCAACTGCCTACTGCAGCAAGCAATTCTAGACTACATAGACCAATAGTCTAACTCAGTATAATGTAAGAAGCTACGGTGGTTAAGCATTTTGAACTAAACATTATGGCTTAGCGCATCATGTGAACCACGATTTAGCATATCGTGTGAACCATTCCTAACCATGGCTACATAACATGAGCACGCTCACTAACCATTTGCTGGGAAAGGGATTAGCCTAACCATGGTTTAGCGTGTTGTCTGAACAGGCCCATTGCTTTTTCAAAACAAGAGCTAATTTACCATCTATGTACATGGTGCTTTACAAAGAATTCGTCTGACAGGTCCCCAGCCCAAGGGGATTACGATTTAAACGGCCACAGGGCTGGAAGCTAGAATGCAATTGTTTCAAATGTACTTTGACTTAGGCCCTTTCTACACCTAAGGATTATCCCAGGAAAATGGAGGGATCGTCCTGCAGGATCTACACTACTGCTTATAACAGTTTATTTATTTAGAATATTTATATACCGCTCCCCATTGAAAAATTTCGGAGCGGTGTACAAGATAAAATGAAAATAAAAACAGAATAAAACGGTTAAAACAAAATTTAAAAGAAGCAAAAACAGAGATTCAAGGCTGCATATTAAGGAAAGGCTTCTTGGAAGATGTTTTCAGGAGGCGCCGAAAGGAGTACAAGGCTGGAGCCTGCCTGACCTCCAGAGGCAGGGAATTCCACAGGTTATGACAACTGTTCAGGCCTTTGGCCTAATCTACACCAAGCAGGATATTGCACTATGAGAGCGGTATATAAGAGGCAGGAGCTGCACTGCTGCTTTATAGGGGTATTGAAGTGCACTGACAACTGTTGGGGCCCATTGACGCATACCATATAGCACTTTCATACCGCTATATCCTGCTCGGTGTGGCTTCTGCCTCTTATATACCACTTTCACACCGCTTTCAGAGTACTACATCCTACTTGGTGCAGATTAGGCCCAGGACACATTACATATATACAGTTTTCATACCGTTTTAAAAGTGTTACATCCTGCTTGGTGTCCCCTGCCTGCTCCCAGGATCCCCTGTGTGTCATTTGCATGCACAGGAATGATCCTGGGATAAATGGCTGGTGTAGACATGTAGGGTGACCCTATGAAAAGGAGGACAGGGTACCTGTATCTTTAACAGTTGCGTAGAAAGGGGGATTTCAGCAGGTGTCATTTGTATATATGGGGAACCTGGTGAAATTCTCTCTTCATCACCACAGTTAAAGCTGCAGGAGCTATACTAGAGTGACCAGATTTAAAAGAAGGCAGGGCTCCTGTAGCTTTAACTGTTGTGATGAAGAGGGGATTTCACCAGGTGCTGCATGCATACAAAGGACACATGCTCAAATTCCCTTTTCTATGTAACTGTTAAAGATACAAGAGTCCTGTCCTCCGTTTCATATGGTCACCCTAAGACATGCCCTTAGTTACAATACGGTCTCAAAGTGATTTGCTGGCTTGCGGGGGGGGGGGGCAAGCTGGGAGTTGTAGGACTTCCCCCCCACCCCACCACCGGCCTAAAAATGCACAGGCCTGCGCCCTAATAAGATTGTAAATGGGAAAGGCTTCCCAGGTTGCATTTCCACTTGCAAGGCCACCTACCCACCCACCTACATGCCCCGAGGCCACGGAGGAGGGTTACCATCGGGAGCAGCTCAAGCTTTCCGCCAGCCGACCCAGGGCCGCCCGCGTCTCCTTCCACGGGCATTCAGGGGGCGGCTGCGGCTGCTCCATGCGTCCAGCGGGCTCGTTCCCGGAGCGGGCCCGGAGCGTGGCGGGAGGCGCCATCGTCCCACGACTAAAAACGAAGGCGGCCGAGACAAACCGGTTCAAATGTTGCCGCCTTCCGCCCCCGAAGGTGGCCGTGCGCATGCGCCAGGGGCTGAGGCGCCCCACATCCCCGAGTGGGGCTGAAGGAATCTCTTCCGCTGCCCCCTTTGAGCCTGCTATGGGGAGTGGGCGGGGGAGAAATGTCCTCTGTGGGTCCGCGCCCGGCCCTCCCCTCACTCCGCAAAAGGGGGGGGGGGAGATGAGCGTCTGAAAGCACTAGGAAGTTGTCTTGGTTCTTGAGTTTATGCACTCGGTCTATGGGCACGACAAAATGGAGCCGTTCCGGGACGTCTCTTCGCCTCAGCCAGCGGCTTCCGAGCGGGAAAACGAAGGGGCGGGATTGGCCGAGGGCCACGAAGGGCCTGGGATTCCCCACGCACGCACCCACTCGTGCTCTGCCGTGGGGTCACGTCACCTACTGGTGGCCTGGTCCGCGTCCTCCTCACTAGGCGCGTTTCCAGTGGCAGAGGAGGAGGCGGCGCCGATTTCGTTAGGAGCTGTGACTCCATTCTGGGTTCTATTAGCGTGACCCTATGAAAAGGAGGACAGGGCTCCTGTATCTTTAACAATTGAATTGAAAAGGGAATTTCCGCAGGTGTTACTTGTATATATGGGGAACCTGGTGAAATTTCCTCTTCATCACCACAGTTAAAGCTGCAGGTGCCCTGCTCTCTTTTAAATATTGTCACTCTAGTATAGCTCCTGCACTTTGTGGTGATGAAGAGGGAATTTCACCAGGTTCTCCATATATACAAATGACACCTGCTGAAATTTCCCTTTCTATGCAACTGTTAAAGATACAGGAGCCCTGTCCTCCTTTTCATAGGGTCACCCTAGTTCTATTGGGTTTGACTAACGAAGAAGTGAGCCCTTTGCCAACGTCCCCATTGAATTCAGCGGGGTGTACTCCTTATTAAAATCATTTAAGACGGGGCTGTTTACAAAGCCCAATCCTGTGGGGCTTACTAAGTAAATACACCAGTTTTAAAACCTCTTCACTGGCTACCAATTAGTTTCCGAGCAAAGTATAAAGTGTAATTAGGGTGACCATATGAAAAGGAGGACAGGGCTCCTGAATTTTTAATAGTTGTATTGAAAAGGGAATTTCAGCAGGTGTCATTTGTATATATGGAGAACCTGGTGAAATTTCTTCTTCATCACCACAGTTAAAGCTGCAGGAGCCCTGCCCTCTTTTAAATCTGGTCACTCTAGTATAGCTCCTGCAGCTTTAACTGTGGTAATGAAAAGGGAATTTCACCAGGTTAACAGTTGTATTGAAAAGGAAATTTCTGCAGGTGTCATGACTCATTTGTATATATGGAGAACCTGGTGAAATTTCCTCTTCAACACAACAGTTAAAGCTGCAGGTGCCCTGCCCTCTTTTAAATCTGGTCACTCTAGAATAGCTCCTACAGCTTTAACTGTGGTGTTGAAGAGTGAATTTCACCAGGTTCTCCATATATGCGAATGACACCTGTTGAAATTCCCTTTTCAATACAACTGTTAAAGATAATAGAATCATAGAATAGTAGAGTTGGAAGGGGCCTAAAAGGCCATCAAGTCCAACCCCCTGCTCAATTGCAGGAATCCATCCTACAGCATCCCTGACAGAGGGTTCTCCAGCTGCCTCTTGAATGCCTCTAGTGTGGGAGAGCCCACAACTTCCCCAGATACAGGAGCCCTGTCCTCCTTTTCATATGGTCACCCTAAAACTGTTGGTTATCACCTTTAAAGCCCTACATAGTTTGGGTCCAGGCTACCTGTGGGATGGCTTTCTCCTGTACAATCCGCCCCACACACTCAGGTCCTCTGGGAAGAATTTACTCCAATCAACAAAAACAAGGTTGACAACTGTTACCCAGAGGACCTTCTCTTCTGCTGCTCCCAGACTGGAATGGCCTGCTGGAGGAGACTCGTCAACTTAACAGTTTATTAGCATTCAAGAAAGCTATAAAGACTGATCTCTTCCAGCAGGCCTATCCAGTGTAATTTTAAGATGTTTTTAGGATGTTTTTAACAATGCATGTTATGTTTTAATTCAGTTTTATCTATTTTATTGTTTGTTTTTCCCCTCCTCAATCAAAATGGAGAGGCGGGTAAGAAATAAATGTATTATTATTGTTATTGTTATTAAATGTGCATGGGATTCCATACAAGACTAGAAAGCAAGCCCTTAGAAAGCAGACATCATAAATCATTGTGCAAGCTTTTGAGGACCAGAAGTTTCCTTTCAGCTGGATGATTTGTGCATGCACACACTGTGCACCATGAAACCTCAGACTGTGCTAAGAAAACTCTTACATAATCCCTCAAATCGTCTTTTCTCTCTCGCCTCCCCCCACTCATTTTGGGTTCATTCGCCTGAACTCAAAAGCTGTAATTTTATCATGGACATAGTGCTGCTATTTCTTTGTTTAGTTCCTGGCTTCCGCTCTTGTGATGAAACTACGCTTGGGATAAAATCTGGCATTGTTTGATTGAAATCCACCTTTGTTACAAACCTTTGGAAATCATAGATGAGACAAAATATGGATTTATATGGACATGCAACATATCATTTTATCCATGCAGCCAATATCTCAAGTTGGTAGAAACTTAGGTCATTTTGGGCATTAGATCCTTTAACTGAGGATATCAGTGAATACATTTATAATAATGATTAAGTTGATAATAGTTACTGTAGAAAAAGGTGAAAAGAGACTAGACCTACAGTGTGTCCTGGTATGGATGAATCATTGCTAGGGGAAATTACAAGGCAATCCAAAAGGCATGGCAAGAAAGCAAGTCTAGAATTCAGTGCATTATGGGATGATGCTAAGGCAGGAGTGGTCAAGATACAAGTTTACAAACACAGTAAAGCTGTCAGATACAATCCACAGTGCAGAAACAGAATCAAACAGGAATCCAAGAGTTAGTGGTAACACAGGAAATTGCATTTGTGTTGTACCCTGCTTCGATCCAGAGGGAGAGGCATGTAACAAATAAATATATTAATTATTATTACAAGATCTAGCTATCAAGGCACTGGAGCTGATAGAACAATATTGTTCCAACATTGGCTAGGCTAAAACTGAAGGCTTATATAGTCAGAGTTTCCTGAGCCCCACTCAGGGCTCAGCTGCAGAGCATTACAGGCCCTCTGCTGCAGAGCATTACAGGCCCTAGTCAGAAGGAAGGTATTGCTCTTGAGGAATCCTCTTTTGTAATTGAGCACTTCTTAAAGGAGCCCTACTTCCTGGAAGAGAAGGCTATCAATGGCTACTAGTTATGATGGCTATGTGCTACCTCCAGTATCAGAGGCAGTAGGCCTATAGAACGTGGGTGGGAGGGTGCTGTTGCACTGTGTCCTGATTGTGGGACCCTGGTGGACAGCTGGTTGGCCACTGTGTAAACAGAGTGCTGGACTAGATGGACCCTTGGTCTGATGCAGCATGGCTCTTCTTATGTTCTTACTTGCCTGCCTCTTGAGGTGACAATGCACTTGAGGGCTAGGTGGTCACCCAGCCTCCACCTCCGAGGCGGTGGTAATCTCCCCTGAGTACCGAGGCTCCCCCAGATCTCCTGACAAAGGCTGTTCCTTGGTATTGTCTGTCTTTGGGACCTCTAGCTCCTCCTCAGAGGAGAATTCATCCAACAGGGGCATTCGTCCAACACAGTGCAATCTTGTGCATCTCTACTGAGAAGTAAGTCCTATTCAGTTTAATGGGGCTTATGCCCAGGTATGTGTGTAGCCCTAGTTAGTAATGGATGTGTGCTGGTGCTTTACCATGAGATTAAATGGAATGGATGTTTTGTCTTCCACGGTATAATTCAGAGATGTCCTGTGCAAGATGCATGAGAATCCAGTATTAAACTATCATGGAAAATTTCACAATTAATTTTAAGCCAATTTCACTAAATGGAAGAACAAAAACATTTGCTACCCTTCAAATTGAAATCAAGTAGCCATGTCTGAAGATGTTTTAGGAGTTGATTGCCCGTCCCATTGATATGACTTACGCAGTAATTCACACTCTGCCATCAATGCATCCAAACTGCCTCTTTGCTTCTCATTGAGCCATTTTCATCCTCGGGTACACACAAAACTGCTTACTAAACACCTTGAGTAAAATCCAACATAAATCCTGCTTAGAGCAGACTCATTGAAATGTATAAGACTTGGGGCCTGTTCATTTCAGTGGGTCTACACTACTCTGTTGGGTTTTTACCCCTTAACTTCAAGTCCTCAACCAAGCAGCTGAAAAGGGAGTTAAAATTCAGTATATGACTTGGCCACATTTATGCAAAGCAAGCCAATTTACATAAACAGTGTTGGTCTGTGTAATTTATTTTGAGGACAAAATTTAATTTGGGGAAAGGGGGCAAAACGTGTGTGCAAAATGTCAATGGTCCCTATGCCTGTTGTTTGAAAAACATGTAAGACATTGTATTATTAACATGTATCTTCTGTACATCCCCACTCATTTATCAAATTCTTTCTGACACAGATATTTCACTGCCCATTGTTTTTGTTCAATAACATTTCAGGGTTCAACCCGTCCCGCTGCTTTTTATTGCTTGCTGTTTTTGAAAAGATACCTCTATAGAAATCTGCACACACACCCCTTTTGTAGAGTGTAATTACTGAAGCACATAAAGCAGTTATAGCGGGAATTTATCACTTTCAGGTAGAAATACTCTGAGCCAAATAAAAGATAGAACAGGGATGCCAGAAGCAATTTATAACAGGCTCACTGACATTTCATGTCGTGAAGCCCTACCGGTGAATAAGCATCAAGCCATAAATCTCTACGCAAACGTGATTAGAGCAAGCAAGGTATTCTTTGAGGGAGCCTCATCATAAAAGAATTCTGCGATGCAGAGCAGCAAAATTTGGTTGACTAAAGTCATTAAAAACAGCTGTCAGTAAAACGTACAAGCCGCTCCCTCTTAAATTTCCCTGTCATCCCACCAGCTGTTTAGGCTAACATAAAATGTTTGTTTGGCGAACGAGCGCTTGCACCATTGCAAATCCTTTGTACTTGTGATGAGTTCAGTGGGAATTGCAGCATTATTTCCAGTGTGTACATTAGGGGTACAGCAAGGCAGGGATGGACAGCAGGTAGATCTACTGATAGATATCTGGGCGATTTAGTTGGTTGGCAATAATTTCTGGCTCCCAGTTGTTTAACAATAATAGCAACAATATTTTTCCCCATCCCCAAATTATACAGCTGAGATGAAGAAAGCTTAGTATAAGAAGGGGGTGGATTTTTGTGTGGAAGGACTATGAGCTCCATTCAGTTCTTATACTCAAAATAAATCCCTGGACTCAGAATTTTCTAAGGCCTTAGCTAGACCTACCAGTTAGCCTGCGACGGAGGAGGGAAGATCTCGCATTGTGTTTATCGCGCGATCCTCCCTCTGTTTACATGCGACGTGACGACCTCAGAAGGAGAGGCATCACGGCTGCCATTTTTTTAAAAAAAACTTAAAGGGGCAGCAGTGCACGAACGCTCATGCGCAAACAGTACGTTTTTTTAAATTTAAATTACTTTCCCCGCTCCCCCCCACCCTACCCCCAATGGGTGCAGCTCCCAGCTCCTCGCGAGGAATCGCACAGAGCTGGGTCAACCAGTGGCGCCCGGCCACACGTTCCATGGTTTCGGGCTCAGCCGAGGACCGCAGAAAAACCAGGGCCAAAGTAGAGAGCGAGATCCCGGAGCAAGGGAGGGATCACCCCTCCCTGATCCCGGGATCCCCTGTGCGTCATATGGACGCACAGGGACGATCGCGGGATAAAGCCCCATCTAGCTATGGCCTCATTCTAATATTCTGTCTTTTGCACCAGGCTCAGGCTGGTTTCCACGTGTATCTTGTAAGAAATAAAACAGATCCTGCAAGCCTGAAGTCTGCCCACCTCTGCAGTAGGGAATCCCTGCTACATTTGGGGCTGGTTGTCCTGGCAAAGTTTGTGGCTGAAAACCTCCCTCAAGGTACAATTACACATCCAGTGCTATGTATTATTCACAGGGCTGCTCCCAACATAAAGTTTGGCAGTGCAAAGCAGCCCGTGGGGAACGGCATTGCTGGTTTCCATTACCTGTGGCCGTGTGGCCAGTCATTCTTGATGCTCCTTATCAAACGGCTGATCCAGTTCCTAACAAATCAATTGACATCAGTTGTCTTTGATGACAACTTGCAATGTAGGCATTGCATCCAATGTTAGTCTAACGTACGTCTTACTCATTTCAGATAGTCTACTCTAATAAGACTAATACCGGATACAACTTTCGATGTCTCCATTGGCCATACAAGAACATACAAACATTCAGATTAATAAATGCGACAGCATGTCATCATCAAAGCCATTAAGCAGGATTTTCACACCTGAAGACATTGAAGGAAATATTGGTGTTGAAGAGTATTCAGACTAATACATTCATTATTTTAGCTTTATTTACAACTTATATGTTTTCCATGTGGATTCCCCACCAAACACTGTTGAGGCCAAACCTGCTTATTATGTTCAGCACTTCCCTAAGTCCTACTACTATATTTCATTAATATCTCTTATTTTGTCAGGTAAAAGCTTGTTAAGTTGGAGATGGCCATTACTGTACTCCAACAGATCCAGTCTTACAGCAGGTCTGAATGATTTTTACAGTATAGGTTTCAGCTGGATATACCATTGCATTTGAGCCGTGGGACCATATCTCCATAGCTTTCTAAAAGTCTAAAATTTGCCATTTGACCCAATTAGCTGTTTTAAAGTAGCTCTCCTTAGTTTCTCCAGTGTTTCCAGTGCTTACTTTCTATTTGAATCTTAGGATTGATGTCCCCATAAAACTGCCTCTGTGTAAACATATGGGACAGACTGAAAATCTATAGCAGATTTTGTCCAGCAATTAATTGCCAACATCTTGTATGCCAGAAAGGGATTTTCCTGGATGCCAATATTGAGAGCCCAGACTCAGATGAGGAAGAAGTTCAGTGAGGGCGATACTTTGGGACTATCATTTGTGTCCTTTCAGACAAAGTACAAGGTCCCAGTCACCTAGCCGTCTCCTTTGCTTTTCAGAAGCTTAAGAATACAAAAGTAGGCAAGGGCCTTTTAAGGAGTATAGCCAGTTCTTTCTAGAGGGTGGAGAACTGGGTCTGTCTTCATAAGACCTCAGAGGGCTCTGACTAACTCCATACTACAGGCTTCTTTAGACTAAAAGAAAATCGTGTTTGCGTGCCGGCGCTTTGCTTCCTGTTTCTCCTCTGCAATTATGAGCTGAATTACACAGGAAGAGATGGGCAACCACATGGTCTGTAACTGAAAGATTCTCTGCTCATTTACTTGAATGGGATGCCTTCTAGTGAGTGTTTTGTAGCACTACTTCAGCTTCACATGGCAGGAAATCCTGAGATATTTCAGAAGAATCAGGATATCCAAGGTTTTTTTAAAAAACGGATTAACTGGGGGAAGGAGTGAGAGACGTGCAGCAGGTTCATGCCATTGTCAAAATGCCCCTCAAACTTCCATCAGTGGCCAGTCACGAGCATCCTATAAATCACTAATTTAAAGAATTATTATTATTATTATTATTATTATTATTATTATTATTATTTATTTATATAGCACCATCAATGTACATGGTGCTGTACAGAGTAAAACAGTAAATAGCAAGACCCTGCCGCATAGGCTTACAATCTATGACAGCATCTCCCCATGTTGTCTAATAAGGGAAGAAAACTAGTCTGTACTCTCTAGGTACTTACCAAGATGCTGATCTATTGCATGTACTTGTAAGCTCTTTTGACTATTCCTGATGTGATTTTACCTACTGACGCTTACTGGATACGGCAAGTAATTATTATTAGTATTAACTATACCTGATGTGATTATTCCTAATTATCACAGCACATAGTTAAATTATGGAACTCACTACCACAAGATGTAGTGATGGCCACCAATTTGGATGGCTTTAAAAGGGAGTTGGATAAATTCCTGGAGGCGAAGGCTATCAATGGCTACTAGCCCTGATGGTTGGGTGCTATCTCCAGTATTCGAAGCAATAAGCCTGTGTGCACCAGTTGCTGGGGAACATGGGCGGGCGGGTGCTGTTGCACCATGTCCTGCTTGTTCATCCCTGGCCGATGGCTGGTTGGCCACTGTGCGAACAGAGTGCTGGACTAGATGGACCCTTGGTCTGATCCAGCATCAGGGCACTTCTTAGGTTCTAATGTGATGCCAACTGATGGGCTTCCCCTGAAGTAAGTCGAAGGCCCTTGCAAGACAGGCCAAGACATTGGGGAGCTTCCCAACTGAACATGTTCACATGCCAGGTGTCCTTATCCATCTCCACATATGCCAGGAGGACGTTCTGATGGTTCACTCTTTTGTCTTAGAAACTGGATGCTGCCTTTTTAATATATATTTGGAGCAGGCCTGACACAGCTGTCTGCTGTGGTCTTGTCTAGATTAGCTTTATGGTTGAGGTTTTTCGTATTTGTGTCAATGGTTGGCAAACTGGTGTTTCGGATTATAACGCCGATAATCCCAACCAGCAGGGCCATTGGTCAGGGATTATGGGAATTGTAGTCTAAAACATCTGGAGGCCGCTAGGCTGCCTGACCCTGTGTCTATCATTATTCTACGCTGCATAGATTAGCTTATAAATTTGGTTGAAGACTTAAAATAATAGTAGTAATGTAGGAATTAGATTTCATCAGGCCTGCCTCAACAAGTCAAGACATAGGCGGTCCTACTCCCTGCCGTCTTAGAGTGAATCTTTCTTGACCCGCAGTGCATATGCTTCAGCTATTCATGGCCTCGTGCACTGGTGTGGATTTGAATACATTCCCCCATCTTACTTCTATTATTATAACATATTCATCTTTATTACCACAACAATCTTTAAACATTTATGATGCCTAATATGTACTAGGCACTCTACACTAGTAGAAATCAATTTTAAAGGTAAAATATAGTTATAGAACAATAAAAGAACCCTGCCTGCAGGCTTACAATCTAACTCAATTTGTTCATGTTTTAGGCCGTACAGATTTATTATTAGATGTGTTAAGTTTCCTGCTGCTCCAGGTTTTAGCAGTGTAATAACTTCAGCATTTTTTAAAATCATTTCAATAAAATAGAAAAGAGACACAAAGTATATACTATGGGGCAGTCCTAAAATTGAAATTATGTATTTTGGAGCTAGTCTATTATCAAAATATAACATGAATTTCATCCAATAGTTACTGCGCAAGAATACTTAGCTTTGGAATGTTCAAAGTACTTTGCATTCATTAGATTGTTGTAATCCATATAATAACTTTGGAGAATAATCTGTCCCTCCATCTATGTTAATTGACTTATAATTTTGTTGTGTATTTTAAATGTGTGTTTTTCTTTTTATTTATTTATTTATTACATTTTTATACCGCCCAATAGCCGAAGCTCTCTGGGCGGTTCACAAAAATTCTTTTTTTCCTTTTCAATGTATGTTTTAAACTTTGTAAGACCGCCTTGAGGCCCAGTATTGGGCAAAAGGTGGGATACTACTACTAATAATAATAATTATTATTATTATTATTTCGTAATAAGGTGGTCATACTTTTATTGCCATATTGCAGATGAGGGTTTGAGGCTGAGAGTAGCTTAAGATCATGTAGCGCAGGGCTGGGAACCCACAGGCATTTCCCACCTAGTTCTAGTAACTTCCTGCCAGAGGTGAGATTCAAACTGGGTGTCATTCTGATTTACAGCATGTTATCTCAGACTACAGTCCAACACACATTATTACCTAGTAATAATTCACTTTAAATTTAGTGGGACTTACTCCTGAGTAAACCCAAAGGATTGCCCTATTGACTACCACCTCATACCAGAGCTACAGTCTATTTCTCCATTCCATCTGTAAATGCCTATGCATAGCCAAGCTTGGCAGATGGCATAGATGCTTTAGCCGCTAATTTCTGTTCAGTAGGGCAGAAATATTTCCGGCTTATTGCAGGAAAACAGGAACGAGACATTTTCGATGGTAGCTTAATACAGAATTTAAATATATCTAATACACAATACCTGTGTAACATTGATTATGGATCCTGTACCAAGGGCTGAACTACCGTAGACATGAGGGAAGCAGCTGTATTTGTTGCTCATGTTTCCGTCCTGTTCCAAATCGGGTTGGAATTAATGATAACTTTTGAAGGGGCATACGAGAGACAAGCATAGCACTTTTTCACCCCATTGTTCATCGCCTGAAGCTTTTTCTCACAGCCTGGCTCAATTCCAATATCTGAGCTAGGCTAGAGAGGAAGGAGTTTAGGTGATGTATTTGGGGGAAGAAAAGTGGGAGAGACTTCAGCTTTCCTCCCTTGCATGTTCCGATGTTTAAATTGGACCCATTAACCTACTCCACCCGCTTCATGCCTCGTTTGGCCCTAGATCTCCAGTGTAAACATGCCCACTACTCTTCCCTTTTGCGCCTTTGGAGTAACATAACAATTTGTCTCCACTGAAGATTTGTGGTGGAGCTGCTTTTTCATTCAATCATTGATGAGTTTTATTCCAAGAGCAGCTTCAGCAGTTAATTTAACAAGATGCAAAACTGAGCACAAACCGATTGATCTTCCTGCTAAATGACAAGGCATCATAGCAGTGGCCAGGAGCTGAGGATCCATTTCATACATTTATTTATTTATCTACAATATTTATATACTGCTCCCCATTCAAGAATTTCAGAGCAGCGGACAAATGGAATAAAAGAATAAAAACACAGTACAAACACAATAAAAGTACATTTTTAAAAGAAATGAAGTGCAAATAAAACCGCAGCTGGTCATTAAGGGAAGGCTTCCTGGAACAACAACGTTTTCAGGAGGAGCTGAAGGGGCAAGCCCAGGTTTATCATGGCCCCCTGTTCAGAAGACAGCTTAAACCACGGCTTTAACCATGGTAAATAAGGCTTTTTGCCTTGGTTAAAACCATGGTTTAAAGGTATCTTCCGAACAGGGCTATGGAGAAGAACTCCAGCCATTCAGTCGTGACAAACGCACATATGCAATGCATGGGTTTGCTTACACTAGCGTGCCTTCAACAACTCCTCCCAAGTTGGAATGCAAAGCAAGAGACTACAAGAATCCTCCACAGATGATCCATAGATCTTCTCAGTGGACTTGACATTTACATCCGCAACATACTGAATGCTGAATGGTCTCATAAAGGAGATAACAACATCATTGCCTCCATTTGACAGATGAAATATATTTGGGGGCATTCTCAGTAAAGCACATGTGTGAATAATCCCTATTGTGCAGAAATGTTTAACAACAAAAACATGTACAGTTCAAGTTAAATGCAAGACAAACTGCAGCCCAGGGCAGTTGAGAAGTAACAAATGCTTTCATCCAGGCAGGATATAAAAAGCTCCAGTGATTCATTATCCCTAATTTTATAAGGTTAAAAGGCTGCAGATACTGAAAATATAAGGAATGTCTGTTCAGTGAATTACCTCAGACAGTTGGACAGCCAGAAGTAGAAACAATGGAGACAAGTAGGGAGTGAAAGAATAAACCGATCACTAAATTTTGCTTTATGCAGTATTTAGAGCACAGGCAAAGCAATTTTGGCCTTTACAAGACCTGTGTATTTTAAAATCCATTTGTTATGTGACCGAAAGCCACTAAAATAGTTTTGCTAGTGGTGTGATATAGTGAGATAAACATATTCTATGAATGCATGAATCAAGAAATCCCTTTCTCACTGGAGGAGGTATTTTTTAGGGTTTCTGGAAGCTCTAAAAAGATTACTTGACTCCAGTAACTGGTTGTGGTGGCTTAGTGATATGGGAAAGTGAACTTTGTACATGCCCTGCTCTAACCATCTCCCAAGCAGAAAGAAGTTCCAGCAAATGTACATCAATAGGAGGGATTAGTGTTCTAACAATCTCTAGTGTAAATTGTGAAGGACTGATCTCAGACGTGCCAAATTTTGAATGTGATTCTACAAATTTAAAAGACAAAAAATCAAAATGATATGTGGATCTAAAATGAGGGGTTTAGATAGCTTCAATATCTTTTAGAGTAAGTCAGGATTTATACTGTCTGTGCCAATCCTGCTAACCTGTGAAAGAGTAATTCTCAAAGAGTGTTCCAAGAAAACCAGAGGTTCTTCCGAGTCTTCTAAGGGGAGGTTCTTTATGAAAAGATATGCAAAGGCACCACAAGTTTGCCTGGCAGCTTGCTTTCTACTACCAATCTTCTCTGCTGCAACATGCAGCTGCAGGAGAAAACTATGTGTGCTCTAGATCACACAAGACAGCAGGGAGGCACTAATGGGTCCACCAAGAACAGCATGTAGACATTCAATGAAGAGCATGTGAGCACAACTTGGTTAACTAGTTAATGTAGCAAGAGTTCTGGAACCTAGAACAGTTCTGGAACCTAGAACTCAGGTCTCCATTGTGGTGTCCAAGGGCACCAGTGTGTCCACAGACACTTCTCTTGGCACTCTCCAGCCTCCCTGTGCCTCCTTATTTTTATTATATTCCTTAAGATTTTTAAAAATAATAACTGAAAGGCTGCCATGCTGCAAAATGGAGTACTGCCCTCCAGTACTATCTTAGTTTGGGATAAAAAGAGTGATTTTGTGTTTTTGGAGCTCAGCCCCCAGCTCTGTCTTGTATTTAGGTTCATGGCCTTTTCTTTTAGCCTCACTTATTTTGCCTTCTGGGAAATGAGTGTTTTGCGACCAGCCATGTCCACTATGGTAGCCATTTTATGAGTGGACAACCCAACTATGGAAGCCATTTTGCATACGCACCCATGACACTCTCAATATTCTAAACATGCCCACCCACCCCAAAAGGTTGCAGGCTCCAGTCTACAACATTTGAGTACAGGCTTAAACAGAGGTCTCCACTGACACCTCTTTTAAGTAGGGTGGAACCACACCCTCTTGTAAATGGGCAGTTACCATTGCCCTTACCCACTGAACTGGTGGTAGGTCTCAGGGCATTTGAAGGTGCACTGGCCACCTATCACACTCTACATGCCCTTTTGGTAGAAACGACCAACCAATTGAAATTTTTATTCATTGCCTTAAAATTCCCACTGTTCCACAAAGTTACAGTTATTACCGTATTTATCATCTCTCAGCACGGGGTACAGTAAGAAAGATGGTGATAAACAGAGGCAAGTGCTTTATGTTTGACAAGTCAATTGCTTTCCCCTTCCTGAGCATGTGGAACAGGGAACGGATTTTCGGTTAAATCAGATATTGAACAACATTTTAAAAGCAACATCATTTCACATTATGAATCAACTGACAACACTGATACCTCTGCCGAGCGCAATATTTCAGAGGGCAAATAAAATGACTATGTTCCTGGCACTTATAATCATTGACCTCTGTTAATTCAATAGAAACCAAAGTGGTCCAACATTTTTTTAAACAATGCTATCTTACTTTCTGTACCAAACCTTCGTATTTCTAGTTCAGGGTTTAACAAAACCCCAAAGGAACAATCATTACAAACCTCTTATTCTGTGGCTTTGAGTCAACTTCCAGCTATGGATTCCACATGCCAAGAAGGTAATATGAATGTCTTTGCTTGTGGAATAGGCTTTTGCACACTGCTGAAAAGCTACCCTTGCAGCAGTGTGCAAAAAGATGATTTGCACTCTTTTATTTGCCCATGCCTTCTCCTTGCCTGCCTGAGCCTCTGTGTCTGGCACCCATAGCTGAAAAGGGGTTCCAGACGGTTGTGGGTACAAGACCAAATACATGGTTTTCTTCACTCATAATATTACACATATATTCATGGAGAAAATGCTGAATTGGTACAGTGGGTTGGAGAATATATTCCCCAACCCACCCATGCATACTTACCTGGGAGTAAGCCCCATTGAACACAGTGGGAGTGGGGGTTTTAGGTGAATGTGACTACAACCAGACTGCATGATTTAACTGCTGCATCAGCCATCACTATCACTGGCCCTTTAATACAAGGATACAAAGACAAGCAGATGAAGCTTTCCCTAGTAGGGTGATGGGGAGACAAGGAAAGCTTTACCAAGTTCATTTCTTTATGGTGGGCTGTTGTTAACTTAAAGGCACAGGACCTGGGCCAGTAAACAAGATGGCGCCCTAGCTGGGAAGATAGCAGAGATGTAGAGTAAGGCCACTATTACCAATGGACCAGGAAAAAATGGCCTTGCCTACTCGTGGGCCTTGAACAATCCCCTTAAGCAATCTAGTGGCTTGACACTGCCCAGGGGTGGGCAGCTTGTGGCCCTCCAGATATAGATGGACTGCAACTCCCATCAACCCTAACCAGTATAACCAAAGGTGAGCAATCCTGGTAGTTGTTGGCCTAAGCACCTGGAGGGCCACAAGTTGCCTGCTGCTACAGTAGACAATGTTTTTTTACAGCATGGTGATTTGCAGAGCTTATTTCCATGAATCAGCCTGTCGAAAGGTTCCAGTAAACAAGTTGGTAAATACTTTGGTAACCCTACCTGAGATCTAAAGATCCAACTGCTTGGAGGTGCTCACTTCAGCTATGACCCTGTTAGTTGATGACAGGCAAACCATTGGTTGTGTGTGTGTGCGCACACACACACAGAGGGGGGATTGTGGTTTATCATTGCACAAGAATGCAGCTGCTATCTCTCAGCCTCACACCACATTCTACAATATGGGGATAATAATGTGTTCGTTCAAGGTTATTGTAAAGATTATTGGAATAATATATTCTAAGCATTGCTATCAAGCAATGTATTGGCTTGGGAAGAACACTGACTGTTGGGAGATAATATCTCAGGTCTGGAAGGGATTTATTGCAGTGTCACATTGGCCAATGATCCTGTTGAAGGAGGGAAACTTCCTTTCCCTGCCTTGTGTATTTCACTTCCCTGAGTCACCTGGGGCTAATTGGTTGCAGGCACTTAGTATACCTGTCTCTCTAGTACAGCATGGTCAGGTTGATCAAGTGTCAGAGCATTTTATTCAGAGCACAGGAAGAGAATCAGCACATTGGTCCATCTGGCTCAATAGCTCTGCAGAGTTTAAGAGAAAAAATCGTTCCCGGCCCTGCCTGGTGATGCTGAGGGTTGATGCCAAGCAGATGTTTTATCATTGAGCTATGGCCTTTCTGCTCACATGCTGGAGATTCTGCATAGACTTTTAAACATACAGACTAGGGGTGTGCTCCGCTCTGTTACGGATCCCTGGATTCGAAGTGGAGTGGGCCGATCTGGACCTCCGAAACCCAGGTCCGGATCGGCCCGAAGCGGTTCAGAATGGTCCGAAGTGATTCGGACTGTTCCGAAGCTTCAGAGCCAGGTAAGTGGGGAGGATCCGTGTGGCGACGGCAGCAGAGCCAAGTAAGTGGGGAAGGGGGAGGGGAGCTTACCTGGATCTGCTGCGGTCCAGGCGGTAGCTTCAACTGCGGCCCAGGCCTAAGGCTGGAAACAGGCCTGTTTCCGGCCTTAGGCCTGGGCCGCAGTTGAAACTGCTGCCCAGACCGCAACAGTGATGGATCCAGATAAGGGGGGCTTATTTGGCGGAGGCAAGTAAGTGGGGAAGGGGGGCAAAACGGGGGCCGAATATAGATCCAGATCAGGGGAGGTCCAGATCGACCCGAAGCGGTTTGGGCCCAAACCAGAAGGTCCGGATCGGGATCCAAAGCAGTTCGTTAGGGGGTGCACAGCCCTAACAAAGATCAAGGTAAGACTCCTACAACATCTTCTACCTTCTTCTCCCATCACCTGCTGTAGCAAGATAGATGCCTTGGCAAGGAAAAGAGATGATAGAACGAAGGGAGGGGAGGTAAACCTCTGGGGGCTTTGTTTCCTGTTTACTCTATGCTTTTAAAAGTTAAACCGCCCAGAGAGCTCCGGCTATTGGGCGGTATAGAAATGTAATGAATAAATAAATAAACACAGCATCTCCAGATTGCAATCCGGCAGCTCTATCGAATGGGGAGGAAGGCCCTGTCTTGCAGGAGTGGAGAGTCAACTGCATAATTTTGGCCTCTTCCAGCTTGGTGATTTCAAGGAGGGATGTATGAGGATTTCATTTTTGCTAGCAAAACATGGAGGCATATCTCACTTTAAACTTTGAATGTGAGCTAAAAATATTCATAAATGGTTGCACACGTGCTTGCATACGTCTCATTCCCTATTCCCAGTTTGATTTGCACAAATTTCCTCCCTAAACTGAATTAGCCCCACTTTAGTCTATGGAGGGAAGTTGCACAAATTAGGAATTTTGCACACGTGTGGGGAAACTTGTGCAAATCTCCCATTTGATTGCTGTTCAATTTGCTCAAGTTTCCCTGAATGTGCAAAAATCCTAATTTGGGCAACTTTCCTCCCTAGACTAAAGATTGTAAGCCTATGCGGCAGGGCCTTGCTATTTACTGTTTTACTCTGTACAGCACCATGTACATTGATGGTGCTATATAAATAAATAAATAATAATAATAATAATAATAATAATAATAATAATAATGGGGGGCTGATCCAGTCTACGGAGGAAATTTGCAGAAATCGAACTGGGAGCAAGTTGAATGTGTTTGACAATTTATGGATATTTTTGGTGGACATGTGCTTGTCTTTGGAGCTTTGCAAGCAAAAACAAAATTCTCATGCATCAGTACGATAGCAAATGAGAACCAGGTACAAGATGAACGGCGAGATGGTGCTGGGAGAAACCTGGTGATCTCAAACATTGCTCATTAGCCCATCCCATAATAATATAGTTGTTTTTAAATGGATATTGTCTGTTTTTGTATGTTTTTTATGGTTTTAAATTTTGTATATTTCTTTTTAATGTTCACTGTTTTTAACTTTTGTAAACCACCCAGAATGCTTCGACTATGGGGCGGTATATAAATGTAATAAATAAATAAATAAATAAATAAATAAATAAATAAATAATCCCTAATTTCAAGTCCATGAGCTAGCCTAAGAGAGCTGCTGTTTACAAAACTTAGCTTAGTCCATTATTGGTTCAGCTCTATTAGAACAGCAAACTATAAGATTCAGAGTGGTGAGGGATTTGATCCCAAAAGGATGCTTAAAAAAGAAAGATCCATTACATTCTTAGCCTAAGCAGCAGACTCAGCACCACATTATACAGCATTAAATTATTAGTCTACTCTCAACTGCAGGAACATCTGCTAGAGTTAGACATGGCATTTTTAATTAAAGTCAGCAGCACAAGGAGCTTGTGGTTCATCAGTTCTGCTTTCACCGTATGAATTGCTAAATCCAAAGGGCACTCCTGCAAAAGAGTGAGTCAGGACGTGCTCTCTGGAAATTGAAGCAGAAAAATGGCAACGACTAAAAAGTGGCTAAATTGATGGATTATTTTGCATCTGCAACCCAGCGGATCAATTTCTCATTGAAACCGTTCCATGCAGAAGGGAGAGAGTTTCAAACTCATTTGGAACTTTGGAGAGCATTGCAAGGCTCACACTTCTCCCTTTTCAACGGTGGCAGGTGTTTTGTTTGTTGGAGTGAGATAAAGAGGAGTAAATCATAGAATCATAGAATAGCAGAGCTGGAAGGGGCCTACAAGGCCATCGAGTCCAGCCCCCTGCTCAATGCAGAAATCCACCCTAAAGCATCCCTGACAGATGCTTGTCCAGCTGCCTCTTGAAGGCCTCTAGTGTGGGAGAGCCCACAACCTCCCTAGGGAACTGATTCCATTGTCATACTGCTCTAACAGTCAGGAAGTTTTTCCTGATGTCCAGCCGGAATCTGGCTTCCTATAACTTGAGCCCGTTATTCCGTGTCCTACACTCTGGGATGATTGAGAAGAGATCCTGGCCCTCCTCTGTGTGACAACCTTTCAAGTATTTGAAGAGTGCTATCATGTCTCCCCTCAATCTTCTCTTCTCCAGGCTTTAACATGCCCAGTTGTTTCAGTCTCTCTTCATAGGGCTTTGTTTCCAGACCCCTGATCATCCTGTTTGCCCTGCTCTGAAAGTGGCAAGGGAGTATGAAAAAACCAACCAACCCACCCAAACCTCTTGAATTTTGGGGGATGGGGAATGTGGTCTCTTTGTGGAATAGGGAAGGAAGGAAAGGAACCTCTCGTGCAAGCACTGAGTCATTACTGACTCTTGGAGGGACGCCAGCTTTCGCTGACGTTTTCTTGGCAGGCTTATAGCGGGGTGGTTTGCCGTTGCCTTTCCCGGCCGTTATTACCTTTCCCCCAGCTAGCTGGGTACTCATTTTACCGACCTCGGGAGGATGGAAGGCTGAGTCGACCCAAGCCAGCTGCCTGAAAGCAGCTTCCGCTGGGATCAAACTCAGGCCGTGGGGAGAGTTTCAGCTGCAGAAACTGCTGCTTTACCGCTCTGCGCCACACGAGGCTATTTGTGGAATAAGGATGCAACTAAATCTAAAGCCGGCTGCCGGCTCTACTATTAGGACAGGGATAGGAAACTTGTGTCCTTCCAGATGTTGATAAAATACAGTTCCCATCAGTCCTAACCAGCCAATGATGGGGGACAATGGGAGGTGCAGTCTAACAACTTCTGGAGGGACTCAAGTTACCCAACCCTGTGTTATGCAGAATGATGCAGTGCCTCAGGCAGCAGATTTTTTGTGCCATAAAAGGGGAACAAATTGTTAGTTTTGTGTTTTACTGATAAGGAGACAGAGGCCATAGCTAGATGGGGCAAAATCACGGGGTGATCCCCGGGATCGTCCCTGTGCATCCACGTGATGCACAGGGGATCCCGGGATCAGGGAGGGATGATCCGTCCCTTGCCCCGGGATCTTGCCCTCCCCTTTGGCCCCGGTTTTTCTGTGGTCCCGGGCTGAGCCCGAGACCACGGAACGTATGGCCGGATGCCGCGGGTTGACCTGGCTCTGTATGATTCCTTCCGAGGAGCCAGGAGCTGTGCCCATCGGGGTTGGGGGGGGGGAGGGGGGAGAAGGGAAACTAATTTAAATTTCAAAAAACACTTACCTTATGCACACAAGTGTTTGTGCGCTCCTGGCCGTTTAATAGATAAAATTGACTGGCGCAATACTTCTCCTTCTGAGGTCATAGAATCATAGAATAGCAGAGTTGGAAGGGGCCTACAAGGCCATCGAGTCCAACCCCCTGCTCAATGCAGGAATCCACCCGAAAGCATCCCTGACAGATGGTTGTCCTTTAATGAATGCTGGTCCTGCCAACACCTTGAAGAGTGTTGTCAGGACCAGCAGGACCCCTGTTGTCAGGGGTTGGACTCGATAACCTTGTAGGCCCCTTCCAACTCTACTATTCTATGATTCTATGATTCTAAGAGCATATTTGGTAACAGCCAGTGAAGCCATCAATTTTTGGTGGCACCACAGATAGAGATAGATGAAGGCAGGAAAGGGTAATCAGCAAGGCTTTTTAAAGTGCAGGCTGTAGCCAGAAGTGTGAGTATATGAAATTTGGCTCTGCTTGAGACACAATAATGTCCTGGGCCAACACAGGATTTAGTGGCAGATCCAATTCTGTATACATGGACTGGCAGAAACCACACAATTTTACTTTGGGGGGACGGGGGACAGCATAAATTAGCAGTTGTGTTGATACGCATAAGTGCTAA
Source organism: Elgaria multicarinata webbii (assembly GCF_023053635.1). Lineage (NCBI taxonomy): Eukaryota > Metazoa > Chordata > Lepidosauria > Squamata > Anguidae > Elgaria > Elgaria multicarinata. The sequence continues at coordinate 20,837,474 of NC_086172.1, forward strand.
TGCACACTTGTGCAAGTAGAGTAAAATTCTGATACATCTCTTTTTAAAAATCTGATTCTGTCAATGAGCGGGTAAAAGAACAAAAGACACGTGACAATCCATGAAACTTGAACAGAACGGATTTAACAAAATCTGTACATTCCCTGATTACTTATAAACCTGATGCGCATCTCAGCGTAAGTACTTATTTCTTGATGCAGAAATTCTTAGGATCAGAGTGGGAGGAACAGGATTTCTAGTTTCATTCTGCAGATTTACAATTTACAGACTTCCAAAGCGGGCTAACTAATTTTGTTTGTGTGTCTCTTATTGCTAAGCCACACGCCATCGATTTTTCTAGCAACCTTATTGTTGCTAGAAAACCTACATCCTAAGAAAATCCATTCTGCCAGTGAAGTTCCTGAAACGGCACTATACACACATAAGAGGGATGTATGGGGTAGGGGATGAAGAATGAGTGTGCTCAGTGGGTGTAATTTCCGCAAGGAACACCGCTGAAAAACAAACACACTGAAAACTAAAAGCCAGGAAGAAGGCGTGCAATAAGAGGGAGAATCCTGGAAGAGGCTGGCTGGCCTGGACAGGGGCACTCCACACTGCAACATCTTGTTGCAGGTTCCACTTGTTATCTCCCAGTTTGTGATCCTGCAGTAGTTAAACAGACTCCAAACTAAGTATTTATTTGCTGGTGCAGCAATTCTTAGGTTAAGATTGGAGGGGGAAAACAATCGAGATGCGTTTACAAACAAGGGCATTGTTTTTCTCTGCAGAATTACATGGTAAATCCAAATTAAATACAGGGGCAGTGCTTTGTGATTTATGTTGGTATAATAAATAACAGCAACCACATATTGCTTTGTGTATGATTAATGAGACTTATTTGCAGCATTTTCAGTTTAATTCTTCAGGTTTACAGTTACACCCTTCCAAAGCAAGCTAACTATTTTCACTCGGGCGTCTTGCATTGTTAAACCATACACCATGAATTCTTTCTAGCAGCCCCACACAAATGGAGTAGCTAAAGGCGACATATTTTCCCCCTAGTGTTAGCACTGATCCTACATCAATAACAGCATATTCTGCTCCCTTATAATGGAAAGAGGGTTGACTTCGTCGCAAGAGAGAGGTAACCCTATTTCTTAGGGGTTTTGTTGCTTCATTTAAATATATATAGGGTGTGTGCATGAAATGGTAGGGCATTTACCAATTTTTTAGTAGAGTGAAGAAGTACAGCCGCAATCCTATGCATGTTTAGATTAGAAATAAATCCTACCACTTCCAGCATTCCCCAGTTAGCCATGCTTGTGGAGATTGTTTGGAGGTGTAAGACCTTGTTCTGCCTAAACATGCGTAGGATTCCACCCTAAAAATAATAATAACAGCTTCCTTCCGTCGCCGGCTGAAGACCTTTTTTATTTTCTCAGTATTTTAACACCTAATTTAACTTAAATGTAAACTTTGCTGTTCTAATTCCATATTTTAATCTATATCGATTTCTGCTGTGTGGTTTTATCCTGGTTGTGCTTTTTATATTGTATTTGTGTTTTTAGACTGATGGTTGTTTTATTATGCTTTTCATGGTTTTAATTTTTGTGAACCGCCCAGAGAGCTTCGGCTATTGGGCAGTATAAAAATGCAATCAATAAATAAATGGAATAAAGGCGCAACAGATCGGAAGCTGTAGGAATCTAAGGCTTCTTATCCAATGCACGTCGGGAGAAGCCACGGAGGCAATCTTCGTCTCCACATCCTCCCACCCTGCATTTCTTATTAGACAGGCTTTTTTTTTTTTTTTGCCCATCTAGCAATGATGCTTCAGAGGGGAAGGATAGTGGGGAGGCTACAGGATACCTCTATATTGGCCTCTCCAGTCTTCTCCCTACCCTGCCTACTGGCACAGGTCTTTCTGCAATGGCTGCGAGGGGAAAGGGGACAGATCTCCAGCCCCACATTCCAAGGTCATAGTGTCTCCCCCAGTCCCTTGCAGTCGGCGTGGAAAGAACCTGCTGGCTGCCCTCTGAGGTCAGAAAAGCAACCTCAGAGAGCAGGAAAGGGGGTGTTCCAGTGGGAGAAGACCAGAGAGGCCAGGATAGGAGCTATCCTGAGGCCTCTCCACCTTCCTTACCTTCCTCTCCAAAGTGCTCTCTCCAACCTCGGGGGTGGGGTGGGTGGGATTGCCAGTATCCTATGGCTCCTCAGTCTTGGGGCCATAGCACTGCTCCCTATATGTCTGAAAGAATTAAGACAAGCCACAAACACTACATTATCTAATTCACAGATTCTGGATGCACCAATCAGATAATTTATGCTGATTTATTTTGCCGTGTGCTACATTCTTTTTTGAACACTGTAGCAGGTCACATACCTTCATTTGCCTTATGGCTTGCTGATTTATTTATTTATTTATTTATTTATTTATTTATTAATTAATTACATTATATCTTGCCTTTCTTCTATCACAGAATTCATCATATGCATATTTATTTCAAGTAAATCCCATTGAGGACACTCTGAAACAAGCCTGCATAAGATTGCAGTCAGAAGGAACATGGCACAGTGATCTAGCTCAGTGGTCTTCAGCTGGCCCAGACCCGAGACCCACCTCCGATTCCCAACCTGCAACGTGGGACCCACTTTCACAATTGCCCAACATGGTGGCAACAGCTTTGAACTGAACTGAAATAGCGACCCACTTTTGGGTTGCAACCCACCAGTTGAAACTGGTCTAGCTGAAGCTAAGCAGGCCTGGTGTGAGAGGGAGTTTAATTGTTATATTACTATTCAAACTATAGGCGGCACTTCCTCCAAACTGTGGCAGTCAGCTGTGCTGCTGTCCTAGGTTGTCCTCAGCAATAAGGTTGTTAGACATCCATTCTGGCCTGGCCTGTTCTCTGAAACAACCTGGGTCGGTTCAGCATCCAATTGGGAAATTGACTGGGAACCGCATGTCTCCATCATAACACACAACTTAACCTTTGTGTGTGTATTTTTTTTCTTTTTCCTTTCCCCCCTTTTCCTTGGATGTAATGTCGTTATGTAATGCTTTTAAGTCATGTATGTTTGCGAAACGATAAAAAAAAAATCATAATGAGAAAAAGAAGAAAGGTGGGGTATCAAAGTACTAAATTATAAAGATGAATCCTAAGAAATTGCTGGATGAAATAAGTTTAAGACTTTTTTATTATTATTTCTCATTTTATATGGAACTTGTTTATTGTGTATTGCTATTGGTCGCATCCAGGCTCCCATTGCAAGCTTTATGTCTATTATAATTAGTTATTTTTGTAAACAGATTTTAATTGATGCTATAAGCCACTTGGGTTTCTTTTTGAAACCAATGACTTGGGGAAATGAAGAAAAGCATATTGAAGAGCATATAACTAAAAGAATAAAGACCAACCATACAAAATTCTTTGAATACATCAGAAGACGCAAACTACCTAGGGAGGCGGGTTGGACCATTGGATGACAAGTACGTTAAAGGAGTGCTAAAGGTGGATAAGGATATTGCAGAGAAGCTGAATGAATATTTTGCAACTGTCCTCACTTCAGAAGACATAGGGGAGATACTCATGCCTGGGGTTTTTCATATTCTGAATCCGCAAAACCGGGACAATTCTTTTTTTGGGGGGGGGGACTTTTCTTTTATTTCTCCCCTCTCTCCTTTCCTCTCCTTCACCTCCCACAAATCTCTCTCTCTCTTCCCCCACAAATAAACCAGCAGCTTTGCCCAGCACTTATCCTAAAGCTGTGACTGCAACCAGCCAAGCTCACCAAACTATTTTGCATTGCATGGGACTCAGGCAGCCTGAGGAGAGCACGTGCGCCTTTCCTCGCTGCTGTTCCTCTTCTATGCAGCTGCAGGCGCAGTAAGGTGAGTCGCGGTGAGTGACTGAGCTGAGGCTATGGAGAAGCAGCGGCGCTCTGGAAAAGGCGCCAGATTGATAAGTCTTTTTCTCTGCTGCCGCCACTCCACTGAGCAGGCTCAAGGTACCATTTCGGAGGTTGGAATTTCTCCGGCCGGCTGGACCAGGAATCCGGGATTCTTGACTAACCGGCCGGGACATTTTGGAAATGCTTGGAAACCGGGACATTCCCGGTTTTCTGGGACATATGGCAACCCTACTCATGCCTGAACTGGAATCTGCTTAACAACTATGAGAAATGTGCCAATGTGACAGTGAGATGAGTGCAGATCATTAAACTAAATTTCATGCAGTTAACATTTTTCAGGAGGGAATTGAAAATAACCTGTAGACTTCTAAATCATGGTTTCATATAATAATTTGTGAACTTTGACTGTTTATTATTAATTTAAATGTGATGTTACGAACAAGGACTGACATACCTTTGAATCTATCCTTTGGCTGAATCATTGGTGAAATGCAACTCTGGGTACCTTGTAACTTATGCTGACAACAATTGAAATGCACTGTGGATGCTTCACTTTGATCCAATTTCCTTTACTAATTAACTCACAAGCTTGAGTGTCAGGGACAGAAGCAATAAGCCAATGAGCATAACTCATTCCACTGAAACATCAGAAAGAAACTGGTCTAGAGCAAGAAATACAAACTTGCCTGACTTTTGGAGTTCCCTTATCACAGACATTATTCATAACTATAAAACAAAGACAACTGTGATGCAGCTGGTTAGGAGATAAATAGACTGCCAGGAAAGGTAGACAAGTAAATCTATCACCTGTACTGCTCAAGCATAGCCTGGATATTAATGCTGGGACTTTAGAGCCTCAAAAACTGCAAGGGACCGTCCAAGAAATCAAATATTTCAAGGAGTACTTTTTGTTGTGAATTCACCCAGAAGTGTGTATGTGTGTGTGTGTGTGTATAGTATAATAATAATAAATATAATTCCAAGTATTATTATTGACAACTGATGAAGTATAGGGCTACGGGATTGAGGCTGGCATCTAGAAGTCTCGAGTTCAAATTTTACCTCTGTCATACATTCACTTAGGTAAGCCTCTAACCTCTCAGCCTCTTCCCCCAACCCTTCTATAATTTGTAAATAATAATGCTGACCTACCTGACAGAGTTCTTGCTAGGATTCTAAGATAATATCTGTAAAATCCTTTGGATACTCAAAAGTGGTATAAAAATTCAAAGTGTTCTTGATTTAATTTATGCAGTTTCCCACCCAGCACAAAAGGGCTCATGGCTTTAATATTACATAAATCTATTATTTTAAATAAAACAGCCAAAATAGGACAAACTCAAAATAATCCACACATCAGGCTGGAGCTCATGAGGGCCTATGACCTTAAGAAGATAATCCTCCACACCTTTAGATGGGGATTTACCACCTCTGGTTTGCAGATTGCCTCAACTGCAGCCAACCATTTCCTGTAGTTCTGTGGTGCTTTTGAAAGCCTTCTGTGGTTCTTCTTAGAGTAGGGGGAGGGGAAAAGCACCCTCCTTCCTTCTCCCACTGCAATTACCATTATCCCTGGAATCCTGCAATCGCTGGATCCTAGTAGCTGTAGCCACCAGATGGGGAAGAAATGGGGAGGTGGATTTGGGGCTTGCTGAGGGCTCAGGTGTGTCTTCCACATTGTGTGTGTGTGTGTGTTGGGAAAGGGGGGAAGATCATGGGTTTTTTTTCCCTATGTATGGATGGGCTCTTTCCACACATGACTGATGTGAGCATCATTGACCAGCAGTTATAGTGATGAGGGAAAGTGGAAAAGGGAGGAAGACTGCTGGGAGTGCATAGCATCATACACAGAGAGAGAGAGAGATGGGCAGAGGAGGGCCCAGTGGGGCCAGTTGGCATGGGCCTACGATTTTGAGGGGGGCTACTCCGAGTCCCCCTGGTAGAGGCAAAAGGGGACCCTTTGGTAAAGTTTTGTTACAAAGTAGCTCTCCTGTGAGTGAGCAGTACTGACTCCATTTTGAGACAGCCAAAAAGTTCTTCACCCCACCCATTTCCAGCAGAGATGAGACAAAAGGATGTAAAGCATTTCTGAATGTGAAGAAGTGATGCCTTATATACATCTTGAATAAAAGTGCTTGCCATGACCATTTTTTTAATAAATAGTTCTAGTTCATACGTGTTTAGAACTGATTAAAAATGCTTAATGAGCAGTTTGAAATGGGGCCTACATTTCCCATCTGGCCTGGGCCTATTACCAGCTTTGCCCGGCCCTATATATAAAGGGAGAGGGCTTTCTCTGCTGTGGCACTCCGACTGTGGAATGCCCTCCCCTTGGACGCCCGATTGGCACCAACACTGATTTCATTTTGACGCCAAGTAAAAACATGGGTTTTTAACAAAGCTAAACTCACTGGCCCGTAGTTTTAACTGTTTTAACTGCCGTTACTGCTTTTAAATTATATATTGTTTTAACTTGGTTCATGGTTTGTTTTTAACTGTGCATATTTATTGTTTTATACTGTATGCTTTTATCTGTATGCCGCTCTGAGATCTTAATGATATAGGGCGGGATATAAATGTTTTAAGTGCATATTAGTGGTGGCTGGTGCTGTGAGACCACAGGACTGGACTGTAACAAGACCAACACCAACAATATTACATGCAAGTAATTGCAGGTGTTCATTCCCATCTCCAAACAGCCTGGTCTGGTTGTTGCTCATGATGCTCTTCAAAGAGCCCTAGCTGAAATAAATTTGAATTTTCCCAGAAAAAAGTATACAGCCTGTCCTGTCCATCTTGGTTCAGAGTACCCAGAGGGGCTAAAGTCAGTATGGCATATACAGACAAGGATTTAGCAGGTCAGGTCTGGCCAAGCCAGCCAGTTTTGGGTGCTGAATAGACCACACGAGGTTTTCCAGGACCTTGGCCAGCTCCAAGCTAGCTGAGGTTCAAGCAAGGGAAACTGTTAACTCAGCAACAGTCAAAGGCTTTCTGAAGCCTTATAATGGCCAGCAGCTCAAGGCCAGCAGTTAACTCCACCCCTTCAGAGAAGCAGTTTGTTTCTTAAAGAGCTACTGCCTGATTTGTAGCTGCTGACTCCTACAGTGTAGGGGTGGTGATGGGGAGTGTCCTCTGCATCTGAGGAGTCAGGTGGGGGGCACATCCTCTGGTATGGAAGGGTCTGGTCTAGCAGAGGATTAGGGTTGATGGAGGGTGTCCCCTCTGCCTACAAGTCCTCTTTGGAGCCAGAGCACAGGTTCAGACTGGGGAACATGACACAAACGTTACAATCTCAAAGGATAATGATACATTGAAAAAAATAGAACATTCCAATTTTGGAGGGATGGAATTTAAAATCAAGTTGTTAAGCATGGAGAAAGCAAACCATAATGGCTTTCTAGCCAGGGGGCAATGGGCAGAGCCGGGCTGGGGCAAAAGGAGGAGACAAGTAAATTAATAAGCTGTCAGAATGGATGCTGATGTCATAAGTCAAGGTGGAACCAAGGCAACATCTGTCAAAATCTACTGGCTCATGGGCAGAGCCTGGTGAATCCAAGGCTGGGGGCCCACAGTTCTCTCGGCCTCATTCTGACAGTCGTTGGCTTTTGGAGTCCCTAACACCAGTTACTTGCCGGAAGGCAGTGTTAGAATAATGAAAACAGTGGCTGCTTAGTGTTAGAATAATGAAATCAATGGCTGCTCAGCAATCATATTGGCTGGTGTGCCATGAGGAAAGCAATAAAAAAAAATTCCAAATGTGCTAACTTATTTCCAGGAGGGCTGGGCTGGTAGGTGTTCATCATAATTTACTGTGGTCTTCAAAGACCCCTATTAGAAATAGTTTTGGCATGTCAGAATCTGTGCAAGCTGGTCTCTGTCAGAAGTTCCCATGGGAATAGCTCATTCCCTTGAAACTGCTAGTTCTCTGGGAACTGACAGAGTGTTTTACAAAGGTGGGGGCCCACTTGTTGAAGGAGTCATTCAGTTTGTAGCATCATCTTGGTGGGCTGAGCTGGGCCGCCCTGTTCGGATGGGCAGGTGCTACAGGCCAGAGCCCTTGTCTGCCAAGTGTTTTTGAATGGGCCTTATAAGCTGGAGAAAAGGCAGGGAGAACCTTCGCTAGAATCATCTTTTGACTCATGGCCTGAAATCCCTCCCTGTTTGGATCCATCACTGTTTGGGACTTTGAAAGCACTCTGCACATGGATTCTCTTCTATTTGGACTTTGGATTTCTAAGGACTGTGCCATAAAAGTACTGTGAGGCTTTTCATAGACTGCAGCTTGCATTTGCTGTGGTGTTTGTGTGTTTGAGGTCAGCTCAGCACACGGCCGGCTGGGATTGACAGTTGGCTTCTTCCCTGCCAGACTCATGTGGCAGAGAGTTCTGGTGCTACAGTTCATGCACGGGAGTTCTTGTGCCTGAGATTTTACCCACCCTGTGATCTTGTTTAGGCCATGTTCCCTGAGTAGTCAATTTGTGGATGCATTTGGACCAGTTCCCTTGGGATGGTTTGTTAAGCCTTTTAAGAATTTGCATTGTGATTGTCTGAAGCTTGGGGCCTAAAGCGTCATGACCATCAATCTGCTTTCAATGTTTTTGGACGTGTGCCACCATTAAGCTTTTTTCACCATGAGATTTCCCTGAATAAAAGAAGTCTCACTGATTGGGTGTCCCATGTCAGTTTGCCAGCATGTGTGAATGCTGGAGGGACCGTGAAACATGACAAAGATAATGGTGGTTTGAAAAAAAGAAGGATTCAGGTGAGGGGGCAGGACACAACATTTTAAATCAGTCTGTTAAGTATGGAAGAAAACAAAACATGGCGTGTGTGATGGCCCCAGGGAGAGGTTTCATCTCTCTGATGAATGTAATGTGCCAAGGGTTAAAGATGGCTTCTCTGCCAAAGGGTGGCTACAGGTGGCTACATGCCAGATTTGCATTCCTTAATGGTGGACATCATGTCCTAGCAGACAAAGGGAAAAACTTTCAACCCATAGAGCATCCAATGTAACCTATGACTCGTTGAGATTGTGCACCTTAACTTGAAAATTGAATGTAACTTACCTTGCTAATCCAGAACTGACCAATAGAAAGGTTAGAAAGAGACGAACACCCTCTTGTAGTCAGGGCCTATATATACTGTGAGATGCCTTTGTTCTGGGTGCCTCCATCTTGTGGAACCGGAGAGTACCCCCATATTGCAGTATCGGAAGTAAATGGATTAAGTGTATTCTCCAGCCTCGTGTGTTTGATTGGCTATTAACACGCCGGGGAAGCGGGCCTTTAAAGCCCTGGTTGAGGGACAATATGTGTGCCATGAAAAAAAAGTTACCCCATTCCTCACACACGCACACACACACACACACACTGGCCTGATTGATTTGATGACTTCATTTCCTTTCTCTCAATGAAATGCATATCACTCTGCTTGTTTATCAATATATATTACTGGAAAAACATGGTTAGAGAAAACACCCTACTTCCGTTATGCTAAGGCATCATGGTTAGCTCAAAATACTTAACCATCATGTTTATTGATTGATTGCATTTATATCCTGCCTTTTTTCCTCCAAGGAACCCAAGGCAGTGTACATAACCCTCCTCTCCATTTTATCCTCACAACAACAGCCCTGTGAGGTAGGTTGGGCTGAGAGTCTGTGACTGGCCCAAAGCCACCCAGTGGGTTTCCAATGGCCGAGTGGGGACTAGAACTCGGATCTCCCAACTCCCAGTCCAACACATTAGCCACTACACCACACCGGCTCTCTCATGTTGTCTGAACAGGCCCGATGAAAACAATTTATTTATTTATTTATTTATTTATTTATTTATTTATCACATTTCTATACCACCTAATAGCCGGAGCTCTCTGGGCGGTTCACAAAAATTAAAAGCATTCAAAGTATAAAACAACAGTATAAAACCATACTATAAAATACAATATAAAAGCTCAACCAGATAAAAACAGCAGCAATGCAAAATTACAAATTTAAAACACCAAGTTAAAATTTATTTATAGACTGTTAAAATGCTGGGAGAATAAAAAGGTCTTCACCTGGCATCTAAAAGCATATAATGTAGGTGCCAAGCGAACCTCCTTAGGGAGCTCATTCCACAGCCGGGGTGCCACAGCAGAGAAGGCCCTCCTCCTGGTAGCCACCTGCCTCACTTCCTTTGGCAGGGGCTCACGGAGAAGGACCCCTGAGGATGACCTTAGGGTCCGGGAGGGTACATATGGGAGGAGGCGTTCCTTCAGATAGCCTGGCCCCAAGCCATTTAGGGCTTTAAATGTTAATACCGGCAATTTGAATCAGGCCCGGACCTGGACAATACAGTGACCTTCTACTTTTGTTTACAATTTTTTTGAGAATACCAAGAGAATTGTGATGTGACAGCAGCTTGCCTTGGAAGGACCCTAGCAGCCTGATGATCAGTTAGGCCGGGGGCCGATCTACACCAAGCAGGATATAACACTTTAAAAATGGTATGAAAATAGTATTTGTAATGTGACCTGGGCCTGAACAGTTGTCATAGCCATTATAAACCATTATAAGCAGTAGTGTATATCCTACCCAGAACTGGCCTAGCTGTGTGTTATTGTCTAAACATGCCATCAGGAAGAAGGGGAGGGGGAGACAGGAACAGGTATGGGGAAAATCAGGGCCTACTCTGGTTGGATTGTCCCCCCCACCACACCCCTGCTGAGATGTATATATACACCAGAGATGCTACTGTTGCACCTGCTTGTGGGTCGCTGGTTGACAGCTGGTTGCCTACTGTGTGAACAGAATGCTGGACTAGATGGACCCTTGGTCTGATCCAGCAGGGCTCGTCTTATGTTCTTAAGTTTTAAAGTTAGGAACTTTTCCCCGCTATGTAGCATTTTAAGAGCCGCTGTGTTCAATGGGGCTTACTTCCAGGTACGTTGTATAGGATTGAAGCCCTCGTTTCAATATGGGATGGCGAGAGAAGGGTTACACGAGAGGCTTCATGAAAAAGTTGGGTTTGAAGGGGGATAGAATGGTGGCATCACACAAATGTTTGGGCAGAGAGTTACAGGAATAGGGTGAAGAATGGATGGAATCCCTTTTTACCCTACTGCTAAAAAAAATTAAAGATATTCTAAAATGAGCAAAATTCATGGGTGGGGGAAGGCTTTTGAACTAGTCACACAGAACTAATTTCATGCATTATTTCCTAATAATATTTTTTCATATCCCACCCAAAGGTCAACTAATAATAATGGTTTCCATTATTTCACTTCACTTGATATTTTTCTACATCGTTCCTTCAACATATCTGTTTGGATTTTCCAATGCAAAGCTAAATGTAGATTTACAGAGTCCAATGCAACTGAAGTGAGATTCAGTATGCCGAGAAACTCTTATAATTCTTTCCTTTCCTTTCCTTTTTTTTTAATCTGAACTGATAAGGTCAGATGAAAGGACGCAGTCTCGGAAATGTTAACCATTAAAATATAGTAGAAGGCATGAATTGGGAAGGATGGCATGGCTCAGTGGTACTTCAAAGGTTCTGGTACTTCAGGTTCCGGAGGCGGTTTGGGCAGGATGGCGAGTGGGGGAGGGAGGGAGTCTGGGGGTAGGCCTGGCCCAATTCAAAAACTGTATTCCTGTAAGGCATATAATACAACTAAAATCAATGAACAAATCCAAGGGTGGAAACCCTAGTCTTACTCCTTGTGTTTTTTTTTATCAAAAGTTTAAAAAATCTGACCAGGTTTGTTCACAGACGGAACATCTCAGTTTCATCCAGTCCTTCTCAGCTCTGGTTAAAGGAGGCTCAGGAAGAAGGGCCAGGAAAACCTCTGCCAATCCAAGTAGACAGGATTGGATTACATGGACCAATGGATGGCTCCTGCAAAATTACTTAATCCCTACATCTGCTCTTCCGACCTGTGGAGGCCACCCCAGCTCCACTTTCCCTTGTATCTCCCTCTTCCCAAGACGCTTGCAACTATATTTGCAGAGAGCGATTGTTGCCTTACCATCAGTTTTCATCCTAACTCACATTTTCAGCTTTGCGAGATAAATTTGAATTGTCTGCTACAGCTGAATGGCAGTGTTTGCAATTGCAACATTTGTTGGAATCTAGATTTAGCCCCGCAGCTAAAGTCTCGTTTGCTATTGGAAGCACTTATTGAAGCTGACCAGGTATATCGAGCCACGATTCATGTTTATAAATACTTATTATTATCAGTGAATAAATATGATACATGGGGTCTTCAGCAGGAACGGAACAAGAAATTGGAATGTTCTATTTTGTCAGTGGACTGCCGTTTTGGTGACGCTATCTGATACGTCTATGGCTTTCCAATGATGTCTTAGCAATTTCTTTTGTTTCGGGTCTACTGCACGCCACAAGGTCTCTTTAACAAAGGTTTGCCTAAGTCAGTTCATTGCTGGAGGTGTCATACAGTTAATGCTTCCTTTGTTCATATGTTCTGGAAATGCCCAATAGTTGCCTCCTTTGGGGAGGAAGTAATCAGATGGATAAACTTTGCATTGGAAAGCTCTTTAATGTTTTCTGATGTACAGGTTCTCTTAAATTATGTTCCTGCTTCTTGGAATGTAACACTTAGTCAGCGTAAATGGATTTTTCCGTGCCCTCTTGACTGCGAAAAGGTTGATACTACAACATTGGAAAGATAAAAGCTCCCTGCCTATAATGCAATGTATTGAAGACCTAACAACACTAGCAACATTTGAAAGAGTGCTATATAGGCACCATTCAAGAATGGTCATTTTTGGATATTTGATATGTCTTTACTGAAGTTATTATTATTATTATTATTATTATTATTATTATTATTATTATTATTATTATTATTTATATAGCACCATCAATGTACATGGTGCTGTACAGAGTAAAACAGTAAATAGCGAGACTCTGCCACATAGGCTTACAATCTAATAAAGTTCATGTGTGATTTACTCTTTTTTCCTTCTCTCTCTCTCTCTCTCTCTCTCTCTCTCTCTCTCTTTTTACAATGCTGTAATATTTGAAACTGGGGCCTTTAAATATGTAGTTACACTGGCATTTTTATTTTTGTTTTATATTATTATTATTAGTAGTAGTAATAGTAGTAGTATCCCGCCTTTTACCCAATACTGTTCTATTGAAACTTACAATAAAAAATGATTAAAAAAACAAAACAATGTGCGCTGCTCGGCTTCTTTCATATTGTTACAGCTAAGTTAAATGCGTAGTGTCTAAGTGATCCTAACTTTTTTCATCCTGTAGTGTAAGCTCACAGGAGTCCAATCTGGGTCAAGAACACCATGAGTCAGTAGGGAGTTTATATTTCCCCCAGTCACTTCCCCCTCTAAATTCTCCCCACCCCTTCACACAGGCTAAAAAATGGAGGAAAAAACATCCAGTGGTTCCAATGGAGGGGAGGGGGGATTTAGGGGTGGGTAGGTATAACCCCCCTACTCATGTGTGGTGGTCCCAATCTGGATCTGGACTTGCACACACTTACACTAGAGCAGGAAAAAAAGTTAGGATCACCTAGATCTTATGGATTTAATGTAGTGTCTAGTTCAGCCCTGTATATTAGGACTTGGGGAATTTTTTTACATCTCCTATTTTATCATTTTCATTGTATTCCTCCTATTGTATATACTTCTTCTATATTAGCTGTATTCCATACAGCTGATATATCAGGATAGATAAAACGAAGTACTTCTTCACGTAGCACATAGTTAAACTCTGGAATTCATCTACCACAAGATGTAGTGATGGCCACCAATTTGGATGGCTTTAAAAGGGGCTGGATAAATTCCCAGAGGAGAAGGCTATCAATGGCTACTAGTCCTGATGGCTATGTGGTACCTCCAGTTTCAGAAGCAGTAACTACGTATACATCAGTTTCTGGGGAACATGGGTATGAGGGTGCTGTTGCACCTGTTTCCTGCTGTGTTGGTCCCTGGTCAACAGCTGGTTGGCCACTGTGTGAACAGAGTGCTGGAGTAGATGGACCCTGGGTCTGATCCAGCAGGGCTCTTCAAATGTTCTTAAGATGAAAAATATGTGTGTGTTTAATTGATTTAATTGCCTTGCATCTGCTCCCATACTACTAGTCATTCTAGTTTAAATCCTGAGGAAAGTAAGAGAAAATTACATTTGCTGCCCTCTGCTATGTATACAGATTTCTCATCTGGGGCACTTATCCAGAACTGGCATGAGAAGAAGAGTGCAGCACAACATCCCTCCTAAAATCAGCAGGCCAAGCAGGGTGGGGGGATGGGGGCAGAAACTGCCACTGATCTCCTGTCTTTCTGTATTTAACATGCTAAACATCTCTGCTTTGTCTCCATGGAACTTGAGCGCGCTCACACACACACACACACACCCCGGGTGTTTTGTACTCCACATTAAGAAGCCCACCCCACTGTTTGACAAACCCACTGACTTAAATTGATAAGGATTTATTAACAGTATGTGCAAATGCTTTTCCTCTGGTGGAAATGTAGCAAGTTCTGCTTTAAGTAGTTTTGCACTCCGTCTGGGATGCCCATGGTCAAATGTACAAAGGGAAACAAAGCCCTTTTAATGGGAAGACAGCATTGCATGAGCATACGCATGGCTACAGCTGCAACAGAATAAAAATGGTGCACCGGTTTGGTCTAGAATGAGAGTCGCATATTAATAGCCAGCTCGTGCGCTTGAAACAGAAGACTGTGAATCAGTGTTTTCACTCCTGATGAAAGAGTCACTGCAGACATATTTTTCCGGGACGTGGAAATAAGATTCAGAACAAGTAAAAAGAATGTGTTTTGTATCTTGTATGAACATTTTCCTATTGCACACATTCCTCATCCTCCTGCAAATAAATATAACTCCACAACGTGCACTGTAGCTTTGCTTATTTAACACATATGCTTCATTGGGCATGTCTAGACCTGGCGATATCCTGGCGATCGCCCTGGGATCATCTCTGTGCGTCCACATAATGCAAAGGGGATCCCAGGGGCAAGGAGAAATGATCCCTCCCTTCCCCTGGGATAGCTGGGGCGGCTTTTAGCCTGATTTTCCCCACAGTCTCGGGATTGTCCTGAGACCGCGGGACATTTGGGCAACCATCCCAGTTTCTTCCCGGCCCCTGAAAAGCTCCGTGCCCATCGGGGTGGGGGACACACACACAAGGTTGTTGTTTTTTCATTACATTTTGAAGGAGCGCTCCTGTGCTCGTCTTCAATTAAAAAAAAATAGAATGGTGGCCACAACATCCTCCATCCTCCTGGGACATCGCACACCGCGTGTAGACTAAAGGCTTCATCCCATGTACCTGTTTCCCTCGAATTATCCCCTACAGCGCAAAGCATCATCGTTGTTGTTGTTACTAGCTAAATCACACCCCAGGCGGCAGAGCTCCTAAGTTCCTTTACATACCAGGAAAAGAGTTTAAGGGAGGAAATGTAAAAAAAAATCATTAAAAAATCAATGGATGACCCAATCTGATTCAAATTTGGTATGCTTAAAGCTCTCCTTAAGATCTATTACTGTGCCAATTTTGATGTCTTTAAAACTAACGCAGATGTAAACATTTGTTTAATTCGAAGCTTAAAAGTATCAAATCCTGCTCCTGCGCCCCCAGTGGCCGCTCGGAAAACAACAAATGATTCGCTCCAAAAGTAGTAGCAAAATAGGTCGGGTCTTTTGGCTTTATAGCACAATTAAAGCACGATGCATGGGAGCACTTCACAGTCAAAGCAGATTGTAAACTGGAAAACTTCAGAGTCCTTTGCCCGCAATTCGCAGTGATTGCACAGTATAACGCTGGTGTGATAAAGCTATAAGGGGGAGTATCTCGCGATCACCATATCACGAGATCCTCCACCTCCACCTCCCTGGTGTAGACTTGCCCTTAGAGTGGCTGCAGTCTGAATCAAGTCCCAATGCTTCCTAGCACTGTGCTGGCAAATTGGTGGCACACAATACTTCACTACCCCTGCTGCGGTCTGTGACTAGGGCGCACAAGAAACCAACCTGCTAGGGAAGCAGTGCCAGGAAGAGTTCAGAAGGTTGAAGGGTTGTTGTGAGAGATGTCATTCTGGGAGACGGCCTATGATACCAGTTCCAAGTGTTGATTCTCCTTGCATCTGTTGTCAAATAAAGCTTCTGTCTGAGCTTCTGCAGGGTGATACAGCAGAGTTGTCTTGGTCCTTAGGAACTATGAAGAGAGATGGACGTGTGCAATCATTTTTTGTATTAAGGGAAGGGATAGAGCAAGCGGCCAAGCTGTGCCCAACTTCCACGGTTATGGGGATTGTCTCTCCCATTACAGTGGCCCCCATCATTATTCACACCCCTGCAGCTTAAATGAACCTAGGGTCACACGGGGGGTAGCAATGCTACGTTATTAATGGCTTCCCATGCGCTAAGAGCTCTAATTTGATATGGAGTCCCAAATTTGGCCGGGGGAAAAGTGGTTTCAGAGAGCTGAAATGGCAGTGCACTTATCTGCACAGTTTGAAGGTTGTTAAACTGTCATTTAATTTTGACAGCAAAGGATAGTTTAAGCTCTCAGACACACCAAAGACAATCCTGTTTAAATGAACTCCAGATCAGATGTCAGTAGACTTACCCAGCTTTAGTTCCTAAATAATCGTCTGCTTTGAAAGAAGGGTGCAAACAAACAAATCTAGTTATAAGCAGGATCTGAACTGGCAGATGTGTTTTAATAGGAACTAGATATTTAACAAAGGTTCGCCGGCCAACTACCTCGTGCTCTTTCTGGCACCAGGTGAAGATCTTTTTTTTAATTTTCCCAAGCTTTTTCAGAATTTTAGTATTTGAGTTTTTAGCTCTGCTGTTAAATCTCTGCACTGCTGCTAGGTTCACACCAGGATCACACTTTTATACTATAGTTGTTGTTGTTTTTGCTGTTATATATTTTTTATATATATGTTCTTGAGGAGCAAATATGGATGGCCAACTAACATTCAATTTGCTTTTCCCCCACCTCATTATTTATTTATTTATTTATTTTATTACACTTATATACCACCCCCATTTTTCATATGATATGAAGCCGTTCCTGAGTCTTCCCTATAGGAATAACTTCTGGCAGATTGTATAGACCCACACAAAGCTAAGACAAAGCCACATATATGTCTTCTGATGTTCCTAAGAACAAGTGGGAGAAGTTCATAGATTACTTCTCCCTTCTACATTTGGAGCTGTTCAGGGTATAGAATCATAGAATGGGGGAGTTGGAAGGGGCCTATAAGGCCATCGAGTCCAACCCCCTGCTCAATGCAGGAATCCACCTCAAAGCATCCCTGACAGATGGTTGTCCAGCTGCCTCTTGAATGCCTCTAGTGTGGGAGAGCCCACAACCTCCCTAGGGAACTGGTTCCATTGTCGTACTGCTCTAACAGTCAGGAAGTTTTTCCTGATGTCCAAGCAGAATCTGGCTTCCTACAACTTGAGCCCATGATTCCGTGTCCTGCACTCTGGGAGGATCGAGAAGATATCCTGGCCCTCCTCTGTGTGACAACCTTTTAAGAACTTGAAGAGTGCTATCATGTCTCCCCTCAATCTTCTCTAAACTGGTAAAACACCCTAAACTGGTAAAAAAGAAAAGAAGCAGGTTCTCAGGATGCCAAATATTTATTTTCAAGAAGCCTGATGTGTTTCGGCCTGTTCTTTATTCCAGACCAGAATTGGGCAGCCTTCAGAGATCCCTCTGATGCAGTCAAACCTGGAAGTCAGGGCTGGGCATGTATCCCTCACTTCATGCTATTCGTGTGAGCCACTTTGGGAGACAATAATTGCCTCAAAATCGGGATAAAAATCCTGTAAACGAATTCTCCCCGCTTTAGATGGACAGGAGTGCATCTCAATAGTCCCTTGTTCTTCAAAATTGCATCCTAAGTGGTCCTGCACTCCAATAGACTTCGTGTGTGCTTGAATCTTCTCAGTCTGACACAGTTTCTTACGGCTCTGCTTTTCTTCCCTGATCGGAATCAGTTTCTGATCATCGTCCATGATGTAGCAGCAATTCTTTCAGCCATATTCTCTGCATGCTTCTGCTATGTAGTTGGATTCTGTAGATGATAGAGCTACTACTGTCAGTTTTCGGCTTGCTCCAGAGACCGGTCCATTCCCATACATGAAGAAGTATTCACTAGTGGATTTGTGGTCGGAGCTGTCACCAGCCCAGGCTGCGTCAGTGTAGCTGACAAGTTCTGGATTGCTACTAGCTGGTGATCTTTTGTAGTCCATAATCCCTTTCAAGTGCCTAGCAAGTCTTTTCAAAGTATCATTGGGCTCCTCTAAATGAGCGACTTAAAGCAGGCTCCTGTAAAACCTGGAGGTTTGTAAAACCTCCAGGTTTTACAAACTCGAAGCAAGCCAATCTCATGTACAACCTCAAGAAAGGACTTTATGGACTTAAACAAGCAGCAAGAGCCTGGAATGAGAAATCAAACGAAATACTGAGTGGCCACTCAGGAGCCTGCTTTAAGTCGCTCATTTAAAGGAGCCCTTCTCCGTAGCGGCACCCACCCTCTGGAAAACCCTCCCTCGTGTGGTTCGGGAGGCGGAAATGTCATAGCTTTTAAACGCCTCCTGAAAACATACCTTTTCACTCTGGATTTTAACTTCGTTGGTTTTATAGTGTCCTTTTAAACTTTAAACTTTTTTTAATGTATCTATACTTGTTGTGTTTTATGGTTTTAATGGTTTTAATCATGCACTGCCTGGAGAGCCTCTGCTGATGGGCAGTATACAAATGTAATGAAATAAAATAAAATAAACATGTAGCATTTTTTTTTTAAAAAAAAATTAAATCGGTGAAAAACTGGTGCCCTGCTTCAAGTCTCCGCTTGCCCACATCCCCAGCAACAGTTTTCCAGGGTGATCCACAGGCCTCCGCATTTTTTGCACCCTATCGCTTTAAAAGCAAAATTGACGATATGGGGAAACCAAGGCAGGATCTACACTACTGCTTATAATGGTTTATAAGGGTTATGATAACTGTTCAGGCCGAGGACACATTACTTATACCGTTTTAAAAGTGTTATATACTGCTTGGTGTAGATTGGCCCCCAGATTTAAGAATTGGAAGGAAAGCATTTCTGTGGAGGACATGGATGGATAAGATGTTTTTACTTTGGATCAATGAATAGGCTTAGACGACAGTTTTTGTCCTTTTCAGACTTGTGTGTTAAATATAATTTACCTGCTACTGCTCAATGGCAGTACTTGCAATTGCAACACCTGCTGGAATCTAGGTTTGGCCCAGCCGCTTGTATAGTTTCAGAGCCTCCAGCACTGTGAGAAACACTTTTAACAGCTGAACTGACACATCAATGTACAACCCATATATATATATATATATATATATATATATATATATATATGTATTTAGTAGCAGTAAGTAAATATGATCCTCATAGTTTAAGACTAGATTGGAATAGAGAATTGGAGTGCTCTATCTTGCCTAACCAATGGATGGTTGCTCTAGCATTTGTATCTGAAGCTTCTATGGATCTCAGGTTATGTCTTATTCAGCAAAAAAATATTGTTTCGGGTCCATTGGACTGCACAATGCCTTTTCAATAAGGGTTTGTCTAAGTTGCACATTTGCTGGAGAGATGACGCATCTAACGCTTCTTTAACTCATATGTTTTGGCAATGCCCTTTAGTTGCTCCTTTTGGGGAGGAGTAGGATGACCATATGAAAAGACTGAGGGGGAGGAGTTCACGATCATCATATCGTGAGATCATCCCCCTCCACTCCCCTGGTCTAATTGTTGTTTTTTTTAAATGCAGGGTGGGTGAGGCCCGACTGGGATTGCAGGAGCAGGGACGGGGAGCCCAAGATGTGGGCCGTGACTGCTCCATCAAAGTGCCATTTCAAGGACCATGGCCAGGATCGTGATTGGAGTGGGGACGAGGGTTCTGCTGCCAGGTCACCAGGAGCCGCACAGAGGACCGAGATGGCAGGGAGGGGAAAACAGCCAACACTCTGTGGGTGGTGTGCCTGTTCATCTGTCTGGCACATCAGCCATGCACTTGGGGCTGTTCGCAAAACAACACCCAATGTGTGGTTCGTTACCCATCTTGGGTTAGCATGCCGTGTGAACGTGCCCCATAACTGCACAATGTTTTTGGATTGGTAGCATCCAAAAGCATCCACCATTTATAGTGGACTGTACCATTTCAGATTACAAGTGTTCCTCTAGACCAAAAGTGATCTGCATATAGGAAACTAGATGTCAGAATATCTAGGCCAGAATCCTTCTCTGAGGAGGAGCAGTCCTGCATGTGAACCCGACCTGCAGTCTGAAACGGTACAGTCCTAAGTTTGCCATCACAGTGAGAACTAGGTCATTGAGACAGATAGGTTTCAGCAAGCTGAGGGAAGAGGAACCTTCTTTGTCAACACGCTAGTTGCAGCATGTCCATGAATTAATCTCTACATTTAATTTGACAGTTCTTTTAATAAAGAAGTTTCACATGGAGTCAGAAAACTGACAACCACACTGTGGCATCTTATTTTTCCGGCACAAAAGTAACCTTTGAGGATGCACTTAATAGGTAACACAAGGCGGAAGCCATCTTAAGCACCAAATTAACCAAAAGAGGAAACTTCAATCAATTCAACTCACCATTGCGAGTCATTTACTAAAGGCCTACTTGACATCTTCGCCCTGGACTTCTCCAGCCTTTGCATAAGGTGTAAATATTACTCACTTGCATATGTGATTTACAAGGGTGTCCTTCAATCAAACACACTGGGCATCATTCTCTTCTAATTAACATTTAGAGGCCACATGATTCACTCAGTTGAAAAATGCTTTAATACTGTGTGAAGTCCTAAAGTTACATTATGCAGAAAGGAGCAGAGATCAGAAGCTTATTGACTGAAAAGAAACAAGGACTTCAGCTTGCAGCAATTTGGGGGTGAGGGAAAAGAGTGAATGATGAGTTACAGTAAGCAAAGAGTGAGTTCTTCTGCTACGTACAAGTGGAAGACATATTTGTACAGGACATCTACCTGAGGATAATCACGCAGAAATTACAGTTATGCCATGAATGTTTCACAACCTATCCCAGACAACTTCTATATTCACTTTGGTCTTCAGTGGGCAGGCCAGAACCTAAAAATGGGTTGTTGCATCCTGCCTTTAAGCAGGTCATGAGAATGGTGCCACCACTATTTAAAGTTGTTTCAGAGGAAAGAGAACCAAAAAAAAAAATGTGAGAAAGGGAATGAGGAGAACATATGTAGTACATTAAAAGTGGGTCCTAGATTCAGGTTAAAGGAACGACTTGGCTCTGAAAATGTGGAGTATGACTGTTCTGAAAAACACACACTTACCAAAGAATGAGATCCCATCATAGACTGGCCTTTGAGGGGATTAGGTGAGTAGCTAGGAGCTGCTTATTTCATGACAAATGCACTCATATAAACGAAGTGTAACCTTAGGGTTACTGTGATGCAAACCTACTCTAGAGGTAGCCCCATACCTGCAAAGCCATATGAGTGTTCCATAGTTGATCTGAGGTTTCATTTTTAGCCCAGGTGGTTAGCCTAACCCACAACCCAAGTAAGCAAGAACGTTTGATTTTGGCTAAATTAGTCCCATTAACCGAATTCAATCAACTCTTATGTGAACATGCATTCCCCAAGTGACCAAATTTGAAAATTAACCACGTGTTCCCACTTATACCCTAGATAACAATTCTGGGAATGGTGATTTCGGTCCTGATGTCTGAAGAACATAGAAGACCTAGTGTCATCTCGAAAATCTGTTTCTCTGATGATAATTTTCTTGAAAGATCTTTAGATAGTCTGAAAGATGGAGGATAAAAGATTGCTCTTTCCAGTAATGTGCTTTCTAGAGAGGGGTATATCTTCCTGACAGAGGGTCATTACATGGGGAAATCGCGTTTGCTTACCGTCACTTCTCCACTCGCACATTTGTCCCTCATGACTTCCTCTTTCGAAAGAGGAAGTAAATAACTTGCACGTGGGCCATTCGGTGGGCCATTTTGATCCTGCTGCTTCTCCTGCACACAGCAGGAGATAGCGGCAACTTCCGTCTTTAAAAATAAATTGGACTTACTGGGATTTTTTTTGTCCGTGAGTGCCCAGTAATGAGCACGCAATAAAATGGTCATCTGATGGAGCTCCTAAACTGAGCCTCCTGTCCAGAAACATCCATCACATACCTTAGCATAAGAAGTTTTCATTAAAGCTAGAATCCATAACCTTTAACAGCATAATCCTATGCATGTCTGCTCAGAAGGAAAACTTCTTGAGTTCAATGAGGCTTACTCCTAGGTAAATGGGTTCAATGGGCTTACTCCCAGATAAGTGGCAGCCTAATCCGCTTATTAAACTATAACCTGCTAAAGTATTTAAACAAGTTATTTTTCTGGGTCTTCTTAATAAAATCTAAATGGAAAAGTGAGATAGTTTGCTCTCCATTCATCGCAAGCAAATGTAAAGCAACCCTCAACACCAAGGAGGAAGACTCATCTTCCACCAGCAATACAAAGTCACTAACATAATACACAACGCGCTGCCCGGAATTAGATATTGGATTTAAATCATTGGCATTCATGCTCCAAACCCTTTGCAGCTACAGCAAGCCCACCTCAATTTTACGCAGTGTGTCATACAACACAATGTTGGGGGGGGGGGGGGAACTAATTTACAAATAGGGACAGCAATAACAATGGAAAGCAGAAAGAAGAGCTAGGAAGCATTTAGGAATGCATTCAACATTTACCTTTTTCTCAACAAGTAGCTGCTTCTAATTCTGATCATGTCAACATCACTACAGAAGTATTTCACTGCCACTGCTTCCACAGGCAAAGTTCCACTACAGTTTAATGAAATCTGATTGTCCCTTCATTTGCTCTTGACAGGCATTTTGTGGTGGTAAAAATATTCCCAGCACAAAATGTTTCTCACTGTCCAACATTAGTAAATGAAAATCTATTGCCATTTATATTCTATTTCTGAAATTCAGAGGAGAGTGCTTGCCGTTATGTAGCCCAAAAGAAGCAGCCCTGCACAAGGGGGCCGTACTGGCAGACTTTGGGAAGTCCAAACATTTGTACAAAAGGTCTCTAGAAAAATCCCTTAAAGTGGTGCTAGAACTCCTCAAACTTGCCCTGTACTCCTATTGTGTAAACGCTTTATGAGAATCTTTCATTCTCCTAGCTTTATAATCAATATAACTACATCTACATTTTCTACTAAGGAAATAGTACGGATCAAACCATACAGGAACAGTGAAGGAAATCCCACCAAATGAATGTTGTTTTTTATTGCCTGAATTGCAATTCTGGCCAAAGACAGCTTACGTAGATGCTGCAGTGAATGACTAATTCCTGCCTTATGATAGCAGTGCCTGCATGGACATTTCAACATAGGTTCCCACGAGACGCTGAGCCATACAAATTCTCAGGGGGGTTATATGCAAACATGTGGCAAATTTCAGAAGGTGTTTATCCCAATTCTAGACCAAAATTTGCTTGTCTTTCTTGTGTAATGGTTGCAGTGTTATCAGCTTTCCACTCCTGCGGATCTGCCCAATGCTTAAGGTTGTCTACTGAACCCTGGGTCCATGTTCCCCAACTCTTTGAAGTACCACAGTGGGCATGACAGACAGGGCCTCTTCTGTGGTGTACCACAACAGTGGAATGTTCTGACCCAGGAAATCCACATGGCCCTATTGATGTCCATCTTTTGATGGGCAGCTGAAACAGTTCTCTTCCAATGAGCTTTCTCAGCTGCTGTAATAGGAATACAGAATCAATGTGTGGCTTAAGAACATACTGTACGAACATCAGAAGAGCCATGGTGGATCAGACCAAGGGTCCATCTAGTCCAATACTCTGTTCACACAGTGGCCAACCAGCCATCAGCCAGGAACCCACAAGCAGGACACGAATGCAATAGCATCCTCCCACCCATGTTCCCCAGCAACTGGTGTATCTAGCCTTACTGCCTATATAGGAAAGAAAGGAAAGGAACCTCTCGTGCAAGCACTTGAGTCATTGCTGACTCCTAGAGGGACGCCTGCTTTTGCTGACGTTTTCTTGGCAGACTTTATAGCGGGGTGGTTTGCCATTGCCTTCCCCAGTCGCGGTTACCTTTCCCCCAGCTAGCTGGGTACTCATCACCTCGGAAGGATGGAAGGCTGAGTCGACCTGAGCCAGCTGCCTGAGAACCAGCTTCCGCTGCCTATATAACTACTTGTTCAAATGGTTTCCTGAGTACTGCTCTTTTTATACCATCTCTGATCGTTATTATTGACTTAGCTATAATGTATGAATTTTATATTATACCAGAAAATTCCATGCCATGTATCTTCTAGGATTTTAGGTCATTGGTAAGGAATATCTGTGTTACTTAGTGGTTATATCTGGGGCTAAACGAAGATCCCAGAAATCAACAGACTTTGTAATGACTTCAGATTTTAAATAATTTTATTTAATACTGACATAATCCATGCACACAGCCAAGTTTTAGCTTATGACCCTAAATAAAGAGCAGTTGTTTTCTTCTAGTGATTATAGTTATGGGGACTGCATCAGGAAGGGAAGTTCCCAAGCAGATGAGGCCAAATGTATCTGTGTCTGCTACACATCCTTGGCATATGTAATTCATGAGCACAAAAACTGAAAGTCGAGAAACAAGTAATAGGCCACTCTGATATAAGGTTGGCTGCCTCCATTCAGGTGCCTCTGTTCCGGATTACAAAACGAATGCATAAAATATCTTCTCAAAATAAAATCTTAGTAGAACAGCAGGGAACCTCAGCCTAAGGCTTTAGCAGATCGCTGTTATGTTAGAATCTTGGCTGCTTAAGTCAAAGCTGTCTGAGCCTATATCTGAACTCGCATCCGAAATATCAGGGCCAGTTTGAGCTTTAGCAAAGTTGATGAAAACCTGAAATGAAACAAACAGTGTTATAAGAAATTAAATACGGGATGCTTTATGAATAGCTTACCAGTGCATTCCTTATGGCCTAACTACATGATTAGGAATCATTTCATTGGGCCCGTTCAGAAGACACCTTAAACCAGGAACCGGGCCATGCAGGTGAGCTGCTTTCACCCCCCACCCCCACCCCAGCGTTCCTGGGCGCGGGGCGCCATCTCGCCTGCCCAGCTGAAGCGAAGCCAGGACGCTGGGGTGGAGTGGGCGGCTTTGGAACCACACACCCAGCTGGAAGCCACTCTGGGAGAGCGACTTCCGGGCGCGCCGTTCCAAAGCCGCCCACCCCAGCGTCCTGGCTTCGCTTCGGCTGGAAGCGGGGGGGGGGGCTTCCCAAAACCATCCCCTCAACACACACACACCCCCGGTCCGTGGAAAAATTGTCTTCCACGAAACCGGTCCATGGTGCCAAAAAGGTTGGGGACCGCTGCCTTAAACCATAGCTTTAACCACAGCAAATAAGGCCTTTTGCTTTATTCACCATGGTTAAAGACGTGGTTTAAGGTGTCTTCTGAACACAGCCTTGCTTTCTGGCTTAACCACTGTGGTTAAAGCCATGGTTTAAGGTGTCTTCTGAACAGGGGTCATTGTGTTTTTAAAATTAAATACCAAGTAAGTGTGGCAATAGTGATCAGCACAGCAGTGTGCAGGGAAATTTATTTATTTATTTATTTATTTACATTTATATACCGCCCCACAGCCGAAGCTCTCTGGGCGGTTTACAACAATTAAAAATAGTAAACATTAAAAGTATACAAAAAATTAAAAAACATAAAAACAGTATAAAAACAACAGTATCCATTTAAATGAGGATTAACCCTTTCTTCTCCAGGAACAAACTCAGTAAAAATTCCCCACCCCAGGGAGAACTTCCCCACTTCACCATTGGTGCCGTAGCATCACACATAGTTAGGCCCTAAGATTGAATAGTCAGGAAAATTTAAACAGACTAGGCCTCAAACAAACACTCATATATGACAGGAAATTCATTATTCTCCTACTTCCCACAGACCTTCTGAAATTTTCTACCTTATATATGACTTTTTTTGTTATAATACTAAACCCGTTTATATATGAAATTCAAGCCCTTATGTGCTGCTTGGCTAGTACAAAACAGATGCTTATTGAGGGCTAAAAAAACAGCAGATACCGCTGAGATATCATCTAACTCAAGGCTGAATCACATTACTACTTCTTTAAGATGTATATAAAAAGTCACCTGTGCATGCTACAAATACGTGGAGCAGTTTCTGACTCACTTTTGTTTCCCCATTTTCATACAACCATAGTTAGGAGGAATTCCACCCATCCTAACCGTGTTGTATCTCAGGTACATCTGTATGCAAGAAACTAAATCTCTGCCAGAGGACCAGGGTACCACTGGTAATAATAACTGCCTTTCTCTGTGGTGGTGTCCTGGTTGTGGAAACCCCGTTGGCAACAACACTGATTTATTTGAGGTCAGGGTAGGAGAACATCTAGAGTCTGTGGGCCCGATTCCCAACCCAAGAACCCGCCAGGGGCTGCATGTCTTCTTCCATTGCCACACCACCAAATTTACCACTGCAATTTGGCAGCATGGGAGCAAAAAAGGTCTGATTTTTCTTTTTAAACCACGGCTTGTTCTACTGGCAATAAAGGGAAATAGCTCCTTTCTTGAGCAGTGGTGGTCACAAAACAGGCCAGGCACCCCCATATGCAACCTGTGGATTGCGTGCTGTGCAGCCTTGTTCTAGGCCAGCCTTCCTCAACCAGGGGCGCTCCAGATGTGTTGGACTGCATCTCCCAGAATGCCCCGGCTGGGGCATTCTGGGAGTTGTAGTCCAACACATCTGGAGCGCCCCAGGTTGAGGAAGGCTGTTCTAGGCGAATGGTTAAAGCTGTCCTGTTCTTCCAGGTCTTTGATACTTCTTCCGCCTGATATTTTATGTGCATAAATGTCTAGGTTGTGACGTTTTAGGCATCGGTGTGATATTTTATATTGTTTGTAAAATTGTTAGCTGCCTTGAAGGCCCAGAATGGTGAGATAAAAATGTTTAAAATACCCTACTTCTTCGATTCTAAGATGCACTTTTTTCCCCATATAAACAACTCTAAAAATGGGGTGCGTCTTAGAATCGCGGGTGTGCCTTAGGTGTTTTTTTTTCTGTTGGTGGTACTGAAATTAGTGTGCGTCTTACAATCGATGGTGTCTTACAATCGAAGAAATACGGTAAATGAATTAGTAAATCATTAGAGTGTTATTTTGTGCCTTGAACATTTTAAGGGTAGGACATTTTTAAGGGCGTAAGGCAAGGATGCGTTAATTATAAGATATCCTGCCTCGGAATATAGAGACAGGCTGGGAGAATCCTACATTTCTTACAATTTAGCTCCCTAAATGTAAAGCAGCAACAACTCAATAAGGAATGGATTCCATTGCTCATGTTTGGAATGGACAAGAACAGTTTCATACCTCTTCTAGAGTCGTTTGACTCACTGAGAAGTGCCTGATTCTGAAGATTGCTTTGTTCGACTCCAGCAGTTGAAATATGTTTGCTACACCTCCTGCAGACACCGGGACATGATATTCCACCATATTCAGCTGATGGTCCTAGATGAATAAGAAGATTTACTGCAAACAAATGTCAGATTAGGAAAAGAGGGAGGGGTGTTTTGGAAAGGGAGTGTGGCTGCTTCCAGCCTGGATCTCTCCTGCTTGGCCTTTGTGCAGATGCGGCACCAATCCCTTTGCAAGGGCCTGTGCAGGGTCCTTTCCCGGGGCCTCTACTATTCTTCCTGGGTCTTCCCATGTCAGTTAGTCAAGGAGCCCCAGAATCAGTATCAATGATACTGGCTGCTACTCAACAGGAACATGGTTCAGCTGCCAGTTCTTTCATTTTATCATTCCTTGCGAAGGCACCTCACAGAATCTCACACGCTAAGCCTCAGCACCCCTGTCTTTGTAAACCGCCCAGAGAGCTTCGGCTATGGGGCGGTATATAAATGTAATAAAATAAATAAATAATAAAACACCAGTGTTTAAAGATTTCACAGATCTTTGAAGATGAATGAGAAAAAAGACCGTACAGCCCACTCCATGTATGTATTATACAACTAAGGATGATATTTGTGATAACAGTATTTGGCTGGTGCTGGTTTATCTTAGTGGAACTCCACTTTAATGATAGAATCGCTGAAGTAATTCAAGATACCAACCATTTTTACCATTTCTCTCATCTATTCAAAACTATTTCGCCTCACTCTAGCTTGTGTCTGGGCTGCGTCGCTTTTAGTTTGGACACTCCTTCACTCAACGAATGCGCCTTCATACAAAAGTATGCCCTACGTGAGCAGGTCGTGGAGGGAAAGTCCTAGCCTGGACTTCTGCCTGACATGCTAGTTTTCTATGCGCAGCAATTTTTTAAAAAAATATTGTTCTACAGAGGAACGTTTCGTCGATGTTCATCATGTGAGACCCCACCTGCAATCTGAAGTGATGCGACCCACACACAGGAGTGCCACCCCAGTGTGTGAACATGAGCTTACACAAAGACCTCTGATAACTTGAAATCTTTCACATATACTACAAAAATAAGAAAGTTGTGTGTTTGGGGCATTTTGCCATAAACAGCACACATGGGCTGCCACTTCGCCACTAAACCCTGCAGTGCCGCCACTTTGCCACTAAACCCTGCAGTGCCGCCACTTTGCCACTAAACCCTGCTCTGCCGTCACTTTGCCACTAAACCCTGCTCTGCCGCCACTTTGCCACTAAACCCTGCTCTGCCGCCACTTTGCCACTAAACCCTGCTCTGCCGCCACTTTGCCACTAAACCCTGCACTGCCCCACTTCGCCACTAAACCCTGCACTGCCCCCACTTCGCCACTAAACCCTGCACTGCCGCCACTTCGCCACTAAACCCTGCTCTGCCGCCACTTCGCCACTAAACCCTGCTCTGCCGCCACTTCGCCACTAAACCCTGCTCTGCCGCCACTTCGCCACTAAACCCTGCTCTGCCGCCACTTCGCCACTAAACCCTGCTCTGCCGCCACTTCGCCACTAAACCCTGCTCTGCCGCCACTTCGCCACTAAACCCTGCTCTGCCGCCACTTCGCCACTAAACCCTGCTCTGCCACCACTTTGCCACTAAACCCTGCAGTTTCGCTGCTACAGGGTGGTAGCCGGGGGTGGTGGTGGTAATCCAGCTGGCAGGAGGCAGCATGGGTTTTCTGGAGGCCATTCAGCTCACCTGGCCTGCCCCCTGACCTCTGCCTGGCTTCCAGCGATCAATCAGGGGGTGCCATCTGCCTAGGAATGCCCTCAGCTTGATGCTGGAGCGAGGTCACATGGTTGGAAGGGCCGTGGTGACCTCACTTTGAAGAATAAGTCAGGGTAAGTCCTGAACCTTGTAAAAGCCCTGAGGTGGTTGTGTATCGGTAGCTGTGCAGTGGACACAGCCGCACTGCGCAGCCACCATGGGACGTAGAAGACGGCTAGTCAGACCCATGGTTATTATTACTAGGGGTAGTCTACTGATCTAAAACCACATTAGACTTTTGCAAAGATACATAGGTGGCATAAGGGCTTAAAACATAATCTAAGTCCTTCCAAATCTTATTTTTTTATATATTTACCTTTAAATGTGTATTTGGAAAGTTCGTCTGCAAAAATTCTGTCAGCTTCTCTATGCAAACTGCATCGTTATTCAAATGCATCTTCACAGTAAATCCTCTTCCGAATCTAGCAGGGGAAATAATATAGATACACATATATTACGGAAAATAAAAGATTTTTGAAGTTCTGTACTAGATTTAAACGGTTCCTCTAGAGCAGCCTTCCTCAACCTGGGGTGCTCCAGATGTGTTGGACTGCACCTCCCAGAATGCCCCAGCCAGCCGAGCTGGCTGGGGCATTCTGGGAGTTGTAGTCCAACACATCTGGAGCGCCCCAGGTTGAGGAAGGCTGCTCTAGAGGACCAAATGAAAGCCATATTCCTAGGCATAACCCTGGGGCCATCTCCAAACCACAGAAAGTCACCCGTCAGGGATGACCAACTTGCACAACTCTAGTGAAAACCGTGAGAAGTAAGAGTACAATCGAACAGTTTTGCAAGAGGGATTAACACTGAGCGTGTTTCCATCACCCAGCTGGCACGCATGACTTCATGCACACCTGGGCCATTATCAGAAATAAGCTGAAGTACCTTAAACCCATGTCTAGATAGAAGACAGGATGGGAACCTAGAAGGATGTAGAACCCAGGCACTTTAACTATGGCCTGGGAGCTGCAACGTGAATGGGGAGGAACTCTGATGCGTCTTATGCTCATCCCTCTGTGGATGAGCATGAATGCTGCATCTATACCTTACAGTCATAGAGATGAGTTACAATAAAATAAAATAAAAATGACACCAGCATGTGAAATGAGTCCTATATTTCCCTGTCCACAGAACTAAGATCACCATTTCTTTGCTTTGCTTGGATATAGGTTTTTTTCTCCCTTTATGCCTTTTACAAAGCAAAACCAAAAAAACCTTAAAAAGTTGCATGGCTCCCTGCTCAATTGGGCCCACAGTAAACCTGGTGCATGACAAACCTGTTTTTTTTTTTTTTTTTTACCAACCTGCTCTTTATATGCTGCAGTGAACCCATGCACTGGAAACGGCCGTTTACCATGACAGCCAGCCGCGTGCAGAGCGCCTCACATTCTTCCATGCTGCAAGCGAAGGAAAAAGTGTTATCGCAGCACGAGGGAGCGAGGAGAATCCTCAAATATGGTAGGAAAAAAGGAGAAGTTTTCAACAGCCTACTTGTAAAATGCATATCATTTGTCCATCAATCAGTACCTAGGAAGATGGGCTTCAACCGTGCAAGATTTCTGGGCAGCACTGCTGCGTTAGAGCAGGAGTGGGCGATGTGTGTCCCTCCAGATGTTGTGGGATCGCAATTTCCATTGCCCTGTGCAGCATGGCCAATGATGAGGGATGACAGTAGCTGCAGTCCAATAACATCTGGAGAACCACATCCCTGCTCTACAGGGTTTTAAGTCAGGCTCTAATCTGGGCTTCAGGAAAGATCTCCTTCTGACTCCCCACATTCCATTTATCCAGGCCCTGCAAGGTAGGATCCACCTAGGAATACGATGAACGTATTGTATGCTCCTAGTATGCTCCTAGTATGCTAGGATTTAAATGAGCTGTAACAAGCTCTTACACTGCGGAAGAAAGAAAAAGCATCTCCTCTTGTCTTTCGGATAATGGGGTGTTTGGCTAGATGAAGCAATGGGTTTCTTCATCTCTTTAATTCCTGCCCTTCTTGAAGGAGAAAGGAAGGGAAAGCTATCACCCTGCCATTTTGTTTATGTAACTAATCTGCAGCCAGAGATCGGATTATTGAGTAATTACTGACTACAGTTTTCACCTCCAATCGCTTATATAGGCATGGAATCTTTTTTCATGGAATCTTATACTGTGGCCTTAGCTAGACCTAAGGATTATCCCAGGCAAATGGAGGTGTCGTCCCTGCCTGCTCCCGGGATCCCCTGTGTGTCATTTGGATGCACAGGAATGATGCCGGGACAATCCCAGAATATAGGCCTGGTCTAGCCATGGCCCGTATGTTCCTATTTGCACCTGTAGATTTGAGGAAGAAGCACAGTTCCATGAGGGCTGAGGAGGCACACCTGTGATGGCAGCCATGTTATAGAAGGTGATGCTTTTGGAAATCCATTCTGCCACCTCTTCATTGGCATTCAGTGGCCAGTTAAAATAGGAAGGTGTTCAGTGCTCGCTCAGGTTGTTTTGATTTGCATTTTCATTCCTGCTATGGATGTTTTTATAATTGGGTTTTAAATTGTTTTATTGTTGCAATTTATGATTTGGATTAACTTTGGAAGCCCTATAAGAATCTGCTTTCTGGAAGCCCAACTATCTCTTCAACAGCTGCCAAAGGGACACCATAGAGAAACAACTGGAGGGGGGTAGCATTCTTCGTGGGAATCTAAGTCCCAGAAATTTTGCTCAGCTGGAGACAACAAGAGGAACTTATACAAATCTATGCCCTTATACAAATCTATGGTGCAACCACACTTAGAATACTGTGTACAGTTCTGGTCAACTAAAATGATGAAGGGGCTGGAGCATCTCCCCTATGAGGGAAGGTTACATCAGCTGGGATTGTTTAGCTTGGAGAAGAGGAGGCTGAGGGGAGACATGATAGACGTGTACAAAATTATGCATGGTACGGAGAAAGTGGATAGGGAGACATTTTTCTCCCTCTCTCAAAATGCTAGAACCAGGGGATGTCCCATGAAGCTGATTGGTGGGAGATCCAGGACAAATAAAAGGAAGTACTTCTTCACATAGCACAAAGTTAAATTATGGAACTCACTACCACAAGATGTAGTGATGGCCACCAATTTGGATGGCTTTAAAAGGGGGTTGGATGAATTCCTGGAGGAGAAGGCTATCAATGCCTCCTAGCCCTGATGGTTGTGTGCTATCTCCAGTATTCAAGGCAGTAAGCCTGGGTGCACCAGTTGCTGGGGAACATGGGTGGGAGGGTGCTGTTCAAGGTCTTGCTTGTTCATCCCTGGCCGATGGCTGGTTGGCCACTGTGTGTGAACAGAGTGCTGGACTAGATGGACCTTTGGTCTGATCCAGCATCAGGGCTCTTCTTATGTTCTCATGTTCTTATTAACTGTAGCTGGAACATATTGTTGTTGTTTTTGATATTGTAATATTGAACATGTTTTCTTGTTTTTACATTGTATTTCTGTGTTTTATTGTAAGCTTGAGTGTTATTTTAATAGAAAAGTAGGGTATAAATATTAAATGAACTAAACATTAAAACAGGTAGCAGCAATGTCCCACAAGTATAGTTGAAACGTGACAACTTACATTCATCTTGTATACTGGTTAGCAAGAACAGAAAATTAGGTATTTCCTAGGCTAGCAGCCATGACATTTTAACTCTATTTTTCTTGTCAGCTTTTAACTCAAAGGAGTTCATAGTAACATTACTTAAGTGAACATGAATATGTTTGAATACAGATTTTAAATCTCCCACTCCCCCACTCCCTAACAGCGATTATCTATTATCTTGGGCACTCTACCTGTGAGAAGTAAGTATCACTGAACATTGGTTCTGTACTTCCTCAGTGATGATTTTCCACAGATGCCTCTTAGCATTAGGATCCATTCCAGAGCTTGGTTCATCCTAAATAAAATTTATTTATTTATTTATTACACTTATATACCGCCCCATAGCCAGGGCTCTCTGGGCAGTTTACAGAAATTCTAAAATTGAGATAAAAACAAGTATACAAAATTTAAAATTCTAAAACACAGAACATACACACATAAAGCATTAAAAACCGTTTAAAAACACCTAAACATGTGTGTGTTTAAGATGAGCCGCCATATGCCTGGGCAAAGAGGAAAGTCTTAACCTGGCGCCGGAAAGATAGCAGCGTTGACGCTAGGCGAGCCTCGTCAGGGAGATAGTTCCATAGTCTGGCGGCCACCACTGAAAAGGCCCTGTCCCTCGTTGCCACACTCCGAGCCTCTCTCGGAGTAGGCACCCAGAGGAGGACCTTAGATGTTGAACGTAGTGACCGGGTATATTCACGTCGGGAGAATTTGACAGTCAATGCAAAGGGCAGTATTTAATCCTTCCCTAGCGCAACAAGAAGGTAGTGGTTCTAAGGGCACGTGGAAATGCTTGTTTACGAAAAAGGGTAGTGTTAGTGGAGCTTGTAGAAGGAAACTCTACCCACTATTCCTGATCCAGAAACAAGCATTTCCAGTGTCGGTTTTGGAATTGCTGTTTTCTGTTGTGTGAGCGGAAGGTCCCATTTGAGCAACACATTGAGCAGCAGAAGTTATTGAATACTGTCCAAAGAGTCAAAAAAAAGAAAAGGAGATGGTATTCTCATCTGTTTCCTTTTTCTTAAAATCCACTTATTCCTAACCTTCACATTAATTATTTCAGCCTTCATTTTAGAGTTGTTCCCAGAAGAAGAAGGTGATGATCATCATCTTTATGAGTATTATTTAGTAGGAGCAGCAGCAGCAATATTAAGAATGAAATCCTAAGTATACTTACTTGGGAATAGGAAAAAGGAAAGGAACCTCTCGTGCAAGCACTGAGTCATTACTGACTCTTGGAGGGACGCCAGCTTTTGCTGACGTTTTCTTGTCAGGCCTTATAGCGGGGTGGTTTGCTGTTGCCTTCCCTGGCCGTGATTACCTTTCCCCCAGCTAACTAGGTACTCATTTTACCGACCTCGGGAGGATGGAAGGCTGAGTTGACCTGAGCCAGCTGCCTGAAACCAGCTTCTGCTGGGATCGAACTCAGGCCGTGGGGAGAGTTTCAGCTGCAGAAACTGCTGCTTTACCGCTCTGCGCCACATAAGACTACTTGGGAATAAGCCCCACTGAATTCCATGGAATTATGTCTGAGTAAACATCTACAGGATTGCACTATAAAACACCTATAACTGCTAGGCAGTGTACAAAAGATATATATGAAAATTCTTTGCTTACAAAAGCTTATATTGGGACTTAAGATTAATTAGAGATGAGGTGCCTTCCTCCCATTACATTTGAAATGTAATTAAAACTTATGATTTCTTCCTTTTCTGAATTGTTCGATAAACTTCAGATTGCACTGCGTAGGCATGGTACAATCCAGGAAGCTAGACCTCATAGAACATTATTCAGCAGCTAACCTTGCACCGTCGTAAGGTGCTGTACATACATTAAGATGATTAAGGCACAATCCTATGCATGTTTAGACAGGAAGAAGAACTACAACTCTCAGCATGCCTCCAGCCAGCCATGTTAGTTGGGGCATGCTGGAAATTGTAAGATTCCCCCCCCCCCCCCAGTCTAAACATGCATATCATTGCACCCTAAGATGGTCATTAATGGTAAAAGTTAAGCAAATTGCAAACGTGTACCATAGAAGTGCTTAGCACTGGGTGCAGGCGCACCATGTTATAAAGCGGTAGTGGAGAGAGACTGTGGCCTTAGCTAGACCTACATGCTATCCCGGGACGGAGGAGGGAAGATCTCACATTGTGTTTAACACGAGATCCCTCCTCTGTCTACATGTGACACACAATGACCTCAGCAGGAGAGGCGTTGCGTCCGCCATTTTTTTTTAAAGGAACAGCAGCGTACAAACGCTCGTGCACATAAGGTAAGTGTTTTTTTAAAAAATTTAACTCTCTTTTCCCACTCCCCCCACCCTACCTCTGATGGGCGCAGCTCTTGGCTCCGTGTGAAGAATCACGCAGAGCTGGGACAACCAGTCACCTGGCCACACAGTCTCAGGCTCAGCCTGGGACGATGGAAAAACCAGGGTCAAAGGTGAGGGTTATATCCTGAGGCAAGGGAGGAATGATCTCTCCCTGATCCCGGGATCCCCTGTGCGTCATGGGGCCGATCCCGGGGCTCACCCTGGTCTAGCTATGGCCAATGATGTTGAAAGCAGATATACCAGTACAGACATCTAGGACTGCACAACAGTTACGGAGAGCAGTTTTTATATAAAGACGAGTCTATTCAAGAGAGGAATACTAACAAAATGACGCTTGCGCTGTGCACATGCTTGAGCTCTGAGCTACATCTGCTTCATTGACTGATGAAAACAAGGTTTCTGCTTTGAGCATTTCACTCCTAGACAATAGAGCACAGATGAGCTACCGTAATGCCATTGTCCTACAGCAGGCATCATCAGCAAAACTGTTTGAATTGTTGGTTGTTTGGTGATAACATGTTATTCAAAACAGAAACAGCACAGCTTGATAGTGAGGAAGCAGGCTGAGTTTGCTGCTCTCCTACTGAGGAAATCTCGCCGCCCCCGCCTGCAGCTACGGAAATTTCTTGCATTAACACCAGGGTCCTTATACTTTATTATGGGTGGTGGTCTCTAAAAGCTGCTTCTCTGATTACATGGCATCGGTCCCAATCCTTTAGAAGTGCACAAGTCTTTATGTGCACAGTGGGGCTTTTCTTAACTATGGTCAATTGAGGAAACGGAATCCCTAAGCATATGAATATATATATATATATATATATATATATATATATATATATATTTGTGCTGTGTTGTGATTTAATCAATGTACCACATACAGAGTCTACTGCACATCAACAACTCATAAGCAGAAAAAACACAAAAGCTGCACATGCACCAATTTTTAAATTATTTTTAAAAAAATTCTCCAAGTTAAACTGGAAGACATGCAGAGCAGCGTAGGTGGCAGAGGGTCCTACAGAACCCAAATAGGTGAACACTGAATAGGTGAAATCTGCTTATTTCTTATACTGGAAGTTCATAAGGAAGTAACGAGCTTGCAAAGAATCAAGAGCTGCTATAATTAACATTAACTAACGCAGACAATTAACATAGGGTGAGGCACACAGATTTTTTTTCCTGATCTGACTAGAAAGTGACAGCACCAAGTTAACATTCTGCCTCCCAGGGACACAAACGGAGGGCAAATTTGTACCATCAACTTCACTGACAGTATGTGTACGCTAGGCTTGTTACTTCCAATTTTTCATCCCTTAATTGGCTGATAAGAGAAGAAAATCAGTTAAGGTAGCAATCCGTTGATAGCGGCAGTGAACAAATAACTAAGTCAGGGAGGAATTCAACTTGTGTCTTTCTAGCCCCTGCTCTTTGGGCTTCATACGGGTGTTGTGGCAATTACATTCTGCATGTTGATTGCAACT
Source organism: Elgaria multicarinata webbii (assembly GCF_023053635.1). Lineage (NCBI taxonomy): Eukaryota > Metazoa > Chordata > Lepidosauria > Squamata > Anguidae > Elgaria > Elgaria multicarinata. The sequence goes on from NC_086172.1 coordinate 20,874,085, forward strand.
GTAGCTTTCGGATGTTTCTAGAATGGTCACTTGGCCCCACCACTGCAGATTATATATATATATATATATATATATATATATATATATATATATATATATATATTCCATACTCCTGGAAATAAAGCCAGACTGCTCACTTGAGGGAATGGTATTAAAGGCAAAACTGAAGGACTTTGGCCACATAATGAGAAGACAGGATACCCTGGAGAAGAGGCTGATGTTAGGGAAAGTGGAAGGCAAAAGGAAGAGGGGCCGACCAAGGGCAAGATGGATGGATGATATTCTGGAGGGGACAGACTTGACCCTGGGGGAGCTGGGGGTGGCAACGGCCGACAGAAAGCTCTGGCGTGGGCTGGTCCATGAAGTCACGAAGAGTCGGAAACGACTGAACGAATAAACAACAATATATATATATATATATATATATATATATATATATATAATATCTTTGCATCTTACAAAAGGTTTGATGCTCAAAGTGAGTGGATGTTAGTAAAAAGGACAATTTGCAGAATAAAATGGCAAAAAAATGTATAACAGTATTTATATACTTTTATATAAATACAAGAAGAGACATTTCCAGAATATCATGCATCCTTCTAAACTATTAGCTTTGTCACACCAGGGTTATACTGTGCAATCACTGCGTATTGTGTGCAAAGGACTCCAAAGTTTTCCATCTTATAATCTGCTTTGACTGTGAAGTACTCCCAGGCATCCTGCTTTAATTGTGCTTCTTAGCCAAAAGAACCGACGTATTTTACTACCACTTTAGAAGCGAATCTTTTGTTGTTCTCCGAGCGGCCACTGGGGGCGCAGGAGGATGATTTGATATGTTTAAAGTACAAATTAAACAAATGCTTACATCTGCGTAAGTTTTAAAGATGAAGACATCAAAATTGGCACAGTAATAGATATTAAGGAGGGCTTTAAGCATACCAAATTTGAATCGGATTGGGTCATCCGTTGATTTTTTTTTAATGATTTTTTACATTTCTCCCCATTAAGCCCTTTTCCTGGTATGCAAAGGATCTTAGGAGTGCCGCCGACCGGGGTGTGATTTAGCTAACAACAACAACGACAGCTTTATGCTATGGGGGATAATTCGAGGGAAACAGGTACGTGGGATGAAGCTACATATGGGCCGTGTCTTGACGCCGACACCTTTGCTGCTCATTCCTTCGAAACCTTGCAGCAGGCTAAATCTTGATTGCAGGAGGGAGCGTGGGGTTTCCGGCTGAAAAAGCCCCAGCCCCAGTGGCCATTTGGCTCGTTGAGTCCCCCCCCTGCCCTGCCATCCTGGCTTACCACAACCTACCTTGGGCCTCGACACCCCCCAGAACACCCCCAGCTTGAACCCAAAGCAAGGTCACCACTGACAGATGGCAGAAAGAAAAAAAGCAGCAAAGGAAAAAAAACGTATGTTGGCAACTTTTAAAGCACAGAGTTTTGGGAGAAAAGCTCATGGTGGCTGTGACGTATAAATGACGCAGTGCCACTGCACATCCACCATGGGGTGGTGGGGAATACAGGGCACACAGACAGCCCCTTAGTCTCATCCAAAGGAAATGAAAACGAAATCCTAGCCTACCCCTGGAACTTCTCACAACTAAGCAAGGTGGGGAGGGTTATCACAGGGAGAAAGAGTATGGATTCCTTTCTTACACAGAAAATAAGCGAATACAGAATACTTCTGACTTTCTTGAGTAGGGATTATTTCTTGTCTAGCCCAAATAAGCCCTTCCCACTGTTCATTTCTGTTCAGGACATAAATTCTGTGACTAAGCGTGCTGCGCACACCCTCTGGCTTTGACAAAATATCCTGTCTCCCTTCTGGTTGCTACTGCTGCTATTGCCACTGCAGTTCTTCAAAGATGATGTAGAATCACAAGCTCCCCCCCCACTTCACCCCCCACCACAATAAAGCTGTAATTTCTTACCAGCAGTAAAATTGATGGTTTCCCAAGAAGGGCCAGAGCAGCTGATAACTTTCTGTTGGTGCCATAGCTACACATCGAGGTGATTCTATGTTTGTAGGGCATCAGGTTAAGTCGATAAAGAAGCTGAAGGACAATCTGTGGAAACAATCTTTCTTTTAACCACAGATTTTTAAAAAAGGGTACTGCAATGTTGTTATTGTGTGTGCCAGTGAGTTCCAACGATGAGGACATGACAGCATAGATATTGGCACCTGACATTTAGGTAAATGAGTTTCTTACCATTTAAGAACTTCATCATTTTCTTTTTGTGTATGTGTGTGTCTCTCAGCTGTCTGCTCTCTCTCTCTTTTTTTTAGCTCAGGCTCAATGCTAGCTAATCAGCAATTTTAAACTTGCATGCATTTAAATCAAACTTTGCTAAATTTATAGCAAACGGAAATAACAACCCTCTTATTTTGCTTATCCCCTCTTGCCAAATTAAGCAGTACATCTTGAACTACAAAACTACTGGCATATTTATAGCTGCCTTGTGCTCAACAAAACCAGCGTATGCCTTTGCTTAGCTCCTCCACCAACTTTTTTGTGATATGAGTGTGGATGTCTTTTTCAATTCTGAAAATCGCTTCTGGGATGAAGAAGGGACTTGGCTAGTGACCTCCCCAGTTCTCAGCCAGGCAGCACCATGAATAGCAGCTTCTGCCACAAACCTGATGAACAGGTTTCTTCTAATCTCAATCCAGGGGAAAAGACTGGATAACTGACAGCTATGTAGCTGGAACTGACCACTTTCACAGTTGATGTGACCAGACAGAAGGCCAAACGTTCCAATTTGGCCCAAGCCAGACAGCTATTCCAGGAGTGAGTGCAAAGACGTCCTCTTTAAATTCAAGCATAGCAGCAATTATTAATTGTATAATTGGTGCCATGCTTATTTGTATCTTCTGCCTTGCACTTAAATGTATGCAGATGTATGAATCCAGATCACTGAGAGTTCAATGAGAAGTCCTGCTGTTCACATTTTTAGAAAACTCTTTTCCAATCTTAATGATGAGTAAGATTAGGCAGGTGTATTTAGAAACCACTGAAAGACATTGTTTTTATGAAGGGGAGCTGAACAGTAGTATTTTTTCCTCTTTAAGAGGAAAAGATGACTGCAAGCCTGGAGTCTTTCACTGGCCTCTGGAAAAGCCAGATTATTATTCACTATATGTAAGCCATCGAAAAAGACATTGAGCTCAAAATGAGTCCAGCAATTGGAATTTCATTTCAGAATCTTCACACTAAGGCCATGGCTAGATGACAGGGGGTAGGAGGACGACGATCTCACAATTTTATGATCGTGAGATCGTCGCCCTGGTCTACACGTAGCGTGCGACATTGCGGCCGCCATTTTGGATTTTTTCCTTCCTCAGGTTTTCATGCTTTATTTCAACAAAAAAATATACAACATACTGCCACACAACATATTCATTATACACTGTCGATTATTTCAGCTATTCAACTCAGCATAACACACCTATTAATATCTAAGAATAAATTAAGTAAATTTTGTATCCAATGAATACAATTTTCATAACACTACACAAAACATCCCAAAATAAATTAAATGTAAACTAAATTAACTAGATTAGATAGTACATAAGATCAGAATATCACATATCTCCCAAGTGATGTTTTATTATATATAGTTAAACAAGAATATATATTAATTTCTCTATCATAATTATTTTTCCAATAATCAATAAAAGGGTTCCATTCCTCTATAAATTTAGGGATCTGTTGTCTGCCATCTCTTAACTTCACTACTTCACTAATTTTCAATAATTGTGCAATTTGCCACACTTAAGTAAACCATTCTTTAATAGCAATTGGTTTTCTATTTTTCCAGTTCTTGGCTATTGCCATCTTTGCTGCTGTTAACAAATTTGATAGCATTGGCTGATGAATTTTTAAGATTTCAGATTGAAAGAGCACCAACAACATCGTTTTGGGATTAAAAGATAGATTATAACCACGAGCGTTCGTGCACAAACTGTAAATTTTAAAAAATGAAAAAATAAAATTCCCCGAGGAGCTCTGTGCCCCGTGCCCAGTTACTCGCGAGGAGCCAGGACAAACTACGAAGGCAGGCCACACTTTCCACGATCTCGGGATCATCCTGAGATGGCGGAAAAACCACGAGAAAAGGGTACGGCGATATCCCGGGGAAATGGAGGGATCATCCCTCCCTGCTCCTGGGATCCCCTGTGCATCATGTAGACGCACAGGGATGATCCCGGGGATATCGACCTGTCTAGCTATGCCCTAAGTCAATTTGTAAGTGAAATTATTATAGACAGATAAATGGACACATTGTTCTAGAATAAACAATGTTTATTCTAGAACAATGTGTCCATTTATCTGTCTATAATAATTTATTAATAATAATAATAAATTATTATAGACAGATAAATGGACACATTGTTCTAGAATAAACATTGAATAAACCAACTTACAAATTATAAATTATAGTCTCACAGATCACAAGAGAGCCACCCAAATTTGTTAGATCAATGTTCTTTTCACCCAAGGACGAGATCCAAACAGCCCTTAAGCACGACTCCACCATTCCAGCGACAGAGGGTTCAAAAGCGCTTTATTGATTAGTAATCAAGGCCTGGTCTGATTGCTCCCTTTGAAGAGACCAGGCCTTGATTACTAATCAATAAAGCGCTTTTGAACCCTCTGTCGCTGGAATGGTGGAGTCGTGCTTAAGGGCTGTTTGGATCTCGTCCTTGGGTGAAAAGAACATTGATCTAACAAATTTGGGTGGCTCTCTTGTGATCTGTGAGACTATAATTTATAATTTGTAAGATGGTGGAATGTTCAGGAAGCTTTTTTTTTAAAAAAAATATCCAGCTCTTGAATATAATGTTAAGACAAATTGTGGATACTATTTAGAGATTTATTCAGACCATAGTAATGCTGACTATAAATGCATCATTGTATTGACAGTGATATTACAATACTTTAGTCATCCATAGAGCTGACCAAAGCAGAATGAGTGCACTGCTGCAGAACACACGCACGGACAGAACGTACATCTGGATACAGCCTAAGATTACTTACCCCTTTAATATGTTTCTCTGGGATGCCATGTAATCGAGCATAATAATACATGTGTTCTTCCACTGTCAGCCAGTCATCAAGAGCATCTTCTTGAGGGCAGTACCCAAATAGTGACCAGTGTGCATCATCAATATCATTCAAGGATCTGAATTTTAAAACCAAAGTATTCTTCTTATGTTCTGAAAGATTTCTCTTCTGTTCTTAAAGGTTAAGGTTAATTGAAAGCAAAAAAGCCCTGTGCAGACAAATTGTGTAGAAATGCATGCATGGGAAGTGTGGTCTTGTTGTTAGAGACATTACATCCGCTGTGATGGCTTTCTCACCACCCCTGACCTCTACTCAGTTAAGGATGTATGCACAGAGGCCCACATTGAGACATCTCAGTGAATGTAGCCTTAGAAAGCATTAGCTATACCCTGGAAAAATGAAGTGGATAGGTCATGCAGAAATGTAGGGCTGTGTTCAGAAGACACCTTAAACCACGGCTTTGACTACAGTGAGTAAGGCTTTTTGCTTAATTCACCATGGTTAAAGCTGTGGTTTAAGGTGTCTTCCGAACACAGCCTGGCTTTCTGGCTTAAAGCCATGGTTTAAGTTGTCATCTGAACACAACCGTAGTGTTTGTTGTAGACAGTCTTCATTCTTGGTTGGCTGTCAGGTGGTTTAGAAGCTCAACGTGGACTCTACTCTCTCTTCCCCTCTCTCATCAGTATCAGTAACACTTTTGATGGCAGTGTCCCGGGCACTTTTTGATGGCAAAAGTGGTTCTATAGGACCAGATCTACACCAAGCAGGATATGACACTTTGAAAACAGTTTGAAACCTGTATATGTAATGTGTCCTGGGCCCCAACAGTTGTCACTACTTTTATAAACCATTTTAAAGCAGTAGTGTAGATCCAGACCTAGTTCTACACTACTTCTATTTTGTGGATGTGCTGAGCTTCACTGACTGGGCCTGCAATTCCATACCTATTCACATGGCTGTAAAACCTATTGCAATCCTTACGAGACACTGTTGATCTACGGTGACCATATGAAAAGGAGGACATGGCTTCTGTACCTTTAACTGTTGTAGAGTAAAGGGAATTTCAGCAGATGTCATTGGTATGCATGCAGCACCTGGTGAAATGCCCTCTTCATCACAACAGTTAAAGCTGCAGGAGCCCCGCCTTCTTTTGTATCTGGTCATGCTATCTGTACTCAGCTTTAACTGTGATGAAGAGAGAATTTCACCAGATGCTGCATGCATACAAATGACACCTGCTGAAATTCCCTTTTCTCTACAACGGTTAAAGATACAAGAGCCCAGTCCTCCTTTCCATATGGTCACCCTAGTTAATCAAACATGTAAGTGTTCAAGGAATAAGAATGGCTGGCTATTGATTAGGACAGCAGACAAAATACATGGGTTTAATTCCCTCTCCTCTACAAATGACTTGGCACAAACCTCCAGACGGATTGCATGGATGTTTCTTTGGAAGCAAATCCAACCAAGTTCAATGGGCATCACCCCCAAGTAAGTCTAAGCTTCGCATTGTCTCCAACTCCCATTAATAAAAGGGGGACACCAGTAAAACTGGAGATAAGCAATTCACATACGTAATTGAAACTCATATCATTTATGACTTCTTAGTTTTTACAGTTAAATTTGTTTTGATCCAAGTTAATACCACACTGGACTTGTTTCTTTACATAACATGCTTCCATTGCAGAAAACAAATCACTCCTCCATACCCAGATTCATCTCGCACAAGTAGCCTTCCACTAGATGGCGCAATATCTCCTGTCAGCATTTTGAAGATGGTCGTTTTCCCAGCTCCGTTCACACCAAGCAAGCCAAAACACTGGATTGTGAGGGGGAAAGACCAACATTTAGATATAAGGCATTCATGATTTCCTTTAGAAAATCAAAGAGCTATAGTTAAAATGGATTTGAAATGGAAAATCTGATTTTTTATTTGCATCGTTTTCAACTCAAATGAGATTTTTTAAAACACACACACACACAAATACCAGCACCCAGCGTGGTGTGTACAAGGGGGAAAAGACAAAATCCTTCTGCTAAAAAGCTAAATACTTCCCTGTACACTGTACACTCTGTAGACTGTACACTCTGTCTAGTGTTTGGACTTTTTTTAAAAAAAACCACCCACCCCCATAAACATTGTAGTTGTTTCTCAGCTTAGAGTTGTTCCGATATAACATTGCTGCCATTTTGAGTCCTCTTTCCTTACTGCTTTCTGGAGTCTGGGCACGCTGCTGTTGGTTACAGGAAGTAATGCTAGGTAGCAGAGACCTCTGAATAAACATTTCCCCAAATACCCAGTGTTGGGCTCCAGCCAGCCAATCTGCGAATGTCTCCCAACACAGTAGTAAGTCATCTTTTCATTTTACTGGCTTACCTCCCCTGCTGGGATGCCAATGCTGACATTTTTTACCGCCACAATCCTTCGGTGGGGAAGATGGTAGATTTTGGTGAGATTCTGGAGCTGTAAAATGTCGCAATCTGCCAGGCCCAAGGTGACTCGCTCCCTTTCTGCTTGAACATCCTTGTCTTCCTCCTCATCAATGGTTTCCAGCTGGTGAGGAGGCTTGCCATGCACTTTGCTAAATAGGAATCTAGCCCAATGGAAGAGAAGTACTGTCAGTTCTCTCTCCCTAGTGTAAGTTTTTTTTTGTAAGCTACATTGGGAGTTTGTTGAAGGGAAGGTATGAATCCAATCGATAGATAAAATGCTTGCACGAAGAACACATCTGCTTACTGAAGCCATCTACTCTTGTGCCTTCAGAATAGAATTTGCAAAAGATGATTTTATTCTTTGGACTCTTATCCCCAAAATGTTCCCCAATGCTCTTCCACAAGACTCAGAGCTTTATTGCACCAGCGTTATACTGTGCAATCACTGTGAACTGCGTGCAAAGGACTCTGAAATTTTCCAATTTATAATCTGCTTTGACTGTGAAGTGCTCCCATGCATCCTGCTTTAATTGTGCTATAAAGCCAAAAGACCCGCCCTATTTTGCTACCTGTTTAGGAGCGAATCATTTGTTATTTTCAGAGCGGCTACTGGAGGCGCAGGAGGAGGATTTGATATGTTTAAAGTACAAATTAAATATATGCTTATGTCTGCGTAAGTCTTAAAGATAAAGACATTAAAATTGGCACAGTAATAGATATTAAGGAGGCCTTTAAGCATACCAAATTTGAATCGGATTGGGTCATCCGTTGATTTTTTTTAATGATTTTTTACATTTCTCCCCCTTAAGCCCTTTTCCTGGTATGCAAAGGATCTTAGGAGCGCTGCCAACCGGGGTGTGATTTAGCTAACAACAACAATGACAGCTTTACGCTATGGGGGATAATTCGAGGGAAACAGGTACGTGGGATGAAGCTACATATGGGCCGTGTCTTGACACCAATGCCTTTGCTGCTTATTTCTTCGAAATCCTGCAGCAGGCTAAATCTTCAAGGGAAACAGGTATGTGGGATAAAGCTATCAGAATCATTTGCATGCACAGGGATGAATCATAGAATCATAGAATCATAGAATAGTAGAGTTGGAAGGGGCCTACAAGGCCATCGAGTCCAACCCCCTGCTCAATGCAGGAATCCACCCTAAAGCATCCCTGACAGGTGGTTGTCCAGCTGCCTCTTGAAGGCCTCTAGTATGGGAGAGCCCACAACCTCCCTAGGTAACTGGTTCCATAGTAATTCTTCTTCACACAGCATGTTATTCACTGCCATTGATGCTGTGGTGGCCACCGGATTAGGAAGCTTTAAAAGGGCAACAGACAACTGGATAGAGTACATGTCTAAATGGCTTGTCAGCTATGAGAAGAAAAATGCCCTTCCATGTTCAGAGTCAGGATACTGAAGCCCTGGGCCACTTTTTTGCTGAGCCATCTGTACAAGCATTTTCTTCTGGTGTGAACAATGACTCGCTAATATAAGTGCTGGTCAGTATATATTTTAAAAAGTAATATGTGTTTGATGTGCCAGATGTTTTGTGACTGGTCCATTGTCTTCCTAAAACGCCTAGTAAATATTTCCATCAATACCTAGAGAGACCAATCCAATCAGGAAAGGGCAAATGTTCCTTAATTTCTGTGGGAGAAATGCAAGCGTGTGGTTAACTCTGCTACTGAAAGTTATGTAACCAAAAAATGCTCTACTTTTGCTAGGTTTTGTCCCAACACTAACTTTTTTCCACACATTCACTGGTGTCACGGAATTCCAGGAGACCAAACACGACTCAGGCTGCGTTCTTGCCCAAATGGCCTTTTATTACCAGTAAGACAGACCACGCACCGCAGCGGAGCCCTTCAACACGCCGGGAGAAAAGACTAACGTCCAGCCGCTGTTAGTAACTTATACAGGTTAAACGTTGTCATTTATCATCCCATAGTTTTAACAAATCCGGTTACAGATAAGTCTAGGTTACTACTAAGCATGTGCTGACTATTTTCTACTTCATGTCTCTCAGAGAGAATCTACACGTCGTACTGAAGGCGCTTGCGTGCGCCTCCAGTGCACCGTCAAAACGAGGGTGTAGATGGAGAAAGAAGAGATGGAGGAAGAGGCGGAGGAGGAGGAGGCTGGGGAACCGGCCGCGTCCTTGCCGCCACCGCTGCCTCCCTGCCGGCCTCCTGCTGCCGGGGTAAGAGCCACCCAGGTCGGAAAGCTCGGCGGAAGCGGAAGCCGAGCTCTCCGACACGGGTGGCTCTTACCCCAGCAGCAGGAGGCCGGTGGGGAGGCGGTGGTGGCGAAAGAAGAGACGGAGGAAGAGACGGAGGAGGAGGAGGCTGGGGAACCGGCCACGTCCTTGCTCCCATTGCCGCCGGCCTCCTGCTGCCGGGGTAAGAGCCACCCAGGTCGGAGAGCTCGGCAGAAGCAAAAGCCGAGCTCTCCAACCCGGGTGGCTCTTACCCCGGCAGCAGGAGGCCGTCGCCACTGCCGAGCTCGCCGACCTGGGTGGCTCTTACCCCAGCAGCAGGAGGCCGGCGGGGAGGCGGCGGCAAGGACGCGGCCGGTTCCCCAGCTGCCTCCTCCTCCGCCTCTTCCTCCGTCTCTTCTTTCTCCGTCTACACCATCGTTTTGACGGCGCACTGGAGGCGCACGCAAGGGCCTTCAGTACGACGTGTAGATTCCCTCTGGCTCAGTACTTTGGGTGTTTCCCACAGGCACAGCTTCTTCACATACACAGGCTAATAAGGAACATTCCAGCTCATACACCGACCTTCCAGTAAATTTCCATCACTTACAAAGACTCCAATAAAATTCCTGGGGTGGAAGGAGGGATTGCTTTTGCACCCATTGCTCACAGCCTATACACATTTAGATCAAGGAGTGTGTATTGCTCACATGTGGATAAGTTGTATTGTGCATTGTGCAAACTTAGCCACTGTTCCGTGTGTTCACTTTGAAGTGAACACACGGAGCTCAGAAAGGAGCCGCCTGACCCAATCCTGCTCCCTCCCTACTTGTTCAGTGAGTAGGCCATCTGAAAAGGCCCATTGCTACCATTTCCATTCTCCCTAGTGATATAATTTGTGTATCTTAAAAGCTTGCTGTCACCTTCTGCAAAAGGAGATGGCAAAGTAAAAGATGCCACTAAACCTCCTGCAAGATAGCCACTTAATCCAGTTAAAGCTGCAATCCAATGCACTCTTGCCTGAGATTATGCCCACCTGAACTCAGGGGGAATTAGTTTTAGGGAGGCTTGATTGACTTCAGTGAACAACATCTTCCTCAGACTACATGATTGTACTAACAGTGCAATCCTATGCATATCTACTCAGAAGTAAGTCCCATTTAGATTGATTGGTCTTACTCATAGGCAAGTGGGTATAGGATTGGAGACTAAGGGCTCATCTACACCAAGCAGGATGTTTCACTATGAAAGTGGTATATAAAAGGTAGGAGCCACACCAAACAGGAAATAGTGGTATGAAAGCGGTATGTAGTATGTGTCCATGGGCCCCAACAGTTGTCAGTGCACTTCAATACCTCTACAAAGCAGTAGTGTGGCTCCTGCCTTTTATATACCGCTTTCATACCGGAATATCCTGCTTGGTGTAAATGAGCCCGAAATTGGGTTAAATCAAGTGCAAGAACTACCTAATTAAACCGGCTCATGGGTCAAGCACTCCCATAAGGAGAGAGAGCTGCTCCCTCTGTTTTGTTTTTAAAATTATTTCTCTCAATATTGACATTCCCTCCCTTTTATATCAGGACAAGACAAATTTGTAATTCTGTGCATTTGATTCACAGAAGCCAGATTGCAATGGAGGAATGACTGAGTGGAGCAAACTCTATTCAGGTGTTATCATAATAATAATTTGATCATGAGTTGTACCCATTTCATTTTCAGCTGTGTTGCCAAACTATTTTACACATCCCTGGCATTAATGTAAATCAATAAATTTCAACGATTATATATACACCACAAGTTGCTCCTTGTCAACCCCTCTGTTTGTGATTTCAGACCTACCTCCCGGAGGTCACTTACTCTAATATATTATACCAGATTTTCTGAAATGTCCCGTCATCGATCAGGAGCCGGATGGAAAAAAATATCGTCCCCTGGATGAACATCGCAAGAAGCTTAGAGCTTATCATATCCATCTCAAAAGTTTTGTTAGGATAATCCACTCCATAGGCTTTTAAGAAACCCATCAGGGCTTGGTACTGCGACAGTTCAATCAATCCATATCCAAAACAGAATTGTGGGAACATCAGGAAAACATGTCTCAGAGTTTCAGCAAGGTCATGCAAGCCCTGAAAGAAATAAAGTATATCTGGTCATTGTGTGTGTGTTTTCTCTGGTTCCAGAATGTGCTTTATATTATAAGAAGCTGGATAATATATTGAGTTTTATAATAAAAGGTCCATCATTATTATGTTGGCGGTAGTGCTGGTAGAGAATGGTGGAAAGCGGGTACTCATATACTGCAGAGACTCCCTGGTAGGAAGGTACATGTGTGATACATTTAGACTTACAGTGGCTCCACCTCATCAACGGGCCCTTCTCAACAGAGGCCCAGCCAGCCAGTGTCAAAGGAGTTGGAAGACCTAAAGACAGTCGTGCACACGCTGGTAACTTCAAGGCTCAACTTCTGCAAAGTGCTGTACATAGGGCTACCATTGTACCTAGTCCGGAAACTTCAATTAGTTCACAATATGGCAGCCAGGTTGGTTGCCGGTACACCTAGGGGTGACCATATTACACCAGCTTTAAAATCACTTCACTGGCTGCCAATTAGTTTCCGGGCAAAGTATAAAGTACTGTCTATTACCTTTAAAGCCCTTCATGGTTTGGGCCCAAGTTACCTGTGGGATCGCCTTCTCCCGTACATTCCGCCCTGCACCCTCAGGTCCTCTGTTAAGAATTTATTCCAGTCAACAAAAACTAGGCTGACAACCATTACCCAGAGGACCTTCTCTTCTGCCGCTCCCAGACTGTGGAATGCCCTGCCGGGACAGATTCTTCAACTTAACAGTCTTCCGGAATTTAAGAAAGCTATAAAGACTGATCTCTTCCGGCAGGCCTACCCAGTTGAATTTTAAGATACATTTTAATAATGTATTAGTTTTGTATGTTTTTAATCAGTCATATGCATTTTATGGTGTTTTGTATTTGGTACCCTGCCTCGATCCAGAGGGAGAGATGGGTAAGAAATTATTATTATTATTATTATTATTATTATTATTATTATTATTATTATTATTATGCTTTTCATGATTTTAATTTTTGTGAACCGCCCAGAGAACTTTGACTATTGGGCGGTATAAAAATAAATAAATACTCAAAAGTAAATCTCATTCAGTTCACTTGGCATTAGTCTATAGTAAGTACGCTTAGGATAGCAACCTTAAGCACACTTACATGTGAGGAAGCCCCACTAAATCCTATTGACCATAATGGGACTTCTGAATAAATATACATATGGTTACGTTGTTACTCATACTACAATACAATTGGAGTAATCTGGGTTGCAGCACACTGGAACAGTTTAGCCTGCATTGCTGGGCTATGGACATTTACGCCGAAAGTTTGTGTTTCAGGTCAGACAGCAGACAACAATCTGGTGCTGCAGATTGTGTCAGGATGTAGCCTCCCCCAAGCTCTGTACAAGAAGGCTATGTGTGAAAATACCATCTGACAAGTAGTGAAAAGCTGGTCTTTGTGCCCAACACCTAGGCTTCTTGTCATGAAGAGTGAGTAATGCAGTTGACATTTGTACTGGGCAAGTCAGATATGCCATAAATTATCATGAGGAGATGTAGCCAGACACCTGCAAGGGACATATCAATGTCAATCAACAGCTTTGTCTGGTTTTGGCCACAAAACTCTTGTAACCTTCTTTTATTCTTTTTCACTGATCGAATACTGAATGCATATTCAGGAAAACCGTATGTCCATAACGAAAGCTGACATGATCCATTGTAAAACATTGTTTCTCTTTAAGGGGAAAAGGCTGACTTATGCCCTTGTTAACACCAGAGTTTTACTATGGTGGGAATAATCTCCAGTTATATTTAGACATTAGGAAATTACTCTACCAGTTGTTACAATAGGATTTCACTTTTTAAAAGAGTATACAACATGCCTATAAGGTTCTAGCCATTACGGGTTAAAGTACTGATTCTATTAGCTAAATAAAGTTGCCATTTCAGTACAAGAGTAAGGAAAGGAAAGGAACCTCTCGTGCAAGCACTGAGTCATTACTGACTCTTGGAGGGACCCCGCTTTTGCTCACATTTTCTTGGCAGGCCTTATAGCGGGGTGGTTTGCCGTTGCCTTCCCCGGCCGTTATTACCTTTCCCCCAGCTAACTGGGTACTCATTTTACCGACCTCGGGAGGATGGAAGGCTGAGTTGACCCGAGCCGGCTGCCTGAAAGCAGCTTCCACTGGGATCGAACTCAGGCTGTGGGGAGAGTTTCAGCTGCAGAAACTGCTGCTTTACTGCTCTGCGCCACACGAGTAAACTGTCCTCAAAAATCCATTTCTCTTTTGCACCATATCAAGGCCAATCTGTCCATGTTTACACATCAAATGTTTTTGCTAGCCATGTTGTTGATGCTGGCACTGACGGCAAGTTCCAACTAGAAACCAGGACAGTTTTCACAGCCACCAAATGTTTCATGTGCAAAAGTCTAACTGTCTTATTCTTCCAAATAGTTAGAACTGTCAAGGAGTCAAACTTCAACGTTACCACTATTATATGTGGAAAAACTTGTGTCACTTGATGCCAATTTATTTGGACTTCAGGACATAACCTCAAAACAGAATACACACCTGCTCTTTCAGCATTTGTACATCCAACTCCTAAATGTATTAGCATGGTAAGTCTTATTTAACTTTTAAGGGACTCAGATATATGTATGTATATAGTATTTTGTATTGAGTTTCTCTTAAAGCAACTCTGAACTGAAGGCAGTCTATTTTCTATACCAAAAGAGAAGTGCAGCTGCGGGAAGCTGAACCTCTGCCTATGCTGTTGAACATATACATGAAGCCGCTGGGGGAGGTTATCCGGAGATGGGGACTGAGGTGTCATCAATATGCGGATGATACCCAGCTCTACCTTTCCTTTTCATCAAACCCAGGTGAGGCAGTGACTGTTCTGAACCAGTGCCTGGGCATGGTAATGGACTGGATGAGGGCTAACAAACTGAGACTCAATCCAGACAAGACGGAGGTACTGTTAGTGGGTGGTTCTTCTGTCCGGCGAGGTGATGTTTGCCCTGTCCTGGACGGGGTTGCACTCTCCCTAAAGGATCGGGTCCGTAGTTTGGGGGTGCTCTTGGATCCAGAACTGTCACTTGAGGCACAGGTGAACTCAGTGGCAAAGAGCACCTTTTACCAGCTTAGGCTGATATACCAACTGTGCCCTTGTCTGGACAGAGATAGCCTAGCTACAGTTATCCATGCTCTGATAACCTCTCGTTTGGATTACTGCAATGTGTTATACGTGGGGCTGCCTTTGAAAACGGTCCGGAAGCTTCAGCTGGTACAAAACAGGGCAGCCCGTTTACTAACAGGGACTGGCTGGCGAGATCACATTACGCCAGTCCTTTTACAACTTCATTGGCTGTCAGTCCAGGTCTGGGCCCGATTCAAAGTGCTGGTACTGACATTTAAAGCCCTAAACGGTTTGGGGCCAGGTTATTTGAAGGAACGCCTCCTCCCATATGTACCTGCCCGGACCTTAAGATCATATCTACAGGAGCCCTTTTCCATGAGCCCCGGCCAAAGGAAGTGAGGCAGGTGGCTACTAGGAGGAGGGCTTTCTCCGCTGTGGCACCCCGGTTGTGGAATGAACTCCTCAGAGAGGTCCGCTTGGCACCTACACTGTACTCCTTCCATCGCCAGCTGAAGACCTTTTAATTCACTCAGTATTTTAACACTTAATTTTAACTTAAATTTAAATTATACTGTTTTAACTCTGTATTTTAATCTTATATCAATTTTGCTGTGTGGTTTTATCCTGGTTGTGCTTTTTATATTGTATTTTGTATTTGTGTTTTTAACTTGGTTGTTTTATGATGGTTTTAATTTTTGTGAATCCACCCAGAGAGCTTCGGCTATTGGGCGGTATAAAAATGTAATAAATAAATAAATAAATAAATAAATGTCCTATCCCAACTCCAATCTCTCATCCCTCACCACTTGCTCTGTTGCTTCAGGGTCTTTTCGCCCTGCCTAGCTCCAGTACTGGAAGTGAAGCAGCTTGTGAAGAAAAGTGCTAGAAACAACATGGCATGAGGAGAAAAGGCACCCAGGCACTTCTCGCATGTAAAAAGTAGAGCCCACCTCCATTTTATGTATGGACAGGGAAGGAACATGAATAAAGACCTTTTTGAAGGTCTTTTTGAAGACCTTTTTATTCTCTCAGTATTTTAACACTTAATTTTAACAAATTTAAATCTTACTGTTTTAACTCTGTATTTTAATCTTATATCAACTTTGTTGTGTGGCTTTATCCTGGTTGTGCTTTTTATACTGTATTTTGTAATTGTGCTTTTAACATGTTGGTTGTTTTATTATGGTTTTAACTTTCGTGAACCGCCCAGAGAGCTTCGCCTATTGGGCGGTATAAAAATGTAATAAATAAATAATAAATAATAAATAAAAAATTTGACCACCACCACCACACACAGCTTCACCAGCCTGTGGCTTTAATTTTTGGAGGGAAGACATGAATTCATTCTAATTCAGAAAATGTGAAAGTGCTTTGGACACTTGTTACCTTGTAGCATCCTAAAGAAAACTGTCACTTAGATTTTGAAGGACACATGCCCAGTGGGACTCAAGATTGGGACTGCAGTTTGGGTCTTGAGAACTCCAGGGAGGAGAAGGCTAAACCTGGGAAACCCCAGTGTTGAGAGATATATCCATAACAGGGAAATATTGGCCTTGGGTGTTCTGGCAATGCCTGGCTGCCTTAGCCCCATTGGTGATTGTAACAAAGAGGGCAGGTGGTTGGTATCAGCAGGGAGTAGCCACTCAGAACTCTCTAGCCTCTCTTGTCATTCATCCTTATGTAAGCGGAGATCCCTGTCAAGAGGTTGGCCGATTGTATGTGTGTACAGGCTGAATCATCCAATAAATGCAACTATATCAGATCCCTATGTCACCTGTCTCAAAGATAAAGTGTACTTACTCCAAATTCCTCTGAATTAAGAGAGTGTTTCTCCCTGGGCCCTTGAAATGGAATGGGTTTTGTACCCCGCTGCAGATGCTACGTGTGAAAGTGAATGGCCTGCTCGCAGGGTCCTTACCTGATCCGTGGCCTTTTCTTGGGAAATTAGAAACACAACGGAATGTGTTATGATTGTGTTGACACCAAAGAACAAGTTGATGCAGACATAAACTAAAAAGGCCATTCCGGTTTCCTTGAAGATTCCAGCCAGCAAGTACATCCATGAAAACGTTGCGTATCTGCAGAGCATCAACAAGAAGAACAGAACATCCAGTAAAGCAAATGACCATCAGGACTGGCAAAGCACTTCATTTACTCGAGTGGCACTTCTTGTCCAGGTTTTATGTGAGAGGATTTTTCTCTATGATGAGGGAGAAAAGGGGGCTTTTGGCACTGATCTCTTTTGGAAGGGCTAACAGGACATTAAAATCATCTGATACTGATTATGAGATTTCTTGAAATACATAACACGGGCAAAACGATGAAGCACACATTCTGTTGTTTCTGGGCTGACCTGGCTTAGAGTGGTTACTAAATTGATTTTAATTAACACATAAACAACTGCGCTCAGTCTGTCGTTATTTATTTATTTGTTCCTGCCTTTCTACTCACATGGGTCTGCAAGGCAGCATATAATGATAATATCTAAAACTCATTGAAAAGAGAGATATAGAGAGATAAATCTGGTCTCTCATTGCATAGCTGGGCACATGCAAAGATGGGAGGCAAGCATGAGCAGGGATTATGTCGAAAACGTTATAATGGTGGGCTGTGATAACTTTGTTTCTTACACAATATTAAAATTAAATGAAAAAAGATGTGAGGCTGAAATTGACTGCCCATGTTGGACTCTTGGAAAGAGGAAATATTTCATAAACCTGGTGAGGGCACTCATGGATTGAACAGCATAGCCTACAAACTCCAGACCTAAGTAATCCAAACCTAAATTCTCCAACCCAGACTGCCAAAAAAAGTATGAACATATGCAAAACGTCTTGGTCACTTTCACCAAAAGACCCCCAAAGTCAACAGACCTCTTAGAATGTACAAGAGACACCTTTCCATCTGTGCTGTAGCCCTGATTCCTAATATTCTTATAGATCAGAGTCATTTTCTGATATTTTACCTAAATGTGTTGGACTTCAACTCCCATAATTCCCAGCCAGCAATGCCATTGGCCCAGAAGATCCATGTGCATTAAGGATGAAAAAGGCTATTTCCATAGGGATGATCAGGAAAAGAGCAAAAAATAAAATGGCTGTTACTATAATGCCCTTATACAGATTGATGGTGCTACAGCATTTGGAATACTTGTACAGTTCCAGTTGCTGGAGGACAAAGAACAGGAGGACTTCTTCACTCCCTGCTTGTGAGCTTTGTAGAAGCACCTGGCTGGTCACCACTGGGAACAGGTTGCTGAAGTAAATTGTTCTGATCCAGGAGAAGTCTACTTAGTTCCTTTGTAAAACACAGAAATAATGTAATCTCATATGGTTAGGACACTCGCAGGACAGGCAACCCCAAAGTTGGGCAGCTCTACTCATGCCTGGAGGTTGGGAGGGGAGTAAAATCCAGGTTAAATTGAACTAAACCAAATTCTTACCCAAATAGGAGAAGAAGTAGGAATACAGCCAAAATATTATTGTCGTTGAAGAAAGCCGGAATCTGAAAAGCTGAAATTATTCCTACTGAGAGTGTAACGGGTACCAGAAAGTAAACCTGCAGAATGATTATAATTACAACTGATTATTGTAAAGTGAACGCTAAGCCCATTTATTATAGTAATACATGCAGATTACCCATGGAATGGATTTGGCTTGTATTGCATGAAAAATACTATGCTTCCTTAGGGCATATGCACAGAATCATAACTGTTTAATTCTGGATTAATTACTACTTCATATTGTTTGCTTATAGTCACTGACATGCATTTGAATCATCATTGCATATAGGGTTACCCAGGTAATTAAAAACCTCTGGACTTTCCGCTTAGCATGGTTAGAGATACGCACTTCAATGTCAGTGTCATTCTTTTAAAGTTCCTTTAAAAACGGCACAGGTCGCCTTGATCTGGAGACAGACAAAAAATGTTTTTAAGAGAGTTGAAAGTGATCTGAGAGGGACATTGCTACCCGTCATATGCATACATATATTTCTTTGGTCCTGCTGGTTGAACAAGTCTTGGAAATGGTGCAAAACCAGCAAAATCTGACAACCAGAAGCTAAAGTGGGTTGAGTGTATACGTTATATTATGAGAAGCAATTCCCTCTTTAAAATCATCTTCAGCCGTCCTCTGTCTCTCTCTAGACTTACTGGTGTCGGTCTGGTGATGTTTTTTTTCTTTTCTTTTCTTATTAAAGTGTGACTGCACTCATGCTTTCATAAGAACTTAAATAAAATAAAATGAAAAATATTTAATGCATCACAAAATGGGGTAGGATACGGAGGGTGTGGGCTCATCTACACCAAGCAGGATATTCCACTATGAAAGGAAAAAAGGAAAGGAACCTCTCGTGCAAGCACTGAGTCATTACTGACTCCTGGAGGGACGCCAGCTTTCGCTGACGTTTTCTCAGCAGGCCTTATAGCGGGGTGGTTTGCCGTTGCCTTCCCCAGCCGTTATTACCTTTCCCCCAGCTAGCTGGGTACTTTTATGGTCACGAGATTCTCCCCCTCAGTCCACATGTGGCCGTGCAACATTCCAGGCATCGCACCTGTCACAGTGGCCATTTTTTTCCAAACAAGAACCGGAGCACACGAGCGCTCCAGCGAAAACAGCAAGGTAAAAAAAAAAAAACCCTCCCGTCCCCCCCTCCCACTCCCCATGGGCACTGAGGTCCTGAAGAGCTGCATGCCCGGTTCCCGGCTACTCCTGTTTACTTGTGAGGAGCCGAGATGAAACCGGGATGGCTGCCCACACGTCCGGCGGTCTCGGGACAATTCCAAGACAGCAGGAAAAGTTGGGATTAAAGCCGTCCTGGTTATCCCAGGGAAAAGGAGGGCTCATCCCTCTCTGCCGCTGGGATCCCCTGTGATCATGTGGGTGCACAGGGATGATCCCTGGGCGATCCCAGGGATAAATGCTGGTGTAGACATGCCCTTGGTCATTTCAAAATACTGTTTTTGTATCTTGGTATAGAAATCTCCGATTTTATTTCAGTTCTTTTCTAACGATTGCTTGTTGTTGTTTTTCTTGTTGGGCAAAGTGAAGCGACGTGAACACTAACCCCGCTCCTAATTAGTTAGCAGCCTCAAGACTCTCCAGTCTTTCCCCTTAGTTAGAAATGAGGATTGCCTGCCGGCAGGGATTCACTAAGAAGTATCAAGTTGCAGCGTATCACCGCATTAGTCTCAGTCTGCTGAATATTGATTTCAGTTAGATCACTGGGAAGCTTTCGACTGGATGATTTATAAATACCCCCATTTCACAGCAAGCATACAAAGTGTGAAAGAGGCAGGCTGTTACGCCGAAGCCAGAAGTGTGTGTCTGGCTAGATCTTCAGATCTAACCAACTCTGTGTATATTCTTTGATTCATGCACACGCACAGGCAAGCTAGAAGTGGTTTGTGCCAACTCACATGAGAAACACAGCCTTATTTAACAATTCGCCTGTAGCTGGACAGAAAAAGGATATAGTCCATGGAAATGCACTGCTGAGCTCTCATAGGATGACCCTATGAAAAGGAGGACCGGGTTCCTGTATCTTTAACAGTGGCATAGAAAAGGGAATTTCAGCAGGTGTCATTTGTATATATGGAGAACCTGGTGAAATTCCCTCTTCATCACCACAGTTAAAGCTGCAGGAGCTATACTAGAGTGACCAGATTTAAAAGAGGGCAGGGCACCTGCAGCTTTAACTGTGGTGATGAAGAGGGAATTTCACCAGGTTCTCCATATATACAAATGACACCTGCTGAAATTCCCTTTTCAAGACAACTGTTAAAGATACAGGAGCCCTGTCCTTCTTTTCATATGGTCACCCTACCTTAGATATTTGTTTTATCTAGATGGCTCTGAGAGTGGAGAATGTTGACTATTATTTGGATGTTTTGCTCTGGCTTTTAAACATTTTAACATTACACATTAGCTTTAAAAAGGAGTAATAAGCACGGTATATGTCAATTATGTGCTATCAAAATAATTTCTATAGTTTCCCTAGAAGAGCATCTGAATCTGACTTATATAAGAGCAAGGCTCAGTTCATAATTGACAGCGGGTTTGTTTTGTTTTTAAATTGCCTTATTGCCAGAGTTACCGAGTGCCTGCAGTTCCTAGTGAATTCAAACGCTGAGGGATAAATAAGGTATAGACATGATATAAGAGATGCAGAAGCCAGTCTCCTGATGATTTGCGTGTCTTTAAAGCTGAACTACAGGTGGAAGAACCACAAATTAAATCTAAGTTGTGGCCTAATTTACAATCAAAATCCTTCAATACAGGTGCTTCTCTACAGGCTCTTTTCTCTGAGGGGAACATCTCTGAAGTATGATTAAGGCCTTAGCTAGACCTAAGGTTGGGTGACCATATGAAAAGGAGGACAGGGCTCCTGTATCTTTAATAGTTGCAGGGAAAAGGAAATTTCAGCAGGTATCATTTGTATATATGGAGAACCTGGGGAAATTCCCGCTTCATCACACCAGTTAAAGCTGCAGGAGCTATATTAGAGTGGCCAGATTTTAAAGAGGGCAGCTTTAACTGTTGTGATGAAGAGGATATTTCATCTGGTTCCCCATATATGCAAATGACACCGGCTGAAATTTCCTTTTCAATACAACTGTTAAAGATACAGGAGCCCTGTCCTCCTTTTCATATGGTCACCCTACCTAAGGATTATCCCAGGCAAATGGAGGAGTCATCCCTGCCTGCTCCCGGGATCTCCTGTGTGTCATTGGATGTACAGGGTTGATCCCGGGACAATCCCAGGATATAGGCCTTATCCATGATCTACACTACTGCTTTAGAACAGTTTATAACAGTAGTGACAACTGCTGAGGCCCAGGGCACAAAACATATACAGTCTTCAAAACATTTTCAAAGTGTTATATCTTGCTTAGTGTAGATCTGGCCCTGGTCTAGCCATGGCCTAAATCAAGTGAATTTTATTCTGGCTACATTTTTATTGTGCTGCACCCCAACGTAATTTTTGTTCCTGCCAATGCAGGTTTGTGAATTTGCAAAATGTTTCCAGTCCTTCCAAATGTATTTATTTTTTGATGTTGAGCAAATGTTAAAGAAAGTTACGTAACCCAAGAGAAGAAAGAGAGGAACAAAAATATTTGTTTCAGAATCAGTGTTAATTATGAAAGAAAAATATTTCTTGAATAATATGGTTCGGAGTATTTTTGAGCACATTTTCTGCCCAGCTAGGAATACTTTCCCCAATATGAACAGAAGTTTTCTATGGCAGAGTTGAGAAGGCAAGGTCACTCACAGCAGCCCTTACATGGGTAGCTATTACTCATAGTTCTTAACAAAATACATACCACTGGATGGCTTTTAGACCTGACTTTTTGCCTCTGCCTCTTTGCAATTTAACCTAAAGGCAATTTTTCTGCCTACAAGTTAAAAATAAATTGAAGTCCTGACCTTAATAGCACACTGATCTTTTATAAATGTGCTGAGCTTTATGCATATAGCACAGTCAAACAAACAAAAAGGCCATGCCTTAGCATATAGACGCTGCAATAGTTCTAATTCTAAATATTTTTAAATGACCTTGCCCAAAGTTAGTATAGACCTTTGTGGGTCAAAATCATAACCATCCTCGTCGTCATCATCCTCAAGATCATCGAATTCAAGACATTACTGAACGTTGCATTTCATGATGTAATTTCCACTTTGCTGTTCATCATACAACATTTTCCATATTATATTTAAGAGATAACCACTTACCAGGTCGTAAATGAAATTAGTCACCCAGTAGCTTGTTACACTGATGCCTGAGATATGCTGTAGCTGTTTTGCTTTGGTTTGATGTTCCTTTACCACGTAAAGCACAAAGCTGGCTGTTGTGATGGAGTAGCCAATCAGAACAGACATGGAGACAATGATATCCAGTAAACTACTAAGCCTGAAAGGAAACAGAAGCATTTTCCAAATAAAGATGTAGACAGGACCAGCCCTAGGTTTAAGGGGGCACTGGGCAACGTGACCCTGGTGGCATGCCAGCAGGCAGCCGTCAATAAAGGGGACAGATGAGACTCCCTTCTTTGGTCTGGGCACAGCCACGGAAAAAGGCAGCCAGTACAAACGTTGTTAGATGCTCCTTATTACTGGCCACAGTCAACAGTGGAGCATTTTGATCCAGCTGGTTTCTGAACAGTCTTCAAAGGTAGCCCCACCTAGATCATGTTGCAATCATTTAAACAGGATGTAACTAAGGTGTGGATCACTGTCAGTACAATCAGATCAGATATTTAGAGCCTCTGGGGCCAGATTCTCGGTATCACAGAAATTAAATGTAAATGGGGTACAAAGCGAAACTATACAAGACGACAAGTTCCAAGATTCTTCAACCCTATGGTGTATTTTATAAAATCAAAAGCAGATCCTGAAGGCTGAAATTGGGAGCAGAAGATTCATACGGGGGAGAAGAGGAAGGGGCTGCTTAAACATTTCCTTTTCTAATATTCGCTTGCTCAAAATTTGCACCCTTCACAATGATTTTTGAGCTGTACCCTGAGAGGAAGGGAAAGGGGTTAAGCAGTCCTACCATCATTTTTCCTCCAGTGGCTGCTTTTAGTAGAAAAATAAACTAAAAATCTCTGGGAAGAAGTACAAGAAATACTGAGCATGTAATGTAGTTTGGTCCTAATTCATTCCAATTTGGGGGAATCACTAGGGTCTGATTACTTATAGGTTCTGAACAAGAACAAATTTTTGTTAGAGAAACTCTGTTTCTTAGCAACACTTTTTGTTGAACCCCTTTAGTAGAAAGCAGCATAATTAGGAGAAAGAACTCGACATTTGGGACTCGAAACTATGTAGAAAGACTGCATGATTTGTCTGAAGGAGAAAGGCTCCCAAACTATTGCTCCATCACCATCGCTTCCTCACATTTAAAATGACCCCATGATGTTTCTATGCAATGTCTTTTCAGCGATGGTCAAACTAATCCAGGATGCCCTGCAAGGTTTTCAGTTCTGAGAGCCAATTGATGCTCAGGTCGTTCAATGCATTAGCTATGACCCCATGACTGATCCAGTTGGCTAGCATGTAACATAATCCAGACTGTGCTTCAGGCAGATCAAGAGTAGACAGTCAACTGCGGGTGGTTCTCTTACAATTTTAAAAAGAAATTATAACATTAACACCTTACATGGCTTGTTCTTGACTCTCTCCACCAGGATAAGGATGAGCAACGACCGAAATGCCTACAAGAACAAAAACAGTCATTTAAGGATTGTCACACAGAGGAGGGCCAGGATCTCTTCTCGATCCTCCCAGAGTGCAGGACACGGAATGATGGGCTCAAGTTAAAGGAAGCCCGATTCCAGCTGTACATCAGGAAAAACTTCCTGACTGTTAGAGCAGTACGACAATGGAATCAGTTACCTAGGGAGGTTTTGGGCTCTCCCATACTAGAGTCATTCAAGAGGCAGCTGGACAACCATCTGTCAGGGATGCTTTAGGGTGGATTCCTGCATTGAGCAGGGGGTTGGACTCGATGGCCTTGTAGGCCCCTTCCAACTCTGCTATTCTATGATTCTATGATTCACTGTTTAATACAAGTGCAAGTTGAAGAACAGAGAGGTTAACAGCCTATTCCCTCTGCCACTGGATGCCCTGGTACCTCATCTTGAGCAAGACATACAATTCAGCAGTTCTACAGTATTAGCTATAATAGTTTGCCCAATGAATGATCTGGTCATTCTATACCACTGGTTGAGGGTCAAATTAGATGTGGTGGTGGCTGATCTATCTCAAGTCCTACCCAATCTATATAAAGCATGGGAGCAGTTGAAAGTGTGACATGGGTAGGCAGGAGGAGGGAGCTGATCCACCCACAGTTTTCATCTTGAATATATTTTCCCTCCGTGGATTGCTTCCAGCTTTGGAGGTCCACTGGGGAAAATGCAACAGTCATAGAATCATAGAATCGCAGAGTTGGAAGGGGCCTACAAGGCCATCGAGTCCAACCCCCTGCTCAATGCAGGAATCCACCGTAAAGCATCCCTGACTGATGGTTATCCAGCTGCCTCTTGAAGGCCTCTAGTGTGGGAGAGCCTACAACCTCCCTAGGTCACTGGTTCCATTGTACTGCTCTAACAGTCAGGAAGTTTTTCCTGATGTCCAGCCGGAATCTGGCTGGACATCAGGAAAAACTTCCTGACTGTTAGAGCAGTACGACATGGGACTATGATTAGGGCAGAATTCCCCCCTCTCTCCTGCCCTCCCATGATGCTTTCTCAATTGCATTCTCACCAAGCTCAGCACACACAAAGTTTCAAAATGTACATTTTGTTGCTTGAGCTTGCACCAAAGCTGAAAGTGACTCAAAAGTCGAAAATAAATTACTTAAAACATTTTTATATCACTGTAGTGTTTGTACTCACTGGGGCCCTGGCTGGCATTGGTGACTTGAGCAACACACACACACACACACACACACACACACACACACACACACCACACCTGCCATTTTCATTTTCTGTTCTTGTGAAGCCTTTTAAAAATAGGTTGCCGATCTATTATTGGGTAGTAATAAAAATATGGGAAGAATTGCATTGAAAAATATGGAATAGATAGAAGTTGCCGGTGAAAGCTGATTGTAAAAAAACAAAAGCTCATCAAACTCAAATTTTCCCTTAAATGCAGTATTCCCCCCATCGATGACTGATATCCCCCCGGTTCATATCAAGGGAGTACAAACAACTAGAAAGCATTTTTTTCCCCTTCTATCAAAAATAAAGGAGATAAAGTTTGACTAAGCCGTTAATACTCCCTTCACTGTAAAGCCATTTTCTCTTTACTGCAGCTTAGGCTAGAAGTCAAAATTTCCATTTCAATACGTATTTTCCAAGGCTTGGAAGACGAAGAAGCACAATATACACATAAGTCAAAAGCCATTATGATTTGCTTAGTGGCAGTGTAAAAAGCTCTTTTTATGTGCCTTTTTAAATACTCCAAGCGTAAGTCAAACCTCAAAAGCAGGATTGCCACCTATTTCAAATTGCTAAAATGACGGTGAACTTTTATCTGGCCATTTCAATGGTTCTTAAGCTGTCATTTATTCGTCAAAGCAACAAATAGCTTTGGCTGCCTGAAAGATGCAGTGGAGAAAATTCCATCGTTTTCGTCTCCATCCAGGTTACCTGTCCGATTTCGAGTTCCAAGTTCATTGTATTTACCAGTCCTGAGTGCTTGCATGTGTTTAAGAGAAAAGTCTGAGAATAATCCTTGCTTGAGCATGAGATTAAAACAATTTTACTAACTGTGTCTCCAGCAGCACGTAGTAAAACTGGGAATGTAAAGAAAACTTGTAATTGATGTTCTGAAAAGTCTATGAAGTGGGCAAGCCATGTTGCTGTTTTACGCTGATCATTTTTAATGGGGTTAAATAAAAGTGTTATGCTTTGCCATGTCACAACGTATTAGGCACAGGCTGGAAACAAAACCTCTCAACCTGCAGTGGCAAATGATGTTGCCAAGGTTATCGAGCACCTACCGTATCCAGAAGAGTTTTCTTTTGGCAAGTTAGCTCGGAGTATGAAGTTATTCAGGCTGTTGAGGTAGGCTGGGAGACTGTGATAACCTTCTGGATTATACCAGACCTAAATTGAAATTTCAGAGACAAAAAAAGAAAGAAGGGGGAGGTATTTTTTAAATTATTTTTTGGCTAATAATGCTGATAATAGGAAAAGGTTCTTCCCCGAACCCTTAAGCCTGGATTTGCATGTACATATTTTGCCTGCTTATTTTCATATGTGTGGGACACTCTCACCCCATTGAGGCTCAAAGAAGGGAGGGTGACCATATGAAAAGGAGGACAGGGCTCCTGTAGCTTTAGCAGTTGTATATATGGAGAACCGGGTGAAATTCCCTCTTCATCACCACAGTTAAAGCTGCAGGAGCTATACTAGAGTGACCAGATTTAAAAGAGGGCAGCTTTAACTGTGGTGATGAAGAGGGAATTTCACCAGGTTCTCCATATCTACAAATGACACCTGCTGAAATTCCCTTTTCAATACAACTGCTAAAGATACAGGAGCCCGGTCCTCCTTTTCATATGGTCACCCTAAAGAAGGTCCCCTGGGCAAAGGAACCTTTCCAGTAATGCAAATATCAGTGCCATGGTGTATACGTAACAGAACAAAATGCAAACCCTGGGTGGGGGGGAACTTTAAGCAATTTCCTCTGAAAGATAACATTCTGACGTTTTAAACATAGGTTTTACCCACAGCAATCACAGTGGAACTATATAGAATCAGAGCCTACCTGTGGTAACCTGTTTATCATTCATAAAACACTTTTAATTTGCAAAGGGCTAAAAGCCAGGCAGATCTCTATTTCTGATTTTATAGGACTGGATTATGGAGTGAATGCAATTAACATGCATATTTGTGTTATGTAAATAGCAGCCTCTGAGGAATCCTGAGAAGCTCATGGCCTTGGTCGTTGGCAGGGTGAGTTTAGCTCTTGCTGTTCTTGTCACAGTCCAAACAAAAATCACCTCGGTGATGCTACTATTTAAATTTCAAGTATTTAGGTGCAAACTGAGCCAAAGAGTAAAACTGCCCCTTCCCAGAGTCACAAGACTACTCAGGCCTCACCAAGGATCTTTACAACAGAAAAAAATGCATGCTAATTGCATTCATGCAATTAAAATCATGATTAGTTTGGTGTATAGAAGGGGATTTGACACTGAGAGAAATGAGTGCATGCTAGGAATCCAGACCTCCTGAACATCTGGAGCGTGTTCAGAGGAGGGCAACCAGGTGATCAGAGGTCTGGAAACAAAGCCCTATGAAGAGAGACTGAAAGAACTGGGCATGTTTAGCCTGGAGAAGAGAAGATTGAGGGGAGACATGAGAGCACTCTTCAAATACTTAAAAGGTTGTCACACAGAGGAGGGCTAGGATCTCTTCTCGATCCTCCCAGAGTGCAGGACACGGAATAACGGGCTCAAGTTAAAGGAAGACATCAGGAAAAACTTCCTGAGTGTTAGAGCAGTACGACAATGGAATCAGTTACCTAGGGAGGTTGTGGGCTCTCCCACAGTAGAGGCCTTCAAGAGGCAGCTGGACAACCATGTGTCAGGGATGCTTTAGGGTGGATTCCTGCATTGAGCAGGGGGTTGGACTCGATGGCCTTGTAGGCCCCTTCCAACTCTGCTATTCTATGATTCTATGATTCCTGGGGAACCTTTCCCCAATCTGGTGCAATCGAGATGTGTTGGACAACATTTCCCATCATCCTGAGCCAGCACAGGATGCTGGGGGTTGTAGTCTGACACATTTGCATGGTATCAGGTTGGGGAAAGCTGTCTGAGGGCATGTCTAGATGGGGTGATATCCTGGGGATCGTCCCAGTGAGTCCACATGATACACAGGGGATCCCGGGAGCAGGCAGGGAAGATGCCTGCATATTCCTGGGATACTACCCTACACTTTTGTCCCAGTTTTTCCCACAGTCCCTGGATGATCCCGAGACCATGGGACATGTGGGCAGCTGTCCCGGCTCCTCGCAAGTAAACACGCAAAGCCGAGCACAGAGCTTTTCAGGATTATTTAAAAACAAAAACCTACCTTTTGTGATCGAGCGCTGGTGTGCTCATGTCCAATAAAAACAAATATGGCGGATGTGACGTCCTCTTCCTCCCAGGACATCATGCGCTGCATGTAGTCCGAGGGGGAGGATCTCGCGATCACCATATCGCGAGATCCTCCCCACTCCGCCTGTAGGTCTAGACATGCCCTGAGAGCATAGGCTCACCTAGGCATGGACCCCAGATATTTTTTTGAGCAGTGCTGCCCCAATTGCCATGACCTGCTTAATGCAAGCCTGCTTCTTCCCTCTGAACTCAGTAGCATTGCAGTTGCCTTAGGACTCACTCCCTTAGCAGATGAATAGGGAGTGTAGCATGAAGGCATTAGCATTTCAAACCAGAGGGAAAACTGTCACCTTGCCTTCTGCAGTCTACTCATTATATTTATTAATTCCAGATTCCAAAATTGCCTAATAGCACCACTGTTCCAAAATTGCCCAACTCTGCAGGGATCTGCCCAGCCCGATGCTCCTGGTCGATTACACTTGTGCCCTGGGCCATTGTAGGCAGTGAGGCCCTGAAAGGAAGGAGAGCAAGCGCACTGGCTACTCCCGTATCAAATGGAGTCCCAGGGGCCTCCCTCCTTGGTTGCGCTATCCAAGCTTCCCCTTTACCTTGGGGGAAATAGAAGTGGGTTCGCTTGCAAAAGAAGATTGAATGAGAAGCAATGTCTGAATTTGGGGCCAGATAATGTATGCGTGTATGGCTTGCTCTGGCTTTCTGGGCTGTGTCCGGAGCTCTTTGGCTCTGCAGTCGTCTTTGTGGAGGGCGCTGCTTCTCGTATGAGAGATGTTATCAGTTGCCGATGGATGCATGATCCTCCTTGGCATCAGGGATTTGCACTAGGCTAGAGGAAGATGAATAGATGTCGGACGAGGATAAGGGATTCTCCTTGTTTTGTGTTCAAAATAGCTTGTGGTACCTTAAAGACTCACAAAGTTACTGAGAACAGTACTGTGAACAGAACTTTGTGAACAGTATTCTCTTGTCCATAAGCTCTCATGGACAAGAGACTACTGTTCACAAAGTTATCTTGAAAGATATTGCTTTTAATTTAACTGGAGGAAGAAAAGTACAGGAGTTTAGATGATCTTAGTTGCATCTGATCCCCTTAGATTAGCCTTCTGCCCCAGTTTTTTTTTAAAATCAAATGCCCTTCGCTGCCCTGTTGTACATCCCTTTTTATAACTCATTTGTAGGAGACAGGATCCTTTACAGACACACACACACTTCACAGCCTGAGACAGCTGCCCCAGGCAACTGATTTGGGATGTTTGGGGAAAAAAGCAACAAATTATTCATAATTTAATTTATAAATGATTATTGTGTTTTCACGTCCAGGGAAGGGAAAAGGGGTACTTGTAGGATTTTTTTAATTTTATTTTTTGCCTCAGGGGCCAAGAGTGGTACTATCCTCCTTCTCCTTGGGGGAGAAGAAGCCATTTATTACTCTGCTTTAGGCAGCAAAATGTCTTAGGGCCAGTCCTGGACAGGACTATAGATAGGGTGACCATATGAAAAGGAGGACAGGGCTCCTGTATCTTTAACAGTTGCATAGAATAGGGAATTTCAGCAGGGCCGGATCTACACTACTGCTTTAAAGCGCTTTATAATAGTTTTATAGCGCTTTAAAGGAGTTAAAGTGCTTTATAACTGTTATAGAGTGCTTTAGAGCAGTAGTGTAGATCCGGCCCTGGTGTCATTTGTATATATGGAGAAGGAAAGGAAAGGAACCTCTCGTGCAAAGCACTTGAGTCATTACTGACTCCTAGAGGGACGCCTGCTTTTGCTGACGTTTTCTTGGCAGACTTTGTAGCGGGGTGGTTTGCCATTGCCTTTCCCAGTCGTGGTTACCTTTCCCCCAGCTAGCTGGGTACTCATTTTACTGACCTCGGAAGGATGGAAGGCTGAGTCGACCTGAGCCGGCTGCCTGAGAACCAGCTTCCTCTGGAATCGAACTCAGGCCGTGGGGAGAGTTTCAGCTGCAGTAACTGCCGCTTACCACTCTGCGCCACATGAGGCTCTTATATATGGAGAGCCTGGTGAAATTTCCTCTTCATCACAACAGTTAAAACAGCAGGTGCCCTGCCCTCTTTTAAATCTGGTCACTCTAGTATAACTCCTGCAGCTTTAACTGTGGTGATGAAGAGGGAATTTCACCAGGTTCTCCATATATACAAATGACACCTGCTGAAATTCCCTTTTCAATACAACTGTTAAAGATACAGGAGCCCTGTCCTCCTTTTCATAGGGTCACCCTATCATACAGTGTTAGAGTGACCCTATGAAAAGGAGGACAGGGCTCCTGTATCTTTAACAGTTGTATTGAAAAGGGAATTTCAGTAGGTGTCATTTGTATATATGGAAAACCTGGTGAAATTTCCTCTTCACCACACCAGTTAAAGCTGCAGGTGCCCTGCCCTCTTTTAAATCTGGTCACAGTATAGCTGCAATATAGCTCCTGCAGCTTTAACAGTTGTGATGAAGAGGAAATTTCACCAGGTTCTCCATATATACAAATGACACCTGCTGAAATTCCTTTTTCAATGCAACTGTTAAAGATACATGAGCCCTGCCCTCCTTTTCATAGGGTCACCCTAGCATACAGTGTTTTATTATGGTTTTAATTTTTGTGAACTGCCCAGAGAGCTTTGGCTATTGGGCGGTATAAAAATGTAATAAATAAATAAATAAATAAATCCTACAAATGTCTATCAATGAGGCTTACTCCAAGGTAAGTAGATGCAGGAGTGCAACTATAGGTTTGTGGGTGGGGGCAGAATCCACTAAGAAAATGCAATCAAATGAACAAGAAGACTATAAACATGAAATATCTGTTTTTATGAAGCTTCTCTCAGAACAGTGGTGGCTGACTGTTATACCTTAACATAAATTTCCAGTTTCTTGACAGGCTTTTTCTTTTTCCCTCTCCTATACTTCTTACATTACAGATTGCAGCTCTGTACACAATGATTTTTATTTGTTATAAAAATTTTATTGATACATGGGGGGAAATGACAGATACAACAGACTGTTCCACAAGAACAAGCCAATTGTAGTTGTGAAGGGAGCTTATTCCGCCTCATACAAAGGAAGGTGTTGGTTTTTTGTCACTTGTTTTTAAATAAAAAGAAAGACTTTTTTTTTTAAAAAAAAAAGCAACACCATCTTGTTCTAACGGTGAGGAAAGTGGCAGGGGGCGAGGGAGAGAAAAAAGAAAACTGAATAAAAACAGAGGGGAGAAATTGAGATTAATTGCAATTCAACATCCAATGCAAAATCACCAGTTTCAAAATGGATTTCTTGGCTAAATGCAATCCTTAGCAGTTTGTCATATATTTTTTTTCTGAAATATTTCACCATTTAAATAGATTTCCTGTTGCCACACTAAATCAGAAAAGGCTGCCCCTTGTTTATTATTTTGTTACAAGCCTCTTGTATATTTTATATTTAAGTGCCAGTTTTCTATACCGAGACCGGCCCAGGACATTTTGCTGCCTACAGGGAAGAACAAGATGGCGTGTTTCTTTGGAAACAGTCCACACGCCAATTGAATCTTTCTTCAACACACTGGTAATGGACCAGTGTCTTTTACCGTACTTCAGGGCAGCAGGTTAAGCCCCACAGCACAGATAGCTCTGTCTTCCAATACTAGAGTGACCATATGAAAAGGAGGACAGGGCTCCTGTATCTTTAACAGTTGTATTGAAAAGGGAATTTCAGCAGGTGTCATTTGTATATATGGAGAACCCTGTGAAATTTCCTCTTCACCACACCAGTTAAAGCTGCAGGTGCCCTGCCCTCTTTTAAATTATTTATTATTTATTTATTTATTTATTTAGAATATTTATATACCGCTCCCCATTGAAAAATTTCGGAGTGGTGTACAAGGCAAAATGAAAATAAAAACAGAATAAAACAGTTAAAACAAAATTTAAAAGAAGCAATAACAGTAATCCAAGGCTGCATGTTAAAGAAAGGCTTCTTGGAATAAAGATGTTTTCAGGAGGCACCGAAAGGAGTACAAGGTTGGCGCCTGCCTGACCTCCAGAGGCAGGGAATTCCACAGGAGGGGGGCCACCACACTGAAGGCTCTTCCCCTGGTGGACTACAGTCGGAGGATGGATCTAGGTGGAACCACCAGGAGCAGGCCCTCGGATGACCTCAGTGACCAGGCAGGTTGGTAAGGGAGAAGGCGCTCTCTCAGGTATCCTGGTCCCAAGTCTGATCACAGTATAGCCGCAATATAACTCCTGCAGCTTTAACTGTTGTAATGATGAGGAAATTTCACCAGGTGCGACATGCATACAAATGACACCTGCTGAAATTCCCTTTTCAATGCAACTGTTAAAGATACATGAGCCCTGTCCTCCTTTTCATATGAACACCCTACCAATACCACAGCGCTGATCAGCCTGGGACCTAATTTATTTATTTATTTATTAAAACATTTGTATCCCGCCCTATATCACTGGGATCTCAGGGTGGCGTACAGAAAAAAAATGATACAAACCGACTTGCTTGCTCAAACCAATACTGGAATGCAGCTGTGGTGGCACCAGCGTGAGTTGCACGAGCAGAGCAACGCAGGCGCAAATACCGTGCCTGAGGGGGTGCCTGGCCTGGCTCTCTGCCTAATCACTCAGTCCGGAGCCGTTTCCAAAGGCACTTTGTGGGACACATCAGGAGAAGGAAACAGGCAGGCAGCCCGCAGCAGCAAATGAGCATCACTTCAGAAGAATGCGAACAGCTGAGGAGGGGTGTGCTCAGGACGTAACGCTGAGGGTCCTGCCCCCTCCCAGCATCTACAGTCTGATGCAGTCACCTCACTCTGTCTAAAGAAAGGGCCAGCCCAGACCTTGGAAAGGATTCATAATAAATTATTACGCTCACCCTACTACTCTGAGTAGTGAGAAATTCCAGTCTTGCAACACACCGAAAAGGCAAGTGCCTCAGAAAATGAGCCCCACCCCAACTGTGCCATCATCTCTGAGGCTAGCAGAGGAACTGTGTTTTCTATGACTCAATATCGTTCCCTGAAACATATTTCGTTCATTAATACAAAGATGCAGTAAAGATGGGATTGCATAGCGGTATAGTGTAGTTATGATACTGAGCTATGAATCACAAAATGTCTCCAGCTTGGATCCCATGTCTGTCGGGAGCTTACTAGCTAGCCTTAGGCAAGCCATTGACCCAGGGCTCATCTACACCAAGCAGGATATAATTCCACTATAAAGCGGTATGAAAGTGGTATATAAAAGGCAGGAGCCACAGTGCTGCTTTATAGCGGTATTGAAGTGCACTGATAACTGTTGGGGCCCATGATACATAGGCCTTAGCTAGACCTAAGGTTTATCCCGGGCTTGTCCCTGCCTGCTCCCGGAATATCCTGTGTGTCATTTACATGAACAGGGATGACCCCGGGACGATCCCGGGATAAACCTTAGGTCTACCTAAGGCCATACTGTATAGCGCTTTCATACCACTTTCACAGTGTTATATCCTGCTTGGTGCAGATGTGTCCTGGGCCCCAACACTTGTCAGTGCACTTAAGTACCACAATAAAGCAGTAGTGTAGATCCTACAGTGCACTTCAATACCACTATAAAGCAGTAGTGTGGCTCCTGCCTTTTACATACCACTTTCATACAATGGCTTGTTGTGAGCCACTCATGTGCCAAGTGCATGGGCTGTTGTAAGGTTATCTGAGGTTGTTTAACTCTCCAACAAGCCATGCCGCCCAGGATCAGGCGATACACTAAGCCACGGCTGGGCAGCGGTTATGCAGATGATGCCCAGTATGGGCCAGGGCTCACAACAAGCCACCATGGCTTGTTGTGATTGTGCAAACCGCCCATTTTCTCTCAGCCTCAATCCCCCGTCTGCAATATGGGAATAATAATACTGACAAACCTTAGAAGGTTTCTATTATGATGAGAACCAGATAATCCCCGTGAGGGGTTCTGAACATTTGGAAGTACTACATAAATGCTGAGGAATATTAATTCTTTGGAAACAGTCCACCACAGCTATTAGTTGTGCGCACAACGTCTGTTTTTTTGGAGCACAGGTAAGATGGTTTAGCTCAGCTGTACACCTCAAAAATATAACATGGGAACACCCTGAGCCTAATTCTCAGTTTTAACTGCACACTTTTACATACCGTATTTCTTCGATTCTAAGACACACTTCCCCCCCCATATAAACATATCTAAAAACAGGGTGCGTCTTAGAATCATGGGTGCATTTATTATTTCTTAGAATCAAAGCTTTTTTTTCTGTTGGTGGTACTGAAATTAGTGTGCGTCTTACAATCGATGGCATCGTAGAATCGAAGAAATATGGTACATAAATTGTGTATAATTGTTTTTAATGTTCACTGTTTTTAACTTTTGTAAACCGCCCAGAGAGCTTCGGCTATGGGACAGTATGTAAATGTAATCAATCAATCATCATCATCTAAATTTCAATAAGACAAATTGCTTTGCTGTCTTTCCCATGTTTCCATTCCTTATTTTCATGATATCAAACATGCATCGCCCATGTAATGCAATTACCTTAGTTACTGTTCTGTTAGCAGGTATTGGAAGTATATCGAACTGGAGGTCACTAGTCAAAGGCAGTCCAAAACTCCAACCACCATACCTACATGGGAAAATATAAACATTTTAGGAAATACAACACAGTCATAAACTACACAAGCTAGACCTGATATAAGTGACTTATTCTATGGTGGTGGGTGGAATTATGTGGGTTCACAGACCAGTCATAAAGTGTACAGCAATGGTGTATAAGTACTTCTATCTGTTCCCACAGCTGAGCTAGCACAACATTAAAAAGCACATCAAAGCATGAAAATTGCAATGCAGACTGTTATCATTTCCTAGTTTAGGTGTTCCAGATTAACAGTCTTCAATATATAATGAAAAAGGACTACAACGTTTCGAACCCAGTATCTGTATATATCATAGATCAGACAATAACATCTAAATTCATTAAGCCGTTTCCCTGATTTTATTTTCAGTGGAACTATTTATTATTGCTGAACTTGGGGAAAATGCTCATTACCTTTTTAAAATACGACTATTGGAATTACTAAAATATTTTAGAGCAGGCCTGGTCCCCTTGGGCCATTTGCAGCATGTCAACCTGCCAGATGTTTTTGCTTTATGTTTGTGCTGGGTCTGGGCTGAGAAGTTTGCAGGACCATGTCAGATAGACTCAGAAGAATCAGGCGCAATGAAGATGATGTCATGTGCTATATGAAGATATCAGTTCATATTATCTAACTCATGGAAGCACTATCCAGACACCTATAATCTCTGACCTTTCCGTCAACATAAACGGTACATTTTCAGGATTTTCTCCAAAAATGCATGAACTAGAAAAAGACCACCTCAGAGTCTCAGTGGCTAGAGCAGGCCTATATCCCGGGATTGTTCCGGGATCATCCCTGTGCATCCGAATGACACACAGGGGATCCCGGGAGCAGGCAGGGACGACCCCTCCAATTGCCTGGGGTAATCTTTCGGTCTAGCTAAGGCCTTAGTTTCCCACAGGTGCTTCTTGATTCCTTGTTAGAGACCACAGTCTAGGGAAGTTCCAGAGGTGCATTGGAATAGATTCCAGCTCCCCACTCTGTCTCATTTAATTGCTAACTTAATTATGCGTATACAACAGGACAGACATAGTTTTGTTCTAATAGAATGTTTTCAATAGCAATATGTGAACACCCTGCACTTTTAAGCTAACTTCAATGATGTAACAAGTGCAAACAATATTGTAGAAAGTGCTTACTAAAAGAGAATCAAATGTTAAGGAGTTTATTGGGTAACGAGAATTAGCCCTGTTCAGGCATTCAACCCCACCCCCTTATTATCCCATGGGGGTCGGTGGCGGGGAGTGGGTCACTCCGGTCCACAGTCTCGACATGTTAGAGGTGCCGTGGGCAGGCTGCTTTTCCCCACGGAGGCTCCCCGTGCCCCCATTCCTCTAGAATCTGGATTCTCAAGTGCATGGGGGACCCCTGCCTACTCCAACATATTTATTTATTTATTTGAACCTTGTTCTCATTTTTACGGCTTTTATATTGTATTTTATACCATGCTTTTATACTGTTTGTTCTATGCTTTGAATGGTTTTAATTTTTGTGAACCGCCCAGAGAGCTTCAGCTATTTGGGCGGTATAGAAATGCAATAAGGAAATAAATAACATATGGAGGACAATGGAGCTGAGTGATGGGAATAACACCCGGGGGGGGGGGCACAGCCGGCAAGCACAACCCGACTCTCCCGGGGAGGGGGGAGCACTGGAATGGGACAATAAAGGGGGGAGGTAATAGAATAAAAGTGATACCTTTTCTGCACATAGCCTTTGGCAGTAACTAAAAGGTAAGTCTCTACATCATGCCCAGTAAGGTTATAAATTATCCGGGAGAAGAAAGTCCTCTTGTGGGGTGGAATTAGGTTAATCTTTGGACAAACCTAGAAAGAAATGTGTGTGTATAGATATATATACACACACACACACAAATTAAGTCATTTTAACAAACAAATCATAGAGATGTCAAATTCACGTTATTGTCGCTAGGCAACTTGCCATCATAAAATGCATTTAGATAATATTAAAGCAAGAAAAAAGTTTTCACCATTTTCAATGAATATTTATTGATTTCTTTTTAAAAAATAATAATATGTGCTCATACACCTATTTGTTTTCAGCCAGACACGTGCTCTTGTTCTATACTGATCCAAACATGACAATGATTAACTTTAAGGTACTTAATAGTCCTTAAAAACTAGACTATCCCCCACCCCCCATGGAAGTCCTGCAGGTCTTGTTAAGCCAATCTGAGTTTGAGAACAATACTGAATAAGTCCTGTTTATATTCTGACCAGATAGTGGGTGTTCAACCTGTTCTGGATGGGGTTGCCCTCCCTCTGAAGGAGCAGGTTCGTAGCTTGGGGGTTCTCCTAGAACCATCTCTGTCACTTGAGGCCCAGGTGGCCTCTGTGGCACTGAGTGCCTTCTACCAGCTTCGGTTGGTGGCCCAGCTACGCCCCTATCTGGACAGGGATAACCTAGCTTCAGTCATCTATGCCCTGGTAACCTCCAAATTAGATCACTGCAATGCGCTCTACGTGGGGCTGCCTTTGAAGATGATTCAGAAGCTGCAGCTTGTGCAAAATGCAGCGGCCACAATTATCCTTTTTGATATGTCCCCCTGAAGATAACCCAATTTACTTTGGAGTACAGGATGGGACAGAGCTCCTTGGGCTCTGTAGATACTCATATGATAAAAATAAGTATATCTGTCCATAACATCGCTGACAAAGACTGAGAGCATGAGGCTACGTTCAATTACTGTGATTCCTGTCACCAGTTTATCCATGGTGGACTCGCACACACAATTCATTAATATTCAGGCCCTGTTCAAATTCATTCCCTTATGGAACATATTCTGAAGAACAAGATGTCCCTGGTATTTATTTCATATTTATCTCTTTTCATTGAGTTCTAATTTAACATTACCTGTCTGCTGTCTGTGCAGTTGCATGCAGAATACTGAGCGCTCTGGTTCCCACTGAATACCCACTCGCCAGGCTCGTCCTTGTTGAAACATTCTCTGAAAGTAAGCAGTTTTAACACTGACATTTCCTGTAGGCAGGTATACAGATGACACACAGTAATATGGTGGCAGATTCCTATTTAATGTAGGGCACTTGGCAGTTCACCTTTATTTATTGATTCTCCCGAGAGATCCCAACAAATCCCACTTACTTCAAGCGAAACTACATTCACTCAGCCCTGTTTGATTCTTAATGGTTCTGCCTATTGCTCTGTCAATCTCTTTTTAGTTGGTGAATTGTGATATTGATTGGAAAGGTCTAATGAGACTTGCTTCAAATTCCTTAGCAAGAAACTCAAGAAATTAACATTAAAATAACAAAATTATCTTGAAAGCAGAAGGGACCCCCATGCCCTGAGGTACTGCATCGGTAAAGCATTAATTGGATAATCCTCTGATACGTGATTAATCACCTATAGTCTACACAACTACTTCCCCAAGCAACAGAATTGTGCTAAGTCAGTTCAGAAATAATCAACAGCTACTGCCATAGAGCCATTTCAGCTTTCTAGGTGAAAACCCACTGTGTATTTCTACATAGAGGTCAACCAGTTTGTCTGAGACTTGTACATCAATTGCTGAGAACACAGATGTCCTACCAATTTCAATCCTCATCACCAATGAGTGAATATGGCTTGGGTAACTAAAGCTACAATCCTTTGCATACTTTTCTGGAAGTAAGTCTCATTGAACTCATTGGGACTTACTCCTGAGTAAACAAGTATAGGATTATGCTATAAGATCTGTAATATATGGCTGCTTACTTCAGAATGAGTCACAATAAAATTTCATCAAATTGGACTGGAATGTTATGCACACTTCTCTGGGAATAAAACTTATTGAAGTCAGTGGATAGGAATATGCGGGAAGTCTAAGTTTTAGTGCAAGTTATTTGTCTTGAACCCAGGTGCTGAACAAATTGCTGAAAATTGTTAAAATGGAAGGCACCAGATTTATTTGTATGAAGTGGAAGTCCTCAGGAGTGGAAGTGTAAACCTCAGAAAGAATGGTTACCCCTCTGGAAATTAGTAAATGCAAGATATTACCACAACACACACACACACACACACATAAACACGCACATTGTTTCACAATCTGCCTGTTGCTAGAGACCTGTTTCAATGTGATACCTGGTCATCATATATTTGCAACATGATTAAAGGATGTCATTAATGATTGGTGACTGGTAGTTTCTCTTCCCACACTAAAAATTTAAAAGAATCAGGGAAAAGTACTTACAAATTACTTTTATTCAGGCATGTGTTATCTGCTCCAGGGAAAGAAAGCAATGAAGCAACCAAAGAATCAGTGGTTTCATTATAATTTCTAGGGTTTAAAAACAACACAAAAATAGTTAGCTGTACTTTCACAAGAGACTGAATAGATGATAAGCTGAACAAAACAGGGGTGACATGTTTGCAGAAAAATAGCACACACGCAAAAATGGTTCCACGGTGTTGCCCTATGCTCAATCATCTATCTATATAAAAGCCCAGAGGCCTCCTCCAAGCCACTTATGCAAATAGGAGAGAAGGCAGAGGCAGTGGATTGGCCTACTGGTTGGTGATGTCACAATGACATCGCCAACCAGTAGGCCAATCCACTGCCTCTGCCTTCTCTCCTATTTGCATGTTCTCTCCTATTTGCACTTATAGGCCAATCCACTGCCTCTGCCTTCTCTCCTATTTGCATGTTCTCTCCTATTTGCACTTATAGGCCAATCCACTGCCTCTGCATTCTCTCCTATTTGCATGTTTAAAAATTCTGAGCTCACAGGGCCTTCTAGGGAAGTTCCAAGAAAAATAACTCCCATCTAGGGAACTTCCAAGATAGAAGGCCAGAGGGCGCCTCCAAGCCACTTCTAGATTTTGCCCTCTGGCGCCATTGAGCGACGTTTCTCAGAACTGCGGCCTTCCATGGAAGTTCCAAGTTCTGAAGAAAGAGAACTGCCAGGAGCTTCCGGCCTAGCAGAGGGGCCAAAACCCACTAACCTCCTCACCAGACTGCTCCTCTACACCTGTCGTATGACAGGGCTTTTTTGCTAGTACACATATAAAGAAAATGCTGAAACCGAAGGCTGTGATCCTTTAATTTTTGTGAACCGCCCAGAGAGCTTCAGCTATTGGGCGGTATGAAAATGTAATAAATAAATAAATAAATAAATCCTAAAAGCACTTAAGGATCAATTCTCCAATTGCTTACCCTGAAGAAATTTCAGTTAAGTCAACCGTTTCAAATGAGAACTATCAGCTTTCATTTCATAAGCCTGCTTCCAGATTCTCCTGTAGGAGACGTTTCTGTCTTAGGGCGCACACTCCAGAAAATGCATTCCCGGGTGCAGTGGAGTCGTTCTGAAGTGTTTCTCTACAGGAGTTCCCAGAGGTAAAGCCCAAAACTGCTGCTTAGAAGTCAATTCAGCTTGAATTGAAAAAGGAGTTTGGGAGTTCAGCACAATGAATGTGTTGACAAGGGAAATTCATTGGTTGCGGGGGAAGAGGAAGATGCAGGCATAGTGGAATCAGTTTTCCTATCAGCAGGTTTTGTGGCAAACCCCCCCCCCCCCCCAAAACAGTTTTTGAAACACAGAAGAATATAAAGTAGCAACTAAAAGTTTACTAAAGGGAGCGGCTGATAGGAAAACATACTTAAAATAACTTTGGTGTCCTGCATTCATGCACTGCTGAATCAAACCTTCAATGTTTTATGTAGGGTGACTATATGGAAAGGAGGACAGGGCTCCTGCATCTTTAATAGTTGTATAGAAAAAGGAATTTCAGCAAGTGTTATTTGTATGCGTATCACACCTGGTGAAATCCCCTCTTCATCACAACAGTTAAAGCTGCAGGAGCCTTGCCCTCTTTTTGTATCTGGTTACTCTAGAGGGCTCCTGCAGCTTTAACTGTTGTGATGAAGAGGGAATTTCACCAGGTGCTGCATGCATACAAATGACACCTGCTGAAATCCCCTTTTCAATACAACTGTTAAAGATACAGGAGCCCTGTCCTCCTTTCCATATGGTCACCCTAGTTTTATGGCTTAAAACTTGTGGAATTAGGCCAGCCTTCCACAACATGGCGCTCTCCAGATATGTTGGACTATCTCTGCTGGGCCATGGAGTCCACACACACCTGGAGGGCAGCACTGCGTCGTGGAAGACTGAACGAGGCAGTTGAAAGATTGTTACCTTTGATGGGTATGATGGATTGGACATAATTTCCCAGTACTCCTCATCAAACGGTTGAAGTGAACTAGGGATGGGAGAATCAGCAATGTTCAAGCTCACTGAGATTCTCCAAACTCCACCTTGAAGCTTGGATCGTCTTACTCCTGTTTTCAATTGAGATCTATTTTTCTTTTCATTCCAACAGGTAAAGGGTGCATTTCTGGGTACACATTTTTTGGAAGAGTGCATCTAAATGCGCACTTCCCCTCCCTAAACTAAAGTGTGAAAATGCGTATTTTTCTCTCCAAAATTGTACATTTTTCAAGTGCCTATTTCTTTGAAGTATGCATTTTGTGAACACAAGGGCCAGATCTACACGTCGTTGCGAAGGCGCTTCCGTGCGCCTTTTTTAAAGACGTACCTAAAAGAAGCGCCTCTTTCTTTACTGTGTGTACTGTGAGCTAGGCAGCGCCGCCTGCGGAAGAATCTCTACCCCATTCAAAGACGCTGCTCTGCTCTGGCCGCTTCCCCCTCGCGTGTTCTGCCATTCGAATAATCCCCCCTCCCACCCGGCGGCTCTTCTGGCGCGTCCCGGCGGTGGCGGCGGCTCCTCCTGCAAAACACTTTTCTCCCTCGGTGTGTTTGTATTTGCGTTTGCGTGCGCGCGGCGGACGAGTTCAGCTCCTGCCTCTCGCTCTCCCCCGCGGTGTCATCTCCCCGGGACTCTCTTCGGTGTGTGCTCGCGCACGCAAACGCAAATACAAACACAGGGAGCGCCTTCGCAACGACGTGTAGATCTGGCCAAGCTTGGCAACGTGCGAATTTTCTCCAGAAACCGTGCGCCCACCTGAGTTTGCGGTCAGGGTTACAAATAGAGTAAATTCAAGTTAAGAGCAAATCAGAGTGTAGTTCTCATTCATCCCTAAAGTGAACGAATACACCACAAGACATACACAGATGCACAGGTTGCCAGCTGGACAAGAGGGGGCTTCTGGCCACTGCCACTGAATGGTGGTGAAGGGCAGCCCCAGGCCAGGCCTTAGCAACAAGGTGTCACAGGCAGGTTGAAGCTGGGTCAGCACTGTGGAAGTGTGCAGGTACTGACTAGCCAAAGGTGCTCTGTGAGGGTGCAGGGTGCTAATGCAAAGCACAACTGACCTGTCAGCAGCAGCACACCTGCCCATTGTTGACAAAGGCCATAGCTATATGGGGCGAAACCCCAAGGTGATCCCCGGGATTGTCCCTGTGCGTTCAGATGATGCACAGGGGATCCCAGGATCAGGGAGGGATGATCCCTCCCTTGTCCCAGGATCTCGCCCTCCCCTTTAGGCCTGGTTTTTCCGCGGCACTGCGGTTTGTCCTGACTCCTCTTGATTCCTCACGAGGAGCCGGGACCTGCGCACAGGGCGCAGCGCTCCTCAGGAGCACTGCACCCATCGGGCTGGGGTGTGGGGAGCGGGGAAGTAATTATTTTTTAAAAAATAACTTACCGTTTGCACACGAGCATTCGTGCGCTGCTGGCCCTTTAACTGGGGGGAAATGGCGGGTGCGACGCCTCTCTGTCTGAGGTCATCGTGCGCCACGTGTAAAGAGAGGTGGAGGATCTTACAATAAAACCATTGCGAGATCTTCACCCCTCTGTTGCGGGCTAAGCGTAGGTCTAGCTAAGGCCCCAGTTTCCCTCACCTCTTTCACAAGCTTTCCTCAGATTAGTGCCTTCCAGATGGTTTGGACTCCAACTCCCAGGATTCCTGAGCATTGACCATGCTGGCTGAGGGAGCTGAAATCCCAAACATTGGGAGGGCACCCACAAAAGGTTCCTAGAGACTCTTCCAACCGTGGAAAGTATTGAATTCAAAAATACCTGTTCCTGTCTTCCCCCACCTAATCATATTCGTTGCATGTCTCGTCATGATATTGCCATACAATATGGCCATATCCCTCTAGTAAGTATCTAGGGGATTCTTTCCCTTAGAGTCAGTTGTGTAAATGCTTGGTCTCAGAACCAATAATAATAATAATAATAATAATAATAATAATAATGATGATGATGATGATGATATTCACCCAAAGAAATCCGCCTGGCCAGAAGAACCGTACAGGGATGGTGAAAGGTGGAGTGCAGGGTATTCTTCCACCTTAGTTCTCAAGTTCCCGAGGCCCATAGCAGCAGTCACAAAGAGCACAGGAAGTAAAACCTGAGCAATAAAACCTTTCACATT
Organism: Elgaria multicarinata webbii; assembly: GCF_023053635.1. Taxonomy (NCBI): domain Eukaryota; kingdom Metazoa; phylum Chordata; class Lepidosauria; order Squamata; family Anguidae; genus Elgaria; species Elgaria multicarinata. Next base: position 20,917,628 of record NC_086172.1, read on the forward strand.
GCGCCGAGTGTGATGGAACCTCTTGATGAACAAGGCTGTGGCCCTCCTCACCAAGAGAGGAATGTGGCCTGGCTTCCTCAACTTAACCAGGGCTTGGTCTATTGATCAAAAAAAGGAAAGAGATATGTTGAGACATAAGTGCTGAGTTTTGTTCCTTCCTAATACTTGCGTTCACTCAATTCATCTTGCCAGAACATGCAGTTAAACAGGTACTATTTCTGTTTTATAAATGAACACCCAAATCCTTGAAAATCCTGGGAGCTGTTACACCAGTGTAGCCAGGAGAGATCTGAGGTTCTTTAGCATATGTCCATGAAAGGTTGTTAATTCATTTTTATCTTATTTTAACGAGCCTCATATTCATTCAGTTGGCACCCTGATACCTGCAGGGTTTCATCTGTCCAGCGAGGTGATGTTTACCCTGTCCTGGACGGTGTTGCACTACCCCTAAAGGATCAGGTTTGTAGTTTGGGGGTGCTCTTGGATCCAGAACTGTCACTTGAGGCACAGGTGAACTCAGTGGCAAAGAGCACCTTTTATCAGCTTAGGTTGATATACCAACTGCGCCCTTATCTGGACGGAGATAGCCTAGCTACAGTTATCCATGCTCTGATAACCTCTCGTTTGGATTACTGCAATGCGTTATACATGGGGCTGCCTTTGAAAACAGTCCGGAAACTTCAGCTGGTACAAATCAGGGCAGCCCGCCTCCTAACAGGGACTGGACGACGAGATCATATCACGCCAGTCCTTCTACAACTTCATTGGCTGCCAGTCCAGGTCCGGGCCCAATTCAAAGTCCTAAACGGTTTGGGGCCAAGTCATTTGAAGGAACACCTCCTCCCATATGTGCCCGCCCGGACCTTGAGATCATCCACAGGGGTCCTTCTCCGTGAGCCCCTGCCGAAGGAAGTGAGGCAGGTGGCTACTAGGAGGAGGGCTTTCTCCGCTGTGGCACCCCGGCTGTCGAACGAGCTCCCCAGAGAGGTTCGCCTGGCGCCTACATTGTTTTCCTTTCGTCGCCAGCTGAAGACCTTTTTTATTTTCTCAGTATTTTAACACCTAATTTAACTTAAATTTAAACTCTGCTGTTTTAATCTCGTATTTTAACCTATATCAATTTTTGCTGTGTGGTTTTATCCTGGTCGTGCTTTTTATATTGTATTTTGTGTTTGTGTTTTTAGATTGTTGGTTGTTTTGTTGTGCTTTTCGATGGTTTTAATTTTTGTGAACCGCCCAGAGAGCTTCGGCTATTGGGTGGTATAGAAATGAAATAAATAAATAAATAAATAAATAAAGGGCATAGAGCGAGGGATGGCAGTTTGGACTTATGGGCTTCACGTGGATGATGTGCTCCACACAGGAGTGAACCATCCTCACACCTGTTTTTCCCAAGAGCTGTTTCACAGACTTGTAGGTTTGTGCTAAAGCACCTGGTTAGGAGAATGTGAAATGTCCAATGTAAATGGCCTTACCTATATTAGACAATGCAGCAGATGTGAGAGCCCTCACTGTGGCACAGCAGGAATTTCTGCCACTTGTTCATTTGCTTACATGAGCCCATGCTTCCTGCAAGCTTGTGAGCTCCAAGTAATATGGGCTTAGCTTTGTAATTTGGTGTAGTGCAGCCTTCCTCAACCTGGGGCGCTCCAGATGCGTTGGACTGCATCTCCCAGAATGCCACAGCCAGCTGGGGCATTCTGGGAGTTGTAGTCCAACACATCTGGAGCGCCCCAGGTTGAGGAAGGCTGGTGTAGTGACTAGAAGGGTGGGATAACAATGTTAATCATCTTCACCTAGAAAATGTCTAAACCCTATGCCCATTTGACATCCTCCAGCTGTGGTTGGAGAAGGAGGAATGTGATAGCAACAACTTAATTACTGCTTCAAGGAATCACGTGCCACGTGACAAAGTCGTATGAACATTGCCACCCCCACCAGAACTCACAACTGTGCCAACACTGGACACTTGACCCTCTTCCTTTGTAGGGTTGGCCCCAGAGCCAAGGCTGGGGGAATGCCAGAAATTGAGGAGGGGTGATAAAGCATAAGGATAATAGCAAGCAGTACAACAACACACACATACACACATGCCCAAGAGGAGCATGTTCAGAGGAGGGCAACCAGGATGATCAAGGGTCTGGAAACAAAGCCCTATGAAGAGTGAAAGAACTGGGCATCTTTAGCCTGGAGAAGAGAAGATTGAGGGGAGACATAATAGCACTCTTCAAATACTTGAAAGGTTGTCACACAGAGGAGGGCCAGGATCTCTTCTTGATCATCCCAGAATGCAGGACACGGAATAACGGGCTCAAGTTAAAGGAAGCCAGATTCCAGCTGGACATCAGGAAAAACTTCCTGACTGTTCGAGCAGTACAACAATGGAATCAGTTACCTAGGGAGGTGGTGGCCTCTCCCACACTAGAGGCTTTCAAGAGGCAGCTGGACAACCATCTGTCAGGATGCTTTAGGGTGGTGACCTCAGTGGCACGGAGTGCCTTCTACAAACTTCGGTTGGTGGCCCAGCTACGCCCCTATCTAGACAGGGATAACCTGGCTTCAGTTGTCCATGCTCTGGTAACCTCTAAGTTAGAATACTGCAATGCGCTCTACGTAGGGCTGCCTTTGAAGACGGTTCGGAAGCTGCAGCTTGTGCAAAATGCAGCGGCCAGACTGATTTCGGGAACCAGAAAGTTTGACCATATAACACCTGCTCTGGTCCACTTGCACTGGCTGCCTGTATGTTTCCGAGCCCAATTCAAGGTGCTGGTTTTGACCTATAAAGCCTTACATGGCTTGGGGCCACAATACCTGACGGAACGCCTCTCCCGACGTGAATATACCCGGTCACTACGTTCAACATCTAAGGTCCTCCTCCAGGTGCCTACTCCGAGAGAGGCTCGGAGTGTGGCAACGAGGGATAGGGCCTTTTCGGTGGTGGCCCCCAGACTATGGAACGATCTCCCTGACGAGGCTCGACTGGCACCAACGCTGCTATCTTTCCGGCGCCAGGTTAAGACTTTCCTCTTTGCCCGGGCATATGGCGGCACATCCTAATTACCCACATGTTTAGTTTTTAATTGGTTTTTAATGCTTTATGTGTGTATGTACTGTGTTTTAGAGTTTTAAATTTTGTATTTTTGTTTTTATCTCAATTTTAGAATTTCTGTAAACCGCCCAGAGAGCCCTGGCTATGGGAGCGGTATATAAGTATAATAAATAAATAAATAAATAAAAATAATTCCTGCATTGAGCAGGGGGTCGGACTCGATGGCCTTATAGGCCCCTTCCAACTCTGCTATTCTATGATTCTAAGACATCAGAAGAGAATTGGTCCCCTTGCCAGGTAATGGAGACATTTAGGAACCTGCCTTATACCAGGTAAGGTACTTTGTCCAACCCAGTATAGTCCACTCTGACTGGGAGAGGCTCTCCAAGCCACAGGCCGATGGTTTCCTCCAGCACCTGCTACCTAATCTTTTGAACTGGAGATGGCAGGGATTGAACCTGGAGTCTCATATTAAAAGCAGGTGTTCTGCTGCTGAGCGCTAAGTTCCCTAGTCTTAAGAGATGTGGTAGTCACAAGGTCATCTGGGGAGAAAGCACCAAGCTGACCTTAGGTGGGATGGAAAACACAAGTGCTTGAGGCAGCTCAACCAAGGAGAATTCCCCTGGATCTTGGTTGAGTACCTGAGCCCAGAAAGGCGGAAAAAGAGCACTGGAAGCTTTTCGACCCCTTTCTTTGACCTGGGGCAAATCTACACAGAGTCTTCAGGGCGCCTGGAGTGTGCCTGCAGTGCGCCCCGAAATCGATGATGTAGACAGTACCTTAAGCGTTCCAAGAAGAAGAGGAGGAGGAGGAGGAGGAGGAGGAGGCCCTGCATCGCCCCTCACGGGGACGGGGTGAAGAGTTGCCGGGCCTGGCGGCTTTGCTGGGGAATCGGCTGCGTCCTTGGCGCCGCCCACCTGCCCGCCGGCGAAAAAGCCACCTGGGTCAATGCTTCTTCCGCCGAGCTCTCCGACCCAGGTGGGCCCGGGTGGCTCTTTCGCTGGCAACAGGAGGCCGGCGGGCAGGTGGGTGGCGCCAAGGATGCAGCCGATTCCCCGGCAAAGCCGCCGGGCACGGCAACTCTTCACCCCGTCCCCACGAGGGGTGATGCGGGGCCTCCTCCTCCTCCTCTTCCGCCTCTTCTTGGAATGCTTAAGGTACTGCCTACATCATCGATTTCGGGGCGCACTCCAGGCGCCCCGAAGACTCTGTATAGACTCGGCCCTGGGAAGGCGTTTCAAACGGAACACTCTGTGCTTCCTGCCAAATCCTTCTATGACTCCTCAAAACACAATCTTGTTGTGAGCAACAGCCTAAATACACGTTACAGTCTGGACTGTGCAATTCCAGAACTCACTGAAGTGCTGATATCCAGAGGTGCTATTAAAAAAAAGGGTCTTGGGAAAACAAAGGTCAGATAAAAGAACAGACCAAGTGAACATCAGAGTTCCAACCTACCCAGGGACCTTCCAATTGCGGGCATTTCTATTTTTCTGGGGAAAATGTTCAACATTTATGAGTTATATTAATAAGATACCATCCTTCAACATTTCTAATGAAATAAAACCAAGGCATGGTGCCACATAAGTTATGAATTGTACAAAGCCAGCTGCAACTACAAGATAACAGTAATGGCAGTTAGTCGTAGAAGATATTTCTGCCTATCTGATCCACATGGGACTCCTAAAAAGAAGAAGAGAACATTGTCTCCTCGTTCGTACATATATAAAATCTGCCACAGTAAAAATGCTTCTCATTTGAGCTGACACTTCCCTATGCCCATTAGATTATCTACATGGGGCACATGGAAAGTGTAGTTCTGTTCCAAACAGTCTGACAAATACACCGCTATGAAGCTCTTTATGTGTCAGCTGTCCACGATTTCCACACTTACTTGTTTCAGTATTTTAACAGTCTATAAATTAATTTTAACGTTCCTGTTTTAAATTTGTATTTCTGCACTGCTGTTGATTTTATCCTGGTTGTGCTTTTATATTGTATTTTATACCATGTTTTTTATACTGTTGTTTTATACTTTGAATGGTTTTAATTTTTGTGACCCGCCCAGAGAGCTTCGGCTATTGGGCGGTATAGAAATGCAATAAATAAATAAATAATTTTTATTTATTTATTACATTTTTATACCGCCCAACAGCCGAAGCTCTCTGGACGGTTCACAAAAATTAAAACCATAAAAACCCTAATAAAACAACCAACAGTCTAAAAACACAAATACAAAATACAATATAAAAAGCGCAAGCAGGATTAAACCACACTGCAGAAATTGATATAGGTTAAAATACGGAATTAAAACAGCAAAATTTAAATTTAAGTTAAATTAGGTGTTAAAATACGAGAAAATATAAAGGTCTTCAGCTGGAGTACAGTGTAAGCACCAGGCGAACCTCTATGGTTTTATAAATACTTATAATACCAGTTTAACGCTCTAACATGTTCCACATGGAGCACCTTCCTTATGGACACAGCCATGTGGAAAAAGTAATGTCTGATCTGGCACAGATGGATGGGACACTACTCAGAAAGGATTCATGTGAATTTAACAAGCCATTCCCCCACCCCCCAATATATTTACATGATAAACCACTGAGTAGCAGTGCCTATCAGTAAGCTTATTCTGGCTCAGACGTTGTTTCTTCTCCCAGGATTCATGTCATCTGCCACCCTGAGAACTCTTGGGAGTTGCAGGTACAGGATATACATTTATTAAACAAATAACTAAATAAAAATAATACATGAGTATGTTTGCATAGAAGGCTTTAGAGTGTCTGAACAGATCCACAGAATCATGGGATTAAACCAGTCAATTGCATATGGAACTTTGTAAGGCCTAGTTCTTCATGTCATGTGTTATTCACAGGTGTTGTTTGGGATGTACCATTACAGACTGCAGCTGGGAGCTCACGCAATAAACCTTGCCCTACGAAAAATAAAATTGTTCATATAGAAAACTAGCATGTCAGGGAGAATAATATTTGTATGGAGGAATATTCAATGATGTGTGTATACTGCCTTCCTAGACATAGGCCTTAGCTAGACCTAAGGATTATCCCAGGCAAATGGAGGGGTTGTCCCTGCCTGCTCCCAGGATCCCCTGTGTGTCATTTGCATGCACAGGGATGAATCATAGAATAGCAGAGTTGGAAGGGGCCTACAAGGCCATCGAGTCCAACCCCCTGCTCAATGCAGGAATCCACCCTAAAGCATCCCTGACAGATGGTTGTCCAGCTGCCTCTTGAAGACCTCTAGTGTGGGAGAGCCCACAACCTCCCTAGGTAACTGATTCTGTTGTCATACTGCTCTAACAGTCAGGAAGTTTTTCCTGATGTCCTGCCGGAAATTGGCTTCCTTTAACTTGAGTCCGTTATTCCGTGTCCTGCACTCTGGGAGGATCGAGAAGAGATCCTGGCCCTCCTCCGTGTGACAACCTTTTAAGTATTTGAAGAGTGCTATCATGTCTCCCCCTCAATCTTCTCTTCTCCAGGCTAAACATATCCAGTTCTTTCAGTCTCTCTTGACAGGGCTTTGTTTCCAGACCCTTGATCATCCTGGTTGCCCTCCTCCGAACACCCTCCAGATTTTCTGTGTCTTCTTGAATTGTGGAGCCCAGAACTGGACGCAATACTCTAGATGAGGCCTAACCAGGGCCGAATAGAGAGGAACCAGTACCTCCCGTGATTTGGAAGCTATACTTCTATTAATACAGCCCAAAATAGCATTCACCTTTCTTGCAGCCATATCGCACTGTTGGCTCATATTCAGCTTGTGATCTACAACAATTCCAAGATCCTTCTCGTTTGTAGTATTGCTGAGCCAAGTATCCTCCATCTTGTAACTGTGCCTTTGGTTTCTATTTCCTAAATGTAGAACTTGGCATTCATCCCTATTAAATTCCATTCTGTTGTTTTCAGCCCATCTGTCTTCCAGAGTATTAGCTATCCCACCCAATTTGGTGTCATCTGCAAATTTGATCAGTGTTCCCTGCACCTCCTCGTCAATCCCGGGATATAGGCCTGGTTTAGCTATGGCCATAGTCTAGCCCAGACAGTGGTTTGCCACCTCAGTGAGCTTAAGAGACAAGCTGGTTTTCCAGCCATGTGTGCCAGCAAAAGCTCCCATAGTCAAGTCACAGTTTCAGAACCATTTCATTTTTATGCCCTCTGGCTGATTGAGACTTGGATTGCCAGTTTTATGAATAAAGCAAAAGGTTATGCTATAACTTGCCCTCTCCCAATACTGTCGACAGTGCTTGGAGCCAGACCCACCCCCCTTCTCCAGACGGGGAATCGCTGAGTTAAGCCTGGCGGTTCCATCACACCTAGTATTCAAGGAAGATAACAATGTAGCTATTTGTCTATCTGTCAGGGACCTAATCGTGGATAAATTCATACCATCTCTTTCAGTGAAGTTATTGGAGCTCAGGTCATCGTTCTCCAGAGTGTAATTCAACGCCTCTTGTGACAACTCTGCATCAGCTTGTTCATTTTTTTCTAGGTCTTTGGTCAAATTGAGAAATACCTGCATAACAACAACATGAAAAGTACTTTCATTTCAATTCTCTGAAACTCTGCTTTCCTTTGGATAAACTCAGTTGACTTCTCTGGGAGTCCTTTTACACTGCATCTTAATGAGACGGAAGATGCGAGATGGAAGGTGGCCCACGTGTCCTACCGTACCAAGGAACATTCTCTAGGCGAAAGGCTGTCAGAGCAAAGGAAGGCGTCCTCCGCTTGAAGGACTGACCACTAGGGTGAGTTGTACTGCAGTTCTAATAAAATTATAGTAACGATTTCTAAATTTGCACCTAAACTAGGGTGACCATATGCAAAGGAGGACAGGGCTCCTGTATCTTTAACAGTTGCATAGAAAAGTGGATTTCAGCAAGTGTCATTTGTACATACGCGAGTAATCGCACAGAGCTGGGAAAAGCTGCAGAAACGGGCCACACACTCGCGGTCTCAGGCTCAGCCCGAGACTGCGAGAAAAAGCTGGCCCAAAGTGTAGGGCGTTATCCTGGGGTCAGGGAGGGATGATCCCTCCCTGAGCCCGGGATCCCCTGTGCGTCATCTTTTTCATAGGATCTCCCTACCTAAACATATAAGCCAGCACATGCAAATTTTATTTAAACCCATGTCCTCTTATTTAGCGATTCGTTGTCTCTTGTTTGGGTGATGCGTGGGTGGCCATCCTAGCAAGAAACCAAAGCCCAGGAGCAAGATTTAAAAAGAGTGAGGAAAGAAGCAGAGAAAGGAAAGAACTGGAGAACGGCTTTGAGATGCATTAACCCCCTCTGTGGAGTTTTTTCTTGGGGGGACGGACGGATTTGGCATAGGCCTTTGCTAGACCAGGGATTATCCCAGGCTTATACCCGGGATTGCCCCATCGGGGCTAGGGTGGGGGAAGCGGGGAAATCTAGTTCTTGTTGTTTTTTTAAAAAAACACTTGCTGCCACTCGTCCTCTTGTGCAGCCGGCCCTTTAAAAGTTTTTAAAAAAAATGGCGGGCGCGTGACAGCTCTCTTCTTGAGCTCGTCATGACTCGTGTGTTAATGAGGCTGAGATCTCACGTTATTCATAATGCGAGGTCTCTCGTCCTCTCCCCCGGATTTTCACTTCGGTCTAGCAAAGGCCATAGTCTCTGGGCTCATCTACACCAAGCAGATATTCCACTATGAAAGTGGTATGAAAGCGGTACATAAAAGGCAGGAGCCACACTACTGCTTTATAGTGGTACTGAAGTGCACTGACAAATGTTGGGGCCCATGACACATACCATACACTGCTTTCATACCATTTTCATAGTATTATATCCTGCTTGGTGTAGATTTGTCAATGGGCCCCAACAGTTGTCAGTGCACTTCATTACCACTATAAAGCAGTAGTGTGGCTCCTGCCTTTTATATACTGCTTTCATAGTGGAATAATGAGCCTCATGTGGCACAGAGCGGTAAAGCAGCAGTTTCTGCAGCTGAAACTCTCCCCACGGCCTGAGTTCGATCCCAGTGGAAGCTGGTTTCAGGCAGCCGGCTCGGGTCGACTCAGCCTTCCATCCTCCCGAGGTCGGTAAAATTAGTACCCAGTTAGCTGGGGGAAAGGTAATAACGGCCGGGGAAGGCAATGGCAAACCACCTGCTATAAGGCCTGCCAAGAAAACGTCAGTGAAAGCGGGCGTCCCTCCAAGAGTCAGTAATGACTCAGTGCTTGCACGAAAGGTTCCTTTCCTTTTCTTTCCTTTCATAGTGGAATATCCTGCTTGGTGTAGATGAGCCCTCTGTCATGTGAGTACAATCCCAGTTCAGGGACATCCTATAACTGATAATTCTACGAATTCAGTCTGTATATAAAGGCATGAATAGTTCAAGGAAACGTCCATTGCTAAAGCACCATTAAAACTAAACCAACAGTAAAACCCTCCATTCCAAAACTTTGAATGGGGAGCAGTATATAAACATTCTAAATAAATAAATAAATAAATGAAAAACTGTGCAAATCAACAGAAAAGTTGACTCTGTGGGTTGACATCCTTCTCATCAGTCAACCCCCAAGTTCAACTCTGGCTCTTTTTGCTCCCTCCATCTTGGTGAAAGAGCCTCAAACATAACTGAATAACCAACACTCTCCCAAGGGAACCGGCAACAAGGGAGAGGGCCTTTTCAGTGGTGGCCCCTCAATTATGGAATGATCTCCCCAATGAGACTCACCTGGCGCCAACATTGTTATCTTTTCAGTGCCAGGTCAAGACTTTACTCTTCTCCCAAGCATTTAACAGCATTTAACAACATATGTTGTGTTTGTTTGTTTTTAATGGCTGTTTTTATAAGAATACTGTGTTTTTATGCTTTTTATGTTTTTAAATTTTGTATATTCATTTTAATGTTTACTTTTTTTAACTTTTGTAAACTGCCCAGAGAGCTTCGGCTATGGGGCGGTATATAAATGAAATAAATAAATAAATAAATAAATAATTCTACCTTTGAGTGGATGCATGGATAGATATATCAATTCAATTAATGCACACATTTTTGTGGTTTTTACTGAATCAGGGCTAAATTTTCTACATTTTGGTGCCTAGCTTTTTAATTCTCAGTAGATTTCTTTATTTAACAAATGTGTATACCACTCTTTGGTTCACAAGATAAAGAAGCAACAATGTCATACAAATGCAAGAAGGCGAGAAACGATGAAACTGCAGGTCACATAGCAGCAATAAATCGATCAGATATTAAAAGCTCATCATAGGTTAAACAATAGTTCGATGCTCACTTCTTCCACAGTGCTGTCGGAAATTCCGTAGCACCCGATATGGAGATCACTCAAACCGCTGTCCAGGCCACTCAGAAGAGATTGATAGGCTGAAGAGACTTTACTGTTAAACGGGGGAAGTGCATAGACAAGCTCTCCACCAATATCTTCCTTGAGGAAGGCGTCTGGAAGATGAGACTGGATCATGGCTGTCACGGCAGAAGTATCACAGTCCTCTGCCACATTTAAAATTGAGCTCTAGGGGAAGGGGTGGAGAGGGAGGAAGAAACAGTACAATAAAATAATCCAGTGCGAGATTTCGATTCTCAAAACACACCATTTCAATTACGCCAAAGGAAGAGGAACTCGGTATTGGAATTATTGGCTAAGAACCTAGAGCTAAGCTGAGAGTTGTTGGGGCTTTTAAAAAGAAATTTCGATATTAGGGTGACCAACTGTCAGGATTTCCCCGGATTTGTCCTGGTTTTTGTTCTTTCCATAGTGTCAGGGGGGATTTTCTATAATTTTCAATAATGTCCTGGAATGACACACCTTCCCCTTTAAGGCTGCCATTAGCATGGCAGGAGGGAATGACATGCTTTCTTGAGGCACATCATTCCCCCACCCCGAGCTCCAATTGAGGTCTTAAAGGGGAAAGTGGGTCATTCGTGGACATTATAGAAAAGGCCCCAATTGGAGTGGATGGTGGTGGTGCAGAATGAAATCCTTTCCCCTCCTCCGCTCCAATCGGGTTCTTTAAGGTGGTGGGGGAATAACGTACTTTCCGCAGGACTCAGAAAGCTGCTTCCCCACACACACACTACGTGTCCTCTTTTTTGGTTTCCCAAATATGGCCACCCTATTCTATATATATGCTACTGGGTCAACTTTTGTTTTTGCCAATTTAGCTCATCCCTCGACACAATTAATCCTTGCAAACACTCAACAGGAGTTGACCTCCTGCCTCCCACTTTCACTCCCCACATCACTGTCACACTCAAACTACAGTTTAGGTGGAGGCCCATGATTCTTTTCTCCACATTTTGAATTCCAAAGTAACCCTGTGTGGGCTGCATCTGAAAGAAAGAAGGCAGGGGGAGGTTGCTTAATGCTTTCACTTTCATCTTTTAAAGCTCAAAATTGTCCTCCCTGCACTGTTTTTTTCCCCAGCATCCTTAAGTTTGAGCTGCAGAGCTTTTCTACACAAAGCTCTGCAGCTCAAACTTAATCACCTGTATCTACCTTCACTTTCGTTGCAGAATTGAGTTAAGAGCTCTACACAAGAAGCATTCCCTTTCCTGCTCTTCAGCTACACAACCTCTAGGTGGCACTGTGGTGTAGCAGAATAGATCAAATAGACAGGAGAAAATTATGCTTTCTTTCCCTTTCACAATTAAATACTACATTTTCCCTGCTCTAAAAAAACCTGCGCCAATGTCATCAAAAGAACCCATAAGCAACCATGAGCAGGGAACGACACGCTTACGATAAATGTCTCATGTAGAAAAGCCCTCAGTCAACATAACAGGCTGATTGAAGAGGAATGGGCTTGTTTGTCATTATTATATCTCCTGACCTATTGAAGACATAGACAAAAAATGTGCCTACTTTCTTCAGCTACTCAAGAAAAATTGTAACAAAAAGTTAAATTAAACTATAAAGGCTGGAGTCTCCTTGACCAGTTGAATTCTCAAAGAGAATCTAACTAGACAAGCAGTTGGCCACTTCTATAGGAATAGCTGATCAAGAAGTGGGGAAATAGTTAGGTCTTACCATTTCCTATCATTAAAACATCTGCATTCGTTATGTCCACATGGACACATTTCAGTGACATTTTTAATGGGTGCCATTTCTTCACCTGCCTTCTTAAACAGGTGTTACTTCAAGTTTGAAAACCATTCGAAATTCTCACACCCTGTATTTAAAAAAACGCACGTGTTTTGTTTAAACCATTCCAAACCTTTTTTTTAGTAAGTGTGAGATGGTATCCACTGCTAAATGTTTCCTTGAGGTAGAATGGGGATCCACAGCACTTGAGCCCACCATTTTCCAAGAATGCAATCCGGTCACTCAACACCTCTGCCTCGTCCAAGTGATGGGTGGAGAGAATGATTGTTCTGCCTGAAAACATATAAATAAGGCAGGATATTTATGCAACGGTTCAAGGTACAGGAGCCCTGTCCTCCTTTTCATATGGTCACCCTAAGTAACTAGCAGAGACTCTTGGGGGTCTCTTTTCTAGGAGATGAGTTGCTCAGATTGAGGAGAAGGTCCTGAGACCAAGGCTTTATAGGGCGAGAAAGAGCTGCACTGGCACCCTAACCAGGCCCCAATCTACATGGAAATGCTTTCAGAAGCGTTTTCTGGTTTTTTTCTGGATTTTCGTGAAATGGCTTTGGTCTGTCATCAGCACACGGAGCAAGAATAGTGACGTATACAATATTCACAGGTAGGGTGACCCTATGAAAAGGAGGACAGGGCTCCTGTATCTTTAACAGTTGCATAGAAAAGGGAATTTCAGCAGGTGTCATTTGTATATATGGAGAACCTGGTGAAATTCCCTCTTCATCACAACAGTTAAAGCTGCAGGAGCTATACTGCAGCTATACTGTGACCAGATTTAAAAGAGGGCAGGGCACCTGCTGCTTTAACTGTGGTGATGAAGAGGGAATTTCACCAGGTTCCCCATATATACAAATGACACCTGCTGAAATTCCCTTTTCAATACAACTCTTAAAGATACTGGAGCCTTGTCCTCCTTTTCATATGGTCACCCTATTCCCAAGTCAAACTGAATTTGAAACTGTATGCATTGCGGCTGTGTGAAAAGAGTCCTGCCTGATAGATGCTGTCAGCGAATGAGAGAGGCTTATTTCCCACCTCTGTCCATGCTCCCCTGCTCAGGCAAACTTAATGGAAGAGATGAATTAGGTCCCTGTAGATTACCCCACAGATCTCACCTTAAAGCACAAAAATAGAGCTACAGCAATATAGTGCAAAGTAACACTAAACGGAAGAGAAGGAAAGCGGAGGACCAGTAGTGAGAGCTTGAAACGGTGCGATTGCAAAATAGAGCTACAGCAACCGAGTGCAAAGAGGAGCAGCAGACAGGAGGACCAGTAGCGAGAGCCTGAAACAGCACCATTACGGAACAGCGCTTCTGTGATATTGTGCAAAGTAAAACTGAACAGAGAACCAGCAAAGGGGAACACTAGTAGTGAAACAAGGGGGGGATCTACACTACTGCTTTTAAAGCACTTTGAAAACATTTTGAAACCTGTATATGCAGTGTGTCCTGGGCCCCAACAGTTGTCAAAACTGTTATAAAGCGCTTTAAAGCAGTAGTGTGGATCCCCCCTTGGAAAGGAAGCCTAAACTTGTGTCCAAAAATCATGCTACTAAGATTTTTTGGGGAGTGGGGGAGTAATGCAGGGGGGGGGGGGACAGAAGGCCCCACCATTGACCTGTTCACAGACACACCCCTAGACATGCCCAGCACGCAAGAACTAATTCAGGGGAATGGGGAACACTGCAGGAGAACCACGCAAGAGACACATTCAAGGGAAAAAAGATGCAGTAAAATGGCTTTCCAAACACGTGCCATTTTCATTGCTGCACAGTGGCGACAATGTTATGTGGACCCCGGTGTGCTCTCGCTCCACACTAAGTCACCTGTGAAGATTGGGCCTAGGTTCTGAGTCAGCTGGCGTAATACTGTTCAGCCTGCAATGCCTTTGACAGATGTGGTGCCCTGGTGAGGCAGGAGGTCACTAGAAATCCCAATTTCAGGTCTTTGACACCTTACAATAATAACAGTGTCATCATAAGTCTACAACCACTCAATTCATCAGCTTCAACCATGATCCAAACTATTTTTATCACTAGTATCTAAGCCTTTGGTAAAATCATTTTTTGAAAGCTAGAATGTTGTTATTTCTCCCCTGCCCCTTTCTCTCTATTTTTTTTTTTGGCCAATATTACCTTTTCTATTTTTTGATATAATCTCCCAAATGCCTCTCCTGGAACATGGATCAACCCCAGTCGTTGGTTCATCCAAAATCACAACCTTTGAACCTCCAAGAAGAGCAATAGATATTGACAGCTTTCTTTTCATTCCTCCTGATAAGGAACCAGCCAGCTTGTGACGATGGTTGTATAATCCGGTTTGCTTCAAAGTCCTTCAAAGCAACATCCAGGGGAAATGCAATAAATTCATTCTGTGGCATATTCACTAAAAGAAAAGACTCTATACATATCGAAGCACTATTAGCACAAATGAAAAACTGCTTATTCAGAATTGGCATAATCCTGAATTGTGATTTAACGTGGTTTTCCAGCTTGGTTTTATTTATTTTCCTTTCAAGATCTTCCAGAAGTTCTGGCCAATGTGTCGAGGTTAAGGCTCTGAGCTGCTATTTGGAATGACAATGGGAGATTCAAATGTATTCCTGGCTGGCTTCTCGCTGCAGCAGTGACACAAAGCAGCTACAGTACAAACCCATTTTGACTGGACAGTGAAGGCTGATTTATGTCTTTAAAGTGGTGCACAGTAGCCTTAGAAAAACTGACCAGTAAAACTAAACAAAAATGACAATAATGAGGAAAAACTGCAGTACAAGAGCTTCTGTTCTTGGCAATGGGGATTAGCTTGCCTTGAATTAATGCAATGAAACCTTGACTTCACTACTAATATTTCAGTAAGGTTTATTATTCTATTTCAACCATAGAAAGAGCCACATTTTGACCCAAATTACACCCTGTTCAGCAATCCTTCAAGTAAGTTAGGAGACAGCTTTTCCTCTATGCAATATTTTATGGCACAGTAACTAGACTAGTCAGCTGAGTCTTGAGGAATAAAACTGTGGAGATGAATGCTGTGAAAACAAAACAGCACAAAACAAAAAGGATATTGCTTGATTCTGACTTTGTCACCTGCAACTACATACACTCTATCCTCAAAGTCACTTAGTGCCTCCATTTGTAATTAAAATGGCAGGTAATATTGTTACCTCTTTGTTTTAAAAAATTTAATATTCTAGAAAAAAATGAAAGATCTTTAAGAAACAAAAAGGTCAAGCCATAGAAGAAAGTACAAATTCAAAATGAATATTATTATTATTATTATTATTATTATTATTATTATTATTATTATTATCAATTAATTATTATTAATCCCTCCTTTTCCCCAATACTGGAACTCAAGGTAACTTTACACAATTAAAACATATATAGTTAAAACATATAAATATAAATATACAAAAGTTAAAAAAATATAATTAAACCATCTATAGTATGAAAATATTTAAAAGATTAAAAGATTAAATGGATACTGTTGTTTCTATACTGTTGTTTTTATGTTTTTGATGGTTTTTAAATTTTGTATACTTTTTAATGTTTACTGTTTTAACTTTTGTGAACTGCCCTGAGAGCTTCGGCTGTGGGGCAGTATATAAATGTAATAAATAAATAAATAAATAAATAAATAAATAGAAAATGGCAAATAAAGAAAAAGTCCAGCAGATTAACAAAGGTCCAGATTATTCCTAAAGGCCTGGAGGAACAAAAATCTTTTTGCCTGCCTGTGGAAATATAGCAAGGGGAGAGCCAGTCTAGCCTCCCTGGGAAGGGAGTTCCAGGGCCTTGGAGCAGCCACAGAGAAGGCCCTCTCCTGTGTTCCCACCAGGCACACCTGAAGGTGGCAAAATTGGGAGCAGGGCCAGCCCTAAAAATCTCAGGGAACAGGTAGGTTCATAAGGGAGGACACGGTCTTTCAGATAACCTGGACCCGAGCCTTTTAGGGCTTTAGATCCTACCTCCATATACTGCTTCATACCACTTTCATCGTGCAATATCCTGCCTGGGGTAGATCTGACCAAAGACTCATCTGGAAACACCCTCAGTCCTTGGACATAAGGACAGACTAGGCAATGTACAAGTGCAGTTGCACAGACTTTCAGTGCATTGACTTTTATAAATGATCAGCAGAACTTCATTTTCCATCTAGAAGAGGTTAGCATAGCTCTATTTGGAGCCTGTACACAACCCTCATGCACAAGAGCAAAAACAAACTATGTGCAGAGCATAGGGACATCAACAATGCTGCACGCCATGGCTCTTCTTTGGCTTAGAGCCATCTTGACATACCTTTCTACTTCTTCATATAACTCCTGCTTGCTCCAGTGAGGTATCTTGATGTAGCCATATAAGAGCAGGTGCTCCTTTGTGGTGAGGTAACTAAATAATACATTGTGCTGCATGCAAATCCCCATGTTTTTCCGAATGATATCCTGGTCAGATCTGATGTCTTTTCCATACACAAATATTGTGCCGGATGAAGCAGGAAACAGACCGGTTAGAATAGATCTGGAATGGGGGGGGGGGGAATAAGGAATTGCTTAGACAAAATAACCAGCATTTTATTCCATAGGGAATAAGACCTAGCATAGCGGCCAAGAGCTGTGGAGGTTCGTGGTTCAAATTTCAGCAGCGTTGTGAATCAATTGTGGGTTTTGGTTAGAACCAGCAGAACTCTGAATGGGCTATCCAGGATGCTGGACCTGTTTAGGGGGGTAGGGTTCATCACTCTGGATAGCTCCTTTAGAGTTCTGGCTAGTTCTGACCAAAACTCAGACTGGATTCACAGCCCCACCGAAATTGGAGCCTCCAGCCTCCGCTGACCAAGAGACTAGGGTCAGATCTTCACTAAGCAAGATAAAACACTTTGAAGGCGTTTTGAAAACTGTATATGGAGTGTGTCATGGACCCCAACAGTTGTCAAAACTGCTATAAACTGTTTTAACGCTGTAGTGTAGATCTTGCAAACCAGGGACCTCCCTGGTTTCAGTCTTGCCTCTGCCACCAGCTCACTAGGTGGACTTGGGTGAGCTGTTTTCTCCTAACCCCAACCCTGTATCTGCAGGAGGCACCGACAGTTGAGCAGGAAGTCACAGGGTCTTCCTTTATCCGTCAAAGCAGGGATGCAAAACCCAGTAGAGGCTGGTGGCTCCGATTTCAGTGGGGCTGTAAATCTGCTCTGGGTTTCAATCTGGACCAGTCAGAACTCTAAGGTGTTGAACCCAATCCCCATACTGGCTTCAGCGCCTTTAGAGTTCTGACCGGCCCTGGCTGAAATCCAGAGTGGATTCGCAGCCCCACTGAATTCAGAGCCACCAGCCTCCACTGGCAAAACCTCTTTCAGCTGGACGGCGAAACTCCATTCTGGACAAGCTCTCAGGGTGCACATTCCAATGGTGGGTGGGGCTGAAGGCCAAAGAGGCAGGACCAAAACACCAGCCTTTCAGAACGGGGAAAAAACTGCACAAAACATGAAAACCACTAAAGAATCTTTGGTTGGGGAACAGGGGTTGGGGGCCTGGGAAAGTGGGTGTGGCCTCCTGGGGAAACCCCAGAGAGCTATATTTGAGGTTCTCCACCCACGCTTCAAAGGCCGTTTTACATGTGCAATAGGAACGAGAAGGGGGGACACCTGTCTGCCTTTGATCAGCAACTGATATGTTTCTTCAAACCAAGATCCAGTGTAAAATCCTTATTTTTCACAGATTTTGGCCTTTCCTGTAAGAACTATAAACACACAGCAGGCTTGCATCACCCTCAAATTTAAAAAAAATGAAAACAAAAACAATATTGCTGATTTTATGCTTTTAAATTTTTGTATATTTGTTTTTAACGTTCACTGTTTTAAACTTTTGTAAACCGCCCAGAGAGCTTCGGCTATGAGGCAGTATATAAATGTAATAAATAAATAAATACAATTAAGCTCTTTGAAGTGTTCAGCGCTGTCCCCAAGATTCCACCCTGGTGACAGAAAAGCAGTCACAATATATTCTGATTTTAAACTGTAGGTAAGCTTCTGAAATAAATTCCAGTTGTTTGATCATAGATACTCCCACACTATGACATTTATGCAGAACATGATCTTCATACAACTGAGCAAAGCTGAAATGGTAGCAAGTTACCCCGGTACATTTCTGCTCCCTGCCACCTCAGTGGATCTTAGTTTGCAGGGCACTGACAGTCACTGAGTAAGTGAATAGCGTCACTACAAGCTGTTGCTGCAGGTCATTCTCCCACTACGCGCATCAGAAAACAGGCCTAGCTGCTGCAGTGCACAGTTTAACAGTAATTCAACTAAATGGAAACCTTTAGCATCCACAAGTGTTACTGCTTATACTGCTGTTGGCCCGGGAGCAGAAAAATCCTTTAAATGTTCTTGTCAGTAATGACAAGAAATCTACTTCCATTTGTGAAGGAGGGGGAGACCTGCTGAGATAGATAAAAGGCCCTGGAAGTATATTGTGTAACATAACTTCAAAGAGCAGATCTCAAAGACTACTTCTGATCCAGTGTTAAAGCATCTATTTCATCACTTCTCTTCACTAGCTAAAAAGCTTGATTTCTGGTGCTTCTGAGCAAACTCCTCTTCAAGGCGAACCTACATTGTGGTAGTTTTCCCAGCTCCATTATGGCCCAGCAATGAAGTGATGTTTCCTTCATAGAAGTTCAGGTTGAGATTCTGAACAGCAGCTTTGGATCCATAGGTCTTTGTTATTCCATGAAGAGAAACTCCCAGGGTTAAGTTTGTAGGTTCAGGCTCAAGGTTAAAAGACAAAGCACTCTGAACATCTGCAAAACAAGAAGAGTGGAGAAATGATTGAGATTGTCAGAACTTCTACATGAAATATATGTAGGGCTAACAACAACCACCAGAAATGTATTTGTGGGATAAAAATGTAGGAACATATACAGGTATGAGAGCTGGAAGATTAGTGGAGCAGTGAGTTTGAACCTCTATTGCTGTACTAGTCTGACATATCAATAGGAAAAAAGGAAAGCAATGTCATCTTTTCAGTATCAGGTTAGGACTCCTCTATTCCCGGGCATTTAATTGCATTAGATGGGCTGTTATAATGCATCAGTTGAGTGCACTGTATAACTTATCTATGGCTGCCATGGGTGTTTTAACTGTTTTATGGAATTGTTGTATTTTAATACGTTATAGATAACTGTTTTAGTTGCTCTAAATTTTGCATGTTTTCATTTTGTGGTAAGTCACCTAGGGTGTTTTTTTTTTTAAAGGCACCTAAGGGATTTAACTAATAATATACACAGCTGATTTAATAATTATGATAACGATAATAATCACCACAGCTGTTTGAATGAATCTAAACCTTCCATCAAAAGTAGAAGTATGTGTATACACTATTTAGTTCTACGCAGTAGTGCGGGAACTTTGTTTTTAAATGAGCAAGATTTAGCTGCAAATTTAAAAGCCATGATTATTTTTACCACAAAAAGATATAGTTCGAAACGGGCAGCCTTTCAATAACTGCAAGTGTGTGATATATAAATATATCATTTATATGGAAATGATAAAGACTGGGTTTGGGTGACACAATAATCCACGATGTGTGGTTTATTTAGCCCATTGTGGGTTATCGTGTCATCTGTCAGGTATTTTTTTAATCCACAATGGTTTATTTAGTCAAAATAACCCAATCTGATAGCCCACAGTCTGCAGTAGGAGTTATTTAACTCATTGTGAGTTATCACCATGGGTTATTTGGGCGCTGACAGAGTTATGCAGCAAGAGTGGTTCAAATTAGGGCTGTGCACAACCCCCTGACTCAACTCGGAGGCCATTCTGGAGCCTCCAAAATGCCCCCAAATTGACTCAGGGAGCTTCGGAGGGTGGCCCACCTTGCCTCAGTGATGAAGCCAAAGTGAGATTTGCCCCCCTTGAAGCAGGTCGGCCTTGCACGTTCCGAGGTGCCGGCCACTTGGCTGGCACCCAGGAATGCCAGGTACAAGGCCGACTGGGTGTCCATGGGTCTTCCAACTCCCTGCTCGCAGTCCCCTCACCCCGCCTTTCCCCCCAACCCAGAGTGCGCCGCTGAGACTTACCTTAAATCATCTCTTCCTTCCTGAGAGCTGAGCCATGATTTAAGTTACCAGAAGCTCTCTGTTTTTAATATATCTATGGACCCAAACTATGGCAGGCATAAAGGGGAATGTTGGTGTTCAAGGAGGGTGAGGAGAGCGGGCAGGGAGAAGAAGTTAAGTCCGGTGAGTCCAATGGACTCACTTGGACTCACAGCTGGCCTTGTGTGGGTTTTCCTGGGTGGGTGGGCATGTGGGGGGAAATGGTCCAGCACTGCCCTGAATTAGCCCAAGGTGTACTGAGGCTTCAGTGCTGATCTGCTTCAGCCTCGGGGCGCCTCAGCTCGGATTCAGCCGAGGTAGTGCACAGCCCTAGTTCAGATCACTGCCACTCTGCTCCTTGTGGGAATTCTCTGTGTAATGGAAACAGCTTTACATGGGCTGTTTTAGCAATACTGAAAGCACGTTAAGGTGTCGATGGCTGCAATATCTATGTGGGAAATACACAGTTGTGCTTTAATGCTATAGCGCTTTAGCAAATGAGCCAAAGAATGCTACAGTGCTCCAAAGGGTGCTGCTGGCGGTGGGAGAAACACAAGGAATGGATGAAAAAAAGGTTGGAGGGTTTTAAAGGTGCTTCAGGTGCCTCCACGTAAGAGGCATCTGTGTGTGAAATTTTGTCCCATTCCTGCAAACTTCCAAGGGTTTATTTGCACCATCCCAGGGGTTTTTCACACCTTTGTGTGCAATCGTGCCGTGTTTTGTTGGTATACCAGGTGCCTCCTGACTACAGGGGGAGGCTGTGCATGAAATCTGGACCCGATCCTGCAAATTTCCAAGAGTTTACTTGCACCACCCCCTTTTTGGTGCAGCCAGGGTTTTTTGTTCCTTTGTGTATATCACTCAGGGTTTTGATGATGCATCGGGTGCCTCCTGACTATGTATGAAGTTTTTCCCCGATCCTGCAAACCTCCAGGACTTTAGAGCCACCAGCCCCTTGTAGGGGTGATTTTGGAAGCACTGAAATACATACATTTTATTATGCGGTCACAAACCCAATAGAAACAATACCCACAACCATTAATTTAAAACCATAAAATCACAGTCGTTTGTTCATTATAGAAACAGGCTAAAAGAGTTATTTAAAACATACACATATTTAAAATATATAGGCATAGCTAGAACACCTGGTACAAAAGATAAGCAACAGCAGCATGGGATAGAAGTTACAATTAAGACGAAGTCGATTTGCGAGACCTTTGTACGGAGAAGAGGAACTTAGCCACTAACTCTGTTGTTAACTTGTTTGTACCTGCTAGAAAATATTTCAAATACTGTTTGGGTGTCCTTCCAGGGCATTTTCTCATAAGAGGGCCAAGAAATCTATTTCTCTCCTCCCTGTGGAAGCTACATTCGAAAAAAAACATGGTCTAGTGTTTCGACTGCTTTGTCACCACAGGGATACAAGCGGTCCTCATATGGGATGCCCTGATAATGCCCTTCCAAGATTGCAGAAGTAAGGCAGTTTAAATCTAGCCCTTGTAAAAGCATGTCGGTACTTGGGGATGGTCAAATAATCCAGATATCTAGCATATCTGGGAAATTCAAAAATTAGACCAGAGTGTATTGGAGAGAAGGATCTACGTGCCTTTGTCATAGCATATTGAAAATCTATATCCTTAATCCGTTGTTCTACTACATCCTACTGAAATGAATTAAGTTCCTCTACTTTCCCTTTCCCTTTTCATTGGGATATTGTGGAAGGTTAAAACAGGCTGCTGCGATGTTGTCAATGGGTGAAACAGCGCCACTTCTGGGGTGGGAGGGCGGCTGAGGGAGAGAATATGCACAATGGCATGATAAACTACACACAGTTGCTTATTTGTCCAATCATCGGGTGGATAACAGCAGCTAATTATCAAAATAACCTACTGTGAGTGGTTAATTAAGCCATCATGGCTTAAAGTGACATCTGAACCCAACCAAAGTTTTTAATGTTTTAATCTTTTGCATACTGTCCAGAGAGCTTCATTCCTTTGGATTACACACTGAAAATTGGCCAATGAATTTCCTCAGATTTGTGTTTGCAAAATATGAAGCATAAATATCCCCAAATTCAGGCTGAAGCTTGAGGCAAATATGAACTGTGATGCCAGAAATAGGTTTTGAATTCAGACTTATACTTTACCCTTCAACCTCAAGATAGTTACTGGATTTGGGATTCTGACAAATCCATTTTGCCTTCCAGTACAGATGTAATGATTTAAGGTAAGTGACTATTTCAAGAGTTATTCTTCACACTTAAAAACCTGAGATACATACACATCTTTTCAGGGAACGTTGGCTGTTTTCTTAAAAAGAAATTGGTGAAAAGATAATCTTTTATCTTCTCACTCCATGCTGGAATGTAACCATAGCGCTCAGCCCAATAAGACGGAAGAAGTGGGAAATACCATGGGGCTGCCATACCATACTTTCCTGTAATAATAATAAATAAAAAAACAGAGAAAGAAGGGATGGGAAAAGTTCATGTTTGAAATGCTCATACTATAGTGTCTAGAGTTCTGAATAATATTTACATCCTCTTTACCATTACAGGCCCAAAGAAAGTGGTAGGGTGTTGACTGGAATTTCATCATATTCCCAATGTGCAGAACTCTAATTAAGTGAGCGTGCTATTCTGTCCCCCTAAGTTCTCAGAATGATATTGATATGCGCATTGGCACCCAGTTTCATGAAGTCTTTCCTGACCACATAAATGCCACGACGGCACCAAAATAATATGAAATCTAACACATGCACGTGGTGTGGTGCTTGTGGAAATCTGCCAGGGTAATATGGGGTGAAGAGTTCACCCTAAAGAATGAGAGAATGATTGATAGGCACCAATGGAACGCCACCAAAAATGATTTCCCTGTCCTGTCTATAACATTTGTAAATACTATTCAACATGATTTACTCCCTTCATGTAGCATCTTCCCATACAAACGTTTCCTTCTCACAGAATGGGAGCGGGCAGACTCTCACTGTGACAGGCACACATCCTGTGTTAAGTACTTACAAACCATACAGAGGAGATGATACCACGGAGTGGATGGTTTTGGCAGGGCCGGTGCCAGGCTATTTTGCGCCCTAGGCAAGGTGAGCTGATTTCACCCCCCACCCCCAGTGTACCCCCCACCCCCCCACCCCACCCCAGGTAGGCGGACACAGGCAGGGATGGAGGCCGTGCTACCTTACCTTTCCCTTGCCCGAAGTCAGAACGTGTGTCCGCTTGGCTTCGGCTGGGCCAGCCAAAGCCTAACTGGGACACTGGGGTGGGGATGGAAAGCTCCATGTTCTGACTTTCGGCGCGCGCTGGACGTCAGAACGTGGAGCCCTCTGACTGCCCCCCCCCCAGCATCCCAGCTTGGCTTTGGCACGTCGCAAGTCAGAACATGGAGCCGTCCGACTGCCCTCCCCCCCCCCCAGTGTCCTGGTTTGGCTTCGGCTGGGCGCCCACTCAGCCAGAGCCAAGCCAGGGACACTGGGGTGGGGGGTGGTGGAAGGGTGGCTTCGGAACAGCTCACCCAGAAGCTGTCCTCGCTTGGCCAGAGCAGCTCTCGGAGTGGGAGGGCGACTTCCAGGCGCAGCATTCGGTGCCCTCCTTACCTTGGCACTCTAGGCGGCTACCTGACTGGCCTCTATGGAAGCGCCGGCCCTGGGTTTTGGTGGCCTCTCAGTGGTGACAATAGCATTGGCTTCCGTTCCTAATTTGTTCCAGCTAACACCATTTTAATGGACAAACAATGTCTTTCCAAGCCATCAGCACCTATTTGTTTGTTTGTTTAAATTGTTATAATTCTTGTATTATTATCCTGATCTACTTACCTGGAAAAACATTCCTTATGTACCACCCCAGAATGAAATAAATAAAGGAATCTATCAGAATTAGCCAACACATCCAGCCAAAATTAGTGTTGTCTCCTGACATAGGCGATTCATACATGTTATCCCATTGGATGCCTACAAATAATAATAGAAAAGAATACAAAGGACAATGATTGCATTAGGTAATGGGACAGTTTGTACCAAGGCTGCCCAGAGCTCCGTCCCATAAAAAGAACACATACCAATGCCTTTTTCTTCATAGCGGGCGATATATTGGCTTGCATAGCTGAACGCAGTTGGAGACAAGAGGCCCTGGGAAAAAGAAGCAGGAAAACAAAAAAACCTTTTGAAATATCTCCATACAAATATCCATGTATGCACATGTAAACTTTGCAGATTTCAAAGAAATATATATTATAGAATTAAAATTATGCAGCACAATTCAGATAAGCTAAACATACCACTAACTAAGAAATGAGAATGGGAGAAAATAGGAAAATTAATTCCCGAGAGGAAGAATATAGTGAGAGGATTTTATTCATCTCATTTGTATTGCCACCATTCTTCTTTTCGGGAACCCAAGACAACGTACATATGGTTCATTCCGTCTTCAATAAAACCTTCTAAGATTGGTCATGAGAAAGAGGATTTATTCAAGAGGCCACTGAGTCAACTTGGGTAGGCCTGTTTGAATCCAGCAGCCCACATTCAAACCAAATATTCTAGCCAGTTATTCTCTGTCTTGGAGAAGAATAAATATATAAGTGTTACCTCATCATGAGTGAGAGTGCCAATACTATGGGAAAGACCCAGGCATTTGGCCCCCACCCATATGGTTGAGTGATAGAAACACAGTCCTGTGAGGCAAGACTGAAAGAACTGGGCATGTTTAGCCTGGAGAAGAGAAGACTGAGGGGACACATGATAGCACTCTTCAAATAAATACTTGTCAAGAAATACTTTTGTAAGCCGCCGTGAGAGCCTTTTTTGGCTGAATGGCGGCATAAAAATCCTTAAATAAATAAATAAAAATAAATAAATACATAAAGTTTGTCACAAAGAGCAGGGCCAGGATCTCTTCTCAATCTTCCCAGAGTGCAGGACACGGAATAACGGGCTCAAGTTAAAGGAAGCCAGATTCTGGCTGGACATCAGGAAAAACTTCCTGACTGTTAGAGCAGTACAACAATGGAACCAGTTACCTAGGGAGGTGGTGGGCTCTCCCACACTAGAGGCCTTCAAAAGGCAGCTGGACAACCATCTGTCAGGGATGCTTTCGGGTGGATTCCTGCATTGAGCAGGGGGTTGGACTCGATGGCCTTATAGGCCCCTTCCAACTCTACTATTCTATGATTCTCAATCATCCCAGAGTGCAGGACACGGAATAATGGGCTCAAGTTAAAGGAAGCCAGATTCTGGCTGGACATCAGGAAAACTTCCTGACTGTGAGAGCAGTACAGCAATGGAACAAATGACCTAGGGAGATCATGGGCTCTCCCACACTAGAGGCATTCAAAGGGCAGCTGGACAGGGATGCTCTGAGGAGGATTCCTGCCATTGAGCAAGGGGTGGACTTGACGGCCTTATAGGCCCCTTCCAACTCTACTATTCTATGATTCTATGAAACATCTTAGAGTAAGGGGAGACATGAAAGAGGGATACAAAATTATGCATGGTGTGGAGAAAGTGGCTAGGGAGACATTTTTCTCCCTCTCTCATAATACTAGAACCCAGGGTCATCCCATGAAGCTGATTGGTGGGAGATTCAGGACATATAAAAGGAAGTACTTCTTCACACAGTACATAATTAAATGATGGAATTCACTACCACAAGAGGTAGTTGGATGGCAGGGTTTGGATAAATTAATGGAGAAGAAGGCTATCAATGGCTACTAGTCCTGACGGCTATATGCTACTTCCAGTATCAAGGGCAGTATGCCTGAGACCCTGGAGAGCTGCTGCCAGTCAAAGTACTGGCCTAGGTACCCAATCACCTGCTTCAATGTAAGATAGTTTCATCTGTTCCTGTGTGGTAGGGCCTAACATCTTATGTGCTACTTTTTTTAAAAAAATGTGCCTGCTATTGTCTGATTGTGATACAGCCCTCAGTGTGCATTCAGGATGACAACAAAATAAAAGTTCATTTGTGAATGTCCCTTCCCCCAGCATCTTAACATGAGGAGAGACTTACCAGTAGGCTCTTCCCAGAGAAGCTGATGTGATTCTCAACAATAAGGAGGACAATGAAGGGGAAAAAGGTCAGGATGTAGATGAGGCATGCAACCAAAGCTGCGATGTTGGTGTTGTTGAAGAAAACACTGATGAGGTAGCACATGGCTATGATGGAGAGGCTGTAGTCCACGAGGTACAGGAATAAGATCACGACATTTATGTTGGGAAGGATATTCCCAACTTTGAAGACGATAATGAGACATGTGATAGTGATTAAGAGGAAGGTGGCACACTCTATGAACCAAGCAAAGAAGTGGCTGCTGGAATTGACACCCATCATCTTCATATACTGTGGAGGAGAAATTAAAAGGATATCCACTTAATTTAATTTACACATATCTAAAAAATCTCATTTAAAAATTTCAGTTTTTACAGGCTTAGAGAGGGGTGTGCCAGTCTGTAAAAGACATACACAGGTTGCAGCAAACTAAGCCATACACAGACCACCTTTCATGTACTGTGGGCTGTCAGATACTTGACACTGCCCTCTCATCAATTCCTAATTTTTCTGCCCTAGGCAGACAGTAATCCTAGAATTATTAACAAGTTGCAGGGTGGCCATATGAAAAGGAGGACAGGGCTCCTGTATCTTTAACAAGGACATTTCAGCAGGTGTCATTTGTATATATGGGGAACCTGGTGAAATTCCCTCTTCATCACCACAGTTAAAGGTGCAGGAGCTGTACTAGAGCGACCAGATTTAAAAGAGGGCAGCTTTAACTGCTGTGATGAAGAGGGAATTTCACCAGGTTCCCCATATATAAAAATGACACCTGCTGAAATGTCCTTTTCAATACAACTGTTAAAAATACAGGAGCCCGGTCCTCCTTTTCATAGGGTCACCCCAGGTAGTTGGCTATTTTTGAATTGCTGAATTGCAACTGGTGCAGGCCCAGTCTACCATGTGTCTTCCCACTAGAGGCAATTGACTGATGTAATGTCAGCCATAACTCTACCAATGTCTGCAGCCCAGCAATAGATACTTCACCAAAATCTTTAATGTATAATGATTGAAAAATTGGCGTCTAAAGTGTTCTATGGGTCATACACTGAAAAATATGAATATATAAATAACATCATGGTGTAATGGGACTATGCTGCCCTTTCCCTACATATACATTAAAGGATAGATCTAGAGCTCCTGTGGATAGATCTTGAGCGCCATTAGATGGGTGGATTTTCGCTTTTCCCTACCTTCGCTATGGCCTCCTGTTGCTGTCCCACAATAGTGACAATCTCTTTACACGGGGAGAAAAACAGGAAACAGCAATGACCACGTGGCCCATTCAAGGGCCGTTTTTATCGCACTGCTTTTCGTGAACAGAGCAGGAAATGGCAGCACATTCCATTATTTTTTTTTTAAAAAAAAGACAGATTAAAAGGGGCCTATTTTGCAATGGAAAAACGAGCAGAAGGCACGTGGGAGGTGGACACGGTCGTCTAAAGGGTGCATGAACATCTGTAAGTGGGCAGTAGTGAGTGTGCAATCAAACACTCATCTGATGACGCTCATTAACTCTACAAAAGTCATGACAATTTACTCTAGCTGCTGTTCCAATATCATATAGGTATCTCTGGAAGGGAAGTTAGGGGAGGTGGTCTGATTTTTAAAAAGCACCCATTTTCTCTACTCAACCTGTGAAATAGATTAAATTGCTAGTGAAACTGATGAAATTCCCCTTAAAAACAAATCACTGAGTATTAGCAGTAGGGCTGTGTGCACTCAAATATTTTAGTTAGAAATAGCTAATTTTTAAAAGAAGTGTGCATTAATTTGAGACTAGTTGGGCTAAGGCAACAATTGATTCTAATAGAGGGACACTGCAAGTTTTCATTGACTACCGAGGCCAAGAATTACAACAGCCCTTTTGCTTCAGTGGTGAAAGTTCAGTCCGAAAACTAAATCAAGTTAAGGTATGGAAAGGATTTCCACATTGATCGCTCTGCTCTCTCACAGGAAATCTAATCTCGTGCATGTCTCATATTTCAATCAAGACAATCACAAAAATAGGTATGCATGAGGTCAGGGATGTAAAGTCATCTTAGAACGAGCAATTACAAAACAAATAATTTCCTAACAATTCACTGATGTATATTAATAAAGAAACATACAGCTTTCAATCACTGATTTGGTTAACGAACCTTGTTCTGCTACAGTCTTATCTGCAATCTACAGCTGTCTTTCAAAGGCTTGGGGCACAACTCAAACATACCCTACCGTAGCTGAATATAAAAGAACTAGCTGTACCCGGCATAACATACGCTATTGTAGCATATCTTAAAGTTTATTAATTAAATACCTTCATGGGGATGTGGGCTGCATGGAGGCCGCTGATACAGCACCATCTGGCAGATCTGGGGGGCAGGGAGGTCGGGGGGAGGGGGAGCAGGTGTCCCCCTCTCCCTGGGGTTCCTGTCAGCCTTGAGCCGCCCGCCCAGCTTGCATGAGATTAGGCCGGGGCCTCGGCTCGCAGCAGGCGAGCGGCCTCCCACCCGGCCACCAAGAGCCCTGGCTGTGCCTCGTTCATGCTCCGGACCATGGCGCTGCCCCCTTCGTGGGGGGGGGGGAAGTGAAGAGGCAGAAAGGGGGGTAGGATTACCTTGGAAAGCCCGGAGGAGTCGGGCGAGGGGCTTAGCAACCTGTATCAGCTGAAGCCTGTACGGAAACATACCCAAGCGTTTTATATATAAAGATATGGGATTTAGCTGCTCAAGCTACATGGAAGGCCATTCTGCACTGAGTTTCAAGAGCATCTTAGATTCTATGCTTCTTGGGGCAGGGCCCTGTCTTTATGTTATTACTCTGTAAAATGCCACGCCCAGCAATATTGGGCAAAATAAATAAATGATGTTTTAAAGTGACGCCTGAGGCGCTGGGGACATGGGAAGCCCTGCTGGGTATATGTGTAGAACTCACCATGCAGCTTTGGGGTGGCAGCTCACACATTACAAGAGACCCCAGTGATTTTTTTTTATTTTTTTTGCTCTTTTAACTCTCATTGCATTCTTATGCTCCTTCCAATGCTTTGCTGTCTAGTTCCTCCCCTCCTCTGCCACCCCATAGTTATGCAGGGGGTAATGAAGCTATGCTCTCGTTTCAGCAGAGGTGCCTAACATAATGACTGCCATGCTATTAGATTGAATGGTTGTTTCCAAAAGATCTTGTGCAGATAAGGCACGTGTATAACAAGGACCATGTGGAGGCTTGAAAAGAGCAAAGCAGTATTATTATTATTATTATTATTATTATTATTATTATTATTAAGGGAGACCATACCAAAAGGAGGACAGGGCTCCTGTATCTTTAACAGTTGCAGAGAAAAGGAATTTCAGCAGGTGTCATTTGTATATATGGGGAACCTGGTGAAATTCTCTCTTCATCACACCAGTTAAAGCTACCCTCTTTTAAATCTGGTCACCCTAGTATAGCTCCTGCAGCTTTAACTGTTGTGATAAAGAGGGAATTTCACCAGGTGCTGCTTGCATACAAATGACACCTGCTGAAATTCCCTTTTCTGTGCAACTGTTAAAGATACAGGAGCCCTGTCCTCCTTTTCATAGGGTCACCCTACATTAATTGCATTTGTATACTGCCCCATAGTGGAAGCATTCTGGGCGGATCACAGAAGGCCCACCTCTCCTAGAGATCGACGACTGGCAGGTCACCAACAAGTGTGCCTCTCTGTGTTCATGGAGGACTAACTCTATCTCCCCAAGCCTACAGAATTAGGAAGCCTGTCTCCCACTCCGAGAAACGAGGTCAGCATGGAAGACATTGTGATGTTTTACTGTTTAGTGTTAAGTTTGCTAAATATAAAGTATTAAGAGTTGCAGAGTTTAAATATAAAGTATTAAGAGTTGCAGAGTTTAAATATAAAGTATTAAGAGTTGCAGAGTTTAAAAGGTAGTACTTAATGTGTGTATGTGTTGCTGATTGGTAAGTATGAGGCATAAAAGGGTTAATGAGTGCTGGATGAAGGTGAGTGCTGATTGGATGTTTGTGGGGAGTGCCTGGATTGGCTGTGTGTGAGAGGGGGAGGAGTCAGAAGACAGCTGAATAAAAGAGAACTGCTTCGAGGTTAAGTGTAGAGAGAGAAATCTTTGAGTTAGAGTTAAGATAGGGTGACCATATGAAAAGTAGGACAGGGCTCCTGTATCTTTAACAGTTGCATAGAAAAGGGAAATTCAGCGGGTGTCATTTGTATGCATGTTGCATCTGGTGAAAATCCCTCTTCATCACAACAGTTAAAGCTGTTACAAATGACACCTGCTGAAATTTCCTTTTCAATACAACTGTTAAAAATACAGAAGCCCTGACCTCCTTTTCGTATGGTCACCCTAGCCTAAACTGAAGCAAGGGCGCCACAGAGACAAACTTGGCATCTATAGCCCTAACTTGTGCACCTGAGCTGGGTCCTTTGGAGTCGCAAAAATAGTGAAGTGATCCAGGAAGATACCCAGTGGAGGGTAGACATCTCTCCCGTAGCAGCAAGTAGATTAAGAAAAGTCCTAGGGCCAAAGGGAAACGTCACAGACATCAGTGGTAGGGTGACCCTATGAAAAGGAGGACAGGGCTCTTGTATCTTTAACAGTTGTAATGAAAAGGGAATTTCAGCAGGTGTCATTTGTATATATGGTGAACCTGGTGAAATTTCCTCTTCTTCACCACAGTTAAAGCTGCCCTCTTTTAAATCTGGTCACTCTAGTATAGCTCCTGCACCTTTAACTGTTGTGATGAAGAGGGAATTTCATCAGGTTCTCCATATATACAAATGACACCTGCTGAAATTCCCTTTTCTATGCAACTTTTAAAGATACAGGAGCCCTGTCCTCCTTTTCATAGGGTCACCCTAATCAGTGGGCACTCAGGGCATTATCCATAGTCCTATTCTGTCGCAGTTCCCAGTGGATTTGCTGGTATGGACTGCTCAGAGAAGAAGTCTCTGGGTACAGTTTTTATAAGTGCTTTTTCTGTCAGCCTCTGTGAACAAGTCACCTGGGAGCCTTTGCTGCAAAGGAACACTATAGATCAGCTCCCACCCACACTGGCAATCTAATTTTGTAAGGCTAATAAGCAGGTTACAGCTGCAGGGTGTGGTGAATACTCAAAACTTCAGACTACCTCATAAAGCCGCAGGTCTTTTTCTTGAACGAGTTTCTTCACAAAAGCCGCAACGAAAAGTATCCAAGCAGCCATCAGTGAAAATGGGAGAGAATAGGTCACACTAGTTAGGAACCTGCAGAAAGCAAAGCAATTATTTAGCTAAATGCAAAGTGTGTCGGCTTAGGGAAATATAATTGACACAATTTTCAAAAAGAAACGCCTTTCAACAGGACAAACATGTTTTCTCTGCAATATGGACTGTAATTGAAAAAGACTTGGAACATTCTAGGAACTGTAAATATTTTGCTGTAAGGCGGAAAACTGCAGCTACCGGTTTGTAACTCTTACAGTCCCTGCGTTGAACCATGTTTTGGCTCCTACCCTTCTTTGATCTACACTTCACGCTCCTTCCTCTGCATGCATGCATGATATGTACCCTTCCTTTGCCTAGCTAATCTTGCATTGCAGGATAATGTGTAATCACTCTGCTGTACCCCTCAATTTGTGACATGCTTACTGTGCCCGTGCGATGCAATATTGACATTTAAATAAATATAAACAATCTCTTGGAAGATCTGAACGGTTAGAACAAATCTGAGCTCCTTCCAAGAACTGCGTGACCAAGACAGCAAACCTCTGCACACTTATTTGGGAGATAAACATGCATAGGATTGAGCAATTTAGACTGTAAACCTAATCATATTTACTTGGAACTAAGTTTCACTAAAATTGGACTTTAGTACAATCCTTAATTAATACAACAAATGATGGAGATTGACTGATAATGTTGGGCCTAAAGACGATTTATTGTGAGCATGATAACGATATCTAAAACGTGTTAGTGAAACAAAGAAATCAAACCTTATTTCAACTTTTAAGGAAATGTTGCATAGTTGAGAGTAAAAACTATCATTATTCTTAAATTTAAGAAATAGACAACCAGATGTTATAGAATTCAGCTACAATGAATCAAAGATTTATGGTGTTTGGGAATAAGAGAAAGAAAACAATTTTTAAGGCTTTTGTAGGAGCAGCGTATGAAAGCGTAAAGTAGATTATGAAAGGATGCAATGTTTGAAGATAAAGGCCTTCAAACCTTTATCTTCAAACATTGAAGGTTTGAAGACCTAAGGTTTATCCCAGGGTCGTCCCTGCCTGCTCCCAGGATATCCTGTGTCATTTACATGAACAGGGATGACCCCGGGACGATCCTGGGATAAACCTTAGTTCTAGCTAAGGCCTAACTCGATGTATTTAATTATCATGTTTCTCCATGGATTTAAATCAAAACACAGATTGCCATGATGAGGTTCATCAGACAAGCTTTTTATTGTACACTTGCTACTGCCCACTTAAGAATATGCGTGTGTACAATACATGTGTGTACAGTAGAAAGTGTACAATAAAAAGCTCATCTGATGAACCTCATCATGGCAACCTGTGTTTTGATTTAAATCCATGGAGAAACTTGATAATTAAATATATCGAGTTACTCTTTAAACATTGCACCCTTTCATAATCTACTTTCATAAGTTGGTGATGTCTGCCTCCCGCTCCTTCCACTCATTTTTCCGTCACAAAATATACCCCCCAAAATTCAACTTTTTTTAAAAAAACGGAATGTGCCACAATCTCCTGCTGTGTGCAGGAAAAGTGGCGTAATTAAAACGGCCCCTGAATGGGCCACGTGGTCTTTGCTTCCTTCCTCTTTCCCCTCAGGGCAGAAGAGGAAGTAATGAGGGACAAACGGGCAGGCGGAGAAGAGACGGTAAGGAAACGCGTTTTCCCACCCATGTGATGACGCTCTATGTCCAAACCGTCAAACTGGTTTGAATGGGACATCCAAACCAGAATAACAAACTATGGTTTGGATGTCTCACTCATCCACAGTTTACCAGATCAGCCATAACTGCGGTTTGATCAAACCAGAAAGTATTACATTAATGAAACCTGATACAGTGTCGTGTTTCTCAGAATGCTCTTACTTTCGATGGGAGGCAAATGACGAAGCTTGCTAAGTAATCCACAAAGCTTTATTAAGCAATAAACGGCTCTTCTACCTGAATAGAGTCTAGCCTCTTGGAAACATCCCCCACCCCCCAGGCAAAACTATGAAAATTAAGCAAGACAATTGTCCGTTCAAGAAGAATAAGAAGCTACTTCTCAAACGCCCGTAACTTCAGAGTGCCTGTTGCGGTGGCAGGTTCTGGCATAATCTCTCGGACCTTCTCACACCTTCCTTCCGCCCCATGTGTTTCAGCTTTTGGAGGACCCTAGCATCAGCTACCTTGTCAGTATGCTCACCCCCAGAAGAAAACCCCACTGAGTGTGTAGGATTTGGCCTTGAGGAGATAAGCTCCGGAGAGAGCTGACTCCCAGCTGGAGAATCGCCCATGAGAGCTTCCTCCCCCACTGGTACAGGCTGGCTGGTGTCTGGCGCTGCGTCTTCTAGTTCTGAATCCGATTCTGATTGATTACCTAAAACATCTCCTCCCAAAACAGGGGCAGTAGGGTCAGACATGACATATAGCTAGTGAAGTTCCAACTATGATTTAATTAGAGACTTACATGTCTTTACTGTAGCAGGGGTACGGTGTAGCCTGAACTTGTACAGCTATCTCTTCTGCATTTTTCCCAGTCTGTAATTCAATGATTGCTCTATCAATGCTATCCTGGATGTAGACAAATGCTCGACTGTAGATTTGGCTCTGCGAGACTGAGTTATGTGGACCCACCGTCCAGACTTTTTCTCGTATTCTTTGTGTCGTTTGGGAAATCTTGCTGCTCATTCGGATGGTATAATTGATTAGCGGTGGAAGGGAAAGACCACCAGAGGTTGCGCTCTCCTCTCTCTTCCTATCTGAGGGCATCTTGAAAATAATACCTTCACAAAATGAGAAAGAGAGACAATTGCATTTCTCAAATCTACTCAGTGCATGGTAAACTATGGTTATGTTTAAAAACTTTGGGAAATGAACACACAAATCTATAAGCAAGACTCAACAGAGTTTCGTCTGCTGCTAGGAAAGCGTGGTTTCCCCACCTCCCAGCTTTTACTCCTCAAATGACATGTGGACTTGCCTGGGAATCCAACACAGATTTCCTCATTTTCTCCCCCACCTGCCCACCCATTGTTTCAGGCAGACTGTCCACCTCGCTTGTTTATCGATGAAAAACCCAACAATCTTGCTTCTGACTCAACAAAATTGTGTTATTTCTGTGGGGAAACATCCACACTGTGTTCCCCTCTACCACATGTAGTGGAGCTTTAATCATTTAGACATCGTGGGACCAACTTTGCAAGTTAATAAGCAAAATTATCTGTCAGCCACTAAAATCTTCTCCCCAACTAATTTGGTTAAATACATTTGATGGAGACATTAAAGAAATGACATAAGAAGACTTTATCACTTGGGTAATATTTGGTTAAGAGTTAATACTCCAATGGAATAAAATGTGTTTTTCATATAGAAAGTCGGTACCAGAGAGGGCTTGGAGCTTGGCTCTAATGGGAAAATATATAGTAATATTTATATGCTTTAGGGTGGATTCCGGCATTGAGCAGGGGGTTGGACTTGATGGTCTTTTAGGCCCCTTCCAACTCTACTTTTCAATGATTCTATGATTCTTTATACTGCCTTATTTATTAAAAAGCCATCAAGGCAGTGCACAAGAATTTAAAACAATAAAACCTTAAAAGAATAAAAAGTCAACAAAACTATGGATACAATAGATTTGTGCCGTGAATAGTTATTTTTGTAGCCCAGTGGTTTTATTTCATTTCTTATGAAATTCCTCAGGACTACTCAACCAAAATTAGTCAACATAAATAATTATGCAGAGATCTGATCACTCTGGAATACTCGTATTCCACTTACGTTTACCTAGTAAGTGTCAGTAATGTATATGATGCTATCATTATTTTTATATTGTATTTTGTATTTGTGTTTTTAGATTGTTGGGCCTTAGCTAGACCTAAAGTTTATCCCAGAATCGTCCCGGGGTCATCCCTGTTCATGTAAATGACACACAATATATCCCGGGAGCAGACAGGGACGACCCCGGGATAAACCTTAGGTCTAGCTAAGGCCTTGGTTATTTTTATGCTCTTCATGATTTTAATTTTTGTGAACCGCCCAGAGAGCTTCAGCTATTGGGCGATAATAAATAAATAAACTGAGAAAGCAAAGTCTCCCACTTCTTTGGATTTGTGTGTAACTGCTTTCCTGTCTTCATTTGTAAAACTTTTTTTTAAAAAATCAATAAAATCACAGTTAATGAAAAAGAAAAAGTGCTCTCAATTCTTTCCAACTTGGAAAACTACGGATTTCCCCTGAATTTGATACTGAAAAATATACATCTGTTAAAAACTGAGTGAGTGTAGTTATATGGCATGTTCATCATTCCAGTAATTTTATATTTAACTGCATCTTTATAGTTTTGTTTGTGCGCTCAAGGATCCTTTAACCAAATGAGCACCATGTTTGTTGCTAGGATCCTCAAATTGTAAGGCAGAGTATCTTAAGAGGGCTCAGTGAGCTGCTAATAACAGGATAGGTGCACCTGGCTTTCATTCACTTCTCTGCATTTTGTATATGTCAGGAGTACAACCAGTTTAGAGAGGGGGATGAATTAGTGAGAACAGATATAGGGATTGTAGCTCTTGTTCTGTACACATATGCATATACATTTATTTGTCCCACTATCATTTTTGGCCATCTCATTTGAGTTTCCATTGGGAAGGAAAGGTAGGAAGGGCGGAGCCACACGTCGGCCCCAGAGTGCATTTATGCGACTCTAGGGCACCCCAGAAACGATAGTCTGTACTTGCCCGTAAAAAGAAACTAGGAAGAGACAGAGACGACGACAACGACGACAACGCCCAGCTCTCCCCGGCCGGCTCCTCGACTGGGACGGAGAGCTCGGCAGAAGAAGGTTGGGTGGACAGCGGAAGAAGCTCTCTACCCCCGCCTTCTTCAAAAAGAACTCTCAGAGCCGGCCGGGGAGAGCTGGGTGGCGGTGGCGGCAGCAGCGTCTCCGTCTCTTCCTAGTTTCTTTTTACAAGCAAGTACAGACTATCGTTTCTGGGGTGCCCTAGAGTCGCATAAATGCGCTCTGGGGCCGATGTGTGGATCAGCCCGAAGAGAAATAAAATAAAAACGGACAACTCAGAAGTGAGTCAGATGTACATCCGATCCACACGTAACCTTTGCAATCCAGACTCATAGAGGCTTCACCCAGCCCAGATTTGCTACGCATTCTTACAACAGAGAGTATTTGTGGATGGCCACAGTAAGTGGTGCACTCTGCTGGGTATTGTATGTGTATCTGCTGTAAGGCATCTTATGCGTTGTAAAAGTCAGGTGCCAATGATGATGGAATACATGTCACTAGGAATCAGATTTGATTGGGTACATAATGTACTATAAAATCACAGGCATAACATTATCCCAATCTCTGCCAAAAGATCCTTAATACCTGATCTTGATTATTATTTTTTATTGAAAATGGTTTCATTTCAGTGACCAAACTGAAGTTCAGATAACATTACTTACTTGCCAAAAGTTCATTCTTCAAAAAGAAATCTTTTGCCACCTTTTCCAGTTCTTCTTCAGTCCTGAATGGCTTAATGCGATCAAACAAGATACACGAAGAGACATTTACGCTTAATCCTGCTAAGATATTAAGCTGATTTATGACGTCAGCATTATTCTGTAGTTCCAAACGTATATCATCTGAGAAGGAAACGAAGCAAGAAAACCTTAACCTATGAAATACAACGTGCGGCTCTCCTCTAGACATCACAACAAAGCCTAAAACTTAAAATGAATTGGTTTAGTAGATTCTATTCACAGATTCGTAAGACTCAAAGGAATCTAGAGTTCATCAACAACCTGGTTCTCACTGAAGAAGTCCAGCACTGTCTGTAAAGGGGAGTGTGCTAAACGATGGCTATTGTATTGAGACCAGAGGAAAATGTCTTCAAGTGCAGTTCTTAGCTTTTCCAACAGGAATGAATGGGACCCATCCTCTTCTGTGAGCAAAGGAACCCTTTGCTCACCAGGAACCCTGCGAGTGTGAGGGTCAAATACGCCTTCTCCTCCTACTTTGTCCCAAGGAACTTAATGGGAGCTATTTAGAGTTGCGTTTCATTGGCTCCTGGGAAGAGTTCCACGTCCAGATTTCAGTTCACGGAGCAGAGTCTGCACCTGAAACCTTTAAAGTTAAATTCTTTTTGCAAGAGTTTATATAATTATTTTTCAGATCTCCAAGTAACTATTCCATTATTATGGCAGAACAGCCATACTCCAGTGGCCAGAAGACATTAAGACAATATGCAGCAGATGCTTTGTTGCTCTCTCTCTCTCTCTCTATATATATATATATTCCAGAACAGGCTTAATTTAAGTGACATAGGCCTTAGCTAGACCAGGCTATATCCCAGGGTGATACCCGGGATCATCCCAGTGCATCCAGATGACTCACAGGGGATCCCGGGATCAGGGAGGGATCATCCCTCCCTTGCCCTGGGATATAACTCTACCCTCTGGCCCTGCTTTTTCCGCAGTCTCGGGCATGTGGCCTGTTTCCGCAGCTTGTCCCTGCTCCGCGTGATTACTTGTGTAGAGCCAGGAGTGCTGCGCCCATCGGGGCTAGGATGGGGGGAGCGGGGAAAACAATTTTAAAAACAACAACAACAACAACAACCTTACTTTGAGGCGCTCGTGGGCTGCCGGCCCTTTAAAAATTAAAAAATGGCGGGCACAACGCCTCTCTTCTTGAGGTCGTTGCGCCTTACGTGTAAACGGGGGCGAGATCTCGCGTTATTCACAACACGAGGTCTCCCCTCCTCTCCCCTGGACTTTACAGTAGGTCTAACTAAGGCCATAGATGGGACCTAAATCACATGTCCTTGAGTTGCTTCAGTCTTGAGTTTTGTTTGCTTCCACTTGCAGCAGAGGCTTATTTAAGTAAGAAGTTTAATAGGAGCACACCAATCTCAGCTGCAGAGGGTCCAGCAACCCATCAAAAGCAGTTTTTGCAGATTCAGCAGCCATGGAAATCATTTTGGCTGCATCTATGAGCTGACCAGTAACTATTAATATTATTATATTTATTTGTATCCCGCCTTTTGCCCAACGCTGGGCCTCAAGGCGGCTTTACAAAGTCTAAAACATACATGGGGGGGGGAACAAAACCATAAACGTTTAAAATACACAACTAAATTATAAAACATTAACATAGATGGAGGACCAGATTGAAAGGAGGTCTAAGATGCACACTAAGACCCTGTTCAGACAACACGCAAAGCCATGGGGGTTAAAGCATTTTGAGGTAAACATTGTGGCTTAGCATATCATGTGAGACATTTCTAACCATGGAGGCTACATAATCATGGTTTAAACTATTTGCTGCAAAAGGACTAACGGCCCAAGCATGGCTTAATGTGTTTTCTGAACAGGCCCCAAGAGACACTGAAATCAACTAAGGGTGCAAACTTATGCATGCTTAGACCGAAAATAGTCCTAGAACTCTCATCATTCCCCAGCTAGCTAGGCCTTTTTTCTGTCTAAACATAGGCAGGATTGTTCCCTAAATTTGTTTAGAATTAGGGTGTTTGTTTCAGGGGTGCTTGATTCATACCATTTACCTATACAGATATACAAGCGTGTAGGGGAAGATGTGGGTGAAATTCCCACCTGCAGCCCAATTTGGGGGGCTGGGGGAGAGAGAGAGAGAAAGAGAGAAAGAGAAAAAGAAAGAGAGAGAGAGAGAGAGAGAGAGAGAGAGAGAGAGAGAGACAAAAAACCCAGACCCCCCTGATCTGCTTCAGATCACAATCTGCAACTTTCGGATCGGGTCCGCTCTGCACCGACCTGCCAGTGGTCCGCTTCGCTTCACTGCAGAGCTCCAGATCTGAATCAGAGCTCCGCAGTGGTGGCACCACCGGTGCCAGGTAAGGCCCCCCTCCCTCCTCCCTCCTTACCTGTGTCCGTGCACAGCCTGGCAGCTGCTTCAACTGAGCCCGAGGATTCAAACAGGAAGGCCTGGTCTTCCGGTCTGAGTCTTCAGGCTCAGTTGAAGCCGCTGCCGGACCACGGACGGACGCAGGTAAGACCCCCCCTCCCCCTTGCCCCCTTACCTAGCTCTGCTGCCATCACTGCACGGGCAGCGGCAGCAGGGCCAGGTAAACCCCCCCTCGCACACACCACTTACCTGGTCCGTCGCGGCCCGTCGCCAGCTTCACTAGAGCCCGCAGCTCAACCCGGAACTGTAGGACCCGCTTGGGGCCTACACTTCCAGGTTGAGCCGCGGGCTCTAGTGAAGCCGGTGATGGGCCGCAACGGACCAGGTAAGAGCCCCCTCCCCACTGCCCCCTTACCTGGCTCTGCCGCCATCGCCACATGGGTGGCGCCAGCGCCAGTTAAGGCCCCCTTACCTTTTTTGCGGAGCTCCGGATCGAGGCGATCCACTCCATGACACTCCACTGCCCCCCAGTCCTCTTCGCCTCCGCCTTAAGGAGAGGCGAAGCACCCCGATCCGCTTCTGCTTCTCTGATCTGAAGAGAAGCGGAGCACAGCCCTACAAAAAAGGTCTATTGCACAAGCAGAAATCTAACTGTAGCCCAAGATATGTTTCATCACATTGGAATGTCACAAGTCCCTTTGTCTGCGTGTACGCACATAAGAACATCATTGCTTTCTGCCATGTATATGGAAAGTAA
The DNA here is from genome assembly GCF_023053635.1 of Elgaria multicarinata webbii. Lineage (NCBI taxonomy): Eukaryota > Metazoa > Chordata > Lepidosauria > Squamata > Anguidae > Elgaria > Elgaria multicarinata. The sequence continues at coordinate 20,957,763 of NC_086172.1, forward strand.
AATCAACAATAAAAAGTGTAACCTCGTAAAAAAAAAAACCTTTAGTAGGATTCAGCTCACATACACACTGCCAGATTTTGACAGCAGTATTTCAAAAATCGAATACCAGAGAGTAGAGTTTGCATAACTATATTCCACAGCAGATGTTTGAGGGGAGTCCCAGAGGCATCACACTTTCCCAGATATCCTCCAAAGACTTGTAAAGACTGTGCAGTGAAAAGTGCTACAGAAATAATCCGGGAAGGCCTAAACTGCTTTGGCCTGTCCCCAGGATACTCTGTCCCTGTGGCCAGAGCCACTAATTGGGTCCTGGATGGGAAGGGAAGCCCTGTTTATCTCTTAGCGTTGAGGATGGCTTTTGAACTGAATCTGAACTGCTGTCTTAAAAGCTCAGCTCAGTTGTGGACTGAGTGGGTGAACTATACTTCTAAGCAAGGAAAGTGTTTGCCCAACAAAATCTCTTATCATCCTGAAATTATTTCTATCAATTCACTAAAAAGGAGTATTCTGCATGTGTTTGTATGATCATCTTACAAAAAAATACTACTGACTGCTTTGCCAATTGTCGCATGCCTATGGAGCTTCAAGAGCCAATGTTCGAAAACAGGAATTGGACGAATACTTTAGACAAGTAATTTCTCCTTTAGTCCATCACTGAAGCTCAGGCCTCATCTACACCTTGAGGCCTTCTGGGATATGGGGGAGGATCCCAGGCTTACCTGCTTCTGGAATCGTCCCCCTGCATCTAAACACCAGCACGTCATCCTGGAAGTCAAGAGGGACGTTCCGGGTGTGGCGTTTGTTTTTTCTCGCATTGAGGCCACAACCCGGGGGAAATTTAAGGTTTTTTTCTGCACTCTTATCTGGACAGAGATAGCCTAGCTAACTCTCGTTTGGATTACTGCACTGCATTATACATGGGGCTGCCTTTGAAAACGGTCCGGAAACTTCAGCTGGTACAAAACAGGGCAGCACGGTTACTAACAGGGACTGGCCGATGAGACCACATCACGCCAGTCCTTTTCCAGCTTCATTGGCTCCCAGTCCAGGTCCGGGCCCGATTCAAAGTGCTGGTATTAACATTTAAATCCCTAAATGGCTTGGGGCCAGGCTATCTGAAGGAACACCTCCTCCCGTATGTACCAGCCCAGACCCTAAGGTCATCTTCAGGGGTCCTTCTCCGTGAGCCCCTGCCAAAGGAAGTGAGGCAGGTGGCCACCAAGATGAGGGCCTTCTCTGCTGTGGCACCCCAGCTGTGGAATGAGCTCCCTAAGGAGGTTCACTTGGCACCTACATTATATGCTTTTAGACGCCAGGTGAAGACGTTTTCATTCTCCCAGCATTTTAACAGTCTATAAATAAATTTTAACTCGGTGTTTTAAATTTGTAATTTTGCATTGCTGCTGTTTTTATCTGGTTGAGCTTTTATATTGTATTTTATATTATGGTTTTATACTGTTGTTTTATACTTTGTGTTTTTAATTTTTGTAAACCACCCAAAGAGCTCCAGCTATTGGGCGGTATAGAAATGTAATAAATAAATAAATAAATAATCCCCCCCCAAAAAAAAACTCGGTGCCCCAACATGCCAAAAGCCATGGTGAAAATGCTGCCTCCCATCCCCAATGGGTATGGACACCTCCCCACCCCCGCACAGCTCTGTGCTCATCTGAAAAGCCCCACTACTCGCTCAGAGGAGGGAGGACCTGGGAGAGCTCTCCATAGCACCTGCGATCCTCAGGGTTGTCCCAGGACTGTGGGGGGAAATGGGGGAAAACGCAGTCCTGGTTATCCCAGGACAGCTGAGAGGTTGTCCCTAGTTGACTCCGGGATCTCCTGTGCATCAATTGAATTCACAGTGACGACCTTGAGCTAACCCCAGGATAAATGGCAAGTATAGATTAAGTCTCTGACAAGTTAGTCATTTTGTTTCCATTCTACAGAATTATGAAACTGAGGCCAAAAGAGTGATTTGCCATTCAATAATCTCATTGCTAAACCACCGGGTTTCCTAGGTCCAGATTCTAAAATTGGAATACATTACGTACACTGGGTTGGTTTGCATGAATCTGCAGGTTGCACAATTTGGGGGAGAGACGCCAAAAATATGTTTTGGTTTATGTTTCTTTCTAGAACCAGTTTTGTGATATAGTTATGAGTCACAGAATCATGCGCTCGGAATGAGTGTGGACATTTGAAAATAGGTTTGTAGGAACAGCTGCTAGGGGGCATGTGGGGAATCTAAGAAATACTTCGATCTCTTACTATTTCTCTAATTCATTTTCAATGTATTTCAGCCCTTCCTCCATGTTTATAAGGACCAAACCAAAGCTGATCTCTCAAGTGTCCATATTACTTTCATATACAGTACATCCTCCACCACACCCCCATGTATCAATAACCTGTTTAAAATTATGATTGTGTATAACAACTTACCCAACTCATCAATTTGATTGAGAAGATCAACAGCATCCAGGTGCACCGTGAGTCTGATGAAGACTTGTATAAAAGGGTTCTGCAACGCATTCTGTGTAACGATAGGATGAGTTTGCTTAAACAATGACACTCAAGTCTATCCAGCCACTTTGCAAAATTAGACCCACGGTTATTAAGCTGAGAAGAAAAAAGCTTGGATGGTTCCCACGGAAAGCTGAAGCTCCCCTGCTTTCAGTATAATTCTAGGGTGCATTATGATTCAGAATGAAAAGGCTGAACCAGGAACTTCAGTTTTTATGAAGAATAGTTCAGAATAGGATGAGGAGCTGAGATCAGAGTAGGTTTGTCCACTCTGTAGTATGTGGACCACACCAGAATTAACATAATTTTGCCATAGATATTATGTGCATAAGAACATAAGAAGAGCCATGCTGCATAAGACCAAGGGTCCATCTAGAACATCAAGTTTTCACACAGTGGTCAACCAGCTGTTGGCCAGGAACCCACGAGCAGGACACAAGTGCAATAGCACCATCCCACCCACGTTCCCCAGCAACTGGTATATATAAAATTATTCCCTCAGATACTGGACATAAGTAGCTACTGATAGCCTTCTACTCCAGGAATTTATAACTTTATTTTTTAAAGGCATCCTATTTCCCACTGATCAGCTTCATGGGATGACCCTGGGTTCTAGTATTTTGAGAGACGGAGAAAAACGTCTCCCTATCTACATTCTCCACACCATGCATAATTTTGTACACCCCTTTTTCCAAACTAAACAATCCCAGCTAACCAATATAGCATGGATGAAATAACTGAAAAGGCTCTGAGCTTCAACAAGCTGGACCTCATCATGCAAAAATGGCTGTCAAAGAAAAATCGATATTTATGTTTCTGACACTCCCAAACCCTTCCTCATATGACTCCCACACACACACATGCACTGTATCCACTTTCTGTATCATGTGCAAATGTTGCTAACTCAAGTTAAAATGAAAGCAGACTCTGAGAGTCTGGCTTTAATCAAACTGGGTTTAGAAATGTTCGGTTTGCCTTGTGTCATTTCAACCTGGGTTGGTGATAAGTCACATAGAAATCCAAAACCATATAGAGGGGCATGGGTGGCGGTGGTGGGGAATTCATATGAGAGAAGAGAGGTTCAAGAGAGGGTTGGCGTGGTTCTGTAGCTCATGTTTTTTTAAAAACGATGCTGAGTTATAAATCTGAGTTCAGGACTGAGTCTAGGCAAATCTTGCCAAAAAGTAGTTTAAAAAAAATCACCCCTCTGCAAGGATTAAAACTCCAAATCCTACTGATATGAATGTTTCATATGAGACATTTTGATGGGTATACCTGGGGCAAAAAAAGACCCACCATTCAGTCATTATGAGATAAATGCATTTTTCTGACATCCAGATTAATTCCATGCTGGAAAAAGTAAAATATAAAGCACCCCTAAGGTTTCCTACAAGACTTACTATATTGAGTGTGTTTTGCTGAATTTGACTGGCTTGCACAAGTTAATAAGTTCCTGTGTTATAGCTACTTCTGTCAAATACACTGTCATGAATTTCATCTTCTGCTAGGAGTTAATAAAGGCATCATTTGATAGAAGACTGGCTGCAACCTCATAGCAAAAAGGGAAATCATTGTTGCTGAGGCACCAGAGGGGAATAGAAAAAATCCACACCCAACTTCCTGAGTTTGAGCACTGACTTATGATGAAGGACTGAATTTTATACTTTGAATTCCAGTATATTTTAGCATATTATGCTACAGAACCATCTCGATCCTCTTGTTTCTTATATCATAGCTGGTTATCAGCACACTCAGAGCAAATGGCTCTACAATCTAAAAAGGCTCATATACTGTAGGAAAGGAAAGGAACCTCTCGTGCAAGCACAGAGTCATTACTGACTCTTGGAGGGACGCCAGCTTTCGTTGACGTTTTCTTGGCAGGCCTTATAGCGGGGTGGTTTGCCGTTGCCTTCCCCGGCTGTTATTACCTTTCCCCCAGCTAACTGGGTACTCATTTTACCGACCTCGGGAGGATGGAAGGCTGAGTCGACCCGAGCCGGCTGCCTGAAACCAGCTTCCGCTGGGATCAAACTCAGGCCGTGGGGAGAATTTCAGCTGCAGAAACTGCTGCTTTACCGCTCTGCGCCACAACAAGACCCAAAAACAATGACACATAAACAGCCTGCAGCAGCCTGACAACCATACAGAAGGATAGATGTACAGCCAGGTAAAAATGACACTGAAAACTAAACAGACTGGTTCCTGTCCACACATTGGACATTTAACCAATTTCTAAAAAATCCATGTCTTTATCTTTATTAGAAAACCAACAGCAATGGGGTCAAACCATGGGTGGAATGCATGGAGCCCACCTAGGCATGACCCCCAGATCTTGTTTTGAACAGTGCCCTGGATTTTAGAGCTGCCCCAGTTGCCATTTCCTGCTTAGTGCAAGCCTGCTTCTTCCCTCCGAACTCAGTAGCACTTCAGTTGTCTTAGAACTCACTCCCTTTGCAGACGAATAGGGAGCATGAAGGCATTCACATTTCAAACCAGAGGGAAAACTGCCACCTTGCCTTCTGCAGTCTACTCATTATTTTTATTAATTCCAGATTCCAAAATTGCCTAATAGCACCACTGTTCCAAAATTGCCCAACTCTGCAGGGATCTGCCCAGCCCGTTGCTCCTGGTCGATTACACTTGTGCCCTGGGCCATTGTAGGCAGTGAGGCCCTGAAAGGAAGGAGAGCAAGCGCACTGGCTACTCCCGTATCAAATGGAGTCCCAGGGGCCTCCCTCCTTGGTTGCTCTTTTCGTTAATTGTGCATGCATATGTAAATTAGCATAGCCAACTTATGCAATTTTTTGTCCTACAGTCCTGAGCCCTGGAGTTTTTTGGTACCTAGCAGCATCCTGGGCAAAACAAGCTTCAGTTGGCAACCAATACCACACCAGAGTCACCACTAGAGAGAAGGCTTTCTATCAATGGCTTTACGATTAACAGGATACTCTTTCAGCATCTTTAATGTCTTACTGTCAACATTATTCCGAGTAATTAGTATTGCTTGATCTATAAATTCCAGTCCTCTGGGTTCAAGGGCAGGAAATTTAGATAGCCAGTTGAAAGGGTATGTGGTCTCAATCTTAAATCATTCTGATGTCCCTGATTTCTGTCTTTTCTTTCACGCATGCACGCACCACACACACTCCAAGGCAACCTTCCTCCCGTTCATGACACATGTAAAAATGGCTGACAGGAAGGCAGATCCATTCTTCATCATGGAAAGAATACTGGCATATGAAAGGGTTTTTTTAAAATGGACATTTGGACAATTCTTCTCTTTATCTTCATTTCTCAGTCTCCACATGCATTTTAAAGTCATCAGTGAAGGACGACATACCGTATTTCTTCGATTGTAAGATGCCATCGATTGTAACACACACACTAATTTCAGTACCACCAACAGAAAAAAAAAACCTAAGACACACCCGTGATTCTAAGACGCACCCCGTTTTTAGAGATGTTTATATGGGGGGGAAGTGCGTCTTAGAATCGAAGAAATAGGGTATTTTCCATATCAGTGCGCTCCTAGAGAAGCTGGAATCTTATACTATGGTGTGCTTTGCATAATTATTAATCCAGGCCTGCAAGTCAGATGTCTCAAATACAAACAAACAAAGAACGGACACTATCAGTTGGTAAGAAGGAGAGAAACATTTCATACCTTCAGTACTGGAATAGTCTCATCTAACATGGTCAGGGATTTCTTAAGCAATGGTGCATTGTCCAGCCACTTCTGGGAATTTTGTATTAAGTCAGCCATCAGTTTCAATGTTGAATTAGACTTAAAGAATTGAAACAAAATGAAACCATCTGAATTGTCAATAAACATTCATATCTAGCCAATTAAGTGAATTTGTGGATTAAAGTTCTCAATACAAAGTTTTATTCCTAGTCATTAAAGTCCAATTTTGGCTTGCTGCACCAGAGCATAAATATTGGGGCAAGATCTACCAAAAGGTACAGCAGCAGGTGGTAGGGATGCAAATAATAATAATAATAATAATAATAATAATAATAATAATAGCAGTTGTGTAGTGTTTGATTGAGAGTGTGATCTGGGTGTATTAGAGAACATACATTAATAGAACCATAAAGTGTTACTTATTTACTATTCAACAACTTTTTGCTGTAATTAATAAACTGCTATTTCTTTATGCAAATTCTATGCCTTCTGCTCTTAGCTATGTAAGGAAAAGGAAATAATTGAAACAATACAGGGAAAATATAAACAGGTGGGTCCTCACAGCTCGAGGACAGAGTAAAGGGCTGCACCTGAGCCTGAAAAGTCCTGGTGGCCACATGATTGTATGTGGGGAAAATGTTTCCCACTGGGGTGAGAAAGGCCTTAGAGAAGGGAAATTCTCACTGGGAATGGGTGGGAACGCCACAAAGCGCAATGACAAAAAAATCAAGTGGACATTTGGCAAGAGGGTAAACCATTGCTTTGAAAGCAAACATAACCAATGCGGGAGTTTAGAATTTGTATGCCTTAGAACTTGGGACCATTCGCATTTCAATTAGTAATTTCTGGGCAGTATCCTATGATGCCCACGCACCAGTGGGACCCACTGCTAATGCAACAGGGAGCTAGCGGTTATTAAAGTAACCCCAAACGAACGGAAATGCCCGTTTCCAGGATGGAGTATGTCAGCAGAGTTCGCAAAAGGAACTCTGCTGACGTGTCCTAATCCAGAAATGAGCGTTCCCACTAGTTTCTGGGGTTCTTTCCAAAGTGATGACTCCTCATTGCATAACAGGCAGATCCCATGGGCATAATCCAATCAAGGGGGAGTGCAGCAGCCCCGTTGGATACTTCCCAACCAATTCACATGTTCTGAAGGCAGATTAAGACTAGGAATTCTGTGGCTTCCCAAGTCACTGAAGAAGCAACTTTCTAATTGGTGCCTGCTGAAAGTACCAACTGTGTTCTAATCACTGAGAGCTATTGATTTTATTGAGCATTTACCTTCTCCATGATCGCTTCTGTTTCAGGAGTGTCTGGTGTATAGAGAATCCTCCCAAACAGCAGGGGCTTTAGGAAAGACCAAATTAAAGCCCCAGAAGGTGTCTTAACCAAGTCCAAAAAGAATAATGTGCAGAATGGTGCTATGAAAAAAACAAAGGGAGAAAATTAACACGCAGAACTGAAAGACGCAGACAGGCACTGTTGCTCGATAGCGGCAGATTTGTTGCTGAATCCCTTGGAAGCCTTGCCTTCACATACTGATGTGATGCCATTTGACAAAGCTAATCCTCCCCACAGATCTCATATTGCTGAACTCAGCTAACAAGGTTTTCATTGTTCTAGCAAAAACCCCTTCTGTTTAAGGTTAAATGGAGCTTTTGAAGCTCAAAGGAGGCGATGTCAGTACAGCTGAAAAAACAACTCCTCCAAATAAAAGCAGTGACCTTTTTTTTAATACAAAAGCCAAACTCTTGGGGGACTTGGGGGTTGGCAATGTATTATAGCCACCTTAACTATTGTCTACATTTCTTTACTTTTCAAATATAAACTTTTTCCCATCAAAGGGTTCAAACCTTGCATTTCCTTGGAAGGGTCTGCTGAAGGCCCAGCCACTGGCAACAGCACATTCCCCATTGTACCTACATGTCTACAAGTTCCTTTACCACATCTTGCAGAACTGGATCTCACTTAGATTGGAAGACCCTAGGAACATCTGAAGTTGCTATACTGAGCCAGACAGTTGGTCCACCTAACCCAGCACTGACATTGGACCAGTGGTCCTCTACAAGGCCTCGGGTCTGACTGTGCTACCTGAACTCCTTTGCAACTGGATTGAACCTCAATAGCCCATCCCGTCTTGTGTCACTTTACTATTAGGTTAATATAAACAAAGGAGCCTCGTGTGGCGCAGAGTGGTAAGCGGCAGTTACTGCAGCCGAAACTCTCCCCACGGCCTGAGTTCGATCCCAGCAGAAGCTGGTTCTCAGGCAGCCGGCTCAAGTCGACTCAGCCTTCCATCCTTCCAAGGTCAGTAAAATGAGTACCCAGCTAGCTGGGGGAAAGGTAACTGCGACTGGGGAAGGCAATGGCAAACCACCCCGCTACAAAGTCTGCCAAGAAAACGTCAGCGAAAGCAGGCGTCCCCCTAGGAGTCAGCAATGACTCAAGTGCTTGCACGAGAGGTTCCTTTCCTTCCTAATATAAACAAGCATCAATCCTGCCCATAGAATTTTGAAAGGAAAGGAAGACAAGTGCTTGTTTTTACTGTAGCAATATGACTTAGGAGAGCTGGTCTCCTATGACTTTAAAATTCCACATTTCTAGTGGCTGTTTTCATGAGTTTGGGAAACAGTCTACAGAGTTAAAATGCATTTGCATGCTAGCCATATTGGGGGGGAAAGTTCAGAAAAGCAATTGTGGTGGGGCGGAGGGAAAGAAGAGAGATATTCTTGGGTCTGTTCTTATGCAACTTGTGTTTATTTCAATGGCATTCACAAAGAAGAGGTTCTTAATGCATTGTGCCACTATTTCAGTGTGTGCATGTGCCCTCAGGTACGTTGACACTTCAATTATTTCAAGGCAACAGTCTGCTCTATATGGGTGATGTTTTTGTCCGGTTGTGATTGGCCACTCACAGAAGTTTTGAGGTCGATTACATTCCATCGTTAATGACCAGGACATCTCTGCAGAATCCTGGTCATGTAAATCCTGGTATGAAAAACACCACTTTAAAAGTGGTAATAGCTGGGAAACAGCAAGATTTTCCACATTAGATGGAATTGTCTCAATAGAACTAAATGGAGGGGGAGTATTTGACTCAAAGCACGTGGTTGCCCCTCTCCTCCTATGTAATGCAGTTCAAAACAATCATGCCAAAGAACCAAGAAGCACAAAATCTGCATTGACCTCTGATTGGTTTACAAGATAACAAGCTCAAACAATATCTGACAAAGATGGAAAAGGGAGGAAGGGAAAGAGGCCTTAAACTTATTTAGGACTGCCTGATTTGCCACTATTTTGTCACCTCAGTATAAGTGATGGGTGTAAAGAGGTACCTAATCATGAACATAAGCTTGCAGGAGTTAGTAGGATTCAGGCCACAGCTAGACCTAAGGTTTATCCTGGGATCATCCAGGGTTCGCCCCTGCCTGAGCACTGGATCCCCTTGTGTGTCACCTAGATGAACAGGTTTGACCCCTGGATGATCCAGGGATTAACCTTAGGTCTACCTATGGCCTCAGAGTGTTCAAATCTCATGAGTTAGAAGGGTAAGCAAGGATTGCTATTCAGGATAGCTGCTCTGGGTCAACAACTTTGGCTATTGCTGGTCATCTAAATAAGCCCTGCATGGTATGCATACGTTCCCTCTAAAAGCTGAAAGAACCATATGTGCTTTCCTACAAGGAAAGAGGAAGAGACACAGGGATGTACTTTCTTAACTTAAAATGGAAGTTGGGGACTGTGATTGTGTGGATAAGGATTAACACACTGAAGCTAACTCCAGACAAGACAGTGGGCACCTCAGCTTTTTCAAGGAGATGTGTTTATTTGGGATCAGGGGCGTATCTTTGTGCCATTGGGTCATAAATTGAGCCTGGATAAAGAATTTCTGAAACAACATGTTGTTTCTATGGCTGACAGCCCTTTTAGATTAAGTATATACTAGCTATGTCTTATTCTGGAAATGTGCATTGCTTTCAATGGGTTACACATTCCGATGAGCACTCCCATCCACAACTGGTAGAATTAGTCATTGTGAGGGCCAGATGCTAGAATACACAACTGTTTATGCAATTGCTTTTTCAGGCTTCAGGTGGGGGCAGAGCAAGATCCCAAGATTCAGAGAAGTTGTTGACAAAAACTATGATATTTGAGACACTGTGGACACCAAGGCAGTAAGTCTGTGTACACAAGTTGCTGAGGAACATGGGTGGGAGGGTGCTGTTGCACCATGTCCTGCTTTGTTGGTCTCTGGTCAACAGCTGGTTGACCACTGTGTGAACAGAGTGGTAGACTAGATGGACCCTTGGTCTGATCCAGCATCAGGGCACTTCTTACGTTCTTATGACTTTCCATGATTTTCTAAGAGCAAGGGCAGGAAGAACAGAAAAATCTGTAGAAATAAAGAGGTGGGTTTTGCACATCTCTAACTGAGGCGTTAGCTAGACGAGGGGTTATTGTGGGCTGATACCTGGGATTGCCCCTGTGCGTCCAGAGACGCACAGGGGATCCCGGGCTCAGGCAGGGATGAACCCTCCCTGGCCCCGGGATAACGGGCACCACTTGTAGCCCGATATTTCCTGCAGTCTCAGGCTGAGCCCGAGACCGTGAGCATGTGGCCTGTTCCGCGGCTTCTCCCGGCTTTAGTGATTTTTCACGAGGAGCTGGGAGAAGCCGTACACGGTCCACAGCACTCCCCAGAAGTGCTGCACCCATCGGGGGCAGGGTGGGGGGAGCGGGGAAATCAATTTTAAAAAACTTACCTTTTCTCGTTCATGCGCTCCTGCGCACCCAGCCCTTTAAAAAAAAATTAAATCACGGATGCGATGGGACTTTTCTTTAGCCCGTCGTATCCGACATGAAGACTAGGGCGACAGCCCGTGATAGTTGTATCACGAGCTCGCCCCTCCTCTCGCCCAGATTTCCAGGTAGATCTAGCAAAGGCCTGAGACTAACTGCCACGGAAAGCAATAAAGTGAGAGTGAGTTGAAAGTATTTTAAAGTACACTGATTTCAACAGGACTTAGTCACAACTCCTTCCTGCTTGATGAGTTTGCTGGATTGAGCCCAAAAGGTTTTGCAAGGAGCTTCAGATACCAAACCTATTAACAACTCACTCAAATCCTGTGGAATGCCAAATTTCTTCTTAATATGTTGCACACATTCATCTTGGACAGAAGGGTGGTGAACATTCTGCTCTTCAAAATCAGGCAGCAGAGATTCAAAAAACAAAGGAGAGATCTCCATGTTGCACAGAGCTTTAGAAATGGTTTTAAATGTCCCTCTATTCATTGTTAGGTTGCTAGTTTGGAACAGTGCCTGTGGAAGCAAACAGAAAGCATATTGAGAAAATGAAGAGTAGATTAAAGAGAAGCTTTTGGTAAGTACCCAGTCCTGAAACTTCAATTAGTTCACAATATGGCAGCCAGGTTAGTCGCCGGTACACCTAGGGGGGACCACATTACACCAATTTTAAAATCTCTTCAATAGCTGCCAATTAGTTTCCAGGCGAAGTATAAAGTGTTGGTTATCACCTTTAAAGCCCTACATGGTTTGGGTCCAGGCTACCTGAAGGATCGCCTTCTCCTATACAATCCACCCCGCACACTCAGGTCCTCTGGGAAGAATCTACTTCAGTCAGCAAAGACTAGGCTGACAACCATTTCCCAGAGGACCTTCTCTTCTGCTGCTCCCAGACTGTGGAATGGCCTGCCGGAGGAGACTTGTCAGCTTGACAGTCTTTTAGCATTCAAGAAAGCTATCAAGACTGATCTATTCTGGCAGGCCTATCCAGTGGAATTTTAGGGTGTTTAAATAATGTATACTATGTTTTTAATTGTTTTATGTATTTTATATTTATTGTTGTTCCCTGCCTCGATCCAAACGGAGAGACAGGTAAGAAATATTATTATTATTATTATTATTATTATTATTATTATTATTATTATTATTATGTGAGATCATTATAACATTCAAATTTATACATGACATAAAACTTACATTGCATCATAGTACACTGGAAGGCAGGATGGGGGCAAGAATGACCCGTGTTGTGAATGGATGCTACCCTGGCAAATCAGGTGAAAGTATCTCACTGAGCCATGAAGCTCAGTTAGAAAAGTCTCTCTCTCTCTCTCTCTCTCTCTCTCTCTCCCTAACTGAGGGGGAATGTTAGGATGAACAAAACGGAAATTGCAGAGCGGTTTGCATACTAAAAACAACTACAGTAACTAGTAAAAAAATACACCAAAGAGAGGCTAAGGTGTTTCAAATGCAGAGCATGAACCAAATTAATTTCTACTATGGTAAATAAAAGCTTTATAGTACATTAGTAAACAAAAGCTTTATAGTACATCATATTTGAATGATAAACTATCAGACCTTAAAAGGGGCCTTCCAGTATTCAGCTATATGACTCTGACTCCGATTCCAATATGAAGTCATCATTAGAGGCCCAGCCCTGAATGTCCACAACTCCCAAGGCAAGGCGAATGGCTATGACAGAGAAGGCTTTCTCAGAACAGGCACCTCGTTTACGGAACTGCCTCCCTAATTCTGCAGGTGCCAATCACCTGATGATCATCTTCAAGCACCTTGTTTTCCCAGATTATTCATAGGTTTGATGGCTCTTACAATGATTTTTAAATGGTATGAGTGGCTCAGTGGTTGCTAAGTGCTGCTATAAAATGCTGCTGTTAGTATATGCTGGAAAAAATACATGTTTCTAAACATTCCGTTTGCAAGTCGTCTTGAAAATGTTGCATTGAAAGGTGGGCTAAAAATATTTTAAATAAATAAAAATGCCAAGTACAGTTGATGATGATCCTATATAGAACTGCTCACCTTCACTGTGGCCATTGCTAGACGAGGGTTTAGCCCGGTGCGAGGCCCGGGCTCCCTGCTGTGCATGCAGATGACGCACAGGGGAACCCGGGGTCAGGCCGGGCTAAATCCTCCCTTGACCCAGGATAACCGGATCTGCTTGTGGCCCGGTTTTTTCGCAGCCCCGGGCTGAGCCCGGGGCTGCGGAAGGTCTAGCTACTTCCGTGGCTTTTCCCAGCTGCTCGCTTACTCGCGAGTAGCCGGGAGAAGCCGAGCGCTGTGCCCATCGGGCTGGGGGGGTGTAAAATCACGGCGGGGAGATGGGGGCCGGGGGGGAAAGAGCGGACCCAGCAGGAGAGATGGGGGGAAGCCAGGGTGGGGAGATCACGGATGGGGGGGTGCGGAGGGGGCATTGGACATGGCGGGCGGGTGATCGGGCGGACATGGCAAGCGGGCTGGCAAGCGGGCAGAGGGGCATCAGACATGGCAGACGGGGGGGGAGAAGAATGGGGCCAGGGCAAGGAGATCGAGGACGGGCGAGTGAGCGAAGGCCAGGGCAAGGAGATCGGGGACGGGTGAGCGAGTGGGGGGCAGACATGGCGAGTGAGGGGAGGACGGGCGAGCGGGGGCGGACATGGCAAGCAAGGGGAGGACAGGCGAATGAACGGGCGGGGGGGCATCAGACATTGGGGGGAAGTTGGGGGCAGGGGGAGCGGGGAACCCTTTATTTTTTTAAAAAAAAGTCTTACCTTTCCGTTGGTGCGCTCCTGCGCACATGGCCCCTTTAATTAAAAAAAATGGCAGACACGACGGGGCTTTCCTTTACCCCATCTCGTGTTACGTCTAGCTAGGGGCGACGGCCCGCGCTAGCTGCAGCGTGGCCTCGCCCCGACTCCCCACCAGATTATCAGGTAGGTCTAGCAAGGCCCTGTGACTTCATGGCTCCTATTATCCTACATGAATTCTTTCCCAATATATATGGTGAAGCAAATAATCTGCTTCCTTCGTTTGATATACACCTTTATTGGTCTTTAGCAGTTTGGGTAATGTCACTGGAAACTCTACTAATAACCAGTTTTCAGCACAACTATTTAGAAGGATGTTTTGCAAATTGACAGGGAAAAGCAAACCTTGGAAAATGGTGCATTTCTTGACTGCTGCAGTTTTTTAAGGAGATGAATTGCATCAAAGAGTGGGTGGACATCAGATGCAACCTGTTTCTTGAAGTGGTCCAAATCCTTGAGGAGATCCAATAGATTATCCAGAGGTGTTTGTAGTTCCTTAGGAAAGAACACCTATAAAGTAGCCAAGAGAAAGGAAGATCATAGTCAATGCCAACTCTTCAAGCAGAGTTGAGAACTTTTAAATCCTGCATGTGCTTGAACCCCTTGGTGAAGTGATTTCACCACTTAGTTTTGGCTGATCTTATACTTTTGTCCAACTATTCCAGCATTACCTAGCTCTCCATAAGCATGTGATGGACACCTACAGATTTGGGTTGAGCTGGGCTAAAACAGACACTACTCAACAGTAAGAGAACCATCTTCATTAAAGTAAGTACTGGAAAATGGGCACAATTAACTATCCAGAATCCTGCCTGAATTTGTGACACAGCTTTCTTTCCTTGTGAATAAAGTGCATTAATCCAGCAAGACCTATCTGCAAGCAAAATTAGGCTCCTAGTTCTTCCTTTCAACCTACACAAAAGGAGGGCAGAGACCCACATTCAGCTTCTGAGGTGCTTACACAGCACTTTCCCACTATACGTGCAACAACATTGCCTAAACATGGGAGGCAGGGAGGAGGCAAGGAAACAGGCACAACGTTCAGACATGGTCCTGAGGCCCAAGTGCAGCAGAAAGAGTGCAAGTTTCTGCTGCATTTGAACATCTCTGGATCAGAGCCATTGTGACATTTACATTTTGTCTAGAATGGCTTTATAGACAGATTAAAACAGAAGTCAGGAAGTTACTTTCTACGACATCCCAGCTGAAAACAGGCTGGGAAACAGGCACGTTCTCAGAAATTCACAGCAGAGCAGTACAATTTTGAAGATGTATTGTTTAAATGTGTTCGTGCAAAATAACAAGGGGGGGGAACGTTTCTGCATTTAACAGCTTTGGGCAGTAAAATACATTTTTCATAGCAACACTTTCCATAGGTGGCTGGGGACTTTAACCTTCCTGAATTCAACTTATTGCCCCTATTAATAATTTCAAGGCTTATGAATGACCATTTGCACTCTTCTGCAGAGTATAAAACACTGTACAAGATAAGGAGGAGAGACTCATCATACCTAGAGGGACAGGACCTCTGACCTTCCCCCTGAGTGTCACCAATTCATGGGCCTACAACACCTCAAAGTCTGCCTTTTATGCTACCCAAATATGAGCCGCCAGAGAGAAATGAAAAGTCTGTGGGATCTTGTTGTGCTGGGTGGGTGGGGGAAGCCCATATTTTCATGGGGTTTTTTCTTCCTTTCATACCTCCAAAGATGGAATAAAGTTTCATTGTAAGAGGACGGAACCAAGGGAAGCAGGCCATTGTTTGCTTAGCTTGATGAGATGTTTTGCTATTCGCCCCACACCAGCGTCCATCATGTCTCCTCTCATGCTGCACCAGACACAGCCAGGGACTGTCCCTGTTGGGGTTAGGTTTTTACCCACAGAAGGAAAAGGACTCTAAAGAGTTAAAAAGATGTCCTTGGCCAGATTGTCTCTGCCAGGAGAAGTCCAGTATGAAGCAGATTCTTCCATGGCCTACGTGCGGTACGAGATGTACAAGATGAAGAGACTATTGGTTAATTGGGCCAAGGAGAAAAGTGTATTTAAGAAGTCCATGTTGTATGGCTTCTTACTGCTGGAACTTACTGCTGTAACTGATGACATTATCTTCACTGCTACGTTGTGTTGCTGTACTGTTGGTGAAAGGACTGTATATATGACCATTTATTCTGTAAGTAATTTATTTAGTGTCAGTAAAGCTTCTTACTGACCAAAGACCGTGAGTGCTTCTTTTTATTCCTAAATTCAAGCTGAAACCATTTCCAGACTCTACGCTGCTGCTATTTGCACTCTGCTATATATTTTTGGGTAAGCAATTACCCCGATAGTCCCCTGATCCACCCGTCCCTATCTTCACTCGCTGCCCTATGAGCCAATATCCCTGAGCTTCCAGATCCCCACCCCGACAAACATAAGGATCAAATCTCAGGGGACCTGGCAAGTCCATTGCCGTGTGGAGGCATCCCAACAATCAGAGCATCAGCCTCCAGTTGATGAGTCTGGACAGGTCTCAGGGTAAGGAGTAAAATCTGAGGATGCAGGACCAGACTCAAGGGGCCAGGGGTGGCTTGAGAAGTTCGACTAGCCACCCTGCCTCAACCCATATCCATCAGATTCATCTGAGGCTCCAAGCACAGCCAGGCCCTGACCTGTCAGGTGCCACTCTCTGACCCCATTTAGCAGAAACAGGGTCTGGCCATACTCTACTAGGATCAGCCATGTACCACCATGATCTGAGCCTCAGGCATCCTGGAAACCCAAGCATCTCTCATTACATTATTATTATACCGTATTTCTTCGATAGTAAGACGCCATCGAATCTAAGGCGCACACTAATTTCAGTGCCACCAACAGGGAAAAAAAGCTTTGATTCGAAGAAAAAATAAATTTCTCCAATCAGCCAGCAAAGCAATTTTACGGTACATACACGCAGCGGAGGGGGAGAGGAACAGGGAGCGAGCGAGACACAGACACGCGCGCGCGCACGCACATGCATAGAGGCAGGTTACATGAATGGGAAGCAGGAACCAATCGTCCCCTGCCTGGGAACAGACAGCCACACATGCATTCAAAAGCTGGTCTGCACCATTCACACAGACGGGAGGGGGTGGGCGGGCGAGCCCAACCAGCGCTGCTCAGGTGATTCTTCCGCTTCCCATCTCCTTAACAGAGGCGAGGCCGAGCTCTTTGGAAGCTCGCTGGCCTGCCGGAGCTGGGGTCCCTCCCAGCCGGCTCCCGGCGGCAACGTTTGAGATGCTCCGAGACGTTGCCCCTCTCCCCCCCGCTTCTCTCTCCACTCCCTTCTCTCTTGCTCGCTCTTCACCCCCTACCCTCTTTCCCCACCTGTCCCGCTGCAGACTCGACAAATGTAATTCTAAGGCGCCATCGAATCTAAGGCGCACCCAATTTTTAGAGCTGTTACTTTAGGGGAAAAAGTGTGTCTTAGAATCGAAGAAATACAGTATTATTATTATATTTATTTGTATCCCGCTTTTTGCCCAATACCGGGCCTCAAGGTGGCCTTACAAAATTTAAAACATATACATTTTAAAACTAGGAAAAGAAATGTATTTTTTAAAAAAAACAATATTAAAACATAAACGTTTAAAATACACAACAATTTACAAGTCCTTAACATAAATGGAGGTCGAGATTATTCTCCAAAGGCCTGCTGGAACAAACAAGTTTTCGCCTGCTTCTGAAAGCCCATTAAGGAAGGAGCCAGTCTAGCTTCCCCGGGAAGAGAGTTCCAAAGCACCGGAGCAGCCACCGAGAAGGCCCTCTCCCATGTTCCCACCAAGCGCGCCTGTAAAAATGGTGGGACTGAAAGAAGGGCTTTATTACAGTGATGTAATAGTATTAAAGCCTGCTCTTTCTGAATTTTGCCTTGCTTAGGAGCACTTACTGAGCCTGTTTTGGAATGCATTTACCATATGTGTGGAACTCAATGAATATGGGATTTTGGAGCAGGCAGTTGTGGGTGGGAGGAAAGCTGTTTATTAGGACATGGCAGTGTGGCAGAGGAAATAATA
Organism: Elgaria multicarinata webbii; assembly: GCF_023053635.1. Lineage (NCBI taxonomy): Eukaryota > Metazoa > Chordata > Lepidosauria > Squamata > Anguidae > Elgaria > Elgaria multicarinata. The sequence continues at coordinate 20,975,606 of NC_086172.1, forward strand.
TATACCTAATTTAGTTTTAAAGTTAAGTATTCAGGTTATAACTCAGAGTGCTGCGATGGAGCTGGGCTGGAGTTAATCATTACTCTATGAAATTCTACGCAATTATTTGCTTAAGAATCTTCTGCAATGGGCTGAATCTTCAAATTTATCTCCCATGGGAGCACAGCAATGGATTCGTAGCAGTAATAGGAATATAAAGGCTTCAAGCACTGCATAACTGTAAAACAAGTTTCTTGAGGATGTTGCCTGTTGTGTTCTTTTAATGTTTCTGATCATCATGCACCATTGGAACCCACAAAAATGTGTGGGAGAAGCAAGTGGGGGCAAAGGATTTTAAAAATATATATTCTTGCTTCATCTGCTTCAACAAATTATCCCTGGTGGTGTTGTCCCTCAACCAGGGATTTAAAGGCAACGTACCCCGGCGCGTTAATAGCCAATCAAACACCCGAGGCTGGAGAATACACTTAATCCATTTACTTCCGATACTGCAGTATGGGGGTGCTCTCCGGTTCCATAAAATGGAGGCGCCCAGAACAAAGGAATGTCACAGTATATATAGGCCCTGACTACAAGAGGGTGTTCGTCTCTTTCTAACCCTTCTATTGGTCAGTTCTGGATTAGCAAGTTAAGTTACATTCAATTTTCAAGTTAAGGTGCACAATCTCAATGAGTCATAGGTTACATCCAATGCTCCGTTGGTTGAAAGTTTTTCCCTTTGTCTGCTAGGACATGATGTCCACCATTAAGGAATGCAAATCTGGCATGTAGTCACCTGTAGCCACCCTTTGGCAGAGAAGCCAGCTTTTAACCCTTGGCACATTACATTCATCAAAGAGATGAAATCTCTCCCTGGGGCTATCAGTGGGGGACTGGGCTTAGAAAAACCTTCCTCTGAAGAACCCCCACTCTCCCCCACTCCAATGCAGATTTGGCAATGACAGGAGTGTCAGGCCTGCTTCATCCCCAAAGCAATCACTGGAAAGCGAGAATTCGGTTTGGACTCAGCACACCAAATTCTCCCAACCCCATGCCACAATATCTTCCCTGGTAAAAGGAGTCCACCCCTCCCTTTGCCCCCTATCCCGGTCACACCTTTGCTCAGGTGAGGGCGTGCTGTCCTGTGCTGCCAGAAATTGCAGGCAGGTTAAAGGAAATATACAGGTGTAAACCCAGCTCATGGCATTTTAAAAGTGTGTGTGTGTGTGTGTGTGTGTGTGTGTGTGTGTGTGTGTATGCGTGTTGGGGGGTGGGGGTCATTCAGATCCTCTACTATTTTTCTGCAAGTATAGAGGGACACTACTATTGATAGATACTTTTCTGCTTCCCTAATCTCCCTCCCCATGTGGCACCCGCAGAACCTGCATGTAGACATTTCTGCACAAACAGAAATGAAGATTCTGCATTTGGACTATATAAAACTGATTTGAACAATAGCTGGGAAATTATCAAAGGAAGAAATATTGATCTGTTTGTCGCACAGCATTTGTGCTATTCATTAATTTATTAATTCATTCATCCCACTCCTTTGTTACAAAAGTCCAAGCTGCTTATATGAAGCATCCACCGATTTCTCATTCGGGATGAAATCATAGAATCATATCATCGAATCATAGAATAGTAGAGTTGGAAGGGGCCCATAAGGCCATCGAGTCCAACCCCCTGCTCAATGCAGGAATCCACCTATGCACGTTTAACCAGGAACACAGTTAGCTTTACCTCTGAGTAAACATGCATAGGATTATGCTATCCGGCACCTCTCATCTTCATACCCACTTAGCTTCTACCCAGTTGGAGTGTTATGTACTCCCAGACCATTAAATACTGCCATTAAATTAATATAACCATGGCCCATTAAATAGGTTACTGGATTTCCTGGTCTTTCCTGGAAGGCAGCAAATGTAGACATGACACTACCCTAGAAAACATCGAAAGATATTTTTTAAGACATAGCATGTGGTGACAAACCTTGTATATAAAGTTGCCAACATCCAGGTAATGCAGAAGCGTGACCCCTAAAATGTAAGATTTGTGGGCCCTTTCAGTGAATGAGAGGTTGCAGAGCTGCGCTGTTATGACTTCCAGTTCCGGGACAGCAGCATCAGGGTCACAGAGCTCCAACTGGATGATCTGAAAAATCAGCTGTAGTGACACAGAAGAAAAGCAGGTTCATCAACAGTGAGCGCCCACTAATGAGGATGAATTAAGCAACTCCCTTTTTAAAACTGCTGCCCAATGCCGACTTGTAAAGCGGATGACCGAGCGGCATGCCGTGCTTCACCCAAAGAATCGACATCGGGGGATTTCCGTACCCTCTTGCATGCAAGCACACAAGTTAAACAAATCAGGTTCTTTGTGTGCTTCATATCAGTAGACTTATTCGGCAAAAAGCACCAGTGTACATTCCAGAATCACTCACTACTCTCTGGCCCAACAGTGCTGATGGCTGCAGATAAAAAATAGCTTTTATGTGTTCAAAAGTGGTCTGAGAGGGGCTCCGTTTCCTATGGGGTACATTCATATTTCTTCTGTCCCAATGTCTGAACAGGTTTTCCTGTGTGTGTTTTTAACAGTTCAAAAACCTGCCCAGTTTGATTAGCAGAGGCAAAAGCAGGGTGAATACCCATACCACAAGCAGTTACTGAGGGGGGGGGGGCGTCTTTCTTGCGCCGGGATGACGCTACCTCCCTCTTCAACACTGCGCTTTCCCTCTCCCGGAGTGGCGTCAAGGAGGGAGCCACCCCTGCCCTCTTCCTGGTGGAAGGCGACCAATCACTGGTCACTTTCTACCAGGCTCCGCCCCCAGGTTTACCCCGGATTGGCCCCAGAGCAACGTTACACAGCGGAAGCACCATGTTGACGTCACACCGCTTGAAAAAGTCGGAGTAAATCCTCAACTTTTTCAAAATGCAGCATCACGGGGAAACCCTGCAGTGGCTGCAAACCTGCACTTGCATCATCTAACCGACATGGCGCAGATCCATACCCACGTATAGACAGCTCCCCCCCCCCCATCTCACCTTGAAGGATAGGCTGCAATCCTATACCCAGGCCTTGCGCCTACATTGTACTCCTTTCGTCGCCAGCTGAAGACCTTTTTATTCTCTCAGTATTTTGACACATAATTTTAACTTAAATTTAAATTTTACTCTTCTAACTCTGTATTTTAATCTTATATCAATTTTTGCTGCGTGGTTTTATCCTGGTTGTGCTTTTGATACTGTATTTTGTATTTGTGTTTTTAGACTGTTGGTTGTCTTATTATGGTTTCAACTTTTGTGAACCGCCCAGAGAGCTTCGCCTATTGGGCGGTATAAAAATGTAATAAATAAACAAATAAACATGTGAATAAGTCTAAATGAAGTTGGTGGGGCTTACTTCTGAACAGACATGCACAGGACTGCACTGTTAGTCCATACGGAGGGGCACCTGATCAAAACTGATATGGAGAAACAGAGGGCGAACCCTCTGGAAAGCACCACCTTGCAGTCTGCTGGTGGTTGCGACTTTAAAATCGCTTCACTGGCTGCCAATTAGTTTCCAGGCAAAGTATAAAGTGTTGGTTATCACCTTTAAAGCCCTACACGGTTTGGGTCCAGGTTACCTGCGGGACCGCCTTCTCCCGTACAATCCGCCCTGCACACCCAGGTCCTCTGGGAAGAATTTACTCCAGCCAACAAAAACAAGGCTGACAACTATTACCCAGAGGACCTTTTCTTCTGCCACCCCCAGACTGTGGAATGGCCCGCCGGAGGAGATTCGTCAGCTTAATAAAGCATTTTCAGCTGTCTTAAACTCTCTCTCTGAGTTTAAGACAGCTGTAAAGACTAGTCTCTTCTGACAGGCCTACCCAGATGAATTTTAAACCTAAGAATTTTAAGATATTGTGATTGCTCTTTTAACTAATTTTATGTATTATATTTTATTTAGGGTTGTTCCCCACCTCGATCCAGAAGGAGAGGGTTGTTGTTGTTGTTGTTGTTGTTGTTGTTATTTGTGCATTTTTTGCCATCCGGCCAGTTTGTGTTTTAGTCAGGCATTCCCCACAACAACTCCCTCTATATTAGTGGCAGCTGGCATTTGAAGACCTGTTCATCTATGTATCAGCATTGTATTGTCTCCTGACAAATAGGGTGTCGTGCTATTTTGTCCATCCATACTCTTGAACAAGATGCACCATATGCGAAAATGCTGGTACTGAATTATAAGAAGACCAGTCTTTATAGATTAACGTATCAGTAGGAAACGTGACCCACTGACGAATGGCAATGCAATCTATGTGTTTGACATGCATGAGCACATGGGTGCATGGGGGCCCACATGCAGACTTCACATACTTTGTGATTGAGAACAATAAGTTATCGGTGAAGGACACCATTTTATATTGCAGTCTCTAAGCCGTGAATGTGAAAAGACAAAGAGAAAGGATATAGTATCATGCATAATAAACTTGCCTGTATTTTGTTTTCTGGAAGAGGCATTTCTAACAAAGCATTGACACTTTCTGTTGACATTCCCACAGTATTTCTGAGATCGTACCTGAGGCCATCAACATTTCTGAACAGATCTATTAGTGTACCTTTAAAACATGACAAAGCAAAAGCGAAACATTATATTTTGCTCCAGTCTTCAGGAAATACCGTTTACACAGAGTGCTTGAAGTAGGCTTTGGGAAATATCAGGGAAAATGCCTCAAGAGTGTCACCATGTGGTACATTTATATGCAAACTCCAAGGGTTTATTCCTATGGTTTGTATTATTTGGTATCCCTGCATTCAGAGGCCACTATCATTTTAAGACCATCTGGTGTTCAGAATTAGACCATTTGTTTTCCTTTTTTCTTTATTTAAACATTTTCCATACGCATAATAAATAATAAATATACAATTACATCATTTTAAAAGCATACCTCTTGACAAACATCAATACAGTAATCTCTCATTTATTACATTTTAACCAAATCGTCCAAAAGCCTAAGAATAAATTCCAGTTGCCCGTGAATGAGTTTCTAATTTCCCTCCCTTCTCTAAATCATGTCAGATGAGTATGTTTTTCTATCAGCAATGTATTCCATTTGCTTCTTTACCAATCCTCACTAGAAAAAACATCAGTTTTCCATTTAAATGCTATTCCAGCCCTAGCTGTTAGCAATAACTTAATCACAAATTCTATCTTTTCCTGCCTTATAAGATACTTCATTTTTCCTCTGATGGTCTGGTTAATGTTATTCGGATGAGCAACTGAATGAGCCCCTAATGATAAGGTTGATGTTATAGTCCATAATGGTATTGCCTGAGTGGATATCCACTATTATAACACTATTACAGAGCTGAATAACATTAACCATACCATCAGGGGCTCATTCATGTGTTCATGTTCCAACATGATCTATGCCATCACCTGCCAATAACGTCCTTCTGCTGTCTATACAGCCCAGACAGGTAAGGTCTCTACACTAATGCACAAAACTGACATGAAATGGTAATATTCAGAAACCAGTGGGAGAAGGTTTCAGTTTCCCAGGCCGCTTTCGCTGCTAACCCGAAAGTCACTATTATCCCACAACAGAATTTCAAAAGAAGACTCCAGCATGAAACTGCTAAATTAGAATTTATCAGTAAGTTTATCTCTATTATTTAGGACTCAATTGGGACCAAGGTATTGTTATTGTTGTTATTGTTTTTACCCACCAGAGTTGTTAAATTAGCTTAGCAAAGCTAGGAAAATTTCATTATACCAATTACAGCTTTTGGGAATAGTCACTGTGCTGATTGTGCATACATTTGAACTTTACATAGAAATGTCACAGACTATCTCCTGCATTTCATTTATTTATTTATTTATTTTATTTATTTAAGGATTTTTATGCCGCCATTCAGCCAAAAAAGGCTCTCATGGCGGCTTACAAAAGTATTTCATGGCCTTTTGGACCTACTGTATCCATCAGGGCACAACCTCCAGCTTAAATTACGTTACACTAGTATAAACTACTCTAGTACAATGCCAATAGTGTTAGTGCGCGCTCCGGTTTCTCCCAAAGATTGGCACGCCAGATAATACTATTGGAGTTGCGTTAAAGTGGCTTATACTAGCACAACATTGGCCACAGCTAGACCTAAGGTTTATCCTGGGATCATCCAGGGTTCGCCCCTGCCTGAGCACTGGATCCCCTGTGTGTCACCTAGATGAACAGGGTTGACCCCTGGACGATCCAGGGATAAACCTTAGGTCTAGCTATGGCCACTGTTTACATTAGCAGTTGTGACCTACTGGATAATACACCTTGCATCTAATGAAGTGGACTCTAGTCTGTAAGAACATCTATTAATCTTCAAGGTGCCATCAGGCGTTCTGTATTTGCCGTTGCTTTTTGACTAATAAGGCTAGCCTCTGGAATTTGTTAATTTGAGTGGTGTCTTGTACCATCTCTACGTCACTTTGATTTCTTCTTCTTCTTAAATTAGCTGCCACAGAGTATTTAATTCCTTCAGTAAATATATACTCCCACAGATCTATCATCCCATGATACACGTTTAGGTTTCTCCTTGTTGTCTTTTTTAATGTGGCCTTCACCTAGCATGTGGTCATAAAACATCATGCCAAGAGACCTGTCCTGGCGAGAGCATTCCAAAGCCAGAGTGCCACCACTGAAAAGGCTCTATCTCTAGTCCCCCACCAGCCTCAAAGTAAAAGGACCTAGAGAAGAACTCCCAAAGATTATCTTGCTGTTTTAGTCTTTTACCATGTACAGCACCATGTACATTGATGGTGCTGTATTATTATTATTATTATTAATAATAATAATAATAATAATAATAATAATAATAATAATAATGTCCAGACAGGTTCATGAGGGAGCAGGCAGTCCTTGAGATGTCACCTAGGGCTTTAAAAGCAAAGCCCAGCACCACACCTTGAATTGTTCTTGGAAACAGACCAGAAGCTAGTGCAGTTGGTTAAGGACAGATGCATTCCACATGCTCAGTCCCAGTCAGGAGTCTTGGTGCTGTATTCTGAAGCAAATGACGCTTTCAAACCACCTTCAACAGCAGCCCCAGATACAACACCTTACAGTATTCAAAACAAGATAGCTAATAGAAATTATTGTCTCTTGTTTAGTAAAAGGATGAGAGCTTCATCACACCAGGGTTATACTGTGCAGTCACTGAGAATTGCGTGCAAAGGAGTCTGACGTTTTCCAGTTTACAATCTGCTTTGACTGTGAAGTGCATCCATGCATCCTGCTTTCATTGTGCTTCAAAGGCAAAAGACCCGCCCTATTTTGGTACTACTTTCGGAGCGAATCATTTGTTGTCCTCCGAGCGGCCACTGGGGGCGCAGGAGCAGGATTTGATACTTTTATGCTTCAAATTAAACAAATGCTTACATCTGCGTAAGTTTTAAAGACATCAAAATTGGCACAGCAATAGATCTTAAAGAGAGCTTTAAGCACACCAAATTTGAATCAGATTGGGTCATCCGTTGATTTTTTTATGATTTTTTTATATTTCTCCCCCTTAACCCCTTTCCTGGTATGCAAAGGATCTTAGGAGCGCTGCCGCCCGGGGTGTGATTTAGCTAGCAACAACAAAAGCAACAATGACAGCATTACGCTGTAGGGGATAATTCGAGGGAAACAGGTGGGATGAAGCTATGAGTCTTCAACCTCCACACAGAGAACAGAACTGTCAGACCACCTTAGCAGACCCATGAACGACAAGAGTTCCTTTTCACCTCACAGATTCCCTGTAACGAGGGTGGATTCATTCCGCCCTCGATCTCCACATGTTGAGTGGGATAGTCTGAAGAGAAATTGTAAGCACATTTAGAATCCTACCCACAACTGGAAACCCCATTAATTCAGTGTTGCAGACTGTGGAGAGGTTTCTCAGCATAGTCACCTATGTGGATAAAAAGTCCCCCTTCTAACCTTCCCACTCAACATGCCAAAGGCGGTGAAGTCTGGGAGGTTTGGAGCATGCTGGAATGCATGCACGGCCCCTCCACACTTGATTTATTTATTATTTATTTATTAATTACATTTCTATACCGCTCAATAGCCAAAGCTCTCTGGGCGGTTCACTTGATGTCCATAGTCATTCTTTAAACACATGAATATCATTTTGCACTGTACCAATTTCAGACTGCAAATTGTCTAGAGGACTCGTGTTTTTATATATTAATGTTTCCCCACATAAAAACAACAAAACAACCCCTTTCTGCTAGAAAACTTACCCAGAAAAGAGAAAGCTTTAGCATCCTCTCCCTGATGTGCTAGTTTTCTAGATGTAGGGCAGCGTTCTTGTTGCTTTTAAACGGCTTGGGGCCAGGTTATTTGAAGGAACGCCTCCTCCCATATGTACCTGCCCGGACCTTAAGATCATCCACAGGGGCCCTTCTCCGTGAGCCCCTGCCAAAGGAAGTGAGGCAGGTGGCTACTAGGAGGGCCTTCTCCATTGTGGCACCCCGGCTATGGAACAAGCTCCCCAGAGAGGTCCGCCTGATGCCTACACTGTACTCTTTTTGTCGCCAACTGAAGACCTTTTTATTCTCTCAGTACTTCAACACTTAATTTTAACTTAAATTTAAATTTTACTCTTCTAACTCTGTATTTTAATCTTATATCAATTTTGCTGCATGGTTTTATCCTGGTTGTGCTTTTTACACTGTATTTTGTATTTGTGCTTGTAACCTGTTGGTTGTTTTATTATAGTTTTAATTTTTTGTGAACCGCCCAAAGAGCTTCGGCTATTGGGCGGTATAAAAATGTAATAAATAAATAAATAAATAAATAATGAAAGCATTAAAAAATGTAATTCCTTACTTGCTTTCTGAAGAGGTTCGGCCCAGAATGTTACCAACTGTAAAATATAGATTTGCTCGAAGTCCCATTACTCAGTGCAAATTACATTTGATTAAATATGGGCTATGGGTTTAATTTTTACAAAACAGCAATGCAAATAGCTTCCATAATGCAGCAGCTGCAATGCACACCGGGAGCACCATACATACAGAGGCTTCCCAATTCTCTTATAGTAGGGGTGGGCAACTTATGGCACTTCAGATGTTTTGGACTACAACTCCCATAATCCTTTACCATTTACTATGCTGTAGGCCAATGTCGAGAGGGCCACAAGTTGCTCACCCATGTGTCAAAGGAATGGGAGTACATCAACGGTAGTTCCGATCTCTCTGAAGATTCTCTATCTTCACAGGGGATACTGGGTAACTATCCAACGTGCAAGTCATTGCTCAGAAACACGTAACCTCAACAGTATTCCTCTTGACAAACAAGTTTCAAAATACATTTGAAATAGTTTGAACACATTTCCAGCTACATTTACTTTAAACAACTTTTTAAACAGGGAGCTCATGCACAAATTACCTTGTTTTCTGGGATGTGCTGTATTCTTAGTGATATTCACTACAGAATTCAAAGAAGCCACATACTTGGGGATATCAAGAAAGTATTTAAGCAGTGGCACGTCTTCTTGTAACCTTTTTTTAAAAAAAGAAAAGAATAGAAATAAGTCCTTGTTCTTTGAAACTAATTATGCACTGCTACGGATTACTTTGAACAAGGTCTCACCAGTAAATTTCTTGCTGGAGTCTTTTCGGATCCCCAACGACTATTTCTTGAAACTCTGCAATCAAGCTTCTACGTTTAACGAAACTGGTCACAAGGCGATCACTTAGTTCTACACTATGAAGAAGCTTCTTGTGTAATTCACTTTGATCGCACAACTCTGCAAAATTAACGTCAGGGAGCTGGCATGTTTGCTGTAATGAACGGATGCTCTCGCGGTCACAAAGGAGAGATGTGAGGTTTCGGAGATGTAGCTTTAAATACAATCAAGAGAGGCACAAAAGTTATTCAAGAACGAGTGATTAAAAAGGGATGAAGGAAAGCCAGCAAATGGCTGGAGGAAGCATTGTGAGGTGCGGGTGGCACAACAAGTTATATGTATATTGTGCAACCGACGCTCAAGAACGGCTTTTCCCAAGGTTTGGGTTGGGAATGTAGAGTGGAGAAACAAGGGGTGGAGTGCTTAACCCTTTCTGCTGTCACCTCCCTGCTCAAAATTGCCCCCGCCAAAGCCACTTTCTACCTTACGAGGCTCCAAATGCATGTCTGAATAGCCAAATTTGGGAGGGGGGTTTAGGAGTTTGGAGCAGAGAAGCAACAGGTGGGGACTGGGTGAAGGATCTCTCTCCCTGCTTCATTTCCTGTCCCAAAGCTGCTTTTTCCTGGGAAAAGCAGGCATCTGGTCTTTACTGAGCATATTCCCAGCTATCATGTGCATTGGTCTTATTAATAGTTGATCCAAGCAGGCACATTCATATTACGCCAGTCAGCATCACAAGCCTACTCACTCTTAACATCAAGATCTCTGGAACCGACAAATAGTTCTTGTAAGTATCACGGGAGGTGAAAAGAACCCTTTTTAACTGTGCTATGTTTGGAGGAAGGGCAGCATTTTCTGTAAAGAAAAGCAAACAAGTATGAGTTCCTTGATCTATCATCTACCTATCTATCATTACTACTACATTTCTGTCTGAAATATCTTCAAAGAAGTTAACAATAAGATTCAGTTGCCCTTATTTATTTTCTCTCTCTTCCAAGCAGAGATGCAGTTTGAGGAGAGGTGATACTGAGGCCACAGCTAGACCTAAGGTTTATCCTGGTATCATCCAGGGTTCGTCCCTGCCTGAGCACTGGATCCCCTGAGTGACACCTAGATGAACAGGTTTGACCCCTGGATGATCCAGGGATAAACCTTCGGTCTAGCTATGGCCTGAGTGTAAAAGTAGTTTGAAGTGAAAGAGTTAAGAGTGGGCATGCGCACCCACCCACCGAAAATGGTAGCTTTTGTAGCTCCTTTTAGAAAAAGCAACATGGGGGGGGGGGGAATACAGAAATAGAGCTTCATCACACCAGGGTTATACTGTGCAATCACTGCGAATTGCGTGCAAAGGACTCCGAAGTTTTCCAGTTTGCTTTGACTGTGAAGTGCTCCCATGCATCCTGCTTTAATTGTGCCATAAAGCCAAAAGACCCAACCTATTTTGCTACTACTTTTGAAGCGAATCATTTGTTGTTTTCCGAGCGGCCGCTGGGGTTGCCGGAGCAGGATTTGATACTTTTACGCGTCAAATTAAACTAATGTTTACATCTGCGTAAGCTTTAAAGATAAAGACATCAAAATTGGCACAGTAATAGATCTTAAGGAGAGCTTTAAGCGTACCAAATTTGAATCGGATTGGGTCATCCGTTGATTTTTTATGATTTTTTTTTTAATTTCCCCCCTTAAACCCATTTCCTGGTATGCAAAGGATCTTAGGAGCGCTGCCGCCCGGGGTGTGATTTAGCTAGCAGCAGCAACAACAACGGCGACAGTTTAGCTCTGTAGGGGATAATTCGAGGGAAACAGGTACGTGGGATGAAGCTAATAAACGTCACATGAGGTCTATGTCAGCCCGCGAAAGCTTGATGCTGGAGTCAAATCTGCATTGAAAGCATCCCACCTGATCCAGTCTTGCTCCCCTTATCCCTGATGTACAGGGTGTGGTTACGCAGCACTGAAGAACATGCACACTGAAGGAAATGTTCAGAAGCACTGTACTTTTTATTAGTATCTTACACATTCCACTCCTGAGCCAAAGAAGAGGTTTGTACTGGCGGTTTATTTTTGATATTTGTAAATGGCTTTGTAGACTTTTAAAATCTAAAGGTAAGATACAAGCTAAGAAAGAAAGTTAGTTCTAGGGCTATCATCTGCAGTTACATTTATTTGTATATTCTGTACAGCACCAAGTACATTGTTGGTGCTAAATAAGTAAATAAAATACATATGACACCCACTCTGACATTAATTCACCATCAGCACATATAAGTCACAGCGCATTATTTTATTCCTGAAATTATTCCTGTTTAACCCCTTTCTCCACATAGTTAGTTCTAGGACTCAACCTAGCAGGAAAGCTGTTTGATGATTTAATGCAGTAGTGTAGCTTTTCTCAGGGTAAAATATTGGTGTTTTGTCAATGAATTGAAACAAGCGAACAAGTAGAATCTTGACTTTCTGTATGCTTTCAGTTCACCAGATTCTAAACTAGGGCAACCTGTGGTTCTCCAGCATGTTTTTGTTTTTTAACCTGTTGTACACACACACAAAAGGGTAAAACAAAGTCGTTTTACATTTTATGTAGAAATCAGAGCTGCCCCAGATTCACACCAGCTTTTGCTGTGGTATAAGTATGCACTGATTCCCTAAATATCTTGGAGGGGATTCCTACTGATGGCTTCTTAGGCCTTAGCTGGACCGGGCTTTATCCCGGGGCGAACCCTGGGATCGTCCCTGTGCGTCCACATGACGCACAGGAGGTCCCGGAATCAGGGAGGGATCATCCCTTGCCCTGGGACCTTGCCCTCCCCTTTAAGCCTGCGTTTTCCATGGTCCTGGGCTGAGCCTGAGACTGCGGAACGTGTGGCCCGTTGCTGCAGTTTGACCCGGCTCCGTGTGATTCCTCGCATGGGGCGCAGCACTCCTCAAGAGCGCTGCGCCCATCAGGGGTAGGGTGGGGAGAGTGGGAAAAGTAATTAAAATGTAAAAAAACTTACCTTTAGCGTACGAGCATTCATGCGCTCCTTCCTCTTTAAAAAAAAAAAATAATGGCGGGCATGACGCCTCTCCTCCTGAGTTTGTCGCACCTCACGTGTAAACAGAGGAGGGATCTCACGTTAATCGCAACACGAGATCTTCCCTCCTCCGTCACGGACTATCAGGTAGGTCTAGCTAAGGCCTTCGCTTCCTGGCTCTTGTCCAGGAATATATTCCTCCCAATGTGGTCATGGCACACTCAGTAGCCACATGAAGTGTTAAGCTACCCACTGAGAAATGTCTTAAAAACAAGTAAAATATACGCTGTTATCAAAAAGTATGTTACCTGACAATTCACTAGCTAGACCTTCAGACACATTCATTATGCAAGTCAAGTACGATCTGAAGCCATTATTAGGTGATAACTGTAGGAAGTTATTTTCAAATTCTGAAAATAGAAACCTGGAGGTGGGGAGAGAAAGAAAAGAAGTGTGAACATACATTACAGAGTGGGTTGCAACGAAAATCCAAAAAGGAAGTCTGTAGCCCACTTAGATGGAGCCAGCTTAAATCCCAGCAATTTACCTGAATTTTGGATCAGGGAAGTAAAGTTTTTAGCTACTGCACAGATAGTAACTCTCCTAGGTCCTAGATCCTAGATCACTTACTTCAGTAAAACTAATATAAGTTTACACCATCTGGGATTACAGCCATAATTAAGCAGTTTTCCAGTATGGTACTTCATTTATAACTTTACTCAATGCCTTTACTAAACTTCATAGATTTATGGGGTCAGGAAAAGGTATCAATAAACCCCTCCACTGCCCTTCCAAGTATTTGTCTCAGGCTAGAAGAGTGAGGACCAACCCACTGGTCAACAACATCTTTAGCACAACAGAAAGATGCTGACTCAGGCAAGTTAATTGAACTAAGAATCAAATGAGATCAATGGATCATGCACACAATCCTAAGCCAGTTTGCTCGGATATAAGTCTCTCTGAATTTAATGGGACTTACTTCCTAGTAGGATTTCCAGGGCTTCAGTCCTAAGCACACTTAAATATATGGACAGAAGAGAAATTAGGGAAATTTGCTTCTTAGTAAATATGTTTAAGTTTGGACTACAGCAATGATGTTAATGGAAAAGTAGAATGTACAAATTCCTAGATTACACCAAATATCTCTTTCTTCATTTGATAATTGTCTTTATCCTGGATCACATCTCTTTTTTACAAGCTGTGTATCCATATAGCTCAATATGGTCTCTCCTTTGCATTTCCCCCCCTCCTAGCAGAGGATAAGAATTAGGCCTAATCTACACCAAGCAGGATACTGCACTATGAAAGCAGTATGAAAGTGATATATAAAAGGCAGGAGTCACACTACTGCTTTATAGCAGTACTGAAGTGCACTGACAACTGTTGGGGCCCATTGACACATACTATATACTGCTTTCATACCGCTATATCCTGCTTGGTGTGCCTCCTGCCTTTTATATGCCACTTTCACAGTGGAATATCCTGCTTGGTGTAGATGAGCCCCAAAGCCTAAGTCGTTCTAATCACATATTGAAGGGTTCAAAAATGTTCTTCCTTTAACGTGAGAAGGCTTGAGATCTTCTGAACTTGTTTAGTTTCTTGAGTTTGACAACATATTAAAGCAATTTAGTCCAGTAAAAATAAGTTTGAACTTATAATGCGTGAAATTTATGAAACTGTATGTACGTATTTATTTATAGCGTTTAAGAATTTGTAATTCAGAATATTCTTTTTCTTTGGAATGAGCCCTTTTGACCCTTTAGGTGCTTGAAAAGCTACAATTACAGGTCACTGGCCTTAGCTAGACTTAAGGTTTATCCCAGGGTCGTCCCTGCCTGCTCCCGGGATATCCTGTGTGTCATTTACATGAACAGCGATGACCCCGGGATGATAACGGGATAAACCTTAGGTCTAGCTAAGGCCATTGTTACTAAAGGGAACCACATACATAAATTCGACCTCCCCCTCCCAATCAATCCCTCTGCAGCCCAACACATAAACACTCACATCCCTATCCCCCTCCCTGTTAAGTATATGAAAAGAAATACTTGCTTAGTCATTAAAATTGTGTGTGTATGGCTATCTCAGGGTTAAACAGAGAAAGTCTATCTGTGGGCAATTACCTTGAGATAGAGGCTGTTCTGGGAACCTTGCCAAGATTCTAAGTTAGCCTCATCACAGCTGTATGTAATGTAGATAAGAATTGTGTAGATCTGTATATAGTTTCTCACTTGTGTAAAATGGAACCGATCACTGCTCTATGATCACTGCTCTCTGTGTATGCCTCAGTGTGCTGATCTGAACTGATCTGAATTGGACTGCACAGAAACCTGAAGGAAATAAACCAGCTCTGCTGTGTAAGACCTGTGTGATGTGTGTTTGTTTCTGAGCACAAACAGAGTTCCAGAGAGAGAAAAGTTCTGGCACAATAACCCAACAAAGGTTATGGGCCCAGTCCAGTCCAGTCCAGGCAGCCTACGCCAGCCTAGACCAGTCTACGCCAGCCTAACCCAGGCAGAAGAACCAGAACTTGGTGGGAACGGTGCAGTATCAGAACCAGGAGTCTGCTAAAACAGAAGACTGTTGATGGAGGAAGACATCAAGCTAAAGCCAGTGCTGCAAAGTGAGGAATAATCTCAGTCGGCTGACTCTGAGGAGGACTCTGAGCAGGAGGACGGTGAGATACAAATTCCTAAAGCAGAGGAAATGGCAGGAGCTAATATGTCTGGTTTGCATCAATTGTTAGAAAAGCTGAATGACTCTAACTATGCATTATGGTCTTACAAAATGCAAATGTATCTGATTCAGGCTGAACTGTGGTATGTAGTCACAGAGGATCCACCAGATAGAGCAGATCCACAGAATGCTAAATGGTTTAAGGACGATGCAAAAGCAATGGCAGTTATTGCATTAGCTGTGGAAGACTCTCAAATTTCCTTCATTCAGTTTTTGAATACATCAAAAGAGTGCTGGAATGCGCTACAAGCTGTATATCAAAGAGAAACAGCGGGCAGTAAAGTAATTCTAACCCGGAAACTGTATGGAATGAAGCTGAAACCAGGGGAGTCTATGTCAAACCATTTGAAAAGCATGAGAGAAATCTTCAATCAACTCAGGGCACGAGGGATGGAGTTTACAACTATACACCAAGTCTATGTGATTTTGTCAAGTCTTGATTCATCGTACGACGCGGTTGTCACCATGATGGAAAGTCAAGAGGAGAAAAATTTAACCCTCGAGTATGTAGCTGGAAAACTACTGGAAACCTATGAAAGAAGACAAGCTTCAAAACAACAGAGCCTTAAACATCCTGTGGCTGAATTTCAACAAAGCCATAAATCTTCTGACGTGGTGGCTGCATTAAAGGCAAGGAAATGCTTTAACTGTGGTTCCACAGGACACTTAAGGCGGGATTGCAACAACAAGAAGAAAAAGCAGTCAACAGCAAAGTGGAGAGAAGAAAACAACATGAATGAAGCTGAATCAACAAAGAAGTGTCTTCTAGCAAGAGTCAAAGAGACAATGAATCCTTGGTTTTTGGACTCTGGGGCTTCAATAAGTATGGCAAAAGACAAACTTTCATTTGTTACCTTGGAAACTTCTACTTCAGAGCAAAAGTGTGTTACCCTTGCAAATGGAACAAAAATCCAGATTTGTGGTGTGGGTAATGTATATTTTGATTGTCTGGGAGTTGAACTACAAAGTGTTTTATATGTACCAGAATTAGAAACAAACCTTCTAAGTGTGTTTCAGTTAACAGAAATGGGGTATGAGGTTTGTTTTACTGAAGAAAATTGTACTATAAAACAGGGAAACAAGGTGTGTGTGCAAGGAATAATGAAAGAATCTTTGTATGTGATTAATACTTGTACAGAAAATGAAGTTGTAGCCAGCAAAGTCACAACAAAAACAATAGCCAATTGCAAACCACACCAAGAGTGTATCCATTTAACTCATAAAAGGTTTGGTCATGCTAACTATAAAACAATTTCTAAGATTCCAGAATTGTGTGAAGGGGTGAAAATCAAACCATGTTCTAACTATGTAGAATGTAATGTATGCAGTGAAACCAAGTGTCATAAGTCAAACATTCCAAAACATAGTGAGAGAACAACAAAAAGAATTTTTGAATTAATTCATGCAGATCTTGCAGGTCCTTTTGAGACAAGTCAAGGAGGAAACAGATTTTTCTTGTCTATTGTTGATGATTACAGTAGATTTGGATTTGTGTATGTGTTAAAACAGAAGAGTGAAACTTTCGGAAAGTTTAAAGCCTTTGTTAAGTGGAGTAAAAATAGATTTAAAGAACCTATAGCTAATCTAAGAACGGACCGGGGAGGTGAATTTCTTAGCAACAAATTTAAAAAATTCCTCAGTGATGAGGGTATACAACATGACCTTACTGCTCCATATTCACCATTTCAAAATGGAGTTGCAGAAAGGAAAAACAGAACCTTGCAGAACATGTTAAGAGCTCTATTGAAAGAGTCAGGATTGTCTAACCTGTTCTGGGCAGAAGCTTTGTCCACCTCAAATTATTTGTTAAACAGGCTTTACCACTCTGTACATGAAAAAACTCCATATGAAATGTTTTACAAAAGAAAACCTAGAGTGTCACATATAAGGGTTTTTGGAAGTAAATGTTTTGCTCATGTTCAGAAAGAAAACAGACCAGGAAAGCTAGCTCAAAGAGGTTTGGAATGTAAACTGTTGGGATATGATACACAAACAAAAGGCTATCGTTTGTGGTCTCCATATCACAAAAGTGTAATTGTGAGCAGAGATGTAGTTTTTCATCTCTGCTCACAATTGGAGCAGAGATGAAAACGCAAAGCTCCAATTCGTTATTCAGATGAATACCAAAGCAAACAGGTTTCTCATAGAGCTTTACTAATAGCCTATGAACCTACTTCATTTGAGGAAATTCAGGAAATGGAACCTACAGAAGCTCAGGGCTGGCATGAAGCAATGTCAGAGGAAATCAGAGCAATGGAAAAAAATGAAACGTGGAAGCTAGTACCTTTACCTGAAGGTCGTAAAGCCATTACCTGAAAATGGGTATTCAAAGTAAAACAAAATGAGAAAGGACAGGTGGAACGTATACAAGAAAACAAAATTGTGTAGCAACCTCTAGTGCAGAAGCAGAATATATCAGCTTATCTCTGGCTTGTAATGATTGAGTGGTATAAACAATTATTTGCTGATCTAAGGTTGGAAATTGAGACACCAGTAACCATATTTGAGGATAATCAGGCATGTATTAGTATGGCTACATCTGAAAAGTGTAAACCAAGAACTAAACATGTGGATGTTCGTTATTCTCATGTGAAAGATATAATTCAGAAGGGCTGGATTAAGCTTGAATATTGTCCATCTGAAATGATGTTGGCTGATTTATTCACAAAACCAGTATCAACGGTAAAACACAAAGAGATGCTTTTAAAGCTGGGTCTCAGATTGTAACACAATTTAAACAACATGCGCAAGAGGAGGACTGTTAAGTATATGAAAAGAAATACTTGCTTAGTCATTAAAATTGTGTGTGTATGGCTATCTCAGGGTTAAACAGAGAAAGTCTATCTGTGGGCAATTACCTTGAGATAGAGGCTGTTCTGGGAACCTTGCCAAGATTCTAAGTTAGCCTCATCACAGCTGTATGTAATGTAGATAAGAATTGTGTAGATCTGTATATAGTTTCTCACTTGTGTAAAATGGAACCGATCACTGCTCTATGATCACTGCTCTCTATGTATGCCTCAGTGTGCTGATCTGAACTGATCTGAATTGGACTGCACAGAAACCTGAAGGAAATAAACCAGCTCTGCTGTGTAAGACCTGTGTGATGTGTGTTTGTTTCTGAGCACAAACAGAGTTCCAGAGAGAGAAAAGTTCTGGCACAATAACCCAACACTCCCCTCTCCCATCATTCACTTTACCCCACACCTGGCTGCTCCTCTATGCTGCCAACTGTCCTTTGGCTAACCTGGGAGTAAGATCCAATGAGCACATTGGGACCTACTTCCAAAGAGACAGATATAGGATTGTGCTGAATAAAGCTTTGTAATTCCCCATGTGGGCTGCTGTTGCCTTTTTTCCAGGATCTGGGAAGGGGAAGGGGTATGCACTATTTCAACAGAAAGTGAAAATGGGTCACTTCCAATTTGGTTGAAGCATGGCCCCTCCCCTTCTCAGAGCCTCGAAAGGGCCTTCAGCAACCACATGGGGCCTTTCTGAAATAACAGGTGCCTGAGGACAGATGTTACTTTGAGAGTCGTCTTCACCATACCTTTGTAGTACATCAGATAAAAGTCTAGTCAACGTCTCCAGTTCTAGGCTGAAATCAAGACCATGTTCATTATCCTGTTCAGCTAGACGTTGGTGTAGTATATTTAAAAAATGCCTGTGTGTATCTAGGTTTGTACTCTTTAACTTCACGGATCTTAGCTGTTCATCAATATGCCCAAAGGCACTCCACTCATTCCACCGGGATTTCATAGAGGCATTGTTTGTTCTTTGCATTATTCCTGAAAGATAAGCAACCAAGGGATAGTCCCGACTCATGTTTACATTTGTTGTGTTATAGTTGGAATCCTGAAAGGTTAAAAGCTGCTCCAAAATGTTTTTGGTGGCTGTAGAATTAAGCAGAAATTTTGAAAACTGCAATGGGATTTCCTGTGTTTTGTCAAATTTCCACAACATCACCTCCTGGATAGTTCTCCATATCATTGCTAACTTAAAACTGGTCTTGCCTAAAAACAACGTAGTTAAGTTCAACGCCTGCTTAGTTTCTTCCCAATGAGGATTAGTGTACAAAAGTCTTTGAACGAGGACGTCAATAGGTGGAGAAAGTGTATTAAAAAGTCCTCCTAAATAATTTTTGTAATCTATCTCAGAAGTTACATTGAAGAAGGATTTTATTGAACTAAGTATCTCTTCTAAATAGGAAGCTTTCATTCCCCAACTTAAGGATTCAAGGAACTGATGTGTTTCTGTTTTATTGGGAGCTAAGCTTGTGACAACAAGAATTAGAGCTTTTCTTGTCATTTCTAGTAGTTGAACATACTGCTTTGCAGTTGTCACATTCTGATTGGAGCTCAACATATTTGCAACCTCATTCAAGGCCTTTGAGAAATATTTCCATTTTGATTGGTTGACAGCATTTTTGTTCACTTCTAACAGCTTTGATATGGTGGCGTTCTTATGGGGTTCGCTGTGTAGCAAAATAAAAGACACAAGTGCTTGGTTCCACACTGATGGACTGCCGGATACATTCTGTGCGTGAGCGTCTGTTTCGTTCAGCATAAAATGACTCAAAAGGTGTAAAACAAAAGATTCATTTATAACATCCATGTTGCCAAACAATGGTTCTTGGCAGGTTAGATTACTCTGAGACAGGCTGTCAGAGATAGCTGTTAGATTATCATGCATCTTTTGTATCCAGGGATTCTTATAGTTATAGAAACTGTTCCATTTAGAGAGAAACCCTGATGAAAGTTGTAATGATTTGATGAGACACTGAAATGCATTGGGAAAGTATCTCCTTTTGTCTTTGTGGAATGTATCAAAAGTTGGCATTGATTTTAAATTTCTTATTGCAAGGTGAAACAATTCAGTAAATGTATGGTGGTGAGTTGTTCGGTTTTCAAAATCAGCGGCAGTAAAAAGGAAACTGCAGTTGCTTCCTCTTAAGGCTTCCTTGAGCGTGGCATTGCTCAATAACACTTCAACAGAAATGAGATGGAAGTCTTTGATAGTGCAGTCTGGCAGCCTTTCGTTAGCCTGGATATCGCCTCTTAGAAAAGGGCTCAATGTTAAATACAAAAATTCTGACACTTTTGCTTCTACTGATGAATTAGGCCATGCTTTCATCCTATAAAACTCCCGAAAAAGTAACTTGTGCGAAAAACTGAAGAGGGTGTCAATTTTTTTAAGACTAGATGCTTCTGTCAACCTGGGATCAGAAAGTATATCTCTGCCTTCCTTGAATATTTGAAATAATCTCTGGAGAGTTTCATTATTGACATTCATTAGTGGATTGACAGTAACTAATTCATTGAGGTACTTTTCCTCCAGATCCTCTAACACGTGCAGCGTTTTCATGATGGCTTCTAAAACCATTGAGACATTTGCCCCACTGATGCTTTCTTCACCATTCTCTTTCAGTAAATAGTTCACAAATTTAGTCAATTTTTCAAGCTCTGTTTTCAAGGGACGACCTGACCCATTGTGGTGGGTGTACAGACCATTGTGCAGTATGTCTAAAACCTGCCCATAGGCAATTATATCTGTATCATTCCATTTTGCAGACCTGAGTATTTCACTAATATGCCAATAAACATTGAATTCATTCCATTGGGATTCATTAATTGAATTTTGGATTTTCTGCATCATGTCATTAATGAACTGCATTAGGAGGTAATTGTGATTTGAGTTAACATCTGCCACAATATCAAAGATTTTCTGGAGTGCCAGGAGCTTCTCGGGAAAGTTCTCAATAGTTGTAGGTTTAAGCAGAGAATTTGCAAACAATGATGGTATTTGTTGCATTGAAGTTAAGTACCTTCGAAATCTTTCAGGCATGTCCGAAAATCTGTGAGATGTTATCGTTTTGATAGTTTGCCATGTCTTTGTGGTGTTAAAGTCAGTCTTATTTAAAAAAGCTAGTTCCCAAATGCTTCTAGCTAAGTTGTGGATATTTGGAACTTCTTTCAAGTGGGCCATTATGTCAAAAAACGGCAACCCATTGGAGCTGTTCTGAAGCAGCGAAGATGTGAAGTTGTGGGGTCTGTTGATTTCTTCCTTAGTTAATAGATCTTTTAGTTTATTATCTTGGTCTCCTGCTGCTTGCTGCAGAATTCCAGCCAATCCTAGTATAGTTTTGTGCTCAGATTCCTTGAATAGCTCCAGGTTTTTCATTTCAGCAGTACTAAATTTCTCTTGCAAATCTTTGAGAAGTTGTAGAGATTTCTCATTGGTTTCTACATCCTTTGAGAGTTGGCCCGCTTCACCAACCAATTCTTCACCAGCAAAATTGTATTTTGAGAATACTTTTCTAAAATGCAAACAGTGCAAAAATACAAATTTAGTGAAAAGTCAAGATATAAATTTCCAGAGGCAAAATAAACAAAGAAAAGGCTTGTGGCAAAATAAACAAAGAAAAGATTTGTGGCATCTTAAAGACTAACAGACTTATTGTGGCATAAGATTTAGTTGCTAGAGCTCAGTTTGTTCTTTTTAATAACAAAAAGCTATTTAGGTTGCAACTTTATAACCTGGCAGTGAGATGAATTCAATGAGATTTACCTCTGAGTAGACATGTATAAGACCGTGCTGAGGAGTCTGAAGAGACCGAAGAGTTACACATTATCTCTTAGGTTCACTTATACTTACCTACACACAACATTTCTTTTAATGAGTGTATTTATCAACGTATCATTTATCTTAAGAACCAAAAAGGTGAAAATGCTCCACAAAGAGAACTGCCACAAAAATTGTTTTACTCTCCAAGGTAGACAAAATAATAATAATAACAATGCCTTGCTATCATATTTTGGTTTTTCTTTTTAGTGCTGTCATAGTTCACTTTGGTTACGGATCCAGGTGTTCCTGTACATGCATACTTTGCTCAGGGTCACATTGGCTGCATTTAGACATGAATCCTATGCAGGTTTAGAAAGAAAAAAAATGTCCAACAAATCCCAGCATGGCTGGCTAGGGAATGCTGTGGGACTTTCTTTTCTGTCTATACAGACCATAGGATTGTGGTCTGAGGCCTTAGCTAGACCTAAGGTTTATCCCAGGATAGTCCCGGGGTTTCCCTGCCTGCTCCTGGGATATCCTGTGTGTCATTTACATGAACAGGGATGACCCCGGGACGATCCCGGGATAAACCTTAGGTCTAGCTAAGGCCTTAGTGTAAATGTACCTGAGGCTTATGAGCTCAGCCCTCCCCTCTCCTATGCAGCAGTTCTGTGGAGGAAATTGGAAGCTTCTACTTTCATTTTGAACTAATCACATTTTGTTTTCTCCTCAATGAGCTTGTACAACCTGTGGTCAGTCTTAATTATGGTTTAGGGAAACATGTCAACATCAAAGGGTCCTTTCTGGTTGCCTTATTCCCCTAACGAACCACACCTTCCCGTTCACACAGGGCAACAAAACCATGGTTACTTGAAAATGGAAACGGATGCTTCCAACTTCTTCCTTGCAGATGCACTGAAGGAGAGAGGACAGGGAACGTACACGGGTCCGTGCTTCATACATGTAATGTTAAGCCATAATCCGAGCTCAGCCATTATGACAGCAATCCTACAGTCCCCGGGTGAACAACCCAGAAACTATAGGATGGCTCAGAAAATCCCTCCAAGGTCAGAGATCCCTTGGGGACCCCTCACCACCAGTGCAGAGAAAGCTGGACTGGCTGCCTCTCTGAGGTCAGAAAAGTGACCTCAGAGGAGGAGTAAAGGAGGCATTACAGAGGGCAGTGAGGGGAGGAGACTGGAGAGGCCAGGATATGAGTTATCCTGAGACTCCTCCAGCTTCCTTTCCTCCCACTCCAAAGCACTCGCACTGGATAGGCTAAATGTCAAGCAAATGTCAGGAAAGACCGAGGATGGGGAAATGAAGATTGCCTCCACCTCTTCTGCCCTACCAGCTTCATAGGTTGGTGGTAGAAGCCCTTGCATAGCAGAGAAGGAGGAAATGGGTGCCCAACTCCCACAAACCTCAAAGAATGGAGGCCTCACTTGCTCCATTTCTCCCCACTCCATATAGAGAGAAAGAGATACTGCATAAATGGGGCCAACATGGAAGCATCATTTGAAAGGAGAGCCCAGCCCACATAGTCCTGGAGGGAAAGGCAGAGCAAAGCGTTCAGCAGCAGAGGTGGCAGATGACAATGTATGAGCACACCTGCCCCACCTTCTCTGCTGGGAGGGGCCACAGGGATAGAGCACCTGCTTTGCAGGCAGAAGGTCCCAGGTTCGATTCCTGGCTTGACCAGGCCCCCGTCTTTACTCGTGCCTTCCTGACATCTGCACAGGAAGGAACGCAAGTGCAAACTTTCCCAGTCTTTAAAAGTTTTTTAAAAGGGGGGAGGAACAGGGCCATTCCTCCTCCCACTTTTTATATATAAAAAAATCTGTATCTCTGCAGCTGTGCAGATACAGATAAGAAAAATAATGGGGGAGAAGGAATGGGCAGCCAGAAGGAGAATGCGAGGCGAGGGGACAGGGACTCACGGTGAACCACCTCTCCTCTCCTCCCTCTGGCTTCCCGTTCCTCTCCCACCCCATTCTTTTTCTTATCTGTATCTGCACAGCTGCAGAGATACAGATTTTTATATATATATATAAAAAGTGGGAGGAGGAATGGCCCTGTTCCTCTCCCCTCCCCCCCTTTTTAATTTTTTTTATCTTTACAGGCGCAGGGCTGCCCACGGCGACCAATCAGGGGGCGCTGTGGGCTCCACTGCCCAAACAATCAGGGTAAGTACTTGATGTTTTTTGGAGCAACGTTTCCAGGATTTGCCCCGGATGACTTCACAATGGCGGCTGCATCATGTAGATGACGTGCCGCTAATATGAAGCCACCCTGGGGCAAACCCTTCATGTAGACATGCTCCAGGTACAGAGAGGAAAGAATCCTGGCTGAACCCCTTGAGAGCCGCTGTCTGTCAGTGTCAACAATATTGAGCTAGATGGATCAGTGGTCTCACCCAGTATAAGGCCGCTTCCTAGGTTCCAAGGGCCCTGCATGGCACTGCATTGCCACCACTTTGCCACTAAATCCCACGGTTTCGCTGCCGCCAGGTGGCAGCAGGTATTCTAAATTGCAGGAGGCAGCGGGGGCTTTCTGGCAGCCATTCAAACTCACCAGGCCCACCCCCTGCCCTCTGCCCAGCAAGGTCACATGGCAGAAGGGCTGTGGTGACCTCACTTCAAAGGGAAAAGTTGGGGTGAGCCTGTGACTTTTCTAATGCACAGCTTCAGGGGGAAACCCCACGGTGCCTGTGAATTGGCAGCTGTGTCGTATAACTGACGCAGCGCCAATTCACAGCCACCGTGGGACAAAGAAGACGTATAGACAGCCCCTGTGCCTCTTTCACTGAACCTTTCTCTCTCTCCTTCCTCCCTGGTGAATGCTCTGCTAGTTGCCAAACTTCACTGGCCCAATACAATACAATAAAATATTATTCATTCTTAATCACCCTCATTTCACTCAGTGTCCCAGTTTCCTAATTAGGCGGATGCTTTCCTCCAATCTCTTAATCTTTAATCCACCACAAAAGGTTTATGGTGTAATATCTCCAACAAGTTAACTTCTTCCATGCCAGAGAGATGCCCAACTCATCAATGATAGACTTTTAAAACTATCGATTTAAATGCACTTCAGGCAATCTGTTTGGGGTTGGGGGAATCCTGAAGGGACTAGACTGCAGAGAAGCAGGGGGCTTATTACACAGTACCTAGGGTGACCCTATGAAATGGAGGACAGGGCTCCTGTATCTTTAAGAGTTGCACAGAAAAGGGAATTTCAGCAGGTGTCATTTGTATATATGGGGAACCTGGTGAAATTCCTTCTTCATCACAACAGTTAAAGCTGCAGGTGCCCTGCCCTCTGTTAAATCTGGTCACTCTAGTATAGCTCCTACAGCTTTAACTGTTGGGATGAAGAGGGAATTTCACCAGGTTCTCCATGTATACAAATGACACCTGCTGAAATTCCCTTTTCTAGGCAACTGTTAAAGATACAGGAGCCCTGTATCTTTTTCCTATTGTCTCCCTAACAGTACCTAGAAGAGCTGAGGTGCAGAGAAGCAGGCAGACTCAGTAACACCATTCTTTTGCAAGAAGGAACCACTATAATAACAACTGCGGCATCCTAGGAATATGCAAGTCAACTTCATTTGTTTCATTATTCATCATTTAATTTACTTTGTTGTTGTTGTTATTCATACTTGTTTTCACTCAGATTGTCTCCTCCGTTTCTTTAACTCCACAACGGTTGTAGCAGCAGTGGAACTGATTTCATTGGCTGCCACAAAAAAATGGCAGCCTCCATTGGCAGCCTTCATTTCCCTCCACTAAATGCTCTAGAACAGCTTAAAGCTCAGGGCATTCTAGGAAAATTAAATGGTGGCCACCAGGAGGCAGCCACAAGGAGGGTGTGTAGTGATGACTAGGATAAAGAAAATAAATCCATTCATACCCATTTGCCTCAGTTTTTGATTTGTTAGGAAATCACTACACAACTTCTTTTTGTTTTGCATCAAAATAAAAGTCTGGATCAGAGTCGTATGAAAGCCTTTTTGCTGGAGGGGGGGAAATAGTTTAAGAATAGTGTGTACAAAAACTTTAAAGGAGGTATATAAATTCAGTATGAAGTTATTAACTGTTTCCTCCCTATGCTTGTTCCACATGGCAATAAATACTGCCCATTCGGAAACTACAGCTGAAGAGATCAAACCTTCAAATAAATCACTCAACGAGTGACCCAGCAAAATATCATGCTTTCTTTTTGCAACACCTCCCTTTATAACATTTACAGCTATCACTTCATCACTGTCAATGAAATACCAGGCACAACTATTATATCTGCAGAGTATCACCTGCCTTCTTCTTCTTTTACCTGTTTGTGTTCCGAAGGGTAGCAACCATATTCTTCATATTGGTGACACCTTGAGTGAGATCTTGCGCCATCAGAAGGATACGCCATAAGGAAGTGTCATTCTGCACTTCGGAGATGAGTGATAAGAATGAAACTATTTCCTTGAGAAAAGACATCTGGTACTGTGAATCCTGCTTTAACTAAAGAAGAAAAAGGAACGTGGTTTTTTTTAAAAAAATGGGAAAACTGTTTTAGGAAGGAAGGAAGGAAGAAAAGAAAGAAAGAAAGAAAGATAAAGAGGGAGCACTTAAGAGGGTAGACTGGGCACTTGATTGTATACACCAGCCTTCCTCAACCTGGGGCACTCCAGATGTGTTGGACTGCATCTCCCAGAATCTCCCATTCTGGGAGTTGTAGTCCAACACATCTGGAGCGCCCCAGGTTGAGGAAAGCTGGTATACACGATGCTGCGCAGATTGGTAGACCGAACCACCGTTTCACTGAAGAATTGAAGGGAAATGAATCAGGAGATAGGAGCGATCGCCATTTTGGGTACCAAGGTGTGCGCATCCTGCAGGTATTTACCTGCACAGATGCAAAGGATCGCAAGACCACGGCCGAGATTTGGCCATCGGGGGCATACCTTCCCCAACATCATGGGCGGAACTTTGACGTCACCATTTCATTTTTATCTTCCGTAGTTTTTTAATATAAGTAAATCTCGGTATGTAGGTTTTAAATGATATTTTTAGCCATCCGGGCGTGCAGACTTCTGTACCCTTGTGTGTACAGGGCCGGTGCCAGACTATTTTGCGCCCTAGGCAAGGTGAGCTACTTTCACCCCACCCACCCCAAAAAATGCTAACTTTGATTTTTAAGAACAGATGTTTCCTGGAAAAAATAAGAAGCACAAAACTTGAAGCTACTAAATTTATTTTAAAGTGCAAGAAATACGTCATGCCAATTATAGCAAACAAATGGGAAAGGAAGGTCTATGGGTCTAAAATGCATTATTTAATAGGAATATCACCTCCAAATCATCGCCCCCCAACTCACACACACACGCGCACACACACACTCAGCATCACTCACTCCAAACAAACACACGCATGAACACATGCATTCTGTCATGCCCTGCATAGAGATGGAGTCAGGAGATGAGGAGGAGGTGGCAGAGGCTGGACCTAGTACCGAGAAGCCCAGCTCAGGTAGTGAGGAGGCTGGACTGGCAGAGACTGTGGCAGAGCCTCAGGGAGAAGAGCCAAGGCCAGCTGGGACCTCTGCTAGCTCTGAGGGCCTGATGCCAGCAAAGACTACGGAGGAGCCGCAGAGGTCTGAGGAGGAGGCGGAGAAGCCTGGTTTCAGCCAGTTGCGGGCGGAGAAGGCAACCAGACGCCGGTCTCGCCGCCTCCACCAGAAACACCAGGCAATTAGGGATCAGCTGAGAGGCCATGACTCAGCACTCTAAGGATAAAAGCACAGCTGTGAGCCCTGCAAAGTGGTCAGAGATTATCTGAGCATTCTGGCGGAAGCCTTTGCTCTTGTGACCTCGTGCCTTGTTCCTGAACGCCTGGATTCTGATTCCTGTCTTGATTCCCGGACCCGTGACCACGTCTGCCTACTCTGGATTCCTGCTTCGACCTTGGACCGGTTTGTGACTACGTCTTGCCTGTTGTTGCCCCTGACTCTGGACTGTGTTACTGGTTTGTCGCTGACTGTTGGCTGTGTTTGAACTTGGACTGCATTATCGAATCTCCTCTTTGCCATGCTCCCTTGACTTTGGACTGGACATTGACTACTCTACAAGCCTGCTCCTTGAACTGTTCCTGTTCCTTGACTTTTGCTGTCAAACCCCCGTTTTCCCCTCCTTTCCCTGCACTGTTTAGCTTCTGTAAATAAACACCTTCGTTACCTAGCTACCGGCTGGTCTTATCTTTCTTTGTCAAGCCATTTGGCGGCTTTCCCGGACACATTCGCTCAAAGACCCCATGCACCCCATTCACCCATACATTCTCTCTCTCTCTCTCTCTCTTCCGGGCACGTTCCGGAAGTCTGAATGTGGAGCCACCCCACCCCCACCCCAGCGTCCCTGGCTTCACTTCAGCTGGGCGGACGCAGGCTCGGGGCATCAACTCGCCCACCCAGGCCCAGCTGAATCCTCGGGCCAGGCTGGCTCACAGCCAACGCGCGTGAGTGCTGCGCTGTGTCCGGCTTCCCTCTTAGCTTGGCGCTCTAGGTGGCCGCCTGAGTGGCCTCTATGGTAGCACCGGCCCTGCGTGTGTACATATATGCAGAGGTACACATAAAGAATGATACTTTAAAAAAGGGGGGGTTCCCACCCACCTGGAGCAACCCCACTCTGCAAGGGCTCATATGACAGGATCTCCACCCCCAATAAATTGAAGGGATAACGTGCTGCAGCTGCTTCAGTGTGACGATGTGGGAGAAGACTCGAATCACAGAAAATGCAGGTTAAAAATAATGAAGTGCAATCCTGGCGCCTTATAGATGACCACCAGGTAACTAGAACCTACTGTTTAGTTAGCCACAGGCTCCTAGCTTAACAAGTACAACAAGCGTTTTCCATCTTCTGCCTTGACCAAGAGGAAGGCAGCCAGCAGCTTTACAACTGTCAGAGATAAACCTGCTTCCTCCCTGCTTCTCTTTTCATTTCCAGCTGTTGGAGTTCACGATGCACAAAGAAAAGTAACATCCCCCCACCTTCCTTGCAAAATTGCCAGCTGCATTGCTATGGGCACAGGGTGACGGAATGGCTACAATGTGGGAAGCTAGATGGATAAAGGAAAGATGAGAGAAACCTTCTTCTGAGCAGTTTGATTAAGGTCGCTGTTCAGCAGCCTTATTTTCTACAAAGGAGATAAAAGAGCTGGATACTCACTTTAGAAGTCTGATTTCTGAATTCTTGAAAAAATGATTCCATAAGAGACAGGTTGCTGAAGCAAAATGTCTGATAGGTGTTGGTTCCGATGACTTCCCAAAGGAGACTCTGTGAGGATGCATTTGCTGGCATAACCTCACAGATCTCAGCTTTAAGATTTGCTACAGACGGTTTTTGCATCTGCATTAATAAAATAAAATAAAATTCAGCATAAGAAGGATTGAAAATGAGTTGTTTTGATAAATCTGATTAGATTCATATTGCTGCTGTAGATGTTAGAAAGAGAAAAAGAAATTAAAGAAAATCTCAGGTCCACCAGCCACAAAACTAGCACTGAGACCCATGATAAGCACCCATGACATCAGAGGCCTTAGCTAGACCTAAGGTTCATCCCGGGATTGTCCCAGGGTCATCCCTGTTCATGTAAATGACACACAGGATATCCCGGGAGCAGGCAGGGACGACCCCGGGATAAACCTTAGATCTAACTAAGGCCAGAGTTGATAAGCACTCTTTAAATACTTAAAAGGTTGTCACACAGAGAAGGGCCAGGATCTCTTCTCGATCCTCCCAGCGTGCAGGACACGGAATAACGGGCTCAAGTTAGAGGAAGCCAGATTCCGGCTGGACATCAGGAAAAACTTCCTGACTGTTAGAGCAGTACGACAATGGAACCCGTTACCTAGGGAGGTTGTGGACTCTCCCACACTAGAGGCCTTCAAGAGGCAGCTGGACAACCATCTGTCAGGTATGCTTTAGGGAGGATTCCTGCATTGAGCAGGGGGTTGGACTCGATGGCCTTATAGGCCCCTTCCAATTCTACTATTCTATGATTCTAGGAGCCTAATATGAGATTGTGCTGACAACAGTGGAGCCACTGTCATAGCCTCTATAATAATCCCTGCTTCCTACACAGCCTAATTAGGAGATATGCCAACACCTCCTCTCAGAGCCAAAACAAACAGTACATTAAATGTGTGTCTAAGAGCCAGAGGTGCCCTGGAGGATGACACCACCGAGTACAAGGCCTGCAAACTTCCGTGAGTGGCCAGTTACAGGCACATGATAAATGCCTCATGCCTCATTTTTACTCCAGAGTAGGATTGGGGACCCCAATTCAGATCTTAAAATCTCCCTACCCCCATGCTATGATCCCAATCCAGAGTGGAAGCTCTGCACTTACTCTAGAGCAAAAAACAACAACCCAAGTTATTTAAAAAAGGCATGGTTGCTAGACACACACTGAGCATACTGTTTGCAGACATCAGTTGGCATTTCACGAACACACACCTCCACCTCACACTTGATTGTATTTCCTTATTAAAATAAAACCTCGTACTAACGATAGGTTATAACATGGTATTTTAAAGGTGATCTTATTTTAGTTAAAATAGAAAATTACTTCTGCCAGTCTGAGGATCTTGTTGAGCACATGAATACTGGCACGGCGAACAGATGATGAAGTGTTCTTCAGATTCGCTGCTGGATCAATTTTGTCTGCAGTGATTAAAAACATACACACAAAAACATATAAATGTTTAAAACGCTAGAATTTGCTGATTGTACCAAAGCATGTGAGCTCAGGACTCTTCTTACATAAGCTAAAACCATGTCTCCTTTTAGCATGGATGCATGTAGCTGTCAAAATCCATCATTCTTCGAAGCAGTAGCAGCTGGTTAAGCAGTTTGCTAGGTAAAATAAAGTGGTATCCATTTTATGTTGAGGGGAGGTGGGGAATCCCTGCCCTTCACTTCGAGTGGTGGGAGGCACCAGTGATGATGGCAATGGCCATCATCACAGTAGGCACCGCGCAAGTATACAACTGCTAGCGGGATAAAATCACTCCTGCTGAAGTCGGCAGCCAGTGCCAGGTGCAACTATACCGACAACAACTTCATGCCTGTACAGCTGTTGACTGAATCACCTTCTATCTCTCTGCTGCTGCCTCCCGTTTCCTTGATAATAGCAAAGTGGTTATATCTGCATGTGACATCTGCAGTGCTGATAGGAAGGAAGGGGGTGAAAGGAGAAGAGAAGAGAATTTGGACTGAACTGAATCTGTCCACAAGGGATATTTTCAATGGCAAGGGGAACTCCACTTTGCCACTTAATGGATTGTGGGGTGCATTGAGAGGACGTCATAACCACAGCCCTGCTGGATCAGACCAAGGGTCCATCTGCTCCAGCAGAACTGTTCACACAGTGGCCCTCCAGATGCCTGTGGGACACCCACATTGACACAATCCAACTCTCAGCCTAGAACTTGAAAGGCCTAAGGCGTTACTTTTGTTTTGTTTCTACGTTAAAACTTGTTTAAAGACACATGTTCGTAACTGGTCGCAACCGTTTTAAAAAGGGGTTGGCCTCTTTTTTTGGACTGTGGCAATTTGGTCAAGCGCCCTGCGCACCACCACAAAACAGCGTGGGAAGTGTGGCAAAGAACAAATAACCCACCCAGAAGTCTGAGTACAAGGCAGAGGTGCAGTCCAAGCCGTAACATACTAAACAACTACTAAACCAACAGAAACCTATTCACAGCAATCCCAGCTACCAGTATGAGAATGTTGTTGTTGTTGTTGTTTTAAGTGGGAGGCAGGCAGCAAGAACGGTGGCCAGGGGTGCATTGGTGCCCAGGAACAACATGTAGTCTATCCTTGTCTTAAAGTAATTTATTTATTTATTTATTTATTTCTCATATTTATACTCCGCTCCTCAGCCAAAAAAGGCTCTTGCAAAACAGTCCTAATCCCTCAGATAACCATCTGAGGGGAGTTGGGGTGTGGCAAAGAGGAGCTCTGGTGGCAGTGGGGCAGGCTGCATCCATCCCAGAAGCCTCAGCTATGCCCACAAAAATCTACTGCCAATTGTGCTTCTATCCGTGGTTGAGCGCAAACTGGGCCATTCCAGGTATGAAGAAGGAGGAGACAGAGGTGGCCTTGGGTCCCACTCATTCACCTCAGTTCCAGCTGAGGGAAATTATTTTAAAAAAATCTGCACAGAGGGAAAAAAAAGTTAACTCCACACTCATACTCACTATCCTGGCTAACACAAGCACCCATAACCTCACATAGGACAGCAATCCTATATACACTTACCTGGGAGTAAGTACCCTTGAACTCAATGGGAGTTACTTCTCCATACGCATGTATAGAATTGCACTCACTAAAATATTCTCAACAATTTAAAATAATTGCTTACTCAAGTATCCAGACAAAGTGAAGCCATCATTTTAATACGACTCACCTGGGCCTTTGTCCAAAAGGTTTCCCATGATTAGAACTTTATCTGCTGCAAAGAGACAGAGCCTACTAAACACTTAATAGAATCAAATAACCTACCCAATGAACCATTCCTGCTTTTCGGAGCATCAGCACTCTGGGATGATGGATTGCTGTCCTTCTCCAGGTTAGCTGACCTTCTCCGTTTTCTGATAAGAAACAAGGAGCAAGAAGAACCATGCATCATCACTTATAGCTACCCTCTCACTGAAGTTTCTTCCATTAAACCACATTCAGGATTCCTTTCAGAATGTGGACTTGTTTAAAGCACTTGGTTTATTTTGGCAATGAGTTTTTATTTAAGGCCCACTTTTGAACCTACTTCCACTCAAGACAAGGGCGGATTTTACCATATTTCCTCCAAGGTGGCAGGGAAGAGCAAACCAGTTTCTTTAGCGCAAGAATAGGACTTTATATGGCTGACTATAATTAAAGTCATGTTAGGATTGTCATGGGCTGAGCCCATGGTTCCTTTAAGAAAACATCTTTGTTTCGTCCCGGGGAGAAGAAGATGGGTTTCTTTGTGTCCAAAAAGGGAGTAGCAAGTTAAAAGGCCAAGGCGATAACGCCCCCCCAGCTGGTAATGGGGAAGAGTAACAAGTTGCAGCTGTGCAATGTCTGGGAGCATTCCCCCCTCCCTTCGGGTGAGGTGTGGGTTGCGCTATGGGTTTCAATTGGTCAGGGTGGGTCTGGTGATCAAGGCGGTTCCAGAAAGAGATAAAAGCGTGGGCACCCAAGGGTCTGGTCTCTTTCCTGTGGGTGTCAGGAGTCCGGTGTGTGCGTGGTGAGCAGGAGCATCTAGGCCGGGCCGGCTGGATGGTGGAAGCCCCACGTGGCCGCTGAGGTAAGGAGTTAGTTCGAGTGGCGGATAGCCGAGTCGAAGTGAGCAACAGATGTTGAGTCGCAGTGCTAAGTGTTTGCTTGTTTGTTTTAGTTTACGTTTGGGTACTGGGGCAAGGGACCTTGCCGGATTGACATCTGGTGGGTGGTTAGCGGGGAGTGAGTGCGAATCCAATTGGTTTGAGTGTGTAAAGAGGGAGGGGGAAGTATTAGTCCCTGCTGTCCGGAGTGTGTCATTCCTTTGTCCATGTTCCCCCCCCAAACCTCTTATGTGTCACCTTAATGTGTGGTCCCTTAAGGAAGTGTGTTTGTGTGAAGAATAAAAGTGTTTGGTCCCTATCTCCTGTGTGGTATCGTTCCTTGAGAACCTAGACTTCCAACAGGGTAAAAAGCGGCAGTGAAGGGGCATGTGTCTGGGCTGGCTGAGCCAGACCCCCCCCCCCCTTCTCCAGTCGGGGAATCACTGAGTCAAGCCTGGCAGTTCCATCACAAGTATGACATCAAAAATATTTGGTCCGACAAATCACACAAACAATTACCATACTTAAATGAAGTGTACAGTCGTAAGACTTAGTTCTTAGCTTTTGAGAGTATTTTGAGACAGAGAAACAAATTCGATTAAGAAACAATTTGCTAATTTTCCTGATTGAGATGACAATGCCCCTTTACATTGTCTGTATTGTGTTGCAAAAAGTGGACAGCAGCAAGGGTGATTGATCCTGTCCAATGTTGTACTATGCCAGTATTGCAAAATCAGCATAGCAAAACCATCCATGATGTTGTACCGGTGCTGCAAATTAAGCCAGTGCAAACATGTCCGTGCGTTTCTGAGTCAGATGTTGGCAGAAGCAGGCATGGTGAAGTCGGACTGGAGAGCAGCAACAGCAACCACAGCTTTATTCTGATGGGCAATATCAGGACCCCCTTACAAGGTTGCAATGAAAAGGTATCAGTAGAAGCCCAACCTGTTCCCTCCCTTACCTGCTTATGGGCAAGATACTATTCAGTTTGGGTAGCAGGTCTTCAGGTGTATACGGTGTGCTTTTGCAGGTGGCATCTGAACCACAAAGCACCGTTTGGAGAAATGGGAAGAAACCTGCACTAGGAAGGTTCCGGGGAGCAAGATAACCTGGAATATATGGAATAAAAAGACATAAACTGACATGGCTGCCATATTTTGCAATACTTGAAGTTTTTGGACTAGGTACAAAGGTAGCCCTATGTACAGCATATTGCAGAAGTCAAGCCTCGAAGTTACCAGCGTGTGCACTACCATCTTTAGGTCTTCTAACTCTAGGAAGGGGCGCAGCTGGCATATCAGCCAAAGGAGAGAAGTGCCTCCTCAGAGATTATACTTTCTTCTTGTTTTATTTGGTGCTTTTGTACTGGTTTAGTTATGAAATACAAAATATTCCTCAGTTACCTGTAAATTTGTATCGAGGGATGGCATGCAGAATCTTTTCAAGGCCACTCGGTGATACGTAGAATCGGGGTATAAAATCCGAGTAAATTTGAATAAATACAAATAAAATTTTCTTAATGGTAGAGAATGTTCTGTCAACATCATAAATGCTGTGGACACTTTGAAGGATGCTGAACACGGGTGGCCAAGTGCCCTACTTTACTGTGTACTGTCCTTTATTTTGGCGAGCTGATGGGGACAGACCTCTTTTTAAAAGTGCACTCCATTTGAAGACACATCCAGTCCAAGTGTGGTTTAAAATTAAAGAATGTAAGAAGGGAAACCCTTGAAGTTTCCCATCAACGGTTAGCAAACTCAGCAGACACACAGGTCACTTACTCAGCCTTTTCCACTATATGGAGATACATGGCATTTCTATTTACAATATAATTATTATTTCTAAATTTGCATCTATACATATAAATTGACATATGCAAATATTATGTAAAATGGTGGTGTGATTTTTTTAAAATTTATTTTTTTGATAATGCATTGCCTGTGTTTTTGGCACCCTAGCTAGACTAAGTAGGTTTTTGATCTGAACTATATGGCTCTTCGTACAGAAGCTTACTTCCACCTGGTAAAACGCCGTTTAATCCAAACGGGGAAAATGGTCTACGTCTGTTCTCTGGGATCAATGTGGGTTCCAAGACTTGTTTTGCCTAATATCACCGATTCATAGTTGGGTTTGCCCCCAAAGATTCCACATTTTTAGAAACTACTGCTATGTACAATTACCTGGAAGTAAGCCTGTTGACCACATGGGAAGTACTGCTCAGTAAACATGCATAGACAAATGCTGCATGACAAGTAATAAATAACTTTGTCTATAAACAGCCGTCAGTTTCCACAATCAGGAAATGTATTTAAATTTGGTTTTTTTAAAAAAAACAAATAGGAGAACATATTCGGAAAGTATTTTAGGCTGCAAACCTATACCCCACTTGTGTGTTAGTAAGCCCCACTGAACCCATGGAAAAGGGACTGGAAACATTGAATGAATGCAGCCTATCCCTGGGGAGGTTGTGGGCTCTCCCACACTAGAGGCATTCAAGATTGAGAGGGGGTTCGACTCGATGGCCTTGTAGGCCCCTTCCAACTCTACTATTCTATGATTCTATGGACAACCGTCTGTCAGGGATGCTTTAGGGTGGATTCTTGCATCGAGAAGGGGTTGGACTCGATGGCCTTATAGGCCCCTTCCAACTCTACTATTCTATGATTCTATGGACAACCATCTGTCAGGGATGCTTTAGGGTGGATTCCGGCATTGAGCAGGGGGTTGGACTCGATGGCCTTGTAGGCCCCTTCCAACTCTGCTATTCTATGATTCTATGATAGGTACTCATTGGTGAGTACCCAATCTCCTCTGTAGCTTGGTGCTAAATTAAATATGACACGTGCGACACATCCTATGTCTCCAGCCTCTAAGTCCTTTAGAAAACAAATTCTGCCAAAAACCTTTAATGCAGCTGCAGGAGGAATCTAAGGCCGTTTCTACACCTGCCTTTTTTCTAGGGATCTAGGGATCATCCCGGGATCATCCCTGTGCATGCAAATGACACACAGGGGATCCCGGGAGCAGGCAGGGACGACCCCTCCATTTTCCTGCAATAAACCTTAGGTGTAGAAAGGGCCTAAATTTGGTTGGGTGGGGAGCGGAGCTTTAAACCCTTCTCCACGGGCTGTTTTCCCCAATCAACCCCATCCCTGCTGCTTTTACACCCACAGAGGAAAAGATACCAATTGTATGTATCTTCTCTCCTGCAGAGAAGAAAACCATTCATTTGCTGGTTTGTTTTTGCCAGTGGAAAAGGATCAAGCCATGAACCAATGAAAAATACTCCCTTCCCTTGGCTACATTAAAGTAAAGAAAACACTATTTTCAGGAATTTGGCCCTGAAAATTTGCCAGCCATCCTAAGGAACTTCTCTGTACTTTGAAAGTTTTGCATAACTCTTTTAGTCACTGAAGTTGTTTCAATGAAAGACTACGCTATATATAGAGTGTAGACATACACCCCAAAGTACCGACGAATAGGAGCGGTATCTTGTTCAACAAGTTTCATGCTACTACAAGCCCTGCTTCTATCGTTCCTACATGAGTTTCTGAAATAGTTTGCTCTATGTGGACATAATTTGGAAAAAGAAGTCGATGAAGAAACCATTAACAAATATTCCAACAAACAGGTTCCACCATCCCGTCCTGGAATAAAATGAATCCAAATTAGCCTTTAGGCATTTTTTATTTCACAGACACAGGCAGGTCTCATCTAAAAAGAGGTCAGAGAGGGTGCGGCTGGCATTTCTACACTTCCTAAATAATATAAAATCTGCATGGAGTTCTCATTAACAAAAGCACCACACCAAATTGAGCTTTACCTAGTATGTTTGGGGAAAAGTTGTCGTGGTAACTAAAAGTACAGTGGAATGAGCAAGCACAGAAAAGACCCAATGGGTTCCAGTGAGCAGCTAGAAGACTTTCCTACTTCCATTCTTTCATTGAAACTCAATTTTGCTGGAGATTCTGGGCAACCACTTATTAGGGTGAGAACAGCAAATATTTCAGCCATTGAGCTCCTTCCTTGCAGTGTTGCTCTTTAATGCCAGGTCAGTCTGCAATAAGACCGTTCTTATTCATTATTTCATCCTGGATGAGAAGGCTGACCTGGCGTGCATTACTGAGACTTGGGTGGGTGAGTTGGGTGGGGTTGATCTGACTCAGCTCTGCCCACCTGGGTACTCAGTGCAGCGCCAACACAGATTGGAGGGACGGGGTGGGGGAGTCGCCGTGATTCATAGATCTTCCATCTCTATCACCAGGAAACCATTCCACCTTGGAGCAGGCCTCGAGGGGTTGCACCTGGTGTTGGGCCAGAGAGACAGATTGGGGATGCTGCTGGTGTACCGCCCACCCTGCTGGCCAGCATCCTCCCTGACCGAGCTGGTGGATGGCTTCATATAACATCTATATGAAGCCATTGGGAGCAGTCAGTAGGGAATTTAGAGCTAAATGCCACCAATATGCTGATGACATGCAGCTCTATTTCCCTGTGACAGCTGAATCAGGTGAGGCTGTGCAGGTCCTGGACCAGTGCCTAGACTCAGTAATGGGCTGGATGAGGACCAATAAACTAAAACTGAATTCTGGCAAGACAGAGGCCCTGAGGGTGAGTGGTTCCCGAGTCCGGGAAATAGGCTTATTGCCTCTTCTGGATGGGGTTGCACTCCCTCTGAAAGATCAGGTTCATAGTTTGGGGGTACTCTTACATCCATCTCTGTCGCTGGAGGCTCAAGTGGCCGTGGTGGCTCAGAGAATAATAATAATAATTTTAAAAATACATTTGTTACTCGCCTCTCCCTCCGGATCGAGGTGGGGTACAACACAAATGTAAATGCCATAAAATACATATAATTAAAACATTCAAAACTAATTCATCATTAAAAGCAGCACATTATTATAAGGCATCTTAAAATTCAACTGGGTAGGCCTTCTGGAAGAGATCAGTCTTTATAGCTTTCTTAAAATCTGGAAGACTGTTAAATTGACAAATCTCTCCCAGCAGGTCAGTATCTTTTACCACCTTCGGTTGGTTCGCTAACTACGGCCTCTCCTGGACAGGGATAGCTTGACCACGGTGGTACAGGCATTGGTAACCTCAAGATTGGATTACTGCAACGCGCTCTATGTGGGGCTGCCCTTGAAACTGCTCCGGAAGCTGGAGCTAGTGCAGAATGCTGCAGCTCGGCTGTTGTCTGGAGCTGCCCCTTTCCGGCATGTAACTCCTCTGCTGAGGGAACTGCACTGGCTGCCTATTCGCTACCGGGCCAGGTTTAAGGTTCTTGTACTTGTGTACAAAGCCCTAAACAACTTGGGACAAGGATACCTGAGAGAGCGCCTTCGCCCTTACCAACCTGCCCGGTCACTGAGGTCATCTGAGGGCCTGCTCCTGGTATCTGGAGTCCACCAGGGAAAGAGCCTTCAGTGTGGTGGGCCCCCCCTCCTATGGAACTCCCTGCCTCTGGAGGTCAGGCAGGTGCCAACTTTGTATTCCTTTCAGCGCCTCCTGAAAACATCATTATTCCACGAAGCCTTTCTTTAATGACCAGCTGTGGTTCACCGTACATTTTGCTTCTTTTAAAATCTATTTTAAAGTGTTTTATTCTGTACACCGCTCCAAAAATTTTAATGGGGAGCAGTATATAAATTTTGTAAATAAATAAAATATATAAATTGTCAGTTACAGGTCAATCTATCCTTGGCTCCAGTAAACTGCCATCTCTGCACTTTTATTTCAGGGGTGGGCAACTCGTGGCTCTCCAGATGATTTGGCCTACAGTTACCATAATCTCTTACCATTTGGCTATGCTGTCTAGGGCTGATGGGAGTTGTAGGCCAAAATACCGGAAGGGCCGCACATTGCCCACCCCTGCCTTATTTTGCTTCTTCCTGTAATGATCCTCGTTCGAATTCTTCCTAGCAAGGACAAGAATAAAGGAACAAGGGGAAACTCAGCCTGACTCTGTCCAATTATGCGACAATTGACGATGCTGAAAGGTTACTTTTGCTAGTGCTGGGCAGGAGCTACACGCCTGCTTTAAAACGGTTTATGGCAGTAATGACAACTGTTGGGGCTTCAGGTAGGGTTGCCATACGTCCCGGAAAATTGGGAATGTCCCGGTTTCCAAGCATTTCCAAAATGTCCCGGCCAGTCAGTCAAGAATCCCGGATTCCTGTTCCAGCCAGCTGGAGGAATTCCAACCACCGAAATGTTGCCCTGAGCCTGCTCAGTGGAGTGTAAGTCTCCATATTGAAGTCTCCTCTAGCTTTTGATAACTGGTGGAGAAATGTAATTTAGTGTCATGTCATTTTTTCCTGTTTGTTTGCTTAAACTGTTCTTTGCCTATTATTTATTTCCAGGTGCTTAAGGACATTAAGAGCCTCGTGTGGCGCAGAGCAGTAAAGCAGCAGTTACTGCAGCTGAAACTCTCCCCACGGCCTGAGTTCGATCCCAGCGGAAGCTGGTTTCAGGCAGCCAGCTCGGGTCGACTCAGCCTTCCATCCTCCTGAGGTCAGTAAAATGAGTAGCCAGCTAGCTGGGGGAAAGGTAATAACGGCCGGGGAAGGCAACGGCAAACCACCCTGCTATAAGGCCTGCCAAGAAAACGTCAGCAAAAGCTGGCATCCCTCCAAGAGTCAGTAATGACTCAGTGCATGCACGAGAGGTTCCTTTCCTTTCCCTAAGGACATTAGGCTGCAATCCTATGCATACTTACGTGGGAATAAGTCCTATTTAACTTAATAGGATTTGTTTCTGAGTAGACACACATAGGATTGCAGTGTTAGATAACTAAAGCTTAGACAGCTTTCTTTCTTTTCCTAGACCTTTACATATTGCTCAGGTGTTGTTGTTGTTTTTTAAAAAACCTAGCCCCTAGCCCCCACCCCCCAAAAAATTGTTCCGGTTTTGTGGATTCAGAATATGGCAACCCTAGCTTCAGGACACAGAGCTCCATATATGCAGTTTTCAAACCGTTTTCAAATTGTCATCCCCTGCTTGCTGTAGAACTGGACTAAAGATAAGGGCACTGCTTACAAGCAAAGCCAAAAAGGGTAAGTGAGTTATGGGAAGAATATAATTAGGCAAATGTTGAAATCTGCAGAAAAATGTAATGTAAACAGATATTTCCATCAGGGAAAGTATTAACACTTCTATTGAAGAAGGTGCCACTTGTGCTATGTTAGAGAATGCACCCTGTTTGAATAGACCAGGGGATAGAAAGGTGGGATTCATAGGATATTGGTATGATTTGTGCTCCTGTGTAGAATTGTGCACCCCATTTTCCTTCCTTCTCCCCACTCCCAGTTTTCTTCCGCTTTGCTTCGTCTCCCAACTGCTGGTATGTACCTGCCCGGACCCAAAGATCATCTTCAGCGGTTGCTCCTCAGTTGTAGAATGAGATTCTTAGAGAGGTTTGCCTGGCACCTACTGTGGCGTTACACCCCACAAGTCTGTTCCCTAATGTATGTCTATTTGTAAGTCTTTTGTGTTTAGATAGGGTGACCATATGAAAAGGAGGACAGGGCCCCTGTATCTTTAACAGTTGCATAGAAAAGGAAATTTCAGCAGGTGTTGTTTGTATATATGGAACACCTGGTGAAATTTCCTCTTCATCACAATAGTTAAAGCTGCAGGTGCCCTGCCCTCTTTTAAATCTGGTAACTCTAGTATAGCTCCTGCAGCTTTAACTGTGGTGATGAAGAGGAAATTTCATCAGGTTCTCCATATATACAAACGACACCTGATGAAATTCCCTTTTCTATGCAACTGTTAAAGATACAGGAGCCCTGTCCTCCTTTTCATATGGTCGCCCTACCAAACACTGACCTTCAATTCCTTCAGTATCTGAATAAAAAACAGACAGGTGACAGCTGTAATGACTCTAGACCTGTATCCACATGTATTATGCATGGCTGTCGTAAGTCAGG
The DNA here is from genome assembly GCF_023053635.1 of Elgaria multicarinata webbii. Lineage (NCBI taxonomy): Eukaryota > Metazoa > Chordata > Lepidosauria > Squamata > Anguidae > Elgaria > Elgaria multicarinata. Next base: position 21,016,823 of record NC_086172.1, read on the forward strand.
AGTGGCTAAAAAGGCTGTGCTCTTCTGTGCCCTTACAGGAATGTGATATATTTTGGAGGCCATGGTTTAAAATCCCAACATCCATATTTGTGGAGTAAAATCTACAAGTCTATGAAGTGACACTTATAGAATGTGACCCCAAGGCCATGAATTTGTTCAAGTGTTGGCAGTCATTCAATGGTAAAGATGAATTGAGTGTGTGAGGTAAAACAAAGAAAAGAATTAAAACAAAGTGCTTCCAAATGGACATGGATTTGCACTACTTATTGGTAAAGCTATCACCCACTCCCCGTCCTTCAAAACAAATTGACCCACTGAATGAGACATGGGTGCAAAAAAGGGGGGGAAAGTGGGGTTGTGCAAGGATGTAGGCTGCTAATATTTGCTCCAGGACCATTGATCATGGCCGACTAACAAATTTCTTCATCCAGCCCATATCTGTATGTGGTACTCTTAAACAATACTGAAGCAGGGCAAAACTCTGGGGGCAATAGAAAGAGAACCCTAACACTGGCATGCACACTTTGGTGACAATGACTTTCATGTTATAAATAAAGCCAGAAAGAAATAGGTGAATGTGAAGAAATCACTTGTAGGATTAAAGAACACAAAAGCCACACACACACACACACACACATACTGTACATTCACCTTTATAGTGGGAATCAAACATGACTTACAGTTTGGCTCAGGTTCTGGAGGAAATCTGGTTCGTATGGTGGCCAAAAGGATGAATAAAAATACAGGCCATGCAATTAATGTGAATGACCAAAGCTGTGAAAGAGAAGAGAGGGCAAACTAATATTTGTTTTGTTTCCATTTATTATTATTATTATTATTATTATTATTATTATTATTATTTGCATTTTTATACCGCTCAATAGCCGAAGCTCCCTGGACGGTTCACAAAAACTAAAACAATTCAAAGTGTAAAACAAACAGTATAAAAACATGATATAAAATACACATTAAAATGAATTATAACATACCATACATGATTAAAACATCCTGAAAACATTCTAAAATTTCACTGGATAGGCCTGCCAGAATAGATCAGTCTTTATTGCTTTTTTAAATTCTAAAAGACTGTCAAGTTGACGAGTCTCCTCCGGCAGGCCATTCCACAGTCTGGGAGCAGCAGAAGAGAAGGTCCTCTGGGTAACAGTTGTTAATCTAGTTTTTGTTAGCTGAAGTGGATGCTTCCCAGAGGACCTGAGTGTGCGGGGCGGATTGTACGGAAGAAGGCGATCCCGCAGGTAGCCTGGACCCAAACCATGTAGGGCTTTAAAGGTAATAACCAAGACTTTGTACTTCGCCCGGAAACTAATTGGCAGCCAGTGAAGAGATTTTAAAACTGGTGTAATGTGGTCCCCCCTAGATGTACCGGCGACCAGCCTGGCTGCGATATTTTGGACTAATTGAAGTTTCCGGACTAGGCACAGAGGTAGCCCCATGTAGAGCGCATTACAGAAATCAAGCCTCGAAGTTACCAGTGCGTGCGTGTAACATTTTAATGTTATTTGTTAAAACGTTAAAAGCATATGTCAATAGCACAGAAAGAGACCTGTTCAACAGGTTAGTTTTCATTACATCTGCAACAAAAATAATTTGTGAATAATTTTTCAAAACCAGCCCTTTTTGTATTAACCATGCATTCCAGTAACACGCCTTAAATTTTTTGTCATGTTTCTGGTTGCACGTCGTTTTACTAAAGGCTTGTATATCTTATGCTAACAAACTCAACACTCTAGTAAATGGTCCCGTATAATTTTACATAAAATTAGCTCAATTGGTGTTTCGTCCTACTTCAAAGCAAATTGTGTCCATGTAAAGCATGTACTCTTATATTGCAAGTTTTACTCTGATTTGAGATATCATATAATTTATCCTCTTCTGACCAACTTCCTAGGCATCCAGATGAACGATTGATAATCAATTGTCTTTTGGATTAAGTCCCAACATATCAATTTCTTTCTAATTGCCATGCAAACAAGAGCTCAACTGATTGAATGTATTCGCTAAATTGAAGGCATTGTACCCTGTGTATATTTATGTATTTGTCTGTGTACTTTAACTCGAACAGGTCTGAATGACTGCAATAAGAAGTACTGTATTTTCTGGCGTATAAGACTACTTTTTAACCCAGGAAAATTTCTCAAAAGTTGGGGGTCGTCTTATACGCCCAGTATAAGATGACTTTTTAACCCAGGAAGATCTTCTCAAAAGTTGGGGGTCGTCTTATACCCCCAGGAAAGGTTGCTCTGAGCCACCAGAGCCGGGCAGAGAGATCCGTCATGCACTTGTCAGTCTCAGCCTACCGCTACTGAGCTGACCCCATTACCATGACTTCAGGAAAGGTTAAGCCTCAGGCCTGGGAGTCCCATCCTTCTGCTAAGGACTGGGAACTCCTTGCCACTTGAGTCTGGCCACAAACACAGAATCCACTGCATATGCAAGTCTATGAAAAGCCTCACTACTTTTCATGGCATAGTTCTTAGATATCCAAAGTCCAAATAGCAAAGTGTCCATGTGCAGAGTGCTTTCGAAGTCCCAAGTGGAGATGGAATCCAAAGCAGTGGGGAGGTCAGGCGTTGCGTTGAGAGATGAAACCTAGCAAAGCTTTTTCCGCTTTGCACCAGCATTCAAAGCCACTTGACAGACAGGTCCTCTGACCTGTAAATCATGCCTACATGCCAAGAGGGCGGGATGTTACAACCCACTTCAAAGAGCGTCCCCCACCTTTTCCAAAACACTCTGAAGTTCCCAGAGAACCAGCAGCTTCAAGGCCGAGGCAGGGAGTGAACAAGCTACTCCCATGGGAACTTCGTACAGAGATAAGCTTGCAGAGAACATCTGACATTCTCAAACTATTTAATAAATCTACCCACTAGGTACAAGGCCATGTGTGGGCTGTAGTGTGTGAGAGAAAGAGAGGCTGTGGCCCTCACCGCTTTGGCACCAGGGCCGGGCAAAGCTGGTAGTAGGCCCAGGCCAGATGGGAAACGTAGGCCCCATTTCAAACTACTCATTAAGCATTTTTTAATAAGTTCTAATTACATACGAACTAGAACGATTTATAAAAAAGGTAATGGCAAGCACTTTTGGTAACTAATTTGGTAACTTCCAAATTAGGTTACTGCAATGCCCTCTACATGGAGCAGCCTTTGAAGACGGTCCGAAAGCTGCAGCTTGTGCAAAATGCGGCGGCCAGATTGATAGCTGGAACAGGGAGGTTTGAGCATATAACACCAATTCTGGCCCGCTTGCACTGGTTGCCGATACGTTTCCGAGCCCAATTCAAGGTGCTGGTTTTAACCTATAAAGCCCTACATGGCTTGGGACCACAATACCTGATGGAACGCCTCTCCCGACATGAACCTACCCATACACTGCGCTCAACATCTAAGGTCCTCCTCCGAGTACCTACTCCGAGGGAAGCTCGGAGGATGGCAACAAGGGAGAGGGCCTTTTCGGTGGTGGCCTCCCAATTATGGAATGATCTCCCCAATGAGGCTCACCTGGCTCCAACATTGTTATCTTTTCGGTGCCAGGTCAAGACTTTCCTCTTCTCCCAGGCTTTTAACAGCATTTAACAACATTAAGTTTGTTTTAATGGACCCCAGAATTGTTGTTTTTAAATGGATACTGTTGTTTTTATACTGTTGTTTTTATGTTTTTGATGGGTTTTAAATTTTGTATACTTTTTAATGTTTACTATTTTTAACTGTTGTAAACCACCCAGAGAGCTTCGGCTGTGGGGCGGTATATAAATATGATAAAGAAATAATTTTTATTCAAGATGTATATAAGACATCACTTCTTCACATTCAGAAATGCTTTACATGCTTTTCTTTGGGCAAATTCATCATCATCAACTTTATTACGGTCACCAACCAGACTTCACACATACAAGAGAGTAGGGCAGAATTACATACAGATTTGAAAAGTATGCCGCAGAAACAATTCTGGAGAGTCCTTATTCTCATAGCGTTCAAAAAGAATTTTGCAAAAGCCTCGATTGTGTCTCTGTCCTCTGTGGCCCTGAAGCACTGAAGAAGTGCATTAATTTCTAAACTGGTGTCAAGTAATAATTTCTCTCTAATCTTTGTATAAAAACAACAGAGTAAAACGTGGACAACCGATTCAATTTCATTGCTTCCACATGGGCTCAAGTGATCATGAAAAGTGATTTTCTGAAACCTCCCCTGCAACAGAGTAGAGGGCAAATTCATCCTGAACAACAGAAAACCAAGCAACTTTGCCTTGTCAATGTTAATGTTCAAAACTGCTAAACCGTTCAAACGCACTTTTGGTCCGTTCTTGCACCATTGCGGACCGAAAGTATGACTTGATTCGTTTTGGGACACTGAAGCTCTTTTCATTAGAGCCACTGTTGCTGGCAATGACACTCACAGGAGAGCTTCTTCGTAACAAATCGTTACCAAGGGGTCCCCCCCCTTTGCCTCTACCAGGGGGACTCGGAGTAGCCCCCCTCAAAATCATAGGCCCATGCCAACTGGCCCCACTGGTGCCCCCCTCTCTGCCCAGCCCTGTTTGGCACTGCCTACAACTGGCATGCCCCCCCACACACACACCCCATCTTCCTCCCCTTGTTGCTACACTACTTTGGGTCCCTCAAAGTACTAAGTTTCCATGCACATTAACAACGTTACCAAGAAGAATGTGCATATCAACTAATTTAGCTATAAATTATGGCTTTCCAGATGTTTAGACATTATGGCTCTCCTATCATCCTTCACCATTGGCTATGTTGGGTCAGGCAGATGAGAATTGTAGGTCAAAATATCTGGAGGGACACAAGTTGCCCACCCCTGCATATAAATCAATTCAGGGCAGTACATGTACACTTATCCAGAAAGTAGATTATAGGTACCATATTAAAAGAGTACAGTATTAAATAGGTCCGTCAGATACAGCAGAAATTTTAGATGTTATGATTTTTAACAGAATGAAAGAGGGGCGGATCTTTTCGGATTTCTCATTATGGTTTGTTTTTTTAAAAAACTTTTGTAATTTACCTCCAGCATCTGTCCTTAACGGATGCTGTAAGCCCTGCTACTGTTCTGACTCTAAAACACATTTGGCTCATGCATTAAGACCACAGTACATAACCACACACACATACAGAAGAATGCGGTTGGGATAAGGTGGTAGAAAGAATTCTGACAGGGTATAATGGTGTAGACTACAAGCAAGGGGTGCCGTTTTTAAGCTCTTCCGCATTAAAACAAGCAAACGAAAAGTAACTCCCTTGAAGTAGAAAATTAGCACACTAGCAGGCAAAAGATTTTAGACCAGAACTTACTGCTATGTTGGTTTTGTATTAACCAGTTGTTGGTGTTGTTGATTAACATCTGGGAGCATTAAAAATGAGATTCTCCAGCTGTATTCTAAAGTGTTACAATCTATTATACTGCCTCAGCTTTTGGCCACCTCACTCAGCTGCCTGCATAGACCAGAGTTTTAGCCATAGGAACAATCATTTTATCAGCTCTGAGTGTGATCTACTGTGGAATATTACAATTAAGTAAAACAACAGCCATTATAGCAGGCTGAACGGCTGGTTTGAGACAAATACATCTTTCAACCTTGCCATAATCAAGTATGGAATATCACCACATTGCTAGTTAGTTTCTTCCACTGGCAAATAGTTTTTTGAGGGTTTATTTAAAAAAAAACTTTCAGTTTTCACTACCCCTTTCTTAGAATTTTTTTTTTCATTTTGTGCCTCAAGGGACACAGGGTTTTCTCTCATTTTAATGTATTTTTTGGTACTTACGGGTTGCCTTTTGATGCTCAGCCAATTTTTCCACAGCAGCACCCGCAGGTGCTGAAAGAGGGAAGCCATCCTTAGAAGAGCTCAGGAGAAACAAACCAACTAGTCTTTCTCTCTTCCCAGCTTTAGGTTGCCCAAAACCTATGCTGTGACCCTCCAAGAACGGTAGTCGTTCGTAGATGAACTTTCTCTGCACAGCATAGTTTTCAGGCTCTTAGCTCATCAACCTGTCTCTGTGCTGCACACATCGTTGTCTTTCTCACAGCAATAGCTCCTAGCAAATGCAACAGGTTATTCCTCTGATGACGAAGGAACAGGAACAGTATCAGGTTGTGTTAATTATAATAGTCTCTTCCCACAGACACAGACACACACACACACACACACACACACACCAGCTTTCTTTAGTCACTGTGTGATAAAATAGGCAGCATTGCAAGAAGATGCTTCTGCTGAAGCAAAGGAAGCACACCTTTTCCCCAGTCAGGAACTCCCTACCACCTACACAACTTGCCTACTTGCATCGCCTGCAGAAGAAATGTCATAAAAGAAATAAGGAAGGAGCTACTCGCCAAGCCAGTGTGGCTGGTCTTATTTCTTTTCCCTGTTTTAATATGCACACGTTGGCTGGGAGCGATATCAAACAGAAGCAGGCACTCTGCAGGATCCAGGAGAAATGGTAGCTTTTGCTTTAAGACGAAACCTATCATTGTGGGCCTCCATGAGGATGTGTGAACAGACACCAGGGCGGAACGAGCTCTTCCCTAATACTTCTTAGATAGGGTGACCATCTGAAAAGGAGGACAGGGCTCCTGTATCTTTAACAGTTGTATTGAAAAGGGAATTTCGGCAGGTGTCATTTGCATATATGGAGAACCTGGTGAAATTCCCTCTTCATCACACCAGTTAAAGTTGCAGGTGTCCTGCCCTCTTTTAAATCTGGTCACTCTAGTATTGCTCCTGCAGCTTTAACTGTTGTGATGAAGAGGGAATTTCACCAGGTTCTCCATATATACAAATGACACCTGCCGAAATTCCTTTTTCAATACAACTGTTAAAGATACAGGAGCCCTGTCCTCCTTTTCAGATGGTCACCCTATCTTGGTGGGTGGCTTAGCTATGATTCCTGACTTGCTCCTGTAGCAGTTACTAGTTCATGCAGTTGGTTCTTTTACCAGTCCACTAACAATCAAAATGAAGAGACCATCAGGATGGGTGGCTGGCATTGGTTACTCTCCAATCTCACACCAGAACTATGGAAGTGTAAGGCCGGAAAAAAACCTTCTCAGATCTTCCTTTAAAAAATATAGGTACTGTGTTTTCTTCTCCTCCTCCGCCAGGTCTCCACACCCTTTATTTGCACAAATACTCCTTGAACTAAGTATAGCAGGTTGATAGCACATGGAATATTTGGTGCCTGTGCAAGATGAATAGAATTGATCAACCTTGTTAGATTAGGTAAACAGTAAGAGACGGAAATAAGCTCAATAATTCTACCTAGATGTCCATTTCCCCTCAGCTGTTGAATTATACTAATAATTAAACAGAAAGAAAGGTGCTGGCCATAGGGAAAAGATACATAGAGCAAGATCTGTGAATATGCTCAGAACTAAATTCATGTGTTAAAACATTATCATCCAAGTGTATTATCTATTTATTACCCTAGTCCCGACTGTAAGGAAGGGGTAAATTCATACATGGAATAGCTGTTCTTAAAATATGTTAAAGTGTCCTATTGTTATGGTTTTTAGGAGCGGAGTAGATAACCGGCCAGATGTATGGGGGCGTTCTGGTACTTCCTGGAACCACTTGGGGCCAGGCCGGCAGACCTTGAGAGAAATTAACATCTCTGGAGAGGTGTGAAAAGATCATCGTGGGGAGAGCCGAAGGGAGGGGGAAAGGAGTGGAAAAAGTATCTATAAAGGGTATACTTTGAAAGGGGGTTTTGTTCTGAGCTGGCTGACTCCATGGCTGGGTGACGTATAATATTGTAACTCAGTTTTTAGTTTGCTTGGGTCTGGGTTCAATCTATATCTGCATGTATCTATAGTTTTAGTTGCTAATCCTGTTTGCTTGCCCCTTTCCTAAATAAATTGGGCTTAAACCTCCAAACTGTGAGCTGTGTGCGTTTTTGTTCTGGGGATCTGTGCAAAATCCAGTGGAAGGCCAGCTTGGCTGGGTCCAGTCTCCTTTACACCGACAATGGGATATTTATTTTCTCAGTATTTTAATACCTAATGTAACTGAAATTTAAACTTTGTTGTTTTAATCTCATATTTTAACCTATATTGATTTTTGTTGTGTGGTTTTATTCTGGTTGTGCTTTTTATATTGTATTTTGTATGTGTGTTTTAAATTTGTTGGTTGTTTTTATGCTCTTCATGGTTTAAATTTTTGTGAACCACCCAGAGAGCTTCAGCTATTGGGAGGTATAAAAATGTAATAAATAAATAAATAAATAAATGATACTGTGTTTTATGCCATGTTGGCTCATCTATTGGATTTAGATTGTTGATTTTATTTATATTTTTATCATTATTGATAACCTGTTTAGAGAAATTTATTTTATGAGGTATTTAATAGATTTAAATAAATAAAAAAGGGTGTGATCCCTGGGCACTCCAAAATGCACATGGGAGCTCTCCAAATTAAATTTATTTATTACCAAGAAGAAGAGAGCTCAGTGCTTGCATCCCTTGATAAGTGGGAAAGCTACAGCATGTGAGTATTAAAATGCAATTTATCCCTTGTTTTTCATGAAGGTTTAAAAAGAATGAGTTAAGGGTGCTTCCAGCAGCAGGGCTGCTGGTAATGCTGTATCAAAAGGCATGGTACAGCTATCCTGTCTTTTGTTCCTAATCAGATTTCTCTGGTAAGAAAAAAAGATAGAAGATCAGTGGGAAAATTCAGGAAAGTTACAAGTGGAAGACGACAAAATTTTGACTGCCATAACATTCCATGTCTTGAGGAAGAGTGATTGGAGGATAAAGCCCTTGTCTAGAAGAACCCTAAGTCAGAAGCTTCAAAAATAGCTTTGAAGTCTGCACTACCTCATCACCTCCTTATAAGCTTATGGGATGCAGATGGCATGCAGTAGAGATCGTTATGCCCAATTTATATTTTCTTGCATAAAGTAAAAGACGAAGCTAAACTTCCTCTCTAGTTTTCTACATGCAAGGAAGGTAGGTCTTTGTTTTGTGTAGGGGTGCGTTTAAACATGTGCAACCTGCAGCCTTAAGTCGGCACTGTCCAGAAAGTACATGCAATACATTCTATTGCATGTATAAATTGAGCCAGAGGGAAGGAGCTGTAAGGATGAGGTTAAATCATCCAAAGAATAGCTTTTTAGAAATGTTAAAATACTTTTATTGTTATGATTTTAGGAGCAGAGCAGATAAGCGCCAGCTGCATGTGGGCGTTCTGGCACATCCTGGAACCGCTTGGGGCCAGGCCAATCGGCCTTGAGCGAAAATTAACATCTCTGGGAAGGTGTGAACGATCCTCGCAAGGGAGGGGGGAAGGAGTAGGGGAAACTATCTATAAAGAGTACATTTTGCAAGGGGCTTTTGTTCTGAGCTGGATGACCACATGGCTGGGTGAAGTATAGCTGCAACATAGTTTCTTTTAGTTTGCTTAGACTGGGTTCTTATTCTGTATCTGCATGTTTTATCCATTTAATGCTAATCTTGTATTTCCTACCCTTATATCCTCAATAAATTTGGGCCTAACCCTCCAGTTCTGGAGCTATGTGCGTGTGTTCTTGGGATCTGTGCAAAATCCAGTGGAAAAGCCAGCTTTGCTGGGGCGTGCTTCCTTTACAGGAGCAATCTACCTTAAAAATAAATAAACGAGGGAAACGCCAAGTAATTGACTATAAAGAGGTCAAAAACGGAAGGTCACAAGATTGATAACTGGGACTAGAAGGTTCGAGCATATAAGACCCATTCTGGCCCACTTGCATTGGCTGCCTGTATGTTTCCGAGCCCAATTCAAGGTGCTGGTTTTAACCTACAAAGCCTTACACGGCTTAGGACTACAATACCTGACGGAACACCTTTCCCAACATGAATCTACCCGAACACTACATTCAACATCTAAGGTCCTCCTCCGGGTGCCTACTCTGAGAAGCTCGGAGGGTGGTGACTAGAGAGAGGGCCTTCTCTGTGGTGGCCCCCCAACTGTGGAACAATCTCCCTGATGAGGCCTGCCTGGCGCCAACATTGTCATCTTTTCGGCACCAGGTCAAGACTTTTCTCTTCTCCCCAGGCATTTAGCAATATGTAATGACCGTGGGTCTGTTTTTTTGGCTCATCGTTTTTAAAGTTGTTATAGTGGTTTTTAATGTATGCATATTTTGCTTGTTTTTGTGGTTTTTAATCTTTGTATATTGTTTTTAAGTGTCTTTATTTTATGTGAACTGCCAGAGAGCTTCGGCTATGGCGCAGTATACAAATGCAATAAATAAATAAATAAAGCGTATGATGAAATAACGTTGAATATGGTGAGAAACATTGACTGACAATGATAACAAGGAAGACTGATCAGAAGGAATAAACAAGCAAAGGCAGCTTTATCAAAGAAATGTTGTGCACCTTTGGAAGAAAGGACAGAAAGAAGGATGAAGATCAAGCAAAGAGTTAATAATACAAGACAAAGGACAGTGAGGAGAAATAAATAATAAAAAAGAAGAGATTAGAGGGAAAAGATGAAAGCCTAAACGTAATGAAGAAAATCAGAGACCAGACTAGATTTATACCACACATGCCAGTAGGAGTTAAGGAGGCATCATTGTGGAATAAGCCAAGGCCAAGCAGAAAAGAAATACAGGAACAAAATGACAACGTAACAAGAAAAACACAGTAATAAAGCAGAATTTAATTAAGGAGCTGGGTAATGAACAGTAGATATCAAAGAAACTTCAGGTAAAAGAGGAATAAAATGGACAGAGAAGGTTACAAGGATTGAAAATCATGAAATAATTTAGAAATATTGAAGAAAAAAGTAAATGAAATTAAATAAAGGTCAGAAAAGACATGGAATATTAGAAAGCTCAAGAGGAGAATAAAACGAATCAACTGAGTCAGGAAGAACAGAAGAAAAAGGTGGAAAACCAAAAGAGTTCACTGATGAAGGGTGTTAAGATCAGGTGTATAAATACATAAATTAAAGCCAACAATTAATAAAGAAGAAGAAGAAAATGCCAAGGAAGTTGAATGCTAAACCTCAAAATCAGAAAAGTAAATAAGAACGAGAAGGATAATAAATGCTAATGAAATGCTTGCAGGAGACAACAATTGTACAGCATAGAATTCAAAAGGATTATAATAGGACTAAAATGGCAATGTGATGAAAGAAAAAAACCCACTCTGCCCCTTCTCCACCACACAAAAGAGAAGCCTGAGGGGAAAAATAAAGAACCAGAACAACAATATAGCAGGTATAACCATATTAGAAGCAGAGAACCCAGTTTCAGTCATTGTTAGATAAATAAAAGGAGAGAGAGAAAAATACATCTTGAACAGCAGAGACCTTATATTCAGTAAAAGAAAGAAAGATGTTCTAAAAAGCAGATGATCAAAACACAGGAATTAAAATAAAAGCACTGGGGAAAAATGTGAAGTATTATTGCTGTGATGTGTGTGGACCAGGAGCAGCCTGGATGAGGGTCAATGGATTGAATCTCAGTCCTGATAAGCGTTGGCTGTGTGTGAGGCTGGTCTGACGAAGTGGCAGGTAGTGCTAAGTCAGAGCTTTCCAAACTGTGTGTCACGACACGTTAGTGTGTCAGCTGCAGTGTGTAGGTGTGTCATGCGAGTGTAACGAGAAACCTCTGAGTCTATGGGAAATAAGCAATACCAACTTGCATGCATTTTTACACAGCAAATGTGCCGATTAGTATTGTGCACTAGTACATTCCCCTTCCGTCGTATCCGTGTATGCACACCACGGTCGAGGGATCATACAAGTACTGCGCATGCGCAGTATGCATAATCGGGTCGAAACAGCTGATTCCATGTCACTTCCGGTGATGCAGCTGCACCCAAATTTGGGTGCATTCTATGCTGCACCCAAATTTGAGAAATTCCATGGGTCCCGTTTTTTGATAGAACTGAATTACTGTGTCACGAAATGATGCATGTCTAAAAAGTGTGTCACCAACATGAAAAATTTGGAAAGCTCTGTGCTAAGGGAAGGAATTGCACTCTTCCTAGATGGCTCTCTTAGCTAAGGCCCTCCTGGTGTCTTGAGTGGGCCGGGTCCAGAAAGGTGGCCTGTAAAAATTTAAATAATACAAATAATAAATACTTGAGTCTAAATACATGTAGGAATGGATAACATACACTTTTGCTGTCTTTCTCTATCCACATTAGTCACGTTCAACAGTCACCATTACAAAATAAAAGCCAATCTTGTCATCACCTGTGAAAACACCCTAAAAGTTATTAAATCTCCAAGGAGATAGTTCTCTATCCGATGAATGAAAATGTAGAAGAGTGACTTCTGACATCAGAGGTAAAACAGCAGACATGAAAAGTGCGCAGCTGCCATTAGGTCTCATCTGAGGAAGAAATTAAGCAAGCCTCCGCATGCATAGAATTCAGCCAACAGCAAAGGGAACAGCTGCCTGCCTCCAATTTAGTTTGCCAACAATTATACTGACTCTGCAAACCGCAGGTAATTCAAGATGAGACAAGTGAAGTACAGATAGGAGAGCACGAAAATGTTACGAATATGCAAGCAATGAAAGAAGACAGCCTTTTACAGTGCAGTGTTATACATGTGTAGCAGTAAGGCCCATTAAGTTCAATGGGACTTCCTCCCAGGTGAGTGCATATAGGATTGCAGTTTAACTAGGGCCAGATCTATACCAAGCAGGATATGACACTTTGAAAATGGTTTGAAAACTACATATATATAGTGTGTGTCCTGAGCCCCAACAGCTGGCACTACTGTTATAAAATGTTTTAAAGCAGTAATGTAGATTCTGCCTAGCTGTCTCGCCCTGTTCATGTATTATAATATTATATGCAACTCCACAAAGAAGAGAGGCAGGGAAGGAGGATAGACAAAGGAGCACAATAATATGACCATAGTTGCCAATTGCCCACACAGAAAACACTCCCATCTCTTTAAAAACTCTAAACTATACACTGCAATGTGCTCCCAAAGAACAGATTACACAATAGCACTGTTGCAAGCTTTGACAGGACAGGTTGTCTTCACTCACTGCGCTTTTGGCTATTTTGGAACACCCAGAAGCAATCTGATTCTGCAGCAGAATATTAGCACCAGAAACTAGGGCTGTGCACCCCTTCGGATCCGAATCCCAAATCTGAAGCAAATCGGGGTGATTCGGACCTCCCTAAAACAGATCTGAAGTGAATCAGGGGAGGTTCAAAACACTCTGAAGCGAATCAGATTGGTCTAAATGGATTCGGACTGATTCAGACCCTTTCCCAAGCACATAGAGAAATGAAAATTGGCACCATGATAGGGCATCAGTAGGGCTTCATCTCTGCCATGTTTGAAGCATATCAGTTCATTCCCTGATTTTTAGGAATTTTTAAAAATTTGAGGTTTTAAAATAAAGCTTTTCAAAATACGCTGTCATTTTTAAAGACAAAGAGATTAAACTTAGCACCTTGATAGGTCCTAAGCAGGGCTTTAGGCATGCCAAGGTTGAAGCATATCGGTTCATTCCTCTGATTTTTTAGGGATTTTTTTTCAAAATTGAGGTTTTAAAATTAATTTTTTAAAGTACACTGTCATTTTTAAGGGTAAAGACATGTAATCTGGCAACATGATAGCAGTTGGAGTATGTCAGAATTCCATCAAGTTATTCCCATTTTACTCTGTTGCAGTAGTAGACCAGGCCAGATAGTAATTTCAGGGCAAGTGCCCGCCTAAAGTGGCAAACAACAATAAAACTCACATAACAGAAACAGATATGATAATTAAAACAGTTTAAAAAAAGACACAGCAGCAAACTTCCTAAAAGACAATGAAAAGAAAAACTTACAACACACAATTGAGGGTACAACCTAGTCTGATAAAACATAATCAAGGAAGGCCAGAATAAAATAATGAGACTGTTCAGACACCATGCTAAGCCATGGTTAGGGTTAATAACTCTTTTCAACAAGTGCTTAGTGAGCACAGTTAAATGAAAAATGTTGTTTAAGAACTCATTAAGCCATCATTGGTTAGTTCAAAACACTTAACCATCATGACTCAGAGTATCGTCCGAACAGGACCATTAAGTTTTAAGTGTCTTTCTAAAAGTCTGCAATGATGGGGCTGACAGACCGCTGACGGCATCCAGAGTTGTGAGACCACCATAGAAAAGCCCCACTGTTGATATGAATAATAATAATAATAATAATAATAATAATAATGCACTTTCTTAAGAAGCACTGTTTGTGAGATAAAAAATGTCCCTACAAATGACCCTTCATTTGGGAAACAGAGGTGGGGGAACAAGATCGTAGGAGCAACGGACTAAAAAGTGGTCTGAATGACCCAAATCAATGGCATTGGAGCCCAAGTAGATGTTAAAGTCGCCTGCAATAAGACAGCACTGCCCAGAGGGAAGGAGGGAAGCCAGGCTGTGAATTCCTTAAGGAACTCCACTTAACTTCCCCCACGAGGAGGATGCACACACGCTACAAGCAGGCTGCATTTCTCAAGACACCCTACCTGAAGCTCAGATGTGGAGGGGGCCACCATCAATCCATGGTGATGCTCTCGGAGAACCCAAGGCCTTGGCCACAACGATCCCAACCCATCCTCCTTGACCACCCCTCCCTAGGGGGTATGAGAACAGCCATACCCTAGGGCAGAGAAAACGGCATAGATGGCAGGATCCTCCTGCTGGAGCCACGTTTCTAAAACAGAAGATAGTTTGCCAGAAAATCGGCCTTTTGTACTAGGGCAGTGGTTCTCAACCTTCCTAATGCCGCGACCCTTTAATACAGTTCCTCATGTTGTGGTGACCCCCCCAACCATAAAATTATTCTCGTGGCTACTTCATAACTGTAATTTTGCTATTACAGGCGGACCCTCCTGGAGACGGATAGAGGAGCGGCGTCTCGGTTCCTAAGACCATCGGAAATATGTGTTTTCCGATGGTCTTCAGCGACCCCTGTGAAAGGGTCATTCAACCCCCAAAGGGGTCGCGACCCACAGGTTGAGAACCGCTGTACTAGGGAATGGGCATCCCATGTAAGCCAGTTAATAAAGGGAGTGTCCTTGTTGCATTCCACCACTACCATCCCACAGAAGTGTAACAATCCGAGATGTGGGCGGCAGGAAGCCAAAGCTAGGCGGCCGGGACCCGGGAGAGCTGAGGTGTAACAAGAGTCCAACACAAGAAGAGTAGTCTAGAATAGTCCTGTTTTAATAACGCAAACAGGGCATGGCTGGGCCCAAGGCAAAGGCCACATTCAAATAGTCACAAAGTAAGATTACCAGAAGATGCAGCACACTCCAAGAGCAGACGTGAGTCAGCAGCAAACCCGGGCGGGGTCGGAGCAGAGACCAAAGGATGCAGGCAAGGCAGGCATGCGTCCAGTTATGGCAGCAGAAGCAGGACCAGAGGCTTTAAGCAGAAATCCAGGAACAGGCAAAGGTCTCCCGCGAACAGGGTGTGGAAGAGGCAGTAGCAGAAGAATAGTCCTGGATGCAGGTCAGGAACCAGCACAGTCAGGATCAAGGCGTGAGCAAGTAAGGCACACAGAGCCGAGCACCACAAGAACTGTGTTGCTGTGGCAAGGTTTAGAGGCCACAGGAAGCTCTCATATAGGGATTCTTGCAGCTGTCCAATCAACCCTTATCAGAACCCTGAAAGCCTAGAGCCTAACCCTGCAGTCACTCTCCCATTGCCTATCTTTATTTAACCCCAACCAGTTCCTAGCAGAACTAATTCCTTACAATAAATTCCCCCTTCTTGTTGCACTGCTAACCTTCTGTGACTCCCTGACCACACATGCTTCCCCTTCTCAATTTTATACAGCTAAAATTTATTTTATTAAATTAAAAAAAGAAAAGAAAAACTAAATATGCACAATTAAATCCAAGCACCACAGCGATGCCAATAATTTTGACATGGGCATGCAAAAAGCAATGGAGTAGGATCTTTAATGTCTTCTTGGAATTTTGAAGTCGCCTGACTTATTTATTATTTTATTTATTTATTACACTTATATACTGCCCCCATAGCCAGGGCTCTCTGGGCGGTTTACAGAAATTCTAAAATTAAGATAAAAACGAGTATACAAAATTTAAAATTCTAAAACACAGAACATACACACATAAAGCATTAAAAACCGTTAAAAAACTAAACATGTGGGTGATTAAGATGTGCCGCCATATGCCTGGGCAAAGAGGAAAGTCTTAACCTGGCGCCGGAAAGATAGCAGCGTTGGTGCCAGGCGAGCCTCGTCAGGGAGATCATTCCATAGTCTGGGGGCCACCACCGAAAAGGGCCTGTCCCTCGTTGCCACACTCCGAGCTTCTCTCGAAGTAGGCACCGGAGGAGGACCTTAGATGTTGAATGTAGTGACCGGGTATATTCACGTCGGGAGAGGCATTCCAACAGGTATTGTGGTCCCAAGCCATGTAAGGGCGGATCCACACGTCGTTCCGAAATCGCTTGCTTGTGTCTGGAGTGCGCCCCGAAGCTCATCGGTACACACAAGCGTACTTTCAAAGCGCCTTTTCCCGGCTTTTGGGCGCTGTTATTTAGTCCGTCTTAGGTCAGTTTAAGGCGTCCCTTCTTCCAAGGTGTGAATCAATTAGTCGCTCTTTCCTCCCTGCCCCGTCCCGCTCCGCTCCGCCCGCCAGACTTACTTTGTTGCCTTTTGACTTCCTCTCTTCTTCCGATAACATTTCCTGTCCGAACAACACCATCCATCTTTAATCTTTAATCATCAACTTTTCCGCGTGCGAGGACAGGTGAGGTCGGTTCCATTTACCTCAGTCATTTCCGCTTTTGGCTTTCTCATTTCGATTTTTTGTTGTTGTTGTTCTGATTTATGCGCATCAATGCATATTCGTTTAAAAGGCTCTTTACAGAGCGCTGGTTAGTATAGGCAAAGCCCCAAATCCGGCGCGAAAAGCAGCCTCCATTTTTCCTCTTCACCTTTCGCGCGAGGGAGGGGGCAGGTATCCATTCTCCTAAGCCTTCCCTCTTTCGCCATTCCCCGTTGTAATTTTTTTTAAATTGTTCTGAGTTATGCGCATAAGTGCATATACGTTTAATATTCTCCATACAGATTGCAGCGGAGATTGAACTCTATGGGCAAGGGTCAATTCTGGCACGAAAAGCAGCCATTTTTCCTCTTCACCTTTTGAGAGGGAGGAGGGAGGGGGCAGGTATCCATTCTCCTAAGCCTTCCCTCTTTCGCCATTCCCCGTTGTAATTTTTTTTTAAAATTGTTCTGAGTTATGCGCATAAGTGCATATACGTTTAATATTCTCCATACAGATTGCAGCGGAGATTGAACTCTATGGGCAAGGGTCAATTCTGGCGCGAAAAGCCACCATTTTTCCTCTTCACCTTTCGCGCGAGGGAGGGGGAGGCGGCAGGTATCCATTACCCTCAGTCGCCATTCCCAGTTGTAATTCTTTTTTAATTTATTTATATTCCACCTTTTCCCCCTTTACAGAGCCTAGTATAGGCAAGCCCCAAATCCGGCGTGAGAAGCAGCCTCCATTTTTCCTCTTCGCATTTTTCCAGCGAGGGAGGGGGGAGGGTGCAGGTATACATTATCCTCAGTTGTTCACTCTTTTGGCTTTCTCATTTGTAATGTTACTAGTTTCTTTAGAAGAAAATGATGCTGTTTAAATGTCTAGATGTTGAAATGTAATTAATATTAAGTTTCTCCCCTCCACACACAAACCCACCCCGCCCCTACATAGATTGTTGCAAGCTTTTGCATGCCTTTTTCGTAAAATAACAGTGTTCCTTTTTTGCTGCTGAAGTTTACATATATCTCTTAGAACTGATATTTCAGTTCAGGAACTTTACCTACTTTTGTATAGTTCTTCATATTTCAGGTAATGGTTTTATGAGGAGAGTTATTCCAAGTGCAATACTTTTAAAAGTTGCTTTATGTTTGGTGACATATTAAAAACCTACATTCTGTTAGCAATTCTGCTAAGTGATCATTGACCTAACATTAAAACCAAATCAAGGAGTTAACAAGTTTAAGCAAGATTTATCTTTCTTAATTAATAATATTATAACTCTTTTTATTCTTCATAATCCTTAGATCTGAGAATGGCAAGTGGCAGTAAGGGCCGAGGCACCTCATGGCGTCACCCAGAAATTCTCGATTTGCTTGACATATGGGGGGAAGAAAAACTTCAGGAGCAACTGAGGGCAACCCATCGGAACATTGATACATTTGAAGTCATAGCACAAAGTTAAAGATAATGATATACTGCATTAAAAAAATAAAATGTGCTCTCTTAACTGGAAAAGCAAATTTTTTTATTACAATATGTATTGACATTTCTTGTCTTTCTTTACTTAACAAATTTACATTGCTGTTTCATTAAGTTGTTTACAGTCTATATATGTTATGTAATGACACAACTTCATAAGTATAGCAATAGTAATTGCCTTAACATTACAGTAACATGATAGTTATTGACATGATAGTTATTTATTAGAATGAAAGCCTATGCGGCACGGTCTTGCTATTTACTGTTTTACTCTGTACAGCACCATGTGCATTGATGGTGCTATATAAATAAATAAATAAATAAATAAATAAATAATAATAATATTGTAGTGCTCAAACTGCCGCAGATACAGCCAGGTGATCAGACAGGACTGAAATTGTAATGAAGCAGCATATGAAAAATCTAGAAAGTCTTTAAATATAAAAATTGCATTATATTTCATAAGAATATAAACTTACTAGCAGGTCTCCTTTCAAACCAGCTGGGCTCCCCTGCCTCCCGCCACAGCCTATAGAGAGCGTCGAAATGCGATAGTCTTTGATGCCTTGGGGGTGGCCCTTAGTGTCTTTCCATGGCCTCATAAAATTTTATTTATTTATTTATTTATTTATTTATTACATTTTTATACCGCCCAATAGCCGAAGCTCTCTGGGCAGTTCATAAAAATTAAAACCATCATGAAACAACCAACAAGATAAAAATACAAATACGAAATACAATATAAAAAGCATTTGGTAAATTAAAATTTACCCTTAATAGTTTTGAACTTCGTGCGGGCTTGGATGGCGCTCCAGAATTGACCCTTGCCCATAGAACATGCGCAGGGATAATAATTCAAAACGGAAGTACAGCTGCCAAAACCATGATTTTATTCAATATGAAAGAACGTTACACAAAACATAAAGTCGCGGAGAGAGAGAATACATCAACAACATAGCTATTATAGTTCAGTTTAATTTTACCGACGCAACTCCCTGGGCTTCAAAAGCCATTTCCGCAACGGATAAGCCCCATCAGCAACAATGAAAGGCGGCACTTCGACGTCCCCAATTCTCCAAACCTCATTTGAGGGGCAAAAAAGTCCTGCATCCATTGCCTCAAAGAGGGATGAATTTCTGAAGACATGGGCATCGTGGTTCCTTCCACTCCACCTCACGTCAATATGGGTGAAGCGGCCAGTGTGGTCCGTAGTCCCCTGCAGAATCATGGAATAATAATTTTTGCGATTGATGAAATCGTTGCCTTGCCTTATGGGACAAACTATTTCAATATGGCATCCATCGGTGGCTCCGCAGGCTCCCCGAAATCCCAACGCTGCAAAGCCATCCATTACCTGTATTTAAAAATGATAGTCAATTTTTAAACCACCAGTAATGTTAACATAGATAATGTTATTAAACGTATATGCAGTTATGCGCATAGCTCAGAACCCTTGAAAACAAGAATTACAATGGGGAATGGCGAAAGAGGGAAGGCTTTGGTAATGGATACCTGCCCCCTCCCTCGCGCGAAAGGTGAATAGGAAAAATGGCTGCTTTTCGCGCCAGAATTGACCTTTGCCCATAGAGTTCAATCTCCGCTGCAATCTGTATGGAGAATATTAAACGTATATGCACTTATGCGCATAACTCAGAACAATTTTTAAAAAATTACAACGGGGAATGGCGAAAGAGGGAAGGCTTAGGAGAATGGATACCTGCCCCCTCCCTCGCGCGAAAGGTGAATAGGAAAAATGGCTGCTTTTCGCGCCAGAATTGACCCTTGCCCATAGAGTTCAATCTCCGCTGCAATCTGTATGGAGAATATTAAACGTATATGCACTTATGCGCATAACTCAGAACAATTTTTTAAAAATTACAACGGGGAATGGCGAAAGAGGGAAGGCTTAGGAGAATGGATACCTGCCCCCTCCCCCTCCCTCGCGCGAAAGGTGAATAGGAAAAATGGCTGCTTTTCGTGCCAGAATTGACCCTTGCCCATAGAGTTCAATCTCCGCTGCAATCTGTATGGAGAATATTAAACTTATATGCACTTATGCGCATAACTCAGAACAATTTAAAAAAAATTACAACGGGGAATGGCGAAAGAGGGAAGGCTTAGGAGAATGGATACCTGCCCCCTCCCCCTCCCTCGCGCGAAAGGTGAATAGGAAAAATGGCTGCTTTTCGTGCCAGAATTGACCCTTGCCCATAGAGTTCAATCTCCGCTGCAATCTGTATGGAGAATATTAAACGTATATGCACTTATGCGCATAACTCAGAACAATTTAAAAAAAATTACAACGGGGAATGGCGAAAGAGGGAAGGCTTAGGAGAATGGATACCTGCCCCCTCCCCCTCCCCCTCCCTCGCGCGAAAGATGAATAGGAAAAATGGCTGCTTTTCGCGCCAGAATTGACCCTTGCCCATAGAGTTCAATCTCCGCTGCAATCTGTATGGAGAATATTAAACGTATATGCACTTATGCGCATAACTCAGAACAATTTAAAAAAAATTACAACAGGGAATGGCGAAAGAGGGAAGGCTTAGGAGAATGGATACCTGCCCCCTCCCCCTCCCCCTCCCCCTCCCTCGCGCGAAAGGTGAATAGGAAAAATGGCTGCTTTTCGTGCCAGAATTGACCCTTGCCCATAGAGTTCAATCTCCGCTGCAATCTGTATGGAGAATATTAAACGTATATGCACTTATGCGCATAACTCAGAACAATTTTTAAAAAATTACAACGGGGAATGGCGAAAGAGGGAAGGCTTAGGTGAATGGATACCTGCCCCCTCCCCCTCCCTCGCGCGAAAGGTGAATAGGAAAAATGGCTGCTTTTCGCGCCAGAATTGACCCTTGCCCATAGAGTTCAATCTCCGCTGCAATCTGTATGGAGAATATTAAACGTATATGCACTTATGCGCATAGCTAAGAACAATTTAAAAAAATAAAAAATGGGAATGCCGAAAGGCTGCGGAAAATCGAACGTCATTTTCACTTGTGCATCCAATTCTTCTAAGAAGAAATAAAAAATACCTTTCGATGATCGCCAAGAAAGACTGTGCGATGAAGAAGAACTAGCTCCATTGCCAAGCACACTTCAACAAAGACCTCGCCAACTGTCGAGCGGCCAACCCCAAACTGCTCTGCTGCATTTTTATAGAACCGCGGGTTAGCCAGCTTCCAAATAGCAACTGAAAGTGGCTGCCTCATGGCCGTCTGGTTCCTCTGGAGTGCAGGAGTCAGCTCAGCAACGATTTCAAACAGCGTGGCTCGAGTCACCCTGAAGCTCTCGATCCACCTTTCATCGTTCCATACTTTCAGAACTAAATTCTCCCACCAGTCCTTGCTACTGGGACGGACCCAGTAGCGTCTGAAAAAAGCAGGGAGACGAATGAACTCGGTGCCTAACTCCACAAAGTTCCTCTCCTGCTCCAGCTGCTGCAAGAACAGCATCTTCCATCTCTGGTGCATTTTCAGGATTTAAAGGAGTCGCGAACGGCGACGATGGTAATCATCCTCGAGCACAGACATAGGAGTAAATTGATGGAAACAGCCATGATGCTGACTAACTCCATTTGGCTAGCCATCTTCTCCACAAAGATCACAACGAACGACCAAACAGAATTCTGGGTTGGGAGGAATTTTTTTAAAAAAGGGGGGAGCAAGAGAGAACGTCACAAGCATCCCCCCAAGCCAGCCTCTAAGAAACGCCCACTTGGGACGGAAGGGACAGAAGTGTGAACCGCTCAGACGAAACGCAACGAAAGAAAAGCCGCATCAAGCAATAAGAAAGAGCCGCCTCATATAGGAACGTTCTTAAAAAAGACGACCTCAAGCGATTTCGGAACGACGTGTGGATCCGCCCTAAGACTTTATAGGTCAAAACCAGCACCTTGAATTGGGCTCGGAAACATACAGGCAGCCAGCGCAAGCGGACCAGAGTAGGTGTTATATGGTCGAACCTTCTGGTTCCCGAAATCAATCTGGCTGCTGCATTTTGCACGAGCTGCAGCTTCCAAACCATCTTCAAAGTCAGGCCTATGTAGAGTGCATTGCAGTAATCCAACTTGGAGGTTACCAGAACATGGACAACTGAAGCCAGGTTATCCCTGTCCAGATAGGGGCGTAGCTGGGCCACCAACTGGAGTTTGTAAAAGGCACTCCGTGCCACCGAGGTCACCTGAGCCTCAAGTGACAATGATGGATCTAAAAGAACCCCCAAGCTACGAACCTGCTCCTTCAGGGTGAGTGCAATCCCATCCAGAACCAGTAGAACACACACACCCCATCCTGTCAGTAGAGTCACCTACTAACAGCATCTCAGGGGGGATCTACACTACTGCTTTAAAGCGCTTTAAAGTGCTTTATAACAGTTTTGACAACTGTTGGGGCCCAGGACACACTGCATATAGAGTTTTCAAAACGTTTTCAAAGTGCTTTAAAGCGCTTTAAAAGCAATAGTGTAGATCCCCCCCATGTTAATCAGGATTTTATTTGTGTTTAGCCTTAGATCTCACTATTTCTTACATATATAAGAGTACAAGATAGTAGAATTGTGTGTGAAATGCTCCAAGAAATTCAATCACAGGGCAAATAAGCTTGTAGCAAGTAGATAAAGATACATTTTTACTGACAGTCACCTTGCAGGTAGAAAAAAAATGGCAGCAAGATCACCTCCACATAATTTAAAACTAACTAGTCACTGAAAAGTTATTCCCCTAGCATCCAGTCATTCAAGGCAGAACAGCTAATTTCTCACTTAGAACCAAAGAGACAAATGGTCACTATTTAAATGGAATGAAATCTGTATTTCTCAAAATATTTCAGAATCTGAATGTAGGTTTGTAATGGGTTCACAACACAAGGTTATCAGAGTACTGCTGTGAATAATTTAATTTTACTTATGTACTGTATTCAGGGTGCCATTAATTCATATACATTCGGGTCTCTCTGCTTTTGCTGCAGCCCAAAGATTTAATCGATGCAAATCTCTCCCTTCGTGCCCTCTTTTCATGAGAGGATGTGACTGGTACATCGTTACACTGGTGGCATTTGGACAACCCATGGCTTGCAGTAGGGGTTGTGGAGTGGGTGAGAAGTCTGTGCTGCGGGCTGGGATGGACAACAAACATTGTACTGCATCAAAAGGGAATTTTGCAAATTGAGGTCATGCCCAGGGCATACACGAGAGTGGGTGTGTTCTTTCACCCCCATGAATTATGAACCCAACCACTATATCACAGTACAGGAGTCTCCAGGCCCACCTCAGAATGCCTTGATTTGAGGAAGTGCAGCATTCGGGCCAGGGAAGATCTCCAGAGAGGCTGCCTGCCCAATCTCTCATTTTGGAACTCTCCCAGTATGAGAAATTGGATGGGTGGACTCTCCGGAGAGGCCACCCGCTTGATCTCTCACTCTAAGCCCTCAAGGTAAGAGATGGCTGGAACGCTTCTTCACGGAGCTCTGCTTGCTGCTCTCCAGCTGCAGTGGGCAAGCAGGGCCTGTGTGGCAGTGCCCATAGAGGCCCTTCCGGTGGAGAGGAGCATGAGCTGCTGCTTCAGCAGGAGATCCACCTTGCTTCGTGGGAGAGCTAGCCTAGCCCCGCCTGAAGATCTACTGCCAATCACCAGATATACCAGTAGATCCAGCTTTACCTTCTTCCCACCCCTTCCGTAGCATTCCCCACTAATCAGGGATTAATTAAAACACTGCCAACCAGTATACACAATTAAAACAATACCAATACTGCTGAGTAAAAAGAAAGGTGAAGAAAACTAGGGAAACTTTTAGGAGGTTTTTAATAAGAGTCTGGGATGGCAGTCCTAAAGATTGCTACCTATAGACTGCTATAAATTCCTATAGAACCTGTGAGTAACTTCCATTGAACGCAACGGGGCTAGGGTGACCACATGAAAAGGAGGACAGGGCTCCTGTATCTTTAACAGTTGTATTGAAAAGGAAATTTCATTTGTATATATGGGGAACTTGGTGAAATTTCCTCTTCATCACACCAGTTAAAGCTGCAGGTGCCCTGCCCTCTTTTAAATCTGGTCACTCTAGTATAGCTCCTGCAGCTTTAACTGTGGTGATGAAGAGGGAACTTCACCAGGTGCCCCATATATACAAATGACACCTGCTGACATTTCCTTTTCAATACAACTGTTAAAGATACAGGAGCCCTGTCCTCCTTTTCAGATGGTCACCCTAAACAGGGCTTGCTTCTGAGCAGACATATGTCAGTTGGCTCTGTGAATGGATATTTACTGTGGATGAAGGGGGGGGGGGAAACTATAGAAAACTGCTGTGGTAGAAAGCTGGACTGCATTGAAAATCTGAGCCATACAATCACACGCTTCCAAATCTTGCTGGTAGTAATGTTCATGAAATTTTGCAGACAACGAAGGACTACTTCAAGACCCAAAACGTCAATCCTGCTCTTTTACCTTTGTGCTAAAAGGGGGGGAAAGGAGAAGCTAAAATACACTAATGGAGCTGCAAAAGACAGAAGCTTGAAAGCAGGTGTTTAAGAATGGAAATAAGATGTAATAACTATTGATTATATAATGCTTTCCAGCACCCCTTTGTTGCTTTGACAGTGAAGATTGCATTTCGTCTCTCCTGTTGTTACTCAACAGTCACTTTTATTTATTCTACTTTTATTCTACTTCTCCTTGCTGTCGGAGTCAGCTGGGGCTGTGAAGGTGCTGGACCAGTGCCTCATGGGCTGGATGAGGGCCAATAAATTGAAGCTGAATCCTGATAAGATGGAAGCTCTGTAGATTGGTGGTTCCCGAGTCCGGGAATTGGGTAAGCGACCTGTTCTGGATGAGGCAGCGCTCCCTCTGAAGAAGCAGGTGCATAGCTTGGGAGTACTCTAGACCCATCGTTATCACTGGATGCCCAGGTGGACTCTGTGGCACGGAGTACTTGGGGTCAGCTTCGGCTGATCCGCCAGCTACGGCCTTTCCTGGACAGGGACAACCTAGCCAAAGTGGTGCCTGCACTGGTAACTTCCTGATTAGACTGCTGCAATGCACTCTACGTGGGGCTGCCCTTGAAGATGATGCGGAAGTTGCAGCTAGTGCAAAATGCAGCGGCTAGACTGCTGGCAGGTGCATCTTACAGAGACCACATAACACCGGTCTTAAAGGAACTGCACTGGCTGCCTATACGCTTCTGGTCGGAATTCAAGGTGCTGGTAATGACGTTTAAAGCCCTAAACGGCTTGGGACCTCGATACTTGAGAGAGCGCCTCTCCTTATATATGTCTGCCCGAGACCTTAGATCTGTTGGATGAGCCCTTCTCCGCATCCCACCAATGCAGCATATACGCTATGTTGGGACAAGGGAGAGGGCTTTCTCTGTGGTGGCCCCCTGACTGTGGAATGCCCTCCCCCTGGAAGCCCGATTGGCGCCAACATTGATTGCATTTCAATGCCAAGGAAAAACATGGCTTTTTAACAAAGCCTTTGATGGTTAAACTCACTGGCACATTGTTTTAACTGTTTTAACTGCTTTTACTGCTTTTAAATTATATATTGTTTTAACTTGGATCATGGTTTAATTTGTTTTTAACTGTGCATATTTATTGTTTTATACTGTGTGTTTTTAATGTACGCTGCTCTGAGATCTTAATGATATAGGGCGAGATATAAATGTTTTAAATAAATAAATGAATAAATTGTGCAATAGTCAAAACTGGCAGGTAAACAGAAATGCCAAGGAACGCTTCCAATCCAGAAATATTACACAAGAACCCTCAGCCCAGTATTAGATCAATTTGGGCAATCGACTATGATGCCTTTGATGACACATTTTGTGCCCTGTTTGTGTCCATTTCCACATAGACACAGATTAAACAATAAGCTATTTGGATATGTAAACGTCCAACTGGAAACCCGCCCAGTGATTGAAAACATTCAGTTGGGAACTCAGCACAACACAAGCCACAACTATTCACACAGATTGGCATACTGAACTATTTATGTATTTATTTATTTATTTATTACATTTTTATACCACCCAATAGCTGAAGCTCTCTGGGCGGTTCACAAAAATTAAAACCATCAAAAAGCACAACAAAACAATCAACAATCTAAAAACACAAACACAAAATACAATATAAAAAGCACAACCAGGATAAAACCACACAGCAGAAATTGATATAGGTTAAAATATGGAATTAAAACAGCAAAGTTTAAATTTAAGTTAAAATTAAGTGTTAAAATACTGAGAGAATAAAAAGGTCTTCAGTTGGCGACGAAAAGAGTACAGTGCAGGCACCAGGCGGACCTCTCTTGGGAGCTCATTCCGCAACCAGGGTGCCACAGCAGAGAAAGCCCTCCTCCTAGTAGCCACCAGACTCACTTCCTTTGGTAGGGGCTCATGGAGAAGGACCCCTGTGGATGATCTTAAGGTCCGGGCAGGTACATATGGGAGGAGGCGTTCCTTCAAATAACCTGGCCCCAAGCCATTTAGGGCTTTGAATGTTAGTAACAATGCTTTCAATTGGGCCCAGACCTGGACTGGCAGCCAATGAAGTTGTAAAAGGACTTGCGTGATGTGGTCTCGCTGGCCAGAACTAAGACTTCTCCTGCCTTTTGCCAGCAGTGCAGCCTGTTTAGAAGGACAACTTAGGTGGTGCACATCCAAGGCTAATCTGCTTGAAGTCCTGCCCATTTTTGCTACCCTTTGAAAGTATGTTGTAAGATTGTCAGGGGAAGAACTAAGGCAGGAAGAAGTGGGCACTGGAGAATCTACGGTCCTCTCCATGTCTGATGTGGCTACCACTGAAAATATCCTGCCCCATTTATTATAAAGTTGGGCTCAGGTGTATGAAAGATGTCTCCAGCAGTGACACATCTTCCTGTGGGCTGCTGGCACTTGTACAGAGATTCCACATAAGACAAATGCAGATAGGGCCATAGCTAGACCTAAGGTTTATCCCTGGATCGTCCAGGGGTCAAACCTGTTCATCTAGGTGACACACAGGGGATCCAGTGCTCAGGCAGGGGCGAACCCTGGATGATCCCAGGATAAACCTTAGGTCTAGCTGTGGCCTAGGAAACCATTCATAAACATGACCATTGCATGGGACTCCATATCTCAGCCAATCATGCAATGTATGTGAGCTGATCAGTGGATTCTGGATAGAATTCTATTGAATAATGTTAACTATAACTATCAGGTTGAGGATGAAGAATGATTGTTGTTGTTGTTGTTTAAACAACTATTTCTCCTTTTCATCTTCAGCAGGAGAGGCTGTGGATGTGTTGAACCGGTGCCTGGCTGCGACAATGGACTGGATGAGGGCTAATAAACTGAGACTCAATCCAGACAAGACTGAGGCAGGAGCCACACCAAGCAGGAAATAGCGGTATGAAACCGGTATTTAGTATGTGTCAATGGGCCCCAACCATTGTCAGTGCACTTCAATACTGCTATAAAGCAGTACTGTGGCTCCTGCCTTTTATATACCACTTTCATATCAGAATATTCTGCTTCGTGTAGATGAGCCCTATAGTCAATATAAACAACAGACAAGGAAGGCAATAGAAAATTCCTAGTTGGAATTCCATCATACACTGCTGGAAGCAGAAAACAAAACAAAACAAAACCAGATGTAGGATAGCATTGCATATTCTGAAACTGACTCTGGACTGGTCTAACTTTGTGATATGGAAAATTAGTAATCCCGAGGCAAGAAGACAATTAGATGCTGAAAGAACAAATAAAAAGATCTGGTATAAAGACAGAGCAGCATCTGTCTTCTGCAGTTCTTCTTGTGGAAACGATAACAGAAATGATTTCATCTTTATTTACAAAATCAAGTTTGTGAGCCTTTATATAGGGCCACACTACTAGGGTGACCATATGAAAAGGAGGACAGGGCTCCTGTATTTTTAACAGTTGTACTGAAAAGGGAATTTCAGCAGGTGTCATTTGTATATAGGGGGAACCTGGTGAAATTTCCTCATCTTCACAACAGTTAAAGCTGCAGGTGCCCTGCCCTCTTTTAAATCTGGTCACTCTAGTATAGCTCCTGCAGCTTTAACTGTTGTGATGAAGAAGGAATTTCACCAGGTGCTACATGCAAACAAATGACACCTGCAGAAATTCCCTTTTCTATGCAACTGTTAAAGATACAGGAGCCCTGTCCTCTTTTTCATATGGTCACCCTACACACTACCTGAGGCATCACAACAATGGTTTGGTTAGGGATGGCCCTGGGGATCAAACACTGTACTGCTTTCGTCGCCAGCTGAAGACCTTTTTATTCACTCAGTATTTTAACACTTAATTTTAACTTAAATTTAAATTTTACTGTTTTAACTCTGTATTTTAATCTTATATCAACTTTGCTGTGTGGTTTTATCCTGGTTGCGCTTTTTATATTGTATTTCGTAATTGTGTTTTAACCTGTTGGGTGTTTTACTGTGGTTTTAATTTTTGTGAACCGCCCAGAGAGCTTCGGCTATTGGGCCGTATAAAAATGTAATAAATAAATAAATAAATAAATAAATAAATAAATAAACAAACTCCAAACAGTGGCAGGTAATATCGGTAGCAGCAAACAGGCTCAGTGCCAGCACATGAGCTGGCAGAGGTATATGCCAAGGGCTCACCAGGGCTGGTGCTTGTTGCTGTGGCATTCTTTGGCCATAGCTAGACCTAAGGTTTATCCCTGGATCGTCCAGGGGTCAACCCTGTTCATCTAGGTGACACACAGGGGATCCAGTGCTCAGGCAGGGGCGAACCCTGGATGATCCCAGGATAAACCTTAGGTCCAGCTGTGGCCTTTCTTCTTTATTTTAAAAACATTTTATAGTTGGGGGCAGCTGGATGGGCATGTACTGTTTCCAGATGCTCATTTTATTATTTTTACTTTTAAAATATATGATCTGTTTCTACAACAAAATGAAGTCTATTCCCAGGTTAGCAGACACAAGTTCCATTTTATTCCTGTAGTCATGACAGTGCTGCTAAGTGTGTTTAAAGGACGAAAGTGCACATGCTTTTAATTTTGCATCAGGACTGGCAGTGTTGATTTTTGCTCTAACATGTCATGAGCACAGAAGCAGTTGTAAAATGCTTGGGGAGGGGGAGTGTAGAGAAATCTTAGTTGTGTGCTTCACAACTGAAGTAATATAGGAGGCCCCTGCAAGACCATTAGGTCCAGGGTCCAAAATTACCTACCTGCACCACTGCGTAGGGTGAACATATGAAAACGAGGACAGGGCTCCTGTATCTTTAACAGTTGTATTGAAAAGGGAATTTCATCAGGTGTCATTTGTATATATGGAGAACCTGGTGAAATTTCCTCTTCATCACAACAGTTAAAGCTGCAGGTGCCCTGCCCTCTTAAATCTGGTCACTCTAGTATAGCTCCTGCAGCTTTAACTGTTGTGATGAAGAGGTAATTTCACCAGGTTCTCCATATATATAAATGACACCTGCTGAATTTCCCTTTTCTATGCAACTGTTAAAGATACAGGAGCCCTATCCTCTTTTTCATATGGTCACCCCTACCACTGCATCTCAAAATTTTCCATTGTTCGGATTAAGCTTTGATATGAGTTTTATCAGAAAATACAGACTATGAGAGAAATGTGCATTGAGAAAACGCTATAGGCGCTGACCATTATGGGACAACAACTCAATAATCTATTTCATATGGTTCAGAAAATAAGAGTTTGGACATGGGTAGGGTGACCGTATTTGCGAAAGTAGCTGGACAAAAGCTGCTAATAAGAAGCTAAATTTAGTTGGCTTTCCAGCTCCATACTTATTAGGCCTAGGTTTTTTCAAAGCTAAAGAAATATTGAAACAGCGTTTACTGGACATCGAACGACAAAATAGCTTGTCCATAATGAGGAAATTGAGCCCTTATCTCGAACAGTTCTCATTCAGTTCCTCAGATAAGACACCAGCATATTTAGAGCAGCTCACATACCCTAAACACAGAACAGGTTTTTCAAGTGCACATTTTAATATGCTTCCTGTGGAGTTGGAAACATCGAAACCGTTGCCCACATGTTGCTATTTTGTTTTTGTTTTGTACAGAAATACTCATGAAGAACTAATTACCCCCTAGTTACTGCCTTATCCAGGGCGTCCAACTGATTATTATGTGAACTTCCTTCTTGAGGTTTGCAACAGGGTTGGTTGCAGTAAAAACTGTGAAATTTTTAGCAACTGCCATTAAAATGAGGTCTGCAGTTGCACCTTGAGTTTTAAATTGTATAATTATTAACCCTAATGATATTCAATGTTTTTATTTGCTTGGTGATACCGAGTATATTTGTGTTAAGGATTTGGTGTTTTTTTAACACTGGACATTTTGCAGTCTGTTTTATGTTTCATGCAGAGCATAGGATGGATGGAGGCCTCCAGCCTTGGACACCTCTGTCCTTTTAGCATCTAGCCCACAGGATTGGGCCCTTAATGAAGTTTTCTGTCTCTGGATGTTTGAGTATGGTGACACCACAGACACATATTTCTTCATGGGACATTTTTTTCACCGAGGATACATTGGAAAATGTTCTGGAGGTAATAAAATGCCCCACAAATATGAGTGTTAGATGATTATTTGTTTCACTTCTTTTTATTATTTTTTTCTTATATTTATTGTGTTTTAATCTCAAAGCCCCCTGGGGTCTTTGGGCACCAAAAGCAGGGCCAGCTCTCCCATGAGATAAGGTGAAGCCCCTGCCTCAGGTGGTAGAGCGGAAAGAGTGGTGAATAGTGCTGTTCCCTCCTGCCTTTCATAGAATCATAGAGTTGGAAGGGGCCTAACAAGGCCATGAAGTCCAACACCCTGCTCAATACAGGAATCAATGTACATGGGGTTACCTGGTAGTCGCCCTTCCAGAAACTAACCAGGCCTAGACCCGCTTAGCTTCATCAAGGTTGCAGCATCCCATGCCATCACACCAGATAAGCTTTATGGTGATCCTTTCTTATTGTCCTTCTGATCCGTGTGCTTGGGAGATGCTGAAAACATGATAGGTAGGTTGGCATATAATAGGGAAGTTTGGCCACTATATTTTTAGAGACAGGCATTTCATTGTCAGGTCCACAATACTTAAATCCATAAAAACGAGTAACCACATGGGCTACTGCAGATTGTCAGAATAGTTATCTTCTCAAGAATCGTTCTGGTGGTAGCAGTAATACTTGGGGTGAAATCCAAGAATGTCCTTCCACCAGTGGAATGGACACTGTTGGCATAATGGTCCCCACTCAGAGTAAATTTTGGAGTACAGGGGGAGGAGCGTGGGGAGGTCCCATTGTGTGGGTGGAGGTCTGCTAGTGTGACATTGGATGTGGTCTGCTGATTTGATCTCCAAAGTGAATGCCTATATGAGAATGTGTAACTAAAGACATCAACTAACGGTGGATCATCATGGGTATGGACCATATGTCTGCATGCCTGGTACTGTGTGGTGAGCTACATGCTGGAAGATTTACAGCGCTCCTAGTTGTAGGCTGCTGTCCCAATTGTATATGTGGGAGGCTGCTACCAGAATGTGGCATTTGTAAAACAGAAAGAAAACTGGGAACCATAAACAATCTGGGATTCAGGATGAAGACAGATAGACAATCTAGGTTTGACGGAAGTGCTCCATGTGATTTTGCTTTTAGAATGGACCTGTTGGGGAGGATTTACCTCCATGTGTGTTAGGCACAAGTTAGCCTTCTTGATGGAACTATGACTATGGCCTTAGCTAGACCTAAGGTTTATCCCGGGATCGTCCCTGCCTGCTCCCGGGATATCCTGTGTGTCATTTACATGAACAGGGATGACCCCGGGACGATCCCGGGATAAACCTTAGGTCTAGCTAAGGCCTGAGTCTTAGGTAAGACAGGTTTTGATTCCCTCCTTTGTAAATAAGTGGGTGTTGGGTTTCCCCCTTAAATTCCTACAAGTGGAAATGGTAGCATCATGGTAGCATCATTCAAAACCAGCACTTTGTATAATACAGGGAAACTTCTTGCAATAATAACTGTAACTGTTATACAGATATTATATAGTAAAGAGCCATAGTTCCTACATAGAGCAAATTGTAGGAGCATGTAAACAAATTAAACAAACTAATTACAGAGTCTAAATTTTTATTACCCTATTTCATCACAGCTTGCTTGAAACAATTTTACAAAGAGTAATGGTCACATTGTTAGGTACAAAGCGTACTGGCAGACAGGGCTGGGCAGAGGAGGGGGCAGTGGGGCCAGTTGGCATGGGCCTATGATTTTGAGGGGGCCTACTCCAAGTCCCCCTGGGCAAAGTTGCTTGATTTTTCTGTTGTCGATGATGAATTTGCCCAAAGAAAAGTATGTAAAGCATTTCTTAATGTGAAGAAGTGATGTCTTATATACATCTTGAATAAAAGTGCTTGCCATGACCTTTTTTTATAAATCGTTCTAGTTGTTCATATGTAATTAGAACTTATTAAAAAAAATACTTAATGAGCAGTTTGAAATGGGGCCTACATTTCCCATCTGCCCTGGGCCTATTACCAGCTTTGCCCGGCCCTGCTGGCAGAAAAGAAATAATTGCCCATACACCAACTTTCTTTTAGGGGCATCTCCACATGCTCCAACTGTACATGTTTATCAATGCTAATTGCTATTTTCTGGAACTCGTCCCTGGTAAAATGCTGTTCTGTTACTATTTTTGCCCTTGGGAAATACCCTTTCAGACATTTTGTTAGTGTGAGATGATCAAGTTGTCAATATTCAGGGTTCATCTTTCTCCCCAGTGTCTAAGTCATTAAATCTCTCAGTGAGCAAATGTCTCGGTGTGCATGTGTGCATAGCTGCATTGGGTCTAGTGCACATCCATATAAAGAAATGCACACAAACGCTGAAGCACCATGCAGCACACAGGATGGCATTTCACACACTGCAGTACTACAGAGACATGTTGAACTCTTAGTACCGTATTGTAAGCCAGTTATGTTTTTTTCTAGTATATCTTTAGTGAAACAGAACCACCATCCTCTTGGCTTTTAAATCTGTAAAGGGCAGGCTACCGCAGAGTAATATATACAACAGAATAGAGCTTTTAGAAAGGGCAGGGACACGGATCCTTGTCATGAAAACAAGGGCGTTACAAGCATGTCACTATTTTTATTTATGGAATGTTGTAGGGCATCCATTTCTCTGGTGATTTAATGTTGCGTGGATTTCTGGGTAAAATCTGAGGGCCGAAAATGAAACAGCGTGGTTTTCCAACATGCTAGCGCACTCCTGTGGTGAGTCCCTATTACTGCACAGTCATCTATCTATCTATCTATCTATCTATCTATCTATCTTTCTGCTTTCTTTAAGGAAATGCATGTGACAACAACTAATCCAATCCTAAATATATCACTTGGGGTGTTTCCAGAAGGGGCTTTTATTGTGCAATTGTTTTGCCTCATACATGGACTTTTATTGGGAGGGGAGGTTCAAAGTGTCATAAGAACATAAGAAGAGCCCTGCTGGATCAGACCTACAGTCCATCTAGTCCAGCACATTATTCACACAGTGACCAACCAGCTGTCAACCAGGGACCAACAAAGCAGGACATGGTGCAACAGCACCCTCCCACCCATGTTCCCCAGCAAGTGGTGCACATAGGCTTACTGCCTCAGATACTGAAGGTAGCACATAACCATCAGGGCTAGTAGCCATTGACAGCCTTCTCCTCCAGGAATTTATCCAACCCCCTTTTAAAGCCATCCAAATTGGTGGCCATCACTTAGGGTGACCATATGAAACGGAGGACAGGGCTCCTGTATCCAGTTGTAATGAAAAGGGAATTTCAGCAGGTGTCATTTGTATATATGGAGAACCTGGTGAAATTCCCTCTTCATCACCACAGTTAAAGCTGCAGGTGCCCTGCCCTCTTTTAAATCTGGTCACTCTAGTATAGCTCCTGCAGCTTTAACTGTGGTGATGAAGAGGGAATTTCAACAGGTTCTCCATATATACAAATGACACCTGCTGAAATTTCCTTTCCAATGCAACTGTTAAAGATACGAGAGCCCTGTCCTCCTTTTCGCGTGAAGAAGTACGTCCTTTTATTTGTCCTGAATCTCCCACCAATCAGCTTCATGGGATGATCCCGGGTTCCAGTATTTTGTAGCCCACCTGTGGTTTCCCAGCCTTTCTTCCATCTTTTTTCTTGCAACAAAATATCCATAAAGGAGGATTTTGGTTTCATGAAATGTTGGGGAGTAAAAACTTCTCTATAAGAAGAACAAGCGATTGGTGCAAACTTTTGATTAATCACCATGCAAGTATTAGAAGATGATAACATGTTTGGCAGTACCCTTGGAAGCATATCCCATTGATTTCCATAAGATGTTCCTCTAAATAATCATCATTAACTTGCCATATTGCTAGATCTTTTAAAGATATGAGCTTAGAAAAATAGTTTAAGTTGCATAGTGGAGAGTGAAGTTTAATTTCCTTGGACACACATACTTGAACTATCCACTACCAGAAAGGAAAAGGAAGAAAACAAGCCATTTAAGGCAGGAATCCTCTACCCATTTACCTGGGAGTTAGCTCATGGGGACTTACTTCTGAGTAGACAGATGACATTTTATTTTATTTTTTGAAAAATGATAAATACTAGCCAGAAATGCCATCAGGTGTTTACTGGAATGGCCATATAAAGCAGGGGGAAAAGGTTGCATGCACAATTACCTCCTCATATGAGAACAGCTATCGCATGATCTAAAGCCAGTGTGGTGTAGTGGCTAGAGTGTTGGACTGGGAGTCGGGAGATCTGGGTTCTAGTTCCCACTTGGTCATGGAAGCTCACTGGATGACTTTGGGCCAGTCACAGACTCTCAGCCCAACCCACCTCACAGGGTTGTTGTTGTGAGGATAAAATGGAGAGGAGGATTATGTATGCCGCCTTGGGTTCCTTGGAGGAAAAAAGGTGGGATATAAACGCAATAAAATAAATATATAAATAAATAATGGCTAATTAGAAAGCCAGCTCAGGAAGATTCCAATTCACAATGGATTCCAATTCCAATTCACAGTTGTAGCTTCTTCAAGTAGCATAAGAAAAAAATGAGCTTATGGAAACTGACATGGACAAAGCAATCAGATACTCACATTATGCCAGAGTGTCTGGCATAATGTGAGTATCTGATTGCTTTGTCCATGTCAGTTTCCATAAGCTCATTTTTTCTTATGCTACTTGAAGAAGCTACAACTGTACAAAGGGGAGTTCTCTTGTGCAAATGCCCCTTCCTGTTCTGAAAATGGCACCTTCACACACACAAAAATCAGAAAGCTAGCTGTGTTTTCTTTAACACCATTTACTTTAAGGCAGTGGTTCTCAGCCTTTTTTGCTCCATTCCCCCCTTTCACCATTGTTCAGAATATAATTCCCCCCCTTCCCAAGATAGTCTAACTCAAAAGGTGCATTCCAAATAATATGCATATAATATTGAAAA
Organism: Elgaria multicarinata webbii; assembly: GCF_023053635.1. NCBI lineage: Eukaryota > Metazoa > Chordata > Lepidosauria > Squamata > Anguidae > Elgaria > Elgaria multicarinata. The sequence goes on from NC_086172.1 coordinate 21,052,531, forward strand.
TCTTTTATTTATTTTTCTATATTAGTCCCATTTAAAGGGGCAACGCAAAGCATGGCCGCTTTTACATTCTCAGCTCCCATGCTTTGCGTTGCCCCTTTAAATGGGAAGCTTGAAACTTCTAGGATTGGGAGGGAAAAGAGAGCAAAGGCCTGGCGTTTGCAGACGACATGACACTTTTCTGGGACGTTTTTAATAACGTGTGTAGGAAGACATAATCTACAGGACATCGTACTTTGCTGAATAGTGGTCCCAATTCCCCCCCTGGAACCATAAAATTCACCCCTCGGGGGGGGAATTCCCCCCCCCTGTTGAGAACCCATGCTTTAGGGCATTTGGGACAGGAAGGTTTCCTACAGAAGCATTCTCCCATTGCGCAATGCAAGAAGGAGGGGCACAAAGGGGTCAGTCAGTGCATGGATGGCTGAGAACACCTCTCTGTGCCAATGCTCTTAAAGAAACAGGAACCATTTCGGAGCCAGCAGGCTGATAGTTTCCACCAGAAAATTTCAAACAATTTCTAAGCTAGTTTAACCAGAGAACAAAGTCAACTCCACTTGATCCACCCCATCAAACAAGGCTTGAACAAACAGGTCTTGTGACATACCTTCAAAAAGAACAAATTGTTGGCCTAAAAGAAGAAGCAAATACCTTAATTTGCGTTAATCATGTCCCCTTAACTATTTGCCTACATCAGCTCTGACCTTTATATGTCAATTACATCTTCACCAGCCATTTAAAGAAAAACTATTTTTCAGTCTATTTTTTTTTTTAAAAAAAAAAACAATTAGGGTAGTACACTACACTGCATTTTACTCCTACAAGCTGAAGGGAAGAAAAAAATCATGAAAAGCACTTAATATTAGCACGAGGGCTAAATTCCTAAGCTGCCATCAATTTTAATTTGAAAATTACCTAGGGTGACCATATGAAAAGGAGGACAGTGCTCCTATATCTTTAACAGTTGTATTGAAAAGGGAATTTCAACAGGTGTCATTTGTATATATGGAGAACCTGATGAAATTCCCTCTTCATTACAACAGTTCAAGTGCAGGAGCTATACTAGAATGACCAGATTTAAAAGAGGGCAGGGCACCTGCAGCTTTAAATGTTTGATGAAGAGGAAATTTTACCAGGTTCCCCATCTATACAAATGACACCTGCTGAAATTTCATTTTCAATACAACAATTAAAGATACAGGAGCCCTGTCCTCCTTTTCATATGGTCACCCTAATATTGCCTAATATTAGTGTCACTGATTATGAGTTAGGCTGGGCCTTCTGTGTTCCAGCACTAAACTGTGGTCCTTCCCAGAGCCTTGAACTACTAGGCAAACGTTAATCCATTCAGAAAACTGTGCATAGAGCAATGGAAGCAAAAGAAAAGAAAAGAAGTATCTAACAAAGTATCTCATCCCATATGTAGCTGCTCAGGCCCTTAGGTTAACTTTGACGGCCTTCCTCTGGATGCCCCCGCTGAAGTAAGCTAGGCAGCTGACTACTAGAGATAGGGCCTTCTCAGTAGTGGTACCCACTTATGGAATGCCCTGCCCAAAGTGTTTTACTTGGAGCCTTCACTGTTACATTTTCAGAGCCAGGAATTGACCTTTCTTTTCTCACAGGCATCTAGTTCTACCGTATATTTGATTACTGCTTTATCTATTCTGTATTGTACTGTATTGTATTGTATATATTTTTAATGGTTTGTATGGTATTGTACTGTATTGTATTGTATATATTTTTAACGGTTTGTATGGTGTTTTTAGCTCTTTGTAATCTGCCCAGAGGATATTGATTTTTGGGCAGATTACAAATATAATAACTTAATAACTAAATAGGAAATTAGGCCACTGCCCTTGGATACCACAAAGGGTGTTGCAAGATGCAGACAAGCTGGAGCGTGTTCAGAGGAGGGCAACCAGGATGATCAGGGGTCTGGAAACAAAGCCCTATAAAGAAAGACCGAAAGAACTGGGCATGTTTAGCCTGGAGAAGAGAAGATTGAGGGGAGACATGAGAGCACTCTTCAAATACTTAAAAGGTTGTCACACAGAGGAGGGCCAGGATCTCTTCTCAATCCTCCCAGAGTGCAGGACACGGAATAGCAGGCTCAAGTTAAAGGAAGCCAGATTCCAGCTGGACATCAGGAAAAACCTCCTGACTGTTAGAGCAGTACGACAATGGAATCAGTTACCTAGGGAAGTTGTGGGCTCTCCCACACTAGAGTCATTCAAGAGGCAGCTGGACAACCATCTGTCAGGGATGCTTTAGGGTGGATTCCTGCACTGAACAGGGGGTTGGACTCGATGGCCTTTTAGGCCCCTTCCAACTCTACTATTCTATGATTCTATGGACTGGTGAGACAGAGACATCCTTATAGGTCCCTCCCAACCCTGCTATTCTATGATTCTATGATTCTATGCCTAGATGATTTGCCTGCTGCCATTGTGTGTAGCTATGGCAATGTTTTCTAAATATTTGGGGTATATTCCTCCTACCTATTAGATCATGTTTTTCCCCAGCTGCCCTGGCGCTTTTTTCTATTTTTCTTCTTCTAATGAGTACTATTATTTGGAGAAGACCAATGTGCATACAATTTCTTTATTTTTAGCTTGCATGGGACCCAAGTATAACATACAGATTTGAAACTGAGAAAGGGGAATAATAGCATCTTGCTATAAATCTATGAACCCTATTTCCTAATTAACCATTCCCATTTGCAAAGCTGCAGCTTAACAGAGACTGAAAGGGGATGTCTCTTGGTCTTTTGTCATTGTTCAGGGTGAGTAATGCACTGTGAAATATTGGAAGCCCTGCTGGAGTCATGATGCTGTCTAGTGATTGGTGCCATCACAGGGTGGGTTTGACAGCTCTTAAAACATTCTGGGTTCTAGGCAAGGCCTCGGGGCTCAAATCTATGTGACTCAAGAGGTGGAGATCAAAGTAGGTCCTTGGTGGAGGCAGATATAGAACCTGAAGGGGTCTTGACAGGTTAACACCTAACTTGACACCTAACTCTTGACACCTAACTTACATAACTAAAAAAAAAGGCTTGTGGAATGGATGACACAGCGACTCGTGCAAAAGCAAGAGAAACAGTTCAATCTAGATGGGATATTTTGGGGCTGCAGGTTATAGACAAAGAAATGCAGAGAGCAGCACCGAAAAGCCGGAAGAGAGAAAGAAGAGGCAGGTCTTAAACTGGCACTACAATGGAGAGAGCTGGTTTTGCTCTACTAGAATGAGATACAGAAGAAGACTCAAGGACTTAATGCATTGGACATTCTTTATCAATTGATTATTGCTTTCTGGCAGCAGCTGAGGGACCTTCCCCTTCCTTCCCCCAATGGATTGGGACAGCAATCTGGGGCCTTAGCTAGACCTAAGGATTATCCCAGGCAAATGGAGGGGTCGTCTCTGCCTGCTCCCGGGATCCACAGGGATGATCCTGGGGTATAGGCCTGGTCTAGCCATGGCCTAAGACTCACAAACCGACCAGTTCCCAAACCATTTGTATTTATTTCAGTGCACATTATTTCCCTTTTAAGGCCACTTAATTTAGGACTGTAGCCTAAGGCGTCCATCAGATGAGCATTTTATCGCACACTCGCTACTGCCCGCTTACGGATGTGCGCACATCCTTTAGATTACGACGTCTACCTCCCACGCACCTCCTGCTCCTTCCGCTCATTATTCCATAGCAAAATAGACCCCCTCTTAATCCATTTTTTTAAAGATAGAATGTGCTGCGATCTCCTGCTGTGTGCAGGAAAAGCGGCGCTATAAAAACGGCCCCTCCTCCAGGAAGAATGAGGAAGTACGGAGAAGCGACAGTAAGGAAACGTGATTTTCCCCACGTGATGACGCTCTGTGTATCAGATGCAGTGGTGGCTTCTTTTTTGTATTTTTACTTTCTTTTAATAAGCAAAACCCAGGTGAATTATCAGAGCTCTGGCCCACCAGCATAAGTCTAGGTGCACAACACAGCTCAGTCTGTGTAGTCCCAAGTACATACGAGCAAGGCCCCAAACATATAGTATCTAGCGCCTACGTGGATGCTTTTAACTCAGCTTTCCCTAACCTAGAGCCCTCTAGATATTTTGGACTACAGCTCCCAGCATTCCTGGCTGTGCTGGCTCTAGCTGTTCGGAGTTGAACTCCCAAACTGGAGGACACCAGTTCGGGAAAGTCTGCTCTAACTACCTGGATGCACTCACCAATTGCTGAGAGTCAGGCAGAGGGAGCATGTGACAGTCTAGGGTGACCGTATGGAAAGGAGGACAGGGCTTGTGTATCTTTAACAGTTGTATAGAAAAGGGAATTTCAGCAGGTATCATTTGTATGCATGCAGCATCTGGTGAGAGCTCCTCTTCATCACAACAGTTAAAGCTGCAGGATCCCTGCCCTCTTGACTAGATACGAAAGAGGGCAGGGCTCCTGCAGTTTCAACTGCTGTGATGAAAAGTGAATTTCACCAGGTGCTGCATGCATACAAATAACACTTACTAAAATCCTTTCTTCTATACAACTGTTAAAGACACAGGAGCCTTGCCCACCTTTTCATAGGGTCACCTTACACTGTGATCGGTCAGCAGGAGCCCTCCCCCCACCAAAACAACAAAAGGCAGTGGCAAAGGCAGAGTTTTCTGCTCTTTCTAACTCAGGCTTTAATTCATGAGGGAAATGTTCCCCCCCCCTTTTCTTTTTAATCATTTAAAAAGAGCCTTGCCAATGAAAAAATCCATTTCAAATACAGTCCTTTATACCATATTGCCACAGAAGTCTATTATGGCGGGGGTGGGTGGGCAGTGACTGAGAGAGTGCTCTTATTAATATTGGGGATCAGCCTGAAACTGAGGAATGAGCACACACAACTGCGCAGTGCTTTCCGTTTGTGTTATTTCTGCTTTGGATGTATGGAGATCACTGAAGTTGAGAGACTAGTGCACAAGCATCTTGCCATAGGCCAGTATTAGAGAGACCTCATGGAAAGGAGGGCAGGGCTCCTGTATCTTTATCACTTGCATAGAGAAGGGGAACTTCAGCCAGTGTCATTTGTATGCAAGCAGCACCTTGTGAGAGTCCCTCTTCATCACAACAGTTAAAGCTGCAGGAGCCCTGCCCTCTTTTGTATCTGGTCACTCTAGCGCAGTGTTTCCCAAAGTGGGCGGTACTGCCCCCCTGGGAGCAGTGAGATTGCATAGGGGGGCATTAAAAGGCAAAGGGGCAGCAGGGGGGCGCTCGAGGTGGTCTTTTCCATATCAGGAGTTTTGGTTACAGAAGGAAATTTCTGATCGCTATCCTGCACTATGGAGAGTGGTTCAGAAGCTCCTGGTTGCATTTCCAACATCATATTTGGTGGAACGTGGTTGTAAGTGGGGTCTGCCTACTTGTCTCCAAGCAAAGAAATCGACTCCAGATTACTAAACGTGGTGATTTAAGATTCATATTAAGTGACTTTAAAACAGACATTGGGAAACTGGTATCCCTTCATCAAGCCCATCCATCACATTAAGAATTTACAGAATAGTGAGGTACTCTACCCTAGTTACTAAATGTGATATCTAATATTCTTACTAAATGACTATCAGACTTTGAAAAGATGATATCACTGGATCAAGTTCAATTATGTTTAATTGAATTAACTAAAAAAATGCAACTGGATTTTGAATAAATATTCAATTGTTACTGTTTTGAATTTTATTAATTATCTTCTTTAGTGGGTCGTTGAAACCCGCTATTCTGAATAATGATTTTTATATTGTAGGGTAGGGGGGCGCTGGGCATGACTTGGTGGAACCAAGGGGGCGGTGACCTGAAAAAGTTTGGGAACCACTGCTCTAGCTATACAGTTTAAGCACTTGCATGGAAGAGGAGGAGGAGGAGGAGGAGGGGAGAGATTGCGCTCCAGTTTGAATTAATCTGAGAGCGACCTCGTCTCTTATCTAGCTTTGGAGCTGCAACATTTGGAAGGAGCACAGTTTCTGCATTTTTGATCCGCTTCCATGCCCTTTGTCAGTCAGGGGTGTGTCTGTAAATTAGGCAAGGAACTTCCCAGCATGCAACCCTCAGACCCACCCCTTACTCAGACCCACCCCCTATTTACTTCCACCCATGTGGGCCTGAGTCTCTCTCTTTCTCTCTCTCTCTCTCTCTCTCCCTCTCCCACCGGATCAGCTGCCAGTCGCATCGGGGGCATCTTAAACATGGCTACGGGGCAGCAGCTGGGTAATGCTCTTGCGTATCGCGGTTGGGATCTTCGCGTGGCGCTTTCTCAAACCCATGCCGTTCCCGAAGTTTTGCTGTTCAGCTGCAGCAGCAGCAACCAGTGGAAGCTGGTGGCTCTGATTTCGGTGGGCTGTGGAACCATGCTAGGTTTCGGCCAGACCCAGCCAGGACTCGAAAGGAGCCATCCGAAGTGCTGGAACTTAACTCCAAAATGGGTTCAGCAGGTTGGATCGCTCCGTTTAGAGTTCTGCTGGGGTCTGACTGAAACCCAGAGGACCTTTTCTTCCGTCGCCCCCAGATTGTGGAACGGCCTGCCGGAGGAGATTCGTAAAATTAACTCTCTGTGTGATTTTAAGGCAGCTTTAAAGACTAACCTTTTCCGGCCGGCCTATCCAGATCAATGTAAAATCAAGAATTTTTAAGATGTATTGGTTCCCATTCTAATGTTGTTCCCCGCTTTGATCCAAAGGGGGAGGCGGGTAAGAAATAAATTTATTATTATTATTATTATTATTATTATTATTATTATTATTATTATTATTATTCACAGCGCCGCCGAAATCTGAGCCACCAGCCTCCACTGACGATAACAGCAGCAGGGTCCACCCCTCTGCAAGCAGGGGATGGAACCAGCCAATCTCTGCGGTCTGTCTGGGGGAGGAAGCAGCGGTGGGGCAGGGCGCAGCGCTCCTATTCGCTCCGCTGTGGATGAGCGGACAGAAAGAGGCGTTGGCTGGCGGGGCCTGGGCAGAAGTAGGGCAAACAGCACACCGCCTTGGGTTCCTTGGGGGGGGGGGAAAGGTGGGATATAAATGTAATAAATAAATAAAATAACAACCACAACATCTTAAAATTCTTAGCTTTAAAATTCAACTGGGTAGGCCTGCCAGAAACAAATCGTTTCCATGGTTAATTAGTATCATGGGAGAAGAGTTAGATATTTGATCCCTTGGAAACTGGGGTTTAAAGATTAGGTAGTGCTGTTCCTGGAATGTACCATTTCCAGCTGCAGGTGAAAGGTTTGCATTTTTGAATCACCACCACCACCACTGCTGGCGAAGGCTACCCTGAACATTTATCCTAGACTTGTCTGTTTTCATTTACACTTAGATTCCCTCCCACCCAACCCCAAGCAGCTTTCAAACATGTGACCCTCACCTGCAGCCAGGAAATTATTCACCACTGGATTGTGGTGAATTTGTAATAAATGGTGCCTGAGAGATCTTACGTCTTTGGAGCCAAAACCACAGATGTGCAAAACAGCATCTGAATTGCTGCCCTGGGGGGGGTGGGGGGGTGGGCGGGATGTATAAATCCAGGTGTAAAGGGTAGGGTAGAGAACAACATTTTAAAATAAATAAATTGGGGTTTTGGAACATTTTGCTTTGTTACTGCCAAGATAGGCTCCCTGAGTAACTTTTTGTAACGGTAGGGTAGATACGACAAAATTAAAAGAAATCAACAGCCCCTCCCCAAGTCACATCTAAGGTCCTCCTCCGAGTGCCTACTCTGAGGGAAGCTCTGAGGATGGCAACAAGGGAGAGGGCCTTCTCAGTGGTGGCCCCTCAATTATTGGAATGATCTCCCCGATGAGGCTCGCCTGGCGCCAACATTGTTATCTTTTCGGTGCTAGGTCAAGACTTTTCTCTTCTCCCAGGCATTTAACAACGCTAAGTTTGTTTGTTTTTTAATGGACACCAGAACTGTTGTTCTCTAAGTGGATGTGCTGGTCTCGGACCGTAATAAAATGATTTGATTTAAGTGGATACTATTGTTTTATACTATTGTTTTTATATTTTTGATTATTTTTAAATTTTGTATACTTTTTAATGTTCACTGTTTTAAACTTTTGTAAACCACCCAGAGAGCTTCGGCTATGGGGCGGTATATAAATTAAATAAATAAATAACGCTCTGCCCTCTTAGGGCCAAACCATAGTGAGGTAGGAGATTTGTCATCAGATCTTCCAAATCTTTTGCATTTAATTTTAAAACAGGAATGGGAGACCCAAATCTGATTGGAGCAATGGTGCTGAGGGAAGTGGGGGAGCTTCTCCCTCTTCCCCCCCTCCTTTCTCCAAAGGGAATTGAGTCCTGCAAAGAGGCAATGCAGGTTCAGACCTACTGGTGGCGGGATTTAGATCAAGAATCAGGGCTGCAAGAGAGGTTTGGGTCCTTCACTCCCCCCCCCCCCGCTACTATTATTTCTCTCAATCTAAATCTGCTCCTCCCCAAAAGGAGGGGTTTCTAGTTTTGCCCCTTCTCTCCATGAGGTGCAAGTTTAAATTGAGGATACTAAGTTCAGTTTGGGGTGGGGAGTGCTTATACCCGCCCCTCCCACGGCAGTGGGGTTCTGAAGAAAAATTGGAGCCCCCATGACTGTTTTCAAGTGAGCTGCAGTTATTGGGTGCTATAAAAAATCAATCAATCAATCAATAAAGTGTGTTGTGTGTGTGTGTGTAGGGGTTCACTCTCATCATGGATGTCTTAACATCCCCTGTGTTTTGGCCCTCAGGGGATCCAAGTCTGTAAGTGTACAGACTTGTAGATCGCAAGCTGAATATGAGCCAACAGTGCGATATGGCTGCAAGAAACGCAAATGCTATTTTGGGCTGCATTAATAGAGGTATAGCTTCCAAATCGCGTGAGGTACTGGTTCCTCTCTATTCGGCCCTGGTTAGGCCTCATCTTGAGTATTGCGTCCACTTCTGGGCTCCACAATTCAAGAAGGATGCAGAGAAGCTGGAGCGTGTTCAGAGGAGGGCAACCAGGATGATCAGGGGTCTGGAAACAAAGCCCTAGGAAGAGATACTGAAAGAACTGGGCATGTTTAGCCTGGAGAAGAGAAGATTGAGGGGAGACATGAGAGCACTCTTCCAATACTTAAAAGGTTGTCACACAGAGGAGGGCCAGGATCTCTTCTCGAACCTCCCAGAGTGCAGGACACGGAATAACGGGCTCAAGTTAAAAGAAGCCAGATTCCAGCTGGACATCAGGAAAAACTTCCTGACTGTTAGAGCAGTACGACAATGGAATCAGTTACCTAGGGAGGTTGTGGGCTCTCCCACACTAGAGGCCTTCAAGAGGCAGCTGGACAACCGTCTGTCAGGGATGCTTTAGGGTGGATTCCTGCATTGAGCAGAGGGTTGGACTCGAAGGCCTTGTAGGCCCCTTCCAATTCTGCTATTCTATGATTCTTCCCACCTAGCTGGGTGCCACATGTCCACTTCTCAGTCTGGGCTTTTTATTCCAGAGGGTAGTTAGTGTCTGTAAGCATATATCCAGAGATCTGTGGGGAGGGAGAAATTCTCATACAGTTAATGACAGGCTGAGAGAGAGAGAGAGAGAGAGATATCAGCTGCCCAGTTATACTGGTGCACCACAAATTTAGTGATAGTGTATTGATTGGAGGGGCAGAGACAAATAAAGATAGAAGGCTGATGGCAGCTTTGGTTTAAAACTTATGGAGGGCTCAGAAGGAGCCGGTGTGGCGTAGTGGCTAAAGTGTCAGACTGGGATCGGGAAATCCGGGTTCTGGTCGCCACTTGGCCATGGAAGCTCACTGGGTGACTTTGGGCCAGTCACAGACTCTCAGCCCAACCCACCTCACAGGGTTGTTGTTGTAAGGATAAAACACAGAGGAGGAGGATTATGTATGCCGCTTTGGGTTCCTTGCAGGAAAAAAGGCAGGATATAAATGCAATAATAAATACTTACTGCCGTAAAAGTCACCATTCCTATCCTATTTTGAGGCCAGATCTACACCAAGCAGGATACAACACTTTAAAAACAGTTTGAAAATGGTATAGGTAATGTGTCCTGGGCTTGAACAGTTGTCAAAACCATTATAAACCGTTATAAGCAGTAGTGTAGATCCTGCCTGACACTGACCAGAATTCACAATTCAGCAGCTTTCCCAAACCCTGTCCCCCTTTCACACACGGTGACTACAATTCTCATCGTCCCCAGCCATCGCAGCCAATGGCTGGTGCTGGCAGAGTTTCCAGTACCGCTCGTAGAGGGATGGGAAATACAATTTAAAATGTATGGCTGAAATGTAACGAGTTATATGATGGGGTTTAAAAAGCAAGAAACTTTATTTCTGCACTGGGAGATGAAGTAAAGCGCATAGAGCATGGATTGTGCAGTTGTTTAATTCAGGACTACAGCAAGCTCAGTTGTACATGACTGTATAAGAGGTTCAGTGTGCATATGGGGTTTCTGCTACTTGTTAAATACTTGTTTACATTTCACCTTCCTTCTAGCGTTATTCAGTGTCTCAGACAAGGCTGGCCTGGTGGAATTTGCAAAACGTCTCAGTTCTTTGGGTTTGGCCTTGGTTGCCTCTGGAGGAACGGCAAAAGCCCTTCGGGATGCAGGCCTGAATGTCAGGTAAATAATGTTTAAAGGTTCATGATGTCACATTCCAGATTAGCATCCCCTGGTGCTATAGCCTTCATTGCTAACTGGTTCTGGTATTGGCACTGCACATGTGAATGCTAAACTATGGCCTTAGCTAAACCTACCAGTTAGCCCACGACGGAAGATCTTGCATTGTGTTTGAGGCAAGATCCCTCCTCTGTTTACACGTGAGGCATGACGACCTCATAAGGAGAGGTGTCACACCTGCCATTTTTTAATTTATTAAAGGGCCAGCAGTGCATGAATGCTCGTGCGCATAAGGTAAGTGTTTTTTTAAGTTTAAATTAGTTTCTCCACTCCCCCCACCCTACCCTCGATGGGCGCAGCGCTCCTGAGGAGTGCTGCGCGGCTCGCGGCTCCTCGTGATAAATTGCGCGGAGCCAGGTCAACGCGCGGCACCCGGCTACACATTCCGCGGTCTCAGGCTCAGCCCGGGACCGTGGAAAAACCGGGCCCAAAGTGTAGGGCTTTATCCCAGGGCAAGGGAGGGATGATTTGGATGAGGAGGTATAGGGAATGCTTATCACAATTGCAGATGACACAAAATTGGGTGGGATAGCTAATACCCTGGAAGACAGAAACAAACTTCAAAGTGATCTTGATAGGCTGGAGTGCTGGGCTGAAAACAACAGAATGACACTTAATAGGGATAAATGCCAAGTTCTACATCTAGGAAATAGAAACCAAATGCACAGTTACAAGATGGGGGATACTTGGCTCAGCAATGCTACAAACAAGAAGGATCTTGGAGTTGTTGTAGATCACAAGCTGAATATGAGCCAACAGTGCGATATGGCTGCAAGAAAGGCCAGTGCTATTTTGGGCTGCATTAATAGAAGTATAGCTTCCAAATCACGTGAGGTACTGGTTCCTCTCTATTCGGCCCTGGTTAGGCCTCATCTAGAGTATTGCGTCCAGTTCTGGGCTCCACAATTGAAGAAGGACACAGACAAGCTGGAGTGTGTTCAGATGAGGGCAACCAGGATGATCATGGGTCTGGAAACAAAGCCCTATGAAGAGAGACTGAAAGAACTGGGCATGTTTAGCCTGGAGAAGAAAAGATTGAGGGGAGACATGAGAGCACTCTTCCAATACTTGAAAGGTTGTCACACACAGGAGGGCCAGGATCTCTTCTCAATCCTCCCAGAGTGCAGGACACAGAATAACGGGCTCAAGTTAAAGGAAGCCAGATTCCAGCTGGACATCAGGAAAAACTTCCTGACTGTTAGAACAGTAGGACAATGGAACCAGTTACCTAGGGAGGTTGTGGGCTCTCCCACACTAGTGGCCTTCAAGAGTCAGCTGGACAACCATCTGTCAGGGATGCTTTAGGGTGGATTCCTGCATTGAGCAGGGGGTTGGACTCGATGGCCTTGTAGGCCCCTTCCAACTCTGCTATTCTATGATTCTGGGATCCCCTGTGCGTCATGTGGACGCACAGGGACAATCCTGGGGTTCGCCCCATGATAAAGCCCCGTCTAGCTAACGCCAAACTGTCCTTGAATGTTTACAGCAGAACAGTGCTACTATTGTGTAAGAGTTAAATAATCATGTGTGTGTGTGTGTGTAAAGGCGATAAATTCTAGATTGCAATTTAATTTCCTTTGCTATGCACTGTTCTTGCCCTCAGGGGATGCCCAGGCCATTGTTCGACTTCCTTACAGCTTTAAGTAGAGATTCTTCTTTTCCATCTATATCTATGGCTTCTTTGTCCCCTCCCAAACGCTCCATTCGCCAGTAATTTTAAATATTTCTGTTGCGAAGTAGTCCAGTAGTTTAAAAAAGCAAGGGCTGCATTTTAACTTAATGCAACTCGCAGGACGTGCACACAGCGTTCACAGCATTCACACAAGCAAAATTTATTGTCAAGCAACCTGCTGTACTTACTCTCTGATACCTCTGTTCTGAACAAATGTGAAGGACTTGAGCAAGCCTCCTTAAAACAAGGAATTGATTTAGGAATCATGAGATTTGAACTGAATGTATTTGTTTTGCTAAACTTTTGCATGTGTGACTTGGCGGCCACACCCCATGTGGGTAAGCCGTGACTCTGGAGAAACTTGCAATCCACTGTTCCCATCTTGGCTCTCAAAATGCTTAGTTCAAGCTGGTCATCCCAGGCCTTAGCTAGACCTAAGGATTATCCCAGGCAAATGGAGGGGGCGTCCCTGCCTGCTCCTGGGATCCCCTTTGTGTCATTTGGATGCACAGGGATGATCCCGGGACGATCCCGGAATATACACCTGGTCTAGCCATGGCTGCAGTCTGTACTCCTGGCTTGTTGCTGCCAAAAAAGGATTTGCAAGCCAAGAACAAACCCCGGTTTACAATCCTGGCTTGTAAAGGGAGCAACAGTGTAGCAAACAATTTCAGGTTTGTTGTGTTAGAAGCCAAGTGGGAGTCTTGGCTCCCATAAAAACAGGCTGCTTTTACTCCCACTTGGTGGCTCATTCCTGGTATGCTAGGATTCTTCAGAAACTTGGTTTACTATTCTGTGTTAATGTGTTCAGTATGGTTTTGAAGCCTATCCGTGTATGTCCAGTAAGAGCTACTTTGAAACAGGCTAAGGTTATTTTCTTTTTATTTATTTATTTATTTATTACATTTTTATACCGCCCAATAGCCGAAGCTCTCTGGGCGGTTCACAAAAATTAAAACCATAATAAAACAACCAACAGGTTAAAAGCACAAATACAAAATACAATATAAAAAGCACGACCAGGATAAAACCACACAGCAAAAATTGATATAGGTTAAAATATGAGTTTAAAACAGCAGAGTTTAAATTTAAGTTAAATTAGGTGTTAAAATACTGAGAAAATAAAAAAGGTCTTCAGCTGGCGACGAAAGGAGTACAGTGTAGGCACCAGGTGGACCTCTCTGGGGAGCTCATTCCACAACCGGGGTGCCACAGCAGAGAAAGCCCTCCTAGTAGCCACCTGCCTCACTTCCTTTGGCACGGGCTCATGGAGAAGGGCCCCTGTAGATGATCTTAAGGTCCGGGCAGGTACATATGGGAGGAGGCGTTCCTTCAAATAACCTGGCCCCAAACCGTTTAGAGCTTTAAATGTCAATACCAGCACTTTGAATCGGGCCCGGACCTGGACTGGCAGCCAGTGAAGTTGTTAAAGGACTGGTGTAATGTGATCTCGCCGGCCAGTTTTCTGAAGATGGACTTCTTAAAAAGAGACACGCTATCTTAGCTTTAAGATTACTTTAAATACTTTGTTGAATAGTCTTTCCCAGTCAAGTTTGGTTTAATTGAAGGAAGAAAATGCATTCTTTGTTTATATAGTCATGTGAGATGCATCTAATGCTTGTGGGAAGGCTGGGCTCTCTGTCTGAAAGAAGATGTTGAAAGCTTTTCTGTCCATTTGATGTAATTGATGATCTAGTTGAGCGTGTGCACCATTAAGCGAAGGAAATCCATTAAGCAAGAGGAGCATTAAACAAAGTACTCATTGAAAACTGTGATAAAAGACTAAACCAAAGAGGGAAATGGATAGAGAAGAGAGAATTGGTGCAATCATAACATTCTGGGGAGTAACAAAGAATGCCAGGTGTAAAAACTACTAAACCTTGCATCCACCCTGGAAAATCATATGCTCTGGTTGGTGGGAGGTGGTATCTGAGCATTGAGTTAACTTCTCTCACCACCCAGGAAGTCAGGGATCACATGATTACTGCTCTTTGAAGGAAGTTCTGGCCCTCCAGTTCCACATCCAGTTTCCTTCCCGGCCTTCGCCCAGGAGTGTCGGTATTGTCAGTGTTGCTCCTTTCTATATTCTAAAAAAAAATCTTTAGGAATGTTAAACGACTCCTTTTTCAACCCTGATGAATCCTTGCTTTGTTTTCGGACCGCCGTCTTCTTCAGCTTCTCTAAAAAGGAAAATAAAAAACCCTTTCTCTTTGACTTCACACTTCCTCTGTCCTTATGGCTCCAGTGGAGAAGGATTTGTCTTCTGCCACCAAACCTGCAAAGCTGGAAAAGGAGATGCCATCAGCTTCACATGTAAGGCTGATTCCCAACTGCTATGCTAGCAGAAATGTGATCTTGCTATTTACTGTTTTACTCTGTACAGCACCATGTACATTGATGGTGCTATATAAATAAATAAATAATAATAATAATAATGATAATAATAATAATAATAATAATAATAATAATAATAATAATAATAAATGTGCAGGGTGGCAGTGTTGGCCAACTCTAATGCATTTACCCACCACTACAGGCTAGACAAATTCACCTCAGTGGAGACCACCTTTTGGAGATGAGTTCTCCAGAGCATGGTCCTTCCCAAATAGAGACATGTCCCGATGATAGCCTGGACATGTCCCAATCCTTGAATGCCTCCTTACACCAACTAGAGAATGGAACGTTGGATACCTACCATGGAAGTTCATTCTGTGTTGGAGGGGCTGAGACATCCAACCCTTCATGTGGCTGACATAGGCCACAGCTAGTCCTAAGGTTTATCCTGGGATCATCCAGGGTTCGCCCCTGCCTGAGCACTGGATCCCCTGTGTGTCACCTAGGTGAACAGGTTTGACCCCTGAACGATCCAGGGTTAAACCTTAGGTCTAGCTATGGCCATAGTTTTCCATGGCTGATTGACCAAGTCTGTGCACTCTATGGCTTACCCTAGAGGGATGCTTTTTGCATCTTGGTTCTTCTGTCCTGTCCTCTATTTGTCTCTCCTCTAGTATTCTACCTTGAGCATGGCTGTGTATGAAAACTGGAAGTGTAGCTGAAGGACCAAGACTTACTTCAAAAATACTAATCATGCGATCCCTGCCTTCCTGGGTGGTGAGAGGAGATAGCCAAATCCTTGGATGTCTCTGTCTCACCAGTCCATAGAATCATAGAATAGTAGAGTTGGAAGGGGCCTAAAAGGCCATCGAGTCCAACCCCCTGCCCAATGCAGGAATCCACCCTAAAGCATCCCTGACAGGTGGTTGTCCAGCTGCCTCTTGAAGGCCTCTAGTGTGGGAGAGCCCACAACCTCCCTAGGTAACTGATTCCATTGTCGTGCTGCTCTAACAGTCAGGAAGTTTTTCCTGATGTCCAGCCGGAATCTGACTTCCTGTAACTTGAGCCCGTTATTCCATGTCCTGCACTCTGGGATGATCGAGAAGGGATCCTGGCTCTCCTCTGTGTGACAACCTTTTAAATATTTGAAGAGTGCTATCATGTCTCCCCTCAGTCTTCTCTTCTCCAGGCTAAACATGCCCAGTTCTTTCAGTTTCTTGCCTTCATCTGAACACGCTCCAGCTTGTCTGCGTCCTTCTTGAATTGTAGAGCCCAGAACTGGATGCAATACTCTAGATGAGGCCTAACCAGGGCCGAATAGAGAGGAACCAGTACCTCACGTGATTTGGAAGCTATACTTCTATTAATGCAGCCCAAAATAGCATTTGCCTTTCTTGCAGCCGTATCGCACTGTTGGCTCATATTCAGCTTGTGATCTACAACAATTCCAAGATTCTTCTCGTTTGTAGTCTTGCTGAGCCAAGTATCCCCCATCTTGTAACTGTGCATTTAGTTTCTATTTCCTAGATGTAGAACTTGGCATTTATCCCTATTAAATTCCATTTCAGCCCAGCACTCCAGCCTATCAAGATCACTTTGGAGTTTGTTTCCATCTTCCAGGGTATTAGCTATCCCACCCAATTTTGTGTCATCTGCAAATTTGATAAGCGCTCCCTGCACCTCCTCGTCCAAATCCAGAATAGATTTTCACTGTAATTATTTAACATTTCATTCTTCGTATTAAGAGCTGCAGGAGGCCAGACATTTTACTCCAACAACACTTTTTTTTTAATCCATGTCATTCTTGTGACTCTACAAAGAACCTGTATTTAAGGTTTTGGAGACTGGGGCCGTAGCTAGACCTAAGGTTTATCCCAGGATTGTCCTGGGGTCAAACCTGTTCATCTAAGTGCCACACAGGACATCCAGCGCTCAGGCAGGGACGAACCCGGGATGATCCTGAGATAAACCTTAGGTCTAGCTAGGGCCTGGGTTCAGACATAGAATCTTTTGGGTGGCCTTAGAGCAGGGTGGGCAGCTTATAATTCTTCAGATGTTTTGGCTTCCAACTCCCACCAGCCTTAGCCAGAATAGACAATGGTGAACAATGGGGATAGGCCAAAACATTTGGTGGGTCACCACTTGCCTATCCCTCCCTTAGAATAAATCCAACCTTTTTCTTTCACCAGAAAATAAAATAAAAATAGAGTAGTAATTCCTCACAGCATCACTGTTTGAATAAAGAAGAACGCTTATTAAGCCACTTCATGTATAGGTTGCTGTGAATGCCCAAAATACAGTAGATGTCAACTTTCAACTTTTAAATGCCGGCAGTCCCAGATGCAGTTTCCAAGTGTTCCTAAACAGGACATGGCCTATGCTTGATTGCTTTGGACTAGTATCTTTGGCTGAGCTGAACAGGATTGTAGGTCAGCTCCGGTTTACCACCTGTGGATTGGACTCATGTCCAACTTGGTTGACACGCCCTGCATGGTCAGTGGTGGGTCCACTTCTAACAGCATTGGTGAATGCATCCCTGATGGAGGCTGGTGTGCCCACCTGCCTAAAACTGGCTAGTGTGCGACCCCTCCTTAAAAACCAACTCTAGATCCATCATTGCCAGCAAACTACCGACCAGTCTCCAAACTTCCTTTTCTGGGTAAAGAGGTGGAGAAAGTGGTACTGGAGTGGGTTCAACAGTTTCTCCATGACTGAGATTTTCTAGATCTTTTTCAATCTGGTTTCAGGCCAGGTCACAGCACGGAGACTGTCCTTGCCGCGGTCTGTGATGATCTTTTTTTAGCAATGGACAAAGTTAATCTGTCCATCTTGCTGTTATTGGACGTCTCAGCGGCCTTCGGCACAGTGGACCATGAATTGTTGATTAGTCGGTTGAAGACCCAGGTAGGACTGGAGGGCCTGGCTCTTGCCTGGTTCCACTCCTACCTGGATGAAAAGGCTCAGTTGGTTATCATGGGCACTTGTGCATCTGCCCCCACAGCCCTTCCCTATGGAGTTCCACAGGGTTCTATCCTCTCACCTTTCATGTTCAATGTGCATGTGAGGCCACTGGCAGGGTTAATTAGAGCCCACAGGCTGAGGTACCATATGTACACCAATGTTACCCAGCATTATGTCTTGGTGGGCTCAGACTTCAGTGGGGCAGTTGCTGTTCTGTCTCGGTGCCTGGCTGAGATCTGTAATTGGATGTCTAGAAGCAAGTTGAAGTTTAATCCGGAAAAGGCTGAGTTGATGGTGGTCGGTCGTGGTCAGCGACTGGCAGATTCGATGCAGGAGTTTGCAGATGTTTCATTTTCAGGAATCCGACCGAGGATTGTGACTGAGGCCCGAGACCTGGGTGTCATTCTTGACCTATCCCTAACTACAGGTGGGGGCTGTTGTCCAGAGCTGCTTTTATCAATTAGATCTGCTCCGCCAAGTTCTCCCTTTTTTGTCAGAGGCCGATCTTACCACCGCAGTTCATGCCCTGATCATCTCCAGGTTTGTGGTATACAGGGCTTCCCTTGAAGCAAATCCAGCACCTACAGGCTGTTCAAAACGCAGCAACCATGTTGGCCAAGGGGCTTCTGAAGTGGTCTTCTATCACTTTGGTGCTTCAAGAACTTCACTGGCTGCCGGTGGCTGCTAAGGTGGGCAACAAGGTCTTGTGAACTCTGTATAAAGCCCTGCGCTGCCTGGGCCCTGGTTACTTGAGTGCTCGCCTCACTCCTGTGTCCCACCATTGGCAGACTCGCTCTCAGGAGCAGGGTGCCCTGATGGTCCCCCACTACAATTTGGAATGTGCAAGAGCCAGGGCCTTTTCAGTGGTGGCTCCCTGGTTGTGGAACAATTTGCCACCGGAGATTAGACAGGCTCTTACTGTCAATTGTTTTAAACGCCTCTGTAAGGCATTTTTACTTTCACAAGAGTTTGGGGGAAGGGTGGTTTAAATTTTAATGTGGGTTGAGGGTTTTTAATGGAAGTTGTTTTATGTTTTATTGTAAAGCACCACAATGCCAGAAATGGCGAGGTGGCACTATAAAAAATGTTTTTAAATAATTAAATAAATTATGTCTTCCCTATTTGGACATTCCTGTTACACCAATTGTCGATACTTGCTGTTGTATCTCTGCATTTTCAGATGTTCACAAATTCATTTGAGATTGTCAAGAGCCTTCCGTGTGGTGGCCCCCAGCCTGTGAAATTCCCTGCCTCTAGAGGTCAGGCAGGCACCAACTTTGTATTCCTTTCAGTGCCTCCTGAAAACATCATTGTTCCAGGAAGCCTTCCCTTGATGACCAGCCATGATTTTACTGCACTTCTGTTTCTTATAAAAATGTATTTTTAATAGTGTTCTTATTTTGTGTTTATTTTATTTGTCCACCACTCTGAAATTCTTGAATGGGCAGCGGTATATAAATATTGCAAATAAATAAATATTCATGTAAGAATGTTGGGCATTCACCAATTTTGGACATTCACTAGAACGTATACAATTGAAGTGTCATATAGTGTTAACAATTAGAGAAAGTGTTTTGAGTTTTAGAGAAACCTTGCACTATATGGAGTGGAGAAATTTATTTTCATGATCATACATATACCACCCAAAACATAGTTGTTATTTATTTTATTTCAATGGTTTTATTTTCTCCAGGTCCTAAAATAACCTTTTGGTTTGAGGTCTCAAACTGCTATTTCTAAAATGGCAGACTGTTTTTTTTTTGTTCTATCAGTTCATGGTGCTGAATAAGCGCCATAGAAATCGAACAACTTTCTGCCTTTTCTCCCCAACTTTGAACAGAGATGTTTCTGATCTTACTGGCTTTCCAGAAATGTTGGGAGGGCGTGTGAAGACTCTTCACCCTGCAGTACACGCAGGTAGGTTGATGCTGACATTTTTCCACTGCGTAAAACAGATAGTGGCTGCGTTTTGTGGAATTTGCATGGTATCTGGGAAAAGGTGGATTGGCTGAAAAAATAGATGGGCTATATCACTTCAGACTGCAGGTAGCGACTGGCATCGCTGAATGCTCCTCCATACAAAGTAATTCCCTCTACATAGAAAGCTAGCATGTCAGGAAGAAGGATTCCAGTCCTTCCCCATGATACCTTGTTTATCATGTACAGTTGTGTGAAAAAGAAAGTGCACCCTCTTGGAATTGTATGATTTTACATATCAGGACATAATAACAATCATCTGCTTCTTAGCAGGTCTAAAAATTAGTAAATACAACCTCAGATGAACAACAACACATGACATATTACACCGTGTCATGATTTATTTAACAGAAATAAAGCCAAAATGGAGAAGCCATGTGTGAAAAAGTAAGTACACCCTTACTGCTTCCATAGGAATTAAGATGCTAAGTAGCAGACAGGTGCTGCTAATCAAATGCCTGTGATTAATTGATCATCAGCAAGTATGACCACCTCTATAAAAGCCAAAGTTTTTTCAGTTTGCTGGTCTGGAGCATCCAGGTGTGTGTTAACCCAATGCCAAGGAGGAAAAACATCAGCAATGATCTTAGAGAAGCAATTGCTGCTGCCCATCAATCTGGGAAGGGTTATAAGGCCATTTCCAAACATTTAAAGTCCATCATTCTACAGTGAGAAAGATTATTCAAAAGTGGAAAACATTCAAGACTGTTGCCAATCTTCCCAGGAGAAGACGTCCCAGCAAAATCACCCCAAGGTCAGAACGTGCAATGCTCAGATATTGCAAAAAAACCAAGAGTTACATCTCAGACTCTACAGGCCTCAGTGAGCGTGTTAAATGTTAAAGTTCATGACAGTACAATTAGAAAAAGACTGAACAAGTATGGTTTGTTTGGAAGGGTTGCCAGGAGAAAGCCTCTTCTCTCTAAAAAGAGCGTGGCAGCACGGCTTAGGTTTGCAAAGTTGCATCTGAACAAACCACAAGACTTCTGGAACAATGTCCTTTGGACAGACGAGACCAAAGTGGAGATGTTTGGCCATAATGCACAGCGCCACATTTGGCGAAAACCAAACACAGCATTTCAGCACAAACACCTCATACCAACTGTCAAGCACGGTGGTGGAGGGATGATGATTTGGGCTTGTTTTGAAGCCACAGGACCTGGGAACCTTGCAGTCATTGAGTCGACCATGAACTCCTCTGTATACTAAAGTATTCTAGAGTCAAATGTGAGGCCATCTGTCCGACAGCTAAAGCTTGGCCGAAATTGGGTCATGCAACAGAACAATGATCCCAAGCACACCAGCAAATCTACAACAGAATGGCTGAAAAGGAAAAGAACCAAGGTGTTGCAATGGCCCAGTCAAAGTCCAGACCTCAACCCGATTGAAATGCTGTGGTGGGACCTTAAGAGCGCTGTGCATAAACAAATGCCCTCAAACCTCAATGAGCTGAAGCAACGTTGTAAAGAAGAGTGGGCCAAAATTCCTCCACAACGATGTGAGAGACTGATAAAGTCATACAGAAAACGATGACTTCAAGTTATTGCTGCTAAAGGTGGTTCTACAAGCTATTGAATCAGAAGGTGTACTTACTTTTTCACACATGGCTTCTCCATTTTGGCTTTATTTCTGTTAAATAAATCATGACACGGTGTAATACGTCATGTGTTGTTGTTCATCTGAGGTTGTATTTACCTAATTTTTAGACCTGCTAAGGAACAGACGATTGTTATTCTGTCCTGATATGTAAAATCATACAATTCCAAGAGGGTGTACTTTCTTTTTCACACGACTGTATAGGAATTACAACTAGGCCTAAATGCAGCTACCTCTCTGTAGGATTGCTGGTGAGCCCTGTTCTGCATTTCAGCCCATGACCCCAACTACATGTTTTCTACAGTGATTACATGTTTGTGGTGCAATTGCTTAAGTAGACTGAACATTCATCTTAGGGCACAATCCTATGGACTGTGCCCTCATTACTCAGAAGCTCCCGAACTCGGAAACTTCCGGGTTTCCTGTGCTCTGCCAGGCTGAAGCCGACAGGGCGGAGGAGCAACCCATCCATGGATTTCCTATATTTCTGCTAGAAGGGCTCTCTTGGGCCACAGCTAGACCTAAGGTTTATCCTGGGATCCTCCAGGGTTCGCCCCTGCCTGAGCACTGGATCCCCTGTGTGTCACCTAGATGAACAGGTTTGACCCCTGGACGATCCAGGGATAAACCTTAGGTCTAGCTATGGCCTTGGAAACGTAAAGACAAAAACTGCAGTGGCATCTTACAGCTGAATTAACCGTTCCAAAGGATCGTATGGTACATTCCTTGGAGAATGCACGTAAGGAATTATATATTTGCTTCCCTCCAGTCAAAAATTATCTTCTGTACAGAACAATCATGTTGGGAGTTAGCTAAACGTATTCCCCAATATACCAATTTCCTACGTGCAGGGAATTTTAAAAAATCAAGGCATATGGGATCATTCACTTACGATTCCCAACTGCATCCTGAATTGATATAGTCCCTAGAGGGCAGTACTATGTCATTTTTCTTAATATATAGTTCAGCCTTAGGAGTCCAGCTGTTTTCTAATGAGTTTTTCTAAGCAAATGCCTTAAAGAAGTGCAGCTTAAGACTGAAATTTGTGAAAAAATACCTTGGTTTAGAAATTTAAAAACGCTGAACTCCCACACCCACTTACCTGGGAGTAAGCCTCACTGAATTCAGTGGGACTCAGCAGATAAGTATAGGATTGCGTTGTAAACTACTTATTGCTAGAAATGTAGGTCAGAATTTTTTCTACCATTACAAAAGCTTTGAGGGTTTTTTTTTTTCTGAGACGGCAGTCGTCTGCACAGTTAATAAGGAGAGAAATTAGTTGGACTTAACTCCAAGTAAACATGCATGGGATTTTGCTTTAGAGGTTCTTCAAACCTTGCATGACGTAGCTCCCCTTGACACTAAGGCTGCTATTATTGTATGCATATACAATATGCATATACTTGCATATACATATAATTGCATAGAAATAAGCCCCATGAACACTTATGAGTAATTCAAGAAAGCTAGCAAGACTGATCTCTTCCGGCAGGCCTATCCAGTAGAATTTTAGGATATTTTAGCATATTTTTAGGATGATTTTAAACAGTGTATACTATGTTTTTAATCTGTATTTTATGCTTGCTGTTGCTCCCCGCCTCGATCCAATCAGAGAGGCGGGTAAGAAATAAATTGTTATTATTATTATTATTATTATTATTATTATTATTATTATTATTATTATCATCATCATCATCATCATCCTAAAATGTAGTGGGGCATAGTTCAAGAATGTTTGGGTAGCTAGGGATATTCATTTGTAACATAGGATAATGAAATGTTGTAAACCGCCCAGAGAGCTTCGGCTGTGGGGCGGTATATAAATGTAAATAAATAAATAAATATGAAATCACTACAGGACAACATGGTTTTCCAGGCAGCATCTAATTGTAAATCCCTTTTCCTACAGTTTTGTAAGCATTTTTTTCCCACCAACCAGGTATATTAGCTCGTGACATTCCACAAGATAAAGCTGACATGGATAAATTGGATTTCAGCCTTGTAAGGTAAAAAAGAAAGAAAGAAAGAAGCGTTTTAAGGGTAATTGTGAGTTAATAAATAATCACGAGATAAACCTCATACAATTTGGTAAATGCTGATTTGCAGGAGGACTAAGGCTTCTGTGCCGTGAAGCACAGAAATACTCCTCTTCATCTGTGTGTTAGTTTCAAAAATGTATCTGATTCTTTTAAGGCATTTTGTGTGGTGGTGGTCTTTTATTGAGTGGGGACGGGGGCACATAAACTTAGTAGTGCAAAAGGCTTACTGTCTTTATGCTCCTGATCATATTTGATTTTGAAACACTGGCAAACATACCCTTTTGAGATTTACGCAGCGTTGTTTGCATTTCATCATCCAAATCAACTTCAAATAAGAAGAGTGCAAAGATTCAGGGCCAGCCCTAGGTCCTGGGAAACTCTAGGCAGGACTCTTGGTCTGGCCTACCCCCTTGCCCCATCTTTTAACCCTCCATCGATCAGTTGGGGAGTCAAACATACTTCCCCCAAAAGCCTTACAGATAAAATGCCTGGTGGAAGTTAGTAAGCATGACATCATTTGCAAGTAAAAAAACCAAAACCCATGCCTTTATTGATAACTTTCCTTGTCAATTAAAACAATATAGTTGCAACAACAGTACCCCAAAGTACATAGAATCATAGAATAGCAGAGTTGGAAGGGGCTTATAAGGCCATCGAGTCCAACCCCCTGCTCAATGCAGGAATCCACCCTAAAGCATCCCTGACAGATGGCTGTACAGCTGCCTCTTGAAGGCCTCTAGTGTGGGAGAGCCCACAACCTCCCTAGGGAACTGGTTCCATTGTCCTACTGCTCTAACAGTTTTTCCTGATGTCCAGCTGGAATCTGGCTTCTTTTAACTTGAGCCCGTTATTCCTGCACTCTGGGAGGATTGAGAAGATCCTGGCCCTCCTCTGTGTGACAACCTTTTAGTATTTGAAGAGTGCTATTATGTCTCCCCTCAATCTTCTCTTCTCCAGGCTAAACATGCCCAGTTGTTTCAGTCTCTCTTCATAGGGCTTTGTTTCTAGACCCCTGATCATCCTGGTTGCCCTCCTCTGAACACGCTCCAGCTTGTCTGCATCCTTCTTGAATTGTGGAGCCCAGAACTGGACGCAATACTCTGGTTGCCCTCCTCTGAACACATAAACCAACAAGGACAGTGTGTCGGGTCTAATGGACCCTACAGGTTTGAAGAACTGCCCTTAGCATTCATGTAACATTACAATTACATAAATATAGAAGTGCAGTAATCGTGAGTTGTGAGTGTACTATAACAGCAACAACCACGACTCATCTTACCAGCTACAGCACATGCTACTTGAGTGGTCCATGAAGAGTTACCACAATCCAGAACTGCTTGAACTGGACATGCAAGATGGTTTCCTGTCATTGCATTGACCAGAGAGGTTTCACCAGCCCTTTCCCTGGCTTTCACAGTGGCAGCCTCCTACCTGTTCTAAGTCTGCCTTTCTTGACATTCCGGGCAAGTTGGCTGTGTTTCTTGACTCAAGTCAAGGTTTGATCAACTCCATACCAGGTCTGCTGGAAGGAGATGTCTTACGGAACTTGAGCTTCATCCCACGTACCTGCTTCCCTCGGATTATCCCCGTAGCGCTAAGCTTTCGCGGTTGTTGTTTTTGCTACCGGGCAATAGCGATCCTTTGCATACCAGGAAGTGAGTTTAAAGGGGGAAATGTAAAAAAAATCATTAAAAATCAACAGATGACCCAATTCAATTCAAACTTGGCATGCTTAAAGCTCTCCCTAATATCTATTAATGTGCCAATTTTGGTGTCTTTATCTTTAAAGCTTACGCAGATGTAAGCATTTGTTTAAAATCCTGCTCCTGGCCCCCAGAAGATACGCTCAGAGAGTAGGGGCTAAATAGGGCGAAACTTTTGGCTTTGAAGCACAATTAAAGCAGGATGCACGAGAGTACTTCACAATCAAAGCAGATTATAAGCTGGAAAACTTCAGAGTTCTTTGCATGCAATTCGCAGTGATTGCACAGTATAACGCTGGTGTGATAAAGCTCACCACTGTGGGTTGATCAGCTTTCAAACAAATATGGTCATTTAAACAGGCAATGTCTGCTACATTTGGAAAAAAAACACACAGATGCACTCACACTCTGGCCACTATTTGGTCATCTGTTGTTTGGAAGTGTATGTGGAGACCATAGATGTCCATACCATATTTAGTTTTATTATAATAAAAAATGATCTCGGGCTTGGATTATTGGTCTGAGATCACAACATCCTTATGCAATGAAAAAAGGAGAATTTCTCTGTTCCCATCTTTGGCACATAACTTGCAGGTGTCAGGTCTTCTTGAAATAAAAAAATGCTGGTGTTGGCAGTTTGGAATGCAAGAACTCAAGGGGAGTTGCTGATTTGTTTGCTTTTCTATGAGACGATGATAAAAACCCTGGTGAAAAAGTTATCAGTGGTTACATTTTATCCAGAACCCTGTAAATGTTTTGTTAGTTTCTCAATCACTATCTAGCGTAGATTATGAGCTGCTGTGGCAGGCTGTTTACACAGATGCCCGAGGATCCGTGGAGGCTGGTGGCTCCAGTTTCAGTGGGGCAGTGAATCCGCTCTGGGTTTCAGTCAGGAGCTACCAAAGGTGCGCCTTGAATCGCGCCTTTATAGAGTTCTGACTGAAACCTGGAGCAGATTCACTGCCCATTGGCAAAGGAACAACCAGCCTCCACTGCCTAGGACCCAAGCCTCAGCAATACATGTTGCAAAGATCTTTTGTAAACCGCCCAGAGAGCTTTGGCTATGGGGCGGTATATAAATGTAATAAATAAATAAATAAATATCTTCCTGCAAACGGAGAACTGTAGCTGGCCTAAAGGCCCTTGATTGAAAGTAGCCATTATGTATGTTTGGGCATCTGCCGAGGTGAGGGTGAGGACTGCATGCAAGCATTTGCAAATTAAGTTAGGGGCACTGCAAAAGCTGAATTAATAAGTATTGCTGAAAATGATAGCTAAAAATAGAAGACAAAAAAAACCCAGTTTTGTGGACATTCAAGGAGGATTCTAACTGGGGGAAAATGTTTGTTTGTTTTCAAAATCAGATTTATAATATACAAAATACTGTTTTTCACCCTCTCCTCTCATTTCTCATGAAAAATGGAAAGAACAGTTTCTGGGCTAAGCAATTTTGCTAATTGATGAAAACCTAATGAATTTAAACGGCATTTTTGGGTTGACACCTTGCACTTTTATGTGCATGGTTTTTCAGTTTTCTTAGTCATTCAATCAGAGTAGAATTAACACAGTAACCAGAAAGAATAAAAGCATATTTCCCCCCACTAGATCTAGGTGTAGAACCCCTGAAACACCCAAATCACACAAAAGAATCACTGGAGCATGTAGTTATGGGAGGCTGACCCCAAAAGTTTTATGAATACTTTTTCAGCACTGTTTGGGTACATTTGACCCCACAAGTTGATGGAAATCTAAATTAGTGGCAGCATAATCATTCTTCAGCTTCACTCTGTTGGCTGGTTTGATGTGGGTATGTTGGAAAGAGTGGATTTGGAAACCAACCAGTAATTAGTCCTTAAACAAGCAAGTTTGTCAAATGTGTGTTTGAAGCCGGAGGGGGAAAAATAGTTGTTGATCCAGCCAATTGGTCTTGAAGCACAACAGCAATACAAGCAGGTTAGTTTCTGGCAACTGCGTCTCTGATTCCCACCTATCTCGGAAACCTGGGCAGAGTAGCCAGTGTGGTGTAGTGGTTAGACTGTTGGATTAAAACTCAAGAGACCTCGGTTCTATTTCCCAATTGGCAACGAAGCTCGCTGGGTGACTTTAGGCCAGCCACTGATTCCCAGCCTAACCTACCTCACAGGGTTATTGTGAGGATAAAATGGGGACGAGGAGGAACTCCACCTTGGGCAGGATACAAATGTAACCAAAATAATAATAATAATAATATTTTCAGGCCTTTAGCCACTTTTATGATTTTTTCAGACTTTTAACAAATAAAGCAGGATATGGGGGCACAGTCCGCGCAAGGTATTTTACTTTCCCAGTTCATTGATTTCGGTGAAAGGATTAAGCATATGTTTAACTCCCTCTCGCTCCTCTATTGAAACTAGTGGGATGGAAAAGCACTTGTACTTGGATGGATTGTGCCCATAGTCCTCCCTGTTTCATAATCTGAGAAATGTGGACCCTTCTGCTGGGCATTTTTCTTCCTTTGTGTAAATGACTGCACGCTTCTCTTTTGTGTTTAGCTACTCAAAAGGAACTGTTACATGATGATCTGGTTCTGTGAGCTGGGCACTCAAGTTGTAGCTGGCATGAGAGCATTCACATGGCTGCAAGGGCTGAATTCTGATCCTGCTTGCTCCCCAACTGGCAGTGGCATGGCTGTGTGTAGGGCTGTGCACGAACCCCCCCCCCCCCCGAAAAGCTTCGTGGCCTGATCCACAACTTTCGGATCGGGCCGATCTGCTTTGGATTATTCCAACCCCCCCACCTGCTCCGCGGAGCGAGATCTGGAGGGGTGGATTGAGATTTTGCCCCCCTTCTCTACTTACTTGCCTCTGCGGTGGGCGGCAGAGGCAGGTAAGTGGGGAAGGGGGGCAAAATGGGGGCCGAATAAGCCCCCTGTCCCCTTACCTGGCTCTGCCGCCGTCACCGCACAGACTGCGGCAGCGGAGCCAGGTAAGCCCCCCTCCCCCACACTTACCTGGTTCCGTCGCAGGCTTCAACTGAGGCCCAGGCCTCAGTTGAAGCCTGCGATGGACTGCGACGGACACAGGTAAGCCCCCCTCCCCCCTGCCCCCTTACCTGGCTCCGCTGCCGTTGCCGCACGGACTGCGGCAGCGCCGCCAGGTGAGCCCCCTCCCCCCCCACTTACCTGCATTTGGAGCTCCAGATGGAAGTGAACCACTTTGCCTTGATCCGCAGCTCCCCACCCCGATTCGGATCCGCCTTTGGCGGAGGTGGATCAGGTTGCTCCGCTCCAGATTTGCGATCCGAATCGGAGCGGAACACAGCCCTAGCTGTGTGAGCACTCTACCCCACAAGTCATTTTGGAAGGGATGGAGCTAGCCTGGCTTGTCAGAGGAGCCCCAGCCTTGCACTGGGGCTTCAGAAAACCTTTGGCTCAGTGTAGATGATTAACAGATGATACTAAGTGTGATTTTAGGGAGCATCCAAATTATGCTGTCCTGTACAGTTGGTCTTTCCAATGTAACACCGCTCCTTCTATTTCTAGAGTTGTAGTTTGCAATCTCTACCCTTTTGTCAAGACTGTCGCCTCCCCGAATGTAACTGTCCAAGAAGCAGTCGAACAGATTGACATCGGTAAGTCAAAGAAACCTTCATTTAAATGGGCTGTGCATTGTGAGTACCTTGGGGAAGCTTTTCGTTCCTTGAAAGCAGCCTTCAACTTGGAAATGCCGTTCATTACATGAAAGCGATTGATGGGGGCGCCCCTCCATGGAAATCTCCATTTTTGTCCCATAACTATCTGTTGTACTGCCCAAAAGCTGGAGCCTTCTGTGAACACTTTGTGGGTGTGATACACACAAGCCTGTACACACACACACACACACACACACACACACACACACATTGACTTGCAATTGTTTGTCTGACCTGCCTGTATTGAATCTGTTTGAAGGTTGTTTCATACATTCAAGATACTTAAATGCTGTAGTCACTAGGTGATAAACAATCATCTGTGAGTCTCTGTGCTCTTTTATAGAATTGTGGGACCTTGATATGAAAGGATTTTTTTTAAAAGGACTACTTTTTCATACCAAAGCTTATGCCAATACTCATAGGTTTTCTTCCCAGGTTCCTGAGTTATCTAGGATCAAGTCCACACATGCACACCCACATTTGCCCAAAGTTAACCATCCTTGTAGCTGCCAGAACATGCAGTGGGGACACCCCCTACCAGCAATATTCTCTCTGTGCTGCTGGTATGGGGCAGACCCACCACTGCCCTCTGTTAGGCCTATTTCTCATTGAGGTGCACAGACTGCAGGTGAGGCTCATACGACTCAATGCTCTTTCATAGAGACAAATTGCCTCCACATATCACAATTCCCTGCCGGGGAGAAGGCTAGGCTTCAGCCCTTCTCCTTGACCAGAACATTTTTTGTGTGGAAGGAATGAAGGAACATTCAATCATGTCAGTCCCCACCAGGGCCACAGCTAGACCTAAGGTTTATCCTGGGATCATCCAGGGTTCGCCCCTGCCTGAGCACTGGATCCCCTGTGTGTCACCGAGATGAACAGGTTTGACCCCTGGACGATCCAGGGAGAAACCTTAGGTCTAGCTATAGCCCAGCAGTCTGAACTCATACAGCACTGTCTCACATTTGCCACCTGAGGCCTAGTTCTCACATGAGCTGTCTAAAGAGATTCTCGAAGGTTTCAGATTGCAGCCGGGGGCACAGTCCCTGCTTTAGGGAAATGGGGGGTGGCCACATTGCTGGGGCAACTGTTGTGGCTTTGACTGCATTTTAGTTAAGCTATTTTCCTTCATTGCTGGCTGCTGGCCCAATTTCCTTTTGAGGGCTCAGTCCCATCAGGGATGGATTCCCTGCCTTGGGGGTGGAATCCTAGCCGACCACAAATTAAATTGTAACGCACAAAAACAATTCCTTAGGCAAGAATAGAAAAGGTCTACTAAAAATATATTGTCCATGGTAGCCAGATTAACTTCTTTAATCTCTTCCCCCCCCCTTTTTTTTTTCTTTTTTGGTTTTGGTTCAGTTATTTCAGAATTATTTTGGAGAGGCAACGCACAAGCAGTTGCCATGGACATTATGTTAGTAATACATTTTGTGGAGTTATTGGAAGGTTAGCTGTAGTGCTTGTCCTATAAACTGTGCAAGGCCCCTGTATAAGGGGAAATGACCTATATGTAAGAGGGGAAGATTTGGTGTGATTGGATATCGAAATGGTGAATGTTTTCCTGGCTTCTTTTAATCACAGGAGGTGTAGCTTTGCTGAGGGCTGCAGCAAAGAACCACGCTCGTGTGACTGTGGTATGTGATCCTGGGGACTATACCACAGTAGCAGCGGAAATGAAAGGCTTCAGTAATAAAGATACCACCTTGGAAACTCGGCGCCAGTTGGCACTAAAGGTATATTGCACCGTGTCCTACTAGGGTGAGTGGTGCTTTTTCATGCCTTTTAAAACATCCTGTGGCCCGCTGAGTCGCAACTGGTCTTTCTTCAGGCTTTCACTCACACTGCTCAGTACGATATGGCCATCTCCGATTACTTCAGGAAAGAGTACAGCAAAGGAGTGTCTCATCTTCCACTGAGGTACGGCATGAATCCACACCAGACTCCTGCTCAGCTCTACACTTTGAGGCCTAAACTCCCTCTGTCAGGTAGGAGGCTGTGGCGTTACCCACATTTCTATTCCCTTAGGTATGTCTGTGTGAGTATGTCTAGAGAGTGCGGAATGTTGGACTGAGTGGGTGTGGCTGATGGTACTGTGGAAAGGGGGAGGAGTCTATATATGGGGGAGCTGAGGGGTTTGAGGGGTTCGGTGGGTGATTGGGTTTAGAGAGTAGATGTGTTTAGCTGTGTGATTTCTTGTCAGGAGTTGTGTGAGGAGTGAGTGAAAATAAGATCATAAGGACTGTGATTATTAGATTGGTTACTACCAGTATTATTAAGAATAGGCTGGATTGGAATATAATTCAAAGGAACTAAGATAGCTTTACATCCAGGGTCACAATGTCTTTGTGACCATATGTTCGATGGCCCATATGCCTTCTTGGCCTCTGGTCATGTTCCTCTATCTGTACCTTCCTACTGACCTCTCTCTCACTTTGCTCCCCTACATCTTCCCCAACTAGAATATGCCAAGTTCTTCAAACCTTCAGATATTTTGGTCAGGCCTTAAACCTACAACTTGATCGCATTCGTTCAAAACGGATGCATTTGTATCTTGATTTTACATACCTCTTTTAGTTCTGATGTGCGTTGCTGAATGCATGAGTGGGCCAGTGGGAATACATGGAGACAGCCAGAGAGCCTTGATGAGGACACGCACACCAGTATCATCTTCCAGCCAGGACACAATAGGTTCAGTCTGATGGTTCAGTCCGTGCACGTAGGGTTTCCTTTTCAGGCGTGGGAGACCTGGCCACTCACAGTTCCTTTCCCTGTGCAGAAAACGTACATGAATAGAAGAGTCTTTCTTCAGGCTGAGCCAATCCTGCTTTGACAGGGGGATCTTGAGGAGGCCGGCCTTGTTTGTACCCACAGGTACTGAGCACCTGAACAGGGTTGCTGTGAACACATCGTTGGCTTTTCCCCCCTTTTCTTTCTGACTGTGTGCGCAGTATTTGGATTTTTTATGTAATGTGGACAAGATCGTTCGTTGTTGTTTATTCGTTCAGTCGCTTCCGACTCTTCGTGACTTCATGGACCAGCCCACGCCAGAGCTTTCCGTCAGCCGTCGCCACCCCTAGCTCCCCCAAGGTCAAGTCGTATATTTGGATCACTGTGATGTTACATACATTGTTATTTATTACGGTCACAGACCAGCAAAATCAACACCAAAACATACAAAGGATAGATAAAAACAAAATACATCCTTCTCTCAGAAGGATTGCAATGTTATTTTTCTAATTTGCATTGAGGTCATGAGAAACTTAGAGACCCTTTCAGTAATATGGGAGGACACATCCCTTAAACAGATTAATACCAACGTTGTGAGGCTACAGTATATCCAGAAAAGGCTGTTAATAAAGGAAAGATTAACCTTTTTTCAGTATTCCTCATACATGTTACAATGCAAAATGACATGTTCAACAGATTCTATTGCTCCAAAACCACAGGGACATATCCGTTCATTAACTGGGATCTTACTAAATCGTCCTTCTAGTAATGCTGATGGCAACACATTAAAGCGAGCGAGGGTAAATGCTCTCCTATACTTGGGAATGGTTAAAGCATACAGATATGAAGCTGCAGTGAGCCCATAGTTATTAAAATTATTGTAGAGCAGTGGAGAACAAGATTTGTTAGCAGCAGTTCTTAAATGCTGTAGATCTAGATCTATTAGTCTTTGAACAACAAGAGATTGGGCCTTCTGGAGCCCATAGTTGC
The DNA here is from genome assembly GCF_023053635.1 of Elgaria multicarinata webbii. Classification (NCBI taxonomy): domain Eukaryota; kingdom Metazoa; phylum Chordata; class Lepidosauria; order Squamata; family Anguidae; genus Elgaria; species Elgaria multicarinata. The sequence continues at coordinate 21,084,875 of NC_086172.1, forward strand.
CTACAGCTTCCACAGACAAACCCAGCCTAAGTAGCTTCTTCTCCATCTCTCTCATCCAACGAGTGACATAGGAATCTGAGAGCAGTAAAAAGAGATAGCTACCAGGAGCTGCAAGGAAGTGTAGCCGTAGCCACCATTTAAAGGCCTCGATCCATGCCTTGCATTCAACTGATCTAATACCCACTTCCAGATAAATAGCTGCATTTCCCACACAGGAAGTCACTGTGATGTTAAATGGCTTACCCTGAATTCAAATTGAGATCATTCTATCGTTTTTTGGATTGTATCCAAGTGCTGCTTTAGCCACTTTATTATTAATTATGAAGGTGACTCCATTTCTTCTGTGGTCCTCTCATCCACAGTAGTAGATCTGGTGGTGATCTGATGTGAAGTGGCCCATTCCAGTCCATTTCAGTTCACTGACACCCAAAATATCTATATTTAATCTTGACATCTCACCAATAACCACATCCAATTTGCCCTGGCTCATAGATCTTACATTCCAGGTTCCTATGGTGTGTTGACCTTTAGAACATCGGATTCATCGTTCACCACCAGCACCGTCGGACGCTAGCCATCCTTTCGGCTTTGAGCTAGCTGCGTCTTCACATCTGGGGCTAGTTGAACTTATCCTCTGTTCCTCCCCAGTAGCATTTTGACCATCTTCCGACCTGGGAGTCCCATCTTCCGATGGTATACCGACATATCTCTGGTTGTACTGATCCATTTAGTTTTCATGGCAAGAATACTGGGGTGGGTTGCCATTACCTTCCCCAGGGATCGTATTTAGTCTGACCTCTCTGCCATGACCTTCCCGTCTTGGGTGTCCCTTCACGGTTTAGCTCATGGCATCCTTGAGGTGCTCAAGCTCCAGCACCACGACAAGGTAACGATCTCCTTTGCTGGCGTGGGCAAGATCACCTTGTCTTAATTACTTTCATTAATTTCATTATTTAATTACCTTGATCCCATATATATATATATATATATATATATATATATATATATATTGTGTGTATGTGTGTGTGTGTGTGTGTGTGTGTTTGCTATGATATAAAACTTGTCTTGCTCTTTTCGGGGGCTTCCTACTGGTTGGCCATTATGTGCACTGAATGCTGGAAAAAATTGACCTTTGGTGTAATCCAGCAGGGCGCTTCTTACGTTACACAAAAGGGGGAAAAGCCACCATTCTTTCTTTTTCTATCTCCATATGCTTACTACTGGTAGGTTTAGAAGGAAAAGGGACGTGGGCTGCTCACAATGCTGCATTTTGAAACGGAACATAACTGTCTTGCACGGTAAACGTCATTTATCCTTTAGTTGTTGACGCTCCTTGCAGACTGGCATTTCTGTCTGAATGGGCTTTTGTGATCTCTCTGCAGTCCTGAATGGCTCCCCAGGCTTCATCAACCTGTGTGATGCGCTGAATGCCTGGCAGTTGGTCAAGGAGCTCAAGCAGGCCTTGGGCATTCCAGCCGCAACCTCCTTCAAACATGTCAGTCCAGCAGGTAAGACGGCAGCTTCGAGTTCTGCTCCCTGTTTTCATGGTTGACCTTCTCAAGCTGTTGGTTGAATTATGCATTTCTTGGGTATCTCTGCAAAGGTGCGTGCTAATGCCTTCTCTAGAAGAACTGGCTCCCTAACAAAGATGTGACATGCAGTGCTGCTGTTCATGTCCCTGTGTTGGAGAGCAGGGAATGTACTTCACTCAAAAACAAAAACGTCGACCATCTTTGCTGGGGGTGGACACACAGAGGCAATGCTTCAGGCTGCTGCTGAGAGGCTGAGGTTTTACCACTTACTGCTTTGTTTATTTTGCCCATCAGGTGCAGCTGTTGGAGTACTCCTCAGTGAAGAGGAAGCCGAGGTCTGCATGGTGCATGACATGCACCGCACACTGACACCCTTGGCATCGGCATATGCACGGGCAAGAGGTGCGTGGACTTTTGAGATAGGGCTGCCTCCGTTTCTTAGATCCTGTTGCCCCTTTTAGAACTGCTGACAGTGTGTATAATGACAGTGTAGAGCAGTTGTGTTCAGCCCCAGAGCTTCTTCGGCTTTGCCCCACAATTATTTTATAAATACCAGTCACCATGGAGAAGCTACATGGGTTTGTCTAGCTAAGGAGTTTCCTGAATTTATGACACTTGTCTAATAGCAAATGAAGAAAAGGCTGTGTGTGTGTGTGTGTGTGTGTGTGTGTGTGTGTGTGTGTTTTAAAAAGAGGCCAACTTCAGTGGCTGCACTTTTACAATAATGATCCTGTCAGGCAACCACTTGCTGCCACACTACTGGAAATAACTTCAGAAAAAAGAAGATGAGATGAAAATTGCCAGATCCATATGACAAGCTGTTTCACAGAACTGGTCTTCCTCTGGAGCAGCTCCGCACTGCTATATTTTAAGTGGCCACAATGTGTGTGTGTGTGTGTGTGAGAGAGAGAGAGAGAGAGAGAGAGAGAGGCAGGATCTACACTACTGCTTTATAACAGTTTTGACAACTGTTGGGGCTCAGGACACACTCCAAATACAGTTTTCAAAATTCTTTAAAGCAGTAGTGTAGATCCCCCTGAGTGTGTGTGTGTGTGTGTGTGTGTGTGTGTGAGAGAGAGAGAGAGAGAGAGAGAGAGAGAGGCAGAGTGCGCACATGTGCAAGAGAGAGGCCATGGCTAGATGAGGGGGTTGGAGGGTGACAATCTCGCAATTTTATGATCGCGAAATCGTCGCCCTCGTTGGCATGCAACATTGCAGCTGCCATTTTGATTTGTTTTTTTTTAAAGAAAAGGAGCACACAAGCACTCGAATGAAAGGTAAGGTGTTTTTTTTTAAAAAAAACCCAACAACTTCCCCCTCCCCCCACCCCCAATGGGCACAGAGCTCCTGAGGAGCCCCGTGCCCGGTTCCCGGCTCCTGACAGTTACTCGCAAGGAGCCAGGACAATCCGCAACGCCCAAGACCGCAGAAGAAGTGGGGGGAAAGGGCCTGCCTATAACTCAGGCCAAAGGAGGGATCATCCCTCCCTCCTCCTAGGATGCCCTGTGTGTCATGTGGACGCACAGGGATGATCCCAGGGTGATCAACAGGATATCGCCTAGTCTAGCCGTGGCCAGAGAGACTTGCTTGTTAGGTCAGAAACCCATCAGAGTCTCAAAAGCTTACCTGGGAGTAAGTCGCGTTGAACAAAGTGGGACTTATTTCTGAGTAAACATGCCAGGGATTGGGCTGTAACTAAGAAGTTAAGTTCTGGAGACTTTGATAGGTGAGGAATCTGTTGCAAAATGTTATTTTTTCCCTTCAGGTGCTGATAGAATGTCATCTTTTGGTGACTTCATTGCTCTCTCTGATATCTGTGATGTCCCCACGGCGAAGATCATTTCCAGAGAGGTCAGTAACAGCGGCATTCATACTCTGCTAGTACTGAGGCTGGACTTCTACATAAATCAGAATGTAGTCGCAGTCTGAAATCTACACATTTCCAAAAGTTACAACCAGGTTTGTCAATTAAGAATTGTACACAAAAAATGTGGGTATTAGGAAAAAATGTGCACAAAGTGTGCATTTTAGGATAATAGACCAAGGGTATGACGTGGGGTGGGGCAGGAGCTTCTAATGTACGCTGGCGTTTGGGAACGGTTTTGGTCGGAACCCAAGGTGCTAGGTGCAGGAATCTACTCCTTAGAGTAGGTTATAGGCGTTTTAGCAAGCGCCTATAATTCACCATTATTTATTTGTTTGTTTGTTTATTTAGATTTGTGTCCCACCTTGCTACAAAGAAAATGGGACTCAAGGCAGCTTGCAATCATGGGAACTAAAAAAATTAAAATAATAACTAGATCAAAATAATAATGAAACAAATGCATTAAAAATACATTTAATTTTTGTAAACCAGCCCGAGAGCTTTGGCTATGGGGTGGTATAAGAATTTAACAATTTAATGAAATGAATGAAAAGCACAATTAAAATACAACAATAACAGAATAAATTTAAAAGCTCCCCTCCTCTCTCGACACTTCTGAAATATGAGTCAAAAATAGCTGCTGAAGATCCAGTTTCAATCTTTAAGCCACTGAGAGCATAATTATATCCTTTATCTAAAACTTCTTGATACATGTTAGCCTCTGTGACCTCCGATGATTTGATCACAGCATCTCGTTAAACAGATGAGAACGGAATAGTAGGTATCAGCCATAGTGCCTAATTATGTTTTGTTCTCAGAGAATAAAAACCGTGTTCCTGTATTGACTTTTTACAAAAGAACATGGATGGTTCTGAGTCTACAAACATAGGTTGCCTAATGCTGGAGTGATGTCCTTTTGCGATTGATTTATCTATAATCAGAAATAACCAAGGTTATTTGTCAGGTTGTTAGGATTACACAGGATGGAAATCCCAGTGGGTTCTCTCTTTCGCTCATGCTGAGTTTTTGTTGATCTTCAAAGCAGGCAAATCTAGCAAATTTATGTTTCTGCCTCTGCCCACAAGTTTAGCACCTCAATGAGAACTCGGGTTCTGACCCTCTTGCAGGACGTGTTCTTCTGCTTGAGTTGTGACCAGAAGCGGGGCTTGCAACAGAAGTTGCAATGTGGTCCACGGTTCCAGCCAGCCATGCCCTTTTCCAGAGTACTCCATTCCATTCCCCACCCCTCCCGTTTTCTATTTCTCAAATATTCTGGGGCCACTGAGAAACTCAGTCCTCACTGGGCTGTTTTGGGTTCCTGCCCTTTAGCGCGTGTGGTTTTTGTGCTTCTCCACATGTTTGGATTCCCTCAAGATTGCTGATACCGACGTCTTCTATGTGGATGGGGCTGTTTTGACTAAAGTTCAGCAGCTGGAGAATTCGAATTTGCTTTTAGCATACAAGAAATGCCATTTTGGGGAGGCTTAATATTTGTTGTGCTTGCAGGTATCTGACGGAGTTGTGGCTCCAGGGTACGATGAAGAAGCCCTCAAAATCCTTTCCAAAAAGAAAAATGGCAACTACTGTGTACTCCAGGTCAATATTTGTAATGCTTCAAGTATTTGAGAATGATTAACTGCCAACGTGGGTTACCCCTTCCTTCCCACATCTTATTTCCTGACTTCTCGGCTCCCTGCCTCAACTTACTTTGAAAATATGATATTTAGACAGAAATAACTCTTAAGATATACACCACAGCACCTTGAGACCTGTTCTGGAAGTCCCTTCAAAGTACATGTCAGGCTTTTCTTAAAATGGCCTCTATGCTAATGAGATTCTACGTTTAATAATTCCAAATTCTTTTGGGTAGAGTTTGCTTGTAGCATGCTTGTAGTTTATCTTGCAAATCATGCCTTCAGCGTGATTGTGAAGGAATAACACCATACTTTAAATGCAGTCATGAAACTTTGAAAACAAAACAAAATAACAAGTTGCTAGCCCCCTTGGTTACTAGGAAAACCTGACAGCTAGGCCAGTGTGGTGAAGTGGCTGAAGTGTTGGACTGGGAGTCTGGAGATCTGGGTTCTAGTCCCCCACTCGGCCATGGAAACCCACTGGGTGACTTTGGGCTGGTCACAGACTCTCAGCCCAACCTACCACACAGGGTTGTTGTTGTGAGGATAACATGGAGAGGAGGGTTATATACCGCCTTCGGTTCCTTGGAGGGAAAAAGGCGGGATATAAATGCAATCAATCAATAAAGTACACCTGAAGTCCCAACACAGTGGCTGCTCCCGAAGAACGCCAAGAAGCAGTCTAGTGTTTTTATGGCTTTGTGTGCATGTGTGCTACTCCCCACACCTGTATTTCCCATTTAAAAAGGAGATTTTGCTTCAAAACCCAAACCTTGGAAGTCTTAAATAGCAACTTGGGCACAGATGAAGCAACTGCATCGTTCAGTAAGCAATTCCCCACCCTCATTCCTTACATACTTTATAAGGGTCTTGGAGGGAGAGGACTTCATGTACCCAGAATAAATTGGTATTTCACACAACATTGCTCCCAGTCCCATGTCTCTGTACATGTCTTGACTTCCAGAAAACGTTCTTTTTCCATCTGTCCTTTCAGAGCCATTTCTATGGTTTTATATCTTGGACTAGTTAAGACTAGAGATGTGAAGGCCTGGGGAAAAAATGAGGAAATGAGTATGATTAAATTTCATGCATATTCATTGAACCTTGGTCCTTCCTTTTTCTCAGTTCTTTTTATGGGAATGTCTGCTTGATACTGTGGAGATCTAGTGGAGACATAAATAATTTCCTTTGTTTCTAATGTTGATGGTTTTCTCTATTGTGGTTTTAAATTATTTTTTGCCTGCTCCTCATAAACTGGCAAAACCAAAGAGGTTTCTTACAGTTCAGGTGTTCCTAACAGTTCAGGAGCTTGTAGCTCCATTTGTTACCAAAAAGGTTTTCTTTTCTTTCTTTTTTTAAAAAAAAAAGTAAATTCAATTTGTAATAATTGTTTGAATGCACTGTACTTTTAATATACCAAATATAATAATTTTATGCCAAACCAACTTGGACATAATTATATTTTATGTTCCTAAAGTAACAAAGTGACTTTCAATCTGTTAAAAGTGCTAATATTGCATTATTTCCATTTTTCCAAAAAAATTCATTTTTTCCCAAAAAATCCTGGGGGAAAAAACGGTTTTTTTCCAATAGCTTCAAAATTTTTGGAAATTTTACATCTCTAGTTAAGACTAGTTAAACTGTGGTTGTTTCTACTCCACCAAGCAAAAAGAGGGGGAAATGTGCACAGAACAGTCAAATTTTGCACTCAAAATTCTGCAAAGGAATAAAATGCAAGTAAAACCTGCTATTTTACATCAGTTGTCTCAACTGACTGCTGGGCAAAGCGATCCAAGACACCTTTAATTCCGAATTACATCCCAGTATGTTCAATGGGGCTTACTTTATGGCAAGTGTGAGATTAATCCTAAATGAGAGTAAGATAACTGTTTGCAGGGCGGGGGGCAACACTGGTAACCATTTATAGTACCGTATTTCTTAGATTCTAAGACGCACTTTTCTCCCCATATAAACATCTCTAAAAACGGGGTGCGTCTTAGAATCACGGGTGTGTTTATTATTTCTTAGAATCAAAGCTTTTTTTCTGTTGGTGGTACTGAAATTAGTGTGCGTCTTACAATCGATGGCGTCTTAGAATCGAAGAAATACGGTAAATAAGCTCTGAGAATCCTGACACAGAAGCTTTCTGCAGATACTTCTCGCTTGTTTGGAAGTGGATCGTTGTAGTTATAAGGGCTACAATTCAAATTCTGGGCCAGATTTTACTTGGAGCCATTGGAGCTGAACATCTCTGGTAAACCTCTCACCAGATACTCTGCTCCCGGGGAGGAAATATTCCATTAACCCTGAACAATAACTGTATTAAGCTGGCCTGACTTTAAAACCGTGTTTCTGCTTTCAGATGGACCCAGCTTATGAGCCCGATGAGAACGAAATCCGCACTCTCTTCGGATTGCATCTAATGCAGAAGAGGAATGATGGTGTGATTGACCGATCGCTGTTCAAAAACATTGTTACTAAAAATAAAAATGTAAGTTGGGGGAAAAGATGTCTTGATAACAGAGCTAACTGCATGTGCTGTGTTTTCGTGTGTGGGGTGGGGTGGGGAATGGTGCAACAGAGAGAATCACGAGTGGGCCAGTCCTACGGTATGAAGTAGGGTCTATAGCTTAGTGGCAGAGCTCGTGCTTTGCCTGCAGAAGGTCTCGGATCCAATCCTGTTGCATCTCCGGTTAGAAGAATCTCTGAGGACAAGGCTGGGAATGATCTCTGCTGGAGAACCTGGTTATGACACTCCAACTACATGGTTCAGTAGTACGAGGACAGGTCGTGTGTTCCCATGCTGTGCTTAACAAAAATCTGGTGTTTTGTGCCAGTGCAAAGTTGTGTCTTGGTGTCGCACCGGTAACCCATGTTGGGGAAATAATGCGAGTGTGCTCACTGGTCATATATGCACAGAGAGGTTGGGACAGGAGAGAAGACTTGAAATATTCAGCATAGTTCTGCCTACATGGAGTAGGCAGAGAGTCATAGAATCATAGAATAGCAGAGTTGGAAGGGGCCTACAAGGCCATCGAGTCCAACCCCCTGCTCAATTCAGGAATCCACCCTAAAGCATCCCTGACAGATGGTTGTCCAGCTGCCTCTTGAAGGCCTCTAGTGTGGGAGAGCCCACCACCTCACCAGGCAACTGATTCCATTGTCGTACTGCTCTAACAGTCAGGAAGTTTTTCCTGATGTCCAGCTGGAATCTGGCTTCCTTTAACTTGAGCCCGTTATCCCGTGTCCTGCACTCTGGGAGGATCGAGAAGAGATCCTGGCCCTCCTCTGTGTGACAACCTTTGAAGTATTTGAAGAGTGCTCTCATGTCTCCCCTCAATCTTCTCTTCTCCAGGCTAAACATGCCCAGTTCTTTCAGTCTCTCTTCATAGGGCTTTGTTGACCCTTCATAGTCAATTTGCACCAGAGCAAGGCTGAGATTGCAAAAGAAAGATGCTTCCAACGAAGCACCAGTGGCTAAGTACACATCTGAATTCAAACACCCATCTGAACACAAGTATTCAAATGCCAGTCCTCCATTGTGTCCAAAACTAGGTGCCCCTCCAAACATGAAAAGTTACCCCTGTCCTTTGAGCAGGTCCAAATGCCTGTCATTTTCATCAAAGGCATATGCTGATGTTGTACTGTTTTAGAACAGCAGATGGCTCTGTTGAACACTTTTTCTTATGGGGGCATTGACCATGAAGCCTTTTAGGGCAGTGTTTCCCAAAGTGGGCAGTACTGCCCCCTTGAGGGTGGTGGGATTGCATAGGGGGGCGCCAAGAGGCAAAGGGGCGGCAGGGGGGTGCTTGAGGTGGCCTTTTCTGTACCAGGAGTTTTGGTTACAGAAGGAAATTTCTGATTGCTTTCCTGCACTATGGAGAGTGGTTCAGAAACTCCTGGCTGCAATTCCAGCATCATATTTGGTGGAACGTGGTTTTAGTGTGTGGTCTGCCTACTTCTCTCCAAGCAAAGAAATCGACTCCAGATTACAAAACGTGGTGATTTAAGGATCATGTTAAGTGACTTTAAACCATACATTGGGAAACTGGTATCCCTTCATCAAGCCCATCCATCACGTTAAGAATTTACAGAATAGTGAGGTACTCTACCCTAGTTACTAAATGTGATATCTAATATTCTTGCTAAATGACTATCAGACTTTGAAAAGATGATATCTCTGGATCAAGTTCATCAATTATGTTTAATTGAATTAACTAAAAAAATGCAATTGGATTTTGAATAAATATTCAATTAATTGTTACTGTTTTGAATTTTATTGTTATGTTCCTTAGTGGGTCGTTGAAAACCGCTATTCTGAATAATGATTTTTATAGGGTAGGGTAGGGGGCACTGGGCATGAGTTTGTGGAACAAAGGGGGCGGTGACCTGAAAATGTTTGGGAACCGCTGTTTTAGGGGAAAACATTGTAGGGGGAAATCAAGATTTCAGTTAACCATCACTTCTTGAATATTTTTCTCAGGCATGTACTTCAAGATAGCATTATGCTTATGCAACGGCAGCAGTAACTGGACTATCCATTTTCGCTCTTAAGCATAGGATGCCCAGAAATCTGGAGACATACGTAGATATGTTATAACTATCAATGCAGTGAGAACTGGAGAAGCAATAAGGGCTCCTCTATATGGGGGAAAGCTGTTTTGCCCAGGAATTCCCTTGCTTTCAATGGATCTGTGTAGGAAAGAAGTCCTGACTCCTTTTTTTAGAAAATAATTTATTACACTTAGCTAATACAATGTTGGACAGAGGAGAAAAACTAAACAAATGAACAATTGTACAATGAAAAATCAAATGCAAAAAAGGGGACCAAAAAGTAACACATTTTGCAACGTAATTGAATTATAAGAAGGAAAAGTGTTTATATTTCTGAAATTCCAGGCTGTTTCTAGCCCTTAAGTCTGTAAAAGGGTAAAAGACATTAGAAATGTGCTTATCGGAAATAACGTTAGGGAATTCTGATTAGGAGAAGCATATTGGTAAACTGTACTCACAAGTAGCAAGGTACCAGTAATTTTAAACTTACTACTGTATAGAATTTTCCAAGACAGATCCTTCCAGTAAGAAAGCATCGTGGCTTAATTTGAATTCACTGCTGTCTAAAAATTCATATCTCGGAAGATACCAGTGTGGGATTGTTTAGAGTCAAGACTCACAAGATTTCTTAAAGTAATTGCCCGGATCATTTATTTATTTTACTGGCTTCAGTAATGCTGTTTAGCTCCAAGGGATCTACTTTCTTGTAGATTTGCAGGCAGTTTCCTGGTGTTACAAAATCATAATTATTTTAAAAGGTGCCTTCATGATCACCTCCTTCTTGTTTCAGCTGCCTGAGCCGGCTATCCGAGATCTGATTGTTGCAAGCATTGCTGTCAAATATACCCAGTCTAATTCCGTTTGTTATGCCAAGAACGGACAGGTAAAAATTCAAGGGAAACTGTGCTACTGTATATTTTCTGGCTGATGTCAGCTTTTAAAATTGGCTCTTATGAAACAAATGTAAGCGGGCTGGTTTAGACAACCTTATGCAAAACTGTGGACTGCTGTCAAAGTTCTGATGAGTTGCTATTGATACAGGAAATCCTTCTTTGGGTTCCTTCCCAACTCTTTCTGTTCCCTGACTGAAAGGCTCTGAGATTTCCCTTGTGTGTGCAACTGTGCTTCAACTCTGTTGTAGCAGCGTAGAGGGTGAAGATGTATACATTGTAAGGGTGGTAAAATGTGCATTCTTTGCCCTGAAAACAAATGCCTCAGAGTGTGGCAAATGTGTCTTCAAACCATTTCCACCCCACCCCGGTGTCTGTCTTCATCCAAAATCCAAATGAGTAAGTGTATGTGAGGGTTTTTCCAGCCTGTCTTTTCCACAAGGCCAGTTGCTGTGAAGTGGGAGAGAGGGAAACTGTGGCGTTACACCCCACAAGTCAGTTCCCTAATGTATGTCTATTTGTAAGTCTATCGTGTTTAGAATGTTGACCTGAGTGGGTGGAGATTGAATATCTTAGGAGGGGGGAGGAGGATATATAAGGGAATGATCGAGGTGATGGGAGGGGTGTTTTTAAAGTACTTTGGTTCGAGGGAGAATTAGAGGATCAGGGTAAAGAGGGTTGTCTTTTGAGTGTAGTGTGCAGATAGACAGTTGGTGTATATTAAACAATCCTGATAATAAAGAATGTTCAAGAGTGAAGGTGTGAGAGAAAGGAAAGCGTGTATGAAAAGAGAGAAAGAATTGGATGAGAGGTTTTAACAAGGGTCTGAAAAGTTTTCTTTTGAAACAAAGTTGGTGAACATTGAAATAATTTTTTATTCAGCTTGTTTTACTACCACAAAAATCCCATGTGTCTCCTTGGTATTTATCATCTGCAGTTATATACATATAACACCCGTTCTGACATTAACTCACCATCAGCACATATAATTCACAGCGCATTATTTTATTCCCGAAATTATTCCTGTTTAACCCCTTTCTCCACAGAGTTTGTAGAAAGGGGGTGTTTGTCCCTCGCCTCAGGCTCATAAAGTGGTGGCGCTTAGCTTGAGCAGGGTGTGTCCGCGGACAGGCCTGTTGTAAAGAGCCTGTGTCGTGGCACAGAAACCCCTTAGAGTGCTCCCACAGGTACGTACACCCTGTAGTGTCCCCCTCACAGTTAAACATGTATTGCTGGACTCCAACTCCATTCAGTCCTAGCCTACATGGCCAATGGATAGGGTTGATGGGAATTGTACTTCAATGTTCTTTGGAGTACCAGGGGTACCTCACCTCTAATTTAAACAAAGACCTTTTTTCCTTGAGATGGAAGTATCTTTTAAATCTTTTGAGTATCTTGTTGTTGATTGTTAAAAAGTACAGGGCTGCCTCTCTGTCAGAGGGTATTTTGTCTTGGTCAGATGTGATGAAAATATAACAGACTTTCTATCTTGAGACCAGTGGGGACTCTCAAGCCTCCAGCAGTTCAATTTATTTATTTATTTATTGCATTTATATACCGCCCCATAGCCAAAGCTCTCTGGGCGGTTTACAAAAGTTAAAAACAGTAAACATTAAAAAAGTATAGAAAATTTAAAACCATCAAAAACATAAGAACAACAGTATAAAAACAACAGTTCTGGAGTCCGTTAAAACCATGTTATTCTGGTTGTGCTTTTTATATTGTATTGTGTATTTGTGCTTTTAACCTGTTGATTGTCTTACTATGATTTTAATTTTTGTGAACCGCCCAGAGAGCTTCAGCTATTGGGTGGTATAGAAATGTAATAAATAAATAAATAATAAATAAATAAATAAAAAACAAACTTAGCATTGTTAAATGCTGTTAAATGCCTGGGAGAAGAGAAAAGTCTTGACCTGGCGCCTGAAAGATAACAGTGTGGGCACCAGGCGAGCCTCATCAGGGAGATCATTCCACAGTCGGGGGGCCATCACTGAAAAGGCCCTCTCCCTTGTTGCCATCCTCCAAGCTTCCCTCGGAGTAGGCACTCGGAGGAGGACCTTAGATGTTGAGCGCAGTGTACGGGTAGGTTCATGTCTGGAGACGCGTTCCATCAGGTATTGCGGTCCCAAGCCGTGTAGGGCTTTATAGGTTAAAACCAGCACCTTCAAGTCAGAATTCTTGCTGCACCCATTCATCTTGATCCTTGCCCCCTGCATTCTTGCCTCTACCTGCTTATGCTGAGCTCTTGGGAAATAAATTTGTCCAAAGAAAGGAAGGCCTTCATTTCACAAGTGTTTCCAAAACTATTTTGTCCAAGCGAAGTTGGTGCAGCCCCCTTTTTAAATTCCCATTTTGCTTAGTAAATGCAGCTACATTAGTTCTGCAAGCTGATGTGGTTTTTCAGTCTCCCAACTTGACTGCATTTGATCTCTTCTTACCCAAATTCCATTGCTAGCATGTCTTCCTGAAGCAATTCTTTTAACTTTCCCTATAACTTCACTTCCCCCAATTTAATCAAATAATTTCAATAAAAAGGTAAAAACTACAACATGTGGGGTCTTTGCCTCATTTGTTGACCTGAAAGTGAAGCTACTCAGGAAAAATTTGGAAGAATATAAAACGACAAAGGCAATTTTTCATGCCCATGCAGTTTGATCCTGTGCATGTTTACTTGAAATAAATCACACAATTGGACAGTAGGGCTTACTGTTCATGTAAGTGTGCATAGAATGGAGGCCTAAGTAGTGCATTCTTCGTGGGGTGGGTGGGTGAGAGAAATGGAAAAAATAAGCAACACATCTTTTTTAGTGCTCTTTACAGATCTAAAGTCACTTTGTTGCTTTTAGACAGATTTCCCCTCCAGTTATTTTGGACATCAGCCTCAAGCAGCAAGGCCAATGGTCAGGAATGTTGGACACTGCAGTCCAAAACATCTGGAGAACACCAGATGTTTTGGACTACAGGGCAGCCTTTCTGTTCCCACAGTTATTTTATATATAATTTAGTTTGCTCCTAAAATCACCCTATTTTAAAACATTTAAAAAGAAACTCAGTAAATTTGTAATTCTTGTCAGAATAGGTTAGAACCACGTTAAATGGCTGCTACAGCATCAGAAACAGCACTCTGTAGAACAAAAATCAAATTGTCAAGAACGCACATTTACTGTCAGGAATGCTCAATCATGATTCTAATCACATGCTGGGAAATTGAGGATAAATGTCTATCAGTAAAATATACTTTAGTTAAAAAAAAATTATAAGGAATGAAAGAAATAACTTCTAGGAATCTTAGAGGATTTTTTTTTTAAAAAAAAATCCCCCTATGGCTTCATTATTTCCAAACATTTTGCATCTCTATTCTTTCTATAAAAGTGTTCTTATTACATAGTTTTCAGAAATCATTTTTTTTTGGGGGGGGGGAGTAAAAGCTGGGTAACAATATATCAATACAGCACCATGTACATTAATGGTGCTATATAAATAAATAAATAAATAATAATAATAATAATAATAATAATAATAATAATAATTGAATTCTAGAAGAAAATATTTCATAATCCAAAGCAATTCCCCCCCCCCCACAAAATTGGGAAAAAACAAAATCGGTCCTTGGTGCAGGAGGGGGGAGGGAGCATTTCTTTTCTGGGCCTTCACATCCCTAGGCACAATTCTATACATTTTTAGACAGAAAAGACTCCTACAAAATGGCTGACTAAAGAATGCTGGGAGTTGTAGGACTTTTTTCTGTCTAAACATGCATAGGATTTTGGGTTACGAGCTGCACAGCTGATAATCCTGCAGGTCATCCCAAACTCACATTCTCTCCACAAGCATAATAAAATACAACTGGTCTATTGAAAAAGTATTTCTGCTGTTTCTCCCCCTTAATTCCCTCTCCCTCCTTGATGGCTGATCAACCTCCAGAGTCCTTGCACATGTAGCTTCATTTTCTACTGCGAAGCACTGTAAAAAAATGAATGTGCCATCTGTAGTGGTGCTGTGAAAGATAGACTCTCTAGGATTCAAATAAAAGCAGGAGTCTAGTTTGCTATTAGGGCAAGTAAAATACATTTCTATTCTGTTTATGGATGGTGTGCTCTGTGCTTGCACGGTCTCACTCTCCACTGTTGGTAAATTTTGAGCTGTGTTTGTATTTCCCTGGATATTAAATTTCTTTTTTTTAAGCAGCAGTTGTAGAACTTGTTAACATGAGTGTTATTCTCGGAGTCAAAAAAATCTCTTAATTCACTTCATCCTATGATTTGTTTTACGTGCTCAAGGAGCTGTTCAGAGGCTAGGCTGAGTTTGAAAAGCAAGGGAAGGAGTAATTTAGGATTTCTATTTTGTTCCTGTTTCTTCTGTGGATAAAGCTGTTTATACAATCATTATTTCAGTTTATGGGCATGAGGGCAGGCTTCTGTTGCAGTCACTGACAGCTCCTCAACAGCCAGCTAGAACATGCCGAGATCCTTTGGAGATATAAACAAGTACTTTTTAATGTGAAATTACTTGTCTCAGTTGGCTACTTCAGATACTCCAGTACTTGGCTAAGTATACTGTTGGCTGCAGAACTGTTTTGAAGCTTTGAGCACCATTGAAATCAATAGCAAAACCCCTGTGAATGTTCAAGGACCAGGGCTGCACCCAGAATAAAGAAGCTTTTAGGCAGCACATTACCTTCCTAGGACAGCTTCTCGGACTGTTTTTATTTGATGGCAGTAAATATGCTGTTGTCTGGTTCCTGGCATTGGGTGTCAAAGGTGCCCAAAATTCTTACCTTCAGAGCTGACAGCTGGGTTTACTGTTTTTTCCCTTAATCAGGAATTGCTGAGTTAGAGAGGAAGAGGCGACACTCAAGTTCAGTTACCCGAAAGGAAGATGTATATGCTTAAAAAGCAACCCCCAAAACTTTTAATGGTGGAATAAAAATATAAAATACGTAGGGTTCTACGTCACTCTTCTGTAATGGAAGGGCTAAAGTTTGCAAAAAAGTCTTTGATCTAGTGGATCTCCCAGTGGCAGAAGAGGGGTGGGAGGGAGACTTTTTTATGGCCAATTTTCCCTTCTGATGCCATTTCCCACACTTTTCCAGAGGGCTCCTCCTTAACCTACCAGATCAAATTTTCAGAGAGCTGCAGGGAAATTGATGGAAGCCATCTCTTCCCCCTCCCCCCCCCCCCCCACACTTTTGCCTGCAGGAGTGTCCCATAAGTGGTGGCCCGCTCAGGCCCCGTAACTCCTTCGTAAAATTCATTCTAAGATTGGCTGTTTGGCAGAGAATGTCAGATTGCTTTACTGTAGAGAACAAACAATTCTTATTGCCTTACTCATGTCGCTTTTTTAATTAACACATTTTGACAGCTTCCAGGAACTCTCAAATCTATCTTCTCTCTCTGAAATGAAAGGCCAAGAATGATTCTTTTACCTCAGCTGCAAACTCTCATTTAACTCTTCAGATTAAGGGAACTGTCACTGCATTAAACCCCTAGATGTATGTTTTGGCTTCTCTGATTGAAATAAGAAAAAGAAATTGCTTTTGTTATTATTGTATCTGGCTTCTAAGAAAAGGTCAGCTGGATTGTACCAAAAGTACCATTTGGGGGATATGTTTTTATCAGCCGAAAACACAGTTCGCACAGTATTAAAGTATCATGGAGTGATGTGTTAATGAGTCACTGTTAATGCCTGTCCAAATCAGATGATGGTTTGTTGTTGTTTATTCGTTCAGTCGCTTCCGACTCTTCGTGACTTCATGGACCAGCCCACGCCAGAACTTTCTGTCGGCTGTTGCTACCCCTAGCTCCCCCAAGGTCAAGTCTGTCACCTCCAGAATATCATCCATCCATCTTGCCCTTGGTCCTTCCTTTTGCCTTCCACTTTCCCTAGCATCAGCCTCTTCTCCAGGGTGTCCTGTCTTCTCATTATGTGGCCAAAGTCCTTCAGTTTTGCCTTTAATACCATTCCCTCAAGTGAGCAGTCTGGCTTTATTTCCTGGAGTATGGACTGGTTTGGTCTTCTTGCAGTCCAAGGCACTCTCAGAATTTTCCTCCAACACCACAGTTCAAAAGCATCTATCTTCCTTCGCTCAGCCTTCCTTATGGTCCAGCTCTCGCAGCCATAGGTTACTACGGGGAATACCATTGCTTTAACTATGCGGACCTTTGTTGTCAGTGTGGTGTCTCTGCTCTTAACTATTTTGTCAAGATTTGTTATTGCTCTCCTCCCGAGAAGTAAACGTCTTCTGATTTCCTGTCTGCAGTCAGCGTCTGCAGTAATCTTTGCGCCCAGAAATACAAAGTCTGTCACTGCCTCCACGTTTTCTCCCTCTATTTGCCAGTTATCAATCAAGCTGGTTGCCATGAACTTGGTTATGATGCTTAAAATTTATGCATCACTTCCTACCACAAAAAGCAATCTCGAAGTGACTGACACGGGGTGGGGCGTGACAAGGATCAATATAAACCATAATCAGCACAATAATACAAATAAACATAAATACTGTGGAAACACAATCTAAAAACAATACTGTATGAAAAGTGCAGAAATACGCAAAGTCGACCCTCTCTCACAACCTAGAATGAATCTCACATTATATCTCAGCAGAAAGTCTGAATTTGCACGCTCAGGAAACCTTCAGTTCCAGTGTATTGTTGCAAGCCATAGAGTAGCTCTTGGCAGAATGTTGCTCAGAGAAACATTGTGAGGCCTTTCATTTTGACGTGATTTCATCAAGGATGTATGACAGTTTCCTTGGCCAAGAAGGTAGCATCTACTCTACACCTTCTTGAGTGTTTCTGATCCCATATCCCCAGTTTTTGATACATAGTAGTGAAGCTGCCTAAAGCGATAGTTGTTGCCTGTGTCTGTATAGAGGTAATTTCTTGTAAATGCACCCATATGAGACAAGAGCTGGGATTTGTTATATCTTGGAGAACAACAACAACAACAACAACAACAACAACAACAACAATAATAATAATAATAATAATAATAATAATAATAATTTATTTCTTACCCGCCTCTCCGATTGGATCGAGGCAGGGAACAACAGCAAGCATAAAATACATAAAATACTGATTAAAAACATAGCATACACTGTTAAAAACATCCTAAAAGCATTCTAAAAGTATCCTAAAATTCTACTGGGCAGGCCTGCCGGAAGAGATCAGTCTTGATAGCTTTCTTGAATGCTAAAAGACTGTCAAGCTGACGAGTCTTCTCCGGCAGGCCATTCCACAGTCTGGGAGCAGCAGAAGAGAAGGTCCTCTGGATAATGGTTGTCAGCCTAGTCTTTGCTGACTGAAGTAGATTCTTCCCAGAGGACCTGAGTGTGCGGGGCAGATTGTACGGGAGAAGGTGATCCCGCAGGTAGCCTGGACCCAAACCATATAGGGTTTTAAAGGTAATAACCAACACTTTATACTTCGCCCGGAAACTAATTGGCAGCCAGTGAAGCGAATTTAAGACTGGTGTAATGTGATCACCCCTAGGTGTACCAGTGACCAACCTGGCTGCTATATTTTGAACTAGTTAAAGTTTCCGGACTAGGCACAAAGGTAGCCCTATGTAGAGTGCAATTCTGGCATATATGCAGGTATGGAACTCTGCTTGCCCGTAAGTGCTGAGGATAAGGGGAGTGTGGTCTTACGTTAAGGTTCAGTGCAGGGTTGAAGGAAGCACAGAAACTGCATTAGACAAGCAGCGTTTTTAATTGAGCAAGCAGAACATAGCATCTGCCTAGGATGTGGGATGTTACCAAATCCATTCAGAATGAAACCCTGGAGGTATATTAAACAAGTGTAATATTATGTCATGCCAATAGCTGACTTGTTAACTGGAGCCAATTATTAGTTGGCGGCTAAAGAAAGGCCACAAATCCAGCTTTTTTTTTCTTCACTCCCTGTCATGGGGGGGGGGGGAATCTTGACTTTTTTATGGTTCTGGCAAGATGTGAAGTTATTGCAAGGCGTGAGACAGCAAGTGATTCATTTCTTTCAGTTTGCCCTTTGACTTATGGCTTTAACATCTGTTGCGACCTAACCGAGTTGGAAAGTCTGAGACAGTGGCCAAGCCTGTTGGCCTGGAAAACAATTTGTGTCTCTCCTGAAGCTTTCTGAACAGTCCAGCCTTAGGGAGACCATCCAAAGCCCAGGGGAGGGAATAAGGAGAGCAGAATGCCATTTTTCATTGCCCCCCCCTTCCCGGTTTTAACATCAGAGAAGCCACTGTGTTGCAAGAGATGATTCTACACAGCCATGGAAAGCTACTACTCACCTTTTCTGTTTTTAGAAATGAGGGAGGGGGAGTAGCTTGGGGTGGGAGTATTAGTTTTGTAGCTCAGGCTAGAAAACAACTATGATAGCATGAGGAAGAATTGCCTACTCTAGTATGAACAAATCAAAGATACTGACATGTACTTTCCCCTTCTTTGAGGTGGTCTCTAGAGGCCTCCTCCAGGTTTTCTTGGGGTCTGAGATATGGGCAGTGGTTACTAGGGAAAGGGCCTTTTCAGAGAGCTTTGGCTATTGGGCAGTATAAAAATGTAATAAATAAAATAAATAATAAAATAAGTGGTGGCATCCTGGCTTTGGAACACTCCCCCAGAGTTGTAATTGTGACTGCAACCCAATGTGCACTTACCTGGCATTAAATCATATTTATTTATTTATTTATTGCATGTATATACCGCCCCCATAGCTAGAGCTCTCTGGGCGGTTTACAGAAATTCTAAAATGAGATAAAAACAAGTATACAAAATTTAAAATTCTAAAACACAGAACATACATACATGAAGCATTAAAAACCGTTAAAATAAACATGTGGGTGATTAAGATGAGCTGCCATATATCATGTGTTCATGATATTGAACACATTGAGTTTTATTTTGGAGTAAAATGCATAGGATTGCTTTGTGTAAGTATCTGGATTAGTATAAAATTCACAGCTGTGATTGTGTGAATACAGCACAGGTGTCAAGTCCTTATTTGACTAGAGTGGGTTTTGAACCCTTTCCTGTATTCACTTATAAATCTAAGCAGCTCACCACAGTATACATGCTTCAGACAAAATAAAATACACTTCTCTTAAAGTCTCCTCTCCTCTCTAGTAGGTCTGTGTTGAATTGCTTGCCAGACGATTTATAAATAAGCTATGTAATGAGTTTTTCTTGGGTGTTTGGACATATACAATAGCACAGTGGTCCGCAATGTGGCCAGTTTTCCTTCCTATTTCTAACCTTCCTGTTTCTGATCAGCTGTTGAATGGGGGATTGCGGAGAGGAAGAGGGAGGCATTGATTTGCTTATGTGGACAAGTTACATGATAATTGAACACTGTCCAAATTTAGTGACGCTAAGGAGTCTGAGGCTGCAGCCCTAAGCACACTTATTAGGAAATCAATCCTCTTGAACTTGGTGCGACCTCCTTCCAAGTAAATGCACCTGAGATCAAGCTGTGCAATGCTCCTTTTGGGGTGGGGGGTTGGCGGTGGTGGCACAAGTCTCTTTCAGACATTCAGGGCTGCTCTGAATCCCCTCCAGGCTAATGAATTCTAATCACTCAGCCAGAATTGTGCTGTTTGGCTGCCTTGAACATCTGTGTTAACTGCCCATTCTGACAGTGTTCAGCACTGCATTTTGTGCTACCGGAAAGCCAGGCAGCTGTAATATCGTCAACTCAGTTGTAAGTTTTCCCCTAGGGGCTGGGAACCCCACTTTGGAAGAAACTTGCCCTAAACTCTCCCCTTTAACTGCTTTTCCAGAACAAGCGGGATGCCTAGAAGCTTTCATCATTTGTACACTCTCTTTGACTTGGCTTATTCCAAGGATGATTAAATAAAAAGCATACAAAATCTTCTTGTTTGCTAACTTAACTAAATTTGCAGAAGGCAGCCAATATTTTGCTTGCCTTTTTTGTTTTTTGCAAGTAACTGTTTGCCTGTAATTGGTCAAAAACATCCTTGCAGTCAGGGGGTGATCTGCAGGAATCTTGTTTCTGAGCTGGTAAATATTGGTGACACAGTTTATTTAATGTTTGACTTCACTGGCGAGGCTTCAAGGGCAATGCTTTGGAAGAAGTACCTGTTGAGGTTTTTGATATGCCTTTTAATAATAGTGCTCTCTGTGTTTTAGGTGGTTGGCATTGGGGCAGGGCAGCAGTCCCGAATCCACTGCACCCGCCTGGCTGGAGACAAGGCAAACCACTGGTGGCTGAGACATCACCCGCGAGTGCTCTCCATGAAGTTCAAAGCTGGAGTGAAAAGAGCAGAAATCTCCAACGCCATTGATCAGTATGTCACTGGGACCATCAGCGAGGTAAAACATGGGACAGTTGTCTAAAGACACCTGAGAACCTAACACATCAATGTTGGCTACAATTCCCTCTTAATTAAGTCAGTCTGTATTGTGCAAATTATGGCCAG
The DNA here is from genome assembly GCF_023053635.1 of Elgaria multicarinata webbii. NCBI lineage: Eukaryota > Metazoa > Chordata > Lepidosauria > Squamata > Anguidae > Elgaria > Elgaria multicarinata. Next base: position 21,105,771 of record NC_086172.1, read on the forward strand.
GGTTGAAGTTTTGGGCCAGTGAAGTTTATCCTTGCATCCTTCAGGAGTATGTTAGACAGGTCCAGGGAGAGGACCTGTAGCTTTGTGGATGAACTAGGCCAGGAACGTATTAGGAGTGAGTTCCTCTTGGTGCACCTTTTGAGATCATCAGTCATGATATTCTGCCTGGATGGGATGGGGCTTTGGGAACAGTTTGGTGGTTGGAGTCCATCCTGCTGGGTAGATTCCCGATGGTGGTGATGGGGAACGTCTTTTCAGCACCTCGGCCTTTGCGCCTATGGCATCCTGCAGGGTTTCATCTTGTTCCTCATGCGGTAACGTCCCCATGGGTTGCTCAGAGAGATCATCCAGACATTTGGAGTTTGCAGTCACCACTATGCAGATGACACGTAGCCCAATATCCTTTTCCCATTTCAATACGAGGAGGCTGTTGAGTTTCTAAATCATTAAATTAGTGGCATTTAAGGGGAAAAAAGAGTAGTGAGCCATGATCCTGGTGGGTTATTAAAAAGTTTGTGTTGGGCTGCTTGTACTAAACACTGTGTTGGGGCATTCTGATGTTTGCTCTCACTTACTGGAGTAGCAGAAAACAGGCCAGGCAAAGCATATGACTTTGAAATGCTCTCGGGGAGTTGCGGTAGGACGCTGTGGTGTGGGTGGTTGTTCTAAAACTAAGGAATCCAAGGGCTTAGAATTTAATAAATTCTGACTATAAATTTTCTAGCAAAGTGATATTACAGCTATAGAACAGATGTGGACTTCAATATAACAGCCGTCCCGTTGCTCAGAGTGGGCTGCTGGGAGAAATGTTGATAAGGCATTGCCTCCGCTCCATTTGCTATGCATTGCTGAATTCCATCAATCTAGCAGGTGATTAAAAGAACCACCCTTCTTTAGGATGAAGATCTTGTCAAGTGGAAGGCGATGTTTGAGGAAGTCCCAGCAGTGCTGACGGAGGCAGAAAAAAAAGCATGGATTGAGAAACTGAAGGGCGTCTCCCTTAGCTCTGATGCATTCTTCCCTTTTAGGGACAATGTGGATAGGGCGAAACGGGTAAGGCTGTGGAACTGGAGGTTTCTGTCATTCGTAGTGATGTGACGAACATTTCAATGATTCCAAATTTGGCATTTTGTGGCGGGGATGAAAGCTCTGGCAAAAGAGACAGGCAGTGGGGACAGGGTTTCTACATACCTTTTTAAGTGTAGGAAGTTTTGAGGAGTCTTAGGCCTTAGCTAGACCTAAGGTTTATCCCGGGATCGTCCCAAGGTCATCCCTGTGCATCTAAATGACACACAGGGGATCCCGGGAGCAGGCAGGGACGACTCCTGGACGATCCCGGGATAAACCTTAGGTCTAGCTAAGACAGCCTTCCTCAACCTGGGGTGCTCCAGATATGTTGGACTACAACTCCCAGAAAGCCCCAGCCAGCTTTGCTGGCTGGGGCATTCTGGGAGTTGTAGTCCAACACATCTGGAGCGCCCCAGGTTGAGGAAGGCTGAGCTAAGGCCTTAGTTCTTTTTCATTTATTTTTTAAAAAATCCACCGTCAGCAATTGCAGGAGCCCAGGAGTTCTTCCTGAATGCCTAATGGAGAGGGAGTGGTCACATATTCTCCAATAGCATCCATGAAGAACTGCCAGGCTTCTCCAAATGCCGGAGGTGTTCTTTTTTAAACAATACAAATTAGAAAGAAGACCCCTTAACAACTGGCTTTACTTTAAAAGCTATGTGGAAATGCTGTGTCCCCCCCTCCCTCCCCAAGGAGAATGTTTTCTGAAATTCTCCACCTCCCTGTGAAAGAGGCAGAAAAAACAATGGCTCTTTCATAGGGAGTGAAAAAGTTCCCCAAAACAGGGGGCAGGATTTGGCACAGCACAAATCATTAGTGTCATGAGGTGACAAGAACTCAAAGGGGCATCTTGTCTGATGAGCTAATCTTAGTCCAGGTAGGAGCTGAGATACATGGGCTCCCTAAAATTTGGATTATCTAGGTTAGGACTGCAAGCAAGATTACCGTACTTGTGGTGGTTGTGGGCAGCAACTAGCTTAGATAAAAGGATGGCTAAGGCAAAGTAGTCTAGCCATACATTGCAGATGTATGTACCACCAAACCCAGTATGTATCCACCAAACCCAGATGGGCTACAATTCACATCTTGCAGCACCTCCCAAAAAGAAAGTCTTGGCCTTTGAATATAGAACCTATTTTACCTCCAGTTGGGACAATCTCTGCCCCAGAAGTGTTGTCAACTTTTGTGGGAACTGCATTCCACTGGATACTTTGTGGTGAATTGTGCAACGTCTAATGAAATGGATCAGTAAACTGGTTGTTTGTATCTTCCGTCTTGTTTTCTCATCAGAGTGGAGTCCAATTTATTGCTGCCCCTTCTGGTTCAGCCGCTGACCAAGTTGTGATCGAAGCCTGTGATGAGCTGGGAATAACGCTTATTCATACCAACCTCCGTCTGTTCCACCACTGATGTTCCTCAGGGTCGTTGCAGACAATCCCCTTTGCTCATTGGTCTCATCCTTGGTCTCAATGAAAGCATCCTCTCTAGCAATTCTTTTAAGTCTTAAGGATGCACTTTCTTTTTATAATTTGCCTATAACACCCCTTGCTTTGAAAGTAGTAAAGCAAAGTAGTGAATCTGTAAAGGCTCTCTTGAAAAATAAATGCGCAGAACTGTTGGTAATGTGTCTGAAGTCGAATTCTTTATGCATTTGAGGCCTGGATGTTGGTTTTATTACAATGCTCAGAATCAATTGCTTGATTTAAAATTATTATTTTACATGAACTGGACATTGTGTGTGTTGGGAGCACAGCCATCAACAGGGCATCGCCAAAAGTAGCCCCCAAAATAACAAAGGTGATGCAAAATGCCTTACCACTGCACTTTCTGTATTGGTTGTGCACTGGCTTTATGAGTGTGATTGCAGCTTCTCCCTCAGTTGATGTCCAGGCTGATGGAAGAAGGTCTATAAAGATTTCCGTCAGTGTGAGTTGCTTTTAACCAAGTGTTTAGCAATTATGCAGGTAATGCAGCTTGAAAGGGGTAGGGGTGTGTGCAAACATTGCTTGTGTAGTTGCTAGTCTCATCGTTAAGAACATAAAAAGAGCCATGCTGGATCAGACCAAGGGTCCATCTAGTCCAGCACTCTGTTCACACAGTGGCCGACCAGCTGTCGACCAGGGACCCACGAGCACCCTGTTACAAGGTAGTTCTCTTGTGAGTGAGCAGTGCTGACTCCATCTTGAGGCAGCCAAAACGCCAAGGCGTCTTCACCCCCCACCTCCAGCAGAGATGGGACAAAAGCACAGGAATGGGACTGAGAGCAATCAAGCAAGGCTAGGTCAAGTAATCCATTTTCCAATAGACCTCCTCAAATGCGTTCCCCAGAGACAAAGGTGGGGGTAAAATTGAGCAGAATATGAATGATATCTAGTAATATACTTGGGCATGCAAATGTTAATGCATTCCTATTGTTAAACTCTAGCCTGAACACCTGTCTTTAAGACAGTCACTGGCGTGTAGGGTCATTTTTTGTTGAAGGGGTGTTTCTGGCAAGTACAGCCATCATCTCAAAATACCCTCTTTTGTTATGTCTTTCTCCCACAACAAGTAGCATCACATCCGGTGCTTGTGGGCAGTTATGTCACTGCTTTTCTCTAAATTGTATAAAAAACCCAGGGTTTGAGAGTCACGGTCCCCCTCTTCCCAGAGGCATGGGTCCATGCTTCTGAAACCACTAGGTGCCTCCCTCGCCCCTAAGATGCCACATTGCTGCCAAAATTGCTGAGTCTCCTGCTTTTTCTTTCCTCGTCACCTGAGACCAGGAGTTGCAACACTGACCAGTTCCTGTCTGCAGGAAAGGGCTTCAGCCCAAGGACAGGCATATTGCCTTTGGAGGTTTTTCATGCCACCCTGTCCTTCATCTCTCCCTGTGTGTATATGTTTTAAGTCTCAGGAAGTCTCCTTCTCAGTCTTGAAACTACTTCTAAGCCTCCACTTGCTCAGCTAATTTCCCCCAAACTAGCTTGTGCATTTCTCTCTGTTTAAATCTCAATAAACGTGCCATTGTGGCATTATCCTCTTCAGTGGTGTGGATTTCTTTGGGTAAGAATCGCCTTACTTAGCCACAGACGTCCTGTTGTCAACGTCTAAAGATTCCTTATAAGCGGGTGTGTAGGTCTCATTAGAATGTGTGCAAGTTTGTATATGTGTCTAATAAGAGCACATCCCGTAACAACCCTCCCACCCATGTTCCCCAGAAATTGTTGTAGGCTTACCATGTGATAGAAGTCCTTTGACATTCTTTTGCTAGCATGGGAACAATTTCAGGAGAAGCTACACTGGAAAGGGGACGGCTAAAGGGGACCCTCAGTTTCATTAGGATAACTATATTTGCTATTATTTTCTTGATTTGGTACTTGATTGTATACCAATCTGTGTTCTTATGATGTTAATCTTTTCTTAGGACACTCCTCCCTGCAAATTTTTGAGACTAGTCTCTGTATCTCTGCTATTTCTAGTATTCTGTAATGTGTGCACACTCGCACGATGAGAGAGAAATCTGAAGCCTCGTCTTTCTAAACTGGAAAATGTTTACATTTCAACTTCCTTTCAAACCAGAAGTATAATAAAACAAGCTACAAGATGAGCACTGGTGCTGGTAGTTCAACCTTTTACTTTTGGAAGGTGTGCTTTGCACTTAGTAGGAACCATGAAGTGCAAAATGTTTTTTAGAAAGATGCATTTTTAAGTGATGGAAATAACCTCTGTCATGTTGACAGCAGAATATGTAGTAAGAGTAAGTAATTATAGCTAGCAAGGGAAAAGAAATTGGCAGCATGGTTTCTGGTGTGTGTGTGTGTGTTTAAAAGAATCACTGAAATATTCTGAAGCAAGTCTTGCTGTGGTTTTGTTTGCCACAATCAGATGCTATTAGACTTCCTTGATGTGTGACGATATTCATAAGTATAAAAGTGATCAAATAGCATAACTGGATCAATTTCTAAAAGGTTTTCTCCAAAGGACCAAAACGTCAACTTGAGACACATCCCTATCTCATAGGAAGTGTTTATGGTGTCTAGAGAAAGACTGACCTTAGAAAAATGTGGAGTTTGGCTGTGTTGTACCTATGCATTACCACTAATCTAAACAGACTACCCCATCAAAGGGTACTTTTTTAAATGTGAAGCCAGCTGTTGTGCAGTATTAAACTGGGAAACGAGAGCTTTCCATTTGTCACTGAACCTAGTGATTTGGGCTTCAATTCCCAGCACTCCTGGGAGGGCCTGTGGTTCAGTGGTAGAGCACATGTTTTGCATTCCATAGGAAGCAGGTTCTATCCTTAGTATCTCCAGGTAGGGCTGGAAAAAAACTGCCTGAAATCCTGGAGAACCATTGCTGCCAGTCAGTGTCAAAAATACTGGGCTAAATGAACCCATGGTCTGACTCAGTGTAAGGCAGCTTCCTATGTTCCTGTGTCTCTATGACCATTGCCCATGCTTCTTGAGGCTGATGGGTGTTGAAATCCAAAACACCTAGAGGACACCAGGTTGGGAAAGGCTGATCTCTGCCATTACTAGAAATTGGATTGTGGTGAACCACCCAGAGAGCCTCCGCTATTGGGCAGTATAGAAATGATGCTGATAGAAAACAACGGTGTGTGTGTGTGTGTAAAATAACAAACAAAACCCCCACACCAAGCTTCACTTTTCTTAATGGAGAGAAACTTTCTTACCTCTATATCTCCTGGAATGCTTTATTTATTTATTTCCAAAAACGGTGAAGGCTGGGGGCTCCAAGGTCAGTGAGGCCCCCAGCCTCCACTGTCCAAAATGTAGAGCTCCTTGGTCATAGAAAGACAGAACTGCATGGGTAGGCCTGTAGCCACCTCGCACAAGCCCTTCCTAGACGAAGAAATCTAGAGCTAGAGTATCCCCAGTAAGTTGCTGCCCAGGAATCTGCTTGACCTCCCAGGAGGGAGAACTACCCCCGCTAGGCAATTGGGTCCATTGCTGAATTGCTCGTACTGTCAAAAGGAAATCTACTATACTGTAATGTGAGCCTTTTAGATCTAGTCCTGCCTTCCGGGCAGAGGTTTAGTGGTAAATTTTGATGCTAATCATGACAAGCCCCCATGGCCATGATGATCCCAAGGAGAAGCCAATCATACTGTGTTTGAAGTCGTTTGAAGCAAGTCGTTTGAAAAGCTAATGAGCCTTGATTGCCCCTTCAAGATCAGGCCAGCCCAAGATGCTTTGCAGTACAACTGGGAATTATATATTGTTGCTGGGAATATTTCTCCTTTTCATATGGTCACCCTGCTGCCGCCAAGTCCCACATCCTCTACTTGTGTGTCTGGAGTGGGGTAGAGATGTGCCTATATGCAGAACTTTACATTTGTTTCCGTGTTTCATTTTGCTAGTTTCAGCACAATTTCCCCTCTAGTCTATCACAGTCATTTTGAATTTATTCTTGTTTTCTGAGGTGTCACTTTCCTGTTTTGCATTATCCACAAATTTGATAAGGATTTCTCCACTCCTTTATTTAAGACATTGGCAGCGGGGAGTGGGTGGGTTGAAGAGTCCCAATCCCAAGACAGAGATCTGTGGCAGTCCGTTCAAAACCTCCCCCCCAGTTTGATGAACCATTAATGAGTACTTTTGGGGTATGGATACTTTTTTTATCAACCAGCTGTGAATCCACTTGACGGTATTCTCATCTAGCCCACGCTTAAGCTGTCATTGAAACGCAGGTGGAAACTGGTCATGGTGAAGACCTTCATCTGGGCTTCATTTCATTCATACATAATTTCAGAAAAAAACAGTGAAGGGCAAACTTTGCCATCTGAAAAAGATCTGCTCAGTCATTTCCTAACTTCTGAAGCATGCAATAAGTCAAACTTCCCAATTTTTGTTTCTCTTGTTTAGTATTCAATAGGGCTGTGCTCCGCTTCTCCTCGGACCGGAGAAGCAGAAGCGGATTGGGGTGCTTCGCCTCCCCTTAAGGCGGAGGCGAAGCGGATCAGGGGAGCAGCGGAGCATTGCGGATCAAAGTGAAGGCGGATCCTTTGCCTCGATCCGGAGCTCCGCAAAAAAGGTAAGGGGGGGTTACTTGGCCCTGTCGCTGCCACCTGTGCGGCGACAGGGGCAGAGCCAGGTAAGGGGGCAAGGGGGAGGGGGGTCTTACCTGCATCCGTCCGCGGCCCCGCGGCTGCTTCAACTGAGCCCGAAGACTCAAACAGGAAGTCCAGGCCGCAACTGTGGCCTGGTCTTCCTGTTTGAGTCCTCGGACTCAGTTGAAGCAGCCGCAGGGCCGTGGACGGATGCAGGTAAGGGGGAAGAGGGGGGGCTTCACTAGAGCCCGTGTCCGTCGTGGCTTCACTAGAGCCTGCAGCTCAACCCGGAAGTGTAGGCCTACAGTTCCTGGTTGAGCCGCGGGCTCTAGTGAAGCTGGCGGCGGGCCGGGACGGAAGCAGGTAAGCTTACCTGGCACCGCCCCCCTGCCGCTGTGGATCTCCAATTCGGAGCCGGAGCTCCGCAGCGGACCCTAGGCGGATCAAGGCGGGGCAGATCGGGAGCAGGGGGTCCATGCATCGCCCTAGCATTCAAGCTGTTCTTTCCAATTCTGCAGCCAGTAATACATTGTATTCAGTGTGAACCTTGACAACTATACGCCTGTCAAGTGTCTTCTCTAACACTAATGTCCTGTCCATCAGCACTCCCTGGGAGCATTACCACTGTGTAATGAAGGCTTGATATATATACAAGGCTACTTCTTACTCTAGAGCAGTCCGCAAATCATATCGTAGTTAATTGCTTATCTTCATCCATACTACGTTTGTCTTGGAGGTGAAAGCTGTTTCTAAAAGTTACCCAGATTAAAAGCACCGGACATTAAAAATAAAAAGAAACTTAAAATAAAAAATAACTACGCTAAACTGAACCTGCCTCTTAGATGACAATTTTACCTGGATCAAATATTGTTTCAAGGACTGCAAACACAATTTTGGCGACAGCAGCCAAGGGGATAGGAGGACAGCTGTAATATTAACAACAGCTTGATCCAGATTATATGCGGCAATGATCTCTGAATTATTGTGTTAGCATTTATTAGCAGCACTCATTGCAATCTTGGCTCTACAGGAGGTGTTTTTTTTAGTTGTTGACCTTCAGTTGAATCCAATACTGTCATTCCAGTACTTTCTACAGAACCTGGAAGGGGCAATTGCCGCCCCTCCCCCCCCCCCCCCCGATAACCCCCTCAAATAATCTGGAGCAGACTTTTGGGCAGTGCAGAGGGCTACAGTGGGGAAGAGAATGTCTCATGGAATTTGCGGTCTGGATCACAGAGGGCCAGGTATAGGGCAGTAGGAGCAAACAAGACAGAGCAGAAAGACTTGTGCCATATTCTAACACAAATTCCATGCCTGCCTGTTGCATATGAACTCTGCCTCACTCACTCCTGTTCTGTTCTAAGCAACCTTTCTTCATCTCTGGTTTCTTAAAGGCAGGCGCCTTTCCTTATATCCTGAGGAAGGTATTTCCCTTTCTTCATCAAGGATTGCAAATAGCAAGTCTGTGCAATGTTGGAGTGTTCGATTGGGGCAATTTAGGTTCACGTTTCCACTCTGCCATGAATCTCATTGGAAGACCTTGCTTCAGTTCCCAAGTCTCAGCCTGATTTACCTCACAGGATTGTTGAGAGGATAAAATTTGGGGCAGATATCTCATCCTGCACTGCTTGGAGGAAGGGCAAGCGAAGTCTACAAGAAAGCAAGTCCATGACTAATTGGTGCCTAGAATCCCCATGAAAATGGAGGCTGAATTTAGTGTATCTCTGTTCCTAGGCTGAACTACATTAACCAAGAAAGGAAGGGAAAGCAACTTGACACCTAGCTGGTTTGTAAAACTTTTTATTAAAAGAGTTGTCTCCCACAGTAGTAAAGCTTTGGCACTTACAGTATAAAAAATATTCACTGATCATAATTATACCAAATTCCTCTGTCAACGGTGTCTTCATTATATTTTCCTGTAGAAAAACACTGAGGCAGGGAGGAAGCAGGGAAGGAAGATCAATGTTGATAAATAACAGTACGAGATACAAACATACCGCTTGGGAAAGAGATTAGGATCATTTAGAAAGATTTAGGACTGTGCATACTTTAAATATCACAGTGACAGGGTATGCAGTTCCTATTGATAACTGCGCAATTTGGTGAAGTTAGAATTTTGGATTTTCATTCATTTTTTTTCCTGTGGTAGGGGGAGCTCTTTCTCCCATCCCATAATGGGCCCCCACGTATGTTTACTTATTGCTGAGCAGTTTGAGTTAGTATGAGTTGTCTTGAGGGGGTCGGGGAATATTGAATGGTATTGAAACACTCTGAGCAAAAAAACAAACAGACAATATACAGCTATCGGTTGTGAAGAGAAGTCTTGGGGCGCTCCAAGAGTGGGTCTCCTTTGGAGAAGCTGTGAAGTGAGCAGAAGCTGAGAAAGGGACTCTGGCAACCCTAAGACAGATCTGCTTTTTTTTCTAGCAGTATTCTAGCATGGATGGTCTTGGCAAGTAGACTCTTCTTGGCTGATATTAAATCTCGATGGGTGTTAATCTCCTCGTCGGGTTTGCGTGTCTGATTGTAGATGTAGAGGATAGAAGCACTCAATTGGACAATGGACATTCTGTTGGGAGGAACATTGAGGAGGAAAATTAGTGCTCCCAACTCTACAAGACAGCAAGTATCTTAATCAGCCAAATAACAGGCAGCTTGCATTTGTTCACAATTCACATCGAGGGCTCTTAATGGATGACCTAAGCATGGAAGAACTGGAGGTGGCAACAGCTATTCCAGCTAGGGATTATGACTCAATGCACTGAGTCTTCAACTGGATCAGTGCAGTTCTACTGCAGAGAACGGAAATTTCCCCATCTCATTCACCAAAGAGACAGTGCAGTCGGCTTACCTTGATGCTACTAAACTTGAAACTAGTTGAATACACATCCTCCCTCAACACAATCCTCGTTTGAACATCTGTCCTTCTCCACAACACTCCCAGACATCTCATGGGAGATTTGTGACAGCCAAGCCAAGAAGGCCTGAGGAGCCTACTCACAAAGCTTCACTTCCCAGAAGTCATTGTAGAAAGCTATAGCAGTCTGATTTAAAACTTCTTTAGGCTGGTCTGGAAGCATTAGAACAAGGCAGGCAAATCTCAAACTTGCGGGATATATTTTGTGTTTTACTAGAACTCCCAAGATCCACCAACTGGAACCGTAACTGTTCACCCACAAGCTTCATTTCAGGAGTCTAATTTTGTTGTTGCTATTGTTCAAACAACTGGAATTCAGAAATCCTCACAGATCAACTGCATCACCCAGGGATCTGCCAGTAGATCTCAAACTGCCTTCTACCTAATCCTGTACTACTTGATGAAGCTAAGCAGCTATGAAACCAATCAGATTCTTAGATGGGAGACCACTAGGAGCCCCATTTAAGAGCAGAACATAAATATGATAAACGGACTCAGTGGAATAAGCTGCCCAACTAGTGAAAAAATTGCATTCTTGGTAGTGTGTACAGTCATGTGTTGTCAGCTGGATCGATATGCTATACTTACAGTATTTATGCTTTCTCTCCGTTTCTCTGAGAACTCTGTATAGGTGTGACCAGGAGAACTTTCAGGTGAAGATGCTGCCCCAGGTCTGCGGCAATTGTCACATCGCCAGCCCTTTATAAAAACAACAACAGCGCACTACATGTCACACAGAAGCCACTAAACAGAAGATGTTGATGATATATTAGTTTAATTTCAACAAGTTTCTACCTGCCATAATGGTACTAAAAGCATACGGTGGGGGCAGCGTGTATCCTAAAGTAGAACAGTCTATTGAACAGAGACGTTGATAGGCTTGATATCACTATATGGTAAATGGCTTGCATGTGTTCTCTAGCCATTCATTATTTCTTCTGATTCAGAGTGGGTCCATGCATACAGGCAGAGTCTGGGCTGATTTAACTCAATGGGAATTGTGCCCAGGGTTGCAATATTATTAGGATACCATTTTAAGGTTGAGATCATTTGAAGTGTATTCAAATGTCGGCTTAAATGAGATGCATGGACAAGTGTGCACAGATCACATAGGACATCATATCATTTCAGGAACTATTTAAGCTGTCCACATGAAGGGCATGTTACTGCTTTTAAATTATTATTATTATTATTATTATTATTATTATTATTCTGCTTTTAAATTATATACTGTTTTTAACTTGATTAATGGTTTAATTTGTTTTTATATTGAATGATTTTATCTGTACGCTGTCCTGAGATCCTAGTGATATAGGGCAGGATACAAATGTTTTAAATAAACAAACAAATAAATAAATAGCTTCGGCTATTGGGTGGTATAAAAATGTAATAAATAAAATAAAATAAATAAATGGTAGGACACTTGGATTTTCGCAGCCAGGACTAACAGCATAATCCTTCAGCACAGTCTCAAAACTGTGGTTACTGTGGATAAATCAAAGGTTATGACCTGAACATGGCTGTAGAACAGGCTAAGAGTGCACAAATGCCACAGATTTTGCTCTTTTCTGACCTCCCCTGTTTAATTGTTTTATTTGACTTGCTGGTTGCCTTTCAGTTCCTTTTAAAATGAACTCTATGAATATAAAAACCACTAAAATCTACATCTTGCCTAAATTCTGTCAGGTTTCTGAAACCATGTTTTATTTTCTCCCCCCTCTCTCTCGGACTGTGCCTCCACCCATACCACCTATTGTACATCACAGCACAGGTATAAAAATGCCTACCTGCTGCCCTCCATAGCAAGTACAAGAGCAGATGGCCCCAAGGTATTCTTTCTGCCACTGCTCTCCTACTCGGTACATCTTGCCCTCATCATAACAAGTTGCTTCATCTGCAAAAAAAAAAAAAGGAAGAAAGAAATAATTGGAGGAACAAACAGTGTTTCGTTAAATGGCATATACTTGGTCATTGTAAGGGCAAGAGATCTCCAATATGAGCTCCACCTTAAAACATTGCCAAACTTGTCTAGCAAGTTCCTAAAAAAATTCCAGGGGTATTGCCAATGCAGTCATGATTTTCTTTAAGCCTCCTTCTACCTGCCACCCTGTGCACAAAAGGTGCAGAGAGAAGGAAAGGAAAACATAAGCCTAGTGCTGTTATCTTATAGCAAGGGTTGGGTAATCTGTGGCCTCCAGATGTTGTTGCTCCAACTCCCATCAGCCCCATCAGGGATGACAGAAGTTGTAGAGAGACAGGTACATGGAGGGGCAGAAGTTCTCTACCCGTGCTTCATGGTTTTCAGCACAGCCATCACTGTTGTATCCAATGTTAAGTCTACTTTAAGTCACATTCATTTCAGTAGGCCTAACATTGAATACAACCCAATGGGCCAATGGTATTATTCTGTAGAGAGAAACACCTGAACGGGGCCAGAAGCTCCATCCTGCTGGCAGCAACAGGTTTTTGTGCCCCTTGCATTTTTGGAGCACAAGCAATGAGCAGCCCTGTATGTACTACTATTCTTGTTCAGCAAAACCCGTGGTAGGGAAAAAAATGTTCTGCGGTTCACAAATCAGACCCCAACTTGTCATACGTATTTGAGACATTTTCAAATGTTTTGAATTCAACAAACAACAATACCGTCTTTCCACTTTAGAAAGTAGACCACCAAAGAAAGAGATCGTTGTGCACAATGAAAGAGAACAGGGTGCGTTTTTATACATCGAAAGGGGTACTATATCTATACGTACGAGGTTCACACTTGAATTCGCCTTTTCCGTTTCCAAGGCAAGTGCAGCTCATCACCTGTCCGTTCTCCCCCTGCCTGTCCCACTTTTCACCAATCTTGTAGTTCACACCGTTGTCATGACACCATTCTGGATGGAAAAAAGGAATGATGGATCAATAGAGGAAAGCTGAATCACCTGGAACTTCAGACACTCTTAAGCACTATTGTACAAGCATGTGATGACTAGTGGAGATCACCTAGAGAAGCCTGTTACCTCTTATTTATTTATTTATTTATTTATTACATTTTTATACCGCCCAATAGCCGAAGCTCTCTGGGCGGTTCACAAAAATTAAAACCACAGTAAAACACCCAACAGGTTAAAACACAATTATGAAATACAATATAAAAAGTGCTGCCAGGAGGTTGTAAATGTCTCCTTGAGAGAGGGAGTGGTGCCGGCCTCTTTAAAAGAGGCGGCAATTAGACCACTCCTGAAGAAGCCTAAACTGGACCCGGAAGATGTAAACAACTACAGGCCGGTAGGTAATATCCCTTTCCTGGGCAAGGTGCTTGAGCGGGTGGTTGCAGGACAACTCCAGGCACTCTTGAATGAAACGGATTATCTAGATCCATTTCAATCGGGTTTCAGGCCTGGTTTTGGAACGGAAACTGCCTTGGTCGCCCTGTGGGATGACCTCTGTCGGGAGAGAGACAGGGGGAGTGCGACCCTGTTGGTTCTCCTAGACCTCTCAGCGTACTTCGATACCATCGACCATGGTATCCTTCTGGATAGGTTGTCTGAGCTGGGAGTTGGAGGTACTGCGTTGCAGTGGTTCTGCTCCTACTTGGATGGCCGATTCCAGAAGGTGGTGCTGGGGGATTATTGCTCTGTGCCGTGGCACCTAAGCTACGGGGTTCCACAGGGCTCTATCTTATCCCCTATGCTGTTTAACATATACATGAAGCCGCTGGGGGAGGTTATCCGGAAATGTGGACTGAGGTGTCATCAATATGCGGATGATACCCAGCTCTACATTTCCTTTTCATCAAACCCAGGTGAGGCAGTGGATGCGCTTACCTCTGTAGATGTGGCTGTTATACAGACCAATATTTTACCAATGACAAAGCAAGAGCTCCTCTCCAGTAACCATGGAAGTGATAGCGAGATAAGGACTGGAGACCAAAAGAGGGCTTCACTACGCATTTGGTATCCAAAAGTTATTATTGCTCTGTTGGACAAGCAAGGATTCTAGTGTGTTTTAGCCACACTAGTATCTGGTTGGGTACCCTGACCTGTACCCAACCCTGAAGCGATTTACACAAACAAGTATCCCAGGGTGAGAGAGCATTTGAACTTGCCAAGGGTTCACTTCAGCCCCTGATTCAGCCATGGTAATGAGGTGACTTATTACCAGAGGATTGTTAACATTGTGTTACAAGCCCTAATAGACCAAATGTTGCTGGGATATATGGAGAGACGAGGTGGACAAGAAATGCAGGCTATAATTCATAGAAAGTTCCAAGAGGAGTTATTTATATTTAAGCCAATTTTCTCAGACTGTCTTCAAGTTATCTGCTTGCGGATTTGGCAGTCGTTGGGCCCATTCAGAAGACACCTTAAACCATGGCTTTAACCATGGTGGTTAAGCCAGAAAGCCGGGCTGTGTTCAGAAGACACCTTAAACCACAGCTTTAACCATAGTAAATAAGCCCTTTTGCTTTATTCACCATGGTTAAAGCCATGGTTTAAGGTGTCTTCTGAACACAGCCCGGCTTTCTGGCTTAACCACCATGGTTAAAGCCATGGTTTGGAGTGTCTTATCTGTCAACTGGAGTGTTTACCTCTAATGCTAAACCATGGTTCAGCACTACATTCATGAGCTGAAAAGAGCCGATAGGAAGATATGGCATTTCACCGCTCCCTTCCTCCCACGTTACTTGGAAGAGGGATAAATCAGAATTCAGTTTCACTTTAGCAGATCCTTGGCTTGTCATTATTTGATAAGCAGAAATTGTAGTTAATTGCTAAACAAGCCATCAACAAACCCTGGGTTGTTTTGACAGCTTGTTTAACAATGAAAGTTTATTTTAAACCACAATTCCTGGTTCTCATGGAATAAAAAAACAGGAATCTGCTAAAGCAAACCTTAATTCAGGCTTATCTTTCCTCCCAGTCACATGGGAGGAGGAGGAGGAGGAGGAGGAGGAGGAGGAGGAGGGGACAGGAAACAAACTAGGCTAGCACTTTCCATTCTGGCTTGTGCAGGTAGTGCTAGATTGTGGTTTAGCATTATGTATGATAGCTGCCAAACACACAGAAGGAGAAAAACACTAGAGGTATCTTATTTCATCTGACAAAAATATGAGAATACAAATCAGAATAATTTACTAAAGTATGAAGCCTTGCAGCAAATAAAACGTACTGATCTGTAAGCCAGAGTTAATGTGTGGGCATTACTTTATTTGGCTTATGCTGGGCTTAAGAATACTGTGCCTGAAATTTCAGAGAAGGAGCCAAATCGACACAGGAAACTACTCACTTGAAGAGTCACATCTGAAGTGTCCACTGCCAAGGCCTAAACACTGGCACCAGAGTTTAAATCCAGTTTCAGACATCCTTTCCCATTCATCCCCAACAGAGTAGAAAGAGCCAGTGAACGTATCATAACATGAGTCGTCTGCAGGTTGGTCCACTCTTTCAGAAACTAGAAAGCCAAGAGAATGAGAACGTGTGTGACAACATGCAGCACCTCTCAGAATACAACTGGTTTCACTCCAAATGTCACCACTAATAATGAAGCATCCTTATGCTAATAAATAGCTCTTTCTGTTACCATAATAACTTGAGATCAGGTTATGGTTTGGATACTTCACTTCCTGTCCCACCCAAGGTTTTTTTTTGAACACCTCCCCAAGTGCTGTTTCTTTCTCCTGATCAGTATTAGAACAAACACCCCCACTATGCCAATTCTAAACATGTTTACTTGGGTGTAAGAGCCAGTAATTTCAAGAAGAGTACAATCCTATATGCCTAATCTGATGCAAGTCCCATTGAGTTCAATGGAAGTTACTCCCAGACAAGTGTGTATAGGATTGCAGCTATTTCCCAAAAGTATGATTGGGGCTGTAGCCTAAGAAAAGAAAAATACATTCCATAGACTAATCTGGAGCCTTATTCTATCCACTGCTGGGAAAGGCTCCCATTGTGTGCAGGAGAAACAAGGAATTCCCTTTTTATGCTGAGCTTGGTGGACGCATACATGGAGTCACTCAACCAGAGCTTTAGGAGGGTAGAAAAGATAACAGGGGAAGGGCAAGAATGAAGGCCATGTGGAGCTCTGCTCCCTTTCAGAAGAAGACAGCCTACAACAAAAGAGGTTGTGTTGTACCCTGCCTCAATCCGGAGGGAGAGGCGGGTAACATATTATTATTATTATTATTATTATTATTATTATTATTATTATTATTATTATTATTATTTCTCAGCTGCTAACAGGCAGTGGAGGGTTGGTGAGGAAGTGATGGATTCCTTGTTTTTCATGCAGAATGTCCCAGGTTTAGCATCTCCAGGTAGGGCTACAAAGACTACTCTTAGCTGAAACCCTGGAGTTCTGCTGCCTGTCAGCGTATACTAAACTAGGCGGCACTTTCTACAAATGACGCTTCATGTATTTCTACTGGGATCATGGAGCTTGACGACAAGTTCCATGAGACCCAACAGGAATGTAAACTTGGAAGAAGTCATTCCCAGCCCCAGGGCCTCCCCTGGCTCACTCTCCTGTGCACTGCTGCCAGTCCCCCCTACCCCTCAGCTTTGATAGGTTGCGTTTTTTACTTGAGAAGGAGGGCTGGCAGGGAGGACAGGGAGAAGTATTGGTGGGGTGCAGGATGAGTTCCAGTTGGGAGCTTCTGGCATTTTGGACACTCTATGGGAATCCTGCGTACTGTACCATTTTGAACTGGGGGGTGGGGGAAGGGCTCATCTGATTTAATTCTTTTAATTCTTTCTCGTTGTAGATCACAAGCTGAATATGAGCCAACAGTGTGATGTGGCTGCAAGAAAGGCAAATGCTATTTTGGGCTGCATTAATAGAAGTATAGCTTCCAAATCACGTGAGGTACTGGTTCCTCTCTATTCGGCCCTGGTTAGGCCTCATCTAGAGTATTGCGTCCAGTTCTGGGCTCCACAATTCAAGAAGGATGCAGAAAAGCTGGAGCGTGTTCAGAGGAGGACAACCAGGATGATCAGGGGTCTGGAAACAAAGCGCTATAAGGAGAGACTGAAAGAACTGGGCATGTTTAGCCTGGAGAAGAGAAGATTGAGGGGAGACATGAGAGCACTCTTCAAATACTTAAAAGGTTGTCACACAGAGGAGGGCCAGGATCTCTTCTCAATCCTCCCAGAGTGCAGAACACGGAATAACGGGCTCAAGTTAAAGGAAGCCAGATTCCAGCTGGACATCAGGAAAAACTTCCTGACTGTTAGAGCAGTATGACAATGGAACCAGTTACCTAGGAGGGTTGTGGGCTCTCCCACACTAGAGGCCTTCAGGAGGCAGCTGGACAAGCATCTGTCAGGGATGCTTTAGGTTGGATTCCTGCATTGAGCAGGGGGTTGGACTCGATGGCCTTATAGGTCCCTTTCAACTCTACTATTCTATGATTCTATATAGAAAACTAACAAGTCAGGGAAATAGTTCCTAGTCTAGCCTTCTCCTGGACTTATTTTTTATGTGGAGAAAGTGTTTGTGTGTGGACAATATTCAGTCCTATGAGCAGTTGCTACCTGCAGTCTGAAGTGGTATGGCCCAGACACAGAATTTAACACCTCAGGCGGAGCAAGGCCGCAGCGATAGACCTAATGCCTGTCAGCAGGTCTAAGGCTGAGGTGGGTGCTGAACCCAGGTTGTTCTATCCAATGGGGACCACTCCATTCCTTATCTTATTTACTATTTTCAATTAAATGTTTTATTTAGTGTTTAGGTAATTATTACGCAGATTATGAAATTAATTAAGGACTGCCACAGCAGTGGAGGAGAGACAGGATTTCTGGGACACTGATGGGTAGGCACAAAAGGTCCGATACATCAGGAGAAGTGTAAGTCCCACAGCTCCTGATCCATTCAGAACAACCATTCAGCTTAATTCCAGTTCAAGATTTACTCTTGACAAACAGCACATAGGTAGTAATCATACATAGGAATGTGCTATGAATCACAGCTTAGGGAAGACAGATCTTTTCATCAATCTGGCTCACAGCCCTAGCCAGGATGAAGCAGAACTTATTGTGAAGATAAACGTGTGTGTGTGTATCTGAGAGAAAGAGAGAGAGGTCTGTGCTACCCAGAGCCCTGTGTAGAAATGGTGGGATTTAAATGTGACAACTAACCCAATAGCCAAACTATTCTCCAATGATTCTAAGATGAAGTTAATACATAAATGAAGAGTGGAGCCTTTCCCCCAGGGTCTCGTTTCCACTCACCAGAATTGCCTACTGTAACCATCCCTTCATGAACTTTATGCCTTCTTCGATTTTTAATTGCTTCTACTATGATGTTGTAGGTGGCACCTCTAGTAAGACCAGTGAGAGTCGCACTAGAAAATCTGCCAGGAACTTTCACCTGCAGATTGAGAAAATGCAAAGCATAAAACTTTCATCATTTGCTTTCTAAAAAAAAAAAAAAAGGAAACCTGTCTCTGAAATGGTTTTCGAGCAAGTAGAATCCCTAGAGCAGGGTTATATTTCTGTGCAATCCAACCTAGGGGTGGCTTCTCTTTATACAAATGAAGTCAAGATAGGAATGGTGTTGATCGGACATGATGAGAGTTTTAGTCCAAGACACTTGGAGAATGCCAGGCAGGGGAAGGCCAGCCAAGTTACTGCTGGGCCCACTTTATTTATTTATTTATTACATTTTTATACCGCCCAATAGCCGAAGCTCTCTGGGCGGTTCACAAAAATTAAAACTTTTAACTAGCTGATGCCCCTTCCTACCACTATTAACTTTTCATTCACTATAGTCTGATTTCATGCGCACCTTTGTTCACATTCATCCTGAAACGGGAGCTTTTCCATGTGGCCTTTGACTTTCCCCTTAGTCCTCATTCCCAACTGTAACTAAAATGCAACTTCAGTTAAATTTAACCATTACATTCACCACCCTCTTGTTTCCTTCAGTGTCTGTTCTTTAGACTGTAAGCTCCTTGAGGAATGGGCCTTTTCAGTTTGCCTATACAACTCTGTGAGTTGCCACTGGCAACGGTAGTGCTGTTTAAATGAAAGCAATAATAATACAAATAGTAACACACTGTTTCATCATTGTCAGTGCTTTTAGAAATGAACTAAAAGAAGTTACCTCTGTCGGTTCTTCTTCAGTGCCAATAGGTTGGCAAGAGATAATGTATTCCGAGCTCTCAGAATAGGGCGTCCATGAGATGGTTGTCTCAGACAGAGCTTCCTGGGGCGTTGTGTAATTATCCTTGGGCAGAAGTGTGTGAGGATAAGAAGGTCCATCCACTTCTGGGATTCGCACTGGTACACGCCATACCGGAGTCTCTGCAGTTGTGGGGGTATGAGACCCAAATACTTCCACAATGACTTGCTGGCCTGGGTTAGTCACTATAGGCTGCTGACCAGAAGTGCCTGGAAGTTGGATACCATTTCCATTGTCAAACGGGTTGCTTGTGAGATAAGGTGTCTGGTCCCCAATGTCCAGGTTCCCACCATGGCCAGGTCGTGGAATTGTAACCGGACGTGGAAGCTCAACTAGCCAAAGAGAGGTTAGAAGCAATAAAGCCAGGCTCTCAAGCTCCAGCAAGCGCCACATTCATTATAGAGTAAACCAAGCAGCTGTACTATAAAACACAGGCTTAATTCCAGCAATTAAACATTAACAGCATTCTCAAGGGTGCAACATACTCCTGAAGAACCTTAATGCCATTACTCTGCAGAGGCTACTTAACCGCACTTGAACTGGAAGGCGAAAGCATGTGGCAGTGCAGCTAAAGCAGAGACAAAGGGATGACAACCGTCGGGCCCTTTCAAGATCCAGCAAAGGCACCTGATTGCCATAAATGTTTATCTTCTGCTAAATTTAAAAATAAATAAATCTATGTTTAGACATCCTTACTGCTGTATTCTATTACTTTGATGCTTTTCAGCTAAAAGGGAGAAATATTATATATGGAATTATTTCTAGGGCCAAGATCAATTCCCTGGAGAAGATACCACCTGAATCTCTCACTACCTTGGCTTCACACTTTAAGGGTGAATCTAAAATTTGAACTTAACTGGGAGTTAGCAACTCATCCATGACTGAGGCTTCTGACTCTCTTTCTTTCCTTTCTGGTTAAGTAATCATATACACTATAAAAGAGTTGTTTTATTTGATGGATTGATTGGGCAGTTTCATAAAGATAGAGTAACCAGTGCATCATCCATGTAAGACGGGGTCTGAGAAAAACAACCTTTGAGTCTTGATCATGCGTAAGCCAGCCACTCAGACCTAAAATTCAGCATGTACCAACTATTATGGACCAGTCAACCCAGATTCCACTTTTTTAATCCATTGAAAACTAGAAGGGGTATGACCCTGATCAAATTTACATTTTTAGGTTCTATTCATTCAATGGAATCAAATTAAACAATGACACTATGGCCATGGCTAGACCAGACCAGACCTATATCCCAGGATTGTCCCGGGATCATCCCTGTGCATCCAGATGACACACAGGGGATCCCGGGAGCAGTCAGGGATGACTCCTCCATTTGCCTGGGATAATCCTTAGGTCTAGCTAAGGCCTATGATCCTATTTGCTTGGGAGTAAGCCCCATTGAACACAGTCAGGCTTCTGAGTAAACTTGCATAGGATTGAATTATAAAAGCATTAATTTGGTTTGGCTTATATTCATATGAAGTATATGAGACCAAAAATAGAAGGAACTTCTGTTAACCCCAGCCAAATGCAGTAAACTGTATCTGTATTTTGCATGTCAGGATCCTTTTATAACTTGCATAAACCAACTTATTTAAATGATGAGTGTGTATCCATTAATATATCTCAAATATACA
Organism: Elgaria multicarinata webbii; assembly: GCF_023053635.1. Taxonomy (NCBI): domain Eukaryota; kingdom Metazoa; phylum Chordata; class Lepidosauria; order Squamata; family Anguidae; genus Elgaria; species Elgaria multicarinata. The sequence goes on from NC_086172.1 coordinate 21,126,614, forward strand.
ATTGATAAAAGACAAAAGTAATGTTAAGCAGCGCAGTGCCATAACATTAGTTGTCTGGAAACAGCATTAACAGAAATCGAAAATATAGCTGCATTTGGCTTCTCTTTCATAAGAAACAGTACACATGTCTACTGAGAAGGAAGCCCGACTGAGTTGCAGATTTGCAACCTAAGACAATATTACCTGTTTTCTTCCTTCCGGTCAATGATTCACTCTTCTGATTATTCTTCACAGCAATGATGTGAACTATGTATTCTGTCCCTGGTTCCAGACCTGAAAGAAGATTGGGAAAAGTCCATTTTTTCAAAAGGCACAAGGCTCAACACAATATTCAGGATCAGCATAAATGCTTGTTCACCCTTCTCTCCCACCGCATCGATGTAAGATGTTTCTATTTAGACAGCCATTTAACATGGCAGGGTGGTTGAACTCCTTGTTTTTAGATAGCTTCTCTCTGCTGTAGCAGCCTGTTTTTGAAATTGTATTGTTTTTATGTTATCTAATATTGGTCACTGTCCTATTCTATTATTTTAGACGTATGTAAGCCACTTGAGCACTGTAGTCACAGTGAAAAGCTGGGATAAAAAAGTTTCTAAATAAAATTTTAAAGATGAGGCCTTTTATTTTGATATACTAAAATGCTCCATATTCTGGAACAGTCAAATCAGGCCGTTCCCTGGGACCTACTGCACTCTCCCATGATTAAGAACTGGTGCCAGGTGTGGTTATGCATGTAGGACCACCAGGATCAATTCTCAACAGGTCTTATTCAGGTCTATGGGGCAAGATATACTGGCTACAACGGATGAAATTTTTGGGTCAAATCCTGCTTTGTCCCTCTCAAAAACATACCAACAACCTTGGGGGTGATGGGGGTCAGAGGGCAGATTTATCTCAGCTCCCAGCAGCAACCCTTTACTTTCTCCCTTATTAGAGAAGAGTTATTACACCGCAGCCCTGCCAGTTCCATTTGACTGCTCTTCGGATCCTTCTCCAGAATACTTTGAAGCAAAACTGAGCGACAGAAATTTCTAGAATTTGTGTGGCTGAAAATTACTGTGGCTTCTGAAGGGAGGGACTGTAGCAGAGTGTCAGAGACCCTGGTTTGCGTGCAAAACGTCCCTGGTCCAATCGCTGGCATCTCCAGCTATAGATGGGAAAGTTCCCTGTCTGAAAACCTGGGGCATGGCTAGACGAGGGGGTTGGAGGGGGATAATCTCGCGATTTTATGATCACAAGATTGTCCCCTTGTCTACACGTGGCGCGTGACGTCCCAGGAGGAATAGGATGTTGCGTCCGCCATTTTGTGGGGTTTTTTTAATCAGAGAGGAGCGCTCCTGTGCAAAATGTAAGTGTTGTTTTTTTAAAAAAAGAAAATCTTCTGCTCCCCCCACCCCACCCCCGATGGGCACAGAGCTCCTGAGAAGCTCTGTGCCCTGTACCTGGCTCCTCGCGTTTACTCGCGAGGAGCCAGGACAAAACCGTGACGGCAGGCCACACCTCCCGCGGTCTCGGGATCATCCCGACACCGTGCGAAAAACCGGGATGGAAGGGTAGGGCGATATCCCAGGGAAAGGGAGGAATCATCCCTCCCTGCTCCTGGGATGCCCTGTGCGTCATGTGGAGCGCTGCCGCTAGTCAGAATAGATATTAGTTGTCTATGATCTGACATAAGGCATCTTCATCTGCTCGTATTCTACACACACTATTTAATGGTCTAATATTTACAGGAACACAGCAAAAAGCCTTTCATGTCCAACTGTGGGCCCATCTGGTTCTACATCCTGTTTCCATTATTGGGCACCCAGATACCTCTGGAAAGCCCACAAATCGGGCAAGTCAGTTATTTGTCTTTCCAAAAAGAGAAGCCTGCTGCCTCTAAACAGATTCCATTTGGCTATCAGGTCTGCTGGAACTTTTATAGACTCATAAGATCGCTGCAATACAATCCGTTAGACCAGTGGTTCCCAAACTTTTTCAGGTCACCTCCCCCTTGGTTCCACAAACTCATGCCCAGTGCCCCCCTACCCTACACTATAAAAATCATTATTCAGAATAGCGTTTTTCATTGACCCACTAAGGAAGATAATAACAATAAAATTCAAAACAGTAACAGTTAATTAAATATTTATTCAAAATCCAAAGCACCCGCCGCAGACTTGCCTAGGGAGGGAGGGAAAAGAGAGCGAATGCCTCTGTTTTGCAGCCGGCGTGGCAGGGCACACCAAGCAGTGTATGTCTCTTCATTAGCATTTTGGTGCTTTCGAAACATTGTAATTCACCATTAAAAGGACTCTTCTTAAACTGTATTAATACATGTGTGGATTCTTCCCCTATATGGCTTGGGACTAAACTACCTTCTCCCATAAAAATGTCCCTGGATTTTAAGACCTTCTGGAGAGGCACTTCTCCGAAAAGACCACCTCAAACGCCCCCCTGCCGCCCCTTTGGATCTTAGCCCCCCCCCCCCCCCCCCGCTGCCCCCTTGCCTCTTAACGCCCCCCTATGCAATCCCACCGCCCCCAAGGGGGCAGTACCGCCCACTTTGGGAACCAGTCCGTTAGACTTTAAGATGCCACAAAGTTAGATTTTTAAGATGTCAGTGTTTATTTCACATTAGCTAATTTACCAGAGGTACATACCTGTGATAGTGGCCTCAGTTGTGCCAGGATGGGGACGAGGAAGTAGCTCTCTAGACGGACCCCCAACTTCCTCGTATTTGATGATGTATCCAGTGATTCTGGCCCGAGGTGGCTGCCACGTGAGCAACAGAGAGTTGCTTGTAGTCATGAGGAAGCGTAGGTTGGAAGGCGCGTCAATGGCTAAAAGAGCACAGAAAACCACTTGGATGAATATCAGTCAATATGACATCACATCCCCAGAGGGGAAATTATACAGTTTCCATATATTTCAGCCACCATCTGCCAATGTTTTGCTTCGTTCCCAAAGTGTGAGTGTGTGTGTGTACGTGGGGTTAGGGAGAAATTATGGCTGTAGCATGCCACAAACGAACTACGCGATGAAAGGAAAGGAAACCATCATTTCACTTAATGTGACTTTTTATCAAGTGCCATTACCAGTGGAAGCATCTATCACTGCTGGAGAGCTGCGAGCATTGTCGTTCAGGGTATAGATGTAAATCTTGTAATCAGTGCCAGGTTGCAGGCCTGCAATTCAAAATGAAATATTAAAAAAACATTAGCCTTGCTCATACAAAGTTCTGTTCCGAAGAACCCTGAAGTCTGTAAAAATGTTTTAGTAAAAAAAACATTTAAGGAAATCAGCTCATAAGCCCTAAGGTAGTATCACCATTAATGGAAAAAACAGAGGTGTGTTAAGCTGCTTCTTGTAAGAGATTTCACAGAAATGTTGTAGCATAGGCATTTATATCCAAAATCCCTGCAGTATTCAATAATCATACTGAAAAACAGAGCCATGAGGAAATATTGAATAGTGGGAAGTATGGAATGAAAGAAAGGAAGAGCCAAGAAGATAGTGAAGGTTGGAAAACTCTTACAGGCTATGGAGGAAAGTGGTAATGAGCTCTTGACAGAATTGTAGCAGGCAGGCAGGAGTTCATCAGACACCCAAGCTTGGGAAATCACTGTAGGCTAGGGAGCCAAAGGAGCACAGTGCTATCCTGATGGCCCCTAACCATTTTCAAGTTGCACTGAAGGACAATTCCACCAGGAATGGATTCCCTCCTAACTATGAGAATATGGCGGGAAAAGTGTGCCCTAATAAAATTCTGCACTTAAACATTATCCCCTCCTTGTCTGGACTAAGCAACTCTCAAGGGGCGACAAGCCAAGAAGCAATGGCATGGAGGGGATAAACTGCACATACTGATCGTCTTACAATTTCTAAGCCAAAGCAGGACTTGCGATTTTGGTTATTCCTAAACTGGTCCGAATATGATCATATTTGTTCGTTTCTTTGGAAATTGCCCCTATGTGTTCATACCCTTCTTAGAACCTGATGATAAAAAATGGATGAAATAGTTATTAAGTTAAAGCCTAACCAGTCCTGCTAAGAATGCTACTATAGCTTCCTTGGTCTTGCATGGCGCACACAGAAGTGGTAGCCTTGTCTTCTTCCTTGCAAAGCATTTCAAATGTAGGATAGAACTTTCTAAGACACAACGGTGGTGGGAAGAACCTCTGGTCTGTTTTTTGGCTCATTGTTTTTAAAGTTGTTATAGTGCAGCCTTCCTCAACCTGGGGCGCTCCAGATGTGTTGGACTGCATCTCCTAGAATGCCCCAGCTGGCTGGGGCATTCTGGGAGTTGTAGTCCAACACATCTGGAGCGCCCCAGGTTGAGGAGGGCTGTTATAGTGGGTTTAAATGTATGTGTATTTTGCTTGTTTTTGATCTTCGTATATTGTTTTTAAGTGTTTTTATCTTATGTGAACTTCCCAGAGAGCTTCGGCTATGGGGTGGTATACAAATGCAAATAATAATAATAATAATAATAATAATAATAATAATAATAATAATAATAATAATTTACCAGTGATGGTGTATGTTCTGGCATCAGGGCCAATTGTCCTTTGAACTGGGTTCTGACCATTTGTTGGGACAGCATCAATCTGGAAACCAGTGATTGTCTCGGTCTTGGTACGCCAGGTAATTGTGATGGTTCTCTCTGTGACATCTGTGACACGTGACCTACGGGGAGGGCTGACATCTGAACAGAAAAACAAGGCAATGTCCACTGTTATTATGAAGGGCACATGCAACAATTTGGAAGAGTTCCAGTGTGATCCTAGGTCTCCTGCATGGTGTCTGCGGGACCATAGGATGCTTGGGGAATTCACTCTCCCACACGGTTGACTTTGTTTTCCCCCACCACAAGCTCCTCCCAGCTGTTATGTGAAGCTCCACAGTGACTCCCTTTCCTGAGGCGTGGATTGAGAGACCAGCTCTGGTGCTGATAAAAATGATTAAAATCTTTAATAATTCTTGTCTGTGTCTAGAATGCTCGTTTCAGATTAGAAATAATCCTTCTTCAGGAGCTACAATCAATCAGATTAACACAGTTTTAAAACTTATTTACAAAACCAGACTCACGTGGGATACAACACCCATGGTATTCTTAACATTTCAATAGCGATTTATTGCCTAAACAATCAAATTTATATATATATAGTAATTTAATTAATAGTTTTACAAGAAATTTTGAATTTTTAAAAAAAACATTCTCACAAAGTGCAGCAAATGATTTTTACTAGAGCATTAAACATGAACCACAGTCATTATCACACTAAAATTCTTGCAAAGCCTGCATTGTAAAACGTTTAAATTTCAAAACTTTTAACAGCTTTAACTGTCCTGGGCTGGCAATAGTATAGTAAACTATATGCCTAACACATATTGTACAATTCTTAAACACTGACCCGACGCTGAAAACCTTATTCTTATATTTTAAATATTTTCTGGAGCCTTTTTCCTTTCTGAGCGTTCTGCTGAACTGCCTCTAATCAAAGAGCTCTGGCTCGTAGCTGCAAGTCTGGATCGTGTGCTCTCTGATAAGGGTGATTAAATGGAATTCCTTAACTCTAATGGAGCATTTTTAAGAGATCCTGCTCCTACTTAGCCCGGACTAGAAGGCCAGATCTCAGATGCTTCAATCTAGCAGGCAGCAACCTGGGTTTACACCTTTAAAACGATGTACTGAATTCCTCTAATACAGCCTTCCTCAACCTGGGGCGCTCCAGATGTGTTGGACTACAACTCCCAGAATGCCCCAGCCAGGCTGGGGCATTCTGGGAGATGCAGTCCAACACATCTGGAGCGCCCCAGGTTGAAGAAGGCTGCTCTAATAGGTTATTTCAGACATGCTATATAATTACACCCTGAAACCCAATTTACATGTTTCTCATGGCTACTCTTATGTCCTCCTTATGGGGGTGCCTGGAAAAGTATTCCTAGAATCAGTGGACCAAAGCCTCTTTTCCAAGCACCTGCATACGATCATAGGAAGAGCCTTGCTGGATCACACCAAAGGCCTATGTAGTCCAGCATCCTGTTTCTCACAGTGGCCAAACAGATGCCCAACGGGAAGTCCTCAACAGGACAGGCGGGCAATAGCCCTCTCCCATTGTTGCTCCCTAACAACTACTATTGTGGGGAATATCACCTCTGAACCTGGAGGCAGCAAATAGGCATCAGGACTAGAAGCCTTTGAGAACCTCCACAAATTTGTCCAATCTCCTTTTCAAGCTACCCATGTTGGTGGAAGTCATTACATCTTGTGGTAGCAAATTCTAAGGCATAATTCTACACAAATTATGCCTTGTGTAAAAAGTTCATGTGTCTCCCCGTTTACAAGTAGAGTGGGATGCGAAGTCAAATTTTCATCCGTCCTGAATTTCCCACCATTCAGCTTAGTGGAAAGACCTGGGTTCTAGTATTATGAAAGAAGAAGAAAATGTTTCCCTATCCACTTCCTCCACACGTGCATCGTTTTATAAACCTCTATCATATCCCCCCACTCACCCTTTTATTAAACTAAAGCCCCAAATAATAATAATAATAACAATAATAATAATAATAATAATTTGTATCCTGCCTTTTCCCAACACTAGGACTCAAAGCGGCTTTACAAATTTGAAACATAAACAATTAAAACATATAAATATCCCATCTCTTGGCTCAGTGAATCTATGGTTATTTTGAAATAAAGGGTAGCTTACTCTCTAGTGTAGTGGCTACACCCTGGGCAGGTCTGCTGGTCAGGGAGTCCTTCAGGGCATAGATGCTGACTTCATATTTGGTTGCCACCTAAAAATAACACAGCCATGCATTGCTAAGAGATTTACATCCTTCAGAAACTAACACAAAGCTGACACACACAGTCACCTCAATACAATACACCTGTTAGTTGTTTATATTTTGTTTGCAGACATAATGTGAAGTATTTGGAACTCAGGGCCAAACTAGACATGACAGGAACAGTCACATATGTTCTTCATGGGTCTTCCCCATTTACTTATAGAGTGGAGTGGGGACTCGATTTTATTTTTTGAAAAACAAAAGGTACTCCACCTTATCTCCTCATGCTTCATTAACCCAGATATTTCCTCCCACCCTGGCTCTGATACCAGCAATGAGCTGGGCTGAGGGTAAAAGTGCTTTACGTTTTTACTTATTTAATACATGTTTATCCCACCTTTCTTCCAAGGAGCTCAGTAGCATACATATCTCCTGCCCTCACAGTTTATCCCCACAACAATTCTCTGCAGTAGATTAGGCAGAGAGATGGTGAATGGCTAAGAACACGTAATGAGCTTCATGGCTGAACCATCATTGTTCAACACTCTAACCACTACACCACAGTAGTGATGGAGCATGCGGAGGTAAGGTTTCAGTCCTTCCACTTGAGCAAACTTTTTGATATACTCACTCTCACCCACCTACTCCCATTTTGTATATGAACTGGATACAAATGTGAACAAAGAAATGGACAAACAGTTTTGTTTTGTTTTACTTAACAGTGAGAAAGAATAAAAGCCCAATTTCCCCCAATAGACTGGTGTAACATCCAGAAGAATAAGGCCTTGTGACAGTGTTGTCATGTGTAACTTGTATTTTAGATCTCCTTAAAAATGAATATAGAATATGCGATTTTCCAAAAAGTGCGGGGAAATGTTCCTAACCAAGAAAGACAGGCCACTGGGGAAAAAAATGTTCCTGCTTACTTTGTGTCAACTAAATATTAATCTTTTAGCCCAACGGATTCTCAAAACACTCAATGAAAGTGTTAATTAGATTCAAAAGAACTACATGGCATCCAGTAAAAAAGAAAGAATTACCATTAGTCCCGGGACAACAACAGATGTACTATCAGGAGAGACATTAATTTCTTTCATTGGCCCATTCTTTTCCTTGGGATTCACTCTGACTCGATATCCAGTGAGACGAACGTTAGGTGCAGTCCAGGTAACTGTCAGGCTGGTTGGAGTCACCTGAACAAACTTCAGATTTGTAGGAGGTGGGATTGCTGTTGAATTAGGATTAAAAATTGAAATCACTCTGGTCTCGGGTATGTTACACACTAGCATTGTTGTCAATTCACCATTTATTACAGGAATTGTTGTAGTGGGGGCGCATGTTTTGAATTCTGTACTTATGACAGAATGATGGTATCTTTTAAAAGTTTCTAGCTCTCGAACTTATTGTAAATAAACGCCAAAAGCAAAACAGAGCCACAAAAACAATCGCTTAAAAGAAGTTTTAAAATGCAAGTGCCCTTATCAAGCCAATGACAACTGAGACATAAGCTCAGCCTTCAACAGTGTTGACTAGGTAGTATTATATGCCAGTGTTAAAACACTAGTTATATAATGCATGATGTATACCACGGTTCGATCTAGGTGTACACACACACACACACACACCTGTATAGGTGCTGGCCTCTGATGTCTCTCATTATAGCTCAGGGGCAAGGATCTAAATGAATCACTGGGGGCAAGGATCTAAATGAATCACTGTGGGCAGGCAGCCTTCTGCTTTGCATACTCCAGAAAAGAGCCACGGATTCCGAACACCTTATTCTTTTCAAGCAACAGACCGAAGGCCGAGGGACGGCTGTTTGTTGTTGTTGTTTACTACAGTTTAGACAAGGGGTGGACGGCTTTTTAAAAATAAAAATAAAAATGGGCCTTGTTAGCTCTATAGAGCACTAAACAGGCAACATTTAGCTTCAAAACAAACTAAATTTGTCCTATTTAGCACTCCATAATGATAACGTGGCCATTTTTGGGTTACATTTCTTTTTCAGGTACTTCACAAAGCCCCACTGAGGCCATAGCTAGACCTAAGGTTTATCCCTGGATCATCCAGGGGCCAAACCTATTCATCTAGGTGACACACAAGGGATCCAGTGCTCAGGCAGGGGCGAACCCTTGATGATCCCAGGAATAAACCTTAGGTCTAGCTGTGGCCTGAGTGTTTCCTGTGGGAGAGGGGAAAAGGGCCCACCAGGTTACTCATCTCTGGCTTAGAGTAACCCTATGTCAGTAACAAGTTGTAGCGAATACCAAAGTTTATTGGCTAGGCTGGCAATGGGGATACTTCATACCCTAAGAGGGTTAATGGAATGTGAAACAAAAGGCTATGGGCACCTGGTGGGTTAGCAACAGGAGAAGCAGAAAGGCCAAATTCAAGTATCACGGGTTGAGAGACCTTTGTTGGCTTAAAAGAAATATAAGAGAGAGCTAAGCCCCTTTTTGTTTTGGTTCTTTTAATCGAAAGGCGATTTATTTATTTTTAGGGAAACAATCCCTACACAGGTCCCTTGATTATACAGTGTGTGGTTTAAGCACGAGAAATATGAAGAAACTGGATTTGTAAGGGGTTTACAATGGTCAAGACATTTGAAATACTAAAAAAAAAAAAAACCAAAAAAAGGAATTTAAAAGAGTGAAAGAGACCACGGCCAAAAAGGAGATTCTTAAGATCTGGCCCAGGGGTCTTGTGTATTCAGACAGGCAGTGTGGCCCAATGCATAGAGTAGGGCCTTGTACCTGGGATCTGTGGTCTCAAGTGACTGTTCTTTGGTCTCATACGAAGACTAGTAGCCTCCTGAAGAGCATTCTTATGAAATAGTAAAGAACTTCTCCCTCTTCTAGCATGGCGAGACTGGAAGTTAATAATGGCTCGGAAGCCCCAACCTCACCGCAATTCTGAGAAAGGTGCTCTTAAGGGCAAGGAGATTCTCGGGAATGATGTGTAGGATGCAGGGTGGAAGTTGCATTTGGAAAGGGGCATCCACTGAAGCTGGGGGAGGCACGGTTTGCACTGTCCGCTCCAAGTCCATATTCTGCCACTCTCGGCTCCAATGCCTTTGGGTTTGTGTGTGATTCATCATGCCTTCCATGGGTTACACAGTAACTTCCGATACCATTACTCTTTAACACAAAAGAAACCCACATTTCTGCGACACCAGCCCACAGCATCCCCTGAACTGCGTTCCTCACAGAGGAACCCCCAGCTCAAGCTGGACACCATTCTAGCCCTTCAGGCAAAGAGGGGATAGCTGCCATGGCCACCAGGGGGCATCACTCTGTGTGTACCTGTGGACTGGATCCCAATCAGAGGTAGGCTCTCCAAGTCATCGTGCAAGGCAACGATGTGGACAGTGTACTCAGAACCGGGCCTGAGGCCATACAGCTCCGCAGTGTCGTCTTCACCATCTGGAGCAGGGAATAGCTCGCGGATTCCATCCTCAGGGGTCGAGTAGGTCACCCTGTACTTGGTGACTTGCCCCTGGGGGCTTTCCCAAGCAATTTTGATGGAATCAACATCCACCTCAGTGAATGTCAGTCCTTTAGGGCGGTCAATGTCTGTTAGGCAAATTAATGGTGAAAGGTTAAGTGGAGGGGATGGGGGGGAAAGCAGATTGGGGTGGCACAAAGCATTTTGTTACAATCGTGCAAAGCAGTCTTCTATTTCTGAACATTCAGAAATAGAATTATCATTTTCTAACTGCCTGGGAAGCCTAATGAAGTCATTTACAGGAGCACAATGGTGATGTGGTAAGACTTCTACCATAAGCCCCACTCGTTCGTCATGCTGATGCGGAGCGCCACTGGGTGATGCACATTCTTCTTGGGAATGGAATAGCTGACACAGGCCTTTGCTAGACCTACCTGGTAATCCATGCGGGAGGAGGGCCGAGCCCTTGGTGCAGCTACCGCGGGCTGTTGCTCCAATCCACACATCAGACGCAACGGGCTAAAGGAAAACCCCATCGCGTCCGCCATTTTTTTTTCAGCCCGAGACCGCGGGAAATACTGGGCCAAAAGTGAGCCCAGGATCCCCTGTGCATCATTTGGATGCACAGGGGCTAACCCATGATCTAGCAAAGGCCAAAGTCACAGAAAGCCATCCCTGCAGCCCAGGAACTGGGACATGTCAAAGAAGTAAGGACCTGCGAGTCCAGAACTCAATCTCCTGACAGAGAACAGCCTTAGCTCAAATTAAAATAAATGGCGCTTTATTTGGCACAAATCCTATGCCTGTTGGGTTGCAGCCATTTTTGCTAGCCCAGAACCATAGTCTGAAGGGATGGTGCTTAATATAGCCTCCTTCCCAAAGAGGACGTCTCCGGCACCAGCATGGTCAGAAAATCAGGTTGATGATCATTTTGCAGAGCTGTAATTGACTGCAAAAAGCAAGAGAGCAGCAATTGCCTTTTAACAAATTAACACTGACATATCAATCATTTGATGAAAAACTAATTTTGCAAATTACAGAGTGTGCATAAGATGCTTACCTAGAAAAGAATATTACATATGCAAGCAAAAATTAAAGACAATCTTTTGCAAGCCACAATGTCACTTTTGATGTTACATTTCCAGCACATTAATGAGTCATGTCCATGCCCAGAAACACCCTCTCGGGAGGCTTTATATCAGCTATGGCACAGACATGAACTGGTTCAGGAGTCCTGCAGTTCATGCATCTTTGTCAATTCCTTCAAGAGGTTTGTGAACACAGAAGTGACTTCTATGAGCACTTCCATGGTAACATCAAAAGCAGCTCTTATGCAGTGGAGATCATCAGGAATTCATTTGAAAGATGTCCGCAGCGCTGCAATCCTATGCACACTTACTTGGGAGTAAGCCCCACAGGACAGAGTAGACCTTACTTCTGAGCACACGTGCATGTGATTGGGCTCTAAGCCAATTACCATGAGCCAAGCCAATGTTTTCAAAAAAAAAAGATTCAAAGGATTACTTATTTTTGCCATCACCATTTGCAAAGTGATTTAGTTGTGTGTTTTCTATGCCTTCCAGGTAGAAAAGGTGATTTGTTCTGTACAAGTTTGGTGCTCGAGTGTGTTGCCTTGTTTCCCTTTCAGTTCCTGCTCTTTTTCCTATGCTTTTCTGCTGCAATCCATCTCTGCATGGGCACAGCATCTGTGCATGGCGAGAACCCCCTGGGGTTCATCCGAACCCTGTTTTTCCACTCCCTCCCAAAGCAAGAACTGGAAGGTCTGTGTGCACTTCCCACGCCTTGTTTGTTTATTTATTTATTTATTTATTACATTTTTATACCGCCCAATAGCCGAAGCTCTCTGGGCGGTTCACAAAAAACCCAGTCTATGGGGTTTCCAGAGGCTTCAATCATTTTTGGAAGTGCTGGACCAGATGGACCTTGGACATGATCCAACAGAGCTCTTGTTCTATTCATATCCAGCCCACCTTTCTCTGCTTATGCAAGTAAAGGAGGGAAGGCTGGATGGGGATACGGGAAGTGCAGTTCTACCTTCCATTCTCCCCTGAATGTACCAAAGGAGAAGAGGACTCCCGAAGGGGATTCCACTGTGTACAGTGGCTACATTTGTACATGGAAGGAGCGCAGTGTTACTTTTTAAAATCACTGCAGAACATGCCCATATCAATTGGGAGAGCACAGAATCTATAGCTATGAACAACTCTCATCAGTCTTTGTGCCTTAGGCCCTTTCTACACCATACAGGTGCAGAGGGAGGGAGCCAGGGGCGATCCTGGACTTACCTCCTACTGGGATCGTCCCCCGTGTCCAAATGGCCAGTGCCATTTATCCCTGGGAAAACCAGTGCTCGTCACCCCCCTGCCCCCGGGAGTCCCTGTGCGTCAATTGGATGCACAGGGACTCGGCCGCGATCAGCCCGCATTTTCGGGCTGGTGTAGAAACGGCCTTCATGTGCATCGCTTCAGGATTGCAAATATTGCTGTGATTGTGCTATACAACTCCCACACAGACAGTTACTTCCCATCATTTTGTTTTCCACCAGAATTTGATATTCAGATTATAAACTTTGGATTTCTGCTTTCACATTTTGTTACTCCAATAAATCTCACCTTTATTGTTCCTCCCACAGGCTACGGAGAAGAATAAAGAGGGCTGATGTGCAGCCTCTGAGGAGCTGTATCCTCATTCTGAGATGTCAGATAGCATGTAAAGGGAGGGCACGTTCTCAAATCACCTTTACTATCTTACCATAGAAAAGAGGTACATTCAAAACACTAATTTACCAATTAAGATAATAGTTGAATTGGTCGTTTTTAGTTATACTAAAGGCACAGCTGGTGGAGGGTGAGGGGAGGGGGATGAATTTTGACAGCTTCTCCCAGTTGCATTGGTGTAACGATGCTGTTTTTGGAAATTTCCATAGAATTCTGGCAGTAAACATGCCCAGTGAACTCAGGCATTCGGAGACACCACATTCCTCCTGTGAAACTCAGAATATATAAAATACATACTTGTCACAGCCGTCTCAACCAGAGGCTGGCTTTCTCCATTTTGACCCTGGGCATAGACGCTAACCACGTATTCAATGGTAGGTTGCAATCCCTCAATTGTAGCTTCAGTTTGCTCTGTAACAAAAAGGCCAATAAAACACTAATCATGAATGAAGGTTCCTTATGGACGGCCTTGTTTTGTCTCACCTCTCCTACAAGCAGAAAGGCAATGTGCTCTAGATTAAGTTGATGTGGCAGGATTATTTATGCATACAATTTTTTTTCCAGATCAAAAGATGCTTTGTTAATGAATTCCACATTCACGAATGCCTTCAGAATGCCAAATACAGAAATTCTTTACAGTTTCAATGGTGTTTATTGTGCACTGGAGCTTTTTAAAATAGACTTGCAAGGGGGGAATGAAATGTTCTAATTAAATGTCAATAAAACATTTGCCATATTGGCAACTCTTAGGATGTGGCTTAATGATTTGTGCACCAGCATAACATCTCAAGACCATAATGCCTGCCCAGTGCTATAGGGAAGTTGTTCTGTCATTCTGAAACAGGTCAGCTGACCCAAAGTTTGGTTCTGTTTATATACACTGCCTGAAACATTCTCAAGTGACTATTAGGTGGCTGGTTGCCATGGCTGGTATCGAAAGCTTCAGGCATACTAATGAGGTTTTTTTTACTTTGGCGGGGTGGGGTGGGGGAGCAGATCCCCACACCATAACACAAATTGATTCTGAAAGCTTCCAAAGTTTCAGAAGAGGTTTGTTATGTATTTATTCACTATATTCTTAATCCACCTAATAATAATTTTACTCTGGGTGGATTACAAACAGCAAAAAGGTTAAAATGCAATGCAGTTAAAAAAATATCAATATAATGCAAATATTTAAAAGAATAAAATACAAAACAAAGCAACAAATATCACAGCTATAGATAAGGATATATAAAAACCAAAAGAAAACGATGTAGATACCAGGGAACTTCTTTGGGGAAGACATTGGATAAACAGGGTGCCACAACTAAGAAGGTCCTTTCTCTTGTAGCCCATTCCTAGAGGTGTCTGATCTGGCCACAGTGACACATGCCTTAGTTACATCCCAGTTGGATTACTGTAACACGCTCTACGTGGGGCTGCCTTTGAAGAGTGTTTGGAAACTTCAGCTGGTTCAAAGAGCTTCAGCCAGACTGCTGACCAGGGCTGGTTTCAGGAAGCATACAACTCCCCTGTTAAAACAGCTCCACTGGCTTCCGGTCTGATTATGACCTTTAAAGCCCTATAAGGAATCGTATATTCTGCCAGGTCTTTTTAAGAACAGTTTACTTTTTAATTTCAGTTCTTTGCATGCTGCTGGTCTTTGGCTTTTACAATACAGCTAAATTGATATTAGCTCTTTCTGACATTATAAAACCTAAAACAATTTCCCTGTAAGCCACTCTAAGGGCCTTACAGTGGCCTACACAATAAATATTTTGCAATTTTCACTTCGTTCTGAAAGCAGGCAAAAAGCAGGATCCTCTATATAGTAAGGAACATACACAGCTTTCTGCTCACAGGCTGGGAGCTGGCAAATGCAGGATTTTGCTGCAGCTAAGAATGCCAAAGCTGGTTATACAAGATGGTTCTTACTTTTAATTAACACTAAGATATCCTCCTTCAGCTGGGTTCCATAAATCCATTCACCACTTTGCCATTCCCTGCTCCGGTGAGCCCTCTGCCCCAATCCCACATGCCCAGCACAAAAAAGCCAGTGCAGATGAGAGTATAGAACCTCCTTTCCTCCATGGAGAGTTTGGAGGAGTCCTTTACCTTGCTTGGCTTTTGCAGAAGAAGCCACCTGAAAAAGCCCAGGACAAGGAAGAGAAACCAACCGTTGGGAAGTGGACAGTGGCAATTCCACATTTTTTCTTGCTAGGAAGCCGGACTGAAATTATGGACTCCTTTTCTGCAATTAATACTCTCTGATATTCCCAATCTCCCACCACCCCCACCGCTTCGCAAACTGCGCGCACATCTGAAGTCCTTACCTGCTGAGAGAACTATGGTTTTTGTGGGGCCGTGGCCATTCTTGGGGGCAGCAGTCACTCTGTAACCGGTAACCGGGGAAGAGGAAGGCTGCCACCTCACAGTGAGGCTGCTGTCCTGTACATCAGTTACTTGTAGCTGGGATGGTGTATCAATTTCTGTACATAAAGAATTAAAACCTGCATCAGAATGTCTGTCTCAGCCACTGGCTTCCACTCCCTTAGGTCTTAACGAAATCAATTTAGTATTACCTATTGTAATTATAGTTTTGCTTCTCTTCAGCCTATAAGGCTCCCAGGGTGACTTAAATATAATCAAATAAATGAGACAGTCCCTGCCTGCAGGCTTACAATCTAAAAAAAGAAAAACAAATCCTTCCTTCCTTCCATTTATTGGTCACCCAATAGCAAGAAGTCTCAGTGTGACCAAAAAAAGAAAACAGATTAAACATCACAATTCCAATAAAACAAGAATTAATACAGCAGCACTCTTAAGCTAAACTCCACCTTTGATGTGGATAAGAGGCAACTAAGGGGTTGGCTAGTTTGGATGGTTTCTAGGAGGATCTGCAATTGATTAGGTGTTTTAAATTTTCCCTGTGGTTTCCCCTTTTGAAAACAGAACAAAAGGAAGAGCCATACTGGATCAGACAGCCTAGAACAGCACTCTGTTCACACAGTGGCCGACCAGGAACACCCAAGCAGGATATAGGAGCAACAGCACCCTCCAACCCATGTTCCCCAGCAACTAGTGTATATAGGCTTACTGCCTCAGATAATGGAGGTAGCACATAGCCATCAGGGCTAGTAGCCAGCGATAGCCTTCCCCTTCAGGAATTTATCCAACTCCCTTTTAAAGCCATCCAAATTGGTGGCCATTAGGGATGTGCTCCGCTTCTAATCGGACCGGAGAAGCAGTAGTGGAGCGGGGGGCTTCGCCTGCCCTTAAGGCGGAGGCGAAGAGGATTGGGGGGCCGGCGGAGCGTGGCGAAGAGGATCGAGGCGAAGGCGGATCCTTCGCCTCGATCCAGAGCTCCGCCGGAAAGGTAAGTGGGGTTTACCGGGCCCTGCCGCTGTCGCTGTCGCCCATGCAGCGACAGCAGCAGGGCCCGGTAAGGCCCCCCGCCCTCCTCTCCCTTACCTGTCTCCGTCCGCGGTCCGTCAGCGTCTCCAATTGAGCCCGTGGTTCCAGCAGGAAGTCTGGGCCGCACTTGCGGCCCAGACTTCCTGGTGGAACCGCGGGCTCAATTGAAGACAGTGACAGACCGCGGATGGAGGCAGGTAAGGCCCCCCTCCCCCTTGGTCCCTTATCGGGCTCTGCCGCCGTCGCCGCATGGGCAGCGATGGCGGCAGGGCCCGGTAACCCCCCCTATGGGGGGGACCGGAGCTCCGATCCGGATCCGGAGCTCCGAGCGGAGCGGAGTGGGCACAGGCGGAGTGGGGGCGGGGCGGAGCGGGCCGATCCGAAAATGGCGGATCTTAAAGTGAAGCGGAGTGGGGGGGTCCGTGCACACCCCTAGTGGCCATTACTACGCCTTGTGGTAGTGAATTCCATAGTATGACTATGCGCTGTTTGAAGAAGTGCTTCCTTTGATCTATCCTGAATCTCCCACCAACCAACTTTCTGGGATGACCCTGGGTTCCAGTACTATGGGAGAGGGATAAAAAAAAAAAGTCTCCCTCTCCACATTCTCCACACCATGCATGATTTCGTACACCTCTATCATGTCTCCCCTTCGCCTCCTTTTTTCCAAGCTGAACTGTCCCAGCTATTGTAACCTTCCCTCATATGGGAGATACTCCATCCCCTTAATCATTTTAGTTGCCTGGGAGCCAGCTATTTGTCTAAACTGAGGCCTCCCTTCCCTAAGAAACACTTTTAGCGCGCTTTTGATTTCAAAATATGCCAATTGCAGTTCTGGGTGGATGTTATAACAAGGTGCCATTTGAATGCAGATTATGTATCGGGCCAACATCAAGTGGAAGACACTGTTCATTACATACTAATCTGCCTTCTGTACAGGCATCCAAGAGAGACGTTCTTGAAACCTGTACAGGGACCCAAGAAAGACGTTCTTGATTCTATATCAGTGTTAGGACAAATAAGCATAATGTTGATCTATTCTGTGTTTGAACGATGTGCTGGCAGATGTGTTTCCCTGGGTTTGGGGACACTTTTAGGGATCCTTCATAATGCTTGGGCCCAGGGCTGCTGAAGCCTCCAACACATGGGGGTCCTAGAAATTCCAGCCATTCTGTGAATCCACTCTTAATGTATTTTCCCCTTTACTCCACCCACCCAAAGTTCCTCTCACCTACTTCATTCCATGTGCATCTCCCCTATCAGCTATAATAGCTAAGTGAAACCTCCATGTTCAGAGGCAGCAGAACTTTGTATTACTAAATACCAGATGCTGGGGACAAACCACAAAGGAGCACTGTTGCCCTCATATTCCAGTTATAGATGTCCCATGCATCTGTCTGGACACTGTTGCTGGACAAGATGGAGATGAGTGTCAGTCTCACTCGCCTGCATCATTTGCAACACTTTTTTAATACAAAAAGTTAAAAGCATTGATGTGTTATCATCATGATGTAAATCAAAAAGCCGTAGGGACCAGCGCCATGTTTTTTGCTTAGTGTTCTAAACCATCTCAAACTCATAAAGAAATCCAGAGGCAGCCTAGGATTAAGGAATCCCCCTGCAAAACACTCGACATGTCCAATGGACAGAATCATTCTATGAGAGCAATGGGAGAATTATTTTGTCTGTTCTATCTAGTTAGAATAATAATAATAATAATAAATCCTACCCATTCTATAGTTGACAGTGACCGGTTTGCTGCTGGCAGGACTGTCTCCACGTCCAGTGACTGCAAACACGGTAATGGTGTAGTCAGCTCCAGGTTTAAGTCCAGGGATGGTTGCAGTAGATACATGTCCGGGCACTGTGAACTCTTGAACAGGACTATTGCCACCTACGAGGAATAGTGCAAGGCAATAAAAAATAATAATCACAGAATAATTTTTTGCATTATCATGATCATTATTCACATTTGTAAACTGCCTTTTACCCAAAACAGGGCTTTCAAGGGCTTTATTTCCAGAAAAATAAATTAAAAACATCAAAACAATAGTGTTATGATCCACCCACAATTGGTTTATGAGACTCAGCCTTCAGCCCAAGACAAGATAGATGCCTATTTCTAAGCAAGAATGGTGAGTTTATCATCTCCCTATACACCCGATGTGCTGACCTATCCTCAAACGTATTTGTAATGAATCTGCCTTCCAGTCATTTAAATCCTGATATTATCCTCAGTGGACATGATGAATAACTGTTGCCTTCTATTTTCTGACAACTAAGGGCCATTTCACACATCACACAGAGGAAAAAAATAGTTTTGCTACGGAGTGGGCATCCAACAGGGAGCAGAAGTCAATCCCTGACAAATGTACCTGTACAATATAAGCTTTGAGAAAAGTGCATTTCATAGAATCATAGAATAGAGTTGAAAGGGGCCTATAAGGCCATCGAGTCCAACCCCCTGCTCAATGCAGGAATCCACCCTAAAGCATATCTGACAGATGGCTGTCCAGCTGCTCTTGAATGCCTTTAGTGTGGGAGAGCCCACAACCTCCCTAGGTAACTGGTTCCATTGTCGTACTGCTCTAACAGTCAGGAAGTTTTTCCTGATGTCCAGCCGGAATCTGACTTCCTGTAACTTGAGCCCGTTATTCCGTGTCCTGCACTCTGGGAGGATCGAGAAGAGATCCTGGCCCTCCTCTGTGTGACAACCTTTCAAGTATTTGAAGAGTGCTATCATGTCTCCCCTCAATCTTCTCTTCTCCAGGCTAAACATGCCCAGTTCTTTCAGTCTCTCTTCATAGGGCTTTGTTTCCAGACCCCTGATCATCCTGGTTGCCCTCCTCTGAACATGCTCCAGCTTGTTGCATTTACACTGTATGTATCCCCATTTAGTATTTTGGGGCTGGGGCTGTGTCATAATCAAATTATGCAAACATGTACAAATATAATTGCACGAAGGTTTTCTGTGAATAATAATTGCAGCTTTAGTTTGCAATCAGCTCCATCGCGTTTGGATGACATCCATTTTGTTTTTAACTGAGCAGCTAGAGAGATGGAAGGAAATTCCTGAGATCCACAAGGAGTCAGAGACTATGGTGGCAGCAGGCGTGTGTGTGAACAAACAGGACCCTCTGTGTCCTGCACCTTCTAACTTACACTCAATTGCTAAGTAGCCTTACGCCATCATAGCAAACAGTAAATTTCTCACTGGGCCTGTTCAGATAACATTTCAGGCTCTGTGGTTAGCAAAACTGTGGTTCTCTGGGCTTAGCACTAACCACAAGTCTTGCTGTTGCACACAACACTTTAAGCCAAAGTTAAGAGCCGCTAACCCTGCTGCAGACGGCCCAACTGTAGTTAGTGAGTGACCAGGGTTTAGCAAAATGCATCCCACCTTAAACCCTGCTGCTTACCCAAAAGCCTTAACCAACAGGGTTTAAGGTGTCTTCTGAACAGGCCCACTCCTGAGATTAACCTCTCACAGCTGGGGTTAGTATCATAGAGTGCTAACCTGTTTCACCATACGTGATCCTGTAGTATCTAACTGTAACGGCAGGTGCTTCCCAGGAGATGACCAGGCTTGTGGGGCTAGTGGCAGTGACATGTAGATCTCTTGGAACGTCAGAAACTAGACAAAGCGGTTTAAAAACAAAATGTTAGGAATGTTCACAAAAATGTTCACATCCACTCAGTTAACAATTCACCCAACATATAAAACAGTGCAAGTACCAGCAAGGCATTCAGATCATTTCTGCAGACATCCTAACAGATCACATAGAAGTTTAGATCCATAGCCCACACTAGTCTCCCAGGGCAGATGACATTTCCTTATTCACCCTGATCACAAGATCCCTCTGAGATGGATCACTATCACTTCCATTATATTGATGTGGAAATTATTCTGAGGGCTAGCAACTTGTCTAAGGCCACCCAGTAATTCCATCACAAAGCTGGGATTTGAACCCACATCCAAATCCCTGTATATGCTATGATTCTATGATTGCACCAAGCATCTACAGAATTTGGTACTGGGCACAGTATTCAGCACCTTGAAGATCTAAGGCCAGAAGAACACAAGAAGGGGAACACCTGGTTGCCACTCAAAAGTGCTGCTTCCTTTCTCACCTAGTAATGCTGTCAAACAAAAATTTGAGTTGTGATACCAGTGTGTTGTGAGTTTCCCTGCCCCCATTTGGCTGCAACTTGTAGGGATGGGAAAACTGACAATAAGATGGTGTCCCATGTTTTATCACATGTTGGATAGAGAGAAGGAAGAGATATGAGAGGCGGATCCGAATCAGGTCGGGGGAGCTGCGGATCGAGGTGAAGCGGTTCACCTTCATCCGGAGCTCCAAACACAGGTAAGTGGGTGGGGGCTCACCTGGCACCGCAGGTGCCACAGTCCATGCAGCGACAGAGCCAGGTAAGGGGGCAGGGGGAGGGGGGCTTACCTGTGTCCGTCGCAGTCCAGCACTGGCTTCAACTGAGGCCCAGGCTTCAAAGTGGAAGCAGGCCACTTTGAGGCCTGGGCCTCAGTTGAAGCCAGCGCCAGACCATGATGGAGGCAGGTAATTGAGAGAGGGGAGGGGGTCTTACCTGGTTCCACCAACGCAGTCCGTGTGGCGACGTAGCCAGTTAAGGGGGAAGGGAGGCTTATTCGGCCTCCATTTTTTTCCCCCTTCCCCACTTACTTGCCTCCGCCATCAGCCATGGAGGCAAGTAAGTAGGGAAGGGGGGGCAAAATCTCAATCCACCCCTCCGGATCTCACTCCGTGGAGCGGGGGAGGGTCAGATCGACCCGAAGCAGCTCAGGCCCAATCCGAAAGTTCCGGACCGGGCCACGAAACGGTTCGGAGGGGGGGGGGTCCGTGCACAGCCCTATTCTCCACATTATTTAGTTGTGGGTTCTGCTTTCATTTTTTAAAGACAACAACAACCACCTTTAAGTGGATAGACAGGACAATCTTGTTCACAAGATAATCCCTACCAAATGTAACTTTTTCACATTTTCAAGTTTAGTCTTCTTTTGCTTTGCTTCCTTTTCCTCCCAGCTGCCTTCTCTATCCCATCTCCAATCCCAGTAGTTGGGGTTCCTGCTGTGATGCTTCTCATTTTGTGGGAGAGAAATTCTGGGAAATAATGCCTCGTACTCTTGTCTCCAAAAGAGCAAGAAATTAAACCTGTATTTTATTTTGCTGGGCCAGGCCTTACCTGTACTTTGATGTCCAATCAAGGGCAAGCTCTCCTCTTTGCCACTGATTACAGAAATGCTAACCACATACTCTGCTCCGGGAACCAAGTCAGTGAGAGTGATGGAATTGCGAGATGGGGCAATACGGACTTCTTTGGGTCGGCTTCCACCTTGTTCAAGGAAATGACGTATTTTGTAGCCACTGATGGCAGCGCGCGGGGCAATCCAATGGACAGTGAAAGAGTGGGCTGTTATTTCTGAGAAGTCCAGTCCAGTTGGGGAATCAAGCCCTGTTTTCACAAGAAAATGAACAATTAGGGAATGCCCTTTTGAAAAGAAAAAGCACGCCTGTAGATTACAATGGTTAGAAGATATCGGGACACTGCAAGGTCCCAGCCGCAGTGCAGCTTTTAATACGTAAGGCCATGCTTGGCCGTTGTGCAAACATTGAACTCCGCCTCCATCTGGGAAAAGAAAAACAATGTGTCTTGTGCGGAGATGGATGGGACTAGGAACGTGAAGTGACTCATGAAGGAATGAACTTGTGGTTGTGTTGAATGTGAATCAACACAACATAGGTAGTATGCCTATTTTAGACAGAGGTGAAATAATTTCGTAAAGCAAAATCTCTTGCCCCCATTTAGCTAACGTTAGTCATGATTAAGTGCTGTTGAAGCTAATGGGACAAGTTAGGAGGTATTTAAGTTGCAATACTTTCAACTGCATCAAGGTAGCAATTTTCGGGGGAATAAATCCCACCAAACTCAGAGAAACTCACTTCTGAGTAAGGATGCATAGGATCAGGATGCTAATCAGGATTAACTTTAGCTGGATCGGAGACAGTTTCCCAATTCAAACAAGAATGCCTGGGAAGTGAAAGGGTCATGGTCTTCAATATTATTTGACACTGAAATGGCAGAATGATCTTTAAAGGGATATGTATAATGAATGTTCCCATGCACAGCAATCTTGTTTCAAAGTAAAACTAAAAAGAAGGGGGAAATATTTTCAATACTTGCTAGGCTACAGACCTGTTTTCTGCTCTCCGCTCAGAGGTTTACTCTCATGTTGTTCATATACGCTGTAGACCCTGATCAAATACACAGTGCCAGGAAGGAGATCTGAAGGATTAAAACAGAAATGAGTTAAGAGGTCTCTGCTATAGAATTTTAGAAACGACTGCAAGTCTCAAGCTACTTAACTGGAGGAGTTTTTTCTACAGTTTACCATTTTTGCTTGACAAGTGTTTTTTAATCATGGATTTTTCAAACCATGAATTTGAAAATGCCTCTCTTTTTCTATTTCTTATCCCCCCCCCTTTTCAAACAAGGGGATGATTTGTGTGGCCTTTCCTTCCAGCCACTTATTCTTCACAAAGATTGTCCAGCTAAAAGAATCCCTCTATTATTTATTGAGAAACTCTGTTGTAACTTGTACATCTTCTGTACTTACCTCCATTAACAAAACTCTCAATTTTTGTACCGAGGTCTAAACCAATTGCATACTTCTCAAAAATGTGCATACCAGCTAAACTAGAAGAGGTATGATTGTTTTTCCAAACCCTGTAGAGCCAAAAGGTCAACAACCCTTTCATTTCGACCTTCATTTTGAATTCTACACTACAGGTCATTGACTGTTAAAATAGACACAGCAATCCAATACTTTTTCCTAATACCTAACCCAAGTTAAAATAATCTTTGACCAAGATCCAAAGAGCTACTTTAGGCTTGCCCAAGGGGAAGGTTTACTTTTTTGGAGGAACACCATGCCACCCCACACATTGCCATAACACAAACTGCTTTTGACATTCCTCCACATTTCCAAAGTGGTTTGTCATGTGGCCTAGGGGCCAGGGCTGTTCCAGAAACAGCATTTGAAAGCCTCCTGGGAATCATGGAACTAGCCATCCTGTTCTTTAGATTCTGGCTGAAGAGGTGCACTTTCTTAGCTGTGACTCCCTGTTTTCCACCCCAGACAATCACCTCTCTCTCTCTCTCTCTCTCTCTCTCTCTCTCTCTCTCTGTATTATTTTCTGAATCTGCCTTCCACACAGTGAAATCTGTTAAACCTTCACATAGATAGTCTTCGTATTTTAAACCACTGGCTAAACCACCACTCTACAGGCACAAATTAATATATTCCAATTTCCCCATGCTATTTCATCTATTACATACGCTGATAACAAAATCAGCAAATCACTGTTGTTCCATCAAGCCAAACGTTACAGAGCTAACATCGTAATGTGAGGTGAATGAACTCTATGCAAATAAAACATAAACGTTCACTATAGTGTGTATTTATAATGCAATGCATCATGTCTCATTCAATCTACTGCATGATGTTACAGATTTTTCTCAAGGAATATTTTTGTACAGACAATTGTGCTGCTTGCTCTAAAAAGTGGAATGAAATAGACGGGCACCATCAAAGTCAGACTTGGTGAAGAGTGGTGAATCCATTAACATGCACGTGAGAGGAAGAATGAGATGACTAGTTGAAATGACTTCAGTTTGCAAACTGGAAAAAATAACTCATAGACAGTTATACAATACAATTAGGCTCTCACTTGTTAAAACCACCGCATTGTCAGAAGGCGAGATAGACAGCTCTGCAACATCCTCCTCATTCTTCACAGGTGAGTAACGAATTAGGAAGCTGGTCAGTTCAATAGATGCTGGTGGAGTCCAGGTTACTCTTATCGAGTCAGGTCCCACATTGGTAAAACGTAGATCAGTGGGTGGAGGAACAGCTAAGTTTGAAGGAGAATGTTTTTAGTATATTTAATGGAAGCAGAATTTGCTTCAATAACGGTTCAATAATATACAAACAACCATGCAAAAAATAATAATCCACTACAGACTCAAACCCATGCAAACAAACCACTAAGCTATGTTTCATTCTACTAAAAGCCGCTTTAATTTTTCATTCCATTATAGGTAAAGCTGTTGCAAAGCATCTTTAACCTCTCAGCTTAGCCTTCATAAATATATTCCACATTACTTTTTTTTTAAAGCACAGATAGTGAGTTCCTGTACTTTGCACATAGATTTTGTAAACCAGAGAGGCTCAATTTACTCTACAGCAGCTCAAAGATGAAAGAACAAAGCTCTTCCATAACATTGACATGCATACAGATAGGAGGATGGTTTGATAGCTGTGCGGTCTCTTGGACCCTATAACTACTTGCATAATAAAAGGCTTTAATGCCTCCACTCAGCTAAGGCGAACATACTAGACTTCCATGCATAACAAATTCTCAGGTCATTTTCTGTACATGCACTACAGAGAATCTTCAGACGGACAGACAGACTGCCATGCCTGTCACTAGCATGTCTTGGAGGATGTATTCTTCCCCTCATTATTTTGAGTAATCACTTGGGCCCTTGGGGAAACAAAATACTTAAAATAAGGATAACGAACTTCAGGAATTGGCATTCATTGTCAGGTTATTCCATCTATCTCAGTTGTGATACAGCAGAGAGAGCCAATGCACAGCCCAATGGATATATTGTACTGAATTCTAAAATTATCCAGTACTGGATTTAAAACTCATTATCTGCATTATACAATCTATAATTGTGGACTGGATTGAAATCACATCTCACTGAGCTGAAGCCCAGCTCGGATATGGGCTGTTAAATGAGATCAACAATGATCTATCTCACTGGAATGCTGTGGGAATGAATGAAAAAAGGGAAATGTTTCTACCATCTAAACATTAGCAACGGAACTTCAAAAGCCAAATAAATTGGGACCTGCTCAGATGCAACGGAGACCGGCAACTGAGATGCAGGCTAAATAACCCAAAGGCAGATTATTGGAAAAACAAAAAGGATAAAGCTGCCTTTCTATTCCCAGCTAGCATCTAAAATAAAAACAGTCTCCTGGCACCCCACCCCAAACATAGCAAGTGGCCCACTTCTTCTTTGAGAAAGTCAAGAGTCATCCAAACATCTAGTGACAGCATGAAACAGTACTCTAGCACAGCAGGTCTTCAACCATATACCAGTTTGTTGAGTCAGCGTAGTAGGGACACTCTCTCCGCCATTAATGAGTGTGATTACGCTGATCTCATAATCAATGCCCGGCTCCAGGCCTGTAACCGTGTAGTATCCTACTGATGAGTCCACAAAATCTTCAAATATGGGGACACTTTCTCCTGCTGCAACTACTGTGATGCGGTAGCCAATAATGGTGGAGGCGTTTAGCGGGGTCCACCTCAGGCCGATGCTTGTATCGGTTATGTCAACAAAGCTTAAGTCAGTGAGTTGGGGAACTTCTATTGAGTTAGAGAGCAAAATTGGGAGGCAAGGACAAACAGTGGCAAAACACATCAACAACAACAACAAACAACAGGGAAGAGAAAAAAAAGCAATGATAATCAGATTACATGAATGAAAATTAGGAATTAAATGAATTAAATTAAAAATGAAGAGGATAGTAAAGCAATTAATGGTGATATGTAATATCTCCCTATCAATAATAAGTCCAGCATTTACAATGCAGAGCTGTTGGCTAGGATCAGCAACCTGGCTGGAGTGCATGAGACCCTATCAGCTGCTAACCCTTTTCGTTTCATGTTCTTAAATATTTATGAGCCTTGTGTGGCGCAGAGCGGTAAAGCAGCAGTTTCTGCAGCTGAAACTCTCCCCACGGCCTGAGTTCGATCCCAGCAGAAGCTGGCTTCAGGCGGCCGGCTCGGGTCGACTCAGCCTTCCATCCTCCCGAGGTCGGTAAAATGAGTACCCAGCTAGTTGGGGGAAAGGTAATAATGGCTGGGGAAGGCAATGGCAAACCACCCCGCTTTAAAGCCTGCCAAGAAAACGTCAGCGAAAGCTGGCGTCCCTCCAAGAGTCAGAAATTACTCAGTGCTTGCACGAGAGGTTCCTTTCCTTTCCTTTTTAAATATTTAATTCTTCAATTGCAGTAGCACATCTACTTGCCAAGTTTTCTTCATAAATACCATTAGCAGTTACTGACAGCATGCCTGAGTTATGCAATTTCCATATGGGACACACAGAATCGTCGGGTCCAGAATGTTTTGCCAGATACAACCACGGCTCAAAAGAATGGGCTTGCTTGGTCAAAAACTCTACTATATTCAAGCCTTTGAATTAGTAACCGCATCATCCATGTGTCTTGAAGTAGTTCCTGACTCATCGCACTAAAGTAAATGGCAGCTTCTATAGCCTATAGTACACAAGGAAGTGATGTTGCTGATACCAACATGTGTATGGATACGGGTGGGATATGTGGCCATTTAATCAGTACAACCACCAACGTAAAGCTGACATAAAGCTGTAAGATTTAGGAATACAGTCAAGCGCCGTAGCCAGTTGGTCACCATCCTTAGCCTTTCTCTTTTTAAAAATCAGCATAACAGAAACAAATATTGCTTTTTTTAAAAAAAAAATGCTTCTGTTTGGTTTACACCATTGACGTAAGTCCTGTGAAGTTCAGTATTCCAGCAAAGCCATTATTTCAAGGACTGCAGCCTTAAATAGCTCATCCCTACAAATTCCTCTTTGCTAAGGAGAATTATAATCATTTGCCTTTATGGCAAATCTGTCCCTCTTGCAAAACATTGTTTTAATAAAAAGGAACCCTTTTCGTTCTGTTATGGAAATCCAATCAGCTATAGTGTACAGAACTGTAGAACATACCTATTTCCCACCAAATAACCTCTTATATCCATGGAATGTACATACCATATCACCTGTAAAAAAGCACTAGAAGACATACAACAGACGCCTTTTTAGTACTTCTTTGCTTTAGAGAGTGGCATTGGATTAAGTCCTTGATTGTTTGAATTAACTCATACCAGTGTGTTAGTTACCCTTAAGAGCAAAGAGAGAGACTCCGTTCAAGCACAGAAATATCAAGCAGTGTTAACAGCAAGCATGTGTCAAACACAGAAGCTGCGAGCCATTTTGTGGTTTAGCAAAATCGCATAATGATAGGTTCTGGGTTTTACACTACTACAAACACAGGGCTAGACTGAGACATCCCAAACCATCTTCTTCTACAACACGAGAAGGGCATGGAATAGATTTTTCACTCTGACATATTTCTGTGCGTTCAAAAGCAGATGTCTGTTATTGGATCTCAGCTGCAATCATATGTACACTTATCTGGGAGCGAGGAGAAAACTCCACTGTTAAACACAGTAGGACTTACTTCTGAGTATGCATGGATATGATATGGTTGAGCATTTTACCATAAATCAATTGGATCACCTTGCTGATTTAATGTTTCATGAACTCTGGAATTTACATGGCAACAGCTCAAAATATCGGTGGTACGTCTGATGATTCTCCAGTGAATTTCTTCAACAGAAGTGAATCATTGGCCGTAGCTAGACCTAAGGTTTATCCCAGGATTGTCCTGGGGTCAAACCTGTTCATCTAAGTGCCACACAGGGCATCCAGCGCTCAGGCAGGGACAAACCCGGGATGATCCTGGGATAAACCTTAGATCTAGCTATGGCCATTGTGAATCTAACAGCTGAGGTCTTGTTCATATGTTACCTTGTGCAGGTTTCACCACATGGTTCCCACCTCTGCCTCTGCTGGAATCTTTCCAAACATCAGACATTGTTTATTTTCAATAGCAATAAATAACAGGAGATAAACCGCTAAGAACCCTTGTTTCAGGGTATTCTCCATGCCACTGGTCTTGACTGACTGGTGCCTGATTTGGCTGATTCCAGTCTGGAACTGATACATTGAAGCCCACACAAAATGTAAGATACAAACAAGCAGTAATGATTAACTATCCATTTCTATTGAATCAGAAGTGCCATCTAAGCATTCTGAATCAAGGCTAATCTATTCATCACTGTTTCATATCCATGCAAGATAAGTATAATTAACACTTATTCGTTTTGTCTTCAGTGTTCAGGGCGGAGATCCTCAGCATAGGATCAAAGAAACCTCTTCAATGAAGATCATACAATTCTCCTATGCACAGTGCTCCATGTGAAATTTGTTAGATCTGTTGCTCATTTTTTAATTTTACCTTGTGTAATGGTTTCAAAAACGGGCAAGCTCTCCTGGTCATCTTTGACTGTGTAAACACTGACATTATACTCGACACCAGGACTCAGATGTTCAAATATGCAGGATGTCTCTTCGGCTTGGACATCTTCCTCCAGAGTATGCCCTTGCTGCCCATTCGTAGGGACAGTAGTAATTCTGTATCCAGTAATATCTAAAACAAAGTGATAAAAATTAAGTTGACCCACGAACTATACTTTCCTAAAGTTTGAAATCAGCACAATTGTTTAAAGATATTAAACTATCAATAGAATCTGACAGCAAGAATTCTCTCTACCAAGCATGCCATAGAAGGTTGCGAATGCTGACGGACTGAAGATTAACCTAGACAAGTTCACTGAAAACATGGATCCCTCTACGTGTGTTAGGTAAGCAAGTGTTAGAATTGCATGTGTGCAAGTGTGCACAAGTATTTGCCCATATTGGAAAGCAAATGTAGCTTCATTCCAGGATACCGTACCTGTCCACATTTCTTAAAATATTTCTTTTGAGGCCCCTATTCTACTCAGCATTAAAGACATGAGATCAAGGGCCTTGCTAGACTACCTTTAAATCCTGGCGTGTGGAGGGACCAGCCCGCACTAGAAGCAGCGCGGGCTGTCGCTCTTGTCCACACGTGACACGCAACGGGGTAAAGGAAAGCCCCGTCGCGTCAGCCTTTTTTTTTTAGCTTAAAGGGGCCATGTGCGCAGGAGCACACAAACGAGAAGGTAGGGGCTTTTTTGGGGTTTTTTAAAGGGTTCCCCGCTCCCCCCTGCGCCCGATTTCCCCCCTGCCATGTCTGATGCCCCCCCTGCCCGCCCGCCATGCCCGATCCCCCCCATCGCCCCTGGGCCGCGATCCCCCCCAATGTCCCCTGGTTCCGCTCTTCCCCCCATCTCTCCCGCTGGGTCCGCTCTTCCCCCCATCTCTCCTACAAGGTCCGCTCTCCCCCCCAGCCCCCATCTCTCCCCTCCCATGATCCCCCCCCCGGCATGATGGGCACCGCTGAGGGGAGAGATGGGGGCTGGGGGGGAGAGCAGACCCGGCGGGAGAGATGGGGGGAAGAGCGGAGCCAGGGGACATTGGGGGGGGATCCTGTGGAGTGCTGTGCCCAGTGCCCGGCTTCTCCCGGCTACTTGTGAGTAAGCCGCGTAGCCGGGAAAAGCCGCGGAACCGGCTAGATCTTCCGCAGCCCCAGCCTCAGCCCGGGGCTGCGGAAATAACGGGCCACAACCGGTGCCGGTTATCCCGGGCCAAGGGAGGGTTTAGCCCGGGCTGACCCTGGAATCTCCTGTGCGCCATCTGGACACACAGGGGTAAGCCCGGGTATCAGCCCGGGCTAAACCCTCGTCTAACAACAGCCCAAGTTAGTGGACCATTGGTTATTAGGTTATTTTTGGATTTGAATCTGACAACTATTCTCACTGGCAAACACTAATTTATTTTTACCCCACCACAAATTCTGTTATTGTTTTTAATTTATTTTTGTTATAAATGCCTGAAACTCAAGGTCACTTCTAAAAGCCTATAAGACATCATTGTTTTCATGAACTGTAGAATATTAAGTATTCTGATGGTTCATTTGTCTTGGTGGAAATCATAGGAATATGTTTCAATATAATCCAAAAGACATGTACAGTAACTTTCAGGAGACACAGATCTATGCTAATTTTCCATTGTCCTGAACTCCGCCACCACCAAATAAAGTTTATGTAAGACAGAGATTTTTAAGCCATTTGAAGTCTTTATGTGTGGGAAGAAATTAAGGAGAATGGTTTAGGCAGCAATCACTTGTACCAGAGGAACCAAACATTCCATTCCATTTTGTAAATACTGGGTCAATTTTCACATCACAGTGACAAATTGTGAGTTAATTAACACACAATTTGCAGGGATGCATGGACTACATGAGCCATTTCTGGCTGAACAAACAACCAGAGCCAACCCATCAACAAACCATTGGTTAATTCTTGGTTGTTCAACCCATAAACAATCCAGACTGTCTGGGTTCAGACATCCCACTAACAACCAACGAAAAGGGCATTCATATGTTGTTTATTCAAACCAAAAATAGCTCCAATGTCCCTGCAAATCTTGGGTTAATTAACCCACAGTTTGCCAACCTCATGTGGGAACCCATGTCATAATGGTTCCCACATGAGGATTGTACTGTTTTGTTTCAAAACTGAGATGTCTACAAAGAGGTATATCCTCTGGTGAGGTAACTACCATACCACATTGCAACATATATCCAAAACGTTGTTAGCAACAACACCTGAAATGTCAACTAAGCAATGAGCAAGCAGAGGTACTGGGAACTGGAGTTCTGAACAGTCAAAAGAGTGATTCCTGATCATGTGTGAATACCTGGAGTTGTGCTTCTATCCCAAGAGACAGTGAGGATTCCCGTGTCAGGGTTAGAATCAAGATGCAAGTTGGTTGGTGGTGATAATGCTATAGGAAATAAAATCAATGGTTTAAGGTTTCTCTAGAAACACAATAGTAACTTTCTGTCTTTTAAAAATATAGGAAGGTTCAAAAGCTACTCCTGCAAGGTTTCCCTGTGTCAGTGACACAGTTAAATGAATCTGTCCTCCAAACTTGCTGCATGCTATATCCTTTGAGCTGCCTAAGCAATGCTCCCCTTCATCGGCACCTCATGACAGTCTGTTCCTTGTAGGCTGGTCCAGGGGATGCACCAGCCTGAGTCAGCAAGAAACATGGTCATGAGGTCACATGATTTGTCGGTGGCCAGAGAACACCTCACCCCCACTCCTCCTGGCTTAAATAAGGCATTTGCCTGACTTGTCTCACTAAGACATGTTACTCCCCAAAACATCCCCTTACTCCATTGGAGATGTACTCCGGGAATAAATGACGTTGGGGTCTTTGGTCTCAGAATATTATTGACCATAATATGATAGTTAAACAAGCCATACATGTAACTACTTTCTTGACAATAGGAGTGCCACTTTCTTGACCATCTGTGATGACTGTGATGCTGTAGATATATTCCACACCAGGGGTCAGGCCAGATATAACAATGCTCCCAGATTCAGAGATGACCTCCCTTGGAGCTTCTCCACCTTGGCTTGGACGCACACCCAACTATAGTAGGACAAAAAAGAAGATTGGTCACTGCTAGCTGTAACTTATAGAGGGTGTATCCAATGTTAATCTTACTTAGAGTAGATGCATTGTAATGAATGGGACCTAGGGTAGACTTATTCTGGATACAACACATTGGATACAACTGAGCGTACATACTCCTGAGAAGAACACTGCTGTAGCTTCCTGTAGCTAATGCTAGCAATCTAGAGTGATATTCCGCACAAGCACATGCAAAGCGAAGCTCAGCTTTCTGAGAAACTCAGACTTTTATTTGACAAAAGCAGATATTCTAATCCTATGACTGCAGAGGAAAGTTTGGAAATGTTCAAGGAATTAAAATCAACAGAGCTAGAGGTGAGACACACAAACAGAGAGGAAGGGGGAAATGTCCTGTGGCTTAAACAGTAGCTACTCCTAAATTAATGCAGCTACTCCTAAAACTGAAGCATTGAGTTGGGAGAAGCTGCCCCATTGAGACAGTGGCCTTAGCTAGACCTACTGTTTAGCCCAGAACAGAGGAGGGAAGATCCCACAATGTGTTTATTGCGAGATCCCTCCTCTGTCTACACATGACACGCAACGACCTCAGCAGAAGAGGCATCGCGTCCGCCATTTTAATTTTTTTTTTAAAGAGGTAGCAGCACACGAATGCTCGTGCGCACAAGGTAAGTGGTTTTTTTTTAATTTAACTTATTTTCCCCACTCCCCCACCCTACCTCTGATGGGTGGAGTGTTGCACCCCTTGCGCGGAGCTGGGTCAACCCATGGCACCTGGCCACATGTTCCGCGGTCTCGGGCTCAGCCCAGGACTGCGGAAAAACCGAGGCCAAAGGTGAGGGCTCTATCCCAGAGCAAGGGAGGGATGATCCCTCCTGGATCCAGGGATCCCCTGTGCATCATGTGGACACACAGGGACGATCCCAGGGTTCGCCCCGGGATAAACCCCTGTCTAGCTATGGCCACTATCTTACTAAACAGGGATGAAAAGTACCGATGCTACCTTTGGCTAAGTTGGAAATCCTCATATGGAGTTATGTGCTAAAAGGGGGACCAAAGGCTTAGATGGGGTTTCTCTGCGCTCTCATATTCTAAATTATTGCCTCTCCTGCCTTTCATTCCATATCTCCCTCACCTTCCTAACCACAGAAATACCGATCAGTATATTCCAAAGCCTGGGAAATACCAAGCATTGGATTTTTTTAATTATTTAGATGAAACAGTTTTATGCACTTTAAAAATTCTTCATTCTGTGCCCAAAATTAAAAGTTTTCTTGGAAAAGAGTCTGGGTCGTTCTCTCTCTCTCTCTCTCTTTTTGGCTCAAGGACAGCGAGGTCTACAAATGATTTAACAGCAGCACTAGGAACAAGAAGGAAATCTTAGGCATG
The DNA here is from genome assembly GCF_023053635.1 of Elgaria multicarinata webbii. Taxonomy (NCBI): domain Eukaryota; kingdom Metazoa; phylum Chordata; class Lepidosauria; order Squamata; family Anguidae; genus Elgaria; species Elgaria multicarinata. The sequence continues at coordinate 21,159,697 of NC_086172.1, forward strand.
CTGGAACGAAGTCCTCTCTCAGACACTGCACCAAATGCAACTGCAGGTTGCCAGACAAGCACGAACTAGGTAGCTGTGAAAAAGTGACACATGAAATGCTAGTGCAGCAATGAGGAGAGGCTCTTTCCCCACCTTAAAACCAATTCTCGGCGCAGGTGTCCAGGTAATAACAATAGATGTCTCTGTCACTTCAGTGTTATAGTGAGGAACGGAGCCTGTGGGTTGCACTGTGAAATGAAATGGTAAACAGAGCACCCATTTAACAATATCAAGACACTTAGCGATACCAGCTTATCACAGATTGCATTTTATATTTGAAGTCAGTCATAACAACAGAGTTTGTATCTAGTGTTTCTCTCTGCGGCTTTTACGTTAATATTTATTTTTATTGGGTATATAGAATTTTCTTGGAATCTCATGATGCTGTCCGACCCTCTTTCCTAGCTTCTTCCATTTTGAAATGAAAGCGAACTCACCCATTAGCATCAGGCTGACTCCCCTTCATCCTCATTCTACACCCCCCACAATTTATATTTCCACTGAAAAGTAAAATAAAGCAGCATGAGGTGAAATGTGAAAGTTCTGAAGTAGGGAGGCGTTCCAACCAGTCAACAAACCCTTTGAGCCAAATTCCCCTGCAGGGTTTTGCATCCTCCGGATGGTTTGGAGGATTATTATTGAGGCGGCATGCCCAGAAAATTTCAACAGAATGCAGCAGCATGGCAGCTTGCCTGAAGACAATCCTGTGGGCAGGATCCTGAACTCCTCTTTGACAAGCTTCCCCAGAAGCAGCAAGATTTCTCTTCCTTAGGCTTCCTTTCCCTGCTTCATTATGGTCACATTCTTCTGGTCTGCTCCCAACCTCCCTTCCTTCCCATGAGAACAAGAGTTCTTGTGGCAGCACAGAGAGGCATTCTGGCCATAGCTAGACCGAAGGTTTATCCCTGGATCGTCCAGGGGCCAAACCTGTTCATCTAGGTGACACGCAGGGGATCCAGTACTCAGGCAGGGGTGAACCCTGGATGATCCCAGGATAAACTTTAGGTCTAGCTGTGGCCTCTGTCACCATGGCCAGGTGGAACCCTCTGTTGCTAGGATAGGGGTGCTGACGCTCAGGATTTAGCTCCAACTCTTGCTTGCCAGAGCAGGTTCTTTCACTGCCATGGTAACTGGGCTACCCTTCTTTCTGCTGCCTTGCATCACTGGGTGGCTTCCTGGCCTTTGCAGTGGGCTAACCACGGCAGCTCATCCGTTCCAATGGAACATTTTTACGTGTATAAATTCATGAGAATCCCAAGCGAGCCCTTGAATGCAAAATTGGAAGTGGCCCAGTAACTCTCTCACTTTGTGGAAACAACAGGGCGGTGCCATTTTGTTTGCAAATTAGAGTGGATCTCATTATTTACTTAAACCTCAAAGAGACTTCAAAGCGCTAACCCACAGAGTGATCAACACCATCAGCAACCGAGTCAAGAATTGCCTGCCTCTTTAATCAAATAAAATGTTGCCAATTTGGGATTATTAAAATCCTTAATTAAGTGCCTCTAAAGGACTGTCTGCTTAGAACGCCTACCTGCTATGCACAGCAGCTGTAAGTAAACACCCAGATGCACCTAATGATATAAGCCCAAAAGTTTGGTGAGCGAGCTGAGAGACTAGAAAAATGTAGGTATTTGTTTACAACAACAAAAACCAATAACCCAGAAATCTATCCTTCTACACAGATGACAGTGACACTTCCTCATATAAAGATTTGACATGTCCCTGAAAGTTCAATACCACCTCTGAGTCACAGCCTGCCATCACTTCCACCAGAGCAGAATGACTCCATTGGGGGGAAAAACCCACTGAAAACAATGCTGGAATATTAATAGGTATGTTACTCGGATCCTAGTCATCAGTCACATTTGGCTTGGAGCAGATACAATCCCAGACACAGCCAGTAAAAAGCCAAGGCAAGCTTGCTATGAACCAGAGTGTTTCTAAGTCTGTGAACCAAATATGGCTCTTTTATGCAAGTGCTAATGCAGTTTTGGTCTCAGTCCAAAACAAGCACAGAAGAGGGCTTTGTCTATGCTGTGGATGAACAGTGTGCAGCTAACCAGCATTGTCTACTCAGGGTCTACATAACGTGTGGCCCACCAGCCAAGTATCATGGCAAGTCACACCGGAAACCCTTATCCTGTTGTGTTGTTTTTGCAATAACAGGAAAATAGGCAAATCAGATTTACTTAAGCCCTGGCAGCCCTTGTGGGCTACCACAAATGACCAGTGTGCTGTGTTCAGCTTGGTGGGTCATAGCATGTGAACCACTGTTGTTCAGATTGCACCACCTCAGAGATAATGACTTCTCTAAAAACAAAAACACACAAATTGTATAATGCATAGAGGAGAGAAATGCAACCTATCCTTGTACGTTAACCAACAAAACTACGATTGAGGAGATTGGCAGTAAGGCTCGGCGGACCTTAAAGAACAACAGAATCACAGCCAATCAGAACACCAGTTTCCCACTTTAAGATGGCTTTTGGATTAGTGGCCTTGTGCTAGAAATCTACATTTCAACATACAAGCTGGCAGCATGTATCTGGCAAGATCTTTCTTGCGGAGAATGTAGTCATTGGACTGCAAGGTATTCATGAAACCAAAACGTGAACCAGAGAGCTTTGGCTACAGGGTTTTATAGAAATGTAATAAATGAATAAAATAAATAAATAAATAGTTTTACCTGTCAGTTACTTCTCTTTAGAAAGCTAGGGCCAGGGGTGTCTAAAATTAAGGGAAGTTGGGGATAAAGTCTGTGGATTTCATTAAGGCCCCCCACAATTGGAGCACTGGAGGGGAACCAGAAACAGGTGGACATTTCTGTATTTGACTGTCGGCAGAAGAAGTTTGGCACTGGTACATATAAAGGGACTTTTAAAATATAGGATGGAAATGGCAGAAATTCCCACATTTTTTTTAACCAACTTCATTGATGGAAGCTTACTGCTCAGCACGTACAATCTCCAAACCTCTCTAGCTGAAACCTCATATAGCTTCATATTACAGTCCACGGTGATGATTTAAATAAGAACTCATCACAACCCTGACTTTTGAGAGAATGCAGAATCACGCAAAACAATAACCAAGGCTTTCTCATGCTTACAAGTTGTGAAGATTCCTGTTTCTGGGTTGCTCTGCTGGTTTCCCTTGACAGCCACTAGAGACACGGTGTACTCAGAGCCGGGCAGTAGGTTCCGCAGCAGGTACTTGGTGGCAGAAGGCCCCACAGTGTACTGTTTGGGTCCTCCTGTTGTGAGGCCCACAGTAAGGTAGTAACCTGTAATACGGGCACGAGGTGGCCTCCATGTCACCAGCACGGTTGAATCAGTCTCATTGACAAACCGCAAGTTGGATGGGCTATCAAGTCCTAGAAGAGAAAGCCAAACAACCCTTTTACAACTTTTTAGGAAACTTTCTTTCAGAATGTATGGACCAGGGGCTTCAGACCATTACTTCTGCTGTTACTACGACTACGACGACGACGACTTAGTGTTTATTTAGTATCAACAGCCTATTTGGAGCTATTATACAGACAAAGCGCAGGCCTTGCCTCAAGACCTGTAGATATGTGGCATCTTGCTGGCAAGTTATGCCAAGACTTAAGTACCCAAGTTCAACTGAAAATCATTTTCTGGTTGAGTCCAACTGGAGAAGTTGATACCATTTTCCTCAATGTCTTTTCAAGTTCCATAGTAGCTACTGAAATCTATAGGACTCGGAGGACACATAAAGACCAACCCTATCTATGTTTATGCAGCTATTTCAGCGGTTTACTCCATTGTAAGTGTGCATAGGATTCCAACTATAGATTTCATCTGTCTTCTTAGTAATGGGGTTGTAGATTTTGATACCAGTTACTGGGTGTGTGTTTTTAACTGCTACATTTTGAAACTTCAATGGGCTTCAGCAAAAACATTTGCATTCCCCATGGAATAACGGGCTCAAGTTACAGGAAGTCAGATTCCGTCTGGACATCAGGAAAAACTTCCTGACTGTTAGAGCAGTATGACAATGGAACCAGTTACCTAGGGAGGTTGTGGGCTCTCCCACACTAGAGGACTTCAAGAGGCAGCTGGACAACCATCTGTCAAGTATGTTGTAGGGTGGATTCCTGCACTGAGCAGGGGGTTGGACTCGATGGCCTTTTAGGCTCCTTCCAACTCTACTATTCTATGATTCTATGGTCTTTTCATGCAACCTGCTTCTTTATATTACCCTTGCCCCAAATGCTGGCACTGTGTAAGGTAGAACTGCCCGTCTTGCAACTGTTTCCTTAAGCCTGAGTCTAGGAAAGAGGCAAAAGAAGGGGATCACAAAACCACACTGGTTCTCAATCTGCGTCAGTCTGTATATTGCAGTTTCTCCACTTCTACTTCTAGTGTGGCAAAATTACACCTCTCAGAGAGGTGTAAACCTGTGCCTGGAGTATATCACTTCATACTACAGGCTGGGATTTATGATCAAATGTTTCTCAATACAAATAAATAAATAACAACCCCTGCACGCAGAAAACTGATATGTCCAGGAAAAAGACTAGCTCTCTCTCACTTCCTCTGACATGCTAGTTTTCTATGTGCATGGATATTTTCTTTTTGTTTGTGCATGTGTGTGTGTTGTTCTTACATTCATCTGATCTCCCACCTACAGTATGAAGTAGGACAGCCTATAGTTAGATGACTTTATATTGTTCACTTAACGCACAATGGACAATATCCAATACTGCCGCTGTGCCCATTCTGTTGCACCACAGTGATTCCGCTAGCACAGCAAGGAGTTAGCAGTTCCTAAAGCAACCCAAAAAAACTAGCAGAACCACTTATTTCTGGATCAGCTAAGGTCCCTTCTGCAAGCTCCACTGACCTGCCTAGTTCTGGAAATTAGCAGAAAGGCTTGTTTCCAATTTCTTTAAGAACCACTAAACCACACATACACACACACCCATTGCAGTAGCTGTGGATCCCACTGGCACACAGGCAGCAGTTAATACAACCTACTATCTTGACTCATCATAATTAAAAAACTCTTAAAATCTACAGATTTTTCATTCTATCACATAAAAGACACAATCCTTGTTTGTTTCTAAGACCACTAGTATTACTGAAAATAATCTGATTATATCTGTTTGTTTTGTAGGTAAATGGAAATATCTGTAGATTTCATAAGGAAGCTTTATCATTGTGGCTGAAGGATGCCTAAGGTCCCTTCCAATTCTTCAATTTTATGATGTTTTCTGCAGGCCAAAAATCTGAGCAAGGCTGCCACCGTGGGAAGAAAATTATTAAAGAATTGTTCTTTGAAAACTCTCGTCTAATCATTTCCCCCCAGAAATTTCAATTGCAGTACAGGATTTATGTGCGCGCTTCTCAAAATGTGGTTTAGAGAAAGCAATTATGGTCATGATCATAACGTATGGAAAGCACAGTTCCTGACATCTGTTACTAGTTCTAGCCAGGCATATGAAGAAGAACTATACTCAGCACTACATTTTTAAAGTAGATTTGGGATCTGATTCATCACTGCCTGGTGATTTGGCCATCAAGTATACAATTTAAAAATGGTACCGTACCGCAATGGTATACTCAGCACAGAGGACTGATAAAATGGCTTTACTCTTAAGCAGATCATGTTGGCATTCTGGATTAATGAGCATTTTACAAGTTTATAGATAGCAGCTGTGACCAGGAAACCTCCACTAAAGGGAATGCCAACACACACACACACACACAATTTGATTCAAAAGCCCAGTCTACTAAAGCAAGAAATTCAATGTATCTGAAATGAACATTCATTTTTAGTTGCTGTACAAAAGTCAGGAAATGCCCCAGCAAACAGGCATAAGTTGTCAGATGAAACTCTCCACGTTGGGACCCTGCCTAATCCCAATGTGGAGAGGAGGCCTCTCAGTGGATGCCACAGTGGAGAAGGCCCTTCTCTGCATTGCTGTCTGATGAACATTGGATAAAACGTGGTGTGGGTTTCTCCCACAGAACGTAAGACCTATGAGGAAGAGGTCTCTTAAATATCATAGAACCATAGAATAGCAGAGTTGGAAGGGGCCTACAAGGCCATCGAGTCCAACCCCCTGCTCAGTGCAGGAATCCACCCTAAATAACCAGGTCCTGAGCTGTTTAGGGCCTTAGAAACCAACAGTGCTACCTTGAATATGGCTTGAACTCTCGACTGAGCAATCTAGCCACTGTATAGTACACAAACTGCAGCTTCTGAACAAACCTCAAGGGCAGGCCACATACATTACAAAACAGTAGTCCAGAAACACTATTCTTCCAGGGACGTTGACATTTTCTAACTTCAGCTGGCTCAAAACTTCTAGTGCATCATATGAGAAGACAGAGCACATTGTTGTGGTTATTTTTTATTAGTATTATTGTATTATTATTATTGTTTATTATTGTAAACTGCGCAGAGAGCTTCGGCTATGGAGCAGTATATAAACGTAATAAAATAAATAAATAAATAAAATCTAATGATCCGAAAAAGCAATTTTAAGTTCAATAGGAGGCACTCCTGAACCCGAAAGAGAACAAATGCCTTACACAAGGTGCACAAATTCTTTCACTGGCTCATCTTACCCATTAACTTCCAATTTTCTATTTATAAATAAAATATATTTGTGAAATGATGGAATTACTGGCAGGGTGAATTTGGAGTAAAGGTCTAAACTGAGATCAAGGAGATATACTCACTGGTTGTTTGTTCTCCAGTCAATGGTTCACTCTCTGTGCCTTGTCCTAGGGCATAGATCTTGAAAAGATAGGTTGTTCCGGGCAAAAGATCCATGACCTCAGTAAAGGAATACCTAGTAACAGGCAACTTCTGCCCATGGTGTCCAGGGCGGTTAACTGGAATCACTTCTACGCGATAGCCGGTCACTGCGCTGTCTGGGGGCGTCCACATAACGGTGATTTTGACATCACTGACATCCAGAAACTGCAACTCACTGGGGGAAGGTACCTCACCTAACAAAAAAAATGTAGACAGCAAATTCCTTACTGAATTGCAACAGTGAATGCATAAACTGTGAGCTGAGCAAGGAAAAGGATAATCTCATCACCGTATTATCACAACTGTCCTCTTCTTAGGAACCATTTCAAAATTAGCTTCCAGATGGGAACAGTTAAAATGTAAGTTAAAAAAATATGCTATGTAAACCCAACACACATTACATAACACTATATCAAACAGAAATCCCAGTGTTCCCTTTTTTTTTTCAATGTTCCTGGAAACTCTGGAGATGAATTCTCTCATTGGAAACGAAATTGTGAAGGGTACAGTGAGGGCAAGGCTGAAGCTGTATCATTTTCATCATCTCTGCCCACCCCACCCTGAAACTAGTAGAGAAATGAAATGCTGATTCAGTGGCATATGGGTTCCGGGTCCCCAACGCTGCACTGTTTCACAAGAAGGGTAAAACACACACACACACACAATAGAAAAATAACTAGAAAACAAAAATCTTTCTTTTTCTGAAATGAGGCATATAAATCTATACAACCTCGAAAGGCAGCAGCTCGTTTTTAAAATATTTAACAAAAAGCCAAAACTCAAGAGTAGATGCATGCTCATAGTCCAGAATTAAGGGCATTAATCCATGCTCCCTCTGATGGATGGGCCATAAATATAATGACTAAATAATATGCTTATGAATACAATTTTGGGGCACATGCATGAAAAGGAAAAAACCAGTTAGCTTCAGTTGCCAAAATTACAGGAAACGTGGCCTAGAAACAATGCAGATAGACAGACAGACAGAGAGATAGATATGGGTCATACCTGCCCGTGGGACTCCTGTGGTCTGCTGCTGAATGAAGATGGGAGTGCTCTCCTGATTGTCTTCCACAGAATAAATGCTGATGTTGTATTTAACACCAGGCATCAACTCACTGAGCGTCACCGAGGTAGCAGACTCAGGTAGATTGAGTTCTGTACTGCTACCTTCTACAGATGGAGTATAGATAATTCGGTAACCTAGTACAGACAGAAATGCATAGTCAACCCAGGGCACAAACAATGGAACAGAATGGGAGATCTGTTCATCCCTGTCCCTATCATTATTCCCAACATCCTTATTTGGTTTTGCCTATGTTTTCAGAATGGAGGACCAATAAGCCTAAATCTAGTACAATTTAGGGGAGTGGGGAGGAACATGAATCAAACGCTACATAATCCTCAGCTTCAATTACACCGGCCACAAAATTAATCGTCACCTCCTCTTTTCTGGGAAATATACTTTTGTGTGTGGATAAAGTTTAGTCCTCAGCTCTTACAGATGTAAAATAAAAAACCTCACCAAAATTTTAAAATCAATACAGGCAAATGAGGCAGACCTGTAATTGGAGCTTCTGGTCTGTTCCAGCGCACAAGGATTGAAGTGTCATCAACGTTTTCTACAATGTGATCAGGAGGGGCATCAGGTGCTGTTCAAGGAAACGACAAATAAGAAAGTCAAATGAGAAACCAGGAAATGTTGAACTTTGAAGAGGGGGAACTGCAGCATGCAGTCTATCCTTGCCAATATTGTGTGATCAAGCATACCGGTTGTCTGTGAAGTTGACAGGATTAGATTTTCTCCACCCTCTTCTGAAATCTGATAGACTTTGATAATGTAGTTGCGGCCAGGGAGCAAGTCGGGGATGTTAATTGAATTGACGTTCTTTGGAAGTTCTTGAATAATAAGAAGAGAAAAATTAAAAAAGGGTTGTGATGTTCTTTGGAAGTACAAATCTCATTCACTTCATAAAGTGATTGTAATAGCAATCAGTAATTGTAGTAGTTGCAGTAGTTATAATAGTTGGAGTATTGTTAGAGATCATTCTGTTTACTTAACCAAAATCCAAATCAGATCTGAGTGGTAGTCATTTCTGCCAAACTATTCATTGGCTTCAGCTTATTTTTCTAATTTGGAGCAGGATTTTTTCTTGTCTGGATCATAGAATCATAGAATAGTAGAGTTGGAAGGGTCCTATAAGGCCATCAAGTCCAACCCCCTGCTCAATGCAAGAATTCACCCTAAAGCATAGTTGACAGATGGTTGTCCAGCTGCCTCTTGAATGTGGGAGAGCCCACAACCTCCCTAGGTAACTGGTTCCATTGTTGTACTACTCTAACAGTCAGGAAGTTTTTCCTGATGTCCAACCGGAATCTGGCTTCCTGTAACTTCAGCCCATTATTCCGTGTCTCACGTCAGTGGGTGACAAGGCTCTGTCACATCTCCACTGACATGTCGCCTGGATTTGTACCTGCTAACTTAGATTTGTGTGAACATTTGATGCACCCAACAAACATATTCGAACTAAACTCCGAATGCAAGCAACCAAGTCACTGGGATTCTGAGACGCTGATCTTATACACACTTACTTGAGTGTAAATCCCAATGACTTCAGCAGGAATTATTTCTGAGTAAACAGTCATATGATTCAACTGCACAATGCAATTCTCACCATTAGTCAGAACTCTGGAGTGAAATTGTTGCCTGGCAAAAAAAAACTAGTGGTCTACTTTGCCTGGTTGCAGCCAACAGACACAATTACGCTGCCCTGAGACCTTAGTGATATAGGGCGGGATATAAATATTTTAAATAAATAAATAATAAATAAATTATATGTAGGTTCATAATGCTCTGTATAATCCCACTATCTCTGCTGATGAGACCTGGATTTTGATTAGCAGTTGTTATGCAACTGAGGCTGTTGCTAGACGAGGAGTTAGCGCGGTGTGAGGCCTGGTCTCCCTCCTGTGCATCCAAATGACACACAGGGGATCCTGGGGTCAGGCCGGGCTAAGTCCTCCCTTGAACCGGGATAAGCGGATCCACTTATGTCCTGGCTTTTCCACAGCCCCGGCCTCAGGTCTAGCAGGGTCCGTGGCTTTTCCCGGCTGCTCGCTTACTCACGAGTAGCCAGGAGAAGCCACGGACTAGGCACAGCATTCCATAGGAGTGCTGTGCCCATCGGGCCGGGGGGGGAGCACGGGGGGGGGGGGAGATGGGGGCCGGGGGAAAGAACGGACCCGGCAGGAGAGATTGGGGGGGGGAAGAAGAACGGGGACAGCCATGGCAGACGGGGGCGGGGGAAGAAGAACGAGGACGGGGGACAGGGCCTGGTGGACAGGGGCGGAAGAAGGATGGGGACAGGTCTGGCGGACAGGGCCTGGCGGATGAGGGGGGGAAGAAGGACGGGGACAGGCATGGCGGACAGGGGGGAGAAGGACGGGGACAGGGCCTGGCGGATGGGGGGGGAAGAAGGACGGGGACAGGCATGGCGGACAGGGGGGAGAAGGACGGGGACACGGCCTGGTGGATGAGGGGGGGAAGAAGGACGGGGACAGGCATGGCGGACAGGGGGGAGAAGGACGGGGACAGGGCCTGGTGGATGAGGGGGGGAAGAAGGACGGGGACAGGCATGGCGGACAGGGGGGAGAAGGATGGGGACAGGGCCTGGCAGATGAGGGGGGGAAGAAGGACGGGGACAGGCATGGCGGACAGGGGGGAGAAGGACGGGGACAGGGCCTGGTGGATGGGGGGGAAGAAGGACGGGGACAGGCATGGAGGACAGGGGGGAGAAGGACGGGGACAGGGCCTGGTGGATGAGGGGGGGAAGAAGGACGGGGACAGGCATGGCAGACAGGGGGGAGAAGGACGGGGATAGGGCCTGGCAGATGAGGGGGGGAAGAAGGACGGGGACAGGCATGGCGGACAGGGGGCAGAAGGATGGGGACAGGGCCTGGCGGATGAGGGGGGGAAGGACGGGGACAGGCATGGCGGACAGGGGGGAGAAGGACGGGGACAGGGCCTGGTGGATGGGGGGGGAAGGACAGGGACAGGCATGGCGGACGGGGGGGACGAAGGACGGGGACAGGCATGGCGGACGGGTGAGCGAGTGGGCAGGGGGGGCATCCGACATTGGGGGGAAATCAGGGGCAGGGGGAGCGGGGAACCCTTTATTTTTTTAAAAAAAAGTCCTTACTTTTACATTGGTGCGCTCCTGCACACATGGCCCTTTAAGTTGGGAAAAACCGGAACACGCGACGGGGCTTTCCCTTGCCCCGTCGCGTGTTTTCGTATAGCTAGGGGCGACGGCGCGCACCAGCTGCAGCGCGGTGTCACCCCTACTCCTGACCAGATTATCTGGTAGGTCTAGCAAGGCCCTGAGTCATATTTGACAAGCTTTATAAGCTATAAGGGAATTAACTGTATTAACTGTATTTAACAAATTAACTGTATTTATACTGTTTGAGAATGTGGCTCACGAGATCAGGCCAGACACCTTACCCAGATGTTTGGGCTCATCACCATCTTCACTCAGTTCATATTCCACACGGAAGCCTGAGACTGTGTCTGAAGCAGAAACCCAGGAGACTACAAAGCTATTGGCTGTAATTTCTGTGACAGATTCAGAGATAGACACCACAGAAGGAAGTGCTGTTGTTTCACCTGTTTGAGGACGGGCTGCGAAGCAAAATAATCAAGGTATAAGACAAAGATATTTTCACAGAAGGAAAGCTGCCAGAAATCAAGAGCTAGTTCCTTAGAGTTACTTTCTGACTTTATTGTTTTAGCATCCATTTCTTAGATTTATTTTTGTAAATTAAATTATCCAGTTAAAAACTGATACCAAAAAAGAATGCATGTTCAGTAGATACAATTCAAAACACAAAAGTACTCAGGGGAAAACACAATCAATATCAAAAATAAATGATGGATGGATGGAGAGAAAAGGGCAGTAGCTATGTTTGAAGACAGGGCAAACCTTCTAGCTCTCAATCTTTTTTTTTTAAAGAATACGGTAGTATAAGGGTTATTCCTCGAAATCTACCAGAACAATTTTACTCATTTGTTTTAAACTTGAGCAGTAAAGACATGCAGAAAATGCTGAAAGTTCAAACAAATGTCAAAGCTCAAGATTTACTAGCCAAACAGTATTTTCCATGTCCTGGTTAGGAGCCTGAGGCAGTCAGAGAACTACAGCTCCCACATATCTCAGGTACATAAGGAGAAAAACACTTAGGCAGGGATGGAAGAAAGCCCTTGGGTTTTGCAAGAAGCCTGCTCTCGGAACAGCCATATTGGCAGCAGGGATGGTGGTGGAGGCAGTGGCAAAAGCTTTGAAGCTTCAGCAGAAGAAGAAAAGAAATGGCCCTAGGAAAAGCCAGGTGTTAAAATGTGAGGGAAGTTGGGGAGCTTGAGGCCTGAGGGGAAGAAGTGAACATCATTGACAGATGTGACGAAGTGAGGGCCAAGAGTCCTCAGTCGCATTGAAGGAAAGTAACCTCCATACAGCTTCTGAAGGACAGTTATAGTGGGAGTCAAGGAATAGTATGCTTTGCCCTCAGGCTACTGGCGCCCATGGCAACATGGGCTTTAGACTAGTCACATAATAGTTAAAATTTGCATGTATAGAGACAGATATATTCTTATATTAAATGCTTTTAATCTGCCATCAATACATTCAGACAAAAACTGGATTCTTCCAAGCAAGGCTTTTATTGTGCAATTGGACTGCCTCATTCACCAAAAATAAAAATAAAAATGGGCGGGGGGGATTTCAATTTGTAGCCTTCCCATGTTTTCACCACTATTTATTCATTATTATTATTATATTAGAAAAATTCCATTACGGAAGAAAAGCTGGTATAGCTGCTCAACACTTTTTGGCTGACAGTATTATCCCACCATGTGGAAACGCTCTTTGATTTTGGATGGTGCAAAATAAATAATATAACTCCTGCATAAGAAGCTTAATTATAGACTTATCCTTATCATGTGAATACATGCTAGCAACACAGCAATAACATAGCAACTACTAGAAGTTCTAAAATACGCCATATATCTGCTTCAGGGACCAGAACAGAAGCAGAATGAACACAAGTAAAAGGTGAAGGTCACAGAGGCCCACTACATTGTAGACTGAATTCCGCTTTCACAATAGTACTTACTTGAAATATCTGTAGTACTAGAGGTGGTAAATTCAAAACGGGTGACTTCTCTCTGGCCATAATGCTGTACGCTAATAAGCTGCCCCTCATAAAGTACACCAGGTTTGAGGCCTGAGATAGTATAGGAATTCAAATAGCCTGGGATGCTGGCCTCTTTCCACTTCACTCTAGAATTTTTCTAAAGGAAAAAAACCACAGTGGCTATCAGGACAGGAACAAACCAACAGCAGAAGTCTGCATTTATCCTTGACTTGGGACTTCAGAGCAGGTGAAGACTGAACCAGATTCCTGCTCCTGCTCAGGTTGGACTGTCCGCTTCTCCCCTGACATGGGGCCATTCAATACCAGCTGCCCTGTGGGGCAAGAAATCCAGCAGGGACAGGGTGGCAGGTGGAGAGAATACTAGCCATTTGCTCCTGTTCCAGCTGGGCTGGCTTGGGTTTGTTATTCTAAATGTATGGATTGCGAGTGGTCCTCTGCTGTTTATAAGTTTTGTTAGCTGCTTCCAGGAGTGTGGTTACAAATGTGCAACAGTTTTGCAGCGGTCTTCTAAATTCTACGACTGGGAAAATGTTGCTCTATGGAAGTCGGAACTACTTACTTGTCTCCATCGGAGTATGTAACTGGCAATGTGAGAGGATTCAGGTGCAACCCACTGGACGGGATGAGAATCAGGATGAATCGGGACATCTGTGATAATCACCTGGACTGGACCAGTAGAACCTAAAATATAAAATTTCCCCATTAGTTTACTTAGGACTTCTTTTATGATTTCTTTTCTATCCATTTTTTTCTAATACTGACTGTTGCACAGGGTACGATTTTTTGTCAGGACTACAGCTGAGGAGAGAAGGTTTAAACCTTCCATGCTGCAATCCAAAATAACCTCCCCCCACCCAAGTTACTATTAATTTTGTGGAAAATCCAGATTTAGCTGCTAGTTATACAATTAATATAATGTGTAGTTTGCCCTTACTGACTGGCTGAGGTCACCCATCAGCAGTCAAAAATCACTAAACTAGCAGCACTTGCTTTTAGTTTGATTGATGCAATGCTCTTTCTGACCTTCGTTTTCTTAAACATCTGTATAAATCTAGCTATTGAATGAGCCGAAGGTGCTTTCGGAGCAAGGCTAAAATTCCCACAGCACATCAGTGAACAACTGTCTGACTCTGTAGAAACCTCTGCTATTTCAGCAATTAAATTCTTCCTTTTTAAAAAGTTTCCTTTTGCAAACTTGTTTGGACAACTGTATAACATACATACCTGTGGAAACTTTAAAAAGCTTTCATTAGCGCAAAGTCCCTCCCCAAACTGAGACCATTTCAAAGGCAGCCCAACTCCCGAAGAGAGACTCAGGAACTCTGTTGTTTGATTTACTTACATATTTACCATCAGTCTTGTATCTAAGAGAGGTCTTGGCTATCACTCTGAAGGTACACATAGTTCACATAACTCCATGAGACGTTTGTTTTAACAGCCGGATAAGAGTCACAGGGGCTCAACACATTTCAAAAGCTAACCAAAGGAACCTGAGAGTTTGGCTCCCTTTCCACCAGAATGTGCTATTTCTTTTGGACTAATATTTTATACTTTAGAGCAGAGGAACTCATTACAGAGGATCCGGGGCAAAATTCCAGCTAACAAACCAACTGAGGCATCCCCTTGCTGTAGGTGAACCATCCCAAAAATAGCATTTACTATTTCTAGGGTGACCCTATGAAAAGGAGGACAGGGCTCCTGTATCTTTAACAGTTGTATTGAAAAGGGAATTTCAGCAGGTGTCGTTTGTATATATGGAGAACCTGGTGAAATTCCCTCTTCATCACAACAGTTAAAGCTGCCCTCTTTTAAATCTGGCCACTCTAGTATAGCTCCTGCAGCTTTAACTGTGGTGATGAAGAGGGAATTTCACCAGGTGCTGCAGGCATACAAATGACACCTGCTTAAATTCCCTTTTCTATGCAACTGTTAAAGATACAGGAGCCCTGTCCTCCTTTTCATATGGTCACCCTAACTATTTCCAAGTTCCTACCCCAGAGTTGTTAACCTGAGGTAATCCTCCTGCCTACGGAAGCAAAGAATCCCAGCGAGTTTTAGCACGATACCCTTGCCAACTCTCCAGGGTTATCAGTGTGCTTCTCTACTGAACTATGAACCTACCCACCAAGGACAACTATGCTAATGTTTACCTTAACTCCAAGAACACCTAGTTTAATAAAGCCAGCCTTCATTTGCCAGCACTGCTGCTTCCACTGAAAAACCGTTAGCTCAAAGCTAAAGTCATGGAAAGGGCCAAAACCTGCTCACCAGTGTCCCACCGAGAACCATGTTCCATGTGATTATTCTTATGCATTCTATGAGTTTAATCTGTGTAGGAACAGTGATGTGCAATGATGTTATTAGTTGTCCTCAGCATTAGCGTGACCATATGGAAAGAAGGACAGGACTCCTGTATCTTTAACAGTTGTCTAGAAAGGGGAATTTCAGCAGGTGTCATTCGTATGCATGCAGACCCTGGTGAAATCCCCTCTTCATCACAACAGTTAAAGCTTCAGGAGCCCTGCCCTCTTTTGTATCTGGTCACTCTAGCATAGACCAGTTACAAAAGAGGACAGGGCTCCTGCAGCTTTACCTGTTGCGATGAGGAGGGAATTTCACCAGGTGCTGCATGCATACAAATGATACCTTCTCTACACAACTGTTAAAAGATACAGGAGCCCTGCCCTCCATTTCATATGGTCACCCTATGTAGCATGCCAATGGAAAGTCCGGATATTAACCTTACAAATAAGGAAGTAAACTTATTGCAGTATATGTGGCAGCTTTAGGCTGTTTCTCCCTCTGCATTTTGTAGTCCCATATGAACATCTCCGTATATAAACACACACACACACACCTTGCATCAATTTAAAATGGTGCATGTGTGTTTAAATTCTCACTTTTCTCCTGTGAAATTCATAAGAATGAAACCCAGTCCTTGCTGATCACTACTTCCATGCACTTCACAACAAAAAGCTTACATTTATTTCTTTGTTTTATATTTTTATAGTGCCTTTCTGGAAAGTCATCAAGGCAATGTACAACAAATGAAACAAAACAAGAATAGCATAGAAACATAAAAAATCAACAAGAAAACCATATCAAAGCATTTAAACAACAACATTAAAACCATTAATAGCAATTTAAAAGCCAAACTGAAAAAGCACCAAAAAGGTGTTCATGGCATTCTGAGCTGATACAAGATATTAGGGCAAGACATGTCAAGAGCAGATAAGTCTCTAAAAATATACCACTTGATATTTTTACAGTTCCTGGAAGCAAAAATAAATTGAGAGGTTGGATACATGCAATCGAGAATAATCAGGACTTATAGTTGATCAAATTCTTAATTTTCCCCAAGATGGTACTGTTTGCTTAAAACAGAAAATGAAAGAGCCCAGTATCTACAAATTGCATTTAGAGAGTTATGCTTTCTAACCATGTCTAAAATATTCTTAAATGGAAGATACAGGCACTTTTAAGAAACCATACAAACTTTGTATGTGCAGGCTGAAATGAGGAGAGGATATCAAAACATATAAAAGTTTAAAAACACCAAAATAAACCAGCTCAGGAAAAGCCTGTGAAAGGATGTGTTTGCAGAGGCATTTAAGGGATGTTTATTTATTTATTTGCAATGGCTAGTAGTCAAATTCAATGGATGTTTGACTCATAGTTATCTACACCCAAGTACAAAACGCACAGAGAGAAGTAGCTCACTCCCACTCAGTTCATCCTCTTGAAATATGTTAATCCCCTCAGAATACATAAACAAATTAAAGGCTAAAATGAGATCAAGGGCTATTATGCTAGAAGAGCAGATATAAACCTAGCGTAAATCCCAATGGATTATTGGGCAGGAAGGCAAAGTGGTAAAGAGTCTGTAGACCTGGGAGCCCTGCCTCCACAACACCCGAGGCAGAAGCTTCACCACAGAAGAGGCAGCAAAGCGCAGAAGTCCGGAACGGCTCCAGGGTTTGCGTTATCTTGGTAGCACCCAAGGGACAGCAGGTACTGCCACAACATGACATTATGATACTCATTTATTTTATTTCATTCTAAGGCCATGGCTAGACCTACCCAGTCTAGCGCGATGGAGGGGGTATGATATGGTTATCGCGGGATCTCCCCCTCTGTCTACACACAGTGTGTGACATCCTAGGAGGAAGAGGACGTCACACCCGCCATTTTGTTTTTTGTTTTTAAAGGAGACAGTGCACATGAGCGCTCGTGTGCAAAAGCTCAGTTTTTTAAATTAAAAAAAAAATCCCCGCCCCTGCGATGGGCACGGAGCCCATGCCCGGTTACTCGCGAGGAGCCAGGACAAACCACGATGTCCACCCACAAGTTCTGCGGTCTCAGGATCATCCCGAGAGTGCGGAAAAAGTGGGATTAAAGGGTAGGCGGTCATCCCTCCCTGCTCCCAGGATGCCCTGTGAGTCATGTGGACGCACAGGGGCGATCCCAGGGCGATCCCCGGGATATCGCTCCTAGCTATGCCCTGAGAGTTGGATTGCTACATTTCATGTTGATGTTGGGAATTTGATCCAAGGCAGACAAGTGAGTGACCCAGTTCTTTTATTGTTTGGTCAATGGATTTTGCTTTCCCTTGGGGCATGGGATTTAGTTCCGTATCACTCAAGCAAGTGAGCCTTGGCAGACAACCTGGAGGAGCACAGATTGCTCATTCCTGCTGACTTTTACTTGTGGCTCTTTCTAGCTCTGGACTATATGGCCCAGCATGTAAAAAAAAACTGATAAACAGATTTGCCTTCCAATGGAGTGAATGGAATTAACTACCTTTCTGAACTTTCTGGCCACACAATACCCAGATTCACTAACAAAATTATTTACAGTAATCATTGATTCAATTGGTCTTTTATTGCATCATCTTAATTGCTGTAAGGATATGCAAGCATTTGAACCACACACAGATCTCCAGGCAAAGTTCAATTTAACCTCAAATCCTGCCTTATATCACATCAGCAAAAAGTTGTATGAAATGTTCACCCACCGCCTACCTAACCAAAAAAGCATTTGTTATTTCAGAGTGGCTATTTCAAAGTTGTTATCCTGAAGCAATAAGCCCATTTACTCATAACTCATTTATTTAGTGGAACCAATATCCCATGATCATTAAAGGTATGAGTATATGTGAAGCCTAAAACCTACAAATGCAGTTTCCACACACAAAGATTAACCCCATAGCTTTCCTATCAATGTATGTACCTCAGACCGAAACAGAACAACCACGCTCATATCAACCATGTCTATGAAGAGTTCCTGGAACTCAATCATCAAGACAGCTCAAACATTTTTCTTTAGAGATCAGATCATGTCAGGTACTATATACCAACAAGGTTAATAGCAATAATTCTAGGTTCAAGATTTGCAATGAAATTATGTATCATGCTTTAAGGTAGATTCCTGCACTGAGCAGGGGGTTGGACTTGATGGCCTTATAGACCCCTTCCAACTCTACTATTCTATGATTCTAATGAAACAGACTGAAAGCTAGTATATCACTGAGGTTAAAAGATAGAGCTATGAATTAGGAAGCCCTGGTTTGAATTTCCCAGTGGCTATTACCTTATTAGGTGGCCATAGGCAAGTCACTTTTCTCACTGGCTCAAGTTCTTCTCTGGAATATGAGAGTAATGCCAGTCTTTCTTACAGGACTTTTTGTATCAATTATAACAATTTATATGTAGCATTTTGAACACTCAAAAAGCCCTATTTAAATGGTAACTGCAAGAACAAAATTAATCCCCAGCAAACCAAATTCTTAAGTGAATACAAAACATTTCCATGGGGTTTCTGTAAAGGGTGTCCAAATGTACAGAACCGTGATCTGAAACTTCAATGATGCTTTAGGTGCCCATTAAACATAGTTTGCAGCACATTTAACTGAGCAAAGTAGTGACAGTCTAGTCAGCAGAACAGTCAACTTTTTGAGACTTTCACTGTTGTATGAAAGGAGAAATTCAGCAGGTGAAGTTTTATCCATCATTACCTGTCCATGCCAAAGTATCACCAGCTAAATTTTTCCTTGCCATGAAGCTTTAAAAAGCACAGGAACTCTGCCAGGGAAAAGGGTGAGCTATAATAACAACAAGAATAGCCATCACCATCACTCAAAGCAGAAACCTAAAAGAAAGCAACATGCAATTCACATTGTTTCTACCTAATTGTGCTTTTGGGTTCCCCGGTTTTGGTCATAGTGCTGTCCTTTCACACCAATGTTAGCGTTATCAATTTCCAGGGCAATTCTCAAGCTTTACCTGAGCTAGGGTGACCATGTGAAAAAGAGGACAGGGCTCCTGTGTCTTTAACAGTTGCATAGAAAAGTGTCATTCAGCAGGTGTCATTTGTATATATGGAGAACCTCTTGATCACCACAGTTAAAGCTGCAGGAGCTATACTAGAGTGACCAAATTTAAAAGAGGGCAGGGCACCTGCAGCTTTAACTGTGGTGAGGAAGAGGAAATTTCACCAGGTTCCCCATATATACAAATGACACCTGCTGAAATTTCCTTTTCAATACAACTGTTAAAGGTGAAGGAGTCCTGTCCTCCTTTTCACATGGTCACCCTAGCTCAGGTAAAGCTTGAGAATTGCCCTGGAAATTGATAACGCTAACATTGGTGTGAAAGGACAGCACTATGACCAAAACCGGGGAACCCAAAAGCACAATTAGGTAGAAACAATGTGAATTGCATGTAGGTTGATTCATGCAAAGGCTCTCATTGGACATGTGTTTACCTTTAAGTTTCTCCTTCTCTCTCGGGTTAAAATGTAATTAAAACTATAAGATAAGATTCTCAGGAAACAGGATTCTGTGCCAGAGACAAAGGTCTGTACGTAATTCTGCACACACAGAATCACAGAAAACAAGCACACCTGCTCACCAGATACGTGTCGGGTATTTTTTTAAAAAAGGATTCTTACTTGGGTATGTACTCAAAGGCTGGCAGTGCCATTCTCCAATCCCACGTCCATAACAGTAGCACTGATACCTGACACCATGAACGTGCTTCTCCCATGAATCCCCAATCTGGTAAAAGGTCTGGCTCTCTGAATCCTGGCACTGGTCTAAACACAGGAAAAGAAGAGAGAAGGGTGTGGTTATTTCAAGGTCATTTCAAGCATGGGATTCCTCAAGCTTGCAGACTAAACTAGCCCTCCTCCACATTTCCATGTAGCCCCTTGAAATTCCTGAATGAATTTGACCCCAACCTGCTTTTGACTCTATCTTAACCTGAGATGGATTTATTTATTTATTACATTTTTATACCGCCCAATAGCTGAAGCTCTCTGGGCGGTTCACAAAAATTAAAACCATGAAAAGCACAACAAAACAACCAACAGTCTAAAAACACAAACACAACATACAATATAATAAGCACAACCAGGATAAAACCACACAGCAGAAATTGATATAGGTTAAAATACAGAATTAAATTTAAATTTAAGTTAAAATTAAGTGTTAAAATACTGAGAGAATAAAAAGGTCTTCAGCTGGCGACGAAAGGAGTACAGTGTAGGCGCCAGGCGGACCTCTCTGGGGAGCTCATTCCACAACCGGGGTGCCACAGCGGAGAAAGCCCTCCTCCTAGTAGCCACCTGCCTCACTTCCTTTGGCAGGGGCTCATGGAAAAGGAGCCCTGTGGGTGATCTTAAGGTCCGGGCAGGTACATATGGGAGGAGGCTTTCCTTCAAATAACCTGGCCCCAAGCTGTTTAGGTAGGGTGACCATATGAAAAGGAGGACAGGGCTCCAGTATCTTTAACAGTTGTATTGAAAAGGGAATTTCTGCGGGTGTCATTTGTATATACGGAGAACCTGCTGAAATTCCCTCTTCATCACAACAGTTAAAGCTGCAGGTGCCCTGCCCTCTTTTAAATCTGGTCACTCTAGTAGAGCTCCTGCACTTTAACTGTTGTGATGAAGAGGAAATTTCACCAGGTTTTCCATATACACAAATGACACCTGCTGTTAAAGATACAGGAGCCCTGTCCTCCTTTTCATATGGTCACCCTACCACAGGGTAATGAGAAGGGCTCAGCTACACAACTGGACTCAAAGGCTTCTGGACGGGCACTTCTGTTGGGCTGCAGCCAATCAGAACCCACTTCTCACTTGGGAAGCTGGTTCAAGGTTGTACATCTGTGCGCTGCAGCCTGACTCTAGGTGAGAAGAGGAAAGGGCCACGCCCTGCTTTGTTTCACTTTGCCTACATAGAATAGAAAGTCTGTGTACATGTATGTTTAAGAGCTGGACTCCATATAAACCGCCCAGAGAGCTTTGGCTATGGGGCGGTATATAACTGTAAATCATCATCATCATCCAGCATAAACATGTGATATGCTATTAGATCTGTGCTGTGTCAGGCTGGAGGCAGAAGTCTCAATGGTTAAATGCTCCCCTGTTTAAATACTCCCTGCATCCAGAAAGCTGCCCAGCTAAGAGAAGCCTAGTTTTGTTTTGCTTTAATGTGCAAGAATGTTTTATATTTTTATTAACAGGGGTGGGAAATGCAAACAAGCATTTCCCTCACCCTTTCTCCGGCAGTGAGTAGTGCCCCCAAATGCTCCAAGGTGCAGTCCGACCTCTCCTGTACTCACTCCACCTCTTCCCGCCTATCCTATGTGTGCTCAAATTGTCCGGCATCCTTTGCGTTTAATTGAAAGTTTAAGAGAAAGTGACTTGTCTAAAGCCAGATAGCAAGTCTCTGGCAGAGAAAGCCTTCAAACACAAATCATTCCATGACTTTCTGTTAATTCCATTACGCAGATGGGAACTAAAACGGAGAGGAAAAGATACAGCTAAGGCCAGACAAATGAGTGGCTGTCTGACGCACTGTCAAAAAGGACACCTGCGTCGTAGTTTTAGTCAGAGCAGATTTACTTGTCGTAAGATAGGATTCATTTTTGTAAATGTGAATACGTCAAAATGTATCTCTAGGGAGATGCACAAAATACTTCCTTTACCACTAAGAGCATGTCTACACAGTGCCTTTTTACCGGGATTTGTCCCTGGATCGTCCCTGTGCATCCACACGATACACAGGGGATCCCGGGAGCAGGCAGGGATGATCTCTCCATTTCCCCAGGATTTCTGGGACCACCTTCCCCCCAGTTTTTCCTGCGATCCTGGGATGATCCTGAGGACCGTGGGCAGTGTTGGTGCCCATCTCAGCTTCTTTCCCTCCTCCCCGTGAGTAGTGGGGGTCAGGCCGGGGCCGGGGGGAGCCAGGCCCTGGCCCGTGAGGTCCCGTGAGTACCGTGAGCCGGGCTGGGGGGAGTCCAGGGACATGGGGGGGGTGAGCGGGGTCGGGGCTATATTCTTTCAGACGCCAGGTGAAGCCCTTTTTCTTCTCTCAGCATTTTAAGTCTATAACTTTATCATTTTAACTTTGCTTGTTTTAAATTTGTACTTTAATTTTGTATTTCTGCACTGCTGCTGATTTTATCCTGGTACAGATAGGAATGAACTTACCAATAGGATCGCATTTCCATCTTCCCCGACCTTCGCCAAAGCATGTGCAGTTCAGCATGTGTCCTTCTTCATGACGTTTGTGGAAGGTCTGGTTAACGTCATAGGTGATCCCATCAACTATGCATTGGTCTGTTTTGAGAGACAAACATAATATTTGTCCCATTGATTACTTTGAACAAATATTGGCCGCAAGAGAGCATGTTGTTTTTCCACTCAATTTAGCAATGCACAGGGGTTTTTTCAAAGTATGGCAAAGAGGCAGCAATTTCATGTATTCAACAAAAGAAGGCAGCAGTGTGAATGATCCAATACATATAGAGTGCCCAAGGCACACAACTATATAACACACCTACAGCGATGGACAGTAACAATTAGCCATCAACCTCATTTATTTACAAATATATATAAAATATAAAATAAACTGATGCATAACACTTGCACGGTCATCTGTGGCAAATTAATTGCCTAATAAACTGTGTGTGAAGAGTACTCCAAATACAACAATTCTTTTTTATAATAATTTTTTCAATGTATAATGTACATAGAACACAATCACAGTTTTTTGGCACAATTTAAACACAATTTCTTTGACACAGTGCTGGCTATGATATCAGCATGGAACCTAGACATATATTTACAATGGGAGGTTATATTTATCATTTTCTAGTTCTTATCATATTTATTATTTTCTCATTCTTGTCAGGGTTGTAGATTTTATTTATTGACAGGTCTCCGCGGTTTGTTTTCCTGTTTTCGCTAAGAGCTTCGTCGGAACAAACGTCATGACGAGTCGGCTGAAAACCGTAAATTATTGTATGGTCAACATCTGGGGTAAACACCTCCAAATGAAACAGCCGGTCTGCTTGTAGCCTGAAAAAAACGTGAATGGCAGCTGCGCATGATAAGAACTAAATGGGGTTGATGGTTAATTGTTACTGTCCATCGCTGTAGGTGTGTTATGTAGTTGTGTGCCTTGGGCACTCCATATGTATAGGAATTTCATGTAGACAGGCATTTTTCACTTCACTCAAGTGGTAATATCAGTAGTAACCCATCGGTGGCACAGTGGGCAAGCCCAGCGAGAGATCACTTTACAGCTACCTAACCTTGGGTAATGTGAACACACGGAGCTGGGCAGTTACTGAGCTAAATAAAATTCATGAGAAACATTGGAGGCTGCCTGTGCCAATAAATTATATTCAGATCCGCTAGCAGCGCTGGGGATTTTTCTCCATCCCCTACTTCTTCCAAATGTGGATCCACTGGTGTAAGCCAGATGGAGGATGATCAAATGCCTGCACTCTTCCCCTTTGAAGTTTTATTTACCTTTCATGCTGCTTAAGCACTTCTCTACCCACACTCGAGGAAGTTTTAATAGCGTGTTCTGCCTATTTCTCCTGCAGATTACGGATCCCTCTCTAGGCAGCCTTCAAAATGTCACTAAAAAAGCGCAACATAGCTACGTGATGCTCCACACTTGCTTTTCAGTTTATTAGAAGCCAACAAATGAGGCTTTCTCTATGTTACCAAAAGGATACAAACAAAGGAACTGCCCGGAGAGCTTCGGCTATTGGGCGGTATAAAAATGTAATAAATTAATAAAGGATCCTGCACTAAAGCATCCCAGATTATACGAATACAAATTAGCATGCATTTGCACATTTTATTCCACTTCACAGATTCAAAGGGAGCATATTCTATTTATTTACTGGGCCTCAGGCACCAAGAAATAAGTTGTTGTTTTCAAGAACAGAAGTGGCAGCAGAGAAAAATAGAAAGACAGGCCTGGAAACCAACATCTGAAGGCTATCTGAAGGAACGCCTCCTCCCGTATGTACCTGCCCGGACCATAAGGTCATCCTCATGTGTCCTTCTCCGTGAGCCCTGGCCAAAGGAAGTGAGGCAGGTGGCTACCAGGAGGAGGGCCTTCTCTGCTGTGGCACCCCGGCTGTGGAATGAGCTCCCTAAGGAGGTTCGCTTGGCACCTACATTATATGCTTTTAGACGCCAGGTGAAGACCTTTTTATTCTCCCAGCATTTTAACAGTCTATAAATAAATTTTAACTTGATGTTTTAAATTTGTAATTTTGCATTGCTGCTGTTTTTATCTGGTTGAGCTTTTATATTGTATTTTACATTATGGTTTTATCCTGTTGTTTTATACTTTGAATGTTTTTAATTTTTGTGAACCACCCAGAGAGCTCCGGCTATTGGGCGGTATAGAAATGTAATCAATCAATAAATAATAAATAAATAAACATCAGTCGCCATTCCAAGGGAGGAGGTGGAAGTGCAAAGCACACGTGAGAGGAAAGTCAGGAAAACAACCCGAGAGCTCAAATCGTTTATAGAATCATAGAATCATAGAATAGCAGAGCTGGAAGGGGCCTATAAGGCCATCGAGTCCAACCCCCTGCTCAATGCAGGAATCCACCCTAAAGCATCCCTGACTGATGGTTGTCCAGCTGCCTCTTGAATGCCTCTAGTGTGGGAGAGCCCACAACCTCCCTAGGTAGCTGATTCCACCGTCGCACTGCTCTAACAGTCAGGAAGTTTTTCCTGATGTCCAGCTGGAATCTGGCTTCTTTAACTTGAGCCCGTTATTCCGTGTTCTGCACTCTGGAGGATCGAGAAGAGATCCTGGCCCTCCTCTGTGTGACAACCTTTGAAGTATTTGAAGAGTGCTCTCATGTCTCCCCTCAATCTTCTCTTCTCCAGGCTAAACATGCCCAGTTCTTTCAGTCTCTCTTCATAGGGCTTTGTTTCTAGACCTCTGATCATCCTGGTTGCCCTCTTCTGAACACGCTCCAGCTTGTCTGCGTCCTTCTTGAATTGTGGAGCCCAGAACTGATAATGTCCCGTTTCCTACTCTTGTTTTGACAATGGGTGTAGGAAACAACCAGAACGTGGCTGCATGTTCACTGCAAGTCTTAGACTTGGTTCGCATGCTTGTGTGGCCACCCATGGGATTGATACCCTGCTAGGTATCTCACAGACACACCAGCTCTGGATCGGAAAGGTCAAGGCAGGACATGCACCTGCTGTGATTTTCACAGCCATAGCAGATTGGAAAAGTGACCACTGTCACAAAAATGGCAATGACTACATTCCCTGCCCGCCCCCCCACACCTCATACAGAGCCAAGATATGCAGACAGCGAATGAGAGTTTGAGACATTTCTGGGGGAGATTCTGCCTCAGAAGAGGATTCTCTGAGGTTTTCAAGAACTGCGATTCCCCACCAGATTCTATATTCTTCATGAAATTCTACCTATAGAGCTCCACAGAATATGAAAGGCCTTGGCTATTATTAGTCATACCTGTCCCCCTGGATTGTTGTAGAGATGCTGAGCATAACTGCTGAGCCTGAGGCCTTAGCTAGACCTACGTGGAAGTCCGGAGGGGAAAGGAGGGGAGAGCTCGCGTTGCGATTAACGTGAGATCTCGCCCTCGTTTACATGTAAGGCTTGACGACCTCAGAAAGAGAGGCGTTGTGCCCGCCATTTTCTTTTATTTTCTTAAAGTGACGGCAGCGCACGAATGGTCATGCGCAAAGGTAAGTGGGTTTTTTTTAAATTTTAACTACTTTCCCCGATCCCCCCACCCTACCCCCGATGGGCGCAGCGCTCCCAGCTCCCCGCGAGTAATCGCACGGAGCAGAGTAAACCTGCGGAAATGGGCCACACGCTCTGCGGACTTGGGCTCCCTGATCCCGGGACCCCCTGTGCGTCATCTGGACGCACAGGGACGATCCCGGGGTTCGCCCCGGGATATAGCCTGGTCTAGCTAAGGCCTGACTCATTTCCTTTTAATGCCAATTGGATAGTCCCACTTTACTAATTACACAATAAGACGACTTTATTATATTTGAAGACTGTCTGCTATAACTCCCTTCTCCATGCACCAGCTTGCATCCACACCGTATCTTGATTGGTTTATAGGGTAATCCTTACCACCATACAGACTACAATTGGTCGCATCGAATTGACCACAGAAGCAATATCAAATACCTCTCAGCTGGGAATAAGCAATGCAGGTCCATTCTCCACGACCATTTCCCATACAAGTACATCTCATCATATGGCCCATATCATGCTGCTTGTCCCATTGGTCTCCAACACGGTACATAACACCTTCATTGGTGGTGCAGATTTCCTCATGAGCTGTTCAAGGAACAAAAAGAGTGACGTTTATTTGTTGGGGCTTGTTTTTGTTTTTGCCAGGCTTTATGTTAAGCAAAATAACAAGGCAATTTCCCATGAATATTCATTCTGATTTTTCACCAGGGCTTCGATAGTGATGTGATTGCTGAAGCTGTAATCAACAGCTGTTTTCACCTAAGCATATCAAATGTCAATTTCCATTTATTTCAGGAAGAAAATTCAGTTTGGATTTGCAGCTACTTTGAGTCTTGGGCCACAGCTAGACCTAAGGTTTATCCTGGGATCATCCAGAGTTCACCTCTGCCTGAGCACTGGATGCCCTGTGTGTCACCTAGATGAACAGGTTTGACCCCAGGACGATCCAGGGATAAACCTTAGGTCTAGCTATGGACTTGCACTCTAAATCTGAATTATGGAAAAGCTGAAGGATTTGAATGAAACCTTGACTGACTGATTTAGGTTAATCTTTATAGACAGCACCTAACTTTACAGACAGCTGTTGAGTCTTAATTAATGTTCATACAAACCAAATACCACTTCATAACACACCCACCCCAAAATTAAAGAGCAACTAGCAAGCCAGATGGCTTTGCATATGACTCTCCCTAAAAACATATTCCACATACCTGCCATGGGACAAAATCCAAACTTCTGATCAGCATCATAATTTGGGGTGGTTCCACACCACTTCATGTTATCTCTCCGCCCCTCAGAAGTACAATCAGTGTAATTCCGGTTGTTGTAGAGGAAAGGAAAATAGCACAGGGCGCCATTGGAGTTACCACCACGCGTCTGAACTAAGACTGCAAGAAAGGAAAAACCATTCAAAGAAAGGGACTCTGGATGCCTATCAAAGCTGCTAATGACACAAATTCATCACATAACACCTTATCTGGGACAACAACACGTTGGATAATGAAGATATAGCTATTCCAATCCAAGACAGAGTGTTACTTTGAATGTTTTTAATTTTTGTGAACCGCCCAGAGAGCTCTGGCTATTGGGCGGTATAGAAATGTAACAAATAAATCTTGACGGGCCTGCTTTTGAATCCCAGCTAAGCAATGTTACTCAGCACAGTCCTATTATCTCAGGGCAACTTCATGCACACACATAGAACAAAGCACCTCCACTCACATGGCCACCTGGCTATGAAGGTGGTGCCGACGCAAGAGTTTTGGATTCTGGGACCCCGGGCTACGCTACTTGGAAGATGGACTGCTGGCAAGGGATGGGTTGCACCTCACAAGGGCTGGAAAGAATGTGTTTTGCCACAGCATGAAGAACTTGATCAAGAGAGCTTTATGCTCCTCATGATTTTAATTTTTGTGAACCGCCCAGAGAGGTACTGCTTCCCCTCTATTCGGCCCTGGTTAGGCCTCATCTGGAGTATTGCGTCCAGTTCTGTCACCACACTTCAAGAAGGATGCAGACAAGCTGGAGCGTGTTCAGAGGAGGGCAACCAGGATGATCAGGGGTCTGGAAACAAAGCCCTATGAAGAGAGACTGAAAGAACTGGGCATGTTTAGTCTTGAGAAGAGGAGATTGAGGGGAGACATGATGGCACTCTTCAAATACTTGAAAGGTTGTCACACAGAGGAGGGCCAGGATCTCTTCTTGATCATCCCAGAGTACAGGACACGGAATCATGGGCTCAAGTTAAAGGAAGCCAGATTCCAGCTGGACATCAGGAAAAACGTCCTGACTGTTAGAGCAGTACGACATTGGAATCAGTTACCTAGGGAGGTTGTGGGCTCTCCCACACTAGAGGCCTTCAAGAGGCAGCTGGACAGCTATCTATCATGGATGCTTTGAGGTGGATTCCTGCATTGAGCAGGGGGTTGGACTCGATGGCCTTATAGGCTCCTTCCAACTCTACTATTCTGTGGTTCTATGATTCAACACAGCTGGAGCTACCTCAGCCAAGCACATGCCCACAATTGTATGGAAACTATAACATGTGACTTGGTGCATCTCCATATAAAGTAACACACAACACAAATTACAACCATGATTTTATACGAGGTTAAAAACTGTCATTCAGGAGTGTTCCTGAAGGAGGATTGATTTCAAAACATGTTTGGCCTAAAAATAAACCTTTTCCAGTACACCTGGACATTTCCACCCTTCCCCTTCCTGAGAGTGGTGCCTTCCTGTTTGTTTTTCCTGCACCTCCAGATAAAGTGTTAGTTATCCTGCAGCTGCTTTTCAAATGTGCCATGCTCACAGGAATTGCTGCTGAAAGTTGTAATTCTATGGGACAGGTTGTACATTCTGTTCTCTGTATTACTGCATCCCCTGGGTTTTTCTGGGGTACACCACATGGAGCCATTTAAACCCACAGCTTCACAACAACTTAAACTATAGGGTTGTTGGGAGGAAACAGTGGAATAAGGTTGTAAAGAATTTTAGAAAAGTAACAAATAGGGTCTACACAGATAATGACTTGCAAAAACCAAAGCAATCCTCCATCTGTATGGTAAAGGCATGAAAGAAATTACTGGCAAATATGGAAAACCAAACTCTGCTTTTGAGTTTAAGCCATCCCGCTCATTCAAGTATTCGGAGTCAAATGGACATTCTTCGCCTCTAACTTTCTCTAACGTTCTAGAGATGCAGCTTCTTATCTTCAATCCAATAGGGAAGAGAAACCCATCTTTGATCTTATCTAAAGAATGGGTGCAAAACAGCTGGACCACTGCAAAACCAGGGCAGCAAATGTCTCTGTTCTTGATCACTTTTTTAAACAAGCAGAACACCAGTCTACTTCAGCTGGGAGGCAGTGCTAACCCCATTCCACATGACCCCTTTAAAGGGAGCACTTTGCTGACCGGTCGTATGTCTTCTTCAACGCAGTGCAAATGTAAATGAAGGGCAGGGCAGCAGCAAATTTACCCATATGCTTATAATTGATAGAAGTTAAATGAAAAATCAGTGGGGGTAGTGGGCAGACTGCCTGAGAACAGAAGTGCTCTGTTAGATTTTAAGTCAGCCTTCCTCAACCTGGGGCGCTCCAGATGTGTTGGACTACAACTCCCAGAATGCCCCAGCCAGCTGGCTGGGGCATTCTGGGAGATGCAGTCCAACACATCTGGAGCGCCCCAGG
Source organism: Elgaria multicarinata webbii (assembly GCF_023053635.1). Classification (NCBI taxonomy): domain Eukaryota; kingdom Metazoa; phylum Chordata; class Lepidosauria; order Squamata; family Anguidae; genus Elgaria; species Elgaria multicarinata. The sequence goes on from NC_086172.1 coordinate 21,189,501, forward strand.
TTGAGGAAGGCCGCTTTAAGTCCTTAACTTACATCCCTAATTACAACCTAATGGTTTTAAATAGTCAGAAAGAATGAGACGTTTGCTTTTGTGGTTCTATTTAAAGGATTCCTTGGGCCTCCTTCATGAGGCCCTTTACATTGCAAGGTTATAATCAATGCCACTCCCCGCTGCTAAAGGAAGCGTATTCTTTAAAAAGATCAAAGTGGGATAAAAGCAGGTGCAGCATACAAGCAAGGGGCCTGGATCTTCACCTGAGGTGGCCGAAAGCAAAAGAAACGGGATCTTTAACAGAAGCAAAGTGAAAAACTACCGCACAGCAAGATCAGATAATTCAGAACTCGAAAATCGGAAGTGAAATTCACAAGCATCCCTGATTTGAGCCACCAGAGCACTGCTGGGTGTGTTCCTTTCATATAATTTATTTGTTTATTTTTATTTTATTTTATTACATTTTTATACCACCCAATAGCCGAAGCTCTCTGGGCGGTTCACAAAAATTAAAACCATGAAGAGCATAAAAACAACCAACAAATTTAAAACACAAATACAAAATTATCATTCAGGTGGGCAGTTTCTGCTTTGGTAAGGTATTAGGAGAGAACAGTTCCATTCCTTCTCAGACCATTTAGCTACACAGAGAGAGCCCTGTTTTAATGCAAATCTCTCTCCCCATCTCCAACGGAGACAAAATTCTTTGGGTGGAAAGGTCACACAAGTAGTAGGTTCTGATTGCTGCTATATATGGCAACCTGGCTGGAGATTCAGGATGTAGAGAGTGACATCAGAACATTGCACTGATCAGGCTCAGGAGGCATCTTTCCCAAGGCCTAATATGGACATTGGTCTTACTGGACTAAAAAGAAAAGAAAAAATCCCAGCCAGACACATTCAGAAAAAAAGTGCTCTGGATAATGATGCTTTGTCTGGGCTACCAACTCTTTTTCGAAGTAATCCCTCCCACCCACTCATCTACAACTCTACGAGAGGCACGCTAGATTTTTATTTCAGTTGGTAGCATTTTTCCACATGCATTTCCTAGGATCGTCTGACGAGACCCAGTAAAGAAACACGGAAGAAAAATTGGTGAGTAATGCCCTAGCTTTCCAATTCCTGATGAACAACGCATGTCTTTCCTATGGAACAATTGCAAAATCGGCCCCTGAAAGTGCTTTTTCCCCAGGGCTTTGGACCAATTTGGAACAAGCAGCAGCCAAGGAACAACATTTTTAGACTTTAAAATGGAGATAGGGGAGAAGGCTCACCGAGGCTGCGATCCTGTACACAGTTGCCTAGGGGTAAATGCTATTTAACTCAGTGGCACTTACTTCTAAGAAGACATGCATAGGATTGCACTGGTAGATTTATATCCTACCTTACTCATGGTCTGAGTACTGAGAAAGTGGCATCTTGTGTTACTGCCACTTTGTAAAAGCAGAACCTAGCATGTGGACTGAATAGCTTGCCCGTGGCTATCTGGTAAGGCTATGGCTGAGCTTAGATTGGACTAAACTGGCTCTCTGTTGGGGCTACCTACTCCTTCCATCATTGCCAGGCCTTCTGGGTATCTTTTATTTCTTACAGTTCATCCCCACCACACCCCACATAAGAAAAGTGTCAGCTACTGAGTTCAGTGCAGCAATGACAAATTGCAAGTAATATAGGGTGACCCTATGAAAAGAAGGACAGGGCTCCTGTATCTTTAACAGTTGCATAGAAAAGGGAATTTCAGCAGGTGTCATTTGTATGCATGCAGCCCCTGGTGAAATTTCTTCTTCATCACAACAGTTAAAGCTGCAGGAGCTATACTGCAGCTATACTGTGACCAGATTTAAAAGAGGGCAGGGCACCTGCAGCTTTAACTGTGGTGATGAAGAGGGAATTTTCCATATATACAAATGACACCTACTGAAATTCTCTTTTCTATGCAACTGTTAAAGATATAGGAGCCCTGTCCTCCTTTCCATAGGGTCACCCTAAGTAATAGTTCTGTGCCTCCATTGTCAGTAGTTTTTCCTAGCCTGCTTAAACCTTGCATCGTATTTCTCCCCCAAATAGGCATTAATTTTGAAAAGTTTACCATTTTGGTCTGTACAGAAGGAGTATCTCCGTTCCTGATCAAAGTTTGAGGTTGTGCTGCACCACAGCGTCCCATCGGTTCGGCCTTCAGAGGTACATGAGTAGAAAGTCCTGCCGTTGTAAGTGAATGGGAAGGCACAGGCTTCCCCATTGGCATTGCCACCATAGGTCTGGGTCACCGCTGCAAAACCAGAAAACAGAACGTTGTACCAAGATCCTGTCATCTCCTCACAAGTACAAGACAACATTTTCCTTATCACTACAGCTTTGAGCTACAGTAACCTCCTCCAGAGCAGAATTTAACGTGTGTGTGTGTGTGTGTATATATATATATAATTTATATAGCCCAGAATATTATATGCTGCCAGAGTGCTGGCTGTAGTACCTGGGCTGGCCTTGGAGGGATGAGAGAAGACTCAAGACCAGTCCCACCAAGACCTAGGCCATAGCTAGATGGAGCTTTATCTCGGGGCGAACCCCGGGATAGTCCCTGTGTGTCCACATGATGCACAGGGGATCGTGGAATCAGGGAGGGATGATCCCTGCCTTGCCCCAGGATATAGTCCTCCACTTTGGACCTGTTTTTTCCATGGTCTCGGGCTCCGCGGAATGCGTGGCCCGTTACCGCGGGTTGACCCGGCTCCGTGCGAGGGAGCCATGCATGGGGCGCAGCGCTCCTCAGGAGCGCTGCGCCCATCGGGGGTAGGGTGGGGGGAGCGGGGAAATTAATTTAATTTTAAAAGCCACTTAACTTTTGCGCTCAAGCGTTCATGCTCTCCCGTCGCTTTAAGAAAATTTTAAAAATGGTGGTCGTGACGCCTTTCCTCCTGAGGTCGTTGCGTGTAAACGGAGGAGGGTTCTCGCATTAAACACAACACGAGATCTTCCCTCCTCCGTCGTGTGATAAAAGGTAGGTCTAACTAAGGCCCTAATCTACACCAAGCAGGATATTCCACTATGAAAGTGGTATATAAAAGGCAGGAGCCACACTGCTGCTTTATAGCGGCACTGACAACTGTTGGGGCCCATGGACACCTACCATATACCGCTTTCATACCGCTCTATCCTGCTTGGTGTGGTTCCTGCCTTTTATATACCACTTTCATAGTGCAATATCCTGCTTGGTGTAGATGAGGCCCAAGCCACCTTCAACTCCACTGCATTGAGCTCAAGAGCACCAAAGCTCCAGGGAGGCAGGTACTGGCAGCAGCTTCACAGAAGGGTTCCTTGGGGTTCCCTATGCTGGGACAGGGAGCCTTTTCAGCTCCTCTAACATCTGGCCACATCAGAAGTTCTATTCCCACAGCAGTGTCACAAACGGCCTTTTAGATATTCAGTGAGCCTTATGGAGGCCAGATTGCCCATCTAGCTTAGCGTATTTTCCTTGTAGGGATGTCGTAGGAATCCGCAACGCAACCAATTGAGTTTGGATTTTTATGAACTCGACCAAAGGATCCTGTAGCAGACCAGCTTTCCCCCCTTGTCAGGCAGAGTCTGTGGACTTGCAGACCGTTTTCCTACCCTTCAGGAATTTTGAAGATTTCATCACACAAAAAATATGCAAAAATAAATAATCCTGGCCAAAAATGTGCCTCTAAATGGCTTAATACATTTGTAGCTGTGCAAATTATTTATGTTTCTATTGTTCTGGTTTCATCTGTACGCCGCCCTGAGATCCCAGTGATAATAGGGCAGGATACAAATGTTTTAATAAATAAATAAATAATTTCCCCCATAAGCTAAAGCATGAAAATGCACATTTGGGGGGGATTTGTGCATTGGGGAGGGGGGAATTTGCACAATCGTGCATGTGTGCAAATTCGGAAATGGGGGAAAAAATCCAATTCTGTCTATGGGTCCGTGACGGAACAAAAGGCATCTGACAACCTGCAAAACACAGACAGAATTGGACTTTTACACAGCCCGTACATCCCTATCTCCTCGACGCCAGCCGGGTCAGTTCTACTGCACTGTGGCAACGGGGCAAATGAAACGTGATGTGCCCTCCTGAGGTATATTTCCCCGATGGTCTTGAAAAACTATCTGTGAAGATCGACCTCAGTCAACTCTATGCCCGTCAAGTAATATGCTTGTACATACGTATGTACGTATGTTTAGCCCATGATCATATCTTTTCCTATCTGAGGATCTTTTATGTACCAAGGATCAAATGCCTCCTACCTGTTTCCTGGCAACTGACTCCATTGCCCAGACACGTACAAAGCATGTGCTGACTTCCCTGTGTCTTGAGCCACTGCATGCCCAGAGAATACACCATCCCATTGTCGGTAACACAGTGCCCATATGGAGGAGGCTGGGGCTGAGGTTTGTAGATGGCAGTCTGTACATCTGTGATGGTTCCAGATGCCGTTCCTGTAGCAGAAAACATGAGACCAATGACACGCTGCAGCAGTGAACGTGGAAATACTCTGGGCGTGAAGAGCTGTTAATCGTCCGCTCAGTGCGGTTTAATGAATCAATTCAATTTGCAAGATTGGTAATGAGAAAATAACATTCTAAAACTATTCCAAAAGCAAAGTATGCCAAACCATAGGCTACATTATCACGCAGCCAAATTACATTTCACTTAGTGGAATTCTACGGGCAGTTTCAGATGCCGGATTCTCTCCTCCGCCCTCCCTGCCCCATTACAATGACTGCCTACAGCAGGCTGAAAGAGGTTCATTTGGGGGAAGCTCTCGGCGGCCGAGTTCAAGTGGGAGGCGTGGCCAAAATGGGCGGGGCCAAAGTGGAAATGGGCGGGGCAAAAACACCAGCACATTGTAGCTTAAAAGTTCATTTTTCTAAGGGGTTGAAACACTTCTCCTCCAGCTTAACTTACTGGCAGTCAAGAATTTAAGCTACAATATGCTGGTGTTTGGGGGAGGGGGTGTATTTTGGCCCCACCCCCTTTCCCCTCGGCCCCACCCACCACTGGAATGCGCCACCCCCATTGCTTTTCTGAAGCTAAATTCAGCCCTCAGGCTGAAAGAGATTCTCCACCCCTGCCCTAAAAAGCATATTCCAATCAGACAAGAGCAAATACATTTTGGTGAATAGGAGCAGGAATCAGCTCTGGCCCTTCAGACCCAAAGTTAAGCTTCCATAACTCCAAGGGTGGAACTCTATGGCAAGCCAGGGAAGAGGCAGGGCGGAGGCAAAGACAACAAACCACTCAGCTGGAGCATCAAAGTGACGCCTTCCAATTCATGGTCACATCCGGGTGTATTGCCTACCTATGCCTCTGGTTTGCAGAGACGAATGCCTCTCGCATTTCCACTCCCCTCTGCCGTTCCCTGTGCAGAGGCACTGAAGCAGGTTCTCTCTGTTGTCTTTCTTACTCCAGGTGTCTCCAATTCTGTAGGATGTCTTGGTGTCCTGATCATTGCAACGGTCTGTAGAGGAAGCAGGGGGAGACCATAAAACAGGGGGACCAAACACAGGCGCTGGAGATGCGTTCATCTACTCAGACTGGTAGAAATACATCACCTTTCATACAGCCACTGATACAGGCCTTAGGTAGACCTACTTGTTAGCCCGCGACGGAGGAGGGAAGATCTCGCGCTGTGTTTAACGCGAGAGCCCTCCTCTGTTTACATGCGACACGCAACGACCTCAGAAGGAGAGGCGTCGCGCCCGCCATTTTTTTTATTAAAGGGCCAGCGGTGCACGAATGATCTTGCACATAAGGTAAGTGGTTTTTTAAATTTAAATTACTTTCCCCGCTCCCCGCCCCCCAGCCCCAATGGGCGCAGCGCTCCTGAGGAGTGCTGCGCCCCACTCGCGGCTCCTGGCGAGGAATCGTGCGGAGCTGGGTCAACCAGCCAAACATTCCGTGGTCTCAGGCTCAGCCCAGGACTGCGGAAAAAATGGGTCCAAAGGGGAGGGCTAGATCCCGGGGCAAGGGAGGGATCATCCCTCCCTGATCACAGGATCCCCTGTGTGTCATGTGGACGCACAGCGACGATCCCGGGGATCACCCTGGGATAAAGCCCCATCTAGCTATGGCCACAGTCTGGTCGAAATAAGTACCATTGGCCTGTTTAAGTTGTCAGAAATCAAACTGAATTTATTTCCCACCATTTGGGGTATGCCCTGTCTTTACTTGCATGCTTTCACAGCACCTGTGTGATACCATGGGCTATTCTGAGTTTTCAGATAGAGAATAAGACCTGTCAGATGAGTCAATTGTCCGATAGCAGAGATGGGATTTAGACTCCAGGTCTCCCAGCTGCACATGAGCTGCTGCAACACCCAACAGATATATGGGCAACACCACCACTAACAGCAAGCATACACAAATGAGGCTATTAAAATGTCTCCGTTGGCTTCTGGAATACATGCCAATTGATGAATTGATTATTTAGGTCTGGAGGCAGCATAATCGCAACATCTATCAAAAATTCAGAACCAACTAGATCAAGGCTGCAGTCATATGCATACGTTGGGTAGACCCAGCAACAACTGAATAGAAACATCCATCTGAGTTGGCATACGTACAACCACCAATCCAAAGTGCTTTCCCCTACTGTACAAAATGCTGCAGCTAGAAAGTTTACTAGTTGAAAGCTGAAACAACGCTCATGGGCCTCTACTCTCTCCACCTTGCAGGGAGCTCCTAGACCTCATGCACACATTATCACCACACCACCCTGTGCTTCTTCATGCAACCAGCCCCTGAGATCCCCCTACACCGTTCACACAGCCTTCCTGGAAAATGAAATAACATGACTAAAGTTCTTCCTGTCCTGTGCCAGACTGAGAAATAAGCCCACACTGAGACACAAAGTTGCATGGCGTGTCCTCTCCCCTAGAGATGTTGGACTTTGGGCATTTCTCTCATCTCTTCTCATAGGCTCTGGTAGAAGGCGACTTCTGAATCACTCGAAATGGTTACTCAGCTGTTGCACTTTGGCCACAAAAGCTAACATGTGGTAAATACTTGAGAAAGCCATGAGATCAAATTGATGGAATACTGTGGGTTTGCCAGGAAACTGGTCTGCGGCTTCGAACAGTGTGTGTGTGTGTGTGTGTGTGTGTGTGTGTGTGTGTGTGTCTGTGAATGGGCACGGTGAGAAAATACTTTTCAAAACATTCAAAGCTGGGAACCAGCTTACATGGGAATAAAACCTAGTGGCTTCTTCTTCTGACTAGCTAAAAGATGTGCCCATCCATACAAGGGGATCTCCATCCTTACGTGCCAGCAACCACACACTTTGTAAAAATGCTAGAAAAACTTAAATGGAACCACCCTGTTTTCTCAGATGTACGTGATACTGAACTTGGCAGGTCTTTCTCCCTCATAAGAGGGCTAAAGACTGCAGCCTTAATCAGAGGGAATTCTCAACTGTGGAAGAAAGAGTACAGAAGAACTGGATGGGAGGACTCCATGAGGTAGACCTAAAGGAATGCACAGGACCCAGGAAGGTTTCTAAGGGGGTGTGTTAAGTAAGTGTGCCCTCAATCAGCCTGAGGCATTGTGGGTGGTGGATCAACTCTGTAATAATGTAGACAAGATCTAGTACACAAATAAGGTGATGGGCATAGACAATCCACCCATGAGCAAATAAATGCCATCAGCAAGTGACTATCACCCCCAGGGAACAATATGTTTAAGTTAGTACTTCCCAGGGCAGTTGGAATAATTTATGGGGCAACACTATAAAACTTGTGCACTCTTAAAGAGCCACATCATTAATCATTACCCATTCTTTGGCTACATATAGACCTAAGGTTTATCCTGGGATCATCCAGGGTTCGCCCCTGCCTGAGCGCTGGATCCCCTGTGTGCCACCTAGATGAACAGGTTTAACCCCTGGACGATCCAGGGATAAAACTTAGGTCTAGCTATGGCCTTTATCTACCATTGGTTGTATTACATCCACAATTTTCATTTTAGATTCGCAGGATACAGTTCATTAACATTTAGGAAATTATGGGAATATCCGTCAGTTGACTTCTGAACCATGTGATGAAACACATGATCAGTATCAAATCTTCTCATCCTGCCCTTCCCCGAGCACTTGAAAACATTGTGAGTATATATCTCTCCCATTTGACGCTAATCTCTATTTTTCCACTACACGTTTCAGGTCAGAGTGAAATTATAAACAAAATGTTGCCTTTTTGGCTTTAAAGTTTAATTTCAAACCTACTTTGAGGGTTTAGGCTATATAAACCTATTGAGTATGTTACAAAAATAGCCAGCAACTTGGTATCTCAAGGCAGAAATATCAATTAAAAGCTAAAGAACTTGATTTCTACTGCTTTCTAAAGGTTTAAAATCTACTTAAAGGGTTAAAAGGCCAGATGTTTCTCAAGTCAGATAAAACAATTTTCAGCGATCTCACTTTTACGGTTAGGAAGCTTTTCCTGTAAGGTTTTGTTGGTTCAAATTCCAGAATAAAAATGCTTTATATCTACATACATGGTTCTGTTATCTATATCTGTGGTTCACTCCAACACACAAGAAGACTAGAAAGCAACAGTGAACATCTCAAATCAACATGGATGGAAAGTTTCATAGAATTGTAGAGTTGGAAGGGGGCTATAAGGCCATCAAGTCCAACCCCCTGCTCAATGCAGGAATCCACCCTAAAGCATACCTGACAGATGGTTTCCCATCCCCTCCACGTGCCCCTCTGCAGTCACCTGTGACCACTCCCCCAAAAGCCTCTCTGGACGGTCAAGGGGACCACCTGAGGGATGGAGCACAGGGCAACTCACCCAAAATTGGGTTTGGATCCTAGGATAATTAAACTTTAAGAAGGGAAGTATCCCCTCCCCTCCTCCCCACTGTAGCTCCCTGTGCTCTGTCCAAATTGTCTAGGGGGAGCTCCATGCCACCTGGAGAGTATTGGGGGGGGGGAGGGATTTGGTTCACAGGTAACCAACCCAGTGTCTTGAGAGTAAATTCCAATAAAGTCAAATCAATCAACTCTTTTACCACTATTGTTATGCAAGTGCTTTGTTTCTGTTTCTACGTAAAACCAATTTACGTAGCACTACCACTATGTAGCAGTTTACCTGGTGCCCTCCAAATATGTTGGACAACAACTCCCATCATATGGCCAGGGATGATAGAATTTGTAGTCAAACAAATTTGAAGGGCACCAGGTTGGGGAAGGTTGCACTGAATCATCTGCAGATGGTCCTGAGTGACCCCGGGAGCCAGCATTCAGCTGCTTCTGAAGTTCACAGATATATCTCCATCTTCTCAAAGAGAAAACGGCTAGTTACAGCCCGATCAAATGTGACCTTTTTCATATTCCTAGAATAGTTGCTAGAGAATATGGGACACCTGCTCCCAGCATGTAGCGCATGAAGCAGGACAAACCTAGGCCTTTGCTAGACCTACCCGAAAGTCCGGTCGGGAGCAGGGGGAAGCCCACGCTGCAACTAACGCGGGCTGTCGCTCCAGTCTACACGTCAGATGCGACGGACTAAAGAAAAGCCCCGTCACATCCGCCATTTTTTTCCTCCATTTTTAAAGGGCTGGGTGCGCAGGAGCGCACGATCGACAAAGGTGAGTGTTTTTTTTAAAAAAAGGTTTCCCCGCTCTCCCTGCCCCTGATCTCCCCCTTCCAGACATGATTTCTCCCCATGCCCTGTGCGCGGCTTCTCCCAGCTATACGCGAGTAAGCTGCGTAGCTGGGAAAAGCCGCAGAACTGACTAGACCTTCCCCAGTCCCAGGCTGAGCCCAGGACTGCGAAAATACCAGGCTACAAGTGGAGCCCATTACCCCGGGGCAAGTGAGGGTTGACCCCTGCCTAAACCCGGGATCCCCTGTGCATCATCTGGACGCACAGGGGCGATCCTGGGTATCAGCCCAGGCTAAACCCCTCGTCTAGCAAAGCCCCAAGAGACATGACCAAGGAAATAATTACAGCAAGAATGTGTCATAGAACAGCAACAACAACCAAACAATGATCACAAGAATAGGATACCTCAGAAGCATGCTGCAGTCCTATGCACATTAATTTCGGAGTAGGAACCACAGGACACACTCCCAAATAAACATGAACAGTTGGTATAGCACAATCTTTGACTGTTGGTATAGCATTTAGAAGCCCTTCCCAGCATGTTCAATATGGCTTACTCCCAAGTAAGTGTGTGCATAGAATTGCAGCCTTTGTGTGCCATGCTTCATCCTGGGGACAAGAACAGTGACAGAATGCATAATCCATGCATGTGCCAAGCTATTGCTCTGCCGTGATACTCACTTCTGGAGGTGCAGGTAATGCGTCCGCTGCCTTCTCCTAAGCAAGTGCAATCCACCATCATCCAGCCTTGATAGGGCTTCTCCCAGATCTCTCCAACCACATAGGAAGTCCCAGCAGTATTATCATAGCACCTCTCAGCTATAGCAAATTGATTTTGAAAGACAAGATAATCTTACTTTATTGACAGAATTGCATTACGGAAAGATGAAATGAGATTTTTTAATGGTGGGAAGGAAGGGAGGGAAGGAATCGCTTCCATAATTTCCTTTGCAAATGCACTAATAAATGAGATGGGTGAAAAAAAATCATGCGGAAGTCTGCTAGGCACATGTAGTCAGTTTTAAAATCAGTGAGTTTTGTTACTTGTTGATTTTATGGTCTTACTTCCTATTCTCTATCTGAATCGATTTTTTATGCGTACTTTTTGTAAGCCACCCAGAGAATGTTACATTATGGGGTGGCAAACCAATGTTGAAAATAAAAATAATAAAACACCAACGATCAGATCTAGTTCTTACTGAGGTAGTGAACTTGTTTCTGGAACGTACCACTTCAGACAACAAGTGTGGCAATCACATGACTGAATACTTCATACAAAAAGTTCTTGCCCTGAACAAGAAAACGAAATGGCAGGAAGAAGGCTTAGGGCCTTGCTAGACCTACCTGGTAATCCGGTGGGAAGTCGTGGGCCATCGCCCCTAGCTAGACGTAACATGCAACGGGGTAAGGGAAAGTCACGTTGGCCATTTTAAAAAAAATTAAAGGGGCCATGTGCGCAGGAGCACACCAACGAAAAAGTAAGGCTTTTAAAAAAATATTAAAGGAAAAAAAATATATTAAAGGGTTCCCCGCTCCCCCTTCCCCCAATTCCCCCCCACAATGTCTGATGCCCCCACTCCCCCCACTCGCTCGCCCCCCCGGCCCCCATCTCTCCCCCCCCGCAATTCCCTCGCCCCCAGCCCAATGGGCCCAGCTTCTCCCAGCTACTCGCGAGTAAGCTGTGTAGCTGGGAAAACCCACAAAACCTGCTAGACTTTCCGCAGCCCAGGGCTCAGCCAAAACCGGGCCAAAAGTGGATCCGGTTATCCCGGGTCAAGGGAGGGTTTAGCCCGGCCTGACCCTGGGATCCCCTGTGCGTCGTCTGTACGCACAGGGGTGAGCCCAGGTTTCAGCCCGGGCTAAACCCTCGTCTAGCAACAGCCTTAGTTAGAACTCTTGGTCATGCTAGTTTTTTGTTTGTTTTTAATGTGGATGGATTTGTTTCTTGTATGAAGGAGCATTCAGTCAAGTAAAACCGCACCTGTAGTTTTAAGGGGTACATTTCAGACACAGTTTGAGAACTAGACCTAACTGTTATGCCAGCTACTCTTTCCATATAGTTAAGCACATTAGAATCTACTCAAACTAGCAGTCTTCCCCCAAAAAGCAATACTACATATTTGTCTCTGTGTGTGTGTGTGTGTATGAGACTCCAGCGAACCACGTCACAAAGGATCAAAAGCCCAATGTTTACTCCAAGCCATTATCATAAAGAGCTCCATCAATTGAAAATGAACCGCCCAGCATTTCTGATCTCTCAGATACATGAAAGCCAAACCAATACATACCAACTGGCTTGCAAGTCCATTCGCCCTTTCCATTGCCAAGACACACACATTCTAACATGTAGCCACCCGTCTCATGAGGCCTGCGCCAGGTATCGCCAATCTTGTAGGACTGACCTCCTTCATGACAGCGGTCTGTGGAAAATGAACATAGGACACTGCTTTATACCCAGCTACACTATTGGCCCATCTAGCCTAGAATTGTCTATTCTGACTGGCATCAACAGGATTTAAGAAGGTTTTCTCCTGTCTCGCTGCCTGAGATCCTTCTAACAGCAAGCGATTGAATCTGAAGCATCTACATGAGAAGCACATGCTCTGCCTCTGAACTATGGCTGTTCTCCATGTAAAAGAGCATCAGATCAACAACCTCATAGACTCTTTTATCCAATTCAGGTGCCTTCAAGAACAGATACATCTTCACAATGTAAGTGGCTATCTAAAGCAGCCAATCCCTAAAGGACCCTACAAGAAGGTCCCTTCCCAGAGAGAATCTGAGCAGTTTTCACCATGGGCATTGAGAATAAGCATCACTTAATACAACATAACGTCTCATGGCCAAAATGTGGTTTTTTCCTGTAACTGCAGGAGTGCCCTTTGCTTACAACCTATGTCGGCATCAATTAATCTGGCACGCCTTTCATTTGTGGTAGAGTTCACCACAATTATTGCCAGTAAAACTTCTCTGCCTTTGTAGTTACTTTAAGTTTAGGGTTCAAATTCCACTGCATGGAAATGAAACTCAAGAGAAAAAATGCTTATGCACCTTCAGTGGAAAGAAGTCATTACCTCCTGCAGCAGGTGAATCCCTGAAAACAGAGGCTCTTCCACAAATTTAGTCTTCACTTTGAGTTGTTGAGATACACCTTTATGTATAAAATCTAAGTTATTAGAAAGTCCAGTTGCTTCTGTTCATATGGCTTGGGGCCAGGCTATCTGAAAGAACGCCTCCTCCCATATGTACCTGCCTGGATCTTAAGATCATCCACAGGGGTCCTTCTCCGTGAGCCCCTGCCAAAGGAAGTGAGGCAGGTGGCTACCAGGAGGAGGGCCTTCTCTGCTGTAGCACCCCGGCTGTGGAACGAGCTCCCTAAGGAGGTTCACCTGGCACCTACACTATATTCTTTTAGATGCCAGGTGAAGACCTTTTTATTCTCCCAGTATTTTAACAGTCTATAAATTAATTTGTTTTAAATTTGTATTTTAAATTTGTATTTTTGCATTGCTGCTGCTTTTATCTCGGTTGTGCTTTTATGTTGTATTTTACATTATGGCTTTATACTGTTGTTTTATACTTTGAACGGTCTTAATTTTGTGAACCGCTCAGAGAGCTTTGGCTATTGGGCGGTATAGAAATGCAATAAATAAATATAATTATAAATAACACTGTATGTTCAGATATTCTTGTGAAGAGTAAAACAAACGTTATCTACAGAGGCTATATTGTTGCTTCTCTTTAGGGCTCACATGTTCCTGGCTGAACTGTGAACTTTGCCCTTGACAAAATTCCTTATATCCTGTTGCCACCATTCTGTGACAGAAAACCATTGACTTGTGTAATAGGTAAATGGTGAAGCACAAGCATCAACTGTAGCCATTGAGCACCTCCTCTAAGCATCTCTGTAAAGCACTTCTCCAGTACATACTTGCAATAGTGCAGCTAATTCTACCACGGCCAGCTCCAATGCAAGTGCAGTCCCATATCATGGAGTCCTTCGGTCGCTCATACGTTTCCCCTACTCGGTAGTTAGCTCCAGTGTACTTGTCAAAGCAGGTTTCTTCCGCTGAGTGAGGAAGAAAGAGGGTGTCACCATAGTAGAATATGCCGTTTGTAGATTTTTCAATATCCCCATAAGTCATATTGTGATGCACTAACGGTGCCTATGGCAGTGATTGGCTAAACTAGAAGGAAAAGTGGGCAGAAGGATTTCTGGCCCAACACTGGTGTAGCTGCTCAGCTCCTAGAGCACGGACGATAGGAAGAGTAGAAGTATGGCAAAGGAAAGCAGAAGTGGGGAGGCTGAGAAGACAGCAGGCCAACGGAAGCAGGGAGCAGGGAGCAGGGCAAGGAAAACAGTCTGGAATTGTATAAAGGAGTGAAAAGAAGAGTGGAGAGTCTTGAGGAGGGAGGAAAACAGGAAAAATGGCAGACAGTAGAGCTGCATATGACCAAGCAATACAGAACTAAGGGTGAGGAAAGCTGAAGGTCACATATTTATTTGAATCAAATAGTAAGCCCCAGACCTCTCTTAGCATTAAACCAGATCATATTATGATCAGCTTCGAAATGCATTGAGACCAAGGGCTGCCTGCACCTGTACAAACCTGCCTGAGCGTTAGGTTCGGCATCTGAGGCCCTACTCTCTGGCCCAACAGTAACAGCCGTAAGATTGGCAAGGACCAGGGACAGGGCCTTTTCTGTGGTGGCCCAACATGTCTGAAACATTCTCCCCAGGAGGTGTATATGTTCTTTAGGAACATATACACCTGCTGCCCTTTAGGAAGATTTTAAAATACTTCTTTATTCCAGACTGAATTTAGTTAATTTTAGTATTCTGTGCTAGCTTTCTAAGTATGGGGCTATATGAAGAGGGTTTGAGAAAACTTGGAAGAGAAAGGAATAGGGAGGAAGGTAGAAGAAATTCATGGTTTGTATTGTACAATTTTTTAAAAAAAACCAACAAAAACCAATTAACCATTTTTCTTTAAAAAAATGAGGCTTTATTAGCAGTTCCTATCTGATTTTAATTATATACACACAGAATATTGTTTTATGGTTTATTTTGTATTTTAAAGTATGTTGTAATCTGCTTTATGAAGTTTTAATACTAAAAAGCAGGGTAGATGTCTACTTATTATTATTATTAATAATAATAATAAATCTAGTCATACTTTAAAAGTAACTTTTGCTAGGTATCTTGCAACAGCAGGAATTCATCCTTCGCATGCATTATTTGTACTGCCCTGTTTCTCTTAAAAATTGCAAAAGAGTTGATATATAACTTCCTTGTGCAACTTTTCTTTTCTATTTCCCAATCAAATGTATAGTTAGGAAGATCTCATGAATGATATCCAACCTATGCTGCAACCACTTACCTAAGAGTAAGTGGCTTACTTCAGAGTAGATCTGAATAGGATTACACTATAAGCCTGCAACCCTATACACACTTTGCCTGGCAGTAGGTCCCATTGAACTCAGTGGGGCTTACTTCTGAGTACACAAATATGGGATTGCACTGTTATAATCTGCTTTATGGCTGGAACCCAGTGTTGCTCATCATCCCTCTATGGCTCTAGGAGACATCCTCCTTCTTGACTGGTTTATTAACGTTATCTCCCCCGCCCCGCTCCACTCTTTTCTCCAAAATAAGCATGCCTGAGATGGTTTGCTTTTACTTTTTTGCCGTATATTCCATATTCTTTTAACACTGCACCACTTTCCCTAAAGTTCCTTCTAGCTTGTTTCTGTCCTTTTGGGGTCCTTCCATACATGGCCAAGGCTGGCTGGGAAAGTCCAACTCATGGGGGGGGCACCAGGTTATGGAAAGCTGAAATATTCGGCCCTGGTTAGGCCTCATCTAGAGTATTGTGTCCTGTTCTGGGCTCCACAATTCAAGAAGGACACAGACAAGCTGGAGCGTGTTCAGAGGAGGGCAACCAGGATGATCAGGGGTCTGGAAACAAAGCCCTATGAAGAGAGACTGAAAGAACTGGGCATGTTTAACCTGGAGAAGAGAAGATTGAGGGGAGACATGATAGCACTCTTCAAATACTTCAAAGGTTGTCACACAGAGGAGGGCCAGGATCTCTTCTCGATCATCCCAGAGTGCAGGACACGGAATCACGGGCTCAAGTTAAAGGAAGCCAGATTCCGGCTGGACATCCGGAAAAACTTCCTAACTGTTAGAGCAGTGCGACGGTGGAATCAGTTACCTAGGGAGGTTGTGGGCTCTCCCACACTAGAGGCCTTCAAGAGGCAGCTGGACAACCATCAGTCGGGGATGCTTTAGGGTGGATTCCTGCATTGAGCAGGGGGTTGGACTCGATGGCCTTGTAGGTCCCTTCCAACTCTGCTATTCTATGATTCTATGAGGGTGTGCTGCTTTTTCTGAGCCCTAGAAACAGGGTAGTACTATGCATCTAAATATCCAACTCACTTTTTTTCTGCCCAGTTGCCTCAGAAGCCAATAAAAAGACATCTTAAACTTACCCTCAGGCTTGCTTTCACAGTTGAAGCCTCTGCTGCCCCCGTAGCAGGTACAGACCAGAGTGTTCCCCAGGTAAATGCGTTCCCACTGCTGGTTGATCTGATAGTGCTGCCCATTGTCATAGCATCCCTCTGAGAAAGAAACAGGAGAGTTGAATTACATTCCTTCCTCTAGACCACAAGCAGCGGTTCTCCAAGCAAGGAAAAGTGGGGGGTGGGGTGGGGGGGAGGAACTGTTAGCTAAGGCATGCATGGAATATACATTAGCGCCACACCCTGCATTCCTTTTGCATCCTGAAATCTCCGTGAGAAAAGGGAGGTTTCAAGGTGCATGAAATTCCGGACTGGGCTTGAATTCAAAACAGTCCTGTCCGTCTCTTTTCCACCATGTTTTAAATGAACAGGGACTGAACCACTGGAGGTTTCAAATTCTAGAGCAACAAGTTAACAGATGGAAAAGATTGTTCAGCTGGGAGGCCTGATCCAAGGTTTAATGCAAGTCAATGGAAAAACTCCAAAGGATCCGAAAGAAAGAAAGACAGGCTGGCGCTCGCTCCTCGGCAGGCCTGTCCTTGCCAAGGAAGTCCTGAGAACGGATTCTCACTTCCAACTTTGGTTTTCCAAGCAAAGTCCTGCCACTTCCCAGTGTGGATGAAAATCAGTGATGTTTTATTAGAAATTAAAAATCAGTTTTAATCCGATTTAAATCAGATTGGTTATTTATCTTAATGTCACTTTTTTTCCCCAAATAACTTGGTATAAAATGAAATATGCATGCGATACAAACATTATAGCCTAACTATAACTTTCTCTTAAAACCTGATTCACGACCTTCTACCAAACACACTACTTTTCCACTCAAATTGAAAACACACACACACACTTGCCTCTGTAGTTATTATTGTGGCAAATTATGAACTTTTAGGACTATGAACAAAACAACATGGCCATAACTCTCCATTTCATGGAGAAATACTGTTTTGGCTGAATAAGTGCCTCCCTGCATGGAGCTGTAGGGCATTTTTCTGTCTAAGCAGGCATAGGATTGCGCCCTTAGTCACAATATGGTTTGTTTGTTATAGCAACCAATTCGTATGCACTGTTGTTCAGGAAATATACGAATTACAAAATGGAAGACGTGATTTAAATCTATGAAGGCCCAGAAGTGGGGCATTCCCAGGACTGGGGCAGCCTGGGAATGGGATTTAACACCCCTTCATTTCTCCAACCGACCCTTGGATCATGGCAGCCTGAAGTGATACAGGCATTTTTCCCTTCCGTTGATTTCAACAGGAGGAGAAATAACAAGATCTACCCAGAAATTAAAAAAAAACACCCATGAAAAAGCCTTTGCCTCCTCCTGCCCTGGCCAGAGCAAGACAGCAGGGCTTGGAACGCAGGCCTCCCCCTCTTCTAGGTAGGATAGCCTTGCCATCCTTAGAGGTAAACAGCATTCAATGAGATTTACACTCTAATAAGATTTCAGCCTTAAGCAGTCTGGCCTTAAGCAGGCCTAACCAGGAGACCGTCTGGAAACCCTATCTATTCCACCTTGAGCTCCATGGCAGATGTAACTGTAATAGATTAATAAGTACCCCCCCCATCACCCCACCCACGCCAGTGAGCAAATCATCAGTTAAATCAGCTCGCCCTATAACTTCCCCAGCGTTTCACACTTTAACGGAGTTGGGTGCTAGAAAAGGTTTCCGTCACTATCCATCTCTTCCACTCCAGCCTAAAGTTTTTCCTCCCACTTTAGAAGGTATTAACTAGAAGTTCTCTAGCAAATGTTCTCCACACAACTCCTTTGGGCAGAAGACAATCTCCCAGGGGATTCCTCGCCTTTAATTTTCCTCTTCCAAGTAAACCAGGACAAGTATTTAGAACTCTCCATATGTTAAGCAGCAAGAAAACAAAGCCATAGAAAAATATGGGGCAGGGGGAGTAGTTGGGCTACTTCTAAATCAATTCACACCTCAACCCAAGCAGCAACAGGGCTGCCAGATGTTCCTTCTTTTAAGGGACCATCCATTATTCCTGAAAATCCCAGCCACAAGCAATATCATAAGAGCTGATCAGAGCTCAATACAATATAAATGCATGTACCTTGCTTACAACACCAGAATTGAGAATTTCTTTAATCACCAAACACCCCCCCCCCCCATTAAAACTTCTTTGGCGGAGTCGGAAGAACAAGTTAAAGAAGACACACTTAGGCACGTTTAAGATATTCTTCTACACCGCTTAAACGTTTTAGGCAGAAATGTATTTAAACAGCGAGATACCGTCTTGAGGGGTGGGGTGGGGTCCCAACACGTTAGAATTCGCTCAAGTGGTTTGAGGATGTTTTTGCCCCGTTTTTTCTCATCTTTTGGACTTTCGATGCGGCCGTTGCGCGTGTTGTCTCCCTTGCAAAAGTTTGACTTCGTCGCGCGTCCATGTTCGGAGCTCCCCCCCACACCTCCATCCCTCCAGCGCCCCCCTCCTCCCCACTCCCACTCCCCTCTCCGGGCAAGCCCTTGTGGAGCCCGGCCCCACTCACGCTTACTCTGGCCGGCGGGCAAGGGGGGTTGAACCATCTGCTGGGCTTGTCTCCTGGTCTTTTCCGTCCGGCGTGGCGTGCCCCAGACCCCTGCCTCCAAGCAAAGGGTCAGCAGCAAGAGGAACAGCCGCCTCGACGGGCTGCTGCTGGGCATCTTTGGAAAGCTGCAGGGGGGAGGGAGGAAGACACGGGGCTTGCAGAAAGCGGCGCTGCGCTCTGCCAGCTCGTCGGGCTGCTCGCGCAAGGTCCGCTTGCCGCGCTTCTGCCTCGGCTGCTGCTCGGCGTGCGCAAACCTCACCGCCTGCGAGAAGGGCCGAGCGCCGGAGCCGAGGGGGCTTATATGGAGGCGCTGGCGCCACGGGACCCCCGCGCCGGCGGCCCAGGCGAAAGCGGAGGAATCGCAGGCGAGGGGAGGGGCTGCCCGGGGACACCCCTTTGGGCAGGGCCAGCGGCTCTCCTATTGGCCCGGGCGGGCCGCTGACGTCACGGGGAGTTGCATTCCACCGCGAACAAAAGATGCTGTTTGCGCGGGACGCGCTCCCCGCACTAGACCCAGCTGCGGGGCTGGCTGGCTGTCGCCTGGAAGAAGCAAAGCATCACAGAACCGCAGAGTTGGAAGGGGCCTACAAGGCCATCGAGTCCAACCCCCTGCTCAATGCAGGAACCCACCCTACAACATCCCTGACTGATGGTTGTTGTGATACCACTAGACCTTCCAGTGCGGTGCAGGGAATGGGGTCCCTTCAGGGACGGCAAGAAAGCTGCGAAGAAAGCTCAAGCTCAACACTTCCTAAAGACTTCATTTATTTATTTGCAACATTTATATACCGCTCCCCATTGAAAATTTTGGGAGCGGTGTACAAGAGAAAATAAAAAAAAGAATAAAAAAACACTTTAAAATAGGTTTTAAAAGAAGCGAAATGTACCGTGAAGCGTGGCTGGTGGTTAAGGAAAGGCTTCCTGGAATAATGATGTTTTCAGGAGGCGCTGAAAGGGATACAAAGTTGGCGCCTGCCTGAGCTCCAGAGGCAGGGAGTTCCATACCAGGGGGGGCTACCACCGTGAAGGCTGTTCCCTTGGTGGCCTCCAATCGGAGGAATCCACCAGGGGAACCACAATCCTGCCAAAGTTAGGCGCTGTTAAGCCCCAATGGGGAAAGAGTGACGTACATGATGAACTTCTCGTTGAGATCCATAGGATATGCAACAAACTCCTCTATACACGTTTACTTACTTGGAAGCCCCACTGCATTCACTAGGAGGTATTACCAAGGACCTTTGTATGGAATTGCAGTCTCAAATGTGCTTAATTGTGACTGGATACTGCTTGCAATGTCACACACACACACACCCCACCCAAGTGTTTATTTACTCCCGACTCACTTAAGGGCCATCTGGTGTCCCTTGTGTCAAGCCCACCCCTCACTGTTCCATATTCCTCTCTCACTCCGTTTCCTTTCCTCCTCCAATGTTTCTCTTTTGCTGGGAATATGGAAGTATGTGTGGTTGAATATAAAAGGTTCGCAAGACTACAGCGAAGTTTTTAAACAAGTTTGAAAAGTTTTAGGGCAGTGTTAAAGGGAAGGTTGGGATTTAAATGGGGATGGGAGAGAAACACATATAAAGCTGGTTTTATTGATCGGCCTATTGGGATTAATAATAATAAATAAAACATTTTAAAAAGCTCTGACAATTTTAGCAATGGGTATGTCAACAGTGGTGGCTCATCGATTAGAGAAATGCCAAAGTCCGAGAACAGATTTTGCTTTTTTCCACCTCCCAATCTGTTTCTGTAACTTTTTGCCTGATAAAGAGAAACGGGGATCTTGAAAACTTGCCCACAATTTGTGCATATTTGGTTGGTCCGAAATAAAGGAACCGACTAACGGTGGATTTTGGAACTGATAAAAAAGAGTTTTTAAAAATCAAAAGAGCAAAGAATCTTACGGCATCTTAAAGGCTATTACATTTATGTCATACTTTTTCGTATACCAGAGTCCACTTCATCAAATTGCATCACACAGTTGGCTGGGTGGGGTGAGGCAGGGCAGGGAAGAATTGTGAAATGAGAGGGAAATTAAACACAAAACTGTCACAATAGACACCCAAGCTCGGCAGGCACAAAATGTGACTCGGATTCCAGTGCTATTTGGGGATATACCCTTTTGAAATCAATTGTGTAAGCGTACAAAGGATCAGGCTGCCCATCATGTGTTATTCTGCATCCAATTCTAAATCTTCTAAATCAAGAAAAGTAGATTATTATTGTTGTTGTTGTTGTTGTTGTTATTATTATTATTATTATTATTATTATTATTATTATTTATTACATTTATATACCACCCCATAGCCGAAGCTCTCTGGGCGGTTTACAACAGTTAAAAATGGTGAACATTAAAAAGTATACAAAATTTAAAACCATCAAAAACATAAAAACAACTATAAAAACAACAGTATCCTTTTGCAGAATTATGATCTTTCCCCTTTGTGAGCATGTAATAAGAATACATTTCCGCCCTCAAAAATACATAATGAAAAAATGCTGCTCCAGGATTACTAGCCTTAACATAATTTTAATTTGGAACCTATGGTTTATGCAAATTACATTTTGACATAGATCTACACAACTTTCTTAATCTCAAATAAACCAACTGGGTTGGTCGGTTAATGTAGTATAAGAACATGATTAATATATATATTACTAGAAACCATGTGTCATTGTCATATACAGTGAAACCCAGTATCCACCAGGCTGTACAAGTTCCTAATTTTTTGTGCCAATTCATCTGGTATGTTATGTATGAACCAAATATAGTCCTTGATATGTGTACTGTCACTGACACCAGAGAAATCTAGTAAAAATACCATCATAATTTCAACATCTCCATGGGAATCCTTATCATGTTTATTTGTTTATTTGTTTATTACATTTTTATACCGCCCAATAGCCAAAGCTCTCTGGGCGGTTCACAAAAATTAAAACCTTAATAAAACAACCAACAGTCTAAAAACACAAATACAAAATACAGTATAAAAAGCACAACCACACAGCAGAAATTGATATAAGATTAAAATACAGAATTAGAGCAGAAAAAATTAAATTTAAGTTCAAATTAAGTGTTAAAATACTGAAAGAATAAAAAGGTCTTCAGCTGGCAACGAAAGGAGTACAGTGTAGGTGCCAGGCGGACCTCTCTGGGGAGCTTGTTACACAGCCGGGGTGCCACAGCGGAGAAAGCCCTCCTCCTGGTAGCCACCTGCCTCACTTCCTTTGGCAGGCTCGCGTTGTTCCTAATGGATAAAAATGAAATGTGTACAGTAGCTTTTAGTGGGCTAGCAGAGTTACACAGAATTCTTTAGCGGGTAGAATTTATTTTATTTGTATTTATTTAGTGTATTTTTATCCCGCACCTCAGCCAAAAGGCTCTCGGCGCAGTTTACAATATATCAGTAAAGAAGACAGTCCCTGCCCTCAGGCTTACATTCTAAAAAAGACATGACACACAAGGAAAAGGGGATGGGGAGGGAAGAGGGAGAAAATAAAAAGAAATTAAGGAGAGTGTTTAGGCTGGTGGGAATGCCAGAATGCCTGGCTTGCGCCACAAACCAAAAGAGGAACAAACATTTCTCTGATGTCATTGCATTCCCATAATAAATAACCTCAGAACTTAATAGCCTAGTTTTTTAAAAAAAAAAAAAATGTTGAAAAAACAACTGCCCAAGCTATTATAATTCATTGCTTTGGCTAACACCAACAGATAATAAGAATTTCTAGCATGCCATTTCTAATGTGCTATTCAATTTACAAACCACCTATTATTGCCCTCAATACAACCCATTATTATTCTCATTTTATAAGTAAGAGTACTGTGACTTTGATTTTCCCCAGGTCAGTGCAGTAAGTGATGACCTGGCGAGTGGATTATAAGATAATTGTCAAAATCTTTTCCAATATTTCATTTGTTCTAATAAAATTATTTCCACTTGTTTTTGCCAAAGACAGCCTCATTTGAAATATCTGCAAAAATAAACATGTAAAATCATTGTAAACTGAAAATATATGCAGCACTTTCTAATTCAAAATTAAATGTTGTTTTGAAAAATGAATCCTTGATACCTGCTTGTAGACAGAAGAGAGTTCACTTCAGTAAGAAGATGAATCAGTATTAAAAGTGTATCCATGGAAGGAAATGCTGCTTATGCAGCTTTTAAAAAAAGTTTTGCTTGATAATAATAATAATAATAATAATAATAATAATAATAATAATAATAATATTTATTTATTTATTTCCCGCCTCTCCCTTTGGATTGAGGCAGGGAACAACATTAGTACAGGAATCAACACATCTTAAAAATTATTGATTTTACATTGATCTGGGTAGGCCTGCCAGAAAAGGCTAGTCTTCAAAGCTGCCTTAAAATCACAGAGAGAGTTAATTTTATGAATCTCCTCCAGCAGGCCGTTCCACAGTTCGGGGGCGACAGAAGAAAAGGTCCTCTGGGAAACTGATGTCAGCTTTGTTTTGGCTGACTGAAGTGGGCAGACTGTATGGGAGAAGGCGATCCCGCAGGTAACTTGGACTCAAACCATTTAGGGCTTTAAAGGTAATGACCAAGACTTTGTACTTTGCCCAGAAACTAATTGGCAGCCAGTGGAGTGATTTTAATGTTGGGGTAATATGCTCAACCCTAGGTGTACCGGTGACCAACCTGGCTGCCATATTTTGAACTAGTTGAAGTTTCCGAACTAGGTACAATGGTAGCCCTATGTAGAGCGCATTGCAGAAGTCAAGCCTTGAGGTTACCAGCGCGTGCACTACTGTCTTTAGGTCTTCTGACTCTAAGAAGGGGCGCAGCTGGCGTATCAGCTGAAGCTGATAGTAGGCACGCCTGGCCGTCGCATCGATCTGGGCTGTCATTTGGAGCGACGGATCCAGGAGCACCCCCAAACTGCGAACACAGTCTTCCAGGGGGAGTGTAGCCCCATCCAGAACTGGTTGACACACCTCCAAACCTAGGTCAGAGCCCTTGACAGCAAGCATCTCTGTTTTGTCTGGATTCAGCTTCAGTTTGTTTTTCCTCATCCAGCCCATTACCGCCTCCAAGCATTCATTCAGAGGAGACACACTATCCTTAGCTGATGCTGTTATTGAAGGCATACAGAAATATATTTGGGTGTCATTGCAAACTGATAGCACCCCGCTCCATGCCTCCGAATGATCTCTCCCAGCGGTTTCACGTAGATGTTAAACAGCATTGGGGATAGGATGGCACCTTGTGGTACGCCATACAACACCAGCTCCTTTTTTGAGGAGCATCTATGAACCCTAAATAAAAACATCAAGAACCTCATTTTTCTATAACACATGGGAAGGCTACCAGATGATATGCCTGAATATGTAAGTCATAGCTGTAGAGGAAGTGGAGGTGTTGCAGTCTGCTCATGCAGGTATCTCGCCCGCAGAACAGCACTTGAAAAAAAATGTTCCAGGCTCCACTCATAAACATTTGTTTATGTATTGATTTGATTTAACTTGATTTGTATCCCACCTTTTTATCATGAAAATGGCATTCTAGGCGACTAAAGAGGCTAAAAAAGAAATCGTTACCTCAAAAGAAAGCAGAGAGGTTTATTTATTTATTTATTTATTACATTTCTATATCGCCCAATAGCCGGAGCTCTCTGGGCGGTTCACAAAAATTTAAAACATTCAACGTATAAAACAACAGTATAAAACCATAATATAAAATACAATATAAAAGCTCAACCAGATAAAAACAGCAGCAATGCAAAATTACAAATTTAAAACACCAAGTTAAAATTTATTTATAGACTGTTAAAATGCTGGGAGATTAAAAAGGTTATTAAAAGCATATAATGTAGGTGCCAAGCGAACCTCCTTAGGGAGCTCATTCCACAGCCAGGGTGCCACAGTAGAGAAGGCCCTCCTCCTGGTAGCCACCTGCCTCACTTCCTTTGGCAGGGGCTCGCGGAGAAGGACCCCTGAGGATGATCTTAGGGTCCAGGCAGGTACATATGGGAGGAGGCGTTCCTCCAGATAGCCTGCCCCCAAGCTGTTTAGGGCTTTAAATGTTAATACCAGCACTTTGAATTGGGCCCGGACCTGGACTGGCAGCCAATGAAGCTGGAAAAGGACTGGTGTGATGTGGTCTTGTCGGCCAGGTTAGCAAAGGTTGGTGCTTCATCCAGGAAAGGTGGATTTGCACATCTTTCAACTTCCCTGTGAGAGGAAGGCAAAGCCCTTGTTCAGCGCTTGCAACTTTTTGATCAGTACACAATCATGTGAGATGGATATTATGCAGTGAATCAAAAGCTGGGTCCAACCATAGGAGAACAAATTGAAATCCCTTCCTGCCCAGCAATTATGCTTTACTGGGTGAATTTTGGCAAATGCTTAAATCTCTTGCAGAGATTCATTGGGAATAAGAAATGGCTGAAGCTGGAATTGCGAAAGCCTTTCTAGAGTGAAAAGCAGTATAGATAGTCAATAACTTGATTCTTTCGTTATTTTTTCCACCTATCTTCAGACATGGGTTGAACACACAAGAATTCAACTTCGCTTTTTCTTGTAAAGTCACATCAGCGAGGTGGCTGTTGCATTATTTTACAAACATTGTAAAATTAGCTACATGCCGAACAATCCTCTGCATGTTTTCTCAGTAGTCTAGGACTGCAGCCTTATTGTATTCAAGTCAATATCATATGTAGATAGCCACAACCAGCTACTGTCCACACTGCTCAATCATGGCAGTAGTTTAGCCTGCTCCATCGAGAGCCACGTCTCCCAAATGTCTTGCATTAATCATTACACTGCACCAGAAGAGTGCTGTGTACTGTTAGACGCCGGCTTTTTCACCTCACTGTTTCAGGGAGTGCATGGTGTCTGCTTTGGATTTCTCCTGGGATTTAAATATGATCAGCCATATTCCTGAGCCAATTGGGGTTAAAAGTAGCAACCACCTGTACCTTGGCTAATGGGTAATGATTAACTTAAATATTTAACTACCTTTTAGTGGTATTTCCTGGCCCTTAATGCCCCCCCCTTTCATTTGGTTAGGAATTCTTAGGCTTCAGGCAGATGGTCAGACTCACTCTAAAAAACTTTCTCCTCACGCCTTTAGATTCCTTGTTTATTCTAGAAACCACCCCGGGCGTACTTGCGATGTTCTCCTGACTTGACTTGCCCAATAGGATTGTCTGCCAATAAAACCCTCACACAGTAGGATAAATCCTCCTCTCTTACTCACAGTGGACAGTCTTTATTTACTTGGGATGATACATGTGGGTGACTGGGGAGCACAATTTGTTCCATTGATTAAGCCAGTCAGGATTGCATCAATTCCAGGCAACATTTTGGGCAAATGGAGCATGAACTCCCACAGATGGTTTTCCTTCGGAGATAATATCTCTTGCTGCACTCAGGGAATCTACTTTGCTTCTGCTTCATCTGCTCGGTCTCTTTCCTTCCCCGTTGACAATAATTTCTCTCTTTCCTGCTCTGCATGTTGTTCCTTTTCCTTGAGTGTCATGTCTTTTTCAGATTGTAAGCCAGAGGGCAGGGACCGTCTTCTTTGCTAATTGATTTTAAGCCTCTCCGAGAGCCTTTTTTTGGCCAAGGAGTGGGTTAAAATATTACAGATAGGTAGATAGATAAATAAATAAATAAATAAATAAATAAATAAATAAATGGCTCTCCTTAGTGCAGCAAGGAAGGGAACACCATCACAATAGTTGACAGGAATGCTGATCTACCTATCAAAGTGGACAGAAAGGGTTATTGAGTGCCTCCAGAGCCAAACATCTAGTGATGATTCCCGTAATGCTGGTTCTCATGAAGTGCTTGGAATTAATGCCAAATCGTTCCGTAGTAACAGAATCAATTAATGCCAAATCGTTCCGTAGTAACAGAATCAAAATAAACTTGCCACTGTGTATTTTGATTTAAAAATGGTACAGACAGACGGATGGACACCCACACCACAATGTCACTGAGGCCATTACGACCCTTAGTAGCTAAATATTTCAAGGCAGGTTTCTAGCAGTAAAATCTTTGCCTATGTTATCTCCACCATCTAGACAAAGAAAGTCCAGATGGTGGAGATAACAGTCCATCCTCGGCAGGGAATGCAGCTTGGGCACTTGATGTCTAGGTTGCATGTATCACATTATTTATTTATTTATTTATTTATTACATTTTTATACCGCCCAATAGCTGAAGCTCTCTGGCGGTTCACAAAAATTAAAAACATTAGCAGGAAGCTTCCATGGCCACTTCAATTCCATTGAAGGCTGCTGGTAAGCCATGTCCCGTTCCCCATTCTCCTGGTCTTCACACCCAGGTGCCACATGGTGTTGAGGTGGTCAAAAGACTCCCCCATCAAAAGACCCCCTTTCTGGGGGAAAAGTGTACACCAAGCACTCAAGGCTCTACCACCAGACCCCTCCCTTCCCCTCTTTCATTAATAAAGAGTCATCAGAATGCAGTTGGCCGGTTGCTCAAGGTTGCTCTACACTTTCTACCCCTGCAGGGAATGCCCCTAACCTCCCTGGTCAAATGTAGCAGTTTCCAAAAACACAACTGCTAAGGCTTGGATCCCAGATCCAAGTTGCCATTATCCCAGACACTTTGGCGTACCGCTCCTTGTGATCACCCCAAACCCCTCAGTGGGTCAGCAAAGTCAGCTTCGCCCTATGGCCTCCCCACTGATCCCTCTGAGGAAACCCTGCCGGCACAACCGCTTCCTGCCAAGCCCCAGCTGCCTGCAGCTTCCCCTCCCTCTGTCAGCCTCACCCTCCCTTCCCCACGGCTGGCTGTTGCTCCAGTCTCTCCGGGAGCGTACAGCAGCCCCAGAATCGTTCCCTCCTGGCTCAGAGCCTTTCCTCTCCTCCTGTTTCTGCGGGAAGCAGCCCAGTGTTCCCCCAAACTCTGCTATGCTTCATACTTTTGGAACCACAGCAGATAGGACCCAGGCCGGATTTCTGTATCCTGTTCCCACCCCGCTTTTGCCTCTGCAAACCCGGCAAATACCACCTTCTGTCCTTCCGCAGCCTGGGCCCGTCTCTAACAGGGCAGCTCGCTACTGCTCCAGGATCAGCTTATCCCCTTCTAACCCATTTTTTTCCAGCCTATAAACCAGGGTGCCAGCACAAGTGCCCAAGCCCCAGGGCCCCCGGAAATTAATCTTAAATTGGCAGAACTCACAGGTCCCCTGGACCAAGCGCTAGTTTCGAGCACCTGGCTTTACCGGGAGAGTTGGAGGAAGGCGGGACGGAGGCTTCTTCTGCCGAGCTCTCCGCCCCGGGTGGCTCTTTCGCCGGCAGCAGGAGGCCGTCGGGGAGGTGGGCAGCGGCGGCAAGGACACTCTAGGCTCCAATGATGTCAATCACTCGGAGCCGTTCCTCCTCGCAAGGGGCGATGCGGGGCCGCCGCCGCCTCCTCCTCCTCCTCCTCCTCCTCCTCCATCTCTTCTGCAGGATCTACACAATCGTTTTGGGGGTGCACTGGAGGCGCACGCAAGCGCCTTCAGTACGACGTGTAGATCCGCTCTTGGTTGAGGTGCCTTGTGACAGTCAGACTTCCACCTTTTAGTTTGTGCATGATGCTTCTTGCACCACTGACAATCGCCTCTTGCTTACTCTGTGCAAAAAACAAACAAACTGGCTATTTCCAAAGTATGCAGCCTGAACTATTTCAAGCCCCAGCGCCCCCCCCCCCCGCCCCAGACCCGCTGGGCGGAGGGGGGGGGGAGTTGTATAACAGAACTGTTCTGATCTGTTCTCCTGCCTCAGCTATCATGAACGGAAGTCTCCTTTGCCAGTAACGGGACATCGTTAGCAAGCTCTACCAACAGAAACCAGATAGTCAGTTCAAAAAACTTGACGTCAAAACTAATAGCTCTGCAGATAAAGGAAACTCAGGGCCGGTGCCAGACTATTTTGCGCCCTAGGCAAGGTGAGCTACTTTCACCACCATCCCAAAAAATGCCAACTTTGATTTTTAAGAACATATGTTTCCTGGAAAAAATAAGAAGCACAAAACTTGAAACTGCTAAATTTATTTTAAAGTGCAAGAAATACGTCATGCCAATTAGAGCAAACAAATTGGAAAGGAACGTCTATGGGTCTAAAATGCATTATTTAATAGGAATATCACCTCCAAATCATCCCCCCCCCAACTCACACACTCAGTCAGCATCACTCACTGCAAACAAACACACGCATGAACACACGCATTCACTCAAAGACCCCATGCACCCCATTCACCCATACATTCTCTCTCTCTCTTCTGGGCGCGTTCTGGAAGTCTGAACATGGAGCCGCCCCACCCCCACCCCAGCGTCCCTGGCTTCGCTTTGGCTGGGCGGGCGCAGGGCGCCATTTTGCCCGCCCAGGCCCAGCTGAATCCTCAGGCCGGGCTGGCTCCCATAAGTGCTGTGCTGTGCCTGGTGCCCCTCTTAGCTTGGCGCTCTAGGCAGCCATCTGAGTGGCCTCTATGATAGCACCGGCCCTGAGAAAACTAAAAGAAGAAAAAGCAATAATCTGAAAAATAACCCCCCCCCCCAAAAAAAAGAACAGCAATAATTGTATTTGCAAATACTGAGAAACACACACCAACAAGCAAACTGGGACACTAGTTAAAGACAGTCAAATTATTGCTCTGAAATTGGTCCTTTTGTACCTCCCTCTTGAATATGCTGAAATGCAACAGATTGTTCAAAATCTAACTGTTACTATGATATGCTGGTGAAACTTATTTTTTTCCACTTTTACTTTGTTGAAGGTGTGGAAGTTCAGAAATATTTGAAGCCCTCCAGATTCGGACCGTGCCCCCACCCCAGGGAAAGCACGGGCTGTTCCCCTTTGAAACTCTGATGGGACAGCCCTGTCACCGGTACATCCCCAGTGCCCAGGAATGATTCACTCCCTCATGGGGTGTTGGGAGAGGGGGGCACTAATGGTATTCAGAATACTCCATTTCAGGTCAAAAGTGCATCCAAAGTCACCCGAGGGCCCTGCCTGACACCTGGAAGCTGAGTTTGCGAAGCAACACCTGGAACCGAAGTGGAAAAGCCCTCAACCAGGATGATCAGGGGTCTGGAAACAATGAGGAGAGACTGAAAGAACTGGGCATGTTTAGCCTGGAGAAGAGAAGATTGAGGGGAGACATGAGAGCACTCTTCAAATACTTGAAAGGTTGTCACACAGAGGAGGGCCAGGATCTCTTCTCGATCCTCCCAGAGTGCAGGACACGGAATAACAGGCTCAAGTTAAAGGAAGCCAGATTCCAGCTGGACATCAGGAAAAACCTCCTGACTGTTAGAGCAGTACGACAATGAAATCAGTTGCCTGGTGAAGTTGTGGACTCTCCCACACTAGAGGCCTTCAAGAGGCAGCTGGACAACCATCTGTCAGGGATGCTTTAGGGTGGATTCCTGCATTGAGCAGGGGGTTGGACTTGATGGCCTTGTAGGCCCCTTCCAACTCTGCTATTCTATGATTCTATGATTCATCAGGTCCTGGAATCGACCCATGGATTCACGCTATGAAGCAGCTCAGATGCTATGTGACAGCACCCCTGGAAATGGCGCCGTTCAGTAGCCAGACCAAGGAAGCTGCACCCCAGCATGCCAACGGATGACTCGGAAGTGAACTTGCAGCCCCACAGAGATCTTAGGCTATGGCTTCAAGAAACAAGCCAAGACCAAGCCGCTTGACAGCGTGACCTTCTGTGTGCTTCGAGCAGACGGCTGGTCTGCAAGTGACCTCTCCAAGCTTCGATCCATCCAGCTGTTTGTCTTTGTGATCCTGGGTTTTCCTTTGGTTTCTTCTGAGATTGGCAGCAGGCTTTCCAAACCACAGCCTGGTGCCCAAATGTCTCAGAAAACTGAGAGAGACAATGAACAAGGCTATTGGGCTTGCAGTCATATGCTAGCCCATGCTGACAGGGGCATTTCCACCGCCCCATTCCCACTGAACACTAGCCTGATGAATGCTTTAGACCCCAAGGACATGAAACTGGAATCCATCTGGGATGAGGCTTGCTGAGATGTCAACAAAGACGTCCAGCTGAGAGACATTTCTGTTGGGGTTGAAATGAGACTGATGTTTGGTGGGTCACAGTGAATGTGATATTAAGTATGTTCCCCAGGGGCAGGACCAGTGCTACCATAGAGGCCACTCAGGCGGCCGCCTAGAGCGCCAAGCTAAGAGGGGTGCCGGGTACAGCGCAGCACTCACGTGCGTTGGCTGTGAACCGGCCCGGCCCGAGGATTCAGCTGGGCCTGGGCGGGCAAGATGGCACCCCGTACCTGCCCAGCTGAAGCGAAGCCAGGGACGCTGGGGTGGGGGTGGGGCGGCTCCACGTTCGGACTTCCGGAACATGCCTGGAAGAGAGAGAGAGAGAATGTATGGGCGAATGGGGTGCATGGGGTCTTTGAGTGAATACATGTGTTCATGCGTGTGTTTGTTTGGAGTGAATGATGCTGAGTGTGCGTGTGCGTGTGCGAGTTGGGGGGGATGATTTGGAGGTGATATTCCTATTAAATAATGCATTTTAAACCCATAGACGTTCCTTTCCAATTTGTTTGCTAAAATTGGCATGACGTATTTCTTGCACTTTAAAATAAATTTAGCAGTTCCAAGTTTTGTGCTTCTTTTTTTTCTAGGAAACATCTGTTCTTAAAAATCAAAGTTGGCATTTTTGGGGTGTGGGGGGTGGGGTGAAAGTAGGTCACCTTGCCTAGGGCACAAAATAGTCTGGCCCTGGCCTTGCCCAGGGGCCATAACCTCAGTTGGGACATGGCTACCTGGGCTCCTCCTCTCCTTCTGAACACTATCGAATGTGGATGGAAGAAAGTATTTGCAAGAAGAAGTTCGCACACACCCCTCCGGCAAATAACCATTTCATCAGTGGTCCTTGAAAGACCAAACTACCAGAGCTTGCACAGGAAGCACAAGTGGTGGGCAGGGTGTTGTTTCTCATGTATGGGCTGGGGTGTGTGTGTGTGTGGAATCGGATCTGCTATGCTTCGCCTATAATCTGTAACTGAGACCTCTTGCAGAAGGAATGCTGTGTGTATATATTAGGGGTGTGCACGGACCCCCCGCTCCGCTTCACTTGCAGATCCGCCATTTTTCGGATCGGGCCGCTCCGCCCCGCCCCCGCTCCGCCCACTTCCGCTCCGCTCCGCCCGGAGCTCCGGATCCGGATCCGGAGCTCCGTTTCCCCCCCCCCATAGGCTTGCATTGAAAGCTAAAAAATTATACAACTTTTTTTCTGTTCAAGTTAGAAACCTCATGTTTGGCACCATGACACCTCATGGGGATATACACACGCACGCCAAGTTTCAAAGCAATCCCATCATCCCCTGATTTTTGGCGAATTTTTGAAAATCGGGCATCCCACACACAACATCCCTGCGAGGTGTGTTAAAAAACACGGGGAAAAGCCCGTTCAGATGAAGAAAGAGAAGTTTCCCAGAATCCCAAGTTACCTGTTTTGCCTATGCCCTCCTCCAACTTTGGGATCATCATGACCGGGAGCTGACTCTGCCCCTCAGCCCTTTGAAAAAGGTATTTTTCCCGCCGATTTTTAAAAAAATTCTAGCCCGCGACCCGTACGATGCAGAAAGTTGAGAGTGGTCTCAAAATGACCCCCATCCACGACTCTCTGTGCACAAGAATTTTCAGAATGATAGCTTAACCCCCCCCCCAGTTATCCCCGATTCTTTCCCTCAATGCAATCCTATGGGCGAAAAGCCGAAAACGCAGTTTGAGCCGCGCGGTTGACCCGATTTTCACAAAAATATAGCCCGCGACCCGTACGATGCAGAAAGTTGAGAGTGGTCTCAAAATGACCCCCATCCACGACTCTCTGTGCACAAGAATTTTCAGAATGATAGCTTAAACCCCCCCCCAGTTATCCCCGATTCTTTCCCTCAATGCAATCCTATGGGCGAAAAGCCGAAAACGCAGTTTGAGCCGCGCGGTTGACCCGATTTTCACAAAAATATAGCCCGTGACCCGTACGATGCAGAGAGGTGAGAGTGGTCTCAAAATGACCCCCATCCACGACTCTCTGTGCACAAGAATTTTCAGAATGATAGCTTCAAAAACAACGTAGTTATGCGCGATTATTTGCCGCAATGCAATCCTATGGCGAAATGTTTTCAAGATGGCGACCGGAGCGCTCCGCCTGAACTCGGAGCTCCGAAAAATGGCCGCTTCTCTTCGCCTTGCTTCTAGGGGGTCCGCGGTCCGCTCCTACTCCGCCTCTGGGTAAGGCGGAGCAGGCCAATCCGCTACTGCTTCTACGCTCCTAATCGGAGCGGAGCACATCCCTAGTATATATCTGATCGTTCCGACACGATCATGAAGGTTCAGAAATAGGGGAGGAGGACGACTGATCAATTTGATTGCTTGTGGATTTCTTGTCATAATTTTCTGAATTCTTTGTGTTTTATATTGCTATTGCTTTGATCATAACTATGTGCCAGCAGCTTCACCCACACCGCAGCCAAGGTTGATAATCAGCAGAAAGTCAGGCAAATGGTTTTGTACGAGTCAGAGAACCAGAAGTGGAATTGGAGAGAAATCCTGGAGCTGATGTCAAATGAAATAGTAACTTACAAGGGGGGAAACTTGGAGCATGTGTGGGTGTGTAGGCATAAAATAAAGAATTGTGCCTACAAATGGGGGAAATTTTAAGGTGGTCAAAAGACCCCACCACCAAAAGCCCCTTTCTGGGGGGGAAGTGTATACCAAGCACTCAGGGCTCTGCCACCAGACCCCCTCCTTACCCTCTTTCATTAATAAAGATAATCACCCACATGTTTAGTTTTTTAAAAACGTTTTTTAATGCTTTGTGTGTTTTGTTCTGTGTTTTAGAATTTTACATTTTGTATACTCGTTTTTATCTTAATTTTAGAATTTCTGTAAACCGCCCAGAGAGCCCTGGCTATGGGGGTGGTATATAAGTGCAATAAATAAATAAAATAAAATAAAATAAATAAAGAGTCATCAGAATGCAGTTGGCTGGTTGCTCGAGGTTGCTCTGTACTGTCTACCCCTGCAGGGAATGCCCCTAACCTCCCTGGTCAAATGTAGCAGTTTCCAAAAACACAACTGCTAAGGCTTGGATCTCAGATCCAAGTTGTCATTATCCCAGACATTTCGGCGCACCGCTCCTTGTAATCACTCCACCCCCCCACCCCACCCCAGTGGTCAGCAAAGTCAGCTTTGCCCGCTTATCTGGTCCAGTAAGTTACATAAACAGGGCATAGTTGTCACAATATTATGTATTGTTAGCTGTTAGAAATAGTTTCATTTATGGAAAATGTACAACTCTGCAATCCACAAGGCACTGACTGGCCTAGGCAGGGGCAAGCCATTATGAACACCACCGCCAGTTGCCGCTTCCTCCTCACCTCCTTCGCTTGTCTCCTCCTCCTCCTCTGCACCTACTTCTCTCCTCCTCTGTTGCTTCCCCACCACCACGGTTCTCCTCCTCTGCTGCGGCTTCTCTTCTGTGTTCCGTCACCAGTGCTGCTACTCTGCTGCCACTGCTGCCACTGCTGCTGCTGCTTCTTTCTTCTCCTTCTCCTCTTCCACTCCGTCGCCGCTGCTGCGCTTAGTCTCGCTGCTCCCTCGCCCGGCTGCCGTTCCTACCGTTCAGCTGCCACTCGCCCCCCTGCAACACTGGACTGGCGTGAAAATGCCCGCCTTCCTAGTTGTAGTAGAAATCTCGCGAGAGTTCCGGAAATCTCGCTGGAACTCTCGCGAAAGTTGGGACTTCCTGGGAAAGCACCCGGCCAGAACGACGCTTGACAACGATGCTTGAATGGGAGCCACCGGGGCGCCCGTTTCCCAGTAAATGGACCCTGAGCCCCGGTTGCTCCGGACTCGCATCATTTCAGAGGAGGTCTCCGTTTTTTTCCGGTTGCTCTGGTCACCCTATGTGACCAGCCTGAAAAGACGTTCCCAGTCAACAGAAGCATTAACCCGGAAATTTTGAGGTACCTCCAAAGCCATCTTGAATTTTTTTTCATGAAAAACAATTAAAAGCTGTGGCCGCCTCCCACAAAGTGAATTGGGAGACAGAGAAATCAGCTAAGAATGCTCTTAAAGCAGACTTAGACAAACAGAAAGCTGAGGTTGAAAAATTAAGGGGCATATTATGCAACAGTCTTGGCACCCCAGCTGTGAAAAAGGCAAAGCTTGAGGGATCCTCAGAAACGCTGAGGGCCCCTTCTCCTTCCTCCGGCTCTCCGGGGATTCCTGCTGTTAGTCTGTTTCCAAGTGTTCCAACTGACGTGCTGCAACCCCGGTCTGCCTCCCCCACCTTTTGATCTGCTGGATGACTGGCACCCCCCAGTCTGTCAACCCGCAGCACCTACGGCCGCCCCACTGATCCCTCCAAGGAAACCCTGCTGGCACAGCTGCCCTCTGCCAAGCCCCAGCTGCCAGCAGCTTCCCCTCCCTCTGTCAGCCTCACCCTCCCTTCCCCGCCACTGGCTGTCGCTCCAGTCTCTCCAGGAGCGTACAGCAGCCCCAGAATCGTTCCCTCCTGGGTCAGAGCCTTTCCTCTCCTCCTGTTTCTACGGGAAGCAGCCCAGTGCTCCCCCAAACTCTGTTATGCTTCATACTTTTGGAACTGCAGCAGATAGGACCCAGGCCGGATTTCTGTATCCTGTTCCCACCCCGCTTTTGCCTCGGCAAACCAGGCAAATACCACCTTCTGTCCTTCTGCAGCCTTCCCCCGTCTCTAACGGGGCAGCACGCTACTGCTCCAGGATCAGCTTGTCCCCATAGGGTGACCATATTTTGGAAACCAAAAAGGAGGACAACATGGTCGCCATGTTAAAATTATTTAATTTTTTTTTTAAAAAAAACCCTCAAACTTTTTAAAAAAATCCTAAAACTAAATGGATGGACAGATCTTTTTCAAACTTAGCATAGATAAAGTCCGTGTTAAGAGCAATCATGGTGCTGTTTCATCTCTTTATCTTTAAAAATAACATTTTTTAAAAAAAATCTAAATCCTCAAATTTAAAAAAAACTCCTAAAAATCAATGGATGAACAGATCTGTTTCAAATTTGGTATGGCTAAAGCTCTACCTAAAAGCTATCATGGTGCCAACTTTCAGCTCTTTATCTTTAAAAATGATGATTTTAAAAATAATAGTTTAAAACCTCAATTTTTAAAAAATTCCTAAAAAATCAATGGATGAACGGATCTATTTCAAATTTTGGTATAACTAAAGTCCTTCCTAAGAGCTACCACTGTGCCACGTTTCATTTCTTTATCTTTAAAAATGACAGAGTTATAAGCATTTTTGTTAATTCCCATTAGAGCTGTTCTTTGGAAAAATCCGGATTTCCCTCCCCTTCCCGGATTTGTCGTAAAAAACCCGGGCAAATCCGGTCATATGGTCACCCTACTTCTAACCCATTTTTTCCAGCCTATAAATCAGGGTGCCAGCACAAGTGCCCAAGCCCCGGAAATTAATCTTAAATTGGCAGAACTCACAGGTCCCCTCGACCAAGCGCTAGTTTCAGAGCACCTGGCTTTATTGGGAGAGTTGATTGAGGTGCCCTGTGACAGTCAGACTTCCACTTTTTAGTTTGTGCATGATGCTGCTTGCACCACTGACAATCACCTTTTGCTTACTCTGTGCAAAAAGAAAGAAAGAAAGTGAACCGGCTATTTCCAAGGTATACAGCCTGAACTATTTCAAGCCCCAGCGCCCTCTGCCCCAGACCCACTGGGTGGAGGGGGGGCAGCCCCCCCCAAAAAAGCAATAATTTGCAAATACTGAGAAACACATACCAACAAGAAAACTGGGACACTAGTTAAAGACACTCAAAATATTGCTCAGAGGGACGCCTCTGAAACTGGTCCTTTTGTACCTCCCTCTTGAATATGCTGAAATGCAACAGATTGTCTAAAATCTGTTACTGTGATATGCTGGTTAAACTTATTTTTTCCCCACTTTTACTTTGTTGAAGGTGTGGAAGTTCAGAGATTGTTAAAAAAAAATGAGAGAGAAAAAGGGACAAACAAATGAAGCCTTGGGTAATTTAGAGAGAAATACAGAAGGCAAAAGAAAATTTGGGAAATTATATTCTGCATTTGTCTGTAAATGAGGAATTGTAAATCTTGTGAAGCTTCCTGCTTTTGTCTATGCACCCTGAGCATATGTGGAGTGTAATTTGCCAGAGCAGTTGACAATCTTTATAATTTGCAAGATAAGAGTTAGTTTTCCTTACTCACTGTTCCATTTTAGCTGATAAAAGGTCGGTTTCTCTGTCCTAACTGCATTGTTAAAAACAATGGCCATACCATATAACCAGAGAAGCCCTGCATTGGTATCATCAGACAAGTATAAAACAAGTATATTTGCTTTCTAATTTGTTTTTAGCTCATCGTTTGAATACTAGGCAACAAACAGTTTTAAACCTGGGATTGGGGACAAGGCAATCCTATGTCTGAATTGAAAAAGCTACAGGAAATCATTGTGCAATGATTGTGCAATCAACATCGTATCTGGCATCTGGTTCATCTCTCATGTTAAAATCTCACTTTAAAAAAGGATTTCTTCCCATGACACAATGAGGCCTAGAAATGAGGCCTGTCCTGGCCTTATCAGATGTTTTGCAAGAGCTCCTGTTGTGAGCTGGAAGTAGTGACCACAAGAAGACCAGTAGCTGACACTGGTGCATTTGCTTGGACCTGGCAAAGGTGAACCGAACAGCTATGCAACTGCCTTATACTGATTGTACTGAGCCACCGGTCAATCTAGCCCAGTCTGACCTGCTCTCAAGCCTGGTGGTCCCAGTCTGGTCTACTCAAAGTCTCAGGCAAAGGGAAAAGGGGAAATAGGAATAAGTGTTTACTGAACTGAAATTCAGTAAATGCTTATTCCTGTTGCAGTTTGCATGTAATAGCAAATCAAAAGTGGATTAATTTGCTGTGCACTAGCAGTAGGGTGACCATATGAAAAGTAAGACAGGATTCCTGTATCTTTTACAGTTGCATAGAAAAAGGAATTTCAGCAGGTGTCATTTTTATATATGGAGAACCTGGTGAAATTCTCTCTTCACCACAACAGTTAAAGGTGCAGGAGCTGTACTAGAGCGACCAGATTTAAAAGAGGGCAGGGCACCTGCAGCTTTAACTGTTGTAATGAAGAGGGAATTTCATCAGATTCTCTATATATACAAATGACACCTGCTGAAATTCCCTTTTCTATGCAACTGTTAAAGATACAGGAGCCCAGTCCTCCTTTTCATATAGTCACCCTAGAAAAGGAGAACAGTGTCTTTAAAGAGACACGGCCATCTCATTAAGGGCAATGGGTGCCCCTCACATAGTTATGCATTTACCACTCCCTGGACCAACCTAGGCAACCCTCCTCCGATACTTTGTGGTTGGTACCATTGCAAGCATCGTATCAACAGGCCTCAAGAGCTAGAACTGATCCCAGGAACCTGGATAAAATGGTGCATTTAACACATCTCCAGGGCTTGCAATAATAGCAGCATTGAGATCTTTATGAAGACAGGCAATTTTATCCCTGAAGTGCCTTGTAAACTTGTCACAGGGCTCCATCACACCAGTGTTTTATCGCACTCTCGTCATGCCTGGTTTGCCGTTTTGCAGCGCAGTACTCACATGATGTCGTGCCTGTTCTGCAGTCACCTCGCCTCTTTCCGTCCATTTTCTGTGTTTTCCTAGAGCGGGGAAAGTCCAGTTTGTTTCTTCCATGTGGGATTAAAGCACCCTTCCACCCCCGTTTATTGCCGTTTTCGCGCTATGTCCTTTGTTGGGGGCATGTGCTTTGAAAGAAAGTCTTGCTGACGAAAGAGGTAATCTGAAAGACCATTTTCTCCCTTATGAGCCTGCCTGTGCTTTGAGATCTTTGAGAGAGCTTCGGCTGTGGGGCGGTATATAAATGTAATA
Organism: Elgaria multicarinata webbii; assembly: GCF_023053635.1. Classification (NCBI taxonomy): domain Eukaryota; kingdom Metazoa; phylum Chordata; class Lepidosauria; order Squamata; family Anguidae; genus Elgaria; species Elgaria multicarinata. The sequence goes on from NC_086172.1 coordinate 21,228,137, forward strand.
AAATAAATAAATAAATAAATAAATCTTCTGGAGAAGCCCTTCTTTCAGTCCCACCATCTTCACAGGCATGCTTGGTGGGAACATGGGAGAGGGCCTTCTCGGTGGCTGCTCCAGTGCTCTGGAACTCTCTTCCCGGAGAAGCTAGGCTGGCTCCCTCCTTGATGTGCTTTCGGAAGCAGGCTAAAACTTTTTTGTTCCAGCAGGCCTTTGGAGAATAATCTGGTCCTTCCATCTACATTAAGGTCTTGTAAAATTGTTATGTGTTTTAAATGTTTAAAGTTTTAATATTGTAATTTTATTTATTTATTTATTTTTATTTTAAGCGGTTCACCTCGATCCGAAGCTCCAGACACAGGTAAGTGGGGGGGGGAGGGAGGCTTACCTGGCGCCGGCGCTGCAGTCCGTGCAGTGATGGTGGTGGAGCCAGGTAAGGGGGCAGGGGTGTTTCCGTCGCCGGCTTCCGTCACCGGCTTCAACTGAAGACATGCTCAAACCGGAAGAGCAGGCCGTGGCCTGGTCTTCTGGTTTGAGCCCGCAGCATCAGTTGAAGCTGACGACAGAGGCAGGTAAGGGGGGGCAGGGAGGCTTACCTGGCTCCGCTGCTGCCGTCCGTGCGGTGACGGTGGCGGATCCAGGTAATCCCCCTCCCCCCCACTTACCTGCCTCCATCGCCAGCTTCAACTGAGGCCCCGGCTTCAAGATGGAAGAGGCTGCGGCCTCCTTTTCTGGCTTGAAGCCAGGGCCTCAGTTTAAGCCGGTGACAGACGCAGGTAAGTGGGGGGGGATTACCTGGATCTGCTGCCACCGTTGCAGTCCATGCAGCGATGGTGGCAGAGCCAGGTAAGTGGGGGGGAGGGGGTTTACCTGGATCCACCGCCTGCTGCCACGACCCGTGTAAGGGGGGAGGGGGATTTGGCCCCCATTTTGTCCCCCCTTCCCCACTTACCTGCCTCCACCGTCCACCGCGGAGGCAAGTAAGTGGGGAAGGGGGGGGCAAAATCTCAATCCGCCCCTCCGGATCTCACTCCACGGAGTGGAGCGGGGGAGGGTCGGATCTACCCAAAGCAGTTCGGGCCCGATCCGGAATGCTGACAGCTGCAAGGCAATTAATAGCAAGTAACTGGAAAACAGCAAAGATGCCAACAGTAGCTATATGGAAAAGGGAAATTTGGGAAATAGCAATTAGTGAAAAATTGACACAGAAATTACAATTACAAAGAGGAATAAAACAAAAAGATAACTTTAAGAAAGATTGTCCAAAATATATAGAATATATGAAGAAAGAAATGAACAGAACAACTCTGGCAGAGGCCTATAGGATGCTCTGGGACTCCTGAAAAGAAGTAATGTGAGAAAATAACTATAAATAAAATAAAATAAAATAAAGGAAGAGATAAACAGAAATGATATAACATCCCAGAAAAAGAAATGGGACAATCTATGCGAAATGTATCAGGCTGGGCTGAGGGAATGGGGAGGGAACGGGATAAAAAGGATAAAAGATGAAACCTGAATGGAAAATAATTATGCTTATAACTTTGGGTGGTAAAAAAAGGTTCCTGTATAATGAACATTTGTGTGTGTGTGTGTGTGTGTGTGTGTGTGTGTGTGTGTGTGTATGAAAAATAAATAAATTAAATAAAGTTACATTTGGAGCAGCTTGAACTGCATTTGTTATTTGCTCTGGTGAGGATCATAAATAATTGAATTCCTCTGTGACAATTTTTTAAAAGCTGATAGATTGCAAGAAAAAATATTTGGTTACTGTAACTGAGCCCACTCTATCCCACAATTCAGCTGCAGTTATAGGGCTGCGTAGTCCTATTGTTCTCAGCGGAGCCTTAAATCAGGGGTCCTCAACCGTTTTGGAAGCATGAGTACATTTGGGAATGTGCTGTGGGCACCACCACAAAATGGTTCCCATGGAGGATGTAGGGGCCTGATTAGTCAAGAGGTACCGGGGTGGAGTGGAGAGTGGAGAAGTAGTGAGGCTAGAGACTGGGAGGGAGGGGAAAATGGAAAGAGTTGGTTCCTAGCCCGCCCAGTCTACTTCCGTCCACACGGACCTTTCCCCCTTTGCTCTCTCTCTCTCTCTTTCTCTCTCTCCACTCCCAGCCTTTAGACTCGCTAATTCTCTCCTCTAACCCAGTTCCTCACTATTTCTCTCCCCTTTCCTTTCCCTAGCTTTCTTCTTTCTCTCCTACTCATTGCTTTATCTTGCTGTTTTTCTCCACCCCTCAGCCTCTAGCCTCTTCTACTCCTTTGCCTTGCTTTCTTTTCCTGTCCCCTGGAGAGCTGACCAATAGCTGGTTGAGGAACAGGAAGGAGAGAACCTGGTGTCCTAACATTTTTCAATTTTTTATTACATTTTCATTTTATTTTTTTTAGGGGACAGGGAGTGAAGAACTTTGCAAGCGCTGCATTGAGGACTCCGGCCTTAAGTAATTTGTGGGTCAGTGGGTTGGGTGGAAGTTTAAGCTAAAACTGAGCTAGGGTTACAGCGCTACACCTTCAAAACCAATCTGTCAATTTCAACAGGAGTTGGCTTGCTTGCTAAAACATGTTAGGTTAAACACAATTGATGGAAATAATCGAAAAGAAGTGCACTGTCTCCAACAATGTTCAGCTTATTCACTGTCAGCTAATAATTTAGCCCCGTATCTCAAAACAACAACAGCCTTGCCCAGTGTCAAGAATGACCTTGACAAATATCAGTGCCAGTGATATTTTAGACCAGCTATTTTGGTGCTACTGTTAAGTTAAATCTTGGCAGTTCATCTGAACAAAATGATTTATATGTAAGTGTAGGCTTTTTCTTCAGCCCTTGAACATTTTGGGAGCTGAAACGGTCCAGGATGTTGTGTCAACTCTGCTGCCTGGTAATCTTGAGTCAGCTGCATTCCAGCCAAGTACTTCATCTTTATTAATTTGTACCACCATCTCTGGGGTTAGCAAAAGTGCCAATTTGTGCTATATCTGATGGCCTTTTTTTTAATATGTCTAATTTGCTTGATTCCCAACGAGCTTTGTGTACATACACATACATATGCTGAGGGGGCAACCCAAAGCAACTTTACATGGGTAAAAAAAAAAAAACTCCATTGAAGACATAAGGATTTTCTTTTGAGTGAATATGCATACGGTGGAAGTGTAAAATATGTATATATAAAGGTCTATGGCAGGAATATTCTATAGATCCTTGGCCACTAAAACCTTCTAGTTTTGGCAGGGTATAAACCATGTGTCCATTCCATTGTTTCCTTCTAGGCTTCTCTACAAACAACACTCCACCATGAAGAGGCCAAGGGCAGGAGCATTAGGGTGGTGCATCCTTCATCCTCTGCCTCCATTCACTTCTACCAGGGGTAGCTGTGCTTTTTGTTGTTTATTCATTCAGTCGCTTCCGACTCTTCATGACTCCATGGACCAGCCCACGCCAGAGTTTTCTGTCGGCCGTCGCCACCCCTAGCTCCCCCAAGGACGAGTCTGTCACCTCCAGAATATCATCCATCCATCTTGCCCTTGGTCGGCCCCTCTTCCTTTTGCCTTCCACTTTCCCTAGCATCAGCCTCTTCTCCAGGGTGTCCTGTCTTCTCATTATGTGGCCAAAGTACTTCAGTTTTGCCTTTAATACCATTCTAGTGCCGTGGACTGCAAGAAGCTCAAACCAGTCCATACTCCATGAAATAAAGCCAGACTGCTCACTTGAGGGAATGGTATTAAAGGCAAAACTGAAGTACATTGGCCACATAATGAGAAGACAGGACACCCTGAAGAAGAGGCTGATGCTAGGGAAAGTGGAAGGCAAAAGGAAGAGGGGCTGACCAAGGGCAAGATGGATGGATGATATTCTGGAGGTGACAGACTCGACCTTGGGGGAGCTAGGGGTGGCGACGGCTGACAGAAAGCTCTGGCGTGGGCTGGTCCATGAAGTCACGAAGAGTCGGAAGCGACTGAACGAATCAACAACAACAAACCATTCCCTCAAGTGAGCAGTCTGGCTTTATTTCCTGGAGTATGGACTGGTTTGGTCTTCTTGCAGTCCACGGCACTCTCAGAATTTTCCTCCAACACCACTGTTCAAAAGCTTCTATCTTTGCCGTGAAAACTAAGTCGATCAGTACAACCAGAAGTGTGCTATTCATCCACAATAAATAACTGTGTCTTCCCCTGAGGAAGATTTTTTTAACACAAGCCCCATGGTGCTTGCTCGGTGATTTGCACGTTTACTTCCAGACATTCCTTATTGAGAGTTGGAGTTTTCTTTTGTTGGCTTGAAAGTTGATAATTGCTTGCATATGCTCTGCGGGAATCGTGGCAACACTCCTTTGGATTGCTCTGCAGAACGTATTAACTCACTACTCATTTCTGCATTCACTTAACTAAATGTCTTGGCACATTGGAATGCCAGAAGTGGGCGCTATCAGTAAATTGGCATGTTTAGCTTTATGGGGGGTGCTTCTTGTATTTTAATTTTCTGTAGTTTAATATTTTATTTAGGACGAAATCCTATGCATGTTTAGACAGAAAAAGGGCCTACAACTCCCAGCATCCCCTAGCTGGCAAGGTTGGCTGTGCCATGCTGGAAGTTGGAGGACTTTTTTTCTGTCTAAACACACATGGGTTTGGGCCCTTAGTTATTTAAGCTGCAATCCAAAATACACTTCCCAAGATGTACATCCCATTGAACTCAATGGTAAACACATGGAGTAAACACGTGCTGTAAAAGGATAAAGGCAGGGCTTATTTCGTTTGCTTTGTCTTTTTGCAAAACTTGGCTGCTCTTTAAAATCGCATTCAGTGTTCTTCAGTTCAAACAAACATGAAAAGACACTTCTTATCTGTGGACATGGTCAAACCGAAGTTATGCCTTTGTAAATTCCATTGATCTGAATGGGAAAAACATGAGCACATGCTTAGTTTTCCTGTTCAGATGAATGAGGCAAAAGTGCTTAACTCCGGCTGGATTGTGTTTGCTTGCTCTAAGCAATTTCTTATTCTTTTTACTAGCATTTACCCCTTAGTAGGGGTGTGCACGGACCCCCCGCTCCGCTTCACTTCCAGATCCGCGATTTTCGGATCGGGCCGCTTCGCCCCGCCCCCGCTCCGCCCATTTCCGCTCCGCTCCGCTCGGAGCTCCGGATCCGGATCGGAGCTCCGTTTTCCCCCCCCATAGGGTTGCATTGAAAGCTAAAAAAGTAAACAACTTTTTTTTGGTTCAAGTTAGAAACCTCATGTTTGGCACCATGACACCTCATGGACGTATACACACGGATGCCAAGTTTCAAGGCAATCCCATCATCCCCTGATTTTTGGGGAATTTATGAAAATCGGGCACCCCATTCACACCCCTTGGGATAGCTCCGTCAATTTGCACGTTAGAAACCTCAAACTCGCCACCATGACAGCTTATCCATGTGTCCACATGGACGCCCAGACTCAAGGCAGTCCCATCATCCTCTGATTTTTGGCGGGGCTCTAACCTCTAACGCACCACCCATAACCCTAAGTCACACCCCTTTCGATAGCTCCGTCAATTTGCACGTTAGAAACCTCAAACTTGGCACCATGATAGCTTATCCACGTGTCCACATGGACGCCAAGTTTCAAGGCAATCCCATCATCCCCTGATTTTTGGGGAATTTTTGAAAATCGGGCACCCCATTCACACCCCTTTCGATAGCTCCGTCAATTTGCACGTTAGAAACCTCAAACTCACCACCATGACAGCTTATCCAGGGATACATACGCACGCCGAGACTCAAGGCAGTCCCATCATCCCCTGTTTTTTGGCGGCGCTTAAACCTGCAGACCTCTCAATGGGGCCATTTCAAAGGAAATCCCAACATGCCATGAATTGGGGAGTATGAATCTTCTTCCACACTTGAAAAATGGATTTGGAACTTCCAAAACTCCAAGTGAGCGCAGGAAGGACTTCTCCCCCCTGAGTCAAAGCCAGACACACACAACATCCCTGCAAGGCGGGCAGGGGAGGAGAGAGGGAAGGCAGGCAGGCAGTCAGCAGACATTTCTGGGGGCATAAGGAAGTGAGCCAAGAATAAGCCAGTAATGCATATAAAATGGAATAAATAAATAAATAAATAAACGAAGGAGGGGTGGAATTAAAAGCAGCGGTGTTGCTGAATAAACAACAAGAAGAGGTTGTTTAAAAGGTTATATCTGTCTTTTACCAGTAATAGGGGGACTTGCCCGGGGGAGGGGGAAGCAGCTGCCAATTTGACTGGTCCTAGTAGTGACCAGTCTTTTAAGAAGCAAGACTGTCCGTTCAACTCATGAAAGCCATTGCTCCACCGCTAAGAAGTGGAACTGTCACTTCAACTCATGATAGGCATCGCTCCACCACTAAGAGAAGTCGACCGCTCACTTCAACTCATGATAGGCATTGCTCCACCGGGTTACTCTCTTTGGAAGGCTCTGATGGCCTTCCAAGTACAGGAGAGAGTGGGGGCACGTCCACAATGAGATGCCCTAGGGGAGCTCATCCCCTTGCACCACATCTTTTCAGTTGTTCCCCAAAGTTAGGGTGGGTAGCAGTGCTGTGTTTCTATCTCTTATTATTGGCTTAGTATATGATTTCACAGGTTGTGTTTGTGCATTTGGTGGGGCTACTGTTTTAAAAAACACTGGGAAAAGTCCATTCAGACTAAGAAAGAGAAGTTTCCCAGAATCCCAAGTTACCCATTTTGCCTATCCCCTCCTCCAACTTTGGGATCATGTGATCATGACCGGGAGTTGACTCTGCCCCTCAGCAATCGAAAAGGTAATCTTTTTCCCGCCTTTACCCTACTTTTTTAAAAATTCTAGCGCGCGACCCGCACCACGCAGAGAGGTGAGAGTAGTCTCAAAATGACCCCCATCCACGACTGTCTAATCACAAGAATTTTCAGAACGATAGCTTAAAAATCAACCCAGTTATCCCCGATTCTTTTCCGCAATGCAATCCTATGGGCGAAAACCTCCGTTTGACCCGCGCTGTCCCTGTTTGTTGACCCGATTTTTTAAAAAATATAGCACACGACCCGCACGATGCAGAGAGGTGAGAGTAGTCTCAAAATGACCCCCATCCACGACTGTCTAAGCACAAGAATTTTCAGAACGATAGCTTCAAAAACAACCCAGTTATCTATGGGCGAAATGTTTCAAGATGGCGAACGGAGCAGTCCGCCTGAAAGAGGAGCTCCGAAAAATGGGCGCTTCTCTTCGCCTTGCTTCTAGGGCTCCGTGGTCTGCTTCTACTCCGCCTCTGGGCAAGGCGGAGCAGGCCAATTCGCTCCTGCTTCTGCGCTTCTAATAGGAGCGGAGCACATGCCTACCCCTTAGTGCTTTACCACACCAGCGTTATACTGTGCAATCACTGCGAATTGCATGCAAAGGACTCCAGCTTATAGTCTGCTTTTATCGTGAAGGACTCTGAAGTTTTCCTGTTTACAATCTGCTTTGACTGTGAAGTGCTCCCATGCATCCTGCTTCAATTGTGCTTCAAAGGCAAAAGACCCGACCTATTTTGGTACTACTTTTGGAGCGAATCATTTGTTGTTTTCCGAGCAGCCACTGGGGGCGTAGGAGCAGGATTTGATAGGTTTAAAGAAAAATTAAACAAATGCTTACATCTGCGTAAGTTTTAAAGATAAAGACATCAATATTGGCACAGTAATAAATATTAAGGAGAGCTTTGAGCATACCAAATTTGAAGCGGATTGGGTCATCCGTTGATTTTTTAATGATTTTTTACATTTCTACCCCTTAACCCCTTACTTGGAATGCAAAGGATCTTAAGAGCGCTGCTGCCTGGGGTGTGATTTAGCTAACAAGGACAGTTAAACACTGTAGGGGATAATTCGAGGGAAACAGGTACGTGGGATGAAGCTACATGTTACAAAAAGTTTACTGAGTGATAGTACTGCTAATTTACATTTGCAGTTGGATTTTGGGGATATCTACTTACAAGTAGATATGACTAGAGTCTGTGACATTACCATAAACCAATGTTAATGCAATGTCATTAGCACTTGCTCGCGCAAAAGGAGAAAGTGGCAGTGAAAGCGCTGAATTCCAGCAGCCAATTGCTGTTTTTCCCGGTTGGCCGTAGTATTGGTTTACACTAGCAACAGTGTGTGTGTGTGTGTGCGCGCGTGTGCATGCACATATCTGCATATTATGCTCAAAAAATTGTGAGGTTCTTTTTCCAATCAAAATCATGCTTCCTGCCAGTCCCAGCCCATTTGGAGAAATCAGCCAGAGACAGTTTTGTTCAGAAAAATGGCCCATGGGGAAAAGATTAAGCACGTCCCTATTGCTCCTCCAATCAAATGTGCAGCTCCCTTTGGAAGAGCCTTGTGTGGCGCAGAGTGGTAAGCGGCAGTTACTGTAGCCGAAACTCCCCACGGCGTGAGTTCGATCCCAGCAGAAGCTGGTTCTCAGGCAGCCGGCTCGGGTCGACTCAGCCTTCCATCCTTCTGAGGTCGGTAAAATGAGTACCCAGCTAGCTGGGGGAAAGGGAACCGCGACTGGGGAAGGCAAGGGCAAACCACCCCGCTACAAAGTCTGCTAAGAAAACGTCAGCAAAAGCAGGCGTCTCTCTAGGAGCCAGCAATGACTCAAGTGCTTTGCAGGAGAGGTTCCTTTCCTTTTTCCTTGGAACATTCAGGGAGGGGGGAAATGTTGGCAAGCTGTTCACGGGTCTCTCATGTGCCACATCTAGCTCTCAGAGTTTGTTATTTCAGGCTAGTTTTCTTAGAGCTGGTATCACCAATCAATAACTCCTGCTGCAGCAGCAACAAGGAAATTCTGGGTGCTTCTACCACAGTCCTTCACTACTTCTCTTAGATCATTATTTACAAGTTAATGTAAAAAGGGCTAACTTCACATTACTTTAAAGACATGGTTGGTAGCTACATCCCCCCCTCTTTTTTCTCTAAAATAATCACAGGGCCCCAATCCTGAATAGGACCCTACCTTTGGGGGGCAAGCGGGCTTTACTCCCCAGTGCAGTTCCAATCTGAAACACACACACACGCTGTACCTGTAATTTTACATTGGCAAAATTAAAACAAATAGATCATTTTTCACAATACAAAATTGATCTGAACTGGGGTCATAGCAGGGGGCAAAGCCTTTACCTTAATATGTGTTTAGCCCTAACTGCAAACTCTTAACCAGAAATAACAGGCCTACTTTGGATTAAATGATGAAGCCTTGCAAGATGGAAGAGAGGTGACTCAAGCGACCCTGATTATTTCAGGGTGTGTTGATGTAAGCCCTATAATAGCATTGAGCCTGCTCATGTTGGGGAGCATAAAAGTGGGAATGGGGCATGGGTGTGTACACAAGCCCCACTCCCAATGTTCCTGCCCTATTTCACTCAGTCCTCCATCATCCTTTGCTGAGGGAGCTCCACTGGCTTTCAAGTGAACATAAGTAAAATCTCCCTTCAGATACTGCTCAATGTGAGAAGGTCAAGGACTCTATGGTGACCAGATGACCTGGGAAACCCCAGAGACCTCCAGAAAAACAGGGCTCTCTGGGGCAACCGGGGCTGGGCCCCAATTTACCAGGGGAAAGGCCTGGAGGATGCGTTCCCAGACTTCCGGGAACATGTCCTCCAGCCCGCCCACCCACTCCAGTGCCGATCTGGCCTTCTCCTTGGCTGGCACAATCGCCGGGGGGGGGGGGCTGGAGGACGGGAAGTGGACTTTGGGGGCAGGGCTTGTTTGCATGCCCTCCCCAATTTTGGCCTTAGCTGATGGCCTGCAAAGGGCTTTTCTTTCCACCATTTTGAATCACTGATATGCCACTAATATCAGTTCTGGGTGGGATTTTTTAAAAATCACATACTGATCATATAGATGCAACAATGGGCTATTACTTAGAAAATGTGTAATAGACACCAGACGACAGTACTACCATGTAACAGAAAACCCAGGGTTTCCTGTCCAGTAACAACCTCTTGAAAAATGGACTCGCTCAGCCAAACAATATGTGAATACTAAGGTAAATGTCCCAGCCCTGTTACTCTGAAGAGAGTAACCCAACATACCCATGAAGGTCATTTGGTGGCCTTGGGCAAGTTACTATTCCTCAGCCTAAGCTATTGTGAGAGAAAAAAAATGAAAATAAAGTTTCAAGCAGCCCTGAATTCCTGGTTGAGGGTTATAAGAGTTGCATCCAACCCATTAGGGCTACACTAGTGCTTTTTATCAGTATTATAGTGCACTAATAACTCTTGGGACACATTACACATTCCGTATACCGCTTTTCTAGAGTTATTTCCCACTTTTATATTTCATATCATTCAAAATACCACAACAGATGTTGTTGCGTGTGCTACAAGGTATAAATACACAGGAGGGATCTAGCATTACCATGATGGGATCGTGTCCATATGACACAAGGTGGCCAGGGGTGTCAGCTTGGGGAATGCTGCTTTACGCAAACTCTCACCTGTTAAAGGCTTATTTCCACTTAGGCTCTTAACCACTATCTGGGCTATAACACTTAAATTTGTACATGGGGCTCACATGGTTGAACGTTCCACCATACAAAACAAAAATGTCTTGCACATAAATTATGTTAGCAAGAGGCGTTGGTTAGAGCTATTTTACTTGACATGTTGGTTTTCTCTGTGGAAATTGTTTGGATGCAGGACAATTCCGTCCTGTTAACCTCCTCCCTGTGCTCTGAAGTGTGAACCAGTTTTGTAGTGTACAAAACTGTCTTTCAGCAAATGCCACAATGTGTGAGTAACAGAAGACATTTTAAGCACACACATCACACAATAAAGACAACATTCTCCCAATGACTAATCTGCTGTTGCACTTTCATGAGAAGCCCTGAGTTAACAGTATTTCATTGTAAACACAGTACACAGTTTTCTATTGCCCAATAAGGCAATAAGAAAACAAGCCTTACCAAATACATCTTGTCTAATGCATTTGGCAATTCATCTGGCTAGATTATAGCTTAATCCCTTTTCACTGTCTGCTACATGTTTTAAAAATTTATAGAACTAGGTAAGAGCTTTGGAGCCTAGATATATACAATACTTCTGCTTTGAATTAAGATTTCGAAAATACATGACTTGCAAAGACAGCAAAACTTATACTTTTGTGTCCAAACTCACATTTTCCATCTAGTCTGTTACTGTACCGTAATATCATGGTCATATTATGTAAAAACAAAGTCCTGTTAACCGTGTCTCTTACATATCTCTTCCTTTGTGCATTAAAAGGTAGCCTGCTAAGCATGAAAAACAGTGAAATAAGTGAGTTAACTCGAATCTTAATTCCAGGAGAAAAAAGTTGCATCTCTTTTGCTGTTTTTGAAAAGGGAAGTTGAGAGGGGAAAGCACCTACCAATCCCATAATATAGCTGCAATCTTACACACTATTAGGCAGTTTAAATCCCATTAACTTCAATGGAATTTCAGCTGCCTAACCATGCACAAGATTTTATTTATTTATTTATTTATTTATTACACTTATATACCGCTCCCATAGCCAGGGCTCTCTGGGCAGTTTACAGAAATTCTAAAATTGAGATAAAAACAAGTATACAAAATTTAAAACTCTAAAACACAGAACATACACACATAAAGCATTAAAACCGATTAAAAACTAAAACATGTGGGTGATTAAGATGTGCCGCCATATGCCTGCGCAAAGAGGAAAGTCTTCACCTGGCGCCGGAAAGATAGCAGCGTTGGTGCCAGGCGAGCCTCGTCAGGGAGATCATTCCATAGTCTGGGGGCCACCACCAAAAAGGCCCTATCCCTCGTTGCCACACTCCGAGCCTCTCTCGGAGTAGGCACCCGGAGGAGGACCTTAGATGTTGAACGTAGTGACCGGGTATATTCACATCGGGAGAGGCGTTCCGTCAGGTATTGTGGTCCCAAGCTGTGTAAGGCTTTATAGGACAAACCAGCACCTTGAATTGGGCTCGGAAACATACAGGCAGCCAGTGCAAGCAGACCAGAGCAGGTGTTATATGGTCAAACCTTCTGGTTCCTGAAATCAATCTGGCCGCTGCATTTTGCACGAGCTGCAGCTTCCGAACCATCTTCAGAGGCAGCCCTACATAGAGTTCATTGCAGCAATCTAACTTGGAGGTTACCAGAGCATGGACAACTGAAGCCTGTATCGTATATTCATTAAACAAAAAACCCTATGGTTTACAAAACAACGTTAAGACTGTTCAGTTTTCAACTAAGCACCAAAAAGCAGGGAAATTGGGAGTTAAGGCTCACAAGACTTAATGCCACATCCTCCTTAAGGAGGCAGAAAGTGCCAGTGTCAGTTGTATGCATGCAGCACCTGGTAAAATTCCCTCTCCATCACAACAGTTAAAGCTGCAGGACCCCTGCTCTGTTTTGTATCTGGGCAGTTCCTGACAAATGTTTTTCTTTCAAACAGGTATCTGGAACTGCATCAAGGGGGTGTAGCCATTGGGGGGAGAATTGCAGTAGAAAAGCAGTTGCTAGGAATAAAATTAAAACACTCCTAGCTGCATCTTCACTACAGATTTCACTTCCTCAATCCCCTTTGACTATAAAAAGCAGTTATTGGGGGTAGAGGCTATTATAGAGGCTTCAGATGAGTGAGTTCATTTGCCTGGCTGAAAAGGTTACGATGTTGAAGCCAAGCGAAGACGTTGGGGAAGGCATTCCATAAACAGGGCTCCACATAGGCCCCTCTCCCTTGTATTGTATTTTGCTAACTTTCTAAAATAAAAAAAATAAATTTAAAAAATCAGGAACAGAATCTTCCCAGAAATTTGACGGGAAAAACAGGGCATCCTTAATTAACTAATATGGCAGATAAACTCAACATTAATTATGGTTCATCAAATGTAGCAAAGCAGGTTTTATTATTATTGGACTGAAAATTGCCCATTTAGAACTGTTTCATATAAATAGTTACGGCTCGAATTTGTGTTTGAAGTTGGTAGAAGGTTTAAGACGATATTTGCTATCCTGCTATGCCAAGAGCTGCAAAAAGCTCAGTGTCCAGCTATTTTATGACATCCAATTTTTGGTGTAAAGTAGCATAATTGTAATTGAATAGTACTGAAAAGGATCATAAGCAATATATTTATAACTGCTTGTCTGAGTACTGATGTCTCATACTGGAAAAATAGTTTTTTTTTAAACAAGCACCCATGTATTTCAACTTTAAGTTTGTTTAGCCATTTTAAATACCAATGCTAGTTATTTTCCAGTTGTTCTGAGCTGAACTGAAACATCTGCAAAGCTTCTTGTCACAGACCGACATCATCAAGACTAGAATACAGCAAGGTACAGAAGTGCTAGGCAAGGCCATAACCCTAAGTGTGCAGTTCTTGGAGAGGATACAATATGTAGGTAGATTCCAAAAACCCTGTTTAACTCCACGGGCACCCCGCAAGCAGAACGGTCTGTAAATCTGGGCTTTTTAATTATTTTGGATTCATAATTATTTGCCCGCTATGTTTTAAGTATTTGTTGTCCCCTTTCTTATCATATAATTATGTGGATGGTGTTGCTGATTTTGGCCATAGCTAGACCTAAGGTTTATCCCAGGATCATCCCGGGTTCGTCCCTGCCTGAGCACTGGATGCCCTGTGTGGCACTTAGATGAACAGGTTTGACCTCAGGACAATCCTGGGATAAACCTTAGGTCTAGCTACGGCCTTGGAAAGGTTACTAATTTATTAATTGATCGCCTTTGCTTGGCCTCTTTTGACTCTAGGCAGTCACAGAAGATCTCTGTTAAGAGATGTAAGAACAAACAATTTACCTTTAAATGTTTACTCAGTCTTGAGTTTTTTTTCTCAGTCCTTACAAAATATTGGATGTACTTATTTCTAGCTGGGACTTGGGAAATAAAGCTGCCACAGTATGTGTAGTGGAATCATTCCGTTTGACTCCGCGATTCCCCGGCCGGAGAAGGGGGTTCTGACTCAGCCAGCCCAGACACCCGCACCTACACTGCCGCTTGTTAACCCTTTGCAGTCTAGGTTCTCAAGGAAACACACCACACTCCAGAAATAGGGACCAAACACTTTTATTCTTTACACTACACACTCCCACAAGGGTCCACACGTTAAGGTAAACATGTAAGAGGTTTGGGGGGGAAACACAGACAAAGGAATGACACACTTAGGACAGCAGGGACTAATACCTTATCCTCCCCCTTTACACGCTCAAGCCTAATAGAATTCGCACACACTCCCCACTTTTACCACCCACCAGCCGTAACCATGGCAAGGTCCCTTGCCCACTTTTACCCAAACCTAAACTAAAACATAACAAACACATATAACTCTGCAACTCAACCTCGTGTTGCTCACTCCGACTTGGCTTCACGCCACTCAATTTAAGACTCCTTCCCTCAGCGGCTGCGTGGAGCCTCTGCCACCCAGTCAGCCCGGCCTGGATGCTCTGACTCACCACACACACGCTGGACTCCTGACACCCACAGGAAAGAGACTGGACCCTTAGGTGCCTAAGCCTTTTATCCCTTTCTGGGACCCCCTTGTCACCAGACCCACCCTGACCAATAGAAACCCTATAGCGCAACCCACACCTCTCCCAAAGGGAGGGGGGATGCTCCCAGACATTGCACAGCTGCAACTTGTTACTTCCCCCCCACCCAGCCTGGGGAGGCGTTATCAGATGCCAGGTGCTTCTCGCCCAGCGCGGCCTTGGCATTTCACTTGCTTCTCCCTTTTCAGACACAAAGAAACCCCACTCCCTCTCCCTGGGATGAAGCAAAAGATGTTCTTTTAAAGGAACCATGGGCTCAACCCATGACAGTATGAAGGTCTGGAAAGGGTACATGGCTAATTATACTTTATTTTAACACATTTCCAAGCTTTTCTTGACTGTGGTCACATGTTTGTTACAGAGACACGACTGGTTTATTTTGGCTGCCGCTTTTTATTTGGTCTGTTTCCAGTGTTTCTGCCTTCTTTTTTGGTGTATTTTCCTTCTTCTCTTCTTCTTAGTCATCTGTTGACATAATGCTGTATTGGCCGTGATTATGAGAAGATGACATGGACAGGTTCTGAGAAAGACTTTCCCTTAACCACACCATAAGTGTGTGCCAATGATCTTCTCGTCCTCCATGTTTCTTTCAAAGCCAAATGCATAAAGGCCCACATCCTCTGCTACAATAAAGAAATTTCTTAATCACTTAGAAAAAACAGAAGGAGGTAAGCATCCAAAGCAGGTCACAAAGGAGAGAAACATGTTATCAGGATGCAAATCGGTTTATTTAAAAGAAGCCTGATTCATTTTGACCATTTGAAGAAGGCCTCAGAATAATATTTTTTTTTAAAAAAAAACACCAGGCTGAATTGTATCAGGCTTCTTCTGAATAAATTGTTCTGCAAACCAAGAAAGCGTTTCTCTCCTTTGGAACCATTTTAATGACTTCAACCCTATAGCAGCAGAAACTTAGGCCCATTAAATCTCTGCAATCTAGATTGTAATGATACGTATTTATAGAAGAAATGTTCCACTCTCGTAGTCCAGACTCCAGAGGCCTGGGACAGTGTTTCTGATGCAGAGGAAACTCCTTTGGAGGTAGGTCAGCAGGCCTCTGCCTCAGAGTGACCTGAGGGCCAGTCTAAGAAAGAACCCTCTGTGGGCCATGCAGAAGAAATATGATTCAACATCTGACTGTACCCTGAGCCTCAATTGAGAAACCAGGAACCAGAGCTCCATCCCCTCTCCAATTGCCTAAGACCTCTCACTCCCCTGTAAGCATCCAGCTGAGTAGACAAGGGGGTGCAGTTAGAGGTCACCCGGTGACACCAAGCCACAGCTGATCTCAGACCTTTGCTGAAGCAACTTCTATTGCTTTTGGAAGTTTGCACTGGGAGCTGTCCCAGGTTCTGCCCTCCCCTAGCTGCCTAGAATCTGATGCCTGCTCCCTGGCTACATGCCACAAAGCCATCTCTCTGAGACCTTGTTTGACTCCTTGCGCACTTACAGCTTAGCCAGAATAGGACATACAGTATACTTGGAAAGGAAAAAGAGGAAAGCAGTAGGAGAAGAAGCATACCGAATGGACAGAAAGAGAATATGCATATATTATAAAGATTCAAATATTATAAAATGTAAAAACTCTAATAAGTAGTAATTTGTTCCAATTCCTTATCTATTTCCATGATCATGCAGTTAATCAGTAAACAACGGCTGTGTTTGGACAACACAATAACCAACAGTGGTTTAAGTAGTCAACCGTTAGTTGAATAGTCAACCGTTGGTTATTGTGTTGTCTGTTGGGCAAAAACCATGGTTGACTATTTCCCCAAAATAATCAACGGAGAAAAACAACACTCTGCAGAGTTGACTAGTCACACAACCATTGGTTAGTGTGTTGTCTGTCGGGCTCCATGGACTATTTCACCTCATTGAGTTGACTATTTCAGCTGCCTACAGAGTCACCTGGCAAGAGTGACCAAAGCAGTGGCTGCCATTCTAGTCCAGCCAGCAGAACTTGCAATGGCTGATGGGATACCAGCAGGAGGACTGGGGTGGAGAGAGGGTGGGGGATGTGTCAATCAAACATACAGTTGACTAATACTCAACTCAATGCTGGGTTTAAGCCACTCCATGGTTGATTATAATCATGTTGTGTGGGGAGCACCCCCTTGGTAATCAACTCTGGAGTTGACTATTAACCCGCCATTGACTATTGTGTTGTCCGAACACAGCCAACGTCTCCTGAGATTAAGGAAAAGCGCTTTTAAGATAATTAGGGGCTCTTGCTTCATAACTGCTTAACTTTTGAAATATGTTAATGTGTAAATTCCATGGGTATGTATTTGGGGTCAAGTTCAGCATTCCTCACAAATCGCACACTGCATGCAAAATGTGTGGTTAAAATACTTGGGAGATTCTCTTCAAGCATAAACAAGGGTTATTGATTTTATCATAGAAATCCTGAAAACAACATTATCAGCCAATGAAACAGACTTGATTGTCCCTGGTCATCTAAACAAGGCTTAAAGGATATTCTGGGAATACTAATAACATATGCAACTTTGAATGCAGCAGAAGGTCCATTTACAGCCAACGAAGCAAGGTGTGTTTATTCTATGGGACAATGAACATGTATATGAAATTTGTATGGCACTTAACAGACTTTTCTGGATGTAACCCTACAACTTTGGTATTAAATTTGTTTCAGGGATGTGTCCTCCCATATTACTGAAAGGGTCTCTAAGTTTCTTATGACCTCAATGCAAATTAGAAAAAAAAATGTTGCAATCCTTCTGAGAGAAGGAACTTCACAAAGCTGTATATTGTTTTTATGTCACTTTTTATCTAACTTCTGTATGTTTTATATTGATTTTGCTGGTCTGCGACCGTAATAAATAATTGATTGATGGATGGATTGCCTAGCGACAGACCAGTTATCTGAAGTTATCTGTCTCCTGAGCAATCCCCCCCATCTCTTAGTTGTCACAGGCAAGGAACATCTTTCTTGTCTATCAATAAAACTCTATTACAGTAAAACATCGCACTGTTATCATTCAAACAGGTAATAAATTCCCAAGGTGACATAGCTGTGATAAGAAAGTTCTTTTGGCTTACGTTCAGTTTGTTATCTTAATAAAATGCCTCCTGATTCATACATTATGGGAAGGCACTATCTCTGCACATGTTACTCACACACAGGGGCAATATGGATGCAGTAGGACCAGTCCCCACTGAGCCCTGTCACCAAGGTTTCATGGCCCTTCTTAGTCCCCTATATGTTGAGGAGTTACTTTGGCAGTGGAGAGCCTTCTCTATTGGTGGAGGCTCCCTGTATGAGGTTCTGAATCATGTGGGGAGATTACCCCAACGCAAAAAGCTCCCTGCTGTGGAGGTTCGCTCTCAACACATGAGGGGCCAGAAGAACTTTATGACTCAGTGCACAACTCTGCAGTCTTTTTGTATCCATGTTGACCCTTTGTGTGAGCAATGTGTGAATCACCGTGTTCTATTACACTTCTCTTATTTTTCCCTCCTTCTGTCTCCTCTAGTAGCTGAAAATCCTTAGCATTTTAATGCTTCGCTTCTTCACTGGTACACCTAGGGGTGATCACATTACACCAGTCTTAAAATCTCTTCACTGGCTGCCAATTAGTTTCCGGGCGAAGTATAAAGTGTTGGTTATTACATTTAAAGCCCTACATGGTTTGGGTCCAGGTTACCTGTGGGATCGCCTTCTCCCGTACAATCTGCCCCGCACACTCAGGTCCTCTGGGAAGAATCTATTTCAGTCAAAGTCTAGGCTGACAACCATTACCCAGAGGACCTTCTCTTCTGCTGCTCCCAGACTGTGGAATAGCCTGCCAGAGGAGACTTGTCAGCTCCACAGTCTTTTAGCATTCAAGGTTCCCACGTACCTGTTTCCTCGAATTATCCCTACAGCGCTAAGCTGTCGCCATTGTTGTTGCTACCGGACGGCTAGATCCATTGCATACCGGGAAATGGGTTTAAGGGGGGAAATGTAAAAAAAATCATAAAAAATCAACGGATGACCCAATCCGATTTAAATTTGGTATGCTTAAAGCTCTCCTTAATATCTATTACTGTGCCAATTTTGATGTCTTTATCTTTAAATCTTACGCAGATGTAAGCATTTGTTTAATTTTTCTTCAAATCCTGCTCCTGCACCCAGTGGCCGCTCGGATGATACGCTGGAAAACTAGTATCAAAATACGGCAAGGCTTTTGCCTTTGAAGCACATTTAAAGCAGGATGCATGGGAGTATTTCACAATAAAAGCAGATTATAAGCTGGAAAACTTCGGAGTCCTTTGCTGTGATTGCACAGTATAACGCTGGTGTGATAAAGCTCTTACATGCTCAGACCTTCTGGTTTCAGTTATCAATCTGGCCCCTGCATTTTGCACAAGCTGCAGCTTCCAAACCGTATTCAAAGGCAGCCCCATGAGAGCGCATTGCAGTAATCTAACTTGGAGGTTAACAGAGGATAGGCAACTGAAGCTAGGTTATCCCTGTCCAGAGAGGGGTGTTACTGGGCCACCAACCAAGGCTGGTAGAAGGCACTCTGTGCCATCGAGGCCACCTGAGCCTCAAGTGACAGAGATAGTTCTAGGAGAACCCCCAAGCTACGGACCTGCTCTTTCAGGGGGAGAGCAACCCCATAATCAATGACCTCATGCCCTTTTGTAAGTCTATGCCCTCCATGTACAACCTCTATGGGCAGTTATCCTAATTGAACCAAACCCCAACTATAATATTGTAAAACAAAATACACAGTGTAGATACATTCCAAAGGGATAGTTGTGTTATTTTTTTGCAGCAGACATAGCAGATGTGGAACCCAACACAGACTTAGATCTCCAAATTAGATTACTGCAATGCCCTCTACATGGGGCAGCCTTTGAAGACAGTTCGGAAGCTGCAGCTTGTGCAAAATGCAGCGGCCAGATTGATAACTGGAACCAGAAGGTACGAACATATAACACCGATTCTGGCCCGCTTGCATTGGCTGTCTATATGTTTCCGAGCCCAATTCAAGGTGCTGGTTTTAACCTATAAAGCCTTACAAGGTTTGGGACCACAATACCTGACGGAATGCCTCTCCCGACATGAACCTACCTGTACACTGCGCTCAACATCTAAGGTCCTCCTCCGAGTGCCTACTCCAAGGGAAGCTCAGAGGATGGCAACAAGTGAGAGGGCCTTTTCAGTGGTGGCCCCCCAATTATGGAATGATCTCCCCGATGAGGCTCACCTGGTGCCAACATTGTTATCTTTTCGGCGCCAGGTCAAGACCTTTCTCTTCTCCTAGGCATTTAACAGCATTTAACAACATATGCCAAGTGTGTTTTTTAATGGACCCCAGTTGTTTAAAATGGATACTGTATCCTGTTGTTTTTATATTTTTTGATGGTTTTAAATTTTTGTATAGTTTTGATGTCCACTGTTTTTTTAACTTTTGTAAACCGCCCAGAGAGCTTCAGCTATGGGGCGGTATATAAATTTAATAAATAAATAAATATAAATTATGTGGTTGTTTTTCCCAACTTTTTTTTAAAAAAACATTTTTTTTAAAACCCAACAAAGCAGATGTGTCTGGCTTCAGGTTGAATGGAAGACGGGTGGGTGGGGCACAGGGTCTTTCGATTTGACACATCTTGCTAGCTGTTTTTCTCATTCAAAATCACCTCTCCCTCCAGCTCCTTTTTTGCTCGTCTTGGAAAACTGGAGAGTGATTTCCTTGCCAGACAATTGGCTGGAAAGGAAAGGGTTAAACATCTCACTCCCACCTCCCATCCACCAATCTTCTACTCGACCTAAAGTTGTAGCCGCTGCTTTGCATTTTTTTTTTTAAAAAAAAAAGGTCATAAAAAACCAACAGTGGATCTACATAGGATCTGTAGCTTGACCTCACTTCAATCACTCAAAGCAAAGGCACTCTGTGCACTGACCAGGCCTCTTACACTACTGTTGCAATTTGCAACAGGCTGTTACAGCCTCCCTCTGCACCGTGAGAGGAAGGAATTGTTGTCGTCCCCCGCCCTGTGTGGGAGGGTTTTGTGTTAAGTTCTCCATTTCAAACTGCTGTTTCATTAAGTGAGGCCAAAAGGTCAAGCAATGCAAGAGATAGCAAAGAGGTGTGTGAGAAATTCACAGCTCTGTGCGGAGGAAATTAATATAGAATCCAACCAAATGAATGCAAGGTCCAGTCAACATTGGGGGGGGGGGGGCGATCCATGCCTGATGCACACACACTGCTGGTGAATAATAGGCATTGCAAAATGGAGTTTAAACGGAATAATGTGAAAGCAACAACATCCTGCCCACAGAGGGACAGTTGTTTTTTGTATGGGGCTAACCATTCTGGGACAGGGCCTTTTTGGTGGTGGCCCCCAGACTACGGAACAATCTCCCTGACGAGGCTCGCCTGGCACCAACACTGCTATCTTTCCGGCGCCAGGTTAAGACTTTCCTCTTTGCCCAGGCCTATGGCGGCACATCTTAAACACACACATGTTTAGGTTTTTTTAAACGGTTTTTAATGCTTTATGTGTGTATGTTCTGTGTTTTAACATTTTAAATTTTGTATACTTGTTTTTATCTAGAATTTTTTATTTAGAATTTCTGTAAACCGCCCAGAGAGCCCTGGCTATGGGGGCGGTATATAAACGTAATAAATAAATAAATAAAAATAAATAAACCATTCTGGGGATTCCGCAGGGTCAAATTTGTGAATGGATTCCAATTCATGATGTCATGAAATGGCAATTTGGTTTACATAAGGCTACTTCATTTCCCAGGCCTTTTGCTCCTCACTATCACCCTGAGATATTAGGGTTAAACTAAGACATCCCTGATCAGGGATCTCCCTCATTTTTCTTTTTTAAGTTCAAAGCAAATATGTGGGGATGGAGGTGGGGAGAGATCACATCAGCACTATGGTGCTGGGGAAGGAAAGGATTCATCCCCCAATCCCCACCCCCCAGTCTAAACCAGCCCCCAAAGCTGTTCTTTATCTTGAAGGGGGGAAGCTTTGCTCACACGCAAAGAAAGCTGCTTTGCAGGCTGCAGTAAGACTAGGAAGACGGCATGGAGAAAAAGGGTGAATCTCCCCCTCAAAGTACCATGGCCCTGACGTAATCCAGTCCTCCAAAGCTGCTTTTTTAACATTACAAAAAATGCATAGGATCACAGATCTAGTTACACCCTAACAATGCACCCCCCAAAATATGGCCCTGTTAAGAAGACACCTTAAACCATGGCTTTAACCACAGTGGTTAGGCCAGAAAGATGGGCTGTGTTCAGAAGACACCTTAAACCATGGCTTTAACCATGGTGAGCAAAGCAAAAAGCCTTATTCACCATGGTTAAAGCTGTGTCTTCTGAACACAGCCTGGCTTTCTGGCTTAAACACCACGGTTAAAGCCATGGTGTGGATCTACACTTCTGCTTATATCGGTTTTTTGAGCTGTTGTAACTTGTATCGCTACCTTGTACACCGTTGCTCAGTAGCGTTACTTACCTTTTCTTGTAACGTGGCTGCGGAGCACACTGATTGTTGCTCCGTTGTCTGTGTTGTTTCTTCTTCTCGTTTCTGTGATCCTTGCAATTCCCAGACTCCTTTCTCTGCGCCTCCCACTTCCTTGTTTTTGTATTTTCCGTGCCTCTATAGTTAACATTCCTTTACGCGCATGCTCTTAATTTCAAATCTTTGTGGCGGGAGTTCTTCAGAGAGAGTGGTTTGTGGATTGTCGGAGTTGTCTGTCTCTTGAGGAAAGCGTAGGGATGCCTGGTGGATGGAATGTGTTAAATCTTTCTCATTTTAAAAACATTATTTCCGTGGCATTACATGCAACCTACCTCGGGTAAAAACTTTAAAAAATATATATTAAAGGATGCGCATATGCGCATCCTTTAATATATATTTTTTAAAGTTTTTACCCGAGGTAGGTTGCATGTAATGCCACGGAAATAATGTTTAAAAAATGAGACAGATTTAACACATTCCGTTCACCAGTTCTAACAACAGTTACTGAAGGCGCGTAGAGGAAGTTACATCAGTCAGGAAGTCCGGTGAGGGATCATGTGACATTAGTTTCACAATGCGACACAGAAGACATCGTAACAACGGAGCACATTGAAAGAAGTCTAACGATGCAGAAGTGTTACAACGAAAGGTAAAATGGTACAAACCCTTTCTGTATAACGTTATGAGGAACACATCACGTGAGCACTGACGTCATCCGGAGCTTTCTATAACGTTACAGCTACAGTAACGTAGACGTGGCCATGGTTTAAGGTGTCTTCTGAATGGGCCCACAGAGGCCTTTCCTGGGGTTGTACACTGCAGGGTAAGATAGTGGTGGTGGGACAAGTTGTATTTCAGGCAAGCTTGTCTGTCAGCATTACTTCCAAGTATCTCCAGTGTTGCTGGTAACGTCTTTACTATAATCATAGAATCATAGAATAGCAGAGCTGGAAGGGGCCTACAAGGCCATCGAGTCGAACCCCCTGCTCAATGCAGGAATCCACCCTAAAGCATCCCTGACAGATGGTTGTCCAGGTGCCTCTTGAAGGCCTCTAGTGTGGGAGAGGCCATAACCTCACCAGGCAACTGATTCCATTGTCGTACTGCTCTAACAGTCAGGAATTTTTTCCTGATGTCCAGCTGGAATCTGGCTTCCTGTAACTTGAGCCCGTTATTCTGTGTCCTGCACTCTGGGAGGATTGAGAAGAGAACCTGGCCCTCCTCTGTGTGACAACCTTTGAAGTATTTGAAGAGTGCTCTCCTGTCTCCCCTCAATCTTCTCTTCTCCAGGCTAAACATGCCCAGTTCTTTCAGTCTGTCTTCATAGGGCTTTGTTTCCAGACCCCTGATCATCCTGGCTGCCATCCTCTGAACACGCTCCAGCTTGTCTTCATCCTTCTTGAATTGTGGAGCCCAGAACTGGACGCAATACTCTAGATGAGGCCTAACCAGGGCCGAATAGAATGGAACCAGTACTTCACGTGATTTGGAAGCTATACTTCTATTAATCAGCCTAACCTAAACCAAATCCCTAGTCAACAAACACATTAGTGAAATGCTTGATCTGAATGGTAATGAAGGTGGTAATTTAGTAATGGATAAGAAAGACTTTATAGACAAGACCTCTGGTGCAAAGAGTCAAAGGCTCCAGGGAGTCTGTCTATTGTCAAAGCTGGGGATTTGTAAATTATAACAAATGGCAGTTAAATGTGGTACACCTCTGACTTTCCGAAGGCAAACTTTTAATTTCCTTTGTAGTGTTTGACTGAAACAATACCAAAAAAGGAACAGCATGAAAGTTGGAGCCACATGAGAAATGATCTCTTGAAAAAACCATTTAATTCCACTTAGAGTGAGGTCAAATAACTAGAGTTAACAACTGCTGAGGTCATGCTCTGAGTTTCAGCTCTTTCTCGGGAGAAGATTTTGGGCATTTCTTTTTCTTCTTCTATTCTTTTCTTGCATTATTGTAGATAGCCAGATAAGGTGTCTTTTGAAGAAAGACGGGCAGAGCAGACTTAAGGATCCTTTGTCTGCTCAGTCAAGAGATAGGAGCCTTAAGTGTAAGCCACACAGTTGTCTCACCGTCTGGAATTCTCTTTATCCTGTAATAAAATATACAACACTTCATTCTTCCCGATTATTATTAACACCAAAAAGCAGACAAACACTTGAGAGCAATAATGTCTTTAGTGTAAAATTCTCAGATGCAAAAAAGCAAAGTATCTGATCTACCAAACAGAGTTAACTATAACTTTTTGTTTGTCCCCCTTTCCCATTTCACCTGGTGTGTTTATCCAGTTATGGCTTGTTCTCATGACACGATTAATATTCTCCCAACTCCAGTTTCTTGAGTCTACTGAGTATCTAAAACACCAAGATTCGATTTTCTAAAATGTATTATAAACCTCAGTACAAGACAAGTAAATATATTTATTTTAACAAAAAGGTTAAAGAGATCTTGTGGCTGTCTGCCATCCAATTCAAAGTTTTCTGGTCCACTTGGGGCTGGCAACACTATGATATAATCCTACGTTACTTCAGAGTTAGTTTTGCTATATTCATTTGGCAATCTGCTCTTGCGCTGTCACAGATGTGCGGAACATGCACAGATGTCCATATTCTTTTCCAGATTTTTTTTTCAGGCCAGATGGGGGAAAGTACCACTGAGATGCTCTGAGAAAGAGGAAGGTAATACATTAGACGGTGGTCCATAGCACTTCAGAGAATCCCAGCCTCCCACAAGGGTGTCTGTTACTAAGGGCTCATCTACACCAAGCAGGATATTGCACTATGAAAGCAGTATGAAAGTGGTATGCAAAAGGTAGGAGCTTTATAACGGTATTGAAGTGCACTGACAACTGTTGGGTCCCATTGACACATACCATATACCACTTTCATATCGCTTTCATAGTGCTATATCCTGCTTGGTGTAGATGTGTAATGGACCCCAACACATGTCAGTGCACTTCAGTACACTATAAGGAAGTAGCGTAGATCCTGAAGTGCACTTTAATATCGCTATAAAGCAGTAGTGTGACTCCTGCCTTTTATATACCACTTTCATACCACTTTCATAGTGGAATATCCTGCTGGTATAGAGCTTTATCACACCAGCGTTATACTGTGCAATCAGTGCAAATTGCATGCAAAGGACTCCGAAGTTTTCCAGCTGATAATCTGCTTTGATTGTGAAGTACTCCCATGCATCCTGCTTTAATTGCGCTTCTTAACCAAAAGAAGTGCAATATTTTGCTACTAGTTTTCGAGCGTATCATTTGTTGTTTTCCGAGCGGCCACTGGGGCGCAGGAGCAGGATTTGAAGAAAAATTAAACAAATGCTTACATCTGCGTAAGATTTAAAGATAAAGACATCAAAATTGGCACAGTAATAGATATTAAGGAGAGCTTTAAGCATACCAAATTTGAATCGGATTGAGTCATCCATACCTGCTTCCCTCGGATTATCCCCATAGCACTAAGCTTTCGCGGTTGTTGTTTTTGCTACTGGGCGACAGCGATCCTCTGCATACCAGGAAGTGAGTTTAAGGGGGGAAATGTAAAAAAATCATTAAAAAATCAACAGATGTCCCAATTCAATTCAAATTTGGTATGCTTAAAGCTCTCCCTAATATCTATTACTGTGCCAATTTTAGTGTCTTTATCTTTAAAGCTTATTTTATTTCTTTAAAATCCTGCTCCTGCGTCCCAGCGGCAGATCTGAAGACACGCTGAAAATGCAGGGGCTAAATACGGCAAATCTTTTTGCTTTATTGCACAATTAAGGCAGGATGCATGGGAGTACTTCACAATCAAAGCAGATTATAAGGTGGAAAACTTCAGAGTCCTTTGCATGCAATTCGCAGTGATTGCACAGTATAACGCTGGTGTGATAAAGCTCTTGGTGCCTAGCTCTCAACTTACTTGCAGCTAAGGTGAATTTTGCCACCAGATCAGTAATAAATACATTATTGCCAGCCAACAATATACAGATTTGCTCAAGGGAAGATCAACCAGAAAGATAACGAAGAATGTAATCAAGAATTTTTTGTCTAGGGGATGAACATATAGGGCATCTTATCTCAGCTCTTCCGTTTGTTTTAATTGTTTGTTTTAAAGTTTATTCTCCCTTTCCTCTCTGGTGGTGGAGCTGTTATTTCTGGTGTCTTAAACATCAGCACTCATTGCATTACTTGAGTCATCAATATTTTGAAACAGGAAATAAACAACTGAACAGGGAGGGCTATGATAGCCATAGAAATGTGCATGGCAGTCACTGGCAGGAACAACGATGGCCAGACAGATGCAAGCCAAACTCAAGCTGCTGTTTTAGCACGCAGTTCAGTGAGACTGGATGACTACAGATGGAGTGGCAAGCTACACCTCTCTCCGCTACACAACTATTAAAGGTGCAGGAGCCCTGTCCTCTTTTGCATCTGGCCACTACTCTACTTAGAGAAGGAACAATACACACTGTACGTTCTCCTGGAGGTTTACCCAAAATTGAGGGCAGGGGAGAGACAATGACACACATATCTAACAAAAAGCAAATCTGCTTCATCTACAAGGGCTCCTTTCTCCCTCGGCCATATTGCCATGCACATTCCAAGACAGAACGATGGGAGAAAGAGGGGAACTTGGAATTTTGTAGTTATAGAGCAAGGGAAAATATGGTTACTTATTTTTGCAATGGAGAAAATTGGAAGTCCATCTTAACTTTGTTTTTTTATTTTTTAAAAATACAAATGTATCTCTGTGCAGGAGCGCATATTCGACAGAGTTTCTATCCCCCCACGTATTGCTGCGTGTCTGTGCTTCTGTGCATCTGTCGCAAGTAATTTTAAAAAAAACCTGTGCCCTGTAGCCGTCTCCCTAGCCCCGCCCACTTCTACCGATACACATACAGAACTGCCGTAATGGGACACACGCACTCCTGCAATGACACTCCTGTAATTGTGGTACAGTTCAGTTGCGTGTGCCCCATGAGGGGCGATTGCAGAAGCCGGGAACCTTCGGTTGCAAAAGGGCTGCAGGTGTAGGTTCATCTCAGCATAGTGGGAGAGACTGTGACCTGGTGACCCACTGTGTGCCTGCAGTTCACGTGCTCGCTGTACCTGGACAGAACCCTTGCAGTGGTTCTTTAGCTTTAAACTGGACTTGCGCTGGACAGACCTTCAAAGAGTTTCAAATCAAGGATTTGACATAGGACACCTGTCCACCCTACAATCTGCCTTACAGAGTTGTGCTGAGGATAAAGTGTTTGTGGGAGCATCATATATGCCACCCTGAGCTCTGTGGAGGAAGGATAAAATATAGATAAAATAATATTATTTTGGGTTATGCTGCACTTATTTATTTATTTATTAAATTTATATATCACCCCATAGCCAATGCTCTCTGGGCGGTAAGTTAAAAACACTGAGCATTAAAAAGTATACAAAATTTTAAACCATCAAAAATATAAAAACAACAGTGTAAAACTACAGTATCCATTTAAACAACAACAGTTCTGGGATTCATTAAAAAACCACTTAGTATATGTCGTTAAATGCTGTTAAATGCCTGGGAGAAGAGAAAAGTTTTGACCTGGCGCCGGCGAGCCTCATCGAGGAGATCATTCCATAATTGGGGGGCCACCACTGAAAAGGCCCTCTCCCTTGTTGCCATCCTCCGAGCTTCCCTCGGAGGAGGCACTCGGAGGAGGACCTTAGATGTTGAGCGCAGTGTACGGGTAGGTTCATGTCGGGAGAGGCGTTCCATCAGGTATTGTGGTCCCAAGCCCCCCCCCCACTTAGTGGGGGAAGCGAGAAAGTGGGATGCTTAAGTAAGCTTAATTTATGCCCCCCTAAAAAGTGAGGTTATAGGTCCACCTGAAAAGAAGTGGAATAGTTTCCCTCCCCACTTTAACCACTCTGATGCTGCATATACAAGTCTATTCTCCAAGAATATGTAAAGCATTGCACACTCTCTCTGTCTCTGTCTCTGTCTCTGTCTCTGTCTCTGTGTCTGTCTCTCTCTCTCTCTCTCTCTCTCTCTCTCTCTCTCTCTCTCTCTCTCTCTCTCTCTCTCTCTCTCTCTCTCTCTCTCTCACACACACACACACACACACACACACACACACACACACACCTCCCAAAATTTGCTCTGGGAGAATGGAGGGAGCTGTCCAGAATAACAGCAGGCCTCTGTCCATGGATCTTAACAAGTGCATTAAAAAGCCACGTTACTGGCAAAGGCCATAACTCTTAATATTTTCCCCTGCAGTCCATGCGTTTCTCTGGAAATGAGCAAAACTAGCCTTGTGATACAAATGAATCACGAAGAGCAGGGAATCACGGTCCGCACTCGTGAGCATATAAAGCCACCCATTGCATATCGCTGGGAAGGTGAAAAGGACCGCAGGAATCACGAAGGACAGGATTGACATTCCCCACTCATTTCTGGGGGGAGATGGGCAGGGCAATGGATGCTTAGAGCCATGCCATTAGCCACCACAGGGCAAAAAAGGTCTGGCTTACAGAGGAAAAAGAAAGGGTCACCCAGGGAAGATCCCCCTTCACTCTGTTTCTTGGAAGGGTGATTTTGAACAAGAGCTTCATCCTATGTACCTGCTTCCCTCGGATTATCCCCATAGCGCTAAGCTTTCGCGATTGTTGTTGTTTTTGCTACCGGGCAATGGCGACCCTTTGCATACCAGTAAGTGAGTTTAAGGGGGGGAGAATGTAAAAAAAACATTAAAAAATCAACGGATGACCCAATTCAATTCAAATTTGGTATGCTTAAAGCTCTCCCTAATATCTATTACTGTGCCAATTTTGGTGTCTTTATCTTTAAAGCTTATGCAGATGTAAGCATTTCTTCAAAATCCTGCTCCTGCGCCCCAGCGGCGGCTCGGAAGATACGCTCAAAAAGTAGGGGCTAAATACTGCGAATCTTTTGGCTTTGACGCACAATCAAAGCAGATTATAAGGTGGAAAACTTCGGAGTCCTTTGCATGTGATTGCACAGTATAACGCTGGTGTGATAAAGCTCCAAAAAAAAAAAAAAAAGAGTAGGCAAAAGGCTTAAGCTGTTTCTGCCACTGTTGTGCTTGCACTCCAGATCGCAGCCTCCAAGGCTACTTTTGAGTCAAACTAGCGAAGCTGCTGTGACACACCTACTCGAATTTCCCCAAATTGGTTTTGAAAGTTAAGAGTCTTCTTAGACTGCTGGTTCTTCATCCTTTTATGCTGAATTAGTGATGAAAGCCAGTGAGAAAATTCCTAATCACCCAGCAGGACTGGTGGTTTATACGTACATCTGCATCCACTAACATAAATAGGATAACCTCAGATTTACTTCCTGGAGAGGTATCTGTCCCAGGTCAGCTTCAGCAGTTGTGTTCTCTGTTCTTTGGAACAAAGCACATCCTGTTTACAAAGCTTCTCTGGCTGGATACAAACAGCTGCTAGCACTTAAATGTTTGAGGATGCTCTCGAGGCCATTCTTACCCCCAGTGTTACCTTTCCACCCCTCTCTGCCACCCCCTCCCTCATTTGACACAGATATGCAAACCTTTCGCACATTGTTTCTTACTAGCACAAGTGTTAATCCCAAAATGCTTTTGGATTTAAAAGTGCTTGCAATCCATGCTGAATATACACCACGATCTCTGTAAGGAATGCAAAATTAGAAAACATACGCTTACAAAAACGAATAGAAGGGAACCGAAAAGGAGAAAATTCTCCTTGTTATCTCTTTTGGTTGAATTCTACAACTAGTGAATGCAGAAGCATTTCTGATTCCACATGGGAAGCATTTCTGATTCTAAAGTGTACGTTCTGCTACCATATAAGTTAGCATGCAAGGATAACTGCTGCCTCCTTTTTCTACATATAGATACACGTTAGCATTTCTTCCATTTGAAGGAACAGTTGAAGTCAATGTTTTTGGCCCAACTGCGCTGATGGTGTCATTGTAAAGATATCATAAATGCAAACAGCTGAATTTAGCACAGAGTAAAACAAAAGAGTACATTTGCATTTGGCTGTTTACTTCTATGGGTCTTAACCCAGAGAAACTGTCTCTACCACAGTATTCCATAATTCCATATCTACGTTAAACGAACACAGGAACATCTGTAGTAATTCCAGGCTGTCTTAAGTATTTATGTTAATTGCCAGAGCACTAAGAGCAGATGTCCCACAGCTAAAGAATTGATTTGCATCCTCTGGCTTGAACCTCTTCCTTACCATCTTTCTTTTTTCTTCCCCTACCAGAGCAGAGCCACAATCCATTATTGTGCCATATATATAAATATATATAGTCTACGGGTCAATTAGCATCCAAGGTTTCCATGCTAAAGCACTGCTTTCAGTGCTAGAACCACTGAGCTTTTAAGGCTTTTGAAAGTGTAGATATTAATCTCTGGCAGCACAGAATCTCAGGAAGCCCAGACATGTAGGTTTTGGGCTGGTTTGCACGATCGAAACAAGCCACTGTGGCTTAAACACGGTAGCTTGTTCTGAGCTGCAGCACGTGCGAGGTCACTGGCATATTCACTGCTTAGCCAAGGCTTGTCGTGTTTCCTTCTCAACGATCGGGCGAAAAGGCCCAGCATGTCGCCAACCCTCTCTTTGTTTTTACTCACAAGTAATCATACAGCTCTCGGATCTGGATTGGGACCTCCACACAAAGATAGGGGAGGTTTAAAATCCCCCCTCCCACCAGCCAACCGTTTTCTAAAATTCTTTCCTCCACCCCTGAGCATGGGCTAGGAAAGAAAAAAGCCTCAACTGGCAGGGTGGCAGATGAACTTCAGAAGCTGGTAAAGGGGTGGGGAGATTTAAACTGCCCTTGTCAAGCTGCAATTACATATGAGTAGAAAACAAAGAGAAGGTCAGCTATGCACAACACATGTAACAGATCGTGTAGTTTGACCCTTAGGCCGTTGCTAGACGAAGGTTTAGCCTGGGCTGATTCCCGGGCTCACCCCTGTGCATGCAGATGACGCACAGGGGATCCCGGGGTCAGCCTGAGCTAAACCCTCCCTTGACCTGGGATAACCGGATCCGCTTGTGGCCCGGTATTTCCGCAGCCCTGGGCTGAGCCCGGGGCTGCGAAAGGTCTAGCTGGTTCCCCGGCTTTTCCCCGGCTACGTGGCTTACTCATGAGTAGCCGGGAGAAGGAGTGCTGTGCCCATCAGGCTGGGGGGAATTACGGGGGGGGGAGAGATGGGGGCCGGGGGGGGAGAGTGGACCCAGCAGGAGAGATGGGGAGGAAGAGCGGAGCCAGGGTGGGGAGATCGTGGCCAGGGGGGAGGAGGGGGCATCGGACATGGCAAACGGGGCGGACGAGCGGGTAAGTGAGTGGGGGGGCGGGGGGCAAGCGAGCAGGGGGGTGGACAGGCGGGTGAGCAAGCGGGGGTGGGCGAGTGAGCGGAGGCGGGCAAGTGAGTGAGGGGCAAGCAAGCGAGTGGGGGGCGGGGGGGGCAAGCGGGGGGCAGATAGGTGGGTGAGCGAGCAGGGGGCGGACAGGGGGCATCAGACATTGTGGGGGGAAATCGGGGGCAGGGGGAGCGGGGAACCCTTTTTTTTATATAAAAAAATACTTATCTCATTGTTGGTGTGCTCCTGCGCACATGACCCCTTTAAGTTTTTTTTAAAAATGGCCAACGCGATGAGGCTTCCCCTTACCCCGTCGCGTGTCATGTGTAGACTGGGGCGACGGCCAGTGCTAGCTGCAGCATGGCCTCGCCCCTACTCCCCACCGGATTAACAGGTAGGTCTAGCAAGGCCCTTAGAAGCTAAACATGCTAAGGAACATGGAATGTCCAACATAAGAGCTTCGGCTATTGGGCCGAATAGAAATGCAATAAATAAATAAATCAGAGACAAACCAGGGAGAAGCAGAACTAAATTATTTTTCAATAGTGGATGCAGATACCACAAAAGTGAAGTAGCCAATGATGAAATTACCATGAGAATAAAATCATGAATAAAATCCAAAGTTCTGGGGGGCAAATACATTCAGCCAAAGGAAGGAAGCAGGCAAAGCTTTGAGAAATGGCCATGCGCTATGTTTCATTACTAAAGGAAAACCTCAAGGTCATAACTGACATCCTTAAACCATTACATGTGGCTCCTGTTCCCCCGCGAAAGGCACTGTAGCAAATAGCCACTTAAATGGTAGAGATGGAGATGGGGTTGTACGCAGTGCTGGCTCCAGGTCTGAGCCAAGTGCCCTTTCTACATTGGTGGGCCATGGCTTTCCCTGGTATTGGCCATAGCAGATAATTTCCCACAAGTGCCCTTGAGGTAGCATTGCTCCAGACAACTGAGGAAAATGCATATCTGGCAGCCATTTTAACTTCCCACTGTGCCCCAGAGCAATGCCAAGTAAGAGGCTTTGTGAGAAATTAAAATGGCCACTTGCTAGTGGGCCCTTACTGGCGTGCTGCGATCCTGGAAGCTGCCCAAGGATGACTCCGGATGCATGTCATGCTACTGTTTACTTGAAGAACAGCTTGACATACGGAGCTGATGAAGTTTTCTTCTGGCAAGAGATCAAGTGATGGGGGAAGAGTTGTCTGCTGAAGATGCTGTGATGTCATTCGGATTTGTACTTACTCGGAAAGAGAATAAAAAAGAAACAGAAAAGCAACACTGGATTCTGGCTATCTGGTCAGTCCAGCTTTCTTGTTCAGCTGCAAGAAAAAAGTGAGTCATTCCACCTCGCCATTCTTGCAAGCCCGCTCACAAGCCTCCCCTCTGAGCAGCAGGGAGCTGCAGCTGATACAACAAACATTCTGCCAATTCCACACACCTTGTGCAAGTGGGGAATTTCCTTGTGCCTGAGGAATAGTCTAGTTTTCAACAACATCTGGAATCCATCCACATTCACTCACCTGGGTACCATTGCTGTGTGGATGGCAGGAATCAAAGGATCCTAAGTCCCAGCATTTCCATTGAGAAATGTTCTTCTTAGTACGTCAAACCGAACAAACGTGAATATATCACATACATTTATTTAATTTTGTCACCCTAAAAGGAGATTTGTTTTCTCTCTGGGATACTTTTTTTTTTTTACATTTCGCCCCTTAAACCCATTTCCTGGTATGTGAAGGATCTTAGGAGCGCTGCCGCCCGGGGTGTGATTTAGCTAACGACAGCTAAACGCTGTAGGGGATAATTCGAGGGAAACAGGTATGTGGGATGAAGCTATAAGTGAATGACAAACATATGTGTTTAGACTAATCCCACTTCATAAACATTTTCTCATCCCCACCAAATGCAAACAGAAATGGTTCTGTGGTGAGTCTTAGTTTAAGACAGACTGCACAACTTTTGCCGCACGGTCCATTGAGATTTGACAATGGAGATGATCCTTTCAGTATCCAGAAAAGAGTGATGCAAATCTCACCTGAATAATCTACAACAGAATAACTTGTAAGAACATATATAAGGATTTGGGTTTTTTTTTAAAAAAAAAAAAAGAAGAAGATGGAGTTATTTGCAGTTTGAAAATACCCCTTCCGTTTGCCAACACCTTTTTTTACAGGGACCTTACTCCAACCATTTTAGAAATCAAACTGTGATCCTCCTTTTCAGTTGTAAAACATACATATTTCAACGTACAAAGAGCCCTGCTGGATCAGACCAAAGGTTTATCTAGTCCAGCGTTCTGTTCTCACAGTGGCCAACCAGATGCCTAAAGGAAGTTCACAAGCAGGCCAGGAGTTCAGCAGCACCTACCTGCATGTACTCCCTAGGAATTGGTACTGAGAGACACACTGGCTGAGTTTGGACAACACACTAATCAATTTGGGGGTGATGGGGTGGTAATAGGAACAAAATGGAAAATAACCACTGATTACCGTGTCGTCCAAACTCAGCCACTGCCTCTGATACTGGAGGGAATATGTAGTCATCAGGACTGTAGCCATTGGTAGCCTCTATTTCCTTTTTAAAGCCATCGCTACATCTTGTGGTAGCAAATTCTATTGTTTAACTACGTGCTGCTCATTAAACACCATTAACATCATTAGGGTGCTCATGGCTATTTCGTTTCTGATATTTAAAACACCTGTCGGTGCTTTAATATCCTGTAAAAGACAGCAGCTGCTTAATATGCCTCCAAGTCACTTTTGCTAATGAATGAAGAGTTTTACCATCTGAGAAGTTTTCATCAAGCTTCAGTGTGGAGGAAATTCAAGGTATCGCTGCCCTTCTAATCCTCTTCACATGGCGTTTCTGTCAAGTAAAATCTGAGTGTTGAATTATGACCTACAATAGGAAACATCCAATTATTAAACCAGATCTTCAGCCCAAAGAAGACTTTCTCTACAGTACTCTGGCAGATCAAAACAAAAGAGAGTGCCCAGAACAGTAGTACTTGTTGCACTTCATTTAGCTCGTCACTGCCCTGGTAATCATCTTTGTGTGCTTTCTAAAAATAAGGGAGGAATTAATATAAGATGGGATTGCAAAGTAGATAGATTATACTTCTCCTTGAAGAAAATATACAAGTAAAAGGTAAAAAACTAACTATGGTGATTTGTGTACGGCTGCAATGTAGGGTGACCCTATGAAAAGGAGGACAGGGCTCCTGTATCTTTAACAGTTGCATAGAAAAGGGAATTTCAGCAGGTGTCATTTGTATATATGGAGAACCTGGTGAAATTCCCTTTTCATCACCACAGTTAAAGCTGCAGATGCCCTGCCCTCTTTTAAATCTTGTCACTCTAGTATAGCTCCTGCAGCTTTTAACTGTTGTGATGAAGAGGAAATTTCACCAGCTTCTCCATATATATACAAATGACACCTGCTGAAATTCCCTTTTCTATGCAATTGTTAAAGATACAGGAGCTGTATTAATAAATACAGAAATAGGGATAATCAAAGTTACAGATCATGCTTTAGTTAATGTAGATATCAAAATACAGAAGGATTATAGGGATGCTAGAAGATGGAGATTAGATAACAGATTACTTAATAGGGGGGAAATTGTGAAGAAAATTGAGAAAGAAATGGAGGATATTTGGGCAATCAATGACACAGGACAATGTACCCAAGCAATATTATGGGATTCGATGAAAGCGGTTGCTAGAGGGATTTGTATTAGGGAGACGTGTAAGATGAGGAGACAACAAGAAGAGAAAGCAAAGGAATTAGAGAAGGAGATTAAAAAATTGGAGGGGGAATATATTAAAAATAGAGATAAGCATTCATATGTGCAACTGCAGGCAAAGAGGAAGGAATGGGAGGAAAGGAACACTGAGGAAATGCAAAAGAAGTTGTTATATTTAAAAAGAGGATTTTTTGAACATAGTAATAAGAGTTCTAAATGGCTGGCCAGATCCGTGCAATCAAAGAAGAGTAGGAACTTAACTGGCGTAATTAAGGATAAAGCGGGGAAGAATTGTAATTTGATGAAAGAAAAGTAAGAAAAGTTTCAAAAATTTTATCAGGAATTGTAAACATCGGAGAGTAAATCAAAGGAACTTTTTTAGGAATATATAAAGGAACACTGGAAAATAAAGCTACAGGATGAAGATAGAAAGGAGATGGATTGAATAGTGACGGACAAGGAAATAGAGGAGGTTATTGATGGGCTAAAAGGGGGAAATCACCAGGATTAGATGGATTAGGACCAGAATATTATAAAATATTTAAAAGAATGTTGATACTCTAAATTAGTAGTGTTATATAATAGGGTACAAGAAGGGAAAGAAATCCCACCATCGTGGGAACAATCATTGATAGTGTTAATACCAAAACCAAAGAAAGACCCGACAAATCCCGGGTCGTATAGGCCCAGCTCGTTATTGAATCAAGACGCAAAAATATTGACAGCAATTATGGCTAAAAGGATGAATAAGTTTATAGCTAATTATATTGAAAGAGACCAGTGCAGGTTTGTAGCAGGAAGACAGATGTCTAATTTAATTGGAAGGGTACTTAATACAATAGATATAATTGGAAGAAATAAATTTAAAGCGGGGTTGATAGCCTTAGATATTTTTAAAGCCTTTGATTGCGTGGAATGGCCAGCGCTAAAAATGATAATAGAAAGATTGGGATTTGGTGAGAGATTTAAAGGTATGATAAACAAGTTATATCAAAAAATAGTGCATGGGTACAGGTAAATGATGGGTTGACAGAACGAATTTTCCTAACCCGAGGTACACGGCAAGGATGTCCCCTTTCCCCAATTTTATTTGCATTAGTAATAGAAACATTGGCAATAATAATTAGAAAAGATGAAAGTATCAAAGGGATAGGAAGTAGAGAGAAAACCAAAATAAGTTTGTTTGCGGTTGATACTTTATTAACTATAGAGGAGCCTTTGGAGAGAATGGAAAGGGTTAAACAACATCTGAAGGAGTTTGGAGGAATGACAGGGCTACAGATTAATTGGCCTAAATCAGAAATGATGTTATTTAACTATAATAAGGAACAGATACAGGAGGGGATAAGTAGAAATGTAAAGATTAAAGTGAGGAGGTCTATTAAATATGTGGGAGTATATATAACTGAGGATTTAAAGGATTTGGGAGAGAAAAAATTTGAAGGGCTGAAACAGGAGATAAAGAAAAAGATGGAGAAACTTAAGAAAATAAGATTTTCATGGTTTGGAAGAATAGCAATTATGAAAATGAAGATCATACCAAAGATTAATTTTTTGTTTAGAATGTTACCAATTAAAGTGTCGGAGGCAGAAGTGAAATATTGGCAAACGGTAGTTAATAATTATGGTAATGGGTATAAGAAAGCAAGGATCAATAAGAAGATATGGTATGAATCTCTAAAAGCAGTAGGATTGGGACTCCCTAATATGAAGTGGTATTACATTGCAAATCAATTAAGATATGTGATAGAGGGGATGATAGGAAATAAAGATTTGGAATGGTTAGAATGGGAGACGCAAGAGAAGAAGTATAGATTGGAGAACATTTTTTTATAATTAAAAAAAAAGAAATGCAGGGAATAGAGAACCCCCTGATGAAAAATATTATAGAGATTTGGGCCAAATATAAAGAAAAATTAATGCCAAAGATATCACCCCTAATGCCAGTGGTGATGATGGGGAATTTCCCAGAGAATTTGAAGAAAGAATTGGAGAAAGATTTAAGAGAAAAGGGAATAAATAAATTAAAAGATTGGATGAAGGAAATGGACAAAGACAAAATAAAAGAGTTAGTAAGAGAGAGGCGAAATGCTTGGATGGAGGCACCACAACGAGAACAATGGACAAAAAAGTGGAAAGAGGGAAATATAGAGTGTAGAGAGTGTACAGAAATGGAAAGGTGGATTTTACAAAGAGAAAACAAAAATGGAAAATTAGTTGGTAGGGGTATAATGAGTGTGGTGTATAAGATACTAATGAGTACGGAAAAACAACAAGAACATATTAAAATGATATGGGACCAAGATACGGTAGGACAGTTAAGTGGTCAAGAGTGGGGGAAGATATGGAGTCAACGTATATTAAAGAGTATGTCGACAAGAATAAAAGAAAATTACTATAAATTAGTATGGAGGTGGTATTTAACACCAGTAAGATTACACCAGATTGATAAGAAATATTCAGTAAATTGTTGGAGAGGGTGTCAGGAAATAGGTACTTATTTTCATATGTGGTGGGATTGTAAAAATATTCAGAAGTTTTGGGAAATGGTATTTAAAGAAATAAATGAAATAATGGGATGGAAGGTAGAAATAGGCCCAAAGATAGCATTGTTATCAATATATGAAGGGGTCCAATGTACGCAAAATAGGAAAGAATTAATAACTAATTTACTAACAGCAGCTAGACTGATAATTGCTAGGATTTGGAAAGAACAAAGAGAATATAAAATAGAAGAATGGTATAAAGAAGTCTGGGATATTGCTATTAATGATAGGCTAACGGGGTGTTTGAAAGTTAAGAAAGGAATATTAAAGCGGAACGATTTTGAGGAGATTTGGAAACCATTTGTCAAATTTGTATTAGGAAAAGGGAAAGGGTGTAAACTGTCAAAAGATGTGTTACAATTTTGGAGTGGAGAATAATGGTCGCAGGCGGTGGGTTGCACCTTTTATTATTATTATTATTATTGTTGTTGTTGTTATCATTATTAGATTATTGTATTAAGTAGGTTTTTTTCTTTGTTCTTTATCGTTATTATTGTAGTAAAAAATAATAATAAAAAAATAAAATAAAATGAGGACAGGGCTCCTGTATCTTTAACAGTTGTATTGAAAAGGAAATGTCAGCAGGTGTCATTTGTATATATGGAGAACCTGCTGAAATTCCCTCTTCATCACAACAGTTAAAGCTGCAGGTGCCCTGCCCTCTTTTAAATCTGGTCACTCTAGAATAGCTCCTGCAGCTTTAACTGTTGTGATGAAGAGGGAATTTCACCAGGTTCTCCATATATACAAATGACACCTGCTGAAATTCCCTTTTCTATGCAACTGTTAAAGATACAGGAGCCCTGTCCTCCTTTTCATATGGTCACCTATGCCAGCCACCATTATGAGCATGCAAGCCCCGGTGAACCTGGCCAGCAGGGGTTATTCACATGGCCCTAAAAGAGACCATGGGTTATGCGAGGGTAGTTTAACCCTCAAATAACCACTGCTGGCTGGGTTTGGCTAACATGACAAGCTACAGAAAGCCCTGGTTGGGGCTTGCATGTTCATAATAGTGGATGGCATGCACCGTGGTGCCCTGATGGTTAATTAGCCCATGATGGGCTGTCATGTCACCCGAACAAGGTCACTATTATGAACGTGTGGAAATTAGCGAGAAGCCTCCCACCTTGCTGCTGCTCTCTCCGTGTGCATTCATTTTAATTCATTATAAAGTCGGAAAAAGTTTCTGGACGCACAATATATCCATTTGGGTCTATAACTGTGGTCTAGTTCTCTCACTAAGGCATTATTATACTTCTGTCTAGACTGTCTGTCTCAAATCAGCCTGCAGGTGGAAGCTCACCTGAGTAAATGCTCCTCCATACAAAATAATAAATAAATTCTCTGTGCGTAGAAAACTATTATGTCAACAAAAAGGCTAGGGTAGAACGCTTCTCTTTGATATTTTGTGTCTGTGTAGAAGGACTTGCCCCACTCCACCTTCCCCTTTGGTATGGAAGGGTGTTTAATCCTCTGGAGTCTGAAGTAGTGCAATCCAGACACAATTTGCCATGCCAATAATGATTTGGCATGTCTGGAGAGCAGGAATCGTGGTGAGCGCTTGGTACAGTTCTGTAGGAGAAAACTCATACACAAAACCTTGATATAGATCCCACCCCAAGTATGTGGATTTTTTTCCTGGGCAATTATAAGAATATATTGTGCTGGCAAACACAGGCAAAGTTTGGTTCTACAGAGAAGAATGACAGAGTTCAAGCCTGCTTGGAAGCCTTTTTCAGCAGCAGCAGCAACATCTGGGAGACCTGTTGCTTTACCTCAGTTGTGTAACGGCTAGTCGTGGCTATATGTTAGGAAGGAAAATGCATGTTGTAATATCTATGAGGACTTTCCCTTTGTTATTACACCAGATGTTTCATGGTGGGGACCCAATGTTCTGAAGTTATTCTCTGTCTGCAGTTATATTCTGCCCATGACAATATTTCCTGCAGACCCACCTCTATTTTCCTGTCTGAAACAGTTTGGGGATGCCCAGTATTTTAGACTAGAAATCAACTTCTGATATATACCCACAAATGATAGCTGCTGGGACTTGAAGTTGCACAAAATGGAAGAATGGAAGAATTTGGCTACACACATTTAAAATAAATGATGAGGACGTTTATTCCCCCAAGAGCCTGATGAAATTTCAATCTCAGAACTTGGAATGCCAGATTTCTCCCGGAGGACCCTGGCCAAGCAAGTACAGCTCCACTAGAAAGGAACTGTCTAGGAAGGTCTCCTTGGGAGTACTTTGCATTGGAGTGGAGAGACTTATTGGAGATACGTCATTGGAGACTTATTGGAGATTTGCTACAGACACAGGTAGCATTAAAGGTTATTTCCCTCAAATAATAGTAGTAAAACTATTATTCCAAATTGGTTAATCCACTAGTGTTACGATCACAATATTAATATCATTCCCATCTTTCTTATCCAAACACAGAATGAGCATACATTGACTTTAGAAAAGAGCCATATTTAATAAATAGTTTGAAACCCAAGTGGGTGAAACTAGACCCGAGTGACTCAATGAATGTAATTGTTTTCTAGGCTTGGAGGACTGCCAGTCATTCCTTAGTCTGCCGTTTTCCATAAGACGGAGACATTTATAAATCAAACTCTATGTAAGCAAAGTCTACAGTAAAACAATACAAAAGAATTAGAATTAAAAGCAAACTTTACTTTCACATTTTTTATTACGCATAGAGTTTATTAAAATGAAAATCAAGTAATACTAGTGTTCTTCAAACTGCTGCAAGACTTAAGCCATGAGTAGGTTCCAGTTTTTCGATATGGCAGCTATAGGTATGGGAAAACATAAACTTTTTTATGTGGCTGTGCACTCATGGAAATTGATGTGGATGACACATACACTTAAATTTAAGATGAGTTGGTGGGTGGGTTTTTAATTATCATAATCAGTTCAGGAGAGATTCTCTTCACCAACCGCCCAGAGAGCTTCGGCTATGGGGCGGTATATAAATGTAACAAATAAATAAATCAGATTGACAATGACTTTTGCCTGCTTGACTCACTCATACCCAGCTATGTCTCCAGCAAGGACATTTCTGCAGTACACCTGCTCTTTGCTTATGAGCACATTTGTGGCCTAGAATGTGCAAGATGATCAGGCGGGGTGCGCCTGGGGTGTGTGTGAGTATGTGTGCTCGTAGATGTCATTGCCAGCCAGTCAGCTATATATTGGTGACACCTCAGTTTACATCCCTGAATAAAATCTCCCCAGGAGTTTCACGTAAATGTTGAAAAGCATGGGGGTTGAAATAGACCCCCTGAAGAACTTTGCATCAGAACAGCCATGGGAAAGAACAATAATCCCCCAGCACCACCGTCTGGAATTGGCCATCTAGGTAGGGGAGGAACTATAATACAGTCCCCACACAAGCCAATTCAGACACCTTATCCCGAAGGCCATGGTGGTCCACGGTACCAAAAGCCAAATGAGGTGTAAGTGAACTGATAGCGCTGCACGCCCCCCTCCTTCTCCTGGCACAGATCATTGCAGAGAATGGCAAGGGCAATTTCTGTTCCTAAACCAAGCCTGAAACAGGACTAAAACTGATCTAGAAAATAAGTTTCATCGAAGAGGG
This sequence comes from Elgaria multicarinata webbii, assembly GCF_023053635.1. Lineage (NCBI taxonomy): Eukaryota > Metazoa > Chordata > Lepidosauria > Squamata > Anguidae > Elgaria > Elgaria multicarinata. The sequence goes on from NC_086172.1 coordinate 21,269,430, forward strand.
CCTGGAGTTAATCAGTGACTTGAGCACTGGCCCAGGAAGGGGATGTTAGCAACTTTGTCCACATTTCCCAGGACCAGATTATATTTCTTTAGGAGTGGCCCTGATCACCCTCTTTTTAAAAGAGGCTAGTGCCGCCCCCCCTCAAAGAAGATAACTCCCTCTGCACTTTGTGTACTCAGCAGTCACCCCCACTGAAGTAAACGGGGAAGGAGCATATTTGGATTTCCAAACATCGCCTGATTATGGAGATGCATAGCGGAAGAGTAAAATGCTTTGTTTCATTGTCTCATTACTGCCCTAAGCATATTTTTAACAAATAAAAATCTCTTAAACTGCAATGATTAAACTGGTGTAATCATTTTTGTGAACCGCCCAGAGAGCTTCGGCTATTGGGCGGTATAAAAATGTAATTAATAAATAAATAAATAAATAAATAATAAACCCTCTACATACCTATCTGGGAATATGTCCCATTGAAGTCAATGTATTGCCTGGGGGTATACATGAAGAGGATCGCACTGTTAGCAATCTCAGTTCTTCTCCCACAATATAAGAAGGGGAATCTTCCCATGGCATCCTGCAGTGTTGCAATTTTATTTATTTTTGGCTAAATATTTTGCACACAGATGTTATTATAAGAATTAAGTCCTTGGGAGCCAGAAGAGTTGATTAAATCTCACCACAGCACCAGAGCTGTATTCTTCTTCCTCCTCCTCCTTCCTTCCCTTCCCAGATTCTTCTGTGCATGAGAGGACAGAAATGGAAGGGAGGAAGCAGCTCTTGGAGAGCACGCGGGATGCATTTTTGTGTGCACAGAAATCTTCAAAACTCTTTAGCAGTTGATAATTTAGGAGCTTTCGTTTTGCAGTTAATTGGCTGTTGATCCATTGTATCTAGTTCCAGTTCCGTCACAGAATTGAGATCTGAGAGCTACATTCCTGCTTTTCCACCATATAATTTCTATGTGGCACCATGCTATAGCAGAATAAAGAGCTTTATCACACCAGCGTTATACTGTGCAATCACTGCGAATTGCGTGCAAAGGACTCCAAAGTTTTCCAGTTTATAATCTGCTTTTATTGTGAAGTACTCTGAAGTTTTTCCGTTTACAATCTGCTTTGACTGTGAAGTACTCCCATGCATCCTGCTTCAATTGTGCTTCAAAGGCAAAAGACCCGACCTATTTTGGTACTACTTTTGGAGCAAATCATTTGTTGTTTTCTGAGCGGCCACTGGGGGCGAAGGAGCAGGATTTGATAGGTTTAAAGAAAAATTAAACAAATGCTTACATCTGCATAAGTTTTAAAGATAAAGACATCAAAATTGGCACAGCAATAGATATTAAGGAGAGCTTTAAGCATACCAAATTTGAATTGGATTGGGTCATCCATTGATTTTTTAATGATTTTTTATATTTCCCCCTTAAACCCATTTTTGGTATGCAAAGGATCTTAGGATAGGGTGACCATATGAAAAGGAGGACAGGGCTCCTGTATCTTTAACAGTTGTATCGACAAGGGAATTTCAGCAGGTGTCATTTGTATATATGGAGAACCTGCTCTTCATCACACCAGTTTAAGCTTCAGGAGCTATACTAGAGTGACCAGATTTAAAAGATGGCAGGGCACCTGCAGCTTTAACTATTGTGATGAAGAGGGAATTTCACCAGGTTCTCCACATATACAAATGACACCTGCTGAAATTCCCTTTTCTATATAACTGTTAAAGATACAGGAGCCCTGTCCTCCTTTCCGTATGGTCACCCTAGTTTACAAGTTTGGAATAAACAGGGTTGGAGCACTAAAGGGCCTGACATTGATCTGAAATGTCCTCTTTTCTAAGGGTGCCTGGGCTCCACCCCTTCAGTACATCTCAGACCCATCCTTTCCTTTGAAGAGCACCAAGAATTCTTCTAAAGAGCTTTTTCCATGACTCTTCAAGCTGGATTCTCCAGCTCACAAGATTATTACAGTTACAAGGCCATTGGTTAACATCATATGCTTGGATGACTTAGTACATCGAAAACTATTCCTGTGAAGAGCATAACAGATGGCAGATGTGATGCTATCATATCCGGAAGTGTTTCCAGTCACTGCTGCTTGTTTAAATACATGTCGATAGGCTGCCCCAGGGTGCACACTTTCCTTTGAGTAATGTTAAGATAACAAGAAGCCATGGTCAGCCTGTCCTCATTGTGCCCTGTTCACATGCAGGCCATAAATCTGCTCACAAGGATGCTGGTCGCCTGTGAAAAGTTATTATTGGTTAGGTTATAATATAAGAGCATCATTTTGCATTTGAATTTTAAAGCATATAGAAGGTGTATACAATGGTTGTTGAAGTTGTGGGATATAAATGATGAAAATAACTAACTAACTAAATAAATAAATAAATACAGAAACCATAAGAGAATGAGAGTTTGAATTCCAATAATTCTGAATGACAGGTTTCAAAGGTTTGTAAGAAATTTAGACTCAAGCATCAATTTGAGCAGGATATAAGCAAATGAAAAACATTTACTAATGAAGCATTTCCTGGCAATTGGTGTTCAACATGCTTTACTTAAAATCACATGGTAAGAACATAGACTAGTAGAGTTGGAAGGGGCCTATAAGGCCATCAAGTCCAAACCCCCGCTCGATGCAGGAATCCACCCTAAAGCATCCCTGACAGATGGTTGTCCAGCTGCCTCTTGAATGCCTCTAGTGTGGGAGAGCCCACAACCTCCGTAGGTAACTGGTTCCATTGTCGTACTGCTCTAACAGTCAGGATGTTTTTCCTAATGTCCAGCCGGAATCTGGCTTCCTGTAACTTGAGCCTATTATTCCGTGTCCTGCACTCTGGGATGATCGAGAAGAGATCCTGGCCCTCCTCTGTGTGACAACCTTTCAAGTATTTGAAGAGTGCTATTATGTCTCCCCTCAATCTCCTCTTCTCCAGGCTAAACATACCCAGTTGTTTCAGTCTCTCTTCATAGTGCTTTGTTTCCAGACCCCTGATCATCCTGGTTGCCCTCCTCTGAACACGCTCCAGCTTGTCTGCATCCTTCTTGAAGTGTGGTGCCCAGAACTGGACGCAATACTCTAGATGAGGCCTAACCATGTTTGAATAGAGAGGAACCAGTACCTCACACAACTTGGAAGCTATACTTCTATTAATGCAGCCCAAAATAGAATTTGCTTTTTTTGCAGCCACATCACACTGTTGGCTCATATTCGGCTTGTGATCTACAACAATTCCAAGATCCTTCTAATTTGTAGCATTGCTGAGCCAAGTATCCTCCTTGTAACTGTGCATTTGGTTTCTATTTCCTAGATCTAGAACTTGGCATTTATCCCTATTAAATTTCATTCTGTTGTTTTCAGCCCAGCACCCCAGCCTGTCATCATGAAGGATGACAGTACCAAGAAGAGAGCCATTTTGTTCAGGGAGGCTCTCCATTCCTGCACTGAGAGGGGGTTGGACTCGATGGCCTCGATCCCCTTCCAACTCTACTATTGGTTCTATGAGTACAGGGCAATGCAAGCATGCAAGGAGGTGCCAGAGTTGGAACACTCCCTCTCCTCATGCGTTGATTGAACACAGATAAAGAACCCCTGAATAGGGCTCAGGTCTCCAATGAAAAAGTGGCACTAACAGGAACATACCTTTCAGCATGTGCTGCACCTCCCCCATAATCCCTTGCTTGTGATGTGCCTTCAGGCATAGTTGTTTTTCCCATGGGCCTAGCTGCTGCAATAATAATAATAAATAATATTGCACACTGTAATAATAACATTTAAAAATCTAAACTAAAATAGAATTGGTTCTTTTCTGTGCCCCACCTCCTTCAGATTTTTTTTTTTTTACATGCATCTTGGTTTAGGGTTTTTTCTTGGTATGGAAAAATGTTTTTCCATAGAAATGATAGATGCATTGGTTAAAGTTCAAAAGTATCCTTCCCCCCACCCCAAAGTTTGATTTGAGATGTAGACAATTTTCATGAGGACACTATGCTTCAAATTACTTATTACATGGACTCAAATTGTTTGTTTGTTTGAATGGGACACTTTTTTTTTTTACATGCACCTATCATCAACTCCCATGATCCTTCACAGTCAAGGGAGTCAGTGCAAATACTGATTATCTTTACAGATACTGTTACAAAAATTGTGGATTACAACCCAATTAAATCAAATAAAAAGGCATCCGGATGCAGTTTCAAAAGAAGGTTTATTTTCCACCTCAGGTACCAAAAATCTCTTTGCGCAAAGGTCCCTCTCCCTTGCCAATGTAGAGGAGAAGGGCTCGGAACAGAAGTTTACATTTCATTTTATACAGAGGGAAACATAGTACACAAATAATTGGTTGCTAGCTCAAATCGTCACAGCTGATCCTCCTCCATGATTTCCTGACATACCCAGATGGGGAGAGACCCCATTGACCTTGCAAAACTCCATTATCACATGATTCCCTTAGCAATGAATCCCGGGGCATTCCTACCAGTATTCCATTGTCTTTAACTAATCCCTGTCCACTACTCTCTCCCTGGTTGTCCCCCCCTTCGCAATGTCCCCGGGATGACATTCTATGTGGCAGAAACTTTCCCGCTTTACCTTCTTTCCATCCAATTAGTATTCACTGTCCCTTCCCAAATTCCCGCCGGAGCGTGTGGAAAGGAAGGTGAAGAAGAAACCCCCAGCCCTCAAGATGGCGCCTGACATTCCTTTCGATGGGAGCACTTCCCACCTCTTATTTCTCTCCCTGATTTCCCGCTGAGCTGTGGGGAAAGGAAATAAGAGGGGGTTGTGTGTATGCCAGCTGCGCAAGCAAGCGCCTGGCGATTTAACTAGCAGCTAGGGCTTGTCCTTTACATCTGAGTAAGTGACCTTACCCAAATAGGTAAATGGGACCTTTCTCTCCTACCTGGGAGTAGGGGGTCTATTCTACTCCTCTAAATCACTTAGCAATCACCCAAGGATGGCATTTTGAGAAAGGGAAATGAGGGATCTTGGAAGAAGGAGGGGAGAAAAGATAGGGCGAAGGGAGTAAATTAGTTATTTTTCCATAACAGTACCTTGATATCATGGTTTCCAGGTCCTAGGGAGAACCCTGTAATTCACACAGTCCATTAAACAATCTGTAGAATAGTACAAAACCAAAAATATTTATTAATAAGCAGTTAAGATAATACTTAACTGCCTCCTTGGGCAAGCAAACCCTTGTGGTCATTGCTCACCATCACTGTTTACAGATTGTCTTATGAAATTCACCTGAACTGAAGATGGTAATAAAACCTCAGAGCAAGACAGGCGGTTTATGTAGGGTGACCATATTTTGGAAACCAAAAAGGAGGACAACATGGTCGCCCCCAAGGGGGCATGTCCAGTACCAAGGGGGCGTGCCCACCCGAACATAGCCTTGGTCACATGTCTGATTTTACAGCACACATTTAAGACAAATCTGTTCAACATAACATCTTAATGTTAAAATCACTGAAATAAAGAACAAGTGAGAGATTCAATGTATCTGAAATTAACTTCACTCACTCCTACTTTTGTAGGTTTTGCTGTACTTTGAAGCTTTTGCTCTACTCTGTGTGTTACATTCTCCCCTTCTCTCAAATATCTTTTCTGACTGTATCTTCACTCATTGCAAGCTGCTGTTGTTGTTAACAGGATTTGCTACTGCCCCCAGATCTGTTTCAAATTTGGTACGGCTAAAGCTCTACCTAAAAGCTATCATGGTGCCAACTTTCAGCTCTTTATCTTTAAAAATGACAGTTTAAAAAATAATAATTTTAAAACCTCATTTTTTAAAAAATTCCTAAAAAATCAATGGATGAACAGATCTGTTTCAAATTTGGTGTGGCTAAAGCTCTACCTAAATCCTATCATGGTACAAAGTTTCATCTCTTTATCTTTAAAAATGACAATTTAAAAAATAATAATTTTAAAACCTGTTTTTAAAAAATTCCTAAAAAATCAATGGATGAACAGATTTGTTTCAACTTTGGTATGACTAAAGCCCTTCCTAAGAGCTACCATTGTGCCAAGTTTCATGTCTTTATCTTAAAAAATGATGGAGTTATAAGCATTTATGTTAATTCCCATTAGAGCTGCTCTTTGCCAAAAAAAAAAAAAAAAAGATCTGGATTTCCCCCCTCCCGGATTTGCCATCAAAACCCTGGGCAAATCCAGGCAAATCCGGTCATATGGTCACCCTAGCGTTTATGGTGCTATGTAAGTTCCCTGCAAGTATTATATCCTTTTCCATCATGGCTCTTCCTGCCTCTTTAAGAGGCACACACTATATGAGGTTTCGTTAACACATGATAGTGGCTGTATCTCTTTAGTTATCTGATATATTGCAGTTGCTATGGGATCTTCCTTCCCTGTGGTGAAGAAGACTCAACATGAATTGCAGCTCTGTACAAAAGGCCACAGCCTTGCTTACAATCAGACATGCAATGAGTCACTTATGATAATATATTTAACTCAAGCAGCCTGAACTGGCGTGAGGAAAGATCATGGGAGAAATAGCTAAACTGAGCAACAGCCCCATGGGATCCACTTTCTTCTTGCTGTTTCCCATTGTCCACCACTATTCTCATTGTACGACTTGACACTTGACTGGCCTGAAGGGTCAGAGATATATTAAAGCCTACACAGAAGGCTGCACAACTTCTCTAAATAGTTTGTAAAGGCTTGAGTAGCCTAAGGAGCAAATTCTTTATGGAAAGAAGACATTCTCCATTGTCCATCCCTAATACTTCAGTCACGTTGGTCCATCTAGTTCAGAATTATCTTCACTGACTGGCAGCAGGTCTCCAAGGTCTCAGGCAACTGTATGTGGGAGGATGTGGGGGATTGAACAGAGACCTTCTGCATGTAATGCTTGTGTTCTACTACTGAGCCTACCGTGGATTATTTACTGTCCATCCATTGTAAATTTTCCTTCTCAGTGGACACTGTGATATGAATTTTCATCACCTAACATCAGGGATTGGGACTCAACCTGTTCTGGAAGGGGTTGCATTCCCCCTGAAGGATCAGGTCCATAGCTTGGACACGTTCCTTGACCCTACCCTATCCCTGGATCTTCAGGCAGTGGGAGTGGCGAGAAGCCCCTTTGCACTATTATGTTTGGTGCACCAGCGGCAGCCCTTCCTGAGTCGGTCTGACTTGGCATCAATTATCCATATCTTGGCACATTGTAATAGTCACATCCAGGGATACTAATAGTGTCATCACACCCTCACCATCCAATTCTTGGTCATCCACCAGGGTGACCCCTTTAATTTCAGTCCCATATACTGTTTGAAAGCCCAATTGAAATGGATCCAGATAATCAGGATCATCCAGATGCATCTGGAGTTGCAACGCCACCACCTTGTCGATCTAATCTTTTTTTGTGAACTGCCCAGAGAGTTTCAGCTATTGGGCAGTATAGAAATGAAATAATAAATAGATAAATGATCTTCAGAGTATTTGACCTATTGCTGCTGTGAAGGTATTATCAGCATGTGACAGTATGGTCTGTTCCTGCAGAACATTTTTGCTAAATAATAATCCTTGTTTTAGACACATTTTTGCTAAATAATAATCCTTGTTTTAGACACAGGCAACTATAATCATTAGCCACCATTAATATAAACTTTAGAAAAGACTACTGCTCAATATGAATTGGAGCTTCAGCAAGTGCAGAATGCAGTGGTCTCCCTCCTGATTGAAAACCAGGCTCACCACCTGACTGTTAGAGCAGTACGACAATGGAATCAGTTACCTAGGGAGGTTGTGGGCTCTCCCACACTGGAGACATTCAAGAGGCAGCTGGACAACCATCTGTCAGGGATGCTTTAGGGTGGATTCCTGCATTGAGCAGGGGGTTGGACTCGATGGCCTTTTAGGTCCCTTCCAACTCTGCTATTCTTTGATTCTATGATTCTATGAATGGCTTGTGATAGTTTTCTAAGCACAATGCAAACCACGAAACCCTAACCATCTAGGCTCCTCTCACCATTAAACCACTCTCTCCCTGTGCCCCATTAGAGACTCTGTAGTTGTGTACTCCATCAACCAAGCTTGAGAGGTATTGAGGGACATTTTTGGTTTTCATAACGTTTTCCTTCCTTCAGTGGTCTAATAAACCCAAGGTCCAGTATCTTCTAGAAGTGATGCGTAACCCTTTCTTCACAGCTTTTTATGGATGCAAGTTCAAAGTGGGTCTGCTTGAACTGGCTACCTGACAGTTGCCAGGTGGACATTCAGCCTGTGAGCCCTCTCCCAGCTCTGGTCAAAGGAGGGCCAACCCAGTAGCAAGAAAACCTCTCTAGGCACAAATAGGCAACTGTGGCCGGAGCTAGACCGAAGGATTATCCCAGGATCATCCCGGGTTTGTCCCTGCCTGAGCGCTGGATGCCCTGTGTGGCACTTAGATGAACAGGTTTGACTCCAGGATAATCCTGGGATAAACCTTAGGTCTAGCTATGGCCTGTAAGTCTGATGGGATTCCGGGATCTGTTACTAAGGCTTACGGTACAGCAGGGGTAGGCAATCCAGCACCCTCCATATATTTTGGACTACAACTCCCACAATCCCACATCATTAGTTATGCTGCTTAGGGCTGATGGGAGTTGTAGTCCAAAACATATAGAGGTCATCAGGTTGCCCATCCTGGCAGTACAGGCTTGCTGTCAGGACCAAATAACTGTGAGAGCTAGTGTGGAATGTGAGAGCCAGTGTGGTGTAGTGGGTACAGTGTTGGACTGGGAGTCGGGAGATCTGGGTTCTAGTCCCCACTCAGCCATGGAAACCCACTGGGTGACTTTGGGCCAGTCACAGACTCTCAGCCCAACCCACTTCACAGGGTTGTTGTTGTGAGGATAAAGTGGAGAGGAGGAGGAGGAGGAGGATTATGTACGCCCCTTTGGGTTCCTTGGAGGAAAAAAGGCGGGATATAAATGCAATAATAAAATAAATAACTGGCAGAATTTGTTCTTGCTACTCTGGACAAGAGACACACCACCTTTGCTTCGCCCCCTCTCTGTATTTGACTCCCTTTGCCTTACCCTCACCTTGACAGGAGCTGGATCTGTCACTGGGGATTAGAAAGGTGCAATTTTGGTAGCTAGTGTTTTTTTAAAAACAACAACAACAACAACAACAACAACAACAAGCAAACAAATAAACATGAAGTATGTTGATGGCTTGTTTCTAAAATTGCTAGTATTGTTACATCTACAGTGGCAACAAATTAACTTTAATTGATGTGAATCACCCTAAACCATTTGGCGACTGGTTAAAATCCAAACAGTTTGATAAAGAACTCTTACAATTAGATATGGCTACACTTGATATGCAGGCTCAGCTTCGAAATCAGCAATGCTTGGTGTTATCTGAGTGAAATCAAGCATTATCTGGGTGAAATATAAGGAAGTTCAAGTCACACTACCTTCAGGAAATATCTTTAGCGGGAGGGGGGCACTGTGTTCATGGTGCCAGGTTGGCGCTGCCTCCCTTTTTAACCCTGTGCTTTCCCACTCCCGGGGTGGCATCAAGTAATCCCAATGCCAAGGTTCTGGGTGGCCATCTGGGTTCCGGAGCCACCCCCGCCCTCTTTCTGGTGGAAGGCAACCAATCGCCGGTCACCTTCCACCAGGCACAGTCCTGGAGTTGACCCCGGATTGGCCCCAGAGCAACGTCACATGGTGGGAGCACTATATTGACATCACTCCATTCGAAAAATGGCCAACTTTTTCAAATCACAGCATTGCGGGGAAGCTCAACAGTGATTGCAAATCCTGCACTTGCATCATCTAACCAACGCAGCACAGTTCCACAGCCACCAGGGGACTTTCGCCGTGTATAGCTAGCCCCCATGTCAGTTTCAGGTGTGAAGCCATTTTTTCCATCTCCAACAGCTAAGACTTTTTGAACACAGAGGGAAAATTTTGTAATGGCCGCAGGAGAAGGTGGAGTGGACATGGCGAGGACTCGCGACTACTGAATACTAGAAAATCTATACCAGTGTCCTGCTGCAAAACATGTCCACCAACAGGCTTTCCTCAATCAACTTGAGAACTAGAAATATGGTTCCTCTCTATTCAGCCCTGGTTAGGCCTCATCTAGAGTATTGTGACCAGTTCTCGGCTCCACAATTCAAGAAGGACGCAGACAAGCTGGAGCGTGTTCATAGGAGGGCAACCAGGATGATCAGGGGTCTGGAAACAAAGTCCTAGGAAGAGAGACTGAAAGAACTGGGCATGTTTAGCCTGGAGAAGAGAAGATGGAGGGGAGACATGAGAGCACTCTTCAAATACTTAAAAGGTTGTCACACAGAGGAGGGCCAGGATCTCTTCTTGATCCTCCCAGAGTGCAGAACACGGAATAATGGGCTCAAGTTAAAGGAAGCCAGATTCCAGCTGGACATCAGGAAAAACTTCCTGACTGTTAGAGCAGTACGACAATGGAACCAGTTATCTAGGGAGGTTGTGGGTTCTCCCACACTAGAGTCATTCAAGAGGCAGCTGGACAACTATCTGTCAGGGATGCTTTAAGGTGGATTCCTGCACTGAGCTGGAGGTTGGACTCGATGGCCTTGTAGGCCCCTTCCAACTCTGTTATTCTATGATTCTATGATTTCAACACATCAGGTTTTCAGAAGAACTACCAGATTTTGATTTGATTTAAAGCACAATTGCAGCCATTTACATCCCACCCTACCTTCTCCCCTGCCCACAGTTGTAAGGGACCAGGATTTTTGACGGCAAAGCGCTGAAATAATTTAACATTAAACAACAGCCAGCAGAGCTTAAATGAGGCTTTGAATAAATATTTTTTTCTTCGTCTGTCTACATTAAAGCGGTCTTTGATTAAAAAAAATCCTCTGTTTGTGTGTTTGGAAAATCATCTCAAAGAGCAGTTATTTGCTGAGTCTTTAAATACACAGCCTGACTAATTGAATCTTATGAGTGCTGTTTATGTACAGCAAATCAGAAATGTACTGTTCCTTAGAATTAATGCTCCAGTCATTTCCTTCCCAAGCCCTGCAACATAATTCTACTTGCATAGATGCCCAGCACAAGGCATCAGAGGTTGCATGGAACCTTCTCTAGTTTCTACCCCACTACCCAGCTTTCTTGGAAATGAGCAGCACCAAAGCCCTGCCTTTGCAGTTCCTTAACATGTGCAGATAGGAAAAGCCTGTGGTGAAATCCTAAACTAAGGCTACAGCTAGACCTAAGGTTTATCCTGGGATCATCCAGGGTTCGCCCCTGCCAGAGCACTGGATCCCCTGTGTTAGGGTGACCATATTTGGGAAACCAAAAAAGAGGACACCTAGTGTGTGTGGGGGGAAGCAGCTTTCTGAGTCCTGCAGAAAGTACGTTATTCCCCCGCCACCTTAAAGAACCCAATTGGAGTGGAGAAGGGGAAAGGATTTCATTCTGCACCACCACCATCCACTCCAATTGGGGCCTTTTCTATAATGTCCACGAATGACCCACTTTCCCCTTTAAGACCTCAATTGGAGCTCAGGGTGGGGGAATGACATGCCTCAAGAAAGCATGTCATTCCCTCCTGCCATGCTAATGGCAGCCTTAAAGGGGAAGGTGTGTCATTCCAGGACATTATTGAAAATTATAGAAAATCCCCCCTGACACCATGGAAAGAACAAAAACCAGGACAAATCCGGGGAAATCCTGACAGTTGGTCACCCTACCCTGTGTGTCACCTAGATGAACAGGTTTCACCCCTGAGGGGAGATCTACACTACTGCTTTTAAAGTGCTTTAAAACACTTTGAAAATGTTTTGAAAACTGTATATGCAGTGTGTCCTGGGCCCAAACAGTTGTCAAAACTGTTATAAAGCGCTTTAAAGCGCTTTAAAGCAGTAGTGTAGATCCCCCCCTGGACGATCCAGGGATAAACCTTAGGTCTGGCTATGGCCTAAAAGTGAGTTTCCAAATCAATTCACCTGCTCCACTTCAGATGTTAAGTGTGATGCGACCACAGCAAATATATATGCTCATCTGAGCATGTGCATGCATAGTCATGCAAACCACACAGTCCACCACGCAGGTGCGGGAAAGGGAAAATTAGCCTGGGTTTGATTACAAACATATTACAGTTTTTGTAGTACCAAATGAATAATGACACTTTTCGGCAGCATCACTAGTAGAAGAGGAAACGGAGAAGAAAGAAGAGGAAGCAGAGAGCGAAAATAATCGGACACTTCTAATAATAGAGGGTGATAAGAAAGACCTGTATTGAGATTGGTGCTTGTTAACTTTCTAATAAATAGCTTGAAGCAAACAGTGAGGTGTCTCAGTTAGTCGATGACATATTATTGAGGATGGTAAGAACTCAAGCCAACAGTGAAGCATTTCAAAGGGATCTCTCAACAAATAATAATAATAATAACCATCACCATCTTAACTTTACATACACACTGATGGAATTGACTAGGTGGAGAGCTCACAATGTGCATAAGGTAGCTGTGAAAAAAACAGATTCCATTTAAAGGATTGGCTTAGCAATACTATAAATGAGCAAGACTACAAATGAGAAGGACCTTGGAATTGTTGTAGATCGCAAGCTGAACATGAGCCAAACGTGCGATGTGGCTGCAAGAAAGGCAAATGCTATTTTGGGCTGCGTTAATAGAAGTATAGCTTCCAAATTGCGTGCGGTACTGGTTCCTCTCTATTTGGCCCTGGTTTAGAGTATTGCGTCCAGTTCTGGGCTCCACAATTCAAGAAGGACGCAGACAAGCTGGAGCATGTTCAGAGGAGGGCAACCAGGATGATCAGGGGTCTGGAAACAAAGCCCTAGGAAGAGAGACTGAAAGAACTGGGCAGGTTTAGCCTGGAGAAGAGAAGATCGAGGGGAGACATGACAGCACTGTTCAAATACTTAAAAGGTTGTCACACAGAGGAGGGCCAGGATCTCTTCTCGATCCTCCCAGAGTGCAGGACACGGAATAATGGGCTCGAGTTAAAGGAAGCCAGATTCCGGCTGGACATCAGGAAAAACTTCCTGACTGTTAGAGCAGTACAACAATAGAATCAGTTACCTAGGGAGGTTGTGGGCTCTCCCACACTAGAGGCATTCAAGAGGCAGCTGGACAGTCATCTGTCAGGGATGCTTTAGGGTGGATTCCTGCATTGAGCAGGGGGTTGGACTTGATGGCCTTGTAGGTCCCTTCCAACTCTGCTATTCTATGATTCTATGATTCTATGGTTCTATGATTATTAGGAAAAGAATCTAAAACAAAACTGCTACTATCAAAATGCCTGTGTACAAATCGATGCTGCGGCCATGCTTGGAATACTGTATACTAGGGGTGTGCAGAGTGGGTCTTCTCGGCCCTGAAATTTGTGGTGGAGGTCTGTTGAGTGGGGTCTCCACTCCAAGTTTTGGAGAGGATCCATCTTTCCGCTCCACCGGATTAGTCGTCGGAAAACTGCTCCATTTTCAGAGAACCGCGCTATTATCATCAATGGGAATTAACAAAAATGCATACATCTCTGTCATTTTTAAAGATAAAAAGATGAAACTGGGTACCCTGGGAGCTCTTAAGAAGGGCTTTAGCCAAGCCAAGTTTAAAGCAGATCCTTTTCATCCCTTGATTTTTAGGAATTTTTTAAGTTTGTGATTTTAAAATACTGTGTTTTGTTTTGTTTTTAAAAAACCCAATGTCATTTTTAAAGTTAAAGAGATGGAACTTGACAACCTGGTAGCTCTTAAATAGGGCTTTAGGCATGCCAAGTTTGAAGCAGATCGGTTCATCCACTGATTTTTAGGAATTTAAATTCCAGTGACATGTCTACACCAAGCAGGATATTCCACTATGAAAGTGGTATGAAAGTGGTATATGGTATGTGCCAATGGGTCCCAACAGTTGTCAGCGCACTTCAGTACCACTATAAAGCAGTAGTGTGGCTCCTACCTTTTATATACCACTTTCATAGTGGAATATCCTGCTTGGTGTAGATGAGCCCTAGGATTTAAAGAAAGGTTGGAAAGATAAAGGATATTTTTTCTTAATTTCTTTTAAAATTTCTCAGTGGGGGTAATAGGGTAGAACACACACACACACACACACACACACACACACACTCAATAACAGGTTAGCGTGGGGTGGTACTACAAGAAGCAAAAAAATCAGACAGACACACAGAGAAAAGCAACCCAGCAAAACAAAACATAAAACATAAAAAGGAAGTAGGAGCTATATATCTCTCAGCAGCTAGAAATGAACAGAGCAAGCACAACTAACACACTCTCGGAATCTCTCCTTGTTCCTTCCAAACGCTCCACGAGGAATGAGTTCCAGGGTGGGGAAAAATGGGTTTTATCGTTTGCAATCCCTCCTCCTAAGCAACGTGATTGGAAACTGTGGCTATTGGTGAGCCATGGTTGTCAGTCTCAAAACTACCCCTCCTTCACCCCTCAGCAACAGCATCTTCTAAATATGGAAGTGTTTGTCCATCAACAGGAAATGAGCCTTCGCATCACCTAAAAATCCTTCGGATACCTACGGATCCATTCAGGGCTCCAAATGATCTTCTAACTGCACTACAGGTTTCTGACCGTTTTAAAACTGCCCCCTAACTGCACCATGATTTCAGAGGTTCGTTGGACCCCTGGATTTTCGGTGTGGAATGCACACCTCAGAAAGGATATTGTACAGTTGGAAGAGGTGCAGAAAAGGGTAGCCAAAGTGATCAGAGGGCTAGAGCACCTCCCCTATGAGAAAAGATGGAGGAGCAATCATGACAACATCTGGAGGAACACAGGAGTTTTCGCTTTCCCAGATATGTGGTCGGAGACACAGTTCCAATCTCATAGCCAGGAAACCATGCTCCCTGCCCACTCCCCCTCATAGCTGGTGCGGAGACAACCATGTTGGCTACCTCTCCATGCTCAGAGACAGGGGAGGAGGCAGGACACTGCCCCAGCCTCCTTCCCTCCCTGAAACCTCCACTAGACAGGCAATTTCGCCAGGCGCCTCCACCTCTACATAGGATAGTTGTGAGTCTTTAAGAGTACCCCGGGTGCAACCCATAGGATTGCGCCCTAAATATTATGTGTTTTTACTTAATAATGAAGGTCACTAACAGGTTATGTGATAGATGTTTATAAAATGATACATGGCGTGGAGAAAGTTGATAGAAAAGGGTTTTTCTTCTCTTCCCATTACATTATAATTTGGGTTCATCCAATGCTACTGGTTAGCAAGTAGATTCAGGATGGGCAAAAGGAAGTATTGCTTCCCCGAATGCACAATTAATTTAGCTGTTACAAGATGGGATGATGGCCAGAAGCTAAGAAACTCCAAAGAGAGAATTTGACCAATTCATGGAGGATAAAATTATCATTGCCTACTAGTCATGCTGGCAATATGAAAACTCCAGGTTCAGAGAAACACCACCATGCCACTGAATGCCACTTGGGCAAGACTTGCAACAGGTAGCCTTCATTGCTTGTGGGCGTCCCATAAATGTCTGCTTGGCCTGCTGGGAAACGGGGTGCCGGACTTGGTAAGCCTTTGGGCTCTTTTCATGGTTGTATGTTCCCATTGCTCCTGCTCCTTGTGCTTTCTACTCAGTCGAGACCTTCTCCTGATAATTTGGTGCAGGATTCAAGCCAAGCATTGGAAGAGGCCCAGCACAGTAGAACTTCTAGTTCCAGACCTAGTTCATGTTCTATGATGAATGGAATCATTGTGACTTTGAGGAGGCCTTTCTCCTTAAACGATCAGGGGGTATGAATTGAAATGCAATCTTTAATCAGAAATAATAGTTGGAGTATTAGAAATGTAAGAGCCACAAGAAGAGTAAACTGATGAGAAATTAAACATTGGCGAAAGCGCATACCCTTTAAAACCTGTGCAGTTTGATCAGTCCACTTAATTACTCATTCCTTCCTGTCTAGACAGACTCAGTTCTACAGGATTTGTGAAGGGTGCGTATTTATCACCTTTTGTGTTAAATTTCTCAACTTTGATGCTTGGTAAACTTTTAAAGCTCACTATCAGCCTGAAAATGAAAGACTTTGTTCCACCAATATAAGAAAATATATTTTAAGCTGTTAGAGCAAAAGACTCTCTCTCTCTCTCTCTCTCTCTCTCTGTGTGTGTGTGTGTGTGTGTATATATGTATGTACAGTCATACACATGTGTAAAAGACTGGCACCTTCCATCCCTGCCACACACATTTTATGGTCTGTTTTGAACTCTCTAATTAAATGCTAAGCCATTGCAATGCAGCTTTCAATTAAGGTTAGCATAGTCAGCATATTCAAAGCAAGAGATTCAAGGGTTATTTTAAATATGGGTATCTGTAAAGAAAAAGAAAAAAGTTTGAAGTGAGTCTAGATTATCCTGTTTTGGTGTAGAAAAAGACAGCAGGAGAAGAATCAGAATTCTTGTCCCAAAGCAACGGCACGCGATGCAGACTTAATTTGATAAATATCTCTAAGACTGCAATCACAGGCATACTTACATAGGAGTTAATCCCACTGGGGTCTCCTTCTGAGTAATCATGTATGGGACTGAACTGTAATCCCATCAGGGTTTTCCCCCCACCTATAAGTTGGGAAAGCTGTCTGCCTGGGACCAAGCAAATAAGCATGAAGAGAGCAAATGTCTCAGTGTAGGTCTTCACAGAAGATCGCTACTCTATTCTGAATGTCAGCATATAACAGGAAGTACTGGCCAGATCGACACCAAGCAGGATATAACACTTTGAAAATGTTTTGAAAACGGCATATGGCGCGTGTCCTGGGCTCCAACAGTTGTCACTACTGTCATAAACCGTTTTAAAGCAGTAGTGTAGAACCTGCCCTGGTATTCGATAGCGTAGCCATGTATCCTATTCCTCTTCTATTTGAAGGTGTGTCCAGCCCAGGTCAAGTTTACAAATGAAGAAAGGAGAGCAGGGACCTCGAAGTTGGCCTGAGCACCTAGACGGAGCAAGCACACAGGAGGACGCTTGTTCACAGTCTTCCCACCATGGTGAGATGTACTGTATTTGCATTGAAATTATAGTAATTTGGTTCTGTATCTATAAATCAGTGTATGCAGCTTTTATGCAAATCAGTGTCCTCTGATTGATTGATTTTTATACCGCCCAATAGTCGAAGCTCTCTGGGCAGTTCACAAAAATTAAAACCATGAAAAGCACAATAAAACAAACAACAGTCTAAAAACACAAATACAAAAGCACAACCAGGATGAAACCACAGAGCTGAAATTGATATAGATTAAAATACAGAATTAAAACAGCAAAGTTTACATTTAAGTTAAATTAGGTGTTAAAATACTGAGAAAATAAAAAGGTCTTCAGCTGGCGACGAAAGGAGTACAGTGTAGGAGCCAGGCGAACCTCTCTGGGGAGCTCATTCCACAGCCAGGGTGCCACAGCAGAGAAGGCCCTCCTCCTAGTAGCCACCTGCCTCACTTCCTTCGGCAGGGGCTCACGGAGAAGGACCACTGTGGATGATCTTAAGATCCGGGCAGGTACATATGGGAGGAGGCGTTCCTTCAAATAACCTGGCCCCAAGCCGTTTAGGGCTTTGAATGTTAGTACTAGCACTCTGAATCAGGTCTGGACCTGGACTGGCAGCCAGTGAAGTTGGAAAAGGACTGCTGTGATGTGGTCTCGTCGGCCAGTCCCTGTTAGTAAACGGGTTGCCCTGTTTTGTACCAGCTGAAGTTTCCGGACCATTTTCAAAGGCAGCCCCACGTATAACACATTGCAGTAATCCAGATCAGAGGTTATCAGAGCATGGATAACTGTAGCTAGGCTATCTCTGTACAGATAAGGGCGCAGTTGGTATATCAGCCTAAGCCGATAAAAGGTGCTCTTTGCCACTGAGTTCACCTGTGCCTCAAGTGACAGTTCTGGATCCAAGAGAAACCCCCAAACTACGGACCCGATCCTTTAGGGAGAGTACAACTCCGTCCAGGACAGAGCAAACATCACCTCGCTGGACAGATGAACCACCCGCCAACAGTACCTCCGTCTTGTCTGGATTGAGTCTCAGTTTATTAGCCCTCATCCACTCCATTACCGTGCCCAGGCACTGGTTCAGAACAGCCACTGCCTCACCTGGGTTTGATGAAAAGGAAAGGTAGAGCTGGGTAACATCTGCATATTGATGACACCACATCAGTCCACATCTCCGGATAACCTCCCCCAGCGGCTTCATGTATATGTTAAACAGCATAGGGGATAAGATAGAGCCCTGCGGAACCCCATAGCTTAGGAGCCACAGCACAGAGCAATAATCCCCCAGCACCACCTTCTGGAATCAGCCATCCAAGTAGGAGCAGAACCACTGCAACGCAGTACCTCCAACTCCCAGCCCAGACAACCTATCCAGAAGGATACCATGGTCAATGGTATCGAAAGCCGCTGAGAGGTCCAGGAGAACCAACAGGGTCGCACTCCCCCTGTCTCTCTCCCGGCAGAGGTCATCCCACAGGGCGACGAAGGCAGTTTCCGTTCCAAAGCCAGGAACGTTTCCTCTTTTTCAGCCATGTGTAAGCAGCCACACTAATGCTTGGAGAAATAGGGCTTGTCTTGACGAGCGGTTTGCCCCGGGGTGGATCCAGAGTGGCGGCAGGTGTCATCTATATGACGCAGCTGCCATCGCAAAGCGATCCAGGGGCAAACCTCCGAAGCTCTGCTTTTAAAAAGTCGGGCAGTTACCCCGACTTTTTTGTCTTGGAATTGCTTTGGAGGCATGTCTGGGCAGATGGCAAAACCTGATTGGTCGCCATCTGGCCAGACAGCGGGGAGGGGGTGGGCCTGAATGGCTGCTGGCATTGAGAGAAGCCTCCAAAGGGTTAAAAAACAATCAACCTGGGGATTCAAGGAGTAGCAGGCGGCCCATGCACAGGTGCCACGTCTACTACAAAGTAAAGGGGAAAATAGATAAACAAGGAAAGGAAAGGAACCTCTCATGCAAAGCACTTGAGTCATTGCTGAGTCCTCGAGGGACGCCTGCTTTCGCTGACGTTTTCTTGTCAGACTTTGTAGCGGGGTGGTTTGCCATTGCCTTCCCCAGTCGCGGTTTCCTTTCCCCCAGCTAACTGGGTACTCACTGGGTGCTCATTTTACTGACCTCGGAAGGATGGAAGGCTGAGTCAACCTGAGCCGGCTGCCTGAGAACCAGCTTCCGCTGGGATCAAACTCAGGCCGTGGGGAGAGAGTTTCGGCTGCAAAAACTGCCGCTTACCACTTTGCGCCACACGAGGCTCTAACAGGTAAACACACAAACAAACAAAAAATAAGTGGGGGGGGGAGAGGAGCGGGACAGCCAGAGGGAGGTCAGAGGAAGGAGAGCTGGCTGCCCCATTCCTCTCCAGTCCCTGGTGCTCAGCTCAGCGGTGGCAGCAACTCCGCATTGGCGCGCCTTCCAGTGCAGACGCTGGGAAGGAGCGCCAATGCAGGAGCCTGTGGCCTCACACGCCAGTGCAGTGCTGTCAAGACAGGGCCATAGATACATTGTAGTATGCACAACATGTGGACATTTTGCAAGTAGAACCAGCTATTTTTGGTATCAGGCCAACAACTCCTCATCCGTTTAGGTATACTAAAGAGAAAGGATGTGGATATTTCTGCGGTTGGGTCATACTTGTACTTTTAGCTCTTGGTGACTTCAACATTAATTGACTTATTTCATTTATATCCAGCTTTTACACACAGACACACACACACACACACACAGCTCAAGGCTGCTCAATAAAATCCAGATTGAATGGAGCTCAATAAAATCCAGATTAAAATTATGACTTGCATGTATGAATTCCCCATTACAGATCTAACATTATTTCAAATAAGTACTTATATTTAATGTAAATAAACATAAATAAGTAATATGAAATACTAAATATTAATAGATGCAAATAAATTAAAACATCACTGAGATTTTTTTGTATAATTATATGTATTTATTTATTTTATCGCATCCCACTTCAAAGAGTTCAAGGTAGTATGGTCCCAGCCACCCCCATCCCTCAAACTTTATCCCTACAACCTTAGGATATAGGTTTGGCTGAAGGCGAGAAAGTGTTTGCATGTGTGTGTAAAGAGGGGGAGTAGGGGAAGAGAGAGAGACACACAGGCCTTTGCTAGACCTACCGGAAAGTCCACGACGGAGGAGGGGAGAGCCCGCGATGCAAGTATCACGGAATGTCGCCCTAGTCTACACGTCAGGTGCAAAGAGCTCAAGGAGAGACCCATCGGGTCCGCCATTTTTTTAAAAAGGAACAAAGTGCACGAACACTCGTGCACCAAGGTAAGGTGTGTGTGGTTTTTTTTTTAAAAAAAGGGCTTTCCCGCTCCCCCCACCCTGCCCCCGATGGGTGCAGCTCCCGGCTCTGTGCAAGTAATCGCGCGGAGCCGGGAAAAGCCGCGGAAACGGGCCACATGCTCACGGAGACTGCAGGAAAAAGCAGGCCCAAAGGGGTAGGGTTGACCCCTGTCTGAGCTCGGGATCCCCTGTGCGTCTTCTGGACGCACAGGGGCGATCCTGGGTATCAGCCCAGGATATAGGCTGGTCTAGCAAAGGCCACAGAGAGAGACTAGCTTAAAGACAATGACCTGATTTAGGATATGGGCCGTGTTATAATTTATATTCTGATTAATTAACAGAACTGTAATTAATATATATTATTGTGACTGAACTACTATAATACTCTGTTTTATATTGTTGATGTTGATGATGTTGGCTAAAACCTATTTTGGTTGCATAATAAAGATTTGGATTTGGATTTGGACTAGCTTAAAGTCACTTTGTGAACAAGGCCAAGCAGGGCTTTGAACTGGAGTCATCCCAAGTAAAGCCCAACACTCTAAGCACTAACGGTTGGACCCAGCAAGAGCTTTTGCCATAGCAGATAGTATTTCTGCTTGGACAAGTTGGGGCTACTGAATGTTATTGGTTCTTCTTAACTACTGCAGACCTCTATGCCATATATTGTAATGGAGCAGAAATCCCGAACCTTTGGGGGCTGATGGGCACATTTTGGAATTTTGAGAGTGTTGTGGTACCATGGGGATGGCTGTTGTCCATTCACAAAATGGCTGCCATGGTAGTTCAGAGAACCTCCCATGCACACGCAAGCAGAACACCTGAACACACTACCAACTGCCCCCACGGTTCAGTAAAAGCACTTGCAAATTGTTCAAAGTATTTTCTATAGACAACGTTCAAACCAGACAGATTCAAGTCATGATTCTAATTTCTATATCACTGAAATACCTCAGGACTAACTTTATTGGAGGTTTATATAATAGGTTTTAGTTGGATGTGAACCAGGCTTTGGGATCAGATTCGTTTACATTTCACAATCTTTTCCTGTTTAGAAATTGTACAATATGCATCCAATATTGAAAAAACTCCTTCATGGCTGGTTAATATGTTGGGAGTGGCTGGCACAAAAAGACAGTGTTATGAACCCAATTTAACAGAATTGGGTTCATTAGTATCCCAGGCTCCAGCTGTTGTAAATCTGCACAGCTGGCCCATGCTGAGTTCATCTTGCATATTTCCGTAGTGTTAGAAAGTTATCCAGTTTTACATTTTAATTAAAACAATTGTCACTGCAGACAACCTGCATCATCCTGAGGAATAAAAGCCCTCCTTTTTGTCTACCTGTTGCTCAGTTGGATGGAAGCCTCTTTGAAGGAAAACTGTTTTTGAGATATGGGCCATAGCTAGACCTAAGGTTTATCCCTGGATCGTCCAGGGGTCAAACCTGTTCATCTAGGTGACACACAGGGGATCCAGTGCTCAGGCAGGGGCGAACCCTGGATGATCCCAGGATAAACCTTTAGGTCTAGCTGTGGCCATGGAATAGTCTCTAATTCTCCATGGGTATTAAGAGCTTCATCCCATGTACCTGTTTCCCTCAAATTATCCCCTACAGTGCTAAGCTGTCGGCGTTGCTGTCATTATTGCTACCGGGCGGCTAGATCCTTTGCATACCAGGAAATGGGGTTAAGGGGGGAAATGTAAAAAAAATCATTAAAAATCAACGGATGACCCAAACCGATTCAAAATTGGTATACTTAAAGCTCTCCTTAATATCTATTACTGTGCCAATTTTGATGTCTTTATCTTTAAAGCGTACGCAGATGTAAGCATTTGTTTAATTTTTCTTCAAATCCTGCTCCTGCACCCCAGTGGCCGCTCGGAAAACAACAAATGATACGCTCGAAAACTGGTAGCAAAATATTGCACTTCTTTGGGTTAAGAGGCGCAATTAAAGCAGGATGCCTGGGAGTACTTCACAATCAAAGCAGATTATAAGCTGGAAAACTTCGAAGTCCTTTGCATGCAATTTGCAGTGATCGCACAGTATAACGCTGGTGTGATAAAGCTCTTGGACCTTGGAAAGACCTTGTTCCTGTGGATCACCTTGACCTGCACTGTCACAAGCAGTAAGTGGAATCACACAAGCTGGCATGCAGGAGCTGGATAAGCAGGAGACCTCTGGCTTAGCTTTTCAGCTATGTCTGGCGGTGGTATTGGCTGCATCGGCTTCTGCAACGCCTCTGGGACAGACCCCCAAGAACTCAGGAGTGGCTCCATCAGCACACCACCTCCTTCTTAAAAACGGGAATCCTCCATGAGCCACCAAAGCATTTTAAAAGTATAAAGCAAGAGTGCTTACTCAGGACGAGGGGAGGATGAACCTGTCAGAGTTGGCTTCTCTCCAGTTCTAATTTTTCCAATCAAAGTTCATTCTGAATGTTTTTCCAGTCTTAAATTCGCTTGGTCTTGAAATAAGAATTGAGGGGGGAAAGTTTGTATGGAAATTCATACATTTTTTGTGTTGGGGAATATATGTATTTTTGATGTGTGTGTGTGTGTGTGTGTGTGTGTGTGTGTATATATATATATATATATATATATATATATATATATATTTAGGATGACCATATGAAAAGGAGGACAGGGCTCCTGCATATTTATTTATTTATTTCATTTTTATACTGCCCAATAGCTGAAGATCTCTGGGCGGTTCACAAAAATTAAAACCATAATAAAACAACCAACGGTTTAAAAACACAAATACAAAATACAGTATAAAAAGCATAACCAGGATAAAACCACGCAGCAAAATTGATATAAGGTTAAAATACAGAGTTAAAACAGTATAATTTAAATTTAAGTTAAAATTAAGTGTTAAAATACTGAGAGAATAAAAAGGTCTTCAGCTGGCGATGAAAGGAGTACAGTGTAGGCGCCAGGCAGACCTTTCTGGGGAGCTCATTCCACAGCATCTTTAACAGCTGTATGGAAAAGGGAATTTCAGCAGGTGTCATTTGTATATGTGGAGAACCTGGTGAAATTCCCTCTTCATCACACCAGTTAAAGCTGCAGGTGCCCTGCCCCCTTTTAAATCTGGTCACTCTAGTATAGCTCCTGCAGCTTTAACTGTTGTGATGAAGAGGGAATTTCACCAGGTTCTCCATATATACAAATGACACTTGCAGAAATTCCCTTTTCTATGCAACTGTTAACGATACAGGAGCCCTGTCCTACTTTTCATATGGTCACTCGAATATATATAATGCATTTATAATGTTATTTTCATGAACATATGCATTTTTGTGTGCACTTTCTGCTAACACACACATTTTTGTATGCATTTTTTTTTAAAAAAAATGGAGAACTCCATTACAAAATGCACATTTTCAAGGATAACTGAGTTTTGTTTCATGCATTGGTTAAAACATGCAAGATTAGGTGAGTTTGCGTTAAAATGTAAACCAAATGAACTTCTGGCCTTAAGGACCCCTTAACACTTAACACTTATGCCTTCTGTGTCAAGTGATCTTGAATGTGAATTTTGCTTAGGAACAGAAGGCTAAACTACACGTACTGTAGGGTGACCCTATGAAAAGGAGGACAGGGCTCCTGTATCTTTAACAGTTGCATAGAAAAGGGGATTTCAGCTGGAGTCATTTGTATATATGGAAAACCTGGTGAAATTCCTTCTTCATCACAACAGTTAAAGCTGCAGGAGCTATACTAGAGTGACCAGATTTAAAAGAGGGCAGGGCACCTGCAGCTTTAACTGTTGTGATGAAGAGGGAATTTCCCCAGGTTCTCCATATATACAAATGACACCTGCTGAAATTTCCCTTTCTATGCAACTGTTAAAGATACAGGAGCCCGGTCCTCCTTTTCATATGGTCACCCTACGTAATGACAGTCTGAAATCTTCAAACACAGGCATTCCCTGAAGCAGGGGGTGGATGGAGGGAGTGATTTTAACGGCCACACGGGGTGCTGAACCTTCCTACAGCTTTTTCACTCTCCTCAATTCCATGGCTGCTTTTGCATCTACTTTCTCCATCCTGAATTAAGATGTGCCAACAGTTAACCAGCAGGGAGCTGTTTACAGGCCTTGAGGCAGCGGGCTCTATTTTAGGCTGCCCGTCCCAAACCGATGCAGACAAGTGCTTATACAGTCAGAAGATGTTGCCTTTAATAGCACCACACAGTTGCAGGTAGGGTCTGTGTGGTGTCTTCTCTGTGTCTTAGAATTCATGTCCACCTCTCTAACATGTGGTGGAGATGCCTTTTGCCAATCCTGCGCTCAACTGAAAGAGCAGCTCTCAAGCGTCTTAACCCCCGCAGGATTTTTGACCGAAATAAACTACCACCAGCAACCCATCTCCTAATCACCTATTTATGCTCAGGGCTTGTGGGTTTCTGGCTGTCTGGTAACTTCCAGGCTTTGATGCCCGAATGCGATTTATCAAAGGGCTTTAGCCAACTCAAAGCAGTGAAAGGAAAAAGACAAGAAAAGAAAGACCCAGTCAGGCTCTGAAAATAGGGAATGTGCTTCTTTGGGTGGATATTGCTAGGCACATTTTTGTAATTTTTAGCACCTCATCATTAAGTCATGTTTACAAACCTCAAAGCTCAGAGGAAGGGTTCCGGTATTAGCAAACAGATGTCAGTAGTCAAGGAAGAAGAGCAACTAAGGGCTGGAAATATTTCTGCTTACCTACCAATTGACTGCTAAATTTTCTAGACAGCTTCTTTTACGGATGTAGGAACACAACTATATTGAAGACAAACCAGCTAAAAATAGGCGTAGGATGCCACTCTCAGATAGTCATTAAAGCCCTATTCAGGTGTTATGGACTTAATGTTGTAAACCGCCCAGAGAGTTTCGGCTGTGGGGCGGTATATAAATGTAATAAAATAAATAAATAAATAAACATGTGGAGGGTATGGAGGGACCCGAAACCACGGGTCCCTGTGGTTCGCTGAGTGGTGGTCACTGACTCTCAAGACACAATTTCTCTCTCTTTAGAAGGTTTATTACAAGTAGCGCTGCAGGGTGACAGTTTCAGAAGACCTGATGAACTGCCCAAGAATTTTGGGAAAGGCTAACATATTTATAGGGTCAGTTCCCCTTAGATACAATGGCAGAACTTTCCCACCAATCATAATACAGCTCTGTAATACAAGAACCAATGAGAAGCAAAGCATTTAGGCATGTACAGAGTTTAAGTACTTCTCTGACTAGAATACACTACATATATGGGTATTGCAACAGCTACAGGAAATACATCTCCATCTGTTTCTTTTTTTCCGGTTATCTTGCCTTGCAGACATCTTACTCCACCCTCCAACTGCTGGAGTGGACACCGCCTGTCTTGTGACATGGTTTCAGCATCAGCTTAATCGTGAAAGCAATTTCAGCATTAAAAATATGTTTTAAAGAAGCAGGAAGCCATGAACTTTATGGTTTATATAGCTTATGGTTTATAGAGCTATTTTCCTATACTTATGGGCATAGTAAAAGAACCACCCAGCTTGATTTCCTTGACAAGGGCGCCCGTGCACTGGAGAGAGGGCCCTGCCCCCAGTGTCCCCATGCATGCTGGCTCCACCCCTAACTTGGGAAGGTCTGATTCAGTGACTAAACACTTATAATCTTCCCTGTGATCAGAAGCCCTGGTGTGTGTGTGTATCATGGGGGGTTTTGTAACACGTTCTGTCAAATGAGCAAAGTATCACCCTTCAGACCCTCCTGCTCAATGAGGACAGGTCAGGGCAGAGCTGGCATGTGTGGGGATATTGTGGGCTGGGCTGGTGTGCACGGCCCCCTTCCCCCTCCATGAGTTCAAGCAATAATGCCTGAATCAGGTTTCTGTCTATAAACCATCTGCAGCCGTTAGACAATTCTGCAAATATCCTGCCCTTAGCGGAATCAATGCCTAGATTAACCATGGAGTTCATGGTCAGCAATTCCGCCCCTTGAAAACACACCCACAGAACACCGGAATCAAAACGAGGGAGGAAAGTACACGTTGCAGTTTGAGCGATGTGCTTTCGCACGCCTGGAAGAACAGGGACTTTCCGTGCACCAAAACACTTCGCTTCTTTTGAGGTAGGAGCGCAATCAAAGCAGGATGCATGGGAGAACTTCACAATAAAAGCAGATTATAAAGTAGAAAACATCGGAGTCCTTTGCATGCACTTCGCAGTGAATGCAAAGTATAACGCTGGTGTGATGAAGCTCATAGGATGCACCCACCAACTCGCAGCTGTAGTGAGGCTTTTCATCAAAGCTGCACGGTAAAAAAAGTCGGGAATTTAACCTGACTTTTTTCTTCAAAGTGAGGTCACCACAGCCCTTCTGCCACGTGACTTTGCTCCAGGGTTGAGCCAGGGCTGGCTAGCAACCCCTGATTGGTTGCTGGAAGCTGGGCAGAGGGCAGGGTTGTGTTAATTAACTTCGCGGATGCTGCATTATTTCACCCCAATTTATATCCAAAACTGCGCATTTGTGGGGGGAGCTTTCATTCTTTACTTCGCTGATGCACAGTTGTGCATCTCCAGTTTATTAAAATAGAGATCTGCTGCGTTCCCTGACCGTTTGCTCTAATGGGGGAAAATTGGGGCGGGGGTGCTCTCATAGGGACATAAACTTACAGAATGCTGAATCAGGTATTTGAATTTGAATTGAATGGAATTCCCAGTCCTTCCACACAAAAATCCAGTCCTGGCCACCCCAGCTTTTCTTCATTTCAGTGGTATAATTTAGGCATGCATAAAAGTTGCTGCAAGCCAGAAATTCTTGCCAATCCACTGCAAATCATCCAGATATCTAAGAGGAGATCCAGATCTGCCCATCCTTGTTTTACAATATTTCACTTTTAAGTTATAATAGATGAATTGAGGTTTTATTTTAGGTCTGCAAGTCATGCCATTCCAATTTTCATAATTTACCAAGAAGGACACGGACCCCTGAGATGAGTGTTTCAGTTGATACTCAACGGCGTCATCGTTACTGGTTCAAATGATATTTTATGAGTGATAATAAATTCTATAGAGGTCTTAACTTTGTAGAATACTTTATATCACAGGCTTCATTTATTGTCATAACAACCCGATGAGCGGGGCTAAACACAGAAATGATGATTTGCCCAGGGCCACCCAGTGAGATTTATGTCTGAGTAGGGATTTGAAGTTCTGCTTCCTACATCCAGATGCAACACGTTCTCCTACATGCCACTGACTTTTCACTTTGTTGGCTGAGCGTGCTGGCAAAAATACATGAATTATCCTAGAGAACTATAAGTCTTGACGCATTCCCAAGGGTGGTTTTGCATCTGTACTTTGGAGATAGGCTCACATCCAAGTGGGTAAAATGTTAATTTCAGCAACGTATTTGTGGATACCAAGCATGAATCTGGAGACATACTACTGAAAATAGGGAGACATGAAGCATGAAAAGGGTTTTTTTCACCCTCAGATCCTGGAAACTCAATCGAGATCATCTCTGGTTTCTGGACCTTGATTTTCTCAATATTTTCTCAATAGATATGAGGACTTACAACAATACTTTCAACAGATTAAATTTGTGAATGTATGGCATAAAGTGGATATGCTAGAGGTCCTTCAAGAATAAGTTATTTCTGCTAAATACCGTATTTCTTCGATTCTAAGACGCCATCAATTCTAAGACGCAGTCCATTTTTAGAGCTGTTTATTTAGGGAAAAAAGTGTGTCTTAGAATCAAAGAAATACGGTAGTAACATGCCGGCAAACTACTGTATTTCTTCAATTCTAAGACGCACTTTCCCCCCATATAAACATCTCTAAAAATGGGGTGCGCCTTAGAATCGCGGGTGCGTTTATTATTTCTTAGAATCAAAGTTTTTTTTCTGTTGGTGGTACTGAAATTAGTGTGCGTCTTACAATCGATGGCGTCTTAGAGTCAAAGAAATACGGTATAATTAGAGCTGTGAACTTTCCATCCAATCCATTTCAAACTAAATGATGCAATGAAGAACTACAAAAGCTGCACTGTTTATATTAGTTGGGACTGAATTGGAGACACTCCCTGCAATGGCCTAAGTGAGATGAGCTTGGATGAAGAAGTGCAAATTTCCATGCAGAGAGGTTCGTAAGGCTTATTAGAGTAGAAGAAAGCTTGTATTATAGTAATTTGAGATCTGACCCATTTCCTATCAGATAGAAATTACTGGAAAGACTTCTGTTGGCTTCAGTAGGAGTTAGATTTCAACACATTTTATTTTTGCCTTGGTGAGTCCAGGTTATCATGGCAAAATTGTAAAACGGAGAATTACACTCCCAGCCTGGTTTGCTTTAATGAGCATCCCATCTGGAGGCATTTTGTGATTGAAGGCTACTCAAGGACATAAAAAGTAGTAGTGATGAGTAGTCAGACGCTGTCATTTCCATCTGTCAAGATCTACTAGGATAAACAAGGGCTTTTTTGATGGAGAACTTGGCAGAAGAACATGTCTAGTTCTTATATTTTAGTAAAGTGATGATTTGGGAAGGCAGATATCATTAAGATACTTAACCTAAGCCAGGACATGCACATTTGCCTGAAGGAAAAATATTTGTTTATTAACTGCATTTCCATACCTCCCAGTAGCCAAAGCTCTCTAGGTGTTCACAAAATAAAGGTCAAGACCATAAAATACACAAATATGATAAACATAATTTAAAATCTTAAATTAAAACACCCACTTGCCCATCAAGGATGCATGCAAGTACATATGTATAATTGTTATTTGGTCACATGAATAAAACCATGCATTTGGGCTTATTTGGTGCCCTCTCCATTTTTATTTTTTTATTTTTTGCAACTTTAGGATCTATCTTTTTTTTAATATAATTTATTTTCTAAAGCATGGGTCTCTGCTCTCAGACTCTTCTTATAGGGAAATTGCTTGGAAGGATATAAGGAACTGAGAGAGAGATTCACTGAATAGGCAAAGTAGCCACTGGAAATTGATGAATTCAGAGGTACAAGCAATGATTCAGTTATTTATTTATTTATTTATTACATTTTTATACCGCCCAATAGCCGAAGCTCTCTGGGCGGTTCACAAAAATTAAAACCATCATAAAACAACCAACAGATTAAAAGCACAAATTCAAAATACAGTATAAAAAGCACAACCAGGATAAAACCACGCATCAAAATTGATATAAGATTAAAATACAGAGTTAGAACAGTAAAATTTAAATTTAAGTTAAAATTTAGTGTTAAAATACTGAGAGAATAAAAAGTCTTCAGCTGGCGACAAAAGGAGTACAGTGTAGGCGCCAGGCGAACCTCTCTGGGGAGCTCATTCCACAACCAGGGTGCCACAGCGGAGAAAGCCCTCCTCCTAGTAGCCACCTGCCTCACTTCCTTTGGCAGGGGCTCACGGAGGAGGGCCCCTGTGGATGATCTTAAGGTCCGGGCAGGTACATATGGGAGGAGGCGTTCCTTCAAATAACCTGGCCCCAAACCGTTTAGGGCTTTAAATGTCAATACCAGCACTTTGAATCGGGTCTGGACCTGGACTGGCAGCCAATGAAGTTGTAAAAGGACTGGTGTAATGTGATCTCGCCGGCCAGTCCCTGTTAGTAAACGGGCTGCCTTGTTTTGTACCAGCTGAAGTTTCTGGACCGTTTTCAAAGGCAGCCCCACGTATAACGCATTGCAGTAATCCAAACGAGAGGATTAGTTATGAGTAGTTATGAGTTTAAACTAGGGTGACCATATGACCGGATTTGCACGGATTTGTCCGGGTTTTTGATTGCAAATCCGGGAGGGGGGAGGGGAAATCCAGATTTTTTTCAAAGAGCAGCTCTAATGGGAATTTAAGATAAAGACATGAAACTTGGCACAATGGTAGCTCTTAGGAAGGGCTTTAGTCATACCAAATTTGAAACAGATCTGTTCATCCATTGATTTTTTAGGAATTTTTTAAAAATTGAGGTTTTAAAATTATTATTTTTAAAATCGCCATTTTTAAAGTTAAAGAGATGAAACTTTGTACCATGATAGGATCTGGTTAGAGCTTTAGCCACACCAAATTTGAAACAGATCTGTTCATCCATTGATTTTTTAGGAATTTTTTAAAAATTGAGGTTTTTAAATTATTATTTTTAAAATCATCATTTTTAAAGATAAAGAGCTGAAAGTTGGCACCATGAAAGCTTTTAGGTAGAGCTTTAGCCGTACCAAATTTGAAACAGATCTGGGGGCAGTAGCAAACCCTGTTAACAACAACAGCAGCTTGCAATGAGTGAAGATACAGTCAGAAAAGATATTTGAGGGAAGGGGAGAATGTAACACACAGAGTATAGCAAAAGCTTCAAAGTACAGCAAAACCTACAAAAGTAGGAGTGAGTGAAGTTAATTTCAGATACATTGAATCCCTCACTTGTTCTTTATTTCAGTGATTTTAACATTAAGATGCTATGTAGAACATAGCACACATTTAACACATTTGTCTTAAATGTGTGCTGTAAAATCAGACATGTGACCAAGACTATGTTCGGGTGGACACGCCCCCTTGGTACTGGACACGCCCCCTTGGGGGCGACCATGTTGTCCTCCTTTTTGGTTTTCAAAATATGGTCACCCTATTTAAACACATAGGCTAAATCTATACCAAGCAGAATATTGCACTATGAAAGTGGTATGGAAGCAGTATATAAGAGGCAGGAGCCACACTACTGCTTTATAGCGGTATTGAACTTCACTGGCAACTGTTGGGCCCCATGACACATACCATATACTGCTTTCATACCATTCACAGTGCTATGTCCAGCTTAGTGTAGATCTGGCCATAGTGTGCAACTATTAGTAAATAGTTTTCACTAAAATGTCAAGAAGCCAATAAAGTTCTGGACATAGAGCCTGTGATGTTCCACAAGGAATGGAACATGAAATATGGAAGCAGTTAGGGCTGTTTGCATGACATGACAGCCCACCATGGCTTATTTATTTACAATATTTATATACTGCTCCCCGTTCAAAATTTCGGAGCGGTGTACAAGATAACCCAATGGTGAGGCTGCAGTGTGCAAAGCCACATTTTGAATATGCAACCACTAGTCGGGGGTTGTCGTGTTGTGTGAACCTGGTAAGCGTGTATGAGGATTAAACAACACATATAACCTATGGTCTGTTTTTGAGTTGAGGGTTGTTTAACCCTCGCATAACCTACGCTCACCAGGTTCAACCCTGAGCAGGGGTTGCATATGTAAACTGGCTCCCATGGGCACCAATGTTAATTGCGGGTAAAATAAACCATGACAGCCTAGCTGTTATGTGCATAGAGATAGTAAAGAGAACTCCTGGATTCTCTGTCAGGGATAGATGAATGTCAATGCACCTGATAACGAGGTAATAGTCTGTTTCTTTATGTGTCTTCTCTTTTGAAAAAGGCATGTGTTACTCTTTCTTTATGGTGGAGTGAATAAAAGAATATTTTTAATTAACGAAGAACTGACAATCATTCAAAAGGTTGGTGCTAGGTGCTAAGAAACTTGGACCAGACAATAGGAATTCACTTTCGTTTTCAATGTAACGCCATGTAAACTCTAATTTCCTTGAAAAGATTCTATTTTACTTTTTGTTAATATGGATCTGTGCTAGAGTTTGTAACGAGACCTAGTTAATTACTGATGTGGTGGCAGCCTATTAAAGTTTATATTTTTTTTTGTGGGATCCCACACTGAACATGATCCTTCAGAGAGGACTTTGGGGAAACTTTTAAGCAGCACCCCTCTAAGAAGAGTCTGGCTGGATTAGACCAAGGGCCTCTCTAGTCCAGCGTTCTGTTCCCAGAGTGCCTACAATATGCCCACAGGCAAGCAGGACACAAGAGAAATAGCCACTCTCCCACTTGTGTCTTCCAGCCACTAATGGTCTCATGCTGTCTCAGATTCTGGATGTTGTATAGATAGCTGATGTCTTTACCGTCCATGAATTTGTCTAATTCCCTTTTAAAGCCTTCTAAATTGGTGGCTAACACCACATCCTGAGGAAGCAAAAAGCACCACTGCAAAAGTCTCTCCTTTTTGGGCACCCAACCTTTTGCTGGACAACATTTGGCTTAGCCCTGGTATGTCATCATGGACTGAAATGTAACATGGAATGCACATGCAGGTCTACGCTACAGAATTTCAAGAGAATGATTAATTAGTAATAGTTTCCATCACTCTTTCGATGAAAGAACCACTGTGGCTTCCATATATTATCTTCTGGGAACCAAAAGAGTTTGTGTCTCTGGGATCTGGAAGTTCCAGGTTTGAGGTGAAGCTTTGCTGCTTCACCCTGAATCACACTTTCCTCAGCCCTGCTGGTCTCTGACCCTCTTCTCATTACTGCGCTTCCTGTTGCCATTTTGGAAATGCCATGTTGGCTGAACCATGCTGGGAGTTGTAGGCCTCTTTTCTGTCTAATTTAAGATTGCACTTTAAATCTGCTATATATGTTAAACTGACCATTGTGTGTGTGATAAACTATCAAACAAGGCAGATGCTTTGAGGTGTTGGATGTCCTCACAGTAGCCATTTTAGAATACTGCCCATATATTGGTATCATTGTACTGCTAGCAGTTCATTATTTAAAAGATCCAGGGAATAACAGTTGGTATTGACTGAAAGAAGTCCGTATTTCCAAATGTGTTTTGTGAACAGGTTCAGGGAATCAATTCTAAGACCAAAATGGCCTGAATTGAATCTTACGCAAAGTCAGATGTTCTAGCTCTAGCTAATGCATGTATCTAGACTGAGTGGGAATCTACACTGGTGTTATTCTAACGTTTTGAATGGGTTACTATGACACATAGCGTCACGTGACCCTGGGTCTCCAATGTTGTAAATGAGTCGTACTTACAGGTTCTGTTTCTTAGTTCCAGCGTGGCTACAGATTCATGTGCCTCCTTCTACCGGTATCAGAGCTGCTGGGTTTGCTCCGCCCACTTCCTGTTCTCCTTCCTTCGCCCCATTTGCTATCTTATCTGCTACAGCAGATAAATCACACCAGCGTTATACTGTACAATCACTGACAATTGCATGCAAAGGACTCAGAAGTTTTCCACCGTAGAATCTGCTTTTATTGTGAAGTACTCCCATGCATCCTGCCTTAAAATTTGAATCAAATTGGGTCATCGGTTGATTTTTTATGATTTTTTTAAAACATTTCCCCCCTCTTTGCAAAGGAGCTGAGGAGCGCTCAGAGGATCGCTGTAGCTCCGTGCAGGAAAATTAACAAGGGTCCAAAGTCCAAAACTTATGACCAGCGGGGCTTAAATGGGGCTGCTGCTAAAACTTTTCGATTTGGTCTCCCATCCCAACCCTGATTAGCTTCAGCAAGGTGGCTGGCTCCTATGCACTCAGGCTATTCCCCAGGACCTGCATTAAGATGTTTTGGGAGGGGGTTTGTGTGTGTTTATGACTATTGCCCTGCACTCCTGGCTAGGAATGAGGCAGGCAGTGGGCGGAGCAAACCCAGCAGCTCTCAGAGAAGCGGGAGGGAGAACAACAATGTGCCCTGCGGTAACGTTACAGCTACAGAGAACCGATACAGAGAACCACGTTAGAAAGGGACACTAGCAATGTTATAAGACTAGTGTAGATCCGGCCTGAGTCAGTGTAGTGTAGAATTGACTTTATGTTGTACTTGGCCCAGGGAGAGCGGTTGGGATTGAATCCCAGGGAGATTATCGGGTGACCATTTGCCAGTCACATTCTCTCAGCCTAACCTACAATCATGGATTATTTTGAGGATACAGCGGGGCAACACCCATGAACACCACCCAGAGTTCCTTGGAGGAAGGGTGGGATGTAAATACGAATAATGAAATAAACCAAGATCTATCATTGAAATTTCTATTTATTCCAGTGGGCCTGGGAATTATCTGTTTGTTTTCAACTCCCTATGCAAAAGTACCACATTTGGTTAACTTGCTTCTCCTGGATACATTTTATAGCTGAGTCATCTCATCTCTAAAAACAAGTGTTTATAACATAAATTCTGAGACATCTCAAGAGTTTGGCCAGGAGCCCTAGCTCTGATTTGGTGAGATGTTCTTGGCAAAAGTAAACATTTTGCAAACACTTTGTCATGAAAGATTCATGGTGACCTGCCAAAATGACCACTCGCAGCTTAAATGGAAAAAAAAATGTTACAAAGAATGGCTGCATACAGTCCTGACAGTGACACCGAAGACAGGGAATGGATTCTGGCAGCTTAGAAAGGAAACTACATCTCAACTGAATGCCATTGGTTAATCATACAAATATTCAATTCTAAATTATTTCAACAGTGTTTTTAGTGCACAAAGAGTTTTACAATCTCAGACTTTGTTGATGGACCATCACCTAGGACC
Organism: Elgaria multicarinata webbii; assembly: GCF_023053635.1. NCBI lineage: Eukaryota > Metazoa > Chordata > Lepidosauria > Squamata > Anguidae > Elgaria > Elgaria multicarinata. Next base: position 21,304,108 of record NC_086172.1, read on the forward strand.
ACTGCATTCTACTAGTCAACCAACCAAACACAATGTCTGACAGAGTCATCCACTGATTCTGAGTCAAGCTTTCAAGATCTAAAGAAAGGGTGAGCAACCAATGGCCCATGGTCTGGATGTGCCCAATGGGACTTCTCTGACCAGCCCACAGCCATCTTACCTCACCCTGCAGCCTCCCATTGGAACCAATCAGAGGGTTTTTTCCAAGCCTAACTGTGGGCTTGTAGATGAGGAGGGAAGGTTTAACCCGTCCTGTGTCCTGCAATTCACCTCCAAAATGAACTTCTGCCCTGATTTTTAATTTTGCTGCACAGGATACATATCTAGGGGGGGAGAGAGAGAGAGAGAGAGAGAGAGAGAGAGAGAGAGAGAGAGAGAGAGAGAGAGAGAGAGAGAGAGAGAGAGAATGAGTGGCATATCTTAGATGCCATATTAAAATGTTTAGATAAACTCATGGAGTCTATGAACAGGTATTAGTCATGACAGCTAAATGAAACATTCATGTTCTCTGAAGACCAGATGCTGAGGGGCAAACAGGGCCAGCTCAAGGTTTGAGGGGCCCTCAACATGGGACCCTCTGGTTTTCTTCTGACCCGTTCTATGGTTCCTTGAGGCTTGCAGGGGAAGCTGGTAGCATCTGATGCTAGTTAGATCAAGGCAGTGCCCAGGTGGTGGAGAATACAGCCCACTATGTTCTATATTGCAGATTATATGAGACCCCCAGGAATAGATATTTAGCAAGGTATTTGGATCAAATGGCTCACAGCACAGATCGGGACAAAATCGTTCATCTTCTTGCAATGAATTCTATATCGTTGAATCTAGCCTATTTTGCGGTGAATGTGGCAAAAATCAGGAAAGCCTTTTTGAATAAGGATGTACTTTAAGAACTATGATAATTCAAATGGCGTCCTATCGGAAGCCATATGTAGAATAATACTATGTAATATAATGTAATATATGTATTGATGTATTTGTTGTATTTGATTTTATATATGACTTGTAATTGGCTAAAGCCCATTCAGGGTTGCCATAATAATAAATGAAATGAACTGCTGTTCTAGATCAAGGTAGGAAAAAAATAGGATCTTCTAACTCTCTGTTATTAGAACAATAGGAGAATGTTGTCTCAGCAGGAAACTAAAGCCAATTGAAGCTTTATGGAGGCTGACATGACCTGTAGTATGATCAGCTCCATCCCTGCTGGATGAGCTGACTGGATTGTGAAAGGGCCATCATCTGACATTGTAGTTTGAAACTTCTGTGAGGTTGGGGAGATGGATGTTCTGCTGAGGACTCATCATATGAACTAGAGGACAATGCCAGGGCTGTGTCTTCTGGCCAAGAGGGCGGCTGACTTTATTATCCTGGAGGAAGTAGCCTCTGCCTTGTACTCATGAGAAACCTTTGTTGCACACTGGAAGGCCTAAGGGCTGGCAGTCATGAAACCCCCATGTTGGGGGGCAGCCCTTCATTTTCCTATTTATTTCCATGGATCCAGGGGCAAGTGGGCAGGCTTACTGGAGGAGGAGGAGGAGGAGGAGGAGGAGAGAAGCAACAACACTTCTCTAATAATTGCTTGTTGGGCACTCTTTTAATTTCCCATAATGCCCCAGAGCAATGCAGCATCACACTCCGGAATTGCAGGAAACTACTCATCAGACTGCGGGGGTGGGGCGGGGGAAGCCCCACACAGCAGCACCAGCAGTAGTGGACTCATGGCGGCTGTCCAACACAAGGGACGAGTATAAAGGGGAATTCTGGGATATCTTCATGTGACTTCACTATCATTCTCTGTGGTGGGAGGGTGGCAAATAGAAAAGGAGGATACGAAAACTACCCTGCCCCGCAAATAATTCCTGCAGAAATGTCTTTGTTCATGTAAAAGCGACAGATGCTTCTTTGCCCTATTTTCCTGCTTAGTCAGAGCCTCATACTGGCACAATAGAATATTGTGGAGGATGGCAACAAGGGAGAGGGCCTTTTCGGTGGTGCCCCCCCCCCGACTGTGGAATGATCTCCTCGATGAGGCTCGCCTGGCACCAACACTGTTATCTTTTAGGCACCAGGTCAAAACTTTTCTCTTATCCCAGGCATTTAACACCATTTAACAACGCTACGTTTGTTTTTTAACAGCCCTCCCCCCAGAACTGTTGTTTTTAAAATGGATACTGTTGTTTTTATACTGTTGTTTTTAAATTTTGTATACTTTTAATATTTACTGCTTTTAACTGTTGTAAACCGCCCAGAGAGCTTCGGCTATGGGGCGGTATATAAATGTAATAAATAAATAAATATTTAATTCAATATGCAGGAGCCCACTCTAACTTTTTTAAAAACAGAAAGTTCAGGGCAGTTTTCATGAGGACCCCATGGATCTCCCATCCTGGCACTGATCAGAACAATGATCAGTTCAACAATGCTGCAGGATTGGGGGGGGGGGCTCAGGGACTCATTCATTGGGCACCCCCACCCAGTAGGGGTAGCACACATGTGAGACCAGTAGCTGGCATGGAGTCCCTTTCTTTGCCTTCCAAAGAAATTCCTTTAAAATTGTGTGATAGTTTTCTTGTCATCCAACCTCAGGCCTATTAACTGGCAGCTTTTCAGCCTAGAATGCTGCTCCAACCTCATATAGCCATTTATGAGAGTTCATCTCTCCAGGCATGGCTCTTTTCCAAAAGGGGTGTTCAGTCTGTATCCATATGGGTGGGTTTATCAAGATCTATACATTCTTCACTCATGTTGTCAATGGAAACAAATATGGAGCCAATTTGCTGAATGCAAGCTTATGGCCGGGTCAGCTGGGATAATTTATGCTAGTGAGGCTTGTCAGATGTGTAGCCAAAAGCAAGCTAAGAAAGCAAAGGACAGCCTCTAGTATGCAAAGTGCAGCAACCTTATGGAGGTTTGCAACACTTTCTAGGGTATTGTCTGTCGAATTTCCAAATATTTCAAGGGCGCAGTTAATGCCAAAGTGGTCCTGCAAACAGAATATTGGATTTGGATGCAGGAGAACTGCATTTCAATGACACCACACTCAGCGGCGATGTTGGACTAGACATGTTCCTTTGGTCAGTGTCCCATCTGTAAAATGGGAACAATATCGTCCAATTATATAGTCATGGAAGAGTGAGCTAGATAGTAAAACTGTAAAGCACCCCAGCCAATGAACTACGTGGTCAGAATAATATAGGCGGAATGACAGAATCACTGACATAATTTTTACGATCTGTACTTCTCGCTATTTGGGGAAAGTCTTTGAATTTTATTTTTCCCCAGTAGATATTGTGCCAAAAGAGCGAGCGAGCAAGGGAGCTATATAGCTTTGTGAAGTAAACTGTATGCAGGACCAGAAACACAGCAGCTAACAAGTGAAATGAGATGGAGCTGGGATGTTCTGAGTTTTCAAGCTTTTCCCCATAACTATAAAACTTACTCTTTATTTTTTTTAAAAAAAGCTTCCAAAAATGTCTGCTTCTTGACCCCACCAAGCCACATCACTCTTGTTTTTAAAAATAGTTCTGAAGACTCTTTTCTGATTTAGCCAGCTTCCAAATCAGAATTACATACATTGGCATGCGGACAACAGGTTCAAAGGGTTCAGTTGAACACCCTAATCCGCCGCCACTGCCATGTTGCAGTAGCAGGGCTGGTGCTAGCTGTAGGAAAGAGCGACAAATTCAGCTGCTCCCACCCCGCTCCTCCTCCGGAAGGCTTTTTTCACCGGTGCAGCCGCTGCCCCCCCCCCCACAGCTCGCTCACTCACTCGCTCGCTCTTTCACTCACTCACTCAGCCGCTCCCTGCTCCCAGCTGCTCTGCTTGACCTTTCGTGACAGTTGCTGAACAAGGTGGGAGCAGCAGCCACGCTGGGGCCAGGAAGCAGCACGTGGTGGAGCCGAGGAAGGGGCTGTTTCTGTAAGGAGAAAGAGTGCCTGGCGCTGTGGATTGGGGCCCTCCCCCCTTCGGAGCTGCTGCCCTCCTCTCGTCATCAGCCCTGCAGGTACTGTAATGTTTGGGAGAAAGAGAGAGAGAGAAGCTGTATGTTTACGTGCCTTCTCTCCTCATTGCTGCCCCACCACCCACCCCAGTCTGGACTCCAGCAAGAGAAAAGAAAGGGGGAAGGGGGGAGAACTGCAATGCCCCCCGGGACCTCTTGGCTAAGGAGGGTTCATTCAGCAGCACCTTTTTCAGATACTTGCTAAACCAATTCCTATCTGCCCTTGCTTATTTTAGGGTGTCCAACCCCCCTTTTTCAAATTGTTCTTTTGGTAAACATGGTATGTGTGTATCTTGTGTCACTTTAAAACAGAGCTGCAGCACAATCCTCCGTATGTCTACTCAGAAGTAAGCCCCACTGAGGTCAATCAAACTTACTCTGAGGTAAATGTGCATAGGATGCAGCCTGAAAATGAAGAGAGGATGAAAAAAAGACAGGAGAAAAAGAATTGTAGAAATAGAATAGCAAGGTAACTCTGGGATATTTAACCATATTTAAAGACAATAAGTACAGTAAAATTAGTGCTCCTCTACTTCAGTCCCAATCAAATAATTGCAACAGTGCAGTACAGATTATTTGTTAATTAAAAAAAATACAGTTTACTTCGGTTTTTGTTTATTTCGTTTGTTTGATGAATGAAAAAAAGTCCTTTATTACTGTATATTCAATCAATGTTTACCTTAAAAAAAAATAACCTGGCCGAACCACCTAATGAAATGTGGTGCGCACCCCTATGATTACATATATACTTTATTGCACAAGCCTCGACAAAAGGAACAGCACATCAAAAACAATAACAAATAACAGAGAAATAAAATATAGAAACATGTATACCATACAGCCCTCCAACCTTTATAAAATCTCTGCAGGCAGCAATGGATTCTTGCAGTGACAAAGGAGCAGTCAGCCCTAGGAATGTTAGGATTGGCTTAGAAACCTATTTTGAAGCTTCTCCATAACTTCGACAATCTGACCATCCATCTCCCAAACCTTCGCCCAGTTAAAGCATCACAGAGGATGTCCTCATCCCTATTCCATGCTTTACAACTGCTTCTACATTCGTGGTATGCTAGGGAGTAAGCGAGTGAGCAAACACACATTCGTCAACTCTGGTAAAAAAAAAGAATTACTCTGAGCATGTGCATTTTTTGCATTTTAAATTTACTGAAATCAGTGAATAAGTCAATCACTGAAATTATAAGCACCAGTTGTAAGCACCTTTAAGTAAAAATAATTAAAATGAGCATCTGTAACCAAGTACAAGCTTGGCTGGTTGGCACCTCACTATTACATGTTTTCTAAAAGAATATGAAGGAAAGGATGCTGTGAAGAGGGGTGTTGGGCCTGTCGTTGGCTTGCCCATGCCTGGTGCTGGTGCGAGGCCTGTTTGTAGCTACCTGCATCACCTGACACTTTGTGGTGGTCATTTCCTTCCTTTTACAGGCTGCAGGGTCCCTGAGGTCCGGCTCTACCTGCACCACTGCCAGTAGGTTAATTTCAGTTGTAAAGGCTAGAAAAACTTGTGTTGAGGATTAACACAGGGCCTATTCAGACGACACACGAAGCCAGTGGTTCCCAAAGTGGGCGGTACCGCCCCCTTGGGGGCGGTAGGATTGCATAGGGAGCGTTAAGAGGCAAAGGGGCGGCAGGGGGGCGCTCGAGGTGGTCTTTTCCGTACCAGGAGTTTTGGTTACAGAAGGACATTTCCGATCGCTTTCCTGCACTATGGAGAACGGTTCAGAAGCTCCTGGTTGCATTTCCAACATCATATTTGGTGGAACGTGGTCTTAGTGTGGTCTGCCTACTTCTCTCCAAGCAAAGAAATCGACTCCAGATTACTAAATGTGGTGATTTAAGACTCATGTTAAGTGACTTTAAACCAGACATTGGGAAACTGGTATCCTTTCATCAAGCCCAACCATCAAATTAAGAATTTACAGAATAGTGAGGCACTCTACCCTAGTTTTGTTGTTGTTTATTCGTTCAGTCGCTTCTGACTCTTCGTGACTTCATGGACCAGCCCACGCCAGAGCTTTCTGTTGGCCGTTGCCACCCCCAGCTCCCCCAGGGTCAAGTCTGTCCCCTCCAGAATATCATCCATCCATCTTGCCCTTGGTCGGCCCCTCTTCCTTTTGCCTTCCACTTTCCCTAGCATCAGCCTCTTCTCCAGGGTATCCTGTCTTCTCATTATGTGGCCAAAGTACTTCAGTTTTGCCTTTAATACCATTCCCTCAAGTGAGCAGTCTGGCTTTATTTCCTGGAGTATGGACTGGTTTGATCTTCTTGCAGTCCAAGGCACTCTCAGAATTTTCCTCCAACACCACAGTTCAAAAGCATCTATCTTCCTTTGCTCAGCTTTCCTTATGGTCCAGCTCTCGCAGCCATAGGTTACTACGGGGAATACCATTGCTTTAACTATGCGGACCTTTGTTGTCAGTGTGGTGTCTCTGCTCTTAACTATTTTATCAAGATTTGTCATTGCTCTCCTCCCAAGAAGTAAACTAAATGTTACTAAATGTGATATCTAATATTCTTGCTAAATGACTATCAGACTTTGAAAAGATGATCAAGTTCATCAATTATGTTTAATTGAATAAACTAAAAAAATGCAATTGGATTTTGAATAAATATTCAATTAATAGTTACTCTTTTGAATTTTATTGTTATTATCTTCCTTAGTGGGTCGTTGAAACCCGCTATTCTGAATAATGATTTTTATAGTGTAGGGTTGGGGCACTGGGCATGAGTTTGTGGAACCAAGGGGGCGGTTACCTGAAAAAGTTTGGGAACCACTGCATTAAGCCATAGTTTGGCTGCTAACCCCTTTGCAGCTAATGGTTAGTGAGTGTGTTTAAACAGTGGTTATGTAGCCACTATAGTTAGGAACGGTTCACACAACATGCTAAGTCATTGTTCAAATGACACTCTAAGCCATAATGCTTAGCTCAAAAATGCTTAACTATCATGGCTTAGTGTGTCATCTTAACACGGTCACTGCCTCCAAGTCCTGGAAGCTGAGTTACTGGAACAACATTTCAAGTCTATATCAGTGTTTTATGTTGGAGTAGTTGCATCCCATTTGCAACCCATTTGGTTCCATTAATTTGAACATTGTGCATAGAAAGGGGCATTGCACGGGAGGGGTGGGGGAAGTGTGAAATACTTAAATTTCTTCTTTCCTTGCATTGTAATTTGTAAGCCTGCTCTCAGGAAGTTAACTCAGAAAGCTTAAGGTATTTGCCTTCACTGAATCTACAGGCTGAGGATAGTTGGGAATATATTTCCTCCGGGATACACACCCATTAAAACCCCCCAGGACCCAAACTGCAATTCAAGTTGTGCTGACAAAATGTGGTTTTCCCCTTAACTAGCGCTAGATTGCCATTGAGATTGCTGTAACACCTCCAGGCAATTCAGGGACTTCAAAGATTGAATGCAGAAAGCCTGAGAGATAATTATGCCTTATCATGGTTCCGAAAGTGCGGAGGCTTCTAACCTTATTCAGCGAAAGGCAAGTAGAAACCAGGTATGGGGGAGAAATTTATTCAGCTTCTATCTTTATGTGATTATGTGTCTCTGTCTAATTCAAACTCTCTGAACCAATACACGAACCTAAACTCAGTTCTCCTTTGGAATTTGTACTTCTCCAAATGTTGCAATGCAGTTCTCCAAATGTGTTTATTAGAGGAAAGTATGAAAAAAAATATGTATATTAGTGAAAATAACAAACAAAAAGCCATTATACGAGAGGAATTTACTTGCAAAAAATGTGCATATTGGGCAAAATTGTCTATAGTAGGAATACTGCGTACAACAAGTTCGTACATGTTTTTGTGAAGACTTTTACAAAATTCGCAAACTGGTGCAGAAATGGGAGAAAATGAAGTTAAGATTGAAAAAGTGAAAAAACAAAACTGACAGATTTAACCCCACTCACACCCGTAAGAGGCCTTAGCTAAACGGGGCTTTATCCCAGGGCAAACCCTGGAATCGTCTCTGTGCGTCCACATGAGCACAGGGGATCCCGGGATCAGGGAGGGGTCATCCCTCCCTTGCACTGGGATCTTGCCCTCCACTTTGGCCCCAGGTTTTCTGCAGTCTCGGGTTGAGCCCGAGACCGTGGAATGTGTGGCCCGTTGCCGCGATTCCTCGAACGGAGCGCTGCGCCCATCGGGGGTAGTGGAAATTTAAATTATTTTTTAAAAAAAACGCTTAACTTTCATGTGCTCCTTCCTCTTTTTTAAAAAAATGGTGGACACAACGCCTCTCCTGCTGAAGTCGTCGCGTGTCACGTGTAGACAGTGGAGGGATCTCGCAATAAACACATTGTGGGATCTTCCCTCCTCTGTTGCGAGCTAAAAGGTAGGTCTAGCTAAGGCCATAGAAACCCTTTGTAGACATTCCTGTTCAACACAGTTAGGCCTTTGGGAGGTCCTATCACTGGGAATGTTGAGGCTGGTGGTTGTATACATACTCCTGCTCCGTACACAGTTTTAGCCAACGTGTGTGCAGGTGAAGCCCTACATAGGGCTACTAACGCAGTAACTCCAAAATGAATAGAAAGAAGAGCTAGGACTTATGATACTTTTAATGAACTTTTTCTCTTCACCCCCATTTCCCGCCCCCTTTCTTTTTATCTCTCCTCTACTTTTTGACCAGGCTTCTCTTACATCGTCACTCACCTCCACTTCCCTGAGCTGTGTTAATTGGCTCACTTATTTGAGCCATTTCTGGATGGTATTACTGAACCATTTCTCAAGGCACCTCTGACAGAAGTTGTATCCCTGGCTGCTACCTTTTGTCTGCCAGGGCTCTTGTGCTATTAGCACACAGAAGGGTGGGAGGTTTTCTGTGTTGAGAAAAACTTGTCCTGATTAATTTCTAGGCAAACTGTCTCAGCTGCACTCTCCAGAAACAGAATCTGAATCTAAAACAGCAACACCAATAATTAAATAAGTGGAACCTTAAATTAGAATTTTAATGAAGGCTGCAATCCTACTGAACGTAAAACTTACATAAAATCAGTATTACTTATTTCCCAGTAAATATGTTTGGGATTGGACCACTAATGTGAAATAAAAAGATATTTCTGTTTGGGAAGATAGAGGGGGTTTTTAGATTGAGGGGAAATCACGTTTTCTTACCAGGGCTTTGCTTCCTGTTTCTCTTGTGCAGTTGTAATGAGGCTGCATTACATGGCTGAAGAGGGGCAACCACGTGGTCTGTAATGGAAAACTTACCCTCCTCTCGCTGCTCATATCCCTGAATGGGACAGCACCCTTTAGTGGGTGATTTGTAGCACAATTTCCCCTGTACATAGTAGGAAATCTGAGGTATTTCAGCAGAATTGGGGTATCACAAGTTTTTTTTTTTTTATGGAATTACCAGGGGAATGTGTGGGAGACATGTAGGGGGTAGCCGACACTGTCAAAAGGACCTGCAAACCTCCATGAATGGCCAGTCACAAGCATGCCTTATTTTGCTCATGTGAAGAAGCTCATAATATGTGAAACAAAGCTCGTCCCCTTAAGAATCTACTTTGCCCTTACACGACTTACTGTATTTCTTCGATTCTAAGACACACTTTTCCCCCCCCCCCCATATAAACATCTCTAAAAACGGGGTGCGTCTTAGAATCGCGGGTGTGATTACTATTCTTAGAATCAAAGCTTTTTTCCTGTTGGTGGTACTGAAATTAGTGTGCGTCTTACAATCGATGGCGTCTTACAATCGAAGAAATACGGTAATATTTTGCAACAACCCTTAAGGCAATTGTAGAGTTCAAAATATGAACTTCAGCATAAAATATGAATATTATAAAGGAATCCCCCCAACAATATAAGACGTGAATATGTATGTAGACACGTATAGGATCACAACCCTCTGTAACAACCCTCCTTGACTTAAGTGCCCTTGGATTTCAAACAGACAGCATGGCCAATGATCAGGAATGCTGGAAGCTGTAGTCCAACAGATCTGGAGGGCACCAGCTCGGGCAGGCCGCCCTCTGCTCCACTCGTTCTTAGGAAAAGGGATCCTGTCTTTGTTTTGTCTTGCTGTGTGCCTTTTGCTTTGCATTGCTTTGAAATCTGGACATTTTCATAGGTGGCTTTCAGGCTCAGTGTCTCAAGCCTTCTAGTGACTCATCTGTCTGCACTCCCTATAATGCTGTCTGATGCTGAATTCTGCAGACAACCTACATTTATTTACTGAAAAGGCAGATGTCTATTTTGGCTGTTGTCATGCTGCCTTGCAAAGTACAAATAGGATGTTCGAAGAGTGGGGGTTCAACATTCTCATTCAGCATTTTCACTGAAAGACGCATTAGTCACCAGTGAAGTAAAAATGAAATCTAGCTCCAGGATTTGGATTTCATGTTGTTGTTGTTAATTTGATTCTGATATACATTGTAGGCAGGGCTGGTGCCAGGCTTTTTTGCGCCCTAGGCAAGGTGAGCTGCTTTCACATCCACACCCCACTGTACCCACCCCCACCCCAGGTAGGCGGAGACAGGCGGGGATGAGGCCACGTTACCTATCCCTCACCCGAAGTCCTCCTGGCTTGGCAGGACACTGCGGTGGGGTGGGTGGGTGGGCGGGCAGCTCCACGTTCTGACTTCCGGCATGCCCGGAAGTCAGAATGTGGAGCCGTCCCCACCCCCACCCCCACGGCTTGGCTTCGGCTGGGAGGGCCCAGCTGAAGCCAAGCCGGGAAGTTGGGGGAGGGCAGTCAGACGGCTCCACGTTCTGATTTCCGGCATGCCCGGAAGTCAGAATGTGGAGCCGTCCGTTGCCCCTCCCCCCCCCCCGGCATCCTGGCTTGGCTTTGTCTGGGAGCGCCCAGCCGAAGCCAAGCCGGAAAGCTGGGGGAGGGCAATCAGACGGCTCCATGTTCTGACGTCCGGCGCACGCCGGAAGTCAGAATGTGGAGCCGTCCACCCGCGCCCGCCCCCCAGTGTCCCAGGTTGGCTTCGGCTGCTGGGCGGGTGCCCAGCTGAAGCCAAGCCAGGGGCGCTGGGGGGGGGGCAGAAGGCTTCGAAACGGCATGCCCGGAAGCTGCCCTCACTCGGCCAGAGCGGCTCTGGGAGTGGGAGGGCGACTACTGGGCACGCCATTCGGTGCCCCCTTACTTTGGCGCTCTAGGCGGCTGCCTAACTGGCCTCTATGGCAGCGCCAGCCCTGATTGTAGGGCACCTTTTATTCTATTCGGTTGGTCAAATACCCATGGTAGAGCCAATTTGCAGTTATGTTTGATTCTTAGTAATCTGATACATAGGCACCAATATGCTTACCAAAGCAAACAAATCAAAGGAAACTAAGACTTCGATCTTATACACACTTACATGTGACTCATTGGGACTTACTGAGTAGACATGTATGGGATTGTGGTGTAAATGACCAATCTTCCATCGATATCAATACATTTAACTGTTTAATATCCACTGATTTCTACAATAGTGAATTAAGTCTAATGTTCTTCAGATTGTTCCCATATGAAATCAATGACAATTACATTCCAATAACTGTTTTTAGGGCAGCCTTTCCCAAACTGGTGCCCTGCAGATGTTTTGGACTTCCATCAGCCCCAGCCAGCATTGCCAACAGTCAGGAATGCTGGGAGTTGTAGTTCAAAATATTAGAATATGGAGTTGGGGAAGGTTGGCTTAGCCCAAGGTTGTGAAAATTGGTTTTACACTTAGATTAAGAGCTTTATCACACCAGCGTTATACTGTGCAATCACTGCAAATTGCGTGGAAAAGACTCCGAAGTTTTCCAGCTTATAATCTGCTTTTATTGTGAAGTGCTCCCATGCGTCCTGCTTTAATTGCGCTTCTTAACCAAAAGAAGTGCAATATTTTGCTACTAGTTTTCAAGCGTATCATTTGTTGTTTTCCGAGCGGCCACTGGGGCACAGGAGCAGGATTTGAAGAAAAATTAAACAAATGCTTACATCTGTGTAAGCTTTAAAGATAAAGACATCAAAATTGGCACAGTAATAGACATTAAGGAGAGCTTTAAATATACCAAATTTGAATCCAATTGGGTCATCCATTGATTTTTTAATGATTTTTTTTACATTTCTCCCCTTAAACCCATTTCCTGGTATGCAAAGGATCTAGCCGCCCAGTAGCAACAACAACAATGGCGACAGCTTAGCGTTGTAGGGGATAATTTGAGGAAAACAGGTATGTGGGATGAAGCTCTCAGTAGAATGTGGGGCTTGTTACCAAGTAGGTAATTACTAGTTCTGTCAGAATGACCACATCTAATTCAATAAATTGCTAATGGTAGTGTTTTAAAATTCTATCAGACTTCAACTTTTGCAAGTTTTTGCTTTTTTAAGGGGGCAGAAAGTTCTTCTCATGACCTCTATTAAGGGTTATGCATGTTTAGTCAGGAAAAAAGTTCTAAAACTCTCAGCATGCTCTGGCCAGACTTTTTTCTGTCTAACCATGGATAGGATTCCATGCGAATGGCCTATGGCCCAAGAGAATTTCAAATTCATCCTAATGTACTATTTCTTTTTCAAAGTCCCCATTTCCTCATAACTGATTTTAAATTATTGCATGCTCTGTGCATGAAAAATAAGCTGGAGTGGTTGGGAAACATCCACACAATAATATTTTTCTTGTCTTTTCTAGTGAAAAAGCAAACTATGCCTTTTTTATTTCTAAGCTAAGCAGTCCCTGGTATAGCAACTGTTCCTCACAGGGGCGTTGCTCCAGCCCCTTGATCATTTTGGTTCCAGTACCAAGGAATTGGCACACACACTCAAGGAGAGGAGAAGCCTAACAACCGCTAGGCCCAGAGAAATCAGGGGCTGGTAGATAGTGCAATGCAAGCCATTTCTAAAACCAACCCTGCCCTCTGATTCAGAAGCAGGCAGACCAGGATCATTACCTATGACTAATCTACATACAGAAGCCTCAGAGATAGGGAACAAAGAGCCTGGACGTGATAAGTCTGTTAGAATGTGCTGACCATTAAGTCTGCCTGTTTGGGAAATTCTCCAGAATGGATTGTGAAACATGGACTGCCCAGAATACTCAGTTGCACTTCAAATGCCCTTCCAGTGCATTCCCTGTCGCATTAACTAATAGGGAAAGGCAATTTCAGCCTCAGGTATAAAAATGAGATGTTTTAGAAGTTGCCTGCCTCTATTCTGGAAGTGACGCATGTCTGCAGGGGGGCCTATCACAATGGGATATCTGACCGATTGGAAGGAGAGTATGTTTGACATAGAAGTTCCTGGGTAGAGATCCCATATCCAGAATTCTGACAATACAAGGCGGCTAGTCTCTCTCAGGAGACAGCCATTCAGTATGAAGCAAACCCCTCCTCGTTCCCTCCCAAGAGGGAATGGTGCCTCTCTCTTTGAATGGCAGTAGGCAGGTTAACTGCACCTTCAGCCTCCCAAGACTGCTGGAGGCCCTTTCCTGGCCAGCAGAGCAGTGCTCCTCTCTCGTCTGTTTTTGAGCCCAGGCTCAGCAGGACTGGTGGGCAGGGCTCTTTTCCCTACCTGACACCCACCCACACCCCGCTGTAGCCTGACAGCCTCTACTTCCACCTTTGGGTCACTCCGTGACCCAACCGCATTCCTAAGTGAGGCATCTTTTCTGAACTGAGTGGTTTAGTGCCAGCTAACAGGAAGGTGCTCCGCTGGCTCTTGGCTACACATTTGAAGAAGAAAAACATCCATCTTTTGCAGGTATAGAACCTTTTTGTGGAACCTGACAGAAGAGTAGCTGGAGAGGCTTACCGTTAGAGACCCAAATCACTCTCTAGTGCTGGAGAAGTGACTAATTAATCTCCAGACCATCCAAATTGTTTGTTTTGTTTTGTTTAGAGACTTACTTTAAATAGTATATTATTTATCTATTTGGGAGAGGATGGGATTGCCAACACTGTAATGGTAAATTTCCTTTTCTAAAACCATGAAAATTCAATGACAGAAAAGCTGCCAGTTTAGGACCAAACTAAAGACTCATATTTCCGTAAAGCCCAGAAATTGGAAGCTAAAGCCAATTCCTTAATACATGAGCCCCGTGATTGGTAATGATGTTGTGTAATGCCACATGCTGTCCTTGCTTAAAAACTTACCCTCCACGCACCCACACTTTCCCTCAACCTTTTGGGTCAAAATCCAGATGGAGAGGATGGAGTGCCTGTAGTGCAGTCAGGTAACATAATGTCACAACCAACATTCAATAGGAAGCAGGCCAAAGACAGCCATCACAAATTAAGGCAGAGGTTTTCTTGAAGGAGATGGACACGTTAATATTATTTGTGAACTGAGGGGGGGGGGGAACCCTATTTTACTTCCCAAAGAAATCACTTGAGAGATAAATTACTTCAACACTTATAATTTCTCTTTCCTTCTTTGCTCAGTTGGAATAGAAATCTTTTACAGCATTCTCAAAGAAAAATAATTCCTATGGTTACTATGGAATATATTCCAAGGACAGCACATGATGTCACTTTCCATGTTTGATGTGTGTCCTGAAAAAAATATGTTTGCCCAGTTTTTCATTACAATTTTATCACAGCATATTTTACAGATAAATATTAATAAATCATATATTTAAAACATGTATATCCCATCTTATCATTAAAGGAAATTTCCTGCATTGGCAATAGTAATGGAGTAGGCCTAGATGTTTCTTTAAGAGCTTTGGAGATTGAGAAATGCACCAACTCCAGGATGACAGGTTGTTAGAAACACTTTCAACAGCTGGACTGACACATAGATCCACAACCCATATATATATGCAGCAAGTAAATATGATAGTTTAAGACTATATTGGAATGGAGTACCCTATCTTGCCTAACCGATGGACGGTTGCTCTAGCATTTGTATCTGAAGCTTCTATGGATCTCAGGTTACGTCTTATTCAGCAAAAAAAAAAAATGTTTCAAGTCTGTTGGACTCCACAACGCCTTTTCAACAAGGGTCTAACTTGCACAATTGCTGGAGATGTAATGCATCTAATGCTTCTTTAACTCATATGTTTTGGCAATGCCCTGTAGCTGCCCCCTTTTGGGAGGAGGTTATAATAAGGATGAACTTTGTACTGAAACAATCTATAATATGGAATAATGTGCATCTCCTCCTAAATTACCTACCGGTTTCTTGGAAGTTAACACATGGTCAGTGCAGATGGATCTTCAGAGCCCTTATGACACCCCAAAAACTTATATTATCACATTGGAAGGGCAAATTCATACTTCACATAATGCAATGGATCGAGGACCTAATAACATTATCAACTTTTGAACAAGTGTTATCAAGGCCATAGCTAGACCTAAGGTTTATCCCTGGATCGTCCAGGGGTCAAACCTATTCATCTAGGTGACACACAGGGGATCCAGTGCTCAGGCAGGGGTGAACCCTGGATGATCCCAGGATAAACCTTAGGTCTAGCTGTGGCCATAGACACAACTTGCAAGTGGATAAATATACGGATATTTGATCTGCTTTTTTTGAAACCTTTGTATAACTCTCTCTCCCCCCTTTTTGGGGGGCAACAGTTCATATGATGGTAACAATGATAATTCTATATACACAATGTATGGGTGTTCTCCCCTTCCCTGTTTTCACGATGTATTTTCTGTTTTGTTTGCTGATATTCGCAATAAAAAGGGGGGAAGGAGAAGAAGAAAAAAGGATGACAGGTTGTTTTGGACAACTTGAATTTTAAAGCACCCTCCATTTTCCTAAACAGACTGCGTTTTCAGAGCCAGCATTTCAGGATCTAGCTTCCTTTGAATGAAACAGCACTGGACATTTAAGGTGTCTTTGTAATATTTGTTTTGTCTTCAAGAACAATGTACTGGCAGCAAAGAGGCACTCCTACAACAGGCAGACCCTCCATTGACCTGGCACCAAATTCCCAAAGAATGAGTTGCGCACTCTCCACCCCCGGCTAAGAGTTTCTAGCTCTCGAGAAGTAGAGCTAGAAACTCTTAGTTCTCCTTCTCAAGTTAAAACAACAAGCTGGCCACAAAGGGTCTAGGTCTGTGCAGCCGCTATCACTTGTTCATTGGCTGATGATAAAATAATATCTTATATATATATATAATTCAAAGTTGGGAGTTAGTTGGTCATTCTTTTAGGCTGCCTTCCTGTTTACCGATTCTCATGGAACACACTTCATTGGGAAGCTCTTGACATGCACATTCCACGAATCACCATAATTTTCACTATAATTCAGAGTTGGGAGTTTATTTATGTCCATAAAGCTTAAAAAATAGACTATCATCTATATCGATGTACTATGAAGTTTTATTTTTAATATCAAAAAGTCATGTATAATTAAACATAACTAATTGCAAATTGGAGCAAAATGGAATATGAACACAAAAAATATCTGTATCCTGGTACTTGTGAGGGATCACCAGTTGTTTTCTGGGTTCTTCTCCTGCTTGCATGTTTTTAGGCACTCGTGTACAGTCAAGCAAGCTGTTCCCCCACCCTAGCTGTTCATTAGCTGTGTCAGCATCGGGTGTCACAGAACGCTGCCTATGTTTATTAAGTTTAAAGTATTAAAGTTTTCAGAGTTAAAGTATGTATTTACAGTATAGGGGTTGAAGATTGGTAACCCAGTATAAGGTAGACGTCACTGCTGTGGTAGCTGGTGAGATCCATAGGAGCCAAGGCCACGAGTAAACGTCACACCACCCAATAGCCGAAGCTCTCTGGGTGGTTCACAAAAATGAGCTGTCTGGGCTGTTATTTATGGGGCAAAGGCAAATGAGAGACAGTGCTAATCCTTAAGAGCTGTATCCTTCACACCAGTCAGCTGTGTTCTACAAAATATTCAGGCAAAGGATTGTGAACCATGAACAATTTGTTAAAACGGGGAGAGCGATGCTTAGAAGCTGTTTACAGCCTAACGCACTCTAGCTTATATAGAATGCTGTGTGAAGATCAGTACGCACACAGTTGAGTAAACAATGCAAATTCCAGACAGTAGTTCTTCTTACTCCTGGGTAGAAGACTCACATCACTCCTAAAAATAGCTGCGCTGGATTAGACCAATGTTTTCACATTCTGTTTTCAAAGGGGCCAAACAAAAGCTTCTGGAAGATTAACAGAAGTTTCTAGAAGGTTGCCAGAATGGCATGAAAAGGATACTACCCTCTTTTGTTTGTTTCCAGTATGTCACATGCATAGGTATGCTAAAGGCATTTTCCACAAAACGCCATTTTCTTTTACCTTTGGGCACTCCTCAGCTCACATGGCAAAGTGAGCCATGAAGACACAGGCCATAGCTAGACCTAAAGGTTTATCCCTGGATTGTCCAGGGGTCAAACCTGTTCATCTAGGTGACACACAGGGGATCCAGTGCTCAGGCAGAGGCGAACCCTGGATGATCCCAGGATAAACCTTAGGTCTAGCTGTGGCCACAGTAGGCCTGTGGAGGGGGAAGTAAGTCACGCTGTGATCCTGTGAACTGGCTGTGCTGGTCTGCCATCATGAGGAGTAATCAATGGGATGCTAGCAAATGTCAAAAATTCAAAAATTTGGACAATTCAGTCACAGAAAACCGTATCGACAATACTCAGGGAGAATTCCTTAAAATTGTTACATCAATGGTATATGACACCAATATGACTAGCAAGAATAATGAATACAAGTAATACATAACGCTGGAGGTTCATATGAACCTCAGCAAGGTTCATATTTTCATATGTGGTATTCCTGTCCTACAGTGTTACAGTTTTGGAATACGATATTCATAGAAATGGAAAAGATCACACATCAAATTATAAATGTTAAAACAGCATTAGCATTACTAAAAATTGGGAAGGAACAAAATGCAGATGTTAAATCTAAAGAATTAATAGTATTGATGTTGATGGCTGCTCAAAGGGTGATTGCCAGAAACTGAGAAATTGTTGACTTTAGAATTTTGGTATATGGAACTGTGGCAAATAGCTATGGCAGAAAACTTGACACATCAACTCAAATTAGCTAAGGGTAAAGCTAAGACTTCTGATTTTTACAGTATATAGCATAACTTCATATTATTTACGAGTCAAGGACATATGCAGCAGAACTAGTCACAGTCCCTTTTGAAACGATGGAAGAGAGACTAATTACAGCTATGAAGAATTACATAACCTCCAATAATTTAACAGATTCTACTCCTAACTACACCTGTAAAGAAATGGATAAAATATGCTAAAGGTACTACCTTCTGCCAGTACTCAACAATGAAAATGGTTTGTTTATATGTTTTTGTTTGTCTGTGTATTTTGAAAATTAATTTAAAAAGTTAAAAAATATATACCCAAATTGCCCATGTAATTGTCCTGAAAAAATGCAGCTTACCTTCTGAACTAAAGCAGGGCTGTCATCAAAGCAACAGCCATCTTCATAACTATTGCTGCATTTGTAACGATCGGAAGGAAAGATCTAGAAGCTCTTTCATGTTGTGGCTAACGGGCAGACAAGTCTGCATCTCCTCCGCACCACGCACCCGGTTAACCAACAATTAGACCTCTAACATACACCAATTGTTTCACAGTATGTCTCCCCTTAAAGTCGGGCTTCATTTGTAATCAAACTTGCCAAACTTACTTAAGCGTGGAAAAAGAAATGTTTTCTATGGACTGAATTCCTCTAGAGACTTTGATTTAGGGTACATCATGCCAAACTGCGTTGCTGGATATATTTAGGTTCTAGCTCTAGATGCTTTAGCTGATATGCTCTTTGGTTGATTAATCAGCTTTTGAGAGCAACATTTTAAAGAATGCCTGTAATACTTTGGAATGGTATTACAGTAGATACTTTAGAGCTGATTTTAAAAACACGAACTATTTACATAGATTTCCCCTCAAAACTCAACACCCCCAACCAAAAAAAGATATGTGAGCTAGAACAGCAACATAACAACATAAGAACAGCCATGCTGGATCAGACCAAGGCCGTAGCTAGACCTAAGGTTTATCCCAGGATTGTCCTGGAGTCAAACCTGTTCATCTATGTGCCACACAGGGCATCCAGAGCTCAGGCAGGGATGAACCCAGGATGATCTTGGGATAAACCTTAGGTCTAGCTACGGCCCAACACTCTGTTCACGCAGTGGCCAACCAGCTGTTGACCAGGGAACCACAAGCAAGACTCAGGTGCAATAGCACCCTACCACCCATGTTCCCCAGCAACGGGTGTAAATATCTTAATTCCATCATTGCTCATTAGAAACATAATTGTGTACTGTTTATGCTTCAAGGAAGGAAAATTGGCTGGTGACTCTGTCGAAGTTTCCCTTTTGCCATTTCGCTTGTCAGTTAATGAGTTAACTTTAGTGATGTGGGGCTGCAAACACCTGCTGTACATCTGCTGGTGGTACGCCATCGGATTGCTGCATAAGATGATCTCTGCATGGTGTTTGCAGCAGAAAACACTACATAGCCAAATCTGTGATTTTGCTTAGAATGTTCAAATCCTAATCTTTTGTCGAAGTTAGAATATTATTTATTATTATTAACTTTCACAATGCACCTGCCTACTAAAATGCTTTAACAGTTTGCAACTGAGAGAAAAACATCAAGCTAGTTATGAGATTGGGTGACAGCAAATTCAAGAATATTGCAGCCCTAAACTAAATGAAATCTTTGAGGTGTCAGGCACAGAGCAGAAGGGGTGTGAAACATTTGCATCTTTTATTACAGATCTGTTAAGCTGGACGTGTGTTTTTGGAGAACTTGCAGATTCATTAATTAGATTGCTTAAATTGTTTGCTTGGCGAACCTGATATAAACTAGGACAAGGCAATTGGAATTTGCCAAGCAGGAGAGCTGAGCCAGGCCTTGGAGGGAAAGCAAGACAACGCTACAGTGGCTGAGATAAACTAATCTCAAAGCCAAAAGGACATGCAAGAGCAAAGCAGGATGGGCTATTCCATTTTAAATGTTGTAAGAAAAAGAATTAATTTGCAAAAAAAACCAACTACCTAAGTGATTGTTCATGCTGTGGAAGCAAACCCAGATTCGAGCAACGTCCTGTGTTCCTACAGACTTCCACATTTGCAATAAAAACAATCACTTTGCAAATGTTTGCAAGCAAGCAAACACAAACTGGGCCTAGAAACAAAGTATTGATGTCCAGGGTGGTGTGCAGGGAAGACAATAGTGTGAGCACAGGAGAAAGCTTTCTCTGCTGAAGTGTGCAAAAGAGACATTAACAGCCAAAAACTGGACAATTACTCTTATTGTGGCCCAAACATTATGAAGATGCTTCTTATGATCCAACACATCTTTAATTAATAGAAAGGAATTTCACATTGCAAGGGAGAGAAGAAATACCCCTGCCAAGGAATACCCTTCTCTGGGGATTTCTGGGTTTGTCAGCTGTTTTATTAGCCAATTCAGCAGAAGCAAATAGAGCATGAGCAGAAAGCTTGTTTACTAAGGCCTTAGCTAGAGCTAAGGTTTATCTCGGGATTGTACCGGGGTCATCCCTGTTCATGTAAATGACACACAGGATATCCCGGGAGCAGGCAGGGACGACCCCGGGACGATCCCGGAATAAACCTTAGGTCTAGCTAAGGCCAAAGACAGAAATTCTTGCTGACCACAACTTTCCTGTCTGTCTTGTAAGAGAAACTTGAAAGTTCACTCAGAATGAATGTTATTTCTGCACCTGTACAAGATTTTTTAAATGAACGGTTCAACTCCAGTATCAACATGGCTTAGCTTATGGTATGATAAAGCTCAAGCCATCACACTCTAATTACAAATAGGACTTTTGTTCCTTATAAATTGGATATTGGAGCTCAAGTGAATGTAGTATCTGAGGTTACTATAAAGCAGCTTAGAGAGAAATCCAAACCAGAGAGGGTTCTCTAGTTCCATCCTCTACTTTCTATAGGAGAAAGTTATCAGCCACATGTGTCAGGAATTTCTTAGAGGGGCCACTTTGGGCAGAATTTGTCTCCCAACGGATATCGGGGTAATTGAAGTCCCCCATCACTATTAAATCACACTTCCTTGAAACACCGGCAATTTGCTTTTCAAAGGTTTCATCCTTGTCTTCTCCTTGATTGGGTGGTC
The DNA here is from genome assembly GCF_023053635.1 of Elgaria multicarinata webbii. Taxonomy (NCBI): domain Eukaryota; kingdom Metazoa; phylum Chordata; class Lepidosauria; order Squamata; family Anguidae; genus Elgaria; species Elgaria multicarinata. The sequence continues at coordinate 21,325,166 of NC_086172.1, forward strand.
AGTAGTAGACTCCGATTATCATGCTCCTTTTATTCCTTGCCCCATTTATCTTAATCCAGATGCTCTTGATGGGGCTACCAGGCTCATCCTCCTGTATTTCTGTGCAGGGATAAGTATTTTTAACATACAGTGCGACTCCGCCTCCCTTTCAATTTCTTCTGTTCTTTTTGAACAGCTTATACCCTTCAATTGCTGTATTCCACTGATGGGAGTCTGATTCTGTAGCCAACTGTGGATCCACCTAATAGTTGTTCACATAATGGCTCACAATTAAGGGAATCTTTGTCTGTTAAGATAAGAAATCATCCCGTAGTAACGAAAAGTCTGATCAACCCATTCTGTCCTCTGTTCATTCTTCTCTTTCAGGTTCAGGCATTCCTAAACTGCAGGCAGCATTATCTCCTGCAACACGCCTGGCAATGATAAGGAACCATAAAAAACAGCGAGCTGCAAAACGACATTGCTCAACACTTAATGCATCGCTGCTTGAGCAAGAATGAGAAGATGCCAGCACTCATGGAGCGAGAAGCAGCTGTTTTCATTGAGTACCTAAAGAAGTCAGACAGGGCAGAGGAGGAATATAGAAGGGATAGACAGGTGCTAATTAAATCTATAGACCACCACGCCTCAATTCTTCAATCGCTGGTGGATAAAATACCTGATGCCAGCAGTATTCTGAAGCACAGGAATGTAAATTTGGCAGATATTGTAGAGGTAGAATCTTCAGCTCAGCATGTTTATACAAACATAGTACAGGCAGCCCAGAAAGCTCTTGAATGGTCACCTTCATTGACATCTACCCCCCCCCCCCCAACAAGAGACAAGGAGAATTTAGAATAAGGCCTAATGGCTAAATAAACACCCCATGACATTTTCGCCAGACTAGGGAGTAGTTATTTAAAAATTTAATATCATTGTCCTCTTGTGCATAGTTATAGGATTCTTACTACATTCTTTTAAAGTTGTATTAGGGTTCAACTTCTGCTACAAATTGCAAGGGCCAGGGGTGTGTGTGTGTTTTTAGTTCAGGAAGGACATTGGGGTGCCTTGCATGAAATGTCACCCAGAAAACTTGCCTTCAAGCCCTTTCTTGTACACCTCCCCACCCGGTGCAATATTTTTCTCCACAGAAAATTTGCAGAAGGTGCAAATGGAATAGAATTGCTGACTGGAATAGAACTAAATAGAAACATAGAATCATAGAATAGCAGAGTTGGAAGGGGCCTACAAGGCCATCGAGTCCAACCCCCTGCTCAATGCAGGAATCCACCCTAAAGCATTCCTGACAGATGGTTGTCCAGCTGCCTCTTGAAGGCCTCTAGTGTGGGAGAGTCCACAACCTCCCTAGGTAACTGATTCCATTGTCGTACTGCTCTAACAGTCAGGAAGTTTTTCCTGATGTCTTCCTTTAACTTGAGCCCGTTATTCCGTGTCCTGCACTCTGGGAGGATCGAGAAGAGATCCTGGCCCTCCTCTGTCTGACAACCTTTTAAGTATTTGAAGAGTGCTATTATGTCTCCCCTCAATCTTCTCTTCACCAGGCTAAACATGCCCAGTTCTTTCAGTCTCTCTTCATAGGTCTTTGTTTCCAGACCCTTGATCATCTTGGTTGCCCTCCTCTGAACACGCTACAGCTTGTCTGCGTCCTTCTTGAATTGCAGAGCCCAGAACTGGACACAATACTCTAGATGAGGCCTAACCAGGGCCGAATAGAGAGGAACCAGTACCTCACGTGATTTCGAAGCTATACTTCTATTAATGCAGCCCAAAATAGCATTTGCCTTTCTTGCAGCCGTATCACACTGTCGGCTCATATTCAGCTTGTGATCTACAACAATTCCAAGACCCTTCTCGTTTGTAGTATTGCTGAGCCAAGTATCCCCCATCTTGTAACTGTGCATTTGGTTTCTATTTCCTAGATGTAGAACTTGGCATTTATCCCTATTAAATTTCATCCTGTTGTTTTCAGCCCAGCACTCCAGCCTATCAAGATCACTTTGAAGTTTGTATCTGTCTTCCAGGGTATTAGCTATCCCATCCAATTTTGTGTCATCTGCAAATTTGATAAGCGTTCCCTGGGAGCAAATGGGTATACTCACGTGATCGAAGTGGGGGCAAACTTTGCCATGGGAATTTCCATGCCAAGGGTTTCTCTATCTTCTTAATGGTCTTGGTGCTAGTAACAACATCTCACCAGCTTCTCATGCTTTGTCTCCCGGTTTCCTGACCCTGCCTTGTTCTTGAACTCCTGGGCCATGGCCTTGGACTCCTGCTTGACTCTGCTACTGGATTGTATTTGCTGGGCTGCTTAGCTGTGCTTTGATGCTTTGCCTGTTTGACCACTCCTGCTTTGCCTGCCTCCATATACTGGACGGATTGCCTATGCTGGGACCCTTTGCCTCTTTGACTGCTCCTGCGGTGCTTGAACTCCCTTGAACAGAAACCTGTCTGTTCGAACCTTGGCCTTGATTATTACTTAGCCTTGTGGTCAGCCCTATAACTAAGACTGCTACAGCCAATAGAAGACACCTGTCATCTCTTTCTTTCCCTTTTCTTTCTTTCCTTTTTCTTTCCATGTTTCTCTTCTGTCTTTTTTCCTTCTTCTCTTCCCCCCTTCCTGCCTTTTTTCCCTTTCTCCTCTGCTGGGCACTGCTGGAGAAAATGGGGCACAGTCATTTCCCCCCTCCAGCTGTGGATGCGCTAGTCTATCTCCATCCAACGGGTTTTGTTTAGAAACTCCATAATTCCCAGATCTTTTTCAAACCAGATGTAAATAAACCATAGGAACACTTGCGACAATGTGTCACTAGTGCTGCACCATTTTGGGATTATTGCCTGAAGCACTTAACCCAGAGCTTTCCAAACTGTGTGTCGTGACACACAGTGTGTAGGTGCCGTGTGTAGGTGTGTCACACGAACGTAACGAGAAACCTCTGAGTCTATGTGAAATAAGCAATACCAACTTGCATGCATTTTTACGCAGCAAAGGTGCCGATTAGTATGGTGCACTAGTATATTCCCCTTCCATTGTATCCGTGTATGCACACCACGGTCGAGGGATCATACAGGTACTGCGCATGCGCAGTATGCATAATCGGGTCGAAATAGCTGATTCCGTGTCACTTCCGGTGACACAGCTACACCTGAAGTGACGTATTTGAGAAATTCCATGGCTCCAGTTTTTTGATAGAACACCGTCTCGACTGCCGCTCGATCGCAGCTCGACAAAATTGGTTCAATGTGAAAAGTCTTGGAAATGTATGTTATTATCTTGCAAATCATATATTTTTAAAAATATAAATGAAAGGTTTTCATGAGATATGTTGCGTCCCCATACATTTCATTATTACAATTTATGTATGTGTCCGTATCTCTTATAAGGGGTTAGTTTAACCTCCGGTTTGCTAGTAAAACTGAATTACTGTGTCGCGAAATGATGCATGTCTAAAAAGTGTGTCACCAACATGAAAAGTTTGGAAAGTTCTGACTTAACCCTTCATTGACAACCTAGAACCCAGTGAATTATGTTGTCTGGTCATTTTGGCTTTTAAGTTGTGCCAAGAGGAAAATCTGGAAATTTCCAGAGTAGCCCATTTCAGCTTTCTGTCCTCATTTTTGAGGGTATTTCATTCTCTGTTCTTCTCCGTGTGTGTGTGTCTTTGTGTACAGTTTTCTCCTTATTAGTGGAACAGCTTAGCATTAAAACCATGCACACTGTAATACAAGTGTGAAATTTGGTATGGTGGTCTTTATAACCATGTAGTTTAAAATTAGATATGGGGCAGCTCAAGAAATCATTGTAACAGCCGACATCTTGGAAAATGGTGCCCAAAATTCAGTTTTTTTGCAATAGCCCTGTTATTTTTTAATCTCACAGAAAAGATGTCTCATTACAAAATGAAAGAGCATACAATTTGATAGAAAAAAGAAAAAGAAAAATCCTTAATAATCTCTTCTAGGAGCAACCCTCATTGCAATAGTAAGGTTTTATTCCTACCCATTTGTCTGAGACACGGGTTGCTCCTAGAAAAGATTAATAAGGAGCTTTTCTTTTTGGTAGCAAATTTTACGCTTTCTAATTTTGTACTGAAAAACCTTTTGCGGAATGGAGAACGAGAAATAACGAGACGAGACGTAAAGCTGGGTTTAAATAAGGGAATATTTATGGAAATATCTGCAAAAGGGGGTGAAGGCCTACCCACATGCCATTCCTGGATCGAGTGAACCATGCACAATCAGAGAAGTGGCGCCTAGCGCTTTGCCACCTCACTGACTCACCCCTCATGGGGTGGAGAGGCCTTCCGGTGTCACAGCACCCCTGCCACAGGGCTCTGACTGTGTGAGGAGGGTTGGCCTCAAAGGTAACCCTTATCCCATCAGCTGGCACCACAAGGCTCCCAGTTGTGGGGCTAAGGGAATACCCATCACCTGAACGGTGCCTGTGAATGTTCAACCATAGCAAGCCCCACTGGAGAGGCCCACACTTACCAGCCCAGAACAAATGTGACCAAATTAGATGAGCCAAATTAACCAGCAAGCCCATACTGTCTACAGGGAGGGGAGGAAGGGAGCTGTGAAGCGAAAGAGGAACCAGGGAGGAGCAAGCAGGGCTTAAAACACCGCTAAATCTCCTCCCTTCTCTGTGGCACCATATGGAGGCTGCCAGTGGCGAGCCTCCACGTCCTGTCTCTCTCGCCCCCACCCGCAACTGGCCACCCCCACCCAGGCAAGCTGAGCGTAGGAGGGGCATTTCTGTGAGATAAAAAATAACAGCGTTACTGTGAAAAAACTGGATTTTGGGTGCCATTTTCCAAGATGACGGTTGTTACAATGATTTCCTGAGCTGCCCCTATATCTAATTTTAATCTACATGCTAATAAATTCCACCATACCAAACTTCACACTTGTATCACAATGTGCATGGCTTGGTCAGAAATTGATATTAAGCTTCTCTACTATATAAAAATTACATTGTTTAATTAAATGATTGGATTCGGTGAGTATTTGGATGGGAGAAGTCACAATTCAGAATTTTAATGGTGGTTTTTATATGAAAAATTATTTTGTTGGATAATAGGAATAACTGCATTCTTCCAGACACTAGGGGGTGATAGAGAATGGCCTGTAGCTTGGTCAATTCCCATTTCCTGCTCCCACCTTTTCCTTCCTCTGCAACAAGCATCATGTGGTCTCTCCAGAGAGGAAGCAAAGATCCAATATCTCATGCCTTTGTTATTTGCACTCACACACCTAGCGTTAGAGGGTGCTTGTGATTTAACAGTCTTAGCCTTCTCTGAAAATGTGTGTAAATGCATTTATAAAGTTGGTTGGAACTTCTTTTAAACTGGCTCTAACCTACATTTATTGCCTCCAATACTGAATGATGTGTTGCCATGCTTTCTCTATATAAGGCAATTCTGCTGTAAGACCATTCTGCTGTAAGTCATATCAGACTTTCCAACATACTTAAGACAAAGCTATTTTAATTATAATATGTCTTCTAGTTATCTACAACATATTTAGATGCCCCTCATAATATGAGGCCCTAAGCTATGGTTGGCTTGGCTTGTACCACAATCCAGCACAGTTCACATGTAATGACAACCCAAAATACAGGTTGAGTATCAGTTGTTGAATCATGGGTTGTTGTTGCGTGCAAACCCTCCACTGTGGTTTAACTAGGGGTTCTTAACCACGGACAAGCAAAAGTTCACAATCCAACAATAAACCATGGGTTGGTTTCCTGGGTTGTTTGCGGTTAACAACCCATAGTTTAAACACAGTGCAGGGTTCACACATAATGGAAATCCATAATTCAAGAACAACCCACTATTCAATGACAACTCATACTTTGGGTTGTTGTTACTTAGGGTGACCATATGAAAAGGAGGACACGGCTCCTGTATCTTTAACAGTTGCATAGAAAAGGAAATTTCAGCAGGTGTCATTTCTGTATATGGAGAACCTGGTGAAATTCCCTCTTCATCACCACAGTTAAAGCTGCAGGAGCTATACTAGAGTGACCAGATTTAAAAGAGGGCAGGGCACCTGTAGCTTTAACTGTTGTGATGAAGAGGAAATTTCACCAGGTTCCCCATATATATCAGTGACACCTGCTGAAATTCCCTTTTCAATACAACTGTTAAAGATACAGGAGCCCTGTCCTCCTTTTCATATGGTCACCCTAGCTCCACCACATCACCCCCAGCAATGCAGCTGTCCCTGCCTCCTCAGTTACTTCTCTCTCCTGCATGTCAGATGTTCCCCCTTTCCCCTCAGTGGATGGCCACTGAACTGTTGCCATCTTGAAGAGCATGGGCACATGAAGGGTTTGCCCCCGGCATGGATTGGCAGTAGCGGCAGGTCATTTACATGACACAGCCGCCATTGCGAAGCCATCCGGGGGCAAACCCCAGAAACCTCGCTGAAAAAAGTTGGCCACCTACCTCAACTTTTTTGGCAGTGGAGGCTTGTCACAGCCCATGGCATCCCCTGATTGGTCGTCATGGGCTGGACAGGGAAGGGGGCAGACCTCCAGGAGCTCAGGACAGCCCTGTGCCCCGTGGTAAATAATTTTTAAAAAACGGGGGAAGGGGGGGAGAGGAACAGGCCTGCGCCTCTGTAAAAATAAAAAATAGGGGGAGGAGAGGAATGGGGCCCATTCCTCCCGTATTTTTTATTTTATTAACTGTATCTGCGCAGCTGCTCAGATACAGATAATAATAAAAATACGGCGGAGGAACGGGCAGCCAAGGGGAGGTCAGAGGGAGGAGAGGTGGTTCAGGCACCCGGCGTCCCTTTCCTCATCCTCCTCTGGCTGCCTTGTTCCTGCCCCATCCCTCCCGGTCCTCAGCACCACGGGGAAAGTTCACACTTGCATTCCTTCCTGTGCACATGCTGGGAGCCGGGCGCTGGGCACCTCGGGGGCCATGTCAGTAGTTGCAAAAGGTGTCGCTTTTGTTGGCTGAAGAGATGCAGCTGAGCAGTGAAAGAGCTACAGAGATGATAATGTATGAATGTACTTGTATATGTGAAAAGTGTGTTTCCTTCAAGTAATGACAGGAGTCCAGCAATGGGGGGGGTGAGTGTGTGTGGGGGTGCTCCCCTCCACCGGTGCTGCCCCTGCTCAAATGCCATACACAGCCAAACAAGATAGATGGGAAGGAGCCTTATAAAGGCTCGGCCATTAAAAAAAAACAAAAAAAAAACCCCGAGAAATCTCATAGCACCTCAAGTCTGGTTGCACTTCATTCCTCCAAGAAGGGTGTAGGGCAAATCCATCCCCGGCATAGTGAGCTTCTTGCATTGAGGTATGCTTAGGCTTCTCTTTGGTGAAAAGAGTTTGCAGGCCTCACCCAGACCTGAGAAGGGAGAAAGTGAGGAAGGGGGATTTCTATTTCTGCTGGCACTCAGCTTGGTCCACCTCAAGGCGTCAGAGTTTTCCCTCTCTCAAGCAAATCATCATGGGCATCTCAAGGGGAGAGAGTTTGAACACTTTGTTGCTGATGTTACCAAGGGCAAATGAAATCCTAAATACTTCCAATTAGGGCTATGCACGGACCCCCCCCTCCCCCGATACACTTCGGATCCCGATCTGCAACTTCCGGATTGGGTCCACTCCGTACCGATCCGCCAGTGGTCTGCTTTGCTTCGCTGCGGAGCTCCGGATCCGAATTGGAGCTCTGCTGCAGCGGCGCTCCTTACCTGCGTCCATCTGCGGACCAGCAGCTGCTTCAACTGAGCCCGAGGACTCAAACAGGAAGACCAGGCCGCAGCTGCGGCCTGGTCTTCCATTTTGAGTCCTCGGGCTCAGTTGAAGCTGCTGCCGGACTGCGGATGGACACAGGTAAGACCCTTCCCCCCTGCCCCCTTACCTGGCTCCGCTGCTGTCACGCACGGGCAGCGGAGGCAGGGCCAGGTAAACCCCCCCTCGCGCACACCACTTTCTTGGTCCGTCACAGCCTGTCGCCGGCTTCACTAGAGCCCGTGGCTCAACCTGGAACTGGGGCCTACAGTTCCAAGTTGAGCCGCAGGCTCTAGTGAAGCCGGCGACGGGCCGTGATGGACCAGGTAAGACCTCCCTCCTCCCTGCCCCCTTACCTGGCTCTGCCGCTGTCACCTCATGGGCAGTGGCAACGCCAGGTAAGGCCCCCTTACCTTTTTTCAGACCTCTGGATTGAGGCGAAGGATCCGCCTTCATCTCGATCCGCTCCGCGATGCTCCGCCGCCCCCAATCCTCTTCGCCTCCGCCTTAACGGGAGGCGAAGCACCCAGATCCGCTTCTGCTTCTCCGATCCAAACAGAAGCGGAGCACAGACCACAGTGTTCTGATTTTAGAAGGATCAAAGATGGCTGCTGAAGATACGTACTTGTCTCTTGCTAAGCTGGAGCACTATTAGCAGGAGGAAAAACGGTTTCCCCTGCCCTCCTGTTTTAGGAATGAGGGCAGCTTCTGTGCTCACATTAAATAATACCATTATCCTGGATTTACTTCTGCAATTGCCATGAAGTCATTGGTCACTTACCAGTTGGTCTTCACGGGGTTTCCAGCGAGAGCTGCTATCTCATAATGGCATAGAGGGCCAGCAACCATCATCCTCAGAAATCCCTGTTGCAGTTCCTGTGACTCGTAGTGCTGTCTTAAAATTGTGAGTGAACTGCTCTTCTAATTGTAGCCTCTTTTCTATGTTGTGTTTTGTAGATGATGATGATGATGTGTATGTTGTGTACATTGGTAAAGCTGCCTAAAAATGCATTAAATAACACAAAATAAATAATCAATAATTTGAAAAGCAAAGCATTCTGTGATGCAGAGCAGTTGTTGATGGCAAATTCTTAGTGGCTGAAGTCAATCTCCGTTAAACCCCATAGCCTGAAACCACCACGTGCAAGGGGATGGATTGTGTACGCACCTTATTCACTGACGATTCCGTAAGTTGCTTAGTCAGACTATGGAACGTTGCACTGCAAGATATTGCAGGGGAGGCCTTTGTCCCTACAGCACATTCCCCCAGGGTGTATGGAATCTTCCACTGGAACTAGTCCCAATGTAAGTAAAGCTATGTGGGATTTCTCCTGCAATGTGTAGCAGTGTGAGCTGAGGGAGGAAACCGCTCCCGTTCAATCAGAGCGGAGACCTGAGCATGAGTCATGTCTCAGGTGTTTGAAATATACAGCCTGTCCATGCAATATGCTGCATTCACTCCCAGCATTGCCCGGGCCTACGTATGATGGTGAAAATTTCCAGATTTGTTCCTTGTCTGCTCGGTTATCGTGCTGAGTTGCTTCGAAGCAGCGGTCATTTCATTCCTTTAACAAGGGTCTATAACTAAACTGCCTTTTGCAATTTTGTCTTGACAAGCTATGCACATGATGTAATTTAGGAAACAGCTCATTAATCTCGCTCTAAAAGTCTGATTTCTGAGGCGCAATAAATCTGGTTTAAATGTGTTTCCAGTGGACCATACTAAAGATAAATATTTAATTCATATTTGAGTAGTTTATGCATGCATTTCATCACATATCTAATGTACTGCCCTTGTGCAGGTGAAGCCTCTGACACTACTCTGTTCAGGCTTTTTCTTTCCATGCACGTCGTGTCATGTGGAGAGATAGTGGGGCTGCACACTCTGGCCCCACTTTTGACATGTCACCTGCTGTCTCCACCCTGACGCTGCCCATGTGAGATCAGGGTGGATTCCTGCATTGAGCAGGGGGTTGGACTTGATGGCCTTGTAGGCCCCTTCCAACTCTGCTATTCTATGATTCTAGGGTTGCAGCTCATAGCAACTGCCTATGTACATTCGACAAGCTTCTCCCCTTCAGACCTGATTTATTATATATTTATCAAAAGCATTGTTATCAGTAAAAAGGCTCCCAGAATGGCCTACACAAATCATAATTAAATCATCCTTGTCCTCGGGTTTACCATCAGGAAACACAAGGAAAAGGGATTGGGAGGGAAGAGGAAGAACATATGATGGTGATTCAGTTGCCCAAATGGATGGGAATATACCTATTCTGGGACCAGTTGTATTCAGGTTTGCACTGCATCTATTGTCCTTCTGGTCTGGTCTGTGGTTTGCTGGTTTGTTTCTTGCTGTTGTTTATTTTCTTTTGAGATCAAGCTTAATCTGTTTCTTCTTCCATCCCTTTAGAGCAAGATGTTTCCTGCTCAAGAGGAGTCAGAAGTTGAGTGGAAGTCCATTTAATTAATTGATTCCAAATTGGGCAGCTAACCAGTGACCGACAGGAAGGAGGAAGCAAGCTGAAATGCTGCTCTTGAGGTCGGTGGTTTCTCAAGGTTTTAGAAGCTTTTATCTTTTATCTTTTTAAAGCTTTTAAAGTTTATCTATTCCCATTTTACCCCGAGTATCACCAGTCAATTTTTTAAAACTTTTGACACTTAACTTTTAAATTTTATTTTTGTACCGGTACGCTTCATGGGTCAGACAGCCATACCCATAGAATAACACAGAGATACGGATAATTAATCAGAAGAGAAAGAGAGGAAAGGAAAGGAAAATGCAGGGGAAGGAATGAAGGAATGTGAGAAGGACTAGAAGACATGAAGAATTAAAGACCCAAAGATCCGAGGGGTGTCATTTCTGATTGCTGCAATAAATCAGGAGATAGATTTGCTGCAATAAAACAGGAGCCTGCCCTTTACTCAAGAGGAGTCATTTTCTTCTGAGGAGGCCATCTTTGTAAGTGAGCACTCCTTCTTACTGGAGACCTACCGGATTGTCACTTGAGGTGACAATGCTCCTGGGGGTCAGGCAGTTGCTCAGCATCTCACAAAGAAGGTCCTATAATGAAGGCCCAAGCCTCCTCCTGGTTTGGTGCCAGTGACTGATCTAGTGTGCCCCTGTTTTCTGGAGGTTCTAGTTCTTCGTCTGAGGAAGATTCACAGTGAGGGCATCACATGATCCTTCCCATGATCCTACCCAGATAGGTTCAAGGGAGCAGGCTTCTCTGGGTACCACTGGTGGAATCTATGTACAAGGCCAGGAGCATGAACATCTGAAGCATCTTCTGGCCCATAGTCTTTCCATTCAATGAAATGTTGTAGGCGGCCTCGGTACTGCCTGGAATCCAGAATATGAGTCACTTCATACTCATCCTCTACATGTATAAAAACAGGAGGAGGCAGTGGTTGGTGATCCTGAAATGGATGTTCTGGCAAATCAGGGACCAGAAGAGAGTGATGAAAAACTGGGTAGACATGCAGAAAGTAGGGTAACTGGAGGCGATAGGCAACTGGGTTGATCTGGCCACTATGGGGAATGGACCAATGAATCTGGCATCCAGTTTGTGTATGGACTGGCTTGTAGGGAGATGCCAGGTTGATAGCCATGTCCGATCTCCTACTGCCAATGCTGGGCCAGGTTAGCGCCATTTGTCTGCAAAGTGTTTGTATGCTTCTTTGGCCCAATCCAGTTGCAATGACTGGAGTTCCTGAATTATTTGATCTGCGGCTGAAACTAAAGATGGTGGGAGAACTGTAGGGAAGTATAATTTGCAAAAAAAAAAAAAAGTGTTTGGTGAATAGAAGAGTGCTGAGAGTTGTTGTATGCAAAATCCGCTAAGGGCAGCAAATCTGCCCAATTGTCCTGTTGGAAGTTGGCATAGCATCAGAGGTACTGTTCAAAGATAGCTTTGGTATGTTCAGCTTGCCCATCTGTTTGGGGATGATGGGTCAAGGAGAGGAGGAGTTGTACATCCAATTATTTGAACAGGGTCTGCCAGAAATGGGTAGTGAACTCGGTGCTGCTGTCCAAGACTATGGATGCTGGTAAACCATGTAGGCAGAAGATGTTCTGAACCAACAACTAAGCAGTTTCTCTTGATGAGGGAATTCCCGAAAGGGGGATAAAATGGGCCATCTTGGAGAATAGGTCAAGAAGGACGCAGACAAGCTGGAGCGTGTTCAGAGGAGGGCAACCAGGATGATCAGGGGTCTGGAAACAAAGCCCTATGAAGAGAGACTGAAAGAACTGGGCATGTTTAACCTGGAGAAGAGAAGATTGAGGGGAGACATGATAGCATTCTTCAAATACTTCAAAGGTTGCCACACAGAGGAGGGCCAGGATCTCTTCTCGATCCTCCCAGAGTGCAGAACACGGAATAACGGGCTCAAGTTAAAGGAAGCCAGATTCCAGCTGGACATCAGGAAAAACTTTCTGACTGTAAGAGCAGTACGACAATGGAACCAGTGACCTAGGGAGGTCGTAGGCTCTCCCACACTTGTGGGCTCTCCCACAAGAAGCAGCTGGACAATCATCTATCAGGCATGCTTTAGGGTGGATTCCTGCATTGAGCAGGGGGTTGGACTCGATGGCCTTGTAGGCCCCTTCCAACTCTACTATTCTATGATTCTATGATTCTAAGCCATGATGCAATCCATAGCTCCTAGTACCAGGACTTCTTACACCAAGACAGGTAGAGAGTTCTTTCCTTTCAGGTTGGACATGCAACTGTAACAGTTGTGGCCCATGCCAGCTCTTGCAGTTCTGTGCCCATTCCAGGAAGAAAGGACTACCTGCTGTGATTATTGGAGATAAGTTGGCTGCATTTGCCTTCTGATCCAAAATGAAGGGCGTATAAGACAACACCACAGATTTCAGGGTCTGGCGTACCATGCAAGGTTGGGCTAGAGCATCTCCCATGGTAGCTGACTCTAGGCCTTCACAGTCACCCAATATTTTGTTTGGTCTACATGGATAGTGGCCATCTATGCATTTCTCCTTATGAGGCAACCATATTCCATGCTGCAGCATTGTCAGCCTTTGGGGGAGCTTTCCAGATCTCTGAACTAGTGGTAGTAGCCAAGAATGATGTGTCAGAAGAGGCTCTGCAGTTCCGTGACATTCAGTTCTCGCAATAGATCATTCAAATATGGTTTAAATGGTCCAAATTTGTAAACCGCCCAGAGAGCTTCGGCTATTGGGCAGTATAGAAATGCAATAAATAAATACATAAGACGGATCAAAGTGGTAGAGGCATGAGTGTGTCTCTATTCCCAGACCAGGTTGAGAAATTTTGCCCTGTTATTTGGGACACGAGGACTGGCTGGCTGTTCTGTCACTAGGATGGTTCTCCTTTAACTAAATACCAGTTTGGGGTGTTGACCAAGGCCATAGCTAGACCTAAGGTTTATCCCTGGATCGTCCAGGGGTCAAACCTGTTCATCTAGGTGACACACAGGGGATCCAGTGCTCAGGCAGGGGCGAATCCTGGATGATCCCAGGATAAACCTTAGGTCTAGCTGTGGCCCAAGTTTGCCCTGAAGGCATTAGTTCCTGGAGACTTTCACTTTGGTTTGCCTCTCACAGGATGGGCTTCATTTGTCAGATTTGGGCTTGTTCCTGTCAGATCTGCAAAGGGGCCTGCTAGAAGTGATTCAGGGCATTTGGGGATGGGGGACAGCTAAACAATAGGCTTGTCATCTTTCTGTGGCTGGTAGGGGTTGGCACTGTTAGTGTGAACAGGGATTGTGAATATTCTGAGGCACCATGTCGGTGATAGGTGATGCCTGAGGCTTCCTGCTCAGGGTTTTGTGGCCCCAGTGGGAGGATAAGGGTTACCTGTGAGGTCAACTCACCTGACCTACCTGGTGTTTTGTAGCCTGGGAGGGGGTGACATGGCAAGGCCTCTCTTCCCCAAATCGAGTAGTCCTGAGGAGTGGCAATCTTATAGACGCCACTCTGAAGACATGGAATATTTCCCCCAATATGCTGGCTAGTTGCTGGTCTACATGATGCGGCTGCCCAGGTATTTCCCCTTTGCAGATTTTCAATAAATGTAGCCCAGGTTTTTATACCATATACATGTGTCTCGTCTCTTTATTCCCCCCCTTTCATCTGCAACTACTCCATGCCTTACCAGATGTTGGCATGCAAGTTAGTACAGTAATCTTTTTAATTCAAACCATATCAGTTCCTTAGTGTATTTTAGGCATTAAGAAAACAGTTCACATATTTTTAAGTTAACTAGGCCCAAATTTTGAAGAATCCCTTCTAAACAAAACATGTAATTACACAAGATCCTCTCTCCTGAGCCGGCAAAAGAATTCTCCTTGGGAGGTCCAGATTTCCAAAACATAAAAGATTCTTCCCACTGAAGAAATCTGATCCAATGAATCACCTGCAAGATTTCCATAGTGTTGGCCTTAGCTAAGATTTCTTGTATTTTGAAAAGTATGCCTCACTATTCAGCCCAACAAAGCTTGGAGTTTGAGATTTTATAGCTGATCTGGAACAAGTATTCAACATAGGGCTATTTTAATTTAGGTAATTACTTACTCATCCTGGATTAAAATGGGGTTAGCTGTGCATTTTAATCTTATCAACTGTGCTTCCTTTAAAACCTGCCCTTACCTACAATGAAAAGTAAAAACAAAGCCACAGATGGTTGCTTTGGAATTACTCAAATTTTTACATACTATTGCATAATCAAAAGCAAGACCAATTTAAAAATAACATTTTGTCATTAAAAAAAAGAAGCTAGATTAATTTCTCCAGGGAAAGTTTCAGAAGAAGAAGAAGAAGAAGAAGAAGAAGAAGAAGAAGAAGAGGAGGAGGAGGAGGAGGAGGAGGAGGAGGAGGAGGAGGAGGAGGAGGAGGACCACCCCCCAAAGCATATCCTCTTTACTCCAGTTTGCTCTAACCATGTTTTGACATGCAACCAACCCAATTTGGCGGTATAATCATGCCACCAAGGTCAAATGAAGCCACTTAAGAGTGAGGTTACTGCCTTCAGTCTGAACTAGCTTCATTTGATCTTAGTGATATCATTAAGCACAACTGGCTGCATGTGTCAACAGAAAGAAAAGAGGCTTGTCTATTGAACAGAAATAATACAGAAGCTGTAGCCAATGGGAGTTGTGAAGGGTCTCATAATGGAGCCCCATTGCCACCTCAATAGCCTGACCATACCCACCGGAGAAGTCCGGACACCTCAGGGAAAAGGCCAACCAGAGCAACCGGAGTTGAGGGCCAACTCACCAGTAAAACGGGGGCTCCCGGCCCTGGAGTTGCGTTAGGGCCTTCTTTTCCCCGTCGGCCCGGCCTTCTTCCCCAGGAAATTGGAAGTCTTACAAGACTTCCGGTTTCCCGCAAGACTTCCCAGCCGAGATCTCGCGAGATTTAGAGTGCACTGAAGACCAGGCTGGCTGCCTGCTGCTGTGCTGCAGCAGCAGCCATTGTGGTGGGAGCAGCAGGCAGCAGCAGTGGGTGGTGCAGCACAGCAGACGACGACCAGCAGCACCAAGAAGATAGGTGGCCGGGAGTTTGGCCATCCTCTGCCCCATCTTCAGGCATGGGCCGGGGCGGCGGCTCAGTTATCCAGCTTAGGTGACTGGGGCCTGGGCGTGGGCCAGCAGCACGGCCATCCTATTTCTCCCCCCCCTTCACTTGGGAGCCGGAGGTGTGTGTTTCCATCTTTCCCTGCCTGTGGCCTCATCATGGTTTCTATGGTGCCCTGAGGGGCTGCAACGAAGGCTGGTGAGGGTGGGTGAGTGAGTGAGGGGATGGTAGGTGGGTGGATTTTCCAGAGGTGAGTCTTATGGAGTCTCCCCCTCCATAAATGCCTTCTCTCAATCTAACAGTCTCCCTTAAAAGTCTTCTCTATTGCCCTCCTTTTTCTCCTTCCCCCCTTTTTTTCCTCCTTCCCATTTTCTGGCTGTTTCCTTCCCCTATTTTCTCCTTCCCCCTTTTTTTCCTCCTTCCCATTTTCTAGCTATTTCATTCCCCCTTTTTTCCTTCCCCCCTTTTTTCTCACCACCCATTTTCTAGCTGCTTCTTTCCCCCATTTTCTCCTTCCCCCTTTTTTTTCTCACCCCATTTTCTGGCTATTTCCTTCCCCCATTTTCTCTTTCCCCCTTTTTTTTCTCCCCCCCCCCCCCATGTTCCAGGGCACATCGGAAGAAAAGTCTTAAAATTTGTACAGTAAATAAAAATAAATGTTAATTCCTGAAAAATTGAATGTCTCACCTGTTCTTCATTTCAGTGATTTTAATATTAAGATATCATGTAGAACACTTTTGTGTTAATTGTAAGGTGTAGAATTAGACATGTGACCGAGGCCAAGCCCCCTTGGGGGCCAGACATGTTGAGTTGGCCCTACCTTGGGGTGGGCATGTTGGGGTGGCCACACGCCCTTGAGGGTAGCCATATTGTCCTCCTTTTTGGTTTCCAAAATATGGTCACCCTACACCTCAATACTTGGTATGGAGCAGACATAGGTGGGTCATCTGAGTGCATATCAGGAGTGGCATGCTTTCTCTTTGAAGTACACCATAAGTACTCCATTTAAAGGGAAAGTTGGACACATTTCACTGTAGGAGGGGGAAAACCAACAACAACCCACCCTGGTATGGTACAACCCTATTTAAAATATATCATTCTCTAAGATCCATATAGCAAGAGGTTTCTATTTGAAATTAGATCAACTCCAAGCTGCTAAATATAGGACTGGAAAAGAATAAGGCACAGTCTCTCATAGTATTTGCAAGAGATGGCATGTGGGTGGAAAGGTACCTTTACATCAAAAGGAATTATTCACTCTCTTTTTTAGTAGCTAGTTTCAGGCATTTATTAGATGCCAGTTGTTATGTCTTGAACAAAATTTTAGACAAGTAGTCAAACATCTCTCATCAGTGAAAGAACTCAAGGAAGTCTAGCATGATGGAAAATAACCTGAGATAAATAAAAAGAAAAAGATAAACAGGAATATATTCTCCTTAGATCTGTAGCCAGGAAAGACCACAGTTCAGTGGGAAATGGAGCTGGCAATTCAAAGTTCCTCCTCTTCCCCTTAAATAAACACTACACCAGTGCCTCAGCATGATTATTAATTTTTGACAGTTATGTTATCTCAGAGAATCAACTCAGTATTAGAATTTTGTTGGAACTCTGCCATTCACCCAGTAGGTCCCCAGCTCAGAAATATTGGTCAGTAGTGAAGTCAGAGACAAGAAATTACATAACATAGACTGCCAAAGACTTAAATAAGAAGTATGTTCACTAGCTGAGGCCTAATTTAGGTGTAGGTAAATGTACTGCTACCCCAATGTTGTCCTCATCCAAAATGACATGGATGAGGTCAGTAGCGGCTAGTGGCCGCGATGGCTGATGGTACAGAGGACAAGCCACGAGGGTTGGAGTCAAGTTGTCATGGGAGGCAGTGCCAACTACATGTAGGCCTTAGCTAGACCTAAGGTTTATCCCAGGATCGTCCCGGGATCATCCCTGTTCATGTAAATGACACACAGGATATCCCAGGAGCAGGCAAGGACGATCCCGGGATAAACCTTAGGTCTAGCTAAGGCCGTAGTTCGCTATACAACCTCAAGGTCCAATTACACTTAAGAAATGCATAAATAAACTGGACAATAGCATCTTGCCTTCTCCACAAGCTCACTACTCCTATAAGAAGAACAGTGCCCAGAGTTTTCTGAGGCATAACTGGTCCTCTTCTTCCAGACTTCTTCTCTTCTGCAGCTTCAGTGGAAGGATCTACCTGAAAATGGGGGATGGCGAGAAAATTAATTAGGAAAGGGGCCAACAAAGTGTGTGTGCAGGAAATCAGTGAACTGCAGGGAAGTGTCTTACTAAAGGCTGGATGTGGTCATACTTGAGGCATTGCTAGTCCTCCCCTGGAAAACACATTTATAAGGAAATTTGGCCTGAAGTTCTTTCTGTCCGGCAAACAGCTCAATCTAGGATTTCTTTAATCGTTCATTTCTCTATGGACTGCATTGCCAAGCCGTTGTTTCTGTTCTCTGACATGGAGGGGATCTACACTGCGTACTGAAGGTGCTTGCGTGCACCTCCAGTGCACCCCGAAAACGATTGTGTAGATCCTGCCTGGAAGAGGCGGAGGAGGAGGCGGCTGGGGAATCCGGCCGCGTCCTTGCCCCCGCCGCCGCCGCCCACCTCCCCGCTGGCCTCCTGCTGCCGGCGAAAGAGCCACCCGGGTCGGAGAGCACCTTCTTCTGCCGAGCTCTCCGACCCGGGTGGCTCTTTCGCCGGCAGCAGGAGGCCGGCGGGGAGGTGGGCGGGGGCGGCAAGGACGCGGCCGCATTCCCCAGCCGCCTTTTCCTCCGCCTCTTCCAGGCAGGATCTACACAATCGTTTTCGGGGTGCACTGGAGGCGCACGCAAGCGCCTTCAGTATGCAGTGCAGATCCGCCCCTGGTGTTCCACAAGGAAGTCTTGCACCACTTCACAGTTGAGCAGGGGGTTGGACTCGATGGCCTTGTAGGCCCCTTCCAACTCTGCGATTCTATGATTCTATGACCTTCCGCCGTTGTCATAGGTGTGGTGATGAGGATTCCCCAAAGTTGTCTCCAGATTGTTATCCAGAAGCAGGTGCAGGACTGAAGAAGCATCCTTGCAGCTGCTGAATCCCACCTTCTTGTAAGTCATGGAAAACTCCAATTTCAGGTAATGTTTTTCCAATATTGAGTAGGTCTCAACAGCTCCATCCAGTTCCTTTGCTGCG
Source organism: Elgaria multicarinata webbii (assembly GCF_023053635.1). Classification (NCBI taxonomy): domain Eukaryota; kingdom Metazoa; phylum Chordata; class Lepidosauria; order Squamata; family Anguidae; genus Elgaria; species Elgaria multicarinata. The sequence continues at coordinate 21,343,669 of NC_086172.1, forward strand.
AATCTCTGATTATGTGCTGGAAACAAATTCCCCTGTGCCAGTCACTGCACATGCCCAGTGAATGAGGAATGATCCTTGGCCTGTGTAATAACAATGCCGCCACATCCTTCTGTTGGTCTTCTTTGTCTTGTGTCTGGGAAACATGCTAAGCCAGGGTTAGGCTGCTAATCCTTTTGCAGCAAGTGGTTAGTGAGCATGATTAAACTGTGGTTATTAGTCACCATGGTTAGGAATGGTTCACATGACACACTAATTGTTCACGTAACACATTAAATCATATTTAGCTCAAAATGCTTAACCATCATGGTTTAGCATGTTGTCTGAACAGAGCCGATGTAGTTAGAGTCCTCTGGAGTACAAGGGCCTGACTTGCTATGAGCCTCACTCAGGCCAGATCTACACTAAGCAGAATATAGCACTATGGAAGTGGTATGAAAGCAGTATATAAGAGCCAGGAGCCACACCAAGCAGGATAAAGCACTGTGAAAGTGCTATGAAAGCGGTATATGGTTCCTGTGTCAGTGCACTTCAATACCGCTATAAAGCAGTAGTGTGACTTCTGCCTCTTATATACGGCTTTCATAGTGCAATATCCTGCTTGGTGTAGATCGCCTCAGTGTGCATTTTCCAGACTTACACTCTGGTTTTTAAAACTAAACTAAAAGCTAAACTCTTACATTGGCCTGAGGTTGATGCTTAAACTTTAGCTTATGAGCTGCCCTTAAACATCTAAAATTGCCCTCCACTGACTTTTTCATTAGTTATGCCTGCCCTGTGGCCCTTGCCCGTGTAGGGCTATATGTGGTTGTTTTTTCACTCCCTTTCCAAAGCTGGGGATTGAGCACATAGACCATAATTTATTAATAATATATGGCCAAACAATTCATTACAATCTTCTCAGTGCTATAATGATGATGCAAGATGCCTTCTATGTATTGGGAGAAGGAAAGAAGGCCGGAGAAAAAGAGTTCAGGCAAAGATAAGGCAGCATCAGACGTGTCCACCATGCTGCCCTGGTTAACTGTGAAATGTGAAGGCCGGCCAAGAGCCCTCGGAGTAATTCCTCTTCTGCTCTAAGCTGCAAAATAATTTTCTGATTCTTCCCTCACCCCACGCTCTCCACAGAGCTATCAGAAATTCTCTTATTTTCCTAGGGAGCACATAGGGTGACTCAGAAATGTCAGAACATTTAATTGAGGGGAGTGTATGAAAATAAAGAGAACTCTGTTTGATTGACCAAATAAGAAGGAAAGAATGTTTTAAAAAGCTTGAAGGAAAAGCACTCAAGTCACATTGGGAAGTAATAAGCATATGTTTATTGAAAGTTAAGCACATGTCTAAATTCCTCTCCGGAGGGAGATCAGACCTTGCCTAAGATCTCAATTACTGAAGCTACAGAGTATATGACATCATACTCCTACTAAGTTTTCTTTTTTAAAGCTGTGTCTTTCACTGTATATATCCACTATAGTGATGCCCTGGTGCAGGAAAAGGGAGTGACAGCCAATGCTTTCAGCACCATCCCCACCCTCACCTGCCAATGTTATTTGACCTTACTATATCTGATGCCCATAAGAAACTTCATTTGTAGGTTAAAATGTAAATCCCTTTTTTGCATCGTTAAACACCCAAAGAGAATCCTTTTGTAAGACGACACTCAGCATCCCTGCTAATTTTCAATGTGTGAATTGGCCCTGAGATTGATTGGTTGTCACGTAGTAAAGCAGAGTGCATCCTCTCCTCCACTCAAAGAATTTGCCTATCTCCCTGTGACTAGGGTGACCCTATGAAAAGGAGGACAGGGCTCCTGTATCTTTAACAGTTGTATTGAAAAGGAAATATCAGCAGGTGTCATTTGTATATATGGAGAACCTGGTGAAATTCCCTCTTCATCACAACAGTTAAAGCTGCAGGTGCCCTGCCCTCTTTTAAATCTGGTCACTCTAGTATAGCTCCTGCAGCTTTAACTGCTGTGATGAAGAGGGAATTTCGCAAGGTTCTCCATACTTCAAAGTGATCTTGATAGGCTGGAGTGCTGGGCTGAAAACAACATAATGAAATTTAATAGGGATAAATGCCAAGTTCTACATTTAGGAAATAGAAACCAAATGCACAGTTACAAGATGGGGGACACTTGGCTCAGCAATACTACAAATGAGAAGAATCTTGGAATTGTTGTAGATCGCAAGCTGAATATGAGCCAACAGTGTGATGTGGCTGCAAAATAATAATAATGCTATTTTGGGCTGCATTAATAGAAGTATAGCTTTCAAATCACATGAGGTACTGGTTACTCTCTAAATGCTAAAGATACAGGGGCCCTGTCCTCCTTTTCATATGGGCACCCTACCTAAGCCATTCTTAGAGGCTTTGAAACAAAACCCTGTGTCATAAATGGAAGGCTATACTGATACCCCAAAGCAGTTGCTGCTGAGATTCCACAGCAATTGCATTTCAAGTCTCACTCCCCTATCACAAAGTTCAGTCTGGTCCCAGAGGGACCTTCTTTATCTCTTTTTCCCATGATCACAGTTTAACTTAACCAATGCCCTCTTTTACTGTATAAACATCTTAAAGGCCTACACATTTCCAGTGGGACCAGCCACATTTCCTTGTTTCCCTATATGGTATCCAGAATGAAAACAAATAACAACTAAGCCAACATTCTCATTTAACTCCTTCACCAGCAGGCAAAGATCTTCAGTGGCAGCAAGGCAGTAAAAGAAATTAAGATTCAGGGACATTGCAGGATAATATTATTATTATATTTATTTGTATCCCACCTTTTGCCCAATACTGGGCCTCAAGGCGGCCTTACAAAGTTTAAAACATACATTGTATATATTAAAAAAGTTTAAATAACACAACAAAATTTTAAGTCATTAACATACATGGTGGGGGGAATTAAGCCACTATACTTGCCATTATAGTGGCTTAATTCTCTGTGGGGGGAAATGCAAACATGTGATAATTTTCTGGTGAATTTCCAGAATCCCGGTATGTCACAGCACCATCTAGTGGCTGTGTAACGAAACATGTAGAATATGTCCAGAAAGAAAAGGCCCACGTTAAACCACATGAAAAGGAGCCGATCTCAATCCTGCAAGGGAATCCTGAAGCAGAAGCCCCAGTAACAGTACTGGGTTTGAGCCTCATGTAAAAAGGTTCATAATATATATCTGGGAAAAGAATGGAGGAAATCTCTAGGTCCCAAGGCCAAAATCTAGCCTTCCGAGGATCCTCAGAAGGCCACAGCCCCTTTTCCCAACCTCCAATTGTTTAGCGGTTTCCTGGTTTTTGTACACACACACACACAAAAACTATTTTAAAGGTTGAATTGCCCCTCTTAAGGCATTGTGGCAGTAAGAGCTTCAAGTTAAAATATGCTGGTATTTTTGTTTCTTTGGCCCTGCCCTTTTGCCTTCAGCTCCAGCCACCATCAGAATGCGCCCCCAAAAAACTTCTCTGAAATTGAATTTGGCTCTTGAGCTGTAAGAGGTACTGCACCCGTGGTCTAGGAAGACAACAACAACAGCCAATATATTAATGCCAATGCATTTCACACTGAATTGTAACAATGAGTTGATATCAGGATGACCATTGTTGGTTTGAAATGTATTGGGTTTAATCATAAAAACTTTTTTTTGTGTGTGTGTGCACCTATTTCCCCGCAATTGATGTCTTTCCTGCTTTGTCTGTCCTGCTTCCACTTTACAATATATATTCTGTCCTTGCGTTAGATGGTACAATGCTTTGAGATGCTGTGGCACAATTCTGGTCCCCCTGGGTACGATCAGTTATCTTGAAACAACAGCCCCTGGATTCAACTTCAAGATGTTTCTGCATTCAGAGAGTGAATCTGATTTGAAGCGGACTGAAAGAAAAGCAGCAGAAGTCAGCCGCTCTTTCTCAAGCAAGTAGGAGCATGTAGCAACATCAGGATCACTACCTCCATGGCACACATGGAGTTTCTTAGAAGGAAGGAAACCCTCAAATGATGCAAGCTAGTTTCAATGGAAGGTCAGCTAATGCAAGCAGGAGTTCCTCATTTGTGTAAAGATCTATTGCATCTGGATAACAACCTCAGCATTTTAATTCCCTTAATGTATTGTTTTGATTTATAATTGTAGTTTTGAATACACTATTTTAGCTGTTATTTTGAATGTTGGAAATTTGCAAATGCGGCATGTGGACCACTATCTGGCAAGGGCAAGTGACCATGGAGACAGGACAAAGCCATCTCTAGAATCATAGAATAGCAGAGTTGTAAGGGGCCTATAAGGCCATCGAGTCCAACCCCCTGCTCAATGCAGGAATCCACCTTAAAGCATACCTAACAGATGGATGTCCAGCTGCCTCTTGAAGGCCTCTAGTGTGGGAGAGCCCACAACCTCCCTAGGAAACTGGTTCCATTGTCGTACTGCTCTAAGAGTCAAGAAGTTTTTCCTGAAGTGTAGCCGGAATTTGGCTTCCTGTAACTTGAGCCCATTATTCCATGTCCTGCACTCTGGGAGAATCGAGAAGAGATCCTGGCCCTCCTCTGTGTGACAACCTTTTAAGTATTTGAACAGTGCTATCATGTCTCCCCCTCAATCTTCTCTTCTCCAGGCTAAAGATGCCCAGTTCTTTCAGTCTCTCTTCATAGGGCTTTGTTTCCAGACCCCTGATCATCCTGTTTGCCCTCCTCTGAATACGCTCCAGCTTGTCTGCGTCCTTCTTGAATTGTGAAGCCTAGATGAGGCCTAACCAGGGCTAAATAGAGAGGAGCCAGTACCTCACGCGATTTGGAAGTTATAATTTGAGGGGGAATTTAACTCTTTTCTCTCTTGCTACTGTCCTGAGGAAAGCCAGCCTTTGAAGCTGCTATTTGCATTGGGAGGCAATCCTTTATTTCCTGCCTCAGAGGGATTCTCTCAGGACTGCAGCAAGGGAAAAAAGAGTTAAATTTCCCCTCCCTGCCTGCTGCTATCCCAATAGTTATCACACCCACCCACAAGTAGATGCTATTTGCATTTTTAAAAAATGCATGTATAAATGCAAAAATGCATTTACAGTCAAGTCTAATTTGTCCTTCAGGGCAAAATGCTGGCATAAATTCATTACTCAGCATACTCAATTCTCTGCATATTTCCTTTGAATTAAGTCCCACTGATTTCAACAGAATTTACTCTGGAGTGAGTGCACATATCTCCAACACATGTTTTATCATACTTTCATCCTGCCTTGTTTGCCATTTTGCCCCACGACCCTCACATGACATCATCCCTGTCCTGCAGTCATGTCACCTCTTCCCATTCATTTTCCATATTTTTTTTTCTGGGGTGGGGAAAATGCGTCATTTTTTCTCCATCTGGGATAAAATCACCCTTTCATCCCCGTGTATTTCCATGTGTATTTCCATCCTCGCACTATGTCATGGAACATCCCTTCTTGGGGGCATGTCCATTGAAGGACGGTATTGCTGATGAAAGAGGAGGGCGGAAGCAGTTCTCTTCCAGCAGCTGAGTCAGTCAAACAGACTTTGGCTGCTCCAACCCCACTCTCAGTGCTCTATCATCAACCTGTTTCAACTCCCTGGTTGTTTTGCCCACTATACGAGGACCCCAGCTGATGAAATGCAACAAAACCAGAGTGTGGGGGGAGGCACCCACATCCTTTAGGGTGGATTCCTGCATTGAGCAGGGGGTTGGACTCGATGGCCTTGTAGGCCCCTTCCAACTCTGCTATTCTATGACTCTATGACTCTATCCATCAGGATGTCCATCAACCACAAGAACCAATGACTGGAGGGGGGAGGGGAAGTGGTGGGGTGATACCAGGAAACGCGGGCTGGCACGGTAAAAAGGTAAACCAGGCGAAATAGCGCAACAACGCACACACGTGAAAGTGACCAGCACTTGACGCACTAATGAAATGGAGGTGGAAATCACGGCTGCATACCAGGAGAAAAAACACCAGGTGTGATTTTATTTATTTATTTATTATTGCATTTATAATATGCCACCTTTTCTCCTCCAAGGAACCCAAGGCGACGTATATAATCCTCCTCCTCTCCATTTTTATGCTCACGACAACAACCCTGTGAGGTAGGTTGGGCTGGGAGTCTGTAACTGGCCCAAAGTCACCCAGTGGGTTTCCATGGCTGAGTGAGGACTAGAACCGGATCTCCCAGTCCAACATTTTAGCCACTACACCACACTGGCTCTCATAATATCTTAAAACTCTTATCTCATCTGAAGCCCCACTATAGAGATTTAGGCTGTAATCCTACATGCTTGCTTGGAAGTAAGCCCCATTGAACACAATGGGACTTATTTCTGAGTAAACATGTTTAGGTTTGCAGTGTTATGCTTTCCCCGAACACCCAGGAGTAGCTGCTTACCACTTCCCTTTGCAATACTCTGTCTTGCCCTCTGTGAGCTGTTTTTCCCTCCCCAAACTTGCATTCTACGCATAGATAGGTACCTTATCCATTTTGCCTTGCGCCTTGGTCATTTAAAATTAGGATGACCATATGGAAAGGAGGACAGGGCTCCTGTATCTTTAACAGTTGTACTGAAAAGGGAATTGCAACAGGTATCATTTGTATGCATGCAGCACCTGGTGAAATTCCCTCTACAACACAACAGTTAGGGCCGCAGGAGCCCTGCCCTCTTGACCAGAAACAAAAGAAGGCAGGGCTCCTGCAGCTTTAACTGTTGTGATGAAGAGGGAATTTCACCAGGTGCTGCATGTATACAAATGACACCTGCTGAAATTCCCTTTTCAATTCAACTGTTAAAGATACAGGAGCCCTGTCCTCCTTTTCATATGGTCACCCTAGGTAAGAGGGAATAGCATTGCGACCTAAAAGTGTTAAGGGATAACTTACTTGCATTCATCCAAACAGTTGCAGTAGCATAATACCTTTCCAACGAGCAATTGAAAGTCTAAACAAAGGAATTATGTATGCTATTGCTACTGTCTGGAATTTTTCTAATGGATCAATATGGCTGTCTGAATTTTTGTGACCTTTGAGTATGAGTAAGCTATATGAGAAGGTCAGAACTTAACTTTCATAAACCTCCTAAACTGCAATAGTTTTATGGTACAGAATGCATCTGTTTCCTGTTTCACAAACAGCAATTTTGCACTCTCATCTTGCTTGCCACTTTTTGAGCAGCCTAGTAACTGCAAATCAACAATTGTTCCTACTTCAATTCGTTGTATGAGTCTCAGGCCTTTGCTAGACCTACCGGATATCCCAGGATGGAGGAGGGGTGAACTCATGTTGTCAATAGCACGAGATTCTGCCCTCTACACATAATGCGAGGTGACCCAAGTACAGCACTGTCGCATCCACCATTTTTTTTTAAAGGATAAAGTGCACGAATGCTCGTGCACGAAAGTAAGGGGTTGTTGTTGTTGTTTTAAAAGGGTTTCCCCGCTCCCCCCACCCTGCCCCCCCGTGCAAGGCTCCTGACTCCTCCCAAGTAATTGCGCGGAGCTGGGAAAAGCCGCAAAACCAGGCCACACGCTCGCAGTCTCGGGCTCAGCCCGAGATTGCAAAAAAAAGCGGGCCCAAAGGGGTAGGCTTTATCTTGGGGCCAAGGAGGGTTGATCCCTGCTTGAGCCTGGGATAACCCCTGGTCTAGCAAAGGCCTCTGTATACACTTACACTCATATACATGCTCAGAACTACATGTGTTTAAGTAGGATGACCATAAGAAAAGGAGGACAGGGCCAGCCATAGGGGGTGTGAGAACTGGGCAGTTGCCAGAAGCCCTGATTTCAGAGGGGGCGCCAAGCTGAGTTCAGTGACTGTGTTTTTTTTTTTTTTTTTAACGTACTGTCACCCTAGTGAGGTAGGGTGACCATATGAAAAGGAGGACAGGGCTCCTGTATCTTGTATCTAACAGTTCCTGTATCTTGTATCTAACAGCTCCTGTATCTAACAGTTGCATAGAAAAGGGAATTTCAGCAGGTGTCATTTGTATATATGGGGAACCTGGTGAAATTTGGCATGGGTGGGTGGAAGGTTAGAGATAGGACCTGCTAGCATTCCTTATGATAGGCCCAATTGATTAAACCAAGTTATTATTCCTGATTTGAGAAGGAAATACCTGAGCTGTATCCAAGCCAATCGCATTCAAGCCTGGGAGAACTTGCCTGTCATTAGTATTTAGGGATGGTCTCTTGTCCTGTACTCATCAAGTGTGCCCACTCCTCACTCCACCTTTCTGCTTATTTCTATGCTGAGTAACACTCTACATGTCACTGATACTGCACCATTGGTGAAGGCTGTAATGAGCATAACTATGTAGTGTCAGCTTCTGTTGTTGGTCCAGTTATATGCCTATAAGTAGTTGCAATCATACTTTAAAAAGAACACTTCATAGCCAGAGCTGTAACTCACAGATCTAAAACTAATTTCCAAAACAAAGTTTAACTGGACTGCCATTTCTTCAGCTTTTGAGATACGATCTTGTTGGCACTGGCAAATTTGTCTCCTTCAATGACAGTTTCCAATCCACCAGGGTTAAAGTGCAGCTAAAGTTCTCCAGTTTTCAAGCTCACACATAAAAAAAAGAAGAAGACTGAAGGCAATGCTAAAGCAATCAAGACAAATTGTTTCTTCACCACTGTTTTGTTTGTCTGCACAAATGATTAGTTTCGATGGGAACGTGTTGTGGTAATGCTAAAAAGCAGAACCAGCTCTCTCTCTCTCTCTCTCTGTGTGTGTTGTACACAGTAGGGTGACCATATTTGGGAAACCAAAAAAGAGGACACCTAGTGTGTGTGTGGGGAAGCAGCTTTCTGAGTCCTGCAGAAAGTACGTTATTCCCCTGCCACCTTAAAGAACCCGATTGGAGTGGAGGAGGGGAAAGGATTTCATTCTGCACCACCACCATCCACTCCAATTGGGGCCTTTTCTATAATGTCCACGAATGACCCACTTTCCCCTTTAAGACCTCAATTGGAGCTCGGGGTGGGGGAATGATGTGCCTCAAGAAAGCATGTCACTCCCTCCTGCCATGCTAATGGCAGCCTTAAAGAGGAAGGTGTGTCATTCCAGGACATTATTGAAAATTATAGAAAATCCCCCCTGACACCATGGAAAGAACAAAAACCAGGACAAATCCGGGGAAATCCTGACAGTTGGTCACCCTAGTATACAGCAGTGCTATAAGGTTTGAACAGGGTGTGGGACCTGGTTTGTAGAAATTCCATATATTAGGATACTGAAAATAAATTTTATTTATTTATTTCATTTCATTGAAAGCCACAAATGCAAGATAATAAAAACATAATATAAATTCTTTAACCTACAAAATTTAAAAACAATTCAAAACATCTTAAAACAGTTACAGAAAGACACTGGACGTGATAGAAACAACTGACACAAATGCTCCCATCATATGCCATCCAGTGCCTGGGAGAACTTCATATAACTTAAATTTCAAAGAAAGGGTAAATCATACCAAGATGCTCAAGGATAATACTCTGGGATTAGAAAATTGTTATAAACGTGAATACCAGGTGCTTCACGTACATGGAAACTGAACACTCAGATAACGGTTCTTTTAACACTGAAAACTGGGTGCTGCTGAAAAGCTTGACACCTTAAAAGATAAGCATGTCAGAGACCATGGACAATGTCCTTGCAAATAATTATTTAGTTTATTATTTATTTATTTATTTATTTATTTATTTATTTATTACATTTTATACCACCCAATAGCTGAAGCTCTCTGGGCAGTTCACAAAAATTAAAACCATGAAGAGCATAAAAAACCAACCAACAGTCTAAAAACACAAATACAAAATGCAATATAAAAAGCACAACCAGGATAAAACCACACAGCAGAAGTTGATATAGGTTGAAATACGGAATTAAAACAGCAAAGTTTAAATTTAAGTTAACTTAGGTGCTAAAATACTGAGAAAATAAAAAGGTCTTCAGATGGTGACAGAAAGGAGTACAGTGTAGGCGCCAGGCGAACCTCTCTGGGCAGCTCGTTCCACAGCTGGGGTGCCACAGCAGAGAAAGCCCTCCTCCTAGGCCACAGCTAGACCTAAGGTTTATCCTGGGATCATCCAGGGTTCACCCCTGCCTGAGCACTGGATCCCCTGTGTGTCACCTAGATGAACAGGTTTGACCCCTGGACAATCCAGGGATAAACCTTAGGTCTAGCTATGGCCCTAGTAGCCACCTGCCTCACTTCCTTTGGCAGGGGCTCATGCAGAAGGACCCCTGTGGTTGAGGGAGAAATAAAGGAGAAATAAAGATCATTACTTAAGGGAAGTTAAATCATACCTTTAAAAGACATTAAAATGAAAAGGCAATCTGGCCATGTTAAATGACGAATGTACAATGCACTGTGCATGAGGAGTTTGCTGCAGATTTCAATTCCTTCAGTTCATTGGTGTCTTTTCTCTCTCTGCATTATTACCAACATGTCTATGCACATCGATAAAACATTTAAAAAGCAATTTTGATTTGATAGTATGTACCAGTTGTATTAAGATTCATATGTTTGATTGTTTAAGTTTCCCTGGCAATATTTTATCAATGGACATGTGGACGTGTGGACGTGTGTAGGCAGGGGAGACGCAAATAAACTGATTGAACTAAAAGCTGTGGCAAGCGGCTCATGTTACAATTCTGGGATTCATTTTAGAAATTCTCCCAAACTGGAATTGAGGAAATGAATGCAGGGCACAGCAAACCAGATGAACAATTAAGGAATCAAAGAGGGGGGATACCCTCTCATTCCTAGAAAGGCATTGCAAAATGCGCTCTAGTCCACAGACGCTTACGCTTCAATAAATCTGATTTGATTTGATTTATTACATTTATATACCGCCCCATAGCCAAAGCTCTCTGGGCGGTTTACAAAAGTTAAAAACCGTGAACGTTAAAAAGTATACAAAATTTAAAACCATCAAAAAAGTAAACAGTATAGAAACAACAGTATCCTTTTAAAAACAACAGTCCTGGGGGCCATTAAAAAAACAGATTTGATCTGTCTTTAAAATGCCATAGGACTTGTTTTAGGGCTTTGTTTGGGGTGTTTGATTTTGTTTTGTTTTGCTAATGCAGGAAATTTTCTTGGTGAATAATTAATCAATTTGCTCCCGTACTGCTTTCAGTGTTACCCAGAAGCATGATGAAAACATAACTGTTTGACAGCCTCTTAAGAGTTTTTCTTCCTCAGAATAGAAACATGTAAAGCTTAAATCATTTGAAATGGGATTCACTTCTATCATAGAGTCATAGAATCATAGAATAGTAGAGTTGGAAGGGGCCTACAAGGCCATCGAGTCCAACCCCCTGCCCAATGCAGGAATCTACCCTAAAGCATCCCTGACAGGTGGTTGTCCAGCTGCCTCTTGAAGGCCTCTAGTGTGGGAGAGCCCACAACCCCCCTAGGTAACTGGTTCCATTGTCATACTGCTCTAACAGTCAGGAAGTTTTTCCTGATGTCCAGCCAGACATCAATATGAGCTATCAATATTAACTATTATTTCTAAAAGGTATCATTATGTGATCTTCAAATTATTTGGAGCATGCATCTGTTGTTATTGTTATTTAGAGTATTTTCCCCATAAATGAGGCAACAGCACCCATATGAAAGTTGTTGTTGCCTTTCTCACAGATGCAGCAGCGCATAACGGTTCATTGGCAAGACATCCGACCCTGCCTCAACCTGTTCGTCTTGTCCACATCATTAAGTGCTGGTTCCTTCATCCCTATGAATAGGTTTTATTTTCTCCTGATGAAGCCGATGGTCTTGTTATGTAACTGATGAGATATTCTGATCCACTAGTCATTGGTTGGGCTCCCTCTGCATACAGAGAGACATCATAAGACAAAACAAGTCTTATTATTAATTTTTGTGAACTGCCCAGAGAGCTCCAGCTATTGGGCAGTATAGAAATGTAATAAATAAATAAATAAATAAATAAACAAGTTATTCTAGTTTTCATAGCACATTAGAAGGAAAGATGATTTCAGCAATTTCTATGCTTCCTCAAAAACTGTTCCTTATTCACAACCCTACTGGAACCATACTCCACTGCAAAGATTTGCGTAATGGGCCTAATACTAATGCCACAATGTGGTAAGAGTGCACCACAGTAATTTAGCAACCTTAAAAAGGATTTCAATTCAGACACTGACATGGGTGGGGATGTGTTAATGGCACATGCCTTCTCCTCTACTGGGGTGTAGCCAGCTACATCTGTTTTGTATCCCAGATACATGACTGTATACCTAAAAATAATGCATTTCATTTTATTATTTATATAGTGCCATTATATTCTGAAGCCTCTTATAGACTTCCATTGGCAAAAAAACCCATGGCCCAGCCTGAATCTAAGAGCATTCCTATAGGCAACAGTTCTGTCAGTTCTTGATCTAGAATTTTACAAGTGCTCTACCTCAATTTTTTCATACCCAGGATGTCACGGAGGTAGACAAAAACATGTGATATACCTTTAAATAAACTGTTCCTATCTCTTTGAAAGATACCAGGAGTCACTGGAACACCCAGAGGACACTGCTTGTAACAAAACAATCACTTTAGGACTGTTATTTTTAATAGAAGTCTCATTTAGAGGAATTTGGAGGTAGGCATGTCCATTTTTGTTAATGCTTTCCTTCCAGCTAGCATAACGTAGAAGTCCTTGATGATGGGAATTGGATGTAAGTAGTGGCTTCACATGTAGAGACACCGTATAGCACACTTCGCCAGATGCATGAAGTGTTATTGAGAGTTTCAGGTTTATGTACAGACTACTACTGGCAAGAGTGTTAGTGTTACCAGCAGCAACGGTTTAGTGGAAGGCCATTGCCTATAATGTGGTTGTCAGCATCTAATTTCCTTCCAACCTTACTGTTTTCAATTCTCCACATTCATGCATCTGATGAAGTGGACTAAAGTCCACAAAACATATGCTATAATGAATGAAATGTTCAGAATATTATAAGAATGGGCAGAGCTTGGGCATGTAGAATTGGATTTACCCACATTAGTTTTTCATTCTAATCTAACACTTTTTGATGTCTGCTGTATTCCTACAAAGAGAAAAATGTGTATACTAGAATTGGCCCTTACATTAACAAAACAGATAAGACTAGTGCATTTGGGGTAACCAAATATCTTAGTTGATGGTCCCTACCTCACACATATTTTTTGAATTTGCCAGAGTAGTTTCTATAGTCCTATCACATTCACCTTACTTCTCAATTACTCCTTTCCATATATTTTCATTTCCCTTCAAATATCTGTGATTCAAATTATTTGGAATGCTGCTTTTCCAGGTTTAGTCTCCTTTTTATATTTCCTGTCCATATTTCTAACCTTGCCGTGCAGTTCTGATGAATATAGCATGTTACATGGTAACGGCAACATTTCAGCAATTGGGTATTTGATAAATGTGCAGCTTCTTCTTTTTCCAGATAATTAATCTAGGTGTTAAATAGAACTGGTATCATACTTCCCCCACCCCAAGAAAATATTTTACCACCCCAGTGGGTAGTACTGCATTTATGATCATTCTGCTGAACGTTACCCCTTCTTTTATTACTCCAATTTCTAACTTTTCTGGAGGTGCTTGTTTCCAACATGTTTTGAATTAATATTTAGTATATATTTTCATGAGGTGCCAAGGTATAATTTAATGCAGTAAAATATTACATTAATGTCTTATATTAATATATTTAATACTATTAAATATAAAAAAACATTATTAAAGATATATTAAATGTACAAGCTATGAATTTCCATAGCTTATTGGAAATTCAGCATCAGAGTTCAGTGTGCAATCATGATGACTGATGTATCCATATGGCTTGATCCAGGGTTCCCCAACCTTTTCGGAGATTAGCAGGTTTTCTTTCATTTTAATGCCTTTCTGGGGTTCCTCAGCTTGTCTGGAATCAGTTCCCATGGCTCTGATATCTACTTGAATATTCATCGCAGTATATATAGTATGCCTTAACTATTGAAACAGTTTTTTAATGCAACTACAAGAAAACAATACAAAGCAAGCAAAGATGTTATAAACACAACACTGTCACATTTACCTATAAACCCTACATTGTCCATCATCTAACGGAAATAGGTTTCTTGGTCGGATTATATGCTGTAGTACTCACTGTATTACCACCTCTATGACGTTGGAATTTTTGAATACTCCCAAAACAAATGACCACTAGTAGCGCACCCAGTTTATAACTTTTTTTATATAGATTTAAAATAATTAAAGATTCTATAATTTAAAATGTTATCGCCCTAATTTTTTAAACATATACATATATAAACAGATTTTAAAATGTGAAATGTTTCTGTATAAAACACCAGATTTAGTTTTTGAACACTTCATATTATAAAAGAGGAAAGTAGAACACATAGAAACACATGGAAAGTGGACACATGTTTATTATTATCATCATCATCATCATCATCATCAATAATAATAATAAAGTCATCAAGTCTATGCAAGTTTTTAGAACTTTCAAGGAAATATTTCAGAGTTTGCAGTTCAGGCTTTCAGAAGACAAAAAAAACACAAAAAAAAAAACACACCCCAAAACCCCAAGAGACCGCTAGTATTTACATATTTCAGTTATTTATTTCTTGCTGGAAGTCAAGCAGACTTCAGTTCAGTTCTTCCCTCTTGGCCTTTTCCTGTCTTCCCTTCTACCCCAATCTCCACCCAACCCACACATACCTTCCCTCAAATAATTCCAGTCTTAGAAGCCCCTGAAAAAGTAGTTTCTGAATAGTTTTAGATATTTAGTTAAAACATTTATAGCCCAACTTTCTGTCTCAGTATGGATTTGTTCCCCACCCACCCAATGCACAGTATTTCAACATTATGTCACTGGGTAGCTTATGAAGAGAGTCCGTTTGTGAAGAATAAACTTTAAGGGTGAAAAAACAAATTGGCCATGCCTTTTATACGGTATGGACTCCCACAAGTGGCAGGCCGTGTCTGGATTGATTTGCAAACGCTTTGTCTGAGTGGGCACTAAGACATGTGCCTGATTCAAATTTAGACAGTGAACAATTGTGGAGC
Organism: Elgaria multicarinata webbii; assembly: GCF_023053635.1. Taxonomy (NCBI): domain Eukaryota; kingdom Metazoa; phylum Chordata; class Lepidosauria; order Squamata; family Anguidae; genus Elgaria; species Elgaria multicarinata. The sequence goes on from NC_086172.1 coordinate 21,358,735, forward strand.
GATTTCTTGTCTGGAAGTGAGTGGCTTATAATAATCAGACAAGACATTTGCAATTATATTCAGCCGCCAAATATTCATGGGATTCAGTCTTTACCTCAGAAGAGGTATTTGAGAAGCAGCTCCATGGGAAGGTCTGAGTGAAGGTACTGCTAAAACACCTGTGACGATTCCTCTTTAAAATACAGTTCCAGTCTCTGCTCTGGCCTGAACTTCTGTTATAGCTCAGGCAGTCCATATGGCTTTCAGGTTAGAGGAGGGGAAATGTGTGCTGCTTTTTCATTCAGACCACATGACAAAGTATCTAGACTTCAAGCCAGGTTTTTGTTCACCTGGGACACTTTAGTGCTGCTTCACTGGGTCACCTTTCAGAACTATGTTTGAACTCAACATCCCAAGAGTGAGTGGCTGATGACTAACTGGTGAGTAAGCCTTATTCTCTCTCTCTCTCTCTCTCTTTCTTTCTCTTTAAAAAAAACCCAACCCCACACCCACTGTCTGTGTCATTCACAGACTAGACAAGAAAAAATGCAATTTCAGCAAAACGGTAACTAAAACAAACACTGGAAAACTGTGCACCCCCCAAACCGAACTTTGCCATCTTCAATAACCCTCACACATTCCAGTATTCCCGGACATGGGACCCTCTACTTCCATTCTTCCCACTTTACATTCAGCAGTGGTGTCATGGAGCCAGAGCTCACAGGGATGCAGCACCGGCACTTTTTGATTAGCAGGAGATGCTGATGTCATCATTTGACGCCACCGCCTTCGATCAGAATCTCCCTGCTCTCTCTGATCCTCACAATAACTAATGTTGTCTCAGCAACGTTATATGATTGTGAGCTATCCCTGTGGTAATGCAAAGTATCTGGAGGTGGCCCGGTCTTGAACAGGCGATTAAGAACCATTACTTTTTCACAAGACCTACTCTCGGTGGAGATGAAAACCGCTAGAGTTGGTTTGTTGATACACATCAACAACTGCCCGAATATTTTGACTCTCCTTGGAGGCATAGTTATGGGAACTATCATGAGGGGCCTGTTCAGACAACACTTCAGGCTCTGTAATTAGTGAAACTGGTTCTCTGAGGTTAATGGTGTGCTGCTTTTAATGATGCACTGGTTTTAAACATTTGAATTAGTTTTATGTATTTTATGGTGTTTTTATTTGTGTTGTACCCCGCCTCGATCCAGAGGAGAGGCGGGTAACTTCTTCTTCTTCTTCTTCTTCTTCTTCTTCTTCTTCTTCTTCTTCTTCTTATTATTATTATTATTATTATTATTATTATCTAGGGTGACCATATGAAAAGGAGGACAGGTCTCCTGTATCTTTAACAGTTGCATAGAAAAGGGAATTTCAGCAGGTGTTATTTGTATATATGGAGAACTTGGTGAAATTCCCTCTTCATCACCACACTTAAAGCTGCAGGAGCTATACTAGAGTGACCAGATTTAAAAGAGGGCAGGGCTCCTGCAGCTTTAACTGTGGTGATGAAGAGGGAATTTCACCAGGTTCCCCATATATACAAATGATACCTGTTGAAATTAACATAGGAATATACCACCTTAAAATGGTCTTGCCTAAGATAAGGATGGTCCAAGCAGTTTTTTAAAACCATATCAGTGGATTTTAAGAGTAGACTGGCAAATGACTAAAAGACAACATTTTTACTAAATGACACTGATTGTGATTGGCACTTACTAATGGGTGTGTGGGGCAGTGGTGGTAAAAGGCAAGGAAGGGGGCATCAGGCAGAACCTTCTTCCTCCTTAGACAACTTTGGAAGCATGCACATTCCTCCAAGCATGGTCCTCAGACTCCTCACTAATTCCAGCTGAGAATAAGGTTCTGATTGAAACCCAGCCCGTTTCTAGACCTGCCAACTCTTTCACTTCAGTGCAGTACTGACACCCTCCTGAATATCTGACCACACTAGAGATGAATGTAACCTAACACATTTCTTCCAGGATAGTTTATGTAGTCCTTTGTAGTTCTTCAAGAACAGGCAGGTAAACCTTCAGCCTATGGGCCAAATGAGGTCCCTAGGGACTCCCCATTTTGCCCACCGGCTCTGCCATTCGGGTAAAGCACTTATCTCTAGTCACCAGTTGTTTGGAGAGGAAAGGTTTTCCCCTGCTGAGCACTGAAAAAGGCTTCCTAGACAGAAGCACCTCAGATCACTGGACTGCAAGGAACAAATGTGTTGAAAAAGTGATAAGAATAACAAATGTTTTCAGTGTATTTTACTTAATTTTTATAAGTTTTAGTTTACAATGCTTCTTTTCGTGCATGTTTTTAAAATATTTATTACCTACCAAATGGGACCCTCACACAAGTTAGAAATCCAGATGTATGGATACAGGTGTGCCCCTAAATTGAACCTGGATTTAAAAAAAACAAAAAACTCTTGAGTGTAGTCTACCAAAGAAAGCATTTTGTAATGGCCATTTTTTTTTTACTAAAATCAAATAAATGAATTTACTTGGACGCCAACCAGTTTAAATGAAGAGAAACTAAAAAATAGTAAAGCTGTAGCAATTGGCGCCTACATTTCTATTAGTTCAACTTCCATGGATTTCCCCCAAAGAATACTGAGAATTAGTGTTTGGTAATAGTGATGAAAATCTAACACCCCTTACTTCACCTTGCCTATATCATTTTCCTTTGATCACTTGATTATGGGTTTTGTTTTATTCCTATGGATGCTTTCTAATTCAGTACTTGGTGCAGTCACAATGGCTGCATTCAGACAATCATGGGGATAAAAGAAGCCATTGTGGCTTCTCCTCTTGTCCCCGTGCATATCCATGATTTGCATAGTAATCCGCGATGCAACTTCTAGTGCAGTGTTGTCCAAACCTGCCACAGTGCACGGCTGGCTTCTTACCAACGCCTCCTACAATCCATGGGTTGTGGCAAAGGTAAGAAGCCACCTCCGCCATGCACTGGCCTGGTTTGACGATACGGTAGCCTACACTTTGCCACAGGGAAGTATGCAAATTGTGGTTGTGCGCACAGCACATGCAGAGGTACTGAGTAAGAAGCCTCGACGGCTTCTTTTACCCCCGTGATAGTTTGAAGCAGTTTCCATGTTGCCCAAAACACGCTATGCCAGTAGCGACAGTCACCAAAGACAGGCAAACTAAGCTGTACTTGAACTCAGCATGGCTCATTTCGTATCTAGCAGTTATTTATTTATTTACTAGCTGTACCCTGCCACGCGTTGCTGTGGCTCAGTCTGGTTAAATTGAAAAGAAAGAAAAGACAAAGCGGATGTTTCTAATATGTTTAATTTCACAATGCTTGTGGATATAATTTTTTTTTAGTTGTTCCATTGTCTGTGTAGATATAGAGATTGTCTGGTTTGCCGACTCTAGAACACACAACATATAATTGTCCATGTGAGAAGCAATCTGTCTAGATCTAAACTGCACAATTCTAAAGGTTGGCCCTGAGCTTTGTTGATAGTGATTGCAAACGCCAATCGAATTGGGAATTGCAATCTCTTAAATTGAAATGGCATATCTGTTGGAATCATAGGAATGCGAGGAATGAGGACATCTTCACCTTTGAAAGGTCCTGTCAAGATTGTTGCTTCTATGACGTTGCTCAGTAATTTTTTTTACTGCAAGTCGCGTGCTGTTGCAAAGTTATGGCTGGTTGATATTTCGCAACATGATAATTGGCAGGCCGATTTTCAATTGCAGTACGTGCGGTGGCATCCCTTGCAGATCGAGTGAATTCAAAAATTCTGTTGGATAATTAACCGCTTCATCTGCTTCCACAACAGTGTCGATGGACTTGTATGTGACTGCCTCGCTTTGAATGTTAGATTGAATAATATTGTTAAGTACGTAGACGTTTTTGTTCTTGGCCGCAAGAATAGCTCGTTCACTCAGCCAATTGTGATTCTTATAATTGGTTTGAATATTTGGAAATACTTTTTCAACCAATTCTTCTTTTGACGTCACTAAATTACAGAAGTTATGAGGTAATAAAATTCGTCCTGAGGTGAGATCAACCGGCAGCTTTCCGTTCCCAATTTCCAGCAATTGACGTGAGAATATCTCAGCTGAACACGCATATTTGTAGCTGCATATTTTGCAGCTGGACACGCATATTTGTAGTTAATTTTAACGTCTTTACGTGTCACCACAAAGTAGAGTATTTCAGGCAAGCATTTATTTCGTCCGCTGGTGTCGATCAAGGAATTACAGGTAATGTTTGCCTGAAATCTCCTGCAAACAATATTAATGCGTTCCCAAATGGTCTGATGTTTCCACGCAAATCTTGCAATGATCTATCAAGAGCCTCGAGTGATTTTTTGTGTGCCATTGTGTATTCATCCCAAACAATAAGTTTGCATTTTTGTAATATTTTTCCCATGCTGGATGCTTTGGAAATGTTGCACGTGGGAGTTTCAATGAATTGTATGTTTAATGGCAATTTCAAAGCGGAATGAGCAGTTCTTCCACCAGGTAGCAATGTCGCAGCTATTCCGGACAACGCAAGAGCTAAGGCTATGTCATTTTGGGATCGAATTGCTGCCAGAATCAATCTAATTAGGAACGTTTTACCAGTTCCTCCTGGCGCATCTAAGAAGAAGATTTCTCCAATCCCGTTATTGACGGTTTTCATTTTTGATCGTAAATGCGTTTTTGCTCAAGCGTTAGCTTAGGAATATTTGATTGCACGACAAAAGATCATCCGTGTTGTAATTTTGTTCACAACGCAATTCTACATCGAACGAAGCAGCAACAGTTCGATTTGGTGATGGCATTCCCAATTGATTGAGAACTTTGTTTGCGATTTCTAAGCACAAATCTTCAATCATTATCAACGCTTCGTTGTAGATTTCTGGTGTGAAATCCATGTTTATATTTGAATTTTCTTTGCGTATTCGACGGAGACTATCTTCAGCCATGTCCGATTTATATTTCTCCCATAACTCTGTTGGAGATGAAGGAGAGCAGGCGGTCAATATGATTGCAAACAATGCACGAATTTGATTTGGATGTGACGTGTTGCACGCGTCATTAATGCATACATCCCAATGTCGGTCGTTCTCCAATAAATTCAGAGCTTGACATGCACTGCGGAAAGTGGCATGTGTAACGCCGTTGACAATTCTCAATTGATGGAAAGACGTTGGACCGGGCATATTTACCAACAGCATGCGAAGAAAGAAGCATTCATCTTGATTGGGATGCACGGTGTACAGTCTGCCTATCGTTGTTTCTTTCAATATGCCAGGTTGTCCGTCGACTCGATCTGAAGCTGTAGAACGCGATTGCCGTGCTCGCAATCGTGCATCCTCAAGTCTGGCTGAACATTGCTTGCCTGGTTCCTTGGCACGTATTTGAGGCATTCTTTTTCTTTTTTTCTCGTTTGCTGATGCCCGTTCTTCCTCAGTCTGATTTGCAATTTCTCGTCGCAGTGCTTCCGCTCTGCGAGTACGACGACCTAAGTGTGATCTTCTGTGAGGCATTATTTGGATGAAGTAAAGCAAATTGTTTGGTTTTTTAAAAAGGATGTTTTTACGGTGAGGAGGTTAGCGGAAACTCCTGGCAGTTACCTTTCTTCAGAATGTGTAACTGTCACAGGTGTGACATCTATATTCACTCAGCCAATTGTGAGAGAACATGCAAATAAGAGAGAAGGCAGAGGCAGTGGATTGGCCTACTGGTTGGCGATGTCACAATGATCAGCAGGACTGGTTTTGAGGAGGCCTATTTCTTCGATTTTAAGACAAACTTTTGTCCCCATATAGAACATAGTTACATAACAACGCTCGCATATTCGAATGCAACGTTGTGTCAAAATTTCAAAGCAATGGGTGAAGAACTTTAGGAGATATAACGTCTGTTTCGAACGGACATTTACATTTTTATTTATATAGATTTTATTACATTTATATCCCACCTTTTTTCCTCCAAGGAACCCAAGGCAGCATACATAATCCACCCCCTCCTCTCCAATTTTTATCCTCACAACAACAACCCTGTGAGGTAGGTTGGGCTGAGAGTCTGTGACTGGCCCAAAGTCACCCAGTGGGTTTCCATGGCCAAGTGGGGACTAGAACCCGGATCTCCTGACTCCTAGTCCACCACCTTAGCCACTACACCACACTGGCTCTGTACAGTTATGTCTTTATTCATTTTTATTTTAAATTTGGTGCAGGGCCCCCAATCTGAACTGGACTCATGGGGGGGAGGGGTTAAAAAAAACCCTGAACTTCCATGCTAGGGTCCCAGTCCAGATTGGGGGCCTTCTCCTACTCTAGAGTAAATCAATTCCATTTTAATTCCAGGTTGTAACACAACGAAATGTGGACAAGTCAAAGTGGGGGTGAATACCTATGTAAGGCATTATAATTGAATCAGCCTCACTCCTGAGGAAAAGTTGTAATTTTTAGAATGTGCTGTACAATAAGATTATCATTTGTGCACCTTGAAGGCCACCTCTGCGTTCCTCCCCATGTGGTGGCACAAGCCATCTACACGCTCCAAAGACCCCCCCAGCCCAGCGGCCCTGCAGTGCTACAAGCTCTGCTTTGCATGGAAATGAGATCCAGAGATACACACTGTTTCCAACTAGATCTATACAAAGACTGGAGAAGCCTTTTCCCTTTGGCATTCTTTTGGAATTCCTGTTCTTTCCATAGGTAAGAAAAATGCTTAAGAGACTTGGGTTACTCTACATGTGCTTCATATTGTGTGAAATTTTAACTGGTACCTTTCCAAGCAACTATTCAGGTCTCAGCTAGGCTTTGGGCAGAATTTCTGAGTTCTGCACAATGCATCCATTTCATAGAATCATAGAATAGTAGAGTTGGAAGTGGCCTAAAAAGCCATCGAGTCCAACCCCCTACTCAATGCAGGAATCCACCCTAAAGCATCCCTGACAGATGGTTGTCCAGCTGCCTCTTGAATGCCTCTAGTGTGGGAGAGCCTACAACCTCCCTAGGTAACTGATTCCATTGTCATACTGCTCTAACAGGAACTTTTTCCTGATGTCCAGCTGGAATCTGACTTCCTTTAACTTGAGCCTATTATTCCATGTCCTGCACTCTGGGATGATCGAGAAGAGATCCTGGCCCTCCTGTTGTCACCTTTCAAGCATTTGAAGAGTGCTATCATGCCTCCCCTCAATCTTCTCTTCTCCAGGCTAAACATGCCCAGTTGTTTCAGGCCTTAGCTAGACCTAAGGTTTATCCCGGGATCGTCCCGGGGTCACCCCTGTTCATGTAAATGACACACAGGGGATCCTGGGAGCAGGCAGGGATGACACCGGGATAAACCTTAGGTCTAGCTAAGGCCTCACTCTCTCTTCATAGGGCTTTGTTTCCAGAACCCTGATCATCCTGGTTGCCCTCCTCTGAACACGCTCCAGCTTGTCTGTATCCTTCTTGAATTGTGTAGCCCAGAACTGGACACAATACTCTAGATGAGGCCTAACCAGGGCTGAATAGAGAGGAACCAGTACCTCACGTGATTTGGAAGCTATACTTCTCTTAATGCAGCCCAAAATAGCATTGGCCTTTCTTGCAGCCATATCGCACTGTTGGCTCATATTCAGCTTGTGATCTACAACAATTCCAAGATCCTTCTCGTTTATAGTCTTGCTGAGCCAAGTATCCCCCGTCTTGTAACTGTGCCTTTGGTTTCTATTTCCTAAATGTAGAATTTGGCATTTATCCCTATTAAATTTCATTCTGTTGTTTTCAGCCCAGCACTCCAGCCTATCAAGACCACTTGAAGTTTGTTTCTGTCTTCCAGGGTATTAGCCATCCCACCCAATTTTGTGTCATCTTCAAATCTGATAAGCGCTCCCTGCACCTCCTCGACCAAATCATTAATAAAAATATTGAAGAGCACTGGGCCCAGGACTGAGCCCTGCAGTACCCCACTTGTTACCTCAATGTATAGTTTTAAATGTTCACCTTTTTTGCATGGAAAATATTCTAGAAACACTTGGTAAATGTTCACATTTAGAGCTGTTTCCTATGAAGCTTGTATTCTTAAAGGTGAACGGTGAAACTGAAATGTTAACTACTTTATGAGGCCTGTCTCTGTCAGTGGCTATTCTTTCTGGCCCTAGGGTGACCTTATGGAAAGGAGGACAGGGCTCCTATATCCATAACAGTTGTACTGAAAAGGGAATTTCAGCAGGTGTCATTTGTATGCATGCAGCACCTGGTGAAATCTCCTCTTCATCACAACAGTTAAAGCTGCAGGAGCCATGCCTAGTGTGACCAGATACAAATAAATGAATAAATAAAATTTGCATTTTAAATGTTTTAACATTACAGCAGGTTTAATTATATTTTTAACTTTTCTATAGTTCTATTTATATGTTTTAATTTAATTTTGTAAAGCATGGGTCAAATAATAATAATAATAATAATAATAATAATAATAATTTATTTGTCCCCTGCTTTACAAAATTAAATTTTAATTTTTGTGAACCGCCCAGAGAGTTCCGGCTATTGGGCGGTATAGAAATGTAATAAATAAATAAATAAATAAATATTTTTCACTTTACATTAAAACTATCTGCTACTCCAATGCCTCTACTGCTCCTTCTGTCCAGTATAAATATTCTCCCTGAATCCAGTGTTCTGCTCTTGGCACAAAAGCTGGACTTTGGGAATAGAACTTTCCTACCCAAAACACCTTCCCTGTTCAATTCAGCTGACATATGCATGTCTACACCTAAGGGTGGGGAGGGAGGGAGGAAGATCACAGACTTAGGGTGACCAGATGATCCAGAAAGCCCCAGAGACTTCCGGTAAAAGGAAGCGTCTCTGGGGCAACCGGGTCTGGCCCCCAAATTCCAGGAAAACGTGTGCCCAGCAGGGGAACACGTTCCTTAGCCCCTCCCTGTGCCGATCTGGCCTTCTATTTGGCCTGTGCGATCACACCGGCCAAATAGAGGCCTTGATCAGCGCAGGGGTGGGGCTGGAAGGACGTGTTTAGGAACTCCCGGAAACAAAACCCAAGCCACTCCTGCGCATTCATCTGGGCTTCTTCTGGGACATCCCAATGACACTGGCCCAGAAGAAACCCAGATGTATGATGGGAGGGGCTGGAGGAGCCGTTTCTGGAAGTGCCGGAACGGGTCTCTCATCTGCTTCTGTGATCTTCCCCAGTGTCTAGACAGCCACACGACATCCCAGAATGGAAGAGGGACATCGCAGATGCCTTTTTTCTTTTTTAAAGAGGACCGAGTCATGAAGCCCCAATCCAGGGGAAAAGGTAAGGGGGGAAATGCACCCAAACTCACCCACCCCCACCATCCCAGGGACAGCGAACTTGCTGCCCACTCACCCCCAAAGGTCCATGAGTGGACAACCATGAGTGTGCAATAAATCACTTGTTTAGAGGAGCTCAAAATGATCATTCACACTACGGGCATGTCTACACCAGCCATTTATCCCGGGATCATCCCTGTGCATCCAAATGACACACAGGGGATCCCGGGAGAAGGCAGGGACGAACCCTCTATTTTCCTGAGATAGTCCTTAGGTGTAGAAAGGGCCTAGTACCTTCACTACTACTTTTGTAGTGGTATTGGACTGCACTGATAACTGTTGGGGTACAATCCACATTCCATATAACTCTTTCATAGTGTTATTTCCTACTTTTTATTCCACATTTGTAACAATTTGACAAAAGTTGTAGATCTGGTCCAAGCCAATGCATTTTAATCAAGCTTCAGGAATAAGGCTTTCTTCTTGCTTCTGGTAGAGTTCACATGGGCAGAGAACCTCCTACAGGAAGCTAACACAGGAAATCCCCTGCTGCGTGTAGAAATGGAAAAAAAATACATTTCTGTCAGCGAGGCTGGCTTCCAGAAGATGGCCATGATGAGATCACTGACTGACTTCCATGGTTTGTCTGATGTTGTAACCCACGGAAAACTGAATTCTCCCCAGAGTTAGAAATCATGTGAGGGGGGTTGAAAGAGGCAATGTCTTCAGAGGAGGCTGAGGAAGAGGGAAAGAGTTTGAAATACAAATACCCAGAAAAACAGGCCTGCTATTCATTATATCCTGCGAAGCAGTATAAGGGACTCCAGACTGTATAGTCCTCCAACATGAGTTTCAGACATGTTTCCCTTAAGAAGTCAACTCTCCGATAGATCAGGCTCCCCTTGATTCATGTTTTGTTGTCATTGGGCCAGAACCTGATAAAACAATAACTTTGGGGGCACTTGTGGTCTCCTGAATCAGCACTTTGAAGTCCAGACAACTTGTTTAACTGTTCCCCTGCCGCAAGAGATTCCAGCCGAAAACACGGCTAAGGCTGGTTCAAATTCTTCCAGGTTCCAGAAATTACACCCACTTCTGACAGTGGCTAATACAAACCAGGACTGGGCAAAATCTTTAAGGCTGTTGTGTCTGGCTATTTGAAAAAAGGAATTCGTTGGCAAAGGGCCCAGAGTTGTATAGGCTTTGTCCAGAGTAGTATAAGGGCTAGGAAGTCTAATGTTAGGAACTATAAAGAAAGAATCAAGAGGGAGCATTAATATGGGCTTGATTAATTTGGAATGCAAAAAAGTGTGATGCCTTAAACATTTAAAGAACGCCAAGAACAAAAGGCAAAACAGAGAGATTTTATCATTGCAGGATGGTTGCTTTTAGCATTCACCATAAGTGACATTAGAAAGAGACAGAGACACAATAATGTGCTTTTTTCCCAGTTGTCCAGTGTAGAAATATGGATTAGAGGGGAACCTTGGAAGTTCTGCACCTCACACACCTAAACAATGATGCAAGTCCTTATTGCCACCTCATGGTTAATCCAATATGAGATCCTGTCTCCATCTACTGGTACACTTAATCCACCAATTAATTATGTCATTAGGTTTAAATGATTTTAAATGTAAATACTTCATTTGATTGTAACAGGTTCGTGCTTGTTCACTTTCAGGCATTTAGGTGACTAGCAGGAATTCCCAGTTATCCTTATGTGTGAAAATTTTGAAATTAAAGCATTTTTCTATTTTAATTTAATTTACAATTAATGTTATTTGAGATCAAAACATTCATGCCTTTTTCTACTGTTACATTTTAAATTTTGTGGAAATTTCAAAATGAAAGAAGTAGACACGGTTCTACATTTTGTTACTTATCTATAACATTTATATTTAGCAGTTAATTAGGGTGACCCTATGAAAAGGAGGGCAGGGCTCCTGTATCTTTAACAGTTACATAGAAAAGGGAATTTCAGCAGGTGTCATTTGTATATATGGGGAACCTGGTGAAATTCCCTCTTCATCACCACAGTTAAAGCTGCAGGAGCTATACTGCAGCTATATATGACCAGAATTAAAAGAGGGCACTACTAAGCCCCACTAAATCCAATGGAACGTGCTCCCAAATAATTGTGTACTGGATCACAGGATTAGAGAGGTTCTCAAATGGCATTCTCTGTGGGTCTCCTCACCACCAGCACCACCCACACCCAGATATGATATATGCACAAAAAGTCTTGTTATGTGTAAATCCAGCTGGCTCTCAGACAGACAGACGCACGGATTGCAGTATTTGGAAATCTAGCTGCAAATGTCATAGAGTTGTGACTGAGCCAGCTGTGCAAATTACTAATATTTGTATTTGGCAGCATCAGTTGTATCCATCATGCTTGCACAGGGGGTGAGATGGAAATAAAAAATAAATTGTTTCATAAATTGTATTGTAATATATAAATAATAAATTCAGATAAGCCTGGGGATAATCAACCCAGTTCTTAAGAATGTAATGTGAGAATTAACCCTTATACTTGAAAACATCCATTGTTATGGGGGGAAATGGCTTAGTAAGGCGACCCAAACCATCACAAAACATTACAAATTGCAGTCTCACACACTCAGAGACACATGTCACCCTAACCCAGTGGTTCCCAAACTTTTTCAGGTCACCGCCCCCTTGGTTCCACAAACTCATGCCCAGTGCCCCCTACCCTACACTATAAAAATAATTATTCAGAATTGCGGTTTTCAACGACCCACTAAGGAAGATAATAACAATAAAATTCAAATCAGTAACAATTAATTGAATATTTATTCAAAATCCAATTACGATTTTTTTAGTTTATTCAATTAAACCTAATTGATGAACTTGATCCAGTGATATCATCTTTTCAAAGTCTGATAGTCATTTAGCAAAAATATTAGATATCCCATTTAGTAACTAGGGTAGAGGACCTCACTATTCTGTAAATTCTTAACGTGATAGTTGGGCTTGATGAAGTGATACCAGTTTCCCAATGTCTGGTTTAAAGTCACTTAACACGAGTCTTGAATCACCTCATTTAGTAATCTAGAGTCGATTTCTTTGCTTGGAGAGAAGTAGGCAGACCACACTAAAACCACGTTCCACCAAATATGGTGTTGGAAATGCAGCCAGGAGCTTCTGAACCACTCTCCATAGTGCAGGATAGCGACCAGAAATTTCCTTCTGTAACCAAAACTCCTGGTACAGAAAAGACCACCTCGAGCGCCCCCCTGCTGCCCCTTTGCCTCTTAACGCTCCCCTATGCAATCCCACCGCCCCGAAGGGGGCAGTACCGCCCACTTTGGGAACCACTGCCCTAACCTAAGGCATGCAGTCATAAATGTCACTATTATCTTCAATGGAGCTTACTCTCAAGCAAGCGTGTGCTCAAGATTGCAGCCAGAGTCCCTCAGTGGAGGGGCTGAGGTGGAGTTCTGATCCAGCAGGATCAGTGCTCAGTTGCTCAAGTCACCCTTCATCTGCCCAAAGCAGGATAGTGTGAACCGTTCCTTTCCTCTTGTTCTGTTTGGTTCTGGCACGCCGTGCCAAGCTCAGTTTAGATAGAAACAGTCTGTGAAAGAGCCACAAGAGGGTGCTATGATGAAATCCCCTTGCATTAATTAACCCATTTGCAACTTTTGTTCAAATGTTGTGTTACCCTCCAGGAATCTCCTGGTATTCTGGTTTGAATAAAATGTGGCCATGTAAGCATGGCCTAGACAGCCCAACCCTATTGTCACAGCACCACAACTCTGGCTTCAGCGAAGGCACAATTCTGTTGTCAGCAAAAAGAAAAAGACAAGCCAGCTGGGCTTTCCTGCTTGCCAGGAACTACACACACACACACACACACACACACACACACACATAGTCCCCCTCCTTTAGTGATCCACTTGGTCAGCATTTTATTTCAAGAGGCTTTGCTCATTTCATCAATCTAAACATAAGCCTAGAGGAAGGATTGTTTTTTTATTTATATATATATATATATATATATATATATATATATATTAAAGCCCCTTGGACGGCTCGGTCTGAAACATTCTTTAGCGTTGACTAAAAAGTCTGACTGCACTTTCCCCCCTCCCACTCTCACAATCGTTTTAAATTAAAGTGTTTAAGTCCATTCACTGTTTGCCAGAGGGAGGTATGAACAAAATCTCGTGTGGGTGGGTTCCACACTGCTCAGACATGACTGGACTTGGCAGACTCTTCCCAGATGGACCAGGCCAGGTGGATGTTTTGTGACACGGAAATTCAAAGGGTACTGTGAAACCACTTAAACCCCTTTAGGATTTGGTCTTAAGCCAGATCTTTCCTCCAGAGAGGAAACTTTGCTACAGCAGAGCCCTTCCAGGGCCAAGAGCACAAGAGGAGCTTGATCAACTTACAAGTTTACTGAGAAGCCACAAATCTGATCATCAGATGTATCCCTACCATTCACTTCCTACATACACACCCAGAGAGAGAGAGAGAGAGAGAGAGAGAGAGAGCAGTCTGGATCAGGTTGAATTGGGAGGTGCCCCCACAAACGTCTGCCATTGAAAATGGTGTGCTGGCCCAGTATCAGCAGCAGTTGTGTGTGGACAGGACCAGGGCGGAGCAGTGGGGCCAGTTGGCATGGGCCTACAATTTTCAGGGGGTCTACTCCGAGTCCCCCTGGTAGAGGTAAAGGGGGACCCTTTGGTAAAGATTTCTTACAAAGTAGCTCTCCTGTGAGTGAGCTGTACTAGGGTGACCAACTGTCAGGATTTCCCCGGATTTGTCCTGGTTTTTGTTCTTTCCATGGTGTCAGGGGGGATTTTCTATAATTTTCAATAATGTCCTGGAATGACACACCTTCCTCTTTAAGGCTGCCATTAGCATGGCAGGAGGGAGTGACATGCTTTCTTGAGGCACATCGTTCTCCCACCCCGAGCTCCAATTGAGGTCTTAAAGGGGAAAGTGGGTCATTCGTGGACATTATAGAAAAGGCCCCAATTGGAGTGGATGGTGGTGGTGCAGAATGAAATCCTTTCCCCTCCTCCACTCCAATCGGGTTCTTTAAGGTGGTGGGGGAATAACGTACTTTCTGCAGGACTCAGAAAGCTGCTTCCCCACACACACACTAGGTGTCCTCTTTTTTGGTTTCCCAAATATGGTCACCCTAGCTGTACTGACTCCATTTTGAGACAGCCCAAAAGTCAAGGTATCTTCACCCCCCATCTTGAGCAGAGATGAGACAAACGCACATGAATGGGGCTGAGAGCAATCACAAAAGGCTAGATCAAGCGATTTTTATAAATTGTTCTAGTTCATATGTATTTAGAACTGATTAAAAAATACTTAATGGGCAGTTTGAAATGTGGCCTACATTTCCCATCTGGCCCGGGCCTATTACCACCTTTGCCCGGCCCTGGATAGGACAAGAAGAGCCTGGCCAGATCAGACCAAGACAACTCCACTTTGTCCAGTTTCTTTTTCCCCATGGTAGCCAACCAGCTGTTTCTGGTAAGCCCACAAGAGGGGCGCAGAGGAAACAACCCTTCCCTCTTGTTTGTCCCCACAACTACTGGAAAGCCAACAAGAGCTCCCTGTTTAAGTTGAATCATCTGTAGGGGATGAGGGTTAAAATAGTTTGGGGTGGAAATAGGCCAGAAGCATACGGTAAAACATGACAGCCAGTCAAAGGTATTTGTGGCCCACAGCAGAAAATGCTCATGCCAGAGATATCGAGAGAGAGAGAAACCATGTATAATGTTCTATTCTAATGCTAGAAACCTCTGAACCAAGGTGGGAGAACCATCATGGCCACTATACAATGGAAAACTGGCGGAATAAAAATAGTGGTGTACTATTGGATGCAAACTCTATAGAAGGACATAATGAAGGTAGTTTCACTCTGTACATCGAAGAGGGCACAGGGACAAACAAACAAATGTGGCCATGCTATCATCCCCTTGACCAAAATGCTTAGAGTGATCTTGAGAGGAAGTGTTGGAGTAATGGGCGACTTCAAAGTAATGAGCGACTTTCATAGATAACGTGAGTAAGGGGAGAGATGACATATAAGGTGTATAAGATTCTGTATCATATGGAGAAAGTGGACAGGGAGTTGAAGCACCAGGACCTTTTGATTAGCAGGACGATAATCTGCCATCCCTCTCAGGCTGTGGGTCTCTGAGCTTAGCTGCCATCCTCACAGTTGCTGGGAGGAAATGGGTTTTCGCAGCAACAATATATTGTGTTAAGGTGGTCAAAAGACCCACCCACCCACCAAAAGACCCCCTTTCTGGGGAAACAGTGTACACCAAGCACTCAAGGCTCTGCCACCAGACCCCTCCTCCTTTCCCTCTGTTCATTAATGAAGAGTCATCAGAATGCAGTTGGCCGGTTGCTCAAGGTTGCCCTGCACTCACCACCCACAGAGCAGGGTTTAGTCTGCTCAGCAAATGTAGCAGTTTCCAAAAACACAACTGCTAAGGCTTGGATCTCAGATCCAAGTTGCCATTATCCCAGACATTTTGGCGCACCGCTCCTTGTAATCACCCCACCCCACCCCAGTGGTCAGCAAAGTCAGCTTCGCCCGCTT
The DNA here is from genome assembly GCF_023053635.1 of Elgaria multicarinata webbii. Classification (NCBI taxonomy): domain Eukaryota; kingdom Metazoa; phylum Chordata; class Lepidosauria; order Squamata; family Anguidae; genus Elgaria; species Elgaria multicarinata. Next base: position 21,374,586 of record NC_086172.1, read on the forward strand.
ATCTGGTCCAGTAAGTTACACAAACAGGGCATAGTTGTCACAATATTATGTATTGTTAGCTGTTAGAAATAGTTTCATTTATGGAAAATGTATAACTCTGCAATCAATAAGGGATGGGAGGAGGGAGGACCCATGAGCTCATCAGGAGGGGCAGGGGATGTTAGAAAAGATGTTGGTTGTGGATGATGGGTAGGGAAGCTCGTCTTCGATCCGTCGAGGGTGAGTTTCCTCCTACACGTGTAGTTCAATAAAGAATGGTCACTGAATCTGGACTTGTCTGGTTTTCTTGTTCCCTCTCTCCTGGTTGGTTTTTTTTACCCTAACGATTGTTGTGAGCTATCCCCGTGGTAATGAAAAGTATTTTGGGGTGGCCTGGTCTTGAATGGGCAGGTAAGACCCCGTCATTTTAGAAAAGACCTGGTCCTGGTGGAATTGAAATCTTCTCGAACAAGTTTGTTGATTTTGAGAAACTGTCATCATCAAACACACAGCCCATCCCCGGTGATGCTGGGAAAAGAAACTCTTGGAAAATCTTGAGCTATTTGGTCTTATACTGCTTGGGGATATGCTGTGTCCTTTTCCCATGCAATCTCAGGTATTTCCAGCCAAAGTCCAACATGCTAACTACTACACTGCCCTGAGTGCTATGCTGTGTACTGCTGCTCTTTGGGGCAGGAAGAGTGTCGCTGTGTCACACACACACACACACACACACACACAAATATAGATACAGATTGACACAGCTATCTGCAATTTTGGGCTCTCTGTGGAGGCGAGTGTCTACTTTTTATATTATTATTATTATTATTATTATTATTATTATTATTATTATTTATTACATTTTTATACCGCCCAATAGCCAAAGCTCTCTGGGCAGTCCACAAAAATTAAAACCATAATAAAACAACCAATAGTCTAAAAACACAAATACAAAATACAGTATAAAAAGCACCAACCAGGATAAAACCACGCAGCAGAAATTGATATAAGATTAAAATACAGTTAGAACAGTAAAATTTAAATTTAAGTTAAAATTAAGTGTTAAAATACGGAGAGAATAAAATTTAACAATTTATGGAGGAATTCATGACAACCACTGCTTGTAGTCATGAATTCCACCGTAAGCACATCAGAATTGCCTTCTTTTAGAGGTTCACTTTCCAAAAGTCAGATATTTGCAGAAGCCGCAAGCAGGACATCCCAGAGTTTAATACAGACTTATGCTGTGGAATAGGAAAATGGGTATTGCCAAGGGCAATATCTTTGTTGGTGTTGTGATTAGGTTGTAATGTAAAGGGAAAGAACTTGGCTTTGATACATACAGGGCTGACCCCAGGTTTTAGAGATGTACTAGATCAGTGGTCCTCAACCTTTTTTGCTCCATTCCCCCCTTTCACCATCGTTCAGAATATAATTCCCCTCTTCCCAAGATAGTCTAACTCAAAAGGTGCATTCCAAATAATATGCATATAATATTGAAAAGCTTTTATTTTTTTTCAAGCCCTAAACGGTTTGGGGCCAGGTTATTTGAAGGAACGCCTCCTCCCATATGTACCTACCCGGACCTTAAGATCATCTACAGGGGTCCTTCTCCATGAGCCCCTGCCAAAGGAAGTGAGGCAGGTGGCTACTAGGAGGAGGGCTTTCTCCGCTGTGGCACCCCAGTTGTGGAATGAGCTCCCCAGAGAGGTCCGCCTGGCGCCTACATTGTACTCCTTTTGTCGCCAGCTGAAGACCTTTTTATTCACTCAGTATTTTAACACTTAATTTTAACTTAAATTTAAATTATACTGTTTTAACTCTGTATTTTAACCTTATATCAATTGTGCTTTTTATACTGTATTTTGTATTTGTGTTTTTAACCTGTTGGTTGTTTTATGATGGTTTTAATTTTTGTGAACCGCCCAGAGAGCTTCGGCTATTGGGCGGTATAAAAATGTAATAAATAAATAAATAAATAAATAAATTTCTATATTAGTCCCATTTAAAGGGGCAACGCAAAGCATGGCCCCTTTTACATTCTCAGCTCCCATGCTTTGCGTTGCCCCAGGGAAGAGAGGCAGCAGGACGGGGGTGGGGGCAGAGTGCATCTTGCCTAGGCCCCCCTCAGACATGGTTTGCATGCAGAGGCTTCAATGTACAAACGTAGCACTGCATGAATAGATCTGGCAACCTCCCCATTCATCTCAATGTCATCTCATTTTAAAAATGAGACTTTCGAGAAGCGGACCAAGGAATCTCCTGCTCACAGGTTGCCCTCTGTGCACATCAGACTCAGTGCCATAGAATTTCACATGGTCATGACATTTGGGTCAATAGCTGGGGCAGGATCTACACTACTGCTTCATAATGGTTTATAACAGTAGTGACAACTGTTTAGGCCCAGGACACACTGCATATACAGTTTGCAAAGTGTTATTTTCTGCTTGGTGTAGATCTAGCCTGGGTTTCTCTTTCATCACATCTGGCCCCTGTGTGCTCATTAGACAGATTCATGAACTTCTTGCAAATCTTTCCCTGAACTCAATCTGACTTTCTTATTTGCTGCCACACCCAAACACAGGCCGGTTTTGTCTGGTTATAGCATTTCTTTCACAGCTCATTCAATGTAGATTGGGGCCCCAAACACCCATAAACATGGATAACCCTGTCATAGGAGCAGTGTGGTTCATTCACTTGATATTACTGCTGACTTCTCTTTCTCCATAGCCATTAACAAAGCCCATCTCTGAAATTGCAAAAGGACACAACAGTGGGTGGGAGAGGGCGCTTATTCTGCATCATATTATCTGCCCTTTAAAGTAGGATGCCACAGGAAAGCAGAACTTAAGTCCATTTATAATGAGTTTGCACAAACTCCCCGACCCTTCGACCCCTAGGTAGTAATTTGCACGTGATTCAAGTACTGGAACAGGAGGGCTGAAGATTGGTTTCTGTGTGAGTCAGCTCTACCCGGATATTGTCTGTCTGCCTGTGTTTGTTCTCCTCGCCCTGGGGGCAGGCTTTCTCGCCTCCCAACCCCCTATACTCTTACCCTCCCTCTGCCTCTGCCTCTGCCCCCCCCTCTCCATTTTTAGCCTTCTCTAGCCCCACTCAGGCATTTATTTGGGTAGATCATATGAACTCATGGAAAAGGTAATTCAGATCTTGCCTTCCCTCCAGACACTTGCCTGTCTTTCACTTGCCTGCCTGTCTTTCACTTGCCTGTCTTTCACTTGCCTGCCTGTCTTTCACTTGCCTGCCTGTCTTTCACTTGCCTGTCTTTCACTTGCCTGCCTGTTTTTCACTTGCCTGTCTTTCACTTGCCTGCCTGTCTTTCACTTCTACATTAATGCACACAAACATGTACATTCACAAACTAATCTGCATGTGTCCAGATGTGTGTGGGCTCTGGCCAAATGGAAGTCAGGGTGCAATCCCTGTACCCACCCCCCTGCACTTGTTCATTTCCACCCAAATGAACACTTAGGTGGATTTCTCTTTATCTGATCTTTTATTTAATGAGAACTTTTTTAAAAAATAAAATGTACGTAATGACCCTGGTGTGACCAAACTGTGTGGGTTAGGATGCATCTGTAACAGGGCCGGGCAAAGCTGGTAATAGGCCCAGGCCAGATAGGAAATGTAGGCTACATTTCAAACTGCTCATTAAGTATTTTTTTAATCAGTTCTAAATACATATTATTTATAAACGATTCATAAAAAAGGTCATGGCAAGCACTTTTATTCAAGATGTATATAAGTCATCACTTCTTCACATTCAGGAATGCTTTACGTGCTTTTCTTTGGGCAAATTCATCATCAACGACAGAAAAATCAAGCAACTTTGCCCAGGGGGACTTGGAGTAGGCCCCCTCAAAATCATAGGCCCATGCCAACTGGCCCTACTGCACACACACACCCCGCCCGGCCCTGATCTGTAAAAGACCAATGCCCATAGACAATATGGAAAAATTATCTGGGAGCTGTTTGCAACAGTTCCCTGATTATAAATGATGGTGCTGTGACCATCATTGATGGCTCTCCATCAAAGACAGGGGAGAGAAATGGCAGTGGCTGAAAGAGAGAAAAGGGGGTAGCCATAATGATTTAGTTCTTAAGAGAACTAGCGGTTGCTCAACCCAACGCATAAAATGGCAGACTTGCTGGTGATCACCTGGGCATAGAATCCACACTTCAGCCAAGATAAAGGGCTTCTTTAGACATATCTATCTAAGGGCTTGGACACATCCAGTAGGCCATCATGCCATAGAATACCTCCTCTCATGCAAGCACTGAGTCATTACTGATTCTTGGAGGGACGCCAGCTTTCGCTGACGTTTTCTTGGCAGGCCTTATAGCGGGGTGGGTTGCCGTTGCCTTCCCCAGCCGTTATTACCTTTCCCCCAGCTAACTGGGTACTCATTTTACCGACCTTGGGAGGATGGAAGGCTGAGTCGACCCAAGCCGGCAGCCTGAAACCAGCTTCCGCTGGGATCGAACTCAGGCCATGGGGAGAGTTTCAGCTGCTTCACTGCTCTGCACCATCTGCTTTAAAAGCCTCCACAGTTTCAAAATCAGTTTTCAACACAGCACAGGCTTGCTATTCAGGAAACAAAAGCCCAAAAGGGACTCATCCAGGTAGAGCCAGTCATAAGGCTCTTTGGATCCTGCTCCAAAATTCCAGATTGCCCATCACCAGTGCAACAGTGATAAGGTAAGGTGTGTATGAAATCCAAAGAACTTACTATTTTTATCACCTGGATGTGCCCAGAGGAAATGATTAGGAACCAATCTGCATTTAAAAAGTGGTTCCTAATCATTTTATTTGGGCACATCCAGGTGTTGTTTTATTGTGTGTGTGTGTGGGGGGGGGGAATAGTAAGTCACAAAAGAAGGGAAATCATTGGCCAGAAATCTATTGGATTCTATGCCTGAGGGGAAGGAGGCCAGAAATGATTGCATTGACATATCTCCTCTGCTATTTCCTTTTCATGAGCCTAGCAAGGAACTGCTTTCTGTCAAGCGGTATGAGTCACTTCTCAGAGGAAGACACTCAAACAGAAAAGCAGACAGAACACAACCGAGGCCAACATACTATTCTGTTGAAAGTTCAGCCCCTTGTCAAAGGAAGAAGCTGGACTGGAGGAGACAAAACTAGGTAATAAAAGGTAGGACTGCTGGATGGATGGAAGTTCACGACAGCCTAGTATTTCAGCACCCCATTATGCGGAAATACCTTGTTATGTCAGATTCTTTATTCTTTGGTCCGTTACTTACACCCTTTGGGCATACATCGTTCCCTCTGTCTTTGAAGGTCAAGAGTGAGTATCAATCCTTATGTTGCCAAATGGCACCTGCCATGCACAAGCCCTATGAAGAGAGACTGAAACAACTGGGCATGTTTAGCCTGGAGAAGAGAAGATTGAGGGGAGACATGAGAACACTCTTCAAATACTTAAAAGGTTGTCACACAGAGGAGGGCCAGGATCTCTTCTCGATCCTCCCAGAGTGCAGGACACGGAATAACGGGCTCAAGTTAAAGGAAGCCAGATTCCAGCTGATCATCAGGAAAAACTTCCTGACTGTTAGAGCAGTACGACAATGGAACCAGTTACCTAGGGAGGTGGTGGGCTCTCCCACGCTAGAGGCATTCAAGAGGCAGCTGTACAACCATCTGTCAAGTATGCTGTAGGGTGGATTCCTGCATTGAGCAGGGGGTTGGACTCGATGGCCTTACAGGCCCTTTCCAACTCTACTATTCTATGATTCTATGATTCTAAGATGGAGGGAAGGAGGGAGGGAGGTATCAGCAGGCTTGAAGGAACCCTGATAAACCAGAGAGCTTCGGCTATTGGGCGGTATAAAAATGTAATAAATAAATAAAATAAAATAAAAAACCCCAAGCTTTACAAAAGAACAACAACAACATCAACAACATGATTAGTGGGGAGGCGGGAACCAAGCATTTAAAAGACAAACTGAACATGTTTAACAGGCCTGAAACAAAAATGGGGAGCATGGGGGTAGCAATAGAGGGAATCTTTATTAAACTTCCACATACAAAATGGGAAGGGACAGCTAACACCTCAAAAGTCAGGAATACATTTCAAAATGACCTTGACAACTGGGGTGAAACTAACAAAGCAAAACTCAACAAAGACAACAGTAGAAGTTCTGCATATAGGCAAAAATAAATAAATAAATGGGTATCCGATGGGAGACGTACCTAGTTTGGCAACAGTACAAGTGAAAAGCAGCTTGGGATTGTAGTTGATCACAAACTGAACATGAGTCAGCAGGGTGATACAGCTGCAAGAAAGGGCAATGCAATTTTAGGCCGCATTCAAAGCACCCTTTCTTTCCAAGTTACAAGATGTAATAGTTCTACTTTATTTTACTCTAGACTGACCTCATCTGGAGACCTGTGTCCAGTTCTGGGCACCACACTTTAAGAAGGGTGAAGTAGACAAATTATTTTTTATTATTATTTATTTATTTATATAGCACCATCAATGTACATGGTGCTGTACAGAGTAAAACAATAAAATAGCAAAACCCTGCCGCATAGGCTTACATTCTAATAAAATCATAATAAAACAATAAGGAGGGGAAGAGAATGCACCAAACAGGCAGTATAAAAGTCAGAGCAAAACCAAGTTTTAAAAGCTTTGAAATGGGTTCAGAGGAGGGCAATGAAGGTGGCCAAGGGTATGGAAAAGAAGTCCTATGAGGAAAGATGGAAGGAACGGAGTAAGCTTAGCCTGAAGAAGCAAAGCCTGACACATTCTAGTGGGCAGATTATTGTTAAACATTAGGATGGCCTTGATGGCCTTGTAGGCCCCTTCCAACTCTGCTATTCTATGATTCTATGAGAAACGTGTCAATGGCAAGAGCAGTTGGGCAAAGGGACCATATACGTAGGGCTACAATGGTTCCTTCCTCGCTGGAGGGCTTAAACCAGAGGGTGGGCAGCTTTATGTTGGGGACGCTGTAGCTCTGGACATCCTGAATCGAGCAGGAGGCCAGACTACAAAGCCTTTTCCATCTCGGTCACTCAGTGGGTTGCATCCAATGTTAGTCTAACTTAAGTCTCATTCATTTCAATGGGTCTACTTTAAGAAGAGCTAATATGGAATACAAACATACATTCTCTGTGCTTTTCCCAGGGAAACTCTTACCTACCAAAGCACATTGACTGTTTCATTTAGTATTAACACCTGAACACCCAATGATATTATATATGTTATTGACTTAAAAGGCTCTATTGGCCACATGTTGCATGTTAGGAAAATCACCGATGCATGTTTATCTTTCGGAAATTGCAAACAGCACATGGTTAGATTATGGAACTCACTACCACAAGATGTAGTGATGGCCACCAATTTCGATGGCTTTAAAAGGGGGGTTGGATAAATTCCTGGAGGCAAAGGCTATCCATAGCTACTAGCCCTAATGCTTGTGTGCTTTCTCCAGTATTCAAGGCAGTAAGCCTGTGTGCACCAGTTGCTGGGGAACATGGGTTGGAGGGTGCTGTTGCACTATGTCCAGCCGATAGCTGGTTGGCCACTGTGTGAACAGAGTGCTGGACTAGATGGACCTTTGGTCTGATCCAGCATCAGGGCTCTTATGTGCTTATGTTCTTAAACTGTTATGGGGGGATGCAGCAGGAGGGCAAGACGATCTCTTTGTGCTGCGTCCAGGTGCCATCTGGCAATGCCGCAGCCCAGGGCCTGCCCCAGAAGTTAGACACTGTGTGAACAGTATGCTGGACTGAGATGGACACTTTGTCTGATTTAGCAGGACTCTTCTTCTGTTTTTATGACGGTTTACAGAACAGAGCCATGTAGGTTAGCCCCCTTCCTACCATCCACCCTTTGGGTTGGCCTTTGGAAGACCTCTTTGCACATCCAAATGTATATGCATAGAGCTCCTCCATGCAAGAGGTTACATGTGGGCATCCTCTCCAGCACAATCCCTGATCGATGGGAGGCTATGGGCATGTCGGTCCATTTTTGCATCTTCTACTTGTATGATTTCCCCCTACCTGCCTGAGGCAAGCATGGATTAGTCTTGGCAGCTCTTCTACCAGCATTGCATCGGTGTATTTCAAGTTTTGGCTTATAATGTATATAGTATTGCTCACATTTGAGTCTTATCATAGAATCATAGAGTCATAGAATAGCAGAGTTGGAAGGGGCCTACAAGGCCATCAAGTCCAACCCTCTGCTCAATGCAGGAATCCACCCTAAAGCATCCCTGACAGATGGTTGTCCAGCTGCCTCTTGAAGGCCTCTAGAGCAGCCTTCCTCAACCTGGGGCGCTCCAGATGTGTTGGACTGCATCTCCCAGAATGGGCATTCTGGGAGTTGTAGTCCAACACATCTGGAGCGCCCCAGGTTGAGGAAGGCTGCTCTAGAGGCAGCTATATTGCAATCTTCTACGTGTCTACTCAGAAACAAACCCCATAACTTCAATGGGGCTTACTCCCAAGTAAGTGTGTATAGGATTGCAGCCTTAGTATTCATTGGAGTTGATATGAAATAAATGAGCAGCTGGCTCTGTGCAGTTCATGAAAAATACTTAATCCTTGTTCTGTCATCCCGTCTGGAGAAAATTGTCCAGGTGAAAGAATAGCTCCATTTGTGACTTACCAAAATGACTGCATGTTAAAGTTATCGAAATCCCCAAATATAAGCTGAATATTTGCTGTTGTTGTCCAAGAAGAATTAAGCAATCACATCATCATCATACAAACATGAGGATAATGTATTTTTTATTAAACAATTGTAAAGGTGGCTGGCTTACTCATGAAACTAGAACAGCAGTAAAGCAAGGGAAAGCGTTCACGATGCATGCAAATAAGTCAGATGCCTTTTCCCAATTTTCCTTGGGAAAATTGCCTACTAATATGGAATTAGTTATCTATTAGGTTTTTGGCCTCAAATTCATGCCAAGTACTTGTTAGACAAATGGCCTGATTTGTTAAGATCCTTTTTGTTGTTGCTGCAAACATTTCATTAGGTCACTCATTGCTTATCCAAAGTGCGTAAAACCCAGTGCATAAATAAATACCCTGGCTTCTATATAGCTAAAACTGAGCTGCCTTTTCATTCTGCTTGGTGAAGACTCTTTCATCCATATACATGAGTCAAATAACACAGACCTATTTTCTGGGATTAATGTAGTAATTCCTCTTCAACATCACAGTTGTTTGCTGAGACTTAAAATCAGGTATCCTTGTGTACTAAACAAGTATCACAGCCAGGGGGTCCCCACAATATAGAATCACAGACCCCATCGCTAAGAGGTCTACATCTCCTCTTAATTATAGGAGCAATCAGATGCATAACTTCTAGTCCTGCATCAGGTTCCCCCAAATGAGCAACTGCACCCCAGCCAAGACCAGCTAAAACTCTCTGCTTTCTGAGCTCCATCACACCAGCGATTTACCACACTCTCGCCATGCCTGGTATGTGTTTTTGCAGCATGGTACTCACATGACGTCATCCCTATCCTGCGCTCATCTCACCTCTTCCCCTCCCTTTTCCATCTTATTTTGGAGTGGGGAAAGGTTTTTTTTTTACCTCCATGAGCAATACAGCTGCTCCTCCCTCCTGTGTATTGCTGTTCTTGCTCTATATTGGACCATCCCATTTTTTGTAGAAGGGTGATCTTGCTGACAAAAGAGGAAGGCAAGACAGTTCTCTACTCAACTGCTCAACTTTGAAGGGGGAGGGAAAGAGGGCACCTGAACACCCCGTGGAGAAGGTGAGCGAGGCCACCGCCGTCCATGCCGGGACTCAGTCCCACTCAAATCTATGGTTCTCACTCCTTCGTAGGCATGTCTAGGTTTCCTGACCAGAACAATATCTGCTTCCCCTTGCCATGCCAACATTGACCACAAACTTCTCCAAAAACTATTATAATATTTTCTCTTCACTTATCACATTTAATATGATCTTGGGAAAAAGTATAGTGTTGTTTTACCATAATTGTGCAGTTTCAGGCTGCCGTACTATTGTATTTGCGCAGGAATATATATATATATATATATATATATATATATATATATATATATATTCTAAAAAAATTAACTGCAGGGGGAAGGAGGACGTAGGGGCAGGGTGGAAGATTTTCCCCGGCATAGTAGTGATATAGGTGAAAAGATACATGAGCTGAAATAGTGCAACAATGCACAGACGTGGAAGTACTCAGCACTAGATTCGCTAAGAAAACAGAGGGGGGAAATGCAGCCTCAAAACAGGAGGGGGGAAGTAGGTGTGATGGAGCTCTCTGTCTGCCTCTCTCAAGTTAAGCTGCAAACAGGTTCTACGTTGCTTCTGTGTTCACTCCGACTCTGACTATGTTCACTCCGACTATTAGATTGTAAGCCTATGCGGCAGGGTCTTGCTATTTACTGTGTTATCTGTACAGCACCATGTACATTGATGGTGCTATATAAATAAATAATAATAATAATAATAATAATAATAATGATGTGTGCTTCATTTTAAGGTTAGAGAGTCCCAACCATCAAGGCGCATTCACATTTTTAATTAAATCCTTGTGCCCCATCAAACAACACAGCAGTAGAACTATTGTTAATCGAGACGGCCAGTGTCACAACATTATGGGGGAGAAATAATCGGTTTAACAACTGTTCCATTACTGCTTAGTAGCCGTACTGTTCAAATAAGGAGGGAGCAGGACGAAAGGTTCTCTGAGTCATACATATCTCTGTTCTGATGTTTTCCTGCGAATAGGACTAGAATCGGGTTTGCCTCATTCCTTTTGCCAAGGATATTTTTCATTGACTTGCGAAAGCCCCCAGGTGATAAATCCAAGCCCTCAGATCATCTTCTCTATGTGATATCACAGCCAGCTGCGAGGCACTAACAGCCTTTGCAAATGCCTTGCTCAGAGCCTGACCATTTCTCTGATGCACAGATACTCAATTTATCATGGAAAATATTTTGCGTTCTTGTATTGATTTCACCATGCACGCACGCATGCACGCACGCACACTCACGTATACGTACAAAGGAAAAATGACGAAAAGCAACAGAGATTAAGAGGATGATAGTCAGCAAACACAGAAAAGAATGCTGTATAAAGCTGCAACACAAATTGCACTTCGTTTGAATGAGACATCTTACATTGTTTTACACCAGGCGTGTACAACTTCATGTGCATGCACACACAAACACACACACACACACACATATATACACACATCTCAGTACACAAGGATAGGAAAGTTTAGCTCTCCCTTCCTTTCCTGACTGCTGAGATCTAGGGATCTCGTGGAGAAGGGGAAAGCCATTTGCCAACACTATTGTTTCTCTGCTGCTCTTAGCAGTGATTGTACACACCAAGGAACAGCAGGGTTTTTTCCCCCACAGGCAATGGGGGGAAATGGGTGGGGGTCTTGCCAGCTTTAATTTAAATTGTAAATAATTTACAATTATTTACAAATTGTAAATAAATGGGTTATTTGATAATTATCACTTTTTATTGGTGTTTGGAGTAATTGTGTGCCTCTTGGCACCTTATATAGTACTAATTTGTACTTTAAACATATAAAATCATTCTCCTGTGCCTCCAGTGGCCGCTCGGAGAACAACAAAAGATTCGCTCCTAAAGAGGTAGTTAAACAGGTCGGTTCTTTTGGCTAAGAAGCACAATTAAAGCAGGATGCATGGGAGTACTTCACAGTCAAAGCAGATTATAAACTGGAAAACTTCGGAGTCCTTTGCACGCAATTCACAGTGATTGCACAGTATAACCCTGGTGTGATGAAGCTATGTGATTAGTTAAAACAACAACAACACGTGCACACACACACAGAGTTCCCCAGGTTTGTACATAATAGGGAGCTATAATTTGTTCTAAAATAAAAATGGATGTTTGCACCTCCCTCCTCTCAAGCACCTGGGGGAGGAGGAAGCATATAAGCCCAAGGCTTCCTGGGGCTCAGCCACAATCTGGTTTAGAATGGTCTGAACTGGGCCCATGGGTAAAAATGTAAGCAAATGAAGGAATAATGGCAAGACTGGGGAAGCATCCCTAGTAGGAGTTTGAAAGTCAGTGGCACATCCCATCACTGCTGTTATAACTGATGCTTGTGCATCTATGGGTATGTCTACACCATGCCTTATCCCGGGGAATGCCCCGGGATCATCCCTGTGCGTCCACATGATGCACAGGGGATCCTGGGGGCAGGGAGGGATGATCCCTCCATTTCCCTGGGATAACCAGGGGTCAGGATCTGTCCTGCAGTGCCATCTGGTGGCAGCTTTGCATATAAACAATCGTAGGGTTTCACAGGATGCGAGCTCTGGCTGGTAAAGCTTTGCAGGGTTCAGGCCCAGACCAGCAAGCACTCCCAGGTGGGCTCATACGGAACAGCTGGGAGCTGCCAGGAAAGGCCTATATAAGAGCTGCATTTCACCTTCAGCCTTTGCCACAGCAACACAGTCTCTCATGCTAGCTGCAGCTGGTTCCTGGACATTTACTACCTCAGATTGTGCCTTGCTGGGCCTCTCGCTTGTCTCGACCACGCCTCTGCCTCTGCCCCCTTTGCTAAATGCCTGAACCTTGCTTTGCCTTTGACCATCGACTTTTGCGTCTGGCCCTTGTTTGGACTCTGTTCCTCCTGAAGTCTGCCTCTTGCCTTGATCCCTGCCCGGACTTTGCCTGCTTGCTGACTGGACTTTTCTTCTACCTCTGGCCCTGCTTGGATTCTGAACCTATGTCTGATCTTGTGCCTCTTTCCTGGATCTGTCTCCGGCCCTCTGTTGGACTCTGCCACCCGAGACCCATGCCTCACTCCCAGCTTGCTCCACCAATATTCCAACCGCCAAGCCGGTTCCTTCTCCATCTGTCTCGGACCCGGTGTTCTTGCCTAAGGACCCTGCTGCCCATGCCCTGGATCATGACACCAGGATGGCTTTTAGCCTGATTTTTCCCGCAGTCCCGGGATGACCCCGAGACTGTGGGAGGTGTGGTTGGCCATGCTGGTTTCATCCCAGTTCCTTGCGAGTAAACGTGAGGAGCCGGGAACCAGACATGGAGCTCTTCAGGCGTTCCATGCCCTTCGGAGGCGGGGTGGGGTGAGCAGGATAATTTTTTCTTTCAAAAAACTAACCTTATCATTGGAACACTCGTGCATTCATCTTTAATTTAAAAAATGGCAGGCACAACGTCCTCCTTCCTCCATGGACATTGCGTGCCGCCTGTGGACGAAGGGGAAGATCTTGCGATCAGCACATCGTGAGATCCTCCCCCCTTCCCTCCCCAGTGTAGACATGCCCTATGTTTTGGGTGAAGACTCATCCACTATTCCACTATGCACGGCAGGATGTTTTGACTACTGGTGCTTGTTTTTGGACTGCTTTGGTCATTAACTCTGACTAAGTGTAATATGATGGGACTGGGCTGTTGAAAAAGTTCTGCATTTACCACCACCATCGTCCTCAGCATTTCGTAATGGTGGATCAAACACAGCAACACTTATTTTACACATGTACACCCGAATTCTAAACCAAGCAACCTATGGAGGCATGCGGATAAGCCAAGTTCCTGTATATGCTCCTGGGATAGGTGCTACTTAAATTTGTTATTTGGAAAAGGGCACGAATGGGCGGCTGGAAATACCCACAGCTCATTCCATTCTGTTCCAAAATGTGTGTGAAATTCATTTTGTTTTCCTAGAAGACGGGGGCCAAAATTCAGCTTGCGTGCCACAAGGCGTAGTGGAGGGATGAATGGAGATCTCTGATCAGGCATGTTTAAGGGTGCCAACCAAGTCCAGTGTCTGAATGACTTGGTGTACCTTTAAGAAGGGGGGATTCTACCTGGTGTGGACTCTCCTACCTTAGCATAGTTCTCACTTCCATGCAACTAAGACTTGGAAAGCCAACGTGTGTTTGTTGTGTATAAGGGGGTGAGCCTGACCCAGATTGCAGTGTACAGATCTCATGGTTAGAAACTCTGTCCAACAGAAACTCATTCTCGGAAATAAGGGTTGGCCTGCACACATACTCAGCAAGCTGAGTGTCACTGCCTTCAAGCCACTAGGATAATAAAATATTCCATTTCCACCCTTGTTTTGTTTTGCAGCTCAGGCTTACTCACATGGGCAAGAATGTGATATTTTGTTGTTATATGTTCAGAGTCATGAATGGTCAAATCTGAGCTCCCGCAGCAGCTTTTGCTAGACTTCGATGGCCTGACCCAAATTTTAGTCAAGTTCAGTATAGGTCTTCACCTACAAATTCACTCATAAGGAAATTTTTAAAAAAATATTCCACATGTTCACATTGCATCTTTCATGTAGTTTGAGGGATGGCTAAAAAGCTCCCAATTTTAGCCCAAAGTAACTTTGTTCTACTTAGGCTGAAAAATTCAAGTGATGAAGAAGAATTGAATTTGAAGGAAGGTCGACTTTCTTTCAGAAACAGAAGATTCAGTGATGATCATGAGGGTAAAAGAAGCCATTGTGGCTTCTCGCCCTGTGCCCCCCATGTGCTGCGTGCGGGACCACCACTTTCAGAATTACCTGCAAAGCAGCACGGCATGCAGTGGAGCAGTGCTGGCTTCGTACCCACCCTACGACCCCTGCTGCAAGCCCTGGGTTGTAGGGAGGTTACGACTCCATCCTCACTGCGTTGCATGCCAGGATCAAACAAAATGACAGCCTGTGCTGCATCCCTGATGCAGAGCATTAAAATGCTTTCCGCCATTTTGCCCATTTCTGTCATACATCAGGCAGGCTGCATTCATACCTATTCTTTTGTCATTCACTGTGTCAAGATTGCCTTCACCCTCACGCCAAGGGCTCACTAATGTGTCGAGGTAGGCTGTGCAGGTGAGGCTCATGTAACTGAACACTCCTCTGAATGCCATATACGAACAAGTAGATGCTGTAGAGGATGTCAGGGTCCACCTGACAGTCCTGCAAGGTAGGCTCCTGGACTAAACAGCCTGAACTCCCAGGCAACCCACCTCCCTAGCCCTGTCCACAACCGGGACGAGACAGATATTCAGGGACTAACACACAGACACACATTTAGGGACAAAAGCAAATTTATTGCCATCACTAAAAACTAAGACGTAGGGCCTTGGTAGGTAAAAAGCCTCTAAAAGGGATAGGGGAGAAGGGGAAGGGGAATTGGGAAAAGGGAGTGAGGTAGGAAGGCGAGGGAAAGTTCTAGCAACTAGCCATTACCCCAATAAACAGTCAAACGTCCCCACAGGCAGCCGCAGCGGCGGTTGGCTTTCTCCAAGATACCCACACACTTTAAAACATAAAAAACTCTCTAACTCCGAGCAACCCCCTCCTGGTTGCCTCGGACCTGATCTTCCCACTTGACATACGCACGCACCACCAAGGAAGATGGAGGGTCTTCTTCATGGGGCTTTTTATCTCTTCCTTAGCCCCCAAGCCCCATGACCCTTGTTAACCAACCGGTGCCCTTCCCGGGCTTCTGACAACCCCTCCCCACAGGGACGGGACCCACATATATACCTAGGCAGGTTGTGGGCTCTCCCACACTAGAGGCCTTCAAGAAGCAGCTGGACAACCACCTGTCAGGAATGCTTTAGGGTGGATTCCTGCATTGAGCAGGGGGTTGGACTTGATGGTCTTGTAGGCCCCTTCCAACTCTGCTATTATTTGATTCTTTTCCCACAGCTTCCCAACCACCCTGATAACCTCCAGGTGTTGTGGTGGGAGTTGCACAGGCTCTAGGCAGAAACGACCTCGGCCAAAAGCCACCAGCTCTCTTCCTCCCTCCCACCCGAGCCTGGCACAGCAGATTTTGAACACAATAGAGCATACATAGAAGGCAGACATCAAAATCACATAGCAACAACTCAGAGGTTTGCACCCCTGTCCTTCACATATGCCATGGAGAAGAAGGGTTCTAGCTTACCCTTCTCCACAGACACCATTTTAAAATCCGCTCATATATGATCCAAAGAAGTCCAATCTGTCCATTAATGTAGTGCAGCCATTCTTCCTATTCCACAGCAGCTATTTTGTCGACACAGCCAGCATTTGTGCTACAAATCTTTACCTGGCTATTCACAGGCATCCTACAATTTTCCGCCTCCATCCTTTTTAAAAAAAGGATTTTATAATATAATGTGGTCAGCTACATCACTAAAACATAATAATTAAGACAAGTGGTGGTTAGATAGGCAAATAAGGCACCAGCAACCTGATATTGGAGTCCAAGCACCTAAACATTAACTATGATCTGTACCCAAAGCAATGTAAAAAAAACCAGAATCAAGCTACATGTGAATTTAAGCATGTGATTCAAAAAGGCAGGAGTGATGGGGTTACTCAAGCATATCCTGGTTTATTAAGCCAAATTCCTCAGTATTAGGAGCCTCGTGTGGTGCAGAGTGGTAAAGCAGCAGTTTCTGCAGCTGAAACTCCCCGTGGCCTGAGTTCGATCCCAGCGGAAGCTGGTTTCAGGCAGCTGGCTCCGGTCGACTGAGCCTTCCATCCTCCTGAGGTCGGTAAAATGAGTACCCAGTTAGCTGGGGGAAAGGTAATAATGGCCAGGGAAGGCAACGGCAAACCACTCCGCTATAAGGCCTGCCAAGAAAACATCAGCGAAAGCTGGCGTCCCCTCCAAGAGTCAGTAATGACTCAGTGCTTGCACGAGAGGTTCCTTTCCTTTCCTTCCTCAGTATTATGTGTGCTCAGATAGAGGCCCTTGAGGGTGGGGGCAACCCCAGATGGTTGACAGATGGTTGTCCAGCTGCCTCTTGAATGCCTCTAGTGTGGGAGAGACCACAACCTCCCTAGGTCACTGGTTCCATTGTCGTACTGCTCTAACAGTCAGGAAGTTTTTCCTGATGTCCAGCCGGAATCTGGCTTCCTGTAACTTCAGCCTGTTATTCCGTGCCCTGCACTCTGGGAGGATTGAGAAGAGATCCTAGCCCTCCTTTGTGTGACAACCTTTTAAGTATTTACTGATCCCCATTACTCATGGGGAGGAGAGAAGAAGCTGGGAAAGGCAGTCACACACCTCCCACGGTCTCGGGATAATCCCGAGACTGCGGGAGGAATTGGGTTTTCCCAGGGATTATTTATCCCTGGGAAAACACGTGCTCGTCCCCGCCCCCCGGCCCTAGGAGTTTCTGTGTGTCATTTGGACGCACAGGGACTTGGCCGTGACCAGCCCGTATTTTCAGGCTGGTGTACATAGTCTGCTCAGAAATCTTTGTTCCAAATATTTTGTAAACTTTTGTAACTTTTGTAAACCACACAGAGAGCTTCGGCTATGGGGCGGTATATAAATGTAATAAATAAATAATAGAGGAATCCAGGATTTATGTGTCTGTGCAGCTAATATGTCTGAACTATGTGTTTCTCTATACAGATTACATATCATCACATCAAGAGCAGTCACATGCCTCCAATAATGACCTAGTTTGTCTTTCTGATTGTATACTTTGAGAGGCATGAGGTTGTTGGATCTCAAAATGCAGATACATGGAACTAAGGCCCACTGAACTCAACGGAATATACTACCAGATAAACGCATAAGACTGGATTGCAAATTGCTATTGTTTTTGAATAATCTGGCAAACATGTCAATGAATGATGGTGTTAGAAATTGTTGGATTTAAACAACAACAGCAACAGCAACACAGGACCTCTGGTATGTCAAATGTAGGAATGGGAGAACCAGTGATGTTCAAGCTCACCCAGATTCTACTATTTTCATGTCCAAGCTCAGTTCATCTCGTTCCTGTTCCCAGATGTGAGGTCCCCTCACCCTTTTCAAACCAAAAAAGTTTTAGAAGTACACACCAAAAGTGTACTCTTTCCCCCCGTAGGTAAAGTGTGAGTAGTCATGTTCACTCTTTGAACATGACCACAAGTTGAGGAACTTCCCAGGTTTTCTGGAAAAGTGTGCTGCTGTTTGCATTCAGAGTTGTGAATGGAACAAATGAATTTCTCCTACATCTTTAATCAAGTGCACATAAGAATCCATCCCAGGAAAGCCATCAAGATTGGTTGGGAGAACACAAAACCCAACATATCAGGATGTTGGAGAAATCAATGGGAGGGGGGAAAAATGCATACCTTTTAAAAAAGGGCACAATCG
Source organism: Elgaria multicarinata webbii (assembly GCF_023053635.1). Taxonomy (NCBI): domain Eukaryota; kingdom Metazoa; phylum Chordata; class Lepidosauria; order Squamata; family Anguidae; genus Elgaria; species Elgaria multicarinata. The sequence continues at coordinate 21,392,699 of NC_086172.1, forward strand.
CACGCAGAAGTATGCATGAATTGTCATACGAAAAGAATAAAACAGAGTTTGCAATCTGACACGAACATATGAATCGGAGTGAGCTTCAAGGTGGGATTTGGAGAACCTTGATGAACTCGGGCTTTGCTTATTTGCATATCCCTGACTTCAGCATCCCAGGCAAAGTCTTACTCCGAGGATGGCCTACATACTAGTACAGCTACTCCAACAGTTCCTTCTCATTCTCAAAAACAGCTGTCATTTATCAGTGCTAAAAGTTGATGCCGCTTTGTTGGCTTGGGTAGTATACACGTCATGGGTAGTGAACACAACACAGTGAAAATTCAGTTATTCCCATTTCCTGCCCACTTTTCCCTTGGTGTTTGCTTTACGCCTACACTACTGGCCCAAGACCAACAAGGCAGAGAAGGAGATTCCTACTCTATTACACAGGCAGAACCCCCAAACAGACTGTAGCACTTAACAAGGGACTCTGCAGCCCATTATTATCTCTCGCCTTATTCGTTCCCTAGATACTTTGCAAGCAAGCTTAGCATTATACGTTTAATCAGGGTATATATAAAGCGAGCTTTCTAAAAAAATTCTATCAGTCATAAGTTAGAAAAAGTGGCAGTCTTTCCTTTAGAGGCATTTCAACATAATCCTAAAAGAGCTGTAGGAATGAAGGACAGTTAACAAATGTTTGTACTGTTCTCCAAACAATGTATTCAGGGGCGGTTGCGCTGGGTGCAAAATTCTTAGGGGTGCAAAAATTTCAAAAAAAGAAAGAAAGTAGTAATAATAAATAAAAATAAATAAATCTGTGTAGATCCAACTGTGTAGACGGGGCAAATAAACGTTGCCACATAACATTTTACAGCGTTTTTCTTGTTGCGCACAGGTCAGGAAGGCCTTGCAGGCTGCATTTCCTCCCAAACGGGCCTCTCTAGCACATGCGTTGCTGCTCTGGCTACCTTCTAAGTAATCCAGAAGGAGGACAGAGCAGTGACGCATGTGCTAGAGAGGCCCATTCAGGAGGAAATGCAGCCTGCAAGGTGATCGGTTATCATATCATATCAAGGTCATCGTATCAGCCATGATGCTAAATAAAAAAGAATCAGGTGCACAATGCAGGAAGAGGAGGAAGATAGAGCAGGAGCAACAAGCTAAGCTAGCTGGAAGCCTTGACAGGTTTCTTGTGAACACTGCTGAAAGTGTTCACTTTCCCGGGATGCCCAGGATCCCCTGTGCATCGTCTGCACGCACAGCAGGGAGCCCGGGCCTCGCACCAGGCTAAACCCTCGTCTAGCAACGGCCCTAAGTTTTATCCCGGGGTCATCCCAGGGTCGTCCCTGCCTGCTCCCAGGATATCCTGTGATTTACATGAACAGGGATGACCCCGGGACGATCCTGGGATAAACCTTAGGTCTAGCAAAGGCCTCACTGTGTGATCTTGGGCCAGTCATACTTGCTTGACCTAAGAAAACTTACAGGACTATTGTGAGGACAAAAGGAGAGGATCCTGGTATGCTACCTGAAATTCCTTGAAGATAAAAATAAGACTGAAAAACTAATTTCAAATATATTAAAGTGCCATACTACAAAATCTAAAGCGTTCCATTTATGCCTGACAAAAACAGGAAACTGTTTCTCACTTCTGACACCCAAAGCAACAACAACAAAAAAGAAACATCGTTACTCCAAATATTTGTTGAGAGGTTCGGTTCTCCAAATTTGCCTTACTTCTGACAACCGATCAAGCCATGGTTTTCAGATCCAATTACAAAATTAAGAAATGGAAATCAAATTCTAGGAAGGAAACTACGCATACTTACTGGGTTTTTTAAAAAAAATATGGTTGATGCCAAAACTGAGCTAAATGACAAGTCCTCTCCTAACACTAATGTTTTTATTTTATTTTCCTATGCAACAATCACATATGTTTATTCTTGGAAGATTATGCTTTTCAGACAATGATCTCATTTATGATGAAATAAGAAGTTAAAGACACTGGGGGGAAAAGTAGCCTTAAGTGTTACAACCTTTTTAGAACTCAAAAGCAGGCAATTGCATATAAGCTCGGTGAAGACGTTAGAAATGGATCTTTTGTGGTCCTGGATCAGACAAGTCTGGCCCTATTTGCTTTATAGAGAGAGCTGAATTCCAAACACTAATATGCCACTTTAACTTCTGAGAATTAATTTAACCAGAGCTAATTTAACCACTACCACTAGTCCTAGGGCTGGATATATATAGGGGGCAGGAGCAGTTCTCTTGAGCTGTTAATGGCATTTAGAGTGCAATCCTATGCATGCTTAGAAATGAATCCTACAACTCCTAGGCCACAGCTAGACCTAAGGTTTATCCTGTGATCATCCAGGGTTCACCCCTGCCTGAGCACTGGATCCCCTGTGTGTCACCTAGATGAACAGGTTTGACCCCTGGATGATCCAGGGATAAACCTTAGGTCTAGCTATGGCCCTCCAGCCACCAATGCTGGGAATTGTAGGCTTTTTTCTGCCTACACATGCATAGGATTACACCCTTTATTACTTTTGTCTTTTGTTTCTTCCCTTAATTTTAATTGAAATTAAACCATCTGTAACCATCTGACAATCATCTGTCAGGGATGCTTTAGTGTGGATTCCTGCATTGAGCAGCGGGTTGGACTCGATGGCCTTGTAGGCCCCTTCCAATTCTGCTATTCTATGATTCTATGAAACAGTTTTTTAGTACTACTTGCTTTATTGATTTGTTTTTTATCTACTGAAACAGTAGATCTACACCACTGATTTAAAACCGTTTATAACAGTAGTGACAACTGTTGGGGCCCAAGGACACACTCCAATATACAGTTTTCAAACCGTTTTCAAAGTGTCATATCCTGCTTGGTATAGGTCTGGATCATTTTACTAAGAACTGTTGTTGCTAGTAGGGGTGTACTTTGAATTTGTCTGAATCTCAAACTGAATCAGATTGATTTGGAAAGATTTACAGGATGTTCAAACCAAAGTGGAGCTCCTCCGAAGAAGACCAAGTCCAAATTTGAACCCTCCTGAAGCTTCGTTAGTGATTCAGATTTGGAGGGACACTGATCCAAACAGTGTGTTTACAAAACCTGATGCATTTCTCCCCAAGGAGAACAGCAGAGTTGGGAGAGGACAGGCTGTAATGTTTGACTCTGGCCTTAGCTAGACCTAAGGTTTATCCTGTGATCGTCCCGGGGTCATCCCTGTTCATGTAAATGACACACAGGGGATCCCGGGAGCAGGCAGGGACGACCCTGGGACGATCCCGGGATAAACCTTAGGTCTAGCTAAGGCCTAACAGTTCTAGCTTCTCATTCCATTGGATGGTTTCACCTGGGCTCTCTAATTACAGTGCTTTGTGGGAGGGATGTCGAAGTAATATATCACAGGACTGTTCCAGAGTTCAGTGCTCTTTGCTAGTTCTCTCTCCCAGGAGAAGAGAGTTTTTGAGGAGCCTATGGAACCCAGAGTGGGGTGATGTCGGGCAAGTTGTAGTATTGACCGCTTGCGATTTCAGTCAAATTATGCCAAGAAATAAAAAGAAAAGTCAATGGCAGTTTGGTTTTTTAAAAAATTCAAACTGTAATGGCATCTTGGACACAAATCCTTATTTGTCTAATGTTTGGTAGGTTTCATTCCCTCACAAGTGGCTGCTAGGCCTCTGATGCTCATCTCATTCTGCAAACAGCAAACAAATTATAGTCATTTTTTCATTTCCGATGAAAGTCATGGGAGTCATGAAGCGACAGATTTCCAAATTGAGATTTGGATTCAACCCCAAGTCAAATGGGTAAGGTTTTGAATCATTTTGAGGTAATTTGAACTGTTTCCCAAACCACCCAATCAAGAACCAAACCAAATATTTTGGTTGGCGTACACCCCTTGTTGTTAGACACTTCAAGGCTTTGGTGAGAAGGAATAATTCAAGTATGGGACACTGTACAAAATATTTAAGCCCAGGTATATCCCCCTTAACCTCCTTGATATATAAATAAAAAAATCCAGTTGCTGATAAAGATTTGTTGTGGGTGAAATATGGCATTATAACTTTCAGGGACATGCTAAGGCGAAAACAATGTATGAGCTGGGCAGAGCTAAGAACAAGAATGCAACTTGATCATCCCTAATGGTTCCAATATTGCCAAATTAAGGCCTTAGCTAGACCTAAGGTTTATCCCGGGGTCATCCCGGGGTCATCCCTGTTCATGTAAATGACACACAGGGTATCCCGGGAGCAGGCAGGGACGACCCCGGGACGATCCCAGGATAAACCTTAGGTCCAGCTAAGGCCTCCGAAATATATAAATACTCAGTTTAGGAAAGGTACCTTAAGAATGGAATTATCTAAATTTGAACAACTAATTGAGGAGAGAGAAAGTTTTAATGGTTTACTGTCAAAAATATATACCTTACTGTTAGATCAAGATTTAAATAAGGATGAATTCTTTAAAACCTGTTGAGAATCAATGACAGAAGCAAGATTTAATGAAAAAGAATGGAGAATTGTTTTTACAAAAGGAGTGACCTACTCAATCTGTGTTAACTTAAAAGAAAATTATTATAAACTAATTTACTGTTGGTATCTAAGACCTCACAGATTAAACAAAATATATAGAAAAGGTAATTGTGTCTGCTGGAAATGTGGGATGCCCACAGCTGATTATATGCGTACGTGGTGGACGTGTCCAAAAGTCCAAGATTTTTGGAAACAAGTTAAGAGGGAAGTTCTTAAAATAACAGGTTATAATTTATCTCTTAACTTTTAAACAATGTTGTTAGAGCTTTTCCAATCCGAGGTCCCAAAAATTCATCAGCTGATGATATCAAAGTTGTTAAAAGCAGCAAAGATGATAATAGCCAAGAATTCAAAAATAAAAATAAAAATAGAAAAGAATAGTTTATTAAAGTTTGTTAAACTGCACAATTATTGAAAATCAGTGAAGTAGTCAGGTTGAGAGATAGCAGACAACAAATCCCCAAATTTACAGAGGAATGGAAGCCTTTGATTGAATACTGGAAAAATAATCATGATAGGGAAATTCACACATAGGCCCTTTCTACACCTAAGGATTATCCCAGGAAAATGGAGGGATTCTCCCTGCCTGCTCCCGGGATCCCCTGTGTGGTATTTGAATGCACAGGGATGATCCCGGGGCAAAAGACAGGTGTAGCAAGGGCCACAGTCTTGTTTTGCTATTTAATAAAACATTGCCTTTGGAAGACATGTGAAACTCGATCTTATGTACTATCTAATCTATTTAGTTTAGTTTATATTTAATTCATTCTTGGGTGTTTTGTGTGGTGTTGTTTGATACTAAATTCAGTCTATTTGATACTAAATTTACTTAACTCATTTTTAGAAGTTTATATGTGGTGTTATGCTGGGTGTTTTTGCTGAGAAGCTAAAATAATTGATTGTGTATAATGGTTGTGTGGTATAACAATAGGTTGTGTACTGTTTCATTAAATAAAAATTTAAAAATTAAGAGGATAAAAAGAAACTACAAACCAGCAAAAAGTAATTAACACAGCAGCCAAACAAATTAAAACCTTTCACACAAATGTTAGACTTGTGAGTTAAATTCAAGTGAACCGCCCAGAGAGCTCTGGCTATTGGGCGGTATAGAAATGTAATAAATAAATAAATAAATAAGCTTTCTCAGTCAAGCGTAATAGCTTGCTTAAAGATTTGCAGGCTTGAGACCATATGCACCTCAGCGGGTGGCAAGTCCCAGAGCTGACTAAAAAGCCGCTCCGGGAGCCTTTTTGATTGAGGCGCAGGATAAAAATACTCCAAATAAATAAATAACTGCATCAATATTGGTAGGTGCCTGGTGAGTTGGAACCCTGATCCCAGCCCTGACTCCTCCCTTTCCCATCTATTTCCTTAATCAGCTCCAGCAACAACAATTTGTGTGAGTGCCTGTCAATCTACTGACATACCGTATTTCTTAGATTCTAAGACACCATCAATTGTAAATTGCACACTAATTTCAGTACCACCAACAGGGGGAAAACGCCCTAAGACACACCTGCGATTCTAAGACGCACCCCATTTTTAGAGATGTTTATATGGGGGGAAAAGTGCTTCTTAGAATCAAAGAAATAGGGTCTAATTTCCCCCAAACCAATAAAAGTTGGGACAGTTGCAGGTTCGCAGTCATAGAAAGCAACTGTCAGTCCTAGGTAAAAGGCTTTTTCAGATAATTAGACGTAGAATGCCTAATATGGTGCCAATTAGTTCCTTCACTGACTTTTGTCATATTTAAATGAGAGAGCAATTATTTAGAAGAAGAAGAAGAAGAAGAAGAAGAAGAAGAAGAAGAAGAAGAAGAAGAAGTTGCTAAAGGCAAAAGTTAGAATCACAAACTTCATTGTCAGATGAGAAATCAATTGGCTGTTTAAATTGAGGGTAATGAGGTCAAAAGATTAGAGATTTCAGATATACACATTAACTACGGCCTTTTAAGTTCATGGTTACACAAATAACCTGTTTGCGCAAAACAAATATAATGAAAAAGTAGGTGGAAGGTTTGATACATACAAAGAATGCTTTGCGTTTTCTACAGATACTATCAGAAATAAATTATTATGGTCATGTTTTCGGCTGGATTCACGAAGTCCAGCGAGGATATGCTGAGAAGCTCTGGATTTCAACTGGAATCTGACCCTCCCTCCTCTGGCCTGCCAAATTGTACAGGCGATGCTTACACAACAGCCAATTTTAGACTGTGAGATTAATTGATGCAAACATCGGGCAAGACGGAAGCTTCTTTTAAAAAATGTTGCATGAATTGATTTAGTTTTGAAATTAATCACAACAGATATTGTTTAAAAGAATTTATGATCAAATGACTAGGGGCCAATTCATACAGTTTCCTTGCAACAAAATCATATATATATATATATATATATATATATATATATGTGTGTGTGTGTGTGTGTGTGTGTGTGTGTGTGTGTGTGTGTAAACATACTACATTACATATGATATTCAGTATAAGGCAGCTTCCTATGTTCCTATTATAATCTGCATATAACTTGACAATCAATAAGCAGTCCCCTAGCCAGATGTGCGTAGCAGAATCACTCTTGCCACAATCTGAGACCTGTGTACCTTGATGCCTTAATAGCACGTGGAACCAATGGCTTGGCCAAGATAATGTAATGTATTAATTGAAACTAAGGCCTTAGCTAGACAGGGCGAAGTCCCTGGGATCGTCCCTATGCATCCACATGATGCACAGGGGATCCTGGGATCAGGGAGGGATGATCCCCTTGCTCTGGGATCTCACCCTCCCCTTTAGGCCCGGTTTTTCTGCAGTTTCTCCTTGCGAGGAGCTGGGAACCACACACGGGGCACAGAGCTCCTCAGGAGCACTGCACCCATTGGGGCTGGGGTGGGGGAGCAGGGGAAGTAATTTTATTTTTTAAAAAAAACTTACCTTTCGGCACTCAAGCGCTCGTGCACTCCTGTTGCTTAAAAAAAAATATGGTGGGCGCAACAGCTCTCCCTCTGAGACCGTCACGCGCCGCGTGTGTACAGAGGGGGAGATCTCATGATAAAAATATCGCGGGATCTCCACCCCTCTGTCTCAATAGACCGCTACGTCTAGCTAAGGCCTAAGACGCCACTCAGCAAGTAGATTTATAGGTATATATGGCAGTCAATCTGCTGAGGGTGGGCAGGAGGCAGATCTCCAGATTTGGGGATTTCAGCTCCCAGAAGCCCCTGCCAGCATGGCCAATGGTCAGCCATGCTGGGAACTGAGGTGCAAATCACCTGGGGATCTTCTTTTTGCCCACCCCTGCTATCTACTGCACTCACCCTCTTTTAACCGTCTCTATGGCCCAGGAGAAACTAGTAGTGTTCGTTTCCAGCAATAGCTGGAATAGCACAGTGCTGATTGGCTAGTTCTTATGCCATCACTCTTCTCCTGGGAAAAGTATGGAGAAACTGCTTGTGGTTTTTTTTAAAAAAAAAAATTATGATGCATTCAACGAATTTTAAATGGGATAAACTTGCGGGATGCTTGAGGAGAAAAAACGTTTTAAAGGCAGAAAGCCTGCGAAGCAAGGGGTGAAGGCAGGTGAAGGACTGGATGTGCGCCATTGGAGAGGCAAAGTGAAGCCAAGGCCGCTCCACAACCATAGGCGTGCGCAGCACATTTCATTAGGTGGTTCGGCCAGGGATTATTATTTTTAAGTTAAACATTGATTGAATATACAGTAATAAAGGACTTTTTTTCATTTACTCTTTACAGAAACAGCCCCCTCTTCGGCTCCACCACGTGCTGCTTCCTGGCCTCAGCGTGGCTGCTGCTCCCACCTTGTTCAGCAACTGTCGTGAGAGGTCAGGCAGAGCAGCTGGGAGCAGGGAGCGGCTGAGTGAGTGAGTGAAAGAGCGAGCGAGCGAGCTGTGGGGTGGAGCAGTGGCTGCACCGGTGAAAAAAGCCTTCTGGAGGAGGAGCGGGGTGGGGAGCAGCTGAATTTGTCCCTCTTTCCTACAGCTAGCACCAGCCCTACTACTGCAACATGGTGGGGGCAGCGGATTAGGGTGTTCAACTGAACCCTTTGAACCTGTTGTCCGAACGCCAATGACCACAACACAAAATGCAACATCTATTGTTCGCACCTATGTGTGTATACATGTACCCCTGGCTTTCGAGACCATGGTGAAGACAAAATGAAAATCAAGTAGTGATTGAACTGAGGCCAGGCTGTGGCTATTTTTGCAGTTCTATTATTCAGATGGCATTAAGTTATTTATTGTTTTCAATCTGGCCCACCAGAAAAAAAAATCCCAGCAACAACAATTCATTCAGATCTCTGTTTCCAGTTATATACATTGTGTAACCATGAAGTTATTACTCAGGGTAATATTCTTTGTGCTTTAAATCGTACAGAGTAAGAAGAAACAGATGTATGGCTTTTTGTTACATTTCTATTGTTTGAAAGATTGATATAGGAGATTATGTCCCCTTTTTTATGTAGACAATTTAGCAACTCATTTTGAGCTAGATTTCGGCCCCTATCCTCTCCTACTATGTTGTGAAGTTATACGATATCAAGCACAATTTCAGCACTTCACTCCTGCCTTTGAAACAGGAAAGCTGACTGAAAATGTATCGTGAGGGGAAAGAACAAATAAGAGAACAACAGACCAAGGAAAAAGAGCAAAGGAAGGAAGGGTAGAAGTATCAGGGAGATTATCCCAGGAAAATGGAGGGAACAAGGCATCCCTGATTCAAAGCACATGCCCACCTATGTAAAGGAGCCGATCTTAATCCCGCATAGAATCTGGAAGCAGACGTCCAGTTCTGGGCTCCACACTTCAAGAAGGACGCAGACAAGCTGGAGCTCAATACAGGAATCCACCCTAAAGCACCCCTGACAGATGGTTGTCCAGCTGCCTCTTGAAGGCCTCTAGTGTGGGAGAGACCACAACCTCCCTAGGTAACTGATTCCATTGTCGTACTGCTCTAATAGTCAGGAAGTTTTTCCTGATGTCCAGCTGGAATCTGGCTTCCTTTAACTTGAGCCCGTTATTCCGTGTCCTGCACTCTGGGAGGATGGAGAAGAGATCCTGGCCCTCCTCTGTGTGACAACCTTGCAAATATTTGAAGAGTGCTATCATGTCTCCCCTCAATCTTCTCTTCTCCAGGCTAAACATGCCCAGTTCTTTCAGTCTCTTTTCATAGGGCTTTGTTTCCAGACCCCTGATCATCCTGGTTGCCCTTCTCTGAACACAACATCTGGTGGGTCATTGTGGGAAGCAGGATGCTGGACCAGAGAGGTCTTTATTGTGATCTGGCAGGGGCATTTCTCATGCTCAATATGCCTAAAAGATCTCTAAGGGCAGTGCATGACTGGCCGCCATCTTTAAGATGGCCTGAGACTGTTCCCTTGTAGTGACCAGATCTAGACAACTAGAGCAAGTAGGAGAGGCATTCCCAGTGGCTGTAGCACAATGATGGAACTCCCTTCCTTTAGAGATTCACTGAAGCCTGAGCTTGACCATCTTTTGGAAGCACAGCAAGATCTTTTTTAATTTGGCTGCATTTAGTAGACAGAGTTCAGTCACCGTTTGTCCCAATTTTGAGTGTGTATATGTTCTGCAGGGTGTCCTATAGAAACTAAGGGCCTTCCTAGATGAGGGTTTAGCCCGGTGCAAAGCCTGGGCTCTCTGCTGTGCGTGCAGATGATGCACAGGGGATCCCGGAGTCAGACCAGGCTAAACCCTCCCTTGACCCAGGATAACCGGATCCACTTGTGGCTGAGCTTGGGTCTGTGGAAAGTCTAGCTGATTCTGCGGCTTTTCCCAGCTGCTCACTTACTCGCACAATAATGAGCGCTGTGCCCATCGGGCTGGGGGCAAGGGAATCATGGGGGGGGAGTAATGGGGGACAGGGGGGAAAGAGTGGACCCGGCAGGAGAGATGGGAGGGGGGAAGAGCGGAGCCAGGGTGGGGAGATCGCGGCCGGAGTGGTGGTGGAAGGGCATCAGACATGGTGAGCGGGGGCAGCGAGCGAGCAGATGGGCGGGCGAGCGGACGAGTGAGCGGACAAGCGAGCGGACGGGCGGGCGAGCGAGCAAGCGAGGGGGTGAGCGAGCGGGCGGGCGAGTGGGGGGGGTCGAGTGAGCGGGCAAGCGGGTGTTAGATCAATGTTCTTTTACCCAGGGATGAAATCCAAACAGCCCCTAAGCACGACTCCACACTTCTAGCGACAGAGGGTTCAAAAGCGCTTTATTGATTATAATCAAGATCTGGTCTCTTCAAAGGGAGCAATCAGACAAAGACATTGGGAATTCAGCACAGCATTTGAGCCTGTAAGGGCCAGGGCCCTGTTGCAGCATAAACCAATTAGAACATAACACTGGGGCATAGCTAATTTTGCTAAACAATTCTCTTTGTTCTATAAACAATCCCTTTGCCTTACATTAAGCTAACTTTGACACAGGAGTACTGGAGCCGAAGCTCTTGTTTATGTTAGATAAGACAGATGCAAGGAGACATGCAAGGAGACATTCTCGCATGCATGACATTTTGCCTGCTGTATAGTGGCTACTTCACAGTTTCCTTTTAAAAATGGAGACACTTATGCTAACACGTGGGGGCATCAGACATTGGGGGAAATCGGGGGAGCGGGGAACCCTTTTTAAAAAAAGACCTACCTTTTCGTTGATGCACTCCTGCGCACATGGCCCCTTTAACTTTTTGAAAAAAATGGAGGACGCGACGGGGCTTTCCTTTCCCCGTCGCATCTGACGTCTGGATAGACGCAATGGCCCGTGCTAATTGTAGCACAGGCTCGCCGCACCTGAAGGCCGGATTCAAAGGTAGGTCTAGCAAGGCCCTTAGATCTCTTAGCGTTTTAGAATATAGTGGTGCTTTTCATTGCAACTCAGCACAATTCCATACAGGAATAACATCAGATTAGATAGGTAGGTGATTGATAGATAGGATAGGATAGATAGATACTTTCATTGCAACGGATTTGACATTCCCATGGCATGAATTTGTCTTTCCAGAGTTGAATCACATGGGAACTGAAGCAAAAGAGGTTGGACAATGTACTGGCTGGTGTACAAGGAGAATTACTACATTTCTAATCAAGGCAACTGAGAACAGAATCACAAGTTTAATAAGGAACCTAGTGGGAATGGTATGTGCTTAGACTTACATGGTGTGATTTAATGACATGCTGTAATGCTTGAAAAATTAATATGCTTTGTTGTTTTTCCTGCCTTCTGAGGCATGGGACTTCTTATAATAGCAAAAATAAAGATTCAACCCACAGAATATCTCCCACTAGTCATCACACAGTCAGTCTGTTGGTCTGGTTTTTTCCTGATACAACTGGGGCTGCCTGTCTACTGTAATGTTGAGAAGATTTAATGGAGCTTCATTTTAATTTTAATCCCAATGAAGATAGGCACCTTTTTCTTTTCTTTTGTCTATTTATAGACAGTTCTATAAGCTAAGAGCATCTTATGAATTCAGTGACTCTGTAAAAAGCTATGTACGGTAGAAGTGTAACACTTACGAAGCAAAACCCTTGCAAAAAGTGTAAACAGATATGGATTGCAACGAAATTATAGCCTTACTTGGGCATTCCAAAATAGTTTTGCCTAATACAGCAAGTGGGCATTGAGGTCACGCCACGCAGATCTGCCCCCAACACTGCACACATTATGTAGATCCCCCTGCAATGTTTCAGAGTATGGTATGATGCTCCATAGGAGGGAGGCCTACATAATGCATGTGACATCAGGGAGGGGGGCACGGTTACATGACTCTGTTCCCCATCCCCATGATTAATTAACAGGATGGGGGAGTGTTCTATCGGTTCTGGATGGAGTTGCACTCACCCTGAAGGACCAGGTTCGTAGCTTGGGGGTTCTTTTAGATCCATCATTGTCACTTGAGGCTCAGGCGACCTCGGTGGCATGGAGTGCCTTCTACAAACTCCGTTTGGTGGCCCAGCTACACCCCTATCTGGACAGGGATAACCTGGCTTCAGTTGTCCATGCTCTGGTAACCTCCAAGTTAGATTACTGCAATGCACTCTACTTAGGGCTGCGTTTGAAGACGGTTCAGAAGCTGCAGCTCATGCAAAATGCAGCGGCCAGATTGATTTCAGGAACCAGAAGGTTCGGCCATATAACACCTGCTCTGGTCCGCTTGCACTGGCTGCCTGTATGTTTCCGAGCCCAATTCAAGGTGCTGGTTTTGACCTATAAAGCCTTACACAGCTTGGGACCACAATACCTGTCGGAACGCCTCTCCCGATATGAATACACCCGGTCACTACATTCAACATCTAAGGTCCTCCTCTGGGTGCCTACTCCGAGAGAAGCTCGGAGTGTGGCAACGAGGGACAGGGCCTTTTCAGTGGTGGCCCCCAGACTATGGAACGATCTCCCTGACGAGGCTCGCCTGGCACCAATGCTGCTATCTTTCCGGCGCCAGGTGAAGACTTTCCTCTTTGCCCAGGCATATGGCGGCACATCTTAATCACCCACATGTTTAGTTTTTTAATGGGTTTTAATGCTTTATGTGTGTATGTTCTGTGTTTTAGAGTTTTAAATTTTGTATATGCTTTTTAATCTTAATTTTAGAATTTCTGTAAACTGCCCAGAGAGCCCTGGCTATGGGTGCGGTATATAAGTGTAATAAATTAATTAATTAATTAAGGCTGTACTTTGAACTCCCAAATAGGTGTTCAAAGCTCTTCTGGAGCACCAACAAAGTTTAACATGGAAGTGAAATGAGACTGTGCTGAGATGAAGATTTGTTTTGTGCTAGATATTTTCACAATTCAACCACTTGCTGTGGCGCTATTGTCTAATTCTATACGAAACCGTTGGGTGCGGTCATCCGAAGTTTTGGAATGTGTTGTCATCACTACATTGACGACACACGGCTCTATTTCTCCTTTTCTTTTTTTCCATTATTATTATTTTTATTATTATTATTATATACATTTTAGCATTCATAAATTATACATCAGAAGTTTGATATACAGAATCCAAATGAAACACAACAGTCTGGAATAGTCGTCTACTAGAATATTGCTAGAGTTTGACTGTAGGAGTTTATTGCAAAGAAATTAAAGTCTTTACATTGTTCATTTACACCCAATAGCAGATCTTTAAATAAGAGCAACCAAAAAATTGAGAATTGATTTTCTTTCAAAATTAATAATAAGTGCAATTGAAGGCAATGAGTTACTTCTGAGTAGAGATGTTCAGCCCACTTCTGTCGTTGTGTCCACCATTTTGCAGTGGGAGTAAGGGACATTTGGAAGTAATCAGTTTTTTTTAAATTCACAGTAGTTATGAGCAGACACGCAGGTACATCCTCTCATGATGCAACTTTTCCTTCTACCAATCAGTGCTGCCCCTTCCCTTCCCATACCAAATGCAACTGAGATCACCCAGGCTCCCCAACTGCACTGAACCTGCCATGGCAGGTGTCATGTCTAACCCTACTGCTCCTGTTTGGGGAGAAGATGTTTCAGGTAATCGATCAGAATCAGATTCAGAACTAGAAGACGCAGCACCAGAGACCAACCAGCCTGTACCAGTGGGGGAGGAAGCTCTCACAGGCGATTACCCAGCTGGGAGTCAGCCCTCTCCAGAGCTTATCTCCTCAAGGCCAAATCCTACACACTCAGTGGGAAGTGAGGTTTCTTCTGGAGGTGAGCGTCCCGACAAGCTAGCTAATGCTAGGTTCTGCCAGAAGCTCAAACGCATGGGGCGGAAGGAAGGTGTGAGAAAGTCAGTTCGATTACGCCAGAACCTGCCTCCGCACCAAGCTCTCTGAAGTTACGGGTGTTTTGGGAAATGGCTTCCTATTCTTCTTGAGCAGAAAATTGTCTTGCTTAGTTAGCATAGTTTTGCCTAGGGGGATGTTTCCAAGAGGTTAGAAGAGACGTTTATTGCTTAATAAAAGCTTTGTGGATTACTTAGCAAGCCTCGTCATTTGCCTCCCATTGAAAGCAGGAGTGTTCTGAGAAACACGACAGCTGGAAAATGTCTCACAAAATGAGTTTTGGGGGGAAAAGGGATGGAGAGGGCATGCATCATGTACCACAATTGTCTTGGAGGTGCAATAGAACTGGAGTAAATGCCCCATGTAGATGGGACCCAATTCTAATGAATGGAATTCTATCTCAAGAAGAAGGTAGGGTCAAACAGGTGATTACTGGATCTTGTGTCAAAAGCACAAAACAAGATCTAAAAATATGACAGAACCAAAAACTCAAGCACATGATACCATCCAGACTAAATCACAAAACATATAACATGCAGATTTGTAATATGATATCAAGGAATTAAGCATTTGGGAGATGCATACTTTTTTCTAGCCTGCCTTTAGAAGTCTGCCTAGAAAATTTGTCTGTTGTATATAGAATCATAGAATCATAGAATAGCAGAGTTGGAAGGGGCCTACAAGGCCATCGAGTCCAACCCCCTGCTCAATGCAGGAATCCACCCTAAAGCATCCCTGACAGATGGTTGTCCAGCTGCCTCTTGAAGGCCTCTAGTGTGGGAGAGCCCACAACCCCCCTAGGTAACTGGTTCCATTGTCATACTGCTCTAACAGTCAGGAAGTTTTTCCTGATGTCCAGCCGGAATCTGGCTTCCTTTAACTTGGGCCCGTTATTCCGTGTCCTGCACTCTGGGAGGATCGAGAAGAGATCCTGGCCCTCCTCCGTGTAACAACCTTTTAAGTATCTGGAATACATTAGTAAATTTTTATATTCTAAATATTATTTTATATTAATATAACACAGATAAAGTACTGAGACCCCTGCAGTCCACACGTGAACC
This sequence comes from Elgaria multicarinata webbii, assembly GCF_023053635.1. Classification (NCBI taxonomy): domain Eukaryota; kingdom Metazoa; phylum Chordata; class Lepidosauria; order Squamata; family Anguidae; genus Elgaria; species Elgaria multicarinata. The sequence goes on from NC_086172.1 coordinate 21,408,046, forward strand.
ACCCAGAGAGCTTTGGATATTGGGCGGTATAAAACTGTAATAAATTAATAAAATGAACTGTGGCCCGCAAGAGCCATTGGTGTCCCTCCCCGCACCTGCTGCCCCCCTATTGCGCCCTCTGAAAGCACCAAGCAACACGCTCTTGCCAACCCACCAAACCATTGTTTGGCAGCCTGGCAGGAGCCCCATGCTGCAGAGAAAGAAGATGCACAAAGTGTCCTCCTTGCACTCCTTCGGTTCCTGGAGTATTACTGCAATGGATGTGAGATAAAAGCCACCTCCCCACCACAGCAATCTTCAGCAACATTGCTGCAATGGGGCAGGCATTAACTTCATCCCATTCCAACACTACTACTCAATATCACTGGGATGCCCGGGGTGTGTGTGTTAAAGCCCCCACCCCAGTGATTTGTAGCAGGGTGTGTGTGTGTGTATGTGTGTGTGTGTGTAAGTCTGTTTCTGTATGTGTACATCCAACCCTTGACTCAATGCAGCCCTCAGTTCAAAGGACATTGTCCACCCCTGCTTTAAAGTAGACCAGCCCCCATTCTCTATAGAACAGTGTTTCCCAAAGTGGGCGGTACTGCCCCCTTGAGGGTGGTGGGATTGCATAGGGGGTGCTAAGAGGCAAAGGGGCGGCAGGGGGGCGCTTGTGGTGGTCTTTTCTGTACCAGGAGTTTTGGTTACAGAAGGAAATTTCTGATTGCTATCCTGCACTATGGAGAGTGGTTTAGAAGCTCCTGGTTGCATTTCCAACATCATATTTGGTGGAACGTGGTTTTAGTGTGGTCTGCCTATTATTATTATTATTATTATTATTATTATTATTATTATTATTTATATAGCAACATCAATGTACATGGTGCTGTACAGAGTAAAACAGTAAATAGCAAGACTCTGCTGCATAGGCTTACAATCTAATAAAATCATAGTAAACAATAAGGAGGGGAAGAGAATGCAAACAGGCACAGGGTAGGGTAAGCAGGCACAGGGTAGGGTAAAACTAACAGTATAAAGTCTGCACAACATCTAGTTTTAAAAGCTTTAGGAAAAAGAAAAGTTTTTAGTTGAGCTTTAAAAGCTGCAATTGAAGTTGTAGTTTTCAAATGTTCTGGAAGAGCGTTCCAGGCGTAAGGGGCAGCAGAAGAAAATGGACGGAGCCGAGCAAGGGAAGTAGAGGCCCTTGGGCAGGCGAGAAACATGCCTACTTCTCTCCAAGCAAAGAAATCGACTCCAGATTACAAAATGTGGTGATTTAAGACTCTTGTTAAGTGACTTTAAACCAGACATTGGGAAACTGGTATCACTTCATCAAGCCCACCCATCACATTAAGAATTTACAGAATAGTGAGGTACTCTACCCTAGTTACTAAATGTGATATCTAATATTCTTGCTAAATGACTATCAGACTTTGAAAAGATGATATCTCTGGATCAAGTTCATCAATTATGTTTAATTGAATAAACTAAAAAAATATAATTGGATTTTGAATAAGTATTCAATTAATTGTTACTGTTTTGGATTTTATTGTTATTATCTTCCTTAGTGGGTCGTTGAAAACCGCTATTCTGAATAATGATTTTTATAGGGTAGGGTAAGGGGGCACTGGGCATGAGTTGGTGGAACCAAGGGGGCGGTCACCTGAAAAAGTTTGGGAACCACTGCTATAGAAGGATCTCTATACACTCTGTGTGGAATGATAGCTGGGGGCGAGCACATGAAAAATTCAATTTAGAAAGGGGTGGGGCTAAGTTCAAACTTGTGTCTGAACACCTGAAGCATGTGGTCTTACCAAGCTACTCAAGAGGGCCTAGCACCTCTGAATTACCAGCTGCCACATGAAACTTGTTCTCCCCGAGGAAGTTGAAAGCTTGTCTAGGATGGGCCCTGAAACATTGCGTGCTCCAGACCAAAGTTAGTTCCAGGGTTCTTTCAAACGGTTCCTTGTTTGCCTGGGCACACGAAGGAACAAGTTTGCTTAAGCCTTTCAGCTCGGTTCCAAAGCAAAACAGCAAAGAGATTTATGGGAAGTGGTGTCTGGAGACAAGAGGAAAATATTGGGTCATCAGTGTTGCTGCTGTAGGCAGGCAGCTATGCTGTTTATACCAGTGCAGACCGCTGTGCTGTGTCACTTCCAACCCTCAAGAACCACGGCATAGCTTCATTCATAAAAACCAACACAGGTCAGCTTCTTAAGGAGGTCCAGCCCTGACCACAGCTAGATTCTACATATAGCCACAAGTTCATGTGTATGTGTGTAGGAGAGAGGGGCGGGGACCCTTCTTTGTTTCATTGTATTCTCTGTAGTCTGGTACTTTGCAGGAAGCCTTCTTTTTCCAGCAATAGCAAGCTGTTCACTGTCTGAAGGACCCTGTCTCAAGTTGGTCGGAACAAGCTAACAGGATATGGTGTTTTTCTCTCCTCTGTTTGCTCTGACTTTTGATGAGAAAAAAGCCACCCCAAGGATAAATTTTCAGGAACCGGGATAATAACTAGAATTGGTAGCTCTGTTGGAAAATGTTGGCCTTGTTCTGGTTGAGATGGATCAACTTTTAGTTGAGATGGATCAACTTCAGCTTACAGGTGGGGGGCTGACATGATGGAATACTCCTCCGTACTAGAAACTCTGATCCACTTTTAACCTTTACCTCAACGTGTTTCTTTTCTATGTCCTTCGATGTTTACTTCAACATGTTTGTTTCCTACGTTCTTTGATGTTTCTGTTGTCTATGCCAACATGTTTGTTTTCTATTATTATTTTTCTGTATGGAGGAGCATTCAAGCATATACGCCCCTACCTGCCCAGCCACAGCCTATACCACCTCAGTGAGAACTAGGTTTGATAGGGATCTAAGATGATCTAAGGACTTGCCTGAGATGAGGACAAACCAGCATTCTTTGTACTTGGCGCTTTAATAAAAGAGCCCTCAAACTAAACTTGGAGCACACCTGCAAAAGCTGACCACAGCACGTCATGTCTGGGGCTGCAAAACACACACACACACACACACACACACACACACACACACACACACACACACACACACCAGGATTGTCAGACACTTGACAGGCTACAGTGTGTGCTGAAGGGCTGTGTTTGGCTTGGTGAACCACAAGGGCTGTGGGCCTATTCTAAGCTTTCTTTCAAGTTTTTCCCATATCTGCTGTAAAACATCTGTGGAACTGGACTCTTCACTGAATATTATCTCAGGTCATGCACTGACTGGTTAACAACAACCCTCCTGTTTTGTCCAGGTGTTGTAGGTTGTGCTGAAGCTGACAGCGGTTTATTGTGACATACAAACCAGGTCATTATGTATTAGCTTTCAAATTCAATGTTGTTTCAGGTAGACAGGATACCTCCCCTTCCTGTGCCTTGCAGGTTTAACTAATTAAGGGTGCTTCCAGGTGAGACTTCTATCCTGCAAACTCCCTGTTTCAAAATCAGAATTCTTGTGGGGGGTGGGGATGGGGGTTCCATAGGATATTATCTTCCCTTTGTAAGTTTCCTGTGTTTTCCCACCAGGTCTTCCAACTTTTTTTCTTATCAGAAAATATCTGAAAAGGAGGAAAAGATGAAATAGGTGCACTGTGCCTTTTGATATGTAATGCTGTATGGAAGCATCCTAAACATTTGCTTAACAGTTTGGTTCAAAAATACACAACCACAGTTCTTTTACACTTGAAAAAAAAATACTTCTGATGTTATTTGGCTTCATGATGTCACAGGAGCTGTCCAATCAATACCATCCACAGCCAGCTTTTGCTGCGAACTAGTAGAACTAATTTCTCTTGAACTTGATCCTACAGGCAAGAGTGTGTATTTAAGTGCAGCTTCACACGGCTTGACCATTTTGTTTTTGCCTATATACATCCACAGCACCACCTTAAAATTAAAAGGAACATTGGATAATGGAACAAAACTCACTGTTCCTTCGTCTCTGGGCTTCTCCACAAAGAGGCTTTTCATCCCATGATTTTTACCAGGGCTTCTGCTTCTGTATTCTTTGCAGGATTAATATCTTTATATGTGTTTCCCTCCCCCATCCTTTTCTCTTTTATCTGCATGTTCTATAAGTTTCATTAAACAGCACCATCTAATGGCTGTAGTTATAGCAGCACTTCCTCTTTACACATGGCAAATGCAAACAGATTGAAATTGAATCTTTTTGCTACCACATTATTTCCGTTTCAAATTAAGCCTCAGAAATGGTCAGAACACAAAGGAGAAATGACCTGTGTAGAAAGTTTAGTCATGCTCTAAGATGATCAATGAACAGGTGACAGAGTACTCTGTAGACAGAGGCAAACTTGAGGACACTGGCAGCACCAAAAGCAGAGAGCAGTATTCGCTCCCATCCCAACAGTGCTCCCATTCATGTAAGTCAATGTTAGTGTTCGTTTATAAAGTGAGCAGTAATACATTGCACATGGGACAGTTGGACTGACGGTTGGGGACACCCTTTGTGGTCAAAGCACAACCTTCCCTCCTCCATCCCTGATATTGGGTGACCTAAGCGTGATTGAAGCCGAAACTCTCCCCACGGCCTGAGTTCGATCCCAGCAGAAGCTGGTTCTCAGGCAGCCGGCTCAGGTCGACTCAGCTTTCCATCCTTCTGAGGTCGATAAAATGAGTACCCAGCTAGCTGGGGGAAAGGGAACTGCGACTGGGGAAGGCCATGGCAAACCACCCCGCTACAAAGTCTGCCAAGAAAATGTCAGCGAAAGCAGGTGTCCCTCGAGGAGTCAGCAATGACTCAAGTGCTTGCATGAGAGGTTCCTTTCCTTTCCTTCCTAGGCGTGATTGATAGAGGTCCACAGGAGGATGAAACCTGTCCTCAAAGCACTTGCAAATATATAAGCTCAACCCCCAAACACAGCCCACCTATCAGAATGCCAGGTGTTTTGCTAGGAAAAATAAAGCCGTGCCAAAATTATAAGCATTGCATAAGGAAAACATGGGGTAGAAATGTAGTGCGATAAAGGCTGTATGCCTTGTGCTATATTGGCATTAACTAAACGGTGCACAGAAACAGTGCCAATGTTAAAAAAAATAATGACGTTGAGCAGCTATTTCAGCAGAAGCGGGTTTGGCAAAGACTATGCTGGCAAGCCGGGTTGAGAGTCTATCCTGTATTACAACAATTTGCTTCTGGAAGCAGGGAGGGGTGTATGTGACAAGGTGAGAAGAGAAAACTTGCCAGATGTTGCATTCCCAGATCCTGGATGTGGTTCCTTAAAAACTCTACACCCCAGAGGGTCTGCTTGTCACTTGTCTGGATTACTGAGCTGTGGATGGTGCATATTAAGGGTCTGGCTTACAGTCTCATTTTTTATGAGCTGTGGTGTCTGATTTTCCAGCATAATGCTTCCTCTCCTCTGCCCCCACCTTACTGTGTCTGACATACAACGTGCAGCAGAGAGAGCAAAGAGACGCAGAACAGCCCTTCCTTTCACTTTGATAGCCACTGTGTGGGAGCAGAGCGAGGGTTTTAAAATAGCCCCTGCATCACCAAGGCCTGGAAGTCATCCAGGGAAGGGTTGAAGGCTGAACACAAGATGAAAGCATAACTGTATAAATGTGCTTGGAAAAGTCTCTCCTTCTCTGTCTGCCTACAGGTCTGTCTTTCTCCTTAGGAATTAATAACTTTGATATAAGAAAGAGAAATGAAGGCTCCAGGTTGGGGAAGGCTGAACTACCACCTCCTAATATTGGCAGAAGTCAAAGTGGAGATTTTGCCCCCTTGGGCTGCAGTTGACACTGGCACAGACAAAGACAAAACATGGTTGCACTTTTGAGAAACACTGCTGAAAACTAACCAGGCCACCACTGTCCACATGGTTGCACTGCACATTACAGTGCAACAAACCATGTTCTGCAGTGCAGAAAAGGCATCACCAGAAGCCGTTTCAACCTACTAAGAAAAAAAAAGTGTAACTTGTAGACCAGCCCTGAGAAACTAGACAGCAATACAAAAGGAATAAATTTATTAAATAATTCATAGCAAAGAAGAGACATCCAGGGTGTTTTAGACCGAGGACGTCCCCATGATAAAAATGAAATAGTCCATAATGACTTTTTTGTTTCCAGTAAAAGAAAAAAAGTTGCATGTACTATAGCTTGTCTCTTTATTTCCTTCTGAACAATAAGATATCACTATTGTTGAAATAATTGCATCTGAAGGAAACATCGTGTTGACTGGAAATTTGCACAGTCTCAATTCAAATGTTAGACCGACCAAGATAGATTACCTCATCTGTTTTGTTTCACGATTGCAGCTTAATCGGCATGAGTAAGGATTTAAGAAGTCTACAAACCCCCAAAGATATGGAGTTTCAAGGAGATATATATATATACACACACACACACACACACACACACACACACACTATCTTTCTTGATAAGGACAATTCCAAATCTTGCATCAGCACATCTAACGGAAGTACACGAGTGAGAGTGAGGCCCTTATAAGCGGCGCTCCCTGGGGCAGGTGGCATTTGTGCCCTGACCCACAAATGCAAGGGTGCTCAGGAGAGTGGGGGGGGCCGAGGGAAGAAGCAATTAAAAGATGGACCAAGCGAAGGAATCAGGAGCTGGAGAAATCAGTGGGTGAAGGGTGGGGAGAGGGTTAGCCGGATAGAGGGATGCCTGGATGACAGATCAGGCCATGGATTTAGGGGATGGAAGGAAAGCAGAGAAGTGATGGGAGAAGGAAAGAATAGAAAGACTCTTATTTATTTATTTTATTAATTAATTAATTACATTTCTATACCGCCCATTATTATTATTATTATTATTATTATTATTTATTTATTTATTTATATAGCACCATCAATGTACATGGTGCTGTACAGATAACACAGTACATAGCAAGACCCTGCCGCATAGGCTTACAATCTAATAAGTTGTAGTAAACAATAAAGAGGGAAGGAGAATGCAAACAGGCACAGGGAAGTGTAAACAGGCACCGGGTAGGGTAAAGCTAATAGTATAGAGTCAGAACAAACTCAATATTTGAAGGCTATAGGGAAAAGAAAAGTTTTTAGCTGAGTTTTAAAAGCAGTGATTGAGTTTGTAGTTCTCAAGTGTTCTGGAAGAGCGTTCCAGGCGTAAGGGGCAGCAGAAGAAAAAGGACGAAGCCGAGTAAGGGAAGTGGAGGTCCTTGGGCAGGCGAGAAGCATGGCATCAGAGGAGCGGAGAGCCCGAGCGGGGCGATAGTGTGAGATGAGAGAGGAGAGATAGGCAGGAGCTAGACCGTGAAGAGCATTGAAGGTCAGCAGGAGAAGTTTATATTGGATTCTGGAGTGAATTGGAAGCCAATGAAGAGATTTCAGAAGTGGAGTGACATGGTCAGAGCGGCGGGCCAGGAAGATGATCTTAGCGGCAGAGTGGTGGACAGAGACCAGTGGACTGATGTGAGACGAAGGAAGGCCAGAGAGAAGAAGGTTGCAGTAGTCCAGCCGAGAGATAACCAGTGCGTGAACGAGAGTCTTGGCAGAAGAGACAGACAAAAATGGTCGAATCCTGGCAATATTATATAGGAAGAAACGACAGGATTTAGCTACAGCCTCGATGTGAGGAGTAAAGGAGAGCGAGGAGTCAAATATAAAGCCAAGACTACGAGCTTTCTTGACCGGAGTAAGCGTGACATGCCAGAGCTCTCTGGGGGAGGAGGGATGGAAAGATATGGGGGGGTGGAAAGTGAAGAACAGCAGAGAAGGTGTGAATGGGGAGATGGACAAGAAAAGGGTGACTGGAGTAAAAACGACAAAAGGAAAGAAAAGAGGATGATGCGGAGAATGGGGAAACAGCAGCTGGAGAGGGAGGTGAAGGACTCAGGAACAGCTCCACGGGGGAGAGAGAGAGAGAGAGAGAGAGAGAAACAAACAGGTTGTGGATTTGGGCTGTGTCTCACGGAGATTTGGATGGGGGAGGCTGAGGCGGTGGGGGCAGTGGAGGAGAGCAGGAGTCAAAGAGGAATCGCTGGAAACAAGCATTATGGGAAGCCAAGAGCAAGGAAGACTCTCTTCCCTGCTCTAACCCTTTTGACCTTCCACTGCCCTCACAGAGAACCCAAGCCATTCTAGCGGCGTTTCGCCTTCTCTCCTGCTGCCACTTTCCCCTTTCTTTCGGCTTGGCTCTCTCCCTCCCCGCCTCCTTGCAACGCCTTTCATGGAGGTCTCGTGTGGCAAATGCCACAGATGCCCCGCAGGCCACTGAAAGCTGCCATTTAAACTTTCTGACCTCTAACAAGCGAGGCAGCAGACGAGGAAGCGAGCGGGGGACTGCACACTCGCTGCCCCTTCGCCATCTTTATTGGGAAAAAATGAGGCAGCTGATAGGTGGGAAGGCGGGAAATTGGCCAATCACATCAAAGCTACGCCCACCTGTCAAAATGTGATTTAACTCACACAAGGACACATAAGCATAATGCGATGCTAAGTCGAACCCTCACCTAAAAGTCACGGTAAAATGCGAATGCTAATATGCGCATAATCGTAGGGGAAAGCCACCGCCGTGGCGAATGGACGGCTGCGTCGTCTAACCAATTGCGCGAATATGCGTAGTAACACGACTGTAAAGCAGACATATAGATGTGGCCTTGGTTGCCCTGGGCCGTATTTGACTGTATTTTTAGCCTGCTGTACCTGGAAGACATGAAGCAAGTAACCATACTTACGAAGTCAAATAAAATCTATACATTAAAATGCCCATTAAACATTGCATCTTAATGGGGCTGTGAGAGGCTAACAAAGGGAGGTGATGAAAGACACAACACAATCTGAAAGATTTTAATAGCTATAGATGTATGAAATAATCATCCATTCCCCAAAACGGTGTTCACAACAACACAGAACTCATGGACTGAGTGATGGATTCCTCACTGAAGTTTCTTGGCTGTTTCTCTGCCCTCACCCCCAAATTCTCCTAGTAATGATATATCGAAGAGTAATATATAAATCAGAGAGTGAGAGTGAGTGAGAGAGACGGAGAACACAGTTTTGAGGTAAGTTAGAAGTTAGTGTAAGTTAGAAATTTCTAGTAAGTTAGAAATTCTGTGTAATTTCAGACTTTTGAGAAACACTGCTGAATACTAACCACGGCCACCACTGTCCACATTTTGATTTAACTGCAGCTAGATCACCTGGTAACTCTCCCTACAGGAAAGTGGGGAGACAGAGTGGGAAGGGTGGGGGGCCATGGAAAAATGAATGGGCTGGACCATACAGGCCAACATACATATTCTGAACTTCACCAAAGCCTGCACCTTGCAAAACTAGGGCTGCTTTTATTGCCATATTTTATTTATTTAAAACATTTACATCCCACCTTTCCTCAGTGACCCCAAGGTTGCTAATATAAGTTAAAACAATAATTTTAAAAACAATGTCACTGTTTAACCACCATCAACCTTACTTTCCACTGAATTTGTCTAAGAGCTTTATCACACCAGCGTTATACTGTGCAATCACTGCGAATTGCATGCAAAGGACTCCGAGGTTTTCCAGTTTATAATCTGCTTTTATTGTGAAGTACTCCAAAGTTTTCCAGTTTATAATCTGCTTTCACTGTGAAGTACTCTGAAGTTTTCCAGTTTATAATCTACTTTTATTGTGAAGTACTCTGAAGTTTTCCAGTTTATAATCTGCTTTTATTGTGAAACACTCTGAAGTTTTCCAGTTTATAATCTGCTTTCATTGTGAAGTACTCCCATGCATCCTGCTTTAATTGTGCTATGAAGGGAAAAGACCCGCCCTATTTTGCTACTAGTTTCCAAGCGTGTTTTCCGAGTGGCCACTGGGGTGCAGGAGCAGGATTTGATATGAATTAAACAAATGCTTATTACTTACACAGTAATAGATATTAAGGAGAGCTTTAAGCATACCAAATTTGAATCAGATTGGGTCATCCGTTGATTTTTTATGATTTTTTTTTTTACATTTCCCTCCTCAAACCCTTTGCAAAGGATCTTAGGAGCGCTACCGCCCGGGGTGTGATTTAGTAACAACAAAAACAACGCTGACAGCTTAGCGCTGTAGGGGGTAATTCGGGGGAAAACAGGTATGTGGGATGAAGCTTTAAGTCTAAAGCTTAAGTTTCCTTTGAAAATATGCATCGCACATTTGCAAAGAATTTTACCCTTGCTCCTGACCGCAGCTGGTTTTAGGTCCAGCAGCAGTTCTGATTTTGATTACTGACACACAATTTAAGCTTGCAAAGGTTACAATTTGTCGAGATTCACAGAAGCTTGATTTGCACTGCCGTCTCCTGGTCACATTTGGGCAATGCAGGAATATCTTCATTTGAAACAGAACCACTCGAGACATTGGCATTATACACCAGTGGCAATCAGTATGAGAAATGAAATCTTGAAACACCTTTTATAAAACGTAAAGAACCTCTTTCTGTCAGATTTAAAGGGAATAGAAGCTTTTGCTCCACAAGAGGAAAGTACTTTCGGTAGAGACCGAGCACAGTGGCTAGGAGGCGGGAGTATAAACATAATCTCATCTCAAGACTCGCTAGGGTGGCCTTAGGTAAGCCATGCCTTAAGCCTCAGTCTCTTATTTGCAATACGGAAATAAACATAATACTTATCTGTTATAACTGATTAGAAAACATTGTTTAGGAATGGCTTTAGTGTGATTAGTTCTAGGAAGAAATAAGAGATTCTAAGTGGTCCTGTTCTTTTTCCCTTTATAAACTGAACATTACATCTCATTAAGGAGTAGAAAACACAGGCCTTAGCTTGACCTTAGTTAGCCTGCAACAGAGGAGGGAAGATCTCACGTTGTGTTTAACGCGAGATCTCTCCTCTGTTTACACGCGAGGCGTGACGACCTCAGAAGGAGTGGCATTGCGCCTGCCATTTTAAAAAAACTATTAAAGGGCCAGCAGCGCACGAACACTCATGCACATAAGGTAAGTGGGTTTTTTAAAATTAAATTAGCTTGCCTGCTCACCCACCCCACCCTAACCCCGATGGGCACAGTGCTCCTGAGGAGTGCTGCGCCCCATGTGCGGCTCCCGGCTCCTCGTGAAGAATCGCGTGGGGCCTTGTCAACCCGTGACACCTGGCCACATGTAATACCACATTTTGGTTTTAGATTCTAAAAATAAGGCAAAGTGCAAAAAGCTGGGTTGCCGTCAAACCTCAAAAAAACCAAGATTATGGCAACCAGCTTGATTGATAACTGGCAAATAGAGGGAGAAAATGTGGAGGCAGTGACAGACTTTGTATTTCTGGGCGCAAAGATTACTGCAGACGCTGACTGCAGCCAGGAAATCAGAAGATGTTTACTTCTTGGGAGGAGAGCAATGACAAATCTTGATAAAATAGTTAAGAGCAGAGACACCACACTGACAACAAAGGTCCGCATAGTTAAAGCAATGGTATTCCCCATAGTAACCTATGGCTGCGAGAGCTGGACCATAAGGAAGGCTGAGCGAAGGAAGATAGATGCTTTTGAACTGTGGTGTTGGAGGAAAATTCTGAGAGTGCCGTGGACTGCAAGAAGATCAAACCAGTCCATACTCCAGGAAATAAAGCCAGACTGCTCACTTGAGGGAATGGTATTAAAGGCAAAACTGAAGTACTTTGGCCACATAATGAGAAGACAGGACACCCTGGAGAAGAGGCTGATGCTAGGGAAAGTGGAAGGCAAAAGGAAGAGGGGCCGACCAAGGGCAAGATGGATGGATGATATTCTGGAGGGGACAGACTTGACCTTGGGGGAGCTGGGGGTGGCAACGGCCGACAGAAAGCTCTGGCGTGGGCTGGTCCATGAAGTCACGAAGAATCGGAAGCGACTGAATGAATAAACAACAACAAAAATAGGTTCATTAGAACATAAATATTTAAACTAATAAAAAATAGCTGAAAAGCTACAACAAACATTCTGTCATATGCATACAAACAGCTGCAAAATTGTATTAGCATAAACTTCTGCTAGCTGTTCTCAAAATATGCAATCGCGTTCACATTTGAAGTGGCAAGCAGGGAAATTCTCGCACAATTGATAGGCAACATTGAATGAGGCAAAATTGCCACCTAGTGGTTAGACACATTACTTGTATGTGGTATTTAACCTGTTTGTTCCTCTGTATGGTAAGACATTGCTGAGGTAGTTTGAAACTATTTGCAAACTATACTCTTTCACCAATGACTGACACACACTCTTGGAGTATATTGTCTTGCAGATGGACATAAGTAGAGTTGTGCACGGAAACCCCATTTCGTTTCGGAGCCCGTTTCGAACCTTCCAAAACAGGCCCATTTCTTTTCAGGTTGTTTTGGGACCCCCCTGTTTCGTTTTGCATCCGAATCTGAAGAAAAATTCAGACCTCCAAAAATAGGGTGACCATATGAAAAGGAGGACAAGGCTCCTGTATCTTTAACAGTTGTATTGAAAAGGAAATTTCAACAAGTGTCATTTGTATATATGGGGAACCTGGTGAAATCCCCTCTTCATCACAACAGTTAAAGCTGCAGGAGCTATACTAGAGTGACCAGATTTTAAAAGAGGGTAGGACACCTGTAGCTTTAACTGGTGTGATGAAGAGGAAATTTCACCAGGTACCCTGTATATACAAATGACACTTGCTGAAAATTCCTTTTCAATATACAGGAGCCCTGTCCTCCTTTTCATATGGTCACCCTATCCGAAACGCTATTCGAACACCACTTTTTCCATTGATATGCATTGTCTGAAAGAAATGCCTGCAACTACTTTATTTTTAAAGATAGAACAATGAAATTTGGAAAACTTACAGATACCTTGGAGATACTTATGTGTGTCTAATTTTAGACAGACGTGTCCATTGGTTTTCTTGCAATGAATTTTTAAAAATGTGAGTTCCAGTAATTTCAAAGTGCTATAACTTCCTCATTTCTCTAGAAACACACATGTAACTTTGCATTGTCATAGAAACCTAAGCAGGGCTTGATGCATGGCAATTTTGAAGGAAATCCACACATCTGCTGATTTTTAGGATTATTTTTAAGATTTTACCCACAAACCATCCCCCATTTACAAAAATGCATTTATCTCCGTCACTTTTGAAGGTAAAGACACATAACTTGGCAATGTGATAGATTCTAAATATATCCTTAGGCATGGCAATTTTGAAGCACATGGCTTCATCCGCTGATTTTTAGGGGGGGGATTAAGTTTGAGGTTTTAAAATTATTATTTTTAAATACGCTGTCATTTTTCAAGACACACACCTGCAACTTTGCAATGTGATAGAACCTAAGTAGGGCTTGAAGCTTGGCAATTTTGAAGGACATAGGTTCATCCTCTGATTTTTAATGATTTTTTAAAAGGTTTTACCATTCCCCCTTTACAAAAATGCATTCATCTCTGTCATTTTTAAAAGTAAAGTCCTGTAACTAGGCACTATGCTAGCCTCTAAATAGGATCTTAGGCACCCCAAGTTTGAAGCATATTGGTTCATCCCCTGATTTTTAGTGAATTTCTATAACTCAAACCTCATTGAGGACTAATATCTTGAGAGGTAGTACCGCCCAAAAAAGAAATGAAATCACAGATACAGGCCTGAAAATTAGCACCATAGTAGGTCTTCAGAAGGGCTTGATGCATGGCAATTTTGAAGCACATAGGTCCATACCTCATTATTTATCACCTTTGTGCTTGTAGCTGTATCTACAACACTCAGGCAGAGGAAAGCGAGTAAGATATGAAGCACCGAACACTAATTAAACTTTCTTGTTACAGAGTGACTGATGAAGCAATGAAACGTGAATACAATCCAGAATAGTTGTTTCACTCTGTAGTGTTTTTATAGCAAATATGTGCTTTACAATAATATGTCTCACTTTGTGCAGTTTTTCACAGCAAACGTGTTGCTTGACAATTATATGTCTGTGCATTATATTCACAGCAAATAAGTACCTTTGATTTTTCATATATAAAAATTTCTATTACATTCTATGGTCATATATATACTATAAGTGTTGTGACAATAAAGAATTAAATGTTTAGCTAATTCAGTTATCCAGTTGCACAGTTTATATTCATATCATCAGTGTAATGGTCTCCTGTTGTTGTCCCTTAACCAGGGATTTAAAGGCCCGCTTCCCCAGCGCGTTAATAGCCAATCAAACACCCAAGGCTGGAGAATACACTTAATCCATTTACTTCTAATTCTGCAGTATGGGGGTGCTCTCCGGCTCCATAAAATGGAGGCACCTCGAACAAAAGAATCGCACAGTATATATAGGCCCTGACTACAAGAGGGTGTTCGTCTCTTTCTAACCCTTCTATTGGTCAGTTCTGGACTTAGCAATTTAAGTTACATTCAATTTTCAAGTTTAGGTGCACAATCTCAACGAGTCATAGGTTACATTCAATGCTCTATTGGTCGAAAGTTTTTCCCTTTGTCTGCTAGGACATGATGTCCACCATTAAGGAATGCAAATCTGGCATGTAGCCACCTGTAGCCACCCTTTGGCAGAGAAGCCATCTTTTAACCCTTGGCACATTGCATTCATCAGAGAGATGAAACCTCTCCCTGGGGCCATCACTGTTTTGTGCCTCTCTCTCCAGGGCCGGCGCTGCCATAGAGGCAGCTCAGGCGGCAGCCTAGAACGCCAAAGTAAGGGGGCGCCGAATGGCGCTCCCGGAAGCCACTCTCCCACAGCGGCTCTGGGAGAGTGGCTTCTGGGTGCACCATTTCAAAGCCGCCCCCTGCTCCCCAACCCCAGTGTCCTGGCTTCGAAGCCAGAAGAGGCTTCCGGCCAGGCGCTGGCTTCGAAGCCAGGATGCTGGGGCGGGGGGCGGCTTTGCAATGGCACGCCCAGCTGGCAGCTGCTCACCTGCCTAGGGCACAAAATAGTCTGGCACCAGCCCTGTCTCTCTCCAGAGCCACCAGCTGACACTTCCCTAGGGTGACCATATGAAAAGGAGGGCAGGGCTCCTGTATCTTTAACAGTTGCATAGAAAAGGGAATCTTAGCAGGTATCATTGGTATATACAGAGAACCTGGTGAAATTCCTCCTTCATCACAACAGTTAAAGCTGTAGGAGCTATATTAGAGTGACCAGATTTAAAAGAGGGCAGGGCACCTGCAGCTTTAACTGCTGTGATGAAGAGGAAATTTCACCAGGTTCCCCATATATACAAATGACACCTGCTGAAATTCCTTTTCAATACAACTGTTAAAGATACAGGAGCCCTGTCCTCCTTTTCATATGGTCACGCTACACTTCCCAAGATGCGACCCTGGCTTGTTTTTCTGGTTCATTGTGGACAGCAGTGGGTGGAATACGGTGTGGGGAGAGGGGGAATGGGGTCAGCTCTCTGGGATAAGGCGTGGGGGGAGGGACAGCTAAACTATTAAACTATTAAGATATGTGTAATGTATTTATTACTAGCGAAAAAGCCTGTGATACGACAGGTGTATTTATTTTGTTATCACTTCTTGAATACAATATTTTTGGTATAAACTTCTTTTAAATTTTGAACCAACTTCCCTGTCCTTTCCCATCCTTCTATCAAATTTACCCTCATGAGACAAAACTATTTCTTTCTCAGAACTTGGAACTTCCATAGAAGGCCACGGTTCCGAGAAACGTTGCTAGATGGCGCTAGAGGGCAAATCCAGGAAGTGGCTTGGAGGCGCCCTCTGGCCTTCTCTCTTGGAACTTCCCTAGATGGCAGTTATTTTTTTGGGAGATGGCAGTTATTTTTCTTGGAACTTCCCTAGAAGGCCCTGTGAGCTCGGAATTTTAAAACATGCAAATAGAAGAGAAGGCAGAGGCAGCGGATTGGCCTATAAGTGCAAATAGGAGAGAACATGCAAATAGGAGAGAACATGCAAATAGGAGAGAATGCAGAGGCAGTGGATTGGCCTGCTCTTTGGCGATGTCATTGTGACTTCACCAACCAGTAGGCCAATCCACTGCTTCTGCCTTCTCTCCTATTTGCATAAGTGGCTTGGAAGCCTCTGGGCTTTTATATATACCGTATTTCTTCGATTGTAAGACACCATTGATTGTAAGACGCACACTAATTTCAGTACCACCAACAGAAAAAAAAACACCCAAGACACACCTGCGATTCTAAGACGCACCCCGTTTTTAGAGATGTTTATATGGGGGGGAAAGTGCGTCTTAGAATCGAAGAAATAGGGTATATAGAGATGATGATTGATTGATTGATTGATTGATTGATTGGCTGTGCCTACTATCAGTTGCTCCTGCGTTGATTGTTCGGGGCTGGTTTCTAGAAGCTTCCTAACGAAGAAGTGGAGTCGAAGCTCCCTGGTCCTTACCTTATAAATAAATAAGGACACAACAATACGAACCTATTAAACTCTAAATGACCATTAGGAAGAAGAAAGGGACAGTGAATACTGGTAAAACTGAGCAAACTCAACTTTGCCTCACCAAACCACCCCTCTAAGCCTTCAAGGAACCAACAGGGCTCTCTCAGAAATAGCAACCAAAGCCGAGGAGACCTGTGTTGTCCCCAGGTCCTTAAAGCAGAGGGGTGAAGCATCTGCCAGCCAGGCCTGCTGCTATGACTGAAAGCTCGCGGTCTAGGATAGGATGAGCAAAGGCCTCCTTTTGGGCAGGAGATTCTCCCCCCCCCCCTGTGTTTTGGGCCTAGGCGGCCCAGAGGCCCTGGCTGAGCCCACTCCTATTTTACCAGGCCTCAACCCCTTTTCATTCCGCCTCCTGTACTTATGCCTCCCTAGATTACAAACTGAGTTTCTCTGGTGGAAGATAAGTTACTATTCTGCGCTGTTTGTGAAAGGAGATGGTTTAAGAAAGGCCGTTGGGTTTAAAGAAAAGGCCCACGTTTACCTGGCTGAGAAGAAGTGCCTCTAAGCTAGGGTGACCATATGGAAAGGAGGACAGGGCTCCTGTATCTTTAACAGTTGTATTGAAAAGGGAATTTCAGCAGGTGTCATTTGTATATATGGGGAACCTGGTGAAATTCCCTCTTCATCACAACAGTTAAAGCTGCAGGAGCCCTGCCCTCTTTGAAATCTGGTCACTCTAGTATAGCACCTGCAGCTTTAACTGTGGTGATGAAGAGGGAATTTCACCAGGTTCTCCATATATACAAATGACACCTGCTGAAATTCCCTTTTCTATGCAACTGTTAAAAGATACAGGAGCCCTGTCCTCCTTTTCATATGGTCACCCTACTCTAAGCAGGACACAGAGGCAGCACAAGTCTTGTAGGCGCTTTGAAGACTCGCACATTCATTATAGCACAAGCTCCCTGGGGTTGGAGTCTATTTCATTAGCTGCAGGAAGTGTATCAGGCATGGATGTGAAGGGGGAAAATAGCAAAGGAAGGAAGAGCAAAGGAAGGGCAACCAGGATGATCAGGGGTCTGGAAACAAAGCCCTATGAAGAGAGACTGAAAGAACTGGGCATGTTTAGCCTGGAGAAGAGAAGATTGAGGGGAGACATGATAGCACTCTTCAAATACTTTAAAGGTCACACAGAGGAGGGCCAGGATCTCTTCTTGATCCTCCCAGAGTGCAGGACACGGAATAACAGGCTCAAGTTAAAGGAAGCCAGATTCCAGCTGGACATCAGGAAAAACTTCCTGACTGTTAGAGCGGTACGACAAGGGAATCAGTTACCTAGGGAGGTTGTGGGCTCTCCCACTAGAGGCCTTCAAGAGGTAGCTAGACAATCATCTGTCAGGGATGCTTTAGGGTGGATTCCTGCATTGAGCAGGGAGTTGGACTCGATGGCCTTGTAGGCCCCTTCCAACTCTGCTATTCTATGGTTCTATGAAAAAGGACCATCCACTGGAGGCAGGTGGCTCTGATTTTGGTGGGGCTTTCCATGCACTCTGGGGCTTAGTCAGAACCAACCAGAATTGGGAAGAAACTGTACCAGGGGCCGAGCCCTTTCCCCTTAGGACGTCTCCTTTAGAGTTCTAGCTGAAATCCAGGATAGACTCCCAGCCCCACCAAATCCAGAGCCATCAGCTTCCACTGGTTCAGTCTGTGAGAAGTCAATTAATGCTTAAATGTATGCATTGCATCAGAAGCACAGTAACCCTTCGCAACAGCAGTAACAGTAACAGCAGTAATTGGTGATCATTTATTCAGCACTGCTAAGATGATGGTGTTAAAATCTGCAGTAGTCTGAATGGAATTCAGCTGCCTGATGAGTGAGTCCAGGAATTGCTATCTGAGGGTGACACTTTATTCAGCTGATGAAGTGCATCAGGAACCCCACGTTTCTTATGCTATATAAATCTTGCTATTCTTTCAGGGGGGCCAAGACCCCTTGCGACAAGAATCTTGTTGATCATGAACCTCTGTCTTCCCTTTAATACAATTTTACTTCTTTTTACTTATTTACATTTTTGAATTCTGAGTCATTTATCGTTAAATATCTGTCATTGCATTTCATAATAAGACCCCTTATATTGTTTTAAATAAAAACCTGCAGATTCTATTTAAAATAATTAAACCTAATCTACTTACCAAGTGAATAAACTGTATCCCTAAATTCCTGTATTACCAAATTCCTCAATTTAGTAAATCAGTTTATATTATTAGATAGTTCGTTTCTGTTTTCCCTGGTTTTTCCCACTTATTACCTGCCTGGTTTATATTTCCCCTTCTATTCCGTCTATCTCAGCTATCAAGTTCAATTGAAACAACTAAGTGATTTAAATTTTTAGCAATATTTGCCAGCTGTTGGTAGATTATTTATTTATTTATTTATTTAGCACCATCAGTAACCTATGCAATAAGGAATCTATGCTCTACCAGAAGTTCTAATTAATCTTTATCTGTTTGATTATTTTTAGGATCCTAATCCTAATGTTGTGGGTGTTCCAACAATCGCAGCAGGAGAAGAAGTAATCATGGCTTCACCACACGTGTGCTACCACCATTTACATTATTCCGAACATGTTCCCCCTCAAAGCATTCTCCTGATACTCCACCAAGGTGAAATTCCGCCTGTTTGCATCTGTGGAGGATCTGTTTTCCTTTACTTTGGTAATGCGCAGTATTTGAAGAGTGCTATCATGTCTCCCCTCAGCCTTCTCTTCTCCAGGCTAAACATGCCCAGTTCCAGCTTGTCTGCATCCTTCCTGTTTTCTTGCATGACATTAAGAAGCCCACGGTGCTGCACCGCTGATTCAATCATACAGAAATCCAGAAAGCAGGAGCTTCACAGCGCAGGAGTTTTAGTGCATGTTTATGGAAGTGTCGACCCCAAGCGCAGTTTCTGGTGTGCCAGCTGCTTTCTCTTAGCTTGCTTTATTCTATCCCCCCCCCCGCCCCGCCCCCCATGATGGTCTTTGGGCACATGTCATTAATATGTTAGGACTTCAGTGTGGGCTTCATTTTGAGCAGGTGCATTTAGTTCACTTGTGCTCTCCCAAATCTAGAGCTCAAGCTGAGTACTTTACATGGTATCAAGCTATCATAATACATCAGGTCATGTTTCTAGAAGTCCACCATTTAGTGTGACTCAGTGAATGTTATCCCAAAGGTAGGGTGACCATATTTGGGAAACCAAAAAAGAGGACACCTAGTGTGTGGGGGGGGAAGCAGCTTTCTGAGTCCTGCAGAAAGTACGTTATTCCCCCGCCACCTTAAAGAACCCGATTGGAGTGGAGGAGGGGAAAGGATTTCATTCTGCACCACCACCATCCACTCCAATTGGGGCCTTTTTTATAATGTCCACGAATGACCCACTTTCCTCTTTAAGACCTCAATTGGAGCTTGGGGTGGGGGAATGATGTGCCTCAAGAAAGCATGTCATTCACTCCTGCCATGCTAATGGCAGCCTTAAAGGGGAAGGTGTGTCATTCCAGGACATTATTGAAAATTATAGAAAATCCCCCCTGACACCATGGAAAGAACAAAAACCAGGACAAATCCAGGGAAATCCTGACAGTTGGTCACCCTATCCCTTCCTCCCTTGGAGGTACAAACTCTTTTCAAGGACAAGCATTTCAGAGGTTTCCTGGCTTAGCATGGCTATGGGAATGGCTGTGATTTGGTTGCCTCCCATAGCACATCAACTTCTAGATCAGCTCAAAGGGTCCCCGAGAGACACATAACTCTGAAGTTCACTTCACTGAGCACCTTTCAGCAGTGGCAATCAGCACCCATCCCCGAAAGAGAGACCAAAATGGAGTGAGGTGGCTGAGAGAGAAAAGTGAAGTAAGAGCCTGAGGAAATATTATTGGTTCTGGTGGTTCAGGCCAATGCCCCTAGGATTAGGTGTGGCTCAGGATTTCAGGGATGTCACGGCAACCATGATCCAGTAGATGTTGGTTCTCACACAGCAGCTGGGGCCCATATTGGACCTGCAGGGCAGGTGGGTGGAGGGGATTAAGGGTACTACTTTATCATTGACAGATCACAACCTACCAGGTTGGATGAGAATAAATGCAAGGAAGTTAAGGACAAGATATAGTTTGCATTTGTTCTGGGATAGGATGTCAGCATCTTCTGGTTGCCCTCCCCTTGAAAGGTCAGGTCGGCAGCTTGGGGTACTCCTGGACCATACCTGTTCAGGTGGTGGTTGTGGCCAGGTGTGCTTTTGCTCAGTATAGAATGGTGCACCCATCCCTGGTTCAGCTGGACCTCGCCATGGTGCTTCATGCATGAATAGACTACTATAACATGTTCTATGTGGGCCTGCCCTTGGAAATCACTTGGATAAGTCAGCTGGTGCAGAATGTTGCACCAAACGTTTTGATGGGGGTCAAATCATATATAAACAGAACAGGAAATTTCTCCCAATCCCTTACCAATACAACAGTAGAGCAGAACAACTGGGTTGGTAATCATCTTTATATGATAATAATAACAACAATAGTGATAACAATAGTATTTTTTAATTATTTATTTAGTCAAGTTAATATATATGCAGTGGAAACAAATACATGGTATATATCGGGCCAATAAAAACACAAACAGTGTCTCCTGTTTGGCTGTTGCTTCTGAAAGAGGCATGGAGTCAGCTTATGTCTCGTGTGTGTGCGTTTATGTTTTCTGTGTTTATGCACTGCATGTTGTAAAAGGAGACGGTTGTGTTTGTATTTGAGTTTTCTACCATGGAAGGGATTTCAGTCTTTTGATTCCAGGAAAGTGCAGAAGATGGTTTCCACTGAAATATGTGGAAACCATCATATTGCAAAAACATATATGACATATGTTTTTGCGTTATTTTTGTATGTTATTGGCTCTGTGTGTTGTGTATGTGTTCAGTATTGGGGGCAGAGTAGGAGGATCACTACTGACAGCTACTCTGGGGCCCATCATGGCCTTCAGCTGGCTTTGCTGTGTGGCTCTGCGGATATCATCATTAGCAGTGGCAGCATCATGATTTTGTGTTGTTGTGTGGCACACACGCACACCCCATCCTTTCCCCCTCCCCGTAAATGGCAGCATCAGGTCTTTTCCTTCTCCACTGGGGGCCCAGGGTAGTCTTCAAGGGCTTCCACTGATTCATGTGGTTAGTTTTTGAACTGCAGAGCTATTGACAAATAATTTATTATTATTATTATTATTATTATTATTATTATTATTATTATTATTGATCACCTTACCTCTTCCTCTGTGAGACTCAAAGGGGCTCCAAGCCTTTTTCTCCAAACCCTGTTTTTGAGTTGGGGGAGGTTCTAAATAGAAGGAAATAATGAGATCAGGCAGGCAGTCCACATTCCCTTGGACTGTCCCTTCATGCTATTTCCTATCTTTTTACCTCCATTTCTTCCCAGTCCAGGGAAGGACCAGTCTCTTTCCCTCTTATAGTGTACTTGTTAGAGTGGCTGATGAGGGCTGGGGACATGCAAGTATAACACACACACACACACCAGTCTGCAGATCCATGCAATCTTATTTAGGTCACGTAAAGTGTTCTAAACTTTCCTTTTTGGTCTACCCTCCTCACCAGGGGCCATCATCCACCCTGTCTGACTAACCTACCTCAGGGGCTGTTCTGTGACTCAAAGTGGGAGGGGGCGAGGAGAGAACCATCTATGCCCCAACAAGATATTTGGAGGAAAGACTGAGTCTAAATGTACTAAATAAACATGGAAAATAAGATACAGCCATTTTTAACCATATTTGGAGCATTCATTGGCCATCTTTCTCTTCAAATGGCTCCCTTGTTCTTTGGGCCCCTTTCTAACATCTACGGTGAGCCTGTGGTGTGGTGGGGAGCGCCGTAACAATGGGTATTTACAGGTCTTTTAACTGAATGATGGAAGCAATAATTATCTGGGTACTGGAGGATGGACCAGGGTGGGTTGAAAATGCAGAGTCAGGCCTCTAGCTAAAGTCTCCTACTTTAGAGAGGACAGTCCTCTTCCTGAAGACCTCCTCTATTGTTTAGGCTACCCAGTCCAAGACTGGTTAAACATAAAGTAATAAAGGGGGGGAGGAGGGGAAGAATTGAGTAGTCCTTCAGCAGGGCTGGTGGAATGGCCCTGCTTCCTCTCCTCTACCTCTGAACTGCCTGCTGGAATGCTTGCTTTCTATTCTCCCATAGGACGTACCATCTTGATGCTATGTCATCCCTGGCCGATGGATGGTTAGCCACTGTGTGACCAAAGTGCTGGACTAGTTGGACCCTTGTTCTGATCCAGCATGGCACTTCTTATGTTCTTATGCTGTATGATAAACGCCTCTATGCCCACTGAATTGTGTCTGTTTCCCAAATCGACTTGCAGCAGCAAAAATGGATGGGCTGACTGAAGAAGATGATCTTACCTGTGAAAACTGTTGCCCCATTGTTTGTGTTGATGGTCCTGGTGTTGGTGGAGGAGATTGTCTTGATGGAGGAGATGGTGTTGATTGAGGAGATGGAAGAGATGGCATTGTTGAAGGAGAAGATGGCGCTGATGAAGGAGAAGATGGTGTTGATTGAGGAGATGGAAGAGATGGCATTGATGAAGGAGAAGATGGCGCTGATGAAGGAGAAGATGGTGTTGATTGAGGAGATGGAAGAGATGGCATTGTTGAAGGAGATGATGGAGAAGGAGAAGATGGCACTGATGAAGGGGAAGATGGTGGGGCTGATGTTGATTCTGACTCCTGTGAACATACCAGTGCATAAACTTTATTTTGGTCTATAGTATAATTGATAACTTCCCACTTTCACCACACAAGCTCCACTACATTTACGTTCATTTGGCATGGGGGCTGCCCTTGGAAAAGTCAGGGACCACATTTGGCCAACACATTAATCAAGCTATTTCCATTAATCAATTTCCCCCCTGGAAATACCTCAGCTTCTTTCTGAACCATTATGACCAGAGAGAGGGGAGGAAACACCCACCAATAGCTTATCCTCTCCTCTCTTTAGCAAAACAGCCAGCCGAGAAGAGCCACTGACCTCACTTTCCACCTCCGTGGCCCAAGTCTCTTCTGTTGAAGTCCATTGATTCTGAGGAGCAAAATAGAACAACCATTAAATCCAAAAGGATTTAGGACATCAACCATGAATTCACCACCCATTTTGATGTGCATCTTGAGGAAAACCTACCCAGGAGGGAAAAAAGGATCTCTTAGATGCTGCTGGTCCTAGAATACGGATGGAGAGACTTGCCCGCCTCTGCCTTTGTCGGCTGCCTGCCACGCCACCTCCACCCACCCCTGCAGGTGGCATTGCGTGAGCTTCTTAGTGACCTGGTTACACCCAAGCAGGCTGGGCCCATTGGAGGGAGGGGCAGGGAAGAGTCCTCTGGACACCCAGACACCCGTCCCCATTCATGGCCTTCCTCCTTTGTCCTTCACTGGCTCCCTCCCTCTACCGTCCACCAGCAATTTTAGATCTGAAGAAGACTTCTTTCCAAGGCTTTCAGTGCTGCTGCTAATGCACTGCTGTATACAGATGTTTCCTGGAAAAATTCAATCAACAATTCAATCCTGCATTAAATTTCCTAACCAAAGAGCCTGATTCATCATGCAAACTTGCCACCCAAATGAAAGAAGAGCAGCAGACTTACAACATCCTGCAAACTGCTGCTTCCTGCTACACTCTAAACCACAGCCAGTTATAGTTTTAGTGATCAACAGTGATTATTATATTGTATTTTACTGTAAATCTATTATTATGCAAACCACTTTGATCGTTTTCTTGGAAAGCGGTATAAACATCTGCATAATTCTTAATAAATAAGAAATCAATATATCCTCCCCTCTCTTTAGCAAAACAGCCAGCAAAGAAGAGCCACTGACCTCACTTTCCACCTCCGTGGCCCAAGTCTCTTCTGTTGAAGTCCATTGAATCTGAGGAGCAAAAAAAAGAGCAACCATTAAATCCAAAGGAATTTAGGACATCAACCGTGAATTCACCATCCATTTTGATGTGCATCTTGAGGAAAAGCCCCCAGGGGAAAAAAAGAATCTCTTAGATGCTGCTGGTCCTAGAATGCGGATGGAGAGACTTGCCCGCCTCTGCCTTAGTTAGGGTAGGGTGACCAACTGTCAGGATTTCCCCGGATTTGTCCTGGTTTTTGTTCTTTCCATGGTGTCAGGGGGGATTTTCTATAATTTTCAATAATGTCCTGGAATGACACACCTTCCCCTTTAAGGCTGCCATTAGCATGGCAGGAGGGAATGACATGCTTTCTTGAGGCACATCATTCCCCCACCCCAAGCTCCAATTGAGGTCTTAAAGAGGAAAGTGGGTCATTCGTGGACATTATAGAAAAGGCCCCAATTGGAGTGGATGGTGGTGGTGCAGAATGAAATCCTTTCCCCTCCTCCACTCCAATCGGGTTCTTTAAGGTGGCGGGGGAATAACGTACTTTCTGCAGGACTCAGAAAGCTGCTTCCCTACACACACACTAGGTGTCCTCTTTTTTGGTTTCCCAAATATGGTCACTCTAAGTTAGGGATTCCAGTGGTAGCTGAAATGTCACTGGCCACATCACGCCTCCTTAGCTAACACATTGCCATGATACCATGCTACACTGTGCTGGATATCTCTGGCCATGCATGGCAAATTCTATTGTGCCAATGAAGCTTCTAAACCTATAATAGAATAGGTCCCAGTACTGTTTGGAACAGTTTTGCTGCCATGAGTAAAACTGCAAATCCAACATTGAATTCTGCTTATTTTTGGAAATTGCTCACCTATCTAGTTAATCATGAGAACAGTGTTCTGAAAATCCAAGGTAAAAACTCAAGCAGTCTTCTCAAACCATAATTAGATCACATGAAAAAAAGCCCATTGTGTATCAAGCCAGTTGTTACTTCAGCAAATATCTACACTCCTATAAGCTGATGGGTGTGTTAGTTTTTAATGGGAAGACAGTAACCATTAGGAAACATGTTCTTCACTAACCTATAACCACAAAGCGGCTTTTTCACCAGTTTTTCTTCCCTTCGCATTTTTTCTTCCTGTAGGTAAAACAAAATTTAATAGCTTTTTATTAGCCCTTTTCATCTTCAGCAGCTGTGGATGTGTTGAACCGGTGCCTGGCTGTGACAATGGACTGGATGAGGGCTAATAAACTGAGACTCAATCCAGACAAAACTGAGATGCTGTTAGTAGGTGATTCCGCTGACAGGATTGGGGGGGGGGGGTGTTCTACCGGTTCTGGATGGGATTGCACTCACCCTGAAGGAGCAGGTTCGTAGCTTGGGGGTTCTTTTAGATCCATCATTGTCACTTGAGGCTCAGGTGACCTCAGTGGCACGGAATGCCTTCAACAAACTCCGGTTGGTGGCCCAGCTACGCCCCTATCTGGACAGGGATAACCTGGCTTCAGTTGTCCATGCTCTGGTAACCTCCAAGTTAGATTACTACAATGCACTCTACGTAGGGCTGCCTTTGAAGACGGTTCGGAAGCTGCAGCTCATGCAAAATGCAGCGGCCAGATTGATTTCAGGAACCAGAAGGTTCGACCCTATAACACCTGCTCTGGTCCACTTGTACTGGCTGCTTGTATGTTTCAGAGCCCAATTCAAGGTGCTGTTTTTGACCTATAAAGCCTTACGTGGCTTGGGACCACAATACCTGATGGAACGCCTCTCCCGACGTGAATATACCCGGTCACTACATTCAACATCTAAGGTCCTCCTCCGGACCTAAGGAGCTGGGCCAGGAGGAATCGGAGGTGGGTGGGGGAGCCTGAGCGTTGTTGTTGCTGTTGTTGTTGTTTTTTACTTACCTTTCGCTGGAGCGCGAGTACACTCCGGCTCCTGTAACTTTAAAAACAAAAAAGGCTGCCTCCACTCGTACAATGTCCCTCCTCCCATCCCGGATGTTGCACTGGCCATGTGGACACTAGGGGGTGGGGATGATCCCGGAAGGAGGTAAGTCCGGGATCACCCCACCCCCTCCCTCTATGCCTGTATGGTGTAGAAAGGGCCAGAGTGGACCATTGCATCAGGCTGCTAAGGCAGAGCAAAGTGAAGGATCGCATTAAAAGGTTGTGACACAGAGGAGGGCCAGGATCTCTTCTCGATCCTCCCAGAGTGCAGGACACGGAATAACGGGCTCAAGTTAAAGGAAGCCAGATTCCAGCTGGACATCAGGAAAAACTTCCTGACTGTTAGAGCAGTGCAACAATGGAATCAGTTACCTAGGGAGGTTGTGGGCTCTCCCACACTATATAGGCCTTCAAGAGGCAGCTGGACAACCATCTGTCAGGGATGCTTTAGGGGGGATTCCTGCATTGAGCAGGGGGTTGGACTCGATGGCCTTGTAGGCCCCTTTCAGCTCTGCTATTCTATGATTCTATGATTCTATGTCCCACTTGGCTGCCTGAGTAGGGAATAATAGCAAAGCATGGGGTGAATTTGTGATGTGAGTGACTCTTCAGCCCCTTTGAGTGAGCCAGACATCATACACCACCATCGCACTCCTCTCTATTTCAGAAGCTTCACATAGCAACCAACTGTCCTCCACATCCAAACACAAGGGGCAGACAAGGAGCAGCATCCTTCATCCAGGCTCGCTGGGCTCAGTTGCAATAACTATATTAACTTCATATAAAACATAAAATCAATCTCCCTTAAAAGAAAAGAAAAATGGGATGAACTAAAAGTGTGTGCTCGCAAGACTGACCAGATCTCTTTCTCTGTATTGGGTAAAACAAAGCTACTTGCCAGTTCAGCCCTTGCGATTTCCTGCATCGAGTTATTTGGGTTGCCTGGATACTTGATCTGATGCCTGAAAGAATTAACAAATGAATGAATAAATACAAGACTGGATTATTAACCTCTCCACCCACCTCTCCGCCAGCTGTTCTGTCTTTTGGTTTTATGTGAATGTCCTATTCCCATCCCCAGCTAGGGCAATGCACAGGTCTGTCTGGTTTCTGGATGCTGAGAATAGCCAAATGCAATAGGATGCATGAATGAGCCATGCTTTGAAATGTGAGATGATGCTATTCTGATACATCACTTTATACATGATATAGAGCCAGCAGGGATGTGCACTGGAAATTGTTTCCACTTTTTTCCATATATTTTTTTGGATTTAAAATCATTTTTGAAATGTCTTTCTTGTGCAAAACCTCCCATTGTTTTTAGTTAATTTTAAATTGGTTTGTTAATTTTGCAGAATTCCATTTTTGTTTTGGAAACCGTTATTTTCAAAGGAAGACCCAGTGTGTTTTCGACTGCCTGTGCCTTTGAGATATGAAATCTAAATGGTAGGATTTTTTAAGGATTGTCATCTTCCACAAGGAATTATGTCTGCCAAAATTCAGGTTGATTGGACAAAGAATCCCTATCTGAAAGACAAATAAAAGGGGTGTGGACCAATAAATTTCTGATTACATTCAGTAGGAAAGCCACCCTATTTTATTTATTTATTTTGCCATTTTTGACATTTTTAATCCTGATGGCATCTCATTTCCAGGAATTTTAGTACTCCTTTAGGGTGTTCCACCTACCCAGTATTGAAAAGGTTGGAGAATGGGTGGTTTTCATCACAGAAGGGAGCTTGGCTGACCTGCCCCATTCCAGAAACTTACATTTCCAATAGTTTCAGATTATTTATAGAACTGCAAAAGCTGCATTGTGCAAGCAGTGGGTACCACAAGAACATGGGCACAGTGGGATACTGCCCTGTGTATACACACTCTTGTGTGTCTGTGTTTGCACTCATGTGTGTGCAGACCCTGCCCCAGCAATACGTGAAACCCTCAGAGCCAAAAAGATTGTGCATCCCTGGATTAATTGAACACACCTCTCAGTGCCAGGGTTGCCATATTGGTCCAAAATCCAAGAATGACTGAAGGTATTCACATGACAGTTAAAGTCATAAGTAATTCACATTACTAGGGTGGTCAGGCTAAAAGGTGATAAAGGATGGATTTCCTTGACCTTCTAACATTTTTGAGGGAGGAAGAACATGTTCACAGGGCATGGGTCCAAAGCTGGATGAGGAGGGTAATGGCCTTCAGCCCAGAAACCTGGCTTTACATTTTGTAGAGGTCCAATCCTGTCCAGATCTCTGTCTTGGGAATTGGGCTTGCACTCACTAATGTGTCAACCCCTGGCACTGCCGCATCAAATGTGGCATAAGAAAACGATATGAGTTGGCCATTTTATTGATACCATGCAGATTTTTTTTTTTTTTTTAAAAAGGATAACCTCAACTATTTGCTTCCCCGTGGTAGCATTACATATGCTGGAGTCAAAGCCATATTCCTCAGTAACAGGATTATCAAGACTTTGGCGGTTGCTAGATGAGGCCTTAGCGCGGTGTGAGGCCCGGTCTCCCTCCTGTGCATCCAGATGACGCACAGGGGATTCCGGGGTCAGGCCGGGCTAAGACCTCGCTTGAACCGGGATAAGCGGATTCACTTATGGCCCGGTTTTTCCACAACCCCGGCCTGAGGCTGGGGCTGCGGAAGGTCTAGCAGGGTCCGTGGCTTTTCCCGGCAGCTCGCTTAGTAGCCGGGAGAAGCCACGGACTGAGCACAGCGCTCCTACGAGCGCTGTGCCCATCAGGCCGGGGGGAGAATCATGGGGGGGGAGATAGGGGCTGGGGGAAAGGCTGGACCCGGCAGGAGAGAGGGGGGGAAGAAGGACAGGGGACAGGGCATCGGGCATCGGGGAGGGGGGAAAGAAGGATGGGTGAGCGAGTGGGCATCGGGGAGGGGGGAAGAAGGACGGGGGACAGGGCATCGGGCATCGGGGAGGGGGAAAGAAGGACGAGCGAGCAAGTGGGCATCGGGGAGGGGGGGAAGAAGGACGGGGGACTGGGGACAGGGCATTGGGCATCAGGGAGGGGGGAAAGAAGGACGGGCGAGCGAGTGGGCATCGGGGAGGGGGGAAGAAGGACGGGGACAGGGCATCAGGCATCGGGGAGGGGGAAAGAAGGACGGGCGGGCGAGTGGGCATCAGGGAGGGGGGAAGAAGGATGGGGGACAGGGCCTCGGGCCTCGGGGAGGGGGGAAAGAAGGACGGGCAAGCGAGTGGGCATCGGGGAGGGGGGAGGGGGGAAAGAAGGATGGGCGAGCGAGTGGGCATCAGGGAGGGGGGAAGGACGGGGGACAGGGCATCGGGGAGGGGGAAGGACGAGCGGGCAGGGGGGCATTAGGCATTGTGGGGGGAAAACAGGGGCAGGGGGAGCGGGGACCCTTAATTTTTTTAAAAAAGTACTTACTTTTTCGGCGGTGCGCTCCTGCGCACATGGCCCCTTAAGGGGGGAAACACAGAGCGCGCGATGGGGCTTTCCCTTGCCCCGTCGCATGCTGATGTCTGGAAAAGGGCGACAGCGAGCGCTAGCTGTAGCGCGCCGTCACCCCGCCTCCCAGACAGATTATCAGGTAGGTCTAGCAAGGCCCTTTAATTCATCTGACATACTACAAGATCTGACCCAGGCTACAGAAAGGAGAGGAGATTTACCTGGCCTTGTCTTTTGCAATAGGTGACAGCTCATCCTGCAGGGTTTTCCCTCTGTCCTGAAGATCCTGAAAGCGAAATAGCCAGCAAGTCCCCTTCAGTCACTGTTTCCCCCCCCCCCGCCCCTTCTCATTCCACAGCAATATCTTACACGTTACACAGTTCAAGGCCTAGAGCGATTTTTAAAATATATTGACCTGTTCTGTACAGAAGGGAAGTGAGATGGTTCTCAAAGACATCAGTGGCAGACTGTCACAATCAAAACTGTCCATAGCACAATGTGCCAGGCCAATGGCAATTGGGAGAGCACAAGTAATAATTGGGGTTTTGGTTGAATGAGTGATATTCAGGGTCACCAAAGCCTCATCTACCCCTTGAGGCCTTCCGGGACTTGTGTAGGGGGGGGAACTCAGACTTTACCACTTCCGGGACCATCCCCCTAGGTCCATATGCCAGCATGTCATTACAACGTGGCGTAGGTTTGTTTTGAAGAAGGAGCCCGCTGCACAATCTTGCACAAAAAGTAAGTTTAAAACACACCCCTAAAACCTCAGTGACAAGAAGTGCTGGCAGCCATCCCAGCGATGGCAAAATTACTCCCACACCCAACCCCAATGGAGCTAGAGTCACCCTGCACAGCTCTGTGCCTGATTGAAGAACCCCACTGAAGCTGAATCCTGATAAGACGGAAGCTCTGTGGATTGGTGGTTCCCAAGTCCGGGAATTGGGTAAGCGGATGAGGTGGCGCTCCCTCTGAAGGAGCAGGTCCGTAGCTTGGGAGTACTCCTTGATCCATCATTGTCACTGGAGGCCCAGGTGGACTCTGTGGCACGGAGTACTTGGGGTCAGCTTCGGCTGATCCGCCAGCTACGGCCTTTCCTGGACAGGGACAACCTAGCCACAGTAGTGCATGCACTGGTAACTTCCCGATTAGACTACTGCAATGCACTCTACGTGGGGCTGCCCTTGAAGACGACGCAGAAATAGCAGTTAGTGCAAAATGCAGCCGCTAGAGGCAGGTACATCTTACAGAGACCACATAACACCGGTCTTAAAGGAACTGCACTGGCTGCCTATATGCTTCCGGTCGGAATTCAAGGTGCTGGTAATGACGTTTAAAGCCCTAAACGGCTTGGGACCTCGATACTTGAGAGAGTGCCTCTCCTTATATATGCCTGCCCGAGACCTTAGATCTGTTGGAGGAGCCCTTCTCCGCATCCCACCAATGCAACATACACGTTATGATGGGTCAGGGGGAGAGGGCTTTCTCTGTGGTGGCACCCCGACTGTGGAATGCCCTCCCCTTGGAGGCCCGATTGGCGCCAACATTGATTGCATTTCGACGCCAAGTAAAAACATGCCTTTTTAACAGAGCCTTTGATGGTTAAACTCACTGGCACATTGTTTTAATTGTTTTAACTGCATCTATTGCTTTTAAATTATATATTGTTTTAACTTGGATTATGGTTTAATTTGTTTCTAACTGCGTATATTTATTGTTTTATACCGTATGTTTTTAATTGTACGCCGCCCTGAGATCTTAGTGATATAGGGCGGGATATAAATATTTTAAATAAATAAATAAATATGGGGGGGAGGGAGGAGCCGGGAGCCTGTGGCACGCCACCTGAGGTCCTCGGGGTTGTCCTGGGACTAGGGGGGAAAGATCAGGAAAACTGCATTCCTAGTTATCCTGGGACAACTGAGCGGTCATCCCCAGTTGACCCTGGAAACCCCTGTGCATCATTTGGACACTCAGGGATGGCCTCAAGCTGACCCCGGGATAAATAGCTGGTGTGGATTAGGCCCAGGATTCTCTGAACACTGTCTCACTACTTGTTTTGTGCCTGATTACTTCTCGCCTTTGGCATCACTGCTTGCTCTGTGCGAATGGGGAACTTGTGCAAATTGAGCAGTGGTTGAATAGATTTGCCTAAGTTCCCCCAAATTCGTGCAAATTTCCAAATTTGCACAACTTTCCTCCATAAACTAAAGCATGGCTGATTCAGTCTATGAGGAAATTTACACAAATTAGGAAAATTGCACAAATCAAACTGGGAATCGGGAATAAGATGAACTTGGGCACATGATTGACAGTTTACGAATATTTTCACTGGACTTGCGCCTGGGCTTGTATTTGGAGCGCCAAACGGGGCCCGCTCACATGTTTTGTGGGCAAAAATGAAATTCTCATACATCCCTAGATTTGATGTACAACATATGAGAGCACATGAGGCCAAGGGGAAGAGCTCAGCTAAGCACCCTCAGATGAGCCTTTAGTAATAGTAGGGCAATTCAAGGCTTATGGACATTTCCATTGTAAACATTTATTTATTTATTTATTTATTTATTTATTTATTTATTTATTTATCATACTTATACCCCGCTCCTCAGCCAAAAAAGGCTCTCGGAGCGGCTTACACTTAGCAAAAAAGACAGTCCCTGCCCTTAGGCTTACAATCTAATAAAGACATGACACACAAGGAAAAGGAGTCAAGGAGGGAGGGAGGGAGGAGAGAGAAAGAAGAGAGAGAGAGAGAGAGAGAGAGAGAGAGAGAGAGAGAGAGAGAGTCCAGCAGGAGCAGGCCCCGATGTTACTTCTGCCTGCTCCTGTCCCCTCGGTCCTTCTTCTTCCCCACAGGGCCAAGATGGCAGTTTGCCCTGTGGGGGGGGGAAGAGTCCAGCAGGAGCAGGCCCCGATGTTACTTCTGCCTGCTCCTGTCCCCTCGGTCCTTCTTGGCAGACATTTCCCCAGAAAACCCATGAAGAAGAAGTGATGTTGTTGAGGTTCCTCATTGGTCATGGGGATCCTTTAAGGGACTTTTTCATGATGTGTGTGTGTGAGTACTATTGCAAGGAAGTACACCAACCCTTGATACAAACTTAGGTGAAGCTTCCTCCCATCACAATTCCATCCATGAATGCTAGATTGTAGCAGCAGCGTTCAATTGTGGACCTCTTCTGTGTTCTTATCTGCAGCATAATTGGTGGTATTTTTGTTGTTTTGTTTTAAAGCAGCCCTTTGTCCAAGTAATAGGGATTCTGTTGTATATCTAGGGAGATTTGGCTATGTGATGATGTCACTGAAGGGAAATCAAGCTAGTTTAGAGTGAGGAAATGCCAGTGGAGGAACCATTGATATTACTCTGAATTATCTTGTTTTGTCTTCAGTTGACATCATCATAAAGCCATATCTGTTTTCTCAGAGTTGGAGCTATGAACAGTACTGAACTAGTGCAAAAAAAAAGTAAGATCCTTTTTGCATCAAAATTGTTTTGCTGGAAAACATCTGGCTCATTTGGAGAAACATTTGGCTATGATTTTGATTAGGGCTGTGCATGGCCTTGGCCGAACCCCAGATATGAAGTGGTAGTGGGTCGGCCATGGGGTGCCTTGGGCTGATTTGGGGCAATAGTGGGCTGCTCTCCCATCCAGCCATGATGGAAAGGTGGTGTGAGCTGACCATGGATCCGAAAAACACCATTACTTTAATTTGTGGCCATAGATCTATGAAAATGAGAGAGCCCCCATCTTACTTTCAACATGCAACTCTAATGAAGGAAGACAGAAGCAGAAGTAAATCCCACGCGTGGTGGCAGTGGCAGGAGCTCTGGATTTGTGGGATGAGCAGGGAGGGAGGGGAGCAAGTGGGAGTCTAATTGAACTCATCCAGGAACCCACAAGGGCAGACCTGCGGGGAGGGCGAACTTCACTTTGGATTTGGTTCCAAAGCGCGATGCCCCAGCCTCAAAGCACCCAGAGTCAAATCGGAGCTGTTTCAAAGGCTCCAAAATGACCTCCGAGGTGAGTCATGGGTGGGTGGGTGGGGGGAGCGGGCACTATGCACAGCCCTAATTATAATTTCTTTTTAAATTAATTAAAACCTACAGACAGGTTTCTTTTGCATAGTTCAATAAATAACTCATACTTCATAAATCATTGACCATTCCTGTCGCCATGTTGAGTTGTATTGCCAAGTCCTCGGTTTTTCTTTCTTCTTTTTTTACTTTATGGTCTGACTAAAAGTGCCTCCAACACTACCAAAAGAGGATATCAAATTCAAATATCCAGAATTCCAGAACTTTACTAGACCACCATTTTGGCTTATCACGACTTAACAGTGGAATCCTATGCATGTGTGTTGAGACCTAAGCACCTCTGTGTTCCCCAGTAAATGTGTTTAGGTTTATTTATTTATTTATTTATTTATTACATTTTTATACCGCCCAATAGCCGAAGCTCTCTGGGCGGTTCACAAAAATTAAAACCATGAAGAGCATAAAAACAACCAACAATTTAAAAACCCAAATACAAAATGCAGTATAAAAAGCACAGCCAGGATAAAACCACACAGCAAAATTGATATAAGATTAAAATACAGAGTTAGAACAGTAAAATTTAAATTTAAGTTAAAATTAAGTGTTAAAATACTGAGGGAATAAAAAGGTCTTTAACTGGCGATGAAAAGAGTACAGTGTAGGTGCCAGACAGACCTCTCTGGGGAGCTCATTCCACAGCCGGAGTGCCACAGCGGAGAAAGCCCTTCTCCTAGTAGCCACCTGCCTCACTTCCTTTGGCAGGGGCACACGGAGAAGGGCCCCTGTGGATGATCTTAAGGTCCAGGCAGTTACATATGGGAGGAGGTGTTCCTTCAAATAACCTGGCCCCAAACTGTTTAGGGCTTTCCATGTTAATACTGTTCTTAACCAGTCCATCTACAGCTGAGCATTCTCACATTGATACCTGTATTTTCATTTGGTGTTCCTGAATATACCCTTCTAGCTCCAGGATGTGTTTTTTCATCTGGAAAAGAAGTAGAGATCATTTTTGTCACATCCTTCTTATGTGCTTTATCTTGGAGTTCTGTTCAGCACAGTTAAAATTCTTGCCTAACGTAATCCCAGGAACCCCACGGTGGCACGATAAGAACTACACTGAGACTACATTTCAATGTCCACCACCTGAGACAATGTAGGTCTGAGACAATGCCAGTGGGTAAAGCCGAGACCGCTAGGAGGGATGGTTGAACAACCTTGTGCTCATCCAAAAAAATCAATCTGACACTTTTGGTATTTTTTAACACTTGAAAACTCATGGTGGGGGTCAGATTGAGATACAGGTATCTCAAAAAGAACACTCAACGGTCCTGATTAATGATAGTGCCCCACTTCTTGCTATCGCTCCACTAAGGAAGGGGGGGAAGCTCATTTGGGGAAGTGGTGATGTAGCAGGCGGAGGAGGCTTCTTACAGAAATGGGAGGCTTTTGTTTGAGGGAAGAGATATTTAAATATTCTTATTCATTATTTGTACATTCATTTGACTTCTAAACCACCGTTCCCAAAGAGGGAGCCCAGGGCAGTACACACACAGAAATGAAATGCATCCTGACACATAATAATTACAGTCCTCAACCATGTAACTAAAAACAGCATTTTAACACAACACATACCATCTCAATCCACAAAAGTCCCAGGGCCAGATTACACCCCCAAAAGTCAAGTAAACAAATACATTTTTAATTGTCATCTAAAACTCAAGAACTCAGGAACCTCCTGCACTTCCCTAGGGAGGGAATTCCACAATCGGGGTGCCACCACCATGCAGGCCTTGTCTCGAGTCACCATACTCCCATCATACTGGTGGGGTCACATAGAACCATGGGTTTTATAATCCCATGCCATGATCTCCAGTGGCAAATGATGCACATTAAAACCTAGTTGATTTGAATGTGGAAGTTAGAGGAAATATGGGACTCAGAGCTGCTTCATTTTAGCTGGACTATATCCTATATGTATAGGATAATTAATTTTACCTTTGTAAAATATTCATCTTCCTCACCATAGATCAGTTCGGATTCTTGGAGCTCTCTCTAATTAAAAAACAACCCCCCCCCCCCACAGAAAAGAAATCATTACTTGAGGTATCCTGGAAGCAAATGCATGTAAGCCTTTTCCTTTCCATTCTGGCCAAGAGAAATCTATACACCATGTGGCATCATTGAACCAAGAACCGCTTTAAGGGATTCCTGAATAAGAGAAATGGCATGGCAGTCATGCAAGAGGACAGCTGGCAATTCTACACTTCCATTCATGTCAATGTGACTTTTGCTAGAGACATTGCTACTTCTAGACAAGGCTATTATTGAGCAATCCCCCTGCCTCATTCAGGGAGTTTTATGGGGTCAAGTGTGTGTGTGTGCCCAGAAAGCACCACCCTCCATTTTTTACCCTCCCCCTGTTTTCTTACTTCGTTTTCTGCCTGATTTCTAGGGCTGTGCACAGACCCCTTGATCTGCTCTGGATCCCGATCTGCAACTTTCAGATCGGTCCACTCCACTTCGGGTCAATCCACCTCCGTTCCACTCCGCTCCGCAATGGATCCAGATCCAGATCTCCGCTTTCCTCCCCCCATAGACTTGCATTGAAAATGTAAAATGCCTACAATTTTTTTTAGTTTTCAAGTTAGAAACATCAAAATGGGCACCATGTTAGCTTATAAATAGATCCTTATTCTTGCCCATTTTGAAGGAAATCCAAGAATGCTCTGATTTTGGAGGAATATTTAAAAGATCCCCATTTACAGAAATGCAGTTATCTCTGTCATTTTTCCAGATACACACATGCAACTGGCAACCATGAGAGCTTCCACATAGATCCTTATTCATGCCCATTTTGAGGGAAATCCAATCATGCCCTGATTTTTAGCAATTTTTTAAACATTTTAACCCTCAACCATAACCTCAATTAACAAAACTGCAAACATCTCCGTCACTTTCCAAAGGTATATCCCCTGTGAGATACCAGGATGAATTTGCTGGTAGAGCCATTTATGAACCTCAAAGTTATAAAGATGTACAGAAACTGTCTGAAGAAGATGCTAAACCTTGGCTTCAAGCTATACAAACTGAATTAAACTCGTTAGATAAGAACAAAACATGGAGGTTGGTTAAAAAAACAACCTTTCATGGAACTTCTTGACAGCAGGTGGATTTTTAAAGTAAAAACTGATAAATTTGGAAAAATAGTACGCCACAAAGCAAGGTTAGTTGCTCGTGGTTTTGCCCAAATACAAGGGCAAGATTATCATGAGATTTTTGCACACACAATATGCTTTGAAAGCATAAGGATGATGTTTAAACTTGCTGCACAAAAAAATATGCAAGTATCACATCAAGATGTGACAACAGCATATTTAAATGCAAAACTAGATGAAGATATTTACATGTTACCACCTGAAGGTGTTAAAGCCGACAAAGACATTGTATGCAAACCTGAAAAAATGTCTATATGGATTGAAACAGTCTGCAAGAGCGTGGAATGCTAAATTGTCAAAAACACTCAGAGATATGGGATTTAAACAAGGGCAAGCAGATCAATGTTTATTTGTTAAACATGAAAAAGAGCACAAGTTGTATGTATTGTGTTACGTTGATGATTTGTTAATATTTTGGTCTGATAAAGAAAAATATAACAGATTTGTACAAAATTTAAAAGAACAATTTGAGTTAAAAGACCTGGGTAATGTAACTAATTATCTTTCTTTAGAGGTAGAAAAAGACCAAGAGGGCAATTTTTATTTGCATCAATCAAAAAAGATAAATGATGTGATTGACAAACTTAATTTGCAGAATGCTAATTCTGTCGATACTCCAATGGTGCAGAATTTCCAAGCAGATAGTCAAAGTAAACATTTTGAAAATGTTACATTGTACAGAAGTATACTAGGGCAACTAAGTTTCATTGCCAATGCTACCCGGCCAGATATTTCCGTGAGTGTAAATTTATTGAGCAGGCAAACTGCTAAACCCACAGAACATACTTGGAAAGCTATGAAGCGAATAGCACGTTATTTAAAGGGCACTTTGAACTACAGGTTGAAGTTCACAAAGGAATGCACTGGAGGTTTAGAAATTCATGCTGATGCTAGTTTTGGAGATGATATAAATGATAGAAAAAGTACATCTGGAGTTTGTTACATGTTAAATCACAGTTTATTCGATTGGGCCTGTAAAAAACAGTCTACAGTTTCGTTAAGTTCCTGTGAAGCGGAACTGAATGCATTTAACTATGCCATTGTGAACATTGAATGGTTATTACAATTGTTAAAGGATGCCGAGATTGATGTACCAAAACCTGTTGTTGTTTATCAAGACAATCAATCAAGCATTTCTATATTAAAAACTGATACTTGTAAACAAAGAACCAAATATCTACAAATCAAATTGTGCCATGCAAAGGAGTGTATAAGAAATGGTTTGTTACAAATTCAATATTTAGCTGGAAAAGACATTCCTGTGGATCTGTTGTCTAAACCTATAAGTAAAGAACAACATCAGAAATTGACAAAATACCAAGAGGAGTAGCCGTAATTGTGGCTAACCAATGCCCATTTCAGATCTTGGACACATGCTGTGATACACAAGGCCGTTACATTTTCATTTCGGGACTCTTGGGCTCTGAGCAACTCACATTTGGATCTATCTACGCCCCTAATGTTAATCAATGCTCATTCCTTCAGGGTATGTTTTCTACCCTAGACACTTTTAAAAAGGGTCAGGTAATCCTTGGAGGTGACTTCAACACTGTACCCAATGATGAGATGGATCGCTCTAAGGCTAAGTCTGGTCAACCCCAATCCTCAACTTTTCTCATGGACCTTCTTCAGGAACAGAGCTTGTGTGATATTTGGAGAGTTCTACATCCGCAGGATAGAGACTTTTCCTGTTTTTCTGCAAGACATCGCTCCTACTCCCGTATAGATCTCCTCCTCTTATCTGAGCCCTTAAAGGACAAAGTGACTACAGCTGACATAGGCAGCATCACAATGTCAGATCATGCCCCAATTTGGATTGACTTGACACTTTCAGAAGATCGCACCAACTCTTATTTCTGGCGCTTGGACCCTCATCTTTTAACTAAACAATTAGTTCGAGAACAACTGCAAAAAGATCTCGCTGAATACTTCCAATTCAATGACCTGCCAGAAATCTCAACTGATATCTTATGGGATTCTATGAAAGCGGTTCTTCGAGGATCGTGCATCAAAGAGGCTTCACAGATAAAGAAGAAGAGAGAGGCAGCACGCACCAGGCTACTGTACGACATTTCTCATCTCGAAGCGCTTCATAAACGCACCGGCAGTCAAAGGACATACAGACAACTAATGGGCAAACGTGGTGAACTTATTGCTTTAGACACACGTACTGTACATAGATCCTTGGCATTTCTTAATCGTTATTATCACGAATTTGGCAACAAAAGCTCTAGGCTTTTAGCCAAAGCCTTACGCAGAAAAATGGCTAAATCTAGGGTCTCACATATCAAGTCACCTCAGGGGGACCTTCTTTATAAGAATGAGGAAATTTGTAAGGCATTTGAAAATTTCTACTAAAAATTATATACTACAGACAGCCCTGATGTGACCAAGATAGACGCATTCTTAGACAGGCTGATTATCCCTAAATTAAAAGTAGAACATAGAACTCTTCTTAATAGTCCCATAAGAGCTGAGGAGATAGAAGAGACCATAAAACGTTTAAAAAATGGGAAATCACCAGGCATAGATGGTCTTGGGGGGGAATTTTATAAAGCTTTTAAAGTCACCCTTACTCCCTATTTAGTGAGATTATTTCATTTTATTTTAGAAGGTGGGGAGATTTCAGAATCCTGGAAACGCACGCGTTTGATAACCATTCCTAAGCCAGGACTAGATCCCCACCTAGTGAACTCTTATCGCCCAATAGCACTTCTTAATCAGGATGCTAAACTCTTCACATCCTTGCTTGCTCATCGTCTGAACCAGTTTATAACAGAATATGTAGATGAAGATCAAACAGGCTTTATGCCAGGTCGACACTTAGCAGATTCAGTGCTCAGGATACTTAACTTAATTCACCACAGCGAAAGCCAAAAGTCTCCTTTGGCACTGTTTTCTCTTGATGTTTTCAAGGCATTTGATCGCTTGGAATGGCCTTTTATTTTCCGCTTATTTCATAAAATGGCGTTTGGTAATCAATTTCTTAAGGTATTGAAGCAATTGTACTCTGATGCTAAGGCAACAGTATGTGTTAACTCTTGGGAATCAAAAAGGTTTCAAATAACTAGAGGCACACGTCAGGGCTGCCCACTCTCCCCATTTATCTTTGCCATTGCAATAGAAGCCCTAGCAACCTCAATTCGGGCAGACCCAGCTATATTGGGGCCTAGAATAAATGGGAGACATCATTGCATCAATTTTTTTGCTGATGATATATTGCTTATGTTAACAGAACCTAAGGTTGCTCTTCCTGCTCTTCGCACACATCTGGATACCTTCAAGGAAGTTGCTGGTCTGGAGGTCAATTATAACAAATCTGATTTGCTCTGTGTTAATATCCCTTTGGCTGAACAGAAAAATATTCAACGAATTTTTAAAGTCACTTTAAGATTTGGCAGTTTAAAATACTTAGGCATTCAGATCACTAAGGAAATCAAACAACTGCGTATACGCAATTTTGATCCTTTATGGAATGCGCTAAGAAAAGATATGACACTGTGGAAGAAACTTAAATTATCTTGGCTAGGGAGGAATGCAGCCCTGAAAATGACTTTGTTGCCTAAACTGTCTTTTTTATTTCATACCCTGCCAGTAGAGATTCCTGGAAATGAGTTCAAACGTTGGCAACAAGCTCTATCCACATTCAGTGGAGGGGGCAAACGCATCCGGGTCAATCAGGCGACACTATTCCGACCAACTGAACTAGGCGGGTTTGGTGTCCCAAATCTTAGGCTGTACCATGATGCTTTTCAATTGAGGCAACTACTCAAAATAATTAGAAATGAGACAGCAATCCCGTGGGTGTCAATTGAAAGCGCCCCCTGCATCCCTATGATCAGGGCGATCCCATTCCTTCCAACACTGAAAAAACATATTCAAACAATTAATAACCCGTTTTTGAAAGCAAATTTAAAGGTATGGGCAAAGTGGGCAAAATGGTTTGCACCATCCCCTTCCCCCCTAACCCCGATTTTAGACCACCCCCGATTCAGAGATCAATTTAAGTATAGACAATTTGCAGGTTGGGAAGAAAAAGGTTTTTTCCATATTCGTGATCTCTTTATACAAGGAAAAATCATATCAATGCAACAATTAGAGGCAAAACTGAGCCCACTCCCTTGCACCTGGCTCCAAAAAATGCAAATAGTCTCTTTTGCAAATGCTCTATATCAATTCCATAACATTCCATGCTCGCTTACTATATTTGAGAAAGCTTGCCTGACTTATTCTAGAAAGGTTAAAGGGGGAGCTTCTGATATATATCACATGATGTTGGATTGTCAATTCCCAGATAAGGGAGGGTTAAAAATTATTTGGGAACATGATCTGCGCACCAGTTTCACTGAAGGTGAATGGAAAAGCTTGTGGCAATCAGCACCCTATAAAACAATATCAGCAAAAGTTAAAGAGCTCACTCTGAAAATCACTCACAGGTGGTATATCACCCCTGTTAGACTGCACCATATTAGTGGTAATATATCCCCGCACTGTTGGCGTGGTTGCTCCGTTCCTGGCACTTATATTCATCTTTGGTGGGAATGTCAACAGGTCAAAACTTTTTGGTCAAGGGTTTTCCAAACCATTACAAACATTATTCATGCTGAAGTAGAAACTGACCCAGCACTGGCTCTACTTTCTATTTTTAGGAATGCCAATAGAAACATTATTCCCAAAGCCTTGGTCACCCATTTGCTGGTTGCAGCCAGGTGGGAAATTGCCCAATTCTGGAAAAGCGACAGACCTTTTGACCATCAACGCTGGTTTGATAAGATTTGGAAACTAGCTTTAAATGACAAATTGACACAACATAGCAGGTTAGCAAAAGGGGAAACAACATCAGAAACATTTTTGGGAAACTGGTCGGACTTTTTCACATTTATTAATGTGAATCCTAGCGAACCTAGACCCCCAATGACTCAGGAATCCTTTTGGTCAGAGGTTCTAACCTAACCTGCATCTTTTTCTGTACTAAGTGCTTATTGAAGGAATGAACACCCATGCTTTTTTATAGTGGTGCTGTGGGAACATTTATATGGTTGTTGAGTGTTTTCTTTTACTCTCTGTGTGTTTATTGTATTTGTCCTTACTTGAAAATCAATAATAATAGTATTAAAAAAAAAAGAAATTGACAAAATACTTGCAATTATATTAAATAAGGTAATTACTGTATCAGTGCACACAAAAAGTAGGGGGATGTCAGGTTTTCGTGTTAACCTTAACAGTAATTATTGGCAGATTATTGGCAGAGACTTGCAAGCTCAGAACACCTGTTGGTGATTGGGTGGAGTAAGTAAAAGGCTCACTCTTTCACAGCAGTGTTTGGGGTGTGGTGTAGGCTGCCAGAGAAGGGAGTATGTTGCTTTGATGTGAAGGGAACATTTCTCAAGGAGAACTGTAAAGCTGTTATGCTTACTGTGCTTTAGGGTAAGACAATTACTTTGTTATTAGTTGATGCTACCAGCCTGGTTGTTTTGTTTTGGAAGACTTCTCTGAATAAAAGCATTGAGGATTCAAAGCTCACGCTTTCGTTTATTTGCGAACCGCAAGGAGGAATTTGTACAACACTACTAATTCCCCAAATACTTCCCCCCGCAACAGAGTCAAGATCCTCCAATGTAATCCAGGTGGTCCTGATGTGTGTAAAAGGGAATTTCATTCTGTGAGATTAGTCTATGCTCCAGGTGAAAGGTTAAGAACTGCCCCCCAGCATTCCTTCATGGCAGATTCTAGGTGCCTCTTAGACAAAGGAAAAACTTTCAACCAATCAGTGTTGAATGTAAGCTGTGATGTATGAATTGTATGCACCTTACCTTGTATTGGCAATGTAACCTAGTTTGTTAACAGAGCATGGACCAGTAAAGTTCATTAGAGATAAGAGCACTGACCAATTATGTTACTAACGAGTGACGTAACCAGAGCCTATATATTCCAGAGGATCCCTTTGTTCGGGGAGCTCTTAATTTGCATTTCCCGCTGGAGCTCCAATGTTGCAACATTTACGAATAAACTTTAACTTGCATCCTCCAACCCGGTGTGTTTATTGGCGAAGTATACACTGAGGGAGCGGCCTGCCCAGCCCTCAGGTTTGAGGGCTAACAGTCCTCTCTTCGTCTACCCTAGAGTGACCATATGGAAAGGAGGACCGGGCTCCTGTATCTTTAACAGTTGTATTGAAAAGGAGTTTCAGCAGGTGTCATTTGTATATATGGAGAACCTGGGGAAATTTTCTCTTCATCACAACAGTTAAAGCTGCAGGTGCCCTGCCCTCTTTTAAATGTGGTCACAGTATAGCTGCAGTATAGCTCCTGCACCTTTAACTGTTGTGATGAAGAGGAAATTTGACCAGGTGAGACATGCATACAAATGACACCTGCTGAAATTCCCGTTTCTATGCAACTGTTAAAGATACAGGAGCCCTGTCCTCCTTTTCATAGGGTCACCCTAGCTGGACCTCAGCTATGGCCAGGTGTCGTCATCAATTTACAGCGCTGACATCTCCAATGTGGACGAAGAGGGTAAGAAACAGCGCAGAGGCTTCCCTTAGGAGTCTTCTGCACCAAGGACCTTTCTTGCTGCTGAGCCATTGCTTTTCAGCAAAGAGGCGTCAACTTAAGTTGAGATATTAAGACATCCTATATTACTACTATCCTATATTACAACTAGGACGGACGTGTTCTGCTCCAGCTCCAGTAAAGCAAAACAAAGCAAAGCAAAGGAAAGGAAAGGAAAGGAAACAAAGAAAACTTGAGATAAAGTGGTGAGAGAAGCAGTGCGGAGAAGAAAACAGGATAAACAAAGAATAAAGCACAAAATACACACAGATAAAAGCTGTGGAGAGGACAGGAGTGGAAGAGCTCACGTAAACGTAACCGGACGAGAACCTGATAAGTATTGCAAGTTGTGATAAGTAATTGATGCAATTTTAATACAATTTTAATACAATTTTTTAAATACAATTTTAACTTCAATTCGTAGCTAAGGGTGCGGTTTGGAATTTTAAGAGTTTTAAGAGTTAAGTGCAGCAGCATTAACAGCACAGAAGCAATAGAGATAAGCCAAAGACAAACTATGATGTAATTGGAAACACCTGACGCAGTGAAATAAAAGAAGAAATAATCACCTTTAACGGCCATCAACCACTATTAATCACCACTGACTGTTAAAGCTGTGAAAGAATTAACTAACTGCATAGATAACTGAAAAGAATGTAAAGAGAAACTGAGTGGGTTCCTTAAAGC
This sequence comes from Elgaria multicarinata webbii, assembly GCF_023053635.1. Classification (NCBI taxonomy): domain Eukaryota; kingdom Metazoa; phylum Chordata; class Lepidosauria; order Squamata; family Anguidae; genus Elgaria; species Elgaria multicarinata. The sequence continues at coordinate 21,452,163 of NC_086172.1, forward strand.
TGGATAGGCCAAAAAGTAGGAGGGATTGAAAGACTGAAAGAAGTAGAATTATAGCATAAACACCTGCCGTTGTCTGTAAAAGATCCAAAGACTCGAAAGATAATTAAGTAGTATACTATAAATATTGCATAGAAGGAATAATGGTTCTAACTAGGAAAGAGTATAAGAAACAGGGGATTCCCCTGGTAACAGAACAGATTTCTTATAAAAAAAAAAACAAGCAAAATAAACAAAGCCAACCGAAAATAACAAGTTTTTTTCAAGTGAACTCACCGAAAATAATAACAAGGACAAAACAGATAACAAACATAGACACAGATGTGGATATAGGAATGGATAAAAGTAACCTTTCCTTTGCAGCAAAAGAAGCACCAACAGAGCTTCTAGACTGGTCCTTGGGACCACATCTGATAATGAAACCAATGAGAAAGGAACCTTTAGTAAATATCTGCTTGGCTGATGAACTTCTCTTAGTGGAAGAAGACCTAAAAAGATTAATCTATCCTAATGATACATCAACAGGCATTGGTAACTTGGATACATCAACAGGCATTGGCAACTTGGTGATATCATCTATATCATCTATATCTCCGAAATCCCCGGTGAGTGATCACAAATTAAAGAACAGTAATCCATCTAAGCAGGACTATAATATGTCAAATTTATATCGGGAGGATTGTAATAACATACCATCAAATACAATCACAGATAAAGAGTCTCAGATGTTAAGTACTTTGATAACAACACAACACGTAATGATTTAAGTCTTATTTGGATGTTGGAAGGAGGACATTGCTTTGATGAAGAATTACTTACTCGAAAGTAAGGATCTATTAATTACACTCACCAATTTAGTTAGGACAAATCAGGATAATACGTGTATGCAGGAAGAAAAACGAAGTACCAGGGTAAAAACTACAGAGATAAACAAAAAGGCTTTAGATGCAAGGGAAAAAACAGACTCCAGCATAGAAAATGATACCTCAAACAGGAAGAAAAAACTTAATAATGATAATGGTGACAATAACAAAAAAATATCTGTAAATAATAAGAAGCAAAAACGGACGAGTCAGAAGAAGCAGACGAATATAGCAAATACAACAAGGGGAAAGAAAACTAAAAATATCAAATGTCCGTCAAAAAACAAAACAAACTCAAACATAAATTTTAAGAAGTTGTTCCAAATACTGGACACCCAAGATAAGGGGAATTTAAAACAGGAATTGACCCAGATGAGACGGAATAACAATAAGAAATCCCCTTCAGATGAGACTCGTCTGACATTGGGGAAAAGTGAGATCCGTTCCAATCCTCCTGAAATACTAGAAATACTAGAAATACAGGATCCATGGGATCTGTTAGCTAGGCCTGTTGAAATAAAACAAGACAAGGACATTATGGAGACATCTAAACTGACGAAGGGGGGCAAGGTCCCATGGAACCTCCAACTAAATCAATGCCCACTTGTCCTATCCAATTACCCAAAACCCAGAGGTATTCTAACACAAAAAGAGAGAAAGGTACATCTCTTTAACTTACTGAAATCATGGACAGGGCATTCATTTCGAAACAATGATGAAATAATTCAAAGCATAGAATATCTGTTTTACAATTACAGGAAGGCACGAGCCGTGGTTAATTTTAATGACCCTCATGCGGCAACAAAGATATACAAATTGAAGGACACTCTTTTGAGTAAGGGGCTGGTAGTAAACAGACATTTTAAAAACATTTCTATCGGCCCTTTACTGACACCCAGGAGTAGATCGAAAGATCATATAAAGCATACAGCGCAAGGGAATGTGAAGGTGGGGAACCTTATTAATCTACAAGAGAGTGACCTGATAGCTACCTCAGCCCAACAACCAATGGCTCTGGAAACATCTTATGAAAGTTATATAGGAAGTGATGTCAGGAGAGACAAGCAATATCTGCTGTCAGAGGACCTCTCTGAATCATTGATTACGCAATTGGGTAAGAGCCCAGGTCCCGAGGACGTTAATGCTCAGATGGAGCTATTCTGCCCTGAGGAAAAATCACTTACAGAAAATTTTGTGATTTTAGATCACAAACAACAATATTGGATAACAGACAGATTGACAATTCTATTGGACTTGCTCAAACAAAAAATTCCAATAATACAAGAACAATACACAGAGAGAAGTAAGGAGCAAAATCTGCGAAAGAAAGATGAAATGGAAAGAGAGGGAAAAAGTCGTATTATCCAAGAAGGTCAATACCAAATAACTGATGTAGAGGGAGAAGATAAAGGGAATCTAAATGTTTACAACACAGAGAGAGTGATTGATGACACAATTGGTTCATCTAAGAAAGATGACTTGATTACAACAGCGAATAGAGGCAAAACTGATACGCTATATCCAAATATAAGTGTGGTTAAGAGGGCATTGGATGGCCGCCCATTAGAGAAGTTTACTTCAGAAACAGGACAGATTAGTTATACGAGGATACACACTGCTGCTGCTGATGATGAAGAAATACTCAATAAGTCTCTTAATAACCCAGCAGTCTTTGCAGGGAAATTAACACTCTGCTCAATAACTGAATCTCCAGTAATCAAGGAAAAGAGAAACCACCCCACCACAAGAAAGTTAAAGGCCAATATAGAGTGACAGACAATTAAAGCATATAATCGGGAAGATAGACACTGCCACACTCAACAGACTGGGGAACTACTTAAAGCTCCATCGCAATCTCCAATAAGACTTGTATCCTGGAACATCTCTGGCTGGAACAACAAGATGATGGACATAGGATTTAAAGAATATTTATATAAGTTTGATATCATAGCCCTACAGGAAACATGGGCACAAGATGAGATCGAACTCCAGGGATACCAAATGTTTATTAAACCCGCTAGACGGATGTCTAAGAAAGGGAGGTGTTCAGGAGGCCTAGCCATGTGTATATCAGCAAGTTTAAATATTGAAGTTAAAGAAATATATACACCAGCACAGAATTTGCAGGCAGTCCAAATAACTAAACATAAAGATCTGACCCTAGTATGTATTAATGTCTATATAACACCTAAAGGTTCTGCAATGTACGATTCTGACAGTTGGGATATGCTGGAGTCTCTGATGGACTCAGTTATCCAATCAATGCCTAAATGTGTGATGGTAGTAATGGGGGACTTTAATGCAAGAATAGGAGATGGATACACTGGTCCACAACAGAAATTTGCATTATCAAATGCAGAAATCAATCATTTACCATTAAGGAAAACAAGGGATTTGAAGTTCAATAATGAGGGAGCAACACTGTTCAAAATAATGTATAAATTCAATTTGTATATCTTAAACGGTACAGGGGCAGATGATACTACGGCTAATTATACCTTTGCAAATAAGAACGGAGGAAGTGTTATAGATTACCTTATGGCGAATATTCAGCTTGCCCCTCATGTAAAGAAATTTGCAATAGGGAACCAGCTGGCAAGTGATCACCAACCAGTAATAACAGAAATATCAGGCCTTATGGACCTGAAACGTGAAGACAAGCAACAAGGGTCCTATATTCAACAGGGCAAACGTAGAATAAGATGGGACGTTACTATACAAGAAAAGGTCAGGGATACACTCCATAGATGGGAATGGATTTCTGCAAGATCAGATTATCTTAAGTTATCGCCACAAAACATCATAGCAAACTTTCAAACTATGATTGAAAAAATAGGTTTAATGTGTTCAACCTCTGCACCAATCAAGCATAGACCCCACCCGGAACAATGGTTTGATGCAGAGTGCAGACACAGCAGACGAGAGCTTAATGCTATGAGTAGACAATACAAACGTGGGGAACAGCCGCAGATCCTAATAGATATGGTTACGAAAAGACGTAGTTATAGAAAACTTCTTAAAAGCAAGCAAACAGCATTTATAACTAAGTTATGGGTCAATATTGAACAAGCTGCCAAAGAACGAAATTTATCTAAGTTTTGGCAATTGGTAGCATGTAAATCACAGGAACCAATATATGTCCTGGCAGTCCCAATACTGAGCAGGCAATGGGAGGAATATTATATAAAAAAATATAACCCAAAGGGATTATTTGGTAACATACAATTGCCTTATTTAAATATGCAGGAGACAGATTTATGGCCAGATGTAACCCCTAGTGAAGTAAAACGACTCATATCCACATTAAAAAAAAATAAAGCACCTGGGGAAGACATGGTGCCCTCAGAGCTATATATGGAGAATGAAAATTGGTGGGCCCCGATTCTAGCCAAACTGTTCTCTTACATAAATCAGAATGGCAAATTCCCCAAGGGTTGGGCACAAAGTATAACTATTCCAATCTATAAAAAAGGTGATAAAATGTCTCCAGCTAATTATCGACCTATAAGTTTGCTTGATGTGTCCTTAAAAATATATACTAAGTTCCTTCTTAATAAAGTCGAAGATTGGGTGCATCAAAATAATATTATCAGTGATGAACAAGCCGGCTTTTATAGCAGTAGATCAACAATTGACCACTGCTTTGTTTTGAATCACCTTAGGGAGAAATATTGTAAATACCTGAAGAAACACCTATACGCTGCATTTATAGATTTAACATCAGCTTTTGATAGTATTGACAGGGATCGTTTATGGTATAAGCTTTGGCAACTCGGAATGGACAGGCGCCTTTTATGGTTGATAAAAAATCTCCACTCCATTCGGGTAAGAGTAGGTAGAGGTGGACAATTATCCAATGAAATAGAAACATCTTTAGGGGTTAGACAAGGTTGCTTGCTAGCTCCAACTCTATTTAATAAATATGTAAATAATATCATTGGTGAATTAGTAAATAAACAGAATTTCCCTGTGGCAGTAGGTTCAAGAAAACTGAACATTTTATTATATGCAGACGATATGGTATTATTATCAGAAAACCTAGTGGGTATGCGAAGATCACTCAAAGCATTTGGTGAGATTTGTAGGAAGGAATTACTAACCATTAACTATCAGAAGACAAAAGTAATGGTTTTCGGGAGAAGCCCACAAATACATAAATGGACATTAAATGGACACCGTCTGGAACAAACAAATCAATTTAACTATTTAGGTATATTTTTTAAACAAAATGGTGCATGGACGAATCATATGGAGGCAATAAAACTGAAAGCAAATAGATCAATGCAGACAGTGTTAACATTCGCCAGAATAAGAGGAGGACAAATGATAGCCCCAGCATGTAAAGTTTTTGAGGCAAAGGTTTTGCCGCAGTTATTCTATGGGGCAGAAATTTGGGCCAACGATAACATAAAGCAACTTGAGGTGGTCCAAAATAAATTCCTACGGATATTGTTGGGTCTTCCCCCTGACACACCCATTTGTTATATGAGGGCGGAAGTTGGGATGCTCCCAATAGAATATACCATCTGGAGAAACATGTTTTTTTATTACCTCAAAATGAAAACATCAACAAATAACCTAGTTAAGCTGGTAGTGAAAGAACAGAGAAAATACCCCTCACATGGCAACTGGATAGAAAGGTGCGAAGCCAAGCTAAGACAATTCGGAATAGATCCTAAAACGATATTAGAAGGAAATATAGATCAACAACGCATGGTGATTAGACAAACATTGAGGAATTATTTTGGTAAGCTTGATATTAATGCAATTAAAGCTTCCAAATTCTCCAATATTTATCCTTTCATAAAATTAAAGCATAGAGAAGAAAAATACCTAACTGAAATTACGAATCCAGTCTTGCGTAAAGCTCTTACAAGCCTGAGAATGCAGACCATGCAGACAAATTTTAGAGAAGGAAGATTTAATAATATACCCAGAGATCAAAGAATTTGCTGTTGTGGAGAACAAGAGGTGGAGGACTCTGTTCACTATATATTATACTGTAGATTATACAATAGCCCTAGGAATAAATATTTAGCTAGGTATTTGGCCCCTATGGTGCATTTAACAGACCAAGCGAAATTAGGCTATCTACTAACGGCAGAGAAATCGACCCTACTGAATTTGGCCTATTTTGCAGTAAGGGCTGCAAAAATTAGGAAGGAACACGTGTTACTTTAGTAGTTCTAAGTGTTTCTTTAATTGCCATAGCAAATGTTTTTAAGAAAGGATTTGTGCCTTTACCACTCATAAGTGACTTGGTATGGTGGATGATTGTAAATAATAGATATACCATAGATATACAGAGTACAATGAGAAATTAGGATGTGTTTACTGTAGAAGATGTGTGCTGATGGGAGTAATTGCTGTACAGAGCTCGGCTCATTTTAATTTTTTTTTTTTAATGTAATAATATGTGATAATATGTGTTCGGCTAAAACCCATTCAGGGTAGCCATGAATAAAATTTATTAACCTGTCACCTGATGAGTGAGTGGTTTTCGTTGTTGCGCTAGAGTGAGAGAGGGAGAGAGGGAGAACAAGAATGTAAGTAGGATTCCTTAGCAGCCCTGGTTTCTGGTTGGCCCATTATCCAGCGCCTTCTGAGGGCTTCCTTCCTCCCCAGCAAAGGCCGGGCTACCCTTCAGAGGCCACACGCAGGGCAGACATCTTCACAACTCCAGCGGGTGGCAGGTGGAATGAAGCCACAAAGAATAAGAAACGGGCCTAAACCCACACAGACCAGGAGGAGCCGTCAAGCCCCCTTTCTCACCTTCTGCTCACTCTCTTCTAGGCTGTCCAAGTTGAAGAGCTTTTTCATTTGCAAGCGGAGAGCCAAGGTACACCCGGGAGATGCAGGAAGCAGCGAAGCAGCTGGAGCAGTTGTGGAGGCGGCCAAGGCTGGTCGCAGGTGCTGGAGCTTTGGGCCGTGCTGCCGAGGGACCCAAATACGGCCCATGGCGGAGGAGGAGGGACAGGAGGCACCAGCGCCTCCTCCCAAGAGGAAGTGGTTTTCCCTCTGCAGGGGGAGAAAGACTGTTGTGGTGGAAGAGCCCAAGGAGAAACCCTCTCTGGGATGTGCCGTCCGAGGTGAGGAGATGCCTAGGTCCTTGGGGGGATGGATAGGCCAGGGGGGATCGTGACCAGGGGGGCTGGCTGCTGCTTGAGGCATTCTAGCCAGTGTCAGCTGCAGGGTCCAGGGGGGGGAAGGGAATGGGCCCCTCCTTTGGTGAGTATTGCTAATTATGTTAACATGGTCTCTGTGTCTCCTTTCCCCCCAACAGAGTCAAGATCCTCCAGTATAATCCAGCTGGTCCCCTCTCCGTCTACCCTGGACCTCAGCTGTGGCCAGGCATCAGCTATTTGCAGCACTGACGTCTTGAATGTGGACGAAGAGGGTAAGAAACAGCGCAGAGGCTTCCCTCGTAGTGTCTTCTGCATCAAGGACCTTTCTTGCTGCTGAGCCATTGCTTTTCAGCAAAGAGGTGTCAACTTAAGTTTTGATATTAAGAGAGCAGTATGTTACTACTAGGTGTAGCTATGCTTGGTTGCCTAGATGTATTTCTTGTATTGTGCAGCAGTCTCCTGTCTGCGCACTAGAGTAGATGAAATGCCAATCACGCCATATGGCAAACATGGGTCTTGGTGAGAAAGCCCCGACTGCAACCCACAGGCTTGGAAGCAGCAGTTCCCACCTCCTTTGGGAGATCAATTGCTAGCCCCAAGCCAGTGACCCCCCTCCTCCCAACAATTTCTGAAGTCTAATCTTCTGCTATCATTAAGACCCCCCTTCTCCGTTCTGCCTTACAGGTGATGATCTCCTGGTGGAGGATCTTGACTCTTACAGGATCTGAAACATCTTGGCACATCCCTCCTTCTTTCTTTCCTTCCTTCCTTCTCTCTCTCTCCCTTTGCCTTTCTCTCTTTCATCCTTTCTTTTCCATTCTATCTTTTTCCTCTCTCTTTTTGTCTCCTTGGGCTCATTTTCCACCGCGACAGACTTTTCCCCTCTGCAGAGGAAGAACCACTTCTTTTTGGGAAGCTGTGCTGGTGCATCCTGAACCTCCTCCTCCAGCCTGGGCCGTACGCTGCTTCCTCTCCAGCACGGCCCGAAATGCCAGCGCATGCAACCAGCCCTTGGACCAGCCGCACCAGCTCCGCCTTGCTCGCTGCTTCCTCCTCCTCCTCTCGGGTTCACCTTGGCTTTCCGCTTGCAATGGAAAAACCTCTTCAGCTTTCGCAGCCTTTTACAAGAAGATCTGCAGACCTGCTTGCATAGACTGTCTGCCCATCAGCTAGTATCAGACAACGTAGATCTGCTAACAGCAACAATGAAAAGACCTGTGATCTAAGCTGAAATGATCCTGCACGGATAATATGTACCACCTAAAATTCAAAGGGCTCGGCAGCAATAATGCAGCCAAAGCCTTTTCTCAATGGGCAAGTGAAGTGTAAATAGTTTTATGTTGCATCTCACCCCATCCCCAGAATTGAATTGATGGCATTTGTGCATTTTCTCTAACAGCTTGTGATGTTTATATTCTTATTTTGCTTTCGTGATTTTTTTAAAAAAACTAATTAAAAAATATCTCTCTTGCAAGGGGCTGAGGTTTTTTAGTTGGCACATCCCTCCTTCTTTCCTTCCTTCCTTCTCTCTCTCTCTCTCTCTCTTTGCCTTTCTCTCTTTCATCCTTTCTTTTCCATTCTATCTTTTTCCACTGTCTCTTTTTTTCTCCTTGGGTTTTCGTCTTTGGCTTATTTTCCACCGCGACAGACTTTTCCCCTCTGCAGGGGAAGAACCACTTCTTTTTGGGAAGCTGTGCTGGTGCATCCTGAACCTCCTCCTCCAGCCTGGGCCGTTCGCTGCTTCCTCTCCAGCACGGCCCGAAACGCCAGCGCCTGCGACCAGCCCTTGGACCAGCCGCACCAGCTCCGCCTTGCTCGCTGCTTCCTCCTCCTCCTCCCGGGTTCACCTTGGCTTTCCGCTTGCAATGGAAAAACCTCTTCAGCTTTCACAGCCTAGGTCTTGCCTATCTGAGCCCAGTCTGGGGCACTTGCCAGCCTTAAACAGGAAATAGACTGGATTTCTTTTCATTGGCTGGCTTTCTATTAAGTCAGTTATCATCGTCATCATGATTATTCTTACTATTAAATATTTATTAAATATTAACTCTTGTTTGGTTGTCTTTTATCCTTACGGATGCATGGGGAGGGAACGATGGACTTGAGTCTACTTACATTTTAAAAATGCACACACACACAGACAGACCTGGAACCTTTAAATAAAAACTTCCATAATAAACAGTTTAAAGGCACCTAAAGCAACAGAGCAGGCTTACCAACAGAACCCACTTGAATCGCATGGACAAATAAAAGGAAGGGCTGGCCAGGGACTGAAAAGAGTGTAACGCCGCCTAATTGACCTAGATATTTTTCATGCTGTGCCTTAATATCAGTTGCTTCTCCTGTCTTAAAAATGAGGTGTTGGGAACATTTAGGACATATTCAGTCAATTAGGTGTTGGGAACATTAATGCTGCCTGTGAGTGGCAATTTGTACCACATCTATCATTCCTTTTGAAGCCACCGACCAAAAGAAAGCTGTTGAAGGCTGATATATAAGAAGATAACATGGATGAACTTATATGCACCGAATCAGAAGCAAGGTTTATTCTATCATGACGTTTTTGAGGTAATTTTAGAGTTTGGGGAAGGTGAAGTGATCTTCGGAGGTAATTTCAATGGAGTAGTAAATGCTGTTCAAGATAGAAAAAAACAAGCCAAAGGAATCTACCAGTATCCTGCCATTTAGCTCTTTTAAAGGCATACACTCTTTACATTTGATAGACACGTGGAGTTTTAAATAGTGTGATCATATGGAAAGGAGGACAGGGCTCTTGTATCTGTAAGAGTTGCATAGAAAAGGAGATTTCAGCAGGTATCATTTGTATGCATGCAGCACCTGGTGAAATCCCCTCTTCATCACAACAGTTAAAGCTGCAGCCCACTTTTGTATCTGGTCACTCTAGTTTTAAAACAGCACGCTTTTTCTTTTCTTTTTTTCTATTCAATTCCAACTCAAAGTTATTCTAGAATTGAGTTTGCCATTTGTGCGAAATATTCTCTTAAACACGTACAATGCCGTTCCCACGGCCACCAGATGCCGCTGTCTCCTAATAAGAGAGAAACAGCTATGAAAGGGGTTTCCTGAGCTTTAAACAGCTCCCTAAATTGCATGGAAAATAAAACCCTGGATAAGATGCTGTCTCCGCATGTTTCCGACTAGATTTTAAGTAGCCATGGCCACCTCATGGAAACCGGACTGGGAATTGACATTGGGGGGCTCTGAGGGATTGCGCGCTGCCCGCCCAGTGTAAAATATGCTCCGGGGCTTTCACCATCGTGTTCCTTCATTTAGATAAAACGGGAAGTTATTTGAAGCAGGACAAAGGAGGCTAAATCTGTGGTGCTGCAAGAGATGTCAGCTGCATGAAGAGACGTTCAACATGGCATTGAGGGGGAGAGGAGCTGATTGAACAAAGCTACGCAGCTTTCAGAAAGAGCCCCCGTTTAAGATTCCCCAGAATGTGAAGGACATTCTTGCTGTCACTGCGTTCTGTCGCTGTGGACATCATCTCTCTGTCACTACAGTTCCCGGTATCTGACAGTGATGCCGCGCACACATCCTGCATGGTAAAGAGACCCTGGGGAGGAAGCAATCTCCTGATTACTCAAGCACTCCGGCAACGTGGGTGCAGAGAGGCCGAGGTTTCATATTCAGCCTCTGTGAACAAGCTGAGGCTAAGAACGCCAAAGGGTTAAAGCTGCAGGGGTGGGCTTGCTCTGATAACGTTCTGTTTTGTGGAAGTCTCTATATTTCGGCTCTGTGTCTTCTTTAACAGAACCCTAATGTGTACTGACAAAGGCTTCCAGTCAGGCCCGTATTAGGCATCAGCCACTGGGTCAGCCACAGTTTAAAAGAAGTACAGTGTGTGTGTGTGTGTGTGTGTGTGTGTGTGTGTGTGTGTGTGTGTGTTGTGGCAGGGGTGGAGGGTGGGGACAGAGAAAGCCGAGGGATTTGAAGAAGTTTTGGTCCTCTCTCGGATTCCTCAAATTTATTCTGATTTCAGTAAAACCAGGGCTGATCTACACAAGAAGCTTTTTCTGTCATTGAGGGCCATCACACGTGGGAAAACACGCTCCCTACCGTCGCTTCTCCACTCCTGGTTTTGTTGCTCAGTTACTTCCTGTTTCAAAACAGGAAGTAAACCACACGCACGCGGCCCATTCAGTCGGGCGTTCTAATCACGCTGCTTCTCCTGCACACAGCAGGAGAGAGCAGCAACTTCCGGGTTTAAAATATATTGGACTTTCTGTGTTTTTTCTAATGGTGCAAGGAAGGCCAGAAGGGGTGGAAGGCGCGCGGGAGGCAGACGACATCATGGGAGGGACCTGAGCAAACTCCATGAGCGCCCAGGAACGAGCGTGCAATAAAACGCTCGTGGGATGGAGCCCATTGTAATACTTGGCTCACCGGCACGGCACAAAACACTCCCTACTCCGTTTTTCTCATGGTGCTTTGGCCCTAATATTCTGCAATTTCTGAGACTGTTTTTATATGTTTCCCATCTTGTGACTATGTGCTGTGTGTGTGTGTGTGTGTGTGTGTGTGTGTGTGTGTGTGTGTGCGCGCGCGCGCTATTGTTGTGGTTTCGTTACCTGTCCGGGTAGGAGTGGCTTCACTTGCAGAACTTCAGCGACAGCCAATCCGTTGGTGGGGGCGGGACAGGTAGCGTGCAGCTCTCTGGGGGAGGCAGTGGGTCTGTCCACCATTTGCCACTATCCTCAGTAGTATGAAGGTATGTCTGAATTACTACAAATTGGGGGTTCCACCTAAAGCGTGTGGGGCTGCCCTCATGGTTGCAATGGAAGCTGCAGCTGGTGCAGAAGGCAGGCGCTTGCAATCTGCAGCTGGAGGCTTCCCCCTTTCAGCATGCAACTCCTTGCTGAGGGAACTGCACCGCTGCCTATGCACTACCAGGCCAAGTTTCAGGTTCCACTACTAGTGTACAAAGTTACTTTTGGTTTCGTCTCACTAGTTCGTTTTCTGGGAAATGAGTGTTTTGTGACCAGCTGCGCCCGCCATGGCATCCCTGGTAAGAATGAACAACATCACCCTCACATGGCAGCAAGGCTCTCTCAACACACCAGAGGTCAGGTAGCCCTCAATTCCGAAGGTAAGGAGCCCTTAAGTAGTTACTAAAGAACCACCCCAATGCACTGGTATTCCACACGTAGTGCTCTTTCTACAACTGCAACTTAAACATAAATCCATGAAGCCACAGCTCATTTCTTCTTTTGAGAAACTGGGGCCTTCTTCCTGGCATACTGAAAAAGGCAGGAGAGGCACAACGTTTCAGCACAGATTGCAAGCTAGACACACAAGAGACATACTTTGCAAGAGCATTAGGCCCAAGGGAGCTCTGAGGACTATGAACGTTTGAACTTGCAATGTAGATGTCTTGTGGTGCAGCTCCATCTTTGGTTCGTCCCATGACTGTTTTCTTTGGGGGACTTTGGCTCAGGCAGGCTGGGCAGGGAGTTGAACTTACACATGACTTCCTCTCCTGGCCCCTGGCCTTCAGGAATTAAGAGAACTCCCAATGACACCTTTGGCATACAGTACGGGTATATTTATGTAGTGGATTTGAAGGGGTTTGGATGGACTTGGGCTTGGTGTAAATACAAGTACAGTAGCGTATTCCATATTCCCTTTAATTTCAAAACAAAAATGACAACAAACCCCCTCCCACTGCAGACCTGACGTCGTGAAGATGAGGGCCAGGGGAGTTCAGTCAAGCTGCTGTCCTCTTAGCCTCATACCCTATGCCACCACATTTGTGACTGAGAGATAAACACAATGACTGACCTACTTTACAGGGCAGTTGTAAGGATTAGTGAGGATGTCCAGTGGAAGACAGCTACTTCTACAAAGTGTTACTAAATGTTGCATGCATTTTGGATATAATCAACGTGGGGCAAAGTAGCAAGTTTTTAGTTTCTTAGTGGGATGTGCATTTGGCAAAGCTTGATTTCTCTAGAAAGTCAGCAAGGGCCAAGTATAAGCCTTTTGTATGCAGAGACAAAATGGGCAGAGGCTAAAGTTGATGTTACCATATTGCTATAAATTAGAACACACACACACACACGAATATAAATGTGATAGTAATAATTTGGAGCTTCATTAAGTCCACTGGGGCACAATCTTATGCATGTCCAACAACTCCCCGTGTTCCCCACCAGTATAGTTGTTTGGGGAATGCTGGGAGATTTGCAGCTTTATTTCTGTCTAAACATACATAAGATTAGGCCCATATTCACTTTAGAGTATTTACTATAGTGCATTGTCTCTACCTTAGAGGAAATAGTCCAGCTTGTAGTAAACTGTTAATTGGCTCAACTGTTGTTTATATATTGCATAGACATCTTTTCCTTACATCTTACAAAATAATTCAGGTCTTCTTTCATTCCGCGGCTACCAAATAGTACATGATTTGCATGTATAATGTTGTTGGTTCAATTCCCAGTATCTCCAATTGGCAGATTTCATACAGCAGCACTAAGAAAGACCCTTGCTTGCTACCTTGAAGAATCACTGCCAGCCATATGGGCCAGCACTAGGTTACACAGGCCAAAGATCTCAGCCTAAGGCAGTTTTTGATGCATTTGTGTTAAAGGTGCAAAGCTTCAGAAAAACAGATCTGCCAAATATGAAAGGACGGCCAGAAAAAATCATGCCAGGGCTAACATTAGGCCCATGGTCAGCACTTCATTTTTAAATGAATTTTGAACTGAGCTGAAATTAGAAAGGGACCCCCAAGGGAGGCAGCAGCAGTAGGGGTGTGTGTGTTCCACATCTGCCCAAGGATATTGGGTACTACCACAGGCCCAAGAGTGTGGGTAAGCTCCATCACGCCTACACGTTTGCCCTCGTAGTGTCCCCCTTCATGTCCATAGTGTGTGAAGCCCTGATCCCTTACACCTGTGCACTTTTAGGGTTCATGCATCTTTACACCTCTCCTCCCCAGTGCACCTGTGAATTGGCTATTGCATCTGTCCACAGATCTCCTTCGTACCTCCCCCTACACTTCATTGGTTGTTGGTGGTTGGACAACTCCCCCACCCTCCTTGCATTGACTGTGATGCACATGGGGCTACTAGGTGCACTGAACACTGCCTGGCTGGTAGGAAGAAAGAAAAGAAAGGGTGGAGTGGGGTGGGTGGAGAGAAAGAGAATTCCACTTCAGTAAAGTGCCCACCTGGATGGAATGCTCTCGCTTCCCCACAACTCAAGATTGCCTCTCCGCCTCCCCTTGCTGCAAAACAGAGCCGCCACCCACAACCTGGAATAAGAAAAGAAGCTGCTGCTGCAACCCTCCCAGGATTGGTATCCTTAGCCAACTGCGAAGACAGCTGGTGCCCAAGCCTTGTGGAAAAGGGCACCACGCAAACCCGGTTCCCCTCACCCCCTTCATATCCCCGCCTTAAATGGTGCACCTCTCATACATGCTCCATCTGTCAAATGCACGCAAGCACATGTACACAAGCCCTCCGTGGCTATCTAGAACTGGACTATCTGTTTATTCAGAAGTAAGACTCTCTCTGTTCAATGGTAAGCCTGCATGTGACTTTTGCAGTTGAAATCAATGGGATTTACTTTTGAGTAAGGGAACCAGCAGATCTGTAGTTAATGAACTTGAAGATGCACAGCTTCACATGATCAAAGGAATGGAAGAGCGATCCTACGATCCTTCACGCTGGTGCAAAACAAAGGGAAAGAATTTAAGGGGGGAATTTAGAAAATCATTAAAAAATCAAGCCATGACCCAATCTGATTCAAATTTGGTATGCTGAAAGCCCTCCTTAAGAGCTATTACTGTGCCAATTTGGATCTCTTTATCTTTAAAACTTACACAGATGTAAGCATTTGTTTAATCTCCATTTTAAAAATCCCTTAAAATCAAGAGATGATCCAACTGGATTCAAATTGGGCATACTGAAAGCCCTCCTTAAGAGCTATTACTGTGCCAATTTGGATCTCTTTATCTTTAAAAATGAAGGCGCTGCTGGCAAGGAGGGTGCATTTTCCACATTTCTTTTAAGGTGAAAATGCCTACTTAGGAGTAAGAACATAGAGTTCAATGGGACCTCTTCTTGATCCAGAGGGACTGCTTACAATCCACATGCAAAGGAGAGAGGGAAAGGGGAGTGGAGAGAAGCTACGCAGCCCGCTAAAGAAAAGGCACGGCCCTCTCTTTCGTCAGCAATACCACCCCTTGAACACATGCCCACAGAACATCGGATTGAAAATGATGGATGAAAATACACGTTGAAGTTTGAGCGGTGTGCTTTTGCATTACTGGAAGAACCAGACTTTCAGTGTGCCAAAATATGTCACTAAGAGGGGGGGAGAACTGCAATCACAGCAGGACATGGTTGATGTCATCTGAGTCTTTTGCATGCAATTCACCATGACAGCAGACTATAACGCTGATATGATGGAGCTTTATGTGTGTGTGTGTGTGGGGGGGTGATTTTGGTGAGGAAATGGTACCACAGACCAGATCTGGATTTAGTGCCCTTGATGCTACTTTGCTTTTTTGCCCCCCCCCCCCCAACCAAAGAAAGAAAGAAAGAAAAGAAGAGGGCATTTGTAAGCAAATATTTTAAAGCGTTAGCTGAGCTTCCCTTGGATGGAGTGACAGACTCAGTTATGTCATGACGATGAAAGCGACATGATCTGGATTTCAGAGTGAGCAGTGAAGTGGCCAAGTTTGCCAATGACACCAAATTATTTAAGGTTGTTAAAGAGATTGTGAAGAGCTCCAAAGGAATCTCTCCAAGCTGGGTGAGTGGGCATTCAAATGGCAGATGCAGTTCAATGTAAGCAAGTGTAAGGTGATGCACGTTGGGGCGAAAAACCCCAACCAAGTATAACCTGATGAGATCTGAGCTGGCAGTGATCGAACAAGAAAGAGATCTTGGGTTTGTGGTGGACAGCTATATGAAAATGTCCACCCACTGTGCAAACTCCATGTTAGGCATTATAAGAAAAAGAGTTGAGAATAAAATTGCCAGACCCATACTGCCTTTATACAAATCTATGGTGTGACCACACTTAGAATACTGTGTACAGTTCCGGCCACCACACCTCAAAAAAGATATTATAGAGCTGTAAAAAGTGCAGAAAAGGGCAAGTAAAATGATTAAGGGGTTGGAGCATCTCCCCTATGAGGGAAGTTTACAACAACTGGGATTGTTTAGCTTGGGGGGTGGGGGGAAGGAGGCTAAGGGGAGACATGATAGAGGTGTACAAAATTATGCATGGTGTGGAGAATGTGAATAGGGAGACATTTTTCTCCCTTTCTCAAAATACTAGAACCCGGAGTCATCCCATGAAGCTGATTGGTGGGAGATTCAGGACAAATAAAAGGAAGGACTTCTTCACACAGCACATAGTTAAACTATGGAATTCACTACCACAAGATGTGGTGATGGCCACCAATTTGGATGGCTTTAAAAGGGGGTTGGATAACTTCCTGGAGGAGAAGGCTGTCAATGGCTACTAGCCTTGATGGTTATATGCTACCTCCAATATCTGAGGCAGTGAGCCTGTGTGCACCAGTTGCTGGGGAACATGGGTGGGAGGGTGCTGTTGCACCATGTCCTGCTTTGTTGGTCCCTGGTCAATAGCTGGTTGGCCTCTGTGTGAACAAAGTGCTGGACTAGATGGACCCTGGGTCTGATCCAGCATGGTGACATATCTCCAAGCCCTCCCGCAGCCATGTGAGACAATAAAGAGGTTTGCCAAGTAATCCACAATGCTTTATTCAGCCAATAAAGATCTCTTTGCACCTAAACACTAGGAATTTTCCTCTAGGCTAAACTTGGGCTGGATCTGCACTACTGCTTTAAAATGTTTTATATTAATAGTGACAACTGTTGGGACACACTACTAACACAGTTTTCAACATTTTCAAAGTGTCATATCACGCTTGGTGTAGATCTGGCGTTGGCTAACTAAGAGAGACCATTTTCCTTTCAACAAATGGGAAGGTCTTTTCCCTTAGTCCCTTTCACTTTAAGGAGGAGTCCTTTGAAGAAGCCTTTGGCAAGACACTAGCTGAGCTTATTGCCTCTTACCTACTTTTAGCTCTGCCTGTTTGAACCTGCGGCAGACGCTGGGATCGTCCAACGCTGAAGTTCCTCCCCCCTCTGAGGTTTCCTGAATCCCCACAGACTCTGGGTTGTTAACATTTTCACTGATATCGTCCAGTGAAAATTCATCCCTGGCGGGTGAAGACCTAGGAGAATCACCTCCCCCACTTCCTGTGTAAGCTGGGACATTTCTAGTCCTGTTTCTTCAGCTTCAGCTTCAGCATCTGATTCTGATTAATAGCCTGAAACTCCTTCCCCCTCAGCAAGGGGGAACAGGCCCGATCATGACACACGGCACTTCTTATGTTCTTAGGCAAGAAGGAGCGGGAGGTGTGCGGGAAGCGGACATCATCATCGTCATCCATAAGTGGGCAGTAGCGAGCATGCGATAAAACGCTCGTCTGATGAACTTCTGGAAGCATCTCAACTCTCTCCACTGACTGTGAGCTTCATCCCGCGTACCTGCTTCCCTCGAATTATCCCCTACAGCACTAAGCTGTTGTTGTTGTTAGCTAAATCACACCCCGGGCGGCAGTACTCCTAAGATCCTTTGCATACCAGGAAAAGGGTTTAAGGGGGAAATGTTAAAAAAAACCATTACAAAATCAACAGATGACCAATCTGATTCAAATTTGGTACGCTTAAAGCTCTCCTTAATATCTATCACTGTGCCAATTTTGATGTCTTTATCTTTAAAACTTACACAGATGTAAGCATTTGTTTAATTCAAAGCTTAAAAGTATCAAATCCTGCTCCTGCACCCCCAGTGGCCGCTCGGAAAACAACAAATGATTCGCTCTTAAAGGGGTAGCAAAATAGAGCGGGTCTTTTGGCTATATAGCACAATGAAAGCAGGATGCACGGGAGCACTTCACAGTCAAAGCAGATTATAAACTGGAAAACCTCCGAGTCCTTTGCACACCATTTGCAGTGATTGCACAGCGTAATGCTGGTGTGATAAAGCTATGTATGTACTTTTGTAAAATTAGGGGAAAGATTGTTCTTGAACTGAGCAATTTTTCCATTTTAGAAGTAAGTAAAAACTAAACATTCACCGAGAGTCTGGTTCAGTGGGCATAATTAGCACGGCCCTTGGTTGTTTAAAAGCAACAACAGCTTGCTACTCTCTCTTGCTACTAATTAGGAGGAATATTTTCATTGGTCGATTTTTAAAACATTCCCTTAAAGGGATTGTATTTGCAAGTTACACTGATGACCATCTAGCTCCTTATCCTGTCTTCAGAAACCCGCCAGCAAGATGCAATATTAACTTCCTGCTGTTAATCCTCAATTTTTATTTTATTTCATTTATTTATTTATTTAGAATATTTATATACCGCTCCCCATTGAAAAATTTCAGAGCGGTGTACAAGATAAAATGAAAAATAAAAACAGAATAAAACACTTAAAACAAAATTTAAAAGAAGCAAAAACAGAGATTCAAGGCTGCATATTAAGGAAAGGCTTCTTGTTTTCAGGAGGCGCCGAAAGGAGTACAAGGTTGGAGCCTGCCTGACCTCCAGAGGCAGGGAATTCCACAGGAGGGGCACCACCATGCTGAAGGCTCTTCCCCTGGTGGATTCCAATCGGAGGATGGATCTATGTGGAACCACCAGGAGCAGGCCCTCCGATGACCTCAGTGACCAGGCAGATTGGTAAGGGAGAAGGCGCTCTCTCAGGTATCCTGGTCCCAAGTTGCCCTTTATGGGTAGTAGTGACTGATGAAACAATCTTCCATACCTTCCATTTATTGAAAAACAAAATACGAGCTGTCACCACGTCTGTGGCAATGAGCTCACAAGGAGCTCCGCAGGTGGACTGCATGTTCACTGAAGGATTTTCTTACGTGCATCTATGGCTTATCAGTTTGGAGAGGAAGTGAATAATTCTCCTTTCATGGACTCATAAAGTTTCTATAACTCAAGAAGTTATCAGGAGAAGTTGCAAAGTTTCCCGGGGGGGGGGGGTAATTTGTATATTAATATTTTCATGAAGAGATATATGAAACCAATCCCTTGATTGAGTCCCTGATGGAGTCCATGAGTCCCTGATGGAGGCAACCAGCTATTTCCCCAGGTAGCCAAGATAGAGATCATTGCGGGAGAAATTTATTACTTGCTTTCTCAGGGGTAATGAATGCTGCACCGATTCCTCAGCATTGCCTGTAGTAGTTGCCAAGAAACAGAATCTTCTTCATCTGGCCTACGCACACTGCAGAATGAGGGAGCCAAGTTGAGATGGTAGAATGGACTACATCTCATCAGCCTTTGGAAGCAATTCTTGAATGTTCCCCATGTTAAAAACAACAACAACAACAACAACTCCTTGCCTTTCTCTTCTCCCAGGCATTTAACAACATGTGCTGAGTTTGTTTGTTTCTATTGACCCCAGAATAGCTGTTTTTACAGGATACTGTTGTTATTATGCTTATGTTTTTAAACTTTGTATATATATATTTAATGTTCACTGTTTTTAACTTTTGTAAACCGCCCAGAGAGCTTTGGCTATGGGGCGGTATATGAATTAAATAAATAAATTTACAGGTTCTTTAGATGCCAATGTGATCTTCCAGTTCGCTTCTGTTTTTTCAGAACAATATCCCCGTTTTGTTTTTTTAGGATGGGGGAAATGGACTATTATGTCTGAAAACACTTGTGTGTTTGCACTGTTTCAGTATCGCACAGCTCCACCTAGAGGTTATGGAGCTGAAAAGCTCTTTGTGCAGAGCTCAGCGGTCAACTCTGCGACAAAACCGAATCTAATTCTGCGACGAAATCAAAAGTAAGAGCCTCATGTAGGTTAATAGCCTTGTGTAGGAAAGCTCAAACCCTCCCCACTCCATAATGATGTAATATCAACATTGCTTTCTCCATTCTCTTCGTTCTTTATGGAGTGATTTCCCCATTGGTTTCCGTTCATCAGTCTGCGGCTAAGATTATTTTTCTGGCTCGTTGTTTTGATCACGCCACCCCGCTTCTAAAATCCCTTCACTGGCTCCCTATCTCCTACAGAATTCAATACAAGCTTCTCCTTTTGACTTTTAAAGCTTGTCATGCTATCTCTCGTCTCTTATTTCACCTTACTGTCCTGCTTGCATCCTTCGCTCTAATAACACCATGTCTCTTACACACCCAAGAGTTTCTACTTCTATCGCTCGTCTTCGCCTGTTTTCGCTCGCTGCGCCCTATGCCTGGAATTCTCTTCCAGTGCATTTGCGAACTGCGATGTCGATCACAGTTTTTAAATCTTATTTGAAAACATTTCTTTTCTCAAAAGCTTATAATCTGTAGTGTGACGATACTAGTTTTTATTATTTGTTCTATTGTCCCCCATGCTGGTTAGCCTTTCCCCTCCCTGTTTGTTTGTTACTGTGATTTTAGAATGTAAGCCATAGGGCAGGGTGTTTTGTATTCTGTTTTATTTTGTTCTGTACAGCCAGCACCATGAAAATTGATGGCGCTATATAAATTAATAATAATAATAACAACAACAGATGGTGATAGAGGAAATATGGACTTATGAAAGACATGTTATGTCTGTTTTTATCTGGATATGTCTTAATTTTCACATATGATCTATCCCACATGCGTCATACATGGAGATGAACCAGGAGTGATGAACCTTTTGGGCAGGGGGCAGGGCCACATTCAGTTGTGGTTCACTTTCTGTAGTGGAGAGGGACACGGACACACACACAGAGTGTCATATATTTCCCACACATAAAAGACACACATCTGGGTGGAGGCAATTTGCAGGAGGGTTGCAGCTGGAGAGGGAAGAGATGACTGGGCTCCAATAGAAGGTTTTTCCAAGCCTAACTGGTGTGAGTGAGGATGGTTGGCTTTCAGGTTGAAGGTTCCCCACCTCTGACTTAGAGAGAAAAGGCTTTTGCACTCTATACATTTGTGTGTGCGTGTGTGCATGCATGTAGGAACCAGCTACAACTAGGTCTTCTTTTTTTAATAACTTGATTACTTCTCCCAGGAGACTTGAGGGCACTTGAAATTTACATTGTGAGACATGGTGAAGAAGGTGTTTGTCTTCTCCAAAACTGCACATAGAAAATAAAACACAATTATTCTCTTTCACTGGTTGTCCAAATGATGGGTTTCTTTATAGTTGCTGAGGGGCTGTGGCTATATAGATATTTCATTTCGGTATCTGTCAGGGGATGTTTCTGTCTTAAGAACTGAGATTGGAAATGCATCGTGAAGCACATCTTTTCAAGATTTTGTGCAATTTATTTCTCCTGTTAGTATAATGGATTTATAATTCAGTTTAATGGCACACAGCAATTCTGTTTAGCCATAGATATGGCAGACAGCTGTAGGTGTGTTGGAACCGAAGGAAGGAAAGGCACTAATGGGCTCACATACAGCAGATTCCCAAGAGACAGGAATAACCATGTGACAAGACCTGGTGTGATGGGGGAAGAATAAGCCATGTTTTCAGGAGCTTTGCATATAAAAATGCCTGTGGGTGGGGGAAATCTATTGGGTGTTTCTGAATTGCCCACCAGTATTTGAGGACTTCTGCAGCCATGGTAAAATGAATTAGGAAAAAATAGTGAGGTATTACCACAGAAAGCTTCTCTCTCTCTCTCTCTCTCTCTCTCTCTCTCTCTCTCTCTGTGTGTGTGTGTGTGTGTGTGATGTATCTCCAAGGGAAGCCCCTAAAGGAAAATGTGTCTGGGAAGAAGTTGTAAGACCCAATTACATATTACTTGGTTTTATGTGCTTGCTCCAACACTGCTAACATTTACATCTTGTGATCTCGTGATTAGATCAGATAGTACGATAGAATACTTCTTTTTTTTTTTGGCAACACCTCTGTTTGGTATATGCACCACCAGCTTGGTATCTAACTATGTGATTTGTTTTATCCACATGAGTGAAAGATATATACGCTACCCAGAGCACCAGCCACACTACTCATACACATTTTACTTATTTGTTTCATTTTTAAACTGCCTAATAACCACCATTCTCTGGTTAACCAATTAAAAAAGATAAAATGTGAAGTAGAAATAAAACGATTACAATAAAACAACTGTACATAACATGAAAACGGGGTATGAACCGTGGACAGGGCTGAGGAAACACAGGAAGTGGATTGGCAGGGTGGTCGAGGAATAAATAACAATGGACTTATTGGCCTGGTTCACACATTATGACAACTCATGGGTTAAATAGCACATGAATTGGTGAGGCCACATGGCAGTAACCAAACCACTTCTGCTTTTCATCTGCTTACTAAAAAGGGTGCTTCTGGGTCGTTAGCCATGATGTCTGAACCCAGCACTCTGGGTGGTTGAGGGTTTCTGTTTGAGGTGCTACTCTGGTGGAAGAGCTTGTCTAGAGATTGAGCGAATGGTTGAAGAACCCTACTGGCTATCTCTCAAGAAGAAACCTGCTTAGCTGAGCTACTGGCGCAGACCACAAGACTATGCAACGGTGTCATAAAGTGTGGCCCATTCTGTCGTAGTGTAAGATATTCAGAATTGCCTGTACAAGATTCATCTTAAGAATTGCTATCCCTCCTGACCCATCTTTGAGATTTTTCCTAATGCTGTTAATAATGCTTTATAATTCAAGTCAAGAAGAGTATGGAGACTTTTGGAGATATTTATATCAAGTTAAAATGTTTCGTGCTTGAACACTACAGCATTTATTCTTGAGTGCTCTGCTTTATTTCTGTGTGTATAAATAAATTTTGCGGTTCACAATATCTGGGAAAGCCAGACATGTCTTAAGAGTGCTCTACCTCGTTCAGTGCTGCCGGGAGTGAGCTACAAGCATCTCATGTAAACAGTGTTTATATAAATGAGCTGTTGTGACTCACCAGATTCCTTGACAACAAATATTTTAAAGGAAAGGAAACAAATTACTTGAGTGGGAGAAAGTGAAGTCGCCTGCTTATTTCAATTTAGAAGCATATACCTTTATGGGCAAGTTTGCACGTCACGCAAAGCTACCCTGGGAATAAGCCAGGATGGGTTGGTTATTCGTGAAACAACCCATGGTGAGCCCGACAGACCATCAGGCTGGTTATGGCTTGTTCATCCCCTCTTTCCCCCTCAGACTTCCAGCTGGTTTAGCATGTATCCCGGGTACCTTTACAGAAAAATCCATCTCATCCCCACTGGGCTTGCTTCTCCTTTTCATTCACCAAGTAGTTGTTAATATTTTTGATGCTCCGGGAATCTGCAAACATGTTGATTTTTTTTTTTTTTTTAGTATTATTATTTCCCCTTCTTTCACAAGTGCACAAGAGCGCACTTATTCTGCAATTCAAATTCATTTTAGAACTGAGAATAAAATAGTCCTGTATCCAAACAGGGGAAAACAAGCCCCAAAGGAAAGCGGCTATGTGAAGAATAGCTTGACGGTCTGCCAATTTTTTGTGTGCAATAATTTTGACATACATTTCAATGGATTTTCAAGTCAAATTGCAACATTCCTCGCTGCTTGCATCGTCCAATTTATGCTCCCCAGAAATATTTTAAAGAAAAGGCTCATTTTCCTCTCATTCCCCAAATGTCATCATTAATAATAATAATAAAAACCTCTGTTGTCAGTAGATAGCTTTGCTGTCAAACTAAGTTGCAGGGAAGATTTGGAGTTTTCTAGTCAATTCATTGGCTTTGGAGTGTTAAGAATAACCACAAACAAAAACCATTTTTGAATTAGTAAAAGAATATTGCTTAGAGACAATGGGGCGGGGGACAATTCACAAGAGGACATTTTCACAGACAGATGAAAGCAGCAAATAAGGAAGATTTAGAGGTATAGAATCATAGAATCATAGAATAGCAGAGTTGGAAGGGGCCTACAAGGCCATCGAGTCCAACCCCCTGCTCAATGCAGGGGGAAGCAGCACAGAGGCAATACATAATCGAAAGGAACTGAAAGGCATGATATTGTCCTTGGTCTTTGGATTTGGGAGATCGTTAAGCAGTTCATTGAACAAGGTGCATGCCCCCAGACATCCTGGTTCTGTAGTTAGACTGAATGTCATCATGGGTTGCAAATAGTGGTAGCTGATGCCCACTGGAGCTCCTGAAGTGGACGGCAGGCAGTAAGAAGAACCACAAACAGGCATGCAAGTTAACTGCAAGATCCAATAGGGTCCATTGGCTGAGCCTCCTGAAGTTGTTCCTCCTTTTCACCATTGCAACCAGTTCAAGACTTCATGTCCCCCATGATAACGCTGGGGTTCTCACAGCATGCCATCAGCCCAATACATCAGGCAGGGCATGCCCCTGATTTGGCGTTTGCCTCAGTGTAAGCTTCATCCCACATACCTGCTTCCCTCAGATTATCCCCGTAATGCTAAGCTTTCATCATTGTTGTTTTTGCTACTGGGCGACAGCGATCCTTTGCATACCAGGAAGTGAGTTTAGGAGGGGAAATGTACAAAAAAATCATTAAAAATCAACAGATGACCCAATTCAATTCAAATTTGGTATGCTTAAAGCTCTCCCTTATATTTATTAATGTGCCAATTTTAGTGTTTTTATCTTTAAAGCTTACGCAGATGTAAGCATTTGTTTAAAATCCTGCCCCAGCGGCGGCTCGGAAGATGCGCTAAAAAAGTAGGGGCTAAATAGGGCAAATCTTTTGGCATTATAGCAAAATTAAGACAGGATGCATGGGAGTACTTCACAATCAAAGCAGATTATAAGGTGGAAAACTTCTGAGTCCTTTGCATGCAATTCGCAGTAATTGTACAATATAACGCTGGTGTGATAAAGCTCTGTGTGTGTGTGGGTGTCTAGGTATTGGGGGTGGAAATCACCCCTATAACATGATCAGACTACTCCCAGTTATAGTTTGGTCTCACAGAGCCAGTCCCTCCCTGCAGAGCGGGAGGATCCATTCAAGAGGAATTTATGGAATCTGAGGGATTTTTGAAAGCTCTTGAGGATTTTTCAGTAACCAGAGCTGACAATTCTGTTGGGCTCCTTGTCACACTGTGGAATGACGAGGTGCAACAGGTCATCAACACAGTTGCTCCTAAGCATTCTCTTTAGCACTGTGGAGCTTGGATGGCTGCAGAGAATAAAACAGGTGGGAAGATGTCTGGAGCACAGGTGGTGTAAGACTCATCACGACGTTGATCAAGCACACATAAGAGTACACAACTGTGTGTTGTGCATCCGCGAAGGCGACAAAGGCTTACTTTGCTGCTTCCATCACATTCCTGAGCAGCCATCCAGCTGGGCTTTCCTGAGTGGTTCAGGGGTTGCTTTCACCTACCCCAGTGAACCCAATACTGGAGCACTCAGAGGCTTGCTGTGACGAGTTGGCAAAACATTTCAAAGACAAAATTGTTCACCTTCATGCTAACTTGAATGCCGCTAGTGATGCAGTGTCTGACAAGTGTCCAACGCATCGCCTTGTGATGTTTTCTCAGATCTCTGCAACAAAACCAAAAATACACAAGGGATTAACAGCCAAGTAAGAAAAGCTCTATGTCTCCTTGTTAGAGAGCAGATGCTACAGTATATGGGAACAAGGGAGAGAGCCTGCTCTGTAGTGGCACCTCATGGTGGAATACCCTCCCCATAGAAGTATGACTGGTATGACATTAAAATCTTTTCATTACCAAGCTAAATCTTCCTTTTATTTGTCATATAGTTTAAGTGCAGATATGTCTGTCTGTTCTATTTCTATAGCTGCCTTTAAACTGTTTATTATGAAGTTTTTATTTATGGGTTTACGGTGTTTAAAAAAAAAACTTGATTAAGTTTAATCAAGTCCATTGCCCACTGCCCTAGTATCTGTGAGGATGAAAGAGGACCACTCCAAATATTTAATATTTTAAAAATAAAATAATGATGATGATGACGACGACGATGGTATTCTTCATTCTGATTCTCACTCTAAAGCCCTTAAATGGTTGGGGATTTGTGTAAAAAAACAAAATAGATCACGCAAGCCTACTGTCTGCTTACTACTGCTGCGGAACATGACCTGAATCTTTTCAAAAATAAGCAATCCCCCAGCAGACCAAGCTGATATAGAAAGTTGTTGAAAGTTCTCAAGTTGCTTTTGTTCTCTAGTGGGCACAGCTGGGTCCACCTTGAGGTTAAGCATTTAATTAAATAATCTAATTTTGTTTTAAAGAAAACTGGATGTAGAAAAGAAAAGAAAAATCATCCTGAAATTTTTAAAATTTATTTATTGCATTTCTATTCCGCCCAATAGCCAAAGTTCTCTGGGCGGTTCACAAGCTCTCTGGGCAGTTAGAATCATAGAACAGCAGAGTTGGAAGGGGCCTACAAGGCCATCGAGTCCAACCCCCTGCTCAAAGCAGGAATCCACCCTAAAGCGTTCTATTACCAGAAATCAGCAGGGGCTATCACTTTAGAAAAGTATACATATATAATCTCTCCTTGCACATTCTGGATCTTGGTATACAATTAGAGGTAGAGAGAGCCATGTTTTCAGTGTATGGTTCACATTCCAAAGAAAAAGAAAATGTAGAATTGAGGCGCGTCGCTCATACTCAGAAACTCCTCTCTTCACCCAAAACGTGGAAATCAGATCTTACTCACGAAAACTAAACAGGTTTGAAAATGGGGCTTTTGGTTAAAAACAAACACCTTTTCTTTCTTTCTGTCATTTATATTCTGTACTTTTAGAACAAGGTGTTCTCAGAAAAATGTGGCTGCAACCAGCAAGACAGTTGGGATGCTCCCTTGAACACCATTTTCTTGGTGGTAAGTCTGGGTATAAATCAACTAAATAAATAGATAAATGAATAGGGATGGATGGATCGTTCCATTTAAGTTTCTTTCATTTTAACATTTTTTCTAATCTTAAGATTGGAGAAATTCACAAAGTTTGGGATGAATCAATCTTAAATTTGGTTCATCCTGAACTCTGAGAATTTTTTAAGTTCACATGTAAATTCATATGCATTTGTGTACATCATTTTGCCATATGTACATATCTTGGAAGTAATTTTCCTAATATAATGCATTTTAACATTATTTTAATTAATATATGCTTATTTGGGTGCCCCTTCCTTAATATCCATGTATGTATTATTATTTTTATGGGAGAACTCCATTACCAAATTCAAAGAAGTGTCAATTTCAAAGGGAAACTGAATTTCAGGCTCACATGTGGGTTCAAAAATGTCATATTAAGTTTGTATTAAAAAGTGAATGAACAAATTTCTCCTCCATCCCTATCTTATATTCTTTTCCCCCCTTTTTTTTCTTTTTTGCTGCTGGGGACTGAGATGTGATGCAGGAAATTTTCCATTAAAAAATTATTATTAGTGCAAAGAAAACTTGAAGCAATTCATTTTCTGCTCCACCTTGCCATTTCAGTAAGTTGAATGTATTTAATTCAATAAACAGATGCTCTGGATATTCTTGAAGGATAATGCAGAGATAAAAATCTTCAAAAGAGAATCATGTTATCAAACAGAAGACTAATTAGGAATCCTCAGAACAGGAACAGAATGTTCCAGCCCAGCTGTCAAGAAATTTGGGAACTTATTATGTTATGAGCATTATTAGTACTGATGGTCAAGAAGAAAAGTCTTTTTGGTCACTTCATACTTGTTTCTAAAAAAAAATTAAAAAGTGGAAATAGTTTCAACAGCTGTGTATGGAAAACAAATTTCCATTCAGAAATGCCAATATTAATATGCATTTAATCATGCTTATCGTTACCCTCAGGAATGTTATAGTATTTACTAAAGGTATAGAAGTTAGAACATTCTCCCTACAGAATCTAAATGATTCATTTGATATGGTTATGCTTTAGAAGAAAAACGTGGTACAAATCGTTTAGGGCTGAATGCTCAAGATCACAACAACGTTTTCACAGTTCAGCGTCCTCTGTTTCAGGGGAGAAACAGTCCTTCACGAAGGGATCTTTAATAAGAAGTAACAATAGGATCAAACGCTCCGGTAGAAGAGTAACTATAAAACGGAATACTCCAGAGATAAATAAGAGTTGACAGGAAAGTGTGTAGGCAAAACGGTTTGAGGGAAGCTCAAGTTAATTGAGGCCCCAGGGTGCAATGTCAGTTCTACCATGAACAGAATGATTGGCTTCGTGACCTGATTTGGGCCGGATCTCCACCAAGCAGGATATGCCACTTTGAAAACAGTTTGAAAACTGTGTATGAAGTGTGGCCTGGGCCTCAACAGTTGTCACTACTGTTATAAACCATTTTAAAGCAGTAGTGCAGATCCTCCCTTGCTCTTGTGGCTCCTGGTTTAGAGTCAAAGGGCCGAAGAAGACATGACACTGTAGATCAGGGTTGGGCAACATTTTTGCCCCCCAAGGGCCAGATGGGGGAGTGGTCAGGAGGCAGGGGCAGTGGCCAGAGCTGGTGGTAGGTGGGACCTGGGACCAACCTACCCTTCTCTCTTGCACACATGCAAGCATACATACATATGCATACACCCTCTCCCCAAACTGACTTCTTTCCCTCCACTCCCTCCACCTTACTGCCCTCCCCCATGGGCTGCTAAGCTTTTAAGAGGGATAATCATCGGGGTTTGGGTGGGAGGTAAAGCCGGGGAAGACTCCAAATCCCCATGACTACCCCCTGCCAAGGCAGGTCCGACTTTCACCTTCCTGCTCTGAGAGGGGGACATTCTATCTAGTCCATCATACTCCATGGTTTCTCTCTCAAAACTAAGATTCTTGAGGACAGAAGGCTAGAGTATCTTTTGCTGCATTACCTGGCTATATGCTCCTTCTTCTTGGAGGAGACCATTTCAGAAGATGGTGCCAGAGATTCCTGTTTGCCACTGGCCTTTGGTGCCCCCTCAAGTTTCCATCTTATCCCAGATGCTATTTAAATATACATGAAACTGCTGGGAGATGTTATTCAAACTTTTGGTGTTCAATTCTCCTTTCCAATTAAACCCAAGGAAGCGGTTCGAATTCTAAACCAGTGTCAGATGTCGATAATGGACTGGATGAGGGCAAACAAACTGAAACTAATTCCAGGCAAAACAGAAGTGTTTCTCTTTAGTTGAAAGGCAGAGTCGGGAATAGGGACTCAAACTTCCAGGTTAGATGTACTTTGGGACTTGGATTTGAATCTGGATGGCCTTGTGCAACTGAGGCTAGCACACCAAACTATACCCAATACTAGAGACATCTGATCTGGCCAGTCATACAGGCCTTATGTACATCCCAGTTGGATTACTGTAACATCAAGCTCTACATGAGGCTGCCTTTGAAAACTGCTCAGAAACTTCAACTGATCCAGAATGCTGTGGTCAGACTGTTGACTGGGGCCTTTTACAGGGAACATGTGACTCCTTGTTGCAACATTTTCACTTGCTAACAGTCTGTTTCTGGGCAGAATTCAGAGTGCTGTTTCTGACCTATAAAAACCTAATCAGCTTAGCCTGAAACTCGATAGCCTGAAACTCTTTCCCTCAAACTAAGGGGAACAGGCCTGACCATGACATCATTGGATGACTTGCATGCACAGAGATCTATGTGGGTAGGCTCTGTGGACAGCTGTGCCCGATATGTGAGCATGGAGGACAAGGTGTAGGGCCCTGATGCCCCTTAATTGCACAACCTTCCCTTCACACAAGAAACTCTACTGATGACTGCCGTTCACCAAATCTCCAATGATTATTTTTTTAAAAGCAAAGCAAAGACTTAAAAACCAAAAAAGTATATGTATGTACACACACACACACACACACACCACTCAGTTAAAATACATTTTTCAAAATCAATATGCTAATAACCATTAACATTAATTCTCCTATATTTGGTCAGGCGTAAAACAATTAACTCCTGCTGAAAATGCAGGCAATAGCAAATTATAAACACACAAATAAATTGTCAAACAAAATGGGGAACAATAATGTTGGCTGGCTTATGCCCAATGTTGCCAAAATCAAGCATTTTAAAAATCACATGAATTTCAACGGGAGAGTTACGGTGGAACTAGTTATTCCATGGGAGACCCAGCAACCCAGGTCATTGCAGGAAACCCAAAAAGAGAAAGGACACCTAGAAACAGGAGAAGTGGCAGCGAAGAAGAGGGTGTTTAACCCTTCCTTGCCCAGCACTTGTCCCCTGCACCGCTTCTCATCCTGTGCCAAATACCCATCTGGGAAAGCAGCTCAGAGAAAAGCTAGTGGTCAAAGGAGATGAAGAGGGAAATCAGCAACCGGGGGAAGGGTTAAGCACCCGTTCTCCTGCCTGCTGCTTTTCTTCTTCAAATTACATGCCCCGATCCCATTTTCAGCTGTTTGGTGGTGACATGGGTTCCCAGACCTGGGTCAACTCAGATATTTTTACAGCACTAGTTGTTTGGAATAGCTGTGTATGTATGTAATTGACTTTGTTTGAATAAAATATTGGCACCACTGCAGAACCTTACCCTCTCTGCAGAAAGGCTGATTCACATGTTATTGATGGAAGATCCAGGGAAACATAATAATTTAGGGTGACCATATGGAAAGGACAGGGCTCCTGTATCTTTAACAGTTGTATTGAAAAGGAAATTTCAGCAGGTGTCATTCGTATATATGGAGAACCTGGTGAAATTCCCTCTTCATCACAACAGTTAAAGCTGCAGGAGCCCTGCCCTCTTTGAAATCTGGTCACAGTATAGCAGCAGTATAGATCACCCAGTATAAATCACTGGGTGATTTAAATGTCCCATCATGCATGCGGGAGCCACTCACAACACAGTGCGGTGTCCCAGAAGGTATCACGGTGGTGAGAAGGCAGCAGGGGGTTCTTGTCCCAGCTTCTTTGCTTTGGAAAGAGCACAGTGTTCTCTGATATATGGAGAACCTGTAGAAATTTCCTCTTCATCACACCAGTTAAAGCTGCCCTCTTTTAAATCTGGTCACTCTAGTATAGCTCCTGCAGCTTTAACTGTGGTGATGAAGAGGAGATTTCACCAGGTTCTCCATATATACAAATGGCACCTGCTGAAATTCCCTTTTCAATACAACTGTTAAAGATACAGGAGCCCTGTATCACCAGTTTCACCAGTTTTAAAATCTCTTCACTGGCTGCCAATTAGTTTCCAGGCCAAGTATAAAGTGTTGGTTATCACCTTTATAGACCTACATGGTTTGGGTCCAGGCTACCTGTGGGATCGCCTTCTCCCACACAATCCGCCCTGCACACTCAGGTCCTCCGGGAAGAATCTACTTCAGTCAGTCAAAGTTAGGCTGACAACCATTTCCCAGAAGACCTTCTCTTCTGCTGCTCCCAGTCTGTGGAATGGCCTGCCAGAGGAGACTCACCACCTTGACAGTCTAATAGCATTCAAGAAAGCTATCAACACTGATCTCTTCCGGCAGGCCTATCCAGTTGAATTTTAAGATGCCTTTTAATAATGTGCTGCTTTTAATGATGTATTAATTTTGAATGTTTTAATTATATGTATTTTATGGTGTTTGCATTAGTGTTGTACCCCACCTCGATCCAGAGGGAGAGGCGGGTAACAAATCAATCAACCCTGGGGTGGCTTAAAACAATAAAATAAAAACAGATACGATGTAAAATAGAAACATCAAACAGAAAGAAAGGCCTTCAGTTGGTGTTGAAAACTACATAGCGTAGACGCCACACAGATCTTGGGGGTGGGTGAGAATGTGACAACCAGACTGCTACTGCTGAGAGGGCTCTTCACTGAGTTGTATTTGCATTAGTGAGGAAAGGCACTCTGCATATGTTTGAGAGCATTTGCTTTTTCATTATTATGTCACGTTTCAGGATCGAAACTTGGCATGGGAAATAGGTCCCAAATCTATAGGTTTTCACACATGCGAACATGAATGTAAAAACCTACAATGAGACTGGAATATTAAGAACCTAAGAAGAGGCCTGAGGCTGGATCAGACCAAGGGTCCATCTACTCCAGCATTCCGTTCATATACACGGCGGAGGCTTTGCAGTTCTCATCGAGGAAAGAGCTCTGCCGGGGACCCCGGAAAGACGTGTTGTGGAGAGAAGGGAATCAACATGTAGAGATACGCCCTCACCTGGGACACTACTTGGCAGAATTCAGGACACAATGATGTGATGGCGTGCCCTGAACCTGCCCAGGTCCCAGCAGTGAGAGGTGCATTTCATGCCATTGGGGACGGGGGCGCACTGGCATGCATTGGACCTCTGTGTGCATTGCCGGAAGTCACAGGACCTGTGTCCCTTATGAGGAGTGTATTGGGGGCACCATGGATATGGTAAGACAGACAGACATGAGGCTATTCCTAGAAAGCACAGGTGCTGCTCTAGCCTGAGTCCAAAGAAACACGCATGTAATAGCCAGGGGATGGACATGGATAAAAGGCCAAACCCAGAATAAGGCCACGTCACAGTAACAATACCCCTGGCTGCTCAGTTGCTGAGGTCATTGTGAGACGTCCTCCCCTGTGACACATGACACAGCTGGTTCAGGGCCAGATGGGCAGAAATCCTGTCACCTGATGTGTGAACAGTTTTCATTGCTGCCATACACTGAGAGAGAGAGAGAGAGAGAAAATGAAAATGTAAGTAGAATTCCTTAGCAGCTCGGGTTTCTGGTTGGCCTTCCGAGGGCTTCCTTCCTCCCCAGCAAAGGCCGGGCTACCCTTCAGCCAACACTTGCAGGGCAGGGTGGTGGGAGGGGGGACATCTTCATAACTCCAGCCTGTGGCAGGTGGAATGAAGCCACAAAGAATAAGAAATGGGCCTAAACCCACACAGACCAGGAGGAGCCGTCAAGCCCCCTTTCTCACCTTCTGCTCACTCTCTTCTAGGCTGTCCAAGTTGAAGAGGTTTTTCTTTTGCAAGCGGAGAGCCAAGGTACACCCGGGAGAGGCGGAAAGCAGCGAAGCATCTGGAGCAGTTGTGGAGGCGGCCAAGGCTGGTCGCAGGTGCTGGCGCTTTGGGCCGTGCTGCCGAGGAACCCAAATACGGCCCATGGCGGAGGAGGAGGGACAGGAGGCACCAGCGCCTCCTCCCAAGAGGAAGTGGTTTTCCCTCTTCTGCAGAGGGAGAAAAACTGTTGCAGTGCAGGAGCCCAAGGAGAAACCCTCTCTGGGATGTGCCGTCAGAGGTGAGGAGATGCCAAGGTCCTGGGGGGGTGTGGATAGGCCAGGGGGGATCGTGACCAGGGGGGCTGGCCGCTGCTTGGGGCACTCTAGCCAGTGCCAGCTCCAGGGTCCTGGGGGGGAATAGGCCCCTTCTTTGGTGAGTCTTGCTAATTATGTTAACATGGTCTCTGTGTCTCCTTTCCCCCCAACAGAGTCAAGATCCTCCAGTATAATCCAGCTGGTCCCCTCTCCGTCTACCCTGGACCTCAGCTGTGGCCAGGCATCAGCTATTTGCAGCGCTGACGTCTTGAATGTGGACGAAGAGGGTAAGAAACAGCGCAGAGGCTTCCCTCGTAGGAGTCTTCTGCATCAAGGACCTTTCTTGCTGCTGAGCCATTGCTTTTCAGCAAAGAGGTGTCAACTTAAGTTTAGATATTAAGACCGCGGTATGTTACTACTAGGTATAGCTATGCTTGGTTGCCTTCTGCTATCATTAAGACCCCCCTTCTCCTTTCTGCCTTACAGGTGATGATCTCCTGGTGGAGGATCTTGACTCTTAAGGATCTGAAACATCTTGGCACATCCCTCTTTCTTTCCTTCCTTCCTTCTCTCTCTCTCTCTCTCTCTCTCTCTCTCTCTCTCTCTGTCTCTCTCTCTCTCATCCTTTCTTTTCCATTCTATCTTTTTCCACTCTCTTTTTTTCTCCTTGGGCTCATTTTCCACCACAACAGACTTTTCCCCTCTGCAGGGGAAGAACCACTTCTTTTTGGGAAGCTGTGCTGGTGCATCCTGAACCTCCTCCTCCAGCCTGGGCTGTACGCTGCTTCCTCTCCAGCACGGCCCGAAACGCCAGCGCCTGCGACCAGCCCTTGGACCAGCCGCACCAGCTCCGCCTTGCTCGCTGCTTCCTCCTCCTCCTCCCGGGTTCACCTTGGCTTTCCTCTTGCAATAGAAAAACCTCTTCAGCTTTCACAGCCTTTAACAAGAAGACCTGCAGTGGTCATTATTATTACCACTCTTACCATTATTATTGTTTAATAAATATTAACTGTTATTTGGCTGTCTTTCATCCTTACAGATGCATCATGGGGAGGGAACAATGGACTGGACTCAACTTATGTTTTAAAAATCTCAATTTACACCAAATACACATGTGCACACGCACGCACGCATACATTTGTGCATTTTCTCTAACAGCTTGTGATGTTTATATTCTTATTTTGCTTTTGTGTTTTTTGAAAAAAAACTAATTAAAAAATCTCTCTCTTGCAAGGGGCTGAGGTTTTTTAGTTTTGTATTGCATTCCAGAGTGTGTGGTTGACTCATTTCCTTTGTGCTTGTTCTTGGGGAAAGGGCTGTTCGCTCAGTGGGAAATCACATGCTTGACATCCAATCCCTGGGGAAGGCAGACCCCTGTCTGAAACCCTGGAAGATCAATGCCAGTCAGGGGCCAGTGGTCTAAGCCAGCACAAGGCAGGAAGAGAGCAGAATATATTCATAGGCTCTGGTGCAGGGCTATATTAAATATAAACTATATAAAAGGAGGATTAAACTGGGTACAAATGGGTTGGCAAACATTTCAGAAATCCTAGATGCACAGAATCACAGCGTTGGAAGGGACCTCAAAGGTCATCTAGTCCCCACCCCTGCTTCAGCACCCTTGATGGCCTCTGCTTGAAGACTTTATTTATTTATTTATTTATTACATTTCTATACCGCCCAATAGCCGAAGCTCTCTGGGCGGTTCACAAAAATTAAAACCATTCATAGTATAAAACAACAGTTTAAAACCATAATATAAAATACAGTATAAAAGCTCAACCAGATAAAAACAGCAGCAATGCAAAATTACAAATTTAAAACACCATGTTAAAATGTATTTATAGATTGTTAAAATGTTGGGAGAATAAAAAGGTCTTCACCTGGCGTCTAAAAGCATATAATGTAGGTGCCAAGCGAACCTCCTTAGGGAGCTCATTCCACAGCCGGGGTGCCATAGCAGAGAAGGCCCTCCACCTGGTAGCCACCTGCCTCACTTCCTTTGGCAGGGGCTCACGGAGAAGGACCCCTGAGGATGACCTTAGGGTCCGGGCAGGTACATATGGGAGGAGGCGTTCCTTCAGATAACCTGGCCCCAAGCCGTTTAGGGCTTTAAATGTTAATACCAGCACTTTGAATCGGGCCCAGACCTGGACTGGCAGCCAATGAAGCTGGAAAAGGACTGGCGTAATGTGGTCTTGTCGGCCTGTCCCTGTTAGTAAGCGTGCTGCCCTGTTTTGTACCAGTTGAAGTTTCCGGACCGTTTTCAAAGGCAGACCCACGTATAACGCATTGCAGTAATCCAAACGAGAGGTTATCAGAGCATGGATAACTGTAGATAGTCTATCTCCGTCCAGATAAGGGCGCAGCTGGTATATCAGCCTAAGCTGGTAAAAGATGCTCTTTGCCACTGAGTTCACCTGTGCCTCAAGTGACAGTTCTGGATCCAAGAGCACCCCCAAACTACGGACCCGATCCTTTAGGGGGAGTGCAACCCCATCCAGGACAGGGCAAACATCACCTCGCCGGACAGATGAACCACCCGCTAACAGTACCTCCGTCTTGTCTGGATTGAGTTTCAGTTTATTAGCCCTCATCCAGTCCATTACCATGCCCAGGCACTGGTTCAGAACAGTCACTGCCTCACCTGGGTTTGATGAAAAGGAAAGGTAGAGCTGGGTATCATCCGCATATTGATGACACCTCAGTCCACATCTCCGGATAACCTCCCCCAGCGGCTTCATGTATATGTTAAACAGCATAGGGGATAAGATAGAGCCCTGTGGAACCCCATAGCTTAGGAGCCACAGCACAGAGCAATAATCCCCCAGCACCACCTTATAGAATCATAGAATAGCAGAGTTGGAAGGGGCCTACAAGGCCATCGAGTCCAACCCCCTGCTCAATGCAGGAATCCACCCTAAAGCATCCCTGACAGATGCTTGTCCAGCTGCCTCTTGAAGGCCTCTAGTGTGGGAGAGCCCACAACCTCCCTAGGTAACTGGTTCCATTGTCACACTGCTCTAACAGTCAGGAAGTTTTTCCTGATGTCCAGCTGGAATCTGCCTTCCTTTAACTTGAGCCCGTTATTCTGTGTCCTGCACTCTGGGAGGATCGAGAAGAGATCCTGGCCCTCCTCTGTGTGACAACCTTTTAAGTATTTGAAGAGTGCTCTCATGTCTCCCCTCCATCTTCTCTTCTCCAGGCTAAACATGCCCAGTTCTTTCAGTCTCTCTTCCTAGGGCTTCGTTTCCAGACCCCTGATCATCCTGGTTGCCCTCCTCTGAACACTCTCCAGCTTGTCTGCGTTCTTCTTGAATTTTTGAGCCCAGAACTGAATGAGGCGTAACCAGGGCCGAATAGAGAGGAACCAGTACCTCACGTGATTTGGAAGCTATACTACTATTAATGCAGCCCAAAATAGCATTTGCCTTTCTTGCAGCCATATCGCACTGTTGGCTCATATTCAGCTTGCGATCTGCAACAATTCCAAGATCCTTCTCGTTTGTAGTGTTGCTGAGCCAAGTATCCCCCATCTTGTAACTGTGCCTTTGGTTTCTATTTCCTAAATGTAGAACTTGGCATTTATCCCTATTAAATTTCATCCTGTTGTTTTCAGCCCAGCACTCCAGCCTATCAAGATCACTTTGAAGTTTGTTTCTGTCTTCCAGGGTATTAGCTATCCCACCCAATTTTGTGTCATCTGCAAATTTGATCAGCGTTCCCTGCACCTCCTCGTCCAAATCATTAATAAAAATGTTGAAGAGCACTGGGCCCTTTCTGGAATCGGCCATCCAAGTAGGAGCGGAACCACTGCAATGCAGTACCTCCAACTCCCAGCTCAGACAATCTATCCAGAAGGATACCATGGTCGATGGTATCGAAGGCCGCTGAGAGGTCCAGGAGAACCAACAGGGTAGCACTCCCCCTGTCTCTCTCCCGGCAGAGGTCATCCCACAGGGCGACCAAGGCAGTTTCCGTTCCAAAACCAGGCCTGAAACCCGATTGAAATGGATCTAGATAATCCGTTTCATTCAAGAGTGCCTGGAGTTGTCCTGCAACCACCCGCTCAAGCACCTTGCCCAGGAAGGGGATATTAGCCACCGGCCTGTAGTTGTTAACATCCTCAGGGTCCAGGTTAGCCTTCTTCAGGAGTGGTCTAATTACTGCCTCTTTTAAAGAGGCCGGCACCACTCCCTCTCTCAAGGAGGCATTTACAACCTCCTGGACCCAGCCGGCGATCCCCTCCTTATTTGATGTAATGAGCCAAGAGGGTCAAGGGTCAAGCACACAGATGGTCGACCGGACTTGGCCAAGCACCTTGTCCACATCCTCAGGCCTCACTAACTGAAACTCATCCAATAAAACTGAACCGGACGGCGCTCTGAACGTCTCTACTAGTGGAGCTGCATTAAGTGCGGTGGCCAATTCATGACGAATCTGAGCGACTTTATCTTCAAAGTGCCGTGCAAACCCGTCACAGCGTGCTACCGAGGGTTCCACCATCTCTAGCCCAGGCCCAGAGTGTAACAGGCCATGAACCACCCGGAAAAGCTCCGCTGGACGACACTGAGAAGATGCAATGCTGGTGGAAAAGAACTGTCTCTTTGCAACACTCACCGCCACATAATAGGCTCGATAGTGAGCTCTAGACCGTGTTCGATCAGACTCAGCACGAGTTTTCCCCCACCTGCGTTCTAGCCGTCTCCCCTCTTGCTTCATCGCCCTCAGCTCAGGTGTATACCAAGGAGCTGACCGGGCTCTGCTCAGAGGGAGAGGACGCTTGGGCGTGATCATGTCAACCGCCCGAGTCATCTCTGCATTCCACAGAGCAACCTGGGCTTCGACAGGAGCACCAGCCATACCAGCAGGAAAATCCGCCAGAGCCCTCTGGAATCCATCGGAGTCCATTAACCTCCTGGGCCGGACCATTTTAATAGGCCCCCCACCCTTGCAGAGGGGAAAGGCCTCTGAAAGTCTAAACCTCAATAGGAAGTGATCTGACCATGACAAGGGGGTAGATGTTAATTCCCCCACTTTCAGATCACCATCCTCCTGCCCAGTCGAGAAAACCAAGTCTCATAAAGGAGATTTCTCACAAAGGAGATTTCACCATCTTCCCAGTCAGTCAAACAGCTCGTACTATCAGGAAGTTCTTTGTCATGTTTAAGTCAAATCCCTTTTCTTGTCATTTGAACCCGTTGGTTTGGATCCTACCCTCTGGAGTGGCAGCCGAGTTGGGCAGGATCTAATTGGTTTCTAACAGTAGTGACAACTCTTGGGGCCAGGACACACGCCCTGTACAGTTTTCAAACCGTTTTCTAAGTGTCATATCCTGCTTGGTGTAGAACTAGCCTTCTCATACCAGTCACTATCCTGAATTGCTGGGGGGGGGGGGGGGCATGCAGCAAAGGAAGGGAAAGGGTTCATCCGAGACCTTTTTATACACAGACAGAGGCACGGAGTTTTCTCTCTGCTCAGACAACTGTGAAACAGGCTGGGGATGGCGTAAGCGAGGGGGTTGCAGTCAGCAGAGGTTTAAAGCCACGGTGCCTGTTTAGAACCCTTTAAAGCAGCAGTGGGGAACCTCCGGCCTGGGTCCCATTCTGGCCTCCAGCAGCTCCTCTGCCAGCCAGACTGAGACTTGAGTGGGAGGTTCCCCACCACTGCTCTAAAGGGACACTCTCCATTTTGTTTTGTCAAGGTCACAGGCCAGTGAAAATAACTGGAAATTTGAATATACTCTTCTTTAAAT
Organism: Elgaria multicarinata webbii; assembly: GCF_023053635.1. Lineage (NCBI taxonomy): Eukaryota > Metazoa > Chordata > Lepidosauria > Squamata > Anguidae > Elgaria > Elgaria multicarinata. The sequence continues at coordinate 21,491,072 of NC_086172.1, forward strand.
CAACCCATTGCTGACTGCCAGTGTTTCCTTGAACATGGGGTATGAATGTAGATGGGTTTGAGAAACCACTGTTTGCAGTGGGTGTGATGGATACACTTTCTGGTTTTGTACTGATCTTGGGACTCCTTTTTGGCTTCTAATGGCAAGGTAGTGGTTTCCTTCTCACACACCCCCAACTCCTTTTCCCCCAACCAGGGAGGTGGTTGTTGCCCAGGCACAAGTTGGATCTTGAAATAGTAAATTCTAGCCCCTCTCAAATATACCTGACTGCTCCCGAGGTCTCCACTTGATCCCAACTACACTGAAAATAAAGGTCACAGTCTCAACCTAGGCCTCGTTGCTGCTGCTGTACTAACAAGATGAAGATGGACAGCGGAACGCCTCTCCTGACATGAACCTACCCGCTCACTGTGCTCTACATCTAAGGCTCTCCTCTGAGTGCCTACTCCGAGAGAAGCTGGGAGGATGGCAACAAGGGAGAGGGCCTTTTCAATGGGGGCCCCCCAATTATGGAATGATCTCCACGACGAGGCTCGCCTGGCACCAACATTGTTATCTTTTCGGCACCAGGTTAAGACCTTTCTCTTCTCCCAGGCACTTAACAACATATGCTGAGTTCGTTTGTTTTTAATGGACCCCAGAATTGCTGTTTTTATAAGGATACTGTGTTTTTATACTTTTTATGTTTTTAAACTTTGTATATTGGTTTTAATGTTTTCTGTTTTTAACTTTTGTAAACCGCCCAGAGAGTTTTGGCTATGGGGCGGTATATAAATGCAATAAATAAAATTCTGTGTGCACTAAACATTTTCCTGGTTACCTGTGAAGATTTACCTGGACATCTTACAAGCACCTGCTGTTGGGCCTCTAGGGCCAGAGCTACACTACTGCTTTAAAGCGCTTTATAACAGTTTTATAGCGCTTTAAAGCAGTTAAAGCGCTTTATAACTGTTATAAAGCGCTTTAAAGCAGTAGTGTAGATCCTGCCCATGACAGCTGTTTTCAGAGATGGCGGTTACTCTCTCTGAATTCTTTCATGTTATCCAAACAGGGCTTCTTGCTTTTTGTTTAGTCTGTGTAACAGGAGAGGAATCTGTTTTCATAGATCATGGCAGTTGCAGTTATTTAAATTCAGCTATATCTTCTGTATAGCTGTAGTTTCTGGCTCTACATATCTTCAAATACCTTCTAGTGAAGTATTTTATCCTATCGCTATTTATTTGTTACATTTCTATAGCTCCCAATAGCTGAAGCTCTCTTATTTGCAATTTGAGTACCTGCTTGAAAAATAAAAGACGTTTGCCACTTGAAGTATATATTTGATGTCCTCCCAAGACAGGCACACTTGACAGCATCATTAAGGCTATTTAACCAAAGTGGCATTTTCCAAAACTTTGATTCTACTTTGAATTTTCCTGCTGTTTTACAATTGTGTTAATTGGTTTTACCTCTTCTTTTAGGTTTTACATTGCACTTTATTTTTTGTACTTTGCATTTTTTTCATTATGTTGTAAGCTGCCTTATGTATTTCAGAAGAACACGGAGTTAGAAATAAGCAATATAACGTTACCCTTGGATCTTGGTAAGGAACAATCAAGCATTGGTGAGAAATGAACACTACAACTTATTTTGTTATACCTCCTGGTGGCTGCAAAACTTTGCACTGCTAAACTCTGGAGAGACTAAAGCATATCTGATAGGGTTGAAAAAATCTGGGACTTTACAATAAAGGGAAAAACACACATGTATGATATAATTAAGGAAAAGAGGATGGTCATATATCTCTTTTAATTAAATGGTGATTGTTCATTATATTTTGGAAGGTACATGAACTTCAGTAAGGGTTTGTTAAAAACTATTTTGAATGGAAAGGGTTTTTGGCCTAATTTACATTTTAAAGATTAGAACTGTATCAGTGGGATTTGTGTGATGTATATTGCCACGACACAGGCTCTGAACACCAGACCTCACGTCTGCCACCACTTCTTATGGGGCGACACAGGCTCTGAACACCAGACCCGGCCGAGGCTACTCCCTGCTCAAGCCAAGCACCAACACTTGATAAGCCTGTGGCAAGGGATAAGAACCACCTTCCTCCAAACTATGTGGAGAAAGGGGTTTAAAATAGAGAAGGATTTTTAATATATATAATAATGCGCTGTGAGTTATATCTGCTGAGGTGAATGATTGTCAGAGTGGGTGCTAAATGTGTAAACAAGATGATAAATGCCAAACAGACACGTGGGATTTTTGTGGTAGTTTTAAAACAAACAATCAACATTTATTTTTAAAAGTTCACAAGCTTTGTTTCAACTAACAACATTTAAAAACCTTTTTGAAACCTTTCATACAATCCTGTCACTCATTCACATACGCGCTTTCCTTTTTCTCACACAATCACTCTGGAACTTTCTTTATTCTCAGTATTGATTAATATACTTCCACTACGTGCACACCACACCCTAAAGACACCACTCACTACACTGACTCTCAAATTTCCCAGAACTTAAGTACCATAAACACAGAGAGCACTACAGACTCTAAGAGTACTTAACAAGTCTCCCTGAAAAGGTTCTCTGAAAAGCTCCCTCAATCCCCTCAGTCCTTCCCTTATATATCACTCCTCCCCCCTCCCACGACATTCTAACTCCGCCCACTCAGGCCAACGTTCTAAAAACCACAGACTTACAAACTGCAGACATACATTTGGAATTGACTTGTGGGGTGTAACGCCACAGATATCATTCAATGTTTTCTGCACATCGTATATATTTTTAAAAATAAAAATTCAATTAATACGTAACCATGATGTTCTGCCTAAATTCCATTGAATTTTGAATCCACTCCTGCCTTTGATGTCATTTATGGCACATAAAAACTCTTGCATCATGCAGCTCAGAGCGGCTTATGCCACCGAAAAGTCACTGCCAATCCGCACTGGGATTGACTTGGCACAAGGTCCTATATGAATTCAGCCACTATCACTGAGGAGGCCTTTGGGGATGATCCAAGACAGCAGACTGTGATGGGGAGGTAGGGAGCTGCTTGGAGAAGATGAGTCTTCTGCCCACGGTACTGGAGGCCTGTGTCCATGCCTGTACCCCCTCTGGCATGCTAAAGTGCTGCCTCTCCTTCCATCCTGATCTCCTCCTCCTCCTTTTCTTCAAGGGAACCTGTTGGATCGTCCTGAAGCATATCGGGCTTCCTGAGAGAAATGGCGTCCACCTTCTTCTCTTCATCTGCCGCCTCATGAATCCAATGTTGCACACAGTCCTGTTCCGAGTTGCTCCTCACATACCCGGGCAAATTCACGTGAGTGTCATTCTGCCGGGTGACACTTCTGCAGGCCCTGCTGGAAATCAGGACCACGCGGGAACTGGCCACCATCTGGGACTGGCTGCTAGTGCTGTGGGTTATGTGAGTGAGGACAGAGCCATAGCGGTAGCTCCCACAAGGAGCTGCCCTCTCCCAGTCCATAGCCAGGTTCCATCTGGCCCATGTCTTCTTGATCTCCGTCTGCACCTAGAGGAACAGAAAAGGGCCAGATCAAAGGGCGAGGAAGGAGCCTGGGGCCAACATTCAAAGAGAGTTTCCTTCATAATGAAGTGCTTTATTGACATACTACAGTTGGAGCCATGCCTACTTCGTAAGAAGTCTTCCTGGAGAAGTGAGCGGCAGTTGTCCTTCACGTCCCGCTTCTCGCTCTTGTCGTGACTTGCAATCTATCAATTATGAGGCTTTTTCCCAGTCTCTAGCCTCCTCCCTTCCTTCTGTCTGTTCGGCTGTCTCCTTGGACTCAGCTGTCTCCTTCTTTAATTCCTCCTTATCTTCAACTCTTGATAATCTTGCTCCATCTACAACTCGGATAGTTCGCCCTTCTCAACCCCAACCGTGGCTCACCTCTTCCCTCCGCTACCTTCGCTCTTGTTCCCGGGCAGCTGAACGCCTTTGGCGTAAGACCAGGGACCGGGCAGACTTTGTCCATTACAAATTTGTACTCTCCTCTTTCTCTTCTGCCATCTCACTGGCCAAACAGCAGTACTACTCAACGCTGATCCAGTCAAATGCTAGGCATCCTCAGCGGCTCTTTGCGTCCTTCAATTCTCTTCTGAAGCCTAATCCGCCATCTCTCCCCGCCTCTCTGTCTGCTAATAACTTTGCCTCTTTTTTCAATGCTAAAATCCAAACTATCCGCTCTGATCTGGCCAGCTCTGCTCCTCTTCCAGTTCCTGTTCCTCATCTGTCAGCTCCTCCTGCAAATTTCTCTGCGTTTTCTTCGGTCTCTGCGGATGAACTGTCTACAATACTGCGCTCTTCGAAGCCTTCCACTTGTTCTCGTGATCCGATTCCTTCTCGCGTCTTTATTAATCTTATTCCTGCTATCCTCCCTTCCTTGCTACATATTATTAATCTTTCTCTGTCCTCTGGTTCATTTCCTTCTGCTTTTAAACATGCTACAGTCTCTCCCATTCTCAAGAAACCTACTCTTGATAGGCTATCTCTATCTAACTAACGACCTGTCTCTTTGTTGCCGTTTGTTTCAAAGATCCTGGAGCGTGCGGTCTACTCTCGCTGTCTTGACTTTCTTTCTAGTAACTCTGCTTTGGATCCATTTCAATCTGGATTCCGTCCTCTGCATTCCACCGAAACAGCCCTTACTAAGATCACCAATGATCTCCTTACTGCCAAGTCTAAAGGCCATTATTCCGTTCTTATTCTCCTTGATCTAACTGCAGCCTTTGACACGATTGATCATGATCTTCTCTTAGATTCCCTTCATGACCTTGGATTTTGTGGCTCTGTCTATAACTGGTTTGCCTCCTATCTAGCGGGTCGCTCTTTCAGCGTGTTGGCTAATGGCAACTCGTCTTCCTCCTTTCCCCTTTCAGTAGGGGTTCCGCAAGGCTCGGTGCTTGGCCCGTTGTTGTTTTCCTTATACATGTTGCCCTTGGGCAAGCTTATTCAATCTCATGGCCTCCAATATCATCTGTACGCCGATGATACACAACTATATCTGTCATCTCCGGAACTTTCTCCTGATGTTCACGATCGTATCTCGGCATGTCTTTCAGATATCTCAGCTTGGCTGCTTCATCGTCGCTTGAAGCTTAACATGGCAAAGACTGAATTGCTTGTTTTTCCTCCTAAACCTTCTCCTCATCTCTCATTCTCTCTTACTGTCAATGATGTTACGCTTACTCCGGTCAAGGAAGCTCGTAGCCTTGGCTTTATCTTCGACTCCTCGCTCTCCTTTATTCCTCATATTGAGGCAGTAGCTAAATCTTGTCGATTTTTCCTGTATAATATTGCCAGGATTCGATCATTTTTGTCTGTCTCTTCTGCCAAGACGCTTGTTCATGCACTGGTTATTTCACGGTTGGACTACTGCAACCTTCTTCTCTCTGGCCTTCCTTCTTCTCACATCAGTCCGTTGGTTTCTGTTCACCACTCTGCCGCAAAGATCATCTTCTTGGCTCGCCGCTCCGACCATGTTACTCCGCTTCTGAAATCTCTTCATTGGCTTCCAATTCACTTCAGAATCCAATATAAACTTCTCCTGTTAACCTTCAAAGCTTTTCACGGTCTAGCTCCTTCCTATCTCTCCTCTCTCATCTCACACTATTGCCCCGCTCGTGCTCTTCGCTCCTCTGATGCCATGTTTCTCGCCTGCCCAAGGGCCTCTACTTCCCTTGCTCGGCTTCGTCCATCTTCGTCTGCTGCCCCTTACGCCTGGAACGCTCTTCCAGAACATTTGAGAACTACAAGTTCAACCACAGCTTTTAAAGCTCAACTAAAAACTTTTCTTTTTCCTAAAGCTTTTAAAACTTGATGTTGTGCAGACTTCTACTGTTACTTTCTACTGTTAGTTTTTCCCTACCCACTGCCTGCTTACCCTACCCTGTACCTATTTGCATTCTCTTCCCCTCCTTATTGTTTTACTATGATTTTATTAGATTGTAAGCCTATGCGGCAGGGTCTTGCTATTTACTGTTTTACTCTGTACAGCACCATGTACATTGATGGTGCTATATAAATAAATAATAATAATAATAATAATTGTGGCATGTGGAAGGACAGAGAGCCATACAGAAGCTCTGCTGTCACATCAACAGGAAACCCAGGTGTTTGCATTTTTTAAGTCTCTGTTTCCGCCACCATAAGAGCTGGAAACCTCTTTTTATTTATTTATGAAAATTGAGCTTTTCTGAAATCTGTTACATAGCGGTCCCAACTATTGTGCAAAACAATATGCTCTAAAAACAAAGAATCAAATTACTGCATTATATTTTGTGTGAATTATTTCAGACTTAAAAATTATTAAGGGGGTTATATGTTATGGCCTATCCCTCAAGCATCTCTCTCAGCTTTGTCCCCCTTCCCCAAATAAATCTGAGGAATAACACTGAGGGGAACGAGGGAGGTAATGAAATCAACTGGACAGATGCAACAGAAGTGGCAGGTAAATCACAAAAGGGATCCTTTGAAGACGGTTTGGAAGCTGCAGCTTGTGCAAAATGCAGCGGCCAGATTGATTTCGGGAACCAGAAGGTTCAGCCATATAACATCTGCTCTGGTCTGCTTGCACTGGCTGCCTGTATGTTTCCGAGCCCAATTCAAGGTGCTGGTTTTGACCTATAAAGCCTTACACGGCTTGGGACCAACAATACCTGATGTAACGCCTCTCGCCAACGCTGCTATCTTTCCGGCGCCAGGTTAAGACTTCCCTCTTTGCCCAGGCGTATCGCGGCACATCTTAATTACCAACATGTTTTAGCTTTTAATGGTTTTTAATGCTTTATGTGCGTATGTTTTGTGTTTTAGAATTTTGTGTTTTTAGAATTTTGTATACTCGTTTTTAGCTTAATTTTAGAATTTCTGTAAACCACCCAGAGAGCCCTGGCTATGGGAGCGGTATATAAGTGCAATAAATAAATAAATAAATAAATCCTGACACTCACTTTTAACGGAAACAAACCTTTACTTCCTGTGTCCCACTTGTGCTGGCATATGGTTAGCGAGGTGCAATGGCCTTTGTTGGCTTTTCATGAACTACCTTTCCTTAGACAGGACCCAAGAGTGCCATCGTTGACAAGAAATACCACTGCACCCCGTGGAAGCATTTCAAAGGATAAACTATTAGAAACAAGGGCCTGGGATCCAAGTCAACCCATGGGATCTCTCTCTCATTCAAAGGGGATTTTCTGCTCCTATCAATCAAGTCCACTGTGCACTGCAGTAACGTTCGGTTGGATCAAGATTTTTAGTCATGCTTAGAGTAGACCAACTGAAATCAATGGGACTTAAGTTAGCCGTGAGAAACTTGTCCCATTGATTTTAAAGGCCCTACTCTAAGCGTGACTATGGGTGCAATCTCATGCATGTTTAGAAAGAACAAAGTCCTACAACTCCCAGGGTTCCCCAGCTAGCATCGCCTTGATCCAACCCATAATTCTGTGTGCTTCTTCATACCCAGACTTCAATTTTTTAAAAAAGGGTTGAGGACAGGTAATAACTGCACCAGTGAAGTAGACCAGGTAGGGAGGCTGAGATGTGCCCCTGGTCAGCTAATGAAGACCTGCTGAGTTTGGTAGCTTACCTCTCCGTTGCAGTAGCAATAGATAATGGAGACAAAGAACCCCTGCGTGAGAAAAGGAGAATAAGATGAATAAAAAAATACTTTCATCAACAGCACCTTGAATGAAGAATTTCACACCAATGTTTAAATGGGATTTGTGAACTGCTTCGGGGTTCCTCATGAGAGGCTGAAAAACGGTGTGTAAATATTTTAATAACTGTACATCTTTGGTCAAGCCAAACAACAGTTCGCAAATACCCACAGGCCTGTAGCCAACTAATATAACAAGCAAGGAGCCGTTCACACACCTTTCATGTGTTCCCCCAACCACATGGGAACAGCTTATTCCTAAGAGGAGGCTGCATAGCTGGGACAACACTGGGATGGCCCAATCCACAGGGCAGGGCGGGGCAAGGTGGGCTCCCCCATGGAATCTTCACCCCCTCATGTGACTGGGTGATTTAAATGTCCCATCATGCTTGTGGGAGCCACTCACAACACAGCGCTGTGTCCCAGAAGGTATCGTGGTGGTGAGAAGGCAGCAGGGGGTTCCTGCCCCAGCTTCTTGGCTTTGGAAAGAGCACAGTGTTCTCTGACACAGAAGCCCTCACCGTCTTTTCAGATATGTGGACTCGAGCTTTGGTTGTTTTATTTGTATTTGTTTTATTTATTTATAAAATGTATATCTTATAAATAAAGACGGTAGGGCACGCGCTGGTAACTTCGAGGCTCGACTTCTGCAATGCGCTCTACATAGGGCCTGGTCCGTAGGGGGACCCTATGAAAAGGAGGACAGGGCTCCTGTATCTTTAACAGTTGCATTGAAAAGGGAATTTCAGCAGGTGTCATTTGTGGAGAATCTGGTGAAATTTCCTCTTCATCACCACAGTTAAAGCTGCAAGTGCCCTGCCCTCTTTTAAATCTGGTCACTCTAGTATAGCTCCTGCAACTTTAACTGTGGTGATGAAAAGGAAATTTCACCAGATTCTCCACAAATGACACCTGCTGAAATTCCCTTTTCAATACAATTGTTAAAGATACAGGAGCCTTGTCCTCCTTTTCATATGGTCACTCTACTAGTCCAGAAACTTCAACTAGTTCAAAATATGGCAGCCAGGCTGGTCACCAGTACACCTAGCGTTGACCACATTTCACCAGTTTTAAAATCTCTTCACTGGCTGCCAATTAGTTTCCAGGCAAAGTATAAAGTGTTGGTTATCACCTTTAAAGCCCTACATGGTTTGGGTCCAGGCTACCTGCGGGATCGCCTTCTCCCGTACAATCCGACCCATAGAATCATAGAATCATAGTATAGCAGAGTTGGAAGGGGCCTACAAGGCCATCAAGACCAACCCCCTGCACAATGCAGGAATCCACTCTAAAGTATCCCTGACAGATGGTTGTCCAGCTGCCTCTTGAATGACTCTAGTGTGGGAGAGCCCACAACCTCCCTAGGTAACTGATTCCATTGTCGTACTGCTCTAACAGTCAGGAAGTTTTTCCTGATGTCCAGCTGGAATCTGGCTTCCTTTAACTTGAGCCTGTTATTCCGTGTCCTGCACTCTGGGAGGATCGAGAAGAGATCCTGGCCCTCCTCTGTGTGACAACCTTTTAAGTATTTGAAGAGTGCTATCATCTCCTCTGGAAAGAATTTACTCCAGTCAACAAAAACTAGGCTGTCAACTATTACCCAGAGGACCTTTTCCTCTGCCGCTCCCAGATTATGGAATGACCTGCTGGGAGAGATTCGTCAATTTAACAGTCTTCTGGATTTTAAGAAAACTATAAAGACTGATCTCTTCCAGCAGGCCTACCCAGTTGAATTTTAAGATGCCTTTTAATAATGTGCTGTTTTTAATGATGTATTAATTTTGAATGTTTTAATTATATGTATTTTATGGTGTTTGCATTTGTGTTGTATCCCACCTCAATCCAGAGGGAGAGGCGGGGAACAAATCAATTATTATTATTATTATTATTATTATTATTATTATTATTATTATATCTTACCCCTCATCACATGTAACCCTGGGGTGGCTTAAAACAATAATATAAGAACAGATACGATGCAAAATAGAAACATCAAACAGAAAGAAAGGCCTTCAGTTGGTGTTGAAAACTACATAGCGTAGACGCCACACAGATCTTGGGGGTGGGTGAGAATGTGACAACCAGACTGCTACTGCTGAGAGGGCTCTTCACTGAGTTGTATTTGCATTAGTGCGGAAAGGCACTCTGCATATGTTTGAGAGCATTTGCTTTTTCATTGTTATGTCACATGTTTCAGGATCGAAACTTGGCATGGGAAATAGGTCCCAAATCTATAGGTTTTCACACATGCGAACATGAACGCAAAAACCTACAATGAGACTGGAATATTAAGAACCTAAGAAGAGCCCTGAGGCTGGATCAGACCAAGGGTCCATCTACTCCAGCATTCCGTTCACATACACGGCGGAGGCTTTGCAGTTCTCATCGAGGAAAGAGCTCTGCCGGGGACCCCGGAAAGACGGGTTGTGGAGAGAAGGGCATCAACATGTAGAGATACGCCCTCACCGGGGACACTAGTTGGCAGAATTCAGGACACAATGATGTGATGGCGTGCCCTGAACGTGCCCAGGGCCAAATCTACACGTAGTACTGAAGTCGCTTCCGTGCTCCTCCAATGCGCTGTCAAAACGATGCTGTAGCCTGCTAAAGAAGAGACGGAGGAGGAGGCTGGGGAACCAGCCGCGTCCTTGCCGCCGCCGCCTGCCCGGCGGCCTCCTGCTGCTGGGCTAAGAGCCACCCAGGTCGGAGAGCTCAGCAGAAGCGGAAGCTGAGCTCTCCGACCCGGGTGGCTCTTACCCCGGCAGCAGGAGGCCGGCGGGGAGGCGGCGGCCGCAAGGACGCGGCCGGTTCCCCAGCCGCCTCCTCCTCCGTCTCTTCCTCTGTCTCTTCTTTCGCAGGCTACACCATGCGAAAGGCTCCCAGCAGTGAGAGGTGCATTTCATGCCATTGGGGAGGGGGGCGCACTGGCATGCACTGGACCTCTGTGTGCATTGCCAGAAGTCACAGGACCTGTGTCCATTATGAGCAGTGTGTTGGGGGCACCATGGATATGTTAAAACAGACAGACATGGGCTATTCCTGGAAAGCACATGTGCTGTTCTAGCCTGAATCAAAAGAAACACGCATGTAATAGCCAGGGGATGGACATGAATGAAAGGCCAAACCCAGAATAAGGCCACATCAGAGTAACAATTTCCCTGGCTGCTCAGTTGCTAAGGTCATTGTGACGCGCCCTCCCCTGTGACACATGACACAGCCGGTTCAGGGCCAGATGGGCAGAAATCCTGTCACCTGATGTGTGAACAGTTTTCATTGCTGACATACACTGAGAGAGAGAGAGAGAGAGAGAAAATGAAAATGTAAGTAGAATTCCTTAGCAGCTCTGGTTTCTGGTTGGCCTTCCGAGGGCTTCCTTCCTCCCCAGCAAAGGCCGGGCTACCCTTCAGCCAACACTTGCAGGGCAGGGTGGTGGGAGGGGGGACATCTTCATAACTCCAGCCTGTGGCAGGTGGAATGAAGCCACGAAGAATAAGAAACGGGCCTAAACCCACACAGACCAGGAGGAGCCGTCAAGCCTCCTTTCTCACCTTCTGCTCACTCTCTTTTAGGCTGTCCAAGTTGAAGAGGTTTTTCTTTTGCAAGCGGAGAGCCAAGGTACACCCGGGAGAGGCGGAAAGCAGCGAAGCAACTGGAGCAGTTGTGGAGGCGGCCAAGGCTGGTCGCAGGTGCTGGCGCTTTGGGCCGTGCTGCCGAGGAACCCAAATACGGCCCATGGCGGAGGAGGAGGGACAGGAGGCACCAGCGCCTCCTCCCAAGAGGAAGTGGTTTTCCCTCTTCTGCAGAGGGAGAAAAACTGAAGTGGTGCAAGAAGAGCCCAAGGAGAAACCCTCTCTGGGATGTGCCGTCAGAGGTGAGGAGATGCCTAGGTCCTGGGTGTGTGTGGATAGGCCAGGGGGGATCGTGACCAGGGGGGCTGGCCGCTGCTTGGGGCACTCTAGCCAGTGCCAGCTCCAGGGTCCTGGGGGGGAATAGGCCCCTTCTTTAGTGAGTCTTGCTAATTATGTTAACATGTTCTCTGTGTCTCCTTTCCCCCCCCCCCAACAGAGTCAAGATCCTCCAGTATAATCCAGGTGGTCCCCTCTCCGTCTACCCTGGACCTCAGCTGTGGCCAGGTATCATCTATTTGCAGCACTGACATCTCGTATGTGGACGAAGAGGGTAAGAAACAGCGCAGAGGCTTCCCTCGTAGGTGTCTTCTCCATCAAGGACCTTTCTTGCTGCTGAGCCACTGCTTTTCAGCAAAGAGGCGTCAACTTAAGTTGAGATATTAAGACCGCAGTATGCTACTACTAGGTGTAGCTATGCTTGGTTGCCTAGATGTATTTCTTGTATTGTGCAGCAGTCTCCTGTCTGCGCACTAGAGTAGATGAAATGCCAACCACGCCATATGGCAAACATGGGTCTTGGTGAGAAAGCCCCGACCACAACCCACAGGCTTGGAAGCAGCAGTTCCCACCTCCTTTGGGAGCTCGATTGCTAGCCCCAAGCCAGTGACCCCCCTCCTCCCAACCATTTCTGAAGTCTAAAGTTCTGCTATCATTAAGACCCCCCTTCTCCTTTCTGCCTTACAGGTGATGATCTCCTGGTGGAGGATCTTGACTCTTAGGGGATCTGAAACATCTTGGCACATCCCTCCTTCTTTCTTTCCTTCCTTCCTTCTCTCTCTCTCCCTTTGCCTTTCTCTCTTTCATCCTTTCTTCTCCATTCTATCTTTTTCCTCTCTCTTTTTGTCTCCTTGGGCTCATTTTCCACCGCGACAGACTTTTCTCCTCTGCAGAGGAAGAACCACTTCTTTTTGGGAAGCTGTGCTGGTGCATCCTGAACCTCCTCCTCCAGCCTGGGCCGTACGCTGCTTCCTCTCCAGCACGGCCCGAAACGCCAGCGCCTGCGACCAGCCCTTGGACCAGCCGCACCAGCTCCGCCTTGCTCGCTGCTTCCTCCTCCTCCTCCCGGGTTCACCTTGGCTTTCCGCTTGCAATGGAAAAATCTCTTCAGCTTTCGCAGCCTTTAACAAGAAGATCTGCAGACCTGCAAGAAGATCTGCAAGTGAAGTGTAAATAGTTTTATGTTGCATCTCACCGCATCCCCAGAATTGAATTCATGGCATTTGTGCATCTTCTCAGCTTGTGATGTTGATATTCTTATTTTGCTTTCGTGTTTTTTTTTAAAAAAACTAATTAAAAAATATCTCTCTTGCAAGGGGCTGAGGTTTTTTTAGTTTTGTATTGCATTCCAGAGTGTGTGGTTGACTCATTTCCTTTGTGCTTGTTCTTGGGGAAAGGGCTGTTTGCCAGTGGTCTAATCCAGCACAAGGCAGGAAGAGAGCAGAATATATTCATAGCCTCTGGTGCAGGACTACATAAAATATAAACACATACGTAAAACGAGGATTAAACTGGGTACAAACGGGTCAGCAACCATTTCATAAATACTACATTCACCGAATCACAGCGTTGGACGGGACCTCAAAAGTCATCTGGTCCCAACCCCTGCTTCAGCACCTTTGATGGCCTCTGCTTGAAGACTTCTCACAAAGGAGATTTCACCATCTTCCCAGTCAGTCAAACAGCTCGTACTATCAGGAAGTTCTTTGTCATGTTTAAGCCAAATACCTTTTCTGGTAATTTGAACCCGTTGGTTTGGATCCTACCCTCTGGAGTGGCAGCCGAGTTGGGCAGGATCTAATCGGTTTCTAACAGTAGTGACAAGTCTTGGGGCATGGACACACGCCCTGCACAGTTTTCAAACCGCTTTCTAAGTGTCATATCCTGCTTGGTGTAGAACTAAACTTCTCATACCAGTCACTATCCTGAATTGCTGGGGGAGAGGGGGGCACGCAGCACACGAAGGGAAAGGGTTCATCTGAGACCTTTTCATACACAGACAGAGGCACGGAGTTCTATCTCTGCTCAGAGAACTGTGAAACAGGCTGGGGATGGCGTAAGGGGAGGGGGTTGTGGTCAGCAGAGGTTAAAAGCCACGGTGCCTGTTTGGAACCCTTTAAAGCAGCAGTGGGGAACCTCCGGCCTGGGTCCCATTCTGGCCTCCAGCAGCTCCTCTGCCAGCCAGACTGAGACTTGAGTGGGAGGTTCCCCACCACTGCTCTAAAGGGACACTCTCCATTATGTTTTGTCAAGGTCACAGGCCAGTGAAAATAACTAGAAATTTGAATATACTCTTCTTTAAATCAACCCATTGCTGACTGCCAGTGTTTCCTTGAATATTGGATCTTGAAATAGTAAATTCTAGCCCCTCTCAAATATACCTGACTGCTCCCGAGGTCTCCACTTGATCCCAACTACACTGAAAATAAAGGTCACAGTCTCAATCTAGGCCTCGTTGCTGCTGCTGTACTAACAAGATGAAGATGGACAGCGGAACGCCTCTCCTGACATGAACCTACCCGCTCACTGTGCTCTACATCTAAGGCTCTCCTCTGAGTGCCTACTCCGAGAGAAGCTGGGAGGATGGCAACAAGGGAGAGGGCCTTTTCAATGGGGGCCCCCCAATTATGGAATGATCTCCACGACGAGGCTCGCCTGGCACCAACATTGTTATCTTTTCGGCACCAGGTTAAGACCTTTCTCTTCTCCCAGGCACTTAACAACATATGCTGAGTTCGTTTGTTTTTAACGGACCCCAGAATTGCTGTTTTTATAAGGATACTGTGTTTTTATACTTTTTATGTTTTTAAACTTTGTGTATTGGTTTTAATGTTTTCTGTTTTTAACTTTTGTAAACCGCCCAGAGAGTTTTGGCTATGGGGCGGTATATAAATGCAATAAATAAAATTCTCTGTGCGCCGAACATTTTCCTGGTTACCTGTGAAGATTTACCTTGACATCTTACAAGCACCTGCTATTGGGCCTCTAGGGCCGGATCTACACTACTGCTTTAAAGCGCTTTATAACAGTTTTATAGCGCTTTAAAGCAGTTAAAGCGCTTTATAACTGTTATAAAGCGCTTTAAAGCAGTAGTGTAGATCCTGCCCATGACAGCTGTTTTCAGAGATGGCGGTTACTCTCTCTGAATTCTTTCATGTTATCCAAACAGGGCTTCTTGCTTTTTGTTTAGTCTGTGTAACAGGAGAGGAATCTGTTTTCATAGATCATGGCAGTTGCAGTTATTTAAATTCAGCTATATCTTCTGTATAGCTGTAGTTTCTGGCTCTACATATCTTCAAATACCTTCTAGTGAAGTATTTTATCCTATCGCTATTTATTTGTTACATTTCTATAGCTCCCAATAGCTGAAGCTCTCTTATTTGCAATTTGAGTACCTGCTTGAAAAATAAAAGACGTTTGCCACTTGAAGTATATATTTGATGTCCTCCCAAGACAGGCACACTTGACAGCATCATTAAGGCTATTTAACCAAAGTGGCATTTTCCAAAACTTTGATTCTACTTTGAATTTTCCTGCTGTTTTACAATTGTGTTAATTGGTTTTACCTCTTCTTTTAGGTTTTACATTGCACTTTATTTTTTGTACTTTGCATTTTTTTTTCTTTATGTTGTAAGCTGCCTTATGTATTTCAGAAGAACACGGAGTTAGAAATAAGCAATATAACGTTACCCTTGGATCTTGGTAAGGAACAATCAAGCATTGGTGAGAAATGAACACTACAACTTATTTTGTTATACCTCCTGGTGGCTGCAAAACTTTGCACTGCTAAACTCTGGAGAGACTAAAGCATATCTGATAGGGTTGAAAAAATCTGGGACTTTACAATAAAGGGAAAAACACACATGTATGATATAATTAAGGAAAAGAGGATGGTCATATATCTCTTTTAATTAAATGGTGATCGTTCATTATATTTTGGAAGGTACATGAACTTCAGTAAGGGTTTGTTAAAAACTATTTTGAATGGAAAGGATTTTTGGCCTAATTTACATTTTAAAGATTAGAACTGTATCAGTGGGATTTGTGTGATGTATATTGCCACGACACAGGCTCTGAACACCAGACCTCACGTCTGCCACCACTTCTTATGGGGCGACACAGGCTCTGAACACCAGACCCGGCCGAGGCTACTCCCTGCTCAAGCCAAGCACCAACACTTGATAAGCCTGTGGCAAGGGATAAGAACCACCTTCCTCCAAACTATGTGGAGAAAGGGGTTTAAAATAGAGAAGGATTTTTAATATATATAATAATGCGCTGTGAGTTATATCTGCTGAGGTGAATGATTGTCAGAGTGGGTGCTAAATGTGTAAACTTAAGATGATAAATGCCAAACAGACACGTGGGATTTTTGTGGTAGTTTTAAAACAAACAATCAACATTTATTTTTAAAAGTTCACAAGCTTTGTTTCAACTAACAACATTTAAAAACCTTTTTGAAACCTTTCATACAATCCTGTCACTCATTCACATACGCGCTTTCCTTTTTCTCACACAATCACTCTTGAACTTTCTTTATTCTCAGTATTGATTAATATACTTCCACTACGTGCACACCACACCCTAAAGACACCACTCACTACACCGACTCTCAAATTTCCCAGAACTTAAGTACCATAAACACAGAGAGCACTACAGACTCTAAGAGTACCTAACAAGTCTCCCTGAAAAGGTTCTCTGAAAAGCTCCCTCAATCCCCTCAGTCCTTCCCTTATATATCACTCCTCCCCCCTCCCCAGACATTCTAACTCCGCCCACTCAGGCCAACATTCTAAAAACCACAGACTTACAAACTGCAGACATACATTTGGAATTGACTTGTGGGGTGTAACGCCACAGATATCATTCAATGTTTTCTGCGCATCGTATACATTTTTAAAAATAAAAATTCAATTAATACGTAACCATGATGTTCTGCCTAAATTCCAATGAATTTTGAATCCACTCCTGCCTTTGATGTCATTTATGGCACATGAAAACTCTTGCATCATGCAGCTCAGAGCGGCTTGTGCCACCGAAAAGTCACTGCCAATCCGCACTGGGATTGACTTGGCACAAGGTCCTATATGAATTCAGCCACTATCACTGAGGAGGCCTTTGGGGATGATCCAAGACAGCAGACTGTGATGGGGAGGTAGGGTGCTGCTTGGAGAAGAGGAGTCTTCTGCCCATGGTACTGGAGGCCTGTGTCCATGCCTGTACCCCCTCTGGCATGCTAAAGTGCTGCCTCTCCTTCCATCCTGATCTCCTCCTCCTCCTTTTCTTCAAGGGAACCAGTTGGATCGTCCTGAAGCGTATAGGGCTTCCTGAGAGAAATGGCATCCACCTTCTTCTCTTCATCTGCCGCCTCATGAATCCAATGTTGCACACAGTCCTGTTCCGAGTTGCTCCTCACATACCCGGGCAAATTCACGTGAGTGTCATTCTGCCGGGTGACACTTCTGCAGGCCCTGCTGGAAATCAGGACCACGCGGGAACTGGCCACCATCTGGGTCTGGCTGTGGGTTATGTGAGTGAGGACAGAGCCATAGCGGTAGCTCCCACAAGGAGCTGCCCTCTTCCAGTCCATAGCCAGGTTCCATCTGGCCCATGTCTTCTTGATCTCCGTCTGCACCTAGACGAACAGAAGAGGGCCAGATCAAAGGGCGAGGAAGGAGCCTGGGGCCAACATTCAAAGAGAGTTTCCTTCATAATGAAGTGCTTTATTGACACACTACAGTTGTCGCCATGCCTACTCCGTAAGAAGTCTTCCTGGAGAAGTGAGCGGCAGTTGTGGCATGTGGAAGGACAGAGAGCCATACAGAAGCTGTATGCATTTGTGTTGTATCCCACCTCAATCCAGAGGGAGAGGTGGGGAACAAATCTATTATTATTATTATTATTATTATTATTATTATTATTATTATTATTATATCTTACCCCACATCACATGTAACCCTGGTGTGGCTTAAAACAATAATATAAGAACAGATACGATGCAAAATAGAAACATCAAACAGAAAGAAAGGCCTTCAGTTGGTGTTGAAAACTACATAGCGTAGACGCCACACAGATCTTGGGGGTGGGTGAGAATGTGACAACCAGACTGCTACTGCTGAGAGGGCTCTTCACTGAGTTGTATTTGCATTAGTGCGGAAAGGCACTCTGCATATGTTTGAGAGCATTTGCTTTTTCATTCTTATGTCACGTTTCAGGATCGAAACTTGGCATGGGAAATAGGTCCCAAATCTATAGGTTTTCACACATGCGAACATGAACGCAAAAACCTACAATGAGACTGGAATATTAAGAACCTAAGAAGAGCCCTGAGGCTGGATCAGACCAAGGGTCCATCTACTCCAGCATTCCGTTCACATACACGGCGGAGGCTTTGCAGTTCTCATCGAGGAAAGAGCTCTGCCGGGGACCCTGGAAAGACGGGTTGTGGAGAGAAGGGCATCAACATGTAGAGATACGCCCTCACCGGGGACACTACTTGGCAGAATTCAGGACACAATGATGTGATGGCGTGCCCTGAACGTGCCCAGGGCCAAATCTACACGTAGTACTGAAGTCGCTTCCGTGCTCCTCCAATGCGCTGTCAAAACGATGCTGTAGCCTGCTAAAGAAGAGACGGAGGAGGAGGAGGCTGGGGAACCAGCCGCGTCCTTGCCGCCGCCGCCTGCCCGGCGGCCTCCTGCTGCTGGGCTAAGAGCCACCCAGGTCGGAGAGCTCAGCAGAAGCGGAAGCTGAGCTCTCCGACCCGGGTGGCTCTTACCCCGGCAGCAGGAGGCTGGCGGGGAGGCGGCGGCCGCAAGGACGCGGCCAGTTCCCCAGCCGCCTCCTCCTCCGTCTCTTCCTCTGTCTCTTCTTTCGCAGGCTACACCATGCGAAAGGCTCCCAGCAGTGAGAGGTGCATTTCATGCCATTGGGGAGGGGGGGCGCACTGGCATGCACTGGACCTCTGTGTGCATTGCCAGAAGTCACAGGACCTGTGTCCATTATGAGCAGTGTGTTGGGGGCACCATGGATATGTTAAAACAGACAGACATGGGCTATTCCTGGAAAGCACATGTGCTGTTCTAGCCTGAATCAAAAGAAACACGCATGCAATAGCCAGGGGATGGACATGAATGAAAGGCCAAACCCAGAATAAGGCCACTTCAGAGTAACAATTTCCCTGGCTGCTCAGTTGCTAAGGTCATTGTGACGCGCCCTCCCCTGTGACACATGACACAGCTGGTTCAGGGCCAGATGGGCAGAAATCCTGTCACCTGATGTGTGAACAGTTTTCATTGCTGACATACACTGAGAGAGAGAGAGAGAGAGAGAGAGAGAGAGAGAGAGAGAGAGAGAGAGAGAGAGAGAGAGAGAGAGAAAATGAAAATGTAAGTAGAATTCCTTAGCAGCTCTTGTTTCTGGTTGGCCTTCTTAGGGCTTCCTTCCTCCCCAGCAAAGGCCGGGCTACCCTTCAGCCAACACTTGCAGGGCAGGGTGGTGGGAGGGGGGACATCTTCATAACTCCAGCCGGTGGCAGGTGGAATGAAGCCACGAAGAATAAGAAACGGGCCTAAACCCACACAGACCAGGAGGAGCCGTCAAGCCCCCTTTCTCACCTTCTGCTCACTCTCTTCTAGGCTGTCCAAGTTGAAGAGGTTTTTCTTTTGCAAGCGGAGAGCCAAGGTACACCCGGGAGAGGCGGAAAGCAGCGAAGCAACTGGAGCAGTTGTGGAGGCGGCCAAGGCTGGTCGCAGGTGCTGGCGCTTTGGGCCGTGCTGCCGAGGAACCCAAATACGGCCCATGGCGGAGGAGGAGGGACAGGAGGCACCAGCGCCTCCTCCCAAGAGGAAGTGGTTTTCCCTCTTCTGCAGAGGGAGAAAAACTGAAGTGGTGCAAGAAGAGCCCAAGGAGAAACCCTCTCTGGGATGTGCCGTCAGAGGTGAGGAGATGCCTAGGTCCTGGGGGTGTGTGGATAGGCCAGGGGGGATCGTGACCAGGGGGGCTGGCCGCTGCTTGGGGCGCTCTACCCAGTGCCAGCTCCAGGGTCCTGGGGGGGAATAGGCCCCTTCTTTAGTGAGTCTTGCTAATTATGTTAACATGTTCTCTGTGTCTCCTTTCCCCCCAACAGAGTCAAGATCCTCCAGTATAATCCAGCTGGTCCCCTCTCCGTCTACCCTGGACCTCAGCTGTGGCCAGGTATCATCTATTTGCAGCACTGACATCTCGTATGTGGACGAAGAGGGTAAGAAACAGCGCAGAGGCTTCCCTCGTAGGTGTCTTCTCCATCAAGGACCTTTCTTGCTGCTGAGCCACTGCTTTTCAGCAAAGAGGCGTCAAATTAAGTTGAGATATTAAGACCGCAGTATGCTACTACTAGGTGTAGCTATGCTTGGTTGCCTAGATGTATTTCTTGTATTGTGCAGCAGTCTCCTGTCTGCGCACTAGAGTAGATGAAATGCCAACCACGCCATATGGCAAACATGGGTCTTGGTGAGAAAGCCCCGACCACAACCCACAGGCTTGGAAGCAGCAGTTCCCACCTCCTTTGGGAGCTCGATTGCTAGCCCCAAGCCAGTGACCCCCCTCCTCCCAACCATTTCTGAAGTCTAAAGTTCTGCTATCATTAAGACCCCCCTTCTCCTTTCTGCCTTACAGGTGATGATCTCCTGGTGGAGGATCTTGACTCTTAGGGGATCTGAAACATCTTGGCACATCCCTCCTTCTTTCTTTCCTTCCTTCCTTCTCTCTCTCTCCCTTTGCCTTTCTCTCTTTCATCCTTTCTTCTCCATTCTATCTTTTTCCTCTCTCTTTTTGTCTCCTTGGGCTCATTTTCCACCGCGACAGACTTTTCTCCTCTGCAGAGGAAGAACCACTTCTTTTTGGGAAGCTGCGCTGGTGCATCCTGAACCTCCTCCTCCAGCCTGGGCCGTACGCTGCTTCCTCTCCAGCATGGCCCGAAACGCCAGCGCCTGCGACCAGCCCTTGGACCAGCCGCACCAGCTCCGCCTTGCTCGCTGCTTCCTCCTCCTCCTCCCGGGTTCACCTCGGCTTTCCGCTTGCAATGGAAAAACCTCTTCAGCTTTCGCAGCCTTTAACAAGAAGATCTGCAGACCTGCAAGAAGATCTGCAAGTGAAGTGTAAATAGTTTTATGTTGCATCTCACCGCATCCCCAGAATTGAATTCATGGCATTTGTGCATCTTCTCAGCTTGTGATGTTGATATTCTTATTTTGCTTTCGTGTTTTTTTAAAAAAAAACTAATTAAAAAATATCTCTCTTGCAAGGGGCTGAGGTTTTTTAGTTTTGTATTGCATTCCAGAGTGTGTGGTTGACTCATTTCCTTTGTGCTTGTTCTTGGGGAAAGGGCTGTTTGCCAGTGGTCTAATCCAGCACAAGGCAGGAAGAGAGCAGAATATATTCATAGCCTCTGGTGCAGGACTACATAAAATATAAACACATACGTAAAACGAGGATTAAACTGGGTACAAACGGGTCAGCAAACATTTCATAAATACTACATTCACCGAATCACAGCGTTGGACGGGACCTCAAAAGTCATCTGGTCCCAACCCCTGCTTCAGCACCTTTGATGGCCTCTGCTTGAAGACTTCTCACAAAGGAGATTTCACCATCTTCCCAGTCAGTCAAACAGCTCGTACTATCAGGAAGTTCTTTGTCATGTTTAAGCCAAATCCCTTTTCTGGTAATTTGAACCCGTTGGTTTGGATCCTACCCTCTGGAGTGGCAGCTGAGTTGGGCAGGATCTAATCGGTTTCTAACAGTAGTGACAAGTCTTGGGGCATGGACACACGCCCTGCACAGTTTTCAAACCGCTTTCTAAGTGTCATATCCTGCTTGGTGTAGAACTAAACTTCTCATACCAGTCACTATCCTGAATTGCTGGGGGAGAGGGGGGCACGCAGCACACGAAGGGAAAGGGTTCATCTGAGACCTTTTCATACACAGAAAGAGGCACGGAGTTCTATCTCTGCTCAGAGAACTGTGAAACAGGCTGGGGATGGCGTAAGGGGAGGGGGTTGCGGTCAGCAGAGGTTAAAAGCCACGGTGCCTGTTTAGAACCCTTTAAAGCAGCAGTGGGGAACCTCCGGCCTGGGTCCCATTCTGGCCTCCAGCAGCTCCTCTGCCAGCCAGACTGAGACTTGAGTGGGAGGTTCCCCACCACTGCTCTAAAGGGACACTCTCCATTATGTTTTGTCAAGGTCACAGGCCAGTGAAAATAACTAGAAATTTGAATATACTCTTCTTTAAATCAACCCATTGCTGACTGCCAGTGTTTCCTTGAATATTGGATCTTGAAATAGTAAATTCTAGCCCCTCTCAAATATACCTGACTGCTCCCGAGGTCTCCACTTGATCCCAACTACACTGAAAATAAAGGTCACAGTCTCAATCTAGGCCTCGTTGCTGCTGCTGTACTAACAAGATGAAGATGGACAGCGGAACGCCTCTCCTGACATGAACCTACCCGCTCACTGTGCTCTACATCTAAGGCTCTCCTCTGAGTGCCTACTCCGAGAGAAGCTGGGAGGATGGCAACAAGGGAGAGGGCCTTTTCACTGGTGGCCCCCCAATTATGGAATGATCTCCACGACGAGGCTCGCCTGGCACCAACATTGTTATCTTTTCGGCACCAGGTTAAGACCTTTCTCTTCTCCCAGGCACTTAACAACATATGCTGAGTTCGTTTGTTTTTAACGGACCCCAGAATTGCTGTTTTTATAAGGATACTGTGTTTTTATACTTTTTATGTTTTTAAACTTTGTGTATTGGTTTTAATGTTTTCTGTTTTTAACTTTTGTAAACCGCCCAGAGAGTTTTGGCTATGGGGCGGTATATAAATGCAATAAATAAAATTCTCTGTGCGCCGAACATTTTCCTGGTTACCTGTGAAGATTTACCTGGACATCTTACAAGCACCTGCTGTTGGGCCTCTAGGGCCGGATCTACACTACTGCTTTAAAGCGCTTTATAACAGTTTTATAGCGCTTTAAAGCAGTTAAAGCGCTTTATAACTGTTATAAAGCGCTTTAAAGCAGTAGTGTAGATCCTGCCCATGACAGCTGTTTTCAGAGATGGCGGTTACTCTCTCTGAATTCTTTCATGTTATCCAAACAGGGCTTCTTGCTTTTTGTTTAGTCTGTGTAACAGGAGAGGAATCTGTTTTCATAGATCATGGCAGTTGCAGTTATTTAAATACAGCTATATCTTCTGTATAGCTGTAGTTTCTGGCTCTACATATCTTCAAATACCTTCTAGTGAAGTATTTTATCCTATCGCTATTTATTTATTACATTTCTATAGCTCCCAATAGCTGAAGCTCTCTTATTTGCAATTTGAGTACCTGCTTGAAAAATAAAAGACGTTTGCCACTTGAAGTATATATTTGATGTCCTCCCAAGACAGGCACACTTGACAGCATCATTAAGGCTATTTAACCAAAGTGGCATTTTCCAAAACTTTGATTCTACTTTGAATTTTCCTGCTGTTTTACAATTGTGTTAATTGGTTTTACCTCTTCTTTTAGGTTTTACATTGCACTTTATTTTTTGTACTTTGCATTTTTTTTTCTTTATGTTGTAAGCTGCCTTATGTATTTCAGAAGAACACGGAGTTAGAAATAAGCAATATAACGTTACCCTTGGATCTTGGTAAGGAACAATCAAGCATTGGTGAGAAATGAACACTACAACTTATTTTGTTATACCTCCTGGTGGCTGCAAAACTTTGCACTGCTAAACTCTGGAGAGACTAAAGCATATCAGATATGGTTGAAAAAATCTGGGACTTCACAATAAAGGGAAAAACACACATGTATGATATAATTAAGGAAAAGAGGATGGTCATATATCTCTTTTAATTAAATGGTGATCGTTCATTATATTTTAGAAGGTACATGAACTTCAGTATGGGTTTGTTAATAACTATTTTGAATGGAAAGGATTTTTGGCCTAATTTACATTTTAAAGATTAGAACTGTATCAGTGGGATTTGTGTGATGGATATCATTCAATGTTTTCTGCGCATCGTATACATTTTTAAAAATAAAAATTCAATTAATACATAACCATGATGTTCTGCCTAAATTCCACTGAATTTTGAATCCACTCCTGCCTTTGATGTCATTTATGGCACATGAAAACTCTTGCATCATGCAGCTCAGAGCGGCTTGTGCCACCAAAAAGTCACTGCCAATCCGCACTGGGATTGACTTGGCACAAGGTCCTATATGAATTCAGCCACTATCACTGAGGAGGCCTTTGGGGATGATCCAAGACAGCAGACTGTGATGGGGAGGTAGGGAGCTGCTTGGAGAAGAGGAGTCTTCTGCCCACGGTACTGGAGGCCTGTGTCCATGCCTGTACCCCCTCTGGCATGCTAAAGTGCTGCCTCTCCTTCCATCCTGATCTCCTCCTCCTCCTTTTCTTCAAGGGAACCAGTTGGATCGTCCTGAAGCGTATCGGGCTTCCTGAGAGAAATGGCATCCACCTTCTTCTCTTCATCTGCCGCCTCATGAATCCAATGTTGCACACAGTCCTGTTCCGAGTTGCTCCTCACATACCCGGGCAAATTCACGTGAGTGTCATTCTGCCGGGTGACACTTCTGCAGGCCCTGCTGGAAATCAGGACCACGCGGGAACTGGCCACCATCTGGGACTGGCTGCTAGTGCTGTGGGTTATGTGAGTGAGGACAGAGCCATAGCGGTAGCTCCCACAAGGAGCTGCCTTCTTCCAGTCCATAGCCAGGTTCCATCTGGCCCATGTCTTCTTGATCTCCGTCTGCACCTAGAGGAACAGAAGAGGGCCAGATCAAAGGGCGAGGAAGGAGCCTGGGGCCAACATTCAAAGAGAGTTTCCTTCATAATGAAGTGCTTTATTGACATACTACAGTTGGAGCCATGCCTACTCCGTAAGAAGTCTTCCTGGAGAAGTGAGCGGCAGTTGTGGCATGTGGAAGGACAGAGAGCCATACAGAAGCTCTGCTGTCACATCAACAGGAAACCCAGGTGTTTGCATTTTTTAAGTCTCTGTTTCCGCCACCATAAGAGCTGGAAACCTCTTTTTATTTATTTATGAAAATTGAGCTTTTCTGAAATCTGTTACATAGCGGTCCCAACTATTGTGCAAAACAATATGCTCTAAAAACAGGAAATCAAATTACTGCATTACCGTATATTTTGTGTGAATTATTTCAGAGTTAAAAATTACTAAGGGGGTTATATGTTATGGCCTATCCCTCAAGCATCTCTCTCAGCTTTGTCCCCCATCCCCCAAATAAATCTGAGGAATAACAATGAGGGGAACGAGGGAGGTAATGAAATCAACTGGACAGATGCAACAGAAGTGGCAGGTAAATCACAAAAGGGATCCTTTGAAGATGGTTCGGAAGCTGTAGCTTGTGCAAAATGCAGCGGCCAGATTGATTTCGGGAACCAGAAGGTTCAGCCATGTAACGCCTGCTCTGGTCCGCTTGCACTGGCTGCCTGTATGTTTCCGAGCCCAATTCAAGGTGCTGGTTTTGACCTATAAAGCCTTACACGGCTTGGGACCATAATACCTGACAGAAAGCCTCTCCCAACGTGAACATACCCGGTCACTACGTTCAACATCTAAGGTCCTCCTCCGGGTGCCTACTCCGAGAGAGGCTCAGAGTGTGGCAACGAGGGACAGGGCCTTTTCAGAGGTGGCCCCCAGACTATGGAACGATCTCCCTGACGAGGCTCACCTGGCGCCAACGCTGCTATCTTTCCGGCGCCAGGTTAAGACTTTCCTCTTTGCCCAGGCCTATGGAGGCACATCTTAATTACCAACATGTTTTAGTTTTTAATGGTTTTTAATGCTTTATGTGCGTATGTTTTGTGTTTTAGAATTTTAAATTTTGTATACTCGTTTTTAGCTTAACTTTAGAATTTCTGTAAACCGCCCAGACAGCCCTGGCTATGGGAGCGGTATATAAGTGCAATAAATAAATAAATAAATAAATCCTGACACTCACTTTTAATGGAAACACACCTTTACTTCCTGTGTCCCACTTGTGCTGGCATATGGTTGGCGAGGTGCAATGGCCTTTGTTGGCTTTTCATGAACTGCCTTTCCTTAGACAGGACCCAAGAGTGCCATCGTTGACAAGAAATACCACTGCACCCCGTGGAAGCATTTCAAAGGATAAACTATTAGAAACAAGGGCCTGGGATCCAAGTCAACCCATGGGATCTCTCTCTCTCATGCAAAGTGGATTTTCTGCTCCTATCAATCAAGTCCAGTGTGCACTGCAGTAATGTTCGGTTGGATCAAGATTTTTAGTCATGCTTAGAGTAGACCCACTGAAATCAATGGGACTTAAGTTAGCCGTGACAAACTTGTCCCATTGATTTTAAAGGCCCTACTCTAAGCGTGACTATGGGTGCAAACCTATGCATGTTTAGAAAGAACAAAGTCTTACAACTCCCAGTGTTCCCCAGCTAGCATCGCCTTGATCCAACCCATAATTCTGTGTGCTTCTTCATACCAAGACTTCAATTTTTTAAAAAAGGGTTGAGGGCAGGTAGTAACTGCACCAGTGAAGTAGACCAGGTAGGGAGGCTGAGATGCGCCCCTGGTCATCTAATGAAGACCTGCTGAGTTTGGTAGCTTACCTCTCCGTTGCAGTAGCAATAGATAATGGAGACAAAGAACCCCTGCGTGAGAAAAGGAGGATAAGATGAATAAAAAAATACTTTCATCAACAGCACCTTGAATGCAGAACTTATTTATTTATTACATTTTTATACCGCCCAATAGCCGAAGCTCTTTGGGCGGTTCACAAAAATTAAAACCATAATAAAACAACCAACAGGTTTCTTAATCACGCAATCCTAACCAGATCAGTTATGGTGGCAGGACTTTCCTTTGCTTCTAGCACAGAACTTTAAGGAGGCTCATGTAATCATACTCTGTTTTAATTTCATGTATTTTAAATATTATGTGTTTTTATATGTTTTATTGGTCTGTTGACTGTAATAAAAGGAATTGAATTGATTAAAATACAGAGTTAGAAAAGTGAAATTTAAATTTAAGTGAAAATTAAGTGTTAAAATACTGAGAGAATAAAAAGGTCTTCAGTTGGCGATGAATAGAGTACAGTGTAGGCGCCAGGCAGACCTCTCTGGGGAGCTCAACCGGGGTGCCAAAGCGGAGAAAGCCCTCCTCCTAGTAGCCACCTACTAGGTGTTTTCACACCAATGTTTAAATGGGATTTGTGAACTGCTTCAGGGTTCCTCATGAGAAGCTGAAAAACGGTGTGTAAATATTTTAATAATTAGATAATAAATACTGTATATCTTCGGTCAAGCCAAACGACAGTTCACAAATACCCTGTTTCTTCGATTCTAAGACACACTTTTCCCCCCATATAAACATCTCTAAAAATGGGGTGCGTCTTAGAATCGCGGATGTTTCTTAGGGTTTTTTTTCTGTTGGTGGTACTGAAATTAGTGTGTGTCTTACAATCGATAGCGTGTTACAATCGAAGAAATACGGTACTCACAGGCCTGTAGCCAACTAATATAACAAGCAAGGAGCCGTTCACACACCTTTGATGTGTTCCCCCAACCACATGGGAACAGCTTATTCCTAAGAGGAGGCTGCATAGCTGGGACAACACTGGGATGGCCCAATCCGCAAGGCTGGGTGGGGCAGGGTGGGCTCCCCCATAGAATCTTCACTTGACTGGGTGATTTAAATGTCCCATCATGCTTGCGGGAGCCACTCACAACACAGTGCTGTGTCCCAGAAGGTATCATGGTGGTGTGGAGGCAGCAAGGGGTTCCTGTCCCAGCTTCTTTGCTTTGGAAAGAGCACAGTGTTCTCTGATATATGGAGAACCTCGTGAAATTTCCTCTTCATCACACCAGTTAAAGCTGCCCCCTTTTAAATCTGGTCACTCTAGTATAGCTCCTGAAGCTTTAACTGTGGTGATGAAGAGGAAATTTCACCAGGTTCTCCATATATACAAATGACACCTGCTGAAATTCCCTTTTCAATACAACTGTTAAAGATATAGGAGCCTTGTCCTCCTTTTCATATGGTCACCCTACTAGTCCGGAAACTTCAAATAGTTCAAAATATGGCAGCCAGGCTGGTCACCAGTACAACTGGTGACCACATTTCACCAGTTTTAAAATCTCTTCACTGGCTGCTAATTAGTTTCCAAGCAAAGTATAAAGTGTTGGTTATCACCTTTAAAGCCCTACATGGTTTGGGTCCAGGCTACCTGCGGGATCGCCTTCTCCCATACAATCCGCCCTGCACACTCAGGTCATAGAATCATAGAATATGATTCAAGGCCATCAAGTCCAACCCCCTGCTCAATGCAGGAGCCCACAACCTCCCTAGGTAACTCATTCC
The DNA here is from genome assembly GCF_023053635.1 of Elgaria multicarinata webbii. Lineage (NCBI taxonomy): Eukaryota > Metazoa > Chordata > Lepidosauria > Squamata > Anguidae > Elgaria > Elgaria multicarinata. The sequence continues at coordinate 21,519,047 of NC_086172.1, forward strand.
ATTGTCGTACTGCTCTAATAGTCAGGAAGTTTTTCCTGATGTCCAGCTGGAATCTGGCTTCCTTTAACTTGAGCCTGTTATTCCGTGTTCTGCACTCTGGGAGGATCGAGAAGAGATCCTGGCCCTCCTCTGTGTCACAACCTTTTAAGTATTTGAAGAGTGCTATCATGTCCTCTGGAAAGAATTTACTCCAGTCAACAAAAACTAGGCTGTCAATTATTACTCAGAGGACCTTTTCCTCTGCCGCTCCCAGATTATGGAATGACCTGCTGGGAGAGATTCGTCAACTTAACAGTCTTCTGGATTTTAAGAAAGCTATAAAGACTGATCTCTTCCAGCAGGCCTACCCAGTTGAATTTTAAGATGCCTTTTAATAATGTGCTGTTTTTAATGATGTATTAATTTTGAATGTTTTAATTATATGTATTTTATGGTGTTTGCATTTGTGTTGTATCCCACCTCAATCCAGAGGGAGAGGCGGGGAACAAATCTATTATTATTATTATTATTATTATTATTATTATTATTATTATTTCTTACCCCTCATCACATGTAACCCTGGGGTGGCTTAAAACAATAAAATAAAAACAGATACGATGTAAAATAGAAACATCAAACAGAAAGAAAGGCCTTCAGTTGGTGTTGAAAACTACATAGCGTAGACGCCACACAGATCTTGGGGGTGGGTGAGAATGTGACAACCAGACTGCTACTGCTGAGAGGGCTCTTCACTGAGTTGTATTTGCATTAGTGCGGAAAGGCACTCTGCATATGTTTGAGAGCATTTGCTTTTTCATTATTATGTCACATGTTTCAGGATCGAAACTTGGCATGAGAAATAGGTCCCAAATCTATAGGTTTCCACACATGCGAACATGAATGTAAAAACCTACAATGAGACTGGAATATTAAGAACCTAAGAAGAGGCCTGAGGCTGGATCAGACCAAGGGTCCATCTACTCCAGCATTCCGTTCACATACACGGCGGAGGCTTTGCAGTTCTCATCGAGGAAAGAGCTCTGCCGGGGACCCCGGAAAGACGGGTTGTGGAGAGAAGGGCATCAACATGTAGAGATACACCCTGACCTGGGACACTACTTGGCAGAATTCAGGAAACAATGATGTGATGGCGTGCCCTGAACCTGCCCAGGTCCCAGCAGTGAGAGGTGCATTTCATGCCACTGGGGAGGGGGGCGCACTGGCATGCATTGGACCTCTGTGTGCATTGCCGGAAGTCACAGGACCTGTGTCCCTTATGAGCAGTGTGTTGGGGGCACCATGGATATGGTAAGACAGACAGACACGAGGCTATTCCTAGAAAGCACAGGTGCTGCTCTAGCCTGAATCCAAAGAAACACGCATGGAATAGCCAGGGGATGGACATGGATAAAAGGCCAAACCCAGAATAAGGCCACTTCAGAGTAACAATTTCCCTGGCTGCTCAGTTGCTAAGGTCATTGTGAGACGTCCTCCCCTGTGACACATGACACAGCTGGTTCAGGGCCAGATGGGCAGAAATCCTGTCACCTGATGTGTGAACAGTTTTCATTGCTGCCATAGACACACAGAGAGAGAGAGAGAGAGAGAGAATGAAAATGTAAGTAGAATTCCTTAGTAGCTCTGGTTTCTGGTTGGCCTTCCGAGGTCTTCCTTCCTCCCCAGCAAAGGCCGGACTACCCTTCAGACACCACATGCAGGGCAGGGCGGCAGGAGGGGGACATCTTCACAACTCCAGCCGGTGGCAGGTGGAATGAAGCCATGAAGAATAAGAAACGGGCCTAAACCCACACAGACCAGGAAGAGCCGTCAAGCCCCCTTTCTCACCTTCTGCTCACTCTGTTCTAGGCTGTCCAAGTTGAAGAGGTTTTTCTTTTGCAAGCGGAGAGCCAAGGTACACCCGGGAGAGGCGGAAAGCAGCGAAGCAGCTGGAGCGGTTGTGGAGGCGGCCAAGGCTGGTCGCAGGTGCTGGCGCTTTGGGCTGTGCTGCCGAGGGACCCAAATACGGCCCATGGCAGAGGTGGAGGGACAGGAGGCACCAGCACCTCCTCCCAAGAGGAAGTGGTTTTCCCTCTGCAGGGGGAGAAAGACTGTCGTGGTGGAAGAGCCCAAGGAGAAACCCTCTCTGGGATGTGCCGTCCGAGGTGAGGAGATGCCTAGGTCCTTGGGGGGATGGATAGGCCAGGGGGGATTGTGACCAGGGGGGCTGGCTGCTGCTTGAGGCATTCTAGGCAGTGCCAGCTCCAGGGTCCAGGGGGGGAATGGCCCCTCCTTTGGTGAGTCTTGCTAATTATGTTAACATGTTCTCTGTGTCTCCTTTCCCCCCGCCCAACAGAGTCAAGATCCTCCAATGTAATCCAGGTGGTCCCCTCTTCGTCTACCCTGGACCTCAGCTGTGGCCAGGTGTCATCATCAATTTACAGTGCTGACATCTCGAATGTGGACGAAGAGGGTAAGAAACAGCGCAGAGGCTTCCCTCGTAGGTGTCTTCTGGATCAAGGACCTTTCTTGCTGCTGAGCCATTGCTTTTCAGCAAAGAGGTGTCAACTTGAGTTGAGATAATAAGACCACTGTACTTAATGGGCCATGAAATCTCACATTTATTTATTTTATTTATTTTATTACATTTATATACCGCCCCACAGCTGAAGCTCTCTGGGCGGTTCATAAAAGCTAAAAACAGTAAACATTAAAAGTATACATAAAACCCACCAACTCCATTCCCCCATCAAGTGGTCATTGCAGGAGGAAGGCAATGCTAGCCCCAAGCCAGTGACCCCCCTCCTCCCAACCATTTCTGAAGTCTAATGTTCTGCTATCATTAAGACCCCCCTTCTCCTTTCTGCCTTACAGGTGATGATCTCCTGGTGGAGGATCTTGACTCTTACAGGATCTGAAACATCTTGGCACATCCCTCCTTCTTTCTTTCTTTCTTTCCTTCCTTCCTTCCTTCTCTCTCTCTCTCTTTGCCTTTCTCTCTTTCAGCCTTTCTTTTCCATTCTATCTTTTTCCTCTCTCTTTTTGTCTCCTTGGGCTCATTTTCCACCGCGATAGACTTTTCCCCTCTGCAGAGGAAGAACCACTTCTTTTTGGGAAGCTGTGCTGGTGCATCCTGAACCTCCTCCTCCAGCCTGGGCCGTACGCTGCTTCCTCTCCAGCACGGCCCGAAACGCCAGCACCTGCGACCAGCCCTTGGACCAGCCGCACCAGCTCCGCCTTGCTCGCTGCTTCCTCCTCCTCCTCCCGGGTTCACCTTGGCTTTCTGCTTGCAATAGAAAAACCTCTTCAGCTTTCACAGCCTTTAACAAGAAGACCTGCAGTGGTCATTATTATTACCACTCTTACCATTATTATTGTTTAATAAATATTAACTGTTATTTGGCTGTCTTTCATCCTTACAGATGCATCATGGGGAGGGAACAATGGACTGGACTCAACTTATGTTTTAAAAATCTCAATTTACACCAAATACACATGTGCGCACGCACACACACACACGAAACCTGTAAATAAAAACCTCCATAACAAACAGTTTAAAGGCACCTAAAGCAACAGAGCAGGCTTACCAACAGAACCACACTTCAACCGCATGGGCAAATAAAAGAAGGGCTGGCCGGGGACTGAAAAGAGTGTAACGCCGCCTAATTAACCTAGATATTTTTCATGCTGTGCCTTAATATGAGTTTCTTTTCCTGTCTTAAAAATGAGGTGTTGGGAACATTTAGGTCATGTTCAGTCAATTTGGTGTTGGGAACATTAATGCTGCCTGTGCATCCACTAAAACGAAAGGAGTGGCAATTTGTATCACATCTATCATTCCTTTTGAAGCCACCGACCAAAAGAAAGCTGTTGAAGGCTGATATATAAGAAGATAACATGGATGAACTTATATGCACCGAATCAGAAGCAAGGTTTATTCTATCATGACGTTTTTGAGGTAATCTTAGAGTTTGGGGAAGGTGAAGTGATCTTCAGAGGTGATTTCAATGGAGAAGTAAATACTGTTCAAGAGAGAAAAAAACAAGCCAAAGGAATCTACCAATATCCTTCCTTTTAGCTTTTTTAAAGGCATGCACTCTTTACATTTGATAGACATGTGGAGTTTTAAATAGTGTGATCATATGGAAAGGAGGACAGGGCTCTTGTATCTGTAAGAGTTGCATAGAAAAGGAGATTTCAGCAGGCATCATTTGTATGCATGCAGCACCTGGTGAAATCCCCTCTTCATCACAACAGTTAAAGCTGCAGCCCTCTTTTGTATCTGGTCACTCTAGTTTTAAAACCACACTCTTTTTCTTTTCTTTTTTCTATTCAATTCCAACTCAAAGTTATTCTAGAATTGATATGTTTTTTGTTTCTCCAGCACTAGTAACAAAAATATTAGAAACTGATATTGGCTTTCAGTCTGTCTCTGATCATGCCCTCTTGGTCACTGTGAATCTACATATAAATGTTGTAAACCGCCCAGAGAGCTTCGGCTGCGGGGCGGTATATAAATGTAATAAAATAAATAAATAAATATAAATCAAAGAATTGGAGACTCAGTACATTTTTCCTAAAGGATAATCCTGCTGTCTGTAGTGTCAGGTCAAAGACACAAGAATATTTTGCAGTTAACTTCACTGAAGGGGTGGCATGGAGAATAATACGGGATACTGCTAAAGCTTCTATAAGAGGTATCTTTATCCTTGCCTCTAATTATATTACCAAACAGAGATCAAAGTACAATGAAGCTTTAATTATAGAGATTAAAGGGCTTGATTCAGCACATAAAATCATCTAATGTTTCGTTACTTGCATCATTCATTTATAATGATAATTTCACACTAACTGGTGGAGTTTCAAACTGGACTAGACACAAAGTCTATAGATTCTTACAAGTGTTGGGGGGAACTATACATGTATTTCCTTAAACTATCTTTTGTTTTTGAACAACTAATTTATGAAAGGAAGAAATGGAAAGGCTTGCTGTCATAAGAACATAAGAAATGCCCTGATGCTGGATCAGACCAAGGGTCCGTCTAGTCCAGCACTCTGTTCACACAGTGGCCAACCAGCCATCGGCCAGGGATGAACAAGCAGGACATGGGGCAACAGCACCCTCCCATCCATGTTTCCCAACAATTGGTACACACAGGCTTACTGCCTCGAATACTGGAGAGAGCACACAACCATCAGGGCTAGTAGCCATTGATAGCCTTTGCCTCCAGGAATTTATCCAACCCCCTTTTGAAGCTGTCCAGATTGGTGGCCATCACTACTTGTGGTAGTGAGTTCCATAATTTAACTCTGCGCTGTGTGAAGAAGTACTTCCTTTTATTTGTCCTGGATCTCCCACCAATCAGTTTCATGGGATGACCCCGGGTTCTAGTATTTTGAGAGAGGGAGAAAAATGTCTCCCTGTCCACATACCTCATAGAATCATAGGATAGCAGAGTTGGAAGGGGCCTACAAGGCCGTCGAGTCCAACCCCCTGCTCAATGCAGGAATCCACCCTAAAGCATCCCTGACAGATGGTTGTCCAGCTGCCTCTTGAAGGCCTCTAGACCACAACCTCCCTAGGTAACTGGTTCCATTGTCGTACTGCTCTAACAGTCAGGCTTCCTGTAACTTGAGCCCCTTATTCCGTGTCCTACATTCTGGAAGGATCGAGAAAAGATCCTGGCCCTCCTCTGTGTGACAACCTTTTAAGTATTTGAAGAGTGCTATCACGTCTCCCCTCAGTCTTCTCTTCTCCAGGCTAAACATGCCCAGTTCTTTCAGGGCCTTGCTAGACCTGCCGGCTTACGCCGGCAGGGAGGCGGGGCCAAGGCGCGCTACCGTTAGCGTGCCTCCCCCAGGCTTCCACACGTCGGACGCGCAGGGACGTTGCGTCCCTGCAGCGTCCGCCATTTATTTTTTTTTGCTTAAAGGGGCCAGGTGCAGCCCAAAGACTCCGGAGACGGTGAGTGTTTTTTTTGGGGGGGGGTTGTACGGGGGGGGGCGAAGGATGGCAGGGTGGGTGGCAAGGGGGCAGGGCGGGTGCGATCCTCAGTCTCTCTTCATAGGGCTTTGTTTCCAGACCCCTGATCATCCTGGTTGCCCTCCTCTGAACCTCCATAACATGCATAATTTTGTACACCTCTATCACAGATTCATTTGTTAATTATAGAGATGAAAAAAAAGGGAACAGTTTGAAAACTAGATGGGAAAGAGGAATAGGCTGCCCAATGACGCCCCAGATGTAGAGGAAAATATTCTTACAAGGCCCAGCATGCTCCCCTTGTGTTATCGCGAAAGAGAACCATTATAAAATACTATACCCAATACTATCTGACCCCTAACCAACTGAGTCATATCTACAGGAACTGTGAAGACCAGTGCTGGAAATGATAAAGCTAATTTTTTGCATATTTGGTGGGAGCGCCCTCCGATTAACTCCTCCTGGGGGGAAATTGTATGTGCAATACAATTACACCTATTTCTATATGCTGTGACTCTGCACCAGGAGCCGCAAAAGCAAGGCAGGATCTACACTACTGCTTTAAAATGGTTTATAACAGTAGTGACAACCGTTGAGGGCTCAGGAGGAGGATTTGATATGTTTAAAGTACAAATTAAACAAATGCTTACATCTGCAGACATCAAAATTGGCACAGTAATAGATATTAAGGAGAGCGTTAAGCATACCAAATTTGAATCGGATTGGGTCATCTGTTGATTTTTTATGATTTTTATTTACATTTCTGCCCTTAAACCCTTTTCCTGGTTTGCAAAGGATCTTTGGAGCACCGCTGCCCGGGGTGTGATTTAGCTAACAACAATGGCAGCGTTGCGCTGTAGGGGATAAATCCAGGGAAACAGGTACGTGGGATGAAGCCGATACTTTATTGTCACAATGCAGCATCCATTAAGGCTCTGTTGTTCCCGCAGCAAGGACCAGGTTGAAATGCCAAGAGAGCCACTTTGAATAATAAAAGCGCCTGAGCTCTGGAGCCCTAGATCAGCCTACCTGGAATGAGTTGAAGAAGAGTTCACAGTGCATCTGGATCTCCCAGCCCAGCCCAGCGAATGTGTGAGGCAGACATACGAAGATGATGTAATGCACGCCAAAGACAAGGATCAGAATCAAGGTGGATTTGGCTAGTTTCCTGGAAGAGAGTTAAGAGAAGCTATGGTCACCGTCCTTTATCATCCAGACGGAGCACTTCATGCTGTATTGGAAGGAAAAGTGGCCTGGGTTGCAGTCCTGCACACAGTAAGGCTGCTTAAGTCCATTGGCTACAACAGGATATATATATATATATATATATATATATATATATATATATATATATATCTTTATTGCTTGTTAGCCGACTAGGCCATTCGCAAACAAAAAAAATAGTAGCAAAATAACATATTAACATAATAACATTATAGCATGTCCATACGCCATCTCACCACAATCAGAAGAATAACACAAGATAATACTATAAAACTGATAGTAGGCTCAATTGCAGTACCAGTACTGGCCCACATGTAATCTCAGATTAGTAAAATTTGATCCTGTACGGCAAACAAAAGCTTCCGTACCTCCAGCACCAGCTGTACAAATTTTGCAGTCCTGAACGATATATAATGATCAGAGCCTAACAATAATATCTGAGTTACATGTTTAGGTGACATGTGGTTGAACCCGGGAATCAGGGGCTCAAGGTATTGCTTTCTCAGCTCGACATACACTGGACACTCAACTAGAAAGTGTGTCATATCTCAGTTTTGGGGCAACCGGCTGGGCAGTCAGCTTTAGCGCGTGGATGGATCCTGTAACGCGCTTTCACCTCCATTAACTGGAGTGAATTCAACCTGCACCGGGTAAATAACCATCTCAACTCATGTGAGGTAACAGACAACAGGATATAAGCACCCTAACTCTGCACAAAATGGCAGACATGGGGTGCTTGCAGACGAGGCTTTCATTATGGAACTGCCCCTCCTCCGCCATTTGAAACCTTCCCTTGTTTTCTTGCTGCTTCTCCCGTCTTTTTGCTTACCAGAACAAAAATATCTGTAAAGGCAAGGAAGATGGAATAGGTGCACAGGGCCTTTCGACTGTTAGGGCTAAGAGCCCTCTGTTCTGGAAGTACCCGATAGGGAAATCTGGAAATACCCCTGCCACGACAGAGTCTGAACAACAGGCCTGGCCGCGGACACTCCCTGCTCAAGCTAAGCCCCACCACTTGAGGAGCCTGAGGCGAGGGAGAAACACCGCCTTTCTCCAAACTATGTGGAGAAAGGGGTTAAATTGGAAGGATTTCGGTAATAAATTAAAGCGCTGTGAATGGTATGTGCTGATGGTGATTTATTGTCAGAGTGGGTGTTAAATGTAAATAACTGCAGATGATAATTGCCAAACAGGCACGTGGGATTTTTGTGGTAGTTAAAACAAACTGATTAAAATTTTATTTTAATAGTTCACACGCTTTGTTTCATAATAAAACAGTTTTAAAAAAAAATCCTTTTTAAAACCTCTCATCTAATCCTTTCACTCTTCTCATACACGCTTTCCTTTCTCTCACACATTTGATCTTGAACTTTCTTTATTATTAGAATTGATTAATATACACCAACTATTAGCACACCACCCTCAAAAGACACCACTCTCTACACTGAACCTCAAACTCTCCAGAACCCAAGTACTCTACACACCAAGAGCTCACACACACAGAGCTCACAATCCCCTCAGTCCTTCCCTTATATATCACTCCTCCCCCCCTCCTAAGACATTCTAACTCCACCCACTCAGGTCAACATTCTAAGCACCACAGACTTACCAATCCCAGACATGCATTAGGGCAGGGGTCCCCAACCCCCGGGCCACGGACCAGTCCCGGTCTGTGGCCTGTTAGGAACCGGGTCGCGCAGGTGAGCTGCTTTCACCCACCCACTCCCACCCCCAGCATACCTGGGCGAGGGATACCATCTCACCTGCCCAGCCAAAGCAAAGCCAGGACGCTGGGGTGGGGGGTGGGGGTGGCTTCGGAACGGCCCACCCATCCGAAGTGAAGCCAGGACGCTGGAGGGGGTGGGTGGGTGTGGCTTCCCAAACCATCCCGTCAAGCCCCCCCTCCCCGGTCCGTGGAAAAATTGTCTTCCACGAAACCAGTCCCTGGTGCCAAAAAGCTTGGGAACCGCTGCATTAGGGAATTGACTTGTGGGGTGTATCACCACAACCCCATTAATACCCCTTGTCTGTTGTGGAAAAGTGCTCAAGCACCCAGAAATACTCTGATCCCTCTTCCTCCACCTCCCGTCCTTTCTTTTGAATTTGGAGACCCAGAGAGCCTCTTTGCCGGCTGCTCAAGGCTATCCTGACCTCTTGGCTCCTTTTCTCCCATGGTCACATGTTGCTTTTTCCTTAAACATGTCTGCTTTGTGTTTAGAACCAGGACAGACATGAAGGCGCATTGCTTCATTGTTTCGCACTTAATTCCCTCCTGATTGGGCATTTTGGAAGGGTCCAGGGTATACTTGGGACTTTCCGAAAAGTCCTTGAGAGGGGGCTTATCAAAGAACAGAATGCAACATTTTGTACCGGTCATCCACTGCCAAAATATGGCATTGTTTATGTAAGAATGGGTTTTCTGTTTATGGAACGTGTATGGGACTTGTGATCAGTCACGGGAGGGAGGAGGGAGAAGTATGATTTCATTAGAGCAACTCTGATGAGTATAAAAGTATGCTGACGTAGATGATGGGCAGAGAGTTCAGCCTTCAGCTTGCTGGAAGAGGGCTCCTCCAGCAAGCTGAAGGAGAAGAGGGAGTACGTAGGAGAAGAGGGCTCTTCTCCTACGTACGTAGTAAAAGAATAAAGCCTCTGGATTGGTCTGGAGTTGCTCCTTCCCTAATGGGTGTGGGAAAATTTCCCTAACATACCCATGGTTATTCAGTGGTGATGTTCAAGCATGAGCTTTCTGGGCCGGGTACAAATACGCAGCACGTCCCCCCTATCCTTTAACTGAAATATCTGGAGGACTGATTGGGCTTCTTTTAGCTCACTTCGTCTATGTTCCTTGTCTTTCTGGCTGACTGGCATGTATTTATAGCCAGACATCTATTGATTGATTTACCGCTCTTCATCCTTTTTCATGATGGTGTACAGTCAAACAAACCTACTATAATAACACAGTAAATAAACTCCATTAAATCAACTTACACCAAATCAAAGGGCCAGGAGACCACCCCTGAAAAACTCCTCTTTTTGGTTACTGAATATCGTATCTCTGATAAAGGAGGCACCTGAAGGAGGGGTTCAATAGAAGAACTCAAGGCACGGGCGGGCAGGTTGAGGTGGGAAGCCATGTGGCAGTGTGGCTGGCATGTCTATTAATTGTAGACAAGTAACAAGATCCTGATAAACCAGAGGAGTTGAACCTCTTTCAGCTCCTGGACTGAATTCCATTTTAGAGAAGCTGATTCCAGACGTGGGCAGGGCCAAAACACCAACAATACCTGCATCTTGCATCTTAAAGCTTTTCCTGCCAGTAAGTGCAAGTCAGGGAAACCACCAAACCAACGGTGGTCAGGGGAAAGGGGTGGGGCTAGAGGGAGGGGGCGTGGCTTTCTGAGCCTCTCAGAGGGCTAGATTGAGACCCCCAAGCGAGCCAGATTTGGCCCATGGGTCTGGGTTCAACAGCCCTGCTTTAGCGACTGTTCTCGGTCCCTGGGGTCTAGCACCAGTTCTTCTGGGCCTTCTGGAGACCCAAGGCAGAGCACAGTTGCTCCGACGGGGGAACTGTAAATCCTGTCAGTAGTACTGGTCCCCACTGATCCTGTAAGCTCAATGTCCGGATTATTATAACACTTGCCCTTTCCTTATGGCACCACAATCTCATGTCTCCTCCTGCTTGGGTACATGGAAAGCTAGGAGGAACTGGAGATGTCTGGGTCCTCCTGTTCATTCTCTCTCTCTCTCTCTCTCTCTCCCCTCCCCCACCCCTGTTCTAGTAGAGGTGGACCTTGGCCAGCAGTTCACCATTCAAAATGCAGCTTGCTCTATTTTAACACTGCTTCTGATTGGCTCCAGAACTCACAAGATGGAACACCACACATAGATACCGCGATTACATATATTTGCTGTTCACCACCTTGAGAACTATTGATAAAGGACAGTTTATAACTATCCTAAATGAAGGGAAGTAACTTTACATAAACACTGTTAATCATGATCTACAATTTAGCCTCATTGCAGCCCCACCACCATCCAATTCTATAGGACATGGGAAGCATACCTATCCTCCCATCTTTAGGTCATGCAAATAGCTAACATGCTAGAAAGTAACACACCCAAAGGCTTCTGATTTCATCTGGGATCTCCATCTTACACAGACTGGTAAAAGTGCAATGTGTCTGCAGCATGCAAGCGAATGGAGCACAATGTATCTGCATTCCATTTGAGATGGCTTTGGGATTGACGTTTGTTTTTATTTTTTGTCAATCAGAGTAACGATTTAACTAGATGTACTGCTGCTGAAACTGGAGGTATTTTTGTAAGGGATTCCTTTTGCTGTACTGTCTGTTTTCAACATGAGACTGTGATGATTTCAAGTGATTTTGACAACCAGACTCAAACACAGCCATGATTTGAGAGCTCCCAGCTAATATACAAAGATGTTTCAGACATACCGTATCAATGCTCAGGGAAGCCTGAGATGGTGAAGATGAGGGAAGCAGACTTATTTTTAAATGCCTGGGATTTAAACCTCCTGGTTTTCAACCTTATTAAAAGCTGAAATTAATAGTCAAGGAATACCGATACAATTCTAATCCACACATGAAAATAATCATATATAGCACATTTAAAATTATTAATAGGTGCCTCCAAGTACCACACAGGCAAGGTACCTCCAGGATTAGTATAGACATTAACATATAATGCGAAGAAGTGAATTCTTCATGTGGTGAATGTGCAAAACTACAGTTTTATTACTGTGAACGTTACCCACATAGGTAATAAGCAGTAGCCCTCCACATATTCAAAGATAATGCTATATTCACCAAGTTGCTCAGCTCTTGGAGGTAATCAGAAAACATGGATCCAAAAATTATGACCACAGCTGGAGTACAGAGACTTACCTGTATTGCTTCTTTATGTCATAGCCAACAGCATTTGTCTCCCAGATTTTTGTGGCTAGAACCCTTACAGTATTCAGGAACAGAACGAAGTTTAACTGTAAAACAGTTTATAGATTTAAGTTATTCCACTGTTATCCCTTTAGAGATACCTAATCAAGTCTGCTGGATTCCTGAAGAACTGGAAAGTTTTGAGGACATCAGTCAACTTTTCCTTATATCTGGAATTTTGAAGAAGAAGGTGATTCTCCATTGTTTTTCCCTCTCTCTGTCAAGCCAATCCAGGGTTAGAAGTTCAGGCTCTGCATCTCCCAGCATAGTTTCACTTTTCCCCAGTTGCCTTCCTGCCCAGCACCATCACAGTTGCCAAAATAGCTCTTTTTCCCCCATAAGCCAGGGACTGACACTAGAAGTGAGCAGGGCTGGAAGAATTCTCTTTGGACCATGGGAAGGGAAGGCAGGGATGGGCCCAGCTGCCCTCACCCACATACCGTTTTGATGTTAAAAGCCAATCCCTTCGACCCCACTTTACAGGTGAATGTGGCACACATGTAGCTGCTGCTGCTGTATCTAGTTTGGCCCGCAGTGACAATGATATGATAGCTAAATGCCTAGGTTAGAGAACTAAACTACGGGAAACTTCATGATTAAAAACCTCACGTAGGCCAGATCTACACCAAGCAGGATATAGCACTATGAAAGCAGTATGAAAGCAGTATATAAGGTAGGGTGACCATATGAAAAGGAGGACAGGGCTCTTGTATCTTTAACCGTTTCCTAGAAAAGGGAATTTCAGCAGATGTCATTTGTATATATGGAGAACCTGGCGAAATTCCCTCTTCATCACCACAGTTAAAGCTGCAGGAGCTATACTAGAGTGACCAGATTTAAAAGAGGGCAGGGCACCTGCAGCTTTAACTGTGGTGATGAAGAGGAAATACCCCCAGTTTCTCCATATATATACGAATGACACCTGCTGAAATTCCCTTTTCAATACAACTGTTAAAGATACAGGAGCCCTGTCCTCCTTTTCATATGGTCACCCTAATATAAGGAAGCAGGAGCCACACTACTGCTTTATAGCGGTGTTGAAGTGCACTGACAACTGTCGGGGCCCATTGACACCTACCGTATACCGCTTTCATCATGCTATATCCTGCTTAGTGTAGATCTGGCCGCTATCTCAAGTTGGAAGGCGATCACCTGTCCAATCTACTTTAAACATGGATCCGACCAACCCATTGTGCCAGGAATGTTACAAGTCAAGAACCCTTTTCATCCTCCATCAACAGTCATTCTGTGGCTGCTAGATAAGAAGTTGGAGATCATGCCAAGATTTAGAGGAGGAGGAGGAGGAGGAGGGCTTCTGTCTGATCCCTTGGAACAAGACACTATTGTAGCAGCCGAAGCCTGTTGCCTGGCTGAAAAAGCAGGGCAGGAAAGGGGAGAAAGAAAAAGCCCATTGAAATTTGCACTCTGTCAACTGAGCAGCGCTCGCGTTCACTACAGCGACTTAAGAGAAAGCTTGAATATTTGGCTTCATCTCGACGAGCTCAGAAGGAAAGCGCATTGCTCTTGTTCTCTGCTGTATGTTGAAATTGGCTCTGCTCCATCAACGTTACACGGAGGGAATCTACACCAGTCAAGTTAGAACGTGTCTTCCCGTTTTGAAGTGTGCATTTGGTAGTATTTTGCCACATGATGTTCAGTTTGTGACGTTTTATTGTTGTCTGTTCTCCGGGTTTTATTTTGAACTTCTCTGAAATAAGTCATTCTATTTGTTATGATGTGGCCGATTTCACTGTATTAGAGTTTCCTGTAGTTCTTAATTAAGTTGTGACGGAATAGAGTCTATAGAACATTGTTTTTGGATGATTTTAGTTTTGTAATGTAATCTTATATATTTGTAATATATTTGACTATTCTGTTTTTTTATTATTGTTTGATTACATATGTTTGTAATGGCTGTGGCTACACAAATAAACTTCTTTATTACTATTTAGCCAATCGCATTCCCGGGGGGGGGGGGCATGTTTATGTAATTTCCGCGTCCAAAGTTGGCGCCATTTTTTTTTCCTTTCAAGCCTCTTTTTGGCAGTCACTTCCAGTTTCACTTTTGGGAGGCTGCTTGCTGGATTGTTTGTAGGTGGAGGATTGTCTCGGAGAGATGAGGAAGTGGGAGGGGAAATTGGCAGCCCGGGAAAAAGAACAAACAGATTTCTTTTCTTAGTGTGGCCAAAAGGAACGCATTCCCACGGAAAGAGAAAAGTAAGCAAATGTTTTAAAAACTGCCACGTTTTAAATCGTTCAAAAACAAAACGTTCAATGACTGTAAAAACAACGTTTCATATACTAGTGTAGATCCCCTCATGGTGAAGTCAGGCATTCTTAAAGCCCGGGTTTTTAGTGACTGGGAAAAGGTACTTCTGGGGGGCGGAGGGGTAGAACCAACATCATTAGAGGAGGGCAATGAGGATGATCAGGGATCCGGGAACAAAGCCCTACGAGGAGAGCATGTTTAAGGGAAGTTGTACCTGTTGATATCTACCTTCCATGCAACTGTTAGAGCCACAATATGGAAGAACATTTCCCCATGTTCCCTTTAAAAAGCAATGTCCAAACCACAAACACAGTATATAAGGGTTATCATATGTCTCCTCTCATCACCTGTGATTGGGGCTGGAGATGGTGGAATGACAGTAAGGCCGTAGCTAGATCTAAGGTTTATCCCTGGATCATCCAGGGGTCAAACCTGTTCATCTAGGTGACACACAGGGGATCCAGTGCTCAGGCAGGGGCAAATCCTGAATGATCCCAGGATAAACCTTAGGTCTAGCTGTGGCCTACATCTCACAGTTAGGCAAGAGTGGCTTTGCTCCTCATCTCTGTTTATTCAGGAGGCTTCCTTCACCCCTGAGTTGCAGACCTCAACTAGAGACAGATCAGATTCTTGTTCAGCATTGACTAAAAATGGAAGCCATGCAAAATCTTACCCCAATAGCTACTAGAATTGGAGCTTGGTAAATCCACTTTATGTCTCCAGCACTGAGCTCCCAGCATCTGTGAAACCAAGAACATTTTCACATAAACTAACAGAGTAGGAATAAATAGTCATACAGTATATTCTTTCTGTGGCTGCATTAGGAACTTTATCACACCAGCGTTATACTGTGCAATCACTGAGAATTGCATGCAAAGGACTCCAAAGTTTTCCATCTTTTAATCTGCTTTTATTGTGAAGTACTCCCATGCATCCTGCTTTAATTGTGCTATAAAAGCAAAAGACTCGCTGTATTTTGATACTAGTTTTGGAGCGTATCATCCAAGCGGCCGCTGGGGCGCAGGAGCAGGATTTGAAGAAAAATTAAACAAATGCTTACATCTGTGGAAGCTTTAAAGCTAAAGACATCAAAATTGGCACAGTAATAGATATTAAGCAGCGCTTTAAGCATACCAAATTTGAATCGGTTTGGGTCATCCGCTGATTTTTTTTAATGATTTTTTTTTTTTTACATTTCCCCCCTTAAACCCACTTCCTAGTATGCAAAGGTTAGCAGCAACAACAACAACACCAACAGCTTAGTGCTGTAGGAATAATTCGAGGGAAACAGGTACGTGGGATGAAGCTATTGGTCTGATTCATTTTGGAGGGTGTGAAGGATAACAATTCTAGGCTTTTTAAAAGGATCCAAAGATCTTTCACTATTAACAAACCAATTCAGATTTTTGGGAGCAGAACAAATGAAACCCACACAAGGTGTTCACTGCCATTCTCATTGTAATTCCAGGCTGATCATTCACGAGGCAAGGGGCATGTCTACACCGGGCAATAGCCCAGGGATCGTCCCTGTGCGTCCATATGATGCACAGGAGATCCCGGGGGCAAGGAGGGATGATCTCTCCATTTCCCCGGGATATTGCCATACCCTTTTTTCTCGGTTTTTCCCACATGTGACCATGGGAGATAAGGAGCCAAGAGATCAGGATAGCCTTGAGCAGCCAGCAAAGAGGCTCTCTGTGTCTCCAAATTCAAAAGCAAGGACGGGAGGTGGAGGAAGAGGGATCAGAGTATTTCTGGATGCTTGAGCACTTTGCCACAACAGACAAAAGGTATTAATGGGGTTGTGGCGTTCCATCTGAGGGAAGGAGCCGGGATGGGTAGATTACAAACAGTTAAAAAAAAACTAAAATGCCATAGAATGGTTAAAATGTAAAACACAATACAAATATTAAAATACAACATAATGCAAAACAATAAACAGCATAGGAGTCGATAAAACAACCATAACAATCTAGAACTAGGGCCATAGCTAGACCTAAGGTTTATACCTGGATCGTCCAGGGGTCAAACCTGTTCATCTAGGTGACACACAGGGGATCCAGTGCTCAGGCAGGGGCGAACCCTGGATGATCCCAGGATAAACCTTAGGTCTAGCTGTGGCCTAGGTCTCTAAAATGCCTGGGAGAAAACAAAAAAGGTTTTGCCTGGTGCTGAAAAGATAATGTAGGTGCCAAGCAAACCTCTTTGGGGAGTTCATTCCATAAGTGGGTGCCACACCTGAGAAGGCCCTCTCTCTTGTAGCCACACTCCCAGCTTCCTTTAGCAGGAGCACTCAGAGGAGGGCACCCAAATATTATCTAAAGGTTTGAGCAGATACATGTGGGAGGAGACATTCCTTTAGGTACTCTGGCTGCAAGCTATTTAGGGATTTAAAGGTCAACACCAACACTTTGCCTTCCAGGCCTGTTTTTAGTTGATTTATTTGTTACGCTCAGAAGAAAACTGTGTCCCACCTAGAGATGCTGGCAAAGTTCACCTTGCTCAGGCCTGGAAAAAGGCGTTGGGATCTGAGTAATGCTCACCTCAATGTAGAAGTGAACACTAGAAACCCCCAGATTAAAATCCAAGTGGGGAATCTCCCAGGAAATCTGGGGTTCACCACAACATGGGACCCTTGGTTTAAGAGGGTCCCCTGTGGAGAATAAGCTTTTAGCTCCAGCTCATTTCAGTTCTTCAAGGTAGCCCCTTTGCAAAGAAATGGAGAAAAACACCACTCTTTTCTTTTCTTTTCTGCTAGGGGACTGCTGTGAAGAGCTGGCCCTAAGAGTGGTCCTATGCATAGCACAGGCTCTTTTAAACAAAAAATCTTTATAAAGAATAAATGATTTCCCAACTCTTGAAAATCATTTCTAACCAAGTATGAAACGGATAAAGGGAAGTTCTATTTTTCAATCATTGCATCAAAGCCCCATGTTGACTTCAAGCAATTGTGGTGAGCTCAACCATCATGCAAAGAGGAGGCTGCTGTCTAGGGAGTTTGCAGAATCGATTTCACCCTGAAACGCAGGCCTTCTCCAAGTGGCTAGCAGAGCATAAAGCACATGTCCTGCTGCTGAAAAGAGGATTTTGGCTTCAGCTCTATTTAGCACATCTAGCAAAAGACAGACAGAATGGAATAGGCGTGATGATAGCCGTATTTTTTTTTAGGAATGGCCACCATGCTGGCTTGAAATGATGGGACTTGCAGCAGGGCGCAAGGATGAGGAAGTCTTGTTTAAGAGACTTCCCATGGTGTGCTCTGTCAACAACTCCCATGAGTAATATACTCTTGTTGATGTATACCCACTATGTCCTATAGAAGCATCTTCTAACTATTAAGGTGAATGCATTATTATTATTATTATTATTATTATTATTATTATGTCTTGATATGGCACCAAAAAGATGACAATGATGGCAGCAGGCAGGCCTCACTGGGGAGAATGTTCCACTGGGTAGGGGGCACCACAGAAAAGGCCCTCTGCTTTGTTGCTGTCCTCCAAACCTCCACCAGAGGCAGCCCTCTCGTAAGAACATAAGAAGAGCCCTGATGCTGGATCAGACCAAGGGTCCATCTAGTCCAGCACTCTGTTCGCACAGTGGCCAACCAGCCATCGGCCAGGGATGAACAAGCAGGACATGGTGCAACAGCACCCTCCCGCCCATGTTCCCCTGCAACTGGTAAACACAGGCTTATTGCCTCGAATACTGGAGACACACTCAAAGGTTGAGTGCAGTGTGCAGGTAGGTTCATGCTTACCTGTGTTATTTGCTATACTGGAGGCCACCTTTTTCTTTCAGATAATGAACAAATATACAAGGCCCTCTGCACACTCCACCAACAAGAGGCGTGTGGCGGCTGAATGTTTTAGCGCAACCTGAAAGCCTAAAACGTTTTTTGTTTTGTGTTTTAAGCAAGTGACATTTAGTTTAAATCTCAGCAATTAACCCGCAGATGAAACAGAGGTCCAGGAAAGAAATGCATGGTTGCCTTCACATAACAAAATAGGAAGAGGGGACATGTCACTTCCACCAGTTAGCAATTCATTAGGGCTGAGACAGATTGATTCTAGAGGCGAGTCGACTAATTAATAACTGTGTGTTTAAGGCTACATTTTGCTAACATCCTTCTTTTTCCTGATGCAGCTTTGACTCACGGTAATTGTGAGAACCAGAAGAGTACCCTGTGCAGCCTAATTGTTTTTGTTCTCTGTGACTCAATGACCATGTTCAGACAACATGCTAAGCCATGGTGGTTAGGCATTTTGAGCTAAACATTATGGCTTAGCGTGTCGTGTGAACCATTCCTAACCAGGGTGGCTATATAACCACGGTTTAAACACACTCACTAACCATTTGCTGCAAAAGGGTTAGCGGCCTAACCATGAACAGGCCCAGAGAGAGAGACAGCAGGCTGTCTGAAAGAAGAAGGGCTAGATCCTCACTGGGAGAGGATGAGGCATTACCAAGAATCAGCAGCAGGGCAAATAGGGGCTTTCTATGTTCTCTCAGTCTGTTCTACACATGCACATATATTTCCCACTGGTACCCAATGTGTGACTTGGATGGCCTTTAGGCCAGCCTACCCCAAGCTGGTGCCTTCCAAAAGTGTTGGACTACAACTCACATAACCCCCAGCCAGCATGGCTGCCATGGATCATATACATGGCTGGAGGGGTGACTTTGGTTTGGTGCCTCACATGTGACTTAGAAGTGATCACACTGAAAAAGAGATGGGACACCTAGGGCCTTCCTAGACGAGGGTTTAGCCCGGGCCCGGGCTCCCTGCTGTGCATGCAGATGACTCACAGGGTATCCCAGGGTCAGGCCGGGCTAAACCCTCCCTTGACCCGTGATAACCGGATCCACTTGTGGCCTGGTTTTTCCACAAACCGGGGCTGTGGAAGGTCTAACTACTTCCATGGCTTTTCCCGGCTGCTCGCTTACTCACGAGTAGCCAGGAGGAGCCGAGCACTGTGGCCATCGGGCTGGGGGTGGTGGTAAAATCACGGAGGGAGATGGAGGCCGGGGGGGGGAAGAGCGAACCTGGCAGGAGAGATGGGGGGGCAAGAGCGGAGCCAGGGTGGGGAGATCACAGACGGGGGGACGGAGGGGGCATCGGACATGGCGAGCAGGCGAGCGAGCTGTGGGGGTGGGCAGGTGAGTGAGGGAGTGGATGGGCGAGGGGGCGAGCGGGGGGCATCAGACATTGTGGGGGGGAATCGGGGGCAGGGGAAGTGGGGAACCCCCCTTTTTTTTAAGACCTACCTTTTTGTTGATGCACTCCTGTGCACATGGCCCCTTTAACTTCTTTAAAAAAAATGCAGGACACGACGGGGCTTTCCTTTCCCCGTCGCGTCTGAAGTCTGGATAGGCGCGACGGCCCATGCTAATTGTAGCACGGGCTCGCCGCACCTGAAGGCCGGATTACCAGGTAGGTCTAGCAAGGCCCCTATACTTTTAAGGTTTCTAATGCAGGGTAACATTCAACAGGCTTTAAAAAATGGTACCAACATAGAGGTCTTCATCTTGCCTGCTTTAGAGAATTCCAATTCAGCCATCCAGGAGAGGAATCCTGGAATTGCAGAAAGATGACCTTCTATCATCTAATGATGTCCCTTTGTTTGGGGGCAGGCCGTGGGGGTTGGATTTGGGGAAACATACTCTTCAATTGCTTGGAAATAGTAATATTACCCCATTTAGTTTCTGTTGATTCTTTTCCTAGTCTTTGCTAAGATAACGACTGCCACATTTTTCTTTACTTCTGTGCTCCAGCCCACACATCCCAATCAGTGCTATAGACAGTTCTAAATAATGGATCGCTCTTGTATCTTCAAAGGGAGAACAACCACGGCTCCTCCACTCTGGCATGGCAGCATGAGTTATTTTTTTGCACCAGGCTGAGCCAATTAAGGCTGCAAAACGCCTCTTCCATTCCATCTCTGTCTTCCACAGACCAACACTGAGGTGTGTTGCTCCGGGGGGGGGGGGGAGGGGGGATTAACATTCAGCCTGAACAAAAATTCTGGCGAACATGAAAGTTTGCTCACTATTTTGTGATGTTTTAATTGGTCCCAATAAAGAGATTCTGCTCCCTTTTGGATTCTATCGCAGCAACTTCCCCCTCCCCCGACCCTTGCCACAAGACTGTGCGAAAGAGGGCCTGTATCTGACAGCGGCTGACATTTCAGAACTCCTTGGAGTTGCATTTGTTTCGCAGAAGTTTTTAAAGGAAAGAGGCCCCTTTCTGTGTGATAGTCACTGGAATGACAAAGTCTCCCAAGGTGTAGCAGTGGGGCGCTAATTTAGATGGCTTTTTGGAAAGAAAGAAAGAAAAAAGATTAGACAAATTTACAGAGAATGGGTTTATCAACACCTCATGAGCCATGAGACTGCAGTAGGGCTACCAAATGGTCAGGAAAAAAAATCTGCTGTGCTTGTTGTTGTGTCTTTGCTGTCTGGGTGATCTGCAAAAAACAGCCCGTGAAGTTTCCCCCCCGCCACGTCATGGAAATAATATAGTCTCAGAATGCCTGCAAATCCAGACACTGCAGAAGGAGCTGGTAAATTAAAGCTGGTAATCTTATGTGATAGGCATACCAGGATGATCAGAGATCTGGAAACAAAGCCCTAGGAAGAGAGACTGAAAGAACTGGGCATGTTTAGCCTGGAGAAGAGAAGATTGAGGGGAGACATGATAGCATTGTTCAAATACTTAAAAGGTTGTCACACAGAGGAGGCGTGGGTTGAGAGACTAGCTCTGGTGCCATTAAAAAAAATTAAAATCTTTAATAGTTCTTGTCTGTGTCTGGAATGAACTATTAAAGATTTTAATCATTTCTAGTGGCACCAGAGCTAGTCTCTCAATCCGCGCCTGCACAGTGGTGCCTCCTTACCCTGCTAACTACACACACAGAGGGGGCCAGGATCTCTTCTCGATCATCCCAGGGTGCAGGACACTGAATAATGGGCTCAAGTTACAGGAAGCCAGATTCCGGTTGGACATCAGGAAAAACTTCCTGGCTTTCAGAGCAGTACGACAATGGAATCAGTTACCTAGGGAGGTTGTGGGCTCTCCCACATTAGAGGCATTCAAGAGGCAGCTGGAGAGCCAACTGTCGGGTATGCTTTGAGGTGGATTCCTGCATTGAGGGAATGCATAGGCCCCTTCCAACTCTACTAGTCTATGATTCTATGATATGGAATTTCCATGTACTACATAAGACCGTTGGGAGCAACTGACAGGGGAAGGAACCCTGCTGGCTGCTGTAGGAAGGAAATGGAACTTCATCTGATTGGGCAAGATAATCCTGAGTGACTGACAGATAAGGAAACTTATATCCTGCTCTCTCCCCTCCATTGTGGAGGCACCCAAAGAAGCTTGCAACTAAAAATAACAAAAGCAGCAAATAAAGCAATTATTTAATTAGAGTAGAAAATAAAATCCTATTCAATAAAATACAGAAGAAGCAGCAAAACTAAAAACCAAGATAAAAAATCATAACTAAACAAAAAGAAATGTCTATATCGCAACTAAATGAAAGGCCTGTTGGAAAAGGACAATTTTGAAGCTGGCACACTGGCAGAGTGTAAAACAGCCTAGCTTTCTGGGGACCATGACAGAAAAGGCCTTCTCACATATGCCCCCTCAGCTGTACCTCAGAAGGCAAGAGGATGTGGGGAAGAGCCTTCACAGATGATCTCAGAGAGTGGGGCGTTTGGTATGTGGGGAGGCTGCACTTTAGATATTACCATCTTAAGCCCATTAGAGCTTGAAAGGTGATAATCAGCACTTTGAATTGCACCTAGGAACCAGTGTGGTGTAGTGGCTAAAGTGTTGGACTGGGAGTCGGAAGATCTGGGTTCTAGTCCCCACTCAGCCATGGAAACCCATTGGTTGACTTTGAGCCAGTCACAGACTCTCAGCCCAACCTACCTCACAGGGTTGTTGTTGTGAGGATAAAATGGAGAGGAGGAGGATTATGTACGCCACCTTGGAGGGAAAAAGGCAGGATATAAATGCAATCAATCAATCAATCAATCAATCAATACCAGGTGCAATAAAGAAATAACATGTTCTCAAAACCTGGGCCAGTAAAAACAAATGCAGTAGCATTCTGCACAAATTGGATGTTTCTAGACAGTCTTCAAGGGCAGCCCCATATAGAGTCCATTATAGCAATCCTATCTAGTTGTAACAAATGCATGTGATCACAGCCAAACCCGATCTGTCCAGGAACAGGTGCAGTCAGCACACCTGTCAAACCTTAGGCAAAAGTGCACCTGGCCACAACTAAGTCCAGGACCACTGGGCTGCAAAATTGTTCAGCTGTGTCCAACCCAAATGTTCTATAGGGCAGGTTGGATTCAGAGCCAGGAAAGAAACATTGGTGAGAGAGAAACTAATGTAATTCCCTTCTGCTCTCTGCTCATCCTTCTTGAATGCAAAGGAACAAGTTGCCCTTTCCTCGTACATGAGATTCCTGGAGACGAAAGCACGTACGCAGCAACCACACCATAGAATTGATTGGAAACAAACAAACAAAGCCACAACAGACACAAGGTTAATGCTTTGACTTTGACTGGGGAGTTAATCACAAAGTGTAAAACCACAGGTCCATGCTGGAGGGCAGGCCGTATCCTGTTCCCTGTTTGCTCCGTCCTCCATGCAGAAGACTTGAAGGAGCAATTTGAAATTTGATCCTTCTGGGGAGCCAGAATCATTTGTCTTTTCCCCTTGTCTTGGTGGGAGCTAGAGATGGAATGATATAATTATATATATATGTGTGTGTGTGTGTGTGTGAGGGAGGGGGGGGAAAACAAAATTCATTTTGCCATCTGTTTTTGGCTGGGCTCTGTGATTTTAACAGCTGTGTGATATAGATTTAGCTTCTATCATGACAAGTGTATGGCAAATACACCATACTGAGCTAGAGAGCTGCCTCAGGTAGCAGGTGCTGAGGGCCGTGAGCAGAAGCGATGGAGGACAGAGCTGTGTGTGCCACACTGAGGTAGCCTGCTACCCCCAGCTGTGCTTTCGTTGTTGAAATAAGGTTTGCCTCCCAATCCAGGCAGCTTCTATTCTCATTCACCTCAGACAGCAAAATATCTTAGGCCAGCCCTGAAGGAAAGCATCACCTGCTGAATTTTTGTCGGTCACACAGGAGTTGCAAGAAAGGTGTGTCCACACACACAAAAGATGACTCCAGACAAGAGGAGGAAGAATACAGAAAGATTGTAAGGGCTCCTTTCTGATGGCTGCCTTCTTCCTAGGATGAGAAAGAGGGGGAGGAATCGAAGCCCCAGTGCTAAAAGCAGGATGAGGCCTCTCCTATTTCCACTAGGAGACAAGAGGCAGGGAGATCAGCTGAGCTGTTTGTCCTCAGGTTTGTGAAATTTCTGCAGCTGATGAAAAAGAAAGGCTGTGTGCAGACCGCAGTTCCCTTGGACGGCTGAGCTAACGAGGAGTCTAGTACATGGTGAAGAATTAATCACCCTCACAAGCTCAGTTATCTTTTAAAAGAGAAAAATAAAGTTTAAATTACCTTTTTTCCTCAAGGGAATCTTTTCTAACAGATACCCATTAACTTTTTTTTTACATTTATAGGACTTCTGGCACATTGTGCATTTCATGTCTGATCCTTAGCCAGTTTCTATCTTATTCTCCTGACATTTTTTATTTATTTATTTATTTTTATTTATTTATTATTACATTTATATCCTGCCTTTTTTCCTCCAAGGAACCCAAGGTGGCATACATAATCCTCTTCCTCTTCTCCACGTTAGCCTCACAACAACAACAACCCTGTGAGGTAAGTTGGGCTGAGAGTCTGTGACTGGCCCAAAGTCACCCAGTGGGTTTCCATGGCCGAGTGGGAACTAGAACCTGGATCTCAAATTTGCAGATGACACAAAATTGGGTGGGATATCTAATACCCCGAAAGACAGAAACAAACTTCAAAGTGATCTTGATGGGCTGGAGGGCTGGGCTGAAATCAACAGAATGAAATTTAAAAGGGATAAATGCCAAGTTCTACATCTAGGAAATAGAAACAAAATTCACAGTTGCAAGATGGGGGATACTTGGCTCAGCAATACTACAAATGAGAATGATCTTGGAATTGTTGTAGATCACAAGCTGAATATGAGCCAACAGTACAATATGGCTGCAAGAAAGGCAAATGCTATTTTGGGCTTCATTAATAGAAGTATAGCTTCCAAATCATATGAGGTACTGGTTCTCTCTATTCGGCCCTGGTTAGGCCTAATCTAGAGTATTGCGTCCAGTTCTGGGCTCCACAATTCAAGAAGGACGCAGACAAGCTGGAGTGTGTTCAGAGGAGGGCAGCCAGGATGATCAGAGGTCTGGAAACAAAGCCCTATGAAGAGAGACTGAAACAACTGGGCATGTTTAGCCTGGAGAAGAGAAGATTGAGGGGAGACATAATAGCACTCTTCAAATATTGAAAAGGTTGTCACACAGAGAAGGGCCAGGATCTCTTCTCGATCATCCCAGAGTGCAGGACACGGAATAATGGGCTCAAGTTACAGGAAGCCAGATTCCGGCAGGGCATCAGGAAAAGCTTCCTGACTGTAAGAGCAGAAACAATGGAACCAGTTACCTAGGGAGGTTGTGGTCTCTCCCACATTAGAGGACTTTAAGAGGCAGCTGGACAACCATCAGTCAGGTATGCTTTGAGGTGGATTCCTGCATTGAGGGAATGCATAGGCCCCTTCCAACTCTACTAGTCTATGATTCTATGATATGGAATTTCCATGTACTATATAAGACGGTTGGGAGCAACTGACAGGGGAAGGAACCCTGCTGGCTGCTGTAGGAAGGAAATGGAACTTCATCTGATTGGGCAAGATAATCCTGAGTGACTGACAGATAAGGAAACTTATATCCTGCTTTCTACCCTCCATTGTGGAGGCACCCAAAGAAGCTTGCAACTAAAGATAACAAAAGCAGCAAATAAAGCAATATCAATTAGAGTAGAAAATAAAATCCTATTCAATAAAATCCAGAAGCAGCAGCCAAACTAAAAACCAAGAAAAAAATCATAACATATGAGGGATATATATGAGGTAAGTACTTAAGTTTCATCATACTTAAGTTTGGCTGGATTGTACCTTTGATAACCAACTTTAAAAAAAGAAAAGGAAAAGGCAAGCAAAAATTACCTTCATGCTATTATTGATATAGTTCCTGTGGAGGCATCTAGGGCACCACCTAAACCACTTTTATAAGATCAGTTTCAGTTTATGTGGCCTGAGGATGTGGGCAAGGTGCTTGGAAGTGTTCAGCCAACCATGTGTATTCCTGATTCTTGCCCATCTTGGCTACTTATATCGAGCCAAAGCAGACTGACTAGATATATTCAGGAAATGATAAATGCCATGGTGTCATGTCTAACCCTAGTGCCCCTGTTTTGGGAGAAGTTGTTTCAGGTAATCAATCAGAATCAGATTCAGAACTAGAAGACGCAGCGCCAGACACCAGCCAGCCTGTACCAGTGGGGGAGGAAGCTCTCACGGGCGATTCCCCAGCTGGGAGTCAGCCCTCTCCAGAGCTTATCTCCTCAAGGCCAAATCCTACACACTCAGTGGGAAATGAGGTTTCTTCCGGGGGTGAGCATTCCGACAACCTAGCTGAAGCTGAAACACATGGCACGAAAGGAAGGCGTGAGAAGGTCCAAGAGATTACACCAGAACCTGCCACCCGAAAAAAGGCACTTTGAAGTTACGGGTGTTTGAGAAGTAGCTTCTTATTCTTCTTGAACGGACAATTGTCTTGCTTAGTTTGCATAGTTTTGCCTAGGGGGACCAAGAGGCTAGACTCTATTCAGGTAGACGAGACACGTATATTGCTTAATAAAGCTTTGTGGATTACTTAGCAAGCCTCGTCATTTGCCTCCCATCGAAAGTAAGAGCGTCATTTGCCTCCCATCGAAAGTAAGAGCGTTCTAGGAAACACGACACTTGGCTACCTAAATGTTGAGTATTATAAACCCAATAAGAATGAAGAGTCCAATAAGAACTAATTATAGCCCTGAGTAATGCACTGTTGTAAGATTATACCAAGTGATCATGATTCTGCAAAAGGTTCCAAAAGATACCTCCAACATTCGTGATTTTAAACTGCCCTGGAAATTTTTAATTGAAGGACAGTACGCACATGTTTTAAATAAGTAAGTAAACTTCCTCACCTGAAAAATACAATACTTCCCAAAGCTCATAGACATTGCCTATGAACAGATGTTAAGATGCCCCCAGTGAAAATGAAAGATGTATGTTTCTGACAAACATCCATAAAATAACTAGGATGCGAGTAATCGCTTGTGAGATCCACACCTTTAGCTCATCCTGAAGGATTGATGGCAACACAGGGCACAAAAGTGTTCACGGCACGGCAGAGGAATTCACAGAAGGGTGTTCCATGAGCACTTGTGGCTGAAGTGCTGGGTTCTACTTCAGTATGCTTGATGTATTCCTCCCTACTAGGCCCTAATTCTCACTGACATGGCAAACCTGGGTCTGGTCTGTGCCCCTTCAGATTGCAAATTTGGGCTGAGATGGTTGAATCCTCCTTCATAGAATAACAGAGCGAGGCCGGGGAGGAAGAATCCATTTCCAAAGCCCTGCCAGAGGGGCCAGCTGGAGGGAAATAAGTTTGGCAGCTCCAAGGATGGCATATTTTCCATTCTTTGTTAGACATGACAGGGAAATTAAAGAACTTTGGATCCTGTGGGTCCAAAACCGCCATCGATTCACCCACACGTTTTACATTAACATTCTCAGAAATGTGCATTCCAAATTTATTTTCTCCAAACAGCTCTATCTTCTCGCTTTATGTGAATGGATTTAAAAGATAGAGGGGGGGAGAGAGAGCTTTCTTGAATGGTCGCATGGCAGGTGCCCTAATATTAAACAGAAAGATCAAGCAAACCCTTTCACCACTTCCGCTTACCTTGCATCTGCCACTGTTGTTCGGACCACTGCCCAGGCCACTACAAATACTGCTGGAAACCCTAAAAATATGGGGTGGGTGGGTGGAAATAATTGCCAACTGTTAGAACAGATCCGCCTTGAGGAACAACAACAAAGAGTCTTGATCTAAGTATATCAATGTGAAATTGCTGAAATACAATTCCTCAAGAGATTCAGTTCTACTTCCTGTGGTATGAATAAAGACAAAGGGGTTATTTTAATCACACTACATAGGTTAATACGCTCATCGTTGCATGATATCTGTGTACCACCCAACAACATTTGGTGAATGGTAACTGTTAAGGTAATTATCACTGTCTGTATTTTCTGCATTTCAATTCCAACACAGTTTGCATTTCTACACCCACCCACCCACCCACCCACCACGTGAATATAAATCTGCCAATTTGGGTTCAACATTTCATGCGTTGGATAAAGTGGACAGTGTCTATGAAAGCTTATGCCAGAATAAATGCTTTAGACTTTAAGGTGCCACAAGTCACTGGGCTCAACTTCACCAGGCAGGATATTCCACTATGAAAGTGGTATGAAAGTAGTATATAAAAGGCAGGAGCCACACTACTGCTTTATAGTGGTACTGAAGTGCACTGACAACTGTTGGGACCCGTGACACATACTGCTTTCATACCACTTTCATAGTTTAATATCCTGCTTGGTGTAGATGTGTCAATGGGCCCCAACAGTTGTCGGTGCACTTCATTAACACTATAAAGCAGTAGTGTAGATCCTGCAGTGCACTTCAGTAGCACTATAAAGCAGTATTGTGACTCCTGTCTTTTATACACCGCTTTCATTGTGGAATATCCTGCTTGGTGTAGATGAGCCCTCTGTTGCAACAGACTAACATGGCTACCCGTCTGGAAATTGCCCTTGAGGAATGAAACAGTAATTTAAAATTGCTTTCTTCTCATGCTAAGGAAAAGAGTAGAAGAATTTAGAAGGCACTGGCACAAAGAAGGACGAAGTCCTTCCTCTCCACAAAGCAGAACTTCTAAAAGATCACTTATCCAAACTCTGGGCGCTTCTAGACCCAAATTGCACTCTGGATTCAAACACTGATCACCCACAAAGCACAAGATGAAGCTGGGAGTGCAGAGACAAGTGTGATCTGATCAGGGATAGTTCAGATGTACCAGCAGGACTGGAATAGGAGGAGATGCTGTCACTGCAGGTGAACTGCAATAGTCGCTCAGCCCTCGTAACAGGCAGAAGCTCTAACACTTAACTTTCTACATGCGGGGTGGGGGGGCTGTTTTCCTCCTAGCATTGCATGTGAGGTCTGTGAAGGCATATTGCTTACAACTCCACTCATGGAAGCCTCCACTGGATCAAAAGGCTTTCCATCAGCAGAGGGACACCAAATGGACACAACCATCATATAAAATTAAAAAATGGAACTCAAATTAGTAGTAGCTTAGAAGGCGAGATTTAACGCTATCAGTCAGAGAAAAAAGTATATAGGGCTTATCATAACTATCATGGCGTTTATCACAATGCTTGAAGTACACTTCCTTTCCAGTGGATCTAAAACCATCCCACTTTTTAATGGGCATAATTGGATCTGACCTAATTTGAAACAAAATCATCACACTTCCTTTTTCCTACTTCAAGTACTTTTCTGAATAATGTTGTTTTCTACAGTATGTGTACAAAGTGTACAAAATATATGAAATGTACCTTTCATTATTCTGTAAAACCACTCTGATATTGAAGAAAGAAAAAGTTTCTTCCAGTACTGAACTGTTGCCATCGTTAAACAAATTTGCCACATTTATTTATTGCATTTCTATACCGCTCAATAGCCAAAGCTCTCTGGGAGGTTTACAAATACTTTCCCATCTACCATTTGATTAAGGTAATTTAGATGCATCTGCGTCTTATGCACCAATAAGCGTAGAGCAGAGCATTTTTGGATTTAAAGAATAAAATAGTTTTTAACACGTTTTTCAAACACCAGAACTGATCTCTCTTTTTAGCATCCACATTTATCTGGGGTGAACCATACAATGGAGACTATTTTGATTTAACAGCTGGCCCATCTATTCCATCATCCTGTTTCCTACACTGGCAAACCATATGCCTAGGGTGACCATATGGAAAGGAGGACAGGGCTTCTTTATCTTTAACAGTGGCATAGAAAAGGGGATTTCAGCAGGTGTCATTTGTATATATGGGGAACCTAGTGAAATTCCCTCTTCATCACAACAGTTAAAGCTGCAGGAGCTATACTAGAGTGACCAGATTTAAGAGAGGGCAGGGCACCTGGAGCTTTAACTGTTGTGATCAAGAGGTTCTCCATATATACAAATGACACCTGCTGACATTCCCTTTTCTATGCAACTGTTAAAGATATAGGAGCCCTGTCCTCCTTTTCATATGGTCACATTAATTTTCTTAATATGTCTATTAAGAAAATTCACTAGAGAGCTCACAGCTGCATTTGTGATAAAAAGACCACACTATTCTATTGTAGGTGGAGGTAAAACTAGAGCTGTACAAGGAAACCTATGGTGTCATCAATGCTTAGAGGTAACTGTCTGATAAGCATAACTGCTGTATGTTGTCACACAGTTTCAGTGCATGGATCCACACATTTCTTTAATAAAGCCATATCATCACAAGGGACTTACTATTAATCAATTTGGGAGATCACCTCTCTCTCATGGTGACTTAGGTAGGGTGACCATATGGAAAGGAGGACAGGGCCCCTGTGTCTTTAACAGTTGTATAGAAAAAGGAATTTCAGCAGGTGTCATTTGTATGCATACAGCACCTGGTGAAATTCCCTCTTCATCACAAGACTTAAAGCTTCAGGAGCTGTACTAGAGTGACCAGATACAAAAGAGGGTAGGGCTCCTGCAGCTTTAACTGTTATGATGAAGAGGGAATTTCACCAGGTTCTCTATATATACAAATGACACCTGATGAAATTCCCTTTTCTATGCAGCTGTTAAAGATATAGGAGCCCTGTCCTCCTTTTCATATGGTCACCCTACATATGCCACCACGCAAAGCACGTGAGCAGGACACGAGTGCAAGAGCAGCACGCTCCTGCTCCTATTCCCCAGTGATGGATATTTAGATCCTGGAAGTGGTACACAGACATCAGGACAAGCAGCACTGCCTATTCAGTCTTCTATTTAATGTGAAATATGAGATTACATGGGAATAAGCCGCACTGAACACACTTTTGAGTAGACCTGTGCAGGATTACAACTGTCAGTCTGGATTCTGACCCATTCATTTGGAAATATGTGTAGCCCACCTTCTGACCTTGCAGCTTATAAAAATCAGTAATAAAACAACGGGGGTAATAAACTAAAATTGCAAATCCATGAACTTTAGAATGGACAACGCTAATCTAACTTCAAATGGAAAGAGATTTTTGGAACGAGGCACAATGTACCTTACCCCAGCCTGTTAAGATAAAACCCCACAGGTGCTTGGTATCCGAAAAGAAAGCCACAAATATTAAGCTGTGCAGGTAGAGGCCTTCAACCAAGATCCAGTAGTAGTTGGTTGTCAAGAAGTAAACAAACATCACCACGGTAATCTTGCACCATACCTGTCAATCCATCCAAAAGAAAGAAATCCAAGTGCTGTAATTGCAGAAATCATTCAATCTAACAACATACTTGCAGACAGACCCTAATCTTCTACCTTCCAATGTCTTTATTAGTTAGACATCACAAGGCATCGAAGCCAAGACTATACCATGCTTTATGTTAATCTAATTTCAATAGGTTTTACTGGTGTTTCCCCAACTTCCCCATATTAATTTGAATGTAACCCTTGCGAGAAGAACAATAACCAGGCATTTAATTTATTTATTAATTAATTACATTTCTATACCGCCCAATAGCCGGAGCTCTCTGGGTGGTTCACAAAAATTACAAACATTCAAAGTATAAAACAACAGTTTAAGACACAATTATTGCCAGCTCCTTAAATTGATTGATGTGTTTCTATACTGCCCAATAGCCAAAGTTCTTTCAGACCAGCTCCACACTTTGCAGCCATTTTGTTTGTCTTAGCTTGACCCTGTGAAAAGGAGGACAGGGCTCCTGAATCTTTAACAATGGCATAAAAAGGGGGATTTCAGCAGGTGTCATTTGTATATATGGGGAACCTGGTGAAATTTCCTATTCATCACACCAGTTAAAGCTGCAGGAGCTATACTAGAGTGGCCAGATACAAAAAAAGGCAGGGCACCCGCAGCTTTAACTGTTGTGATGAAGAGGGGATTTCATCAGGTGCTGCATGCATACAAAAATGACACCTGCTGAAATTCCCTTTTTTATGCAACCGTTAAAGATACAGGAGCCCTGTCCTCTTTTTCATATGGTCGCCCTAGTTTGTCTCAGCTAAACTGGTGTTTTCTGCAACAACGTATAAACTGTGAATTACAGATGTGTTTCCTTAAATATTCAAATAGACCTGTCTGGGAGCTGCAACTCAGTTAAGGCTTCCAGATGCATATTGAAAGGCACACATCTGTTGCTCACGCGTTTTTATACGCCTAGCATGTCAGTGATGACCAGGGAAAAGGGCTGGGCCAATGGGAATACTGAAGTTGCTTCCTAGGCAGTCTCTGCATGCCCAAATGGAAGGCTCCCAAGGGCGTAACTTGAAGGCACTCACTGAATCAGACTTTGGGCCTATTCAGACAACACGCTAAGCCATGGTTAGGCCGCTAACACTTTTATAGCAAATGGTTAATGAGCGTGTTTAAACCGTGGTTATGTAGCCACTGTGGTTAGGAATGGCTGACACAACATGCTAAATCATGGTTCACTCGACACTCTAAGCCATAATGTTTAGCTCAAAATGCTTAATCACCGTGGCTTAGGGTGTCTTCTGAACAGGGTCCATAGTCTCTTCCATCAACACCGCTGCCTTCAATCCTTGCCATTCTGTTCTTCAAAGCACAATAGACCCCTGAATCTGGCATAAGAATTGACCTTGTGGGAAATCTACTATGGATCATAGTAGATTTCAGTTCTGGGGGAATTCTGGGGTATTTGATGCTAATTAATGGAATATTTTAATGGTAATTTTATATATTTTGTTATGTAAGCTGCTCAAATATTTTGTTATAGAAAGCTGTATACAAGTAATAATAATAATAACAATAACAATAACAACAACAACAACAACAACAATATAATCAAGCAAGCATGTGGTCCTGCCAGCTGGGTTCTTTAAAAATATCCTCAGATACTGGCTGGATAAAATAATATTTATCAGTAATTCCATTAACGCTAGATGGAGAAACCAGAGTAAGAGGAGGGGAGACGTACTTACGTACTGAGACTTGCCCATGCCTGGAGCCACTATAGTATTTCGTAGGTCACCCATGAGCAGCGAGTCCAGCTCTTTGACTCCAATATGAGTATGAACTACCTTGTCTTTGATAAAGATTATGGTAGCTCTGAGCATAAAAGATACAAACAAATGCAGATGTATGTAGTTCCGGGTGCAATGGAGCCTCCTGTGGGAGGGAAAGAACTGTTAAAGTGATTATAAGAATTTATGAAGAGTCCTGCTGGATAAGACGGTAGGCATCACCCAACAGGGCACAGAACCTTGGCCAATTCCGTTGTGACCTCGCCGATTCTGCTATGCGCAAGATTAATGGCGATTTACCACTTTTGGGATAGAGTGACCATATGGAAAGGAGGACAGGGCTATTTCAGCAATATCTATTCGGGGAAATGTGCAGTTGGGAACACCTTAAATCATCTATGCCAGCAATGTCCATGGGGGGAATTGCACAATTGCGCTATAGTGCTTCAGCGGATTTGAGGGTGCATCAGGTGCCTTCCTACAGGAGGCATCTGTATGTGAGATTTTGTTCCGTTCCTGAAAACACCCAAGTGCTTATTTGCACCACTCCTTTTTCGGTGCACCTGGGGTTTTCACTCCTTTGTGTGTAACCAGGCATGGTTTTGATGGTGCATGGGGTGCCTCCCAACTAGGGAAGGCTGTGTATGAAGCGTTGCCCCGATCCTGCAAAGTTCCAAGTGTGTATTTGCGCCACCCCCTTTTCAGTCCACCCCCTTTTCGGTTTTCACTTCTTTGTGTGCAACTGCGCAGGGCTTTGATGGTGCATTATTCCTGAACTGTGATTCACTCACCTGAAGTAGCCAATGATGAAAATAGCCACTGCTAGCGAGCTGAAGGAGACGGAGTATCCAACTGTGTACATAATATAGAGGCGTTCAAAGAATTCCCTCTGGAGAAAACAAGAACACAAGAACGTCTAGGATATCTTTTTCACTTGAGTACACAATTGTCAGCTTTGGAATTGTCTGCAATGTTTTTCTCTTAAAAATCAAGAAGTTCTAAAATATGTCTATTAAGAAAATTCACTCGAGAGCTCACAGCTGCATTTGTGATATAAAGACCACACTATTCTATCGTAGGTGGAAGTAAAGCTAGAGCTGTACAAAGAAACCTATTGTGTCATTAATGCTTGGAGATAACTCTCTGATAAGCATAACTGCTGTATGTTGTCACACAGTTTCAATGCATGGATCCACACATTTCTCTAATAAAGCCATATCATCACAAGGGACTTCCTATTAATCAATTTGGGAGATCACCTCTCTCTCTCATGGTGACTTAGGTAGGGTGACCATATGGAAAGGAGGACAGGGTCCCTGTGTCTTTAACAGTTGTATAGAAAAAGGAATTTCAGCAAGTGTCATTTGTGTGCATACAGCACCTGGTGAAATTCCCTCTTCATCACAAGACTTAAAGCTGCAGGAGCTATGCTAGAGTGACCAGATACAAAAGAGGGTAGGGCTCCTGCAGCTTTAACTGTTGTGATGAAGAGGGAATTTCACCAGATGCTGCATGCATACAAATGACACCTGCTAAAATTCCATGTTCTATGCAACTGTTAAAGATATAGGAGCCCTGTCCTCCTTTTCCTATGGTCACCCTAAATTTAGGAGATTTACCATGTGCTACACAACTACAGAAAGGTGACATTTCTTAGAACGTGATAGTCTAACACACTTCCAATCCAGTTATTATCAACAGATACACATTATCTCTTACAGAACAATCTTATTATAAGAATTAAAATAGATTTAGCTCTTTCTGCTCTGGATTTATGGATTGGATCAGCCTTCCCCAGCCATGGCTGGCTGGGGGAGGCTGGGATCTGTAGGGTACCAGGTCAGGGAAGGCTGGATTGGGCTGTTAATGAGTAAAAGGAGCCAGCTGGGGTTCCCCAATATTCTCAGCACCACAACCTCATCAAAAGGGACATTACATCTCTACTCCTTCCTGGAGAAAGTGCCCATACCTTGCCTGGGCTGATTTCTGCTTGCAGGAAGCGAAGGCACTCAGAATAATTTGACCATGTTCGATTCAAACTTTGCACATAGATCCATGTTCCATTTAAGCTGCAATTCCTGAATGCCATGCCTGAAAGAAAGAAATGATGCTCAGTGTTCAGGGCCCAGTGCTCTTCAACGTTTTTATTAATGATTTGGACGAGGAGGTGCAGGGAGCGCTTATTAAATTTGCAGATGACACAAAATTGGGTGGGATAGCTAATACCCTGGAAGACAGAAACAAACTTCAAAGTGATCTTGATAGGCTGGAGTGCTGGGCTGAAAACAACAGGATGAAATTTAATAGGGATAAATGCCAAGTTCTACATCTAGGAAATAGAAACAAAATTCACAGTTACAAGATGGGGGATACTTGGCTCAGCAATACTACAAACGAGAAGGATCTTGGAATTGTTGTAGATCACAAGCTGAATATGAGCCAACAGTGCGTTATGGCTGCAAGAAAGGCCAATGCTATTTTGGGCTGCATTAAGAGAAGTATAGCTTCCAAATCACGTGAGGTACTGGTTCCTCTCTATTCGGCCCTGGTTAGGCCTCATCTAGAGTATTGCATCCAGTTCTGGGCTCCACAATTCAAGAAGGACGCAGACATGCTGGAGCGTGTTCAGAGGAGGGCAACCAGGATGATCAGGGGTCTGGAAACAAAGCCCTATGAAGAGAGACTGAAAGAACTGGGCCTGTTTAGCCTGGAGAAGAGAAGATTGAGGGAAGACATGAGAGCACTCTTCAAATACTTAAAAGGTTGTCACACAGAGGAGGGCCAGGATCTCTTCTCGATTATTATTATTATTATTTATTTATATAGCACCATCAATGTACATGAATCGATCCTCCCAGAGTGCAGGACACGGAATAACGGGCTCAAGTTAAAGGAAGCCAGATTCCAGCTGGACATCAGGAAAGCTTCCTGACTGTTAGAGCAGTACGACAATGGAACCAGTTACCTAGGGAGGTTGTGGGCTCTCCCACACTAGAGGCCTTCAAGAGGCAGCTGGACAACCATCTGTCAGGGATGCTTTAGGGTGGATTCCTGCATTGAGCAGGGGGTTGGACTCGATGGCCTTGTAGGCCCCTTCCAACTCTGCTATTCTTTGATTCTATGATGCTTCTCTTGGTTTATTGACATTTCTCCCCACCTAGGTTTTGTGCCCGATAAAACCAGGGAGAAGTGTACAGTTGGTACCTTTGTGATTGAAGTCATATATATAAGAAGGGCATGGCACAGCTAACGTTTTCCCTGCTGACCCCCGGGGCCAGCAAATTAGACCATCCCATTCTGGAAAGCAATCGCCTCCTGCAGAAAAACAAAAGAAAGAAGCAGATAGAAGATATGGAAGAGCATGAGAAATACAATACAAGTCCCTTTATATTTTTAAAATTACCTTCTCCAAGTTAGTCAAGGAAGCTGAAAATATCTGCTTCATTTGTGAATGAGCCAAAGTGAACACCAATACAGATTCGGACAAATAGGCCATTTTTGTGCAAAACTAGTGTACTTCATCACGGATGCAATAATCACTTGATTGCATATATATTTATATTGAAATATGCATGTTAACTCTTATAAGACAGTGTTGCTTGTAACTGAATTTTTCAGGGAAAGTAATATGCCATCTTGTTTCCTTGTAGCTTTATATCTTTGTGAGATAGGATGGCTCAGAGCCGGCTGAAGCAACGTGCAGCTTGAGGTGAAGCAGGAAATGGTTCTCCTCCACCATGTCAGGGTGTCTAAAACTCAAAGCTGGACCTATAAAGCCTTATATGGCTTGGGACCACAATACCTGACGGAACGCCTCTCCCGACATGAACCTACCCGCTCACTGCGCTCAACATCTAAGGTCCTCCTCCGAGTGCCTACTCCGAGGAAAGCTCGGAGGATGGCAACAAGGGACAGGGCCTTCTCAGTGGTGGCCCCCCAATTATGGAATGATCTCCACGACGAGGCTCGCCTGGCACCAACATTGTTATCTTTTCGGCGCCAGGTTAAGACCTTTCTCTTCTCCCAGGCATTTAACAGCATTTAACAACATATGCCAAGTGTGTTTGTTTTTAGTGGGCCCCAGAACTGTTGTTGCTTAAAATGGATACTGTTTTATACTGTTGTTTTTATATTTTTGATGGTTTTAAATCTTGTATACTTTTTTAATGTTCACTGTTTTTAACTCTTGTAAAACGTCCAGAGAGCTTCAGCTATGGGGCAGTATATAAATTTAATAAATAAACAAATTTATTTTAACACTCGAGGAAGAAAATCCTGAAATACCTCACCCCTTCCCTGGAAATAAAATAAAATAAAATAGGTTAACAATGAAATTACTAGCAATTTGCTGCCCTTTCACGACATCCAAAATGTGTATAGTAGAGCTGACCCTGGGATGGCTTAAAGCAAACAATTTGCCCAAGGCCAACCAAATTGATTTAGGGATGATCAGGATTTTGAGATTCCCTTACATGGGAGAAAGCCCCATTGAACTCAGTGGGAGTTACTTCTGAGTAGACATGTGCATTCCAAGTCTCCCCACTCAAAAACACACAATCAATGCAATGCATCACACCAGCTCCTCAGATGAGCGGAGGCATTCAGTTAAGCTCAGATTGACAAAGAAACAGCTCTTGATACTGTTTGCGTACAATAACTCATCGGTGAGAGTTTAACACCAGGTACAGCAATTGGTCAATGCAATTTCTGTGAACTGTTTGTAGTGCTATTGGAATGAGACTTGAACATAGAAAACATAGCCACATTTTCTCTGGAATGAAGTAAATAGAAGTATAGCTTCCAAATCACGTGAGGTACTGGTTCCTCTCTATTCGGCCCTGGTTAGGCCCCATCTAGAGTATTGCGTCCAGTTCTGGGCTCCACAATTCAAGAAGGACACAGACAAGCTGGAGCGTGTTCAGAGGAGGGCAGCCAGGATGATCAGGGGTCTGGAAACAAAGCCCTATGAAGAGAGACTGAAAGAACTGGGCATGTTTAGCCTGGAGAAGAGAAGATTGAGGGGAGACATGAGAGCACTCTTCAAATACTTAAAAGGTTGTCACCTACATGGTGACCATAAGGAAAGGAGGACAGGGTTCCTATGTCTTTAACAGTTGCATAAGAAAGGGAATTTCAACAGGTGTTATTTGTACATATGGAGAACCTGTTGAAATTCCCTCTTCATCACAACAATTAAAGTGCAGGAACTGTACTAGAGTGACCAGATACAAAAGAGGGTAGGGCTCCTGTAGCTTTAACTGTTGTGATGAAGAGGGAATTTCACCAGGTGCTGCATGCATACAAATGACACCTGCTGAAATTCCGTGTTCTATACAACTGTTAAAGACACAGGAACCCTGTCCTCCTTTTCATGTGGTCATCCTAGTTTAGATCTCTTACTACTATGCATATTGCTAGCAATCCTATGGTCCCTAGAATGGAACTCCTCCACCCTGAGAGCAGGAAGTCTACAGGCAAAGAAGAGGGAAGAACCTGGGAAGTTCCTCTGTACTGCAGTGGGAAAGTCCATCACTTCTGGTCCTCTACCATCAAAAATCCAGTGACAAAGAGAACAGACAGAAGGCATGCCAGAGGCAGATCCAGAAAGGCTTCGGATCTGCAGGATCCCCAACTCTGTTTCCCCCCAACACACCCCTGCAATAGGGGAGAAGTTATGCCAGTTCTGGAGCTGAAGTCATTTATTTGCCTCTCAGTGACAGCAATGGGAGGGGTGGGTGGGTGGCTGTTTTAAACCCAGCAGGGCAAAGGCAGTGTCAGTTCAACCACTTCAGATTGTTCCTCCTCTGCCCCTCCCTTGGATTGTGCTGCCCATTAAATAAATACCCCAACAAACATGAAATAAGTCACTGAAAAGATATTCTATAACGTTTGATCTGCATGTGGTTCTTCAATGAGTGACAGGCAAAAATATAGTTGGGTTCATCTTGATTTAAGCTTGGAGATTAGTAACCTTGTTCATCAGAGATCAAGAATATATATATATATATATATATATATATATATATATTCAGTAAACAAAAACCTACAGTTTACAAAACAATGTTTTGGCTCTACAGTTTTCAACTGAGAACCAAAAAGCAGGGAAATTGGGAGTTAAGGCTCACCAGCCTTAACACCACATCCTCCCTATGGAGGCAGAAAGTGCCAGTGAAATTCTCATTCTCCCAAAGCAGATAAACCATGAGGACAGGATGGAGAATAGGATATGCAGAGGTGACTGTAAGGTTGTGGAAAACTGATGACAAATAACTTAGGGCCACCTACTTCTCTTTTTTTGTTTAGAGCAGCCCTTCCCCAACCTGGTGCCTTCCAAAGGTGTTGGACTACAAGTCAATGCATGTGAAATACCTGCAAATGTTTTAGAAATTCTGGATAGAATAAGAAAAAAACACAAGTGACTTAGATACTTCACCTTCTTGTAGCTGAGATGTAATGTTTAGCTCACACTGAACTTTAGCCTCCAGGAGAAGATAAATCTGATCCTCCATTGTAATGGTATAATCCATGTCCTCCTGGCAAAGAAAAGCCCACAGAGAAATAAAGCAACCATAAAAGCTTGGCTGTGCTTTCATTCTGAAGAATTCGGTACACTTCTGAGTAATGAATACCTGAAGCTGTTGCCATAGTTAAGTAAGTCCCCAGTACTCTTATTTTGCACATAAAGGAATCTCATTTTGTTTTCATCACCTTGGGCTTCAGAAAGTGAGAGGTTTTTTTTCCTAGCAATAGTTCCATTTTGTACCATTTTCTAAAGTCTAAGTAAGACAGACATTAGCATTTCCTTCAATAGAATAGTTATTTAAGAAGTAAAAAAGAAAGAAATTAACTGCTTTGTGTTCTGAAGACTTTTACTTAGCAGTTTCACTTTCCTATACATGGATTTTTTTTTATAGTTGTTTGCACCATATGGCTGGAAGACTTCTTTGAAAGAACAGCAAGTTAACTGCAATATTCGCTTACAAAACCTGTTTGCCGCAGCAAAAGCCAAGTTTGCCTAGTCAGGCAAGATCAGCTTCTGTAGAAGCAAAAGAGGAACAGCTTCTTTAACAAGATGGCTGCAACTGCTAAGGACAAGTCGGTGTACTCAGTGCTTGCACGAGAGGTTCCTTTCCTTTCCTTCCTCCTTTTAATATTTCCACTCCAAGCTTTAGCTAGCTGGTACCTGGAATCTTTTTATTCCTGCCTTGCCAATAGTTCAGAACAGCGCTGGATGGGAGCACCACATTTTTCCTCAGACTGCTAAATCAGCAGAACACTCCTCCCCACACAGTTGAAAGTGTGTATAAACCCAATCTAGATTTATCTAACTGGTTATACTAATAATGATGGTGGAATCCTTAAGTGCTCAAAGCACTTCTCATACAATATTTCAATCCATACGATAGGTGGTGGAACCTACCAGAAAGGGGTGCAGTGCAGAGAGCTCTTATTTAGGGTTCTAATCAGCCAGCCATGACCTTTTCCAGGGTACTCCATTCCACCTTCCCCTGTTACAGTCAGTCGTCATTCCTGGACCTGTCAGACCTGTCTCAGCTCTCTTAGTAAGACACGGTTTTAGAAGTGAACCGCCCAGAGAGCTTCGGCTATTGGGCGGTATAAAAATGTAATAAATAAATAAATAAATAAAATAAGTGTCTGAATCCTGCCACAAACAAATCACCAGAACCAGATTCTGGAAGTTAACAGCAAGCCCAGTTGCTCTTAAAATTCCAGTCCCCTGGAATGTCACCTAAATGGATTAGGCAGAAATATTAGGTCTTTAAAAAAAACCAGTTATTGAAGATTCAGTTAAAGGAAGAAAGACATTTAAGCAAAATTTGAATCCTGTCTCCACTGTATATTTGAGCCTTTCCAGAGAAAAGGCATGTAGCAGAAAGAGTAAATTTCTGTCTAGCCAGATGATTTTATCAGGAAGGCACAGTATGATTTGGAGTCGGTTGTATTAAAGCACTTGTGAGTTCTGTCTCATTTCACTTAATAATACAGCCTGCACACAGCCTATTGATGAAACTGAGCAGGGCTACATTGACTACATGTTGTTGTTTATTTGTTCAGTCGCTTCCGACTCTTCGTGACTTCATGGACCAGCCCACGCCAGAGCTTTCTGTCAGCCGTCGCCACCCCTAGCTCCCCCAAGGTCAAGTCTGTCACCTTCAGAATATCATCCATCCATCTTGCCCTTGGTCCTTCCTTTTGCCTTCCACTTTCCCTAGCATCAGCCTCTTCTCCAGGGTATCCTGTCTTCTCGTTATGTGGCCAAAGTACTTCAGTTTTGCCTTTAATACCATTCCCTCAAGTGAGCAGTCTGGCTTTATTTCTTTATTTCCTGGAGTATGGACTGGTTTGGTCTTCTTGTAGTCCAAGGGACTCTCAGAATTTTCCTCCAACACCACAGTTCAAAAGCATCTATCTTCCTTCGCTCAGCTTTCCTTATGGTCCAGCTCTCGCAGCCATAGGTTACTACGGGGAATACCATTGCTTTAACTATGTGGACC
The DNA here is from genome assembly GCF_023053635.1 of Elgaria multicarinata webbii. Taxonomy (NCBI): domain Eukaryota; kingdom Metazoa; phylum Chordata; class Lepidosauria; order Squamata; family Anguidae; genus Elgaria; species Elgaria multicarinata. The sequence continues at coordinate 21,560,330 of NC_086172.1, forward strand.
TTTGTTGTCAGTGTGGTGTCTCTGCTCTTAACTATTTTATCAAGATTTGGCATTGCTCTCCTCCCAAGAAGTAAACGTCTTCTGATTTCCTGGCTGCAGTCAGCGTCTGCGGTAATCTTTGCACCCAGAAATACAAAGTCTGTCACTGCCTCCACGTTTTCTCCCTCTATTTGCCAGTTATCAATCAAGCTGGTTGCCATAATCTTGGTTTTTTTGAGGTTTAACTGCAACCCAGCTTTTGCACTTTCTTCTTTCACCTTTGTCATAAGGCTCCTCAGCTCCTCCTCGCTTTCAGCCATCAATGTGGTGTCATCTGCATATCTGAGATTGTTAATGTTTCTTCCTGCAATTTTAACTCCAGCCTTGGATTCGTCAAGCCCAGCACGTCGCATGATGTGTTCTGCATACAAGTTGAATAGGTAAGGTGAGAGTATACAACCCTGCCGTACTCCTTTCCCAATCTTAAACCAGTCCATTGTTCCGTGGTCTGTTCTTACCGTTGCTACTTGTTCGTTATACAGATTCCTCAGGAGGCAGACAAGATGACTTGGTATCCCCATACCACCAAGAACTTGCCACAGTTTGTTATGATCCACACAGTCAAAGGCTTTAGAATAGTCAATAAAACAGAAATAGATGTTTTTCTGGAACTCCCTGGCTTTCTCTATTATCCAGCGGATATTGGCAATTTGGTCTCTAGTTCCTCTTCCTTTTCTAAACCCAGCTTGTACATCTGGCAATTCTCGCTCCATGAATTGCTGGAGTCTACCTTGCAGGATCTTGAGCATCACCTTGCTGGCATGTGAAATTAGTGCCACTGTCCGATAGTTTGAACATTCTTTAGTGTTTCCCTTTTTTGGTATGGGGATATAAGTTGATTTTTTTCCAGTCTGATGGCCATTCTTGTGTTTTCCAAATTTGCTGGCATATGGCATGCATCACCTTGACAGCATCATCTTGCAATATTTTAAACAGTTCAGCTGGGATACCGTTGTCTCCTGCTGCCTTGTTATTAGCAATGCTTCTTAAGGCCCATTCAACCTCACTCTTCAGGATGTCTGGCTCTAACTCACTGACCACACCGTCTGAGCTATCCCCGATATTATTATCCTTCCTATACAGATCTTCCGTATATTCTTGCCACCTTTTCTTGATCTCTTCTGTTTCTGATAGATCCTTGCCATCTTTGTTTTTGATCATACCCATTTTTGCCTGGAATTTACCTCTGATGTTTCTAATTTTCTGGAAGAGGTCTCTTGTCCTTCCTATTCTATTGTCTTCTTCCACTTCCGCGCATTGCTTGTTTAACATTGACTACATAGCCAACCACTTTAAGCTCCAACATGCAACAAATGATGTTGCAGTCACATCAGTGCTGTTGATAGCCATTGGTGTCAGCTGCGAGCACAGCCTTGATTTTGACCCATGTAAAAGTGTGTGGACTTCCATGAATGGTTAAGTCTTGTGTATGGATGATCCACTTGCTTCCTGGAGTGGATAATCTTCAGATAAACCACAGGGAGATCCCAAAATGGGCTTCTGAAAAATTAGATTCTTCCTTTGGTGTGAAGAGAGACGATGTTCCGTCATGGGCCATCAACAAGGCGAGAATGGTGGTGGTGGTGGTGGGGACTTTGAAGGTTTAAGCCCCCGCCAATGCAAACATGATTCCCACTTCTGGCCTTTTATCACAAATGCAAGTGTTTGAGATCCGTCGTGCACTTGTCAATCTCAGCCTACCACTACTGAGCTGACCCCGTTACCACGACTTCAGGAAAGGTTAAACCTCAGGCCCAGGAGTCCCATCCTTCTGCTAAGGACTGGGAACTCCTTGCCACTTGAGTCTGGCCACAAATACAGAATCCACTGCATATGCAAGTCTATGAAAAGCCTCGCTACTTTTCATGGCATAGTTCTTAGATATCCAAAGTCCAAATAGCAAAGCGTCCGTGTGCAGAGTGCTTTCGAAGTCCCAAGTGGAGATGGAATCCAAAACAGGAGGGAGGTCAGGCATTGCGTCGAGAGATGAAACCCAGAAAAGCTTTTTCCGCTTTGCACCAGCCTTTAAGGCCTATTCAAAGCCACTTGACAGACAGGTCCTCTGACCTGTAAATCATGCCTACATGCCAAGAGGGCGGGATGTTACAACCCACTTCGAAGAGCGGCCCCCACCTTTTCCAAAACACTCTGAAGTTCCCAGAGAACCAGCAGCTTCAAGGCCGAGGCAGGGAGTGAACAAGCTACTCCCATGAGAACTTCGTACAGAGATAAGCTTGCAGAGAACATCTGACATTCTCAAACTATTTCTTAATAAATCTACCCGCTAGGTACAAGGCCGGCCTTGTACCTATACCTGACAATGACAAGGGGCAGGAGGAGGAAGGGCTGGTTTTGGCCTTATAAGCAGAGGACGGCAGACTCATCCTACTGTAAGAAGCAGGTGGTGACAAATTATTATTGTGGTTTCTTTTCCTATCCAGCAGGAGAAGATGCCTTGGTGTCTGAAGACATATTTCTGAAGGCCACACCTTTCCCTAAGCACGAAACATTCACACATAATTTCATTATTAAGTCATAATGGAAAGAGTAATGTCCTTCTTTCACAACGCAAATATCTTTGATGTTGGAAACAGGAAAAAACACCTTCTATCAAATTACTGTGATTTCTAGGCGCAACGTTTTTTGTTTGTTAATGCTTTTGTACCATTTTTTTTCCATTTGGTATTCTAGAGTTGGCCCCTAGTTCTCACTGAGGTGTGATGAAGAAGTTTCTGAGCTACAGAACTTCAGACGACAGGGGCCTTCCTCAACCTGGAGCTCCCCAAATGCGTTGGACTACAACTCCCATCATCCTCAGTCAGAATGGTCATTAGAATGATGGGTATTGTAGTCCAACTCATCTGTAAGGTGGACTATAGAAAGGGGCTCAGATGACTGAATTCTCCATACAAAAAGAAAAATCACTACTTATAGAAAACTGATGTCATGATAAAAGATTCTAACTCTACCTAACTTTTTAACTTTCCATAATCCTTTCATCTCCCCACTTTTTTTTATTTAGCTATTCAATTCATATCCTGCCTTCCTCTGTTAGAAAAAAGTGTCATACGCAAGGTTCTAAGGAGATTTCACATCCGGGTACTGACCACCATATCACATAAGGACTGGGTTTGGATAACACAATAACCCATTTTGGGGGAGTATCGTGTTGTCCAACAGGATTTTTTAAACTCACAATGGCTTATAACTCATGGTTTGTAGAGTGGGTAATCGTGTCATTTGTCAGGTACTGTGGGTTAATTTGCTCGCCTAGAGCATCATGCGACAAGAGCATCTGAAATCTCTGCCACCATTCTCATTCAAAACACCACTACAAAATACCACTACTGCAACATAGTGGAAATCAATTTTTTAAAACCATCTTATAGCGCCAATAAACCAAACTCTAAACTGTGCAAAATAAGAAGGGACACAGGGTTTTCATGGTGCATCGGATGCCACCCGACTAGGGGAGGCTGTGAACTTTTATTTTATATTCCAAGGGTTTATTTGTGCCGCCCCCTTTTTGGTGCGCACGGGGGATTTTGCTCCTTGTAGCCCCTGCTGCAATGTATGTGTGAAACAGTGCCACCGCTCAGGGGGAGGACTACAGTGGGGCAGGGGATGGAAAAATGGGTCAGATTAGGCACAGCAGTTTAATGAGCTATGAACCGTAGTTTATTAACCCAGTCATGTCACGAGCATCATGGACTATTTCCAAAATAAGCTACTATACATGGCTTATCAAGCCATCGTCGACTAAAGTGGCTTCCGAATCCGCCCAATGTATCATGTGCACATTGGGGGCTATGCTGCACATGGCTGCAGCCTTACCACATGTACAGGATCTCCAAAATGCCTGAACCAGCATGAAATGATTACCCAAAGATATTCTGGAAATGAGTACAGGCGACACCAGACTCATGGATCATATGGACAGGGGAAGGGGGGGACTTATTCCCACTAAATCTAAACAAGTTACAATGGCCACATGGAGGCAGACATCTAGAGGAGTCCTACATTTGACCAACATGGAGAGACATGATAGCACTCTTCAAATACTTAAAAGGTTGTCACACAGAGGAGGGCCAGGATCTCTTCTCGATCCTCCCAGAGTGCAGGACACAGAATAACGGGCTCAAGTTAAAGGAAGCCAGATTCCAGCTGGACATCAGGAAAAACTTCCTGTCTGTTAGAGCAGTACGACAATGGAACCAGTGACCTAGGGAGGTTGTGGGCTCTCCCACACTAGAGGCATTCAAGAGGCAGCTGGACAACCATCTGTCAGGTGGATTCCTGCATTGAGCAGGGGATTGGACTTGATGGCCTTGTAGGCCCCTTCCAACTCTGCTATTCTATGGGTATCACATAGCTGGTCTACTCCTGTTACCTTTGTTGGTACACTTTGGGACATTTTGACTAAGCAAAGCAAGGTCTTTGGTTTGACAAGTTTTTTTGGCATTCTGGTTTTTTGAAATTCGATAACTTTTTTTTAACACTGAGATATTGCAATGGAATTTGGTACATGTTCAGGACAACACTTTATATCTCAAGTTCAAAAGCAGCTTGAATCCTGAACCCATTTTCAAAGGACAGGGGAAAATATATACCACAATGGACTGGATCCCGAAAGTTTATCCTGCCAATGGGAGCATTCCCAAATAAGAGTTGTGCTCAGAACGCTCCCACTGACAGAAAAGGAAGGAAAAGGAAAGGAACCTCTCCTGCAAAGCACTTGAGTCATTGCTGACTCCTAGAGAGACGCCTGCTTTCGCTGACGTTTTCTTGGCAGACTTTGTAGCGGGATGGTTTGCCATTGCCTTCCCCAGTCACAGTTACCTTTCCCCCAGCTAGCTGGGTACTCATTTTACCGACCTTGGAAGGATGGAAGGCTGAGTCGACCTAAGCCGGCTGCCTGAGAACCAGCTTCCGCTGGGATCGAACTCAGGCCGTGGGGAGAGTTTCAGCTGCGGTAACTGCCGCTTACCACTCTGCGCCACACAAGGCTCTTCACAGAAAAGGGGGGAAGCAATTTTCACCTATTCTCCCTTTCTCTGTAGCCCGAAGCATCACCTAACCACACTGTTCTAGAGGGTTCCCTAACCCCTTGGAACAGATTTTCAAGGGAGTTGGGGAACCGAAAAAGATTACCTCCTCTTCAGCTCCTCCAGAGGAAAAGTTCCACAGTTCCAACTGTTACCCAGAGGACCTTCTCTTCTGCTGCTCCCAGACTGTGGAATGGCCTGCCGGAGGAGACTCGTCCACTTAACAGTCTACTAGCATTCAAGAAAGCTATAAAGACTGATCTCTTCCGGCAGGCCTATCCAGTGGAATTTTAAGATGTTTTTAGAATGTTTTTTAGGATGTTTTAACAATGTATATTATGTTTTAATTCAGTTTTACGTATTTTACCATTTACTGTTGTTCCCAGCCTCAATCAAAATGGAGAGGCGGGTAAGAAATAAATTTATTAATTATTATTATTAGCCTCCCATTGAAGGAAGGAACCCTTCCATTGGTGGAAGGCTTTTGCTGGACTCACACAAATCAAATGCTATATGCCTTGAAGTCTGAGATATTGAAATGACGCCTGGTGTGCACCATTTTATGTTTCACGGTCTAACTGTTCAACACTTGCATCAATTCTTTAGACATCCAGGAAAGATGTTCAACGGTATGCATGGTAATATCTCTCTGGGGCATTGAGATCTCACAGTGAAACGTGGACCATGCATAATTATGACATAATCTTCTATTTGAAACTGAACCCCTGATGCAACTGATGCACCAATTTGAAGGTGGAAAGAGGGAAAATTCATTGCAATGTGATATCCGAAGAGAATCTTCTTCAAACATTTCAATTTATTAGTCAGAATGTTTTGTCCAGTGGGACATTTCTTTTGGTGATTTTTTCCTCTGTTTTAGACGCAGGCAACGTTGTGTTCTCCAGGAGTTTTGTACTATAACACCCATAAACCCAGGTTAGCATGACCAAGGCCTTAGCTAGACCTAAGGTTTATCCCAGGATCGTCCCGGGGTCGTCCCTGCCTGCTTCCGGGATATCCTGTGTGTCATTTACATGAACAGGGATGACCCCGGGACGATCCCGGGGTAAACCTTAAGTCTAGCTAAGGCCCAAGAGTCAGGGGCTTTCGAAAATGTTGTCCAAAAGATCTCGAAGGGAACCAGGTTACATAAGAACATAAGAGGTTAACTACCTCTGCTTTGTTCTGTACAAACACACAGTCCTCTGATCGTAGTGAATGGGTACAGTACTATTACGGGTGAATTCACCTACGCATGTTCATTCTTTACAGTAGCTTCAGACATTCAAAACAAGCAGGGGAAGAAAAAACCCATTTGTATCTCCTTGTCCACCCTTTAATTTATTTATTTATTTATTACATTTTTATCCCGCCCAGAAGCCGACGCTCTCTGGGTGGTTTACTGAGTCAGACCATTGGTCCATTCAGCCCAGTATTGTCAACACTGACTGGCAGTGGCTTTCCAGGGTTTCATGCAGGATTCTTTCTTTGCCCTACCTGAAGAAGCCAGGGATCGAACGTAGGAACTTTTGCATGCAAAACATGTGCTCTATCACATGGAGCTAAATGTTCCAAGTGAGTGCACAAATCTCATCCGTCCTTTCTTATGGATAGTACAGAGAAGTCAGCAACAATAAGCGTGAGGACTTTTCATTTCCGATCTCTTTAATTCCCATGTTCATTAACATGCAACTACTCTCAATTGCGGCAACGTCAAGTGATGACTTTGCAAGTGCAAAGCAGCCATCAAAGATCAAACACCAGCCACAGAGCTTTCACACAGCCCTTTTCAATGCATGCAGTTCACATCTTCATCTGACAGACAATGAGCCGATAAAATCAAAAGGACATCCCCCCACCCCCCGACTGTGGAATGATCTCCCCGATGAGGCTCGCCTGGCGCCAACATTGTTATCTTTTCGGCGCCAGGTCAAGACTTTTCTCTTCTCCCAGGCATTTTTAACAGCTTTTTAACAGCATTTAACAACGTTAAGTTTGTTTTTAATGGACCCCACAATTGTTGTTTTTAAATGGATACTGTTGTTTTTATACTGTTTTTATGTGTGCGTGTGTGTGTGTGTGTGTGTTTAAATTGTATACTTTTAATGTTTACTATTTTTAAATGTTGTAAACCGCCCAGAGAGCTTCGGCTGTGGGGCGGTATATAAATGTAATTAAATAAATAAATAAATAAATAAATGTGAAGCAATGATACAGGAAGTCAGATTCCGGCGGGACATCAGGAAAACCTTCCTGACTGTTAGAACAGTACGACAATGGAACCAGTTACCTAGGGAGGTTGTGGGCTCTCCCACACTAGAGGCCTTCAAGAGGCAGCTGGACAACCATCTGTCAGGTGGATTCCTGCATTGAGCAGGGGGTTGGACTCAATGGCCTTTTAGGCCCCTTCCAACTCTACTATTCTATGATTCTATGATACGTCAGTGGAGGCTGGCGATTCCTCTCCGGGTTTCAGTCGGAACTCAAAAGTAGCTATCCAAAATGCGGAAGCCATTTTAGAGTTCTGAGTGGTTCTGACTGAAACCCAGAGCAGATTCATTGCCCCACTGACATCAGAACCACCAGCTTCAACTGATGAACGTACAACTGTGAATCAGGTGTCAATATGTGACACTAGAAGGGATGAATTGGGCCCGTAGTTGTTGGAAGAGCTTGGATGATTATTTTCCTTGTTATCTCTATGAGTCGTGACTGAACTGATCACATGCTTTGCTGATGCCTCCAAGTTCAGCAATGATTTTAACAAACTGATCTGAGAAGCGTGCCTTAACGGAGCCAGAGGCTTCCTGCATCAATGTCGACCTGAAAGACCCAGTGCGTATAGAATCATAGAACAGTAGAGTTGGAAGGTACCTATAAGGCCATCGAGTCCAACCCCCTGCTCAATGCAGGAGTCCACCTTAAAGCATACTTGACAGATGGTTGTCCAGCTGCCTCTTGAAGGCCTCTAGTGTGGGAGAGCCCACAACCTCCTTAGGTAACTGGTTCCATTGTCATACTGCTCTAACAGTGAACTGCTTGACCTGCTGCTTACTCATCCCTGAATAGCCAGTTGAAAAGCACAATTAGCACTGAGTATCGCCCCCCCCTCACACACACACCAAGCCAACAAAGCCCTCCTCTGACCCTTTTGCTGGCAAAATCAACACCAAGCAAAGACTTCTGCTGCACATCTTACATCCCCGCTGCTCCAAGGCAGAGGAGGGGAAATGGCCCAGTACTGACTCACCCATTTTGATGAAATGTTCTTGCTTTAGCACCTAACACAAAGCCATCTGAATAAAGGCAAACTATTTTTTATTTACATAGAAAGGCCAACCTGTGAGCTCAATCACAACGACTACAAGAGCGTGGTATCCACTAAATGAAACATCTCCAGGCCAAAAAAAGAAAAGAAAAAAAGACTGAAGTGTTTGTTGTTTTAGAAGCTGAGATAGCACTGATGCGACATACTTAAAATCATTCTTCTGCTCAGTGTTAATTAATCTGGAATAACTAGTTTGATTTCATGTTCAATCACTAATCCAGATTACAATCCCTTCGTTACCTTTAAGCATTTACTGAAAAAGTGGGGGAACTATACTCATTTATCTGCCTTTAACCCCTCCAATTATGAATGTGTGATCATAGTTAGAGGTGTTAAGGAATACATTAGCACGTATCCACACTAAGTGATCTTGAGATGCACCCTAAGGATGTTTGCAAAGATGCACTAAAAAAACACCTTCTACTCCGGAATGCGCAACTGATGAATAACGTTCATGCAATCTAAAAAAGTGAAAGAGAATATTCCCCATTCCCGTACCGCGTTTTAGGTTGCAATCCTGCACTCTGAACGAGTGGAGCAGGGTCTGGAGCGGCCTATAAGCAGAAGCCAATGTAGCCTGCCCACTCCAGCCATGTTTCATCGCGCTGTGCACCACAATCCCAGCAAATCGTAACTCCCTAAATGGAAACACCTCCACACTTCATTTTAGGGCAACCAATGATCCTCCCTTGTCTGGGCTCCTCGCATATGGCTGAGTCCAGCTTCTAGTAAGATCAGCCTACCAGAAGGGAAGAGTTGATAGTGGAGGGGTCAAATCACAACCTAAAAATAGAACACCAAGCACAAAGGGGCCTTGGATAGGAATTGAAGGCTACAAAGAAGCTATTCCATTCCACCACTAGACCCAATTTGGGGAATGTTCCCCAAGTGTACATTCCAGCCAATGTGGACTTTTCCTTGGTTTTACCACGATAAGAAATGCAAACTCAATTCAGAAGACGCAAAACAAAATTGGTTTAAGAAAATTAGTATAATACAAAATTCAAATGGCACTACCACTATGCATAAAATTCAATAAACAAGTAATCCATACAACTGAACACATAAATAATAAGCACTAAATAATATTAAAAAATTAATAATTTGACATTTAGCATAAAATTATACCCAAGTAAAAACTAAATAGTCAACAAACTATTGTATTTGTGTTTTTAAATTGTTGGTTGTTTTATTATGCTCTTCATGGTTTTAATTTTTGTGAACTGCCCAGAGAACTTCGGCTATAGAAATGAAATAAGTAAAATAAATAAATAAACAAACACTAGACAAAAACTACACGTATCACTTTTTCTACTGATCAAAGGGGTGGGGGCTATGTACATCGACCTGTCCCATATGTGTTTCGACCGCAACGGCCTTTCTCAATGGGATAAAAAAATATTCAACATTATAGCTCAAAACATGGAAAATTTTGATTAACAAGCTTGTTCCATTCAGACCAAACGTTAACTCTTGTACAGTTTATCTGTGTTGGTCAGTTTATGGACGCATCAGGAAAGGAAGGAGGACATGGCATTCCCTCCTATCTCATAGCTGCCAAGGTATAGCTGAAGCATCCGTAAACCAAGTCTACAGTCAACGCAGGCTTTCAGTAAAGCACTTCCTGCAAAGAATCTATGCACGGCAAGCTCTTTACTGAAAGCCAGCAGTACAATCCAGTGCAAGTGGTGTAGTGGCTAAAGTGTTGGACTAGGAGTCGGGAGATCCGGGTTCTAGTCCCCATTCAGCCATGGAAACCCACTGGGTGACTTTGGGCCAGTCACAAACTCTCAGCCCTACCTCACAGGGCTGTTGTTGTGAGGATAAAATGGAGAGGAGGAGGAAAATTATGTACACCGCCTTGGGTTCCTTGGAGGAAAAAAGGCAGGATATAAATGCAATAAATAAATAAATAAATAAACCACTCACAGGACAGAACACATATGGGAATTCTAAAACACCCTCTGATCAGTAGAGGGGAATTTCCATTGGTAATTCACAGCATTTTTATTCTTGAAGGATTCTTTAAATACTTCTACAATTGTTAGGGCCCTTCCACAACCGATAGAAGCCTGAAATGTAGTTGACTGGAAAAGTCGGCGAACAGGGCATATTTATGTCTAATTCTCAGACAGGATGCAAAATGTAGCACAGAATAGCACCCAACATTCCACCAGAAAGCAGGACAAGTTTTACAAAATGGTGGGGGGATACATCCGTTTTGGATTGGAGGAAGGAGGGCTGACAGAAGCAACCAGGAACAACATTGGTCTAAAATGGGACAAGCCATTAATGCAACAGAATGGCGGGGAACTGGAGCTCCCCTTTCAAACAGTTTAATTTAAGGAAGTGAAGATTCCTGGGGGAAATTTATCTTAAACTTGTAGGGGTCAAACTCTATGGTACTACTAGTAGTATTCCACTGACAAAAGTAGTTGAATGAAATATTGCCACAGTAAATAATTAAATGTGGTTGTGAGCGGCCATCCATTAACTATGGATATTTCAAATAATCCACTAACTTTTATTAAACAGTCGCCTCAGACACATTTTGCATTTTTCCACAGTGAAAGGGGATTAAAGATTCAATCACTGAGCAAAACGTTGTCTCCGTGCCTATTCGCTATGAAACTGCTGGTGGAGATATAAACCGGCGTTCCATTTTTCCATACTCCATCTTTGGAAGACAGAAAAGCCTAGACTGTTGCAACCTGTTCGACCTAGAAAAATAAGTAAGTGGCAGGACAGGAAAAATTTAGAAAGGTGTTTTCTTTGTGTCGATGGATCTCTCCCATCTCCTCACCCCGCGATTCCATCTCTGGAATTTAAATAAATGGATATTATTCATTTAAAAAATAAAAGAAAGGGAGCAACTGCCCACGACCTTTGGAAATTCACAGAAATACTGCAAACGCGCCAAGAGCACGCTTTAAAAATGTCAAGATCACGGTTCTCACCTGGCAAATAAGTAAGGAATTTTAGCACATCTTAAGAACATATGAAGTGTCATGCTGGATCAGACCAAGGGTCCATCTAGTCCAGCACTCTGTTCATACAGTGGCCAACCAGCGTAGGCCAGGGACCAACAAGCAGGACATGGTGCAACAGCACCCTCCCACCCATGTTCCCCAGCAACTGGTGCACACAGGTTACTGCCTCGAATACTGGAGCTAGCACATAACCATCAGGGCTAGAAGCCATTGACAGCCTTCTCCTCCAGGAATTTATCCAACCCCCTTTTAAAGCCATCTAGATTGGTGGCCATCACTACAAATTTATTAACAAAAAGCTTTTCGGGATTTTTGTTAATAAATTTATTCCCGCATCCTCAGAATTTATTTCCCTTCTTGGTGGACCTACTTTTGATGCTCACCTCCTTCCATTTTTGTTTTTTAATTCCAGAAACAACCCTCCCCCAATTACTTTACAGGGATAGATATCAGAGGATGCTATACAGGGAAGTGCTCATTTATAACTACTTTCAGGATGAAATATTCAAAACTGTTACAGGGGTTCTAAAATGTACACCCCTGCCCTTCTGAGAAGAGAAACGCTTTTGGTTGAGCCGACATTGTGTGTGTATATATGTATGGATTTTAATGCATTTCTTAACCATCTTTTAAGACCATTGTCCTTCTAAGGTAGCTTACAGCATAAAAAAATACAAACATAATATAATGTTTTAAATATGAGTTTTAAATAAAGCCAGTTTCAGTAAAATATCGTTTCTCAGAATATTCATCAGCAGCAAATCACAAACAATTCAATTAAAAGAACAGGGGGAACAGGTGAGTATTTAAATCCACCTATCAGTCTTCAGTGCACACAGGTTTACTGCCTCGAATACTGGAGATAGCACACAACCATCAGGGCTAGTAGCCATTGATAGCCTTTGCCTCCAGGAATTTATCCAACCCTAGGGTGACCATATGAAAAGGAGGACAGGGCTCCTATATCTTTAATAGTTGCATAGAAAAGGGAATTTCAGCAGGTGCAATTTGTATATATGGAGAACCTGGTGAAATTCCCTCTTTATCACCACAGTTAAAGCTGCAGGAGCTATACTAGAGTGACCAGATTTAAAAGAGGGCAGGGCACCTGCAACTTTAACTGTGGTGATGAAGAGGAAATTTCACCAGGTTCCCCATATATACACCTGAAATTTCCTTTTCAATACGACTTTTGAAGATACAGGAGCCCTGTCCTCCTTTTCATATGGTCATCCTATCCAACCCCCTTTTAAAGCCATCCAAATGGGTGGCCATCACTACATCCTGTGGTAGTGAGTTCCATAATTTAACTCTGTGCCGTGTGAAAAAGTCCTTTTTATTTGTCCTGGATCTCCCACCAATCGGCTTCATGGGATGACCCCATTGGGTTCTAATATTTTGGGAGAGGGCGAGCCTTTCCCAACCCTGGGGCTCTCCAAATAGGTGGGACTACAACTTCCATCGGCCATGGAAACTGGGGATGATGGGAGCTGTGGTCCATTATAGGTTTCCAGGTTGGAGGAGGAGGAGGCTGGCTTCGGACAACGACCAGGAGGAGGAGGAGGAGGAGGAGGAGGAATCCGTACCTGGGCCACGGCCAGAAAGCAGTAGCCGGTCACTGCAAGGAGGCGCAGAGCGGCGGCGCCGGGCAGCCCGTCGGCCATGGGCAGAGGGCCGCTGCGCGCGAAGTTGGAAACACCCGGCAAGGAAGAAGGAGCGTGGCGCGGGAGGAGGGACGCCGGGCGAAAGATGCCCAGCTCTGGAGAGGGCGGGCGGCTGAGGAGAGGAGAGGCGTGGTGGCTTTTCCCTTCGAGGCCAGTCCCAAGAAGCAGATCTGGGCCGGCGAGCCGCCCAGGGAAAGGGCTGCTGCGCTGAAGTCCCCCGAGCGTCCGAGCCAAGAGATGGAGACCTTCCCGCGGCGGCGGCAGCTCCTGTCCGTCCTCCCACTGGGCCAGGGCTGAAGTGAAGAAAACGGCGGCGCTGTAAGACGGGGCAGGGAGGCCCGCAGGCGGCTGCAAAAGTGCGTGGAGGGAAGCGGCGGCATTGGCTCGCTCCTGGCTCGCTCTCCCTCCCTCCCGGCCAAGAGCGAGTGAGCGAGAGATCCCGCATTCGCGTCTCCAGCGGTGCGTTTGCGCTTGCTCCCGGGCTGCTTTGAAAAGCGAGAAGGGGCTTGACCCCTTGCGGACTCGGAAGCCTCCGCCCCGAGGGGGGAGTACAACTGCAGCAGGTGGAAGTTTTCTGGGAAGGGCGCGGTGGAAACGGGGGGGGGGGAGGAGAGGGGCGAATCCGTTTCCCCTCCCCGCCCAGATCAACTCAGACCTTAAGCAGCAGAGGAGCCTGGGGTGGCACGCTGCAAACAGCAGAAGAACGGCAGGCAAGCAGTAATAAGGTAGGGTGACCCTATGAAAAGGAGCACAGGGCTCCTGTATCTTGAACAGTTGCATTAAAAAAAGGGAATTTCAGCAGGTGTCATTTGTATGCATGCAGCACCTGGTGAAATTCCCTCTTCATCACACCAGTTAAAGCTGCCCTCTTTTAAATCTGGTCACTCTAGTATAGCTCCTGCAGCTTTAACTGTGGTGATGAAGAGGGAATTTCACCAGGTTCTCAAATGACACCTGCTGAAATTCCTTCTTCTATGCAACTGTTAAAGATACAGGAGCCCTGTCCTCCTTTTCATATGGTCACCCTACCATTACGTTTACTGAAAATGTTTTATATACTGACTTTCATCTTATGGTACCAGAGTGATTTACAAAATAAATATAGATTTGACTGTTCAGTCGTATCCATTATGATAGATTAACCCCCAAAGAATGCAAAATACTGTGTTTAGTGCAAGAGTTTTTGCAGGCTTCAAAGTTATCACTCACGTGAGTATTCTATGGATGTAGTTCTTTGACTTGGCGATTTTGTCTTTCGGGTGAAAACAGTCTTTGAAATCAGGAGATGGAAGGGTTTAGAACAGATATTTGCAAAATGTTGCCACGAGAGAAAAGTAAGAAGAGCTGTGTTGGATTTTCACACTACCACCAGTATCATAGGTAGTGCACCAGTTTATGGGGAACATGGGCGGGAGGGTGCTGTTGCATTTTGGTCTTGCTTTTGGGTTCCCAGTCGACAGCTGGTTGGCCACTGCGTGAACAGAATGCTGGACCCTCGGTCTGATCCAGCACAGTTCTTCTTATGTTCTTAGACCATGGGCCACCTAGTCCAGCATTCTGTTCAAACAGTGTGGGCAGGGACTGTCTTAAGCAATATTTTTGTAAGCCGCTTTGAGAGCCTTTTTGGCTAAAGGGCAGGATAAAAATGCTAAAATAAATAAATAAATAAATAAACCATTATTATTATTATTATTATTATTATTATTATTATTATTATTTATTTATATAGCACCATCAATGTACATGGTGCTGTACAGAGTAAAACAGTAAATAGCAAGACACTGCCGCATAGGCTTACAATCTAATAAAATCATAGTAAAACAATAAGGAGGGGAAGAGAATGCAAACAGGCACAGGGTAGGGTAAGCAGGCACACCATTCCATGCTTTACAATGGCGTCTACATTCCTTATATGTGAATGTTTCCCAACCCTAATTTTAATAATAATAATAATATGAACATATGCTGTTTTGCATGTTAAACTCAATTAAATCATAGCACTATCATGACTACAGGCATAAAATGGGGTTTCCTTCTGCTGTTTTGATGCTCTCATCTCTGGGTGGTCATTTGGAAACCCCCTGGGCTGTCAGGCCCTCCACTGTGGCCCCAAGCTGCATCGCTGAGGCTGTCCCTATGCAACCCCTCCCCCCAATAACATCATTAAGATCAACACAAAATAATTATTTAAGTACACTTTAAGCAGAAAAGCAGATAAGGAGGCAGTTGGGCTGTGGAACAGCAAGATAGCTGAATGAGTGTTAATGGAGGAAGATAAAGAGATTGCAGAGAAATGGGATTATTTATGACAATCTTCGCTGTGTAAGATGTAGGACAGATACCTCTGCCTGGACTGACTTTTTCAGAGTGGGAGTGAGAAGGAACACGTGCATAAAATTAATCCTCTGCACCTGAGGACTGGAAAGTGGGCAATGTAATAACAATTTTTAAATGGGTATCCAGGGAAATCCATGAAATTACTGGCTGGATAGTTTAACTTCTCAGGTAAATGGGTGGAAAGCATGATTAAAGATAAAATGGGCAGGGAAGTGGCCAAATTTGCTAATGTCCCCACTTCATTCATGTGAGTAAATAATAATAAATTGATTTCTTACCCCCCTCTCCATTTTCATCGAGGCGGGGAACAAGAGTAAACGGTAAAATACATAAAACTGAATTAAAACATACATTGTTAAAACATCCTAAAACACATTCTAAAAACATCCTAAAATTCCACTGGATAGGCCTGCCGGAAGAGATCAGTCTTTATAACTTTCTTGAATGCTAGTAGACTGTTAAGTGGACGAGTCTCCTCCGGCAGGCCATTCCACAGTCTGGGAGCAGCAGAAGAGAAGGTCCTCTGGGTAACGGTTGTTAATCTAGTTTTTGCTAGCTGAAGTAGATTTTTCCCAGAGGACCTGAGTGTGCGGGGTGGATTGTACAGGAGAAGGTGATCCTACAGGTAGCCTGGACCCAAACCATGTAGGGCTTTAAAGGTGATAACCAACACTTTATACTTCGCCCAGAAACTAATTGGCAGCTAGTGAAGAGATTTTAAAGCTGGTGTAATGTGGTCACCGGCTATACTGGTGACCAACCTGGCTGCCATACTTTGAACTAATTGAAGTTTCTGGACTAGGCACAAAGGTAGCCCTATGTAGAGTGCATTGCAGAAGTCGAGCCTCGAAGTTACCAGTGCGTGCGCTACCGTCTTTTGGTCTTCCAACTCTAGGAAGGGGCGCAGCTGGCGTATCAGCCGAAGCTGATAGTAGGCACTCCTTGCAAAGAGCTCTAAAGGGATCTCTTCAAACTGGGTGAATGGGAATGAAATTAAAATACAATTTAAAGTAAGATAATACAATTCAGTGTAAGTAAATATAAAGTGATGCATATTGGGATTAAAAAAAAAATCCCAACTTCACATATACACTGATGGGATTTGAGCTGATGGTGAAGTGACCAGGAAAGAGATCTTGACGTTATAGTGGAGAGCTCAGTTAAAATGACCTGGAGATGAGGATTAGACAAATTCATAGAGGATAAGGTGAACAATGGCCGCTAGTCATAATGGCTATATACTGTCTCCAGGATCAGAGGCATCAGCCAGTCTATACCGGCTGGCTATTGGGCGGTATAGAAATGTAATAAATAAATAAATAAATAAATTGCTTTGGAACACAAGCACTGGGGCCTTCTTATAGGAATCGGATTGCCTATTGTAGAAAACGGATTGCTGGAATTGGTCGGCTTTTGGTCTGCTCCAGGAGGGCTATATTTTTAACAGTATTCTCTCTTGCTGCCGAGTAAAATGACACATCCTCTCCAAATTGCAAACCAATCTCCGTGAACACAGAAGGATCATTATACTTAATTTTTATATATATAAACTGTCCTTCATCTTATGTGGGTACCAAGAATCATTATAAATTTGACATCTATTCTGACAGAAAATTAACCCCCAATTACTGCAAAATATTTTGTTTAATGCAAGAGTCTTTGCAGATTTCAAAGTTATGACTAATGTGAGTGTTCTGTGGAGGTGGTTACTTGACTTGATTAGAACAGATATTTGCAAAAGAATCCCACCATGATCCTTCCTAAGTCAAGTGAGGGTCGCCTCAAGAATGTTTAAGACAAAACATTCACCGGCAGAACTTCTTCTTGACCTCAGCAAGCGAATTCATATGTAGCTGTGAAAAGAAGGCAAATAAAAGAGCAAGTGACTGGGTTCACACAACATGTTAACCTATGATGCTTTATTTTCCAACAACCCATGATGGGTTAGCGTGTTGTCTGTGGGATGTTCCCCTTCCCTATAGTGGGTTATTTCCTCCAAATAAGCCAATTTGAGAACTCACGGTCTACAGTAAGGGTTATTTTACCTATGGTTGGTTGGCATGTTGTCTGTTGCACAGTGGGTTACAGAAATCGCCTAGAGAGCTTCTTGGGAAGAGGAGCCAAAACTGTTGCTGCCGCTCTGTTCGTCTTAAGCAATCTATAGTCCCACCACAAAGGAATCATAGAATCATAGAATAGCAGAGTTGGAAGGGGCCTACAAGGCCATCGAGTCCAACCCCCTGCTCAATGCAGGAATCCACCCTAAAGCATGACTGACAGATGGTGGTCCAGCTGCCTCACAGAGGAGGGCCAGGATCTCTTCTCGATCCTCCCAGAGTGCAGGACACGGAATAACGGGCTCAAGTCACAGGAAGCCAGATTCCAGCTGGACATCAGGAAAAACTTCCTGACTGTTAGAGCAGTACGACAATGGAACCAGTTACCTAGGGAGGTTGTGGGCTCTCCCACACTAGAGTCATTTAAGAGGCAGCTGGACAACCATCTGTCAAGTATGCCGTAGGGTGGATTCCTGCAATGAGCAGGGAAGAGAAACAAGTTCTCAGCATAAGAACATAAGAAGTGCCATGCTGGATCAGACCAGCACTCTGTTCGCACAGTGGCCAGCTAGCCATCGGCCAGGGATGAACAAGCAGGACACAGTGCAACAGCACCCTCCCACCCATGTTCCCCAGCAACTGGTGCACACAGGCTTACTGCTTCAAATACTGGAGAGAGCACACAACCATCAGGGCTAGTAGCCATTGATAGCCTTTGCCTTCAGGAATTTATCCAACCCCCTCTTGAAGCCATCCAGATTGGTGACCATCACTACAAATTTATTAACAAAAAGCTTTTGGGGCTTTCTCAGAATATTCATCAGCAGCAAATCACAAACAATTCAATTAAAAGAACAGGGGAACGGATGAGTATTTAAATCCACCTATCAGTCTTCAGTTTCTGGCTTAACTAATTAATATGCCCAAGGGACGGACCCCAAATATGCCACTTTGGTGAAATTTGTTTGGAAGTGTATAGCTTTTAGGACCAGAAGGTTGTGCACATGCTGCATTCATACAGCCTTTCTGTAGCCTACTTCCATCGCATTTCAACACCAGCTTCTGAGGATTCGAAAACTGAACTAAAAAGTTGCATTGAATAAGATTTGACATCCTTAAACAGAGCTAATTGCTCTTTGGTACAGCCCAAATACGGAAAATTTATTATGCCCAGATTTCATTTAATGACAACTGTGCTGGAGAATAGAGTTTAATGTCCTATATAATTTGTAGTTGGTGTGTCTGAAAGCTGCCATGCTGGAAGACATTAGGACACGGCTCCCTCCATGACTTGTTTGCAAAGATAATCACTGCCTTTCTTGTGCCTCTGTGGGTGGCAACAAAAATGGGCAGTGGGGCTGCAGGCTGGGTATTGCCCAATTCTGCATTATGTATGTGATTGTTCTCTTGTCTCGATGCATGAATGTTCATTTTTTTAATTTAAAAAATAGACGCTAGTCAAATCGACAAGAATGAATTTCCTTTTTGCTAATAGGAAAGTGACATTTACTCAAAAATTAGATTCTGAGCCAAAAGTCAAATGAAAAGCCAGAGTGGATTGTACTACATCTCTGGGACTATGCGCCAGATTGATGTATATTTTACTTCGTAAACCATTTCAGTTTGTGTATATTGCATATGGATTCCTAGCTAATGGTCAGAACATGCTGAAGCTAACTGTAATGGTAAAGACCCGAGTTGTGAGTATCGGAACAAGTGATGTATGAAGGCATTTTCCCTCCTCCAGGCCTAAATGATCCAGGAAATGAGCATCCTCATATGAAACCTATGTTTGATATTCATCATGCACCAGTTGTATGCATATTGGACATTAACTTGGGAGGCCAGAACACAAAGTTGATCTCAAGGCATTTGGTTACTGGCTAAGCCTCCATCTCATCTTTAAATGCCTTGAGTGGTTTGCTTCTGAATTTCGGCAGCAAACCACCAATTTATTTATTTCTTGGGGGAGAACCCCATGAAATGTGTGGTGCCACCACAGAATGTAGCCCATGCAAGGAGGCGGAGGGAGAAATGGCTTTCGGACATTTTGTAGTTGCACTAACAGGTACTGAGATGGACCTAACAGAGCCCATTGTTCTCCTGTAGCCTCACGAGATAAGAATTTCCCAAGGGCCTTTATATTGAAGGTACTCCAGTTCCTTACTAACAAAAATCTCCTGATAATTGGGATGGGTTCCTAATAATGTCAGAATTATGTTCTATCCAAACTATACAAGCGAGGTGGTTGAATCTTGGAGGGCATTTTCAGGAGCCAGCTGTATATCCAGGATTGCGCCCTCTCAGGCCCCGTAGTAGCCTCTGAGGCCCTTGCTGTTCTGACATCGGAGCTAAAAAGGGGGCAAGACTGGGATGTGTGTTGAGGGCACACCGGAGGATGCGTTTTATTCAATGTAAAACGAACTGTTGTTCTGCAAAGTTGTATTGGAATCCACATAGGATGAATTCCTCAAATGTCCCTAGCATTGATTTCAATCTACAATGGACCTGTTCAGACAACAAACTAAGCCATGGTTAGTCCACTAACTCTTTTGCAGCAAATGGTTAGTGAGCGTGTTTAAACCATAGTTATGTAGCCACCATGGTTAGGAATGGTTCACACAACATGGTAAGTCATGGTTCTCATGACATGGTAAGCCAGAGGGCCTTTTCAGTAGTGCCCCCCCCCCCAATTATGGAATGATCTCCCCAATGAGGCTCGCCAGGTGCCAACTTTGTTATCTTTTCAGTGCCAGGTCAAGACTTTTCTCTTCTCCCAGGCATTTAACAACATATGCTAAGTTTGTTTGTCTTTAATGGACCCCAGAACTGTTGTTGATTAAATGGATACTGTTGTTTTATACTGTTTTTATATTTTTGATGGTTTTAAATTCTGTATACTTTTTAATGTTCACTGTTTTTAACTTTTGTAAACCGCCCAGAAAGCTTCGGCTATGGGGCTGTAAATAAATTTAATAAATAAATTAGCCATAATGTTTAGCTCAGAATGTTTAACCAGTGTGGGATCAAAGGATCCAAGTCTGTACTTTTCAAGCCCCAGTGCTATCAGTGCTTTGACAGAGTGATGAAATAAAATAGCAAGACACAACAGGTACACTTTAACGGTTTTATTTTCTGTCTATATATAATTTAGTAAATGAAGTAGCCAATGTAATTAAATAGTTTAACATTTCAAGATCATAAAAATACACCCAGGACCAAGGTAGGGGACATATATACACTTTAAGATACATTAAATAAGTGCTTTGAACATGGTTTCCGGCTGTGTGCAGTATTTTAAGGGGCCTGATTCAACATTTTGCAGCACCTTACAACACAAACAGCCCCTCTGGCCTCAAAATGAGACTAGTCATATAAAGTCCAGTGCCACACTTGGTTTGCATAGAAGCAGCCTTGAGATGCCAGGTAAGAGCTGCACTATGCAGACATAACACAGAACCTCCCCCAAAAGCCCCCAAACACAGGAGCAGTTCATTACAGCATGTCTGTTCTATCGGCTCTAGACTTTACTATTTACTCTATATACACACATTGGTATGAAATCTATACAGCAAATTAAAAGGAACATATTGCACAGACCAGTTCTTGAATACTGTACTATGTGCTTTTAGAATACTGCCTTAGCACCCAATTTCCACTTTAAAACGACAGGAACTTTATCACAACCCATCACATTTTGGGTGCCTGAAATAAATGTTTCAGATACGACATAATCTCATTAATGGTACTTCCTGTTTTCTCGAAAGTGTGGGAAGTGATTACTGGAGAACATGAAATGAAAAGGAGGTTCTTAAAAACTAACAGATTTAGAAGAGCAAAAGCTATGGCAAACCTCCCCTCCCCCAGGGTTCCCTTTGAAGATGTTCCTACAATACGAAACCCCAACCATCATTCCTTTTGCTGGAAGCTGCAACAGGTGGGTGTACACTTTCTATTAAAGAATTCGTTACAAATTGTGTGTTTATGTGGGATAAAATCCCTGCTGGTTTTGATAGCAAAGCTTATGTCAGTGGCACTTACATCAGCCTCTCACCTGTCAAGGATCTAGCTTTAAGGTTTTATACACATGCAGTAGAACCAACAGTTCTACATTAAAGTGTAAATGCTCCATATAGGGTGGGGGGGGGACTACCTCCCTGCCAGAAAAGAACTTAAATCTCAGGGACAGGTATTTGCAAAACCTGTTGCCCTGTTAAGTTTTCTTCCTGCAGGGAGTTTTTTTAAAAAATGAGACTCCTCACACCATCAGTCTGAACAGATTCAATTCACTTTAGGATTCTACCGCCACCACATTCTGCTGTGTGTGTATGCTTGTAATTCTTTGCCTTGCACTTTAAATACGTGGGATTTTCTTAGATGCCACCTGCATCTGAAGTTGTGTGCAACATAATTAATATACTATATACCAAGAGAAGATCAGTGAAGAGAAGAGAAGCAATGGAATTTCAGGCAGAGACAAATGCCTTTGCATCTATGTGGTGACTGCTGCTGTTCTAACTCCCCTCAAGATACCTGCTATTTGGTTCTTGTGTAGAAACTCTTAAGCTGTCAGAATTCCTGTGTTACGTTTAACATACACCCTAAGCTCAGGGTTACTTCTAAGGCCAAGCTCAAACTAGACATAAAGGGAGAGCAGCGTGCCCTTATTCCCTATTGACATCTGCCCAACTCATATGTAAAGGATTCTGTTTGCCTTTTTGCTACTTGACTTCAATTGAGCATCCCATCAGCTCGTGCAATTTACTCGCCGTTCAGGGCTGATACGAGACGCAAACTGGATCAGGGAGAAAACTGAAGCAACAGCGCCACCAGATAGGGGGGATTTTCTCTGTAATGACCCACATATTCCACATTTCATATAAAAATAGACCACAAATACGCACACTATATACATGAACATGGAACTTGAGATATGAATAAAGATGGTCATGGCTGCCACAATGCCTAGATTGGCCCATATGACTCATATCCAAGGACAAACACAGCAGCAGCCTATAAAGCACAGTGTTGCATAATGCAAGATTTCTTCTTCCAACATAGAGAAAATGGACCTGGCCCTTTCCACCGTTGCTATTTGCATATTGTTTGAGAGAGATATGATTTGTCTATGATTTATATACATGTGCCGTCTTCATCACCAATGCTATACATATACTTGTTTTGTCCTCAGGCCGGTTACCCCCAAAAATTATTTAAGAAGCTATAGGAAAGCCACTTGGATATTATACTTTGTTGTTTAAGCTTACACAACAAATCTGTTATAACCCTTATTTTAAACCAGCTGAAGATTGATACTTGCGTGGAAAATTAAGGGAGGCTTTATTTATTTTTATGGTGCTCAAAGCAGAAGGTTAGCAAGCTCTAAAAAAGGGAAAGGGAATGTAAAACGCCAAAGTTTCAGTTACAAACACCCATTTATTAAAACTGGCTATCTGCTCTCATATTATGAAAAAACCCATACACCTTACAACTGCAGACTTGAACAAAGTAAAATAATTTGCTTTCCACCCACCATATCGAGAGTTGAACTTCTCTTATGAAAACATAAGCCGACATAGACCCTGGATAGGATCGTGTACCTGTGTGCGCATTACCAATTTCTCTGTAAGCAGAATAAAATTTCTAACGTAAATCTCTCACTGGCGCCTCATCTGGCTTAAGAGGTATACTTTGACAGAGCTTCTCAGCTTCCAACAGAGACTTCCGTCCACTTCATGCGCTATAGGTGTCACAACTATGGAGGGGGACAGGAAGACTTTACAGGAAGACACAGTAGCCGTATTGGCCTGTGTTGACTGCTTAGAAATGCAATGGCAAGGTTGCAGTCACAATGGAATGCTGCTCACTTTTCCCCAGGCTGTAGGGAGAAGACTGATCACATAACGGGAAATTCATCTCAGATCTTTGTTCAGTATCTTCTTACCCAGCATCTATGTTCAAACCAATACCCCACACACAATCATGAAAGTTTGACGAGAATGTTAGTTTTTCTTCCTTAACTACAAACACATTTATTTTTACTGGCCTTTATTATTTACAAACTCAAGTAAACATTCCATATTTATAGGGGGGGGGATTAAAAAGTGCTTATTCTTAGGTTGCGAAGATGCCCAGATCTTCATACGCCTGGGTCTATTGTGCCACACAACCCATCTTCGTACAGTTATTGTTCAGAGCGTCTACAAAAATTGCAAATGAGTTTCCACAGCGCCAAAAGAACTATTGTTGAAACACCCTTTTTGTTAACGCAACCTAACTGTGTGGTGTGTGGAGACTGGGGTATTACGTTCCTCAAAATAGTATGGAAATAAAAAGAAACCTGAACTATCTAAAGTGGAGAACTGAGTCTTTAAGGCAGCCATTAGTTATTGGATGAAAATATTACTAAACAAGAATAACCAAGTGCCTCTTGTGGAGTGGAGCTAAGGAAAGGAATGTAGAAAAATTAAATGTGTAATTTATGGTAGTACCTAGAGGGGTGGACAACCGGTGGCCCTCCAGATGTTTTGGGTTGCAACTCCCATCATCCCCCACCATTAACTATATTGGCCAGGGCTGATGGGACTTGGAGGCTAGAAAATCGGGGGGACGGGGACATGTTGCCCAGCCCTGAGATTTCTATCAAGATTGGCCCTTTCGGGATATGAACTTAATCGTGGGTCTTCTTTTTGAGAAAATTTGGTTTGTGGGTGGCATTTCAGTTGAAAGACCGCTATATTTCTTGGCATGTTGCTGAAATCTAAACTGGGATACAAAGAGAGAAGCAAGCTGCCCATCAGTAAAAAATATCTGACCAATATTTATAGCATTAAATAAAAAGCAGGGCTACAAATGATTAAGTGGTATGTTGATAAATGGCTAAAATTCCCATCTAATACTGCTCATGGAAACATGTAAAACAATATCAGTGCACAACAAACCAAATTTCACACTATAACGCTTACAGAAACTACTCGTCACAGCAGTGGCCTTATTAACAGAGTTACTTGGTTCCTCATAATTGAGAAGTGTATTTTAAAGAAAGCAAGAGCCCTCTGCAATAGCTTCAACAGGCTGATTTGAGGCCAAATGCCCACTGTTATTTCATATTAAGACACTTTATACCATGTGCAAGAGCCACAGGCCTCCTCTTTGCAAGACATCACCCCAAACAGGCCTCAGTGCTCCAATGTGATTTACAGCAACCTGTGGAAGACGTCATCTTGGTGAGAGGAGAATTTCTTTCATGGTCCCATTTATGTCCTTACAAAGGTACACCTCTGATTCTGAGTAACTCCGGATACTCTTTCATGATTGTTCTGACATCTAAACTTAAAAGTGCAGACTTCATACTTCAGACGCACACAGTTCGAAGGCAGTGGTTGAAGTTCCTTTAGCTGCTATTGAAGAGTCCGAGTTGTGGATGTAAGAACAGCATTACCTTGCGTTCTTTTCGAACCAGAAGAAATTATTCCATCGCATCACCCAAGGGGTGCTTTTCTCTAGCAATTCAGGCCCAGCCCTGTCCAGTGATCTGGTACCATCAGAAAATACTTGTCCATTGCTTCACAAAACCTGGTACGGTACAATTCTGGAGATACTACAGTTGGCATTTTACCTAAGGAGTTATAGCAAACATACAAAAAAAAAAAAAAGATGCCTTAGAAATTAACTTGAGTCAGCAGGAACACAGTTATGGCTAAACTTTATGGCCAGTATACAATTGGGCATCAGCATGTGGCCAGATCTGCTGGTCTCGACCTGCAAATGGCTCCTACCACTTGCATGCTGTGATATAATGCTTCCCAGGGCAATCCCTGAAATGAACAGGGATCCGGCGACCACCACACTTCCAGAAAGAAACAATTCTGCTCATTCCAGGGCTTGCCCCAGGAAGCTCTATATCGAGTAGCACAAGCGGTAGGGGCCACTTTGGCTGTGCACAGAAGGCCCCGACTGGATCCTGCCCTATGATGACATCGAGATGTTTTACTCAAGGCTGCATTTGGCAGTGGGCCTAAAGATAATTAAAACCCAATATACAGGGTAAAAAACACACACCAAGGGCTTATTTCTCCCGTTTACAGGTGGGAATAATTCATATAGGTATTAGCACAAATGCTGTGATGGAAACTGGAAAGAAGTCATGAGACCCACCTGAAATGTTTAGTTACATGATACTCTCAAGCTGCAGGCAATATTCCATGTCCTTCCAATGTATATCTAACTCCTACCTAGGTTTTAGCACCAACACCAAATTGGATCGCCATCTACAGCATTTCAGCAACATGGCACGACAAAGCATTAGGCTGCCACACAAAGGATATTATGCCAAAATGGCAGGATGATATGGCAAGAAAAGGTCACTCTAACATGTGAATTTGTTTCCGCCCCTCAATATAGCTTTTATCCCGAACAGAAGCGATCCATGGTATCCTTCAAACTCTTCCAAAGCCTTGATGGCTTTTTAGCAGATACTATGATTATTTACAGTATTTATATTTATATACCGCTCCCCATTGAAAATTTAGGATAAAGCAGTATATAGCATCAGCTATAGCTTGGAAACCCTTTTTAGACTCACCTTGACCTCCTAAGATCCCTGTTGACTTCACAACCATTTCAAGCCTTTTGTCCCAAGTAAATGTGCGAATGTAATCTGCAATAAAAAGGTAACATATCTTAGCTATAGAGCCCTATGCAAGGCAAATCTCTGATGCTATTTAGAACCGGTGCCACAGACAAATATCTTTGTCTTCACAGTTCCTTCTGTCTACATGGAACCTCTTCACAACCCCACTTATTTCTTTTCCTAGTTCATCATCCTGAGGCTCCATAGGAAAGTGATGTATTGCTCCAGATGTTTTGCATGGGTTTGGATGGCAGGGCATCATCAATTTCAGTTATAACTACTTAATAGAGCTGACAGCCAATTGCCTGCAGTTGACAACAGTATCCTAAAAAGTATCCTAAAGAGGATCTCCTTATATATGCCTGCCCGAGACCTTAGATCTGTTGGAGGAGCCCTTCTCCGCATCCCACCAATGCAACACATTCGCTATGTTGGGACAAGGGAGAGGGCTTTCTCTGTGGTGGCACCCCGACTGTGGAATGCCCTCCCCTTGGAGGCCCGATTGGCGCCAACATTGATTGCATTTCGACACCAAGTAAAAACATGGCTTTTTAACAAAGCCTTTGATGGTTAAACTCACTGGCACATTGTTTTAACTGTTTTAACTGCATCTATTGCTTTTAAATTATATATTGTTTTAACTTGGATTATGGTTTAATTTGCTTTTAACTGTGTATATTTATTGTTTTATACTGTATGTTTTTATCTGTACGCCGCCCTGAGATCTTAGTGATATAGAGCGGGACATAAATATTTTAAATAAATAAATAAATAAAATCAGATGGTTCTCTCAGAGAAGTCGTTCTCAGTGCGTTGCTCTGAATTTCATTCGGGACAATACAAAAGTTTCATAAATAGCAAATATGTGAAGCTGATTTTAAAAGGCAAAAAAGCTGCTTTTTTCAACATACACACTCACACCACACTAAGGTTAATCCACATGGCAGAAGAGGACTAAACACTGAAACATAAAACTTGGATGTTTGCTTCTGATTTTTAAAGATACATCAGATTTGGATAGTCTCAGGGGTTGGGAACCTCTTGTCGGCCAGAGGACCGAATTCCATTCCAGAGAAGTCCTCGGGAGAGGAATTCCTGTTGTGGGTAAAAGGAATGGGCCCAAAATACTGCAGCTTTTCGACATAATCCTATGTATGTTCGGACAGAAAAAAAGCCCTACAACATCCCAGCATCCCCCAGGGAATGCTGGGAGTTGTAGGACTTTAATGTCTAAACATGCATAGGATTGTGTTCTAAGATTCTTACTGCCAGTAACAAAAGTCTCCGGAGAGGCACTTCAACCTTTTAGAGGGGGAGGGGGCACTGCAGAAAAGCCAGGAAATCACCAAATGATTGTCGATCCAGGGAAAGGGAGCATAGCTATCTAGGGAATCCCAGAGGGCCAAGTTGGGACCCCGGAAGGCCTGGATTTAGCCCACAGGCCTGAGAGTCTCCACCCTGGTCCAACTGAATCTCCAAGGATAAAAACTGTAGACGCGACGTTTTGAGTTAAATGAAACAAATATGAGACGTTCCGTAATTAAGCAGTGAGTTTCGCATAGATGAAATCTAAACTATTCTGCAATTGGGACACTGCTGTGTTGCAGGCCGCTCCCTCGCTCCCTATATCAAGCACTTTATCAGTACTAGTTCACAACACAGCCCACCAAGTGGTTAAACTCTGTGTCTCTAGCAAAAATTCCCAGCACCAGCCTACAGTAGAGGCAGCCCAGCAGTAAACGGGGGTGACCCCAGCAGCCCATACAAAGGGCTCATCTACACCAAGCAGGATATTGCACAATGAAAGCAGTATATAAAAGGCAGGAGCCACACTACTGCTTTCGAGCTGTATTGAAGTGCAGAATCTACGCTACTGCTTTATAGTGGTACTGAAGTGCACTGAACTGTTGACACATACCATATAGTGCTTTCATACCACTTTCATAGTGTTATTCCCTGCTTGGTGTAGATGTGTCATGGGCCCCAACAGTTGTCAGTGCACTTCAGTACCACTATAAAGCAGTAGCGTAGGTCCTGCAGTGCACTTCAATACCGTTATAAAGCAGTAGTGTGGCTCCTGCCTTTTATATACCACTTTCATACGGCTTTCATGGTGGAATATCCTGCTTGGTGTAGATGAGCCCAAAGAGTCTGCTGTGTGGAGCAGCTGCATCTGAGAGGCCATCCCACACAGGCCTTGCCTATGGAGCTCTCTTAGGGTCAATTACCCTTTGACAGTTGCAGGTCATAAGACCATCAAGAGCCATTCTGGATCAGACCAAGCGTCTATCTAGTCCAGCATCTGTTCACACAGTGGTCAACAGACAGGCAGGACATGAGTGCAACAGTACCCTTCCACCCATGTTACCCAACAAGGGGTGTACATTCTGCCTCGGATACCGGAGGTAGCACATAGCCATCAGGACCAGTAGCCACTGATAGCCTTCCCCTCCAGGAATTTCTCCAACTCCCTTTTAGAGATATCCAAATTGGTGGCTCTCACCGCTTCTTGTGGCAGTGAATTCCATAGTTTAACTATGCACTTGTGTGAAGAAGTCTGTCCTTTTAACTGCCCTGAATCTCCCACCAATCAGCTTCATGGGATGACCCCATTGGGTGCTAGTATTTTGGGAGAGGGAGAGAAATGTCTCCCTATCCACATTTTCCAAACCATGCATAATTTTGTACACCTCTATCATGTCTCCCCTTAGCTTCCTTTTCCCCCAAGCTAAACCCAGCTGTTGTAACCTTCCCTCATACGGGAGGCACTCATTTTAGTCGCCATTTTCTGCACATTTCCCAGCTCTACAACATCCTTTTTTAGGTGCAGCGACCAGAACTTTGCACAGTATTCTAAGTGTGGTCGCACCATAGATTTTTCTAAGCACAGTATGATATCGGGTCAAAGGTTACGTACCAATAATTCCAACCACAAGTTCGTCCGTGGTATCATCCCGACCCACCAGAAGAGAGTAGTCAATGATGAGGTGGCTGGAGAGGAAGTAAGAATCGCTGTGGATGGAAGCCTTCAACACAGCTTTGGAGTGGGAACGGATGTACAAGGGATTGTCTCGCACTAGCTTCAAGAGGTTTTCATCCAGCAGAACCACATCGCAGCTTTCTTTCCCAGTGTCTGTTTTGACATTTCTGTTCCTCAAGGAGCCTTTGAGGTCGAAGACCTAGTAGCAAAAAACAAAAAACAAAAAACACCAAGCAGGTGGTTTTAACTGCAGGGTAAATGATTTCTTCAAAATCCCAGAACAGCAGTACCTGGTTTAATTCATAAGGGAATTCCTGCAATGCCTCCCGACCGAAAACAGCTAAAAATTTAGAAGCTGTACATATAGTTCTTATACTTTTAAAAATAAAATAAAATGAATTATGTGATAGAATGCTTGTTATTAGTAACTTTTCTGTTTGTGTCCCAGATTGAATGTTGAATCTGTATTCTAGCAAGTCTTTAAACCAGAACCCTCAAACTGCCATCCCCTAAACTCCACACCCATTGCGGTTAAGTAGGCAACAACCTGGACTTGGAACATGCCAAGTTCAAACCTCTTCTCAGCTACAAATGTATTTGGATGACCTTAAAAGTCACCGAGAGCCTCGTGTGGCGCAGAGCGGTAAAGCAGCAGTTTCTGCAGCTGAAACTCTCCCCACGGCCTGAGTTCGATCCCAGCGGCAGGCTCGGGTCGACTCAGCCTTCCATCCTCCTGAGGTCAGTAAAATGAGTACCCAGTTAGCTGGGTACCCACACATTCACTTGGACACTGTCTGGATCTTGTTCTCACTCGGAATTGCTCTGTTTTGGACTTTTCTACTGCTGACTTTCCTTTTTCAGATCATCATCTAGTTTCTTTCAATATTACTCATAATCCTCCTCCTTCATGTCCCGCTTCTCGCCTTTGTCGTGACTTGCAATCTATCAACTATGAGGCTTTTTCTCAGTCTCTAGCCTCCTCTCTTCCTTCTGTCTTTTCGGCTGTCTCCTTGGACTCAGCTGTTTCCTCCTTTAATTCCTCCTTATCTTCAACTCTTGATAATCTTGCTCCATCTACAACTCGGATAGTTCACCCTTCTCAACCCCAACCGTGGCTCACCTCTTTCCTCCGCTACCTCCGCTCTTGTTCCCGGGCAGCTGAACGCCTTTGGCATAAGACCAGGGACTGGGCGGACTTTGTCCATTACAAATTTGTACTCTCCTCTTTCTCTTCTGCCATTTCACTGGCCAAACAGCAGTACTACTCAACGCTGATCCAGTCAAATGCTAGGCATCCTCAGCGGCTCTTTGCGTCCTTCAATTCTCTTCTGAAGCCTAATCCACCATCTCTCCCCGCCTCTCTGTCTGCTAATAACTTTGCCTCTTTTTTCAATGCTAAAATCCAAACTATTCGCTCTGATCTGGCCAGCTCTGCTCCTCTTCCAGTTCCTGTTCCTCATCTGTCAGTCCCTCCTACAAATTTCTCTGCGTTTCCTTCGGTCTCAGCTGATGAACTGTCTACAATACTGCGCTCTTCGAAGCCTTCCACTTGTTCTCGTGATCCGATCCCTTCTCGCGTCTTTATAAATCTTATTCCCGCTATCCTCCCTTCCTTGCTTCATATTATTAATTTTTCTCTGTCCTCTGGTTCATTTCCTTCTGCTTTTAAACATGCTACAGTCTCTCCCATTCTCAAGAAACCTACTCTTGATAGGCTATCTCTGTCTAACTACCGACCTGTCTCTTTGTTGCCTTTTGTTTCAAAGATCCTGGAGCGTGTGGTCTACTCTCGTTGTCTTGACTTTCTGTCTAGTAACTCTGCTCTGGATCATTTTCAATCTGGATTCCGTCCTTTACATTCCACTGAAACAGCCCTTACTAAGATCACCAATGATCTTCTTACTGCCAAGTCTAAAGGCCTTTATTCCGTTCTTATTCTCCTTGATCTAACTGCAGCCTTTGACACGGTTGATCATGATCTTCTCTTAGACTCCCTTCATGACCTTGGACTTTGTGGCTCTGTCTATAACTGGTTTGCCTCCTATCTAGTGGGTCGCTCTTTCAGCATGTTGGCTAATGGCAGCTCGTCTTCCTCTTTTCCCCTTTCAGTAGGGGTCCCGCAAGGCTCGGTGCTTGGTCCGTTGTTGTTTTCCTTATACATGTTGCCCTTGGGTAAGCTTATTCAATCTCACGGCCTCCAATATCATCTGTATGCCGATGATACACAATTATATCTCTCATCTCCGGAACTTTCTCCTGATGTTCACGATCGTATCTCGGCATGTCTCTCAGATATCTCAGCTTGGCTGCTTCATCGTCGTTTGAAACTTAATATGGCAAAGACTGAATTGCTTGTTTTTCCTCCTAAACCTTCTCCTCATCTCTCATTCTCTCTTACTGTCAATGATGTTACGCTTACTCCGGTCAAGGAAGCTCGTAGTCTTGGCTTTATATTTGATTCCTCGCTCTCCTTTATTCCTCATATTGAGGCAGTAGCTAAATCCTGTCGTTTTTTCCTGTATAATATTGCCAGGATTCGATCGTTTCTGTCTGTCTCTTCTGCCAAGACGCTTGTTCATGCACTGGTTATTTCTCGGTTGGACTACTGCAACCTTCTTCTCACTGGCCTTCCTTCTTCTCACATCAGTCCGTTGGTCTCAGTCCACCACTCTGCCGCTAAGATCATCTTCTTGGCTCGCCGCTCTGATCATGTTACTCCACTTCTGAAATCTCTTCATTGGCTTCCAATTCACTTCAGAATGCAATATAAACTTCTTCTGTTGACCTACAAAGCTTTTCACTGTCTAGCTCCTTCCTATCTCTCCTCTCTCATCTCACACTATTACCCCGCTCGTGCTCTTCGTTCCCCTGATGCCATGTTTCTCACCTGCCCAAGGGTCTCTACTTCCCTTGCTCGGCTTTGTCCATTTTCTTCTGCTGCCCCTTACGCCTGGAACGCTCTTCCAGAACATCTGAGATCCACAAGTTCAATCGCAGCTTTTAAAGCTCAGCTAAAAACTTTTCTTTTTCCTAAAGCTTTTAAAACCTGATGTTGTTTGGACTCTATACTGTTAGTTTTACCCTACCCTGTGCCTGTTTACCCTACCCAGTGCCTGTTTGCATTCTCTTCCCCTCCTTATTGCTTTACTATGATTTTATTAGAATGTAAGCCTATGCGGCAGGGTCTTGCTATTTACTGTTTTACTCTGTACAGCACCATGTACATTGATGGTGCTATATAAATAAATAAATAAATAATAATAATAATAATAATAATACTCCTCACACAGCATGTTCTAACTGCACTGTTGTGTGACTGTGGGTAGCTGTGAAGTTGAGTAAAATCCATCACAATGTTTGATTGACAGTTCCTCTGCCTTCTCTCCTCCCCTGGTCCTCCTGATGGTATCCCATCAGCCATTGCTGGAAAAAACCAATCCCACTGGCTCTCCTAGAGCGGCACTCCCTCCTTTCGCTGCTCTTGCCAGGGAACTCTGTAGCCAGTGGGAAAAGTCAACGCAACGGAAAACTCCACGGAGCCCGCCACACAAAACACAACACAACCATTGTGCAGGAACTCTCCTCTGCATAGCGTGGATATTCAACATGGAGTGTTTAAAAAAAAAAAAAAAAACTTCACCATTGCGTGGAGTTTTCCTGCCAGACAACACATTTCTCAACAGTGGTGTAAAAACACCACCACGGAGTTCTAAAACCACCATTGAAAAACGGGTTGTCTGAACTGAGCCTGTGTGTCTAAAACAAAATTGGCAATGAACTAATCCTGCACACAAGTGCTCCAGTAAAAAGACGCTTTGCTCTAACAATTTTGCAAGCTAGTATTTGAAGAAAGGTATTACACATAAGGCTGAGACAGCTGGTACACATGTAATGCCAAACCCTGTAACAAGGGGACATTTGGTCAGAATAAAATTTAAAAGGCATAATTTTAGTTAAGACTGTATTACTCAAGAATTATCTATTATTATTATTTTAAATTACATAGGTATACTTCTAAGCCATAATAGCTGCCATAGAGTGATGTTTTAAGGTCAACAGAACAGGCATTTCTGATGAAGCATAGAATTCCAGCGACTTCTATAGCACAGGTTGGCATCGTTCATTCCAATGTCTCCAGGGTCAGAAGAATCATTCCAATCAAGATCAGCAACTTGTCTGCAGAAGGGTGCATTTATTGTCCCCTGAACTCTTACTGGGACTGTTGTACCCACTTTCATGAAACAAAGACTTCTTTACGCACCTATGGATCTTGGAAATCAAAATGTTGTGGCACAAGAAAAATGGTGAGGCTAACCACCAAACCCACAAAGATTGGAGTATAACTCCTTGGTGTCTGCGGCTTGTCAAAATCCAATACAGGAGGAAAATAATATTGGCAAGCTATCAATATCTCCAAGTGTAATGAGTAGCTGCCGGCAGCTTTACTGAGCCTCCTACTGGCGAGAGAGACAGCAGCTCAAGGGAGAGAGAGAGAAGTTTGCCAATCCTGCGGATGAGCCATTTACTCACCTGAGCCATTTTTCTGCCATAGAAGAGGTTTTCCATGACCAAGAGATCAAGCTTCTTCTCTGTGTTGTTCTGAGAATTCTTATAACCAATCCGGTAAACCCCAAGAATCTTGGCCAAAGCTGTTGGCTTCTGAAATAAGATAGGTGATCTGCTCATAACAAGATGTTCAAGTTTCAACTCTCAAATAAAATCCACTCCGAGGAGGGAGGAATCTGCAAAAAGTTAGTAGAGCCGACAACGGTGTGATGGCGCTAAGGCTCGCAGGGATGGTGCGATTATCTCCCACCCCACCCCCAAGGATTCCCTGTTCCCTCTGAGTTTAGCTGCAATTCTCACAGTAGCTGGGGGGAAATGAATTTCCCCCAACAACATTATATTGTTGTGAAATAGCCCTGTTGTAATGTAAGATACTTTGGGGTGGCTTGGCCTGGAACATGTCGTGTTTCTCAAAACCTCCTGCCTTCTTGGGAGACAATAACGAGGCCTGCTAAGTAATCCACAAAGCTTTATTCAAGCAATAAACATCTCTTCCCACCTGAAGAGAGTCTAATCTCTAGGAACTTTCCTCTAGGCAAAACTATGCAAACTAAGCGAAACAATTGTCCTTTCAAGAAGAATGGAAAGCCCTTTCCCAAGACGCATTAACTTCAGAGAGACTAGTTGTGATGCAGCTTCTGACGAGACGCCAGCCGGGCTGACTTTCTCTCGCCTTCCTTTAGCTCCGCCCGCTTTAGTCTACGGAGTGCTCTAGGATCGGCTAACCTCTCCGCGCTCTCCCCCTCGGAAGAATATTGGCTTCCCACTGACTGGGTATTGTTTGCCCTTGAGGAGATAAGCTCTGGAGAGGAGGGTTCACTCCCAGCTAGTGAAGAGCCCGTGAGAGCTTTCTCCCCCACTGGTACAAGCTGGCCTGTTTCTAGCGCCGACTCCTCTACTTCAGAGTCTGATTCTGATTGATCATTTGAAATACCTTTTTCCAACCCAGAGGGAGCAGGTCTAGACATGACAGAATGGGCAATTCAGACCCATTACAGTAGCTTTCCAAAAGACCTGCTCCTCGTGAGATAAAGAAAACTGGCTTGTTGATAGGGACTGACACCAACTGCTTGTAATTTTTGGACCATCTTTAGGGGTGTGGCGACAACGTGCACCTGTGCTTCAAAAGCTACCACTACACCACTGCTTGTGAGTTTCTCTAGACAAAAATCTTACTACAAAATGCATTCTTTGCTGATCATGACTAGCTTCTCTACAAAAACCACATTTAAAACTAGGAAGCAAGTATCAAGATTAAAGAGCACGGGAGAGAAGATTTTACAAATCTTACCTTTTGCTGTACGGCGTTAGTAATGTATGTGAAGTAGTGAGGGGCAAAGTCTAGAAAGGACTGGACTTCCAGGCGGGGCATTTGTTTCAAGATGAATCGGTCATCTAAAAAGGAATGTGTGTCGATGTACGGTATGAGAAGGACATACTTTAAAAAACAAATAAATACTTGTACACAAATTCTCCAACCCAACTAGCATCTTCAGCTAAAATCACATCACAGGTGGAAACCATAGAGGCCATCTAAGTTTTAGCTCTAGGTCTTCCAATGTTAGTACAGAGCTGACCCAAGATGTGCTCAAATTGCCTGATCCATTCAGGTGGAATAAACTGACAGAACCAACATTTATGAACCGACATTCTGAAGTTACCATCAGTCACGTAAAAAGCCGCTCCTGATTTGCCTCCTCGTGCCTGCCAAGGCAGCGAGCGGGAGAGGGAACGGATGAAATCTTCTTCGCTGCTTCCAAGTATCACTTCGCGCATTTTATGAAACTCCCCTGCGTAGTAAATCCGGCAGTAGAACTTGGCATTCGTATCGGAGAACTCTGTAAAGAAACAAGGAAGAAGGAGGAGCCTTTATGAATAATGGGAATGGGAGACCTGTTGTCTAGAAGAGATGCTCACCCATACTGAAGGTGTCCTCTTTTCAGACTCCTTGTATCTCCCCTTCACTCTAATCTAGCTAACTGTCACTGGGGGAATCATCTGTCATCTTTAGAGCTTTCCTTTACAAATAATAAACATGCAAAAGTGTCTTGTAGTATGTTTTGTGGTTTTAAATTTGGTATGCTGCGTTAGGGAAGTTTTCCCTAAAAGGTAGCTGGTAAGTCTTTTAAATAAAATAACAAAATGAAATGTATCCCTCCTTTCTTTTATGATAGAACTCACGGTGGTATACATGTAGATCGCAAGCTGAATATGAGCCAACAGTGCGATGTGGCTGCAAGAAAGGCAAATGCTATTTTGGGCTGCATTAATAGAAGTATAGCTTCCAAATCATATGAGGTACTGGTTCTCTCTATTCGGCCCTGGTTAGGCCTAATCTAGAGTATTGCATCCAGTTCTGGGCTCCACACTTCAAAAAGGACGCAGACAAGCTGGAGCGTGTTCAGAGGAGGGCAACCAGGATGATCAGGGGTCTGGAAACAAAGCCCTATGAAGAGAGACTGAAAGAACTGGGCATGTTTAGCCTGGAGAAGAGAAGATTGAGGGGAGACATGACAGCACTCTTCAAATATTTAAAAGGTTGTCACACAGAGGAGAGCCAGGATCTCTTCTCAATTGATAGCTACATCTTTCTCTTGGATACTGGATAGGTCCAACCTACCCAAGCATGCGATAGCAAGTCCTGAGCAAAGTCTTTGCTAAAGTTTGTTTACAATACGCGTCAGTATTCTGACTCTGAGTCTGTAAGAGTAAACAGCACTGATGCAGTGAGCAAAGGACATCCTGCTTTGCAAGACAAAAAGATGATCCTGTCCGTCCAAGTAATGCTTTTGGAAACAACCCCTTTGATGCCCGTGGAACTCACTTTCATGGGCAAAATCCAAGTATGAATCCATCATTTCGATTAAGAAGGCACTTTGCAGAAGACGGGTCGTTCTGCTTTTGCATGCACCAATCTTCCTACGTCGTCCCCCACCCAAATAATTGTGTTCCTACTTACGGAGTTCAACATGTGGATTTCCTAGCTGTTTCTTTTGTCCATCACCTCCGTCTGCTTCATCTGAAAGGGTAAAGAGAAAATTGGACCGGGGGATGCAACCTTTTAGGCGGGCAGGCAAGAAAAATGCTCCCTTTTATCCTTGCTAGCAAATACAGTCCCTATTCTTTCTGACAAAAGTGCTCTCTGACTACCTTCCAAACATCAAATTGTGCAATGGTTGCTAGATGGTTGCTAGGTCAAAACAAAACGTGTTTTTTTAATATCAATATATCAAGGAATAAAGCCAGCTTCATCATTTCTACAACTTGCCCACTCACGAATTTACTTCCCTTGGCTCCCTCGCACACACGATGCCACCAAACAGATACAAACATAGCTGAGGAGCATGTGGGGGACATGTGCTAATCCCGCAAATAAATCAAGAGCCCCAGCACATTTCAGGCCGCATCGACCTTGTTCTGCTACATACAGCTATGTGAAGAAAACATTCTTAACGCTGAAAGGTTGGAGGGGAGGTTTCAGGTGAGCCAGAGGGGACTTCCTGGCATCTACAGGGAAGGAGCTCAAGTAGGATGGCTGGGAAAACCTCTAGCATGGAGACCCACTCAGTAGGCAGCACTGTGTTAGATGGACCAATGAACCAACAATATAAAGCAGCTTCATACGTAGAAGCTGCGTATTTCAGACGTTGAAATATTTGAGAGGCATTGCTATTTCGTGTAGCTACACTTAGCAGGAAAGAGATCCCTGAAAGGGCTATACCGCTTGAAATGTCTGGGTCTTCCCGTTATTTCGTTGCATCCAACAGTCAGCACACGTCATCTGCATCACTACTAGAACTTGTCAACTAGAAACTAAATATGGCTGAACAAAGCCAATGGTAGCCAGGTCCCATGCAGTCACTATACAAGCCTTTCCAACCAAGAACTCGTCAGGCCTGCCATTCCTTTTTGGCAATCTGCCATAGTTCAGGATACGAGGGCAGTGACTGGCAGCTGCCGTTTCCTTCATCCTGCCCCACTCCCCCATTTTAGGAAGCCCTGCCAGCAATGCAGTCAATCCTGTTTATCCTAACTTTGGGGAGTGGTGGAAATAATCCAGAAGGTAATAGGAGACCCAACAAGAACACCATCAAGTGCCACCGTTACCACCACAGTTTTGGGGGGAAATGATGAAGAAAGATGAGGCATTGTTAAATGAGAAATGTCTTGGCTGAAGTGAGGATTTGATTCCCAGAAATTGAGGATGAGGGGGAGGGGGTGTGAGATCCAAAGCTGCCATCAATTGCTGATTGGTATAGAATGAGTCACCCTGATGTCAAAATTACCTGCAATTTTAGAAGTAGGGACATGTCATGATGACATGACCACTTGATTAGGGGTATTTTGGAGAAGTTTGTATTATTTTAGGACTGTACATATCCTAAAGAAAAAGCAAAATGCAGAGTTGGGCAAACCTTTTATTAGGAGCAATCAAAATGCCATAAAAGCGTGCAAGCTTTCGGGTTCTGCAAAACTCTTCATCAGTGTCAGTCCCCAGACCTCCCGAAGTTGCCCAACCCTGCCCTAAATAAACCAACATATAGGGGACGGAGGAAGAAAGAGAGTTTTAAAATGTGTACCTTGAGTTTCTGCTCCTTGGTTCTCTGCCCCTTCTTTCCCTGTCTGGCCAACCTGGTAGTAGGCACTATCTGCCCCACGTAAGGTTTCCTTTTTCTGAGAAGAGAGGTCGGGACTCTTTCCCCCTGTGCCCCGGAAGAAGGACAGGACTCCATACGGCTTCTTGGCTACAACCGAAGCAAGGGTAAAAAAAAATTATCAGTGAAACTCCCTCATCGTTCATTTCATTACCAAGCCAATGATTCCAGCCATGAAAAACTGCCAGCTGTTGCAAAAGACTTTGTGTCGTGTTTCTCAGAAAACTCTTGCTTTCGATGGGAGGCAAATGACGAGGCTTGCTAAGTAATCTACAAAGCTTTAGGTGGCTACTAGGAGGAGGGCCTTCTCCGCTGTGGCACCCCGGCTGTGGAATGAGCTCCCCAGAGAGATCCGTCTGGCGCCTACACTGTACTCCTTTCGTCACCAGCTGAAGGCCTTTTTATTCTCTCAGTATTTTAACACTTAATTTTAACTTAAATTTAAATTTTACTGTTCTAACTCTGCATTTTAATCTTATATCAATTTTTGCTGCGTGGTTTTATCCTGGTTGTGCTTTTTATACTGTATTTTGTATTTGTGTTTTTAAACTGCTGGTTGTTTTATTATGGTTTTAATTTTTGTGAACCGCCCAGAGAGCTTCGGCTATTGGGCAGTATAAAAATGTAATGAATAAACAAATAAAATAAATAAATAAATAAGCAACAAACGTCTCTTCTACCTGAATAGAGTTTAACCTCTTGGAAACATCTCCCTAGACAAAACTATGCAAACTAAGCAAGACAATTGTCCGCTCAAGAAGAATAGGAAGCTACTTCGCAAACACCCGTAACTTCAGAGCGCCTGGTGCGGAGGCAGGTTCTGGCGTAATTGAACAGACTTCCTCACGCCTTCCTCCCGCCCCGTGCGTTTGAGCTTCCAACGGAACCTAGCATCAGCTAGCTTGTCGGGACACTCACCTCCGGAAGAATCCTCACTTCCCACTAAGTGTGTAGGATTTGGCCTTGAGGAGATAAGCTCTGGAGAGGGCTGACTCCCAGCTGGGGAATCGCCTGCGAGAGCTTCCTCCCGCACTGGTACAGGCTGGCTGGTGTCTGGCGCTGCGTCTCCTAGTTCTGAATCTGATTCTGATTGATTACCTGAAACATCTTCTCCCAAAACAGGAGCAATAGGGTTAGACATGACACTTTGCTTGCTTTGGGGCTCTCAATAGAATTGCTGGTGAAAGATCTTTCTTTGTCCATTAAAGGCACCCTTAACCTCAGGCATAAGGCGAGAGAACAAATATTATAATGGCACATATGCCATGTTTGGATGATTATATTTCAGCTTAATAAGTTGATATATGAACACACCTTTTGTCTGCACATGCTGATTTATTGCAAATCACCCAGAGATCTACCAATAGATCAGATCTATCCTCTGCCCACTTCTGCTATATGCCAATGAATTCATTATTATAGTAGTTAGGAAAAAGTGCTACCATTGTATGAGTGAAGAAAATTACTTCTTCTTGGAATTAGATGCAAAAGATGGATATTAGCATTTCTGAATAATGCAAGGTTGGTACAAAATAATAATTAAAAAATGGCTAAAAGAGCCTAAGCTAGAACATCCTGAGATTTGTTTTTCAGGTTTTGGTTTTCCTTACTTAAACCAACTGCCATCCAGCCCTGCAGCAACAAAGTTTGCATCTCAAAATTAAGAAAAACACAACACAGAAAACTAAACACAAGCAATATAAACTCTTACGCTGTTCCGCTTCTGCCATTTGGTTTGATTGCCCCACATTCGTTTCGGGTAGTCGGACGGGACTGCTGTTCTTCGCTCTGCTCTCAGCCAGACTAGAAATCAAACACCATGTTAGGCCACTACGTTTTTAAAGTCGTAAATACAACTGCACCAAAAGGGCCCATTTGTAACAACAGCTGGTGTGTCTTCACCAGCCCAAGGCCCCCACCCTGCACAGATATGGTATTGCCACCCTTTAGGATGTAATAGGAGCTCTGCTACATCAGGCCCAGTTCCCATTTAGCCCAGCGTCCTGTTTCCAATAGTGGGCAGCGATGATTTCACAAAGTGTGCAAGGAGAACCCAAGCTCAAAAGTCCACTGTCCTTTGCCCCCAGGGGACTTGTATTTAGAGGTATATTGCCTCTGAATTAAACTGGAGGTTCATTTAGCTAATCAACAGCTGATGACAAATAGACCTTATAGAGAGGCTTTCAGGATTTGATATCAAGCTTCAATCAATGGATACCCTGGAGAGCCAAAGAAGCCAGGCTGAACAGATAAACAGAGCACCAGGTTTTGCAAATAATATTCTGTTTCATATTATATAACACCAAGGTAAGAGGAAATGTTAATAAGAATCTAGACTCCAGGACACACACTGAAATCCTTAAGAGTTCTCCATCCAAGCCTAAGTTCTTGAAGGCATCTCATCTACTACCAAAAGATGTAGAATGTCACCAAGCCACAATGAAGATGGACATACTGTCTGGAGACCTAAAAGTTAAGTTACTGGTAATGCTAAAGCAAGCAGGAAGATGCGGGTTGTTCTCATCAGCATTACTCCAAGACACTTCTAGCAAATATATATTAGAGCATCACCTGCTTGTTTGAAGTCCTTCTTCAACATTGCTCTTCAGAGACACTTTTGATAACTCCTCTAAGGCACTTCGGTATTCCTTGCAACTGGAGAGCAAAGCAAACAGATGCTTTACACAAACTGCCTAATAACACCATAAGTCAAAGTGTGAGGCCAGCCATCATGCAGAGAGATAGAGAGGGGCTAAGTCTAGTTTATGCTGAGAAGGTAACTTTGTGTGTTCAGCTGTAGCACCCTGGACTGTGGGTGAGGGACTTGCATGATGGAAATACTTCTTGACATGCAGTTTTCAATGTGGAGGTAACAGCGGAGGGTGCGAGGAGAGGAAGAGTATGGAGGAGCATTTAATTATGCACGCCCCCACTCAAAGAGGAAAAGCCAACACTCTGGTTTACCTCAGAGGAGGCAAGAGCCTAGAGCAGGGGTGGGGGTGGGGAGGAACAAAAGAGAAAACAAAATCCAGGAACAGCCTATAGAAAGAATCCTTTTGGAAGGCACAAGACCATCACCATTTTGAAGGGGAGGTTCGTTTTAAGTTCAGATACATAGACGTTTAAACCAACTTTTTCCAGATTTAGTTCAGTATAGGGAATAACTGCTAAGTCTCCATTTCCTCTTAGCGAATCTCAAAACGAAAATGAAAATTCTTCGGAACATCCAACCATCTTTTGTACTCATTTGGAAACAATTAAAAGGCTTCTATGAGTATTATGATGCTAAGGGCCTTAGTTGATGTAACAAGTGCCATGTAGCAACAGCTGCATAAATTTTGGTTTTATTAATAAATTGGTTCTGCACACTCTGCTGCCTGATTTGGCACTGCTTTGGAAAAGTGGAGTAGCAAATATTCATGATAACATCATCATCATCATAATGCCAACCTAGTATTATAACATTTATACAGAGTATTTCCCTGCTTCATCAAGAACGTTCAAATCAAGAACATTCAAGTCACTTTTTGCTTCACATAATAAAAGCAACTCTACAAAATGTAGATTCAAATGCCGATTATAAAACCAGTCTCCCTGGACTTAACGCCAACCTTCAAAAGGTGATT
Source organism: Elgaria multicarinata webbii (assembly GCF_023053635.1). NCBI lineage: Eukaryota > Metazoa > Chordata > Lepidosauria > Squamata > Anguidae > Elgaria > Elgaria multicarinata. The sequence continues at coordinate 21,602,249 of NC_086172.1, forward strand.
GAGCATTTATGTAGTTATCCAGAGAAAGACCTCCATCAACCTCAGTAACTAGTTTTTCTCCATAAACCATCCCTATGCCAAAAGGGCTCTGGTATAGTCAAGGTGCTTAAAACGAACTAGGAACAGGGGAAGACAGCAAGTCTCTAAAAAACAGTTTCAAATGAACTGAGCATCAGAAATATTGTTCTGAATTTTGCAGAGAGCTTCAGCTATTGGGTGGTATAAAAATATAATAAATAAACAACTGTGAAAGGAGCTAGCATTTCTTTCCCTAAACATGGAGGTTAAAAAGAAGGGAAAATTGTATAAACCAATTTATTTATTTATTACATTTCTATACTGCCCAATAGCCGAAGCTCTCCGGGCGGTTCACAAAAATTAAAATCATAGTAAGACAACCAACAGGTTAAAAGCACAAATACACAATATAAATATAAAAAGCACAACCAGAATAAAAACCACGCAGCAAAATTGATATAAAATTAAAATACAGAGTTAAAACAGTAAAATTTAAATTTAAGTTAAAATTAAGTGTTAAACCAATATAGTAAACCAATATATACCTGAGAGCAAAGGCTATGATGGAGCTTGGTTCCTTTTCACAGACAGCAATAGGAACGCGTTCGTGCTCATACATTAAGTAATGCTTGTCAGGTTCACTGTATTAATAACACAAAAATATTAAGACATCTTGTGAGATATGGCCAGGAGCAAGCAATCCTGCATAAAAGACTTCCCAGCAAAAGGAAATTGTCTATAAATGTAAGGCAAAATACGCAGATTAATGTATTAGTCACATGAAAAAGGAGTTTTACTTTAGGCTTGCCCACTGGCTAGTGTATATGGACAAGGATCCAGCATTTTTCTTCTCTCCCTCATTTCTTCTTGCCAATACCTAACTGAAGCCAACAGTCCCAATTGCCTACTTCTACTTTAGACAATTACTGCATAGGAATGTTCACAAACACCATTTCACATCCCCCAAGCAATCAAATATACGAAAGACTGTTAGCCTTGTGCCTGTTAACAAGTACTGCAGTCAAGCAGCAAAGCTTAGCAATTTCAAATAAAATACATTGTGCACAACAGAAATTGTCCTGCTCCTCCGTAATGTGAATTCTACTTACAAAGGGGATGGGATGGGGTTGTAGCTATTTCCAGGTAACAGGTTTGCTAGAATAGCCTTCATAGTGGATTTCTCTTTCACCTGGCTGTCCGTGGACCCCAGCAAATGTCCGTCAAACACATCTGGAATTTTTTAATATTGTCAAAGCATCAGAGCACCAGAATATATCACCTAGAGCCTTTTTTTAGCATCTAATTGGCTTAGGGCACAATCCTACAGATATGTACTTAAAATGCTCACTCTTGGGAAGTTACAGAAATCATCTGTTCTCTCTCTTATATTGATAGTTTCAGTGGTAAGAGCCAGTGTGGTGTAGTGCTTAGAATGTTGGACTGAGAGTCGGGAGATCCGGGTTCTAGTCCCCACTCGGCCATGGAAACCCACTGGGTGACTTTGGGCCAGTCACAGACTCTCAGCCCAACCCACCTCACAGAGTTGTTGTTGTGAAGATAAAGTGGAGAGGAGGATTATGTATGTTGCCTTGGGTTCCTTTTTTGGAGGAAAAAAGGCAGGATATAAATGAATGAAAGAAAGAAAGATTAAATTAGTAATGACTGACAAGTTATCCCATCACCTCTCGCAAAATGAAGGCAGTGAGATTACTATGAACTTTATCGGCCGAGATGCTAAGAGTAAAAAAGTAAATTCTGACTCTTTGATGGTCTTGTGCAAACATTACACAGAAAAAATGTTCACGGCTCGACCCTTTTACAGTTATGAGAAAAGGCACAGAAATATGAAACATGCACACTGCAAGAGGCTAGAAGTCTATATGGTCTAACCCAGTGATATCCAACCCCAAATGGAAGCCCTAATGCTAGAACAGAGCTCTTATTTATCAAAATCCCCTTCGTGGCAAAGTTCTGAGGCGCTCTAGATTCATACAAGTTCTGCACCACACTTTAAATAGCAAAGTAAGTAGGATGGAAAGTTCGGTGAGAAGCTTCCTTAGCAGTAGTTTTAAAAATAATAATAATAACAATGCTGCTTTTAAGTATTCAAAGTGCTTTACAATCCTGCAAGTCAACACAGCATTATTATCCCCCGTATTACAGATGTGAGCTGAGAGAGAGTGGTTTGCCCAAGTTCACCTCAATCAAGTTTATTGTACCGGCCAAAGGCCCTGAGAAATACACCAAAAGTGGAGCATCCATGCATATATACAGTAATACAAAGACTGGAGAGAAAAAAGACATATATCACTTAAAATTTACCATACCTACATATCACAGTTCAAACATCTGTGGAAAGGGCTGTCTAATATATTTATATATTTATAGATTAGCTTTCTTCAGTCAAGGCGTAACTTAACAGCTTAGGTATAATCCCTAGGGTGGTTATATCAAGTGATCCGCTTTGCAGTCTACTCCTAGGAGCTTTTGACGAATTTTTTGCGCTGCTGTCGTGAAAATTGCGACTTTGAATGTATTTGCTTCATTATAGTCTGCTAACAGGGCACAGATTACATCTCTGGTGAGCCAGCCCGCTCTTGGTCTCAAAAAGTCTTTTAAAAAACGCTCCCTGATCTCATTATAAAACGGGCACTGTAACAAGAGGTGTACTATATCTTCCACCTCTCCTGAACCACAGAATTCAAGAGAAAAACGTTTGATTGTTATTTTTAATAATATAAACAAAAGGCAGAAAAAGCACTAATTCAGTGCACAAAAAGGGCATGTCGGTTTTGCACAAGCAACCCCTTAGCCAAACCAGTGCAGAGCGCAGGCTTTGCATTCAGAAGTCCCCAGGTTTGATGTCCAACGTCTCCAGGTAGGGATGGGGAAAAATCCTGTCTGAAACCCTGGAGAGCCGCTGCCAGCCAGTGTCGACAATACTAGAGGCTAGATGGACCAATGGTCTGACACTGTATAAGGCAGCTTCCTAGGTTCCCTCCTTCTATCAATTTTGGCTGACTTAAGCCAATGTTATATCTGAACGTAATTACATTCTAATCAACCGTTTCTGAAAGCTGCCATTAAGCTAAGGTTAAAAAAGAGAATCAGACCCGCAGAGGCATGAGATATAGCCCACTCTGTAAGGCATCCTTATTTTGCCTTTGAATCTAGTAAAAGCCAGTCCTGAATTCGCCTTAATAGATGCACTCTTTTCTGGTTACTTCATCAGTCTTTTCAACAAAACTGCTGAACTTTTGCCTTGTTGTGTATCCAGGCACACCCTACAGGGAGGAACTCCCAGTCTATCATGAAGAAAACTCATCCACTACATCATCATCATCATCATCATATATTTCTTACCCACCCCTCCGACTAGAACTAGATCAAGGCAGGGAACAAAACGAAGCATAAAATACTGATTAAAAACATGCTTCGTCAAGAAACAGGAGGGAAACGCAACGAAAGGGAAGAGGCGCCCAACGATACCTTCGGAGCCGCTAGCTGCGTCTGGTTCAGAGAGCGCGTTAGCAAAGGAGGTGCCCCCAGTCAGCTGGTCCGACACAACTTCAGGAGGGGTAGGAAGCTGGAGGAGGGAGGAGTTTGTGGAGCTCTGGCTTGATAAAGTGGTCAGGAAACGATCCTCTGTTGAGCGGAAAGAGACGCGCAGGAAGCAACTTTTGGTTCATTCGCACGGTACAAGCAGTGTATTACGGAACATTCTGTATTTGTCGCTTAAGGATTATTTAGCGTAGCTTGAGAAAGATATCTAAGGGAGTAACCCTATACATGCTTAGGCAGAAAGATGTTCTGCAATTCCATACTGGCTGGGGTGGGTGGGTGCTGGGAGTTGCAGGGCTTTTTTTCTGTCTAAACATGCATAGGACTGCAGCTGAAAGGACACTTAAAAGGCGCAGTTTTCAACGCTTATGTTGTCTCGCAGTCATATGAAAAAACAGCCTTTAGATCTATCTTTTCCATCAAACTTTCCGAATATGTTAGCTTACAGAAAAGCTCATATTATAGCTGACAGCAGCAAGAGAAGATTCTGTGGGAGGATCCCAAAACAACATCAGCCGAGAACTGGACCTAGGCATCCGTCTCTTGGAGTGGTCTTCTTTACTGATGACTTCACGCATAACTAAAAAGCTAGTTGCATTTCCATTTCATCGTACCACCTTTGCAAACGAAGAAAGACTGAATTCTTCTATTTTTAAGAATGTATCTGCTAAATGATGCTAAGGCTGCAAAACGGGTAATTCAGCAGCCGAGCACAACGTCAGACCAAGGTGATTACGCCTCCAAGCTGTGAATGGTGGCAGCCCAACCCTTCTATTTTGCAGTCCCGGGTGGCAACGGACAAGCAAAGGCTTATTAAGCCCCTGGTGGACCCCCATGCAAGACAGGTGGGCTTGCAGAGGCCTTGATGGGTTACACATTGGGCAGGCACGACTTAGAGAAAGTCATTGAACCTATTACTCAATTCAAGGCAGTGCAGAAATTCATAGAATCATAGAATAGTAGAATTGGACGGGGCCTATAAGGCCATCGGGTCCAACCCCCTGCTCAATGCAGGAATCCACCCTAAAGCATCCCTGACAGATGGTTGTCCAGCTGCCTCTTGAAGGCCTCTAGTGTGGGAGAGCCCACAACCTCCCTAGGTAACTGATTCCATTGTCGCACTGCTCTAACAGTCAGGAAGTTTTTCCTGATGTCCAGCCGGAATCTGGCTTCCTTTAACTTGAGCCCGTTATTCCGTGTCCTGCACTCTGGGATGACCAAGAATAGATCCTGGTCCTCCTCTGTGTGACAACCTTTTAAGTATTTGAAGAGTGCTCTCATGTCTCCCCTCAATCTTCCAAATTATAGAAGAAGAGATAGGTGGGCCCTTAAGGGAGCTCATAAGCCCCACCCCTCACTTTGTTCCTACAGGGCACTACAGAAATTAGAGGGGGGGAGGAGTAAATTCTATTACATTGGGAAAACTAGGGAGGCATTTCATGAGACCAGAGCAACAACATTCTGCTGCACTGAAATGGGAGAATTAAGTCTATGTTCTCATGAAGTTTGATTTTTGATATCACCCAAGATATCTTGGTCTCAGTGACAAAACCATGCAAGGAAAGCTGCTGAGCTCAAGATGCAACTATTACAAAATGGGGAACTGCAAAACCTACGAAGAGACATTCAGATGCAGTTATAACTGTTAACATGAAAAGTTCAGGCGGCTTAGAGAACGCACACTTACCTTTCTCACCGTTCTGTAGCGCCGGAGAAACATTGCGAGGGGATGCATCCATTGAGCTAATCTGCGGGGGGAAAGGCAACGTGGGTTTCCCTATTCCAGTTTGTACCATCACCATCAAATCCAGAAATAATGTTGGTTTGCCCCACTCTTCCATGGAGCTTTATTCCAAATTTATGAAGCCTAATCCCCAAAATTAATTGATTCATTTTTACTGTTAAATTTGCAGTGTACTTTAGGATTGCACTCCCACATTCACTTACTCAGAAAGAAGCAAAAGTCTCCTGGAATTCCCCAGCGGTAAACATGCTTAGCATTGAGGTGTAAAAAAATCAGAGGATCCCTTTGACCCTTTTAGTAAAAATGTGTGCGTTTAATGCAGGTCTTTAGTTGTGTAAGCTTGGATGTAAGCTGCAGATTGCCTATCCAATGTGCAAACCAAGTCATTTCATTTGCATCCTACCGCAAGAGGCATTCACCAGCCACATGCCGGGTTGCCATTCAATCAGCTTCGAGAATGTGCCATGTTTTAGGAGCTCTGCCATCAAAGCTTACCCTGGAGCGATGTTCTGCCCCGAGAGAGATTTCAAAAGCCCAAGGGAAGTGGAGGGAGATGAAGCATAAATGCACAATGTGCACACGCACAATCTGATCGCCTCCAAGAGAGAAGGAGATGTGCGTGGCTCCTATCTGGAGGTGGACATCCTGCCAGTGCAGTGACAGATACATGCCTGCCACTCCACTGGACAACTCCTGAAACCAAGGGAAGAGAGATGTAGCTCTTTCCTTTGCTACTTCTCTGGAACATCTGAATCATCTCTCACTGCAAGAAGCGCTATTTCTTCACCCTGCTGTGCATCCCCACTGTATGAATGAAGCCGTGTAGCTCCTTGTGGTGTCAACACAAAGCTTCTAAGTCGAAGAAGCATTAGGCATACAGATTTGCACCAGCAAGGCCCATGTAAACTGTACTGCATTTGAGAGAAGTAGCTGGTAGCGTACAGCCGTTTGCTAAACACCTCTGCACGTATTCAGTGTGGTTCTGTGAATCTCAACCATAGCCTAGATTGGCTATGCCAATGTATGCGCCTAGGAATTGGTGGCACAGACTGGTTTCTGACTTTGCCGCATCAGGCTGGCATTACAGGGCTGTTTCTCAGATGTTGCAAGAAATTACACAAGTGCCAATATTTAAGGGAATAATATGTCATTAGCAACAGGAAGACCAATGAGGAATAACTGTAGTTTTTTAATCCATCGTTATAAACAATGAAACTCATTACCTTACTCTCTTCACCTTGCCTCAGTCTCCCGGGACTAGGTGGAACTGAAGGACGTTTCCTCCCTTTCTCTTGCTGGAAGAGGTCTTGTAACCTACAACAGGTTTCATGTTACTGTCCCAACACATCTAGAGGCTTCAAAAATCAGACCAGAAATGGAACCAGCAGCTTTTCAACTTTTGCATTCCAGTACACAAACCATTTCGAAGGCACCACATAAAGCTAATCAAGCCCATTTCTTCACAATTCATTTGGCCAAATTTATTAAGTTGTCAATTCCATTGCCTTAAGAGGTCCCCAGCTGACAAAGCCATCTGAATATTTATTTTATTTTATATTTATTTTATTTATTTAGCATTTTTATCCTGCCCTTTAGCCAAAAAGGCTCTCTCAAGGCGGCTTACAAAAGTATTTCTTAAGACAGTCCCTGCCCACAGGCTTATAATCTAAAAAAAATGACACAAAAGGAAAGGGGATTTGGAGGGAGGAGGAAAAAGCAAATTCAGGCACTAGATTCTTAGTTGCAAAGTTCAGCAGCTGCTTCCTTCCCCTCTCCCTCTAATAGTCTCATACAGATCAAGGCACGATGGAGAGGTGCCTGGCTACTGCTTCCTCTCCCACTGATGCCAAATCTCTCATAAATTCACTGCTACATGAACTAACAGTATCGATTTAGACCATGTTTACAATGACATCCAATACTTCTGTAAAATTGGGGTGGGTGAGGGAGAGAACAACCCTTTGGCAGAGAAAGCATAACCATGCCAAAAAAATTAATTTTCCAACTAGCAGGATGATCCAAAGGGAATTGTGGGGATGTAAGGGAGGAACCGGGAAGGCTCACAGGCACGGGAACACCAGGGAACGATGACTGTCACTCTCTCACCTGTTATTCCAAGCTTGCAGCATCTCGCAAAGACTTTGCTTTTTGGCGATCAGAGATTCAGCGACCGAGTGCAGCTGCTGCGGAGTGTCAAGCGATGAAGAAAGCATCCTTGCCTGGATTTTCTCTATCCAGTTTCGAAACTCTACTTCCTCCATCTGTCAAAGGAGACAACACTGCGGTGGCTCGGCTTGGGCAAAGTCCTACTCCTGCCTTACTTGGGAGGTTTCTCTAGAGCCCGGCCTTCCTAGCTGGCTACCTAACACCAGTCAGGTCTCCGTAGCGCAGTGGTTCACAACCTGGGGCACTCCAGATGTGTTGGACTGCATCTCCCAGAATGCCCCAGCCAGCAGAGCTGGCTGGGGCATTCTGGGAGTTGTAGTCCAACACATCTGGAGCGCCCCAGGTTGAGAAAGGCTGCCGTAGCGCATTGCACAAAAGGCAGCTGTGAGCCCTCACTGGAATAATATGGAGTGGGCAAAAGCCACATTTTAAACAGCAGGGCAAGAGTCACACACACTAAACACTTCAGCTGTAACTGCTCAAGCCTCTGCCCCAACTACTCCTTAGCCTTTGAAGGAGAACTTGTACTGATGCCTGCTCCAAAATAATATTAGCTCGGATTAGTACAGCTGCTCTCAAGTCCATTTCGTTTAAGCCTCTTGCAAGCTGCATGCTGGATCACCTGGCTGTGATGTGAGAACTGGAAACCTTCTACCCTGAGCAATTGTTTCAAATCTATCAGTGTTACATGAAGTTAAGCATGCTTTCCCTAGCGCATGCATCAAAAGGAGAACATTGGCTGATTAAAAATATAATAAATGAATGAATGGATGAATGAATGAATGAATGAATGACCAACCTCCTTTTGGGCAAAAAGATCCTCCATCTTCTCCTCCCTGGTTTTGCTAAAGGTATCCGTTTTCAGAGAGGTGAGGCGTTCATCAACAGCAATATATACCTGAGAGACCCTGCAAAACCAAAGGCCAAAGTCTGATCCAGAAAGTCTGGAATGGAACCTGACACCATTCAGGTAGATTACATATAACTTAAAGAATAAAATACACAGCAGCTACAACAATAAACACCTGTGTGTCTGTCCATAAGTCACTACCACAGCTCCATGACCCTGAAAGCTAGACACCTGAAACTTGGCATGCATACTCAGCAGGCCCTAAGGATGTGCACTTCAGGGTTACTTTGTTTTCTAAAGACATTCGTTAATTTAAATTAATTTAAATGTGTCCATGTGATTGAAGCCTACAGATTTAAGCCACTCGGGGCAGACTTCCCTAACTAGCACAAAGCTTTGCAGTCCATATAGTTTGAAGCCAGGGGAGATTAGGAGGCTGAGGGAGAGAGTTATATGCCTGCTTCCTCTGCCCTGCTGTGGGGCAGCCCCCTCAGAGAAATGGAGTGGGAGGACCTCTCCCTCAGGGGCCTCTAGGGGTGCACCATGGCAGGTACCATGCCCAGGGATGCCAGTGGGTATATGCCTTCACTCAGCCAGGACGACCACAACATATCCAGCTCTCTGGTCGCTGGCATATGTTGCTGACACCTTTCACTGTATCAACATAAAGGCTAGTCCAACCCGTGTGAAGCTGGGTCCGTTTGCTAGTGTAAAATACATAAAAAACAGTCATAAAATCTAAAATATTGATTTTCTATTAACTGAATTTAAGTAAGTACCAACTGGACAGAATGATACAACTAGAAAGTAGCAAAGTAAAAGAAAACAAACTGTTCTAGGCTCTGTTGCCACTGAACACAATGGCCTGCTGAGGTTTCAAGAAAACATTCATACATTTTGTTGGGAACTTCCCAACTGCAAAGAAGCGCCAGTAAAGACTATAAATGAGCAGCCATCAAGACCTTTTAATTCCCTAAGCATGGGGCAGCAGTCACGCTGAATTTAGTTTTCTACTTCTCATTTGCTAGAATGAGCACTGGATTCATTCAGCTATTTTGCTGCAATAAGAAGTCTTGCATTGACCTGGATGTAAAAAACATACCAAGGTTCTCCTTTTTAAAACTATATGTTAAATCTCATGCAAAAAATAGTCCAGGCAGCACCAAATAAAAATAGGAAGATTGTAGTCCCGAGAACTTATATTTTAATTTTTTATTCTTCTGCTTTGGCTTCCTGATAGATGTTTTCATGGGGGCAGCCTTACTTTCAACCCTTCAACAGACAGGGCCTGCCTTTCAGAACAGAGGCCAAAGTAACTGGGACTTGAAAGCAGCAGAGAGCAGAATAACTACTTGTTTATGTGGCTCTTTCACAGCTGAGGATTGGGAACACGAGGATTATAGGTGTATATGACACAATTCTGCGAGAGTGAAGGAGGTCTACATACTGTGATATTGGGTCCAGAATTCAGTTCCTGATAATCTCAGTCCTCATTTAAGAGGGTGGGGAGAGCAAAGAAGGGGTGCGATTCTTGCTGTTTTGGTTTCAAGTATGATACATGAAAATGTGGTAATCTCAGAACAAATCCACGAGATTTTCACTGGTGTGGGTGGGTGGGTGCGCAAGGGGGTGGGGGTGGGGGGTGGAATTTACTGCCCTGTAACACTTCTGCACAAAATTATGCAAAATGCTAAGGCAAAATACACACAAACATTTATTTGTGACCGCAATACCTGATGGAACGCGTCTCCCGACATGAACCTACCCGTACACTGCGCTCAACATCTAAGGTCCTCCTCCGAATGCCTACTCCAAGGGAAGCTCAGAGGATGGCAACAAGGGAGAGGGCCTTCTCGGTGGTGGCCCCTCAATTATGGAATGATCTTCCCGATGAGGCTCGCCTGGCGCCAACATTGTTTTCTTTTCAGCGCCAGGTCAGGACCTTTCTCTTCTCCCAGGCATTTTAACAGCATTTAATAACGTTAAGTTTGTTTTTAATGGACACCAGCATTGTTGTTTTTAAATGGATACTGTTTTTTATACTGTTTTTTATGTTTTTGATGGTTTTTAAATTTTGTATACTTCTGTTTACTATTTTTAATTGTTGTAAACCGCCCAGAGAGCTTCGGCTGTGGGGCGGTATATAAATGTAATAAAATAAATAAATAATAATAATAATTTTGCCTGAGTTGTACAAGTAGCAGAACTGAGCTTTTCTTGGTACTGTGAGAAAATGTACTAAGTCCTTGAGCTACGTAGATGTCAGTCAGCTATAACGCAGTCAGCTATAACTAATGGGAAAATAACTCTTGCTTTAACTTTAGATACAAGTACACAGTGGCCTGGTTCAGACAACGCACTAAACCATGCTGCTTAACCACAAAATGGTTAACGGAATGAATGCATTGACCTTAATGCATTCCATTAACCATTTTGTGGTTAAGCAGCATGGTTTAGCGTGTTGTCTGAACCAGGCCACTGTGTAGAACTAAGATTGTAGTGCGTGAATTTGCTTTCCTTTTCCCCCTCCTCCTCCTCCCTCCCAATCCCCTTTCCTTTTGTGTCATGTCTTTTAGATTGTAAGCCTGTGGGCAGGGACTGTCAAGAAATACTTTTGTAAGCCGCCGTGAGAGCCTTTTTTGGCTGAACGGCGGCATAAAAATCCTTAAATAAATAAATAAAAAATAAATAAATATTTGATAGCTTTAGCATACTCAGGAATGGAAGTTTTGTCTCTTTTGTAGGAAGTACACTTTTTTTGTGTGAATTCTCCAATTTCAATTTGGGGTTTGGGGCAGAATCTTCCAGTACTAAGCAAAAGCTAGAAGAATCATTTTCCACTGAGAAAACTGGGCACATCGCCCTGCCTTGAAAGAACAAATGTGTATAAAATAATTGCTGCAACCACAGAAAGGGGCTCATACTCCCTTGCTTGATTTGATTTATTACATTTATAGACCGCCCCATGGCCGAAGCTCTCTGGGCGGTTTACAAAAGCTAAAAACAGTGAACATTAAAAAGTATACAGAATTTAAAACCATCAAAAATATAAAAACAATAGTATAAAACAACAGTATCCACTGAATCAACAACAGTTCTGGGGTCCATTAAAGACAAACAAACTTAGCATATGTTGTTAAATGCTGTTAAATGCCTGGGAGAAGAGAAAGGTCTTGACTATACAAAATTTAAAACCATCAAAAACATAAACAGTATAAAAACAATGGTATCCATTTAAAAACAACAGTCCTGGGGTCCATTAAAAAACAAACTTAGCGTTGTTAAATGCTGCTTGTATGGGCCTGAGGCAATTGCATCAAATAAACACGGTTTTTTGGAATCTTACCCGCTTGTCCATCGCACATTGACTCTCGGCTGGACAACGAACTCCCTCCATAGGGAGGAGCGGCATTCTTACCCACAGTACAGAATTTGGACGGTGACAATTGCAAAGCAGTAACTTTTTAAAAGGCAGAGGCAGACCTGCAGCAGCCTAAAAGTTTTAAAATAGAGCGAAAGCGAAAGCTCTGCCAATCACATTCACACATCTTTGCACTGGGGGCGGCTTTTAAAGTTACGATTTTTCAAATATCACAGCAAGCCTGAACATTTGTTTGAAGGTTGCAAAGGAAAGGAGCCGAAGAGGAAGGATAACAGTCTCTCTGCCCACTTTCCCATTTCTTCCGGCATTCCTTCTCAAGGCCACTTTGCCGAGGAGAATTTCAAGACAGGAGGTGAAAGCAGGCTATGGTAGTTCCACCCAGACATCCCTGAGAAGTTCACAGGCAGAGCATGGGAAACGCGGCATCTCCGGTTTATTCCTAGCAACTAGGAATCAGAGGTAGACAGCCTCTGAATATCGGGGTTTCATTTCTACTAAGAGAGACATATCTTTCAATGAGTCTCAGAGAGCTTTAAAAAAAAAGGGTGATATGGCCATCGCAATGTCTCGTGGCAACGAACACCAACTATACATTAGAAGTAGTTTTCCCCTTTCTTTGTCTTGCTAATCATTTCCACTGGTGCCCAGAACTTGTGTCCGGTTCTGGGCACCACACATCAAGAAGGATGCAGACAAGCTGGAGTGTGTTCAAAGGAGGGCAACCAGGATGATCAGGGGTCTGGAAACAATGAGGAGAGACTGAAAGAACTGGGCATGTTTAGCCTGGAGAAGAGAAGATTGAGGGGAGACATGAGAGCACTCTTCAAATACTTAAAAGGTTGTCACACAGAGGAGGGCCAGGATCTCTTCTCGATCATCCCAGAGTGCAGGACATGGAATAACGGGCTCAAGTTACAGGAAGCCAGATTCTGGCTGGACATCAGGAAAAACGTCCTGATTGTTAGAGCAGTACAACAATGGAACCAGTTACCTAGGGAGGTGGTGGGTTCTCCCACACTAGAGGCCTTCAAGAGGCAGCTGGACAACCACCTGTCAGGGATGCTTTAAGGTGGATTCCTGCATTGAGCAGGGGGTTGGACTCGATGGCCTTATAGGCCCCTTCCAACTCTACTGCTCTATGATTTCAAACTGTGGTATAGTGTGATGGTGAGGGGTGAGAGCTGAATTCGCATTCCTTGCTCCTGTCAGCAGGTACTGCTTTTCAAGCACTAGAAGAACTCTACAGAAAAGTCAAGGATTGAAGATTTATGCATGACCTTCAGAAAGATATGCAACAGTGTATTTCAATTTCTAGTCTGTGAGGTGGCTATAGTACACTTTCTCTATTTTACAAGTTAATGTGGATATTAGAAGTATTTGCAGTGATTTAATAAGGAACCATAATGGAATTTTAGGTTGGATACATCTGGCTGGGTGGGACGGGGAGAGAGAGAGAGAGAGAGACTTGGACTTACTTCTGAGAAAAGTCCTTCAGGTCTTGAAGCATGGTAACCTTTAGTGGCACCTGACGTTTTATGTAGATCTTGGGATGTGGGACACAGACCTCCAGTAAACGTATAGGAGAATAGCTAGGAAGAGAAGATAGCACATCCTTGAAATGCAATACCCTTCACAGCATGGCCCAATTCATACATCATGCTAAACCATGGTAAGGTAGTGTAACCTTCGTTCATTCATGATTCCCGAATTGAAAAATTATGATTTATGACTGACCAGAAAAACAGAGTCAGAAATGATGATTCAAGGAGAATTGGGAAAAGCAATGCTTTTGCTAAAAAACGGACGTGCAGGACAACTGAACTGACAAGTTCTTGCTGTCTGACCATCCTTAGGGCCTGCTGCAGCATGAAGATAGGAGTAAACTTATGAACTGGACTGCTGAGAGGACAGAAAACAAGCATGAAAGCATCTCTATGGTGTAGCGGTTAGAGTGACAATCTAGAAGGGGGGGGAATGACCCAGGCTCCAATCCCCACTTAGCCATGAATCTTACTTGGGGACACTGAGTCTGTCACTATCTCTTAACCTAACTTATTTCTCAGGACTGCTGTGAGGATAACATGGATAGAGGGAACCGTGAATGCCACCTTGAGCTCCTTGAAGGAAAGGAAAGGAAGGGACCTCTCGTGCAAGCACTGAGTCATTACTGACTCTTGGAGGGACGCCAGCTTTCGCTGTTTTCTTGGCGGGACTTATAGCGGGGTGGTTTGCCATTGCCTTCCCCGGCCGTTATTACCTTTCCCCCAGCTAACTGGGTACTCATTTTACCAACCTCGGGAGGATGGAAGGCTGAGTTGATCCGAGCCGGCTGCCTGAAACCAGCTTCCGCTGGGATTGAACTCAGGCCATGGGGAGAGTTTCAGCTGCAGAAACTGCTGCTTTACTGCTCAGGATATAAAATGTAACAAACAAACAAACAAACCATGACTTGGCTATTGTACTTTTGGAAGTTAAAAGTACAGACTAGTGCGAGGGGGGTGGGCCTTTTGAGGGGCTGGGTCCAACTCCGACCACTCCCATGGGTTGGATGACACCACGGGCAGGTCCCCACTCCATAATATCATTGAGACTCTGGTCAAATTAGAGATTTGGATTTGATAGTGATAGAGTAAGAAAAATAATAACATTGTTACATATTTTTGCTGGGGAGAATGTTGGAAGAACATTTTATTTTTGTGTTTTTTGCTCTGTGATTTTATTTATTTATTTGTGTTTGGAAATAATAATAAAAGAGATTAAACCTCAAACTCTGGCCAAATTACTGGCTGGGCTCTTCTAGCTGGTGTCTCTGAAGGAAAGCTGGCTTTGCTCTGTGTGGGCCTTTCCTGACTAAGAAAAGCCCAGGCCGAGTGAATTTGGTTCCCAAACCAAGCCACTGGCTGAAGGAACCCCCCATACAGTGAAGGCCACACGAGGGAGAAGCAAAGTGGGCTTGACTGATAATAATAATAATAATAATAATAATAATAATAATAATAATAAATGTATTTCTAACCCACTTCTCCTTCCTGATCAAGGCAGGGAACAACAAGAAGTATAAAATACATAAAATATTAATCAAAACACAATATACATTGTTAAAACTTCCTAAAAGCATCCTAAAATTCCACTGGATAGGCCTGCTATTCCACTGGATAGGCCTATAAAGATCAGTCTTTGTAGTTTTCTTAAATGCTAAAAGACTGTTAAGTTGACGAATCTCCTCCGGCCAGCCATCCCACAGAGGAGCAGAGGAAAAGGTCCTCTGGGTAATACCTGTCAGCCTAGTTTTGGTTGGCTGAAGGAGGTTCTGAGGCGGTAGCTAGACCTAAGGTTTATCCCAGGATCATCCCAGGTTTGTCCCTGCCTGAGCGCTGGATTAGATGAACAGGTTTGACCCCCAGGGCAATCCTGGGATAAACCTTAGGTCTAGCTACGGCCTTAGTGTGCGGGGCGGATTGTACGGGAGAAGGCGATCCCACAGGTAGCCTGGACCCAAACCATATAGGCTTGGGGCCGATGGCTTGAGGAACCAGCTGACTCCCAACCCACAACATTGCTCCTCCCTTCACCTTCTCCACGCAGGAAGGCAAAGGGAGAGCGAAGTCTCTGGGGGCCCTGGTCTAGCGCAATGGCTGAATTAACCCCATGGGCTCTTAGTCATGGCTGTGGTGGAGACAGACGACATCCAAACATTTCACACTTGGCTGAGCTGTTTGGGGGGTGCCATTCAATCGCCGACAAAAAAGCATATATATATCCAAGCCAATGTGGTAGTAGAATAAGCCTCACCCGACACCCTAGCCCTGGCAGTCTGGTATTCCAAGATCCTGTTCAGAGCATGATCTGGCATGGTCTGAAACAGCAGGCCAACGCCCTTTCCTTCACACTACACATAGGGCCAGTTTGGATGTAATGTGATAGCCATCATTTTGCATAATGGGAATGAGCCTGGTTAAGCATTGGGCACAATTTCGCCCAAGGTTTAAGATTGAGGGGAGACATGAGAGCACTCTTCAAATACTTGAAAGGCTGTCACACAAAGGAGGGCCAGGATCTCTTCTCGAGCCTCCCAGAGTGCAGGACATGGAAAAATGGGCTCAAGTGACAGGAAGCCAGATTCCGGCTGGACATCAGGAAAAACTTCCTGACTGTTAGAGCAGTACGACAATGGAACCAGTGACCTAGGGAGGTGGTGGGCTCTCCCACACTAGAGGCCTTCAAGAGGCAGCTGGACAACCATCTGTCAGGGATGCTTTAGGGTGGATTCCTGCATTGAGCAGGGGGTTGGACTCGATGGCCTTGTAGGCCCCTTCCAACTCTGCTATTCTATGATCCTATGACTCTGAGTAGGCTGCATTTCTCTTGATTTTGCAATTAAGAACTTTCTCAGGCAGAGAAGCCTTTGGATTCTTACCTGAAAGATGCCACCATCTGATTGTAGGAAAAATACTGATGGTAATCATGATGTATAGAGTGGCCACACGGCTCGGCGTTGGCCCTTCGGGTGTATTGGTGCCCATAAAAACGGAGTTCAAGGTATTTCGCAAAGGACATCGACCATGACTCATTGGAAAGTGGAACAACTGGTGTTACCTGTGGAAGTTAAAGCAATTTTCAGTGACGTTCACAAAAATCCACTCAAACCAAATACCTTACCAGAACTCGATTTCGTGCTTCAGTAATTCTTGGGTGTGACTAGAGGCCCTTAATTTGTACCGGTAGGAGTCAATAAGACGTCAAGATCAGCATGCTCTCAGTGTCACTGGGACAGAGAGAGCAAATGAAACTGCTAACTTGGTATTATGAGTCTGGAAATGTCACCTTTTAAAAACACACAATCTGTTACTCTATACAATGACCCATCCTCTCGTCTCAGTGTAGGAGCACTGCTAGAACGTTTCTAAGATGCAGTCTGTTTCCTATATGCAAAGTCTACCTCTTGGAGAGTTGTGTAGCAGTCTTTTGCTACCTGGTGGCCTCCACATGTTTTGGACTTCAACTCCCATCAGCCCCAGCCAGCATGGCCAACAGTGAGGAATGCTAGGAGTTGTAGCCCAAAACGTCTGGAGGGCACCAGGCTGGGAAAGGGTTAAAATTCTTGAAGTAGGATGCTCCTAGTTCAAATCTCACGTCTAGGCTTAGGGAAGCCCATTCTTGTTTAGCCTCAGTCGCCTACCTATAAAATGGAAATAATAAGACTGTCCTACTTTGCAGGCTGTTTTAAGGACTGAGATAGTAGGTGAAGGGATTAGGATTCAAAAAGAGAGTTATATGAGTCCAGAGAACTATCGCCGTTTTCCTCCGGTCTACGCCAGAGAAGCGTCTTTTTCTGTGATGCAGCAAACATGGTTTCACACGGTGTTCTATGAAATGTAGAACGTCTTCAATGTTGCTAGCAAAGTGCTATTGAAAAGGTGGCTCTGGTGGTGGTGTTGTTTTTAAGAAAGAGTCATCTAAATATATGATGGGGGAATAAGGGTGCTGTCCCAGCAGTTAGGAAGTTTACCTTAAATTTTTTTAAAAAATGTCTGCCCTTCATAAATTAAAGTTGAATTAAAGGAAGGAACTCCCATACAGAGACGTCTTAGAGAAACCTTCCCCAACCTCATACACACACACAGATGTGTTTGTCTACAACTCCCATAATCCCCAGTCAGCAGATTATACTGTTTGGGAATGATGGTAGTTGTAGTCCAACAAATGCCCCCCCCCAAACAGAGGTTGTATCCAATGTGGGCCTAATTTACGTCCCATTCATTTCAATGAGTATACTCTAAGTAGAGCTAAGATCAGATATAACCCCAGGTTTGGGAAGGCTACGTTTGTATCCACTCTGGCTGCATTCAGAACGGATTCCACCTGCCCATCACCTACAATTCACCACTTTCTGCCTTTGCTTGCATATTTGCTAGCAACCACCTGACCTCAAGGTCTACTTCATAACCCAGATCCAGAAGGTTCAAACATATAACACCGACTCTGGCCCGCTTGCATTGGCTGCCTATACGTTTCCGAGCCCAATTCAAGGTGTTGGGTTTTATCCTATAAAGCCTTAACACGGCTTGAGACCACAATACCTGACAGAACACTTCTCCCAATATGTACGTACCTATACACTACGCTCAACAACTAAGGTCCTCCTCTGAGTGCCTACTCTGAGGGAAGCTCAGAAGATGGCAACAAGGGAGAGGGCCTTCTCAGTGGTGGCCCCCCAATTATGGAATGATCTCCCCGATGAGGCTCGCCTGGCGCCAACATTGTTATCTTTTCGGCGCCAGGTCAAGACTTTTCTCTTCTCCCAGGCAGTTAACAACATATGCTGAGTTTTGTTTTGTTTTTAACTGACCCCAGAATAGTTGTTTTAAATGGATATTGTTGTTTTTATGCTTTTGATGGTTATAAATTTTTGTATATTTGTTTTTAATGTACACTGCTTTTATTTTTTGTAAACCACCCAGGCAGCTTCAGCTATGGGACGGCATATAAATGCAATAAATAAATAAATAACCCAACGGCTTTAAGAACTGGCTCTAAAAATCAGAACCGGGATGTTTCCTTACCTGCTTGCACATTCTACACCAGGAGTAGGTCAGAATAGTGTGCTGATAGCCAGGCACGGGGGAATCCAGTTCCTTCAGGATGATTTGCACGCAGCCTTGCCCGTGGACAAAGCGCCGGATGTGGTGCACCATGGGTGTTTCGCAGAACATGCTCGGGCACTGGTAGGAAGGCCTTCAGAGAGCAAAGGGAAACTTTACTTCTGGGTAATTATCTTCAGTCCAAAGCTCCTTAGCATCCACCCTTCCTGATTTTACTCTACGCTGTTCCCTTTTTTTTTTTTTGTAACGAAGTGAATCTTAATATTACAATCGCACATCGTGGAGTGCTAAAATGTCTGCTCAATTCTTGTCTTCATTGCTTCAGTCTCTTCCTTGCTTCCTCTCTTGCTTACTACAAGCACCCCTCTCCAAGCACATAAGAACACACCTGCTACACTTACTTTTCTTCCCCCACTCTTATAACTATGATTTCAGTGTTTGTATGTCATCCCATGACATTGGAAGCGGCTTACAAGGAAGCTCAAGGTCTACAACTCGCAATACAGTCAATAATTGCTCTATGACAAACACCATTAAAAACAGCCAGCTCAACATTTCATATTTAAAACAGAATGCAGAGATTTTTAAAAAAACCAAGAAGCAGACATGGATTATAATGAATCTGCCTACTGGTCCATCCATCCAAGTATCATCTGTTCCAGGGACAGGGAAACTACTTCAGTTTTGGAAAAGTTATTGGGGGGGGGGGAGGGGGGAGTTCCAGTGGCGGGCAGGGCTGAAAGTAGGGGAGCCAAAAAAATATACCCTAAATCCCAGCCACTTGTAACTTAAAGCTCTTACTGCCAAGTAACTAAGTCTGAGGGCATTTCAACCTTCTAGAATGAGAAAAGCTGGTTGGGGGGGAGTGAAAAGGGGGGTAGTAGAAGTGGGAGTGGCCATCTGGGGAATCCCGGAGGACCAGATTGGGATCCCAGGAGGGACAGATTTGGCCCCTTGGCCTAGGGTACCCTATTCTTAGTCTACTCCGACTGACAACAGTTCTCCAAGGGCTTGGGCCGTCCTCTACTCTGCTACCCAAGACCTTTTTAACAGGAGATGTCAGAGATGGAACCTTGGACCTTCTGCATGGAAAGCATAAATGCACCCCACCACTAAGCCCTGGGCACTTGAATGAGAAACCCCTGGGAATCCCACAGCACGTTGCTCCGAGGCAGCGCTTTCAAAAAGAAAGAAAGAGTGGGAACCGTGTGCAATAAAATAAATGAAAATACTTCTCATAAAAAACAAACCACAACTGTATCAAAATGAACTACAGTACTGGACCAGCTACACAATACGGTTGGAAACACCACACACACACACACACAGGAACCCTGTAGAAATATGTATTTTTCAACAGAGCTTGGAAATCTAAGAAAGGCAAAAAATTCTCACCTGAAACAATACCTTTCTAGAAACACACCCAAAGTGAGGTCATTCTTTCCATAAAACTCCATTATCACCATCCTAAAATGATTGAGAATAAGATAATTATCCTTTGACTGTTGTATGTCGTTGTCCTAAGGAGGCCCTGTATTCATTAGCGATGGGCACACACTCTGTGAAAGCCGTCAAACACTATGCACGGGCAGAGTTTCAACTTGATGCCCCCTTATTAAGCTATCGTATTTCCACAGCTGCCTTCCTTAATTTGTCTCCAATATAGTGGGGGACACGGTGTGGCTATCCCATTCTTCCTTTCAGTGAGTAAGGAAGCACGGAGCCTGCAGCCTGTGGGAAAACAGGATCCTACCCAAAGAGGAAGGCACTAGTCACATGTGTTGCATTTGGAAGCTTCCACACAGGACGTTCCGTTTAGAACACCATTGGACAAAATACTGAACTACCACTGGTGCAGAGCAAACCCTTACGGCAACAAGAGTGCATCCAAGGGATGTTGAAGTCATCAGCTAGCCCATGCGCTAATGCAGGCGTCATCAGGAATGGGCAGCCTCCAGCCTTTGCATGATCTACTTTGGATTTTCTCTAGAATCCGGAGGTCTATCAACTGGAACCAGGGGCAAAATACTGACAGTGACAAGGAGTGGGGGACGGAGGATGGAGTTAAGGAACAGAAGTGCCCTTGAACACACGCTCAGCCCAGGAAGGTGTTTTCACAGTACCAGAACGGAGCTCACAGTCCTGCTGTACAAAATACCATTCCTGATTTTCTCCCCAAATGTTTTTCCACTTCAGCAGCCTAATTTAGAAAGGGGAGGGGGTGGGACACCTGTTGTGTTGTGGCTGTCATTAAACAATGGGGGGGGTCAGAAATCCTTGATGACCTACTGCAAATCACCCAGAGATCCACCAGTAGATTCTGATCCACCTTCTGCCTAACCCTGGTCTAAGTATGTCCAAATCTTAGAAACGGCTTTTTTTTTTTTTTTTTACCAAACCAAGCCACTGCTTTAGCCAAGTCACATTTTTTAAAAATGCCCAACTGCATTTTTGATTTGTAAATAAATTTACAGAATTTGCAGCCTTCTCAACTTCAGCAGAACACGAGGCTTCGGGGGTTAGGTCTTCTGTCCGGTTTTTGGAGGCAGAGGGCTGCCAACCAATCTAGCTCTTTGCCATCTTAAGCATTACGTTAGGGAAGGTGGTAGGAAAAGTATATTGGTCTTCTCAGACCAAGGGCTGGAGAGGGATGAACAAATTCCTCAAGGGACAGACCAGAAACTGTGGGGAGATCTGCCCCACGGCTTACCTTCCACCATCTTCCCTAACTGGGGAGATCCCTGGAGAAGCTGCGAGAGGATTTTTCAGATCTGTGTGCAAGTCTCCTGATGCAAGGTGGGGGAAGAGACCCACACGTCTACGCTCGTGTGCGTCCCTCCCTCCATGCGCCAGGGACAAACCACAAACCACACAGCTCCTGCCTCGCCTGAACACAAAAAGGAGATATATTTAGGACACGCATTGAGGTTAGCTGGGGGAGCAGGGGAAGAGTTAATGTCATACCACGGGCTCACGCAGGCACTTGGAGCGTTGCTGGACTGGGCTGAAGAGCTGCTGAAGAGGACGCAGAGCCGCTGGTGGTTGGCGGGGCTGAGGCAGTCCACCTGGCAAGAACACGCCGCCCGGGAAAGGAGTCAATACACCACTTCCAACTGTGCAATGTAAGATCTCAGGAGAGAATAGATTTAAGCCCAGGACAACTCAAATTGGGTTTGTTTGTTTGGGGGCCAGAGTATACTTTGCACAAGGGTCCAAGTCATGCAACTACTACAGACCAGGGTAGAGTTTGGGATAACGGTATGACCGAATAGACAAGTATTTTTAAATGCATGGTGTTTAAAACACATTTTTATTTGCATGTGAACGCCTCTCCCCAGGTTTCTCTCCCACGTTCAGTTTATTTTCAAAGCAATCATTGAGAGGTCACACATAAGACACCACCTCTGGGTTTCAAGGCCGTTGTTGTTGTTCCTGTTCCTTCGCTTGATTTGTCACATTCTGGGACTACGCTCTCTCACACACATACTTACCTATTCTCTCTCTCTGTGTGTCTCTCTCTCTCTTTCTCTCTCTCTCACACACACACCCCTCCTGCCTCCTTCCCTGGCTGTCAAGCTTTAGAGGGGAGCCCCAGATGCCCTGTTCTAGCCCTCTCCTAATTCCTATGTTGAACCAGTGCCCCAGTCCACAAATTCTTGCACATACAGCAGCTGGTCACATGCCTACAGCTGCATGTGAAGATTCAGCGCACTCCCTTCCCGCAGAGATGGCTGCCAGTGCATTGGGGGGGGGGGCTTGGAAGCCAGGATAAATGAAGATGGTCCAATCTCAAGACATCTAAGAAATGTTGCTATAGTGTTAGCATTAGTCTAACTCAATTCCTGCATTGAGCAGGGGGTTGGACTCGATGACCTTGTAGGCTCCTTCCAACTCTGTGATTCTATGATTCTATGATTCTAAAATAAAACATTTCTTTAAGATCCCCCCCTCCCCAAAGTCACAAACAAAACCGCTCGTCTTTGTTTTTTAAGTGCTCGCTTACTTTATGAGACCACAGCGATTCATTCTGAATAAACCCCTTCTCGTCATCATCGCTCCTGACTCCAAATTTCACACCGGATGGCTCTTTAGACTGGGCAAATGGGTCCACGTCTCGCTGTATAATCCTTCCTCCCCTGGCCCGGAAGTCGGCCACCATTCTGGCCAAACTCTGGCTACTGTTCAGATGCTCGGCAATTCTGGTGCTCACAAGTTCATGGGAGGGTAAGATCTGCACCGGCTTGGCTTGGATGCTTCCGTTCATTCCCTGCAAGCCAGAGAGATCCCTTAACAGCTGTTTCTTCCGTCTGCTGTCCAGCTCTTTGTGGTCCTTGTTGAGCCGAGGAGACACGTAGACCTGCTCCAAAAAATACTCCCTGGTGGGACACCTCATGCCTCTCTCCGTTAACAGAAAGGGCTCACGGAACGTGATCACAGGGGAGATGCACAGAATAAGGTCCTTCAGTTCTTGCTTAAACGCTAGAGAGAAGGCTTTGAGGCGATCTTCGGAGGAGGTCACTTCCTCTGCAACATACAATCCAGTGTCGTCTTGCAGGGGGTCCCTAAATTCCCTGGTTTGACTTTTGGGCTCCTGGAAGTCGTCCACAGCCCCCAGATTCTCCAACTGCTCGCCGTCCAAAATCCCCAGCTGTTGTTCGGTCAGGTCGAGGGCCAGCAATGGCTCTGGCACCAATCTGGACACGAGGAAGGGTGCTCTGTAGAAAGACTCCATCGGCACACATCGCTCCTGGCGTTTCTGGAGGGCAGCTTCTTGCACGTCGCTGTTCCCCTGGTCATTCTCTTCCGACCATGTTCTTTGCTCCAGGGAGCCCACCCCGTCTGAAGACGCCGATTCAGAGATCGCAGGCAGCTTGTCGGGGGCCAGGTCTGCGTCTTTCCCTACTGTGCTGACTTCTCTGTTCATCAGCTCTTGCTGCCCGTTTTCTTCCCCCTGCCCTTCAATCAGAGAGCGAAAGGAGCCGTTTTTGGCCAACATTGGGGGCATGGCGAACTCATCCATAAGGAAGGATATCTCCAGCTGGGAATGATAAGCCACACAGATCATAAAAATAAGAATCTCCTTCACGCGCGCCAACTCATAATCGCCTGCACCACGCAGCTTGATGGTGCAACCCAGGTGCTGGGGGCATCCTTCAAAGAACATCAGCGTCTTCGTTTGTTCTGAAAGGGAAGAGAGTGAGAGTTACCTCTTTTAAACAAATGAACAGGGCAGACTTACCTTGGCCAGTGTGTATACATATCACAGCAATATAAACAGGCTCAACACATGTTCAGAATGTAGGCCATTCTTCTCCCACCCCCAGAAACCTTCTGAGTTTCCAGATAAGCAAAAGAGCTATCCAGGCCCCTTAAAGTGAAGACAATAAAGTAAAAGAAAGAGGCGGATTGTATCACTATCCATGCTCACATATACTACAAATGCAGATAAGTATTATAAAAGCCTTTTAATACATTAATAAGATTCACTAGTGCAGAAAAAGTATAATGCCACTGTAGAGTTGTGTAGTCTGACATTTAAAAACACATTAAAAACACATTAACAATTACTAGGAACCCATTCAAAGACTCAAAGTCAAGGAAATTTTTTAAAACAAAACAAAACAAAACAGACCAAATGCGTTTCGACCCTAAAGGAGGGTCTTCCTCTGTGGTCACATATACTATATACACACTTAGAGATACTGGGTAGTTATTTACAAATTGCCAATGCCACTAGATGTAACCTTGCTTTTTAAAAGTAGGTATTGGGCTAGTATATTTCAGCCAGGATCCCAGGTTTGGGATACAGCTTCCTGTCCCAACTGCCAAGGTGGTATTCTATCTGCAAGGAACCTCTTCATGATGTTCTGTAGTGAATGCTGGCCCCAATTTCGCTGGTGTTTTCAGACTTACCTTGGCCAGCATGTATACATATTACAGCAATATAAGCAGGCTCAACACATGTTCAGAATGCAGACCAGTCTTCTCCCACCCCCAGAAACCTTCTGAGTTTCCACCATTGCCATCTCCCCTTCAAAAACATTAAGGTTCCCCAAGGCCACTCACATTTAGTAATAATGCAACTGAGTGGTTCATACTATTAAACGCATCCAAAACGAAAACATGCAATTAAAGCCAAACACAAAATAAGTAAAAATGAATGCAGAGATCTGGCTGGAATATCACCAGCTACCCGAGTCCTTAAGCTTTACAAAATAAAGATGGTTTGTCAGCCTCCTACGGAAAAGCAGAGAGGTAACTTAGAGGGCTTTTTTGGGGAAGGAGTCCCACAAAGGATTCAACCCACTGAAGAGGCCCTCTTTTCCTTCTTTTATTTATTTATTTATTACATTTTTATACCGTCCAATAGCCGAAGCTCTCTGGGCGGTTCACGGTTCACTTTTTGGAACACTGCCTTATATACACTGAATGCTTTATATCAGTGGTTCCCAATTGGTGGTCCGTGGACCCCAGGGGGTCCACATAACCCATCCAGGGGGTCCATGGCACCATTCACATATTCACCATTCATTTCTGGAGTCCACTGATGACGAATTCCTACCAGAAGTAAAATATAACATCACTGAGCACCTGCGTGATTTAGCGACTAGCTTCAAAGATTACTCCCCTGCACCTAATCCCGAAAACTCATGGAGAAGGAATCCTTTTGAATGTGGTGATGTACAATTAACATCTCTCTCTGCGGAAGAGCAAGATGCACTTGTTGACGTGACTTGTGATGATGGTTCAATGAAACCATTTTTCAAAGAATATAGACTGGACCCATTCTGGGTGAAGGTTTTTCTTGATTATAAGAAGTTAGGTGAAAAGGCTTTGAAACATCTAGTTCCCTTTTGCTCCGCATATCTTTGTGAACAAACATTTTCGATGTTTGTTATATGAAGAACAAGCATAGAAATCGGTTTGATGTTGATCCAGATTTGAGATTAGAAGTAGAAAATATTGAACCGGATGTGGAAGGGATTGTTCGAGACAAAAAGAGGCATGATTTCTCCCATCACATTTAGGTTTAGTAGCTGCTAGACATGTCATAATTTGTTCAGTTGTAAACTAGACATTAGTAAAATTAAATTCGTCTTTATATTCCTAACTAAATCACTGTCATTTTTGCGTGGTAATATCACAAATATCACAAATGTTATGTTCTGTATTTTAGTATACCTAAAATCCTTTGCTTATTAGGGGCTACCCCTTATTTTCTCCAAAAAATTGCTTCGCACGGGTAACTACCACAGAGATGACACATTTTTCAAAAGTAGGGGGTCCTTGGCTTGGCATTTGAAAAACAAGCGGTCCGCAGTACTTAGCTAATTGGGAACCACTGCTTTATATCATATATCAACTAATTGAATTCCAAGCACTTTCTTTTATGATGCATCTGATTAATTGGACTTTAAATCCACAAAAGCATATGCCATAATGTCTTTTAAGACACTTGTAAAACACTGTTTGTTTTTGCTGCAACAGACTAACACAGCTGCCTTTCTGGGAGTTCTTTCCATAGGTTGGTCTGTGCTCTGAAAGCTTACTGAATGGATTCAGAGGAACATGGACCCATTCCTCAACCAGATGTGTGAAGGAATCACATGGGGGGGAGTCTACCATGACCCAAAAAAATGCAGGCGACCATTTAGAATTTCAATGAAACTAGCTGATTTAACATATGATTAAGAACCTGAGTTACAAGTCCCAAAGTCCCTGGTTCAAATCTTGCTTCTGCTTACCAAATGGCCTTAGGCAAGCTACTGTCTCAGCTTTAGCCCTGTTGTCTGTAAAATGGGGTTGGATCCAACCCTTGTGCGAGCGGAAGTCTGCTCACACACGGACCATTCCTGCCCTCTCCTCCCCTGTATGCCCCACCCCCACCCCCAAATCTGCTCCGGAATCTCCAAACCTTCCAGAGCAGATTTGAGGGCACATGCTGGGCTACGGGGGCAGAGAGAAAATCTATTTTGCCAGTGGCTCCTTCCTACTGGTGGGACAACACATTTGGATACAACCCACAGAGATAACACTGACTTACCCACAGGGTTGTTGTACAAACTGTAAGATATGAAGCGTAAGATATGTATATACTTGAAGCATAAAAGATATGTTTATACTTGCTGTGACCACATTACACAAGTCTTAAAAACTCTTCACTGGCTGCCAAATAGTTTCTGGGCGAAGTATAAAGCGTTGCTTATCACCTTTAAAGCCCTACATGGTTTGAGTCCAAGCTACCTGCAGGATCGCCTTCTCCTGTACAATCCACCCTGCACACTCAGGTCCTCTGGGAAGAATCTACTTCAGTCAGTCAAAGTTAGGCTGATGTCTATTACCCAGAGGACCTTCTCTTCTGCTGCTCCCAGACTGAGGAATAACCTGCCGGAGGAGACTCGTCAGCTTGGCAGTCTTTTAGCATTCAAGAAAGCTATCAAGACTGATCTCTTCCGGCAGGCCGAAGCAGTGGAATTTTAGGATGCTTTTAGGAAGTTTTTAACAGTGTATACTATGTTTTTAATCAGTATTTTATGTATTTTATGCTTGCTGTTGTTCCCCGCCTCGATCCAATCGGAGAGGTGGGTAAGAAGAAATAATAATAATAATAACAACAACAACAACAACTATTATTTAACCCTAACCCTATACTTGTATTATTATTAATGTTGCCAACCCTATAACATTTACTTGCTTATCTATGTTAATCATGGCTTGGGCTTTAAAGAAGT
The DNA here is from genome assembly GCF_023053635.1 of Elgaria multicarinata webbii. Lineage (NCBI taxonomy): Eukaryota > Metazoa > Chordata > Lepidosauria > Squamata > Anguidae > Elgaria > Elgaria multicarinata. The sequence continues at coordinate 21,629,304 of NC_086172.1, forward strand.
CATATCTAAATCTACATCATTTATCTGCTAAGATGTTAAAGGTCGGCAACACTAATAACAATACTTGGCATATATATACGGCATTTATTATTATTATTTATTTATTTATTTATTTATTTGGCACCAACAATGTACTTGGTGCTGTACAAAATATACAAATAAAACAGCGATACCCTGCCTAGAGGCTTACAAAATAAAGGAGGCACCTTCGATACTAATTCCAGGCAAACAGCCTGCTTCACTCACCATTAGGCAACTGAAACACTTGAATGTAAAACTTGTGGCAGGTTCCCAGATGCGGTTTGGTCAGCAACTGATCCATGGACATCAGTACGTCTCCCTGAGTCATCCGACTTACCCTGTCCAAGACGTGCTGCAAAACATGAATAAGATAAATAACGCTTTGCACTTTACCTCTCACTTAGCTGAATCGAGGGAGAGGCAGAGAGAAGAAGAGGATATAGTGTAGACTGAAACCACAGTATACGCTCTACAAAAAGTAAGGTTTCCTAAATTTAAACTGCCGTACTTTTTGCACTATTTGAGATATTTTGGCAAAGACTGGGGAAGAAGGGATGACAATTGGGTAAAGTACAAAGTGGTTGTATACCCAATGGTTTTATACTGTTGTTTATACTTTGAATGTTTTTAATTTTTGTGAACCGCCCAGAGAGCTCCGGCTATTGGGCGGTATAGAAAAGTAATAAATAAATAAATAAAAAATAGAGCATAGTTAAACTATGGAATTCCCTACCACAAGATGTAGCGATGGCTAATTCGGACGTCTTTAAAAGGGGAGTTGAGAAAGGGAAAAGCTACCAATGGCTTACGAGGGTGAGAAGAATGCTCTTGTGCTCCTGGGAAGCTCACAAGCAAGACATGGGTATCTGGCTGGCCCCTATGGGAACACACTGCTGGACTGGATAAGTTTTTGGATTGATCCAGCACTGCTCTACTTAAAGACTTGGGTCACTGGCAGAGTGGCAAGAGCATGTGTATGTGGGAGACACAATGCTTGCCCCCTCCCCACCTCTGAAACTTTTCTTTAAAAAATGCTCATCTCAATAAAACCACAAATCACTTCTTTAGAAAGGAAACACAGCTCTTCAGAATGCCACTTACAGGTTGCACTCTCCCCCACAGCCAAATGGCAAATCGACACCGGAAGCCCACGTCCCCCCACGAATCTCTCTCGCGGCATTAGATCATATTTAAGGCACAGCACCACTAGCCTTCTTCAACTTTTATTCGCGTGGAAGGACTCGGAGGCACCAAAACACGACTTCGTGCAGAAACGCTAGCACTTACCGGCTTCACGTTAATGACCAAAGCAATGCCATGTTCCAGCAGCATGTCCTGGGCGATACGGGACACGGTTTTTTCAACCAGGACCAAAGTAGGCCTGACATCCACTATCCGCTGGACGTAGTTCTTCAAGAACTCTCTTTCCTAGCACGGCAAAAGCAGGCATGACACCCATCAGGTGTGCGTTACAAGATCAGGAAGCATTTGAAGAGTAAGTCTGCCTAAGGCTGAAAAACTGAAGCATGCCTACTTAAAGATCTTCTTAAAACCAATTCCTAAGTGAATGCGGAGTGGGGACTAGGAAGGCCAACACCATCCTAGATTGGGTACCATCCATGTGCAAGATGGAGAGCACTTAAGGGGATTAGACTTAAGGGAGGGGCCGTAGGTCAATGGGTAGAGCACCCGCCTTGGACGAAGAAGGCTCCAGGTTCAATCTGTGGCATCTCCAGGTAGGGTGGAAAAATCTCCCGCCTGAAACCCTGGAGAGCTGCTGCCAGCCAGTGTCGACAATATTGGGCTACATGGACCAATGGTCTGATTGGACCAATGGACCAATGGTCTGGTCTATAAGGCAGCTTCCTATGAACACTGACCAAAAAAAAGTAGGGAGAGTTGAAATTCTGGAATGTCTGCGGAGGTCAAGATGCAGAATACTTTAGGATACATAACCGTTGTGTCCGCTTTTAAAACCACTTAAAGAAACGCTTCAAAAAATCTGCCCTGTTATTCACAGATCAAACGATTTCAATAGTATCCTACCGGTGGCCCATCACAGATGCGATGTCCCAATATCCTCAGAGACGAGGAGGATGTTGCAGGGCCCTTCCCCTCACTTTCTCAAATTAGCCATGAGGCAGCATTACATCCACTCCTACGTTAACACCAGGTTTTCCCTAGAACCGCTGTCCCCCACCCCCAGCCCCCGTTCTTTTGTGCAGCCCCCGGCCACTGCATCTGAACTTGTTTTGATGCTACAAGAATAAAGAGGACAAAGAAAAGGAAACTCGCCCAACCTGAAGGACAATGGGGTCTATACAGGTAAACTTTGTTTCTTCTCGGTAGAGGTATTCGATGGAACACTTCAGTAGAAGGATTTTGGGGTTTTTAATACAGGAGTTCATCTAGAAAGAGACAAGGTTGTGAAATGGATTCCTCTGCAGTTTCATAGCGGATAAAAACTTTTCCTAAACAGCCCAACAGGAAGAGCCGTAGCTCGGCAGTAGAGCACCCGTGCTGCACACAAAAGGTCCCAGCTTCCATCTCCAGACAAGGCTGGGAAAGATCCCGGACTGAAGTCTTGGAGAGCCTCAGCCAGTCCATGTAGGCAACACTGACCAATGGTCTGACTCCGTATAAAGCAGCTTCCTCCGTGCCCCACGTAAAGTTACAGTAGTTCTGACATCCCCTTCCAGCCATGTAACAATAACAAGGAATCAGGGAAGTCAGTTGTATTTGCAAGATTAGTTAGTCTTGATAAATCCAACAACCTAGGGTCAACATTTTCAGGTCGGGACACGCGCAGCTCCATCAGCTGAGTTGCCAAGGAAGGGGAGTGAACGTGAGAGAAGATATGAGGAGGAGGAGCCTGTCCCGGTAAAGGCCTCCCAGGCAGCTGTGGGTTGTGGGGAGCTCTGGCAAGCCCCCTACCACTGGAGGTGAGAGCCAGCCCCACAGGCCTTCGTACTCCTTGAAGACTTCTCATTTCCTAACGGAAGGGGAGCGTCTAAGGCAAAGGGGGAAGGGATAAGTCAGGTTAGGGCCCGCCTGCAGCCTGCCACTTGGACAGCAATGAGCTAGACCAGTGTGTCCCAAGCTGGCACGCTCCAGATGTGTTTAACTACAATTCCCATCAGCTCCAGCCAGCATGGCCAAGGGTGGTAGGAGTTGTAGTCCAACACAGTTGAAGGCCACCAGGTTGGGAAAGGCTGAACTAAGCAGTTAATACAGAGCAGATACTATTCTGGCCAAGTAGTCTTGAATGAGACCTACTTAGGAAGTCTATAACAAAAAGTTATGACTGCAACTCCCATAATTCCTAACCAACATGGCCACTGGCTGGGGAACAGTTGCTGGAGAACACGGGCAGGAGGAAGCTGTTATGTCCTGCTTGTTGGTCCCTGGTCAAACAGCTGGTTGGCCACTGTGTGAACAGAGCGCTGGACTAGATGGACCCTCGGTCTGATCCAGCAGGGCTCTTCCTATGTTCTTATGCTCTTAATCCTGTGCATATCCAAACACACATTGTGGCAGTCACATGTGTGGCAGGATGTGCATATTTGGAATCAAATACAGCAGGGTGGGAAAGATCGAGAGCAAAAAAACGCTACAGTTCATGAATAATTCCATGGATCGTTGGACATTTCACTTCCGTCATCCACGCTATCAAATTACACAAAATAGTGGCATCCTACCTTTTTATGCGCGATGTTCTTGGTACATACAAAACCGTTCACCACCACCGAGTCAAATTTTTTCCCGCCTGGAATCTGGCAAAAGAGGAAGGATATTATACATGATTTCCCCACCACTAAGCCCAGTTTGTGCGAGGAAGCAAAGCTCTTTTCGAGCAAGGAATTCTTCCCCTAACATCAAGAAGTTCTCCAGGAACAGCCAAGAAAACACAGCCTCCCCCGTTTCTTGGGCTAGGCCCACAGGGGGGATCCACCCCACGGGCCAAGGACTCTCCCCAACGCACGGACTCACTTTTTTGATATGGACGAACTGGCGAATGTCCATGTCATCATCCCGGTTCTTGACATCGGGCCGGACAGTCTGAACCACCTGGCACACCACAGGGACGATGATGTCCCTCCAGGAGAGGGACAGCGACTCACTGTAGAGCACTTGCTGCAGCAGGGCCATCATGTGGTTGTGATTCGCTGAGCTGCAGAGCAAGGATTTAAAAAGAAACCGTCACGGCTAATGTTCAGGAGGGAGGAGGAGGCCACGTTCCTTTCACAAGAGCCAAGGACAAATGTATATATGCCTTCTTGCCTAGGGTGACCATGTGAAAAGGAGGACAAGGCTCCTGTATCTTTAGCAGTTGTATTGAAAAGGGAATTTCAGCAGGTGTCATTTGTATATCTGGAGAACCTGGTGAAATTCCCTCTTCATCACACCAGTTAAAGCTGCCCTCTTTTAAATCTGGTCACTCTAGTATAGCTCCTGCAGTTTTAACTGTTGTGATGAAGAGGGAATTTTGCCAGGTTCTCCATATTAATTATTTATTATTGCATTTACATCCTGCCTTTTTCCCCTTCCAATGAACCCAAGGCGGCATACATCCTCCTCCTCCTCCTCCTCCTCCTCCTCTCCATTTTATCGTCACAACAACAACCCTGTGAGGTAGGTTGGGCTGAGAGTTTGTGGCTGGCCCAAAGTCACCCAGTGGGTTTCCCTGGACAAGTGGGGACTAGAACCCGGATCTCCCGACTCCCAGGCCAACACTCTAACCACTACACCACACTGGCTCTCATATATACAAATGACACCTGCTGAAATCCCCTTTTCTATGCAACTGTTAAAGATACAGGAGCCCTGTGCTCCTTTTCATATGGCCATCCTATTCTTGCCCGGCAGTGGACTTCCAATGTCAAGGAGCTACAGTGAAACCCTTAGGTGGTACGAAAGGACAGCTCAGGGCTCCCCAAGCAGAGGAGGGCTGACTGCTGTGTTTATAACTGAGTGGGAAAAAGTCCTGGCATGCAAATCCTGACCCCAAATTTATTACTTCTTTGTTCATTACATTTCTATACTGCCCAATAGCCAAAGCTCTCTGTGCGGATTCACAACCATTAAAACCATAAAATACAAGATGATAAAGCACAGTATAAACAGTTTAGATGCAATATCAAGTTTACAAGTTTGAAACTGCAGTATAAAATAGAAGTAAAACCCCAAACAAAACGTAGCAGCAATGCAGAGATTTCAATTACTGCAATGAGCAGGATACATGTGTCTAAAATCGCCCCAATCTGCAAAGTTGCCAAACCTACTACATGGGAGAAACCCCTTCAAAGTTTACAAGTTTACTGAGGCAAACTCTTGGGTCATTTTCATGGGGGCGCGATTTCAGGTCAGGTACCCCCCTATGTGAAAATGGAGTGTTAACATCACCATGCCAGGGATGTGACTGCCAAAGGTACAGGCATCTGAAAGAGGACCATGCCATTTATCTGCAAGAGCTCACTCTCTTCTTCCTGGGCCCAGAGTCAAACAGGTGGAAGGAGAAGGGAAGTGCAGGCCCTTAGTGAGGGGCTGAAGTAAGTAAGCAAAGGGGTGGCCCTAACGGACTCCCTCCCATCAGATCAGCACTGTTAAAAGGGCTGCATGCACTGTACTGATGGTGAAGGCCGAGAAAGATGCTTGCTTCATGTCATCTCAGGGAAACGCAAGAAGACCAAAGGCCTGTCTAGCCCGACATTCTGTGCACATAGTGGCCAGCCAGGTGCCTATGGGAAGCCCACAAGTTCCTACTACTACTATTATTATTATTATTATTATTATTATTATTATTATTATTATTATTATTATTATTTCCCGCCTTTTTCCCAGTACTGGGACTCAAGGCAGTTTACAAGATTAAAACATATCAGTATAAATTACCAGAGTTAAAATAGAATGAATCCTACATTAAAATTAAAAACATGTTTACATTTTTTTACAAAACTGTAACAGATTAAAAGGGGGGAATCCAACACATTAACACAGGTCCGGTATAGTTCCAAAAGCTTGGTGAAACGAAAAAGGTTTTGCCTGCCTCTGAAACTGTAGCACAGAGGAAGCCAGCCTAGCCTCCCTGGGAAGGGAGTTCCAGAGTCTTGGAGTAGCCGCTGAGAAGGCCCTCTCCATGCACCCATCAGGTGTGCCTGGGATGTTGGTGGGACTGAGAGAAAGGCCTCCCCAGAAGATCTCAGACACAGGCAGGCTCATATGGGAGAATACGGTCTTTCAGATAACTTGGATCCAAGCCATAGAGGGCTTTATAGGTCATAACCAGCACTTTGAATTGTGCCCGGAAACAGACTGGAAGCCAGTGGAGCTGTTTTAACAGGGGAGTTGTCTACTCCCTGTAACCAGCCCCGGTCAACAATCTGGCTGCAGCTCTTTGAACCAGCTGGAGTTTCCGAACACTCTTTAAGGGCAGCCCCACATAGAGCGTGTCACAGTAATCCAATCGGGATGTAACTAAGGCATGTGTCACCGTGGCCAGGTCTGACATCTCTAGGAACGGGCGCAGCAGGCGCACTAGCTTTAATTGTGCAAATGCACTCCTGGCCACCACCGAAACCCAGGCGTCCAGGCTCAGGGCTGAATCTGTAACTGATATAGAGAGGCACCCTGCCACTGATACAGGATATAATACATAGCCAATGAGGAGTAGCCATTGATAAACTTGTCCTCCTGATTTTATTCCTTGGTGAATTAAGAGTTTGGGTTCGGGGAGAGAATCGGAGAGAGCTCTCACACCACTCGTTTACTATTTATTTATTTATTTATTTATTTATTTATTTATTACATTTCTATACCGCCCAATAGCTGGAGCTCTCTGGGAGGTTCACAAAAATTAAAAACATTCAAAGTATATAACAACAATATAAAATCATAATATAAAATACAATACAAAAGCTCAACCAGATAAAAACAGCAGCAATGCAAAATTACGAATTTAAAACACCAAGTTAAAATTTATTTATAGACCGTTAAAATGCTGGGAGAATAAAAAGGTCTTCACCTGACGTCTAAAAGCATATAATGTAGGTGCCAAGCGAACCTCCTTAGGGTTCGTACCTTAGGTACAAAACTAATGCCAGAGAACCCAACTCATTCCTGAAAGAACTGTTACAGAATTTTCCTCTCCCCAAGATGTTAATGAGAAACAACACTTCCCTGACATCTCAAAAGTTCCACTAAACGTTCTTTTTCAAACATAGATCAAATATTGATTTTGAAAGTGCGCAGCTAAATTCAGCAGCTGCATTCATCACTGTGATGCACCACTGCTATAAAAAATGATTTACAGTCTCTTAGGTGTTAGGTTCATTAATACCAGCCTGCAAATGTTTACTTTTCTTCACACAACACAGAATAACAATAAGCATGTCGGTTTGCTGCTGCCACAGAATGCTGCAGCGAATGGCAAATGGCACAGTGGGCGGGGGTTACTGCCACGACACAGGCTCTGAACACCAGGCCTGGCTGCGGCTACTCCCTGCTCAAGCCAAGCACCACCGCTTGATACGCCTGAGGCGAGGGGCAAACACTGCCTTCCTCCAAACTATGTGGAGAAAGGGGTTAAATGGAGAAGGATTTCAATAATAAAATAATGCGCTGTGAATTATATGTGCTGAGGTGAATAATTGTCAGAGTGGGTGCTAAATGTATAAACTTCAGATGATAAATGCCAAACAGACACGTGGGATTTTTGTGGTAGTTAAAACAAAATGATTAAAAAATATTTTTAAAAGTTCACAAGCGTTGTTTCAAATTAAAACATTTCAAAACCTTTTTGATACCTTTCATCCAATCCTTTCACTCATTCACATACACGCTTTCCTTCCTCTCACACAATCATTCTTGAACTATATTATCACTATTGTTTATTTTACACAAACTGTCTACCTGCACACCCCACTCAAAAGACACCACTCTCTACACTGAACCTCAAACTCTCCAGAACCCAAGTATTCTACACACAGAGAGCTAAAGCACTAAAGCAGAGCTTTCCAAACTTTTCATGTTGGTGACACACTTTTTAGACATGCATCATTTCGCAACACAGTAATTCAGTTTTACTAGCAAACCGAAGGTTAAACTAACAACTTATAAGAGATACGGACACATACATAAATTGTAATAACGAAATGTATGGGGACACAACATATCTCATGAAAACCTTTCATTTATATTTTTAAAAATATATGATTTGCAAGATAATATACATTTCCAAGACTTTTCACATTGAACCAATTTTGTCGAGCTGCGATTGAGCGGCGGCTGAGACGGTGTTCTATCAAAAAACTGGACCCGTGGAATTTCTCGAATGCGTCACTTCAGGTACAGCCACGTCACCGGAAGTGACGCGGAATCAGCTGTTTCAGCCCGATTATGCATACTGCGCATAATGCTAGGTGAGACGGGCGTTTGGTCTGAACCAGAAGGGCTCTTCCCATGTTCTTAACATGGTTCACTCAAACCATAAATTTGGGGATTTTACAAGCAGTTCCAGAGCCCAAATATCAGCAGTGTATCACAACCGCCTACACCTTCGTAAGACACATCTCATATGTTCTGACATATATTCTAGCTACAGTTATCCATGCTCTGATAACCTCTCATTTGGATTACTGCAATGCGTTATACGTGGGGCTGCCTTTGAAAATGGTCCGGAAACTTCAGCTGGTACAAAACAGGGCAGCAAGGTTACTAACAGGGACTGGCCGGCGAGATCACATCACGCCAGTCCTTTTACAACTTCATTGGCTGCCAGTCCAGATCCGGGCCTGATTCAAAGTGCTGGTACTAACATACAAAGGCCTAAATGGCTTGGGGCCAGGTTATTTGAAGGAATGCCTCCTCCCGTATGTACCTGCCCAGATCTTAAGATCATCCACAGGGGCCCTTCTCCGTGAGCCCCTGCCGAAGGAAGTGAGGCAGGTGGCTACTAGGAGGAGGGCCTTCTCTGCTGTGGCACCCCAGCTGTGGAACGAGCTCCCCAGAGAGGTCCGCCTGGTGTATACACTGTATTCTTTTCGTCGCCAGCTGAAGACCTTTTTATTCTCTCAGTATTTTAACACCTAAATTTAAACTTTGCTGTTTTAATTCTGTGTTTTAATCCTACATCAATTTCTGCTGTGTGGTTTTATCCTGGTTGTGCTTTTTATATTGTATTTTGTATTTGGGTTTTTAGATTGTTGGATGTTTTATTATGTTCTTAATGGTTTTAATTTTTGTGAACCGCCCAGAGAGCTTCGGCTATTGGGTGGTATAAAAATGTAATAAATAAATAAATAAATATTCTGTCAGGGTTTGCCCTGAGGAGCACTAAATGAGACTGAAAAGGGATCCAGACTTATTCCGGACTTTTATTAGCTTGCTAATTGAAGCCCTCTGTTTAAGGGTCAATATCCATGTGAACTCTGGTCGTATCACCCCAACTTACAGCAGCCTCTCCATGGCTTGTTTTTCTCCATTTTCCTCCCTGAGCAGTTCCAGATTGCTGTTGTGCCAGCCCAATGGTGTGAAAAACAGCTCTTTGGATTTTTCTTCAACCCTTCGATTAAACAGCGACTCTACAAAACAAAAACACAAATAGGGAGAAGCTGTATAATCTCATCTCGATCCATACACTGGCTACTTTCAAGACTAAGAACTCAAAAGGACTTCCCACGTAACATTTTCCTTACATGGATTCATATGTGAAAGTGGCCCTTGAGAGGCTTTTACTGGCCCTAAGCTATCAATTCTGTAGTATATTTGCATCATCAGCGCTCTATTTCTCATGCTTTTGCTATCAACAAGGTCACGATCGGAGAAAAAACTATACAATGTGGAGACTGGGATTAAAAAAAACCCAGGGAAATCAGATCCATGCAAGCTTTGGGTTTCCGTTTTCTCAAAGGGCACCCTCCATGCGCTCAGTCACATGGCAAAATTGGGTGGGACAGCTAATAACCTGGAAGACGGAAACAAAATTCAAAGTGATCTTGATAGGCTGGAGTGCTGGGCTCAAAACAACAGAATGAAATTTAATAGGGATAAATGCCAAGTTCTACATCTAGGAAATAGAAATTAAATGCACAGTTACAAGATGGGGGATACTTGGCTCAGCAATACTACAAACAAGAAGGATCTCGGAGTTGTTGTAGATCACAAGCTGAGTATGAGCCAACAGTGCGATACGGCTGCAAGAAAGGCAAATGCTATTTGGGGCTGCATTAATAGAAGTATAGCTTCCAAATCGCGTGAGCTACTGGTTCCTCTCTATTTGGCCCTGGTTAGGCCTCATCTAGAGTGTTGCGTCCAGTTCTGGGCCCCACAATTCAAGAAGGATGCAGACAAACTGGAGCGTGTTCAGAGGAGGGCAACCAGGATGATCAGGGGTTTAGAAACAAAGCCCTATGAAGAGAGACTGAAAGAACTGGGCCTGTTTAGCCTGGAGAAGAGAAGATTGAGGGGAGACATGATAGCACTCTTCAAATACTTCAAAGGTTGTCACACAGAGGAGGGCCGGGATCTCTTCTCGATCCTCCCAGAGTGCAGGACATGGAATAACGGGCTCAAGTTAAAGGAAGCCAGATTCCAGCTGGACATCAGGAAAAAATTCCTTTCTGTTAGAGCAGTACGACAATGGAATCAGTTACCTAGGGAGGTTGTGAGCTCTCCCACACTAGAGGCCTTCAAGAGGCAGCTGGACAACCATCTGTCAGGGATGCTTTAGGGTGGATTCCTGCACTGAGCAGGGGGTTGGACTCGATGGCCTTGTAGGCCCCTTCCAACTCTACTATTCTATGATTCTATGAAAATAATTTTGAAATGGAGGGAGCTTTCGAGAGCTGCTTCTGCTAGCATATGGGTGGGGTCGGGGTTGTTCCAAGACATAAATCCCCACCAGATATTTTCCCAACCTGGTGTCTTCCAAGTGTTTTGGACTGCAACTCCCAGCATTCCTGACCATTGGCTATGCTGGCTGGGGCAGATGGGAGCTGAAATCCAAAACAGATCGAAGAAAACAGGTTAGGGAAGGAGCTGCACTAACTGATGGAGAAGGGACCCGCGCACAGAAGCGGAGATCCCCGTTATCAAAACAACTTTGCTATCTGTAAGTTGTGCAAAGAACAGGGTTTTTAATAGGCCCACACAGTGCTTGCTTGTTTACTTGGCCAGCAACTGATGAAACCCGGAAACAGATGCTAACTTAGTTGTATTATGCAAGGGGAGGAGCACATGCAGATTGCTAATCACCAGTCAGAGTGAGTTTCAGGTAGCTTCTTGTGTATGCTGACACAAAGCTTGAGGGAATATTCATTCAAAGTGAAAAACAGACCAGACACATACGCAAAACACAATCCAGAAGGAAAGAAGTGTACTGACTTGCTATATTCAAAAGGTACATGAAGAGACTGACAAAGGTTTCATCCGGACCGAATTCGGTCTGATTTAATGTGTTCAATGTGTTTAACAACAGGGGGTTGTTTACTCGACATTATCTGAGCCCGTTTTCCCGCATTTCAACTTACCTTTGATGAAAGCGTCACTTATTGAGATCATTTGCTGTCCGCTGTTGTCAGCAATCAAGTACTCTGAAAGGAGAGAGAAAATATGGAAATGGGAGGGGAAAACGAAAGAAATGACAGGTTATGCCAGTGTGTTACTATAATTATATGGCTTACACACCCACTCAACCAGACGAAAACAAAGTGACTCATTTCATGTGTTTAGTCACTGTTGTAGAAACAACCCCGAGATTTCTCCCATTCTTTCTTGCTGTACCCATGTGTTGGCTTGGCTGGCAAGCAATGTATCGTGCTGTTATGGAAACAGCTTGACATAAAACAGAAACTGAACAGAAGATATTTCCCCAATTTGCTTATGCTCCATTTGTTTAATAGCCCATGCCAAGCAAGGATTCAGATAGGACGAGCAAGTTAGGAACCTAGGAAGCTGCCTTATACATAGTCAGACCATTATTATTATTATTATTATTATTATTATTATTATTATTGTTATATTTATTACATCTGTATACCGCCCCATAGCCGAGGCTCTCTGGGCGGTTTACATAGGATAAAACATTTAAAAACAATATCCCAAAATTTTAAACCACAAAAACATACAAAAAAAACCCCAAGCTAATTACATATTGCTAAATGCCTGGGAGAAAAGTCTTGACGTGGCGCCGAAAACATAACTATGTCGGCACCAGGTGGGCCTTGTCAGGGAGATTGTTCCACAATTGGGGGGGGGGGGTGCACCACAGAAAAGGCCCTCTCTCTTGTTGCCATCCTCCGAGTTTCCCTCGGAGTAGGCACCTGGAGGAGGATCTTGGATGCTGAGCGCAGTGTACAGGTAGGTTCATGTTGGGAGAGGCATTTCAACAGGTATTGTGATCCCAAGCCGTGTAAGACTTTATAGGTTAAAACCAGCACCTTGAATCGGGCTCGGAAACATGAAGGCAGCCAATGCAAGCGGGCCAGAATCGGCCTTATATGTTCAAATCTTCTGGTCCCTGTTATCACTCTGGCCTCTGCATTTTGCACAAGCTGCAGCTTCCAAACTGTCTCCAAAGGCAGCCCCACGTAGAGCGCATTGCAGTAGTCTAACTTGGAGGTTACCAGAGCATAGACAACTGAAGCCAGGTTATCCCTGTCCAGATAGGGGTGTAGCTGAGCTACCAACCAAAGCTGGTAGAAGGCACTTCGTGCCACCAAGGCCACCTGATCCTCAAGTGACCATTGGCCCATCTAGCTCAGTACTGTTGACACTGACTGGCAGCGGCTTTCCTGGGTTTCAGGAAGGAGTTTTTCCTGTCCTACCTAGAGATGCTGAAAATTAAACCTGGGGCCTTCTGCATGCAAAAGAGCTCCACCACTGAACTATGGCTGTTCCCTTGAAAACAAAAATCACAACACTGGACTCTTGTGCACAGGTGAAGAGTCGTGTATTACACCTCATATCATTCCTGCCAATAAGCAACTGCTATCCAGCAGAATGCCTTGGCGATGCATTACGAAGCCAAGGTCTCAGGTTCTCAGCATAGTGTCAAAACATGCACTTATGTTTGGGGTAATCACAATTTGTAACAGAGATATGGAATGGGGGGATTATGTTCAACTAACTGACGTTGGCTTGCATCTTTAGGAATACATGGCCATAGTTAAGATAAAAAACAGAGATCCCCATGGCTTTTAACATATCTTTATCAGGACCAACTAAAATGTCACAAAATAGCGAGCAAGCTTTTGGATTCTACAGAACTCTTCATCAAGCAAGATGTGATGTGAAGTGAAGAGGGTGGCAGAGCGAAGAGAAAGGGAGAAATAAGAGTGCATCCAGCAGAATTTTTATTCGTGCTTTGATTTCATCTGCCCCATCACATGTTACAGAAGCAGCATGACTCACTTCCTCTTTGGCTACTAGCAAGACCCACAAGGGCTCTGGCATTACTTCTGTCTATCATTTCTAACTGAGCAGGCACACAGCTATACCAGAGGACTGTGTAAATTAACACACTCATCTACTTACTGGCAACCATCTTGTTGTGCACGCACTTTGATGCTGTTTGCTCCCCCCTACTGCTTTCAGCAGGCTCATTGGTCTGCATTCATTGGGTTGACCAGTAACATTCCAGTGAGGCACCAGTGCTGGACTTTGTGGCCTGCAGTCCTTTCCCAACACTATGGTTTTACAGAACAACTCCTCACTGACGGGTAAAAGTATCCTTGCACTCAAGGGTTCAGTCTGTCAATCCTTGTATGATCAGGACGCAGCCTTGACATCTCTCTGCAAATACAAAGCTATTCTTTTGACCTTCCTTCTCCTGTACAATCCGCCCCACACACTCAGGTCCTCTGGGAAGAATTTACTCCAGTCAACAAAAACAAGGCTGACAACCATTACCCAGAGGACCTTTTCTTCTGCCCCTCCCAGACTGTGGAATGGCCTGCCGGGAGAGATTCGTCAACTTAACAGTTTTCCGGAATTTAAGAAAGCCATAAAGACTGATCTCTTCCGGCAGGCCTACCCAGTTGAATTTTAAGATGCATTTTAACAATGTATTAGTTTTATATGTTTAAATCAATTATATGTATTTTATGGTGTTTGCATTTGTGTTGTACCCCGCCTTGATCCAGAGGGAGAGGCGGGTAACAAATAAATTATTATTATTATTATTATTATTGTTAATAATAATAATAATAATAATAATAATCTATTTTCAGATTTAGCAGCCTTTAAGTTATGGAGCCTCGAGGACAAGGCTACAGGTCCTGAGAATGTTCTCTTAAGAACATGGATTTTTTAAACAGTGAGCCCTGCTATATTTCCCTAGTAGCCCTTGATAAAGACATTAGAAGATACTGGAACCCTTCTCCAGAACAACAGTGGTTAACAAAATTCAAAATCAATTCTCAGTGCACCACTGTGGTCACTATCCTGAGCAAACAGGATGAAGAAAGCTCTGAACAGCATTTCCTTGACTAACAAACATCTAACACAGAGGCCCCAGTTGAACGTGCCACTGCCATTTTGAATATGCAACCTCCGTTCAGCCCAATCAGAGCTTGCTCTGTGACATCTGAATCCAGACACTATGGGTTCATAATGGGCTCAACCTGGTTCGGCCGTAATGTAAGGAAGTGTTTTGGTCTGCACAGCACACCCAAATCAGAATTGTGGACCAGAACACAAAGGTAAAAGATTTCTTTCCCTAAGGCAATATATTGACGTCACTATTCTGAAGTTATGAGGTGGAACAAGGAGACTTTACCCTTATGGTATGGCCTTTACCCAAATGGTCAACAGGACCAACTGTAGACAAAGTGTGGTTTGGTCCACACTTCACTCTACAGTTTGTCCTGTTGACCATTTGTAAAGACCAAGAATATCTAGATGTTAATATTTGTATTTGCTGCTGATATTTTTATCCAATAGTTTTATCTACACCAGATTACATATGCCATTTTAATGTTGTTGTTTTTGTGCAACCATATATTATTTTACTGACTATAGTAAACCACCTTGAGAAGATAATGTATCCTCAAGAGGATGGTGGTTTTAAAACAATTAAATACAGAGAAGAATAGCTAAAAAGCCACAATATTGAACCTCCATTCCATCTATTTGGGCTGTGGCAACTCAGCCCTCTGCTCAGCCAGAATCATTTTACTTCCCCCTGAATTATCTTTGAATTGTCACTGCCTGTCCTATCCATTCATTTTCAGTTTATGTGGCATAATAAAGTTAAGGCCATTGCACTTCCTCATGTTCCATTTTCATCCCTCCAGCACTTTTGCCAAGTTTCCATATACCAGACCAGGAATCAAGTGCCTCACTTCAAGAGAGCAAGTTCTCACCTTCTGCAGCAGTCTTAAGAATAAGATGCTTTCATACACAGAATGCCTGTTTAAGCAGGCAACTGACAGCAATGGGATATACTTGAAGCCAGGATCTAGCTTAATAAACAAAAATGAATTTGTGTTTTGCACTTCCTCAAAGCAGCTCTATTTCTCATTACATAAGGAAAAGTGGCAAACACTTCAGTGGCAAAAACATCAAAGTAGGCTTTCAATTAAATTTTTAGGACAGATTTCTGAAAGCACAATATGATATTTTAGTCTTTTAACTGTTCGTATTCCCCCCCCAGAGAATACAATGGTTATCGGGCAGTTTAAAAATATAATAAATAAATAAAAGGTTATCACTTGGTTAAAAGACATCTAAGAACAAGCACAAAAATAAGCAAGTGATGGCGACTGACATCACATGTTAACTTCTCACAGTCATGTGGCAAAGCAATGGTGATTCACAGCTGCTTTCAAAGATCATGTACAATTTGAGAAAGAGAAGAATGCATTATTCTGACCTCTTGTTCTACATCAGGGAAGGATTCAATATGCTCAGCTCAAATGCCTGGCAGAGATAACCTAAGGATTTATTGTTTCCAGAAGTACTTTGGACACATTTGTGTAGCTGTTGAGTCAATTAACCTTGAAGTGAATTTCCGAAATTTCTTGTGAAATGCACGGAATACTGAACATTCCCAGATCTTACTCCTTACACGGACAGCACCTTCCAAATGCATTCAGTTCACATGATTGGCATGCAACAATTAATATTAGAAAAATTAGTGGTTAATTTACAAAGCCAGAAAAAAGAACTGCTATTACTATAGTTATTCCATTATATTAGTTTTATCATACAGCGCACTAATATAGAATTTTAACTAAGTAAGGCTGTTGCATGGTACTATGCATGGAATAATTCAGCCACACACTGAATAACAACACTTCAAACTTGAAGTTACATTTGTTAGTTTCTCTCTTTAGAACTAGAACTATGAGCAAGAGTGGACACAGGCAAATTTACCTTCTTTTATATTACTTCCTTTTACAAAAACAAAATCCCCTAAATTCCATTGTGGTTTCTGTCAGGGAGTGATGTCAAAAGAAACAAGGAAGATGGAAACGTCGTATTTTATCTGCAATATCATTATTCGTTTTTGTACTTGGGGCGGAGGAGGCAAAACACACCAGCACACCAGCTAGAGCAGGACTACGGTCCTTCCGCTGGACTGAATTCCAGGAGAAATCATCTCATATTGGCATCCAGCATGAAAGGCTGCTTAACAACAGATCTTCTACCAAACACTCTGACATCTACGTGGACATGAGGTCTGTCACTGAAGAGCTATGCGAAAACATAGACACGAAGGAAGCTGCCTTTTACAGATTCCTGCAATGAGCAGGGGGTCGGACTCGATGGCCTTGTAGGCCCCTTCCAACTCTACTATTCTATGATTCTATGATTCAACTTAGCCCAGTATTGTCGACACTGACTGGCAGCAGCTCTCCAGGGTTTCGGGCAAGTGTCTTTCCTAGCCCTACCTGGAGATGCCGGGGATTGAACGTGGGTGGGGCCTTCTGCGTGCAAAGCAGGTGCTCTGCCACTGAGCTACGGCCCCTCCCCTAATTGGCATGCACTAACTTGCACATACTATCCTGAGCAGTTGCCTACAGCAATTCGAAATCTGAGCCTTGGATCCAATCACAGCCTTCTGCCAGCGGAAGAGAAACCATTGGCAGAACAGAAACCACTGGCTGGAAGGGCTTTCTCACGCCGTGTTCCTCCGAATCTGCTCCGGGGGTGGGGAGGATGGGAAAGTCCACTATGCACAACATTGGGTGTAAGCCTGAGTTTCCCGACAGTGAGAGAAAGGCATGAGAGGAAACAGGGTCAGTGGGGGAAGTCAGGAAGCAGAGTCCAGACAAATGACCACCCAAGTGCTGCCTTTTTTTTTTTTTTAACCATGTGCAACTCCAAGCGGTAACTACCTCATACCTTTTTGGTCGGCAGGGTGAGGGGGCACATGTGGGTACTTGGAGTGCTTCTTGATATGGAAGTTGACGTTGTCCAGCTCCACGTTCAGGCTGATGGAAGCGGCTGAGTCGCTGTCCATGGCAGACTGGAAGCTGCTGACTGAGGTGCGCTTGCTAGGGCTGGCAGAATCTTTTAGATTTGAGTAAGGGGAAGAGAGAGAGATACAGGGAGGAGAGGTTGGGGCGGGGGGGGGAGGTTCAAATAATAGGTATCCATGAAGGTATCAAGGAGAGGAGAGAAATTATCTTAATTAAACAAAGCCCAGTGTGCAATGCTGAAGAGAGAGAAAGAGAGAGAGAGAAAGAGAGAGAAAGAAAGAAAGAAAGAAAGAAAGAGCATTTTCATTCACTTCTGGCTCATGGCTTTGCTGGGATTCTGATGGTATTTCAAAGCCATTTGCTCATGTGTTTTTGTAAAGAAGCACAGTGGCTGTCAGACCATCGTGTCCACACAGCTGCAGTGCAAAGACCTTACGCCAATTTGAAGGAGCCGGGGAGGAAATCGATCTAGCCAATCGCACAGAAAATGCTGCGTCCACTTAAGAGGATTAGATAAAGCTTTTATTTCTACACAACAGCAAGCGGAGCAAAGCACAACATGTACTTGCTGTGGAGACACAGCCTCAGAAGAAGAGGGGCGCGGAAACTCACTGGCCAGGTTGTCATCTCCTTCTTCGGCAATTTGTTCCGTGTCGCTGTCATCAAACTTGATGTCTTTGAACCAGGATGGCTCAGAGTGACCTTCCACGGAGTTGACCGAATCGCTGTCGGGAGAAGGCGTTTCAGAAAATTCCGTGCTCTGAAAGATCACAGAACAGAAATGTCTTGCGTTATTCTCACTCGGGTCCAAGTTGGAACAAGTATGGTTACTTCATTAGCATAAAAGGGGGGTTATGTAAAGTACAGAAATATACGTTCATTCTAATTGCCTCAGAAGACACTGTTTTCGATTTTTATGCTATGTGAGCCAAAATAAAAAGTGAGCAATTATTTGGGGGCAGAGAGGGGGAAGAAAGCAACTAATATAATTATTATTTTTGTTGATTACGTGTGTGCATGTGGGAAGAGGCTGACTTTTTGCTTTCTCTATTATCCATTACGAAAACAAAACGATATCACTACCGAAATACAAATAAGGATTTTATTAAAAATATACATTGAGAATGTATTCCACTGGATAGATAAGTAGGATTAGAAGTAAATTCAGGTTTATTTGGAAGGGGAATCCGGAAGTTCGCAAAGGCGTAAATACAAAGCAAAACAAAAATTTGAAAAGATTGTTTAAGGCGTGTAATTGTTTTTAAAAGTAGCGTAAGCGTGGATGTTGATTAAAAAAATAAATAGAACCTATACATAAAAATAACCAGGAAAAGAAAATCAACAAAGACAATAAATTCAGTGTCATTAATGTAAATAAAGCAAGTAATGGGGGATGTTGATCTTCATCAATAAGGCATTAACACGGAGAGCAGTTTGACATGGAGAAATGTGTGTTATACTGCCATCTTTCCAGAATTAAAAAGGCTCTCTGGCCTTTCTGGAGAGCCGGAGAACTTCCAGATGAGTCTTTTATTATGAAGTCTCTCTGTCTTGTTCAGGGAATTTTAGAGCATGGGCAAACTCGGTTGCCTTCAATTTGTAACCATCTCATTTTATTCCACTGCTTCTTCGGGTAGGAAAGAAGACCGGGGGTGGGTGGGGACGACGACCCCAGAAAAAAACCATTAAGAAAAGATGGAACAGTTGCACAATGCCTTTTTAACTGGTTGCTACAGGTAAATCTCACAGGCTATTTAAATATGTACAACATACAAGAGAGATCTATACGCCCTTGTTTATGCTGCAGACGACTAACCAAAGATTTAGAGGCACCCACACGTGGCTCTAGACCAGTGTGTGTCAGTATTTCCCAGGATTGGTTTCAAAGCTAGGCATGATGAGGCATCTGCCAAGGGCCCACACACCAGCAGGGGTCCACCTGCTTATTCACCTTTCTCTCACTCTGGCCCAGATAGTGGTGAGGACGATGAACAGTAGATGCCACTGAATGCCTGCTCCCTGGCTGTCTGCAGGTCAAGCAACCAAGTGGTATGAATGATAAGGCAGAGGAGGAGGAGCAAGGGCAGCTGAGGACAGTGGTGAAGGGAAGGCAGACTCACTGAGGGACGGAGGCCTTTGACGGGGCCTTGTCCAAGGGCCTTCCGAAACCTGGAGCTGGCACTGGAATTTCCAATTATATCCACTACACTTCCACTTCATACATCCGTAACATGCTGCACTTTCCCCACATTAGACATGAAGATACTCTGTAAACGCCGCCTTCATATTCTGCAGGCATTACAAGCCCAGCCATCGTGTTTCTCAAAAACTTCTTGGGAGACAATAACGAGGCTTGCTAAGTAATCCACAAGCAATAAACATCTCTTCCCACCTGAAGAGAGTCAAATCTCTAGGAACTTTCCCTTAGGCAAAACTATGCAAACTAAGCGAGACAATTGTCCTTTCAAGAAGAATGGAAAGCCCTTTCTCAAGACATATTAACTTCAGAGAGACTAATTCTGAGGCAGCTTCTGACAGGAGGCCGACCAGGCTGATTATCTCTCACCTGCCTTCCTTTAGCTCCGCCCATTTTAGTCTGCGGCGTACTCTAGGATCGGCTAACCTCTCTGTGCTCTCCCTCTCAGAAGAAGATTGGCTTCCCACTGACTGTGTGTTGTTTGCCCTTGAAGAGATGCTTGTCCCGTTGTTGTTTTCTTTATACATGTTGTCCTTGGGTAATCTTATTCAATCTCATGGTCTCCAATATCATCTGTATGCTGATGATACACAATTATATCTTTCATCTCCGGAACTTTCTCCTGATGTTCACGATCGTATCTCGGCATGTCTTTCAGATATCTCAGCTTGGTTGCTTCATCGTCATTTGAAACTTAATATGGCAAAGACAGAATTGCTTGTTTTTCCTCCTAAACCTTCTCCCCATCTTTCATTCTCTCTTACTGTCAATGATGTTACACTTACTCCAGTCAAGGAAGCTCGTAGTCTTGGCTTTATATTTGACTCCTCACTCTCCTTTATTCCTCATATTGAGGCAGTAGCTAAATCCTGTCGTTTTTTCCTATATAATATTGCCAGGATTAAATCATTTTTGTCTGTCTCTTCTGCCAAGACTCTTGTTCATGCATTGGTTATTTCTCGGTTGGACTGCTGTAACCTTCTTCTCACTGGCCTTCCTTCTTCTCACATCAGTTCGTTGGTTTCTGTTCACCACTCTGCTGCTAAGATCATCTTCTTGGCTCACCGCTCTGACCATGTTACTCCACTTCTGAAATCTCTTCATTGGCTTCCAATTCACCTCAGAATCTAATATAAGCTTCTCCTGTTGACCTACAAAGCTTTTCACAGTCTAGCTCCTTCCTATCTTTCCTCTCTCATCTCACACTATTGCCCCGCCTGTGCTCTTCGCTCCTCAGATGCCATGTTTCTTACCTGCCCAAGAGTCTCTACTTCCCTTGCTCAGCTTCATCCATTTTCTTCCGCTGCCCCTTACATCTGGCAGGCTCTTCCAGAACATTTGCAAACTACAAGTTCAATCGCAGTTTTTAAAGCTCAGCTAAAAACTTTTCTTTTTTCTAAAGCATTTAGAACTTGATTTTGATCTTACTTTTATACTGTTAGTTTTACTCTACCCTGTGCCTGTTTAGTGCATTCTCTTCCCCTTCTTATTGTTTTATTATGATTCTATTAGAATGTAAGCCTATGCAGCAGGGGTTTGCTATTTTATTGTTTTTACTCTGTACAGCACCATGTACACTGATGGTGATATATAAATAAAGAAATAAATAATAATAGAGAGGCATCACTCCCAGCTGGTGAAGAGCCCATGAGAGCTTTCTCTCCCACTGGTACAAGCTGGCCTGTTACTAACGCCGACTCCTCTACTTCAGAGTCTGATTCTGATTGATCACTTGAAACACCTTCTTCCAACCCAGGAGGAGAAAAACTAGACATGACTCCAGCAATCATTCCCTATCTCCTTCACACCCAACTAGTTCATAACCTCACGGGAAGACCTATTGAAGCACAGCCTCCTTTCCATGCCTAACACACTTCAGCTGGAAGCAGCTACTAGAAGGCTGGGACCAGAGCCAAGGGGTTGTGCTGAAAGACAGCCCTTTACCCCAAGGTCGGTACTCTCTGCCCTCAGACCTACTACTTGAGCAATTCTCTAGCTGACTAAACAGAAGTGAGATCAACCTGTTCCACCTATAAGGCCGACTCTGACCTCTTCACGGATTAATTCTACAAAGGCAGCTCTGAAGCAAGGCCTGGACATCAGGACAGACTTCCAGGAATTGCCATTAAACTACCATGCACCACTAAGGCAGGAAAACAGGGGTGGGCAAATGGCGGCCCTTCAGAGGTTTTGGCCTACAAATCCCATCAGCCTTAGCCAGCATAGCCAATGGTGAGGCATGATAGGAGTTTGAGGCCAAAACAGCTGGAAGACTGCAAGTTCCTTCTTTTACTTCAGGGCTGGGCAATTTGATTTAAATTATAAAAACGCTGGCTCATCTTTGGCTTCCTGAAACACTTGTCTTTTTACTGCAAGTTTCACCGCTTTCTTGCTACACTGCTTAACCTTGAGTCAGTGTACATTAAAGACTTCTCAGAAATTACGATGGCTTTCACACACGTCTTCAAACAAGAAAACAGACACCATGAACGGGGTTTTTTTTGGTTTGGAAAGCTACCAAGGCCATTAGGTGTCGGACATCTGAGTGAAAAGTATCCAAAACAACTACATGCCAACAAAAAACAGAAGGGTCCAAGCAGTCCGATTCACACGTAAAATCATCACAACAGAAGGCCATACCTGCAGGGGTCTGTAGAGTGCATACTCATCTCTAAAGATCTGATCGTGGTGACTGACGCAATCCAGCCAACGGCCATCGACCAGCGCCTGTCCTATCGCAATAGCTTGAGCCCTGAAAGGAAGACCATTTTGAATCCCAAGTTAGTTACCAAACGCATTTATAGTCTAAAACAGGCATGAGGAGCATCAGCCCAACAGGGCTTCGCCAAACAGCCCACCAGCTTCTTCCCCAGGCTCTGCCCCCTCTCCCCAGGCAGCAGAAAGCTCTTCTCTCAGATAAGTACTTAATCAGAGATAAGACACTTTCCCCACTGTGGTGCACTAGGAGGGCATGTTTAAGCCTTCCCACCAAACATGCCACGATGGGGTTAAAAATACCTCCACCCCCCACCTCAGCTGATCTGCATGGAAGCGTGTCTGTGAGGAAGGAGCCTATAAGGCCATCGAGAGAGTGAGGAAGGGGCCTATAAGGCCATCGAGTTGGACTCGATGGCCTTATAGGCCCCTTCCAACTCTACTATTCTATGATTCTATGAGAGCTCATCCATCTCTGCTACCTGGTGGTGATGTGGCCATTTCTCATGAGCCAGTTGACCAGTTCCTTTCCTACGATGCAGTTGGGATGTGTGCGCAGCCAGTAACGATGATCCTGGAACTCCATCCCGCTGTTGTGATGGCATATTTTCTTCCACAGGTCCTTTAACTGGACAGAGTCCTACAAGGCAAAGGCAATGACATTTTGCGATAACGCATGTCTGGTGGGCTTAAGTGTTCTGTCCCTGTCTTGAGAGGTGCAGATTACATCTGTTGCAAGTTATTTACAAGATGCCTTCGCCCTCAGATATACTGAACTCAACACAGGTTTTTTTTATTAAAGAGGCAGTTCTTACGGTTACCTTTTTTAAAATTCTGACCACAAGTGTCTACCAAAGGGGAAAAGGAAGATTTAAGTGTTGAGCTTCCTTTCATCGCCAGTTTGAGATACCACATCTGGTGATTCTTTCTTTAGTTAAAGCAATAAAAGAGCTCTTCTGAACATTTTGTACTTTTTTTTTTTGCTTTTTGTTAATGGTTTTTGTTATTTTAGGTTTGTAAAGGTGCAGCTTAAAGGCACAACATGTTATTTTCAGGAAATTGTGCCACTGGAAATCATTTATAGATCATCCCTTCAGAATTTACGTCAGTTTGTACTCTTGACACTTTGCCCTAGAGAAAGCCATCTCTAGTTCTGGGGTTGGCAATATTTATTTATTTATTTATTTATTTATTTATCAAACTTATACCCCGCTCCTCAGCCAAAAAAGGCTCTCGGAGCGGCTTACACTTAGCAAAAAAGACAGTCCCTGCCCTCAGGCTTACAATCTAATAAAGACATGACACACAAGGAAAAGGAGTCAAGGAGGGAGGGAGGGAGGAGAGAGAAAGAGAGAGAGAGAGAGAGAGAGAGAGAGAGAGAGTCCAGCAGGAGCAGGCCCCGATGTTACTTCTGCCTGCTCCTGTCCCCTCGGTCCTTCTTCTTCCCCACAGGGCCAAGATGGCAGTTTGCCCTGTGGGGGGGGGGGGAAGAGTCCAGCAGGAGCAGGTCCCGATGTTACTTCTGCCTGCTCCTGTCCCCTCGGTCCTTCTTCTTCCCCACAGGGCCAATATGGTGCCCGTGGGCACCCCAGTGTGCCCAGACACCTCCTTAGGTGCCCATTAAACCCCTCCCAATTTTCAAAATCAGTTTCTTAAAATTAAGATTATGTTATATTGCAGGCAGATCTCTATCATATATGTGGTGGGACTGTTGTTTTGGCCAGATTTATTGGCAGCAAATCCTGGGCATTAAGTTCTCAGGCTACTTTGTTGGTATTGTTTAATGTTACTGATTTTTTTATATTGCTTATATCCAGAAATTATTGATCATGAACTGCTAGGTATTGGAAGCTTGCTGGGTCTCCTTCCAGACACAGCAGAAATGGAGAAGTTAACAGAGTCTGTATGTAGAGGTGAGGTAAATGTACATACAAATAATGCCGCAGATAAATGGAATAATGTTACCCTATATTGGAATAATAGTTGTGCTCATATAAGGTGGGTCAGAATGTTTTTGATGTTGTTGTTTCTGGTTCTCATTGGCTAGGTTCACACAACACGATAAGCCATACTCAAGGGTTGAGCATGGGTTGTTGTTGAACCATGGTTTGTTTGAAATGTGGGCTGTCGTGTTGTCAGAAGCTGGCCATGATAACAAACCATGGTTTGTAAACCATGAATGGATGGAACATTCCAGACAGAGTTATCATCAAACATCACCTCAAAGCACAATACCTTACTTCTTTTTTATTACAAGTATTTATATCCTGCCTTTCAGGATTCAAATCCAAGGCAGCTTACAAGTAACATTAAGAACCATTAATACAATCACATCAAACAATACTTGAGGAGGGGCGCATCACACGTGATCAGGATTCTTCCCAGAAGACAGACAGGGGCAGATGTCCCCATGGGGGAGGGGGGGCAGTCCAGCTACAGTGCCAACTGGTCTTTGCTTGCCAGCCCTCCTGTCTTTTCAACAGAGGTAGTTAACAAATTTAGCTGCCATTGGATGATAAGGTGTGAAGCCGTACGCATGCAGGTGTATAAGTTAGCCTTTTGACCCTGAAGCAATGGTGTTCCTGTACTGAGGACATGTACATTAAATTGTCTTGTGTGTGTCACAACAAACGATAACCACACACAAATACAGTGCTAACATCTTCTCTTGTAAACGTACTTCAAAACAGCCATTATAGATCTGCCTACCCATGCGTTTGGCCATTTTTATACAGCATTTTTAAGTGTTCAGCTTCATGTACTGAAGCTGAACACACTTAAAACTCTTCAAAAGACAGTCATTCGCATGGAAATAACTTTTCAATTGTACATATAGGAACGTAATAATTTTTTAATTTTATTTTATTTTATTATTGCATTTATATTTGCCCAAAGTCACCCAGTAGTTTCCATGACTATGTGGGGACTAGAACCCAGATCTCCTGACTCCCGTCTGACACTTTAGCCACTACACCACACTGGCTCAACAATATTTGCAAACACTGGTATACAGTGGCCTTAGAGACACAGGCTGGCCCACTTCTTCTTCCAGGAAAATGGAAGGGCTGAACTAATAACAACCCAAATACACCAGCCTGAGCTGCTTGAAGAAAGAATGGGAAATAAATTGTTGATATTTTGAAATTGTGTAAATAATCAAATGTATATTTTACAAAGAATGGGTGTAGTTAAAGATTGAAAGTAGAGAAACGCAGCAGCAAATTAGGCAGGTGTCTGTAATGAAGGCAAGAAACACCTGAGTTAATTGATGTCAGTTTGCTAACAGTTTAAAAAGGGAGTGTCTTAAACAGTTGGTAGGAGGGGGTCGGAAGAAGGAAAAGAATTGACAGAAGGAACTAATCAGTGAAGGAAAATGGCTGCAGAAGGAGTTGAAAACAAGGTGGTTGATATCGCATCATTTGGCTGGCACGGAAGGAAAGCTTCAAAGCAAAAGGTCTGAAAAATGAAACTCCCAGAGACTAATTGCTGGTAGGAAAGATTGTTTAAAAGTTCTCAAAAGGAAGAAGAACTATGCAATCTGAATATGCAATGTAAAGAATTGTATGTTGTTCTATTGCCAATGCTGAAAAGTAAAGCTATACTCCTGTTAAGAACTTTACAGCAGCGTGAGGGAGTAAGCTTGAATCCGCTGACTCTTTCCTCTCGGGTGAGGAAAGAGTATAAACACAAGCCAACATAAATAGCATAAAAAGGGTGCACAACACAAAATTATGGGAGAAGGATCAAAGGAAAGTACAAGGTAGCCACACTTAAGAAATAAGGTACCACAAAAGGCAGCAAGACACTACTTATTTCTGTCAGAATGACGCAAGATGCAACAAAAGCTTGGCTGGTACCAGAAGGATTTTGCGTTCATCCTCATTGGCCTCCTTCACATAAGTGCGATTAGCTTGTGGACTGACTGATGTCTCATAGGAAGGAACCATGGGAGACCCCGATCGATCCAGGGACAGGTTCGTAACGCTGGCTGATCTGGTGGGAGAAGCAGAACAACGCTCATAGATGAAAGTTGACCCCACCTCGTAAAAATTAATGTTTAACAGAACAAGTCGAAACTTTACAACATGAGGGAACTTCTTTGCAATCTCTCTCACCAAGCCAGTTTTCAAACTCAGCAACTAGAAATAAGGTTTTGTTTGGTGTGCGTTTTTTTTAAAAATGAGGGCAATGCTTTTAAGCTAATTTTTCTTATTCTTATTATATTTATTTATTTGTATCCCGCCTTTTGCCCAATACTGGGCCTCAAGGCAGCCGTACAAAATTTAAAACATATACATTTTAAAACCTATGAAAAGAAATATACAAAAAATTAAAATATATTAAATATATTACAATATTAAAACATTAAACATTTAAAATTCATGGCAATGTTAAAAGACCTTAGCATAGGCGGAGGCCCAGATTATTTGCCAAAGGCCTGCCAGAGCAAGGACGTTTTAGCCTGCTTCCAAAAGCCCATCAAGGAGGGAGCCAGTCTAGCTTCCCTGGGAAGAGAGTTCCAGAGCACTGGAGCAGCCACCGAGAAGGCCCTCTCCCATGTTCCCACCAGGCGCGTCTGTGAAGATGGTAGGACTGAAAGAAGGGCTTTCCCAGAAGATCTCAAAGATCTTATGTGAAATTCAACCTGCTTCACTCCTCAAATAACTAAGAATCTCCTCAATTTACTCTCCACACCGCTCCCCACGAACTCTAATCCAAAATAAAATTGATATCAATCTACTTGTGCATTCTCAGTGTTGCACTGGATGGCAACCTCCAGCAGAAGCACTTTGGAAAAGCATGAGTCGCCCGGTCAGACTGCACAGACAGGGGAGGGGGCAAATCTTACCAGGCCCAGGGAAGCCCCCTCTCTCCTAACCACGGTGTTACATCTGCAACAGACTTACATCAATTCAGAGAGAGGCACTGACTGTTTAGACATAAACCATTGCCCAATGAAACACGGAGAGAGGGCTAACTCCTTCCACAGTGAAATAGAACCAAATAAGAGGAATTTAAAACCAGACCAATACTTCCACAAATATACAGGGTTGATATACCATATTTCTTCGATTCTAAGATACACTTTTTTCCCCATATAAGCATCTCTAAAAACGGGGTGCATCTTAGAATCACGGGTGCGATTATTATTCTTAGAATCAAAGTTTTTTTTTCTGTTGGTGGTACTGAAATTAGTGTGAGTCTTACAATTGATGGCGTCTTACAATCGAAGAAATACGGTACTTCAACTATGAAATTGCAAGAGATTTGAATGCTGGGGGGGGGCAGAGAAATTTGGTGGGGGGAATGGCTTCCCCAAAAAAAACTTAGGAAAAGGGAGGAAGAGGAAAACATGTATTATTATTATTATTATTATTTAAAAAAAACTCTGATCCTATTTTTTATGGGGGTTATCCAGGCCTTCATATCTCTAGGTATGAAGGCCTGGAAAAGGCCAATTCACACATTTGCTTTTTGGGCTCCACCCTGTCACCCCAACAATCATAGTGGGATTTGTTTTTTGGTCACAACAGAGGTAGGAAAAGCTGGGCCCAGCTACTTTAATATCAAGTAATCATTTGCTGCTTCTGCTTCTTCTTCTTCTTCTTCTTCTTCTTCTTCTTCTTCTTCTTCTACTTGCCCTTTTCAAGCCAAATGCAGGCTAGCTGGGGAATGCTGGAAGTTGTAGGACTTTTTTTCTGCCTAATTATGCATAGGATTGCGCCCTTAGTATATTGCAGAAACAGCTAGAGGGTTGGCCTAATACAATGAACAATGAATATTAGACTTCATCAATGCCAGTCTTCCAGCAAGGTTGACCAGTATAATCTGATCATCATCATCCATTGTGGGAGAGTGGAAGAAACAATCCCTGGAAAGCGGCCGTAACTTACTCCTAACCCTGTGGACCTGGGTACAGTTTTGCGTCATTTCTGCTTTATCCATAATATATATGGCCACATACAAAGATTTGTCAGAAAGGTCAAAGCAAAACACACACACACACACACCATATCACTAACAACGCCAAGTTATTCAGCTGCAGCTATTAAGCTGGTCATGGAGGAACACTACTGCTCTAATAATCAGCCTTTCGGGAACAGTCCACCAAGGTTACCACCAACCATCCAGAGGCAGGAAAAGTATCAGTAAATTCACACGTCCAACATCTTTGACATAATTTCACTCAGCGCTGAACCACCTGAACCCTGGACTTCCTGTCATGTTTGCATTGCAGCTGATGAATGCCAGGAGGTCTGTAATCTCTCCATTGGTCTTACTCAAATACCACCTTGGCGTAGGGCCCATGACAGACGGATACAATTATCTCTCAATAAAGCGTCAATGTCATTTTAAGGCCTGGCCAGCAGAAATAAGCTTCATGTTGCAAATTCCATCAGGGTCAGCGGTGTGCCCTTTCTACAGGTACAATTCAGTACA
Source organism: Elgaria multicarinata webbii (assembly GCF_023053635.1). NCBI lineage: Eukaryota > Metazoa > Chordata > Lepidosauria > Squamata > Anguidae > Elgaria > Elgaria multicarinata. Next base: position 21,658,098 of record NC_086172.1, read on the forward strand.
AAGAGGACCATGAGTTTGAGCCGCTCACCTGTTCCGAGCAGGAGATTTCCCTGCTTCCTCCTGAACCGATCCAAGTCGGGTTGACAAAGTGGAGGATGAAGAGTCTGGGTGAATCAAGCTGCAAGCAAAGGATGATACATTTAATCAGCAATTAGCACTAACTTACGGTAATGAATGAAGGCCATTGTCATAACGACATTCAGTGAGGTCTTTGGACACTTAAAAAGCAGAAGTAATTTTTTTTTGCCTTTGTTCTTCCAAAAGAAATGCTCCTAAGTTATTTCTACAAATTACAGTAAATGACAAGTTGCCAGATGCTCAAAAAGGCCGTTTTCTCCATCCCTGATTCTTTCTCCAGAATTGTACCGTCCAAACCAGACCAGCATCTGAAAGCAATAGAAGGTCTTCTCTTGGCAACCCTGGCCTCCCTCCCCTGCCCCAAACCTCATTAGAATGTAGTAATCAGGCATGTAGAGTCTTCAAACATCTTTTTAGAACATCACCAAATTCAAGCTTTAAAAGACATTTTTAGTCGAGCAGGCCTTTGCCCTGTGCGCTGGTCTGTTGGGTTGGATGCTGTTTTTATTCTGTAATTGTTGTGTTTTTGATTGTGTGGGGTTTTTTAATTTTATTATTCTTTAAATCAATATTTATTTATGACTGTTATCCACCTTGAGTGCCATTTTTCTCAGGAGAAAGGCCAGTACAACTCAAATAAATAAATAAATAAAGTACATGGCAGATTACAGCTTCCAATAAGGCAGCAGTGTGAAATGATTGCTCAGATTTGACAGCAATCAAGACCGGCTACCGATGGTTTGTGAAAGTAGAGCTTTTTTATTTTTTTAGAAGCAAGGGGAGGAGGGTCCCGCTTATAAAAATGCTTTCAAAGAAATGTTGCTTACACTTGTACACAGAGAAACATTGGCCAGAACTGTTAAGTAAAAGTAGTCTATAGATGCTCAGAGACATTCTCCTCTGTTATGAGCGGAGCTCAGGTAGAGAGTGCCAAACTCCAACTTATTCAGATTTGAAACTTGCAGCCAGAGGGGTATTTTCAACCCAAAGCCACCAGGAGGAGCTGTATTCTTTAAAATAGCCTGTTGGACTGCAACTCCCATCATTCCCAGCCAGGGTGATGAAAGGTTATGCAGGCAGGGAACGACGGGCGTTGCAGTCCAACACATCTGGAGGACACCAAGTTGGGGAAGCGTGCTTTAACCATTACAACAAGACAGGACTCGTCTCTCCAGTTACAGGTTAGTGACTCTACTACTGTAACAAAAATGTGTTACCCTTAACCTAACAGAATACAGTAGACAACAAAGAAGTTAAGGAAGAAGATTAAAAATAACGATTTTATAGATTGAATAGCAATGTTTAAAAATAATATATACAGCGCATTCTATCACATGTGCAAAAATACAATCAATCCATCAAACAATTCAACAAAGAAAGCTCAATAAAGTTGGGCTTTCTTTCTCAATAAAGGCCTCTAGTGTGGGAGAGCCCACAACCTCCCTAGGTAACTGATTCCATTGTCGTACTGCTCTAACAGTCAGGAAGTTTTTCCTGAGGTCCAGCTGGAATCTGGCTTCCTTTAACTTGAGCCTGTTATTCCGTGTCCTGCACTCTGGGAGGATCGAGAAGAGATCCTGGCTCTCCTCTGTGTGACAACCTTTTAAGTACTAGTCTCTCATTAACCACAGAGAACGACATTTAGACCTCAAAGTGAATTCAATCCACTGTGCGCCTTTCCTTTTAGATTCAAGCCAGAAAAGGCCAAGGGCTCAAAGCCTGCCTCATCTCCAGACGAGAATAGCTAGGCATCTTTCCCTAGAACAGCCATTCCTAACCTGGCATACTCCAACGTTTTGGAATACAACCCTCAACATCCCTAGTCATTAGTCATGCTGGATGGGGTAGACGGGAGTTGTCATGGGTAACAAGCCACCCAGAACCCTACAAGAGCCAATGGGTTCTGGGTGGCTTGTTACCCATGGCAACAAGCCACCCTGGCTGGGTCCGCATGACACAAGAAGCCATGCTGCTGAGGATAATTATGCTAATTTCCTCGGCATGCACGATTGTGCAAACCGGGCCATTTCCTCCCTCTCTCTCTCTCTCCCTCACACACACACACACACACACACATATATTCACTTATTCAAGTTCCCCAACAAGGGCCCTGTGTCCATAATATACCTTTGTCTTGTTAATTTAACAGTTCAATGAACAAAACTATGGTTACAGGACTATATGGCTGACAGTGCAATCCCACGCATGTTTAGACAAAAATAAAAGTCTTCACATCTCCTAGCATTCCCCAGCATAGCATAGCACAGCAGGCTGTGGAACGCTGGGAGTTGTGAGATGTTTTTGTGCCTAAACATGCAAAGAATTGCACCCTAACCTCGCTATTGACAGAAGTATTCAAATGTGAAGTGCAAATGCTAGAGCAGCAGCAACTGGTGTGACTTGACTGCTGTTTTTTTGACAGGGCATCATAAAATAATAGGTAGACAACAGATTTCCCGAGCACTTAAGACTAAGCCTATGCCTGAAAGGTAACTAAAAAGCCACTGGGTACCTTTGCCAGGTAAGGTCTTCCTCCAGGAAGATGTTCCGGCTAGCTTTCCTGCTGCCTACGGGAGTCCGTGGTTCCCCAGGATCCAATAATGACACAGAGCTGGCAGAATCAGACAAAGCACTCAAGTCTTCCCCGATGGAGTTGCCATCTGTTGAGTGTGCATAGCTCAAGGCTATTTTACGACAGTAAGTGCAAGCCCTGAGGTCACCTGAGAGAACGAGAAAAGACAGAACAGTCTTGCGCTCTGCAGCGGCAAACCTAAATACCAGGCGGCCTGAAAATAAGCATCTTTTCTGAGATTTCCGTCTACGCGTAGCACCACGCTGAGAACAGGGAAGTCAGGACTGGAAGAGAGCCTTGGGAAAGCCACTCATCTAAAATCAGGCCCGGAATAATTGTTGGTACACAGGACCACACTAAAAATAAAAATAATACTCCTAGTTAAATATTGCTGTTTGTAATATGAGGTGGCCAGAAGATAAAGTTGTATCTATGAGGTAAAAAAAGTGACAACTTGTGAAGACGTTACTGAAACATGTTAGCTGTTTCTCCTTTAATTAAAGCAATTGTATATTGGGGAAGTTTCCATCAGTGAACAAGGCCCAGGTTTTAGACCCCAGACTAACACGTCCCCCATGGGACAGAACAACACAAACATATTGTGATGTCCCTTCATAGCCCCTCGTCTTTCCTTAAGACAGAACATGGGCTCACCCTGCTCAAGTGCCAGATGAAGTAGTTGGATGTCTGGCAGTTGTGAGACAACTTCCAAATATTGCTGTCAGGTATAGGCCTTGGGCTGGTCCATGAAGTCACGAAGAGTCGGAAACGACTGAACGAATAAACAACAACAACATAGGCCTTGTACCTAGTGGTTAGATTTATTAGGAAATGCTTTGAGAATGTCAGATGTTCCCTGCAAGCTGATCACTGTAAACAGTTGCCATGGGAGTAGCTGGTTCATTCCTTTGCTTCGGCCTTGAAGCTGCTGGTTCTCTGGGAACTTCAGAGTGTTTTGGAAAAGGTGGGGGGCCGCTCTTCGAAGTGGGTGGTAACATCCCGTCCTCTTGGGACGTGGGCTTGGTTTACTGGTCAGAGGACCTGTCTGTCAAGTGGCTTTGAATGCTGATGCAAAGCGGAAAAAGCTTTGCTAGGTTTCATCTCTCGACGCAACGCCTGATCTCCCCCCTGCTTTGGATTCCATCTCCGCTTGGGACTTCGAAAGCACTCTGCACATGGACACTTTGCTATTTGGACTTTAGATATCTAAGAACTGTGCCATGAAAAGTAGTAAGGCTTTTCATAGACTCGCATATGCTGTGGATTCTGTGTTCGTGCCCAGACTCAGGTGGCAAGGAGTTCCCAGTCCTTAGCAGAAGGATGGGACTCCCAGGCCTGAGGCTTAACCTTTCCTGAAGTCATGGTAATGGGATCAGCTCAGTAGTGGTAGGTGGAGACTGACAAGTGCGTGACGGATCTCTCTGCCCGGCTCTCGTGGCTCAGAGCAACCTTTCCTGGGACTTCGTTTTAAGAGCTTGGCCATGTCCCTTTGAGGTGCCAGTATATATGGTGTCTGGAGAAGTTCAAAGCTGTTATTGGCATACCCTATTCACCCCGCCTCTCCGAGTGTTTGCCTTAAAGACTGTTTCAGAAAAAAGAGCCTAAAGCTTCCTAATCATCGTTCAGCTTTAAGTGTGTTTTGGAGACTCTGTAACCATTAGGCTTGTCTACTGTGTGATTTCCTCAATAAAAGAAGTCTCACTGATGTGAGCGTCTTGTGTCAGCTTGCCAGCACGTGTGAATGCCAAAGGGAACAGGCATGAACACGACAATTGTCCTCAACAGAGGCAGAGAGAGGTCAATGATTTTTCCCTGCACTTTGGGGAAAGTAGGTATATCAAAGGTTAAGGCACAGCAGCAGTTCAGCCAAATTGCACCAAGTGCTAGTCTTATTACAAAGACAAGAGAACACCTTTAGCAATGACTTGCTTCCAAGTAATTCAGATTGGAGCAAAGAATTGGATAAGCAGGAAGGACTGCCACGCATTTGTGGATGCTCCAGCAAGGTGAGTTTAACAGTGAGGGCAATACCACAAGACATGCACATGGGGCCTCCACCTTCTACTGTTGGGAACTCCCTGCCCAATGACTTGGCCTTCCCATAGCTCTTGCCATGGGTCTGTCACATGATGGAACTTCTGAATTATTAGAAGGGAGGAGGGTTGCCATCCAGGTGCACTTTGAAGAAAGACTCAGAAATACTTTGGGAAGCAACAACATAGTTGCTGGGAAACTGGGGAGGCAAAGTATGAAGTGCATGGATGCGTTGTGCAAGTCTTCTTGCAGTTTAGGTCAAGGTGGCAGTCTAGGTGGCATCCCTCCTGTACGCTGGCTGGTTATTTCACCCCTCGTGCTTTGAAGTCTACCATGGACTCACCCAAACAACTGTATAATGCCCATTGTGAGATAGATATGGGTGATGGGGCAGGAAGGAAAATGAAATTTTCAAAGTTGGACAAAAAAAAGCCTGGACTCAGGAAAAAAGCATGTTGGTAGATGTTAAACTAAGAACGTTCTGCTTTTAGGTGGCATGGAACTACGAGTGAAGATGATGAAGGAATACCTGACGGAACGCCTCTCCCGACATGAACCTACCCGTACTCTGCGCTCAACATCTAAGGTCCTCCTCCGAGTGCCTACTCCGAGGGAAGCTCAGAGGATGGCAACAAGGCAGAGGGCCTTTTCAGTGGTGCCCCCCCCCCAATTATGGAATGATCTCCCCAACGAGGCTCGCCTGGCGCCAACATTGTTATCTTTTTGGCGCCAGGTCAAGCCTTTTCTCTTCTCCCAGGCATTTAACATCATTTAACAACATATGCTAAGGTTTTGTTTTTTTAATGGACCCCCGAACTGTTGTTGTTTAAAATGGATAGTGTTGTTTTATACTGTTGTTTTTATATTTTTGATGGTTTTAAATTTTGTATACTTTTTTTTAATGTTCACTGTTTTTAACGTTTGTAAACCGCCCAGAGAGCTTCGGCTATGGGGCGGTATATAAATTTAATAAATAAATAAATAAATAATTTGGCACTTCCAGGGTGGAAAGGCTCAGTGCTAGATTCCACACACACGCCAAGCAAAAGTAACTCCCTCGCCCTTCCCCTGCTGCCCCACTTCCGGAGAGGCTGGGTGTTGGAGTACGCTGCATCTTACCTGTGTAGCCCATGAATTTTCCAGGGATTTCCTGGTTGCAGCATCGGCTGCAGAAAATCTGCCCACAGAGTCGGCAGTGGTGCCTGCGCCGAAAGGTGGTGAATTTCTCGCTGCAATCATAGCACTCTTTACACTGGCTGTCTGGCATCCAGTATTGCTTCAGGTCACTGTCCTAGGAGGGAGATTAAGAATTCAGTCAAGTCGCAAGGCAAGACAACAGATTGACATAGCATATTTCTGACTCTGAAGCTAAACTATATCATGAGAAGTCACAAGGCCATAATTAGTTTGCATTTCCTCAATCACGGACTGAATTGCATTTCCCAGGGCAGGTTCTTCCACAGGCCCAGTGGGACATTCTTAGATTACCAGTTAAAAGTTTGGTGTGGCAGACTATAAGCTATTCATTCAATTAGCTGTACCCGGCGTAACATATGCTGTTGTAGCATATCTTAAAGTTTATTAATTAAATATCATCGCGGGGGTGCAGGCTGCTTGGAGGCCGCCGATACAGCACCGTCTGGTAGACCTGGGTGGCAGGGAGGTCAGGGGGAAGGGAAGCAGGTATCCCCCTCTCTCCGGGGTTCCTGTCAGCCTTGGGCCGCCCGCCCAGCTCGCATGAGATTAGGCTGGGGCCTCGGCTCACAGCAGGCGAGCGGCCTCCGACCCGGCCACCAGGGGCCCCGGCCGTGCCTCGCTCATGCTCCGGACCGTGGCGCTGCCCCCTTCGTGGGGGGGAGGGTGAGCGAAGAGGCAGAAAGGGGGGTAGGATTACCTTGGAAAGCCCGGAGGAGTCGGGCGAGGGGCTTAGCAACCTGTATCAGCTGACATTACACGTTGTTACTGTTGCTCAGCAACCTGTATCAGCTGAAGCCTTTACGGAAACATACCTAAGCGTTTTATATATATAGAAAGGTTTTGATCACACCCGTGACAAGCACCCCAAAGATCTTGGTGCAAACTTGTTCTCTTAATGGCACAAGCAGAGGGCTCTTCTCTCAATTCAAATGACATGTTTGTTTGTTTTTTTAAAAAAGGCAGGCATGGTTTACTCAAGTAAAATAAAAATTCTATTGTAAATTCTATATGTAATTTTTGTGAACCGCCCAGAGAGCTTCGGCTATTGGGCGGTATAGAAATGAAAAGAGATGAAATAAATAAATAAATAACACTCCAGCTGTGAGTTAGTTAGACCAGCCTTCCCCAATGTGATGCCCTCAGGGTATTTTGGACTACAACTCCCACCAGCCAGCACAGCCAATGGTTAGGGCCATGAGAGCTGGTAGTCCAAAACATCCAGAGGCTGGGAAAAGTTGAGGGGAGGCTGAGCTAGTGATTTGATCCATGGAAGAAGTAAAAATTATGGGGTGGGTGTGAAGGCGAGGAAGGGGTTTGCCCTAGCTCCCAGCTGCGTAGGCAGGGCTGAAAGATTGCTTGGGCTGAACACCAACTCAGAAAAGTAGGCTGCCACCACCCTTTATGTCCGCCTCAGATTGAGCCAGGGGACTCTCAGACCTTACAGGACACCCCTAGGGCCTAAGTAATAAGGGCCTAAGCTGGCACCCTCTATTCCAAGTCCAGACCCAAAACCTTAAAACAACAGAAATTAACCAAGCAGAAGGCTCTTGGCGTAGTACCAAGACTTACTTGGAAGGAAGCACACGCAGTACTTGAGGTAGATGTTACATTTATTTACAAAGGGAAAGGGTAAATTGGAAATAAAAGACATACCAGAATCATAGTACATTTGGAAACAATGCTTCGGACAGAAAATACCAACAGTTACGTACACCTGTGTCGACGTAGCTGGGCGTGTATGTTTAACAGGACAAGGCCCAAGCTGTGATACTGAGAGCCACAAACCAAAAGCAAAACTGAGGTGAAAACAAAGAGCTATTGCCACCCCACTGTCATCCTCACACCCCTGGCAACTCCAAGGAGATCTCTGTTAGCCGATTACAGGCTGGCTGAGACCTTTTTTTTACCACACCCCAAGGGCAGGAAGAGACTTCCAACAGGAATGTAGCAGAGATATCTTGGTCCAATTAAACTTGGTCCAACCTTGAGGCGAGAGGCCTCTCTAGATAACTCACACGCCGGTGATGCATTACGAATACTGATTCAGACTGACGAAATGGAAACCCACAGACTGCTGGAACGCAAAAAGAAAATGGAGTTCTTGACAGTGGGCCCAAAGTTTGCTCTTTCCGTCGGAGGAGGGAAAACGTTGGATGCTGCCCATTCAGTAAGGGGAAGAAAACAGCCTCACCGGACTGAAAAGCCTTGAAAGCTAATTTGCTTGTATATACACTCCCTAAGTGATTATGTACATCAAGAAGGAAATAGTTCAAACCAAGGGAGATTATTCTTGCCCTCAGTGTTTACAAGACAGCTTGTGCAACAATAGGCGATGCTCTTTAGCTCTCTAAACAGACTCTAGGACCAAAATGGCCCTGACAGAATCTAAAAACAAACACACGCAAAAGACAATACCTGGCTTTTCCCTTCCATGATTTCCTTGAGGCGTTTCAAGACTGTACTGAGACTTCTAAGCTGAACAGCTGTCCGCGGATCATGACCACTGAGAGGAGGTTCTTTCCTTCGATTGTCTGAAATCAAAAGTCATTTGTCACTATTTGACATATATATATATATTCACTGTTCTATTAATGGACATCCTTTAGTATTCAGGGGCAGGAACTTCAGCACTTCTCTTTTATTTAGGTCAACACAAATGTTTACGATTTTTTAAAATCTAAATAGCCACCTCTGAAGTACACAAGTCAGAGCACCTTGTTCAACCTCAAGCAGCCTTTTTATGTGAGAAAAGCCACTTTTCAGTAATCTTTGAGCAATCAGGGATAGAAGACAGCAAAAAGCATTTCATAGAAAAAGGAAGATTTGATACCATGGAGCGGTGAACCCATTTACTAGGAAAAAAAGCCTGACCAAACGCAACAGAAATTGCTTCCAAGAAGTGCAATTTTGAAAAAAAATAATCACAGCCTTTCAATTCAACCATGAAACATTACCTTGTTAATAGTATGACAAACTTCGGTTAGAGGAGTAAAAAAAAAAAAAGTTGGTTCAGAAATACAGTCGTGGCTGTGTTAAGGTATTCTAACACAATGCTTCCCAGTTTATTTTGAGTTCTAAGATCAGTAATCTGAAAAAAGGCACTTACCAAATTCACCTAATATTACTTTCTTTAAAACACACACTAGAACTACGTTAGTAGTTTTTAGACTGATTCAGGTACTAAGCAAAAATGTAACCTGTCTGTGATAACTGGAAGCAGAATTTCCATCACAAACCTAAGGTGTTGAAAGAATGCAATACTTTCAAACTCCCGTTATCGACATTCAGGTCTGAAAACCCTGGCTCTGATGTATCCCAGGCACCAGCACTGGCTGAGCAAAAACTTCTGCTCACCAATTGGAGAAGGCAGGAGAGAATGATCTTTAAGTGAGGAAGAGGGACGCAGACAAACGTGGCGTGGCTCTATTTGCCAGGAAAAAAGCTTCTATTAAGTTACTTTTTCATTCTCTTGAAGACTAGTATAAGACTAGTTTGTTCTAAAAGAGGGGTAAGCAGAAGCTAGATCTGGAACCTACTGGTAGATCTTAGCTAATTTGCAGTAGATTGGCAAGGATTTCTGACTCCCAATTAACAACATTTAAAACAGAATTACCTCCCCCCTCCCCATATAATGGTGTGTGCATGCCATTCAGTTTTGATCCTCAAAACTCCTGGGCTCCACATTCTTGAATTCCAAGGGCATGTCTAGACGAGTCCTTATCCCAGGGATCGCCCCAGGATCATCCCTGTGCGTTCACACGATGCACAGGGGATCCCGGGGGCAGGGAGGGGTGATCCCTCCATTTCCCCAGGATAACCAGGACAGCTTTAATCCCGACTTTTCCCGTGGTCTCGGGATCGCCCCAAGACCGCGGGACGTGTGGGCGGCCGTCCCGGTTTCGTCCCGGCTGCTTGCAAGTAAATGCGAGGAGCCGGGAACTAGGCACAGAGCTCTTCAGGTGCTCCATGTCCATCAGGGGTGGAGAGGGTTTTCTTTTTAAAAAACCTTACATTTGTGCTGGAGCGCCGGTGTGCTCCAGGTCCTTTCCTTTTTTAAAAAAATGGCGGGCACGACGTCCTCCTTCCTCCCGGGGCGTCGCGTGTGGACTGAGGGGGAGGACCTCATGAGCAGTGTATCATGAGATCCTCCCCCACCCCTCCCCTGGTGTAGACATGCCCCAAGTGTACGTCTTTTGCACCAGGCTCGGGTTCGTGGATCTTTTAGTTTTAGTAAATCAACAAAATAGTTCCTGAAGTCTGCCCACGCCTGTTCTAAAATATGGTGCACTTGACACACGCACATACCTGGAAGGCAGGAAGGGGAAGAGAAAGAGAGATGGTGGGGGTGAAGGAGCCCCTATGGTAAGGGGTCCACAGGATGGGTACAGGTTAGAGAAAGTTATAGCGCCGGGTTCCCTCACAGTAGCCATAAACCTAGCTAAAAGCATAAACATTGGCATGAAGTAAGAGAGGCCATGGGGCTCAAAAAGATATGGGATGTGTCCAAAGTGCTGGGTGAGGGGAAGAAGTCTCCAAACCTGAGCTTTCAAAAGTGGGGGTGGGGGAGACGGAGATATCTGGAAACCTTTTGTAAAGCAAGAATATAAATACACCCACACAGCTCAATAGTTTCACCTGAGAAACATCTCAGGGATTTAATACACACCTAAGCCTCTGCAGCACGGTAACTCCAGAAGGTCAGAGGACTTCATGATCAGAAGTGTTCATCACGGAGAACATTATCGGATGAAAACCCTAACTTGCTCTAAGTCGGCCACAAAGTCAATCAAGCCGAGTCTATTTTACGTGCCCCTTTCTGCAATTACTGAACTAGAAGGGGCTCCATATATAACAATTAAATTCATACAAAAAGAAAGTCATCAATATAATTTCAATAATCAGTACATCACTCGATCTGGAATAACTCACTAAACTAACCACACAATAATGACAACTCTAAAAAAAAAAGTCATAACTCATTTACAGTAACTACAGAGGAGAAGAGTTTGCGTGCTTTATCAAAGTTTCTTAATATTGCTGGCCCAGGTCCCCAAAATTTGCTAATCTCACTAGCATCCCTGTTCAAAGGGGTGTTTTTTCTATATATATTTTGATTGCATCAAATCTCTTACCAATTGTATCGCTCGCCATTGGACATGCATTTTATTTCGCTCCCTCTTGTATAAGAGAAACAAACATGGCTCCTTTGTACGTACTGCTTTATATATCACTGATGTCAGCAGGAACGCCGGCAGCTCTGACAAGAAGCAGGGAAGTTAACTGTTGCTGTGCAACCCGCCAGGCCCCCAGCTTCGCAGGGATGAGAAACAGAGTTTGCCTTTGTAAGCTGAGGAGGACCTCTGTGCCACATTCCGTGACCTTCCGTGACCAGGAAGGCTCGAATGGCTGGCTGCATAATTCATTTCCTAAATGCTGTGATTTAAATGAGCGTTGTTGTTGTTTTATCAGGTATTAAAATCCCTACACTTTGCCACACCACCCCGTACAGCCTGAAGTTTGTGGGAAACGCCAAACACTTTCCAGTTTTCAGCTGTATTGACAGAACAAACATTCAGGCCAGATTTCAAGGGAGGCATTATGTGCCATCTTGGAGTGCTTGTAGGAAACGGTAAGCAAGCTGTACTCGCACGTATTATTTACTTTGTTACAGGTATTTTAATACCACCCTTCAACCATATATTCCCAAGTTAGTTCATCCCCACCCACCCCAAGAAACGATATGCAATTAAAGTCTAAATTCAAATGAAATATAATAAACTAAAACGCTGCATAAAGCAGTGGGATTAAAATAGTATCTTAATAGCCTCGGAAAATAAAAAGGACTTCTTAGCCTGGCAGAGTAGGCACCAGGCAAACCCATCTGGGGAGAACGTCCCACAACTGCAGTACCATCACCAAGGCAGACTGACTTCAGGTGATAGGGTCGCCCCCAAGAGTCATCCCACTGAAGAGTTTTCTGGGATAGGCAACCCAGGGCCCTCCAGACGTTTTGGATTACAGCTCCCATGGTCCCTGACCATTGACCATGCTGGCAGGAGCTAATGGAAGTTGCATTGGGAGAGCATTAGGTTGGCAACCCCTGCGTTCAGGCAGACAGGTGCATATGGAGAAACGCAATCGAAGTGGAGCCCAATTTTCCATGTGTAATAAGCAAAAGTGTGTATTTTATTATTTATTTATTTATAAATAAATAATCTATAAATCATGCCAGACTGCAGGACATGAAATAATGGGCTCAAGTTACAGGAAGTCAGATTCTGGCTGGACATGAGGAAAAACTTCCTGACTGTTAGAGCAGTATGACAATGGAACCAGTTACCCCTGGAGGTTGTGGGCTCTCCCACACTAGAGGCATTCAAGAGGCAGCTGGACAACCACCTGTCAGGGATGCTTTAGGGTGGATTCCTGCATTGAGCAGGGGGTTGGACTCGATGGCCTTGTAGGCCCCTTCCAACTCTACTGTTCTATGATTATATTATTTATTATTGCATTCATATCCTGCCTTTTTTCCTCCAAGGAACCCAAGGTGGCGTACATAATCCTCCTCCGCCTCTCCATTTTATCCTCACAACAACAACCCTGTCAGGTAGGTTGGGCTGAGAGTCTGAGACTGGCCCTAAGCCATCCAGTGGGTTTCCATGACTGAGTGGGGACTAGGACCCGGATCTCCCAACTCCCAGTCCGACACTTTAGCCACTACGCCACACTGGCTCTATATTTTGCTATATGCATGTATACATGACAAAGTAGACTTATACACGTGCATCATACAAAATTGTACACATGCAGTTGTCCTTCACAGAAGCAATATTGCAGCTCACAATCTTTTTAAGCTCAACTCGATCAGCTTTTCTTCATACTTTAAATGTTCCAGATGTTTTGGATTACAATGCACAAAGTTCCTGATTATTAGCCTTGTTGGCTGGGGCTAATGGAAGCTGAAGTCCAAAACATCTGGAAGCACCAGGTTGATCTAAATCATTTGACACTGTGCTTTGCATCCTTCCTTGTTTGTCTCCTCCAGACGTAGCACATGGAAAAACTTTAAATTTCAAAGTGACAGTAAACCCACAAATAAGATTAAGGGGCTAATTTTAAGCAGAAGCTATGTTTTTCAACAATAACGAGGAAGATGGTACTTTTATTTCCTATACTTTAAGCACTATAATTTCTTCCAATGAAAGTCATTTGGTCACCTGTCATACAAACGGTAAAATGCCCGTTTATCTTCTTTTGCTTTTCAGATCACAGAAGCAGAGAGAGAGAGACGGAAAAGGGTGAGCACTTCTTTGCCTGCAATGCTTTTGATTACCCATACAGTAAGGAAGATCTCACCAGAAGGAACTGCAGCTGCTGGCGCTTCCCATTCCAACCTTCCTTTTGCATACAGCAGCTAATATTTGTGAAGGAATAACAATCCAGTTCCTATTTAAAATGCTACCTCTGCAGTTGTGTTGTATGCCCAGGTTCTCAATGTCAAGAAGTTTGGGAGAAAACGGGAGGAGGGGGGCGGGGAGCTCACTGCATGATTGCAATTTGTCATTTTTCATTATGAACTCACTCAGCACTAAGGAATGTGTGCGATGTCCAAAACCAACAGTGCAAAGGCATGAAGCCCAGTGTCCCCAAAACCAGGTCTGTGGAGTCGGAGTTGGAAGCAATTCTTGGGTTACCGGAGTCGGTAAAAATGTACCGAATCCGACTCCTAATAAATTTAAATTGTATATAGAGTTGCGATATGTCCCTGAAAACCAAGATTGTCCTGGATTCCAACCTATTCAAAACTGACTATAGAAGAAGCCATCCTAGTTTATCCAGTGGTTATTAGTGATGCAGCTAGAACTGTAACAGCAATGCCACCCACCCAAGTCAGTGTTGAAAGGCTGTTTTCGACACTGAAAATAGTCAAATCAGATTTAAGGGCTTCTATGAGGGAGGATTTGGCAGAAGCAATTCTGTTTCTAAGAGCAATATGTTAGTCTTCAATTTTCTACAATATAATGTTTATTTCATTAAATGTATACTCACTTGAATTTTATAGTCAAACGATACTTTAATCTCGAAAAAGGTTTATGTTACTTATGTACCTAACTGAGTTCATTTCTTTTAAAATGGTCATTTGTTAAGTTGTTTTAGGTGTTCAATTGTTTTTTTACTTTTTTGTAATTTTGACTTTGATATCAAAGTATATACTTTAGATTTTTGAACTAGTAGAGAAAGTTGTTCCTGATTTTCTTTTATAGTTCCATATCCTATTAATTTATACTCTACAGTCTTTTGATAAACCGCCCAGAGAGAACTTCGGCTATGGGGCGATATAAATGCAATTAAATAAATAAATAAAAATATAACCTCATTGTTTTCATTTTTGGACTTCTTTAATAAATAATAAAAAAAACCCAGAACGTCTTAGCTATAGCCTTCAGACCCAGGCTTTAACAGGTTAGGGTTCTAAAAAGTTGCGTGATTGAAGTCGATGTAGGAAATATATAGGAAATTTATAATTAAAGGAGTCGGAGTCGGAGGTGCCATGAATAAAGGAGTCGGAGGTTTTATGTGCCAACTCCACAGCCCTGCCCAAAACCGTTATGTAATCTCTCACAAACCTGCTAAAATCAAGACGTGCCTGTCCTGCAATGCCCCCAACCACCACACAAATTATGGAACGATCTCCCCGATGAGGCTCGCCTGGTGCCACCATTGTTATCTTTTCGGCGCCAGGTCAAGATTTTTCTCTCCTCCCAGGCATTTAACTTCATATGCTGAGTTTTTTAACTGACCCCAGAACAGTTGTTTTAAACGGATATTGTCTGTTTTTGTTAGTTTTTTATGATTTTGATGGTTTTAAATTTTGTATATTTCTTTTTAATGTTCACTGGTTTTGACTATTGTAAACCGCCCAGAGAGCTTCAGCTGTGGGGCGGTATATAAATGTAATAAAATAAATAAATAAATAATAACAACAACAAACAGGAGATTTAGTATTAAACGGCATGGGCACTGTCACTCTTGCTTGGAAGATTTCAAGTCTCACCTGGCCACAGAAGCAGGCATATTACAAAGAACTCCGAACATTTTCACGACTACAGAGAGCGTCAGTTCTCTGTAGGGCGGTAGAGAAATGTAATAAACAAATAAAATAAAAATAGTCTTTTCCCCCTTTCTAATATTTTTTTTTATATGATGAGTAACAACAAACGGACACAAAACCAATCAAATTGGGCAATTTCAAAGTTGGAATGATCTTTTAGGGGACCATCACAGAAAACATCTCCAGTGTGGCCGAGTGGCTAGAGTGTCGGACAGGGAGTTGGGAGATCCGGGTTCTAGTCCCCACTCGGCCATGGAAACCCACTGGGTGACTTTGGGCCTGTCAAAGACTCCCAGCCCAACCCACCTCACAGGGTTGATGTTGTGAAGATAAAATTGAGAGGAGGAGAATTATGTACGTTGCCTTGGGTTCTTTGGAGGAAAAAAGGCAGGATACAAATGTAATAAATAAATAAATAAAATGTGGTCACTATCTCTATATATACTCCTACTAAAGATGCAATTCATGTAGTCCTGCAGCTGTTGCTGAACAGGGAAACGCAATTCTATCTCTAGGCCATACTAGTTCATGCTTCAGGTTGGGGCTCACATAGAACCATAGAATCATAGAATAGCAGAGTTGGAAGGGGCCTACAACGCCATCGAGTCCAACCCCCTGCTCAATGCAGGAATCCCCCCTAAAGCATCCCTGACAGATGGTTATCCAGCTGCCTCTTGAAGGCCTCTGGTGTGGGAGAGCCCACAACCTCCCTAGGTAACCGATTCCATTGTCGTACTGCTCTAACAGTCAACTGCTCTAACATGACCGGGTGCTCCTTTATTAAAAGTAACCAATTCCCTGCTCACTGAAAACTAGTCCATCAGGGAGCAGAAAGAGTTCTAAGCCAACCTTCTCCCAACTTGCCTGTTTTCTCTGTTTAAAGGAATATTATTATTATTATTATTATTTATTTATAATTTATTTATATAGCACCATCAATGTACATGGTGCTGTACAGAGTAAAACAGTAAATAGCAAGACCCTGCCGCATAGGCTTACATTCTAATAAAGTCATAGTAAATGTGGGGGCCCACCTACAGACCAAAGTTGCACAGTGCAAATCTTCCTCACAGGCTAGGCTGTGTAAGTACCTCCACAAAACTGTTTGTGCTGCAACACAAGGTGTGTGAACATTACACACACACACCATCTCTTAAGGGATCTGAGAAGACTGACCAGATCTGGCTGTTTGGAGACAGGCCAGAGGAAACCCATGCTTAGTACAGCTAGAAAGAACGACATTACAGACTGTTGCTTCAACTGCAGGGAGAGAACAAGTGAACTCAGTGGGTCGTAAGAACAAAATTCATGTTAAAATTATGGGGTTAGAGGGGGAGAGAACACAGAAAGCCCACTCGTGGTTTCCCCATTTAACTTTCCTAAATCCTTTAAGAGAACATTTCATAGAATCATAGAATAGCAGAGTTGGAAGGGGCCTACAAGGCCATCGAGTCCAACCCCCTACTCAGTGCAGGAATCCACCCTAAAGCATACCTGACAGGTGGTTGTCCAGCTGCCTCTTGAAGGCCTCTAGTGTGGGAGAGCCCACAACCTCTCTAGGTCACTGGTTCCATTGTCGTACTGGTCTAACAGTCAGGAAGTTTTATCGGGGTAATTGCTTACCCAAAAAATATAGCAGAGTGCGAAATAGCAGCAGCGTAGAGTCTGGAAATGGTTTCAGCTTGAATTTAGGAACAAAAAGAAGCACTCACGGTCTTTGGTCAGTAAGAAGCTTTACTGACACTAAATAAATTACTTACAGAATAAATGGTCATATATACAGTCCTTTCACAGTACAGCAACAACGTAGCAGTATAACATCAGCAGTAAGTTCCAGCAGTAAGTTCCAGCAGTAAGTTCCAGCAGTAAGTAGCCATACAACATGGACTTCTTAAATACACTTTTCTCCTTGGCCCAATTAACCAATAGTCTCTTCATCTTGTACATCTCGTACCGCACGTAGGCCAGGGAAGAATCTGCTTCATACTGGACTTCTCCTGGCAGAGACAATCTGGCCAAGGACATCTTTTTAACTCTTTAGAGTCCTTTTCCTTCTGTGGTTAAAAACCTAACCACAACACCCTTTCATTTTTAACTACAGAAAAAATACAATTTACATTTCATTACATTTCACCTGTAAGAAATCAACTTTACATGTTTACAACAATCCCAACATTGTGTACATTTCTCTGTGTGTTACATTTCCCAGAGACTTATTTATATGTAAGCTTTTCTTTTCTTCTTCTTCCAAGCACTGTTGAAAAACTTTGTGCTTTGGGGCGTTGAACTACTTTGCAATCTTCCAACTTGCAAACTTTCAGCAATTTTAAAACTTTCTGCTTCTGGCTTTTTAGGTAATTTCCTTTGGAAACTTTTCTACCTCTACACCAAGGTAACACCTAACTTTCCCCAGAGACTTCAGTTTCAACCCTTCCTGCAGCTTTGGGCTGAGTTTTCTTGAATGTGGTCTTGGGAACTCCCTGCCACCAGTAGACGAACCACTAGCTCCACAATCATGTACTCTTTTGCTTGCCCCTTTGCATACAGACACGTGTGTTTGAAAACACCCCCTTTCAGTTTTCGCTGCCTGAAAACACTTTTCTTGCTCTTGTTCAGACAATTTCAACACACCATTGTAACTCTCAGGTTCAGACTTCACACAACAAACACTGAATTCATCTGAATACTTTAAAGGTGGAATTCCTTTGTTTTTTCTTTGTGAACGACGAGGTACACTGGCAATTTCTTCCTCCCTTTCATTTCCCTCCTCCCTTCCACTTTTGGGAGTGGAAACACTCTTCTCAGAGATGTGAGGGCTCTGAGAAGTTAACCCCTGAGTTACTGTTTTCTCCTGGTTGTTCACAGTTTCTAACAGAACTTGGGAACCTTGAATCCTGTCCCAACCTGCCTCCTGAAAAGTAGCAGACCTAGAAACAACCACCTTCCCATGACTTAGGGAAAATCGCCAAGATTTGGATTGCATGCCAGAATAACCCACAAAACGTAATTTCACAGACTTGGTTTCACCTTTAGACCTTTTGGACTTTGGGATATGCACGTATGCCCAAGACCCCCATGTTCTCAAGTGAGACAAATCTGGCTTTGAACCAAAAAGTAAACAGTAAGGCGAACTGCCTGTAACCCTGCTCCAGGTTCTATTACACAGATAGTTTGCGGTTAAAAATGCTTCTCCCCACAAATCTTGCTCAGCGTTTGCATCAGCCATTAGAGAATCTTTCTTCATTTGAAGTACTCCAATTCTTCTCTCAATTGACCCATTTTGAAAAGGAGTTTGGGGATCTATTAACCTGTGTGTGATTCCTGTTTTCCTAAACCACTCACAGAACCTTCCAGAAACAAACTCACCCCCACGGTCCGACTGCACAGAAATAATGGGCTTGTTAAAGAACTTTTCCGCCCAAGTTTTCCAATCCCTAAAAGTTTCAAAAGCTTCTGATTTTCGCTTCAGTAAATAACACCAACTAAAGCGTGTGTAATCATCCAGAATTACAAGCACGTAACTGGATCCCCCTTGTGTAGGCGTGAATGGCCCTACCAAGTCAATAAACACCAGTTCAAAAGGCTTTTGTGACACCCTGTCACTTTTCCTGCAGATGTTCTGCACCCGGGATTTGGTCTGATGACAGATTGAACAATCCAAGAAATTTTTACAGTTTCGCAAGCTTAACCCTGTACACACTTGAGGCATGTGACTTAACACTTTAAAACTTGCATGACCTAAACGCCTGTGCAACTCATGAACACAATTTTTATGGTCTGGCACGTTACCAGTTTGTGCCACCCTTTCTTTACCTGCACCCATGTAAAACAGTCCATTTTTAACATGTCCCAGTGCCACATTTTGTCCATCCTTAATCACTTGGCACTCATCCTTCTGAAACGTAACAACGTATCCTTCAGACGTTAGAGCACTAACAGAAAGGAGACAAAAATCTAAATCTGGAACATACAGAACCTGTTCACACTCCTTTTGCAGACATGGAACGTAGCAACAGCCAATTCCTTCCACCCTCGACGTTCGTCCATCTGCAAGCGTGATTGACTTCACCTTGCTTGGTTCCAACTTCCGAAACGCCTCTGGATTATTAGAAATTGTTCTGGACGACGCAGAATCAATCAGCCAAACCTCTTGGGCCTCGTTACACCTCACTGTGGCTGAAACAAATGCATTCGAGCATTCCTTCTCCTCTCCAGCCTGTGTAACTCCCTTCTTCCTCTTTTTACAGAAGCGTTTGATATGACCCGGCTGTTTGCAAAAATAACACTTTCTTATTGCAACTGCGGTTCTCTCCACATTGTTGTCTTGGAAACACTTATCTCTCTGCATTCTTTCTCCGCTGCCAAGGGCTGACTGCTTAACCCTTTCCTGGCAGTTTTCCTCCTTCCTGGAAAGACGCCGTTTCTCTTCTTGGAGCAAACGACCCGTCAAATAATGAAGAGTGAGTTCATCAGTCTTCATACTTTCCAGACTGGTTGTCAGAACGTCCCAGCTTTGAGGCAACGACCCCAAAATCAGGTAGCACTTATGCTCTTCCGTAAAAACGATTCCGACCTCCTGCAACTGGACAAATAGAGATCTCACCTGTTGGAGATGATTTGCCAAACTTCCAGCCTCCTCCAACTTTAACCGATACAGCTCTCTGGTGAGGCTCAGCCGTGTGCTTGCCGACGCACGCACATAAATCTGTCTCAGCGCATTCCAGCTGTCTCTTGCCGTCTCATCTCTGTTGATATGGACAATTTGCGAGTCCTCCATACTCAAGACAATGTTTGCTTTGGCCCTTTCATTCTGCTCTTCCCACACTTGTGCTTCTTGAGCAGTCTGACCAACCGGCCTCGGGACACTCACGACGTTCCAACATCTGTCCCGCTTCAAAAACATTTCCATCTTGAATGACCACGTTAAGTAGTTTCTCTCATTCAGCCGTTCCACCGGAATACTGGATGCCATCTGAACCTGGGCCATCCTCACCGGCTGGGCTGGAGCGCGACTCACACTGGATACAGACCCGTCTGAGCTCGATGAACTGCCTGAGCTCGACTCCGTCTTTCCCTCCAGCGTTCCTTTGCTCTCAAGCTTTCCAGCAACCAAAAAATTATGCCTTCCAGACTTTCTCTGGGCCCATAACCTATCGGGGTAATTGCTTACCCAAAAAATATAGCAGAGTGCGAAATAGCAGCAGCGTAGAGTCTGGAAATGGTTTCAGCTTGAATTTAGGAACAAAAAGAAGCACTCACGGTCTTTGGTCAGTAAGAAGCTTTACTGACACTAAATAAATTACTTACAGAATAAATGGTCATATATACAGTCCTTTCACAGTACAGCAACAACGTAGCAGTATAACATCAGCAGTAAGTTCCAGCAGTAAGTTCCAGCAGTAAGTTCCAGCAGTAAGTAGCCATACAACATGGACTTCTTAAATACACTTTTCTCCTTGGCCCAATTAACCAATAGTCTCTTCATCTTGTACATCTCGTACCGCACGTAGGCCAGGGAAGAATCTGCTTCATACTGGACTTCTCCTGGCAGAGACAATCTGGCCAAGGACATCTTTTTAACTCTTTAGAGTCCTTTTCCTTCTGTGGTTAAAAACCTAACCACAACAAGTTTTTCCTGATGTCCAGCTGGAATCTGGCTTCCTTTAACTTGAGCCCGTTATTCCATGTCCTGCACTCTGGGAGGATCGAGTAGAGATCCTGGCCCTCCTCTTACATTCCAAGAGAGACCCTTGAGTAGCCATTGTCAATAAAACTCGACCTCTTGAGTCAGAAGCAGCAGAGCAAGAATACACCCATATGTTTGATTGCGGAAAACCAAGGCTTAAATAGAAACTATGGGCCCTTGTCTCACTATAAACACTGAGTGAGCGAGTGAGCATTTTATCATTCAGTGCTCCTTGCTGATTCTTAAAGAATAAGGATCAAGAGTAATCCTGGTGTTAATTGCCTTAGGCTGCTTGCTTCCCACGTTGCGCTTCTAAAATCTGAAAAAGTCAGTTGCAACCTCTGAACGCATATCTTGCACTGAAGTCTCAATAGTGCTACTTCAATAATTTCAGATAACTTCCCACTCAGGGACATCTTGCTCTCTCTGTTCTGGAAACACAGTTCTGGACCGTGAGTAAAGAGAAGGAACTCCTTCACTGCTCCCTATTTGGGATTAAGAATGCTGCTTTTAAAAAGGACAAACTCTAAAAGGATCCGTGAGCTGAAAGTTTAACTAAGGAATGAAAACCAATATGTCCAGTGGCAGGAGTGCCCCCTGGTGGATACTCACCACTAGAGAAGTGAACTCGGCAATTTGGATTTTCATACTTTTCACCATGTGTCTAGGACTAATAATCTGAAATGCTGAAAAAGCTAACTACTTTAGCATGACAGCTTTCTCTGCCTAAGGTCAACATATATATATTTTTGGCCTGACTTCTCGTGTGCTAAATTCAGATAGTTACCCAGAGCTACTTCAATGAGGAAAGCAACATAGGGGCATTTAAATGTCCTCCTCCACAGCATTTATTCCAATCCTAACTCCCCCCAAAAGAATACTTACTCTTTGGAGAAAAAAAGGAATGATACAGATGCCTGTATTCCATAACCACCATCTCTACCTATAAAGCGGAAAGTATGTGTGTGCGTTGTATGTCCGGAAATGTTTACCCACTTCCAGATGACTTAGAAACTTTAAATTTGGCAGGCTGATAGGTCTGGTTGTACTCTGTGCATGCCTAGAAACTGGACCCAACAAAGCAGGGGAAGTGCCCGGCACGGCCTCCACCTTGCCCCTTCGGTACAGGCTCCTGATGGAGCACTTGGTGGGTGAGAAGTGCAGGCTGAGGCAGTCCCAGACACATTGGGACTGGGCACGTCCACTGACAGCCGCTTGCCTCCCCTCCTCGGCGATGCTAGTCCAGAATAAAAAGCAACTAGTGGGGACAAACTAAATCAGAAAAATAGCAGAGTCAAAGATGCTGGTTCCTCTCTATTCGGCCCTGGTTAGGCCTCATCTAGAGTATTGAGTCCAGTTCTTGGCTCCACAATTCAAGAAGGACGCAGACAAGCTGGAGCGTGTTCAGAGGAGGGCAACCAGGATGATCAGGGGTCTGGAAACAAAGGCCTATGAAGAGAGATTGAAAGAACTGGGCATGTTTAGCCTGGAGAAGAGAAGATTCAGGAGATACAGGATAGCACTCTCCCAATACTTAAAAGGTTGTCACGCAGAGGAGGGCCAGGATCTCTTCTCGATCCTCCCAGAATGCAGGACACGGAATAATGGGCTCAAGTTAAAGGAAGCCAGATGCTGGCTGGACATCAGGAAAAACTTCCTGTTAGAGCAGTACGACAATGGAATCAGTTACCTAGGGAGGTTGTGGGCTCTCCCACACTAGAGTCATTCAAGAGGCAGCTGGACAACCATCTGTCAGGGATGCTTTAGGGTGGATTCCTGCATTGAGCAGGGGGTTTGACTTGATGGCCTTGTAGGCCCCTTCCAACTCTGCTATTCTATGATTCTATGATTCTATGCCCTACTCTTCATACCACCGCCCTGATCCAATTAGCAACTGTTCCTCTCCCCACTGCTGTGGGTGCAATTAGTTAAAAATGAATCAGGCACTCCACTACAAACTCCCTGCACAAAACGCAGCATGGTTCAGTGTTACTCTGGTCTCTCACTGAAAATGAAGTTGTCAGGCTCAGCATGAAGAGGACTCAGGACTCCTAAGAGAGGGTATTTCACTCCAAAGAACGGTTTGGACTTCAGCCTTAGGAACTGTTTAATTTTAACCTAGTTCGGTCACTGCCCCATTATGTAACCTTGGAAGGCCAGTTGAATCCTGCACCGCCAGGCCTTTTCTGATGTTATGGAAGCAGCATTAGTGACCCAGGAATATGCAGGCTCACATTAGGACTACAGAACCCTGAATACAGGCCAGTCATTCATATAGGATTTGAGAACACTTTGTAATGGTCTCGGATTCAAAAGCCAGCATTCCCCTGTAGATAAATAGCAGCTTTTATTTTAAAACAGGCTTTAATGCTACGTGGAAGTGTGCATTTGCCAGTTTTTGCTATACCCTGAGAAACAAGAAGCTGTCGACCACAGGACTTCAATGAGCACAGATTTTAGTGCTATCGTCTGTCCACCTGCTTTCACGTATACACTTCCTCCCACACTTTCAATAGCCATCTCTGTAACAAGGGCAGGGGGGATAGGGTTGCCATACATCCCGGAAAACCGGGAATGTCCCGATTTCCAGGAGATTCTGAAATGTCCCGACCGGCTGGGCAAGAATCTCGGATTCCTGGTCCAGCTGGCCGGAGAAATTCTGACCTCCAAAATGGTGCCTTGAGCCTGCTCAGCGAAGCGGCAGCAGCAGAGAAAAAGACGCATCAATCCGGTGCTTTTTCCAGAGCATCACTGCTCCTCCACAGGCTCATCTGAGTCACTCACCGTGACTCACTTTATTGAGCCAGCGGCTGCACAGAACTACAGCAACTGCGAGGAAAGGCGCACGTGCTCTCCTCCGGCTACCTGAGTCCTATGCAATGCAAAGGAGTTTGGTGAGCTTGGCTGGTTGTGGTCAGACCTTTAGGGTAAGCCCGAGGCGGAGCTGCTAGGTTATTTGTGAGGGAAGAAAGAGAGTTTTATGGGGGACAGGAGGGAGCGAGCGAAGGGGGATGAGGGGGTGAAGGAGAGGAAAGGAGAGAGGGGAGAAAGGAAAGGAAAGTCACTCCCCCAAAAATCGCCCTTCAAAAATCCACGTCCTTGGATTTGGGTTGCAAGCCTCAAATCTGTTACTTGGAAGTAAGTTGCAGTGAATTTAAGATGTCCGGTTTTACAGTTGTTGATGTTTTAATTGAAAAATTGGGCTTTCCCTAGACCTTTACATATTGCTCAGTTTTTTAAAAAATCCTAGCCTCCCACAAAAAAAATTGCCCCGGTTTTGCGGATTCAGTGGCAACCCTAGGGAGGGGAGAGAGAAAGGTAAACATAACATTTTAAGTTAGGCGCATTATTAGAAAATCCATGCAGAGTAACAAAAGAAAGGAGCAGAAAACAGATGCAAGATGTCCTGCTTACTTAGGTGAATACCAAATCACAAAAAATCCTGAGTTTTCAGGTTTCCAAACAGAGGGTGAAGATTATTATTTTTAAAGCACAGAGAATCTCTTGAGCTGGATATTTGGATAATTTTGAAGCTGTATAAAAAAAAGATCATCACTTTTGAAGCCCAGGTCTTTTACCTAATGATGCAGAAGATCTTCTATCCCCAGAAGTTTGAGTTTTTTTGTAAGCGACAGGTGACGACCTCAGCGACTGTGACCTCAAGGAATGTTGCGGACTTGACCAGTTTGCATTCAGGGCCTGCTGGTCGCCCTGGCCAGTCTCTGCTCTCTCCACAGAGGATGCAAGTCGACCATCATCTAGAAAGAGTGGACATTTGTCTTATCAAGCTTCAGCGATGTGAAATGAAAAAATAGCTATGTTTTTCTATTACTCTCAAAGAAATCATTTAGCTTTGAATTTGTTCGCACCTCAAGGGATAGATCTGAGATGGAAGCAAGTCAAGAAAGTCTCGGGACAAACCCATGGTCAGCATCTTTGTAGGTTGTGCAATGTGACGTGCGAACCTGGACCAACAAGATGTTTAGGGGTCAAACAACCCAGCAGTTAACCCAACAACAGACCATGGTTCGCACATCCCACTGCATAACCTACAAAGGAGCCGATCGTGGGTTGCAGGATAAAATGGGAAAGGTGCTTTTAAACTGATGGGCTGTTGTTATGTGCAAACGCAGTCACAGATAGGTAGAGCAAACAAAAGCAGAGCATGCTAGAGAGAGCTGCTACTACCCTTTAGACCTCTCCAAAGACATCCCAACTATGTAAACAAAAACAACAGTGATCATATTGATCTCTTAATCTTTCATAAACCTTACAATGTATGTGAGCCCAGAAGAGATTAAATCTTTGCACATTTAAAAGCTAGATCAGCTCCTTTCATACCTATGCATTTGATGAACAAAACCTTAGACACCGATCATAGAAATGATATTTTTTAAGTGATCAAATAATGTTACAAGGTCATGCTTGTAGAACCATAGCCATCTATTAGCAAAACAAATAAAAAGTGGATTAGTGAGAATCAGTTTTAAAGGGATGTTTGAATATATCCGTGTTGGTTGTATAATAATAATTGTTAAGTCATTGGCAGCTGAGTCTCAGGACATGACACATTGCAGCTTCAGCACAGCATGCCAACCTGTTAGCCTGGCTTACGGTATAATGCTATACTTCTCAACTCACAAGTCCATTTCACGAAGTTCCCAGGCAATTGCATACAGGATTGCAGCCTTAACGTTTTAAGAAGGGTTCCACAAACGCACACACATATTTGTGTGTGCACATACACAAGAAATTTAATTATTTTAAGGTTACTTCTTTGGTAGTATACCTATATATTACAATGGTCACCACAGCTCTCCATAACAAGTATGTTCTCTTGATGCAGAGTTCCCACGTTATGTCATAGCGGAAGACGAAGAACTCTCTGGTAGCCCCGTTTTCTGCATGCTTTCTCAGAAATAAGTCACACTGAATTCAATGGATTTATTTGCAGAGAACTGAGACTGAGATAAGTTATCTATCGCCACCAGTAAAAGTACTCAGCCTTACACTGTTTACCCACAATCTTACACACACAAAAAGCATAAAAAATGAAAAAAGGGTGCCAAGAAGCGGTCCCCTTTCATGCTCATCCCAAGAATCACTACCATAAATCAGCTCAGATACTGATTTGGGGTGAGCTTGGGGGGAGAACATGAACTATACACATTGCTTCAACTGAGACTGGTGGGTCAGCACTCCGGCTTTCACATCAAGGGCGGCTAGCCCCACCTTTGGGAGGCCAGCCTCACCATGTTCAGAACAAAGTTTCCAGAGCAAGTTCTCCGTTTTCGTTAGGACTCCGCAGAGCTTCTGGCCACCAATTCGACACACTCCCCAAACAGCCCAGCTTAATGCCTTTACCAGGGTCATGTTATTCCGCACAGCCTGTGCAGCTGTACAATCAGGTATCAGTGGCATTGTACCCTACAAGCTATGCAGTGGGGCACTCATGCTTTCATTCACTGTTTTATCATTTATGTTTTTAATGTATTGTGCACGACCATGAGAACCTGGGTTATTGGGCAGTTTTAAAAGTATAATAAACCAATCAATTGCTTCAGCACCTCCAGTTCTAACTCCCCACCCCATAACAATTACCACCACGGCCTGTAAGCTGACTGTTGATTGGAATGGGTCATTCTTAAATATAAAAGCACAAGCAGGCAACATGTGGCCAAGGAAACCACTTTTTAAATATGTATAATTCGGACTATTTTTAGCTTGTCTAACAAAGATTCTCAAGGTGGCTTTCGACGTAGAGTAAAAAACTCCAACCATGAGTACAATAAAAGGCAACAAATGAAAAACAAATCAAAATACATCACTTAAAAACAGAGGAATACAAATACACAGCACTA
Organism: Elgaria multicarinata webbii; assembly: GCF_023053635.1. Lineage (NCBI taxonomy): Eukaryota > Metazoa > Chordata > Lepidosauria > Squamata > Anguidae > Elgaria > Elgaria multicarinata. The sequence goes on from NC_086172.1 coordinate 21,684,638, forward strand.
AACCAATTTAACCGGGGGGGGGGGGCAGTCCTATGCATGTTTAGACAAAAATAAATAAATCTAAAACTCCCAGCACGCCCCCGCCAGCACTGCTTCCCCGCCCCCGTCTAAACTTGCATAGGATTGTGCCCTAAAAAACAGAGTGGAAAATCCTCACAGCTAAAGTAATATTAGAACCACAACATAGCTTTAAATGGCCAAGTAAATTAAAAAGATCTTTGTCTGGTACAATAATAATAATATATTTATTTGTTACCCGCCTCTCCCTCTGGATCGAGGCAGGGTACAACACAAATGCAAACACCATAAAATACATATAATTGATTAAAACATTTAAAACTAATACATTATTAAAAGCAGCATGTTATTAAAAGACACCTTAAAATTCAACTGGGTACGCCTGCCAGAAGAGATCAGTCTTTATGGCTTTCTTAAAATCCGGAAGACTGTTGACAAATCTCTCCCGGCAGGCCATTCCACAATCTGGGAGCGGCAGAAGAAAAGGTCCTCCGGGTAATAGTTGTCAGCCTTGTTTTTGTTGACTGGAGTAAATTCTTCCCAGAGGACCTGAGTGTGCGGGACAGATTGTACGGGAGAAGGCGATCCCGCAGGTAGCCTGGACCCAAACCATGTAGAGTTTTAAAGGTGATAACCAGCACTTTATACTTCGCCCAGAAACTAATTAGCAGCCAGTGAAGAGATTTTAAAACTGGTGTAATGTGGTCACCCCTGGGTGTACCAGTGACCAACCTGGCTGCCAAAATGATATAAGGCAGGTGCCCAAAAGCTGGGGAGAGCGTCTTAATACTGGAGAGCTGCAATAAAAATGGCCCTTGAACTCAGTGCTTCTCGACATACCTTGCTTGGTAGGAGCACCAACAGAAAAGCCTCAGATGATGATTGGGTAGGGACATGTGGGAAGAGGGGCCCTTCAGGTCCCAAGCCGTGAAAGGCTTTTAAAGGTCAAAAAAACAATATTTTAAATTTTGCTCTGAAACTGACCCTGGGAGCCAGCAGAGATGATGAAACCCTGGCACAATATATTCATGCCACCCAGTCAGTACATTTTGAGCCCTGTGCAGGGAGCACAGGGGAGAGGAATCCCCTGTGAGTGGATTTTCCCTAAATCCTCCCAAAAACCCCGGCACAGAGGGAGTCCAAACCTCCCCAACCTCTATGGGCAACCTCCGCAGTCCAGATTAGGCCTGCGGGGCAGAATTTCTCCATCCCCGGTGTTACATGTGAATGCAGCCAGTGACAAGTAATATTAGCATGTTTATTGGTTTAAGCAGACTACTTTAACCAGCAAGCCCTCGCACATAAAAAGTAAAAACAGAATGAAAGACAATTAGCACTTACCTTTACTGAAACGAAAGAGATTTACAAAAGAACTGTAGGCAGATTTAAATGGAGGTTCATCCTGGTCAGGAGTCAAAGGTTTGAAATGTGTAAGGTGAGAGGGACTGCCAGGAGAGTAAGGCAGATCATTCATAGAGTCCAGTGTCGGAGATGCTTTGTCATCTGTGGCCATTTCATGGATCCTAAGAAAATAGAATGCACACATGTAAAAATGTTCCAAAGAAACATAAGCCATCTTCCAGATTTTAGCATCCCCTCTCAGCCAACAAGACAGGAAAGGTAAGGAATATTTGGCCATGACCAGCCTGGGCCATCTGCAACACGAATCTATAAAGGGCCTTCTGTATTCCCATCAAAGGGAACAGATCTAGACACAGTGTTACACGGTGCAGCACTGATCTGAGGAGGTCACTTACACTGCGTCAACTTATCACACCATGAGTAGGTGTGATAAGTACGGGTCCTTCTCTGTGAGCCCCTGCCAAAGGAAATGAGGCAGGTGGCTACTAGGAGGAGGGCTTTCTCTGCTGTGACACCCCAGTTGCGGAATGAGCTCCCCAGAGAGGTTCACCTGGCGCTTACATTGTTTTCCTTCCGTCGCCAGCTGAAGACCTTTTTATTTTCTCAGTATTTTAACACCTGATTTAACTTAAAATTAAACTCCGCTGTTTTAATCTCATATTTTAACCTCTATCAATTTTTGCTGTGTGGTTTTATCCTGGTTGTGCTTATTATATGGTATTTTGTCTTTGTGTTTTTAAATTGTTGGTTGTTTTTATGCTCTTTGTGGTTTTAATTTTTGTGAACTGCCCAGAGAGCTTCGGCTATTGGGCGGTATAAAAATGAAATAAATACATAAATACATAAGAAATCCCACAAGCTGGACATTGTATCTGTCAGAGAAGCCTGTTCCACTTTCTCTCCCTCCTCACGCCCACCTCCTGCCCCTGGTCTATTCTTTTGTGTTCAATGAGTGAAGTTTACAGGCAGGGCTGCAAACAGAAGTATGCGCTTACTTCCCAGATTCCACTCTCCCCAGGTGAGCTTATTTCTGGTACCACCAGCACTCAGCTGGAGTGAAAAGCACCTGGGGAGGGGGTGAAGAGAGGAATGAACTGTGGGGAGTTAAGCTGTGGCGGGTGGGAGAGGATTCAGCTCCCACTCCCCTCTCCCGCTCTAAAAAATATCTCCCCACCCTCCCTGGCTTTATATATAATTGGGGCTCTTCTTCTTACTTCTGCTTCATAGAGTGTTCACACACTCACCACTGGTTAGATGCGCCCTGGGAGGGGGTATGTACAGGTTCTACAGCTGGAACATTCACAAATAAACCGCCCAGAGAGCTCTCGCTATGGGGGCGGTATATAAATGTAATAAATAAATAAATAAACCATTCAGGAGGAGGGGCACACAATTCTCTTTCAATGATGAATCTGCCCATTTTTAAAGTTCAATGAGTTCACGTGCAGAGAGGCCAGTTGGCATGGGCCTATGATTTTGAGGGGGGGCTACTCCGAGTCCCCTTGGACAAAGTCGCTTGATTTTTCTGTTGCTGATTATGAATTTGCCCAAAGAAAAGCACGTAAAGCATTTCTGAATGTGAAGAAGTGATGTCTTATATACATCTTGAATAAAAGTGCTTGCCATGACCTTTTTTATCAATCGTTCTAGTTCATATGTATTTAGAACTGATTAAAAAATACTTAATGAGCAGTTTGAAATGGGGCCTACGTTTCCCATCTGGCCCGGACCTACTACCAGCTTTGCCCAGCCCTGCGTGCAGACACAAAGACAAGACAAAGGGGTCCTGCTAGATATAAGAGGATAGAGCGCCCCTGCCATTTTTCTGAAAAGGTAGAAAGGACCAGAGCCTCTCAATCCCCCAGCACAAATATCTATGTTGGTTCCCTCATGCCTCCAGAGGTTGAAAGCCCTCGGCCTGTGTGTGCCTTTTTCTAACCCAGGTTTCCTTCCATAATACTGCTGTATTGAGCAGAGGGTTGGACTCGAAGACCTTACAGGCCCCTTCCAACTCTACTATTCTGTGATTCTGTGAATATAACCCTTCGCCTTCATTGCCCCATGGTGAGGCCTTGCCATCACCCGCTGCTGAAATTCACTGCTCTCGATTTCTGTGGCAAACCACTACGGACGCCTAAAATAGCCAAATCTCAGTTGTTTTCATGCAAGATTTGGCCACTTTAGGCTCTCTTAGTAGCGGTTTGCCACAGAAAACAGGTGGCAAACCAGCCTGTTCTCTTTCTCAGTGCCCTGTGGATTGCAGCTGGTAGAAGGCGGGGAGGGGGGCAAAAATGGCATCTGGACAGACGGACACACATACACACTGAAGTTGCCCACTCCTGCTGCAATCACTTCAGGCTCATTCCCTCACCACCTCAAGTGAATACAACCCAGGAAACATAACCCAAATATGCCTGTTAAGGCAAGGTCAGAAAATCTAATTTCAGTTTAGCATTGGAACAAGCATAACCAAATGGTGAGGGATAATGGGAGTTGTGCCTCTAGAAGTTTTGCCCTAAAAGTTGCCTATTCCTAGGGCATCAGGACATTTTTCAATGCAAACTGAAAATTTTCCTATGCAAATGAACTTAATTTGCTTTGGAAAATTTTCCAATTCAATTTTTTTTCCAGAAAACCTACATTACTGTGGTCAACACACAGCTACTGCAAAATACTACAAGCTTGCATTGAGTTCTTCTCCCCCGTAACATGCTATACAGTTTACTTCATGAACTGACATGGTTATGCTGAAACTCTCTCATCCCTGATCCACACCACCGGTTGCTGCTGTCCAGGATGGGAAATCGCATGGCATAATGATTCCAAGACATGAAATGCCAGGCCACAGATAATGGGAATGTGGAAGAGCTTCGCATAAGGCTGCTGCCATAGATGGCACCCCTATTTTTTCTTGCACTGTGCAGTGATACCCTTAAATAAGATTTCATTCACATGATCGGTAGAGGAATCCCCCCTTTTAAAGAGTCAAATCAACAAAACCTTGCAAATAAGGCTACGAAAGTTAGCAGACCACAATACTTGCCCACTTTTTAAACATACTAATTAGGTCATTTGAAGCCTTAAAAGCTACAACAGTTTAAAAGGAGAGTCACCTCTTCAAAGTTCACAAACATTTCCCTTCTTTATTTCCTAGAAGCAATTCTTACTCACCATGGGATGTTTAGAATCCTGGGTTAAGAAAGAAAAGGAAGGTACAGATTGACATTTGGCTATGGAAAAACAAAACATGTCCGCTATGACTAGTTCAGGGAGGAGCATGAGGAAAAAAATATATCACAAAATGAGTTCATTTTAGGGATACAGGCAGCAAAGATTCCAAAAATGTTTTGTTCCTTCTGCCCCTAGGGAACAACCGACAGACCCAACTCCCCATCAGCATGAGTATCAGAGAGGGAGTCAGGGAGGCACATGGCTCAAACCAGCCAACAGAAAGGCCTCTGGATTGCAATCAGGCTAGATTGTGGAGAAAAATCAAGTCTTAAGAAGCTTTTGATTATAGAAATGCTTCCAGCCTCTTGTCCCGCATCTAAGTAACCTGCACAGATTTTCTCCAAGCAACCAAGACAAAGCTATATTATGCAACAGGGCCAGTAATCCAAACCACGTAGAAGATAAATATGGGCTTATTACATTCTGAAATCATTACATGCAGCTCTGCAAACATTAGATAAACCAGAAAGTATACCAAAGCGATCTGCGCTACACATTTTGTATTTTAAGAGGCAAAATCATCTATTTCAGCAGGCATTCATCCAGCACTTCAGTATTGATACTTAGCATCTTTAACCAGAGGTTCTATCTGTTTACATCACAAACGTGAAACCACTGAACACTCTTGCCAGCCCTCAACTGCTTGCTTCTCAAAGCAAGTGGCTTATTTTGGTCTCTACGTTGATTCAGGTAACTGACAACAGATTCAAGATGAACAAAAGGTACTTTATCATGCAACACGTAATAGCTTATAGAATTCACTGTCATATGTTGTAATGACCACTAGCAAGGATGGCTTTGGGAGTCATTACCCATACATTTATCGGTACCCATTAGTGATAACAGCCAGACATAGATTCTGCATATTCAAAGGCAGTGCAATTCTTAATACCAGATGCTGCAGGATAAACAGAGACAGCGACCACTGTCAGATCCTTGCTTATGAACTTCCTGGGGGCATTTAGCAGTATTAAGAACACTTAAAGGTGTCAATGCCAGCAATGGCTACAGAGGGAGTGCAAAGTTGCACTGTACCACTTTAGCATTACTAAGAGCACATAAAGGTTATCTATGAGATTTTATCCCGATCCTTGCAAACTTCCAAGGGTTTATTTGTGCCACCCCACTTTTTGGTGCACCCGAGATTTACCCTCCTCTGGGTGTAACCATGCAGGGTTTTGATGGTGCATCCGCCACATCCCAAGTAGGGGAGGCTGTGTGTGAAGTTTGGTCCCAACCCTGCAAGCTTCCTCTTTGGGGTGGACACCAGGATCTCACTCCTTGTAGCCCCCGCTGCAATGTAATGAATGGGTGAAACTGTGGCACTGTTTGGGCAGGAGGACTGCAGTGTGACTGGGGGATGGGTCAGATTAGGCACAGTAGTTTAATAAGCTACACACTGTCTCTTATTAGCCCGGTCGAGTGGCAGGGCATCATGGACTATTTAAAAAATAGGCTATTGTGCATAGCTTATCAAGCCATCATGGACTAAAGCAGTGGTTCCCAAAGTGGGCGGTACTGCCCCCTTGGGGTGGGTGGGATTGCATAGGGGGCCGCTAAGAGGCAAGGTGGTGGCAGGGGACGTTAAGAGGCAAGGGGGCGGCAGGGGGCACTTGAGGTGGTCTTTTCCGTACCAGGAGTTTTGGTTACAGAAGGAAATTTCTGGTCGCTCTCCTGCACTATGGAGAGTGGTTCAGAAGCTCCTGGTTGCATTTCCAATATCATATTTGGTGGAACATGGTTTTAGTGTGGTCTGCCTACTTCTCTCCAAGCAAAGAAATCGACTCCAGATTACTAAACGTGGTGATTTAAGGCTCATGTTAAGTGACTTTAAACCAGATATTGGGAAACTGGTATCACTTCATCAAGCCCACCCATCACATTAAGAATTTACAGAATAGTGAGGTACTCTACCCTAGTTACTAAATGTGATATCTAATATTCTTGCTAAATGACTATCAGACTTTGAAAAGATGATATCACTGGATCAGGTTCATCAATTATGTTAATTGAATAAATTAAAAAAATGTAATTGGATTTTGAATAAATATTCAATTAATTGTTACTGTTTTGAATTTTATTGTTATTATCTCCCTTAGTGGGTTGTTGAAAACCGCTATTCTGAATAATTATTTTTATAGGGTAGGGTAGGGGGCACTGGGCATGAGTTTGTGGAACCAAGGGGGCAGTGACCTGAAAAAGTTTGGGACCACTGGACTAAAGTGACGTCTGAACACAACCTCAGACACGCTTCTCTACATAAGACTATTCTAGCCTTGCAACTTAAAACCAACTACTGTCTTGAAGAAAGGTCCAATAAGTTAAATGAGAAGAAACTGCTTCAATATTTTAAGCCCTAGTAATGCAGTCTCTTAATGCTCATCTCATGTTTTAAAACAGAGTACCTTACAAAGCTACCCGCCATCATAGAAAAATCACCTAATAATGTATTGTGAAGGAAGTGCAGTGGGCAGAAAGTAGATCTCCAGATGTTTTGAATCAAAAACAAGGGAGAAAAGCACCCACACCAGGTGGGAAAAAAGGGAGAAGTAAATTCTCAGGATGCTTAACTTTTAATTCGTACGTTGAAGAGCCTATTATAGTCACTATTAACAATCTGAGAAAGACATTCTGTTGATAAGAATTTTTTTGCAGACATCTTCCTACAACCCCCTGAAGGAGGACTTGAAAAGATACAGGCCAAAACACACTGGGCTCTTCAACATACAAATAAAAAGTTCAGCATCCTGAGAATTTGCTCCTCCCTTTTCTCTCTCTCCAGATGTTTTGGGCATCATTTCACAGCATCCCTAACCACTGTCCATGTTGGCAGGCACTTCTGCTAGTTGAAGCCCAAAACATCTGGAGATCTACCTTCTGCCCACCACTGGTGAAGAGGAGGGGATCGCAGGAGAAGCAGCTTGTCATACAAGGGCAAAAAAAGTCACACTCTTACGCAAAGTACCCTTGGCTGGTCAGTTTCTAAAGGTACAACAACCTTCTTCTCCTTTGCAAGGGTGTGTTGTACACTCCTTGCCTTCCGCATTTCATCACTATAGTTCCAGTTTTAAAAACAGGGGCCTCATCTACACCAAGCAGGATATTCCACTATGAAAGAGGTATGAACGCGGTATATAAAAGGCAGGAGCCACACTACTGCTTCATAGTGATATTGAAGTGCACTGCAGGATCTACACTACTGCTTTATAGTGGCACTGAAGTGTTGGGGCTCATGACACATCTACACCAAGCAGGATATAGCACTATGAAAGTGGTATATGGCATGTGTCAATGGGCCCCAACAGTTGTCAGTGCACTTCGATACCCTTCTTAGAGTCAGAAGACCTAAAGACGGTTGTGCATGCGCTGGTAACCTCAAGGCTCGACTTCTGCAATGCGCAGTACATAGGGCTACCATTGTACCTAGTTCAGAAACTTCAACTAGTTCAAAATATGGCAGCCAGGTTGGTCACCGGTACATCTAGGGGTGATCATATTACCCAACATTAAAATCACTCCACTGGCTGCCGATTAGTTTCCAGGCAAAGTACAAAGTGTTGGTCATTACCTTTAAAGCCCTAAATGGTTTGAGTCCAGGTTACCTGCGGGATCACCTTCTCCCATACAGTCCGGGGAGAACTTACTTCAGTCAGCCAAGACTAGGCTGACATCAGTTTCCCAGAGGACCTTTTCTTCTGTCGCCCCTGGATTACGGAACGGCCTGCCGGAGGAGATTTGTAATATTAACTCCCTTTGTGATTTTAAGGCAGCTTTGAAGATTAGCCTTATTCTGGCAGGCCTACCCAGATTAATGTAAAATCAAGAATTTTTAAAAAATGTGTTGATTCCTGCACTAATGTTGTTCCCCGCCTCGATCCAAAGGGAGAGGCGGGTAAGAAATTATTATTATTATTATTATTATTATTATTATTATTATTATTATTATTATGCAGTAGTGTGACTTCTGCCTTTTATGTACCAATTTCACAGTGGGATTTCTGCTTGGTGTAGATGAGCCCAGGGACACACACATATAAACAGCACCTTCCCTTCTGCCACACACATACACGTGTGTAACATTGAGACAAGACTTGAACGCTGATCCACCCCAAATCCCAAAGCTGCTCCACCAGACCACACCCAGCTGTTGATAGAGGAGGAACAAAACAGGTAAATAAAAGGATGCGTTTCAAGGGCTTGTCAGCACCCTAGAAAAAGTGTTGGCCAATGCACTGTGGTCGACAGACTGATCCTAAACTTAGCTCAGCCCATTGAGTTCAATGGAACTTACAAGGCGACACAAACTTAAGATCGTGAATTAAAAAACCCTCCTGGCCTCATCTCCGCGCCAGAAGACCCGAGATCCATTTACCAGGATCTCGGGTCTCCATAAATGGTATTTATTTGCCTTTTAGCCCCCGCCGCCGCAAAGGTGCCTCCTTCCTTCCCTGCTGCTGCCCCAAGCAGACCCTCTTCCCGTCTTGCCTACCTGCTCCGTAGCAGGCTGCGATTCCCCTGCTCCTGGAGGAAGCAGGATCCGGGGGAGGCGGGGCGGAGGGAGGGAGGGAGGCTGCCCGGCGAAGAAAGCACCTGACTCGGCTGGGACGCGCTTCCTCCCCGGCGCCCACTTCCTGTCTCTCCTCCCGGGCAGGCAACGGGCCGGAGGAGGAGCTGCTTGCATGCCGCCTCCGGCCACTCACAGGCGGCACAGTCGATGCCAGAAAAGCAGAGCGAGGGGGACAAAAATGCCCTAGACACACTCAGGCATCCACCAACGAGCCCTGCGTTCGTCGACCCTGGTTTTCTTTCTAGTAGTAGTAGTAGTAGTATCCTGCCTTTTGCCCAATATTGGGCCTTCAAGGCGGCCTTACAAAATTTAAAACATGTACATTTTAAACCTAAGAAAAGAAATGTACAAAAAACATTTTTTTTAAAATTGCAATATTAAAACATAAACGTTTAAAATACACGACAATGTACAAGTCCTTAACATAGATGGAGGGCCAGATTATTCTCCAAAGGCCTGCTGGAACAAAAAAGTTTTAGCCTGCTTCCGGAAGCCCATCAAGGAGGGAGCCAGTCTCTAGCTTCCCCGGGAAGAGAGTTCCAGAGCACTGGTACAGCCACCGAGAAGGCCCTCTCCCAAGTTCCCAACAAGCACACCTGTGAAGATGGTGGGACTGAAAGAAGGGCTTCTCCAGAAGATCTCAAAGCATGGGCAGGCTCATGAGTTATCTTATTTTAAACATCACAAACACACAGTCTTTACACCGCATATAATACATACAACACAAAAACAACTACACTAAAATACAATAAAAAACATTTAAGGATAAGGTTAAAGTATTATTATTTTTTGCCCTCTTCATGACCACGCAGCAAAAATTGATATAAGATTAAAATACAGAGTTAGAACAGTAAAATTTAAATTTATGTTAAAACTAAGTGTTAAAATACTGAGAGAATAAACAGGTCTTCAGCTGGCGATGAAAAGAGTACAGTGTAGGCGCCAGGCGGACCTCTCTGGGGAGCTCATTCCGCAACCAGGGTGCCACAGCAGAGAAAGCCCTCCTCCTGGTAGCCACCTGCCTCACTTCCTTTGGCAGGGGCTCACAGAGAAGGGCCCCTGTGGATGATCTTAAGGTCCAGGCAGGTACATATGGGAGGAGGCGTTCCTTCAAATAACCTTGCCCCAAACCATTTAGGGCTTTGAATGTCAATACTAGCACTTTGAATTGGGCCCAGACCTGGACTGGCAGCCAATAAAGTTGTAAAAGGACTGGTGTGATGTGATCTTGCTGGCCAGTTCCTGTTAGTAAACAGGCTGCCCTGTTTTGTACATATGGGAGGAGGCATTCCTTCAAATAACCTGGCCCCAAACCGTGTATGACTTATCTGAATCTCATACATTGAATTCACAGAATCATACATTTCTCTAATTCTTTAATTACAATTAATACTTCAATCACATTTATTTCTTCTTCCCTCCCCCTCTTCTTTTCCTCTCTTTCCACATAGTTTTAATGTTTTAAATGTTTAACTGTATTAACTAGACTAATGTTTTAATGGTTCATATGACATTGTAATGGCCATTGGCTATAAACAATAAAGGAACTGATACTATTAATACTAAAATTCACAAACAAATACATCATTTTTCTCTGTCTTTTGCAAATATTCTATCAAAGGTTTTGACTCCAACATAAACATAGTTGTTAATCTTTCTCTCATTATCGCTGTGAGTTTTGCCATATCTGCCAATTCCAGCATCTTCAACATCCATTCATCCGTTGTTGGTGTTGTTTCATTTTTTCAGTTTTCTGTGTATAACCGTCTCACTGCCGCTATCATGTACAAAAATAAAGTCGTCCCCCCCTTCTCTTTTAGTTGTTTATCCATTAATCAGAGTAAGAAAGTTTCCGGTTTCATTTCTATATTTCTTTAATATTTTTTGAATTGAAGAATGTATTTAGGTCCAATATGTTTTGGCTTTTTTACAAATCCACCAAAGATGATAAGAAGTTCCTTCTTCTTCCTTGCATTTCCAACATTTTCTTGAGGCACCCTTATACAGTTTAGCTAATTTTACAGGTGACATTTACCCTGGTTTTCAGTTCTCTCTTCAAAAGATGGTGTTCACCCATTAACCAAAACGTATATGGGACAGGCCAGAGGTTGGGCCTCACAATGAGGTGGTAAACCTGTATCTGGTGGTTACTGCTTCAGATGAGAAGAAAAAGGAGAAAAATAACCACTAAGCAGTGTGAGAAGAGAGACTGGCTCTCTGCTGTGAAGGATAAGTCTTAAATGGTATTATCAAAAGATAAGATTTTTATTTAAAAAAAAAACTCGAAAAGCTCAACGTTTCGGATACCAGGATCCTTCATAAAGAGAGGATGCTCCATAGAAAAAGTGTCAACCTTTGCTCCTGATGAAGGATCCTGGTATCCGAAACATTGAGCTTTTCGAGGTTTTTTTAAAATAAAAATCTTATCTTTTGACATTAAAGACTTATCATCCTTCACAGCACCAGAGCTGGTTACTGCTTCAGACCGTATGTGAGGGCTAATATGACTGAGTGCCCATCCATACAATACATGTATGTATTGTAGTGGTACAGCCTAGACACAGGCTTTGTGAGAACTAAGTACAGGCACAACAAAAAAGTGCTAACCTTAACCAAAACCCAATACAATTGATAACAAAAAAGTTTAGGGTGTAAACAATGAACAAGGTTTAATACACTAATAAAAGCAGATTATAAAGAGCACTTATATTAACAGAATCAATAGTATAATCACACAAAAACTTGATTGGCTTGGCCAAAAGCGTTTCCACACGAAGTCTTCTTCAATGGCCAGTGGGCTCATCTACACCAAGCAGGATATTCCACTATGAAAGCGGTATTTAAAAGACAGGAACCACACTACTGCTTTATAGCGGTATTGAACTGCACTGACAACTCTTGGGGCCCATTGACACATACCATATACCGCTTTCATAGTGCTATATCCTGCTTGGTATAGATGTGTCAATGGGCCCCAGCAGTAGTCAGTGCACTTCAGTTCCACTATAAAGCAGTAGAGTAGATCCTGGAGTGCACTTTAATACCGCTATAAAGCAGTAGTGTGGCTCCTGCCTTTTATATACCGCTTTCATAGTGAAATATGCTGCTGGTGTAGATGAGCCCAGTGTACTAGGCTAATCAGTACTCAGGGCTTTTTATAAAACATGGGGGCTGACTTGAAAATTCCTCAAAATGGGAGTAAATTAACGACACTCCCCTCAATATGAAATAGAAAATCCTAATATTTAGAAGAAGCCCATAAGGAGTACTTGAAGCAGCCTCTGCTCACGTAAACGAAGAGCTGGCAGCCTAGACACAGGCTTTGTGAGAACTAAGCCAACACGCTCCCAAAGGTAGGGAAAGCACATCAGGGGCTCAGCACTGGGAATCTAACTAATACAAACTAGGATTTCTTTAAAAAATTGTTGCTATTATGTAGATATAGTAGGTAGAACTGCCACCTTGTGCTGGCAAGGATTCTGGCAATTTGGACGGACCATCTCTGAGCATGTGCAGTGTTCCTTTTCTCAATGAGTGTAATGCTTCCTTGCCTGTCAGAGATTGTACAGATGGTGCTGTGGAATCTGGTGCTTTGCTGTGCCTCAACATACCAGCCTAAAGTGGCAGCAACCTCATAAGCACCACATGAAGAGGGGGTCTGGTACAGCTCAGGAAACAACCCTCAAATAACCCATGGGTTGTTGGGTTATTTATTTATTATTGCATTTATATCCTGCCTTTTTTTCCTGCAAGGAACCCAAGGCAGCATACATAATCCTCCTCCTCTCCACTTTATCCTCACAACAACAACCCTGTGAGGTGGGTTGGGCTGAGAGTCTGTGACTGGCCCAAAGACACCCAGGAGGGATCTACACTACTGCTTTAAAGCGCTTTATAACAGTTTTGACAACCGTTGGGGCCCAGAACACACTGCATATACAGGTTTCAAAACGTTTTCAAAGTGCTTTAAAGCGCTTTAAAAGCAGTAGTGTAGATCCCCCCCCCAGTCGGTTTCCATGGCCAAGTGGGGCCTAGAACCCGGATCGCCAGACTCCCAGTCCGATACTCTGGCCACTACACCACACTGTTTCCCTCTCCAACAAGCCATGCTACCCAGGTTCAGATGAAACTGCAAGCTGCACTAGGGCGGTGTTTAGACAACTGGTACCTGGCATCAACACAGCTTAAACAAGCCACCACAGGTTTTTTAATCCGCAATGATCATGCAAACCAGGTCAGACACTCAACCGGGGGTAGATGCTTGTGGCATCCAAACTCCTTTCTAACATTGACCATCCTGACTCTGCACAATGCACCCAAGTGGGTTAGTATTTTGTACATTCATATTGCAGATAGGGCTGTGAGAATAGTGGCTTGCCTGAGGTAAGTGAGTTTGTGGCCAAGATAAGGGTGCTCCAGAAGCTTCCACAAGATACCCAATCTTGCAATAATCTGTGAAAATGAGGCCCATTTCACATATTACACAAAGCCAAACCCAGTATACAGAGAATTGCACCCAATCCCAACTGATTTATAAGTGTATCTTTATATTCTAATGTTTTCAAGCACATGTAATTCAGACATAGCTATAGTCTTCATCTTCATGATCCTATATTAGTCAATAAAACACTTTCTCAAGTAATACTACAAATTCATTTTAATCCCCAGCACATATATTTTGAACACTCTTAAATGCGATGAGATATAGAAAGCAGGAGACAGCTATGTATGCATAAATGTACAAATTGATGGATGTGGAATTTTGGTTTGATCTTTAAAGGCCACAAACTCAAATACAGGTCTTAGTATGATTTATGCAAGCTTCTCACCAGAACAATTCCCCGTAGCGGACGTCAACGGTGTTTGCCCAATGCAGCATGTCAGATTGCGAGAGTGCAAATATCACTTTGGCCGTGCCTTAGTGGGTGGCCTTGGGGAAGGAACTTACCTTTAGTTCTCTGATTCATAAAATAATAAGAAAACTGATTGCTTGAGGAAATATAAGTAATTTCTTTACCATTCACCATTAAGGGTGCAGCCCTGTGCATGTTTAGACAGAAAAAAGGCCTACAACTCCCAGCATGCTCCAGCCATCATAGGGGCTGGGGCGTGCTGGGAGTTATAGGCCTTTTTTCTGTCTAAGCATGCACAGGGCTGCACCCTTAAAGTGATGGTCTTCTCACATGTATCTCCACATTCCAGAGCCCTCTAGCACAGCACCCTTGCGCCCTCCAGATGCTTTGAACTACAACCCCCATCACTCCCAACCATTGCCATATTGGCTGAGGCTAATGGGAAGTATAATCCAAAACATCTGAAAGGCACCAGGTGGGGGAAGGCTGCTGTAGCAGGACTAAAATTGGACAGGGACTGGAGAAACCTGGGTTTTAGTCCCCACAGCCATGGAGCTCATTGGGGCCACAGCTAGACCTAAGGTTTATCCTGGGATCATCCAGGGTTTGCCCCTGCCTGAGCACTGGATCCCCTGTGTGTCACCTAGATGAACAGGTTTGACCCCTGGATGATCCAGGGATAAACAGGTCTAGCTATGGCCTGGGTGTCTTTGAGGCAGTCACTGGCTGAGTTTGGACAACATGCTAATCAACTGGGGTGAGGTTGGGTTTGTAATAGGAACAAAATGAGAAACAACCATTGTTTAGCATATCGTCCGAACTCCGCCACTGACTCTCAACCTACCTCACAGGGTTGCTGTGAGGATAAGAAGGATTATATATGGTGGAAAGGTGGAATATCAGTGTAACAAACAAGTAAACACAGAACCTAGGAAAGGCCTATGCAGAGAAGCAACTTCATCTCCTAATGCTGGAGTCTCCAGGGATTTAGCACCTAGGTCAAGGGGGACTCTCAGGAACCCCTTTCCTTTCTCTTCTATACACGTGAACGGCTGCCACAAACGGACTGCGGGGAGGGCTCTGGCTCTGACCTGACGACGCAAGACTTCACCTTTCTTCTCAAGGTTTCCAGAGACAGGCCCAATCTAACGCTAAGGGGGCAGAGTCAAGGGGGAGAGGATGGTTATTGTTTTGCTTGCTTTTGAGCGTTTTTATTTTTATTGCTCAGGATTGCTACCAGGCCCCAAGCCCAACCAGGTTTTCCTTCGCCTTCCAGCCAAGATGCGATGCCCAGTCCACGCGTAAGCCCCACTCCACCCCCAGGCGCCGTCTAACCCCCAGGATCCGCGGGGCCTGGCAACCCCAGGCGGACGCAAACACCGAGCAGCGCCGACACCGAGCAGCGTAGCCCGCTGTGACCGGAGGGGAGCATTGCCACCGCGTCCCCCAACCACGACTGCTGACAGTGCGGTGCAATGGTTAGAGCGTTGGACTGGAGCTCGGGAGTTCTGGGTTATTGCCATGAAGCTCCTCCCATGGCCACTGCGGACCAGTCACGGACTCTCTCCACCACCTAGCCTGTTGTGAAGATAAAATGGGAGGAGGTTCGCGTAAGCCGCCTTGGGCTCTTTGCAAGAAGGAGGAAAGGCGGAAATATAAATGTACTAATACATAAAGCAAAACGTGTAGTTGAAAGCATCTGGGTTGGGGAAGGCTCGTCTGCATAAATTCGAATGCGCTGCCCTTGCACTATGTAAACCCTCCTCCCCTATATCACACACACGCATCCACACGAAGCAATGACGTGCTTCCCTCCCTCCACCCCGTCCGCCTTCCCCTCCTGCTCTCCATTGGCAGAGCGCCGCCTGCCTCCCCACCCTAGACGCTTCTGCGCCTCTCCCCAACCTCTCGCTTCTCTCTCAGTCGCCAGCCTGCGTGGGAAGCGCGCATTGGCGAAGCGCTTTCCTCCCTTCTCCTCTCAATTGGGGGACCGGGAGAGTAAAGGCGGGCCTCCGGGTCAGGCCTTCGGGAGGAGGAGAAGGAGGGTGGTGTCGGTGTCCTCAAGAAGAGGCGTGGCCGGAGCCGTCTCGCTTTAAAGCAGCCGCTTTGCGCTCGGTTGCAGAATTTGCACGGAAACGGGCAACGACGGTGGCAGCAGCAGCAGCAGCAGCAGCAATTGCAGCGCCTCCGACCTCTCCACGGGTGCGGTGATCAGGCTGCAGCGCGGTGAGCAGCGGCCCAGAAATCTGCAGGTCCTGTCATTGGAGACCACCTGAGTCGCTCAGTGATTTGTATCTACCCAGGCAGGTGAGTCGAGTCGAGATCCTCGACTTCTTTTGGCCCTTTCCGCACCTAAGGGTTATCCTAAGGGAGGGGTCGTCCCTGCCTGCCTGCTCCAGGGATCCCCTGTGTGTCATTTGGATGCACAGGCATGATCCCGGGACGACCCCGGGATATAAGCATGGTGTAGACATGCCCTTTGTCTCCTTCCCTTCCGCGGGATCGTCTGAGTTCCTGATTATGGGTGTGGGTCCCTCCTTTTCGTTTTATATCCCCAACCAAATCAATGAAGACTCTGGTGGCACTTTAAAGGCTAACAAAGGTATTATGCATTTGGAGAAGACGACTTTTGCCCACGAGAGCTTATACTATTTTATTTTATTTTATTTTAAAATAATTTTTAAGGTGACAAAAACTCTTGGTGCGTTTTGCTGCAACATTCTTCTGGAAATCCCTGGCAGTTAAGGATAAAAATCGCTGCCCCTTTTTTGCATGTAGATTCTTATTTCTGTTAGAATTTTCTCCCAGGTTTGATTTTCATTTATATCTTTCCCACCCACCCCCTCCAAATTGTAGAAATCAAAATGGCTGTGAAATAAATTGGACTAGAGTTTACAGATAATTTATCAGGGTCATTTAATGCATATTACTTCCGTTATAACAGGCTGTAGTAATATATGCACTGTTTTGGTCTCATAATCAGATGGCTAAAGGGTGGGTTCCTTCCCCACCCCCCTCTTTTTAGTTCAGTGGTGGTGGGGCCTTACTTCTAGAAGAGCCAATAGCTGGTAATTTCTCCAGAATAGTTAACCCAAATACAACAGCTTGACTTTTAAGAATGTATCAAAGAGTCCATTCAAATTAGTGAAATCTCAGTATTGCTTTTTAACTGGGCTGTGGGTTCAGCCGAGACAAGTTTCTATCAAATATTAATTTATACAACATGAACACTGTGAGTGTCTTATGTTAGCTTGTCGGTGATCTTCCATCTGAACTGTGCCCTTGAAGGAATGGGTGTTCAAAAGAATCTGACCAGCAATTTTGTTTGACTGGGTTGTGATTTAGACCTTGTGAAGACATCCCTCTGCCCTCCAGCTAAAATTGCCTTTTGCTTTGAAGCGCAATGTTTGCATTATAGTATTCTTTTGGCCTCTTTGGACATAATCTTTGTGTGCAATGTATTAACTGCTGTCTGTATTTTATGTCGGACTTATACAAAATTTGTTTTCAAGCTGCCCCAGTAGCATAGATGGTGAGAAAGGGATTACATTTGTGTGTTCTTATCTTTTGCGATGCAATTTTTCAGCCTACTGTGTTAAATAAATGCTGTATCTCATCAGTGTACCAGAGACTTTATTTCAATAACCTTTAGGCATATGATTAATACTTGGTGTGATTAAGTTAATTGTGATTATTTCAGTTTTTCCTCCACCTTCATTTTAAAAAATGTTATATTGAGACTATTCACAATTGTGTTGAACCTGAAAATCGAAGTGGAAATCGAATTAAAGCAAACACATGATGAACTGCAAGATTGCAAATGAGGAAAGAGACTTTTATTTTTGTACCCAAGACAACTTCCTTGTTCCCAAGGATGAATATGTTTCCAAATCAGATCTTTCTCATAGCTGTTAGGGTTCTTTTTTTTATCATGCCACTGAAACAATTTACTGAATCAATAATTTGTTTGATTTCTGTAGAAATTCCCATGCAGCCCCATTTGACAATCAGTGCAGAAACTGTGTAGCCTTCTATTCTATTTCCTCTGGGCTTGAAGAATGAATTGAGAACATGAAGTAGGGAAAAGGTGACAAGACATCTGTGGAATTCAAAAAGGCCTGCAGGAGAAAGGGAGTCCATTGGCTTTACTAGAGATGGTTAAACAAAAAACTGCATTTGGAAAGAATGGTGGAAAGCTTTGAGGAAGTGAAGTGAAAGTGTCATTGAAGAAAACCTGTCAGTTAACAAAGATTTTAAAGCTCTACTCAATTGTTCTAATGCAAATTGATTAAGGGCATAATCCTATGCATGTTTAGACAGAAAAAGTCCTACAACTCCCAGCCAGTAATTTCTGTCTGAACATGCATAGGATTGCGTCCTTAGGAAAACAAAATTGACAGTTCTTTTCCTAAATGAGTATGCTGAGAAGCAGTGGTACTATTTTCAAAACCAGCCTTTTGCTGCACAGTGTTTTTGTGAGGCAAAATACATCTTGACAATTTAGCAGAAGTATTTCTTTGTCTGTGGCGAGCTCAGCATCTCCTGGCTAGTAATGATTGTTCTTAACCTGCTCTTTTTCCTCAAACATTCCTGATTAGGGGGTGAATTTGAAAGTACTGGCTATTCTAGTGTTGTGTGTTTAGTGTTCTTCGATACAAAAAGGAGCCCTCTGGTACCTTTTGTATCTGGACTGGAGGCCATTTCATGCACCTTGCCCGCAGGAGCTTATGCCTCAGTAAATTCTTTGCTTCAAGGTGCCATTTTTTTTACTTGCACACTCTCATAGGTACCTCTTACATAGCGAGCCAGTTTTCCAGCTTCCTATTAGTATCAATAAAATGGAGCTATTTGGGAACAAAGGTGTGCGTTAATAGAAACTAGCCTGCCCTGCTTAGCTTCAGAGAGGCTATAGTATCAAGTGCTTGTAGTCCATGCTTTAGAGATCTTTTTATTAGTTATCCCAACTATCGAGGCAATGTTCATTCTGATGTACATTCTTGCACTTCATAGGAGCTCCAATTATATTATATGACTGGTGGTGCAATGTACTCTCCTTTGTCCATTGCTGCATTTATGTATTCCAGTATGGGTGAACTCTCTAGAAGAAAGATACCCATTTCTAAACCAGTGAAATGCAAGTCATTATGACTGGTTGTCAGGCAGGCCCATATATTGCCAGGAGCCATGGAGAGGTGGTTGTGGGAGTGCAGTTCTGTGTGCAGAGTAAGTACACAGAAGTACACTTGTGGGAGTGTCTCCTCCCATACCAGCCTGCCTGAAGGTTAAGATCACAGGCAAACGCCTTCTTCCTAGCAGAGGTGAGGCATGCTTTAATGAGAGACAGGGCTTTGAGGGCAATGTTGCCGCAATTTCAGGATGCTCTCCCTGAGGAAGCTTGCCAGGTGCCAACTCAGTTATATTTTAGGCTATGGGCTAAAGTATTTTCTGTTCAACCAGTCATTGATAATTTTACCCTCTGCCTTTGATTCCCCCGCTTCTTTTTTATGTTTAATATTCAAGCCAGTAGCTCAGTGGTAGAGCACATGTTTTGCATGCGGAAGGTCTCAGATTCGATCCCCAGCTTCTCCAGGTAGGGGTAGGAAGAAAAAAATCCTGCCTGAAACCCTTGAGAGCTGCTGCCAGTCAGTGTCAACGATACTAGGTTAGCTGGACTAATGGTCTGACTCTGTGTAAGGCAGCTTCCTAGTTTCCTGTGCTTGTATGTCTTGTTCTTAATTTTGTAAACAGCCTATAAATCTTCAGATATGTGGAGGTACAGAAATGTATTAAATAAAATAATGCTGTACCTTCCTCAGGGGGTGCGCTGGGGATCTCAGAGCAGCCTGGAGTGCCTTGCGTCAAGGATGGGGGAAACTATATTTACTCTTCCCTCTTCCAGTTATCATTTATTTATTTATTAGATTTATATCCCAGCTGTTTTCCTCCAAGGAACCCAATCCTCCTCCTCTCCATTTTATCCTCACAACAACAGCCCTGTGAGGTAGGTTGGGCTGAGAGGCTGTGACTGGCCCTAAGCCATCCAGTGGGTTTCCATGGCTGAGTGGGAACTAGAACCTGGATCTCCCCACTCCCAGTCCAGCACTCTAACCTCTATGCCCCACTGGCTCTCCATGTGTAGAATCTAATGTGAGTCATTGAGTATCAAGCCCTTTCCAGTCTGTGTACTCCCTAAACCTGGGTCTACCTGGTCCATCCAGGGATGTGTTTTGTCTTCGTTTTTGCCCCCGGGCCAAATTATGCCCAAGAAAGGCAGAGCCCAGAGACTAACTTTGATTATATGTGGATGACTCCTATAGGATGTATGAGGCTGAATTCACACAGCATTCAATATATATCTTCTAATCAAATTGGGCCAGTTCCATTGCTTTCCTACCTGTGTAAGCACAGAGAGGTCCTCAGCCATTTGTGGGACTTCACAAGCGAGTAAGTGAAAGCATGAACTGGCATATATGTGGATGTCTGGCAGTGATTTCTACATGTGTGGCAGGACTTTCCTCAGCAGTGTGAATACTTCCTGTGAGAGGTTTAGTTCTGGCTGTACTTGTGTACAGCTCAGCTAACGCTTCCATTTCTCCATGTGTGTGTGTGAAAAATCACGGATTAAGACTGGTCATATGGTGACGGAAGTAAGTCTTGAATCTTTGTAAAGTGTCATTTTGCATGAATAATCCCAGTTGCACTGAAGAAAAGAAATTGCTAAGTCATTGTCCTTTCATAACTGACAGTAGTAACCAAATACCTGCAGGGATTAGAAGTAAGCCATGGAATGCTTTAGAGCAGTGCTTTTTTTGACAGGGATCAAGGTGCAAGTAAGAGCCTTTTTTTTCTTCTTCATTTGCTTCAACGTCTGGTGCTGAGTGGCAAGTGTCACTTTCAGAAACCTAAAATATGATAGGACTTCCTTTATAGAGCCAAAAGCAGTATGGGGGAGGAATAAATCATCTATGCTGGCTGTACCTTTGGTTTTGCAATACCCTTGTGTAACTCATAATTCTGCAAAGGAATCACATTGAGCTGGCTCATTTTCCTTTCAGCAGCCATCTTGATTCTCAGAAGTTGTGTTGGACTGAGAGTCGGGAGATCGGGGTTCTAGTCCCCACTCAGCCATGGAAACCCACTGGGTGACTTTGGGCCAGTCACAGACTCTCAGCCCAACCTACCTCACAGGGTTGTTGTTGTGAGGCTAAAATGGAGAGGAGGAGGATCATGTACGCCGCCTTGGGTTCCTTGGATGAAAAAAGGCGGGATATAAATGTAATAAATAAAATAAAATAAAAATATTTGCATGAACGTTTGTGCTTCGTTTGGTGCCAGCAGAGGCTTTTTTTCTGTTCTCTAAGCCCCTGTGCATGTTTGGGGAGGGGCGTGAATTTTGGGTTAGGAGAAAGTGGCTGGGAGGGGAACACCTAAACCTCCCCAAACTGTGCGTGATAGCTTAAGCTCTCAGAATGTAAACGGCTCTTTTTGTGAAGTGTCACTCTTATAGCTAAGGGCAAGGGTCCCCAACCCCTGGGCCATGGACTGGCACCGGTTCGTAGCCTTTTGGGAACCAGGCTGCACAGGTGAGCTGCTTTCACACACCTCACCCCCACCCCAGCACCCCCACCCCAGCATACCTGGCCAAAGCAAAGTGTGGTGGTGGTGGTGAGGCTTCCCAAAACCATCCCCTCAACGCCCACGCCCCCGGTCCGTGGAAAAATGGTCTTCCACGAAACCAGTCCCTGGTGCCAAAAAGATTGGGGACCGCTGGCTAAGGGCATTTCCTCCCAACTTGGTGTCCTCCACGTACGTTTGACTACAACTCCCATGAACCTTAGCCAGCATGGTCGTTGTTTCTGCTGGCTGGGGATCATGTAAATTGCATTCCAACCCACCTGGAGGATGGCACTTTGGGGAAGGATGATCTAGAGATGCATTTTTTAAAAAATCTGTTGATGTTAATATAATCTATACTGTTTAGTATGTTATATATTTGCATTTTTTCCCATTAGTTCACAATGTCTAAAAAAATCCATGGAGGATCTGTTGTCGAGATGCAGGGGGATGAAATGACCCGTGTGATATGGGAGCAGATTAAGGAAAAGCTGATCTTCCCCTACGTGGCTCTGGATGTCCACAGGTATGTGGCGGGGGGGCCTTGCAAATCTTCAGTATTGTGGGGAAATTGCCATTGCATATGTGTATGTTTGTCCAATATTAGTTTTTGTATCTGAGAGAGCTTTGCTTGATATTTTCTTCATCTTGGGAACTATTCACACGTTACCTTTCCTGACACCAAGATTAATCTCCGTGTTCAGAAAAAATGTGTTCCCTATTATAGTGTATAGATTGTGTTATAAAGGCAGATTCTGTAAGCATCTCATGATTGTCTCAGGGCTCGTGCCAGAATCCAATGTTTTCTCCACACAGTGCTGCCAATGGCCCACTGTTGAAGCCCAGTGCCATCACTAGTAGAGCCACAAAACCCCCTCCCATTTCCTCTGGTTTTTTTTTTAACCTGGCACAGTGACTGCTCCTTCTCTTCAGTTGGCCAACCTCTGGAAATGGAGCACAGCATCCAGCCAGTCAATATTTTGAGTAGCAGTGATTTGAACTGCCACAATTCAAGAAGGACGCAGACAAGCTGGAGATATTCAGAGGAGGGCAACCAGGATGATCAGGGGTCTGGAAACAAAACCCTATGAAGAGAGACTGAAAGAACTGGGCATGTTTAGCCTGGAGAAGAGAAGATTGAGGGGAGACATGATAGCCCTCTTCAAATACTTAAAAGGTTGTCACACAGAGGAGGGCCAGGATCTCTTCTCGATCCTCCCAGAGTGCAGGACACGGAATAACGGGCTCAAGTTAAAGGAAGCCAGATTCCAGCTGGACATCAGGAAAAACTTCCTGACTGTTAGAGCAGTATGACAATGGAATCAGTTACCTAGGGAGGTTGTGGGCTCTCCCACACTAGAGGCCTTCAAGAGGCAGCTGGACAACTATCTGTCAGGGATGCTTTAAGGTGGATTCCTGCATTGAGCAGGGGGTTGGACTCGATGGCCTTATAGGTCCCTTCCAACTCTGCTATTCTATGATTCTATGAACCAATCAAATTCTGCCTTTGGCAGAGACTCAGTCGACGAGACTCAGTTGACGAGGGCGCAGGAGTGACTTCCATCCTTACCCTCATTAACATTCCCTTCCCCCAAGGCAGTATCTGATTGGTTCAGATTACTGCTATTCAAAATAGATTTTAAAGAATTACCTTTTAAAATGGGGTGGCCATTGTGCTTCCCAGGTGGGCAAGGAGTTGGGCAGCAGGGGCACAGATGGGTCATTTTGAGTCCCTGTGCCCTCGCCAGCTGGCCGCCCACGCTAATCCTTGACACTGCGCCTGCACTGTCTCTTCACACTTGATGCAGATTCTCACACCTGCATCTTTTGCTTTCCAAAGTCTCAACCCTTCCCCAGCTTGGTACCCTCCAGATATTTTAGACTTCAACTTGCATCAAGTCTTGCAGCATGAACAATGGGCAGGAATGGCTAGTAGTTGTCGTCCAAAATGTCTGGAAAACACCAGATTGGGGAAGGCTGGTCAGTTAGTTTCATGATTTGTGACCTCTTGAAAATGGCCATTGCAAAGTTCCTCAGAATAGGAATTCACATACTTCTAAGCCTACTCTTCTTAAAAACTCAGGGTGTCGGTAAGCTTGAACTGATCAAAAGTTAGGAACCCAGCAACTCTTCTCCTTCGCAGTGTCCTGTGCTGGTGGCCAGAATCCTTTCAGGTGCCGTGTCAAGGCCCTGTCGTTTTCATATATTTCAGACTGGTGTGCGATTCAGCAAACTGAGCTGCTGCCATCCCCCCAGCCAGGGCTCCTATCCTTTTAAAAACTCCATGTCTGTCAGAAATGTAAGAAGTGCAGCTCTCCCCATTGTTGTATCTCTGTACTAGGGTAAGCTCCAGGTTTTAATGTTCCTGTTTCTCCTGCAGCTTTTTAATGGCATCAGAAGTGGCTAGTGGCAGCTGCAAGCTTCCTTTTGATCTGCTTAGCCTTAGGTCCATTATCTCACTCTCTCCAGCCCTTTGACCCACTCCTTGGTTCTGAATAGCTCCTCTGGAGCCAAAAGAAAGATATTCCACCCCCTCTCTTTTGATGTTTCTACACCTTGGCATGGTCTTCTAGTTGTAAAGCTGCACCCAACTTGATAGCAGTCCCAGTTCACTTAGCTCAGGACCTCCCATAAACCAAGAGGACCTGCAGAACTGGACTTCATGTGCTATTGCACAAGTTACCAAGGCTGTTCACAGAGTTCAATTAAGAAAAAAGTACAGCAAACTAAAGCTGGCAGTCTTTGGCCTTTCCCCTACTTTTCATTTTTGTTCTGAATACTCAGCTGCCTACCTGACAAGATGTACCACTTTGCTAGTGAAGCAGAATCAGCATCTGATGACCTAGCTGGGCAATCCCGTACCTACGAGATTATGGGACGTGTTATCATTCTTTTTTTTTAAAAAAAAAATCTGTTTTGGCAACAGCTGATACAATCTATACACAATCTGATATACAAATACATTTCATAACTTCTTGAAATTACCACTTGTATATAAAATAGCCGCTTCGTACTTGGAGATTATACGACACAAGTGGAGTTGTGCAACAAAATGTTGCACTGTATCCCTTGTGTACATATATTAGCATCAAAGGCAAGAGTTCCCTACCCTAACTTGGGTTCATGTGCAATTTTTTCAAATAGTTTTTGACCATTTTAAAACTACAAGCAGCATGAGGCTTCTGCATGCAGAGAGGGTCAAAGATAGTAGGCCAACCTTTGCTGCAAACTGAGAAGTTTGGGGGATTTTTGACAGGGAATCCAAACCAGTCTTGGCCCCACCCATATCCTGCAATATTAAGAGTGGACTACACTGCAGGTGTTCCATAAGTGACTCTCCATCAACACAGCCCCCCAACCTGCAATAGGGCTGTGAACAGTGAACTACACTGCAGAATTGCTGTTCAATACTCTCAGTTCAACCTGCAATCTGGGGATAAGAGCAACGGATAACATTGCAGGGTTGTTGTAAGCTACTCTCTTAGCTTCAGCCCAACCTGCAATAGTAGGGTGACCATATGAAAAGGAGGACAGGGCTCCTGTATTTTTAACAGTTGCATAGAAAAGGGCATTTCAGCAGGCGTCATTTGTAGGCATGCAGCACCTGGTGAAATTCCCTCTTCATCCCAACAGTTCAAGCTGCAGGAGCTATACTTAGAGTGACCAGACACAAAAGAAAGCAGGACTCCTCCTTTTCGTATGGTCACTCTATACAATAGGATTCTTATATCTCTGGACAAAACTCTATGGTTGATTTAAACCACTCAGAGCATGATTTGTAGTATTTAGTGTGAACTACACTACAGAGTTGTCATAAGCCACGTTCCAATCTAATTAGAGTCTAATTAACAGGGATATTTTATAATATATAAAATAGCCCTGCATAATCTCTTTGCTGCTACCTTGTGGGAGTGGGATGGACACATTGGTGCCCAATCCCAGCTATATTTAAATCTTGGATTTCTCCTTTGATTTCTAAGGGCAGCTCTCATTTTGTCCTTGGGGACAATTTTGCCCCTCGAAGTGAATCAGGAAATTACCTATTGAGACAGTGAGATGATTCTCTCTGCCTCTTTTTTTATATCTATGTGTCTTTTGCTCATTTCTCTCAAAGGAGGAAAGAAAAGGAGAGAAATGGAGTAAAGAACTCTGAGCTCCTTGCTTTCTCTCTCAGTCAGTCTCTCTTGCCAGCTGATGGGTAGCATTTTGAAGAAAAGATTACAAGAATTATAAAGTATGTGTCTGCATATGTGCTTATGAACAAGTTGCCTTTTCATTCACAACAATGAAAAGGGAAACCAATACTTAAAAAGGCAGAAATGAGAGACACCAGTAGAACCTATATTTTGTAGGAAGTTGTATAACATCAGACTTTGGCTCAGTTCAGACAACACATTAGTCAACGCAGTGTGAAAACTCCACTCAACGGTTGAGTTTTTACGGGGTACTCCCCACACAACATGTTCTAACTCCACCATTGTGTGGCAGTGGACTACAATGGAGTTGAGTAAAATCCATCACAATGTTTGATTGACAGTTCATCCATCCTCTCTCCTCCCCTGGTCCTCCCGATGGTATCCCATCAGCCATTGCTAGGGGGAAAACAATCCCAATGGCTCTCCTAGAGCAGCACTCCCTCCTTTCGTCACTCTTGCCAGGAAACTCTGTAGCCAGTGGGAAAAGTCAACACAACGGAAAACTTCACAGAGCCTGCCACACAACACGCAACACAATGGTTGTGCAGGAACTCTCTTCTGCACTATTTTGATATTCTGTGTGTTTTCCAAAAAAAACCCACCTTCCACCATTGTGTGAAGTTTTCCTACCAGACAACACATTTCTCAACTGTGATATAAATACTTCACTGTGGAGTTCTAAAAGCACCGTTGAGAAACGTGTTGTCTGAACTGAGCCTTTATTTTCTCAGTAACTCAAAGAAAATATTTTTATTCGGCTGGAGAATATTCAGGTTTATCTAGTACTTTAGAGATCCAGATTTGTTTTGTGGGTTTTCGCATATTTATCTAGTACCAGACTTGGAAATTCCAAGCAGCTTTCAGTTGTCTTTCAGTTTTCTAGTGGTGGAAAACCAGCTGGCAATGAGATTATTAAAACCTTTATGCAAAGAACTAGGAAAGCTATTCCAAAGTGCCATTTCAGGAACAGGATCAAAAGATTGATCATTTTACTTATTTCCTAAAAAAACCCAAAAAAAATCAAAACCCACCCTGAACACAGGTCCACCACTTATGAAACAGTGTACCATGATGTTACAGCCCCGCCATCAGTTCACAAAAGCCGGATTTTTAAATATACCTATATAAAATATTAAATTTGCAGTTCAATCTCTAAACCACTGTACTAACTTCTGGAGTTCTCTGTATGTAGTCGTCGTTCAAGGAACATCCATTATTTTCTTCCCTGGGCATTTGTGAATGATCAGACCTTAGCACTCTGTGTAGCAAGTGGTAGACCTTGCTGCCTTTGATGGCTGCTGGTTAAGCCACTGGGAAGTCGTTTAATTATACTGTTTTCTGTCATTTTATTTCAATGATCTTAAACCTATTTCTCATCCTGAGCTTTCAGTATTTCTTTGGACGGGCGCTTTACAAGGGGATGATGGTTTGAATAACATGTTTTGCAGCTATGATTTGGGCATAGAGAATCGTGATGCAACCAATGACAAGGTCACTGTGGAAGCAGCAGAAGCTATAAAGAAGTACAACGTAGGGATCAAATGTGCCACAATCACCCCTGATGAGAAGAGGGTAGAAGAGTTCAAGCTGAAACAGATGTGGAAATCTCCCAATGGAACAATCCGAAACATTCTGGGGGGGACTGTCTTCCGGGAAGCCATCATTTGCAAAAACATTCCACGTCTAGTATCTGGATGGACAAAGCCTATCATCATTGGCCGTCACGCTTATGGAGACCAAGTGAGTATCTCAGGCAGCATTTTGTGTTGATAGCTGTTACCTTTGTGGTTCCCCAGTCAGACACTGGAAACTTTGTTGGATTAGAACAGGGATGAGGAATGTGTAGCCCTGCAGAAATTGGGCTGGAATACTTCGCCATTGACTTAGCTGGCCACAGCTGATGGGAGTTGCAATCCAACAACATCAGGAGGGCCGCATGTTTCCCCCAACCCCACACCTGGATTAGAGAATGCATACAATAAGGAATAGAATGCAGTGACAGTACACTGGATTAGTTGTTATAAAGCATGTCTCTTACAGCTTTTAGCTATGGAAGTTTGGAACACATAGGGTTGAGCTGCAATTGTCGTTAATGATTAAAATAGATTGAACTTTGTCAGAATCTGTGCAAACTGCAGCTGAGGTCACTGGCCTTGGTGTAGAAGTAATTTCAAGGAAGTGCCATTTGCCCCTTTTCTCCCTCACAAAGGGGAGATCTAATCCAGTATGCGCACGCACACACACACACACACACACACCAAAATTCTGGTAGGGTATGTGTAGAAGGATGCTTTCAGGTTACATGTTTTCCATCCCTTCTTTTGCAGTACAGAGCCACGGACTTCGTTGTTCCTGGCCCTGGAAAAGTAGAGATGTCGTTCACCCCGAAGGATGGAGGCAAACCTGTGACTTACTTGGTTCATAACTTTGAAAGTAGGTATTTGGAGTTTTTAAAAAGTGCTGATAAGATATTTGAGAGAGGTGTGAAAGAGAGAACGTTGAACAAGTAAGATACCTTCCTGTATCTTACCCTTGTACAAGTTAGATATTTGGAACTTGGTGATCTATTAATTTGATGAACCCAGTCCATTAACTGATGGACTGATTGCCCCCCTCCCCCACCCCAACAAGGTACCAGCTGCTGCCAAGTGGCCTATCTGGAGGTGAGAACTCAGAGGGACTAGTAACTATATGGCAAAAAGACTTGTTAGCGATCCACTGTGTGGGATGGAAAACCCGGCCCAGCACGGTCTCCTCATTGTGGCCCTTCATAAAACTAGTTGCTGTCCAGGGCTGCATGAACTATAGAAAAAGGCAGTGTTCCTGTTCTGTAAATTTTCTCCTGCCAGCTGTTAGCCACTGCTCCAATTATTCCCAACCCAGTTCTTTTCTGCCAGAGGTGAGGGCACAGCCCGAGAATCCTGACTATCCAAGATGGTTTTGTTGTTGCGAAAACGGCTGCGACACTTTCTTTAGCACTTGTGAAACCTTTAGTGCTTGTGAAATCTTCTTTAGGGCTTGCGAAACTGATTTGCATTTTTACATACTTCAACATCTCTCCTCAAGGGGCACAGAATTAGCTTCCCCTGTGCTGCCTGCCAAAGCCCCCACCACAAGGGTACCTGAGTTCCTGCTGCACCACCTGAACAAGCACTCCAGCTGCTGCCATGTCACTCCAACCCCCGCCACAAGCAGTTGCACCCGGTCTGAAGGCTCCATTCAGCCAGCATTCTGTGGGTCGCTTTCTCTTTTGTTTTGAAGTACAGCAGCTGCCCCACTTCCAACAAAAGAGCAAGCAAGTGGCAACAGCTACCCAGCCAGGCACTCTATGGCCGCCAGCGTCGGGCTAGGCTGAAGCACCAGAGCAGGCCAACAGCCTCCCACAGACTGAGGCTGAGTCACCTGGGGGCTTCCCGTGAGTCTCACCTGGCTAAGTCTCGTGCAAAGTCTGGACAGACCTACCAAGTCTCATGAGGAGACTTTGGCAGAGCCTCATGAACCTGGGGGTGGTTTCTCTGCAGTGCTGCAGCATCTGTGTTAAGTAGTGGTTTCTGGCAGCACAAGGCATGCGGCGGGGGGGAGCCAAATGGATGGGGCCGGCTCTGTCCTTAGACAAGCTGCTCTCTCAGCCTCAGCCCCCATCACTCACCTACCTGGCCTGGTTGTTCTGACGGTTATTTAGGCAATGTATATAGAACAGAATACTTTAAACAATTAAAGGTGGGTTTTTTATTGGGGGGTAAATGCATAACAACAACAACAACAACAACAATTACATGTTAAATGCTCAGCAGTGGCTAACTGATCCCTGTTTGAAGGCAACTAGGAAGTTCTAGCTCATTCCTCCTCCCCCCCACTCCAAAATTAGGAACAAGTTCCCCTGAATGGGAGTTAAAGAACATTATAGGTTGTAGAGGAAAGTTGCAGCGAGACCGTTTATAGGTGGAGTAACAGAGTCAACTTTGTTGCAATCCTTTGAATAAACAAGAGGCTTCATTCATTTTAAACGGTGAATGAGACACCTTTCACCCACACTGCATCTGGATATTGGGTGTGGTTCCCCCTCAATCTGAAGTGTATGATTGTATTAATTGATATAGACATGTAGTGAATAATATATGAAATGGCATATATACCATGCACCAAGGAATACCAAAAGAAAAATGGTGGCTCTAATACAGCCCTTGTGCTCTGGGACTCTTAACTATATTCACTCTCAGTTGTGTTATGGCTGTGAATGAACAGTTGTAGGCTCTGTGCCAACTTGTAGGCTGTGACAAGCAGAGCCTGGTTGGAAGCTGTTCAAATATACTGAGGTTTTTGTTCTTATTTTCCAGCCAACATAACTTCGTGCTTCACAACTCCTCAGTTGTATTCCAACCATATTTTTTTTAAAGCTGGGGAAATCCCAAAGTAATCCTCATAGTAATCCTCAATATTATCTCATATATCAATTTGGGGTGCCTAAGGCCACCCAGTGAGTTCAGTGGCTTGGGTTGAGAGTTTCAGCAGACTCTTCCTAACCATTGACAGGGGTTCCATGCATCCAGTGGCATTTCAACAGGGACAACTGTTTTTAATAACAGCAATTACCTAGTATCCATCGTTAACTTTGCCTACTCAGGTTACACTGTTTATATATTAGTGAAAAAATTGCCACAACACACTCCTATTTCTGAAAATACTCCTTTTAAGATTCCTATTTTAGTTGAAAATGTGTGATATTTATTTAAAGCTTTTAATATCACCAAATTCTTTGCCAATTCTCTCTTGTCCCCTTCTGTTCTTGATGGTCCCTGAGCCCTCAGGAGCATAGGCGTGTGCAGCACATTTCATTAGGTGGTTCGGCCAGGGATTTTTTTTTAAAGGTAAACATTGATTGAATATACAGTCATAAAGGACTTTTTTTCATTCATCAAACGAAATAAATGAAAACTGAAGTAAACTGTATTTTTTTAATTAACAAATAATTTATACTGCACTATTGTAAATATTTGATTGGGACTGAAGTAGAGGAGCACTAATTTTACTGTACTTATTGTCTTTAAATATGGTTAAATATCTCACAGTTACCTTGCTATTCTATTTCTACAATTCTTTGTCTCCTGTCTTGTTTTCATCCTCTCTTCGTTTTCAGGCTGCATCCTATACACATTTACCTCAGAGTAAGTTTGATTGATCTCAGTGGGGCTTACTTCTGAGTAGACATACATAGGATTGTTCTGCAGCTCTGTTTTAAAGTGACACAAGATACACACATACCATGTTTACCAAAAGAACGGCTTGAAAAAAGGGGGTTGGACACCCTAAAATAAGCAAGGGCAGATAGGAATTGTTTTAGCAAGCATTCTGAAAAAGGTGCTGCTGACTGAACCCTCCTTAGCCAGGAGGTCCTGGGAGGCATTGCAGTTCTCCCCCCTTTCTTTTCTCTTGCTGGAGTCCAGACTGGGGTGGGCGGTGGGGCAGCGCTGAGGAGAGAAGGCACGTAAACATGCAGCTTCTCTCTCTCTCTCTTTCTCCCAAATATTACAGTACCTGCAGGGCTGATGATGAGAGGAGGGCAGCAGCTCCAAAGGGGGGAGGGCCCCAATCCGCAGCTCCGGGCAATCTTACTCCTTACAGAAACAGCCCCATCCTTGGCTCCACCATGTGCTGCTTCCTGGCCCCAGCATGGCTGCTGCTCCCACCTTGTTCAACAACTGTCACAAGAGGTCAGGCAGAGCAGCTGGGAGCAGGGAGCGGCTGAGTGAGTGAGTGAGTGAAAGAGCGAGTGAGGAAGCTGCACCGGTGAAAAAAGCCTTCCGGAGGAGGAACAGATGAATTTGTTGCTCTTTCCTACAGCTAGTACCGGTCCTGCTACTGCAACATGGTGGCGGTGGATTAGGGTGTTCAACTGAACCCTTTGAACCTGTTGTCCGCACGCCAATGCTCAGGAGTGGATCTTCATGGGCACAAGAGGCTGCAGGGGGAAGGGGAATTGGTTCATGTCACTTCCCCCCCCACACTTTCTTCTGGTGGCACGAGCATTTTTGAGCAGAACTCTGATTAGGGGATGTTCCTGCGAACAAGAGCAAACTCTGGATCCCAACCTCTGATTCTATTAGTAGAAGGGTTCCAGATGAGGCTAGGGCTTCTTTAGTTTGTGCTGTGGTATGGAGAAGCCAGGAAAAAAGATGAGGTGTCTGCTGTTTAAAAGCAAACAAAAAACCTTGGATGACCGTGGTTAGTCCATATCTGTCTAGGACAGCCTTCCTCAACCTGGGGCACTCCAGATGTGTTGGACTACAACTCCCAGAATGCCCCAGGAGATGCAGTCCAACACATCTGGAGCGCTTCAGGTTGAGGAAGGCTGGTCTAGGAGACGTTGTAGATGTCAAAACTGACAAAAGGCTTCTTGCACCCCACCTTTCTAAAGTAAAGGTGTCCCCAGATAAGGGTTGCTTCTGGGATTAAGGGGACTCAAGGTAGTTGAAATGAATAATGCACATACTTCCTCCTAACCAATCTGTGGCCAGTGTTCCAGAATCCAGCATAAAGTTCACAGAGCTGTATTTGAGCTATTGGCATGTATTGTTCATCCGGGCAAGACATTTGATAGCCACACAAACACAGGTGTGAATCCATTTATTTGTCTATTAAATTTATATCCTGTGTTCCCTCCAAGGAGCCCAAGGTGGCATATGTGATGCTCCTTCTCTACATGTTATCCTCACAACAACCCTGTGAGGTAGGTTAGGCAGAGCGTCAGTGACTGGCCCAAAGTCACCCATTGAGCTTTATGGCTGAATGGGGACCAGAACCCAGATCTCCTGAATCCAGCACTCTAACTACTACACCACACCGGATCTCTGGATTCTAGGCATCTTCCCTTGTCTATAAAACATAATCCCAGAAGTATATCTTACCTGGAGACCTTTACTTTACAATTAGAAAAGTGTTCGATAGATGTGAATGGGACTTTAGAAGGTCAGCTTTGCTGCACATCCACAATCTTATTGAAACCAGATGGCTATACATCGCATACTCTTTGTTCGCCGGGAAATTCAGCTTAAAGACAGCATACAGTTATTAACTTGTTCCTCTTCTAATTTCAGCAGTGGCTAGCATTTAGACAGAACAATTTGTATGTTTTGAGCCTTGATCACATAACTTGGGGGAAACCTTGAACCAAAAATTGATAGGAAAGGTTCACTCCGCATGTTGCGATAAAAAGCCTGGGCCCCTATTTTCCACCACAGGTCAATTGTCTCTTCTCTGTAACCTTTGAAAGGAATTTGGGCATCTGAAAGCATGTGTCTGCACTTACATTTCTGAACGCGTGGCAGTTTTACTTGTTTTTTTAACACGGTGAAGTCAATTTGGGTTTTTTAAATATTTTCTTGGGCCAAAATGGAATAAACATATGAACAAAGCAGCTTGCTTTAATGACATCTCCAGCTTTTTATGGTGACTTATTCAATATAGATTTGGAAACAGACATTTGTTCAGTGTAACGTTGGCCTTGAGCCAACTTTTAATAGCTTTGCACACAACAAGTAATGGCCTTGGGTGGGAATGAGCATTCCTGTCAACTTCAGAAGCCAGTTCAAGGGCACTCAGATAACCACCACAAATGTGGGTGCACCTGTGTGTTGGCCCACTTCCACATATGGATCTCCCAGCTGAGTTGGGGCAACTTGAGTGTACAAGAAAAGAGGGGCCCTGGCTTTTCCTAGCCAGAAGCCTTGTTAAATGGAAAAGGATGAATTTAGCAAACAAACTTCTCTGACTTGCTTCATTGATTTGTACACCTTCCCATCCATGTCTTCCATTCAGTTTCCATGAAGTTCTGTGGGTGACTTTGGATGACCAAGTCATGGGGAAGTTTACACATCAGAAGGTCAGGACAGGGTTGCCTCTCATTCAGAGTACTACAGTCAGATGATTTGGGGGGGGGGGAAGCTACATCAGTAATGGCTGATACTCAGTGGCTTGGCTGTGTGAAATGGTTATTGCACAACATTTGGAAATGCTGCGTGTGCCTGTGTGGGCGTGTGATACTGAAGCAGATGTTTTATTGCACCTGCATCCTATTTACTTTGCTCTTCCTCTCTTTCTGTGGCATAGGCTGCGGAGGTGTGGCTCTGGGAATGTACAACCTTGACCAGTCCATCAAAGAATTCGCCCACAGTTCTTTCCAGATGGCATTGTCTAAAGCCTGGCCCCTTTACATGAGCACCAAAAACACCATTTTGAAGCAATACGATGGGCGCTTTAAGGACATCTTTCAGGAGATCTATGAGAAGTAATAATACGTTATTATGTGATACATTTTTATCCTGCATGTATATCTCTGGTCAAAGAATTACCTGATTTGGAGGGTGGGGGTGTCAATTGAGTCTAAAAAGTATTTCTCAAAATTCTCAATTTTTACTTTTTTTCAAAAAAAAAAAAAAAAAAGCAAGGGAAGGCTGAACTGGTTGTGCATCTTGCAGAACTTCTATGAACTCCTTTTGAAACTGAGGGTGGAGGGAGAGGTATGACTATAGCAGTTAGTGGAGAAACTGATTTTTGGGTTTCAGACGTGGATTATTCATAAGCAACACCCAAAGTGTAGGCAGAGCTTTCCCCTTGTGATGTACATTGACTCCTCGCCCCTGTGCGCTAGCCAAGACAGAGGGAAGTGGTAGTGGGCAGCTAAGGGGCATGAAATGGAAGGGCTTTGCCAAAGCCTCCATTGTTGCTCCCGTAGCAGAAGAGGGGTGCTGAAGAGCCCTTTGTTCAGGGGTTGGAAGAAGGTGTTTCAGATGATCAATCAGAAGCAGACTCTGAAGTAGAGGAGTTGGTGCCAGAAACAGGCCAGCCTGTATCAGTGTGTGTGTGGGAGTTCTCATGGGCTCTTATCAGCTGGGAGTGAACCCTCTCCAGAGCTTATCTCTTCAAGGGCAAACAACACACAGTCAGTGGGAAGCCAATATTCTTCTGAGAGGGAGAGCACAGAGAGGTTAGCCGATCCTAGAGTACACCGCAGACAAAAGTGGATGGAGCTAAAGGAAGGAGAGAGAAAGTCGGCCTGGCTGGCATCCCGTCAGAAGCTGCATCACAACTAGTCTCTCTGAAGTTAACACATTTTGGGAAAGGGCTTTCCATTCTTCTTGAAAGGACAATTGTCTCGCTTAGTTTGCATAGTTTTGCCTAGGGGAAAGTTCCAAGAGATTAGACTCTCTTCAGGTAGGAAGAGACATTTATTGCTTGAATAAAGCTTTGTGGATTACTTAGCAGGCCTCGTCATTGTCTCCCAAGAAGGCAGGAGGTTATGAGAAACAGGACAAGAGGTGAGGACAGATGCAGGGTTTTTTTCCCCCCTTTTCTTTTTGCAGCTGTTGGTCTGCTCTGAGACTACCCACTCTGCATCCAGTCCAAATATACTTTCCCCCCCTGATGTTAAAACTTTGGAGGAAAGATAGTTGTGCAAGCTTCAAACAGAAGCTGGCTGTGCACGGTGTTCATTGGCTATTTCCCTGTGATGTCATCACAAAACCTCCCTTGTCACCAATTTCCATAGCAGTTAAGATTTAAAAGTTCTTTTCCTCCTTTTTTTTTTAAAAAAGGTGCTCAATGAATGTGTGAATATGTGAATGTTCATGTGGTTGTTTTAAAAATAAAAAGTTGGGCAGCTTGTCTGAAGCAAGGGGTGTGTACAAGATGGATGGCTTGAGCCAGCATTCAGTTTGCTCCTGTGCACATCTGGTTCATTGGAGTCAGTCAGTGAATGGAGCCCGTAGTTAGGCATTTCCATGGCTGGAACTTCAATTGTGTGCACAAATGAAATGCGCCCTGAAGAGATGACAGTCAAGGCAGCACAATTATGAAAAACAACTCTTAATGGGTAGTCCCAAGTGTGGGTTTAAATTAAAATTGCAGTATACAGTATGCGTTGGAGGTATTTAAGTTATATTACTATTCTCTGTGGTAACGCTTACAGGTTTTTCTCCACTCCCACTTTCTCTTTATGCAAGATGCAAGCCACTTTTCCTTTCTTCTAAAGCATTGAATGTACAAGGCCTGTAATTACCACATCTAGCATTCAGTTCTGTTTGCCTTCCAGGGAGTACAAGTCGCAGTTCGAAGCCAAGAATATCTGGTACGAGCACCGGCTGATTGATGACATGGTAGCCCAGGCCCTAAAATCTGAGGGAGGGTTTATCTGGGCCTGCAAGAACTACGACGGTGACGTGCAGTCTGACTCGGTTGCACAAGGTATGATCCACCTCTGTTACGGCTGTGCATTGCAGGAATACGTTAGCCAACTGCACACCTGTGTTAACTGGTATGCTGGCTGTGCAAGGAGAGGTTTGATGAATGTCAGAACATCAGAATAACCCTGGGAGATCAGACCAAGAGTCTGTCTGGACCAGCACTCTGCTTCCAACAGCGGCCTGTCAAGGTTATTGCACTTATATACCACTCCCATAGCCAGAGCTCTCTGGGTGGTTTACAGAAATTCTAAAATTAAGATTAAAACGAGTATACAAAATTTAAAATGTCTAAAACACAGAACATACACACATAAAGCATTAAAAACTGTTTAAAAAAACTAAACATATGGGTAATTAAGATGTGCCACCATATGCCTGGGCAAAGAGGAAAGTCTTAACCTGGCGCCGGAAAGATAGCAGCGTTGGCGCCAGGCGAGCCTCGTCAGGGAGATCGTTCCATAGTCTGGGGGCCACCACCGAAAAGGCCCTGTCCCTCGTTGCCACACTCCGAGCCTCTCTCGGAATAGGCACCTGGAGAAGGACCTAAGATGTTGAATGTAGTGACCGGGTATATTCACGTCGGGAGAGGCGTTCCGCCAGGTATTGTGGTCCCAAGCCGTGTAAGGCTTTATAGGTCAAAACCAGCACCTTGAATTGGGCTTGGAAACATACAGGCAGCCAGTGCAAGCGGACCAGAGCAGGTGTTATAGGGTCAAACCTTCTGGTTCCCGAAATCAATCTGGCCGCTGCATTTTGCACAAGCTGCAGCTTCCAAACCATCTTCAAAGGCAGCCCTACGTAGAGTGCATTGCAGTAATCTAACTTGGAGGTTACCAGAGCATGGACAACTGAAGCCAGGTTATCCCTTCTGAACATGGAGTTTTCACATTTTTTACCAAATACCACCAGTAAAACTAAAATGTGATGGGTTGTTCCTTCTATGCCAGGGCTTGGTAGTACACCCACCAAGCTCCGCCCATCAACATGAGATTTGTATACCAATTCTCCTTGAGGAAGTACTTCGTGTGAAGCACATCGGCCTGTGAAATGTTTCATA
This sequence comes from Elgaria multicarinata webbii, assembly GCF_023053635.1. NCBI lineage: Eukaryota > Metazoa > Chordata > Lepidosauria > Squamata > Anguidae > Elgaria > Elgaria multicarinata. Next base: position 21,721,774 of record NC_086172.1, read on the forward strand.
TACAGAAAGTGTCCAGTGAAACCGTAATGAACTTCTAGCCCTCATAAACATATATAAGAAGGTGTAACTGTGGTGTGTGTATTTGCAGTATGGTGTGGTCCTGGGTGAGGATTTAGCTAGGGATAAATTGTTCTGGGCCTGTCTCGTCTCCAAATCTAAAGGTAGCATTTATTTTATTTATTTTTATTTTATAACTTCCTGACTGCTAGAGCAGTACGACAATGGAATCAGTTACCTAGGGAGGTTGTGGGCTCTCCCACACTAGAGGCCTTCAAGAGGCAGCTGGACAACCATCTGTCAGGGATGCTTTACGGTGGATTCCTGCATTGAGCAGGGGGTTGGACTCGATGGCCTTGTAGGCCCCTTCCAACTCTGCTATTCTATGACACTTAAAGCTCCCTTACATGATATGCTATGTGCACAAACGGTTAACTGAGCAGCAAATGGTTCCTTGCTGTTGTTAGGTATGTCAGCACGGATATCCTCACGGGTAGGAGTGAGGGATCTTTCCACATTGAATTTCATTTTGCATGCATTTTGAACCATTCAGTAAATAGGAAGCAGTCTGCGCTCACAAAAAGTGAACACTTTAGGTCCCACTGATTTCAATGGGAAAGAGTGAGGCAAATTCTTAATAGGTAACAGTATTTACCTTTGGTCGGATTGTGGATTAGAGGAATATACAAAGACTGGTACTACTTAGATTGTTCTTCTGTCCAGGTTATGGATCCTTGGGGATGATGACCAGTGTCCTGATATGCCCAGATGGGAAAACAGTTGAAGCTGAAGCTGCTCATGGCACAGTGACTCGTCACTATCGCCTGCACCAGAAAGGTCAAGAAACCTCCACTAACCCTATTGGTAAGCAGCTTCTATCTTTACCGAGAGAACATTACGTATGTTTAAATGTCATGACATACTTCCACGAAACCCTTGGAATAAGTCTTGTTTGTTTAGTTTCGTGAAATTCTGTGACACCGTATTTATTACTAGTGCTAGGCGTTATAACCGAAGTGAGACACGAAGGAGTAAATTGTGCATTTTGTGGCCATGTTATATAGAAAAGTAACGGTGGGGGTGGATCCAGCATGGCTTGCGCTGCACAAATGGACACGGTGAATGTAGGTACAAGCCTAAACTCCTTCTCGGGACAAAATCATCTGTCGTTCTACATGAATTATACAGCAATGGCTTCTGCATCGGCAAACTAACCCCCCCACTTACGACACACATTCTTTCAAGAGGAAGAAAAGCGTTGCAGGAAAAGCACCATCCTTCCAGTCCATGAAAGCCGACTCATGGCATCAGTCTCTTCGTGTGAAATAGCGTTAATCTTATGATACAGTAATAGGGAAGGGATTGCTAAATAGAGGGGACTGGGGTGGCTGAGGACCATTATCGCTGTGTCAGCATGCCGGCCGCTACAGACGGCTGACGAACGAATCATCACGAGGGAGAAGCTAAGTGGGTAATTTACTTCAAGGAATATAACCAACAGTTGAACTCCAAATTCAGATTGCTAGGTTCTTTTTCGGGGAAGAACTAGTGTGGGTGATACAATGCTGAAATAATGGTGATTTTGTAACAATTGAATCCGTTCATTTCTGTTTCTTTCCGCTCCTGCCACTTTTCCCAGCATCCATCTTTGCCTGGACCAGAGGTTTAGCTCACAGAGCAAAGTTAGACAACAACACAGAGCTCAAGAACTTTGCTTCCGCCTTGGAAGATGTCTGCGTAGAGACCATTGAAGCTGGCTTCATGACAAAAGATCTGTCTGCTTGCATCAAAGGGCTACCTAAGTAAGTATGTGGGCCTCAGAGATGCATGAAAACTCCCAGCGCTAGGCAAGTGTTAAATAATAATATATAATTTTTCTACAAAAGTGTAAAATAATAATATATAATTTTTCTACAAGAGTGTAAAGCTACATTAAGGAAAACTGGATTTTTAAAAAGGAATTCAGTTAGTACACAAAAACCATTATACCTTTTTAATCTAAATAGTTTGTATGGTTGTTGCATAGATCCAAATTTCTGTTTCCAGTCAAAATATATTATGTTCTGACAATCCTCTTGGAGAGTTTGCTTTGCGATAAAGGTGGTAGCAGAAGACAAGCAGTCACAAGAACTAAAAATAGAACTACAAAGTCTCTGGTAAAACCTGATTGCAATTTTTTAAGGCAGAGTTCGCCCAGGTCATAGCAGCCAATTTTTCCTCTGCAGATTGTAAAAGACATAGGTATGTATCACCTAAGAGAGCCAGTGTGGTGTAGTGGCTAGAGTGTTGGACCTGGGAGTCAGGAGATCCGAGTTCTAGTCCCCACTCAGCCATGAAAGCTCACTCAGTGACTTTGGGCCAGTCACAGACTCTCAGCCCAACACACCTCACAGGGTTGTTGTTGTTGTGAGGATAAAATGGAGAGGAGGAGGATTAAGTATGGCGCCTTGGGTTCCTTGGAGGGGAAAAATGGGCAGGATATAAATATAATAAATAAAGTCACCACATAGGGCCAGCATGAGTGAAGATGTATTAAAGTGCCATTTCATTTCCACAAATACTGGAAAGCAATTATCCTTTTCATGCTTTTATTCTTCCGCTAAAGAAAATGTGGAAACAAACTGTTCTTAAGTCAAAGGAGGAATCCAAGGATTCCCCACCCCAGAGAAGCCATTAGCCAAAATAAAACATAGTCTTTTTGCGAAAAAAGACTTTTGAATGAGATTGAAACAGGCAAACTTCCTTCCACTTGACTTTCATCAGAGCTGCAAAGCTAGCTAAATTTGTAGAGCCCTTTTAAACCTTGCGCTATCGTAACATTCATACCCTTCTTTTGCTTTACTTTTTTCATTTCAGCGTGAAACGCTCTGACTACTTGTCCACATTTGAGTTCATGGATAAACTTGCTGAAAACTTGAAGACAAAACTATCTTCCCAGCCAAGACTTTAAGAGAAGGCCTCAGAATTGCTCTGGAGATAAGATTGCCTGCCTGATGAATGAATCACACCCATTTTGCACAGCATTTCAAAATATGAGAAGAAATCAACCCCAAAATAGAAACTTGTTCAGATTTTCCCATCCCCCTAGGTTTCTTCGTGGGGGCATACAGCACAGGCTTGATGGCTGCCTCTATGAATGAAGCCACCCCACCCCTTAGGGATATGGGGATGAGAATGAGTTGTACTGCAAATGTTTTAAATAATGGAGCAGGTTTTGTTTCTAGCTGGCTGTAGGGCCTTGATGGACTATGTAAGCAATGCAAAAGATTCTCCTAACAAACCTCTTTAATTAATGTAGTTTGAAACCTAACATAGCCTAACATAGGCAAGGTGCTTAAGAGGATTTTACTTACCAGGGAGAAACTCTTAATGGAAGGTTTACCATGGTACAGTAGGGCAGAGGCTGTCACGTTGTCTCCTTATGTTTGGTAACTGAGCTGAAGTGCAGGGATGGTTCGTCTCCTGCTTTTAGCTGTATGTTACGTTGCAGATCTTCAAAGTGTCTTTCTTCAGCCATTTGAACAGTTTTATTCTGTCATTTGGGAATTAAATATTGTTCCATCCATGTCTTCAAGTTTGTTTTTTTTAAATGGAGGGAAAATATTTAGCTTAAATAAACCACTCCTGTCTATTTCTATGTGTCCTCTTGTCTATGACTGGAAAGGAGACAACTGAGTAAGCTGCTGTTCAACTTGCAAAGTCATCCTGCACTTGAATGGGTGCAGGAATATTCAGCTAGAAGAGGACAGGACAACTTGCAATCTAGTGTGTGGCCAGCAAAGCAGGGGTGGGGAAACTCAGGCCCAGGGACCAAATCCTACACTTCTGGGTTCTCCAGATGGTCATGTCCAGCCCTCTTTCCCCCAACCAGTGATCATTTGGAGGTTACCAGGCTTTTGTGCAGTTCCACCCACCGACCCACCCACCCTCATTCTGAAATGCCTTTCCTATGGCATAATTACTATCAGTAAGTGCTTTAAGCTGGTATTTTGGCCCAACCCCTTTTGCCACATACTTTTTGCATTCAGCTCCAAAATTGAACTTGACTCTTGGACTGACTGAGGTGCTCCACTCCTATATTAATTGTCGTAATGTAATCCCATTTTGTAGAGGTGCAGCTCCTCTGAACTAATAGTGACCATGGGCCTTGCTAAACCAAGGGTTAGTGCAATGCGAGGTCCGTGCTCGTCCCTGTGCGTCCAAATGATGCACAGGGGATCCTGGCCTCAGCCAGGGCTCGAGCCAGCCTGGCACCGTACTAACCGGAACCGCTTGTAGCGCAATTCTTCCTGCGGTCCTGGCCTCAGGTCGGGCTGAGGCCGGGACCGCGGGCGTGTGGACCGTTTCCGCTGCTTTCCCTGGCTACCTCACTTATGCACGAGTAGCCAGAAAAAGCGGCAGACGGGCCACAGCACTCCTGTCCCCCGATTCCCCCCCCCACGACCTCCCCTGGCCTCCGATCCCCCCCTGTCCCCACGTCCATGTCTCACCCCCCCGTCCCCACTTGCTGTGTCCTGCTGCTGATATCCCCAGCCGCCGCCGCCATTGTCCCCAGCCAGCACTTCCTGTTGTTGCCATGTCCGGCCTGTTCTGCCTGCTGTCGCCATATCCTGCAGGCCGGACATGGCGACAACAGGAAATGCTGGCTGGGGACATCGGCGGCAGTGGCAGGACATAGCAGATGGGGACGGGGCAGGTGGCGAAACATGGACATGGGGAAACGGAGGTTGGGGGGGAGAATCGGGGGGGACACACCTGTTTTTTTAAAAAAAAACACCTTTCCTGGTGGTGTGCTCCTGCACACGCGGCCCCTTTAAGTTAGAAGAAAATGGCGGCCGCAACAGGGCTTTCCTAGGCCCCGTCGCGTCTCACATGTAGACAGGGCTGACAGGCCACGCTACTTCTAGCGCAGCCTGGCCCCTCCTCACCGCCAGATTCAGTGGTAGGTCTAGCAAGGCCCCATATCTCTTCCAGGAATTTGGAGAAATACAGCACAGTGGGTTAGGGGGATGTTCTTTCATTAACCCATGGGTTAGCCTTAGATGTACACTTCCAATTTCCCATCTAAGCAATGGAAATGAGTTTGACAGAGGGCGGTTAGCAGGGCAAACGTTTAAGGGACTGGAAGCATCACAACTGTTAAGACATCGAGGTTCATGCTTTGAAACTGCCAGAGTCCTTTCCCAAAGGTGGACAGAAGGAAATATTCTCTCAGAGATTTCTGACTAGGACTGTTTCCTTTGGGAATGGAGAAGAGTATTTATTGCTCTGAGGCTCTCAGTGTGGATTATGGCCCTCTTGTCTTTCCTTCTGCAACCCCTGTGAAATCCCACATCTGTATTAGTACCCCAAGGCACTGACCAGTCAGCATTCCAGGGAGGGCATTTTATGGCTGTATGAGTTACTCCTGCACCAGAAACGTAAGTAAGCAGGAAACAATACTAACAATAATCAAGTATAACACCAACTGAAAAACTAAAAAGAACTAAAAACCTCAGCACTCTAAAGCTTTCTCCTCACGAGAAAGACAGACGTTCCCAACAAGACATGCTTTCAGCAAGGCGGTCAAAAGAGAACTGAGGAGAAGGGCAGGAACCCAGAGTCAGTGGACTGGGGTGGGTGTGTGTGTGTTTCCCACTAAAAACATTTGCCTCAGCTATAGAAGTTTCCAAACTGAGCTCCGCGCAGGCGCAGAGTCCATATGTGTGATGCACAGAGGCCACGAAGAAGAAACAATGCAAGAGCAGTTCTTTGGTGAAACCAGCACCAGCCTCACAACCATCTGTCAGGGATGCTTTAGGGTGGATTGAGCAGGGGGTGGGTTGGACTCGATGGCCTTATAGGCCCCTTCCAACTCTACTATTCTATGATTCTATGGACAACCATCTGTCAGGGATGCTTTAGGGTGGATTCCTGCATCGAGCAGGGGGTTGGACTCAATGGCCTTATAGGCCCCTTCCAACTCTACTATTCTATGATTCGATGATATTCCCAAAGGCAGACAGAAGGACATTCTCTCAGATTTTGGACTAGGAGTGAAGAACGGAGAAGAGTATTGCTCCTAAGGCACTCAGTGTTGATTAAGCTCCCTCTTGTCTCCTTCCCTATAGAACACCTGTGAAATCCCACATATAGGGCACTATGTTGAAGAGCTTTCCATGAGTGACCCAAGACACTGACCAGTCAAAATTGGATGAGGAGGTGCCTAGGAACTCGCCCGGGGGGGTGGTAGAGAGGGGAAGAGAATGGTTCACAGCTACATCTGGCGGGGGGGGCTCTTTATGCTGCCTTCATTGATTTTAAATCAGTTTTTAATCTCTTATCAAGAGATCGACTCTGGGAAAAGTTCAAGGCCACTAACATTGATCGTCGTTTACTGTCTATCATCCGCAGTCTATATGAAAATCCTCGACTAGCAGTGCGGGCCACCTGACCGGGCCTGTCCCCACTTTTAATGGAGTGAAACAGGGCTGTGTTTTAGCCCCTACTCTGTTTAATTTTTATATTAACTCCCTGGATAAAAGCTTAGTGAAGGTACACTCTCACCACCCCAGTTTGTCTAACAGACCTCTGTCAATTCTGCTTTATGCAGTTGACGCTGTACTTTTATCATTGACAAGTGTTGGACTGAGGCGCTCCTTGAGGGCCCTGGACAGTTACTGTAAAAAATGAACTGTTGCGAATCAACTACGATAAAACTACGGTTGTTGTGTTCTCCGGGAAGAGGATAAAGCATAAATGGCAAATAAATGATCACCAAATTGAACAGGTGACTATCTATAGGTACTTAGGAATAATATTCCACTCATTAGGAACATGGAGGGTACAATCAAAAAATGCTATTGTAAATATGCGAAGTGCAAAGGCACTCCTCTCCTTCTATTACAACAACAGAGGGCAGCACATCCCTTCTGTTATCCAGGTTTTTGTTGCCAAGGTTTTAGCCCAGATGTTGTATTGCTCAGAAGTATGTGCATTTGAAAACCTTGTTTCACTTGAGGCTGTGTATGGCGTTACACCCCACAAGCCAGTTCCCAAATGTATGTCTGGAGTTTGTAAGTGTGTGGTTTTTAGAATGTTGGCCTGAGTGGGCGGAGTTAGAATGTCTGAGGAGCGGGGAGGAGTGATATATGAGGGAATGACTGAGGGGATTATTGGAGACTTTTTAGGTACTCTTATAGAGTCTTTAGCACTTTCTGTGTGTTAGCTCTTGGTGTTTAGAGTACTTAAATTCTGGAGAATTTGAGGTTCAGCGTAGAGAGTGGTGTCTTTGGAGTGTGGTGTGCACATAGTTGATGTATATTAAACAATACTGATAATAAAGAAAGCTCAAGAGTGATTGTGTGTGAGAAAGGAAAGTGCGTATGTGAAGGAGTGAAAGGACTGGATGAAAGGTTTCAAAAAGGTTTTAAAATGTTTTATTTGAAACAAAGCTTGTGAACTTCTTAAAATAAATTTTAATTATTTTGTTTTAACTACCACAAAAATCCCACGTGTCTGTTTGGCATTTATCATCTGAAGTGTATACATTTAGCACCGACTCTGACAATAATTCACCTCAGCACATACAACTCACAGTGTATTATTTTATATGTTGAAATCCTCCATTTAACCCCTTTCTCCACATAGTTTGGAGGAAGGCGGTGTTTGTCCCTCACCTCAGGCGTATCAAGCGGTGGTGCTTGGCTTGAGCAGGGAGTAGCCGCAGCCAGGCCTGGTGTTCAGAGCCTGTGTCGTGGCACTGTGCAAACTAAATTTTTGAGAGCAATATTTTGTATTCCAAGCTGTGTTCCAAATGCAATTATACGGTTAGAGGCAGGGCAAATTTCAATAGAAATTTGCGCAACCTGCATACGGTTGCGCAAATTCCATTTTTGGTTAAAAATGTTTGCGCCTGTCGGACTGGCTCTGCTTACATTAACTGACTCCTTCCAATCAAAGTGGACAAAGTTACTAAATACGAAATTATTAACTTTAGGTTTTTCTACAACTGCCATCCTTAACCCAAGGGTATGCCAAAGCAAAAATAGGTATTTTCCAGCAAATTCGACATTTTGAATTCCAAAATCATTTAAGCCAAGCAGCTCTATACCCTGTTTTTAGGGCTAACTAGAGCGTCATTTGCACCTGCTAACTATTTGATAAATCTGACCATCCCCAAACTTGGAAAGGCATTTATGTTAGCCAAATTTAATGTTTTCCTGTCTGTACTGTTGGAAGGTAGATTCAAAAAGATCCCTTATAGCAAGCGGGTTTTCCCATGTGAGAAGTAGAGACAGTGGGTCACGTCCTGCTTCATTTGTAACTTTTACCTTAGATCTTCTCTCATAACCCCACTCATACAAAACATTCCAGGTAGGGCGGATAAATTCTACCTAGAGTATCTCTTGTCAGACCTGAACTTTCAGATCACGGCTAAAGTGGCTAGATTTTGCGCAGCAGCCATAAACCGTCATAGAGAGGTGATAAATTAATATTGTTAAACGTTCTACAGATGGGTTTCTCAAGGTTCTCCTGTTGGTGCTAGTATATTTTGACTTTTAATCTCTCAATTTTAACTCTATTTGACTGTTGTTTTTAACTGTATTTTATTGTTCATTTGTTCTGAGATGCTGGCTGTTTGCCGTAATAAACTTGATTGATTGGTGCGTACATCATCCACAGAACTACATTATGGAGGCAATCAACAAATAAAAATAAATAAATTTAGGGGGGGAAATTTTTATTTTAGAAATGGAATAGTTAAAACACACCAGGCTCATTCACACGTAACGATTAATTATGGGTGGAAACAACCCATACTTAGTTGGGGCACGGCAGCAATAAGCCCACTTGGGACTTCTGAGTCTGAACTCGTGATTTGTTGTTGGGTTAAAACCCTAGGTTGTTTGTCTTTCAACAGCCCAGAATTCCAGGTTTGGGCATCGGATGCAAAGCGGATGTTGCAAGCAGGTGGGAGGCAGTGTACACAGATGCTCCATTGCAGCCCTCTAATTGGTGTTACGTGTAAACCAGGTCACACTCTAGAAACATCAGCTAATAGTGAACCTCTAGTTATAAAAATAGCAATAAAATTATTTCCTACAAAATAGCTATGAAATCTAACTAGGACTACACGTCCTCCTCTTTCATTTTCTTGGTTTTCCTGGACTTTCCAGATCCTTTAGTCAATTTCTTACTTTTGGTTTTATAGATAGGGGAGCTGAGGAAGTCAGTAACTGTAAATGGGTCACCACGCCTGAGTTTCCTGCAGAGATGGGGAGGGTAGAGAGAGAAAAGGAATATAATGTAGTTGTCGCATTTTAACTTCATATTCCAGAAAACAGCACCCCCAATAAGTGACTATAGTTTCCAGACATAGATACTTGACTTGGGAGTAAAAGCTTGTTTCACTTGCCTCCTGTAAAAGGAAGCTTGGCATCAAACACAAAACTAACCTGTTGATCTTGGGCTCTGCGTAGCAAACTTCCTTGTTTCTCCGTCTACTTGGACGTGTTGGAGAGACTTCTAGAGGGATGGAATGGCATGAACTTGGGCTAGCATTGGTCAAATCTTTCAGGACTTTGTTTTCTGTGAACAGAGTTAGGAAAAAATGATTGTGCTACACCAATATCTCAGTTCAACTGCTTGTCAATTAAGAATGATCTGATGCATTAGGCTGAGTGATTTGCTTTAAACCATTATCCTGTGCAAATTTAAACAGAAAAAAAGCCTGGTTGGGGCATGCTGGGAGTTTTAAGAGTTTCTTCTGTCTAAACATGCACTGGATTGTGCCCTAAATCTTATTTCAAGCCAACCAACATATCTTTAAAGATGTTTTCCAAAGAGATGCAAGAGCACGTCAGCAGTCTTTCAGACAGGAGTGAGCAACATATAGTTCTCCAAATGTTTTGGCTTACAACTCGCATCAGCCTAGCCAGAGTAGCCAATGGTGAGGGTTCATGGGAATTGTTGGCCAAAACATCTGAAGGGCCAGAAATTGCTCACCCCTGCTTTAAGGCATTATTGGCTGCTTACACTCTCCTGTTCCCAAAGGGGTAGATCTGTTTTCCTTGCATAGAGTCCCACACAGAGACATACACACACACAACAAATCTGAGTGATCCCCTGTCAAGCAGCAATATCCAGTTCCCTCGTCGATCTCCCTGTTATCTGGTCACACTTGTCATGTCCTCAAAGAGAAGGTAAGATATGCTCAGGTGCCTGCAAGAACTTTTGATTACGCCCAGCACATTTCGGAAAGGACTTTGCTGCCTCAGGGGCTGCAATGGAACTATCATTGCAAAATATTACTAACACTTTAAAACATGCTTACAAACTGTAAACATGTATAAAAAGTTACAAAAAACATACTCAACTGCATTCACCATTTACAACATTTATAAGCCATGACCATGAAAGAAATTCTTTGCTTTGGGTTATAGTAGATAAAAGTTCTAATGGGTGGGTGGGATGAGGAGAAGGAGTAAAGTTTGTGTGCAGCATCTCCAACCTCTCTCTTTAATGAAGTACTGTTTCCTCTACTTCTGTTCTTCTGTTCAAGTAGTAACACAGGAAGCTCCTTGTGAACATGCCCTTAACAGCTAATAATGTACTTCAAGAACCTCACGCCCTTTAGAGTCAGTGTATTATTTCTGATGATGCTGATAAGGACTCAAACAGTGGATACGATTAAGCAACAGGAGATAAACCATCAGTACAATGTCCTTAAGCTTAAATCTGTGCTTCTCACAACTGGGTGATGGGTGGGAACTATAAGGAGGAACAAGCAACTTTCAAGCCTTGGACTACTGCCACCCTCAAACCATGGGAAAGAAAATATGAGGAAAAAACAGTTTCTTCACTTTCTGTATGGACTGAAAGACAGATGGGGCAAACCTCTATTTGCCTACAGGCCTCTTGCTTTCCACAGTGACCTATCATTACACAAGGGGTAAGTAGGCAGCCTGGTGCCCTCCAAATGTTTTAAAAAACAACTATCAGCTCCAGCAAACTTGGTCAATGGTAAAGGATGATGAGAGTTATAGTTCAAAACGTTCGACTGTGGTCTGGTTTTCATATTAATTACATAGCAACAAAGGCTCTAAACCAGGGATTGAGCAGCTCAGGCCAGGGGGGTCGGGGGGAATCTGCCCCCCCCACAGAGTTCCACATCTCCTTTCCTTAGCCCCACTTTCCCTCACCTACTGATTATTCGGTGGTTTCCGGTTTTGTGCAAACTTGACTCCTTCTCAAAAAGGTTGAAATGCCTTTCCTAAGACTTAGTTACTGGGAGCAAGCACATGCAGGTATTTTGGGTCCATCCCTGTTGCCGTTAGCCACACCTTTTACCTTTAGCCCCATGCACTATTGAAATGCAACCTCAAAAAGCTTCTCTAAAATGGAATTCAGCCCTTGGGCTGAAAGAGATTCTGAAGCCCTGCTCTTATTTAGCCAAGGTGTGAGAAAACCCAATCTAAGCTGCAGGAGCCTGGGTTCATTTACCAATACAAAACTAGTGTGCCTTGGTTATGCACAAGGAGAGCTGTAAGCAGAGCCTAGTGGAAAACGTCATGTGGCTCACACCAAACCACCATGGCCTACATGATCAATAAGCCCTTTTCTCGCTCACCGTTTTCTTTCGGGAGTGTTTCAGGAGTTGCTTGTACTGTCTTTTTCTCCTGTCTGGTGGAAGCCAACGGCTTTGCATCATCTTTCTTGGAGACCGTCAAGATTTTTGGCAAAGCAGAGAATCTTTCTGTGCTCCCCTGATCTTTAGCAGCTGGAAGCATAGAACATGAGTGACCAAAGCTCTGGCAACTGGATAACATGATCTTAGAATGGCCAACTGAAGAAGAATCAGGAGCATTGGTGCATATGGCTAAGGAATCAAACAGAGGTGGTGGCACCTCAGTAACATCCATAATAAGAGAATCTCGCAGAGTTCTGGAACTTGGAGCCCGGAGAAAGTTCCATCCTGCCTGATCTATTTGACTGGTTTTACATTCCGCTGGACTTTGAAGGGCAACACCAGAAGGTACACACTCTTCCGTCACATACTTTACAGTGTATGTTCTCTTCTTTAACTTGGCTGTGGAGTCTACCCTTTCCTTTAAGCCAATCACATTGTTGTCAACACCCCAATATGCCTTCTGTGAGGAGCTGCTATTTGTTTTGTTTGAACTAGAGCTGTTCTGAGTGGTTGAGGACCCCTGAACCTTTGGGCTCATCTTAGCAGAGTTCCTATGGACACTGTCAACAGATGTCGCTTCATCAACCAATAAAACTGGAAACGTAGATAGTGTGCTCCCTTGAGATGCAGGAGAGATGGTGTTTGCTTGACTCGTGGATTTAAGGCTGACTTTTGAAGTCTTATTTTTTCTTTTATTGACTCTTGGAGCATTTTCACTCAGATCAAACACTTCCACATCAGTTCTGCAATGCTCTCTCTGTGTATTGTCCCTGCCCGCTTTGGCTGTTTCTCCCTTGTAGCCTTTTTTGGTTTTACTTCCTTGCATGTCACTTTTACTTTCTTGAATTTGAGAATTCATGTTGATATCCACACTTTGTACCTCTATCTCACCAAACCTAGATGGTACATCAATTTCTTGGGTCCTCCTCTTTGGCTTTTTACGCTTTATATTTAGACCTAGAGTTGCTTCTTGGCTAGGGATCTGTGTTTGAAAACCAAACAATTGTTGTGTACTGATGGTGCTCAGTGGGGCCTTATTGTTTAATGAGCTAGACTTTGGGCTCTGGAACCAACTTCCTAGGTCCTCAAAGTTATCCAAGTGTGTCTTTTTTTTACTTTCATGTATAAAGAGGGCACAATCGTTCTCATCGTCTGGAGGACCTGGATCTACCACATAGGTTCTTCTGCAATCTTTGGCTTTATTAGAGCATTGGGACATACGTTTCACATCATAGCCATGGCTTTTTTCATCTTGCTGTACTTTATTGCTTAATGAACTGGTCTCTGGATTTTGGAACTGACTTCCTAAATTCTTCATTTTTCCCAAGAACGTTCTTTTTTTTACTTCCTGGGTCAAAGCATTACAGCCATTGACATGGTTTGGAGGAGCTGGGTCTATCCAAGAAGATGTTGTGCAACCTGTGGTTTTGTCAGAGTGCTGGGAACTATAGTTCGCCTTCCAACCATAGCTGCCCAATGGCACCATTTCCTCCAGAGAATCCATGCGACTAGAATCTTCAGCAGGACATGCAGGCTTGGGAATGTTTATCTTACTATTACTCAGTTCGTTGGTTTCAGATAGAATTGCAGTATCCACTCGTACATTACTATAATTGTCCACATTTCTTTTTGATTGGCTGATAGAAGAATCTCTGTCCTTCTTTCCAGCACTCACCCTTTTTAGAGCTTTGGTTTCATTGGCTTTGATCTTCGCATAGCTTTTATTTTTAGTGCTCAGCGTAACAAGCTCACCAACCTGACTGATGTCAAGGGACTTTGTAGCAGCAGGCTCAGCTTCTTTTGCCCACTGCAGGCCATCAAGTGGCACATTATCTGACAGCCCCATCGTAGAATTGCCTCCAAATCCAGCAGATAAATCTGTTCTGCGCTTCTTCCTCTTGGTCACATGCCCAGACGACGACACCATACTGTCGCTGGATGGTCTCACAGTCTCCTCGCACTGCTGCACTGAAGAATTCTTACACAGGGCAGATAGCGAGCAGCTCCTGGAACTTGGAGGCACACTCAAAAGGTTGTCTGAAATGACAAATAACTGAACTTAGTAGGCAAACACAAGCAGAGACACCACATAGCCTTCTTCAGTTCCATAAACGTTCCATTATGGTTGTAAGAATATGGGTGGTAAGAACATGTAAAGGGCCCTACTTGATCTAACTAAGGGTCTACCTAGTCTAGCATCCTGTTTCCAGTAAAGGCCGGCCAGATATTTCCAGGAAGTCCACAAGCAGGGTCGGAAAACAGTCCTCGCCACACCACACTGAGTTTTCTTGGCAACCAATACTCAGAGACACACATGTTGCCTCTGAACATCACAGCTAGCAGCATCAATAGAGGTGTCCTCCCTAATTTGCGTTTAACGCGATCACCACACCTGGGGTGTGGGGAATCTGTCCACTTTCTCCACACAATGCATAATTTAGTGGTGGACAAACTAATAGCCTAATAACTAATAGCCTAATAGCCTAACAAACTAATAATCCTACTCAGAAATCAGTTTCTTGGTAGTCAATGGGGCTTACCTCCAATTAAGTGTTCCTAGGAGTGCAAGGTTGAGGGCTCTTCGTGCAGGAAGGACACGATAAAAATATAGTAAATAAACATACATACTTTTAACTTAGGACCAGGGTATAGAAACTCCGGCCCTTGAAGGTTCATAATCCAGCCTGTGGAGATTCCCTAGGAAGCTCCTCCCTTTTTCCCAGCCCTGCCCCCTCTATAGGGATGCTCGGTTCTAGCACTACGAGAGGAATCCCCTCTTATTTCCAAATAGGTTCTCCACCCCTAACTTATGGTATTTCTGTTCTATAAACAAAAGCATTTCAGCTGTCATGCCTGCAACCCAAGCCCAGAAGACCAGTGAAATCTCAAAGAAATCATCATGAACACTCAAATAAAGCTACAGGTGGCAATCATACGAAGTAGTAAGGTTCAATGAACATAATGGATTTACACTTGAGTAAAGAGTCCTTGAAGCTCTTTGAAGAATACCATAATAGTTCACTCGGATTTCGAACACACACACACACATACATACAAGCCGGTACAGGTGAATCCTAGTCTTCTTCCACAGAGCTTAAGGTGGTGCATATTGGGATAAAAAGGGATAATTCCAACAACCCTACGTTGGACTGAAGGAGTGACTAGCCCAAGGTAACCCAATAACTTCAGGTCTGAGTGGAGATTTGAACCTAAGTCTCCCTAGCCCAAGTCCAGCACTGTCCATTATACCACAACGGCCTGCCAATAACAATAATAAAAAATAAAATAATGAAATATATTTCTTACCCGCCTCTCCATTTTGATCGAGGCGGGGAACAACAGTAAATATAAAATACATAAAACTGAATTAAGAACATAATATGCATTGTTAAAACATCCTAAAATAGTACCAGTATAATCTTTTACAGTGTAACCCTATACATATTTATTCAGAAGTATGTTCCACTTTTTCCAATGGGACTTAGTTTCAGGTAAGTGTGCATAGGATTGCAGCCTTAGTGTTTTGTTATACAAGGTTAATTTGATGCCTGAACCCAGACAGAAATCATAAAGGCTTTCATGGGCAAACCAATATCATTTATCAGGCCCCAAGACATTACTACATTAAAAACAAAATAAAAATAAGCAAAATCTGAGGGCTGGAAGTGCAGAAGGCTGGAGAAAGACTCCCCAGGGGACAAACTATACCAACTCACCTTGAGATGTGATGGCCATGAGGAATAAAACACACAAAAAAGTCTATTCCCTTCCTGCATTTTTCCTCCAGCCCTTCACATCTCTACCGATAACTGCTCCAACATTGCAATGAATATGTCAAACAATTTAGAAGGAGAAGTGTTTGGAATGAAATGCAGACAGGGCTATGCCTTTTAGCAATGCCCATGTTTAGTGCAACCCTCACAGCGTGGGGTTCCATCTAGACCCCCATTATGCAACACTGGCCAAATCTCTCTCCCATTCTCTCACCCACAGCCCACAAGAGACTTTTGCTGGAATAAGCAACAGCCACTAATCAAACCCACTATATAGTCGGTGGTGGACCCCAGACTGTGGAACGATCTTCCTGACGAGGCTCGCCTGGCACCAACGCTGCTATCTTTCCGGCGCCAGGTTAAGACTTTCCTCTTTGCCCAGACATATGGCGGCACATCTTAATCACCCACATGTTTAGTTTTTTTTAACGGTTTTTAATGCTTTATGTGTGTATGTTCTGTGTTTTGGAGTTTTAAATTTTGTATACTCGTTTTTGTCTTAATTTTAGAATCTCTGTAAACCGCCCAGAGAGCCCTGGCTATGGGAGCGGTATATAGGTGTAATAAATAAATAAATAAGGGGAAATTCCTGGTTGAAAAGTCACCCAACGGTTAATGAATGCAGGGAGTTAGAGTGCTGTTTTGGTTCCAATTTTGCCTACTTTGCCTGTTTTAGTTGTAAGAAGATGCCGTTAAATAAAGGTTCTGTTTAAAGCTTGCAGTCATCTTCTGCCTCAAGTGTGGAGACAAAATTTACTTTGCAACAACTTTAACATAGTACCTTCACTTGAATTGCACAAAGCCTAAAGACCACAGAAAAAAATCTGACTGTTCTGTGTTAAAATATGCATGGGATTCTAATGGACAAAATTAAGCATGATGCATGTTAAATCTATTGCCCAATATTGGATAGGAGCAGAATTATATTTCTCAAGAACTGCATTGCCAAAGATTTCTACACGGGCAAAAAAGCATCAGCACAAGACCGTCTTGCACTGGGGATTACAGCTATGTCCCTATGTTGAATTGAGCTAGATCTAACTGGCAATAGCTCTAAAATGCTTCTTGACTGAATGAGGAAGAGACTCACAGAGGTCAAGTATAATCATGTATATCACATGCTTCTGGTTAGAGGGGGGAAATTGCCATTAACTCTACCTAACCTCATGACAGAAATACAGTGTTCAGCCCAACCCTATGCATACTTATTACACAGAAGCAAATTCCACCAAAGTGACTTACTGTCAACTTGGTGAGCACAAGGCCGCAGCCCTGGTGGGACATCCTTAGAATATGATTTCCCAATTGCATGCATCTCCAATCAATATAGCACACCTGTTAAAATAATGCTTGGAATTTTACCTCCAAAAATTGTGCTCAAGTTAAGTGCCGATGTAGCGCCATCCACTTCACTTAACCTTTGACAATTCTTTTCATTGCTTGCCAAGGACTCATCAATGAGAGAAGAGGAGGACTTTTCCTCCGCAGTGGGCGGACCACTCTTCAAAGATTCAGCAACACCGGATGCTGGTATCCGTATGGGAGGCATTTGCAAACTTGTGGAGATGCCCATTGCTATGCTTACGACATTTTCACTTTCTTCATCATCTACATGAGAGAGTGGAACTCTCAGAGATTTTGGCGCAGCCCTGAAGTGGGGAAAGTTAAAAAGAAAAAGGGCAGAAAGTGTATTTTAAGAGCTTCAATACAGAATAAAGAGATGAATAAAAACTGATCTTTTCCGGAAGGCCTATCCAGTGAAATTTTATAATGTTTTTAGGATGTTTTAAGGATGTTGTAATCATGTATGCTATGTTTTTAATCAGTTTTTAAGTGTTTTATATTCAGTTGTTCCCCGCCTCAATTCAAGTGGAGAGGCAGGTAAGAAATAAAGCTCGGAGGATGGCAACAAGGGAGAGGGCCTTCTCGGTGGTGGCCCTCTGCCTGTGGAATGATCT
Organism: Elgaria multicarinata webbii; assembly: GCF_023053635.1. Classification (NCBI taxonomy): domain Eukaryota; kingdom Metazoa; phylum Chordata; class Lepidosauria; order Squamata; family Anguidae; genus Elgaria; species Elgaria multicarinata. The sequence continues at coordinate 21,739,173 of NC_086172.1, forward strand.
CCCCGATGAGGCTCGCCTGGCGCCAACGTTGTTATCTTTTCAGCACCACATCAAGACTTTTCTCTTCTCCCAGGCATTTTAACAGCATTTTAATAGTATTTAACAAAGTTACGTTTGTTTTTAATGGCCCCCAGAATTGTTGTTTTTAAATAGATACTGTTGTTTTTATACTGTTGTTTTTATGTTTCTGGTGGTTTTTAGATTTTGTTATACTTTTTAATGTTTACCATTTTTAACTGTTGTAAACCGCCCAGAGAGCTTCGGCTATGGGGTGGTATATAAATGTAATAAATAAATAAATAATTATGAGCATCTAGTTCAGCAACTACCAGGGCATGTGGGAATTATAGTTTCTATGTCTTCTGATCCAAACTTTTAAAACTTTTTAATATTGTTTTATTATATTGTATTTTACAGGTCTTACATTTTGTGAACTGCCCAGAGAGTTTTGGCTTTTAGGCAGCAGGTATAAAATGTAATAAATAACAGTAACAATAATAAAATTAACTGGGGTAAAGACATAGGGAGCCAGAGGTCCCATGCACCTCTGCCGGAAAGGCCATTCCTGAGCATCCTCAGGTAGTATACCACCCTAAAGGATGAGCCCTAAAAGGTCCTTCCCATCTCCAGCCAACTTTCCCTGCCACTGGCTCTCCATGGCAACGATATATTTGCTTGAGAAATGGGCAGGCAGGGAGACCAGACTGATATTTATTTATTTTATTTTACTTAAAGCATTTCTTAGCTGCCTTTCAGGGCAGAAGTCCTCCCAAAACCATTATGATAACCCAGTCTGAGATATTAAGGCAGTTTCGGCAGTGTTTATAATGGCGTTTGAAACTCCAGCAATTCTAAAATTCATCACCATCACTCGCCAGAAGGCTGAGCACCTAAGCAACGACAGCATAAAGCTAAAATAATTGTATCATTATATCTTTTAATGGAATAAATCAGAAATCTTCCCATGCTGACAGGAGTATCTTAGGCCCCGGTTCACAGTTGTTTTCCAACCTGTGTTAATGAAGCTTGGAAAATTGAGCTCATTTACACATCTCATGAGCATTCAAGCTCGTTTGATTGCTCGTATTTCTGCGCATACCGAAAAGGGCGGCTGTCACCATCCTGATCCCCTGCCAAATTATCAGTGCAAGTCTGTCCTCCATCATTGAGTAACAAAGAGCAGGAACCATTCTAGAAGTGAAAAAGAAATATGAAAGAAATTGGTTAAGATTTTTAGCCCTTCCATTTTTAAAAATGGGTGATTGCGTTTTTAGATCTTCGCACTGCTGCTGGCTTTTATCTTGGTTACTACTTTGGCTTAATTCCATTTTAACCTTATGGTTTTATATTCTGCTTTTTCTATGTGATTGTATTTTAAGCTTTGTTTTGTAAATGGCCCAGAGAGCTTTGACTAATGGGTGGTATAGATATGTAATAAAATAAAATAAATCTACCTCTTCCATAATGTTCCATTCCATTTGTGACAATCCATTCCAAAATTATAAGGAAGGGCTGGGAGTAGGGGTGGTTGAAATTGGCAAGCACTTGCCCAGTAAGTGGTCATCCTGTTGTTGCTGCAGCAGCCACCCCCTACAAACCGAGCAGCACGAGACCCCACTGAGCACTCAGCAGCCGCCCACCCTGGCTTCCAGCATTTCCCCTGCTGTGTTAATGGCAGCCACCATTAACGCTGCAGGGGAAATGCGTGATTTCCGGGGCCTCCAGAAGTCGCCCGTCCCCTTCCCTCAGGCCAATGGAGGCCTTAAAGTGGAGGGAAAGGGCTGGAAATCAGGGCGGACCTGAGTGTTCATGAGCACTCAGGCGCGGATCCAGAATCTCACCCATGCACATTCAACCGGGTTCATGAGGGCCAGACATGGGGAGTGGGGTCCGCTGACCTCACAGACCCAGACTCTTGCACCATCCATAACTGGGAGAATTTGAGGGATTTACTTTTGTTTTACATTTGCTAATGAACACAGAAACAGAAGGGGACACATTCTCAAGAGATTAAAATAATTTTTCTCACCTCAGAAAGTTTGCTTATCTTGATTACGTTTTGCAAGCGGCTGTCCAATAGTTGCCATAGTTCATCAACATATTTGCTCTGCGCTCAAAGAAAAAGGGTAACTTAACTATCCAGAGTTTCAGATATATAGTTTTTTAAAACTGCCAAGTATTTAGTTTCCACGCTGCAGAATTTCCATTTCTTTTCTTTTTTTATAAAAAATAATGTTAAAATGAGTATTAGAAAATACATGTCCAGTATTTCTTTTATCATTCCCAGCAGGGCTGGCAACTCATGAATATGAGAGTAGCAGAAGACACAGAGGCAACATATTTTAAAAGCTCTATAAACGAACAATTATAGTACAATTAAGCCTAAACAAAGGAATTTTGGAATACGCAGATTTACAACATTCTGGGGAAAGAACAAAGTTTTAAATGGTATATCTTCCAGAAATACCTCAACAGTCTTCAACACAGTTTGGATGACACATTAGTCAACGGTGACTATTTAAGCAACTATTGTTTAAATAGTCCACTGTTGACTAACATGTCATCTGTCAGAGAAAAACCATGCAACAGTTAGTTACTTTCTAGAAATAAGCAACGGAGTTAACCAGCAATCTGCAGAGTTTATTATCTGCACAACTGTTAATTATCGTGTCGTTTGGAGAGTTCCGTGGATTATTTCCCGTTCTTCCGGAGTCGCGAGGCAAGAGCAGCAGAAAACCTTGCCGCTCTTGCCCAGCGGGGCTCTGTCAGCATGGGAAATAATCCTGTCCCAGGAAGCATTTGGGAATGCAGCAAACGTCCCATCCTTGGTGGGGTGGCGCGATCAGGGGCTCCCCACGTGCTTCCTGGGATGGGCACATGCCATACTTGCGTTGGGTGCCACCGATCATGGTGCCCCACGTGTTCCCAGGAATGTGCATGTCTCTTGCCCCCCTCCCACCCTGCGAGCCATCTGGAGATTGTCTTAAGGGGATGGAAGAGTCAAACCACAGGAGAAATCCAGCCGCTGATATCAGGGCGAGGGGGCAAGGATCTGTCCCGCAGCTGTGAGGAGCTGGTGAGATGCTTGAGCGTCCCATCACCATTCACTACACAAGAAGGGCACGGGACGCACTAGCATCTCTTCTGCTCCTCACAGCTGCAGGATAGATCCTTGCGCCAGCACAGCGCCTCTCCTTCCCTGTCGGGGCCATCGCAACAGGGAGGGGGGCAGCTATAGCAACGCTGCCCCCTTCCCTGTTGCGATGGCCCCGATGGGGAAGGACACATCGGCATCAAGTAACATCATGCCCTGTTAGGGGATCAGGCAACGCGGGCGCCAATGTGTCCTACACCAGCAGATGGATCTCATTCCCTGACACACGAGGAGACCGTTCTGCAGCTTGTTGCTTCTGCGACGGGTGAGCACAGAGGAACACACGCCATGCCCATCACAGAAGCAACAAGCTGCAAATTGGTCTCCTCACGTGTCAGGAGACGAGATCCATCTGCTGGCGAAGGACACATCGGCACCTGTGTTGCTATTCCCGCTGCAGCCGCTGCAGGGAGCACCGGCAGGTGCATCGCCGCAGCACGTTTCCACACGCTGTGTCTCCCTGCCAGCACTCCTCTCCACAGAATGGTGGTGCCCCAATAAGGTAAGCGGAAACCAATGCAAGCATTTAGTGGGGAGGACGCAGGGTGGGTGGGGAAGATAAACAGTCAACCGAGTGTGAACACTCTACTGCATGGATGACTACTTCTGTGTCGCCGAAGTGCGGCATCCAAATAGTCACCCATGGAATGGACTATTCATACTCCGTTGACTAAAATGTTGTCCGAACACATCCTTCAAAGCCCTCACTACCTCGCAGGGAACATGTCTAATACAAACCTAAGAATGCAAGTGAACAACACCCTCCCCCCACCCCAAGATGTATAATGGCAAACATTAAGCAAGATCCCTTTTTAATATTCTAAATATTTTAAGTGACACTGGGGAAAAAAGCTCCAGCTACCACAGAGACAAAGAACATGGCTGCAAATAGCGTACCACAGAGGACAGCTTTTGACGCAGGCAAGCATTTTCAAAGTGACACAGCTCGACTTCTTTCTGCAGTAACATCTTGTCTTCGGTATGTCTCTGAGCAGCTATCTTCGCAGCGTTGAGAGCCATAGCCAATGCTTTGTTGTTCTGTTTTAGGGAGACCTTAATTATTGAGGAATTATCTATATATTTTTTTTAAAAAAAAAGGGAAGAAAACATTGGATTTTTTATTCACCCCGTAAGAAGCTTTTCATTGGTAAACTCTTCACCAAGTTTTACCTCATCAAGAAAAAAAAACACAATACTCCAGGGCCACAGCTGGAGAACTGATTGGTAAACTCCAGTCAGCGTGTGAACATCAGCCCAAGCACCTATTCCTTTGGGCTCTCTGCCTGCCTGGACCTCCAACCTTTTCCTTGTGCACCTGTTTTCATTCCAACATCATTCCTCAGATGGAACAGCAAAACAGCACAGAACCGCTGTTTTCCCTAGCAAGTTTTTTTTCCAGTGGAGACCCATCCCACCACAAGCTCTGGAATGCTCTCCCAAGGGAAGCTCGCTAGGTGCCCACTCTTATCTTTTTGGCACCTGGCTAAGATCCTCCCAGGTTTTTTTTTAACTCTTGGAAGGAGCAACCCTATGCTTTTAACTCCTGCGTGGCGGCGTTAGGTTCAACAGTCACTATAGCCATGCAACTATTAAACCAATAACTCTATTCCTAGGAATACCAAAAAAGTGTAAGAGGCAGAGAGTGTCATGTTTCACTCAACTGTGCTGAAATCACAGCTAATGCCAAGAAATCACTTCCTCCACCATTTTTCTTGAGTGGCCAAGTCTTCCCCAATCTGCTCTCTAGGGTATTCTCTCTGCTCTGCCTCTGCTTATATAAACACAATGTCTCCTGCCATTGCCAAGAGATGCACCATTTCCCCTTATATCTGTATTTCAGTTCATCAGTATAGGTAAAAAGAAAAGAAAAAAAGGTTTGTTCTAGCCATGTCTAAGAATGTGGTGCCTGAATTTGCTTTTCTTCCCGCCCCCCCTCCTCCCTCCCATTCCCCTTTCCTTTTGTGTCATGTCTTTTAGACTGTAAGCCTGTGGGCAGGGACTGTCAAGAAATATTTTTGTAAGCCGCTGTCAGAGCCTTTTTTGGCTGAATGGCGGCATTAAAATGCTTAAATAAATAAATAAATAAATAAAATGTCCTATAAACCAGGGTAGGCAAGAAGGTAGAACTCTTTAGGGTGGATTCCTGCACTGAGCAGGGGGTTGGACTCAATGGCCCTGTAGGCCCCTTCCAATTCTGCTATTCTATGATTCTACGAACTCAGGATGTTTTGGACTCCAATTCCCAGACACTCCACTCCTGCCATCATGGTCAATGGTCAGGAAGTCCAAAATATCTGGAGATCTACTTACTTACACCCTACCCTCCTGTTCCACGGAAGCCTGAGAGCTCAATTCTAGCAAATTATTTTAAAAGGTTGCTACTTACTTATTGTTTTTGTTTTGATCTTTGATGCAAGAGAAGCATTCAGCTTTGCAGTCTTTAAGATACCATTTTTCTTTTCTTTCATCCGTTCCCTTACTCCACTCACAGTGAATAGGGAAGATGTCTCTGCTAGCTCCCAGAGTGACATTTTGCAGACAGCGCTGGCAATTGTTCAGATACAAAATCACAGAATCAAGATAGCTTCTTCTCTTCCTAATCTGCAATTATCACCATAATTTATACAACACTATTTTTGTTCCAAAATACTTTGCAATCATTGGCATTTTTTCTCCTCAAAGGTAGGTCACAACTATTCTAATTTTACAGACAGATAAGGCTGAGGAATTCATGACAAAGTAACAGAGAAGCCCATTTCAGATGCAACGTGAAATCATGGTTTGTGCTAAACCATTGCTAAGAATTCACACCATAGTTTGAATTTCTGGATTTGAGGCGGAGCAATAGCTCTAACATTGTTTGTCAATTATCTGTGAATTCAATAATTACAGCAAACCACACTTAACACAAAATGTTGTTTGTACCCAGCTTCAAAACTGTATCCTCAGTTCCTGGTTTGTCAGCCCCAAGCAAACTATGGTTCATGGGCAGGTTCAGGTTCACACATAACACAAAACCATGACTTAGATTTTTTTAAAAAACACACATATGATTTTGCATTATCCAATCAATTAATTTTGATAGATGTGACCCTTTAAATCAAGTTCAACTGTAACAAGACCAAATGTGGTAAAGCAAGTCCAATTTGCTGTCCATTTAATACCTTTAACAATTAAAATGCAACATGTTTTTCTATCCTCATTCCTCCCTTCCCATCATCTTTTTGGTAGCAAGAGCAATGAAACTCTTGTAAAAGGAGTTTCTAGTGTCATCTATTTTCCCCACCCCGTATGTTCCTGGTTACTTAAGTTGGTTGTTACAGAGGTTAACATTAAGAAACCATTGCTCCAGTTACGAATTTAACAAGAGAGATGATTAAAAAAAAACACCTCTCATGTATTGGAGATGGGGGGAAGAGCCAGCCAGCCAGCCAGCCACACACACACACACACACACACACACCAGTTGTGCACTTGGCAACCATGAGAAGGATGTACCTACATGATGTACCGATAAAAGGAGGTGGGGAAACACTATGTGAATCCAATGAAAAAGAAGAGATAGTCTCTAGTGTTTGAAAATAGAAAAAGGGTTTTATTTTTTGTTACATATATCTTCAATTTTTAAAAATTGTATTGTTGTAAAAGGACTAATTGTATAAAAAGCTTGACGTTTCGGATTTCCCAATCCTTCTTCAGGAGCTTCTGAAACAGAATAATGTCCGTGAACCACAAGTCCAAATACCGTAAGCTAAAACAGCTTGATAACAGTTGAGCAGGTGTGTTAAACATAAGAACGTCTACAGCAGAGAAAGAACGTAAAAACTGCTGCATTTAGCTGTTTTAGCTTACGGTATTTGGACTTGTGGTTCACGGAGGTTATTCTGTTTCAGAAGCTCCTGAAGAAGGATCGGGAGATCCGAAACGTCAAGCTTTTTATACAATTAGTCCTTTTACAACAATATTTTTAAAAGATTGAAGATATATGTTAACAAAAAATAAAACCCTTTTTCTATTTTCCATCACTAGAGACTATCTCTTCTTTTACACCGTCCCCAATAAAGGGCCATAGAACTCCTACATGCAAGCAGAAATCCTTGACCAATCAAGATCCACCTTCACTTGCATACACCTGGATGCATGAACATATGGCCAGCAATGGGACTAACCAGCACAACCCTATAATTCCCTCTCACACTGAACCTGTAGGTGAGGAAATAATATTTTAATACTCCCTATGTACAGGATTCTTTGCAAGTAAAAAAACTAGCATTTAATGAAAGGTCTGGACTACAACCTCTCTACCCAATACTCTAGGGTTTGTTTGTAGAGAATTAATGGGGTGGGGGAGTGGATCAATCAAAAACTGGGGGGGGGGGGAGTCTGCTCTGCTCTTCCACGAAATTGTTGTAACTGCATAGCACCGGTTGTGGTAGAGAGAAACCAAGCAATATATTCCTGCATTTGAGAACCTGCCCCAACATATAATACTCTTGCAGCCCTCTATGCGTGCTTACAGGGAAGCAATGGCTATAGGATCGTAGTAGGCTACAGGAGAACCAGAAGGAGATGTGGGTTCAAATCCCCACTCACCATCACTCCACCTAACCTACCTCACAGGGTTGTTGCGAGGATGGAGGCGTGCGGGGAGGGGAGAACCGTCTATACTGCCCTGATTTCTTGGAAGAAATGTGAGGCATTTAAATATAAATGATAATAAACTATAGGGAATGCAGGGCAGGAAAGGTAACCGGAGCAGACCATACCTGTATTCTCTGCTATTTAACGGATACAGCATTATATCTTTAAAAGATGCAATAAATGAAATATGGGTGGGGCCGATTTGGAGAGGGGTCAGAGTTTAACACTTCCCTACCTCGATTAGTACCATTATCATTAAACTAAAGGTGGGGGGGGGAATCTTAAGACTTACCTGCGTTCATAAAATCTCCCCCCTGCAAGTCTTCCAGATCAACCCTTCATTTTACCCTCTATATTTTTCAAACGCAGTAGACTTCCTGGTTAACAGAATTGTGGGAAATGTAGTTTAGAGTTAATGTTAAAAACATTATCACCAACAAAAAAAGGATTGCCGGTTTTAAAACCGTTTTTCTTCCTTTAATCTCAGGCGTCTTTGGTTGGTTTCTGTTCGAGATCTATCGGCAATGGCAACGCGGTTTTCATTTGAAATTCGTCACGTGATCAGTTTCCAACCGCCTTTCCAGCCGCGGATTGATCCTGCCTAGCAACAGATGATGCCTCTGCGCCCCGGAAGAATCTGTAAAAACTAATGTATTTTTTAAAAATAAAAAAATAGCTAACTTTGTCTATCAAAGCTTCACAGTCTCCAGAATCTGTGCCTAAGGTTACGGGTTATTGCATTTTTTAATATTCCTCCTAGAACTTTAACAGGCTGAAATCCAATAGGTTAAATTCTCATTTATTATTATTATTATTATTATTATTATTATTATTATATTTATTTGTATCCCGCCTTTTGCCCAATATTGGGCCTCAAGGCGGCCTTACAAAATTTAAAACATATACATTTTAAACCTAAGAAAAGAAATGTACAATTTTTTTTTAAAAAAAATTACAATATTAAAACATAAACGTTTAAAATACACGACAATTTACAAGTCCTTAACATAGACGGAGGACCACATTGTTCTCCAAAGGCCTGCTGGAACAAACAAGTTTTTGCCTGCTTCCGAAAGCCCATCAAGGAGGGAGCCAGTCTAGCTTCCCCAGGAAGAGAGTTCCAGAGCACTGGAGCAGCCACCGAGAAGGCCCTCTCCCATCATAGAATCACAGAATAGTAGAGTTGGAAGAGGCCTAAAAGGCCATCGAGTCCAACCCCCTGCTCAATGCAGGAATCCACCCTACAGCATACTTGACAGATGGTTGTCCAGCTGCCTCTTGAATGCCTCTAGTGTGCGAGAGCCCACAACCTCCCTAGGTAACTGGTTCCATTGTCGTACTGCTCTAACAGTCAGGAAGTTTTTCCTGATGTCCAGCTGGGATCTGGCTTCCTGTGACTTGAGCCCGTTATTCCATGTCCTGCACTCTGGGAGGATCGAGAAGAGATCCTGGCCCTCCTCTGTGTGACAGCCTTTTAAGTATTTGAAGAGGGCTATCATGTCTCCCCTCAATCTTCTCTTCTCCAGGCTAAGCATGCCCAGTTCTTTCAGTCTCTCTTCATAGTTTCCAGACCCCTGATCATCCTGGTTGCCCTCCTCTGAACACGCTCCAGCTTGTCTGTGTCCTTCTTGAAGTGTGGTGCCCAGAAATGGACACAATACTCTAAATGAGGCCTAACCAGGGCCGAATAGAGAGGAACCAGTACCTCACGTGATTTGGAAGCTATACTTCTATTAATGCAGCCCAAAATAGCATTTGCCTTTCTTGCAGCCACATCACACTGTTGGCTCATATTCAGCTTGTGACCTACAACAACATGTTCCCACCAAGGACCTGCAAACTACCATGAGTGAGCAATCATGAATTCACAATAAAAGTCTTGTGTAGAAAGGCTCCATATTTTAATCCTGCAAAGAATCCAGAGGCAGAAGCCCTGGTAAAGCTGTGAGATAAAAGCTTCATGTAGAAATTCTTGACTTTGAGGAAGGCTGTAACAGTGCAATCCTATGCATGTTTTCTTGGAAGTAAGATCCACTGCGTTCAATGGAGGTTGCTCCCTGGTGACTGTGCATAGAATGGTCATCTAATGGCTGTGACAAAGGTTTGATCAGTTTTCTCCCTTGCATTCACTATAAAGTATAATACTCTTTGGTTTCAAACTCTAGCTCATGCTGTTAAAAGCCAGATTCTATGCAGAGTTAGACCCAGCTAAGCCCATTGCATGCCTATATCTGCATAGAGCAAATGTCTGTAGGAATGTATCAATTGTCTTCATTTAGCCCCTTGCTTCCTTTTCATGGAAGTGGTTATTGACACAGATTGTTTACATCCGCCAAGGTCTGTGATAGAAGAGGGACCAGTTCTCATTTACCAACCAGCTGTCAATGTTTCAGGTAAACCGTTTAGATGTGAAATCCAATACTTGGCATGTAAAAGGATCTCTTGGCACTGTGGTCCAGGAGCTCAGTCCAAGAGGAGCTGCTTGCTGTTTTTCTTTTTCTTAAAATTTCAGCTCAGCAGTATTGTGTTTCTAAGCAACAGACAAACGCTTGGTTTCTCTTGGTTTCCCTAAGCAAGAGATTCATTTTTGTTAAGGCACAGCTGCACAAGCAAGAAAAGAATCACATCGTCTGGACTGAATGTTCTAACAAAAACCAAGCCAGAGAAATTCCAGAACCCGAAACCTTTTCACACTCATTGTGTGGAAAGCCTGAAAGAGGTAATGGGTTATTTCTCATCCATTTGTATAGAAATACTGTGCACTGCACCATCTTGAAGATGCTATTAATATGCTACACTTTCCCCCCCTCGGTTGTTGTCAGAGGATTTACTTTCTTCACTACTAGCCAGCCAGAAGGGAATATACCATTTATACCATGTTGCTTTCTAAATGAAATAACTGCTGAGTTTATGTGTGTTTTACCAAGAATCTCTTTTGAAACCCAAGATTTAATTTGATACTGCAGTTTCATTAGACCTTAATTTGGCAGTGGAAATGCAGTTTCATTCGGAATGTGTAGATCATGCTGGACTACCACACTGATTTATAATAACAGTAAAAGATCTTGGACAAAAAAAAAACTGTAGGAATTACATAGTTACATAGCAGTTGCTTGAAAAACCTTTAACTTTCTTTCTTAACTACTTCATTTTGGTTCATACGTCAAGTGTGCTAAAACCAAGGTTTAATGTCTGTTATGCATTCCAATTTTAGTTACAGATAATCTGAGGAGATTTTCTAATAGGATGCATTGTGTTTTACTGGATTGTTGTTGTTTTTACAAGAAAATGTAATCATCAAATTGAAAACCTCTGTATTTCTTCTGTGGTTGCTCAGTCTTATAAAATTGTATTCCCATGTAGTGAAAGGACTGTTAGAATATAGTGAATAACCTTCACACTGTTAAATCCTGGAGGGCACGCAGAGGACTGGGTTTGGAAAAGCACAGAGCCAAAGAAGAACGATATATGAAATTTGACTGTGTACAAACACATACAAAATCACTAAGGGAGCAATCCTATGGCTGCTAGACATGTCTGAGGGGCTATAGGATAGTGGGGATTCCCATCTCTGAGATCAGAGACAGGATTCCAACTAGGGAAGGGGGCATCGAAGATCCAAACCCCCTCCCCCACTCCCCTCGTAGCAAGTGCAGAAAGAACCATGCCAGCTGGAGAGGCCAGGATACGAGCTATCCTGAGGCCTCTCCAAAGCTCCTTTCCTCCTCCTCTGAAGCAAAAAAGCCCATCTAGCAAAAAAAAAAGAAAAATGCAGAACGGGAGGACAGGGAGGTGAAGTTCAGTTCTGCCACTCCTTCCACCCTTCATTGAATGGTCAGAAGCCTCCAAGGTCAGGGGCATCTCATAATCGAGGGTGCAATCAATAGGATTATGCCCTAAGTGAAACATAGCTCACCAGTCATGTATAGCAGCGGTCCCCAACCTTTTTGGCACCAGGGACCGGTTTCGTGGAAGACAATTTTTCCATGGACCGGGGGGGGGGGGGGTTGAGGGGATGGTTTTGGGAAGCCCCCCCCCCACTCCAGCATCCTGGCTTCGCTTCGGCTGGGTGGGCACCCAGCTGAAGCGAAGCTAGGATGCTGGGAAGGGCAGGCAGCTTCGGAATTGCACGCCCGGAAGTCACTCTCCCAGGTGAAAGCAGCTCACCTGCGCAGCCTGGTTCCTAACAGGCCATGGACCAGTACCGGTCCATGGCCCGAGGGTTGGGGACCCCTGATGTGCAGTAGCCCCCAGGTAAATAAACCTCAGGCTTTATTTACTTGCCTGGCACTGCTTGACAAGCACTTGGCAACCACAATATGACTTGATGGCCACACTACGCCTGAAATTGCACAGATTTTCGTGTAAAACCCAATCAACCCCTGTTTTAAATGTTAGATTAAGACTGGAGTGATCGGGTGCCATTTTAATGTTTCATATGTACGGATTACGCTTCATGAATTCTGTGGACCGCTGTTGATGATTTTAACATTTCTGTATCATATGAACACAAAGTGTTGGCCCTGTTGACTTTGTAGAACCAACCTTCCAGATGTCTTAGTTCATTTTCATATACAACAGTAAAATGCATCTTTGAGTCCTCTCTCATCCTAATTTGTGCCACATGTCAATGTAATGAATATAGGACCCACAGTGGTACAGACATTTCATTCTGCACTCTAGTCAATGTAAGTTTTGCATTTATTTAGTGATTTAAGCCTGAACTGTATAACGGTACTTACTCTTTATGTTATTCCCACGCCTCTCATAGGACCAACCTCAAACTATTCAATTTGATTTGATAAATCAGTGCCAGGAATTTGCTACCTCAATGGGCCAGTTTGCACTATCAGGTAGCCCACTGCGGCTTATGTAAGCCATAGTGGGTTGAGGTGCATGCCAGCAGCTATTTTGAATATTCAACCCCTGGCAGAGGGTATCCACGATTTATCATGTTGTCTGAACCCAGACAGCGGTGGTTGTTTGAGGGTCAAACAATTTTCAAATAACTCATGGTCTGTTGTAGGGTTATTTTGCAGTGAGGGGATGGCCTACTCGGCATGTTTATGGTTTACACGTGGTAATTTTATTATTTTTACTTTAAAAGTGTATCATCACATACCTTATCCTTTTCTACAATAAAATTATGCTTATTTCCAAATAAATATGTATAGCATCAGGGCAGCAGAACAAACTCCATTTTGTTCCTGTAGTTATAATTAGTTAATTTTTTGTGGAAAGAAAAAAGTATGGAAGAAGCGGGGAAATACTTGCAGGTTACAAGTGGAAGATGATGTCATCTGGACCACTGGAAAACTGTGAATAAAAGACTCATTTGGAAGTGTGACACAGATGTGTCTATTTCTTTAAGAATTGTGGACATACGTTCATGTGCTCAATAAAGAACTGAAATGTGGACCAACCCTCCCTCTCCCCATTATGAGCAGGAAATGAGGCGTAAAAAGGAAAATAGACTCCATCCTCAGCGTGGTTAGGAGTTGTTGGCTAAAGGAGAAGGTGGCCATTTCTGTAAGGCCCTGAATCCCTAGGAGCTGTGTAAAAACATCTGACAGTCATTTTCTCAAAAAGAATGTTCTGGAAAGACAGTGAGTACAGTAAAGATCCATCCTGTCTTCATAAAGCAGCAGAGAAAGTTGCAACTTCAGTGGAAATACTGACTTAAATTTTGGACTTATTTGGACAATTTTATTTATCAAGGATGATATGTGATGGCAGAAATTTTGAAGCTATCTATCTATTAATGATTAAACTTATGTATTATGTAAGAGACTGGTTCAAGTTATTATTTGCCTTTGAATTAATACCTTTGCTGTCTAAAAACCCTGTATTAGAATCCTTGGTTTAGGGTACATTGAAAGCAGATTGAGAAGAGAAAATATTGGTTACAAAAGCACCTTTACATGACTTATTGTCTTAAATATCTTCAATTTGTTGTAAATAGTTCTAATTCATCTGGATCTCTGAAGCTGTTTTTCGCTGTCGTCAGTTTTGGTACAGAGGGAATACTTACAGCCATGGAAAGAAAACGCTTGAAAAAAGAGATTGAAAAACTCTTGTAAGTACTGCCTGTAATCTATTTTGTAGTTTACCTTGGAGTAGACTCATACTTATCTAATAATAATAATAATAATAATAATAATAATAATAATAATAATAACAACAACAACAATAATATATTTATTTATTTGTTACCCACCTCTCCCTCTGGATCGAGGCAGGGTACAACACAAATGCAAACACCATAAAATACATGCAACTATACTTGAGCTTTATACTCTGTGCATAAAAGCGCACACTTTCTTGAACCTTCCCAACCAACACACACAAATAAATAAAAATGCACTGGATGGCTAATAAAAAACTAACCTTTACCTTACAGGGGAGATTATGTTGGTATCAGACTTCGGGAAAATGAATTTGACCCACAAGGAAAAAGGCAAACTACCCTTCTAGATGACTTGGTAAGATGATACTTTTTTCTTCTTCTAATCTCATGCTTTCTTCCTGGCTTTATACGAGGCCTGATATGTCCTGCTCTGAGAGAAAATTAAAAAGTGCTTGCTGTTGCTACGGCTTACCCAAAGCAGAAGAAAGAATAGGGAGAGCTCAGTTAACACAAAACATCCGTATCTGCTGTCCTAACCCATCACTCATCTCTTCTCTTTTTCCTAGGAATTGTACATAACTAAAAACTAAAAACCAAAGCACATGGATAATAATAATAATAATAATAATAATAATAATAATAATAATAATAATAATAATAATAATAATATGTTACCCATCTCTCCCTCTGGATCAAGGCGGGGTACAACACAAATAAAAACACCATAAAATACATACAACTAATTCAAACGTTTAAAACCAGTGCATCATTTAAAGCAGCACACCATTAAAAAAGGCATCTTAAACTCTTCATGGTGTCAGTACCCTGCTGATGGCAGACATGTTCATCAGACATGCTGGTCACCAGCAGAGGTGGCTATGTAACAGTTTCTAGAGGGGTAGCTGTGTTAATCTGTCACAGCAAAACCATGAAGGGTCTTGTGCCTCCACTTAAGATTGCTCTAAGACATTTGTTGGCCATGTGGCCTGCAAATTTAGGAGGAAAAATGTTCCAGTGTTTCACAGGTATTTGCTTTGATTTTTGTGTACATCAGGGACGGGGCGATTTTGACCTGCCAGGCCAGCCCATCTGGCCATAGAGCCTCAGGGAAGACTCCTCCTTGAAGCCACTCCATCTTCCCAGAGCCTCACTTCCTAAAGGATATCTGGGAAACGAATTCCTGGTGTTATTTCCGCTCAGTGATTGGTGATAACAGTGGGGATTCCCCTTAGTGTACCACTTGCCCTCCCAATTGGCATAGTGAGTGACGCACTAAGTGCTTCACCCACTCTGCATCCTTCCCAAAATAAATAAGCTGCCCCATCCAAAGTGCTGGATGGAGGAGCACTCCTCCAACCAGTCCTTCAGTCAGGGTGTCTTCGCTTTCCCCCAGTTGGGAAAAAAACCCACACAGTAAAGCTTGGTTCCTGACCAAAACTGCTGTCTGGTGGAGCTCCCATCCCTGACATCATGGAGGGCTCAATGGGGAATCATACAGCCACCGCACCATCCCAGATATAGTTCTCCATCCCAGATGTAAATGCACTGAACCAATGCAATAGGAAGCTGCCTGCCAGAAGCTCTCTTTGAGGAGTAGATAGTCAAGACAATGCAAAAGTTGACAAAGCAATGTAAACCTGGTGAGTCAAGAAATCATGTTGTTTGACACCATATTTTTAAATCTTTTTTTCTCAGGCTCACTATGACTTGGCTGTAAACGTTGCTCTGCCTTGGCTCAGTGATTCAGAAGCCCAAATGCCTTGGGGAAAAGAAAAAAAGTAAGTGACAGAAAAGAAATAATTTGATCTTGTAGTGAAGATATTAATTTGCTCAGCAAAGCTGGATGTTTAATCCACCATCTATTTAAGATTTTATGTCTAAGCCCGTTAAACTATATTGATCTGAATGGAGTCGTGCCCACCTTAAACTCAGGTAGCTTAGATCTATTTGGGTTTATATAATGCTGTAATGGTCATCTTATTCGTCTCCACATTATCCTTGAGATGTTAAGCTGCTCAGTATTATGTTGAGGGCCATGAAACTGCATGAATCTGAACCTGTGGCTCACGTAGGTTGCCAAATAATCCTTATGGTATCTGGAGACCCTTATGTTCTGGAATAAGGGGCAATCCCTTGAAAAGCCTCTTCTTCCTTTTTGAGGGATTTCCCCTTATTTCGAAATCATTCAGATCCATAAAACACTTAACAACCCTTATTGTAGAATGCTACATCTCCCCAACATAAATATGATGGCTCCTTTATTCCAAAACACGACATAAAACAAAAACTCCACCATTAATCCTCTTTTTTAAAAAATAAAATAAAAATAAAAGTTAAATGGAGTTCCTTGGCTTATGTAGCTTTTGAGCTTAATACCCTCTTCCTTAGTTTCATCATTTCCTTGTTTTGATAATTTACATTTTATTGTGTTTTACAAAATACAAAATAAAAATCTTACAATAATTCCCACCCTCTCCCCCCCACCCGTAAATCAAGTTACAATGTACAAAAATACAGAATCCCTTGGGAAGCATATTTGACTTTTGGAAATAAAACAATATGAAATCATTTACAACAACCATTATCATTTATAACTTGCAGGTTATATTAGCATATTTAATACATTAGCATATTTAATAAACGGTAACCAAACAACCACAAAGGAATCATACTTTCGTTGACCTCTAATGACCTGTAATTTATATGACAACTTTTCCATTACTGCTGTACCCATCATTCAAGTTTGTAAATTTAAGGTCCTTCCAATGTAACACTATTACTTTTCTAGCAGCAAATAAAAGATGTGAAATTAGCTCCTTATGCTTCAAATTCATATTCACTCCAACAAATGAATTCAGTAGAGCCAATTCCAAACCCACATGTACTTCAACTTTTACAATCTGGGTAATCTCAGAAAACAAATGCAGTGCAGAAATGTTGGGTCTCAAGCACATTCCACTACGTGTGCTGGCATGTGCCAACTACTTGGGATCCCCTCTAGCACAGGGGGGAGATTTAAGGTATGCCAATTTTTCATCATAT
The DNA here is from genome assembly GCF_023053635.1 of Elgaria multicarinata webbii. NCBI lineage: Eukaryota > Metazoa > Chordata > Lepidosauria > Squamata > Anguidae > Elgaria > Elgaria multicarinata. The sequence continues at coordinate 21,756,137 of NC_086172.1, forward strand.
GGGTGTGAAAGGCACAATACAGATGGCTCTATAATATATTAAATAAACCTACATAACTTCCCATTTTTTTCTGATTTAATCTGGACAGGAAACTGCCACTGCATCACCGATATATCTATCCCAACCGGATCGAGAGAGAGGCAATGATTTTATCATCTTATGCAGGGATGCTAATGGTATATTTCTTTTCAAAAATACAGTTTGATTCATAAAAAACTCTGTATCTCTGTGCGATGTGGACCTACATCCTGAAGGTTTGTCTCTTTTCAGAATCCCATCCATTTGACCAACTTCGCTAGGCGCCATTTCATTAAACCCTCTAAATCACGTACTTCTGGGCTCTCTTTACATTCACAAGGTTGTGTCATGGAAAAGGACGAGCCACATCCTTGCCACTTCTCACCTTCTCAAGGTGATCCCCAGCACTGATTGCCTCGTTACTTGGGCATTACCTGTCTACATGCAAGTTGCACCTATCTTAGGCAACTCATCCCTTTGATGGAGAGCTCTTTATCTGTCACCCAGGACACCCCTGATTGGATAACATGGAATATTTGCCCATATGTTCTGTCAATCTCCAACCATCCTAAGAGGCTCCACAGAACACTGAAGTGATCCTGACTCTACATAGGTATACTTGCTATGCTAGACTGCTCATTATGGGTTGTATCCAATTTTAGTCCTACTTAGACTAAATTAATTGAAATGAACGGGTCTTATGTTATACTAAAAACATTGGATACGGCCCTGTCTATTTAGGTAGACAGGTGTGCAATTTTATTTTATTGCATAGAGTCATGGCCTTCTCTTATTTCCTCTTTGTATTCTTATTTAATAAATTCAGTCAACTGGGAAACTTGTGCCTTACCGGCTTCCTATGCCATCCAAGGGAACAGTGTCCCCTCCATGCTGCCAAGGCTGTTTGGACTTACCCTATAAGGTTTTTAAGTGAAAGGAAGGGAAGCCAAGATGATGCTTGACTGGCAGGAGACTGGGAGCTCCCCTTTTCCTGGTTAAATATGTCAGAGGATGCTCATTCTCTCCAGCTTAGGAGTAAATGGTGATAATAACGACAGGGCAGAGGATTCATTGTTGATAGTCTGCACAGTCCATTTCCACAGTTCAGAAAAGCGTAGAGCTGTTGTTTCACCAGTGTGTCTTCTTCGACTAAGAGTTTATATAGGAGCTGCAGGTTTCACCCCTTCCTGGCTCTCAGTCAGGTGCTTAGACATGCTTCCCCCTCCTCCTGAGTAGACTCAGATTTAGCTTGCCAGACACTTTGCTGGCAGCTCTCTCTGCCTGGTTCTCATTCTCTCCAGTGCTCTTGTGGCCCTGGGGGTGATGGGGGCACTCCAAGATCTGGACAGGAACCCCAGCAAGTGGTGTGGACCCTTGTAGTCCTGGGGCATGATGGTCAAAGGTCTGGCCCCAATGACTACTCAGGGCTACTGGTGGTGCAGGGATACACTGTGGGTTCCTGCTCCCCTACCCCCTCTTCTGAGGAGACATCAGGTTCCAGGGCAGGGCAGGATTGAACCCTGACAGTGACACTGGAAAGTTGATTCCCCACCATGACACTGTAGGTCCAAGGGATAGAAGATGTTTTCCACATAATATATTTTCCTTTATGTATCCGAGATTTCTTGCCAGTATTTTACAGTTCCTTGGCAGTAGGCCAATTATCTCCTTCAGAATTGGCTTACTGACAAGGAACTGTAAAATATTGTGTATTTTGTGTATTACATTGAGGATTTGTGTATTACAAAACTTGCTCTAGCAGCTAAGATGAATTAAGCTCAGTTTATAAAACACAATGTTTTGGATCTTCCTATTTTTTTTCATTTTTGCATATTTGGTTCCCCCCCTTAATTGTTGTGTTGTCTTTTGTTTTATTTTACCAGTGAGGGAGTCAATGTATATAGTATTTACTGTTCCAACCATTATGTCATTACAATTGAAGTCAGTATTATAGGATGTGTTTTGGCTGAAATGACTCTCCTAAAGTGTAGATACTGGCAGTAAGAGCTTTAAGCTAGAACATGCTGGTATTTTGGTTCCTGCCCCTTTTGCCTTCTGCCCCACCCACCACTAGAATGCCCCCCCCCCCCAGCTTCTCTGGGATGGAATCCGTCCCTCAGGCTGAGAGAGGTTCAACACCCCTGCTGCATATAAAGCCTTCCAAGAAAGAAAGCCAGGGCAGGACTATGCAAACTAGGATTTGCTGGTTTATTAATGGTTCCCGTTGTGTTCTTTGGGATAAAGTGGGTTGCAATCTGCAGTGTGGTTGAGAAGGAGGAAGAACTTTCTTCTCAATCAGGACTAGACAGGTTTAACCCCCAGCTCAATGGGCAGGGCCCTGTTCCTGCTTGTGCTATCTGCCATGTAAGCAAATGTAATTTGTTCTTATGGAGAAAAGAAAAGGGCTGCACATGTGGCGCTGTGTTATTGGAGTGATATATTTGTCATGTGCTTCCCTCCTCCTCCCTTTCCACCAGGAACTAGCTTTTGCTGGAGGTATTTAAGCAAGGGCCAGAAGCAAATCCCATCTGTCAGGGATGCTGCTGCATCTGCCTCCAGCATTGAGCAGAAGGTTGCCTAGATGACCTTCAAGATCCCTTCCAGCTCCGTGGCTTTAGATGTTCTAACTGTTCCTTTTCTCTAATCATTCTTCCGATTTTGCCATCTGGGAATATCTTGTTAATTGTTTTAGTGTGAGTCGCTTGTGTTGTTATTCTTTGGGGTTTGGGGTTTGGCTCTCTCTCCAGCAGTATTTCTAGAAGTGAAAGCTCTGAGTTGGGGAATAGATACATCTTGCCTCTAAGGACATGCCCAATGTCAACTAAGGCACCAGGCAGTGCACAATGTGCTACTTCTCACGCTGCAGCTTCTCACACTGCAGCTGCTGAGGTCTATTTTGAACTATCAATAACCTATTCTAGGACAGTTATGATTTCCTATTACCTCCTTAGAAAAAAAAAGAACAGCTTCTGAGTTTTTCCATTGGTGTAAGGTAATTGCAGAGCAGATGAATACAGCATACAGAAGCTAGAGAAAGCCTTCAGCAAAGTGTAATATTTTTAATGGTTTAATTATTATTTGTTACGTTTATATTTCACCTTTCCCTTCAAGGAGCCGAAGGCAGCATGCATGATTCTCCTCCTCCAATTTACCCTCACAACAATCCTGCGAGGTAGGCTAGGCTGAGACTCAGTGACTAGCCCAAAGTCACCCAATGAGCTTGAGCCTGGGTCTCCCCAGTCCAGTACTCTAACCACTACACCACACTTGGCAGGTGATCTTTCACATGTGAATTGGATTGTCGTAAGCATGCTCCCATTTTTGTTTGTTTAAAATTGGAGTGTTTAGGGGTCAGATTCTGTATTATTATTTATTTATGTAGATTATTTATATTATTTATTATATATAGATTATATAGATTATTTATTTATATACAAAGGCTCCCCCCTGCTGTAACAGTGTCCAGTGTTTTACTTATCTGCATAGAAATGAATGACAGTCATTCTTGAACTCCATCTGGGGGACGGTGGGGAGATTCCTGACTTCCTCCTAAAGGCTCGGAGGCCATGTTGGATTTGAGGGAAACGGTCATAGAGCTGTGTCTGAGACATCTGGCATTACCATGATGAGCCTTGCACTACCAATGGCAGTGACGGATTCGGAGGATGTTGGATGGGATTAGAGAAAGGACTTGAGCTTTCAATCTCTCCCTGTTCCCCACTTGACAGAAGGATGTTAAAAAGTAAAACTAACCTGTAGGACTGTTTCTACAGAATAGTCTTCCTATTGAAGATGTCATTAGGATTTACAGCACTGGACCTTCTGCAACACACTGGCAGAATTCTGCAAAAGTAAGTTACAGACTACTTATTAACTTGTCACCCTTTTTATTAGACCGTTGGTGGCAAACAGGTTTTCTCTACTTCTGGGGGTCTTCGTCTACAGATATTAGATTTCATCCACCTTCCCTGTTATAAGTTGAATCACATTTTCCTCCCACCATTTCTTCAACAACCTAAGGAATAAATGCAACCAAATGCACTGGCACATGGTACTGCTCCATTTGCAATTAATTTCAACTTCAACCCTGCCATCTTCAGTTGGAAGGAAGGAAGGAAGAACAGGAAAGATTTCTGTCTGAGACCCACAGAGTTGATCCCACTCAGAGAACGCCATATTGGGCAGGAGAGACACATAGTTTGACCTGGCACAATGGAGGCTGGTTGGGCTGTGATTCCTTCTGGGTTTTAATCAGAATGAGCCAGAACTCTAAAGCAGTGGTTCTCAACCTTCCTAATGCCGCGACCCTTTAATACAGTTCCTCATGTTGTGGTGACCCCCAACCATAAAATTATTTTCGTTGCTATTTCATAACTGTAATTTTGCTACTGTTATGAATTGTAAGGTAAATATCTGATATGCAGGATGTATTTTCATTGTTACAAATTGAACGTAATTAAAGCATAGTGATTAATCACAAAAACAATATGTAATTATATATTGTGAAATATTTATTTCTAATTACAAATAAATGAAATATGTGTTTTCCGATGGTCTTAGGCGACCCCCAGGTTGAGAACCGCTGCTCTAAAGGACCTATCCAAGGGGCCGGGCCCTATCCCCAAAATGGGGCCAGCACTTTGGATAGCTCCCTTAGAGTTCTGACAAACCCAGGATGGAATCACAACCCCACTGAAATTGGAGCCACCAACCTCCACTGACCTGTAATAAGGCTTCCTATATTCCTATGAGTAATATTGCCACACACATTATTTAAATGTGTGAGCTCCATCACACCAGCGTTATAGCCTGCTGTCGTCATTCATTATATGCAAAGGATTCAGATGACGTCGTCCATGTACTGCTGTGATTGTGCACAGGATCTCAGCAAAGCAATCCATCCCTTCCTTCCCACCTTCCCTCAGCTCAGTATCCAAAGTGGGAGGGGGATTCAAGCCCATTGAAATGAACAGGATGGAACTGTGAATAAGTGCGCCCGTGCACCTGCGGTCGTTCGTGCGATTGGAAGTGCATGACAAGGGGAACACTATGCAACCTCCAATGGCAGCTGATAGGGAGTTTTAGTTGATTAATCAATTAATCTATGGATTAAATTTGCATGTGGGTTATAAGCAGTCCCTCTGGAGCAAGGAGAGGTCCCATTGAACTCTATGTTCTTACTCCTGAGTAGGCATTTTCACCTTAAAAGAAATGTGTAAAATGCACCCTCCTTGAGAGCAGCGCCCTCATTTTTAAAGATAAAGAGATCAAATTCACGCAGTGATAGCTCTTAAGGAGGGCTTTCAGTATGCCAAGTTTGAGTCAGACTGGGTCATTCCTTGATTTTTTATGATTTTTTAAAATCCCCCCTTAAACCCTTTTCTTGGTAGTGTACAAGTTCGAAGGATCGAAGGATCCTGGCTTTGATTACGTGTGCATCTTCAACTTCATAAACTACAGATCTGCTAGTTCCCTTACTCAAAAGTAAATCCTATTGATTTCAACTGTATTTACATCCCAGTCATACTAAAATCACATGCAGGCTTACCTTTGAGTAAACCCCATTGAACAGAGAGACTTACTTCTGAGTAAACACATATAGAACTGATTTTTAATAGTGTGGTCACTCAGAAGCTTTGTTTTTTAAGTCTTAAAACAGCAAACTGAAAAGAAGTGCTCTGCAACCCCATGCTTACTTCTGAGATCTTACTTCTGTTTTCTCAGAAGTCTCTCTCTGTTCAATGGGGTTTGCTCATAGGTAAGCCTGCATCTGATTTTAGTATGTTCACGCTCCAAATGCTCCATGCAGGATGAGGGGAACGGGCGTAGCCTGGGCAACAGGGAATAACCATATAGGGAGGGCGCGGTGTCCAACTACCACCAACCAATGAACTGTAGGGGGAGGTACAAAGGAGATCTGGAGGGGGGATGTGCATCTCAACGGAAGAACAGCGATAGGCTGGTGCGCAGGAGAGGAGAGGTGTAAAGATGGATGAAACGTAAAAGCGCAAAGGTATAAGTTGATCAGGCTTTCCCATGCTATGGAAACGAGGGCGGATAATTAGAGGGTAAGCCAGGGCAAACATGCAGGTGTGATGGAGCTCTTAATATAATGTTAACAACAGTACCTAAAAATACAACTGAAAATACTGCAAGTAATGTTTCACACTCATGGAAAAGGTTGTGAAATTCATCTGTGTAGATCTGTGTGGGTGTGAGTAAGAAAAGAAAACATAATTTCATGTTTGTAATTAATGAGTCAATTTAATGTTTAAAAGCTTCCCTCAACTTTTGCTATTGGTTTGCTATTGGTTATCGATAACTGTCCAATGGGGAATGGCTTTATTGCATTGTCCATTGCAATTCTGGCACAACTGACTTGCTTATCTCCCTTCATGCTCATAGTACACATAAAGAAACCAACGAAGAGTCTGTATGACTAGCATACAGTACATACGGATGAAAAAGCTTTCTATATTTGTGTAATTGACCTTCTGGGATCCTGAGAGGGAGGTTTTGATCTTTTACTCTCTCTTACATTAGCGGATATATTCTCCAGGCTAAAATGTAGAAAAGAGAACAAGCAATGGGGGGGGGGGAGGCAAGCAATTTTGCACTGAGCTTGATAGCAGTGGATCTTTACAATATATAGAACAGAACATTATCTGAGTGAGTGCTCCATGAAGAAGGCCTTGTTTGCCTTTGGCAATAATTGAGATTCATTCCTTGAGAAAATGAGAGATCCCTTTCCTGCCTTTGTAAATCTACCCCCAGCCAGACTGCATTCATGCTTTGAGACCCGACTTCTAGATAGTTTTTAATTTATGGCAGTTAAGCACCTTTGCATGTGAGGATGAATTTTTTTCTCTCTCCACCAAGTAGGAGGTACATCTACACTTCCCCAATTATGTGCAACAGGGAGCAGATGAGCAGCCTAGTTCAGCTGTATAAGACAAGAGACTCCATCATCCATCCTTTAAGCTGATCATCAATATTGAATAATCACTTTTTTGCATAATATATTTGCAGTGTTTTGCATGTCGTATTTTTGTATAGTATTGCATAATAATTTTGATTCACGTGAACCTGCCTTATACTAAGTCAGGTTATTAGTCCATCAGCCTTTGCCAGGGACTGAAAATAGGACGTTCTGCATACAAAACATATGCCTTACCATTGAGCCATGGGCCCTTCAAACCCTTCCGTAGGGACTTTGTAAGCCATGAACCCTTGTATCAGAGATCCTTTTTTGTTCTTTTGATCTATGTACACCCAGGCTGCGGGCAGTCAGAGAGCAAATTGTAGTTTATTCCAAAGAATTACTTCTTTGAGCTGATTTGAAGAACGCTGTCTTCAATCAAGAGAATAAATATCCGTGATTTTGTCAAAATGTAGATTCAAGTATCCCGAGCTTTAAGACCCTCAAATTAACCATCCCTCCAATGTGGCAATTTTGAATTTTACTTCTTACCATCATTTGTCTAATCATGTAGTTTTTGAGTACTGAAGTCTGAATAGAAGATCAACACAACAGATAAAATCAGCCCAGATAATTCTATGATACGATAAAATATTAATTTTATTTATTTATTTATTTATTACATTTATATACTGCCCCGCAGCCGAAGCTCTCTGGGTGGTTCACAAAAGCTAAAAACAGTAAACATCAAAAGTATACAAAATTTAAAAACTATCAGAGACATAAAAACAACAGTATGAACACAGCAGCATCCATTTAAAACAACAGTTCTGGGGTCCATTAAAAAACAAATTTAGTGTTGTTCAATGGTGTTAAATGCCTGGGAGAAGAGAAAAGTCTTGACCTGGCACCTGAGAGATAACAATGTTGGCGCCAGGTGAGCCTCATCGGGGAGATCGTTCCACAGTCAGGGGGCCAACACCGAAAAGGCCCTCTCCCTTGTTGCCATCCTCTGAGCTTCCCTTGGAGTCTAAGGGACCTTAGATGTTGAGCAATTCATCCTTTTTAAAGGGCATGTACAAGTGATTTACAATAATCTGCTAACATTCCAATACATTTGCACTAGGGTTTATTCTGATAATAATATACATATTAATAGCATAATGTGTAATATTGTATTGACGCACGTACACACCACACACACTGCTTGCCCCATGTAAGTATTTCTTTGCTATCATAATAAGGCTATATGATAAAGTCATATGAGACAAAAGAAAGGTACTAGTTTATGTGTCATTTCATTTAACCTGCAGGGCCATTGGATTCATCCTTGTAATCTCTCACTGCATCCCTTTGCCATGTTGACTGCCCCACAAGCTGCAGAACATGCCTGGAAGCAAAGTAAGTGAATGTTACTCTCAAGTAACCTGTGTGAACGTCGGGCCCTTTCATATGGAGCCTGTGTTATTTTCCTCATGGCTGCTGTTGAAGCTCACACACATGGGCTCAGCTTTGGCTCCTTTAACCAAATGTGTCAGCTATTCAACACTGTAGAGCAGTGGTTCCCAAAGTGGACGGTACTGCCCCCTTGGGGGCGGTAGGATTACATAGGGGGGCGTTAAGAGGCAAGGGGGCGGCGGGGGAGCGCTTGAGGTGGTCATTTCCAAGAAGCGCCTCTCCAGAAGGTCTTAAAACCCAGGGACATTTTTATGGGAGAAGGTAGTTTGGTCCCAAGCGATATAGGGGAAGAATCCACACATGTATTAATACCGTTTCAGAAGAGTCCTTTTAACGGTGAATTGAAATGTTTCAAAAGCACCAAAACGCTAATGAAGAGACATACCCTGCTTGGTGTGCCCCGCCATGCCGGCTGCAAAGCAGAGACATTCGCTCTCTTTTCCCTCCATCCCTTGGCAAGCCTGCACCGGGTGCTTCGGATTTTGAATAAATATTCAATTAATTGTTACTGTTTTGAATTTTATTGTTATTATCTTCGTTAGTGGGTCATTGAAAACCGCTATTCTGAGTAATGATTTTTATAGTGTAGGGTAAGGGGCGCTGGGCATGAGTTTGTGGAACCAAGGGGGCGGTTACCTGAAAAAGTTTGGGAACTACTGCTGTAGAGCATACACAGTGTGCTAAGTGAATTGTATGTACTGTTCTCCCAGGAGACAGAAACAGGATTGGGATGATGATGATGATGATGATGACGACGACGACGACGACGACGACGACGACGACGACGACGATCATCATCATCATCATCATCATCATCATCATCATCATCTTAGGGTATCTTAGGGCTGTTTCCATGCAAGGTAGGGAGAAACTTCTGCCAAGCAGGAGACCAGGGCTGCCTGTGGCAAGAGATATGAACACCTTGCACCTGTGCTCTGGACCCAGGAGGTAACTCAACACAACAAAAGTTGGGGGTTCCTTTTTCAGCGCAGTCACGTTGGGCCTCGAACATGGTGTGATCAGTGGAGGCTGGTAGCTCCGATTTCAGTGGGGCAGTGATTCCATTCTGGGTTTAAGTCAGAACTAAGCAGAACTCTTAAAGGTGCCTTTAGAATTCTGGCTGGTTCTGATTGAAACCCAGAATGGAATCACTGCCCTACTGAAAGTGGAACCACCAGCCTCTACTGGGTGTGATAATCAAACAAGACCCTGACCCCACCTTTGTGGAGGAGTATAAGACCATGGCAAGCACAGTTTGGCTGGTTGCTGAAGCCAAGCAAAATTTGTGGATCCCTGGATATATCTTCTCCTTAGTCCTGACCACTCTGAAATTCTTGGAGATGATAAAAGGGACATTTTTGCAGTTGTGAAGCTGAGGAAGAACAGATGGGTATGGAATTCCAGCAAAACATTTCACCTACGTTCATCGTTGAGCTTATAATTTTGGTGGAACTCTTCAGGAGCTCTGGCAGAACATGGTATCCAATTTAAAGTACATTCATGGGGGAGAGAAAAACCCTATCCTCTATTCTATTTTCTAAGGTGTCAAGTTCCACAAGACAGCAGCAAACCGAAATACCACCAGCAGTTCAACAAAGAGAATGGACACCAACTAGAAAGAACTACTTGTGAACCTTTATTTTCAAGAGTTTTTGTTTGGTTTTTTAAGTCAAGTGAATAATCCTCCACTAATAATCCTCATCCAGAGGACTAGACCAGACAAAGCAACTGGTCCTATGCAGCTGGATCCTATGCATGTTTACTAATTGAACTCACTGTACATAGGATTGCAGTCTTAAGGTAGTGTTGGAAGCTAAAATCAGTGTCAGAGCCAAGACTCTCCTCCTCCAGCATTTTACATTTATCAACAGACTTCACCGTTGCAAAGGAACTGATCCATGAGTACACTTTGGGCCTCTTTTTGCTTCAGGGATTCCTACAGATGTTCAACCCCACCTCTGCTCTGTACGTAGATCTCCAAAGCTGTTTGTAGATGGACTAATAGAACTCGGCCTCCGTTACTTCTCACTCAGATTCTTCTTTGGTTTTCACCATGGTGGCGGAAATTTCTCTCCCGCTGATGAAAATAGGAAGAGACATAAGCAGCAATTTAGTCACTGTGACCATTTTGACTGTCGATGTCCTTCCTATCCATGACACTCATAAATTGTCCCAGTCCCAGTCTACAGGACCACAATCACAGTAGTTAACTTATGCTTCTCTGTTTTACTCATATTTAAACTGAAGATCTCTCATTCCCATAGATACACCAGATACCCTGAGATTGTACTAAAACTTGAGAAGTTTTGAGAAGTTATACAATTTATGATTTCTAGATGTGTTACTGTAATAGCTATAACATCCATGTAGAGCAAGATTTTATCATAACATTCAATTATCTTTATTACAGATATCTTAACATAATCTCTTATTATTCCTAATGGTTCCACTACTAACACGAGTCAATTGGGAACTGGATCTTCTTTCTATGTATCCCTATCAAGTTTAAATATATTTCCTACATAACCATTAACTTGGATAAATAACCATAAAGTTGCATGTGTGTTATTATACACAGCATCAATATATTTTTTATGAAAATGTCTTCCATAATAAAATTGTGATGGAAGAATCCTGGTGGACATAATCTCCTTTATTGTAGTTGTGAAGATCTCGTGAAAAATTGTATAATGCGCCACCCTGTTGAAACTAGTTGTCTCTTTTCAAGATGTCAGTGAAAATTAGATCGCCATGAGCTAAAAGAAAACCTGGGATGTTCTCTTGTTGCTAAATTTGGGGTTAATTTCTTAACAGAGAGGTGCTAGGGCTCAGGTCTGGCTAAATGTCATACCCTCTACCTGGAAACGCTTTGCCCTAATTCCAAATGTTGTTTGGGCTTGTTATGATTATTAGGTGGTGAGGAAGGGGCATTCTGAAGATACTCAGATGAACTTTATGATTCTTTCACATGCAGCAGGGCTGGCATTGAAAACAGATTCTGGTGCTAAGCTAGCCTTCCCCAACCTGGTACCATTCAGATGTTATGCATGTCAATTCTCACCAGCTCCAGCTAGCATAGCCAATGTTCAGAAATAATGGGAATTGTACTCTAGAACATCTGGAGAACACCAGGCTGGGCTAGATCCTGTTGAGTCCTGGCTCTGACTACATCTTGACTACACAGTGTTCATTATATTTGAAAGTATTAGGCTTATTTTGTCTTCTATGATATAGCACAGGATACTCTCCAGTCCTGGCAAGGATGAGTCCATGGTACAGTCTGGTCAGGCGGGAGTTTGGAGCAGATAGCCGGAGCAGCCAATAAACAAACAAGGAGCTTGTATCTCAGCCTTCCCCAATCGGGTGTTCTTCCGGTGGTTTGGAGCACACTTCTCAGCATTCCTGCCCCTTGGCATGCCGGCTGTGACCGAGGGGAGTGGAAATCCAAAATATCTGGAGGGCATCAGCTCGGTGAAGGTCACAAGTTTGGGAAGTAAGTGTTGTCTGAGGGAGGTCCTTCAGGAGCTGGAGAGATCCAAGGGAAAAGTCAATGAGGACTAGTTGCTGGCTGAGCTTGAGGCTAAGGCTGGAACTACACAGTATGAAGCAAGCCTGGAGCTCCCAGCATGATGTTTGCTGCTAATGGGAGAACCAAAGTGGGGGATTTGCTGGGAAGATTTTGTGGGCAGGTAGTTGGTGCTTAACCCTTTCTACGCTGACCAAAACTCCTCTGCTAACGCTGCCCTGCCTGGTTCCAAGACTAGAAGAAATTCTGCTGTGTTGAAAACAGTCCGGAGGACATTTGCAGGTGGGGGGAGGGCTCAGCACCCACCATTCTGCAAGCCATTTCATTCATGAACCAAGAAGAACTTTGGGGGATATACATATTATCAATATAATGTATAATTCGCCCTAACATTGGAACCCTATCCATCAATGAATCAATCAGTCAAGTTTATTATGGTAAATAACCAGCATATTGGAATCCTAAGCCTTTGTGCCTTCCTTTCTCTTCCCCACCCTGCTGATTTCTGTCCTTTCTCCCTGGCAAAAACGATGGTGATCCCACAAAAAGCAAGTCTATATTTTACCTGGATTTTTTTGTAAACGTTTATATTCTCTGTGAAACAACGCAAATGAAAGCACTTAGGAGGATGGCAGAAACCCAACCCTCATTGAGTAGTTATTGGAGGGAACCTAGGACAGGGGTAACTCCACTGTTGCTGTGTACGTACAAGGGTCACCGTAAGTGCAGCAGTTTAAAAACAGCAAAGGTTTCACTAGCAAACACGCCTTGCAAGACTACATTGCAAATTTGAGCTGCAGCGTAGTCAAGTTCTTACAATAGGGGGAGGCAACTAGTGGCCGGGGCAGGGGGGTCCTAGCCAGCCCATCTAGCTCCATGCATGGTCCCTGATCCCAAAATACCCACCCCAATGTGCATTTCAGTTCCTTCCTCTTCGAGCTGAGGCGCAGGAAAGGGATTCATTAACCTGCTTCCTCTAGCTGAGGAAAGGGGTTCCTGGCCGAGGTCAGGACCACATTTTTCTGCCGAATCACATTTTCCAAATCTCATCCACATTTTCCTCTGGCTGAGAAAAGAGTTTCATTACCCCCTGTGGCGTTACACCCCACAAGTCAGTTCCCTAATGTATGTCTAGAATTTGTAAGTCTGTTGTGTTTAGAATGTTGACCTGAATGGGTGGAAATTGAATATCTTAGGAGGGGAGAGGAGGATAGATAAGGGAATGACTGAGTTGATAGGGAGGTGTTTTTTTTTTAAGTACTTTGGTTTGAGGGAGAATGAGAGGATCAGGGTAAAGAGGGTTGTCTTTTGAGTGTGCAGATAGTCAGTTGGTGTATATTAAACAATCTTGATAATAAAGAAAGTTCAAAAGAAAGGAAAGCGTGTATGAGAAGAGAGAAAGGATTGGATGAGAGGTCTGAAAAGTTTTCTTATGAAACAAAGTTGGTGAACACTGAAATAATTTTTTATTCAGTTTGTTTTACTACCACAAAAATCCCTCGTGTCTCCTTGGCATTTATCATCTGCAGTTATATACATATAACACCCGTTCTGACATTAATTCACCATCAGCACATATAATTCACAGCGCATTATTTTATTCCTGAAAATTTTCCTGTTTAAACCCTTTCTCCACAGAGTTTGTAGAAAGGGGGTGTTTGACCCTCACCTCAGGCTCATAAAGTGGTGGCGCTTAGCTTGAGCAGGGAGTGTCCGCGGACAGGCCTGTTGTAAAGAGCCTGTGTCGTGGCACACACACACACCCCACTTTCCTGCAGCGAGAACAGCAACGGAGGATTTCCCATAGACTCCTCCTGTAATGCACCTTCAGTGCCTGGCGTTGCTAGTGAGCCAAGACAGTGGCAAAAGGGAATGAGCAGCTGACATGCATGTCAGAGAGGGGATGGCTCTGCGAAAGCCTGTAGAGCAGAGGGTAAAAAAGCCCTGCACCTCAGTCGTGGCTTGGAAGGGAGGGAGGGGAGTGGCTAGAGCAGCCTTCCTCAACCTGAAGCCCTCCCAGTGTTTTGGGCTTCAGCCCCAGCCAGCATGGCCAATGGTCAGGAATGCCGGGAGTTGTCCAAAACATCTGGAGTTTGGGAAAGGTTAGGTTGGGCTAGAGCAGGCTGTGTTTCTGACCTCTCCAGTCCTTGCTCAGTCTAAGTGTCTCCCAAACATCACTGACAAAAATGTCCAAAAGATTACTTGAGAAAAAGAAGGACATGTACACAGTGTTGAGGTGAAACAGGCATGAGGCATCCTACTTGCTTTCATACATTTCTTTGAATGTTATTTGTCAGAGTTTAGCGATGTCAGAAGTTGGTAAGTCCAGCCCCATGTCCCATTGGTATCTATGAATCTGGGTTTATTATAATCTAAGGCTAATTTTTATACTTTATTTCTTTAGAGTAGACTATATATCCTGCCTTTCTAAGCAAAATTCAAAACAGCATATTATCTTATCTCTGCAATCTGTACAGCACCATGTACATTGATGGTGCTATATAAATAAATAATAATAATAATAATAATAATAATAATAAAGACACTCTGGGACTCCAGCTATGGATACTTTTATCACCACACATGAATAGGAACTACATTTTCACTCCTTTTTTTTATGATGAGATAGCCTGCCTGCCTCGATTGCAGGAGGAAGACCCAGAGTTGCATAGCTGGGCCCAGTCACTTGCCAGGAAATAGCTATGCTGATATGAAAGTTGAAACGGAGGAAGGCCCCTGGAAGGAACGGCATCCCACCAGATTTTTTGATTGATGGATCAACCAATGGATTGATGGATCCATTGGTGGATCCCAATGTTAGCAGCCTTATTTACATTTATTGATAGAACTGGGAAATTTCCCCAAGATTGGGCAGTGGCTATTGTGTAGCCCATTTATAAAAAAGGCGACCGGTCAGACCCCAAGAATTATCACCCTATAAGTCTACTAGATGTTATTAGCAAATTATATGTAAGATATCTTTTAGACAATTTAGAAAATGGGGTATTTGGGGAGAACCTCCTGGCCGAAAAACAAGTGTGGTAGATCTACAGTTGACCATTGCTTTCTATTAAAATACTTGGTAGGGAAATATACATTCCTCCCGCCCTCGTCACTCACTTTTTGCTGCATTTGTAGATCTCTGAGCAGCCTTCAATTCTATATCTAGATCCCCGCCTTTGGCACAAGGTTACACTTTTAAATGTTGGTCATAAGTTGCTTAGGAGAATACAGGGACTGTGTGAGAATTCTAGTTTGCATGTGAGAGTCTCTTTGGGTGGAGATCTTTCGGATCCTACTGTCATCAACAAAGGAGTGCACCAGGAATGTCCGCTAGCACCTCTCTTAGTTAATCTATATTTTAATGACATCGTTTCCTTCTTATCTACCCTATTTCTTCGATTCGAAGATGCACTTTTTCCCCATATAAACATCTCTAAAAATGGGGTGTGTCTTAGAATCGCGAGTGTGTCTTAGTTGTTGTTTTTTCTGTTGGTGGTACTGAAATTAGTGTGTGTCTTACAATCGATGAAATATGGTAGTACTGGTTTCTCCCCACCTTGTCTAAAGGACAGGAACATCTCAGTGTGATTATATGCAGATGACGCCGTTCTCCTGTCATACACCCAGGTGGGGATGCGTAGGCTTTTAAGAGCTTTAAGCTCATATTGTATGAGGGAAGCCCTTCAGGTCAACTACGATAAAAGTAAAATCTTAGTTTTTGGCAAAAGGAGGAAGGAATACCGATAGCAGCTACTGTAGATAGCCGACTACTTGACCAGGTCAATAAGTACAAATATCTTGGAATGACATTTCAAAGTTCAGGATCCTGGTCTGAGCATGTGAAAGCAACAGTCTGCAACTGGCAATGACACTCTTTGCTTTGCAGCAGGACCAGGTGGAAACATGGTAGCCCCCTTAATAGAGCTATACAAAAGTAAATTACTCCCCCCAGATTTTATATGGGGTACCTGCCTGGGCCCATGCAGACATTACCTCATTGGAGTCAACGCAGCATGAATTCTTATCCAGAGTACTCGGGGTACCTAGATCCACCTCCAAGGCCATTGCCTGATTAGAAACAACTTGTCATTCAGTGGGTGTGCTTGTCCAAAAAGCAGCCATCTTCTTTTGGCTAAAGATAGTGTTCTCATTGGTCTCACCCTTGGTTTTATCAGCATATGAAGATATGGGGAAAGACTCATGGGCAGACAAGATAAGCATATCTATCTCTGAGTTGGGCTTTTCGCAAACATACCTACTAGCAAGGGAGTTTGATAGTGCCAGAGAGGAGGTCTTTAGAAGGGTACATGAGGTTGACATCCAGACAGCAATGGCCGTCGCTGCTGGGAGTCATTCCAATGTGATCTATAAAAGTATTTTTACCTTCCTGGGGAAGGTCCTCCTGTACTTAACTTCTATCACCTCATATGAGCTTCTATCACCTCATATGGGCTTGCGACTCGGTGCAGACTGAATTCACTCCAGCTGATGGAGGTGAGGGCATGCTATAGGTCCCACCACAGTGTGACAACAGATTGCCCAGCCGGCTGTCTCAAGGTAGAGGACATGGTACCCTTCCTAGCCGAGTGCCCCTTGTACGCAGAGCTGAGGAAGCAATATCTTGGGCCCTTGATAGTTGGGTCTAATGATAACTCCTCTGTAAGCATCACTCGTAACACTATCGGCTGGTACAGATTATTACACATCATATAGGACTGCCAAGTTTGTCAAACGGGCTCTGGAGAAACGAAAGTCACTGGAAGCCATCAACGACTAAACTTATTAATATAATATATATAACATGTTAGCAAATATTGTCCAGGATTACAAGATGTTTTAATTTGCTCTTGTTAGCCATTTTATTAACACTTTGTATTTTGGTTTTCCCTCTGGCGAGAGGAGTATTTTATTACGTTTCTGTATGTGCATGTCCTGACTGGCTAATAAGCAATAAACTGTTGTTGTTGCTGTTGTTGTTGTTGTTAAATTAAATAATCTCATTTACCTCTCCTTGGACTTTCTTTTTCATAGCTTGCAGTGAACAGAAGGTTGCTTACACCCTTTGATTCTTACCTTGCACACACTAAAGGTCCTAACTTTAAGTATTGTTTAGATCATAAATCCTTCAGTGCAGACAATTATCCTTTGACTATATAGCTAGATTGCCTGATGGACAGTTGTGTAACTATGCTGTCCCCTTCTGGCGTTTGAGGACAATTTGCTGTTCAAAGGAATTCTTTTTCAAAAAGCTTGAGAAAGAAAGAAAAAAGTTCTCTATTAAGCAGAAATTAAAAATAAATGCGATTCTCTCATTTGTGCTGTGTTTTGTTTCAGACTCCTAACATCTATTTATGTATTCCAAGGTTAACATCCTGTGAATCCTTCAGGGCTCTAAATGTCACATTTGCTGTGAATTTAAAGAGATACAAATTAGTTTAAGTTGATACCCTGGCAGCTCAATCAATCCCGCTTGCACTGGCTGCCTGTATGTTTCCGAGCCCAATTCGAGGTGCTGGTTTTGACCTATAAAGCCTTACATGGCTTGGGACCATAATACCTGACAGAAAGCCTCTCCCGATGTGAATATACCCGCTCACTACGTTCAACATCTAAGGTCCTCCCCCGGGTGCCTACTCCGAGAGAGGCTCGGAGTGTGGCAACGAGGGACAGGGCCTTTTCGGTGGTGGCCCCCAGACTATGGAACAATCTCCCTGACGAGGCTCGCCTGGCGCCAACGCTGCTATCTTTCCGGCGCCAGGTTAAGACTTTCCTCTTTGCCCAGGCATATGGCGGCACATCTTAATCACCCACATGTTTAGTTTTTTAACGGTTTTTAATGCTTTATGTGTGCATGTTCTGTGTTTTAGAATTTTAAATTTTGTATACTCGTTTTTATCTTAATTTTAGAATTTCTGTAAACCACCCCGAGAGCCCTGGCTATGGGAGTGGTATATAAGTGCAATAAATAAATAAATAAATAAATATGAACTCTGCAGCCAATTAAGATCTAGGGGACAAGGCTCTGCTCCACAGACCATTTGGCTGAGAAGTCAAACATTTATTTATTCATTTCGTTTCTATATAGCCCAATACATGCTTACAGCCAGGGTTCCTGATTGTTAGAAGGACTGAAACCAGGTTCAGCCCAAACAAGCTTACAATCTGCCTTTAGACCTTCTCACCTAATGCAGAAGGTCAGGGGTGGTGGGAAAGGAGGTGTCACATGCAACCCCTACAGCCCCTCTGCAGATGCAGTTTCAAAATGCCAAAGAGGACTGATGTTTTGGGCTACATGTGTACCAAATTTCAACTTTCTATCTGTGTTGATATCTCCATTAGTGAGGTGAGTAAGTGAAACAGAAGAGGGGTGGGTGTGTCGTGTGTCTTTTTAAGATTTGATTAGATTCTGGCTCAGTTCAGTCGTCCTGCCAAACCATGTTTTGTATTCATCATAGTTTAGGACTCAAGATCTGCTTCCAAACATAATAAGAACAACTTGGTTTAGAGATGCTTATTTGCTTCTGTTACCCACTCTAGTTTCTAAAGCACAAGGGCAGATCAGCGGCTAAAATTAGGGTATGTCTAGGCATGATTTGGGGTTCTAATTTGTTGGCTGATCACAATTTGGATGTCACGTCAAACCAGAGTTAAACTTCTATAATCATAATTTGGTGTAGTGTCTGAATTGAGCCACTGGCTTTGTTAGGATGTGGCAGTAAACCACAGTGTCAAAATTATTAATATTTACTTTTTAATAAATCTACAAATTTACAAAACTAACATACATCTACATCATATCATTTATATATACTTTTATAAGCTAAGCATCGTAAATCATCATAACAATCTTACTAGGGCAAATTCCCCTGTTCCATAGATCCCATATTATATATCAGTAATTACATCAACTGCGAAAAACTTTATAATTATTTATATTAAAAATTTGACTCAGATATTCAATAAATGGTGCCTACAAAACCTCAAAGATTTCTCTTTCTGTCTACCTTCTCTTAGGTGCACCAATTCTGTAAGATTGGACATTGGGACTATATGCCATATCTTATTCAACTATTACTTTCCTGACGGCACACTGGCTGAACTATGATTCAGTGTTAGGTGAGCACGTATTCCTCTCTCTCCTCTCCTTCTCTGGTGCAGCTGTGAGGAGGAGGTTGGAAGGATCCGTTCCTGGTTGAAACAAACCATGGTTTCCATTGCCACATATCCTTGAGCAGACACGTACGCAAACATGCATCTGTACATGTATACCTGATAGACACAAAACTATCAGGATTTGGGGCAGAAGCATGAAACATACACAGCAGATTATACTCAGTGGACAATGTGGGCAAATTAGTTCATGTACACTGGCAAAATTCTAGCTTGCACCGAAGAGGTTTTTATTTGATTTGATTTTTTTTAAAAAAAATTACAGAAAGAAAGAACTGCTTAGAATTTCACCTCCTGGCACTGGACTGGAAGACTACTTCTTATTTATTTATATAGCACCATCAATGTCCATGGTGCTGTACTTAGTAGAAGAATAAAATAGCAACACCCTGCCATATAGGCTTACATTCTAATAATTGCTACTTATTAGTAGCAATGATAAGGCAAGAGAAAATGGAGGCAGGGAGTAATGGTTTGCCAAATAAGGAGCGGAGAAGGCACTAGGGAAAAGGCAAGGCCGTCTTTGGAGGCCTAAGCACAAAGCGGAAGCTTGAGTTTTCATGACACAGGGTTGGCCTTGCAAGGGCCGGAATGAATAGATTGTGAATGACATCAGGAGAATTAAAGTCAAAGCAAGTATATTTACCTGTTTCAAAGAAAAGGGGAACCCAGAAGGCACTGAGTACTCTATATTCACTGGGCTTCTGGCCACTAATGCATGATGGTATAATCACTGCTGTCCAGAAGGTCACCATGGGCTTCATTCCTATGCAGACCAAGGCTGATGTAAGCAATGAGGGGGGACTCATGAGAAGCGAAGCTGTGTGGAATGCAGTTGCAAAAGGAGAACTTGGAATGGAGGCCTGAAGAATGGAGAAGCAAGAGAACTGATGGAAGGAGGAAGGGAAACTAACTCAGTGTTGGACGCCCCTGACCTGAGATCCCAGAAAAGACTAGCACAACACCCTTGGGCTCTTTGCTTGGCCACAGGAAGGACAAACCATTGAGCTTAAAGCCAACAGTCCTTAACAGCCCTACTGCTTACTTCTACATTGAGGTGTGGGATTCCAGGATCTCAGAGTCACACACAAAGGTCTGCAGCCCCAAATATTGTGATTATGCACATAGTCCTTCAAGTTTCTCAGGCAGTGGATTGAACTCCCAATGTGGACGGGCAGCACCAGTGAAATGGGCATTGCCTGAATGCAGTAAAGGGTGCTTCACTGGGCATGAGGCTGAAGCGCTATCTGGGTAAACAAGGCAGCAAGGTCATGCAAGCAGCCTGGAAAGGTGGGTTTGGCCTGAGAGGGCAGGATACTACTTCAGAGTGGATCACGAGGAACAGACAGCATGCCAGGTGGCCACTGGGAGGATAATAGAGCAAAGCAACTATGTGTCTGAGCTCTATCAGACAAGCATTTTATTGCACACTCATTACTGAGCACTCATGGATTTTCGCAGGTCCCTCTCATGATGTCGTCTGCCTCCTGACCCTTCTAGCCTTCTTCACGCGACAAAAAAAACATCCCAGTAAGTCTGACTTATTGTTTGAGACGGAACTTGCCGCTATCTCCTGCTGTGTGCAGGAGAAGCAGCGCGATCAAAACGGCCCACTGAATGGGCCACGCGCAAGTTGTTTCAGAAGAGGAAGTAATGAGGGACAAACCCATGGGCGGAGAAGTGACGGTAAGGAAACGGGGTTTTCCCCTATGTGATGACGCTCTCCGTGTACATCGGGTTCCATGAAAAAGAGGGCGACATCTTTGGACATACTGAGAATGTGGCCAACTGAAGTATTAAATTCCGGCTCCTAGAATGAATGGAAGGCTTCCAGAGTCTCATATCCTCTTGAATGAAGGAGAGCTGGCTGATTAGACTTGTCAAAAACCACGCTTCTCAGGAACAAACAGGTAGCGGTTCTCTGAACAAAAGAGGCTGTGACAGAATCACAGGATTGGGCCATATTTCCCACCAGGGCTTTAGATTTGCCAGTTTATGCTACCCACGTGAGTTGGCTTAGCTACAGTGGTGTTTTGGAGATAAGGATGGCATTTGCATCTGGAGTTCCCCTTGTTTGCAGATCCACTCGAGAGCAACCCCTATTCATTTTGTTACAGTACAGGAAATGCAGGTCAAGGATGTGCTAGTAGTTAACGCATTGCCATCCGGATCCTTTTGATCCTAGCTGCCATGGTTCCCTTGCCCATGCAGCCTTTCAAGACCAATAAAATATATTAGACAGATGTGTTTGACTACAACTCCCATCATCCCAACCAGCACGGCTTAAGCCTGAGTGTCATATACTGTTAGTTTTACCCTACCCAGTGCCTGTTTACCCTACCCTGTGCCTGTTTGCTTTCTCTTCCCCTCCTTATTGTTTTATCATGGTTTTATTAGAATGTAAGCCTATGCGGCAGGATCTCTCTATTTACTGTTTTACTCTGTACAGCACCATGTACATTGATGGTGCTATATAAATTAATAATAATAATAATAATAATAATAATAATAATAATAATAATGATGATGATGATGATGATGTTCAATCAAACCAGACCGTTGAATCTCTCATCCGTTCATTCTGGTCTCTTGTCATAGCCTGTCATTTCCACTGTGGTCACTAGAGGTCACTGAAACACTTGCTTATATGGGCAGCCATTCAGAGAGAGAAGATAATTTTGTCCGGCAATTTATAACATATTTATTTATTTATTACATTTTTATACCTCCCAATAGCCGAAGCTCTCTGGACGGTTCACATAATTTTCTTCTGGATTGGCCAACACAAATTTCAGTAGATTTGCATGGATTTAATCACTCTTTGGAATAGTTTATTACTGACGCCTCTACAAATCTACCTGAAGATGGGTTGAGCTGCCAATCTTTTTAAAAGTTAACTTTTACTGACGTCAATTCAGGACAAATTGTTTTGCCTATTTGACTGCATTGCCCTTCACTAATGGTATACACTTTCCTTCTGGTAACAGAAGTTGTTTCTCCCATTTTATAAAATGTGTTCTTTACTATAATGGAACAGATTGTGAAGTTATTTCACTCTCATTATAAATGATAAAAAACTGTTGCTGCTTGAACAAAAGATAGCTCAATGCCCGTATTTTAACTATGAATTGTACAGTTTAGTGTGAAGAAAAATAAATGTGACCCGCTCTTAACAAATCTCAGAATCTCCTCTTTCTTTCTTTCTTTCTTTCTCTCTTTGGAAACATTTTTCATATACAATCTTTCAGTATGCATATATTGTCAAATCTAGGGTGTGCACCATTAGGAATATATGCACAGAAAAAGCCTTACACTAAGAATTAGTTCATTTCCTCTTTTATAAAATGGTGTTTAAGGCTATTCCTTAGCTCTGCTTCTTTGTTATTGTTAAGAGAAAGTGGTTCCTTTCACAAGCAAAAGGGACTCTGAACATCCTCAGAAACACAGTTTTCTTAGGAGCATTTTTGAAAGGCGATGCTCATTATTTGAATAACATGAGGCATTCTGCCTCTGCTCAGAGGCACTGTGACCCCACAGAGCAATATTTTACAGGTCTTCTTTGAAGTAAGCCCTACTGAAGTCAATAGGATGTACTCCCAAGTTAGGATTAGAGCTTTGGGGATCAGCTGATGGCTCCTCTGATGTCAGTGGGGCTGTGAATCCACTCTGGGTTTCAGCAGGACCTCTAAAAGGAGCAATCCAAAGTGCTGAACCCCATCCTCAGTTCAGCACCTTGGATAGCTCCTTTTAGAGTTCTGGCTGAAATTTACTGTCCCACTGAGTGAGACACACACACCCCTTAACTGGGGTGTATTTCCTGGCAGATGCCTTATTATTTATTTATTTATTTATTTATTTATTTATTTATTACATTATCGCCCAATAGCTGGAGCTCTCTGGGCGGTTCACAAAAATTAAAACCATTCAAGGTATAAAACAACAGTATAAAACCATAATATAAAATACAATATAAAAGCTCAACCAGATAAAAATAGCAGCAATACAAAATTACCAATTTAAAACACCAAGTTAAAATGTATTTATTGACTGTTAAAATGCTGGGAGAATAAAAAGGTCTTCACTTGGCGTCTAAAAGCATATAATGTAGGTGCCAAGTGAACCTCCTTAGGGAGCTCATTCCACAGCCGGGGTGCCACAGCAGAGAAGGCCCTCCTCCTGGTAGCCACCTGCCCCACTTTCTTTGGCAGGGGCTCACGGAGAAGGACCCCTGAGGATGACCTTAGGGTCCGGGCAGGTACATATGGGAGGAGGCGTTCCTTCAGATAGCCTGGCCCTGAGCTGTTTAGGGCTTTAAATGTTAATACCAGCCCTTTGAATTGGGCCCGGACCTGGACTGGCAGCCAACGAAGCTGGAAAAGGACTGGCGTGATATGGTCTCGTCGGCCAGTCCCTGTTAGTAACCGTGCTGCCCTGTTTTGTACCAGTTGAAGTTTCCGGACCGTTTTCAAAGGCAGCCCCACATATAACGCATTGCAGTAATCCAAATGAGAGGTTATCAGAGCATGGATAACTGTAGCTAGGCTATCTCTGTCCAGATAAGGGCGCAGTTGGTATATCAGCCTAAGCTGATAAAAGGTGCTCTTTGCCACTGAGTTCACCTGTGCCTCAAGTGACAGTTCTGGATCCAAGAGCACCCCCAAACTACGGACCCGATCCCTTAGGGAGAGTGCAACCCCGTCCAGGGCAGGGCAGGGCAAACATCACCTCGCTGGACAGATGAACCACCTGCTAACAGTACCTTCGTCTTGTCTGGATTGAGTCTCAGTTTGTTAGCCCTCATCCAGTCCATTACCGTGCCCAGGCCAAACCCTGATGCCAGCTCTGCCCTTGAAATCTGTGGCGAGATTTCAGAAGACCCAAATAGGATTTGTATCTGGCGTGCCTATATGTCTTCTGTGTTCATGGCTATATCCACCGCGGTAATGGCAGTAAAACTGCTCCACGCAAAGAGGGGAAGGACAGGTTTTATAGAAAATCGTCTTACTTTGAAGACTACATCTATTTACAGTACCAATTTGTTTCCTCGTATTCTTTTAGAGGGTTTTACCCCACAGCATCACAAATACAGTTGGGCGGAGGGGAGGGGAGAGAGAGAGAGAGAGAGAGAGAGAGAGAGAGGCAGGCAGGCTTGGGACAGAGGCACATCACCATGGAGATAGATAAGAGCAAATGGTTGCACCATCAAAAGAAAGGAAGAAAGCGAAGAGAAGACACAAATAAAAGGAGAGATCTCATTAAACCAACACTAATTTTGTAATCAGAGGAATAAAGGTACCCTTGAAAGCCTCCAGCCTGAAGATACGGCACAACAAAGAAGCACAAAAGGTTGCCAGCCGCCAGGTGTGCAAAATTTGGACATGCAGCGCTCTGCTTTTCCTCGGCTTTCTTCCCAGATAGGCTGACATAATGCAGGGTTGCAGTCATCTATCTAATCATGATATGCAGCAGCAGGAAACAGCATGAATTGCCTTCCTCGGTGTTGTTAGGATGCTGAAAGAAAGGCAATATGGATTGGTTTCTGAAGGAGAGATGTATGAAAGAAATGTTTAACTCCAGGAAGATCATAAGGCAAACTGAATTTGGGGGGAAAGCCCAAGGGCTTCAAATAATTATCTCTCCCCCCACCCCACTCTATATGCACGTGCAGATCAATCACACAGATACACACATACTGAGACCTTTTTAAAATAATAATAATAATAATAATAATAATAATAATAATAATAATAATACATCTTTACTTGTTATATAGCCACAGAGTGGGAGGGGACAGCAATGAAAGAAAAAGAACAGAAAGAAACAACACGACATAAAAGCACATCCGTTCACAATAATTGTTCACAGCACCATTAATAAAAAGGAAAAGGGGGGGGAATTGGCACTTCTATTTCAGCTATAAACATCCAAATGAAATTGATGACTGTAGTATAGGTGTTCAATGTAGCAAGAGCAGAAAGATCTTCAGACCAGTGAAGGATAGGTGGTGAGTGTTTATTCCTCCAGGCTTGGAGTATTTTAACTGACCCCACCCCCAGGGACCATCTCCTCTCTCATCTCACACTATTGCCCCGCTCGTGCTCTTCGCTCCTCTGATGCCATGTTTCTCACCTGCCCAAGGGTCTCTACTTCCCTTGCTCGGCTTCGTCCATTTTCTTCCGCTGCCCCTTACGCCTGGAACGCTCTTCCAGAACACTTGAGAACTACAAGTTCAATCGCAGCTTTTAAAGCTCAGCTAAAAACCTTTCTTTTTCCTAAAGCTTTTAAAACTTGATTTTGCTCTGACTTTATACTGTTAGTTTTACCCTACCCTGTGCCTGTTTGGTGCATTCTCTTCCCCTCCTTATTGTTTTATTATGATTTTATTAGAATGTAAGCCTATGCGGCAGGGTCTTGCTATTTACTGTTTTACTCTGTACAGCACCATGTACATTGATGGTGCTATATAAATAAATAAATAAATAAATAAATAAATAAATAAATAATAATCCTGGCTGACCTTTCCGGTCCCAGAGCAGGAAAAGTTGGGTGTGAGGTGGGCTGCCAGTTTGGCCCTGCGGTCAAATCATGTCCGGTTTGACTCACTTCTTTGAGGGAAGTTCAGGGATTGCTGGCCATCTGCCAGGATGATCCTCCACCCATGTTTGCAGATCCAAAGTTTGGAGGAAGGCAAATCACCTTTCACACCCAGCAGGAGATGGCCCCACATTTGCCATGGGGCGGGTTGTGGCAACCGGAATGGTTGAAACCTGGCCTCAGCATGTCTGGCACCTCCTGGTACAAGTTGGAAAAGACTCCTGCCTGGAACACTGCAGAGTGGCTGTCAGTCTGGCCTGCTGGGAGTGATGGGAATTGCAGTCCAACATATCTGGAGGGCACCAGTTTGGGGATGGCTGTTGAAGAAAATTCTGAGTTTTGTGGTCCAGTGCTCTGACTTCGTATGTTCTTCCTAACTTGGGCAGGCATTTCACTGTTTTTTGGCTGATGAGCAGACCTTAGTTGCCTAGGAGACAAAGAATGACTGGTGATGGATCAGCGGACAACATACATGAACTGAGAGAACACACCCAAATCCTCAGGGCCACACTCCATCAATACAGGCCTAACCAGGTTGAAGGCACCACCTGATGGTTCTTACCTCAGTGGCCCTCACCTAAACTTAGAGCATATCCCAGGTCCTTTGCAGTGACACAGGGAAATCTGGGATGCGCTCCTACTTGTATAGTACCCATCAACATGAAATTAAAAATAACATTGTGCTGACTGTTGATAAAGAACCTGGAAAGAATTTGACCCTGACAGTTACTACTTCCAACCCTGTCAGTGTAACCACATACAGTGTTTAAATTGGATGGGCAACACCTGCTTGTGGGCTGCACACAGCTTTCATGGCCATTTCCCCACCATCTTGCCCCTGCTGCTGAATTTGCTGCAACACACACACACACACACACACACACACACACACACACACACACACACTACCTGGTGATTTTGCAAGGAAACGAGGTGTGCAGGAAGCAGGCACCTTATTTGCAAGTGAAATGGCTCCCCTAGGAATGTCCTGGGAGCACAATTCTGCTTACAAATGAGCTGGCGGGGAGGGTTCCTTGCAAAAATTTCTGCTTTTTATTCAGCAGCAATTGTGCCAATGGCAGCAGTTACAGCTGGGGTGGGGAAGCAAGACCCCCCTTCCTAACCCCAACTTTGGTCACTCTTAATTGTTACCACTGGATCGTTCAATATGATGAGGAAGTGAAGAAGGTTGCCAGAAAACGACAACTTGCTCTAATTCAGAACGAGGTGGCTTTGAAGAAGAGCAGTAGAATAGAAAGTACAGAAGGAGGAAACGAGACTTAGGCCTTAGCTAGACCTAAGGTTTATCCCAGGCAAATGGAGGGGTCATCCCTGCCTGCTCCCGGGATCCCCTGTGTGTCATTTAGATGCACAGGGATGACCCCGGGACGATCCCGGGATATAGGCCTGGTCTAGCCATGGCCTTACTCTGAAGTTACGATCTCTGAGAGTAGAAGGGCCAACGTTGTGCAGGGTTTGGTGCGTTCTTCCCGTGAGAGGTCTGCGGTGCCGGCATCGCTGCTATGACTCTCCCACAATTATTCTGGTTTGAAGACTACCAGTTCTATTTATTTATTTATTTATTTATTTATTTATTTATTGCATTTCTATATCAGTTATTGCATTTCGAGCATCAGTTCAAGGCAGTAGATTTCACTGGGGCTATGAATCCACTCTGGGTTTCAGTCAGAACCAGCCAGAACTCTAAAAGAGCTATTCAAGGCGAGACCACATTACGCCAGTCGTTTTACAACTTCCAGTCCAGGTCCGGGCCCGATTCAAAGTGCTGATACTAACATTCAAAGCTCTAAATGGCTTGGGGCCAGGTTATTTGAAAGAACACCTCCTCCCATATGTACCTGCCCGGATCTTAAGATCATCCCGGATCATGCCCGGATCTTAAGATCATCCACAGGGGTCCTTCTCCGTGAGCCCCTGCCAAAGGAAGTGAGGCAGGTGGCTACTAGGAGGAGGGCTTTCTCCGCTGTGGCACCCCGGTTGTGGAACGAGCTCCCCAGAGAGGTCCGCCTGGCGCCTACACTGTACTCCTTTCGTTGCCAGCTGAAGACCTTTTTATTCTCTCAGTATTTTAACACTTAGTTTTAACATAAATTTAAATTTTACTGTTTTAATTCTGTATTTTAATCTTATATTGACTTCTGCTGCGTGGTTTTATCCTGGTTGTGCTTTTGATACTGTATTTTGTATTTGTGCTTTTAGATTGTTGGTTGTTTTATTATGTTCTTCATGGTTTTAATTTTTGTGAACCGCCCAGAGAGCTTCGGCTATTGGGCGGTATAAAAATGTAATAAATAAATAAATAAAGGTGCATCCTAGCTGCTTATCTGTATCAGGGACTGTAAATCCAGGAAACCTCAGAACTACTTGACAATGGGCATTTTATATTATTTTATTGCTCTTGACTTGGTTGTCCTGGTCCTACCTGGCCCTGTCCTACTAGATCAGCCTTCCTCAACCTGGGGCGCTCCAGATGTGTTGGACTGCATCTCCCAGAATGCCTTAGCAGCTGGCTGGGGCATTCTGGGAGTTGTAGTCCAACACATCTGGAGCGCCCCAGGTTGAGGAAGGCTGTACTAGATCCTCCTTTGACACTGCCTATTCAGAAGAAAGGAGTATTTTTCAAATCCAAAGCTGCCAATCATATCCGCACCACCTCCAGAGTTGTCCTCTGGAAGAACCAGACTCTTCATTTTTATCATAATACCAGTTTTCCCTCACCAACTTTAGAGACGGTCCTTGGATCTAATCACTCTTAAAGCTGCATGCTGGGGCATGTAGCATTAAAGGAAGAAGTGTTGCATGTAAGTAACCGAACAATGTCAGTGGAGTGAAGAATATCAATAATGTGTCAAGGCCGCTGCATGGCGTGTAGCTAGACAAAAGTTGAGAAAGTACAGAGACAAAGCTGGTCAGCGCGTGTTTACTAAAACTTTGCAAAGCTTAATGGCCTTTTCCTATCCAATATTTCATTCATTCACCCGTTCACAATAGCTTGCAAACAAACACAGTGCTGAATTGCAAAACGGCATTCTTTGGTGCGGTTTCCTTTTGCTGGGTTTCCGTGAATAAAAGCAATAGCGGCCAAGAAAAAAATAATCCACTCTGTTTTGTGTAACATTTAATGAACTTCTGGCACAGTTCTTATAGATTTTCAGGCAGAATTCTGCAAAGTCTGAGGGAGACATTCCATTGATTTGTGTCTTTGGAGGGACTTTTTTCTTTCTTTCTTGGCAGTGGCAAGTGCGTTGCGAGGTACACGCACAAAAATAATATTTAGGAAACTGACCATAAAATCCTCAGCTTAACATTACAGTCTTTTATGCTTGGCACTTCTGGAAGTACCTGGGACAGCCTTTTACAGCTCCTGTTTTCTTAGGAGGGAAGAGCACTGGAAAGGATTGTGTTTGGAGTGTTTATAGTGGTCTGGATGTATGGCAGTTTGGAGATTTATGTACAAATATACAAGTTGAGCATGAAGGAGCAGGCAGCAGCCCAGACAAACAGGTAGTCTTAAAAGCAGCATCAGTTCCCCAACAATAAGGAACATGACATGTGCTTCTACCCTACCAAGGTTCCACCATGTGAGCCAGATGCAAAACTCAGGCTTCCATCCTTCATTCACAACTTTCGGAACTGCCCAACTGCTTCCTTCCATCTGCCACCCAAACAACTGTGTGTGTACGTGTGCACGCTCAATAGTTAGTAGCCATCAGTCATCAAAAGCCATCAATGCTGGTTCAGGGAAGCATCTTCTAGCCATCAACACCCGCTAAAATAATCATATTTGCTACTGATATATTAAAACCTAGAGATGTTTTCTCTCTTCACTTGACACAGCACAATCACATACCTGTTACAATTTAGAAATAAGAAACGATGGGGGAAATACTTTACAATATTTGGGGTCCTGCAACAGTCAGTAGGTCTTGGGAAGATCTCTCTCTCTCTCTCTGTAAAGTTTAGGCAAAAGCAGAGCCAGCACTACCATTAGGCAGAGTGAGATGACTGCCTCTAGCAGCAGGTGCTACGGGGTGGAGAGCAGCAGTGAAGTATTCAAGGGCAAAGTGGTATGTGCCGCATGGCCTTTCCTGCACCTAAGCTAATCTACTGCCGCCCGGTGCAGTGGGGATGATTTCCCATTGTCAACACTGAAGTTAGACCACGCTTCAAATAGGCAATAGAGCACCATTTGGGGGCTTTCTACATAAGGCTTTTATTGTGTGCTCTCGATTGTTCACTCACGGTAATTTGCGGGTCCTTTACATGGCAGCAACATCCTCCGAGGCCTCTCCTGTGCTTTGCAACCATTATCCTGTGTTTTTTTCTTAATGGGGAAAGTCTGGTATTTTTTTTTTCTGAGTGGCCTCTATAACACCATATAACTCCTGTAATTGCACAAGTCCACTATATCACAGCACTGTCTAGTGGCTGTATAATGAAACATATAGAAAGGCAGAGAACCCCACCCCACCCCCGGGATAAAGCATGTATAAAGGAGCCGAACTTAATCCCAGAAGGAATCCAGAAGCAGAAGCCCCAGTAAAGATGCGGTATAAAAGCCTCATGTAGAAATGCCCTTCATTGCATGGTGTGGGAGGGAGCATCCTTTGCCTCAGGTGGCAAAATGTTTTGGGCCTGCTCCAGCCAGCAAATAAGGGATTCACTTGGAAACTGCTGAACAAAAACGGCTTTAGACAGATGGCTCTAAGCTAGATGACCAGATGCAAAAAAGAAGAGAGGGTTCCTCTTTTGAGCAGTGCAAGTGTAACTTGTCATGTCATGTGAATTGATGAGAGAAACTGTACTTAGCCAAGTTTTCTCTTCTTCACAACTGTGCGATACAAGAACCTTGTCACCCTGTGTGAAATTAGCTATAAGGGCCAACACACAGCCATTATGAAGAGATGCCACTTGAATGAAATCGGTTTCAGGTTGCCATATTTTCTCCTGACAGGCGCTCTGTGCCTTTAATAACTGTTTAACAGGCTAAAGCTCCAAAGGCATTGAGTTTTTCTCAGATAGTAAAAGCTGCAGTCACTGAATTTCCACCTGTAAGATAGTTATTTTATTTTAGCATTTAAGAAAGCTATAAAGACTGATCTCTTCCGGCAGGCCTAGTATCTAGTGGAATTTTAGGATGCTTTTAGTATGTTTTTAGTATGTTTTTTAGGAAGTTTTAACAATGTATATACTATGTTTTTAATCAATATTTTATATATTTTATACTTACTGTTGTTTCCCGCCTTGATCAGGATGGAGAGGTGGGTAAGAAATAAAATTATTATTATTATTATTATTATTATTATTAATGGAATCCTCCAGGAAAAAAAGAGGGTTCCATCCTTAAAGTCAACCTGGTAATTATTCTAGACAGAAGACAGCAACAACTCCTTGCTTTGGAGTGTTTTCCTCTCTTGATATGCTTCAGTGCACCCAAAATGGCTTCAGCACCTTGGTTAGCTCCTTCAACATTCTGATTGAAACCCAGAGTGGATTCACCATCCCACCTCTGAGCATGTTCAGATGAGGGCAACCAGGATGATCAGGGGTCTGGAAACAAAGCCCTATGAAGAGAGACCGAAAGAACTGGGCATGTTTAGCCTGGAGAAGAGAAGATTGAGGGGAGACATGAGAGCACTCTTCAAATACTTAAAAGGTTGTCACACAGAGGAGGGCCAGGATCTCTTCTCGATCCTCCCAGAGTGCAGGACAAGGAATAATGGGCTCAAGTTAAAGGAAGCCAGATTCCAGCTGGACATCAGGAAAAACTTCCTGACTGTTAGAGCAGTACGACAATGGAATCAGTTCCCTAGGGAGGTTGGGGGCTCTCCCACGCTAGAGGCATTCAAGAAGAAGCTGGACAACCATCTGTCAGGGATGCTGTAGGGTGGATTCCTGCATGGAGCAGGGGGTTGGACTCGATGGCCTTGTAGGCCCCTTCCAGCTCTGCTATTCTATGATTCTGTGATATGATTCTATGATTTTACATTGGAGCCACCAGCTTCCACTGGCCGGGACTCAATTCAGGAGGTTGTGGGGGGGAAACAAGAAAAGTGAGCATGTACAGAGTGCCTCCCATCACCACCAAGGAGCCCACATCCAACCTTAACACTTGTGTGACTGGAGAGAAGAGCTTCTCAATGCTGCTGCCAACCGGAGAAGCAATGAGCTCATTTTACTCATCCGACACACCGTCCATCTGCCTTGCGGCTCCCTGCCTTGCCCAGAGGGCCAGGAGAAGAGCGAAAGCCAATGATGGACCCACTGACCCTTGTTTGACTTGGGCGCATACGGGGAGATCCCAACAGATTTCTCTCCCCTCCCCAGCTTCTTTTTGAGACCCTTGCAACAATATATTTTGAGGTTCATACAGGCAAACAGAAAAGAGCGGGAAAACACCAAAATGTGAAGGGGTGGGGGAAGAGAGGTGTCCCCCATGGTACTGAAGGCCTGAGGCTTGAAAAGCAGTTGGGTTCACACAAAGTTTTCCCAAAAGGTCACTATGCAGTATGGTAACTTATGGCTTTGCTGTCAGTTTTCATAAAGCCTCTTCTCCTAACAAGGAGATGCCTGGATGGGGGGAGCGAGAGAAAGAATTTTGTTTGGAGCCATTAGTGGGGCCCGTCCCACCCCCCACAAACCCTATTAGTGGGCTTTATTAAAGCAACCCAGACAAAGAGCAGAGATGCCCTCGTTAATGGAGAGCCTCCGATAATTACTCCGGCTCCTCTGCTGCTTTTGGGGCCTGAATGGCCTTTGAATAATGTTTCTCTTGCTGTGGTCACAGACAATGTCCTAGCAGACTGCTCTAAACGGTGCCAATCCCATTAGCGGAAGAATAGCCGGCCCTCTTTCTATGGAAGTGGATGTTTGTTTGTGGTGGCGGTGGCGGTGGTGGCGGCCTTGCAGTGGGAACGAACTATGCCCACGGCCCGATCGCTCCTGTGAGGCGAGGAAGCCGTGCCAGGAAAGGCTCATTCAAAAACAATCTCCCTGTTTAAAAGGACCTGAGCTAAGTGGCTTGGGAAAGACGGAGCCTGCTGGCATAAGAGCCCACAGATGGGAACAGCTCATCAAAAGGGGAACTAAAACATAGCTCATATTGAACGTTGAAGAAAAGGTAATTGCTTTGAGCGCTGAATTCCACTGGGTAGTTTTTTCCCCCTGTCTCCAAGGGCCAGTTTCACTATTACATTTTTCCTCCGTGGAAAGGCTTTGGGGCGATTCGTATGGAGAATATAAACGGAAAGCTACCGAGCCATGTACAAGGTCTTGTTGCTGACAAAGAAAGCCCTAAACAACTCATAACCAGGATACCTAGGCCACAGCTAGGCCCAAGGTTTATCCTGGGATCATCCAGGGTTTGCCCCTGCCTGAGCACTGGATCCCCTGTGTGTCACCTTGATGAACAGGTTTCACCCCTGGACCATCCAGGGATAAACCTTAGGTCTAGCTATGGCCCTAGTTGTCTTCCCCTATAAATACTCAGTCAACACCTGCAGTCTTCTGAGGAGGTCTATTGTAGGCTGACCATATGACTGGATTTGCCCGGGGTTTTGATGACAAATCCGGGAGGGGGAGGGGAAATCCGGATTTTTTTCCAAAGAGCAGCTCTAATGGGAATTAACAAAAATGCTTATAACTCTGTCATTTTTTAAGATAAAGTCATGAAACTTGGCATGATGGTAGATCTTAGGAAGGGCTTTAGTCATACCAAATTTTAAACAGATCCGTTCATCCATTGATTTTTTAGGATTTTTTTAAAATTGAGGTTTTAAAATTATTTTTAAAATCGTCATTTTTAAAGATAAAGAGATGAAAGTAGCCACCATGATAGCTTTTAAGTAGAGCTTTAGCCATACCAAATTTGAAACAGATCTGTTCATCCATTGATTTTTAGAATTTTTTTAAAATTTGAGGATTTAATTTTTATTTTTAAAAATGTTATTTTTAAAGATAAAGAGATGAAACTTGGCACCATGATTGCTCTTAACAAGAACTTTAGCTATGCCAAGTTTGAAACAGTTCTGTCCAACCATTGAGTTTTAGGATATTTTTTTTAAAAAAATTGAGGTTTTAAAATTATTTTTAAAAAATAACTTTAACATGGCGACCATGTTGTCCTCCTTTTTGGTTTCCAAAATATGGTCACCCTAGTCTATTGGTCATTCTGCGGCCAATGTCATGTCAAAGTAGTGTCACATAAGTGGGCCTTCTCAGTGGTGGCACCTGCTTGTTGGAATACTCTCACATGTATAGATTGAGAGCGAGAAACAGTGACTTAGTTTTAAACACCTCTTGAAAGGACACTTGTTCATACAGGCTTTCCCTGGCCTGTGAGGGGCTCTCCTTACCTTGTTTTACTGTTTGCAGTGTGGTAATGTCCTAAATTATGTATTATTTTCATCTTGTTTTCATCTTGCTGAGTTGTATTTTGTTGTGAACAGCTTAAGCATTTCAATATATTAAGTGATATACAAGCAAAATAAATAATAAAAAAAGCAAAATGGATTTCTGAGGAAATATGATTTATGCACAAAAGAGCAGAATTCCTGTTGACTCCGATTTGTGGACCTTTCCTGTAAAAAACAAACACCAAACTACATTTCCCATCCCAAAGCAGTGTTTTCTACCTCGATAGCTTAAAGCATTCCCATGTGACACTGTTTAGGTAATCAAAGGAGCAACTCCCACTTTGTGTAAACAGAGTGCTTTATTAAGGTGGTTCCTTACAGAAGAGTTACAGTCTCTTCCTTTGTCTACTCCTCTTTCACTTCCTGTTCCTATTACATATTCTACTTCCCTGTTATTGCGGTTCCTTTAATATTGTTACACCATGGAAGAAAATGATTTCTTTGGAATCTGTCTTCCAACAAAGCGAGATTCCTCCAAAGTGAACAAAGATGGCCAAACCCTTCAATTTCTACAATCAGGCCATCCTTTTCCTTGACCACCAGAAGGCCAATGCAGACACTTTGGAGCTTCTAAACAATGAATAAGTCCATACTATTATTTCCATTTAAAGCACCTACCACTGTCTTAGGAGCTGTAGCAGCCTACCCTAACCTGGTGCTCTCCAGATGTTTTAGTCTGTAACTCTCATTTTCCCCAGCCAGCACGGCCAATTGCAGTTCAAAACACCAGGGGAAGGCTGAACTATCCACAAATGAAAAGACTTTTAACAGCACGATAGGATAGACTATTCAGAAGTAATTCCTGTTGAGTTCAATGGGATTTACCCCCACAAAAGTAGATATAGAATTTCAGCCTAATTGTATTTTAAGTTTTGTCGCAAACATTAATTGATCAGTTAGATTATTCAATTAAAAATCTTTCATCTGCAATCCTAAACCCACTAACCCATGATTAAACCCCATTGAGCACCAAAGGACTTACTTCTGAGTAGATATGTATAGGACTATGCTAGTAATCAACTAAAAAGCCACCTCAATTGACGAAGCAATACATTTAAAATTTGTTAATATAGAAGTACTTCTAAAAGCTGCAGATGGCAGGTTCCATCTTAGAAGAAGCATTTCCACCCTACTTACTCTCCTCCAGTTGTCCATGAATACAGGTTAGGGTGGCCATGTGTCCTCTTTTATAGAGAACTATCCTCTGTTTTGAAAGTATCCGGTTTGAAGGGCCGGTATAAAGATAAAGGCTAATCAGAAAAAAGAGTTGGGCCTTGAAAATGTCAATCAGCAGCATCTGGACAGCAGACTGAGCAAAGTCACGTGGCCAGAGTCTTCCACACTTACGGTGAGATGTACTGTATTTCTAGTTAAATTAGAGTAATTATTTCTACATTCATATAACACACCATATGCAAATGGGTGTCTTTTGTGCCCTTTGGGTGGCGATTCAGAACTGGCCACCTGCAGCCAGTACTCTGCAATATCTATCTAGGATGCTGCACATAATAATAGTAAATGTGTTATAGCTCTGAAGATGCCTCTCCAAACCTTTTCTGTCTGTTTCATTTCAAAGGCCTGTGATAAGAAATTCACTTGAAGTTATTGAACTGATACAGTGATAGTCACTTTTCTCCTCCACTCCTGGGCCAGTATTTATTATTTATTTATTTTTCAAATATTTATATATCACTTCCCATTAAAAAAAAATCCCAGAGCAGTTTGTAATCAATTCTGAAGCGATAAAACACAACACTGTTATAAATTACAGCGTTCCAAGGAAAAGTCATTCTCCAAATTTAGATAAACACAGGTAAGAGGTTTTTAATTAAAACTGAATGCATCCAATTGTCATATCGCATAGGTCATTCCAAAGCGTGAGCACCACCACAAAGACCATTGCCATGTTGCCAACTGGTGGAGCTGTACAGGGCATGCCACAGACAACAAATTCTCCCCTAAAGATTGTAGTGATTGAATGGGTCTATAGAGAAGGTGATCTTTCAGTTAACCTGGTCCTAAGTCGTTTCAGGATTTATATGTCAATAATAATACCTTGAATGTCGTAAACCGGCAGGCGGTGCCGCTCTTTCAGTACTGGCGTTATATGTGTGTGGCAAGGAATTCATTCCACTCAACAGCCTTGCTGTAGCATTCTACAGCTTCAAGGGCAGCCCCACATAGGCTGAGTTCAGATGACACACTAATCAACTGTAGTTTCCCATTCTGTTCCTATTGTACACACACGCACCCCAGTTGATTAGCGTGTCGTCGGAACTCAGCCATAGAGTGCATTACAGTAGTCTAGTCTCAAGGTTACCAATGAAGGGATCACAGTGGCTGTATCACCTGCATGACAGGCACAAAATCAACATGTGAAGCCTATCACGTGAAAGAAAATGATAAGAGAAAGCTTTACCTGTTGAAGTCATGCCTGTGCCTGATCTGAATTTCCAATGGCACAGGAGCATCATCAGGAAATAAAGAAAGAGAAGAACCAGCACCCATATCTTGGCATACATAGGAATAGGTCTTACACTAGAATCCAGGTCTTAGACTACAAGGCTTAGAGTGAGGCCTGTACTTTGACAAATGCAACTTAAGTTTGGTTCCATTGTCATGGCTACCCCTGCTACAATTGTTTTGGGAACTGTAGTTCTTTGAGGTTTTATAGTTCAAAAATCAAAATTTCTATTGTTCTTTCGAGGATTCCGTTATACTTGTTTTAAACCTGGAGAATGACTGCCCTTTGTCCAACGTATTAAATTGCCAGCCCTTTACTCAGCCACTGTACCTTTGTATATGTTTAGGCTGATATAAAACTAGGCAGATGATAACCAAAGTATCTTGTAAACAGAAAAAACAACCATACATTCTGTAATATTCGCAGGTATTAAGGGCTAAATGTGCAGTCCTAGGCTTGTTTAGACAGAAGAGTCCTATACCCCACCCACCGCCTAAATATGCATAGAATTGCACCCTAAGCATAGTTCTCTTGCAGTGCAATCCTATATACGTGTACTCAGCTGTTACTTCCAATGGAACTTAGAAATGCAATAAATAATATTTTAACTTGTTTTAAATTTGTAATTTTGCATTGCTGCTGTTTTTATCCGGTTGAGCTTTTATATTTTATTTTATATTACGGTTTTATAATACTGTTGTTTTATACTTTGGTTTTAATTTTTGTGAACCGCCCAGAGAGCTCCGGCTATTGGGCGGTATAGAAATGCAATAAATAAATAAAACTCCCAGGTAAGTGTTGCAGCTTTAAGTCTAACCCTTACTATAGCTTGCCCTGAAGTTATGAGGTTTTATTTTCTAAATTACGTTGGTGTGTTGTTGTTTTGGCAGGGTATTAGAAATACATGAATGCATCGCAACAGATCTGAACGTCCTAAAAAAAAGAAAGAAAAAAGACCAGCCTGCTGTGGGAATCTATATGTTATTCTCTTTAAAACTCAAGGATGATGAAATATAGTTTTGGTGACTTGAGGCCCCCTGTTCCCCAGCCGTCACACCCTGCAGCATGGTCTGTAGGGTGGGGAGGGCAATGCTGCGGACCGGAACCTTCTTGCCGGTTTCTGTTTCCCGGCTGAGGAAGGGAGGAATTTGAGAAGAGAACTGAGAGAAGATTGTAAACAGAGCAGCCCCGGAGACGGCTGAATAATGCTGCCGGTGTGTGTTGCCGGTCATTGCGGAGAGACCAAAAGAAAGACACCCCGTGGGAGGATAAACACGAAACATTTTGCCTGTGTGGAGCTCCCGTGAGCCAGGTAAACGGTCCCTCTATTTTAAACTTCTTCATTTGCGGTTGAATGTATGTGTTCTGAATATATAGTGTTAGGGTAAAAAAAAAAACCAACAAGAGGGGAGGGAATAGGAAAACCAGACAAGTCCAGATTCAGTGACCATTTCTTTTATTGAACTACACGTGTAGGAGGAAACTCACCCTCCACGGATCGAAGACGAGCTTCCCTACCCATCATCCACAACCAACATCTTTTCTAACATCCCCAGCCCCTCCTGATGAGCTCATGGCTCCTCCCATCCCTTATTGATTGCAGAGTTGTACATTTTCCATAAATGCAACTATGTCTAACAGCTAACAATACATAATATTGGGACAACTATGCCCTGTTTATGTAACTTACTGCACCATATGAGCCCCCCATGCAAGGGTGGGCGGAGCTGGCTTTGCTGACCACTGGGGAGGGGGTGGGGGTGGTTTGGGTGATAACAAGGAGCAGTGCGCCGAAGTGTCTGGGATCATGACAACTCAGATCCGGGATCCAAGCCTTAGAAGCTGTGTTTTTGGAAACTGCTACATTCGCTGAGCAGACTAAACCCTGCTCTGGGGGGGGGGGGGGGTGAGTGCAGGGCAACCTTGAGTAACCGGCCAACCGCATTCTGATGACTCTTTATTAATGAACAGAGGAAAAGGTCTGGTGGCAGAGCCTTGAGAGCTTGGTGTACACTTTTTCCCCTAGAAAAGGGGTCTTTTGGTGGGGTTCTTTTGATCACTTTAACAATAGGCATATCCAAGGATGCTCTATTCAAATGCACACACAAAACCACCTTCGAAGTTCCTGAGGTGTCTCCAGTTATGAAAATGGTAAACATCTGTATTTGTATATTGTGCCTACACCTGTACTCAGTTATCCTCTTTGCCCTATGTTTTAAATAGTTTCGTTGAGACACACCACGGCACACACACGTCCCGTCTCTCTGATATAATATACACTCTTATAAAATCAAGCTATTTATTCTTCTGCCTAAATCACTGTGTGTGTCTAACCTAAATTATGCAAGATTAGGTCATCTTGTTATGGGTGTGGCTCTACCTTTGCCTCTTTGACAAAATAACCATGACAATAGTAGAAGAAACGCAAAGCTGTGTGAGCAGCCTTTTCGTAGAAAAGGATAAAATAACGTCTGTATATAAACGATATTTTATCTTTACTATAATAGCTGACTTTGTGGTGTATATTCTTTTTTCTCTTTAATTTTTTTTATCCCACCCTTCTTCTAAGTACCTCAGGGTGGTGTACAGGCCTCTCCTATCCTTACCCCTTCTGCTTTTATATTCACAACAGCCCTGGGAAGTATGTTAGGGTGAAAGATAGTGAGTGGCCCTAGATCACCCAATTACTTTAGTGGCAGAGTGGGATGATTTGAATTCAGATCTCCCTGAACTACAGATTTCTTCCAGAACACGCATATTTTAACTGCACAACGCAAAGTGTTAAGAACAATTCCATTTATTGCAACCAGCCCTACTGATGACAGTATATATATAACCATATTTTAATATGTAGCTATTTAGAACTGGGCAATTATATTTGGCTTT
This sequence comes from Elgaria multicarinata webbii, assembly GCF_023053635.1. NCBI lineage: Eukaryota > Metazoa > Chordata > Lepidosauria > Squamata > Anguidae > Elgaria > Elgaria multicarinata. The sequence continues at coordinate 21,795,610 of NC_086172.1, forward strand.
AGGAAAACAAATGTTTAGGACTGTAATTTTAAATATAATTAGTTGTGAGTCAATCTAATGATAAAGACTTATTCATGAGGAAATGTCTTCAGGATTGGCATCCATCCTATTTTTAATCTGATTTAAGATGCAATCCTATACCCATATACCATTGATTTAATCTGATTTAAGATGCAATCCTATACCCATATACCATTGAACCTGGTGGGACTGACTTCTGAATAGACATGCATAGGTTTCTGCTGATAGTTCCTATAAATTTTCAAAAACACAAATTATTTCACAATAACCAATAACATATAAAACTCATTGACATAATGCTACCAGTGTGGTGTAGTGGTTAGAGTGTTGGACTAAGAGTTGGGAGTTCCGAGTTCTAGTCCCCACTCAGCCTCTGGGTGACTTTGGGCCAGTCACAGACACTCAGCCCAGCCTACCTCACAGTGTTGTTGTTAGGATAAAATGGAGAGGAGGATTATGTATGCTGCTTTGGGTTCCCTGGAGGGGGAAAAAGGAGGGAAATAAATTTCCTTGGAGGGAAATAAATTTCCTTGGAGGGAAATAAATGCAATAATAAATAAATATAAAGTATATAAATAAACAGTAGTAAAATGTCATAATTGTAGATAATATTGCCTAGATAGGAAGTGAGCTGACTTTATCTACTCTCTATCTGCCAGTTATTTGTTAGTGCTGTTTAAGGTAGCTAGAGGTAGAACACCTTCAAAGATTCGGCTGGGTCTGAGTTGGCAGACAGGCTTGTAAAAATGTTGGTGAGTTAGGGCTCAATCCTATACACCTTTAGACAGAAAAAGTCCTACAACTCCCAGCGTGCCTGGCTGGGGTCATGGTAAGAGTTGTAGGGCTTTTTTATATATCTAAACACACATAGGATTAAACATTTGGTGCAGAGTTGTCCATTCCACTCTAGAATACAGGCAAAGATATAATCCAGGTCAATCATAGTGAAAGATTCAAATTTCCTGAATTTGATTCAATTAAAGTTTCCCCCTCTCCTCTGCTGCTCATGGCCACTCTAACTTTAAATAAATAAAAATAAAAATCCAATTTAAAAGTGGCATATCAAACTTTAAAGCTGGTCTGGAAATTGGGGCTGGAATAATCCTTGTGGGTACTTGGTCAGCTAAAAATTTGATGCTAGTATCATCCCTGTTTTGTGGGATCAGTTTCCGTTGTTGTGGCCTCGTGACATGGACAAAGTGTTAGGAGCAGTGCAGCTGGCCATGTGCCTTCTAGATCCTTGCCCTACTTGACTAATCAGAGCTAGCTGGTGGGGGGTGGGGATGGGAAAGACTGTGTGGGTCCAGAGTGTGGTACATGCGTCTTTATATGAAGGGGTGGTGCCTGCTGCCCCTAGGGAGGCAGTAGTGTGGCCACTCCTGAAGAAATCCATTCTGGACCCAATGATATGTGACAACTACCACTTCTATTTGAGAGGGTTGAGATAGGACAACTGCAGGCACTCCTGGAGGATATTGGTTGTCTGGACCCATTTCAATCTGGATTCCAGCCTGGTTATGGGTGAAAAGAAGGGAGAAACGAATTCTCAGGATGCTGAACTTTTTACTGTAGATTGTAATCTACAATAAAAGGTTCAGCATCCTGAGAATTCGTTTCTCCCTTCTTTTTGCTTCATTGGATGCTTTTCTCTCCCTGCTTTTGCTTTCAGCCTGGTTATGGGACTGAATCGAGCCTGATTGTCCTGATGGAGGGACAGGGGGAACGCGACCGTTTAATTCTTTCATTGGATTTTGATACCATCAGCAATGGTACCATGCTGGACTGGCTTTGTGGGTTGGGCATTGGAGATACTGTGTTACAGTGGTTCTGGGACTAGTTGCAGGATTGATATCATTGAGTTGCTATCTCTCGGCTCCCTGGCAATTGAGCTGTGGGGTTCCGCAGGGTACCATCTTGTCCCCAAGGTTGTTTAACCTCTATAGGAAGTCTCTGGAAGCTGTCATTAGGGATTTGGAACAAAGTACTCTCTGTCTCCCTGTGACATCTGTCTATGCAAGTCCTATATCAGTAACTAACAGTGGAGTAAGTGATGATTTGGATGAGGGCAATAAAGTGACATTTACTTCTTGCAAGATGGCGGCCCTGTGGTTGAGTGGTTTCCAAGTCTGGGAGGTAGGATTATTGCCTGTTCTAAGATAGGGTTGTACTCCCTCTGAAAGAACAGGTCTATAGTCTGTGGGTACTCCTGGGTCCATCTCTGTCACTGGAAGCCCAGGTGGCCAAAACGGCTCAGAGAGCCTTCTACTAGCTTCAGCTAATACACCAGCTACAACCTCTCATGGACAGGCATAATGTGGCCTGTCCACATTATGGACAGGCAGTGGTGCAGGTGTTAGTAGGCTCAAGGCTGGATTACTGCAGTACATTCCATGTGGGGCTGCCTTTAAGTTTGCCCTGGAAGCTGCAGCTAGTGCTTGGCTTTTGTTACGGGCTTCCCCATGTAACACCTTTGCTGAGGGAACTACTACACTGGCTGCCTATTGGGACCAGGATATTTGACATAGCCCTTTTTGTCTTATTAGCCTGCCCAGTCACTGAGGTCATCAGATGAGGTGCGCCTGGTGGTTCCACATGGAGCTGAGGTCATAGAATCATAGAATAGCAGAGTTGGAAGGGTCCTACAAGGCCATCGAGTCCAACCCCCTGCTCAGTGCAGGAATCCACCCTAAAGCATCCCTGACAGATGGTTGTCCAGCTGCCTCTTGAAGGCCTCTAGTGTGGGAGAGCCCACAACCTCCCTAGGTAACTGGTTCCATTGTCGTACTGCTCTAACAGTCAGGAAGTTTTTCCTGATGTCCAGCTGGAATCTGGCTTCCTGTATCTTGAGCCCATTATTCCGTGTCCTGCACTCTGGGAGGATCGAGAAGAGATCCTGGCCCTCCTCTGTGTGACAACCTTTTAAGTATTTGAAGAGTGCTATCATGTCTCCCCTCAATCTTCTCTTCTCCAGGCTAAACATGCCCAATTCTTTCAGTCTCTCTTCATAGGGCTTTGTTTCCAGACCCCTGATCATCCTGGTTGCCCTCCTCTGAACACGCTGCAGCTTGTCTGCATCCTTCTTGAATTGTGGAGCCCAGAACTGGACGCAATACTCTAGATGAGGCCTAACCAGGGCAGAATAGAGAGGAACCAGTACCTCACGTGATTTGGAAGCTATACTTCTATTAATGCAGCCCAAGATAGCATTTGCCTTCCTTGCAGCCATATCGCACTGTTGGTTCATATTAGCTTGTGATCTACAACAATTCCAAGCTCCTTCTCGTTTGTAGTCTTGCTGAGCCAAGTATCCCCCATCTTGTAACTGGGCATTTGGTTTCATTAAGAGCCCATTCTGTGCATTTGGCCCATTAAGAGTCCATTCTGAGTCGAGCTTCCAGTGTACAGGCGCTCTCTCTGTGGAATTCCCTGCTAGTTGATGTCAGGCAGGTGCCAATGTTGTTCCGTTTTCAGCATCTCCTAAAGACATTGTTATTTAAACAAGCTTTTCCTGAATGACCAGCCATGATTTTGGTATTACAACTTGATCTTAAATAAAAAAAAAAAATCAAATGTGCTGTTAAATAAAATAAACAGTTGCAATATTTGGGCTACAATATTACTATGAATTACTGGTAGGTGGGGACTAAAGTCCCCCCTGAAGGCAGTGAGGCCGAGGCATACTTCTGCCTGACGACGCATAGGCAGGCATGCCTGTAGCAGCTAAAAGGCAGTGCTGCAGCATCTTTTGAAATTACCTGGTTTATTAGTTTCTCCTGCCTCCGATTCTGTCACATGAGCCCATAAAATATAACACAAGTCTTTCACCCCACGACCGCCCTTCCTTCCTGGTTCAGTTACACTGCAGGAACCACCCAACTGAAATGGTTAAAAATGTCAGTATGGTTGCTCACAGCCTTCTTTCTGATCATCCTCCCTCCGGCTTAATGATCTCATCTCTAGCGAGGTCTGTTGCCTTTATTGCATGACTTGCTTTTGTTTGTGCTGAGCTGAGGTGATGCTTCAGAGTTGCCTCCATGGCAGGAGGAAAATGCTCATACCTGCAAGGTTTTCGTTTGGTGTGGCGGGGTGGCTATTTCATTCCAAGGTCAATGTATTTCTGCGTTAATCAAGTGCACAATCTGGTTGAGAGTGAAACGGGGACAGATTTTCCCGGACTGAAACATAGAGCCTCGCTGGTGGGGGGGGGGGGGGAACCAAGGTTGTTATCTCTTCATTCAAGAATAACTATAAGCCCTGAGCATTCAGGGGGCAGCGGCAGCACTTGTTTGGTGGAGTAGATGAGTATCTTTTCACTCCAACTCAGGTCCTGGATGTTTCCTTTTGCTTAAGTTGGGAGTGGGGTATTGTGTGGGCTCCCTGCCTTCTACTAGTCCAGGCCTGCAAAACTTGGGCCCCACCTAGCCAAACTGTCTGCCCTGTGCTTGACAACCTCCCTATTCTTGCAATTCTAGGCAGGGGAGAGTAGCAGTAGATATATTGATCCCCTGGTCAGCTTCCATACATGGCCGGTAAACTGTGCTTTGCTTGCCAAGAAACAAGTACTAATCAGTTCAATTCAAATATTACCCTGGGACAAATGCTTTCTCCCTGCTAGAGTTTCTTCCCGCCCTCCTCCCATGTGCTGATTATCAGTTGCAGGCAGTTAAGCAGTTTTCCCAAAGGACTTTGCTTTTTTCCAAAGGGACATTGTGGCTGCCTTTATTTCTCTTTCTTCTGAGTTATCTGCAACTGGGTCTGGAAGAAGGCTGGGCCCTCCCAGCCAAGTCGTTTCTTTGTCTTTCATTTGTTTTAGGGGCTTTTCACCCACCTGACTAGAATCAGCACTCGCTGTGCTTTTTATCAGGTTCATGCTGCCCTGAGTGATTCCGCCCATGCCAGCAGAGGTGCGTGTTGCGTCACTTTCTTGGAGAAAGCCATGGAAACATCTCCATACAATGTTCATTGTTGGGCAGCAGTGTGGCTCTGCTCGGCTGGAGTTTTGACACAGCTTCTATAAGAATGTTTGAAAATATGATTCCTGGCTCCATGAAGCTTGACCTGCTTGTTTCTTAACTCACAAAGGCCCATCACGTCAAAGTTTAATAATATCTGTTTTAGCCTATGTGATGAGCCTTCCTCAACCTGGAGTCATCCAGATGTTTCAACTAACAAACCCCATTATCCCTGACCATTGGTCATGCTGACTGGGGCTGATGGGGCTTGTAGTCCAAAACATCTGGCGGGCACCATGTTTGTTTATTTATTTATTACATTTTTATACCGCCCAATAGGCGAAGCTCTCTGGGCGGTTCACAGAAATTAAAACCATTAGGAACATAATAAAACATCCATCAAGCTAAAAAGCCAAATACAAAATACAATATAAAAAACACAACCAGCATAAAACCACACAGCAGAAATTGATATACCGTATTTCTTCGATTGTAAGACGCACACTAATTTCAGTACCACCAACAGAAAAAAAAAACCCTAAGACACCCGCGATTCTAAGATGCACCCCATTTTTAGAGATGTTTATATGGGGGGAAAAGTGCGTCTTAGAATTGAAGAAATAGGGTAGGATTAAAATACAGAATTAAAACAGCAAAGTTTAAATGTAGATGTTAAAATACTGAGAAAATAAAAAAGTCTTCAGCTGGCGACGAAAAGAATACAGTGTAGGCGCCAGGCGGACCTCTCTGGGGAGCTCGTTCCACAGCCAGGGTGCCACAGCGGAGAAAGCCCTCCTCCTAGTGTTGCACAAGTTCTTTGCCCTTAGGGACGAGATCCAATCAGCTCCTAAGCACAACTCCACACTTCAGCGACAGAGGGTTCAAAAGCGCTTTTATTGATTATAGTCAAGATCTGAGTCTCTTCAAAGGCGAGCAGTCAGACAGAGAAATTGGGAATTCAGCACAGCATTTGAAGCCTGCAAAGGGCAGGGCCCAGTAGCAGCATGAGCCAATCAGAACGTAACACTGGAGCATAGCTAATCTCTGTTCAACAATCCCTTTGCCTTACAGTGGGTTACAGTAAGCTAACTTTTGCCTGGAGCTGAGGCCATTGTTTTCGTTAGATAAGACAGATACAAGTAGACATCCAAGGACACACCCTCGCGTACGTGACATTTCGCCTGCTGTATAATGGCTACTTCACAGCTTCCTTTAGAAAATGGAGGCACCTATGCTAACATTAGTAGCTTGAGAAAGTCTAGTATAAGCCAATGGCAGACTAGGACTGTGTCCAGACAAGCACTCTGGACCCATTTCATTTCATTTCTCTCTGCTACCTTGTTGTTATGATATGAGTCTTTGTGCATTACCTGTTTTATATATTCTTTGTCGTTCCAAATGGCTTGGTTTTTTTTAATTTTCAAGAACATACCCTGGCCTATGATTCTGGCTTGATGGGAGGGAGAGACAAGCCAGAGGTCCCCGTTCAAATGTCACGCTAACCAAGACAGAGACGGAGCATCCCTGCCTAATGGCAGGAAAAGTCAGGTAGGAGCAGTTGAGCCACACGCACAAGCACATCACCTAACTTGCAGTATCACAATATTTTTTATTGGCCTCTATGATTGTTTCCCACTCCTGGGGAGCTTGTCCTGAGCAAGCAGCACAATAAACTGCCAGTGTGGACAACCTCTTAAGATTAATTTAGGGCTTGATTCAGCAAGGTGATAAACTATTTCTGAATGCCTGGTGTTGATGATGATTGTGGCAGCAATGTGTCTGCAGTTCTTGCAACAGCCTTTTGGGCCGGGTGATAGTTAGAATGGGAACATTTAGGTGAAAGGAGAAGGTTGCTTAAAAGCCAACATGAGTTCTGGTAAATACTAAAATCAAGGAGGATAGGTGTTTCCAGGAATTCACCTGAATGCCTCTGAGCACTGCCATGTTTGTAGAAAAATTTGATACCTTTTTCAGCCGTTTGCATACATGCTCAGTCTGGGTGATGACGCACAGAACGCTTTGGAAAGGTCACTGCGCCACATGATTTCCTTGGAATGAGTCAGTGTTTGGCCTTTATTCTACCTTTGCACTGAGCCACTTCTTATTTCCGCAATTCCAGGCCAGCTGGTGAGGTTTCAAACTGGAAGTCATTCTGAAACAAGCAGGAAAATGAATCCTGCTAATCACATTGTAGGACAGTTTCCACCCGGGAGGGAGGGGGGACGCATTCCTTTGTCAAATGGCCATAAAGCTGGCTAAAGACCGTGGCAGGATCTTCATAAGGCCGTAGGTACAACAGTTTAGTAGTCAGGAGTAGGGGATACCTTGATACAGAGCACTGTTTACCAATAGAACCAGAGCTTTGGGTGATATTAATAAGTGTGGCTAACGGTACTTCCTTTTTCCATTTCTGCATTTTCAGTCGTGCTTGTGAGGGGATACAGGGTGGTTTAAAACGCTGCTGTTCTCTGAATGATCATTAACAGATACAAATCACTGTGGAGAATGATGGATGACATGGTCTTTAGATAACTAGCATATCACCCTGATAGATTTCCTTAGGATCCTCTTTGCTTGGAACTTTCCTCATTGGTTTAATTAAGAGCAGATTTGCTGTCACCATGGAGCTAAACTGAATATCTGGCTTACCACTTATACGCGTTGGAGCTACTTTAGATGAAACCCAGCTGAGTTCTAGCTTCAGTTGCTGGAGTTCCGGATCAGATGTTCCTGTGTTTCCTACCAGCTTCATCTGTGAGCTAACAGGGACTGGGGAAGATGAGAAACTGGAGGAGAGGGCAAATAGGTTTCTTAATTCAGGGAGCATAAACTGGAATCTATGATGAGGGGAAATTGCTGGGTTGATTAAAGTGGCATCCCCCTTATCCATTGAAGGCCCCTTTCAGTGTTTCAGCAATGAGGGCTAGGAACATGCTTTTGAAAAAGTAGTATTTCTTTCCCATAGTTGAGCCCCATAAGATGGACAAATGAACAGTGCGGTGTGAGGTACCATTGCTCCACACTGTCTTTCTGCCCTAGAGCTTTTAAAGCTTCAGGCAGCTCTCATGCTGAACCTCTGAAATGCACACTGACAACAAGAATTTGGGAACTTCCACGATCATTTTCCTCATCTATCCATGCCAGTTCCCAAGCTTCTGCCATGTTGTTGACAGTGCACTCTGCTTAATGACCAAGAGTAGGATCCAAGATAGGGTTACACAGGTGGGGAGCAGGCTTGGTTCTTGGTGGCTCCCATTAACTTCTGTGGGACAAAGTGTACTCGGGTTACAATCTGCTTCTCTGTTCAGAGAAGGGTAAAACTAACCTGGCCATGAGACGTGGAACACTGTGGGAGGGGTGTATGCTTACCCCCACCCCACCCCAGTGCCCCCACCCCAAGTGCTCTCCTTCGTTTTGACACTCATAAGTGAACAGTTGCCATCATCTCCTATGGGAAAGAGAATGTGGTGGTGCAGTTGGGAACACTGTTGGGGTGAGGGCAAAGCTGTCCAGTGTCCAGCACTGACAACGAATAGCCTTCCATTTACAGAGACCCTATAAGACAGGGGTGGGGAACCTAATTCAGCCCTCCAGGGTTAACCAAATGGCAACATCTCTTTCCCCCCAACCCTCTTTCAGCCAACAACTGATCACTTGGTGGCCTACTGGCTTTTGTGTAGTTTTCCCCACACTCCGATACTGAAATGCCTCTCCTAAGACTTAGTTACTGGCAGGAAAAGCTTTCAGCTTCAATAGGCTGGTGGGGTGTTTCGTTTTGTTTTTTGTAGTTTGGCCCTGCCCACACCTAGAATGTGGCTCCTGAGAACTTCTCCGAAGCTGAATTTGGCCCTCTGGCTGGAAGAGATTTCCCTCACTCCTGCCGTAAGAGGATGCAATGTGTTTCTGTGTTGAGAACACACAGATGCATTCCCCAGGGAGTCCTTGCCATATATAGGCTCTCTCACTCCACCCCTCGCAATGACAGATGTTTTGTTAGTCGTGGTAATGAAAACGATGAGGACATGTCAGCCTTATCCTTCCCTAGAAAAAATAACATGACCCACAGTTCTGGGAATCGCTTTTTATTATAATCGGCTAGTGGAAATCACTCTGCTGTTATGCAATGATGCTGAGTCATGTCTTCCCATCATAGCCTTGCGATTTATAACTGAAATAGGTTTGTTTGGCTATAAACTAGTTTTGGATGCATAGTAATAATTCAGCAAAAAAAAAAAAAAAATGGCAGAGTTCTGTAACAAGGCACTGTCAAGCCAACCAAAAAAGAGCACAAAGCTGCAATCCTATACACACACACTCATCTAGGAGTTAGTCCTGTTGAACTCTGGTAGACATGTATAGGATTGCGCTGCAAAGGTACCAGCCCATTAAAGCTCTTTAGAGCACAATCCTATGCATGTTTAGTCCAAACTAAGGCCTTAGCTAGACCTAAGGTTTATCCCGGGATCGTCCCGGGGTCATCCCTGTTCATGTAAATGACACACAGGATATCCCAAGACTAGGCAGGGACGACCCCGGGATGATCCCGGGATAAACCTTAGGTCTAGCTAAGCATGGATTCTCAACAAGGGGGGAATTTTAGGGTTCCAGGGGGCGGAATTGGGACCACTATTCAGCAAAGTATGATGTCCTGTAGATTATTAAAAACATCCCAGAAAAATGTCATGTCGTCTGCAAAAGCCAGGCCTTTGCTCTCTTTTCCCTCCCTCCCTTGCAATCCTAGAAGTTTCAAGCTTCACATTTAAAGGGGCAACGCAAAGCGTGGGAGCTGAGAATGTAAAAGGGGCCATACTTAGCGTTGCCCCTTTAAATGGGAAGCTTGACACTTCTAGGATTGCGAAGGAGGGAGGCAAAAGAGAGCAAAGGCCTGGCTTTTGCAGACGACATGACCACATGAGTTAGACTATCTTGGGAAGGGGGGAATTATATTCTGAACAATGGTGAAAGGGGGGAATAGAGCAAAAAAGGTTGAGAACCACTGAGCTACGGCCTAAGTCATACAGCTCCCAGCGTCCCCGTCCCCCCCCAGCCAACAAGCCACCTCGGAGATGCTGGGGCTTGTAGGGTTTATTTTTGTCTAAACATGCATAGGATTGCGCCCCAGATAGAGAGCTCCGAGTTCGGATCCCTCTGCCTACCCCCTGCCCTGCTGGCAAAAGCCAAGCAGGCCAAGAGGAAGATAGATACGATTTCACCTCCATTCTTCCATTTTAAAAAGCAAAGAGTGGTTAGACAGGCCTCTTAATCTGTCTAGCTATCTTACCTTTCAGTGGGTGGAGAGAGTGCCCATGGGATATTGCAGCCCCTCTCTTCACGGGTGCAGCATCTTGCTGTGCCCCAGACGCAGGGGCTACGGGATTGCTCTCTGCCAACCAAGCGTCTCCTCAGTTATCCCATCTTTTTTAATTGCCTAAACTATAAAACAAACAAACCATGGTTTCTCTATTCAGGTGGATAAACCGTTTGGCTATTTAAGTTACTATTGTTTTAGTTCTTTCTTTGATTGAAGAACGCAAGTTATTTATTGACTGGGAAATCGGGTCAAGACACTTAGCCGAATCAAGAAATGGAAACAGGTTGTTTGTCCGATTGGCACTAAAAACCCTTTCAGAGGCAACGGCTTAAATTTTAAAGCATGACAAAGCATGACGCAGTGGGTATATAGACAATGCTCTTCAGTGTGCAGTTGCTAGCAGTGCTGAGTGATAAATACGTGTGTATTGAGCAGGGCTATGGAGAGGTCAAGAGAACAGCATCAGAAACAAGTGTGACTAAGATAAAAGAAGTGCAATCAATTCTAAAAGAAAAATAGAGTAGAAGGCTATTAAGGCTTAGGTATCCCTTAAGATCTCTGAAGTGTGTGTCCTTCTGACCAAAAAGCCTAATGGGAAGCAAGGGTGTTGCCCCATTGATTTTCCTGCTTTCTCCAGAGTTTTTGAAGCCCAGAGCATGCAAATATATTTCTTATGATGAAAGAGGAATCCACCTTTGGCTCCGGTGATGTCCTGCCCTCACATCGCCCACACAAAAATCATGTATGTCCCTAATGCAAAACTGGGTTGAAAGAGGATTTCTGGAGAACATGGATGCTCTTCTGCTGCAAAGTCCATACACTCCCTCATAAATGGGCATATAAGCCTGACAGTGTAAACCAGGGATGAGGAAGCTCTGGCCTGTGAGCCAGATGTAGACCTTTTGGCCCTCCATCTAGTTCTCTGGACTCTCCTCAGGTCATGCCCCCAACTGGTCCTGCTTTGGAGTATTGATACTACCCTATGTCTTCGATTCTAAGACACACTTCCCCCCCCATATAAACATCTCTAAAAATGGGGTGCGTCTTAGAATTGTGGGTGTGCCTTAGGGTTTTTTTTCCTGTTGGTGGTACTGAAATTAGTGTGCGTCTTACAGAGAGCTTCAGCTATTGGGCGGTATAAAAATGTAATAAATAAAATCGATGGTGTCTTACAATCGAAGAAATACGGTATATGCTCTGTCCTGGTCTAGCCCCCAACCTCCAACACGGATGGAGGGAACCTTGCACAAGTTGGAGAAGGACTGCCTGAATGCAATCGTATTTTTTGTTGTTGTGCATTCAACAAAGGTAAGCATCCCATCTATAACTCCACTCACTTTTGCTGGAATGTGGACAGGCAGACTTTGACCGAGATTATGAGGACCTTGATGGGGGACAAGGTGTATTTAAGCTTGCAATGGTTCAATAAGGTGTTGGATATTAAATTAAAAAAGAAAGAACATTGTTTTACTAGTCCCCGTGGTTGTAGAGAGAAAAAAGTGAAAATTGCAGAGGAATTCTGTTTCAAGCTTACAATTTAAAGAGTGAATGGGGAAGAAAACATGCCTGATAAGCAAGGTACACTGGACAAAAGAAATCCTTGCTGTGTGAATGTGTGTATGTGCGTGTAAAATATAGGTGTGTGTAAAATATAGGTGAACAATGTGCCACTGGAGATTAGACAGGCTCCCACTCTCAATTCTTTCAAACGCCTTTTCACAAGAGTTTGGGGAGGGGGTGGTTTAAACTGGGTTGAGGGCTTTTAATGGATTGAGGATGAGGGTTTTTAATGGAATTGTCTTAATGTGGGTTGAGGGTTTTTAATGGAATTGTTTTATATGTGATTGTAATGCACCACGATACTAGAGGTGGTGAGGTGGCGCTATAAAAATGCTTTAAATAAATAAAAAATAAATTAACAATGAGCGCATGAAAGAAATGTATCCATTATATATTGCTATCACAGCTTTCACGGTCCTTCAGATACCTTCGTCCCAGGCTGTTCGGTGCAGCCTGAAGTCACTGGGCCTTACAACCTGACTTTTCCGCTTCAATAATCCTAGCGAAGATATGACTCATACTTTAACCTTTGACTGTCTATAGGCCTTTTAGCAGTAAGATATGTAAATCTGTTTGTGTTGCTCTGCTGTTGTTCTACCTACCCCAGGAGAACAACCTCACTCAAATCGTGTTGTATCATGTTTTATAGGAAAATCCAGATTCTGTGGACAGATTCTGCTGAACAGCCAACATCTTCCGATCCGGGCTTAGCATTTAGAAATGGAAGCACGAAGACAATTTGCTCTTCACTGGCACTTTTACAAATGGAAGTCAACCCCAACTCCTGAGGTCAAATACCAGGGGCGATGCTAACCACATCGATCCTGCCACTTCCAGGTTCAAGCATCGCCAGAACCTTTTCGGAGGCAGCAGCTTCTTCCGTGGTTGGGAATTTATGTTGTGTCTTGGCAGAATACCCCCAAAGTTTCAGCTCTTGACTGAAGATAAAATGGAGGCCTTAGAAGTTGATGACATCAGCCCAGCCTTGGAGGTGACTGAAGACTTCTTCAGTACCTTTGATGCCAAGCTAGAGAACGTGTCACCGCCAGAGGTATATGGGATTCAGGAAGTTCCCGAACTGGTTGGCCGTGAAGTTTTTAATAAGATCACTGCCTGTGGAGACTTGAGGAACCTGACTTCTTTGGGGCAGAACAACCTTGCTTGGGAACCCTGCAAAAATGGACTCTCGGAAACCAAAGCGCAGACTGCATTTCCTGCCAAAGAACCATTCGGAGTGCAGAGAGGGACAGTTCCAGACAACCTCTCCTGGGTGGAACAGAGGGAGGCCTCAACTTTCAACATCTTCAACATTTGCCAAAGGAGGAGGAATCGGCCCCGCTCCGTGAATGATATTATAGTGCAAAGTGAGGAAGTTGGCACTTTCAAGCCTGGCCATAACCGGTCACGCTCAGATATCAGCCGCATCGACTGGGGGGTCATCTTAAGCGGTGCCCCTTCCCAGCAGCTGTCTAATCAGGGTAACCAGGGCCCTAAGCTTTCATTCATGCCAGCTGGATTCAAAAAGGGAGAAGACATCCAAGGGAACACTGGTAAGTGCTGATATTTGTCGGCCCCTTCCAACTCTGCTATTCTATGATTTTGTTGCAGTTGGAGTTTTTTTCCCTTTTTGAGGGGTGGTCGGGGCCCCATCTCTTTTTGAAAGAGAAAAGGACAGGTTCAGCAAGGCAGCATAGTCCAGGATGGGCTTGGAGCTCTGGGCTCAGGCTTCAGTTCCCAGCTGTACCCTAGATATCAGAAAGTTCTCTTAGGCAAGTTCCCCATCTCCCAATCTTGGTTTCACCAATGGATCCTCGGAAATGCTGTATGGCAGGGTGGGGAACTTGTGGCCCTCCAGATGTTGCTTGACTCCATCTCCCGTCAGCCCCAGGCAGGATGGCCACTATCAGGGATGATGGGAGCTGTAGTTGAGCAACAACTGGAGAACCATAGGTTCCCCTACATGCATTTGCAATTGCAACACAAAGCTTTCATAGCACATTATTTATTATTATTATTATTATTATTATTATTATTTGGGGTGACCCTATGAAAAGGAGGACAGGGCTCCTGTGTCTTTAACAGTTGTATTGAAAAGGTCATTTCAGCTGGTGTCATTTGTTTATATGGAGAACCTGGGAAAATTCCCTCTTTATCACAACAGTGAAAGCTGCAGGTGCCCTGCCCTCTTTTAAATCTGGTCACAGTATAGCTGCAGTATAGCTCCTGCAGCTTTAACTGTTGTGATGAAGAAGAAATTTCACCAGGTGCGACATGCATACAAATGACACCTGCTGAAATTCCCTTTTCTATGCAACTGTTGAAGATACAGGAGCCCTGTCCTCCTTTTCATAGGGTCACCCTATATTATTATTATTATTATTATTATTATTATTATTATTATTATTATTATTAGTATCCCTCCTTTTGCCCAATGCTGGGCCTCAAGACAGCCTTACAAAGTTTAAAACATACATTGGGGTGGGGGGGGAAACAAAACCATAAATGTTTAAAATACACAACATAATTACAAGTCCTTAACATAGATGGAGGGCCAGATTATTCTCCAAAGGCCTGCTGGAACAAAAAAGTTTTAGCTTGCTTCCGGAAGCCCATCAAGGAGGGAGCCAGTCTAGCTTCCCCGGGAAGAGAGTTCCAGAGCACTGGAGCAGCCACTGAGAAGGCCCTCTCCCATGTTCCCACCAAGCGCGCCTGTGAAGATGGTGGGACTGAAAGAAAGGCTTCTCCAGAATATCTTAAAGCACAAGCAGGCTCATAAAGGAGAATACGGTCTTTCACAAATGCATCCACCACTCCTGTATGACACTTAGTGCGTGTACATGCATTATAACAACACACATGCATGTGCATTAATAGCAAAAACAGCACAGCTGGATTATTGATTGATTGTCTTTTCGCTCTGCAATTCTGGGAAGTGGCCAAGTGAGTAAAATTCTGGCTAGCTTGTAGGTAGCAATACAAAAGCCATGAGATGCCTGCTTGTGTGTGTGTGTGTGTGTGTGTGTGTATGTGTTTATTTTATGCTTTCTCCTGAACATTCTGTTGTGTTCCTGTTTGTAGAAATCCCTGCAATTAACAATGAATTACCAGTAGTAAAAGCTAGGCCATTAATTTGGGAAATAGAAATAAGAATGGGTTCTCTGGAAAGAGTAGGAGGACAAGGGGGTGTTTGTCCCTAAATAAGGTGGCCAGGCAGGGCGGTGGCCCTAGGAACATAGGAAGCTGCCTTATACCGAGTCAGACCCTTGATCCATCTAGACAACTATTGTTGACATTCGACTGGCAATGGCTCTCCAGGGTTTTGGCAGGAGACGCCAGGGATCGAACCCCCTGAATGCGATGCAATGTGTTCTTTCACTGAGCTATGGCGCCTCCCCTGCAAGGAGCCTTCATTCCTACAATGGCAGTCAGATGTTCCAAGGATGCCTGTGTTCAGCAGCAAGCTCTATCCAAAATGCACAGTGCTAGGGTGACCATATGAAAAGGAGGACAGGGCTCCTGTATCTTTAACAGTTGCATAGAAAAGGGAATTTCAACAGGTGTCATTTGTATAAATGGGGAACCTGGTGAAATTTCCTCTTCATCACCACAGTTAAAGCTGCAGGTGCCCTGCCCTCTTTTAAATCTGGTCACTCTAGTATAGCTCCTGCAGCTTTAACTGTGGTGGTGAAGAGGGAATTTCACCAGGTTCTCCATATATACAAATGACACCTGCTGAAATTCCCTTTTCTATGCAGCTGTTAAAGATACAGGAGCGGAGCCCTGCCCTCCTTTTCATAGGGTCAGCCTACACAGTGCAAAGGAGCAATTAAAACTGCAATGCTGTCTTCAGTTTGTAAAACATCCAACTGCTTCTTTAGCTAGCATTATGTTGGCTATCGACTTTGGCTACTTATGGGTCTGGAAGGAAGTAAATGTTCAAAGATTTTAGAGGGGCAAGTACCTCAGCGGGCTGGAGAAATTCATGGAGGGTAGGACTGTCCATGACTGTTACGCAGAATAGTTAAATGAAGTTTCCATATTCAATAGCAGTCTACCTTTGAATAGCCAATGCTGGTGTGTGTGTGTGTGTGAAAAGAATGGAGAAGCTCACAACTTGTACATTTCTTTGAGGCATCCAGCTGGCCGTAGTTGGAAATGGAATGCTACACTAGATGGGCCTTTGGTCCAACTCAGCGAGGCAATTCTTCCATTATTTGCAGGCAAGAACACAAATACAGCAAGGTAGTTGGCAATAATAAATGGGGCCCAGGCTTTGCTTAGACCACTAATTTCTCCTCTTCCAGTACCTGGGGAGGTTGCATGGACACAAAGAGAGATATACGTTAGCCTCTCTTAGTAACTGTTTTTGAAATACAGCGTGCGCCGAAAAGGCCTGTAATGAGACATAATACAACAAGAAAAGGAATATAATCTGCAGATGAGAAATCTTCCACTGCTCCCAGCTGGTGTTTTCTCCGCTGTTTTCTTCTTTTGGTCCTTATTTCTCAAGAAATTGCAGTTCGAGAAGAAAAAAAAGGGGGGAAGGTCACCCCAGATGTGGGCTATTTAGTGTGATTATCTCCTATTTACTGTGATGGGCTCTGATTTTTCTCTGGCTCGATTTAATTTCCTTGTTTGGGGAAAGTAAAAAAGAAATGTTGTTTCCATTGAGGAGGACAGGCGGAAAGCACTCAGAGGAAAGGTATTATGTAGTTTTGATGCATCAGGCAGGTGGGGTGACAGGAGGGGACCAAAGTAGGGAGCTGGCTGGCCAAAGGCGGGGTGTCGGTGCAGCTGTGACTCAGCCTCTCTGTGCCAGCAGCCGCTGCACAGACCCAAAGCACAGGCCAGCCTTAGCTGAATTCTAATCAAGCCGGCCACTGTCTTTGTCCCTGTTGTAAGTGGGAGCGGATGAAGCCAGTTCCCCAGAGCTTGAGAGAAGGGCTGGCAGAGAGAAGGGCTGGCTGTGAAAGATGGGGAGGGGAGAGCGCTTTGCTCTCATTCAACAAAAGACAAGCAGCCCTCCGTAGAAGCTCAAGGGAAGCGGGGTGGGTGGGGGAGGAACTGATGGATGTGGCATAAAATGTGGGAGAAGCTTGAAGTGTCATCTGTGCTTGATGGAAATAAGGACAACAGAGTGAAGTTGCAGTTGGGTCTGCAGTAGCCATGCTGTTTCCCTTATTGGATTAGCAGAAAGGGAAGATGACTGTAGAATGTGTGCCCATTATCTGCACTACAAAGGGATTAGTGTGGTTTTCAAAGAAATTAATGGCTTTTGAGTTAGCGCAGAAATCCTAATGAATGTCAGGGCCAAAGATGGAAGGCAAATAAAATTGGTTTCTTCTTCTTATACTCTTTTTGTCTCATCAACACCTCTTCTTTCTTTCTCCAATTTTGGATTGAATTTAATTATTCTCCGCCCCCCCCCCCGCAATTTATTTGAATTAAACCTCATTTTTTGTGAGCTCCACTTTGGATAGAGCAATCTTATATTCTCATTATGCCGGGGTGGGAGTTGAGGATATGGGAACAATCAAAATATCCAGTGTTTTCAGCTGGGGAGGGGAAAAACAGACAACCAGAAATACAAAAACAGCATTTAAAAAATGACAGACCTTCCTTCAGGGCCCATGGAAGCTTCCCCAGTAGCCACCATCCAGGGACTGTGTCAGCCAATGCCATGCCACCCACATGCTCTTCCCACACATGGAGGGAGCCAGTGAACTAAAAACAACAGGGACACTCCCCAAGCACACACCTCTATATCACCATACGCGGCATGTAAGACAATGCCAAAACGCACCCACACCCACTCCGCAGTCCCAGGGTCTGGTACCATGTGTACACGTCAAGGTGGTTGTGGGAACGAAGGGAACTTTGCCAGAGGTGTGGCGTGCACAGAGCTGATTTATACACTGATCATGGCACGCTTCCAAAAGAATGGGTGTTAGTGCAGTCCTGTGCATGCTTACTCTTTGTTCAATGGGGCTTACTCTCAGGGAGGTTTTAGAGCAATCCACTCTGAGGTTAGTGAGTTAAGCAATTGGCATTAGTGTGGCAAAGACCTATTATGTATTTATTTATATAGCACCAACAATGTACTTGGTGCTGTACAGAATATATAAATAAACCTAAACCTTCTGCAGCTAATTCAATTCAGAGCAAGCAATTCATGTGTCACATCTGAAGCACATTTGTGTAACCTGTAGGCTCTAATTAGAATATTAATTTTCTTTTCCTTTCAAAAGAAGCAAGTTTTGATATTATTATTATTATTATTATTATTATTATTATTATTATTATTATCTAGCAAGCCAGGAGCTACAAACAAATAGAATATACACATAAGTGCACTGTAGTTTTAAATCATAGTAAACAAAGGATATAGACTGATGACCGGAAATGTATTTCTCCGAAATGTTTGAAGTATCTTTCTATAAAGCAGTTTTCAATCATGTTATGCCCATGAATATATTCGTAATAAGTCAGTCTTAATCATTATAGCTACTGTATGTCCTAAATTCTATGGAACCATTTCACCCATTTGTGTGTCTTTTTTATTGGGGGGGGGGGGGAGAACACATTCGATTTTTTTGCTGCCATCAGAAGACTCAGAACCGTTCTAAATCTAAATTTTCTACAATATTTTGCAAGAGAATATAAGAAGAGCTATGCTGGATCAGACCAAGCGTCCAACTACTCCATCACTCTGTTCACGCAGTAGCCAGCCAGCTGTCGACCAGGGACCCATACGCAGGAAAGGGCACAACTGCACCCTCCCACCAATGTTCCCCAACAACTAGTGTATACAGGCTTACTGACTGTGATACTGGAGGTAGCACATAGCCATAAGGACTAGTAGCCATTGATAGCCTTCTCCTCCAGGAATTTATCCAACCCCCTTTTAAAATTGGTGGCCCTCACCACATCTTGTGGTAGTGAATTCCATAGCGATGTGTGAAGAAGTGCTTCTGTCCTCAATCTCCCACCAGTAAGCTTCATGAGATGACCCTGGGTTCTGGTATTATGGGAGAGGGAGAAAAATCTCTCCCTAGCTACATCCTCCACGGCATGCATAATTTCATACACCTCTATCCTGTCTCCCCTTAGTCTCCTTTTTTCCAAGCTGAACAATTCAGCTGTTGTAACATTCCCTCATAGGGGAGATGCTCCAGCCCCTTGATCATTTCAGTTGCCCTTTTCTGCACAAAGCTGTCAGAGGCATTTCAACCTCTTAGAATGGGGGAGAACTGCATAAAAATAGGAAAAATACCAGATGATTGGTGGTTGGGGTGGGATAGGGGGCATCTGGAGAACCCCAAAGGACTGGATTGAGCCCCCAGTCAAGCTGGATTGAGATTCTGATTTATTGGATTAGATGGAATCTTCTACCCCATTGTTTGGTTGATATATTCCACAACTAACTTCCACATTGGTCTGATCATGGCACAGTTCCAAAAGAATTCGTGTTAGTACAATTCTGTGCATGTTTACTCAGAAGTAAATCCCACTGTGCTTAAGGAGGCTCACTCCTTAGTAAGTTCATTAACCTCAGGGACCTTTTCCAGTAGCCAGTAAATTGTAAATAACTTTATTTTTTGTGGTGTAAGGCAGGCAGCCTTTCCCAGCCTGGTGCCCTCTAGATGTTTTCGATTTCAAGTCCTGACAGTTTCAGCCACTATGGCCAATGGTCCACAACATCTGAAGAATAACTGGTTGGGGAAGGTTGTTGTAAGGTGCCTGAGATTTTAGAAAGTTTCCCTTTAGCTTCCCAAGAGGTATTTTAAACTCTGCGCTATACATCTGTGGTTCTTTACCATTTCTTCTGGACAGTATTAGTTTTACCATTTTCTTCTGGAAAGTATTAATTTTTCTATCCTATATATATATATATATATATATATATATATATATATATATATATAAAATACATAGCCAATATTCTTTCCATCAAGTTGTTACCACTCCTATTGAGTTGATGGTTTTTCAACATCTGAGAGTTTGCTAAGGGGGTATATATACCCATCATTGTGTAAAGACCATGTTGTTTAATATGAAAATAGTGGTATAATAAAATGCTTCTACTGTTCATTGGTGGCATAATGTAGGGTGACCATATGAAAAGGAGGACAGGGCTCCTGTATCTTTAACAGTTGCATAGAAAAGGGAATTTCAGCAGGTGTCATTTGTATGCATGTTGCACCTGGTGAAATTTCCTCTTCATCACAACAGTTAAAGCTGCAGGAGCTATACTGCAGCTATACTGTGACCAGATTTAAAAGAGGGCAGGGCACCTGCAGCTTTAACTGTTGTGATGAAGAGGGAATTTCACCAGGTTCTCCATATATACAAATGACACCTGCTGAAATTCCCTTTTCAATACAACTGTTAAAGATACAGGAGCCCTGTCCTCCTTTTCATATGGTCACCCTACATAATGTGTGTACTGTTCAGCGGTGGCACAAGTACCCAAAAGCTACCCACCATGCTTCATTTGGCAGCAGTATGCAGAGAAGGGCCCCCAAAGACTTTCCTAAGGTATACATGGGAGGAGGTGAGCCTTCAGGTAACGTGGCCCTCCAGAATTTTGAACTGAGCCTGGAGGTTAGGGCAGATGGCAAATCACTGGCATTATATTATTGCATTGGCCCGTCCCTGTCAACAAATTTTGCTGCCCTATTTTGGACCAGCTGAAGTTTACAGACTATTTTCAAAGGCAGCCCCACATGTAACATATTCCAGTAATCTAATTGAAAGGTTATCAATATGTGGATCTGTAGCTAGGCAATCTCTGTCCAGATGGGGGATTAGCTAGGATATCAGCCTATGCTAGAGGCACTCTGGACCTCTGAAGCCACCTGTGCCTGCAGCAACAGTGCTGGATCCAAGCATCTCCCAAACAAGGCACCTGACCATTTAGGGCAGGGATGGGGAATAAGTGACCCTCCAGATGCTGTTGAACTGCAACTTCCAGTATTCCTCACCACTGGCTATGCTGTCTAGGGCTGATGGCAGTTGCAGGCCACACATTCCCCAGACTTTTTGGGGAGTGCAACCCCACTCCAAAACAGGTTAAATACCAGCCAGTTGGGCAGACAACCCACTTGCTAACACTACCTCTGTGTTATCTGGATCAGTGTTACTGGAATATAATGGGAAAGGTTGAAAGGTTAGAAACAAACAGGCAAATGGCACACCAAATCATGTTGTCAATTATTATTTCGAAGAATGCATATCTAAATATTCATCTAGTTATTCAAGGGCTGGCTGGATTGTCTCCATAGTTGAGGGCAACAAGTTAAGAATAAGTAGAGCACATTTGCCAACTAGACTTTGATGCTTTTCATGTTTTCAGAAATGGTATGATTCTATGAATTAAGGGATTGAAGTAGACATATTGTAAAGCAGACAGCTTCATGGCATGTTTCCAGTACGGCACTTGTTGCTGAGCAAGTCTTTTACTTCTGGTTTAAACATTTTCCCCTCCATGCTTTTTATTTCTTTGTGAGTTTGAGTGCTGTCCCCTATTTATGCCCTTCCTCAGTGCACATTGCTCTGCAATATTGTGAACTTGGTATCAGCCACCCGCCCTTTGCCTGACAGTATAGAGGGAGAAGTTTAAAGGATGTATACTTACGTTTGATTTAAACTCTCTTTTAGAACACAAGCCAACATTCTCAAATATCCTGAAGAAAGGGTTCTTAGAAATTCAGAACAGCCAAGACAGCTACTGGCAGGCTTGTTATGCAGAACTCTCTCCATATGAACTGTACCTGTATTGGCTTGACCACAGTGGCAACCAGAACCTCCCTACGGTCTATCTGCTTTTGCATTTCCAAAGCATCAATGTGGAAGCCAGTGTGGTTGATGCAGTTCTGTTCAATAACTCGCGTCTACAGCTCAAAGCGGAATCCCCGTGGGAGGCCTTGGACTGGGGGCAGAAGCTTCGGGGAGCCATGCATTCGTCCGTGCCATCTTTCCTGAGGCCGCAGGGAGACTTGGAGAGCTCACAGAAGTTCGACAATGATGAGGGTGTCATTGCCCAAAACCATGGTTTACAAAAGGAGCCGACGGACTTTTTCCAATCAACTTCTTTGACCCCAAGCATCAAGGACTACCAAAACGTTCTTAAATCAGGGACTCTTTACAGACTGACCCTCCAAAATAACTGGAAAGCATTCCATTTTGTACTCAGCCAGTCTCTCCTCATGGCTTTTCAGACTGGCGGGGTTGACGAAGACCCTCTGTGGAGCCACAATATTGACATGTGTCTCTCTGTCCAGACTGATATTCTGGATGATTGTGACTCTTGCTTTCAGGTGATCTTTCCTCAAGATGTGCTTCGCCTGCGGGCAGAGACCCGTCAGAGAGCTCAGGAATGGATGGAGGCCTTGAAGGCTGCCTCTAATGCTGCAAGCTTGGGTCAAAACCTGCAAGTAACGCTGAGAAACAAAGTCCAAGGCCTAGCTTGCGGAAAAGAGCAGAAGAAGGTCAAGCGGCAGTCTGTAACCACCAGCTTTTTGAGCATCTTAACCACCTTGTCTTTGGAAAGAGGGCTGACTGCCCAGAGTTTCAAGTGCGCAGGTAAGCAAACAAATGGAAGACGTTTTGTACTTGTTCTGACTTGCTTTACTACTTATGTGTCTTTTCAGCATATAAGGGCTCTCTGCTGAGTTTTGCATCACTGCCTGTTGCAATTTCTAAGATGCGGCTGTACTTCTCTGCGTGTTCTGCGCTGTGCTAAACTGGTTTACGGATGCATATGCCAGGTTTAAGGTTCTTGTACTTGTGTACAAAGCCCTAAACAACTTGGGACCAGGATACCTGAGAGAGCGCCTTCTCCCTTACCAACCTGCCCGGTCACTGAAGTCATCGGAGGGCCTGCTCCTGGTGGTTCCACATAGATCCATCCTCCGATTTGAATCCACCAGGGGAAGAGCCTTCAGCATGGTGGCGCCCCTCCTGTGGAATTCCCTGCCTCTGGAGGTCCTTTCGGCGCCTCCTGAAAACATCTTTATTCCAAGAAGCCTTTCCTTAATATGCAGCCTTGGATCTGTTTTTGCTTCTTTTAAATTTTGTTTTAAACTGTTTTATTCTGTTTTTATTTTCATTTTATCTTGTACACTGCTCCTAAATTTTTCAATGGGGAGCGGTATATAAATATTCTAAATAAATAAATAAATAAATAAATAAATAAATAAATATGCCAAGGATCTTTTCAAAGCTGGAAGTGGAAGATGGGCTTATGCCACCAGTGTTACCTTTCTGGCCACCTTATGGCTAGGATATATATGTGCACTCTGGTCTTATGAATTGTTCAGTGTGTTCTGATTTCTGGCAAGCAACAATATATCATCCAGCATTCAGTAGATCGAGTTATTACCATCGAACTTACTGAACTTCTTATTTGACCATGTAGCCCGTTATGAATCTACCAAGAGAAAAATGAGATAATAGGTGACTGCAGAAAGTTTTTTTCGGAATGGGGACAAAAGGCTGCATGAAGTCCCCATCAGAGTCAGGTGAGGAAGAGGAAGATCTGCTCCTCTTTCTGTTGATCTTTCCCAAAATTGGACTCGTGTGCAAGGCATACCTGTTCCCAACCCTGTTCAGGTAGGCCCTCAGCATTGCCAGTGATGTTTCTGGCAGCCAGTAGGTGATGCTGAAGAACTGAATTGGTAGGCCTTTTCATGTGATGCTTTAATTGCATGACTTGCAGTTAAAGCAACATTCGCCTGGCACATGCATTGTACTGCCTCCGGCACCAGGTGAAGCACCTTACCATCCTAGTCTTTTAGCTCTGCTGTCTTAAATCTGTATTTTAAATCTCTCCTTAATATGCAGCTTTGAATCTGTTTTTGCGTCTTTTAAATTTTGTTTTAACTGTTTTATTCTGTTCTTATTTTCATTTTATCTTATACACCGTTCTGAATTTTTTCAATGGGGAGCGGTATATAAATATTCTTAATAATAATAATAATAATAATAATAATAATAATATAATAATTGTGGTTTTTAAGCTTCCATATTTTAGGCTATACCTTATAGTTTTAATTTTTGAAAACCACCAGGGAATGTTGGCTACTAGGCGATATAGAAATGAAATAAATAAATAAACCTTTTGAAGTTGGACTCCCAGGTATTTTCTCATGGCCTTGAGCTCACAGATCTTACACTGAGCTCCAGTTCAAAAGCTACTTTAATAGCAGATGATCCAGCACACCAGGTGGTCAGACTTCTGCAAGTACAAATACTGTATTTTGTATTTGTGCTTTTAACCTGTTGGTTGTTTTATTATGGTTTTAATTTTTGTGAACTGCCCAGAGAGCTTCGGCTATTGGGAGGTATAAAAAATGTAATAAATAAATGAATAAATAAATTCAGCAGTCTGACAGCAGAATGGACACTGTTGTCAGAACAGATTCCCCCTCTGCCATCCCCAAACCTGCTCTGGAAGATTGGAGGATCCTTTGGAAATTTGAAGGATCCTTCAGAGAAGATTGGTGTGTGTGTGTGTGATAGAGAGAGAGAGAGAGAGAGGGGTAGTCCACTTATATGACATTGCATACTGTTCACAAACTGACATTTTCATTCTATTGCTATGGTATAAAGAGAGTTTTCCAGAGTAATAAGAACTGGAGCAAATGAGAGTGGCGTCATAAACAGACCATGAAAGGGTGCAGGCATCAACCTGAGATTCATGAATGGGGACTTAGCAGTGGTAATGCGTCATTTGGTTGCTGATGCCCAGGGATGCAGCAATTAGTAATTCCAGCAGGGGGCAGTGTCAGTAAATTGTCTCACATTTTTAAGGGCAACCAGCCCCCCCTTTTTTTTAACTTTAACAGCTCCCCCCTCGAAATGAACCAATTATTTATTTCCTTTTTGTTGCCGTCTTTCAGTTCATTAATATTAAGCTTTGATATTAAGCTTGTTTTTCACTCAAGTGCGTTCTCTGTCCGCTCATTATGAGCGCACCACCACCTTGTCTTTACTCCAGGGCCCTTAATGTCATTACCTTTCTGACCAGTTCTGTGCCGTTGATAACCTCACCCCTTCGTCCTCGTGCCACAGTTACTACGTTCGATACAATTTCTCCCCACTCGTACGGGGAAAGTGGGCGGAAGAGGCTGCCTTTGATGAAGGTATGTGAGCCAATTGTTTCTGTCCGGGAGAGCAGCGGGAGTTGAGGCTGCTTCATACTGGAGGTTTTTCTGCTCTACGTGAGCAGCTTGAGCTGTCCCCAAATGCACCCTCACGCGGAGAAGTGTCACCGTGAACGCAGGAGAGCATGGATACAGCCAGCAATGGCCGGACTAAACGTTGTTGCGAGAACGGAGACTGGCGCAGGCCACTGCTGGCTGCATCTGTGTGTGCAGCCCAATTAACTTGTTTTTGTTGCGGTAGAACTCTTTTCGCCTTTTCTCTCTCCAGCAACTTTTTTTTTTAAAAAACATCCCAGTATGGAAAGACTTTGGAAGTGAGATGTGTGTGTTGGGTGGTGGCATTTGTCCTCCCAAGTCAGAAGAAAGGCCTGCTTTGTTCCGTAGCCTTTTCCTCATCTGTGATGTGGGCACATTCCAAACACGAGTTCTCTAATGCCAGCTATGGAGTCCTGCTTTATTTTATTTATTTATTTATGTATTTATTTACAATATTGATATACCGCTCCCTGTTGAAAATTTCAGAGCGGTGTACAAGATAAAATAAAATAAAAACACATTAAAATAGATTTTAAAAGAAGCAAAATGTACGGTGAACCGTGGCTGGTCATTAAGGAAAGGCTTCCTGGAATAACGACGTTTTCAGGAGTCGTGGAAAGGAATACAAAGTTTGCGCCTGCCTGACCTCCAGAGGCAGGGAGTTCCATAGGAGGGGGGCCACCACGCTGAAGGCTCTTCCCCTGGTGGACTCCAATAGGAGGATGGGTCTACGTGGAACCACCAGGAGCAGGCCCTCGGATGACCTCAGTGACCAGGCAGGTTGGTAGGGGAGAAGGCGCTCTCTCAGGTATCCTGGTCCCAAGTTGTTTAGGGCTTTGTACACAAGTACAAGAACCTTAAACTTGGCCCGGTAGCAAATAGACAGCCAGTGTATATGAGGCCTGAAATCTAGTGAGCAGCCCAATAAGCTTTCTGGCTGAGCAGAGATTTGAATCTGGACTGCTTACAAATCAGTTTTCTATTCACACCACCACACAGGCATTATGTGCTAACAGTTCCCAAGGGTAAATTATCCGAAAGGTGGTCATGTTAATGCATCTTTGTATGTTAATACTGAGCTGTTGGTACCTCAAAGTATTACCATTAAGGGCTGGAGAATGGTTCTGTGGGTGCATTAAAGTACATGAACCTGTGAATTTCCTGGTTTTAAATTCACATTTCTCCTCATGAGAATTGGTTAAGGTTCTCACAGGGAACTTCCTACATAATCTTGGTCAAGTGATTCTGTGGGAGTCTGTCTTGTAGCCCCATGTAAACAGCTCTGAGGTTTCTGAAGAAAAGAATGTAATACAAAAATAAATTATTATTTACATCATAAAGGTTTTAAAGCTAAAGAGCCGAAAGACCATGCTGTGGAAACTGGGCAGGACTGGGGTTGTGTGTCAGAAATAGTTGCTCAAGTCTTCGTTTGTCTTTCCGCACTTTGAAAGATGTCTGCTGTCTTAACTTCCTGGGGGCGGCTGTTTAACCTAGCAGGACTATTGCTAGTAATTGCATCTTGTAGACATTAGGGGCACCCTCCCATTCTACCCACCCCACCCCACTCCCCCACCCCACAGCTGCAAAAGAGGGGTAAGCTTTGTGGAGGTAGGGAAAAAAAGTTTTGCTGCGAATTCTTCAGCCATTTAGTGCAAATTCCTGTAATTACCATCATTGTGTCCCGTCTGAATGGCACATAATACAGCAGAAGCCTTTCCTAATTGAGACCTTACAGGAGGTACAAATCCCTTCTTTGTTCAGCCTGACAAATTAGTGCCAGAAAGTGGCAGGGAATCAAAGAGACGCTGCACAAAGATGAGACTTAAGGCTACAGTAATAACCCTCTCTTGTTCTTCAGGGGAGGAAAAGAGTAATGGCGAATGGAAAAATGAGGGTATTCCCCCCCCCTTTCTTTGGTTTTGTTTTGTTGTAAATTCCCTTGACATGACAGCACCTTGGGGCTGCTTTATTTATTTAGTAAAAGTGATTAAATAGTAATACGACAGAGTGACCCATTGTCTCTCCAACTACCCCCCTGCAGATGCCCACTGCCTTGGCTAATTGATTGACAATGAACCTCTGATAAAGGCATTTGTTGGAAAGATTTGATGGGGACAAGGTTTTTTCCTCCCACCCTTTCCCCATTTTTTTCTTTGTTTTTCCTTGTGTCAGGATTTGGGGGTGGGGTGGGTCTGTACTCTACTTTCCCCCCCCTTCCTATCCTCCTTTTTAAAAGCTCTTGCAGAAAAAAAGCTTCCAGACAAACAGCTGACAATCAGAAGTGGGCAAAGAAGAATGTATCTTTAGACAAGTTTATCTTGGGCGCCGGCTAGCATTTTCCAACCACCATTAGAAGCCATGTCAGGCCCGGGGATGTGGCGGAGGAAAAAGAGGACGGGGAAAACAGATTGTTAGTGTATAGAGGTCAGAAGGGCAGTTAAAAAAAAAATGAAAAAAAACCCACCAACCCCCCACCCCCACCCCACACCAAAAGTCTTTCCTTCAGGAACTGGTGATGATTTTCCTAGGCTTGGAAATAGAAGACACTTTACTCAGGGTGCAGTTCTGTAGACATTTATCTGAGGATAAATCAACAGGATTTGCTTCTGAGTAGACATGCATAAGAGTCCAGCTGTTTGCATTTACCTCCCCCCACCCCGAAACTAGAATAGAATCACAGAATCATAGAATAGCAGAGTTGGAAGGGGCCTACAAGGCCATCGAGTCCAACCCCCTGCTCAATGCAGGAATCCACCCTAAAGCATCCCTGACAGATGGCTGTCCAGCTGCCTCTTGAAGGCCTCTAGTGTGGGAGAGCCCACAACCTCCCTAGGTAACTGATTCTATTGTTGTACTGCTCTAACAGTCAGGAAGTTTTTCCTGATGTCCAGCCGGAATCTGGCTTCCTTTAACTTGAGCCCGTTATTCCGTGTCCTGCACTCTGGGAGGATCGAGAAGAGATCCTGGCCCTCCTCCGTGTAACAACCTTTTAAGTATTTGAAGAGTGCTATCATGTCTCCCCTCAATCTTCTCTTCTCCAGGCTAAAGATGCCCAGTTCTTTCAGTCTCTCTTCATAGGGCTTTGTTTCCAGACCCCTGATCATCCTGGCTGCCCTCCTCTGAACACGCTCCAGCTTGTCTGTGTCCTTCTTGAATTGTGGAGCCCAGAACTGGACGCAGTACTCTAGATGAGGCCTAACCAGGGCTGAATAGAGAGGAACCAGTACCTCACGTGATTTGGAAGCTATACTTCTATTAATGCAGCCCAAAATAGCATTTGCCTTTCTTGCAGCCATATCGCACTGTTGGCTCCTATTCAGCTTGCGATCTGCAACAATTCCACGCTCCTTCTCATTTGTAGTATTGCTGAGCCAAGTATCCCCCATCTTGTAACTGTGCATTTAGTTTCTATTTCCTAGAATAATTGCATCTGATTCTGTTGCTGTGGTGGTTCTAGATGCCCAGTATCTGCTTTGCATCAGAGGCCAGAATCAAAAGGTTTGGAAGCTTTTAACATACGTTCCCATATAGTTATCACCTTCCCATATAGTTATCACTAGATTATGGGAGCATTTTTTTCCTGATTAACTGATTGCAATCCTGACTTCCATGAGTTTATGTAAGTTTAACCCCTCTTTATGATTCCAGTAACATTGCTGATGGCCATGGCTTTCTTGGGGATCCTGTCACTAAGATGTTTTCCCCCCCATTTTGCATCTTTTAAATATGCTATCTGTTCAGGTGGTGTAGTGAAATTGTTTTGGAGAGAGCCATTTGGAGGTCTGCTGACAAAGTAAAATAATGCTGGTGATAATTGGAATTTCGCTATTAGAATGTGTAGCATGGTCCTAAAAACTTTTCTCAGAAGCCAGTCCACTGTCTTAAATGAGATTTAAAAATAGTATATGAAGTATATAGAAAATCAGCATAAGATCCTATCCATGTCTACTCAAAAGAAAACCTATTGACGTCAATAGGACTTACTCTCAGATGCATGTGTATCGGATTGCAGCCTAAGTATTACAGTGGGAAATGAGTATATGCTTAGCCCTGCTAAAGTCCCATTATACTTTGTGCTTGAATAAACATAT
The DNA here is from genome assembly GCF_023053635.1 of Elgaria multicarinata webbii. NCBI lineage: Eukaryota > Metazoa > Chordata > Lepidosauria > Squamata > Anguidae > Elgaria > Elgaria multicarinata. Next base: position 21,824,747 of record NC_086172.1, read on the forward strand.
AAAGGAAACCCAGTTTCCACCCTGTCCTATGGTTTTGTTTATCACAACTTCATCTTATGGACCCAATTGTTATGCGGTTCATATACTATTTTTATATGGTCTTTCTTAATGTTTAAGTGTTCGGATGCGAAATGCCTCATTCAGCATCCTGTAAACTTCCTATTCCCACGCAGGCGTTGCAATAGGGAAGAAAGTGGCAATAAGAGAAAAGTGAAGGGAAAAGAATCCTGGATAGGAGGAACGCAGTGTTGAACTTCTGTTACAAAGGAAGAGAGATTGTAGACTCAAGAACCATAATAATCATTTAATATAATGCTTTAGAGAGTTCAAACTGCTTCATATTCATTATTTCAGTAGCCATTGGCCAATATTAATATTTCTGTATTGCAGGTCTTTGTATATATGAGAGGGAGGGAGAGCCTTACATAAGACCATTTAGTGAGTTCAAGGCTAAGCTGAGATTTGAACCAGGGACTTCACAGTTCACAGTCCTAGCACCAATCTCAGGATAAAGCTAGCGAATTTGCATGTGCTAATTTCTTACATATATTTCCTTTCAATTGGAACTATTTGAGTTTTCACCTCATTCAGAAAACTTTGATGGAGAATTCATGCTCATCTTTGGGCTTTAGCGCAGGGGTAGATAACATGGTGCCCATGGGCACGAATGCACCCTTGGACACCTTTCTTGACACCTTCCAAAGTGGCCAACCCCTTCCATGTTTTTTTTAAAATTAACAATGTTTGTTACCAGAAGCTGGGATTGCTCCAAAGTAAAATGAGCACCTCCAGCTGCTGCTGTCTTCATTTCCCATGAATGCCTCTGGGACACACATGGGGCTCAGAAATATTCTTACAAAATGAAGATGGCTGCCTGCAGACTGATGCTTTCCTCTGCAGCGGGTCCAACCACCAAGAATAAGCAGGTGGAGAGGACAGGTGAAAGGATGACACCTGTTACTTTTGTCTGGTAAGACATGCCTGCCAGGGCAGCCATTTTGTGGTGCTACCCAGGACAGTTTCTGAAAGTGCCAATTGTGCCCACGGGCCCCAAAGCTTGCTTATCCCTGATCTGGTGTCATGTGGCTGGAATTGTGTAAAACACATGAATTAGTAACCCAGAATCTTGTTGTGGTCGCCGTATAATTTCTGTAATGCGCAAACATGCGAATGATGGGAGTAGTCGCTCAGCACACAGAGGTTGTTCTTAGCCCCAGTCAAGGAGAACTCCTGTCTGTATGATGTGCTAGACGAAATGTGGTTCCTGAAAATACGTTCCTGGTCCTGAAACATAAAAGCCCTGCTGGATCAAGCCTGTGGTCCATCCAGTATCAGGACTAGATTACACTTGTCCTGAAAGACCTGCACTGGCTGCCAATTGCTTTCCAAATGCAATTCAAGGTGTTGTTGTTTTTAAGCTTTAAAGCCTTAAACAGTTTAGGACCTGGCTATCTAAGGGACAACCCATCTCGCTATTAATCTGTCGGAGTACTAAGGTCTACAGGAGAGGCCCTTTAGGGGGCACCACGATCCACAGAAGCCAATTTCTCAGGCACGCATGCAAGGGCTTTCTCCTGTGTGTGTGTCCCCCCCCCCCAAATATGCAGTGCACTCCCTCAAGATCTGTGGTTGGCCCCCACTATCTTGGCCTTCAGAAAGGGTGTAAAGACGCATCTTTTCAATTTGGTCTTTCAAAACATGCAGTTTTAATGTTTTTACTGTTTTAATGTTCTGTTTTTTATTGTTTTATTGTTTTAAATTGTTGCACACTGCCTTGATGGCTTTTAGCAGGTGAGGTGGTATATAAATGTCAATAATAAAAAATGAATAGCCTACCATCTGGCTTCTAACAGTGGCTGGCCAAAAGCTTCTAAGAAGCCCGCGAGCACAGCATGAACACAATAACTCTGCCCTCTTTGCCAACCTCCCCACGACTGGTATTATTCAGTAGCTAGAAACTTTATTCAGTAGCTAGAAACTTTGCTAGAATGGCTAAGAGCCATTAATAGACCTATTCTCCATGACATTGGCCAATCCCTTTTCAAAGTCATCTAAGTTGCTGCTCATCACCACGTTTTGGGTCAGCAGAGTTCATAAGCCCAGGGGTGTTGGAACTTCTTTCAACCTGAGGGCCAAATGCAACTCTCAGAGGCCCAATCCAGCCGTGGGAGGAGCTGGAGACAAAAGGAGCTGGTGCAAAAGTCAAAGAGGGTGGGGCCGAAATACAAGAAATGCCGGCATCGCTTAGCTTAAAGCTCTTACTGCCGATAATTAAGCCTTAGGAGAGGCTGAATTTCAGTGTTTAGAATAGGGGAGGGGGGGAAGTACAGAAGCTGGGGGACTGACAATTGTTTAGTAATTGGGAAGGGGGAGGAGCCAGGGGAAAGGGGCGTGGGGGCCCTGGGGAACCTTGGAGGACTGAATTTGGTCTGCAGGCCATAAAGTTAATAATAATAATAATAATAATAATAATAATAATAATAATAATAATAATAAATTATTTCTTACCCGCCTCTCCGTTTGGATCGAGGTGGGGACCAACAATAAGTATAAAATACTTAAAACTGAATTAAAAACATAGTATACATTACTAAAACATCCTAAAAACATCCTAAAATTCCACTAATAAAAATGCATGGTGCAGAACCCTGGCTTATTAGGACTGAGCTGTGTGCTGGTGCGTGCTGCCCGATTGCTCCTCCTGCTTGTGAGAATAGTTAAAACGAATCCCAAGACCCGCCGCCTGTGATTTGCATATCATGATGTCCGAACTTGGAACTATCCTGAAACAAGCCAGAGTCATAAGCCAACAACAAACACTGATTTTGGGGAGAGGCAAGCCAGAATCCCTGGTTCAGATGTCACAATAAACAATCCATGGATGGAGAGTCCATTGCTCATTAGCAGCTCCTGTTGGCAGGAGAAGCCAAGATGGGCATTGCTCAATCCTGAGAAGCCAGGATTTCCCAGAACCCTTGCTTATCGTGACATTCAAACCACTGTGGGAAGAAGAACTGTTGTGGCTGTCCTGAATCTACTCCCTATCAATTTCATTAGATGATGCTTACGTTCTCACGTTAGGGGAGAGGGAGAAAAATTCCTCTCTCTGTTAGAAATGATCCTTTCATTACAGTTCTGACATCTGACCTGAGAATTGCCTGCTCCCAAGTTTGCTACCCTAGCATCATGGGCCTTGCTAGACCTACTGGGGAATCCGTGTGGGAGGAGGGGCCAGCCCACGCTAAAAGTAGCGCGGGCCATCGCCCCTATCTACACGTAAGACGCGACAGGCTGCTAGAAGGACCCGTTGCGTCCACCTTTTTTTTTTTAGTTTAAAGGGGCTGCGTGCGCAGGAGCACACCACCGGAAAAGGTAGGTGTTTTTTTTAAAAAAAATTGGGTCCCCTGCTCCCCCCTTCCCCCGATTTCCCCTCCCCATGATCTCCCCTGGCCTCCAATCCCCCCCGTTCTCCCGATGTCCTCCATTTCCCGCCCCCCATGTCCCCAGCCTCCGTTTCCCGCCAACCCCCATGTCCCCGGCCTCTGTTTCCCGCCAACCCCCATGTCCCCTGGCCTCCGTTTCCCGCCAACCCCATGTCCCCTGGCCTCCGTTTCCCACCCACCCCATGTCCCCTGGCCTCCGTTTCCCACCCACCCCATGTCCCCTGGCCTCCGTTTCCCACCCCCCATGTCCCCTGGCCTCCGTTTCTTGCCCCCCCATGTCCCCTGGCCTCCGTTTCCCGCCCCCCCCATGTCCCCAGCCTCCGTTTCCTGCCACCACCCATGTCCCCTGGCCTGCGCTCCTGCCGCCGCTGAGTCCCCGGCCTGTGTTGGCCTCTGCCGCTGCGTCCCCGGCCTGTGATGCCCAGCGCTGCTGCGTCGCTAGCCTGTGATGCCCGGCCAGGGGACATGGCAGCGCCGAGCATCACAGGCCAGGGCCACCGCCGCGGCAGGATCGCAGGTCACGGGACATGGGGGGGGGCAGGAAACAGAGGCCAGGGGACGCGGTGGTGGAGGCCAACACAGGCCAGGGGACTCGGCGGCAGCGGGAGCACTGTGACCCGTCCGCCGCTTTTCCTGACTACTCGCATGTAAATGCGGTAGCTTGGAAAAGCGGTGGAACGGTCCACACGCCCGCGGTCATGGCCTCAGCCTGACCTGAGGCCAGGACTGTGGGAAAAACCGGGCTAAAAGGGGTTTCATTTACCCCGGCCCAGGGAGGTTTCACCGCTGCCTGACCCCGGGATCCCCTTTGCGTCATCTGGACGCACAGGGGCGAACCCGGGGCGAGCATCGGGCTAAACCTCCGTCTAGCAAGGCCTCATGCCTCCTGCACCCTAAGCTGATGTGTTGGCTGGTGAAGCTGTAGTTTCCATTCTCTTCCTTATTCTTCCCTACCTAGCCCAGCCAGCTTGGAAAGGTGTCCTTCCTCACCTTGCGTTACCTTTAGTACTACTAGCTTTCAGGATAAGCCATATTTGCAGATGTGTGTGCATGTGTGTGTGTGTTCGTTCTTGTGCTTCATGGTTTTGCAATATCGATGCTGTGAAATCCAAGCAATAAAAAAGTCAGCCCGTTTCAAAGGTGAAGGTTTCTCCTGCAGTGTATTCACCTTTGCGAGATAACCAGGTGTAGTATTTCGCCTGGGGTTTTATTGGCTCAGATTTTGAGGTTAACAAACATGCCAGGAGTCAGGTTTTTGATTTGTTTGCCTTGTTAAACGCAAGTGCAATTTGGCCAGCAATAAGACAGATGGCCAGAGACCACCTCACCTGCTTGGTGCAGCCACGCGGAGCCTTGCCAGCAAAATTGTTGCAGAGCAAGGGTGTAAGTGCAACAACAGATCTGCATTATTTCTTCCCGCAGAGGGAAGTTGAACAGCTTGCCTATTTTCATATCCAGTTATAAAACATTCTTATGGCGTTCCCTTATCTTGAATTTAGAGATCAGTGAGTGGAGCGATCCAGGTATGATGGATCCAGGTTCCAGGATCCAGGATCCAGGTTCTTCAGAGCCAGAAAGCAGAGCTATATGACCGTCCTTCTCTTGTGCTCTCTTTTTGTACTTTCTGGCCTTCTCCAAAGCCAGGCTTCCTACCCAGTAGCTAGGACACTTCAATCCCAAACTCCCAAAGGAGAGGGGAAATGCAGGTAGCTCTGAGCCATCTGCATTCCAGTCCTTGTGCCATGAGAAGAGGAAACCACAAGGAACACTCCACTTCATCTTGATAGGACAGAGCCTGGGTAAGAGTAAGAGTAAGGGGAAAGGACTGGAACCTTCTATGTAAAACACCCAGCTATGCCCTTGCCCAGACTAGTGTACAAACTATTAATTAGAGATGCTCCCTGGTGTGATCCATTCTGTGCGTTGCCTGCATAGGCTGCAACTCCAATTCATGGTATGAATGAGACCTGCAGGAGTGGAGTCCTGTTGGATTTTTTTTTTTTTATGTCTGTAAAAGCTTTCTTTCTACCCAGTTGCTAAGGTAGAAAAACATTGTGAATGTGCAAAATGAGCATGCAGAGAGCCTAAGCCAAGCCCTCCTTGTTCGCCATGCGGTAGCAATAGCCTGCAGGGCGTCGCGTCTCCCTCACCTGCTGCACCAAGTCCAAAATTTTACATACCATGAAGTGAACAGTGACTACGCAGTGGGTGTTGGGGATCCGTCTTGTGCTTTCTCTGACATCCTTCCCAGTTTCCGTGCGCACACACTCCCAAATTTTTGTCTTAAAGGTAGAAACTGATCTTCAGAGTCTCGCACAAAAGTTTTCAGGCTGCCAATAATTCACGTTGTGAAGTACGCCGAGTAGATGACCTAGCAAAATGGCACATAGGTCATGGACAGGCACGGTTGGACATGGAAAGGACTGCTTGTGTACGTGCATTGCCACATGGTCTTATCAGAAAAGCACATTGTACTCACCTTGTTTTCATTTTCATCCTTGTCAGAACAGAGACCCCCTGATTAAAGAAGTCTGAGTTGATAAATTCTAAAGGTTTGGGTTTGCAATCCTATGTCCACTTACCTAGGAGTAATCCTCATTGAACGCAGTGGAACATACTTCTGAGTAGACACGTATGGCATGAACTGTTAATCCCCTAATTGTAGCATTATTAAATCTGTATAACTTTGCATACGGATGAAGGATTCTGAAATGCGGATGAAGAATTCTGGAAAAAAAACCTGTTTTTAAGATAGTGCCTGCTGTAACATATTCATGTGGTATTTTGCGAGAGGAATTCCTCCTCCTCCTTAAAACTGATGATCTTATTGCTACCAGTTTCACCCACCGTTTCAACTTTTTAATCGTAATTGTTTTATTCTAGTGTTTTTGTTTGTATTGTCTTTTTTACTATTGTGAGCGGTTCTGAGAATGCTTATATGGAATGGTGACATCGAAATTGACTAAGAGCATAATATTATGCATGTTTAGACAGAAAAACAACTCCCAGCATTTCCTAGCCTGCTGGCTGGGGAATACTGGGAATTGTAGGGCATTTTTTCTGTCTAAACATGCATAGCATTGTTCCTTAAATACATTAAATATTAAAAAAAAATTAAAAATCTGCTGCCTAATTAGGGACACCTTTTAATCAACCAGAAAATCAATAAATGAAATTCTTTTTTATTGTTGATACTTTTGGGGGAGGGGCACTTCTTAGCTGGAATTTTATTACCCCAAATACTTTTCTGGGGTTGCAGTCACTGTGTTCTTCTAAGATTTCTCTATTGATTGGATTTAGTTCAAACCTGTTTGCTTTTTTGCTTCTGTAGTCAGGGGTGTTATTTAAGGATGGCAGAGCCCATGTGTCAGACTAAATGTTACTTATCCCTCAAAGCACCTGTCTCTGGTTCCTTTTGAGATATTAAAAAGTAGCCACAGTGAAGGCTCAAAAAATGCACACGTGTGTGTGTGCGCGCACGCACATTTTGCAATTTAAATGATATTGCTATTTTTATGCTTTTAAATTTTTGTATATTTGTTTTTAATGTTCACTGTTTTTAACTTTTGTAAACCGCCCAGAGAGCTTCGGCTATGGGGCAGTATATAAATGCAATAAATAAACAAATAAATAAATATGGATTTATCCAAGGGCAGAACATTCAAACTAGAATAAATCTTCTTTTCCCCCCCACCACTGGAAACCAATTTGTACGTACTACTGGAGTCTGAAATTGCCTCCCTGTGTATAGTATCCTTTAAAAACATTGTGGTTATTTTTCATTAGGTATTTATTTACATTTTCCACTTAAAAACCACAATTTTGCATATGCCACCTATCTCTCTAATTTTCTTCTTACCTATCTTCCTACCTCCCTGTTTGCTGATGGTGTGTTGGAAACAATATGGCATAAGCAATATCAGGAAATATGGCCATGGGATGGAACTCTTAATAAAATGACAACAGCTATGTGCCACCATTTTCCCGGATTTGATTCAGATGTTGTTATCAAAATGGAAGTTTAATAATAGTAAAAATCAAGTCTGAATTGATTTAATGAAGTGGTGCGTGCTGCTTCATACTTCTGCATATTCAAATATGCCGCTCACCCCCCAAAAAAACTGTAATGAGGAAAAGACACCCCATTCCATTAAATATGATGGAATACAAAAAACCTTTAGGAATAGAATTGTGTTATAACCCTTAGAATCTAGGCTCTCTATGCTACAAAAATTCTTAACCTTGTGCTGTACATCACTGCTTTCTTCTCTTACTTTCCCTTTTTTATTTTGTACAAATAGCTTAATTGGTGTCTGCCACTGAGATACATTTATCACCATCCATCACTTTGAACCTCATAACATCAAAGGAATTGACTGCTTTCATAACGTGATGTGAAGGGGTTGTAGAAATAATAGGCCTTGTAAAATAAAGCATGCAACAGGAAGAAGGTGGATGTTGTTGTACAGTTTAACCCGTCGGGTAAGAGGAGAACACAACAGTGATGGCCGTGTCTAATGGGAGATGACGTTGCGCTGTTTTTGCATGTCTCTCGTCTTAGGTTTGTCATTTGTAATTCTCTCAACTACGCAGACTGTTGTGCGCATTATGCTGTGTGACCCAGGTCAAAAATGTGTTGTCAAGGAAATAGAGGGCAAGTACAAATCAAGTGGGACGCGAATGGCTGTACTGCACGAGAACAGGTTTAGCAGAAATTGCTTCCTTGGGAGAGGTCATAGAGGAAAGAGGAGGAATTGGGTTTGGAATAAAACATTTAGATTTGACGTAGGCCCAGTTCACACATAATGCTAAGCCATGGTTTATTTAACCCAGCGTTTGTTGCCCTACCTGGGATTTGTCTGGCAGACGATTGAACAAACCACGTGTTCATACATCAGTGGCAAAATGTGAGTTCATTAATTAACTTATGATTTGCCGTGATGCATGTTGGGCGTGTTCCACAGTCGAGGAGGAGGATGCAGGAGTAAACTAGTTTCACATGTCGGGCCACTTGGAGGAGATGGAAAATGGTGGGCTAGGCCTCTTTCCCACCCACGCCCAATCTATTCTACAAAGCAAGCTGGCAGACAAGTGATATTGTCTCACACTTCCTATACATACCTCTGATTTCCTGGGACAGCAACCAAGACAATAGCTGATGTTTCTTAAGAGCACAGACTTTGGCCCGGGCCCCCAGTTCCTAATAAATAATTTTGCGTATTATGAAAGTGGTACAGAGAATCTTCAGCCTATTCAACCATGCACAGTGGTAGGCAGCTAGATGTCGTTCTGTACTACAACTGCCATTAGCCCTAGGCAGTGCATGGCCAGTGGTCAGGGGTTATGAGAGTTACGGCCCAAAACATCTCACAAGCACTAGCTTGACTACCCTGCTAAAAAATATGATAGAGAGTCTGTAGTTTGTAATAGGTAACATGGGGTATCATACAAGCAATAATAAAAAATCTCTCACTTATTCCAACGCTATGTACTTTGAACTATAATTGTTCTGTTTTGGAAGCTAAATAAATAATCTGTAAACTAGCCTTCCCCAACTTGCTGCCCTCCAGATATGTTGGATTACAACTCCCGTCAATACTGGCTGGTGATTTGGGGAATTATAGTCTAACACATTTGGAAGTCAGTAAATTGGAGAATGCTTCGGTAAGCCCTCTTGCTATTAAAGCAGAGCTAAATGTTGTTTCAGAGCTTTGCTTTGAACGCAGTTAAGAATTCCGCTTTTTAAAGCAGTCTTTTCTTTTTCTCTATTGGCAGGTTGTCAGTGCTCCATAGGCCTATCTAATGGCAAAGCAAAGGTGTGCAGCTACAGTGGATGGTACTATTGCAACATCTGTCATGTGGATGACAACTTTCTAATTCCTGCACGGCTCGTTCATAACTGGGACACTTCAAAATACAAGGTACATAAGAACATAAGAAGAGCCCTGCTGGATCGGATCAAGGGTCCATCTAGTCCAGCACTCTGTTCACACAGTGGCCAACCAACCGTCAGCCAGGGAACAACAAAGCAGGACATGGTGCAACAGCACCCTCCCTTCCCAGCAACTGGGTGCTCACAGGCTTACTGCCTCAGATACTGGAGGTAGCACACAACCATCAGGGCTAGTAAATTACTGATAATAGTATCAGTAGTCCTTTTTCCCTGTTCTTAGTGATGGATATAAAGAGGTGCTCGATATATATATATATATATAAAAAAGGGGGCAGCTATTTCCCCACCCCACAAAATTGCCTCTAGGAACAACACTACGTCATGATATAATGTTGTTCCCATGGGACGTTCTGTAACAGATCAGAAGGGACAGACTGCCAGGCTGATAAAGGCAACATAGCTGCTGCTTGAAATGACAGTGAGGCTGTTTTTCTGCCAAAAAAAGGGGGGGAAACGGTGGTGGTGGTGGTGGTGGGAATTGGCTGCCTAGTCTTTAAAGGTAAGCTCATAACCCCCCCCCTTGAAAATTTTAAGATGTCCCCGCCCCCAGGTTAATTCAGCCTTAGAGGGGATATCCCTCCTACACCATGCTGAAAAAAGTCTGGCCTGAATACTTTGGCTCAGCAATAGTAGGGTGAATATACTCCCCTGTTCTTTCAGTGTTAATGGTTTGGCTGTCACTTAGATTCATCCTTAGTGCAAGATTGCTTGCTTTATTCATTTATAGTATTTTTAGTCCACTCTTCAGCCAACAAGCCTCCAAGAGTGGCTTTCACAAGGTCAATAAAAACAATAATATGTCACTAAAGCTGTAAACTATTTAAACAAATTGTGATAATGGCAGTTTGCTGCTTCTTCTCCTAGGGCAGTTAGTTTGTTAGAAGCCTCTGTATAGTAGGGAGGAGGGACTGGGTCCCAAGTTGAGGAGCTGCATCAGGTAGAGAAGGGATGATAGCCATTTGACTTACTTCTTCATCTCCTGCTCTCACTGGGCAGGTTAATAAAATATTGTTTATTTATTTATTTATTTAAAATATTTATATCCTGCCTTATATCACTAAGATCTCAGGGCGGCGTACAGATAAAAACATACAGTATAAAACAATAAATATACACAGTTAAAAACAAATTAAACCATAATCCAAGTTAAAACAATATATAATTTAAAAGCATTAGATACAGTTAAAACGGTTAAAACAATAGGCCAGTTTAACCATCAAAGGCTTTGTTAAAAAGCCATGTTTTTACTTGGTGTCGAAATGCAATCAATGTTGGCGCCAATCGGGCCTCCAGGGAGAGGGCATTCCACAGCCGGGGTGCCACCACAGAGAAAGCCCTCTCCCTTGTCCCATCATAACGTATATGTTGCATTGGTGGGATGCGGAGAAGGGCTCCTCCAACAGATCTAAGGTCAGATCTAAGGTCTCGGGCAGGCATATATAAGGAGAGGCGCTCTCTCAAGCATCGAGGTCCCAACACCTTGAATTCCAATTAATCCGATTGAATTCAGATTAACAATTAATATTGTTTAAATGCTAGACAGAATTCTGAAATATCTTTGAGCTGAAATCCATCAAGTAGTTCTTTCAAACTCAGATTTGATGTCAACTTGCTCCCAAATAGGCAGCACTGACCAACTTTTATAGCCAGAATCCTGTTTGCTAATTGTGGCTTTTCCAGTTTTAACACCAAAATATAAAGGGTACAACACATTCCCAATTAAGCCTGATAGAGGCCTAGACCTAGGATTCCAACCCTTTCTACATGCTTCTCAATTTCAAATTCCAGTGGCTCTAGAAATTATCTTGGAAACATTGGCAATCACTTGAACACAGAATGAATTGAATAAAGCAGGTGAGAGCACTCTCCTCCCATTCTTATTGCTGCAGGCAGATAGAAATTTAAACTTGTTATTTCTCTCTCCAGCAGTTCCGAGTTGTATGAGAATCAGTGTATGCACTATAGCATGAACCTTATTTGGTAATGTTGATTCAACTAGGCATGTGTTTTCATTTGTTCTCTCGGAATTCACTGTGCATGTGTAATATCAACTGTGTTTTATGTGTCATCCCATTCATTGGCTGCATGTCTGCTTCACATTCAGAGGGCTAAATCTAACAAAGCACTACAGGCTGTGTTAGGGATTCAATGTAGTCTGCAAGTCCTACTATAGGACTTAAGAGTGTGGATGGGTTTGGACTTAGCAGGCCTGAGGTTTCTGGCTGAGTTTCTATAGCACAGGTGGAGAGTGAACTTTCCCACTGTTTTATTGTCTAACCTGGATATCATGGGAAATCGCATAGAGAAGATAAATAATACAGCATCCTTCCCATCTTTTCCCCTGGGAAAAGTCATCAAAGTCCTGGCTTGAGTTAATCTGATAAGATTAAGTGTATTGGGACCATGAAACCATTGTCCAGATCTGTACACCTTATGATCAACCAATGCCTTACTCAATCTACCAGCCATATACAGTTTTATCAAATCCTACCAGGGATTTGATAAAACTCCTGCTTTTGCTCTCTGTTCCTGGGACTGCAAAGAAACAGGAGGTGGTTTATTGAGCACCTAGCAGGCCAGAATATTAGCCTGGAAGGCTACATTTGACTTGATGGATTATGATTGAAATTCATTTGCCCCTGTTACTTTGTCCACTTCAATAGATACTGTGCACCTGCCTGTACAGCTGTTTTTCTCTAGCTGAACCAGCAACAACTTGATTGCTGAGGGGTTTTAGACTAGCAATGCTCCATTGAGCTCTTAGTAGAACTTAGGGCTCTATTCCCCATATGAAATTATTATTTACCTGGCAAGAAAGTTGTGAGGATACATATGGTTGAATCTGAAGAGTTCATTTCTTTCCCACTCTTTCTCCAAGTGCATAGTTCTCCACCCCTTCCCATTTTATCCCAACAACAAGACCTTGTGGTAGGGAAGGCTCAGAGAAAATAATGGACCCAAGTTATTACTGATCTTTTTGGCCAAGTGGAGATTGGAACCTAGGACTCTCTGGTTCTTTGATCAAAGCTCAAACCATTAGACCCAGTTGGCATGTCATGGCCAGTTCCTAGGTTGTTTAACTCGGGAATTGGTTGGAGCACACAAGAGCAATGCTTGCATGCCATTCACAGTTTCCATTTTCAGTTAATGTTTTGTGACATCCAAACCCGGAAGTCTGGGTTGTTTAGGAGTTAACCCAGCAATTCCCCATGGTTTGTTGTTGTTTAACTCTGGGGTGATTAACCCATAAACAGGCCAGAGTTTCCAGGTTCGAACATCACAAAACGACCCAAGAACTGGCTTGTTAATTGAAAAGAGAAGTTTTTCAGGAAGCAGCAGACTCTCTTAATCCCATGTGCCCCTGTCAATTCTGGGTTAAACAACCAAGGAATTGACTGTGACATGCAAACCGGGTCCACGTAGGTATACAAACATGTATTGAAAGGTTCCTGATCGTAATTGGCTTCTTATGTGACTGCCTTTATTAATAATGGTGTGTATACACATACCTTTTCCCCTCTACAAGTAATACTTTATTTCTACAATAACTGTTTTGTCTTCGCATAATTATTACTCTTCAAATAGCTGTTTCCCACTTTCCTGAAAAACTTGTTCAAACTTGTTAGGTGCATACAAATCAACATTGTAGAAAAGTCTTAATATGCTTCCCTCTCCCATTCTCTTTTTAGATGGATTTTGTACTCTTGTGATATTTTTGGCTTTGTACATTTATTATGTGCTTGACACTTGTTTACTTAAAATAAAACAACTAATAATAACAGCTGAAACATAGATGGAGTATTTATTGCAACTTAGGGATCACGGCCACCTGGAGAAAGCTAGCCTTCTATTCATTTTATAGCCTCACCTGTATTTCAAAATGTGCATCTGTATGCCTTTTGTGAGCATTTGCTGGTATTTTATGTTAAAATTATTATTCAATGTGTTTACACTTGAGATCAGTTCTCATTGTTAATCAAGAATTTCTTTCCTGATCTGCCCAAAGTAATTTCCTCATGGCACCTGTAAGCAACATGTTTCGCCTTTTTTTTTAGATTTGTTCTTTAATGTGGAGAAGGAACTACTCTATGTGGAGCATGTGGAGCACAAAGGGAATCTTCTTTTCTCGAATAGCTTCCATGACGCTGTTGTGAACCATAGTGTTGACCTCCTACTTTTTGGAATCTTTTCTGACCTGTAATATACATTCTATATTATAGATTATAGTTCGTTATTTAGATCTATCACACAACTTCATTTTGAGTCCCATTGGGTACTTAAGGGTCTCTAGTAGTTCAAAAGAGCCATTGTGGTGTAGCGGCTAAGGTGTTGGACTCGAAGTCAGGAGATCCAGGTTCTAGTCCCCACTCGGCCATGGAAACCCACTGGGTGACTTTGAGCCAGTCACAGACTTTCATCCCAACCTACCTCACATGGTTGTTGTTGTGAGGATAAAATTGAGAGAACGAGGAGGATTATGTATGCCGCCTTGGGTTCCTTGGAGGAAAAAAGGCGGGATATAAATGTAATAAATAAATAATAATAAATAAAAAAGGAAGATATAAGAGAAATAAATCCGGGTGAACAGAAAAGTTTTTAAGGATACCAGAGATGCTTAAGTGCTTAGGTAACGTAAGTCTTGGCAGTCTTCCATGTTAACATATGCATCCAAAAAGAAAGAGTGGGAAAAGAGTGAGGGGAGGCCCCCAAAGTTCTCAAAACTCACAAATCCCACCACACAGTTGCTGCATGCCTGCAATTACACAGCTTTGCATTTTAAAATGCAGATGGGGCTGCAAAATGAATGAAAAGATCATGACTTTCCAGATGTCCAAGGGCCACAGACTGCATTGAAATATCTCATTCATGTCAGCTGCTACAATTAAAGTAAACTGCAAAAAAGTGCTCCAGCTGCTCTAATGCTTAATTCGTCAGTGTTTATAACATCATATAAAAACAAATCTACAGCAATTTTCCTGCATGCAATTGCTTGCATATAATTTCAAAGTCTTATTGCTTATTAAGTTTGATATATAACTAAGTTTAGTAACTCTGCACAGGATCAGAGGCCGAAAACTGGTAGCATTGATCTAAAAGATCAGAACTCTCTCTACAAATATGGCTTTCTTTTTACTGAGCTGTTGTTTGAACTGCACAGGTAAATTCCCTTTTGTTCTCTACTTCTGTCACACCATCATCTGGACTTGGAGGGTTTTATGTAGAGCTGAGGTGGGTGTCTTCTGAAACGCCGAGGGCCATTTCCGACCCCCAGACTGTAGCTCATGCAGTGCTGCAGAGTGTCAAAACCAACCCCCCAAATCACCAGTTTGCTGCTGAATTTGGTGGCAAATTGCTCTGTAGCACAATAGCTTTACTACAAGAGTAGGTACAGTCTGCAATATATCTAGGTTTTGCAAGCAAGTCAGTAGCCAGAGTAGATAGGGATGAGTTAGATGGGCCAATAAGTTGACTCAGCATAAGACGCTTCATAGGCTTGTATGGTTATTGTGAACCAGGAATAGGGAGCACATGAGACCCCAGCAAGTCCCTGACGTTTGAACCTTGGTCTGGATATGCAGAGACGTGCTGTTCCTTGATAATTCACATAAGCAGAGTGCCTCTTTTCTTTTCTTTTTCTTTTCCTTCCACATTCATCCAAGTGGGTACCATGGCCTTTTGGCATGGTTGCACTGGGTCAGATATTACTTCTTCCAAGCTGCTGTGTCCAAAGGGGTGCTCTGTATGGAGCATTTGAATGTATTAATACCATAAATGCCCTTCCAATACTTGAGCCCGAATTGGAGTTTACTTGCTTGTTTGGTTAGTATTGAGACTGGAATGCTTCAAATGACTCCCTTATTTTGCGTTCATTCACATAGAAGCATTTATAAGTAGTAATCAAATACTAATAACACAGGCAGTGTGTGTATGTTTAGCATGACCTATAGGACCAACCAGTAATTAAATCTTGACTTTTTGAATATCCTAGTTATCTGAATTCATTTTGTATCATTGCTTGTAGCTTCTGTGTCTTCATAACACTAGCTTAAATAACACTTCAAGCATTCAAATAACATTCCAAGTGTTGTCCAAGCATCCCATAATACAGATACATAAAGACCTCTCTTAAGCCATTTGAATAAATTGGATTGTTACAACTTCAGAACATGAAAGTGGAACTTGGGTAACACCACTAAGAAGAGAGTATTGATTGCCTGTGAGCATTTAAAGGTTTTATTAGAAGCTGAGCTAAGCTTAATGGATTTCTCCCCCCCCCTTTTTTTTTTTAGGTATCAAAGCAAGCCAAAGAGTTCCTGGAATATGTTTATGAAGAGCCCCTGATTGACATCCAGCAGGAAAATCCTATGTTGTACAGACACGTTGAGCCACTGGGAACTGTGGTCCGTCTGAGACAGCAGCTGAAATCCCTCCGAGCCTATTTATTCAGCTGCAGAGCAGCAGTGGCCGAAGACCTGCGAAGGAGGTAGGAAGAAAGGGGTAGCAGGCAAGAGCAAGCTTCCTTGGGGCTCTCTTCCTCTGCTTGTCCGTCTCTCACTTCCTTTTCTTGGTTCCCATGACCCAGCAATTAAAGTGCTGCCCATTGTGTCTGCCTGGTAGTTCTTGTAACTGGACACTTTCAGTGTAATTGGATGGTGCGCTGCCTTCAGAGATCTTTGATTCATCAGTGCATCACTGAGGGATATTAGGAAGAGAATGGCTAAACAAACTAGCAACTCTCTACAGGAGGAGTGATTCTAAAGTGAACGCAGCAAGATATAAATGTATTCAGTCATCACATGCCAACTGTGGAGCAATAGAACATGCTATATAAGACCTATTAAGCTGCAGGGCTGGGCAGAAGTGGGGCCAGTTGGCATGGGCCTACAATTTTGAGGGGGCCTATTCCAAGTCCCCCTGGGCAAAGTTGCTTGATTTTTCTATTGTTGATGATGAATTTGCCCAAAGAAAAGCACGTAAAGCATTCCTGAATGTGAAGAAGTGATATCTTATATGCAACTTGACTAAAAATGCTTGCCATGACCGTTTTTTATAAATCGTGTCAGGAATTGACTTTAGCAGAGATTTAAGCAGTAACACAGCAGCTTCAGCCATTGATTCCTCTGTATGGATATTGAGCTATTGTCCCTCAGAGAAGAAATAATACTCACAACATGTATAACTTTCGTCAGTAGAGTTTTACTGAGGTATCCAGTAATAATGTCTAACACCTGTTGAGAATCGAGTGTCCAGAGATTGTGCAAATGTCCATTTTTTCTTCTTCTTCCAGGGCTTAACCCTCTGTAGGTAAATTTTCCAGCCCTGACAAATTATTCTAGTTCATATGTATTTAGAACTGATTAAAAATACTTAATGAGCAGTTTGAAATGGGGCCTACGTTTCCTATCTGGCCTGGGCCTACTACCAGCTTTGCCCGGCCCTGTCAAGCTGCCATACTCTGTAGCAGAGTAATAGTCCATTTAGTGTAGCAGTGTTTACTTTGTCTTGCAGTCACTCTCTAAGATCACCAACTTTCCCCATCCTACAACCTAAGATCTTTTTTGACTGGAGTTGCAGGAGATTGAACATGAGGCCATCAACATGCAAAACATATGCACTGATATATGGCAAAGTGCTACCCTTCGAGCCCATTTACACGAATGCTCTTCTGACTAGAACTACTGATGGAAGAGCTCCCACACTTAATGGGGTTTGTGCATCTGCAGAGAAGTTTCAGTGTTAAATCTAATTTAATTACCACTAGAAGACCCGTCTCAGGAAAAATGCATTTAGCTCTCTGGGGCTTGGAGTCACCAACTCCCCTTCTTTTCCTCCCCTAACCTCCCATCCATCACTGAGGTCATTGCCTCAGGCAAAGCAAGGTTCAGGGCCAGGGCCGCTTTCAAAAGGGTGTCCTGTGTTCTTTCAGAATTGAACATGGCTTTCAGGCCCTGAGAAGGAGAGAAGGAAAATGTCTGGGGTTTGTCCCATAGGATTCAGTGGAAATAATTGATGACCAAGCCAGTCCCTTATCTGCACAGTTCTACCAGAGTTCTGTTGGGTGAGTGGGCCAAAATACTGGGAATTAACTTTTATAAGAGAAAGATGATGTCCACCCTCCACCACCACCACCCCGGTCATTGCTAAACTGTGTGTGAGTGGGGGAAGGAAGAAACAGTTGTGTAAAAATAGATACCCAGATGTTTTTGCCTTGGCATCTTTATCCCAGTAACTAGAGGGAGGTGAGCTTTGCTATTCAGGAGATAACCTATGTCATTGCCTTGATTAATAATGTCAAGAACAACTAAAGAAAGATATTTATGTCAGGAAGGTGCTAGATGTTAGTAACCACATTCTTGCTTTAAATGTACCTGTGTGTGTGTGTAAGAGAAAGAGAGAGAATGTGTGTGTGTGTGTGTGTGTGTGTTTGAAGTTGTAATTCAAAAAAATCTGTAACTTTGTAAGGAGAGCACATGTAATATTTTATTAATAATTGCCTTGCTCTTGCACATAAATCCATAGACAACATTATCATTTTTGGGATGTTCTTCATTTGTAATACGTGTAATAGTGTCTTCTTCAATTAGTATAAAACTGAAGGCAGTATGATTTATGGAGGGTAAAGTTCAGAAAAGGCATCAGAGAAAGGAATTACCGCTTTTGATTAACACCAAAGAAAAAAGAATGTTCTGATTAAAATAAAGAGCCAGGGAGGGCCAAACCAAGTCAATGAAGAGAGTAGAAGAAAAGAGATCAAAGGAAGCAAAGAGAGAAAAAGCAACAGGGCTGGAAGACATGGGGCAAAGGGGGGAAAGTGAGGATACTAGCTGAGGCATGAAGAGCCAGAGCTGATGGAAAAAGGTGATAGAAAAGGGTCCAGAGGAAGCTGTGAAGAGGCATTCAGGGGAGCACAGGAACAAAGGCAAACCTGAGAAAATAAGAACCATTGGAAGCTACAAAGGACTGAAACAAAAGAGGATTTAGAAACTGAAGAAGCAGTCGAGTGGACATGGTATAGAAGGCAGAAAGTGCAAAGTTAGAATGTAGATTTTTGGGGATACGGAGAGTTAAAAATATCAAATTGTAATCAAAGTTAATATCAAATTATGTTCCACCACAGTCTTGGGGAAAGACTTGGGAGGCACATGGTGGCGAGAAATGAGACAAAGGATTTAAAGTGAGACTTTTTGTGCATTAAATAAAAATAGCTCTAGAAGGTATATGTTGGGTAACAATACGTAATTTAATTTTTATCTTTCATGGTCAGATAAGCTCTTAACCTTGGACTTATAAAAACCACCTCAGTTGCTGTGCCTGGTTTGGATGTGATCTGTACTTTCAAAGCCAAAACTGTCACCATGACATTGTGAGGGGAGACACTCTGGCTCCACACCCGGCTTCCCCTTGATGCAGAGCAAAATGTCAGAGGCACTTCAGCCAAACACAGTGTCAGTCTCTCTTCAGACCTTCCCTGTCAACAAGGGGAGGTTGCAGGTGGAGGGAACAGAGCTGTCTCCCCTCCAGGCTTAGTATTTCCAAATGTCTGAATAGGACTACTGTTTTTCAGAATTGCTTTCCCCTAGGGCAACCATATGAAAAGGAGAACAGGGCTCCTGTATCTCTAACAGTAGCATAGAAAAGGGAATTTCAGCAGGTGCCATTTGTATATATAGAGAATCTGGTGAAATTCCCTCTTCATTACAACAGTTAAAGCTGCAGGAGCTATACTAGAGTGACCGGATTTAAAAGAGGGCAGGGCACCTGCAGCTTTAACTTGTTGTGATGAAGAGGGAATTTCACCAGGTTCTCCATATATACAAATGACACCTGCTGAAATTTCCTTTTCAATACAACTGTTAAAGATACAGGAGGCCCTGTCCTCCTTTTCATATGGTCACCCTATTTCCCCTATCTCTTTTCTTCGTGATGTGTTTCCCAGACATATGGGCCTTTACTGTGTTTCTTTTTTACTTCATGGCCTACGTGCAAGGTTTTATCACGCTTCGCTATTTTATATTTTGCAAACAAGAACATAACCATTATTTACCATATTATTTATCATTTGGTATTCCTTAAACTGCAATGCAATTCCTGTTTCAAAAGAATGTGAGGTAACTTAAGGGTTCACTTTTTCTTGATGAAATTCCTTTTTTCTGCTGCTTCTTCATCTCAGTTATGTGAATAGCCAGCGTTTCTGAGAACACCATCTTAAAGTCTTGTCAGAATTATATAAACAAGCTGAAACAAACTGTTAATAGTGTCGTCTAGAGAGAACTAAGAGCAGACTGATTAATCATGATGGCACCCTGTTGCTTTTACAGCATGGATAGCCTTTCTTATGAGGAAAAAAGAGAGTGTGCTGTGTTTTTTCTTCTAGTTTTTGTTACCATCCATACTTGCGTTTTAAAATGTACAAGGCTTTTCTGAAAATATGGCAAAATGGGTGCCCATGCTGTGGGTTGAAATTGCTGTCTCCCTTCAGCATATCAGGTAATGGAGATCGGTCTTAGAGTTCTTAGTATGTATTCTCTTTGAACAACAACAAAAAAATGTTTACAAGCTCTTGACAATTCAGTTTTCCTGAAGATTCCCAGATGCTTGTTGTATTGGCTATTTAAACGAGAACTTAGATAATTACAGCATACTGGCCATTTCTGAGGAGCAGAGGTGCTTTGCAAAAGTGTGGATAGCTGGAGGTTGATCCAGAGTACAAAGTCTAAAGCAATCAGTATTCTGTGACTGGAGCCCTTATGATCAGCAAATGAGTCCTGATGCACCATCACAATCAGTAATGCTTTGCTTGTAGCCACATCTGGTCCTTGAGAGGCCAAACATTTGTCAACCCTGATAGATTGGTGTCTTTGCCTGACCCAGCATATAAGGGCTGCCTAGAAGCGTTTTGCTTCTAGGAGTATGACCAATGACAACGTTATTTGATATGCAGTGGGCCTATTATCTCAAAAGTTCCTCCATGAAAAGTGGCACAATGTTGCAGTGGTCTCAATAGAAGCAAAGTATTTGTGTGTTTGGACGTTGACTGCCATAATTGTATTTTATTTATTTATTCATTTATTTATTTTTCTAGGGCACTTTTCAAAACTTACAACACAGTTGCAACTATAATCCAGATCCAAGCTGTAGGATTACGCTGCACATACAAGAAATAGGGTGCCATTTTAACTATGGCACTGCAAGTAAATCTGTTATACTGTCTTGATAGCTGCTGGAGATAAATCGCATATCATCTGTGGCTTTCATCTGCTTTCATTATATCAAACATAACTCAGAGATAATTTTTGAATATCAGATGATAAACATTTTCAACCTAGAACAAAACTAGTTTCCTTCTGTCTGTTTTTGGGGAATAGAAGTTTTAGTGGCTTCATAAAGTCCACCCAAATTATAGATCTGCCTTTCAACTGTTCATTTATTAAATAAAAGATATAAGAATGAAATGATTTTTTTTAATGAATATTTTTCAAAGCTCTCATGATAGTGAACAAGGAAACCTTGAAAAATGTTAAACTTCTTTAAAAAGTCACCAAGTAGAGATGGTAGCTTTTCTTTACAAAACTGACAACCTCAACTTTGTCATTTTAATAAGAACCTAAAACCTTTTGCCCTTAAATAATTGCAATTTCATTACCAGTCATGGATTCTGGAAGAAATACGTGAGCTGGAAGGACCCAAGTGAGAAAAGGAGCGCTCTTCTAACAAGATTTAGGTGTGACAGGATTGAGGCTGCCACTCTTGGTCACAGTCCCTCCTGTCTAGTGTCTCTTGTACAAGTGGGACTGTAAAGAGAAGGTGTGAAGAACAGCCAGAGTAGGCACCTTCTTTGTAAAGTCTAGCCCAAGAAGCTAAAGAGAAAGAATTGCACCCTCAGGATGGGATATAATGGAGTATGTGGTCCCTCTTTGTTATCATTGCAGGCAAGGAAAGGAGGAAGGCCCTATTAAGAAATATTCAAACATTCACATTCATCAGGCAAGACATTTCAGGGAGGGAACTGCAAATTCTATAGTGGTAACTACTGGGGAATGTATGGCTCAGTTCAGACAACATGTTAGTCAACGCAGTGTGAAAACTCCACTCAACGGTTGAGTTTTTAGGGGTACTCCTCATATAACATGTTCTAATTCCACCATTGTGTGACTGTGGGCTACCGTGGAGTTGTGTAAAATCCATTGTGACTTTTGATTGACAGTTTCTCCTCCCCCAGTCCTCTTGATGGTATCCCATCACCCATTGCTGCAAAAAAACAATCCTGGTGGCTCTCCTAGAGTGGCACTCCCTCCTTTCGCCGCTCTTGCCAGGGAACTCTGTAACCAGTGGGAAAAGTCAACTCAATGCAACGGAAAACACAGAGCCTGCCACACAACATGCAACACAACAGTTGTGCAAGAACTCTCCTCTGCACAGCATGGACAATCCTGCGTGGAGTGTTTTCCAAAAAAACTCCACCGTTGCGTGGTGTTTTCCCGCCAGACAACACATTTCTCAACGGTGATATAAAAACTCCACTGTGGAATTCTAAAACCACTGTTGAGAAACGTGTTGTTTGAACTGAGCCAATGTCTCTTTTTGTAGTATTCTCTCTTCCTGAGTCACAGACAGTAGAGACAGTGTCCTCTCTCTCTTTACATTCCGAATGAATTTATTGCCATTTTAACAGAGACTTGGTTAGGACTCTTGTGTTCTCAGCACTTCAGTTTGCCAGCTTTCTTCTGTAAACAGGCCCTGCCCTCCAAAAAGAAATGGAAAGTAGAGCAAAGTTTTGCATCCAATTATACTCTTTGCAAGCAGGCAAATTTCCACACCAAACAGTATTGCACATACTGAGGAACTGTCAGCACTGCTTAATCTACCTTATGTATATTAGCAAGACGGAGAGAGTAAGAAAAAGGTTGTCCCTGCTGGAGGCTGTGCATATTAAAAGCCCCATTGCTCTTTCATCAAAACTCTGCTAGCCCAGAGACTACAGGTTCACTGAAAAAATGAGGACTGCTTTTCATCCCCTCACCCCCTTCTCCCAGACATGGGGTAATTATATCACACAATTTCCAGAGGGGAAATCCTTGTTAGTCAACAAAATGTATTGTGGCACCTAAAAGACAAGCAGTTTTGTTATGCTAAAATAAATGTGTTTGTCTGTAAGGTTCCACAACATCCCCTTTTGTTTTTGGACCACTCAAGTCTTTCATGGGTCTGCACACATGCGCAAGAATGTTATGTGAATGAGTAATGCATCAGAGGTGAATTTATCCTAGTAATGTATTTTGCATGAGCAAGCTGGCTGGCTTTCTTACAAACCCATGAACTGCCAACTTGGAATCTGGTGTTCTGCAGCTCACAGCTCTGGCAGAGAACAAATTGCTGCCCATGTTACTAACTTGCATAAAGCATTTTCAAGTTCATACATCTCACAGAGCAGATGTGTCATTCCAGGTTTCCAAAACAAGAATTTTGAAAGAATAAACTATATTGAATATCACAAGACTTTAGAAATGTTTTCCAACAGGCGAGTTTGAAGTATTACTAAAAATCACAGATAGTTTTCAAAATATTTGCATTTGTTTCTAAGGAACCTGCTCAATTTGTTGCATTTCAGTAGCTGCAAAGGGCGATAATGCAATCGGTCACTCTTTGGATGGGAGATTGGAAAATACTGGACAATATAAATTTGACAGGTGTCCATTTTCTCTATTGTGAGATATTACCTTTTTTTAAAAATCCCACTGAGATTCAAAATTGTTTTCAATTTCAAAAAGCATTGCTTGAAAAATTGGCTTTAACCACATCCAACATACATTTATCACTTTAGGAAATGCTTGCAGCAATCTTTAAAAGTGCACCTGCAAAAACAGTAATCACTTCTGTGCCACAGTAAATGAAAAGTTAGTTAGACATTAAAATGCTTCCTGCCCCATGCTTCATTTCAGGAATGAATAAACAAGGTTGCTAATAAATGTTTCTAAACAATTATGTTCTGAATATTACAGAATGTAGAATATTAAGGTTACTACAATATTAAAACACAAATGTGTAGAAACAGTTGCTCTACAAAAACAGACCAGCTCAATATCATTCTTCATTCTTGTATTGTCATAGCTACTTTATCCATCCTTTCCCAATTTGGTGCCCTACAGATGGATTGGACTACAACACTTATCATGACCAGCCAGCATGGCTAATGGTCATGCTGGCTGTGGATGGTGGGAGTTGAAGTCCACCACATCTGAAAGGTACCAGGTTGGGGAAGGCTGACCTTATCTGTAGTTGAACAAGACCAGAGTCTTCACACTTGTTACTTAAGGACAGGAAAGTTCTACTCCATCTTGTCTGAGACAACTAGAACATTAAAATGAATAAAAACAAAATTGAATAAATTATGAGAAAAGCATCCTTTGATTTCTGGTGAAGGATAGACATTATAATTATTGGAATGGCATAGATTTAAAAAAATTGGGAATGTATAGGTAAGTTTTCAGCACTTTTATTAGTCAAATCTATATAAGACTCTTCTTTACCTAGGGTTAAATTATAGGCATTTCTGTGTAGGTAGTTTGTTTTGGGGGTTAATTTTGTTGATAATTGTTTGCACAATCAAAATAAGCCAATATTGCTTATTTAAATTGTGGCGCGTGCTGGGTGTGATTTCACTGCTGAGGCACAGTTTATCATGTCATCTCAACCCAGATGGCATGGCTTGTTAGAGGGCGAAACAACTCTGCAATAATCCATGGGCTATTGTAGGGTTATTGGTTGTTTCTCCCTCCAACAAGCCATGCCACTCAGGTTCAGACACCACAACATGCCATACACGGGCAGTGATTATGGAGAACATGTGCTGCAATTTCAGTAAGCCACCATGGCTTATTTGGTTGTGTTCCCTTGTGGAGACATCTTCATTTACTGCAAGGCAACCCATTCTACAGGATTGGATGGCCCATCAGAATTTTTTATTTTTGAAAACATCTAGGCTTAAATTTACTATGTGCATAGAGTTCTAAAAGTGGTTAGAGGAGAGAGTATTGCTGTTTGTCATTTTAAAAAGAATGGTGCTTGGTCAAACTATATTTATGCTTACTTAAAGCTGTTTCTTTTTTTCTTTTTTTTAAAATAGCCTTCTTTGGCATAAGAACACTTGATTGATTTATGCCCACCTGCCTTGATTCTTTGAACTGCAATGTGAACTGTAGAATTTACTCTGTGCTTATCACATTTGTACTTTGGCTTTTAGCACAGGACTTCGGCAGGTCTATTTGCGGTCGTTTTAGTCTAGCTGTCACGGTGTTTAATTCAGTGGAGAAAAATTACTCCTAGCCAATGACAAACCATGTCTTAAATGCCTTCAGAGAGTATTTATTGCTAACAAAGGAACATAGCTACAAACCCTGCAACTTTGCCTCAAATGCAGAAAACAAAGCCTTATCTATAGTTCTGTTTGCAGGAGAAACGTAAGTGATAACCTCTTGTTTCTGCAGATACCTACCTAATAAGGCTGAGAAGTGAGGATGGATGAAATGTCTGGTTCTATCTTTCATAATACTGTTATGCTTCAAACTAATTGGCAGTGGGGAAAAATATAGAAACACATGGCAAGCTCCCTATTGGATCAAGTTCTTTACTCTGGTTAGATGTAATGTTTCCAAACCCTCCCTGATCCAGTAGATAAAAGTTCACTCTGGATTGATTGATTGAACATTTTAGAAGAGAGGAAAAACAACAACCCTAAGACAACCATGTTGACTGTAAGAAAAATCCCCAAACCCTTATTAGTGTAATATCTTTATTAAGACAACTGAAAGATCACCCAAAATGTGCAAGTTTTTGAGATCTCCAGATCACCATAGGAATTTTTATGAACTGCAGATCTGGGAGTTTGCCTATTTTAAGCAACTGCTCACACCTTTCCTTTTCAGACAGGCTTTTTAATAATTACCAGAAGGGTAGCTGTGATAGTCTTTTGCAGCAAAAACAACAAAGGGTTATGTGGCACCCTGAGGCACAATCTTATGCATATTTAGACAAAGTGCTACAACTTCCAGTATGCCCTAGCCAGTATGTTTGTTGTTGTGAGATTTTTTTCCTGTTTAAACATGCATAGGATCTCGCCTTTAAAGCTAAAACATTTAGTATGGCATAAGCTTTCATGGACACTGTCCACTTCATCTGATGCATGAAGTGTTAACCTCAAAGTGGCAGATTTATACATGCTGGAAAGGTGGAGGTGGGATATAAACTGTGCTGTCAGAGGGAATTGAAATACAGAAAGTACAGACAGTGATAATTACCTTAATGGTTGCCATTCATAAAATGTTGTTGGGTGATAACACAGACCTCATTGCAATGGTGAGCCAATTAACATATGGAGTTTTGTTGTTGTTTTTAGAAAAACTCCTTTGTCCTTATTCAAACCAGAGGAAATTCCACATTAAGGCCCAGGACACTCTGTCAATGACCTTAAGGTGATGATTTTTTTTCAATAAAGGAATTTCAAAGACAGATAACCAAAAAATGGCTAGTACATTTCATGAATAGTTTTAATTCTATTTCCACATTATATCAGCAATCGACAGACCACTATGGATACTGACATGTTTCCAGCTTCCACCCAGAACACAACACAAAATTCATTGTCTGCTGCAAAGCACTGCCAAGACTTGATACTCACAGATTTAAATCAGGCATTACTGAGAATACAGTACTCAAGTGAAAAAACACCAGATCAACATGGCCAGGCTGGTACACACAAATCATCTACGATAGAATAGACCCATAATAGAAAACTACAGAACACCACTAGTCGCCAGCTCTGTTAACTTCAAACTCCCCAAATTAGTATCTCTTACAAACCTGTGCCAAAGTTCTGCGCAAGTTTTATACTCTTATGCCACAAATCCCGAGTTTTATGCCACCACCAAAAGTTTGAAAATTACATACCCTTGGTTGGGGCCTGCTGAATGCTAAAAAGTCCACATTTTCATATCACAACCAAACTATGCAAAAGTTTTGTGTTAGTATTTGCTCTTTTGTGCCACAAATCCTGAGTTTTGTGCCGCCGCCACCAAAAGTGTGAAAATGACGTACCCTTCGGTGGGGTCTAGAAAAGGTTAAATAACTCAGGTTTTCATATCATCTCTGAACCTATGCTGGTATTGTGCTGTTTTGTGCCTCAAATCCTGAGTTAAATAGATAGATCTGCAGCAAGCATTCCATTCTCTATCTTTCAGAATCAAAGCCTCCAGTTTCACTTATAGCATCTGATAAAGTGAATTGTAACCCAAGAAGCTCATGAAGATTTATTAAAATACCTGAACAACTAAAACTGTTATTTTAAGAAGTGAAACTCTCCCCTTATTCATGAAAAATCTCTATTGAACTCAGCAAGACTTAAGTAAATAGTAGCAGTACGAAACAGCACAACATTGTGACGTGTTTGGAGGTGATATGAGAATGTGGTTTTTTTGTCTGTGTTAACTTCTGCATTTGATGGCACAAAACTCAGGAACCACACGCTGTTGCAGATACAAGATGTCAATTCTGTCCCTAAATTTTGTCTAGCAACTCTATTGCAGGACCTAATAATACCATCCACAACTTCAGGGGTTCATATTCTTGCTTATCTTCCAATGTGATATATGCCATCATTTGCAAGCAATGTCTTTATGGAAACAATAAATGGGCATAAATCTGATATCAGAAATGGCAGTGTTCAGAAAACAATGGGGAACATTTCAAACTCCGAGGACTCTCTCCCAGTGACCTTAAGGTGGCCATTCTTTATCAAAGGAATTTCAGATGATTTGAAATTGCATGCCTGATGAAATGTACTTCAGCAATCAACCATGCTGACTGGGGAATTCTGGGAGTTGTAGGCCTCTTTTCTGTCTAAAATGCATAGGATTTGCACTTCTATTTCTTGTGATTTGAATAAGGACATGTCCCCCCCTTCAAATTACACTGCATATGTTAATTGACTCACCATTGCAATGATGTCTGTATTATCACCCAACAAGCTTTTGTGAATAGCAATCATTAAGGTAATAATCACTGTATGCATTTTTTGCATTTCAATTCCCTCTGACATCACAGTTTATATCTCCCCCCTTCTGCTCTCAGGGCATGTGTATATAAATCCACCAATTTGAGGTTAACACTTTATGTGTCTGATTAAGTGAAGGGTGTCCTCAAAAGCTTATGCAAAAATTATTTGTTGGTCTTTAAGGTACCACAACATTTGTTGTCGTGTTTATGATTAATTCTCTTTTGCTTGTACTGTTTTAATGCTGACTCTTAGTTTATTGTGTCTGTTTTGTTATGATTTTATTTGTATTATTAATTTTTATTTGTACACTGCTTTGGGAATCTGACAGTTTGAAAGTCAAGCTATACATTGCCTAAATAAATAAATAAATAATAATAAATTTATTTCTTACCCGCCTCTTCATTTTGATTGAAGCGGGAAACAACAGTAAACGGTAAAATACGTAAAACTGAATTAACAATCTGTGATCTTAATCTTGACAGCTGAAAACACCATGATCCTTTAATAAACATTAGCTTGTACCATATTGAGGGGTTTCTTTCTATTGTTGTGTTTGATCTATTGGTGTTACAGTCCAACATTATTTCAGGAAATATTCCTTCCCATAGTCTTCCAACCCACTGAAATTTTACTCCATTGGCTACAATCGTATACACGTTTATCTTTGGGAAAGGCCTACTGAACTCGGTGAGCTTACTTCTGTGTAGACAGATGTAGGATTGCATTGCACACCCACTAATGAAGATTGCTCTCTCTGCACCCCCGCTTCATTAGAGCAGCCTGGCCCTCTCTGCTATTATTATTATTATTATTATTATTATTATTATTATTATTATTATATTTATTTATTTATTTATTTATTTATAAAGCACCATCAATGTACATGGTGCTGTACAGATTACACAGTAAATAGCAAGACCTGTATTTTTTCGAAGAATTTCAAAATCTGTGCCAGTATGGTAGCAAACCAGCACTATCTTTGTGTGCCAGGTTTTCTTCTATACACAACCATTTTGCAATGTCGTCCTTCAAGATCTAAACTGATTTCGTAATGTGAATAAATGTTAGTAGTTGCCAGTGTTCCTTCATGAAAAGTATGGCATTGAACTAAAATGTCATGTCTCAATTGGCCTCCATCTGACCTTGGACATGCACATAATGTTACCCTTCAAGCACTCATCCCTTGGATGCAACTGGTTCTACCCATTAGGTGCATGATCTTCATGGCATTGAGTGGCCCCTGCTTTCTTTGATTTTATGAAGGGAGTTTCATAAACTTGGAGTACTATCGTCATCGTAGGCTGAGGTATTCTGCTTCCATCGCAAATGGAAGGCAGGTTTCCACAGTAAATAGGGGTTCCATAGAAATAAAAAAGAAATAAAAACCAACAAAATTGGACAGGCCTTAGTTTTTAAGGCTTTATCCCTGTCCTAGTTTCCATGGCAATAGGAATAGGTGTGCTTTTCTCACTGTTATTCTCTTGCTGATCATGTGCTTAATTGTAGCCTGCATGTATTTGTTGCATTTCATAGGAGAAAGAGGGCTTTCTTTCAAGAACTAATTTGCAGGAAATGTTGGGAAGGAAATGTTGGGATATCTTGGCACATGTGTCATTTGAGAGGCAAATCTGTGAGTGTGTCTACATTTAGGTGTGTGTTTATTTACTTAAATGTATTTGCAAATGTACATTACATTGATGAAAATAGGACACATGGTTCAAAATTATTGATATAATGTTAATATTCTTTTAAAAATACAGAAGCTAGTTAAATACAGGTGATAAATCTATCTTTTTGTTGTCTGCCTCTCCATATGCAAATATAATTGGTAAGTTTAGCCACCACTGTGATTTCCCAAACTTATGTTTGGAGCATATTCTTTAAATAACATACTTCATTTTTTTTTTTTTTGCAGTATTTAACAAACATGATGATTTTTTAAAACAACAACAATAACCTACTCTGCCTTTCTCTTTTGGTGGAGCAAACTCTGTATCCAACCCATAGTTGGTTTATCTAGAAACTAAATAAAGAAAGATGAGGCAAAAATGGCAGGTGTTGGTGAATACGAACCTAAAGTTCCATTGAAATGCCACAATTACACCCAAATTTAGAATTGAGAAAATCTAGATTTTATATTAAAGCTGTAGAATTTTGTGAATGGGTATATAAATATTATATCTGGGAAGTTTCAAATTTTGTATTAATATTTCTCAGCACTTTGGAAGATGTGGTTTATTTATTTACTGCTGGAATCTAGGGCACCATGTTTTTTGTAGTCTTCATATTTGAACGGTGATGGTTCTGTATATTAATCAGTTTTAAAGAAGATCCAGCAGTATTCCTCAGTATCCAAAGAAGAGAGCTCACATCTTAGGGGAAGTGAGTGCGGTTCTGTGGTTCAGAATAACTACATTCCGCTGAAAACCAGTGAGTAAAGTGTAGCTTGAGGTATTCAGGATTTGCGCATTGCAATAGGAACTGACCTCATTTGCACCTCCCAGATGAATGTGTGGATTACATTAGCAATCCTTTGCACACTTACCTGGGCGTAAGTGCATGTGAAGTGCATGTGAAGGATTGCACTGTATATCCACTAATGAGGAGGATCCTCTCTCTAGCCACGTTTCATTAGAGCCGTCTGCCCCCTCCCTCCCTCCCTGCTGTTGTGGATTTTGTCTTCATATGTCGTAAGTTATCTACTGGTTCTGCACTTTGTGAATGTTCCAATGCAATTCCTAGCTCAAAGAACACATCAAATACACTTATTTTTTAAAAAAAATTATTATTATTATTATTATTTATTTATTTAAAAACACATAATAAATCATATACATACATAACATAACATTCCTCTTATTTCTTAGCTATACATTCTACTTCTTAACTCACTTACATTAGTAAGTGCCCCCCCACCCTCGGGATCTTATTCTAGTTTCCAAAATTGCATTTAGTTTTCTGGAGGTGTTCTTCCTCTCCCTTTTAACAGTACATGTTCAAATACACTTAAGCATGTATATTTTGAGAGAAAATGTATTTAAAAGCATATGCTCTCATTTGTAATCCATTTTTAAAGAAATCAATTAATGAAGGAATGGAATGGACTTCTAAGTTAACACCTACAGACGTGACACAGACCAGAAATAGATTGATTCATCCATCATTAGTATAATAGTGTTTGCAAACATGTTAAGAGTTGCTGACTCAAATTTCAACTCCACCACGAATTTATTGGGTGACAAAACAGACTTTCTATTTCATAGCTGTAATCTAACTCCATCGGTAATGTAGTGCTTATGCTTTCCATCTTACAGGTGTGTGTTGTGAGAATTAACTGAGATAATGGCTGGTTCCCATGGTCACAGGATGGTTTACAAGTTACTGTGGCTTGTTAACCATCCTGTGCATGCCGGTGAGATTAACATAATCGCCTCGCAGGTGCAGCTTCTTGTATCTTATGAAACTGGTAATGATCACTTGTGGTTTGTTATCCACTCCAACAAGTCTCCCTCGCTGGGTTTGCAAAACACAAGAAGTCATGCCGGCAAGGGTAACACTCTGCAATGATGCAAACCATGTCATTGGGGCAGCTCACACATAACAACAGGACACCGTGGGTTACTTTCCCCACATGTCGGCTGTTGTTGCAGGTCGGCTGCCATTTTTAAAATACAATCTATGGTGGGCAGCTTATCATGATGTGAAAATCCAGCAAGGATAGTTGGCTGGGGTAGTTGACAAACCACCGTACAAAAGAATGAGGGTTTGTCTGAAGTTTATTAACCACTGCAGCCACCCATCTCCACTGGGTTCTCATATAGTAACAAACCACACCCAGTTTTATCTTTGTGTAATTAGATAAATCCACCGGCACATGTGGGGGTTGTTCATAAGCCACTGTGGCTTAGTATTATTGCAGTGTGAATTTCCAAGAAGCTCCACCACAGTCCCATAATGGGTCAGAGAGCTATACCAGTGATAAGTGCACATTGAAGAGATAAGCAGAGCAGGAGTAGTTTAAAACACAATGGAACTGATTGACACTGCAGATAGTTAATGCTGAAGTTACTGTTAAGGTAGATATGGGCCAGATCTACACCAAGCAGGATATGACACTTTGAAAACATTTTTGAAAACTGTAGATAGAGTGTGTCCTGGGCCCCAAGAGTTGTCACTACTATTCGGCCCTGGTTAGGCCTCATCTAGAGTATTGCGTCCAGTTCTGGGCTCCACAATTCAAGAAGGACGCAGACAAACTGGAGCGTGTTCAGAGGAGGGCAACCAGGATGATCAGGTCTCTGGAAACAAAGCCCTATGAAGAGAGACTGAAAGAACTGGGCCTGTTTAGCCTGGAGAAGAGAAGATTGAGGGGAGACATGAGAGCACTCTTCAAATACTTAAAAGGTTGTCACACAGAGGAGGGCCAGGATCTCTTCTCGATCATCCCAGAGTGAAGGACATGGAATAATGGGCTCAAGATACAGGAAGCCAGATTCCGTCTGGACATCAGGAAAAACTTCCTGACTGTTAGAGCAGTACGACAATGGAACCAGTTACCTAGGGAGGTGATGGGCTCTCCCACACTAGAGGCATTCAAGAGGCAGCTGGGCAACCATCTGTCAGGAATGCTTTAGGGTGGATTCCTGCATTGAGCAGGGGGTTGGACTTGATGGCCTTATAGGCCCCTTCCAACTCTACTATTATATGATTCTATTATAAACTGTTTTAAAGCAGTAGTGTAGATCCTGCCGTAGTGAAAATGGATGAAAAGCTACAGTCGCAACTTCAAAAGATTTGCTGTATTAATTCTTCCTATGGGAGAAGGAAATAGCAGCCCATAATGCTATAAAGGCTTACTTTATCATTATCCAAAATAATGTTTTAAAATTGGGGGCAGAGATGGAAGCTTTGTTTTTCAATGAAGAATTAAGAATTTAATGTTTTTCACTATCTTACAGGATTTCCTACAGTGGTAACTGTGTTAGCCTGGTGCAGCAAAAACAACAGCAAAAATTTGTAAAGATCAGCAAATGTTATTATGGCATAAGCTTTTGTGGACTAGAGTCCATTTCATCAGATACATGGAGTGTGATCCTCTTTCGTTAGATCTATATACATGGGTTTAAAGGGGAGGGAATGTAAAGGCGGGAGTTGTGTGTGAGAATGGCATGCAAAAAGTACTGTTGGAGACACTCAATTACTGCTTAAATTTATGCAAAATGCGCTTCACAGCAATAGTAACTGGTGCCAGCACAATCGTTTTAGCATGCCTGAATAAATTAACACCTGTAGAGGGACAGGAAACTGTTGTCTCTATTCAGATCCAGCTGAATAGAATTGAACTTTTTGCTAAGTTCCCATTCAGCAGTTTCACAATGGAGTTTCCCTTTGAAGTTCCTTGTTCAATATGTCCACCTTAATATCAGTAACAGAGTATCCTGATCGGTTAGAATACTCGCCTACTGGTTTCTGGATTTTTCCATTTCTGCTGACAGATTTGTGTAGATTATTATTATTATTATTTGTAGAGACAGAAAGGCCAATTGTTTTATACCTGTGTGTTTACACATACACACACACACACACACACACACACAGATGACTGTGATCACACTCCATGCACTCTAGTCCATGAAAGTTTATGCTATAGTAAAATGTGTTAATCTTTAAGGTGATGCAGGATGTTTTGTTATCTTAAAGGAAGTTTCCAAAGAATATGTTGTTACTTTGAATACTATGTGAATACTTACTACTACTTCTTTTTCTTTTCTTTTTTCAAGAATTTTCCCCAGGGAGTATCTTTTTCAGCAGATCCACCTGTATTCACTGGCAGACCTCCAACAGGTAAGTGACTTCTGTTTGCCCATATTCATTCTCTCTCTCTCTCTCTCTCTCTCTCTCTCTCTCTCTCTCTCTCTCTCTCTCTCTCTCTCTCTGTGTGTGTGTGTGTGTGTGTGTGTGTGTATAACTTCAGCTCAGATTTTCTCAAGTTATATCTCAGTGAGCTTTCTCAGGCCAAAAAAGAAAGCATTTCAAGACTTCTTCAAATAATCTTAGTAATAGCTTGCTTTTTTATAACCATTCCTTGTAATGATTTGTTACCATTGACACAGGTGTCTGCACAAATAATTTGGGAGGTGGAGAAGGTCTATGTCTTGTAGCTACAGGTTGTTGACTTGATTATTTGAAGTCTTTATACAACTTAACCCCACACACCATTAGATGGTGCTGAAGAAAAGCAGTGAGGAACAATAGGCCGTGTCTGTTGAGGATTTACTATATTATATGGGATTATGTAACCACTTCTAATATATGTCCTTATTTGTCCATTTAAGACACTACAAAGACATTCAGAATTTGCTTTGTTTGCGGTGAATGCCAAACATAAGGTCTGAAACTAGTCAGACTTTTTTTGCTAATGTTTGTCTGTCCATTCTGTCCATAACATGAAGGAAGTGCCCCATCTTGCTTCCCCTGTAGATTTTTGAAAATTGGAAGAAAATGTGGAAAGATAAGAGTCTTATAAATGAAGGCTGATATAAGAGGGTGAGCTGTGAACCAGGAAGAGCCCAGTTCAAAGCTCCTCTCTGAATTCCATAAAGTGCCTCAGGCAGGGCAACCATTTTCTCATCACTTTGCCATCATATTGGCCTATATGATATGGCTGTTGCAAAGGTTTCTGGAATCAGGAGTGCAAATTCTTGGATTGCTCAAGTGGCGTGATATAAAAGCGCTTATAAAATGTTGCAGTGTCTATATTGTGGAAGTGGCTTGGGCTGATCTCTCTGCATGGGTTCTGATGTATGAAGCACCCTGTAAGGACGAGGTGGGTAATGCCCAAGGCTTGAGGGGCTACATTTTCCCCACGTCCTGAACTCTGTGGGGACCACACTCCTCATCTGCCAGCAGTGGAAATGGCTGCTGCCAAAATTCCAGCAATTCTGCCGGGAAACGGGGCAAGTGGGAAACTTTGTTTCCCAGTGGAATTGGGTTCCCAGCACCACTTGAGAGCCCCATTCTGCAGGTAAACAGGGGCATCACTACACCCCTGTTTTTTCTGCAGAACCAGCAATTTATGAGATAGGAATGAACTCAACATTAAAGGTAAGGCCAGAGAGTAGAAGGCTGTGATGCTCTATGTACATGGCAGTGCTTTGATCTTTAAATCAGAGTTGGGCAAATGTCACAGTTGTTGGATCTACTTTATATTTTACTAGCACCCCAACCAGAGCCAGATGCAATAAAGACATACACTTAGATTTAAAGAACAGGTTGCCCCTGAGCACATTCTCCGCTGAAGAATTAAGTTTTCAGTACCATAATCAAACTAAGCTCACGGCTCTTTTACAGAAAAGTCCCCTCCTGGTCATGGTTACTCCATGCTTTCTTCATCTCCAGCCTAATTTGGGGGGTCCATTTTCATGTTGCTATTGTAAAGCAGTTGGGAGTCAGAAACCCTTCCCGGTGTATTACAAATCACCCAGAGATCTAGAAGTAGATCCCAGTCTATGTTTTGCCCAGCCCGCCTGTAAATAATAAGAACAGCAAGCGGCTTAAGTTGGGAATATCTGTCTCCCAGATGCCAATGTCTTGTGAGCTGCTTTGTTCCAAATATTAATATTAAGAAGCAATCAGAAGCTTCTTAAATTGTCTGGGGTTGGGGCAGAGGGGTGCAAAGGGGGTGTGGGTTACATTCATTTATTTAGCTGCTCCTTTGACAGATTGCGTTGTGTTGATACACATTTACATTATTTCCCTCCCTCTCTGCCTGCACCCCAAACCTTTCATCATGTAATTCAATTACTTTCGCTGCTTCTGGGGTGAGGTTAAATTGGATTTTGCTTTTAATCTCGCTGGATTCTTATTATCAGCCTAGAGAGTCTTCCACTCAACCCACCCTCAATCTTGTTTCATTCCTTCTTAAGCTTGAAACGGGATTGTGTATTTTCTGTCAAAATGAGGAGATATTAGAAAAGAAGGGTTGTAGGGTTGAAAAAACAAAACCAGATTTTCCCAACCAGGCCCTTATTCAGGAAGTGTGGAATTCTACTATACTGTCAGGGGTGACAAACCTTTTCAAGGCCAAATTCCTTATTGGAGGAGTGCCTAGGGGGCTGTATTCCAGTGTTAGGCAGTCCAAAGGTAGAAGCAGCTGAGTGGAGACGAGTGCTTTCCTCCGTGGTGGAGGGGGTTTGACCAGGGGATGAAGCTGCTGGGCCAGATGGGGTCTCCCATGGACCTTGTCTGGCTTGTGGGCTGCCCTAGATGGTTAGTATGTGGACAGTCGTGCATCTTGGCTTCCACACAAGCCAAGATAAATAGAAACTTAAGTTCCTTTAGGATTCCATGGTTGCTGCCAGCTTCTATGTTTGCAGCCAGTTTTCGCCCTCAGAATTGCAGTCCCAGTGGGCAGGTTCAGACAACACAATAGTCAACCTTGTGTGAATAGTCCATGGCTGACTATTAGCATGTTGTGCTGGGGCGACACGCTTATAGTCCTCCATGGCGTAGGAAATAAACTCAAGGTTGGCTATACCTCTCTGCCCCCTGCCCCGGAATAGTGACGCTGCTTCCCAATTTCCATATCGGGATGCAGCTGACGGGGTATTCCGATATGGAAATCCGGAACCCACGCCGCCATTCCGTGGAGAGGGTGGAGAGTGGGGGAGAGACGCAACATGCCTCACTCTTGCTATGATGAAGGCCGTGCCGAAAGACGCCGTAGCAACAAGCCGTCACCTCTTGTTGGCAGTGCCATAGCAACAAGGAGTGAGGCGGCTATAGCAACAAGGAATGGGGCGGAGTCAGCTATGCCCTGCTCCTTGTTGCTATGGCCCCGCCAGCTCCTCTGGCATTTGTTGCGTCTCCCTAACTATTTGGATATGGGGATCCCCCTGACCCCATTTCCAAAAGGGTAGCCCAGGGTTCTTCCCCATTTGTTCCTATGCCGAGGGCAAAGGGAGATGTCTCCCCTGTCTCCCCTGACAGTGTCCCCGCCCCTCAGCATAGCAACAAAGTGCGAAAGAAGGGTGGGATGCAGGAGGATGCACTCACTCCTCTTGCGCCCCACCCTCCGTTTGCCGCAAAGTGCTGGTGCTGGGGGAAGGTAGCAGCTCCTGCTGCTCTCAGTCGCCAGCACTTACCCTCCGTAGCGGGGGCAAGGGACGTGCACATCCCTGGGCACAAGTGGGGCACTGCGGTTGGCAGCGCCCCACCCAGGGACGGCATGTCCCCCTCCCAGGAAGCACGTGGGGAGCTGTCGATCGCGGCACCCTACCCAGGGATGGCACAATTGGTGGCTCCTCAAGTGCTTCCCAGGATGTGATGATTTCCCATGCCTGTAGAGCTCCACTGGGGTTTCTGCCGCTCTTGCCTTGAGACTCTGTAGGCGTGGGAAATAATCAATGGAGCCTGCCACACAACACAAGCACCAACAGTTGTGTAGATAATCAACTCTGCACACCGTTGACAATTTGTGTTGGTTATTTAGGGAAATAACCAACCGTGGCGTGGTTTTTCCCCAACAGATGACACATTAGTCTACTGTGGACTGTTTTAACAACCACTGACTATTGTGTCATCCGATCCCAGTCAGTATCATGCAGGCATCCCGACGTTTTTGACATCAGTCATGAACATTATTCATTTCTAATTCATATTAAAATAATAATAATAATGGAACATGACGTAGTCGCTAACTTGTCCCATCAGTTTCAGTTGGACATAAACATGACTGACTTACTAATTTGGGACCCTCGTTTTTAGTGTAATTTTCTATTATAACTCTTGCATGAATACATTATTATTATTATTATTATTATCATCATCATCATCATCATCATTTATATACTGCCCCATAGCTGAAGCACTCTGAATTATCTTTTGAATTTTCTTTTTTTAAATAATAATAATAATAATAATCAAGTATTTATGTTATGTTGATTCTTACTGTACTATAACAATCTGCTTTAGGTATAATCTTTGGATATATCTACACGCCTCCTTCTACGTGATCTTGGTTCTACAGATCAATGGATTACTAAAGTATTTTATTAATTTTTAAATAATCATATATATCCATTATATGGTCAGGGTTTACACACACATATAAGCTAATGGTCCATAAACATACCATACATCTTTATTGTGATCCATCGATCCATGAAAAAACAAGAATCAAACATGAAACATCAGACAGTCAGAGCTATTGTCAACTTTCGTCTAATACACAGAGAGCTCTAATCCTGGCCGCCACTGTAAGAAATTTAGCAACAGCCGAAGTTACTTTTTAGGACTTATCTTCCAACAGAAAGTTGGAAGATAAGAAGTTTGTCTGAACTTCTGGACAGTTTCCTCAACAATGGGGTGATCATAAGATGACGGGCCTGATTATAAAAGCTACAGGACAGAAGGATATGCTCAATGGTCCATAGTCTATCAAGTACAGAATTGTAAAAAGATACAACATGTTATTAAACAGCTTTTCATCTTAACAAATTACAGCTTATGTACCTCATGTACCTCATTGTTCAGAAGTGCTTACTGCCATCCATTTGGAGGCTACCAGTAATTTAGCTACTGTTAATATGTTCTCCGTTAGTTGGTGAGTTTCAGCCTTACGCTATCGTTAATGTTAAAATGATTTCTGTACTTAAGGGTAAAGCGCAGCCTGCTATGCTATCAACCAATTTCTGTACTGTTTATTTTCAGGAATAAAGAGCTTTGAAGACCATGGGGGCATTATCCAACGGTGTCATTCCGCCAGCACGAATGGCGTTGCCTTAGCAGAACCTAGGTTCTGAACTGTGCACAACAGGAGAATCCAACTAAAGATAAATTTGGGCTAGCGGTTGCATATTACACTTCCACAACCAGTTGGGCATTATGCTTGCACAACTGCTTGGTCAAGTATAACATGCAACCACTTGTGCAACAGAAAGATTCAGCAGAGTTCGGCTAGCTGTATTTGAACTTGCAGAATGACACCGTTGGATACTACCCCATATATCTGGCTCCTGCTATGGTTTATAGGTTTAGTCTGCAATCCTATACCCACATACCTGGGATTAAGCCCCACTGAACTCAGTGGAACACTTCCAAGTAGACGTGTACAGGATTGCATCACTGATAAATAATAAACCAGCACTGAATGGTAAGATTGTAGGTACTACTTTCGGTAGGTTTGAACGTGAGTTTGAATAAGCCTTATATAGTTGGTTATATGTCACACCATTTTTTCTGTTTTAATGCCCAGGACACCAACTTTTCCTTGTGTTAGTGCAATTGTGTGAAGGTGATATGCAAGGTGAATTTAAAAGCTGCTGAATGAACAGGTGTTTTGCTCTAGGTGCTAAGTTCTTGCAGTGTAATTATAGGACAGTCCAAGATCAATCCACTACATAATAGCCTTTAATGCTCCTGTGCTCCATGAAGAGAATAGTATAGTACAAAAGAGAAGGTGTGAAGCAAGAGGAACTTAATTTTGGTAAAGCTGTCCAATTATGACTAATACCGTTTATTCCTCTCATGATTTAGGAAGCTCTGTGGGTGTAAAGGGGAGGGGCTCTGCAGGTCTGAGCTTTATCCAAAGGAACAACTGGAGTTTCCTTCCCTCCCCTCTCGCCAGTCGCAGAAAGACACTTTAATCGTAATAAAAATGAAATAAAACAAGTTCTCGCAGCGTCCTGCCTAATGAGTGCAGCTGAGGTTACAGCTGGCCCAGTTATACAATCCCACCAGGTTGCTAATGCATAGAGTGCTCCTTTTCCCTTATTACTCCCTTACTTGTTCACATATGAAGATGTCGAAGTAGCAGCATTCAGATTTAACAAGCATTAAAACAAAGTTATAATAATGGTCGGCCAGGATTACAGCTCTCTGTGTATTAGTCGAAAGTTGACAATAGCTCTAACTGTCTGATGTTTCATGTTTGATTCTTGTTTTTTCATGGATCTATGGATCGCAATAAAGATGTATGGTATGGTATGGTTACAATAATGGAGGATCTCTTTCCCAAGTATTGTTTTTAAAGCTCAATTGAAAACTTTTCTTTTTTCTACAGCTTTTAGAACTTGCCTCTGTTCTTACTTTTACACTGTTAGTTTGATTGTCCTCTGAGCCTATTTGGTGCATAATCGAACCTCATTGTTTTATTATGATTTTATTAGTATGTAAGCCTATGTGGCAGGGTGTTGCAGTTTTATTCTTTTGCTATGTACAGCACCATGTACATTGATAGTGTAATAGTAATAATAATAATAATAATAATAATAATAATAATAATAATAATAATAATAATAATAGAATAAGCCCCTGGGTGAGGTAAGCCAAGAAACAAGCCTCTTGAAAATCCAAAATTTCGGTGTGCTTTTTATTCCTTTGGGCTGTTCCAGTCTCCTGTGAAATTGTAACCATTATTTATTTCCTTTAAAAAAAAATACTGTTAGGCCACCTTTCAGAGAAGAACTCCTTCCTATATTATGTAGGAAATAAGTACTCTGAGGCTGCAATCCTGTACAGATTTAGACAGAAAAAAGCCCTACAACTTCCAGTATGTCCCAGCCAGCCATGCTGAGAGTTTATTTATTTTTATTCATTTTATTTATTACATTTTTATACTGCCCAATAGCCAAAGCTCTCTGGGCGGTTCACAAAAATTAAAACCATAATAAAACAACCAACAGGTTAAAAGCACAAATACAAAATACAGTATAAAAAGCACAACCAGGATAAAACCATGCAGCAAAATTGATATAAGATTACAATACAGAGTTAGAACAGTAAAATTTAAATTTAAGTTAAAATTAAGTGTTAAAATACTGAGAGAATAAAAAGGCCTTCAGCTGGTGATGAAAAGAGCACAGTGTAGGCGCCAGGTGGACCTCTCTGGGGAGCTCATTCCACAACTGGGGTGCCACAGCAGAGAAAGCCCTCCTCCTAGTAGCCACCTGCCTCACTTCCTTTGGCAGGGGCTCACGGAGAAGGGCCCCTGTGGATGATCTTAATGTCCAGGCAGGTACATATGGGAGGAGGCGTTTCTTCAAATAACCTGGCCCCAAACCGTTTAGGGCTTTAAATGTCAATACCAGCACTTTGAATCAGGCCCGGACCTGGACTTTTGTAGGACCTTTTTCTGTCTAAATATGCAGAGGGTTGCATCCTGAGGCTACGATCGTATACACACCTACCTCAGAGTAAGTCTCATTGAACTTATTGGAATTTACTTCTGAGGATTGCAACTATGAGCTTGTATAGCATTTTTAGCAAATTAAATTATTCTAGGAATTACTGGATAGGGACAAATAAAAGCCCATTGTAAATTGAACCTTTTGTAAATTATTTCACTTTCATGTTTAATCTTCTTTGGAGATGCTTTCTCATCACACGTGACCTAGCAAGTGACTGTTTATGCAGGTATAATAAATTGCAATATGTGGCTTCCCAAATTTAGATTCCTTGACTGCATCGCTGAAGGATGTGAGTTCAAGTTTTAAGCAAAGTCCACACAAGCCCATCCAGCTATAAAATGGGCACCTGGTGTATATAATTAGTGACGTCAAAAGTGGTCAAATATGCATGGGGCCATCTCACACTTGTGTGTATTCCCATAGTGTGGGAATCGCCATACCAGCCCAATGAGCCTTAGGCTGCAATCTTGTCCCCACATACTTGGGAGTATGCCCCATTGAACTCAGTGGGAAGTAACTTTTAGGTAGACATGTCTAGGATTGCCCTGTTAAACTCTCTGGTATTACAGGTCACTATTGTGGTTTGTTCATACTTTTCAAACTAGCCGTTGTTTCAGGAAGCTGCAGCAGCCACGAAGGACGCTGATGTGAAAGGCTCCTGAATTGAGACTCTGTACAGCTGCATCAGAGTGTAGATTAAACAGAGCTCCAGTGAGACCCTACTGTGCAGACCCAATGCTTCTCCTTTTTTTTATCCTGCAAATTTAGGCCATCCAGAGAACTTCCCGATTAGACTACTGCAATGCACTTTACGTGGGGCTGCCCTTGAAGACAATGCGGAAGTTGCAGCTAGTGCAAAATGCAGCAGCTAGACTGCTGGCGGGTACATCTTACAAAGATCACATAACACCGGTCTTAAAGGAACTACACTGGCTGCCTATACGCTTCTGGTCAGAATTCAAGGTGTTGGTAATGACATTTAAAGCTCTAAACGGCTTGGGACCTCGATACTTGAGAGAGCGCCTCTCCTTATATATGCCTGCCCGAGACCTTAGATCTGTTGGAGGAGCCGTTCTCCGCATCCCACTAATGCAACATATATGCTATGATGGGTCAAAGGAGAGGGCTTTCTCTGTTGTAGCACCCAGACTGTGGAATGCCCTCCCCTTGGAGGCCCGACTGGCGCCAACACTGATTTTATTTCGACACCAAGTAAAAACATGGCTTTTTAACAAAGCCTTTGATGGTTAAATCCACTAAGATGGCACATTGTTTTAACTGCTTTTACTGCTTTTAAATTAGATATTGTTTTAACTTGGTTCATGGTTAATTTGTTTTTAACTGCGCATATTTATTGTTTTATACTGTATGCTTTTATCTTAATGATATAGGGCGGGATGTAAATGTTTTAAATAAATAAATAGATAATTTTCTGTTTTTAATATTCATTTTCCAACTTCCTTCTTTTAAAACTAACAAAACCAAGAAACCTGAGCTAGCAAGCACAACTGCTAAAATATCCAGGTGGTTTCTGCCTATGGAAGGGGCATTGCTACTCTGGGATTTCTTTATTTTGTTAAAAACAACAACATTGCAGTATGCAAGTTCTCAACATGGCTTATATCAAAATTAAAATCACAACAATAAATACAACTTAAAGGAACCATACTAAAATATAATAAAACTGCAGTGCAGATCCAAACTATAACACAATGGTCAAACTACAAAATCTGTGCACAGCTCTGGTACACCCACCTTACTTTTAACTGAAAGAACTGGGCATGTTTAGCCTGGAGAAGAGAAGATTGAGGGGAGACATGATAGCACTCTTCAAATACTTAAAAGGTTGTCACACAGAGGAGGGCCAGGATCTCTTCTCGAT
This sequence comes from Elgaria multicarinata webbii, assembly GCF_023053635.1. Classification (NCBI taxonomy): domain Eukaryota; kingdom Metazoa; phylum Chordata; class Lepidosauria; order Squamata; family Anguidae; genus Elgaria; species Elgaria multicarinata. The sequence continues at coordinate 21,867,261 of NC_086172.1, forward strand.
CCTCCCAGAGTGCAGGACACGGAATAACGGGCTCAAGTTAAAGGAAGCCAGATTCCGGCTGGACATCAGGAAAAACCTCCTGACTGTTAGAGCAGTAGGACAATGGAACCAGTTACCTAGAGAGGTTGTGGGCTCTCCCACACTAGAGTCCTTCAAGAGGCAGCTGGACAACCATCTGTCAGGGATGCTTTAGGGTGGATTCCTGCATTGAGCAGGGGGTTGGACTCGATGGCCTTGTAGGCCCCTTCCAACTCTGCTATTCTATGATTCTAAGCTAAGGAAGTTGCCCTCCTTTCTCCGCCTTGCAGGATTTTGCCACTTTCAAAACTTGTTTGACTAATGCAGCTTTTCACCTTTTTCCTTGTGTTTTTTTTAAAAGCTTTGAGAAGCATCTATAATTCAGCCTTGTAACAGGTTTGGCAGTACACCAGAGGATGACAGAACTTACACATCAGGCTGCCAGCGTGAGCCTAGAAATCTTGAGGGAAAGAAGAAAGGGAGCCACAGGCTATGAAATGGTGAATGTGAAGGCAGAGGATTTGGCACAGCCATTGCATTGCGGAGTTTATTGTGGCATTGTGAGCATCCACTGTTTCAACCCTCATTCTTCATACTGAACTTAGGGTTAAAGGGGGGAGGCTCCCTCATTTGTTTTAATTTGACCTTCAGGTGCACCTGAAATTTCCGTGGATACTGGGACATGCTCCTTGGGACTCTTCCCTCCCTTCACCCCCTGCCCCCAACCTTACCACAGACAATATATCCTTTCAAGTTACAAAGGAGGAGCTGGCTTTTGCACTATCTCTTGTCAAATTCCAAAAAGTTTAGGGAGTTGAGTTTCATACCTAGACTACTTTGGTTCCTGTGTTAGCCTGTTTTCTAGAGGAAGATACATCTGATTTGACAGAAGGACATAACATAATATGAAGTGCTTAGAAGAGATTCCTGAGGGCGAGGTACAGAACAAAAAACAAATGAATCTTTACAGGATACTACAAGCGAATACAAAGACCTGTGTTTAATAAATCTGCTTTTAATTTATCTTTTTAAAAATTTCATAAGTTGTCTAAAACTTATTGTCAAACTAAGTTGTGGTTGAAGAGCAATATATATTGGCTGCATTATCATTATGAGAACAAGCCACATTATTTATTATTATTATTATTATTATTATTATTATTATTATTTACATTTAAATACCGCCCCATAGCCAAAGCTCTCTGGGCGTTTTACAAAGATTAAAACACTGAACATTAAAACGAATATACAAAATTTAAAACCCTAAAAGGCATAAAAACTGATTAGATAATATCCATTTAAAACAACTATTCTGGATCAGTGAAAACTCAACATATGCTGTTAAATGCCTGGGAAAAGAGAAAAGTATTGATCTGGTGCTGAAAAGATAACAATGTTGGAGCCAGATGAGCTTCGTTGGGGAGATTCTTCCATAATTGGGGGGCCACCACTGAAAAGGCCCCCTCCCTTGTTGCTATCCCCCGAGCTTTTCTCGGAGTAGGCACCCAGAGGAGGACCTTAGATGTTGAGTGTAGTGTACCAGTAGGTTTATGTTGGGAGAGGTGTTCCATCAGGTATTGTGGTCCCAAGCCATGTAAGGCCTTATAGGTTAAAACCAGTACCTTGAATCGGGCTCAGAAACATACAGGCAGCCAATGCCAAGTGAGCCAGAGTCGTTCTTATATGTTCAAACTTTCTGGTTCCTGTTATTAATCTGGACACTGCATTTTGCACAAGCTGCAGCTTCTGAACCATCTTCAAAGGCAGCCCCACGAGAGCGCATTGCAGTAATCTAACTTGGAGGTTACCAGAGCATAGACAACTGAAGCCAGGTTATCCCTGTCCAGTTAAGGGCGTAGCTGGGCCACCAACCAAAGTTGGTAGAAGGCACTCCGTGCCACCAAGGCCATCTGAGCCTCAAGTGACAGAGATGGTTCTAGGAGAACTCCAAAGCTACGAACCTCCTCCTTCAGATAGTGCAACCCCATCCAGAACAGGTTGAACACCCTCTACCCAGTTAGAAGAACCACTCACTAACAGCATCTCAGTCTTGTCTGGACTGAGTTTCAATTTATTAGCCCTCATCCAGTCCATTGTCGTAGCCAGGCACTGGTTCAGCACATCCACAGCCTCACCTGCTGAAGATGAAAAGGAGAAATAGAGCTGTGTGTCATCAGTGTACTGATGACAACGCACTCCAAAACTCTGGATGGCCGTACCCAGTGGTTTCATGTAAATGTTAAACAGCATGGGGGACAAGACCGACCCCTATGGAACCCCATACTGGAGAATCCATGGGGCCAAGCAATGTCCCCTGAGCACCACCTTCTGAAGCTGACCTGCCAAGTAGGAGCGGAACCACGGCAATGCAGTACCTTCCACTCCTAACTCAGCCAGTCGTTCCAGAAGGATACCATGGTCGATGGTATCGAAAGCCGCTGAGAGATCAAGGAGAATCAACAGAGTCACACTCCCTCTCCTGTCTTTCTCCCGACATAGGTCATCATACAGGGCGACCAAGGCTGTTTCCGTGCCAAAGCCAGGCCTGAAACCCGACTGAAATGGATCCAGTAATCCCCTCTCCTTGCCTTCTCTGGCGCAGCCATGAGGAGGCAATCAGAAGCTTTCACTTCCATTCTGGATTACCCGCAGTTTAGCATTATGCCCAAACCCAAAAATAAGATTAATCTCAACTATGGTTTGTTAAAACAAACCAACTTCACAACCCATAGTTTGAACGTGGGTTGCTTCTGAAAATGGTAGTTAAGATTAGCTTGTTGTGACATCTGAACTGGGACAAGTTGTGGTTAATCTAAGATGGAAGCAAAGCTTCTGTCAGAGGCAGCGTACAAGCCCCACTCTCACTGCAGCTCATCCTGGTGATGTTAAACCATGGTTTAGTATTACATGCAAACAAGACCATTGAAGTAAGAAAGTGCTAATGTACTTTAGCCCCCATTTTGCTTATGTTATTGTCGGCTTATATTTAAGCTGTCCAGAGCTGAAACTGAATGAAGGGCTCTTATCTTGCTTTTGCTGCACCTTCAGATATCGGGGTGTACAAGCAACAGCATGTTCAGAGGTGAATGAAGTTCACTATTCACTTCAATTACATAGCATCACTGGAAAATTCCACACCACTGCAAGAAACGGGGTTTGATCATCCGGTTGCTGACTGAAGTTCCTTTTTTCTGATCCTAAGAAGCTGTTGCTTTACCCTTAAGACGCCCCTTAAAAGGCAAAGACTGCCCTCCTTTTGCTGTTTGGCCCTGACGGCACACCCCTTGCCAACAGCTGGGAGACTGGATGGGTTGCCTGGCTAAGATATATGGTTGAAGTGCCAAGGAGCCCCAAAGACAGCTGGCTGGCTGGTGGCTCCATGGGTTGAGGGCCGGGGGGGCGGGCAGGAGGCTGCTGGAGCTCCATTGGCAGGGCGATCGGGATGCAGTTTCATTCTGTACAGCAAGGGTGTTGAACCTCTTTCAGCTTGAGGGCCGAGTTCGGTTTCAAGGAAGCTCCCTGGACCTGCTTTCCAGCAGGTGGTTGGGGCCAAAGGCAAAATGATTGGGGCCGAAGGCATGGGCCCAGGTACCACGAAGAGCAGCATATTTTAGCTTGAAGTTCTCATCCCCCTTTAGGAGATTGGGGATTTGAATCTTTTAGAATGAGGATTGGTCATGGAGGGAAAGGGAGTCAGGCCAGGGGAAGGGGGCGTGGTCTTCTGGAGTGCCAGATTTGGCCCACAGGCCTGAAGTTCAGCACCCCTGCTTTGCCTGCTCCATGTGTATTGTGACCCGTGGGAAGCCTCTCTAGCATCTGCCTTCCTATACCATCTTTAAGAGAAGGGAACTGCTTAGGAAGGAACAGCCTTTCTCTCTTCCATCAGGCAGCAGAGCAGAGGTGAGACAGAGCAGGAGGAGAAGGACCTGGGTGCGGAATCCGCTCTATGTCTGAGGCATGGGCTAAGAGGGTGGAGGCAGACAGGATGGGAGTGGATCCTTCCAGCCAGATAGGCAGACAACACTGCTGCTACAGGATACACACCCCAACAATATATAAGCAGGTTAATTTCAATCCTTTTAAATCAATTGGAGTTAAGACTTTTTTTTGTGAACCAGCCAGAGCGTTTTGGCAATTTGGGCGATACAGAAATGAAATTAATAAGACCATTAGCTAAATATTGCAAGCAACCAATCTTTGTTCTGGTATCTCGGACCTGATGCACAGTTGTGAGCAGCCTGACAGTTCGCATAACATTTCAAACTGCTGAGGTTGGTTTAGCATATAGCAGTGCCATGCAGTTAGGCGCCATACGTTCCTTAATTCATTTCATCGTTGTAACTGTTCTTCTGCGAGGTAGATGAGGGTGCAATCTGACTTGCTCCAAGTCCAACAAGAAGGCCGTGTACTAGCACAATGCATTTTCAGGCTCGGCTTCTCATATCCAAACCACAGTGCTGTAAGACAGATGGGCAATCTTTGTATCTTACTGTTTTTACTCTCAAGGTTGCCAGTAGATCAAGGAAAGTCCTGTGTGGGCCCCTTCTCCTCGTGAAGTCCCACCCACTGCCCCAACGCTTCCATTTCTTCCTTTGCTAAGCTCTACATACATCACACTGTTCTGTCTTGTATGGCCACTGACCCCAGCTCCAGTCTTGGGAAAGTGGCGGGATGTCTGGTAGGCTACCACAATCCATACTGCCGCTTCTCCTGGCCTAGCAAAATGTCAGCGCTATGGCTGAGGGGGTTGCTTAGCACCCACTGGCAGGACTAGACCTCAGGTCTAACTCTAATCAGTTACGCAGTAAATAGTAGCCCCGTACAGCTGTTCAGCCTGTTCACGCAAGGGTTTATTTATTTATTTATTTATTTATGGATTTTTATGCCGCCATTCAGCCAAAAAAGGCTCTCACAGCGGCTTACAAAAGTATTTCTTGACAGTCCCTGCTCACAGGCTTACAATCTAAAAGACATGACACAAAAGGAAAGGGGATTGGGAGGGAGGAGGAGGAGGAGGGGGAAAAGGAAAGCAAATTCAGGCACTACAATCTTAGTTGCAAAGTTCTGCAGTTACAGTTGGCAGCAGGAGGGAGGGGGCTCTCAGCTGGAGCTGGACCCAGGCACGGTGGAGAGGTGCCTGGCTGCTGCTTCCTCCCTCACTGGTGGCCTCTCCAGAGACAGTTGGTAGCAGGAGGGAGGGGGCTCTCAGCTGGAGCTGGACCCAGGCACAGTGGAGAGGTGCCTGGCTGCTGCTTCCTCCCTCACTGGGTTAAAAGCGGGGAGGAGGCACACATGGAAACCCCACTCCAGGTACCCAGCTGAGCGTTGCATGTTTAGCACTAAGGTGTGAAGAGGGTTTGTAAGAGGGTTTGACTGAATTCACTTACAAACCTCCCCGTGTTCAGGGACCCTACCTTATCAAATGTGCAAAGGTCTTTGGAGGAATCTGCATGCCTGAGGACGTGGGGGTGGGGCTAACGTGCACACCTCTCCCTACACTGTTATGGCCCTCGCATGTGCATGCAAACACCTGCATACAGCTATTGCCGGGCCTGTTTCCAAATCCGACACTCCCATGATGTAAAAAGGAGTCAACAAGGGAACCAGTACTTTTGAAGGGGCCTGTTTCTTAATAAATGTTATCTTCACGGAAATAATTCAGATCGTGAATGGACGGTTGAAATTACAGCCTCTGTGTTGACTTATAAAGAACCTTATCGTCAATAGGATGATAATGATTTACAAGGGTGGGGTCACAAGATATTTGTAGACTTGCACTGTCTTCCCGCTGGCAATAGCACCTTGGTATGTAGGCTTTGTCACCTCTTCGGCTTCAATTATTAACCCTAGCCTGCAATCACACGCAATACAGTGCAGCCTCATTAAAATTAAGGAGGGTAAATGCAGACTTAACCCCTGTCTGTTAAACTACATTTGCCTTTTCTGGGAAATACCTACCTCAAGGTTAGCTGCCTTGGAGGGAAATCATTTGTAAAGACAAGTATATCTATGAGCTAGCCAATCAGTGTCAATCTAAAAACCAAAGTTTTGTGAAACTTGGTATTCTGTCTATTAAGGATATTGTATTCTATTTATTTTGTCTGCCTATTTATCTTTGGGTGGCAGGCCTTGGATTGGTTACCTTTCTGACGGATTTTTAAAGCTTCTGTATTTTTAAATCGGGTCTGTCTGTCTGTCTGTCTGTCTGTCTCTGTGTGTGTGTGTGTGTGTGTGTGTGTGTGTGTGTGTGTGTGTGTGTGTGTGAGAGAGAGAGAGAGAGAGAGAGAGAGAGAAACTGTTGGTAGCTGAAACAGTTCCCTGGGCAGGGTAACTGGGTTAAAACAATGTCATGGAATTACTGAGTAGCTTTGAGCTATTTACTTACCTCTTACCTTCACATTGCCCTCCCTCAGAGAAGAGTTGTCAAACAAAGGCCAAGTCAGACATGATGGAATCCATGTAGGGTTCACTGGAAGTGCTTCTGTGTGGTGGTGACTTTAGGCAGAGGCCTAAGATTTGAAAACTGATTGCCACATCAGTTGCTTGATGGTATAGCGCGATTGTCTCCTTCCGTCTACAGAGAGCATGACTTTTCAGAGCTGCACACTCCCCTGGTGGCTGCTGGTGCTGGTGTGGAGACTTTCCTTGCAATTGGGTTGATTTGTGTGCTTCAGAGTGACTGTCATGCAATATGTGGTGCCCATGTGGTGTTGTCACAACATGGCAACATTTCTCTGCCTGTGGCAGCTTTACAATTTTGATTGGCCATGTGATTATTAAAATAATGATTGTAGCATTTAACATATTTTAAACATATTGCTGTGGTTGATTATGATGAAGAAACCCGATGGGTCAGTAAGCTAATTTAAGATACATTTCTGTCTACAGTTATGCGTCTGACTTCAGCGGAACTTGTGCAAGAAGAACACCGCACATGGTTATAGTCATATTCAGAAAATATAGGCACAATCTTTCCTTGCTGTGTCACTGCTTTCCCCCTGAAGTTCTCACTATGTATTTATTTAGCTCTGTAGTTGTAATCTGATTTAATTAGGTGTATGCCTAATACATTGGGAGAATTCAGAGATAATGTTCTTTGCATAGTATAGCTTTCAGTGAGACTTCTGTAAGGCCTTTTCTAAAGTGGCCATTTGTTCTGATTTTTTCCAGGGCACTATATTTGAAAACAGCATTTCTAGGGGTGTTTCTGAGCAGTAAATAGTACTCCTGCCCTACGGGAGTTAAGATTACTGCCTTGCTAGTTGCAGTACATTATGGTAACTAGTAGGCAAGAAAAATCACAGATTATGCTTGAGCGCTAAGGTATGGAATTGTGCAAAACAGATTTAATAAAAGTCACAACGCCTTATTAAAATGTTTTACCATGTAAAACATACATTAAATACTGTTTTGCAGATGATTACATATCCGTAAAATTAAAACTGTTTGACAATTCAACCCTAAGCATGCTTTATCAGAAGTAAGTCCCATCGAACTCAATGGGGCATGCTCCCTAGTAAGTGTGCTTAGGACTGCAGCTTACAGTTACCAACTTAAAGCTTTAATAATGTAGAAGTATTTTAATGTATTTGTTTTATATATTTCCGTTCCTCTTTTCTGTGTAAAACATTTCTATTCAGTAATACAGTTCGCCTTTGCTATTTCAGAAACACACATAGGTAAAAGTTACTGATGTGCCACTTTGATCATAAACAGGTTTGTTGTTGTTGTTTTAAAAACACACACCCAGAAACACAGGAGTTGCTAGACGTGTTCTCACTTGCTAGTCGTCTTCACTAATCCGAGTAGAACACGTCATCCATCTTCCAGGCTCAAAAAATTGCCGTCAAAATATTTCCACATTCTCTGACTGAATTTTAAACGTCACCCATTAAACACATGGGGGACTATCCAGTACTCCCACTGTGCTAGAGGGGAACGACCGCTTGCACAACAGGAAAGCAGAGCTTGCTAGTCCAACTGTAACCCTACTGCACTCAGAGTGGGGCAAGTCAGTCTAGGTGGCGGAAGGGAGTTCCATTGATTTGTGTTATTCCATAAGAGATCATTTTCAGTAGTTCCTCGGGTTGTGCTAGCAATCACTACTTTCCCATTGCACTAGCAGTTGTGCCCACTAGCCCAGTGTGTTTAGAGCTATCAAATCCCATCAGCTCGACTATTTTGAATCTTTCCCAGCACATTCCAGGTTTTTTTTCTGTTCACATCTGCAGCACTGTAAGTGGTGACGCAGTGAGCGGCCCTGTACCCACACACTTGCTTGCACGGCCAAGAGGCACCTGCTGCATTTATCTTTCGGTCCCAGGAGGAAGCAGCCCCTGGCTAGAGGCAATTGGCTACAAACATACAAGTACTAAAAAATCTCTTCTGTCCATTTGTCAGAATGTTCCTAAACTGCTTGGCAACCAGTCCCTCCCCCACTGCTACCTACCCACGCACCCTCTGCTGCCACTTATCTTTCCTCCTGCTGCCAATCTTAGGGTGACCATATGAAAAAGGAGGACAGGGGTCCTGTGTCTTTAAAGCTGTGTAGAAAAGGGAATTTCAGCAAGTGTCATTTGAATGCATGTAGCACCTGGTGAAATTTTCTCTTCATCATAGCAGATAAAGCTGCAGGAGTCTGGCCTTCTTGACCAGATGCAAGCTTTAACTGTTGTGATGAAGAGGGAATTTCACCAGATGCTGTATGCATACAAATGACACCTGCTGAAAATCCCTTTTCTCTACAACTGTTAAAGATACAGGAGCCCTGTCCTCCTTTTCATACGGTCACCCTATCCAATCTTCCTTTCCAAAGGAATCCAGACTGTGCAAACCCTTCCATGCTGCATTCTTACTAAAGTGCGCAAATAGTGCCTGTTTATGCAAATCTGATAATGATGATGATGATTGCAGCCTATTGGCTGTACAGTAAGCTTGAATGTGAACATGTGCTGGACATGACTGTTCGTGGTGTGTCGCTTTGGTTTCCTTGGCTTGGGCCTTGATTTCTTTGTTTACATTAATCCACAAGCCTATGGCCCAGCACTAACATAGCTGTTGTTTCTTGCTTGCTCATTTTTTGTTGAACATCATTTCCCCTTAACAGTTTAGACTTTTGGTCCTCAGTGCCAAAATTAATTAAGGAAGAGAATTTTTTTTTAAAAAAAAAACTGCTCACAGGCCTTACTAGTACAGTCTATTATAATGGTAGCAAAGTTCTGGCCTTGAACCACACCTTTGCATAGTGACCTTTATGAATTGTTTAAGGTCCAGTGTAAGGGACTCTTCCTATAGCAGGACACAGTAAGAGCATCACTTTTCCCCACAACACAAACAGACGTCCAATCTGCACAGCTAGCAATAACATTTCTGCTTCCTGCTGCCACAGATGTTCTTACAAGAATGAACATTTTTTTCAGCATTTCCATTCCGTGGCAGCCACCCAAGCGATTCCCATGAACTTCCTTTCCTGCCGACACTTTTTCCATTTCACATCTGTGCAGTAGTTTAGGCCGTAGCCTGCAGAAATACATTTAGTATAATTGAGGTAAACATTCTAATGGCATTTGCGTTTCCAGGTTTTGCTTTGAGGTTTACTGTTATCGCATTGGTTACTGGGCACTCAAAATATTGGGTATGGTAGCATAGGGCTTAAAACAAAAATAATGCTAGTGCTGAATATTTGAGGGTAGAGATGGAAATCTGACATTTTAAAGCAAACATTAAAATGTGGCTTTCCGTGTATTGGGGCCATTGCATGTCCCTGAAATTATTGAATGAAAAAATGTGTATCTTATCTCATAGTATAGTTCTGCTTGAGATTAGTCAGGTATTCTGAGTAAAGTTTGGTGAGCAGATGATGTCTACATTTTTATGATAAAATTAAAACTGTTCATCTGAGCTGGCGATCTAATAGTTCAACTTTGAATGCTGTCCAGCTAGAGCTTAACTGACCAAACTCGAGAAAACATTAGATCAATTGAAACATCTTCCATCTTGTGTTGAATAATGTGCACATTTATCCAGCTAAGAGGACAAGTTTTTCCGGTCTTTAACCAACCTCCCTTGATGTTTCATATACTTTGACAATGTGTGTCTTAATGAATCCTAAAATGGTTCTATATGTTTTTCTGTTTTATTTATTCATTTGTTTCATTTCTATACTGCGCAATAGCCGAAGCTCTCTGGGCGGTTCAAAACCATTACGCCTGCAAAATTCTTTGTAGTCCCTGGAACAAGTAGCGTAATCCATTGTGCAACAGAAGAAGAGTATTGATTTGGGTTTGATGATAACTTATCCCATTGCTTCACTAGTGAGAGTCAGCTGTGTCCACTGTCATTTTCTTCAATATTTTTGTTTCTTTTCCATTCAGTTGTGGAACTGAATAAATGTAACTTCTATCCATGTAATAAAATCAACCTCTTTAATTCAAGATATTGCAGTCATTCCTAAGGGAAGAATATCCTCAAATGTGTGAAAAGCTAAATATTGGGGGGGAGAATTGAGCTAGTTGACTACACATGTGAAGTAAAAGGATAAACTAAGGTAGCTTTATAATGTCTCAGGTATTTAATTCCACTTATATTCGAACAGGTGTAAGATTTATGTTCTGTTATCTCATTGCCAGAGTATCTGATTAAGGGTGTGATCCTATGCATGCTTATACAAGGAAAATGTCCTATATGCTGGCTAGGGAATCCTTGGAGTGGTAGGACTTTTTCCTGTCTAAACATGCTTAGGACTGCGGTCTAGCATAGCATTTTTAAATCTGAATTCACCCTCCCCCATGCATCTCAACACTGTTTCAGATTTGCATGAGTTACTTTAATCAACTCTGCATACTTGTTTCAGTTCGTTAATGAAATACCCGAATATACTATCATTTTTGTTGAGGATTCTTCATGATTTTGTCTTTGTTGTCTTGCAGGTTATTGAAGGGAAACTGGCCCCTTTTCTTGGGAAAGTTATAAAATTTGCCACCTCCCATGTCTACAGCTGCAGCCTGTGTAGTCAAAAGGGATTCGTTTGTGAGATCTGCAATAATGGCGAGATCCTGTACCCCTTTGAGGACAGTTCTACAAGCAGGTGAAGAACTGTGATTCATGTGCTTGTTTGCATGTCTTACCGTTATAATTACATGGAGACCACCTCGGTTTCCCTCTTCTCTACAGACAGCCCTCTTTTGAAGGGCAAACCAGATGTGGTATTTGATGATGATGATGATGATTTACATTTATATACCACCCCATAGCTGAAGCTCTCTGGGCAGTTTACAAAGATTAAAACATTGAACCTTGCACCAGTGGGGGATTTCCTTGCAATGCACACAGTAAATTCAACTGAGCCAACTTCATCTGGACTGCAGTAGTGGAGGAAACGGTGAAACTCCCCCCTTCCCCCCCCCCCCCGATAATGATCACACACACCACATGCTGTGACTGCTATTTGGATTTTAAAGTAAATACCTGCAAAAATGTATTTAACAACATGTCGAGTTTCGCTGTGAATCCCTAAAAACCCATTTCTTGACTAAGGCCTCGTTTTATCTGCCCAGGGAACGGTTGTCATGATTCAGCCAGATATTTTGCTAGGTATCCACCTGTGAGTCCTTCTGTGGAAATGGTCTGCCAGTAGGTAAAGAGTCACTACTTCTAGTGCTAATTTTGGGTGCATTTCTGCAAATTATGCACGTGTAGGAGGATATGTACGCATATGCCATGTGAAAGTTGCTGTGTGCAGCCCTATCTTAGAGGCCCCCTTTCCACATTGTGAGTGAGGTGTGTCTACAACCATCATGCTTATATCTACCACATGTGCCCACAAGGGATTGCAGTCAATTAAGGCTCCCAACCATGTGTAAATGCTGAGGACTAGATACATGTAGTCAGGTCAAACACAATGGTGTATGTAAAGGGGTGCGTTAGGGGTGGGTGAGCTGGTGGCTGATCTGAGAGGGGCGCTAAGCTGAGCTCAGTGACTGTGTTTTTTGAACGTACTGGCTGCAGTGACCTAGGATGCCAAAAAGCAAGTGTTTGTAACCATTTCCCCCCAAAGGTTCTACAGCTGCTAACTACAAAAATGATACTCTTTCAATTGGCTTTAAAGTTTGTTTGTTTGTTTCAATTTACGCTTTGCTAACATTTGTGCTAGGTAAAAATCAGGGGAACACAGTTTTACTTTGAGGCAACATTACTGAGCGCTTTGCACTTCAAATATTGTTAACCCTATAAGCACTATATAAATAATAATAAAATTAAGCCGTAAGCTGTAAGAGGTCAGCTGGATACCATTTTTATTTATAACTTTTCCTTATTGTTTTTAAAGATGAAAATAATGGATATTCTAAAATAAACAAGGCCTGCCAAAAGATGGGTACTGTTACAAACCAAAAATATCTTGTGTAAAACCTGTGATAATTCTGCTGTGTTGCAAAGCACAGTGCCACTGCTCAGAATGTAGCTTTTCAAACTTTGGCTTGTGCCAACTGTTGCACCGTGACTGAGAGAGCCAGGTTTTGAGCGATGTAGTGTTTGATGGAGATCACACCTGCTCCAGGCTCCATAAATCTTCTGGGTAGCCCTACAAAACTCACCATGGGCAGAGGGAGGGCACCAAAGACACTCCTTGCCCAGGGCACTATTTATCCTAGGACGAATCCTGTGTATGTAACACACAAAGAGGCCTTGGGAACTCTAGAGATCCTTCCAAATTCTTACCGTTAAAATGGCTTAGGATAAATATTTTCTGGCGTTGTGGACTGTACATATAAGTCTGATTTTTTGGAGGCCCACTGCAACCTTGGCCCCACACTTACAACGCCACTTAGCTTTCGAAAGGTTGGTCTCTAGTCTCTCTCTCTCTCCCTCTCGGCCCCCTATACAAATGGTAGGGCTTTAACGAATACATTTTATTTGTCTGTGGCACAAAGGCCGTTACAATCACAACAATAAAATAAGATGTCAGGGAACGAAAGGTCATATAAAAGCACCAGACTGGGAGAAGAGGCTAAGATTTAATATAGCCCCTAGTAACAATAATAACAGACGATTATAGCAGGTGGTCCCCTCTGCTGTCTACGCCAGGTTCCTTTAGAAAATTTTGGCCGGTTTTTTTTGAGCTGCTGCAACAAACATTGCAACCTTGATTGTATTCACTTTACTATAATCTGCTAACAGATCACAGATAATATCAGTGGAGGGCCAACCCGCTCTTGCTATTGGTAGATCTCCCAGAAAGCGATCCCTAATACAAGGAGCAATGTAACAAGTAATGTATTATGTCTTCTACCTCCCCTGCACCACAAATGCAAGTCCGCTGGGCATAGGGAACCCCTTTGTAGATCTACTCATGGCTGAGTTGATACATATGGCATGGTTGAGTCCGTACATGTGACAGGCCTAAAGTCTGCACATTTAGCTTTGGGGGGTTAGTATCCAGACTGTCTCTTCCCTTCTTGGGCCCCCATACATAATGGTAGGCATACAGTCTGACTGTGAGACAGAGGAGAGCAGCAGTTGACACTTGCCTTTCTGGTTCGCCAACACATAAGTAGTAGTCCATTGGCAACTGCTAGTTAGCAAGGGAGTCCTTTCTCTCCCAGCACACTGAGCTCAGGGCATTATATGAGGGAAGTGAAGGAGCTGACAAAGCCACATTGTAAGGGCTGATTCACACAAGCATGTTACTTGCATGTGTGAATGAGCCATTTAAAAAAAAACACAACTCACCACACATTAAATGTCCATATCCCCTGAGACACAATAATTTTCAGTGGATTGCCCGGCAGTGAATCCTCAAGCGTGAAATAATCCCGTTTTGTACATGCATGGCGTTTTACTGGCAGCCAGCAAGATGGCCAGGATTATTTTATGAGTGTACTACGTTGAGAGTTGTTTTTCTACACAGTTGGAAGAGAATTTCTATGCCAGTGTAGCCAAGGCCAACTTTCCTTGAGATTTCTGACTGACAGACCTTTTAGAGCAGTTATTCGCCCGGCCTTTTCCTGGATTGGTTCCAGTTTTTTGTTTTGTTTTAATGTGAAGCTAAAGCTCTGAACGTAGATTAAATGAGGTGTGCAGCACAACTATGTAAATATTACATAAGGAAGCACAGAGAACATTGTAAAGCAGCAACTTCTACAAAGGGAAGTTGTGAATGGAAAAACGTAAGTACCAGGGCAAAGAAGCAGGCTAAAGAAAAGGCGGGTGAGGATTCGTTACTCTGGGTGTTTACTGTGGATTGAAATCCCCAAGCTAAAAACCCCAGAGCCTTCTGAAACCTTAAACATTTTCAGGGAATTTGTGGTACTTCTCAGATCAGTTGATATTTGAGCATAATAACTTATTTTGGAATTTGCAGGGCCAGAGAGCAGTGACATATATCTTTATACTATAGCAATGCAAGCAGTGCTTACTAATTTTGATACAACTACATCTTTAAAAAATAACGTTTAATATTGCTGTACCCAATGGAGCAATAGCTCATAAATATCATTACTTATGATGTTGAAATTGTGTGTGTTTAAGGCATCAGTGTGTGTAAACTACTAGCACTGACTTGTCTTTTAATGCCCAGACAGGTCATAGTAGCCTTGTTCATGGGAGATTTGTACGTGTCATACTGGAGTAGAATATAAGCCTGTTTTCCATTACATTTGTGGGGCAGGGGGAATTTCCTGGCATGAATCAGGTGTGCATATGCACCCTACTATAGAAAAACTTATAATGGTTTTGTTTCCAGGTATTTTGTTTTGTTTTGCTTGAAAGGGGCTATATCCCTTTGAGGAACCATCACCAAGGCAAAAGGCCTGTTTGTTAATCTGCCTCACTAGAACATTTACTACTTTTGCATCTACAACACACTAACACAGCTTGATGCAAACACGAGCATTGGTGTTAAAGTCCAGAGGTGGAGCTGTGTAGCAAAAACTGTAGCAGTTTAAAGATTAACAAACTGAATTTTTGCATTGGTTTTGGTTCCCCAAAGGGACCGAAAAGGTGAATTCCTTCAACCAAACAAGTTCCTTGTGGGAGAAACTAGACTTTATTAAAGCTAAGCAGTTCTCATTAATATTTTTAGCTTTTCCTGTGTAGGGCGGATGATAGGCTTGTTAAATTTGAAACTTTAAGCATGTTTCACTTCTATCTCTCTCCACATTTACAGTTTTGTGGATGCTTTGAGTCCATTACAAAGTTGATTTTTAAGAAATGCCCCCTGAATCAAGATGAGAATAAATATTAACTCATTTGCCTTGGGATGAACTCACTGGTGCCCTATTAGCTTGTTTCCGTTCATGCACAAGCCTATATTTAGTTACACTAAACTTAAAGGAATGAGGTTCCGCCTGTGTTTAAATGAGTGCAAAGCTGGGCTCTTAATTGGTCTTTAGCCTCCATTAAAAAAAGGGTATAATAAAAATAACAACTCAGCAATAAAGTGCTGATAAAAAGTTGTTTGTGCTTTGCAAACATGTCCCCTTCCGTTCACGGTATTCTTGAATCAAGCAGGCGTTTTTGCACCACTTAGCCTGGTGAGGAGTTCTGAAGAACTTGAAAGTTTTGTGACAGTTTGGTCAGTCCTAATAAAGGTGTGTCTCATCTATGGAATTTAGAAATTAAAGTGTGTTTATGCCTTAGGTGGCCAGATGGAAAAGAGGAAAGGGCTCCTGCTCCTTTAATAGTTGCGTAGAAGAGATGTTCAGCAAGTGTAGCTAGTTGTGCACCTGTGAGTGCCTTGGTTTGTATATCTTACTTGTGCCAGTGCCTTGAACTTTCTACTTGCTATGTAAGAGCTGTTGTTGGGGGCAGGGGGTTGCTGTTAAGAGGAGGAGACCAAGCAGTGAGGTGGGCTTGGTAAGGCATACCAGAGTGTCTGTGCTGGAGTTTTACCACCCTGGTATCATAGAATCCGACTAACCGTTGTCAACAAGGACCATCGCTTTTGGAAAAGTGGCTTTTCTATGGATCCATTTCCAGATGCAATTTCTCAAGGCTTGTCTCTTTCTGAGACAGATAAATCTCAGAGCAGGAGGACAGCCCTCCTATAAGAGCTGGAGTTTCCATTTGCACTGGCCTGTTTGCTCAGCATTCATTTTTTTGTCAGTCCTTGAGCAAACAGAGCAAATACCTGGATAATGCACTCATCTGGCTTTGAATACACATATATTACATACCCTTTTCTTACTAATCAGCGTGACACATTCCTTTGTTGGCCAAATGGTTCCAAAACAAACACAATCATTTCACTTAATTAGCAGGGCTTTGTGGGCTGTGCCTGGCAGGCTCCTTACATCCTGTCCAACAATACACAACCCCTGAGTTTGCTGTCTTAACGCTGTTGTAGAATGCTCACAAATTCTTTGGTTTGGTTTTGTATTTTTTTAGTTGAAGTATTCCCTTCCTTTGAATTTCCTGGGTGTTAGGCCTTTTGGTAGTTTGGTATGAAAATAGAAGGATAAAAATAGAAGGAATAGTAAAATACAAGTTGAAGTAGGGTGATTTTTATAATCTATATTAGGTCAACGCCTTTATTAGGTCAACCGAACAGAGACATATGCAAGCCTGCTGCAAATACTGTTCTCTTTCTTAATAAAGCCTAACACTTCCCTACCCCAAATCCAGAGGTAGGGTGCCAGGTGGTGTGAGAGAACAGCACTCTGCACATGTTTATTTATTTATTATTTTATTTTATTTATTACATTTTTATACCGCCCAATAGCCGAAGCTCTCTGGGCAGTTCACAAAAATTAAAACCATAGTAAAACAACCAACAGGTTAAAAACACAAATACAAAATACAGTATAAAAAGCACCAACAAGGATAAAACCCGCAGCAAAATTGATATAAGATTAAAATACAGAGTTAGAACCGTAAAATTTAAATTTAAGTTAAAATTAAGTGTTAAAATACTGAGAGAATAAAAAGGCCTTCAGCTGGCGACGAAAGGAGTACAGTGTAGGCGCCAGGCGGACCTCTCTGGGGAGCTCATTCCACAGCCGGGGTGCCACAGCGGAGAAGGCCCTCCTCCTAGTAGCCACATGCCTCACTTCCTTTGGCAGGGGCTCACAGAGAAGGGCCCCTGTGGATGATCTTAAGGTCCAGGCAGGTACATATGGGAGGAGGCGTTCCTTCAAATAAAGGTATTACATTGCAGTTTTGCACAGCTTTCAGGGCTGAGCCCTGCCACTGACATCTACTTCAGTTTTTATGGGCAAAGACTTTTTACAGGCAGTCTTTCCTTGGCAATGCAGATGTAGATAAATGTTTAGTCATCCCTGTACATTTTGGGAAACATTTGGTTGTGGGTTCTTGGTGATCTGGTTTCTTCTATTAACAACTGGGACGTGACAAGGCATAGGTGTGTGTGTCTTGAACTGCTGCAAACCAGGCGCCAATGCCTTCCCTCCTGCACCAACAAGGGCACTCATCTGCTGAAGGACTTCCAAGCTTAAATGTTACTCAGAAGTGCCACCCGAATAGAGTAGAAGGCCCATCAGCACCTAGCCAGATGACGCAGGAAGCCAGCACACCCACCCACCCACTTGGCCATATAAAGCCTCAGCACCAAGGCCTGCTCTTGAGACAGAGCAATTTGACTCTCAAGGAGAATGTTCCCTGCCAGACTGAGCTCCCACTCTTCACCTTCCTTCACAGTAGCTTCTACTGTTGGACAATGACTATTTCCCTGCCTTGGCTATACTGTTTACCCACCTACCTACAAGCTGCCACTTTGGGAACTTCACCGTTACCTGTTGTAGACATTGCTGCCACTTGCTTCTGGCCTCCAGCTTGCTCTCTCCTGACTTTGGGGGGGCCTGATGTGATTTACCAATTGGGTTGCTGGTCTGTAGCTATCGCTGACACATGGACCCTCGTACCTGAAGCCGCCACTCAGTATGGTGGGTCCCCTTGCATCGCTGTCATGGCATTTTAGTCCCTGTGTGAATTTGTATTTCTGTGCACACGCAAACTCTTCACATAAGAATTAACCCCTGCAAGGTGTTGCAAGCAATGGGTCATAGGGAAATGCATCTTTCAGGGTTCGTACTTCAAAAACTCTTTTCATGGCACAAGACCATATAGAAAATGAAATAACACGCTCATGCAGCCCACTGACTACCATATTAATGAATTGTCTTGAATATACTGTTAGGAACATCTGCCTTATACTGAGTCAGACTATTGGTCCATCAAGCCCAGTATTGTCGACACTGACTGGCAGCAGCTCTCGAGGGTTTCAGGCAGGGTTCCTTACCTTCCCTACCTGGAGAAGCTGGGGATCAAACTTGGGACCTTCTGCATTCAAAGCAGGTGCTCTATCACACTGAGCTAAGGTCACACTTGTGCTAATTTGCATGTGCCTGTGAGTGTCTGACAGACCTGGAACAATAGGGATCTTTTGCAGAGGTGGGACACGCACCTCTGTGTCAACAAAATGGGCTAAATTAGGGTAGTACGCTCCAAAACAGTGTCCTCTTTTGGAGTGAGAACACGGCAGTATTGGATCATGGTACCTACAAAGCTCTAGATTGGACAATTTAAAGATACCCTCATGGTGGCTGGCTGGGGTGGTGATTTGGTAGTTAAGAAGGTATTTGCAGTTCCCATGTGAGCATCATTTAAAAATCTAATCAGTAGAGGACACACACAGGTCATTTGGGTTCTCCCCACTGCCATCCAGGACTCTGATTCCTGGCAGTCTTCAGGCCTCATGCTGCTCTTGTCCAAAGCGCTACAGTGACGTCAACAAAAAATATAAGATACACACTACGTGTATACATACAGCTGTAATGGCTCGGCTTCTCTGTAATATTTCTAGAAAGGGTTTTAATGTCTAGTGTTGCAGGGCATGCATGAAAGCATAATCATCTGTGATTCAGATTCTCTTGTGGCTTCCAGTTAGGAATCTGGGGGTGGGAAGCTGGTTATCTTTGGGATGGAGTGGTAAGGAGAAATTGGTGCTTTCCTTCTCAATTGCCAGCACCTTCCTGGAGAAAGCCCTCCCATCTCCTGATTCATTGAAAATGTGAAGACCTTCACTTAGAGATTCAAAGATTCTTTATGCATCATCTGAGTCAGCTGAGCAATACTCCTCACAGTTGCACCTCTACAGCAGCTGTGACCATGAGAAGCCCAAAACTGCCTGTGGGGCGGTCACAGGCAAAACTTGAGTACATGAACGAGTCTGCAGCTGCTTGTTTTAAAGTCTTCAAAGCAAAACATTTTCTCCATAATGCCACTGTATTTGTGCTCAAAAGGATCTGAGGAGGATAAAGGCTTTTTAATAATGAGCTTGTTTAGGATATGAGTATCGTAACAGATGAGTCCCAGGAAGAACAGGTTGCTTACCTGTAACTGGTTCTTTGAGTGGTCATCTGTGCAGTCACACACATGTGTTCTGTGCCTGCGCGAAGCCCTGCTTCAGGAATTTTCCATGCTAAGAGCCTTTTGGTGGGAACCCTTCTCCTCCGCTCTGTGCATGTCTAGGAGGGCTCCCGCCCAAATCCCCCAGTTCTCCTGAGACCCATTGCGGCCTTAGTTGAGGGATATATAAAATCATATAAATGTATACATACCATATGTATGGACACCAAGTGGGGAAAGGTGGGTGGGTTGTGTGACTGCACAGATGACCACTCAAAGAACCGCAGTTACAGGTAAGCAACCTGTTCTTCTTCATCGTGGTCTCTGCGCATCACACATATGGGCGATTAGCAAGCTTACTTACCGGAGCAGCGTTGGTGTCCTCATTTGAAGACAGACGAGAGCACGGCTCTACCTAAGGAGGAGTCAGCTCTGGACCGGATGTCTAGTCTGTAGTGACGGACAAATGTCATAGGTCTTGCCCATGTCCCTGCTCTGCAAATCTCTGGGATAGAGATGCCATGATGGAAAGCACAGGAAGTGGCTACAGCCCTTGTTGAATGTTCTCTGACCGATGGAGGAAGATCCAGGTTTGCCATTTGATGAAAAGTATTGGAAAAGATTTGAAAAAATACCTCTAGCTACGTGTTTTCTTTAGAGAGACTTTCCTGATGAGGCAGTTGCAATGGCGGTCGAAGAACTGGGGGATTTGGGCGGGAACCCTCCTAGACATACACAGTGCAGAGGGGGAGGGTTCCCGCCAAAAGGCTCTTAGCTATGGAAAATTCCCGAAGTAGGGCTTCGCGCAGGCGCAGAGCTCATGTGTGTGATGCACAGAGACCACGATGAAGAACACCCTCTTTCTTATCACAGGTGCTGCTCTTTGTCCTCGGACGTTAGAGACGTGGCCAACGCAGCTTCAAGGTGTGGTCTTGGCAAGATAGGCTGGGCAGACAAGAAGTGGAATTTGATTCTTGGGTTGAAATTCTGAGTGGCCCTGCAGCCACAGGAAGAACGCACAGCTTTCTGGTTCCCTGTGGAAGTTCTGTGATAAAGCAGGCTGCAGCCAGAACACTCTACAGCTTTACATTCATCTCAAGTTCAAGCTCCTCTCCTTGATTGCCATTGTGCTATAGTAAATTCTGCAACACAAAGTTAACAAGCTGCTTACGTGTCATATTCTTCTCCCCACTTATAGTTGCTACTTCTATTGCCAGGAATGGGGAGTCTGAAAATTAGACATTAAGAACTTAAGCAGAACTCTGCAAGATCAGACCAAACACCTATCTAGTCCAGCATTCTGTTCCTACATTGGTCAATCAGTTGCCAATGGGAAGCCCACAAGCAGGACATGAGGGCAATAGCAAGCCCCTCCCACTTGTGTTCCCCAGCAACTGGTATGCAGAGTTGTGGTGCCCCTGTTCCATGGAGGATAAGGCTATTGATGTACACCAGTCACTATAGCTAGTGTACATCAATAGCCTTGTTTGTTGTTTATTCGTTCAGTCGCTTCCGACTCTTCGTGACTTCATGGACCAGCCCATGCCAGAGCTTTCTGTCGGCCGTCGCCACCCCTAGCTCCCCCAAGGTCGAGTCTGTCACCTCCAGAATATCATCCATCCATCTTGCCCTTGGTCGACCCCTCTTCCTTTTGCCTTCCACTTTCCCTAGCATCAGCCTCTTCTCCAGGGTGTCCTGTCTTCTCATTATGTGGCCAAAGTCCTTCAGTTTTGCCTTTAATATCATTCCCTCAAGTGAGCAGTCTGGCTTTATTTCCTGGAGTATGGACTGGTTTGATCTTCTTGATCAATAGCCTTATCCTCCATGAATTTGCCTTTATTTTCCTTTAAAGCCATCCTTGCTGGTGGCTATCAGTACATCTTGTGAATTCTATAGTTTATCTGTGCACTATATGGAAAAGTATTTCCTTTTATCTCCCACAATCCAGCTTCATTGAGTGACTCTATGCATTTTCTCCACACCATGTATAATTTTATACACATCTGTTGTGTTCCCCCCCCCCTTAATTTTTTTTCTAAGCTAAAGAGCCCCAAACATTGTAATGTTTCCTTGTAGGAGATTTGTTCCAGCCCTTGACAATTTTTGTTTTACAGCTATAGATTAAACTGTACACATTATTCCAAATACGGTTGCAACATAAATCTGTATAAAGGTATTATGCCATTGGTAGTTCTATTTTCAGTTTTTTTTCTGATCATCCACAACATGGAGTTGGCTTTTTCACAGCAGCACAAATTGGGTTGACTATTTCATCCAGCTGTTCACCACAGCACCAAGATCCCTTTCCTGATCAGTCACTTCCAGCACAGACCCCATCAACATAGATGAGAAATTGGGATTTTTTTTGTCACAAGAAGCTTCACTTTATACTTGCTTATATTTGCCTTTTTATTGCATATTCTCCCAGTTGGAGAATATGACATTCCCTGAGCAAGGTCACTCTGCAATGAATCAGTTTGCAATGTGCCACTAATGCATATTTGGAATAAGTCCCAATAAACTTAATCAGTTATTTCTGAGTAAACATTCATAGGATAGGGCTGCTATATGCTAATATATCTACTTTTCTAGAATGCCTAACTTCGTTTATAATATAAGTTGCTTTGTTTAATTTTCGGACTTAATTTGTAAGTGAGAAAACAATAATTGGACCTGAAGTGTGTGATAACTGCAATGGAAGAAGCTGATTTCTGGAATGTTTTGGGAGCCTGAACAAGGGATTTTTAAGTGAAGCCAGTTCATACCTGTTCTTCCCAGGAGCATTGGTTACTATCATCCCTTCCCTCTTCTCCTTTTATCAATGAATTAGGTGATTATTGATGATACAGAGTGTTGTTTTTTTCCTTGCTGCTTTGCAAATTGTTTGAATGATGTATTTGCTCTTAATTTTAAAATCATTAATCTTCTTTTTCCATTTAATGCATCTGGGTAGCAATGGCAGGTGCGCTTCACTCTTCCATAATCCTGCAGGCGTCCCATTTCAACAGAAATTCCTGATAAGCTTTTACATTCTCCAGTTGACTGAGAAGACTGATCAAAAGAGGGAAAGGGAGAGGCAATGAATGAACGCAAAATGACACTCTCATCAATCATTAGTCCCCAGCAATTCTCGAAGAATTGTAAATCACTAACGAAAGGGGAATTAGCTTGATAAAGTCAGCATTAGTGTCAGATGTGGATGATTTAAAATTTTGAAGTCACAACTGTTTTCTTTGGCTGTCATCTAGGCTCTCATGAGCGTTGCCTGCCTCTGTCCCAACCCAGTAAAGAATGGATAACGTGCTTAAGTTAAGCTTGTAAAAATTACAAGAGATTTCAAGATAGAGCAAATGCTAAACACTGCAATTCTGTATACAATTAGATTGCTTAAATCCCATTGACTTCAGTGACTTCATGCAGGATTGCAGCCTAAGTGCCCTGTCAAACCTCCAGCATTTTATACAGACCATTTTCTCTCTCTCTCTCTCTCTCTCTCTCTCTCTCTCTCTCTCGCGCGCGCGCGCGCCATAGGGACTCCACAGTGTCCATACATCTTCTGCATACAAGTTCCTCTACATGGCTGACTTTCAGGGGTCAGGAACAAGTTAGCATACAGGGGTGCTCTGAGTTTGGGGGTGAATTTAAGTTAAAAAGCTTTATTCTTATCTGATTTTGTGCTCACAGATGTGAGAGCTGTGGTGCCGTCTTCCACTCGGAATGCAAGGTGAAGGCTGTGCCCTGCCCCAGGTGCGTGCGGAGGGAGCTTCAGATGAAGCAGAAGTCTTTCTGGAGAAGACTCAACATGGACGAGAGCCTGGAAGAGGCCTGCAACATGTTTGAACTGTCCTATCAAAACACATGACTCGCAGGAAAAAGCTGGAAACCTGAAGAGATCCCGTTCTCACCGTGAAATGAATGCGAGCAAGGCAACATTGCGCTGCCAGGCAGAATCCTTTACTGCAAAAAGATTGGCTGATGTTCACCTGTCAGTTATTGAATAACTGGGGCTGTTCAAGAAGATCGAAGGCAAAATTGTAGTCATGAAGTCTGAGTGGACCAGCTGGTCTCAAGCCAAATGTAGTTTACTTGAAATATTTCTATTTTCTTTGCATCTGTTGTCAGAAACATGTGTAGTTATTCAGCTTTTAAGTGATTTTCTTTTTTTGGCAGAAATAGCAAGGATGGCACTGCTATTTGAATCTCACAGTCGAGGTGCCTATGGATTGGAATTTGTGGGGCTTTTCCCAGCTTAGAAAGATGTTTTAGTGAACAGCATTTAAGAACACTTTCCTCCCCTACTGCCAAAAATTCAACTCAGCTATAGATCTGTATCCAGATGACTATATAAATGTATAGCAACCCTTGCACTTTATGTAAGCAAAGTGCTACGTGCTGTTTCAGTCTTGCATTTCTATTCCTGACTACTGGAGAAGGAACTCTCATTTAGAATATTCACAGCTTTACACCTCCACAACATTCCAAATTCCTGTTATTTTCTCACATGTAGCCTGCTAAAATGCCCAAATAGATGCAGTTTAATGCGAAATAATATACATTGCTTTGCTCTTACTAGTGGAGAACTACATCCCACTGAAGATTTCATAGGGTTGGAGTCTTGTCACCCGGCTCTCTGTGGTTTGGCTTCTACATGATACGTACATATACAAAGATTCAGAATAGCAGGCTGAGCAGTTTTGGGGAAGAAAAGCTACAGTGCAACAAGGGAGAGCCACGTCCTGAATACTTGTAACCATAAACTGGGACTTCTGGATTATGAAGCACATGCTCAGCACTCAATACATGGTGACTGCAGATTAGATGCTGATGCTCACCTGACAATGTGCTCCCCAGTGGCACTGCAGACTATGGATGGAGGTGGACTTTCCCAAATGCCTTATAATATGGATGGGAATGTGCTTGCTTAACCTCTGAGCCCGCTGTGCATGGCTTTTACCCATGTGCAACTAATCACACATAGCACCTCGTCCATCTATTCTTCTGTCTCTGGATTAGGGCCAGTGAATCCTGTTCTATGTATCTGATACATAATGATGCATTAAAAGAAGTTAGCTCTATTTATTGTCCTGATTCAAAGCACTCAGATTCACATGTGGATTTCTCATGCATGCTTTTGCCATCAGAGCAATGAAGAATTCCTATCCTATATTGGGTGTCTCCATTGAAACAGGGAAGTCACAGAAGACAGCCGAGGTCCCATGCTTTTAAGGAATAGCTGGATCAAAGCCACTGTCTAACCACAAAAATTAGCACATTTAACTTACTGGGAGCTATAAATGTTCCTTGTGGAATTTCTTGAGCTGTTTTTTACCCCCCAAAAATTTAACCAGATGTAATGATAAACTACAGCTTGTCATTATGGAAATGAGCCTAGATTTGCCTTGGGCTCACATATCTCCCCTCCTCCTCCAACTGAATTGGCTAACTGCAATTCAGTGTTTTGTGAACCCAGACAAACTGAGATTAGTGTTTAGATTGGTTTTTGAAACTGGATTGTTTCAATAAACTGTAATT
The DNA here is from genome assembly GCF_023053635.1 of Elgaria multicarinata webbii. Lineage (NCBI taxonomy): Eukaryota > Metazoa > Chordata > Lepidosauria > Squamata > Anguidae > Elgaria > Elgaria multicarinata. The sequence continues at coordinate 21,892,173 of NC_086172.1, forward strand.
AAAATTAACCACAGTTTAAGAGTTTGGACATAACCTTAAATTGTAATTAATTGAAAAGGAAAGCAAAAACTTTTAATTGCAATAAGAGAGGGGCATGAGAAGCAAGCCAGCCCTGGGCTTGTTCCTATAACAATAAACCATAGTTCAGCATTACATCCAAATGCAGCCACAGTCTCTGAAATCCTTTATTATCCAATGCAGCTTCTCCCAACCTGGTGCCCTCTAGCTGTTTTGGACTACAACTCCCAGAATTTCTGACAATTGGCCATGCTGGCTGGGGCTGATGGAGGTTGAAGTTCAAAACAACTGGAGGGCACGAGGTTGGAGAAGGCTGATACAGTGCATTTAGTATCAACATGCTTTCTGTTGTTCCCCAAATGCATATATATTGATACCAATATACACATTTGTAGGAAGCCGGTATATAGTGGTGTAAAAATAACACATACCTGCATGTATACCTATCTGTTAACCAAACAGATTGCTTTGTTGGTGTCCTTCCCTTTATGCATGTTAGTCTGACACCAACATCTTATAATTCTTTTTAAGACAAAACAATTATTTAAAATGAAGGATCCAGACTAAATTAAACCCTAATGTGACACCAACATCTTGTAATTCTTTTTAAGACAAAACAATTATTTAAAATGAAGGATCCGGACTAAATTAAATCCTAATGTGCCTTTTAAATATCAAGATAGATTAAAAGCACTGAACTTAAACTGGAATTGTATAAACAGAAATGTGGGAAGGCTGGTACGTAACAAACACAAGTGATAGGAATATATGAAACATAGAGCTCCGGCTATTGGGCGGTATAGAAATGTAATAAATAAATAAATAAATAATATGTACTGACATACAGTATTCCTGTAGCTAAAGCTTTAAAGAAAAGAACAGCATCCAAGAACTGCTGCTCACATTACATTTCTGTAAGTCACCCCTGTGTCTGCATCTGTGCACGTGTAGGCATTTCTAATCTGTGAAACATGAACTATAGAGTCATATCTGAATTCACAGGTCTGTAAGGATATCCATTGTACGTTTTACTCATTTATTTAGGACCTTTGCAAATATATTCAGATGTAGGTGTGTGATAGGTGAGGAACATAGGAAGTTGCCTTATACTGAGTAAGCCCATAGGTCCATCTAGCCCAATATTGTTGACAATGACTGGAGGCGGCTCTCCAGAGTTTCAGGCCAGAGCTTGTCCAGCCCTACCTGGAGATGCTGGGGATTGAATCTGGAACCTTCTGCATGCAAAGCATGTGCTATCCCACTAAGCCATAGTCTCTTCCAAATTCCCCCCTATTTGAAATATCTAACTTCAGAAGCTAATAAAACTTATGCTAATATTGGGGTGGGGAAGAGAGAGACCTGGTTTGCGCTTAACGAGAAGCCACTGTGGGTAAATTTCCCCATGGTGCTTCTTGTCACAACAGGAGCCACCATTTTGAATATTCAGGGCATGCGGTGGGGGAGCGCCATGGCTTCTTCCTCCATGCAAGCCTGGCAAGGGTGGGTTGTTGGGATGGTTGACAAGCCACTCACAACCCTAAGACTGCCCATGGGTTCCGGGTGGCTTGTCAATCACCCCAACAGCCCGCCGTTGTCTGGTTTGCACATAACAAGAAGCTAAAGTGTGCCCCTGCCACTGCAGTGAGAAGCCCTGCAGGGAAATTCACCCAAGGTGGCTTCTCATTATGTGTGAACTGGGCCATAGAGAGAGAGACCTGAAAACAATGGGTTGGATCCAGACTTAGTCATTTTTAGACTAAATTCACTGAAATCAATGGGAATTAACTTAGCCATGACCAACTTAAGTTCCGTGGGTCTACTTGAAATTTGACCAAGTCCAACCCACTATAGACTGTTGTTACACCCTTCATGGGAGAAGGAAATAGAGACTAGTTGTATAAGTAAATGACAAAATCCATATTAATGTCTCGCTGTGACATAACAGCTCTGAAGTTAACTTGTGTATTGAAACATGCTAGTTGATGCCAGTTTAACAATGCAGCGGCTGTAAATCTCAGCTTATGATAACTCAAGAACATGATGCCTTTATAATATTGCTTTTCCTCTGATTACATTTTGCTCTGGTGCATAAACCCTCCTTGCAAAGGCTACCCAAACCAAAACAAGCAAGCATTTCACAAGTGATGTGTCATATATTGATCTGTTACACTGTAATTACACCTGTGACTTTGTTAGATATTAGTCTGTCTTCGATGGGAATTTATGTTGGATGTTTTCTGTCCACAAGACAGAGAGCAAAATTTTAATTTTCACTTGTATTTGCAGCACAATATAACATGACATATCTCTTATCCTTTGAAACTAGGAATAGATCAGCAGCAGCCACCATCACATGCATTGCAATGGTAAAATAGAACATTTCATGGAGTGAGGACTTACTTTAAAAAGACTCAACACAAACTTGCTATTTTGAAATTCCCACATTGCTGGCAAAAAACCCTTTCTCCCTCCAATAGCAAGAACTTTCTCTTGATTCAATAGCAACTTGTTTCCAAAGCCTTAGACCAGCCTTTCTCAACCTGGGGTGCTCCAGATGTGTTGGACTGCATCTCCCAGAATGCCCCAGCCAGAGCTGGCTGGGGCATTCTGGGAGTTGTAGTCCAACACATCTGGAGCGCCCCAGGTTGAGAAAGGCTGCCTTAGACAGTTTCTGAATCTCTAGATGAGGAAAAGAGAACACCACATCCTACTGAGTTTATGCAGTTAAGCCTCTACTGACTTTCACAACTAAAGGAGAAAAGAGCTATGCCAAATTATTATCTGATTAAAAATGTGCGCTAATAATGGTTATCTAATTCAGGGAAGGTCTTGATCAATGTGTTAAGGAAACACCTTTTTTTTAAAAGTACCTTCACATATCTAAAAAATCTGCCCATCACATGTCAAAATGGTGCGCTTTGAGCCAATTAGAGGCCACCTCACAATTAAGTAGGTAATTCTGAGGCAAATGTCAATCCTATAAACTGCACAGACAACATACATCACATGTCAGGCAGCAGTTTCGGTATTTTAAACTTATCTATTATTTTATTATTCATATTTGGTGTTGTGCTTTGTCTTTTCATTTAAAAATGTCAACATCAGTTAACCAGCTGTGAGATTATGGGAGCTGTAGTCGAACACATCTGCAGGGCACTAAATTGAAAAAGGTTAAATTAGATCTTGGCACACAATGTTAACCCATGATATGGGTTGTTGACTTCTGAATTTTCACGAAGTGCAACCCCAGCTGCACTAACAAACCATAGTTTGTTACCCATGAAGCACAGAAAGAGAATCCATGGTTTGTTGTTAGCTTGTGAACTTTTGAGTTGTTTAAACCATGAGTACTTATGCGTAAACCCAGAACCATGGGCTGTTCATGTGTTGTTTTGCCAGGTTACAGAGACAGAAGGCAAAAGCAGTTAAAATAATGAGCTGCTCTATATGCCATTACTACACCACACTGGGATACAGAGAGGGAGCAGGTGAAGGGAAAGAAACAACCCAGCGATTGAGAAAACAAACCATGGTTTGTATGATTGTCTGACAGACAACAAAGGGCAACAAAGCATGGGTTAAATAAACATGGCTTAGCATTACGTGCAAACCAGGCCTATGACAAGCAGCGGCTTCTGCCCCGCTGAAGCTAAAGTGGTATTTTACGCCTAGCAGATGGGGAAGAACTATTCAGCTCTACACTGCTTTAATGGGAAACTACTTGAACCTCTTTTTTTGTGTCTCACTGGTATACATCACCACCACCATTCCAGAATTAGGAATTCAGAGCTCCTCTGGAGGGTCTTTGGTAATCCCAGTTTTCTGACCACTCCCAACAGGTGCTGGGATCACCAAATGGTGTGTGTGTGTTCATGTGTGTGCACACACAGGGCTGGTCCCATTAATTTATAGTACTGTAGAAGTGCTGTTCACTTGTATCTTTGGTAGGATCCTACTGCCCTATCCTTTGCATGGCTGCATTGGCACAGTGGCTCATAAGATTGGTTGTAAAATAACTATTCTCCAAATAGGAAAGTTGGCAGTGAAGAAAAATGGTAAACAAAATAAATAAGGATATAGGTATATCTTTTTGGAGAACTACATAATTGCTAGTAGCGGGAGTGTATGAGATCTTTTTTCTGTTTGGAAAAGTTATCTTGTTTAATCAATGTTAATCTAATGTTGGTCCTATTTAGAGCAGACCCATTGAAATGAACTGGACTGAAATTAGACTTGGATATAGCCCAATTCTTACTGTCTCAGTTTACCTCTATCCTAATATTATGTGAGGACAATGTATGCAGTTTTTCCCTCCAGTATAAGGGTATAACAATAACCTTGTCAGGAGATTGAAGTAGCAGGTTTATATAATTGTTGTCAACTGTTTGAAAGGAAGTTTCAAAGCCAATCCGGACTTCTAGTGTTGCCTATGGATCAGTTTGTGTTTTAATTCAAATAGTTCTCTTGCTGGGAGCTCCTTGGATTTAACATGTTTCACTTCTGTGAATTAAAAAAAGGAGGGTGGGGGGAAAACAGGACTGTCATCAGGTATGAGAAATAAGGACTTCCTTATGTGTATGTTTTGACAGTGTTGTTTGACACCCAGGGTTCTCTCAGTGGCTTTCTACTTTTTGAGTGCTGATTTCTCCAGGATATGATGCCATATCCTATCTGGCACAAACATTGGTGGCAGCAATACAAAGTTCAAAGTTGGGCTAGCTTCTGAATTATTTTGGATGGTGTGTGTGTGTGTGTGTGTGTGTGTGTGTGTGTGTGTGTGTGTGTGTGTGTGTGTTTTAAAGCAGGAACCTTGTTTAAAAGGGAAGGATAAAACCAAGTTTTTGTTTGTTTTGTCCTGTGGGAAACAAAATTATCAGTCATTTTGAGAGAATCCCTTATAGTTTACAATTGATTTGTAGATGCTGACTGAGGAATTTTGAGTGTCAATTACCAACAGCTCTGGTTTCCTGTTAAAAACTTTCCTTTCTTATTCCTTTTACCTCACTTAATTGGTGTGGTTATTATTTCTTTATTTGCATAATAATTAGAAGCCTTAATCTCTTCTGTTTTAGCAAAGGCAAAAAGTCAAGTACTTTGGCTCTACTCAGTATATTTTGGATTGCACCTCTGCAACGCCCAAGTGCTTTTCTGTGCACACTCTATTAGACGTTAAGTTGATTCCCTATTTAGAAACTATTATGTATAAGAGTTTGTTAACCTAAAACTCAGAATAAGGGTGTCACTGGGCATCCCTTCATTTAGAATTTTGGGGTGTAATCGTATGCCCATGTCATCAGTGGACTTTAATTCCTTGGCACATACTTCTGAATAAGCTCTGCAGGCTCCTGCACCTGCTCCTGCATTCTTCCAGAAGTCCTGAACCACGGGAGTTTTGGAAGGGAACAGGGGCTGCACAGGGATGGAGGAATCAACAAAAGCTGCCTCCCCCCCCCCACTTGTGGAAGTATCCCCACTTGTGGAAGTATCCCTTGATCCCCTCCACTCAGGGGATGTTCCTGCTAGCAGAAGTTGTAATTATCATGGTTATTAACTGCATCTTTAAATGCTTTTTCTTTTTTTTCAAAAAATTGATTGGAATCAAGTACCTCTGCTGGATCAAAAGCCTTCCGTGAATGGAAAGAACCCTTCCATTCATGAACAGCAAATTCTGGATCCAACTCATTAGTTAAGGAAGGGGTAAACAACATTATTTTTCTTAAAAACACACCTCTCTTCTCCTCTTCTGCTAGTTGCTATTTGGCCCCTGATGAAGGCTTTGTGTCTATCCAGTTTTTGCTAATATGTTGGTGCTAATCAGCATTCTTTTCACTAATGTAATTCTTTCCCCTGCAAATAAGCCAGTGCAAGTTCTCCTCATACACACACACACACACACACACACACACACACGTATGTACATATATTTCCTGGTCCGCATGAGAAAACTAGGCCTATACACAGAAACACATCAGTGCTATGTCCACAACTGCGGGAGAACTTGCCCCAGAATTTGTAGTGTATTATCTGGTTCATAAGAACATAAGAAATGCCCTGATGCTGGATCAGACCAAGGGTCCAACTACTCCAGCACTCTGTTCACACAGTGGCCAGCCAGCTGTCAGCCAGGGAACAACAAAGCAGGACATGGTGCAACAGCACCCTCCCACCCATGTTCCCCAGCAACTGGTGTACACAGGCTTATTGCCTCTGATACTGGAGACAGCACACAACCATCAGGGCTAGTAGCCATTGATATCCTTCTCCAGGAATTTATCCAACCCCCTTTTAAAGCCATCCAAATTGGTGGTCATCACTACGTCTTATGATAGTGAGTTCCTTAATTTATGCGCTGTGTGAAGAAGTCCTTCCTTTTATTTGTCCTGAAACTCCCACCAGTCAGCTTCATGGGATGACCTCGGGTTCTAGTATTTTGAGAGAGGGAGAAAAATGTCTCCCTATCCATATTCTCCACACCAAGCATAATTTTGTACACCTCTATTATGTCTCCCCTTCGCCTCCTTTTTTTCCAGACTAAACAATCCCAATTGTTGTAACCTTCCCTTGGCACTAACGTTTTTCCATACAATTGTAGGCACATGTATGACCAAGGAAGGCCTGTGGCTGTTCACAAGTAGAGGAAATTGCCTGTGGAACTGAATGCAAAGTTGTTTTTATTCTGTGTAAAGTATATCATTAGTTATTTTTGGAAATCCAAATGTTCTGTATGACCATCCCACACAGAAAGTTTCTTCTGTGTCTTCGATTAATAAAGCTGCTTTTGTTGTAGAGGTCTTGCAGTTACAGATTATATTGGATGATGGACTTCCTTTAAACCCTTGATCTTGATGAGTATTGTGAATTCTCCAGTTAAATTTGTTACCTGATCCTGTGCAAATAATCAGGTGAACAAGCACCCACTAATTAACTAAATCAGAAGTGGACAGCCTTTTCAGTCCTTAGGATTTCATGTGATGTTGTCTCAGGGGCCAAACAGACATGCATGCGCGCACATACACACATTCAGGTACACACACATCCCAGGAATCTTGATTCAGATACCTACCGTGAGGAGACAACAGCCTGTGTGAGGATCTCTATGGGAGTCAGTGGAGAAGACAGGCAGCAGAGAAATCAGCAAAGGGGAGGGGGGAGGAATTCAGTGGCACCTGTGAGGAGCTGCAGTAAAGGCCATTGGGTCTTGCTCCCATGAACTGAATAGTCAATAAAATCAGAAGATCAACAAATGAAATGCATGTATCCCAGTTAACTCAGTCCAGCATTTCATAGGCCCTTTAAAATCATATGTCCTCATTTCCTCAGACATGTTAGGAAGAATTCACTAGTTAGTCCATAAAAGTGATTGTATTTGTTACTAGAGAAATAAGCCACTCTGAAATCTGTTCTGAAGGATTATGCACTGTTAAACAATCCAGCTGCAAAGGTTGGTACAAAAAGGAACCACATTGAAATTTACCTTTTCGATATTTTAATGATCCAGGCATCAATTAGAACTGTTCATTACAATGAACTGAGCTGCACTAGTGGGATTTTCTCACCTTAACGAGTTTAAGTGTGTGTTTTCCTTTGCTTTGAGTAAGTCCAACCCATGCCTATGAACATTCAGCAAGTTTATCTACGAATCTGGAAAATTTAGACTTTTTATTCCCCAAATTCGTTGCAGGAAATATTCAGGCGATATTTTCTGATTGCTAAGCTTAATCTGTCCATTACTTTATTTGGAGAGAGAGTTTGTTTTTGTTTGCTTAAATCTGTCATGAGTGTATTTGAAAAACTGCAATATGTTTAATTTATTAGTATATGTATTGTTTTAAATTGTTTGTTAAATTATTTGCTATCAAATCAATGTGCTTCATTTCTTATCAATATTAATAATACATGCTGAATTATTAGTTCTACTCATGTTAGATTGTATTGATGATGTATCTGGGTATGGTTCTCTTACAGTGCAATCCTGTACATGTTTCTCAGACAGAAGTCACATGGAGCCAGTTGTCTCGTTATAGCAGCAAAGCATGGATTAATTAACTACATTTAGCTGCTTAACCCAAGGTTAACCTATAGTGGCCCGTTCAGACAACATGGTTAAGCAGCATGGTTTAGCGTGTTGTCTGAACGGGGCCAGTGTCTGGGTTCAGGCCTGATCGGAGACTTGAATATTCAAAATGGCTGCGGAATGTGCCCAGCATGGACCATGGCAAATCCTGAGTTAATTAACACAAACTTTGCTGCTGTTAGGTGCAAACAGTCCCATTGAGTTCAATGTGACTTACCGCTAGGTAAATGGGTATAAGATAGCTGCCAGGACACACAGCTCAGGGCCGCTAGACCCTACTGTATAAAAGGCTACTCTTAATAAAAGTAGAATATAAGCTTGTCATCTGCAGAATACTCTTTATTGAAACACTATAATATGTAGGATTGCTGTATAAACAGGGGGCATGATCCAAAGTCAAGAAGGTTGAAGTCCAATTGATTTTAATGGGAAAGATGTAAGCATGTGCTAAACTTTCCCACTGAAGTCCTATTGACTTCTGTGGGAAAGTTTTGCCTGGATCATGGTTCAGTTAGTTGATTCAAGCCTTCTGTCAACCTGTCCTTAATGTGATTTAGTCTGCCAGTGGAAGCTCTCTCTGTTTCCCGCCCCCCCCCCCCGAGAGACAATGGGTTGGATCCAGATTTAGTCTTAGGCCTTAGCTAGATGGGGCTTTATCCCGGGGCGAACCCCGGGATCGTCCTTGTGCATCCACATGATGCACAGGGGATCCCGGGATCAGGGAGGGATCATCCCTCCCTTGCCCTGGGATAGAGCCCTCCACTCGGGTGAGACCGTGGAACGTGTGGCCCATTGCCGTGGGTTGACTCGGCTCTGCGTGATTCCTCGTGCAGAGCCGGGAGCTGCGCCCATTAGGGGTAGGGTGGGGGAGAGGGGAAATTAATTTAATTTTAAAAAACACTTACCTGTCGGCGCTTGAGCACTCCTGCGCTCCTGCTGCTTTAAAAACAAACCAACAAAATGGTGGGTGCGACACCTCTCCTCCTGAGGTTGTCACGCCTCATATGTAAATGAAGGAGGGATCTCGCATTAAACACAATGCGAGATCTTCCCTCCTCCATCCTGGATTAAAAGGTAGGTCTAGCTAAGGTCGTACTTGGAATGGCATACATGGTTTCTCTACCTCCCAATAACTTTGTCACTACAACCCTGTAAGTCAGTGAGGCTAAGAGTTAGTGACTGGCCCAAGGTCACCCTTCCGGTTTAATTAAATGGCACTATATAGAAGCAGCAAATTCTCCATTATTTCTTTTCTGTTGTTACCTTTCCCATCATAGAGGGTGGGGTGCAAATTAAACTTTACCTCAGGTTTCAAAAGAGCTTGGGCTGCTTCTGTTCCTCTGTCAATTCAACTAGTTGTGTTCAACTGCTGGATTCATTTTAAGTTGATAATTTGGAAATTCATCTGATTATGATAGGGAAAAGATTGGACCCATGCTGCAGAAGGAGCAGCTGAAGGGAGCTTGCTCCTCACCCCATCCCCACTAGCAAGAAAACTTCGCTACAACTACCAGTTGCCCTGAGACTGTGGAGCTGAAGGGTGGCATATTCTGACCTTTGCCACCAGTCAGGGGACCTAGAGGAACCCATAGAAGAACATCATAGTGAGGAGGAGGCCATCTTGACTTCAGCCACTGCCCAGTGACAGCACCGCTGCTCCAATACCTGCTTCCTCTTCCCACCCCATCCTTTTGTATCACGTCTATTATCTTGTGACCCTCCAGGCAGAGACCTTTTTATCTTTAATTTTAGGTGCTTTATAAGGGTTTAATTATTATTAATGATTAATAATAATAAATTAGTAGTAGCAACAGCATTAGTAGTCTTTTTTCAAACATCTATAGCTGATCTTTAAATTGAGGAAGAGGTGGGCTTTACAGCCTTCTGAGTGACAAATTTCAGCTTGGGGCATATCAGGAAGAGCCTGGTTTAATGGCAGGGGGAGGGGGGCACTGAAATACTTATTTATGCAGTTTGTTTATACGCAGTCCTAGTTGGTACTTGGTACAGTCTAAAATTCCTACCACCTGATGAGTGTTGATTGACTCTACTGTGAAAGGAAGTCCTGGTTTTGTTCTGGTTCTTAATAAAAATCCCATTACAATTGGCATTAAATGAATCCATTGTTTGCAGCAGCTGAGGTTTTTCAAAGGCTTAAAGGATTTGCCAACTGCCTGATATTGCCTTGGTAGAAAAACTATGCACCTCTTCCCACATAGCCGTGGTTCCACAGATGTGAGCTCTTGCAGTTTTGCAACTGGATAATGTCATCGTCGTCATCTAACCCAATTCTTCCCTAACCTGGTACCCCCCAGATGTGTTGGACTACAACTCTATGCACTGGTTCGTACAATAAAACAGCCCACCATGGTTTCAGCCACAGTGGGTTGTGGCACAGGCAGGTGCCCATTTTAGATACTCAAGCCGCAGTCCTGGTTTACTGTGTCATCCGAACCTAGGGACTGTGGGTTATGTGACGATTAAAGAACACTAGCATAACCCTAAAACAGACCCTGGCTTCTGTGATGAAAAGCTGTTTTTTAAAAAATATTGCAGATGGAGGCCAAGGGTCATCATGGCTTAAATAAGCCATGGTGATAATGTGAACCCGGTCTATATATCTAAAATTATTTCCAGGCTGCCTTTAAGAGTGGAACCAGTATGGGAGCTGTAGTCCAACACATCTGGAAGGCACCAGATTGGAAAAGGCTACAAGTGAAGATTTTGTATGGCTCTTGATGAAACTACAGGTTCTTGATTCTCTGAATTCAAACTATGTGAGTGAAGCAGTTGCATGAAACTATAATTCAGGATCTTTACCATTCGTAACGATGTTTTAACTGATGCACCTGGTGGTTACAAGGTGGACTGCTAAAACACTCATAAAAATTATTTCATCTGTGGATTACCTGACAACGATCCAATTGGCAAAATTAAGATAGAATCTCTGTGGCAAAGAAGAATGTGACCACCAAACTGGAAGAACACAGCCCATTGCAGAACAGAGTTGAATGTGCAATCAGTGTAACGGTCCAAAATAAGATAAAAACCGGGCAAACAATTTTCCATATAATGGTGACAAAAAAAATGGTACCATCAAGAAAATATCAGTCTTCTCCCAAAGAACTGTACTGTTTCTTTTTGTTTCTGGGCACCTTTGAAAGTCTAACAGGCCTAAACCGTCCACCCTTATAAAATCTTCTGAGGAGGCCTTCCTCCAAACCTTGCCATTCCATTATTTAATATCTGTAAGGGCAGAGCCTTTATGCTCAGGAACCCAGTCTGACAGAACTGCCTCTGCAAAGAGGCATGCCAAAGTCAGACTTTGCATTTTTTAGAAAGCACCCAAAGCTTTTTAATGTTAGTGCTTCTAGCAGGTATTTCAAGATTTCCTGTCATTTAAAAAACTAGGTGTTGACTGTTTTACTTTATGCTGTAGTACAAATAGTACTACAATTGTACTATAATTTAAGATACCTTGATTATTTTTTCCATAAGAAGAATATGGAAATAAATTAAATCCACCATTATCTGTCTTCATACCAGACTTGCAGGAAAAGAGCCTCAATAGAAGGAAACGTAAGAAGAGCCACATTGAATTGGACCAAAGGCCTACCTAGACCAGCATTTCTGTTCTCACAGTGGTCAACCAGATACCTATGGCGAGCTCACAAGCAGGGCGTGAGGGAGATAGCAGCACCCTCCTGCTTATATAGCAACTTGTATTGACACACTGCCTCTGTTGATGGAGGTAATGTACAGCCATCACGATTAGTGGCCCTCGATGGCCTTATCCTCCCTGAATTTGTCTAATCTTCTTTTAAAGCCATCCATTGCTGTTTGAAGTAGCACTTCCTTTTATCTGTCCTAATTCTCCTACCTTTTAGCTTCATCAGGTGACATTGGTTGCTGGTATTATTTCTTCACACCATGCATACTTTTCTATACCTGTATCCTACCCCTCTTACTCACCTTTCTGCTAAGCTGAAAAGAACCCCAAGCATTGCAACTTTCCCTCATAGGAGAGTTCCTACAGCCCTTGAAAGCTTAACTATTTACCCTTGGAAGGGTTGCCTATCCAAGTCTCCTTGCCCTGTTGCTAAAGTCATCTGTCTACTTAACCTTTTATTACCCTAACACTGCATTGGGCCCATTCAGAAGACAAATTAAACCACAGCTTTAACCACGGTGAATAAGGCTTTTTGCTTTATTCACCATGGTTAAAGCTGTGGTTTAAGGTGTCTTCTGAATGCAGCCCGGCTTTCTGACTTAACCACGGAGTTTAAAGCCATGGTTTAAGGTGTCTTCTGAACAGGGTCACAAGCCTGCCCTGTCTCCTAGACTTCTCCGCAAACTCCCCTGCTATTATTGCAAGGTTCCTGGGACTGGCAGGATACTTCTAGAGCTATTTGGCTGCTGATCCGTGAGTCGCCTCAGGCAGCAGAAGCCCCGCCCACCAAAAGAATGTGCTGGAACACAAGGCAACAGCAAGGAACAAGAAGCCGAAACCACCAAGAAACAAACAGAACCTAAACAGCTCCCAACACAACCACCAAACAGCCTCTGTCAAAAAGCTACAAACTCACCCGCTTCTCTCAGCCTCTAACCCCTTGCCCACATAAAACTCCTTGTTTGTTGTGTGTTTGTTAATTTTTGACTGGAATGCAAGGATCTATGTTTGATAACCATGTGTTGTTACGTACTTAGATACTTTCTATCCAGACTGCCGTTTGGAGCAAAAAATATGCCTAATTGATTGCCAATCAGAACTCCATACAACGTGTAAATTAACTTGTGGAATTCATTATACTTCCACAAAATGCAGCAAGAGCCTCAGAAGGCTTTTTAAAAGTCTTAAGATGGATTTATGGAAGATTGGGCTATCAGTGACAAGGAGCTGTGAGAGCTAAACACTTGTGCTCAGAGACACATTGGGCGTGATCATATGATCACGGAGGGATGAAGGGTGGTTTGTATACCATCCCAGCCAGTCACACTTGCCAGGTTCACACATCACGACACCCTGTGCCTGGCAAAGGTAATTAGGCAGCTCATGTGCAGAGAGGAAAAGTGGTTTATTTTCCCTTCATGATCATTGCAAACCCCGTCATTGCCTCTGGTTCCTCAAGACTGTGAATAGACAATAGAGTAAAGCAGTTGCCTTCACGCCCTGCTTGTGAGGTTACTGTTAGTGAGGTTACTGTGAGAACAAGATTGACGGCCCCTCAATGAGTCCAGCAAAACAATTCTGTGTTCTTATCGGGGGTTCTAATAACACGTGCATTCTACAGAATGTCTGGTTTCAGGTAGCCTCATTTTTAAAAAAATCCATAGGGGTAGCAGTTTTAGTTTGCTGCAGCAAACAACAACAACAACAAAAACCAGTATCCAGGTTCAGACCATCAATGGGGGGGAAAATGCAGTGGAGCATAGGTGCAGTGCATTTTTCACCCACCCTACAATCTAGTAGGGCTGAAAGGGTAGGTGAAAATGCACTATGCCTGCATTGTGCACCAGTTTCGGATAGCATGGCAGCCTGTGGGGCAGTAATTAGGGTAATCCCTGTTGCGCGACTGCCAGGCACAGGGGAAATAATCGTCATTGCATTGTTTCCCCACTGATCATCTGAACAACCCCTTGTGTTACCTTAAAAACGAATAAATTTATTATAGAAACTAAAAACTAATAAATTTATTATAGAAACCGTCAGATGATTTTTTTTTAAATGCCCAGTGTATTATCTTCTGCTGGAACCACATGCTTTTCAAAAGTCACTTCCTGGTGTGTCTACAGTTGAAAACCAATTACATTGAGTAACACCTGCAGATGGCTCTAGGACACTACTATGAATTGCAGAGTCTTGAAATTCATGGTCCATTTGGGGAGCAAAGCAGCATGCCTTCTTGATGCAAGGCGTGTGCATGTATGTGCTACTTGCATGAGTAGTTTGCATCCAAAATTGTGATGTAAAAAGAAATCCCCAGTAGATTTTGATTAATAGAATGTAATCACGTTTGCATGGAGACTAAAGTTTGCATGAAGCATGTTGCTAAAAAATGTGTTTCATGCAAGAACACTGAAGCTCAGGGCCAAACTAAGCAGCTACATGGAGTATTAACCCCAACGGTGGCTCCTTCAGGCCCTCTTCATGGCTAAAATATTTTATATCAACAATTATTGGAAAGATGCATCCTTGATATAACTATGGACAGAATATCAGACTGCATTTTTGGTGTTTGAGCGTACCTTTTACTGAAGACTTTCAATCTTCATTTCTGAATATCTGGTCAGCATGTATAGATAATTTTGCCAAAGATTTGGGCTGAGGCAACTCAGCTGTCCTAATCTTGCATATAGACCAGCCTGTAAATGTGCTTTTCCTCTTTTATTTGGATCTTGGTGCATCTTGTACAACTTAAAAAACATATTAAATAATGTGGCCGTCAGCCAGGGGCCAACAAAGCAGGACATGGTGCAACAGCACCCTCCCGCCCATGTTCCCCAGCAACTGGTGCACACAGGCTCACTGCCTCGAATACTGGAGATAGCACACAACCATCAGGGCTAGTAGCCATTGATAGCCTTTGCATTCTGGAATTTATCCAACCCCCTTTTAAAAGTCATCCAAATTGGGGGCCCATCACTACATCTTGTGGTAATGAGTTCTATGCTCTGTGTGAAGTTCTTTTATTTGTCCTGGATCTCCCACCAATCAGTTTCATGGGATGACCCTGGGTTCCAGAATTTTGAGAGAGGGAGAAAAATGTCTCCCTATCCACATTTTCCAAACCATGCATAATTTTGTATACCTCTATCATGTCTCCCCTGAACCTCCTTTTTTCCAAGCTAAACAATCCCAGTTGTTGTAACCTTCCCTCACAGGGGAGATGCTCCAGCCCCTTCATTGTTTTAGTTGCCCTTTTCTGCACTTTTTCCAGGTCTATAATATCCCTTTTTAGGTGTGGTGACCAAAACTGCACCATAGTGTGGTCGCACCATAGATTTGTATAAAGGCAGCATGATACTGGCAGTTTTATTCTCAATCCCTTTTCTTATAATGCCTAACGTGGAGTTTGCCTTCTTACTGTGGCCGCACACTGGGTTGACATAAAAAGTATAAAAATATAAGAAGTATAAATGAATAAAATTACCTCAACAGCCTTTTCACAACAGGAAAACCACATCAAATATGGCACTTGGGATAGGGAAAGTAGAAAGGGGGTACTTAAAGACTTTTCCTGCCCACCGTTTTTATATTTCCAGTTGTTTTCTGAAGCTGCTTTTCCTTGCCATGGAGATCAAAATGCGTGTTTCCCCCATGTTTCGAACTCCACAAAAAAAGGCATTTGAGGAAGTGCAAAGTGTTGCAAAGTATCAAAGTACATGGTACACAATATTTACACACATATGTTAGCAAGGAAGTGACTCAGAGCACTCTGGGTAAAAAAAAAGTTGATTATTGCATAGTTTGATAACTTATCTTAAGACAAATAAAACCACAAATGGGTGGCAATTTAGAAAACTACAAGAAACGTGAGGAAGGGTAAGGGCTTGCTTGATCATGATAATGCTTGATCTATTTGGATCTCTTTACCATCTTATCTGTAAGAAAGTAAAGGTCACGATATATCCTTCCTTTATCCTCGTGGCTTCGTGTTATATCAGTTAGAAAGAGGCTGAAATCCTATGTATGCTTACCTGGGAGTAACCTACACTGAGAACAGTGGGATTTACTTCTTGGTAAACATGCACAAGATTGTGCTGTGAGTCACACTGACTTCCTGAAGATCATCTATAGATCTTCATGCCAATGAAGGTGTTGAACTTGAGGTTCAGACCAATACCCTACATCACCCTACTCCAATGTGGTGCCTTACAGATGGTTTTGGACTTTAGCTCTCATCATCCCTAACCAGCATGACTAATGGTCAGGAATCCTGGGAGTTGTAGTCCAAAACGGCTGGAGCACACCAGTTTGAGTGAAACTGTCACATACACAACTGACTACATCTTGGCTTTAGAAAAAAAGAGGGTGCACTTAAACTGCATTATTTTACCTCTTAAAAACATTGTTTTTTTAAGGCAAGCAGTTACTACTCTGCACCAGGGTTCCAACTGCAATTAAACCCATGCAAGAAGCCATTCAGCTGGGGTTTCTGGCAACTCTGGATGTTGTGCAATTGTGGAAAAGTTATCAGCAGTTACAAAACAGAATCTGCCCACTAACTGGCCACATAGTTTGATTCAATACCTTGGAATTTCATAGTGGTTGGAAAATGAGAAGATATCTAATCAAACACCTCCTAAGTCCCATTGAAATCAGTGTGAAAAGTTAGCCGTGACTGAGTTGCCACTGATTTGAATGGGACCTAAATGCAACTGAGTTCCCACTAATTTGAATGGGACCTAAATGCAATTAACTTGGTCTGGATCCAATCCACAGAAGGTGGCCATCTCTGCACCATCTTTTGCCATAATTAGTGGATTAGTTTGTACAAACAAGCCCAGGCTATGTTAAACATAAGGACATATTTACACTGCAGACTTACACTATTTCAGCAGTTATTCCTTGGGATTCCTGGGGGAGGGTTGAAGGGAGGGTAAGAAGAAAACAGAGAATTCTTAGCATCTCACTAGAATGCTTTGGATTTTATTTGTTTCATCCTCTCCATTTTACCTTCACAACAATCCTATGAGGTAGGTTATTTAATTTCTGTTCCAGATTTCCACCAAAACAAAAAATGGTGCTCCCACAATACCTGATGGAACGCCTCTCCCGACATGAACCTACCCGTACACTGCGCTCAACATCTAAGGTCCTCCTCCGAGTGCCTACTCCGAGGGAAGCTCGGAGGATGGCAACAAGGGAGAGGGCCTTTTCAGTGGTGCCCCCCCCCCAATTATGGAATGATCTCCCCGATGAGGCTCGCCTGGCGCCAACATTGTTATCTTTTCGGTGCCAGGTCAAGACCTTTCTCTTCTCCCAGGCATTTAACAGCATTTAACAACATATACGAAGTTTTTTTTTAATGGACCCCAGAACTGTTGTTGTTTAAAATGGATACTGTTTTATACTGTTGTTTTTATATTTTTGATGATTTTAAATTTTGCATACTTTTTAATGTTCACTGTTTTTAACTTTTGTAAACCGCTGAGAGGGCTTCGGCTATGGGGCGGTATATAAATTTAATAAATAAATAAACAAGTAACAATAAAGTTCAGACCAACAAAATCTTAAATAAAACTTAGCATAAACATGTATTTAAAACACTACAATACAAGCAATGAACACCAACCAATCTTCAGGAACAGACCACATTATTTGGCACAGACCTGCCTGAATAAAAATGTATTTGCCTGCTGGGAGTGCTAGAGCCTGGGAGCAGCCACTGAGAAGGCCCTCTCAGGCTCAGGAACTCCCTGCCGAGGGAGGCAAGGTTGGCCCCAGTGGACATTGGTGGCTTCAGTGTCAGTGGGGTGGTGAATCCGCTCCAGGTTCCAGTTAGAACTCTAAAGGAGCTACCCAAGGTGCAAGTTTTGACTGGTTCTGACTAAAACCCGGAGCAGAATTACCGCCTCACTGACATCAGAGCCCACAACCTCCACTGGTTGGCCCCCTCAGTTGTCCTTCTGCCAGCAAGCAAATAACATTTATATTCAGGCAGGTCTGTGCCATATCAGCTGGTCTGGATCAGACAGAAGGAGAAGATATATGACAGTGAGTTAAGTGGTGTAAAACTGCTTCATTTTCAGTGCAGAGATGCCATTAGATTAGGACAACAGTGCAGGCAGGGCCATAATGATAGCCTTCAGAAACTTACCTGATTATTATAAATTTGAGAATAAACAAGTTGGGTTTATGTAAAGAATAACTTTGTTCTTTCTAACTATAGGTACTTGTTGGAAGGTTCCTAGCGCTTCCAAATTCCA
Organism: Elgaria multicarinata webbii; assembly: GCF_023053635.1. NCBI lineage: Eukaryota > Metazoa > Chordata > Lepidosauria > Squamata > Anguidae > Elgaria > Elgaria multicarinata. The sequence goes on from NC_086172.1 coordinate 21,910,195, forward strand.
TCTTTTTCCCCTTAACAGATTTTCTGCAGTAAGAGAAAAGACAGAAGAAGCAGTGAGAAACCCCGGAAGGGGTTGTGTAGAACCTCTGTAAAATTCTGTGAATGTGATAATTGCACAATAAAAGCCTCATCTGGAAGCACCCTAAGACTACTGAAGCAACTGGGTGAGCTTCTAGTAAGGAGGCACAGAAGATACTGGATTAAGATTTGCTGTGGATTGTATGCCTATATTAGATGTAGGCATTTTCATGCTTTGCCTGAGGCAAAAACTCAAAATAACATTTTTAAAAAATGAAAATGACATCAAGAAGAGATAGAGGCAGAAAAACGGCATCCCCCCAGAATCTGCCTCCTAGATAAACTGCTCTTTGTGGTAAGACCAGTCCAGACTGCTGCTTTGAGGTGCAAGCCTCAACATATCAGAACGCTTAACCAGAACCTTTCAGTTCAGGGGCCCTGAGAGAGGTGTAAGAAGCTTTTGTGATGACATTTATGTTCATGCACCATGGTATTTTCTTTTTTAAATTTAATACATCTCTATTACACTTTTCTGCCACAGCACCCAAAGCAGTTTTCCATTTTTAAATCTGAAACATGCAAACAAGTGTTACCAATCCCCTCGAATATAGTTTTCTCAGGCAGATGGCAGGCCCTTTCAGGAGCCAATGTCCTGAGCTTCCAGGGCTTTCTGCCTTTCCTCGGGGCACAGGCCTTCATACTTTCCCAAGGAACAAATGTTTTAACTAATGCATTTGGGGGTGGGTGGGTTGTTTTGTGTTTTTGTGCAAAGTCGAACAGCTTCCGTCAATTTTGAGCATGGTGGAATCTGCAATCCAATGGGGTTGCTCATTCTGGTCAATAGGTGATTAGTGTCCAGAAGGAATCCTTTGTTCCAAGCCAATTTAAAGGTATGTACCTGGAAGCTATGCCACCTGAAAATAGTTTTGGAGAACATGTTTTTAGATTTTAATTTTTGCTGCACTGACAGCTAGGGGTGGGGGGGCAACAGGATGCTGCTTGAGAAATCGAGCTGCCTGCATGTGCTGCGCGCATCACACTTCTGTAATGGCTCTCCAACCTGTAGGGTTATAAATTAACTTACAAACTATTACAAAGGCACCATAAGTCTTTAGAGGAAAATGACCTTGTAAAGGCTGCCCTGGACTTCATAGTGGGTGGGAAAGGGCAAGAAAGAAGCAATGCAATGCAAACATCAACACTCCTGTCAAGAGCAAATTCATTACTTCTTCACACATTTCACACATTACTTTTTAAATTGGATACCCATGAAATTGTTGTACGTGTACCTGCAAAAATGAAACTAAGCAATGGTCAAATGTTTGGGTATGATTCAGGAAAAGTTAAGCACATTTATATCCCATTGATTTAAATGGCTGAATGAAGTGCATGCTTAAATCATTCTCGTATCTGATGGGACTAAAAGTGCTTAAGATAGCCTGGATTTGCACCCTGTTTGCAAACTTAGAGTTGGGACTGGTTGTGGCTGTCTGCTGCACATAGATGAGCTAGCATAGGAATCCTGGGGGTGGGGGGAATTGATGGGAATTGCTTCCTTGTAGTGACAGAGCAGTACCACAATGGAACCAGTTACCTAGAGAGGTTGTGGGCTCTCCCACACTAAAAGAAGCAGCTGGACAACCATGCGTCAGGGATGCTTTAGGGTGGATTCCTGCATTGAGCAGGGGGTTGGATTCGATGGCCTTATAGGCCCCTTCCAACTCTACTATTCTATGATTCTAGTGTGCAATCCCAAATGTTCTTGCAACAGGCCAACATATACAGCATTGTCAAAGGTCCATGTGAGAAGCAGCCAAAGGACTTTACCATTTACACCTGCACATACAAGCTTGTTTCTCAAGTTCTACATCTCCTTAGTCTAGCAACAGAGAAATGTTCCTGTGTAGAAAGCAGAGAACTTCCGCAGCTGCTGCATTCAAGATTTCCAAAGCAACGGGGTGCTCCAGCAGCTATTACTCCGCATTTTTGTGTGCATCCTTTTCCCATGTGCATTTAAGCAGCTCACTCTTCACATGCATCTTCATCTGCCGAGATCCTGAGAGAGCAGTTAGGTGGCTATTCTCCCTTTAGGTTACCCTCCCATTAAATTGATTTTATTGTTATTAATTTTCATGAAGCTGCCTGACTTAAGCAAGATGACTTCAGGGCTTGCAAAGCGCCTCCTCTTTTGCTCTCCCTCCAACCCAAACCTTGCTCTCTCTCTCTCTTTTTTTTTTATTTGGTGGGCTTGCTGATTAGAAAAGAACCAACTCCCCCCCCCCCCTTTCCTCCCCAACAGCACAATTGTCACCGCCAATTAGTGCATTGTTAGGGTGCACAATGGAGCCATAGCTGGGGGAATGGGCAGCTTTTGTGCTTCTCCAGTCGGCCGTGGGGGCAGTCAAGATTCATTTAGGGCCTTGCACAACATGGACAAAAAAAATGCTACCAGAAAAGTAAAGAAAAAAGTGAGGCGGGTGGTGGGGAAGCATCTGAAGAAAACCAGGGGGGGGGGGAGGAAAGGAGGGGGGGAGGTAGAACAACTAATATGGGAAAAGAAGCGGGGGAGAAGTCTGCTATTCAAGGGTTAGGCCAACCTCATGAAAGACCCAAGAGGCAGCTCCTCATTGAAGACTCCCCATTGGAGCACAAAAGGGAACTAGAGCTTAATAGTAATTAGTGGGCTAACTGTGCAAAGAACATTGTGCCCCCTTAGTAGATTGTTCCAACTTTTCCTCCCCTTTCTGGTTTGCTAGAAAAGCGGGGTGGGGTGGGGGTGGGGAGAGTGAAAAGAAATAAAACGGGCTGGGAGGCAGCCGCACTCCATTCCCCACCCCATTTTGCAACGACCTATTCAGTCCTCCTTTTTTGACAGGTAAATTGGATTTTATTCTCCCCTAAAGCTTGTGGCCAATTACGCCAGTGGAGTTTCCAGCCAGATTGGAAAACATGCAGGTCCAGTTTTTGGAAGTCGACGTTTTCCTTGTTTTGGAATCTTTAAAAGAAAATTTATTTTTTTATTTAAAACATTTGTCTCCTGCCCTAGATCATTAAGATCTCAGGGCGGCGTAGAGATAAAAGCATACAGTATAAAACAGTAAATATACACAGCTAAAAACAAATTAAACCAGGAACCAAGTTAAAACAATATATAATTTAAAAGCGGTAAAACAAAACAGTAAAAACAATGTGCCATCTTAGTGAATTTAACCATTAAAGGCCTTGTTAAAAAGCCATGTTTTCACTTGGCGCCGGAATAAAATCAGCGTTGGCGCCAGTCGGGCCTCCAAGGGGAGGGCATTCAACAGTCGGGGTGCCACAACAGAGGAAGCCCTCTTTCTCCGTTTTGCTGCAAGAGTGTAAACCCTTTTCTTTCTTTCTTTCTTTCTTTCTTTCTTTCTTTCTTTCTTTCTTTCTTTCTTTCTTTCTTTCTTTCTGGCAAGGCTACTTTTATTAATATATACTGCGCAATCTGGACAAACCTAAACAGTCTTTTCGATGCCATTGATTTCAGTAGGAAAGTCAACCAGCACATACTCAGCAATCTCCCATCAATGGAAACTCATCAGTGCTTAACTTTGGCTGCATTTTTAAAAGAAGACCTTGATGGTTTGGGGCTTTAAAAAATGCAGGATGGGGGTGGGAGAAATCTTTCCTATCAGGTATGATTAAGAGATAAAGGAATAACATTTTTCACTCTGCTAATACCTTGGCATCAACTGCAGCGCTACTCTTTGTCCTTCAGGAGGGCTGGTTATAAATTTAGACTGATTTGGGGATCTTGGAAATGAAGGGCGTCCTTGGACCTCTGACACGCTTTTCCACCGTTCCAGATGGGTATGACAAGATACAACTGGGCCGAAAATACAAGCATGACTCTTTTGAAGATCAGGCACTATGGAGAGACGGGTAAAACTTTAGGACATAGAGATTTGATTAATTAATCCCATTCATCTGCCTTGTCAAAAGTAAATGTGTGAGGGCAGTGGAATGTATATTTATACAACTTATACATGGTCACTGGGGATGATAGTAGTTGTGGGCCAACACATCTGGAGGGCATCAGGTTGGGGAAGGCTGTTATTATATCATATAATAATTCTTGCCATTGAATGAAAACATACAGAATAGTACTGGACAACCCAAAAGGGCCCCTAAATTATGTATTTCATTGTGCTTTTCAGAAATTAAAAGGTATCACACTCTACACTTCGCTGAGTAGTTCCAGAGCAGCTTTGTGAAGGGTCAGGTTTATTTATTTATTTATTTATTTAATTTATATACTGCCCCATAGCCAAAGCTCTCTGGGCGGTTTACAAAAGTTAAAAACAGTAAACATTAAAAAGTATACAAAATTTTAAACCATCAAAAATATAAAAACAACAGTATAAAACAATAGTATCCATTTAAACAACAACAGTTCTGGGGGCCATTAAAAACACACATACAGCATATGTTGTTAAATGCTGTTAAATACCTGGGAGAAGAGAAAGGTCTTGACCCAGCGCCGAAAAGATAACAATGTTGGCACCAGGCGAGCCTCATCGGGGAGATCATTCCAAAATTGGGGGGCCACCACTGAGAAGGCCCTCTCCCTGGTTGCCATCATCCGAGCTTCCCTCGGAGTAGGCACTCGGAGGAGGACCTTAGATGTTGAGCGCAGTGAGCGGGTAGGTTCATGTCGGGAGAGGCGTTCCATCAGGTATTGTGGTCCCAAGTCGTGTAAGGCTTTAAAGGCTTTCCTTGTGATGAAAAAGTACTGGAGTCTTAGAGGTGCTTTTGTAATATTGGTGGGTGTTTTTTTTAAAGATTATGTAAGTTGAGCAGATGGAAGCAGACAAACCCAAGTCTTTAGGGCCACATCAGTTCCCCCCAAAGCAAACAGCATGCAGCCAACCAGCTGCAAAAACTCAAGACTTCTTTCCCATGTGTTGGCCACCTTCCAACTGCCAAAGTGTTTCTCTCTAGCTCCCACACAAGCAAGACAAGTGTTTCCAGCAGCACTTAGTAGGCACCAGCCATTAAAATCCATCAATGCTCATTTATACAACCATGCACTACCCACCAGCGCTTATTAAGGAAGCATCTTTAGCAACTATCTATAGAAGAATCAAGACAAAACGACATCTCTACACTGGACAGCCATAGCCCAGTGTATTTAAACAGTCACGCTGTACTAACAGAGAACCTCTTGAATATCAGCTCATTTTAAGTAAATAATGCATGTTCCATTAAAAAATGATCTATACATAACAACTTCTAACACAATGGGCCCTAATTGATTTGAAGGACCCATTTAGATTCTGTTAAATAAATGTGGGGGGAAGGGAGAAAGTTACTCTACATGTGCTTGTATAATTCATAGATTCATAGTCTGTAATAGATAGGTATTTACACAACAAAGACTGGGTGACTTTTCTTGACCCAGAATCATTTGTCATTGCAACTTCTCAAATGAGACTTCACTTTACCCTTTTAGAGAAACTATGCTTAACCAAACATATACATGCACGTGAACACAGACACACACAGACGCACCTGACATTTTAAAATAAGATAAATTTGACAGTCCAAAAGTTTATAACAAATAATCCAAAAACTGAAAACAAAACTGATGAATAATTTTGATGAAAATGTTACAACAACCTTCCCCAACCCAGTGCCCTCCAGAAGTGCTGGACTACAACTCCTATGATTCCCAACCAGCATGTCCACACTGGCTGGGGCTGATAGGAGTTAAAGTCCAAAACATCTGAGGGCACCAGGTTGGGAAAGGCTGGCCTATACCATAACCTAAACCCAACCTTTCCCCCATAATTCTCTTTTAATAAGTTCCATGGTTGTTTCTCAGATTCCCTGTTTCCTCCACAATTCACAAAAGGGAAATGACTATGTAAACCAGATTTTCACTAAAGTAAAATAAGTAGTGTCATCCAAAGGATGGCTACATTTGGCAACCAAATGGGTGTGGAAACCATAGGAGGCTCTTCCTCTGGAACCATAAACATGGCTCAGTATAGATAGAACAGTGAGGGTTGAGATCTGTTGAATCCTGGTTAACTGCAGAACCTGGGATCCTGGCTTGTTGCTTCCTTTATAGAACAGGATTATAAACCAAAGTTTGTTCTTGGTTTATGAATCCTTGCTTTCTGGGAGCAACAAACCAGGCTCCCAGGTTCAGACAGCACACTAAGCAAACCATTTCTGATTTGTTTAGCTGCTTGTGCTAGAGCCATCACAAGCGAACAGGCTGCATGCTTGTTTACCAGAATGTTGGTTTACCATTCTGTGCAATCTTGTCCATCTGCATAGTTGACTCAGAATCTCAAGTAATCAGAAATGAAATCTTGTATTTCAAATGTGACTTTGCTCTCTTTATTGATAGAAACACTGCATTCTAGTCTGCCTAATTAAAGGTCCAGTATTATCCGAAAGTTTGTTTAATTCATCAACGGAACTTGATCTGATAAAGTTAACATCAGCTTACCATTAAACTAACCTCTTAGTATCCTTACTGAGCAACTAATAATATCTTACCAGTTCAGATGAGATCAGATATAACATTGCTGCTTGAGAGATGTGGATTAGCAAATGTCTGTAAAAGCTTCCTTACTATAGTTAAGAACCGATAAGAATAATGAGTGAGACCTTCATAGAGGTGAGATATCTAAGTCACTCAGGCTTTTAGAGAATCCCATCAACAGAAAAATCCTTGTACACATCCTTGGTGGTAGTGGGTTAAGGAAGGTGTTTAGGACAAATTATGTATTATATTTAATTGAAGTATTTTATCCTGCTCCTCAGCCAAAAAATAATTTTTAAAAAGGCTCCCGGAGCAGCTTACAATTAATCAGCAAAAAAGTCAATAAAGAACTAAGGAAGATTACTAGCATGAGTACTAGCAATTACATGGGTAGTTGTTTGAGCTGCTACCATAGAGGCTGCTCTGACAATTCAAACAATGTTCATCTTTTTCTTTTCTTTTGGAAGTACTGCTCGTTCCAAAAACTTCCTTCCCTGCATTGCATTGGGACATTTCAGGGAGGAGGAAAAGCAAGACACTCTTTTGTCTTTCTCACTTACCAGAAACCTTCCCCTGCCCCAATATATAGCGATAAAGTGCATATGTTCATGGCTGGCAGCAAGCCCCCAAAGTGAGCCCATTAGTGCTACATTACACAGCAAGGGAAGGTTTCAAGAGGATGGGGGGAAGGGTCCTTTTTCCTTTCCCAATCCTGAACCATCTCCTTTGTGAGTCCTGAGGGGCAACCACAAGGGTCCTTTTCCAGGTTGGCTGGAGCCCTGGCCAAGAGCACTCCTCTTAGGTGCTGAAGATATACTGCAACATCTAAAAATGGCTGTTCCAAGGCTCTGGAACTCCCCTCCCAGGGAGACTAGGCTCCCTCCCTCTGTGCTACACTTTTGGAGGCAGGCAAAAACTTTTTTTGTTTCAGCAGGCTTTTCAAGCTACTCTGGACCTGTGTTAATGTATTGGATTCCCTTCCCCTTTTTGATCTGTTACTGTTTTTTAATTTTTTAACATGTTTTTAATTTTAAAGTAGGTTAAATTCTATTTTAACTTTTGTAAATTTATATTTATATGTTTTAATTGTACATGTTTTAATTTTGTAAACCGCCTTGAGTCCCAGTACTGGGAAAAAGGTGGGATATCATCATCATCATCATCATCATCATCTGCACAGAAACACATTTTCAATAAGAGTCCAACACCTACAGAATGATATATCCATTTCCAGCTGCTAAAAAATCATCATCATCGCCACCACTGCCACCTATTATATATATATATTCTCTATAACCAACTGGTGAGCTAACCTTGGGTCATGAGGTGAGGTGGGTTGCACCAGCAGCACTACCACCATTATATACATGGTCAAAAATGAATGTGTATTTGGGCTAAAAATAGGTCCCAGGTCTGAAAACGTTGAAGGCTACTGATTTATACTATGCCTATTGTTATATTACGCACAACAAAAACGTTAAAACTAATTTGACCCTCAAAATTACAATCTAATAAGAAGTATACAAAGGAGAATGGGAAGGGGAGGTAACATTCCACATGCTGATTAGGAAAAAACATTTTCAGCTTAATAGCTCGGGATGAGTCAGAATATTAAAGCCATCTATGGCTACAATCTTATGCATACTTACCTGGGAATAAGTCCCATTAGACACAGTTGGACCTTCCTTCTGAGTGAATATGCATAGGTTTGTGCTGGAAGTGCAGTAGTGCCTGCTCTGTCTATAGCAGCTCTCTCCAAGAGCTCAGGAAGAGGGAAATTACTGGAGCATTTTTAATTTAGAGATTCCAAAGAATGATCCCGGGGGCTTAAATTGCTGAGTATGCATTCTACCACCAGACTACATCTCCTTTTTTGCCACTGAAAGAAAACATGAGAATCTATGCTAATAAGTTGGCATCACTGACAAGAAGCCGATGACAATACAGATGTTCACCCAATTTCTTGCAAGGGCACAGAAATACTTCCTATGTACTCTGTAAGTGTCCATGCCAGTAATTTAATGTGGATCCTCCCCTCAGCTTGGGACTAATATGTGCAAAGTCCGGGCCCGATTCAAAGTGCTGGTATTGTCATTCAAAGCCCTAAATGGTTTGGGGCCAGGTTACTTGAAGGAATGCCTCCTCCCATATGTACCTGCCAAGACCTTAAGATCATCTACAGGGGCCCTTCTCTGTGAGCCCCTGCCAAAGGAAGTGAAGCAGGTGGCTACTAGGGCCTTCTCCGCTGTGGCACCCCGGCTATGTAACGAGCTCCCCAGAGTGGTCCGCCTGGTGCCTACACTATACTCCTTTCGTCGCCAGCTGAAAACCTTTTTATTCTCTCAGTATTTTAACACTTAATTTTAACTTAAATTTAAATTTTACGGTTCTAACTCTGTATTTTAATCTTATATCAATTTTTGCTGCGTGGTTTTATCCTGGTTGTGCTTTTTATACTTATTTTGTATTTGTGTTTTTAAACCGTTGGTTGTTTTATTATGGCTTTAATTTTTGTGAACCGCCCAGAGAGCTTCGGCTATTGGGAGGTATAGAAATGTAATAAATAAATAAATAAAAGTGGGACCTGCAACAAAATACAGCCGTGTATCCTCACCTCCAAGCACAGGGCTGAGCAACTTCTGGCCCTCCAGATGTTGCTGGCCTATAACCCCCATTTGCATTAGAGACATTTTTCTGAGAAAATTTGTTGAGTTGTGTGTTTTTTTCTAAGCTTTCTAGAAAAAGAAGGCCGCTTTGCAAACTTTTCTCCAAATATTCTCCATTATTATTATTTTGGGATGGTGGCTGCCTCCTCTGTCCCACACTGCCTCAAAATGGTGCTAGGTATGTGGAGGGTTCAAAACGGGGACCAGGCTGCCAACACAATTGCTGCTGTTGCCACTTGCAGAGGCAGCACAAAAACCAAAACTCTGAGGGGGTAAAATGAAAGAAGCTGTGCTACAACCACTGCTTATGGTGAGCCTCATGTCTGAGAAACTGTTGGCAGAATTTCTCCTTCCCTTGGAGAAATTTGATGAAATTATCCTTTCAGTTTCTCTGCCCACAAACGGGATGGAGAATTTTGAGAGGCCATTTGGGTACCACCCTACTTCCAGCTCACACCTCCCACTTACGTGCCATTGCCTGGCAGCGACAGAGTATTAAGCTCCACATCATGAAGAACTTGGTCGACAGAAGAATGCTTTTAATTCTTCTCAAATATTAGTTACATGACTTGTGCCAAAGCAGCCAAGCCTTAGTAAACAGGTGGTGGGTGTCAACTCTGATAAGGCCTGTCCTCATTTAAGCCATAGCCAGCAATGGCTGTGTGTCCTCACCTCAGGGTATGCGTGTATATAAAAGATTAATTATGGCGGGAGCAAAGAAATAAGTCATAGCACACACTTCCTTTCCTCCCCCCCTCCCTCGAACTGTGGCTTCATTTTCTGAAATCCAAGGGACACCGTTGAAGGCTGCTGTATGTGGCGTGGTTCCCTCCCTCCCCTGCCATATACGGAATTGGTCACAGTAGGCGAATATGAGGCATCGACCTGAACTTTGGACTAAACTTCTGCAGAGACAACAGTTGTAAGGTATACAGTAACCACTGTGGACTTCACCCTTATTTCGCCCTCAGCCTACTCTCTATCCAGAGCTTTCTCTGAAATAATTTGATTGCAAAAGATTCAGTTTTAAACTGGATGAGGAAATTGAAATATATTTTGCATCTATTTTATGTCATGGTATTTTCATTTTCCAAGGGCAATGGGATTTGAGATTTTCATCCCAAAACAGCTGAGCCTGAGCTTAATTATGGTAAGAAAACGCAGCAGCAACATTGGGGGAAACGTTTTGCTACACTTTCCCTCACAGAAGGACCTCATGTTTAAAAGCATGTTGAACAGATAAAACATCAAGAGCAGAAGGAGGTTGAGCTTGCTACCTAGCGGAGTCCGGGGTTGCCATTCATACCCATCTCTTGCCAGAAATGTCGTACAGTGAGAAATGCCCTGTCTCCCTCAACCCTCCTCATTCTTTTTCTTTTGCGCAGTTTGCACTGAACCTATCTCATAATCTTCTTCATTTGACCAGCCACCTGCAAATACATACACGCTCACATGTATACACTACATTTTGCCATGCAAAGGATAGGTGTTACGGTCCTACTGGGTGTTTATTTGGCATTTTTATTGTAAATGGCTTCACACATTTTACCTCAACCACCTGCAGAATTTCTCTCCCAAACAGCTCTGAAAGCCGCGCTACACAACCTTTTTGCCCCCAAGGGCAAACAGTGTGAAACGCACACATAGTCCCCCTCATATACACAAACAGAGACAGTATCTCCCAAACACACATGTTACACTGCTACACATACACACACACACTTCCCATTCACATAACACACACTCCCCCCACCCCTGCACATACACATACGTCTCAGTGCACTCAGAGGTTGGGGTGGTTTAAACCTCCGCTCCCAGCCTGCTGAGAAATAGAGAATCCAATTTTCAAGAAGTCTGCTGTTTTTCCGCTGCTAGTAGTGATGGAAAAATAGCAGCCTCGGAGGCTGGTGATGGGGAATTGGGAGAAACTTTCTCCTCTCCTAGGCCCCAGCAACCCCACCTCCAATTGTGGTGGGGATTTTTTTTGCAGTGGCAGGAGTGGCGGTTGCTGGGCAGGGCCGGTACTACCATAGAGGTCACTCAGACGGCCGCCTAGGGCACCAAGGTAAGGGACACCCCGAATGCTGCACCCGGAAGCCGCTCTCCCACAGCGGCTCTAAGAGGGTGGCTTCCAGATGTGCCATTCCGAAGCCGCCCACCCACCCCAGAGTCCTGGCTTCGCTTCGGCTGGGCGCCCACCCAGCCGAAGCGAAGCCACACCCACCCACCCACTCCAGCATCCTGGCTTCGCTTCGGCTGGGTGGGCGCCCAGCCGAAGCAAAGCCAGGACTCTGGGGCAGGCGGGTGGCTTCGGAACGGTGCACCCAGAAGTCGCTCTCCCAGAGCAGCTTCCGGCCAAGTGCGCTGTTCCGAAGCTGCCCCCCACCCGCACCCCAGCATCCTGGCTTCGCTTCAGCTGGGCGGGCGAGATGGAGCCCCGTGCCCAGGTATGCTGGGGTGGGGGTGGGTAGGTGAAAGCAGCTTACCTGCCTAGGGCGCAAAATAGTCTGGCACCGGCCCTGTTGCTGGGGGTCTTGGGGTGGTCGCATTGCAGGGCTTTGGGGGCTGCCTTCAACCCACAGGCTGTGCAGTACAGCTATAAATGAGAAAAACTTATGTCCACACTATAAACTACTGAAGTGGAGTAGCAGAGTCAGAAGGAGAAAGGAAAGGAAAGGAAAGGAACCTCTCATGCAAGCACTTGAGTCATTGCTGACTCCTAGAGGGGCGCCTGCTTTCGCTGACGTTTTCTTGGCAGACTTTGTAGCAGGGTGGTTTGCCATTGCCTTCCCCAGTCGCCGTTGCCTTTCCCCCAGCTAGCTGGGTACTCATTTTACCGACCTCGGAAGGATGGAAGTCTGAGTCGACCTGAGCCAGCTGCGTGAGAACCAGCTTCCGCTGGGATCAAACTCAGGCCGTGGGGAGAGTTTCGGCTGCAGTAACTGCCGCTTACCACTCTGCGCCACACGAGGCTCTTTCAGAAGGAGGAACAGAAGCACACACACACAAAAAAAACCCAGGAGAAAACATTTCTGGAAGCATCTGGCAGACTACTGTGTTGGCTTGGATGGCCTTCTGGACAGATCTAGCCAGGCTCTTCTTCTTATGCTCTCAACTCAATACAGTCCTCTTATTTTTATTTATTTATTATTGCATTTATATCCGGCCTTTTTTCCTCCAAGGACCCCAAGGTGGCGTACATAATCCTCCTCCTCTCCATTTTATCCTCACAACAACAACCCTGTGAGGTGGGTTTGGCTGCGAGTCTGTGACTGGCCCAAAGTCACCCAGAGAGCTTCCGTGGCTGAGTGGGGACTAGAACCCGGATCTCCCGACTCCTAGTCCAACACTTTAGCCACTGCACCACACTGGCTCTTCTTATGCTCTCAACTCAATGCAATCTTGGACTTGGTCATTGGATACCAAGAGTTTGCTGTCACTGCAGCCATGGACTCTTCTGCTTTGTTTCATCTGTTAAATGGGAATTATTGCAATGTTATTGTTCTGGCCGGGCTCATGTGCCTTTAATGGGGATGTGATAGAAATTCAATAGGTGGGGTCTTCCTCACAAATTCATGTCTATGCTGGAGAAAGCAGAACATGCCAACTTTTCATCATGCAAGCTGTTCAAGGAACAGATCAGCCAGGAAAAAGAAGAAGTAATGATATAACCTGCCTTACCAGGGTTTTGTGAGGATAACGGAAGTGAAATTAAATGTTACGCAGTTTGAGCTTTAGGCCCACGTTTCTCACCTGCCCAAGGGTCTCTACTTCCCTTGCTCGGCTTCGTCCATTTTCTTCTGCTGCTCCTTACGCCTGGAACGCTCTTCCAGAACATTTGAGAACTACAAGTTCAATTGCAGCTTTTAAAGCTCAGCTAAAAACTTTTCTTTTTCCTAAAGCTTTTAAAACTTGATTTTGTTCTGACTTTTACACTGTTTGTTTTACTCTACCCTGTGCCTGTTTGGTGCATTCTCTTCCCCTTCTTATTGTTTTATTATGATTTTATTAGAATGTAAGCCTATGCGGCAGGGTTTTGCTATTTTATTGTTTTACTCTGTACAGCACCATGTACACTGATGGTGCTAAATAAATAAATAAATAAATAAATAATAGGCATCGTGTGAGCTATTAAACAGAAACATGCTTATGAATGTTCAATCAATCAATAAGCAAACTCTCTTTCCTGCTGAAAACTGGATCGGAAAGGCCACGTATGTGCAAGCAAGCGAAAAAATGAATCATTTATGTCTACGGCAAGTGACTACGAGGGGGGAAATGGGGAAAGAGTTAACATTCTTAGAACAGACTAGGAAGGACAAAGGCACATGTTGAAAGGTTAATAGGTTATACAGTACCTTAACCTTTCCACTTCACTAGCTTGATGTGTTCCTTCTCTCCCATTCAGGCTGCTTTAAGCCAGCCTCTGAGCATAATAGACAGCATGTTTATAAAAAGCAGATTGATGTAGCATTAAGCCTTTCTCAAGCTGTTTACACACTGGAGGCGAATTAGGACTGGCATTTTTTCGTTGTCGTCTTCTTTTAGAGTAACACAGTTTCCTACAGAATGCACCAAGCAACTCCATCTTTGTAATGGTGCTTTTGCATCGGGGTGTGTTGTGCCGTGGAATTGTTTTAGGGGCATTTTTACAGACTGGGAAAAGAAAAGGACAGCTCTAAACCTCCTTTGTGAAGGCACGTTGCAAAGTGTGCCGGTCTGAGCGAAGGAACTCCACTTGGTCCCACGAGACCCGGGCTGGGACCCTAGCTCAGCCATGCCACACGATGGGTGGCCTTGAGCAAGTCAGCCTCAGTTATCCACCTGTAAAATGGCAGTAGAAGTGACAGCCATTGTGAGGATTGTGAGGATTAAGATAAGGAAATACCACTATTCACCCCAAGGGCAACCTGCAAATCAGAGTTAATAAATAAACCACGCAGTATGCAGTGTCTGTCCGGGCTTGATACATATATCTTTCTTACATTAATGCACTAATTCCCAACCTGAATACTTAGGTGGACTAGTGCGCTATGAGAGAACTGCTAGTGTGCCACGAGAATTAAATACATTAAGGGCAGAATCCTATGCACATTGGGCAGAAAAAATCTCTACAATTCTCAGCATTTCCCAGCCAACTGGCCAGGGAATGTTGGGGTGGGTGGGTTGTAGGACATTTTTCTGTCTAAACATTCATAGGATTGAACCCTAAATAGTTAAAGATTCCTATGAGCTCAAAGTATTCACCCACAGACGAAGTTGCCCACTGTGTCTCTGCATGATTGCGTCCAGTTCTGGGCTCCACAATTCAAGAAGGACGCAGACAAGCTGGAGCATGTTCAGAGGAGGGCAACCAGGATGATCAGGGGTCTAGAAACAAAGCCCTATGAAGAGAGACTGAAACAACTTGGCATCTTTAGCCTGGAGAAGAGAAGATTGAGGGGAGACATGATAGCACTCTTCAAATACTTAAAAGGTTGTCACAGAGAGGAGGGCCAGGATCTCTTCTAGATCCTCCCAGAGTGCAGGACATGGAATAACGGGCTCAAGTTACAGGAAGCCAGATTCCGGCTGGACATCAGGAAAAACTTCCTGACTGTTAGAGCAGTACGACAATGGAATCAATTACCTAGGGAGGTTGTGGGCTCTCCCACACTAGAGGCCTTCAAGAGGCAGCTGGACAACCATCTGTCAGGTATGCTTTAGGGTGGATTCCTGCATTGAGCAGGGGGTTGGACTCAATGGCCTTGTAGGCCCCTTCCAACTCTGCTATTCTATGATGAACTGCACTGACCTTATATTTGATTGAGCCACGCTCCTAATTCTGCCATGTCCACATCCAAAATGTTTTATATTCTGTCATATTGTAATTTTAGGATTTTAATCTTTGTAAAGTGCTCAGAGAGCTTTGAATATTGGGTGCTATAAAAATGGAATGAATTAATAGTCCAAGAACCTTTCAGTAAGGCCTTTGCCTATAGCATCAATAAACAAATAGTTTGTTGGTATCTAAGGTCAGGCTAGGACCACCTGTAGCCTAAGGGGGTGTCTCTGGCTTGTACAATGTTAAATATTGAGAGCCAGTGTTGTGTAGTGGCTAGAGTGTCAGTCTGAGAGTTGGGAGATCTGAGATCTAGCACCCACTCGTCCATGGAAGCTCACTGGGTGACTTTGGGCCAGCCACAGACTCTCAGCCCAGCCTACCTCACAAGGTTGTTGTGAGGATAAAATGAAAAAGAGGAGGAACCTTGGGTTCCTTGGAGGAAAAAGGGTGGGATATAAATGTAATAAATATTGTGTATATTGTCTACAAGAAGTACCAATTTTTGGCCTGTGTTACTCAGTATGGCTGAAGTCCAAGTGTATATAAAGAATTATAGATGTATATAAAGGATATAAATGTGTATATTAAGTGTATTTAAAGGATATAAAAGTGTGTATTAAGTGTATATAAATGATATAAAGTGCAGCGTGGGAGAGACTATTGGCAATTTGCCAAATAAATAGGGAGCAAATGACAATACATCCAGGAAAGTCCCAGTGAATAACGTGCATTAGGATGTAAACAGGTAACTGTAAATGCACCACTGTAAATGCAAGTTCTTGATCACCCATGCACAAACTCACATGTGTGCATGTGTTATCTAACAGACGCAGAATTATAGGGATCTTTTTACAAAGGTGGGGCACACAGACAGCAGACCAAGCACAGTATGTCAACAAATGGGCAAAATGATCAAGAATTTTACTGCAAGTATTTAAGAGAAGATTGCTCATTCAGCCCCCTAGAACATAGACTGAAACACACTATTTCTAATAGCAATAGCAGAGATCATTAACCAAGGTGTAGAATTAAGAGTTGGCCAAATAAGCAGCGGTGAGAGTGCTAGGGAAATGGACAGTGAAGGCTTGGGAGACTAGCCATGGCAGGGAGCTTTGAACTGCAATAGCACAGGATGGACCACATGAGATCCAGAGGAACGTCAGGAGAAAGAGAAAGAAAGTCAAAGAAGGCATGTTTACCTCGTTTCAGAGTAAAGGAAACCTAAAGGACCCCAGTGCTCAGATGGTCACAAATACTTGGAAACTCACTGAGGGCATACAGGCTGCCCTATGGGCTACAGGCCTTTGGTCATGAATTCAGAGTGGGGAGCCACCTCAGTCTCAAAAACCACCCTGCACACAGTGGATTGTATTCCCAAGTGGGCAAAAGCCACCACAGGTGATGATGGGGAAACCAAACAGCTGGTTAAGTAATTGTTAGGGAACCCGGAGCCAAACCATTTGCTATGGAGTGCCTTAAAATGAGTTCCCTCCTTGGAACATGTCTACTCCAAGGAAAATAACGAACAGAGAGAGAAACAAGGGGGGTGGGGAGGAAGCAAGGGAAGGAAACTAGCTAAGAGTGCAGATATGTGACTGTTCTTGACCTAAGGCCCTGAAGACCCTCAACACAACACCCTAGGCTCCTAGCATGTCAACCAAACGAAACACCACTGGGCTTAGAGTCATCAGCTCATAAGAAGTAACTCAGATTCCTGCAAAACATGGCTCCCCACAGGGGTAAGTTTTCTACTTGTATTATAGTGCCACAAATGGAAGCTGAGCTGTAAAGCCTCAACAGAAGAAGTTCATTGGGGTTAAAGACCTTTCTGGATATACAAGGCAATGGATCTATCTGAGCTAGGCCCCAGAATAGGAGGTGAAAAGTGCTAGGAAAGATCACAAGGAAAGAGCCAGCTAAACCCCAGGTGATACTTGGTAAGACAGAGTGCCTGTCCATGTGAGCCCCACGATCAAATGCCACTGGGTGCCCAAACTCAAGGACAGTTACAGTGTTCAAACAAAGGGGCAATGCCTTAGAGTGGATGCAGGATGGGGCAAAACCAATAGCCAGACCATGAGTATTAAAAGGAACTTTAAGGAGGTTCCTGGCTATCTGACTGAATTAAAACTAGCTGATGCATTACAAAAGCCACGCCCCTGAGAGATACAGGTATGCCAGAGAAATGGGGTCCCACAAGGGTGGTGCCTAATTTGTTGATCTCTGTCAGGGTGTGGACACAGCAGGATTGGAACACGTTTCCCACCAAGGCTGTGGACTGGCCAACTGAAAGACACCCTTGTGGATAGTTTGGCTGGTGGTGGTGACTTGGCAGCCTTCAAAAGCCTCCAGTTCCTGTTAACATTTTCCAGAACAAAATGGGTAGTTTAGCTGAGGTGCTAGGGTGATGCCAACAAAAAAGGTGCAAGACACGAACTACACATGTACAAAAAGCCATTGTGGTAGAAGTTCTTTCTAGCACCAACCTTATCTGAATGTATCCAACCCGTTCTCAGGAATCTCCATAAGCTTGTAGACAGTTGATCAATACAGTAAGCAAAAACAATTCTATTGAAGTAACTTATTTGTGTCTATTAAATGTTTATGGAGAGCTTTGGTAAAGGGTCAGATAAGCCCAGATATGGAGCTCTGATAAGGAGTCAGACAAGCCCAAATAAGACTAAGGTTTACCTGTTTACTGCTTAATGAATGCTTATCAACTGGGTGCATGAGAGCCCTGGCAAGTAGCTAATCGTATACACATACTAATATGCCCATGGTTGCATTTCTGTCTTGGGTGAATGCCCAACCAAGAAAAGAAAGTATTTTCAAAATTTGATCTGGACTATAATTCTTTGCAGAAAGTCCACCATGAATTGAGTTTACCTTCATCTTTCCCAGGGAAACTTCTTGGACCTTCCATCCTTGCATGTAGATCTGAACTCTCAAAAGATAAGATTTGTAAGCTGGGCTAGATTGTGTGGTAGTGTGTTTAATATAGTAAAACCCTGCTAGAAAAGGTAAATAGAACATTCTAAAGACAGAATGAGAGTGGCCATAATAAATTTATTGCTCATGGATGGTTGTTCTCATGGATCAGTGTGGCTACCTTGGTTTTGTATTTTAAAAGACCTGTGACACCTGAAAGACTAAACAAATTTACTGTGACATACTTTTTTTGTGGGCTAGAGGTTACTTGGCTTGACGCTTGTTTTTTAAAAGTTCATGAATATTAGTAACAACTTTAAAAAAGAGACAGATAAAATTCAAGTGTTGGCCAGTGCAAAAAAATAATACAGGGTAAGGGGATGAAATCATAGCAAGTTTAATTTCCACAATGACGGGCTCTAAACTGTCCCCAATCAGATTTTTTAAAAAAGTTTTGGGGGATTGAATTACTATGGCCACTTCCCAGAAAAATACCAACCTCAGCAGGAATTGGCAAATTCTCATTGGTATTCAGAGAGTGGCAGCAATGGAGCCGGAGTCCCCGGTGCTGGCTCCAAGCCTCCAAATTAGTTGGAAGTTCTTACCCTGCAACGATGTTCTAAAATATGTCAAGGGGCTCCTCTTTAAATAACTTTTGTGGTGAGCCACTTTGACCAGAGTTTTTAGGGCCAGAAAGTAGGATGCACAGGATTTTATAATAAGTTAAAATAGTGGTTGTGATGTTTAAAAAGACCAAAGATATGCCTAGTCTTTAAAATCTGGAACTGTGGTCACTTGCCACACGCGTGGCCTATTTTAGGAGAGGACCAGGGCTTTGCAGAACTCACTTGCTACTCACACACACCAAAGAATCTATGGTAGCTAAGACAACATATCTCACGAGTCTCACTAAAGCTCCGGACTTAAGAGGCCTAAGCACTTTTGGGCAGCTGGCATAGGTTTTTCAGTGCCAGCACAGAAGGTGGATGATTCTACCCAGCGTGCCAGCACCATTAATCTCTCCCTTTTGTCTGCCATCACTGTGTTGACCATGCCAACTTTCACTGCTGCAGGGCGAGGGACATTTCAGGTCATCCTGGGTGAATAAGTAACTTAAGTCTTGATCTCACAAGTTCAATAAGTGATCATCAGTGTATGCATTGCAACATTGCACAAACAGTGCTGGAAGTTGTGAATTCTCTCTCTCCCCCCTCAGTCACTTTATGATGATGATTTTATGTCAGACTGTATTCACATTTCCATTGTTCATATTATTTAGGGTGACTATATGAAAAGGAGGGCAGGGCTCCTGTATCTTTAACAGTTGTATTGAAAAGGGAATTTCAGCAGGTGTCATTTGTATATATGGAGAACCTGGTGAAATTTCCTCTTCATCACAACAGTTAAAGCTGCTGGTGCCCTGCCCTCTTTTAAATCTGGTCACTCTAGTATAGCTCCTGCAGCTTTAACTGTGGTGATGAAGAGGGAATTTCACCAGGTTCCCCATATATACAAATGACACCTGCTGAAATTCCCTTCCCTATGCAACTGTTAAAGATATAGGAGCCCTGTCCTCCTTTTCATATGGTCACCCTATATTATTTGTACTGCCGTATAACTTTAAGTACCTTTTCCTCCTTGCAATGTTCCCAATGAATCACAGGGTTGAAGTTGACCTGCACATTATTATTTCAAAATTGGCCATTTTAATATAACTTTGGTTACTCTGTACACCCTTCCCGATTCTAACAATGTTTGTGAATTTCAATATAAACACCAATTCCCAGAGCCTCATCATCTATTCTCTTTGCTTTCAATTATAACTGATTGCGATCCGTTAGCACATTAACCATTGTTTCTCAATTGGAAGTTGTGAAGTCTGGTAAGAATTAGGAACTGTTAGGAAAAGAGGTAGCCAATACCTTTAGAAGATTCTGCCTGCAGTTTGTGTAGTTCTGAAGTTCCAAAACTAGGGCTACAGTCCTACAGAGGGTTACACCCCCATTAATCGACCTGTGCTGAATTGTAGCCCTAGTGTTAAGGTTGTGGCATTTTCCATTAATAATTAGCATTGATCTTCTAAATATGAAATAGGAAAAACTAAATAAGTGCTATAAAAATTATTTATAATAACAGCATTATTATTACTATTATCATTATTAAGCAATAACTCATTGCACTTCCTCATATGTTATCTGTATTGGGTCACTATGGCAGAGAGGAAGATTAATCAATATGACTAACAAATGTATTAAGTCTTTAAGGTGGCATAAGACTGTTGTTTTGGCTGTAAAAGACTAGCTACCCTGCTGGAAACTAATATTGCAATTTATGGATTGTCTTCTGACTTCTATGGCATTGTCTGTAAAGGAAAGCACTCCACCTTCCTGAAAGAATGAGAACAAGTATGAAGATGGTACAAATGAAGTAAAAGCCACAGATTGATTCTGTGCATCTCAATATACTCCACAGATAAGTCTATTTCCAAACCCCACTTTAATTAACGGCCACTTTACACCTTCCCAAGAGGAGCTAAGTGTTGCAAGTTGAAGACCATTAGCACTTCTTCACAGGACTTAATTGTGCCAAACAATACACGGAGCCCTCCCCGCTGTGACTCTGAAAAACCATGTGAGGAAACTCTTCCCGTATATATCAGCTGTCCAGGTTTGCTACCAAGATTTCTGAAGTTATCTTCCCAGGTTTCTCCTATCCTTTTCCAAAGTATGAGTAAGGCCAAATATATGCAGAGCAGAATAGAATACACTTACTGGATCCTCTACACTGTCCAGAGGACTAAAATGGCAGTTGTTGCAGCTCTGAGCTTCCAAAAGTGACACTTTGTTGGGAGATTCCCCCCGCCCCCCCCCCCCGTGAAATCACAGGGCTGGAAACCTCCGCCCCCCCTTCAAATGTGAGTGGATTCAGGGCAGACAAAAAGGCATTGTTCATACAAGGCATAATGAACTCATGGAATTTTCTGCAACAAGATGTGGTGATGGTCAGTGGCTAAATGAATCTGGAAGAGGAGAAGACAAATTAACGCGGAGTACCGGCTCCTAGCATTGGCCCGGCACTGAATAAGAGTAGTTACTGGGGAGCCAAGTGGCAGGGTGGCTGTTTGGGGACTTCTCTGAAGCATCCACGTAGCTGCTATGAGAAACTGGAGGAGGCAGGCCAAGTTTGAGTATAGATGCTCTCACGCAGTAGGGCTCATGTTGGGCACTTCTGCTCTTATCAGGAAAGTCATGTGGAGTCATTCACACAAGTTGTGCTTTAAAGAGCACAACATGTCACATTAAAACTACCATTTTGCTCAAACGACTGGGCTAGTGGGAGAAGCAGGATGGGGCGGGATAGAAGGCTTGGGGGGGCTGGAGGGGGAGAAGAATAAATTATGGGGGGAGGTCCTGCCAATGGCCATTTCAGATACCCAAGCTTCCTCCTTTCCTTTCTGTTAAGCAATATCACAAAAGTACTCCGGTTCAAGTTTTTAATGCCCCCTCAACCCCCAGTTGCTCAGTTACAGTGGAACAGTCTTCTCCCCAGACTGGTGGCCTCCAGATGTGTCGGTCTGTATCTCCCATCATTCCCCTCCAGTATTGAGCCTGGATGCTATAGCGCAGGGGGATCCTAAACCTCAGCCCTACAGTGTGTGCGTGAATTTAACACCCCTCCCTGCACTATATGGGGAAGTCCAGGGGGGGGGGAGATTGGGGTTGGCATAATCCCCAAGGCCCCCCTCCCCACTATTAAAAGCTCTTAAGAGCTCTGACCCTCTCCCCAGCTTAAATGGTCCTTTGAGGAAATTAATTTGGATTGGAGGAAGGAAGCATTTCCCCCCTCTTTGGATCCCGGTTAATCACTCCCAAAGGACTCTTTTTGGACTCAGTCTTCCCCAACATGGTGCACTACATATCCCAGCATTTCCAACTACTGTCCATGTTGGCTGGGGCTGATGGGAGTTGAAGTCCAAAACATACAAGGAGGCACCAGGTTGGGGAAAGGTTGCTTTATGCTATGAAGGGGCAGACCAGGCCCACAGCTTAAAGGATCTGAGGGTGTGTGTGTGTTGGGGGAGGATGCATGCCTGATAGAGCAGTCCTCACCCTCACTACAAGGAAGCAAGCAGCAGGCTGCTTAGTCTGCTGTCACTCAACACATGGAAGGGTTGCCCCCCCCCCCCGCTCTGCCCTCATCCCTTCAGGGTTCCAAGACATGTTACTCTGAAGAGCGCTCTTATGGGCACAGATGATGTTAAGAGCGCCCTCCCCAAAGAGGTTTTACCTTAATACAGTTATCTTTTCAGTATCAGGCAAAGCCCTATCTTTTCTCCCAGGCATTTGAAATGTATGGCTGCTTTATCGATTCTTATGCTATTTGTTGTTTTGTGTTGTGTTCTTTTATTTGTATTGTACTTTAGATTTAAACTGTTTGTGTGACACTTTAGTCTTTTAACAGTTTGGAATCCACTGCCCAAGGAATAGAGGCTTTTGGGTGGATTGAAAATAAAAAATAAAATAAAAAATTAAATATAAACAAATAAATAAATAAGTTACACCTGAAAACTGACGTTTTAAACATCGGAACGATTTAAAAGGACTTCTTACGCTCATGGCAAGGGCACTGCCTAGATCAGCATCTAGTCCTGACTGCCAGGGAAGGATCGGGCCAAGGTCAAAGGTCCATCTAGTCCAGCCTCCATTTTCCAATGGTGGACATCCAAGTCATTCTGGAAAGCCAACTCCCCAACTCAGGAGTGAAGAAACAGCTGCCCCGCCGCTCAGGAGCTGGCCTTCAGGGCTACACTGCCTCTGATACGGGAGGTTCCATTGTGCCATGACGGCCACCAGCCGCTGAGCGCGCTCTCCTCCGTGCCAACTTCGGATCCCTCCTTCCTTCCACGGTGTCTGAGCCTCGCGGCAGCGAGTTCCCCGAGCCAAGTCCGCGTCGCTGTGCGGAGGAGCCTTCTCCCCGGCGGGCGGCTCCGTCCCCGGCGCCTGGGCCCCCCAAGCGCTTTCTTCCTCCGGCAGGGGAGGAGCGCCGGGGGCGGGTCCCCGGCCGCTCTCCAGCACGGGTGGGCGGGCCCGGGGGCGGACTCGCCGCCCGCGCACTAGAGCGCAGGTGGCTCCGGCGGGGCGCTGCAGTCGCCGGCGGTGGCGCTTCTCGGGCTCCGGGCACCGCGACGGCCGAGAGGGGCGACCTGAGTCCGGGCTGCAGCCACGCGGGGCCGGCTTCCTCGGGCGTCCCGGCGGCGACGCCTTGCTGGGTCTGGGGAGGAGGAGAGTTCACACGTCCCGGGCGCGGAGCCGGCAGGAGCCCGCCCAGGGCTTGCTCCAGGACGCGGCTGAAGCCGCACCGCCATGCGGGCTCCGCTCCGTCTCCACGCGGCCAGCCTCGCCGCTCGGCCGGCCGGCTCCATGGCGCGCCCCGCGGCGCCCAGCCCGCCCCGTTGAGCGACTTTTCTGGCCGGGAAGTCCCGAGGATCGGGCCGAGGAGGGCGCCCAGGCGGTTGCATGGCTCGGCTGGGCCCGATCCCGGCCCGCACCCCTTCGCCAGGGACCCCTCCCCCCGGACTCTTGGACCCTGCCGCCTGGAGAGTTTAAACCACAAACTTTTCCTGCTGCGACTCTTCGGATCCCGCCCCCCTCGTTGCTGCCTCCGCGCTGAACTCCGGGCAGAGCGCGTGCGAGCCCGGCATGGGGGAGGAGGGTCGCCTCCCAGCTGGTTCGTTATGGAGCTCGGTCGGGGGTGGCTTGTCGGGTTTTACCCCCCCTAAGGCACCTGCCGCGCGAGAGCCCGGGAGCCTCCGGGGCGTTTCCAGCCGCGTTTAAGGACTCGGCCTTCCCAGGAGCGGACCCAGACGAGTTTGGGGGATGCCCTGTCCGGCGCGCCTTGGCAGTTCTCCCGGGCGGCGCTGCGTGTGCCCACGCCGCCTCCTTCCCTGGACTCCAGCATAAGACTCCGTCGAGCCACGACGCCAGCCCGGGCCCGCTTGGCCTCTTGGGCTTCGCCGTGCGGCTTCTGCTCGCCATGGCCGGCTTGCGCTCCAGCCTGGGGGACGCTTTGTTGAGCCTTCTGCTGGTCTTGCTGAAGGCTCCCCTTCCCGCGCCGGCCGCGTCCAAAGCCATCGTTTGCCAGGAGATCACCGTGCCCATGTGCAAAGGCATCGGCTACAATTTGACGTACATGCCCAACCAGTTCAACCACGACACGCAGGACGAAGCCGGGCTGGAGGTGCACCAGTTCTGGCCCCTGGTGGAGATTCAGTGCTCTCCGGATCTGAAGTTTTTCCTGTGCAGCATGTACACCCCCATCTGCCTGCTGGACTACGCCAAGCCTCTGCCCCCCTGCAGGTCGGTGTGCGAGAGGGCCAAGGCCGGCTGCTCCCCTCTGATGCGGCAGTATGGCTTTGCCTGGCCCGAGAGGATGAACTGCGACAAACTGCCCGTCCTGGGGGATGCCGAGATGCTGTGCATGGATTACAACCGGACCGAGGCCGCCGCCGCCCCCACCACACTGCCCCCGTTCTTTACGAAACCCACGCGCTCCTCCAAAGGGGTCCACAGAAACCTCACCCCACTCAGCGACTGCAAGAGAGCGTGTGAGTGCAAAGAGCCCCTGGTCTTCATCTCCAAAGAAACCCACCCCCTCTACAACAAGATTGAGACGGGCCACGTGCGCAACTGCGCCATCCCTTGCTTCCAGCCCTATTTCACCCAACACGAGAAGACCTTTGCCACCTTCTGGATAGGCCTGTGGTCCGTCCTCTGCTTCATCTCCACCTTCACCACGGTGGCCACCTTTCTGATCGACATGGAGCGGTTCAGGTACCCGGAGCGCCCCATCATCTTCTTGTCCGCTTGCTATCTCTTTGTGTCCATCGGCTACATCATCCGGCTGGTCGTGGGCCACGCCAGTGTGGCCTGCAACAAAGACTACAACCACATCCATTACGAGACCACGGGACCCGCGCTCTGCACGGTGGTCTTCCTCCTGATCTACTTCTTTGGCATGGCCAGCTCCATCTGGTGGGTCATCTTGTCTCTCACCTGGTTCCTGGCTGCTGGGATGAAATGGGGGAACGAGGCCATCGCCAGCTATTCCCAGTATTTTCACATGGCGGCCTGGCTCATTCCCAGTGTCAAGTCCATCGCCGTGCTGGCCCTGAGCTCGGTGGACGGTGACCCCGTGGCCGGCATCTGCTACGTGGGCAACCAGAACCTAGACAAGCTGCGGGGCTTTGTGTTGGCCCCCTTAGTGGTGTACCTCTTCACTGGGACCATGTTTCTGTTGGCAGGTTTTGTGTCTCTCTTCAGGATCCGAAGTGTCATCAAGCAAGGAGGCACCAAGACGGACAAGCTGGAGAAGCTGATGATCCGCATTGGCATCTTCACCGTCCTTTACACCGTCCCGGCCACTGTTGTGGTGTCCTGCTATATTTATGAGCAGCATTACAGGGAGATCTGGGAGATGGCTCAGAACTGCTCGTGCCCTGGGGACAAGAACAAGCCTAAGCCCGACTATGTGGTCTTCATGTTGAAGTACTTCATGTGTCTGGTGGTAGGGATCACCTCCGGGGTCTGGATTTGGTCAGGCAAGACTCTCGAGTCTTGGAAGCGGTTCACGGGGAGGTGTTGCCGGCAGGGGAAGCCCACGAACACGGCCATGTACAGCGAAGCAAACACAGCTCTGACCGCTAGGACTGGGCTACCCAATTCTGCTTCATACCACAAACAAGTCCCACTGTCCCATGTATGACATTGAAAAGAAGCACCTTGCTTGGTCACAGTTGGGCGCAGGTAAGCTGGCGGGCGGCACGGACTACGCACCCGACTGGCATCGGTTTGGGAACAACCCTGGAGCTTTCTGTCTCTGTGCTGTGAAACTCTTTGCTTCATCTCCACTTCTGAAAGGAGATGTGTATGTGTGTGCGTGTCAGGGGGTGGGACGGGATGGGACAGGACAGGACATACTGTTGCCCAGATTTCAGGACTGCAGTGTTTACTACTGGCACAATGCACCCTTGTGCGTGATTTCATTCTTCCTTGGAGTGTGTGGAATGCAGCTTTCCCCAACCTTGCATTCCCTAGAAGTGTTGGCTTACAACTCCCATCATCCCCTGGCCAGCAGGGCCATCCTGGCCAGGGTTGATGGGAGTTGTGCTTCAACATATCTGGAGGGCATCAGGTTGAAGAAAGCTTGTGTCAGGAGTGCTTAGGGCCAAAATATGTGTTAAGACAGGCAATGTGTAAAGTTTTGATTCTAACTGAAAAACAGCCTTGGATGCTGCAGTTGTCAATGGAAGAAGGCAAGTGGGGGGGGGCGCTGCTTTCCCTTCCTGCTACTTAACTACTTGAAATGATATCCTGGCTGTTTTTCTCCCCCTGTCTTTTCTATGTTGTTGGGAAAGCAGGTTAGGCTGGGCAAAGGTGAGCAGAAGGGAAAGGATTAAACAGCCCCTCCCCACTGTCCCTTTGCACCTATTTTGGATTCTGTCCTTTTTAGGAGACTAACAGTATGGCCATCCTCTACATATCTGCTCAGAAATAAGTCCTGTTGAGTTCAGTGGGGCCTATTCCCAGGTAAAAGAGCCTAGGGTCCCTGTCCCCCATGTCATGTTGACTTTGGTCTTCAGAAGGTGTGTACTATTTTGTTTGAGAAATGATTGTTTAGGTGTCTTTTCCACTAGGCTGAACTGGGATACTGTAGCCAGACAAATTTTATTCACTGTTTTCTGGTAGCTGCACTGCAATGCTGCCTCGTCTGTTTCATTCCACACATGCTACTGCTGTTTAAAATATAAAGCGAACCAGTTTGGAGGGTGGATCTACTTTTAAAATGGGTGGGTTATGGAGTTACGACAGAGAAGAGTCCAGTTTCAGGTTTTATTTTTGGATGGCACCATCATCAGTTTTTACACACGCCTTTGCCAAATTGAATGCCAGACGGTCTCATCAAGGCATTGATGTGAGTATTAGTTTCTCTCCTCTGGTGCAAGGGATGAGTTTAAAACAAGACATAGGAAGAGCAGCATTGATGTTTTGATGGGTGATGCTTGCACAAAGTCCTCCTTGAATGCAGAACCTGCGCTCAACATTTTGACACCTGGTTTTCTTCTCTCTTTGCAAATGGAGGTAAATGTCTTTAGTGTTCTTATGTTAATTCCTGGGAGTTGCTTTTAAATGTACTTATCAGCCTCCCCCAACCTGGCGCCCAACAGGTGTGTTGCGCTACAACTCCCATCATCCCTGACCATGCTGGATGGGGACAGCACATCTGGAGGGCACCAGGTTGGGGAATGCTGATGCACTGCCCCTTCCCAAAGCCTCCCCCCCAAAACACACACAGCAAAGGAGGGGGTGTGAGGGGTGATCACTTACTAGGTACTGCCAATTAAGCCTGCAATTCTGAATTTCCCTGGGATTAAGATTCCTTGAACTCATTGGGACTTGAGTATGCATGTCAAGGATTGCGCTGCAAGTCTTGCAAAACTAGGAACTGGTTTTCTCACAGTTCATTCGAGTGACGTTAGGGACCCAAACAGCAACAGTCACGAGGGAAGCAAGTTCCTTTGTCCTTGGTGGCATGTTAGCAAAAAACAAGTGTGCAAGGGGCTCACTCCCAAGAAAGTGCATCAGGTTACAGCCTTAGAAGGCACCGGGCACGTTTAATTTTCTGATGCAACTTCCCTTTTATACTTTCCAGTTCTTTCTGTTTACCCTCCAACCTGCCACTCATTGGAACAATCGTGGGTGCCGGATCGTATGTTCCCGGCTGCGGTTTCTCAGAAGAGAGCGCCTGTGCGCCTGTGTTTTTTAACGTCTTCCCCATCCCAAGCTCAGAAAGTAGGACGCTACTGCTAGTTCGGTCTAAGACTGAGTTCGTTTTTAAAAACCCGTAGGCAAGGACAATCGGCTGCCCGCCTCCACTTCCAGAAGAGGGTCGTCCCATGCTCTGTGCTGAAGCCCCGGCTACTGCAGACACCTTTTGAGGAAAGCTGTTTAAAAGCTGACACCTCTCAGCAAACATGAAGCAGGACTGACTGTTGCAGAAGGTCGCCAACTCCGGGTGTCGCTCCTTTTCCAATGCAAAATGTTTGCACTTTAATTATGCATGGGAAAAAATGTGTGTTGAATCAGCTTTGCAAAGAGGATGTGCCCATTTCCCTAATCTCTAGCTGGAGAGTCTGGAGGAGTTGCAATGTTTGTGAGAGGCTGGCTCCAGCCCGTCACTCGCTCAAGCTGGACTTTGAGACCATCTTGTGCCCCTGCCTCCCCCATTAGCCCTGCCTGGGGAGGAGCCACTGTGAGCCAGGATTTGGTGGGTTGCTCTTCTAAGGGCTGGACGACAAATGCACACCTCTCGCTTGATAATCATGTGCACAGCTCAAATGTTACAGGTGACACTTTTATATTCTCTCACACAATGCTTTTCAGTGGATTTAATTTTGCCCACTGCATTTAGCAGGAAAGTTGTGTATGCTTCTCTCTCCCCATTTAAAATCAACAGGACTTCAGCTGCAATCCTGTACATGCTTCCCTGGGCTTTACCTAGGTTTACCTTTGAGAAGAGATGCACGAGCCTATGCTGTCAACAGCGCTGAATGGTGGCTAATTTACACCCAGTTCTTGCGAGAAAGATAAAAACCCAGCGTATCTTTCTCTACAGTTTCCAACGTATTTCCTTTGTAAAGGTATCTGTGGTTTGTTTTTTGTTTTATCCATTACCCTGCACTTTAAAACTTTGAATTAAACCTTTCCAGTGTCACCACCAATACCACACTTTCAGCTTCTTGCTTAGGTATTTCTATGAGTCCGCTTTTCCCTACCTGGCACCTTCCAGATGTGTTGGACTACAACTCCCCAGATTCAAAGGGTTAAGGAAAAAGACCATTTTAACAAAGTTTTATCACATGAATACAATTCAACAGCAGTATCAAACAATTAAAGTGCACTGGCATCTACTGTATACATCTGATTGCGTTAATGTTATACAAGAATATCAAAAGAGAAATTAAAAAAGCAGGTCAAACGCGTTTTGACACCGGGGTGTCTTCTTTGGTGACCCCCAGGCTTCACAGAGCTCTTGTAAAATGTCACTCCCATCTATCCAATAGAGCAAGCCTAAGGCCATAGCTAAACGATCGTCCAGGGGTGAAACCTGTTCATCTAGATGACACACAGGGGATCCAGTGCTCAGGCAGGGGCGAACCCTGGATGATCCCAGGAGAAACCTTCGGTCTAGCTGTGGCCTCAATCTATCTTCTGCTGACTGCGTTACTCACTTAGAGCAGCTGCTCTAAGTGAATAATGCAATCAGCAGCAGATAGACTGAGGCTTGCTGTATTGGATAGAAGGGAGTGACATTGGCTACCCAATTCAGGGCTTTTCTATTAAGCCAGCCCGTACAAATCCATTTCACAAGAGCTCTGTGAAGCTTGGGGGTCACTGAAGAAGACACCCCGGTGTCGAAACGCATTTGACCTGCTTTTTTAATTTCTCTTTTGGTGTTCTTGTATAACATTAATGCAATCAGATGTATACAGTAGATGCCAGTGCACTTTGTTTAATACCGTTGTTGAATTGTATTCATGTGATAAAGCTTTGTTAAAATGGTCTTTTTCCTTAACCCTTTGAATCTGGATAGTTGTACATTTTGTTAAGGACAACACCCTTTCTTTTTACACTGGACTACAACTCCCACCATCCCCAGCCAGCATCGCTTGTCGTCCAACACATACAGATTTGGAGCCTTCCTCCAGCATCCTCTGGGAGTGCTTGTTTCATGGGAGAACGTATGAATGAGCTTGACTGGGGGTTGTTCAAGGAGCACCAGCGCTACGGCTCTTTCCGGTGCTGCGGCTGGAGTAAATTGACTGGAGGCCCGTCATGATGATGCAAGAATCCAGTCTTTGTTTGCCGCCCAGATCCCACATCTGCTACTGCTGGTGCTAACTAAAGAGAGCATGCAACAGGGAAAGGTCACATCCAGTTCCTGGACCGGATGGCTGTGGCATTGGTGGTGTCAAATGTTAAACATACTCATGATGTAGAGGAAGGCTAAATGGAGGCAAGACTGGAGGGTCATGGAAACGTCATCGCCAAAGATATTTCGTCCTGAAGGGCAATTAGCAACACTCCCCATTGCCTCTTGCTCCAATTGAAGGCAGAGGAAAAGACAGCGGTAGAAATCTGGAGGCATTTGGGTATGGTTTTTGCAGGTTATCCTGGTCAGTTCTGGAGTATTTTATGGGATAGCTCCAGGCAGCTCTTCCAAGTGCAAACAGAAACTTCATCCAGAAGGAGAGCTACGTTTAGTTTTGCTGCAATGCAGACTTAAGAATCTTGTGGCACCCTAAAGACTAGCCACTTTATTCTGGCATAAGCTTTTGTGGTCCAGAGTCTGCTTCATCAGCAGCATGCAGTGTTGTCCTCAGTTGCAGTTAGCAACTGGCTGTACTTGATGGTGGATACATACATACCTGCAACTGAAGATTACACTTCATGCATCTGATAAAGTGGTCTCCAAGCCACAAAAGCTTATGCCAGAGTAAGTTGGTTAGTGTTTAAGTCTATTCATTGTTTTTAACTTCATATATATATATATATATATATATATATATATATATACACACACACACACACACACACACACACACACACACACACACTACCTGAAAAGCTACTAAAAAAAAAAAAAAGTACGGGGTTTGACAAGATTGTATTTGGGTTTGAAAACTGAGTCTTAAAGACTACTAAGACTAGAGGCCAGGACACTGAGAGAGGTGGAACTGTGGTCCAGAACTTGCAGCTGGTGTAGAAAGTGTTTTATTTCAATTAAGCTCCATGCTTTCCCTCTCCCAGCTACTTAGAACCGGAATTCAGATTCTGGAGAAATCCAGAGTTTTTCTCCGTTCTGACTTGTCTCCCTGTGGCACATTGGAAGGCCCAGTGCTTGTGCTTCTGGCAGCTTCCTACATTCCAAACTCTGTGAACCGCCCAGGGAGCTTCGGCTATTGGGCGGTATAAAAATGCAATTAATAATAATAATAATAATAATAATAATAATAATAATAATAATGTAGAAAGTTGGGAAAGTTACCACGAGGACAGACTGCTCCCATCTACCTTCCTCACCCTCCCATCTCCAGCCAGCAGGAACAGAATATTCTGTATTGGCTGAGAATGATGGGAGTTGTAGTCCCAACCCCTTGGTGGGGGTGCCTTACATTACCTGTTCACTTTCCCCTTTCTACTGTACAGCAGCACGTCAGCGTTCGTCATCCTGTGGCAAGTGGGGAGGGGATGGATATTCTTACAGCTTTCCTCTAATCCAAGCAAATATACTTTTTTGGTGGTATGGCAGATGAAAGTTGTCTTTTGTAATAGGTGTGTGTGTGTGTGTGTGTGTGTCTGGTGAGGGCGCTAAAAACCCTGATCTCGTTTATGTCTGTTCATTTTAACTTTTCGCTGTGTGCTGTGCCAAGTGGAATGATGGTACAGAGAAAACAAAAACTCTGCTCAAGAGAACTTCCAAAGAAGGTAGAAAAGACACCTTCTGGTTAAGGAATAGCATAGGCTGCCTGGGGCAGCTGGTTCAACTGATCAGGTCTGCGCAATATGCAGCCCAGGTCTTACCTTTTGGGGGCCCTATCAAGTTCCTAACAATCATGCCCAGGTACTCCGTGGACGGTAGGAGGTTTATCAAAGACTTGTCACCCTGCACTGGATCATTAAAAGGACAGAAGCTGATAAAACACTGGCTCCGGTCAGTTCTGAATTAAGTGCTTGCTTGAAGTTACCCAACCGTACCTGTTCATAGTCTTAATACAGTTAGGGCAATAATTTGATCCAAAAGTTATGCTTTGCATGTTTTAGGAACATGGGTACTTGCTGTTCATTGGTGAGAAACCAGGAAAGGTGTTACTGGATGGTAAAAAGAAAAGAATGAAAAGTAATAGGAAGTGGCACATAAGTACTGAGACTGAAATTATATTCCAAAGACAGAAAGCGGCAAAGTACAAGTTATTGTTAGTTTTGACAGGGTCTTTTCACAATGGAATTGTGTACACTAATATGTTTCAAGACAGAATTGCACCATGTAGTTATAGTATGTAAATAGTTGTATTAAAAGAATTAAGTTTGTATATACTGAATCTCTAGTGAACTTTTGATACGGGTTGGAAGCAAGTTGTAATTTCTCGCTGACAGTTAGACGGCTTTGGGTACGGAGAACCGGACAGAAGCCCAGGGCATTAAATGGCTGTACTTGATGTTGGATTCATGCTTAAGTCATGCTGCTCTTTCAATTGTGCCTTGTGGAGATGAAGCTTTTACACACTACTTGCAATATGATTAACAATGCCATGCCAAAAAAAAAAAAAAAGGATTAAAAAGGAGAGAGAAGACATGGTTGATTCTGTAAAAAGCTTTAAGAAAAAAATAAACCAACTTCAAAACTGTCACCTTAATAAACGCTTAAACATGCTTATTGCAATCAGTTAGGATATAATTTTCTGGTATAAGAAAATGAACTGGTTTATGTCTTAAAAATAGACCTTTTATAGTCCATTTCCTGTTGCAATCTGTATAAAGGCTGTTTTAAAGAAAATGTGCAGAACATCACATCTAGATTTTTTAAAAAATGCACCAAAACCCCAACTTCTGTATGAAATTACACATGGACAACGTAATGTAGCCACAAACCACAACAACTCAATCAGAAGAGGTTTGTAAAAACAATTCATTGTGTCCATTTTAAGGACAACAGTTAAGACCATCGCATGATTTTAAGTATAGCAGCACATTCTACAATTTGTGAAAATACGAAAGAAACCCGAGAATGTATTTAGAGTCTATACAGAGAAAAGTTCGGAAACAAAGACATGCATAATTTTGTTTTCTAGCTTGTTATTATGGTGAATACAAAACAAGAAGTTACGAGAATTCATTCCTTCTGGAAAAGAGCTAGTAGGAAAACAAGTGAAGCAGCTGTGCTAAGTAGTAACAGCCTTTTGGCTTGGGGGTGGTGAATCGCCTGGATCAGCCTTCCCCAAACCTGATGCCCTCTAACCTGTTTTGGACTACAACTCCCATTACCCCCAGCCCACCTGCCTTCCAGTTGACATGAAAGTTTCTCAAATCAAGGACCCCAGTGCTTTCTTTCTTCTGAAACCACCATTTGCACCAGCAGATAGAAAGTTACAGAGATAACAGGAGAGTTTATACACACACACACACACACACACACACACACACAGAGTAGATCAGTGATGTATTGCCACTGAACACACAACCCTTTCATTTGTATGTAGAAATCACTGTTTTCTTTCTATTGAAGAACTAGTAACCCAAAAGACTGAAAATTGTTCAATTTCACGCCGTGCATTTGACTAGAAGCACAGGGTTAAAGCTAGAAAGATACCCCAGAGATAACCATGATTATACCTATCAAAATTTTATTTATTTATTACATTTATATACTGCCCCACAGCCGAAGCCCTCTGGGCGGTTCATAGGTGATGCAAGGCAGCCTCTGCTACTGTTGTGGCACTGAAAAATTGATACAGCGTTTTGAGATGTTCAAAGGTAGGCATTTCATCCTCCATATTGCAGACGGGTAGCCGAGGTAGTAGCAATGCCTACAGCACTCAGAAAATGCTCAGTGGGATTTCGCAGGCCACTTACTGATTCATACCAGCTCCCAGGTATGTTCTTTTTCTGCAAGTATAAAAGGTATCATCACATGTTTTGTGCCCTTCTACTTTTAAGGGAGTTCTCCCCCCCACCCCAAGCATCCTTGAACCCTTACCAAGGAGAGTGTGTATTCACTTGTGTTGCAGCAGAATTTGACATTCCAAAGGCCTGTGACCTTTACGCCGACCTGCTCTTTCCAAGGAACAGATGCTCCATTTCAGGGAACCAAACAGCAACACTCAAGGCCAAAAGCAGAGAAACTGAAGGACAAAACAGACATTACTTTAAATCTGTATCTGCGGCTACATCTCCCCCCCCCCCATTTTTACTTTAGAGTAGGCACAGCTATATATAATTTTTTCATTTTACTTTAGAGGAGGCCAATCTGTATCGGGACCCTCAAAATCCAGGTTATGGATCCCCTGCACCTATTGTAGAGTAAAAATGAAAGAGAGTCGTAGCTCCTAGATACAGATGTCAAGTAATGTTTGTTTTGGCTATTGTCAAACATAACCTGCATCATTTGTCCACACTCCAGAAACCCAGAGACAGAACAGTTCTCCAGATCCTAAAACTCCTTACTGTAGTGTTGCCTAAAAGGGGCAATTCCATAAGATGTGGCTTCTCTTATTTCTAGCCCTGTTGATGGGGGTGGGGGAAGCTACAGCCGATACAATTCTGCCTTCTATGCTGGAACCAGCTCAAAAGATGTCTATTGCAGTAGGTAGGCGTGATGGGACTAGTTGTCCACCCCATGGCTACCTAATTCAATGCCCATCTCTTTCCCCAAGCGCTACGTAGCTTAACCGAAAATGTCAGTGATAAGAGGCAGGAAAACAAGGATTTATTTCATTTGAAGACATGCAATCCATTCCATTCCATGACACACTGATGATTTGCACACACC
This sequence comes from Elgaria multicarinata webbii, assembly GCF_023053635.1. Classification (NCBI taxonomy): domain Eukaryota; kingdom Metazoa; phylum Chordata; class Lepidosauria; order Squamata; family Anguidae; genus Elgaria; species Elgaria multicarinata. The sequence goes on from NC_086172.1 coordinate 21,944,758, forward strand.
CAGGGAAACATCTGTCCAGCCTGCAGTAACAGGGTAGCGGGAGGATCAAATAAGGTTAGGGAACCTGGTGCCCTCCAGATGTTTTGGACTACAATTCCCATAACCCTTACCATTGCCCATGCTGGCTGAGGCTTAGCCTGGAGGACACCAGGTTAGAGAAAGCTGGCCTAAAGCATGTGTGCTTTGCTCATGAAACAACTTGTCAAATTAAAATTGGAAAAATCCAGAAGTACCCACTCACGGTTAGGGTTCATGTTTTCAGCATTATGCCAATGGGTTGTCATGGCTAGAGAGCGTCTTGTTGGATTTGGGATACCTAAGTTCAAACCTCAGCTCCTACTGCAAAACTCACTAGGTGTCCTAGGACAAATTGGATTATCTAAGGGACCACCTGTCTGCTTATGAACCTGCCTGAGTATTAGGATCTACAGGAGGGGCCCTTTTGAGGACGTTCTTACCCACAGAGGCTTGCTTGTCAGGCACATATGAAAGGGCTTTCTCCTCTGTTGACCCCAAACTATGGAACGTGCTCCTCCAATAATTCCTATTTACCCCCTCTCTTGGCATTCGAAAGAGTGCAAAGCACATCTTTTTCAATTTGGCCTTTTAAAATGTGTAGTCTTACTGTCTTTAATGTTCTTCTTTTTGTTGTTTTAAATTGTTGTACCCGCCTTGATAGGTTTTTAGCAGATAAAGCAATGTATAATTGTAATAAATATTACCTGTAAACCTAGTTTAGCTCTCAGTGTTGCTGCTCATAAGACACAGGAAAAAGGTATCTGTGCTACAAGAAGCACACAAAGTAAACTGGACATTTTTCCTCTATGGAAGGAAATCCCTCTTTGGGACGGAAATGTTTTGGAGGAGCTCGGGAAGAGCCTCAAAATACAAGGAAGGAAGGGGTTAGTATGCTCACTTACGATAATGCTCAGCACTTGTGAGACTTGGTGTAGTTTGGGGAGATGTTGTAAGGCGTTTTAGAATGAGAACTGCAGCTGCCATAAATGGACACACAACAGCGTTCTCCTCCTCTTTCCTATGCAGATTTCAAGTGGCAGAGCTTAGAGGCAGCCATGTGTGATCCTATCCCAAAACAGGGTATCTAGATTAGGAGGCAAAGAGGGAGCGGAGCGGAGCTTTAAAATTCCAGCCAAAAAGAAATGGCAGCTATGTGCTGATAAGGGAGAAAGAAGGGGGCGGGGTGGTGAGGCTCACTGGCAGAAGTGAGGGACAGGTCTTGCTCCTTTCTCTGTTGTGTCTCAGAGTTCAGCCTGTTCACTTTGTCCCATTGAAGAGGAGTCAAAGTCAAGCTTATTCTTCCATCATCCTCATAAATTTATTTCTGTTTGGACCGAGGCAGGGAACAACAATAAGTATAAATACATAAAATTGATTTAAAACACAGTACACATTATTAAAACATCCTAAAATTCCCCTGGATAGGCCTGCCGGAAGAGATCAGTCTTAACAGCTTTCTTAAATGCTGATAGACTGTTAAGTTGATGATTCTCCTCCGGCAGGCCATTCCACAGTCTGGGAGCAACAGAAGAGAAGGTCCTCTGGGTAATTGTTGTCAGCCTAGTTTCATTTGTATCTCATTTTTCTCTTCAAAAAAATAAGCCAATGTGCTAATGTCATACAAAAATACATTCATTTCAAAAGATAAAGCTATATATCTATCTATCTATATATTGATAATAAAATGCTACCAATAAGCCAATAAACTTTGAATTCAATAATTAAGAAAACATAAATTCAGTTTTTTTAAAAAAATACACTCCATTCACTAGAGTAAGTCCATTTTGGATTCAGTCTGTTGATAACATGGAACCAATGTTATGGGAAGAGGGTTTTCAAGACTGTAGGAACTCCATATCCAGGTAGTGCCCAGAAAATATAACGAACCTACTCAAGTCAATGCTTTTGATGGGGTGGGGGTGGGGGAACCAGCAATAGGACTATCAGTCAACATCTAAACACACTACTCTCCATTGAGTTCACATGCCACCCTTCTGCACCTTGCAAGCTAAAATGTTTCATCAGCACCGTTGCGGTCTCCATCCACCACCAGCTCCCGAAACACTCAACTTCCTAATTAAGCCAGCCTCCCCACAACCTGATGTCCTCCAGAGGTTTTGGCCTACAATTCCCAGGATTCCTGAGTATAGGCCATGCTGTCTATGGCTGATGAGAGTTGAACAATACTTCTGGAGTGCCCCATATACCAGTTCAACTGCTCCCTCACCCTTGGCCAGGCAGCCCAGTCTCAAAAGTAGTCTTCTCCCTCTCCACAGGCCGTCCCTTGCTGTTACTGCTCAGAGGTCCAAAATTCAATCCGTGTCATATCCAGGCTCTGGAAACCCACGGCCAGCCAGTAAAGAAGACAACCATAGGCTACATGGGGCAATGGTTTGGCTCAGTATTTCTAAGGCAAAGGAGGAGGCAAACTCCGGTGCTCAGGACAGAAGTAAATTTATTCCGCTCAACGCGTTTCAGAGGGATTACCTCCTCCTTCAGGAGCTGTTTTATAGTCTTTTTGAATTTCCTAGTCTCCAAGAACAATAATATTTTCTTCTTTATTGTGTGCTGTAAACGCTTTTTTTTTTTAGTAAGTTCCTATACTCCGACATTAAGGGCACCAGTTCTTAGGTGGTTCATTAATTTATGTAGTGTAGGTTTGTTGCAGGTTATACAGGCGACCAGAAATGGACTTATAATTCTCCCCACCTTGCTTTGTACTCGACAGCCTCATGCTAGAAGGATGATACTCTGAAGACAGATTGTAAACTTGCTCCCACCCCCATCTCAGTTCCAGGAACCAGTGGATCTAACGAAAGAGGGCCACAAGCATAGAGGAGTCCAGGTTGAAGATGGAGCAATGGAGCTTGACGAAAGCGCTTGAGATAGCCCCCCATTCAATATAACTCATGGCAATTTTCATGTACTTGGCTTGGAGCTTCCTGGAGAAATATAATTAACACATATGTACGCGCAAGTGCCTTTAAGGTCATAAAAATACATGAAAAATCCAATAACCCACAAAAACTGAGATGGGAGGAATGTTCCAGCCGCTGCTCAAATGTTTGATGGAGACTCTGTCTCATACTTTAGGAATATTAAGATTTTTGTTATTTGCCTTCTTTTCATGCTCTACATACATTACGCTGGCGTCCTGATATGCCAGGAAACCATGTCACTCACCATTTGAAAGTCCAGGCTCCTGCCATTTTGAGGCGCTGGGCATCTGTGGTAATAACCACATCAATACCGTACTCCTCCACCAGCACGTGGAACACTAATCTCTCCCCCTCTACTTGATACCTACCTGTTTTCTCAGCAACAGGTGATTCTGAACATTTATTCCATTGCTCAAGAGCATGCCCTATACCTGCCAAATCCACTTTAAGAAGTTTCGATATACCATTGCCTTGGGGACCAAACAAACACATATGCAGAAGCAATACAGCAGCACTCAAGTGAGTTGGCTACTGAATCTTGGCCAGTTACTGAACCTCCAACTAAGTACAGATGAATGAATGAGTTAGGCTGGGCTCCTTCTGAAAATTATCTTCACATGGCTAAAATGAGCATATTGGAAACCGCTTGAATTGAAACTAGCACGTACACGGCTGGTTCACTTCTAGCTCTCAAGAGCTCTCTTATGCATCAGAAGCCTGTTATCACATAATCATAAGGACACTAACCAAATCGGAATGCCACTTGGCACTTTGAGAATGTAGCTGAATTTGTCAGGGTGCAATATGTTCGCTTACTGCACTGTTTCTCGTATTTTCCGAGATCTCCCATTTTCAACTATGCAATGTCTCAACCTCCCCTGTTCTAGTAGCAACCATGTTTAGTAGGTTAAAATGCACAGGCATCTGTGTACATCAGTGGTTCCCAAACTTTTTCAGGTAACCGCCCCCTTGGTTCCACAAACTCATGCCCAGTGCCCCCTACCCTACACTATAAAAATTATTATTCAGAATAGCAGTTTTCAACGACCCACTAAGGAAGACAATAACAACAAAATTCAAAACAGTAACAATTAATTGAATATTTATTCAAAATCCAAAGCACCCTCTGCAGGCTTGCCGAGGGAGGAAGGGAAAAGAGAGCGAACGCCTCTGTTTTGCAGCCTGTGTGGCGGGGCACACCAAGCAGGGTATGTCTCTTCATTAGCATTTTGGTGCTTTTGAAACATTTCAACTCACCGTTATTCTTTAACGGCATTAATACATGTGTGGATTCTTCCCCTATATGGCTTGGGACCAAACTACCTTCTCCCATAAAAATGTCCCTGGGTTTTAAGACCTTGTGGAGAGGCGCGTCTCAGTAAAGACCACCTCAAGCACCCCCCTACTGCCCCTTTGCCTCTTAGCGCCCCCCTATGCAATCCCACCCACCCCAAGGGGGCAGTACCGCCCACTTTGGGAACCACTGGTGTACATCCTTGTCATTTTGCAAAAAAGCCGGTAAGCAGCAAAGGGATTTGATTGATTTTACTAGGAGTGACCTTTTCCCATCATCTGGCTTTAGTCCTACTTACCCAGTCGCTGAACCAGCACTTTTTGCATACCATGGGATGGATCCAGGTTTACACTGGATAATTGCACTGATGGAAATGGTCTTACTTGCTCCTTCCCTCTGAAAATGTCACCAAATCAGGAGACCCAACTGAATGAGGTGAGTTGAGGTGTGTGTGTGTGTGGGAGATCTCCCCAAAAATCAGGCAGAGGCACCTTCTGTGAGTAGAAGCCTCCCTCTCGCAGAATGCCCCTTCTTCTTGCTGAAGGCAGATCCTGGAATCAACCCAATGCCATTCAAGTCCAATTCCTGATAAAAGTTCATTGGATATAAATACATGGCGGGTTCCCAATGGTAAGAAAACCATGCGGTTATAGTACCTGAAGTTGCACTCTTATCAGCTCGAAGAGCTCCGAGGAAGCATGCATTTGCTCCGATGAACAGAAATTAGCTTAATAAAATGCACTATAAGCTGTTGGTGCACATACACTTGCAAAATTGCAAGACTCTCCACCAAGAATATCCTTTTGGATGTCTTTCTTTCCCCTGATTTTCCTCCTGCCCAAGGAGCAAGGTGAGTGACAACATTAAAATAATGTAATTCTCAGAGATACCCTCTGCCGTCAGAGGAGAGGCAGTGGTGGACGCGTGCACGGACTTCTTACTGGCGGTGCTGCACTTACGGGAACGCTCTCTGCAGAACAGCTAATCTGGTACCGAGTCTGAAGCGTTTTTGGTGTCAGTTCAGGATAATTTCATTTTTCCAGGCTTCTTCGATCTTCTGAATGTTTAGATGCCGTGGGTATAATACTTTTGAGGCCCAGAATTGGGCAAAAGGCGGGATACAAATAAAAATAATAATAATAGGATGGTTTTTTTAAATTGTTTTGTGCGAAGGCTGCTGTGAAGTTATTAATTTTGTACCATTTTTATTATGTTTTTAATTAGTGAAAGCTGTTCCAAAAATCTTTGGCTTGAAGGTTAGGGCAGTAAGCTTTTGTAAATAAATATTAAATGTACTGGGTCCTACCTAGCAGGCACGGCAGCATATTGTTTCAATGGAGCTTTCTTTGTTGAGGGCTCTTTTATAGGCCCCATTAATATGAGTGGAGAACGCTCAGAAACAGGGCTCGCTGGCCGGTGTTCATGTTGGAGCCCATTCTATGCGAACTAGCGTAAAGGTGCTAGTATTCTGAGGGCAGAAGCTGTATGGAAGTTACTTTCCTTCAATGCAACCAAAGGGCTTTTGGCCCTCGCTTCCATCAATACTGACCGACATTCATTTCCCCCCCTCAAGCCCATCTCCTTCCCCTTTCCCCCACATTTTAAAACCCAGCTTTTCCTAAGGCGGCTTCTTTTCCTCCTCCTCCTCCACCGCCTTGGAGTCTTCAGCCCCACTCACCCCTGCCTCCATCACCATCCCTGCTGCCAATATGGCAGCTCCAAGAGCTGGCGAAGTCCTCCCTCTGTCCCCGGCCTTTCTGTTTTTCTCCCTGGGCATCTGGACGGCATGGAACGACATGTGAGCTGCTGTTACCTGACTCCCTCAGGCTCCTGGCCACGGCATAGAAACATACTGCTTGGCTATTAAAGCTCAAGCTTTGAACTTTTTCAAAACTTTCAAAATGTTCTGCAATGATCAAGTTTGTTCAAAGCAAAAAATGAGCAAAATCGCTCTGGTAGACCTCTAGTAATAAGCCTCACATTACTGTTTTCTTACGTACCTTGGGAAAGAGAAATGCAGAGCAAAATAACCACACCTTACCTTAATTAAAATAGAGTTTATTATTAGCTTCTCTTTTAATACAAACATGAGAAAGGAAAGACACCTGAAGATGTAGCATTTGTTTCAAAATTGAATTGTGATCAATACCTGAAGCCGCAGACTCTGTAGAATGCCTGCCTGGAACTGGTAGATTAAAATACTGCACGAGACTAACAGTCTGAGTGCCACTGAACACTCAAGAAGCAAGTGAGGCTCAATATTAAATATAACTAAAGGAATCAGACTGGTAAGAGGGGCTGCACATGATTTTGTGCTACACCAGATGCGGGAAGTAAAATACAAACCGTTCAGATATTTTGACCTGGAGCTGGGAAGGTTTCTAGTCCAGAAAGTCTATTTAGGCTTCCTATTTTTAGGAGCAGAAAACTTAATTCAGCCCAGATTCCCATTCTGGAAGAACAAACTTAATTTACAGAAAAAGCTAAGATTTAGAAGTTCACTTCCAGAGCAAGAGCCATTAAATACTAGGCTTTTAAAGGGGGAAAAACGTATTTTTTCAAAGCAATTATATGACTTGAAAATCATCGTACTTCCCTCATCATTAAGTCCAGGACCTTCAAAATATTTTCCCATTGTGAATTTAAAGCATTTGGAAGCATAGGACAAGCAGGACTTGCTCCATATCCACTGTTTGTAGTTGAAGAGTTTAGCAGAGCAAACATATTGGTCTGTTCATCGCCAAGACAGTACATGTGTTTGGGCTAAGCTTTCAATGCAGCCCTATTTAGCGCTTCAGGCAAAAAAGTGTTATGGACTGTCTCTCTCCCAGGACTTGACCAGAAGGACATGAGAAGCACCAGAGTTGACAAGAAATGCATCCTGACCATCTTGTTTTTGTATCAGTGAACACCGAATACCGCTTCTCTGCTCCTATCCCAAACATTTCCAATCCCATGATAACCTCAAATGGAGATGAGATTACATTTACACAGTGAGCACAGTTTGCTGCTCAGCAGCTCCTTGGTCTTTAGCTGAACACCAGTGCACCAATCAACAGTCTTGGTAGTCAATGTATGGTAGAGGGGAGAGAAGACCCACTTTTCCCTTGTCAGGGCTACAGCATCCGTTCCAGAGTAGCTTTTATACCATGTGAACATGGACATTGCACTGACTCTGAAAGAAAACTGCAGCCAGGGCCCTGGATGACGGAGGGGGAAAGAACATTGTGACTATTGTGGAGTTAATGTTCAAATTCTAAAATTCAAAACTAGTCATTATTAAAAACTCACATAGTTCATAACTATAGGCCTACACAGTAAGCAAACATCTGTAGATTGTAGTGGGGTGTGTGAGGAGAAATGGGGGGAGGCTCTTTTAAGAGTTCTGCACCTCTGGATTTTTAAAGGAGTGTGCCCATATGACAAGGTCCCATCTCTCCCCCACCCCCCTCAATGGAATTATGCTCCTCTGGCTGGCTCTGGGCTTCCTTGGCTTGATTTGCTCACCGTCCTCAGGCTGGAAGACACCATCACTGCTGACTTGTGAGCTTGGAGTGCAGGTGATGTTCCCGTCCATAGGAATGCTGGTGCCACAATGTCGCAGCTTTGCATCTTGCTCAAGAGAGGATGGCGTTAGAACGGCGAATGCCAACTAAGTTATCAGCGCTGAACGATCGCCTCATAGCAGCTTTTGATAAATCTTTGTATTTGTCCTCACACAGCCTGGATATAGCCTATAAAACATGGGCAAGCGAGATGTATTTTTCAGCATTATTAGAGCCAGGGATATTTTAAATCAACACCTATCTAGTAGCATTACCTTTCACTTTGCTGGAAAATGTATCGGGTACTTCTAAATTAAACTATGAGTACATTAACTTGAATTATTCTTCCGCAGGAACCAGTCAAATCAAATGTTTTTAAAATCTTGAAAGGGAGCAAATAAAGCCTTTGAGCTACACCATGCTTCATCAAAATGAAGGCATAGAAACAGCAGCACGCAAATATATGTCACTGTCACAATGTACAATTTTTTCCATGAACTGCAATGGATTAAGGCAGTGGTTCTCAACCTTTTTTGCCCCATTCCCCCCTTTCACCATTGTTCAGAATATAATTCCCCCCTTTCCCAAGATAGTCTAACTCAAGAGGTACATTCCAAAAAATATGCATATAATATTGAAAATCTTTTTTTTTCTATATTAGTCCCATTTAAAGGGGCAACGCAAAGCATGGCCGCTTTTACATTCTCAGCTCCTATGCTTTGCATTGCCCCTTTAAATGGGAAGCTTGAAACTTCTAGGATTGCGAGGGAGGGAGGGAAAAGTGAGCAAAGGCCTGGCTTTTGCAGACAACATGACACTTTTCTGGGACATTTTTAATAACATGTGTAGGAAGACATAATCTACAGGACATCATACTTCACTGAATAGTAGTTCCAATTCCCCCCCTGGAACCCTAAAATTCCCCCCTTGTTGAGAACCCATGGATTAAGGTTTCAGGCCCTTCTTTTCAGCTAAAAGCTTGGCTGTCCCTTAAGAGGACCATATACACAGATAGCCTCAGCTATTGTGAGGAATAGAAATGTAATAAATGAATATATTCAATATACTTCCGAAGCTTACCATATTTGAACCAATTCCCAGACTCCCTGTGGAACATTTGACCAGTATAGGTGATTTTTAATATCCAAACCAACACCAGACCTGCTTGCCAAGTTCATTACTCATGTGAAAAGAGCTCACATGTACTTATCACATCCTCAGGAGTACCAGGAAATGTTCAGCTACGCAGGGAGGCACTAGGTAGGTGAGAGGCTTGCGTGGAACGCTGCCCCAGCATGCTTTTCAATGGGTTTTTGGGTTCTGGGTTCTTCGTTCCAAGAACACATCCAGGTTTTTCATATTAATTAAACAGGACATCTCAGACTCACTTGAAACACATAAGGCATGTGACAAGTGAAGAAATGCCCTTATAAAGCCAGATTAATAAAATACAAACATTATCCTAATACATAAGGTAGGTAAGCACCCACATCAGCTCATCAGGATGTCTAACTTACTTCCATATTAACTCTCACATTTCCCAGGATAGCTAAAGGGATTCCCTCCTTCACTGCATCCACCATATCAGAATAGGCAAGTATTCCTAACTTCTCACTATATTCTGTGTCTTTGCGGCTGGGAAAAGCACTTGTGTTGCACTTCGACCATTACGGTTCATGCATTTCTTCTTATGCTGAATCAAAAACTATAAGGTAATACTGCCCAAAAGTGTTTGAGCCCTTTGCCTTGGAGGCTTATAGCCAAAGCATCATCTGAAAGCGGGTAAACAAAGTTTACTGAGGCTACAATCTTACATACGGTTAACTGGGAGTAATAAGTGTGAACTGTAAAAATATCAGAATCTCTGTCAAGATGCACAGGGCCACTGTATGGTTGTAAGCTATGGAATCTGGCAGCGGGTGCGATGCTGGGTAATTCACATGAACTTTTCTTTCCCAACATACGGAGAGATATCTCATGAATAGACACAGCCCCCTTTTCTCTAGATATTAGGGATTCCAGCCTCAGAAGTGGTGTGGTAAATGTACAGAATACCAGACTAGCCAGCGTTTGTAAGCACAGAGAGTTGGAACTGTCTGAATCTACACCATCTTGTTTCTGGACTTTTCTACTCTCTCCTTACTGGCCACTTCTCCTCAGAAAGAATCATCTTTACATGAAGGATTTCTGTAACGAAGAGGTTAAAACTTCCAATAAAATCAAACCAAAAAAATCCGCAAGCCACACCAATGTGATTAGCAGCAACAGAGGCTGCTGTTACGCAAACGAAGTGCCCTGCACACCAAGTCTCGGACCATTACCTCCAGCTTCTGCGCTCGTTCTTTACTAAGGGGCTCCAGCAGAAAGCTCAGGTTGTTGTCATCTGCTAAGGAGCGAAGGTCAAAGTAGTATTTGGCGTAAACACTGGCAGGAACATTGATATTGAACTGCAGCAGCTCCAAGAAGTGTCTTTCCATCTCATTCCTGGAGGAAAATAAAAGGTCTTGTTAGCAGAAACAAACAAAACAATGGCTCATTATTCAGAGTAAAAAGCAAAACACACACATACTTTTGAAAATGAATGCTGATTGCAACTAAAGCATTTTTTTTTTTTTTTTTAGAAAAGGAACAAAATCAATGTGTTAATTTAAGAGGCAACATGCAGTTTGAATTTTGGGACCTCTAGCTTGGGGAAAAAGGCAACGTCCTGTCATGCACTCACACTGCTGACTTGGAAGCGGTGTTCTTTAGAGTTCCATTAGCCCAGCTGTACACAATTCATATTCCATTTTCATTCTTACAAGGCCCTGCGCTATAGTTATCAGATGAAAAGAATGATGTGTGCTGTTGATTAGTTCTGAAGAACTTGCAGACATTTTCACCAGGTTGATAACAGGAAGGGGGTTTGTTGAAGTAGAGGCGGACCAACAAAAGAAGGAGGCATATCACCACGGCAACAAATGGATCTCTGAAGAGCTGCTGCTATTATCTCGGAGTAAAAAGCCTCTTGAGGCAACATGGATTCATCTCCAGCAATAAATAAATAAGCAAGCAGCAAGCAAGCAGCACCGGGTAGGCGAAGGAGTTCTCTGCCCTGAAACTGTTGAGAGGGTATTTGATCAGTACAAGGTGGGAGGAGGAATTCTTTTGAGACTGCCTTCGATGTTACTTTAGCGAAATCCATCCTATGGATTCAGGTGCAGGCCAGCACCTCTGCAGAATGGCGGAAGAGCACTGACCCATAAGCTGGAAGGGGTCTAAAAGAGGCAACACATGGCCTATATTTCAAAGAGGGGCTTAAGGCTAGTAAGTAATAACTTCTGACTCAGGCACCATTCTACTTTTAATTATATATAATATATATTTACTATTTTAGCCCATGCTTTGCCATTTAAAAGCAGTTGAATTCAAGATACACAAGCATCCATGTAGCGTGAAAATAAATGTCTTCCACTATAAGACATTTAACTTTATAATACAATAGAGCAGTAAGAACCCATTAGCACACTAAGCCTATTAGCTCATGTATCGTTAGAATAAAGTCACGTCTCAAACCAAATTTAGCAAAACCACTGGGATAGGAGGGAATAGGTTCAAGCCTGAACTTGCAATGTCAAAAATCGCAAGTAACAACTAAAACAAAGCCAACTGTGCCCCTCCCAAGGGTTTTTTAAAAACACTTTTTATACTACTGACAACACATCTTAAGAATAACGTGCCCAAAGTGTTGACTGCTGCATAAGAAGACACGAAGGAACCACTGGATTTCCTAGTCATGGTGCACAGAAAGAGCTCTGACGGTCGGAAGCGAAGAGGCCGAACCTGAGGCCTGTGCACATCCTCCTCATGTATCGTTACAGACTGCCCGGCCAGTCCGTGTTTACAGCAACCTGTGTTCACCGTAAGCAGTTTCAAGCAGATCCGCAAAATCTTCCCAATTTATTTTGAGGAAAGCAAAAGCCTGATCCCACGAACAATAGATCTTTATTCCTAGAAAAGGCAGCTGCTTAATTCACAATTGCATACTAGGGGTCTACATCAAAATTTCAGTTTCTTGCAAACCCTTAGGGGGATTTTGGGAGGGAGGGGGAAATCTTTCATTTTTTATATATGGTCATTTTACTTGCAAAAACTGAAAACAAAGGAATCAATCATCTAGATGGCTAGTCTCAATGAGAATACGGGCTTTGTGTGGGATAGACTGGAGCCCCATTAAATCTACTGCCAGAATTAATTTCCTGCTCATATGATCATAAACCTTATAGAAATGCAAATCAGATAATGTTTTGATGATCAGCTGATCGGGGTTTCATTTACCCTTTTTGTACAGGCCTTGCTAATACATTTCAATTGTGTAAAAAATACAATACTTTGCCAGATTAACGTCTGTTAATAGGGGTTTAGAGCCTAGGAAAAGCAAAAAGGCCCCACGTATCTGTGTTGCTTTATTTACTATCACATGTAGCCCAAGAACGAACAGCATGTCCCCTCTTTTATGCACACTGTAATCTACAGGATTAGCAGCTGCATGGTTTAGAGTCCCGTCCCCCGCACTTTGATTAAGACACTCCGTTAATATGGCGAAGTGTTTCAGTTTCCTCGGGTTTCAGAGTCTTTGTCACAGAACCAGAAGTACAGTGCAAGGTTGGTTCCCAAGTGTTATTCCACCCCACTTACCTACAGCACTTCATTAAGCACACCACAATTAAAAGTCATGCTTCTAAATGCACCCTCTACAGCAGGGGTGGGCAACTTGTGAGAGATCATGGGAGTTGTAGGCCACAATTGGCTACGCTGGCTAAGGCTGATGGGAATTGTAGGCCAAAACATCTGGATGCCACATGTTGGCAACCCTGCTCTAGAACATGGATGGAGGAATTGGCAGCTGGTAGGCCAGACCTAGGCCACGGTGCCTTTGGATCTGGCCTCTGGCCTCACCTCCTCAGCCTTGTCACCATGCAGCAATTAGGCTCAGGAAAACAAGTTCCATTGTTGCTAATGGAAACATTTTTTTCAGGAGGGCCATAGCCTGGGAGGAAAACATTAGGTTGCCTCCAAGCCATGCAGCGACTAGACTTACCATTATATTCAAACATGGCTTTTGAAATTCTACACTGTTAAGCTTTAGTTAATGAATAGCAAAGAGAATTCTACACAGTTTTTGTATGAACCTTTTACACAAGATTTCTATTAAACTGAATTAAAACAGAAAAGAAAATAGAATTGTGTTCCCCCACAAAAGGTGTTTTAAGAGCAAACATAATTTTAGCTTGAGCTGGATCATACACTGCAAACTTGGAACATTAGATACAAATTGCACTCAAGTAATGAGCTGCATTGCATGTTGTCACACAGAGAAACCCTACCAGAAGTCATTTGTACAGCTGTTTGCAATCTGACTTAAATCACTTGAAGCCACAATCTGAAGTGTGCTGATCCAAATATGGAAAAAATTCACACTTTAGCTCCAAAGATTTCTTAGAACAGAGTAGTCATACATGGTTTGCTCAAAGTGTGGCACTAAGTCTGGGGTGGAGGGTGGTAGGATCAAGTATAAGGTCAGACATTTCTGAGAGAGCAGGACTGTGTCTTCTGGAAGGCTACAGATTCCACTTAAGATATTGTCACAGAGCATGTGGTGGGAGGTATGAGACAGTGAATAATGTGTGGAGAGATGACAGTAAAAGAAAGGAACCTCTCATGCAAGCACTTGAGTCATTGCTGACTCCTAGAGGGACACCTGCTTTCGCTGACGTTTTCTTGGCAGACTTTGTAGCGGGGTGGTTTGCCACTGCCTTCCCCAGTCGCAGTTCCCTTTCCCCCAGCTAGCTGGGTACTCATTTTACCGACCTCGGAAGGATGGAAGGCTGAGTCATCCTGAGCCGGCTGCCTGAGAACCAGCTTCCACTGGGATCGAACTCAGGCCGTGGGAAGAGTGTTTTTGGCTGCAAAAACTGCCACTTACCACTCTGCGCCACACGAGGCTGGAGAGATGACAATATCGGTATAAGGGTATTTGTATTGGAGAGCTACTTCAGATGAGTCATCATGGCTGCTCCATGCACTCAAATGATATCTAGGGATCCAACCATTGTGGTTTTTAGGGAAATCAGATTTTATTGTGCTGAAACTTTGTTAGGAACTTCCTGCCTTTAATATATTCATCTGTTCCTCCCTTCATACATTTAGAAAGCAAACGAACACTCGTTTACAGGTGTAGAGAATCCACTATCTTCCCCTCTTTTAAAATGGGTGAATCAATGTTTAATGTAGGACATGATGCTACTGCAGCCTTCCTCAACCTCCAAATATTTTGTACTACAACTGCCAGCATTTCTGACCATTGGTCATGCTAGCTGGGGCTGATGGGAGTTGAAATCCGAAACATCTGGTGGGCATCAGGTTGGGGAAGGGTGCTTTATTGTATTACTTTGAATGCCAACTCATGAAGACACACACATGGAGACATAGGATTGTTATAAAGGTGAGAAACGCAGCGATTGGGTAGCAGAGCAAATCCTGGCCAGGAAAGCAGAGGTCGGCTTATGAAATTTTTGGATGCCTGAGGATTTCCAGAAACATTAAGGAAATGTTAGAGTGCTCTTATACCCTATTTCTTCTAAGATGCACTTTTCCCCCATATAAACATCTCTAAAAATGGGGTGCATCTTAGAATCGCGGGTGTGCCTTAGGTTTTTTTTTTCTGTTGGTGGTACTGAAATTAGTGTGCGTCTTACAATCGAAGAAATATGGTAATACAAGGCACCTGAAAAAACTAAATACACAATAAACTTTGTTCACACCAGTAGGCAACAAACTCCTTTTTTTGCCAATTATTATTATAAGCACAGAGGGCTAAAGATGTCACAGAAATATTAGTAGTAGTAGTAGTAGTAGTAGTAGTAATAATAATAATAATAATAATAATAATAATAATAATAATAATAATAAGAAGAAGAAGTATCCCGCCTTTTGTCCAACACTGGGCAAAATCAGTTTTAATGTACATTTTTGCCACTGGGTGCAATGTTCCTGGTCCATTGAATCTTCACATTCACAAATGAAGTGTGAAAGAGAATGCACAGTATTAAAGAAATACAATGTTAGCGATGAACAAGGAAAAGGATGGCAAAATGATTTTAGAAAGCAAAAGACTTTAAATGGAGAACTACAAAAAATTTACTTGTATACATGAAAGATATGCTTTCAGCCACAATCTGGATAAGGCAAAGAGGAGCAAATTTAACTAAACCTTGCTACTTACATGTCTTCAACTGTAATATCCTTCAGTATTTGGCAGTAATCCACATTCCACACAGCCTGATCATCCCACACCTTCGAAGCCAGCAGTATAGCACCTAGAACTATCCTTTTCCAGTTACTGGGGCAGATGTCAATTTCTGCATAGGTTAAGAGCCTTTCCAAGTAAACCTGCAGAGAAAGAAGAATGTTCTTGGATTTCTACAACTCACACTTTCTCTCTACAACACAGAGAGCAAAAGTTAGTCAGATTTCTTTCAATATCATTTTGCCTTCATCCACCAAATGTGATTTGGTTTTAACGCAGTCCAAAGATAAAATAATTTTCAAACGTTTAAGATTTCAAGCTCTACCGAGCTCACTTTCTCAATAGTCTATGAGTCCTTGCTCCTTCAAAACAAAGGCTGCTATCCCAAGCAGACATACTAGAGTACTTCTGTGTAAACTTAGGATGGCAATATTAAAAAGTTCCTTTTAGCTCCAACAGGACATATTTACTATAGATCATTAATTTAAAAAGAAACCCACTAGTTAGGCATTAAAATTACAGCCCATATGGCAGCAGCATGTTTTTTCTGTGTCTCCAGCTTTAACATCATGTATGTCAGGGAAAATATAAACCCCCAACTGACTGAAAAATTAATTGTTTTAAGGCAAGCCTGCAACTTGTATAACAACCAGTTTTCGAACTGCAGGGTCCATTAGGCATTCCACTTTCACATTATCTTTTGCTTCTAGTTCAGCTTTGCTCCTTTCCGTGGTAAAACATTGCCAACTAGTGGCAGAAATACCTTGTGATGTTTCACAGAATACCTTTCCTGCAGTCTGATTTCATATGTAATGGCATGATGCTTTCAGAAGAATTCTGGAAGCATACCAATACAGCAAGTGTGAAGTTGACTTCTGGTCCACAAAACCTTATACCATAATAAATTTGTTAGCCCTCAAAATACCACCAGACTTGGCTGTTTTTGCTGCAACGTTTACTCCTTTGCTAACCTTCTGGATATAACCAGAATTTGCCATCCATGGTGATATTACAGGAGGGCACTGTGATCAGGATACTTAATTCCTAAATCATTCCTGAAAAGCATGTGGATTTTCTACCTGTAGGCCTTCATAAGAATCATTCCAAAAGCACAGCAGCGGAATCAAATATTACACTAAAAGAGGGCCTTAATTAATCCCTAGTAAATGACAATGTCACTCACTACAAGGCATCTACTTGTCTGCACAACTATTCTGAACAGAAAAGACAAAGTTCCCGGGAACAGTTTCAAAACAAATACTCCAAGTGCAGGAAGACTTTTCACAGTGTAAACAGAATCACACCAGGGGGCTGTAGGCGGCCATATATAACTTTTCTCTAAAATGGACTGCTAGATATTTATTTATTTAATTTATTACACTTATATACCGCCCCCATAGCCAGAGCTCTCTGGGCGGTTTACAGAAATTCTAAAATTAAGATAAAAACAAGTATACAACATTTTAAATTTTAAAACACAGAACATGCACACATAAAGCATTAAAAACCGTTAAAAAAAATAAACATGTTGGTGATTAAGATGTGCTGCCATATGCCTGGGCAAAGAGGAAAGTCTTAACCTGGCGCCGGAAAGATAGCAGCGTTGGCGCCAGGCGAGCCTCGTCAGGGAGATCATTCCATAGTCTGGGGGCCACCACCGAAAAGGCCCTGTCCCTCGTTGCCACACTCCGAGCCTGTCTCGGAGTGATAACTGATGTTGTTTGAAAAAGTAGTTGTTATGGCTGTTTTGAAAAACAATTTAACATAATTATACCATCAAGTATTACGCATTTTGCAAAAAAGATTTACTGGTTCAATGCAGCATTGTCAGGTTTCTTACACTTGGGAGTGTTTGTTTTGAAACTGTACAACTATTTCCACATCAGAAGACCCAGCCTAATGCACTTATACTCAACTACTGTAGCACAATTATTTACCGAGTTCTTGTAATTGATTTCTGTGACATATATTAAACAGGTAGCTCCAATACAAACTTCATGAAGCTGTTGCAAATTTCTGTCTGCTGCAAGATAAAAATGCCTTCATGCAGCAGAAGCATTCTTAATGTACAGAATGGAACCACACCTTTGACATTATTGTCTAAGCATTCATTAGGCGCCATTTGCAAAATCCTAGTACGTGAAGCACACAGTACAAGACTTCGTTTTATTTTTTATTAAACACAAGGTAGCAGTGCAACTAAGTATAATTAAGCAAACCTTACCAGTGTCACTATTGCACATTCGGCCGTCAACTGTGCTGCGCTAAAAAGGGTCCGTACGAAGCGATAGATGTGCTTGTGGTCGGGGTCGTGCTTATAGTAGTCATCTGGAACCTCTTCTCGCTGAAACAGAACATAGCTTGGAAGTAGCTTAAAAGCGCCACTGACCGCAGTGGAATTTACTTCTAAGTAAACATGCACAGGATAATACTGTTAGTACTGTGAAAGCATCATGTATGAATAGATTTTAACAGGTTATATACAAGGGCTGAGTGCACACAGGAGCTTTTAAACCCTCTTTCTGCTTCAGCCCCCTTCCCCACCTGCTCTTAAAAAAAGGGATGGGGGCACTCCAGAGCTGCATTATGCAAAGATTTCAAGGGGCTGCCATCAGAAGGAACACATGAATAAGCATTCTACATGAACATCCTTCTTTGGATTCGACCAAAAGCTATAGACATACAGCACAGTTCTTCCAACGTGACTAAGCCTATACCAGCTGCCTTCCGTAAGAGGAATACAGTAAGAATCCAACATGGAATGAAATGGCCAAGGACAGCACCCTATAATCTCTCTCTCTATAAAACACTAAGGCAATGCGGAGCACATAGCTCAGAACCGCCAACGTGCTACATATTGCTAAGAACTTTGTTTTGCTAAGCAACAGTATATATAAATACAGCTGGGAACCGGGGGGGGGGGGGGAGAAGAGTGGCTGGGAAGGAGCGGTTGGGAGGGAGGCTGGAGAGGAGGCTGGGCGGCTCAACAGCGTGTGCAGGGGCCTCAGTAAGACCTGCAGCCGGGGGGGGGGGGGAGCAGCTGGGAGTGAGTGAGGGGGAGTGGCAGCAGTGAAAAATATATCATTGACAAAGCGGTTCTTATGGAGGCCTCAGGTAAGTCCCACAGGCAGGGGGGCAGCGACTGGGAGTGAGTGGCGGGGGAGACCAATGGACTCCTGGTCGACCTCGCATCCAGCTTTTCTGGGCAGAAAAGCATGATATTGCGCAATAAGGTACTAGCGTGCAGATGGTCTGTGCAAGTCAAAGTCTATCTGGATAGTTATAGAATAAAACATCTCTGTGCAGATCAGGACAGAAGCGAAGAGTCAAGAACCTTCTCTTAATGTTTCCCACAATCTTGGCTTCCCTTACAAGCAAACCAGAAATAGATAAGCATTTAGTTCCCTGGTGTAAAAACCTAACTGCTCACTTAAGAAATTCAGTCAAATGAAGTTGATAATCTGATTTACCGTGAGTGGATGCGATTTCTCATCAAAAATATCCAGTGATCTATCTGAATCCCTGCAACACATGAAGATGCATGCTGTTGGTATTAGCAAAGCTTTCCTTAAGATACACATTTGCTTTCCTTTAAGAAGCGTCTTGATCAATCACAGGCTGAGAAGAACTACACCTGTGATTCGCCATATGCCCCAAACCCTAAAGCCCTGTTCCCAGCCTTCTTTCTTTTGAATCTCTCTCCCCTCTGTATTGTACAGTTTAAAATAATAAAAAACTATAATAAAAAGCAAGATTACAGTATGCTTCAGGAGTTTTCAGAATTTGCCATTAAGCTTTGTTGCATGTCAAGAGATGACAGGCCACATGGTGTCATGGCTAGGTTTTAAAAATGAAGTCCAGGTGTGGCCCCTGCCAATATTTAAAGTTGATGGAGTGGTCCTGGACAATCTCTATTCCACCAGGAGGCTGTGATAAAATGTTCTGCTGACTTTAAGGAACGGTAGAATATCACCAATGAACGCACAGAGTTGTATTTAATGCATTTATACACGGTTTTGCTGTTAAGGGAAAGTTGAGCATTGGTTTCATTTTGACACTGGTATTTCAACAAAGTGGGAAACACGTGGCCCTCTAGCAGTAGTTGAACTGCAACTCTCATCAGCCCCAGCCAGCATAGCTGATAGTGAGGGATGATGAGAGATGTAGTGCAGGGATGTCTGAGGGTCACACGCTCCCCATCCTTGCATTTCAGGCTAATCAAAAGCCACTCACCCAGCTGCATCAATCACCCCCAGAACAGCAATGGAAGTTTTTCTTTATCAGAAGTGTTTGCCCCCTCACCCCCCAAATTTTTTTAGACCACTATATATACCACAAATTGCTAACCATGCTGCTATGAACAGACAGGCTAGTATATCTTTTTGTGGATTTGTACATTTTGTAGACCTGTTTGTAAGTCTATGAGCCTTAAGCCAAATGTGGAGTTTTTAACAAGAGCTAGTGTGGAAGGCAAGACAAAGGATATGGGCAAGTGAAGAATAGTAACCATAAGATGGTTAAGAGCAGAAAACAGGGGGTTGATTCCCAAAAAGCACAAGCCAGTCGCCCAAAAAACACAAGCCAGTCGCCCAAAGCTTTCCCACACACTCCTCTCCACCCCACCTTCCTGTGCCCCAGAAAAGTCAGGGGACCCCTGTGAACAGGGCAGGACTTGGGGTGGAGGCTGCAGTGAGAGGGGGTAGCATGAAAAATGTTCAGGGATAATAGACATTCTAGATCAAAACATTTGAAAAGTACCAGGTGGCCAGCCCTAAATTATAGACTAACATGCTTATATGAAGGTAGCATTTACATTTTTTTTTAAAAAAAATTTAAATAATGTCCTAAAAACCCAATTAAAATTTTAAAGAATAGTTTAACTTTAGAAATTTAATTTTAAATTATTTTATCCACCCTGAAATACAACTAATGTCAGCCTTCTTTCTGTGTCTCGACATGATTTCATACCAAGCTTGCTATTTTACAACCATGAGAACCCAACTGACCCACATACCAGCCATTGCTCTAGATTCTTCAGGAACTAATGACCTATGAACAACAGTTTTAAAAAGTGCTCACCTGTTCTTTATGTGATAGTATATTGCTAATGTAACACTGTGGGGAGAGGGGGAAAAAATAATTTCATTGTAAGTGGTTGCATGAATTCCATCTTGATACAAGATCGCTGTTAGGGATTAAAAGCAGATTTTTATAACAAAATCCATGTTAGAAACTTTTAACTTTTCCTCATTTCCAAGGCTCATTTTCACCTGAAATTCCATCTCTAAATTTACATGTTAGGCCTCTAACATCAAATACCCAATAATGCAAGGTTAACTGAGGTAAGGTTCAAAATCTTTAAAGTACCAGTCAACTAGATCACACAGCAATCCATAGGTTTAACAGAGATGTACGATTTCATTAAAAACAGCCAATGAAATTAGTTTGGGTAATGACTTGGCTAAGAGGCCACCAGTGGTACACCAGAGGTAGGACTGTTTAGCGAGGGGGAGTCCAGGGAGACATATCCACACTGACAAGCTAGGGTAAAATCCTCCAGCAGCAATGTACCCTTTCTCGCAATAATTCAGATACGCAGAGGGTTCATTGCATCTCCTCCTATTCCAAGCACCTGGGCGATGATCTAGGCCTGTCTTCCCCAACTTGGTTGCCCTCCATACGTTTTGGACTACATCCTCCCCAGCTGCTCCAGCCAGCATGGTCTGACTGGAATTGTAGTCCAAAACATCTGGAAGGCACTGGGTTGGGGAAAGCTGATCTAGGCATCTCTGTGAACAGATCTGCTGCACTAGGGTGCATTAGGCAAAGGAGGAAAGGGGAGGGAGGCTCTGAATGAGTAGCCTGGAAATGCAACCGTCCACGGCTCTCGGCACCTCATGCTATACAGCCCAGCTGAAGGGAAAGCTCTGACATCTTGCATCCACCGTGCAGGGCCCACTCACTACCCATTCCAATCTTAAAGCTGTAAGAATATTAACATTCATAGCCCATGGAGTTTGTCAGAGCCGTGTTTTCCAGAATACAAGTTGAGGAAAGGGGTTAACATAATATGCCACACCTATAAGTGGGCTAAATCTTATTTGCATGGAATTATCCCTTAAGCAGCTTGCTTTGTAAGGGTGGTGAGCTACATCAGTGTAAGGCACTCTTAAACAAAGCTCTTTATTATTTACTGAGCACAACAAAGGCACACAGTATAATTTAATGACCCCCACATCGGTGGTGGCCGTGATGGGGGTGATGGGAGAGGGAGCCAACTATGTGGGAGCCAACTGCCCACATAACAGAATTAGAAATTGGAAGTAGGTCTCAAAACCCTGACAGGGGTTACCTCCAACATCCTTCCCTGAATGCTGCTACACCGATAGCACTGACCCAATTGTGTCAGATTTCATGTGTGGCACAGCTGAAGTGATACATCATGTTGCGCCTAAGTTATCCTTAGTACTTAGGTTTAGTTGTGAATCCATTTTCCCTTACAGGAGGTATTTTTGATACTGGTCACAACATCAACCTTTAGCCTAAAAGCACTTATATGTATCTGAAGTCAACATAACGAATGAGCCAATCTTTGGTTTGTGTTCAGAATTAATTACATTAGTTTTACTGTCTCAAGCTTTGCAGGATGTTATCAGCTGAGATTATAGTAAAGTTCAATTCAAGGATAGTGGGCCTTACTCCTCCTATGTTAGAGAATAAACTCTGTCCCAACTTTCTGCCCTGTAATTTGAGACTAGTTTCACAATTCTAGCCAAGAATGTATTGTTTTAAGATAAGCTTTTTAAAATTACAAGCCAACTTTAAGATACACATCTGTAAAGAGAGGCAAAGACAGTAGCAGGAATAAGGGGAGCTTTGGAATTACAACTTTGCATCACATAAGCTGATAAAACAGAGATAACTGATATCAACAACAAAAAAGAGGCTAAGTATTCACTAACTTTCCCTGATTCAGAGGATTTTGGAATCAAATAGGTACGCGCTAATTTGACACCACTAGATGGCAGGCCAACATCAGAATCACTAGGTTCAATCTGCATATTTTACACCAAATGTTACCATAGCCAAGCTGTCATGTAACTACTCCATTTAGCTAGATGTCCTTTCTTGTACTGCCAGGTTTTGAGTTGGAGAAAAATTTCCAACTCATCTTATACATATTGGGGTGTATCACTTCCATGTGATTTCATCAGTAGAGCAGGGGCAATTCTTCCTCTCCTGTACAGCCCCACCATGAACCCTCAAAATTGGCTCTCAGGGGTTTCAGGGTTCCCCCAGAGCAGATTTTAGAGGACGGGCTGCAGGGGGAGGAAAAATCCCATCGCTGAGAGTTGGATTTCACTCATGGCCCATCAGAATCCATCCCCAAACCCAGAGGTACTTACCATTTTATTGTGCTCCTAAGATTAGGCTGGCTGACTGTGCTGTCATCTATAAATATTGTTGAACATGAACTATATTTTTTTGTAAGCTGCCCTGGGGAAACCTATAAGCAGAAAAAAGGGTGATTGTTTAACACAATTATTTATAGAACCATGATTTCTGGGTTTCTGAGGGCCCCAATGCAAGGGTTTTCTCTATATATCTGATGACGATGAATGCAATGTTATTAAACAAAGCAAGGGCATACTAGGTTTAGATACTTAAACAGGTAACCTGACAACCAATACTGTGGCAAGTAAAGATCAAAGTTAGCAGCATATTGGACAATGGACAGGTACAGGGCTATAGATGCCTACACAGTCCTGCAAGTTTTTAGCCATCAAAGCGCCAGACACCTAGCATTACTCTAGTCCTGTTCCTGTACACAGATATTTCCCGTATACAGGTATTGACTTAGCAATAGTGACATATGCAAAAATAAGGACAACTCTTCAAAAAGAGGCGGCGATCAAACACTGGAGGCTGACTTCAGTACCATAAAACTCAAGGCCAAAATTAGATATTTGTTGTGAAGACACATCGTAAGTTTGATATTGTTTCCCTTCCTTTAAGACAGCTGCAGGGAGGGGTGTCTGGGAAGGCTCATCTGAAACACAATTACAGAACAGGAGGAAGGAAGTTTAACTTTTCCCTATTGTGCCATTTTCCCACACCAAATGCCACCCAAAGCTGATATTTGACCCTCAAGGGCAACTGCAACAAATGGGGGGATTTTCAGAAGGAAAACAGCACGAGAGCAAGGAGTTTACTGTACCAGTCCCAATTCAGACCAGGACCCATTTGTGGCTGCTGTTTTAAAAGGAGGCAAAACACAAGATGACAACATTTTTAACATAAAGTATGTCTTGCCCCCCGCCCCCTCCCCGCTCCAAGCCAACAGAAGAATATAACCAATGGAGCATGGAAGAAAGCTCAAGACTACAGATATTTCCCTCATTCAAATCAACAAGAAACTGGGACATATTCTAAGAAAGGAGAGGGGAGACAGTATGAGCATACCACCATTCTCCGCACCCAAAGTCTCATTCTACAACCAAGCAATTTTGGGAACCTCTGTGGAAGTTGCTTGCAGATATCGTACACAGTAGGGGCACACTACCTTCTGTCTTGAGTTGTTTTTTTTAACCAGAATCATCATGGTATGTTTAAATGTACAAACCAAGAGTACATTCTCAGGATCCCTTAGCAGTGAATACATAACTAATATATGTTAAGTGATATATATGTTAAGTAAAAGTTGTGTTTTACATGTTCAGACTATGATCCACCTAGTCTAGCGTTTTTTTGCAGGAATTCAGCAACTAGCTGGTGCTGGGCAATCTACTGGAAATTGAACATGATCAGCGCTTTGCCTAATTGGGCCTTAAGAATCTATGCCTTCATATTTGAAACAGACTGAAATGGAAGTACAGGCGAATTGTTCTAACAGGGTTGGCAACCAGAACTTATATAGAAGTGGCACACTGAAGTGATTCAATATCACTAACCCATTAATCACAGGTGGCCTTCTCCTTCAGCTACCACTAAAGCACCCATTAATGCTCCTCTATCCTAGTATTGGCCATGAGGGAGAATAATTTCCTGCTCACTTATTAAATATGTATTTACACTTGAAACATTAAACCCCCCCTTTCTATAATGAAGATGTATGGGCTTAGGCCAAGACATTGTGCAACTATTCAACCTGGGATTTTGTTCTTCTGTGCTGAAAGAAGAGGATTTTAAAAAGGTATGCTAACGTCATTTTTACTATGTAGCGACTGATCTAAACATTCTGAGGAATAATTTTACTCATCCTGAAATCTAAAATGTTTTAAAATCCCTATAGGCAAGCATAAATCATTTTTACTTCTCTTGTAAGGGCCCTGCCTAACCCTACAATAGAAAACAAACCCTGGGTGAAAGTCCAGCTGTGTATTTTTAAACCACTTCATTCAGCAGTGAGGTTAAGGATTATTTTCCAACTGAGCAACTGAAGACACAATCTTGCCAAAATTAAACACTTAAATCCCACTGGATTGAATCCAACACTGTAATTCCGCTGACAGAACTGCTTCTGACAGCAGAACTGGGTGTGTGTGGGCGGGTGTGGGTGTGCAAGCCCCCCTCTCCCCTGCAGCCCCTCTGGATACCCTCAAAATCTGCTCCGGAAGGCTGGAAAATGCTCCAGACCAGATTTTCAGATGGCATAGAGGGCTTGGGGTGGGGGTGGGGAGAAGAGGGAGGGAGGAACTCCCATTAGATTTATAACAGTGCAAAGGGAGGGATTTTAATTAAATTAGAAAAGTAAAAATGTGACATTCTAAGCTTTTGCTGCTATTTCCTTTCTTTAAAAAAACTCTAGCTGACTGGTGTGTGTTTTTACTTGCACCTTTTCACACCTATTACATGTACTTACATGGTTGATGTGGTTGCTTTTCCTCTTCTCTCTCACTAAAAAGGGAGAAAACACCAGTGAATGCACTAATGTCCAAATACAGACTGTTTTCTAAATTATAGCATCTGCTTAGTTGCGACAGTTTTTCCTCTCAACTACATATTCAACCCTGACAATATCACCTATGATTTAGCTGACAGTTTTAAATTGGAACACAGCCCATCAATTCCAGGCTGATTCAGCTTCACTTCATGTCGCCTTCTGGGAAGCCTAACTTGCTTGCCCTTTAATATTAAAATATACTATACAGAATAAATGCTACCCAATTCAATAGAATCTGGATTCCACTGTATTATTGGTAATGGGGTGTAACTACAGCACTTCATCCTATGTGAGCATCTCCCGATAAAAGAAAACATCACAATTTTTTACACTCTTACTATGTAAAAGACTTTGAAAGATGAGAAGGAGATATCATAAATATCACCAGGGGGGTGGGTGGGGGAGATAAATATGTTATGTTACTAGAAATTTCATCAGATAGCACCAACATCAGACATTAACTTGCTCACTTGAGATAATCCAAGCTACAAGCATTGGTCATAGCACAACCATCCTACTGCCAAATTCCCAAATAAAGCATGTAATCATTCCTAATTCTATTGTATAGAGAGTGTTAAGAATGTATTACAAGCATTTTTAATGTCTTTGACAAATAGCTATGCAAAGGGCTCTGAAGAGCAACTAAAAATATTGATGCAAATAGTATTTTGACAGAAGTGAAAGGAGAAAGAATAGACCTCTCTCAATTAAGATCTAAATATCCGCTCCATTCTGTCCCACCCAATCCCCCTTTTTAAGAGAAGAAAAGTTAGCTTACCATCTGTTTGGGATTTGCTCAAGAAAATTGTGCTTGCTCTAGGATGGTCAGATGGATTTGATTCCAATGCTAAATCTGAAAAATAGAACATAAAGTGATGCTTTATTTTGGGGGACACAAATACAGAAGAATCATAGAATAGTATAGTTGGAAGGGCCATCGAGTCCAACCCCTGCTCAATGCAGGAATCCACCTTAAAGCATCCCTGAGAGATGGCTGTCCAGCTGCCTCTTTAATGCCTCTAGTATATGAGAGCCCATGACCTCCCTAGGTAATAGGTTCCATTGTCATACTGCTCTTACAGCCAGGAAGTTTTTCCTAATGTCCAACTGGAATCTGGCTTCCTGTAACTTGAGCCCATGATTCTGTGTCCTGCACTCTGGGAGGATCGAGAAGAGATCCTGGCCCTTCTCTGTGTGACAACCTTTTAAATATTTGAAGAGTGCTATCATGTCTCCTCTTCAATCTTCTCTTCTCCAGGCTGAACATGCCCAGTTCTTTCAGTCTCTCTTCATAGGGCTTTGTTTCCAGTCCCCTGATCATCCTGGTTGCCCTCCTTTGAACCCCCTGCAGGTTGTCAGCATCCTTCTTGAAGTGCGGTGCCCAGAACTGGACACAATACTCAAGATGAGGCCTAACCAGTGCCGAATAGAGGGGAACCAGTACTTTGCACAATTTGGTAGCTATATTTCTATTAATGCAGCCCAAAATAGCAACTGCTTTTTTTGCAGCCACATCACACTGTTGGCTCATATTCAGCTTGTGATCTATAACAATTCTAAGATTCTTTTCTCTTGTAGTATTGCTGAGCCAAGTATCCCCCATCTTGTAGCTGTGCATTTGGTTTCTTTTTCCTAGGTGTAGAACTTGGCATTTATCTCTATTAAATTTAATTTGGTTGTTTTCAGCCCAGCACTCCAGCCTATCAAGTCACTTTGAAGTTTGCTTCTGTCTCCCAGAGTATTAGCTATCCCACCCAATTTTGTGTCAACTGCAAATCTGATAATCATTCCCTGCACCTCCTCATTCAAGTCATTAATAAAAATGTTGAAGAGCACTGGGCCCAGGATTGAGGCCTGTGGTACCTTGCTAGTTACCTCCCCACAGTATGAGAAGGTACCATTGATTAGCACTCTTTGAGTCCGATTCTGTAGCCAACTATGGATCCACCTAATAGCTGTTCCATCTAGCCCACTTTTAGCTAGTTTGCTAATCAGAACGTCATGTGGTACTTTGTCAAAAGCTTTGCTGAAGTCAAGGTATATTATCCCCACAGCATTCCCACAGTCCACAAGGGAGGTTACCTGATCAAAAAATGAGATCAGATTAGTCTGGCAAGATTTGTTCTTGACAAATCCATGCTGGCTTCTAGTAATCACTGAATTGTTTTCAAGGTGCTTACAGACTGACTTCTTTATAATCTGATCCAAAATTTTCCCAGGAATGGATATCAAACTAAGAACATTAGTCCTCCTCCAGTTGTCCGGCACCGTCTTCCATGATTTTGCAAAGATAAGAGACAGTGGTTCTGAGAGTTCTTCTGCCTGCTCCTTTATTACTCTAGGATGCAGTTCATCGGGCCCTGGAGAGTTGAATTCATTCAAAGCAATTAGGTGTTCCTTGACCACTTGTTTATCCATCTCAAACTGCATTCTTCACTAGCCTCAGCTCATTCTCAGCTTTAGCCTTCCTGATGCCATTCCTGTAGTTGTGTACTCTTCTTTTGTAGCCTGCCTTTCCTTCCACTTCCTATATGTGTCCTTTTTTTGTTTTCAGGTCATCTCTAAGCTTTTTGTGGAACCACACTGGTTTCTTCTGTCATCTTCTATCATTTTTCCTTGTTGGAATTGTTTGTAATTGTGCCTTTAAAATATCCTTTTTTAAAATCTCCCATCCATCTTGGACTCCTTTTCTCATTAGGGCCACTTGCCAGGGGACCTTATTTACCATAGCTCTGAGTTTATTAAAATCAGCTTTCCTAAAAAAGAAGCTCCAAGTCTCACCAAAACAGCACTTACTTACCATGAACACCCATGCTGAAGAAATTCATTCCTATGACATCCCATACCGCACCACACTTCTTAATACAAGTCGTTAATATCTAGGTAACATATTTCATGTGTTCAAACACTTCACAAACTGATCTCAGGATTCTTAAAACAACTCTGTACAGGGAGCTGATAATACCCCATTGTTTAGCATATCTCTGGTTTTGGTCTTACCCCATTCTATTCGATTCCAAGCCCTACTCTCCAGTCGCAATCTGTATAGAAGGTTTAATTATCAACAAGTGTAATCAGAGCTGCCCAAGATCTTTTGAGTTAACTTAACCGTATATAAAATGAACATGATGAAAGTCCATCATTGCAGCTTTTTTATACAGCTACCTTTCCTACTCCGTTACCTTCTGTCCAATCCATTACACTAGAAGCAAAGCCATACCAAGTGAATGTAAGAAGCTGGTTATGTGCCAAAGTGACTCATACTTTTGACTTCTGACATATTTGCCAAAAAGGTTGGCCACAAAATGACCTATGCTATATAAACACTGGGTTCACTCATACTTTGGCATTAACTTTTACAGACTGGCTTCAATACAAAGGACCACATGCCTTGCAAATCAATACAATACACTGTTGTCTACTGCAGAGGAAACTGCAGAGACACGGCCCAAGTTTCTGTCAAGGAGGAACAGCTGCTCTTAGGGATTTAAATCGCAGACATTCTGGTATGCCTGTAGACCGCTGACAGTGACAGCTCATGCCACAATGAGACAGCTCTCCCCCTCTAGAGCATGGTTTCTCTCTAACAACATACCAATACAGCTACCCTTGAATAATTCTGAGCTTAAGTTCAATACTCCTACCAACAGATGAATGAATGAATGAGATTGTAACATTACTCTCACGTATGCAGAAAAATCAATCTTGCCCTCAGTGCAGTCATGCAAACCTATTCTATGCAGCTCAACATTTACAGATATCACGGAAGATGATACTGAAACAAAAATACTAATGTTTTACTACAAGTTAATAGAAGGCATGCTATAAAGTCAATTGGTTGCAAAATCTATTATCTAATGAAAGTAGTACATATCATGCAGCACATTTCTCACAGCATAACCTATTTGTTTAGCCCTTTAAAAGGGAAAGTGTGTATAATTAATCTAGACGTGATGAGAGTAGTCTCCAGCAGAGGCAAAACTTAAGTCAGCATATTGCTCTCTTAAGCAAAAACTGCTGGCATGACTTAAGCAACACTTGCTGCTCCTTATTTACAATTAGTACTATCAACTCACAATGGGCACAATTTAAATAAAAGACTCACCGATTTCAATGTCAGATTTAAGCACATGCCTAAATTTTCCATTGAAATCAATGGGATCTGGAAATGCATAACTTGTCTGGATTGTGCACTAAGTTTTGTATGTAATTTATTTAGACTACAATATGTGTCATAATTACTAACCACTGCACAAACTGCTGACTGGCTCAAAGCCAGAACTTCTCAAGGACCGTGTGTTCCGCAGGCAGGCAAAAATAAGAATTGGGGGTGAGACTGGGCAGCACGAGGGGAACAAGGTAGTCTTGATCATGAGCTGAACCGGATTCACATTTTTACACAGACACTTTAAACAGGGAAATTCTGACTCTCACAAATATTAAAACGAAAGAAAGCAGAGGCAAAGCAGCAGCGATCTCAAAATGAGGGAAAGGTAAGTTAATAGAAGATACAGAAAAGTAATGACTGCAGTAGGAGCAACCTGCCTAAAACATAGTTGGCCAGCGTTATGAAAGCCTATGTACTTTATTTAGAGTACATAGCATGTTTGAATTCTTATAAATGAGCTGAGCAAGCTCAGTTCATTTATAACTAACTCTTCTATTTTCTCTGGTCCAAAGGAGAAGTAATCTGACATCTCTGCAAGTTACAACATTACTTCTTGCATTCTTCTTCTGCATGAGATACTCTCTCCAAAACCATCCATCAATGCTCCAACACTAAAATCTTATATCCTTTACGAAGTCAGTAGTGACTTCTGTATATAAGCTTATTACAATGCATGCTGCTGTATCTAAAGTCCATAATCCAGAGACTGATGTGTTAAGCCCTACATACACAGTGGACTTTCTGACTTTCCCTAGAAGCTGCTCCATATGGTGCCCAACAAGCCTTTCGCAATTCAAAAGCCCCACTCAGGATGAATTTAAGTTCTTGACTTAAATCAAGTTTTCAAACCATTTGTTATTTGGCCTCTAATACTGAAACATTGATTTGAAATCAATTAGAAGCATTGCACTACCTAAAATCATAACCCCAAACCTCTCCTGATGCAGCCTACATGCCTCATACATTTTAGACTTAGCAACGAGGGAGGCAATTCTGTAGTGCTGTGTTGTTGTTTTAAATTACAATAAAACTCTTAAGAGAAAAAAGTGCACATCGAGATCCACTAAATTATTACTACAAAACAAATGAAGACCAATTTCTTTTGAACATGTCCAACCTCTGGGTTTTATGAGAAGGTATCTGCTTCCAGTTTGGCCCTCTGCGCATATGCAAGAACACTAAGCAATACAATGCACTTGAAGGGGGGGCACAAATCTACTTGGCATGGGGAGTATCTCTTCCCACACTGATGGGTGTAGTGAGCCTTCGCTCTCTGCCCCTCTAAACATACCGAGCTAAGTTTAGGAGATGAGTGCCGTCTCCTCCTCCTCCCTTCCAAGCACGAGTTGGAGCATGAGAGCCACACCTTCCTTCCAAGCACTGAACTGTGCTTAGTACATGAACCACTGCTACCTACCACACCAAGACACCTCTGGCCCTTCCAGTCTGGGCAATTTGTGGGATGAATGCTGCATGGTGGGCAGTAGTAGCTCATGGACTGAGCAGCATCAGCTTGTGCTGGAACGACATGAGAAGGTGAGGAAGGAGAATTAAATTCTACACTTATTATTATTATTATTATTATTATTATTATTTATTTATATAGCACCATCAATGTACATGGTGCTGTACAGAGTAAAACAGTAAATAGCAAGACTCTGCCGCATAGGCTTACAATCTAATAAAATCATAGTAAAACAATAAGGAGGGGAAGAGAATGCAAACAGGCACAGGGTAGGGTAAGCAGGCACAGGGTAGGGTAAAACTAACAGTATAAAGTCTGCACAACATCAAGTTTTAAAAGCTTTAGGAAAAAGAAAAGTTTTTAGTTGAGCTTTAAAAGCTGCGATTGAAGTTGTAGTTCTCAAATGTTCTGGAAGAGCGTTCCAGGCGTAAGGGGCAGCAGAAGAAAATGGACCAGACACACTCACACTCTCTCTCTCTCTCTCACTCACACACACACACACACAGAATTAGAAAGAAACCAAACAATGTCAGGGGGTAGGTGAGTTGATATTATAAATATGATGCAACAGATCATTTATTGCATTATTGTGTAAAATTTTGAATATTTAAAACTATCAACTAAACAGAATGACAGCAACTTTCCATCTCTCGAAAAAAGAATTGTTTGACTAGTAATTGCTACCTTCACTTCTGGAAACTTCTGGGCACCTGGCCCACAATCCAGCACATCTAACTCTGTACTAGGTTGCGTCTTTCGTCTTCAAGAAAGTGATCTTGCCATGCGAACAGAACTAGACAGAAATCTACTAGTTTCACAATCAGCTCCTTTGTCTCTAAGCAGATATAATTGTGTAGTGTAAAAGGAATGTGAGCTGCATGGCCAAAGGTTTTGGATTATGCTGCTAGGTAGTATAAAGCCTTTATTTAATTGAAACAAGTGTTTCAACTGCCATAGCAACTAAGTAACATGCATGGTTGTTCAGGAAATACATGTTTTCAACAATGGGAAAACCGATTTAATTTAATCTCTTTTTGGTGATCTAAAATCAAGGATTTAAATCACCCCTTCCTGTCACTGGATGAGTACAAGCCCCTTGTGTGAGCCTAACTTAACTGCTTTGACTTTCCAGAAATGGCTTCCTAAGCACTAAATCCATCTGTGCCTCAAATGATGATAGATCCAGGAGCACCCCCAAACTGCACACCTCATATTTCATTAGGAGTACAACTCCTCCACAAAAGGTTGAACAACCACTTAACTGGGAAGAGGAACCACCCACTAACACAGTGACTGAGTTCAGACGACACAATAACCAACGGCGGGTTAAATAGTCAATGGTAGGCTATTGTGTCGTCTGTCCAGACTTTTTCACATCATGGTTGGTTACTAGGCTGAAATAACCAACGCTGTGCAGAGTTGATTATTTGAACAACCATTGGTTATTGTGTCATGGGTCGGGCACCGTTGACTGTTTTGTCACACATGGTTATTTTTGGTGACTACAGTGTGCAGCCGGCAGAACTCACAATGGCTGATGGGACACTAGTGGAAGAAGGGGGTGGGGAGAGAGACATGTCAATCAAACACACCATTGACTAATAGTCAACTTGACATTGGCCTTAATTCACATCATGGTTGATTATAATCATGTTGTGTGGTGAGTTCGCCCTAGATAATCAACAGTGGAGTTGACTAATAACCCACCATTGACTATTGTATTGTCCGAAAGCAGCCTACCTCTGACTTGTCTGGATTGAGTTTCAGTTTATTGTACCTCACCCAGTCCATTATCCTACCCAGGCAGTGATCCAGGACTTCCAGTGCCTCACCTCGTCTAGATAAACAGGAGAGATAAAGCTGGACGTCATTTGTGTATTGATGACATTTCAGCCCACATCTCAGAATAACCACCCTCAGTGGCTTTATGTAGAGGTTATTAAATATAGATGTTATTAAATGGCGTGGGAGATAAAATAGAGCCCTATGGAGCCCTATGACAGTAATAGCCACAAAACAAAGCAGTAATCCCCCAGCACTATCTTCTGGAAACAGCCATACAAGCAGAAATGGAACTACTGTAAAATGGTTCCTTCAACTAAGACAACGAATCCAGAATGATACCATGGTTGATGGTACTGGAACCTATTGAGAGGTCTAAGAGAGTCCAAAGCTACTCAGCTAAGTACCAAGTGTTCTGAACACTTCGGAGGTAACTTTGAAGTTTCCCATTTACTTTCCCTTTTTTCTGCCCGAATAGTGTTTTATAGGTTTATAAGTTGGTGAACTTCAACATCAGAATTACTCAAAGGGAGTGTTCTCCAATTCCTACAATATTAAGCTTTATCTGATCCCACTGTTTTTACTGTACATTTATATAATTGCTTTTATTGTGCTAATTTTAGGATGAGCTCTATTTTCTATTCTGCAATTATTGCTGCATTTAAAAGCTTTCTCCCCTGTAATTTTTACTCTGAAGAGTTTTCTGCTGATTATGTTGTTTGGTCTTGAATAGTATTGGTAAATATGTTTTATTTTATATCAAAGTTACAGGGGCATCCAGATTTAATATTATTCCCTTGTTTCTGGAATGAAATATAACCTAGCCTTGACTGGGAAACCTGTATGAAACAAAAGCTGGGGGGAGGAAAAAGTGCTGGGTGGGGGAGTTGTTGCTACTCTACTGCTGTTACTAAATTTCCTGTTGGTTCGGATATAACTTGCCATTGTCCCGTCATAATGGTGTCATGCCGTGCTAAGCCTTCACAATCCCCTTCCTCCACCACACCTTCTCCTTCCTTCCGAAAAATACATAGAAAATTCAGTGTTGAAATCACTCATAATTTAACCTGTAAGTATAGGAGTTTTTGTACCAATATTCATAACTAGATATCTACACCTTCTTATTACAACCAATACTTCTTTGTTCACAAGCAGATCCCAACATAATTCCACACCTTAATTCATTTATACACAATACAGATAGCAAGGAAATAGATGAACAGTGCAAACTTGAGAAAACAATCTCACATTCCCAAGTGCTGATGAGAGAAAGCAGATAGTACAATATCCAACTCGCAAGACTAAAATAGGATTTGCAATTTGACATAAAGGCGCTTTTAAAAATCAGATAATCCTTCTGCCCTGTGCTCAGTTCTTGAATTTCCTTTAATCGGGGTTGTGTGTTCTCTGTGCTTTTAAAAATGTATCCTGTTTCTAAGCCAAGAAATATCAGGTTGGATCCAGACTTCATCATCCTTATGACAGGATGCACTGAGCAGGGGGTTGGACTCTATGGCCTTGTAGGCCCCTTCCAACTCTGCTATTCTATGATTCAGGCTCAGTGAAATAAATGGGGATTAATTTTAACATAACTAACACATCCCTTTGATTTCAGTGGGTCTGCTCCAAGCATGACTAAGTCTGGATCCAACCCATTTAATTTCTGGCATCTGTAGATGTCACACAAATTTAAGATTGAATGTAGTTGCTTATTTTGAATAACTTATCCTGCTTAGATGTCATCAAGAGATGCCCAAATCCTTTGATTGAGGTTTGAAACCCTTGTTTCACACCGGTGCACACACAACTTCAATCCAGTTCAAAGATGCTATGTTGCACTATACACAAAGATTGCCAAGGTCTACACAATCTTTGTATACACCAGATTGCCAAAGTATGGAAAAGACCAGTTCCCCAAATTATCCACTAATGGCAAAGTGTGCACCATTCCACAAGGTGCCCAGATTGCTCTGCTGCAGAGCAAGGTTTAATTTTGTACTTTATATTTGGGGCAGTTCACATTACATGGTTGAAAATTGTGTGATATCAATGCAACATTTATAAGAACATGAGGGAAGAGCAAATACAAACCCTGAAGCTGTATTTTACCTCTCTAGGGCATGTCTACCCCAGCCCTATATCCCGGGATCGTTCCTGTGCATCCAAATGCCACACAGGGGATCCCGGGAGCAGGCAGGGATGATCCCTCCATTTTCCTGGGATAACCCTTAGGTGTAGAAAGGGCCCAAGAAACAGCTTTTGAGAATGGAGAGAGGAAATGACCATAGAAGTAACACTGTGCAGTCTGGATGCAACAAGAGTTGCTGTCATTTAGATGTCTTCTTTTCTAAATAGCCTCAATCTGGAAAAGGGTACTATTTCAACCTATCAGACAGAGTATACAGTTTCCATTAAAAAAGATGATAAACAGAGGCTGATGCGGGAAAAGACAGTGAGAAACTATCCACACAACACATAGTTAGCTGCCACCACTGCTTGAATGATAGGGGAGTGGGGGCCTAGACCAGCCAATTTTAGCCATATCAGCTCTCTAAGCAATAGGGTACTGGGGCCCTTCCTGTTCTCCTGTAATTTGGGCACCATCTAGTACATGAATAAATAGGAGAAACAACACAGACAAGGAATTGACCAACATCCTTCTCTATGTTTCCATTCTTTGGTAGGAATTTTTACAATCAATCCGTTGCATCAACACACTTCGGTAACTTCTGAGTATCTTATAAAGGGAACAAAAAGTTGTTCATGCCCATTTTCTTTAAGTAGTAGTAAATTTACTTTAACTTCAGCAGTGAAGCACTTCACTTCTCTGTTGCTCTGCACAGTTACTTCACTAGGAATTAAGATATTTCTTCTCAGCTTTAGACTTAAGCTGAAAAGAAAAGGTAACTGCTTTCCCACACGCCCTTGTATTAATTAAGGGTAAATACAGAGTTCAAAGAGACCCTGCAACCCAACCTGCTGCCCTTCAAATGGGATGGACTACAATTCCCAGAATCCCCCAGGCAGTACTGCCTAATTATTTAAAAGTAATTAATAAATGAAATCAAGCAGAAAGTACCCATATGAGAAGTATGGTTTTCTCACAGTATAGGGGGTGAGTTGGCTCCTTCCCACTCATCCCAGCACGAGGTGCTGATATTGTAGTTGGGTACTGTATTCTTTCCACCTGTTTTGATTCTGGGAGTTGTAGTCCAACCAGGTTGGGGAAGGCTGCTGTAACCCAACTATCTAAAACAGCAGCGAGCTACTGCATGATCTTGCAGTGTAATTTAACACCAAATCACCACAGCTCCATTGCAAACCAGAGAGGTAGGACGGCATCCAGAAGCAGAGAAAACAATGAAGTGTCAGTGCTAGTACACTCAATTCCAGACAGATGGAAAGAATTCCAGACTGATGGAAACTATAATATCAGCACTTCCAGCCGAGATGGGTGGGAAGCAGCTAACTCACCCCATACTGTGAAAAATCCCTTTTTCTCATACTCATACTTTCTGATTGACTTAGAATCATAGAATAGGAGAGTTGGAAGGGACCTACAAGGCCATCGAGCCCAACCCCCTGGCTCAGTGCAGGACTTGGTTTATTACTTCCTTTACCTAGAAATAGGTCCAAGATTTATGGTTTCCTATGACATTTTTGCAAATGAACTTTGTAACATGAACAAATCTTGAGCTGATATTCCCCCCTTTACAGGAATAATTAGCATTTTCATAAACACGCGCCCACAGTGGCGGGGGACACCACCTTTCAGAAACTTAACGGGGATGTGGGCAATGCAGGCTATCCACGAACGCTGGCGAATGAACCCCCAGCCAACAGGATCTACACCAAGCAGTATACGACACTTTGAAAACGGTTTGAAAACTGAATATGCAGTATGACCTGGGCCCCAACAGTTGTCACTACTGTTATAAACCATTTTAAAGCAGTAGTGTAGATCCTGCCCTGGGCAGGATCTACACTACTGCTTATAACGGTTTATAATGGTTATGACAACTGTTCAGGCCCAGAACACATTACATATACAGTTTTCATACCGTTTTAAAAGTGTTATAGCCTGCTTAGTGTAGATCGGCCCCAGGGGTGTGTTTCTTAATAAGGGAGGTTACACAGCCAGTGTACAAACCGACTTGATAGCACACCCTGGCCGTTTCTACACCTGCCTTTCCCCCCCAGGGATCGTCCCGGGATCATGCCTGTGCATCCAAATGCCACACAGGGGATCCCGGGAGCAGGCAGGGACGACCCCCCACTTTGCCTGGGAGAATCCTTAGGTGTGGAAAGGGCCTCATTCCCAGTCCCTGAAGTGACACGTGAGGAAACGCTTAACCTTCCTCCTCAGCCCCACCAGCGGCAGCCACGGGGGCAGCCCGCCCGCCGCAGCCCCCTCACTCACCATCCGGGAACTCGCGGTCGCTAATGTGCTGCAGGTGGGGGCCGCCCCCGCCGGGATCCGAGTCCCCCGACTCCGCCTCAGTGGCCTCCCGATAAGCGCCCGCCCGCCGCTCGAGCCCTGCGGCCAACGGCCCGGCTCCCACGCCGCCGCCGCCGCCTCCTCCTGCCGCCGCCGCCGCCGCCGCCCCCAGCGCGGACCCGCGGGCCCGGCCGAGCTTGGGGCTGGCGCCGGGAGAGACGCAGCAGGTGACGGTGTTACCCATGGCGGCGCGGAGCCGCTGCCGCCACCGGCACTGAGCCCGAGCCGGGCTATAGAAGGCCGCCGCGGCGACGGCGACACCAGCGTCGCCTCATGGTCACGCCCCCGGCTTCGCCTCACTCGGCTGCCCACAGAACCGCCCCGCTTGGAAGACCCAAGACTTTCCCAACGGGCCCTGCCGCCGCCGCCGCGCTCTCGCGCTGCTCCCGCCCACCAGCCAATCGCCGGCCGCGCTCGACGCCCTCACGTGATCCCGGGCAGCGTATCATCCCAGGGCGGAGAGCGGGGGGGGGGGAACAGGCCCGGTGGTGCCACTCGAAGCCACGTGACGGGGGCGCGGCCGGAAGCGGAAAGCGCCACGCCCACTAGGCAAGGCGTTAAAACGCACGCACAGTGAGAGGGACTAGTGAGGCTGTGGTTCTCTACGCGGTCGCGCTCTCGCCTACAAAAAAAATCCTCTGTACTTTGCGGAAAGCCCTTTGCCCCTTCAATTTCACGCTGGATTTTTGGTACCTCCGCCCTTTCCTATCTCTACGGTCTTCCCACCCCATTGGGTTCGACCCGCCTGTTATCTACATAACCCCGCCCACGGCGCTTTTAGCCCCGCCCACTTCCTATCTGTGTGGGCAGCTTGCCCGTGGCGGCGCTCCGCGTTCTGGTTCTCACACAACCGCGACGGGAGGGGCGAGTGCGCGCAACCAGTGGAGGCTGGTGGCTCTGATTTCGGTGGGGCTGTGAATCCATTTTGAGTTCCAATCCGAATCAGCCAGGATTCTAAAGGAGCCTTTCACACGGCAGAACCCTATCCCCCCAAATGGGTCCCGTTCCTTGGAGAGCTCCTTTTAAAGTTCTGGCTGCTTCTGACTGAAATCCAGATTGGATTCATAGCCCCACCTGCATCTGAGCCACCAGCCTCTACTGCTTGTAAATGCAGCTGCTGTTGCTAAAATGACGGGTGGTTAATACTTGCCTAGGGTGGGGTCATTCCGGCTGAGTTTTCCTGTGAAACCTCCCTGATGGTGACAGATTTCTGGATCAGTTGCCGCAGGAAATGAGCAAGAGTAGCAAGAACAATCCTTTTATATTCGGAGGGGGACCAAACAAAAGTTACAAAATTGTGTGCAAACTTTGTGTTCAGCAGAAATCTTCTAGCAAGAAAACACAAACACACAAAAGGGAGCCAGGGAAAAAGCTGCTAGGTGTAATAGGAGTCTCCCTTGTATGTTTTTCTCTTATACCTGCTCTTTGATTTTATTTATTTATCCACATTTATATACCACCTTATTTGCTAAAAAAGAAACCGTTTCCAACCATGTAAAACAATATAAACATCAGTGAAAAACAAGAACATTAAAAACATCATAACAACTGCGTAATTAGAAGCCTAAGGGCACAATCTTATGCATGTTTAGACAGGAAAAAGTCCAGCCAGCTCCGAGTCCTGGGGCTTTTTTCCTCTAAACATGAAGAGGAGTCCTCCCTCATAAATTAAAAAGAAGACGTGGCTTACCATCTGCCCTGAAATGGTTTTCATGAACTCAAAACCTTGTACCTTACCTTTGTGTTTTTTGGTATCATTGAGGTTTTGCTTTTTTTATTCTTGTGTGGATTTTTTTTAAAATGGACCAACATGATTTGTGTTTTTGTCTCCTTAGGAAAATATCAGTGTCAATATAGAGGCCAAGTTACCATCCACCCCCCTTCTCAATATCACCTTTTCACTCTGCCTTTCCACGTGAGTCATTTATATGTGCTTCCTCACTTATGGTAGTTTGTGGGTGCCTCCTCCTCCTCCCGTTCTTTGCAACCATTGTAGTGTATGTTTCTAATGAGGAAAATGATATTTCTGTGAATGGTAGCATGAAACCTTTCTGTGCGCAATTCTGCTACACCACAGCACCATTTAGTGGTTGCATAATAGAACATATAGAAAGGTAGAGAAAGAAAAAGCTGTGGAAAAAACACGTGTAAAAGAGCCAAAACTTATTGCACAAGTAATTTGGAAGCAGAAGCCACGGGAAAATAATGGGTTAAAATATTAATGTAGAAAAGCCGTTATTAATTTTTTAAAAATAGTTTATGTAAGTACATACACGTGTTAGCAAATGGGATATGAATGGCTAAACAAGTCTTGGGCTTTCATATGAATTTCAGATTCCAGTTTTAACAGGATAAGCTCCAGGTTTTGATTATAACCCCCTTTTTAACCCCAAACACCATTTCCCCGTGCCCAGATTTTAATGTGAAATTTCCTAATGTGTGAACATTTGCCATATTCCCAGGGTTTTATGCCAGGGCTAGCATAATTTACGTGAATCCTGGCAAAACCTCTTTGGGAAATTCAGCACTGCAAAATTAATCTTAAGTGTGTGTGTTTTTTCATTTCAGAGCTATTTAAACATCCCAGGGTTAAGAAGAATATTGTCAGGTTTGATCTTTGCTGATGTACTCAAGCATGATCAGGGCTTTATTTCAGCTGCAGTGTAGCCATCTGTTTCATAGCTGGCATTAGGTCCTGCAAGTTGTATATCACACATGCTTCTTTTTTTTTAGTAGGCACAGGCTGGTTGGACAATGTGTCTGAACACACACAGAATACTTTTCTGTCACCACTCTTTCCAGTGCTCACATATCTGTTATTAGGGAGCAAACTTTCCAAGATGAAACACAGAACCTCTCTTTTCTACACACAGTACACCACACTTATACTACAATCCTATTCATATCTATTCAGAACTTCTGAAGTAATTTACAATGAATTCATCGAAACATACTCCTGGGACACTGTATATAGTAGGGCTGCAGAACTTGTGGCCCTCCAGATGTTTTAACCTACAACTGCCATCCAACCTGGCCAGCCTAGCCAATGGTGGCCAGCCTAGCCAATGGTGAGGGATCATGGGAGTTGTAGTCAAAAAACATCTGGAGGGTCACAAGTTGCCCACCCCTGGTGTACAGGATTGCAAGAGGACAAAACAATCTTATGTGTGAAGAAGATTCCATGGTGGAGACAGCACTATTTTCAAGACCTCCCATCTCGCTGCAAGTTGGCTTGGTGACGTTTTCTTATCTTTTTCTTGTTGCTGTTCTTTCTTTTTTCCTGTCTCCCGCCCCCCTGCCCTATTTCAATCTGCAATTACAAGATGGGGGATACTTGGCTCAGCAATACTACAAACGAGAAGGATCTTGGAATTGTTGTAGATTGCAAGCTGAATAGGAGCCAACAGGCTGCAAGAAAGGCAAATGCTATTTTGGGCTGCATTAATAGGAGTATAGCTTCCAAATCACGTGAGGTACTGGTTCCTCTCTAATCAGCCCTGGTTAGGCCTCATCTAGAGTATTGCGTCCAGTTCTGGGCTCCACAATTCAAGAAGGATGCAGACAAGCTGGAGCGTGTTCAGAGGAGGGCAACCGGGATGATCAGGGGTCTGGAAACAAAGACCTATGAAGAGAGACTGAAAGAACCGGGCATGTTTAGCCCGGAGAAGAGAAGAGTGAGGGGAGACATGAGAGCACTCTTCAAATACAAAAAAGGTTGTCGCACAGAGGAGGGCCAGGATCTCTTCTCAATCCTCCCAGAGCGCAGGACACGGAATAACGGGCTCAAGTTAAAGGAAGCCAGATTCCGGCTGGACATCAGGAAAAACTTCCTGACTGTTAGAGCAGTACGACAATGGAACCAGTTACCTAGGGAGGTTGTGGGCTCTCCCACACTAGAGGCCTTCAAGAGGCAGCTGGACAACCATCCGTCAGGTATGCTTTAGGGTGGATTCCTGCATTGAGCAGGGGTTGTACTCGATGGCTTTATAGGCCCCTTCCAACTCTACTATTCTATGATTCTATGAATTACCTACGCCAGCCTCAGGGCTGGTATAGTTGAGGGCATTTTGGGGTAGGGTGTCTTAGGATCCTGGCGATTCTTAGCTTCACCCAGGCATGCCCCATTTCCCGCCATCACCACTGGAACATTGCCAGCAGGATAACTGCACCCATGGGTGTGTGCTTCCCACAGGTGTGGCGGGGAGGGGGCCTCCATTGTCCTCCTCCCACCAGCAGAGTAGGACTGATAGCTTTTCTATATGAGGCATTTATTGTGCGCTTGTGACTCCTCACTCACTGTAGTTTGTGGGTGCTTTACATGATATCCAGGGGAAGCTGGTGGCTCCAAAATTGGTGGGACAGAGATTCCAGTCTACGTTTTAGTTAGAACCAGCCAGACATCTAAAGGTGATATCAAAGGTGCTGAATCCTCTCCCTAAAATGTATCCAGCACCTTGGATAGTTCCTTTAGACTTCTGACTGGTTCTAAGTAAAACCCAGAATGGAATCTCCTCCCCACAGAAATTGGAGCAACCAGGGGGACATCTACATGGGCGCTTTACCCCGCAGTAGCTTCGGAGTGGCAGCAGGTGATCTACATGATGCGGCCGCCA
The DNA here is from genome assembly GCF_023053635.1 of Elgaria multicarinata webbii. Lineage (NCBI taxonomy): Eukaryota > Metazoa > Chordata > Lepidosauria > Squamata > Anguidae > Elgaria > Elgaria multicarinata. The sequence continues at coordinate 21,986,311 of NC_086172.1, forward strand.
CTCCGAAGGGAGCCAGCGGCAAAGCCCCAGAGCTCTGCCCTAAAAAAGTCGGGGACTTACCCAACTTTTTTAGCTCGGAACCAGGCTTCACACACCTGTGGAGGCTTTTTAAGAAAGGAAATAAAGCTAGCAAAGGGACAACGAAGTAACCTGCCCTCTCCCCAGGCCTGGGGCTCCTCCCCTGCTGTCGCCTGGCTGTTACCTGGTATTCCAGCCCGCAGCTCAGCATCAACATGGCGACGGGTACAAGAGCAGCAGCCGCGGAGGGCGGTTGGTGGAAGTAGCGGGGAGCGGTCCAGCCCGTTCCTGGCGGTGTTTTTTCTCTCTCCCCCGCTGAAGTCCAGGCCAGCCAGGCGCGAGGTCTCTCTCGCCCTCCCTTCCTTTCCGAATGGGCTTTTCCCTCCTTCATGGGAAAGGAGAAGAGCTCATTCCGGCTGGCTTGCCCAGTCCCAGGCGCGGTGGTGGGCAGTAGGCCGAGAAGAGGGGGCACGGATGCTCCCAGGCGCCTCAGGTGGGGGGGCGCAGTGGCGCCTGTAAACCCGCAACTGCACTCCTTTCCATATAGACGCTGGGACGGAGCGTCAACGCAGCTGCGCCCTACTGCTTATAACAGTGTACTGACAACTGTTGGGGCTGACAAGGAAATCTGAAAGCACCCTTTTGAAACCCCTCAATTGGATGTGAATAAATTGCTTAAGCATGTCTCAAACACATTCCTGACACTTTCTCTCTAGCCCCCACCTTCGTGCCTCCAGAAACAAAGAGACACAGAAAGCCTCAAGGCTGTCCTGATCTCTTGGTTCCTTATCTGCCATGGCCATGTGTTACTTTTTCCTAAAACACGTCTGCTTGTGTTTTGGAACCAGGCTAACACAGACGTAGAGGTGCATCGTGTCATCTATTTACCATCTAAAGCCCTCTGACTGGGCATTTCTGAAGGGTCAGAGCATACTCTGGAAGTCCCTATTTCTCCTTGACGTGCTTATCAAAGAACAGAATGCAATATTTTGTACCGGTCATCGCCTGCCAAAATATGGCATTGTTTATGTAAGAATGGGTTTTCTGTTTATGGAACATGTATGGGACTTGTGATCAGTCACGGGAGGAAGGAGGGGAAAGTATGATTTCATCAGGGCAACTTTGAAGAGTATAAAAGTATGCTGATGTGGATGATGGGTGGAGAGTTTTCGCCATCAGTTTGTATGGGGTGAGCCTTTCTCCTACGCGCATAGTAAATAAAGAGCCTTTGCATCTGGACTGGTTGTTGAAGTCGTTCCTTCCCTATTGGGTTAGGGGAAATTTCCCTAACAGGGCCCATAACACATTCCATAATACGTTTTGAACATGCTTTCAATGTGTTATGTCCTGCTTGGTGTAGATCTGGCCATTGTCATCCTCCTGATCTTTGCAACTGTTATAGAGATTCACCCACCCACCCACAAGTCTGGTATTTCTGTGAATGGCGGCATGTATTGTGCAATTCTGCTGTACCACACTGCCACCTAGTGGTTGAGTAATGGGACAGAAAAAGAAAAACACTGCCCCCCCACCCCAAATGTAAACGAGCTGATATTAATCCCACAAAGAATCTGGAAGCAGAAGCCTCAGCAAGTGACCCCTCAGCCAGACTTCTGCTTCCTTGAAGACTGCATCTTTAATCTGTGCTAGGGCGCCTTTTCCTCAGGGAAACACAATCAGAGTCTATATAAAAAAACATCAACTGTCTTTCTCTGAAGACATCAAGGGTGCTTCCGGGTGGAGGGCTCCTAGCGCTACCCATCAAAAGACATTGTTGCTGTTCAGACAACAAGCACTTTGAGCTAAACATTATGGCTTAGCATGTTGTGCAAACATGATTTAGCGGGTCGTGTGAACCATTCCTAACCATGTTGGCTACACAACCGTGGTTTAAACAGGCTCACTAACCATTTGCTGCAAAAGGGTTAGTGGCCTAACCACGGCTTAGTGTGTTGTCTGAACAGGACCATTGTGCCACTATTCCATTTTTTCCTGTCTTAACGGGGGGCGGGGGGGGCAGTTGTAGTAAGAAAAAAAGATGGAAGAAATGTGGGAAAACATGGGACGATTATAAATGGAAGACGATGTTGTAGCATTGCTCATAACATTCTATGAATGAGGCAGGGTCAATTGCAACAATGAACACCACATCTGGATGAACCAAGAGATCAGAATCTACAAACCACCAAGTCTACGTACACATAAAGAAAATAGAATATTAAAAATCAGAGGTGGGTGACTTGTGGCCCTCCATATGATTTTGCTTACAACTCCCATCATACCTCACCATTGGCTGGGGATGATGGGAGTTGTAGCCCCAAACATCTGGAGAACCACAAGTTGCCCACATTTGTTATAAATGCTGGCCTAGCCTTATCCTTTATGAGGCAAATTACCCATTAATGGTCAGGCAATAGTCCCTTCAAATGAACTTATGGTTAAAAGATATTTTTTCTGGACCTGAATCTCTCTGGAATGTTCTGAATTGGGTGGGTGGGGGAGGGGGAGGAGGGAAAGAGCGAATATGAGTCTGCTTTCCTGAGGGAAGGGGCCGTTCGAAGCTGGACGGGACTGCATTTTGGAAGAGAGAGAGGGAGACGCTGGGCAAAGAGAAGTGTTGGAACTGGGATTGGTAAGCTAAAGGCATCTGGGGATGCAGAACACACAGGGCCTCTCTTCTAAGTAAAGATTGGATGGATTGTGCTCTAAGACAGAGCCTGGGCACGTCACTAATCTTCTTCACAGTGTTATTGACATATTAAAACACTGCTTTGATCTCCTTGGAGGAGTGATAGGGTCTAAATATAATAAATAGGAAATCAGTGGAAGGCACAGACCTAGAGAAAGGGGGAAGAAGCACCGTAACAATACAAAATATAATTATTTGCACTGACAGCCCAATCTTATACATATTTACACAAAAGTAAGTTCTACTGCATCCAGTGAGACTTGCTCCCTAGTACGTGTGTTTAGGAGCATCGCTTGCGTTGAAATTGGTGCATTTGGAGGAAGCAGGAGTGAAACAGTTACCACAGAAAAATATTTGGAGGGCAAACCGTCCGTATGGAGCCACCCAAAGCCTATAATCCAGAGGCTGCTGTCAGAATTTGGTTCTAAAGAACATCTGGCAAATCTTATCTTTTGGATTAATCACAAAAGCTCCCAAAGAGAAGGATGGAGGAAGGGAAGCAGAAAGCAAAACTTTCTGGAGGAAAAAGCCCTGAAGCGGATGGGCCTGATTTAGAATGCGCCTGCATGACATTTTTGCCCTTCATTTCAAAGTCACTTGGATCCCGTTGATGGAATTAAAGGCTCTCTGGCTTGTTCTGGAAAGGGTGGGTTTCAAGACCAACACGAGCGGACATGCATGGGTGTTTGCCTTTGGCTCTACCCAACAAAGGAATGCACCCTCCAAGGACTTCTCTACATTGGAATTTGGCCCTTGTGCGGAAAGTGGTGATGCACCCCTGTTTTAAGGCATCATGACACAAGCCAGGATCAACTCAGTCGGGTTGCCAAGTCTCAGGTTTTGGGGTTCATTCCCTGGGCAATACATTTAATCCCAGGACTGTCAGCCAATCTGGCCCTGTTGTGCTCTTGATGGGTTCCACTAAGTGTGCCTTTGGTAACAACTGCATGTGTAACTTGCACACACAGAACTGGAAACAGTGATCCAAATCAGCAGTACTCCTGCACAGTGGATCCCCGTGACCCATTGGCACCAATTGCTCTGCGTGATCCACATGCCAAAGAAGCAAAGAAATCTGGGATGATAACTCATACTCAGTAAATCCTTTATTTATGAGAAGTGTGGAAATCAGATCTTACCCACAACATTTTAAAACAATTAAAAATATGTGAGATCAGATTGTGTATGTGTGCGTGTCTTAAAACAAACACGTTTTAAGACATTTTTAAAAGGAAAATAGAGTGTTTTCCTGTCATTTATATCCTACACTTTTATAACAAGGTATATGCAGAATTGCTCACTAGGGCTTAAAATACAATTAAATACAATAACAAAACAAATTGTAGCAATTGTTCCAGACATGCCATTTCACATCTTATTTCCTCACATTTCTGCCCAGCAGAACCCTTTCTATAGCCTGGGAATGCCAGAAACCCTGAATTCCTTTTGATCCTCCCCTAGTGTACACCCTGGGAAGCCTGACCTCTCTTTCCCGATCTTTCTTTCTTTCTTTCTTTCTTTCTTTCTTTCTTTCTTTCTTTCTTTCTTTCTTTCTTTCTTTCTTTCTCCCCCTTTTCTTTCTCCCTGCCTGGATGCTGCTATACAGTTTTCAGTTCACTGTAGTTCTCACACTTTTCCATACTCCCCTCTGGGATAGACTTCAGTAACTTTCCTGTGATTTTGGCTATTAGTATCCCTTTCATAAAACATCATTTTCTGGATTAAATTCCAAAGTCCCAGGGTTTCCCCCTCCCCCTACATGGGATCCTTACAGGGATGATTCACTATCCAGAACAAAGGCCTCACATTTCCCACACCACACTCCTTTTCATTTGACAAAATGTGCTAGTTTCTGATTCAGCCCGATTGGACTGACAACAGCCTGTCTTCTGCCAGGAACAGAGCTGAGAGTTGCTTTCCCCCAGTCATCAGTTTTTCCTGGAGGGCTTGTTCTTGGAACATGGAAATATGTTTCAGGCAAGTCTAGAGCCAAGCATGGTAAGAAGCTCTTGACATAACCTTCTGGAAAAGGAATTATAACTCCATATGATCATCAGTGTTTAAATGGATTTGGTGGTTCTGTTCCAATTAGCTGCACAATCATAGAATCATAGAATAGCAGAGTTGGAAGGGGCCTACAAGGCCAACCCCCTGCTCAGTGCAGGAATCCACCCGAAAGCATCCCTGGCAGATGTTTGTCCAGCTGCCTCTTGAAGGCCTCTAGTGTGGGAGAGCCCACAACCTCCCTAGGGAACTGATTCCATTGTCGTACTGCTCTAACAATCCTTCTTTCTCCAACACCCACAGGCTTTACTTCCATAGAACGCTCCCAAAATCAAACCTCAAGTGTTTCCACCCACTGTCTAGCTGCCGCTTTCCCACCAGATCTGTAGTGCTCCTCCATCTCACCACTATTGCCTCCGTCAATTCCGCTTTGGAGACCGGGAGACCCTGTTCCTCCTGGCCAGTCTTCTGGGTCACCATGGAAAAAGTGGACGTGGCTCTGAGGAAATGAATGTCCTCATTCTCATCCTGGTTGATCTGGAAGTTACAACAGTCAGGCTGTTAGGGGAGAATATTTCTGTGCTTTGCCTCACTTGCTCTGGGCACCATTCCCACAGTGATACTGAATGAGAGTGGGACTGTAGAAGTTCCCTACCAGGCATCCGCAGATCCTGTGACAATTTTGATTGGGGTTGTTTGCCCTATGGGACCCCATTTTACTTCTATAATGTTTGCAGTTATGGAAGCTCTAGAAGCTATGGAAGCAAAATGGGGTACTACGGCCTCCATGGAGCAAACAACCCCAATGAAAATTGTCATGGGACCTGTGGGTGCTTCTACACTAACAATTAAATTTGAACTGAACAGCGTTGCCAATAATTGACCCAACTCCAATTATTCAATTTTCTGCCCTGCCCTTTTCTTTTGAAGTGGCTTCTGCTTCCTGACATCGGCCACAGGGGGACTATCTTCATGGCGCCGAATTGGCGCCGCGTTTCCCCCAAACCCTGCGCTTTCACTCCTGCGAGGTTGTGCCAGATAATCCCCACACCAAGGAGCAAGTGCAGGGTTTTATGGTGGTCATCCGCCCCCTCCCCTGTCACTTAATGAGACTTGGGGGGGGGGAGGAGGAGGTGGTGGCATCGACTCAGGGGAGGGAAGAAAAATAATTTTAGGAGGAGGTGGCAGCAGCAGTGGCAGCTCAGGGGAAGAAAATAAACTCTTCTCCCCATGGCAAGGCAGTGTGGGGTGTTCTGGCATCCATTCCGCTCACTGGACCAATTGGGGGTCTCCATCTGCTGGGGACACCCCCAGGACGGCTGCGGAGCAGCTCCGGAGGGAGAACAGACTGGCAGAAGAGCTGGCCTGCTGCCCTTACTCTGACTGGAGAAGACAGGGTAAGTCCCCGACTTTTCAGCTGAACATCTTCAGCTCTTTGCCCCAGGGTGGCTTTGAACTGCGACTGCATCTTCTAACCAACACCACACAAATTCGGAGCCACCCAGGGGCAGAAAAGACGTCAAGACAGCTGTCTGCTAAACCAGTCCTTCTGGAACCAGCCAGTTCCCTTTCCCTGCAATGGGTGAGACTTTCATTACTGGCTCCCATTTTGCAGACAAAGTAGTTGTTCATTTTTCTTTTTCATGGCCATAATTGCACCATTACGCTTTAAAAAAGAGAAGAAGAATCAATGAACAATTGCTCAAGCAGCAAAGACTAAAGACTAGTAACTAAAGCCCCAACTCCTGTAATATTATTTATTTCATTTCATTTCTATATCTCCTGCTCCTCAATTACCCAAGAGCCCTGGGCATCACCTCACTTGCAGATTGGCAAATACTGGGTTTGTTGCGAAGTTGATCAATACAACCGATGAGTTCCACCTGGAGACTTAATTTAGAGAGAGGGATCAACTCCTTCATGCCGCCTTCTTTTTAGTGGTTGGCAACATACATTCCGGGGGCCAGGTTTGTTGGGTTCTGCGGCATCTGCAGAGTTTTCAGTTTGTTCCATTCTCCACAGGGATGGATGTCTTCCCTCTGCGTAGATGAAACCACTTGGTTTTGGGAGGGGGTGAGAGCGTCTCTCACTTCTCATCCTTTGGCTTGGGGCTATTTTATTCTGTCTATGGAAAGGTGTGCAGTTCCTGTCCCAACCTGAGATGGGCATCTGAAGAGCTTGCATCGCCTGTGCTGCTTCTTTCTGCTGTGTGGATTTCTGCTTTGGAAAGCAATTCTGCAGCTTTAACAACCTAGAGCCATGTGTGAGAAAAGATGAGAAATGGACATTGCAGTATCCTACTGATCAGTGTGCCCAGACCAAGTTTGTGTCATTTCAGACCTTAGGCCTTTACATGAATAGGCAAATAATAATGGGTATCTTATGAAGAGAGTATTTGAATGACTAACAATGCAACCCTATGTATGTTCAAACAAAAAAAAAGTCCTACAGCCCTCAAAGTCCTCCAACCAACATGGTTGGCTGGGGCACGTTGGGAGCTCTAAGACTTTTTTCTATCTAAATATGCATAGTATTGCACCCTAAATGATCAATTATTTGGTGTCTCTAGCTCAGCTGGGATCTCTTTCTTGGGGAGAATTGAGAACTGTGCTTTCTAGTTCTAACGTACAAACTTCCACTTTTCACAGCTTGTTACCTAGAAGTGCATGCCTTCAACAAAATTCTCCATTTTATGCCTCCTGCGTTTTATTTTCCCTTTCGATAATGACATGCTGTGGAATATTGGTACTTGAGATTTTTGCTTCTTTTATTTATCTAGCTGGCCTTTCTTCAAGGTGACTGACCATGGTAGTTCCCAAGTGATATTGCCAAAGGTAGCACCTTTGGTAAATAACATCCCATTCACATGTAATTCTGCTTTACTGCTCCAAGTCAAAAATCCATTTGCAGAAAGAGAGACGGACAGATTTCAGATGAATTGTTTTATTGTTGATTAGTAATTGCAACATTAAAATAAAGCTAAAATGCCTCAACAACAATTTTCAGACTACACTGTTAAAAAAGAATATATCAGAGTTTAACAATTTAGCGCTCAATCCTCTGCAAGTTTATACAGAAAATGTACATTGATGGTGCTATATAAATAAATAAATAATAATAATAATAATAATAGAAAAACAGAGTCCTACAACTCACAGCATGCTGGCTGGAGCATGCTGGGAGTTGTTGTACTCCCCCCCCCCATCTAAACACGCATCTGAGCCTTATGAAAGTGTTGCACAGGACCAATGCAGATTAAGGCTGCAATCCTATACAAATTGACCTACAATAAGTTCCACTTAGTTACTTCAGAGCAGACGTGCACAGAATTACACTGGCCTGGTTCAGACAACATGCTAAACCATGCTGCTTAACCACAAAATGGTTAAGGTTAATGCATTCTGTTAACCATTTTGTGGTTAAGCAGCATGGTTTAGTGCAGTGGTTCCCAATTTGGGGTCCGTGGACCCCAGGGGGTCTGCGTAACCCACCCAGGGGGTCCATGGCACCATTCACATATTCACCATTCATTTTTGGAGTCCACTGATGACGAATTCCTACCAGAAGTAAAATATAACATCACTGAGCACCTGCGTGATTTAGTGACTAGCTTCAGAGATTACTTCCCTGCACCTAATCCCGAAAACTCATGGAGAAGGAATCCTTTTGAATGTGGTGATGTACAAACTATCAACTCTATCTGCGGAAGAGCAAGATGCACTTGTTGACGTGACTTATGATGGTTCATTGAAATCATTTTTCAAAGAATATAGACTGGACCAATTCTGGGTGAAGGTTTTTCCTGATTATAAGAAGTTAGGTGAAAAGGCTTTGAAACCTCTAGTTCCCTTTTGTTCCACATATCTTTGTGAACAATTTTTTTCGACATTTTGTTATATGAAGAACAAGCATAGAAATCTGCTCGATGTTGATCCAGATTTGAGATTAGAAGTAGGAAATATTGAACTGGATGTGGAAGGGACTGTTCAGGACAAAAAGAGGCATGATTTCTCCCACTCACATTTAGGTTTAGTAGCTGCTAGACATGTCATAATTTGTTCAATTGTAAACTAGACGTTAGTAAAATTAAATTCGTCTTTATATTCCTAACTAAACCATTGTCATTTTTGCGTGGTAATATCACAGATTCTATGGTCTTTTTTTTAGTATACTTAAAATCCTTTGCTTATTAGGGGCTACCCCTTATTTTCTCCAAAAAATTGCTTCGCACAAGTAACTACCGTAGAGACAACAAATTTTTCAAAAGTAGGAGGGGTCCATGGCTTGGCATTTGAAAAACAAGGGGTCCATAGTACTTAACTAATTGGGAACTACTGGTTTAGTGTGTTGTCTGAACCAGGCCACTGTGAGGAAAAGATAAAGACACATCTGGCCATGCAGCTGCAGCACCACTGGCCTTGCAGAACAACAACAAGAAGCAGCTCCCGAAGCTGTAGGGCAGCAACTTCGCCTACAGAGGGCGCTCTGCCAGGGGTAGAAAGCCCTCTCCGATTCATAGAGGTAGAAATGTAGAGTCACCCATCCTCAGATGCCTCATGACATCTGACTTCTAAGTAACGCTGAACTGATTTCCAACTTCTCAAACCAAAGCGATGCGATGTTTTGTTTTTGTTTTTTAAAAAATCTTAATGAGGGCGAAGAAGAGCGATTCCATCCGACATCCATAAAGAATAATGGCGGGGTTTCTCTCCCCCCCTCTCAACTCACTGCTTAACGGAAGTTGAGACTGGGTACTGCTCTAACTTTCCTATCTCTATCGTCCTGCTGCGCTGGCTTCCGCCAGGAGCTTCGGGGCTCGCGTGCCAGCGAAAGGTGAAATCCCGAGAGGGGGACCCAGCGCCGCTGAGCAAGGAGGGGGAGGAGCCCTGCCGGCGTGGTAACCTGGCAACGGGGGAGGGAAGGAGGGAGCAGCAGCAGCAGCAGCAGCAGCAGCAGATGCCTCTGCAGGGAGGTCGCGAAGGGATCTCAAGGGTTAACGAAGGGAAGGGCCGGAAAGAGAACGCGGATGGAAAGACGAGCCCGCCCCTGCCATTGGCTCACACCGGCACAGGACCCGCCCCCTCCGCCCAATCCTGTTTCCCTGGCGCCTCTTCCGGTGACATTGAAATGCTGACAGCCCACCTCACTGGGTTGTTGTGCAAACGTACAAACTAAAGACAAGACAGGAATATGAACAATGAGAGTCCAGTCATCACATCTTGTGGCAGTGAATTCCATAAGCCCACACAACCTCGTCCAGCCCATGCATGGAATTCTCTGGCACAAGATGCGAGGGCTACTAGCCTGGAGGGCTTTGAATGGGGATTAGATAAATGCCCTCTAGTGCTGGTGCTGCATTGGGCTACGTGGCAGGGCCGGCCCTGCATAGTTAAATTATGATTACACACAAAACCATGTGGCTATACAAACCTATTTCCCATCATCCATTTTCTCCCAGGCATTTAACAGCATTATTTATTTATTTATTTATTTATTTATTTATATAGCACCAACAATGTACTTGGTGCTGTACAAAATATACAAATAAAACAGCAACACCCTGTCTAAAGATTTACAATCTAAAATCACATTAAAGCATTAAAGCACTAAAGCATTTAACAACATATGCTAAATTTGTTTGTTTTTTAATGGGCCCCAGAACTGTTGTTGTTTAAACGGATACTGTTGTTTTATACTGTTGTTTTTATATTTTTGATGGTTTTAAATTGTGTATACTTTTTAATGTTCGCTGTTTTTAACTTTTGTAAACCGCCCAGAGAGCTTCGGCTATGGGGCGGTCTATAAATTTAATCAATAATAATAATAATAAATCTATTTCCCATCACCTATTTCCACATCCAACATTGTTAATCGTACTATGGCAGGGTTGGGCGATACAGGAACACAAGGAGATGCCTTATCCGGAGTTAGCCCATTGGGGTGGTATTTTTGACAATTGACTGGCAGAGGCTCGCCAGGGTTTCAGGCAGGAGTTTTTCTCACTCGAGATGGCGGGGATTGAACGTGCGACAAAGCGGGGCTCTACCACTGCGGGTCACATGAGACAGTGATGGGCAGAAGCTTGGGAGCTGCACCCCAGCCTGCACATGTGCCCACACACACCCTCTTTCTGGAAATATTTTTGAACAAAGAACATGCCAGCATGACCAGGTCCTGCCAGGGTATTTATTGGTCATTTTGAATTTCCCTCCCTAGGAACTGACCAGTCACATAGAAATGCTTTGGGTCTTTGAGATTTTCCTTTGTCTTTGTGTGGAAAGCGAAGAGGCAACATCAGCCTAGCTGTGGTGTGGGCCTCATCCCACCTAGAGATGTGAAGGCCTGGGGGGGGGGGGGGGGAGGGGACAGAAAAATTTGAGCAGAAAAGAAAAAAGGTTCCCCTTTTTTTTCTCCTGAGGACAGTTTCTGGTTTCCCCCCTCCAAAATTGGAAAAATTGAATTATGAAATATTTTCTTTTAGAATTTAAGACAAAGTAGTTATATTATTATTATTATTATTATTATTATTATTATTATTATTATTATTATTATTATTATTTATTGCATTTTTATACCGCCCAATAGCCAAAGCTTCCTGGGCGTTCACAAAAACTAAAACAATTCAAAGTGTAAAACAAACAGTATAAAAAAAACAAATTAAAACATACCATACATGATTAAAACATCCTGAAAACATCCTGAAAACATTCTAAGATTTCACTGGATAGGCCTGCCGGAATAGATCAGTCTTTATTGCTTTTTTAAATTCTGAAAGACTGTCAAGTTGACGAATCTCCTCCGGCAGGCCATTCCACAGTCTGGGAGCAGCAGAAGAGAAGGTCCTCTGGGTAACAGTTGTTATATATACTTAACTAGCCTTTACTCCCCCCAAAATGATATCTAAAAACTATGTAATAAGAACACTTTTCTAGAAAGACTAGAGATGTAACATTTCTGAAAATAATGAAGCCATGAGGATTTAAAAAAATCTCTGTAAGATTCTCCGCATAGTTATTTCATTCCTTATTAAAATTATTGATCTAAAGTGTATTTTGCTGATCAACATTTATGTTTCTCAATGTGTGAGTAGGCGCCCCGTTGTGCATTCTTGACAGTAAATGTGCATTCTCGAAAGTTTGGGTTTGATCTGTGTTTCTGATGCTGTAGCGGTCATTTAATGTAGTCTAATGTATTCAGCTTTGGCAACTGTCTGGCTTTATTTAGCCTGGCTTTCCTATCTGAGGTCAAACTGCAAGATAGTGAATATGTTGCATTTCAGTTGCTGACCTGGGGCCTTCGGGATGGACTGAGCTAAAAATTGGAAAAAGCGATGTGTGGAGAGCGAGCAAAGCTTCTGCCGACTCTTGTGGCTGGTGTTTCCCATAGACCTCATCTGACTTAACCCTGTACTTCCCCTTGGTTTGATAGGCAACAAGATGGCCTTGGTTCCTTACGATGACACCGCTCTTTGGGGGATGCAGAAGTTACATAAATCTTCCTCCACGTATACTTTTGCAAACCGTACCATTGAGATCAAGCAGAATTGGAATCAGTTGGGTGTGGCTGCTGTGGTATGGGATGCGGTGCGTATCCTTTACACGTCTTCATTTGTGCCAAGTTGAGCTTGGATCTATCGATAGCTTCAGACAGCAGCTGGAGGTTAAAAAGGTTAATTTGTGCCATTACGCTTGTGCACCCATTGGGCCATTCCGTTAATTTCCTCTGCTAATTTATTTTGGCAGAAGCAATGCATGGTCCTGTCTTGATGTTGTCCTGCCTTTTAAATTTGCAAATCATACAAGATGTTTCAGAATGCTTAAGGGTCCCCACATGACAACTGTATTTATTAATCACTTATTAAGAGAAGGGTGAGGGACAGGAATGCATAATTTACAATTTCAGGAGAAACAAGTATTGTTGTATGGGAAGCACAAGAAGTCTAGTACCAGAACATTAAAGGACAAGTGCTCATTGATAACCCAATATAAATAGTAACCTTAGATAACATATTTGCTTTGATCATCAGCCATAACAATAACTTTTATGATTAAGATCAAAATTGCATTTTTTTTAAAAAAAATCGTAAGTAAACTTCCAAGCACCAACAGTGGTGTAATACAACATCAAAGACAGGTGACTTCCAACAGAATTGTATGGACCTTACTCTTTTTTATTTTTGCTGGAATAGACTAACACGGCTATCCTCTGGAAATTCTTGCCTATGGTGTGTGCTAAAGCAACTACTTTCCTTGTCATTTCCAAATTACTTATTGGCAAAATAAAATGTCTATCGTTTTTAGTGGTAGAGAAGAATTGGACCAATATTCACAATTAAAAAAGACACATTCAAACCCCAATCCTTATAGGTTGAGTCAGAATGCAATTATAAAATACTGGTTAGATAATTTCCACAGACGCTGTGTCGCAAGTGAGGTGGAATTTCAGCTTATTGAAATAAAGTAATCTTCCAAACCTGCTGACATTTAAGCATGGTATATCAAGGTGTGATCTTGGATCTATTCAGGATATAAAATCCCACACTTTTATCTAGTTTTGAATTCTAACTTGGCAGCCAACCATCCTAATTGAAAGAAATTTACGAGAAGCCAAACATTTGTTTGTACTCCTTTGGTACCAAAGAGGATGGATTCTGCTCTTTAGTATATATTTTTTTCTAAATCTGTCTAGTAGATTGTGGTCTACCGTGAGCCAGAAATTAAAGAAATTGCAGTTGAATCCTCCTTTCTGTGGGGGGATATCTTGATTTCCATTTTCAATGAGCATACCCCAAATAACCTCTCTGGGTGCGTTCAGACGATCACTATCAGAAAAGAAGTTTTTGGGGTCTTCTCCCCCTGTGGGGGCTATGCGTGTGATCGCTATTTGCATAGTCCTTCATGATTCTGCGTGGGTTGGCACGTCATCCGAACCTGGTGTGTGGTGTGGCAGGGGTGGCATTGTACCCACCCTACAACCTGAGTGTGTGCATTAGAACCGCCAGATAGGACTCAATGAAATTCTGGTTTGCATTCACATCAACGGCATCTCATCAACGTTCTTTACTTTTTCCCCCTTTCTTTTTTTGGCAAGCTTCTCATGTGATCTATATGAGAAAAAACTGGTCTGGCGTTACCCAAATTAGCATTCCTTTTAATCATATTCTTTTCCCTCCCTCTTCTGGCCCAGGCTGTGGTCTTGTGCACTTTCTTAGAGGTGGAAAGTATCGATTTAGAAGGACGTTTGGTAATTGAATTAGGAGCTGGGACAGGCCTGGTGGGAATCGTAGCTGCTTTACTTGGTAAGTTTCTCTTTGCAGAAACTGGGTGCTAATGATGCCTGTTAAGTTCATTTCACTATCTGACAGTGATTCTGACTTGCACTACTTTTCTTGGGGTTTGTGTGTGTTCACTACAGAGCATTAGGGCCCAGTCCTATGCTTGTTTAGACAGAAAACAGTCCTACAACTTCCAGCACGCCCCAGTCCGCATGGCACCTAAAGTAACAAGCCTTTACCTTTCCTTGAATATATTGGAACAGTTGTTGCTCTCTACAGTTTGGCTGAATGACATGACTGGGCAGTGAGCATAAATAATATTTTAAAAATGATTCCAAGTTCCAGCTTACAAATGAATTTATACATTTGGAAAATTGGCCTTGCATTATTAAATTTGTGCTAGATGCCAGCAATTTGTCTTTACCTCCTTCTTCTTCCTTTGGGTAGGTGCACATGTTACAATCACAGACAGGAAGGCTGCCTTGGCATTACTCGAGTCAAATGTACAAACTAATTTACCTGCTGCCCTCCAGCCAAGAGCAACGGTGAAGGAATTGACTTGGGGACAGGATTTGGCCGGCTTCTCTCCAGGAGGGTATGACTTTATTTTGGGTGCGGACATCGTTTACCTGGAAGAAACATTTCCAGATCTTCTTCACACGCTGGACCATCTCTGCTCTGACCAGACCGTAATTCTGCTATCATGCCGCCTCCGCTACGAGCGGGATCAGAACTTCTTGAACATGCTGAGAGGGCTTTTTTCAGTCCAGGAGATGTTCTATGATGCTAGTAATGACGTGCATATCTTCAAAGCACAGCGGAAGGTTCAGAAGGAAGATTTGTGATTTGATTCATTGCGAATGATGGACAGTTCATGTCCCATTCCATCCACAGTATATGTGGACCAAATAACTTACATTAAAGTGCAATCCTATGCATGTTTAGATGGGGGAAAGGCCTGGGGCCTGCTGGGAGTTGAAGCCTTTCCCCCCATCTAAACATGCATAAGATTGCACCCTAAATATTTCCACCAGCCCCTCTTGCTTGTTTTGATTCATGTGGTAACTCAGACCATACAAAGTATGGCCCTGAATAATTAGTAAGCAAAATCATGGCTAGAACTGCATTTGAGGTAGGGTGACCATATGAAAAGGAGGACCGGGCTCCTGTATCTTTAACAGTTGCATAGAAAAGGGAATTTCAGCAGGTGTCGTTTGTGTATATGGAGAACCAGGTGAAATTCCTTCTTTATCACAACAGTTAAAGCTGCAGGAGCCCTGACCTCTTCTGTATCTGGTCAGAGGGCAGGGCTCCTGCAGCTTTAACTGTTGTGATGTAGAGAGAATTTCACCAGGTGCTGCACACATACAAATGACAACTGCTGAAATGCCTTTTTCTACAATACTGTTAAAGATACAGGAGCCCTGTCTTCCTTTCCATATGATCACCCTATTTGAGGAAGACTCAGACCTTTTTTCTCTGTGTAAGTGAAAAATTCAATTAGATTCAGAGTACTGACATTTTGCTCTGTTTCCCACTGGCATTAAATGCATTATACTATTTGAAGGATTGATTTAAGAACATCTCAAGATGAGGCTCTTAGGTTTACCATTCCCCCAATGGAACAACAAATCATAATTATTCTATGGCTGGAAAGAAAAAGATGGAGACAGTTGCAAAGGAAATACTTTATTAGATTATGTAGAACAAGCCTGTTTGCTTGCTTGCTTGGAGACAATGAATTAGCTTTCTATCGGGTTGACTGTTACAGTAATTAAAGAAAACTTTTGTGTGTTGACAGTAAAGGGAGAGAAAAACAGCAACTCTTGATGTAGTCCTAATGAATGTAAAGGATTGGTCAAGAGAACAATTGTATCTGAGTAAGCCCAGCATATTTGAATTAGTGTTTTTGGGAAAATAAAAGTAACAATGCAAAAATGTGATCCTATTGCCAGTGCCACGTAAATGGTTAAACCCAGCCTTCCCCAACCTGGTGCCCTCCAAGTGTGTTGGACTACAACTCCCATTATTCCTAGTCAGCATGGGGGTGATGGGGTTTGTAATCCAACACATCTGGAGGATACCAGGTTGGGTTGACTGATTATTGGAATTGTTCTTTTGCCCGTACTTCCATCAGTGGTCTTCAACCCAACACTGATGAGATATCCTCAGTACTATTATTGGTGATGGCCAAAGGGGGCTTGCTTGGTGTGAGAGGACCATGTGAAAAAGGGGGAACATTTGGGAGTCTAGTGGCAGGAAGGGGTAGTGGGAAGCTCCTTTGGGTGGGAGTGATGGGATTGGAATAGGTAGGAAATTGGCTCTAATTCCTTTTAATCTTTTTCTGTGTCTAGTTCTGTGTGTGAAGCTTCAGAACACTTTAATATTTGTTCAGTGGGGTTATGTATTTCGTAAAAATAATAATAATAAATGAAATGAAATGTATCCTAAAGGCTTGGAAGCAGGGTTGGCTGGAAACAAAGAAACACACTCTTAATTAAGCTATATGGACAAACGCTTTTCAGTGTCCTGCTACGCGGCTATCTCTTGAACAGATATATATGGGGAACATATGTACATAGAAGGCGGGAACCTTTGAAAGCAGCCGGAATTCTTTGAAAAAAGGTTTCTAGCTCTGTGACCAGAAATTTTAGATGTTAAATAAATTGGGAAAAGGAGAAAAGAACGGTATAAAATGTCTCTATTTGTATTGCGTGCTTTGTAATACATGTTTGTTTGGAATTAAAAGGCATATAGCCTGCAGAAATGGGAAGGTTAGGTCCGAGTATTGAGGCATAACAGAAGCAGAAATACTGGCCTGGGAATAATGGGACTTGCAGGACATATTGGGCAAATTAAGGTTGCAATCCTATATTGATTTACCTGCGAGGAAGACCCATTGGACCCAATGAACTTACTTTTGAACAGACATGTAGTAGAATCATAGAATAACAGAGTTGGAAGGGGCCTACAAAGCCATCGAGTCCAACCCCCTGCTCAATGCAGGAATCCACCCTAAAGCATCCCTGACAGATGCTTGTCCAGCTGCCTCTTGAAGGCCTCTAGTGTGGGAGAGCCCACAACCTCCCTAGGTAATTGATTCCATTGTCATACTGCTCTAACAGTCAGGAAGTTTTTCCTGATGTCCAGCTGGAATCTGGCTTCCTTTAACTTGAGCCTGTTATTCTGTGTCCTGCACTCTGGGAGGATCGAGAAGAGATCCTGGCCCTCCTGTTTGTGACAACCTTTTAAGTATTTGAAGAGGGCTATCATGTCTCCCCTCAATCTTCTCTTCTCCGGGCTAAACATGCCCAGTTCTTTCAGTCTCTCTTCACAGGTCTTTGTTTCCAGACCCCTGATCATCCTGGTTGCTAGATGGCTTTGTAAGTTTTTCTTCTTGGCTATTAACTGATGCCACCTGAACGACTCTTCATACTGTTCCCTTAAACTGAATTCATTCACAGAGACTAAGGCCATAGCTAGACCTAAGGTTTATCTCTGGATCGTCCAGGGGTCAAACCTGTTCATCTAGGTGACACACAGGGGATCCAGTGCTCAGGCAGGGGCGAACCCTGGATGATCCCAGGATAAACCTTAGGTCTAGCTGTGGCCTATGTTGACTAATTATAACTGCCAGTGGAGCAGGAAACCAGTCCAAATTTGGGTGAAAAGCGTATAGTGGATGTGCTAGCTACCTTCTTTCTTGGAGAGAGGACCTGGCCATGCTCTAGAAACACTGAGCCTTGGTTACTGTAATGGGTCGTATTATTCCCTACCGCTTGTCAAAGGCTGCCTTCGAAAAGCAATAAGAAACTTCAGCTGATGCATATCACTAAATAGTACCGACTGCTGTGAACGTGCTAAAAAATCTTATTTATTTGAATTGTACCTGCCTCTCTACCAAAATATGGCACTCAAAGCTTGACCAGCTCTCCATCCAAGCCCGATTCAAAGTGCTGTTAAAACCCTAAACAGTTGGTTTCTGGGCTACCTATAGGACCACCTTCCTCCTCATGAACCTGTCATCTCCATTTGAGGCTCCTCTGGATGTACCCTTTTAAGGTTAGGCAAGTCTTTATAGAAATCCTAGAACTTTCCCCCTAGATATATTCGCCTGGTGCCATCTCTGAGGTGCCAGAGGTTCCACCCAAGTGCCTTTAACGGTACTTGAGGCCCTTATAATTATTTCAGCTGTTTTTATCTGCTGGTGACCTTTTTTCCTTTTGTTTTTAAGATCTCTGTGGTTTTACTGGGTTTTTTTGACACCGTGTTATTGTTTTATTTCTCTTGTAATCTGCTTGGATGCCTATTGTGGTGAAAGATACGATTCTAATCCTATTAATACAGTTAATGAGAACCTGGGCAGCTTTATGAGTTTAGTCCAGCAATGTAATCATGCACATTTTACAGGCTTATACAATAAAAGAAGATGGTCACATTTACTTTGTAGAGGAACTAGATCATAAGAGTCTCATAATAAATTTCCTGTTATCATTTGGTCACTATTCTTTTTCCTGAGTCAAACATGTTATTTTAGTACCTTTTATAACCAGTGGCAAAAAATATTATATCATACTGCTTTCCCCCATTCTAACAGTGGGAAAACCACACCTACCAAAACAATTTGAAAATCCTGTGGGGAAGTACAATTTTACAGGGACAAAAATTCCCCCCAAAATGGTTTTCCTCCCCTATCCTCTTTTTGTATTGTTTATTGAATAGCTTTCAAGATTTTTACAACAGAAGAATCATCTTCCAACCCCAAATTATATGTTGGTGATATAGGACTTCTCAACAAACCTGTTTCCCTCTAGGATGAATGTGAGAATGCATATACATATTAGAACCAATGAGTATTAATGCACATACTAGCTTTTCTTTGGTATTTCCCTTACAGATAATGGATTTGGAGATCCCTATATCAGTACAACCAGACTAAAAGAACAACTTCCCTCCTAAATTCTATGACTTCATGAAGAAAACATAGTTTAAGAGGTGCTTATATTTAAAGGGAATATCTGCAATGCCATCAGAGACCGGATCTTGTCCAGCATGTACAAGAATATTTTGAAAATATATAGATGAAATTCCATTTGACAGATGGAACAATGCACATTTATTCTATTGACCTCTGAATCTTAAATACTCCATCTGAGCAGTGTTAATGTCTCTTGGGTGATTTGCAAATGTCCATATGCAGCCACTAGCTGGAAATGTACAATTTCTCATGCAAGGTTCTAGCAAGAGGTATAAAACAGTCCTTACATCGGGGGTGGGGGGAGCTTACACACTCAGCTGGATGCTTTGGGGTCAACAAAATCTTGTTAGACAGGTAACTTGAAATCAAATTTATATTTTGTCAGGAAAACCTCTGTAAATGTAATAATGGTTAACAAATAATCAAAGATGGTCATACGTTGCTTTCTATGATGAAAATATCAAATATGGGAAATAAATTTAAAATGACAGTAGGTTTTGAAAGGGCCTCATTGTGTTTTAGAACTCAGCTGATTCACTTATTCTGTGTTCCAGTTCTCTAGCCTTAAAGAATCATTCCACCCAAACCAGCATGTAATGGAACACATTCTAAGGCACGTGCTCAGTTTGAGCTGAGCTGGAGAGTCTATTCACTGCAGAGCCTACTCCCTTGTGTCAACTGAAAGTAATCCTTAGAAACACTATTACATGGTCGGACATTTCATGAATTGTACTCCACATTGTCTTTGGGACTGGGTGGCTGGGAAGAAAATGGCCATGGCTGTAGCCTCCACATTTTCCCATTAGCAAAATAGGAACAATACGGACATCGTTCAGGGGATTACCCAATTGAAACTCCTTTATTAAGATACATATTTACTCCTGACTACTTGGCAATTATTGCTAAAGCCAAGACATCTAAATAAATGACCCCCTCTCTAAAAAAAAGAGACTTCAAAATGATTTTAAAAGCATGTTTATGTGTCTGCACATAAATGTGTAAAAAGGGTGTTATGACAGTTTATACCACAAATTTTACAGTAAGAAAAAGCACTTTTATGACAATAATTCACAAATTCACAAGGATCACTTTAATATACAAAGCAATTACTAGCATTCTGAAACACAAAGCAGTTAGTATGTACATAATGTTAATAAAAATGCAGTATAACTCAGTACATTAAAAACAGAAAGCACAAAAGGATAAATTACAAAATTAAAACAGGGATGTTTCAAGGAAATAGGGAATTCTCAAATTAACTTAATCCATGTCTTGTTCATATTTCTCTGCTTAGTAATTTCATTTCAAGAGAAAGCATTTTTAAAGTTCAATACCCTGTTTTGTGCTGATTGTTTTGGGTAAAGAATCAGAAATGGGGGAGAGTGAATTTCATTAAATAAAAATAACATAGCCATCCCCACTCCAGAAACTTCCCATGTTATTCTAAAGAAATTGCAAATTCTTACTGTGAAAACTGATATCCAAATGCAACAGGAAGAATTTTTTACAGAAGATGTTTACATTGCTCCTCAAACCAGAACGTTGATATATGAAGTAGTCATACTTTAAATGTATTTGAGGGTCTAACATTTAGCTTCTTGTTCTTTCAAAGTAGGAATAATTGTACTACACAAATATGGAGTGGCACCTGGATAAAGTACAACTTGTAGAAAACATTTTTTAAACAATCCTTCAATTATTTATCATGGCCTTTCTGATTACAACACACATTGTTTTATTCTTCTCCTCTCCTGTGTCATTCTATCTCAGATTGTCCCTCATATATCTGGCTAAGGATGAGGCTTAAGCAACTGACTCTGATACAGTATTCTCCTAAGGATAGCAAATGCTTGTTTACACGATCAATTATTTTGAAACGAATTCTTCTTAAGCTTGCGCCAATCTCTGATTTGTTTACATGATCAACAACAGATCAATCAGGAGGAGGCATTATAGCAAGAAGAACCTCCAGATAAGTAGTATGTAGATGTGACTTAAGTTCACTGTAGGGTTACAGCAGTTCTTGTTGGTGTGCAATTATGAGTGGCTCACATTCAGAATACACTGCAGGTGTATGGTGAACACTAGGACCTTGACACTTTATTTTGGCAGTCATGTACCCAGAAATAAATTCACTTTCTCCCAGCGTAGTTATCTTCTCATTATACTGAGGTAACCTGCAGATCCCACTTGACACTCTACAGATTTATTTAGCATCCCAGAAATCAATGCTCCATACCTCTTAATATAGAAACAAAATGTTGAAATGTTACATATACACAAACCCTGAGAAAGTGAGCAAGGGGGTGTAGGAAGATGTCATGAGATTCCTTACCGATGTAAACAAGGTACAATGTTTCACAATCACAATTCTGAACAAACCCCGGGACTTGTTACACCTGATGGTGTAAACAAGCTTTTAAAAGGCATGAAATTTTACTTCAGGTTGGCAAGGGAGCTGCACATGCAGAACCAAAAATACATTTGTGCTAAAAATTGTCTCTCCATCCTGACTATAGTTTGCATAATTTTTAAAAACCCATTTCCAGTTGAAATATTTGGGGTTACTTTCTGATCTACTTGCTATTGATTTCTCTTCTTGTACTGAATGACTTGAGCTATGAAATCTGAATGTATTACAAAGCAGCGGACTGCTAATATCAGCACCACTTAGTTATTTATTTAACAGTTTCAAGATGGCTGTGCTTCTCAATATATTCAGGAGTCACTAGGGGAGTCTTTAAATTTAGAAGATCAACAAAATCTGACCATAGGGAAAATATATGCAACCACTGGTTCAAGCTACATATAAATACACCCATTTTACAATAAAAGATTCAACGTGATAGCTAATGTCAACTCATCTCAATTCACTGGGAAATAGTCAAGAGTTATGGTTAGGTTACGTAGCTCCATCATTAGGTAAAAAGAATCTGAATTTCTTGCATTTCTATCCCCAGGATTCAATTCCTGAAATAATCCATTCTATTCAAAAACTACAACATGTAGTTAATTTCACTGACATTTGATTTTCCTTCTTGCCTTATGATTGTTCCTATAACTATTAACCTCTATCACATTTCCACTGGCATTAGAAGTAATGGAATCCTAACTTACACGGACATCTACATCTTTGGTACCACTTTGTGCAGAGCCCCTTGAAAGAATAGCCTCCGTTGGGGGTTCTCCTGAGTCAGTTGATTAGTCATGAGATGCATACAGATAAAATGTTCACAACACGCATGCTAGGAGCGCCTGAAAATTAAGCAAGAGCAAAACCACATGATTAATACCCTGAAGTCTATCTCCTGCTGGGCTGCACTTTGGGCTGTTTCCTCCTGCATGTAGGAAAGGTCCCACACACGTTAAAAGCTAGGATGTCAGAGGGAAGAGGGCTATATCTGAACATTCTCCCTAACATGCTAGATTATTTTACGTGTAGTATTTTTTATTTATTTTTTACAGGCGGGATCAAACATTCAATTACCAACCTGCTGTCTGAATTGGTACAGACCAGCTGTAAATATCATACAAGGCTGCTGATCACGTGTTTCAGCTCTTATACATAATTTTGCTGATGCTAAGAGTTCTCCCCTTTCTGATCATTATTTAGTTTCAGATAAGAATGTGGTTTCTGAAATAGAGATACTACAGAACTGCCCAACCTGTCTGGACAGAAGTGTGCTTTCACCTTCAAGTAACGCTACTGACAATCACTGAAGCCTGGAGTAAGCTGTTAAAAACCTCACAAATTTTTAAAAATTGAGCAAACCTTTTTCTGGTATGTGAACAACAACAACAACGACGACAAAAGGGCGCATTCATTCCCTTCGTATAACCCCAAATGTTTTCCAATTGGTTTTGCCTTAAGTTTATAGCTGCCAAAGAGACAAAGCACAAAGTGAAGAACTTGGGAACGAGAGGAGCTTTAAACAGTTGACGTCATTTCCTAATTCACCAGCTGAACAAAAAAAAAATTAAAGAAAAAATTGCAGTGAAATAAGATAACTGAAAACGGATAAGTGAACAACAGTACAACATATCAATAAGCGCCAGAATAATGTAGCTCAAACTACTGGAAGTGGTGGGGGGGGGAGGAGGAGAGAAGAAGCCTGACGCATGTGCGTGCATACACACCCCACCCCACCCACTCTCTCTCACTAAAACTTATTTTCTGATCTCAATATACTATAATACTCAGCATTCCTGACTTAGAAGCTCTCAGAGCTATAGATTATATACTGTGTATATATATATATATATATATATTTTATATATGTACATATTTTATACATGAGCATTTCCCAAGAATATCTGTTAGAAGAGCACCCTGGGCAATATTTTAACTGCCTGCATGGTGCTTTTTTGTATGTGTAAAATATAGAACCTGTACTTAAAACCAATTCTATGTATGACGACTATGATGGAGCTCTAGCCCTTTTTACGCCTCTTTCTCAGTTAAGCCTGTCAAATCGTCCCTTAGTAAAATTTCTGTTACTCAGAGGGGGCAAGTGCGTAACAGCTGAATCACAGAATCTTGCTGTTAACTCAATAAATTAGTAATGTACAAAATGAGGATTTTTCGCATTGTCTTTTGGCTATTAGAATTGCAACTCACAGATCAATAAACCAGTGCCAGTTTTGTACTTGGGTTAACAAAACATAATTCATACTACATGAAGAATGCCAGTTGCCTAAATATCTCGGTATTGGAGAAGTAAAACTTTACTAAAATGTTATCTTATTGCTGGTGAAAGATTACAGAATGAATAACCCTGAATTTACCTATAGGACTATCACAACTGATACAGTAACACTGCAAGCAATCTATACTGAGCCTCTTTTGTAAACCAAGTGAACCCTGGAAAGGCCACGGCTAGGATAGGGTCAGCCCCATAAGAACGCATTCTGCCGGTGGCCTCTCTGCTGAAATACCTCCGATAATTACAGAGGATGCCAAAATAGTGGTGGTCGTTTTTCCTTTGTGGTCTTTGTTTCCCTGCCCTGTCCCAGATACTATCTCTATAAAAGAAATATTAGATTATTGCATGATTTTGATACAATTTAAACAAATAATCTAACACAAAAATAGCTAGTTTTATATAGAAGTGATTTTTTTAAAAAAAAAACCCTAAGTCAAAAATATCACATACAATTGGTTTCAATGAGATTGGTAATATAACAATGACATCTGCAAAATTAACAGTTCATGATTCTATCAATGATTTTTTTAGGGGGTGGGACAACCAACCCCACAATGAAGGTAAATGTCGTGGATTTAAGTTATCCATAATCTTTCCTCCCAAATCTTTGCAAGAATCTCCTTTTTTTAAAAAAAAGATTATTTTGTGAGAATTAAAAAGTTTCCAGAATGGCAGTCCTTATTTATAGATTTCTATTCCGCCTCATCCAATTTGCCCAAGGCACATCGCAATCTAGATATAACATATCTTACACAACATGTTAAAGATGCCTTAGTTTTCTAACCCTATAGTAGGAAGAAAACCAACTTTGCCCACCAAATAAAAATAGGTCTTATAAAAGGCTGCTTAAAACTAGATTTGATAACTTATTTTTTAATTCTAAGAATCGTTACTTTGTGACATGTCATAAAAACAAACAAAAAAAGACTTATGTCTAGGTTTGTATATGTTGTTGCTAGTATATGTAAAGATCAAAATGATTGGGACTAAACTTTCAAAATAAATTTATGTTCTCTAGTCCAAATGTTTTGATAAACAATAGAAATTCTAATCTTTATCTGAGGGTTTGTTGTAATCATGTTATTCTTAAGATTCTTGCAAAAAAAATTAGGGAAAGGGTAGCTGCTTTCTTTTTCAACCTGTGGGGTTTAATCTAAATTTCTGAAGATTCCTAAATTACAGAGTTCTACTCAAATCAGTTGGCTTAACTGGGCTATCAGTGTTTGATAAGTCAGTTCACTGGATGTATTTCACACTGTTTAAGTACATAATGGGCAAATCTTTAACAAAGATTTTTCTTGACCTTCTGCATTCAAAAGTGTTAACATTAAACTCCCTTTGGGGACAAGAAAATTGGAAGGTATTGAGAGAGAGAAAATATCATGAACTAGTATTTGAAGACCTAATTAGAAAGGCTCTTAAGTTTTTCTTTCTTCGCCTAGTGTACCCTGTGTTCGCTATGTTTCTGCTAATGGTTGGATAATTTCACCTCTGAATAGAGCAAACCAAAAGGGTAATGCTTTAATGAATGGTTCTTTCTACTAGTGTCACTGTTTTCTAAACTTGAGCTGTACTTTACTATTCTTATACCACTAGGAGTTCATGTCCCATCAGAATATCAAAGGTATTTGGTGATTTTTTCATGTGCATTCATAAGACTGAATACATGAAACAATTACAGAAAATCAATGTAATTATCCTTACAGTATAGAAAAGCTTCAAGAAACCAGATAGAATGTACAGGTGAGCTACCTGCCTTCTGCTTAACTCTACTCTACATGTTCATTTAATTCCTGCTACTGCATACCTATACACCTGAAGTACATATCCTTTGGCATCATCCCACCACATAGCTGTACACTTTGATAATAGAAGTTTGAAACCATGCAACAATTTGGCAACCATAGCTTCCTCAGTGCATCATACCTTGGTTATGCGTGTGGCCCACCAAATACATCAGGGCAGAGGCTGGGGGTGACTGTCTCTAAGGCATTCAGATGAGCTCAGCGCTAACTCTTGAAACCATTATGAAGTACCCCACCCCCCACCCCCCAATAACTTCACAAGTGAACACTGTGATTCCTTGAAGAGGATGGGAGACGAGGAAGTCTGTTCTTTTTCTTCACTCTCAGGATGCACTGTGATGAAAATAACTTGGGGCCAGGGAGGGAGGGAGGAGGAGAAGTGGAGGCAGGTGTTTCAGCATTCACAGTTTAATACAAAGCACAGTCGAATTAAATTCTGCAGTTGCTTTCAGGCAGTTTTGCGCGTAGAAAAAAAAGAAATGTTTAGAAAATAAAACGTCCACTTTGTCTTCCTGGCTGTAACCAAACCAGTCTTTCTCCCACATTAACAAACCAAAAACGGGGATCTAAAATTAATCCGATTTGTGGCAATAAAGGTCCTTAAGTGCTTTTAGCTCTTCAATCAATGTCTTGTTTTGGTTTTCAAGCACAGCCACTCTGTTTTCTAGACATTTGACATATTCCTTTTTCTTCCTGCGGCACTCACGTGCTGCCTCCCTGTAGACAAAACAGGATATTCAAATTCAAGTCAATATGCAAATATGGCTCACCAATTTTAGATGTTGTTAACATAGGCTAAACTGGATGGCATAACAATTTGGGCACTCCAGCAAATACAGTTCTCCTTTCTAGGCAGGTAAGCAGTATCTTTTATTGAGTTCAACATTTCTGCTAGGTAAAACAAAACAAGTAAGCAAAAAGCCTCTTGAATGAGTGATAGTGAGGATGCCTAGAATTAAATAGGGCTGAATAAGAGTTCTGCGAGAGGCCAGAAGAATACAACAATGCATGACATTAGAAGATGCCATTTAAATCTCTTGCCAAAAGAGGGCTGTAAGAATGAGATGTTGCTCAAAGGTTAGTGACTACATATATACTTTTTTTAAAAAAAATGATAACAGTTCAGGCAGCTTTCTATTGAGTGGAGGAAGATCCACTTGAACAAGCAGTCCTAAATTATACTTCCTCAATTACAAATGCATAT
This sequence comes from Elgaria multicarinata webbii, assembly GCF_023053635.1. Taxonomy (NCBI): domain Eukaryota; kingdom Metazoa; phylum Chordata; class Lepidosauria; order Squamata; family Anguidae; genus Elgaria; species Elgaria multicarinata. Next base: position 22,012,986 of record NC_086172.1, read on the forward strand.
ATATATATCAGTGACATTCTAGGCAGGAAGATGCAATCCAAATTAACACAAAGTTTAATTAACACAGAACTCCAGGCTTTATTTGAGAGCCAAATCAATGACATCATCCCCCAGAGCTCGTGGCAGGAAACTCAAATCTCAGGCTTATTCCTTCAAGCTGGCAACAGCAGCAACACACATGTATGCGATGCACACACTGCTTGCTGCTGGCCTTTCTCTGCAGCCTTTCCTTTCCTGAGGTGGAAGAAACAACAGTAGCCACAGCGATCCACCCATCCTTCCTACGATCACATTTGTCTGATGGGGCTGCACTATCAGAAGGATGACATATGGCACCAACTGCTGCTGCATGCACCTGACATTGCCAACATTGGCTCCTTCTCTTGAGGGAAGCCAGCCAAGAGTCTACCAAAAATATTTTAAAACTCTTCCTCTAAAACATCTAATGCTGGATTCAGGCCACCACGACCAGCTAGAACAGCCACAGAGTTCCGATTTGTATTCTGATCCCATGCTGTTTGGATACTCCTGCAATTAAATCTATTAACAAAGGGTTCAGGAATTTGAAACACAACAGTGTTAAGTTATCATTCTGCACTGGGTATTTAAGAGTGCACTCCTATGCCTGTATACTTATAAGTAAGCTTCAGCGTTCAGTGGGTTTTACTAGCTAGTCAGTGTGTTTCAGAATGCAGGCTTAGGGCTCATCTACACCAAGCAGGATATTGCACTACGAAAGTAGTATATAAAAGGCTGGAGCCACACTACTGCTTTATAGCGGTATTGAAGTGCACTGACAATTGTTGGGGCCCATTGACACATACCATATACCGCTTTCATAGTGCTATATCCTGCTTGGCGTAGATGTGTCCTGGGCCCCAACAGTTGTCAGTGCACTTCAATACCGCTATAAAGCAGTAGCGTGGCTCCTGCCTTTTATATACCACTTTCATAGTGGAATATCCTGCTGGTGTAGATGAGCCCTTAGTTGCCTAACAGGGAGAATTTCAGCAGGTGGAGTTTCTCCTGCCACAGACTTGATATGTTGCCCAACTCCATATTTACCTAGTAAAAAATCCCATCGGGGCTTATTCCACCCATAGGAGGACAACATTCTTGTGAGGTTCCACCAATAATGTTACATTGTTACATAGTGAGTGAAATACTTAATCACACCAAGACAGAGTGGTGTAATCTATCTGTCAGGGCAGTTTTGAGGCAAAATTGGGTAATTCCACGTAAACCATGCTGCTGTCTGGCTTGAAATCAATTTGGTGATGGATGACATAGGTGATATATGTTTTATACAGATGACTTGCAGTTGGTCTGTTTTTCTTTCTTGCCTAGACTCTAGCTTAAATTCAAATTGTTGGCAATCTTCTCTGAATTTGTGTCTTTCTCCTTTTTTGACTGACATTTCGGCAAGGTATTTTTGGGGTGTGGTTAGATGAGGGAGGTACGATACCTTGCATTTCACTGTGAGGGCTACAGATTGGTGTGAATCGAAGCTGCCGTTAGTAGCCTCAGTCTGTATGTATTTTTCAAACACAACCCAATTTCTAACCACGCCCTCACTTCTGTCTTGCAATAAATCCTTTTATAGGATTTCAGGGTAGGCTGGAGGAGGGATTTGCTGGTCTGCATCAGGCAGAAATATGTCTTCATCCAGCACAGCACACAAACCTGTTCTTCATTAGACGGACTTCTCTCTTTCGTGCTGCTTCCTCTGCTGGTTGGGTGGGAAGTGCTGGGGAGGACGCCATGACGACACCAGGTGCGATGGTGCTTGTAGGTGCTGTGCGAATCTGGTAGGTCTGGACGTCCCCTGAGGCAGCTAAGAAGAAAAGCCGTCAGGGAAAAGAGGAGTGTGAGATTTGACAGCTCTGGTAGACTACACTGTTAAAAAAAACAGTGTGAGGGTCACAATCCTATGCATGTTTGTTAGATCAATGTTCTTTTCACCCAAGGACGAGATCCAAACAGCCCTTAAGCACGACTCCACCATTCCAACGACAGAGGGTTCAAAAGCGCTTTATTGATCTAACATGTTTAGACAAAAACAAGTGCCACAATTTCCAGCGTGGCCCAGCCAACACGACTGGCTGGAGGAATACTGGGACTTGCAGGGCTTTTTTCTGTCTATACATGCGTATGATGGCAACCTGAATAACTATTATCTATTCAGACTGCAGATCCCTTCCTACATTACCTGAAGTGGCATGGCTGATATCTCCTCCACAGCGCTCTCTTGCCACACTGCAAGTGTATAAAACTTCTGACCATCGGCTCACATCACATGTCAGTGAAGCCCCTGCCCCCTTCTCTCTGCCCTCCTAACCCTTCTCAGTTTCTTTCTCCTTATCTCTCTTTGCAGCTTTGCCCATCCCTGCCTATTCTTGACTTTCTCACCCCACTTCAAATAATTTCCCCACCTCTTAGGGCATGTCTACACCGGGGAGGAGGATCTCGCGATATGCTAATTGCAAGATCCTCCCCCTCAGTCCACATGGGCCGCGCAACATCCCGGGCATCGCGCCTGTTGTGGCGGCCATTTTTTCTTTTACAAACAAGAAGAGGAAATTAAGTTTTTTTTAAAAAAAAGCCCCACTCCTGCTCCCCACTCCCGATGGGCACGGAGCGCCTGAAGAGCTCCGTGCCCCATTCCCAGCTCCTTGAACTGGGACAGCTGCCCACACCTCCCGTGGTCTCAGGATGATCCTGAGACCACGGGAAAAATCGGGCTCAAAGCCATCCCGGTTATCCAGGGGAAATGGAGGGATCTTCCCTCCCTGCCCCCGGGATCCCCTGTGTGTCATGTGGACGCACAGGGATGATCCCAGGGTGCAGACATGCCCTCAGTTTTTTCTTCTACATCTCCTATCCCTTCTGTGATTCAAAATATATCCTCATCTCCTTGGCTTCTTCCATCAAATTCTACCTGCCTCTTCACACAGGTGGCCATCTTATTTCCAACATTCCAATCTTTCTGAGACAGGAGGAAGGGGGGAGAGCGACGCAACTGAGTGTGCTCTGTTGAGGCCTCCATTGCCTTTAATGGGGCAAAGAAATATATTCATTAAAAATCAACGGAAGTGAGTTTTGAAAAAAGAAAAGCCATTCCACCAACTAGAAGGACAGGGAGACAAGATCCCACCACTGGATTGAAGGGTAAGGGTCCCAATTCAGAGCTTTTAGTGCGCAAAGAAATGGTCACCACCCGGAAGAAGAGTCATTTTGAGCCAGAGAGGCTTTTCCCACTTTGGTACTTTGAACTGCCATCCTGCCCTCAATATTTCACCAATCTTCTTGAAACGCGCAGGGTATGTAAAACAAGCATTTCTTTCTGGCAGATCTCATTTTCAAAAAGATTGGTGAAACATTTTCCATTTTATGAACGTCAGAATGACCCACCCCCAATTACAGCCTTAACATTGTGGAATGTTAATCTTCCCAATCCCCAATCTTTCCCAGAAGCCATTCCTTTGTTTCTCCTGCCTGTTCCAATACCCGTACCACATTATATACTAGTGTTGTCAAGCTGGTTATCCTTGTTGGTCTTTGCCTGCCTCTGTATTTTCTGCATATTATTCCCCAAAGGCGTTGCCTCCCCCCACTGCCCCAACACATTTAGTTGACACACATGTTTTTTGTTAGTGAACAGGCACATTCAATTCCACTTAAATTAATTGCTGGTGCTTTCCAGGAGCCACAAGAGCAGAGCAAGTAAGCTCCAGTTTGTACGCCCTCACTTATTAAATTAGCTTGTAAATAATTATTTTGCTCCAAAAGTAAAGAATGTTCCCACCACTAATAGGTCACTGTTGCTGAAGACCACTTGGCAGTGCCAGAAACCAAACCATGAAGGAAGGACAAATAGTTTTTTTAAAAAATAACAGGCTATTGTCTAGATAGTAGCATACAGAACTGAAACCAAAACTATTGTTTGCCCTAGACAAACTACTTTAATCTATCACCCATTATTGCCAGAAAAAGTAGAGCATATTACACCTTTTGGAGCAGCAGAACTTTGCTCAGAAGTGTTATGCTTTACTAATTTCCTGTGTGCATGATGCTTCTCAATGGAAAAAAATAATTTCACAAATGAAGGGCATCTAGAGCAAATCTTGCACAAATCACTTAAGAATTCTCTTACCTTGTACAACAACTTGGTTGCTGGGTACAAGAATCTGTTGTCCATCAGTGGTCTGTGCATACTGTAAAATGGTGGTACCAGGCTGGGTTGCAGCTGCATTCGTCATGGTTAGAGTCTGCAGGCCCTGTACTCCATCCGTGCCATTGTTAGCTAATTGGATTGCACCTCCCTGGGTGATAGCAACTGAAAGCAGGCAGTTGAAAATCAACACTTAGAACGTCAACCTCCTCAATATCACACACACACACACACACCTGCTCCCCTATTCTGTATACGATACTGTGGTTCCTTGCGTAATTACATCTACTGAACAGTCAATGAAGGCAGTCCTAGTGCAGCTGACACAGAAATCACTACAAGGGCAGTGTTAAAAACCCTTGTCACCATTTTGCTACTGCTCTGTTTGAGTTTCTTGCACAAGTGTTGCAGCTGAGACTTCTCGTGCATTTTTTTTAAAAGCCTCATTTACAGTGGAACCCTACACATATCTACTCAGAAGTAAGCACCATTGCGTTTTATGGAACTTATTCCCAATGTAAGTGTGTATAGCATTGCAGCTTTAGAAAGGTTGTCCTTCTGTAGCATAAAAGCTGTTATTTGATGGGCAGAAGAAATACAGTTGACTAAACAAGAAATATTTACAGTTCTGTACAACATGTAGAAGAGTGTAACTTGATATGTGCATTCATGTTCACAACTTGTATTTTAACAGTTCAGTGGTATTTAGACACTTCGAATACTGATCTTTACTATCATTATGTATTTACTGTGTGACTCCTGAGTTTTTCAATGTGAAAAAATGCACAATTAGCAATAGAAAATTAGTTACAAACATCCACTGACATAATCAAATATTGCAAAGTAATCTACTCCTTATATGCCTATGGCAAGCTCTGTTAATTCCAATGGTAAAGAATTGTTTTATTTTATTCTCTTCTCATCTCTATACTTCATGCATATATGTTTTGCCCTTCTATTTACACCCTTTCCTCAGTCAGATCTCCATTCTATTATTACCATCGTTGCCTCTTCACTCAGTTTCTTTTTATTATTCACATATTGATTATTATTCACATTTGCATGTAACAGCGGCAAAGACACTTTCAATTTGAATACGCAACTGCCAATCAACCCGATTGCAGGTTGATTTGTGACATGCAAGCATGGACACCATGGTTTTTTTGTGAAGTAAACAATGCAAACATAACCTACAATTAGTTCTTAGGTTAACTGTGGGCTGTTTAACCCACGAATAACCCATAGCACATCACAAGGCAACCTGTGATCTGGCGGACTAGCGACTGCATATTCGGATTGGAAGCAGCTCGTGCGCTGCCCATAACCCAGCAAAACTTTAATTAATCTACGATTTGCTACCGTTCCATGCTAACAGGCCCATAGATTCTCCTCTTCACTTTCTTTTCTATTTCGTTATGGTCTATCTTCGTTCATGAAGTTCCTCAGTCTGCTACACCTCATTCAGACTGCAGCAGGAATACCGTTACCACATGGTCCCTCATTCAATGCTTCTAGCATAGACTCCTCATTATCGCCACATATACGCCCATCCATTCATGCAGACAATACCTGCATGCACAGCATTGCCATATTGATGGTGGATATCAGCAACACCAGTCCCTAAAAGAAAATCAGGACCACACTGGGGACCAGGGCAAACAATTATCACAAGCACTACGCCCTCAGTCCTCCCACCCAGCCTTGAAAGTTTACCAAGTAAGGATGATCCACATGGCAACACACTTCACATGATAATTGCAACTAGGACATGAAAGCATGCTTGCATGCAATAGCTGTTGCAGAGCAATGGTCACAGAACCAGGGTCAATTATCACTTGATAAACTATCACTTCAACTGCTTTTGTCATATGGTCTTAGAGCCTCATGTGGTGCAGAGTGGTAAGCGGCAATTACTGCAGCCGAAACTCTCCCCACGGCCTGAGTTCGATCCCAGCGGAAGCTGGTTCTCAGGCAGCCAGCTCAGGTCGACTCAGCCTTCCATCCCTCTGAGGTCGTTAAAATGAGTATCCAGCTAGCTGGGGGAAAGGTAACCGCGACTGGGGAAGGCAATGGCAAACCACCCCGCTACAAAAGTCTGCCAAGAAAACGTCACCGAAAACAGGCGTCCCTCCAGGAGTCAGCAATGACTCAAGTGCTTTGCACGAGAGGTTCCTTTCCTTCCTTTCCTTAGTGGCAAAGTGGCACATGCTAACAGAGCATCCCAAAGCTACACTTCTCTTTCCTATGTATGAGCTACCCCTACCCTCCACACCTTCCCTTGGTAACATACCTGAAGGGGTTTATGCTATCCTTCCGAGAAACGTTTGCCCAGAAAAAAATACCTTCAGGACAGAGTATTCGCAGATTCCATTAGCTCTGCTCCCTTCTTCAGGTGCTGCTCAAGTACCCCCTTGTGTGCTACTATTATCCCATTTCCTCACCAAAGGTGTTGGGATTGGCCTTTGGCAGAGGTGGCACCTTTGCAACCAACATTATGTACATTTCTGTTCTGCTGCAGTGCTCATCGGACTGGGTTGTTACTGCCTTTTGGCTTCTTTCTATATATTTCCAGCATGCCTGACACCACACTTTAAATCCTAACAGTGGCAAACATGGGGCTTTGGACGTTTTTGAGCACATTGGAAGAATTCATAACACAAATCCTAGGCTTCCTTTATTTTTTAAATTAAAACTTTGATGCGCTCTTCCTCCCCAATTAAGAAATGAAAAACGCAAACCACGTACTGTATTGCCCACTGCTGGTTTGGTAAATTGGAGTTGGCACCGTGACAGTCGTGATGGCAGGTGCTGCTGCTTCCTCCTCAGATTTTTCTTCTTCAATCCTTGGCACGCCTGGGGCATCCGAGGACAAGTCGTTCAAGATTTTTCTAAAAGGGAAAAATAGTGGGAATTTTTTTACCCAATTCTAGTGGCTACCATGTTTCTGAGCAAGCTCAATGTGCCTCAAATCAAGAAGTAATATGTAAGGACAAGAACTGGGGTTACATTGAGTAAGAATATATGATGAACCCTGGTAGCTCAGATCAAGGATCCACCTTGTGGAGAATCATTTCTAATAGTGGTCACCTATGAAGGCAAGAGCCCTCTCCCGCTGTTTACCCCTACAGTGTAGAGAGGCAGTGTGGTGTAGTGGTGAGAGTGTTGGACTGAGAGTTGGGAGATCCGGGTTCTAGTCCCCACTCGGCCATGGAAGCTCACTGGGTGACTTTGGGCCAGTCACAGACTCTCAGCCCAGCCTACCTCACAGGGTTGTGGTTGTGAGGATAAAATGGAGCGGAGGAGGAGGATAATGTATGATGCCTTGGGTTCCTTGGAGGAAAGAAGGCAGGATATAAATGCAATTAATAATAATAATAATAATAATAATAATAATAATAATAATACAGCAACTGGTATTCAGATGTGAGTGCTGAATCTGCAAGTTCCATTTAGTCCCATGGCTATTGATAGACCTATCTTCCATGAATCAGTCTTGTGGCTGTGAATTTCAAAAGTCAATGATTTAGTAGTGTGTAAAGAAACACTTTCTTTATCCTGAATGCTTTAGCTTTTCCTCAAAAGAAAGTTGCTCCAACTTCTCTATCGTATGGTTGCCCCTTTCTGTACTTTTCCCAGGTCTACAATATCCTTTTTGAAATGGGGAGACCAGAACTGTACACTGTATTCCAAAAGCCATAGATTTCTATAAGGTTATTACAACATAGAATTATCTATGCTTAATCGTTGCTATTGCACACTGAATTGAAGTTTTAATGGAATTATTCATAACTATTCACAATCACCCCAGACCTTTTCTGGTTTGTGATTGCTAGGCCAGTTTAGATTCCATCAGTGTATGAATCGTGCAGAATCAATGGGCCAGTTTGCACAATCAAACAGTCCACTGTGGCTTTATTTAAGCCATTGTGGCTTATGGCACGTGCGGGTGGCCACTTTGAATAATCTTGCAGACAAGCAGGCAGTTTGTGGTGCTGTCCAAACCTAAGGACTATGGGTTATGCAACAGTTAAATAGAAGCAGCAGTAAGAACAACTACAGCAAATATGTATTAAGCATTGAAAAGGTTAGGTACACAACAAGATAACTCCAATTCTAAATTAAGACGCAAGCAGATCATGAAGAGTTAAACAACCCTAAAACAGGTCATAAGTTCTGCAAAGGTTGTTCAACCCTCACATATAACCCACAGTCCCCGGGTTCAGACAACATGACAAGCCACATTCAGGATGGCGCCTGTGGGCATCACAGCTCATTATGGCTTTCATAAGCCACAACAAGCTGTGGCAAATGGGCAAACTATGTCAGCGAGAACAAAGGTGTCTCTGGACAGTTGGATCTGATTCCCAACAGTTGGAATTGATAGAAGATGTAGGAATCTCTACCTTAAATAGGTATAGACATAGGTAGTGTGGTGTAGTCGCTAAAGTGTCAGACTGAGAGTCAGGAGATCTGGTTTCTAGTCCCCACTCAGTCATGGAAGCTCACCAGGTGACTTTGGACCAGTCACAGACTCTCAGTCTAGCCTACCTCCCAGGATTGTTGTTGTGTTGATGAAATGGAGAGGAGGATTACGTATGCCACCTTGGATTCCTTGGAGGAAAAATGGCAGGATATAAATGTAATAAATAAATGTTGCAGTAGCAGCAGCAGCAGTAACAACAACAACTATTTATTAAGAATTGAAAAAGCTAGGTAGCTCAAAATCTAAATCAGAAAAGACACAAACAGATCTTGAGGAGCAGAAGAGAAGCAGAAATAAAACTTAGAGAGGTGCGGAGTGTGCTGAGCCTAGAAATCAATTTAAGAAAAGAAAAAAAAAGACATGTTTTGAACAGGAGAATAAAAAGTGAGAATATTAGGGGAAGAACAGCAAATGGATTGTTACAAGAAAGGATCGTTACAAGGAAAGATGAGTCTGAGCAAGTACACCAGGAACCATAGAGTGAAGGGAACTAGGAGAACTATTAAGAGACCAAAGAGAGGATGGATATTATGGAGTTACAATAAACTGAAGGGATTTCTAAATCAAGGTAAACTTCTAGCACAGCCTTGTCCAATCTGGTGCCCTCCAGATATGTTGGACTGCCACTCCGGGAAAACCCCAACTAGCCATGCTGGGACTTGCAGTCCAACACATCTGGAAGGCATCAGACTGAGGACAGTCGTTCTAGTGAATGCAGAAGGGATACAAGAACCTGTGAAGATAAAAGAAAGATGGGAAAGGTGTGGTCAACAGTGCAGGCAAAAGGAAGGAGCCAGCTAGGAGTAAGAAGTAAGAGGTTGAGGGAACAACTCATCATATTATATAGCGTTAGGATCTGATTTCTTGCCCAGGTCGATCTTGGAAATATGTCACTGCCTGATTAATATCAGGGATACATTAGCATTTCCCCACTGTGGTGCAACTCTGCAACAGATTGGCCAAAAAAATGTGCAGTGTCAGGGACTTGTTTGAGACTTGTTCTACTTTACTGTGAATGCTAAACTCCATAAAACAAAACAAAAGTTATGGTAATGCTAATGATCTCCTACTCTTATATGTATTTTCTTCACAAACTGGTTACCCAGAAAAGGGTCTGTGCTGTTATATCCTGGTCCGTTACATCTCCCTCTTCTAAGCAGGCAGATAATGTTTACAATGAATAAGCTTTATACAGACACCATGAGTGTGCCACAGTAAATTCTGTCCTGTACTCTCGTAGAATATCTCAACGCTCCATTTGATGAGTGTTTTATTGCACGCTCGTTACTGGACACTCACAGAGTTTGCTCAGGTCCCTCACATGACGTCGTCTGCCTCCCGCACGCCTTCCACCCCTTCTGTTCTTCCTCGTGCAACAAAAAATCCCCTCTTCAAGTCCGATGCTTTTTTAAACTCGGAATCACTGCTCTCTCCTGCTGCAGCGCCATTATAACAGTGGACACAATGGGCTCATGCAACTTGTGTACTTCCTCTTTTGAAAAGAGGAAGTAACTGAGGAATGAAAACACGAAGGTAGGGAGCGTGTTAACCCCCCGGTGTGATGGAGTTTAAAGAAAGCAATTAAGAAAACTAAAAACCTAATACAACTGACTTCTGGTTGGCATGTCACCAGATACTAATTATATGAAGGTATCCCTAGGGGTAGTTAGTAAATTCTTTGTATGCTGTTCTGCTGCATGTCTGTAACAGAAAATAAATTCCTACCTGTAGGAAGGTCGCCTAGAAAGAATTTCTCTGCGTTTCTGGGAGTCTGTGACACTGTCCACAGATTCCTGTGAATCTTCGCTTTCTGCAATAGTGGAGATCTAGATATAAGAGCACAGTAATGTTACCATTTTAAATATATTTAACGCGGGTCAGGTTTAAAGGTGAGAATATGATTGAACTGGCATCAAAATGTCATTTTCTATACATGAAAAATCTGCAGGTTTAAGAAATTGTGATCGCCTATCACTTCTGGACATTCTGAAACACGGAGGCATGTTTAATTTATTTATTTATTTATTTATTTATTACATTTTTATACCGCCCAATAGCCGAAGCTCTCTGGGCGGTTCACAAAAATTAAAATCATCATAAAACAACCAACAAGTTAAAAATACAAATACAAAATACAATATAAAAAGCACAACCAGGATAAAACCATGCAGCAAAATTGATATAAGGTTAAAATACAGAGTTAAAACAGTATAATTTAAATTTAAGTTAAAATTAAGTGTTAAAATACTGAGTGAATAAAAAGGTCTTCAGCTGGCGACGAAAGGAGTACAGTGTAGGCGCCAGGCGGACCTCTCTGGGGAGCTCATTCCACAACCGGGGTGCCACAGCGGAGAAAGCCCTCCTCCTAGTAGCCACCTGCCTCACTTCCTTTGGCAGGGGCTCACGGAGAAGGGCCCCTGTAGATGATCTTAAGGTCCGGGTAGGTACATATGGGAGGAGGCGTTCCTTCAAATAACCTTAACAGTTATTCAGGGAATATGAAATTCTATAAACCCTAGCCTCTGGGACATCAAGGGGATGTTACAAACAAGAGATGTGCTTTGTAGCAGATGGCAGATATGGGATCCTTATCAGATTGGGTCTGGCTAGCATTTGCTCACCTTGATGATAGCTGAATATGAAACATTATATAGAAAAACTGTGGCAAAGTCTGCTTATTTTAAAAAAAACCCACAAAATGTTATTTTTAATTTGAAAAAGCCCATTTTTATAGATATTGACAAGGTTATCAGCTGCCTTCATCTGTGGGAAATAAATAGCTTAAGAACTACAGGTAGATTAGCAGTTTAGGTTTCACTCAATTTAGTATAACCATGAAGGATTGTGAAACATTTGGCTTTATATTTCAACATTCCTACTGCATTCTTGCCTTTAATCTGCTTCTTCTAAATTCCAAACACTTTGTTATCTGTCTGTTATCTTGTTTCACTGTAGTTAGAAATTCCTGCATGCCGTCTGAAATCTGGTGGGCTTCACATGTCAAAGAGGATAAATCTGAAACCTACTTTTAGTGACCTGAAGTATAGACAGAAGAAACCACAGAACTCATGAAGTGCAATGGGAGAGCAGTGGTCATTATCAAAATAATCTCATTTTGGGGATGTATCTATGGCAGGGGTGGGTAGAATTGCCTACAGAAGGGTACAAAAAATAAAGAGCCCTGCTGAGTTAGAACCAAGGTTTATCTAGCTCAGCATCCTATTTCTAAGAGTGGCCAAACAGATGCTTCTAGGACATCTACAGATGGATATTCTAAATAGTTTCTGTTTTAATGTTAAATAGCAAAGGACTCTGAGAGTATTTCGGAGCCTGTTCGGGAGGAGAACCAGATTAAACACCCAGATTTTTAAAGTATCATGGACTACTGAAAGCTTTTAAATCTAACCCAAGGGTGAGAAAAGTTTTTGTGATCCAGAAACTACACTACCTATTTAAGAATAGCTAGAGGATGACACCCCAAAATGCACATGCAAATGCATTGTTTCCTTCACACAACATCCGTTCCAAACAAGTACCTGCCCCCTTTCACCAGGAAAGGCTACTCCTTTCTCGTGGTGAGAATGCAAATGTGAGAGTGTCGGTTTCCCACCTACTACTTGCTCCACTGAAGGTTTCAGATATAGAAAGGGGGGGGGGGTGTTATAAAGCCAGTAGCCTTGCTCCTAGCCTCCATGCCTGAGCCACAGGGAAGTCCTTCTCAGCTGATACCTGTCGGGCTTTATTTATTTATTTATTACATTTTTATACTGCCCAATAGCTGAAGCTCTCTGGGCGGTTCACAAAAATTAAAACCATGAAGAGCATAAAAAACAACCAAGCATCTAAAAACACAAATACAACACAACCAGGATAAAACCACACAGCAAAAATTGATACAGGATAAAATATGGAATTAAAACAAAGTTAATTTAAGTTAAATTAGGTGTTAAAATACTGAGAAAATGAAAAAGGTCTTCAGCTGGTGACGGAAAGGGTACAGTGTAGGCGCCAGGCGAACCTCTCTGGGGAGCTCGTTCCACAACCGGGGTGCCACAGCGGAGAAAGCCCTCCTCCTAGTAGCCACCTGCCTCACTTCCTTTGGCAGGGGCTCACGGAGAAGGGCCCCTGTAGATGATCTTAAGGTCTGGGCAGGTACATATGGGAGGAGGCATTCCTTCAAATAACCTGGCCCCAAGCTGTTTACGGCTTTGAATGTTAGTTCCAGCACTTTGAATCAGGCTTGGACCTGGACTGGCAGCCAATGAAGTTGTAGATGGACTGGCATGATGTGGTCTTGCCGGCCAGTCCCTGTTAGTAAACGGGCTGCCCTGCTTTAAATGATGCCCATCAAGCAGCACATACGCCTTCCTCCCACCCCCCCACAAGACAACCAGGTCTTGCCAAGTTGGAAGAAACAGGGGATCATAAGAGATGAGGCTGCAGCTCCAATCTGTCATGCTTGCTGCTGCTGCCACAGCTGCTCCCCTGTCTAGGCACTGGGCCTTGCATCACTCTCTGGCTAACCTGGAGAGTTCCTCCTCGCTCCTTTGTCAGTCACACTGGACTGATTGATTGCACAGACCAGCCAATCATCTTGGACTCCGCCCGGGATGCTCTTTTCCTTCATGCATGCACTTTCGACAGTTCCTTGCAAGGCCAATCCAACAGCTTCTAGGTCTCCTTCTGCAAGCTGCCTCCTCTTACCACAGTACATTATTCTGTGGCTCAAGCCAGACCAGACCTACTTCCCTTAGAAACGTTATATTGGTTGATGTAGGCCACGGAGATGGGGAAGAACAAAAGCAGAGTGGATCCAAATTAAATGATCAGAGGAGCCAGGGCGAACTTAAGCCTCTAGTCCCGTCCTGAACATGCAGTGTTGAAGTCACTTTTTCATCTTACGTAGCACAAATTACCTATTATCTACGGCCTTAGCTAGACCTAAGGATTATCCCAGGCAAATGGAGGGGTCGTCCCTGCCTGCTTCCGGGATCCCCTGTGTGTCACTTGGATGTACAGGGATGATCCAGGGATATAGGCCTGGTCTAGCCATGGCCTATGAAACAGCAAAGGAGACTTGCTACAAGGGATAGCTTAGAATTTCCTTTCAAAAACTTAACTGGACATGTCATAGGTACATGCTGACTAATGAAGCTCAGTATACAACAATTTGGGTAGTGTTTCGATGCTTTATGAGATAACATAGTTTTAAAAATTCTTTTACATGTACCTGAACTGTCTGGACTTGCGGAGACTGAATAACGGATGGCTGAGCAGCCTGAATAACGCCATGGACTTGAACTGTCTGCCCATTAGGCAGCTGTACTAAGGTCACAGTGGGAGCAGACGATGTTGCATGAGCTGCTGGCATAGATACCTAGGAAAGAGAGAGTGTGACTCAACATTGCAAAAAACAACAACAACACAGCACTAGAAGAATGTAATTCCCCATTGTGTTGCAAAACTCTGATAGCCAGGTATCTTTGGATGGGACATATGAGCCACCCTGAATGTTTTATCAAGCAAAAATGGTCTTCAGGCAATAAATAGCTCTTGCAAGAAGCCATTATGAAAATATACAGTTGCAAATGGTTATACATGCCTTCCTTTGAAACATCTACTAGTATCACTAAAATTGTTTATATATTCCCAGTAATACAGATGAGTGTAAGAGTAAGAGCTTTGCTTGCTGCTGTAGGTCTATAGGTCACAGAATTAAAAAGTTTTTAAAAATGGAAAACATTCAAGCTGTATAATCTTGGACATCTAAGAACCCTACATGATGCATGCAGAAATTGTGAAATTACATGTAGTCCATCATGCACCAGAAGAGGTCGGTTTCCTGGGGACAAATGCCAAAGGAATGTATATACCTTCAGTCTTACAGTTTTAGTACTGGCTTCATATTCAAGCTGGTCATCAACCAGTGCTGGGTATGAATGTTGGAAGTCTCACACTCAAATCCCTGCTTGTTCATGAAGATTACAATGTAGTCTAATCTACTCAAAATAGAGGCTGGTTTCACACATCACACTACCCCATATGCTACGCTGGGTAGGCAGTTATGCAAGCAACCTTCTATGGTCCTCCTAGATGATCAGGCAAACAAGCTTCAGGATAGTTTATTTCATCCCTCCTCTTCCTGTAGTCCTCCCAGACAGGTATCCCAGCTTCCTTTGCAGCGGGAATACAGATCACTTGAGAGGAGCAGAATGGCAGCAGTAAGTTTGGCTACTCTTGCAAAGCAGCTTTGTCGCTGATCTCCACGACCCATGCTGTGTGATAGACAACATGCTACCCCACCATAGGCAATTTCTCAGACTGTGGGTTCTCAGGGCGGCTAATTTGGGGGAAATAACGCACAATGGAGCCCCCCCCCAGAATCTCACAGACAACATGCTTAACCCGTCATGGGTTGTTATGGAAAACGCCCCATCATAGCTTAGCATTTTGTGTGAGTCAGAGAGAATGAATGAGCACTGCAAAGTGCGATGAACATGATTACTATTACTAATGACTGTGAAATCTGAATATTTCTCTATTAGAAGATCGGTCTAGCAACTGCACGTTTCCCCCCTTCCTAGCCTTTCCAGAGTAACCTTTACTAGCTCAACACCATATGTACTGGAATTTTGTAAAGTTGATTTTAATAATACTGATGTTTATTTTTTCCAATCTCAAGACTGTTACTCAAAGGCCATTTCTGGATGGCCATATCTCAGCTTAATAAGCTGAGATATGCACAAGCATTTTGATTGCACACACTGTTTCCTGCTTTATCACAATTGGAAAATAATATAATAATAACAATAACAACAACAACAACCCGCCTCTCCCTTTGGATTGAGGCAGGGAACAACATTAGTACAACAAATCAAAACATCTTAAAAATTCTTGGGTTTCACATTCATCTGGGTAGGCCTGCTGGAAAAGGCTAGTCTCTAAAGCTGTCTTAAATTCAGAGAGAGAGAAAGAGAAAGAGAGAGAGAGAGAGAGAGAGAGAGAGAGAGAGAGAGAGAGAGAGTTAATTTTATGAATCTCCTCCGGCAAGCCATTCCACAGTCTGGGGGCGACAGAAGAAAAGGTCCCTTGGGTAACAGTTGTCAGCCTAGTTTTGGCTGACTGAAGTAAGTTCTCCCCAGAGGACCTGAGTGTGCAGGGCGGACTGCAAGGCGATCCTGCAGGTAACCTGGACCCAAAACATGTAGGGCTTTAAAGGTAATGGCCAACATTTTGTACTTTGCCCAGAAGCTAATAGGCAGCCAGTGAAGTGATTTTAATGTTGGGGTAATATGCTCACCCCTAGATGTACTGGTGGACCAATCTGGCTGCCATATTTTAAACTAATTGAAGTTTCCGAACTAGTAGCCCTATGTACAGCGCATTGCAGAAGTCGAGCCTTGAGTCTTCCGACTCTAGGAAGGGGCGCAGCTGGCGCAACAGCCGAAGCTCATAGTAGGCACTCATACAAATTATGATTAGTAGCTATGGAAGAAGAAAGTATATTTTCAATTTTTGTGAACTGCCCAGAGAGCTCCAGCTATTGGGCGGTATAGAAATGTAATAAATAAATAAATAAATAAAGGATATTAAACCAACTTCAAATTGGCTTGTTTCAAAGCTGGTAACTACGATTTCCCAGTTCAGATGAAATGAGAAATGATGGTTAACTGGAGATGTCTAGGTTTCTTGTTGTGCACCACAAAGGGAGGAGAGGAGAGTTTGTGTGCAAGGAAAAGTTTTGTGCATAAATCATCTTAATAAGTCAAGATATGATCATTTCAACCAAGTGTAAATGAGTTCAATTTGTGGCAATTAATCTAGTTACAGCCTTTCACTTTTCAGATTCCATAAGAAATGTTACTGTTATAAACATTAATTGACCGCAATTCTTTTTTGAGTTTCGCTTTAATATTCAATGAGAGTTATGTGTTGACGTAATTCATTGGACTTGTCTTGCCTACTAGCCCGTTCAGAATAAATGTGGCTGGAAAGTGGCAACATGCCAGCAGTAGAGCAGCTGGAAGCATTACCCTCAAATCCCTACCCAGAAGCCTCTGTGGTCATGCTTAGCACAGAAGAGGGATTAGGACAAGGTGTCTGTGCACATGTGCGTCCAGCCTAACAACTCACTATTTACTGCTGGACTGGCATTCTGGCATGGCTGGTCTTAACTATTACCCTAGGCAGTAATCGCCTCCGTGAGTGAAACTTTGGTATGCGGGTAGGGAATCTGCAAGGCAGCTGATGCCATTTAGGTGACTGGGTTGTCAAATCAACCAGGGAGGTTCTTCCCTTTTTAAAAACAAGACAAGGGGGAAATGTCTGTTTTGAAATGGGAAAATTGAGAACGCGGGGATGGAGAAAACAGCACACACAGCAAATCAGTCCAAAAATGAATTCGTACCTGGGCTAATGTTGCAATTTGTGGCTGCGCCTGTACAGTCATCTGTTGGCTTTCTGCTTCTGTAACAGCCGCGTCTCCACTCTGTTGGTTCTCTGCGCCAGATTCCATGGTCATTTAGTTATCTAAAATGATAATGATTTGCAGCATTATTATTATTATTGATTTAACTCTTTCATGTGAACTCTGTAATTTTCATTTTTAAGTTTAAATTATAAAATTTGCACTGGATGTTAAATGCCCTATTAATTATAGTTACCAATTCAATGCCCTATTAATTAGTTATATTAGAACTTTTGCTTACACATCTACTGATTGTGGCAGTTCTGGTGGGAATTAAGAGAGAACAGTGAAAATGAATCAGGAGTGACACACACCAAAAGCACAACCCTGATCCGCTTATGGATGCTGCCTCTATAATGATGCTGGGGGATCCCCACTTCCCTCTCAACCCCCACCCCCCAGACGAAAGCCCCCTGCATTCAGCATGTCTCCCTGATCCTTGGGAGAGCCCTTCTGAGGGGAAGGGAAGTCAGCTTCCACCAGCACCGTTTCACATGCTTTTGCTTTGGATCCAATTCTTTGCTTCCTATGTTACACATGATATCCAAGAAACACAAGATCAACATGGCTGGTCAAATGAAAGATCAAAGTAACATAAAAAGAGAGTTACTTACAACCTATGTGGCAAAACTGTATCTGCAAAGTCAGAGTTGCAACAAAATGCCAACCAAGAATTTCTGGCGTGAACTAAGCCCAATTATGATTTTGTAGAAGATTAGTTAGCTATGACAAGGAACGACATGCTACCTTTCACAACATTCCTTTTAATGTGACATCAGAATTAAACAGAATGATTTATGAACCCAGAGAGCTAGAAAGGACTTGGTTTCAATGAAATGTTTAATATTTAGCACATCTGAACCCTCGTGATATCTAAATGAAATAAATACTAGCCCACTACAAGCAACAGAACTTCACCAGGCACACTAGCTATCGTGGGGAAAAATGCAGATGTCTGAGTGTTTCTCCTGAAACAAAAGGAACAATGAAGCTTATGGGGGGGGGGGGGGGAAACAGGTGGCAGGAACTTTTGCAATGGTTTACTGATCTGTATGTTATAGCAAACAACGGTTTTCACAAAAGTGAAAACTGAAGATGAAGCCACATATGACAGCTGAGATTCTACAGTTCATTCCCCATCTTTGAACGAGGCCACTGTCTTTAGTACCACTCTGGTAGAAATACAATCTGTACTGCAAGAAATTCACTGGTTACCATTTAGTTTCTGGGCCCAAATTTAACATGTCCAGGATATCTGAAAAATGCCTTTTCCGATCTATATCTCCCTATGCTTTAAAATCTAGAAATGAAGCCTGTTTGTGGGTTGCACCACCATCAAAGGGGACACTGGTCGCTACTGGAAACAGGACATTTTTTGTGGTGGTCCTTTGATGGGAATTTCTTCCCATCAGAAATAATATCCACTTGATTGGACCTTTTAGGCAGGCAACAAATACTTCTTTTAAGATATACTTTTGGGTTACAGGTGGTTGGAAGCCACTGTTTTCAAAGGTAGAGCCATTTTATTTTGTGACTGCTTTATTTTTAACTTACTAATTGCAATTCTTATATTTAGGTTGTGAGCTTATTTAAGAAATCTGGTAGAAAATGCCATTTTATGAATTTGATTGAAATAGTCTCTTGGATTGAGAGACTAACTACAAGTCATGCATTGCTTTAGAAAAGATTGTGAACAGATTAAACGTACAAATAAAATTAGAAAGTGAAGATTTAGTTTTGCTGCTAAAGAAAAATTTATTTAGATCAATATTATTCCCTTTTCTTCTGGTACAATAGGACTGTTAGCATAATCCAGCATCACCACTTGATTGTTTAGAAACATATTATTTATCAAATACTTCATTGTTCTTACCTTTGTAACTCAAGAACTGAATTTCGAAACCACACATTCTTGGACAAGGCAAGTTCTAAAAAGGTTAATGAGAAAAGGAAACCCTGAAATATATTGAACACACTTCTTATTGCACAATGAACAAATCACTGGGCATATATGTTATTTCTATTTTTTAAAAAAGTGATGATAGGTTATCAGATCAAGAAGGAGGAAAATGCTCACCTTTATAGGATTATTTTTATTGTTGCTATCACTTCATTTCAGTTTGTTTCACACTTCATTTCAGTTTGTTTCACATTATAGAAGAGTCACAGGATTTGATGCCTACAAAGCTAGAGATGCTGGTACTTTAAGCATAAACAAGGCTGACAACTCTGTGACTAAGAAATCTACAAAGACCTAAAATTACAGATTTTATGCATCTTCTTCCTTCATTCCTTTTTTAAAGTAGTTGAAAAGCACCAGATCCAAACATTTCAGAATCAAATCTCTAGCCCGTTCTCAAATGGCCATAAAAGGCTGAAAAAGCAGGAAAAAGACCAAAATGCTAATCGCTGGAGTGTAGAAATGCTCCACTTAAACCAAAATTGCAAAGGTAGCAAGGAGACCACAATAAAGAAGCATGGATGTGCATACGGAAGGGGGAAAGCCAACTGTGCTTGCAGAGTCATTTACAGCACAATCCTATGCATCTTTACTTGGAGGTTAAGTTCCTCTGTGCTCAGTTAGGCTTACTCCCAGGAAAGCGGCAAAAGGTTGCAGCCCTCCTCAGTGGTAACGGAAGCCTGCATGTTCAGCCATTAATTATTTTAGGTCTCGACACTGAAAATTACCTTGTAATTAATGAGCACCGACGTACTTACTGATCAAAATGTCAACCGCCCAGAGAGCTTTGGCCATTGGGCGGTATAAAAATGCAATAAATAAATAAATAATGTTAAAATGAGTATATGATCACTATCAAATTTGGGATACATCCAAATTAAAAATGTCTATTTACAAACTAATTTTCAGGGCGAAAAATATTTAATTACGAAAGACTGCTGCTGCCATCACAGGTGTTGGCTTGGATCCTAACTAATTGCTCTGTGAACTGAAGAGCTCCTTCGACATGCAGAAGGGACTCTGATCCAGCAGACCTCCGCTGGAGGAAGAGGGGGGTGGGAAATGATTTTCACTGATGCCCCCTTCCCCTCTACAGGCCACTTAACCACTCCCCACCCTGTTTCAGATTTTGGGGGCTGTAGGAAGAAAGGGGAAATGCTAGAAATGGCCTCCCTCCCTCTGCCACGGGTGGAAACATTTCATGAGCGAAACTCCATTGAGGGGATGCCCCCGCAAGCCCACTTCTCTAATTTCCAGGAGAGCCGAGAGCACAACTGAACAGCAGAGTGCAGAGGTCATCCTAAAATATTAAGGCAAGTCTACCGTTGAAACTTTCAAGAACGGTAGAAATGTAAGGCTGCCATTGCAGCCCATTTGTGGGTTAGAACTTTGAAAGAAAAATGGATTTGGTGTCGGAATTGCTCCTTGCCTCACCCACCACTTTTTGCTGAGGTTAGCAGCTCTGACTTTTCAAGATAAAAAGGCAAAACTGCCTGTGTCCCGGTGGGTCAGTGGAAGAGAGAGGTGGTGAAACAACACCCAGTGCCACTATTCCCTCCCAACGTTCCCACTTTTCGTGTTTCGTTGAGGTAGCCTCTGCCCAAAGCACCTAGTCCAGAAATTACCTCTCCTCTCAACTTCTTTAGCTTCCTCTCAGCCTCTTTTGCCCACACAGCCTCCTGGGGAATCTTGCCCCTTTTGGGGTTTCAAGGTTCATACCCTGAAAAGGCCTCTTCTGTATGTAAAATAGTTGCACGGAAGAATTTCATCAATATGGTTTTTCTGCTGTGATAAGCAAAAAGCCCTCTCAGACAGACTTTTCCACTCTATGCAACTCTTGAATGTACAGGAGCCCCAGAATGTGTGGACCTGGCAAATGTACACCTCCCCCATCCCACTCCTTGGCTATCTCTAAATCATAATATTCCCCTTCCATTTCATTCCATTATCCTTTTCATAGCCTGTCTTTTAATCTTATATCAATTTCTGCTGCATGGTTTTATCCTGGTTGTGCTTTTTATACTGTATTTTGTATTTGTGGTTTTAGATATGTTGGTTGTGTTATTATGTTCTTCATGGTTTTAATTTTTCTGAACCACCCAGAGAGCTTCGGCTATTGGGTGGTATAAAAATGTAAAAAAAAATTAAAAAAATTATGGGAAAGTGCCTCAGACCCATATTCTCCTTTGTGGCCTCTTTTTGGACTATAGCTACACCATCAACTGTTTTCCTAGGGCAAACGAGACATTACTTTAATAGCGTGTTTTGCAATCATCCCCCACCTCCCCAGTAATGAGTGTGAGGGTAGGGAGGGGAAGTCCCACATTTCATCAGGACTGTAACATGCATAAGAGAGAGGTTTTACTGTTCCCTCCCCACCTACAATCCCAAAGAAAATTCTGCTGCCTATAGTGATCAGCATTAGTAAAAAAATCCTCCCATTTGTGATGAAAAATGTGGGGAGAAAACCCACCACACTTACTATCGATTAAAAAAACACACCAACAGACCTGGTTGCTAACTCTGCAATTAAAGTAATGCCTACTTTGGTCTCAGTCCCCTACTTTTTAGTTTTTCCTAACTTCTTTTCTCCAGCTACCATGGATTACTAACCCTTAGCTTGATTATTTATCTAGTGCCAACTATGTACACTGAACTTCAAAAGGAACAGGTATGACAAGTCCTTACGCAAGGAGCTTACCAATAAAAATATTCATGGGAAAGCAGCAAAGCAACGGAAAAGTGGAGCTCTTGAGTTACATGTTGCTTAATTGCAATAAGGTAAAAGCAGAGCTTGACTACCTCCTGGGACTTCTTCGCACTGAGTTTGCCCATACTGCTTCTGCCTGTTAAGTCGGTGTGTGCATTTTCCTAAGGCAAGCTGATCTTTTGTCAATTCACGAAGCTAAACATCATTCCAAGACACGCCACAGCTCAGGCAATAGGTGTCAGAGGCTGCCACCAATCCCTTAGCATATTACAATATCAAAGACATATGGAGTGTTGCGTTGTTGATCTCACAAAAGAAAATCACAACTCTTTAATTTATTAACTTGCAGGTCATACAAGAACTTGTACTTTAGCAAGAGATCAAAGTTTTAGTTCCTATTGATAGAGGGCAAGTATAATACAACCCAATGTATGAGTAAAGCAAAAGGCAGGATACAAATAATAATAATAATAATAATAATAATAATAATAATAATAATAATAATAATGCAACACAAAGAGAGAGAGAGATAGAGAGAGAGAGAGAGAGAGAGAGAGAGAGAGAGACTACATTTATTCTTAAGTTTTAAGTATTCACTGTCCAAAATATTACCACCCTTGGACTAATTACCCACAAACAAAACCTTACTAGCTTAAATATAACTATTTGCAAGCAGGCTGTTTCAAACTGCAAATGAATGAATGAATGAATGAATGAATGAAACTTTATTGAATAAGTCTTCTGACCATTTCAAAAGATCACGTCATCTTAAAAAACATATAGGCATTAATTAAATATAACTATTTGCAAGCAGGCTGTTTCAAACTGCAACTGAAAAACGTACGATGAGGAAAAAGCTTGCACAATTTAGAAGATTTATCAGCTTTCAAAAATGTTATATCTCCCCTATGAATATCATTCCTTAAAAATACTTTGTTCCAACTTGACAAAGCAGGAAGATACCTACTTTAACAACCTGGCTAGTTTTTCAATTGCCACTGAAGTAGCATAATATTGACCACAGGTTAAGAGGTGGCAGTACTCTGGCCTAGAATACCCAAATGCTGTGCCAATAAAAGCGGTCCTTATCACATACTATGCAGCAATACTCGCTGGCAGGACTCAGATGGAGTGCAGCCCAAGATCATATGTTGATACTCTCAGCCAGGCAGCTGTGGTGTCTGCAGGGCTCTGCCTCTTCATGCTTTGCTTAATCTCACTTTGTTTCCGTTCCTATCTCTCATGTTTTTCTCACTGGCACTGATATGGCACCAGGATATCTTTGTGGGTTGAACAGAGGAGCGACTATAGCACAGGACTTGAGAAGTGAGAGGGGCTGAGGTGAGTGCAGGGCTGGGAAGATTCATGAGGCAGCCTGGCTTGTGACACCAATGGAAAACGTGGGTGCATTACAGGTTCAAGAACCCCCAATCCCTCTTTGTACCCTATTGCAGAAATAGTGGAGGTAAATACTAATATTTGTTTTATATGTATCCAGTTTATGTTAACTTAAATAACATCTTTAAAAAATTGCAGAGCTTATTGCCATTCTGAAGTAACGTGTACTTCATTTTCGCCCCAGACTGTATCAGCAAACATATTACACTTTGAAATTTGAGCTCACCCTGCTTTAACTTTTATTTTACACAACATACTACCTTGTTTCCCTGAAAATAAGACAGTGTCTTATATTAATTTTTGCTCTCAAAGATGCGCTAGGTCTTATTTTCAGGGGATGTCTTATTTTTCCATGAAGAAGAATACGGTACACATTTATTGTTGAACAAAAAAAAAAGGTCTTACCAAAAAAAAGGGGGGGAATGCCTTATATTACAGCGAGAGGCAAAACTGGAAGTAGGTCTTATTTTCGGGGGATGTCTTACTTTCGGGGAAACAGGGTAGGCACATTTCGCTCTGCTTCAGCTTTGTAGAGGGCCTAGAGGTCAATGGCAGAGCACACACGATCATTCCGAAAATAGCAGGTTCAGTCCCCAAAATACCAGGCTCAATCTTCTGTGAAAAGGACCAAATTCCTGCCAGCCAGTGCAGACCATAGTGGGCTACACAGATCTAAGGTAGCTTGCTATGTTTTGTGCTAGCCTTTTCATAGCATACATTATATTGTTGCCCCCATTCTTTTGGCTTCTATTTAGAGTTTTGTGGACTTCACTGTTTTGAGCACACCTATTTAGTCCAGAAATATTAGGCTTTTACACATCATACATATATGGATTACACATGTTAATTGGTAATTACCTGTTTTATAAAACTGCTATTAATAGTATTTTAAAAGGTTTTCAAACCTAATGCTTGAATCAAATTGTGTATGTGAACCACTTAGGGCTTTTATTATATTTAGCGGTATACAAATATCACAAAATAAATACATAATCCATTTTGCACTGATTTTATTATTGATCTATCTTTTCCAGGATGGTGTTGCTGTTGTTACATTGATTTGTTTTTTTTTTAATTGTTATCTACAGTTGCACACTTGGTGAAGACATTTGTTGAAATGCATTTATAAAAATTATCCTTTGACGCCTGTTTCGTGGTTTTCCACTCCTGTTTTTGCCAATCAGAGTTGGATCAAGGAATTCTGTGCTCACTTCCCCATCACCTTCCCCTCTCTCAAATCCAAACCTCTTCCTGCCCTTCACAGTTCGCACCATCACTGTGGGTTAAGCAAGCCACTATACCTTGTTTAAGCTGCAGCACATGCCAGGCACCATTTACCTTAATCACCTGCCTGGGTGTGGCTTCTCGTGTTGTCCAAACTCGAGCAGCATGGCTTGTTGGAGGGGAAAACAACCCTCAAATAATCCATGGGCTGTTATTGAATGTTCAGTATTAATGTATACTGAAATAGATAGCAGGGAGAAGCAAGAAGAGTTGGTAGTGGTGCAAAGCTACTGACAGAATGCAATATTCAACTGTTTGCAGACATGCCAACTAGTAAAAGGTCTACAGACTGCTAGGGTAGAAAACAATGATTTGTAAAAGAAAACTGGATATAAATTTAAAGCTCAGTTCCCAACATTCAGTCTTTCTCCCACAACACCCTGCCCCATTCCAATGTGACCATGAGATGAATCAAGGATTGTGGTGTGCAGATAAGAGCAAGTTTGATTCTACTGTTGGACTCGTGTCCTACCTGTGGGTTCCTGGTTAACAGCTGGTTAGCCAGTGTGTGGGAGTTGTAGGACCTTTTTCTAGCTAAACATGCATAGGATAATGCCCTAAGGATGTAGTCCTATACGTACCAGGGTGAAAGCAGCTCACCTGCACGGCCCAGTTCCTAACAGGCCACGGACCGATACACAATCCTATGCATGTCTAGATAGAAAGAAGTCCTACAACTCTCCGCATTCCCCAGCCGGGCACACAGAGGCCTTAGCTAGACCGACCTTTCATTCTGGGACAGAGGAGGGGAGATCTCGCATTGGGATTAATGCGAGATTTCTCCCCCGTTTAACACGTAAGGTGCGATGACCTCAGGAAGAGAGGCGTCATGCCTGCCATTTTTACATTTTTAAAGCGATGGCAGCGTACGAACGCTTGTGTGCTGAAGGTTAGTGTTTTTTAAAATTTAATTTGGTTTCCCCGCTCCCCCCACAATAACCCAGATGGGCGCAGTGCTCCTGTCTCCGCGTGAGTAATCACGTGGAGCGGGGTCAAGCCGCGGAAACGGGCCACACATTCCGCGGTCTCGGGCCCAAAGGGGAGGGCTATATCCCGGGGCAAGGGAGGGATGATCCCTCCCTGATCCCGGAATCCCGTGCGTCATGTGGAAGCACAGGGACAATCCTGGGGTTCACCCCGAGATAAAGCCTGGTCTAGCTAAGGCCTGAGTTAAAGGAAGCTTTTCTATGTAAATGAAGAAGCATTATTATGATTTCTCTAATATGAGTTTGTTTTTTTACACTCTACCTTCCAGATATAGGCATTTCAGTGACCTTTTTACCTGTAACCTCTTTTTAATGACATGAAGGAAAATGAGATTGTTATAGTCCCATCTATTTTTTTAAAATGTTCTTCTAATAAAGCATCTTTAACTCCAACAAGAAAAAACATCCCTTTGCAGTAGTTATCAAGCCTTATCTTGAAACTTTCATTCTTTATTCCACTTATGGCATGTTTACTCCAGCTTCTTCTCCAAGGATATGTTCCAGGGGAAGCATTTACACTTTGCATTCAAGACTAGGTATAGTCACTGATTAATGCTCCGCTTTGGGAGTTGACTATAGGGCAGCCTTCCCTAACCCGATGCCACTCAGATGTGTCAGGACTACAAACATTGACCAGGCTGGCTGGGGATGATAGGTGTTGTAGTCCAATACATGTGAAGAGCACCAGATTGGAGAAGGCTGCTATAGGAGCTCCTTGGGAATGCACTTCCTTTGAAATCTGCCCAATCATCACAAGAATTATTGGGTCTGCTCGTAAGTAAGCATTCCAGCAAGCACACAGATTTTATATGGCAAGCTAGGGTGCTTACTCATGAACAGATCTGCTAGCAGAGAGAACTGCAGTTTGACACTTGAAATGACAGGCCAGAGTATCACCCCATCAACAGTTAAGTACCCAGCTGGATCAAGCAAGAGGATACAGACTTTCCTCAATTGTCTGATTTAACTTTCTCGCTAATGGAGCTATTAATACATAAGCACCCAAGTTTCCCCTACATATGTAAGACTGAGGTGGTGTCCATTCTTAGCTTGCGTTTTGCAGGTGCAAATTGTATAATTACAAAGAGCAGGAACAGCATGTTCTCAGAGGTGGTGAATGAAGAGGGTTGGCTTTTTCCTTCTCCTTCTAGAAAAGAACTGGCTGGTGTGAACATTTAACGTAAATTTCATCCTTTCATACTGGCACAGCTAAGTGAAATTCATGGAAGAACATAAATCTTAGTGGCCACTCACTTACTGTTGGCAAGCATGTGCATTTTACGAATTCTGTGAGCAGCACACCAAAAAGCCCCTGTTCGTGTGTTTCCCACCTCCATTTTCAGACAGGAAGCTGAACATTTTATGTTATGCCTGGCAATACCTCTTTGTAGGGCTCTGAGCAAAAAGTATGCCAAGACTTTTAAAGTATATAGGGGAGTAGGTGTATTCTTTAAAAAACACAAAAAACACCTGTCAGCCAGTAGTATAGTACAGCCAGGATATCACTTTGCTGCATTGTCTCTTCAGAAATCAACAGATTGCAGTTAAATGTGTATGGGCAAGGCCAATCAGAAAGCATTCCTTGATCGTGACTGAAACATCACAATATGAAATAACACATCCTCTTTTTCAAACTGGCCAATCAAAGAAGTGCTTCAGGGGGGAGAGAGTGAATAAGCAGCATACATGCTCTTTTACGTTTTCAGCACAACAGTGGAATGAATCTTTGTTCTTATCAGATGCAACACCTGTATATGTAAATGCCTACCTACTAGCAATGCAGGGTACAAGGCAATTAAAAGGCAAGCACTTTAAAGGCCTTGATTACGAGAATGTGCAGGATCTAAACATGTGCTCTGTTCTTCCATTTGAATTAACTGGACTTTAAAGTCCATTGGCTGCATTGTACCCTACATGGTCCCATAAATTAGAAAATTTCTGTGTAATTAAAAGCCCTGTAGACATTAGTTGATATAACCCTCACGACTGCAATGCATCAAAGGATATGTAAAGTTTTCTTAAGAGTAGAAAACTTGGGCATTTGCCAAAGATTAGCAAAGCATCTGAGCCACAAGAAGGGTCAAATTAAAAACAGAGTTTAAAATCTGGTGTGGGGAAACCTAATAGAAAAATCCCAGATACTAAAATATTCAGCAACAGACCATGTATGTACTTATACATAATTTGAATGCTGCCTCAACATTTCATTTGTTCTGAGTACAATTACAAGTTTGAAGCATACTAATAATTTCAAAGGCCACGAAAATTCAGGTAATCAGTTCTTAGATATATGGTTAGTATTAATGTACTCATGGAGCTGTTCCTCTGCAATCAAGTATTTGTAAGGTAGGATGCTGCTGTTAACAAAAACAGACATATGTGAGAATTTTCTCTCTCACACAAGGAAGGATTCCCTATAGCACATTTAATACTGAACCATTCCAGGAAAGGGCAGGGAAAACTATCCTCATGTATGCTACTGCTAAAGAGAGCTGATTAACAATGATAATTGATAGCATTGTCTCCAGCATTTTCATTCTGCCCTGCAAATACATGTACTTCTTTGCATTTATGCAACAGTAACTTCCAGTCTCTCTAAGCTTCAGTAGAGGGAGATTTCTCACTTATCACTGCTTAGATCAGTGGTTCTCAACCTTCCTAATGCCGCGACCCTTTAATACAGTTCCTCATGTTGTGGTGACCCCCAACCATAAAATTATTTTCGTTGCTACTTCATAACTGTAATTTTGCTATTGTTATGAAACGTAATGTAAATATCTGATATGCAGGATGTATTTTCATGGTTACAAATTGAACATAATTAAAGCATAGTGATTAATCACAAAAACAATATGTAATTATATATTGTGAAATATGTGTTTTCCGATGGTCTTAGGCGACCCCTGTGAAAGGGTCGTTCGACCCCCAAAGGGGTCGCGACCCACAGGTTGAGAACCGCTGGCTTAGATGAAGGCTTCCAGTTACTTAGGAATAAAACTAGTAGTTACTTTATTTATTTATTTATTTATTTATTTATTTATTACATTTTTATACCGCCCAATAGCCGAAGCTCTCTGGGCGGTTCACAAAAATTAAAACCACAGTAAAACACTTTCTAGTTAGTACAAATAATACATAAGCCTTCTGCCTCTCATTGAAACAGACAAGCATGCTTAATAAGGCTTGTCTCTGCTTAAGCTGGAGGAAGGAAAAGTTGTCACCCTTAGAGGTCATAAAACTGTACAGACCTGGACGAGCAACTAATGCAAGCCTTATAGTACACCATAGACTGCTGGAACAATAAGTGTTCTTGCTTTCCTTTTATTGGAAGACTGTAACTGTTACCTTGTTGTGGTGCTGGAGCTTGAGCACCTCAAGGATGCCATGAGCTAAACCATGAAGGGACACCCAAGACGGGAAGGTCATGGTAGAGAGGTCAGACTAAATACGATCCCTGGGGAAGGTAATAGCAACCCACCCCAGTATTCTTGCCGTGAAAACTAAATGGATCAGTACAACCAGAGATACGTTGGTATACCATCGGAAGAAGGGACTCCCAGGTCGGAAGATGGTCAAAATGCTACTGGGGAGGAACAGAGGATAAGTTCAACTAGCCCCAGATGTGATGACACAGCTAGCTCAAAGCCAAAAGGAAAATTCTGAGAGTGCCTTGGACTGCAAGATCAAACCAGTCCATACTCCAGGAAATAAAGCCAGACTGCTCGAGGGAACGGTATTAAAGGCAAAACTGAAGTACTTTGGCCACATAATGAGAAGACAGGATACCCTGGAAAAGAGGCTGATGCTAGGGAAAGTGGAAGGCAAAAGGAAGAGGGGCTGACCAAGGGCAAGATGGATGGATGATATCCTGGAGATGACAGACTTGACCTTGGGGGAGCTAGGGGTGGCAACAGCTGACAGAAAGCTCTGGCGTGGGCTGGTCCATGAAGTCACGAAGAGTCGGAAGCGACTGAACGAATAAACAACAAAACAACCCTGATGGCAGTAAAGAAATATGACAGCAATAACGTACATGATTTAGAAACTAGGATCTACACAGGATTTCGAAACTAGTTAAAAAGATGGTAACATTCATGGCATTTTCATTAATTTGGGGCAGGGGGAGAACTCTTTTCATGATGTCAAGAGGTACTGATTTAGCTGTATTCTACTTGGAGCAAACAGCAGCAGTACAGTATCAGAGGATTAAACACCTATTACTTGTAACTTGGCATCTGTGACCATACAAGAGATATGCCAAATTCATTAAGGCTAGAGGTGTTTGACTTGGACCCTGATTCAGCACTTCAGAAAATGTCCCAACTCTTCTTCGATCTACTCAAGGATTTCAACTTCAGTATTGAACCCAAGTCGAGATTCAGAAATCTTGTGAACCATTCCTCTGAAAATTAAACAACATAGAAGTGGTCCTAAGTAAAACCGGTTTCAGAAAAATAGGTGCAGCCGTTTATGTGGAAGGGGAATCCTCTAATGTGTGTGTGATTCTCTTTCCTCCCCATTCTTTTTTTTGTGGGGCGCATTTTGTATGAAAATGGCACACATTATAAAGGTGTATTCAGCAACTTGTGAATTTTCAGAAGAATAGATGCAGGGGTTAGGGAGTTATTATGATTGAATATGTTTAAAGGTTTTTTTCATAGTGAAGTCTGATAGCACGGGATGAATGGCCATCTCACAGCCTTGCCCTCCCCAATAGCATAGTGACTGGAGAGCCCCCAGTAAAATCTGTCCTACAATTAGAAAGTGGACCTATAGATCACTCAATCCCATCCCCCCCCCCACATCCCTATCAGCATTTAGAGAATAAAAGGAAAATATGCTATTTTTGGAGACACAGGGCTCATCTACACCAAGCAGATATTCCACTATGAAAGTGGTATGAAAGCGGTATATAAAAGGCAGGAGCCATACTACTGCTTTATAGTGGTATTGAAGTGCACTGACAACTGTTGGGACCCATTGACACATACCATATACTGCTTTCATACCACTTTCATAGTGTTATATCCTGCTTGGTGTAGATGTGTCCACACTGTCTGCCTTTCTGAAGTTGAATTGCAAACAAAGCCTTGCGCAGGGTCCTGGTTTGGTTCTATCACTTCAGAGGGAAGCCCACTTCACCTCAGGAAGCACCAGAAAAGGTCCAAAGGTGTCCGATTTGGCTCAGGCTTTCGCCGAATCCAATGCACTAATAGATTATTAATGAATACAACAAAATATACAAAATAACATCAGTGCTCTACTTTATTATATGTTCACAATATGACTATTTGTACTGAAGTGTTCTTTCTCAGTTACAGAGTAAGACCTGGTTAGGAGTTACACTTCTTCCCAAAGTCTCCTTCCCAATTTGAGTCTTTGCCTGCATGGTGTAGCAGTCTTCTTTTTATGGTCATAACTTTGTAAATATCACTCTGATATGGACATTCCGTATAAATTATAGGAAATGAGTTAGATACCAATTATGAGATGGGCTTGAAATAACTATGTGGGATTGCTAATACAGTACAGCAATCAAAAGCCATTATTTCCTGTGTTTTTATCACTTGAACCCTCATAGCACTTCACCCACCAAAGATAGATTTTCACTGCTACTATATGTAGCACAGCTGTTTATCTTCATTTTGGTGTCCTGTATAGTATGTTCAAATTAGTTCATTAATTTCAGAAATGTGACAGTTCTTGAAAACAGCTTAACCTTTGCCCATGTGACCTTGATAATGACCTTCAAGGCTGTGTTTTTTTTTTAGGGTGCCATTCACCCACATCTTGTCATAGAATAGCAGAGTTGGAAGGGGCCTACAAGGCCATCGAGTCCAACCCCCTGCTCAATGCAGGAATCCACCCTAAAGCATCCCTGACAGATGGCTGTCCAGCTACCTCTTGAAGGCTTCTAGTGTGGGAGAGTCCACAACCTCCCTAGGTAATTGATTCCATTATCGTACTGCTCTAACAGTCAGGAAGTTTTTCCTTATGTCCAGCTGAAATCTGGCTTCCTTTAACTTGAGCCCGTTATTCCGTGTCCTGCACTCTGGGAGGATTGAGAAGAGATCCTGGCCCTCCTCTGTGTGACAATTGATCTGGCATGGGAACCTTATTTTAATACACCTACATTTTTTTGTATACACAAATACAAGTTAAAATGATGACATTGTGGCCAGCCTATTAAGATGCTCACATATCTATTATGAGAGCTGGACAACCAAAATTACTAGCAAACAGCAACTTCCATGATCTTAAAGAGGATGAAAGACTGTCCCCACAACTATGCTACTTGGTGCAGTAGAACAACCATGATTATACAGTTCACATGCTGTTACATTTGCATGTACAAAAGCAGAGATGGTAGCTGAGATAACTTGCCGAAAAAAGAAACCTAACATCAAAATCTGCCTAAAGATTGAAGTCTAAATTATGCTTACTTGGTACCATATTCCATTGTGTCACATTCCATGTGACATTTCCAAATAAATGGTTTCAGAACTGAAGTTTAAGAATAAGAACTTCTTTTTTTACTAGTGTTTTTCTTATTATACAGGTAGCTGCCAAATCAGCTAAAAGAGAAAAAAAAATCTTGATCACGGTATCTCTTCCGGGATAGAAATGAATATAGCCAATAAGAACAAAAAAAAATCTTAAAATTGAACTTATCAGTTTCCGATTGCAAGAAAAACCTTCAGTTTTCAAAACCATATGAAAATTATGCAACATGTACGGGTAGTTAGGGAAGTCACAAAATGGGAGCCTTTTTGGTAGTGGCCCCCCAATTTTGGAATGATCGACCTGATGAGACCCACCTGGAGCCAACATTGCTATCTTTTTGGCACCAGGTCAAGACTTTTCTTTTCCCAGGCATTTAGCAACATGTGATGAGTTTTAATCTATTCCACATTTGTTTTTATTATTTCGCTGATTGCTCAAAGTTGTTTTTAGATGCATATTGTTGCTGTGTGTACTGTCTGTTGTGTGTTTTTAAATTTTGCATATTCTTTTCATGTTTTAATCTTTGTAAACCACCTAGAGAGCTTCCGCCATGGGGCAATATTATTACATTATAGAAATGTAATGATAATAAAAGAAAACGTGCAAGTTGGCAAATATCTTTTTCCAGCATCACATATGAAAACCTACTATAGGTTACTGAAATTTGAGCAAAATGGAAAATACTGGCATTTCCCAAGTATCCAAGAAACTGACTCAATAAGAATTCCAGCTTTCAATTTATTGGAGAGTGCTAGCTCAAATGTTTACAGAGAAACCCGAGTCCTATGTATCCTATAAGATTAGAAACCAAATAAAAAGGTACTCAAGCTCACTATATTTTTAAAATAGGACTAAAGGAGTCATTAATCTCTATCTACATCAAGGTAAACAGAGAGTGCCATAAAGATATCCATGGATATCAACAATGTATGTATTTAGTTCAACTATAAATGCAATTCTAATTACAAGGTTATTTGTATACAAGTGTAATCACTTTCAGTTGAATATGTATGACCCTATGTTTGCACAAAGCCTCACTGAGCTCAACCAATCTTACTTCCAACTGATTCTGCATGTTTGCTGGTTTAGACATGCAGTTAGATTGCCTTATGTACAACCATAAGGCCTCTTAAAATGAACTGACAGCAGCAGCAGCGTGACCAGTGTTTCAGGGAACCCTAGCATATTGAGGGGTTTCTCAATAGGTGAGCAATAGCAGATAAGCTCCTTTATCTGTATTACCAATATGCCATTGCATTGGGAAGGCACAAACGTAGGGTATTTCTTGGACAGTAGTTCTCAAATTGTCACAGGCAATCTTCAGGGGCTGCAGAACATCTGGAAGGGGTGTATACATTTCCATGGAATGATAAAAGCGTGAAGCAGATGAAGCCAAGACAAAGCTGGGTTGAATGCCCTTGGATTTGTGGAGTAACTGTTCCGCCAGTCATTCCAACCTGACTTGGGAAGGCCTATTACTTTGTTCTCATGGTGTTTCCGTGTGCAGTTTTATGAGGGATCAGGTATATTTTGTTCTATTTCCCTTTCCAGTGAGCGTTGAACAATCCCACCACCTATGAGATTTTTGCTCATAGCAGCAGGCTGCATATACATCAGTCTATGCAAGATCTCTGCATGTTATGCCGTGGAGTAGATGGTATGGAGGGAGGGGGAGGGATTGAGCAGCCAGAAATTAGAAGGGAAACTTGAGAAACGTGTTTTAGGATGCACTCAGTTCATTTAGAACAATGACGTCTAATAAGTCTGGTTAGAACTCTATGCACCCTGAAACACTTCCCAGAATCTTAGATTATGTACAGGGGCACTGCAGCAAGCAGGTCAACAAGAAGTAGGTTTCCAGAAGGCAGAAATATGAAATGTACTGGACTACACCACTGATAATCAACAACCCACAAATGAGTCACACCAGTAGCACTATTACTTTTTGAAGGTTTATATTAGGTTAAGAGGAGAAAGATGAAAATATAAAATAAAAATAAAAGTAGATCCTATGGTTAGGATTGAAATTTGAATATTAGCCAAGACGACCAAGCTGTTTAAAGTATGTAGGTCAGGTTTTCCAGCATTAGTTTGTTATGCATGACTTAAGTGCTACATTGAAGAATTACTTCTAAAAAGCATAGAAGTGTCAACCATAAAAGAGGTATGTGACAAAGTTTGCAGAAAATAAATGTAAGATGAGGACTGTATTTATTTATAAGACCAGATAACCATAATGCTCCATTACAGATCTGCAGCTGTACTAGGGAAACTGCTGCACTGTAACACTGGTTCAGTTTTTATACACTAGTGTTCCCTATTCCAGAATATAACTTACCAAAAATGCCTTAACTTTCCAAGGCCTTTTTAATTCGAGTGGTACATGTTCACATTACAGACATTTTCTAAAGTAAAAGTGGCCTGAAGACATCTCATGGCTTACAGAATTGGATTCCCTGGATGTTGCCTCATAAGCAACATCTCCATCTGGCAAAAGGATGGAGGATTCCAACAACTTCTTTCCCCATGCTGAGATCTGTACAGAATTAAGTCATTTGACGGACCTTCAGCTATCACATACTGGCAATCAAGATGTTTGAGAAGTACAGGGGAACTGGGAGCTAGGGTGTCAAACACCTATTAGTTACAACACATAATCAAGTTTCCCATGAATTTAATCAAGAGGCAATTGAAAACATATGAGTCCACAGTGTGAGGAAAATCATCACTGAATGCATACTGGGTATACCGTGATTGGGATATGAACATCTTCCACCAACTTTACCAAGCCAAATGACAGACCTAATGTATGCAGGAAGATAATCACCAAGATATGGATAAAGGACATCTATTTGATAGAATAGTAAAATTATCTAAACATATACCCTGCAGACAAACTAGCTCCTCCTCCTCTGTTCAAGACTGCAGGGATTTCAATGTCTATGGTGGATATAGACCTTCTTCCGTTATATTATGCATCTAGAAAGTATTTTAAAATATTTTTCCCTAACAAGTTTCTTCCGAAAACCTAAGTGACTAATATGACTATTGGAGAAGTTGACTTTGGAAATATATTAGAGGTGGCTGTGCTAGTCCTTGATTGGAAAAAAAAATCCAAAATCCAGTTAGGCAAACTTTTATTAGAGCCAACCAAAATGCCATGAAGTGCGATGGCTTGCACACTCTTTTCTGGTATTTTGTTTGGCTCCAGTAATGGTATTTCCTGTGGATTTTAATTTAAAAGAAATGTCAGTGACTGTACCTTACATTATGACCTTTTAGTCCATTTATAGTTTCTCCCCTTCTATACCAATATATATAGTTGCCAACTGAGGATAGAATTTCATGGGTTGTATCCAATGGTGATTTTTTCCTTAGCAGAAAGTGCTTCCCAAGGACACTCAATTTTCATCATCCTCCCAAGGTGCTGCAGCCCTCTGCACCACATCCCCTTCTATTCCAGAGGGTTACTAAACTGCCAGCAGCAGCTTTTCAGTGGGAATGGAGTCTTAAGTGGGCAGGAGTGTTCACTGAAGTTAGTGACTTGCACAAGCAGAAATGCTTCCTGCTAAGGCCAAGCCACCACTGAGTACAACCCACAGTATCTAATCTAAATGGGCTTTATTCCATGAGAAATACGCTGCCATCCGTTAAGTGCCACCAACTCTCTGCAGAGGTTGTTTTAAAGTAACACTTTTTTTTAATATTCAAGTAAAACATTTATTTCTAGAAATATAGGAAATAGGCAATTTGGGGTATAGTCTGAAGAATCTTTAAAAAAAACAAATGCTGGAAAAACAAGCAAGTCTAATATTTGGCTGAAACCTAACTAGAACTTAAGGAGCTGCAAAATCAGAGTTGTACATTGAAATTGCCAATTGTTTCAAGTGATGAAATTCACTTTTCCCAGTAAATTTCTAAAATGTTGTCTAGAACCGTAACTTATTTGTATTTTAAGTGTGATGATGAAACCTTCCCTACATTCTCATGAAGAGAGCTTCGGTTGTTGGGTGCTGTAGAAATGTAATAAAGTGATGTTAGTTTGTTTTTTTCAATATCAAGTAGATGTCCCTGAAAGCTAATACAATGTGATATCATTGCAAAATTTAGCGTTACAGCCAATTCTGTTAACATATTCTATGTTAAAGAAGACCATCAAATAAAAATTTCAAAACTTCAACCGAAATGATGTCCCTTTGGATTGGCCTCCTCACCTATGCCAGCCTTAAGCACAAGGAATTTCCCTCCCACTAGTTTCAATGGGGTTGAAATTTCACAAAAAGAACATTTTGCCAGCAAACAAAAATAAAAATACCACCTTTGCAGTTGAGAGCCAGCAGAGATTTGGAAGTGGCGGACTGCCCATCCCATATCTCCAAACCCCATTCAGGATTGCTCCGTTCATCCTCACCCACAACTGAAACGAAGTTTAAATAAGTTTTCACTATCTGCTTGCACTTTCTCCCCTCTCCCCACAGATTTTCTACCCTTGGTTTCTAAGGGACCATTCCCTTATGTTACTTTGCCAGTAAACTGATGCTATTAACTGTACATCTTAACAATTTGTTAATAAAGCCAGAACTGCCTCATTTAATGCAACTCTCTTAAGCATGTTGGCCATGCATGCTGAGCAAATGAACTGCAAAAACTGGCTCTGGAGCCCAGAGGACTAAACCTGTTCTCCCTGAGGCTGATACAACTTTTGCTTTCAGTGGGCCCAGGCTTTCGTAATTATGCAGACACAGAGCTGAGAGGGAAACAAAGTGTTCAAAGAATACAGTTTTGATCCAAAATATTTTATTAAAAAGGAACTTTGAAGGCCTTTCATCCTCAAAGCACTTTTCGAGCACAACTTTAAAGCCATGCCTTTTGAGGTTAAAAAAAGAAAAGTTGTTTTATAAAAAGAAAAAGGAACTCTTGCCAAATGACCCTGTATCTGGCTGTGAAGAACAACACTGGACCCAAACGGCAGATTCTCGAGCTGCAAGTCCAAGCATCCCTTTTACAAGGCTCTGCCAGCCAGCAGCAGCGTCTGGGCTGCCCCGTCGTCCGGGCTGGCAGTGCCAGGCATCTTCCTGCCTAGAGAGGGGCGGGAAAACGCAGACTGTTCTGGGGTGGGGCGGCTCAGTAAAGGCCGGGAGAAGAGTACGTTGTGGGTTGGCACATCTAGGGCAGGCATTGGATCAGTAGCTACTCTCCACAAAGGGAGGCTGGAGGGTTTTTTTTTAAAAAAAAATCTGTACAATAAAGGGAGCGAGAAAGGAAAGAGCACAATAAAGGGAGCGAGAAAGAAAAGGCGCTCCCCCCCTCCTGCCCATAATTACACCACCAGAGGACTGTTGTACGTGGGGATCCTTTTTATTTTTGCGCGCGTTTTTCACACATCACGACTACGGCCAAGTACCTCAGCCCCCACAGAAGAGATGGGGAGGGCGACCTCATATATAAAAAGGGAGGTGGAAGGGGGGGAAGAAGGGGCCACCCTGGAGGAAACCCTCCTGAGGCCATTTCCCTCTTCCAACGGTGTGAGCACAGAAGAGGTGCGGGTGTTGTCTCCCCACAACTCGCTCTCCTCCCCCCACACACCCCGCGGGCGGCAGCCGAGCCGAGCCGCCCCCTCCCTGCGGTGGAAGCACAACGGCAACAGCAGCAGAGCCGTTCTCGCCGCCGCCGCCAGCCTCGCTTTGCCTGGCCCGGCTGCCGCCGCCGCCATCCGCCATTATTCTTTGTTCGTTGCGCGGGGCCGGCGGCGCGGCCGGGTTCGGCGAGGAGAAAGTGGCGGCGGCAGCGAAGAGACTGAGAGGGGGAGAAAGGGCGGGAAGGAAGAGAAAGAAGAGGTTCCATCTTAAAATTAAAAAAAAAACAACAGAACGAAAATAGCGCGGTTCGGGCGGGGGAGGAGAAGCGGGCGCCCCTCCTGCTGAGCGACACCAGGCCGAGGCCCGGTTCTCGCCCCCTCCCGCGCTCCCCTCGGTCGCCTTCTTCCCACCGCCACCCGGACGCCAAGCAACCCCGCCTCAACGGCCGCCGCTTCTTGGCCCTCCTGCTGCCGCCGCCGCCGCCACCCCTCCCTGTTTTTCTTCTCTTGGTCTGTCTGTCTCCTGCTTGCTCTCCTTCCTTCTCTCTTTGCTTTTCTTTGCTTTTCTCCTCTTACCGGCTACAGGCTGCTCCGTCACTGCTTTCGTTCGCGCCTAGGCTCTCGCCGCAGTTTTATTCTCTCCCCCACGTAACACACCGCGTCAAACTACACCTCCGCCGCGTCACTCACATAACACACACACGCTCTCTCAGGCTCTCCCAGCCCCGGCGACAGGCAAGCAGCAGCGGCCGACTGAGAGGGAGAGAGGAGCCAGCCAGGGAGCAAGCGCCGCCGAGCATGCCTCGGCTCTCCTCCCTCCCTCCCTCCTTGCCCCCTCCCTCTCGCCGACGCACGGAAAGAGCCGAGCGGCCCCTACGGAAAGGCCCGAAGGGGGCTGAGGGACCGCGGAGGGGGAAGCCGCCAAGGCAGAGAAAGTGCCTCAGCGGCTCCCGACGCTGCCGCGGGAAGGGTCGGCAGGGTGCTTGGGCCGGCCGGCTCGGCCAACTGCAGGCAAAGAGGTTCATGGCAGTAATAAAAGAGCCAAAGCAAGGGGATGGGGGAAAGGGGGGGGAGAGATAAACTATATTCAGCGAAAAACGAACGTCTCCCTCACGGATATAAATAACCCTCGCTACCCCACCCCCACCCCCGTTAACCGCAAGGGCCGTTTTAGAACCAGCGGCGGAAACTCCCGAACATGAACGAGCAGAACCGGCGGGGGGCGCGCGAAGAAAGAGAAGCAGAACACGGCGGCCCTCGTTTCTTCCTCCTCGTTTTCCTCACGGAAAGAGCCGAAGTTGTCTTGACGGCGTGGCGTGGCGTGGCGGGTGTGGGGGGGGTCGGCGAGTTAACACATGAGAGGAAAGCTGAGGCGTTGTTGCAAACGCAAGCCAGGGCATGAGGAGACCTGGAAATGTCTTGGCGCGATCAGAAAGAGCTGCCCGTCGTGGCTTCTTAGATGTCCGCTTAGGATCACGGCCTTGCACCACAAATGGTTCCCTTCTCTCAATACATTGTTGTTTATTCGTTCAGTCGCTTCCGACTCTTCGTGACTTCATGGACCAGCCCACGCCAGAGCTTTCTGTCGGCGTTGCCACCCCCAGCTCCCCCAAAGTCAAGTCTGTCACCTCCAGAATATCATCCATCCATCTTGCCCTTGGTCAGCCCCTCTTCCTTTTGCCTTCCACTTTGCTACTAAATACACACACGTCTGAAAAGGACAAAAACTCGTCTAAGCCTATTCATTGATCCAAAGTAAGAAACATCTTATCCATCCATGTCCTCCACAGAAATGCTTTCCTTCCAATTCTTAAATCTGGGGGCCAATCTACACCGAGCAGGATATAACACTTTTAAAACGGTATAAGTAATGTGTCCTGGGCCTGAACAGTTATCATAACCCTTATAAACCGTTATAAGCAGTAGTGTAGATCCTGCCTTGGTTTCCCCATATCGTCAATTTTGCTTTTAAAGCGATAGGGTGCAAAAAATGCGGAGGCCTGTGGGTCACCCTGGAAAACTTGCTGGGGATGTGGGCAAGCGGAGACTTGAAGCAGGGCACCAGTTTTTCACCGATTTATCTTTTTTTAAAAAAAATGCTACATGTTTATTTAATTTAATTTATTACATTTGTATACTGCCCATCAGCAGAGGCTCTCCAGGCAGTGCATGATTAAAACCAAAACACAAGTATAGATACATTTAAAAAGTTTAAAGTTTAAAAGGGCACTATAAAACCAACTAAGTTAAAATCCAGAGTGAAAAGGTATGTTTTCAGGAGGCGTTTAAAAGCTATGACATTTCCGCCTCCCGAACCACACGAGGGAGGGTTTTCCAGAGGGTGGGTGCCGCTACAGAGAAGGGCTCCTTTAAATGAGCGACTTAAAGGAGGCTTCTGAGTGGCCACTCACTATTTCGTTTGATCTCTCATTCCAGGCTCTTGCTGCTTGTTTAAGTCCATAAAGTCCTTTCTTGAGGTTGTATGTGAGATTGGCTTGCTTCGAGTTTGTAAAACCTGGAGGTTGTTCCATACACAGATCTCCTGTTACTGCTCCACGTAGAGAAGCAGTCCACATGCCGAACTGCGTTCCTTGCATCGTTATGGAAGCTGGAAGACTCTGGATTATTCTGAAGGTTTCATCAAAGTCTTTGCCATCCTTCTGCAGAAAAATATTTGGTCAATCTCTCTCCCGGGGATCCTCTCGTATCGCCCTGTATTGCTCCATTTCACCTTCTGCAGTTTCCTTCCTCTCGGAGACCCATTTGAATCTCCTGGCTTTCTTGCTTGTGCAGTAGTTCGGATGGCCGCCTCGCTCTTGTACAGGGCCTCGCTTTCCTTTCGGGCTGCTTCCCTCCACCGGCTGGCTTCAGCCTATGCATTTCCTTAATCTCTTCCCAAGTGAAGGGTTCATTGGGTGGTCCCGACCTTGCAAGGCAGGGGAGGCGTTGATCTGGCATGCGTTCATTGGGTCGAGATGAGCATCTGACAGTGGGTGCTGGGATCTCATCTGGTGTTGCAGGATCTCCCGGCACCTCCGTCTCGACCTCTCCGTCTCCATCCGCTTCTTCACTGCACAGCCCTCAACCTCTGCTTCGCCTCCTGCCATTCCCAGGCCAACGGCTCCCACCATCTGGACTTTCCAGGCTCTCTTTGAACTCCTGGGAGCAACCATGAGTCGAGGGGTGGCACAGGCAGTTCTTGCTCCTAGGGGAAAGGCAGCCCTTTGCAAGATGTCCTTTGCCAGCTCAGTTCAAACAACACCGTGACCAGTTCTGGGACCTTTCCCTGGGTGGGGCTTTCTCCCTCTCCTTCCCACTGATTAGAGAAGTCGATCTCTCTCCCAGGGATCCACTCAAACATCCCAGGGAGGCTACAGGCTGTCAGAGAGAGGATTCCACCATGAAATACAGGACACTCCTCAGCCATCTCCTAAGTAAGAGAAGCACATGGGACCCACAGCACCCTCCCGCTGCCGTTGCCCAGCTCCTGCTATTGAGAGATCTACTGCCTCCAGTCCACAAAACGAGATAGAGCCATCACGACAGACAGGCAGCTCTGCAGCGCTCTACCTTCCAAAACTGGGTTTCAAAAAACATGGCCACAGGCATCATTGGAAGACTGCAGCACTCAGGAGAGCAGATAACTGCTATTGGTTGGGCTAAAAAGGACCATTTCATACTCTTTCGGAAAGTTGGAAGTTTATCCATCAGTTAGCAATGATACTATTTTTTGTTGCTTTTCTTTGTTATTGTTGTTGTTTATTTGTTCAGACTCTTGTGCCGTTTTGTGCTGCAAACCCCG
Organism: Elgaria multicarinata webbii; assembly: GCF_023053635.1. Taxonomy (NCBI): domain Eukaryota; kingdom Metazoa; phylum Chordata; class Lepidosauria; order Squamata; family Anguidae; genus Elgaria; species Elgaria multicarinata. The sequence continues at coordinate 22,054,329 of NC_086172.1, forward strand.
AGTTTTGTGCTGCATCCTAAAGTGTGAAAACGACATGACCCTAGGTGTGGCCTGGTGGATGAGAAAAAATTCACGTTCTCAGATCCACTCCAAACCGGTGCCATAGTTTTGTGCCGTTTTGTGCTGCAAACCCAGAGTTTTGTGCCGCCACCAAGAGCTTTGTATTGATACTTCAAGTGGGGGTTCGTAGTTAACACACCAAAAAATGAACTTTGTCATGGAACCTCCAAACCGGTGCCAAAGTTTTGTGCTAGTTTTGTGCCGTTTTGTGCCGCAAACCCCGAGTTTTGTGCCGCCCCAGGAAGCCTGGAAACGCCATACCCTTAGGTGTGGAACAAAATGGCTGCCCATTAATAAAATGCCTTCCATGGTAGGCATGGCCAACCACAAAACATTTATTCCCAGAACGCAAATTGGTGAAACTAGAAGAATACAAGGACCGAAGTATAAGATAAAGGTGGAGTCTGAGCGCCAAAACACAAAACCACTCTTTTGAACCCAGATAAAAATGGGACTGGAAGGCAGAACTTTGCTTTGCAGCATGCTAGCATACGAACTTTTTAAGAAATAAAAATTAGGAGGTTGCCAAGAGAGGTGTCTGTGGGCGCATTGGAGCCCATGGAACTGGAAGTCAGGAAGATTGTGTGGGCCTAGAAATTAGGTCTACCACCAAGGCGGTTGAGACACAGAATACTGAAGCTCTTGACTGGAAGAAAAAATATGGAAATGGGGAGAAAAGGAATTAGCTTGCCTAATCTTCTAAAAGCCAACACTATCCTAGAAGTAAGCATTAGGGTTGGAGGGATGTGCATTATGAGGTTAAAAATTCTCCCCAAACTATACTCTGTCCCATTTTCAGTGCAATAAACTGCTTGGGTTCAGAGAGTTATCCCTGATTCTGAGCCTTTAGTATTATAGCACAGCAGGTGAAACTTTCAGGAAGCTAGGAAAGAAAAAAAGGTGTCCTTTGCTCCAACAGCTCTACAAAGTTTCTGTTCCAAGCTAGCTGGGACCCTGAATAGGAGCACTTCTCTTAGGGTCTGGGGATACACTACAACATTTTGTTGCCGATCCTATATGTTCCTTCTAAAAAACACACACCCATGCCTTTTCATTTGGTAGCAAAATGGTCCCCCTCACATATAAGGTAGTAGTTTCTGCATGCTTGGAATATACCAGGTAAGTAGAAATATTCATTTGTAAATAAAAATGAAAAACAGCAATGGACAGTTTGACAAGACTTGTGCCTGCTCAGTGGCCTCAAAGAGGCATGGAATGAGGGTGTCAATTGGGGATCAGGAAGTGGCCCGTTCAAGCTCCTGTCATGGAAATGGAGATAAGGGATGAGTGTGTGTGTGCACCATGAGGTTAAAACTCCCCTGCTGTGGTATACAGGGAAGTTTCAGGAGGTTAGCAAAGTAAAAGGGACAGTTCTTCCCTTTTCCCACTCTACAGAAATGTTGCCCTGCTATATAGCAACCCACCCACACGCACCCACACCCCCTCTAGGACACCCCACCAGGAACCCACCCGGGGATACCTGGAAAAGGCGAATGGGCACAAGAAGGCAGGGAAGGGGAGTAGCCAGATGCCCCTCAGTAAAAACTCCATTTACCCCTGTGCAAGTGGCACGTAGACGACTTCGAAGCCCCTTTCTTGCCAGACGATATTGATTAAGTTAGTCCTGCTGAATCCACATTGCTGATTAACTGCCAGGACAACACCATAGGTCAGTTTCAAATGAAACTGACCAATCAAACCCAGCCAAGTCCTTGACTGCCCCCTAGCCATATCACCAATAGGGGAGGGGCTACAGACGCAAAGCACATGGCTATTTCAGCTGCAATTCCCCTTCTGACCACTGCATGGAAGTATATAAGCTATTGTCTTGCCTCAGCGCCGTGTGACTCTGATTTAGCAGCGTGAGCGCCAAGAAGTCACCTTATTCTCGAGAATAAACGTTTGGAGCTCAACGCCTTGCCTGTGATCTTTCGCGAGTATTTCGATATTGGACTTGGAGACACTCTGATTAGGCATAATTTATGCAACAACTGGATCCCTAGACAGGATCACTTCTTGTTAATAACCTAGGATATACTTCAACATTGTGTGTGTGTGTGTGTGTGTGTGTGTGTGTGTGTGTGTGTGTGTGTATTACAGAATAGCAAAACTAGTCTTCCTTTCCATCCCATCATTTTGTAAACCTTTATGCTTTATTCTATTTTAGAATATTTCAAAACTCTTTGAAGGATACCCCATATACATTTTTTACTAAATCAGTCATCCATACAGGAAAATGAAAATTTGGAAGCAAACAGCAATTAGGCTACCTTACTGTATCAAGGTTTTTCACTCATCTCCTGAGTGCAGAGGAAATATTGTGCTCTGTTATAGCTGCGCCAAGATTTTCAGGAACAATTGAACCAATGATAAAACATACATGGGACACCTTTGGTCAGGCTCAAAGGTCTAAATTATCAATGCATCAAACAGAAACCCATTTCCCCCCACAAATTTATTTGATGTCTGCTGGCAGAGGATGAATTTTAAATGCAAGGCTGACTTTTTCTTTCATGAATAACACATTATCACCAGATGGCAGTGCATACCAAGATATGGCTGTTGATACAACATGCTATATTGCCCACTAGGTCTGGAAGCATGTGGAGCTGTTCCTATTATCCATTATTCCTGATGCCTCTCTAGCCTCCTTCTCTCCCCCTCTGAACTGCCTCAGATAGTTGGTCAAAAAAAGCCCATGTAGTGAAAAATATAGGGTGGGAAGATAGGATGGCAGAGATCATCTCTACGGCTCTTCTGAGTTCTGGGGTGCAAGCCATAGAATTGCGCCCCATTTTTTTTTAAAAAAATCATCTTTACTGGAGGGAGTTCAGAGGAGGGCAATGAGGATGATCAGTGTTCTGGAAATAAAGCCTTATGAGGAGGGACTCAAAGAACTGGGTATGTTTAGCATGGAGAAGAGAAGGCTGAGGGGAGACATGATAGCACTCTTCAAATATTTGAAAGCTTGTCACACAGAGGAGGGCCAGGATCTCTTCTCGATCATTCCAGAGTGCAGGACACGGAATAATGGGCTCAAGTTACAGGAAGCCAGATTCCAGCTGGATATCAGGAAAAACTTCCTGACTGTTAGAGCAGTACGACAATTGAACCAATTACTGTACCTAGGGAAGTTGTGGGCTCTTCCACAGTAGAGGCCTTCAAGATGCAGCTGGACAACCATCTGTCAGGGATGCTTTAAAGTGGATTCCTGCATTGAGCAGGGGGTTGGATTCGATGGCCTTATAGGCCCCTTCCAACTCTACTATTCCATGATTCTACACCCTTTCTAAAGCCCAAGAGAGTGGGAGAGCAATTGTAGTTCTTGAGGGAGTGTATTCCATAGTTTGAGAGAAGTCCTTTCATGTGGGCCCAACAAATGGGCCTTGGCAGGTCATGACGTCCTCAAAAGAGCCTCTCCTGTAAATTTTAATACTCGAGCAGGTTCATAGTGAGCCTGGCAGTCCCTTAGCCAGTTCCTAAGCTGTTTAGGCCTTTAAAGGTTAGGAACAACACCTTAATCTTTAAGGTGCTTGTTCCCAAAATCATCCCCACCCCTGTTGCGCCCACATTGTCCCAGTGATGTAAGGTTTCCACTGGCCTAGGCTGCCTGTGGCATCAAGGGTAAAGACTTTTTCATTTCACTAGGGGTGGGGGAGTGGGGTTGGCCAAATGTAGGTCTGCAGAGGTAACCCAAAGTTCAGAGCAAAACAGTCTGGGGTGGGGGGCACCTCCTGTACCCCTTCCCAGTCATTCTTTCAATAGGTAGCACACTTAAATTTATGGGAAAATGACATAATAATTGTATTATATAGTTTAGCATGCAGTATTTAATGATGTATGCTTTTATCTGTACGCCGCCCTGAGATCTTATTGGTATAGGGCGGGATATAAATGTTTTAAATAAATAAATAAATGATAAACCATGAATAGCAATTCACTAGATAGGCAAACTGACTTTAATGGAATGCAAAAGAGATATTTTATAATCTCAGGCAATTACAATTTATCATAGTATCTGTAAATATTATTTACAATGACAAAAATTAAGAGCAGAAATTACCAGACATTGCTTAATTCAAATAAAAAAGACTATTACAATAATTAATGAATCATCTGATACAGAACCAGGTAACCTATTTGAACTGCTTCTTCTTTGCTTTCATTTTGGCACACTTGTCAAATAAATTATTAAAAGAGCTTTGCCTAGCAAGCTTTCTTTCTGTTGAGACCATAAGCTGATAAAGAGAGCAATCCTATGGGCCCTAGACAGAGTCTGGGGTGTCATAGAATAGTTTGGATTTCTGGATCCGAGGTCAGAGACGTTGCTCCAACCCCAGATCCAGGAGCCTGAGCTTTCCGCCCCTCTCCCTCACAGCCAGCATGGAGAGAATCATACCAGCAGCCTCTCCGAGGTCGCAACAGCAACCTCGGAGAGGAGAGAAAGGGGACCTCTGCTGTTCCCCCGCTCTGTACTAGATACTCGTAAATCTCCGATAGGATTGCACCCTAAGCCTCTCTTGCCCTGTGGCAGATCTTAAGCAATCCTTTACCATCTGCAGTTTATCATCTATACATCTGTGCATTCTTATTTTATGTATGTTTCATTTATTCCATGCTCACAGCAGCATTGGGGCCTAGTCCTCCTCCTTCCAACTAAGGGCTGTTGTTTGTCCCCACTTACAGTCCTCAGCAAAAGGATCACTACAGCACTAATTCTGCAGGAAATACTGGGAACAGGCTTCTCTGTAAAGCACATCAAAGGTGAATGATCAGGAAGGCTCTATATCGTATATGTGAAAACAGCAGCACAGATCAGAGTTCTTCAAAACCTCAACTATTTATTATTGCAACTCATTGGCAAAACCCAGGGCAGGGAAAACACACACAACCCTGGATAGGAAGAAAAGAAACAAGTGCTCAGGACTGTTCTGGCCTCAGAAGAGATTATACAAGCCTAATCCTTTCACCTCTTCTGCTGCAAAAGTGAAACTGTTTCTTCCAGTTCACTGGCCTGTTCGTGCTTGCTTGGCTCTTAAAGCGACTTAATACAACAGAAGCAACCTTTTTTGTCCACTAATATTAGTAATATGAAGCAATATATTGGGAATCCCCAGTTTTGTAGAGCTCTGTGGCAAATTGCTCATTCTGTCCACCCCTGCACCTCCGAGCTAACCTGCAAAAAGGTGGGTGTGGGCTTTTAAAAATGCTCTTAACAACCCATGCAGAAGCAGAGTTGAAAAGAATCAACATGGGTAACCCTGAATTTGTTTTCAACAAGAACCAGAGTCTGCAATCTTATGTATCCTAAATCAAGTGAACATAGTGAGACGTCCACCCTGAACAATCCTGTTTTCCAAAACAATCTTTCTTTGGCTCTTGGTGGGAGTGAACACATTTTAATTAAGGTTGAAGTGCCCCCACATTTTTGCTTGTAAAGGAAAAGAAAACATATTTAAGTAAGATGAGAAAGAGACAGACCACTATAAAGCTCTAATGTTGGTTAGTCAAAATAATATTTTTATTTATTTATTTATTACATTTTTATACCGCCCAATAGCCGAAGCTCTCTGGGCGCTTCACAAAAATTAAAACCATAATAAAACAACCAGCAGTTTAAAAACACAAATACAAAATACAGTATAAAAAGCACAAATAGGATAAAACCAAGTAGCAAAAACTGATATAAGATTAAAATACAGAGTTAGAACAGTAAAATTTAAATGTAAGTTAAAATTAAGTATTAAAATACTGAGAGAATAAAAAGGTCTTCAGCTGGCGACGAAAGGAGTACAGTGTAGGCGTCAGGCGGACCTCTCTGGGGAGCTCATTCCACAACCGGGATGCCACAGCGGAGAAGGCCCTCCTCCTAGTAGCCACATGCCTCACTTCCTTTGGCAGGGGCTCACGGAGCAGGGCTCCTGTAGATGATCTTAAGGTCCGGACCATTACTTTGGTCCTGAAGAAATACAGAGATAGCATAAAATACATGCTGATATAATAGGGAATTGACTCTAGAGACATATGGGGGACTTTGAAGCAGGGTTGTGACCGAGCTGGATAGTGACATAACATAAAGGCTGATGGATAAATAAATGTTGATGGATTGGAAGATTAAGAATTCAGTATAGATATTACCATGTATTAGCATACTCAGCAGAAGCAAGAGTATTGTTCAGGAAGAGGATTGTTTGGATTTTGATGTCTTCTGCTTTGTTAGGCTAATTTCCCTTCCTGCTTATTCATGTGGGAATGAACAATACTGCCAAACACAGCTATGACTGCATCATGTCGGGTTATGAAACCGTAAGATGGAAGCTCAAAACCTTTGGAGCTCAGTGGTGTTCTCATTCACCCATCCTTCCAGTCCATGGAAAGGGAAAGAAAAATTCTGCAGGTGAACGACTGTCTATGTAGATAGGACCATGGTTGATCCGTTTTTTTTAAAAAAATTAAAACCTTTTTTATTGTGAATATCAACAAACAGAACAGAAAATACATCATGAAAATTGGCGTGTGTGTGTGTGGAAATCCATACATTGTGTATATAAAATCATTTCCCATCATATGTTCCGTTCAAAAAAGAAAAGAAAAAAGGAGAAAGTTACACAAAAGTTTCAAGAAAAGCAGACCAGATATCCATATGTTTATCCACTTGTAAGTTGCGTCTATATAACACTGGTTCAAAAGTTGATAATGTTATTAGGTCCTTGATCCATTGCATAATGGGAAGTGTGAATTTGTGCTTGTAATGTAATAGTATAAGTCTTTTGGTTGTCATAAGGGCTCTGAATATCCATCTACGCTGACCATGTGTTAACTTCCAAGAAGCCTGTAGGTAATTTAGGAGGAGATGTACGTTATTCTATATTATAGATTGTTTCAGTACAAAGTTCATTCTTATTATAACCTCCTCCCAAAAAGGGGCAACTATGGGGCATTGCCAAAACATATGAGTTAAAGAAGGATTAGATGCATTACATCTCCAACAATTATGCAAGTTAGACAAACCCTTATTGAAAAGGCGTTGTGAGTCCAATAGACCCGAAACATTTTTTTTTCTGAATAAGACGTAATCCGAGCTCCATAGAAGCTTCAGATACAGATGCTAGAGCAACCGTCCATTGGTTAGGCAAGATAGGGCACTCCAATTCTCTAGTCTAATCTAGTCTTAAACTGTGGGTATCATATTTACTTGCTGCTATTAAACACATACATAGGTCGGGGATTGACGTGTCAGTTCAGCTGTTATAAGTGTTCCAAACAATGCTGGAGGCTCCAAAGTTGTAAAAGCAGCTGGGCCAAACCTAGATTCCAGCAAGTGTTGCAATTGTAAGTATTGCCATTGAGCTGTAGCAGGTAAATTATATTAACACACAAGTCTGAAAAGGACAAAAACTCATAATCTGAGCCTATTAATTGATCCAAAGTAGAAATCATCTGATCAGTCCATGTCCTCCACAGAAATGCTTTCTTTCCAGTTTATAAATCTGAGTTTCCCCAATTTTGTATGAGAGAATGGACCCTTCATCCTTTCTGGATGAAGGCCTGCTGATACGAGAGGGACTGCACGTCATAGAGACTGGGAAGAATACGTTTGCTTGAAGAATGGCAGGTTTGATCAGGAGGGCTTTAAACTAAGAGCTCCTTCAGATAGGGGGAAATTGCATTCCCTTACCATGGTTCTGCTTCCTGCATCTCTTCCATTTCTGCAATGAGCTGTAATTACATGAGGAAAAGCGCAATGACCACGTGGCTTGTCCAGCCTCAATGCAGTTGAATGGGACAGCGCCCTCTCGTGGGCATTTTATAGTGCAACTTTACCTGCACACGGCAGGAAAACCCACCGAATGTATTGATTTTATCCCAGAAGAGTCAGGTTTTCTGGAGTTTTATTTTTAGCATAGCATTAGAACAGGAAAATGGGAGTGGGAGCTGCACAGGAGGCTGATAGCATTGTCAGAATGACCTGCAAATGTCCGTGAGTGGCCAGTGACAAGCGTGTTATAAAATGCTCATTTAAAGAAGCTCTAAATCCTTTGGGGGTGATGGAGATGGAACCCCAGAGATAACCTACAGAAAAAGGCTCATGCACTGTAGCAGGCATTGGGAGAGCAGCTATAGTGCAGCCTGTTAAACCTCTTAATAGAAATGCCAGGAGGTCACTGGAGCATAAAGATCAAGGCTTTTGATGCCTTTGTTTATACTAATGCTTAGAGTAAAGGATGTGCTTGAACTCTTGATTCAAAAAGATAATTTTGATTTAGGGTGCAAAATCCCATGCATGTTTAGAAGAAAAATGTCCTACAACTCCTAGCAAGTCCTAGCCACCATTGGCTGACTGGAGGGGTGCTAGGAGTTGTAGAACTTTTTCTGTTTAAAGATGCATAGAATTGCACTCTTAATAGGATGACTCCCACAAGTGGAATATAGCAATTAAAAGATTTCCTCTCCCCGTCAGTCTGCCAACAAACATGAATCAGTATTGGAAGGAGTGCCAGTTTCCCTACTCTTTGGGAATATTGACTATTTCTATAGAAAGAAGGTGAAAACTGAGTATGGGGAAACTAACTAGTCATTATTAAACAGGTCTGGATTAACCATTGTGCTAAGTAAACTGGATTGTAGGGTCTCTCTGGCATAGGGACCTCTTCTACACTGGAGATAATGGGAGAATATGAAGTTATTTAGGGTGACCATATGAAAAGGAGGACAGGGCTCCTGTATCTTTAACAGTTGTGTTGAAAAAGGAATTTCAGCAGGTGTCATTTGTATATATGGAGAACCTGGTGAAATTCCCTCTTCATCACAACACTTCAAGCTGTAAGTACCCTGCCCTCTTTTAAATCTGGTCACTCTAGTATAGCTCCTGCAGCTTTAACTGTTGTGCTGAAGAGGGAATTTCACTAGTTTCCCCATATATACAAATGACACCTGCTGAAATTCCCTTTTCAATACAACTGTTAAAAATACAGGAGCCCTGTCCTCCTTTTTCATATGGTCACCCTAAAGTTATTGGCGAGTATGTCTCACCCATTTCTGGAATTAGGTTCTATACACCATTTTCTGTATCTCAGGAAGGCAACAGTGGTCTCTCTAAGGCTCCTTCATTTTACCAGCCTTGGCTCCTGTGCCTTTAATGGCCACTTGATCTGCAGACATCAGCAGGTGATAACAGCTGTGTTTGCTGATGTCTGTAGATGAGGATGCTGTTAAAGGCACAAGAACAGGCCAGGGCCCTTCGCCTCTGGTCATTTAACATATGGCAGAGCAGTAAATGGCCTTCATACTTCCTGCTATAAACAAAACTAGAATACTATCAAAGTTATTTGACAGAAAGCTCTTGTTTTACTGCGCTGATTTTAGCAGGAGAACAGGATGAGATGGCCAGTTATGAAGAAGCACTTTATATCTTTACAACTGCAACTACATTAGGGTGACCCTATGGAAAGAAGGACAGGGCTCCTGGATCTTTAAAAGTCATATAGAAAAGGGAATTTCAGCAGGTGTCATTTGTCTGCATGCAGGACCTGGTGGAATTCCCTCTTCATCACAACAGTTAAAGCTGCAGGAGCCCTGCTCTCTTTTGTGTCTGGTCACCCTACTATAGCTTCTGCAGCCTAACTATATGGACCGACTATTTATTTATTTATTTATTTATTTATTTATTTAAATCCTGCTTTCCTCATTCTTTGCTGAGCTGGTCAAACTGGCTAATAGAATCCAACAAAATAAAATAACAATAGTCCACATAATTAAAATCATAAACTTTATAACACAACAATAACTATAAGAAGCTTAAGGGAAAACTTTAAAAAGTAAGTCAATAGATAATATTTAACTTAAATAGCAGTGGAGTTAATTTGCCAAAAGAGACAAGTCTTCAGGCACTGGGGAACACCAGTAAAGAAGACAATAATCTATCTGTCGTCCACATATGAAGCTGCCACATTTACATGAATGCTGGTAGAGTAAATATTTGGAGACGTGTGAACTCCAGAATATGGGGGGCTATAGAGGACTTCCCCCTCTTTTTTTAAACAACAACACCTTAGCCTTGATTTTCAATGATCTTGAATATGTGTTCCTGGTCAATGAAACAGAGAAACTAGAGAACAGGACCATTTCAGTGGGGCCTCACAGTGATGGAGTCCTTCTCTCCAGGACACTTCTTCTCTTTCAGGTTCCCTTATCATGTTTCAGAGAGCTTTTGAGGGAGGAGGGATGGACGCCCACTGTTTATTGTTACTGCTTATGTTTTACCTAGCTGCTGTGATGTCGGGTGTGTTCGGATGATCACGCAGGGGGGAAACACCATTGTGGTGTCTGCCATTTGTATAACTCACCGCAAAGCAGCCTGGGTTGGCATGTCATCTGAACCTGGTGTGCAGCGCAGTAGGGATGGCTTCATATTCACCCTGCAACCTCTACTGCTCATTATGGCTTGTAGGGTGAGTATCAATACATGCCTGCTGTACCCTGCACCAGGTTCAGATGTCATGTCAACCCATGCTGCATCGTGGGGGATTATGCAAATGGTGGCCATGTGCGTGGCACACCCAGGGGCAGGTAGAGAAGCCACAATGGCTTCTTCCCTAGAGATGTAAAATTTCCGGAAATTTTGAAGCCATGGAAAAAAACTGGGTTTTGCCCTTTTTTTCGGGGAAAAATGGAAATTTTCAGAAAAATTGAAATAATGCAATATTAGCACTTTTTACAGATTGAAAGCCACTTTGTTACTTTAGGAACATAAAATGCAATTATGTTCAAGTTGGTTTGGCATAAAATTATTACATTTTGTATATTAAAACTAGTGTATTCAAACAATTATTACAAATTTAATTTACTTTTTAAACTTTTTTTTGGTAACAAATGGAGCTACAAGCTCCTGAACTGTTAGGAACACCTGAACTGTAAGGAACCTCTTAGGTTCTGCCAGTTTATGAGGAGCAGGCAATTTTAAACAATTTTAAAAAACAACAACTGAAGAAGCCACCAACATTATTAGCAAAGAAAATTATTTATGTCTCTGCTAGTCCTCCAGTGTCAAGACATAAAGCCCCCATTCCCATAAAAAGAACTGAGAAAAATGGGGACGGGGGACGGGGACACACACACCAAGATTCAATGAATATGCATGAAATTTAATCAGACTCATTTTCTGACCTATAGCTATCAGTATTCAGTCTCTGCTTCCATGGAAGTGCCCTCTAGAGGCAGAAATGCATCTTGCTCTTGCATTTGAGAGTTGTAGTCTCAGTTTGCAACCTAGGACTTGCTTGTCCTTGGTGAATAGACATTGTAATAATCTGATACTGTACAGTTTTTAGAAATCATTTGGAGAAGTAAATATCTGAACACCTTGTCTTAAACATTTTATTCATCATGCTAAAATAAAACATCCCGTAATCCGTTTTTTCTTCATTTTTTCCATTTTTTCCATTTTTCGGAAAAAAACCAAAAAAGTCTTTGGAAAAAAACGGGGACGGGGGGGACGGGGACGGGACGTTTTTTCCCTGAATTTTTCTGGTTTTTTTCCCCAGGCCTTCATATCTCTATTCTTTCCCCTACATGATAATCCAAACCCAGACATCATTTAGGCTGCTTTGTCGGTTCTATGCATTTTTAGTGACAACATCAGGTATGTTCTTGTACTGAGGGAAGCTCGGAGGATGGCAACAAGGGAGAGGGCCTTTTCAGTGGTGCCCCCCTGACTGTGGAACGATCTCCCTGATGAGCCTCGCCTGGCGCCAACACTGTTATCTTTTAGGCGCCAGGTCAAGACTTTTCTCTTCTCCCAGGCATTTAACACCATTTAACAACGCTAAGTTTATTTTTAACGGCCCCCAGAACTGTTGTTTTTAAATGGATACTGTTGTTTTTATACTGTTGTTTTTTATGTTTTTAAAATTTGTATACTTTTTAAATGTTTACTGTTTTTAACTTTTGTAAACCACCCAGAGAGCTTCGGCTATGGGGTGGTATATAAATGTAACGAATAAATAAATATAAATAAATTAAATAAATTCTTTTATAATTTTAGCCACTACGGGCACCTTTTATTACGGTGCAATGGTTAGCTATACATATTTTACATAAATGGATGAGTTACATACATGCATAATATAATAGACCCATTTCAGCCATGCGATTCTAGATTCCTCAATTCAGAATCGAAACAGAAGTGCTGTTTTGACCACTTCTTTTCAGTGTGAGGAAGCTGAGATTGAAGATTACAGTTTTCTATGTGAAAAAGTAAAGTGCTCTGTGATACAGTAGAAGCTGTTCACTCTTGAAGGTGAGAGGATTAGGGCGGCGGGGGACACACACATCCTTCCACACAGTTAGCAACACTCATGCAAAATTACTTTCCGTGGTGGACTTCTCAAGCATTTTATTGCTTTGGGAGCTGTAAATACAAAATGAACTTGAAACAAAGTAACCCGAAATAGAAATGCTACTTTAGCATCCTCCCCCTTTTAAGTTAATGAACTGCGGCACAGGTCTGCCCCGTAACAGCACTTGGAACATTTATTGTTGCTCAGTGTAATAAATCCTCTTGGCCAAATACAAGCAGGCAAATTGCATGCCCGATTAGTCAGAGGAAATTGGTCGCTTTGTTTAACCCCTGCAGTTTGAAATATGGATCCTGCTGGAGAGAGGGCAGCAACTTGAATCAAATTGGCAAAGTCATTAAAAGCAGGAAGGGAATTCTGAGAGAGCGCCGCTCAAATTGACAACTTTGCTCAGGAAAGAAGGAGAAAAACTGGACGTTGTGCAATAGCTCTCTGCACCTTTATAAGTAGCTGGTGTAGTTCCATTGATATCTACTTACCATAGCGGATGTAGTCTGTGGGTATGTTCTCATTGGTGTACACATGACAACCTTCAGAATGAGATTTTCTGATGAAAAAACCTCAGGATGATGTTCCTTCTAGAGGAACTGATGAAAAGCTTGAGGTTGATGCTTCTGGTGAAAATAATGCTATGTGTTTGGGGACAAGTCTAAATTACCTCCAGGGATACCTTACAACTCAGTGTCTTTGAGTAAAAGAGATTGAGGATCCCCCATCAGCACACTGTAATTCTTGAATGGGTAACCTTTTTGTTCTACAAGGCCTGGGGGAGTAGGAGGGAGGAAATTGGGGCAGGGGAGGGTGAATCTAAGACAAAAATGAGAGCTTGGTGGTTGCCTTGGAAAAGATGATCCTTGGGCAGCTGGGAGGAAGTGGTGACATTGTAGGTATTCGTCCTGTTGTTGTTTATTCGTTCAGTCGCTTCCGACTCTTCGTGACTTCATGGACCAGCCCACGCCAGAGCTTTCTGTCGGCTGTCGCCACCCCTAGCTCCCCCAAGGGAGCTCAGCACTCAGCACTCAGCATTCGTCCTGAGTGCAGTGTAAATAAACCCTTTTTTAAAAAATAAAAGAAACACCAGAAGTCTCCAGTGCCCTCCTTCTAAGAAACTGAAGTTGGAGTAAGTGCTGAGGCCCCTGCAAGTTCACCCATCTCGGGGACTGAGGGGCAGGCGCGTAACAATAATATAAAGTAAGGACCATGACACATCTCCAAGCAGGTGCCACAGTGTGAAATAAACAAGGAATTTGAATATAATCTGAACATGAAGTGGAGATTAAACATGAAGTGGGCTCAAGTTTGAAAGAAAACCTTGCCATGTAGATTTCAGTGCATAAGACTTCATCTGTTTCAAATTTTCTTCCTGATTGTAGATGTTAAAATCTTGATGTAGAACCCGTGTTGAGGTCATTTCACTATTCCAGCAGCCTCATTTGCAGGTTTTTTTTTTTTGGTATCATAACTAGTGAACAAAAAAATGTGGTGGTGGTCATAAATGGAATACCTGCTGATACTGAAATCCTGGTTGTAGATGCCAGAATCATAGCCCAGGTGATATGCAATCCAGGCTATGGCCATTTTCCATGCTCACATAATGGCTGCCATTTTTCACAGACGGTGGCTGTCGCCCATGTAGTTTTGTTTGTGATTTTTAGTAAGTTATTCAGGTGGTCAAGCCCAAATAATTTCCAACTTGCAGCTTTCCCCCCAATTTTCTGCCAGATCAAACCCTAATGTTGCTGGACTAAAAGTGTTGTTTCTGTCTGCCAAATATTATAAGTCTAACGGGCCCTCCACGTCCCTGTGCTTAAATCTCCAGAAAATCTATTCTCTCTGAACAAAGTTACACTTTAGGGGAGAGGAAAATTTCAGATGTGGCCAGTTGGCAAACAGGAAAGAGGATGGATGTTCTTGTAAGCCAGGACAAGGGAAACCAGGTAAACATCCATGCAACTATCTTGAAACTTGAACATTTTTGCTGGAAGACCATGGCTTTAGCTAGACCTAAGGTTTATCCCGGGATTGTCCTGGGGTCGTCCCTGCCTGCTCCCGGGATCCCCTGTGTGTCATTTACATGAACAGGGATGACCCCAGGATGATCCCGGGATAAACCTTAGGTCTAGCTAAGGCCCATGTCTCATAGAAGTCATTCATTCCCGTCAGCAAAGGAATCCATAAGCCCTTTGTGCAACACCAGGAACTTCAGGAAGGGAAAGCATCCCCCAGGCTTTGCACTTATCCTGGGTTAGCTCTACCAGGAAACACCCACCCACCTCCAAAAACTCCACAGTCCATGGAAGCAATGTGCCAACACAGGCAGCACACCTGGCACGAGCTCTTGGAGAGATGAAGGAGTGCTAGGCTCAAGGCCAGAGGCCTGCCCCCGTTAAGCCTGCCCCCATTGCAAGGAAGGGGTGAAGTCTAAGTGGGAACTCTGCTTGTGAAGGTGTGAAAAGCTTCAGGCTGGCTCAGTCTTTGTCAGAACAAGTTGCTCACTTGGACCTCTTTTTTGTGTTGAACATCCAGCCTGTTTTACTACCTTGGTCCCTGTGGGCTTCTCCTTGGGATCAGAACATGGCAGACATGCCTGTTGTTCTCTGATAAGTACAGCATAGACTTCTAATTTTTGATTGGCATTCCTTCCACAGTCCAGTGGTATCTTTAACCATCTCCTTAGCAAACACCAACCATTGGATGCTTGCTTCTGAGGATCTTCTGGATCCTCTATCTGCACCTAACACAGACACCATCTCCTATAGATTGCTTGTTCTATAGCAGCTCTGATGTCCTAACTAAACATGATGTAATTCAGTGTTTTTCTGCCCACTGCAAGCAGCCACCAATGAAGGTAAGGATAACCTATCAGGTATTTCTTTTCCAAGATTTTACTGGGGAGATCTATGGGAGAGACACAGATAAGAAGCAGCCTCACATTGATTGATTGATCTATTTATTTATTTACATAGTTTATATCGCATAACTTCAACATAAATGTATGTTCCCAGGGTGGCTAAAAAAGTAGTAAGAAACAAAAGTACAATTAGAAATCAACAAACAAATAAATAAAGCAGAAAAACTAACACAACAAACTTTTTAAAAAGTAATAGTCCATTCAAACAGACAGTAAAAGCAAAGTGCTCTAAGTTAAAAATACTAACATTAACGGTTCTTAAAAGCCTGGGAAAACAGAAACACTTTGCCTAGTGCCTAAACAATGATAATGAGGGCTTCAGGATAGGCTTCTGAGGAGCAGTCACTGAAAAAACTCTCTGTAGCAGCTGATCTCTTAAGGAAAGTGGTGCTGTCTTCATCCGTCAGGGCTGTGGTGAAGATCAGCAGAGGATCAGCTGTTTCACCGCTGAGGAAATCTCTGCGCTGCTTTGAATCATGGACAAAATCAGGATCAGATACACAAAATATATTGAGGAGTTGAATCAAATCATTGTCATTGCCTGCTGTTATGTATCACTGTCTTCCAGATAAAACTGTGGCCCTAGCTAGGCGGGGCTTTATCCCAGGCAAACCCCGGGATCGTCCCTGTGCGTCCACATGATGCACAGAGGATCCAGGGATCAGGGAGGGATCAGGGAGGGATCTCTGCCTCGGGATATAGCTCTCCCTTTTGGCCCTGGTTTTTCCAGGGTCCCGGGCTGAGCCCGAGATCGCAGAATGTGTGGCCGGGTGCCACGGAGCCGTGAGCTGTGCACGGGGCACAGTGCTCCTCAGGAGCGCTGCGCCCATCGGGGGTAGGGTGGGGGAGCGAGGAAAGTAATTCAAATTTTAAAAAATTACCTTTTGCGCACGAGCGTTCGTGCGCTGCTGGTCCTTTAAAAATAAAAAATGGCGGGCGCAACGCCTCTCCTTCTGAGGTCATCGCACATTGCGTGTAAACAGAGGAGGGATCTCGTGTTAAACACAACGCGAGATCTTCCCTCCTCCATCATGGGATAACAGGTACGTCCAGCTAAGGCCTGTATCTAGCTGTAATGAGAGAGGATGGGATTCAGAGCATGTGTTTACCAAGAACAATGCTCTGAAGAGCTTTCCTGGAAGGCTTATTTTCACAATCTTCTGTTGTGGAATGAGGATTTGCAACAAATCCTTGGTAGTTGCAAGGGTTCAGGTTCCAATCTGTGTGACGTCCACTCGCATAGTTGCAAAAAGAGGCCATTCACAAGTAATTTATTAAGGAAGGGAGTATTGAAGGGCGAACATGTTAAAAGTTGAACAAATGGCTACGTATGAATCGGAGCTCATAAATTTCATGTGCTTTCCCACTGTAATTCAACTACTATTCGAAGCAGTGGAGGCTAGTGGCTCTGATTTCAGTGGGGTTGTGAATCCGTTCGGGGTTTTAGTGAGACCCAGCCAGAACTCTAAAGGAACATCCAAGGCACTAAAACTATTTTGGTGCTAAGTTTCAGCACCCTCGATAGCTCCTTTTAAAGTTCTGGCTGGTTCTGACTGAAACCCAGAATGGATTCACGGCCCCAACAGACTCCACAGATTCCAGCGACCTGTCTGTCCACCAGCTGTTGCTTTTAAAGGAACCAATGCAATGCAATGAGTAGACTGTTATGGCTGCACAGGAAACATCAGCTTAATAACCCACTGGGTAGCCTTGTACATGTCTGCTTGTCTCTCCGCCTACCCATGGTTGTTATGAGAATAAACAAACAGGACCTCAATCATAAAGCAGTTGGCCCTCTGAAAAGTACTATATAGCATCTTTGTTAAATTGACACCCACCCTTCCAGTGTATGCAGATTATTTCACTTTTCTCCCCTTTATGAGGATATTGAGGCTGAAGGATGCATTTGGCCCAGATGGTAAGCTTCAGGGATGAACAGGAACTTAAGTTTGGACGTCTGGGGGCATTCACTAGGCACTTAAAAAAATTGGGAGTCCAATCTTTCCATTGGCATCAATGGGAGTTTTTTTTCTCAGCTTCATTGCCATATGGAGGGTGGGGGAGATCTGGGGGGGGGCAGAGTGCACAAGTAGGAGAGGGTTAACCCTTCCCTTCCAACTTGGATTTCCCCTGGAAACACCCCCCTCTCCTGCTGCATGACAGCTAAACTTAGGAAAAAACCTCCATTAAGAGTATTTGGTGGAAGAGATCATATATATATATATATATATATATATATATATATATATATATTCTAAATAAATATTGATAGAGCCATTAAGATTTATTTCTTTATTATTTACCAACTTACTAATAAAGCTTTCTTTGTTCCTAAAATCCTGTGCCTTCTGCTCATGGTTGTGCAAGGGGGAGATAATAAAGGAAGAATTTAAGGTTAAGGCATCAAGTCTGCGTATCCTCAGAGAGTGAAGACTGTGAAAGTGTTGGGCCTGAATCTTAAAGGTCCTGATGGCAGCAAAAGCAAGTGTGTGTGTGAGAAAATCAGGCCAACCGACCTTTTCACAAGCAGCGGCAGCCCTGCTTCCCCAAGCCTATGAAGTTGGGGTCATGGCACCTTTACTTTTTCTATATCTATGGCTGTAAACTATGGCAGCCATAAAAGGCCATTCCTCTTTATAGCCGCTGTAGTTTTCAGCCATAGATATACAAAAATATAGAGCTGCCCTTTGAGTGGGGAGGGCGAAAATATCAGAATTTTTCTTCAGATTTCACAATCCCCCCTTTCCTGGATTTGTTATCAAAAATCCTGACAAATCCTGGTTTTTCCTGTCATTTGGTCACTCTGAGAAGGTGGTTCCTGCTGGGGGTGAGAAAGTGCTACAAGAGGGTATGCAGTGGAAAAGCAGGAAAGGAAACCCTCTTCTTGTAGCGCTCAGATCCCAAGTCTGCTATGAAACCGAAAGCAGATGCAGTGGATTAAAACAGATTAACAGCCTCATGCAGAAAAGCGCACTAAATTCTCATGAACATGGGTAACTTTTGCACAGGACAATATATAAATTATGTTTTATAAGAAGGAAATAACCATGAATATGCACGAGGAAGTAGCTTGTATAATGCTGAGGACATTCATTTTTAATTCCTGTCGGTTTGATAAATGAGGAGAGATAAAGAAAAGGCACCAGGGCTAATCCTCCTTTCGCTTCTGCGGAGAGAGGGAGGGAGGGAGGGAGGGAGAGAGGAAGAGGGTCTGACTGCACGAATAGCTCACCATGGGTCATTTATTTATTAACTACATTTGTATCTCACACTTCCTCTGAGGAACTCAGGAAGGCATGTGTGAGCTTATCCTATTTGTCTTTGCAACAAATGAGTGCTTGACTAATGGGGAGAAAAGGTGGGGGGGGCTTAATGAACCCCACAAGCCCAGTTTAGTTGAGTGAAGCTCTCTTCAGTAGACTTCTAAAAACAGTAGCTAGGTTGGTTGGCACAACTTGGGACCAGGATACCTGAGAGAGCGCCTTCTCCCTTACCAACCTGCCCGGTCACTGAGGTCATCCAAGGGCCTGCTCCTGTTGGTTCCACCTAGATCCATCCTCCGATTGGAATCCACCAGGGGAAGAGCCTTCAGCGTGGTGGCGCCCCTCCTGCGGAATTCCCTGCCTCTGGAGGTCAGACATGCGCCAACCTTGTACTCCTTTCGGCGCCTCCTGAAAATATCTTTATTCCAAGAAGCCTTTCTTTAACATGCAGCCTTGGATTTCTGTGTTGTTGTTTTCTGCTTCTTTTTAAATTTTGTTTTAACTGTTTTATTCTGTTTTTATTTTCATTTTACCTTGTACACCGCTCCGAAATTTTTCAATGGGGAGCGGTATATAAATATTCTAAATAAATAATAATAATAATAAATAAATGTAATAAATAAATAAATACCTGGTTGTGCTTTTTATATTGTATTTTGTATTTGTATTTTTAACTTGTTGCTTGTTTTATGATGGTTTTAATTTTTGTGAACCGCCCAGAGAGCTTCGGCTATTGGGCGGTATAAAAATGTAAAAAAAAAATGTAATAAATGTAATAAATAAATAAATAATAAATAAAAATAAATAAACAGTGAGGGCTGGGCCCCTTTGAGTCCAACATCCAACCCATATTTTGAGTACGGCAGCAAACCGATGAAGTAGATTTGGCTGGTAAATATCAACCATCACAAAATCTCCCTTTGAGCGCCATAGCTGAGCAGGTAATTGAACTCGGGATCTCTTGTCCTTCTGAGCATCATACCACACCCTCTCACCGTTGCTCAGTGGAAGTATGTGTGATGCATAATCTCTGCCCAGAAGGAACACGTCTGCCTTTCGATGTAACTACGGTAGGAACACAGGTTGCTAGATAACATATTGGATTGCTTTTCAGAGCAGGATGTTTCCAATGTACAAGTAACCATGATGCAAAAAATAAAATAAAATAAATAAAAAATGTCCGTGGGCAGAGATTACATGTTAACGTCATCATTACATGTTACAAAGGAGCCATTAGGTAGCCATAAATCATTACTTCCTTGGTATGCATCTTGCTGCCTTTCGCACAAAAGATGGTGCACAAAAAGGATGCCGGCAAAGGAACAGAAGAAACATACAAAGATGTTAAATGGTCTAAAGTGAAATTGTTCATTTACAATTCATTTATTCACTTGTGCTGGTTTCCTGGCAGGGCAAAAGCTTTGTGGGAATGGCTGAAGGAGACCATTATGGAAACTATGAATATTTATTTATATACCAATGGCACCTGCTGAAATGCCCTTTTCTATGCAACTGTTAAAGATATAGGAGCCCTGTCCTCCTTTCCATATGGTCACCTTAGGTTAGCGTGTCTTCTGAACAGGCTCAGTATATTATATAACAGCAGAATTAAGTATTGTTAATTTGGAGTGTGTGGATCTGAATCTGATTTGGAAGTATTTTTCTTGGTATGTATATGTATATTGGTGCCTTGGATCTGAAATTGCTCCTTCATTTACATAAGAGGAAGCATTTTCCACCAACCCATGCCCCCACTCTACAGACTGCAAGGATGGATGAACCAGTCTACTTACAGGTAGGGATGTGCTCCGCTCCGATTAGGAGCGTAGAAGCAGTAGCGGATTGGCCTGCTCCGCCTTACCCAGAGGCGGAGTAGGAGCGGACCGTGGACCCCCTAGAAGCAAGGCGAAGAGAAGCGACCATTTTTCGGAGCTCCGAGTTCAGGCGGAGCGCTCCAGTCGCCATCTTGAAAACATTTCGCCATAGGATTGCATTGCGGAAAATAATCGCGCATAACTACGTTGTTTTTGAAGCTATCGCTCTGGAAATTCTTGTGCTCAGAGAGTCGTGGATGGGGGTCATTTTGAGACCACTCTCACCTCTCTGCGTTGTCCGTGTCGCGTGCTATATTTTTTTGAAAATCGGGTCAACCGCGCGGCTCAAACTGCGTTTCGGCTTTTCGCCCATAGGATTGCATTGAGGGAAAGAATCGGGGATAACTGGGGGGGGGTTTAAGCTATCGTTCTGAAAATTCTTGTGCACAGAGAGTCGTGGATGGGGGTCATTTTGAGACTACTCTCAACTTTCTGCGTGCTGTGGTTCACGTGCAATGTTTTTGTGAAAATCGGGTCAACCGCACGGCTCAAACTGCGTTTTCGGCTTTTCGCCCATAGGATTGCATTGAGGGAAAGAATCGGGGATAACTGGGGGGGGGGTTTAAGCTATCATTCTGAAAATTCTTGTGCACAGAGAGTCGTGGATGGGGGTCATTTTGAGACCACTCTCAACTTTCTGCATCGTACGGGTCGCGGGCTAGAAGTTTTTAAAAAATCGGCGGGAAAAATACCTTTTTCAAAGGGCTGAGGGGCAGAGTCAGCTCCCAGTCATGATGATCCCAAAGTTGGAGGAGGGCATAGGCAAAACAGGTAACTTGGGATTCTGGGAAACTTCTCTTTCTTCATCTGAACGGGCTTTTCCCCGTGTTTTTTAACACAGTAGCCCCACCAAATGCACAAACACAACCTGAAATCATATACTAAGCCAAGAATAAGAGATAGAAACACAGCACTGCTCCCCACCCTAACCTTGGTGAACAACTGAATCGATGTGGTGCAAGGGGATGAGCTCCCCTAGGGCATCTCATCGTGGACGTGCCCCCACTCTCTCCTGCACTGGAAGGCCATAGAGCCTTCCAAAGAGAGTAAAACGGTGGAGCAATGCCTATCATGAGTTGAAGTGAATGGTCACTTTTCAGTGGTGGAGCAATGCCTGTTCTGAGTCGAAGTGAGCGTTTTACTTCTTCTCGGAGCTGTTGGTGGCTGTCAGTGTCTTGAACTGGCAGCTACTTCCCCCTCCCCCGGGCACGTCCCCCTATTGCTGGTAAAAGACAGATATAGCCTTTTTAAAAAAATTCTTCTTGCTGTTTATTCAGCAACACTGCTGCTTTTAATTCCACCCCTCCTTTGTTTATTGATTGATTTATTCCATTTTATATGCATTACTGGCTTATCCTTGGCTCACTTCCTTATGCCCCCAGAAATGCCAGCTGCATGCCTGCCTGCCTTCCCTCCCTCCTCCCCTGCCCACCTCGCAGGGATGTTGTGTGTGGGGTGCCCGATTTTCAAAAATTCGCCAAAAATCAGGGGATGATGGGATTGCTTTGAAACTTGGCATGCATGTGTATATCCCCATGAGGTGTCATGGTGCCAAACATGAGGTTTCTAACTTGAACAGAAAAAAAGTTGTATAATTTTTTAGCTTTCAATGCAAGCCTATGGGGGGGGGGAAACGGAGCTCCGGATCCGGATCCGGAGCTCCGGGCGGAGCGGAGCGGAAGTGGGCGGAGCGGGGGCGGAGCGGCCCGATCCGAAAAATGGCGGATCTGCAAGTGAAGCGGAGCGGGGGGTCCGTGCACACCCCTACTTACAGGTGATGTCACTTTTGCATGTGATATCAGGGTCATGTTGGCTATGGATGATGGGAATTGTGGTCCAACACATCTGGAGCGGGTCAGGTTGGGGAAAGCTGTTCTATGGCTGCTGCTGTGGCTGTGGGTTAATCACATGGATTTCCCCACATGAAAAAGCAAGAGTGCCTTCAGGTGAGGCAGACCTGTTAAAGGCTTTTCAGGTGGAAATCAGAATTGTGATTTGAACCTGGAAGCCATTTGACAGCCAACACAGTTGTCTTTAGACTGGCACGATGCATAGTACAGGATTCGCTCCTAGGATGCTAGAACTTTCTAAAACAACATAGCTTACAGTTTCAGAAATTAAGAGTTATTATAGCTCTGTTGCTCTTTAAAAAATGGGATGTAGAAACAACTAATGTACTGCATGATTTTATTGTCTTTATTGGAATTACTGTAGTAAGGGGGTCCTTATCTGGTGAAGCCCCCTAAACGGCTTGGGGCCAGGCTCTCTGAAGGAACGCCTCTTCCCATATGTACCTGCCCAGACCCTAAGGTCATCCTCGGGGGTCCTTTTCTGCAAGCCCCTGCCAAAGGAAGTGATGCAGGTGGCTACCAGGAGGAGGGCCTTCTCTGCTGTGGCACCCCGGCTGTGGAATGAGCTCCCTAAGGAGGTTCACTTGGCATCTACATTATATGCTTTTAGATGCCAGGTGAAGACCTTTTTATTCTCCCAGCATTTTAACAGTCTATAAATAAATTTTAACTTGATGTTTTAAATTTGTAATTTTGCATTGCTGCTGTTTTTATCTGGTTGGGCTTTTATATTGTATATTATATTGTGGTTTTGTACTGTTGTTTTATATTTTGAATGGTTTTAATTTTTGTGAACCGCCCAGAGAGCTCCAGCTATTGGGCAGTATAGAAATGTAACAAATAAATAAATAAATAAGATGAAAAACTTAGATTTTGAGAATTGATGATCTAGGCACTTCTATCCAATGAACACTAGAGGACAGAGTATGTATGTAGTATAATGAGAAGTGGCTTGTTAGAAAGTTGTGCTAGATATTAATGAGTGGAATCAATACAGACTCTCTTTAAAAGCCTGCTTTTCTTTCTTTCTTTTCTATATAGCCAGGTCTCTGTTAGTAATTTACAGTGAATATTTTCTTTCTTGTTGTGGTGTGTCAACTACTTAATCTCTGTGTTGTTCTGCTGGTAAAAGTGATGAAAGGAAAAACAGAAACTTTATCCAACAATGTAGAATTTGGAATGCGGATCCAGGAGGAAGTTTTCTCAGTCTGAGAAAAATATAACAACTACTAATAGCATCTACTAGGATGCTTGAAGAAATCAATCTTTGCGAAATCTGATATGAATTTACTGAATCCACACCTCCCAGACTAATGTGTGGATCACAGTGACAGGGTTTGCATGATCACCATAGCTTGTCGTGGCTTATTTAAGCCACGACAAGCTGTAGTGCCTATGGGTGCCATCCTGAAAATTCAAGCCATGACCATGGCTTGTTGTGTTGTCCGAATCTGGCAGGGTTCAGTTGTGCCCATATAACCCTAAAACAGGCCCTGGATTCTGTGAGGGTTGTTAACCCTCACACAATCCACTCCATTGAGATAGGAGGACACAACAAGCCACACAGTCTTGAGTATTCAAAATGGCTGCTGGCACACCCTGCAACCCAACATGGCTTAAATAAGCCTGGGTGGGCTGTTTGATCATTTGAACATTGTTTGAACATAGTTCAAAAACATGTATAAAAACGTTTTTTAAAATGTATATTTTGAGAGAAAGTGTATTTAGAAATGATTATTTAAATGAGACACCTACAAGAGTAACATGTACTGGAAAGAGATT
Organism: Elgaria multicarinata webbii; assembly: GCF_023053635.1. Lineage (NCBI taxonomy): Eukaryota > Metazoa > Chordata > Lepidosauria > Squamata > Anguidae > Elgaria > Elgaria multicarinata. Next base: position 22,078,425 of record NC_086172.1, read on the forward strand.
GACTTATCTATCCCTACAATATGTATATTTAGAATACTCATGTGGTACTTCTCTACTAGGTCTGAACCACTTCAGATTGCATGTGGGGGATTGCATATTTAAATGCAACACTGCATGTGGCAAAAAAAACCCAAACCTTTTTCACTTACTCTTAACGGAGTCTTCTCCCTGTCTTGCTAGTTTTCCACATGCAAGTAATTGTTTTGTTTTTAACTTGGGGCAGCATTCAGACATGAGGTTCATTACAGGCTGAAGTGATTCTGTCCTCACGAGGCTATATCACATGATTATTCATATGAATAAATGGAGTAGAATAAATAGCATGAATTCGAGTACTAGAATTAGAACATGAAATCTAATTCGCAGAATTACCAAAGTGGCAGGATAATCCAGAATCATCTAGTCTAAATCCCTGTAGTAGTGTGAAAGATGTTCATATATTTTCATTTTAAAAGTTCTTCAAGGACAGAGATCTCATGATTCTTCTGATCAAAGTCTTCAACTGACACCCATTGTTCACAGAAACTTAACTTACAATTTTGTATCTGCCTTTCAGATAAACCACTGTTTAGATAACTGAAAATGTTCTCATTTGTGATTTAATAGACCCTGGGAAAGTGATGCTTGGTTGACAGTATGGGACAAGCTTTGCAACAATGAAAATGATGGAGGGCGTAAATGCAGGAGGGTTTGAAGGAAGGAAGGAATGCCAAGGACCATTTTGCTGCTGCTGTTTGGATGGCTTTCAGTGCTGGAGATTTCTTGAGCTTTAAGGGTACATAAATGAGACAGATGCCCCGTTCTCCTTGCTCAAGGGTCATGGAAGGGGCATAGGGAGCAAACATTTTAAAAGGATTTTGAGTCCTTGCATCTCCAAGATGGTGAACAAAAGTCAGTTTTATTGTGGTGATACGTAGATATGGATTCAGTCCACTTGTCCAAAGAAGCAATGCCGCAGGATTTTTCTAGGAAAAGGTACTGCAAGCAATGCACGTTTTAAAGCAAACGGAATAACCGATGAGTACAGTTTGGATTGGAAACCTTCCCTTCAAGAAGGTGGATTCAGCTGAAAAAGTCTGGACAGCGCATAGGAAGAGCAGCTGCCTATAAACTTGGTTTGGAGCTGTCAAGAAGAAGCAGAAGGCTGAATTGGTCCTGGAAATAGGAGACTGCTTTTCTAGGAAGCATCGCTGCGTGAAACGTAGAAAAACCCACGATGCAGCCCACCTTTATCCTCTGAGGACTTGCTAGGGATAAATTGTTCAGCTCCTATACATTTGTGTGTATGAGCAGAGTGGGAGCATGTTCACTTCCCAAATAAGCAAGACTCCAAAATATATGGAGAGCACCAGGCTGTTGTAGAGATATACATGATATTTTGCGTCGCTATCATTATTAAGCAGCAAGCATGGTCCATCTGTCTTATACGTGTGGTTTCACTGACATGCTCCAATATTGCTCTACTGATTTGTGCCCACAAGGTGTCACTCAAAGATCTATGCTTCCAAGCAAGACATTTTTATTTTCCAGTGCAATCCTATATATGTCTACTCAGAAGTAAGTCCCATTGAGTTCAGGGGACTTACTCCCATGTAAGTGCATAGCATGCAGCCTTAATTAGCCAAAATTACTCATGGCTCTTGGAATTCCAATGCCAAGGTCTTGACATCCCCTTTAGTGCTTAGCTTCTGTGACATCAGAGCTGCTAAGCCAATGCCAGTCTAAGAAGCTGTGATCGGTCTGCATATGAACAGGCCCATTGTGATATCTGAGTAGATTGACTCCAATGCAGCCTGGGATTTGGTTATGCCAGTACCATATTGTAGGAAATGAAAGAGTTAATTGAGTTTTAAGATGCCCTTTGTGCTTTCTGTAGACCCTGCAAGAGGAAGTAGCTGACTCACACATCCCAGAGAGATGTGGAATGGCAGGGAAGAGGGATGGGACTAGGTAAAGGTATCCTGTTTAGAAATGTATCCCACTCCTCTCGTACACAGATTGTGTAAATGTATCCCACCCCCTTTATCCCACCCCCTTTTCTGTTTGTTGTCAGCTGACCTCATGTGAATAAAAGTTGTGTGCAAGCTCTGATCAGGGTCCGACCCTGTTCGAGTCGCACCTCAGTATACTGATACGTGGTGTCCTCTGCAGTGTTTTTCTACGCTCGTCTTTCGTACCTAAGGTCAGGGACAAGAACCTGCCATATTTCTAACACATATACTATACTATTTTTGCCTGTTTTATTTGAGTATTAATTGAGGGCAGTGAAAAGTCCCTCTGTAAAGTCTAATTCTACACTTTTTTATTTATTGAAGGATTTTTATGCCGCCATTCAGCCAAAAAAGGCTCTCACAGTGGCTTACAAATGTATTTCTTGACAGTCCCTGCCCACAGGCTTACAATCTAAAAGACATGACACAAAAGGAAAGAGGATTGGGAGGGAGGAGGAGGGGGGAAAGGAAAGCAAATTCAGGCACTACAATCTTAGTTGCAAAGTTCAGCAGTGACAGTTGACAGTTGGCAGCAGCAGGGAGGGGACTCTCAGCTGGAGCTGGACCCAGGCACGGTGGAGAGGTGCCTGGATGTTTTTTGGATCATGGCCAAAGACTGTGACAATTGTCCTATGTCTAACTCTAGTCTAGAAATAGTGTAGCAAAGATAAGCAGGAGGAGAAAATGTGATGGCTACATCTGCAAAGACTCTCTCTCTCTTTCTTTCTTTCTCTCTCTCTCTCAGGGATGTTTCACCAGTAATGATTCTGAGGCAAATATGTTGTCAGAAATGATCTCATGGCAGCAACAGAAACTAGAAGAGCATTTTAATGTGACTTAATGCATTTCAGCTTCTTGGAAAACACAGCACATAGGAGCAGCTGCCGGGTGGGTGCTTTTTCAGAATATAAATCGAGATTGGAATGTGGGTTTAATTAAATCATTCCTGAGGTCATCATGAGCAAAGACAAACTTCACCACTTTTATTTTTCACTCCCTATTTTGAACTAAAGGAGACATCTTGCCTCACTAGATATATTGGGGGATGTATTTAGATTGAAGAGAGGCTGCCACAAAACCTGGCTGGCTTAATGGAAATAGCTGTTCACGTACAAATACGTTAGAAATGCTTTGTCCTTCCTTTGAGATGATTGCATGATCCCAGCATTTGAAGGGGAAATTGCCTTATGTTATAATCAGCCTTGCTCTATGTGAGATACTTACTGCCAACGATTCAAGCAGATTGCATTTTAGTATAAATTAGAGGGCTACCCTGCTTCCTTGCTTATGAACACTGAGCTCATGGACAGTATATATTCAGAATCCCGACAACTGAGGGAAACTTTCATAACCCTACAGTGGACTCAGTGCTGGGTTAACAGGAGCAGCTGGAAATGTTCCCTTTCCAAACTTCCATTATAGATTTCAATACTTTTCTGCCTTCTTCTGAATGTACATAGCACAATATACTTACCTACCCAATCATAGGGACTGTTCACACAACACACTAACTAACACTCAGTGGTTGAGTGTGGGTTGTTTTTGAACTGTGTGTTGTTTTGAACCATGGGTGATCATTGTCTGAATGCAGCCAGGTTGGCTTTTTAACATTACAGTGTGGCTTATTTTTCTCAACAAGTCACTTTGAGAACCCATGATTTGTTGCTGGGTTGTTCAGGGTAGTTAACAAGCCACTCTGGCTGCATTCAGACAACACAATATTTCACTCTGCGGAAAATGTGCTGCGTCCAGAAAACTCACTAACCCACAGTTCAACAAAAAACCCACGGTTCAAAACAACCCACACTCAACCACTGAGTGTGAGTTAGCGTGTTGTGTGAACAGCCCCAATGTTAGGGTGACCATATGAAAAGGAGGACAGGGCTCCTGTATTTTTAACAGTTGTATTGAAAAGGGAATTTCAGCAGGTGTCATTTGTATATATGGAGAACCTGGTGAAATTCCCTCTTCATCACCCCAGTTAAAGCTGCAGGAGCTATACTAGAGTGACCAGATTTAAAAGAGGGCAGGGCACCTGCAGCTTTAACTGGTGCCCACCCCCAGGGTGTCAGGCAGGGACCTTTTCCAGCCCTCCCTGGAGAAGCCAGGGATTGAAACAGGGATCTTCTGCATGCAAAGCAAGCGCTTTATAGGTTTTGACCTATAAAGCCTTACATGGCTGGGGACCACAATACCTGACAGAATGCCTCTCCCGACGTGAATGTACCCGTTCACTACGTTCAACATCTAAGGTCCTCTTCTGGGTGCCTACTCTGAGAGAGGCTCGGAGTGTGGCAATGAGGGACAGAGCCTTTTCGGTGGTGGCCCCCAGACTGTGGAGCAAATCTCCCTGACGAGGCTCGCCTGGCGCCAACGCTGCTATCTTTCCGGCACCAGGTTAAGACTGTCCTCTTTGCCCAGGCATATGGCAGCACATCTTAATCACCCACACGTTTAGCTTTTTAACTGTTTTTAATGCTTTATGTGTGTATGTTCTGTGTTTTAGAATTTTAAATTTTGTATACTCGTTTTTATCTTAATTTTAGAATTTCTGTAAACCACCCAGAGAGCCCTGGCTATGGGGGTGGTATATAAGTCTAATAAATAAATAAATAAACAAACCACCCTGTGATCATGCAAATCCAGTCACTACAAGGCAGCTTCCCATTTTCTCTCCCCTTCTGCAATCCTTGGTCGGAAAACTGAAATAAAGCCATTCTAAGTCCTGTAAATAAACTTAAATAAATTGTTCGTTCATTCTAACTGATGCAAATGAAACACTTGTTTTGTGTATGCAAAATTGCGAAATTTGCTGAATTCATGTTGCACAATTCTGCTCTGGGAATATAGATTCGTTAATACAGAATTTCAAAACTCTTGGCGATGCAGCCCTTCTCTCTCCCCCCCCTTCCTTCCTATGGGTCTCAGTCCACGATATTAATGTGGTCAATGTTTGGTAGTTCAAGATACAATCACAGGGAATTTCACTTTAAAATTCTGTTATGCAACAAAAACGCATTTCGCAAAATGTTATGCCATGCCATAATGAAGTGACAATTAGTCGTGGTAATTAGCGTGGCAATTAGCAAGGGCTTCAGCTCCCACTGGGAAGGCCATTTGGATGTATGGATTTGGCTTCTATCCAGCGGCTTGAATTGCCCGAGGGATTTTATTGAAGTCAGTGTCTCTCTTGCAACTCTCTATGTAAAGCAAGTTTCTCCATATAGGGCAGTGGGGCTGCAACCTTCCTTGGAGTGATCCTTTTGGAGTCACGGAAGGCACATTTAAGCTCGCTCACTAAAACAGGGACAGATGGTTTGCATGATGGCAACTCCATCTCCTCCCCAGCCTGAGGCAAGTAGATCAAAGGGAGGAGAGATGTGAGGCCACCTGGGTCCCACACAGCCTACTTGTAGGTGCCTGGGGGGAGGACCCAGGCTGCCCTATTAACTCTCTCCTCCATTGACAGCCAAGCAAGGATGTCTTGTAAAGGGAGAGGAGGATGCCCTGACTTCTTGGTACAAATCAAGGCTTACTCCAGAAGTGGGAGCCTGGGTGTGCTACTGAGGCACTTGACCAGGACACGGCCAGGCAGAAAGTAGATCTCCAGATGGTATGGATGTCTCCTCACAGCGTTCCTGACCATTGGCCGTGCTGGCAGGGGCTTCTGGGAGTTGAAGTCCAAAAACATCAGGAGCTCTACCTTCTGCCCACCTCTGGTGTACAAGAGCGGTCCAGATTGCAGGGTCAACTGCCTCTGCATTTGATTGATTGATTTAAATGAATAAACCATCCTTCATCTGCAAGGGATTCAAGGGCAGGGTGGACAGCAGTAAAACAGGCAAACAAATCCAATATAAAAACTATACAATTATGCTTTAAGGGCACAATCCTATAGGTTGGATGGGAGTCTCTGAGATTGGAGGCTTCTAGGAATATAGTTAAGAGCAGATACATCACACTGACAACAAAGGTCCGCATAGTTAAAGCAATGGTATTCCCCGTAGTAATCTATGGCTGCAAGAGCTGGACCATAAGGAAGGCCGAGAGAAGGAAGATAGATGCTTTTGAACTGTGGTGTTGGAGGAAAATTCTGAGAGTGCCTTGGACGGCAAGAAGATCAAACCAGTCCATACTCCAGAAAATAAAGCCAGACTGCTCACTTGAGGGAATGGTATTAAAGGCAAAACTGAAGTACTTTGGCCACATAATGAGAAGACAGGATACCCTGGAGAAGATGCTGATGCTAGGGAAAGTGGAAGGCAAAAGGAAGAGGGGCCGACCAAGGGCAAGATGGATGGATGATATTCTGGAGGTGACGGACTCACCCTTGGGGGAGCTAGGGGTGGCAACGGCCAACAGAAAGCTCTGGTGTGGGCTGGTCCATGAAGTCACGAAGAGTCGGAAGTGACTGAATGAATATTTATTTATTTATTTATTTATTACATTTTTATACCGCCCAATAGCCGAAGCTCTCTGGGCGGTTCACAAAAATTAAAACCACAATAAAACAACCAACAGGTTAAAAGCACAAATACAAAATACAGTATGAAAAGCACAACCAGGATAAAACCACGCAGCAAAATTGATATAAGATTAAAATACAGAGTTAAAACAGTAAAATTTAAATTTAAGTTAAAATTACATGTTAAAATACTGAGTGAAGTGTAGGCTCCAGGCGGACCTCTCTGGGGAGCTCATTCCACAACCGGTGTGCCACAGCGGAGAAAGCCCTCCTCCTAGTAGCCACCTGCCTCACTTCCTTTGGCAGGGGCTCACGGAGAAGGCCCCTGTAGATGATCTTAAGGTCCGGGCAGGTACATATGGGAGGAGGCGTTCCTTCAAATAACCTGGCCCCAAACCGTTTAGGGCTTTAAATGTCAATACCAGCACTTTGAATCGGGCCCGGACCTGGACTGGCAGCCAATGAAGTTGTAAAAGGACTGGCATAATGTGATCTCGCCAGCCAGTCCCTGTTAGTAACCGTGCTGCCCTGTTTTGTACTAGCTGAAGTTTCCAGACCGTTTTCAAAGGCAGCCCCACGTATAACGCATTGCAGTAATCCAAGCGAGCAGTTATCAGAGCATGGATAACTGTAGCTAGGCTATCTCTGTCCAGATAAGGGCGTAGTTGGTATATCAACCTAAGCTGATAAAAGGTGTACACAGGTATACAATGAATGCCCTGCTATCAAGAGGGCAGAGATGATTTTCATCTTTATGTCCTCCTGTTTTTCCTTTTCTTCTGGATGGGCCTCTGACTAGAGTAGTTGCACTACTGGGGGTGGGGTGGAGAGGCTATAAGGAACATCACAATTTGGTCTCTCTGCTCTGTTCCCCTCCCCACCCATCAGAACATCCCCTTGCAGTCCTCTTACATCAGTTGCTGGGGAACATGGGTGAGAGGATGCTGTTTCACTCATGTCCTGCTTGTGAGCAGCTGGTTGGCCACTGTGTGAACACAACGCTGGACTAGATGGACCCTTTGGTCTGATCCAGCCCGGCCCTTCTTGTGTCCTCCAAGGCCACTTTTGTGACCTTGGAAAGCATCTGGTGTGGTTCGTTCTGCAGTGGATGGGGGTGGGGAGAGGGGTGGCAACAGGAGGAAGAACTGGATTGAAGAGTTCCCCTTCCCAGATCGTAGCAGTATTCATGGCCTTGGAAAGGGGAATGCCAAAGAATCCTATGGTCCCTGGGATGCTCTCCTGGAATCATAGGATTGCTCTCTCCAAGAGAAACTAAAACAACTCTTCAACCAGAAACCCAAACAAAAGCATAGCCATCAATTCAGCTTAAAAAACTCAGCTGAAGATATGAGTTCTCGTAAGGTGAGAGATGTAAGAGCCCAATTACATGGCAATGTGTTTAAGAACCCCCTCCCCGTGTCCACCTTTAAGGAAAGAAAAAAAAATGCTTTGTCAAGAGGCAACTTGGAGAAGTGGGCGGTACTAAACACTTCCCCCCCCCACCTGCTGGTTTTCTGCTCCAGATCACACACATGAACGCACACACAGAATTTCAAAACACGTTGGCAAAAAGTTTCAAATGTTTGGAACCCCACATGTAGGATGAGAAGTGTAGCTAAGTCCGCCGGGATAATTTGAACATTACATCTTACTTAGCAAGCACTGAAGAACCAAGAAAGACTTGGACACTCCATTCCTGCCTACTAAAAAGTAACTCCCAAATAACTGGCACACAGATTAGAAGTCCTGCAGTCTGATCACTGTCTCAAAAGGAGACCCCCCCCCCCAGAGCGCACAGCTCTGCTCAAGACGACACCCGCGTCAGCAATCTGGCTCGTTCCCCCCCTCACTTTTTTGCAGGAACGAGTGAAGCAAATGGGGTCTAATTCACACATGACTTTTGCCTACAAAGAGAGATAACCCCTGTGGCGTGAAAAAGATGTGCTCACATGGCCGCATGTGAAATGCAGTGTTCAGTTGCTGCAGCGTGCGAGCCAGGAGCTTGTTGCAGACTGCAGCTTCCCTGCCTGAGTAATATTCACAGCCATACACACCCGGCACTTTGTTTAGATCCCGCCGCCGCCGTTTGATCCAGAAGGATCCCCAGACTGCTTACATGAAGCAATTCATTGCAATGATGTTGTGCCATCTGAATCAGCTAGCAAGGCAGCACCTGACCGTTCCAACGTAACAAAGGTGTCCCGCTTGGATCATTTTTCATGCTGCTTCCCTGTACCCATTTAAATGTGACATGTCATCTTGAAAAAGGCCCTCAAACCATACGCATTCCATGCCACCACCCACCACCCCGTTCGCTTCGATTTGCATATGGCACTTTCCAAGGTCCTGAAAATTACGTGGCGAACGAGGTAGAGTAAAAAAAAAAGAGGCAGCACAGAGCTGGAACAGAAGAGAAAAGAACAGAACACTGACCACCATCCCTGATCTGCCCTAAAGACCTTGAAGAAGGGAGATTTCTTATATATTTTGCAATCTCCCTGGCAGCTGGTGCGGGTGTCATGGCTCACACATGGAAGTCAATGGGTCAGGCAATGTGTTGATTTTTCAGCCAAGCTCCTGTTAACAATTAGCAGAGCATCACAATGTTAAAATAGATTGGAGGGGAAGAGAGATAGTAAGATTTAGCGGCTAGACTCTTGGGTTTGGACCAGGATGTCCATGCTTGGGAGATGGGGGGGGGGGGGGCAAACTACATGTTACACAAATGGATGAAAATGTAGCTCAGTGCCCCACTTTTTTTTCTTTGAGAAACCACTTAAGCAGGGGGTGGTTCAGAGTGGGAAAACAGTGGGACAGGGGCCACCTACTTTTTCCCCCTCCACCTGTCATTTATTTTAGTCCTGGTCTTCTAAAGTGACTTTACCCCACCCTGGAAGATTTCATATGTGTGTGTCTTTGACTGCAAAGTACTTTAGAAACCTCACAGGGGGAAACTGGTGTTGTAGGAGGGGGTGTTATCCTGAAGCTGAATCCTGGCAAGTTGGACGCCCTGTGGGTGGGTGGTTCCCGGTTCCGGGAGGTAGGCTCATTGCCTGTTTTGGATGGGGTTGCACTCCCTCTGAAAGAACAGGTCCATAGTTTTGGGGAACTCTTAGATCCATCTCTGTCTCTTGAGGCCCAAGTGGTCATGGCGACTTGGAATGCCTTTTACCAGCTATGGCCTCTTCTGGACAGATATAGCTTGGCCACTGTGGTTCAGCCGCCTTGAAGCCCAGTATTGGGGAAAAGGTGGGAAAATAATATTAATATTATTAATAATAATGGTGCTAGTCATCTCAATCCCAGAATGCAGGACACGGAATAATGGGCTCAAGTTACAGGAAGCAAGATTCCGGCTAGACATCAGGAAAAACTTCCTGACTGTTAGAGCAGTACGACAATGGAACCAGTTACCTAGGGAGGTTGTGGGCTCTCCCACGCTAGAGGCATTCAAGAGGCAGCTGGACAACCATCTGTCAGGGATGCTTAGGGGGGATTCCTGGACTGAGCAGACCCTAACTCTAACCCTATTCTGTGATTCTAAGACTGGACTGCTGCAATGTGGGCCTGCCCCGGAAGTTGGAGCTAATACAGAATTCAGCAGCTTGGCTGTTGTCAGGAGCTGCCACTTTTCAGCATATAATTCCACTGGCTGCCTATTTGCTACCGGGCCAAGTTTAAGGTTCTTGTACTTGTGTACAAAGCCCTAATCAACTTGAGACCAGGATACCTGAGAGAGCGCCTTCTCCTTTACCAACCTGCCCGGTCACTGAGGGCATCTGAGGGCATGATCCTGGTGGGTCCACAGAATCCTGCTGCTGCTACCTGTCACCAATGGTAAACCCATTCAGGGCCCCTTTGTTGAGAGGCCCTCTGAACCTGAGCCGGCCCTGTTTTTCAAACCAACTAAAGGCCATGGACAAGTGTTAGATGCTTTTTCATGTAATGTATAGTTTGTCCCTCAAGCAGGAAGTTCACTGAAGCCCTTGACCAATCACCATCTTTATTTCAGTTTACTTCACAGGGTTGCTGTGAGGATAAAATAGGGCAACTTCCCTAAACAATATCCTAAACCGCTTGAAAGGAGCAGGGGATTAAAATGTCATAAAACAGAGCGACAAATTCTTCCGATGCATTACAATCCTGTTTACTGAGAAGTACGTCCCATTGAGTTCAATGGGATTCACTCCCACTTAAGCGTGCACAGGCTTGCTGATATGAGAAGGACAATTTCATTGCTAGAGTTGGTCATAACAATTAGACAGTATTGGAAGTGAAGCAAACAAATTTGCTGATGGCCTCCCTCTCTCTCTCTTTCTCTCTCTCTCTCTCTCTCTTTCTCTCTTTCTTTCTCTCTCTTTCTCTCTTCCTTTCTCTTTTTCTTTCAGATTGCATTACCAGGAATTCAAATACTCTCACTTTCGGAATTATGGGAAGTTCTTCTAATTCAAAAATAACAACAAAAACTCTTTAGGACTTTCCACTTTCAAAACGGCTGGGTGCTAAGAGGCAGCTGCTATTGTAGCAATGAACTTGTTTATAGAGAATTCCACCTGCTACGGTAATTCGACACCAACAACCGGTGAGGTTACTTTCAGATTGTAAATACACTGTGGAGCTCATGAAACTGGCTCTGTCAGTCCAATATGAAGACCCCCCCCTCCAGCTTCATAATCAAATACAATTTCTTCTGGTATGTGTGCACGCTGGTGTGTGCTTGTGCATGTGCGCACGCGCGCACAGATTGTTCCATCATTTCAGTGCAACAATCTCATTCTTAACTTTCCATTTTATAAGCAGAATACCCTAATCCAAATTCACTCCCCTGCACCATGTAGTTCAAATGATGTAGTTTAAAAAAGAAAAGAAAAGAAAAAAGAAATCTTTCTGTGTCACTCTCTTTCTTTTCCAGGCTTAAAATATACATATGCATTTATATTCTGATCTTCAAGCTGAACGCTCATTGTAATCTGCATGTGCTTGAAATGGGGCCCATGTACCGAATTTCTTCGATTCTAAGATGCCATCGATTTTAAGACACACATTAATTTCAGTACCACCAACAGAAAAAAAGCTTTGATTCTAAGAAATAATAAATGCACCCGCGATTCTAAGATGCACCCCGTTTTTAAAGGTGTTTATATAGGGTGGGGGGAAGTGTGTCTTAGAATCGAAGAAATACGGTATTTAAAAAGTTACAATGAAATTCAGATGTTGAACTTATATAGCAGAGGCGCCCAACCATTTTGGCTGCAAGAGCTACATGGAGTGCTGGGTCAGGGGCTGCACTTGTAGAGATTAAGCTGAAAATTGCTGGGGTGGGAAGGAGACTTTAACCTCCCCCCCCATCCCAACAAACCAGGGAACAGTCTTTCCCTGCAGTCCAGCTAATCACCACAGACAGCAAGAAAGCCCATAGGTGGGTAGTTAAGTAGTGTAGCCATGTGTCCTCTTTTACTTGAAGGGCTGTCAGAGGACTCTGTTTTGAAGGGCCCCTGTAGTCCTAGAGCCTTTCTACACAATTCATTTATTGTGCGTTCATGATTATCCACTCATGGAACTGTACGAGTCCTTTTCATGATGCTGCCATCCTCCAGGACTTCTCCCCTGCTTTGCAATCATTTTAGTAGGCTATTTTCCAATGAGGAAAGTCTAGTAATATTTGTGAATGACGAGATAAAGCCTGGTGTAATTGTGCAATTCTGCTATACTACGTCGCCACCTAGTGCTCGTGTAAAGGAACACAAGGAAAGGAAGACAAAGCATCCCTCCAGGGGGAAAAAGGAGCCGATCTTAATCCTGCAAAGAATTCAGAAACAGATGTCTCAGTAAAGTCTGGCTGAAAGATAAAGAACCATCAGAAGGAAGAGCTGGGATTTGAAATTGCCCATCAGCAGTGCCTGGACAGCAGACTGAGCAAAGCCGACAGGTCATCTGGTCAGACTCTTCCAGACTATGGGGAGCTGTACTGTACTTCTCATTAAATTAGACTAATTATTTCTAATTTAGCATCTATACATATGAAGTAGCACATGCAAATTTTATGCAAATCTGCTGAGTCATAAGCAGCCACCCCAGCAGCTGGGTGAGTGGGATCACTGGCATAGCCAGGAGGGCTAGCACATTTTGCTGGGAGTGGGGAGGAAGGCTAGCACATTTTGCTGCATTTGCTACCTGGTCCCAAACAATCCTGGTGATCAGCCTCAAGGATTCCTTTGGTAATTCACTGGCATAGCACAGCCCACTCTTTGGAAACCGCCGATTCGAGCCGTAAAGAGATTTTGCTAGTATTATTTAATAAAGGAAGTTCCAATCCAGATGGAGAGCTTTTGTTACCTGCCTTTTCTTATCCGCACGTCTTCTTCTTTTAAAAATGTATCTGATATGTTATGTATTCCATGACATCCTGTCATAACCTGATACAAGTCACATTGTGTCAGACAGCGCAATACCTTGCTGCCGAGACCACAGATACACAGTGTCCTCAGATTGCCTTGCCAAGATGAAATTCAATCCCATCTGCTATTACCCGTTAGCAAGATGTATTGATTAAGCCTATAGGAAGATAATGCAAACAATAACATGGCTATTGATTAGTGAGATGGCAGGCAGATAGGTATTTATGATGACGGGGGCTTCTAAACTCTGCCTCTCTTCAACATGTGCTGAAGGTTTTATATTGATTACAGCAGTTTTCTACATCTCAGGGATGGTGACCTGTATGTGTGTCTCTGTGTATTGGGGATTGACCCAAGGACATTTTTGGAAGACTCTTCCTGGCTTTGCAGTAAAATTTTGGATTTCATAAAGCCTTAAATCTATTCGCTTGCCTAAAACATTTTTATATCACCTTACAGTTTAACAAGACTCCCAGAGAGACAAATTCATTTATTTATTTCATTCATTACATTTCTGTACTGTTCAATACCATTCTGGGCAGTTCACAAAAATCAGTACCGTAAAATGTAACATGATATAACATCTTTAACATACAAAAAATAATAATGATTTGAAACAGCTAAAAACAATTAACAATAAAAGACCAAGTTCATGACATTAGTAGATACAACGGGTTGGATCCAGACTAAGTTAGCTGGACTTAGGCCCCATTGAAATGTATGGGACAAGTCAGTCATGTCATTACTTAACTTAAATACTATTGATTTAAATGGGAATTAAGTTCAGCTAACGTCATCTGGATGGATGCAAAACCGTATCAAGTTAAAAACACACACACACACACTATCCAATATCAAACACAGCAACAGTAAAACCTGAGCAGAATGATCAAAACTAGAAGCATCAGTAAAAATTCTCAGATCAAAACCAGCGTGGATGGTATGCCAGAAAGCCATCTAATTAAAAAAAAAAATGGCCTTTGCCTGGTATTGAATCAATGTCAGGTTTGGTTCTGAGCAGACCTCCCTGGGAAGCATTTCAGATGTGAGGTGCTACAACTGAAAAGGCCCTCTCTCCAGACACTGCCTGCCTCATTCATGATAGTATTTGATGAGTCATTGATTACGGCCTTAGTATTTTGGCAGTCTCATATAGGCCTGGGCCCAGGACACCTCCTACCAAATGAATCTCGCCCTCATCACTCACTCCAAGTACTCTGAGTGGCTGTACCTTCTAAGGACATAACTAGTTAGTTAGAATATTTGTATGCTGTCCAGTAAGAGTGCTCTCTGAGCAGTTGTCAAGTTCTGTCCTATAGCACTACCTGGTGGCCGCAGTGCACCTTGCCAGCTGTAGAGTACTTGCAGGATCCAGGCTCATATCATCAAGCCCTCACAGGTGGGCTGATGCAGACCAGCTGCGAGCAGCCAGGAAAGGGCTATATAAGAACTGCATTTCCATTCCAGCTTTGCTACGGCAATGTAGTCTCCTGTGTGCCAGGTAAGCCGCTCTGGGGAGGGCGTTCCAAAAGTAATGTTGTGTTTCTCAGAAAACTCCTGCTTTCAATGGGAGGTAAATGATGAGGCTTGCTAAGTAATCCACAAAGCTTTTATTAAGCAACAAACATCTCTTCTACCTGAATAGAGTCTAACCTCTTGGAAACGTCCCCCTAGGCAAAACTATGCAAATGAAGAAAGATTATTGTCCACTCGAAGAATAGGAAGCCACTTTCCAAACACCCATAACTTCAGAGAGCCTGGTGTGGAGGCAGGTTCTGGCATAATCAAACTGACTTTCTCATGCCTTCCTTTTGCCCTGTGTGTTTGAGCTTCCGGCGGACCCTAACATCTGCTAGCTTGTCGGGACGCTCACCTCCGGAAGAAGGCTCACTTCCCGCCGAGTATGTAGGATTTGGCCTCGAGGAGATACGTTCTAGAGAAGGCTGACTCCCAGCTGAGAGCTTCCTCCCCCACTGGTACAGGCTGGCTGGTGTCTGGTGCTGCGTCTTCTAGTTCTGAATCTGATTCTGATTGATTACCTGAAACATCTCCGAAAACAGGGGCAGTAGGGTCAGACATGACAAGTAGTGTGTCAGTGAAGATGGTGAAGCACAGGTGCAATATGTTCAAGTTGTCCAGTTCCTCTTAATAATCTTGCAGCCCTATTTGGCACTGGCTGAAGTTTCTGTACTGTTTTCAAAGGCAGCCCTGCATACAAAAGGGAGAGGGCCTTTTCAGTGGTGGCCCATCAATTATGGAATGATCTCCCCGACGAGGTGCCAGGTTAAGACCTTTCTCTTCTCCCAGGCATTTAACAACATATGCTGGGCCCAGGGAGGTTATCAGTGTGGGCTTAGTAGGGCCCTGGCAGTTGTGCAAGAATACTGAGTGTTGGTACCAGCCCAGAATGCAGAGTCCCTTTTCATTCTCTATACCAGAAAATAATTTAGAAAGGCCTAAGCACACATTTATTTATTTATTTATTACATTGCATCCTTGATTACTAATATAAACAAGAGTCCTGGCTCCAGCTGTCTGTGTCGAAGTTAACTCTCTGTAACTTACTGTCAGGCCAAAGGTATTGTTTACAGGACTGTTTAGCATAATTAGCTATGCCTCAGTGTTATGTTCTGATTGGTTAATGCTGCTACTGGGCCCTGCCCCTTGAAAGCTTTAATACTGTACCATATTCCCTATGTCTTTTGTCTGATTGCTCCCTTTGAAGAGACCAGGCCTTGATTACTAATCAATAAAGCGCTTTTGAACCCTCTGTCGCTGGAATGGTGGAGTCGTGCTTAAGGGCTGTTTGGATCTCGTCCTTGGGTGAAAAGAACATTGATCTAACAAATAGCTGGAGCTCTCTGGGCGGTTCACAAAAATTAAAAAAATTCAAAGTATAAAACAACAGTATAAAACCATAATATAAAATACAATATAAAAGCTCAACCAGATAAAAAACAGCAGCAATGCAAAATTACAAATTTAAAACACTAAGTTAATTTTTTTTATAGACTGTTAAAATGCTGGGCTAAATTACTGAGCTAAAGTGAAGCTTATTCTTCCTCATGTTAGTATCAGATTCTGAACTTAGTTTTTTCTTTTCATGTGAAAATGTGTACATATTTTCATGCACATTCTTTTAAATGTACACAACAATGTACCCACCGTGCCTGGGTCCAGCTCCAGCTGAGAGCCCCCTCCCTCCTGCTACCAACTGTAACTGCTGAACTTTCCAACTAAGATTGTAGTGCCTGAGTTTGCTTTCCTTCCCCCCTCCTCCTCCTCCCTCCCAATCCCCTTTCCTTTTGTGTCATGTCTTTTAGATTGTAAGCCTGTGGGCAGGGACTATCAAGAAATACTTTTGTAAGCCGCCGTGAGAGCCTTTTTTGGCTGAATGGTGGCATAAAAATCCTTAAATAAATAAATAAATAAAATAAACAACCATGCATATTTTGAAAATGTATTATTCCCCCTCCATTAATTAAATCATGTTTGTGTGCACTTTTCAGATGTACACATTTCCCCCCCATGCACACATTTAGAATGCATTTTTGTTGTTGCACACATCACGTATCACATTGCTAACTCAGGAATGTAACTGCAGACAGTATTCAGGTCTGTGTTCAATTCTGGGATGTGCAAATTGGCTCAATTTTGGTCAAAACTGAACTGAACTTCTCATGCATCCCCTACTTCTGAGAAGATGTTTGGTATTCTTCGAAGGGCGCACTTGTGATTCTCCCAGCGGGAAGGATACAAACACTTTATCCCATGCCTTAATTTATAGACGTTGTCTTAAAAACCTTGCAAGGCCTCATCTGTATGAAAAATCAAACGTTAGGTGCCATCTATAATGTCTTCCCTCAGGCAAATTGCACTGGGGGATCTGTGACTTCGATAAGTCTGCTGTGCTTTGATGACTGAGATGCATGGCCCACTCTGGAATTACACTTGAAGCGTTCCAATGTTTCTCTCATAAATGGAGGGGTCTGTTTTCCCCTCAACACACATTGCCTTTAATGAAAGTTACTTCTATACATCAAGGAGGAGAAGAGAGCATTCGATTCGGAAAGCCTCTATCACAACTTGATACATCACTTCAATTCTAATTCAGAAGAGAGGTATTGAAATGAAGTAGGAAAATAACCAGAAATTTTACATAATTTTCTGTGGTGGTGTGTGTGTGTGTGTTTGTTTTACTGTAATTTTACATGTCTTCACATTAAGTGCATATATTGTTAGGTGATGAGCACATGGAATAAGTAATGCCACTCCATGAGTCGCAAATGTCAGGCAGGGTTACAAAATGGATCTATAACTGGCTTTTTTGTTCCTCAATCTGAGGTGATCTAATTCGATTGCCATGATTTATGAGACGAAGAAAAGGACATCCTTTGCCCTTTGCCCCCGTCGTTTGTCCCCCCCCAGTTCAAATTTTCTGGGGTGGGGGGGACAGAATTAAATAATCCTTAGGAAAAAGGAACAAGCATCTTTCTTGCCTGCTAAAGGTCTTGTGAGATTTGCATGTCAAGTTTGAGGATTTGCTTCCATCAGCTATTCCCCTTTTGATATAATCAGTGTCAAATGTTCTTTAGTTCTGTGTGATCACTGCTCTTGACAGAGCTGAAGTTTCAGTGCATTTAGTCAAAATGGAATCATGGGAACAAATCCACAACAGTGAATATTGGAATACCACAGAATCAAATTACACTGTGCCTTTTGTAGGCTTCCTTTGCCTTTTCTTGTTAGTATAAGATGTTGAGCATAACACAGTGATGGCACGATGGCACAATCTCTCTCTCTCTCTCTCTCACACACACACACACACTCACACACACACACAATCCTAGGCCAAAATTACACCAAGCAGGATATAAACGCATTATGTCCAGCAAGACTAATTGCCGTGTATCTACATATATATAGGATTGCAATCTTAATTGCTAGAATTGAAGTGAATTGGGAATGTAGTGCTATTCTTCCTAAATTGCAGTTACTTTTCAAGGTGAAACTCTGTGTAGTGGACAGCACATTATTTTTTTAAAAATCAAGCATTTCAGAACTGGGCAGCATATATATTTTTGTAGGCTTGTCTACAGAGAATAAACTGTATTGATTGATTGATTTTAAATTCAGCAGAATTGATTCCAGGGCAGTTTACAACAATATAAGAACAAAAACATTTGGAAACAAAAATACAAGATGCTAAAACCAGAGCAAGTGTGGTGTAGTGGCTAGAATGTTGGGCTGGGACTCGGGAGATCTGGGTTCTAATCCCCACTAGGCCATGGAAACTCACTGGGTGACTTTGGGCCAGTCACTGACTCTCACCCCAACCTACCTGACAGGGTGGTTGTTGTGAGGATGAAATGGAGAAGAGGAGGATTATGTTTGTTGTTTTGGGTTCCTTGAGAAAAGAAAGGATATAAAAGTTATCTATCTATATATATATAAAAGTCCAGACTGCTCCTCCAAGCCAGTTATAGTTTTAGCCTTCTGGCACCTTCTAGTGACGTTCCTCAGAACTGCGGCATTCTATGGAAGTTCCAAGTTCCGAGAAATAGTTTTTGCCCTCTGGCACCATCTAGCGACGTTTCTCGGAACTGCGGCCTTCTGTGGAAGTTCCAAGTTCCGAGAAATAGTTTTTGCCCTCTAGCGCTGTCTAGCGACGTTTCTTGGAACTGCGGCCTTCTATGGAAGTTCCAAGTTCCGAAGAAAGATAACAGCCAGGAGCTTCCAGCCTAGCACAGGGGCCCAAACCCACTCACCTCCTCACCAGACTGCTCCTCTACACCTGTC
This sequence comes from Elgaria multicarinata webbii, assembly GCF_023053635.1. NCBI lineage: Eukaryota > Metazoa > Chordata > Lepidosauria > Squamata > Anguidae > Elgaria > Elgaria multicarinata. The sequence goes on from NC_086172.1 coordinate 22,097,078, forward strand.
TATGATGGGCTTTTTTGGTAGTAAATCAATAAAAACACAGACCACAAATAAGAGTTGCAGCCAAAAGTTCAGTAAGAATACTTAAAATACCTGTGTGAATAAAATGGTTTTGATTGGGGCCTGAAAGACAGCAGTGTTGATGCCTGGGGATGCCACAACTTCAAAGGGTCTCTCCCTAGTTGAAATGAGCTTCACCTCTGCTAAAGATGCATACGGACATGTTTGAATTACATTTATAAACAGATACTGTAGATAGATAGATAGATAGATAGATAGATAGATACTTACAGTATTGAGGAGTTTTCAGAGTAATCTATGGTTATATACAGACAACCATTTCACTGGAACGACTACCCCCTCAATACCTCCATAGCACAAGTGCCAGGACTAGTAACTTAACGAAGGTACAAATGCACCCTGAACCCCGTTCAGACAAAATGCTAAGCCTCGGTGGTTAAGCATTTTGAGCTAAACATCATGGCTTAGCGTGTCGTGTGAACCATTCCTAACCATGGTGATGGCTACCTAACCACAGTTTAAACACACTCACAAACCATTTGCTGCAAAAGGGTTAGCAGGCTAACCATGTCTTAGCGTGTTGTCTGAACAGGCCTATAAATGCCCTTGCGGTTCAGTTCAATTTCTAAAATGGTCTCGAGTATTTCAATCCATCCCTTTATAGGATTTCCTTGCACCTGTGTGTGGCAGGTTCCTCCCCCCCCCCACACGATTAACTGAGCCTCAGTGTGACATTTGAATCTTCATCCTGGGACCAGCTCCATGACTTATGGATCCTTCCGTCCAACTGTTCCTGCCTTTGGCCGGCGATGCTTCCTGTTTGGCAGGTCTGACGGTCTTTGAGATGGGGCAGCTGTGGAAGAATCCAGTTTTCACTGTCCTTTGCCAGCCGCTTGCAGGGAAGGGAGATCGCTTCACAGTGCTCATCTAAAAGAAGCAAGGCTCTCTTTAAGGCACAATCGTATGCATGTTTAGACAGAAAAATGGCCTACAACTCCCAGACTGCCTCAGCCAGCCATGTTTTCTCTTATCTGTAAGAAATAAACCCCTCTGGAATTTGTCAAAGCCTGAAAGATTCAGAGTCCACCGGAGGTTCTGATATACCAGGAAAGCTCACATACCAGAATTTATCTGAAGGATACCACTTCCTTAACAGGGGCAAAAATGTGATGGTCTTACTGGAAAAAAATAGCTACATCTCTGGCTGCTGTCAAGAATATTTTACTTATTCTGTGGAGGAGACTGGGCGGTTCAAAGTATCACCTTGGTCACATTGGCAACAGAGGTTTGCATTCCATGAAAGGCTCTTCCTCCTCCCATGGACCTGATGGCTGAACTTCAGCAGTTCTTTTGAGTTCAAAGACATGTAATATCCATTGAAATGGAATGAATAATAGATGGCTGTTAGCTTTGCTCATTCTGTGGCAAAATGCAGAGTGCCGTCACTACACCTTTGACAGGCAGCAGGGATGAATGCTTTTGGATAATACAGGCCTCTTCTTCAAGCAGGATAGCCTGTCAACTATATGCCATTTTGCATATGGCAAAGACTTCTATTTATCTGTAAGCTTAAAAGCCATTTACTCCATTTAATTTCAGTGGTGCTTGTGTTCACTGGACCGTGTTTTAGTTCCTCCTCCTCCTCCTCCTCCTCCTCTTGGATTTCCAAGCAAAATGAGTCTACCACAACCTTGAGCTTTCATCTATTGTCAGTTTTCCCACAAGAGATCTTTCTCTAATACAATAGACCTGCAGAAGGTTACAAGATGCTGCTACCATCATCACCACTGGAGGTGCTGTGGGATGTCCCACAAAGCTCCATCCATTAGTTCCTTGCATCTCCTTCCACTGGCACGCTCACGCACCATGCCTGTAGTAGTCTTTCCCAAACTGAGGCCTTCCAGATGCGTTGGACCACAACTCCCTGGTCTCTTTTCTTTCTCTGCCTTTCTGTATGTTCTATCATACAACCACTAGGTGGCACTGTGGCATAGCAGAATTGCACAATGACATGTGATTTCTATGGTGTTGTAGAGGCCATTCAGAAAAAACACACCACACTTTCCCCATTAAGAAAAAAAGCCACAATAATGGTGGCCCTAGAGGATGACAATGTGGCGTAAAGGACCTACAAACTACAATGAGTGAGCAATCCCAAACCCCTCCCCTATGCCACCCCTGGGAATGGAGTGGACAGACTCCTCCACTCAGGGGGCTATATGGGTGCACCATGGCAGTGGTCATGCCTAGGAATGCCAGCAGGCATGGTTTCCCTCAGGAGGGCCAGCCACAATGTGTCCAACCCTGACAGATGGGTACGTTTGCTCAAAGATTTCACTAATGGCTGTTCCAACCCCTGCAAAGCCAGGTCCACTTGCTAGTGAGTAATATGAAGAGGAGGTGCAAAAGTGACAATGGAAGAAAGGAATGAAAGTAGTAACATAATCATCACCCCAATACTTCCGTTGGAGGAAATGTTAAGGTATGTTTGGAAAAGAACACCTCTCTCTCCTGTTTGGCACCTGGGGAGCCCTCGGTGGAAAAGGCCTCCGTGGAGAAATGTTTCTATAAATGCAGGAACATTTTCATTACCCCGTGTGAGTTGACACAGTCTGTCAGATACATGACAGTATGAGCAAGAGCCTGAGCAATGATTTTGCACAGACTGTTTTAAAAATAGCCCCTCTTGAAACTTCGATCGGAAGGGCTCCCTTGGGAGCTTTCGGAAATGAACGTTCATATATCACAGGGAACTTTTTTAAAAGTTTAAGCAGAGCTAGTCTGTCACTCTCTCACCAGAGCGCCGTGATGGGGTGACAGTGAGTATGGAGATGAATCCCTCTCTTTGAAACGTTTCTGTCCCATTCACACCACAGAGCTATGAAATCAAGTGTTAGGCAAATTAGAACAGGGCAGGAAATAGAACTAAGCGTGTTGGCAGTGCAAATGCTTGTTAGGTTGCATTTGGATGAAAAATAAGGAAGAGCAATATTGCCAGCAGACAGCCTGGAAATGAAAAATGTAAATGTCCTAAAGCAGCCTTCACCAAACTGAGTCCCATCCGTGGTCAGGCTGGCTGGGGATTATGGGAGCACCAGCTTGGAGAAGGCTATGTGACAGCAGCAACAGGTTGTAGCAAAAGTTACTATAACATTCAACAGTTTGCTTCTGAAATCTGGAATGGAAAAGCAACCAGACAGTTGCTGGAGCCTGTGCTTGTAGTATTGTTGTCGTTGTAATATTATTTTATTTTGGATCCAGGATCTGCCTTCTGCAAGAGGAAGTAGCCTTCCATGAGAGAATGGGCTCTACTCCCAGAAGATCCCTCTGCCTAATTTGGGGGGCTCCCCCTTCCCTCATACCACAATTCGTCCCATCCAGCAGGGTTTTCAGGGGACTTCAGGGACTGCTGTGGGAAGGAGGGCGTGAAGAAGTCCACTTCCACCAGTGCAGTTGCTTCATTGTAAATCTGCACGGGGCAGCTTTGATGGGTCAGACTGTCTACCCAAACACATGAGTAGACAGGAACTTTGCAGCTACGTGAAGGTAAAGGAGATACAGAAATTGAGGGCTTCTCTAAATGAGCAACTGATAGCATGCTCGTGACTGGCCACTCACAGAAGTTTGCGGATAATTTCTGACGACGTTGTGAACCTTCTGCATGTCTCTCGCTCCTTCCCCTGGTTATTCCGTTTTAAATAAAACCTTGGATATACTGATTCTTCTGAAATATCTTGGGATTTCCTACCGTGTGCAGCTGAAGTTGCGTTGCTAAACACCCACTAGAGGGCGCTGTCCCATTCAATACCCTGAGCACTGAGAGGAGGGGAAGTTTTCAATTACAGACATGGTCACCCCTCTCCTCCCCTGTAATTCAGCTTATTAGAATTGCATAAGAGAAGCAAGAAGCAAAGCGCCAGTAAGCAAACACATTCCCCCTTTACTCTAAAGAAGCCCTGAGATAGATATGGGAAGGGAAAGCGTGAGACACTTGTGTTTCCTGTTCGCAACACAATATTAGAGGCCACTTTCTAATTCATCTTACACCCGTCAATTCACAATTAGATGATTAAAATGATCGTTGTGCCTTGAGACCTTAGAGCAGCATTCCCCAAGCCAGCCCATCAGTGGTCATGCTGGCTGTGGATGTTGGGAGTTGTAGTCCAACACATCCAGAGGGCACCAGGCTGAGGACACACACAACTGTTTATTCCATTACTGATTATTTTCACTTGTACTGTATATACTAATAGGCCAACACTCAAATGGGTTTGTCCATCGTGTACTGCCACTCAATTTTTATCCCCCTAAAAACTGGTGGTGACCCAGTGAATAGAGAGTAAACCATGGCACTAGACAAGAGCCTCAATGTTTTCCTTTGTTTCTTTCCTCAGTCTGCTGGTGGTGACCTCACTTTGGGTTGAGGCGGGGGGGTTCCTGGATCGAGGCCCAGGGTAGGTCAGAGGAAGCACAGGAAGGCAGGGCAGGGGGCAGGAGGAGGCCCAATGTGCCAAATGGTTGTCAGCATTGCGGCTTTTCCAGGCAGAAGTCCCACACTCCCTCCTGCCATTGGGATTTGCCGTTCCCACCCTGCAGCTGCGATGCTGCAGGGTTTTGAGGGAACGAGCAGCCAAAGTGGCGTCATAAAGACACCCTGCAGATGTGATGAGCCGAGACTCCCATCATTTCCCACTCAGTGGCCATCTGGAGGGCACCAGGTTGGGGAACTCTGCTGTACATTCCACCTCCGACCCCCACGGAAGGGGCTTCCGTCCATGAGGCAAACCTTCAAAGAAAGATCTCTTAGGCATGGTTTACACTTACAGATGAATGGGGTAGCAGAATTCGGAGATGGCAAAAAGGACTGTAAAGGTAGAAAGGTAAAAGTAATCTTGATAGGGACTCTAAACCTCCCTATTTATTTATTTATTGCATTTATATACCACCCCATAGCCGAAGCTCTCTGGGTTTTTTACAAAAGTTAAAAACAGTAAACATTAAAAACAAATACACAACGTTTAAAAACATAAGAAGCATAAAAACAACAGGCCGGATCTACGCTACTGCTTTAAAGCACTTTATAACAGTTTTGACAACAGTATATGCAGTGTGTCCTGGGCCCCAACAGTTGTCAAAACTGTTATAAAGCACTTTAAAGCAGTAGTGTAGATCCTGCCCTGGTGAAAACAGCTACTCTGGGCATTTGTTTATTTCTGGGTATTTTCCTATGAAGGAAAAGGGCTAGAAAAGCTGTGTGTATGTGTGTGTGTGTGTGTGTGTGTGTGTGTGTGTGGCGGGATTGGGGGGAGACATGTCAGTCCTTATAAAGACAGAGATAAGGGACAAAAGTGGGGGAGCAAGTGTCTCCTCTACTATATTAGACTTCAGTGCAGATGTAAGTATAAAATGCTCCACAAGTCCTGTAATTGAGAGAATCCATCAAGCAGCCTGACAACTGCTCTAGCATTTCCAGAAGCGATAAAAGTTGAATTTATTTCACTTTTGGAAAGGGGGCAGTATCACCTTCTGGCGGCTTTAATGAAATGCCATAAAACTCGAGGAAAAACTATGTTGTAAAGTAATAAAAAGGTAGTCAGAAGTGGATTGTTTGTTGAAACATTCAAGGAGGGAGGGCGAGGGCGGCAGTGAGGGGCCGTTCCACTTAAAGTGTGACCGGTGAAAAACTACCGGTAGAAAGCCGAGTAATGCGAGGTGCAAGCAGGGCTGGGTGCTTAGCAGGGCAAGAACATCAAATGTAGGTTGATTTCCTTTCCCCCATCAAGGCAATGGGCCTGATCCAGCTGTAGTGCTACACAGGCCATAGCTAGACCTAAGGTTTATCCCTGGATCGTCCAGGGGTCAAACGTGTTCATCTAGGTGACACACAGGGGATCCAGTGCTCAGGCAGGGGCGAACCCTGGATGATCCCAGGATAAACCTTAGGTCTAGCTGTGGCCACAGTGAGTCATGCCTAAGAGTGAGCAGTCTGGGTTGGAATTTCTCAACTCCCTCTGCATGAAGTGAGAATTCCGCAGAATTCCAGCCAATTCTGTAGGGCCCGGACGGTCTCTTGAGAGGCAGGCACAGGAATGCACCTGGATCCACCAGCCTTCTTGTTTTTACAGTTGGGAAATCAAGCCTATAACCAAGAAGTTTTGGGGAAGGATTTAACTTGGCTGCCCTTCACTTTAGATAGAACATTTTGCACAGAGTACTTATTGGGGAGTTGGGGTGGAGAGTTGACATATTAAATGGCTTTTACTACGTGGCTAGATTAATACAGAGTGACCATCACGGTCTTCTTTACACAAAGACCAGAGAACGCAATATGATCAGTGCTATCACAACAAACACAGCAGGGTCATGGTGCACTTCCCGTCACTGTAATTATCTTCTAAAACTTTTAACGGGAATGCTGATTGCTATTCACTTGCTTATTCACTCCCAGAAAGTGGAATAATGAACAGATGCCAAGAGTCAAATATTGACTGCGGAAAGCCTGTGTGTGATGCATAGTTGAGAAATGAGCAAGAGGTTGAACAAGGAAGGACGTCCTCTCTAAGGACTGGATCAGAAACCATTACGAAGGCTGGCTTTGCCAAAGGGGCATAATCTGAAGAGGCGCTACACGTGTGCATGTGGGTGGGGAGAAAGAGAGAGGTCGTGTACTGTAAAAAAAACTTGGGCTGGAAAACAGACAAAGATATTTTTTATGTTATGTATCTTTTATCCCTGATTTTTCAAATGATGCTGAAAGGGCATTTCTTGCCTACAGCCATGTAGTAACTACGTGGCTGAGATGAGATTTGAACCAAGGGATTCCTGGCTTACAATTCACACTGTAGCTCAATGGCAGAGCACCTGCTGTGCAGGCAGAAGGTCTGCCTACTTGGCCTCCTAAAAGACGACCGGCGAACCCACATTGTCTACAGGGAAGGGAGGGAGGGAGTGCCACGACACAGGCTCTGAACAACAGACCCGGCCGCGGCTACTCCCTGCTCAAGCCAAGCACCACTGCTTGATACGCCTGAGGCGAGGGATAAAAACCACCTTCCTCCAAACTATGTGGAGAAAGGGGTTAAATGGAGAAGGATTTCAATAATAAAATAATGTGCTGTGAATTATATGTGCTGAGGTGAATTACTGTCAGAGTGGGTGCTAAATGTATAAACTTCAGACGATAAATGCCAAACAGATTTTTGTGGTAGTTAAAACAAAATAATTAAAATTTATTTTTAAAAGTTCACAAGCTTTGTTTCAAAATAAATCATTTAAAAACCTTTTTGAAACCTTTCATCCAGTCCTTTCACTCCTTCACATACGCGCTTTCCTTTCTCTCACACAATCACTCTTGAGCTTTCTTTATTATCAGTATTGTTTAATATACATCAACTATGTGCACACCACACTCCAAAGACACCACTCTCTACACTGAACCTCAAACTCTCCAGACCCAAGTACTTTAAACACAGAGAGCTAACACACAGAGAGCGCTAAAGACTCTAAGAGTACCCAAAAGTCTCTCGTAGTCATTCCCTTATATATCACTCCTCCCACTCCTCAGACATTCTAACTCCGCCCACTCAGGCCAACATTCTAAAAACCACACACTTACAAACTCCAGACATACATTTGGGAACTGGCTTGTGGGGTGTAACGCCACAGGGAGCCGTGCAGCAAAAGAGGCAGCTGGGAGGGGTACGTCTGCTTTTATACACAATAAATCCCCTCCCAGTGCAAGTGGCGCCAAAATGTAGGCAGACAATGGCTGGCCACCATGTCCCATCGTGCCACCCTCCCACGCAATTAGCCTTCCCACGCCCAAGCTTTGCTGGGCATGGGTGTAAGGCATTTCTTGCTGCATGGGCTGACCTGATTCATCGGTTGGGACAATGTGTGCAGCCAGAGGTGCCAGGGGTGAGGACTGAACCCACTTTGGCGTGTGGCTTAGGCAGGATCTACACTACTACTTTATAACAGGTTACAATGGTTTTGACAACTGTTCAGGCCCAGGACACATCCCATATACCATTTTCAAATCGCTTTCAACGTGTTATATCCTGCTTGTTGTAGATCTGGCCTTACTGTCCCTTGCTGGTTTGGGATAAATGTGTCTAAAATGGGGTAGAGTTCACTAGTAGTGCGGCACAAGAGTGGGGGCGCAGGATGGAAAGTCTTTATCTTAACATAAAGCAGACATTAAACTAACAGGGAGTTGATTTGCCGAACTATAGTTTGGATCCAGACTTAGGCCTTAGTTAGACAACAGGTTAGCCCGGTCTGATACCTGGGATCGCCCCTGTATGTCCAGATGACGCACAGGGGATCCCGGGCTCAAGCAGGGGTCAACCCTCCCTTGCCCCGGGGTAACGGGCACCACTTTTGGCCCGGTATTTCCCACGGCCTCGGGCTGAGTCTGAGACTGTGAGCGTGTAGACCGTTCCGCCGCTTTTCCCGGCTACCACAATTACTCACGGGTAGCCGGGAAAAGCGGCGGATGGGGCGCAGCACTCTTCAGGAGCGCTGTGGCCATCAGGGCTAGGGTGGGGGGGAGTGGGGAAAGCCATTAATTTTTTTAAAAAAAACCACTTACCTGAGCACATGGCCCCTTTAAGACGAAAAAAATGGCGGACACGACGGGGGTCCTTTCTTGACCTTGGCGCGCCTGAGGTGTAGACTATGTCGAGAGCCTGCAATTGTTGCATCGCGGGCTCTCCCCTCCTCACCACCGGATTATCAGGTAGGTCTAGCAAAGACCTTAGTCAAATGTGGAGTAAACACATTGAAATCAAAGGGACTCCAGTTGGTCGTGACTAATTTAAGTCCCATTGATTTTAAATGCTTCTGTTCTAAGTATGACTAAGTCTGGATCCAGCCCTTGTTCTGGGACTCCCAGGTAAAAACTGCTTGAGGTTTAGAGAACTGTTTACTATGTGATTTGCTAACTGAAGCTAAATTGGCAAAATAATGTTTAATGTTATTGGAAGGCTTCCTGACTGTAGACTTTGATTCTAATTTGCTGGGAAGATAAAGCCAAATTCTGTGCACACTTTAATTTTACTGGCTACATCCCCCACCCCTGCCGTTTATAATTGCTTAAACACTTTTCTTCCATTCCGTTATTTTAAATAAATGGTTTCAGCATTCTGAAAACTATGTAGCTCTTGCTCTCCTGGCAATTTATTCAACGCCAGAGTATATCTTTAAATAAGAACACCACCACACTGCCAGAAAGTGGACACACTCAGTATTAATGATGCTAATAACAACAGTAATAATTACTTAGATAAATAACGTTTTCTCTCTCTCTCTCTCATCTGTGTGTTGTGTTGAGTGTGTGTGTGTTTGGCTCTCTAGAAGTTTCACTGGAGACTGCAGATCAACAAGGCTATCTTTTGCATCAAGCAAAATAATAGAGCAGAATAGCATTCTAACATGCTAAATTAACAGTACTGAGTGCTATGAAATGGTTTGTTGCTGAGTGATGGTGGCAAACTGGCTGCTGCTATTATTTATTTTTTTATTTAGCACCATCAGTGTACATGGTGCTGTACAGAGTAAAACAATAAAATAGCAAAACCCTGCCGCATAGGCTTACATTCTAATAGCATATTATTATTATTATTATTATTATTATTATTATTATTATTATTATTATTATTATTTCTTTTGGTTTTTTTTTACTGGTGAGGGTAAGGGAGGGTGTGTGTCAGAAATCGCCTCCAGACCTCCTGCGGTTGGCCACCCCTGCTGTACAACCTCAGAGAGCCTTTAAGGCAAGTTACTTGCTGACTCAAATAAGTTGTCCCGGGTCCTGCCCATGGTGCTGACTGCCTTGACATTCTGTTCCTTGAGTGACCCACTGTTGCGCTGCTGGCACTCTGCCCCTTGCTCCCATTGGCTATCACTGACACACACACCGCCGTTGCCACTGTTAAGGCTCCTCTGAGTTGTGCTTAGTGCTGTGAGTTGTGCTTAGTCGTGGCCCCCCTGACCAACACAACCAAACGGAATGGAGGGTTAACTTCATGGCTGGTGTGGTGGTGGTGGTGGTAGTTTTTCTGTTGCCCCAGTGGATCAATTTTGTTAAATTATTGAAGAAATAAATAAGCAAAATATACTTCAGCTGGGGAAGTAAATAAATAAATAAATCTTGAAAATATAAGGGTACCAAAGGTAACACACACCCCACCCCAATTGGGAGGATGATTCTGATTCAGTATGGTAGTCCTTGGGTTTCACCAGACACCATCAGAGCACTTTGTGTTTATAAAGCAAATGGGGCTTTCAGTAATCATAAACTAAATAAGGTCCTTGCTTTGCTCTTCCAAGGAAATGACAAATGTATGAGTAAGTGCCCGTCAGCGTGCTACCAGATTTGGCTAAGGCAAGCCCCATCCCAACAGCCTTCCTCACAGAGATGTGATGGGAACAACCGTTTTGGCTTAAATGAGCAGCCTAGACTGTTCTGTACAATTCTGCAGTTTTGTTAATTAAAGTAATACCTTTTTCCCGTAAGAGCTGAAACGGAAAGTGTTATGTCATGAGAAAGCGAATTCCCTGGAACAGTGGTGTACTTTGTTTTGGTATTATTATTATTATTATTATTATTATTATTATTATTATTATTTATTTATTTATTTATTTATTTATTTATATAGCACCATCAATGTACATGGTGCTGTACAGAGTAAAACAGTAAATAGCAAGACCCTGCCGCATAGGCTTACAATCTAATAAAATCATAGTAAAACAATAAGGAGGGGAAGAGAATGCAAACAGGCACAGGGTAGGGTAAGCAGGCACAGGGTAGGGTAAAACTAACAGTATAAAGTCTGCACAACATCAAGTTTTAAAAGCTTTAGGAAAAAGAAAAGTTTTTAGTTGAGCTTTAAAAGCTGAGTTGAGATGCCCTGGCCTTGGTGTGGTCAGGTCTAGGCTTTGAGATGGCTGGACAAATGTCACACATCATGGCTATGTCAGGGGTGGCCCAAGACATTTTGCCACCTGAGGTGAAGGACAAGATCGTACACTCCACAGTTGACGAGGCGGCACCCCCCCCCCACTGCACCTGAGGCAGCAGGCTAGTTTAGGGGGTGCAGGACGAACTATGTGACACACTCAGCTCTGTCCCCTAATGGAAGGGAACACTCAGGGGTTGCCCCCGATGGCCCCCAGCATCTGCTGCTTGAGACCATTGCCTCCCTCTGCCTAATGGTAGGGTTATCCCTGTGCAGTGTTCAAGTGATAGGGGAAGCCAGACCTGCTCATTTATCCTACTGAAGCTACCGGTAGTGAGGAACCCTTGCAGTAGACCCTGGTAACTCGATATTGCCAGTTTGGGTGGCTCATTTTTATGGTTCCCTTGGTTCCCATTAATATCATATCCAAACAAAACTTCTGTTAGAGTGGTTGCCTCACATTTTGCTCAAGGGTTCTCTCTCTCTCTCTGGCCCTTTCTACACCATACTGGTGTAGATGGAGGGAGGGGGAGGATCTCGCAATATTCTGATCGCGAAATCCTCCTCTTAGTCCACATGCGGACGCGACATCCCAGGAGGAAGGAGGGTGCTGTGCCCACCATTTTTTTAAAGGAGATGAGTGCACGTTCGCACCAACTAAAATATAAGTTTTTTTAAAAAGCCCCGACCGCGCTTCCTCCCCACCCCAATTCCTCCCAGCCTGGTTCCTTCCCTCTACTGATCCCTGCTACTCATGAGGAGTAGGGAAGAAGCTGGGACAGGTGGCCAAACGTCCCGCAGTCTCAGGACGATCCCGAGACCATGGGAAGAATTGGGTTTTCCCAGGGATTATTTATCCCTAGGAAAACCCATGTTCTTCTCCGCTTGCCCCGGGAGTCCCTGTGTGTCATTTGGACACACAGGGACTCAGCCATGACCAGCCCCGATTTTCGGGCTGGTTTAGAAACAGCCTCTCTCTCTCTCTCTCTCTCTCTCTCTCTCTCTCTCTCTCTCTCTCTCACACACACACACACACACACACACACACACACACTTACATAACATCCCAAATAAATCATGTCTGATTCATTGCCTGTACATTTCTGGACACTTGCCTTATCTAGAGTGTGTTATGCACTTTAAAAATTGTCTGTCGGAATTCCTGATGAAGAACATCAGAAGAGCTCTGCTGGATCAGACCAAGGGTCCATCTAGTCCACCACTCTGTTCACACAGTGGCCATCCAGCTGTTGATCTGGGACCAACAAAGCAGGACATGGTGCAACAGCAGCCTCCCACCCATGTTCTCCAGCAACTGGTGTATACAGACTTACTGCCTCAGACACTTAGCCATCAGGACTGGTAACCATTGATAGCCTTCTCCTCCAGGAATTTATCCAACCCCCTTGTAAAGCCATCCAAATTGGTGGCCACCACCACATCTTGCGGTAGTCAATTTCAGAGTTTAGCTATGCGCTGTGTGAAGAACTACTTCCTTTTGTCTGTCCTGAAACTCCCACCAATCAGCTTCATGGGATGACCCCTTTGGGTTCTAGTATTTTGAGAGAGGGAGAAAAATGTCTCCCTATCCACATTCTCTATACCATGCATAAGCTTGTACACCTCTGTTTCCCCTTAGCCTCTTTCCCCCCGAAATGTGAATATACCGGGGTTCCATAGACTGATATTGTTGTTATGACATCGCTATGCCTGTTAATAAAAGCAGGCCTTCATTTCTCTTATATTTTGATGTGTAGCATCACTTGTGATTCATTTGTCATATATATGATTACAACCGATATGGTTGTTATGACATTGGTATGACTGTTATAAATGGTATACAGGCATTGGAAATATTCACACCCTTTATAATTTGACATGTAAAATTATCTCATTGGTCTAGTGCACCTTGTGTGTTTGTTTTGAGCTGTTATTGAGGCCTTATCCATATAAGTTCACATATGCAAATGTGATGCACATGGGTGCCCTCTCTTTTGGTGATGCATCCACCCCCACTTTTTGGCAAGTTATTTATGACTATATAGCCGGGAATAGATCTAGGGAGTGGAGGAGAGTGCCGAGTTAATATAAATAACTACACTTGCTGTAATAATAAAAAATACAAACTCAGTAAACTATGAGTGTTTCTTGTAATACAAGCGGTTGAGTTGATTATATCAAACAATGAAAACTTAGTGTAAAGGTCCATTTATTTATTAGATCATGAGTGTTGTTTCCTTTTATTTAATTTTAAGTTGGATGAAATTGTAGAATCATAGAACAGCAGAGTTGGAAGGGGCCTACAAGGCCATCGAGTCCAACCCCCTGCTCAATGCAGGAATCCACCCTAAAGCATCTCTGACAGACGGTTGTCCAGCTGCCTCTTGAAGGCCTCTAGTGTGGGAGAGCCCACAACCTCCCTAGGTAACTGGTTCCATTGTCGTACTGCTCTAACAGTCAGGAAGTTTTTCCTGATGTCCAGCTGGAATCTGGCTTCCTTTAACTTGAGCCCGTTATTCCGTGTCCTGCACTCTGGGAGGATCGAGAAGAGATCCTGGCCCTCCTCCGTGTGACAACCTTTCAAGTATTTGAAGAGTGCTCTCGTGTCTCCCTTCAATCTTCTCTTCTCCAGGCTAAACATGCCCAGTTCTTTCAGTCTCTCTTCATAGGGTTTTGTTTCTTGTTTACAATGTAATATGACTTTACATATATTTTACTTGAATGTCTTATAGCTCCTGACGAAGGATCTCCAGATCCGAAACGTTGAGCGTTTGTACAAGTTTGGTTGAAAGTATTTTGAACGTTTTTTTTTTGCATTTCGGATAAGAAAAATAAAGAAACCTCGTTTGACATTTCATAGCACCAGAGCTAGTCGCCTCTTTTTCTTACATCCTAGCACAAAGCCAGCCATGGCAGAGACTTCTAGATTTTATTTTCAATTGTATTTGCTATTGTTGAGCTATGGGGAGTCAGGAACCCTTACAGATCTGCCGCAAATCACCCTGATCTGTCCTCTGCCCACCCCAATTTAATGGGCAGGGCTGGAGAGAAACTGCATCATGCATACAAAGGTGCCCATGGCTATGTCTCTTAATGGGCCCTCTGCTTTAATTCCCATTGTCTAGAAAATTGATAGCGCTTCCTTGTCCCACATGGGAACCATAAGCATTTAAACCCATTACTTACGCGAAGATTCTTGAATATGCTCATGCTGAGGGCTACGTAGGCACTTTTATACAGAGATCATGTTGCAAATGTGTTTCTTTGAGAGTCCTGGGTATTTCTGCAAAGCTTGTGGGACTGGGCTATATCTCTGTGTTTGTATAACCCAATTAAACCCTCATTTAAATTAGGTCAGGATTGCTAGATTAATTTGTACTTCTATACCATTAGATAGTTGCTAATTGGATTTTAATCAGTGTGCTCTAATCTGCATTCATGAAAGGGGATTCAGTTCTGGTAGCAGAACTTTAAAACAAAGGTGGTTAAGAAGCCTATCAGCCTCCTGCGACTCTTTCTGCAGCTACTGGGTTTGGGCCATGGGCAGCAGTCTGGGGTGAGTCAGGACGAAGAGCAGTGAGAAGCAGAGGGCAACCCAGAAGGCAGGGCTGAAGAGCCAGACCAAAAACACAGGGCTTGGCTATGCTCAGGCAGACCTTGTGGCTCATCAGCATTCCACTGTGATAGGAAGCCATCTTCTGTGTCTTCCCTCTGAGAAGGAACCAATGGCCAGCCTGGGTGGAGTCAGTCCGGAAGCTTCTTCAGTGAGGGGCTGTAGTAACATGGGCTACCACATGGGGGCAGTGGGCAGAAGTTGCTGGTACTTTACTGCAGGGGTGGGCAACCTGCAGAGGCTGGGGCCCCTTTGTGGGATCTGCCCACTCCCCTCCCCCTAGCCTGGAAATAGCCAGGGGCTTTGCGGGGTGGCGGAGAGGAAAATTGCATTAAGGCTGCCTTGTGCCTCCAGACATTTTGGACTACTAGTCCCATGAACTTCAGCCAGTATGGGCAATGTTCAGGAATGCTGGGAGTTGATGTCTAAAACATCAGTGTCCTGTCTAGCCCTGCTCCCCCTGGTTTGGAAGAAGGTGTTTCAGGCGATCAATCAGAATCAGACTCTGATGTAGAGGAGTCGGGGCCAGACACAGGCCAGCCTGTACCAGTGGGGGAGACCGCTTGCACGGGCTCTTCATCAGCTGGTGGTGAACTCTCTCCAGAGCTTATCTCGTCAAGGGCAAATAATAGTCAGTAGGAAGCCAACGTTCTTCCAAAGGAGAGAGCACAGACAGGTTAGCCGATCCTAGAGTACGCCGCAGATTAAAACGGGCGGAGTGAAAAGAAGGCGAGAGAAAGTCAGCCCAGCTCACGTCCTGTCAGAAGCTGCCTCAGAACTAGTCTCTCTGAAGTTAATGCGTCTTGGGAAAGGGCTTTCCATTCTTCTTGAAAGGACAATTGTCTCGCTTAATTTGCATAGTTTTGCCTAGGGGAAAGTTCCAAGAGATTAGACTCTCTTCAGGCGGGAAGAGATGTTTATTGCTTAAATAAAGCTTTGTGGATTACTTAGCAGGCCTTGCTATTGTCTCCCAGGAAGACAGGAGGATTTGAGAAACATGACAATCAGGTTGGGGAAGGCTGCATTAAGATAACCAGATGCAAAGGTGGAGTGGATTCCTGTCCTTCTCCTAGTTAGGCAGGAGAAGGAAATGTCAGCGGGTGCAGTTTGTCATGCGAGGGTGAGAGACGCCACGCTGACTTAAATTCCTACCTCTACACCCTGCCTTCCTTTGCATCTGACCACCTTTGCCTTCCTTAGTGAAGACAGCGCCCTACTGGCTACAAGCAGCCACATGAAAAGGGCAAACAAGCTGGTTGATTATTATTATTATTATTATTATTATTATTATTATTATTATTATTATCATCATCATCATTTCTATCCCGCCACATAGCTGAAGCTCTCGGGATAGTTTGCCCACATCACTCAGAGTGCTACACCTGCTAAAGATACTCCTCTTTAAAGTTAAGAGCAAATTCAGGCATGTGGATGTATTGCTCTTTAAAAAGTATATGGGGTGGGATGCTGAGTAACCTTACCAAAAAAAGCAATCGAGTTGAGATGCTTATAACTTTTAGATCTGATTGAGTCATAATGTGCTGTGCTTTAACATTTCCCCTTGAAATCAGAGAGACCTGAAAGTGCTTTGTTTGTGCTGGATCAAGCCCATTTGTGTCCATCTACGAAAAGTCATGCAAATACAGCCCAAGCATTTTGCAAACACAGAAAAATGAATTCCCATACCGACTCTATGGCATATGTTAATATTAATGTTAATGCGCTAAGCTCAAGAACAATTGAGACCAGTTGTGAGAAGGTTCATTAAGTTTCTATTATGTTTACATCTTCAAATGTCAATAAGGCAAAGATCTGGAACAATGTTAATCACATCAAATAGCAGAGAGAGTCTTTCAATTGACTATAATGAATACCTTGGGTGAGTTAGTATGCACTTCTCAAGCAGTAATATTATTAAGAGTTCAGGACCAAAAATCCCAGCAATTGTGCAGTGTCAATAAACCTTGGAAATTCAAAATTATAAAGAAAGGGATAAGAGTTTTCCCAATAGACATACCTTGAATGTGTGAGAAGTCTAGAAGGAACGCCACAAAGATATGCAGCATAATTCTACTCATGTTTACTCAGAAGCTCCACTTGTAGGGTGACCATATGACCGGATTTGCCCGGATTTGTCCAGTTTTTTGGTTGACAGATCCGGGAAGGGAGGGGAAATCCGGATTTTTTTCCAAAGAGCAGCTCTAATGGGAATTAACAAAAATGCTTATAACTCCGTCATTTTTTAAGATAAAGACATGAAACCTGGCACGATGGTAGCTCTTAGGAAGGGCTTTAGTCATACCAAATTTGAAACAGATCCGTTCATCCATTGATTTGTTAGATTTTTTTTTTAAAAAATGAGGTTTTAAAATTATTATTTTTTAAATCGTCATTTTTAAAGATAAAGAGATGAAAGTTGGCACCATGATAGCTTTTAGGTAGAGCTTTAGCCATACCAAATTTGAAACCGATCTGTTCATCCATTGATTTTTAGGATTTTTTAAAAAATTTGAGGATTTAATTTTTTTAAAAAATGTTATTTTTAAAGATAAAGAGATGAAACTTGGCACCATGATTGCTCTTAAGAAGGACTTTAGCTATGCCAAGTTTGAAACAGATCTGTCCATCCATTGAGTTTTAGGATTTTTTAAAAAAAGTTTGAGGTTTTTTAAAAATAATTTTAACATGGCGACCATGTTGTCCTCCTTTTTGGTTTCCAAAATATGGTCACCCTACTCCACTGTGTTTTCTGGGGTTTATTTCCAGACAAAAATACATAGGCTTGCAGCCTTACTTCCCTTTGAATGAGAGCACAGTGGAAATTTATGGTGTCTTTGTAATATTTGTGTTATTTACGGAGAGGCAAGCAGAATGTAGTGGAAGTGAATAATCAGAATGGCTGATTCTGCATCAGATTCTAAAATGGCCTCCACAAGTCCTCACCCGTTTTTAGCCACTCCAGTTCTAAAACTATGCCTGCCTTATTCTAAATCGCAAATTGCAAAATAGGCTCCAAGCTGTTTTTCTGCCCCTTCCCCTATCAGGAAGGTTGTCACCTACAAAGATTGGAAGGAGATTCTAACCCATCAGTCAATCTTCTCCATCTTTGCAGAACATAAACATTATATATAGCATCTGGTTGCTCGTTAATTGCCCATTTACCGTAATCAAGACAGTATGGTGGCATAAAAACACACAAACATTTTTTACTTTCAAACAGTAATCCTACCGGCCGGATGAAGATAGAATGGCAACTATATCTCTTATGCCAGCATGCCTCCAAATTATACTGGCATGGTGAAGTTACGACAGTATAGAGACAACATCATGTTGATGTAAAGCTCAGTGTAGCGACCACTAGCTTAAGTAGACCATTGAAAGGGACTCCCCAAAAAATGGAGTGCTTCACATTTTGGGATCGTATTAACTTCCTCATATAACAATAACAATAATAATAATTATTATTATTGAAATAAATAATACATTTATTTCTTACCCACCTCTCCATTTTGATCGAGACAGGGAACAACAGTAAATATAAAATACATAAAACTGAATTAAAACATAATATACATTGTTAAAACATTCTAAAAACATCCTAAAATTCCACTGGATAGGCCTGCCGGAAGAGAACAGTCTTTATAGCTTTCTTGAGTGCTAGTAGACTGTTAAGTTGACGAGTCTCCTCCGGCAGGCCATTCCACAGTCTGGGAGCAGCGGAAGAGAAGGTCCTCTGGGTAATGGTTGTCAGCCTAGACTTTGACTGACTGAAGTAGATTCTTCCCAGAGGACCTGAGTGTGCGGGGCGGATTGTACGGGAGAAGGCGATCCCGCAGGTAGCCTGGACCCAAACCATGTAGGGCTTTAAAGGTGATAACCAACACTTTATACTTTGCCAGAAACTAATTGTCAGCTAGTGAAGAGATTTTAAAACTGGTGTAATGTTACACATGTAAAGGGGTGTCACATGTAGAAAAGGGCAGGGGGACCAGAATATTAGCCCCACCTTCAAGAGACTGAAAGAACCGGGCATGTTTAGCCTGGAGAAGAGAAGATTGAGGGGAGACATGAGAGCACTCTTCAAATACTTAAAAGGTTGTCACACAGAGGAGGGCCAGGATCTCTTCTTGATCCTCCCAGAGTGCAGGACACGGAATAACGGGCTCAAGTTAAAGGAAGCCAGATTCCAGCTGGACATCAGGAAAAACTTCCTGACTGTTAGAGCAGTACGACAATGGAATCAGTTGCCTGGTGAGGTTGTGGGCTTTCCCACACTAGAGTCCTTCAAGAGGCAGCTGGACAACCATGTGTCAGGGATGCTTTAGGGTGGATTCCTGCATTGAGCAGGGGTTGGACTCGATGGCCTTGTAGGCCCCTTCCAACTCTGCTATTCTATGATTCTATGATTCTATGACACATGGCTTCCCCCACTGCCAATGTCTATGCGCTAGGCATAAATGTTTGCAGGGCAAAGTTCTACACATGTACGTATCTCCAGGACCCGGAACCCTGATTGCACAGGAACCTCCCCGTGTAGATATCAGTGCTTAATGCATGGATATGGAGGCGGGGCCAAGGGAAAATGCTTAAGCTTGGGGAGGGGCCAGCAGTATGAGACCCATTCATACATTTCATGTGTGAAGCTGGCTGTTCTCTCCTTGTTCTCCTTCCAGCTCTGACAGTTTGACTTCTTTTCACCAAAGTGCTCCTGGCATCCCCAGCTTGCTTGATTTACGCCAAAGAGGCAAATGTTTATTCATACTGGGCAAAACCTTGCCTTTTGTAAAACCTCATTGAACTGAATGGGAATTGTGCAGAAGCTGTGAACGGGTGAGGTTTGCGGTGCACTGCACTCATTATAACCAGTCAGTTCTCGTGCAGAGAGTGTTAAACAATCAATCTAACGCACTGAGCTGCTCCCTTGTCACTGCAGAGGAATTCGGAGTGGATATTTATTACTCCTTGATACGTTTAATCTTTTGTTATTACGCTTTTTAATTAATACAAAATTACTTTAAAAAGGAGCTGGTAATTAATCATAATCTTAAACAATTAAGAGGAAATAATCCCACTTTGTTCAAGTCATAATGCAGTCATTTGGAGGTGATTATATGGATAATCCAATTGGATTTATTCCAGGGTAAGACTGCAGCTCCCATTCATTAGGCCAATTATACAACAATGTGCTGTAGAATTTCCACCTCATAAGTTTAAATATAATAGTAAAACTGAGTGTGCGAGCTAAGGCGAGAGGCCATGCCATCTTTGGCTAGCTGCAGAGCTGACTTGCGAGTACCCAAAACCAAAATCAGCACGTACCCATTTTACAGTTCTTACCTCGTTTATCCTAACACCAAGATCTAGTTGGATATATTAAACAAAGGAAGCGATAGCCCATTGGCTACTCCTGAACTCTTGTTTGACACTTGGTGGCCCTACCCAGATTAATCCAGCTGTGATTAAAAAAAAAGTTTCCCAACAATTTCACTCCTAAAAAGGGACACAGATGAGAGAGAGAGAGAGAGAGAGAGAGAGAGAGAGAGAGAGAGAGAGAGAGAGAGAGAAAATCTCACTCAAGTTGGATGTTGTGTTTCATGTCCCAGCTATACCTGAATGCGTGTGCCCCATAATTATGGACAGGAGAGCTAAGAGATGAACGGGCTGTTTTTATTTTTATCCATCACCTTCTTCCTAAACCCACAGTAAAGCCTTGAGACAGCCCAAGGAGCTTTTCCAAGACTCCCTCTGTGTCCCACCCACGCCATGGAAGCTGAGGGGGCTCTGATCTTCAATGTGCTTTATGTGGTGTCACGATCTTGTCTCCAAAGTTAAAGGTTGAAATACGCTCTCCTGTTTCGGTAATATCACAAGATGACTTGACTGGCACGGAGATTTATACAGCACTCCGTCAAGGATCTTGTCAGGAGAATAGATCAGACAGAAGTGGCATATCAGCAGCCCTGGGAAAGAACACAAACATGTACCTGAGGTCAATTAGATAGTCTTTCCACATCCAGCACAAGACTTTCGAGAGCTGGAGACTTGGCACTGATCCACGCTGACATCCAAAGTGCAGCAGTAAAGGAGGCTGCTCTAAGATGAAAGGGAAGCACACGTGGGAAACTACACGAGCTGGAGCTGTGGAGGTGGGGGGCAGGGATCGCGTGCAGTTAACCAAGGAGGAAGATGAACACTCTGTGGGTGTTCTAGGGTGACCATATGGAAAGGAGGACAGGGCTCCTGTATCTTTAACAGTTGCATAGAAAAGGGAATTTCAGCAGGTGTTATTTGTATATAAGGAGAACCTGGTGAAATTCCCTCTTCATCACAACAGTTAAAGCTGCAGGAGCTATACTGCAGCTATACTGTGACCAGATTTAAAAGAGGGCAGCTTTAACTGTTGTGATGAAAAGGGAATTTCACCAGGTTCCCCATATACGCAAATGACACCTGCTGAAATTCTCTTTTCAATAAACTGTTAAAGATGCAGGAGCCCTGTCCTCCTTTTCATATGGTCACCCTATGTAATCACTTTAAAGCCTTCAGTGCTATATAGTTGGTCTTCAACTGGTGGATTGCTGAGACCTAAGGTAGGTTGCACTGAAGGATAGTATGTGTGTGTGTGTGAGTATATAAATAAAGCTCGCATTTTTAAAATGGCAGCCGGTGCCGCAGCAACCAGCCCCACAGGGAAATTAATGCATGGTGGCTTGTTGTTACATGCAAAGCAGGTCTCAGTGCATCACGCTGAGCCTGAGCCATCGTTTTTCTTTTTCTTTTGGAAAAATGGAAATGAATTGCATTTTCTCCCCATAAAAACGACTGACCAACTTGCGCTGAATTTTCCTGCTGTTCACTCGAATGGAATGGCCGCCTCCCCTCCTGCTTTTTTAAAGCCACTTATGAATAAGACACCCAAATATGCTCCTGAATGCTAGAGGGGCTCTAGCAGGTATCGGTAACATGGTGCCCCCCAGATGTTTTGGACTACGACTCCCAGAATCCCTGACAATTGGCCACGTTGGCTAGGGGCTCTATGAGCTGCAGTCCAAAACATCTGGACGATATCTGTGATCCCTGATATTCTTCAAGCAGGGGCCTGGCACTGCTGCAGAGCCATTTGTTGCGCTGGTCCACATTGCTTTCTCTCCCTCGTCTGCGCATTCAGTTTCTTCTCCACCGTCAGCAGCTGTGCAGTGCATCACTGCAGCGAGCCAATCCCATTGCTCTGTTTCTTGGGCTCCTCCCTCCCACAGCTAATTGGCTGATTGCCCCCCAGACGGCTTATTGGCTGATTGCATTCTCTTCCTTCTCCACCCCAGCCACTTTACAGCTGATGAATGGTAGGTTTCCTGAGCCCTCAACCCTGAAGCCTCCTCCTGTAGCCCGGAGCACAGTAGCCAGTCCACTGCTAAAGCAAATATCAAGGCAAAGCTAGAGAGACCCTGTTGAGAGCGAGCAGCTACTGCAGAGAGAGAGAGAGAGAAAGAGAGAGAGAGAGAGTTTGGATGATGCATTAATCCATGGAGAGGAAATAGTCCACTCCACGGAGGGCTAAACTGTGCATGCCTTTGAGTGACAAGGAAGTGCCACTCCGTGGAGAGGACTGCCTCCTCTCCATGGAGTTGTTCTCTCCCCCCCCACCTGTAGGCCCTCCCCACTGAATGGCTACAGGACAATTGGGGCTCTTTAAGTGCTCGCTGGCATGGGATTATATTTCCTGCCCAGGTATTTAGCCACTCTTGCCTCACAACTCTGTGGACAGGGAAAATAATCAACAAAGTCCACCAGATGACACATTAACCAACCGATGTGCGGATAGCGAATGGAGCAACCCACTGTGTTTCTCCGTTGGCTATTTTGGGGGAATAGCCAACCATCAGTTGTGTGTTGCCTGCCAGATGACACAGTAACCAACTCAAGTGACAGTTGTCTCTGTAACCCACCCACCCCCGTTGGTTATCATGTTGTTCAAACCAAGCCAGAGAGAGAGAGAGAGAGAGAGAGAGAGAGAGAGAGAGAGAGAGAGAGAGAGAGAGAGAGAGAGAGAGAGAGTTGAGGTGATTGTGAGCTGCCAGAGGCCTGTGGGCCTTACCATGAAGAACTCTGGACTCTACCACTCGTTGCCCTGCATTGTGTGGGAATGAACCACAAATGTAGAGAAATAAAATGAAGAAGTTCTGAATGGTTTTGGGATCACCATGACATAAAACCTTAAAGCTTTTTGCTGATCTCTAGAAAAGCCTCTTCTACTGCAGCATAACCTTCTGTAGACATATTGACACTATTGACAAACTAGTTTCACAGTCATTTCCTCTGAGCAGAGAATGCGAGGAACTTAGGGTGACCCTATGAAAAGGAGGACAGGGCTCCTGTATCTTTAACAGTTGTATTGAAAAGGAAATTTCAGCAGGTGTCATTTGTATATATGGGGAACTTGGTGAAATTTCTTCTTCATCAGAACAGTTAAAGCTGCAGGTGCCCTGCCCTCTTTCAAATCTGGTCACTCTGGTATAGCTCCTGCACCTTTAACTGTTGTGATGAAGAGGGAATTTCACCAGGTTCTCCATATATGCAAAGGACACCTGCTGAAATTCCCTTTTCTATGCAACTGTTAAAGATACAGGAGCCCTGTCCTCCTTTTCATAGGGTCACCCTACAGGAACTGTCATTTTGTGATCTGTGCCTAGGATCTCTAGCAGAGAATTCTGAGCACCTCTCCCAACTACGGGATTCCTTTCAGGAAGCCCTGGCACAATGAAGTAGTAAAAAACTTCAAGCAAACAACCCCCAGTATAGGTTTGTGATGCAGCTGTGGCCTGTATGTGCTCCAGTGTGCCATTTTCAACCCCTCCTGCCCCAGTTTCTCCACAGTTCCCTTTCAACCATCCTCCTCCTTCGCCTAACATGAGGCCAAATTAGAGTTCTGCTTACCTAGAGCAGGTAGAAGGGCAAAATGATGGATGGAGGAAAAGAGCAGGATACGCAGAGGCTGCATCAGGGCCAAACTAAGTGCAACAACAGAAATTGGCGAATCTCGTTTTGGGATGGCTCCAGTTTTGCCATCAAAAGGGTGAAGAGATGAAGGGGATCAGTTTGAACAATGGACCACAGGGAGGCACGTCTAGGAGGGGCTCAGCTCCTCTCACCCATGTGCCCCTTTTTAATGTTAAAACCAGACTCCCCACCCCACCCCATAGATATGTGAATTGGGCAGACACTCAGTTACACAACTGTGGTGGTTGCTGTCATGTTTATGCTGTTCCTCAGCAGCTCAGAGCATTTAAAAATGCAGACCCCATCATGTGCTCCACTACTGAGTGCAGGCCATTTCCCAAACTGCCTGTACCTGCGTCCTCAAGAATTTATTTCTGAAAGAGCTCAGGGCCCACGCTTCCCTCCTGCCCATATGCCATAGCGAGGGCCAGGTTTTCAGGAGTGCTCTCTCATCCACATGGATGTTAGAAAAGAGGTAGTTTTGAGTTGTATTAACCGGTCAAACCTCAACCGAGGATGCTTCTGGATGAAGGACTCCTAGCACCAACGGTTAAAAGGCATTGTGCAGCCATTCCATCTTTTCTTCCGTAGCTGGTTTTTTTTTTTTTCTGGTGAGAAAAAGAGATGGAAGAAGCAGCGGGAAAACATCAAGAGCTACAAATGCAAGATGATGACATCCACAACCCCACCCCCATAAAACTTCATGAATGAGGCCATGCTGTTGCACAGTTAAAAAACAAACGAACGCCTAATCTCGAAGCATCCCGAGGGCTGGATTGGGACCGTGAGCACTTACACAAAAGTAAAAGAAAATGTTACGACCCTCTACATGCTACGTATTTAACGTAGTGTGTAGTTTAGTCCCCATAACGCTGAAAGTTTTGCATCAAAATGCTGTGGTTTACCTCCCACCCTTTAAAAACCAAGTGGGATCGTCTTTCTTACTGCATTCAGTTTCCGCTTATTTCCCACAATGGGAAAATCTTCAGCATTCCCTCCTCCCCTCCCTCCAGGGTTAGTTCACTTAATTTGCTTTGTTCTAGCATGCAGTATTTGGGCGAAAGAGAAAGGAAGCTGTTGCTTTTTTTTAGTGATTATTTGTTAATTGCTCTCACACCTTTTTCATCACAAAAATGTGGCCTCGCTTCGTGGTGAGAAAATGTCTGCAGAAAACAGAACATTAAAAAAAACACCCTCATTTCCACAAATAATTTCTCCTATAACATGTGGGATGTCGACCACAAATCCAAGCGATGGGGCTTTGTTTAATGAGTTGCCTAAATGGAAGAAAGGGCACCTTAACAAATCATGCGCCTTTTGTGCGTGACATCTCTTTCCGTTCCCCTGTGGCAGTGACCGGGCGGGCGGAGTGGGGGGGAGGTTAGGAGAGCAAAGGCATTTTTGGCCACTGACATTCCATCTTGTGTTACTCATCACCACACTGGTAAAGCTGTTCCTCGCAGCTTGAAAGGGGGAGATTCGTCATAAACAACAAAGACTTCTGGAAAATTACGTCTGGAAACTGGAAACGTCCCAGAGAAGGCTACTGAAAGAAATCAAGGGCCCAGCTTTTCATCATTAACATCATTATTATTTTGTTCAAAATCTTCAACCCACCCCTGCAATTCTTCAGCCCCTTCTACAGAGAGTGCTGTTAGCCAAGGAGGTGTCTCTATGATGACGCATTGGCGCTGTGAGCAACCAAAACCCCACACTTGCACTCCTGCGGGGTTGTCCCCATGGCAAGGAGCATGCATGCAGGGTTTCCATCTGCCCATACAGGGTGGAGGGGGTGGCCCAGCAAGCTGAATGGCCGCTGGAATTCCTCCACGTGCTTCCTCTGGCTTCCTCTGGTGTCTTTGTGAGAAAATTTGGCGGGAAAAGCCATGGGGGGAAAATGGGAGGAGCTGCTGCCACCTTGTGCGCCCCATGTGCTGCCACTCTGCTGTGCCACAATGCAAGCTCTGCGCATCCCCACTTCCCCCTCCCAGTTTTTTCCCTGATAAGCCTTCTCCCGACAATGCCAGAGGAAACCAGAGGAAGCACGTGGAGGCATTCCAGCGGCCATTCAGCTTACTGGCCCGCCCCCTCCCCCCTGCCTGGGCTGGTGGTTTTCTCACAAGGGTTAAAATTGCCGCTCCAGCCGTGATCATTTCATTCTCCCCCTGCCTCCCTACTCTTTTAGCCACATTGATTGTGCGGACAGGAGGGTAGTTAAAATATGCCCCCTCCCCCCTGTCCGGGCAGATGGTGACCAATCAGGGGGCGCCATCTGCCCAGCCATGCCTCCCGTGTGACTACGGTCCAGCAACAGACGGCAGATGCACCATCGTCACCCTGCTGCACAGGAAAAAGTCAGGGAAAGTCTCCAACTTTTTTATTTCAGAGCTTTAGGCGAGGGCCCTGGGATGGCTCCACGGTGGCTCCTGCATCATATAATCAACACAGCGCCACTGCAGAGTCACCCCGGGGCTTTCCCCACATATAGACAATAAAGGAGCATTACTAAGGCAAGTTGCCCAACTTTGGATGGTTTTGGGGAGTGTGGGGTGGGGTCTTCCTTGTGATTTTTAAAGCAGGAAAAATCACTGACTATTTCCCCACATTTCTAGGAGAGCAAGGTCCTAGATGCTTTTGAACTGTGGTGTTGGAGGAAAATTCTGAGAGTGCCTTGGACTGCAAGAAGACCAAACCAGTCCATACTCCAGGAAATAAAGCCAGACTGCTCACTTGAGGGAATGGTATTAAAGGCAAAACTGAAGTACTTTGGCCACATAATGAGAAGACGGGATACCCTGGAGAAGAGGCTGATGCTAGGGAAAGTGGAAGGCAAAAGGAAGAGGCGTCGACCAAGGGCAAGATGGATGGATGATATTCTGGAGGTGACAGACTTGACCTTGGGGGAGCTAGGGGTGGCGACGGCCAACAGAAAGCTCTGGCGTGGGCTGGTCCATGAAGTCACGAAGAGTCGGAAGCGACTGAACGAATAAACAACACAACAACAAGGTCCTAACATTTCATCTCAGGCCACATCTTCCAGCTCAAAAAAGAACATAAAATGTTGTTTCAAAGAACGACATTCCAAATCTAGCCTTAACAGGAACTTTACTGAAGGCTGATTCCAACATCATATTTTCCACTTTTCCCCCTCTTCCTCCTCCTCCTCCTCCTCCTCCTCCTCCTCCTCCTCCTCCTCCTCTTTTTAACATTTATATCCTGCCCTTTCCCCCTCCAATGAACCCAATGCAGTGTACATCCTCCTCCTCTCCATTTTAGCTTCACAACAACAACACTGTGAGGTAGGTTGGGCTGAGAGTTTGTGACTGGCCCAAAGTCACCCAGTGGGTTTCCATGGCCAAGTGGGGACTAGAACCTGGATCTCCCGACTCTCAGTCTGACACTCTAGCCACTACACCACACTTGCTGTGGTGTAATTTAGATGTGTAATTTACACATCTAAATGTGCCTCTCTGTACTTCATTCTAAGAGCTGCATGTATGCCTGGATCCTCGATGTCATTTGCCTATCAGGCTACATCAGACTTGTCCGCATCTCTTCCTCCACAAATGTATGCCATTACGTCACACCGCTTAAGCACATCGTTCTATCGCTAACCAAAAAGTGCCATCACTCAATGGGCCCAGCATGTTTTAGATCTGCTAAGGGATGTTTTAGATCCCTGGGAATCCAGTCCATCCATATGTTGTCTTGCCGGCTGGCCATATG
Source organism: Elgaria multicarinata webbii (assembly GCF_023053635.1). Taxonomy (NCBI): domain Eukaryota; kingdom Metazoa; phylum Chordata; class Lepidosauria; order Squamata; family Anguidae; genus Elgaria; species Elgaria multicarinata. The sequence continues at coordinate 22,124,393 of NC_086172.1, forward strand.
GTTGGCCCATCTCTGCTTGGCTTCATAGATGGCCCGCATCACATCTGTTTCACTTGTGCGCTGTCATGATTCTTCCTTTTGGCATATGGCCACAAAGAACAATTTTGCATTTATATTGTCCTGTAGATCTTTGTGTTATTCTGTTAAAACTTGCCAATGCTGCCTTTCATTGTCTCCTGCACTCACCTCTTAAAAGTGTTGGTTTTAGCCCAGCTTTGCACAATTATTGCTCCTGCTTCATTGCTACCAGATATGAATCACCTGCTCATGGCCTCCAATATCACCTGTATGCCGATGATACACAATTATCTCTCTCATCTCCGGAACTTTCTCCTGATGTTCACGATCGTATCTCGGCATGTCTTTCAGATATCTCAGCCTGGCTGCTTCATCGTCGTTTGAAACTTAATATGGCAAAGACTGAATTGCTTGTTTTTCCTCCTAAACCTTCTCCTCACCTCTCATTCTCTCTTACTGTCAACGATGTCACGCTTACTCCGGTCAAGGAAGCTCGTAGTCTTGGCTTTATATTTGATTCCTCGCTCTCCTTTATTCCTCATATTGAGGCAGTAGCTAAATCCTGTCGTTTCTTCCTGTATAATATTGCCAGGATTCGACCATTTTTGTCTGTCTCTTCTGCCAAGACTCTCGTTCACGCACTGGTTATCTCTCGGTTGGACTACTGCAACCTTCTTCTCTCTGGCCTTCCTTCGTCTCACATCAGTCCGCTGGTCTCTGTCCACCACTCTGCCGCTAAGATCATCTTCTTGGCCCGCCGCTCTGACCATGTCACTCCACTTCTGAAATCTCTTCATTGGCTTCCAATTCACTCCAGAATCCAATATAAACTTCTCCTGTTGACCTTCAAAGCTTTTCACGGTCTAGCTCCTGCCTATCTCTCCTCTCTCATCTCACACTATTGCCCTGCTCATGCTCTCCGCTCCTCTGATGCCATGCTTCTCGCCTGCCCAAGGACCTCTACTTCCCTTACTCGGCTTCGTCCTTTTTCTTCTGCTGCCCCTTACGCCTGGAACGCTCTTCCAGAACACTTGAGAACTACAAACTCAATCACAGCTTTTAAAACTCAGCTAAAAACTTTTCTGTTCCCTATAGCTTTTAAATATTGAGTTTGTTCTGACTCTATACTGTTTAGCTTCACCCTACCCAGTGCCTGTTTACACTTCCCTGTGCCTGTTTGCATTCTCTTTCCCTCCTTATTGTTTACTACAACTTTATTAGATTGTAAGCCTATGCGGCAGGGTCTTGCTATTTACTGTGTAATCTGTACAGCACCATGTACATTGATGGTGCTATATAAATAAATAAATTAATAATAATAATAATAATAATAATAATAATAATAATAATAATAATAATGGTAGTGTGGAAACAATGGACACTTCCAGTTTTCAAAAGATGGAACCCTGAACTAAACGGCGAGTTCTGTTCATAGGGGGAAATGCTGCTTCAGTTGGAACGGGCCCATTTCAAGCCAATAAGCAAAAGAAAATCTAACCATTTTGCACTCATGATTTGAACACGCTCCTTGATATACAGTGGTGGCCAAAATTGTGGACACTTTTTGAAATTGTCATGTTTTGCAGCCTTGCATGCTTATAGAAAATGTTCTTTTTCATGAAATTCAAATGTTTATATATCAGTTGAAAGACCTGATTCACGTAATACCACAATCCTGCTTCTTTTCCTGGGTGTCCAATCTACTCTTTTCTTTGGTGCCATTGCTCTAGTTATGATGTACGTCCGTACACTTTTAATTTGAGAAATACTTCAAATATTCACACAACCTCCAGTTGCGCTTCAGTTACAGAACAAACAGCAAAACTGACTTTCCCCAACTTGAAACATGATGTATCACAGCTACTGCCATATGATTGGTCACCAGAACAAGGACTGTGATTGGCCAGTAGGGTTTGCAATTCCAATCTGCTTCTTCACTCAATCACACCTGTGTTTGTTTTTAGACTAAAGTAAGCATAACTTTTTTTGTACTGTAGATATTTGCATTCTGTTTTTTGTATTGAATTCAGCATTAAATTCTCTTTCAATTGATATATAAACATTTGAATTTCGTGAAACAGAACATTTTCTATAAGCTTGCAAAGTTGCAAAACATGAAAATCTCAAAAAGTGCCCACAATTTTGGCCACCACTGTAAATACCCTTGCTTCTTATTCAGCAAGATAGAATGATTTGCCGTTTGTCAGATTTGGAGAACAGTGTCTGAAGAATCCTGTAATGACAGTAACAAAGAAAGATAAGGAGGGACGCTCCTTTTTCCTATCTGAGCATCCACAAAGACATCCTATCTCCAGTTAGTAAGCGTCATCCGAGGGCCTGCTCCTGGTGGTTCCACATAGATCTATCCTCCGATTGGAGTCCACCAGGGGAAGAGCCTTCAGCGTGGTGGCTCCCCTCCTGTGGAATTCCCTGCCTCTGGAGGTCAGTCTCTGGAGGTCAGGAAGCATTCTTTGACTAACAGCCATGGTTTTTATTGGCATTCTGTGTTTGTTTGTTTTTGTATAATAATGGTGTTTTAATTTTTGTATCTTTTACTGTTTTAATTCTTACATTCACCGCTCCAGAATCTGTCTCAGAAATGGAGCGGTATATTAATTTTGTAAGTAAATAAATAAATAAATATCATCCTGGATGAGGGAAGGATCAACTGAACCACCTGAGAGGGATCATGGATCAAATTGACACCATATTCATGCCCAATATATCCTGCTTTGGGTTTCTTTAAGGGCCAATCCAGAATCCTGGTTTGGATCCATGTCTTGGGGATCTTTTAGAGCCACCACTGTGTATTTACAAATGGTTCAGCGGCTCAGGCATGCTCATGTAGAGAAGTGATTTTTCCCCCCCTGATTATCATTGACCCATTTTCAGGAATAGAAAGATCTTTCTATCTATGGGATAGAAAGAAAGCTGAAATCAGGTGAATAATGAATTGATTTGTATGCAAGGATACCCAGTTCACATGCTACTTGCTACACATGGAGATGGGATCACATGATACTGACACTTGCCACCAATGCCCAACTGTGTGTAGGAAATTACACTAGATTTACCACAGAATGTAAATGAGCTGACCCTATGTATTCCATTACTTCTAACCATCCGGATTCATGGCGCTATTGTACGAATGTGATTCTAACATTTTAGGAAGATACACATTTCAGATCTAATGCTGAATTTTAGTGCTCTCTCTCTTTCTCATCACAGCTCTGAAATGGGCTCTCCATGTGTTTGCACGCTCTACATCTCTCAAGATCAGGTTCAGAGTCTTTGCTAAGGAGCAGCTATCCATCATATTGAGAGACAAGTCCTCTGAGGTGAACAAGTGGCCCCTGAGGGAAAGAGTCAAGACCCAGAAAAAAATTGTCTTCCATTTCTGACTGAATGCGTTCTCTGAACCCAGTTCTTTGGAGGTGAAGCGCTGAGACATGCATATACACTGCGGTGCACAGATAAAACCGAGTGTTTATCTGGAGATTTCTCCCTTGCTTGTCACTCTGTTATTCAATTATTGACACTTCACTAACCAAGTATGACCGATGGTTCAGTGTTATGGAGAGGCCGGCCCACAAAAGGTCAGCTCAAGGGGAATCTGTTGAAGGCTTTTATTATTTTCTAGATACCTCATGTGGAGACCTTCAAAAGACACAAAACTACACATTTCTTTTCTACGGATACTTCTGTTATCTCCCATGTTGTAGAATCACATTTCCTTATCTCCACCGGCTTGCTTGTTAATTAAGGAGAGGGGCGATAAAACAGGCTCTGAGGTAATGCACCCACAATGTGTTACCTCAGAACATTTCCATGAAGCTGATAAAGAGGATACTTTTCAGCAACAAATATTGCTGGTGATTCATGTGGGTTAATTTCTCGTCATAGCAGAAGGAGGGTAATTCTTAAAAAATTGTAGGGAATTTGTGTACATCCAAGGAGGGAGGAGCGAGCCTTGTGAGATAGTAGCTCAAAATGATTTCAGCTGAGAGTTGATTTTTCAATAGCTCACAGCCCAGCAGCTCCCATTACTGAATTCAGTATGCTTTGGACAGCGAGAAAGGCAATTTCAATTCTAGGAATTATTTGAAAGGGATTGAAAATAAAATGATGCATCTGCGGGAGAGCCAGATTTAGAATACTGTAAGCTGTTTTGAGTATCCCAACTGAAAAAGGACATTGGAGAGCTGAAAAAAGAAAAAGAAAATAGCAACTAAAATGATAAATTTATATAAAAACAAAGAAAGACAATGGTGATTTTTTTTGTGCCATGGAGAATATCATCCCTAAAGAGATTGCAAACCTGAAAAATCTCAGTAGAACTTTGCTAGTCCACATCGGATGGTCCTGCTGCCACAAACCAGATCTGAAAGAGAGATGGGACAGAAACATGGAAAACATGATAATACAGTGGACTTGCAATAATGCCATCTGAATTATCCATAAAACCTGAGCAAATGAAGGGAATCCGTTCCACACTAAAGGCTCAGGTGGGCTGAACACAAGAAAATAGTCGCACCTTTACTTGTACCATGCTATAAAATTGTACATAAAAGCCCTAAGCATTTAGCAGTTCCTGGATCTGGTTCTTCTCTTTTACCATAAGATCTAGAAACGTGTGTGTGTGTGTGTGTGTGTGTGTGTGTGTGTGTGTGTGTGTGTGTATGTATGCAAAGTTTGGATTCCCATGTTTCAGTACAGCTGCCATCATATTGCACTATGTACATTGTAATGATTTCTACACCCCTTATCTGTGATCAAGTAAACCTATAAAACTATACTACAGCATGTGTTTTAAAAATAGATATAAATCCATGCTCTTTATCCCAGCCTTTCCCAAGCAGATGTGTTAGGCTACAGCTTCCATCTTCCTCAGCCAATGTGGCCAATGGTTGCTTTGGTAGGAAAGATGGGAGTTGCACCATGTACATTGATGGTGCTATATAAATAAATAAATAATAATAATAATAATTGTAGTCCAAGCCATCCAGAGGGCATAATGTTGAGAGCCAGTGTGGTGTAGTGGCTAGAGCAGTGGTTCCAAAACTTTTTCAGGTAACCGCCCCCTTGGTTCCACAAACTCATGCCCAGTGCCCCCTACCCTACACTATAAAAATCATTATTCAGAGTAGCGGTTTTCAACGACTCACTAAGAAAGATAATAACAATAAAATTCAAAACTGTAACAATTAATTGAATATTTATTCAAAATCCAATTACATTTTTTTCGTTTATTCAATTAAACATAATTGGTGAACTTGATCCAGTGATATCATCTTTTCAAAGACTGATAGTCATTTATCAAGAATATTAGATATCACAGGGCCTTAGATGATGAGTGTAGTATATTTGGGTAGGGTCATGCCGGGAGAGGCACTCCATCAGCCGAGTTGTCCGGAGCCGTGCTGCCAACAAGACCCTCCTCAATCCACACATGTATTAATACCGTTTAAGAAGAGTCCTTTTTACGGTGAATTGAAGTGTTTCAAAAGCACCAAAACGCTAATGAAGAGACATACCCTGCTTGGTGTGCCCCGCCACGCTGGCTGCAAACAGAGGCGTTTGCTCTCTTTTCCCTCCCTCCCTTGGCAAGCCTGGGGTGGGTGCTTCCCATTTAAAGGGGCAACGCTCCTTTGGATCCTGCTGATCTGGGCGTCAGCTGAGCAGCGGCGGCCAGGCAGAGGTGCTGAGCTGAGGAGCTGAGAAAGAAAAAGGGGCCATCTTGTGCGCAGCCTCTTTAAATGGGAAGCACCCGCCTCAGGCTTATTGTAGTTTTATTTATTTATTTATTGCATTTTTATACCGCCTAACAGCCGAAGCTCCCTGGGCGGTTCACAAAAACTAAAACCATTCAAAGTATAAAACACAGTATAAAAACATGATATAAAAAACACATTAGAAACTGATTAAAAACATACCATACATGATTAAAACATCTTTAAAACATCCTGTAAACATTCTAAAATTGCCGAGGGAGGGAGGGAAAAGAGAGCGAAAGCCGCTGTTTTGCAGCTGGCGTGGTGGGGCACACCAAGAAGGGTATGTCTCTCAATACATGTGTGGATTCTTCCCCTATGGGACCAAACTACCTTCTCCCATAAAAATGTCCCTGGGTTTTAAGACCTTCTGGAGAGGCGCTTCTCAGAAAAGACCACCTCGAGCGCCCCCCTGCCGCACCTTTGCCTCTTAGCGCCCCCCTGCTGCCCCCTTGCCTCTTAACATCCCCCTATGCAATCCCATCGCACCCAAGGGGACAGTACCACCCACCTTAGGGATCTCTGGGCTAGAGTGTCGGACTGGGTGACTTTGGGCCAGTCACAGACGCTCAGCCTAACACACCTCACAGGGTTGTTGTTGTGAGGATAAAGTGGAGAGGAGGAGGATTATGTACGCCGCCTTGGGTTCCTTGCAGGAAAAAAGGTGGGATATAAATGCAATAATAAAAAGAGAGAGCTTCGGCTATTGGGCGGTATAAAATGTAATAAATAATAATAATAATAAATAATAATAAAAATAATAAAAATAAATAATGTTGGGGAAGTCTATTTAATCAGAACTAATTTCCTCCTCCTTTCTCTGTCACACACACAGAGTCCGCTGGAGTGAGGGCCTACTTCCATCCAGAATATCAAAGAGTCCACCTTTCTGTGGCTTAACACATATGTATTGTGCTCACATCTCTGCACACCATCTCCTTGTTCTTGCATTTTTAAGGCACACCCACCAGGGTTTAATGATTCATCTTCCCTTTATAACTAAATCCTGCATGGTGCTTTCCTGAAACACGGGGGCACTATGAAGAAGAGACAACATTAAAGGAGCCCAGCAATGTAATAGGATCTTCTAATGGTTTAGTGAATCTTAAAAGGGCATTTGACGCTACTGAAACTCAAAATCCAAATCCTATACACAATATCCAACCTTAGGATGATGGGCAAAATATTCCGTTGTTGCTGCTGCTGTTGTTGTTGTTGTTGTTGATATTTTAATGTTAAAATGTACAATACAAAATGTAGTAAACACATCCTGTAACTGCATTGTGAGTGCCATGCAAACTCTGATTCCACAGGTTATGGATTAGCCTTGTATATCTTTGTTCTCCATGCTGCTCCAGCCCTTTTGCTTTGTTTGGGTTCGTCTATGTTTCTACCCAGAATTCTTGTTGCAAATAGTTATTAAGAAACTCTGGTGTCCTTAATGAAGCCACTTCTGATGTAGCTACGTATGAGTTCAGTGCCAGTCTTGATATGGGGCCCATCAAGTGCCTCAAGACCTGAACCAGTGCAAGCAAAATCCCAACATTTTAATGGTAAGCGTGTTGACTTGAAATATGCCCGTGGGGGCAGCTAAACTGCAGGTGTGTCATACACCTTAGTCAGTCTGTAGCCCTGAAAAGTCTCAGTAGAACTTTGCCAGTCCATGCTGGGCCAGCTGGGCAGACTGCCACAAGTCAGATCTGGAAAAGGATGGGACAGAAGGAGATGGACAGAACCAGCAGGCACAAGATAACTGTATTTGTTCACCTTTAAATCATCAGCTGACATTATCTAACATGTCGCAAAGTGCTCTGTATTTGCAGAATCTGACTGTCAAAGAGTACCGCATGGCTTTCACGTTAGCGAGGTTCATTGTGACGCAGTCTCAGTTGTTAGTAGGCCGATAGGGAGGAAAACCCATTGTTAAGACTGGAGATTCTGGGGATGTTGAAACATTAATACAGATGATGTTTTATTGTAACTTTTATCAGGGGGCTACAGCAAAATTGACTCAGCCAATTTTGGCATCCTATCCTGGTCATTCAGATGTGGTGCTACTTCTAATATGTCTGGAGGAATGTAATGTTAACACTCCTCAGAGAACCCATTACTCTGGTGTGGAGAAAGTCGATATTGGATCCTGAGGTCATCCAATGTAGCTGAATGGTGGAAAATAAAAGGAAGCATTTCTTCACACCATCTAAACTATGGGATTTATTTCCATGAGATATAATGGTGGCCACCATCTTGGATGGCTTTAAAAGGGCTTTAGACAAATTCATGGACGATAAGTCCATCAACAGCTACTAATCCAGATGGCTGTATATTACCTCTATTATCGGAGGCAGTATGTATCTCAATACCAGTTGCTGGGGAACATGAGTGGGAGGGTGTTCTTGCCCACATAGCTGGTTTGTGAACTTCCCATGGATATCTGGTGGGAAACAGATGCTGGATTAATTAGGTCTTTGGTCTGATCTGTCAGGGCTCTGCTTATGTTCTTAAGAGCAGGGCCAAAACATAGATGGGGAGGAATTAGTGCACTTCACTGGGGCTCAGAGGTCCAGGAAGGCCCAAGTTCAAGCTGCAGAAGAGAAATCCTTCCTGCTTTTTCATGTGGATATTTAAATCATTGATGTGATAATATTGTGTATTGCATTATACCACAAATGTGTGCCCATATGGAACTGTCTGCTCCCCCAAAATACTCTCCAACAGCACCCTGACAAAGTAGCTACCTAACGTATTTATTTATTTATTTATTTATTACATTTTTATACCGCCCAATAGCCGAAGCTCTCTGGGCGGTTCACAAAAATTAAAACCATGGTATTGCAACCATGTTATGACTTTTCTACATAATGCTTTTAACCTGCTGTTTTACTGAAGCTTCTTCCTCCAGGTTCTTTGTGGGATTTATTTATTTATTAAATTTATATACCGCCCCATAGCCAAAGCTCTCTGGGCGGTTCAGCTTCATCACACATTTTTTTTATCCAGGGGGTGCCTTTCTCTGCCTTTCTATATCTTCCCTTATACAATCCCTAGGTGAATTATGTATAGTGGAACTGGGCAAACACACGAGGGTTTCATGCTGCTATTCAAGGAAATACCAGACTTCCCTCGTTAGGAAAAAAAAAAAGCTGGTATAATGGCTGCAAAGCACGAGAGAGGCCCTGGAGGTTGATGGTGTCATGTAAAGCACAGCCAGTTACCATGAGTGAGGAATCATGAACACACAATAAATGCCTTGTGTAGAAAGGCTGAAATCTATTGCAGTAAAGAGTCTTTGTTGTCTTTGATTCTATTGTAGTTATCTTGTGGGCTTCTCTAAATCAGCTATTTAAAGCACAATGGTGACTGGCGGTTTCCTAGTCAATTACATGATGTTTCCTAGTCAATTACATGATGCTGCAAACCTCCAGTGCCTCTCTCCTGCTTTAGAAGAATTTCAGCAGTTTAACTGAAAATGGAAAAGAGTAGTAACAACAAAACTAAACAAAAACAAACCCCTTTCTGTTTCACCATGAAAAGAGGAAACACGCTATAAAAAGTCACAGAAGACAGGGCCATCTTGTGGCTATATAAATGAAACCTATAAAACTCCTGGTTAAAGGAGAAAAAGGGGAGGGGGGAATGAAAGTGTGTGTGCAAAGGAAGCACGTCGTAATTGTGGGATCAAAATGGAAGCCAGAAAGCTGTGGTGAAGTTGCGGGATTTCCCCCGGTGTAGAAATGCTCTGCAGATTCAAAAGCAACACAAACAGGAGCTCCCGTCTCTGGTTCATCTGCGTAGGGAAGATTGTAGCCTGATCGATGTCACTCTGGAGAAAGAAAGGAACAACACGCAACTCCTGTGCACTAAGATACAGCGATGCTTTTGAAACTGCCTATAGCACCCCTCCCCCCCAACAAATCAACCCTGAGATCGCTCAGCCCCAGAGGCAGGAGCTGATGTATGTCTGTGCGTGTGCCTGTCTTTCCCTGTCTCTGAGACCTCTTCCTGCCTGCTAGGTTGAATAAGGGGTTTCTATTTCTTAGCTAAACCACTGCAGTCTAATATTCTGTATCTTCTCTTCTGTAGCTGAGAAACCAGGAGTGGATTGCCTTGATTGTAGCCCAAATTCTACCATTTCAACCAATATCCCGTGAGAGTAAAAATGTGAAAATGTTTACATTGTTACATTTATTGCTTGGGTCTTTCTGTATTTTTTTCCTGCATAAGAATATAGGAGTCCCAGCAGGGAAAGGAGAGGGAGAAAGCATACGTATACGTGTGTGTAACACAATATCACTTCCCCTTTGTCAGGACAAAACTCATGTGTTCTGTACCATTTCGCCACAAGAAAATGATATTCATCTCAGAATGTTGCCATTGGGCAAAGCATCCCTAATGGAGAAAAAATCTGGAGAGAGAGAGAGAGAGAGAGAGAGAGAGAGAGAGAGAGGTAAAATCTTGTTTTATTAAAATAAGAGATAAACTCACGAGCAATTTAAAGATACTAGAAGCTCATCTGCAGAGTGAGATTCTAATCCCATTTCCACTCAGATACATTTTGCTACAGCCCCGTTGAATTCTGGAGCTAATACAATCAGGATCCAGTCCATGAGAACAAAAGAACCAGAGGTGACTAAAGAATAAACCAATAAGAAAAGGAGATAATTGAGAGAGAGGGCAGGGGAGTGGGTGGGTGATTGGGGTGAAGTAGAAAAGAAAGAAAAAGACATCCAAGGGGCACCAAAGGAAGAGGGGAAGATTAGTAACATATGGCAGGTATCAATTATTTACCATATATGTACAGTTAAAAAAGCTCCCTTCCCATTGGGAATGGGCTGGCATCTTACAAGCTGAACTGTGTTTTAAAAGCATCTGGAAAGAAAAGAAAGCAATTGGAAGTTCTGCAATAAATGAGCCCTACCAGTACACAATGTTCTTGGAACAAGGCAATTCATAAGCCTTTATGAATTATGTTTTAAGAGAAATTTAACAGAAATCACCTGCGCCCGAGTTACAGGATGATCCAACATGCGCTCATGAAGGATTTATGGGTGTGTTTATTGAATATACTTGTTATCTTTAGCTTTACTGATCACTAATAGTAGGAAGAAGAGAATTGGTTTTTTTTTTTATTTTTAACAACACAAAATAGATTGTTAAAATTTTGTTAAAACAAAATTGTCTTAACAAAACAAAACAGATTTGATTTTCAGATAGAAGTTTTATTGTTTGAAGCAATGGTTTCAACAAGCATACAAAGACATACATTGATAAAAAAATCAGATAAAACACATGTTGCAATTTTTTTTACATTCTGGGAGATCAGAAATTTTTCTCTATGCTTTTAGACTGTGAGAGTTGAATTGGCTACTCCCAGAAGAATCAAATTCTGAATTAAAACAAAATACAAGTGAAAATAATCTGTTTACTAAAATCCAAGATTTAGAACATGAATATTACACTCATTCACACATATGCCCCACCCTGCCCAGATTAATTGCATCTAATTCTACTCTTTTAGTGACTTCCATAGTAACCTCTTTGCTTCTTTTTCGGAATCACAGTACAATTGTTCTGGATAAATCATTTGCCCATGTGCACCTGTTTCTCCTTCCCCACATGCTCCTGTTGGAAAATGGCTGTTTCATATTCCACTGAACAGACCACATTTAACATATAGGCCAATTCAATCACAGACCCTATATTAGATGCGAGAAGCTAAAATACTGTATGTCCATTGTTACAAAAACAGCTACCCTGAAACAGCTACCCACTAAACTGGCAAAGGTCAGCAGCAAGTCCCAGTAATGAAGCCTGCCTTGCTGGAATTAGATATGAGAACTGTAACTGGGAGACTGCAAAGAGGCAAGGGGACCGGTGGTCATGTGACAGGCCCAATGGAGGGGTGCCCGGGGACAGGATGGGGCTAGCCCAAGGAAGGGTGCCGGGGACAGGATGGTAGATTGAGAGGGCTGTGGAACAGCCCCAACAATGCTCTGGGACTTGATCCATAGGCAGGGCAAGGAGGAGGAACGAGAAGCTAGCTGCATCCTTTCGGAGGCCTTGAAAACAGCTGGAAAGATGGAGACGTCCCCATTGGCTTCTGAGCGTGTGAATATAGCAGGCAAAGATTGAGTTCAACATGAGGTGAAGCATTTGCTTCTGCTCTTACTGGGCTCACTCCCATCCCATCTCACGGGCCACCATCCAGGCAGGCTTACTTGGGGATGTGTGGCAGCAGTGGGCAGCAGCAGTACTCTGATCAGCCCTGAGACTAGGCCTGGGAGCTGCCATTTTAATTTCCCACTGTGCTCCCAATGCAGTGTCAGTCTGGGACATTCAGAGGGCTGTCCATATGTGGGGAAAGCCCCACAGTGTCTGCGGATCTGTGCTGCGTCCGTTAGATGACACAGGCACAGCTTTGCAGCCACCGTGGGGCTTTCCCACGAAGCGGCGGATTGAAAAAGTAAGGGATTTACTCCGACTTTTCAATCAGAGCGACATCAGTATGGCTCTTCCACCATCTGATGTCACTCCAGGGCCAACCCAGGGACGGTGCCTGGTGGAAGGTGACCAGGTGGAAATCCCACGCTCCTTCCTCGGCCTCAGGATTACCCGATGTCATCCCGGGAGAGAGAAAACATGGGGTTCAGAGGGAGGCAGCACCAACCTGTAGTGGGCACCACCATTTATATTTCTCCCAAAGGCATGGAGCAACACTACAACAGGGAACATGGGAAATTAAAATGGTGACTCCCAGGCATAGTTGTCTGGTCTTAATTGAACCACCAGGAGAAAAAAATTAAGGAGAAATCAGGGAAAGTGCCAATAGTGGATTCCAGCTGTACGAGACACATTTTCCAGTGGTAGATGTAATGTGAAGAGGCCCCCATTGTAAGGAATCAGTGACTAGCTGAAAAAAAATCTTCTTGGATCTCTCAGTCTCTCCATCACAGCAAGCCGCAAAGCATAGGTCAAAGGTCTCTCGATAGTCCATAGGGATGGCCCCCAGGAAGGAGCAACCTAAATGGCTTCTATTGATCTAGCAGATTGATTGAGCCCCTGCTGTGATTAATTTTGGACCGAAAGCACCTGCGGTAGCAAAGCAATAGGTCAAGGTTTCAACGCTGTATTGGCTACAGACACAGCAGCTTTCTAAGGGGCGCACAAGGCCCTTTAAAAGGCCAGTGAAGAATTGCAGCTGGTTAAAGGCTTTCCAGGGCTGCTAATATTAACCCACAGAACCAGCCGTACTCAGCTCCAGAGCGTGCCCTAATAGCAGCTTAATAGCACAATGATGTGGACTGAGCAGAAGTTATCGGATGGATCTCCTGATTGATGGGGAAATCAAGGCCACTCTGGCCTCTTGGCTCTCTGTTCACTGGATGGTTTGGGAATTCATCATACATACTGACCATAGCACTTAGTTTCATAATTAATGTTTGGGGCAAAGGAAGACATTCATTTATCAGTTCTTGTTTCTTCCACATTGCATCCACAAAACCTTTCTAAATGTGTGAATGGATCTGAGCACCGCACACAATGGTGATAGCGCGGCTTCATGCACTCCTTGGAGTCATCCGTTCACACATGCAATCAAGACGTTTTACTGATTTATTTGCCTCCAAGCCCTTCCCTTCTGCATTTCATCTTCACAGTGATCCTTTGCAGTAGGCTGGGCTGAGGTACAGAGAAAAGTGCAAGTGCCCAGCCAAGGGGCTACACGGCCGAGTGAGGATTTGAATCCAGCCCTCTGCTGTTCATGTCCAGCATTCTGTCCATTCTGTGTCTACACTGGATCACAGTTCTCAGCTGCAGCAATGCCTGTGATCTCCAGTGATCCAAAATATACTTCACAGGTCATGAACATGCAGAGGGCCATGGGATCATTTGCATACAGTATGATGTCCCCATAAGGGGGGGGAATGGTATAAACTAGATCTCAGTGCAAACCATTCCTGCTGGTTAATGTATGTAGCGAAGGATTAATGCCAGATTAATTCTGGGTAGAGATGGGGAATAATTACTACATATATTATTAAGGATCATTGTTTACATGCTAAAAATTAGGGAGTTCGACAAGGAGGATGAGGGCTCTAATTACAGAGGTTCTCTACATTACCAAGTCTCGGATTTCTTCGCATTCACAAGTGGTTCCTTCGGACAGCGACCAACAACGACCACATGATTTTGAATTGAAAAGGGAATGCCATTGAAAAGAATAGGCTGCCATGAAACATCGCCATCTCATGGCAGAATAAATCCCATCTTAAATAGATACCGGGTTATCTCTGTGTTATAAAAACACAGGATTACTGGGGGAAACTGCGAGGGACATCCTGGCTGTTGACAATGTTATGAAACCAACCCACAAACTTCTGTGAATGGCCAGTCACGAGTGTGCTATAAATCGCTCATTTAGAGAAGCCCACAGTAGGGGAAAAGTCACTTCTCTTTCACAAACACAGCAAATTGCTTGGTGGGATGATAATGGGAAGACCATTCACACATCCCAAGAGCTCTCAGGACATGGTTATGACCTTCCGAGGTTTTTTTTTTTGAGAGGGACTGTACTGGTGCATGTAAGTAATTTAGAGTCTGGACTTAATAATCTTATGGCCCCCGCCCTCGCTCCTCAACCCTGCCCCTTTATATGGCAATGGACCTTACTTCACTTACTTTAAAATGTGGTAAGCCAAATGTGCTGCATTTTGGGGCTCTCCCAGCTCTGCTATCTGGGGCCTGGACTTCTGCCCCAAAGTGGTCCAAGGTAAGGCATGAACCTTATCTAGAAATATATGGCTTTTATGTAAGAATTACTAAAGAACTTTCCGAGGATGCCCATGTGCTAGAAAATATCCTGTTGAGCTTGCTTCTTGAGCTAGGGTAGTCACTAAAAGCCTTTGTACACAAGGCTTTTATTGGGCACTTGTGATTGCTTACTCAGAGTAGTCTGTGGGTCTTTTACGTGATGTCGTCATCCTCCAGGGCTTCTTTCACCCTTTGCAACCATTTCCTCAGCTTTTTTTTTAAGATTGAGGAAAGTGTGCTATTATTTAGAAAAGGCAGAGAAAGACACCCCCCCCAAAAAACAACAACACACGTGTAAATGAGCTGATCTTAATCCCGCAAAGAATCCAGAAGCAGAAGCCTCAATGAAGATGCGGGTTCAAAGCCTCATGTAAAAAAGCAACGCCAAAAAGAAAAAAAGTGGTGCTGATGTGCATAAATGCACATATGATTAGCTATATGCTTAGATGCACATTTAGAAATTCTTGCTGTAATTCCGACAGAAATTCTATACATCTCATCACCATAGCGGGGCAGACTGTGGACAGGGGACCTCCTGTGTCTTTGTCCATGGGCAACATCAAGGGTTGCTCCCCCTGCTTAGGGGTCTTTATCTTTAAACCAGACTTGGGCTGGAGAGTCCTCCAAATAAAGGGCACCTTCAAATAGAGGATGGTCCTCTGCGAAGTAGGATACATGGCCAATGACCTGGATCCTCTCTGGCATACATCGACTATCCATTCACATTTTGCACACACGCCTGGTGATATTCCAGCATGGAACTTGGTCTTTTCAGCTCTCAACAGAATTCCCGGAAGCTCCGGATGTTGTTGGTGGCGGAGGTTGTTGGTCGTGGGGGTGGAGTGGAGGTCTGCTCTGAAGACGCAGTCACGAAGGGTGTTTTCTAAACGGCCTTAACAGATCAGAGGTGACCAAAGTTGGGTCCCTAACAAGTAAACAAGGAAACATGAACTTCCTCCCTTTCAGCTGCAAGAGCTCTCTGGTTACACTTTAATGGTTTGCCTTGTTGCCCTTTGAAAGACAGTAACACAGCAAAGCTCAGATCAATATGGATGCTTTTCAGGCGTGGGAGGAGGGGATGGCCGTGTGTGTGTTATGTAACCTAGAAATGGTTGCCAGGGGAAATCTGGAGAAAAAAGGAAGGGGCAAATGCAACTTCCTCACAAAATGGCTGCCTAGGGAATGTTTAATAAGAGCCATCTCTGTAGACTGGATGGTGGCTTGATTTCGGTCACACTATTTAAACTGATAGAGGAATACATAGTGGGGGGGTGAAGGGCGCAGAGGGGATGGAAAAGCCAATGTACATGAACGTTGTATATTCACGCATAGCATTTCCCCCCTCAAGTGTCTACACCTTCTTGTTATAAATCAGGCTCTGTGGTTGTAAGGCTGGAAGAGTACAGCCCTGTTGATCAGATGTAACAAATGGCGAACTTGTGAAAATGGGCCAGGAAAATGGAGCAGGGGTGAACTGAGCTCAGAGGAAGTACCGCTGTCTTGTTTCTCAGAACACTCTTACTTTCGATGGGAGGCAAATGACGAGGCTTGCTAAGTAATCCACAAAGCTTTTATTAAGCAATAAATGTCTCTTCTACCTGAATAGAGTCCAACCTCTTAGAAACGTCCCCCTAGGCAAAACTATGCAAACTAAGCAAGACAATTGTCCGCTCAAGAAGAATAAGGAACTACTTTTCAAATGCCCATAACTTCAGTACGCCTGGTGCGGTGGTAGGTTCTGATGAAATCTCTCCAACTTTCTCATGCCTTCTTTTCGCACCGTACGTTTCAGCTTCCGGCGGACCCTAGCATCAGCTAGGCTCGCCCCCAGAAGAAAACTCACTTCCCACTGAGTGTGTAGGATTTGGCCTTGATGAGATAAGCTCTGGAGAGGGCTGACTCCCAGCTGGGGAATCGCCCCTGAGAGCTTCCTTCCCCACTGGCACAGGCTGGCTGGTGTCTGGCGCTGTGTCTTCTAGTTCTGAATCTGATTAATTACTTGAAACACCTTCTCCCAAAACAGGGGCAGTAGGGTTAGACATGACAACTGCGCCCGATTCCCTCTGCCTTTGCAACCCTTTCAGGGATCCCGTCTCATGCTTCTCTGACACTCACACGTGACAGTTGTCAGTCGTTTGGATCTTTGTCACTCACTCCGTGGAAGTGGTTGCTGTGGTGGGCTGCTGGAGTTGTGGGTTTTCTCCCTGCTCAGGAAGGGACCATTTCTGGCTGCACATGGGCTCACCTAAAGCTCCATCACACCGGGGGTTAACACGCTCCCTACCTTCGGTTCTCCACCCATGTTTTCGTTCCTCAGTTTCTTCCTCTTTTCAAAAGAGGAAGTACTGAAAGAGCACGAGGCCCATTGAATTCGCTGTTATAATGGCATTGCTTCTCCCGCACACAGCAGGAGAGAGCAGCAATTCCAAGTTCAAAAAAAAATTGGACTTAATGAGGGGTTGTTTTTGTCATGCAAGGAAGGCCAGAAGGGGTGGAAGGCGCATGGGAGGCAGACGATGTCATGTGACGGACTTGAGCAAACTCCGTGAGTGCCTAGGAATGAGCATCCAATAAAACGCTCGTCGGATGGAGCTTCCAGTGGGCAAGCCCTGTGTAGCACTTTAAATCTTCCCGAATGTATGCGCCTGTTCTTAGCGCATGATTGAAGCACTTGGCAATAGAGGCAAGTTTATTATGCAATACGCTTCATAGCAATCACTTCAGCTGATTATATAAATTGGCCCTTAGCTGAGGTAGCAAGGGGTGGATGAGGGCTTCATTTTGACTCAAAAAATATCACTTTCACAATCTCACCTCAGTCACACAGAACGCTGAGCAACCAACCATTGAAACCTAAAAAGGATTATTCCTGGGGAAAGCCTCCTCCACGATCCTGGCTGTGGGGGTGGGGGTGGGGGTGGGGCTGGGGCTGGGGCTGGGAACAAGGAGGCGTCTCATCCCAATTTGGAGTTATTCCCCAACGGAATGGAATGGCGTCATTCCATTCTCAATCCTTTAGAGATCGGTGGAGACAAAAGCATGAATCACGAGTGTTTTCCTCGGGGGAACCTGATTCATTTCCAGCTTTGATTGCATCATGTGTGTGCGTTTGCCAAGGCATGTATGTGCAAGGGCTCATATGTGAGGAAGTTGGGAGTTCTGGACTGCAGCCCAGCAAAATAGCAGAACTGGTAGTTGAGAAAAGAAATAAATACACTGCTTTGAGGGGTGTGTGGGTGTGTGTGTGTGTGTGGAGAGAGAGAGAGAGAGAGAGAGAGAGAGAGAGAGAGAGAGAGAGAGAGAACCCAGATTCCATTTGTTACAACGGAAGAGGGTTACAAGAGAGAGCTTTAATGTAGGCAAATACTATTTTCCTACATTATAGAAGGGCCTTGCCAAAGGTCACCCTCCGTTGATGGCTGACGTGAGATGTTCATTCTCTTATTTATTACACTTCGTTGGCACCAATGCTGCTAGATTCCAGTCTTCTGCTTGACACATTCCCAGTACAGTTTAGAGAGGTGCTGCTCAGCGCCTCCTGATACCTGAAAGCGCTACCATTTGGAAGGAGCCATTACATTTCTGGTACAGTACTAATTGATTAGCTTGATAAATTGCAAGCTCATGGTGCCCTGAAGCAGGGCTGTTAGTAATTCAATAAAGAACAGATCTGGCTTGCCCTTTTAGGATGACGAGCCCATCCCCTGCGTGGCTAGCCTCGCTTGAAGACACGCAAGCATTCCCTGGTGTCCAGCTCCTAACAGCATCCACTTCTTTCATCCAAAGCCAGGCAGAGGCTCTTGGCTTAGCTCTGTGATTTTCACTAGGGCTGTGCTCCACTTCGCGTCGGAGCGTAGAAGCAATAGCAAGGTGGCCTGATTCGCCTCCAACAAAGGCGGAGACGAAGCGGGTCGGGGGGGCTGCGGATCGAGGTGAAGAGGATCCTTCGGCTCGATCCAGAGCTCCGAATAAAAGGTAAGTGGGGGCTTACCTGGTGCTGCCGCAGTTCGTGCGGCAACGGCGGCAGAGCCAGGTAAGGGGGGCATACCTGCCTCTGTCATGGTCCGGCGGTGGCTTCAACTGAGGCTCAAACCGGAAGATCAGGCCGCAACCACAGCCTGCCCTTCCGCTTTGAGCCTTGGCCTCAGGTGAAGCCGCTGCCGGAACACGACGGATGCAGGTAAGGGGGGAGGAGGGAGGGGGCCTAAGCTGGTGCCACCGCCACTACCGCAGTCCGTGCGGCGATGGCGGCAGAGCCAAATAAGGGGGCAGAGGGAAAGGATCTTACCTGAGTCTGCATGGGCGGCGGTGGAGGCAGCAGTGCCAGGTAAGCCACTCCCCACCCCCTTACCTGTGTCCGTCATTGCAGGCTTCATTTGAGGCCCTGGCTTGAAGCCGGAAGAGGCCTCGGCCTTCACTTCTGGCTTCAACCGGGGCCTCAATGGAAGCTCACGACGGACGCAGGTAAGGCTCCCTCCTCCCTGCCCCCTTACGTGGCTCCGCCGCTGCTGCATGGATGGTGGCACCGGCGGCACCAGGTAGGCCAACCCCCCATCCCCTTACCTACGTCCATCGCAGGCTTCGATTGAGGCCCCGGCTTCAAGCGGAAGAGAAGGTCGCGGCCTCTTCCTCTTGAAGCCAGGGCCTCAATTGAAGCCCGCGATGGACGCAGGTAAGCCTCCCTCCTCACTGCCCCCTTACCTGGCTCCATCGCCATCGCCACAGGGACTGTGGCGGCACCGCCGCCAGTTGAGTCCCACTCCCCCCCCCACTTACCTGCGACTGGAGCTCTGGATTGAGGCAATCCTCTTCGCCTTGATCCACAGCCCCCCCCCAACCCTCTTTGCCTCCCCCTTTTCCGGAGGCGAATCAGGCTGCCTCACTCCTGCTTCTCTGAACCGAAGAGAAGCGGAGCACAGCCCTACTCACAATCACTAAGAGGGTTAAGTTCTGCCTAGAAGCATAGACTGAAAAAGCACAAAAGCATCAGTCCTTTAACTTCGCATCCCCATCACCACCACCATCATCGCCAGTCTAAAATAAAACTAGGGATTTAAACACTCCTGGTCTAGGGCAGGAGGAAGGAACATTAGGCTTCATCCCGCGTACCTGCTTCCCTCGAATTATCCCCTGTGGCATAAAGCTGTCATTGTTGTTAGCTAAATCACACCCCGGGTGGCAGCGCTCCTAAGATCCTTTGCATACCAGGAAAAGGGTTTAAGGGGGGAAATGTAAAAAATCATTAAAAAAATCAATGGATGACCCAATCTGTTTCAAATTTGGTATGCTTAAAGCTCTCCTTAATATCTATTACTGTGCCAATTTTGATGTCTTAATCTTTAAAACTTACGCAGATGTAAGCATTTGTTTAATTTGAAATTTAAACGTATCAAATCCTCCTCCTGCGCCCCCAGTGGCCGCTCGGAGAACAACAAGAGATTCACTCCTAAACAGGTAGCAAAATAGGTCGGGTCTTTTGGCTTTATAGCACAATGAAAGCAGGGTGCACGGGAGCACTTCACAGCCAAAGCAGATTATAAGCTGGAAAACTTCGGAGTCCTTTGCACGCCATTGGCAGTGATTGCACAGTATAACCGTGGTGTGATGAAGCTAATTGTCACCTTGACCCTTGACTACTGGACCTCCCGTTCAGCTGATTCCAAGATTTCACCAGACGTTCTCCATGCACATTAAGCTTTCAAGTTTGAGGACTAGATGCAGGGTGCTTTTAGAATTAAAAACGACCACCAGCACCAAGTGCGGAGTCCTTAAACTCTAAATAAAACCTACGATTCTCAGGACGCTGAATTCTGCAGCCAATGCCCGTTGCTGCCCTTGTGCACCGCAGTCATAGGAGGTGCAGCACACACGCAGCACTGCACATACCGGCAGCACAGCCCCCGGGGCTTCTCCCTTACAGTTCCGAGGCTGCCAACCCAGCCGTGATATCAGGCGCAGCCGTCCCTCTGCCTGTGACTGGGGAATAGCCTTCTTCCTCCACATGGTTCTATTGACTGATGGCTTTGTTTAAAGGCAATTATTAATGCCACGGAGAGGAGGCCCATTAGGATGGTTGCTGCTTCCAAGGTGACTGCTAAGTGTCCTTGGGCATTGTTCCTGCATGTGACACAGGGGCTCAGAGCCGCCTCCTGGCCTCAGCATGGCGGGGGGGGGCGGGGGCGGGGGGGCGCTTGCTGGAGTAGTGGGAAAAAGGGAAAGAAAGCTGCAAAAACAATATTTGTTAGTGGCACATGCCTGCTGCTTTTTCCCTGGAGCCCGGCTGTTTCAACAGCCTGCTCCCACCACCCAGGCGCCTCGACCCAATTCCCCAGCCATCAAGCCTTAACCTGCCTGCCTGCCTCTCTGTTGCTGCTGCTGCTTTCTGGGCTCAGAGCAACTCCCCTGGGCTTTCCTCTACAGCATGTCGGCGTGGGCCGAAGCAGCCGAA
Organism: Elgaria multicarinata webbii; assembly: GCF_023053635.1. Classification (NCBI taxonomy): domain Eukaryota; kingdom Metazoa; phylum Chordata; class Lepidosauria; order Squamata; family Anguidae; genus Elgaria; species Elgaria multicarinata. The sequence goes on from NC_086172.1 coordinate 22,145,438, forward strand.
TCGCAGCACCGTACCCCTCTCGGACCTGGCCCTCGCCGCCCACGATCAGGCCAAAGACGATCAGGCGGTTTCTGTTGTCGTTCTCAACGAAAAGAAAGGAGCCACCCTCATACCGAATGCCTCGTTGTGATCCCATTTGCAGCGTCCGCCCTGTTAACATCTGCGTCCTTTGGCTTTGACGGCGTCCGCAGCGCTCAGAATACAAAGTGCAGGGCTCTGGGAAGAGGCTTCGGCCAATGCTAGCCAAAGCCTCGAGGGCAGCAGCAGCACTTCTTGCGATGCGTAGAAGTGAAACGAGGGCGGAAAGGAGGAATGGTTGGGGACGGGGGGGGGCAAGATGGCTGCAAAGAGGGGTTTTACCAGATGGTTGTAGAAAGGACAGCACTTTGTTTTGCTCTGGAAAGGACAGGGCGTGTGTCTGCCGAGCTCTGCATATTCCTAACGGAAAAGTTCACACACTACAACACTCTTTAAAAGTTCACACACAACAACACTCTTTCCCAACCGGATGCCCTCCAGATGTGCTGGACTACACATCTGGATGGTACCAAGATGGGGAAAGCTGTACTGCAGTATGAAGTAAAAACACCCAAGAGTCTCTTCTTTCCTAATATTCTATAATATTCACAAACTATATAATTGCCTATAATAGTCCCAAACTGTTTCTTTTCAGTACAGTTGGGATCCCTTTTGAATTTAACTTTTCATTTAATATTGGACCATCTTGAGAATCCACACACACACATACATGAAAAATATTTCTGGGATCCCTGACTAGGCTGCTGCTGCAATAAGTAAACCTCCATGCTTTTGCTCCTTCTGGGGTGGCAGCGGATAATCCTGACACTGCAGCAAAAACGTGGGGCTTCCCGTGGCCAGGCCTGCTCCCTGGCCAGGCGGATGGTGACCAATCAGCGGTCGTCAGCTGCCCGGCCACGCCTCCACCGTGCCTCCAGAGCGAGGATGGATGGCGGATGTGCTGTATTTGCCTCACTCTGGAGAAAAAAGTCGGGGTAAGTCCCCCACTTTTTCCTTTGCAGTTTTGTGGGAAAGCCCCTGGGCGGGTGTGATGTGGCTGCTGCATCGTATAATCGCATACCCAGCCCGGGGCTTTTCTTGTGCATAAACAACCCCCAGATGTAAGGGTTTTTTTAAACGTGAGAAACAAGGTGGAAAAACAAAGAGAGGAAATCTCAGATTTTGCCAGCCTTTAGGGAGCTATATCAACATTTCCAGCTCTACCTTCATTTCCTGGTGGAAGTGACTCCAGATTCCATTCTCCCCTGAAGCTGAAACGGGCAACCGAATATTATTTGAACAACACTAAGCTTTAAAGTTTAGACGTCTATATTTATCCATTTATTTCTGCTGTGTCACTGTCTTGTTGGATCGATTCTCCCCTGGCTGGAAATGAGCTGATTCAGATCTCAGTCTGGCACACAGCTCTACCTGCAGCACAACAGAATTGCCCTGGGATATGGATGCACTTCAATCCTGCCGCTCTCCTCCTCCTGTGTCTTTCCAGATATTCATACTGTGAATTACCCATGAAATATTGTCATATGCAAATCCGATGCATCTATACGTTGTCATTTAACATGCATAACGAGGCTGTGACACTAAGACATGCAGCCCTATATTCATCTCCCGGGAAGTAAGCCCTATTGAACTCAATAGAACTTACTTAGACATGTCTAGGGTTGTGCTCTAACTCACTGTTCATGTATACTCAGAAGTAAGCCCCATTTAGAGCAATGGGACTTGCTTCCACGTAGGAATGTATAGCAGAGGTGCAGCTTTTTTTAAAAAAAAAAAATCATGTGACATTGATTAAGCGGTAGGTGGGTGGAGGCGATCAAGAGCCACACATAAATAAAAACAGGGTGCTTTTGAAAGTACAGATTAGCCTGACTAACAGTTGATCCAATGTGAGCCTCCAAAAGTGAAAGCTGTTGGGATTATTGCAACCTTGTCTGCAAATTACCGGAAGGGGGTCAGTGTTGCTGTTAGTTAGTTCATGGGAATTTAGACCACAGGCAGCCTTAGGATCTCTATGGCCTACAGTGTGGCTTCCCGTGATGTCTTCCTTTTGCTCCTCTCCTTCCTTCTCCCTCCCCTTAACCTTCTCTGACCTCCTCCATTGCGGGGAGCCGTTGAGTTTGCTCTCTTGCTCCTGCCAGTGTTATAGAACACAAAGAGCCTGAACAAACTGTCTTTTGAAACTGTATGCTGTACTTGCATTTATTATGCAAGAATATTGTGAGTTAAAGTACTTTATCTTTCCTTCACTGAAGAAGGGTGTGGTCTCCTTTATTGCACACTTGGGACTGGAAAACTCTCCTTCTATTTTGCCTTTTGTTTTTCTCTGCTAACTGCCTTTCTAACAGGAGGCATCAATACTAAACAATTCCATCATATATTGGCCTGATCCATACCCTCAAAGCTCTCCAGACAGGAGGGGCCTTAGTGCTGAGCACCTGAAGAAGGACACCATTGAAAGTGCTGGTTGGGCCTGCTGTCAGTAGGCCTGATCTACAAGCTCTACTCGGATAATAGGTTGCCCAGCACTGGACAGCTCCCCACCAGAAGTGAGCTCTGGAGGGCCAGATGAAATAAAGCAAACTGTGCAACCAGGGGGGAAATGTGCAGTTCCAGGAAAGGATGTGCATTCCAAAAGGGCATTTATGTCAGGGACCTCCAGCCTAATTTGGCCTACAGAGGTTCCCCATCCCGCCCATGGTGTCGTCCTGGATTTCTCCAGAGGGCGGGGCTTGAAAGCCAAGGCCCACCCCCTGGAGGAATCCCCGTTGTTTGCTCCAATCTGTGATTGGAGTTAGCAGAGGATTCCCCTGCGTGCATGCACTGCACAGGGATACCCCGCTGGTATCTCTGATGGAAGACAGTGGGGGAATGTGGGCGGGCAGGCAGGCAGGCAGGCAGGCAGGCCGGGGACTCACCCACGTGATCTTCCACAGATGGGAAGCCACCATGGAGGCAAAGCATCCCCAGCTGAAGGAGGGCACCTCCTGGCACTGGCTCAGTCCCAGCGGCTTCATCCATGTGGTGGCTTGGCAAAGCTGCCACCTCTGGGCCTGATCCGTGTCCGCTCCCCAGTGGGAGAAGGCTCACATGCAGCAAAGACTCATTGTTGCGGATATGCCGGAAGGATCAGCCGCTCCATATGCCTGCTGGGGACCCCATGGCATCAGGGGCATGGCCACACACCTGTCATTTGGCCTGTGGAGGGTTGGGTGTGGGTATCATCCCGTCCCACACCCAATTTTAGTTGCCCACCCCTGGCTGATGCTGCTCAAAAAGTCACGCCGAAGTTGCATTATGTCAGCGGGTGTAAAACGTGGCTGATAAAAATGTGAAAAGTAAAGTGAGTCCTCCAGGCTCCTCCAGGAGCGGATCTACACATAAGTGGATAAACCACTTCTAAACGTTTGTAATGGCGTTTTCTGTCTTATTCCGCCACATGACGCTTGGCTTTTATCGTTTTATCGCTTAACCTTCCTGTCGTATTATTTTGTGATGTTATTCTTATAGGTCATAGTATGATCTGTTATGTGCCTGATTGTATCGTTAATAAGCGTTCTTTCTTTTTCTATTTTTTTTTAAAAAGCCAATCGGCTTCCTAGGGGCATGCTCCTTTTCTTTCCGCGCCCAAAGCTGCAGCTGTTTTTTCAGTCTTGCCTCATGTTCCTCTTTGCAGCCACAACCTCCCTCCCCCCTTTCATGTACGTGCATTGTTCTATATGTGTTTACTCAGAAGTAAGTTTACTCTCTCTGTTCAATGGGCTTTCCTCAAAGGTAAGCCAGCATGTGATGTTAGCAGTTGAAATCAATGGGATTTACTTTTGAGTAAGGGAACCAGCACGCCTGTAGTTCATGAACTTGAAGATGCAAGCAAGCAGGGAGGGAGACTCCAGGCAGGGTTAGTGGATTTACTTTACTCAAAAGTAAATCCCATTGATTTCAACTGCTAACATGACATGCTGCCCCTTGGTCTGTGCTTAGGAAAAGGGTGCAGAAAGAGGGGAATTTTTTCCAGGCCCCCTTCTCTCCTCCAAGCACAGACCAAGGGGCAGCAGGTCACGTTAGCAGTTGAAATCAATGGGATTTACTTTTGAGTAAAGTAAATCCACTAACCCTGCCTGGAGGCTCCCTCCCTCCCTCCCTCCCTGGCTCCAGCTTAGGAAAAGCTCCCAGGTGTGGAAAGAGGGGAAATCTTTCCTCCACCACCCCCTTTCTCTCAGAGGAGGGACAATGGAAGAAAAAAGGAAGTGGGAGGAACAATAAGCAGGCGGGGACTTGAGAAAACAACGATAAAAAATTCATTGTGTGGCCCAGATCAGTGGATATCTACGGACAACAAAATGGTAAGAAACATATTAATAAATGCATGTGCCCGGGGACATATAAAATCGTAATAAAATAATATGCTTAATGACTCAAAAAACGATGTTTCATATATCTGTGTAGATCCGCTCCAGAACCCGAAATCCTGATCAAGCACGCCCATTTCTCCTCCTTTTGCCAAAGACACTCCACCCTATACATGCCAACAATGTTTACATGCACAAAAAGCATGCAGCTCCCCAAGACCTATTGTGGTAGGTAACACAACACGTGTGCATATTATTCAACCAGATCCCCTCTTCCTTCCAGCCTACTGATTCTTGGTTGTATCCCCTGACAATGCCTGTCCCTCATTTCAGGCCCATTGCAGCATCCAAGGCTGACAGATGGTATTTCAGCGAAACTGATTTAGCAGGGCTGTTTTATCAAATTTTGCGCTCGCTGCAATGGCCAGGACCTGCTTTTCCCCCTATGCCTCTATCACCTCGCTCCCTGGAGAACAATCTAAGGCAATTTACAAACCAATTCTTTTCCTGTTGCTGAGATCCTTGTGACAGCAATGGATATTTTATGCTTGAAGAATTGGTCTTTTAGGATTTGGGGACCATAGACCCCAAGCCATCTGAAATGTCACATCCAAGGGCTCTCCCACACCCTCTGCTGATATCTCTTTATATTTGATCCTGCATGGGAACCCCCAAGAGAAATGATGCCTGTGTGTATTTTGTTCAAAATCTGCAGTGGGATTTAAAAAGCTTGCAGCAGCAGCAAAAAAGAACAACCCCTGCTTTACATTAACCTTGGGACAAAGGCAGGTGAGAAACAAATGCAATCTCTGTCTCAGCTTTACAAGATTGTATATAATAGAATAATATGGATACACAGGTTAAAATGAGATAAACGTTTTTACCTTCTCACTCAAATTGAATAGGCCATTTTTCCATGTGACTGTAGCTGCACATACAGATTGTGTAGATTTTGATATATCCTGTGCATGACATGTACTATATACCATCCAGTACATTTCCCTAGTATGTACAGTTGGAACAAAAAATAGAAGAAAAGAATACAGTTGAGGTAATTAAACAAATATTTCCATATATTTAGGCTGCAATCCTGTACACACCTGCAAATAACGCCCATTGAGGTCATTTGGGGTTTCTTCTGGGTAGCCATGTATATGATTGTGCTGTCATATATTAAAGGTTAATCACTAAAATAAAATAAAATGAAATAAAGGGTGGGATAGACAATTATCAATCTGCAGCGGCCAGATTGATAACTGGAACCAGAAGGTTCGAGTATATAAGACCGACTTTGGCCCACTTGCATTGGCTGCCTGTATGTTTCTGAGCCCGATTCAAGGTGCTGGTTTTAACCTATAAAGCCTTACACGGCTTGGGACCACAATACCTGATAGAACGCCTCTCCCGACATGAACCTACCCATACACTACGCTCAACATCTAAGGTCCTCCTCTGGGTGCCTACCCTGAGGGAAGCTCGGAGAACGGCAACCAGGGAGAGGGCCTTTTCAGTGGTGGCCCCCCAATTATGGAATGATCTCCCTGACGAGGCTCGCCTGGCGCCAACGTTGTTATCTTTTCGGCGCCAGGTCAAGACGTTTCTCTTCTCCCAGGCATTTAACAGCATTTAACAGCATATGCTGAGTTTTTAACTGACCCCAGAATAGTTGTTTTTAAATGGATATTGTCTGTTTTTGTTTGTATTTTATGCTTTTTATGGTTTTAAATTTTGTATATTTCTTTTTAATGTTCACTGTTTTTAACTTTTGTAAACCGCCCAGAGTAGGGTGACCATATGAAAAGGAGGAGAGGGCTCCTGTATCTTTAACAGTTGCATAGAAAAGGGAATTTCAGCAGGTGTCATTTGTATATATGGAGAACCTGGTGAAATTCCCTCTTCGTCACAACAGTTCAAGCTGCAGGAGCTATACTAGAGTGACCAGATTTAAAAGAGGGCAAGGCACCTGCAGCTTTAACTGTAGTGACAAAGAGAAAAATTCACCAGGTTCTCTATATATACAAATGACACCTGCTGAAATTTCCTTTTCTATGTCCTCTTTTTCATATGGACACCCTAGCCCAAAAAGCTTCGGCTATGGGGCGGTATATAAATGTAATAAATAAAATAAATAAAAGTCTATTCAAAAAGTATGCCTCAGATCAAATGGGACTTAGTTCCAAGAGAAGTCTAGATAGGATTGCAGCCTTAAGGACAATGAGTACGATCCAATGGTATCACTGCACTAGCATAGATTTTGGTGACAAATCGCCGTTTTCCCCTTTGAATTTCAAGCGCTAATGGTGTTGCACTAGCATTGATTTATGCTTGCACAATGTCATGAGCGGCGACTTCATTGGGTCCATTCTTTATGAGTAAAAATTGCATATTGTGTTATTTGTTAGCAAATGCAATTGGATGGTATCTAGCATTTCTATAGTGTATATATGAAACATTTAAGCGATTCACCTCTCTTTTGTCAGTGCAGCCCTGTGCCTTAATTGATACTGTTTTGACAACAAAAGCCTGGTCACAGCTTATCACCTGGGGATAAACTGTGACCATGACCTGGTCACAGCTTATCACCTTGGGAATACTACCGATGACAGAGGTGGTAACAATGTACAACGAAATGGTTTTTTGAACACCACTTTCAAAATGATAGACTAACAATGCATGTGATAGGAAATTGTCAGATATAGGGCAAGATATAAAAGAAAAAGATGACTCAGATAAGTAAAACGCATCAAGAAACAGGATGCACAAGCCCAGGGAAGTGAGAGAAGGACCTTACGTAAGGAGGACAAATGAAGACGGAAAGAAAGAGCTGGTTGCATATATCCAGCATGGCCTAGCTCAGGCAACTCCAACTGGGTGCCCTCAGATTTTTGGGACCTCAACTTCCATCAGCCCTAGCCAGTATGGCCAATGGTCAGGGATGCTGGGAGTTATAGTCCAAAACATCTAGAAGGTACCAAGTTGGGGCATGGCTAGATTAGCAGTGTCTGATACTCTCTGTCCCTTTCCCTGTCCACAGAGGAGAACAGAAACCTCTCACACACCAGTTACTAGTGATGCCATCTAGTCTACCACCTAGACTCCCCCAAAATGTACTTGATGCAGTCGCTTTAGCTGCTTCTCTCATTGTTGTCACTGCAGTTTTGGCTCTGAGGAGGAGGAGGACTCTCCAGGTTCATCTTCATACAGGTGACGGCGAGGAAACTTCACATGACGTCATCACGCAGGCTGGCCGCGTGAAAACCACCAATCAGAAAGGGGCCACATAATGTGGTGATGTGTGATGTCATGCTGTACTACATGATTCCAAACTACAGCTCCCAAGATGCACCTTGATTTTGCATCTACACAAAAGTTGCTGCAGTGTTTGAATCATGATGCAAAGTTTGGTTGAAATCAATCAAATGGAATTGAAACAATACATCCTTTTAAAATGTCGATTTGCTGCCTCTTTTGGTTCACGATGGCAGCTGAAATGTTCATGACGTCTAAAGCCATCTCAGATTGAGGTAGAACAAATCCTAAAAGTTTCATAACAATCAGATGTATGGTTTTTGAGTCCATCAAGGACATACAAACAAACAAACAAACACTTCCTTTGATATAGATATATAAAAAGAAGAGGAAGAAGAGGAAGATAACTAATTCACCTGAGGTAAATTCACCCATCATGACCAATTATCAAGCCGTGCAAGTGAAACAGCTCTTCCATACCTTGAAATTCCACATTGGAGGCTGCTGTGCATGTAAAGAAAGGTCAAATTGAAATCAGCACATCATGAGTGAAAATGGCTGCTAGTTGCTGCTGCTGCTGTGCCTGAGGGGAAAAAAACACGGATCCAGATCACGAGTATAACTGGCATCAGAACTGAATGACTGTCTATTGCTAGGTTCAGAGGGAGACCCACATCTTCAACAAATTAGCTCATGTATAACAAGTTGTGGGCAGGGCCTGGTTCTGCACCCACTCATCAAAATAAAGCACAGAACCGAATGCCCTTGATCCTATGTGCCATAAGTTAATGAGGGTTTCCATTGCTGATTATGGAGTGGAAAAAAAATCTGCTTTTCCCCCCACCTATCAGAAGAGACCCACAGAACAGCTCTTCTGGAATGTAGCCATGATCTTTATCTGTTCCATTCAGGTACACACACAGTTTAAAGGGCATTAAACACATCCCACATTGCTATGGCAAATATCGCAGTGGACAAAGGCAAAGGCGGCATTTTGCAAACCGTATGGGAGTTTCTGACTCCCCATCCACTGTGAAAGGGTTCGGCAAACCATTTCCCACAATTTGTCCTTTAACAGCATGAATCAAAGCATCGGTTAATGAAAGGGTGTCAGCTTGAAAGCGTTTGGGACTCAGGAGTGAAAACAATCCACTGAAGAGCTATTTTTGGACTCCTGAAAGTTAGTGGATATATCATTTTGGTTATAATTAAAAATTCAGATGGCAGTGCAGGTGGATAATGCCAGATTTGCGTTAAACCAAAGGAATTAGAAAGGGCTATTATTGTTCGCCCCCTGAAAAATTGAGACATTCCCTCGCCCCCACTCCACCCCGCCCCCTGAAGAAGGGATTCAGTCATAAAAGCCTGGGGCTATGCATTATTCATATCAGACAACTGGACCAAATACCTAATCTCTCCTAGAAAAGCACTCTTAAAGGCATGTGTTAGCACCTCTGTGAAAGATGAACAAGTAGTAATTATGTGTCATTAGAGTCATGACAGCAGCTCCATATTAAGGTGAAACATGGTGATTCTCCCCCTCCCCAACCCATTGAAAGGATGCTCTGGGCTGGGCTGCAGTCATGTTTTAGCCTTTGACGGTCAAAATAGTGTGATATCCCACCAGGTGTAATGAAGGGTGGTGGGTAATAGCCCCGTGGCTCTTCAGCCTCCCCAATTTTGGAGAGATTTAGAGTGCAATCCTACCCATGCCTACTCAGAGGTAAGTCTCAGAGAGTTATCACCCAGGCAAATGGGTACAAGAGTGCAGCCTTAAAGGCATCTGTCTTGGTGCACAGCCTAGAGCAGAAGATCAGGGCTGGGATATGGAATCATTCCTCTGCCCACAGAAGGGTGCTGCAAGGTGGGGGAGGAGGAGCAGGACTTTTTAAAATGTCATTTTAAAGGTAAAGAGATGAAACTTGGCATCATGATAGCTCTTAAGGAGAGCTTTAGCCATGCCAAGTTTGAAGCAGATCTGTTCATTCATTGATTTTTAGGAATTTTTTTAATTTCAAGGTTTTAAAATTATTATTTTTAGAAAACACAGGAGCCATATCTGTCAAACTCAGGTTGCCAAACCTCCTCTTTGGGGTCTTGCACCTTGAGAAGTTTCAGCCCTTGGCATCAAGGGGATCTCCAGTTGTTAGCTTAGAAGTGCTGGGTGAGCAGGGCACCTTTCCTGTTGCAGATTTGGTGGGCAGTCGGGCACCTGGAACTCAGCAGAGGTAAGGCATCCATAGATCAAAATGTGGGGAAGGAGAGGCCAGTCAAAGCAGCCCACAGGGCAAAATAGAATGGGCCAGAGGCCTTTTTCTCAGAGATCCATTTCATGGGTGTTGAAGGGTCATCCTTAGAGAAAAACTCTCACAACCAACAGTGAGTTGCTAGTCAAGAGAGAGGCTCTCATCTTTGCGGATGTCCTGTTGTGGCGGATGTTGGAACCTGGCATGTCGTTGCTTTGCTTCACTACCCCTTCCCTTCCCCTTCACTTTGTTCATTTGTTCACTGGCATGCAGTGCAGAACATTTGAAGTGCATGTCAGAGAAAAATAGATAGATTTGCACCTCTGGCTGGTTGGCATATCAGAGACAGAGTTAGACTGAAGACACAACTCAGAGATAGCTGTAGCTGAGCCCTGACAGGCTGCTGTGCCACACAGAGCCTTTCAAAACCGTTTCAGAATCAAGTGTTGGTGCTGGCATTGGCTGCCTGGAGGCTTTGGCTGGCATCAGTTTCAGACAGAGTCACTACTTAGAGACAGATGTAGCTTAGCCCTGAGAGGCTGGCATGCCATACAGAGCCTTTTAAGAGCCTTTCAGAGTCCAGTGTTGGTGCAGGAAGAGGCAGCTGGTGGCAGAGTTTAAAAACAAAAACAAAAAAACAAGGATCACCAGATGTGACCAAGCTATAAACTGGCACCCTACCTACAGGGTACAAGTGCACAGCTTGTCTAGACCATTGGGAGACTTTGGCAGAGAGAGAAGGAAGGGGATTGTTTGAGGCTGGAGACGTCGGCTGGCTGGCATAAGGCAGAGAGAGGCTGAAAGCAACCCAGATGCACCTGTAGCTTGGCTCTGAGAGGCTTGCTTGCCACCCAGAGTGTTTTAGGAGTGCATCAGAGTCGAGTGGTTGTGCAGGAGGAGAGGAGGCGGCTGGCAGCGGCGGGTTTTAAAGTAAGAGTCACCCAACATGACCAAGCAATAAGCTGCAATAAGCAATACCCCATGCCCCAAGTGCTCAGCCCGGCTGGGCCATCGGGAGACTTTGGCAGAGAGAGAGAGAGAGAGAGAGGGAGATTGTTTGAGGTTGGAGGCTTTGGTTTGGCTGCAATGACTTAGAGAGAGACAACAGAGGCTGCACAGACAACCCAGAGACACCTGTTGTAACTTAGCCTCATGGTGCTGGCATGCAATGCAGGGTATTAGGAAGTGGATCTCAGAGTCGCGTGTTTTAAATGATTTTTTTTAAAAAAAGCCAGCCAGCCAGCTGGCAGCAAACCCCATTAACAGCAGCAGCAGCTTGCAGTGGAGTGAGGATACTGGCCCTGGCAGTACCTTGATTTGAAAAATGCCTCCCACTACATTATGGAAGGGAAAAGTCACTCAAAAGCCTCTCTACCGGACTCAGCCCTCTTCCCTGTCCCAGTATTAGCAGCATATACAACCAAATTAAAGGATTAGAAAAAAAAGAAGGGAAATAAAACTCTTCCTTCCACACTGTGCTTCATGGATCTATTTCATTGGACTAATATTTCACGGGGTGGCAGAAGGGACAGATCATGTTGCAATTAAAAGCTATGTGTGTGATTACTAAGGATAAGATGAGGGATTGCTTCATAATTCACACGTACACATCAATTCCCGAGCTGATAGGCTCCATTTTCAGGTGTTTGCAAACATTTCAAAGGTTTGCTCCCATTCTTTCTATCGTTAACGAAATACTAGAAGTCTCTGAGTTAAGCCTTTTGCTTCCGTTATTTTCCTTCAGCAACGAGCCACGTTCCTGTGGGTGTTGTATTTATCTTACCTATTCCAAGTCCTTCTAAAATGATGAGCGGCAGTGAGCCAGAGGTCTTCACATTGGGGTTATGCATACAACCACTCCTCTTATGCTTGCTGCTGCTGGTTTTTCATCATCGGACTTTGAAGTCGGCCAGCTTAAAGCCTTATGGCTCTGTGTCAGGTGGGAATAATTCTGAAATACAACCAAGTACCTCGACCCTTTCTTGAATGGCTACAGCTTAATAGCCCTATCTTTCTGTGAATGAAAAGAAAACCCTCCAGATACCTAGCTAAATTTAGGACTCCTTCACACAAGCATGTTCGTCGTCTGACGACTTACAGGCATGGATGAGACATTACAGATTGAACCCCACATTAAATTTTCAAATCCCCAGATATTGCTTTGCTTGTCAGTAGTCAGTCCGCACACTCAGCTAGCAGCAAAGAAAGAGCGATCTCTATCCAGATCATTGGGCCTGGATGTGCTTGTGCCGCCCCCAACACCCAAGCCAGTACCACGTGTATTCCTTGGTCAAAATAGGTATATAAATCAAAACGTTTCCTAAGAAGAAAGATTTTTAACACTACTGTGGACGACCATCAGAGTGAAAGCAGGCAAGCAAGGGAAATCCAGAGCCTAGCTAGGGTTAGTCCAATAATAATAATAATAATAATAATAATAATAATAATAATAATAATAATAATAATAATAATAATAATTTTATTTCTTACCCACCTATCCATTTTGATCGAGGTGGGGAACAACAGTAAACGGTAAAATACATAAAACTGAATTAAAACATAATATACATTGTTAAAACATCCTAAAAAAAATTCTAAAAACATCCTAAAATTCCACTGGATAGGCCTGCCAGAAGAGATCAGTCTTTATAGCTTTCTTGAATGCTAGTAGACTGTTAAGTTGACGAGTCTCCTCCGGTAGACCATTCCATAGTCTGGGAGCAGCAGAAGAGAAGGTCTTCTGGGTAACAGTTGTTAATCTAGTTTTTGTTAGCTGAAGTAGATTTTTCCCAGAGGACCTGAGTGTGCAGGGCGGATTGTATGGGAGAAGGCGATCCCTCAGGTAGCCTGGACCCAAACTATGTAGGGCTTTAAAGGTGATAACCAACACTTTATACTATTATTATTTTGCTCGGAAACTAATTGTCAGCCAGTGAAGAGATTTTAAAACTGGTGTAATGTGTACCCCTTTGTGTACTGGTGACCATCCTGGCTGCCATATTTTGAACTAGTTGAAGTTTCCGGACTAGGCACAAAGGTAGCCCTATGCATTGCAGAAGTCGAGCTTCAAAGTTACCAGTGTGTGCACTACAGTACGCAATGAGCCTGTTCACATGCACACGGGATGGTGGTGATGAGGGGAACTATGGAGTGGGGGAACTTAACAAAACCATGACCTGCATGCCCATGTTGGCACATAAGGATCGGGTTCACAGTTTGGGGCTGCTCTGGGATCCAGAACTGTCACTTGAGGCACAGATGGACTTCGTGGCACAGAGCACCTTTTTTTCAGCTTAGGCTGATATACCAGCTGCGCCCTTATCTGGACGGAGATAGCCTAGCTACAGTTATCCATGTTCTCATAACCTCTCGTTTGAATTACTGCAATGCGTTATACGTGGGGCTGCCTTTGAAAACGGTCTGGAAACTTCAGTTGGTCCAAAACCAGGAAGCAAGATTGTTAACGGGAACTGGCCACTGGGTCCACATTACACCAGTATTTTTCCAGCTGCACTGGCTGCCAGTCCATGTCCAAGCCTGATTCAAAGCCCTAAACAGCTTGGGACCAGGTTATCTGAAGGATTGCCTCCTCCCATATGTACCTGCCCGGACTTAAAGATCATCCTCAGGGGTCCTTCTCTGCGAGCTCCTGCCAAAGGAAGTGAGGCAGGTGGCTATCAGGAGGAGGGCCTTCTCTGCTGTGGCACCCCGGCTGTGGAATGAGCTCCCTAGAGAGGTTCGTTATACCCTTTCCAGCACCTGGTGAAGACCTTTCTATTTCCCCAGTATTTTAGCAATTTACTATCCTAGTTTTAACTCTGCTGTTTTAAATCTGCATTGAAATCTCTATTATAATTTCTGCATTGCTGCTCGGTTCTATTCTTGTTGTACTTTTGTATTGTGGTTATATAGTGTGGTTTTAAACTTCCATATTTTATGCTTTACTTAAGGCTTTAATTTTTTGTGAACCACCCAGAGAGCTTTGGCTAATGGGCAGCACAGAAATGAAATGAAATAAATAACAGTGGGAAGTTGCAGGTTAATTAATCCACAATTCACCACAGCACATGCTGGGTGCATGCTACAGCTTTTTTGAATATTCAACCCCTGATTGGAAGATTCTTCATGACGTCTGAATCTGGACATTATATACTGACCATGGGTTAAATAACCCACAGTTAACCTAGTTGTAGATTAACTGTGGGCTGTTAAACCCATAATTAACCTATAGTGTCTGGGTTCTGATGTTACATAGCAATCCTCCATCAGTCCAATCAGAGGCTGATTATTCAAAATGGCTATGGAATGCACCTGGCATGCTCTGTGGCAAATTGTGGATTAATTAACCCACAATTTGCCACTGTTACAAGCAAACCAGGTCACAGACTGGCAGTGGTTCTCCAGGGTTTCAGGAAGTGGTCTTTCAGAGCCCTACCTGGAGATGCCAGGGATTGCACCTGGGTCCTTTCGTAAGCATAGCAGATATTCTACCACTCAGCTATGGCCCAATATAAGTGACAAGAATGCAGGACTCTCTGCCTTATAGCAAGTAATACTATTGGATCCTCTAGCTCAGTACGCTGACTGGCAGCAGCTGTCCAGGGTGGCTGGCAAGGTCTTTCTGAGCTCTTCCTGGAGATGCCAGGGAATTAATCTGCCCCTTCCTTTGCATGCAAAGTGTGTGTTTAATCATGGAGCTACAGCCCTTCACCCTCCTGGTCATCTGCCTTTAAAATTTCAATGGGCAGTTTCCAGTTCTTCTTCAGCATCAGCCTTCCAGGAAGGTTTGCCTCACAGGGTCATGTAAACTCCCTTCCAGGCTTGGCAGATCAGTGGAGCGTAGAGCAGAGTTGGCACCTTTTAAACAGGTCAGCGAAACGCCAGGGGCCGGAGCTCTGAGGGCTGGTCGGTGGATGCTCCTTTCCACACCTGTGATCCCTTAACACAAGAATGATCCCTGCTAAGTAAATGTTTGTGCATTTTTACTGCAGTCCTTCTGGGCCTGTCACGTTAGAGAAGGAAGAACACGAGCCACAGAAACGCCGGGAATCAGGGCGAACAATCATTATTTTTCTGGGGATGGGCAAATAGGGGGCAGGTGGTTTGTGTACAACATGATGGGATCATAACAGCAAGTGATGTGGGTAGACTTATTAAATAATTGACTCTACTCCCTGTCAAATCTGGATTCAATTCCTTGATGCTACAGATAAAAAACATACCACTCGAGTTGTCTGCAGAAGAAAGCAGGGCAGGCTAATCCTGTTTCCACACTATTCTGGCAGTTGCTACATTCCCGCTTGGCCAAAGTTACGTAGTTGTAAGCCTCTGCATTCCCAGTACAATCACTGAATTTAAAAGCAAAGAGGGAGCAGTATGACAGTGGAACCAGTTACCTACGGAGGTTGTGGGCTCTCCCACACTAGAGGCTTTCAAGAGGCAGCTGGACAAGCATTTGTCAGGGATGCTTTAGGGTGGATTCCTGCATTGAGCAGGGGGTTGGACTCGATGGCCTTGTAGGCCCCTTCCAACTCTGCTATTCTATGATTCTATAATTCTATGACTGGGTACACCATATTCTTCAAGTTCCGCGCAGCATGATTGCCTTGGTGTCTGTGTGTGGAGTGATGTTATTTTGTTTCAGACGGTTAGTAAAAATATTGGTTAAGGATAGAAGGGGAGAACCCATTATGAGTAATGTATATAACAAAGAAAAAAAGAGGGAGATATTTATTTAAAAGCATAGCAGAAAAGGAATATAAGTAAGTAAACTCTAGAGGCGAAAAGGGTTTTTTCCTACCATTAAAATAAAACAAAATAGAGCTGATAAGTGATAAGCACTTTCCGGTGATTCTAATAAGATTGACTGCAAGGCCAACATTGTAGGCTACAAGCAAATGATCGAAAAAAGTTTGGGTTGGCAAGGGTAATCCAAGGGAAGAGAGAGGTTGCCACAAACGGAAGTAAAAGCAATGTTGTTCTTCGTTTTCTTTTTGTTTCCTCTCTTTTTCTCTTGTCCTCCTATCCTCCCTTCCCTCTCCTCCTTTTTCGTTTGCTTTTTGCATATTTTAATGTTGTTAATGTGCATACAATTTATGACAAAAATTCAATGTAAGTATTGTATGTGTTAATAAAAAAAGTTTTTCGTTTATTTGTAGCTCCTGAAGAAGGATCGGGAGATCCGAAACGTCGAGCTTTTTATACATTAAGTCCTTTTACAACAATACATTTTTTAAAGATTGAAGATATATGTAGCAAAAAATAAAACCCTTTTTCTATTTTCCAACACCAGAGACTATCTCTTCTTTTTCATTGGATGACTGGGTACACCATATTCTTCAAGCTCCACGCAGCATGTTTGCCTTGGTGTCTGTGTGTGGAGTGAGCCTTTTGAAAGGGGCATGGGGCAGTGGGTAAGGAACAATGCACACTACAACAGCATGGGCACAAGGGGCAATGTGGGTGTGAAAGAACAGTGCAGTGGGAAGCATGAGATGTGGGTTTATGTTCTGCTTCCAGGAGTCATTGGCAGTATCAGACTTTTAGCTGACTAAAGGGCGCAGAAAATCCATTTGTGCTAGACGTGCGTTAACTTCCATGAAACAGTAAGTGTTTAAAAGGACACTTACATCAGTAAATATGAGTTCCAATACGAAATTTATCTATATAATAACCTCCTCCCCAAAAGAGGCAACTCTTACGCATTGCAAAAACATATGGTTACAAGAAGCATTAGCTATGTTAATCCTCCAGTAATTAGACAACTTACACAAACCCTTATTAAAGAGACATTGACAATAGATGCTCAGGGTCAATTTGGCTTGAGAAAATGGATCGAAATGTAATTGACATAAACACCACACAGCCATAACTGTGGGAGGAACCCTATCTGTTTTAACGTATGAAGAACCTAATTTAGGGAGAGGATCCAGACAGGAAGATTCTAAAACTGACCATGGTGGAAAAACTGATTTAGGTGGAAAAGACGCAATGGTATAACGAAACAAATTGAACCAGGTTAACAAACAGACCCAATAGTATAAAGCAAGACCCATAAAGTTGAACCCAGCTTCTTTAACTATAAGTTGCATGCTTTTCAAATGTATCCAAGGTGGGGAGGAACACCCCCTTCAAAAAAAAGTTTTACAAAGTAAAGCATTGAGGTTTTGCAAATATTTGCCAGGTTTAGACAGGAATCTCACATATTAAATAAACAATTCAAGGTAAACTATTCATCTTGAGTGCATTTACCTTACCCCAGAAACTCAGCTTTAGAGATGCACAGTTATCTAAATTCCATGAAATCTCATTAATCAACTTAACTAAATTTAGTTTATTTGAGATATGTCTTTGGGACTAAGTATTCCCAAATAAGTAATAACTTATTACTTATTACTTATTACTTACTGGGCACCAATGAAATTGCCAATTAGCTAATACAATACAAGGTATAGCATCTCTAATCAGCATCAATTCAGACTGACCAGTTAATTGAATAGTCAGACAAGTTAGCAATAGGAATGTCAGAGAAATCTGGTTTGGGGCTTGAACTTGGCAAGTTGTCACTAACTCAGCCCCCTGGACGTCAGCTTACAGACCCCTGAGCTTGCCCAACCCCGAGTCAACCAAGCTCATGGTTCCTTGCTTGCCCGCAAGCCACCATTTTATGCAAAATCGTGCATAAGCCTTTTACAGAAATTACCATTTTACTCAAAATAGCAGGCGTAAATAGCATACAATTTCGCATAAATAATGGTATTTACGATCACAATTTGGCACAAAATAGTGATTTCCGTAAAAGGCCTACCTGCGATTTTGTGTAAAATGGCAGCTCACAGGGAAGCAGGATGCTGGGCACTGCTTGCTGGATGCCCATGGACCATCTGATGGCTTGGCCTGCACACCCAACAAGGTCAGGCAAACACGGGGGATCCAGCAAGCGGCACATGAATGGGCACGGGGGAGGTTGCTCATCCCTAGTTATTAAAAGTATTAATCAACTGCATCATAGAATCATAGGATCATAGAATAGCAGAGTTAGAAGGGGCCTACAAGGCCATCGAGTCCAAGCCCCTGCTCAATGCAGGAATCCACCCTAAAGCATCCCTGACAGATGCTTGTCCAGCTGCCTCTTGAAGGCCTCTAGTGTGGGAGAGCGCACAACCTCTCTAGGTAACTGATTCCACCGTCGCACTGCTCTAACAGTCAGGAAGTTTTTCCTGATGTCCAGTCGGAATCTGGCTTCCTGTAACTTGAGCCCGTTACTCCATGTCCTGCACTCTGGGAGGATCGAGAAGAGATCCTGGCCCTCCTCTGTGTGACAACCTTTTAAGTATTTGAAGAGTGCTCTCATGTCTGCCCTCAATCTTCTCTTCTCCAGGCTAAACATGCCCAGTTCTTTCAGTCTCTCTTCATAGGGCTTTGTTGAGATAAGCAATAAAAAAAATCAGCATAAAGAATCATGTTAAATTCTAAACTGGTTTGCACAAAACCATGATTCCTACTATTCTGTCTAATAGCACAATCCAGAGGTTCCAAACATAAGTCAAATATCAAAGGAGAAAGTGGACATCCCTTTCTAGTGCCTCTCCCAGGTGAAAAGAAGGCTGAAAAAAGACCACTAGTCATGACTTTAGCTCTTGGGGTTGAATATAAAATTTTAACCCATTTCAGAAATTCTGCAAAAAAGCCAAAATTACTCAACATGGCAAAAATAAATTCCCAGTGAATTTTGCCAGAGCCTGGAAGAGAAGGCTATCTGTCGTGTTTCTCAGAAAAATCCTGCTTTTGATGGGAGGCAAATGACGAGGCTTGCTAAGTAATCTATAAAGCTTTTATTAAGCAACAAAGTCTCTTCTACCTGAAGAGAGTCTAACTTCTTGGAAACGTCCCCCTAGGCAAAACTATGCAAACTAAGCAAGACAATTGTCCGCTCAAGAAGAATAGGAAGCAACTTCTCAAACGCCCGTAACTTCAGAGAGCCTGGTGCGGAGGCAGGTTCTGACGTAATCAAACCGACTTTCTTACACCTTCCTTCTGCGCTGTGTGTTTGAGCTTCTGGCGGACCCTAGCATCAGCTAGCTTGTTGGGATGCTCACCTCCGTAATGAATGAAATCTTTATTGCTAAAAGCGATAAGCTATCACAATTCGACATAATAAAAACAAGTAAAAAGATAAGTTAAAATAAATAAGTTAAATAGTTTAAAAGTAGATAATATAAAGTAAAATTAAAATAATAAACACAATTGGAATATAAAGATAAAAATCACATTAGCATGCATTAAGAACTCGTGAGTGGGGAACTAGATCAGTATGTATATCAGAACAAAATCTCCAGCTCTCCATTATGAAACTTGTTGGGAGTCTTGGGGCCTAGCTCTCAACTTAATTGCAGCTAAGGCGAATTTTGCAACTAGATCAGTAATAAATACATAATGCTCACCTCCGGAAGAAACCTCACTTCCCACTGAGTGTGTAGGATTTGGCCTTGAGGAGATAAGCTCTGGAGAGGGCTGACTCCCAGCTGGGGCATCACCTGTGAGAGCTTCCTCCCCCACTGGTACAGGCTGGTTGGTGTCTGGCGCTGTGTCTTCTAGATCTGAATCTGATTCTGATTGATTACCTGAAACATCTTCTCCCAAAACAGGGGCAATAGGGCTAGACATGACACTATCGATGGCTGCTAGTCCTGATGACTAAGTGTAACCTCCAGCATCAGAGGCAGTAAGCCTGTATACCCTAATTGCTGGGAGGGTGCTGTTGCACCGTGTCCTGCTTCTGGATCCCTGGTTGACAGCTGGTTGGCCACTGTGTGAACAGAGTGCTGGACTAGATGGGCCCTTGGTCTGATCCAGCATGGCTGTTCTTGTGTTCTTTTCAACATCCAAAGAAACTATGGCTGCCAGATCTGTTCCATCAGTATTTAAAGCTATCAGATCCACAAGTAACCTAAGATTATCAGCCCCCGTCTATGTTTAATAAATCCTACCAGATCTGCTCATATCAATGTTGCAATAACGTCTTGCAATCTATTGGCCAGAATTGCAGTTAATATTTGAATACCTATGTTAATTAACGAAATAGGCCAATAGTTAGCACAGTAAGTATGATTGTTGCCAGGCTTACGAATCACAGTAATATGAGCATCGTTAATGATGACGAAAGGGAGTCTAGTTAAAAAGTAGGATTATAAAGCCGATGATGTTTTAAAGCTTTAACAGGTTGGAAAATGTTTTATACTACTCAATTGGAAACCCATCCAGACTTGGTGATTTTCCAGTATTCATATTCTTAATTGCATTCATAATTTTCTTAATCTGCAAAGGAGACGAAAGAAACTGCCATTGTGAAGAATCTAAACATGAAAGAGCTATATGAGGGGGTGGAAGCACCCATATCCTGCTCTGAATTTCACTTCCTGTACTATACACATCTGAATAAAAGTTCAAAAATTGTGAATTTATATCTATGGGAGAGGTGGAAACTGTGATGGAATCGCCAGGCTTGACTCAGTGATTCCCCGGCTGGAGAAGGGGGGGGTCTGACTCAACCAGCCCAGACACACGCCCCTTCCCTGCCACTTGTTAACCCTTCATAGTCTAGGTTCTCAAGGAAGCAACACTGCACTCTAGAGACAGGGACCAAACACTTTTATTCTTCACACTACACACTTCTGTAAGGGTCCACACATTAAGGAAAACATGTAAGAGGTTTTGGGGGAAAACACAACACACTTAGGACAGCAGGGACTAATACCTCCCCCTCCCCCTTTACACTTTCAAGCCAATTGAATTCACACTCTCTCCCCACTTTACCACCCACCGGACATAACTCTGGCAAGGTCCCTTGCCCACTTGTACCCAAACCTAGACTAAAACATAATAAAAATTTAAGGCTGCAACTCAACCCCTTTGTTGCTCACTCCGACTTGACTTTACGCCACTCGAACTCGAACTCTTTCCCTCAGTGGCCGCGTGGAGCTTCTGCCATCCAGCTGGCCCAGCCTGGATGCTCTAACTCACCACGCACACACTGGACTCCTGACACCCACAGGAAAGAGTCCAGACCCTTAGGTGCCTAGGCTTTTTATGCCTTTCTGGGGGGCCCTTGTCATCAGACCCACCCTGACCAACAGAAACCCCATAGCAACCCATACTTCTCCCGAAGGGAGGGGGGAAAGCTCCCAGACATTGCACAGCTGCAACTTGTTACTTTCCCCCAGTACCAACCCGGCGGGGGGGGGTGTTATCAGATGCCAGGCGCTTCTCACCCGCGCAGCCTTGGCATTTCACTTGCTACTCCCTTTTCAGACACAAAGAAACTCCTCTCCCTCTCCCTTGGATGAAGCAAAAGATGTTCTCTTAAAGGAACCATGGGCTCAGCCCATGACAGAAACCATATCGCTCTCTTCTTTGATAGCTGAAATAAAATGTTGATCTTTTTGCTGCTTAAGACAATGTGCCAAAATCCTACCGGGATGCTCACCATTTCCCCAACACGCCTGTCGTAAACAGGCTCAGGCAACTTCCGCCTTCTGTTCAGCTCAGATTTAAGTGTATTCATTTATGCACAGCGCTTTCAGTGGGGCATAAGGAGATGCGCGTCAATGCATATTCTACAATAGCACAATTAGGAAATAAATAAATGGATTCAATCCACTTAACACCTTAATCCACTTGCAGAGCTGGACAACAAAATGGTTTTAGAATGGATCTTCATCTATTTCTTTGCTTGTCCAATTCAGTTTCATTCCCCATCAGCCAAAGTGGCAATGGAAGCAACTTATGTCCAAATCCTGGGTAATTCCAAATCCTGGGAAATGTTTGTGCGCTTATCAGTTTTAAAAGCCTGCATACACTTGGCAGTTTTCTTGCTGCCATGCGCTCGTTTCAGGAAAAAAATCACTCAAAAGGAAAAGGTGACCATGGAACTGGCTTCTGCATTGTTCATTTCTAAGTGAGACAGCAAAAGCTCTGTTACAGTCCCCAAGGGACATTGTCTGGCATGAGTCAGCATTGAGCCAGATTTACTGCCAATTGATTAAATTAACATTTGTTATAAGCCAGGGATGGGGGTGGAGTGAACGGAGGAAGGGAGAGAAAGGAACCCTTTTGTTGGCTTTTGCATTATTTATGCTCTGGACCTCTATAGGCCACACTCTGTCCATCTTTGATAGATACACGCAGCAAGAGACACCCTGCCTTTAGAGACAGCGAGCCTCATTCAAGTAGAAAACAAAATATTTGAACTCATACATACATATTGTTTACTTACGGTCAACTGACTGCCAGCAAGGTGCAAAAATACATAAAGATTAAACGCATTGTTCTACATCTTAAAATTTAGTCACCATACTATAGAGGATCTAATCTCAATAACAACATTCTAAAATTTGGCAACTTGTTCAGTGACTGATCTATTAGATCCTTCGAATAAGATGCACGTAAGAGATTCTAAGGACCGACCTGGGAAAGACTCAGTAATTGGGAGTATCTCAGCCCCCCTGGTAATAATATCAGCTGAGCAGAGCATGTATAACAGATTCCACTTCTACATTATTACAAGGGCAGCACATCTCATTTCCTGATGTTTTGGAGTATGTGCCATCTAAGAGTTTAGTGTTTTAGATGTTTGTGTTTAGATGTTATGTGTTTTCAATATTATTTTATTGAGTAGAGGCTTGGACACTTAATTAGAACAATTTGAGGGAAATCGAATCTTTTGAAATGTGGATAGACGAACATATATTGAAGATACTGTGGACTGACTGAATAACAAATGAGGATGTACTACATAGGGTAAACTGACAAACAGAATGAATAAATACCATTAAAAGAAGAAAATTACAATACCTTGGTCATATTATTCGAGGAGAAAAATACACCACTCCAACTTACTCTCTGTGTAAGATTATGCACAGAGAGTACACCATACTGTGCATAATCTTGCTGGGTTTGTATGAAGCACAGTACTATGTCACCTTGTTCTCTCATCTGGATCCTATGAGATTGGGAAAAGCCAGCAAGCCAGCAGTGAAGCCTCAGCAGATGCAAAATACATATGGAATCGGAATATGCATTATATTCAGAGAACCATTCTGTTTCCACGTCCCACCACCACCACACACACTTGCTCCTGCCTCCTTAGGGAGGCCCACTTCCCACATTAATAGCTCCAGCTCTAAAGAGAATTTCAGAACTGAGAGATATTGCAGCATATTGTAGCCCCCTGGGGCTGCTGTTCACTCCATTGGGCACTTTGCTTCCATTATTTTTACCATGAACCCTGATTTTCCCAATAACACTGTGACAGATAGCAATATATCACTGCTATGTTTTTAACGTCCCTTAGTAGCTCTTTATTAATCATGACTGGTTGGTCTCTGGGTACCAGAGCAGCGTTGCCGCGTCTCCATCTTCTTTGTGGCTTTAATGCCCCAAATCCTGAAAAATAAAGCTTACTGTTTCTATATGGTGTCTTTTATTTTCTCTTCCATGGGAGATGATTGTTTACATGAATCACAGCTGCTGAATTGTTCCCACATTTTCTGTGAATCAAGCATGAGGAGCTGGAAAAACAGAAAGGAGCTTTCTTAACGGTATCTCTGGGGGATGAATGCACACTGTTAAAAAAAGGATTCATCATCTGATCAGAGGGAAAGAGAGAGAGAAACAGAAGAAAAGGAGGCAAACTATATATATATATATATATATATATATATATATATATATATATATATTAGGGTGACCAACTGTCAGGATTTCCCCGGATTTGTCCTGTTTTTTGTTCTTTCCATGGTGTCAGGGGGGATTTTCTATCATTTTCAATAATGTCCTGGAATGACACACCTTCCTCTTTAAGGCTGCCATTAGCATGGCAGGAGGGAATGACATGCTTTCTTGAGGCACATCATTCCCCCACCCCGAGCTCCAATTGAGGTCTTAAAGGGGAAAGTGGGTCATTCATGGACATTATAGAAAAGGCCCCAATTGGAGTGGATGGTGGTGGTGCAGAATGAAATCCTTTCCCCTCCTCCACTCCAATCGGGTTCTTTAAGGTGGCGGGGGAATAACGTACTTTCTGCAGGACTCAGAAAGCTGCTTCCCCACACACACACTAGGTGTCCTCTTTTTTGGTTTCCCAAATATGGTCACCCTAAATATATATATATATATATATATATATATATATATATATATATATATCAGAGCTGAATGAAACACTTCATATTTTGGGGGAGACAGTATGCAAAACCAAATTGGAGAAAGACTTAGTAATTGCTTAGGAAATGGTGGAGTTAAAAAAAGAAAGAGAGAGAGAGCATTTTACTCAACTTTTTGTGATGTAATAAAGCACAAGGGACTGACCACATTTTGTTTCAACATTTTGTTCTTAGCTTGTGTTTTAAAATAAAAAGGGAAATGCTTCCTTTGCACAAATACTCTGGTTTTAAAATAACTTCAGCATGTATTTCCTGAAGGATGCATTGTGTTTCGGTTAAGTTCGGTAGCTAGAGACACATCTCAATCTTAAGAGATAAATGATCATCAAAACAAAACATTATGGATGAAATAAAAGAAAAGGGCAAATAAACTGAAAATGTAAAATCAACCCACAAAATGAATGCTTGAGTTTTTACTGCTTAGATAGCGGGAGAAAATGCATACAGAAAATGGCTCTTGCTCCCCATTTTTGGCTAGAGAGAGGTACAAGTGAATTTGATTATGGTGACCATATGAAAAGGAGGACAGGGCTCCTGTATCTTTAACAGTGGCATAGGAAAGGGAATTTCAGCAGGCCAGCAAGGTAATGCTCAAGATCCTGCAAGGTAGACTCCAGCAATTCATGGAGCGAGAATTGCCAGATGTACAAGCTGGGTTTAGAAAAGGCAGAGGAACTAGAGACCAAATTGCCAATATCCGCTGGATAATGGGGAAAGCCAGGGAGTTCCAGAAAAACATCTATTTCTGTTTTATCGACTATTCTAAAGCCTTTGACTGTGTGGATCATAACAAACTGTGGCAAGTTCTTGGTGGTATGGGGATACCAAGTCATCTTGTCTGCCTCCTGAGGAATCTGTATAACGAACAAGTAGCAACGGTAAGAACAGACCACGGAACAACGGACTGGTTTAAGATTGGGAAAGGAGTACGGCAGGGTTGTATACTCTCACCTTATCTATTTAACTTGTATGCAGAACACATCATGCGACGTGCTGGGCTTGACGAATCCAAGGCTGGAGTTAAAATTGCAGGAAGAAACATTAACAACCTCAGATATGCAGATGACACCACTTTGATGGCTGAAAGCGAGGAGGAGCTGAGGAGCCTTATGACGAAGGTGAAAGAAGAAAGTGCAAAAGCTGGGTTGCAGTTAAACCTCAAAAAAACCAAGATTATGGCAACCAGCTTGATTGATAACTGGCAAATAGAGGGAGAAAACGTGGAGGCAGTGACAGACTTTGTATTTCTGGGCGCAAAGATTACTGCAGACGCTGACTGCAGCCAGGAAATCAGAAGACGTTTACTTCTTGGGAGGAGAGCAATGACAAATCTTGATAAAATAGTTAAGAGCAGAGACACCACACTGACAACAAAGGTCCGCATAGTTAAAGCAATGGTATTCCCCGTAGTAACCTATGGCTGCGAGAGCTGGACCATAAGGAAGGCTGAGCGAAGGAAGATAGATGCTTTTGAACTGTGGTGTTGGAGGAAAATTCTGAGAGTCCCTTGGACTACAAGAAGATCAAACCAGTCCATACTCCAGGAAATAAAGCCAGACTGCTCACTTGAGGGAATGGTATTAAAGGCAAAACTGAAGTACTTTGGCCACATAATGAGAAGACAGGATACCCTGGAGAAGAGGCTGATGCTAGGGAAAGTGGAAGGCAAAAGGAAGAGGGGCCGACTAAGGGCAAGATGGATGGATGATATTCTGGAGGTGACAGACTTGACCTTGGGGAAGCTGGGGGTGGCGACAGCCGACAGAAAGCTCTGGCGTGGGCTGGTCCATGAAGTCACGAAGAGTCAGAAACGACTGAACGAATAAACAACAACAACAAACATTTGTATATATGGAGAACCTGGTGAAATTCCCTCTTCATCACAACAGTTAAAGCTGCAGGAGCTATACTAGAGTGACCAGATACAAAAGAGGGCAGGGCACCTTCAGCTTTAACTATTGTGATGAAGAGGGAATTTCACCAGGTTCTCCATATATACAAATGACACCTGCTGAAATTCCCTTTTCTATGCAACTGTTAAAGATACAGGAGCCCTGTCCTCCTTTTCATAGGGTCACCCTAATCAAATTCACTTGTACTTCTCCCTAGCCAAAAATGTTCTGCAGCAGGGTTAGCGGCACTATCTTCGGCTTAAGGTGTCTTATGTGATACAGTGGTGGTTAAGGGTCCCTCTGTCTGTGTCTCTGTATTGTGTACTATTGCTGGTTAGCATCTGCTTCAGGTTGGGAGATTGTTTGGAGGCCAGGACTGGTCTGCCTCCCAAGGCTTGTGTGAGAGAAGTGTCTGTGCTGATGATGGGTTGGAGTTCACGGATGATCCATCGCAGTGGTTTCAAGTGGGGGCTGTAGGTGACAACCGGTGGTATACATCTCTTGGCTGGTCATCCTTCCTGGGTATCTGTATGGCCCTGTCAATCTGTCTTTAAGTTTAAGGTGCTACTAGTGTTGGCGTTAATCTGTCCAGTCGTGAAATAGAAATAATGTGTTTGGCTTGGGCGGGGTCATCTGACAGAGCATTTGTGCAGTTGGAAAATTTGCTTTAAATAAACCCTGGAGGAATGTCTTAACCTGGGCAGGATCTACACTAGTGCTTTAGAATGGTTTATAACGGTATTGACAACTGTTGAGGCCCAGGACACACTCCATATACAGTTTTCAAACTGTTTTCGAAGCGTTTTATCCTGCTTGGTGTAGATCTGGCCCTGATGGCCTCTAACTGTATACAACGAAGAAGATTCAAGATATAGGATTCCCTTCCCAATGATTGAAGACAGAGGAGATGCATTCTCCTTTGCCTCTGCTCTCCCTAGCCTCTGCTACCCCAAGAATCCTTGTGATCCATCTGATGCCACACAAGGGGATGCATGTTCCCCAGGCCAAATTGTACCCCCAGGTACCCTGCTGCTTCCTCAGCACAGTGGGGGCACTTCCAGACAGCGGACTCCTAGCACCATCCATCAAAAGGCATTGTACAGTGATTTTGTCCCTCCTTCCTTAACGGATTTTGTCTGGTAAGGAAAAAAAAAAGCTTGTGTGAACCGAATCTGGACTAGATGGACCCTTGCTCTGATCCAGCGGGGCTCTTCTGGTGTTCTTAAGACAAGAAGCAGCAGCGGGAAAAGATGACTGAGTTCCAAATGGAAGGTGTCGTGGTCTGCACCCACATAAAATTCCATGAATGAGACAGGGCGATTGCATGATCAAAGCCTCATCTGGAAGCACTCTGGCTCATCGCTGAGGCTTCAAGTTGGTCTTTCTGAAATAACCCTGCCCAGCGTTATGAAAATGTGCCGCCTTTGAAAAGGCCCTTTGGAGGGGGGGAGGGGAAAAGGGCTGTTTCAGCAGATGCTTCAGCCGACAGAGCAGGGCTCAACACACACACAGACACATGCAGGGGAAGAAAGAGAGCTCTGTTTCCGTCCTAATTGAATTGCTGATGCGGAGATGGTCAATAGGAGAGGCATCGCACAGACAGACACAGCCAGTCATTATTCCTCTGCCCACTCCCAGGGTTAGAGAGGGAAAATAATGAAATTTATTTTCAGATCCAAAAGCCCAGCATCACATTAACAACCCCGGGGATTGTGCTACCTCAGCAGATTTCCGCCCTGCCTTCTTACCCGGTGTGATTCGGTGGGACTGTTTTTTGCATCAATATGCACAGGCTCAGACTGAAAGGGAATACATTGAACAATGGCTGGGATACTTTTTAAAAGCTTGAACCCCTTGGCTTTGCCATAAAGCCACATATTTGGGATGTGGAAGTGAGAAAATGGAAGAACACAAACCGAGTCTATTTGATTCGTTGTTGTTTTTTAAAGTTCTGTTACCTGGGCAAAGCCCAACCATCCCATCCTCCTGCCTCTCATGGCTGCTGACTGCTGGCTCAAATGATGGTTCTGACCATTGCATTATGGGACCAAGATCCCATCCAGCAAAGCTTTTCCAGATGAATCCGGGCCTTCTGCTATCAGGCCCATCTAGACAGTCATCTGGTGATGTTAAGAAACCTTTGGAGGACTGCAGTGATGTCTTGGCAAATGACACTGCCAGCAACTGGCATGGCTAGACCAGGCGATATCCCGGTGATCGCCCCGGTATCATCCCTGTGCGTCCACATGACACACAGGGCATCCCAGGAGCAGGGAGGGATGATCCTTCCCTTGGCCTGGGATATCGCCCTACCCTTTCCCCCTGCTTTTTCCACGGTCTCGGGATGATCCTGAGACCGTGGAACATGTAGCCGGACATCGCCGGTTGTCCCAGCTGTAGCAGGTGGGGGGACGGCGAGGTTGTTGTTGTTTTTTAAAAAAACACCTTACCTTTCGTTCGAGCGCTCATGCACTCCTTTTCCTTTAAAAAAAAAAAATCCAAAATGGCAGCCATGATGTTGTGCACTGCATGTAGACGAGGGCGATGATCTCTTGATCATAAAATCACAAGATTGTCACCCTCCAACCCCCTCATCTAGCCATGGCCTTTAAAACACTTTCTTAGTGGAGGTCCACTTAGCTGGCCCCAACTTTTTTTGCCTTCTAGCAATCTCTGGCCATAGCTAGACGGAGCGATATCACAAGATGCGTACCGGGGTCGTCCCTACCGGGCCACATGACGTTCCCCTGCTTCCGCGATGATCTTGGCTCCGCCTCTCACTTTTATCAGAATATCCCTGACTGCTTTTGTCGCAGTTTTTCCAGGAGGGGATCTACACTAGTATATGAAACGTTGTTTTTACAGTCATTGAACGTTTTGTTTTTGAATGATTTAAAACGTGGCAGTTTTTAAAACGTTTACTTACTTTTCTCTTTCCGTGGGAATGCATTCCTTTTGGCCACACTAAGAAAAGAAGACCATTTGTTGTTTTTCCCCGTTTGCCAATTTCCCCTCCCACTTCCCCTTCTCTCTGAGACTCCTCCACTTACAAACGATCCAGCATGCAGCCTCCCCAAAGTGAAACTAAAACTGTCTGCACAAAAGAGGCTTGAAAGGAAAAAAAACGGCTCCAACTTTGGGTGCAGACATTACATAAACATGCCCCCCCCCCGGAATGCGATTGGCTAATTAAGAACTACAGGAAACCCATTTAATATGATGAAATCGGCCACATCATACCAAATAGAACGACTTATTTCAGAGAAGTTCAAAATAAAAACCGGAGAACAGACAACAATAAAACATCACAAACTGAACGTCATGTGGCGAAATACTACCAAATGCATACTTAAAAACAATAAGACATGTTCTAACTTGACTAGTGTAGATCCCTTCCAGATCTCTTGCTTCCATTCTGAAGAACATTTGCGGCGTGCCCCCCTTTGCGAGATCGTTCCTGTTTGCTGTGAATTCTGGGCTCAGCGAACAGCCAATCAGCTGTGGGGGACATATGCATGAGTATCGGAGTGTTTCAACGCTGAGGGTGTGTGGTTTGTTTGTTTTCAATACAAACATATATCTGCACAGGAGCGCATATTCGACAGAGTTTATATCCCCCCTATGTGTTGCTGTGCATTTGCAGTCATGTGCATCGCTCACAAGTTATTAAAAAAACTTCTCTCCCATACCCATCTGCCTAGCCCTGCCCACTTCTTCTGATATACATGTAGAAGCACCGTAACAGGGCACACGTGTTCCCGCAATGGTAGTCCTGTCATTGCGGGAAAGATCAGTCGCGTGTGCCCCGTGAGCACCGATCGTGGAAGCAGGAAAATTCGGAAGCAGCACTCTTCCATTGCAAAAGGACTGCAGGTGTAGATTAGGCCTGTGTGTGTGTGTGTGTGTGTGTGTGTGTGTGTGTGTGTGTAAACACCAGTTGGTGTTTTGCTCTTTTTAGTCCAGTTTTTAAAGCGCTGAGCTTCATTGTAGCATCTGTTCATCTGCAGTTTTTTACATTTGGATTGTTTTGTAGTTGCTTTTCAAAGTCAACAGCAACCACAACCCAGTAAGCTGCTTTGAACATCTTATAGAAAAAAACAGAGTATAGAAATTCTTGGAATTAAATAAATAAAATGAGGTATGGGGAGCTATATTACAGAAGCAATGCTAATGTATACAAATGCCTCCATTATGGAAAAGAGTTTGTTGTATTGTCGCAAAATCTATGAAATCGCAGGCCACGCATGGTTTACGGTCATTTCTCACCCCACAAGCCAATTAGATCTAACACATGGAGGCTGGAAAAGCTTCCCTTTCTTGTTCCATAAGAAGCTTGTTATGAATACAAGCATGCCATATTTGTGGCAAAGAATCGAAAAATCTCCAGCCGCACATCATCTTTTTCTCCCATTATACCATGAGGGAGTATTGTGGCTTTTTCAAGAAATGAAAAACACACACCCTCAGTTGTCAGTTCCTATTAGAGAAAGCCCGCTCTTTAAAGGTGATCAAAAACCTTCCTGATGTCTCCTTCGGGAGACAGCAGAGAGATTTTGAAGCATCAATGCCAATTTTCTATTTCGGTTTATCTACATAGTGATGTCTGACAGACAATCGTCAGGCGTTGCTAAGTATAAAGCTTCTCCATTCTAGTCAGGTTTATTCTTTCTTACGGCCCCCCACCCTTTGGGGACCTTTTTCTTAGGGTCATCCTTGACATGATAGCACTGGGTGTTTAATCGAGGTTATTTCCTGGATTGGAGTTCAGCTCAGAAGAAAAGCACTCCAGGTGACTGGAGAAGCTCATGTTTCAAACTCAGAAAACTGCCACTGCCATACAGTTTATGCGTGGCGCAGTGGTTAGAGTGCTGGACTGGGACTCGGGAGTTCTGGGTTCAAGTCCCCACTTGGGCATGAAACTCACAGGGTAACTTTGGGCCAGTCACTGACTCTCCACCTAACCTACCTCACAGGGTTGTTGTGAAGATAAAAAAGGACTATGTAAGCCGCCTTGGGTTCCTCGCACCATGAAAAAAGGCAGGATATAAATGTTAATAAATAAATAAAAATATTGGGTTGTCTCTATTATAATTAAAACACCTAGAGCAAAAATCCAGAGCAATAATAATATCCTTGTGCCTTCAAGCCACTTTTCTCTTTTCTTTTTTGCTTTACTAAAAATATCTTATGTGGGAAATTCTTTCTTTTAAGCACTCATTGATAAACAAGGCTGCCATCAGATGCCTTTCATCACCTCAGACAACTGTTTTAAACATGCTTTGGGATCTGGAGAAGGAGGGAGGACAAGCTGTAAATACAGGAGAAGTAAATATCCGGATGAGGAACTGCCTAAAGGAACTCAAGGGAATGACAGGGGGAACAAAGTCTTTTATTTCCAAGCTACACTGCTCTGAATAATACGCAAAAAAGAAAAGAAAAGAAAAAGGCAGTCGCTTGTACGTTTGTTTAAAAGACCTGTCTGTTTTTAACTTGTAAGTCCCAAGCTACCGAAGCCTTCCCCAAGCTAGTACCCGATAGATGTTTTGGACTACAACACCCATCAGCCTTGACTTCTGCCTCATGGCTGGGGCTGATGGGTGTTGTAGTCAAAAACATGGGGTAGGCACCCGGTTGGGAAAGGTCGGTCTACCATTTCCCAGGGCTGTTTTAATATCTTAATTTTGCAACCGAGCTGTAACTTTGGTAATCACATGAAATTAAATATACATTTCCTTCCAGTTTGGTCTGAGGCCAGCTCACTCGTAATGGATGATGAAGAATTAAGCACATAAAGCTGCCCGTTGGTCCATCTAGCCCAGCATTGTCACAGGAAGGGTAAGGTCTTTCCAAACCCTTCCAGCAAATGTGCCATTAAAAGCCTGTGCGCGCGCACTTTTCAAATGGATGCATTTTCAAATGGATGCATTTTTTCATGCACATTGTAAAAATATATGCATTTTTCAAAAAGATGTTTTGTTGGTCAGTGTATTACATTGCAAGCTCAGAAATGTATGGACTCTGGTTGCAGATTGTGTTCGGGGGCTGTGGTGGGTTCCAGGAAGTTGCAAATTAGCTAAGGGTGCAATCCTATCACGAGTCTGGAGGCTGACAGGAATCCCATGTAGAGCAGGACCTGCGCAGAGGTGAAGTCCGCCTCTGCCCCCCATGGCGCACCCTGCATTTCTGCTAGATGGCCAATTTGGCCTGTTTAGCAGCAGCGCTTCAAAGAAGAAGGGAAGAAGGCCGGGGTGGCCATGGGAAACAGCATAACACAACGGAACCAGTCTCCCCCCTCCCCAATCTCAGAAACCAGGGCTGGCCCAAGACATTGTGCTTCCTGAAGCGAAGAACAAGATGGTGCCCTAACCCAATTCATGTACAAAAGCTGACTAGGAGGGGATCTACACTAGTCAAATAAGAACGTGTCTTACCGTTTTTAAGTGTGCGTTTATTTTGCCACATGATGTATAGTTTGTGACATTTTATTGTTGTCTGTTCTCTGATTTTTATTTTGAACTTCTCTGAAATAAGACATTCTATTTGGTATGATGTGGCCGATTTCATCATATTAAATGGGTTTCCTGTAGTTCTTAATTAGCCAATCGCATTCCGAAGTGGGGCATGTTTATGTAATTTCCGCGCCCAAAGTTGGAGCCGTTTTTTTTTTCTTTCAAGCCTCTTTTTTGCAGCCACTTCCAGTTTCACTTTTGGGAGGCTGCTTGCTAGATTGTTTGTAGGTGGAGGATTGTCTCGGAGAGAAGAGGAAGTGGGAGGGGAAATTGGCAGAATAGAACAAACGCCAAAAGGAATGCATTCCCACGGAAAGAGAAAAGTAAGTAAACGTTTTAAAAACTGCTACGTTTTAAATCGTTCAAAAACAAAACGTTCAATGACTGTAAAAACAACGTTTCATATACTAGTGTAGATCCCCTCTTGGTTGTTTCTTTAACACTAGTAATGGAACAACATCCTCTATTGAACCTGAAGGCAGCAAGGCAGCAAGGCAGCTTAGGGCAGGCGATGAAGCACACAGCTCTCTCCTCCAGCTCTTTGCTGCCACCTCCCAGCACCTGCTGCCTGAGGTGACTACTACACCCTGCCTAATGGCAGAGCCGGCCTTCTTTGCCCTATCTCTGCACACTGTTCGGAGCCCTGTCTATGAGGTCAGAGCCAAAACCCCGAACAATCCCATGTACCCCTAGACGCTGTCTAGGGGGCACAGGATTGCTCCCTTCATACTAGACCAAAAAAACAAACTGAAACGAATTTCACATACATCCCTTGAAGTGGGATATAATTAGTGTGCTATTTCATCCCATGTACATTCATTTTAAGAGAACAGGTACATTGCCTCTGTGTGTGTGTGTGTGTGTGTTGAATTCTTTTGGGGGAGGGTACTAAATAAGATAATTATTTGAAAGAATAAATATGATATTCATGGCAAAACTATGAATAAACAGTGAGCTATTATTTCACAGTAATGCAATGCAACTGGACTCAAGAGTAAGCATAACAGTGTCTGCGATAAAGACAATATCCATTATTATTAGAATTATTATTTATTGCATTTTTATACAGCCCAATAGCCGAAGCTCCCTGGGCGGTTCACAAAAACTAAAACCATTCAAAGTATAAAACACAGTATAAAAACATGATATAAAATACACATTAAAAATTGATTAAAACATACCATACATGATTAAAACATCTTTAAAACATCCTGAAAACATTCTAAAATTTCACTGGATAGGCTTGCTAAAATAGATCAGTCTTTATTGCTTTTTTAAATTCTAAAAGACTGTCAAGTTGACGAATCTCCTCTGGCAGGCTATTCCACAGTCTGGGAGCAGCAGAAGAAAAGGTCCTCTGGGTAACAGTTGTTAATCTAGTTTTTGCTAGCTGAAGTAGATTCTTCCCAGAGGACCTGAGTGTGCAGGGCGGATTGTACGGGAGAAGACAATCCCACAGGCAGCCTGGACTCAAACCATGTAGGGCTTTAAAGGTAATAACCAACACTTTGTACTTCGCCCGGAAACTAATTGGCAGCCACTGAAGAGACTTTAAAACTGGTGTAATGTGATCATCCCTAGGTGTACCAGTGACCAGCCTGGTTGCCATATTTTGAACTAATTGAAGTTTCCGGACTAGGCACAGAGGCAGCCCCATGTAGAGCGCATTACAGAAGTCGAGCCTCGAAGTTACCAGCGTGTGCACTACCGTCTTTAGGTCTTCCGACTCTAGGAAGGGACGCAGCTGGCGTATCAGCCGAAGCTGATAGTAGGCACTCCAGGCCATCGCATCTATCTGGGCTGTCATTTGGAGCGACAGATCCAGAAGCACTCTCAAGCTGCGAACACAGTTTTTCAGGGGGAGTGTAACCCCATCCAGAACCGGTTGACACACCTCCAAACCCAGGTTGCGGCCTTTGACAGCGAGCAGCTCCGTCTTGGAAGCACCTCCATGGAAAGCGACCACTCTCAAAGTAAGCAGCAAAGATGAGTGTGCAAAACAGCACCAGGCAAGGGGCCAGGCAAAAAAAGCAGTGAATCTGCTCAGTGATGATAAAGACTCCAGACTGGCCCCCGCTTAGCGCTTTGGCAGACTCCCTGAAAATGACAGAGATGCCAAATTTGGCTTAACGGCCCTCGAGTTCCAAATGAACTCCGCTACGAGAGAATATGGGTGGGTTAATTAGGTCAGTGATTCTATAGCTTGGTGGATGAGGCTGTCATATTGAGACCATTTCGCCCACAGTCTAGAGACTTTGTGACCAGCCTGTAATAATGTCGAGGCTCTCTTGCCTGAACCTGCTTCATTTCGCTACATCACCACTAATGTGTGCACAAGAGAGGCACGAGAATGGAAAGAATTACACTGTATAAGTGGGGAATGCAACAAAAGGTTGCAGAGTGAATTGTTCCGATCAGTCAGCCAGCCATGCCCTCCTTCACAAGACTCCATTCCACCCTCAAACAGTCAATCAGCATTCTGTTGCCCACTGAACGCGCTCCATCATTGGGCTCTTTGGGGCATTTTCTTCCCGCTTTGTGCTTCTTCAAATCTTGAGTCCCCCCCCCCAAGTGAAACCTCTCCTCTTACGCGTGGGTGGTACAGTTTGGGCTACACAAGCAATGACATGCACTGCTGGAAAATCGGAAATAGAAAGAAAGATACCAAGAAGAGTGGAAACAACTCATATATGCCACTCCTGCTCAAGTAGATACTCAACAAGGATCCACAGCCAGTAGATCAGAGCAGACCTCAAGGAAAAAAATAACCCTTTCTTCCCACAGCTGAGGTCCAAGGAAAATGCTTCCAATTTCCCATTGGTGTACCTATATGAAACACGCATTTTCAGACATCTCTGTGAGACAGCCGCTCTTTACAGACACAACCCAGCCAAGCGAAGCACTTTAAAGTCCATTTCTTTTGATGGGAGTCCATTTCTTATGCATGTCTTGCATCTGAAATCAGTGGGGCATGAAAGCGCTCCACTTTGGCTGGATTGTGTGTGTCATTATTTTAATTGATACATTAATCAGTTGACTTAATTTTTTTTAGAGGTACATTTTTAAAAATCTAAAATACAATTAAAAATGTTTGAAGAAGTGTATCCTTGAGTCACTTCCTTTCATCTGTTTTGATCCATTTCCTGAAGATGGATGCAATACTACGTGACCTATGGGGGGACTATTATGGGGTGCAATACAATGTTACCTGTGGCCATTTGCAACTAGCAACCAGCCAGGATGGTGCGGTTCAGAGCACAATAGCTTTCTACGTAATCATTCTTTTGTATTCGCATCCTATTGAAGTATACAAGTATGCAAAAATCACAGAGGGCTCTTACAAGCTGTTTGAAGCACGAAAGTGCAAAAACTGCAACTCTGGGCTCATCTACACCAAGCAGGATATTCCACTATGAAAGCGGTATATAAAAGGCAGGAGGCACACCAAGCAGGATATAGCAATATGAAAACGGTATGAAAGTGGTATATGGTATGTGTCAATGGGCCCCAACAGTTGTTAGTGCACTTCAATACCACTATAAAGCAGTAGTGTGGCTCCTGCCTTTTATATACCGCTTTCATAGTGGAATATCCTGCTTGGTGTAGATGCGCCCTCTGTTTCAATTAGTTGTTTTATGTCTTGTATTAAAGACTTCATAGCAAGAAGGGGAAATACATTTTTGATGATGGTACCCATGCTCATGTTTGCTTTCTAAATTAAAGGTGGCCTTAGTGTTGAATGTGAGGACTTGACTCAGTTTTGCAAAAGTTGTATAGCAGAAGTTCTCAAAATGTGGCTCACTGACCACTGGCGGCCCATGACCTCCATTCAAGTGGTCTGTGGAAAGACTACAGAACAGCCAAGAATATCTGTACTGGGCATTGCACTTTTTTTCCCTTTTTTTCCCTTTTTTTTTTTTGATGATGTAGACTGAGGTTTTGTTTTTGTTTTTGTTTTTACTAGGGCTGGTTTATTGAACAAGCTAATCAGGGCCTGTTTAAGGCCCATGATTTACACAGAATCATAGAATCAGTGGAGTTGGAAGGGGCCTACAAGGCCATCGAGTCCAACCCCCTACTCAGTGCAGGAATCCACCTTAAAGCATCCCTGACTGATGGCTGTCCAGCTGCATCCACACCTCACCTCATCTGGAAAACCCTTCCACAAAAGGACAGACAGCTAGGGACCACAAAAAAAATATCTCTACCATGAGTTTGATACAGAACCAAAACTAAAAGGTCATATGCTCTCCAAAACACAAAGTCACCTTTCCAGAGTGCTGATTTTAAAGAAAAATGAACAAAAAATATTGCCTGTAGACAGATATTGGGTCCAGGTACTCCCCAAAAGAATGGAAGGAAACGTAATTGAATTTGTAAGTTCTCTCCTCCACCATCCTCCAAAGGCCCATCTCTAAACAGCCATGGAAAAGATGGAGGGTTTCTCACCCACAGACACCTCTTTTCCTCTCTAGAATTTAGAGACCGTCTGGATCCATTTTGACTCTTAATTCTTATAAACCGTTATAAGCAGTAGTGTACTGTAGATCCTGCCCTGGTTGTGATGACAATGCTAATTCTGAAGAAAAAAAGTTATTAAAATATGAGCCATGTATGTTCTTTGTTTGTAGAACAACAACAACAGAAGATCCCCAGCAATTTTCAAGAGGTCTGCGGGTGTTTTTTGTTTTTTTAAGAATTTGAGAACTGCTGGTATATATTATGAAGAGTCCCCAGCTAGGAGGATGTGAAAAGTGCAATCTACTGTTGGCAACCAACCAGGCGTCTGTACAAACCAGGGTTGAGTAAGGAATGTAGCAAGGCATTGTTCCAGCACTGCAGAGTGAAAAAAGTAGGTCATGGAAAGTAGGTTTGAGAGAACAGAGAATTGAACTTGTCACCTCAGATTCCATTGGAGTAGAAATTGAAAACTGCCAGCATGATCTAGTGAGTGGAACTGGGCCCTCTGCATTAAAAATAGCCGTCGAGACGCAAAGAAGACCTCGACACCCACCACAGTCTCTTTTACAGGAAAATGAGAGCGAGAGCGAGAGCGAGAGAGAGAGCAACATTTGGTCTTAGATGCTTTTTGAGATGTCTCTGTTTTTTGAGGTTGCAGTCGTCTCCTGTGCGTTCAATCCCACTTAAATCAATGGGAAGTACACGTGTGTGAGACAGAGATGAGATTATGTACACTTAATTCAGTGGAAAGGCATGTGCTTAAAAGCCCAAGGTCTGTGTTTGATGTCATCTTCTGAGTTTTAATGTTTCTTCCTTAGAGGCAGAAGACATTTTTGACTAGACAGAATGGCAGGCCCTAAAGGGTCTAAAGGGTGTGTGTGTGTGTGTGTGTGTGTAGCTTGTTGGAAGAGGCCGGCTCTAATGAATGGCAACCTAGGGGAAGCCATTCCACCACCATCTCCAGCCCTTATTAGCAGGCATCGCAAGGCAAAGGTAGGGTGTGTCTAGGGCCACAACTAGACCTAAGGGTTATCCTGGGATCATCCAGGGTTCACCCCTGCCTGAGCACTGGATCCCCTGTGTGTCACCTAGATGAACAGGTTTGACCCCTGGACGATCCAGGGATAAACCTTAGGTCTAGCTGTGGCCTAGGTCAGCACTGTGCAGGAGCACTGGGGGCTGTCAGTTATATGAGGCAGCCGCAGATTTACAGCCACCGTGGGGCTTTTCCTGTGACTTTTTCAGTGGGATCATCCTGGCTGTTCCACTACCTGGCCTTGCTCCAAGGCCGATACAAGGGGCAGGTGGTCCTGGCAGATGCTGACCAGAGATTGGCTGCCAGAAGCCAGGAAAAGGGCAGAGGGTGGGCGGCTCCAGTATCTGGATGACCTCCAGAAAGTCTGTGCTCCCTCCTTGGCCTGGGGATTACCCCACGCCACCCCAGGTAAGCAAAACCTCAGGGTTTAGGGGGGAACGCGGTGCCAACTCGGCACCATGAAGACAGCCCCCTGGTCACTGACATCAGGAAAATTACCAACACAACACAGGGAGAGGCAAAAGTCTGAAGTTGCAGTAAGAAAGGAGCTCGAGTCTGGGAAACCCTGGGGCTGAGGGAGCCTTCTTGCTCTGTGTGGCTTAATTTCTGTCCAAAGAGAGACCAGTCTGTAAGGAAATGCCACCTTCTGATCCAGAAACCGTTCCCCCAAATCCCTGATGTTTGGTGACTCTCTAAAGTTGCTCAGTAGTGAGAAAAATACGAAGTAGCTCTTCACATCCTGAGGTGTGTTAGATGCATATGTTAAACTCTGTAAATTCTTTGTCTTTCCATATTGGTTGCTGATTGTACTGTTGTTGTGTTGTTTGTTTTATGCAAAGGCCATTGGCAAAAAGCAATAAACTTGACTGACTGACTGAGTCGAGTTCTCTTTAAATTTAGTTTTGAGAACTAGGCTGAAAAAGAAATAAGAGTCAAAATGGATCCAGACTTAATCATGGTTAGAGAAGACCCATGAGACATAAAAGTTAGTGTCTATCTCAGTCCTATTGATTTCATTGGGTCTACTCTAAATATGACTAAGCCTGGATGCAGCCCAGTGTCTAGCATTTTTTTTATTGTTATTATACAAATACATCTTGGTAAGTTGTGTAAATCTAATAGCATTTGACAAGATTTTGTATACTGTACTTTTGTACATTTTGGAATATTGATCATATTACAATGACTAGCACTTCTACATAGCAGTTACTATATCAATGCCTTATAAATCATTACAACCACTATAATTAAGATAATTACATAAATATATAACCATACATCCATTTCTTAATTCTTTGTTCTTTCCCCTTTTCTTTTTCTTACTATTACCGAATTGTGTTTCTAGGCCAGAAACTTTAAAAAAAAAAAAGATTACCAACTATTGAAAAACAATTTTTACAATTTTACTGCTTTTAACAGTATGTATATCCTTATTTGTGTACCTTCATTTGGTGGCTATTATCATTTCGGCTGCTGTAAATAAAATCCCACTAACTCCTGATGCTTACATAAACTACTACTTTCACATATCTTAATGTAACAGTTGGGTGCAATGGTATCTCATAACATAATATACATTTAATTGTGCTTACAATTCCCACCACCACCAAATCGAGCCAATTCAAATGGTAAAAATTTGCATGTCCTACTTCACAACATTAACATTGATCTGTTCCTTACCTATAAATCTTCATTAAACAAACAGGAGTAAGATACCATGTATATGAAATCTAATATTGGTTTTCTCTGATTTTTGAGCATTGAGCTAAAACTGGTCCTTTATGAAAGATATACAGCCATTTTTGTCGTGATATCTGATGCATTTCTATACATTCCAAGCAATGGTGCCTTAGTCTTATTGAGATCAGTGGCACATAGCTTTGGGTAAACATCAGTGGGGCTGTGAATCCATTCTGGGTTTCTGTCAGAACCACCCAGAACTCTGAAGGTGTCGGACCTTATTCCCCAAACTAGGCCCAGCTCCTTGGAGAGCTCCTTTATAGTTCTGGTATTCACTCCAATGCAAAGGGAAGATACCAACGAACCGTTCATATTTTGCATTCAAACTTGGGTTCAGCTGATACGGTTTTGTTAAAGTACTAGACCACAATGTTTAAAAGGTATCAAATGTATAAATACTTTGGGAAATATGACTAAGAATGAGACTGGCTGACTGTGGGCAAAGGACTGCAGTTGGATTTATTTAAAGTTCAAATCTATTCCAGGTTAGAGGAGAGTGGAGTGCAAGCCAGCCAACTCACTCTCCTTGAACTGCTGCAGGTGGGAGTCTATGCAGCCGCCCTGAAATCATTCCCAATTTCCTTAAGCAGAAGAAACAGAAGAAAAGGTCAGAATTCCCAAACTGTAGAAGCAAACAGTGTGTGTGTGTGTGTGTGTGTGTGTGTGTGATTTCTCCCCACCCCACCCCGTGTGTGTGTGTGTGTGTGTGTGTGTGTGTGTGTGTGTGAACACAATCCACAGGGCTTGGTTGAAATGGTGGTTGGGAATGGTGTGGTTGGGAATGCAGACAAATGCAGACAAGCTAAGGGCCTTGCTAGACCTACCTCTTAATCCAGTGGGGAGTAGGGGCGAGCCCGCGCTGCAGCTAGCGCAGGCCGTCGCCCCAGTCTACATGTGATATGCGACAGGGTAAGGGAAAGCCCCGTTGCGTCGGCCATTTTTTTAAAAAATTAAAGAGGCCATGTGTGTCATCTGGACGCACAGGGGTGAGCCCGGGTATCAACCTGGGCTAAACCCTCGTCTAGGAATGGCCTTAGTCTCCTTAAAAGTCACCCAAGAGCCTGGCGACTTCTCAGACAGGGAAACATCGGCCTGGTGCCTGTTTCAAAACCAAGTGCTTCCGTCAACATGCCCTCCAGCCTTCTCCAAGCACACAGCTGCTGCCCTTTCTCTGGGAAAAGTTCTCACAAAAGATGTTTCTTTTGGCGGCACATGGCTGCGCTGATCCTTTGGCTGTTGTGCAGTCTAATCCAATGGCTTTTGCTTGCTTTCAGATTAAACATGGTGCCATTGATCCTTCATTCATTCTCCCTCTTCTTCTCTCCCTCCCTTTCCCTCCCCCCCCCCTCTCTCTCTCTCTCTCTCTCTCTCTCTCTCTCGGCTAATAGCTTTCATGTGTCCTGAATAGTTCTGGGCTGCCTGCCTCTAACTAGTGGGTCATCATTTATTCACCGGACTGGCGTCCCCAATGCTGTCTCCTGCTAGCTGTCACTCTGCAGGGGGCTAATACAGCACGGCCAGCCAATCACCGAGGACGATGACATCATTCTCATGTCAGGAACGGAGAGCTTAGGGCAGGAGGGAGGAGGAGGAGGAGAAGGAGCAGCACCCCTAGTCATGTGGTGTGCTTGTGTAGACGCACGGCAGTCTGGCTACTCCCATATGACTTCCTATATCTAGGACACAGTGAACCAGTTAAGTCTAAAGCAAATGGATACTGAAGGCTCTGGAAATATTAGGTTTCTGACTGTTTTGATGGCATCTTCTTGTAATATCTTGTGATGGTGTGAGCTGCTCTGGACTGTTTAAGGAAAGGTGGAATAGAAGTGTTTTCAATCATTCAGTAGGAGAAAAGAACCACCCAAAAGTGCAGAAACAATAACATCCTAGTCTTGGAAGGCTCTAAATTCGGTGGGGCTGTAATTCCATTCTGGGTTTTAGTCAGAACAA
This sequence comes from Elgaria multicarinata webbii, assembly GCF_023053635.1. Classification (NCBI taxonomy): domain Eukaryota; kingdom Metazoa; phylum Chordata; class Lepidosauria; order Squamata; family Anguidae; genus Elgaria; species Elgaria multicarinata. Next base: position 22,187,131 of record NC_086172.1, read on the forward strand.
ACCAAAACTCTAAAGAAGCTATCCAATGTGCTGAATCTATTTTGGGGATTGGGTTCAGCGTCATAGGCAGCTCCTTTAGTGTTCTAGCTGGTTCTGCCTAAAACCCAGAATGGAATCACTGCCCCAGTGATGGCCCCAGGGAGGGATTTCATCTTGTGAAAGAATGTAATGTGCCAAGGGTTAAAAGATGGCTTCTCTGCCAAAGGGTGGCTGCGGGTGGCTGCATGCCAGATTTGCATTCCTTAATGGTGGACATCATGTCTTAGCAGACAAAGGGAAAAACTTTCAACCAATGGAGCATCGGATGTAACCTATGACTCGTTGAGGTTGTGCACCTTAACTTGAAAATTGAATGTAACTTAACTTGCTAATCCAGAACTGACCAATAGAAGGGTTAGAAAGAGACGAACACCCTCTTGTAGTCAGGGCCTATATATACTGTGCGATTCCTTTGTTCTGGGCGCCTCCATTTTATGGAACCGGAGAGCACCCCCATACTGCAGTATCGGAAGTAAATGGATAAAGTGTATTCTCCAGCCTCGTGTGTTTGATTGGCTAGTAACACGCCAGGGAAGCGGGCCTTTAAGTCCCTGGTTGAGGGACAACACCACCAAAATTGGACCCACCAGACTCCCTGGGATAAACAACCATCTTGTCCTCCACCCAGAAGGGAGGATCCATCTGCCTACCACAGGTCAGGGGTAGACAATGTTTTTGCCTACCCTTGAAATTGATCAACTCATACAATGGAGACCTTAGTGTGTATCACATGCAAGGGACAGGTGAGCTGCAGAAATACAGCTCCGGAGCAAAAAATTATAGATGAATCAGGTGAATGGTCATATGTGAAGGCAAGAAGCCTTAGGGACATTAATTTACGTGGCCTGAGAAAAAATTCTTCTTGACCCTGAACAGGGAGGCCTGTCAGACTACTTCAAAAACAGTACAGTTGTTCTTTACTATCAACCAAATCAGCTTCATACCAGAGCTGCTTAGAATCATTCTACGGTACACATTCAGCTATAGTACATGGTCCCAGCCTCTCTGTCCAAGAATCAAGATTTCAGTGTTTGTTGTTCCTTATATCAAATCCTGGACCACAGGCTGGGGAAAAGATGTTTGGGAATTCTAGGGCAAATCTTGTGTTGCCAAGGGGCCTAGTAGTCTGAGAATGGTTGGATAAAAATAGCTTTGCCCATTTCCCTTGCAACTTGAACAACTATATACTTTTAAAATAAACATACTACAAATAATACGGCAAACATGGATTTTTTTTTTAAAGTTTAGCATTTCTCAAAGTTTGTGGTCAAAAGTACATAATTCAAGATTCTCTCCCTTTTCCTATTGTTCTCCTATCTCCCTTTCAGCTCTTTCTCCTCAGCTTCTCTTCCTCCTTCTCTAACTGTCACCAACTGACTTTTCTCCAACCTCTTTCCCAACATTCTGTGCCTGTTCTTAAATTGACCCAGCGCTCTAAGATCTCACAAGAGTAAGCGTTCTTACACGTGCAGACACACACGGTGTCACATGTTACATTGCCTGCACAGGGTGGAGCATATGCATTATTATCCTCATTTTTGTTTCATCCTTCTCCCTTCCTGAGCTGCCCAAAGCTCAAGTTTTGAACTTTTTCGAACTTTTTCTGAACTTCCAACAGTTTTTGCATGTCTACACTGCTGAAGCTTCAGTTTAAAACACAAATGACCAAAATCAGTCTGTTTGATCTCGAGTAATAAGCCTTATACTGCTGTATTCTTATATAAGATGGGAGTGCAAGAAGAAGAAGAAGAAGAAGAAGAAGAAGAAGAAGAAGAAGAAGAAGAAGAAGAAGAAGAAGAAGAAGAAGAAGAAGAAGAAGTAGTGTACAGTCTACACAGCCACTAATGCTGTGAGCCTGCTTTCAGCCTTTGGGGAAAGTGGCCGTTACAGTTTTACCTTAGGATAACTTGGTCGTCTGCCAAGTGGTAGGGAGAAGAATTTTAACACACCTCAAGGACAGAGGTGTGGTAAGATGGTCACCGGTAGTCACCTAACGTCTTAAAAATTGGTTTGGTGTTTTTTGTTTTAAGTCACAGGTTCATTTACACACACACACACACACACACACACACCTATCTATCTATCTATAATGTGTAGCATCAAATGTTGATGTGATTAATAATCCATTGAAGATCAACCACTGCAGATCATATTTTCATATGAAGCCTGCGCTGGACGGCGACAGACACAGGTAAGTGGGGGGAGGGTGCCTATCTAGCTCCGTCACCGCAGTCTGTGCAGTGACGGCAGTGTAGCCAGGTAATGGGGCAGGGGCTTATTCTGACCCCATTTTGCCCCCCTTCCTCACTTACCTGCCTTTGCCGTCTGCTGTGGAGGCAAGTAGGGGGTGCAAAATCTTGATCTGCCCCTCCAAATCTTGCTCAGTGGAGCAGAGCGGGGGAGGGTTGGATTGAGCTGAAGCGGATCGGCCCGATCCAAAAGTTGAAGCTTGCGCCGGATTGCAATGGAGGCAGGTAAGTGGGGGGGGGAGGGGGCTTACCTGGCTCTGCCACTGCCGCCGTCCATGTGGTGATGGCGGCGGAGCCATGTAAGGGGCAGGGGGAGGGGGGCTTATTCAGCCCCCATTTTGCCCCCCTTCCCCACTTACCTGCCTCTGCCGCCCGCCGCGGAGGTAAGTAAGCAGGGAAGGGGGGCAAAATCTCGATCCGCCCCTCCAGATCTTGCTCCGCAGAGTGGAGCAGGGGAGGGTTGGATCGAGCTGAAGCGGATCGGCGCAATCCGAAAGTTGCGGATCAGGCCACGAAGCGGTTTGGGGGGTCCGTGCACAGCTCTACTCTTAATAGCCTGATCTTAGTGTTTTGCTAAATGGTGAGCTCAACAGATAAACCAGCAAAATACCAATAATAATAATAATAATAATAATAATAATGCCATCCATTGTTCAGCCCTGTGCTTTGTCTTAACAACCACTGTCCTTCCTTTGGCTCATTAGATTTGCAGCCCCCTTTGGAGCAAGCATGAATATAAACGCATTGGGCATTGATTTGTAAGTCAATAATAAAAAGCCAAAAGCACAGAGAGATTAAGAGCAGTTGTTGTTGTTGCAAGTGTGCAAGCTTCCAAAAATAATAACCAAAATGTCTTTAAGGCTCAGGTTTAGATGCTGAATTAAAACTCATAAGCTGAGTACCTCAGTAGTTTCCTATCATGTAATTGATGGATTGGGGGGAGGGGACTTGTCTAACTGAATAGAAGAAAGTACAGCATGCTAGAAAATGAAGGCTTAAGTTGTTAAGGGGGAAACCTGAGAGGTCGGGCATCCAAACCAGTATCAGCCCTATCTTTGACCTGCAATATTAACAATGGACTACATTGCAGGGCTGCTGTTTGTTTCTCTCTCTCTCTCTCTCTCTGCGCAATCTCCAGCCTGCAACAGAAGTGTAACAATTGCACTGCTGGATTCTTGCATACTACACTCAGCCTAACTAGCAATGTGAGGGGTAAAAGCAACAGATAACAGTGCAGGACGGTGGTATTCTGTCAGCTTCAGCTCAGCCCCCAACCATGAGCACTGGAAAACCCGAATTGGTATTAGAAGGTATGGTTTCACTTTATAGTCATTACAATCCCTACATTGCAGGGTAATAAAGTTTGCTTATCTTAGGGTGACCATATGAAAAGGGGGACAGGGCTCCTGTATCTTTAACAGTTGTACTGAAAAGAAAATCTCAGCAGGCGTCATTTGTATATATGGGGAACCTGGTGAAATTCCCTCTTCATCACAACAGTTAAAGCTGCCCTCTTTTAAATCTGGTCACTCTAGTATAGCTCCTGCAGCTTTAACTGTTGTGATGAAGAGGGGATTTCACCAAGTTCTCCATATATACAAATGACACCTGCAGAAATTCCCTTTTCTATGCAACTGTTAAAGATACAGGAGCCCTGTCCTCCTTTTCATAGGGTCACCCTAAGTGAATGTGCATAAGTGAACCAAGCATGACTGTTACACCTTTCAGTCTCAGATATGTAAATAGTAGGAGACTGTAAATAAATAGCCAGGCCATTCACAAAAGGCAAACTGATTCTGCTCCTTACCTAACAAGTGAGACTGAATCAAGATCTTAATGGGGGGGGAATAGCTTGGGGGTTATTTAATTGTTTCTGCTATCTGGTCACAGGAACAAATGCCTAAATGTTTCTGATATCTAGAGCCATGAACCTCTGTTTTAGTTAAAGGAAAGGAGAAGCACCTGCCTACAATGCCAGGCTTTTATGATTGCTGCAAGAGGGAATGGGGTGGTTAATTAACATGTGCCACCGTTAACCTCTACAGAGAAGTCTCATTATAACAGATTAATGAATAGAGCTTTTAGGCACATCTGAAAGAGGTTTCACTGAGGGGGTTTCTTCATAGCCAAGTTTCATTATCTTCAGAAGCACCAGCCCTCCCCACACACACTGTGAACATTCGTTTGAATATATATATATATATATATATATATATATATATATATATATATATATACACACATACACACACACACACACACATACACATACTGGGCCAGTAAAATAAACAACACAGCAAAGGGCATGCTGAAATATGTGAAAAAGCTGAAGTCCCGTCACCTCGTGTTTCAAAGCAGGCTCTGACAAAATGTGCCTGTTCTCACAGGGAAAATGGAGAAGTACACATTAGGGTTGTGTACAGATTCCCTTCTGAATTCTTAACAGGCTCCAGATATTGATGCCAGGATGTTTAGGTTTACCAATCTTTGGCCTGGTTTGCACAAAACGAGAAGCCAACATAGGTGAATTTCCCCCACAGGGCTTCTTGTTGAGCTTCATCCCACGTACCTGCTTCCCTTGGATTATCCCGGTAGCGCTAAGCTTTCGCGGTTGTTGTTTTTGCTACCGGGCGATGGCGATCCTTTGCATACCAGGAAGTGAGTTTAAGGGGGGAAATGTAAAAAAATCATTAAAAAATCAACGGATGACCCAATTCAATTCAAATTTGCTGTGCTTAAAGCTCTTCCTAATATCTATTACTGTGCCAATTTTGGTGTCTTTATCTTTAAAGCTTACGCAGATGTAAGCATTTGTTTAAAATCTTGCTCCTGCGTCCCAGCGGCGGCTCGGAAGATACGTTCAAAAAGTAGGGGCTAAATACGGCGAATCTTTTGGCTTTATAGCACAATTAAGGCAGGATGCATGGGAGTACTTCACAATCAAAGCAGATTATAAAGTGGAAAACTTCCGAGTCCTTTGCATGCAAGTTCGCAGTGGTTGCACAGTATCACGCCGGTGTGATAAAACTCGTTGTGGCTGCAGCGGCCATTTTGAATATTTGAGGGTGCGCCATAGCTTCTCATCGCATGAGAACCTGGTGAAGTTGGGGTGGTTGACAAGCCACCTGCAATGCTAAAAAGCAGCCCATGGATTCTGGGTGGCTTGAAAACCATCTCAACAACCCACCCTCACTGGGCCCGTATATAATGGCTTGCAGTGATCAGGTGAAACAGGTCTGTGTCAGGGGCACGTGGGGAAATTGGCTTGATAACCAGGGGAACGTCTACACAGGCACTTTACCCCGGGGTAGCTTCGGAGTGGCGGCAGGTGAGTTACATGACGCTGCCGCCACTCCGAAGGGATCCAGGGGCAAAGCCCCAAAGCTCCACGCTAAAAAAGTCAGGGATTTACCCCAACTGTGGAGGCTTTTTAAGAAAAGAAAAAATTAAAGGGGGAAGGGGGCGAATGCGGGGGGGGGGGAAGGAACGTGCAGCCACAGCTAGCTCAGAGGTAGGAGAGCCTGCTACCCTATTCCTCCCCCCTCCCTGGTGTTCCCAGCAGCAGCAGCTGGGGAGAGAGGAACAGGGCAGCATGGGGGCAGCTGTCACTGCTGGGAGCACCAGGGAGGAAGGAGGAACAGGGCAGCTGGCTCTCCTAACTCTGAGCTCGCTCTGGCTTCCCCGTTCATCTCCCCCACCCCTGTCCCCGTTTTTTAAATTTTTAATCTTTAGATGCGAAGGATCGCATCTCCCAGTTAGCTGTAAATGCGATCCTTCGCATTTGCAATTAAGCAAACAAAAACCAAAAAAAAACTTTCCCCATTTTTTTAAAAAAAACACTTACCAGAGAGGAGGGGGTGCAGATGCTCCCAATCTCCTCTGGTGGGCAGGTGTGGCGCCGGCAGCGCCTGTAAACCCGCAACTGCACTCCTTCCCATATAGACGCTGGGAAGGAGCGTCAATGCAGCTGCAGCCGGGCGCAGCAATGCCGCTGTCGTATAGACAAGGGCCTGGTGGAGATAGGTGTAGAGCTACTGCAAGGGACAGCGCTATATGTTGTGTTGAGACCGGAGGGGGGGGGAGTATACAGGCTTGGATCTCTATTTTCAAAGCAAAAGATAAGAATCAGGGACACTTGGAGGTAATTTCAGCAGAGAGATTTATATTCCAGCATCAAAACATGTGACAAAACTTTCTAAAATCAGCAATTTTGGCTTATACTGCTGTTCCCTTTGGTTCTGGATTACTGATATTGTCATGCTGCTTCCTAATTGATTCTTACAGTCCTGGATATACTGCCCTCGCTGGGGAGAAGAATTCTAGACTCACATCCTTTTCGATGTGCTAGTTCTTTACAGACAGGGAACTTTTGATAGAGGGAGCTTTCAAGCATGCTATCCATCACTTGCATTTTGATAGGTGATTGTATTTTCAGTACTTTATTGTTTGGGTCCAAGGACCATTGCAAGATAAAAACAATATCAATCATTAAAACAGTAAAAGACTTACAGATTTTGAACAAAGATCACAATTTAAAATCAACACGTAAAACATTAAGAAGACAGATAAAATTAAACAAAATGCAACTTGTACAACCACAAAACATTGCAATCAAAAGGCTAAAAGAAGAGTTAAAAGATTGTCAAGGTGCAGTTTTAAAATGCTCAGATCTCCGAGTTACTATGGCCCTTTACAGAAAGAGAGTCAGGTAAATAGAGGAAGTTTTCTCTGCGCTTTGCAGCTTTAGTTGCAAATGCTGCAACCCTTTGAACAATGAATTGATTTTCCGATTGTAGAAGGAAGTCCAGTTTGTGTGATATACCCCAATATATCATCTTCTTTAGAAAAGAATCTAAATAATTTTCTCTAATATCGGAGTGTAACCTACACTCAAGCACATAATGGACCCAGGGCCGGTGCCAGACTATTTTGCTCCCTAGGCAGGTGAGCTGCTTTCACCCACCCACTCCTACCCCAGCGTACCTGGGCACAGGGTGCCATCTCTCCCACCCAGCCAAAGAGAAGCCAGGATGCTGGAGGGGGGGCGTGGGCCCGCTTTAGAATGGCGTGCCCAGCTGGAAGCTGCTCTGGGAGAGCGACTTCTGGGCACGCCATTCTGAAGGGCCCCCCCGCCCCCTACCCTAGCATTCTGGCTTTGCTTTGGCACCCACCCAGGCGAAGCGAAGCCAGGACGCTGGAGTGGGTGGGCGCCCAGCCGAAGCGAAGCCAGGACGCTGGGGCGGGCAGGCGGCTTTGGAACGGCGCACTCGGAAGCTGCCCTCTCAAAGCTGCTATGGGAGAGCGGCTTCTGGGTGCAGCATTTGGTGCTCCCCTTACCTTGGAACTCTAGGCGCCTGCCTGAGTGGCCTCTATGGTAGCACTGGCCCTAAATGGGCCAGATCCTCCAGAACCAGATCTCCACAAACACACAATCGCTTCTGTACTGGGATGACATAATATCACCCCCATTTCATCATTGTATCCATTTGTTCAAAACGTAAAACGTAATCTAGTAAAAGCTATCCAATCTTCCATTTTCATGGGGAATGACAGGTATTTTTCATATCGGTGCTGTCATTTTGCCCTGGATAGTCATTTTGTAGTGGCTGAGGCTGCAAGGGCAGCTAAGTCAGATTGTATGTCAGCATCAGAAACTCTGCGTTTGAAAATATTTCCGCTGTCATTTGCCCTTGGATTTAGCACTTGGACCGAAAAACCAAAATTTAGGAGAAATTTTGATAGTTTTGACCACCAAGAATTTCCTAGATCAGATGAACCCTGTTCTTCCATACAGATTTTAAAGAGCCTATCTTCAGATTGGTTGTTTATTCTACACCAGAAATTAACTATCCTGATATAAATTAATCCAGATAGCTCGGCTCTAACTAAATGAGCTGGGGAATATTTTGAGACCCCTAAAATCATACGCATAAAGCGACTTTGAATGTTTTCAAGTTTTGAAAGATCTGTAACCCCCCAAATTTCTGCACCATAGATTAACATCGGTATCACCTTTGCTTTAAAGACGTTTACAACTGGATGTAGCGAGCCAGGGTATCTATCATTGAATAGTCTATTCAAAGATTGTAAGCAGGCAATTGATTTTAGACAGGTGATTGTAAGTCCCAGGAGTGTTGCAATCCATGATATTTCTGGAAGAGTCCTTTGGCTCTTAAAAGTCTGTGTGCGGACTTAAAGCAGGCTCCCTTTGAAACATCATTTGAGCCACCACTCCACAGAGCTGGGCATGAAGATACCCACATGCAGCTCAGTCAGTTTGGGCAGTGCTAATCTCCAGCCCTTGCTTCCCACAAAAGCAGTGGAGGCTGATGACTCTGATGTCAGTGGGGCTGTGACTGGGTTTCAGTCAGAACTCTAAAGGAGATAGCCAAGGTGTTGAATCCAAATGCCAAAATAGGTTCAGCACCTTGGATAGCTACTTTTGGAATTCTGTCTGAAACCCAGAGTGGATTTACAGCCCTGTTGACATTGGAACCACCACCCTCCGCTGCTCAAAGGTGGGACCAATGTGGCGAGTGGGCTTGGGTGGGTTCTGACAGGCCCCAGCAGCAGCACCTGGCAGATGGTGCTGAGGTGCCAGATTCCATGTGCCCACTTGTTACAGCAGAGCCAATTCAGGGTCTCTCTTCTCCACAGGTGGTTTCCTGGGTTCTTACCACACACCCCACCCCAATTGCCCCAATCTGTACTGTGATTCAGGCCGTTGGGAAGGTCAGCTCTCCCTCCCTGCACCACCCAACTTCTCCAAGCATCTGTCTTCCTTCGTGACCGCTTCCCCCTCTGCTCATCCTCAAGGCAGCCTTCACAGATCCTGCTCAGACAACACGCTAAGCCACGGTGGTTAAGCATTTTGAGCTAAACATTATTGCTGAGCATGTCACATGAACCAAAGCTAGAGATGTAAAATTTCCAGAAATTTTGAAGCCCTGGGAAAAAAAAACCTGGTTTTTTCAAGAAAAAAATGGAAATTTTCAGAAAAAATGAAATAATACAATATTAGCACCTTTTACAGCTTGAAAGTCAAAAACAATTATTACAAATTGAATTTACTTTTTTAAATTTTGAGGAGTTTTTGGTAACAAATGAAGCTACAAGCTCCTGAACTGTTAGAAATACTTGAACTGTAAGGAACCTCTTTAGTTCTGCCAGTTTATGAGGAGCAGGCAAAAAATAATTTAAAAACAAACAAAAGGAACCATCAACATTAGTAACAAAGAAAATTATTTATGCCTCCACTAGTCCTTCACAGTGTCAAGCAGACATAAAGCACCCAAGAACTGAGAGGGGTGGAAGGGGGGGGGACACACCAAGATTCAATGAATATGCATAGAATTTAATCAGACTCATTTTCTGAGCTACAGCTATCACGATCAGTTTCAGTCTCTGCTTCAGTGGCAGTGCTGCCCCCTAAAGGCAGAAATGCATCTTGCCCTTGCATTTGAGAGTTGTAGTCTCAGTTTGCAACCTAGGACTTGCTTGTCCTTGGTGCACAGAAATTGTAATAATCTAATACTGTACATAGTTTTTTAGAAATCATTTGGTGAAGTAAATATCTGAACACCTTGTCTTAAACATTTTATTCATCATGCTAAAATAAAACATCCCATAATCCATTTGTCTTCATTTTTTCCCCAATTTTGGGGGCTTTGGAAAAAAATGGGGGGAGACAGTTGATATCTCTAACCATGACTTAGTGTGTCATGTGAACCATTCCTAACCATTGTGACTACATAACCACAGTTTAAACATGTTCACTAACCATTTACTGCAAAAAGGTTAATGGCCTAACCAGAGCCGGATCTACACTACTGCGTTAAAGCGCTTTATAACAGTTTTATAGCGCTTTAAAGCAGTTAAAGCGCTTTATAACTGTTATAAAGTGCTTTAAAATAGTAGTGTAGATCCGGCCCAGGGTTTAGCGTGTTGCCTGAACAGGCCCATAGTCTCTAAGGGGATACACCAGGGCATCTGCACATGTCGGTGTCAGCACCATGTCACTTCTATTCTGGCCACGCTCACTTCTAGCTGGGATGGTTCCCCTGTGCAGCTACAAAGAGGACTAAAAGTGGTGCATCCCTCAACAACTGGTCCTGTCAATGTCAACTCGCTAGTACTTGTGCACAAAACCTGTATGTGTGCACATGCACATGTTCTTGCAAGTGCATATTTTTGGATTGGTGCCAATGAGCATCATCAGACGAGGATTTTATTGCACACTCATTACTCTCCATTTATGGATATTCACCGGTCCTTTTGATGACAATGTCCGCCTCCCATGTATCTCTCACTCCTTCTTGCCTTCTTTCCATCACAAAATAGACCCTTTTAAATCCGATTTTTTAAAAACAAAATGTGCTGCCATTTCCAGCTGTGTGCAGGAAAAGCGGCGCAATAAAAACAGCGACTGACTGGCCCACGTGGTCATTGTTTACTTCCTCTTTCTTCTCTTGTGTGAAGAAAGAGGAAGTATAATGGGACAGAAGCGGGGGGGAGTAATGGTAAGAAAATACGATTCCCCCCTACCCCATCTGATGATGCTCATTGTCTATGTCAGGAATGATCAGGTTCTTCTGTCACATGCTTTAACCTCAAGATATTGGGCAGACCATCGCTATCTGGTGATGACATTGTTGCCCATATATGCTCAGAGCGGCACATTCACAGTTTCTGTACTACATATATCTATGTATAACTATGCATTGTATGTGACTCATTGGATAGGGAGCTTTAGCTGGCATCTACAGTAATAACAATGGAATTGGAAGAAGAAGTGCAGGCAGAACATAACCAGCTACTTCATGCAATACAATTAGAACATCTAATCTCTCTCTCTCTCTCTCTCTCTTTAAAAGAAAGATTATGTGCAATCCTTAAATGGACATCTAACCATCACAGAATTATTTTAGGCACGTTAGCCGTGTCTTCCTTTATTTTCCCTTTTCCCCCTACCTAACAGAACAAAAACCTCTTTTGTTTGCTTTTGTGGATGGCATTGCCAGGCGTTTTATATTATTTAGGAATTCAACAGATGTGGAAGAAGCTGAGCGGGCATATTAGTGCACTACAAATGGAGCCACTGGATTAATGCGCCGCTCAAATTACAGCTGGAAGAAGAAGAAGAAGAAGAAGAAGAAGAAGAAGAAGAAGAAGAAGAAGAAGAAGAAGCAGCAGCAGCAGCAGCAGCAGCAGCAGCAGCAAATAACATTAACCAAATAATGAAAATAATGTAGCACATCCTCACACATTATATAATAATAATAATAATAATAATAATAATAATAATAATAATAATAATTTTTAACCCGCCTCTCCATTTTGATTGAGGCAGGGAACAACAAGAAACTATAAAATACATAAAACTGAATTAAAACATAATATACATTGTTAAAATGTGAACCGCCCAGAGAGCTTCGGCTATTGGGCGGTATAAAAATGTAATAAAGAAAGAAAGAAATTAAAATCATCCTAAAAAAAATCCTAAAATTCCACTGGATAGTTCTGCCGGAAGAGATCAGTCTTAATAGCTTTCTTGAATGCTATTAGACTGTCAATTTGATGAGTCTCCTCTGGCAGGCCATTCCACAGTCTGGGAGCAGCAGAAGAGAAGGTCCTCTGGGTAATACCTGTCAGCCTAACTTTGACTAACTGAAGTAGATTCTTCCCAGAGGACCTGAATGTGCAGGGCAGATTGTACCGGAGAAGGCGATCCCGCAGGTAGCCTGAACCCAAACCATGTAGGGCTTTAAAGGTGATAATCAACACTTTATACTTTGCTCAGAAACTAATTGGCAGCCAGTGAAGAGATTTTAAAACTGGTGTAATGTGGTCACCCCTAGGTGACCCATATTGGGGAAATAAATTTTGTAGGGAAAAGGAACACTGACTTTTTCTCTTAAGATGCATGTTTTATTTATTTCCTTCCTAAATTGTTTTTTATGGGTTTAAAGTTGCATTTAGAATTATTAATGTATAAATTCATTACAGAGCACAGGTCTAGGTGTCACATTTACACATGGATACTAGCAATCTCCATAGGTAATGGTTGCAGACAAAATATGATCTCTTATGCAAATTATTGTTACTGGACTCTTTAACAAGGGCAGATGTATCTATCTTGTCCTCCAAGGATCTCAGTTCCATTTTTTCCTAAAACTGAAATAATCCCTGCCTCCCCACCCTTTTTTTAAGATAACCGGAGGGGAGAGGTGAACACATTTCAGCAAGTTAGTGGTGCTGGTTCACAGCAAATTCAAAGGTCTGCTCTTGGATACATTTAGGATATATTTAGGATTAAGGGTGCAGTCATGAGAAGATAACAGCCCTACTGGAGCAGTCTAGTCCAATATTTTGTTTCCACAGTGGCCAACCAAATATCTATGGGAAGCCCAAAAGTCGGACCTGAGCTCAATAGCACCTCCTCACCTCTGTTCCCCAGCGACCAATATTCAGGCATACTGCCCCCGATACTGGAGGTAATTTACAGCCATCAGGACTAGTTCTCTACATATAGTTCTTGGGACTAGACTCAGCTGGGACTTATTTCTGAGCAAACATGCATGCGATTGGGCTGCACACTGTCACATGACACGATAGCCCACTATGGTTTTATTTACTCCCTAGGGGCTGATGCATTCTGCGAGATGCCAACAGGTGTCAGGCTTGCCATGGCTTACTGTGTTGTGTGAATCCAGGTGCCATGAGTTGTTCCAGAGTTAGACAACCCTTAAATAACCCATGTGTTGTTTTAGGGTTAATTGACAGTTGCCTAACCCTCAAACACCCCTGCTACCTGGATTTGCATGACACAACAAGCCACTGTAAGCTGGGCATCCATGAGTGCTGTGCAGAAATTGTTCTTGCAGGTATCTGACCCTGGCGCCGACATTGTTATCTTTTCAGCGCCAGGTCAAGACTTTTCTCCCAGGCATTTAGCAATATGTAATTAACCTGGGGGGTTGTATGTTTTTGTGATTTTTAAATTTTGTATATTGTTTTTAAGTGTTTTTATTCTATGTAAACCGCTATGGGGCGGTATGCAAATGTAATAAAAAATAATGATAATAATAATAATCCTAAGGAATAATCAAATGCCCTCTGAAATAAAATGGCTGATACCTTCCATGATGTCCTCACTTGTGTGCTACGTTAAGCTGAGAGTGAGCTGCCCAAAGGGCCCAGTTGGGGTTCCTACATCTATCACACTGCAATCGCTCCATTTCAAGTCACCCAGTTTAATAATTTGATTTGTTTGGATTTCTAATTACAGAATAAGGAATTCCCATTTCCCGTTTTTAGTATACATTTCCAGGCATTACACAGCAGGATCTCTTAGGGTTCTGTTGAAAAATGGAGATGAATAAGTAGAAGCTGTTGTTTCCTTCTTTAGGTGATAGCGTCAAATTTTGCAGTTACAAAGGTTTGAAATAAAACTTCTCTAATTCAAAAAGCCTCATCCAATTTTGGCCTATTTGGATTTCGACATGGGCCATAGCTAGACAGGGCGATATCCCGGGGATCGCCCCTGGATCGTCCCTGTGCATCCACATGACGCACAGGGGATCCCAGGAGCAGGGAGGAATGATCCCGTTCTTTTCCCAGGATATTGCTTATGTAGCCTGCTTTTTCCACGGTCTTGGGCTGATCCCGAGACTGCAGAATGTGTGGGCAGGCATCACGGTTTGTCCCAGCTCCTTATGGTTACTCACAAGGAGCTGGGAACCGCGCATCAGGGGTGGGGTGAGCGGGGAAAATGTTTTAAATAAAAAATAACCCTAACCTTTTGTGCATGAGCGCTTGTGCGCTCTTCTCCTTTAAGAAAAAAAAATGCTGGGCGTGACGTTCTGTTCCTGCGAGGCCATTGCGCGAAACTTGTAAACAGAGGAGGAGATCTCGTGATAACAATATAGCGAGATCCTCACCCTTCTGTCATGCTAGACCCGTAGGTCTAGCCGGCTCCAGTTTGATCTGTCGTTTGATCTGACCCTCAGCTAACTTTCCCTGCCTGTCACTCCCTTCACAAGTCAACGCCCCCCCCCCTGAAACCTTACCACTGAGAAGGCGGAGTCTGTAAGCTGTGTCAGTGAGACCTGCTTTAATACAGGAGATGAATTGCCAGGTCTCTGCTTAACCAAAAATACCAGGGAATGTTGGATTTATAGTGGTGTGGGTCAAAAGGTTTCCAAAACATGTTGCAGTCTTTTCTTTTTCCACAGGAAAAAAAAATCCATTTCGTAAGTTTATTAGTAACAAATGAATAGATGCCAATTGCAAATACAATATTAGGCAACCTTGGCAGTTTCAAAGTTGTAATTAGTGTTTTTCAGGTGATTATCTTTAGCAAATATGTGAGAATATATATATATATAATATGTGAGTTGGTTTTGGATGGAGGGGGATAAAAATGACTAGCAGTTCATCAGGAATATTTATGTATTGCACTGGTTTTCAATGATAGTATAAGTTGTAAAATTTGGAGCAAATGAGCGGTTGTCAGTGTATCATTGCACAATTTGGGGGGGTTGCAAAAGTTCATGTGTTTGTCAACAGTTTTCAGTAGCTTTGGTTTTTTTCTTTAATGTAAGCAATGTAAGGGATATACATGGTTGTCTTCAAAATTTTCTAATACAATTTCTACATATTTAAATCACATTCAGAGTGATTTAATTTTTGACCTCAAATATTTTTTTAAAATGTCCAAAAATACTTGTGATGCATTGGGACAAAGGATGATGATGATGATGATGATGATGATAATAATAATAATAATAACTATTTTTAGCTCTGTTGTTTTCAAAATACAAGTAAAATAAACATGCTAAATTTGGTCACTCTCTAGTCTAGGGTATCAGAACATTTTCTCAGGGCTGTGGAGTTGGCACATAAAACCTCCAGCTCCAACTCCTTTATTCATGGTACCTCTGATTCCGACGCCTTTAATTATATATCGATTTAGGAAATAAATTCCCTATATATTTCCTACATCGACTGCAAGCACGCAACTTTTTAGAACCCTAACCTGTTAAAGCCCAGGTCTAAAGGCTATAGCTAAGTCATTCTGGTTTTTTTAATTTTATTTATTAAAGAAGCCCAAAAATGAAAACAATGAGGTTATATTTTTATTTATTTATTTATTTATTTAATTGCATTTATATTGCCCCATAGCAAAAGTTCTCTCTGGGCGATTTATCAAAAGACTATAGAGTATAAAGTAATAGGATATAAAAGAAAGGAACTATAAAAGAAAATCAGGAACTATTTTCTCTACTAGTTCAAAAATCTAAAGTATATACTTTGATATCAAAGTCAAAACTACAAAAAAGTAAAACAACAACAACAATTGAACACCTAAAACAACTTAACAAATGACCATTTTAAAAGAAATGAACTCAGTTAGGGACATAAGTAACATAAATGTTTTTTGAGATTAACAACTGTATTTTATTCAGTTAAAAGTGAAAGTTTGTTTTTGTGCTTCCTTTCCTTCCTCCCCCCACTCCCTCCCTCATACCCCCCCCCAAAAAACTCTTTCTTCCCCCACAAACAACCCAGTGGGGCCCAGCGCTTACCGCAACCAGCCAAGATTACCAAACTCTTGTGCTTGGAACTCACATGCTTGGAGCACCTGAGTCATGGAGACTCATCCGAGCGGCACTCTGGAAAAGGCGGCACATTGATCTGTCTTTTTCTCTGCTACTGCCGATCCGCTGAGGGGGTCTGAATTTCTCTGGCCAGCTGGACTACAAATCCGGGATTTTTGTCCAACCAGCCAGAATATTTTGGAATTGGCTGGAATCCAGGACAATCTTGGTTTTCAGGGACATATCGCAACTCTACATACAATTTAAATTTATTAGGAGTCGGAGTTGGTACATTTTTACCAACTCCAACTCCAGTAACCCAAGAATTGCTTCCAACTCTGACTCCCACTCCACAGCCCTGCATTTTCTGATGCAAACAGAATCCCCCCCCCAACTCAAAGTACGTGATGCAAATTAATCTACTTTGCCTAGGAAATTTTCCCAATACATTTTCCCCCAGAAAACCCTCATAAGTAGTAGTTTTCTCTGCCACTTAAATCGAATCATCGTGAGCCTATAAGCCCAGAGTCCCTCTCTCCACCTTCCCACTGGTTTTCACTGATAATGCAAGTTGTAAAATTTGGAGCAGATGAGTGAGTAGGTGTCAGCATATCATGCACAATTTTGGGGGTTGCTAAAATTCCTGTGTATGTCAACAGTTTTTCGGTTGCAACCTAATGCTGTTCTTGTCTCAGTCCCAATAATTTCAGGGAGAATTATGCATCGTGAAGTCCCCTGCAGTAAACAATTCTCCTGGGTGTCAGTTTAAGTTAATGAGAGCCCTGGCAAGACCACTCCAGCTTGTCTATAATATCTCCCATCACCAGATACCCTGCCCTCTTCTTAATAACAGTAAGGGGTTCTCTGCTTGGGAAGGGGGAACCCAGTAGAAGAGGGGTGAACATGCTTCATTTATTTGTTGCTTTGAACTTTCCTGGCCAATGCTAAAAAAAGAAAAGAAAGAAGCACTGGACTCTACAACCCCCCATACACTCCCCCCCCCCATTTTTATATTACCTATAATATAGACCAAACCTACTGTTATGGTCTCCAATTAGGCTTCCCTAATTAACAACAAAACTGCAGCGGCGTGTAGGGAAAAAAGCAGTTTCTATCCCATGGGGAGCAGTCAGCAACTCTTCCAAAACTATACTATCATCGCTCTGAAATGGCTTCCCTGCGTTTATTTAGGGAAATGGTTTGCTGTTTTAAAAGCTACGCTTTGGAAACCTCATCTCCAGGATGGAAAGTGATCCCTTGTATTCTAGTGTGCAAATATCTAGTGGGGTTCTTTTTAAAGGGCAGCACCTACATTATCCCTTCAAATCAATACCTGACAGCTGCTATGGGGACGGCTGTTGCTATGGGTTATGGAAAGGCACATGGCAACAATGGCCTTTTAACGTCACATCCTCCACTAAGATCGTGTCTCTCAGGAGAGATGACCTTTCCTTCCCTTTCCCCCCCTGTGAGAGTATACTTATAGATTCATGGCATTATAGAATTGTCCGGCCACACTACAGATTCACAAGCAGATGCATTCTGACATGGCTGCAATGGGGGCTTCTTGTTTCTTGTCATGAAACATGGCACCAGGCTCATATTTACTTTTAGCTTAGCAGAACAATTTAATTTGGAGCAGTATGAGCAGCAATCTCCACACACTCTCCAGCACATGATGCCCTTGGGCAAATTCTAAACTCCTCTGAAAACACATGACAATACCTCTACTCATAAAGTTATGTATTTATTTATTTCAGCAGTATCCTGCATTTCCCGCCAAGGTGTTTAGGACATCACGTTTGCGATTACCCTATTTTATACTCACAACATCCCTGCAAAGTAGGTTAGTCTGAAAGATGATGACTGCCGTAAGGCCCCTACAGTGACCTTCGTGGCTCAGTAGAAATTTAAATTCAGGTCGAAGTCTGATTTTCTGTTTATTATACCACTGGCTCTTTTAATGGAAATAGGATATGCCCCAATATGAATTGTCCCCCCCAAAAAAGGATGTGTCGGGGTGCACAGGACCCATGGAGGCACTCCTCCTGAAATGGAAATGGACTGACAGCAGTTTCCAAATAGGAGGGGGTCACAGGAATGGCAACCATTTTGTGAGGCTACAGGGAATGGTCTGCTGTTTGTGCCTGAGCTGTGAGTTTTCCTTCCTCTCTCTGTGTGTGTGTGTGTGTGTGTGTGTGTGTGTGTGTGTGTGTCATGGGGAGGGGACCTAAAGAAAACAAAAGATGAGAAAGTGTATATGGGGCTCAGGGGATTTAGTATACCAACAATCACCATCAAACTTTTAATTTACCCTGCAGTAATAATGCCTCATCAGCTACCTTCCACCAAGGGTCCCGTGAATTCTCCTCTGCTTCCTCCAAGGCTTTATTTATTGATATAATCAATAATTCAGAGAAATCCTATTTTAAAATACTTACAGCAGAATTTCTCCCAGAGGTTTTTCCAAAAGAAACCTCCTCACTAATGAAGCAGTACAGAGGGAAACCCACCCCTGATATGTAGAACTGAATTTGTATAGATAGTGTATAGATAGGATCTTTCATAGAGGTAGGGTGACCATATGAAAAGGAGGGCAGGGCTCCTGTATCTTTAATAGTTGCATAGAAAAGGGAATTTCAGCAGGTGTCCTTTGTATGTGTGCTGCAGCACCTGGTGAAATTTCCTCTTCATCACAACAGTTAAAGCTGCAGGATCCCTGCCCTCTGATGTATCTAGTCAACAGGGCAGGGAATTTCGGCAGGTGCTGAATGCATACAAACGATATCTGTTGAAATTCCCTTTTCAATACAACTGTTAAGGATACAGGAGCCCTGTCCTCCTTTTCATACAGTCACCCTAATAGAGGAGTAAATACTTTTAGGCCACATACATTCCTGTACCCACTTACTTGGGAGTAAGCCCCACTGAACATTAGTTCTAAGTAGACATGTAGAATTGCACTGCGAAGAACGTCAGCATAGTCATTCTTGGGACTTCAATGAGGACAATCTCTGCAGGTTAAAGTCACTGATCCAACATGCTTGATTGGTGTAGATGTTTCATCACTTGTATTCTCTGTCATTGGTCTCTCCTACCCCTATTCACATTAAGCCACCTCACATCTGACCAATTCATTCGAGCCATCAGCTGCCATGTCACGATAATGGTTTGTTTGCAGATAATTGAGAATAAAATGTGAACATGCCAAGAAGATATGCACAGATGGCTACTTAGAGGACATTGAGCATAGCTGAATGAGTAGCCCATGCTTGCAGTGTAGAGCAATGACAAATCAATGATCCTTGGCCTTCAAATCAAAAGGCAAGCATGCTGCTTTTGAAAACTATGGGTTGCATTCCAAGTAGGGTGACTATATGAAGAGGAGGACAGGGCTCCTGTATCTTTAACAGTTGTACTGAAAAGGAAATTTCAGCAGGTGTCTTTTGTATATATGGGGAACCTGGTGAAATTTCCTCTTCATCACAACAGTTAAAGCTGCAGGTGCCCTGCCCTCTTCTAAATCTGGTCACTCTAGTATAGCTCCTGCACCTTTAACTGTTGTGATGAAGAAGGAATTTCACCAGGTTCTCCATATATACAAATGACACCTGCTGAAATTCCCTTTTCTAGGCAACAGTTAAAGATACAGGAGCCCTGTCTTCCTTTTCATATGGTCACCCTAATTCCAAGTCTACATTCCATTCATTTCAATGGGTCTAATCTATGGGATAGATACAACTAATTGTTCTCTTTTTCATGGGATTTTTCATACACCATCGTCTTCATCTTCTTGCTGTCAGTTATACAAATGTGTATGGCAGCTGCAGATTAACTGTGTGTTTTGAAAATATAAATGTTAGCCTGAAGATTGCTTCTTTTTATCTGTAATTTATTAAAATGTGTAGTGTAAATATACGTGGCTCAGATACACACACACTACACTTTACACTGGGGCAGCGGGGGCGACACCCTTTCAATAGGGAGGTTATGGACTGGGTTGTGTATTTTTCAATCACAAAGATGTGCTTTTTTAGCTAAGAAAATTAAAAAGGTGAGATCTTAGTAAACACACTTAACATATTTAAGCTACAGTTTGGCATGAATGTTTAGTAACATGCAATAAAGGGGGATTCAACTTTCAATTGATTTGATTGAGCTTTTATTTGTTTTGTGGGGATAATGCAGCCCGCCTTTAGACAAAGGCCTTTGCCTTTCAAGGACAGCCATTATACAAGAATGCAGCTCTCTGCTGTGAATTCACAAAGCAAGCAAGCGGAGGCATAAATAAATTAAAGCTTATGAACACCCAATGGAAGCTATGAAAGCTGTCGTACATGTGCTGGCAACATTTGACTAGACCGGACACCTTTCGCCTAAGATCTGACAAGTTATTTCTAATTCATTTATGACAATCACACACATACTGTTTTACAGTTATGATGGCGTGATGTTTTTAGATTTCTTAACTGTTTTCAATTTTCAGTTATTTTTATCTTGTTATGTTACCTTTTAACATAAACCGCGTAGGGATTTTAATATATTAAGTGGAATAAAAAGATACCACATAAATATTTATTTATTTGTTACATTTCTATACCGCCCAATAGCTGGAGCTCTTAGCCTTTACTTTTCTTTTCATTTATCTCCACCAGCCATCAGCTTCTGTTTAGGTGCACACAGCCTCACTTGTTCCCTAAGCCAAATCAATCATCTACTTCCTGCATAGCAGCTATGGTCACTTTTGCAGTTTGACAATGCACCTTATGCTCCAGTCTCCCTTTGTACCAGCCTTATGCATTGTTGGTCCTACTGAAGGAATGGTGGGGCTAAAGTTCTTGTAATAGAATAGAAAAGAGAGGGTGAAATCCTTATCATATTGAAGCAGCTAGTATGCTGACATCAGTACTGCTAAAACCAGATATCTCCAGTATATTATACTGTTTACAAGCCTACCATCAGGGATTTTACTGAGGCAATGGGCCCATCATTCCAGATGCTCTTAAAAGAACTAACATCTAAACTTTCAGACATTCCCATTCAGTTACAATGAAATAAAATGTAAAACTTTACTGGGGTATCATTTTATGGCAATTCCAAAGGAAACTGCCATAAACATCCACAAGTATACAAGTTTCTCCATTGCATTTGCCCGTCCCATCACATAACAAATCGCCAAACAGTTTTCTGAACTGTCCTGTTGCAAATCAAATTGTTTTATGTTTAGAACAGCATTTAATAACACACTCCATGAGTGCTTTAAAGTTAACATTTTGTATTCAGAGTGATTAATGGCACCATATTGTATTTCAATTACTACAAGATAGGTCTTGGTAATAAACAGTGGCAATAATATTCACATTAAGCCAATAAAAAGCATCTGCAATGTGTAATGTATAAGAGCTGTTATCACAACATAATTTGATGGCATCATACAATGAATTATCAGCATGGTTACAGGAAAATCCAGGTCCTGATCATTGAGTATGCAAGCCTTATTTTCATTAATTTATTCTCATGTACTGCAAGGGGATTATATATCTAAGCCTAAAATAGATATGAAAGTAAAAGGAGCATTAGTACTGTAAAATATGATTTAGTCATGTGCAGAACTAGAAAGCTGTGATCGTAAAAGCACTTACCCATTGAACTCAATGGAACTGACTTCTGAGTAGGCAGGTACAGGATGGTGCGTTTTATTTTTTAACAGTGGCATCCGTATTAGAGTGAGATAAAAATGCCACCTAAAAGTGGCAAGACTGACCAAAATATAAAGAAGTAAGCTACAGGGAGAGAAATACAGGAATGTCCATGCAGAAGAAAAGAAAGGAGAGATTATGAAGGGCACTTTAGCCTTTGCAAATGAGTTGGGGGTTACTTAATTAGACTACTTTCAGTATATACGTGTGCAATCCTATGCACATTTAGACAAACAAAAAGTATAAAGTAACTTTGTAAGAGGTGATTTGGAGTGGGAAATCTCCAGGTGGGGGAAGGTGTTGCTGAATCCTTTCCCAACCCACTACATGATTTGCATAATTAGGAAATGGTTTGCATAACATGTAAATAAAGTAACACTATTCTCTCCACAAACAGCACCCCTGAGGGCTACATATATTGCCCTCTAAGTGCAAGGAGCCTCCAAGGCCGTTTCTACACCTGCCTTTTTTCCAGGGATCATCCCTGTGCATGCAAATGATACAGAGGGTAGGGTGACCAGATGGAAAGGAAGACAGGGCTCCTGTATCTTTAACAGTTGTATTGAAAAGGGAATTTCAGCAGGTGTCATTTGTATAAATGGGGAACCTGGTGAAATTTCTTCTTCATCACAACACTTAAAGCTGCAGGTGCCCTCTTTTAAATCTGGTCACTCTAGTATAGCTCCTGCACTTTAACTGTTGTGATGAAGAGGGAATTTCACCAGGTTCTCCATATGTACAAATGACACCTGCTGAAATTCCCTTTTCTATGCAACTATTAAAGATACAGGAGCCCTGTCCTCCTTTCCATACGGTCACCCTAACACAGGGGATCCCAGAAGCAGGCAGGGATGATCCCTCCATTTTCCTGGGATAATCCTTGGGTGTAGAAAGGGCCATTGATGCTTTTAGGGGAGAAAACAAGTTCGAAACCTGAAACTATATTCTGAGAGTCAAGTGGACGGTTTCCTTCCTCCCCGTGTTCCCTAGAGCTTTGCATTCGAAAGGAACAAAGGAGTGAACTGAAAAGGGGCCAGGGCAATGGATTGTCTGAGCGTGAATTGTTGAGCCTATCACACCTCTGGATACAAGGAAATCAGGCTTGATGGCTGGGTCATCAAGGGGAAACAGGCTACATGCCAGAGCTATTATGAAAATACTTGACAATACTTAACTCAGATGAGAAGGAAGGTACAAACTTTTGCCAGAGTCTCCAGATGCTACATGCACCTATTGGGATTTTCTTGGTCAAAGTTCTCCACACACCTTTCCATGCAACCCTGGTGCATCCTGTTATAAAGAATTGTGTTGACAAATAGCGAAGGATAGTTAAAGACCATGTTCTGTTCACTGCATTTCTGTTAAGAACCAGATGGTCCCATGTATCTGACCTTATCAAACCACATAATGCTGTTGTTGCCCGCGCCCAGCGTGCTAGCCCTCATGATAAATCTCGGCGATTGTGTAATTAGTGCAGGAGACACTAAGGCAACAGGCTAACAGATACTTCTCCCAGCACTTCTGCTTTCATGCTAAGGCGAATAGCTCCCAGGTAGACCTCATTTGTCTTCTACAGCTTCCCTGACTTGTCGAGATTATATTGCTGTACAATCATTCCCGCTAGAGTTTTATACACCCCAAGAACTTGCACTGGATTGATACTGGATTGATACTGATTTTTGAAACTGGAAATAAAATTAAAAACAAAGAAATAGAAAACAAAGGCTCACCATTTAGGATGGTGTCATGAATATTAGAATTTATGGAGGATTTTAATTGGTTATATTGGCGCCAAAGAGGGACCTGTCCTATTTTGTATACATTTACTCTGTACAGCACCATGTACATTGATGGTGCTATATAAATAATAATAATAATAATAATAATAATAATAATAATAATAATAATATCATTTAAGGAAATACATGTAGAGTTTTTCGCCACCTGAATGAATCTATAGACTTTGTGTCTAATCCAGTTTGAAACACCACCAGCTAATGTGAATTTATCATTATAAATAAATGATGCAAGTAAAGAAACATTTAGGGGGAAATATTCTTAAAGCTATCCCAAGCTAACATAACAGCAGTAATGCAGGGGTTATAGTTAGTTATTGATTTTCTTTTTACTATACCATGGCAATATTGAAAGAGGAACGTTGGCATATTTTTGCTCTATCACATACCATGGTATGCATACTATGGTATGTCCATTGTGCAAGCACCTTTAAACGGGTTGCATTGTAATATGCTATCATATTAGGAACTTTCAGTCTTCCTTTTTCGTAAGATTTTTCTTAGGTCTTTATCGATACTCTTGGTTTCTTCCCTTCCCAAATAAAATCTAATAATATGGCCTGCCATTTCTTTAATGTTTTTAATGGTACTTTGTTGTTTATTCGTTCAGTCGTTTCCGACTCTTCGTGACTTCATGGACCAGCCCACGCCAGAGCTTTCTGTCGGCCGTCGCCACCCCCAGCTCCCCCAAGGTCGAGTCCGTCACCTCCAGAATATCATCCATCCATCTTGCCCTTGGTCGGCCCCTCTTCCTTTTGCCTTCCACTTTCCCTAGCATCAGCCTCTTCTCCAGGGTGTCCAGTCTTCTCATTATGTGGCCAAAGTCCTTCAGTTTTGCCTTTAATATCATTCCCTCAAGTGAGCAGTCTGGCTTTATTTCCTGGAGTATGGACTGGTATCATCATATTTTCAAAGATGAACAATATTCTGGGTGTAATGTTCATCTTGATAATAGCTAGTCTGCCCATCCATGAAATTCCCATGGAAGGACATTTTTTAAAAAATCTGCAGTAACAGAGTCAAATAAAGGCTGATAGTTACATGGATATAGTTCATCTATTTCTGGAGTTAGCCTAATACTTAGATGTTTCACTGGCTTATGAGTCCACTGGATTCCATATTTGGCAGCTATCATATTCTTAGTTTCCAATGGAATGTTAAGATGTATTTTACGGTTTTGAGTGTTTTTTGTTTGTTTTGTCAAATGCCCAGAGAGCTTCAGCTAATGGGTGGCATAGAAATGTAACAAATAAATAAATAAATGTTTTTAAAAAAACAAAAAAAAGCAGAAAGAAACAAAGGAAGAGAAATAGGAGGGGGAGGGGGAAGAGTCAAAGATCAACGACTTAATGCCCACCTGTGCGCCACATCTTCTTCAATCGCACTCCTCAAACCTCCTATGTGACATACAGAAGCTTTTCAACGAGATGCTGAGAAGTTGGAGCACATGCAAGCATCTTTCATTATGAGACACCACTGCGCTTGCTACCACGGTGAAGGTTGAGAGGTCCAAGCAGGTGGGATTTATCCAATGACAGAAGACAGGGCAGTTTCAGGCATCAAAACAAGCAAGGCACGGCTTCAGCAATGAAAGACATGTGCGGGGAAAGCCTTGCCTCTGCTCAGCAAAAGGAGGTTGATTTCTAAGCAGCTTTCAGTGAGCCAGATATATTTTGTATATCTGTTTTTAATGTTCACTGTTTTTAACTCTTGTAAACTGCCCAGAGAGCTTCGGCTATGGGGCGGTATATAAATGTAATGAATAAATAAATAAACATTGAGCCTTGGCTTGTCATGAAAGGCTGTCTTCCCTGCAACAGAATATCCGGGAGTCGTAGCGTCTCTACCATTCTCGGAGCATTTCCTTATTAAAAGTGAGACGTATTCGGGAGCCACCTCTTCAACAGCTTGTTATCGGGAACAGAAGAGGAGAGAAATCCCCAAGGATGGAGAGACAATTTGGTAACAGGCTCCGGCAGATTCCAGCTGTAAGGAATTTCCTTCAACTGAGAGAAAAGAACAAGGCTGTTTGAAGGAATCGTTCTAGCCCAGCCTTCCCCAATCTGGTCCTTCCAGATGCACTGAACTACAGCTCCTATCATCCCCATACAGCATGGGCAATGGGAGTTGTAGTCCAGGAAATCTGGAGAGTACCAGGATGGGAAAGGTTGGCGTAGTCCACAGGCCATCAAAGGATACAGTAATATCAATGTTGCACAGAGAAGACAGTCACACCAAATGCCTTGTCAGGTGTCCTCTAGTGGGAGCATCGCACGGAAGCTTGTGTAGTGCAATATCCTCGAAAGCCGGTCTCAGAATGCTTTAGGATTAAGCAAAAGGATTATTTCTTTAATCCAATAAAATGTGGACGCTCTGGGGATGGAACTTGCAAAGGCAGAATTCTAGAAGGCTAACTATATACCGTATTTCTTCGACTGTAAGACGCCATCGATTGTAAGACGCACACTAATTCCAGAACCACCAACAGGAAAAAAACAACCCTAAGGCACACCCGCGATTCTAAGACGCACCCCATTTTTAGAGATGTTTATATGGGGGGAAAAGTGCGTCTTAGAATCGAAGAAATAGGGTCTGCCGAAGACTCACGTGGGATGTAGCTTTTCAGAACGCATGATGAAATGTTGCCCCCCACAAAAAGCTTCCAGGCTATAAAACAATGGCTTGTGCTGGAGATGCTAGCTTTGTAAGTGCAAGGACTGGGAGGGCATTCAATCATGTGACACACACCCCTTTCCAAACACTCATGCATTCTAAAGTGGTACAGTCCTAAGAAAGCTAGGCCACATCAATCTTCCGAGCATGTGGACAGCATCTCAGACAGCAACTAAACCCCTCCTGCTTTCTGAAATGATACAGTGGATTTACTATAGGAACTAAGCCAAAATCCCCCTTGCTCACAAGAATCCCATCCCCTTGAGACTGATTTTTGCTAGGTTTAGCTCATAATTTTTAAAGAGGAAAAACAACATGTCTGCACCTTTCTGCCCACCACCTCGCCACCATGCATACAAGCAGTGTGCTGGCCCACAGTGGGGTATCAATCTAAGTCCAGGCATCCTCCAGGAATATCAGAGATTTGGGGAGCACTCTGAAGCAGAATATGGAGCTATCAAAAGCTACTTTCTGTGGATTGGTGCAAGACAGAGAGGTTCAGAGAGTGGCGAAAACTTGTTTTAAAAAGTAATACCCCGGAGATAGACCGTCAATTAAAAAGCAGCAGGTTAAAAATGTGGGCCTGCGAAGACTTTCTTGCCCTAGAAAACTAGATTTCAAGCAGGGTCTTTTTCCCTCTTCACAACTCAAGTAATGAGATGGTAGAGCAGAAATTCTTCTAGCAATGTTAATACTGCTCTTCCCTTCCTGCTTGTTAAGCTGCGTGGCACATTTGCTTATATCAAAAAGAGCTTAAGAGGACACTCTAGAAAACCTAATGCATGAAAATGCCTCAGAGTCAGGGGGAAGAAGATAGTTACCTCAATAAAAAATGTCATTTAGTGAAGGGGGGAGGAATAAAGTTTGACAAGGAGGTGAGAGTTGAGGAGGAAGCTATCAAAACACAGAGGAAATTAGGGGGACTTCAAGGGCCTGGAAGAAAGGCCTTGATTTTGGGAAAGGAAATTGTGTCTTTTATTGCATTGTACTGTTTATTGAGATTTTAGTTCTCTGTTCAAATCAAATCCAAAGAAGTGTAACATTCTCTCTTGGGATAAAAAAGAGAGAGGTTAAGTTAAAGAAGGTAATATATTTATAAGGCCCAATTCTCATTTCACTTCACAGAATCACAAAGACAGTAGATAGTTATAGCTAGGGACTTGCGAAACCATCCTTAGAAATTTGAGCCATCTTTTCGAAAGCTTGCCTAAAACTTCCTCAGATGTTTCATCACAGCAGGAACTTCCAAACTAATTTTAAATTTGGCATAATGCAAAATTAAAAAAAAACCTAGGGGTGTGTCTTCAATAGACATATTTAGAAAAACCTCTGTTGCCTTACTTCATAACTCCTCAGATGTTTCACCTAGGGGGAAGCCTTCAAATTTACTTCAAATTTCACTTTATGGTAACTCTAGTTTAGCATGCAAGATGGTACAAAATGTGATAGTCTTCCTCCTGAAAGTGGTGGGACTTTGGAAACATCTGGAACCAGAGCCTGAATATTTTTTATATATTTTCAGAAGCAAATATATTTTGGTTTTGACCTAGAAAGCCCTAAACAGTGGGACAACCCAGAGGCACAGACTTCCCCATTGTTCTACCATGGATTTTATACAGTCCTCTTGGCAACACTTTCTGTCAAGTCAAGCCATGGCATGAAGGCAGAAGGCTGTTTTTTCTCAATGGCTGCTCTACATTTGTGGATCTCTGTTAAGCTGAAGAAGCACCAAGGGCAAAATATGTTGGTCAACGAAACAAATGGCTGATTCCAAATGGTGCGGAATCTTCATGCTGGAGTACATTAAAATGCTGCATGGATGAACTTCTGTTGACTTTTTATAGCTAGCCAAAGCCTGAACTATTACATACATCCTATTAAATCAGCAGGCCATGCTTGAACGTAAACAGGTTTGGGATTAGGTTGTGAGGAATCACCAGATGAGCCTTGAGATCCCTTTCAGTCCCAGCAATTCTGAAGCAAAGATTTCACAGAATGACAAGGCAAGTTAATGAAGTCATTCAATTAGAAGTGACCAAAACAATGGAGTTCTGCAATAAGTTAAATTCATTACCTAGGTATAAAAATGAACATTTACCCTAAGTTTTTAAAGGAAAAAACCTCAATTACACCTGTAAGGCAGGGTGCAGAACCTTAGGCCCAGAGATGCCAATCCAGCCCTCCTGACGTTCTTCAGAAGGCTGTGCCCCCCTTCCCCTGACCTCATCCTATTGACTCCCAATCATTTGGTGGCTTTCTGGTGTTTGCGCAGTTTTCTCCATATTCTAAAAGGTTGAAATGTATCTCACTGGCAGTAAGAGCTTTAAGCTACAAGATGCTGGTATTTTGGTCCCACACTACTTTTGCCTTCTGCCCCACCCACCACTGGAGAGCTTCTCCGAATGATACACTAGAGGATTTGGTGGTGGTAGTGGCAGCAGCGAGGTCTCTGGCATAGGCATGCGCAAGGGGAGTGCTGGGTGTGCCCAGGCACACCCTAAATGTCTCAAACAAGTGTCGAATTGGGGGGGGCATTGAATAGGAGTCCAGATGCAGTGGGAACAGTCCTCCAGCTGCCTGGCTGCCGTCCAACATGCCACTGCTCCTGGCAGCAGGAGCAAAAAGGAATCACTCTGCCAGGAGCCTCCCTGCTGGGAACCATGCTTCAAAGAATCATAGAATAGTAGAGTTGGAAGGGGCCTATAAGGCCATCAAGTCCAAACCCCCACTCAATGCAGGAATTCACCCTAAAGCATCCCTGACAGATGGTTGTCCAGCTGCCTCTTGAATGCCTCCTAGTGTGGGAGAACCCACAACCTCCCTAGATAACTGGTTCCATTGTCGTACTGCTTTAACAGTCAGGAAGTTTTTCCTGATGTCCAGCTGGAATCTGGCTTCCTTTAACTTGAGCCCATTATTCTGTGTCCTGCACTCTGGGAGGATCGAGAAGAGATCCTGGCCCTCCTCTGCGTGACAACCTTTTAAGTATTGGGAGAGTGCTATCCTGTATCTCCTGAATCTTCTCTTCTCCAGGCTAAACATGCCCAGTTCTTTCAGTCTCTCTTCATAGGCCTTTGTTTCCAGACCCCTGATCATCCTGGTTGCCCTCCTCTGAACACGCTCCAGCTTGTCTGTGTCCTTCTTGAATTGTGGAGCCCAGAACTGGACACAATACTCTAGATGAGGCCTGACCAGGGCCGAATAGAGAGGAACCAGTACCTCACGTTATTTGGAAGCTATACTTCTATTAATGCAGCCCAAAATAGCATTTGCCTTTTTTACAGGGGGGGGGGATCTCCCAAAGGCTAATATCGCCTCATAAGCCCCTCCTCTGGCCAGTGTCACCTCAAAGCCCCACCAATGTCGGGGCTTGAGGAGAGGCCCGCAATGTTTCATAAATAAATGAATAAAAACAATATCTTTTATGTTCACCTTTAAAAATAAATAAATAAAATTCCCTGGGTGCACACTCTAATGAAATGTGCTGCGCACACCTATGGTCTCTGGCCATGATATATGAGAGACCTCTCCCTCTCCAGCTGCCATTGGACGAGCTACTCCGACAGCAGATGCAAAGATCATGCAAAGAAGGATGAAGCCAGAAGAGACTGCAGGGGAAGGGGAAAGATGAAGAGTGTAGGTGGAGCTCCAGTGGAACAAAGGACAATGTGAGGAGGTACGTAACAGATGGAAGAGAAGCTGAGGTATGGGGGCAGGGAACAGAGGTGACCTTCAGAAAATGAAGGAGATAACCAGAGGAGCGATCAAACTGGCTGAGAGGTGCAGGTGGCTAGAGCTGAAGAGACGAGGAGGGCTGAAGTTAGAACCTAAGAAGTGCCCTGATGCTGGATCAGACCAAGGGTCCATCTAGTCCACCACTCTGTTCACACAGTGGCCAATCAGCCAGGGATGAACAAGCAAGACATGGTGCAATAGCAGCCTCCCACTCATGTTCCCCAGCAACTGGTGCACACAGGCTTACTGCCTTGAATACTGGAGATAGCACACAACCATCAGGGCTTGTAGCCATTGATAGCCTTCGCCTCCAAAAATTTATCCAACCTCCTTTTAAAGCCATCCAGATTGGTGGCCATCACTACATCCTGTGGTAGAGAGTTCCATAATTTAACTCTGCGCTATGTGAAGAAGTCCTTCCTTTTATTCGTCCTGGATCTTCCACCAATCCGTATCATAGGATGACCCCGGGTTCTAGTATTTTGAGAGAGGGTGATAAATGTCTCCCTATCCACATTCTCCATACCATGCTTAAGTTCATGCTTTGATTCAAAATAACCAGCCAAATTTTGGACTCAATGGTTCTACATTAGAAAATGACATTCTAAGCCCACGTGAGCCCTTCATTGGCCACGGAATTGCATCTATATTAGTTAATTCCATGACGCCTCTACGTGTGAGAATTTTACAAGGCACGTCTACCATAAGCCACAAAATCAACAGTTCCCTTTTACACTTGCAAGTCCCAGAGCACAGTTCATGCAACTGTGCTGAACATTGAAGGCAATTTTGCATTATCCGGCTTGTCGGCATACAAAATTGTCAATCCTAACCCAATTCTGTTTGTTTGCTTAATGGAATTTCTTTGCCATCACATGTACTTCTCCCACCCCCAACTTTTTGCTGCTCTTGAAGGACCGGACCACTGCTTGTCTACTTGCAACCCTGGAAGGATTCATTCTCCCCCCTCCCCTGTCCAAACCAAGAAACAACACACTCAGCCAGGTCTGAAGACAAGGACCATCAGCACAGCCCTACCCTTCACTGGGTGTTACAAATAGCATGCAACTATATTTTTGACCTATGTACATTTTCTTCCTTCCTTTTTTTCTGCAGGACTGCAGTTTGTATTAGGGCAGGAATGTTGCAATGCAACTGTTACAAAGCCAGATGACTGGCCAGCATGGGGCACATTTAGCAACTAAAAATTCCCTTTTTTAAAAAAAAAGGGGGGGATGCGGGGGAGGGGGTTGGTCAAAGCTCTGCACATCTTCTAACCAGTCCAGGCTGGATAGTGGAAGTAAATACGATCTCTTAGAAACCTTCAGAAAGGAGAGCTTGTACGTGCGCACGTGCGCGTGTCTGACTGCTGGAGCCAATCAATCCTCTCGCCTGCCGCCAATCCTGAGCTCCGCATTCACTCCGAATGCAAACTCCCTTCTCTCCCCACCCCCCACGCGAAGTTTGTGGAAGCAGATGTGGCCCATGCGAACCATTTATGGAAAAACTCAACCCAGCCTGTTCACGTGCTGACTTCAAATGCGTTGCGCTGGGAGAGTCTCGCAGGCTTCTGAATCCGTCGGCTCAGATGGATTCTGGCACCAGGCGGCAGTTGCGTTCTGATGAATCCCGGCTGCTTTTCATTCACCCTGTGCCGCCACAACAGGTCTCCGGACCTCTTCTTACCAAAGACCTCTGCTACAGCTGAGCATTTCTGGGGGCGGCGGAAGAGGAGGCGTCGCCTGCCTTAGAGCGCCCAAACTTTTTCTGGGCGCTGCAAGGTCAACCAACGCGGCCCGGCCGAGTTCAAAAGGGGGGGGCGTTACTCCCACATAAGCGTATACAGGACCGCAGCCTAAAGAGCCTGACAGGTCGTGTACACCCTGCGGACAGGCTATCTGGCAGATGTCAGTGGGTTTAGTGTTCACAAAGTAGTACCAAATGCTCAGGGATAACGAGCGTTATCCCGCCCCGCTCTGTGCAACTTTCTTGGGTTTCAAAAGGGGAAATTGGACTAAGCTCTGAAATGGAACGAGCGGCGACCAGTTTGAGGAAGAGAGAAGCCCTCTTTCCCTCCCCCCCCCAATCGCCTCTCCCCGCGTCCTTGCGCCCACAAGCTCTGGCTGCGGACCGGGCTTCCTGCTGTCATTTCTCCCCATTTTCCAGGCTTGCTGCCGGTTGTTTTTTTCCCCGCTTGGTCGTGCAAAGAGGCTGCCGGCTGCAGTGGAAAGACAACCCCTGATGCCTCCGATGCGCCTTTTGACATTTGCATGCATCGGCTCTAAAGCACCGCTCTGCAAAGTGCGCCCTCCGACCGCGGCACTATGGCACTGCCGCCGCGTCTCCCTCTCCCAACCCTGGCCAGGCAGCAACCAGCCCTGCCCCTTTATATAGCGCTCTAAAAATAGCTCCCCTTACACTGCCTTATAAGGCGGCAGTCGGATCGAGCCCTCGCCCAATCGCTCCGGCACTTCCGTGCCGCGTCCCGCCTCCTTCCCATGGCCGAGCGCTGGGATTGGGCGTCAGTGACTTCATGAGCGGCCCTCTCGGCCCTCCCCCTGTTTACCTTACATGGTCACGCGCTGCCTTAATGGACAGATCCCACGGCTGCGCGGAGAAAGGCGAAGGGGGCTGGAAAGGGGGAGGGGCTAGGGACTTTGGAGGAGAGGAAGGGAGGAGAGGAGGGGAGGGGGAAATGGGAGCGCGCGCGCGCAGGGAGGGAGCGCGCGAGCGAGAAAATGCAACCTCCCAAAAATAAAGCGCAAAGATTGCATTCAGCAGCGAGCAGCAATGCAGAAATAGATGGCAGTCTCGTGTCAGTGAGTTTGCATCCCCCCCTCCCCTGCCCTGGTCCAAGAGCTGGAGTCAGCAACAGAGCTCTGGAAAGCAATTGCTTTTTTTTTTCTCCCTTTCTCTTACTACAAGTGGAGAAGTCCCCCCTCTTTGGTTGCCTGGCTGACGGCTTGCACTGTACATCTATCCCTTCTCACTGGGTTGTTGATGGGGCTCCTTTCCTTTACCCCCCTCCTTCCTCCACTCTGGTTCCTGCCTTGATCCCCCCCTTCTCTCTGTGTGAAAGTGTAACTACAATATATATATATATATATCACAAACAAAAACAAACAAAAACAGAGGAAAAGGACATCTGGATTTATTGCTCTTAAGGGTCTTTCCCCCCCTCCTTTTTAATGAACAGAACTAAAACCCCGTCACGAAATTGCAGACACAAACCCAAAAGAAAAGGATTGGAGTTTGTTGTTTTTTTGCTCGGCAGAAGCAGGAGCAGCAGCAGCAGCAACAACAACATGGATGTACTGGCTAGTTATAGTATATTCCAGGAACTGCAGCTTGTCCACGACACCGGGTACTTCTCAGCTTTGCCATCCTTGGAAGAGAACTGGCAGCAGGTGAACCATTTACATTACTCCTGTAAATCTCTTAAATGCAGACACTGATGAATTGGAGCTGCTTTTCTGCTTTTAATATTTTCTCTCGTCTAGGTTCCCCCCTCCCGCTTTTTTTTTTTAAAGAAAGCAACACTGTCATAAATGTCATCATTAACAAAGTGGTCAGTTTCAAAGCTGTTTGCATTAAATCCTAAATCTTATAATCATAAATCAGGGAGCATATGGGGGTTGGTGGAAGTTCTTTTGAGTCTTTTCATATTATATTGTGGGTTACTTTGAAAGAAAGCCTGTGTCCCCTCTTTTTTTCTTTTTAAGTAAGGGGTAATTGGTTTCAACCAGTGTTGACAACTGACAGCTGGTGAAAACGGAATAGATTTTTCTGATTTTCAAGATAATTGGTGTGTCAGTGCAAGCCACTTGCTTTATTGGAGTGACTTGATTGCACAAGCCAGGAACTTACTGCAATAAAAATGATTTATTTGTGTGTGTGTTTTTGGAGTTTCTACCTTTTTTCAAAATCTCCCTTAAAAAAAGAAGAAAAAAGTCTGGATTGATAATATTGGCTTAGAACAATGACACCCCATGCTTGTTTCTGCACACCCATTAAAGAGTTTAGACACCGGAGGGGTTAAGAAATGCTTCCAAAGAGGGAAATTGGGTAACGAGGTTAAACTGAACTAGTAGACAGGAGAGTGAAAGAAGGGACTTGTGTGAAATCTGTGATTAGCCTAAATGCAAAGATTTGGAAAGCGTATGATTAATACAAAGATTTGGAAAGCGTATGATTAGAAATAAAACTATCAGCTGGGATGGTGCAATGTAGGTGGAGATGAAAGCTCTTAAAAGTGGTTCCACATTAGGGCAAGATCATACCTAAGCAGGGCTATAAATTGGATTACTAGGTTTGATTATACATCTAATAAGGTTCTTTAGTGTTCTGCAAGCTACTGTCTTTTGTGGGGAGGGAGGCAGAGAACCCTGGCCTGAGTAGTTAACTAAACAGGTGTGTATGAAGAAGCATGTAGCGGCTAATGTAACTTACACACCTCCATGTCATTTGTAAGGTGAATGAGATAATGAGTTGCTGGATTTTATCTTCCAGTCATCCAAATGTTATTGATTAGCATACATCTACAATGTGCCTGTGAGGTAGGTGTGTGTGTGTATATATATATATATATATATATATATATATCTGTATCTGAATGCACACACATTGTTGAATCTTGCTGTAGCTTGATATTTAAAGATCTCCCTAATATACCATGTCTAGTTTCAGCTTTCTTTTTGGGAAAGGGTATTTAGCAAAATACTTGGTGCAAATATTTCTTAGGCAAGTGGGCAGTTCAAATCCACTTTATTCTTAAAGGAAGAGGAGCCTTTTCTGTGTGCTTCCTCGTTAGGCATAGTCACTGATGAGTCACATCTGGTTTTCTTTATGTTTCTCCTTTGAGCAGCTGATTCAGTTGGAGAGGCGAATAATTCTCCACTTAACAGTTCTTCCAGTTTGCTTCCAACAGTGTCCTTGCTGTTGAATCAGTTGCATATTAATAACAGTCTAGACAGTTCGATGCGAGATAATCTGTTGACATAGCCAGCATGCCTAAGGCAGATAATGTATGGTTACACTTTGTAAGGTTATTTTACTGTAATGGAAGGAAGCTGCCAGTTTTTTTCCAATTCAAAGCCAAGTCTACTGTATATGTGGAGTTCAAAGGAGCAGGATGGTGGTGGTGTTTTTTTTTAAGAGTTCAGGTGTTTGTCCTAAATCCTTTTGTCATTTTTTTGGTTTTATTGAACCTTTTCATTATTATTTTTAGTTGCTATGTGAGCACATCACACTAATAATGTTTACCATTGATGCAGCATTTTTGAGTGTTCAAAGCATTCCATGTATACTATCTCAATAACCTTTACAAGCAGTCCTGTAAGGTAGGCCAGTATTATTACCTCGCTGTGTGTATTTGGGGGAGGGACTGAGAGATTATTGGCCTGCTACCCTAAAGACTCCTAATGAGGCTGAAGTGAGATTTGAACTGTTTTACAGTGCAATCCTATACATAACTCCTCTGAAGTAAATCCTATTTGAGTTCAATAGGGCTTAACCCATGTAAGTGGGGAAGAAGGTGAATGCAAAATGTTATTTGACACAATAATTCATCTACATACAAGCAATTTGTATATGAACATTTCTTTTCTTTACTTTTCCCTAATCACCATGATTACTAGGAGTGCATCTACAATAGCTAGGCCAAATATTTTCAACAATTATTTTAGGGTGTTGTTGTTGTTTTAGACGATATGGTCACGGAACCCATATATGCTTTTCGAAATTGGTTTATCTCCTGGATTTAGGAGGCTGCAGAATTGCCGGAAGCATCTCAGGCCCTTCTCAAGCGTTTTTCAAAACATTGCTTTTACTGAAATGTCATCTAGCACAGCATTAACACAACACATGTGGGGGTGAGGTGGGGGGATGACAAAGGAAAGAGGAGGGAGAAGTCTCTTTCCCAGGCTTCCCTTTGTCTTCTTGGCCAGATCTCAGCAGAGTTGGAGGAAGCTGCTCCAAAGGTTTGGCTAAGTAATAGGTTCCAGAAACGGCCTCTCAAAATGTAACTCTTACCAGTTTCCCCAGCATCTTCCTTTAGTCCTGGCCAGTTCTTCTGCCTTTGAATTCCTAAGTAGTGAAAAGTTGCAGTTCTGTTGTTGAAGGACAGCGCTGCAATTGGTTATTTCAATGATTTGAAACATCTCACTCAAATGAAATCCTCAACCCTTAGCAAATTCAGGACTCATGTTGCACTCATGTCCTGCCTGTGGATTTCCCGTGGGCAGCTGGTTGGCCATTGTGTGAACAGAATGCTGGAGTAGATGGACCTTTGGTCTGATCCAGCATCAGGGTTCTTCTGATGTTCTTACCAGCAAAGCAGAAAGTGCCTAGTTCAAATCTTAACTCAGACCATGACTTAATAGAGACACGATGTCAGCCCCAGCTTCCTACTTGCAATGTAGAAATTAAAAATGTAAGTCTAATTTCAGGGATTCTATAAGGGAATGTATGAAGTGGTTTGAGAGTATCTAGGAACTGAAGTGGTTTGAGCGTGTCTAGGAAATGCACTGCAGAAACATTTAAGAGTACAATCCAGCCAAAGCCGAGCAGTTTTGACATCTAAAACAGGGATGGGGATCGTGTGAGCCCTCCAGATGTGCTCAGACTGCAACTCCTATCAGCCCTAGGCAGCATAGACTATGGCGAGGGATGATGGGAGTTGCAGTGCAAGAACATCTGGAGGACCACACATTCTCCGTACCTGAGCTAAAGTCAAGTACTTAGTTAAATTTCTTCCACTGCAATCAATGGGACTTAAAAGTGCTTAATCAGGGGTGATCTTGTCCCAATTGTTGTTATGTGGATGTAAGGCTAATTGGTTTCGATGGAACTTGCTTCTTGAAGTGCTCAAGATTGCAGCTTTTTATTGCTCTGGTAGACTTTGGGTGTGCGTTAACAGCTGTGGAGAACTGGTACAGGGACACTGTATTGCACTAGAATCCTTCCTTTCTCTTGGCCTACTGTTTTGCCAGAAAAGTTACATGTAGTCAGCAAGTGTCATAACCAGAAAACCTACAGTACTGACTACAGCAATAACTCAAGCCAGTTGCTAAATAATCACTCTGCTGTCACCCGTGTCCTTTCTGACCCCTCCTCCCCATAGCTAAAGGAAGAGGAAGTTCTTGAGTCTGTGCTTCTGAGAATTAGTTGCATGGAAAGTTACAATGAGACAATTTCTGCAAAACATAGCCTGTTAAATGCAGAGTAGACAGACCTTTCGTTGGAAGAGAATTAATGGCCGTGTGTGTGTGTGTGTGTGTGTGTGTGTGTCAGAGAGAGAGAGAGAGAGAGAATATGTACTAATTTTAAGACAAATACATTTGGCATGTGCCATTGTTGCATACCTGAAAATAGAAGGGACAATTTAGGTAGGTTGATGGCTTTATTTGGATTGAAGTGGTGTAAAAATAGATAGGTTATGCCCATTAAACTGCGCTTTATGGAGTACAATGGAAATGTAATCAACTCTCAGCATTGTAGCAAGCATGTTCGCTTTTTGATAAAGTATCATTTTAGTTCTTTTAGCTAGAGCCAAAGTGGATTATGCTTGAATGCCAATATAGGCCAGTAGAATAATGTCTTTGGGTGGGTGGGGGGACGGGGCTAAGTTCAAGTCTCCCCATAGCCATGAATTTCCTTGGCAGCCCTGGACAAATCACTTTCTCTCTGATCTGGCCCACAGATCAGCCCTATATTTGTCAAAAAGAGCAAGGATCTCTTGTTTACCCTGCTGCTCACAAGTAAATAGAGATGGGAAGGTTTGGGAGGGGTTGGTGGGGGGTTGGATGTGAACTCCTCCCAACAGGAAAATTTCCCCCCTAAATTTTCCAAAAATCCCTGGAATCCCCCCCCCCCCCTGTTCCCCCACCCCAGGCCTTCACATCTCTATTCACAATGTTCTGACATATCTTTTCAAAGTCTTACACAAGACCCTTTCTTACAACAGGGACTGGAGTGAGCCAGAGAGGGAAGGGCTATAGTGAATGGGATCCTTGGCCCAGACATTGGTACTTATCAAAGAGATGTCTAAAATCATGAATGGAAAAATGTTTTATTGACAGGAACAGATTGTTATCTGTGGGTATCTGGTGCATTATATTAGGTTTACCACATGCTGTGATTTGTGTTCTTAATGGCTGGTGGATTCAGAATGTAAATTTAGAATAAATGTAAACAAGTGTGTGTGTGTGTGTGTGTGTGTGTGTGTATGAGAGAGAGAGAGAGAGAGAGAGAGAGAGAGAGAGATTTTAATGGAATCTAGAACTGTTACCTGTGAGGTGAGGTTGGGTTGAAGAAGGAGTAATTTTTGTTTCCGTTTACATTTCTTACTTGCACTAACTCCTGAGCTCAGAAAAGATCTAACTCCTAGGCTCAGGGAAGATGTGTTAGGCGCACACTAACATTTATTTAACCACACTAGCATTTATTTGATCACATTTGAAATTAGTGACATGCTGTTATGTCATTTATCTGCTATCTCTGTAATAATCGACTCACCTCCAGCTAGCAAGTTCCTCAAATATAATTTTAATAACACATGTATGTCCTCTGTCTGCAGCAACTCAGTATTACTCTAAGTCATTTCTCAGCCCTGTTTCCTGAGATCCTTTCAAAATGGCATTATTAGTAGAGATTGAATATAGGACCTTTTGCATGTTCTACCGCTGAGCCATGGTCATGTGGTGCAGGTTTCGTGCTCTTTGTTACTACGTGCCCCTCTCCAGGCTGAGCCCCTCTCCAGGCTGAGCCCCTCTCCAGGCTGAGCAAAAACTGAACGAATTGTGCAAAACAAGATTATACATTCAAATTGACTAATTGCATATTTCTGACAAGTTGTTGAATTTACAGTTGTTTAGTACAGTATTTGGGCAACAATGATGTGGAATTGAGGGTTGTTTTTTTGTTATTGTTAAAGAGCTCTATTTAGCTCTATTTAGCTCTATTTGACCTAAAGCAGAGATAGAATTTAAGAAGATGCAAAGCTGCATGGTTTCACGAATTCAGTGGATACTCTGAACAGCAGTTCACATGTTGTGGAAATTGGCAGGCATGTAACTGCAAATACCTAGAGTCTTTCTTGTACCGTATGGTAGTTGCAGTTGTCTGCCTCTATACATGGCATAATGACCCACAGTTAGCCATTGATTCCTGTAATATGCTCAGAAATTGGACGCATGAATATAATTTGCGCATTATGGGGAACACCATCTTGATGGCTTTTTTTTTTTAAGCAAATAAGGCAGTAGATAAATGTTAGTAAATAAATAAAAAATAGCTGGTCATTTCAGTAATATGTGTGAAAAGGCCTTTGGATTTTGTCTGGCCGAGCATCCTGGTGTGATGTGGTCCCCTCAAAATGACTGAATGCCTTAAATTAAGATCCTTCACCATAGGGAATGAGGTACGCTATAACTATAACCATGGTTGACTTGGTTTTTTTTACTGCAATGGAATTCCAAGTTCTTGCTGCTTCTGGACAGAAGAACGTTCTTTCTGTCATCATTAGATTTCTCCACTGGTAGGAGTTCTTATAGCTCACTGAAAGTATCTCTACAGCAGTAACATGTTAATTATATTATTTATCCTATAATGTCTCTTTCCTCCTGGTTTTTAATCACACATCAGCATGATTCACCAAGTTTTGTTTCCTTTTATAATGGGTGTGGTGAGGGGGATGTGGCACTGGCATAAGACTGGCTTTTGTCCAAGGCTTTTGATCTTCCTAAACCAGGGGATTTTTTAGATGTTGTGCTGAAGAACTTCCTAAGTAAAAAGGAGAGAGAGAGAGAGACCCTTTGGCCTGCCCAGAATTAATAATTACAAAATCCAGCCCAACAGCTGGCCTTTTGTCTTGCTTTGAAGCAAATGTACCTCCCCAGCATGGTGGGAAATTCTTTTGTATATTCTTCTTTGAAATTGGTGCTGATGGCAGCTTCCCTCCTGGGGCAAATGGCAGCTTCAGGGGTATGTGTGTGTGGAATTTTCATTGGGACCATAGCATGGAAGAAAACCATTACATTCATCTTCCTGCACATTGCAATTCCAATCCTAATTGCCCCTCCACAGCTGCTGCTTAAAGTCTGAAAGTTAAGCATGTTAATTGCATCCATGCAATTAAAACCATGGCCAGTTCTCAAGATCAAAATAAGCCACTCTCTGCCTGAACTTGCTTTGTTGTGTCATCCAAACCTGGGTGGCATGGCTTGTTGAAGGGGAAACAATTCTCCAAGAACCTGTGGCCTGTTGTAAGGTTATAGGAGAGTTGTTTTCCCTTCCAACCAGCCATGCAACCTTGGTTTGGATGACACAACAAGCCATACACTCACACATGCTGCATTCTAAATAAGCCACCATGGCTTATTTTGATTGTATGAACCAGGTCCAGGTCCAGTTTGGCTCTAGGAGGAGCTCACCATGCTGTGCTCTTGCACAGGAAGAGTTTTGAAAAATAATTTGTTTGGTATTTCATGTTAATAAGATGTAGTTGAACCGCCCAGAGAGCTTCGGCTATTGGGCAGTATAAAAATGTAATAAATAAATAAATAAACATACATTTACACAAACTTGGCCCAATTATTTACTTATTTATTTATTTATTTAAAATATTTATGTCCCGCTCTATATCACTAAGATCTCAGGGCGGCGTACAGATAAAAACATAAAGTATAAAACAATGAATATACACAGTTAAAAACAAATTAAACCATAATCCAAGTTAAAACAATATATAATTTAAAAGCATTAGATACAGTTAAAACGGTTAAAACAATGTGCCAGTGAGTTTAGCCATCAAAGGCTCTGTTAAAAAGCCATGTTTTCACTTGGCGTCGAAATGCAATCAATGTTGGCGCCAATCGGGCCTCCAAGGGGAGGGCATTCCACAGTCGGGGTGCCACCACAATTAACACACACAAACTCAACAGAAGGAAGAGGGAGATCCAGAAAATGCATCCGCCTTGCCTAGCAAATGACTACACTTTCCTCTTTGGAAATCCTAACAGCCTTCCCCAATCTGATGCCCTCCAAATGTTTTGGACTTCAATTCCCATCAGCCCAGCTAGCACCACCAGTGGTCAGGAATGCTGGGAGATGTAGCACAAAACAACTGGAGGGTACTAGGTTGGGGAAGGTTGTCATAACTAAGTATCAGAACTGTTGCCTGTGACTCTTAGGCGGTAAATCCTAGAGACACTTTACTTGTGATTGATCCCCAGTGAACACAGTGGGATTTACTTCTCAGTAAATTTGGATAAGATTGCTCTGTTAGTCTTATTGCTGGGGAGTGGTGGTCGTAATCTTGGGTAACCTACTCTGCTCCTCAGGTGGTATTACTGACTGATGATAATGCCTGTGAAATAGTCTGAAGCCTTGGCACTGTGGAAGTATTACAATGACACAACTAATCTAGCAGAACTCTCTTAGCCGTTAAACTGACTTACATTTGGCAGATGGGGCCATTTTGCTGGCTGGTTGAAATTTTTCCACTGCTACTGGAAAGGAATAAATCACGCCATACTACATTCTTTCCTCCTTGCTATCCCCCATTGTTCTAGAGTAATGGCATACTTGGCCACTCCATAAACGAAACTCATCTCCTTTAATATTGCTATTTCATCTTGGTTCCAGTCGCAGCAAAACACATTTCTAAGTGCTTATTGTACATCATGCCCCTGGGAGGAGAGCTTGCAGGAAGGGTTGACTTCCAAGAACAGCCACCTGTGTGGTGCAGGGTAGTGCAAATGACTACTAAATAAACTGAAAGGCTTCCTGTCACACATGCACACAAAGGGTGATGCATAGTCAAAGTACTCCAGGTAACCTTTGCTACAGAAACGTTATTATAGATGATGTTTTCTCTTGTGTTGCAAGTTTCTGGGGCACTGTGAAGGCACAAAGAAAGCCAGGAACTTTGTGTATAAATGGAGCTACTGAAAGCTGAAATGGAAACCTGGCTTTGTTGTAATAGAGTTGTGCATGGCCGTTGGATATTGGAAAAGGAAAACTACTCTCCTTATTAGTGCAGGGAGTGAGAATTTATGTCACTTCACTTAAAAATAAGGACCAAACAAAATTCTACCCCATCCCTATTTTGGAGCATGAGGTCCACAGAAAAAGCCTTGCCTAGGTTCTGCATTATTTATTCTTAAGAAATTAAATTTTGCTGTGCTTAGACCAAAGCCTATTCCATGGTGGTGGTGGTGCTACACTTGTAAACCAGTGACCCCCAGGAAGCCAGGTTCTGATTAATTTGAAGTGTTCTGCCAAAAAAAAGAAAAAAAGAAAAAAAGAAGCCATATTTTCTTAGGCATCTCAATCCAAATGGGGGCTGATGGTGGATGTGTGATGCCTGTGCTGTTATCCTTCAGTTTTTATCTTTGCTGATTTCTTTTAAAATGTGTTCATTTTAAAACATATTTCTATAGCTGTACATTGCCATGAGTAGTTTTCATAGAAAAATAATAGAGAATAATAGAGTTGGAAGGGGCCTATAAGGCCATTGAGTCCAATTTGATGGCCTTATAGGCCCCTTCCAACTCTACTAGGGTGACCCTATGAAAAGGAGGACAGGGCTCCTGTATCTTTAACAGTTGTATTGAAAAGGGAATTTCAGCAGGTGTCATTTGTATATATGGAGAACCTGGTGAAATTTCCACTTCATCACACCAGTTAAAGCTGCAGGTGCCCTGCCCTTTTAAATCTGGTCACTCTAGTATAGCTCCTGCAACTTTAACTGTTGTGATGAAGTGGGAATTTCACCAGGTTCCCCATATATACAAATGACACCTGCTGAAATTCCCTTTTCTATGCAACTGTTAAAGATACAGGAGCCCTGTCCTCCTTTTCATATGGTCACCCTAAACTCTACTATTCTTCTTAGTATTTTTAGTTGCTATTTTTAGGCCCTATCCCTTGTGCATGTCAACCTAATTGACATTAGCAACAGAACTTGAGAAGAAGCCCTGAGATGGAGTTTAACGATGTATGATCAGGATTGTATGGATGGTCCTTCAAATAAAATGGTTCCAAGCTGTTTTAGGACCTTAAAATGACTATCAACACTTTGAATCAGGCCTGGAAACTTATTGGCAGCCAGTTCAGCTGGTACAAATTTGGAGTTAATGTTTTCAGACTTCCTGGCCCCCACCAGCATAAAAATAAAATAAGCATAAAATGAAACAAATGGCAACAGGTAGAGTATTAGACTTGGACTCCCTAGATTCAAATGTCAACTTTGCCTCTGGTAAGACACCAAGTATCAGTGTTTCAAGACATATTTTTGTAGTATAATCATTGTTTAGTTGTTTGGTGATGAGGTTTTCATGTATCTTTCCTCAAGGCAGAGTTTCTGTTGCTAGAAAATCACCTTCTCTTAGCATTCAAACCTCAACATTTTGGCACTGTGTGGTTTTGTTTTTTCCGCCCCTATTCCAGAAGTTATCGTTCTGAGCTGTTGAGAGTGTGAATTATTATATAGTTATGTCCCCTTCCTTGTATCATTTGAACTGGGTGTCATACTTTTAATGCATATAATGTATATAATTATAACCAGTGCCTTATTGGATTGTGTATCACGATTATTTCTCTTACCCACACTTCTCTGCTTGCTTTTCCTGAAATTGCAGGACAGCTCCCACGCTGCAATTGCAGACATTGCTGAAAGCTTTTACCTGGAGCGGGAGGGGAACTCAGATGTAGGAAGCGTGATCTTCCTGTCTCACTCCCTTGCTGCCTCACAAATTGCACATGCTTGCTTGGTTTGCATTGTCTGCGTGCAAGCGAGTAGGTGGAATTAATTTAACCTCGGTAGCTAAACGTTGCAGAAAGGGAAGGGGAGGAGGGCAAAGTAGTTAATGCCATTTGGCAAGCAATAAAACGTAAGGCAAGCTACCATGTGCAGGCACCTCAAACCAAACAAGCAGCTAGAGCATGTGATGTTGGACTGAAGTATTTTTGCCTGCAGAGGAAAGACCCTGTGGCTGAGCCATTCTCTTCTTGAACACCGGATAACTGATTTCAGATCTGTGCTGTAGTAACAATCCCTTTCCCTGAACTTTTTTTCTCTTCTCTGTTTATTTTACTGGAAATCTTTCAGGGAGATAATTTTTCCTGTTCTCTGCTCTCCTCTTTTTATCTCGCCAAACAAAGGAAGCCCTGCAGCAGTGATTATGTTTGGGTTTGTTTTTTTTTATAAAAAATTGTCATCTCAGATCCCAACAGTATATGGGATCAGCATGTGGATCCTTGCTCTGCTGTTACATATAG
Source organism: Elgaria multicarinata webbii (assembly GCF_023053635.1). Classification (NCBI taxonomy): domain Eukaryota; kingdom Metazoa; phylum Chordata; class Lepidosauria; order Squamata; family Anguidae; genus Elgaria; species Elgaria multicarinata. The sequence continues at coordinate 22,231,200 of NC_086172.1, forward strand.
TTATTGTGAATTTTTCAGTATGTTTCAAATGTCCTATGTGGGGTGTCTTTATTTTTAAATACATGTTTAAAGCCTTTTGATATTCACATCTTGATAGATACTCCCCAAATGGTTGTAAAGACTGATTGGGATGTATGGCAAAAATAGGTAGACTTTAAGTACGGAGTCATTTCAAAATAAATTTAGAGCTAAATGTTTCGGCTTCCACCCTCAACAGTAGCTGTGATGTTAAAAGGATGCTAAGGGTGGCAGTTTGGGATGCTGGCAGATGAAAATTCCTAAGGAGAACAAAACCGAGGTATGACTGGTATAGTGCTTGCAAATTGTCCTCTAGATTAAGGCTACATAGACTAAAAATTCGGAGTCTGTAAATCCATCAGTTTCCGTTTTGTCAAGAATATCAGTGTCCTCTGTTTTTGTTTTCCTAATTGGGCATTTTTATCTCCCAGTTTTCCAAATGGTCACTTTTGGTATCCATTTAACATCTCAGCTACTGATGAGAGTGGGTGCCAAAATGTTTAGGTCTAAATATATTTTGTAATTTCTCTGTTAGCCCATCTTTCTTATATAGTTTATCCATGGTGGACCCAGAGCCTCCTTGTTGCTTTGCAGTTGTGCCACTTTGTACCAAATATATGCATGCATGTGTGCATGCACACACACACACACACACACACACACACACACACACTGCATTCTACTGAGGCTGTGGAAAATCTTTGGCTTCTCTAAAACTTAATAACTTTCTCTTCTGGATATACGGTTTCAGGTTTTGTGCTGTTCAACAGACAATTATGTTGCCCATGGGCAATGAAAGGTACAACTTCATCCTACTTTCCCCACACTGGTACCACCCAGCTGTGTTGGGACTACAATTCCTATCATCCCCAGCCAGTATGGCAATTGGCTTCAGCTGTAAAATCGCTGCATGAAAAGATAATAAAAGACAACTTCTTGAGATGGTGGGGGGAAACAGGCAGTCTATGCATTACAATAACAACTCTGAGACGTCTAAAGCTTGCTTCTGTTTGCATGAGGAGTTGAATCATGAGTGATGGTGAGACAATGGTGTTAACTTGTTTTCATTGGGCTTGCACTCCCCTTGAAGGACCAGGCTCAATGCTGGGAGTTGCGCATTGATCCAGTCCAAGAGGCCTTTGTAACATGGAGTTCCTTTCCACCAGCTGTGTCTGGCATGTTTGGTGTGACTCATTCTGTACATCAGAGGGCCTGGCCATGGTGATTGTGCTCTGGGTTAGATTACTGTAATGCAGTCTACTGTATCATGCCTGGACTTCCTTTGAAGATTGTTCAGCAACTGCAATTAGTTCAAAGAACAACTGCCGAGTATTAGAATTGCATCATTCCAGTTTTATTTATTTATTGCATTTCCATACTGCCCAACAGTGGTTTGAGACCTGTCTGGTCCATTTCTAGGCACAATGCAAAATGCTGGGTTTTACTTGCAAAACCCTGTATGGCTTTGGAACAGGGTACCTGAGGAATTGCCTTCCTTATCAGTCTGATCATATATCAAGACTTTTTTTGAGAAGCCCTCCTCTAGGTGATCTGTAAGAGAGCCTTCTAAGGGAGGGCGGTGCGGTGTCCTAGCTATGGAATGCTCTCCTCAGGAAGGTTCGCCTAGCAGCTCCTCTCCTCCCCCCCCCACCTCTTTAGTCCCTGATGAAATTGGTTATATGCTATTTTGAGATGCTGCTTACCTTTTATTAGTTTTAATGTTGCTATACTTCTACTGATTTGTATTCTGTTTTTTATGAGTTGTGAAGCTGTCCTTGAGAAATCTTTTTTTTAAAAAATAAATTGTAGGCTTTGTGGATAAAAGTGGCTGCTTAAACAGTCACATTATGGAGGAAAAAGAGCTGGAGCACATGAAGCTTCCAATTATTATCCTGAATTTTAAATTCTGCTCTTTAATCCCTGTAACTCAAGGCCACCCTTAATTATGCCATAGAAATATAGGGAGCTGGGGAAAGAGCTACTGCAAAGTAGGAAAAAAGCTCTCTGTGACATTCACTTCAAAATGTCTTTTTTAAAGAAGTCAGTATTTTTTTTTGGCCTGTATTTGAGATGTTTAGAAGTATGTTTTGTTTTACAAAGAGGCCTGGAAAAATTAAAGAAGGGGGTTTGCTTTATGCCATTTTCTTAAAGGTCCAGCTGAAAGAAATCCCTAAAGCGTATAACATGACCATTATATATTTACCACTCATATGTATAGACACATAAGTGCCAACACTTTGACTATGGCATTATTGGCCTTAGCTAGACCTAAGGTTTATCCCGGGGTCATCCCTGCCTGCTCCCGGGATCCCCTGTGTGTCATTTACATGAACAGGGATGACCCCGGGACGATCCCAGGATAAACCTTAGGTCTAGCTAAGGCCATGGTCTTGTAATGATGCATGAATCCAAGATCTTCATTCAAACCAAGTTATGAATTTTAATTCCTAGTACATTTTTAAAGGTTTCATGTACTTGTACACCAAGGATGGCAAGGTCTCTGATACTGACCTAGTTCGCATGTCACAGATACCCAGGATTGAAACAAACCCTCGATAGCCATAAATGATCAGGACTGAGCTAGTGTACTTGTTCTCACCCAACTGCTCCCACTTCGTTAAACGACCCAGGGCCATTCCTTTCCTGGGATGCTTATCATGATGTCTGAACCCAGAATTGGAGGTTGTTCGGGGAAGACAACCCAGACTTGTGACAGATGGTTTGTTCTTGGGTTACAAATCTGGGTTGTTTCAGTTAACTTGGTGGGAATGGGCAGTAGCTTCAATATCATCAGCACACAGCTAAAAATCACGTTTGTGATGTGTGAAATGGGTCATTGTGTTGTAAGTATCATTCTGCCACTGTTCTCAAATTGTTCTTATGCACATGTTTTGTGTGTTTTAATATGGTTTCATGTGAAACTCTTGAGTTTCACCTATATAATTATCAAGACAATATTTAATGCTTTAGTATATTAAATGCTGTGGCAAATGTATTTGTGTGGGTTCAATGTATTATGAATATTGTGAATTGTCACTGTGTGGTTTGCCTGTCATTATGGTCTCAGTGAAGTTTAGATGCTTGTTTTGCAGCAGCACAAAATCTGCAGTTAGGGACAATCCTTACAAATACAGATCTTAGTGTACAATCCATTAAAATAAGAGGCAAGGTAGTTACTGACTTCAGCGTGATGTGGATTGGGCCCATAGACTCTTACAATGAAAACTTATCTTCCCAGTAGGTGACTTGGTTTTTGCCTCATTTGGAAATCTGTCTTTTCCCCTTTAATAGCTCAATGTTGCACACTTTTTCTTTGTGCTGTTTTTCATCTTGAGTTCCCAAGGCAAAGGTTTTTATCCTGCTGTGTTTATGTGATGATTTTCCCATTGTGGCAACCCAACCATTGTTCTGAAATTTTATCAATTGAGCCAAGGAAGCCATTGAAATAATATTTTGAAATCATTGCATGTATGTGTGCTGCCATTTAATCTGACAATTACTCTGGAAATTTTATATTGCTTGGGGGGGAAATGCAGGTGCTAAGGGGCTGTTGAATGAGATACTGAGTATAGAGAGAAACGAAGGGACAGGGATGGTGAAGAAGCACTGGATGCATTAAAAAGAAAAAAAGAAAGCTTCAAATATTGCTTTGTCTTTGACATATTGATGGCAGAAAGGTGGTATTAATTGACTAATGGAACTCTGGAGGGGTTTGTCACCTAGGACAAATTTTGCCCATTCCTGAGCAGTTTGGACCAACAATGAAAATTGGGTGTAAGGATTTCTTCTGATGCGAGGTGAAACTACATCTGAAAATTAAATAGCCATGGATGCTGTGTACAGACTCCTAAAATTATTACACTTTGTTTCAGGATAACCGTAAAAGCTGGGCAAGGCTGTTCTTCTATGCAAGTGTTCTTGCCAGGGCTCTGAAAGATGTCTAAAGGTGTGTTTAATGTTCTTTACCTGCCTTTCCTGCTAGTTTTCATGTTGTGTGACTAGAATGAGGAAGCTCGAAGATGTGAAACCTCTTTTAAGGGTTGCTTTTGTTGTGTAATGATGGGAGGATGGATAGATTGATGTCTCTGCATGCCTACTGGAAAATGTAATTGGTAATCAAAGGTGATCAGGCAAAATGGCCATTTGCAAGTGTGATATGTAAGTCTGATTATGTTTATGTATACCCCTTGAGTTCAGTGGGACTTACAAATAAATTGTTTGTGTATTTAAAGCATTTATGCTCTGCTCTTCAGCTGGTAAGGCTACAGTCCTATACCCATTTGTCTGGGAGTAAGCATCACTGAATGCAGTGGGACTTACTTCTGAATCGACATGCATAGGATTGCACTGTAAGGCTCCCATATTAATAAAACCAAGATAGTCCCTGCTCTCAGGCTTACAATCTAAAAATACATGACACAAAAGGAGATTGGGAAGGAAAAAGAAAACAGGGAAACTCATGCATCAATTCGTAGTGTTATAAAATACTAAATATGCATAGGATTAGGCAATTAAGATTTCAGGATGCCGTAGTTACTGTTTTTTGTTGCTAGTTCAGAATAAGCATTTTCTCTGTGTATAGTCAGCCCTAATTTCACACTTACCAGAGATAGCTTTGAGACTGCTGTGTTTGATTGATCCTCAGTGATGATACATTTCAGGCTTCCCCACTGAAATATCTGTTGTTGTTTTTAGATGTGTCTATTTGCAGTCAATCTTGATGTCAAGTAATAGAACAAGACCCAAAACATCAGCCACAATTGTTTGAACAGAAGCAAAATGCCTACTATACTCTTACACATAAATATAATTTGAGTGGGAGAATGGTACATAGTTACCTGGAAGAAATGGTATTTGAAAGTCAAGGTATAATTGAATTAGGAGGTGGAATGGGCATTGTGGATTGAGAATGGCATGTGTGGTGCCCCAGTTTTTTTAAAGGGAGCACTGACTGTGGTTTCCTTATCTTGGCTCCAATTCTTACGTTACCTAAACACATCTTAGTCAACAAAACACGTCTCCATGGCTAGGTCTTTGCATGTCAGTGGTTAGAGATGCAAGAACCAGTCACATCAGTCTTCAGCAGTACACATGCAATTACATATTGCAACATGGCACTCTGACCACCAGCTGCTCTCACTGTCGCATGTGGCTTTGCAGCGGCTACTAAGTTGCCTAGGTAACTTGGGAAGATTCCTTAAAGGCTAATTTTCAGACTGTCAGTTGGACCTTTTTAAGAGGGTGCAAGAGAATATTTACAGGGATGCCCTACATCCCGCCCTTTACGCATGTGCTCGTGAAAGCCACCAAGTTATCTATCTTGGTATCGCCTTTGGTGGTGGTCCTCCTTCTCCTCCTTCAAGTAAGTGGCACTCCCTGTGATAAAACTTGCATTCCTGAAACAATCTAAGGAAGTTACTTACTCTCTGCTACCTACAGCTTAGTGCCTTTTTAACATGGCATGAGCTGGACACCTAAAAACCGATATTGTTGAGAATTGTTGACCCCTAGCTATAAAGTTCATGAACAGAGTCATCTTGGAAAGCTACCAGTAGCCTCAAGACACAGAAATTATCTTTACAGAACTTCAAGGTGACACTGTAAGAGTTTTTCTTCCACTGACCTCAACCTTGATTTGCAAGATCGTTTACTCAGAACTTTGCCAGCTAATCTGTATTCTCTCTTGAATGCATTCAGACTGTAAATCTGCCTAGTTACACAGGCGATGTTTCTTTTTCCGGAGAAGATCGTAAAACTGAATGCATCATCGTATTCAGGTTTGAACCAGACCATAATGATACCATTGTAAAACTGCTCTTTACTATCCATTTAGGTTCTCAGCCTCTCACTTAAAATCTTCTATATATTGGTGTTGTACGTTTGTTAAAGATGGGCTGAATTACTTCATGAGTTCCACACTCAGCAAGCGTAAGGACTCCCTGGGTGAAGCAGGCATTGCTATGCTGAAGGTGGAGGCACTTGTGTCCTAAAAGCTTGGCCAAGTTGAATGTGATTGTGGACAATGGAATAGCATTGAAATGGGCCTATTCTTGGCATCACTGCCCGCCAGCTAATTGCAGATTGGCGACCATGAATGTTGATGCATGACAATGACCTGTCTTTGCATCTTAAAAGGAAAGCGCATTTAGCACAATTTGTCTTGTTTAAAAGATTGTTCCTGGTGATCACCACATTATTACCCATTACAGGCTGGAATTTGTTACACTATTGAATTTGGAACTCTTGATTTCAAGGAATGAGTAATGGAGAAAAATGTTCTTAGCTAAATACCATAGAGAAAGGGCTTATTGGTACTCCTTCAGTGGGAATGAGATTTAAATAAATGCTTGTTAGGCCTTTTGTCTTTAAGGGATGGGGTCCCGTCCCACTCACAAACCTTTACAAAAGACCTCTTATATGCAGCAGTGCTATCCTTTAAAACAAAGGTTCAAAACACCTGTGTGTGGCTGTAGATTGATATTTCAGGTTGAGAAAGAGCAGTAAAAAATGAGGCTTTGGTGAAATGAAATCTGTCTGTTGCATTTTAAAGGCAGATGAATTTGAGGAAGACCGCCCCCACCCCCCTGGCTAAAACAGCCTCACTGTCTAGGGGCCACAGACATAAAATACAAAAGCTGAAGAACTATAATTGTCACATTCATTCCTTGTTGCTTCTTTTCTTCTTTTGCTTCCTTTGCTAGGTTGTCTCCCCACCCTTATAATTTTGATTGTAAAGCCTTTGTAGCAGGGTTTTTGCTGATGTTACACTACAACCCCCCCCCCCGCCTTGCTTCCTGCTGCCACTGTTGAGATCATAAGAGGAAGAAATAGCTCTTCTTTTTTGTTTGTATTCCTCTCCATGACTTGCTGAACTTTGCAACTAAGCATTTAGTGCCTAAAGTTGCTTCCCTGCACCCTCCTCCACCCCAATCGCCTTGAAGAGCAGGATGAAAATGCCTTGAATAAATAAATAAATAAGCATCTACACTAATAATACTAATAATATTAGTGATCTGTGGGAAAGAAGCTGTTGTGATAAGAGGTTGAAATGTTCAGCTATCAAGAAGTTGAAATATTCAGCTATCAAGGAAAGGTCTGCAGCTGCCTTCCCTCCTCATCTACTAATCTCAAAAATTATAGATAAATACCTGTAACATCATCCAGACTAATGTCCAAAGTGCTGCTGTTTAATCTACCAGGAGCTGCTCCTGCACAGTTTCAAATGAATGCTATAATGTGAATTCCAGCGTTTTCAAATATCTGACTTTGTAGCCACTGCAATTACAGACTTTTTTTTTTAAGTTAAGGGTTGTATTTATAATTAGGAGTGACACACAAGGTTGTATTTATTACATTTTTATCTGCTCTTCCTCTGAGGACTTTTCGGCGCATACTTTTGCTCCAACCCATTTTATCCTTGCAATAACCCTGTGAGGGAGGTCCCGGTGAGAGCAGGACACCCAGTGAGTTTTGTGGCTGATGGGAGATTTGAATCGAGCTCTTCCTCGTCTTAGTCTGATTCTCTAAGCATTATGCCAAACAGGCTTTTATTTTAGTTGGGTAATTTGTAGATATCTATTGCAGGCATTTAAACACATTTCTGCTTCTGAGCGAATTGTTATGAATTGTTGTTATTGCTCCTTAGCTTGAGGGGTAGGTTGGGAAGAAATAAGTTTTGTTCTTCCATCAGGCTTCTGACAAATGTGGTCAAGATTTGAACTGTGATTTGGTCTCCAGGCTATGCCAGAGGATGAATATAGAACACTTTATATTTTCTCTATAAATAGATATTTTTCCCAACCTCAGCAATTTCTATTGATCTTTCCTGGATGATTGCCAGCTTGTCAAGATCTTTGCTCTGCAGCAAGGTGCATAAACCTAAATATAACATTGCAAGTGAGGGCACGTAAAGAGCAGGACCTTCTTCACGGGGTTATTATCTATGGCCGTATTAGCTAGTTTGGTGTGGTATTGGTTTCCATTGCATAATATACAACATATTATCTGGTGACCTGCTTTTTTCATTGCTGCTGTATGGACAGGGATTGGCAGGTTGGCAACACCAAAATTAGTGCCTTTAAATGTGTAAACCTATATATTTCTACTTAGAAGGAAGGGCCAATGAGCTCAGTGGGGCTTACACCCAGGTAAGTGGGGATAGGGTGCACCCTCAATCCCAGTGAAGTAGATGTTGCAACCTTGCCATTTCCACCTAGTTCTTATTTATTAGTCCACCCAGTCCCCATCCCAGATTGCTGAGCAAGATTCCAGGTTTTCCATACAGCAGGCAGGGGAGAGGAGTGAATGGTCAGGCCAAGGGATAAGCATGGGAGAGAGATGGTGGCTGCCAAGGAAACTCATGGTCCACTAGGGATTTTAAAGGTACAGATCTCAGGGTTGCAGCAAGGCATTTCTTGGTCTCGACTTGAATGCATGTTGGATTTAGAAACCGCAATCTCCAAGCTTTGGTTGTGCATTAACAATCTTCACAAGTGATACATTCCAGGCTAAAAGATGTTTTTGTCACCTGTGCAAACATTGTAGGAATGGCATTGCTCAGCCAAAAATAGATATATTGTGAAGTCTTGTTATCTATATAAAGGCCGGTAGTGTCAATGGAAAACACTTCAGTGAGTTTGATATTTCATGCTGCAATGCAGGCGAAAGATCCATCTCTGGCCAGGTATCATTTAGATCTAGGTTATCTTTGGAGATCTGTGTCTTTACTCTTCAGGTCCCAGGAATTCTCTTTACGTATAGTTGATAAATAACTGAGCTGCGTGAAACGCCAGTCAACCGTTAGGGTCTTGTCAATCGCTAGCCCACTCATGCAAATTTAACTGCTAAACAAGCAGCACTTTAGGGCAGCTAAATGAAGAAAGTGCAGAAAATGCCGGGCAGCTCATGACAATGACATCCCTTCCCTGTTTCACATTGATTTCCATTTAATATGTGGCTGGAGGAGCTGGGAGCCTGCGGGGTTATAAGTAACTGTAAAACCAGCCAGCTGCTAATGACCAGAAAAGGATATCCAATGTGCATAATTGTCTTTACAGGTTTTTCAGCATGATGTTCTTTAAAAATCACAATAGTTAGGATAACTGGCCAATGGAAAGAGGGAACACAAGCCTTCATTTTTAGCAGATTTTGAACTTGCTGTGAGCAGGGGAGGAAGATAAAACTTCCCTTTTGAGATGTGAGCAAGAATTGGGGTGGGGATAGAGGGAGGCTATTGCTAATTAAAAGGGCAGCAATATAATTAGTAGAATTGGCATAAAGGAATCCTGAATCTGGTGGATGTTCAAAGATGTGCTGTAATTTCCCCCCCTGAAATATTTGTGCAATTTTTAGTAAAAGATGTAAAATGTCAATCTTTAGAGTATCTGGAGATTATCTGTTTGTCCATGACATCTTGGTGCCTCAGGCAAAAAATCCAAATGGTGCTCTTCCCCAGCATGGTGGTACAATTTATAGTAATAAACTAAATAATTGAAAAATTCCTGCCACTTAATGAAACCCGAACAACTGTCAACTGACTAATGGCAGGGTTGGTCCTGACTATTATTGTTTGGCTGATTGAAACCCTTATGTGTTGGATGGCCGTAAATTTCTCAAATATATAATAAATGCTTTTAGGTGTTTCCTAACAATTGTACTGAAAGTCTTAAACAAGATATGTAATTTCATCAGTTTCAGGGACCCAAACCACAGCAAATATTCACATTGTAATGTAGCACACTTTGCAGTCCTTATGAACTTTAGACAAAACAGTACTCATTTCTATTAAGTTCATAACATCCATAAATGCAGACTACATTTTATTATAAATGTTTTTATCTCATTTCTTTAATGCATTTGCTGCCAGCTCAGCAACCTGAACGAGCTGCACATAAACTTCTGGAGCGTTTCTTACATTCTTTTGTCTATACCTGCAGTGGCATTTGCTTTCCAACCAATGCAGCTTGCACAATGAAGATTCTCTGGCAGCTTATTAGAGAGTCCATGTTGGAAAACTCTCCTAAAATTGCTTCATTAAATGTGAATTCATGGTCTATTAATAAAAACTGCCCTAATAAAATCCATGATGTGCTTCCAAAAAGCAACCACAATCCGGCATTCCACAACATGTGCATAAGGGTTGCCTTGCTTTTTCCACATAGTAGAAGGCAATAAATTTCTCCTGACCATCTATAAGGTTGTCTAATAGACCCTCAAAAACAGACCTTATATTGTATTATTCTTATAATCCATGTACAACAAATCTAAATTTTATTTTCATCATATATAATACCAATATGTTGTATATTTTGGTGCAAGAACTTTCTCTAAACAACAATGCTTAGTTTGAAGGACACTGCAGTGGCATCTGATCCAAATATTTTCTATCAGTTGAGGACCTAACTAGTTATATTGTCATTGAAACTCTGAGATTACATGTCTCCCTGGAGGAAAAGGCTATCAGTGGCTACTAGTCCTAATAGCTATGCACTGCCTCCACTAGCAGAGGCAGTAAGTGCTCCTTTCATTGCCAGCTGAAGACCTTTTTCTTTTCTCAGTATTTTAACACCTAATTTAACTTAAATTTAAACTTTGCTGTTTTAATTCTGTATTTTAACCTATATCAATTTCTGCTGTGTGGTTTTATCCTGGTTGTGCGTTTTATATTGTATTTGTGTTTTTAGATTGTTGGTTGTTTCATTATGCGCTTCATGGTTTTAATTTTTGTGAACCGCCCAGAGAGCTCCAGCTATTGGGCAGTATAAAAATGTAATAATTAAATAAATAAAATATATATATACACCAGTTGCTGGGGAACACGAGTGTGAGCCTGCTATTACACTTGTGGGTTCCTGGTCAACAGCTCATTGGCCCCTGTTTTAACAGAATTCTGGACTAGTTTCTTGGTCGGATCCAGCAGGGCTCTTATGTTCTATATGTTCTCAGAAATCAATCATATTGAAATCAATGGGACTTCAGCGGATCTAGGGTTGCACCCTAAATCTATAGTTTTCTTAGAAGATGGCAAACAACCCTGCTCCATTATCAAATAGTCAATGCTAGTTGTTCCTTTCCATGGCTTCTCCTCAATTGCTTGGATGCTGTTTTAGCTAACTGAGATTTCATATCAATGTTTTTGAAATGACCAGATCCCTGATCTTGTTAATTCTTCTGAGTTTTTAGGTCACCATGTTAAACACACTTATCGATTTTCTTAAAATCATGTCATGTTGACACAGTAGAAACTGGTTACTATGGATGTTCCCTCCTTCCCTGTGTCCCTGTAGATGCTTGCTCTATAATTTTCTGGAATCTAATTACCCTTGACCAGGAGAAAACCATTTTCTAGTGTTTATCTTTACCTAACCCTTTACATGTGTATTTCTAATAATTAAGGGAACATTTACAAGGTGGAAAGTTGGCTGGCGAGAGGTAACCTTGTTTTATGGTCTTGCATTAATAATGCGTGTCAGAGCTTGCAATAAGAGATCCCAGCCTCTCTGGTTAGCAGCTTTGATTCAATTGCTGAATCTACGAATGTTTGATTGCATGGTTTTTATGGGACCAGATGCTCAAAACAGCATAAACTGACACAGCTTCTGTGACTTCAGTGGCCCTTTCTCATAAATCTGGGTAGTTATTGGGGTGTGTGTTTTTTTGCCTCTGACTAAACATTTTGAAAGCACTTGCCATGAAAGCAGGTTAGGTGCCTGCAATTGTATAAAGGCATTTGAGAAAGATGCTTTACAGCTACATCACACAAATATTCTTTGAGAGTACTTAAGACAAGTGAAACCAGATTATCTTTTAGCTGTGCAAGGATTAATCATCAGGGTTTGTGTACATGGTAATCTTTACTGAGATAACGTACTTGCTTTGGTCTCCTATTCTCCAATTGAGTCTACATAGAAATAATAGGCAGAAGCTAGTTCAAAGTGAAGCCATGAGTCCTATCAGTAATCAGGGGTGCATGATTTGCCTCTGTTTTGACTTAGGGATGAAAGAGCACACACCCAGGAGCTCAGAAAGCAGTTAGTTCAAAATGCAGCAGCTAGGTTATTAACTGGGACTTATTGTGATCCTTTCATACCAGTGCTACATCAGTTGCACTGGCTGCCAGTCTGTTTCCAGGCCTGAATGCTTGCGTCTAATAGAAAGTGCTGTTTTCAGTCTGTTTTCAGTCTGTTTCCAGGCCTAATAGAAAGTGCTGTTTTCACCTTTTTAAAAACCTGTGTGTCTTAGGAACACTTTTCTCCTTCTCTCATAATACTAGAACTTGGGGTCACCCCATGAAGCTGATTGATGGGAGATTCAAGACAGACAAAAGGGAATGCTTCTTCACACAGTGCATAGTTAAACTATGGAGTTTGCTACCACAAAATGTTGTTATGGCCACCAGTTTGGATGGCTTTAAAAGTGGTTAAACAAATTCCCAGAAGAGAAGGTATAGATGGATACTAGTCCTGATAGCTCTGTGCTACTTTTAGTATCAAAGGCAGTAAGCCTATATACACCAGTTGCTGGGAATGTGGGTGAGAGGGTGCCGCTGTTTGTGGGTTCCTAGTTGACAGCTGGCTGGCCACTGTGTGAACAGAGTGCTGGACTAGGTGGACACGTGGCCTAATCCAGCATGCCTCTTATGTTCTTAGGAATGGGATACTAGAAGGACCGCCTGTCTCATGCGCCTGCTAATAGATTTTCACTAGAGGGCCTTTGGCAGGAGTACCTGCCCTCTAAGGCAGTGGTTCCCAAAGTGGGCGGTACCGCCCCCCTGGGGGCGGTGAGATTGCATAGGGGGCGTTAAGAGGCAAGGGGGCGGCAGGGGGGTGCTCAAGGTGGTCTTTTCTGAGAAGCGCCTCTCCAGAAGGTCTTAAAACCCAGGGACACTTTTATGGGAGAAGGTAGGTTGGTCCCAAGCCATATAGGGGAAGAATCCACACATGTATTAATACCGTTTAAGAACAGTCCTTTTAACAGTGAATTGAAATGTTTCAAAAGCCCCAAAACGCTAATGAAGAGACATACCTGCTTGGTGTGCCCCACCATGCCAGCTGCAAAACAGAGGCGTTCGCTCTCTTTTCCCTCCCTCCCCCGGCAAGCCTGTGGCGGGTGTTTCCCATTTAAAGGGGGCATGTGCAGCACGGCCCCTTTTTCATTCTCAGCTCTTCTGCCCGGCCGCTGCCACCACTGCTCAGCCCAGACCAGCAGGATCCAGAGGACAGCGGCCCCCTTTGAATGAGAGGCCCCCACTCCGGGCTTGCCGAGGGAGGGAGGGAAAAGATGTAATTGGATTTTGAATAAATATTCAAGTAATTGTTACTGTTTTGAATTATATTGTTATTATCTTCCTTAGTGGGTCGTTGAAAACCGCTATTCTGAATAATGATCTTTATAGTGTACGGTAGCATGCACTGGGCATAAGTTTGTGGAACCAAGGGGGCGGTTACCTGAAAATGTTTGGGAACCACTGCTCTAAGGTGAGGCAGGTGGCTACCAGGGAGAGCAGAACCTTCTCAGTGGTGGCATTCCAAGTGTGGAATGCTTTCCTCAGAAAGGTCTTCTGTGTATCTGTTTCATTGCCCTTTTGGTACCAGGCAAACACTTTTTTATAATTCCATGACTTTTAAGGCTTAATTTTAATCCTGCTGATTGTCATCATCTGGTGTTTTAAAATCTTGCTGCCTTTTAGTCTTTGTATAGTTGAATGCTAGCTCTATTTTAAATTTCTACTGAAGGCCACTATATACATTTTTGTAATGCAAATAAAATGTCCAGTGTTCTTATGTGAACAGAGATGAGCAGGAGTGAGAAGAGAGGGAAAACTGCATTACTGTGAAAGCGTTGGTTTGTATCAGAATAAAGCTTATGAATGAACCACCTTGAAATCACCTTGGGTATCCCTGGTGGTAGACACAAATTGTCTGAACTATTAAGGCTCTCTTTCAATTCTTTAAAGACTGAAAAAGGTGGTAGATGCAGTTTTTTAAAAAAAAATTGCAGAGGTTGAATTGTATCCAATGTTAGTCCTACTTAGAGTAGACCTATTGAAATTGGGGGGATTTACATTAGACTAACATTAAAGGCAATCCATTGGATTCAACCCTGTGTGTTTTCCTGGAAGAACCCTATTTCTGTTCATCTGAATGTTTGTTTTTCACAAAGCTTTGCTCTTTTAACTGAGCCTATATAACAAAGCTTCAACTTGCCCATACCAGTGGTTTAAATCTTTACTAGCCTTTTTACTTGTGCAATTTTGGGTTCTTTCATTATAACTTTCAGCATGTTGGAAAATGTCTCTGATGTAATTGTCTGTAGAGAAACTATTTCTTCAACTCCCTCCTCAGTCAAATTCTTAGCAGTCTGTGGGGAACAAAATGGTTCTCTCTCTATATTATATATATAATATTCCTTCCTCTCCTATTCAGCAGAGCTTATAAAGTAGCAGTTGTGCTCCTCTTTTCTCTCTGCACAATATTGATTTTAGCCGGGCTTTCTGTCACTACGTATTTGCTTTTTATGTCAAATATTGCATAGTTTTAAAGTACATTTTCCATCTATTGCTTTAAAAAGGCCTGTTCCGTTGTTAGTTCAATGTATGGTTTTGTTCTAAGAATCCAGGAGTCTAGTTGTCTTTTCACTTTCCTACATACATGCGCTCTCTGTGGTCTCCTTGCTTTGAATTTATTTAGAGCACCTTCAAACATGCAGAAGAGGCACATCATAAAGTTTCCCCAGCTGCATTCTGAAGTGGTACAACTCTGTGAGGACTGTACCATGTGATTCCTCTATACTTCTGAACTGGTGCTTAGTCAAGCATCAAGGTTAGCACACAATTATAACAAGATCTGATTCTGTGCCCTTGAGAAGCTGCTCAAGGAGGCAGTTAGTGAATGCTTTTCTGCTGCTGGAATGTGGATAAACATGCCCTTACGGGAACAGGAGAGGCTTCTGGTGAAGGTGAGCAAAACAACTGTAGCAAGATTGTGTGTAAGAGAATGTTCAAGGTATTTTATTTTAAAGCTGCTGATCATGACCTTGAGGAGCAAATCTCTGTACCTGAGAGGCTGCAGTAATAATCATTACAAGGTTGTGGATAAAACGTTTTAGTATGACTGTGTGCCTGTTGTGGGTTAATTTCACTTAGGCTCAATTTTGACTTTTCTCTACGTGTGTAATATGTCTTACATATGGGAGGAAATTAAAAAGAAGGGTAGAAGATTCAGGTCTTCAATGTCAGAGTAATCAAGCTCTTGCTGCAACATTTGAACTGGCCCTTAAGGTATATTCTATATAAACCTTGAAAAGCGTGATGACTGTGCTTTTTCAGGCTCTCACAGACTGTAAACGGCCAGTTAAAATGTTTCAGCAAGTACTTGACTACTCTAACATTAAAGAAAACACCACCAATATTACTAGTAGCCCATCTGTCCATACTAAAAGAAGCCTATGTTTGTCGCCTGAAGTACACTATTTATAAAGCTTGCCTGTCTAATCACTTTGAGCTGATTCTTCCTTGCCTCAGGTGAGCAAGCGAACAGCTTGGTTGAAGCTGCAGGCTTCCCCCTCACAAAAAAGAGCCATATGAGAACTTAAAACGAACGAATTTCCACAGTATTAAAATTAACCTAAACCACTTGAAGCTTCAAATCTGAATATTGTTTGACTTCTGTTTCCTTTTATACTTTTTTAGTAATTGAAGCAGATTTGCCCATGCCGCTGAGGAGGAGGATCTCCGAGACATTGCAAATGGAGGCTCCGCGTCCTCTACCTGCATAATTGATGCATCTGTGGCATTTCTCATAAGAGCAAATGCTATGGCTTTTATTTGTTGGCTAATGTCTTTGCCTTGGATGAACTATTAGCCCCGAGATGAAAAGCAGAGAAGTGGAGGGTGACGAGAGAAGGAGAATGTTTGTTTATGCATTTTGTCTTTTATTTGTGTGTCTGCGTACATGTTTTTCTTTTTTTTACATTTCTAAACCGATTGTTGTGATACTACTTAAGCTTCATGGACAAAAAATTCAAAGATCTGACCTAAATGGATTTGGGGTTCTTTTAGTACTCCAAACCACATTCAAATATAGCTTTATATAGTAGAATGACCCCACAATAAAGTGCACTTAGTTCTGTTTTCTTATATCATGGTTTGTTTATTTTTATCTTGATGGGACTTCTTTTTATCTCAATACTTTCCATAGGCTGTCATAAGAACGCACCCCAAACACAAAAATCAATAGGGTTTGTGTGGTCATTTGTTTGTTTTCAAAAAGTCTAGTATGTATGATCAGCAGAATAGGAATGAGGAAAACCCAATTTAGACTTCCACATTGTTCTCTGTTGTATAATGTTCTAAGCATGTCACATAGACTAAGATTCTCTCAAATATGATGTCTTTCCTAGTCTTTTTTTGTGGCATTTTGAAGTCTGCAGAGGTGGAGCATGGGAGCAGGTTTGAGAAAAGCAGGGGATCTGAGCTGATTGTGAGAAAACTGAGAATGTGAAGCATCAGCAGAAACCGAATTGGTCTGCAGTTGTTAGGGATCAGCAGCATGTCTCCTTTCCATATCCTGACACAGCTGACCATGACTGAAGTAGAGGCACATGCTGGTTCCCCAAAAGTTGAGGAGAGACATAAGCTGAACAGAGAGTACAAATTTGCAGCTGTCCAAGGTGCTCAAGTGACTAGGTCTCGTCCTGAATGGAAAGAGAGACAAAGTCTTGCACTCTGTTTCACATACGATATAGATGTGTTGATTCTTTCTTGCATTCCTCAATAGTGATGGTAAAGGAGGGATGGGTGAATGTGTTGCTGTTATAGGGTTCTCATGAAATTTACAGTTATTTGACTTGAAAGTGGTGAATCTGATGGATATCAAATACATTCCCATACTTCTAGTTGCATGTCAGTGGCTGAGCAACTAGCAAACTAGTGCCTAGACAGAACCATGTTAAGTGTACACACTTGCATTCTTCTCCTGCCACCAGATATTTGCCCCTCTCCAAGTCATTCAGGGTCCGGTTAGGTTCTGGGGGTGAGGGTGGGGATCTGCATTCTTTGTCCATGACTGGCTTTCCTTTTAAGGCAATGATGGGAGATAAGCAATTGGTGCTTGTCTGGCAAATAATTCCCCAAAACACAGTATCGTACCAGAAAATTGTGAAAACATATTAAGCAGTTCCTAGGGATGTGTGACTGGGTGGGGGGGTGTTGGATGGGTGATTATATGATGGGACATTGCTGCCATGATGCAACTTAATGCTGTCAAGCTTCACTTTTTCTGCCTCCATCCATAGGCTCTCCTGCCATTTTCCAAGTTGGTGGTAACAGAGAGAGATTACAGGCCTTTTGCCTTTGTTATTATTTGTAGTACAAGTTTGCAGATAACAGAGGGTTAGGTATGGAAGAAATGTTGAAAATGGTGTTGTGTTACATCCCCAAAAGCTAAGCCATGAGGAATGTGGAACTGAGAGGAAAGTGGTGGCCCTCAGTTCTCTGCACTGGCTGACGGTGCTACTGACTGAACTGAGAGCAAAGTGAGACATAACAAAATGCCATCTAGTACTGTAGAAACACCACACCTGGGACTTAAGTGTCAGACTTTGAAGTCATAAGGGGCAAGAATTTCCTGTAGTGTTCAGCATTAATGTTATTGCTAGAAGATTCCTGCATTGAGTGGGGGGGTTGGTCTCGGTGGCCTTATAGGCCCCTTCCAGCTCTACTATTCTATGATTCTATGCTAAGAATGAAAACTGGGCTAAATAGAAGCAATGGGTGCTGATATTAATGGCCGCTGGGAGAATAGAAGAGGGGCTATTGAAGTTTGATGGGGTATTTTTCCATGAATAAATTCTGCCAGCCCTTTTCTTGGCAAGAGTGACATAATGATTATTTATTTATTTTGTACAAAAAGAGACGTAATAAGCTCGGTGTCAGAATAAATATGGGTAAATACTATTGGAATGAAACTTTGGGATGTCTACCTTAGTATTGTCTGGTCTTCAAGGCTTCAGGCATAGGTCTTCCCCTGCCCTGCTGCCATAGTGTTTTAACTGGGGATGTTGGATGTTGGACCTGGGATCTTCAATATGAAAAATATGTGCTTGCCCCTGCAGTTCAACACACACAATCTAGTCTAAAGGGGGGAGGGGGGTTAAAACCTCATGGGCCATTTTAAGTCCTCTTCTGTTGACTTTTTTTTTTACCCTTTTGGTATAGAGAAAATATGATAATCACTCTCATAGACATATGTAAGTTTTTTTTATAGTTAATTAGTCCAGACTCTCATCTTAGCAGAGTCGTGCATGGGGAAGAGGGTGGGGAGAGAAATTCTTGCATTATTTAATCATTGAAACTGCTACTAACTTTGGAGAAGTCAGGAATCCTTTGTTAGTGTCCCATCTAAAACCTATTAATGTTAAGTGAAAGAGCTTCATTTAGTTTCAGACAGCTGTGGCTCAAACATTTAGGCCTGTCCAAATTAATTTCCTCCAACATTTGACAGGTGAAAAGAGGTATCTTTGTGTGGTAGTAAGACGGATGCTCTCAGTGCATTGGTAAAAAATAAACAAAAGTGAACACGAGGGTTTTGGCTTTCCTTCACAACAGGAATGTTTGAAAAGAAAAGTGAAAATGCAGGAATTTCTGTCCTCTCAGCTTTAGTTAACACTTTCAATATTCTAATATGCTTTGATGGAGCCATATAGTTTAAATTGGATTATGGTTAAATATCTGATTAGAGGTTTAACTTCCTTTACTTCTACTAATTGTTCAACGCTCTACTGTGTCGGTGTATGTGGTCATAATTGGAGACTATGTGCCATTTGATGAAGAAGAAATTAAATTAGCATTCACTCAAGTATCTGATATTTGACTCTTCCTAACGTCCTTCATGTTTGGCCACTAACTGCCTCTAATCAATATAGTTCTGTATTTTTAAAAAATCATCTTCAGGATTGAAGCCTAAGGTATCTTTTTAAAAAATGCTTAGCTTTAAAAAATACCTCATCAGCTTCCTTTTGTTTTACATACACACAGTCCTGCAATTTTGATCTTTCAGTATTCTTAAATGATTCCTAATTTAGCAGTGCACGTGTGTGCATTTATGTTTTACTTTTTAAAGGAATTCTGTGCTCTTTTTAATTGCTTCCTTACTATCAAGCCTTTGGGAAATGTCCCCCCCACCCCAGATAATCTTTTGTAACCTCAAGAGCTAGAATATAACTTTTTTTTAATGAAAGCAGAGAATTCTAATTGCCTGCTTTAGTGCCTGGGGCATTAATAAAAACATCAGATATTGCAACTGAAGTGATAATATTGCAGCAGTGATTCTTAGTGCTTTTTATTATGCTCCTGAGTGTTTCTGTGGTGTCCTGTCTTGCTCTTACAGAAGTTGAAGGACAATTTTTCAGTGGCTTCTCAAAAGCTTTCATTGAAGGTTACACCTGAGGTTTGGGCATGATGTTCATGCCTGATTGGTATGTTTATTACATTAAACATAGGCCTGTGTGGCTCCCTTTACCTTATAGTTCTTGACTTTAAACACCATCTACCATTCAGTGAAGGACACTAATAAGCACTGTAATGTGTGGTATAAAATGTGCCAGGATACTTTTTCTTCTTAATGTTTATTTTTAATAAGTATCTTAATATTTATTTTTGACTACAGCTCACTTAGCACATTAGGTGTACACCCAAGATGATTTTAAGTGTACAGCAAAAACGTAACACATGAAGGTGACCAGCAACTATTTGTAAATATGCCTATTGTACTTGGGGCGTGGCTAGACGAGGGGGGTGGAGAGGGATGATCTTGCAATTTTATGATTGCGAGATTGTCCACCTCATCTACACTCAGTGTGCGACGTAACAGGAGGAAGAGGACATCGTGGCCGCCATTTTGGTTTTTTTTTTTAATCGGATAAGAGCACAGGAGCACTCCAGCACAAAATATAAGTTTTTTAAACAAAAGAAAAACCCTCCCGCTCCCCCCCTCACCCCTGATGGGCACAGAGCTCCTGGCTCCTCGCGAGGAGCTGGGACAAAACCGCGTCAGTGGGCCACACGTCCCACAGTTTCGGGAACATCCTGAGACTGCAGGAAAAACTGAAATGGAAGGGTAGGGCGATATCCGTGGTAAAGGCAGGGATCTTCTCTGCCCACTCCTGGGATGCCCTGTGCGTCATGTGGACACACAGGGACGATCCCTGGGATATCGCCTTGTCGAGACATGCCCTTGTTCTCTTATCAAGAAACCAGGATCGGTTGTGGCTCCCTGTTAAGTATGCACTTTGAGACAAGCTTTGGTTTGCTGCTGCCTAATGGGGTAGAACAGCTCTATATCTGTCTGAACTAATTCTGACTTTTCTCCAGTCATTGTGCTGGTTGGATTTAGTAAGAAAGCTTTAAAAGCGTGCTTGTCTTGTGTATTTTAAACATTTATTTGAGGCCTTCTATGAAAGAGACCACAGACCAAACCAACATGTTATCTTATGGGAGTTGCCTCTCTGCATGAGTCCATGAAAGTCTCCTGTTATTATACATGAATTATCATCATCATTCCTTCTAATAGCGAATTCAGGTGATTGAATGTTTAACAGCGTTAGAGCCCAAATGGGGCCACTGCGAAACATTAGGGAGGTATTAGATTGCTTGGGTAACCCGCAAGGTATGCAGAAGTACAATAAAAAAGAACTTCTAAGGGGCACCCCCTCCAAAGAAACAGCTCAAAGGCGGATAGTTAACAGGCTGCATACAGGGAGCGTGTGACTCCCTTGTTGAATTGGCTGCACTGGCTTCCTATGTGTTTCTGGGTACAATTCGAAGCGCTGGTGATAACCATTAAAGCCCTGAATGGTTTAGGAACAGGATATTTGAACCACCACCTTTTTCTGTACTTCACCTATTGAGATACTTAAGAGGTCCTTTTGTATGTCCTAACAACCCCAGAGAAATACTTAGTTGGAGCTATGGAGAGGGCCTTTCCAAGAACTCCCTTCCAACAGAGTAGGGTATGCATATATTAAAATAAAATGATTTCTGTTTGGCTTTCCCCTGATAATACAGACTTATCCTCTGCCCCCTGCAGGCACTTCTTAGAGTAGACTCTGCTCCATCTACCAGGCTTCACACCCTGATCTGCCAGTCACCATCCCTTAGCTCTCAGTCTTCAGTTTCTATGTCTCAAGGTTTGGGCCTCAGCAGACCTGGCAACTGTAATGGTGGAGAGATGAGCTGTAAGGGCAGAAGAAGCTGAGAAATGGCTCTGTTTTCAAACAGGAGGGAAAAGAGTATCCAGGCATCTACCAACAGTCAACTTGATGTCTATTTCTGGGAAATTTGTAGAAGAGATCATTAAGCAGTCTGTCTGTGCACATTAAGAAAATAACACTGTGATTACAAAGCGCTAACATGAGTTTCTAAAGCACAAGGCATGCCAGTCTAATCTTATTTCTTTTTTGATAGAGTTTATAGCGTTTGATAGGCTGGTCGATCAGTGAATATTGTGGACCTAATAGATCTTGATTTCAGCAAGTTCCTCCACAATAGTCTTGTTGGCACACTGGTAAAATGTGGCCTATATGATGCTACTGTTAATAGAATTGTTGTTGGCTGATGGAACATACCCAATGTGTGCTCATCAACCTGCAGAGAAGTGACCAGTGAGGTGCCTCAGAGTTCTGACCTGAGTCCAGATAGTGTTGTTTAACATATTTATACAAGATTTGGATCAAGGAGTAGAAGGGATTCTCATCAAATCTGCACATGGCATCAAACTGGAAGGAGTAGCTAATATCTTAGACTAGCCTTCTCCAACCTGATATCTTCCATATGCTTTGAATTTCAACTCCCATCAGTCCCAGCAGTATGGCCAATTGTCAGGAATTCTGGGAACATCTGAAGTGCACCAGGCTGGGGAAAGCTACTTTACACAGAAGCAGAATTTAAGATTATCTTGACTGGATTGAGAATTGAGGAAATGAAATTAATTTCCACAGAGATAAATGTAAAGTTCTGCATTGCGGTTGGAAAAATCATATGCACAAATACAGGAGGGGTGACTTGGCAGCCGTACATGTGAAAAGGATATATTATTTATTTATTTATTTATTTATTTATTACATTTTTATACCGCCCAATAGCCGAAGTTCTCTGGGCGGTTCACAAAAATTAAAACCACAGTAAAACACCCAACAGGTTAAAACACAATTACGAAATACAGTATAAAAAGCGCAACCAGGATAAAACCACACAGCAAAGTTGATATAAGATTAAAATACAGAGTTGAAACAGTAAAATTTAAATTTAAGTTAAAATTAAGTGTTAAAATACTGAGTGAATAAAAAGGTCTTCAGCTGGCGACGAAAGCAGTACAGTGTAGGCGCCAGGCGGACCTCTCTGGGGAGCTCGTTCCACAACCGGGGTGCCACAGCAGAGAAAGCCCTCCTCCTAGTAGCCACCTGCCTCACTTCCTTTGGCTTGATATAGAGGTTTTGGTAGACCTCAAGCTAAGCGAACAGAGCAAAGTGGCAGCTCAAAAGGCTAAAGCAGTTCTAGGCTGCATCAACAGAAGTATAGTGTCCAGATCACAAGAAGTAATGGTGCCACTCATCTGGAATACCATGTCCAGTTCTGGTCACTGCAATCTAAGAAGGATATGAACAAACTGGAACGTTTCCAGAGGAAGGGCCTGAAGACCAAGTACTATAAAGGGATCTTGAAGGATTTGGGTATGCTTAATGTGAAGAAGAGATGATTAAAAGGTGAGATGATAGCCATCTTTAAATACTTGAAAGGCGTTCTCATAGATGATGGAACAAATTACTTTTCTATTGCTCTAGACAGAAGGACCTGAACCAACAGGCTCAAGCTAAAAGAAAGGGAATTTTGACTAACGAAGAGCTTCCTGATGGTGCAATCTGTTCAACTGTGGAACATCGTGCATTAGAAACTAGCAGACACTCCTTCATTAGAGGAGGGTTGATTTTTTTTAAAGCAGTTGCTGAATCGTCACTTAACATGGGAGTTTGTACTAGATTACCTTTTGAGGTCTCCTCTAACTATGATTCTGGGCCAAAGCTAACTTTACTTTAAATCTGTATCAGCCAGCGATGCCTTTCCACCCTTTTTATTCTAGAGTAGGTGCAGGCCCCCCAGTCCACACTTTAAAAGCCCCCTCCCTGCTCCTACTTTAGACTAAAATGGGGGAAAGACATAGCAGCTAGATATGAATTTCAAGTGATGTCTGCTTTGGCCCTCTATGACCTCCTTTTAAAGCACCTCACTTCAACTCTTGAGAAGAGGGAGGAAGCTAAGAACCTTTTCCTAAGCTTGGAAATTCAAGAGCCCAATTCTCACTTATCTTTAAGCGCCTGCATTCTTCTTTAAACCCTGTCCATCACTTCAACAGTGACTGACAATGAAGAACATCTATCAATTTCTCTTTATCTTGTAGCAACTCTGCTGCATCATTTATCTTCAGGCGTCTTTTGTTCAGTATCAGTCTTCAGTGTACCAATCCATCTCTTCCTTAGCTTCTGATAACCCATGCTCTGGTGTGAAAGTGTTGTTGTTGTGTGTTTTTTGGTAAAGGCTGTGGAGAACGCACACACACACACACACTGTTGGACCTTTGGTGTGAAGAAACAGTGTCATTTACTAAGGGGTTGTCTATATGCTCTGGAAGCCCCGGGGTAGCTCTGAATCTGCACTGTGTCAGTTATATGGCACAGCCACCAATTCAAAGCCACCCTGGGGCAAAGAGCCAAAGATCTGCAATGGAAAAGTCAGGGACTTACCCCAACTCTTCCTGCCTCAGTGCTCTTCTGCCATCTGTCCTTGCTCCAGCGCTGCTCTGGGGGTGTTCCTGGGTTGCTGGAAGCCGCAGGAGGGGTAGGGGGCAGGCCCAATGAGGCTAATGGCTGCCAGAAAGCCTGTGATGCTGCCTCCCCCAGTGGGGATTACTCTCTGCCACCCTGCACCAGCGATACTGCGGAGTTTGGAAGCAGAGCAGTGGCAACTCGGCACCATGAAAACAGCCCCTAGGAAATAGTTAAGGATCAATTTGGATTTAGGGCGTTTGAGTAAGGCCTTTGTTAGAAGTACTGAGCCACAAAGTCATCATATCTTACTGCAGAAACCCTTCTTAAAAATAGGGCTAATTTTAACTATCCTTGATAATGCTGCTGCCACCAAACCAAAACAGGGATAAGAGTGAAGATGGCAGGAATTGGGGGTTGTAGACGCCAACATGAAAAGTAACTGAGAACCACATCCACTTTGAGTAGACCACTGGCATACATTGATACCATTCAGAAGACACCTTAAACCATGGCTTTAACCACAGTGGTTAAGCCAGAAAGCCAGGCTGTGTTCAGATGACACCTAAAACCATGGCTTTAACCATGGTGAATAAAGCAAAAAGCCTTATTTGCTGTGGTTAAAGCCATGGTTTAAGGTATCTTCTGTACACGGCCTAGCTTTCTGGCTTAACCACCATGGTTAAAGCCATGGTTTAAGGTGTCTTCAGAAAGGGCCCATTATCATTTTAGCATCTATTCCAGATAGAATGGCAGTGACATGGTTCAAGACAATATGCACGAGCAAGAAGAAGCCTCAGCAAGCCTTTGGATCATACACTCCCCCTGCCATCTTCTCCTGTATGGCTAGAAAGAGGATTTTGAAAGGGTTTATTGCTGGTTTCCCCTAGATGTGGCTTGTTGTGTCATCCAGGTCACAGATCCTAGTTTGTCACTAACTATGGCCAGTTTCAAAACAAGCCATGGGTTCTATGGATAATTCCCAACATGTTTCCAACTACCTTATTTCGGGAAAAGTGATATAGTAGTTAAATGGTCAAAACATAGCGTTTCCCTCCAACACTCTATTTGTGCGGGGACAGTGCCAGTGAGTTTGTTTAATATCACAAACTCATTGACTAGATCTTGCTTTCATTGTGTTATTCTTTTCCAGAACAGCAAATTTGCAACCAGTAGCATAAGGAGTAGCAGGCAGGACATGAATTGGGGTTCAAAGGAGGACAGCAGCGCTGGTATCCCTTTCTTGTTTTGTTTTGCCAATGTTTTATCTATAGTGCTTCTCTAAAGGCATAGATACGCAAAGTCTAAAACACAGAGGGCTATGTCAAGGGAAATCCATAAAATGGATGGCTTAGAAGCAATTTACTTATTTGGCAGCATATAATTAATTTATGACTTTTAAGAACATGACAGACACACTGCGGTTCTTTTCTAATATTTGTTTGCAGTGCAATCCTCTGCATATTGGCTCAGAATTGAGTCTTGTGGTGTCCAGTGGGGATTAATCACTAATAAGTGTGTATAGGATTGCAACCATTTCTGTTATTCTCCTGAAATTTGGAAAAGACTGAGTCAGCACCTAGAAAAATATTGATATATGGACTTTCAAAACATGGCAATCAAAATGCAACCAGTAGTTTTTCTCCTTTTCATTTCCACTTGATTAACATTCCAGTGCCACCTTTTTAAAAACCTATATAACCTCTTAAAAATGTAAAAACTTTTACATGTCAGCTCTGAATACTGACAATTGCCCACAGGCCAGTGGGGGCAATTTGGAGGCCACATGTGGTGTGCAATGGTTATGTCACTCACCCCTGCTGTTTTAGATTGAAATCTTGTCCAGCTATGGGGTTGGGGGAAGGGGGGTGGAAGAGAGGAAGCTGCATCTTTTCTTCACGCTTTTTTTTCATATTTAGGGTGTTTTTTCCCCTCCTTTCTTCTTTGCTTTTAAAGGGGGGGGGATTGGCTTGATGAGATGGTTTTGTATTTCAGAGGCAGAAGGCAAGACTTGACCAGCTGGTATCTTGAACTGACACAGGTGCAAAGACTGCAGGGGGTGGGTTCCAAGAATAATTATGGGTTTCTGGAGCATCAGGCCTTGCCTGAAAGCGGGCTTGCAAAGAAACTGTTTTTTATGGAAAATTAATGATGAGGCTCAAAGACTGTCAGGACCACTATCGTCCTCATAAGAGGAGTAATGCCTTGAAGGGACGGCTCTCCCCCCCCCCCCCCCGTCTTCTCCACAGGAAGTTCAGAGACCAAACACAGCATTTTAATAGAGATTTCATGTGACTGGCACTAGTTTTAGTGTTCTTTTCATCTCCCTTCTTGCTAACCTATGGATTCTGTGCGCTATATTTAAAGACCGAACCCAGTATTTTCTCTGCTGTGGGGCAGAGAGTAAACCAAGGCCAAAGAGAGAAACAAATGTTTCCAACAAATGCCAAAAAGGAGGAACACCCTAATATTCAACTTGTGTGTGTGTGTGTGTGTGTGTGTGTGTGTGTGTGTGTAATCGGCCCATTGGTTATCAATTAGCTGTTTAGGTGATAACGAATCTTGTTCTCTGACTGTATGTCACTGAATATTCAGTACCCTTTTTGAGTGATTTGATTTAATGCATTTATATACTGCCCCGTAGCCGAAGCTCTCTGGCTAACAGTGTAAAGGGATGACACATATAAATTGATGGCCGCAGGACTTTCTGAATCCCACTTGCCTGTTCCGGTGGCCTTGCATTTGCACCCCTTCTCCATTCACCCATCTGTAATTCAGGGCAGGATCTCAAAGAGCTTTGACAGCTGCTTCCGCTTCCAGTCCAGCTGGAAGGAGCATGAGCGTTAGGCCTAAAACAACCTTGCTTGCGTTCCAGGGAATCTACTGTCTTGCTCTCTTTCCCACAGATCTGAAGGCCCTGACTGTAAACCTCTTTCTTTACAGGCTTAAGAAGTACAATTTCTTACTGCCTCAGTCATGCTTCAGTTCCATTTTGGATGTTGTATTTGTCTGCAGACGGTTGATGGGAAAGACATTTTATTTGTATTTATTTAAAATATTTATAACCTTGTCTGTCTGCTAAAAGTACCTAAGGCAGGGAACAAAAGCAGTGATTCCTTTGCAGTTAAGCAAACATTAGGGGGAATTGCCTCAGAACTGAGTGTGGAGCACTCGCCTAACATTTGGGGGTTGATTTGTAAGTTATTGCTCCTGCAGTTGCTAAGCAACGGCAAAGGGCCTTCTACTTTTCCTGTGCCTTTCACCTCCTTCCTCCCTACAATTCAGGTGTTTTGATACTATAGAAATCACAGGAAGTAAAGCAGAAATGACAGTTGTAGTTCTTGTTTTGTGGAAAATTTCGCTATCCCTAATCTTTGTGCTACAGATAATTTCTGCTTCTTTTCTTTTCTTATGGTTGTTTTGGCCTGACTTCATGTTATCCCACAAAAGGGCAAATGCCATGTTCACTGTCTAACGAAGGCCTCTCTCTCCTTCTGTCTCTGCAGACATGCCTTGAGCTGGAACGCTATCTGCAGACAGAGCCCAGGAAGATCTCCGAAAGCTTCAGTGATGACCTGGATAGTTTTCTTCACACCTCCTCGGCTCAAGGAGCGGAAGACAGTATCCAGCGGCTGGAGCCCCTCTTATTACCAGTAGACATGAGTACTTGTGACAAAAATGCCAACATGGACGTTATCCTCTCACGGGACAAACTATTGTCTGAGACTTGCCTCAGCTTACAGCCTACCAGCTCCTCTACAGAGGGCTATACTGCCGTTAACCAGGCCCAACTCAACGCAGTGACCTCACTAACGCCTCCTTCCTCTCCTGAGCTCAGTCGCCATCTTGTAAAAACATCGCAAACTGTCTCTGCAGTGGATGGCACAGTTACACTAAAATTAGTGGCAAAGAAATCCGCCCTCAGCTCGGTAAAGGTTGGTGTGGTAGCGCCAGCTAGCACAACGAAGTGTGCGCTCAGCGACAGTGAGCAAGGAGGGGCAGGTGCTGACGCATCCCCAGAAAACAAGAAAAGGGTTCACCGTTGTCAGTTTAATGGGTGCCGGAAGGTTTATACAAAGAGCTCACACTTAAAAGCGCACCAGAGGACTCACACAGGTATTTGTGTTGGATGCTTGGGTCGCATCTGCCAAGCTTGCTCCTTTTATTTGCTGTATATTGTGTTCAGAGCTGAAGTCCCTAGATAACAATTAAGGGTCTCAGTTACTGGACGATGAGTTGGAACAATGTGTTGTCAAGAAGGATGGGAATTTGCTTTCTGAGAATGGCCTTGCTAATCTTTATAATTCTCATGTTCCCCCACATTTGGTGCATTGCTCAGAATTCCCCAAAGCAGTGGGAATACAAAGAATCACACAGGTCACTTGACATGTTTTCACTAGGAGGGTTGCTTTTGGCCATTTGTTTTGAGCGAACTAGATCGCGTTCCTGGAACATGGAAGCCACTTCCGGTATAGCAGACACTGTTCTCTCCGTGGGTGATGTGGGTTAATGCAACAGGATTAATACATGGAGGGTCCTATCAGCCAAGCATTGCTGCTAGATGGTCTTTGTCTCACATCTAATTTACGATTCTATGAATTCTTTTGTAAAACTAGTTGTGGATAGAAGAGAAAGTGGTATCACCAGCTTAGCTTTTGAATGGCTACCCCATGCAGTTCATTGTAGAGAAATATCTGGATTTTAAATGAAATTCTCGAAGAAATACCTTGAGTCCTGTTGTCAAAAGAAATGTAAACTTCAAAAGAACGGCAGTGCATCTTAATTCCCATTTAATATTGTGAGTGGATACCCTGTTCTTAAATGTTATGTGGAAGATAACATTGCTTAGATGACTTCTTCCTCCACAGCAGGTTTTTATGTTCACGAGGCTGTTAAATCGCTCTGAACTAAAGGCTTTGTAGAGACTTACAATATATTATATTGCCTGGTATCATGTAATATAATTAGGTGAATAGAAAAGTGTATAGTAAGCATTCTATGTATTTGTGTGCATGAAGAGTAAGACATGTGGAGAGTACATTGAGATGGGATGAGATGAGCACTTGAATGGGGGGGGGCACAGAAATGTGAGCCCCCTGCCCTGCTCAAAGAATTATGATCTATTTCCTGCTAATCCAGATTCAGAGTCTGGATTGATCTTCAAAACGGGTCACAATTTTAACACCCACCCACCCTCCAACCCTCCAGTTCCTTACCTTTGGGGGTGGAATGAGACCAGTCGGGTAAGAGAACTCCGAGTCCTGGGCAACTTTTGTACCTTTTTGGGGGATGGGGGTAAAATAGGAAAACTGAAATAAATGTAATTTGCTGCCAGGATCTCTTTTCTGCCATTTCTCTTTCTGGGAATTGGTGTTCCCTCTCAATGGGATAATGTTTTATGAGTACTTGTAAAATCTCTCAAATTTGTTTTCTTTTAATAATTGCAAGGAAAATGGTAAAACCTAGATAGTTTTTGAAATGAAAGGGGGGTGTTCACCCATTCCTAGGGATATGTTTGTTGTTGAACGCTATTAAATTTGCTGCCAAATCTTTATCTTAATTCTAGTCGGAGATGTAACGTTGTGGGGAAATAGAAAGAGAATATTTTGCTCAAAGCACCAAAGTTTATCGTTGATCAAAAAATTGAATCCAGATACCCCAGTCAAACTTTTGTGCTCTGTTGACCAATCCAAATCCTCTTTCCAGAGAGCTTTTCACTCTATATATTCAGTGTATCAAATTAGAATGTCTGATTTCAGACATTAAGGGAGGCATGTGGTAGAGGCCTCTCAAGGGGTGACAATCCTGGTATGCACAAGGGGGATCACTTGTTTGAAAAATTGCCCGTGTCAGAATCTCTTCATGCAATTGTAAAATAGTGGAGAACACTTCGACATGAGGGAGCTTTTAAGCAGCCAACTACCTCATGTGTATTCTGGGGTAGTACAGTCCCATGAGAAAACTTTACTCTATGCCCCATTTTTGCATCATTTCTATGTTGAGCTCCCCTGTCTTTTATCTATATTCCTTCAGGAATAAAGTTTCCCAAAATAATAATTAGTAATATTTATTTATTATTCAACTGACTAATTTATCTGCTCTCCTTCTCAGCTTCTCTTGTGAGGATGATGCTATTCCACGAACGCTATGCTATTTTTGCTTCCAACGGAACTGCTGAGTCAGTTTCTTCAATTTTGCTGTAAAAACATGCAGTCTTTGTTGATAGGGCTACATTTAAGCCATTATCCTTCTTTATTAAAAAAGAAAGGAAAAAAAAGGAGTTCTTAGAGATAGGGCTTTGTATCCCTATTAGGACAAATTTCTTGGACTGGTAGAAGAAATTGATACCATGCATAGGATTTTAAAAGAATGAGTCATTCACCATACTGTAGAGTTGGTGCAGTATAGTGTTTTGCACTTCCTAGGTGGTCTCAGGCAAGCCTTTGGCTCAGTTCCAATTTCACACCAAACCATGATTTGCACTACCCAGAATTTTAAATCCAAACCATGGGTTGAACTTCTAATTTCACAATGGTCAAATCATGGTTCAGAGTTGTTTGTCTCCATTTGTTTTCCATCTTCCCAGCACTGAGATTCATAAGTTCTCTCCTGTCTCCATGGTGCAAGTTTCTGGAAGCAGAGTTATGCCCATAACTGTGGTTTGTCAGTTCGGACATCATACCAAGTTATAGTTAGCACAAATCATACTTTGCAAATGCTTCAAATCATGATTTCTGACTGGCTAGTCGTAAACTAGGACTTGTCAATTTCGACATCATGTCAAACCACAATGTAAGCTTCCTAAACCATGGTTTGGCATGATATATGAATTCAGTCATTGGTTGGGTTCACACATAATGCAAACCCATCATATGGGTTGTTGAATTCTGGTTGTCATGTTGTCAAAACCATGGTTAAACATGAACAACCCAGAAGGAGAACCCATAGTTTGTTGTTGGGTTGTGAACTTTGGGTTCCTTAAACCACGGGTAGTTGTTACGCATTGAAGCCAGAACTGTGGGTTGTTCATGAGATGTTTTACCAGGCTACAGAGGATGCAGCCTGCCTACGCATGCTAGTATTATAGCACCACAAAGGCATTTCAGATACAGCTAGGGAACAGGCAAAGGAGGGAAACGAACAACCCAGGGATTGCAAAAACAAACGTTGGCTTGTTACATTGTCTGCCAGACAAATCTTGGGTAGGGCAGCAAACTATGTGTTAAATAAACCATGGGTTAGCGTTACGGGCAAACCAGGTCACTGTATTTTAGTATTGAGAATCTGCATCTCCAGTAAGATAATTATGCTATGCTATTTCACAGGACTCTTATAAGGACTTCTGAGATAATGTAAGTTAAGCACTTTGAAACCTCAGTGCTTAGTATTACTAATTTTACTGTCACCAGATATAATAATTATAATAAGAATTAATAATAATAATAGTTTAAACCTAAATTGAATATAAACTTTAGGAAAAATCTATTAAATGTAAGATCAGTTTGGCAAAAGTACAAGCTGTTCATGATGTTGTGAGAGAACACTTCATGTTTTCCATGAAATGGATCTCCTGAAGATTGAACTAAATTTCCTTTGGCTTCTCTCTCCATATATTTAGGGAGGGTGGAGTATCATTCTGAACAGCAGCCAGATATATTCCACTTTCCCCCCTCAATATTGCTTTTTAAATTATGCATCTTTGCTAATGTGACTGTGTTTGTCAGTTCGGACATCATACCAGAGTTGCTAATGTGAAAGCTAATTCAGTGTATTGTTGGCCATAGTGTGCATGTAACCTGTTGGTAAACTGGTTATCTTCACATCCTGCCAATTGTTAAAGGGAATTTTACCATTTATCAGGTGTGATTGTGTATCAAAAATCATTGTCTCTTGTACTGTACAGTGTAATTATGTGAATAGAGAGCCACCATCATTTGCAGCGGTGCAGTTTTGAAGACCTGTTCCAAAGTTTCCCCTATTACTCTCTTCTCCGCCTCCTCTTCCTCCCTCACCCCATCTGTGGTCTCACAGGCCCCATGCTGACAGCTGGACAAGCTAAGGATGCATTGTTGAAGCATGTTTCTACCATTTTTCTTCATAGTCAGATAAAAGCTTGTTGTTGACATTAAGGCTATTCTAGAGCTTATGTTTGAGGGCTGTGGATTGAGAAGAGCATGCAGGTGATTGCTTTACACCTTTCCATTGTAAGGTAAAGTACCTACTTATTATGCACATGTATGCTCAGGATGCTCTAAACTATGTTTAATGTTGCAGAAGCTATTAACATTGTGAAGCCCTTTGGGAGATGCATCTTGAAGGAAGACCTTAACAGGTTTTCATAAGTTAGTGACTTACGGATCTGGAATTGGGATCACATCCAGGTGGTGCTTTTGTGGAGTGCACTGTTATCTGATGGTGGCATACTTTGTTCTGGATTGTGTGGATTGATCTGTAAATGATTTGGGGTGAGAGGAGGAGGAGGGGGTGTAGAATGCTTCTTTTAAAAAATCTATTTTTAATGTGTTTTTATTTTATTTTGTACACTGCTCCGAAATTTTGAACGGGGAGTGGTATATAAATATTGTAAATAAAATAAATAAATAAATAAATCTGTTGTTCCACAGCTGGTTCAGGTGAAATCTAGACTTCCTGGCAGTGATCAACTTGCAGTGTCTTGGCTCTAGATCAGAGGTAGGCAGGATCAGGCTTGCAGGATCTGCTTGGTTCTCTACTAGAACTTGTAGGTCCATCATCTGGAACCAGGTGTCAAATAGCGGCTCAGCGATGCAGGCATACCCTTGGAATGAAGGGTCAGGGGCCCACTGAGCACATGCTCAACCAAGGAGTTTGCTTTCTGTTCCAACACTGAAAGCAAAACCTAATTCACCATCTTTTCACATAAAAATACACTCCTCCTTTCCCTCCTCAAGCTTTCTTCATTTCACTAGACAAAATTGGGTGGTGGTGGCTTATATTGTTAAATATTGGGAGTCAGAAAGGGAGAAACTCTTGCCACCCAAATGCAATCAACCAGAGATTTTCCTCAAGATCTGGATCTAACTTGGGCATGTCTACACCAGCCCTATATCCTGGGATTGTCCTGGGATCAGTCCTGGGATCCACATGATGCACAGGGGATCCCGGGAGCAGGGAGGGATGAGCCCTCCATTTCCCCAGGATAACTGGGACCACTTTTTCCCATTTCCCCCCACAATCCTAAGGACTGGGTGGTGTGGGTGCCTGTCCTGGTTTTTTCCCTCCTCCCTGCTAGTAGCAGCGGTCAGCAGAGGGAAGGAGCTGTGATGGGGGGCGGGGAATCCAGGGACATTGGGGGTGGAGTGGGGTCGGGGCTTCTTTTTTTTAATGCACTTTTGGACTGGAGTGCAACTGTGCTCCAGCGCTGTCTTCTTTTTTTAAAAAAAAAATGGCAGCGCAATGGCCGCGACATCCCTCTTCCTTTCCGGGATGTCGCACTTCCATATAGGCACCCAGGGACGATCCCAGAAGCAGGTAAGTCTGGGATCGCCCCCTTCCCCCCTATGGTGTAGACATGCCCCTTGTTCCGGCCCTTACTCTAGATTGTGGAACATACCGTTCAGTCTTGAAATAATTCATGGGGGATAGAGTGAGTGGTTGTTAGAAAAGATATACAGGATAGCCATCCTATACTTAGGGTATCTTTGACCCCTTCAAATTCCAGATGCTGTGAGTGAAGTCCTCTCTTTATTTCTTGTGCAGTTACATTTCTGATCGCTGCTGGAGAGTAGATGCTGAGCTGGGTGGATCCAGGGCCTGACCAGAGCAGCTGTGCTTATGTTTACAAGACGCCTCTCTCAATCTGTACTGTCTGATGCCTTTAAACAATAAAGCTAGCATTACTTATGCAAAGAGAAAGTTGAATCGCCTCCAGAACCAAAATAGGAAGTATTAAAGGGGTGTGGTTTGGAAATTTTGGGGTGTATTGTAAGGGTCCCAAGCACCCATACCCAAGATTATAGACATGGAATAGTCATTTTGCTGGGTCCTTTGTCTTTGCACACAGCCGTAGCTTCTTGGAACTGTCATCAGTGTAATCCACTGTCAATCGTGAACATGCTTGGCAGTGCCAATGGCTGCCAGCCACTTGGCTCAGTTGACAGCTGAACTGAAGGTCTGAAAAGATTGTGAGATATTATTTTTCCCTTTGGCTGCTGGTAGCTCTCATGCGTAGGAGAAGAGGAGGCTTTCTGTGGCTTAATTGCTGTGTCTCTCTACAATAAAACTGAAAGACAAAGACTTCTCTCTCTGTCTGCCCTTGAATGCAAGGGGGATGGATTTTCTTCCATCCTGCAGTGGCTGTTGCAGCAGCCACATGGTGGAACAAATGTGTGTCAAGCGATATAGCTCTGATGGAATGACAATTTGCTGAAAGGATTGTGCCATTGGAGGTCACCACACAGTGGACCTGCTGGACTGTGGAATTCCAGATGTGTTCCACTAAAAGGTTGACTGCAAATGACACAACGTATTGTAAAAAGCAAAACGAAAACTGAACACCAGTGAACAAGAACTGTTATAACTTAGTAGGTGGGTCCCAT
Organism: Elgaria multicarinata webbii; assembly: GCF_023053635.1. Classification (NCBI taxonomy): domain Eukaryota; kingdom Metazoa; phylum Chordata; class Lepidosauria; order Squamata; family Anguidae; genus Elgaria; species Elgaria multicarinata. The sequence continues at coordinate 22,265,609 of NC_086172.1, forward strand.
GATTTGCATGTAAAAAAATCCCAGGATTTTGCTATTTCCAGTTAATAAAAAGGGTTTCTCTTTACAGACCTGGAAAGGACCTCTGCCCATCATCTCAGAGAGGGGCTGCCAACTGAAGGATTCAGTCCTGGGCTAGATGGAACCTTAGTCTGACACATAAGGCAACTTCATACATTCATGGGTATCCCCCCCCCCCCCAATACACACGGCTTGTAGCAGAGGAATCAACCAACTGCATGCATAAAGGGAAATGCTAGAAAATGAAGGGGGTGTTCATTCTTTCTAGGATTAATCCTAAAGCAGTTCTTCTGCTGCATTAATGTTAACCGGCAATCTTCAATGTGTTCTTGCTTGCAGAGAAGGTAGTGGGGAAGTAGTGGCTTTAGGCATGGCCAGAGTCACCACTCAGTAAGGCTAGCTTGGAGCCCCAGGAAGCCAAGCCTTGGAGCCCTGGTCTGTTCTTCCCATTGTTCATCTGATACACAAGACATTGCCTCACAGGAGAGAGAGTCTTGTCTGGGGCTACCACCCAAGTGGACCAGCTCTGGATTTAGGCATGAACTTTACCATGCCCTGTTCCTTTTCCTCCGTGCTCTAGGACTGAAGGAACCCAGGAGTAAAAGGACTGGTAGCAGCACCCCAAGGGCCACTGAGCACTTGGTGGTCTGGGATGGTGAGGGGCATGTAGCAAAAAGATTCAAAGGTTATTTGAAGGAAAGGAAGAAGTGGAAGCTGTAGAGCACATGCTGTGTATGCAGAAGGTTGCAGGTTCAATCCCCAGCAAGGGTTTGGCATTCCGCCGTTAGGTTGAGCCACTGTGTGTGCAGACATGGGGTTAATTCAGCTGAGTGTAACAAAAAGCAATTCTTCGTTTTAGTCCGAGTAAGCTGAAGGATTTTTTAGTGGCAGTGCTAATTTATGTTGCGCCAGGGAGCTGTCGCTAAAGACAAATGTGTAAAGAGGTGGAACCAGATTTTAGCCTGGAGTAAAATGGAGAAGTCACTTGTCATGTGGGAAGATATGTGTGAAAGAGAACTCTAGGTGCAGGAAAAGGTGAGGTCTGCAGTTGGGAGAAAGAGCGCCTAGTTCATGGGTGTGAGAAGGACGGAAATAGAATAATTATCTGGGGATATAAATCCAGCTTTAACACATTTGTCCCCTTTTAATTGCATAGCAGATACTTCTGCAAGCAGTGACAGTTTGGCTTCTGGAGAGGGGGAGAGAGAATTTTTCAGTCCCAATTCAGCAAATGCCAATGAGGCGAGTGACAGAAGGAGAGCTAATTTAGAATGAACAAAAGCAAAAAAAAAAAAGTATATTTGTCATTGTCTAAGATGGGGAGCAAAATGTCCTGATGGGAAAATATGCTTTTGAATATGCCTTCTTTGGAAGGGTTAGCTCAGCTCTAGCCTTAATGCAAACCTAGGAAGATGTCCAGAGTCTTGTAGGTACCGTTGGTTTTTAGTGCAAGAACAGATGGAAGGAGAAGTCAGGTTGAGGCACAGGTTTCTGGTATTCTGAAACAGCAGGATGGGATGGAAAAGGAGAGGGACTGATGCAATAGGGAGGCAATAGCAGTGGGGAGGGGTGGGCAAGGAGGCCAGTGAGCTCAGCCCCAGGTGAGGAATGTCTCTTGGAGGGGGTAGATGAGTAATGCTATTGGGATTTGGAATCCAGAGTTCACAGAGCAATAGGCTAGGGACCCTAGCAAGATGTAGAATTTCTGTAGCATTCTACATCTCTTCTTAGCTTGGCTTTCTACTGCACAAGAAGAAGGCATTCACTTTAGGAAGTAAACGCGTGGGATCTTCTGTGTCAATGCTACAGAAGGATTCAGGAATAAGGCGTTTCTCTTCTTTAAAGAAGGCTGCGCAAACGTTCTTGTTCTTTCTTAATTTTTTAACTGCAATCTCTCCCTGCACGCATTATCCTGAACTAAAGAGCATTAACACAACATGTGAAATTGACTTAATAGTCCAAGTGAGCCATTCCCAGGACTGAATGATTAGCCAAGATGTATGTTTTTTTTGAAGATGAAAGGGACTTTTTCTTTCAAAATAAAATAAAATTCATACAGTGCCTCATGCAACTGCATAACTAAAACATTGATACGTAGGCATTCCTCTTTGAAATGATGGTGGAAAAGGCATCACAATAGCATGTAGAAAACTGGTGTGGAATGTGTGCGTGGATTTTGTGCAACAACCCACGCCTTGGCACTAGTGCACATGTATCCCTCAGTTCCAAGAAAGGGATGAGCTGACTATCTCATCAGCAAAAGGTCATAAAAGATGAGAGATGAGGCCGGGAGGTATAACTCAATGGCAGGGCATGTGCTTCTCTTGCAAAAGGACCCAGTTAAAAAAAGGATCAGGTAGCAGGTCATGGGGAAGACCCTGAAGCTTTGCTTCCAGTCAACGTAAGAAATGCTGGGTTCGACTGACAAATAATTTGACCGGGTAGCAGACAGCTTCCTATATTAGACAAGTAAACCTGAGCAAGAATTTTGGATTGGAGAGAGTACATTTAGGTGGCTGAAATCAGTGAGTGGCTGCCAGCAATGTGAGGCATTGATCTAGAGATCATCCAGAGCAACCCATCTGTCTGATCCAGGTGAAAAGTCGTAGTGGTACAACTCCGTGTGGAAATTCTCCGAAGGCAGCAGTATCCGTGCAGGCTTCTACTGTTCTCATCATCATTTCTGTAGGTCAGGCCAAGTGGGTTCAGAATGTAGCCGTGCTTTCTCTCCCCCACCACAGATTCCCACGTCCAAACAGGTAATAATGAGCTTTCTTTGTACAGTCTAATGGTGTCATTTTTTTTTAGATGCAAATCCACAAAATATTTTATGTTCTGCAGTGCACACTTGCGCTCAGGGTTATATATAGCCTTCTTCTGGATTCATGAATAAAATGCAATAATGCTAATGCTAATATTGTTAAACTAGCCTAAGAAAACCTTATCCAGTGAACTGAAATCTCGTCATTTCCACACTCCTTATCTATTGGTTTTGCAGCAGCTCCTTGTCATGCATCCAGAGCTCTAAGTGCTAAAGCGAATTTGAAACTAAAAGCTTTTATAACAGATTTTTAAAAAAGTTTTCCTAACCTCTCATGGGAAAAAAAATAATAGCAATTTGAAGAAGCATACAGTTGTCAATTAAGGAGGAAAAAGGGGGAAAGTAATGGTTTGAATGAGGCAGGGTGGGGGGAGAAATGTGAGGAAAGAGTGTGAGGCAGACAGACTTGTGCATCCTGTTGCTAGGAAACCACATCAGCATTAAATACAGTGTGCTAATTGGCTAGCTTGTCAGTGCCTGGGTACCAGCCTGGGCCTGCTACACAGCTGTTTCTACTGTCTGGTTGCTAGGAAACTGCATCTTCTCTCTCTCCCCCCCTCCCTCCTGCTTCTTCTGGCACCTAATTGTCTACTTTTGCTGCTGGTGTTGCTGCTGGGTACCAGTCTGGGCCTGCCGCTCTGCTGTTCTCCCGTGGGGGCTGAGATGGGGGTGGGGAGTATATGTCAGCAATTAATGGAGCAGAAGTGCACATTCTACAGAAGGCCTGGCACCTGTGTCCCCTAATTCTCTCTCCCCCCACCAACCAAACCCTTCTGTTCTGAACACACATCAGGTGCCTCAAGCTTCTTTCTTTGCTAAGCTTATAAGAATAGGTTTTAAAAGGAATTGGAATTGAGGGAGGTTTTCCCTTTTAAGAGGGGACTTGCAGGGACAGCAGAGGGATAATGCACCTTTTTTCCCCTCGGTGTGCTTTGTGTCAATAGGGCTTTGTTGCAATGAATCATTGCTTTTTCTCCTTGCAGGCTTGCCAGGGTGGGGAGACTATTTGACAGCTTTGCTTAAACCTTTAATACATTCTTTACTGACATAGTGGGAGAGTCTATTTCCTTTATTTTATATTCCCTTTTTATACATTACATTCTATATATACAAATACACTACGTGGGCATTTAAAGGAGAGAACATTTCAGGATTCAATCCACAGTTTTTGCAGGTAAATTGAAGCGGAGACTAATTGCTTCCAAAAGGTTTCTCTTAAGACCGACCAGAACACCTAGCCAGTAGATTCCAGCAGTACCCATGCAAGGAGCTGTCTCCACTCAAACATGTATGTTGATTGCTCCATGACTGCTGCATCAAGCACTGACTTGTATGTTGTGAATGAGCTGTCACAAATTTAAATGCCATCGATAGAATAGTTCAGTCCCCTTAATCCACCTCAAAAGTACTTTTCCATGAAGTGGGTTCACACATTCAGCTGTGCACTATCAATTATTAAGAAATCAAATAATGCCGGAAGAGAGTCAAAGTGAGGTTGGCTCCAGCAGGTCTCGGTACCCATGTTGCACACCTGTTGAGGTCTCAGCAAAGGCCCAAGAAGAGCCCTGCTTCTTATATGGTTGGTATTCGTACGATGTGTAGGCAAGATCTCATTAAGCTGTGTGGTTGGAAGGGGAAATCATTTGCTGCCAGAGAACATCCTGGACTCGAACCCTTACTCTAACCTCAAGTAGAGATGATGGGGAGATTACAGTTCTTGCTCTAAACTGTAATAACTCTCTCTTTAATACCATCCAGTTGGGCCTTTTCAGTCAGAGCAGGGTTTCAGGCAGGTTGTGAAGCATGGTACGTTGGCACTATGTCTGCCCGCAGTGGGTAATTTTTGTGGCTTGAGCTGCCATTGATCTGCCTGTCAAGTCTCACAAATAGAGACTGTGATACTCCTTCTCATCTAGCTAGTTTGAGCTTTTGGGGATACAAAGAACAGTATAGGAGCATATATGTTCAGGAAAAGCATTGTCACAATGACCTTGTATTGCTTTTCATTTCACATCTCGGCCATGTTTCTCTTCATTTTTCAGCCTAAAGTGCATGTCCGAATTCTCCCATTTGTCTGTGTTTTGATGGTGCTTGCCAAAATTGTATCTTGAAACACCACTTCTTTTGATTCCTGTTAGAAAATAGGAATGGTGTAATAAAATATTATCCACTACTCTGCCACCTTAGTAAGAAATGGCACTTCCTTTTTCCCAATGAAATAAATTAGAGACATTTAGGAGTGAAAGAACCTTAAAAGAAACTGAAATAGATATTTTTGATTAGTTCCACCATGATTGGTTCAAAGAATCAAACACCTGCAAGCTGAGGTTATATTTTTGACCTCCAAAAGATGATTTATCAACTATTTTCTGTGTTTCTCTCTGTCTCTTCCCCCCACCCCCGCCATCTAAAAGCAACAAAATGTGATGTATTCTAAGAATTCTACTTTTACATGTTGCATTTAGGATTGAATGCAAGTCCTAGAATAATTCGTAGCAGGATGTTAGAGGGGATGAGTGTATTGTAAATCATTAACTTCCTGTAACTTTTAAACCTTTATTTACCCTTTATTTAGGGTTGTGATTTTAAAATAAAACTGCATGTATTCAGTTTTTAAAAAAGAAGAAGCTTTTGAGTGTATGTGTTTGGGAAAAAAATCATTTGTGGCAAAAATGGCATTTCATAGTTTTTTGCCTAGATAAAGGTCTTGGACAGTAGGAACAGTGTAAATGTTAAAGATAGAGCTTTATATTAGGGCACATCAAAGTATTTTAAATTTAAATAGCTCCTATTTTGTTACATTTTGAAAGTTGGCTTATGATGTGAAGGTTCATTGTGCCTTTCAGTTGCTGTAATATTATGCTTTCACAAAACAGTAATCTGAATTTTGAACATATATAGCTGCCTTTACCGATTCAGAACACTGGTCGTCAAATCCAGTATCTGACTGGCTTTGGCTCAGGCTCTTAAAAGGAGGGCTTTCCCAGTTGACCTGCTACCTGAGATTAATACGGCAAGTGCTCCTTCACCCAGTAGCACTTTGACTCTGCCAGAAGGCAACAGAGTGTGTGCAAAAATGCCCTAGGAGCCATGCGTTTTGGAAACTCATGCTTGGGATCAACCTGTTCTTCTCATGCAAGGTAGAAAGGTGGAGAAGAGTAAGACCTATACAACTGCATCCTCCCCGTGCCCTCCAGATGTTTTGGACTGTTCTCAAGCATTCCTTACCAATGGCCATGCTGGCTGCAGCTGACAGGAGTTGTAGTCAAAAACATCTAACATGTGGGGGTGGCACCAGTGGCATAGTGAAATTATTATTATTATTATTATTATTATTATTATTATTATTATTATTATTATTTCTTACCCGCCTCTCCATTTTGATCGCTGTATCAAAATAGATAAAACTGAATTAAAACATAATATACATTGTTAAAACATCCTAAAATCATTTTAAAAACATTCTAAAATTCCAATGGATAGGCCTTCTGGAAGAGATCAGTCTTAATAGCTTTCTTAAATGCTGATAGACTGTTAAGTTGATGATTCTCCTCTGGCAGGCCATTCCACAGACTGGGAGCAGCAGAAGAGAAGGTCCTCTGGGTAATACCTGTCAGCCTAATTTTGGCTGACTGAAGTAGATTCTTCCCAGAGGACCTGAGTGTGCGGGGCGGATTGTACGGGAGAAGGCGATCCCGCAGGTAGCCTGGACCCAAACCATGTAGGGCTTTAAAGGTGATAACCAACACTATATATATGTACATAAGTCTCCAAGGGTACTTCCAGATAAGACTTTTATTGTGCAGTTCTCCTCCGCAAACACGGGATTTTACAGGGAGTCCAGACTAAATCATATTCCAGTTTTAACCCTCCTGTTTCTTCCATCTTCTTTCTTTTCACAAAAAAAACCATTAAGGACTGAAAAACAGAATAGCTGCACAACTCCTTTTGATTGGTAGCAGTAGGGACCCCCAGTCTGGAAGCACCCTTGTCCTAAGAGATAAAATTTAGGTTTTCCCTCCTGCCCCTTTTTTGAGATCACTTGCATTCATTATAGAATGAAGTAGCCAAGTAATGCTTTAACTATATCAGGGAAAAGAAAGCAACAATTAACTGAATATTCTTGTTTTTTTCTTATGTGATTGGATGATCTCAGGTATCTTTCCCTACATTTTACATTGATGTTTTTTATAGCTGCCAAGTGAAGGAAGGGAGTAGCTTAATCTTTGCTGAGGTCTGTGGGTCAAGGATTCCTTTAGACATGGCTTTTAAAGGTCACATTTTCTTTTGTCTTGATATTTTTGCTTCTGCACTGCAAACTGTAAGCAAGCATGCAGTGCCTGAGAACACAAAGAGACACTGTCTGACATTTGGCAGCATGCAGCTCATGTTACAAAAGAAAAGAATCTGAAACGAAGGCTAGTCCCTGTTCTTCGCAATGCCATTCTGGAATGCCCCTGGTGCTCAGCTATCATAGGAGTTAAAGGTATATCTGAGGCTAAGATAAGAATACACTCTATATAGCTTTAACAGCATCTGTGCTTTGGTTTCATACTGTCAAAACTATCCATCTTGGGTTGTATATTTCAGTAAGTATAGCTGAAATCTATCCAATTACTAGTGCCTGCAAGAGATTTTATTTGTTCGGTTAGATCTTGGGCATCAAGAGAGTTTCTCACTTCCATGACAATTAGAGGCCAACTTTATCTATTCTTCACTTACAGTTTTGAAAATCTCACATTGCTGTAGAAAATGACATACTCTTTGTCCCAGCAGAAACATAGCTGGCTGCTGCAGCATCTTTACAATATGCAGTCTTTTAAGCATGCTTAGCCCAAAACTACACATTGTCTCTAGTGCAGTACTGAGATCTAGGCCTTCCATTTTATTAATGCTAATTTTGCATGTCATTTAATCAGTTTCTATTTAATCACTTCTTTAAATGGATGACCCGTCTGTATCCTAATAGGTCAGAATACACTGCTTCCATAAGTATCTAATTGGGTACCTCTGCATGTGATGAAGCAGACACAATTGCAGCAGATAAATGGATGTTAACGCTGGTGTTTCTTGCAATGAAATGCATAAAATGTAAATGACATAAGTGCATCTTTATATAGCAGTGCTGGAAGGCTACCTGGCCATGTACATTTATATACAAATGTTTTTTTGTTTTGTTTTTTTAAATGTGTCTTTTGCTGCAGAAGTCAATGGAGTAATATCAGCACACCTGCCGCAATCGTATTTTCTGTATAAAGTGTGCAGCTGCCCTAAATTAGACAAACTACTGAGGATATGGTTGAGGTCATGGACAATGGAAGGGGGGGGGGGGAAACAGAAAGATAAGGTGAGGGTAAATAAACCTCTGCAAGGACATTTTGGCTACTCTAACTCCCACCCAAGTCAACTGATGATCGGACTATCCATAAATTATTCCACGCATCCAGTAATGAAGGAGAAACAAATTGGAATGACATACAGATGGAATATTGATTTAAACTGTGGCTAAGTGTGAAACAGGTGCAGGTAAATAATTAGTAAGTAAGTGGTTTATTAGTTGCACCCTGCTCTTCTACCCATAAGTAGGAACAGATCATTCTGTCGTTTTTGTATATGTTTACACACAAATGTGTTCTGTCCCTATTTCTGCATTAAAACTGCTGGCTTTTCAACATATTCTGCACACACACAAAATCACATTTAAATACGTATTTATAAACTTATTTCCTTTCAAAATACACATTTAAGCATCCCTGCCCATTTTAAGCATCACAATATGAGTAATCAAAAATAAAACTACAGATCAAAAGCAAAATGAATAGGTTTATGAAAAGCATAGCACACTTGGTGAATGGATGATCCTTGGTGAGTACAGAAAACCAATTCACCAAGAGGCTAATGGAAAGCTTTATCAGGGCCCAAACATCTTTTTTAGGTCCAGTACAAACTCTCCTTCCACAGACATACCACAGCCCCATTTTATACATCCAGTCTCATGAGCCATGAAAGAAACAAATCTATTTTAATTGGCCTGCATTTTAGCCATGCCATCCCCCTAATTTGTTTTTGTTTATTGTAGCGTCTTCCCTGAAGATGAGTCCTACAAAGCTTGCTGACTAGTTTGTAACTCTTTGTTTGGTCCAAATAGTGGTAGAATCCTGTCAATGCTTTTCTCCCCCCCCCCCCCACTTTTTTTGTTGTTGTTGTAATGGACTAGTAAACTGCAAACGTTTTGTAAACAGACCAATTCACTTTAAAGTTTTATTTTTCTGGCCCTTTTTGTTCAATCACGAATTTTCTCCCCACCCCCCACCCCAAGAGTCAATTTATCTTACAGGTTCACACTTAATAGATAAAATAGCTACATGACTGAACTGTTCCTGCCTCTTAGACAAATGTCTGGTGAATGCTAACTTGCTGAGACTTCCTTCTGCTTGTGCCACCATCGCTGGCACTGTGGGAAAAAGCTGTAGGTCTATGCACACTAAGCCAGTGTGGTGGGGAGATTAGAGTGTTGGACTAAGAGCCAGGAGATCTGGGTTCTAATCCTCACTTGGCCAAGGGAACTCACTGGGTGACTTTGGGCCAGTTTCTCACAGGGTTAACATTGGCCGTAGCTAGACCTCAGGTTTATCCCAGGATTGTCCTGGGGTCAAACCTGTTCATCTAAGTGCCACACAGGGCATCCAGCGCTCAGGCAGGGACGAACCCGGGATGATCCTGGGATAAACCTTAGGTCTAGCTATGGAAGGGTGACCATATGAAAAGGAGGACAGGGCTGCTGTATCTTTAACAGTTGCATAGAAAAGGGAATTTCAGCAGGTGTCATTTGTATATATGGAGAATCTGGTGAAATTCCCTCTTCATCACAACACTCAAAGGTGCAGGAGCTATACTAGAGTGATTAGAGGGCAGGCCACCTGCAGCTTTAACTGCTGTGATTAAGAGGAAATTTCCCCAGATTCCCCATATATACAAATGACACCTGCTGAAATTCCCTTTTCAGTACAACTATTAAAGATACAGGATCCCTGTCCTCCTTTTCATATGGTCACCCTAAGCTATGGCCTTAGTAAGGATAAAATGGAGAGGAAGAGGATTATGTATGCTGCCTTGGGTGCCTTAAGGAGGAAAAAATGTGGGATATAAGTGTAATAAATCGAGAATTAGTGTCTGAACCAGACATTTGCTGTCCTATAGTGAGTGGTAGTTCTCTCAAGAACTACAAGAGTGGTAGGTCTTGAGATAACATGTCATATATGTTCTGTACCTAGCCTGAGCGGATGGGAAGGGCAGAGGAAATAAGGAAAGGGTTGTACATTTAAACAGGCTTGAGCACTCGGTGAGAAGTGAGGGGCAAACGAGAGAGATGAATTGGGTGGGAAGACCACAGGGGCCCAATACAGATGACCAACCGCTAAATGTAAGGGACCACAGACTTGCTCAATTGTATTGACAAAAGTACGGTGAGATTTTTTTCCCCCCTGCTATGGTTTCTACGGTTTACTAAAGGCTGGGGGTCATCAAGTGGTAAGGTTAAGGGCCCAAGCATTTGGGAAGCAGGGTGAAGAAGAGTAAACTTTACTGAGGCCCAGAGATCCAGGGACACTTTGCCCAGACTGCAGTCCCATTACCATGAGGGGAAACTGTAGCTATTCCTCCAATAGAATTTTAACTCCTAATGCAATTGGGGGAGGGGGGGAATTACATTATGTAGCACTGTTGATCATGCAGTGATCCAGCCATTGAACGAGGGTTGATACTGGGCAAGGATGATGATTTCAAACCTTCATTCAATTAGCTTTAAATATGGAGACATACCAGTTTTCTTAAACCCAACATCTGGTCTCCTACAAGAGCAACCTCGCCTTCCCATAAACCACTAAGAAAGCCACCCTGTTTCTTTGGCTTGCTACCACTTAGGCTGTTGCTGGTATCTTCCTGAAATGCAAAGCAAATATATACACCTTTTTTTCTGCAGGACACAAGCTGCCTGGTTCTAGTTTATGGCTTCCAGCTTCACTCCAAGCACTTGCTCCTGGTTCCTGATGGGCTTTAGTTATTTGCTTTCCTTCTTTTTCAGTGTATCTGTTCCTATCTAGGACTGTGGTATGACACCAGAATTGCAGCTGAGACTGATGTGAGAAGCATTTGATCCTGGGACAAAAGAAGCAAATAATATATTACTAATCAAATTTCATGCTGTTTTTTCTTTGGTATGAGGCAAATGCTTCTTTGGGATTGCTGCTGTTTCCTGTCAAAATAACAAGACATGTGGTCCAGATGCTGGCCATGAAACTGTCATAGCTAAGAGTTGCCATAATTTTACTGATCATTTTAGAATTTCTTCTTCCTGGCTAGACGAATGTAAAGCCTGCCTTAAAAATTAACGTCCGTCTTCGTTGCCTTACATTCTTTTAAGATGCATATAAAAATCCAAACGATTGTATCCCACAGAGGGGAAGGGTGTTCTGCACATGTTCAAAGGTACACTGTGTTGAACTGATAAGCAAAAGTGAAACCTGAGCAAATGGACATCAACTGCATTGATCTGCATTGCAGTTCTGAGTACAGCATTTTGGGTTTATCTGGCATGGAGTATGAATAAAAACAAATGTTGCAGGGTCCTGTATGAAGTTTTTGTCATCACTTGAGTGAGCTGCAAGAAATTATGTGAAATTGAAACTCGCTCAATGTTTTTGCCTTCACCTCTCCCCCCTCCTCAGTTTTCAAATCCCTTTATCCTTTATGTCTTGTGAGCTGTGATCACTTGACTGATGGATCAATTGGAGTTTGGCTTTGCTACACCTGCTGCAATTTTGTATAGGGTTTCCTCTTTGCATTGCTTTGCTTTTTAGTTTAGCAATCTCACTCTCTCTTCCCTTTTGAAACCCCTCTGAGTTGAGGATAAAAGGCTCTGGTGGCTGAACTATAAGAGATATCTCTGCCCATTCTCCCCTTCTGCTTGTGCCAGATTTCCACTTTATCTTGAGAGAAGCAGAGCCTAGCTTGCAATCAATAATGTTTAGTAAATGACTAACCGCACAGAAGCTTTTTCTGCCCTCTTTGGGCCCAGATGAGAGATGCTTATGTTAGCTTTGTGTATAATTAGGGATTTTCAACCAGAGATTAATTTGGCCCCATTTCATCTTCTCACCTGTCTTCAGTTACCGATGCTTGAACATGTGGTTTCTTCCAGATTTGGGCCATAAAGTAACCAGAGCTCATTGCGCCCTTGCTCTTGTTTAAAAAAAAAAAAAACCTTTTAGGATTCAAGACAAACTGTGAAACAAGTGATTGTTCTTGTGTATGCATGTCACTTTGAAGGCAATGCCTGTGAGTGATATTTAAAGGGCATATTTGAGGAGGTGCACATTACTTTTTAAACAGTTTTTGCTCTCCCTGATGCTTATAATAGCTTACTAAGGACTTGACAATGAAGGCTGTGTGTTTCTTTTTTCTGAGTTCTCTCTCCTAGGTTCCTTCTGCAGTGCTCACGTCTTCTTGGTTTGCTGAGCTGCATATTGAGCCTGTAGAATACTGTGTGCTTGATTTCAATTTGATGGCTTATATATCATGTTAGAAGACGGGGACCTGTGAACTGAAATTAGTGAGCCACTTTGGGCACAATCGTGTGGAAAAGCAGCATACAACAAAACAGATGCTGTTTCCCATTCACGGGACATCTTGTCTCTGAGCTCCTTGTATGGATTAAGTCTGCCATCCTTCAAAGAGGAGAATGTTCAAAAGGGTTATATGGCTCGGGTCCAGGTTATTTGAAAGAACGTATTCTCCCTTATGAGCCGGCCCGTGCTTTGAGATCTGGAGAAGCCCTTCTTTCAGTCCCACCATCTTCACAGGCGCGCTTGGTGGGAACATGGGAGAGGGCCTTCTTGGTGGCTGCTCCACTGCTCTGGAACTCTCTTCCTGGGGAAACTAGGCTGGCTCCCTCCTTGATGGGCTTTCGGAAGCAGGCTAAAACATTTTTGGTCCAGCAGGCCTTTGGAGAATAATCTGGCCCTACATCTATGTTAATGTCTTATAATTTTGTTGTGTATTTTAAACGTTTATGGTTTTGTTCCCCCCCCCCCAATGTATGTTTTAAACTTTGTAAGGCCGCCTTGAGGCCCAGCATTGGGCAAAAGGTGGGATACTACTACTACTACTAATAATAATAATAATAATAATAATAATATTATAGGGTTAGTTGCGACGGTGATGAGCATACTTGCAGACTTATTCAAGAGAAGGGGAGCAAAAATAAAATACTAGAGTGTCTCTTACTTTAGTACTACTGCATCTGTTTTCATCCAATAGAAGAAACTTCATTGCCTGCTATGAAACAATTTGCTTCAGTTGCAAAACCAAAAGCCAATAGCAAGTTTAATTTTAATCAGGATTGAAAATATATCCCCCCTCACACACACCCCATCTGCCCCTGGGTTGCTTCACGGGTGCATAATTTTTAAACCTAGAAACGGACCATCCAGAATATGGATTAGTTTAAAAATAAAGGTTAATATTTTAAAAATATCAGTCAGTTTTAAACAACTGAAATGGGAATAAAGACTTTCTGTAGTAAACTAGCCACTTCCAGACTCTGTTGAGCCCAAGTTTCACAGCTTCTATTTTACTAATTAATTTCAATTCAGTGGCTTCATGCTAGAGTCTCCCTTTTGAAATGTTTCTGTTTTAAAGGGTAACTCAGAATCCTTTGGCAGCCTTTAGGCCTGTTAAAGAATGTCTTGGTTTCCCCAATGGTTTTTTAGTGTGTCCATTTATGCTCTTGCATAGGGACTGACTCTTCTGGCCTGTGTAAATGGTAGAAGGACATGGATGGCATGTAGAAGATGGGGACATGAGCAAGCCCTTGGGTTCTATGGCTGATGTTGTTTGGCCCCATGTTAGTGTTGCTTGAGTAGATAGGGGGGCAGAGTTAACACCGCAGGGGCTAATTCCTGGGTTTGTCTCTCCACCTGGTTGCCGATTATTGCTAATGAGTAGTTCCTTCACATTCAGAATCTGCTGGCAAGCAAGAACTCATCTCCCAACAGACATCTGTGAGGGGGGGAAAGGGTTATTTTTCCAGGATTGGTTTAGGGTATGCTGGAAAGGTTTTAGCTGAGAGATATGGGTGTCAAGTGGTGTTTTCTCTGCTGGTCCTGCCATGTTGGTCTGTGTGGTAATAATATTCTGAAGGAGGGAACAATTTGTGATATAAATCCAGCAGGCATTTCGTCCCTATCCAAAACACTGTAGGAATGCAACTGTTTTATAGGGTTTTAGACAATGGACTGTGAGGTGTGCTATGGATGGTACCTTGAAGCATGTATGTATTTGTAGTGGTCAATGGATTTATAGTATACTATGGTGCTCATATGCCCATCATGTAGTTGCACAATAGTGTCTCAAACACAGACTTGCTCTGTAGATGGCTCCAGACTCTAGCTGATATTGTTGAAGTCCTGCTGTAATCCCTCAGGGGTTTCTTTCCTTTGGATATAAATGATGAAGGCACTTTTAGTATCTATCCATATGCGATGGAGGAGAAGTATGTTTCTTCTTCTAGTTAAAGAGTATTTTTTATTAATCTACACAGTAGATGTTGCTAGTCAGGAAATACAGGAAGATATGGTATTAATGGGAGCTAGTAAAACATGTATTTATTATTTATTTATTTAAAACATTTGTATCCCACCCTGTATCACTAGGATATAGCCTATGATGTATGGAAGTTGGGGCCAATCTACAAGTTTTGGGGGAGACTTGTGGTTGGATCTCCCAACCAACGCAGTACCACTATGCAGCATACTTGGGTGAATGCCTGGATCCTAGCAGAGCCCACTGCCACCACCACAACAGGTGATATGGCTCAGCAAGCAAAGGTCCGGGAACACATAACATACCTAAATTCACCAGGGCTACCAGTGGACATCAGCCCCACTCCTGACATATGTACATTGAGGGAAGGATTATTATTACTAAGATAGCAGTGCCAGTGCTGAGCACTGCTGCTAACCCACCAAAGCAGCTTGAGTAGGACCTCCCAAGATCTAGAGCTAAGGATGTACGTTTAAAAAAAAAAATCCGTTCTGTCTGTGTTTTGTGGATTGTCAGTCTTGTTCCATCATCTGCTCATGGATGGAATCAGATTTTTTTTCTTTTTTTACAGAATGTCATTCTGCCACTAATTCACCTTAATGCTAACGAGCATTAGCTAATGTGAATTCGCACAAATTCCCCCCAGAGGTGAAAAACCAGTCCACAGAATCCATGTTACTCAGAAAGAGCCAGTCCACTGCAGAATCTGTAGGTCAGATTCAGAGAAATACAAACTCATTTGAATCCATTGTGGATTCATTGTGGATTTTTTTTTTAATAAAATGGAACCACGGAGGGTACCACTTGCAATGAAGCTTTGGCACTGGGAAAGAAGTTTTTAAAATACTAGTTTCCTACTCAAATTCTCCTGCCTCAGTTACAGTGTTGTGTGTGAGAGACAGACAGACAGAGACAGAGAGACCTAGGCAAAGAGTTGATGGATAAAACACACCAGGGAGAAAGCATTAAACACTCCATCCCTCAGTGCCACTGTTCAGATCAAATTGGCAGCCCCCACCCCCACCCCCCGTAGCTGTATTTCATCAACAAAAGAAGACTGTTTGGCCTTCAGTATATAAAAAGGAAATCAATGAAATAATGGCCTTAGTTAAATGGCATTTTAAAATATTTTGTCCTCGATTGCACACACAATTGTATATTTAGTTGGCACATGCAATGATCACAATTAGTCATGCAAGCTGTCAGTTGGTGTATACATTGTCTCATGTGAGCAATATACCAATTTGTGTGTGAAATCAACATGAGAACCTGAAAATGAAACTCTCTAGTGTCAGATAGTCCTGCTTTATTGTAGCAATTGTTTAATAATGAAAATATCCACCCATATTCAAGGTATTAAAATAATTTGTTTCGTTGTTGTGAAACTTTTGTTCAGTACTGTGTGTGAGCTGCTGGTGAAATGCATGCTCAGGCTGTGGCTTTGCACTAAAGTCACTTCCCCAAAAATCAAAATTCTGCAACAAAAATCAAAATTCTGCAAGCTGAATAAATCATGCAAATTAAAGAGTATAAACATATACTTACTAAGCTTTCATAATGCTCCTTATGTTGGTGATGGACAAAGACCAAGAACTACAAAGATCAGTACTCTGGTTGAAGTCTGAGATTTCAGGTGCTAACATGTTGTCAACCTCATGAGGATTATAACTTCCTTTCTTTTTTTAAATGAGGACTGGTGAAAAATGTGTGCATTTGCAAATGGAAATACAGAAAGGACAGAGGTGTCTCGGGCAATGTGCTTTTGATTCCTCCATGGCTTTTTTGTCCTTGAGTATAGTGCTATGGGAGTATAGTGCTCCCCCCATTGATGGATCACCTTGATGCCCAGAGAAGGGCTGGATCAAGAGGAGTTGGGAGTGGAAACCCTTGTCCCTTGTTCATGGTACTCAAGCAACTTTGAGTGACTGTGATGTCAGTGGCAGCCATGCCTGTTGGCTTGTGGGATGTCGGTGGCGGCAGGGAATGGGCATGGCACTCCCATTTTTGCTCAGCACTAACATGCTACTTCCTTCTTCTCTGCAGGTGAGAAGCCTTACAAGTGTTCGTGGGAAGGATGTGAGTGGCGTTTTGCACGGAGTGATGAGCTCACGCGGCACTACAGGAAACACACAGGGGCAAAGCCCTTCAAGTGCAACCATTGTGACAGGTAACAGTTACTATTTATTCTCAATCTTTATCCTGTCTTTTTACTTGGGAATTGCCCTCAAGGTGACTTAGGTAAAAATCACTTAAAATAAAAATACAGTTTTTAGCTCTGATTTCTCTCCCCCCGCCCCCCGCCCCAAGAAAAATCAACTATGGTCATATGAAGGCATTGTAATGTTTCCTTGCAGCTGTAGACTTGCCTTGCAGCTATAGGAAACATATCAAGGTTGTTTCCACTTCCATGGACAGATGTCTAATGGGAAAGCCAGCCCTTGACTAGTAGACCAATGAGGTTTCAGGTTCAATCCCTGGCATTTCCAGCTGTAAACATATGGGAGTATTCCAACTGGGAAATATCTTTGCCCAAGACCTTTGAAAGCTGCTGCTAAACTAGACAGTCTTGGCATAGATGGGACCATTTGGTAAAAGGCAAGTTCATAATATTCATAGCTGACACGTTAGCAAAGTGTTCATTTTCTAATGCTTTTTTATAACAGATGTGAACATTTTATTATTATTTTCTAATAGGCAAGACTAGATAGGGCAGACACCTGTCCATAGTCCAGTAGACCTCAGTATACAGGGGAGTGTGTTCTGTGGTTGCTAGGCCATTCCACCTGCTTGCTCCCACCTTCAGGACAATACTCAGCTAGATGTGACATGTTGAGAAGAGCCCAAAATGACTTAGGCTGCAGCCCTAGGTGTGCATTTCTGGGAGTACATCCTATTGAATTCAGTAGGACTGACTTTGAAGTAGGCACGTATAGAATTGTGCTCTAAAACAAAGCATGACTGCCCTCATCATTCCTTTCTCAGCACCATTCTAAGCAGGAGGGTGGGTGGGGTCTGATGTTTACAGCAGAACACGTACACATACACACACACACAGAAACTGAACCATAAGAACTTCAGAAGACCTCTGCTGGATCAGACCAAGAGTCCATTTAGCCCATCACTCTGTTCACATAGTGGCCAACCAGCTATTGACCTACAAGCAGGACATGGTGCAACAGCACCCTCCTGCCCATGTTCCCCAGCAACTGGTGTATATAGGCATACTGCCTCTGATACTAGAGGTAGCATAGAGCCATCAGGACTAGCAGCCATTGATAGCCTTCTCCTCCAGGAATGTATCCAAGTATGTTCAGAGAAGGGCAACCAGGATGATCAGGGGTCTGGAAACAAAGCCCTATGAAGAGAGACTGAAAGAACTGGGCTTGTTTAGCCTGGAGAAGAGAAGATTGAGGGGAGCCATGATATCACTCTTCAAATACTTGAAAGGTTGTCACACAGAGGAGGACCAGGATCTCTTCTTGATCATCCCAGAGTGCAGGACACAGAATAATAGGCTCAAGTTACAGGAAGCCAGATTCCAACTGGACATCAGGAAAAACGTCCTGACTGTTAGAGCAGTACGACAATGAAACCAGTTAGGGAGGTCGTGGGCTCTCCCACACTAGAGGCATTCAAGAGGCAGCTGGACAACCATCTGTCAGGGATGCTTTAGGGTGGATTACTGCATTGAGCAGGGGGTTGGACTTGATGGCCTTATAGGCCCCTTCCAACTCTACTGTTCTATGATTCTATGAACCCCCACCCCTTTCAGTTTGCCCTTCTGCCACCATTGTTATTTCAGGTACTTTTCTTCCCCGCTCTGCTCCACCTTTGTATATGCATAAGCAGACCTGTAAAGAACAAGCATCCCCCCATCATATCTAGCATATCCCTGAGAAAAATGACACAAGAGGGAAAGTTCAGAGTGGCCAGAAAAGAAGCTAAGCCTCAAAACAGTGTTGATAGATAGGAAATGTTTCGATCAGATACGTAATATGCCCAGTGTGTTTCGGTTTACATGTTCCTCGGGAGCACTGGGAAAAATAACAGGCTATATTCCAAAATGTTAGATATAGAAATGTTAATGAACTTGAATTATATATAGCATCCACCATCACAAAAATGAAAGCATGAATAAAAACAAAACTGGTTACAAATTGTAGTCAACGTTAACTAAAAAATATTGCAATGAAGAACATAAACCTTGCCCTTAATTAAATTGCAAAACACCCACATCTAATATATAGTGCAAAACTCCACGTAAACAATAATGCACAATAGAAAACACAAGGGAACTATTCCTAGGAACAGGAATGCTGTGGTTATAAACCTCTCTATACACAGCCTAAAAGGGAATGCAAATGATAACTCAGTTATTATCTATTTAGACTTCTTTGTAAGAACTTACTTGTGCTCTTGGGTTACTATTGAAATTTGTCGGTTAATATCTAGAATTCTAAATTGGAATACTTGGCTCAATATACTTTAAGACATCTGACTCTCATTGGTAAAATAAAATGTTGCATGAATAGGGCGGAACAAACTTCCCAATAATAAAATCAATAGCACTGCCATTGCCAGCAAACCACCTAATTGGCGATATTGACCCTGCCCAGTCTAAAGCCGAGATCCTGTTGAGGCAATAATCAAATAATATGGTTACATCTGGCTGTGCCATCTTTTAAAATCCTATTTATATTGTAACTTTGTAAGCAGCTTTTAGAAAATTAGCCGTCTTTTTAAAGCTGCCTCAAGAACTCTGCTCTAATAAGAAAATGCTTCTAATACAATCAAAGATCTATTTAGCTCCTGTGCACATTAGACCACCAAGACTCATGCATGGGGAAGGGTGCACTGGACATAAACAGAGACGCGCATTTTAATGGGAAAGAAAGCTGATCATTTTTCACAGCCTGTCTCTCTGAGGTCTTCATTCACCCCACCGAGTTTTTTCTCCCTCTGCTCTCTGCCGGCCGGCCTTTGCCTTTTATGTGTGGATATTAGACTCTGCTTTTGTTTGTTTAGAATGAGAAATAACATAAACTAAGAAAAGATCTCTGGAGTTTTGCCTCTTCTATGCATTCCTTTGGTTGACAAAGGAAGATTTGTCTCCTTTTATTTGGGGGCAGTGGGAGAATACTCAAACAATTGTTGTTCCATTGATGTTGGTAGAACTATATTCTTTCTAAACAGGGAATTGTCATCTTGGAGTGAAACCACTGCTTTCTTGTTGTCTTTATCTTTTAAGAAGAAGCCAGCCAAGTTTCTGACCTAGGGCCAGAGAGTTTTCAGTTCTATTATGAACCCTTTCCTTTGGTTCTTTGCGGTAATATTATTCAGTCCATTGAACGCAGTGGTGTCTGTATTTTGTAGCAGCTACTATCAAAAACACCATACAACCAGTTCTTCATGCCCAAGGCAGATCCTGGTTTGCATGTTTGGAATGATAGCGTTCCAGGACATGTAGCAAAACTACATTTGAAATTGAGGGATCATGATATGAGGGGGAGTGTCTGCTGTAAGTGCTTTGGGCTTGCCCAAAGTAGCTGTTTGGATAGCGGTCCTTTTGGATTTTGGTGGTGGAAGTACTTAGCCTGATGTGTGTGAGGGTTGGGGGGGGCTTACCTCTGATTTCCCTCCCCTCCACACACACACGTGCGCACCACTTTCCTGAACCATTCAGGCTATGCTGCAAGAGAACAGGAGAGGGGAGTTCTTTTAGCCCTGTGTCGTCAGCAGTTTTCCAAATGCTTTTGAGGGAATTTGGGGATTGTGCACAAGGTTACCTCTTTTTACCCTTTGGTTCCTTCACCCGCCTTGCCTTCTGTCCTGCCCGAGGGTCTTCCTACAGTATTTGTGGTGAGTGATTAGAGTGATTAATAATAATAATAATAATAATAATAACAACAACAACAACAACAACAACAACAACAACCTGCCTCTCCATCATGATCGAGGCGGGGAACAACAAGCATAAAATACATAAAATATTAATTAAACCACAATATACAGTGTTAAAACTTCCTAAAAACATCCTAAAAACATCCTAAAATTCCACTGGATAGGCCTGCCATAAGAGATCAGTCTTTATAGCTTTCTTAAATACTAAAAGACTGTTAAGTTGACAAATCTCCTCCGGCAGGCCATTCCACAGTCTGGGAGCAGCAGAGGAAAAGGTCCTCTGGGTAATACCTGTCAACCTAGTTTTGGCTGGCTGAAGGAAGTTCTTCTCAA
Source organism: Elgaria multicarinata webbii (assembly GCF_023053635.1). Lineage (NCBI taxonomy): Eukaryota > Metazoa > Chordata > Lepidosauria > Squamata > Anguidae > Elgaria > Elgaria multicarinata. Next base: position 22,286,283 of record NC_086172.1, read on the forward strand.
GAGGACCTGAGTGCGCAGGGCAGATTGTACGGGAAAAGGCGATCCCGCAGGTAGCCTGGACCCAAACCATGTAGGGCTTTAAAGGTGATAACCAACACTTTATACTTCGCCTGGAAACTAATCGGCAGCCAGTGAAGAGATTTTAAAACTGGTGTAATGTGTTCACCCCTAGGTGTACCCGTGACCAGCCTGGCTGCCATATTTTGAACTAGTTGAAGTTTCCGGGCTAGGCACACAGGTAGAGCGCATTGCAGAAGTCGAGCCTCGAAGTTACCAGCGCATGCACTACCATCTTTAGGTCTTCTGACTCCAGGAAGGTGCGAAAATCTCCACTCAGCCACAAACCTTTCTAGTGGGTCTACCTCTCTCCCTCTCTTTACTTAACCTACCTCATAGGGTTGTTGTAAGGATAAAATGGGAGTGGAGAACCATATATGGCATTCTGAGTAACTTAAAAGAATGGTGAGATAAAAATGTAATACATAAAACTGTAGTGCACACCAACAAACTGCGCAGATACTGATGTAACACACCTGACCTGACCCAGCCTCTGGGACAGCTAGTGCAAGGGAGCCTATAACTTAAGAGGTTTCCCCCCTAAGCACAGTAAGGGAGTACATCTTGATTGAACAGGCAGATGAAATAACACTTAACCAATCCCCAAAGACACAAGGAGGGTAGGTAGGTGCTGAGTGAAATCTTGCCATATGAACAATCACATTTCCCCCTGTCAAATATAGTCTGTTATATTTTTCCATGTTAGATGATCTGTGGGAATGAGAGTCCTACTGCTTATCCAAGAAATTTACTTTATTCAAATTGGCAGGATGATGTTTCTTTTTTATTTAATTGTGCCGGCTTTGATTGTAACATTTGCTTTCATTACTCTTCCTCTTCCTTCTCTATTCTCAGGAGCAGGCAACCATAATCTCTTTTAAACTCTCATTTGTGAGAGAAAGTAAGCCTGTGTGATTAACTGAATGAGGATTTCCCCCCATAACTTGACCACCTAGCTAATAAAAGTCCTGCTTCACTTTATACCTGCACGATGACTTGTGGTGATAGCTCTTGTTTTAACCTCTTCCTCTCCATCCTGCATCGATCAGCAGAAGTTTGTTTATTTATTTATTTATTACATTTCTATACCGCCCAATAGCCGGAGCTCTCTGGGCGGTTCACCCAATTGTTGGGTGAAAGTAGGGTCTGAAGCAGCATGGAGGGGCATTATGTGGTCATTTAGACTTTCGGTTTGAACTGCTAGCCTTCCCTGCTCTCTGCTTTTTGAGATAAACTTGCCGTTCTTGATGGAAGAGCCCAGGGAGGAGTATTCCAGACCCAAAAGAGTTTACTGTGAAAGCCAAAAAGTGGATCTATTTAATCATGTTTGGTTTGCCTGTGCTAAACCTACCCAGCCATACAGGTGAACCACAGATAAAGCCTTCCCTAACCCGTGTCTTAGCTGGGGTAATGGGATTTATAGTCTAACAAATCTGGAGGGCCCAGGTTAGGAAAGGCTGCTATACAAGATTGTTGTGCAGTAAAATATGGATTTGAGTTCTTTGGATGAAAGGCAAAACGCAAAGGTTATGTTTATTATTTTTCATTCTATTTCTGCTAATCATGGCAAATGTGTGTGGGAAGGTGATGGATGGGTGTGCATCATCATTCTCTCCAGATTTCTTCAACATAGCAATTTGATGGCTACATGAGCTTGTTTGCCACGAATTGATCAATGAGATCAGATTTTAGTCATGCAAAATTATCAGTATACATTGTTAGTATGTTCCAAATAGTTGCCCTGATGTTGTGGAAGGGCCATTTCAGTTGTGGCATTCTGCTTGTAGAACTCTTTTCCCAGGGAGGCTCACCTGACACCTACATTAATATTTTGAATTGAACAGCAGCATAGAAATGCTTTAAATAAATATTTAGAACTTTTCTCCTAAAAGTTTCCTCCTCTTTCCCCCTCCATCCCAACAATTCATTGTTCCAACTGTGTTGCCTTACATCTCAGGTAGGCTTATTTTTGTAAGCTGGCAAAGTGTTGTCCTGCCTTTCAGCCTCCCCTTACGTAATTCAAATAGTGTGTGTGTGTGTGTGTGTGTGTGTGTGTGTGTGTGTGTGTGTTTTGGAAGCAGCAAGGGAGCACAGATGTCCCCAAGGGGAGCTGAAAGGCCATCTCTAGAGTGCCACATGTGCCATTTCAATAAACTGCCTATTAGTTTTCATTAGGTTTTTCTATTGAAATGTTCTGTCTGCCTGGGGGAGATCTTGCATATCATGTGAAATACAATTCCACCACCCATTCTAAACATCAAGGTGAGTGGAAGACCAAGCTTCCACCACTGGTCATTCTATAACAATGTCCTTTCTGTCTTTCCTTAGTTGTAATTAATGTTTTTCAGGTGGTTATCCATAATAAGTATGTGAGAGACAATCTGTCTGTCACTGCCATACATATATGTCTCAGAAATAGAACTAATAACTAGTGACAGTGAAACTTGAACGCGCCCCTACAACCTCAATGTAAGAGAGTTGAATTCTATTGAAATAGGATGAGTGGATGTCAGCATGTGTTCTTTGGGATTGCTAAAATGTATTAGTGTGTCAGTTGATTTCAACACTTTCGTTTTATTTGCTTTTCCTTAAATTTAAACAATGTAAGGAATACACACAGTAACTTTTAAAGAACTATTCCAATAAAAAATGCAATGTAAAATAATCCCTGCCTGCTCCCAGGATCCCATGTGTTATTTGCATGCACAGGGATGATTCCAGGATGATCCCAGGGGAAAAGGCAGGTGTAGAAACGGCCGATGTTACTGGGAACTGACACCTTGTGGAAAGAAACAGTGTGAACCTGCCCCCTTTGTTTTCTATATATGAATATTGGTTATGAGTGTGTGTGAGGTTGTTTTAGATGTATTTATACAAAGAGGTGTATTAATTCATATAAATAGCAAGTTTTTTATTTTAATATTTATATCAGTGGGAGAGGCTGGTAACAAATAAATAAAATTATTATTATTATTATCATCATCATCATCATCATCATCATCATCATCATCCTGTATCGAAGGCTCCCTTTTTTAGGAGTTTAGTTTAACTTTAAGCAAGCAATCCTTAATATTTGACTGCTATTACTAAAGTAACTCTCAGTTTCAGTGTCAATTTCATTAGTATGAAGAGGCACAAATCTCCCATTTTATGTGAGAGCCTGTGCGTTTTGCCGAGCAATTTGTATTAGAATTTGTAGTACCAAAATGCCAACTAGAACCTGTCTTCTTGGCAGTCATTCAAAATTGCTGTTTGCTGTGGCATCGCTAATAGCTAGACTGTGTTGCTTTGTCAGATTTTACAGACTGGAGGGTTTGCTGCACCAGGACTTATTTGGTATGCTGCTGCTAGTAGAAAATTCTAGCTACAGCGAGCCTTCTGAATTACAACATCTAGATCATAATAAAGCTTTGTTGTCTCCCACCAAAGAAGGCAATGCAGTGCCCCGTCTGTGAACATGAAAGTTATCCAGGGATCCAACTTACTGGTCCATTGGACCTCTGGTGTTTTACTATCTAAAATGTGGGAAGTCGGAGCTCAAGACTACATGAAGCCATGTTCTCTGGTCTGGAAGCCCTCTCCCCTGCCACAAACCATTTGATAGTGGGTGATGATACTTTTCAGGGAATAAATACTCCCTTCTTCCCTATGTCCCACATTCCAGAGCTAAGATTCAAAACCAGTTTCAGGGCTGATACCTCATTAATTCCTCTATTTTGCATTTCAGCTTCAATTAGATTCGCTATCAATTTCTTGTGTTTTTGTTTTTAGTCTATCATTTTGCAGCTACACATCTTTCTAAGAGAAATTCCAAATTCCATGTTCAGGATCTATGGTCCTTTATTAGGCAAGTTTTGGAGACCTCCAGATCACTTCACCAGGCAAAATATTACCAAACAAGCATGGGGGTTGGGGAGAAGGGAATGGGAGGCTGAACTGTTGGTCATGAAATCTTTCTAAGAGTTACACATGAGAGTATCTAAACATGTTCCCGGCTAGGTGCTGCAACTTCAGCCACATACGGAGTCATTGCAATGCTTCCACATGAGGCTCTTGAGAGTCTGTGTAGATATAACATTGGTGAATGGACTAGTATTCAGTCACTTAGATTTTGTATGGTTTTTTTTTTAAAAAAAATACAAATGGTGTATGTGTTCAATCTCAACATGGGTTCTTATCGTAGGGATCAGAATGCAGGAAGGAAAAGAGAGAGGAGGTAGGAAACATCAATGAGACCAACTTTTGATTTCTAAAAAGTTTGCCCTTTGCCCATAAATACAAGGTTTTTAAAATATTATGTCAAGCTCAAACTTAATCTTGAGTAGGTGGTATGGATAAAATGCTACTACATAAAATGTCACTAACTGAATCAGGAGCTGCTTTTCCATGGAAGGGACCGATTTTGTGGTTTCTTTCTGCCTGATTGTTGCCCTTCCTACTAGCTGAGCAATGACCAGGAGAAGGGCCTACACTGTTGCCCCAGCCTCCTGGAACCAGTATTCAGCCGGCCTTGCACCAACATGAGACCTTGTCGTTTGAAAGCAGTTCCCTAACCACCAGGCGAAGGTCATTTCCGCGGTAATCTCACTGGAGACAGCCCCATATGTAGTTTCAATCTATGGTATTGTCTCCCTCGCCATCACTTTAATTTTTTTCTCTCTAGCTATAAGGGCTGAAAGCTTTTTGTCTTTTGGAATATGGTAGGAATAACAACTGAAATTTCAAGCTAAATTCATCATCACTTATTATTTCTAGAGTGCTCAATATATACCAGGTGCTTTGCAAATTCTGCTGTTTTATGGTGCAGCTGTAAGCACAGAATTTTCTATCCTGTTGATGATCTTGTATGCAGTGAGGAATAAAGTCTGAACAATTGTACGTGGTTCAACCCTGATCTTATTTTCGTATTTATTTTTGCAGGTGTTTTTCAAGGTCTGATCACCTTGCCCTCCATATGAAGAGACACATCTAAATAACTGAGACCACTCAGTCAGACCTAAGCGTCATGGGGAGAAGGGCGGAACAGAATTGTCTGTCTCTTGCTGTCTTTCAGGAGAAGAGAACTTGATCACATATAAACCTCTGTACACAAAACATGCACTAAATGCTGTCATACACCCAACTATACTTAATTACATAATCTGTTCTCAATGCCTTGTCCATCTGGAAGGCAGAAGATATGCGAGAGGAAAGGGGATGCAGGAGAAGTCAGTAAGACACAAAGAGATGCTGATGACGATTCAGGACACTCGGATTTTTGTTCCCCGTTTATTGCCAATGGAAATCAAAGCAGATGGAAGAGGATTCCCTGCAGGTGAACAGCAGTGGGAGAAGTAACAAGCTTCTCAGTGCAACTTGATGAGGGTGGAGGAACGTGATTTTGGAGTTGCAAATTTGTAGCACTAACTTTTCTTTTTAAATAGATTTTGGAGGGAAAACTAATGACCTAGAAAAACCAAATCCCAGTTTGGTAGCCAAAATGTTAATATGTCTTGGTTCCTTTCTGTTTTCATTTTTGAGACTCCCTTACGTCCAGTGGTGCATCCAGACTCCTCAAGAACACTTTGATCTGCCCTGGTTCTGGCTCTTCATAGAACAGAGCTGTCAAGATCCATTTAAGTCAATACCAATGGCCTTAATTGGCAGCAGACTGTGCAGTGACACCTAGGACACACCTACCACCTTTCTTGCTTGAACCGGTGTACATTTCGTCAAGGATATATATTTTTGATTTGTTTTGTTTCTTCAATTTTGATATTTGGTTATTGCACACTCTGTGCACTAGGGGACTATGGAAACTGCTGGTGTGGTTTCACAGTGATTGGCCAGCGAAGTCCTTGAGTAACACCACAGTATATCTTTGGAGGCATCACCATATTGCCATAGTTCAGACTTCCTACTTAATCGCCTAATGAAAACTTGAAAGAAAGCTTGTTTGGAAGCTTTGAACCTTTTCTCTGTGTTCCTCAGAACTCATTTACACACCTGGATATATCTGTCTTGGATTCTACCACTCAGGCATGACTTCAGGTTTTCCTTCTGCACCAACGGTGGGCATCCTTGTTGCAACCCACAATGATTGGTTAGCAACTCTGGTCACTTATTCTTGCTAGCCCATTTTCTTGCTAGCTACCCAGTTAAATGTCTGGTAACTTATTTCTGTGTCTAGCACCTGCGAGAGATATATTTTGGGGCTGAGCAGATCTGTAGAAGTGTTGTTAGTGATCATCATGGATGGAAAAGTGAGAACCTATTTCAGACAAAATAAATCCCATACAACATTCTGCTGTAGAGTAAAGACCTACTTAGGTTCTCCTTTCCCATTTTTCAAGATGATATAATGTTCCCACTCTTCTAACATGTTACAGTTGAATGAAAGGGGTTGCCTCTTTGGTGAGTACCAGCTTCCCCCCAAATGATAAGTTTAAGCAAACCTTAAAAATAGATAATGCATGGGTCCACTTTGACCAACAGTTGTACCATTTAATGATCAATGGAGGCATCAGGCTCACCCTTGAATCTTGTAGATAATGTGGTTGTAGCTCAAAAGTGGATTAATTTCCCTGTACTTTATACACACGCACGCACGCACACACACATGCACACACAATACTCTCTCTATATATAGATGTCTATTTCTAGCTAGTTGGAGCTGGCACTGATTCCAAAGACTGCCTTTTCAAACTATCTCTCATGCAGGTGGAGAGTTAGTCATTGGGAATGGTTGTGTATAGTTAATAATGTGGGACCATCCCTGCAAGACATGCCAAGAAATGAAACAGCACGTGATTCTCCCTTGGTTGCTGCTCTTCCACTCACTAAACTAGCTCACTGCCCTCCTTTTGACTGTTTTTTGACTTGCTGACTGTTCAGTACTTTCCTAATTAATATTTAGGATGCAAAAACTTAAAGGATTCTTTTTTATATACAGAATATCTAAAATTGTATAATATAAGTACAGACACAGGGATTCTTAGCACTTAGCCTTTTTGGCTTTCTTTCCAACTTTGATTTCACCAAACTACCAAGTTTTTGGATCAGAGTTCCTGTGCACACTGTGACTGTCAGTGGCCATTTGTGTTGCAAATACAAGGTCTGGCCCTTAATAATGGGATGAGAAATGGACCAAAATCTAACCATCTCTACAAGGGCGATTAATGTTGGCATTTAAGAATAAGGGAGAGATCTAAGTTTTATTCCAAAGATGTATGGTTAACAATGATTTAGAAAAATATTGGAGCACTGTTTGCTGACAATCTTGTAGTTCTCTATATTTGTGTTTGCATATTTTCTATTCCACCCAGGGGTTCAATGGGCGTTTTGAGAACCCTGCACCTTGATATTTGAATATTGTATGACAGTTTTAGAATATCAGCTTAAGGAGATGACAGAACATCTAGACAGTGTGTTAATGGAAAAATCTATACTGTCCAAGAAATTCTTCTTGTAGCATCCTACATAATGTGCATTCATATTTGTCATGACAGTAGTCTTTGGGTAATATCCACAAATGTCATCACCTAAAATGTTGTTAAATCCTATTGCCTCTAGAATTTGTAGGGATCATCTACAAGAGTTGGTGACAAATTTAATATAAGCCTGTCTTTTAAATAATTAAAAGCAGGTAGGAGTGGGAAACTAGGGAAATGAAAAGGAACAATATTGATTTACCTCCTGTTGTCATTTGTGGTCTTGCTAACTTCTCTACTAAGTGCAGCAGAATGTAAAATCATCAATACCCTTTAAATGGCTAAAAAGCCTTATCCTAGGCAAGTCCTAGCAAGAATTCTGTTGTTTTGCATACACGACAGTACTGGGTTTGGGTTCCTATATTGTTCCTATATTGACCGTCTCTTAACGGTTTTCCAATATTAGTGGGGTGATTATGCACACTTACTTGCAAGTAAGACCAGTTAAAATAAACTGGACTTGCTCCAGGGTAAATCTGTAAAAGATCCACCTGCAGCCAGTGAGGTGGTGAGCCAAGAAGTAAGAAGCTACCCCTGCTCAGTAGTGGCTGAGGGAAAGAGGAACCTGATAGCTTTCATAGCAGGCATTGCATGGTGGTGGCAGTGGAGGAGAAGGTGTGAACCACTTTACCCGTTGCTCAATCTGCCATCCTAATTATAGTAAGAAGGGAGTCCCATGGAGGTTAATGGGAATTAACCTGCCAGTAAACATGCTTAGGATTGTTACTGGGAGATGCACAACCCCCCCCCCCCACATTTTGAGATTTTGGTTTAACCACCTACAACAAGGGTGGGGGATGTCTGGCCCTCCTGATGTTGTCGGGCTTCAACTCCCATCAGCCCTAGCCAGCATAGCCAATAGTGAGGGATGTTGGGAGTTGCAGTCCAACAACATCCTGCAGACTGCAAATTCCCCACCCCTAACCTGCAAAATGAAAACCATGCCTGATGGTGCCATAACGATAATGACCTGCGCTTTTTAAGATTTCCTTTTTCCTTTTACAAAACCCGAGGGAAGTGAAGAGAGAGTTGTAGATATTCCAAGAACTTAATTTCACCCCTTGTCCCTTCTCATCTTGGCTTTCGCTGTCCTGTACAAATTGGATTTTTGAAGGAGAGGATTTTCTTCATTTATGGCAAATACTGGCCAACTTCTTCAGCCCTGGAGGCCAGTCTTCATCCAGTGCTCCCAATAGGAGAAGAACTGGTAAAGTAAGAGGTGGCACCTAGTCTAACAAAGGAAGGTATAGGAGGGGGACACAGGAAAGGAGCCAGATGGGGCTGTGCATTCACTTGGGAATCCCTGCTGTTGGAGCACTGTATGAATCGCACTTGTATGGAGAGGTACAATGGCAAGGAGCAACCAGTGAGCCCTGTGGCTAGAGAGGCACTGTTCTTCTTACTCTAGAAGCAGAGGTATGTGCCAGTAGGCAAGTTTGCATCAGCTGACTGCACTATCCGTCCGTCGCACAGCATTCTCTGCGCCAGTAATTTCTTTGTCATTTGTGCTGTTCGTTTCTGATAGATCCCATGTTAAAATTGTCTCAAAAGAAAAATCTGACTCTTTTTTTTTTTTACGAGTCACATGGAGGAGGATGGGGGGCATTAAGGATCTTGCCTTTCCTTACTACGTTTGTTGAACCTGTCCAATCTCATTAGAAACTGCAAGATTTGACCCCAACACTCTTAACAACGTTCTTTTCCCCCTTTCTTTTCTCTCTTTCATTGGGATTAGAGCAATGGTTCAATTTTTCCAATAGCAATGGGATGGAAGGAGGACCATATCAAGAATGTATTACCTGTTATAATTTCAGAAACAGGTGGGTTTGTTGTTGTTGTTTTTTAAAAAATTGTGATGATCTTGGAGTCAGGAATTAAGATTGTCCTATTCATGTTTGTTAAATAAACATTTTGACATTTTTTTATTTTTTAAAAATGGCTATACTGCCAGAACACAGGTTCTGCACTCCCATGCTCTGTGCGCGCACATGTGCTCAAGCACCTAAACTAAACATATCCCCCATGCAGATGAAACTGAGTTCCATGTATATCTGGTGTAATAACCAACAGTGCCTATTCCTGTCTGGCTTAGTACCCTCACCAACAGCTACCAGTGGATTTTAGAAAGTGTAAGAATGCTTTTGTTGCCTGTGCTGGAATATATATTTTCCTGTATACAGTGAGTGAATAGACTGTAAAACTAGGGAGGAAAAATGGAATGCAGGAGTACCCTGAGAGTGAAATTACATGGTGACATTTTAGGCAGGGGATCCTTTATCTTTTGAGCTGCACTGTGCAAAAATCAGCTATCAACACGCAGTTCCCTGGAACATCAAATTTATTTTTATTTCTGTGTGACAGACTGTTACCTGGATAGATGAATCTGTATGGTGTACATGGTTTCAAGGTCCATCTGGAAAGACATTCCTGAGAATTTAAAGTTTTGACACTTCTGTCACTCAGGGCACAATCCTATGCATGTTTAGACAGGATGGCTGGCAGGGTGTTGTAGGACTTTTTCTGTCTAAATATGCATAGGATTGCACCCTTAGTGCTTTTGTTTAATATGTAGTTGTTAGCCATTACAGCCTATGGACAAGACAAACGGTTCGCTGGAAGGCAGTTGACCAGACCAGTTAATGCTCTTCTCCTTTGTAATAATCCAGTGTGCCGTTTATCTGTTTCTCATACTTTTTCCAGTTCTGTGCCTGCCAAATTGTAAGACTGGTTTTAAACAATGTGCTACTTAGACCTAGCTTCAAGATAGAGTTGCATGAGTTTGGGGGATTTTTTTAAAAAACCACAGAATTAGAACAGAGCAGCTTTGCACCAATTTGGCTAACAAAAGTAAGCAGCACTTAAATTATCCCAACATATGTCATCAGCAAGGGAAGTCTCTAACTAGAAATGGAAAATAATTTTTCAGAAATTTGAAGGTGGTATAATAGGGGCACCATAACCTATTGAGTATATACCCCTTTCATTTTCTCCCAAATGTTGGCACTGTTTAAACAGGGTATTTATAGTTTTTGTTTTGATGCTTTTGGTTTTTGAAACACTACAGAACCCCGCGCACTTTGTTTGACCAGAGACTGGGTGACTCGAGCCGTCTTGCACCCTGAAATAATGTCTGAAGTAGTCACAGGGTCATGTTGCATAGCCCCACTCCATATCACTGATATTTGTGTGCTCCCCATGCTTGTGCTTTCAGTGGGCATGAGGAGGAATTCTATCTGTGTACAGTTCTTCTGGGATTCACTCTTACATGGAAGAGTTCTTTGTGCATGTGTCTGTATGCAGAGGGCACCCAAGGAACAAGGCTATGTAGCATGCCCTCCAACCCCCTCATGCATTCTTTCCTATGCACCAGGGACTTTGAATGAACCCTCTAGTAGGACAGATAAAGTGTGTGTGAACACACAATGGGAAACTTCATCTTTCAGTTCTGGGGAGGGGGATCTCTCCAGCCTGAATAATGCCTAATGCCAGAGACAGACTCTGCCCCATAAGGTGCTTAAGCATGGTCATACCTTCAAGGATTCATAAGAATATCCGCTCACTACTGGGCAAAAGTTTAAAGATGGAGAACAGATTTTTACATGTCTGAAAATCAGTTCCTGGCACTGGGGAGTTAAGTGCCCGTTACAACTGACCAAGCAGTTGACTTATTTATTGTATAGTCAGTTGTTTTCAGCCTGCAATGAAGTATCAGGGAAAAGGCACTCCCCTTATCACAATCTTAAAACGTCAAGTGTTTGAAATGAACCCATCAGATTACTGATGGAATTAGAATGGGAAGATTTTACCCCCTATTAAGAGCCAAACCCAAACCCCCTCCAAAGTTTGGACCTGTCTTATAGGGAGATAATCACCGCCTCTCCCTACAAGTTCCTTCCTTCCTTCAAAAGCAAGCTTACCCTGGCAGAGAGGTGTCACTGCAGAGAAGAGAGACCCAATGCATTGAATGAGGGGGCATAGGAAATCATAATCCCCATGTACCTTGACAGGAAATAGGGCTGGAGAGCATAACACAAGAGCACCCAGAAATTCAGGGTAAGATGTCCCATGCTGTCCTTTGTGCAGCAGCCTCTTCCCACCAACTGTTCTTACTGCCAGTTCCAGCCTTCCTACAGTTATGTTTGCTTGGAAACGAGGTGGGAACAAGTAGAGAGGGCTTCAAGGTTCACTTACTATTCCTAAACTTTCTTTAAAAATAAAACTAAAATCTCCGGTTTTGTCCCAAGACTTTTCCAAGAAGGCTCAGAAAAACTAAATTAATTACAGTGTGAGTTGTAGGGGGAGTTACGCACCATGTGTTGTAATGCTTCTGAAACGGTGAGATAGCCAGGACTAATTTTCAGTTGTGTTCGTTGGCTATGAACATCCACCAAAATGTTTATTCGATTGGACAAATGAAGAGGAACTTATTTAAGAACCAGTATGAGCAGGTGGTTTGCTCAGATCCCCATGTGCTGGCAAAGGGCAAGTGATTAGATTTTGTAATTTGTGCAACTAAATTCAGGATAACCATCCCACACATTTTGCACTCACAAAATGCACGAATCCAAAGATCTCAAAGCTTCCCCACCCTGTATTTTTCCTGCCATACAGATCATAGGCAGTAAGAAAGAAGGGGGGGGTTTCCAAACATTAATTATTCTTCCTCCTTAACACAAAGGGGGTTTCATGAATACAGTAGTAGGTGCGCAATCTCCTGCTGCAAGGATTGATGTTCAATCAGGGCCAGAATTGTGTGTACAACTAAGTCTACTAGAAGCAGGGTTCCCTCCCCGCCTGCCCCCGAGTACGTTTTTTTTTTTTACTTGCAGTGAGTGTGTTATAAATATATAATCTGATTCCAGATGTGAATAAAACCTTCATGGATTGGAGCAACTGAGTTTTAATGGTGGCTTGGCTTGACTCTTCTCTAGGATTGATTGTCTCTGAAACTGGAGCAGATGGAGGGGAGAGTGGGGGGGGGGAGTTTTAGGAGCTTGGTAAAGACATTGTTCAACCTGAAACATCTCCCTGCCTTTGGGATTTTTGTTTGAAATAGTAACAGTGATGAAAGAATAGGCTCCAAGTCAGAAATCAGAAAACGTGCACCCAACATTTCTCATGTAAACTACGTTTTGGCTTAGCACATCTCCTTTAACAATCAAACATTCTTTATTCTAAGGGTATATATAGTTTTTTTAGTGGTCAGATTTGGTCATTCCTTTAGGAAAAAAAAAAAAGCAAAACAATACTTCTATAACAACCAACAGCGCTTGGAAGATTTTCGTTTTGCACTACAGTTTTCCTTTTGCCAGATATGTCTGCCAAGTGCGTTTGGAGAAACCTTCGGTCACATTCTCTCAGGCCTTCTCTGGTATTTCTAGTATATCGCAGAAGTACCCAAACTTGTAGCCCTCAGTTCTGCCTTTTTTGGTTGACATTTTATTTTTTTTAAGCTTTTTATATATAAATATAAATAGATATATATATGAATATATTACTTTGTCAATTTTTTTGACTGTACAAAAGTCTTAAGATTTAAAAATTATTATTTGTATTATATGATGGTGGTATGTTAATGTTACAAGATTATTAATGAAGAAGAAGATTTATTTTTGTTACTGGTCTGTTTCATAATTCTTTTTTAAATTGGTATATTGTAAGATATCTATGCAAAAAAAAGTTATGTGACGCATTTTTATTTAAGAATGTAATATGTGTAATAAAAAGTAGAATGTGTTTGGCCTGGAAATGGCTCATAGTGTCTTGGATATTTCCTTTGAGGCATAAAGAAAACTGCAAGGAACAAGTTAATACATCTGGGCCGATTAACGCATCGATGAACCCCAACATTCTCTGGGTTGTTTCTAGTGGTGGTTTTGCACTAGTGGAAAGCGCTTCCACTCGCACAAGAAAAAGCACCTGAATTTGAATTCCCACATATGCATCTACTGCCCTTTCTATATCAAAGCTTCCTGCTGTTCTAGAGGATTCCCCAACTCTCAGGAGCAGCTTTTTGAAGGGTATGGGGGGAAAGTGTAGTGTATAGAGATGATGAGCAAAAATTGGGTGTCTGTACAAGTGGAAATCATTTCCCTAGTGTAAGGCTACCGTAGGATTTAGCCTTCTATGCATGTTGCGAAAGCTAGAAATCTCTGGGGTATGAGTCTGTTCATATGATGTAATTAAATGTAGTTTTGTGTGTGGGTGTTTTAAAGTCCCAGATGAATACAAAACAAGATAGAATGGAGTTATGAGTGAACGCATGCAACAGTGATATGGACCAGAAAGAGACTTCATCCCTAATGCAAAACCTCTTTGAGAAAGTTCTGTAGTTCTGATCAAAACTCTTTTAGATATCCTCCCGGATTTTTTACAGGAGGATATCTCAGATTTGCTTTTGCTGAAATGTGGTAAGCATCAAAGAACACACTACACTTTCTCTTACAAATGTCAGTAGTCTTATCAAAACTCTTTGGACTTTCCTCAAAAATAGATATTTTGCCTGAGGAAAAATTTTCTTCAAATTTTAATTTACAACTTCAGAGACAACTCTACCTTTTCATTGTAAACCATCTTGAGCGTTGTATTAAAAGGCAGCATACATTCTTTAACACAGGGAAGAGGTACACTGTTTCGATCTGTGGGCCGTAACTATATCTAAATTAATTTGGAAGATGACTTCTTTCTGGGTTTTGCTCAGGCATGTGTTTTTTCAAGCCACAAGGGGAATCTTCCAGAAAGCCCTGAAAGGCTAAAAGCTCTGGCTCCTTCTTCCTTGTCCATGTGCAGTAGTGGTTTCTGCATGGGGTGAGGGGATGGAATGGAGCCAATACTTGCAGCCCAATTCCTTTCTAACAGTACAGACATCAGCTGCATAGAAGCTGATGTCTGTTTCCTTCTCTCCAGCCCCCCTACCTCTTCACCTTCCTGATAAATATGACACTTTCCAAGAAGTGGTAGTGTGCAAATAAAGCACATTATTCCTCCATCTTCAGTGCAGACTTCCACAGATTAAAAAAAACCCAAGGCTTTGCACACGTACTTACACAGACAATTGTTTTTAGAAAGCTTCATCTCTGTTATCACTTATTTTCAGAGATAGGGCTATTCTTGCAAACAAGTTCCTGTGCCTATGGGCACAAACATTTTCTGTAAATGAGTCATGAGTGTACCCCCTGGCAAATCCATGAAGCTGCAGTGCTGCACAAGCTCGATTGCTTCCTGTTCATAGGGTTGCTTCAGAACCAGCATCTTGAATGAGCTGTTCATCAACATGTTTTGTGTGTGGATCCAAGTACAGGAATTGTTTGAGAGAATTGCCCTGGGTCTGAAAAAGAGAAGCTAATTGGTCCTTGAAATGGGGATGGGAAACTTGTTTATGGAAATCTTACTTCTCAAGAAGACCATGATGCTTGGCATTTAACAAAGCACATTGAGATCCATGCATCATTCATAAAACCTTTCTAGCCTCTTCAATTAACTGTCAAGCCTCTCCCTCCCATATCAGGCCTTTTTCTTACCAAGTCAAGGAGGCATGGTCCTGAGAAACAAGATATGTGCTCTGCCACTGAGCCACAACCCTCCCTGTTGCATAGATCAGGAGTCCTCAAACTTCTGGGGTTAGTGGGTGCATTTGGAATCTTGAGAGTGTCATGGTTAGGGTGACCATATGAAAAGGAGGACAGGGCTCCTGTATCTTTAACTGTAATATAGAAAAGGGAATTTCAACAAGAGTCAATTGAAGAGGGTGAAATTCTCTCTTCAACAACATAGTTAAAGCTGCAGAAGCCCTGCCCTCTTTTGTATCTGGCCACTCTACTATAGCTAGTGTAGCTTTAAGTGTTGTGATGAAGAGGGCATTTCACCCTCTTCAATTGACACCTGCTGCAATTCCCTTTTCTACATTACTGTCCTCCTTTTCATATGGTCAGCCTAGTCATGGTGCTCTCATAAAACGGCTGCCATGTGGGGTGGGACAACTTGCCCATTCGTAAAATGGCTGCCATGGTGGGCCTAGCCGGTCACAAACACACAGGTATTCTGGTGAAGCTAAAGGAAAAGTAAGTTGCCTAAGAATTTAAGTACAAGGCAGAAGTGGAGTCTATCCTTCAAAACACAAACACTCTTTTGAACCGAAATAGTACCATGCCAGCATCCCATGGGCCCACCAGACTCCCTACCCCCTCCTGATTTTTTTAGTTTGTTAAAAAAAAAAAAGCGCTTACAACTTAGAACGATCTTAATGAATAAAATTAAAATCAGGAGGGGCAGGGAGCCCGGTGGGCGCCAAAAGAGTTGTCCATGGGACTCATGTTGGAGACCCCCAGGAATAGCCTTGACGGTTGTGCCCAGGCTAAATATCATTATTATTTTATTTATTTATTTATTTTATTACATTTCTATACCGCCCAATAGCCGAAGCTCTCTGGGCAGTTCACAAAAAAATGTTATCAGCTTGATCATTCAGGCCCTGGGACTGGCACTATTCTTGCCCCTTCTTCTGATGCTCTTGGCGACTGCCTGGTCTCCAGACCCAACCACCATCTTTTGCATGAGGGGTTATGTAAGAACGCCAGCCGGCAGCAACCAAAGGGAGCAGCAAGTCAGTTGATGGTGGATCAGGGCGAAGGAACCAAGGGATCAGCTCCGGTTTTCTTAATCCTTTCTTAAACCAAGATATGTTTACGTGTAGTTTGCCACACATGGATAAAGGTGTACCTTTTGCCAGGATTTTTAAAAGTTGGAAAGAGAGTGGGAGGGGGGATCAGAAACAGAAAATAACAGGTACTTGAGCTACACGCATGGACACAAAAGTAAAATAAAAACTTAAGATTTTGTGCAAAACCATTGGCTCATTTTTCACCTCATAAATGGTTGTATGTTAGCCCCCCAGGAAACATACAGCCATTGTAGGTTAGCCCCCCAGGAAAGCAGCCATCGTCAAAGAATGACAGCTTAGCACACAATCATCTAGGATGTAAAAAGACCATAAATCTCAGTTATCTCTATCCACTCACTAGCATCCATCGCCACCAAAAGGTTAGCCTTGCCTTATCTTGAAGTGTCTGCATATTTTATTTTCTTCCTGTTCCTAAAGCAACGGGAGATACCTGAATGTTCAGTGTGGGAACTGGAAGCAGGCGTTTCTGCTGTGAGAACTGTTGCCAAAATAACCTTGATGCCCCCATTTTCTCAGGAAAAGCAAAGCGTTTGCGCTCCTGGGTGGAGCTGTTTACAACTTCTACGCTAAGTGTTGTTGGGGTTCTTTTTCTTCTTTCCACTGCAGATGCCTAATTTCCTGCAATTCTTGGAGAGTAGCAAGCAGGAAGAGCGGTCAGGAAGCTCACCACCACAGTTAGGCCGTGATTAAGAGTGGACTCATTTCCTTCCTTTTCCTCCACTGCTGTTGGAAAGATTTTTATGTTCCCATGTTTGGAATTTCTAAGCACCTCCCTCGCACATTGCACACAATTAATGATGTTATTTTTTTGGCACCTCCCATGCCAGAGGAATGTTGTGCGCCAAATATTTCTCCCATGCATAGTTTTGTTGTTGTTTTATTGCTGTTTTATTTTTACAGATGAGAAGCCTGGGTAGAGAGAGAGAGAGAGAGGCCACTTCAGGCACTTAATGAAGTAAGGAGGGTTCAGCCTGTGGTTCAGTCAGGCAGAAGGGCCTGGGTTCAATCCCTAGTTTTAAAAGATCAGGCTACCAAGCCTTGAAATGTGAGTTGCCTTGTATGTTCTCAACAGGGCCGGCCCTATCATTAGGGATAGTGAGGCAGCTGCCTCCGGTAACAGACAGATGCTGAGGAGAGGACACCATACAAGTCTCAGGAGCATTGGACGATGCTGTACCATCACCAACATTGAAGTAAGAGTCAGCTGCCAGTTCTGTCACTTTTGCGTATGTAAAGGGGAAGGCGCCATTTTGTCCTTTGCCTAGGGTGACCATATGAAAAGGAGGATGGGGCTCCTGTATCTTTAACAGTTGCATAGAAAAGGGAATTTCAGCAGGTGACATTTGTATATATGGAGAACCTGGTGAAATTCCCTCTTCATCGCCACAGTTAAAGCTGCAAGAGCTATACTAGAGTGACCATTTTAAAAGAGGGCAGGGCACCTGCAGCTTTAACTGTGGTGATGAAGAGGAAATTTCACCAGGTTCCCTTTTCATATGGTCACCCTACCTTTGCCTCAGGCCGCAAAATGTCTTGGCCCTTGTTCTCATGTTTATCTCTCAGAACCCCGTTTTTGTGCCTTGACCAAAAGTTGCCAGTCCTAAGCAGAGGATGATTCTTCTGTGATACAGCAAGCAGCATGTAGCAAGTAAAATCTCTGTGAAACAAGCTGGACGCTCACCGCCTAGTATGAATGCAAGGTCTCGCCATGTTTGCTGTTTCTCATTACAGTCAAGCTGAGAGGGCAGCGCGTTTGGATACTTTCCCTAAGCAACTGGCAATCCCTGAAGGGTTAGAGAGAGCTTTAACAGCTGAAGTGAAACGCAACAGGAAATTTACTCCATGTGTCAGGTCAGTCCTTTCACAGAGTATGAAAATGAGGCGATTCCCTCTCCCATGCGCTGCTTCAGTGACCTTTCTCATCCACAAAGCCTTTTTTGCTGACTGAGTCCCCACTTCCTTTTTCTCAGAAGATTGGTTACTAAACAATTATTTAGAATGCTGCACTCTGGTTCTTTGCAGCGGCAACGGCTGTTAACCCCTCCTTGGCTGCTGTCCTCTTGTGGAGACAGGAAATTCTCTCATGGAACCAAGGATGTGGAAGGTCCGACTAGCCATGATGGAGGAGATCTGTGAGGAGATCTTTATCACTGAAAGTACTGGTGATGAATCTCTCCCATGTCATGCATTATCTGGTACCAAACACTACAACCTGTGATAGTTCTGCTGTGTTACATAGTTCACAGAAGGTGGCCTTTCGCACATTTGCTTGTGCAAACTGTAGCTCAGTGGCTGAGCGATCAAGGTAGGGTGACCATATGAAGAGGAGGACAGAGCTCCTGTATCTTTAACAGTTGTATAAAGCAGGGAATTTCAGCAGGTGTCATTTGTACGCATGCAGCACCTGGTGAAATTCCCTCTTCATCACAATAGTTAAAGCTGCTGGAGCCCTGCCCTCTTTTGTATCTGGTCAAGAGGGCAGGGCTCCTGTAGCTTTAACTGTTGTGATGAAAAGGGAATTTCACCAGGTGCTGCATGCATACAAATAACACTGGCTGAAATTCCCTTTTCTATGCAACTGTTAAAGATACAGGAGCCTTGTCCTCCTTTCCATATGGTCACCCTAGATCAAGGCTTTGAGCAATGTCATTCTCCATGGACATCACAGCTCAACCAGATCCCATAAATCCTCTGGTTGGCCCTGCCAAACTGACCGTGGTGGGGTGGGTGCGTCCAAAGGCACTCCTCACTCAGGACACTATTTATCCTAGGGGCCCTGCCCTACTGATGGCGTTTTCCTCCTTGGAAACTTCAAGGAAATCAGAGATTGTCCTTTGGTGTTGTAGTATAATAGGAAATAATAAGTAGGACTTGTAACAGAATGTTGTAGTGTATCCTTGCCTCTGAAGAAGATTGCTCCTGTTCAGGTTACAGCTAGGCAGCTAGGCCCTCCTCCAGAACAGTCCATTCCACCCACCCACCCTCATCCTCATGTGCTGGTCTTCTTTCCAACGTTCCGTGGCTACCTCATTGGGCTGTTTTGGCAAGGGGAGGAGTTCCTTTATTGATATACACTTCCTCAAATCTCAGGATTTCCCTGAACATACTGATACCTCGTCTTACTCCTCAGTAACCCATTTTGTTTCCAGTCTTGTTGGCACTCACCACCTGAGTTCACTATTGGCATGAAGTTTGGGTTACTATTTTTCCCAAAGGAAGCACAGCTTCAATCAGGGGCAGGGTGGGTGGGGAGTAGTTGATATCTGAATGATCTTTGAAAGGGTTGAAAGTGATGCTTTGACGTTTCTGATACTATCTGTGCAGTAATACTCAGCTGTGAAATTCACAGGCCCCTCCACAAAACATCCGTGCTATGCTTCAAGCAGCTGGCTAGTTCTGAAACCTGCTCCAACTTCTTCAATCGCCTATTTTGTAGCATTTTTAAGTAAATAGGCCCAAAGGAGGAAAATGAGATTTCACTTCCAAGAAGGGAAATGATGGGATGGCTACAATGGGGACAGACAAGCAAAACATCCTGAGGTCAAGCAATCCTTTTGAAAGACGAAAGCAGCCGCCTTGGGGACTGTCTAGGGAAACTGCTCTCCCTTTGATGTGAATAGGAACTGCCTGGCACCTGGAACCAAGGGAGAAGTGACCGCCTGGCTAATAAGGAGGGCCTCTTTGCACACAGAGTGTATCTGAAGGCTTTGGCCATGCCCACTCTAATGACATAACTTCCTGTCAAAAACAGTACTGAGAAGAAGCTGGTTTGAAGTAAATGGAGTTTATACTAGCATCAGCGTGAGCTTCCTCTTGCTATTTAGCACACTGAATCTGTAAACAAGTGTAAGGAATCACAAGCACACAACAAGTGCCTTGTGTAGAAAAGGTCCAAGTAGCCTCTTAACCTTGTCATCTTCCGGCTCAGCAACCTGGTGCCCTTCAGATGTTCTGGATTTCAACTCCCATCAGCCACAGCCAGAATGACCAATACACAGGAATGCTAGGCGTTATAGCCCAAAACTATACACAAGGTTGGGAAAGGCTGCATTAGAAAAGCTGAGATTCTCACATGGCTGCTGCATCAGGCACCCAAACACCATATTCTGTATGAGTACAGCATGGACATCACACACCCTGCATTGCAAGTCTCTCTGAGACTGTGTGTAAAGCTTTCCTTGCATTCCTCCTTGCTTGGAGGAAGCTCAGGGAAATGAACTTCAAGGATGCTCAGCTTTGGACAGGCTTGCGAAGTACACAGTCATTCCAACTTCAGAACTGAAGACAATTTCTATATTCCACTGTGAGCTTTTCTACACAAGTTATTTAATGTGCATTCGTCATTCCTTACTCATGGTTGTTTATGGGTTCTTTAGATCATCTTGTGACCCTCCAGCTTTGCGTCTGTTTTCTAAGAGGGGTGAGGGTGGGGGTAGAGCAAAGAAAATTGAGTAATATTTGTGAAAGTGAAAGAGAACACATTTCTCCATTTGCATTATTGTGCTGTAGCACAGCACCACCTAAAGGTTATATAGCTGAAAAGCAGGAAAGGAAATGCTCTTTGTGTAGAGCTCAGATCCCAACTCTGCAACAAAACCGGAAGTTGATTAACAACCTTCTGCAGAAAAGCTCTACTAGGGGTGGTCAACTCATGGCCCTTCAGATTTTTTAGCCCACAATTCCCACCATCCCTATGCAGCATAGCTAATGGTGATGCATCATGGAAGTCGTAGGCCAAAGCATCTGGAAAGTCACATGTTGCCCACCCCTGCAAGCTTTGGTGTTAGGATAGCAGCATGCTTTTAGCACTGAAGCTGGGGATAGACACGGTACCATTTTGTTGCAGGCCCCTATTTGTTTAAATAGAATTCTATGGCCTCAAACAAGCACTGTAAACTAGACATGCCCCTCTATACCATTGGAAAAATTCATTGAACAACAACAGCTAGATTAAGTTTTCTGACAACAGAGTGACTAAATACAGCGAAAAATGCCAGAACGACAAAAAATCAATGAGATTCCTTCATACTTTTGTCTATAAAAGATAGGCAAGACAAATTAGGCCATTGCAGTAAAAGGTTTTACGTTTAAAAGGGCCATTGGCTTGATCCTAGAGACATTATGCTGAAGTAAAAGTAAAATTAAGAAAAGATTAATCTTCCATATGCATTGCATCGTTCTCAGTTTCAGTTTTTAAAAAGACGCATCTACTATTAAAGGTTTTGAAGCAGCTGTCCCAAACCTGACACCCGCCAGATTTTTTTGGGTACAACTACCATCATCCTAAACCTGTATTCTGGCAGGGATGATAGGACTTGTAGTCCAACACGTTTGGAGGGTGCCAGGTTGGGAAGCCTGCTTTAAAAGAAATGGCAAATTTCTTTTCGAATTTCATTAAGAAGTAACATGTTAACAAGCTTGATTACAACTCATTGTGGAGAGATTTCAGAGTCTGTGCTCACATACTTTGATATGATATGTTTTGGTTGATGAACAAACCATTTAAACAGCTCTTGGTTTCTTCAACATGGATTCTTCTGTATTTTCAGGGCTCACTCTGTTCTTTAGACACTGAGCTGAGCACCCAAACTGCATTTTGCTGTACAGAAATTTTAAAAAACTCCATCACATACAGACTGGCCTCTTCACAGATGGTCAGGATCTGGGATCCATAATAACATTGGTGTTGTAGATCAAGAAGAGCTTCACAGCTATACAGACATAAACTCAGGCATAACTAAGAGATTCCATAGGGGGAAAATCCCAAGGAGCCATGACAGTACAAAATGGCTGGCAAAGGAGGAGGAAACAAACAACCCACAGATTGAGGGGATAAACCACGGTCTATTTAATCATCTGCCAGTATCCGGACAACACGTTGAACTGTGGCTTGTTGTTGAAATCTGGGTTATTGTGTTGTCTGAACTCTGAAACCAGCCACGCTGCAGCTGCAGCAGAAGAAAGTAGTTCAGGTGTGGCTATCTGTTCATGATCCTTCTCTGTGTACTTGCTCTTACTGATAAGTAAAATAGTTTTTAGAAAACCTAAATAGTTTGTTTGCCAGATGTTTTCCATGCCCAATAAGGGCAAAACAGTCACAGCACTGTCCCACGTGAATTATAGCCTCTCAAGCAACCATAGCTGTAAGAAAAAGCAAATATTGACACTTCACTAATGTTTGCCTACAGCACTCAGATTGTCTGTGTTACATGAATCAATTAGGAAAATGGAGAATTGATGTCCTCCAATAAGAAAAATATAGTAAGTGCTGGCATCGCTGACTATATTCACCTTATGCGTAATTCTGGAAACACATTTGTGTGATGCTTAATCGTTAGTATTTGGATCTGAACAAAATGCTCCGTCCCAGCAGCGACGACTTCCAGGAACACCATTACAATGTTGAGTGTGTTCGCTCAATCCGTTTTAAGTACCAGAATTATCTAAATAGGACGAACCCTCTTATCAGCAAAGGGGACGGAGGTGGGCAGTCCGTTTCCTTGTAGTCGTACTGGTGTGATCCAGTGAAAGTCCGTTGAGTTGTGTGACTAAGGCCTAATTTGCACAGAGGTGGTGACTTCTGGCCTTTACCACTTCAGATTGAAGATGGGACCTCAGGTGAATCTGTTGCATTTTTGAGCATTTAACCATGCACCATTAAAACCGTTGTTAATGCAACTCAGGGCAGATGAAGATGGTCAGTAGAATAATGTGACATGTACCTGTTCAGAAAACTATGGTGGAGGCTGAATTCGTCCCCTGTTCAAAACACTGTTTCCAAAGGGAAAATATCCTGTCAGAATTGTAGCCAAGTTTTCAACTGGTATGCCAGTTTTCTGCACTGGGTATCGGGGGTGAGGGGTTCATATAGGACAACATTCAGATCTGTAATTCCGTCCTTGTAACCTGAACTGGTACAGGCCCTAGAGGACTGAGCCATATGGTTTTTCTGAACAAGTACATCAGTTTTCAGCCATAATTAACATTCACTGATTTGTGTCCATAACACATGCAGGGGGCTTAGTACCCTCCAGTCAAAAACCAAAATTCTGCAATTCTACTGTGAGCTTTTTAAAATAATAATAATAATAAAATAAATCTGTATAATTTGACATATTTGATATATGCTTCTGTCGGCATCAACAAAAAGCAGTGGCAGCCATCTGTGCCAGATTAATGATGCTGTTGTAATTATGAAACATTGGGTTCAAATAACATGATAACCCACAATGGGTTAAAGACACCACAGTGGTTTATTTAACCCATCATGGGTTATTGTGTTGTCTGGTGGGATTTTTTTCATCCTCGATGGCTTATTTGCTCAAAATGCCCCACATGGATAACCCACGGTCTGCAGTAGGGGTTATTTAATTCGTCATAGGTTATTGTGTCATATGACAGGCACAGTGGATTATTTTGGTGTCCTAGAGAGTTGCGTGGCAAGAGTGGTTCCGATAGAGTGACCATAGGAAAAGGAGGACAGGGCTCCTGTATCTTTAACAGTTGTATTGAAAAGGAAATTTCAGCAGGTATCATTTGTATATATGGGGAACCTGGTGAAATTTCCTCTTCATTGCAACAGTTAAAGCTGCAGGTGTCCTGCCCGCTTTTAAATCTGGTCACTCTAGTATAACTCCTGCAGCTTTAACTGTTGTGACTAAGAGGGAATTTCGCCAGGGGCTGCATGTATGCAAACGGCACCTACTGAAATTCCCTTTTCTATGCAACTGTTAAAGATACAGGAGCCCTGTCCTCCTTTTCATATGGTCACCCTAGTTCAGATCACTGCCACTGCTCTGCTCCTCGAGGGCATTCTCTGTGTAAGAACACGTGAACTCTACTGCATTATAGGGGAGCTGTGTGTCAAGTTTTGTCCTGATCCTGCAAAGTTCCAAGGGTTTACAGAAAGCCCCCTCTTTTTGGCACCCATAGACAATACCATAGTAGCTGGTTTCAGCTATCCCCCATACTGCAGTTGCTCATATTCTCTCTTTCACTGTTACACATTTAAACCCATAGGCAATTTAAATGTACAACTGCGATATATGAAAAGAGCGAATTAGGTCTATCAGTATGGGGAACAGCTGAAACCAGCTACTGCAGTATTGCTTGTGGGTTTAGGCCACACAAATACAGCTATGATGCATATATGGTGGGAATGCCCATGTAGGCAGCTATTTTGGAGACAGCAGCAGAGATCATGTTGGACTCAACAGTGATAATTTGGACTACCATGAAGAGTTGGGCTCAAAGAAGTTGAGCAAATCTATTCATTGATAAGAACCACAAGAGTCTTAAAAGCCCAACGATTGGCAAAGCATCCTCTTGCTGATAACTGCCCTCAGCACATAGAATGTTTGTGAACATTCCACCACAGCACATCAGCTCAGCCAATGATGCCAGGGTCTTCATCACTGCCACGATGTCCACTGGTGCCACAAACCCTAGAGCAGACTAAAATATAGATTGTGCTTGGTCAACTAGCTTGTCATGTGTCGTTAGGCTGCCCATCTATACTTGTTCTCTATGATTAGGGTGACCATTTGGAAAGGAGGACAGGGCTCCTGTATCTTTAACACTTGCATAGAAAAGGCAATTTCAGCAGGTGCTATTTGTATGCATACAGCACCTGCTGAAACTCCCTCTTCATCACAATAGTTAAAGCTGCAGGAGCCCTGCTCTCTTTACCAGATGCAGGGCTCCTGCAGCTTTAAGTGTTGTGATGAAGAGGGGATTTCACCAGGTGCTGCATGCATACAAAAGACACCTGCTGAAATTCCCTTTTCTCTACAACTGTTAAAGATACAGGAGCCCTGTCCTCCTTTCCATATGATCACCTTATCTATGATCATGCAGGAATTTTTAGGCTACAGCATTTTGTGATTTGGGAAACTTCCTTTTGGCCTAAGCAGCTCAAGGAGTCATTTGGATTATCTCTGTGGATGTCACTTTATAACCAAGGATTGCACCTGAGTCTCTCTCTCTCTCTCTCTCTCTCTCTCTCTCTCTCTCTCTCTCTCTCTCTCTCTCTGTGTGTGTGTGTGTGTCTACTGGAAAAGAAATGTTTTGGAGCATGACTGGGGTCCGCGGAGTGGATCAAACATTTTATCTCCTTTGTTCGGAGAATTTGAAAGAAAATGAAAATGAATCAGATAATCCAGGCACACATGTTGTATGTAATGCAGACAGGTTTTACAATCTAGTGTTCCTTGTAGCCAGAGATAAGATTTCCTGGAAAGGAAGGATGTTCTGAGCATATCTTGCCTTTCATTCACCAAAGCAGGAATCTCTTCTTTTGCTGTTATCTGCAACTATTCACAGGTACCCCTTCCAGGAAACCTCCTTATGTCTGCTTATCTAGTTGCACCTGCCAATTAGTCCCTGTGGCTCTTTTATCTATAGTTACCTTTATGTAACATCCACATACATTTTGACAGTCAACAATATCTTTATGGACAGCTACCCTTTCTAATAGTTCAGTAAAGCAGATGTAATAACTAAGTATATTTGGTGGGGTGGGGGAGTCACCTGCTCAATCTTCCCCACTATGGTGAGATGTCTTATATTTCTAATCACAGTTGTTATTTCTGCATTTGCTTCTCTCTCTCTCTCTCTCTCAGCTGACCATATGGAAAGGAAGACAGGGCTCTTGTAACTTTAACAATTGCATAGAAAAGGAGATTTCAGGAGGTGCCATTTGTACATATGGAGAACCTGGTGAAATTCCCTCTTCATCACCACAGTTAAAGCTGCAGGTGCCCTGCCCTCTTTTAAATCTGGTCACTCTGGTATAGCTCCTGCAGCTTTAACTGTTGTGATGAAGAGGGAATTTCACCAGGTTCTCCATATATACAAATGACACCTGCTGAAATTCCCTTTTCTAGGCAACTGTTAAAGATACAGGAGCCCTGTCCTCCTTTTCATAGGGTCACCGTGTGTGTGTGTGTGTGTGTGTGTGTGTGTGTGTGTGTGTATATATATATATATATATATATATATATATATATATATATATATTACTGTATACAAATGTTATGCAAATTGGTGTTCTCTTTTTGGTGTTACATTTCCTCTTTTTCTACATAAGTGACCACAGTGCATATAATAGTTAAGCCATGGCCCGGTTCAGACGACACTTTGAGTTTTGTGGTTATTGTAACCATGGCCAGCTGTGGTTCCACTAACCACATGCAAAACCGGTGCAGACGACACCATTAACCCTTTTGTGGTAAAATTTTCCTTAAGCACAAAGCAGTTAATGCAGCACCTGAGTCCTCCATCGGGCAGAAAACATAGAGCCCGAAGTATAGAGCGGCTGCTCTATACTGCGGGCTCCATGCCCATCAAGGGTGTGCTGCAGGGAGGGCGAGGGTTGTTTTGTTAAATTCCCATCGGGGGTGGTGGATGGGCTGGGGGAGGGCAATGGGTTTATTTTTTAAGTGCCCATCAAGGGTTTTTTTTTTTAAAAAAAAAACAGTACTCACTGTTGCACTGGAGTGCTCCTGTGCTCCGCTTCGTTGGAAAAAAATCAAAATGGAAGCCATGACGTGCTCTGCCCTCTAGGCATGTTGCACGCTGCGTGTAGAATGAGGGGGTGGGCACTGGATCCTTCTCACCACCAACGTTGTCTGGGCCAAAGCAAGAGGCAAGTGAACAAGCAGGTTGCCATGGCGAAGAGGAGCAACTGTCAGTGGGCCCCTGCTGAAGTGCCCAACCATGCCTACCCTTGAAACTGATCCTGCCTCTCTTTTTCTGCTTACTAACTTTCAGCAAGCTACCCACGTACCTACAGGCCAGGCTATTTACATTCTGATTCTTAACTGCAACCCAATTAGGCCCCACAGGTATCCATCTGTCTCCTTATTAGGAATAAGTGTTTCCTTCTACATTCTTCCAAAACACGAGCATATTGCCCCTTCTCTCTCTAGGTCCTCTGCTTCTGTCCACAACTGTCTCCATAGAACAGCCTTTCCCATTGGTCATGCTTGCTGGGAATGATGGGAGTTGCAGTTGAACACAGCTGCAGGTCACCAAGTTGCAGGAAGGCTGTTCTATAGAATTACACAAATAGCTGCTGGTCTTATATGCATACTTACCATTTATATTTCTGCAATAAATCACATATTTGATTCTTCTTCTTTTCTGTTACTATTCCCCCACCTGGGTACCCCATTCCTGCCATGGTGCACCATGACTTTAGGTTGACTATCCTTACACATGTCAGTCAGGTACATGTGTGTTCACCTGTGAATACTTCCAGCTTGTCTAAACTTACAAATGCTATCATTTATTCACAGCATCCATTGGTGGATGGCTCCTTGATACATAATACTGTCAAATGGATCACTTCAGTGTATATTAATCTTCCTCATCCTGAAGCTCTCCAGCTGTATTGGACTGCAAGTCCCAGCAGACCAACACAACTGGAGGGCACTGGGATGAGGAAGGCTGAAATCTATAATGCTTTTATTATATGGTGATTATCTCATTTATTTTAAGATGGAAATGGATGTGCATGCACTTTGGTAACACCAGTGTTTTCTATTTCAGAGGTTTTCTATACGAGGCTGTTAATCCATTGCATTTACTTTCGGTTTCGGCGCAGATTTGAGATCTGACCATTACATGAAGAGTGTTTCCTTACCTGCTTTTCTGCTACATAATCTCTAGGTGGCACTGTGGTATAGCAGAATAGTGCAAACATACTAGTGAAAGAAGCATTTTCTCTTGTTTTTACAATACTGCATTTCCCTGCTTTGCTCTTTAGACACAGAAGCAAAACTGGAGGGTCACAATGTCATCTAAAGAACCCGTAAACAATGAAGTAAGGAATGATAAGAGCATGCTGAATGCCTCATGTAGAAAAGCTCTAAATCTCTCCCCCATTGTAGCCTTTCTCTGGATCAATGAATTTGGAAATGTGGCGCCCTTACTTCTTCATCCTGTTCTGCCATATAGTCATTTTGTTTCTCTAGCTACTTGTTAAAAATGGAAGAGGGAGATTCAATAAATGTGACCTCCCTAGATAGTTCATTTTCCATCTTAAAAATGTAGAGGCCAGCAAATGAAGAGAACAGAAATGTGTATTGAAATTGCCTATGAACTGTGGAACAATTTTCTAAAAATAGCTCCCTTTTTCTAAAAAAAAAAGCCAACTTAAAACAAATTTCAAACACCAGATTATCTCTGCACTCTCATCTATTTCATACAGTGTGATATTAATAGATCATATGACAGCGGGGACTAGGATAATAAATGTATTCTCATCCACATAGAGGACTGTTAAATTGACTTCGAAATGCAGAAATAAATAATGACTCCCTGTGATCTTTGGAAACCATGTTACAGGGAGTAAAATAGCTTGGCTCTTTTAACTGTAACCTAACATGTTAAATTCCATCGGTTTTATTTGAGGCTGTGGATAGATGGAGTGATCAATCTCTATTACCTTGGGCTACCCCTCCTCCCTCTTCTTCCACCTTCACAGGGCCATTTTTCTTCTTCCTAGACATTTCAGTTCATTTCCCTGAGCCATGTTCACCTTAATAGCCAAATTGAAAGGCTGTTGGGTTGGAGGAAGGATTCTCAACTATCCAGAAGGAAGAGGCCAAGATAAAATATTAGCAAGCCGGTAGGTGTGTGTATTGGGGTGGGTGGTGGGGATAACAAAATAATAGAAGAGATTGGTTAAAAGTGGCATGCAGCATAAAAACCACCAGGACCGACTGATAAATGTTGTATTTGCTGGCCTTTGTAAATAGATAGCTTCGGGTAGATTTTTAAAACATTCCCCCTTTCCCCCTGGACGAGTCACAAACAGGTCTTCCCCCGAGAACTGGAATGAGGACGCTGCAATTAACTCGGCTGCAGCCAGAGTGCTGTTCACATCCTTAGCAACCGGTCGGTCTCTATGGTACCTGGAACCTTTCCTCCTCAGCTCCAACCCCTTTTTATGCATCCTCACGGCAAAGGTCACCGTGGAAGTCATTCTGGCTTGCTGACGCTCCACCGGAGGATGCCATCCGTCTCCTTTCTCCAAGGCTGACTATCCGCAGCCGTTCCGTCTAAGCAGGAGGGCTAGAAACAGCCATTATAGGTGGTTAGTCAATCCAAGCTGTTTGCTTTGCATGAATACTGAGTGAACGACAAACTAAGTGCTTCGCTGATGGCCTTCTCTGCTCTAATTCTCTTAAATGTGAGGCTAATGAACTTTATCTTTCAACTCCATTGAACCTCATTATACGGTAAATATCCCTCCTATAAAATTCTTACGATGCTGCTCCCAAAAACAATAAGGATATTATTGGAGAGAAGCAAAGTCCACAACCTCCCCTCCCCTCGCCCCAGTAGATTTATCTTTCACAATGAATGTGTTCCCTGGCGATCCATAGGCACAAATGATTATTATTTTTAAAAAACAACAACCAACCTAATAGAATAATCTGGGTTGCTCTAATCAAGGAAAGAATCAATATAGCAAACCATCAGTGGACCAAATCTTCACCCCTAAAAGAATAAATAGCAATTTCACCCAGCAGCTCCAAAGTTTGTCTCATCAATATTAGCAATATTAGCCAGTATTTCCCGATTGGCTAAATTCTGGTCTGCTTTCAGGAGCAAAGATATATAATGTGTTTTGATATATAATCTTTGTCAAGGGATGCAGTGTTTATAGGCAGAGCCGGCAGACCTCTTCCAAAATGACTGCAAACCGCTCGGAATAAAGGACTCTGCCTTTCCCTTTACAGTCATTGGGGGTGATGGTTCTTGTATATTTTTACAGCTGTAGATTCCTCTTATTGCTTTAGTTCCGTATGCTGGGATCTGACCCCACAAAGCTGGTTGCAGCTTCTAGCAGAATGCGGAATCCACAAGAGGCTCTAGAAAACATCATCTTTGCAACTTCTATAGCCGAGAAGGACAGCCTCCAGCCGTGGGCCTAATCTGGCCTGCAGAGGCTGCACATCTGGCCACAGAGGTTTGGGCTCCCTCTGTGGGCCCTCCCCATTCCCCTCCCTAATGCCTGCCTGTAAGAGGGGCTTTGGGAGAAGGTGACCTGCCCTGCATCCTCCCCCAGTGGGAGAAGGCACAGGGCAGGCGAAGTGGGAAATGGGTTGGCTGCGCTCAGAGAGAAGTCCCATGTGCAGTGAAGCTGGTTCTCCATGGATGTGCCAGGAGCATCCTTCTCCTAACATGCTGCTGGGGACTTAAAGCTTTGCCTGCCCTGTGTCCAGGACTGGCCCTACCATTAGGCAGAGTGAGGCGGCTGCCTCAGGTGGCAAATGATGGGAGCCGGCAGCAAGATGCTGGAGAAGAAAGCTGTGGGCAATGCAACCTGCCCTGCGTCCCCTAAGTTAGCCTGATGCCTGCAGGTGGAAGTTATTTCTTCCAATGTCAAAGAAATATTCAGCTACCAGTCTAGTCTGTTTTTATGTGAAATGGAGGGGGCGCCATGTTGTCCCTTGCCTCGGGCAGCAAAATGTCTTTGGCCAGCCCTGCCTTCATCCCCTCCTTAATGAGGGAAGGGTGTGGGCAGGCTTTTTCTGATGAGGGAAGTCCGGTGTACTGCAAAACTGGTTCCCAGTGGAAACAGTGGGAGGAGGATTCTCCTGTGGCTACCCACATGGTATCCTTTGGCCCACAGAGGGAGCTCCCCAAGATACTCAACCCTATCCCCAAAATGTGTTCAGCACTTTGGATAGCTCCCTTGGTTCTGACTGAAACCCGGAGTGGATTAACTGCCCCACTGATGTAGGAACCAGCAGCCTCCACGGAGAGAGGGCTCCTGCCCCTTGAATAGTTCTGTAGAAGAGGGGATTTCAGCAGGTGTAACCTGCCATGCAAACAACACCTGCTGAATTTTCCTCTTCTGCACAACTATGAAAAGGGAAGAAGGCCAGTTCTCTCTTGCAGCTGTCTCTCTACTGTTACCTCCCAATCCCCTTTCCTTTTGCGTCATGTCTTTTAGATTGTAAGCCTGTGGGCAGGGACTGTCAAGAAATACTTTTCTAAGCCGCCGTGAGAGCCTTTTTTGGCTGAATGGCGGCATAAAAATCCTTAAATAAATAAATAAATATCTCTGGGTAGGGGGTGTTCAGTCAATACACATCTCTTCAAGGGAGACAGTTAAAAATAACAAATAGCCCAATAATTTGTGCTATCTCATCTATACATTTGAAAGCCTTGGCTAGTTACAAGTTTATTGATGCTCATGAACCACATATGAGGGTCGATGTGCCTTCCTGGTAAAATTCAACAAGATGGGGAAAACCAGCCACTTTTTCCAAATGTGGCTTAGGGAAAGAAGAGGCTGGGAGCAAAGAACTGGTCCAATCAGTTGGAGGGAGACCGATTTCCAATTCCGAGTTAGAAAGAACCTCTGGGAGAGGATTTTCCCCATGGCAGGTGATAGCCCCAGTGACTGTCTTTGGGACATCCCTCTGCAAACTGTGTGGGGGGGGGAGAGAGTGAGAAGTCCCTTGGGATCTTGGGCACTGACTAGTGGAGTGAGTGCACACAACCATTTGGCCATGATGCCTCTCTTATTCTGCCTTTAACACTCTAAAAATTAAGGTCCACCTTCAGCTTTGGACTACAAATCTCCACGTCACATATTGTGTCCTGTTCCTTTAAAACCCACCCGTTAGGGATCAGCAGTGGAATATTCTGTTCACTAAAAGTGGAGGAACTTGCAGCAGGCACCATTTTGCCATGGTGCTTAAAAAAATAAAGGCCTAAACATGCACCCAGCCACTAAACACTGTGGGTCTTCATGAGTCCATTTGAGCGTGTGTATTTGAACTCTGTATTGAATTGTGGGCCCTGTGTCGGAATCATCACTGCTGTGAGTTTCACATCTGATGCGGCATCTTACATTTGCCTTGAGCACCAGGACCGTTATTGCCTTATTTTAACAAATGCAGACTGTTCTGGCTGTTCCTCTGTCTTTTCCCCTGAACGTGATGCCATGTCGTCCAACTTCTTTGCCATGTTATACCTCATGACATTTCCTCTTTAAGGCGTGTGCTTTATTTTATCATGTTTCTCATACAGTCAAGCAAGTGCTAATTCAAGCAGTTACTGAGGCTGGAAGATTTAACCTTCCTCCAATCAGCAAAAGCCATTGTGAAACAGCCATCATGTTAACTTTAAGAATAGATTATCATTATTGAGCTTGTATTACTTTGGCTGTCAGCCCAGCGTGTCCTTGCTAGCTCAGGGTCACCAAAAATGAATAATACTCTGTTGCTACTCAATAAGGCATGGGATTCATATGATTAAAATGGGTTTTGCATTCAGACAATCCTTAAACCACCGTGTTCAGATTAGATTTAAAGGGATTTGACTGCTAGCTACCCGAAATAGCCATTAACCCTTAACAACTCCCTTTGCCCTTACTGATTAATTCCCAATTGTTCAGGTGCTGAAATATGCTTGAAATGGTCAAATTTAAATTAAAAAGTAAATAGTTAGCAACGACCAACTTACTGATGGGAATGGACCACTGAGAGCCTTCAAGTCTCTGCTGTTTCCAGGAATAATTCAAGAGGCAAGGCTGCCCTATTGGCTGTCATTGAAACACTCCCTAGTTTGGTTTGCCACATCACTGCTTTAGTATTATTTATAATAGCAATTTTCCTGTGCGTGTCCACCAGCATCCCCCAACCTGGGGCCCTCCAGACGTTTTGGACTATAACTCCCAGGATTCCCTACCATTGGCTGCGGCTGATGGCAAGACACCAGGTTGGGTGGAGGCTGGTGAAGGCTGTACATGATCAGTGGAAAGCGCACTCTTCACGAAAAATAAAAATGAGCGTACACAAAGACAGGGTCAGTGAAGAAAAAGTATTGAGTAGTAATAAACTTTATTAAGTAATAACAGAGTATTATACACCTTTAGGATCCTGCATTACCAAGGATATCCTGGATTGACAGCCATAGTTATATTAAGTGACCATGTATCCTACATTATTATTATTATTATTATTATTATTATTATTATTATTTATTATTATTATTATTATATTTATTTATTTGTATCCCGCCTTTTGCCCAATACTGGACCTCAAGGTGGCTTTACAAAATTTAAAACATATACATTTTAAACGTAGGAAAAGTAATGTACAAAAATTAAAATTAAAATTTTTAAAAAATCACAATATTAAAACATTAAACGTTTAAAACACATGACAATTTTACAAGTCCTCAACATAGATGGAGGACCAGATTGTTCTCCAAAGGTCTGTCAGAACAAACAAGTTTTTACCTGCTTCCGAAAGTACATTAAGGAGGGAGCCAGCCTAGCTTCCCCGGGAAGAGAGTTCCAGAGCACTGGAGCAGCCACCGAGAAGGCCCTCTCCCATGTTCCCACCAAGCGCGCCTGTGAAGATGGTGGAACTGAAAGAAGGGCTTCTCCAGAAGATCTCAAAGCACGGGCAGGCTCATAAGGGAGAATACGGTCTTTCAAATAACCTGGACCCGAGCCATATAGGACTTTATATGTCATAACCAGCACTTTGAATTGTGCCCGGAAACAGACTGGAAGCCAGTGGAGCTGTTTTAACAGGGGAGTTGTCTGCTCCCTGTAACCAGCCCTGGTCAGCAATCTGGCTGCAGCTCTTTGAACCAGCTGGAGTTTCCGAACACTCTTCAAAGGCAGCCCCACGTAGAGCGTGTCACAGTAATCCAACTGGGATGTAACTAAGGCATGTGTCACCATGGCCAGGTCCGACATCTCTCAGAACGGGCGCAGCTGGTGCACTAGCTTTAACTGTGCAAACGCACTCCTGGCCACCGCCGAAACCTGGGCACCCAGGCTCAGGGCTGAATCCAGAAGTACACCCAAGCTGCGGACCTGTGTCTTCAGGGGGAGAACTTTAGAAAGAACAGTCCTCTATTTGAAGGAGTCCTCCGTTTAAAGGGCTGTCCAAGTCCAGTTTAAAAGAGAGTACCATAATAAGAATATAAGAACATAAGAAGAGCCCTGCTGGATCAGACCAAGGGTCCATTTGTCCAGCACTCTGTTCATACAGTGGCCAAATAGCTGGACACGGTGCAGCACCCACCCATGTTCCCCAGCAACTGGTGCAATGCCTCTGATACTGGAGGCAGCACGTAGTGATCAGGGCTAGGAATTTGTCCAACCCCCTTTTAAAGCCATCCAAATAGGTGGCCATCACTACCTCTTCTGGCAGTGAATTCCATAGTTTAACTCTGCACTGGGAGGAGGAGGAGGAGGGAGAACTCAGGGGCTGCAAAGTTGCCCATCAGCGGTTAGCTCCAGGACAGCAGTCAGAGCAGGCACCCAGGTCACCTGGACACCATCCTCCTTGTGATAGTGACATGTATGATATTCCTATTTAAAATTATAGTAATTATTTCTAAATTTGCAGCTATACGTGTAAATTAGAGTATGTAAAATGTAGGCATATTTCTGTCCTCTTTTGTCCTCTTCTTTGCTGAGGCGTTTTCTCTCTTTTGGGGAAACCTAACTGGCCAAGCCCCACTAGTGGAAACTGCCTCCACCCAGGGTGTCGCGACCCCCACTCCCACCGCCACGGCTCCTACACCAGTGGGGGCTGGTGGCTCTGTTTTGGTGGGGCAGTGAAGCCATTCTGGATTTCAAGTCACAACCACCCAGAACTTCAAAGGAGCCATCCAAAGCGCTGACCCCCAGCCCTTAAATGGGTTCAACTCCTTGAGTAGCTCCTTTAGAGTTGTGACTGCTGGTTGTGACTGAAACCCGCTCTCCTCCGGTGCAGCCATGAGGAGGAGACCAGAAGCTTTGGTCTGCATTTCCAACGAACAGTGGTTTCTCGCTAGGTCCAGACCTGGAGCAACTGTGGCAAGTGTTCACTAGGGTTTATTGAAATACGCCAACTTCAAATCATAGTTAATGATCCCAGTTTGTTTCAATAAACCATAGCTAACACAAGGCTGCCCAGTGGGTTTATGGAGCCTGGGGAAGTAATGAAAGGTTGATGCAATCTGAAGAGAATCCAGAAGCCGGGGGTTGTTGTGATATTGGAGGCCCTGTCCCCCTGCCCTGCCCCCTACCAGAACTCATGCATGTGTGGGGGCTGTGGTGAACAACCTGACAAGGCCCCGGGCAGAGACCAATAGTGACCACAGGAGCTGCCCCAGTTATACACATACACACAACCCGGGCAGCCCTGGTTAACATTAATGCAAGTTCATGAATTTGCAGTTCAGACACATAATGAGAAAACATGGATAGTTGAAAACAGACATGAAAGCTTCTGATCGCCTCATGGACATGCTGGAGGAGGGAAAGATTTCGCATGAAACTCTAAGCTATGGTTCAGAGCAGGGACAGGGAGTGTGCGTCTCTCCAGGTGTTGGTGGACTTCATCTCATACCCCCACCCATGGCTGTGCTGGCTAAGGCAGATGGGAGTTGTATGTAGTCCAACAACATCTGGAAGGCCATACGTTCCCTGCCACTGGTTTAGAAATATGTGTGAACCAGGCCTTAGTGTTGGAATTATAAATATGCATCCTTTGCCAGTAGTTGGGAGGGGGGTTGTTTGTTGTCATTTTTGTTTTGAAATTAAAGGGAATATGGAATACGCTACTGTACTTGTATTTACACCAAGCCCAGGTCCATCCAAACCCCTTCAAATCCACTACATATAGGGTGACCATATTTGGGAAACCAAAAAAGAGGACACCTAGTGTGTGTGTGGGGAAGCAGCTTTCTGAGTCCTGCAGAAAGTACGTTATTCCCCTGCCACCTTAAAGAACCCGATTGGAATGGAGGAGGGGAAAGGATTTCATTCTGCGCCACCACCATCCACTCCAATTGGGGCCTTTTCTATAATGTCCACGAATGACCCACTTTCCCCTTTAAGACCTCAATTGGAGCTCGGGGGGGGGGGGAATGATGTGCCTCAAGAAAGCATGTCACTCCCTCCTGCCATGCTAATGGCAGCCTTAAAGGGGAAGGTGTGTCATTCCAGGACATTATTGAAAATTATAGAAAATCCCCCCTGACACCATGGAAAGAACAAAAACCAGGACAAATCCGGGGAAATCCTGACAGTTGGTCACCCTAACTACATAAATATACCCATACTGTATGCCAAAGGTGTCATTGGGAATTCCTGAAGGCCAGGGGCCAGGAGAGGAAGTCATGTGTAAGTTCAACTCCCCGCCCAGCCTGCCTGAGCCAAAGTCCCCCAAAGAAAACAGTCATGGGACGAACCAAAGATGGAGCTGCACCACAAGACATCTACATTGCAAGTTCAAACGTTCATAGTCCTCAGAGCTCCCTTGGGCCTAATGCTCTTGCAAAGTATGTCTCTTGTGTGTCTAGCTTGCAATCTGTGCTGAAACGTTGTGCCTCTCCTGCCTTTTTCAGTATGCCAGGAAGAAGGCCCCAGTTTCTCAAAAGAAGAAATGAGCTGTGGCTTCATGGATTTATGTTTAAGTTGCAGTTGTAGAAAGAGCACTACGTGTGGAATACCAGTGCATTGGGGTGGTTCTTTAGTAACTACTTAAGGGCTCCTTACCTTCAGAATTGAGGGCTTACCTGACCTCTGGTGTGTTGAGAGAGCCTTGCTGCCATGTGAGGGTGATGTTGTTCATTCTTACCAGGGCTGCCATGGCGGGCGCAGCTGGTCACAAAACACTCATTTCCCAGAAAACGAACTAGTGAGACGAAACCAAAAGTAACTTTGTACAGTAGTAGTGGAACCTGAAACTTGGCCCGGTAGTGCATAGGCAGCGGTGCAGTTCCCTCAGCAAGGAGTTGCATGCTGAAAGGGGGAAGCCTCCAACAACAGCCAAGCGCCTGCCTTCTGCACCAGCTGCAGCTTCCAGTGCAACCATGAGGGCAGCCCCACACACTTTAGGTGGAACTCCCAATTTGTAGTAATTCAGACATACCTTCATACTACTGAGGATAGTGGCAAATGGCGGACAGACCCACTGCCTCCCCCAGAGAGATGCACGCACCTGTCCCGCCCCCACCAACGGATTGGCTGTCGCTGAAGTTCTGCAAGTGAAGCCACTCCTACCCGGACAGGTAACGAAACCACAACAATAGCACACACACACACACAGAGCACGTAGTCACAAGATGGGAAACATGTAAAAACAGTCTCAGAAATTGCAGAATATTAGGGCCAAAACACCATGAGAAAAACAGAGTAGGGAGTGTTTTGTGCCATGCCGGTGAGCCAAGCATTACAATGGGCTCCATCCCACGAGCGTTTTATTGCACGCTCGTTCCTGGGCGCTCATGGAGTTTGCTCAGGTCCCTCCCATGACGTTGCCTGCTTCCCGCGTGCCTTCCGCCCCTTCTGGCCTTCCTTGCGCCATTAGAAAAAACACAGAAAGTCCAATATATTTTAAACCCGGAAGTTGCTGCTCTCTCCTGCTGTGTGTAGGAGAAGCAGCATGATTAGAACGCCCGACTGAATGGGCCTCGTGCGTGTTGTTTACTTCCTGTTTTGAAACAGGAAGTAGCTGAGCAACGAAACCAGGAGTGGAGAAGCGACGGTAGGCAGCGTGTTTTCCCACGTGTGATGGACCTCAATGGCAGAAAAAGCTTCTTGTGTAGATCAGCCCTGGTTTTACTGAAATCAGAATAAATTTGAGGACAATCAAGAAGATGCCAGGAAGACAAAAGCCATGAAGAGGAATCTGAGGACCAAAACTTCTTCAAATCCCTCGCTTTCTCTGTCCCCACCCTCCACCCCTGCCGCAACACACACACACACACACACACACTGTACTTCTTTTAAACTGTGGCTGACCCAGTGGCTGATGCCTAATACGGGCCTGACTGGAAGCCTTTGTCAGTACACATTAGCGTTCTGTTAAAGAAGACACAGAGCCGAAATATAGAGACGTCCACAAAACCGAACGTTATCAGAGCAAGCCCACCCCTGCAGCTTTAACCCTTTGGCGTTCTTAGCCTCAGCTTGTTCACAGAGGCTGAATATGAAACCTCGGCCTCTCTGCACCCACGTTGCCGGAGTGCTTGAGTAATCAGGAGATTGCTTCCTCCCCAGGGTCTCTTTACCATGCAGGATGTGTGCGCGGCATCACTGTCAGATACCGGGAACTGTAGTGACAGAGAGATGATGTCCACAGCGACAGAACGCAGTGACAGCAAGAATGTCCTTCACATTCTGGGGAATCTTAAACGGGGGCTCTTTCTGAAAGCTGCGTAGCTTTGTTCAATCAGCTCCTCTCCCCCTCAATGCCATGTTGAACGTCTCTTCATGCAGCTGACATCTCTTGCAGCACCACAGATTTAGCCTCCTTTGTCCTGCTTCAAATAACTTCCCGTTTTATCTAAACGAAGGAACACGATGGTGAAAGCCCCGGAGCATATTTTACACTGGGCGGGCAGCGCGCAATCCCTCAGAGCCCCCCAATGTCAATTCCCAGTCCGGTTTCCATGAGGTGGCCATGGCTACTTAAAATCTAGTCAGAAACATGCGGAGACAGCATCTTATCCAGGGTTTTATTTTCCATGCAATTTAGGGAGCTGTTTAAAGCTCAGGAAACCCCTTTCATAGCTGTTTCTCTCTTATTAGGAGACAGCGGCATCTGGTGGCCGTGGGAACGGCATTGTACGTGTTTAAGAGAATATTTCGCACAAATGGTAAACTCAATGATGTATAGAAACAACTACCAGTTTAAGACCAGAGTTATGGCTATATGATGCTGTCTCAAGCTCAAACAATGATCACACTACTGTCAGATGTGCGTGTATGTGTAAAATTGCCGAGGAAATCCAACATTTTACTTCAAAAAACTTCTCTAAAATGAGAGATCTGGTAAAAAGGAAGTTGACAGGGGGCCAGCCCCAATAAGGAACCACTTCTCCAACTTAAGCCGAAGTGGGACTGATAAACGGAGCGTGGAAATATTGTCTCTCTCAAAAACCTCTTGCAAATTTTGCTTTATTTATTTAGTACTGTACTTATATAGTCACGCCATTACAGAGGTCTTCAGGGCAGTTCACAAACAATTACAACATTATAATACCGTATCAAACCATCAAAACACAATGAAAAACATTAGAGTATTAAAAGACCCAATAAAATGAAAACAAACAAACATGAACTTTTAAATTGAGACACACAAACTAAAAAAGAAAGACAAATTATTTAAAAAGCCTGGGTGAATAAAAAAGTCCTCACCTGCACTGAAAAGACAATAAAGATGGAGTACTTTCTGAGCAGGCTGTTCCATGAATGGGGTACCACCACCAGAAATGGCCCTCTCTAGTTAGTGCTCATTTGAAACAGCTACACAAGGCCTAATAAAAGAAATAACTAAGAACATAAGAAAAGACTTGCTCGATAGAGTCAAAGATCCATCTAGTTCATCATCCTGTTCCTCTCAGAGGCACACCACTTGCTTCAGGGAAGTCCACCGGCAGGACTTTAAGGCAATAGCCCTCTCCTGCTGCTGTTCCCCAGAAACTGGTATTCAAAGGCATACTGTCTTTTAACCTGGAGGTGACATTCAGACATCACAGCTAGTAGCCACTGAACGACCAATTAGCCCTGTTCAGTAGGGTGACCATATGAAAAGGAGGACAGGGCTCCTGTATCTTTAACAGTTGTATTGAAAAGGGAATTTCAGCAGGTGTCATTTGTATATATGGAGAACCTGGTGAAATTCCCTCTTCATCAGAACAGTTAAAGCTGCAGGTGCCTTGCCCTCTTTTGAATCTGGTCACTCTAGTATAGCTCCTGCACCTTTAACTGTTGATGAAGAGGGGATTTCAGCAGGTTGTTCATATAGGGTGACCATATTTGGGAAACCAAAAAAGAGGACACCTAGTGTGTGTGTGGGGAAGCAGCTTTCTGTCCTGCAGAAAGTACTTTATTCCCCCGCCACCTTAAAGAACCCGATTGGAGTGGAGGAGGGGAAAGGATTTCATTCTGCACCACCACCACCCACTGCAATTGGGGCCTTTTCTATAATGTCCACGAATGACCCACTTTCCCCTTTAAGACCTCAATTGGAGCTCAGGGTGGGAGAATGATGTGCCTCAAGAAAGCATGTCATTCACTCCTGCCATACTAATGGCAGCCTTAAAGGGGAAGGTGTATCATTCCAGGACATTATTGAAAATTACAGAAAATCCCCCCTGACACCATGGAAAGAACAAAAACCAGGACAAATCCGGGGAAATCCTGACAGTTGGTCACCCTACTTCATATATA
Source organism: Elgaria multicarinata webbii (assembly GCF_023053635.1). NCBI lineage: Eukaryota > Metazoa > Chordata > Lepidosauria > Squamata > Anguidae > Elgaria > Elgaria multicarinata. The sequence goes on from NC_086172.1 coordinate 22,326,700, forward strand.
CAAATGATACCTACAGAAATTCCCTTTTCTATGCAACTGTTAAAGATACAGGAGCCCTGTCCTCCTTTTCATATGGTCACCCTACTGTTCAGACAACATGCTAAGCCATGATGGTTAAGCATTTTGCATTAAACAGTATGGCTTAGGGTGTGAACCATTCCTAACCGTGGTGGTACATAACCGCATTTTAAACATGCTCACTAACCACTTGCTGCAAAAGTAGGGTGACCATACGAAAAGAAGGGCAGGGCTCCTGTATCTTTAACAGTTGCATTGAAAAGGGAATTTCAGCAGGTGTCATTTGTATATATGGAGAACCTGGTGAAATTCCCTCTTCATCACCACAGTTAAAGCTGCAGGAGCTATACGAGAGTGACCAGATTTAAAAGAGGGCAGGGCACCTGCAGCTTTAACTGCAGGAGTAAATTTCACCAGGTACCCCATATATATAAATGACACCTGCTGAAATTCCCTTTTCAACACAACTGTTAAAGATACAGGAGCCCTGTCCTCCTTTTCATAGGGTCACCCTAGCAAAAGGGTTAGCAACCTTCTCCACATGGAGCAATATGGCCATGAGTTATGGGTGTGAGGCAACCACGGACGTGGAAGAAATATCGCTTGGGTAGATGAAAGCAAGTGGCCGAGGAGAGGACCGCCTTGGCTTATGAGGTAACTGGAAAGGAAAAGGGCCAGAAAATGTTTCCTCTGCTTCCATATTTGCAAGTGATGCATTGGGTGAAGGGGAGACGACTTAAAGCACATGATTATGGATAAGAATAAAGACCTGCCTTTAAAGCATTATTAGAAGATTGGATTTCAGGAGTCTCTGATACGTTCAAGATCAGGATATGATAAGGGAAGTTGTACATATCAGATATGCTGGCGTTCAGGCTTTTTGAATTCAGGCTAGGAAAAAGGAGAATGAGCAAGTTTCCTCTCAATACATTATCCCTCTCTGTGCTGAGCCAAGTGAGGATCAGCAAGTGAACAGGGGAGCTGATCCAGTTGGGGGCACTGCAGCTCCTGGGGCCTCAGCCGGGAAAGCTTCTCACCTAGACTGGCCTCCCGGGGCAGTTGCTGCTACTCATTGCTGCTGTTCTTTGCCGCCTTCTTCCCTTCTCCTCTTTCCCTCCCCTTCCCGCCCTTCCAGTTGGCCTCTGCGAATGGCTGTGCCAGGCATAGGAACAGGCAGCGCTTCAGAGGCGGAGCCAGGGAGTCAGGAGCCTTTCCCGCTGCTAGGCTCAGTATTCCAAGAGGAAAGCCTTTCCGTACCTGTCCCCATCCTTTCTGTACACATGCGCTTGGGACTGGAGTCTCGGCAGTTGTGCCTCATGGCCCTGGGATTCAACAGAGAGTTCTATCCACCCCGAAGAAGAAGAAGAAGAAGAAGAAGAAGAAGAAGAAGAAGAAGAAGAAGAAGAAGAAGAAGACACAGCCACCACCAGAGACAACTCAAAGTTATATTGGATCACAAGTGGTACCTTATCACAAGTTTGTTGATGCTGTTACACCTCCCACAGCTTTCCAGTGAAAATATAATCAAGCCAATGCATGAGGCATTTGTCTGCAGCTAGTCTTCATACGATCGTGAGCATCCCTGGAGGTCATCTGCACAAGGGCTGTGCTCCTCTTCTCTTCGGTTCAGAGAAGCAGGAGCAAGGTGGCCTAATTCGCCTCTGGAAAAGGCGGAGGCGAAGAGAGTCGGGAGGGGGTTGCGGATCGAGGCGAAGAGGATCGCCTCAATCCAGAGCTCTGCCTGCAGGTAAGTGGAGGGGAGGGGGACTCATCTAGCGCTGCTAGCACCGCCATCCATGCAGCGATGGCAGCGGTGGAGCCAGGTAAGGCAGCAGGGAGGAGGGAAGCTTACCTGTGTCCGTCGTGGGCTTCAATTGAGGCCCCGGTTGAAGGCGGAAGTGAAGGCCAAGGCCTCTTCCAGCTTCAAGCTGGGGCCTCAATTGAAGCCCGCGACAACAGACACAGGTAAGGGGGTGGGGGGGTGGCTTATCTTGCACTGCCACCACTGCCGCCGTCCATGTAGCGGAGCAGCACGAAGAGGATCGGGCCACGAAGCGGATTGGGGGGCTCCATGCACAGTCCTAGTCTGCACAGTTCAGCATGCATTTTAGGATTAAGCTGAGGCCTCGCGGGCAGCAGCTGCAGTGGGTACTGGAATGGCAGTCTGAAGGGGGCAGGCAGGAGAACCAAGAGAAAGGGCCTGAAGCTGAGAGCACTGGACCAAGAGCCTGCTGTGGCACGTGATGAAATGCAGAGAGGCTGCTGACTAATGGATGAGAGAGGGGGGGGAGAGAGGGAGGGAGACCAGGGTCATTAGTCTGTTTCAGTGAGCTCATGAAAGACAAGGTTCTCTAGGTCCCTTCACTGGAGGGCAGATGCTGTCTTGTCACAAGGGACAGAGCCTTCTCTGAGGTGGCCCCCAACTGTGGAATCCTCTCCCTGTAGGAGTAGAGTCGGTGCAACATTACAATCTTTTCTTTTCTTTTTTTAAATGTTTTTATTATTATAAATTATACATAGTATGAGAGCAATATGATTTGTTGTTGTTTATTCGTTCAGTCGTTTCCGACTCTTCGTGACTTCATGGACCAGCCCACGCCAGAGCTTTCTGTCGGCCGTTGCCACCCCTAGCTCCCCCAAGGTCAAGTCTGTCACCTCCAGAATATCATCCATCCATCTTGCCCTTGGTCGGCCCCTCTTCCTTTTGCCTTCCACTTTCCCTAGCATCAGCCTCTTCTCCAGGGTCTTCTCATTATGTGGCCAAAGTACTTCAGTTTTGCCTTTAATACCATTCCCTCAAGTGAGCAGTCTGGCTTTATTTCCTGGAGTATGGACTGGTTTGGTCTTCTTGCAGTCCAAGGCACTCTCAGAATTTTCCTCCAACACCACAGTTCAAAAGCATCTATCTTCCTTCGCTCAGCTTTCCTTATGGTCCAGCTCTCGCAGCCATAGGTTACTACGGGGAATACCATTGCTTTAACTATGCGGATTTAATCTTGACATCTCACCAATAACCACATCCAATTTGCCCTGGCTCATAGATCTTACATTCCAGGTTCCTATGGTGTGTTGATCTTTAGAACATCGGATTCGTCGTTCACCACCAGCACCGTCGGCTGCTAGTTGTCCTTTCGGCTTTGAGCTAGCTGCGTCATCACATAATAAGACATCACTTCTCTGGTTACTAAATTTAGGTATATACATTTTCACATTCATATATTATACACTATATATTTTGTAAGCAAAATCCAAAAAAGAACAGCTGGGAATTGTCATTACTACAGTTTAATTGTAGGAGTTCATTGCAATAAAATCAAGGTCTTTACATCTTTAATTTACTTCTGATAGCAGACCTTTAAGTGAGAGTCCAAAAAAGCCAGGATGAGGGTTGATAGTCTTTAAAAAATTTAAAAAACTGCAATCGCATTTAACATCAATAGATTTGGAAATTAACAAGGATATAAGGTGATGCCAATCACAGAGGTTATAGAGAGTACATTGGTAAGTGTCCCCCTTTGCTCAGGCTATAACAGGGAGAAATAGTTATATTTATCTATCTTTCATATAGGCAGTGAAAGGGTGCTAAGCATTGGGGAAATGAGCAGTCTTTAGATTTCTGTTTCTCAGATGAGCACATTTGGTTAACTTGGTCATTTCTGCTACCTTCCACAACCATTCTTTCAGCGTAGGGATGGCATTACTCCTCCAGTTTCTGGCAACCAAAATCCTGGCCACAATCAAGAGATTCTGAATCATCTCTCTATATATGGGGTCTATTTGCAGGGCAGGTGCCAGACTATTTTGCGCCCTAGGCAAGGAAAGCTCTGGGGGCAGGGAGGGGGGTTACCTCATGGTGTTGTGTGTGACAGGGTGTCACTTGCGCTGTCCCAAAGCTTATTGGGGGTGCAGCCCCACCTCTTAACCTGAGGGGCAGACCGTGGGCACCACTTCTTCCACGCCTCCCAGCTCTGGAAGGGCTGCCTGTCCAAGCCTCCTTTGGGGTGTAGCAGCAAGGCCGGGCATGCCGCTTCTGCCCCCGACTGTGCAGCTACTCCTGTGCCTCTGCGTGCCCTGCAAGGAGGGGCTGTGAATGAGCCCTGGCTGACTGGCTGGGGGGGGGGTGGTCTCTGCCCTGCAGTCCCCACTCAGTTTCCAGCAGCTGCAGCTCCCAACAGGGAAGGCGGCGCACCGGGGCTGCTGCTGCTCCATGGGGGCTACCTGTCTCTGCGTCTTCCTTGCTCCCCTCCTCAGCCCACAGAGCCTTTGGCTGTCCCCCGGCCCGCTCCTCTTCCATCTCCTCCACGTTGTCTCCTCCCACCCCGCGAACAGCAGAAGCAAGCAGTGCCTCTCCGGGCCCTCTGATTGCAACTGCAGGAAAAGGCAGGCCACGCGGGGGTGCACGCAAGCTGAACCCCCACCCCCCAAAACCTCCGACCCCAGGAGTGGGGAGTCTGTGCCCCTCTGACGTCTGCACCCTAGGCGGCTGCCTAGTTGTCCTTAATGGTAGAGCCGGCCCTGTCTATCTGTTCCTACACGTAACCAAGCAAAACTGTTAGAGGGTCACAGGATATAGAAATAGGTGTAATTGTAGATATTGCACATACAATTTCCCCCCAGAAGTAGTTAAGCGGAGGGCACTCCCACGAAATATGCATAAAATTAGTGTTATCATTTCCACAACGCTAGCACTGGTCTTCACAGTTCCTGTAGATATGACTCAGTTGGTTACGAGTCAGATAGTATTGGGTATAATATTTTATAATGGTCTTCTTCCGCGTTAACAGAAGGGGAGCATGCTGGGCCTTGTAAGAATATTTTCCTCCACATCTGGGGCGTCATTGGGCAGCCTATTCCTCTTTCCCATCTAGTTTTCAAACTGTTCACTTTGTTTTCATTTCTCTCTATAATTAACAAATGAATCTGTGATAGCTAGCCTTTCCACTTCTTTCTTTCATAAATTAGTTGTTCAAAAGCATTTAGATCTAAATTGTTTATATTATAGCCAAAGAGGGACCTGCTGTGTGAAAGATAGTTTAAGGAAATACCTGTATAATTCCCCCCCTCCACTATGACTTTGTGACTCATCCAGTTTGAAACTCCATCAGTTAGTGTGAAATTATCATTGCAAATGAATGATGCAAGTAATAAAAGATTAGATTTTTTATGTGCCGAATCAAGCTCTTTAATCTTTGTAATTAAAGCTACATTGTATTTTGATCTGTGTTTGTTAATATAATTAGGGGCAGATATAAAGATACCGCTTATAGAAGCTTTAGCAGTATCCCATATTATTCTCCATGCCATCCCTTCAGTGCAGTTTACTGCAAAATATTCTTGTGTCTTTGACCTGACACTACAGACAGCAGGATTATCCTTTAGTAAAAATGCACTGAGTCTCCAATTCTTTGATTTATATCTAGATTCATAGTGACCAAGAGTTAGATAAACTGGGGCATGATCAGAGACAGACTGAAAGCCAGTATCACTAATGTTTTTGTACTAGTGCTGGAGAAACAAAAACATATCAATTCTAGAATAACTTTGAGTTGGAACCAAATAGGAAAAAAATAGAAATAGTGGAGTTTTAAAACTAGAGTGACCAGATACAAAAGAGGGCAGGGCTCCTGCAGCTTTAACTGTTGTGATGAAGAGGGGATTTCGCCAGGTGCTGCATGCATACAAATGACACCTCCTGAAATCTCCTTTTCTATGCCATTGTTAAAGGTGCAGGAGCCCTGTCCTCCTTTCCATGTGGTCACCCTATTTAAAACTCCACATGTCTGTCAAATATAAGGAGTGTATGCCTTTAAAAAAACTAGATGGAAGGATATTGGTAGATTCCTTTGACTTGTTTTTTTTCTGTCTTAAGCAGCATTTACTACTCCGATTATCACTTCACTTTCAACAAACTCTTAAGATTACCTCAAAAACCTCATGATAGAATAAACCTTGCTTCTGATTAGGTGCATATAAATTCATCAATGTTATCTTCTGATATGGGCTCCCTCACACCAGCGATTTATCGCACACTCCCCACGCCTGGTATGCACTTTTGCAGCCCAATACCCACATGACGTAGTCCACGTCCTGCACAAATTTCGGCTCTTATCCTCTATGTTTCATTCCTTTTTTTAGCACATGAAGACTGGATTATGTTCCCTCCCTGTGAAATAAATGCTCTCCTTTCTCACATGTCTTTCTGTGGTTGCGTTCTATCGACCATCCCGTTCTTTGTTGGGGGCGCATATGTCTAAGGGCAGTCTCACTAATAAAAGAGGAGGGCAGAGCAGTTCCCCACTCAGCCGTGAAGGGGAAGGGAGAGAGGTCCCATTGAACTCTATGTTCTTACATCAGAGTAGGCATATTCACCTTAAAAGAAATGTAGAAAATGCACCCTCCTTGCCCGTAGTGCCCTCATTTTTAAAGATAAAGAGATCAAAATTGGCACAGTGATAGCTCTTAAGGAGGGCTTTCAGCATGCCAAGTTTGAATCAGATTGGGTCATCCTTTGATTTTTTAAGGATTTTGTTTAATTTCCCTCTCTTAAACCCTTTTCCTGGTAGTCCACAAGTCCGGAGGGTTGAAGGATCGATCTTCTATTGCTTTGATCATATGAAGCTGTGCATCTTCAAGTTCATAAAATAGAGATCTGCTGGTTCCCTTACTCAAAAGTAAATCCCATTGATTTCAACTGCATTTACATCCCAGTCATACTAAAATCAGATGCAGGCTTACCTTTGAGTATACCCCATTGAACAGAGAGAGACTTTCTTCTGAGTAAACACATATAGAACTGATTTTTAATAGTGTGGTCACTCAGAAGCTTTTTTAAAAAAGAAGTCTATAACAGCAAACTGGAAAGAAGTGCTCTGCAGCCCCACGCTTACTTCTGAGGTCTTACAACTATTTATTCAGAAGTGTCTCTCTCTGTGTTCAATGGGGTTTACTCAAAGGTAAGCATGCATCTGAATTTAGTATTTTCAAACTCTAAAGCCTCCAGGCAGGGTGAGGGGAACGTAGCCTGGGCAACAGGGAATAACCACAAACGTATGTAGGAGAGACAGAGTTTTCCCGAAGTGAGTTCAGTAACAAGAGAAGCTACTTTCTAGAAAAAGCAGCGCAACACCAGGAGTGCCCCATGTGGAGGGCGAGGTGTCCAACTACCACCAACCAATGAATTGTAGGGGGAGGTACAAAGGAGATCTGGGGGGGGGGAGGTGCATCTCAATGGAACAACACCGATACGCTTATTATGGAGGTTTTTATTTACAGGTTTTGTTTGTGTGTGTGTGTGTGTGTGTGTGTGTGTGTGTGTGTGTGTGTAAGCGTGTGCGTGCGTGTTTGGTGTAAATTGAGATTTTTAAAATATAAGTAGACTGAAGTCCATTGTTTCCCCCCCCCCCAATACATCTGTAAGGATGAAAGACAACCAAACAAGAGTTAATATTTAATAAATATTTAATAATAATAATAATAATAATAATAATAATAATAATAATAATAATGATAACAAATGACTTAACAGAAAGCCAGCAAATGAAAAGGCTTAAACTCAGTCTGTTTCCTGCTTTAAGGCTGGCAAGTGCCCCAGACTGGGCTCAGCTAGGCAAGACCTGGAGGGAATCTACACGTCGTACCGAAGGCGCTTGCGTGCGCCGTCAAAACGATGGTGTAGACGGAGAAAGAAGAGACGGAGGAAGAGGAGGAGGAGGAGGAGGCTGGGGAACCGGCCACGTCCTTGCCGCCGCCGCCTCCCCACTGGCCTCCTGCTGCCGGGGTAAGAGCCACCCAGGTCGGAGAGCTCGCCAACCCGGGTGGCTCTTACCCCGGCAGCAGGAGGCCGGCGGGGAGGCGGCGGCGGCGGCAAGGACGCGGCCGGTTCCCCAGTCGCCTCTTTCTCCGCCTCTTCTTTCTCCATCTACACCATCATTTTGACGGCGCACTGGAGGCACATGCGAGCGCTTTCAGTACGACGTGTAGATTCCCTCCTAGGCTGTGAAAGCTGAAGAGGCTTTTCCATTGCAAGAGGAAAGCCAAGGTGAACCCGGGAGGAAGAGGAAGCAGCGAGCAAGGCGGAGCTGCTGCGGCTGATCCAAGGGGTGGTCGCAGGTGCTGGCGTTTCGGGCTGTGCTGGAGAGGAAGCAGCGTACGGCCCAGGCTGGAGGAGGAGGTTCAGGATGCACCATCACAGCTTCCCCCAAAAAAGCGGTTCTTCCCCTGCAGAGGGGAAAAGTCTGTCATGGTGGGAAATGAGCCAAAGACGAAACCCCAAGGGGACAAAAAGAGAGAGTGGAAAAAGATAGAATGGAAAAGAAAGGATGAAAGAGAGAATGGCAAAGAGAGAGAGAGAAGGAAGGAAGGAAGGAAAGAAAAAAAGAAGGACGGATATGCCAAGATGTTTCAGATCCTGTAAGAATCAAGATCCTCCACCAGGAGATCATCAGCTGTAAGGCAGAAAGGAGAAGGACCCCCCCCCCACTTAATGATAGCAAAGCATTAAACTCTTGGGGTTAGCAATTGAGCTCCCAAAGGAGGTGGGAACTGCTGCTTCCAAGCCTGTGGGTTGTGGTCGGGGCTTTCTCACCAAGACCCATGTTTGCCATATGGCGTGGTTGGCATTTCATCTACTCTAGTGCGCAGACAGGAGACTGCTGCACAATACAAGAAATACATCTAGGCAACCAAGCATTGCTACACCTAGTAGTGACATACTAGCAAGTCTTAATATCAAAACGTAAGTTGACGCCTCTTTGCTGAAAAACAATGGCTCAGCAGCAAGAAAGGTCCTTGATGCAGAAGACACCTACGAGGGAAGCCTCTGCGCTGTTTCTTACCCTCTTCGTCCACATTCGAGACGTCAGCGCTGTAAATTGATGATGACACCTGGCCACAGCTGAGGTCAATGGTGGACGAAGAGGGGACCACCTGTATTACATTGGAGGATCTTGACTCTGTTGGGGGGGGGGGGAAAGGAGACACAGAGACCATGTTAACATAATTAGCAAGACACACCAAAGAAGGGGCCCATTCCCCCCCAGGACCCTGGAGCTGGCACTGGCTAGAGTGCCTCAAGCAGCGGCCGGCGCCCCTGGTCACGATCCCCCCTGGCCTATCCACACACCCCCAGGACCTTGGCATCTCCTCACCTCTGACGGCACATCCCAGAGAGGGTTTCTCCTTGGGCTCCTGCACTGCAACAGTTTTTCTCCCTCTACAGAAGAGGGAAAACCACTTCCTCTTGGGAGGAGGCGCTGGTGCCTCCTGTCCCTCCTCCTCCGCCATGGGCCGTATTTGGGTTCCTCGGCAGCACGGCCCAAAGCGCCAGCACCTGCGACCAGCCTTGGCCGCCTCCACAACTGCTCCAGATGCTTCGCTCTCCTCTCCCGGGTGCACCTTGGCTCTCCGCTTACAAAGGAAACACTTCTTCAACTTGGACAGCCTAGAAGAGAGTGAGCAGAAGGTGAGAAAGGGGGCTTGACGGCTCCTCCTGGTCTGTGTGGGTTTAGGCCCATTTCTTATTCTTTGTGGCTTCTTTCCACCACGAAAGAAGCCACGAAGAATACATCTTACAGAGACAACGTAACACGGGTCTTAAAGGAACTGAATTGGTTGCCTATATGCTTCCGGTCAGAATTCAACGTTAGCCCTCCTCCGGTCATCCGGCACCTCACCCGTCTTCCATGATTTTGCAAAGATAATAGACAGTGGTTCTGAGAGTTCTTCTGCGAGCTCCTTCATTACTCTAGGATGCAGTTCATCGGGCCCTGGAGATTTGAACTCATTCAAAGAAATTAGGTGTTCCTTGACCATTTGTTTATCAATCTCAAACTGCAATCCTGCTCCCTCAACTTCTGCTTCACTTTTTCCAGGAGTGGGGGTGAAGGGGTCATAGATCTGCTTTTGCGAGAAGACGGAGCCAAAGTAGGAATTGAGCGCTTCAGCCTTTTCTTTGTCATCTGTTATCAATTTGCCATCCTCATTAAGCATTTGAAGCAGTTGAACCACCATTTCTTTCCTCTGTCTTTTACAACTCACGTATCTGAAAAAAATGTTTTTATTGCTTTTAGCATGCCTTGCTAATCTCAGCTCATTCTCAGCTTTAGCCTTCCTGACGCCATTTCGGCCCTTCTGTGCTACCTGTCTGTACTCTTCTTTTGTAGCCTGGCCTTCCTTCCACTTCCTATATGTATCCTTTTTTGTTTTCATGTCATCTCTAAGCTTTTTGTGGAGCCACATTGGTTTCTTCTGTTGTCTTCTATCTTTTTGCCTTGTTGGAATTGCTCCAGCCCCCCCCCCCCCATCGCCTGCTGTCACCCATCTGGGCCTCCTTGTTGGCACATTGGCGCTGGCTGAGAGAAGGCCCAGATTGACACCCTGGTTGGGAGATTGAGATTTCCGCATGCAGCAGCTGGTGGCAGGTGTTGTGATGCAGCGGCCAGCAGCTAGGTGGGCACAGAGGCTGGCGGGCGAGCGACAGCCAGGCAACAGGTGGGCTGCCTGGTCTGGTCTGGCCCGTCCTAGGATTTTGGTTCCATTCAGGGCAGGCAGAACTTCATATGCAGTAATCCTAGGGAACTCTTTCCCAACACAGATAGTTGTTTTTAGCCATCCTCTTTGGTATGTGGCTTGGCTTGTTTGCTTGAGTTATTTGTGCCTATTTGCTCCATAGTGCAAAGGAAGAAGTGGGTCTCTAGTAATTCATTTTTTTTAATAAAGCAATTTGATCCATAGACCTTCCTCTCCAATTTGCTTTGATATAATTGGCATGACGTATATTTCGTAACACTTGCTGATCATTGTTCATCCCTCTCTGTTTGGGGCCCTTGGGAAGGCATTTCAGGAGTGGGGAAGGGATACAGGGAGACCCCATACTCCCACTCCTTGTAATGTTTGTTCTTTTTAAAATGTTCTGGGTAAGGTCTGGTTTTCACACTTCATACGAGGAGAAGATTTGATACATATGAGCGGCTCTCCTCAGTTCTAGCTTTCCTGCTACTTTGGAATGTGACTCATACACTGAAGGAAGCCTCTCTCTGCCTCTGATCAAATACCGGGATTCTCCTCAGAGGACCTTCTCTGGTTTCCTCCGCCATCTGAGACATGGGCAGTGGCTATTGTGGAAATGGCCTTTTCAGTGGTGAGACTACTGGTGTGCACAAGGGGTGTGCCATGTGTGCCCAGGCACACCCTAATGTTTGGGGCTTCCTCTGTTTTCCTGATTTTAAGGGATTTTTAAAATGGAAATTAAACAAATGCTTACATCTGCGTAACTTTTAAAGATAAAGAGATCAAAATTGGCACAGCGATAGCTCTTAAGAAGGGCTTTCAGCATGTCAAGTTTGAATCAGATTGGGTCATCCCTTGATTTTTTTAATGATTTTGTTTAATTTCCCTCTCTTAAACCCTTTTCCTGGTAGTCCAGAAGTCCGGAGGATTGAAGGATTGATCTTCTATTGCTTTGATCATATGAAGCTGTGCATCTTCAAGTTCATAAAACAGAGATCTGCTGGTTCCCTTACTCAAAAGTAAATCCCATTGATTTCAAATGTATTTACATCCCAGTCATACTAAAATCAGATGCAGGCTTACCTTTGAGTAAACCCCATTGAACAGAGAGAGACTTTTTTTCTGAGTAAACACATACAGAACTGATTTTTAATAGTGTGGTCACTCAGAAGCTTTTTTAAAAAAGAAGTCTATAACAGCAAACTGGAAAGAAGTGCTCTGCAGCCCCATGCTTACTTCTGAGGTCTTACAACATTTTATTCAGAAGTGTCTCTCTCTGTGTTCAATGGGGTTTACTCAAAGGTAAGCATACATTTGATTTTAGTATGTTCACGCTCTAAAGCCTCCAGGCAGGGTGAGGGGAACGTAGCCTGGGCAACAGGGAATAACCACGACCTTCTCTTGTTTCCACTGCCATCTGGGACATGGGCAGTGGCTATCATGGAAATGGCCTTTTCAGTGGTGGGACCACTGGTGTGTGCCCAGGCACACCCTAATGTTTGGGCCTTCCTCTGTTTTCCTGGACCCTCCCCCTCCGCTCAAATCAGGGCTTTTAAGGAGGACAGGAAGAGCGGTGAATTCTACTGCTCTCCCCGCCCCAGCCCAGAAGGCCAATAATTTTATTTGCAGGCGAGGGATGGAGCCGCTGCTTCCATGCCCCTCACTCGCTCACTTGACGAGCCCCTCTCTCCCTTGCTGCCCCCTTGCTTTTGCCTGCGCGGTAGCTCTTGCCTTGTGCTCCGGCCCCAGCCACACACACGGAGCTCACAAGAGTTAGCTTTTTTCAAGTAAATATGATGTAACCAGCAAAGTGCTATCTTCCTAGATATGGGGTATGTGTGTGTGTCTTGTATATCTTAAAAACAGAGTTGTAGCACAATCCTAAGTATGTCTACTGAGAAGTGAGCCCTGCTGAGAATAATAGTTGCTCTGACGTAAATGTGCATAGAATTTCAGCCTGAAAAAGAGGGTCAAGAAAAGGCAGGAGAAGGGGATAGAGACGAAGCCTTTGCAGAAATAGAATAGACAACTGTGGGCTTTTAAACCCATATTTAAACACTCTATTAAGTACAGCAATGATTAGAGTCCCTAAACATGCATAGAGTGACTCTCCTTCAGTCATGTGTAACTGCATTTCAGTCCCTATCAAGTAATCATAAAAGTGAACCAGCTAGATTTTCCATGGTAAAACTCTGCACATGGGGACAGATATTTGTTTTAAATTTTAATACATATATTATTCTTTCCTATAACAAAATGGTACTTACTCCATGGGCCCTTCTTCCACCACGACGGCTTTTCTCCCTCTGCAGAGGGAAAACGACCTCTTCTTGGGAAGCAATGCTGATGCCTCCTGTCCCTCCTCCTCCATCATGGACCGTACTTTGCTTCATCTGCAGCATGGCCTGAAGCGCCACCACCTGCAACCAGCCACAAGCACTCCATCTTTTGGGCTGCTGAGGTCCAAGGTGGATGAAGAGGGGATGAGCTCCACTTGATTGGAGGATCTTGACTCTGTTGTGGGAAGAGACACATTGCTTTAAAGATTCAGAGCTTCATCCTACGTAACTGCTTCCCTTGGATTATCCCTGTAGCGCTAAGCTTTCACCGTTGTTGTTGTTTTTGCTACCGGGCGACAGCGATCCTTTGCATACCAGAAAGTGAGTTTAAGGGGGGAAATGTACAAAAATCACTAAAAAATCAATGGATGACCCAATTCAATTCAAATTTGGAATGCTTAAAGCTCTCCCTAATATCTATTAATGTGCCAATTTTGGTGTCTTTATCTTTAAAGCTTAGGCAGATGTAAGCATTTGTTTAAAATCCTGCTCCTGTGCCCCAGCGGCGGCTCGGAAGATACGCTCAGAGAGTAGGGGCTAAATACAGCAAATCTTTTAGCTTTGAAGCACAATTAAAGCAGGATGCATGGGAGTACTTCACAATCAAAGCAGATTATAAGGTGGAAAACTTCTGAGTCCTTTGCATGCAATTCGCAATGATTGCACAGTATAATGCTGGTGTGATAAAGCTCATATAGAGAGACTGAGAAATAACTGCACCTTCATATGAAATCACAGGTTGACCACATGGAAAAGAGGAATGGGCTCCTGTATAGGAAAGGGAATTTCAGCAGGTGTCATTTGCATGCATGCAGAATCAGGTGAAATCCCCTCTTCATCACAACAGTGAAAGCTGCAGGAGCCCTGCCCTCTTTTGTAACTGGTCAGTAGGGCAGGGTTCCTGGAGCTTTAAATGCTGAGATAAAGAAGAAATTTCTCCAGGAGCTTTAATCTTTAAATCTTAAAGCAATGGGGCATTCACAGAACGAAAAGGGGTTTTGCATCAGGCATCCAGCAAGGGCCACATTTTACCTCAGCCTTACTGAACCTGGTGTCGTCCCGATGGTTTGGCCTACAACTCCCATCATCCCTCACCACTGGCTATGCTGGATAGAGATTATGGCAGTTGTAGGCCAAAAATCCCTAGAGAGCTATAACTGACACGTGTGGTTGAACAGGACTATATTTTCAGAACCGTCTTAATGAGCGTGCAAAGCGTGTGAATGCACAGCACTCACGACAATAATTTCAGTATCCTACCCAACCATATTCCTTTCAGCACTGCTACCTATCTGCTCATCACCTTTGCTGGCCCACTTGACCAATCCAAACAAAGGTATCTTCTCCCTCTTGACCAATAAAACCGCTGAAGCCTCCCTTCATCCTGCCACCGTAGCCAAGGCAACCACAACGCAGTACTCTAGAGAGGCCTCTGGCCTACTCCATGATAGATAAAGCTCACAGGGCTCACACCCAGTCTTGAAACATCAGGAAACGGGGCACTATTTCTTCACCCCTCACAAGTGTGTGACACAATCCTTGCAGGTCCTTTTCCTACAACACAAGAAGGAAAAGTAAGAGATTGGGGCCCTTATACTGTATTTCTTCCTTGAATAAGTGGGCCCCAAAATGCCATATGTGGAAAGGAGAAGCAGGAACAAGGGCCTGTGGGTTGCAATTTTGCTTTCAGGAAGGGGGAGGTCCCCACCCACCCCCAAACCTGTGACAACCACACACCCCTCCGAATTCCCCAGGGTCAAAGTACAAGAGATTTTAAAGATGGAGCTTTTTTATTTTTCTTTTTTTTCTCAAAATAAGCCCTGCTGTATGAATGGATGTGGAACTGGGTAGGAGAGTTTGGGTAGGAAGAATAAGGCCCTGTTGACATGAACACAGGGTAGTTATCAAGCCACACTACCTTGTTAACCACGCTGCCTGTGCTGGTTGTGTGCCGGTTGATTTGAAGTTCCTCTGAAAACCCTAAAACCCTGGCAGCCTCCTACTTCGGAGGGAAACTGAAAGCTCCCTCAACACGCTCCCTACCTTCACTTCTCTGCCCGTGTTTTCATTCCTCAGTTACTTCCTCTTTCAAGGAAAGGAAGTACACAAGGAGCACAAGGCCCATGGAGTCCACTGCTCTAATGGCGCTGTTTCTCCTGCACACAGACGGAAAGAGCAGCGATTCCAACTTTAAAAAAACATCGGACAATGAGGGTGACCCTATGAAAAGGAGGACAGGGCTCCTGCACCTTTAACAGTTGTATAGAAAAGGGAATTTCAGCAGGTGTCATTTGTATATATGGAGAACCTGGTGAAATTCCCTCTTCATACAAAAGTTAAAGCTGCAGGAGCTATACTAGAGTGGCCAGATACAAAAGAGGGCAGGGCTCCTGCAGCTTTAACTGTTGTGATGAAGAGGGGATTTTGCCAGGTGCTGCATGCATACAAATGACGCCTCCTGAAATCTCCTTTTCTATGCCACTGTTAAAGATACAAGAGCCCTGTCCTCCTTTCCATGTGGTCACCCTATTTAAAATTCCACATGTCTGTCAAATGTAAGGAGCGTATGCTTTTAAAAAAGCTAGATGGAAGGTTTTTCCTTTGACTTGTTCCCCCCCCCCCCCCCGTCTTGAGCAGCATTTACGACTCCATTGAAATCTCTTCCGAAAATCATTTCACTTTCAACAAATTCTTAAGATTATTTATTTATTTATTACATTTTTATACCGCCCAATAGCCGGAGCTCTTTGGGCAGTTCACAAAAAAAATTACCTCAAAATTACCTCAAAAACCTCATGATAGAATAAACCTTGCTTCTGATTAGGTGCATGTAAGTTCATCAGTGTTATCTTCTGATATGGGCTCCCTCACACCAGCGATTTATCGCACACTCCCCACGCCTGGTATGCACTTTTGCAGCTCGATACCTTACCCACATGACGTCGTCCACGTCCTGCACAAACTTCAGCTCTTATCCTCTGTGTTTCATTTCTTTTTGGAACACATGAAGACTGGATTATGTTCCTCCCCTGTGAAATAAATGCTCTCCTCCCTCCCATGTTTTTCTGTGGTTGCCTTCTATCCACCATCCCGTTCTTTGTTGGGGGCGCATATGTCTAAGGTCGGTCTCACTAATAAAAGAGGAGGGCAGAGCAGTTCCCCTCTCAGCTGTGAAGGGGAAGGGAGTGAGGTCCCATTGAACTCTATGTTCTTACTCCTGAGTAGGCCTTAAAATATTCACCTTAAAAGAAATGTAGAAAATGCACCCTCCTTGCCCGTAGTGCCCTCATTTTTAAAGATAAAGAGATCAAAATTGGCACAGTGATAGCTCTTAAGGAGGGCTTTCAGCATGCCAAGTTTGAATCAGATTGGGTCATCCTTTGATTTTTTAAGGATTTTGTTTAATTTCCCTCTCTTAAACCCTTTTCCTGGTAGTCCACAAGTCCGGAGGGTTGAAGGATCGATCTTCTATTGCTTTGATCATATGAAGCTGTGCATCTTCAAGTTCATAAAATAGATATCTGCTGGTTCCCTTACTCAAAAGTAAGTCCCATTGATTTCAACTGCATTTACATCCCAGTCATACTAAAATCAGATGCAGGCTTACCTTTGAGTATACCCCATTGAACAGAGAGAGACTTTCTTCTGAGTAAACACATATAGAACTGATTTTTAATAGTGTGGTCACTCAGAAGCTTTTTTTAAAAAAGAAGTCTATAACAGCAAACTGGAAAGAAGTGCTCTGCAGCCCCATGCTTACTTCTGAGGTCTTACAACGTTTTATTCAGAAGTGTCTCTCTCTGTGTTCAATGGGGTTTACTCAAAGGTAAGCATGCATCTGAATTTAGTATTTTCAAACTCTAAAGCCTCCAGGCAGAGTGAGGGGAACGTAGCCTGGGCAACAGGGAATAACCACAAAAGTACGCAGGAGAGAGACAGAGTTTTCCCAAAGTGAGTTCAGTAACAAGAGAAGCTACTTTCTAGAAAAAGCAGCGCAACACCAGGAGTGCCCCATGTGGAGGGCGAGGTGTCCAACTACCACCAACCAATGAACTGTAGGGGGAGGTACAAAGAAGATCTGGGGGGGGAGGTGCATCTCAATGGAACAACACCGATACGCTGGTGCGCAGGAGAGGAGAAGTGTAATGATGGATGAAACGAAAAAGCGCAAAGGCTTAAGTTGCTCAGGCTTTCACCCGCTATGGAAATGTGGGTGGATAATTTGAGGGCAAACGTGCAGATGTGATGGAGCTCTAGATCTCCCTTCTACAGCTTTCTTTTGGTCAGTTGTTTCAAAAGGAATGTTCCATGTCATACAAATTGCAACTCCTTCAGTTTTCGTGGATGCACAGGCAGCATTAATGTTCCCAGCACCTAATTGACCTAATATGACCTAAACGTTCCCAACACCTCATTTTTTAGAGAACAGGAGAAGAAACTCATATTAAGGCACAGCGTGAAAAATATCTCGGTCAATTAGGCGGCGTCACTATCTTTTCAGTCCCCGGCCACCCGTTCCTTGTATTCGCCCATGCGTTTGAAGTGTGGTTCTGTTGGTAAGCCTGCTCTGTTGCTTCAGGTGCCTTTAAACTGTTTATTATGGAGGTTTTTATTTAAAGGTTCCAGGTGTGTGTGTGTGCGCGTGTGCATTTTAAAAATGTGTGCGTGTGCATTTTTAAAATGTAAGTAGACTCAAGTCCATCGTTCCCTCCCCATGCATCCATAAAGATAAAAGACAAACAAACAAGATTTAATATTTAACAAATATTTAATAAGAAGAATAATAATCATGATAATCATGATGACTAAGGCTGGCAAGTGCCCCAGACTGGGCTCTGGTAGGCAAGGCCTAGGCTGTGAAAGCTGAAGAGGTTTTTCCCTTGCAAGCGGAAAGCCAAGGTGAACCCGGGAGGAGGAGGAGGAAGCAGCGAGGAAGGCGGAGCTGGTGCGGCTGATCCAAGGGCTGGTCGCAGGCGCTGGCGTTTCGGGCCATGCTGGAGAGGAAGCAGCGTACGGCCCAGGCTGGAGGAGGAGGTTCAGGATGCACCAGCACAGCTTCCCAAAAAGAAGTGGTTCTTCCCCTGCAGAGGGGAAAAGTCTGTTGCGGTGGAAAATGAGCCCAAGGAGAAAAAAAGAGAGTGGAAAAAGATAGAATGGAAAAGAAAGGCTGAAAGAGAGAAAGGCAAAGAGAGAGAGAGAGAAGGAAGGAAGGAAGGAAAGAAAGAAGGATGTGCCAAGATGTTTCAGATCCTTAAGAGTCAAGATCCTCCACCAGGAGATCATCACCTGTAAGGCAGAAAGGAGAAGGGGGGTCTTAATGATAGCAGAAGGCAACCAAGCATAGCTACACCTAGTAGTAACATACCGCGGTCTTAATATCTAAACTTAAGTTGACACCTCTTTGCTGAAAAGCAATGGCTCAGCAGCAAGAAAGGTCCTTGATGCAAAAGACACCTACGAGGGAAGCCTCTGCGCTGTTTCTTACCCTCTTCGTCCACATTCAAGACGTCAGCGCTGCAAATAGCTGATGCCTGGCCACAGCTGAGGTCCAGGGTAGACGGAGAGGGGACCAGCTGGATTATACTGGAGGATCTTGACTCTGTTGGGGGGAAAGGAGACACAGAGACCATGTTAACATAATTAGCAAGACTCACCAAAGAAGGGGCCTATTCCCCCCCAGGACCCTGGAGCTGGCACTGGCTAGAGTGCCCCAAGCAGCGGCCAGCCCCCCTGGTCACGATCCCCCCTGGCCTATCCACACACCCCCAGGACTTTGGCATCTCCTCACCTCTGACGGCACATCCCAGAGAGGGTTTCTCCTTGGGCTCCTGCACTGCAACAGTTTTTCTCCCTCTGCAGAAGAGGGAAAACCACTTCCTCTTGGGAGGAGGCGCTTGTGCCTCCTGTCCCTCCTCCTCCGCCATGGGCCGTATTTGGGTTCCTCGGCAGCACGGCCCAAAGCACCAGCACCTGCGACCAGCCTTGGCCGCCTCCACAACTGCTCCAGATGCTTCACTCTCCTCTCCCGGGTGCACCTTGGCTCTCCGCTTACAAAGGAAACACTTCTTCAACTTGGACAGCCTAGAAGAGAGTGGGCAGAAGGTGAGAAAGGGGGCTTGACAGCTCCTCCTGGTCTGTGTGGGTTTAGGCCCGTTTCTTATTCTTCGTGGCTTCATTCCACCTGCCACAGGCTGGAGTTCTGAAGATGTCCCCCCTCCCACCACCCTGCCCTGCAAGTGTTGGCTGAAGGGTAGCCCGGCCTTTGCTGGGGAGGAAGGAAGCCCTCGGAAGGCCAACCAGAAACCCAAGCTGCTAAGGAATTCTACTTACATTTTCCTTTTCTCTCTCTCCCTCTCTCACTCTAGCGCAACAACGAAAACCACTCACTCATCAGGTGACAGGATTTCTGCCCATCTGGCCCTGAACCGGCTGTGTCATGTGTCACAGGGGAGGGCGCGTCACAATGACCTTAGCAACTGAGCAGCCAGGGGTATTGTTACTGTGACGTGGCCTTATTCTGGGCTTGGCCTTTCATCCATGTCCATCCTCTGGCTATTCCATGCGTGTTTCTTTGGATTCAGGCTAGAGCAGCACCTGTGCTTTCTAGGAATAGCCTCGTGTCTGCCTGTCTTACCATATCCATGGTGCCCCCAACACACTGCTCATAAGGGACACGGGTCCCGTCTCTTCTGGCAATGCACACAGAGGTCCAATGCATGCCAGTGCGCCCACCCACCCCCACCACACCATGTGCCATGACGTGAACTGCACCTCTTATTGCTGCGACCTGGTGGGAATCTACACTGATGTTATTCTAACGTTTTGAATGGGTTACTGTGACGCATACCTTCACGTGACCCTGGGTCTCCAAATGAGTTGTACTTACAGGTTCTATTTCTTAGTTCCAGCGTGGCCACAGATTCATGTGCCTCGTTCTACCGGTACTTTTCCTCTCCCTTTCTCAGAGCTGCTGGGTTTGCTCCGCCCACTTCCTGTTCTCCTTCCTTCACCCCGTTTGCTATCTTATCTGCTACAGCAGATCAATCACACCAGCGTTATACTGTGCAATCACTGACAATTGCATGCAAAGGACTCAGAAGTTTTTCACCTTAGAATCTGCTTTTATTGTGAAGTACTCCCATGCATCCAGCCTGAATTGTGCTCCTTTTGCAAAAGATTCGCCCGAGCCGCAGCTGTGGGTGCAGGAGCAGGATTTGAAACAAATGCTTACATCTGCGTAAGCTTTATAGATAAAGACACCAAAATTGGCACAGTAATTCAAATATCAAATGGGGTCATCAGTTGATTTTTTATGATTTTTTGTTAACATTTCCCTCCTCTTTGCAAAGGAGCTGAGGAGCGCCCAAAGGAGCGCTGTAGCTCCATGCAGGAAAATTCACAAGGGTCCAAAGTCCAAAACTCATGACCAGCGGGGCTTAAATGGGGCTGCTGCTAAAACTTTTCCATTTGGTCTCCCATCCAAACTCTGACCAGACCCAGCCCTGCTTAGCTTCAGCAAAGTGGCTGACTCCTATGCATTCAGGCAATGCCCTAGGACTTGCATTAAGATGTTTTGGGAGGAGGTTTGTGTGTGCTTATGACTATTGCCCTGCCTGCTCTGCTCTGCTGACTAGGAATGAGGCAGGCAGTGGGCGGAGCAAACCCAGCAGCTCTCACAGAAGAGGGAGAACAACCGAAGGATGGAACAATGTGCCCTGAAGTTCCGTTGCAGCGAAACGGAAGTCACGCTAGTGTGTCCAGACAAACGATACAGAGAACCACGTTAGAAAGGGACACTAGCAACGCTACAAGACTAGTGTAGATCCGGCCCTGGGATCAGACATATAGTAGTGGATGAGGGAGAGCCCAGATTGCCTTGCAGTGCCTTCAGCCTGCCAGGACTGGGCTGGTGCAATGTCCCAGCATTTCAATATATGCTGTCAGGGCATCATGGGGTAAGAAAGTTGATCTGAGGGGGTGAGAAGAACAACCAGACTGTCTGAAAGCTGGTTTAGCCTCTTTCCAGAATGTGGCTTTGGCAAGGTTGCCCCTGATGAAGCAGCTCTTGCTTCTGAAATGGATTCGATTCAAGAAACAATGTTTGTCATAGCCGCCTTTGAGCATACGCTCTCTTTTTGTATCGTGGCCTGGTTTGGAGCTTCCGTGTTGGGGTGTGTGTGTGTGTGTGTGTGTGTGTTGTATGCTGGTTTTGTATCAAACACACTGGCTTCCAGTTTGTTCCAAGCTCAGCTTGTGGTTCTGTTTCATACCTGTAAAGCCCTCAGTGGTTTGCGGTTGATATTTGAAATCTCTCCTCGTCTATGA
This sequence comes from Elgaria multicarinata webbii, assembly GCF_023053635.1. Classification (NCBI taxonomy): domain Eukaryota; kingdom Metazoa; phylum Chordata; class Lepidosauria; order Squamata; family Anguidae; genus Elgaria; species Elgaria multicarinata. The sequence goes on from NC_086172.1 coordinate 22,347,888, forward strand.
ATTTATAATCTTCATAAAATCATAGAATAGTCGAGTTGGAAGGGGCCTAGAAGGCCATTGAGACCAACCCCCATCTCAATGCAGGAATCCACCCTAAAGCATAGCTGACAGATGGTTGTCCAGCTGCCTCTTGAATGCCTCTAGTGTGGGAGAGCCCACAACCTCCCTAGGTCACTGGTTCCATTGTCGTACTGCTCCCTCTGAAGGAACAGGTCCGTAGCTTGGGAGTACTCCTAGACCCATCGTTGTCACTGGAGGCCCAGGTGGACTCTGTGGCACGGAGTACTTGGGGTCAGCTTCGGCGGATCCGCCAGCTACGGCCTTTCCTGGACAGGGACAACCTAGCCACAGTAGTGCCTGCACTGGTAACTTCCCGATTAGACCACTGCAATGGGGCTGCCCTTGAAGACGACGCGGAAGTTGCAGCTAGTGCAAACTGCAGCAGCTAGACTGCTGGCGGGTACATCTTACAGAGACCACATTACACCGGTCTTAAAGGAACTGCACTGGCTGCCTATATGCTTCCGGTCGGAATTCAAGGGGTTGGTAAGGATGTTTAAAGCCCTAAACGGCTTGGGACCTCGGTACTTGAGAGAGCGCCTCTCCTTATATATGCCTGCCCGAGACTTTAGATCTGTTGGAGGAGCCCTTCTCCGCATCCCACCAATGCAACACATTCGCTATGATGGGACAAGGGAGAGGGCTTTCTCTGTGGTGGCCCCCCGGCTGTGGAATGCCCTCCCCTTGGAATCCGGTGGGCGCCAACATTGATTTCGTTTCGCCGCCAAGTAAAATCATGGCTTTTTAACAGAGCCTTTGATGGTTAAACTCACTGGCCTATTGTTTTACTTGTTTGAACTGCTTTTAAATTATATATTGTTTTAACTTGGATCATGGTTGAATTTGTTTTTAACTGTGCATATTTATTGTCATATGCTGTATGTTTTTATCTGTATGCCGCTCTGAGATCTTAATGATATAGGGTGGGATATAAATGTTTTAAATAATAGTTTTTAAATGATAATAGTCAGGAAGTTTTTCCTGATGTCCAGCTGGAATCTGGCTTCATGTAACTTGAGTCCATTATCCCGTTTCCTGCACTTTGCGAAGATCGAGAAGAGATCCTGGCCCACCTCTGTGTGACCGCCTTTTAAGTATTTAAAGAGTGCTATCATGTCTCCCCTAAATCTTCTCTTCTCTAGGCAAAACATGCCCAGTTCTTTCAGTCTCTCTTCATAGGGCTTTGTTTCCTAACCCCTGATCCTCCTGGTTGCCCTCCTCTGAACACGCTCCAACTTGTCTGCATCCTTCTTGAAGTGTGGGGCCCAGAACTGGACGCAATACTCTAGATGAGGCCTAACCAGGGCCGAATAGAGAGGAACCAGTAGCTCACGCGATTTGGAAGCTATGCTTCTATTAATACAGCCCCAAATAGCATTTGGTTTTTTTTGCAGCCACATCACACTGTCGGCTCATATTCAGCTTGTGATCTACAACAATTCCAAGATCCTTCTCGTTTGTAGCATTGCTGAGCCAACTATCCCCCATCTTGTAACTCTGCATTTGGTTTCTATTTCCTAGATGTAGAACTTGGCATTTATCCCTATGAAATTCTGTTGTTTTCAGCCCAGCGCTCCAGCCTATCAAGCTCACTTTGAAGTTGGTTCCTGTCTTTCAGGGTATTAGCTATCCCACCCAATTTTGTGTCATCTGCAAATTTGATCAGCGTTCCCTGGACCTCCTTGTCTTAACAATTAATACAAATGTTGAAGAGCACTGGGCCCAGGACTGAGCCCTGCGGTACCCCACTCATTCCCTCCCCCCAGTTTGAGAAGGCACCGTTGATAAGCACTCTTTGAGTCCGATTCTGTAGCCAACTGTGAATCCACCTAATGGTTGTTCCATCTAGCCCACTTTTAGCTAGTTTGTTAATCAGAATATCATGGGGCACTTTGTCAAAAGCTTTGCTGAAGTCAAGATACATTACGTCCACAGCATTCCCACAGTCCACAAGGGAGGTTACCCCATCAAAAAATGAGATCAAATTAGTCTGGCAGGATTTGTTCCTGACAAATCCATGTTGGCTTCTAGTAATCACTGCTTTGTTTTCAATGTGTTTACAGACTGACTTCTTTATAATTTCCTCCAAAGTTTTCCCAGGGATGGATATCAGACTGACTGGTCTGTAGTTCCCAGGTTCCTCCTTTTTGCCCTTTTTGAAGACGGGGACAACGTTAGCTCTCCTCCGGTCATCCGGCACTTCACCCGTCTTCCATGATTTTGCAAAGATAATAGACAGTGGTTCTGAGAGTTCTTCTGCTAGCTCCTTCATTACTCTAGGATGCAGTTCATCGGGCCCTGGAGATTTGAACTCATTCAAAGAAATTAGGTGTTCCTTGACCATTTGTTTATCAATCTCAAACTGCAATCCTGCCCCCTCAACGTCTGCTTCACTTTTTCCAGGGTGGAGGGGTCATAGACCCGCTTTTGGAGAAGACGGAGCCAAAGTAGGAATTGAGCACTTCAGCCTTTTCTTTGTCATCTGTTATCAATTTGCCATCCTCATTAAGCAGTTGAACCACCATTTCTTTCCTGTCTTTTACAACTCACGTACCTGAAGAAAGCCTTTTTATTGCTTTTAGCATCCCTCGCTAATCTCAGCTCATTCTCAGCTTTAGCCTTCCTGACGCCATTTCGGCCCTTCTGTGCTACCTGTCTGTACTCTTCTTTTGTAGCCTGGCCATCCTTCCACTTCCTATATGTATTAGGGTGACCATATTTTGGAAACCAAAAAGGAGGACAACATGGCCGCCCCATGGGGGCGTGCCCACCAACATGTCCAGCCCCCAAGGGGGCGTGCCCACCCAAACATGGCCTTGGTCACAGGTCTGATTTCACAGCACACAATTAAGACAAACCTGTTCTACGTAACATCTTAATGTTGAAATCACTGGAATAAAGTATAAGTGAGACATTCAATGTATCTGAAATTAACTTCACTCATTCCTACTTCTGTAACTTTTGCTGTACGTTGAAGCTTTTGCTATACTGTGTGCTCAGCTACACCAAGCAGGGTATTCCACTATGAAAGCGGTATGTAAAAGGCAGGAGCCACACTATTACTTTAGAGAGGTATTGAACTGCACTGCAGGAGCTACACTACTGCTTTATAGTGGTACTGAAGTGCACTGACAACTGTTGGGGCCCATGACACATCTACACCGAGCAGGATGTAACACTATGAAAGTGGTATGAAAGTGGTATATGGTATGTGTCATGGGCCCCAACAGTTGTCATTACACTTCAATACTGCTCTAAAGCAGTAGTGTGGCTCCTAGCTTTTCTATATCGCTTTCAAAGTGGAATATCCTGCTTGGTGTAGATGAGCCCTGTGTGTGATACAGTCTTCCCTTCCCTCAAATATCTTTTCTGACTGCAAATCCTTCACTGGATGACCACAGTCTAACCTTTCCTAACATCTAACACTGTTTCCCCATCACCTTACTGCATACTGCTACAACTGAACAAATGAAGCAGTTGACAAGTATGCAACAACCAAACAACCAAGCATTCAGAAAGAGTAGAAACTACGATTAGCCTGCAAACGTGAGCCATGGAACAAAATGGACTAAAGGTTACCACCTCTTAGCTTGTTTCAACTTCAACCAGACATAACAGTCAAAAACAACCGAGAAAAACACACCTACATTGAAATTGCAATACCTAATGACAAAAATGTTGCAGAAAAGGAAAATATACACGACTGGATATGGAAGTTAAAGAACTATGGCAACAGGAAAAACTTACAATTATTTGTTAGTCACATCAGTCCCCAGCATGACATCGTGGTTGTTTTTACAGAAAACTTTCAAAAATTAGGCCTACCAAAATACATGCACGCCAACATCCAGAAAGCAGTCATACTTAAAACATGTTCAATAGTCAGGACATTTCTGAATCAGTAAAAGACAACATGACTTGGCAAAGCCCATCATGTTCATCTAGAAAAACCACCACAAGCAAGAAAAGAGAGATAGATGATGATGATGATGATGGTGATGATAGCAACCCTGTTAATTTTTAAAAAGTTTCTTTAAGAAGGATGACCAATTGTCAGCCACTGTTACAAAATATACGTCATGCCAATTATAGTAAACAAATTGGAAAGGAAGGTCTATGGGTCTAAAATGCATTATTTAATAGGAACATCACCTCCAAATCATCCCCCCAACTCACAGAAAACTACAGCCACCCCCACTACAAACATGCACATGCATTCATTCAGTCAAACAACCACGCATCCCATTCAGACATCAATACACTCCCACTGCCAGCACACGTGTTTGCACGCACACGCACACACACATTCAGCATCACTCACTCCAAAAACACACATGCATGCACACGTGCATTCACTCAAAGACCCCATGCACCCCCACATTCTCTTTCACACACAAACAAACCTCAGTCTTACCTCCTACTCTATCTTCTCCTCTTCCTGCTTGCTTCTTCTTGCTGCTTCTGCTGCTTCTTCTGCGCTGGGGTGGGGTGGGGTGCTGGAGGCTGCCTTGCTGGAAATTCCTGCACGCAGCCCCCAAACACTCACCTCGCCCTCTCGCCCGAACTCACGCGAGATCTCAGCTGGAGGCTGGGTCTCGCAGAGTTCCCAGCCAGCTGCCGAGATCTCGCTTGAGTTCGGGCGAGATTCAAGATGGCCGCCGCCCCTCGCCGGAGAAATTTAGGCCCGGTAAGTTGGAGATGTGGTTGCTGCGGGCCCAGTAACCACAACCCCGGTATTTTGGGCCCTAAGTCCAGTTGCTCCGGACGCCCAGCTCTCCCTGGAGGTTTCCGGAATTTTCCGGAGGGTCTGGGCAGCCTAATATGTATCCTTTTTTGCTTTCATGTCATCTCTAAGCTCTTTGTGGAGCCACATTGGTTTCTTCTGTTGTCTTCTATCTTTTTTCCTTGTTGGAATTGCTCTAGCCCCCCCCCCCAATCGCCTGCTGTCACCCATCTGGGCCTCCTTGTTGGCACATTGGCGCTGGTTGAGAGAAGGCCCAGATTGACATCCTGGTTGGGAGATTGAGATTTCCGCATGCAGCAGCTGGTGGCAGGTGTTGTGATGCAGCGGCCAGCAGCTAGGTGGGCACAGAGGCTGGCGGGCGAGCGACAGCCAGGCAACAGGTGAGCTGCCTGGTCTGGTCTGGTCCATCCTGCCTGGCTTAGGATTTTGGTTCCATTCAGGGCAGGCAGAACTTCATATGCAGTAATCCTAGGGAACTCTTTCCCAACACAGATAGTTGTTTTTAGCCATCCTCTTTGGTATGCGGCTTGGCTCGTTTGCTTGAGTTATTTGTGCCTACTTGCTCCGTAGTGCAAAGGAAGAAGTGGGTCTCTAGTAATTCATTTTTATAGTAACTCATTTTTTTAATAAAGCATTTTGATCCATAGACCTTCCTCTCCAATTGGCTTTGATATAATTGGCATGACGTAAGTTTGCAACACTTGCTGATCATTGCTCATCCTTCTCTGTTTGGGGCTCTTGGGAAGGCATTGCAGGAGTGGGGAAGGGATACAGGGAGACCCCATACTCCCATTCCTTGTAATGTTTGTTCTTTTTAAAATGTTCTGGGTAAGGTCTGGTTTTCAAACTTCATACGAGGAGAGGATTTGATACGTATGAGCGGCTCTCCTCAGTTCTAGCTTTCCAGCTACTTTGGAATGTGATTCATAGACTGAAGGAAGGGATTTTTAAAACGGAAATTAAACAAATGCTTACATCTGCATAAGTTTTAAAGATAAAGAGATCAAAATTGGCACAGCGATGGCTCTTAATAAGGGCTTTCAGCATGTCAAGTTTGAATCAGATTGGGTCATCTCTTGATTTTTTTTTAATGATTTTGTTTAATTTCCCTCTCTTAAACCCTTTTCCTAGTAGTCCACTAGTCCGGAGGATTGAAGGATCGATCTTCTATTGCTTTGATCATGCGAAGTTGTACATCTTCAAGTTCATAAAATAGAGATCTGCTGGTTCCCTTACTCAAAAGTAAATCCCATTGATTTCAACTGCATTTACATCCCAGTCTTACTAAAATCAGATGCAGGCTTACCTTTGAGTAAACCCCATTGAACAGAGAGAGCCTTTTTTCTGAGTAAACACATATAGAACTGATTTTTAATAGTGTGGTCACTCAGAAGCTTTTTTTAAAAAAGAAGTCTATAACAGCAAACTGGAAAGAAGTGCTCTGCAGCCCCATGCTTACTTCTGAGGTCTTACAACGATTTATTCAGAAGTCTCTCTGTGTGTTCAACGGAGTTTACTCAAAGGTAAACATACATCTGATTTTAGTATGTTCACGCTCTAAAGCCTCCAGGCAGGATGAGGGGAACGGGCGTAGCCTAGACAACAGGGAATAACCACAAAAGTACGTAGGAGAGAGACAGAGTTTTCCCAAAGTGAATTCAGTAACAAGAGAAGCTACTTTCTAGAAAAAGCAGGGCAAGACCATGAGCGCCCCATGTCGCTTACTAGGGAGGGCGAGGTGTCCAACTACCACCAACCAATGAACTGTAGGGGGAGGTACAAAGGAGATCTGGGGGAGGGGGAGGTGCATCTCATTGGAACAACACCGATACGCTGGTGCGCAGGAGAGGAGAAGTGTAATGATGGATGAAACGTAAAGGCCCAAAGGCGTAAGTTGATCAGGCTTTCACACGCTATGGAAACGAGGGTGGATAATTTGAGGGCAAACGAGCAGGTGTGATGGAGCTCTAGATCTCCCTTTTACAGCTTTCTTTTGGTCAGTTGCTTCAAAAGGAATGTTACATGTCATACAAATTGCCACTCCTTTAGTTTTCGTGGATGCACAGGCAGCATTAATGTTCCCAGCACCTAATTGACTGAATATGACCTAAACGTTCCCAACACCTCATTTTTTAGAGAACAGGAGAAGAAACTCATATTAAGGCACAGCATGAAAAATATCTCGGTCAATTAGGCGGTGTCACTATCTTTTCAGTCCCCGGCCACCCGTTCCTTGTATTCGCCCATGCGTTTGAAGTGTGGTTCTGTTGGTAAGCCTGCTCTGTTGCTTCAGGTGCCTTTAAACTGTTTATTATGGAGGTTTTTATTTAATAGTCCCCGGTCAGTGTGTGTGTGTGTGTACATTTTTAAAATGTAAGTAGACTCAAGTCCATCGTTCCCTCCCCATGCATCTGTAAGGATAAAAGACAACCAAACAAGATTTAATATTTAACAAATATTTAATAATAATGATAATAATGATGATGATAACAAATGAAAGCCAGCAAATGAAAAGGCTGAAACTCAGTCCGTTTCCTGCTTTAAAGCTGGCAAGTGCCCCAGACTGGGCTCAGGTAGGCAAGGCCTAGACTGTGAAAGCTGAAGAGGTTGTCCATAGCAAGAGGAAAGCCAAGGTGAACCCAGGAGGAGGAGGAGGAAGCAGCGAGCAAGGCGGAGCTGGTGCGGCTGGTCCAAGGGCTGGTCGCAGGTGCTGGCGTTTCGGGCCGTGCTGGAGAGGAAGCAGCGTACGGCCCAGGCTGGAGGAGGAGGTTCAGGATGCACCAGCACAGCTTCCCAAAAAGAAGTGGTTCTTCCCCTGCAGAGGGGAAAAGTCTGTTGCGGTGGAAAATGAGCCCAAGGAGAAAAAAAGAGAGTGGAAAAAGATAGAATGGAAAAGAAAGGATGAAAGAGAGAAAGGCAAAGGGAGAGAGAGAGAAGGAAGGAAGGAAAGAAAGAGGGATGTGCCAAGATGTTTGAGATCCTTAAGAGTCAAGATCCTCCACCAGGAGATCATCACCTGTAAGGCAGAAAGGAGAAGGGGGGTCTTAATGATAGCAGAAGGCAACCAAGCATAGCTACACCTAGTAGTAACATACCGCGGTCTAAATATCTAAACTTAAGTTGACACCTCTTTGCTGAAAAACAATGGCTCAGCAGCAAGAAAGGTCCTAGATGCAGAAGACACCTAAGAGGGAAGCCTCTGCGCTGTTTCTTACCCTCTTCGTCCACATTCAAGACGTCAGCGCTGCAAATAGCTGATGCCTGGCCACAGCTGAGGTCCAGGGTAGACGGAGAGGGGACCAGCTGGATTATACTGGAGGATCTTGACTCTGTTGGGGGGAAAGGAGACACAGAGACCATGTTAACATAATTAGCAAGACTCACCAAAGAAGGGGCCTATTCCCCCCCAGGACCCTGGAGCTGGCACTGGCTAGAGTGCCCCAAGCAGCGGCCAGCCCCCCTGGTCACGATCCCCCCTGGCCTATCCACACACCCCCAGGACCTTGGCATCTCCTCACCTCTGATGGCACATCCCAGAGAGGGTTTCTCCTTGGGCTCCTGCACTGCAACAGTTTTTCTCCCTCTGCAGAAGAGGGAAAACCACTTCCTCTTGGGAGGAGGCGCTGGTGCCTCCTGTCCCTCCTCCTCCGCCATGGGCCGTATTTGGGTTCCTCGGCAGCATGGCCCAAAGCGCCAGCACCTGCGACCAGCCTTGGCCGCCTCCACAACTGCTCCAGATGCTTCGCTCTCCTCTCCCGGGTGCACCTTGGCTCTCCGCTTACAAAGGAAACACTTCTTCAACTTGGACAGCCTAGAAGAGAGTGAGCAGAAGGTGAGAAAGGGGGCTTGACGGCTCCTCCTGGTCTGTGTGGGTTTAGGCCCGTTTCTTATTCTTCGTGGCTTCATTCCACCTGCCACAGGCTGGAGTTATGAAGATGTCCCCCCTCCCACCACCCTGCCCTGCAAGTGTTGGCTGAAGGGTAGCCCGGCCTTTGCTGGGAAGGAAGGAAGCCCTCAGAAGGCCAACCAGAAACCCGAGCTGCTAAGGAATTCTACTTACATTTTCCTTTTCTCTCTCTCCCTCTCTCACTCTAGCGCAACAACGAAAACCACTCACTCATCAGGTGACAGGATTTCTGCCCATCTGGCCCTGAACCGGCTGTGTCATGTGTCACAGGGGAGGGCGCGTCACAATGACCTTAGCAACTGAGCAGCCAGGGGTATTGTTACTGTGACGTGGCCTTATTCTGGGCTTGGCCTGTCATTCATGTCCATCCCCTGGCTATTCCATGCATGTTTCTTTGGATTCAGGCTAGAGCAGCACCTGTGCTTTCTAGGAATAGCCTCGTGTCTGTCTGTCTTACCATATCCATGGTGCCCCCAACACACTGCTCATAAGGGACACGGGTCCCGTCTCTTCTGGCAATGCACACAGAGGTCCAATGCATGCCAGTGCGCCCCCCTCCCCAATGGCATGAAATGCACCTCTCACTGCTGGGACCTGGGCAGGTTCAGGGCACGCCATCACATCATTGTGTCCTGAATTCTGCCAAGTAGTGTCCCAGGTGAGGGCGTATCTCTACATGTTGATGCCCTTCTCTCCACAACCCGTCTTTCCGGGGTCCCCAGCAGAGTTCTTTCCTCGATGAGAAATGCAAAGACTCCACCACTGATGGTGTCCTCACAAGGGTCCCCTGGAGTTCCTCCTATGGAGCATCAGCTTCACTTCCTTCGACACGTCTCCCGTAGCAGCATCCGGGCAGATCCAGAGACTGTGTAGCTCTGTCCCACTAACATTAAGCATTAAAGGCTGTCCAATATGATAAAAGTATCCTTCTCCCTTGCAATATAACAGCCTCACAGATTAGCTGGAATGACCAAGAGAGTCCATTTTCCTTGACAGAGCTGCCTGCTGCTGCCCAGCGGGAAAGGGTCATTTCGCATAGAACCATCTTGTGCCATTGCAAGAGAAGAGAGGCTTGTAGGTGTCGGATAATCTTCTCTTCCATGCTGGAAATCAACATCTCAGCTGTATTTTGAGGTGCATTTCTCATCAGTGCCTCCTCCATGGCCTTGCGCTTTTTCTACTGGAAGAGAAAGTAGTGAGATGGATAATGACTGTCTGTCCCCATTGGCATTACATTTTAATTACCACCCAAAGAAAACCATGCCAGCTAGTCAGATGGCTGCCAGATGGCTAGTCCTGATTCACTGATAAACCTTTTACAATAGCCGTTTTGGAGATGGAAAAATTAAACACTACAGGATTATGGACGATGTTACTCAATGGATGAAGCACAAAGTCATTCTGCACATTTGCATATGTATGTTCTCCATAACACCGGAGGGGAATGTGACCATACAATCATGACCTCCTTATACAGCACTGTTTTTTTCTTGCTGTCATTGTAACGGGGTGGTATAAACCACCAGTATCATTTATTTGTCTGGGCACTAAGTAGATGGTTGAGCACTGCTCCCATCATCCCTATCCATTGATGTTCTGACTAGGGCTGATGGGAGTTGGTGTCCAACAACATCCAGAGAGCCACATGTTCCCCACCCCTGCTGCATAACCTCTCATCTGGATTACTGCAATGCGTTATACGTGGGGCTGCCTTTGAAAACGGTCTGGAAACTTCAACTGGTACAAAACAGGGCAGCACGTTTACTAACAGGGACTGGCCAACAAAACCACATCACACTAGTTCTCTTCCAGCTTCACTGGCTGCCAGTCCAGGTCCGGGCCCGTTTCAAAGTGCTGGTATTAACATTTAAAGCCCTAAACGGCTTGGGGCCAGGCTATCTGAAGGAACGCCTCCTCCCGTATGTACCTCAGGGGTCCTTCTCCTCAAGCCCCTGCCAAAGGAAGTGAGGCAGGTGGCTACCAGGAGGAGGGCCTTCTCTGCTGTGGCACCCCGGCTGTGGAATGAGCCCCCTAAGGAGGTTCGCCTGGCACTGACACTACATTCTTTTAGACACCAGATGAAGATCTTTTTATTCTCCCAGTATTTTAACAGTCTTTGAAATAATTTTAACTTTGCTGTTTTAAATTTGCATTTCTGCACTGCTGCTGATTTTATCCTGGTTGTGCTTTTATATTGTATTTTATATTATGGGTTTATACTGTTTGTTTTATACTTTCAATGGTCTTAATTTCTGTGAACTGCCCAGAGAGCTTCAGCTATTGGGTGGTATAAAAATAAATAAATAAATAGACCCTTATGTAGCTAAAATGGTTCCATCTACACACAAGGGCTACCATTGGAGTCCATGGCAGAAGCAAGGTTCAAACTAGGAATTTACCTCCTTCTCTGCTTAGCCACTCTGCTACTCTAGCTTTCAACTAACCTCTACATCATGGGTGTTATGTAGTTCCGCAGCTAATTTCTCCAGTAGTGTAGTGTATACGACATAGAATCATAGAATAGCAGAGTTGGAAGGGCCCTACAAGGCTATCTAGTCCAACCTCCTGCTCAATGCATCACTGTCTCTGATCAGCACCAGGGTTGTACTATTGGTGGAGTTCTTCTTAGTACTATCTATCAGACAGAAAAAATGATAGCCCCATCCAGTGGGGTTGTGAATCCATTCTGGGTTTCATTCGGAACCAACCAAGGGGATATTTTGGGGATTGGGTAGAGCACCTTGGATAGTTTCTTCCAGGTTCTTTGAAGGAGTAAGATCAGCTCCCTTAAATATGTTTACATATGCTTTTGGGGTATTTCTTCCCTGCAAGTCTATATGTTTCATTATATAGCCACTAGATGGCACCATGATATAGCAGTATTCTGGAAATTTACCAAACCATTGGAGCGCCTCAAGACACAGTTATATTTATTGCCATATTTTCCCCATTAAGAAAAAAGCTGGGATAAAGGTTATAAAGCACAGAAGAGGCCCTGGAGATTGATGACGTTGTGTAAAGAATCTTCAAACTTCCATGAGTGCCCAATCATGAGTGCACCATAAAATCCTCGTGTAGAGAAAGCCATAGAATAGGTTCTCCATTCCCTGGGCTAATATTATTCTTTTCCAGATTGTTTCTAGGATTAAGCAGGCTTCCCCAAGCTGGTGACCAACAGTGTGATATGGCTGCAAGAAAGGCCAATGCTATTTTGGGCTGCATTAATAGAAGTATAGCTTCCAAATCACGTGAGGTACTGGTTCCTCTCTATTCGGCCCTGGTTAGGCCTCATCTAGAGTATTGCGTCCAGTTCTGGGTTCCACAATTCAAGAAGACACAGAAAATCTGGAGGGTGTTTGGAGGAGGGCAACCAGGATGATCAGGGGTCTGGAAACAAAGCCCTATCAAGAGAGACTGAAAGAACTGGGTATGTTTAGCCTGGAGAAGAGAAGATTTAGGGGAGACATGATAGCACTCTTCAAATACTTAAAAGTATTAAGGAGGAGGGCCAGGATCTCTTCTCGATCTTCCCAGAGTGCAGGACACGGAATAACGGGCTCAAGTTAAAGGAAGCCAGATTCCAACTGGTCATCAGGAAAAACTTCCTGACTGTTAGAGCAGTATGACAATGGAACCAGCTACCTAGGGAGGTTGTGGGCTCTCCCACACTAGAGGCCTTCAAGAGGTAGCTGGACAACCATCTGTCAGGGATGCTTTAGGGTGGATTCCTGCACTGAGCAGGGGGTTGGATTCGATGGCCTTGTAGGCCCCTTCCAATTCTGCTATTCTATGATTCTATGAAATACTGTGGACATCAACTGCCATCAACCTCAGCCAGCCCGGCCAATGGTCAGGAATGCTGGGATCTGTAGTCCAACACATCTGGAGGGCACCAGATTGGGGAAGAATAAGTTTTGCCTCTGTAGCAAAGCAACACACGTGGTCACTGTTTAGGAGAAATTCATAGGCTAACTGTTTGTGAACAGGGTCAGACAAGAGATATTGCTAAGCCAGTGGGTCCCCCCCTTCCTCCTTCTCTATAACCAGTAGTAGACTTTATCCATGCCCTGACATCAGAATAGTCTGCATTTCTCTGCCCATTTCCCCACATCATTGGATGTCCCTAGTAGGAATGGGGAAATGCAAAATGCCATGAGGTCAGCTGAGGACAAGGGTAGACAAAGGAGGGGCTAGATCCGGGGCTGACATTTTATGTAGGAGCCATACGTTGATTGTTGTATCTTGCTTGGCCCATAGTATGAGGTCTAGTTGTATGATGTTCAAGAGGCAGCCCCAATAAATTTGATCATACAACACAGAGGCTTGGTGAAGTGAAATTCCATTGACCATTTTTCCTTGGAGGAATGGATTGGCCATGCTGGCTGGGGATAATAAGTATATTCCAATATATCTGCAGGGCACCAAGTTTGGGAAGGATAGTTAGCTTTTCTAAAAACAATCTGGAAGAAAATGATATTAGCCCGGGGAATAAGAAGCCTATTCTATATCCAGTGTAGGCTGGTGGCTCTGGTGTTAGTGGGGCTGCAAATCCGCTCTGAGTTTCAGTCTGAAACTATCAGAACTCTAAAGGAACTATCCAAAGTGCCGAACCTGTTTTGGGGATTGGGTTCAGCACCTTGGATATCTCCTTTAGAGTTCTGGTTGAAACCCAGAGCGGATTCACAGCCCCACTGACATTGGAGCCACCAGCCTACACTGTTGGGATCTATGTTTTGTTGTTGTTGTTGTTAATTATTGTTAATTTGGCACTGAAAAACAGGCAACAACTAGCTCATAGAGGCAGAAAATAGTTGAAGTCACTTGTTAATAGAACTTTATTTTCTGCAAGCTTGCAAAGTACTCTGCAAATTCAGAATGAACCATTCTATAGACTGGGTTATTCTTGCTCAAATTCTGGTCTTTTCCTTCACCCAAACAGTTGTATTTGCCACTTACACACAGTTGACGTATCTAAGCCTTGCACACGCCATCCCAAACGCTGGCAATAATATGGATATTATGCAAATCTGATGCCCAAATGATGCAAATCAGATCCATGGCATTAGCCTATCTAATTTGTGTGATTTCCAACTGATGTGATTCATCTCCTGCCATGTACCAGGGAAGGGCAAGGGGGGAGGCATTCCTTCCTGCTTGGCACTCCCAGGCTATAAAAAGGGGCTTGAGCTCACATTGCTAAAATGAGGAGGGTGAATTCAGGGTAACAGCCCAGTCTCCCACATTTCCATTCAGAAGTCAGTCTCATTGAGTTCAATGAGACTAACTCCCAAGTAAATGTGTTGTGGCCTAGATTACAGTGGTTCCCAATTGGTGGTCCGTGTAACCCACCCAGGGGGCACCATCCGTGTAACCCACCCAGGGGGCACCATCCGTGGCACCATTCACCTATTAGCTCTGCAAGGTCTGCTTTTTAGTAAAAGAAAATATGCCGTCTCCTGCGCTCTGTTTGCGTCGACGGGGATGTCATGCACGAAAGCACCTGCGTGATTTAGCAACTAGCTTCAGAGATTACTTCCTTGCACCTAATCCTGAAAACTCATGGATAAGGAATCTTTTTGAAGGTGGTGATGTACAACTATCAACTCTATCTGCTGAAGAGCAAGATGCACTTGTTGACGTGACTTGTGATGATGGTTCAATGAAATCATTTTTCAAAGAATATAGACTGGACCCATTCTGGGTGAAGGTTTTTCCTGATGATAAGAAGTTAGGTGAAAAGGCTTTGAAACCTCTAGTTCCCTTTTGTTCCACATATCTTTGTGAACAAACATTTTTGACATTTTGTTATATGAAGAACAAGCATAGAAATCAGCTCGATGTTGATCCAGATTCGAGATTAAAAGTAGGAAATATTGAACCGGATGTGGAAGGGACTGTTCGGGACAAAAAGAGGCATGATTTCTCCCATCACATTTAGGTTTAGTAGCTGCTAGACATGTCATAATTTGTTCAGTTGTAAACTAGATGTTAGTAAAGTTAAATTCGTCTTTATGTTCCTAACTAAATCATTGTCATTTTTGCGTGGTAATATCACAAATTCTATGGCCTACTTTTTAGTATACCTGAAATCCTTCGCTTATTAGGGGCTACCGCTTATTTTCTCCAAAAAATTGCTTCGCACAGGTAACTAACATAGAGATTTTTAAAAAATCAAAAGTAGGGGGTCCATGGCTTGGCATTTGAAAAACAAGGGGTCCGCAGTACTTAGCTAATTGGGAACCACTGGCCTAGAATATATATTAATGATACAAACATTGATTGGCAACTCTTACAAATAAAACCAGTTTATATACCCTGCTGTTTACCTCCACCCAACACTTTTGCACAACTAATGTGAGTCCTTGAGTCATGTGTTTCAAGAGGGGTGTGGACTGACTGCCTGTTCCTCAGAGCTGGGTTGCATAACACTCCACTAACATCTGGATGAGACACAGTGCGATCCTATACATTAGGAAGCGCCCTTGAGTTTAATGAGACTTACCCCTAAGGAAATGAACGTAAGATTGTAGCCTCAATCATGAAGGAGGGGCAGGGCTGAGAATGTGGACAACATCTGCACCACTGTCTGCACACTGCCTTCAAGATGGGGGTGCTGCTAGTGCTATACTACCTGTGTGGTCCTAGTGACCCTCCACCCTTAAAGCATGATTGCATGGTGAGACCTAGGGCTTCTCAACTCTAAAGCAAAAATCCTGCACCCTTACCAGGGCTTCTTTCGGAGCCTGTGCGGAATTACTATTGGCACAATATGCGTACTTTCACCACCACCACTTTTTTTCTTTTTCTTTTTTGGCCATTTGCTTGTTGGGCAAGTTCCATATGTTCCATTTATACAGCCAGTAAATGGTGCTGCAGTATTGTGTGATTCCAGAAATATTACTACATTTTCAGCAAGTGAAAAAAACAGTGGACTAAAGCTTAAAAATGAAAGGAGAGGCACTGGAGGTTGAATACGTTGTGAAAAGGACCCGTAAATGTCCGTGAGCGACTGATCATGAGTGCACGATAAAGGCCTCATGTGAAGAGGGTCCCAGTCCTGTGAAAAGCACACCTATTAAGATATGAATTGCCAGTGGAGATTTCATTGAAAGATCAGTTCCTGGGGCACAATCCGGCTTATATCATACTTAGAGAAGACCCACTGAAATGAATGGGACTTAAGTTAATCATGCTTAAACTCAGTTCCATTTATTTCAATAGGTCTACTCTAAGCAGTATTCATGTTGGAGTTTCCCCCAGATCTGCAGTGGTTAAGCAGAACACACACACAATCAATCTTGCTGCAGTCAGCAAAAAAGGAAATCAAGGAACTGATAACGAATTTGCTGACTGCAGCAAGATTGACTGTAGCTAGGAACTGGAAGATTCAAGGGGAATATTCTATTGAAGAATGATATAAAGAAGTATGGGATATAGCTATTAATGATAAATTGACAAGTAATATTAAATGGAGAAGAGGTATAGCTAAATCAAATGATTTTGAAGGAATTTGGAAACAGTTCCTAATATTTGTGTTTTCTAAAGGAAGTGGGAAACCGCCAGCGGAAGAAAGTATGAGATTCTGGAATCAGGAATGAGATCCCGAGGTGGGGGGTGCACTTCTATGTTAATTTTGATTATGTATTTAGATAAGATATTATGTGTTCAACGTTTCAATATTATGTAGTATGTTGTTGTTTTTTCTTTATGAGAGGATATAATGTGTATGTTTAAGTATTGTAGAAAAATAAAATTATTTTAAAAAAACACACACACTAGAATTCTTTGTTTTCAAAAATGTAATGGCTGCTACTAATTGAAGTGGGGGGGACATCATTGGGGGCGTTTATTAGCAAGCAGGGGAAATTTCACTTTGTTGCTGCCTTCTCCATTAAGCAAAAATGATTACGCTTGCATTGCTAACGGGCTGGTATAACAGCTGATGTGTCAGCGCAAGAGAGCCTTGTAGACACAGGATAAATGTTCCGCTGCCTGCATATAAATACATCAATTTCACTTTCCATAAATGCTCCAGTTTGCTTTCCTCATTGACTGGAGACAATATCCTGTATAATGTCTCTGCCTTCCCAATTGACATTACATCTTAATTATGCGAAAGGAAAGAAATGCCTGCAAGTCAGATGGCTGCCAGATGGCCAGCACTTATTGACTGATAAACCTTTTACAGTAGCCAGTGCGGACGCATAATGTTTTGTTTCATTTTAACAGGACATTGAAATTAGAGCTCGCCTGCTCCTTTATGATTATGGCTTCAGTTTACAACTATGGGGTAGGCTTCTGGCAGTGGGCTAGACGTACAAAAGTCGCTGTCCATACCAAGCGAGGCCCCCTCTTCAGCAGGAGAAATCTCAGTAGACTCAGTGGATCCTCCCCACAACAGAGCTACATTGGGCTTGGTTACTCCAGAACACCACCCCGAGACATGATTGCTAAACACAGGGGGTGCGGGTTAAGTACTTTTTATTCAACACGGGTGTTTACATCCAAATCAATTTTAATTGATTTTTCAGGCTAGGTAACACAGAGAATCAAATCGTTTATTAAAGCCTACATAGGCCTGCTCATTTTACCCAAGCAATTTGTGTGTTTTATCAAGAAAAGGAAAGGAAAGGAAAGAGATCACAACTTACTGTTATTATTGTTCCTAGGTTATTATTACTTTAACTCCCCCAAAGACATTTCTCTCCCTTGATCATGATTGTACTACATCATGGTGTTGGAATGGTGTTATTCCCCTCAAAGGGAAGGACAACAGAAAAATGTAAGATAGTTTGTGATCTATGGGTTCTTAGAATTAAGATAACATTTGCTTTACCGCTCGTGTGGTGCAGAGCGGTAAAGCAGCAGTTTCTGCAGCTGAAATTCCCCACGGCCTGAGTTTGATCCCAGCAGAAGCTGGTTTCAGGCAGCCGGCTCAGGTCGACTCAGTCTTCCATCCTCCCGAGATCGGTAAAATGAGTACCCAGTTAGCTGGGGGAAAAGGTAATAATGGCCAGGAAAGGCAACGGCAAACCACCCCGCTATAAGGCCTGCCAAGAAAATGTCAGTGAAAGCTGGCGTCCCTCCAAGAGTCAGTAATGACTCAGTGCTTGCACGAGAGGTTCCTTTCCTTGCTTTCATTGTAGAACCTAACCATACTGCTAGCCAGGGCCAGTGCTACCGTAGAGGCCACTCAGGCGGCCGCCTAGAGCGCCAAGCTAAGAGGGACACCGAGCACAGCATAGCACATGCGTGTTGGCTGTGAGCTGGGCCAGCCCAAGGATTCAGCTGGGCCTGGGCGGGTGAGATGGTGCCCCACACCCGCCCAGCTGAAGCGAAGCCAGGGACGCTGGGGAGGGGGTGGGGCAGCTCCACGTTCGGACTTCTGGAACACACCCAGAAGAGAGAGAGAGAATGTATGGGTGAATGGGGTGCATGAGGTCTTTGAGTGAATGCATATGTTCATGCGTGTGTTTGTTTGGAGTGAGTGATGCTGAGCGTGTGTGTGTGCGGGCGCGTGTAACCTGGGGGGGGTGATTTGGAGGTGATATTCCTATTAAATAATGCATTTTAGACCCATAGATGTTCCTTTCCAATTTGTTTGCTATAATTGGCATGACGTATTTCTTGCACTTTAAAATAAATTTAGCAGTTTCAAGTTTTGTGCTTCTTATTTTTTCCAGGAAACATATGTTCTTAAAAATCAAAGTTGGCATTTTTGGGGGTGGGGTGGGTGAAAGTAGCTCACCTTGCCTAGGGCGCAAAATAGCCCTGCTGCTGCTAAGCCCTTATTTTTCAGAGAGAAAAAAGGGAAATCTTAATGAATGGCTAATCCCGCAAAGAATCCAAAAGCAGAAGCCTCAGGAAACATGCAGGTTATAAGCCTCATATAGAAAAACCTTTGTGGGATTAAGATCAAGCATCTTTACACATGCTTTTTTCCAGAGTTTTTCTTTCTCTGCTTTTCTATATGTTCCATTACACAACCATTAGGTGGCACTGTTGTACAGCGGAATTGCACAAATACATCAGGTGCCATGCTGCTGTTCTGAAATATTCCAGACTTTCCTCGTTAGGAGAAAACACACTAAAATGGTTGCAAAACATGGGAGAGGCCCTGGAGGATGACAATGTCATGTAAAGGACCTGCAAACAACTGTAAATGAAGAATCATGAGTGCACACTAAAAGCCTTGTATTGAAAGGCTCACAGAATCAGGAAGCAGAAGCCTTGGTAAAGGTATGGGTTAAAAGCCTCATGTAGAAAAACCCTAAGATTTGTTCGGAGCTTAAAAATTAAAAGGCTTTAAAAAATATCCCAGAGGTGTTTTGTTTTTTATTTGTTTTAATTTTCAAACTTTGCAATATCTAAACTTGCAGCATGATTCTGAGGGGTCGGCTTATATATGAGCATCTGGTGTGAGATATGCCTGGGATCTGGGCTAATTCAACCAGTTGGCAAACTCAGCTGGTGTGGGGAGAGATTGCCAAGAGATTGCCTGGATCTATATTTTTTAAAAACCCTGTAATTGAAAGACCCTCTAAGACACATAATAATAAAATACATGTGGAGGAACCACATTTGGCAATTGACAGCACCCTTGGTGTTCAAGCAAATGTTATGCAAACTGTTAATTATGTTAATTAAAACATGCAAATGAGATGCAGTCTTCCAGTTTATGACACATTTCACATCTGATCAAGTTGGCTACGTTTGAGACACAGTATGCGAACTCTAGTGACTGAGACTCACCCACCCACCGACCCCTATAATTCCATCACCTAAAAGAGGGATGTTGGCCAGGATTGAAAGGACTAAAGCTGCAAACCTATACTTGGCAGTAAACTCCAGTGAACTGAGTGGTACATGCATAGGATTGTACAGTCAAGACCTGAAATTAATGTCTCTTTCGTACCATTTCAGCCTTTCTCCAAATGAACCCTTGCCTTAACTGTGACTGCCATCTAGATGGGGGAGTTTTCTTGCCCTTTAGCAGAGTCAGGTTTTATCCCCACCTTGGCAGAGACAGGAGACGTCTCTCTACGGCAGTGCAGGGATTCCAGGTCTGCCTCATTACCCAGCACGCCCCAGTGCAGAGATGCATCAGCCTTTTCTGTCCATGGGCATAATTCCATTCCAGGGAAGGCCCTCAGGAGCTGAATTCCAGCGGTGGGTGGGCCTAAACCACCAGCATATTTAGCTTAGAGATCTAATTACCAGTCATTAACCCTTAGGAGAAGCATTTCAGCCTTTCATAATGGGAAAAGGACTGCATAAAAGCCCAGAAAGCACTCAACCCATGAGGGGTGGGGGAAGGACCGGGGGAAGGGGGGGCATAGCCTTCTGGAGAACCTTGGAGGGCTAGGCTGGGACCCCCAGGATTTGGCCCATAAACTCAAGGATCTGCACCAGTGCCTTAGGGGGGCACCCACCCACCCAAATCTTGCAGGGGCAGTACCGCTCCCCAGGGCCGGTGCCAGGCTTTTTTGTGCCCTAGGCAAGGTGAGCTGCTTTCACCCCACCCCACCCCGCTGTACCCACCACCACCCCAGGTAGGCGGAGACAGGCAGGGATGAGGCCGTGTTACCTTTCCCTTGGCCTAAGTCCTCCCAGCTTGGCTTCGGCTGGGCGGAATGCTGCGGTGGGGCGGGCAGGCGGCTCCACGTTCTGAAGTCCGGTGTGCCCGGACACCAGAACGTGGAGCCGTCCGTTCGCCACCCCCCACCCCTCAGCGTCCTGGCTTGGCTTTGGCTGGGAGGGCCCAGCCGAAGCCAACCCGGGAAGCTGGGGGAGGGGCGGTCAGACAGCTCCGGACATCAGAACATGGAGCCGTCCATTCGCTGCTCCCCCATGTCCTGGCTTGGCTTCGGTTGCTGGGCAGGCGCCCAGCTGAAGCCAAGCCAGGGATGCTGGGGTGGGGGGCGGAAGGGCGGCTTCAGAACAGCGCGTCCGGAAGCTGCCCTCCCTCGGCCAGAGCGGCTCTGGGAGTGGGAGGGTGACTTCCAGGCGCGCCATTCGGCGCCCCTTACCTTGGTGCTCTAGGCAGCCGCCTGACTGGCCTCTATGGCAGCGCTGGCCCTGCCGCTCCCCCACCGCTGTCTCAACCAGAAGTGGCCACACGGCTACATTATCAGCAGAATCATTCAGAATCCAGTGGAACAGCTGGAATGGGGGCAGAGCCCCAGTGGAGCCCAGAAAACTACCCCCGGGGGGGGGGCACAGTACAGCCCATCCTTGCATTAGGGGTTGTTTTAACTCCTGGACAGCATCATTGCATGGTAATAGTTTACTGTCAGGATTTTGCTGGTGCAAAAAGGAAGGCAGTATTATAAATAATCTAATGTTCCAAAGTGCCCAAGGCACACTATTACACAATATATATACAGGGATAAATAGTGATAATTAACCTTACTTATTTACAAATATACCTGATGCATCACCTGCATGAGCATAGATGGCAACTGTGATCATGCAGGTGATGCATCAGATATATTTGTAAATAAATACTGTTAATTATCACTATTATCCCTGTATATATATTGTGTAATAGTGTGCCTTGGGCATTTTGGAACATTAGGAGTTTGCTGGGGGCCTTAATGAGCATAAGAATAACAGAATCTACCTGTTGTTGTAGAATTTGGGTTACTTTGGCACAGGTGTCTTATTTAGTTTCTTAAAGCCACAGAGCACACGCAGCCCTGGTAGCTTTTTGTAATGTTTTCAGATCCACTACAGCAGGGGTGAGGTACCTGTGGCCTTCCAGGTATTTTTGAATTCCAGCTCTCATCAGCCCCAAGTCAGCATGGGCAATGATGAGCATAGATGGGAGTTGTAGTGCAGGGTTTACTCCTGCAGCACATGCATTTACCGCTTTTGATGCATTCATTCCTATACACATTGTGCAAAATGACAAATATTAGGTATAGATTGAAACAGAACATGTATGCAAAATGACCCATAAATTGGCAGAATCTTTACTGTAGAATCTGAATGCTTTTGATGCAGAGTTCGGCCTCTTTGACAGGCTTTGAACATCTTGGTGGGTATGAATACTGGAATACTCTAGGGGTTGAACAAGGGGCCATCTTGTGTCTTTGCTTCCGTTTAGTAGCATGCAAACATTAGTCTTCCTTACTTCCACTGATGAGATGAGTAAATTAGGGTGACCATATGAAAAGGAGGACAGGGCTCCTGTATCTTTAACAGTTGTATTGAAAAGGGAATTTCAGCAGGTGTCAATTGTATATATGGAGAACCTGGTGAAATTTCCTCTTTGTCACAACAGTTAAAGCTGCAGGAGCCCTGCCCTCTTTTAAATCTGGTCACTCTAGTATAGCTCCTGCAGCTTTAACTGTTGTGATGAAGAGGGAATTTCATCAGGTTCTCCGTATATACAAACGACAACTGCTGAAATTCCCTTTTCTATGCAACTGTTAAAGATACAGGAGCCCCGTCCTCCTTTTCATATGATCCCCTAAGGAAATAAAGATTATGAAGCATTCAAGCACTAACAGTGCAATCCTATAAATACCTACTCAGAAGTAATCCCCATTGTGTTCACCAGGGCTTTCTCCCAGGTAAGTGGGCTAGAAGACTTCAGCCTGCAGCAAGAGAAATGCATAAAGCACAGCAAGCTATTCAAATACGCCTTCGGAAGCTTCTGTTAATACATTTATGGCTAAATACTTTACTCATTTATTACTAATGCTTTACTTGTAATAACATAATGAAACTTTGTATATAGATGGAATTTTATTACTATCAGCATATCCGTAAAAGAGAAGGAATAACCCATTATTATTCTCTACCAGTCTGAAAAAGATTACCGCAATGCACTGGGAGATAACCAGCCACTTAAGTTTTTATAGGTTTTTTTTATTGCAAGCAATAAAACAGCATATTAACTATTTAAGCACAGTATAAATGACAACAGTTGAAAACTTTAGAATATGAGCACGAAGCCGGGGGAAATATTCATTCTCAACGTAAATTATCTGTTTGTGCTCTGTTAGTTTTTGCAGGGTATGTGTTTTAATTCTCAAATCTCACTTATGCATACATCTGTTTGTGGATGGTTTGTGTCCTGTTCAGGTCCCTTGGCTACTGGCCACGGTGCTGCTGAGGGGTGGGTAGGCAAATGGGGCAATTTCCCCTGGGCTCCTGCAAAGCAAGGTCCCCACTCCTAAACTTGTGGGCGGACCATTGGTCGCTGCTATATTGCTATCCAGAACCCCATACATGCATAGGCATTTGAAGGGGACAGCAGCAAGCACGTTTGGCCCAGACCCCATAAACCCCATGGGTAGCCCCAATTTGCCAGTGACAACAAAACCAAAACCTAGGAAGCTGCCTTATAGTGAGTCAGCCCATTGGTCCACCTAGCCCAGTATTGCCTACACTGATTGGCAGTGGCTCTGCAGGGTTTCAGGAAGGATTTTTCCAGCCCTAACATAATGGATTGGATCCCAGCTTGGACGTACTTGAGAACACCTACTGATGTCATATACTTTCTATGTTTTAATCTTTTTGAAGTCTTCAAGATCCTAAAATGAATGGGCAGAAGTTAGACCTGGATCTACTGGTAAAACTCAGAGGGATTTGCAGTACATCACTAAGGTTTTCTGACTTCCAGTTTTTTTAACAATAGCCACAACAAATTGACTCCTTCTCACTCTAAAGTATACTGCTGAAATAAAGAAAGCTTCAAGCTTTTTGGGTCAGTAAGCATATTTGGAATGTTGAGAGTGTGTTGTGGGTGCTCTCACAAAATGGTTACCATAGCGGCTTGCCTAGTCATAAAATGGCTGCCATAGTGGGCATGGTCAGTCACACTCATTTTTCGAAAGAAGAAAATTAACTTGCCTTTGTATCTCTGCTGAACAAAGCAGAGATTGGGGGGGGATGAGCTTGTGACGTCCTGCCCACCTGTGTCATCTTGGCTTCACCTGAGATGCCCACAAGCTACCTGACAGGACTATCCATGCCACTAGCACTCAGGACCACTCAATCCCCCCTGTGCTGATGACGTGTGAGAGGGTTTTGGCCTACTGCTGCTGCTCCTGTCTCGCCTTTATTCTTTAGGCTCCACAGCCCAGCAACCCAGCCCTCAGTTTCCCATTCCGCTGCCACCATTAACTGTTCTGGGCTGGATGAGGGGAAACAAACTGAATCTGAATCCAGACAAGACGGAGGTGCTTGCTGTCATAGGGCGCAACCTGGGTTTGGAGGTGTGTCAACCGGTTTTTGATGGGGCTACACTCCCCCTGAAAGACTGTGTTCGCAACTTGGGGGTGCTTCTGGATCCGTCACTCCAAATGACAGCCCAGATAGATGCAACGGCCAGGAGTGCCTACTATCAGCTTTGGCTGATACGCCAGTTGCGCCCCTTCCTAGAGTCGGAAGACCTAAAGACGGTAGTGCACACGCTGGTAACTTCGAGGCTCAACTTCTGCAATGCGCTCTACATAGGGCTACCTTTGTGCCTAGTCCAGAAACTTCAACTAGTTCAAAATACGGCAGCAGGCTGGTCACCAGTACACCTAGAGGTGACCACATTACACCAGTTTTAAAATCTCTTCACTGGCTGCCGATTAGTTTCCGGGCGAAGTATAAAGTGTTGGTTATCACCTTTAAAGCCCTACATGGTTTGGGTCCAGGCTACCTGCGGGATCGCCCTCTCCCATACAATCCTCCCTGCACACTCAGGTCCTCTGGGAAGAATCTACTTCAGTCAGTCAAAGTTAGGCTGACGGGTATTACCCAGAGGACCTTCTCTTCTGCTGCTCTCAGACTATGGAATGGCCTGCCAGAGGAGACTCATCACCTTGACAGTCTAATAGCATTCAAAAAAGCTATCAATACTGATCACTTCCAGCAGGCATATCCAGGGGGATTTTAGGATGTTTTTAAAATGTTTTTAGGATGTTTTAACAATGTATATTTTGTTCTTAATTCAGTTTTATGTATTTTATCGTTTATTGTTGTTCCCTGCCTTGATCAAAATGGAGAGGTGGGTAAGAAATTATTATCACACCGCGCTGGAGCAAAACAATAACATATATACATCCAGGAGCCCGTCTACACTTGTCTAGATGAAACGTAACAAGTTGGCAGAGATGACGTCAGCAGTCACGTGATGCTGTTGTTGTTACGTTTCTTCTGACTTTTAAAACCGTTCCACTTTCTGTTAAAATCGTTTTAAAACTAACAATGTGCCCCAACCTTTCGTTGTATTCAATGCCATCTTTCAAAGTCATGTCTCGTGACCATGGTCTTTGCTTCCTGATTAGGACAAGTGAGGGCTTTTCTAGGGGAGGGAGAGCTGGCACAACGCGACGAGGGGGAGGGGGAGGGGGAGGGAGGGCGGTGAAAGAGGGGACAGAGGCTTAATTTTTTTAAAAAACCGCTTATCTTTCGGGGCACACGTGGCCCCTTTAAGACGCTGCAGGGCTTCCCTCGTCCCTACGCGTCGCCCCGCCTCCCTGCCGGCTTATCCCAGCAGGTCTAACTCAGAGTCACCGGAAGAAGGAGGTTTACTTCAGAGCCGGTATGAGCATAATGAAGAACGTTCTAAAGAAGAGTGTGCCGGGGTAAAACGATAGAAGAAAAGGTATTTCGATTGACTGGGCTCAAGTTGCATTTTGTAACGTAGCAAGGGAGGACGCAACAATGCACTTAAACAACGGTGTAATGAATAGTGTAGATCCTGCCCAGGTGTTACATGTCATTAACCCACATCCCATTGTCTGCATCACCTGTCATGTCACCCAGGCATGCGCTGTCACATACATACAGTGGTCAGAAGGAGAATTGCAGCCGAAAAATACCTGGCTGCCGCCATTACACGTGTGTGGTTTACCTGCTCGCAGGTATCCTTTGCACTGCATACTCACATTCCCGCAGGTAGCCTTTTCCTAATAAGGTGGTGTATCCAGGAAAACAGCTGTAGGGATTCAGCTGGATTTAACTGGACAGTGTTACCTGAAACTGACCTGAGCTGTCAACAAAGTTAATTGGGGTTGGGAATGTGTCCAGGTGACATTTAACTAAAGCTGAATGGAGCTGCAATGCCAGATCCTTATGGCCAAGTTCTGTGTGTGTTAAATCACGCCATTCTCCGACATGAAATTGACAATATGCTGTTGATGATATAAACAATGGAAGGGAAAATTCCTGAGGCTCACATTAAGGGAAATTGACATATTTCGGGGCTTGTGGTCGATTGAGGCGAGTTTATACAACAGAAGGATGAGAGCCCCGTGCGTTTCTGATGTCCTGAACAACTTCAATTCTGACTCTACGGCCCTTTCTACACCCTGCTCCCGGGATCCCTGCTTGTCATTTGGATGCACAGGGATGATCCCAGGAAAAAAGGCAGGTGTAGAAATGGCCTATGTCTTTTGTACCAGGCTCCAATTGGTGGATCTCAGGGTTTGAATAAAGTAATAAGTAAATCCTACAAGACTGAAGTCTGTCCATCCCTAATATAGAGTAGGACAAGACTGATCTTGCTGGTTATCTATAAATCAGCCGTGAAGATGTGAGTGCTGATTAATTCTCACAAGACTCAAGATTTCACCATTAAGGAACTGTAGACCTGAGGGAAGCAATCCTATTATCTGCCAGCAAAGTCGTTGCTGGCATAGGTGCCTTGAAGAATGAAGCCTGTTGACAGGAGCTGACCATCTGGGCCTTGGCATCTCACTGAAACCTAACCATAAAGTAGAAATACAGAGGCCTTGGCAAGTAAAGCACTACCAGAGGCTTGTAACATAGGGTTACAGTTAAAGCTGCAGGAGCCCTGCCCTCTTTTGTATCTGTTCACATTAGTATAGCTCCTGCAACTTTAAGTGTTGCGATGAAGAGGGAATTTCACCAGGGGCTGCATGCATACAAATGACACCTGCTGAAATTCCCCTTTTAGTACAACAGTTAAAGATACAGGAGCCCTGTCCTCCTTTCCATATGGTCACCCTATTGTAACACAATATTCAGTATCTGCTTGTCTGAAGGAATCATTTATAAAGCGTGAAGCTGGCAAGCAAAGGTATACTTTTCATCTCCTCAGAGTGCCCATTTTGCAGCGGAACAGACTCAGCACATGGCTGGCTGCTATGGTAACTAGGTTTCTTTAGAAGGTTAAGTGGAAATTTCTTCATACAATTTTGGGCAGCAGAGGAATCTTTGCTAATGTTATAGGACTAGAACAGGCAAAGAAAAGCATGCTGTTTACTAGAGAGCCATAGTTTTCTCACCACAAAAAAGGACAGGAATGGAACAGCTACAAGGAAGTAAATCACATTGAACTCAGTCTGAAAGGTATTTTCAAAACCTGCTGGAGACGCACCATTTGTGAATCCTCCAGAAGCACATTTTCGCAGAAAATCTCGTGATTTGCCCTGTTGGTATTAATGACTTTAACTGAAGGCTGCAACCGTTTTTGAACATGCTAATTTGTGTTTCCAGCCATACTACATCATTGGCTTGCTGTCTTAGAGCTATATTATACTGTTCTTACATGTGTGTGTTTCATTCACAAGAGAGCTCAAATAATACAAAAATAAAGATGTTTTGGCACAAAAAGGCCAAAATATTGGGACACAGACCCTAGTACACTAGAACACAAGAAGAGAGAGAGAGAGAGTTTTCTGGGGAAAGGTTAATATATCACATGAATGCTAATTGCTTGGGTCCCAAACATGTATATTTTGCTTGTGAGATTACAGGTGGTGTAGCATGAATGCATGCACTGCAACACACCCACACCCACTTGATACATTGTGAGACTGTGGATACATCTGGATGTACCCTTTCTCAAGTTGCAGGTGTCTTCTGTATGCATAAGGGCTTTTTCTGGCATAGCAGAAGAACTTTAAGCAAGAAGACAACTGAAACCCAGAGTTGTGCTTCCATTTGCACAAGCTCTTGCACATGGTCTTAAGATGCTTCCTAGCGCAGTGTATATTCCCACTATTTCTTGTCGGAATTTCTTCCACTCTGGATCCAATCCAGCAAGAATATAGCATCTCTACTAATGTCATTTATTTATTTTATTTTGTAGCCTGCATAATTTTAAGATCAGAATTCAGTGGTGACAGAACTACACTATTGCATTCAGACTCCTGATTATTATTTAAAAATTCTTGGCAGGGTAACCACATTAGGTTTTGGCAAGAGGCTTCATGAATATACAGAAATGCGTACTCAAGTCTACCTAATTACCCAATGGTTGAAAGGTAGGAAGCACATTCATTTTTGCAGTCACTGCCCCTATTTCCACACTTAAACCTGTTTCAAAGCTCCCCATAGATACCATTGGTTACCTTGGGAACACCATCCACCATTGTGAAACCCATGGACAAAAAACAAAAAGGTTATTGAAGGACTGGTACATCTATAGGCTGATGCACATACCCCATTATTTGTGACACAATGGTCATGTTCTCTGTGCACATATGGTTCAATTTAAGATGCTATTTGTCCCATGCGACATAGGAAAGCTAACCCTTTCTCCTCCAGGAGAAATAATTATATTTTATGTTTTTTTATTTATAAATTTATCAGTCACTCTTCAGTCTTAATAGTATCTTCAAGGTGGCTTACAGTTAAAACTTAAAACAATGGGGGGAAACCTTTAAAACATCCCTTCCTCCCGGCAGAATTAAGAGCGGGAGAGAATCTTAAAAAAGGGCTGTGGATCTAGATCCTTTGTCTCACCAGGAGGATTCAGCTAATGGAATGGGACCTGAGAAGCAGCACAGAAATGCTGGGAAGAAATAAATAAAATATAGTGTGATACATGTTTACCTGGACATCAACTGTGTTTAATGGGGTTTATTCCCCAGTGTGTTTAGGACTGCAGCCTTGAGTGTTCAAGGCACTTCACTAGGGTGACCATATGAAAAGGAGGACAGGGCTCCTGTATCTTTAACAGTTGCATAGAAAAGGGAATTTCTGCAGGTGTTATTTGTATGCATGTCACACCTGGTGACATTTCTTCTTCATCACAACAGTTAAAGCTGCAGGAGCTATACTGCAGCTATACTGCGACCAGATTTAAAAGAGGGCAGCGCACCTGCAGCTTTAACTGTTGTGATGAAGAGGAAGTTTCACCAGGTGCGACATGCATACAAATGACACCTGCTGAAACTTCATGCAACCCTGTAGGACAGAGGCGAGCATCACGTGGCCCTCCAGTTGTTTTGGCCTACAACGCATGGTCCCTCACCACTGGCTATCCTGACTGGGACTGATGGGAGTTGTAAGCTAAAGCATCTGGAAGGTCACAAGTGGCCTATCCAAGGCCTAAGACTATATCTACTGAGTTTGTTGAAAAGGTGAGATTTGAGCCTCCTCTTTTTGGCATCATAGCTAAGTCTTTTAATCACTCGACTACACCAGCTCCAGATGGCATCAGACCTCTTGAAAAATGTTATGTCTGAACCAACACTGCATACAACTATCTCCCAAAGAATCATGACAATACAGCTGTTTTGGGAATGCTCTAATTCAAGGGTCTGCCTCAGAGCTACTAGCATATGTTACTCATTTCCACAAGAGGTTTGGGAGCGTCTTCAGAGGCAGGACTAATTCACAACCAAAACAGCTTACAAGCGATGTGAAAATCAACCTTTTACCTTCTGCCAACATCTTTTTATACCTCAAATCTCCTTTATTTACTTGTAAATAAAACTGGACTAGATTAACCTTTACTACTACCTTTACTCCATGAACATGTTACATTCATCGTAGTATTTACCTCCCTGAATGTTAAAGCAGCAATTAAAAAACATGTGCTATTTGGCCATTAGCCCTTTTATCGCTGGCCACAAAGCTTCAGCTAAATCAAAAGCCTAATTCACTAAGGGAAGAGCAACATAGAGATCTCGCTCAGTAGAGATTGTGAGGTGAAGCAGTAGCACCACCCCGAGGCTGGTTGAATGTGTTGATATGCTTTAACATACTAAACCTAGTTTATTTATTTATTTATTATTTATTTATCATACTTATACCCCGCTCCTCAGCCAAAAAAGGCTCTCAGAGCGGCTTACACTTAGCAAAAAAGACAGTCCCTGCCCTTAGGCTAACAATCTAATAAAGACATGACAAACAAGGAAAAGGAGTCAAGGAGGGAGGGAGGGAGGAGAGAGAAAGAAAGAGAGAGAGAGAGAGAGAGAGAGAGAGAGTCCAGCAGGAGCAGGCCCCAATGTTACTTCTGCCTGCTCCTGTCCCCTCGGTCCTTCTTCTTCCCCACAGGGCCAAGATGGCAGTTTGCCCTGGGGGGGGGGGAAGAGTCCAGCAGGAGCAGGCCCCGATGTTACTTCTGCCTGCTCCTGTCCTCTCAGTCCTTCTTCTTCCCCACAGGGCCAAGATGGCAGTTTGCCCTGTGGGGGGGGGGGGGAAAGAGTCCAGCAGGAGCAGGCCCCGATGTTACTTCTGCCTGCTCCTGTCCCCTCGGTCCTTTTTTTTCCCCACAGGGCCAAGATGGCAGTTTGCCCTGGGGGGGGGGAAGAGTCCAGCAGGAGCAGGCCCCGATGTTACTTCTGCCTGCTCCTGTCCCCTCGGTCCTTCTTCTTCCCCACAGGGCCAAGATGGCAGTTTGCCCTGGGGGGGGGAAGAGTCCAGCAGGAGCAGGCCCCAATGTTACTTCTGCCTGCTCCTGTCCCCTCGGTCCTTCTTCTTCCCCACAGGGCCAAGATGGCAGTTTGCCCTGGGGGGGGGGGAAGAGTCCAGCAGGAGCAGGCCCCGATGTTACTTCTGCCTGCTCCTGTCCTCTCAGTCCTTCTTCTTCCCCACAGGGCCAAGATGGCAGTTTGCCCTGTGGGGGGGGGGAAGAGTCCAGCAGGAGCAGGCCCCGATGTTACTTCTGCCTGCTCCTGTCCCCTCGGTCCTTCTTCTTCCTTCTAGTTTACCTTAGTGCGTCTGCCTGAGTATTTACAAAGGACTGTGTAGATTGTACAAAATTGCCTTTTCATGTCTGCAAGACCAAGTTTTTCAGAAGAGCTAGAAGAAAAAATATTTGTCTATTCCCAAATATCTACGTTATTTGAGCAATATTTACTTACTTTTCAGTTCTCAGAGTAAATGAACTTTCAGGAAAGCTCAGCGTAAGACCTCCCACACAGAATAACATGGAGACACGTCAAAATGAACCAGTCTCTAAGAGGAGACACTTTCAGCCATTTCCACAATTACTGTGCTAGCGGGCCATCTCTCTGGACAGCCCCCCCCCCTTCACACTTCCCAGAAGAGCTGTGTCAGTCTGACGAAATGAATCCTTGCGGCGCTTTAAAGGCTAACAAATTCATTATGGCATAAACTCTTGTGGACTATCTGCTGAAGGAGACTCTAGCCCATGAAAACCGTTATAAATTTGTTCATGTTTTAAGTGCCACAAGAAACGTTGTTTTCACCTTCGTACTGAGGTTTCGGTATTTATTTTGGCATTTAGTTCCTGCATTTTTATGGGAAATGGTTAAGGATCCCACCATACATGAAAAGAATCGCATGCAGAAAAGAAACTGTTCATGTGCTTGAATTGGTCCAGTGTTCCATGTCCTTCAAAGTACCAAACCAACCATGGAGCTTGATGGAAAACACAGTCATGGAACTATAGAGTTGATTCCACTTTATCAACTCCTATGACATTTCATGAATGGAATGGCGTTTTTTCCTAGGGTTCTCAAATGGGCAGAGAGCTCTTCATGTGTACAGTTGTACCCATGGGGATGTAATGATGACCAGGCATAGGTCAAGCACAGAGTCTGCCAGTGCAATGTACTGCTGTACACACATGCTCTTTATACACATAAGGAATGGATGAAAAAAACTTGAAAGCTTAGGAAGGTTGCCTCACGCTGGCACGTGAGGCTGCATTTCTGTGCAGATTTATGTATATTGAAAGCAATCTATTTCAATCACACCAAAGTAATATTTTTTGTCCCCAAGAGAGAAATAATTGGCTAGGAAATCACCATCAGATGAAGCATCTTGCATATTCTCCTGCTCACTGGAAGAGATTATGGGGCAGGCTTCACAAGCATGAGGAAAGGAGAAAGAAATGAAACTGGGCATTATCTATTACATCATACTGACTCATCAATCATAGCAGCAACAGAAGACACGAGGGGATCAGAAAGAGAGGAAACAGTTCAGAAGGGGATGAGAATACATGTGCTTGTTCTGACAAAATGAAATTGCTTTATTTGCTTCCAAAATCTTTCATAATGGATGTGAGTGAAAAGCAAATAATACAGCACAAGAGGCAGAGTATTTTCAGTTCACAGTAGAATTCAGCAAATGTACTCAATAACAAAGAACAAGTGGGTCAAGTCAGGAAGCAATATAACACTGGAATTGGCCCCACTCTTATGACGACACGTGGAAAGGTTGCATGAGAATGGGCCAACCTAGTAACTTTGGCAAAGGACCCTATATGGCGGGAGCCACATAGCTATGATACCATTGGTGAGGAATATGAGGATTGATGGTGTAAGACCGGGGCGAGGAATCTCTTTCAGCCTGAGGGCCAATTTTAGTTTCAGAAAAGCTCTCAGGGGGTGCATTCAAGTGGTGGGCGGAGTCAAAGGTAGAAGAGGCGGAGACACAAATACCAGCATATTGTAGCTTAGAACTCTCACTGCCAGTAGCTAAGCCCTAGGAGAGGCATCTTGTAGAATGGGGGAAAACTGAGCAAAACCCAGGAAACCACAAAACAACCAGTGGCCAGGGAAAGGGGGTGGGGCCCTCTAAGGCTCCTCTTGGTCTGGGACCTCAGACTAGTGCAAGACTTTCCAACATCAGTATTACTGTCCTCAGCAGGGTGGTCATTAGGTGGGAGATATCCATACATTTGGCCTTATGTAAGTGGTTGTGAAATTCACATATACTCCATGGTGGTCTGGGACTGCAACACAGGGAAACAATGCTCAAGTATCCATGCGTGCATGTGTGTGTGTGCATTCTCTCTCTCACACACACACGAATGTGGTGAAGGGGGGATAACCCATGTGTATCCATTTTGGATCTATTTTGGATCCCGCTTGTATACACTCCAGGGCTTAATCTGAGACAAGGGACACCAGGTTTAATTCCACAGTTGAATTGCTGGGACAAAGAAAAGTATTAATAAAACGAGTGTCTCTGAGCACATGCTGAGGGACTACACATTATTAAGATGTGAACATCATCACCCTGGAAATAGGAGGAAGGGTTTCCAGGGCAGAAGCGGTAAAGTTCTAGTCAGGCTTGAACCAGGATCACCTCTTTTTAGAAATGTTGATGACTTCCTTCCATAGGATCACTTCAAATGTTATCAAACATAACAAACAAACAAACAAACAAACAAACAAACAAACAAACAAACAAACAAGAAGTGAGGCTAGAGCAGGGTAAGACAACATGTGGAAATTTGAGAAACCGTTCTGGGCACAAACATAAAATGGTTGCTCAGGGTGAGCGTGGCTAGTAACTAGCCCAGAGGCATCCATGGGAAATTAAGATGGCAGGAGCCTGAGGCTCCACTTCACTTTGAAGCAATCCCAGAAAACATAAAAGAATTTTTAAATCAAAATCGGGAGGAGTAGGATGTCTCAGTGGGCACCAAGGAAGGTGTCTAGGGGCACATTGGTACCCACGGGCACCACACCACTTATCCCAGGACTAGATGAACAGTTCCTTACACCAGTTTTAAAATCTCTTCACTGGCTGACAATTAGTTTCCTGGCAAAGTATAAAGTGTTGGTTATCACCTTTAAAGCCCTACAGGGTTTGGGTCCAGGCTACCTGCGGGATTACCTTCTCCCATAGAGTCCGCCCTGCACACTCCGGTCCTCTGGGAAGAATTTACTACAGCCAACAAAAACTAGATTAACAACTGTTACCCAGAAGACCTTTTCTTCTGCCGCTCCCAGTTTGTGGAATGGCTTGCTGGGAGAGATTCATCAACTTAACAGTCTTCCAGAATTTAAGCCATAAAGACTGATCTCTTCTGGCAGGCCTACCCAGTTGAATTTTAAGATGCCTTTTTTTAATGGTGCGCTGCTTTTAATGATGCACTGGTTTTAAATGTTTGAATTAGTTGTATGTATTTTATGGTGTTTTTATTTGTGTTGTACCCCGCCTCGATCCAGAGAGAGAGGCGGATTATGATGATGATGATGATGATGATGCCAATAAATAATAATGTACTCAAGTTCTTACTGGGAATAGAGGCAAATCATAGATCTCTTTTGTTTATTTCAAACACACATTCAACATCCTTCGCTGAACAGCTGGCCTCCAAACTGGTATAATAAATATTGCCACAGCCACAAATGTACATTCTTTCGCAGTTCTAAAACAAATGTGAATCAACAGACAGGATTTTAAGGCCCTCAAAGAAGGAAAGACAATTGAGGGATCATATTCAGAGATACTTAAAATACAAAAATGTTGAAATGTGGTTCATTATCAATGCAAATTTATACATGTCTACTCAGAGGTTCAATGGGCCTTACGCCCAGAAAAAGAGCATAGGACTGCAGTGAAAATTAAATAGTAATCTCTAATCTGAATCTGGATGTGCATCTGCTGAAAATATTTCACCCTTCAAGAAATCAAGCGCTTCTTCTTTCTTCAGTTTTTGGAATTTCTGGTAATTAACCTCAATAGGGGGGGAAAAGCAGAAAAGAATGTCAGTTTTGAGCCTAAAGATGAATAGAAAAAACAAAACAAAACAGTAAATGGACACAGATCTGACACCAGAAATGGCAATATTCAAGCCAATGAGAGAACATTTGTGTCCCCGAAGACACTCCATCGCTGACCTTAAAGAGGCCATTCTTGAACAGAGGAACCTGGAAGGGAGTGTTAAATTGTAACTCAGCAATTTCATATTGAGAAAAAAAATTCAATTCCTTCACTTGTGGCCTGCATTAAGATAATGGGCTTTTAATCCCACTTCATGTGTTAATTAGCTTACCAATGCCAGGGGGGTTGTTATCCACACTGCTTTTGCGAATGGTCACTGTAATTACTTTGCATATAATAAGCTTTAATGTAATTATAAATCTTCATTTTTTGCATTGCATTTCCCTCTGAGAAGCCTCGTGTGGCGCAGAGCGGTAAAGCAGCAGTTTCTGCAGCTGAAACTCTCCTCACGGCCTGAATTCGATCCCAGCGGAAGCTGGTTTCAGGCAGCTGGCTCGGGTCGACTCAGCCTTCCATCCTCCCGAGGTCGGTAAAATGAGTACCCAGTTAGCTGGGGGAAAGGTAATAATGGCCAGGGAAGGCAACGGCAAATCACCCCGCTATAAGGCCTGCCAAGAAAACGTCAGCGAAACATTTCCCTCCAAGAGTCAGTAATGACTCAGTGCTTGCACAAGAGGTTCCTTTCCTTTCCTTTCCTTCCCTCTGAACGTACTGCTTATATATATTTTGCTTCTAGCCACATGTTCACATACTTGTCAACTTAGGATAATACTTTGTGTATCTGATGAAGTGGACTCCAATCCACAACAGCTTACGCCAAAGCACAGGGGTGGGCAACTGGGAGTATTGTGATGTGTGTGTGTGTGGGGTCTGTATTGGACTGGGAACCCAGACTCCCCCTAACCAAAAATGGAAGTGGCCAAGCAGATCCATTCCCAGGGAACCAAGATACGCAGGCAGTGCACACCTTGTTTCCAGCAGAATTACACCCACCCACAACCGGCCAGACAGCTCCCCCACAAGCCGTTCGCTGGGGTGGGGCTAAGTGCTGTGGTGGCGGCTGCTTCACGGAGATAGGGGATCCAGTGGGGCTGGCAAAATCCCCCTGGGGACCACACACAGCCCACAAGCTGCATGCTGCCCGCCCCGGCCATAGTAAATGTGTTAGTCTGTAAAGTGTCACAAAATGTTGTTGTTCTTATGGCAATGGACTACCATGGCTACCTCTCTGAAAATTGTATTGCTGTGTCCCCAAAATTTAAAGAGTAATACATTCAAGCCATATTCCAAAGCAATGTAAATAGTTAGCTGCCTTAAAAAAATTATCTGAATACAAGAATTCAGACATTAAAAATAAATTAGTTCTTATATCCAGATACAGATCGGTACTTTCTGCTAGGTTGTTATTGTTAATAATATCACCATTATATTTTACGTTTCTATCCCAACCTTCCATTTCTTAAAAGACACTCGAAGAGCCCAGATTTCCTGATCATAATTTATATATCACGGGATACTTTGATACAACAATATCGGTTTGGTTTATCTTACCGGGATCACATGATAGCCCTGAAGATGTAGATGTCTCATCTTCATTGCCAGCCTGCCTCGGGGATGGCTTGAATCAATGCAAAAGGCAGACCCAGGCACACACAGCACAGCTATCCTGTAACCAACAGCAATGGTAATAAAACTAATTTGCACACAGCTAGAGTACGTTGTGGCTCACTGTTGACTGAAACTGGAATCATAATCCTGAAGGCTGCTCCCTTGCTGTTTTGCAAACAAGGCATACAATTCTTTCCATACACAGGTCTGTTTCTGTAAAAAGCAGTGTGGTATGTTTTTACTTGCCTCCCTTTTGGTCTCCTTCCCATTTAAATACATGTGTTCAGTTTAAAATGGCATTTAAATAATGCTTAGTTTAAAAAAAATACCACTTCACTAATCCAGAGCTGCAAGACACTTCTGAGACCCTCCAAATAGGATTTTAGGGGTCAAGGGTTGTGTGCTCCCCGCTCCATTCCCACAAAAGCTGTGGTTGGCAGAACAGCTGGATGCAGTGAAACAGGAAGCAGCAGCCCACAGCAAATAGCTGCAGCTTCTTTGCAATTGGGGCAGTGGGGGAATTTTGGTTTCTGCCTAATCTTAATCGTTCTCTGTTTTCATTTTTCTTTACCAATTTTTTTTTTTTAAAAAAAATCCACCCAAGCAAGAAAATTCCACGGCATCTTATCTCATAATGAACAGCCATTTTGTGGTGGTGCCCAAGGCAATTTCTCAAATTGCCAAAGATTGCCAATCCCTGGCCTTGACACAAATATTATTTATTTAAAATAAATACATCCCACCCTTAGGTATAGATATATTCAGGACAATTATGGAAAATGCAATTCAGGCAATAAAACATCAGGGATTAAAAGAACAGATTAAAAAGGAAATGTCACCCTAGCAGCAGATTTAAAATTAGATCTAACTACTGTTTAAAAAAACGCCTGGCATAGTAGCAGCTTTTTGTGGCATCAAAATTACAGAAGAATGGGTGCCAAGAGACCCTTCCAAAAATAAAGTCCTTCTAAGACTGAAAAAACCCTCTTAGCAATCCCCACGCACCCAACTTCGAAGGGCAGGGAGACCCACAAGAGGATGACATTAATGCACCAGCAGGCACAAAAAGGTAAGGTAGGGTGACCATATGAAAAGGAGGACAGGGCTCCTGTATCTTTAACAGTTGTAGAGGAAAGGAAATTTCAGCAGGTGTCCTTTGTATGCATACAGCAACTGGTGAAATTCCCTCTTCATCGCAATAGTTAAAGCTGCAGGTGCCCTCCTCTCTCTTGTATATGGTCAAGAGGGCAGGACTCCTGCAGCTTTAACTGTTATGATGAAGACAAAATTTCACCAGGTGCTACATGCATTCAAACGACACTTGCTGAAATTCCCTTTTCTATGCAACTTTAATGATACAGGAGTCCTGTCCTTTTCATATGGTCACCCTAGGTAAGGACAGCACTTTGAATTGCTTTTGGAAACAGAAATAAACCATCAAGCACATATAACTTGCCTTTATAACAACAGGAAGGATAAAATAGTAAAGAGAAGCCACACGGTGACAGTTGAATCTGACCTTATGACAAACATGTCGAAGTAAGACCAGTGTAGCTTCTCTGTCACAAGAATCAACAACAACAACGACTCCTGTGTAGTTACCCCATTACTAATGGTAAATAGATGCACAATATTCTGGTTCACTATATGAAATGCTTACTAGCCACAGGCAACCAGGTGAATGAGTATCTATTTATAAGTGTGATCTAGTTAATGCCTTTGCAATACAAGTAACCCAAACTAAGGCAAAGAGTCTTGTATAGATCTCCATTTACTGGAATTATTTTTTCAACAGAATCTAGCGGACTGCTTCAATCAAGCATATAGTCCACTCAGCAAAGAAATTAGCTCTTAGTGTCTTTGAAGATTAAGAAAGCTCAATAGCTACAGCTGGAAGAAAGCCCAAACAGCAAATTAAAGAAAACTTGTACTTAGAGAAGGATACCTTTGGATTTTAGAATCATCTGCTAATTGATTTGCTTCAGTGTCTGACATCACTGTTCTTCTGTTTGCATCCATTAAGATTTTAAAATCTGAAGAAAAAGAGGCAAAAATGAAGTTCTTATGAAATAAATTGTTACAAGGTAACATTTTATTCGGGAATACAGTAAAGAGAAAGTGCAAGAACAATAGTGTTTCAAGAAAAGTTACACCAAATAAGAGTCACCAAAGCTATACATTTTTGTAGACACAAATAAAGGAAACTACAACTTTCGCTGCAGTCTGATGGGTTGAAAGAAGTACGCTGAAAGTGGAAGAAGTGGAACTGCAGATATAAGACAAAATTCAGCACAGACTCAGGTGCATTTTAGCTTACTATGTAGCTTTAACTCACGCCAGAGTTCAATCCTGGCATCTGTTCCCAATGCTTAACCCTGGAATGTATGAAAGGATAAAAGTTCTTCTCAAAATGTTTCGAGTGTGTTTCTTTCTCCACTGAGAAGACTCCAAATGACAGGGATATGGAGATGGGCAAGAACTCCCAGATCACAGGGTACTGTTTCCCAGAAACTTGAGATTCAGCATAATTTCCCCTAGAAAATAAACACTGGCCCACGGAACTCAGCGAGTTTAAGCACTTCTTTCTCTTTGTTGGATGTAGGCATCGCTTAGGGAGCCGAAGGCTATACAAAGCCAGTCTGAACCACAAATGTTGCAGTAGTATACTTAGTATAGAATTTGGGAGCAGAACCATGGGACAATACACTTGTCTGTTCCAGTGTGTTACTCAGGGATACTGTAGTGTGTGTGTGTGTGTGTGTGTGGGAGTATCTGATTTTGTGACATGGATTTATGGAGGGCATATTTGTAATAGCACTATCTCACAAATGATTGGGGCGGGGGGGAAATCTTACTAAACAGAATTGGTGAAAGCAATTGCAACATGGGATTAGCATCAAATTCAGGGGCATGGCAAAGTAATAAGCTTATGTGGACATGTGCGGCTGAATGCTATCAATAAAGGAAGCAACGCGTATAAAAATTGATGGTTCGATTTTTAAAGAAAACAGATTTCTCTTTAAAAAAATTGTAAGCACTACATTTCTCTTGAAGAATAATTTAATATTAAATAATCTGAATATAAGCATGTGGAGTTAAAGGAGGCTTTTCTGCCTATGTGAAGAACTGATTTAACTGTCATATCTCACGTCTACCTATCATTCACGAGCATTTCATTTTTGTTTACTACTTTGAGGCAGTGCAACAAGGTCAAGGCAGAGAGAAGCATAAAGGAGCAACGCTGAAAAGAAGAGAAGAAAACACTGTCAAGCAGCCAGGTTCTTATGGTCCCATCCTGGACCTCACAAAGTGCCATGAATGCTGGTCGTTACACGGAATCTATACCGGAATATTTTAAACTCCCTAAAAAAAAGGAAAGCGTGCAAAGTGTATGTGGTGCCACAAATATACACAAGGCCTGGTTGTAAAGAAGAAACAGTACAACTAGTTAATTGTAAATTAACATAGTTTAGTTGCCAGATTCATTCCACTGCTTAGGAAATGTATGAGGCAACATCAATGGGGAAACTGGAATTAAAACAGTTTTTCAAATTGGCCTTTTTCCTTGTTGATTTACACATAGGATCGAAGTCCTGCCATCAAAAAAGTATGCTTTGAAGTGTGACAGTAACGTGGCAGAAAATTTTCATCTGATTTTATTTTAATCTAGTGCTGGACTGAGAGTGCTAGTCCCCACTCGGTCATGGAAGCTCACAGGGTGACTTTGGGCCAGTCACAGACTCTCAGCCCAACCTACCTCACAGGATTGTTGTTGTGAGGATAAAATGGGAGTGTTTGAGCAGAGGTTGTTGGAGACACTTTGTATGGGCTTCCTGCGAATGATTGGAACTACACAGTGGGAAGTGACACTTGATTTCATTTATTTCCTTTACTATTTGAAACCTGTAAAGTCAGTCCCAATAACAACAATAAAAACAGCTCTTGGCTCCAACCAGCTTTGAGCTCACAGGCCGTTGAGGAAGACCTTGCGTCTGGCCAACGGAAACAACTTTACTGAGCATTCTTTGTTGAATTATTTGATGGATTGATTGTATTTTTGCACATGTGATAGAATGTTTTGTATATATTATTTTTAAACATTGCTATTCAATCTATAAAATCATTATTTTTAATCTTCTTCCTTAACTTCTTTGTTGTCTATTATAAGCTTCTGCTCGTGCCAAGTACCTCCTCTTTTCCCACTTCAACCATCTCAGGTCTTCTGCATTAAACTATTATTAAAGGCAGTAAGTAACAATAGTGTGACATCCCATACCTATGTTGTAGCCGTGAGTCACCTGTACATTTGGTTGAAACAGACTTCCATCTCCCAAAAGCGTAAGCAGCACCTCCTGAACATCAGGAAAATTAAAAGCAGAGGCCGGAGGTAGTTTCTCTACTGGTAAGGATGCTGACTTAATGAAAGAATTTCCATCAAGTGCTAGACAAACATTTATAGTTCGCAACATCATTTCATTTTGCTCTATATTCTGACCATCTGAGGGAAAGAAAAGAAAGAGCAACGTTGCTAATGAACGAATGCTAAAATCTAGTTCTTCTGGAATACATCTATAACAGTAATGATGAACTAATAGTTAAAAAAGAGCAAAAGCAATATGGCTAACACTTTGTTGGTAATACTATGAAACAGAAGATGGGTATTTCATGCACTTTTTATTACAGACTTAATTTACAAAAGTCCTACACAGTATTAACCTTGCATGAACAAAAAACATGATTTATACACATCCTGAAACAGTATGGCCTCAACTTTGACTAGAATAAGAATATGAGTCAAAACAAGTTTCTGACCTGATGTTACCACATCATGGAGGATTTCATCTTGCAGTAGTTGATTAAGTGCAGGTTGGGGAAGATAACCCAAAATGCAGAATGAATATACAGCCTTTAGCAAGTTCACTTTAGAGATACTGGGGAGATACTTATTCAAGACACTATTCAGAGCCTCAAGGAATCTTTAAAAAAATGTGGAAAGAGAGATACTGTCACACACAAATAATTTAATTAATCACAGTCTGCAGACAGTTTGCAAAACAGTTGAGAATATCTGTACTTGGCCTTGAACTTGATGGTTTTTTTGTGACAAGGTAGAGCCCATTTGGGCCAGGCCAGATTATTGAACAGCCTGACAAAGCCCTGAACTAGGGTTCAGAATTTTCACAGGATGACATTGGTCTACTAAATTTTCCTTTAAAATGAACCAATTCAAGAGACTCTTTTCAAGGACCTGTCCTAGGGTCTGTGATTTTCGTAATACAGTGCTCATTTTGATGAGGATGCTGGCACTGAAGAAAAAGGTGTTTAAAATATGAAATATACTTATTAAGACGTATATGGAGACTCCCAGCAATTTTCAAGTGGTCTGGGGGTGGGTGGGTTTGGGAATCCCTGGCTAAGCCATCTTGGTCGTGCTCACCACCACTGAAGAATTCCATAGGATAACTGTGTGCAAATTGTGCTACTACTTATAGATGGCTAAATTTCTCTGAAACCGCCATGTAACAGAACAATAATTCCCCCAAGCCAGAACTTACTCTTGATTTTGGCCTCCGGGGATGTGATTGAGATGACAATAGGATCGTAGAACATACATAAGATCCTTCATATTCAAAGATTCAGGACAAGATATCACTTTCCTACCAAGTTTATCCATCAGATCGACTGGTCGAAAGCCAAGATTCTCAAAGGCCGAAACAAATAGGATTACCTGAAATCAAAATGAGAAATCTACAAATCTGCACTAACAAGAAAAGTGTTTTAAGAGGAGCCTAAATATGTGAAATTGAAATAAATGCAAATTCATTTCCTGTTTAGCATTGCCTCCATTTCCCACTCCTTCCTCTGCTGTGAACTCATCAGTTGGAGTTCTGTTCTCTTGTCACTGATGGTACTATACAAATAATTTTAAACACCACACTACAGCAGCCTTGCCAGTAAGCACAAGTTAGATTAGACTATTGCCTATGCGTTCCACATCAGGTTGCAAAATGCGGCACCAAGTATGACATCTGGATTTAT
This sequence comes from Elgaria multicarinata webbii, assembly GCF_023053635.1. Taxonomy (NCBI): domain Eukaryota; kingdom Metazoa; phylum Chordata; class Lepidosauria; order Squamata; family Anguidae; genus Elgaria; species Elgaria multicarinata. The sequence continues at coordinate 22,389,935 of NC_086172.1, forward strand.
TATCGCTGAGAGCATAAAAACATGGCTACCAATTTGGTTCGTGGCCGAATTCAAGGTGTTGGTTACAGCTCTAAACAGTTTGGGAACAGGCTACTTCTCCCACACTACACTTTACATTCCACCATCATCTGAAGTTTTTAAAACATGAAATATACTTCTTAAGTGGTATATGGAGACTGTGGAATTAAATCCTTCAAGAGACCCAGATGGTCCCTCTATTTTGGTGTTTAGATGCATAGTGAAGGCATCTATTTCACCAAGCAATTAATTTGTGATGATTCCTGCCCCACTGTTTAATTATGTTTTACTGCTTCTATTAATGCTCTCTTTGTTGTTTTATATATTTTATTCTTTACCCTTTTATTCTTTTAATTATGTACTTCATGTTTATTTTATGACAATGAGCTGCCCTGGGGCCCTATTAGGGCTGACTTGCAAGGTACAAACATTTCTATAAATTAATTCAATAAACAAACCTCCCCCCGAATTACAGCTCACAAGAACTAGTCTACCTGATCCTCATATCACAGGATAGTTTGAACTAGTTGCCCTAGCAAGCAACTTTGTTGATTGTTTACGAAATTCAACAATAAAAATCTTACTGGATACTTCTACAGGAGGTGTTCTGAATATTTATCTGAATATGGTTAATTTTCAGATGTAGTAAAGCCAAGCACCCCTTTCAATAACCCTAATACAAATATAACCTTAATATTCTTAATATTCACACTACTAGAGTTTCATGAAAGAAAATGAGCTCTACATTTCTGAGCTTCTTATAGCCTTAACATAAATTATTTGACCTGTTAAACCAACCTTCTGCAACTTGCTTCTCTCCCAATCTGTTAGACTACAATTCCCACTGGCCATGCTTCCTAAGGATACTGGGAGATGCAGGGCAATACATCTGGGGGCACCAGGTTGGGGAAGGCTGGTTTATACAAATAATCAGATTGAAAGAAACCCCTTCGCTAATCATTGTCATGCTATAGTACGGTTGTCAAAATTCTCATGAACTATTGTTCTGAAGCATTTCTGGAGAAAAGGGGAGATTGTCGTTGAACTTGCTCAGAAGGAACTCCTCTTGGGTGGGTGGCTAACTAAAGAAAAAGCATTCAGTCAACTTTTTCAAGCTTTATGCAAACCTGTAAACCACATAACACCAGTTTTAAAATCTCCGGGCGATTAGCCTCCAGGCGAAGTATAAAGTGTTGGTTATCACCTTTAAAGCCCTACATGGTTTGGGTCCAGGCTACCTGCGGGATTGCCTTCTCCCATACAATCCGCCCCGCACGCTCAGGTCCTCTGGGAAGAATCTACTTCAATCAGCAAAAACTAGATTGACAACTGTTACCCACACTGATCTCTTCCGGCAGGCCTATCCAGTGGAATTTTAGGATGTTTTTAGGATGATTTAACAACGTATATTATGTTTTAATTCAGTTTTATGCATTTTATATTTGCTGCTGTTCCCCACCTCGATCAGAATGAAGAAATTATTGTTGTTATTGTTGTTGTTGTTGCCATTCAAAGTTACAATAGAAGAGAAAAGAATGGCACCATCACTTGCATTCTTGTAGCAAAAATGTACAAATCTACCACAGTCCAATCCATGTGCTGAAGTCTAGCAGAATTCCATAGGATGCAAGAGCTTATAAAAAATAACAGATTTAGCTGGACTTCAGCAGACAGACTGGGCTGTGGCCTGTTGCTTGACCTCTAAAGTTGCAGTTACATGAAATACCAGAAAGGTGCCCCAACAGCAATGGATATTTAGAAATTATGGTTCACACAAAGACAATTTTACAATTTAACTAGAGGCTAAAGCCAGCCCCATAGTGGAACTCATTTCCTATCAGAAAACACACTGACATGCATGAATACTGCCATCCCAAATTTTACCTGCTTTGTGTCCCACATATAGAAGGTTGATGCTGCATAATCTGCTATTGTAGAATAAAGGGTAGTGTTGTAGTACATGAGGTCTTTGCAGGATCTCAAAACACTCAGCAGCCGCCAAAACGGAATTCCCTCGATGTTCTCTAATTCACACAAAAAGAAAACAGAAATTGCAGTAAAAGGATAAGACCACTAAGAGTAAAGACACGTGTGCATTTAAGTTGTTGAAAACATGTCATATCACATCACAGCAGGACATAGAGGTAAAATATGACTTGCAGAGCCAAACAGCTGTTTAGGGTTACACTTAGGAATAGCACCTCTTTGGGGTTTTTCTTTTCTTTGAACAACTGATTCCCAATAAAACAAACTGTTTTTGAACCCGTTTCTTAGTTCTAAAATCTGTTTGCTATGTGGGAGTGGAGAATGTTAAAAATATTAATCTAAAGCCCCCTTCGGCTCTCAGAACGTGATGCACCATTCTTTGAATCCTGGCCAATATCTTTTTGGACCAACATTCTTAACAGCTGTCCAGAACATATAATACTAGTGGGCCAATCTATAGCTAAGACTGTTTTAAATAAGACTACATGCAAAGATAACAGTTTTCCTTACCTGAACATTATTCCTATTTGTCTTCTTTTTCTATTCCTTGCCTAATGGCTATGCTCTGCATTATATCTTAATAAACTATTATCCTCCTTCAAATTTAACTTACCTATTAGTTTGTTACTACAGGAATTCAGGATTGGAATAGAGCGGTGATTCATTTCAGCTAGCACACTGAACATATGATGAGCATTTGGTTGAGTAAAGTGGTCCATCTGACTCAAAATCTTCTTCTAAAATTAAACAGATTTGAATTGGACTGAAAACCATGACAAAGTTGATGAGATCATTGTCCACTGTCACAAGGAGAGGCAAGATTTGTTTTCCCCAGTTACCCTTTCTATGGGTATCTGCTATCCAATTTTCATCCGGTTTATTTATTTATTTATTTACTATTAGAACGGGCATCAATAGTTAAACACTTATTCTCAGTTTCCCCTTTTCTTTCAGCATGGAAACAGATAACATAACTTGCATTCTATCAAAGAGCTTAAAAAGGAACACAGAATTTAGGGCAATAGTTATTCTAGGGTGCAGCTGCAATTACAAGAGTTAATATGAAATGAAAGAGGTGGACTTATAACTATATTGTTGAAACATTTTTGATTTTATGGATGTTAGAATGACACACACACACAATTACTGCTTTATGATGGTGGAATGCAGAATCTACCCACCAGCTTTAACTACACGGACACTGCAGTGTCCATGTAAGTTAAATGAACCACATTGAAAACCACAAAATAATGGAATTTTCCTTCCACTGTCTGAAAAAACATCGGGGTTTTATGTGTGCATTTAGTGCATATTACAAGAGTAGGCAACACGGGGCCCAGTGAGTCCTAGATACCTTTCTTGGCACCTGTGCTAACACTCTTTTTTAATTGACACATTTTCTTACCACCAGCTAAGATAATTTCAAAAGAAAGTGAGGTGATCCAGAGTGAGAGAGAGAAAGATAGCAAGGGTTGAGTTGATGGACCAAAGAGGAGAAGAGAGAAAAAGAGTTGCCTTCTGTAAAAAAAAAAAAAAAGGCTTCTGTTGACACTAAAAACTGTGGGTTCAAGGGAGATGTTTAGTTGGTTGAGGATCAGACCCCTCCTCTTCCTTCAATTCAAGTCTTTAGGGCAGTTTACTTGTCCTTTGTGACCAGCCACGCCTCCCATGGCAGCCATTTTGTGGTGGTGCCCAGGACGGTTTCTCAAATTGCCAAATATGCCCACAGGCCCAAAAGGTTGCCTACCCATGATATGGGGACAATTCTAGGATAAACTTCCAGACATAGAATGAATTATATACATATTCCTATAATTAGATACAGTGGTGAATGAATCATTCCGATTTTTTACCTCCAACTTTGTCTTAAGCATGAGTGGTGCATCCTTCCCAATACACTTCATCATGGTTTGCAACATAAAAATATCTGTGATTTTTGGAACTCGCTGCTCCACCAGTAACCTAACAAGAAAAGCAAGGGATTCAATCAGTTCGAAAAAAGAACGTGGAATAGGCATAAATTCAAGAAGCGATGATATTAACAGTTAAGATCCACTGAGTTTAATGGGACAACTTCCAATGAAGACTGCTTGGGCCTAAGCCCTGCTTTCTTTACCCGCTCCAGGTAAATTTTAACATACATTTCTTCCATTCATTATCTCATGTAATTGGGAGGCATGTCATTAAATTGTTTATACCAGCAAAATACTCATTTCTAACCTAGACATCAGTTTGAGCCATGATATATTGAATTTCACATTTTTTGTTTTAAAATTTTAACTGTAAGTTGCCTTGGGGTCCCTATTTGGGCTGAAAGGAGACTCAGATTTATAAATAAGTAAGTCTCATCAAGCTCATTTGGGTGTATTCCTAAAAATGTGCAGACAATTATGCTGTACGTTCTGTTTCATTTTCTGAATCAACTTTATACAAATCTCCTTAATCCCCAAATATCTCACAGGAGATTTAAATATAGAGTGCTAAAGCAATCTCATTCTTTTGATGCGCTGGCCTTGGTCAAATGTAACACTATACTATGGTTTATAATTGAATATTAATCTTAACTGTGGTTTATTGGGGGGAAAAGACAGCCTCATAAACTGTAGTTTGAAGCTGACTTGTTTCAGAAAAACCACAGTTAAAGACTAACCATAGTTCAGATATAATAATAAACTGCGATTAAGATAAACTGCAGTTAAGATAAAAATGTTAGCAAAAACTGATCTCTTCACGGTGCTAGAAGAGAAGGAAGGGGGGAGTACATGAGCCTAACGCAAGTTCACTTAGAACTGCACCCAAATGAGGCTATGAGGCCTATGAGGAGACAGGTCCCTTTCTTTTCTTTTTTTCTTTCCTTACTGCAATCCAACTTGAAGAGCTTCCACATTCTTGCACTTTTCCATTACTTGCAAAGTGGCTGCAATAACTGAGAGACTTCGGTCATCAAATTCATTGAGACGTTCCTATTCGAAACAAAAGAAAATTCAACAGGTTAGAAAGCTTATTAGCCAGTTTTCATGCCCAAATAAAAGACACAAATTTTCAAACGTGCAGTGCAATCCTATATCTCAAACACAGTTACTTATGCTTCAGCAAATGTATTTTCAAATCAAGCTTTACACGGATTCTCTTATGTGAAATTAACAATGTATTTATTTTGGTTACAGTGGATTACCCAGGTTTATCTTTGTTTCTTTAGAAGAGAAACGTGGCATTTTTTCTGTGTGCAACATGTACATTAAGAACTTAACAGAGGAGTGGGCAGAAGGTAGATCTCCAGATATTTTGGACTTCAACTCCCACAAGCCCCTGCCAGTGTGGCCGACGTTCATGAATTCTGAAAATTGAAGTCCAAAAAATATTGAGATCGACTTTCTGCCCACCTCTGGTTAACAACATACTTCAGCAATATTGTATGCACCAGGGCTATAAAAATAAAATTGACTGCAAGTGACTAAACAAATTCCTACTGCTATGGGGAGAGAGAGCCACAACATGTAGTGTCACATCATTATCCCACAGTTCATACAGAGCTCTGCCAATTGTATACATGGATCTCTCATTCGCCTACCTAGCCTTAACAAGGTAGTTCTAGCCTTAAAGAGGTATTAGTTCTTTAATGTTAGACAGGAGACAAACAAGAGCCTTATGGCACGTTGCCCCTAGCAGCACAGCCTTACATAACATAGAGCTATGTGCTATGGAGAGCGTGCGTAGGGCTTTCCTTGTCCTCTGGCTTTAAATCAGAGAGAGATGGGTAAAAATCAGCATTAAGGGCACTCTATGGAAATGTCCATCGTTGCTGCCCAGGGAGAAGACCACCCTAATGGGTTATTAGGGGTGGCAAGGCTGCACATCTCCTCTGTTGGTCAAGAATGAAAGAGACAGAAGGGTGGGGAGAAATTCAACCATAGACCCTGTTCAGAAAACACCATAAGGCTTTTTGCCTTATTCACCGTGGTTAAAGCCATTGTTTAAGGTGTCTTCTGAACAGGGCCATAGCGTTGACCCATTGAAACCAATGGAACTTTAGTCATGACTAACATTCAACTCTCTTCTCTCCTTGGATGCTTTTTCTTCTCTCATATTGCAAGTTTTGAACCCTTAAAAATGCAATTCTTTTGGGAAAGCCTGTCTAAGCGTAAGCCCAGCCAGTACCATTAATAAACGTATGAAGCACCTGCAGTATGCCAGACACAAAAGTGACACGGCCTCATCCTAGGAAGCTTATGCTCTAAAATAGAGATCTGCTGGTTCCCTTACTCAAGAGTAAATCCCATTGATTTCAACTGCATTTACATCCAAGTCATACTAAAATCCCATGCATGCTTACCTTTGAGTAAAGCCCATTTTAGTAAGTGTCTCTGTTCAATGGGGTTTACTCAAAGGTAAGCATGTATGGGATTTTAGTATGACTTGGATGTAAATGCAGTTGAAATCAATGGGATTTACTCTTGAGTAAGGGAACCAGCAGATCTCTATTTTATAAACTTGGAGGTGCACAGCTTCGCATGATCAAAAGAAAGGAAAAGCAATCCATCACACTTGTGAACTACCAGGAAAAGCATTTAAGGAGGATTAAAAAAAAAAAAACCTAAAAAATCAAGGGATGGACCAAACTCATTCAAACTTGGCATGCTGAGAGCTCTACTTAAGAGCTATCACTGTGCCAATTTTGATCTCTATCTTTAAAATTTACACAAATGTAAGCATTTTTGTTAATTCCATTAAAAAAACCCCTCAAAATCAAGGGTTGAACCGATCTGATTCAAACTTGGGGTGGCTAAAGCCCTCCTTAAGAGCTATCATTGTTCCAGTTTTGATCTCTTGATCTTTAAAACTTACACAGATGTAAGCATTTTATTTACCTTGGGGAAAAAGACGGGACCTGACCACCTTGACTAAAGAAATGAGTTAAAATTATTGTTCATCTCCCCACCCTTTGAAAGGAGCAAAACAAACTTTCGCTCCTCCTCCCCTGTAAACCTTTCCCAAGGGGCAGGGAGGGAGATTTCACCAGCATAGTAGCGCTCCAGGTGAAAAGATACATGAGCTGAAAGAGCGCAACAACGCATAGACGCGAAAGTGCCCATTGCTCCACTCACTAAGGAAATGAAGGGGGGAAACCCCCCCTCCCCCGATGAAAACTGGATTAAAAAAAGTAGGTGTGATGGAGCCCTTAGGCAAAGCCACTTTCTCTCAGCTTCAAATCACCATTTGCAATACGGGGACAATAAAACCAACCTATCTAAAGGATGACAACAAGATAATGTATGTGAAGTACTTGTACACTGAAAGGGTTATGTAAATGCTAATTATTGACGATGAAATGCCAAGAATTACGAAATCATCATTTAGCTTTGTTAGGGTTTTGGTGCTTGTGTCTTCTGTAGGGCCCCATTGGCCGTACTGATGTTCCATGCGCTTTGCTCTTTCACTACGATCTCCATTGTAAAAGATTCTGTGGCTTACCTGGCAAACCCTCAGCAAGGTCTGGACCACCCGGGTGTTCTGCGGGACTCCTAGTTTCACCACAGCCAGCATGCTGTATGCCAGGTCATCACGCCACATGTACTTGGCCTCGTTCATCAGACACTGGCACAGCTGGCTAAATTGAGGGTGCTCAAGCATCAGCCGTCTCTCATAATGTTTCTGGTCTTCTGAGAATTTTTTAAAGAGCACCCACATAGTGCTAAGACAGTTACTGACATATTTCAGAGAGACCGGACATTTTGCAACAAGGTCTAGTACATCACAGGGAGATACACACTTTCGAAGGTCATCAAAGAACAGTTGGGATGTGCTCCTTCCATCCATGTCTTCAATGGCACTTCTGACTTCTTTTGGAGAGACTGAGAAACCAGATGGAGGTTGGGTGGGTTTGACAGGCAGTGGTTCAGGGACCTGCACATGCTCCAATAGGGAATGAGTAGTTTTCTGTTCATTTGCATTGGCGCCCTCTACATTAATAGTGAGAGTATCTTCAGAGAAAAACCGAACAGATGACTGAAACCGGCGTGGAGAAACATACTGTAGGAATTGCCTCAGGTAAATACTTTCTACAGCACTTGTATGTCCGTTCATCCCTAATGCAAACATTTGCATTGTAGTTCTAGAAATAGGACTTGGAGCATAGTGACATGCTTGCAACCATTTCATTGTCCCTATAAAACAATTCCATTTCCTATTCATTTTGCCGTTTACCGCTTTACAATGAGGTGTTCAAAGAAAACAATTTCAGAAGAAACTCTTGCAGCACGAATAAGCAGGCCAGAACTGCGTCACGTAGATTATCTGTTCAGTGAATTCAAAATGGCAATTTCATTAACATTATATACTTGAAACTTTATGTTCAAATGTACAAACACATCTGTGACACAGAATAACTAAAACAGAATATTCTAAGAAACATTCTATGTAGCATAATCAATTATTAACAGGCTAAATCTATTTCCCAACATGGAGCGATGCCCTAATTGCAGTATTGACATAATCAATGGCGGAAGAAAAACTGGCAGGAAGATTGAACTAACTTGGACCCAGATCTCACAAATTAGATAAAGACACATGGACAACTAGATGCATGTGAACCAAATTCAACATTCTGAGACTGTTGCTGGGATGCTTCAGTTACATTTTAGCCAACTTCTTGGTGCAAAATAGAATAGGATGTGATGGAGAGAATGAGATGAGATAGTTTCTTGTTTTGTTACATTACTGCTCATTGAATGGACATTTTTAAACTATGTGCTCCAATAGCTTAACTTCACAGTAAGAATGCAGGCTGACACTTCTTCAAACTACTCCCTCTCTCTCTCACTCCTGCAGATATGCACATTTAAAGAACCAACTGAGACGGTCATAACAGCAGGAGACAGGTTTTTCTTCCTCTCTCATAGAACTTGGGAGTCATCTGATGAAATTGATTTGGCAGTAGAATCAGAAAAACAGAAATAGAAATCCTTCATGCAACTCATATTTAACTTTCACAATTCCCTGCCACAAGATGAAGTGATAGTCATAGACTTAGATGGTTTTAAAAGAGGAAAAGTCAAATATATGGAGGATAGATCTGCAATGACCACAGGTGCTTCCAGATGAGTTTTTTATTGCCCCATGCCTCGTTCACAGAATTTTATAGGTTGTTTAGACATTGTCTTTTACTCATAACTCTCCCGTGTCCGCTGACAAATCCCCCCCTTTTTTCTCTTACTGCAGAAAACTAGTTGATGAGAAAAAGGCAGTAAAACTGCACACACCGCTTTCTAATTAGCAGCGCTAGGAGCACTGTCTGGAAGCAGCCTACTCAATGGAGTCTGGTTGCTCAAGTGTAAGTGGAACTGTGAATCCGCTCTGGGTTTCAGTCAGAACTCTAAAGAAGCTATCCAACATGTTGAATTCCATCCCCAGGCTCCGCAACTTGAATAGCTCCATTCGAAGCTTGAGCGAAACCCTGAGCAGATTCACAGCCCCACTGACATTGGAACCTCCACCTTCCACTGAGTCTACAAGCTAGGGATGCATTTTCTGAGGTGGGCTGAGTTCGGACCACACGCTAATCGAGGGTTGTTTCCCATTCTGTCCCTATTACCCCTGCCCCAGTTGATTAGCGTGTCATCCAAACTGCGGTGCAGCTCGAAATACCTGGGGGGGGGGAGATACACAACAAAGGGAGTGCTGTGAACACTGTGCCCTGCTTATAAAATCCCCTAAAACTTGTGGCTGACCACTGTTATAGCCTGGATGCTGGATCCCGTCAAATCTAGTAAGTCAGCCTTCCCCAACATGGTGCCCTCCAGATGTTTTGGACTACAACTCCCAGGATTCCCGACCATTGCAAATGCTAGCCGGGGCTTATGTCCGATATACTGGCGGGCATCAGACTGGGAAAAGCTGTCATACGACTTTTTATTTATTTATTTTAGGATTTTTATGCCGCCATTCAGCCAAAAAAGGCTCTCACGGCGGCTTACAAAAGTATTTCTTGACTTTTTGTAGGTGAACTGCACAAAAATCCATTTATGTAAGTAGCTTACGTTGTCCAGCTGCTTTCAAGACTATTAGAGCAGTACGTCAATGGAACCAGTTACCTAGGGAGGTTGTGGGCTCTCCCACACTAGAGGCATTCAAGAGGCAGCTGGACAACCAGCTTTAGGGTGGATTCCTGCATTGAGCAGGGGGTTGGACTCGATGGCCTTATAGGCCCCTTCCAACTCTACCATTCTATGATTCTAAGGACAATCATCTGTCAGGGATGCTTTAGGGTGGATTTCTGCATCGAGCAGGGGGTTGGACTCGATGACCTTATAAGCCCCTTCCAACCCTGCTATGATCCTGTGCCCCACGTAACACCTCTGAGAGGAAGGCGGCGAAGGGACACGCAACACCCCCCCATCTCTATGGAAACCGTGCCCGGGGCCCACCTGGCCTGGCGCCGTTCTTTCAACCCTGCGCCCAGCTCACCTACCGGCCCCACTCCACGCATGTCCCTCACTCGGGAGCCGCCATTACGAAACGGGGCACGTGACCTACCCGGCGGAAGTGCCGCTTACGAGTGCTTACAGGGGACAAAATAATTCACCGGTCGTTCTCGTCGTTTTCCCCGCCCCCCTCCCTCTGACAGTGCGCGCCAAGTTGCCTAGCAACGTCCCTTCGGCCGCTCCTCCGACGGGAGAAGACGGCGCTTGTCGCTGGACTTACCTGATGGCCAAGTTCGTGCTCGCAGGTGAGGTGAGGTGAGGGTCCGTCCAGGAGCCTCTCACGCACCTTCCGAAGTTTAGTTTGTTCCCGAGGCTGCTCTACCTTCGGGTATATCAGTTTATACAGTGTCTCTGAACGTGCGCAGAGTGCCTTTCCCTCGCCAAATATCTCAATTTTGAAGTGTGTGTTTTTCTTCCCTCAGTTCTTATGAGAGAAATAAAAACCGATGCTTCAATTTATTTTATTTTATTTAAAATATTTGTGCCCCCACCCACCCCAAAGGCTCCCAGAGCGCCTTACAATTGTAAAATAAGGCAGATCCTGCCCACAGGCTTACAAACTAAAAAAAGACACGACACGCAAGGAAACGGAGATGAGGAGGGAAAAGGGGAAATTAAATATTCGGCAGGTCTCCCTGCTTTGTCTCTCGCTTGTCATCCATGCATGGAATTGTTAGGGCAGTAGAGGTCATCCTGTGCTAATGTCTCCCACAGGACAACAGCGGCATCTCCTACAATAAAAGCATTAATTTCATCTGGACCCCCATAAATTTCCATGAATGAGATAGATGGCACAATAAAAGCCATCCTTCACAAATTTGCCTTTTAATGCCAACTAAATCAATGGTCATCATTACATCTTATGGCAGAAAATTCTGTGTGTTCTGTGACTTAATGGCATTGTTGTTCTCTCTTGGTTAGCACTTTTGCACTAAGCGTTTTTTTAACGTCAAATAGATTCCTTCACTATCACAAGCTCATGAATATGTACAATTTTCATTAACTATTTAACTTCCAGGTAAGGCAGATTGCCCCTACTATGCTAAGGCAGAACTCCTAGCTGACTATCTGCAGAAAAATTTGCCTAACTTCAGGATACACAAGATTACTCAACATCCTGACAACTGGGAGGTAAAAATTTTCAATCTGGTTCACTAATGCAGGGATTCCCAAAGGGAATTCTCCACAATCTTCCAAAGCACCTTTTCAGCTTCCACAAGAGGATCCTGACCACTGAAATTGATTATGTTTATCATTATTTTAGTTCAAATATCAGATATGGGGGTGGCAATGAAGTGTGGGCGAATCAGCAATGGCCTTTTATTTCTCAAGCACACAACCCCTCCCTGCAAACATTTATAGATGGACTAGCACTGACATACAGCGAATGTGTTCACAACACCTGTGTTGGCCCTGCTTGGGATCATTGGTATTTCTTTTGTTTTCTTTCTTTAGAAAGAATTATAATTCAACCCGGGTAAGTATGGGGAGATGTAGGAGCCGCTGGTTAGTGGCTTAGTAGAAAGTTTGAAAATCTGTCCACTAGTGGTGCAATTGTATTTTTAAGCCCTTACTGATGCTTTGCTGAAAGTGGTGTGGGTCTTCCCCACATCCACTTCACGTTCCAGTAAGATGTAGCAGAATATACGTTATTTATAAATCTGACTCAAAAATGAGTCAAGACTTTTTTCTGCTAAAAGGCACACATTGTACTATTAGTTACTTAGCCACATTGACTCACTCGCATATTCAACCACACAATTTTCTATTTTCTCTTTCCTTACTGCAGCTTCAATTTCTGATGCACCTGCTCACAATTAAAGTTTAAAGGATGTAGTAATATGTGACCTAATTAGCATTGTGACTGAACTGAAAGGTTTTTCCAGTAACAGTTACTGCTACCCTTCTCTCTAAGTTAGTTGTGTGAGTTTTGCAACTTTTTAATGTCCACTTACACTGTACGACTAATGCAAATGTCATCATGATGCCTCTGAAATTTGGTGACAGAATTACCACTGATTTTAGAAGCAGTAGAAATCCAATATCTAAGGGATTCAATCATGTAAGAATTCCACCCTCTCTCATGTTACGCTCTGTATGCATATATAGATTTTTAAATACAAAATAATGAGCCTCTTGTCAAATATGAAGGGAACATATTTGGTTGAATCATTTTGGGAAACTGGAACATTAGTTTCAACATTGTCTTGAAAGCTTTTTTAAAATTTAATACACATTAACATTACATGTCATGCTTCCTTTTGGGCTTTGGCTTCTAGACGTGGGTGCAGGAGATCTGTGAAAAAAATGGATGGGAACACACACGCTCTCCAATTATTTGGAGGGAATTGTTGGACCGTGGGGGAAAGGGCCTTCTTCTGGGAGGATTCAATGATTTCCTAGAACATGCTCAGGTAAAATGCTTACTTTCTGAATTTTCTGTCTGTTTCTTCTTTCCTCACTATTATTAGTATTAAGATTATTTTGTCTTTGCATTTAGCCTGTATTCAGCATTTGTTTATTCTTCTCTCCCAACAAAATATTGCAAATATTTCCAAGTAAACCTATTAGAATCGCATTGAAAGAACATAATGGGTTTGGGAAATGTGAAATAACATGTTGCTATAAAGAGGTGGAACAGGTGTTTACTGAGGCCACTGGGAAAGTACAACAAGCAATAAGTTCGACAAGAATAGTGGATGTAATTGGATGGTCAAGGAATTATTCTTAACTGTAGGAATTTTGGAATCATGAAACTGGGGGGCTTTCTATATGTGTACCCAGCCCCACGGTGGCTGAGAATCAGCCCTGCGTTCATTAGGCCGGCTCTAATGAATGGCAACCTAAGGGAAGCAACCCAACCCCCAGTCCTTATTGGCAGGCATCACAAGGAAGAGGTAGGGTGTATATAGGTCAGCACTGTGCAAGAGCACTGGGGGCTGTCAGTTATATGATGTAGCCACAGATTCACAGTCACTGCGGGGCTTTTCTGTGAAGCTGCACTTTTATAAAGTCGGGGACTTTCCCTGGCATTTTTGCTGGGAGCAAGGTCACCCGGCTCTTCTGCCTTCTGATCTCACTCAGTAGTCAATCCGGGAGATGGGGCATTCCGGGTGAATAGCGATGGGAGATTGGTCCCTGGAAGCCAGGAAGAAGGGGGGGCTCCAGTACTCGGATGACCACTGGGAGCCCCACACTCTGTCCTGGTGTGGGGATTACCCGACACTACCCCGTAGGAGTGAAAACACTGAGTTTAGGAGGAACACGGCGCCAACTCTGCACCGTGAAGGCAGGTTGTGGTTAATTTAAGTTTAAAGAATCCCAGCACTGCAAAGGACTGGCCTAGATCACGGGTAGGCAGGTAGATTGGGATCGACTAGTAGATCTGAGTGTTGCAATAGAACAGCATGACTTTCTGTCTACCAATTGTTTAACAGTAGCAACAACAAAATGACTTTTACTATGTAAATTAGGCTGCTGAAATAAAGGATAACCAGGAGTGGACTTTTGTGTGAAAGCACTACGAGCTCAGTTCAGTTCTGCTACTGAAAGTAAATTCCCCGGCATGGGCTCAAGCCATGCTCAGAGGCACCCTCTTCTTTTAACCTAAGTATATGTCTTTTGCATTTGCTTGATGGGTCTTGACGGTTCTAGTAAAAAAAGAAACTAGATCTGACAAGTATTAACAAGTGTGCTCTCCAGACATGCGTAAAGCATACACACATGTTGCAAAATACATGCATACAAGGGATTTTTTTTTAACCTCAGCAGTAGCATGTCTCAGAAGATTTGTCCCAAGGATACAGACACACACATCTATTCAAAAAGGGGATGGTTTATTTGTCACAAAAGAATAAAAAATGTCATGGATAATTAGCTGATTGTGATCATGAGACACTGAGGCCTTAGCTAGACCTAAGGTTTATCCTGGGATCGTCCCGGGGTCATCCCTGTTCATGTAAATGACACACAGGATATCCCGGGAGCAGGCAGGGATGACCCCGGGATAAACCTTAGGTCTAGCTAAGGCGTAAAAGAATTCCAATAGGGAATGGATTAGCTTGTAAATTACAATCCTTAAACGTATTAAGCTTACGAAGCAGAAAACCAAACCAATACCATAGATCTCCACGCACAGGACTCAAGAAGTGGAGAAATTAGCTAAATGTCCTGCTCATTATTTAAACTAAGAGCAGCTGTGCCAGAAGGCTTGGCCACAGACCTGAATGGCTGGACCGTGGTTCCAAAGCTGCTCAAGCTGGGGCTAGGCAAACTGGGTCCTCCAGCTTTCTGAAAGATAAAAAGGGAAGGGAAGAGGCAAGGGAGAGGGAGATTGCCCAGACAGAAAAAGGGTTCGCAGGGCGCATCAGCTAGTCCTTGTGCCAAATCACCATGGCAAGAAGGGAGAATCTAGTGGTTGGGGGCACTAAATTCAGAATACCCCCACCAATTTCCAGTGCCTTCTGTGGCACATCCCGCTTGTCCATCTTTCTTGTTTCAGTTCTGGGCTCCTAAGGCTCCAGATTATGTTGCGTCTTGCCAAAATACTCTAGGGCAGGGGGGTTGAACCTCTTTTAGCCCAGGGTCTGCATTCCATTTTGGAGAAGCTCTTGAAACCACATCCCAGTGACGGGCAGGGCCAATGGCAAAAAGGGTGGGGCCAAAATACAAACATGCCTACACATTTTAGCTGAAAGCTCTTGCTGGCAGGAATTAAGCTTTAGGGAAGGCATTTCAAACTTTTAGAATGGGGAGAAAGCTGCACAAAAGCCAGAAAGCTACCCAATGATTAGGGAAAAGGGGTGGGACAGGGGAAGGGGGTGGGGCTAACTGGGGAATCCCAGAGGGCCATATTTAATCCCCAGGCCTGAGATTCTGCACCCTCTGCACCAGGGGATTTTGGCAATCACAACAGGCATGAAGAGGCAACAAGGTGGACCACAGAACAGGAGCCTGGCTGCAGTCCTTTCCACTGGGTTACCAGGGAGTGACCGAGATTCCAAACCAAAGCTGGTTCCAAAAATGGAACAAATTTCCATTCACACAAATACATGATAGGAAAGTGGGTCAAAGAGGTAGAGGCTACAATTTGTAGGGAAAGGACCGCCAGAAAATACAGCAGAATTGAAAGATGCCTCTCCTAGGACCCCATTGGATTGTCTTGAAAATGGGTCCGGGATGCAGGGAAGTTCCTGCAGTTGCTGTGGAAGTAGGAGCTTGAAAAATGCTGTATGCCAGTCACCACTTTGTCAAAAGTGCAGGCTTAGGTAGCCAGAACCGGGTGTTCTGCAGGAAAAGTTGTCGAGGCTTTCTGGCAGAAGGTTCCATGGCTTAAAGTGATTTTGGTGTGAATTCAAGAAAGGGAGCAGGAGTCAACAGACATAGCCAGAAACATGGAAATTGCCATGCAACAGAAGCATTTGGTACCAGTATTGTTGTTAAGGCCAGGAACACTGGACACTGAAGTCCTGCATTTTGGTAATGTTTTTCAAGCAGGGATAACACAAAGGAGTATCTCACTCAGTCCATGTGGGAACCACTTTTTAGACACAACAGATAATGGAGGGCGGGGGGAATGATTCTGTCCAGAGCAGGCAACAGTTTCAATAGAGCAGATTCCTCTACCCAATTTTATCACACTTATCAGTAGTCAGGAAGTATTTTGGAGGTATGTAACTCTTTGCCTGATGTGTGTGCAGGCCTATTTACTAATTAATGTGCCTTAATCTAATTGTGAGGCACTCAAGTTTTGGTGTGGTTGTTTTGGTTATATTACTTAATTTTGTCCTGAGTAGAAGATGGCTCTGTTCAGACAACACATTAGTCAACGCAGTGTGAAAATTCCACTCAACGGTTTAGCTTTTAGGGTGTACTCCCCACACAACGTGTTCTAACTCCACCCTTGTGTGACTGTGGGCTACCGTGGAGTAGAGTAAAATCCATTGTAATGCTTGATTGACAGTTCCTCTGTTCTCTCTCCTCCCCTGGTCCTCCTGATGGTATCCCATCAGCCATTGCTGGAAAAAAACAACCCAATCCCAGTGGCTCTCCTAGAGTAGCATTCACTCCTTTCACCACTCTTGCCAGGGAACTCTGTAGCCAGTGGGAAAAGTCAACTGAACACAACGGAAAGCTCCACACAGCACGCAACACAACGCTTGTGCAGGAACTCTCCTCTGCACAGTGTGGATATTCTGTGTGGAGTGTTTTCCCAAAAAACCCGACCATTGCATGGTTTTTTCCCCCCGCCATACATCCATCACATTTCTCAACATTGGTGTAAAAACTCCACCGTAGAGTTCTAAAACCACTGTTGAGAAACATGTTGTCTGAACTGAGCCATTATGGAAAGATACTTTGGCCTCTTCCAGCCAGAGATTCAAGGCCTAGAGGTTTATTTATTTATTACATTTCTATACCACCCAATAGCCAGAGCTCTCTGGGCGGTTCACAAAAATTAAAACCATTCAAAGAGGCTTGTCGCTACACTGGGCCTTTAAAGTGGCAGTGCACAATTTCACGGAATACTGGAGCAAAGTGTGTCTTAAGCTCCACTACGTGGCAGCTTGACTACACAAGCATGAATTCTGGCTGCCATTGACCTAGATAGTGATGAATATTTCTTATTTCCACCCTGCTTTTCTACTAATGTACTCAAAGCAGTTAACAGCATAGATCATAGATGGCCTTTGCTGAGGGTTCATCCAGTTCTATCCTTTGTTCTTTTTCTTCCATATTTTTAAAATAAAATATTAGTTGCTCTCCTTCAGATTTTTCAGTAAGTGGTGATAAGTGTGTCTGAACCGTATTTGGATGTCTGCTGATAACTGTTTTTAATACTCAGCAATACTATGACATCACATCAGACATGATGACTGCAGAGATGCTCCTGATAGCTAAGGAAAATTTGCAGACTCACATAGAAATTGACACGGAGGAGAGAGAACTTAAAAGCCTTATCAATCCTTTGCACATTTGGATGAACAGGTAAGAAGATGAAAAGGAACTGCAATGGAGTCTCAAAACCTTCAGTCTAATCCATTTTCCCTTACATAATACAACTGTCATGCAAAGCAGAACGATTGCTGAATCTGGAACATGTGCATGAATGAATACACTGTTCGTTTGTTTGTTTGCTTGTGATACAAAGATCCCCATCCTTGCATATGAGCAGTGAGGCAGCCATGACGTGTTTGGGTAAATATGGAAAGAATTCTTGGAGGCATGTGCTAAATCTAACTCTTCCCTATGGTAGGAGAAGTGACTACTACTCTCAGGATCTAACGACTGCTTATCCCCACTCCCATTCTCCTCTGCCACCCACTGCCCTGTTTCCTCTATCCATTCTGGCTCCTAGTATCTCTTCCCCCCTCCTCTTCTCATCTCTTTCTTCATCTCTGCTACCTTGATTTCTTTCCATTGTTAATTTTGACTTACTTAATGTGGTGATGGAATTGGACAGCATTTTCATTACAGAGAGGTGTGACGAACTCAACCTTCCCCCACCATATCTTTCTAGACACAACGTTGAACCAACAACATGGCCAGCCTAGACACCCAGAATTACATTTCTATACATTCCAGGCTGACTCTCCAGCTTTACCTCCCCCTCCCCAGTAACTCAGCTTATATTAATGAAGTAACAAATGCGGTTCAAAGTAATACATGTTGGAGTGAAAAATCTAGAGGCTGGAGCAGCTGGGATTGTTTTACTGAGAAAAAAAAGGCAAGTAAGGGGAGACCTGCATGGCGGTGAGAAAGTGGATAGAGATACTCTGCTCCCTTCTCTCATAATACTAGAACCGGGGTTCATCTCATGAAGCTGATTGGTGGGAGATTCAGAACAGATAAAAGGAAGCACTTCTTCACACAGTGCATAGCTAAACTATGAAATTCACTACAACATGATGTTGTGATAGCCAACAAATCGGATGGCTTTAAGGGGATTGGACAAATCGCAGGAAGAAACATTAACAATCTCAGATATGCAGATGACACCACTTTGATGGCTGAAAGCGAGGAGGAGCTGAGGAGCCTTATGACAAAGGTGAAAGAAGAAAGTGCAAAAGCTGGGTTGCAGTTAAACCTCAAAAAAACCAAGATTATGGCAACCAGCTTGATTGATAACTGGCAAATAGAGGGAGAAAACATGGAGGCAGTGACAGACTTTGTATTTCTGGGCGCAAAGATTACCGCAGACGCTGACTGCAGCCAGGAAATCAGAAGACGTTTACTTCTTGGGAGGAGAGCAATGACAAATCTTGATAAAATAGTTAAGAGCAGAGACACCACACTGACAACAAAGGTCCGCATAGTTAAAGCAATGGTATTCCCCGTAGTAACCTATGGCTGCGAGAGCTGGACCATAAGGAAAGCTGAGCGAAGGAAGATAGATGCTTTTGAACTGTGGTGTTGGAGGAAAATTCTGAGAGTGCCTTGGACTGCAAGAAGATCAAACCAGTCCATACTCCAGGAAATAAAGCCAGACTGCTCACTTGAGGGAATGGTATTAAAGGCAAAACTGAAGTACTTTGGCCACATAATGAGAAGACAGGATACCCTGGAGAAGAGGCTGATGCTAGGGAAAGTGGAAGGCAAAAGGAAGGACCAAGGGCAAGATGGATGGATGATATTCTGGAGGTGACAGACTTGACCTTGGGGTAGCTGGGGGTGGCAACGGCCGACAGAAAGCTCTGGCGTGGGCTGGTCCATGAAGTCACAAAGAGTCGGAAACGACTGAACGAATAAACAAACAAACAAAAAAGGCTAGGAATGGCTGCTAGTCCTCATGGCTATGTTCTCCTTCCAGTATCAGAGGCAGTAAGCCTTTGTAAACCAATTGCTGGGGAACATGAGCAGGAGGTTGCTGTTTCACTCATGTCTAGGGTGACCATATGAAAAGGAGGACAGGGCCCCTGTGTCTTTAATAGTTGTATTAAAAAGGGAATTTCAGCTGGGGCCATTTGTATACCTGCAGCACCTGGTGAAATTCCCTCTTCATCCCAACAGTTAAAGCTGCAGGAGCTATACTAGAGTGACCAGCTACAAAAGAGGGCAAGGCTCCTGCAGCTTTAACTGTTGTGATGAAGACGGAATTTCACCAGATTCTCCATATGTACAAATGACACCTGCTGAAATTCCCTTTTTAATACTCATGTCTTGCTTGTGGGTTTTGGTTGGCCACTGTGAACAGAATGCTGGACTAGTTGGACCCTTGGTCTGATCCAACATGGCTCTTCTTATGTACTTCTGAAGTGCTTTAGAAATACTTTAGGTCTTTGAGATTTTCCTTTGTATTTGTGGCAACATCAGCCTAGTGTAAGCTGTTGTGGTGAGTTACTCTTAGGAAGATGATAAGTGAGTGCTAGTGAGCTAGTCTGAAGTTTCTTTTTATTTTTAAAGCAACAGACCTTTTCTCACCTTCTCTGTGCTTAGTTCTTTTATAAATATATTGAATTGGAAACTGGAGTTGATTTCTCTTACCTTGCTTGGAAGCTGGCCTACCTGTGTGCTGGACTATTTGTCATACTTGTAAACCTGCTTTTTAAGGAGTTTAAAATAAATTCTGGAACAGGGGCCCATCCTTCTCCATATATATAAAAGCCTGTCTTTTCCTATGGGCAAGGTAACAGCTAATTAAAAAACATGAGAGGGTGTAGAGGAATAGAAACAAAAGGGTGTTTTGCAGCCTATCTTACCTCAAGCAGGATTTAACCTATGGCGTATAATGAATCACATAGATGAGGGTTGTTGTTGTTGTTTTTAAAAAAAGTCAGCTGCAGCTCTGCTGTCTTAAAATGATACTACCAGAGCTCATGGCATGGTATTAGTATTCATTTCTTATAATGTAAGCACTAACAGTTGATTGAGGATCATGAAAACTTATGAAATAAAAAGGATTTTTTTTAAAAAAAAAATCTCTTGTGTAATTAAACCAGCAGAATTTGTTTGATATTAACAAATTTCCTTATCACTCTTTTCTTAATCAGAGCATCTGCTCATGTCTGCTATCATCTGATCCCTTTGTTAACCAATGGAAAAATATTTGGGATGGAAACTGAAGTCAGCCTCCATCTGCTTGACGGAAAGAACTGCGAAGAAATTCTTGAGAGTATTGTTATGGAGACTCAGGACTTGGCATCCCCTGTCCTTCGCAGTGTCTCCTTGCACACTGAACTGGACGAGGCTTTTCTAGACGCTGATGTCATCATTTTGCTTGATGATATCCTTCAGGACACGATCCCAACAATTGAAGATTGCATCCGTCAAGTGACCAGTCAATGTGAAATCTATGGTCCTCTGATAGAGAAGAATGCCAAAAGTGATGTCAGAATTGTTGTGATGGGGAAAACCTTTGCCAACCTGAAGGCACTAATGCTTATGACACATGCTCCATCCATTAACCCTCGAAATATTGTCACTCTAGCCACACTCTTGGAAAGTGAAGCCAAGGCCTTGTTGGCGAGAAAAATGAAAATGCATTCAGCAGGTAAGCAGCAGACAATTGTGGGCTGATTACTATTCATTGAATTATTTTGGATGTTTATGTTATCCTGGTTCAGGGCAAATTATGTTTGAAACCACACTTCAAAAAAACATATGAGAAATAAAAATCTGACCAAAGTATATATCCTTATAAAATCCATAAAATTCCTCAAGGTTACAAATATTCCAAGAACTACATATCCCAGTGCCAACACTGAAAATGAAGGACGTATGAAGTTCAGGCTTTGACTGAGGACCTTAGGGCTAGGCATTGGGTTTAAACTGAAAATCACCATGTGGGCTGCAATTTGTGTAGTACAGTTGGGTGGCTTGTGAGTGGAAAAGGGAATAATGAGGAAAACCTGATCAGTGTTATGTGAACCACAGTCTCCACAATGCTTTTTAGGCATTTTTGCCAACCAATGATGCCATAGGTCCACCGTGGCACCTGTAGGCTTCTACCAGATATATCAAGGCACGACACATCACGGAACCCTATGGACTGTGATAAAGTATTCCTCACAGCCCTTCAGCTGATTCAGATAAAATCTGGCTGGGGCCTGAAGATTCTCAAAAACCTAGCGGTCGATTCGGATGCAAAATTCTTCTTCAGGGATTTGTCCCTCATCTAGGGTACTTCCAGACCAAGCTTTCGTTGTGCTGTTACCCTGCCTCAAGCTTGGAATTTTACAGGGGAGCTGCACAATACCTTTTGATTGTCAGTATTAGGAGATTTATTTATTTATTTATTTATTACATTTCTATACCGCCCAATAGCCGAAGCTCTCTGGGCGGTTCACAAAAATTAAAAATTACTTGTAACTGCTTTGATTGTGAGCGTGACAAGAAGCTTAATTACTTCACATGTGGTAATTATTTCACATGTGTGGCGCAATCCTGGGTATGTTTACTTAGAACTGAGTCCTGCTGTATTCAATGGGGCTTACTCCTTGAGTCTGTTTAGTAATGTAGCCCAAGTAACCTTGAGTATGTAGCCTCCTGGGGCGGTAACAGGGCAAATGTTGACACATTTCTCAATTCACTTGATAACTGAATGGACATGCATAGGCTGTTCTTGTGGGTAGTTATTAGGGTCATACATCTCTGAGTGTTGGGACACCCTCCCTGCTTCTTTGTGGGCGGTCGTCTGAGGGACCACGGCCCTCACAAGGCAAGATGGCAGCTAGCTGAGGTGTCACACGCTGGCCCCATTAGGGTAGCCTTTGTTCCCCCCCCCTCTCCCGCAGTGTTCGAGTAGGGCTGAAGGGGGGCGGCAGCGAGAGGTGGGCCAGTCTATTTCAGTTTGGGTGACTGTCTTCTGACTGAGCCCCATCACCCGCTTGGTGTTTAAGTGGGCGACTCGAAACATGCCTCTATGTGCGTATAAGAAATCAGCCAGCTGACTGTTCACGAGGGGCAACCTCCACAGGAGTGACAGGTTGATACATCTTCTCCACTTCACGCGACTGGGTGAACAACTTAGGCGGCACGTCATGTTCCTCCGCGTGCCTCCTCCGTGTGACTAACACACTTCATTCTGCTTTTGTGTTCTCGCACTCAACGCGAGCACTCAGCTTTTTGCCTGGAAGTATCCTAGTCTATGCTTAATGAGCACATCTTTCTAAAGAATGATGTAATATATATATATATATATATATATATATATATATATATATATATGCATGGGATGAATTCTCTTCCCAGATAATGATGGACGTTAAAACATTTTAAAGTGAATGAACATGAAAACCACAGATTTGCACATTTGTATGCTTCATATAATTCCCATTGCTCCATTGTACTGACAAGGTTTTCTGTTTGAAATGAACATAGCACGTTTTCTTTTACTGAGTCAGACCACGGTTCCATCTAGTCCACTCCAACAGGCCACAGCTCTCTGAGCTGTTTCCCATCACCTGCCATCGGAGATCCCTTTAAATGGAAGCACTAGAGACTGAAACGTGCATATTCTGAAGGCAAAGCTTATATTCTGCCACCAACCCAGTGGCCCCAACAAATTAGAAAGAAAATCTAGAAATGGACGAGGAGCTTCACCACAAATGAAAGACTAATGGCTCCTAGTGGCTGAATCATCAATTTGAGATCACCAGCAAAGAGCAAACAGTATCTATGATGGATGTAACCACTATGGAATCCAATGAAAGAGTGGGTACATCTGAACATTTGAAGCAGAATTTTGGTGGGTTAAACTTTGTTTGGGATTATGAACATGTACCCAATAATCCTCCCCAAAAGAGCAGAGTGTCATTAACTGTATGACACAAGGATTTAAAATATGACATGCAAGACCTTAGTCCCAAAACCCCTTCCACTAAAACTGCTAGTACCACAGTGCTCATGTGACTTTATCATACTTATTTTTAAGCATGGGCTGAAACCAATAGAAGTTGCTTATAAACAGCAGAAGTGTTCATTGTTTCCTGGAACACAGCAGAAAACATACGTCTCCTGAAAATAGTCATGGGTTAGAAAAAGCAGCTAACTCCTGTCCAAGGCAGTGGGACTTAACCAACGCACATGTGTAAGATTCCGTTGAAGATTTCTCCAGTGAAATGTTGCCACCTCTTTACAATCTCGTTTGGACTTGCTAACAAAATATCCATTAAACTGATACCCGATACTTCTTGTTATTTAGGTGGGAGATCTGTGTCCCTGCTATAGGGGATGCCATCTCTCAGCAGAGCAACGGTTCCCTACCGTTGTGCATGGCGGAAAGGAATCCTGAGCAAGCTTTGCTTTGGGGAGAAGGGGCAATAGGAGGACGGGCGCATTCCTTGTAAAAGATGATGGCTATATGGAACCTCAGGTTTACATGCAATATGCTGCAGAGGCTTTTGCCTTCGTGTCCTACTGAAAGCTTCATCACACCAACCCATTTCCCTTGAATTATCCCATAGTGTTTGAAAGCTGTTGTTGTATTTAGTTTATCACACCCCGGGTGGCGGCAGCAGCCCCTCCGCTTTTTCTGTGCGCATTTCTACTCGAGAGTAAGCACACACACCACACACACTAGCAAACAGAACTTCAAAAGAGCTTACTATTGCTGTGACTGGCAGGGATAGGATTGAGCTGTTAGCATCTTTACTAACAAAAGTAAGCGCCTTCCTGAGTGCCAGAACACTTACTTTTCAGTATGGAGGGTTCTCCTGCACTCGCTTGGGGGCTGCGCTTGCTTGGCGGATGGGCGACTCTGCTCTCGTCATCCTTCTGCGCCCCCAGTGGCCGCCTGGAGAACAACAAAAGATTCGCACAAAAGATGATCCAAAATACCTCGCTTTTTGGGGGGATAAAGCACAATCAAAGCAGGACACATCGGAGTACTTCGTTCTAACAGCAGATTAAAAGGTAGAAAACATGGGAGTCCTTGGCATGCAATTCGCAGTGATTGCACAATATAATGCTGGTGTGATAGAGCTCTGACCTTTTGTGGGAAACAGAATCTGGGGTAGGTGAACCTCTGGCCTGATCCAGCGGGGCTCTTCTTAAGTTCTTACCAGTTTGTTCATTCATCTTTCTTTGGCTATCTTCAACAGGAATAAAAAATCTCATCGTCTGGGGTAACATCAGTGGGGGTAGCTTTGTTGATCTGAGTAAGACAGAGCTCTATAGATATGACGGTGCCATCTGGGGTCCCCCAAGCTTTTTCCGCCCTTTGTTGGACGTGCTGTTTGATCGGTATGTTTTGAGATACTTACACTTACACCTATGTTTTGCTTTCTATTAGCTTTTATGTAGTTCTTGAAGCACTATAGAAACATAAAGCACTTGTATAATGTGTTTGCGCCTTATGAATCTACTGAAGTACATTAGCAATGTTTGCATTTTGCTATCTTGAAATCTACTTAAAAATACATTTTGGCCATATGTTGGTGTGTGAAAAATCCTGAACAAACAAGGGCTTGCCAAATGTAGTATTGTATTAAGAAGTAGACACATGAGTCTTTTCAGGGCTAAATCAAAGATAAAATTCCCCAAATGTAATTCAATCAGGATTTTGTGGCTGGCTTTAATACAGCAAGGTTTTTCTCTACCTGTCTTTAAAATTGCATCGGAACACCAACTGTTAAAAATAATAATGGAGCACCTAAAGTGAAGAGCAGAGAAGGTGTGCAAGTTTTTTTTTTTTCAAAATTAAAGCATCCTTTCCACCACCAGGGAGAGCTCTGCTACAAATTAAAGCTTCCCTCCAGTGAAGGAAAGGAAGGAAAGGAACCTCTCGTGCAAGCACTGAGTCATTGCTAACTCTTGGAGGGAGGGACGCCAGCTTTCGCTGACATTTTCTTGGCAGGCCTTATAGCGGGGTGGTTTGCCGTTGCCTTCCCCGGCCATTATTACCTTTCCCCCAGCTAACTGGGTACTCATTTTACCAACCTCGGGAGGATGGAAGGCCGAGTCGACTCGAGCTGGCTGCCTGAAACCAGCTTCCGCTGGGATCGAACTCAGGCCGTGGGGAGAGTTTCAGCTGCAGAAACTGCTGCCTTACCGCTCTGCGCCACATGAGGCTCATGTGAACCTATGTGAAATGTTGCTAGTCCTGATAGCTATGTGCTACCTCTGTATCAGAGGCAGTAAGCATATATACACCACTTGCCTATATACACCTTTAAGCCTATATACCTGGGCAGGAGGATTCTGTTGCACCTGTGTCCTGCTTGTGGGTTCCTGGAGCTCCACCACACCTGCACGTTTGCCCAGGTTTACCCTCAGATTATCTACCCTTGTTTCCATAGCGTGGGAAAGCCTGATCAACTTACACCTTTGCGCTTTTACGTTTCATCCATCTTTACACCTCTCCTCTCCTGCGCACCAGCCTATCACTGTTCTTCCGTTGAGATGCACATCCCCCCTCCAGAGCTCCTTTGTACCTCCCCCTACAGTTCATTAGTTGGTGGTAGTTGGACACCTCATCCTCCCTACGTGGTTAACGCCCGTTCCCCTCACCCTGCCTGGAGGCTTTGGAACATGAACATACTAAAGTCAGATGCAGGCTTACCTTTGAGCAAACACCATTGAACAGAGAGAGACTTACTTCTGAGTAAACAGAAGTAAGATCTCAGAAGTAAGCATGGGATTGCAGAGCACTTCTTTCCAGTTTGCTGTTTTAAGACTTAAAAAAACAAAGCTTCTGAGTGACCACACTATTAAAAATCAGTTCTATATGTGTTTACTCAGAAGTTAGTCTCTCTCTGTTCAATGGGGTTTACTCAAAGGTAAGCCTGCGTGTGATTTTAGTACTACTGGGATGTAAATGCTGTTGAAATCAATGGGATTTACTTTTGAGTAAGGGAACCAGAGGATCTATAGATTATGAACTCGAAGATGCACAGCTTCGCATAATCAAAGCCATGGAAGATCGATCCTTCAGACTTGTACACTACCAGGAAAAGGGTTTTGGGGGATTTGAAAACTCATAAAAAATCAAGGGGTGACCCAATCTGATTCAACTTGGCATGCTGAAGAGCTATCACTGTACCAATTTTGATCTCTTTAAAAATAAGGGCGCTGCTAGCAAGGAGGGTGCATTTTCCACATTTCTTTTAAGGTGAAAATGCCTACTCAGGAGTAAGCACATAGAGTTGAATGGGACCTCTTCTTGTTCCTGAGGGACTGCTTATAACCCACATGCAAGTTTAATCCATAGATTAATTGATTAATCAACTAAAACTCCTATCAGCTGCCACTGGAGGTTGCATAGTGTTGCGAGAGGTAGAGCAAGAGAGGCAGGTGGAGGGAGGGGGAGAGAGGGAAAGGGGAGAGTTGAGGAGAGAAGCTACGCAGCCAGCCCAGTCCAGCTTACCACCTTGGTGGAGAAACCAGCCCAGAGAGCATGCCAGATAGCCTCTCCCAACCTCCTAGGGAATGAAGGTGAGGAACCCTCTCCCTCACTCCCACCTGCCTTTATAATGTCACCAGTGCATCCTCCTTTCGCTTCCCCACCCGCCCAAAGCAAGTCATGAAGCAAAGGTGGACAAACGAAAGTACAATAGACCGTTCTTTCGTTCAACCCAGCAGCCAGGAAGCAGGAGGAGGAAAGGATTTGAATTGGAATTTATAAACACCCACTGGAGAAAAGGCAATCCCTCTCTTTTGTTATCAGTACCGCCCCTTGAAAACATGCCCACAGAACATTGGATTGAAAACGATGGATGAAAATGCACGTTGAGGGTAGCGTGTTGTCCTTTTGATTTACCGGAAGAACCAGACTTTCCCCGCACCAAAAAACAGCGCTAAGTGGGGGGGGGGGAGTGAGGGCAGGACATGGGTGATGTCATCTGAGTCCTTTGCACACAACCCACGTCGACAGGGGGCTGTAATGCTGGTGTGATGGAGCCCCTGGTCAGCAACTGGTTGGCCACTATGCGAGCAGAGTGGACTCTTGGTGTGATCCAGCATGGCTCTTCTTATGTTCTTAAGGAAACAGCATCATTACCTAAAATGTGGTAGTTTGCTTTAAAGTTATTAAGATGAAGAAGCTAAATAAACGGGTTGCTTCCAGTGCTCTTTTAAAGTCAATCCACATGGGACTTTTGAAACACATATTTCCATCAAAAATGTTTGTAAGTACTGGTTACTATGAATGAATGAGTTGTTTACTATGGTCACAGACCAATACAACTTTTTATACAAAAGAAAGATTTTGTCCTGAAATACATCTGAAGTTGAAAGTTGCTTTTTTGTTTTTAAGTATTTTGACCAATGTCTCCCACACATGGTTGCCACTTTCCAACCTGGGGACTCCACTGTTATATTTATTTATTTATTTATTACGTTTATATCCCACTTTTTTTCCTCCAAGAAACCCAAGGTGGCGTACATAATCCTCCTCTCCATTTTATCCTCACAACAACCACTCTAAGAGGTAGGCTAGAGAGTCTGTGATTGGCCCAAAGTCACCCAGTGAACTTTCATGGCCAAGTGGTGACTAGAACCCGGATCACTCAACTTCCAGTCTAACACTCTAGCCACTACGTCGCACTGGATCACTTTTACATTCAGATCTGCTGCTGAATTAGAAAATGAGGGGGCTACACCTTCTCCAGTCCATTCGCTTCGCCTATATTCCATGATCTTTTCCACAAGCATTATGGCACACTTGAGGTCCTGCAGTAGATGGAGGAGAAAAGCAGACCACAGAACCAGAGGGAAAATGGCTGGGAGAAGACGTGGTTGCCTCATGTCTCAATTCAGCAGCAGACTAAAGGAATTTCCAGGTGGCAGCCTGCCTGAGGGACATTTTTTAGTTCCTGTAGGTGGAGGGGTACAAAATTGAGGGACATTTTGTCCCAACTACTCCATTGCAAATCTTACTGAAGAGATTGTGGTGGCATATTAGGCTGGGAATCTGAGATTTGAACCTCTTGAAAAAGGTCCTTGTTAATAGTTTGGGATATATATTTTTTTAATAGAAAACAATCTTTTACTGTAGTTTTCTTTATTTGCACGTAAGAAAAGCTCTCCTTTTTCATTGACAGTGAATGGATGCGTACTGAATTTTTGGTTGCACTGAGTTTACTGAGTTCTTGGGGGACTCATTGCTTAGGCATGGCGCCTGCACATGTCATTGCTACTCTGCTGGGATACTGGTACCAGGATTCCCCGCCAGGAGAGATGGTCTCTCTGGGAGTAATCAGTGAAGGTAAATTTTGTCCTTTAGTCAAGTACTTACGAAATGCTTCTCTATCTCTTCTACACTAGAGGCCATGGAAAAGATTTGTATTTTTCTATCCCAATTAAAACCTTTAGAGATGATACTGTACCTTGGCTGGATTTTGCCCTTAATATTCTGAATGGGAATACAGAAGAAAAGCCACATTTATGAAAGTTTTTTTGGTGGGGGCGGGGGTGTTTGTTTTTAAGAAGTAGGTCATTAAGCCAACTTTCTGCCTTTAATATATTACTTTATCCCCTTTTTCCAGTAGAGAACATAGACAATACAATGGAAAAGGGGGATATCCATCAGCAATGTCAAAATCACACATTGAAATGAAATTACAATGCTTCAGAACCCAATTTGTCTGCCCAACCTGTCCCTCCTCAAATCATGACTCTATTTTTGCTCCCTGGTTTTGTTTTTGGTGAAGGGGAATGTTGGGCCCAACATTTGCACAAACAGGAATGTATGCAAATGTCTCTGTAATATTTTTTTTTAAAAAAATTGGTTTTTGTTGGTTTTTCACAGTTGTGCAAGTGAGTACTTGGGGTTGTCAAAATACATTTAGCCTTGCCTTGTCTATTGCCTTGTATGTTTCAGCTGTCACAGGTAAGGGACTACAGTATGACACATACAAGATAATGCTGCATATGTGCTGTTTTGGCAGATGAGAGGAAAAGGCCACCTGATCGCCCCCTTAGCAAGGTGATCTCCAGAGTTTTAAGTTTGGAACTAACACTTGGGGGGGGGTGCTATTTCCATTCCACACTTACTTGAGTCTCCAGCAAGTACTTTTTAAAAAGATCTAGGGTCCATTCCCTTTTCACAGTTCCCATTCGCAGTAACTATGGCAGCAACTGTTTTGATTGGGAGCTGCGAAAATAAGTCACCCTGCCAGAAGTGGTTCAGATTTGGATGACACGACAACCCTCCATGGGTTGTTTCAGACAACAGCCCATTATGGGTTGCCGCGTCATGTGAATCCACTAAGTCTCTGACAGTCCCTGTCACTGATACGAAAGGAGTGAGTCCCTATTTATGTAGGAGGTTTGGGTTGTTTTCAAAGCTGTCCATCTGCCCACAGAATGGATACTGCTGGCAGAATGAATTTCCTGCCCCCCCTGTGCCCCCAAATCTGCTCAAGAAGACTGAGGGTCCCTCCAGAGCAGATTTGGGGGGCACAGAAGGGTGAAGCCGGGAGGAAAGCAGGAGAAGTCACATTATACAAGTGGATTCCTATTTATGTGATGTTGAATATAGCCCAGTGTATGCCACAGGGTGGTGCTTGTGTTCCCGTGGATTGAGCTAAATGTCTGAATTTGACCTTGAGGTGATGTTAACAGGATTATTTAGTAAATACCACATTGTGCTATTGCATGAAGAGGTACATCCAGAAATATTTCTGTAAGCTCTATATCTGAAAGATCTAGCTGTAAGTTCTCTATCACTTTTTATACCTCTGATTTTTAAAATATAAAAATGTGACAAAACCAAGATTGCAGTAAGATTCATTGCATGATTTGTATCTAAATTTCTAATACCTCTTGAAGTAATCTGAGAAATATTGTAATACCCTCCAGACTATATAAATGTAGTTGTGACTTGACAAAGAACCCAAAGAAATCCTTGCTCCTGGTCATGGTAATAGCTCACCTTCATGCCCTTCCTCCTCATGGCTTTTAGACATGGATGCCTCCATATGTTCCACACTTTTCCATTCAGCATCTAAATTGATCCCCAGAGAGGGGGGCATTTTCTGCTTCATTTCTTAAGCTAGACAAGGGTGCTTCAAGAGGAGGGCTCCTAGGGTAAAATCCAAAATGTCCTACTTAGAGTAGTCCCATTGAAATGAATGGGACTTCAGTCAGGCATGACTAACTTAAATGAATCTGTTCTAAATAGGACATGTTGGATTTTACCTCTTGCATTAGCCATCAGAAGGCATCGTGCCACAATTCTGTATTTTTGCTTAATGTTTTTTTTGGGAAAACATGGGAGGGTTATGAGCGGAGGATATTGTCATGTGGAACTCCCCCCTTCCCCGAAAAATTCCAAGAACGAGGCAGCGTGTTGGTGTCATAAAAGCCTCCTCTGGAAGTTCCAAAGGCAGAATGGTGGGACGTGCTCCATATTCTTGTCATTCCTGGTTTTAATGTTAAAAGCGAGTATGTTATTTGTGGATGAAACACATTTTGGAGGAACTGTTTCTGTTCCTTAGGTCAGTTTGGGCTTCCTGAAGGGATTGTCTACTCCATGCCTGTACGGTTTGAGAATGGCAGCTGGAAGGTTTTTACAGAAATAGAAATTAATGAGAAAACTCAAGAATACCTTCAGATTCTAGCCTGTGAGCTGATTCGGGTAACATCATATGCTTTCATGTCCTGTAATATTTATTCCAGGATTCTTCCTAATGGTTTTGGAGACATTCCAAACAAGAGAATCCAGAGAGGTGGAGTAGGAATGGGCAAATCTATTAATTTTAATTTCTCTCAATTTCTCCTTTTCTAATCTTAAATTCTGTCTTGACCATTGAGATTTTTAAAAAATTGCATAAAAATTCATAAGCATTTTTGCAGTTTCCTTAATATATACATTTTTGTATGCATTTTGCTATGTGTGTGTTTGAAAACAGTTTTCCTAGTATAATACTTTTTCTAATATATGAATTTTTGTATGTATTTTTAATTGGAAAACTCCATTTTAAAATTCAAATAAGTGCAAATTTTGAAGGACAACTGAATTTTAATTTATATAGGGGTTCAAAACTGCAAAAGTATGTAAATTCACATTAAAATGTGAACTGAATAAGTTTCTTTCCCATTCCTACTATGAAGGCTCTATTTGAGATCAACTGAGCCCTTCCTAGTAATTTAAAATGAAATTGTACAGTTTAGTTACACTTAAGGTGCTCAATACTTGCTAGATTTCATCTATTTAATTGGCTAGTTCACAGTTAGGCAGGTTATTGCATACAGGACACAAAATAATAAATTCCCACATCTGTATGGATGGCACAAACATGTAATGTTCGAAGCAGTAACTCACAGTTCTAGAAAGTTACAAAATGCACATTAAGGGAGCAATCTGATGCATGTTTAGACAGAAAAAAGTCCTACAACTCCCAGCTACAATGGCTGGGGCATGCTGGAAATTATAGGACTTTTTTTGGCCTAAACATGCGTAGGATTGCACCCTAAAGATAAAGTTGCCCGCGAGTGAGCTCTGTGAGTTGCACATTTGGAGATTTTCACCAGCACAAAACCAGCAGAAGCATAATGCCCAAATTAGTCCATTCCCTTCAATTTCAGCAGATGTTGTAGTGCGCTTAGGATCAAAACTTTTAGGAAACGAATTAACTCCAGGACGGCATAGTGCTATTGTTGAGATTTCTGCTAAATTGTTCATTTCTTTCAATTTGCCATGTTCAGAATTTTGAAATGGGTGGAAAAAGAATATTTGAAACACGCTACTCTAAAGTTTTGAAAGGCTTGGCTATTTTCATGGCTCAGTCCCTAACACTTGTGGTATCAGCAGATAAATCCCGCACTAGCATAGTGGGGCTGTCTTCACGGCGCTGAGTTGGTGCCCCCACCCTCAGAAACCCTGCAATTTTACGCCTGTGCGGTGGCGTCGGGATTACCCGATGCCAAGGAAGGAGCATGTGGTTTCCAGTGGCCATCTGGGTATCAGAGCCGCCCCCACTCTCTTCCTGGTGGAAGGCAACCAATCACTGGCCCCACCTTCCAGCAGGGACTGCGCCCCAGATTGGCCCCAGAGCGACATGAGACAGCAGAAGAGCTGTACTGACCTCACTCCCATTGAAAAAGTTGGGTAAGTCCCCGATTTTTTCAATGTGCAGCTTCATGGGAAATCCCCACAGTAGCTGCAAAGCTGCACATACATCCTATATAGGTTTCCCCACATAAAAACAGCACCAGTGATAGTTTGGAAGCAATGCATTAACATTAAACAAGAGAAACAGATGTATATATATATATATATGTTGAAAAAAGGAATTTTTAGTTCTGTTTATCTGAATTTTTTATTAATCAGAATACACTTTTAAGGTGTATGTAATAGCTGTATCAACTAGAGCTGTTGTGTGCTAAATATTCTTTTCTCATGCAGGAAAAACAAGTTGCATTAGGTGAAGTAGCAGAAATGTATCCACAGAGACGAGGTAAAAATCAGCGGTAGAGTAAGAGTGCTTTCTACACAAATTGAAACTTAAGACCAAGGGCCCTTCCACATGCTGTACTGAAGGCGCATGCATGCGCCCCAAGTACGACCCCAAAACGATAGTGTGTACTACAGCCAGAAGAAACGGAGGAGGTGGCGGCTGGGGAATCCGGGCACGTCCTTCCGCGGAGGCGGAAGCCGAGCTCTCCGACCCGGGTCGCTCTTACCCAGGCAGCAGGAGGCCGGCGGGGAGGCGGTGGCGGCAAGGACGCGCCCGGATTCCCCAGCCGCCGCCTCTTCCGTCTCTTCTGGCTGTAGTACACACTATCGTTTTGGGGTCGTACTTGGGGCTCATGCATGCGCCTTCAGTACGGCGTGTGGAAGGCCCCCAAATTTAAAGTCATGCAATTTCAAGAAGTAGATTTTTAAACTGAACAAAAGGTGTGAATTGAGCATGTCTGGGGTTTAGCCACAGTTGAATAAAGTCTAATCATCACATCCATTACTAGATTCTTGGAATCTACTATAAGTCCAGTGTTGGGCCATACAATCTGAGTTACATTTATATTATTATTATTATTATTATTATTATTATTATTATTATTATTTATTTATTTATTTATATAGCACCATCAATGTACACTGACTGGTAATGTCAAAAATGGTAAAAGATTGTTCCATCTCAAAATACAAAGAGATATCTGGGCCAGAATCCAGTATCAGAGGCAGTAAGCTGGGGAACATGGGTGGGACAGTGCTGTTGCACTCATGTCCTGCTTGTGGGTTTCTTGTCAGCAGCTAGTTGGACACTGTGTGAACAGAATGCTGGACTAGGTGAACCTTTGGTCTGATCCAGCATGGCTCCTCTTAAGTTTTTATGTTAACAGTGAAATTAATTGAATGAGCTTAAATGGTTTACATTTGTTTTTTCTTGCAAACAACAGCCCCTCAAATATACCGCATGGCAAATTGCTTTTGAAACTGGGGCGAGTTTCAAAAATAATTTGCGATACGACTCTTCAGAGCGGTATTAGGGGGAGTCAAAATTTCACTGAGCTAGCAGAAAATTCTGTCTAAGCAGTTCTTTGGATCCCAGGCGTTGCTTTTCGTGGTTTACCATTTCTGCAGCTGTAGGGCCCCCCAAATAAGAAGTTCATCAGTTTTTTCAAGCACCAGGTAAACTATGAAGTGCTGAATACAGTCCAGACCTGATTTAAAATGCAATCCTATCCAGGTCTACTCAGAAGTAAGTGGTTATAGGATTGCAGCTTTAACATCAAGCAACACTGAAGAACTGTTACAATACTTGGGCAGTATCCAATCTGTTCCATACAACAAGAACTAGCAGTTCAAGGAGCAGCCAGGAACAAGCAGAAACACTTCTATTCCAATACAAGGCAGTTCAGCAGAACTTGCAGAAGAAAGCTCTGCTGACCTGTCCCAATACGGAAGCAAGTGTTCCCCTGTGTTTCCAGGGTTGCTTTTCGAACCACTGCTTTCCGTTGCTTGTGAGGTGGGTCCCACTTGCACAGCACAACACATTGAGCAGAAGTGCAGCAGCAGCATCGGACACTGCCCTTTGACTATATTCCTGGAGTTTACAGGCTCAAGTCATTCTTGAGATTATTTCTTGCATTTCCCCCCAACCCCAATAGGCTTCTTCTAGACCTCAAAACCAAGATATAATGACCCAGTTGTTACCACATTTTACTTCACTTCAATCCATGTGTATTTAATGGTTCTTCATTTTTGTGAACCACCCAGAGAGCTCCGGCTATTGGGCGGTATAGAAATGTAATAAATAAATAAATAAATAATAAAAATAGTATAGTTAAATGGCTGAACATAGTCATTCTTTCTTACAGAAATTCGTGTGTCACACATTTCTTCAGTGGAAGATCAAGTCCCTGATGGTAGGACAAAGAAATATTTTAAGTGCATAATTTTACTGGAAAATACATTAACCTAACCCCAGATTTATTTTAGGATAGAAAAATACAAACAGCAGCAATGCACTCTGGTACTGAGAAGATGTATCACAATATTGAGCTTCCTTTATTTTAAATAGACTTTTTATGGCTCAGATGATGGTAGACATTCAAGTAGTAACAATTTGATAAAAAAATACATGAATGTGCCTTCTTCCCCCCACCCCACCCCATGCAAATTATGGTTCCTGCAGAATATTACAAATTTCTAGTTCCATACACGCACACACAAATGCAATGACAATCAACAACTCCACACGGATTTCTTTTCCAAATGAGCTCACAATGTCTTTTATCTGTTATGGTCTAAAGATGGAGAAGTCAAAGCAATAAACTCTTCATTTAGCAATGTCAAAAAACAAGATAGAACTTCCTGACTGTTAGAGCAGTGCGATAATGGAATCAGTTACCTAGGGAGGTTGTGGGCTCTCCCACACTAGAGGCCTTCAAGAGGCAGCTGGACAAGCATCTGTCGGGGATGTTTTAGGGTGGATTCCTGCATTGAGCAGGGGGTTGGACTCGATGGCCTTGTAGGCCCCTTCCAACTTTGCTATTCTATGATTCTATATTGCCAGGTGCCTGAAAATCCTTTAATAAGGCTGACACATTTCGAAAAGTTGTTTCCTTCCTCAGGGGCTGCAAGTAAAATGTCATTGTAAAACATTATTGAGTTAAGAGCAGAGACACCACACTGACAACAAAGGTCCGCATAGTTAAAGCAATGGTATTCCCCGTAGTAACCTATGGCTGCGAGAGCTGGACCATAAGGAAGGCTGAGCGAAGGAAGATAGATGCTTTTGAACTGTGGT
This sequence comes from Elgaria multicarinata webbii, assembly GCF_023053635.1. Lineage (NCBI taxonomy): Eukaryota > Metazoa > Chordata > Lepidosauria > Squamata > Anguidae > Elgaria > Elgaria multicarinata. The sequence goes on from NC_086172.1 coordinate 22,425,552, forward strand.
GTTGGAGGAAAATTCTGAGAGTGCAAGAAGATCAAACCAGTCCATACTCCAGGAAATAAAGCCAGACTGCTCACTTGAGGGAATGGTATTAAAGGCAAAACTGAAGTACTTTGGCCACATAATGAGAAGACAGGACACCCTGGAGAAGATGCTGATGCTAGGGAAAGTGGAAGGCAAAAGGAAGAGGGGCTGACCAAGGGCAAGATGGATGGATGATATTCTGGAGGTGACAGACTTGACCTTGGGGGAGCTAGGGGTGGCAACGGCCGACAGAAAGCTCTGGCGTGGGCTGGTCCATGAAGTCACGAAGAATCGGAAGCGACTGAACGAATAAACAACAACAAAACCATACTAAAAAATTGAGATATATTACTATGCTAAAATATATCCAAAGATATGCCACAATTAATTTTTACAAAGTCCCTATCCGTGAAAAGGGTGAGTTAAATAATTAATATGCATAACAACCAGCCTGGATTACAAGTGCAGAAGGATTAGGTGATAGAACCCTGAGACGAGAGAGTGGACCGTATTGAAAAATGGGAATACTGTTTTTGAATTCTCTCTCATGTTCAGGACCTGGCAGCACTTTCTGTAACTGACTGTGGAGCCCAGTAAAGATTGTCAGTATAGAAACTAGTGAACGTGACAGCATTGCAAGACCAACTAAAGAATTTGGGAGGTTCCCCAGTGATTTCTACCACTACAGAAAGTGGTATCTTATGCTTGGCAATAGGGCAGAGCAAATGCCACTGCCTGTCCTTAAAATCCCCTTACAATTTTGCTAGCAGATGGACTCTAGGGAAACTGTAATGGCTCTGAGAAACCCACAGAAGGGCTTGTTGTGGGCTCTGGGGCTGCCTGCTGTACAAAGGGAAAGACCAGGCACGGCCCCACTAGTGACTTTTTCTGTGCCTGTGGCAGCACTTCTGAACCTTTGAACTACTATGTTCATTGCAAAAGTTTACAGAATTGGTCTGTTCTTTAATTTGGTTTCTTTTAGTTTTCTCAAGTGGACAAGGAGCCCCTTTGGAAAGTGAAGATCAAACTGCTGAAGGTAAATCTAATAGAGCTTGGGGGTGGGGGGGTTGGATTTCTTCCCTCCATGGGTCTTTAAAAGCCAAAACCAGCCAGGGTGTGCTGCAGGGCAAAAAAAAGGGGGGGGGTTAGATGGAGAGAGGCTACATAAGTCTTTCCCCACTGGTACTTTCCTGCTCCAAATTATTCCCCCCACATCTGCTCCCCGCCCCACCACCCCATGGCTGGTGCAAGGTTAGAGATCTGTACTTGATGAAAAAGCAGCTGATTGTGTGAATTGATCCCACGAAAAGCATGATATTTTAGGTGTTGTGAGGAGATATGGAAGTTCTAATTCTGATGTTATTTGTGCAAGTTACATCTTGGTTTGCAAATATCAAATTACAAACATCATGTGTGAACTAACCCGGGGTGCTCCGAGACACACACCAACCACCATTTTGAACATGTAAGCCATGATGTGCAGGTGGGCACTGAATGTTATCTTGTCACATGCAACCCAGGCGTCATGCGTTATTTGAGAGTTAAACAACCTTTGGATGACCCTAGAACAATCCATAGCTTCTGACTCTTGTTTTCCTAATGGCATCCCTGCTTGATAAGGCAATTTTGCAGTTAGGTTTGGAGGGTTAAAAGTGGCTTTTAATACAGCATCAGGAGCAACCAAAAAAGGCCAGAAGCATGCACACAAGCATTTGCAAACACTTAAAGAGAGTCTCTAGATCATACCCATTGACCTCAGTTAACCTGGAGTACTTAAACACAAGCTAGTATTACAGATGTGGAACTGGGTCAGGGCAAAAAGATGGCTTTGCTTAAGGCCATCCAATGTGTTCATATTCAATCTGAGGACTGAATTCACATTTTCTCCATCCAAAGCCCAACATTCTCCTCACTGGAGCACACAGATATTTCACCCCCTTCTCATTCTGAAGCAGTTTCTGAATCATGAATACTGGTCAACATGAATGATGGAGAGCCCAAATGGACATTCCACGTGTTTCTCTTAAAACTCCGTTGTAAAAGTGAAGTCAAAATATATTAATAGAGGAGGGAAAGCAATTTGTGTATGAATATGAAAAATTAACTGTTCATTTCATCACAGAGACTGAAGGTTCTCCCAATGAGTCAAGGAGTATGGAAGAAGGAAACGTTGAAGAATTCTTCGAAGAAAATGATGAAGAAACTACAGATGGTGGGTCAGAAAGCTTAATGAAAAATACCTTTTTTCTTACTCTTTGGGGTGTTGGTAATAACAGCTGCATTGCCTTCCCACGTAAGAAGGGAAAAGACACAGCCATATAACACAAGAAGACATCATGTGAAGAATGAATATAGTTGTCATTATTGGTCAAATTTATTTTCAGTTTACAGCTTACATTTGTTGGTTTATATCTCCTTCTCAAATCTGCTTTGGTTTCTGACTTCCATTAACATTGTCAGGATATCACTTACAGTAAGACATTACTTTAGTCATGTCATGAATGACCTGGATCTTTAGGTGTTTCAGGTGAAGGCTAAGTAAACCAGGCACCATCAGTCAAATGCCCAGAAGTTCATTCATTCCCTGGAATGATGCAAATGTAATTTTATAGACTATAAAATAATACGTTTTTGTAAAAAGGCTAACATTGGTTTTGACTTCACAACTTGCTGTTTTATAATCATGACCACCTAAACAGAGCCATGAGGTAATAAAATACCATGGCAGCAAGAACTTCAAATACACACACACACACACACACACACATATTAACTAAAAGCAGATTTTGTACCCTGGTAAAGTCAAAAAGAATGAACATCGTGGATAGCCATTTAATTGGGTATTCCATGAATGTCTTAGACTGTCCTATTTGGAAAAGGAAATAGAGAACAACTCAAAACTAAATTATATTTATTTATGTATTTATTTTTATTTTGCAGCTCCTGACTTGTTTTGAGCAGAGGCTGATTTGAGCAATAATGAATACAATTCATAATTTGTTACTGATCCCTTCAGCTGTAGCTGAGAATATTCCTGGATATGTTCGCTTCTATGACTCAACAACAATAGATTCGGTGCAGGAAAACGTCAGTGCTTCTTTCTCTATGTAATGAAGAATGTAGCTATGTCAAAATGTAGGCATGTTTGCCTTTTTTCTTGACCACTAAACACATGTGCTATGGCCGACTTTATCCATTTGAGATGAAGTATTTGAATTAAACCAGTTGAAATTGTTTTTTTGTGCAGTGAAAAGGTCATCCTAAAGGTCATTTTTCCATCCCTGCTTCCTCTTCCCTTTACCCCTTCGTTATTGCTTTGCTTAATGGTCAGCCTGAAGAAGAGTGCTGGAGAACTCAAAAACATGCTTAGTGCTCTGTCACAGATTTGTTAGTCCTAATAAAGGTACTGCAATAGTATGGTTTTGGATTTTTTTTCCTAATGGAATAACTACTGACAATTTTTGAAATGTATGGACCTTACATGGACCGTGTAGTAGCCTGGAGGAAGGCATGGATACACTGCAACATTCTGTTGCAGGTCCCACTCGTGTGTGTGTGTGTGTGTGTGTGTGTGTGTGTGTGTGTGTGTGCGCGCGCGCGCGCACGCACTAGGAGAGCTCCCCCAAACCTTTCTGTTGCACAACAGCTTCCACAAATATAACTTTAGCTAAATTCTCTTGCACATAGTTTGGAAGCTAATTTCCACTAGCAGAACTCGTGATTCCTCTCTGCTCCATTTTATTCTCTCCACAACCCTGTCAGGAAGTTTAGGCTGAGAATCAGTGACTGGCCCCAAGTCACCCAATGAGCTTCCATGGCTGAGTGGTACTTGAACCCTGGTTTGCCCAGCCCCAAGTCCAACGTTCTAACCACTACACCACACTGGCTCTCGGTGCCTTTTGATTGGTAGCGCTAGGAGCCTTCTGTCTAAGCACCCATAATGCTTCTCTTTACCACCCTGGAGTGGAGCACCCAGGGAGAGAGTGAATCCTAGGGGATAAATTCCGTTACTCTGATTAATTGCTATGCAGAAATTGACCATCAGACCTGGCAGGCTTTTGACTCTCCATCTGATAAAGGAGGTTTCACGGTTGCCTGCATAAATCTCAAACTCTCATTAGAAAACCTACTACATTTTAAAGCACAGCGAACTTTAAATATCCTGTTTTATATTTAATTGTGTGAAATGCCCCAAACTATAGTTACAAAGCACCAGATTTCCACGGCACCAGCAAGAATGAGATATTTTATGAGACAACCACACTGTTCTGAGGTACTGAAACCCTTGAGGCTGCTCGTCTTGAGAGCTGCAAAAGTGTGTTTTGAATTTTAAAGATTATCTCTTATCTCGCCTTTTTTTTTCTTTTTTAAAGAGGAGACCACAAATTCGTAGTAAATATGGCAGCTCATTGTTATATAACGTCCTTCTTCCTGTGTTAATGATAATTACTTCCCTCTTGCTTCTCGTCTCCATAGTAGCATCTTGTTTCTCAGCAACCAGGAGACGTTCCAGTCTCACATTCTAGAGAGGCAGAAGGTCAACCAGTGCGAAATGGCCCTTTAGAAACAAAAGATCAAAGGAGCTGCCTGTTTTCAATTATTCAGAATATTTATTATTAATTGGTTGTCGTTGAATTGTTGTTGTTGGTAGGGGATAAGAGCTGGCAGGAAGCTGGGCATTTTAGCATGTGTCTGTAAAGCCATAAATGAGACAACTATTTCAAGGTGAAACACTTTTTCTTGGGACATCGTTCTACAGTGAAAGTAGACAGCTTTGACTGCCTTGAGGCCCCTGGAGACATTTGGTAGCTAACTGAATGCGAAGTAAGGCCTTCACTTAAAGCAAGGTGGTGTATACAGTTGCAGCAGTGTGTCAGTGAAAGAAAATAAATGCAGCAGGAGGTAGCATTTGATATTACCGTGGTTTGTTTTGGACTTAAAAGCATATTTCCTGTGAGCACCCTTCTTCCGTGATCTCCTACCTGAGCACCTTGGGGGACTCGAAAACTGTGCTGCAATTCAGAGACGTCTGGGTTCTATACAAGGATATAAAACCCACCAGGTATACAGCGTTTGAAGGACGTAAATTTAAACTCAAGGATAAAGTTATTAATTGTAAGCCTTCTTGGTAATGTTTTATCAAAAGGATGGATCTAAATATTATACCTAAATAAATAAATGCTGTATTGTTCCTTATTACAGTGTGTAATATGAGTTGTGAGTTGCAACCAATGAGTGTTTTGCTGTGGCTGCTGCTGCTGCTGTTTGGAAACTATCATGTTCTACCACAGTTTGTTTTATTTCAGGGAATCTGCTTTTCTTCCTGTCTCCAAGGGTAATAAGATGGATTTGGATCAACAAGGTAAGTATGAAATGCAGTTGCTTCTTTCCAACTGTAACTTGAAGTCCTAAGGAGACCTCTTATGCATCACCAAAACAGAGTGATGCACTTTATTTGCATAAAGTGTTCATTTACTAATTTATAGAGAGAGGATGCAAATTTAGAAATAATTGCTATAATTTAAATAGAAATGCAATACTTCTAACCTTAGTAAGGAAGGCTGTGACAAGGCTGGGCAGTGGCTCAGTCCGCAGTCCACTGTTGATGGGGCAGCGTCAAGGCCCCAACTCTCCTTTCTTAGGGCTCTTTATTTTTCAACCAGGCTTGGACTGGGCAGCCCTTCAAATAGACAATGGCTTCAGATAGAGGATTGCCTTCAGATAGTGGATTGTCTTAAGGCGACGTATGGTCACCTTAAGCTGGGCTTTTAAATAAAACACAAAATAAAGGACGTGGTTATGGTATGTGTGCATTTTCTTCACAGAGGCTTTGAATGCTATTCAGAATTCTGTGTACAGAACAGCCCTGAAGCTCCGTGCTGTGCAAAGTCTATGCCAACGTGAGTAGTACAACAGAGACAGGATCAGGCCACTTTCTGAACAACTTGAAAGGAGACAAGTTAAACATTAAGAGCTCCATCACACCTACTTTTTTTAATCTGGTTTCCATCCGCAGTTTCCCCCTCCGTTTCCTTAGTGAGTCAAGCGCTGGGCACTTCCGCATCTCTGCATTGCATCTTTTCACCTGGAGCGCTACTATGCTGGCGAAATCTACCGCACTGCCACCTACGTTCCAGTTAATTATTTATTTTTAAAAAAATATTTCTTTATTTCTGTGCCAATGCAATAGTACAGCAGCCTGAAACTGCGCAATTATGGTAAAACAACACACTATACTTCCACATATGATCATATTAAACAAACTTCAAGGAAGGGAGGCCGTTTATAGGAAGCAGAAAGGAGCGCATGGGCCGAGACTGTTGCTGTCTTTTGGCTTGGGAAAGGTTTCCAGGGGAAGAGGAGTGAAGGTTTGTTTTGCTTGTTTCAGAGGGTGGGCAGATGAACAATTTTAATTAATTTCTTTTGTAAAGCTAGTCAAGTCCCCTCCTTTGCTCCAAGTTAACCAAAATGCTTACATCTTGCATAATTTTTAAAGAAAAAGAGATCAAACTTGGCACAGTGGAAGCTCTTAAGGAGGACTTTAGCCATGCCAAGTTTGAATCAGATCGGTTCATCCCTTGATTTTTAAGGAATTTTTAAACTTTCCCTCCTTAAACCGTTTTCCTGGTAGTCCACCAGTGCGAAAGACCACCTGTTGATCATGCGAAGCTGTGCATCTCCAGTTCATAAAACAGAGATCTGCTGTTCCCTTACTCAAGAGTAAAATTTGGGTTACGTTGGGGGAGGCCTTTGAAGCAAACACTGAGTGTGGAAAGCTGAAGTTTTAAAAAGTGCCCTTTGATCTTTTGGAGTTCCATGGGTGTGACTTTGGAATGGATTTGTTGCTTTATTTTTCAGTCGATTTGGTCGATGCCTCCTTGATTCAACACATTCTGCCAAACCACCAGTGCCGGGATGAGAAGCAGGACCCGCTCACAGTGAAGCAGCTCTCAAAGCTGCTAAAGGAGCTTTTTGGGAGAGCCAGATTAGAGAAGCCGGGGCAGGTAGCGCCAAAGGCCCATGAACTAACTTTGAGCCTCCTGACTGCTGCATTCGACAGGTGAGAAAAACAAGGTAACTAGGGTCTCATTTTTTGCTGATTTACAACATCTTCTCTGAGAGCCATTTTGATAAGAAAATAACACTGCAGAGCCAGTGGGTGTCTGTTGTTGTGGTGGTGGTGGTGTGTATTCAGCAATTGCATGCTCTGGTAATGGGCACAAAATTTAGCATCCTGAAAATTAATGTTTGAATCATTAAGGGTGCAATCCTGTGCATGGTGGCTAGGGAATGCTGGTTGTTGTAGGGCTTTAGACATGCCAAGTTTGAATCAGATTGGTTTATCCCTTGATTTTTAGGATTTTTTAAATCCCCCCCATAAACCATTTCCTGATACTCCCCCAATGCGAAATTCCACCTGTTTGCATCTGTGATCTATTTTCCTTTTCTTTGAAAATGCAAAGTTGTGCATTTCCAGTTCATAAAGTATAGATCTGCTGGTTCCGTTACTCAAGAGTGAATCTCATTGATTTCAACTGCATTTACATCCAAGTCATACTAAAATCCCATGCATGCTTACCTTTGAGTAAACCCCATTGGACAGAGAGAGACTTAGAATCATAGAATAGTAGAGCTGGAAGGGGCCTACAAGGCCATCGATTCGCACCCCCTTACTTCTGAGTAAACACGTATAGAACTGACTATTAATTGTGTGGTCACAGAGAAGCTTTTTTTTAAAAGTCCAAAACAGCAAACTGGAAAGAAGTGCTCTGCAACCCTATGCTTACTTCTGAGGTCTACTCTGTGTGTGTGTGTGTGTGTGTGTGTGTGTGTGTGTGTGTGTGTGTCCAAAATGAGCCCAATGCTCAGTGGCTATGGAATGCTGACTGACTTTTGGGGGAAGGGAGTGTGTATGTGTTACGGGGGCGCTGGAATCCTGGAAACCGATACTCCACCCTGCAATATTTTACCCTACTGTTCGGAGGAGCATTCAGTGACATCATGCACATCCCACCTAAAGCCTGACATCAGGTAGTGTGGTTATGTGTCCTATGCGGCAGGGTCTTGCTATTTACTGTTTTACTCTGTACAGCACCATGTACATTGATGGTGCTATATAAATAAATAATAATAATAATAATAATAATAATAATACTCTCCAGAGGACAATCCTCATTATGAAGAGCTGTCAGAGGGCAGTCCTCTATTTGAAGCTCTGCAATGCCACCAAGGGAGCACAGTCAGAGATATAACAGTGTACTCTGCACACACACCTAACCTGAAAGAAATGGGCCTAGTTCCCATTGTGGTGCCTGAACTGTACCGGGTCATTAGGGTGGCCACTTATGCATTGCTAAAAAAAGAGGAAATGTATCACACACACACACACACAAAAGAGGACACCAATTTGCATGAAATGTCCATATGCTAATGCACATGTATAGATGCAAATTTAGAAATAATTACAATAACTTAAATAGAAATACAGTACATCTCACCATCACCACAAGGAAGACTATGACCAGGTTGATCTGTGTGCCTGCTCAGCCTCACGTGTGCCCACTCAGTCCAGGTGCTATTTGTTGATGGGCAACTTCAAGCCCCCCACACCCCGGGCTCTCCCTCCTTATTTAAACCAAACTTGGAATTTATCTTTCTCTTTAACTCAGACTTGGTGGCATTACCTCTCCCCCTGCCCAAGAGACTGGAGAGCTAGTCTAGTAGAGATACAAACATTTGGGGTTTTTTTACACATTGACTTGCTGTCATCTGGGATTGTGCCCTCCGGGACAGTCCCAGCACCTATATTACTTCGTCATATAAAATGACAGACAGATAAAGAACTATAACATGAAGACACTGTTGTAATGTAGCCCATGTATCAGCTGTTGACCTTGCTCTTGCATCCAGGGCATGTTATTTTTCTTGTCTTGTAGAAACGGAGTGGGTTTTATCCAGCCTCGATCGGTTGCGGCTGCTCTAATTGCTCTCTCAGGAGAAAACCTGCTTACCAAATATAGAGGTAAGAGGGACGCTGCTTTTCTGCATTCTGCCCCACAGGTTAGGTTCAGAACGCTGACAAAGAGATACCTTTTTTGCCCAATAAGTAGGATGACCATATGAAAAGGAGGACAGGGCTCCTGTATCTTTAACAGTTGCATAGAAAAGGGAATTTCAGCAGGTGTCATTTGTATATATGGAGACCCTGGTGAAATTTCCTCTTCATCACAACAGTTAAAGGTGCAGGAGCTATACTGCAGCTATACTGTGACCAGATTTAAAAGAGGGCAGGGCACCTGCAGCTTTAACTGTGGTGATGAAGAGGGAATTTCACCAGGTTCTCCATATATACAAATGACACCTGCTGAAATACCCTTTTCAATACAACTGTTAAAGATACAGGAGCCCTGTCCTCCTTTTCTTATGGTCACCCTACAATAAGCGAGTCGCGTCTTGCCAAGTGTGACCTCTGCATGTGACGGATCTAAGGGATTCATTGGAATAGAACTTGCAAGGATTTGAATTTGGGGAGGGACTTTTTTTAGTTAGAACCACATTTATACATAAAACAATGTAGCCATTGCCAAATGAGCGAGTCACCTATTAATGTAAGAGCTATGCAACCAAAATACCCTATTAGTCCAAAGAGAAACGTTTAACTCTTGCTTGCAAACTTTGGAGTCAAAGTTTAAAGTCCAAATGTTCCCCTGGGTCACCAAGGTACTGGACACTTCTGTTATTCCTCTGCAGACTACTTTAGTTCCAAAACCTGCCCTATATGGTTTGAGACCACAATACTTGATGGAGCGCCGCCGTGAACAATACAATCACCCTTGGAGTGCCTCCTCCGAGAGAGGTTTAGAGGATAGCAACCAAGGAGAGGACCTTTTTGGTGGTGGCTCCCTGACTGTAGAATGCTCTCCCAGGTGATCCAGAGAGCTTCATGGCTGAACGGAGATTTGAACCCAGGCCTTTCCTGTCCAAATCCAACCTAATCTGGCCCCAAATATATCAGAGTTTTACTGACTGTGCCTTAATTCATCATGTTCCAAATGACAGGTCGTGAAGAATACGAGTTGGAAAATAACTTCCTTGACTTTGCTGGGTTTTTGATTGGTGTTTTCTGATGTTGCCAGCGTTCTTTCAGCTTTACGCAACCTGTGCAGGAAGGGGTTCCAGCCGCATCATTCACATTACTCGAAATGGGGTGAGGAAACTGCTCACTGACTTACTCCAGGTAATTCAGCTACCAGGCAATGTGGGGCCAGAGGGAAGTTGCATCTGCCCTTGTTTGTTTTGAGAAAACTGTATATAACACTAATACATGGATGTAATACTAATAATCACCCAGTAGGGAATCGTGGATTAAGTCAGCAGGCCTATGAGTGGCTGGAGAAATCTGTGTATACAAATAGGGGCTGGTTTCCAATTCCTGCTGTTCTTTCTTCAGTGAAAGTCCTCACTCCCACCGATTGGCATCTAAAGAATCCCACATGTATTGATATGGTACTTTTCTATTTAAAATATTAAATATTAAGCTACTGTGTGTAAAAGGAAACGTGACTGTGTTGTATTGAGCACGTTATACCTCCCCTTCTCATAAAGCTTCATCCCACGTACCTGCTTCCCTCGGATTATCCCCGTAGCGCTAAGCTTTCGCCGTTGTTGTTTTTGCTACCGGGCGACAGCGATCCTTTGCATACCAGGAAGTGAGTTTAAGGGGGGAAATGTAAAAAATCATTAAAAAATCAATGGATGACCCAATTCAATTCAAATTTGGAATGCTTAAAGCTCTCCCTAATATCTATTACTGTGCCAATTTTAGTGTCTTTATCTTTAAAGCTTACGCAGATGTAAGTATTTCTTTAAAATCCTGCTCCTGCGTCCCAGCGGCGGATCGGAAGACACGCTCAAAATGCAGGGGCTAAATACGGCAAATCTTTTTGCTTTATTGCACAATTAAGGCAGGATGCATGGGAGTACTTCACAATCAAAGCAGATTATAAGGTGGAAAACTTCTGAGTCCTTTGCATGCAATTCGCAGTGATTGCACAGTATATCGCTGGTGTGATAAAGCTCATAGTATGTACATCTTTTAATCTGTCTGATCTAATCTCTCTCTCTCTCTCTCTCTCTCTCTCTCTCTCTCTCTGTCTCTGGGGATGTTCCCAGATAGTGGGTTCCTAGCACTAACAATCAGAAGGCATTGTGCAGCTATTCTGTCTTTTCTTCCTTAACAGATCTTATGCAGTAAGTAAAGAGGTGGAAGAAGTAGTGAAAAAAAAATGGGAAGGTTGAATGGGACACTTAGAATCTTTCTACACGAGGCTTTTATTCTGCACTTATGATTGCTCACTTATGGTAGCTTGTGGGTCCTTTACATGACCATCATCCTCCAGGGCTTCTCTCATGCTTTGCAACTATTATCTCATCTTTTTTCCTAATAAGAAAAGTCTGATATTATTTAGAAATGGCAGAATGAGAGTCCCGTGTAATTGCACAATTCTGCTGTACCACAGCACCATCTACTGGCTGTATAATGAAACATATAGAACGACAGGTCAAAGATCTGGGAGCAGAAACCTCAGTAAAGGTGCAGGATGAAAGCCTCATGAAGAAATGCCCCTTACATCTGGACCCCCCCCCCCCATGAAATTATGTCAGTGATGCAGGCCAATAACACGATAAAATCCTCATCTGGATGCACCCTGTGTCTTTCTCATCCAGTTAATATTAATAGCTGTGTTCTACTTAGGTATGATGGATGTAGGAATGTCTGCATCCTAACCATCTTCCAGACAAGCTAGGAAGATGAAACTTGGCATATGTGTAGCTGATTTGCAGGTAGTCATGTGACTGAGTAAAAAAACGCAGAATTTTCAATTTAGAGGTGATTGGCCTTTCCCCTCCTCCCATTCGAAGAATATTGTTCCACCAGTATTGTAAACTAAACTCAGGGTTGCAACTAGAGGGGGTTCAAGCTTTATCTGGGAGACCATTTGGGATTTTCTAAAAGTTGAGCCGTATAAATTTGAGGCAACAGTGTGTGTGTTTTCCTTGTCATTTTCTTAAGTCATTTTCAGGGTGTTTAAAATGAGCTCATTAATTGAATCCCCTTGGGTTAATTAAATCCAAGGGGATTTCCAAACTGCTGCTGCTGCTGTTGTGGTGGTGGTAGTTGTGTTTCCTGTTTATCCTATTCAGAAACGGAAGTGAGATAGAAAAATAGGATGTGCAGATGACAGAGGAGTAAGATTTAGGAAGGAAGAAGCAATGTTATAAGATAGGACAAACATCTGGACTTCCAAGAAGCATCCCAGGTTTCAGGACATGCAGGATGAGAGGAGCCTCACTGATACTCTTGAGACAGCCATTTCCCTTCTCCCCTAGTACACACCCACATTTTGATGTTTACCCATATTTAACCTTTTCCTATTGCCTTTAATTAAGCATTGTGATTGCATCCATCTTTTGTCAAAGGGTTCTGGTAATGGTGCATTTCTCCTTCCACTGCAGATCCTGATCGTTGTGGGAGAAAACCGCCATCTCTCCAATGTGGAAATTGCAACATGCAGTTGTTTCAGTGGGGTACGTCAGGGCATCTCTACATTAATGAAAAAGCCTGCCTCCTTACCAGGCTTTCTTTTTCTCATTTATTTATTTATTTATTGCATTTTTATACCGCCCAATAGCCGAAGCTCTCTGGGCGGTTCACAAAAATTAAAACCATTCAAAGTATAAAACAAAGAGTATAAAAACATGATATAAAATACAATATAATTATATTGGTTATTAACAGGGACTGGCCGGCGAGATCACATTACGCCAGTCCTTTTACAACTTCATTGGCTGCCAGTCCAGGTCCGGGCCCAATTCAAAGTGCTGGTATTGACATTTAAAGCCCTAAACGGTTTGGGGCCAGGTTATCCTTCGGCAGCGCGGACTGCGGGCGGGCTTCTCCGGGCTCCGTTTCCCTTTAGCCAGCAGGCCCTGCGAGAGCTCCCAGCAGCGGGGCTGGGTCGTGGGAGGGAAGAGAGTGGACGGGCGAGGAAAGGGGTGGGCGCCTCCCACGCCCCCGGGACCGCGCAGGTGCCGCCGCCGCCGCCCCTTTCCTCGCCCGTCCGCTCTCTTCCCTCCCATGACCCAGCCCCGCTGCTGGGAGCTCTCGCAGGGCCTGCTGGCTAAAGGGAAACGGAGCCTGGAGCAGCTCGCCCGCAGTCCGCGCTGCCGAAGGACGCCTCCTCCTCCGCCTCTTCTGGGGACGATTAAGGTACATGCTACACGAGCGTTTTCGGGGTGCCCTCAAGTGGCTTCGGGGCGCCTTCGGAACGGTGTGTAGACAGGGCCCTGTTCATGTTCTAAAGCAAGGGTGGGGAACCTCAGTCCTGTGGGCCAAATCTGGCCCCACCTGACATCCCAATCTGGTCCTCTGAGGTTCCCCACAAGGCCACCCCCCTGCCCCTGGTCCCCCCCTTCCCACAACTACACATTGTTTGGTTTCCTGTCTTTTTTGCCATTTCCCCCATTCTAAAAGGTTGAAAAGCCTCGGGAGACTGGCTTAGTTACTGGCAGTAAGAGCTTCAAGCTACGATAGGCTGGTATTATTATTATTATTATTATTATTATTATTATTATTATTATTATTATTATTTGTATTGTTGGCCCCTGGCCCCCAGGGCTGGTGCCAGACTATTTTGCGCTCTAGGCAAGGCGAGCTACTTGCACACACACACACACACAGTTGCCAACTTTGATTCAGTTGTCTAAGAAGAGTTTCTGAACTATTATATTTTCCTTTTATTATGTTTTTTTCTTAAAACAGCTAATTTGTATAAACCTGTGACCCTTAAAGAGCCGTACTGCGCCCCTCTGAGGTCTGTGCCCTAGGCAGTTGCCTAGATGCAGACTCTGAGTGCTTCTCCAAAGTGGAACTCAGCCTTGGGGCTGAAAAAGATTCTTCAGCCCTGGATTAAGGATTTTGCAGCTAGAGATAAGATTTAAGCACAAGCTCATAGGCTACTACTGTAATCAATCCTACTGAAGAGCCAGACTTGGCATTACATCTTGAGATTGAGGCCGAAAGGCCCTGTTTAAACTGAAATGACCTTCCAGGTTCTGAACTCCGCAGTTGGTGAAGAGAGATTCCTGGCTTGGCTCCAGTCTGAACCCGCCGTTCTCCTCTGGCTCCCCACCTGCTATCGATTGTTGGCAACAGAAATGGTCACCCACCAGGTCAAGTGCAAAGTTTGCAAGAGCTTTCCCATCACTGGACTCAGGTATGTTGCATCATCACATTGCTTTTCTTTGTCTTTCAGTAATATATGGAGACCGTGCTCAATATCATGGACTGTTTACGCTTGCTAACGTGGAATCTCTGGCCTGGTTCGGACAATGTATCAGGGTAACGGAGGGGGGAAGAGGCAACTGACCGTTTGTTATTTTTCCGGCACTCCCCACATGACATGTTGCACCTCCCCCGTTGCACGGCTGTTTGAGGGTTCAGGTATCGTTCTTGCTTTTCGGGGGTGGGGGGTTCTGTCTGATGACTTCTCTGTGAATCAGTGAGTGAGCCAGGAAAAGTATCTTGGTCTCCTGAAACCTGTTTTGGTGATATACCCATTAAACTCTGCTATCGAGAAAGCAGGAGAGCTTTTTGTCTTTCTGTGCCTCTCCTGAATGCATGGACAAACACATTCATACATTTTAAGATTTCCCGAAGTGGACATTGTAGACGAAGGCTGGAGTCAATCCAACTTTCCTGCAAGGTAGGCCCCGGACCAAACGTCCTGTTGTCCCTGGCCACCCCTCGCCCTCGCCCTTTCCCCAACTGGGATGAGCCAGAGATTCCTGGCATAAAACACACACACACTCAGCTTAAGGGCCAAAACAAGTTTAATACCATTCAGCTAAAACTAACCCGTAAGGTTTTGGCCAGAGGTAGCAGCAAATAGGAAAGGAAGGAATAAAAGGGCGGGAAGGAAGGAAGAGGGTTAAAGGAGAGATTACAAAGGGAGACGGTACTAGTAGCCAGCGCTCCATCTAAAACCTGCAAACACACAACCCACCCCTAGCCATAAAAGCGGCTAGCCTTGTCTGAGGAAATCCAGACATTTTAAATAAACAAAAAGTCCCTAGCTTACTCCGAGCAGCCACCCCAGGCTGCTTTTGGTGTTCTTCCTCCAAAACCAGAACAGAAGATTCTCATCCCAAACAGGATACCCTTTTTATCCCCTTTTGGATTTAGGGCCCCATGACCTCGCTGAACCATCCCCTAGCTCGGCCTGGCTCTTACCAACCCTCCCTTCTTAGGGAGGGCTTTGCCCTCTCTCTCACAACTCAACCCAATTATCCTAACGACCGACCGTGGAGATAACCTGCAGGTGCGAGGCCCAATCTGACCTTGGAGTCTCTGCGCCTAGAGTTCCACACTCCCACCTCCACTTAACATACCATCATGGCTACACAACACATACCAGAACAGATACAAAGCAGAAAGAATAATACAATTAAAAAGCCAGTACACTTAAAGAGCCAGTACAGCCCATAAACCAGCAAGGCCCCATGTCCTTCACAGACATCTGACTACTTGTGTAATGGAAAGACTGGCAGGATATGAGAAAGAGATGAACAACAGCCGCCTTTCTTTCTGGATAAAAGGGAACTGAGTGTATAAAAGCTAGGCAGGGCTTACGAGGGTTTATCCTCCAAACTGGTTTTCTGTGTCAAGTCTTGACCCTAAGACATGTGAAGCAATAACATCGTACCTTTGTGCATTTGCAGAGTATACCACTGAGTACCATCTTGGTTTAAATCAAACTTTGTGTCCAAGAGAGTATACCCTAATGTAGCCTCCCCCAACCTAGAACTTTCCTATGTCAGGCTTTGATTGTGTGCTCATGATTCCTCACTCATGGTAGCTTGCAGGTCCTTTGCTCAACATCCAGGGGTTCTCCCATGCTTTGCAACCATTACCATGTGTGTGTTTTCCTAATGAGGAAAGTCTGGTATTTTCCTCAATGGTGTTACAGAGCATCATGAATTTGTACAATTCTGCTATACCAAACTGCCACCTAGTGCTTGTGTAATGGAATATATAGAAAGGCAGAGAAAGAGGGGGAGGGAACCAAAGCACGTGTAAAGGAGCCGATCTTAATCCTGCAAAGAATCCGGAAGCAATAGCTTTGGTAAAGGTGCGGAAGTAAAGCCTCCTGGATAAAAACTTCTAGTGTCTGCCTGATGTTTTAAACTAAAATTCCAATCATCTCTGACCATTTGCCATGCTCACTGGCTGGTGGGAGTTGTAGTCCAAAACATCTGGAGGACACCAGGTTGAGGGAGGATGCCCAAAAGGCTATTCCTCTGTAATTGCTGCAATTCATCTTGCCTTCCCCTTTAGCAGGAAGTTTTTGAAGAACTAGAAATTAGGCTCTTGAGAAGCAGAGACAACTGTGGGAGGCAATATTAGCTCATGGGATGGCAGAAACTCACATTCTTATTTGCCACATTAATTGTATTAATCAGTCGACTATACTTTAAGGGTAAATGGAAAGGGATAAAGGCCATTTGTGCTCAGAGACTAAGGCGCTGTTCTTATAATGCCACAAATAGTTATTGTTCCACTATGGCAACACTCACTTGCATCAGTTGTACCTCAAATATTTTGAATGTTTTAAATAATGTGTGTTGCTATATGTGAGCAATTCTGTATTTTGTAATGGTCTTTGTGCTACAAACAAATAAACTATTCATTCACTTGCATCAGTTACCTCTCACAAACACACTTATTTTGGTTTTTTTTGCTCACTAAAATCAGGGTTCACATGACATGCTAAGCCATAATTTTTACTTCAAAATGCTTAACCACCGTTGTTTAGTGTGTCGTCTGAACAGGGTCATACTGTACTTCCCAACATGCATTGCAGTCATTCAGCAAGTGAAATGCAAGTTGAGCCGCCAGCCTGGTTTATAGCTCTCCCTTTTTAAAAAAAATAAAAATAGCTGACATACATTTATACTTCCTCCTTACCAAAACAAACAAACACTTCACAGACATTTAAACACACACACACACACACACACACACACATTGCACAGTTGTTCCAAGAACTGAGGGGCAATGTGTTGGTAATACAAGAAGCCCAGCTGGCTTTTCCCCATTCAAGTTTCCCCCACCCGTGAACTTGCCCCGGGGAGACAAAAATGCATGTGTGTGTGTTCACAGGTCAGCCCCACTCCATAGAACTCCTACAAAGTTACCCCTTCCTCTCTACAAACTCTTATGTCTTCATGAATCCCCTGAGTGAGTTGGGATTTGAACTGAGGTACTATTTGGTTAAGTGCATTATTTTTTTTTGAGTTACAGGTTTACAGACATTTGATTTAGCCAGTGCCGTTTACAGGTCCGGAAGCTCAATTGTCCCAAGGACTCTAGTTCTGAATTAGAGCAGGCAGAAATGCCTTCACTTCCTTGGGATATATATTTGGCACTAGTACTTGTAGGCCGCTTAATATAATAAAATCTCTAAGTGGTTTACGTACGAAAATATTTAAAAATCACCAATGAAAGTAAATATATGTAATACAATATTACACTGAAAAAAATCAATGTATACAACAGCAAAGATAAGATAAAAGGAGTCATTCAAATGGAGCAACAGCATGATTAGTTACAAGGCAGAGGAAGATGACATACACAAGTTTGTCTTCAGGAGGCATTTAAAACACACAACATTTTCTGTTTGCTGAACAGCACAGGGTGGGCCCCACAACTGAAAAGGCCCTGCTTCTAAGATGTTATGTGGTGACATTCTGCTTATTGTGGAGAGCCCAAGAAGGCCTCCTCTGAAGTTCTTTAGAGGTCGGCTGGGGGCTGCTAAGCATCCTGGTCCCGAGTTATTTAGGGCTTTGTATGCCAACAACAGAACCTTGAATGGGGCTCCGTACCTGATAGGCTGCTAGTGCAGTGTAATGTGTACATATATAAAAACCTCCTTTGGTGTTGGTATTATTTGGATGTTCAATGAATGAGCATAGCCATTTCTGTAAAGTTCCCATTGGCGAATTTGATCTTTTATGAGCCTCGTGTGGTGCAGAGCAGTAAAGCAGCAGTTTCTGCAGCTGAAACTCTCCCCACGGCCTGAGTTCGATCCCAGCGGAAGCTGGTTTCAGGCAGCCGGCTCAGGTCGACTCAGCCTTCCATCCTCCCGAGGTCGGTAAAATGAGTACCCAGCTAGCTGGGGGAAAGGTAATAACGGCCAGGGAAGGCAACGGCAAACCACCCCACTATAAGGCCTGCCAAGAAAACGTCAGCGAAAGCTGGCATCCCTCCAAGAGTTAATAATGACTCAGTGCTTGCACGAGAGGGTCCTTTCCTTTTCCTGGGGTTCTTTTATTAAAAAAAAACATTTCTGGCCAGGTATCGTTGTCTGAAGTGCCTGAACTTTGACCTTTGCCAAGTCTGTTTCTTCACCGGACAACACAGGAAACCCCACAAGAAGTCTCACCCTGTGATGGAACAATGCGTGCCAGTAAGTCATGGATTTGTTCACTTTTTAGCTGAGCCACTTGTGAGTTCGCCCTTTCGAACTAGGGGGATTCAGTTGTGCATGCTGGCATATTAACTTTCTTTATGTAAAGGAAAGGTAATTTCCTTAGAAACACAAGGATTGTACTTTAAACGTCCATTCCATTGTTATTTTATTCTGTGTCCAATATCTGTTTAATAAAATTGTCATAGGAGCTCTTCTAAAAGAAGCACAAACAGATCTTGAGTAGCTCTTTACCTTGAGTAACTCTTTAAGGTTGTGACTTAAGCATACTTACATACTTATAGGCTTATGTAGTAATAGAACTGAATGGGACTTACTTCTGAATAGACGCAGCTAGGATTGCACTGTTAATATATTTTCCATGAAAATCAATGAAACTTCCACATAGTTCCCAATCCAGCAAGGGAGGTCCATGTGCAGAAGTTTCCATGTGTGCAGCAGCTGTGCATTGGCATTGCAATACTTATTTGAGACCCAGGCCGGATCTACACTACTGCTTTAAAGCGCTGTTATAAAGTGCTTTAAAGCAGTAGTGTAGATCCTGCCCCACTTAACTGGTTGGATGTGCCACTTTTGGTGCAGAATGAGGATGTGCAGTGCCCTGCAAAGCTGCTACGTGATGCAGGAACCAGTATATTTTGATTTCTCAAGTGATTCGGTGGAAGGGCAGTGGATCAAGAACAACTGTAAACCCCACACTCCTTTATTATGGTGGCATCTAGTGGTAGCTTCATTTATGGTAATCAAATGCTTTTTCTTAAAAGCCCTTTACCTAGTGGTAACACTAGGGTGACCATATGAAAAGGAGGACAGGGCTCCTGTATAGGAGTTGCATAGACAAGGGAATTTTAGCAGGTGCCATTTGTATATATGGAGAACCTGGTGAAATTCCCTCTTCGTCACCACAGTTAAAGCTGCAGGAGCTATACTAGAGTGACCAGATCTAAAAGAGGGCAGGGCACCTGCAGCTTTAACTGTTGTGATGAAGAGGGAATTTCACCAGGTTCTCCATATATACAAACGACACCTGCTGAAATTCCCTTTTCGATTACAACTGTTAAAGATACAGGAGCCCTGTCCTCCTTTTCATAGGGTCACCCTAGGTAACACCCAGGTTCTTCGTTTTGTGTTGCAATTGCTGCCAAGTAGTAACAGACAGATTAATTGCACACTCCTTGCTGCAAAGGAATGTCTGGTTGTCCAAAAGTGCAAGGCAAAGACCAAAAAAAATAAAAATTCTTACAATGTTATGCTCAGCATGGTTACTCAGAATCAACTCCCACTGCATTCAGTGGGGCTTGTTCCCGGGTAAGTCTGCCCAGGATTGCACCCTTTAAATATTCCAGAGGCAGAGCAATCGCTTTTTTAACTAGAAGATCACATAATATTAAAGGGTGTTATGACTAAAGAACGAATGAACAAAATGTTTGCCTAATTCTGCTTGAGGAGGGAGACTTAATACAAGCTCTCAGTCTTATACGGGAGCTAGGTAGTTTGTATCAGGTTTACCAGCCCAAGGACTGAAGACACAGCAATCATCCTACAACAGTAGAACCATGTTAAAAATGTATTTTTAATACCTCATGATGAAGTTTGCCCAAGCTCAAATTGCATCGAGACTACTTGGCACCTTACATTAAAAGAAGTTTGATAGCCACTGACCCTTTTCCTCTAGCCTTTTCCCAAACCCGGAGGTCCTGCCAACCACCATTATATCAACCTTGTCTGGATTCAGCTTCTGTCATCAAGTATGTTGCTTTTCTATTTTCTTGTGGGGAGAAAAGAGAGACAATAGCACAGTTGCATCACCCACTACTGATGCCTTAACTTTTTCAATCAGGGCTTCTCTGTATCCACCTCCCTTTTCCATGGTTGTGTCATTTGGGCAGGTGTCGGCAAAGGACAGCACAAAGCTATTTTTCCGCACCATCCGGAACAATTTACTGCAAGGGCGTTGCGAAAGGAAAGAAGCTCTGAGAAGAAAGGCCTTGGTGGTGGTGGGAGATGCAGGCCTCTCTACCCACAGCCAAGCACTGTGAGCGCATCATTTTATATTGGGTATTTTTGCTCCAAAGCTGCCTGTATCATGTGTATTATGCATCTCTAAAGCAGCCATCTTCAACCCCGTTCAGCCCGTGGGCCAAATGCGATTTTGGAAAAGCTCTCAAGGAGCATATTCCAGTGGTGGGCAAGGCCAAAGGATAAAGAGGTAAAGGCCCCAATGCCCCAAACCCTCAAAATACCAGCATCTATTATAGGGTAATCATATGAGTGGATTTCCCTGGATTTGTCCAGGGTTTTGCTCTATCCTGGGTGTCGAGGGATTTTCTATAATGTTCTATAATGTCTGGAAATGACATGCTTTACCTTTTAAGGCCCCGACTGGCGCAGAGGAGGGGATGCCCTTCTGTATCTGGTGAAGAGGACAGGGCTCCTGCAGCTTTAACTGTTGTGATGAAGAGGGGGCTGCGTGCGTACAAATGACACCTGCTGAAATTCCCTTTTCTATGCAACTCCTAGTTTAGAGAAGCCCAGAAACTGTGCTGCTCACTACATCTCCGCACTTGGAAATGGAACGCAGAGGTGGAACATAGACTAATCCCTGCCGCCTCCTTCTTGCAGTCCCTGCCCTGTTGAGGCCATCGCTTTAGCACGGCCTGCACTGCCGAATCTGATCCCCGCAGGGCCTACTTCAGACGTACAGCTGCACAGTCCTTTTGATGCCAAAGTATCCCAGGCACAGCAGATGGAGAACGGCAGCAGTTCACTAGGTCAAGAAAAAGCACCCCGTCAGGTAATTAGTGCTGGAGTCATAGTGCTCCTCTAAATACCAGGCCAGTGTTGTGTAGGAGTGATTCTGTAGCCTTCTCAGCTGCAAATGAGGGGTGAGGCCAATCTGGTACAGTGGTGCAGTGGTTAATCTTGAAGTGCAGGCACTCATCATGACCATTCCTGCCTGTCTCATAACGTCAGGCAGTGGCCCACCCAGTCCTGCTCTGCCCATTTGTGCATTTTGAGTACAGTACAGAGTTGAGCTAGCTGCCCAGCAGCATTTGGCCTGTTTTGCTGTCTGCCTGCTCTCTCCATTGCAGCGCAAGGCCGGGCCCTCCCCCCGCTCTCTCTCTTTCCCCCCCACAGGCACTTGCTTCCCTGAAGGTGGAATTGGCTAAAGCGCAGGAATCCATCAAGGCCCTTCACCATCAGAGGAGGTGGGTAGCTGTGGTCCAGGGCCTTGAGAGCCGCGATGTGTGAAACGTTTAGGATCCATAGACAGGAGAGAACATAATCCTGAAGCGTAGGGGGAAAAGGTCACCCGGTGGGTGGTTTACTTTTCCAGTGTTAGGGAGTGTTTATCTCTGCATCTGTGCCTCTGCTTTGTGGCAGAGAAAGGATCATGGCTGGCGTGGAGGCTGGGGGGCGCGCGCAGTGGGGTCTGCACTTATCAATCAGATTCAGCTGCTAGATTAGAGAAGTGGGCGACACATGCATCCGGTCTGCCTCGAAGAGCTAGTACGCAGCGAATCTCTCACTCTTCCACTCAGGCGTGGGGGTGGCAATTTGATTGCAATCACAAGGGTAAAGGACGGGAGCGGTGAGACCAGAGAAAACAGCACGCCAGGACCTCTGGAGCAAGGAAAGTTCCAGGGAAAGTGGCCATTTTCAACCTGCCTTGCTACGAAACAAAGGAGGGGGAACCTGTGTCCTTCTGGATGGTGATGTACTACAGCTCCCATCATCCCTGACCATTGACCATGCTGACTGTGGCTGATAGGAGCTGGTGTCCAACCACATCTCGTGCAGGGCTGCAGAACATCAGACACAGGGGCCAAATCCATCCCTCTGGGGGTCCCCAGAAGCCCACCCCCTTTCCCCCCCAACCACTGATTGTTGGGTGGCTTCCCAGCTGTTGTGCAGTTCCCCCCCCCCCCATTTCGGAAGGTTGAAATGCCCCATACCCGAGGCTTAGTTGCTGTCAGCGTTTATTTATTTATTTATTTTCTGTGTCGCCCAATAGCCGAAGCTCTCTGGGCAGTTCACAATTAGCGCTTTAAGCTGCAATATGCTGGTATTTTGGCCCCGCCCCCCCCTGCAATGTGGCCCCTGAGAGCTTCTCCAAAATGGAATGCAGCCCTCAGGCTGAAAGAGGTTCTGCACCCTTGAACTAGAGCTGCTTCCCCCCCAGCTGGACTTCATCCCCCATCTGCCCCATGGCCAGTGGTCAGGAATGCTGAGAGCTGTAGTGCAAAACATCCGGAGGTTGATGGGGCTTGCTCTAGATCAGGGACGCAGAGGGATGACCTAGAAGGTCACACGTTCCCCATCCTTGGGCGAGAGAAAGGAAAGTCAGCCTGCAATGCACCCTGTGCCGCCACCCCAAGGTCAAGTTAGGAACAGTCCAGCAGCCCTTCAGTGTTTCCATCTGTCTAGCTGAAGGCCCATTGTAGCCGTATAAAGCAATATCACCCGGCCTTCCTTCCTATCATCTGACTATATCCTCCAGGCCATCACATCTCGCTCAGCTGGAGTAGGCCAGCTGGAGAGCAATTGGGAGGTCAAAGGTGCCGTAGCAGCCCAGCCTTCCCAAACATGGTGCCCTCCAGATGTTTTGGACTACAGCTCCCATCAGACCCAGCCAGCATAGCCAATGGTCAGCTGTTACGGGAATTGTAGTTGAATACATCCGGATGTCAACATGTTGGGGATATTTGCTGTAGCCAACCAATTTGGCTACCTAATGGCATCACTGAAGGCAAGCAAAATCCCAGCACAAGGTGATTGCTGTCATTACTAATGGCAGGAGGAGGAGGAGAAATACACATGACGTTGATTGTATAGTTTTGTCCTTCAATGCAGGGAGGAGTTTTTTCTTGACAAATAGCCAGCACAGGGGGCCTAATACGTTTAGGATTTTATAGGTCAAATGGGATTGTGATCCAATATAATAGGAAGCCAACAGAGACAATGCCGCACTGGTGCAATTTGCTCCTGGCAGTCTGTTCTCTGTCAGGAGATTGAGCACCACAACCTGTACCAATTGAAGCTTCTGAAGAGTCCTCAGGGAAAGCACATGCTGGCAGCGTAGTGTCAAGATTACGGTAGCCTAACTGACTTTCATGGAGTCTGGTTCTTTGAGACAATGTTCTCACCTCAGGGGGACCCACACCCACACACCCACACCCCGCTTGGGCTGGCCTCGTTCGAGCCAGGTCCGTGTTTGTGATAGGTCCTTTCATTTGGTAATAACGCTCTGCCACTTTTTTGTCCTGCAGGTACTTGAAGAAAGAGTTGAACAAATGGAAGAGCAAAGTGCAGCTCTTGCATTCCGCTCAAGAAGACAGAAACCGTACACTAGAAGCAAAGCTCCATGAGCTACTAGCGAGCCAGGAGAACCTCCGTTTGGAGGTTCAGGAAATGAGGCTGGAAATTCAGGTACGCAAGGATGGGTCAACAGGCCCTTTGGCTGTCGAGAGAAAATTCACCCAGGTGGCAACCCTGACACAACACCTTTGTAGGCCAAATGGTTTTGTCCCTCGCCAACAGGAGTTTCCCTCCCTGTGCAGATAGTAGCTTTGAAAGGGCAGGATTTCCCTTTGGACTGTTAACAGGGAGGGGAAAATGAAACTCCTGCTCCCCTTCCAGCAAGGACCAATCCTGATCAGCACCCCACAAATGATTAGATGAACGTAAACATTAGAGGAATATCAACATTCGAGGAGCATAGCTAGAAGCCATTTCATTGGAAAAATGCTGCAGGGGGATTTTAGTTCTCTCCTCATTTGGCGTCCATGAGCACATGCTTCTGAGCTCATCGTTTTAGCCCAGGGATGGGAACCCTCCAGCCCACTGGCCTAATCCAGCCTGTGGAGGTTCCCCACCTGGCCTGTGGTGACCTGGGCTCCTTCGGCAGCTTCCTTCCCAAACCCTGTAGGCTAGCGGGGACTTGGGAAGGCTAGCAGGGAGAGGAATTCCCACTGTTCTCTCCAAGCAGTGATCGCTCATCTTTCTTTTACAACATGCTTAGAATGTCCCTAGAGCTGGGAAGAAGCCCTCGAAGGAAAGGAATTTTCAGGATGGATCAGGTTACCTTCCATTAAAGCCCAGCCATATGAAATATTCAAAGTGCAAGTCTTTGGATCTGCCCTCTGCTTGTGTTGAAAGGAAGGGGCCTTTTGAGCCACAGGCTGGTCTTCTCAGCAGGAAGTCAGGATCGCCAGAGATCACACGGAGGTCAGAATTGCTCCAAAACTCCAGCCCTGAAGTTGCACACAATGAAAGCCCCTCGGGAAGGTTTGTTCCTATAACAAATCCGACTGGAGATCTAAAGCCTGAAACAAACAGGAATCATCTCAGCAGTGGCATTAAGATCACAGGCCTTCCCTGCCCCATTGCAACAGAGGCACTACTTAGTGAGAGGCAGATGGAAGAGGAGGAGGAGGAGGAAGAACTGCAGCAGCTAATGAGGAAATTGAAGGACGCGCTGTCTTTCCAAGTGCGACCAGGTAAGAATTCCTAATGGGACACCAAGGGGCTTGATTTGATATCTGGCTCTGCCTTGGGATCTGTTTTTTATGCCAATGTTACTCAGGCCTGGGATACACAAAGTAAAAACGAAAGAGAGGTTCTTTACTGCCCCCTGGGTAACTGCAGTCAGTCCCCCTCAGTTGTGGAATAGGATGGTGGCAGCATGCTCAGCCTCTGCTGTTTCAGCCACTGCAAAAGGAGTCAAGGGAGTGACGTCTCGTAGCCAAGCCAAGAGGCTTCCAAAAATTGAATCAGGGAGGTATCACAGCGGAGCCTGTAGTCCTCAGGTGTTGAACCCTCTATTCAGCTGGCAGGCCGGATTCCATTGTGGGGAAGCTCTTGAGAGCTGCATTGCAGTGGTGGGTGGAGTCAAAGGTTAAGGGGTGGGACCAAAATGCCAAAAATGCCAGCATGTTTTATCTTAAAGCCCTTGCTGCCCATAGCTAAGCCTCAGGAGAGCCCTTTCAGCCTCCCAGAATGGGGTGAGGGAGGTTTACGAGCAAAAGCCGGGGACTACCAAATGATCAGCTGTCGGTGGGAAGGGGGTGGGGCCAGGGGAAGTGGGCGTAGCCAGTTCTGCACCACCGCTGTAGTCCCTTAGAAGGCCCGTTAACAAGGGGCCCGGTTTACTTCGGAGTCCCGGCATCAGTTTCGGTGAAACATGTTTCCAAGTAAGTACAATCCACCAGAAAGTTCTCCTGGGCCGGATCTACACTAGTCTTATACCGTTGCTAGTGTCCCTTTCTAACGTGGTTCTCTGTACCGGTTCTCTGTAGCTGTAACGTTACTGCAGGGCACATTGTTAAATCCTTTCGTTGCTGGGTTTGCTCCGTCCACTGCCTGCCTCATTCCTAGCCAGCAGAGCAGGTCAAGTCATAAGCACACACAAACTCCCTCCCTCCCAAAACATCTTAACACAAGTCCCAGGGAATTGCCTGAACGCACAGGAGCCAGCCATGTTGTTGAAGCTAAGCAGGGTCGGCTCTGGTCAGGGTTAAGATGGGAAACCAAATTGAAAAGTTTTAGCAGCAGCCGCATTTAAGCCCCGCTGGTCATGAGTTTTAGACTTTGGACCCTTGTTAATTTTCCTGCAGGGAGCTACAGCTCCTTTGCAAAGAGGGGGGAAATGTTTTTTTAAAAAATCATAAAAAATCAACCGATGACCCAATTTGATTAAAATTTTAAGGCAGGATGCATGGGAGTACTTCACAATAAAAGCAGATTCTAAGGTGGAAAACTTCTGAGTCCTTTGCATACAATTGTCAGTGATTGCACAGTATAAGGCTGGTGTGATTTATCTGCTGTAGCAGATAAGATAGCAAACGGGGCGAAGGAAGGAGAACAGGAAGTGGGCGGAGCAAACTCAGCAGCTCTGGGTTGCGAGAGGAAGATTACCGGTATAAGGAGGCACATGAATCTGCAGCCACGCTGGAACTAAGAAACAGAACTTGTAAGTATGACTCATTTACAACGTTGGAGACCCAGGGTCACGTGACACTATGCGTCACAGTAACCCATTCAAAACGTTAGAATAACACCAGTGTAGATTCTCACCTGTGGAAACTGCATTGGAATACCTGACTCCCATTCATTCCACTGAAACTCTCATAGGAGAACTTTGTGCTGGACTGTGGCTTGAGTGCTCATCCTTAAAGCCCTCGTTCCAGAGAAATCTATCGCAATGAGTGATCTAGAACTGGTCCAGACCCACCTGGGACTCCCAAGATGCAACATGGGACTCACTTTCACAGTTTTCTCCACGCCCAACGGGGCAGGCAATGGCTTTGCTGCAAACCCTCTAGACCAGCCTTCCTCAACCTAGGGCGCTCCAGATGTGTTGGACTACAACTCCCAGAATGCCCCAGCCAGGCTGGGGCATTCTGGGAGATGCAGTCCAACACATCTGGAGCGCCCCAGGTTGAGGAAGGCTGCTCTAGACTGATCTCGTGAGCCACTTTTGGCTTGCGACCCACCGGATGAAGACCACGGATCTAGAAGAATGTCCTTCATTTCATGTCCAATGCGGCAGTGCTACTCACATTTGCATTCTTGGATGTTGTAGCCTTTCAAGAATTCATTAAACGCCACTCATCACAATTGAGCTGTTTGGTGCCATTATTTTTCACCTTTTAATATTTGCACTGTGGACTCGTTTCCAAAAGGCGCCAGTTTACTCATCCCACCCAATCAATGTAAAAGAGGCAAATGTCAGCCCTTTCCCTGGTGCCCAAATTATTTCTCAAAAGGTATCCGGAGAGTTCACAATCTTTTTGATGTCACAGGGAGTCCTTTTTTCGAGAGTGTAATCACAGCACCCGCTCGTTTATAGGCTCATCATCATATATTTGAATGTATTTCGCTGATCAAATGTGTTATTAAATAGATAACTTATGTAAAGGAGATCGTTACCTTGTCGTGGTGCTGGAGCTTGAGCACCTCAAGGATGCCATGAGCTAAACCGTGAAGGGACACCCAAGACGGGAAGGTCATGGTAGAGAGGTCAGACTAAATACGATCCCTGGGGAAGGTAAATACGATCCCTGGGGAAGGTAATGGCAACCCACCCCAGTATTCTTGCCGTGAAAACTAAATGGATCAGTACAACCAGAGATATGTCGGTATACCATCGGAAGATGGGACTCCCAGGTCGGAAGATGGTCAAAATGCTACTGGGGAGGAACAGAAGATAAGTTCAACTAGCCCCAGATGTGGTGACGCAGCTAGCTCAAAGCCGAAAGGACGGCTAGCGTCCGACGGTGCTGGTGGTAAACGACGAATCCGATGTTCTAAAGATCAACGCACCATAGGAACCTGGAATGTAAGATCTATGAGCCAGGGCAAATTGGATGTGGTTATTGGTGAGACAAACTTGACCTTGGGGGAGCTGGGGGTGGCGACGGCCGACAGAAAGCCCTGGCGTGGGCTGGTCCATGAAGTCACGAAGAGTCGGAAACGACTGAACGAATAAGCAACAACAATGTCGCTTTAGAGATGCAGCGATCTTGTGGCAGTGTACAGCACACAGGAACATCAGCGGAAGCTCTTATGGGCAAAAAATGGCCCTCATTCCTTATCTTTGTCTCATGAGTATATTTTAATTATTATAGATATTTTAAGTATTTTAGATCTATTAGTTTAGTCCCTGAAGGACAGCCTTAGGTCCTGATGATTTGTATTTTAGCTTTGTATTCTGCTAGATCAGTATGTGTGTATCCTGCTTTTGACCTGTG
Source organism: Elgaria multicarinata webbii (assembly GCF_023053635.1). NCBI lineage: Eukaryota > Metazoa > Chordata > Lepidosauria > Squamata > Anguidae > Elgaria > Elgaria multicarinata. Next base: position 22,453,873 of record NC_086172.1, read on the forward strand.
CAGGATTTCAGTGATTTGTTGTGATTTTTATTGATTTACTATAAAGTTTCTAACTGTTGTGCAAGGCCCAGAGAACTAGTTTAAGTGTTTAATTCATACTATAAATATAATAAATAAAGGTACTTAAAAGAAAACTCACCAAGGAGGATTCCACACGTAGAACTGAGGGCGCTTCCATGTGCCCCCAAAGCGATTGTATAACTTGCCTGGAGAAGAGACGAGGAAGAGGCGTCCTTGCCGCTGCCGCCACCCACCTACCTCCTCACCGGCCGGGACGGAGAGCTCGGCGGAAGAAGGTGGGGTGGAGAGCGGAAGAAGCTCTTTACATCAGCTGTGTAATTAGTCTGCATTACGCTGAGACTGACCACCTCGTACACTTTTGAAGGGAGTCTTGGCTTCTGGAGAGAAACTCTTTGCCGTATTGGGCAAAAGGCAGAATACTAATACTACTAATACTAATAATATAATGGCACTCAAAGCAGCAGCTTCTGTGTGGGAAGACAGAAATGCTTATTCCTCCGCCTGCTTATTCAAAAGTAAGGTCAATTGGGATTGCTAGCAGGCAAGTGTATATAGCAGCCTTCTCCAACCTTCAGATGTTTAGGATTACAGCTCTTGTCACCCCTGACCATTGGCCATGTTGGCTGGGGCAGGTGGGAGTTGTAGTCCAAAGCATCTGGAGGGCACTAGGTAAAGGAAGGCTGCCCCTCTCTTCACTGCCTGCCCCTGGTCATGACATCCCCCCTCTTCTCCCACCAATGATGGCAGTGGCTGCAGTGCCCGCCCACTTCTCCCTCCCCTCCCCACTGCTACCGTCTCTTCCCTCCCTCCCCAGTTATGATGGCGGCCTCACTCAGCACTCCTCTTCCTCCCTTTCCCAACGGCGATGGTGGATGTTGGTTGTCATTATCGCCACCCTCCTCCTCCTTCTCCTGTCTTCCCTCCCCAACAATGGCAGCGTGGTGACCACCATCACTCCTTCTCTTCCTCCCCTTCCATGCCACACAGGCCTCTCTTTCAGTGACCCACTGTGAGGAGTCCTTTCTCAGAGCAAGGCCTTGGCGGAGAAGTGGCCCTGGAGAAAGAAGAGTCCCTCATAATGAGGCCTTTTGAGCCAGGCTCTCTGCTCTCCTTTGAGTGGCTGGTGGGGCTCCCTAGAGAGTCTACTTGCCCAATGTCATGCTCTGAGGCTTCCTCAATGTGTGGCCTTAGGCGGGTGGGGCTTGGGAGAGCTCTGCTAGCCATTCTTGCCACAGCAGGAGAGTGGCCAGCATGGCTTTCTGGAGCACCGGCAGCGTGCACCGTTCTCCTGGGAGCAGAATCCGCAGCCCTTTGGGATCAGCCACCTGAGGCGGAGCCTTCACCCTGCTTCAAGGAAGGGCTGGCCCTGTCACCCATCGCTGGCAACTTGGTGTTGCCAGTGAGAGCCCCTGATAAGCAGAAATCACTTGTCCAGAGGGCAGCATCCCTAAGACCATGAAGGCGAAGCTGAGGGCAGATGTGGAATTTTAACCACAATGCGTGGAACAAGTTGAATAGGCTTAAAGCCTTCTACTTTCTTGGGAGTAGTGTTTGTTGATGTGCAAGAAGCATGCAGAAGAATTGTGAAATCACCAGCTAGCTTGAGAATGCCTTTTTATGAAATTGAAATGCTTTGCTTTCCGAAACAAGACAAACCGAGGGTTGATTCATTTTGTGTTTCTCAACTGTATGTTGATCTTTTCCTTCCTTTCCAGGTCAGCCCTCAGTCCTCAAGGAGGGATTGCTCTCCACAGCCGAGCACGTTTGCAAGTCTTTCTCTGATCTCATCAGCCACGTAACCTTGCTTCCAACTGGGAAATGTGAGGATGATGGAACTGCTCCTTCTCTATTGCCTGATGGTCCAAGAGAAAGAAGGTAAACCGTGCTTCACTCTCAAAGGTAGTGCAGCTACTACTTTAGAATTAGCTGGCAGATTTATATCCTGCCTCGTGTGGCGCAGAGTGGTAAAGCAACAGTTTCTGCAGCTGAAACTCTCTCCATGGCCTGAATTTGATCCCAGCGGAAGCTGGTTTCAGGCAGCCGGCTCGGGTCGACTCAGCCTTCCATCCTCCCAAGGTCGGTAAAATGAGTACCCAGCTGGCTGGGGAAAGGTAATCACGGCCGGGGAAGGCAACGGCAAACCACCCCGCTATAAGGCCTGCCAAGAAAACGTCAGCGAAAGCTGGCGTCCCTCCAAGAGTCATTAATGACTCCGTGCTTGCATGAGAGGTTCCTTTCCTTCCTTATATCCTGCAAGTGGGCTTCCATGCAATGCTACACATAAATCCTTCCATACAATCAGGCCCGGCCGCAGGCAGGTCACCACCTGAAGCAGGGTCTGTCGCACACCGCCTCCCCTCCTCCTCTCGGGATCTCTCACGATATCTTATCAGACATGCAGGTGCCCGGTGACTCCTGAGGGCAGCAAGACTGTACAGGCAGCGCGTGGGGCCGTGCTAGGGAACGTAACCTGGCAAGGCAAGGAGGTGCAGCAGGATGTGGCAAGATGGCGCACAGCAAAGGGGGTGTGCGAGTGAGCGGGGGGCTGCTGTTTCTTGGTCCTGCCGGCTGCCTGCATGGCCAAGCAGCAGCAGGTCCTTTTGGGTGGGTGGGTGGTGGGTGGGGGAGAGCCGCTCTGTCCATCCTCCATCCCCTGCCAGCCCCCTCTTCCTACCGGCCATGCAGACAATAGTTCCTATGTTTTTGCGTTCTAATCTTTTCATCACAGCAGCATTAATCCTTCATAGCTTGACATTAACACGTTTGTATAATGCTTCTGTCTCCTGCTACAAGCATTCACTATACCGGTCGTTTCAATCCAGTCAAAGTTAGGCACTTTTCCATCATCTCATTTATTTCAACAAGAGAGTTAGGCCATATATTTAACTCTTTGCCATTTGTATCACTGGTGCTTAAATGCACATAGCTTTGGCTGGATCACAGCCACGGTTTTAAAATAATCTAGGTAAAATAGTCTTGGTTTTAGGAAATGCAGCGAATACGATGTTTCAAACTAGGAATAATTGGCCTGTCTGTGGATGACTGAAGTTCTTGGGTTTGTGGGTTTGTTTTAGATTTCTGAACTAGGCTTCTGAACTGTGAAAATGCCAGTACCTCTTCCTCTGGTTGGGAGTGTGGCGGAAGACTTGACAGGCCTTTGGATAGGACATATTCCGAGCTTGTTCCGCTCCACCCATACCACACCTCCAGTCCACCCATTTCCCCCTCTCTTGAGATCCCATCTTAAAATGTCCGTTACATGTTTTAACAGCCCTTCTTTTTGTGCCAAGGAAATGGAGTAGTTCAGCCAATTTCGCTAGTATATTTCTCTGGCCAGGAAATATTCTCAGCTTCCTGCAGTTTAGTGGTCAGGGACAATATGAGACAGCTTGCTTGGGACAACATACTGCGATAGATGCTCTTTGGATGTCGTGCAAGGGCGTGGTTGGTTCATGCTCACATTGTGCCTGAACGGCTGTCTCCAAATGGATACGGAAGCAGCTTCTGTACCACCGGCTGCCCAGTGCTTGTGAAAGGGTCATTGGCATAACTCTCATACGGAGCAAGGAGTTCGCCAAACCTGTGGTGTGCTATCCACGGTGAGCTTTCAAGACCCGCCCAAACCTTCACCTGCCCATATTTGGGTACTAATAAAGGAAGACCCATAGGAAGGTTTCCCGACAACCTCGGCCAAGGGTCACGCTTGAGTTTCACCACTACAAGTGACTGCTCGCTCCAGTGTGACTGAACCCCATCTGTTGAGTTGGGCTGCCTGGTGACTTTTCTGCCTCCGTCTAATTTGTGAAGTGCTCTGTTAAATGCAAATCTATATTGTCCCTTGCAGACAAGAATCACATCTTGGCTTTGGAAAACACAACGCTGGAACCAGTGGAAGTTAACAAAAAGTGCTTGAAAATGCAACCCACGCTTTCAACCAGTTCATTAATGGATCTCAAAATAGAAATCTAGAGGACATTGTTTTGAATCGTGATGGAATTAACAGGCTAAACTATCTGATTCATATCAGAGAATGACAAATTACTTTGATTGGACCAGATTTCATTCTACAAGCCCTGTATACCCCGTGGTGGCAGTGAAGTGGCATTGCGTCGTTTAGATGACACAGCTGCTAAGTTGCAGCTACCATAGGGTTTTCCGGTGAAACTGCACACAAAACACCCCTCCAGCTGACTGCTTTTCTTTTTAATGCAAGGTCACCACCTTCTTCACGCCATCTGTTGGTGGTGACCTCGCTGTGCCTCAAAGCAGGGGGCGGATCAAGCCTGACGGTAGGTCGGGGGGACATGTGGGAGGACAGGGCAGACTGCACGGGACGGGCTGCGTGAGCTCACTGGCCAGTGGCCCTGCCCAGAAAGCCCGCGCTCCCCTCTGCCGCAGGGATTTCCTGCCCCCACCCTGCAGCAGCGAAAACGTAGGGCTTTCTCCAAAGCGGCAGCAAAGCTGTGCTGTGAAGGCAGCCTCAGGAAGCCTGAAGCAGCAGTTACGTCTCGTATCAACGTGTCCTTAGCCTCTCGGTCTAGAATTAGATCAGTCCCATATTGACTCCACTGGGGCACCTGTTGGTGCTGGCTTAAGGACCGGGCTGCCCAGCCTTCAATTAGGTGCGCTGCAAAGAATCAATGAATATTTCGAAACATCAAAGAGTTATTTGATGCCATGAAGATTTGCAGATTCTAAAAGCCCACCCCGAAAGGATGAACTGTCTCTCCTCTAAGGGCCTTTTTGCCTTTGGCCCCACCCACCGCTGGAATGCGGCCTCCAGGAAGTTCTCCAACATGGAATTCAGCCCTGGGGCTGAAAGAGGTTCAAGGTCCCTGCCCTCGTGTATTATTTGAATCCATATATTCAGTGTAAAGACACACACACACACACACGTATATTATCATACACAGTTCCAGGAAAGGCCACATTTTATGCAGCAGAAGCTGGCCCCAGCTATAAAATCAACAACCTCTGTCTAGTAGCAGCAACAGCCAGTGGCTTCTCCAAGGCGAGAGCCCCAGCCCGATGAATGCCAGCATAACAAGGAAATCTTTTTGACCTCTATGGGTTGCATGCGTTTTAGTTTCGATTTTAGGAGAAGGGTCCAATGGCATGATTTTGATCGTGCCGGCTAGCACCTGAAAGAACAGATGGTCTTCTTTTCCAGAGCTGTACTGGGAAGCCAGTGCAACCTGCTTCTCCATCACTACTCATCCTGTGGGTGATACACATGCAGAACCAATACACTGACCAGCTGTTTATAAATCATGTAGTTTATTAAAGAAACGGAGCTCCTGGGCTTCGGCATGATAACTAACGCACACACACACACACCCCCCTGCAACCCCATCAATATAGGCGACCAGTCCTCCAAGTTGAAAATGAACAAAAGAGATAATTCAGCCACAGTGATTTGCAATTAAGTACCACAGGAAAAATGATAGCAACTTACCTCCCATGAATTTTAATAGGATGCAAATTCACAACCAGTTTTTGCGAGGCGGGTGCGCATTGGTTACAGAGGTAGGCAGCCTGGTGCCCACTAGCTGTTTTGGACCACAACTTCCATCAGCATGGTCAATGGTCAGGAATTGTGGGACTTGCAGTCCAAAACATCGGGAGGGCACTGGTGTACAGCCATTCTTTTTCTATGGGAAACAACTGTAAATATAATTAAAAGGAAAACTCAAATGATAATAGTCTTGATTTAAAACGACAACAGGGGGAGGAGAAGACATCAACGGTACCAACTCTAGACTTCTTTCTTCATTCTTAAGTGTCCAGCAATTCTTCTGAGCAAAGCAGATTCACTCTTGTAAACGTGGGCGCTTATTAAATCGCCATTCAATTCTTTCTTCTTCGGTACGGGAGCCACCTGAATTTGTGAAAAGATGCCTAAATGTTGGGGGAAAGCAACAGGAAAATATTTCTGGTGCACCTCGACATTTTATGTTTCCTGACATGATCAATGTTGTTTCCTGTGCTTTCAAATTTTTCTTCGTTTGATATGATTGATCCTCAGGAGAGCTAGTTAATTGGACAGGAGACATACTTCAAATCGCCCTAGCAGCAGCTTTGTATGCATGAAACTGCTGTTCCTTACATGCAAACCCACAGTGTATACAAGGATTTTCCATTCAATGTTAGAGAGAGATAAAAAAAAAATCAACACTGAGGCCGTGTAATCAACTATTTAACAGGAGTAAGTAATGAAACCCAGTACTTAACCCTAACCCCCACGTACATGCATACACTTCCTTGGGCATTGTGCTAGTGTGACATACACAATATTCAAATTATCACAAAAGCCACTATTAATTAATCTATTAACTGAGCAAGGGGGGGGGGAACCCGGGGCTACAGATAAAATCTAAGTAAGCATGAAATGAAAAACAGCTGGGAAATGAATTGGGGGTCCTGTTATAAATTGTCTTCTTTCTGACACTCATTGACAGACCTGGGTTATATTCTCAACCCTCCGCAGTTTCCCTGTGTGGCCCTGGACGTTTTCCTGTCCTCAGCTCTCAACTACCCTTCTGTCAAAATGAATACTTCACACACAATTGAAACTGTTGTGCAGTTCATATAGAATAAAGAAGTTATTATTCAGTTCAGTTCTACTTCCCACAGTGCTAGATGTTGTTGTTTTTCTCTGTGATGTATTGCCAATTGTTTTTTCTGCTTTTGTTTGGTTAAGCATGGTAGAGAGTGATCATGTTAGATTAACACACACTGGCTTTGTAGTGAAACAATATAGATAACATTTAGATTATCTGCGTTTTTCCCATTTTTGTTTAGGAGATATCCGAACTTGGACACCTGCTGAGTTTGTAGCTTTGGGGGGAAAAACGTTTAAATTTAGAGTAATCTTGAGTCGATGATTGACATGAACACCATTCCCTTACAGTTCTCATTTGTACAAAGCCCACTGTGCCTGGCTGCCATTATTCCCATTTTATAGATGGAGATCTGAGGCTGTGGGATGGTGCAGATGTAATTCTGTCTCCCTGCTCATCATGATTATCACATTGGGAGACAGCCTTCAGCACTTTGCCTCCTGGAGCTAACTCAACCTTCCCTAGTTAAGCACATCGTTGGTACCAATATGAACGATGGTTAACGCTACTTATGATTTCCCTCAGTTCAAGATCTGAGCCCCCAAATTGAAGTCTAAATCATCCACGAAGCATTAAATATAGTCGGAAAGCTTGCAGAATGAACCACTAGTCAGCCCAATAAATTATAATAAGCACCACACACTGGAACAACCTCTGCATATGTCCTGTTGAAGCAGCTGGAAGAAGCAAAGGCCCAACTCCCATTCATTCTGACAGGGCTTGCTCAGGGGAGATTTCCCCGTCTGTCCATCAATTGGACAGCCCAACCTAGTTAGTCCCTGGCCAACAGCTGGTTGGCCACTGTGTGAACAGAGTGCTGGATTAGTCTGATCCAGCATGGCACTTCTTACGTTCTTATCCATGCTTAGATCATTTGATCCCTTCTGAAGCTTGCTATGGTTGGCTTTTGCGTAATTTCCAGCATTCGTTGTCCTGACAAAAGAACGGCACAATAGTTTGGGCATTCTGTGTCACACAACGGGCTCAACTAGGATGAATCCAAGCTGCTTTCAATGGGACTTTCAGTACCATTCTAACCATGGGCAGAAGCAAGTGGAAGTCCACTAACGTGACAAGACTCTCCCCCTCTCATGCCCCCCCAAATATACTTCAGGATTCCCACAACCTTCTGGAGTAGATTTTGAAGGTACACCGGTGGCTGCAGGGGGGAGAGGGGGATCACCACTGTCTCACTTCCATGAATGGAAGCAATTCCATCAGGGGAAGATCATCCTTGGTTCTCACCCCAGGTTTACTTTGATTTAACTCCTACTGATTGCAATTGAATTTACCTCCCCAGCTGCTAAAGGCAAGGTCTGAAAAGGCCCTTAGTCACAACTAAGTTTTGCTGGATTGTGCCCTGACAGTGTCTGACACATCGCTGCCACATTCCTGCTGCACTAGCGGACATAAGTAGTAACAGCCTTGCTTACTCCTTGAGATCCACGATGGAAGTGCTGCAATCCGCTGTGGGGCTTCAGCCAGCTGCCTTTTCCCTAGGCCGTGGTTTCTGGAAAGTACACAATCTACGTAGATATCCCAGAAGAGTTGGGCAAGGTCCCAGAACAGAACTCCATGCTTCAAGTTCTCTGATGACTTGAGGAAGATCATAAAGTCCCAAAAGCCACTGATGGAGTCAGAAACATGTGGCTTCCTCATCTCTAGCAAGATGGTGGACGAGGATTCCCAGCACTGGGCATCAGCTACAGCCAGGGGATCAATCTGGCTGTAGCAGAAGAAAGGCGACACATAAAATAAGCCCATGATCAAAAGAGTGCGGGTCAATCTCATGTTGCAATGAATCTTTCTTGGGATACCAGAATCCACTGCCTCTCTGGAACCTGTCAAAAGCAAAAATAATATCACAATTCCCCACCCCTCACAGGCAAGCTCAGTGGGAGAGACCTTGCTTTGCATGCGGAAGGCCCCAGGTCTGACCCCTGGCATCTCCTGGTCAGGCTGAGGAGCCCGGCCTGAAACCCCAAAGGACGGCTCTAAGTTAGTGTAGAAAATACCGAGCCCGATAAAACAGCGGTCTGACTTGATATAAGGCAGTTTCCTATGTTACCTGGGCTAATGCAAGGAAGGGAAAGGAAAGGAACCTCTTGTGCAAAGCACTTGAGTCATTGCTGACTCCTCGAGGGACGCCTGCTTTCGCTGACGTTTTCTTGGCAGACTTTGTAGCGGGGTGGTTTGCCCTTGCCTTCCCCAGTCGCGTTTCCCTTTCCCCCAGCTAGCTGGGTACTCATTTTACCGACCTCGGAAGGATGGAAGGCTGAGTCGACCCGAGCCGGCTGCCTGAGAACCAGCTTCCACTGGGATCGAACTCAGGCCGTGGGGAGAGTTTCGGCTGCAGTAACTGCCGCTTACATATATATTTAAAATGTAATTTTGAAACTTAAATATGGTAGCATGTGCCATACTCACAAAAAGTTTTCACCCTTTCATATTTGATTGATTTAATAAATAATATTATGTGCAGGCCAACATGAGATTTACAATAAAATTAAAATTAAAAGAAATAACATTATATAAACGCATCCAAAAATCCTTCTTGAACTTAACAAAGTTGGCTCAATACAGCTGAAGAACCGGACCTTTTTCGTTCACATTGATTTCAGTGGGGAAGCTGGCTCGCTTACCTTGGTCTGTCTGAAATTGGTGCAAGGTGGACTGTTTGTGTTTGTTTGTTTTGTCCAGTTTCCCGTTACAATAGTTAAGGAATATGGGCTTAGATCCGGAGTTTTTACTCTTATCTGTGGCTGGATCCATGAGTTAAGTTCCCCACAGAACACTCCTGCTGACAGAAAGGCAGGGAAGGCCATTTTTGGCAACCCCCTCCCCTTCTGCGCCCCCCATTGCCAGCCCCCTCCCACTTCCTCAAGGGTTCCCCAGCCCTCCAGAGCAGGCATTTGGCGTAGGGACCGGGAGGGGGGGTTTCCAGAGGGAGAGGTGATCAGCAAAACATGAGTGCGTCCATGTTTGCAATGTTCCTTATTTCTGCATGTTAACATGCACATCACTGCGGAGAAAGGGGTGGAATTAAGAACTACAAGTTCCTATTGCCAGATGTGCAACATCAGAAATATCAACTCATATTTAGATAAATCGGAAGTCGAGTTTTACCCATTTCTAAATGTAAGATAGATGCTTAAAGGTAGATGCTCCTTCCTGCCATTCTTTAAGGAACTGCATGCATTGACATTTTTCATCACTAGTATATGAATTATTGTCGGTATTGCAGGTATAGCAAATCTTTCCTCGCCATCCCTTCCTCTCCCAGAGATTCCTTTGTCTCTGATATCCAAGCTGCTCTGTAGAAGTAGAGTATGTAATGTATGCTTGGCACTTGCTAAATTCTAGGTTAAGATGCACAATTTTCTAACACTGCTTCTAATAGCATACCGCGGTGGTGAGCTTCACTAAAACTGTAGCAACAATAGGACCACTGATAATTTGGAAGTATCAGAATACTGTGGTGAACACTGAATTTTGCAGGATCTTTTTTTAAAAAAAATGCAGAAAAGAGAGTCAAAAATAACAGCAACAACCCCAAGGGGGCAAAAAGCAACAGCAGCCCAAAGAGGATCAAGCCTGCTCTTTAGCTGTGAAATGTAGAGTGAGAGTTGGAAAAGAAAGATGGAGGGGGCAGGGTAGACTATCCCCCTTGGAGGGAAAGGCTGGCTGGAACCCCGAACAGCAGCGCTGTTGTGCTAGAAAGAGGAATGCGCTGCAGCATGTTGTTAGCTAATGTGGTGTTGTGGTCAGCGTGCAGGACGAGGATAGGGAGAGCTGGGTTCAGATCCCTGCTCAGCCTCAGCCATGACAAGGGGCCAGGCACCTCCCTCAGCCTAACCTACCTCACAGGATTGTTGTGAGGAGAAAAGTAAGGGGGGAGGTCATGCACGCTGCCTTGAGCTTCTTGGAGGAAAAGGAAGGCTCTGGATTTATTTATTTATTACATTTATTTATTACATTTATATACCGCCCCATAGCCAAACTCTCTAGGCGGTTTACAAAAATAACGAATACAGAATGAATGAATGAATGAATGAATGAATGAATGAAAGCTCAGCAAAGGAAGGGGAAATCTCCATTAATTTCTGCTTGGTCCAGTCCTACAATCCCCCTTCCTTTGCTTGTTGCTCTCTCGTTCCCCTCCTATCTCGGGGCTTGTTTTCTCCCTCTCCCTCTCCTTGGTAGTAGTTTTAGACCCCAAGAAGGGTGCGCAAGACTCCACCAGTAGCCCCACTCCAGCATTGTTTAACATAGCAGATGGTCGTTTCCATCCACCTAAGAGGAGGTAGTTGAGCCCCCAGATGTCTTGGAATACAAGGCCCATCAGGGCCGGGCAGTATGGCCAACAGTCGGGGGGTTATGGGGGCTGATGGCCAACCCCCCCCCCCGGAAGGCACTGCCTTAGAGACTAACAGATCTCTTGTGCGCTAGGTAGGGCGTTTATGGAGTCGCTTCGAGCTTTCCTCGAGCGCTGGACCGTGGGGCCTTTTCCCGCCTGGCCCCCGGAGGCCTCGCGCACTTCGGGAGGGCGCGCAGACTCCGCCGTAAGGAGAGTCACAGGCGCCCGCCAGGGCGGCGCCACGCCACGCCACGCCGCAGCTGCCTGTTTGCTGCCAGCGCCAGTGGGGTCCGGGGCAGCTCTGCCCGCGGGCTGGTGCTCTCCCCTCCCCGCGCTGGCGGAGGGGCCCCTCTTACCTTCTTGGAGGCGGTGGGGAACGCAATCGCGCCCGGGCGCTGCTGCCTCTGCCTTGACTCCTCCGAGCGCCGAACCTGAAGGCTCCATGGGGTTCCTTCCCCATCGCCTTTTCGCCTTTATAGAGACGTGGGAGTGGGTGGCTTGGCAGGGTCTTGCGTCAAAGCGCTGTGCCGACCCCCCACCCCCACCCCTTTCGGGTCCAGTCCGGGGGGGGGCGATGATGTCCCGGCCCTCCCGCAGGTCGTGGCTCCTGCCGCGAGCGCTTCCAGAGAACCTTTGCGCCCGACGCCCTGCCGAGATGCTGCAAGACCCGCTGGAGCCACGGAGCCTCTCTTGCAAGACCCGCTGTGGCGGCGGGACGGAGAGGGCGCCGAAGGCAGCGTCTCGACCGGCCGCGGGGACCTTCCGCCCGAAGCGCAGGGGCGCCGAAGGCAGGCACAGGCAGGCGCTTCTTCGGCAAGCGGTTCTCCGCCCGGCCAGCTGCGAGCGAGGGGAGAGGCGACCCCACGGAGTTCGGTGGAACTTGCTCCCAGGTAAGTGCGCATTGCAAGGAGAGGATAGGCCACAGTGCTGGCTGGGGCTTGTTGGCGTTGTAGTCCGAACAGGTGGCGGGCCCAGGGCTGCCTCGCCCTAGAGCCGAGGGGCCCGAACTCTTTCAGGCCAAGGGGTGAACTCCCCGTATGGGAGAGGCTGGATGGCCCTGAAACAAACACACCCAAAGCACCTGCGGGCCTGGGCTGAGAGCGCTTTCTGCGGGTGAGGAACCATTAGGCGCGCCATTTGGCCCCTTTAGAAGGGGGCGCGGTGGGGGGGATACAGGAGCTGGGAAACGACCAAACAGTGTGTGTGTGCGTGCGTGTTTTGCAGGGGACGCAGGTAGCCCTCGGTGATGGAAGGAAGGGGGACAGCGGCTGCCAGAGGGTCAGAATGGGATTTTAGGTGGGCTGGATTTGACCCCTTCTGCCCTAGAGGATATTTCCCAATTTTACAGTTTAGTTTATGATTTTAATTTTTGTGATCCGCTAAGGCTTTTGAGCAGCACTGAAATGTAGTGAAATAAATAAATAAATAAAATATTGGATTGCATCCCTTAAACAGGCACGTTGCTCTCCCACTGAAACTACTGAGCTTTCAAATAATGCGCTGAATAAACCCATGACAGATGCTCTGTTGGATAAGTGGCATAAAGCTGCCTTCTGCAAGTTGGTGCCCTCCAGGTGTCAGACTACAACTCCCATCATCCCTGGGTGATGGGACTTGTAGTCCAACGTATTTTGGAGAGCAGTGGCTTTGGGAAGGCTGGTATGAGCGGATGACAGAATGTGCCTTAACCTCCTATCAGAGCTGACTTCTGTAAGCAAAGCATGTTTGTTTTCAGGTGACACAGATATGGTGTTCAAGAAGATCCTTCTCACCTTTTAACCCTGAGGGGATGGAGGTACCCTGGGCTGCTCCTGTGGCATCTGGATTATACCCGTTATCCCTATCTGTCATGTAATGCTCATCAAGTGGACAGCCCAGCACCATTCAGCTACCCTTGCTTAGATCGTATGGTCCATTCTGACGCTTGCTTTGGTTTGCTTTTACATAATTTCCAGCATTTATTGCCCTGACAAAAGAATGGCAGAATAGTTTGGACATTCTGTGTCACACAAAGGGGCATAATTCCTTAAGAGAAAGCCAAAACTAAGCTGCACTGAAAACAATGGAACTATAATGAATCCATACTGGTTTCAATGGGACTTTCAGCCCCATCCTGACCATGGGCAGAAGCAAGTGGAAGTCCACTCATGCAACAGGACTTTTCCTGTTCCCTTTTCCCCTCTGGAGGCACTCATGCTCCCCAAAATCTGCTGCGGGGATCCCACAACCTTCTGGAGTAGATTCTGAATGTTCACAAGAGGCTACAGGGGGGAGGGGGAATCGCCACCATCCCACTTCCACTAATGGAAGCAGTTCCATCAGCAGAAGAATGTCCTTAGATCGCACCCCAGGTGAGATCCTTCTAACCTTTTAACCCCGATGGGGAGGAGATACCCTGGGATGCTACTGTGACATCTGGAAATAGCATAAGGCTGAAGAAATGTTGATTTCCATGTTGGGAACAAAACACATAAAGGCAGCACCACCTTTGCCTCATCACAGAACTCTCTGCAAAACAAGATAATTATGTTACCATGTCCTTTCCAAATGTTCAGTGTTTATAGGTGTAGCACCTCCCTGGTTGTATCCTCAGAAGAACCCTGAAAATTATGAAGGCAGCAGCAGTTATGTCCATGTAGTCTACAGGCCCGTTTCTTCAATTCAGCCATTCAGACTAATGTCACAAGAGACTTTACAATTAATTTTAATGGCATTTGGGAGCCTTTAAGGGTGTAATTTGCATTACTGGTATACTCATTTAGGATGTCTGACAAGACAATGAAGTTATTACGTCCTTTATTTCTGTACTGCTTTTACCCATTCTTCATCTTTTAGGTAATTAGAGAACCTCTTTCCCAGGGCATCTCCACAAAGGATATAATTCACCCTCTTTCAATGGCTTCAAAGGAAATTTGTGGTGGTGGTGGAAATGAAAGCAGGTGGCACAAAGGTTAAATCTGTCATAGGAAGGCAGGAACATATTTAATTATTTAATTATATTTCTATACTGTCTAATAGCCAAAGCTCTCTGGGTGGTTATAAGAACATACCTCATAAGAACGTAAGAAGTCCATCTAGTCCAGCACTCTGTTCACACAGTGGCCAACTAGCTGTTGGCCAAGGAACAAAACAGGACATGGTGCAACAGCACACACACACACACATATGTCCCCTAGCAACTGGTACACACAGGCTTACTGCCTCTGATACTGGAGGTTGCACTTAGCCATCAGGACTAGTAGCCATTGATAGCCTTCTCCTCTGGGAATTTATCCAACCCCCTTTTAAAGCCATCCAAATTTGTGGCCATCATCACATCTTGTGGTAGTAAATTCCATAGTTTAACTATGCGCTGTGTGAAGTACTACTTCCTTTTTATCTGTCCTGAATCTCCCACCAATCAGCTTCATGGGACGACCCCGGGTTCTAGAATTATGGGAGAGGGAGAAAAATGTCTCCCTATCCACATTCTCCATACCATGCATAATCTCGTACACCTCTCTCATGTCTCCCCTGAGCCACCTTTTCCCCCCAAGGTGATCCATCACAACTGCTGTAACCTTCCCTCATAGGGGAGATGCCGCAGTCCCTCATTTTCCGAAGGAAGCACAAACTCCTTTCCAGCTTCGTTCTTCCAACTGCACAAAGCAAAACTCAGACTGCAATCTTAACACAACCACATGGAAGCAAGTCCAATTGACCTCTGTGTGTCTTACCTCTGAGTAGAAATGCTGAAAGCTATCAAGGTGGGTTATGGATCCTTCCGATGTTACGTTTGTAGGATTGCATTTTATAAAACCACTTGAGGAAGTGCTCAGAACATGACTGAAAGCACGCCGTCATAAAGCATGTATTTATTGGTTTCCATTTTGTGCAGCTGATTCTAGCTTACAGAAGCTTTTGCCATAATACATTTGTTAGTCCTTAAGACTTCTTGTTATTTACCTTTATGATGTTAGAAATGTCAAAATTTTGGTATGGGACTTCTCTGACTAGGCACATTGCATGCATGCATCTGACCCTGGCAGTGCTACCTAAATGCGTGACTTTGAGCTGGCTCACCTGTGCTACAATGCTGGCAAAATTCTACCATGTGGTGGCTGAACTGGGTTTGATCTTGTGTGGCCAGATGGACGAGACTGGTGGATCTTTAATAGCATGTTGCTTGCCATGCCACACACCCTAGATTTTTGCGACCCAGCATAAAAGCTTCTGCAGGCGAGGCATGCACCCCAGCTTTATACAAACTTCTGGATCACATCTGCAATAAGTTGTCCTTCAAGGCATACTTAAAAGTGAAGTGTTTTAAATCCACTTGCAACTCTCATGTTCCCCCCAACGATGATTATCAGCATTGTGCGCTGGCACAGCAGAAGTTACATAAAATATCCAAGTAAGATTCCTTCTTTATTAAGGACTCCGCTGAGATCGGGCACGCTGTGAAAGTGCATGAATGCAAGAGGCATGGTCTCATGCTGCTATGCAGTTGAAGGCAACGAAACCTCCATTGTGCTCATGCTGTCCTGCTGATGTGGCCCAGGCTGGAACCGTGAAACTAGAGTCCAACTCAGAAGCATCGGCAGCTGCAGCAGCAATAGTTCATCCAGTCCACAACTGTCGGGGCTTCTATTACATGCCCAAGCAGTGAGGACACTGCAGCCATATATATATACTTTGCACCCCCTGTGCTGATGACAATGCTTAAGGAGTTGGTTGAGTCTCATCACTAAAGACAATTCATGAATCTCTCAACCCAAGATTGAAAGGTTGTATTCAACATCCGAGATCACACTCAATGCCTGTGAAGACTGACACACAGAGAAAACCAGAACCTCGTAGTTTGGCTTTTCAATAGCTCCTCACTCCTCAGCTACTGGACCCCACTTGGGCAGAGGGTGAGTCAAAAGTCTTTGGCGGGGATAAAGATCTCTTGTGCTTTAACGTAGTTAGATACCTTGAAAGCCAATCCTCCCTAGTCCTTGCAGCTGTGGACTGCCACCAACACTCCCAGCCACTTATTGGCCAGTTTGGCTCTGGGCCTCAAAGTTGGCTGTTCAGAGAACGGCTCAGGATCTGGATGGACTCCACCAGCCTAACGGTATCCAGTGGCTTGGAAGTTGCCCAACTAAAGAGAGATACAACAGCCAACTCGGTGTGATCGCTTGGCTTGCTGAGTGTATCGGCAGCAGCAACCTGCTTGTGCAGATATCCTTGTTTTATGAATTGCGCATGCACACGGAGGCTGCGCGTGGGATTCCTGTGCACAATGACTTGCTACGACCAGCACTTGGTTGTACATCTTCACTGGTTGCACATCTTTTAGATTTTGTTGGAAGTAAAGTAGGATGATCATCATTTACGGGTATGTTTTTGTGCCAACAGCTTCCACAGCCTTTAGTAAGGTTTTGTGACAGTGGCCCCCAGAGTTTTGCTAAGGGGATGCTACATTCCCTGCTACAAGTTCCAGCAGGGAACCTTCCTTAGTTAGCAATCCTAAGTACATTAAAAGTAAGCCTTGCTGAAATCAGTTTGACTGTCTTGCCCCCCTCCCTCCTTCCCTCACAGACACACACAGAACGATAGAGCACACTATCTTCTTGGCAAATCGTATAGCTCGCTCATACAAACCATTGGAATATATTTTCTGGACTGATCCATTTTCCTAGTTTTATTCATAAAGGGAAGGGTAACAGGTTCAAAAAGCAAATGGATTATACAAAAAAAAATACTGTGTGATAAGGCAGTAAATCAGACAAGCCAATCATATAAGCCAATTGCTGTGAAGGTGTAGAGTAAATGGCTTGTGACAATGCAGCTACTGGCATCCAGAGGCAAGCATGGAATGTCTTTCCTGATGCAGTGCAACCAGGCATAACAACATAGTGGATTCCATAGCAATTATTAGGCTTTTTAGCTCTGGGCGCCAATCCAGGCTGGTTCCTATCCCACCGCTACCACCACCATCCCTCTCTACCCATTTATTTTACAAATAAGCCTTGTACTACATTTGATCATGATAGGTGCTACCAGTATTGTTAACTTAAGACTGTTGCATCGGTATAAAGTGCTGACCTGATGCTGAGCCAATGGAGCAATCTTTGAGTGCAATTATGTTGACTAAGCTTCTGATCCATTAAACCAGACGCTCAAACTATCAAGACTGCTCATTTTACCACTGCAGGATGACCATATCTTCTGTAGTATTCTTGACTAGGATTTCTGTCTCTCAAATACACACATATTTGCTGTAATCCTATGACACTTTCCTTGGAGTAAGTCCCATGGAACTTCATGGAACTTTAGATATATAGGATTGTACTACAAAACCATTTTTTGGGAACTTTTGCTAATCATGGCTTGCTAAACACCATGTGTTTTTAGACATGTAAATATATGCAACACACACATTATAAAAATGAAAAGAGAGAACTGATCCACAGGAGAAATGCAGTTATCTGAAATGACCCTTCCATGCCAGGTAGGCAGTGTTGCATTGTCATATCTGATTTTTGACTAGACACATATAAACACATCGAACACTACAGTTTTTGTGAACCGCCCAGGGAGTTTTGGCTCTTGGGCGATATAAAAATGCAATAAATAAATAAATACTAATCAGAGACCTACTCTCCTTATGAGTGAATATAAATCCTGCTTTGATTAAGGGTTGTCTCCAGTAGTTCTGATAAAAACCAACCAACATTACTGTTTACTGCAACACTGATTGAATGTGCAACATAGGTATTGAATTAATGACAGCACAAGAAAAGATAAATATAGAAGTTGCAACTTTCTATGTTCATGAAGTCTTTAATACTCATTTACTGAGATGCAGAACAATGACAACTGAATTTCCATTCAACAGCAGCCAACAAGATATGAATGAGTATTAACTTCAAACAAAAACAAGTTTATGACATATTGTGCACTTTAAAAAATAATTACAAACAATTTTAAAGGAAGATTAATAGTGAAAGCAACAATGAATATAAAATGACTGATAGCTTTTTAGATTAAAAATAAATTCAAGTATTATTTTGTAAAGTTCCTCAGACATATGTCTTTGAATTTTAAGTTTGTGCAATACCTATCATTGCATAGTAAAGAAAATGTTGTAAAACTCCAGTTCTATGTAATTTATTTTAACATGCACCTAGAATATATTTTTGTTAATTTGCGTAGTGGAGCTTTCTCCTTAGTAGAGAATTTGCTCAGTTCAGTGGGAACATGCAGCATATCAACAGAAGCTATATAAAATTTCCATACATTTGCCTGTCAATATGAATCCTTTTTAATGGAACAAAGGTATAATGGCTAAAATGGAAAGTTAAAATTTATTCTATAACTCTAACCCTTAAAATGACACTGATAGTGGTAAAAAAATTAAGCAGTATATGTTCTCTACAAAATGTGGTAAATGAAGGATTATAAAATAAGTATCTACCCTAATAAGTTTGATTACATAACTCTAGTATCACACAAAATATTATAATCCACTTCTGTGAGCTATGTGGTTGTGTGGTCATTTACATTCTATACATAAAGTTTGTGTATTTTAAACACACATAAACATAACAGAAGAGTAGAGGAGAAATTTAGACAAGAAATTATATTTCTTATGAAACTGATGGTGTAACAAAAAGTTACACCAACTCTTACCATATGTACATAATTGGGGACCAGTGTGGTCTGATTAAAAACATCACATCGCACATTTACAATGTTTTGTGAATTACTTCAAGATATTTTTTTTAAAATACAACAATCTAATTTTTGTAACCATATTGAATGGCATTGTCTACTGTGGTTACCACATCGCTCCCAGAACAGAACCAAAAAGGAGACCGTAGCACCTATTTAGATATCCTTATTCCAAATACACTCAAAAGCGAAGTGGTATTAAGCAAAATAGTCCTATTGGCCAATATCACACTGTAAGTGAGAGGATCTGGAAAGGAGCGCATCAAGCAGGTACATTTTACACTTTCAGAGACTTGGATCAAATTTTGGGTTCAGGTCAAGAAGGAAAGGAAAATATATTGCCTACAAGATGTTGCAAAATCAGGACTGCCTTTTTATATTATTTTGAACACTAAATATCAACGATATATTCCAGTAACACAGATTTCCCACTGCAACTTTTACTCATGATGAATAGCAACTTTTATTCAATTATGGTGATAATGTGAAAAGAGCTATCAGCTAAACAGCTGTGTCATGCCTTCAAAATGTTGTAAGATTACTGTCATGGGAACGACTACTGTGAATGGCTACTGATTATACTACTATAAATATAGTGTGAAGAAAGATAGGTATCTCAAGTAATTGATATTTTAATAATTTAACTTCTACAGTCAAACCTAAATCAGATCCAATATTTTAAAAGTATCATGGCCTGCTTTGTTTTTAGGCTAGTTGTGAATTACGCAATGGAAAATAATCTTAAAATGGTAACGTATTTACATTAATATATAGTGAAGGTAATTTCTACAGTATCAGCGGAATTATCCTAGAATACACCAAAATATTTGTGACCAGATCAAAAGCTTTTAATTATGTGGCTCTTTGGAGTACAAATCAAAAGTTAAATGTAATCAAAAAGTAGTCTTCCATTGACATTTAACAAGCACTAGACAAAGCATTTGAAACTTTCACTGTGACTGTACTTCCTGATCCTATTTATCTGATGCTATAGGAATTGTAACAGAAGGTTTACAATATGGTTACTATCTTGAAAATGGATGGTTTAACTCAGAATGACCTATCGTTGACAATATTTCCCACCAGGCTTGGAAAACCTGTCAGTGCCATGCAGCGGCAGCACCACCAAGTGGGATGTAGATTTGGGCCTCAGCATAAAGTTAAAACAAGCCATCCTGCCAGAGTGCACCTATACAGGCATGTTTTATTCACAATACAACTCATTCTGGTCTGCTGATGGGAATTACCATGGCTGCTCCTTGCATTTACATTTACATCAGACTGTGGTCTGGTGTAAATGACGAAGTACTGCAGTGCTCAGTTGCTTGATAAGGATAAGGATGAGAGAACGAATGTATAATTAAATCCACTCTCATGCTTAAGGATGAAGAAATATAAACGACATTTTTGTTCTTACGTTGTCAAACAGAACTGAGCCACGACAGTAACCACAAGTAGTCTAAGGAAGTAACATTCAAGGCTGTGCTTTGAAAGGGACATACTACATAAATAAACTCAGAGAGACATGGATATTTGGATCATTTTTACAAGCTTGTCAGAAACAGAAAGGTGGATTTGGGATGAAGGGTGCTGGGGACCATAAAACAATACACGGGAAAGCCTTAACCTATTAAAAGCTCTCAGTATTTTATGGGTATTTAAGGCTTATTTAGGCTTCTTTTCCTTTCATACAATGTGAAATAGAGAAAGGAAAATGGATGGTAAAATTAAAAAGTTATAAGCTTGGCACTTCTGTGATTAATTTGACAGGGTGTCAACTTCTTACAATATATACAAAATATCTGCATGACAGCAAATAATGCATTTGGAAAGAGAAAAACTCATTGCATACGTATGCATTTATACATATTAATAGGTTTTGGATGGGTTTGGGTTTTGTTTGTTTTTTTGGTTTCAAGCATACAAATTTTAAAAGCACATCTGTTTTCTGCTGGAACTCAGTGTCTGCATGCGATATGCCTTTTTAGAGCAAGCCCAGAACCCCCACTATATAACATGCTGAAACAAAAATTAAAACACCTTAAAAAGAGGAGACTTTTAAAGAAGGGTTAAAACCCAAGGAGATAAAATTACACACAGAACAAAATCTTTAACAAAAGGTGTTATATCAGAAAGCGTTATGACAAAGTATGAGTAATGACAAAAATATCTTATTTTCATATTTAAAACTATACAACATGGTATGACCCTGCCATACCCCAAGGAGGTTTGCCCCGAAAGAAAAAAGAATAATGAGGAATATGGAAGGGAGTTATAGAGCTCAGAGAGTAGTTTGTGTTGCACAGGTGAAACATGGTATTATAAGAACCCAGAACCAGTTTTTCTGTGTTTTGCTTTTATTGTTTTCTTGGTATGCAGATTTTGCTTGGGGTCAGCTTGCTAGTTCATTTGCTGTATATATGCCATGCAGTTTACCATTTCAAAAGTTAGCTTATCATGCCACTGGAGTCTGTCAGTAATATTAAAAGGTCATGCGAACTGAAGTTATCAATTAAGAAACTCTTTACCTATTTTAATATTTTGAAACAGTTCTCTTATTGCACTTGGTTTGTTTACTCCGTTCTTTGTTTTTTTAAAAAAAGTTAGGCCAAAATAGTTCATTGATAACATTTGACTTGTCTCTTAACACCCTAAAAAAAGAGAAATGAGTGGAGGGAGTTCTTGAACTTGATCTCCAAAAAGGACAGTTTTCCTTCAGCCCTTTCATAAATATCTCAGCTTGCAGTTTGTAGTAAATCATTTCCTTCTGCAGTGATGTATTTTCTGTAAAGCTACTACAAAAAGCCACCATATTCAGAAATCCAGTAATGCACAGAAAAGTTCCTCCAATGAGTTCCTTAGATACCTTGTTGGCTTGGATCATATCTTCTCTTTTTGACATTTCTTCCAGTTAAAGAAGAGACAAAATAGTGAGATAAGGAAACAAAAAATACATTAGTTAGGCATAACTGAAAACAAAGTAATGTTATTATCATCCCACTGTAGTAAGGGCTCACACGACGACACTCAAAACATAAACTTGAAATAAACCAATTAAAAGTTTCATATTAAGAGGGTCTTACAACTCAGTTCTAATATTAATTCTAATGGTCCTGCAGAGTATGAAACTGCTTATATTAAATCTACATACCCTTTGGTGTAATATTAATGATAATTCATAGAGAATATTTTTGTGGCCACACCCAACCAGTTTCTATTCTGTTTAGCTATAATAAGCCAATATAGTTTGATTTCAACCTAAGACCATGTGTGCCCTTGGTGTCAGCCTTTACTACAATATGGAACAGAATACTTTCAATCTCCATATAGCAGATGCTGAGAAACTGCTCTTGAAGAAGAATGGACACCAGCACGGGTTAGTTGCGCCCTTGCAATTTTTGCCGCTGTTATTAGCAAACAAAGAAGCTTTTTGTATAAATGTCCATTCTCCTGTCATATCAATATCCTATATAAATAAACAGCAAGACATTACAAGGCAACACAAAAACTGGATGCAACCTCCCCATAATCTGGCTTTATGTGTGGCATCAAGCAAAGGGTTCATGCATTTAGTCTTAACATTGGGCGTGTGCAATGCTACCGCCACCAAATTATCATGCAGTAAAACAGAGAACAGGATTTCACAGATTCCCTAACATTATGGAACATAACATTTTTGGTCTTCTCCACTACATGCTCCTGCAACTAACTGTTGCTGCAGTGAACAGATTTTTTTTTTAAAAAAACAACTTTTTTCTTGTAAGTGTGGTAAGTTGTAAATGATTGCCAAAAGGCAGTATCTTCAGCCTTTACTTTTGTACCACGTAACAAACTCAAACATGCACTTATGGATCAGTGTTTTGAGAACCGTACTGTAACAACCATTTTCATGGCCTTTTGTACAAGAAATATACTCTTAAATATGTATCATGTATCACACTGACAGAATTATTCTGGTATAACACAGTAATCTCACTACTGCCTATGAAGTAATGGTAGATGTGAAATTTGTAGCCCAGTGGGATCCTATTTTTTTCCCCTTTTCTTTTTTATACCTCAGAACACCAACATAAATGGCTATAAAGACAATAATTTTCACCAATTGCTGCTGATGTGAACAGGTCACTGCTCTCAACTTGTATACATTTAAGACTCTGCAGGCCTGTCAGCCCTACTGACAACTATTTCGCCCCCCCCACTCATGGATTATCTTCTTCAAATCATAAACTTCGTCCGCAAAACCATAAGCCACAACGAGTCTATTAAGTCTTTAAAACAATTCTTTTCCTTTTGTTAAAACAGGCCAACATGGCTGGTATTAATATTATTAACAAAGATCTAGATTTGGAAAAAAAATGTCTTCGCTGTTTTCATACCACTCAATGCTTTTCACGACGCATGGAAAGCTTGAAAGCCTATTTTTTTAAATTATATAATGTATTCATTTCAAACTCACATTCCATTGTTTTCCGATTATGCAATTAATCTTGCATTGCCAATACAGTAAGAAAAAGTAGCTCAACCGTACTCTTGAAAAGTGATGGCCAAGGCATGTGTTTTGGCTTATAGAACACAAAATATATTTGACAATCTCAAAAACTGTAAAGATTAACCATATCGTGACTTTCTTTACTGTCCCCAAGATAGTTTTACGGCAGAAAGCACCACCATGACGCAGTTAGGATTTGTCATGTGAAGATCAATTGATTACAAAAGTGACCCATCTTTAACTTGCTAGTTCTACACAGTTAGAAACAGCCCATGTACAAAACACCAGACTATGCTGCTATTCCTACTTAAGGCTTTAATCACCTTTGATGTTTTGATATTTATAGGGGAACTCTAGGCATGTCTACTTGGAAGTAAATCTCATTTGATTCAAAAGTGCTTCCTCCCAAGTAAGTGCATAGGATTGCAGCCTAAACCAATTACTGGCCTGGTAATAAAGGTGAATCATATGTTTTTCCTCTAAGAAATAATAACAAAAAGGATAGAATATTAACACAAGGTTACTTATTCAGGCTTCATGTTGGGGTCCTTGCTGTCTAAGCAATTATTTCTGGCTGCTTCATAAAGAAAGCCAACTATAATTCATCTTATTTAGTTTCCTTCTGAACAATTTACAACTGGTCTTGTACAATATTAAATGAGTTGGAGAATATGAAGGATACATCTCTGCTCCCCCCACTCCCAAAATACTGGATTCTTTAATTATTAGATGTTGGGGTCAGGATTGGGGCATGTCATTAAGAAGTTCTACCCTATCATTAGACAACTACTTGCTGTGCATGTTAGGAGAGAGATGTAGTACATTGCTCATACTTGCCAAACTATGAAACAGAGCTTGTGGTCTTCCTTTTTGAAATTGTATGACTTATTTACATGATGAAAGATCACTGTATGCACACAGTGACCTGAAATACTGAGCATATGACTGAGGCTTTCATACACACAACATTTTAAAAACCATCTCGATG
Organism: Elgaria multicarinata webbii; assembly: GCF_023053635.1. NCBI lineage: Eukaryota > Metazoa > Chordata > Lepidosauria > Squamata > Anguidae > Elgaria > Elgaria multicarinata. Next base: position 22,478,049 of record NC_086172.1, read on the forward strand.
TTCTACTGAGGAAAATTCGGCTGTCTTAAACCTATCATATTTTCCTTAACAAGCATTTATTAAAACTATGAGAAAGATCTTAATGGTGAGTAATCTATGTTCATGCCTAGAGAAACTTTCATTTTGCTACGAAGACCTTATAAGAACCACCATTTTAGAGTGTGGCTCCAAAAGACCAGTTTGCTATCACTAGGTGCCTAGCAGCTGCACAGACATCTGGCATTATGAGAACATGTGTGCAGGAGCCTTGGTCTTGTGCATTTCCTCCTCCCATACCCTAAACCCACGAAATTGGATGCTTGTATTCCTAGTTTTCAGCAAACTAGTTTTTCTCCTGAATGCAGCAAACCATGGTTTAAGCAAAACATAGTTCGCCGGAAAATAAAGATTGGTTTCAAACCAGAGTTTGATCCTGGTTCAATCAAAACAGCAAAGTATGATTTGATACAAACCGGGAATGGAAGCGTGAAATTTCCTCCCCTTGTACAGGGGAAAGGGAAGACAAAGTATGTAAGATCAAGGCCCTTGCCTGCTTATTCACATAATGCCAAAGTTTGAATACAGCTCTCTGTGCAGCTGCTGAAAACAGATGAACCTAATAAAAGAGCTGGCTTAATGAAGAAGAGACGGACCCATGCAGATGTATGGATTGGCATGGCAGAAGACAAAGGAATGGTAGTGGAGGCGGACTAAGGCGATTGAATAGAGGGTAGGTAAACAGATATTCTGTGGTGTAGTGGCAACCAGGAGATATCACATCATACACTAGATGGGCCTTCCCCAACCTGCGGCCCTCCAGATGTTTTGGAGTACTAGTGGGTTCCTGACCACTGGCCATCCTGGCTGGGGCTGTTGAGAGTTGAAGTCCAAAACACCGGGAGGACACTTGGTTGGGGAAAGGTACACCAGATCATGCTTCAACTGCCAGCTTCCATTCAATTCTATTCACAGCGTTCTTCTATTGGCCAACAAATGCAAAATGGACAGATTCAAATGGAATGAAATGGAAAGGGAACATTAGAACTTTGCATTTTGAAAGTACAGACAAGAAGCAGGATTGAGAGAGTAACAATAACGATTGCACCGAGTCAGGGTGACACCATACCCACAGGAAGGAAAAGGGAGTTCAGCAGGGGCATGCTGAGTCAACTGAGCAGAGAGGGTGGCAAGGAAGAGGTTACAATGAACGAGATAAAAGCTGACCTCTTAGCTACTCCCCCTTCAACACAGGGAAATATTTCAGTAGAAAGTACACAAAGGAAAAAGGTTGATATTGGAAAGAATAACGGGACAGAGAAAAATACTAATGATGCTCTTTGACACTGTGTAACATTAGAGGGGCTGTTCAGTCTTAACGGTGGGGTGATCATTAAATAAAGGGTTTGGGGATTTAGGTATAAATCCAACATACTGTCTGTGGGGGGGAAATCCTGTACTAGTGGAGCTACACTGCCTTTTCCTGTTGCCCAAGCATTAGCAGACCACTTTGTAAACCTGATAGGCTGGAGGTCGTGCAACCAATTGTGCAAGTGGAACTTTAGCTGGATCCTCCCCTTGTGCATAGTTCAGAACTTGCTTTCTGCTAGTGCTGAGGTGGGGAACAGGTCTGCCTCCCCCAGGGAGATTCCCAGATGGCTGCGCCCCACGCCCCAACCATTGATTGTTGGGTGGCTTCTGGCTTTGGTTCAGTTTTCCCCCATTCTAAACGGTTGAAATATCTCTCCTTAGGTAGGAAGAGCTTTAAGCAAAATATCTTGCTATTTTTGGTCCCCTTCCCCTTTGCCTTCAACTCCACCCATCACTGGAATGTGGGCTAAGATCTTCTCTGAAGTGGAATTCAGCCTTCAGGCTGAAAGAGGTGCCCCACCCTTGTGCCACCACAATGTCATTTGTGCCAGTGGCATTACACCATTAGATACAAACCTGCCGCCACCTCCCACTACCTATATGAATTCCCATTTTTCCTTCCCTGTTAACTATGCTGCAGCATTTCCTTGTTAGTGATAACTATAGCTAAGTGAGTGAAGAAATAATGCTACAGTATTATGGGGTCAGGACTGAAGTGCTTAATTTCTCTCCTGCTGCTAACCAGGGGACAGGGAAGGAGGAGTCTGTCAGATGGTTCCCAGTCATCAAACAATGTTTTGGCCAACTTGGCAGCACTATGTCTGAACTGGACAGTCTGGACAGCTGTTCTACATGAGATGCTACAATCCATCTGGACGGACAGAGCTTGTGAGACACAAATAAAATATTGGACAGAAAGGGAGGAGCTAAAGAGGAGATTTGCCAATCATTGAGTTTACAAAGTAGCAGAAGTCATTAGAAGTACAGTGACCATTTATAGACGATGTGTGGATGAGGTGGCCAGCTCGCAGCTCAAAGGCCAGGTCTGGAGCAGAGCCCTTAAGGGATATCAAGTGCTCAAACCTCTGATTACCAAATATGAATCAAACTGGTAAGAAGTGTGCCTGTGATTTCGCTCATAAATGAAAAGTAAATGTTTTCATGCTGCAAGAGATACATTGCTCTTCAAAGTTACACAACTTATTTAGATTTTGTACATATTGTACTTTGTATATATGTATTTCTATTTTGTATGATTCTGTGTGCCTGTGCTCTATAACCACGAAGCCCTTACTGCTAAGTATAGCCTCATGAGTTCAACAGTGTGAGGCAAAATACTCTCCCATACCCTGTACAACGGTCTGGAGGAAAAACTGACCATCTCCAATACAGAGAGGGGGCTAGGTTCTGCACCGTGTATTTCAGTGCAGAGATATCAAATCAACCAACCAACCCATATTTAGCCATCCAGGGTAGAATCTACCACCAGAAGATGATTTTCTTCCACCTGAAGAGGGACCTTCCACAAATTTTCTTCCCTCCAACCACTAGGTAAGTCACAATTTGGCTTTAATTGATTCTTTTATCCAGTGCGCCACCTAAAACTAATCTCTGGTTTTACTAATTTAATGACTGACTTGTTTCTCTGTACTTCTGCCCCATGCTGACTCAGGAACCTGTGTGTTTTGCCCATGTGAAGAGGCAGAGTTGAATTACCTTTTGCTTTCAGAATTGGAGATCTGCCATTCCTTCTCTGTCCCAAAATGCATTGCTAGGTATAATATGATACCTGCAACAGCTACCAGTGACTAAGTCATTATGTCTGCAAATTTCCATTTTAAGACTGGGTCTATCTATACTGCAGACCTCATGGCTACAGCTGGCCTAACTTTTGTATTTTTCTCTTTATTCCTCCATCTCATGTTTTTTGTACCATCTAGCGTGATTAAGAGTTCTAGCGAACCCTAAAGTTCGCACATTTTTGTGGCATTTTGGTTGGTTCTAATAAAGATATTGCCCAGAAGTGCAGAGACAGAAACAGTCTTAGAAAGACAATGTTCAGCTATTTTTTCATCCTAAATGGGGTCAGGACTGAACTGCTTAATGTCTCTCTTGCCTTAACACGAGCACTAAAGTAATGTAAAACACTGGCTTTACAATGTCTGCCACTGTACAATGTAGAAAAGGAATTGCTGAAAAGAATAATGTATATATTTCATTATGCACACAGATCAATACAATTCTCTCCAATAAACTATATTATATGTAATATATTTTTAGAAGTAGAAGGATTTGGAAAGTCAAGCATACATATTTCAGTTTGCTTATGGGCACATACAACCTGGGTTGCAAATGGTGGTGGTGGGGGGAATCAGATGCTTTCAACCAAGTGTAGGGAAGGCTTATACAATAGCATCAATATTATGTTATTCTCCATTATGGAACTGGTTCTGATTAAACACTTTGGACAATCATAAATGCAGTTATCAACGGAGATCTGTCAAAATCAATATCCATATTACTTTTCTGGAGACAGATCAGATCACACAGAAATCTAGCATGTTCATTGTAGTTGTCTAGAAATGTTACATAGAAACTAGAAAGGTCATGTACATGAAATTTTCCATAGGTTTGAAAATAGTTCAAAAAGTCATCATACAAGGCACCAGTTGCACGAAAGAGAATTTCAACCCAACACTATGATTTTAAAATCCATACCCTTTCACAACGTAATGGTTTGGACCCAGATTTCTGTGATCAGAAGGCTGCTTACACAACGAGGGTTTCTTGCACCCCTTCTTCAACACTGCAAGCTTCTGTGCACCCTAGCCTCCACCTAATTTACATGAATTTCTCCTCCCATTACAGGCACCTGTTTGGATTGGTCCCTGATCCTCAAGAGCAGCTTTGCAGAGAGCACAGGGGCTGCAGTGGGGACAAGGAGGATAGAAAGACCTACAGCATGAGTGGCCTTCTGCTCACATGAGACTAGATCCAAGTCTAAGTATAGCTATTTAAAAAAAGGGAATATTCTGGTGTCCAGCAGAAATATTTTACAGTTTCGTTATAAGTGCTTCCTAGGACCATTACACATTAAATAATTGAAGTCCCCCACTGCACTATTATTTCTTTAAAGCTAAGCCATATTCTTAATCTAAATATATAATTTAACTTTGTTTAATATCACCCTGCTGTTTTGGACACGCCTCTGAAATTGAGTGCAATAATCCTTTAAAATCTTTGAGATAGACGTGCACCCTTCTGTTTTTGATTTGGCTATCTTTTGGTTGATTCCTATCAGACAGCATAAACATTCTAGCCTCTCTACTAAGCCTCATACACACTAAATAAAGCAACAAACTATGAGAGGGCCTACCTGGGCTAGGCCTCTTCCATACAGTGAAAATTTTTATTCAGTTTTACCCCAAAGAAACATGCACTTCAAGCTGTGAGCTAGGCGAGGCCATCATATTTGAGGTTCTGCTACAGAATAAAATGCCTTTCTTTCAAAACAAGAGAATTATTGGGATGTTTACTTTGAACAGTTATCTATGCAAATCATTTTACAGCATATAAAATACATTAAGATGACACAAAGGATGCAAAGTGAATATTACCCTATTTCTTCGATTCTAAGATGCACTTTTTTCCCATATAAACATCTCTAAAAATGGGGTGCGTCTTAGAATCGCTGGTGTGTCTTAGGGTGTTTTTTTCTGTTGGTGGTACTGAAATTAGTGTGCGTCTTACAATCGATGGCGTCTTGCAATCGAAGAAATACAGTAGTATGCAATATAAGTCACAGGGAAATTATTAAGATTGGTTTGATTCAGAGTTTGTTCTACTCACAATGCTCCAGCTGGTAGGAAGGGGGGATTTTCACCTACCCCTGCAGCTCCCAGCACCACCTCCCATACTGTTCTGGAGGGTCCTCCTTCGCTCCAGAGCAGGTTTGGAGAAGACACAGAGGGCGAGGAGAACCCACAAATATCTGCTAGTTAAAAAGCCTTCTGCCTTCTGCAAGGTCTGGATCCCAGCCAATGTGTGTGTGTGGATAACTTTTAAAAGCATCAAAATAGTGAAACATTGTCTTACTCATTTTTTTTTAAAAAATCACCAAGCATAGTTTCATCCAAGGTTCTAGACAAGCTTTGTTTCAACCATACTTAGGATGGCACTGAAAAAAATGCTAAAATGTTCTGAAATTAGAACATGAAATGTAATTTTTTAAAATTAATAATAAAAAAAATTGTATGTTTTACTGCTATGGGTTGGAATCATATATTGTATTTTCATATTGTTGTTTTATACTTTGAATTGTATTTGATGTTTTTAACTTTTGTGAACCTCCCAGAGAGCTTTAGCTATTGCGTGATATAGAAATGTGATAAATAAATAAATAATCCCTCTACAACAGTCCACAGATAACTTGAGTATTTCTCCTCCAACTAGCCCTGCTGCCTGAGTTCAGGCAACACGACAAGCAGGTAATTAGAAAAATGGTGCCCAGCATGCACCAGTACACGCTGGGGATTAAAACAAGCCGCTGAGGGTTATCTATTGCACACACACATGTGCTTGCTTCATTAAGAGGTAAGGATCTGAACAGAAATACTTGATTAATGAAATTCTAGTTTTAAATGAGCTTTGTATTTTCAGATGATCTATAAGCTGTACTACTAGTCATAAATTCTGTATTTATTTTATAGTTCAGCATATAATAAGCAATATGCTAAATAGAATTCACAAACTATAATAGCTAAGTTTATTATTTTATGGCAAAAGATATGGGAACTTGAGGACATCAGAACATTTGTGAACAGTCTTTAATGATTCACAGGTGGTTCAGAATGGATAACGTTTGGCTGATTAATTTAATGGCGTTTCTCAAAACGCTAATAACTCTGTTTGAATGTTTTGAAGGACCTTGAAGGAAGAATGTCAATAAATCATAGCCATCAATTTAAACATACTGGTCCCAATCCAAAGAACAGTGTGCCTGCCTGCTTTCACAGAGCCTCAACGTGACCACAATATGATCTGTGCTATACAGAAGTACTGATCACCAAGCAAGCTGGAAGGATAGAAGGCAGAAAGGGGCACCTGAAGAAATCCAGGTGCTAGCTTTCCCCCTTCCCGGATGATCCCTGCAGCCAGAAAAGGAGCAGTAGAGGAGGATTTCCAACTCCCCATCTACCATTCTCTTCTTTGTCTTGCCCCTACAACTTTATCTCTGGAAGTTTCCAAAATCATATTTGCTAGGGCATCGAGATTGTGGATATTCTTTGCCTGATAAATGTGTTCTTTGTTCATGTAAAATGTTTGCAATCAGAAAAAGATCTTTCTTCCTTAAGTTCTTGTTCTCAGAGAGTTTTCTTGAGCGCTATCTTCGTTTATAAAACAAAGCTAACATTAAGATGCTCTGAGATGTTTTAATATATTGCAAGCAGTTAAGAGTGCAAGCAGTTAAATGTGATGCAGTTTTTCATAACAAAAAGTTTGCAAAAGGTTTAAAGACTCACTACCCCCCCAAAAAAAAAAGTGGGGGAGGAAGGGGAAAAATCTTCATTTTCAAAAATGGTGTTGGGGCTCAGTTCCCTGCATTTGTATATTACACGCAGCAATACTAGCAATATGGAGATCATATGGCTACTGCAAACACAGCAGCTCTGTCTCTTTCACCACTCTTGTATTCCTTACCTCTGGAAAGCCAAAATATGGGACATGGCTTCACTGCGTTAAAAGCTCCCTTGCCCCTGCAAGCAACAGCTAAGGTCATGTCATGTCTCATGCTATGCTATACATTACTTGTGGGTGGAGGAACAGCATCACCCACACATTCTCCATATTTTCTACTTTTGCTCTAAAGGTCTATTCAAACAGCCAGTGCATCTCTACAATTGCCTCTGGAAATACAGGGGGCAGGCAGGCGATAGGCAGCAGGCCTGCATAGAGGCAGCAATCAAATGAAGCAACAGCTTCACACAGCAGCTGTAGACATGTCTGCTGCAATTTGCACGAGCATTGCAAATTGCTTCAGCCATCTAAACAGATCCCATGTCAAGGTGTCAGTTCATACAATATGCATATTATTATCCCGCAGTCCTAAGAAAAATGTTCCTAAGTAATCAATCTTGTTCAAATATTTATGCTTTCCCCCCCAGAATTTACCTATATAATCTATAACACAGATTTCCTATATGGTGTTTATAACCGCACTGCTATGAGCTATTAGATAGTACTTGCCCCATTATAAATAAGCTCTTTGGTCCATATTCACTGAAACTATTACAGCTCACTTTCCTGGGGTTGTTTTGTTTTTTTAACAACTTTGCACCCTAGTGACATCTTTGAGATTTTTTTTAAAGTACTTCTTGGACTTTCACCATAGATTCATTTCAGTAAAACGTTACCAGAAATCTTGTAGCAGGAACTCAAAATTTAGTGATGTAAGCAGAAGAGAGAGATGCCATAGCCACTGAAGAGAAGACATGCGGCATTGCTTACTTAAAGCCCCATCCTGTCCCCCCAAGGACAATAGCTGCTACCAGGATGGCACCAGCGATGGAACCTATTATAAGATTGGTGGCACTAGGACCTGTGACAAAGGATGATGGGAAGAAAGACATAAGAACCAACCACTTAATTAATTCACAGCAAGGGAAATATAGTAAAGCCATTTAAAATAAGTGTGCTATTAAATTACTTTAAACAAACGTCGTCAAAAGGGCCAAGCTTATTTTTTTTTTAAAAAAAAAGACATATGAGGAACAAAGAAAAGATTTATCTATCAAATTTTCACGTTGAAATTAACTCCTTACCAGAGTATTTGCTGATAATGAAATTCCCGACTCCAATTCTAATTATCTAAACATATTTTTTAATATTACATATATCTTACAGTTTTGCAACATTCAAAAGTTTTTTAAAGAAAGAAGCAGAGGGTGTATTTTTCTGCTTTGATAGACAGCGAACTGACTTTTTAAAATACTTAATATTAAATGGTATTTGGAATACTTTTAGAGAGGAAACAAGAAAAAAAGAGACGCTTCTGAAGAAGATGGGAAAGAGAAAGCAAACGGGGCAAATAAGGGAATAGACCAGGATCCCCATTTTTTAGGACCCCACTCATACTCCATGCCCACTTGGTGAGGAAATTCCACAGTTTATCATAATAAATATCTTCTGCAAAGAACATTGTATAATTTTATCGTTATCGATACGCTATCTGGTCCTAACGCAAGAAAGCACCACCCCTACCTTTCTGTGCCATAGCTAACAGGAGAAAGGATCTAAAAATTGTTTAAGTCCTCCTGCTTATTACTGCAAGATTTACAGTACAATCCTATGTATGTATACTCAGAAATAAGCCCCACTGCACTTCATGGGGCTCACTCCCAGATAAGTGTTTTATAAGATTGTTACTTAAGGGAGTATGAGTGTTTGTTGCTGCTGCTAAAAATCCACAATTAAAAAGTAGTACAGATATTTTAAAGAAAATGTAAAACTTGCAATGTGAAGAGGCAGAATATTGACATCTTAACTATTGAAGTACTGTTTGAAATTATTACAATTATTTGTAATTATGGGATGCGCTCCCGACTGAGGTCTGCTTGGTGCCAACAGCCATCTTTTTGGCACCAGGTGAAGACTCTCAATCTACTCCCAGGCATTTGATGGCATATGATGATGAGGCAGGTATATCAGTTGTTCCTATCAGGTCCAGTAGCTTATTGTACCTGTTTTAGCTGTTTATAGTGTTTTGAAGTTTGTATGTTAGAGATTTCATATTACGTTTTTATTAACACATATTGTGGTGTGTAATTTTGTGAACCGCCCTGAGAGCTCCAGCTATTGGGCAATATAAAACTGAAATAAATGAAATGAAATAAACAAATTATTTTTGTGGAACAAATAGTTACTGACTTTAGTTACAATTCTAATGCTCAAGTGCATGCACTTATCTCTAGATTCCCCTCTTGTTCCGACATACAGATGGTTAGCAGAGTAAAGTCTGATTTGCTTACAACCTATTGAGGGTGGGGGGTGGGGGGCAGTGGGGGTGAAGAACAAGGTGCCTAAAATCAGACCTTCAATAGGTAAGTGAACTAACAGCACTGGTCTGTGCATGTACAGTATGGGAACTACTACATGTTCATTCCTGGATGCATTACTTCTCCCTACACATTTTCCTTTTTGGCTCAAAGGGCCATATTTGCGAGTAATCTATGCATAGAACCCTGTAACTTCATATGAATCACCCTCACTACATTGGCGTGATTGCATAAATTAATTAAATGCAGGGGCTTCAGAACAAAGCATTTTCCAGATATACTTCCTCAAGAACCTAATGTTTTAATTATTTGTATGTTTTCTTGAAAAAGTAAAATAATCTATGTTTTTGTCAGCTTGAATGAAACTGGAAATATGTTTTAGATATTCTGCAATAATTTATTTTTATTTATTACATTTATATCCCATCTTTCCTCTGAGGAGTCCAAGGTGATGTACATGAGCCTCCTCCTCTCCATTTTATCCTCACAACAACACAGTGAAGTAGGTTAGCATAAGAGTCAGTGACTGGACCAAAATAACCGAGGGAGCTTCATGTCTTCCGACTGGAGACTAGATTTCGTATCTCCCAAGTCCCAGTTCAACACTTTTAAGCATTACATTATACTGGCACTCAGCTATAGAAGGATTATTTACTATAGAAAGATTATTTACATTGAAAACCAGCATTTGCCAGCTAACAAAAGTTTTTTTTTTAAAAAAAAAACCCATGCAAAATATGGTTAGAAACTGAGAATAAAAGAAACACCTTTAAAGCATTGATCACGGCTGTAAAAAAAACAAAAAACAAAGTGAAGTTTCTTAAACTGACAAAAAATGGTGGCAACTATAAAAATGGCTGCCTGAATTTTTTGCAGTTCGGAGAATACCGAATTTTAACATCCTTGTGGGGGACCTAGAACTGGAGGAAGATTGCCTTCTACTAACCAAGGATGGGACTTTGCCTTTGAGAGAATCAACATGAAAGCATATCACAAGGTATCACTAACCAATTTGGCTTTTACTAAATTTTACCTAGTATACCCATAATATAAAAATAATCCCTAGGTTTGCTAATATCAGGACTACCATGTTTTTTCTTCACTTCTGGTGTTCATAAAGGATCTGTGTGTGCTCCAATTAATGCTAGGGACAGATTTGATCAACTGTTGACATTTGTATTTGCAAAGGGATAGCAGCCATGTTTCTCTATCCCTGTAGCCTTTGGTGCAATGTACAATTTTTTGCATCAAACATGGCCTCTCTTAATAATAATATATTTATTTCTTACCCGCCTCTCCCTCTGGATCGAGGTGAGGAACATCAAATACAAAAATACAATAAAATACATAAAACTAATTAAAAACATATAAAACTAATACATTATTGAAATAACAGCCAGACATCTTAAAATTCAACTGGGTAGGCCTGCCAGAAGAGATCAGTCTTTATAGCTTTTTTAAATTCAGAAAGACTGTTAAGATGACGAATCTCTCCCGGCAGGCCATTCCATGGTCTGGGAGCAGCAGAATAGAAGGTTCTCTGGGTAATTAATCGTCAGCCTAGTTTTCGCTGACTGAAGTAAATCCTTCCCAGAGGAACTGCGTATGCGGGGCGGATTGTATGGGAGAAGGCCATCCCGCAGGTAACCTGGACTCAAACCATGTAGGACTTTAAAGGGAATAACCAACACTTTATACTTCGTTCCTAGCAAAATTTGTTTCTCTGCACCACCCCATTTTTACTTTTCTGTTTAGCGTCCAACCTGATGAAGAGTTTTGATGAACTAAAAGGCTTGTTAATTTTGTGACGTTTCAGTTGGTCCAAGTAAAGGTATTATGCTACTGTTATTTACACACATTCCCTTAAAAACATCAATACTAATTTTGAATAAATTGTGAATTTTCTGCAGCAGCATATATATTCAATCATTACTTAAATGAGCTAACAGAACTTAAACTATATGCAGATCATTCACTACACAAGAAAATACTATTTAAAAATACAGATAGTTATTTCTGATGACGACGACGACGACAACAACAACAACAATAATTTAGATCTTAAGGTAAGTTAAGATAGTTCACAGAAAGAAAGCTTCCTGCCCTCCCTGCATTGCCCCAAAGCCTCTATGGTAGGTTGGGGGACCCTCCTGAATAAAGTGGGATGGGGTGCAGGGTGCTGCTGGAGGAGAGAGAAATGGCTCAAAATTCAACATGCATTCTAAGATAAGTTAATACTATATTGACTTTTCTTGGAATAAGTCCCTTTAAACTAAATGGGACTTACTTCAGAGTACACATGTACAGGATTGTACTGTTATGCTGCAATCCTAGGCACACTTATTTGAGAGTAAGTCCCTTTGAGCTCAACTGGACTTACTTCTGAGTAGACATGTATATAGGGTTAAACTATCCAGAAAGTTCACAGAAGGAAACTTATCTGTCCCCTCCCCTCTCACCAACTTTCCATCCTACATTGTTTAGGAGGGTCCCACCAATCTAATAATAATAAATAATAACCCTCTGTAGAGGTTATTCAAGAGTCATAGAGGCTATTTGGTGGTTGCTGGTTGCTTTATGAAGATCCAAGTTAATGATGATGATAAAAAATAATACTTTAAAAATAAAGGGAAAAAACCCTACTGTCAGTAATGTAAGACAAACTACAACAAATTCCAAATATACCAATTAGTGTCATTGCCACTTACTGCCATTATGTAACTGAGTCTGCAATTAGAAATTGTTACAGAAAAATTGTTATGAAATGGGGTAGCAAAATCATTTGTTGACCCTATAAAGAAATTCCTGTCCAAGGCAAAATGCAGATGAAATACTCACTGTTAAAAAAAAATGGACAAAATGAAATAAAAATCAGGGACAGTGAGAGTTCAAACCTGATCTACAATTTATTCCCATAAAGAATATTGAATGATTTTTACCCCATGTATGTATAGCATAAATATCAATTAGTGTGTTTATACTGAGATTTTGGCTATTTCAAAATTATATAACCACGTTTAATATGAATAGTCATATAGCTGAAGGTCCTGATCCAGTTTTAGTCGTGTGCAACAACAACAACAGATGGCCTCAGAAGGGGGTTCCCTCCTAAGTATCAAAAGAGGCCTCTAGCCAGGCCAGCGGGACCGAGATGAGCATCGCAATACAGGTGAGGGGGCCCATCCGGACGCCTAATGGGATACACATTGGCTATATGTACAAATGGCGGTTTCCATATGCAGATCTCCCTTGCTGGATCAGGGTATAACAGAATAGAACATTATTGGTCTAGGACAACTGAAAATCCTAGAAAAGCAACAGTCAAAAGTTATTAAATGCTGGTTATACAAACTATAGTTCCTAAGAAGTTCTAATTTCTTATTATTCAACTTGGATTTTTTTTTACCTATGGTTACACTGAATGCCAATAGCAATAATTCAAATTTTATCATATAGTCCAAGTTGTCTATTAGCCTACATTTTGCAACGATGATCATTTTTTGAAAATTCTTTTTATAATTTAGAGCATTGAAAACATGTAAACATTGAATTGCAATATTAGAATGATATAAAATCCACAAATGTATTGTTTTATGCCCCACATTATCCCAGACAGGAGAGGGTTAAACACTGCATGAGCATATCACATGACACAGACATTCAAATCACATGACAAATACGGTCACCACATAACACAAAGCTAATGGGAAACTACACAGAGGGCTCAGATGCGTACAGTTACCTCACACACTAGGCACCAGACATGAAACTCTGAAACTAAGAAATATGCTTACTCTATTCCCCACCCTGTGCCTCCAAAAATCACCCCCAGAGCCAGAATGGTCCCTGCCACTGCACCTATAAGCCTGTTAGTGGCCATGCTCACTGTACAGAGGGAAAAGGGAAGACTTTTTTTAAAAAAGAAAGTAATCATATACATAGATGTCTGAAAAGAAGTATTTGATGGCACCTCAAAATTATATATTACTTTCTAGAATTCATTTTATAGATAATTCGGTTCAGCAGTTTTAGAAATAAGGATTTGGCAGAGACTATATTTGCCTGAATATAAATATGTTGCAATCACCAGTTTAAAAACTCACTTTCTTTTAAAAACATATCAGGGTTTGATAATTCACGGGAATGATCAATACTCCCGTGGGTATAACTCCATGTATGGAAGAGAGGCTCCGAGCATCCTGGAATTCTATATTCTCCCTCTTGCTACCTGGTTGCTTTTCAGCCACATACGCTACAAAACACTGGCCATTACTTTCAAATAGGACACCCTTTTCACTTTCACCATCCTTCTCCTTTTCAGGGTCTTGTCCCCAGTTTACATGTCCTCTAAGAACAGGTAAGATGGCTCCAGGGTCCTGGGGAGGAGAGGGATGACTGGATGTAGAAATGGGATGTGTGCATGGGTCTCCTGCTGAAAATTATGGCTGGAACACAACTTGTCAAGGTCCAGTTGAGAAGAGGAAGGAAAGAGGACTCCATCGAGCTATATGCCAACACCATTCCATGTACACAGCTATACCCACGTAGAGTTTGATTGTGCCTGCATAGTTTTATAAAGGTTTTATTTCTCAGGCTATGCAATACAGTACTCATTGCCATATTTAAAAGACATAGTTTAAAATCAACACAAATAACAACTCTTTCATACCATCAGAAATATGCTGCATACTGACCACTAAGCCAACTTCGCAAGAAATACATTATTATTACATTTATATATGTCGTATAAATTATAGCCTAAAATGCAGCCAATACTTACTTTTGAAAAGTATGGTGTGGAAAAATTACTTAAATAATTCCAAAGAACATTGCAATGCCTCAACTTCTAGCAGCAGAGGAAAAGTATTTGTGCATGATCCACTGGAGCTCTGGAAAATCTGAGCTACCTGTCAGTTGATGAGAGCCGGTAGTGATTTCTGAAGGGCAGTGCCCAGATTCTCACAAGCAAATGAAGGACTCCCTACCAGAATTGCAGGTTCTGGTAGGGTGAACTGAGAGAGATGAGAGGGGGAAGCATGGCCATACCACCAGCCCTACTGAAGACCTCCCTCATGAAGGCTCCTCCTCCATCAACAGTCACCACCCCCAGCTATTCCAGAAGGCTGTAGAGAGGGAGAGGAGAGGGAGAGCAGAGCCATTCCACCAGTCCTGCTGAAAGAATTGGTTCCCCACTCCCATTCCTTTTCCCTTGAATGTCATGTCTTTTTACGTTCTAAGCCAGTAGACTGACTTGCCCATTGATTATATAAATAAACAAAGTGAGGCTGAGACGAAGGAGTATAGTGCCATGCAATTTGCAAATCCCCATATTCTGTGCCAAACAAACTTTAAAAATGTATTTTCTTTCCAGTTTCTCACTAAATCTGACATACATTTTGCACTTCAGGGTGAAATCCCTATGATTTTGTTCCCAACAGGAAAGAACAGGGAAAACTGTAGCTGAGGGTTCCTGTTTGAAATCCCATGTCAATTTAATGTATTCATCTTGGAAGTTACACCCCTTTCTCCTCAGAAGAATATTGTAAAAAGGGATGACCAGCCTGGTCCCAACTGTAAGGCAGGAAAGTGGCTTGCTTCCCCCCTCCCTGCCAGAAATAACACATTGCTTCACTAGTGTAATCTGTTGCAATCCGTTGTAAAGTATGTTCAGGATCATTTGATTGAAACGCACACTATGAATATTCACAGTAAGAACCGTAACCATCTTTTAAACCTGGATTTTCCCATAACCCTAATGGGATTTGGACTTGTTCCTCTTTGAAGACATTTTGCTTATGGGGTTAGATCCTAAGGGACCCTTCTGCAAGCAGAAGGCCACGGTGTGCAAAAGGACGTCTTTTAACTTAGGGAAAGATGCCATGAAAACACTGGCACCAGTAGATTAATCTTTGTTGATTCACCCCTTCCCCTTTCAATCCTATATCCACCCCCCCCCCCAAAAAAAATGTGCTCCAGAGAGTGCATGCATACGGCCTTGACTATATGTAAATGAAGACTATATGTCATCACCCTTCATAATGAGAAGTCTTGTACAACTGCAGAAACAGCAAGGAAATGCAAGTGAACTCCATAAAAGTTTACAAATAAAAAGATAAAATAAATAAAAAGAACACTAATCATTTTAACTTTGTTGTTTAACACAGTGTTTCAAAACTGAAACAATTGAATTGACTGCTCCTGCTTCCATCTACCTATTTATTTACTCTCAAAGGGAATTAATGTTTCAAGAAAGCCATCATGATTCTGAAGGCAAGTGCTAATATAGTATGAATCTTTCCACCTGCCTTTGGTGCAAAGGAAGATTCATTGATCTCCAGAATCTGACACAATTAGAATCTAATCACCTATCTTTCCTATACTCCACACAGAAACATTTTTCTTTAGGACACCAAGATCTGTGACATGAATTTAGAGATCACCTCCAGGTGTAATCCGTTATACAGCCATAGAAATGTGTAATGGGGTGTGTGTGTGTTGGTGGTGGTGGTGGTGGAGGAGGTGTGAAGAGACTAATGTTGAAGAACAACATCCAACATTAAAGAACTGCGTGACTCGTTTTGCCGCTTATGGGGACTTGGGGCTTCCTTTTCTCCTCCATAGTGCAAATATCTTTTAAAAGTGAGCTAAGTTTCAAAAACAATGTGTCACAGGCATTTGCTCAAAGGAAAAAGTTCAAAACTCCCACTGGGTGTGCACAGGTCCTCAAGCAAAACTAAAGACTTCTCTAGACCCTAGCCTATAATTAAGAGGTAAGCCATCCTTTTATTCAGCCTTGTTTTTTCTCTCTCTTCTGGAGTCCCATCTATTACAGTGACTGTGGATTATTTCGCTACTTAAATTAATTCGCCCTGCCTTTATCTTGCTTGGGAAGGAAAGAAGGTATATTCAGTTTGTACATTGTGTTTACATATTGATAAGAAAAACTACCATGATTAAAAAACCCAACACAGCCATTATTCTGGCTGAGGTCTTTATCTATCTGTTTTATTCCTTGCACTCTTTAACAGAATGATTATTTCCTTCTAAGAATTATAAAAGGACCCTCCTCCCCACAGCCCCATGAACATTGGATTCCATGTTAAAATAAATAAAATAAAATAAAATAATAACCTTCCTTCATGGGGATGTTTTGCCAGCCCCTTGACCATTTCATCTCTGAGTTCAGACACAGCACCCATTTCCAACTATCCCTAGGGGCAGTCCCAATGATCTGGTACCCGTCGCTTTGAAACACCATTTAGTCCAGTTTTGCTTATGTAAAATACTTGAAGAGAAGTTAAGTTTGTTTTTAATGGACCCCAGAACGGTTGTTTTTAAATGGATACTGTTGTTTTTATACTGTTTTTTATATTTTTGATGGTTTTTAAATTTTGTATTTTAAATGTTTACCATTTTTAATTGTTGTAAACTGCCCAGAGAGCTTCGGCTGTGGGGCGGTATATAAATGTAATATATAAATAAATAAAGTTTTCTAGTTAAAATGTTTTGGTTTGACATATTTAATTTATAATGAAACCATGGGACCTGACTTTGCACTTTGTACTAATTTACTCTTTTTCTTCTTTTCAGTAATATTTAATGCCACAGAAGTCTACTGAGAGGCACACACACAGTATTTGAAGATTCAACCTTTGCTTGAATTCTCAGAATTTTAAAAATATGGAAATGGGAGAAAAACCTTATGCCATGGAGTACTTGATATTGTTTGTTGAACACTGATTTTGGAATTAAGATAATTTTATATGTCCAATTATCATCATTTGTAAGCCTGAAAACAACCGCAAATAACTTAATGAGTTGCCTAGCAGTAGTTTTAGTTTTACTTCTTTTGAAATTTTGCTTTTTTAGAAACTTGTGGGTGCTTGGGAGAAATTCTAAAAAGAAATCAACACTTTTAATGCTATACTTTTTAATAAGCTGAGTTACCACCCTGCTCAAATATTCCATTCTTTTCCTAAGACAAACTGACAATATATGCACTCTGACACTATGTATGCAGTATATCTACTTTCCTATACTAGCTAATACTGAAATTTGGAATATTCATAGAAAATGTAAAGGAAACCATACTTTAAAACCAGTATCTTCCCAGTTCTGTATTGACAAAATTCAAAACCATCTAAGCTCCTGCGTGGAATATGCCCCAGAAAAGTAAGCTACTGTTAGATCACTTGTTAATTGTATTTTAGAGATGCTATAGTATATTCAAATGAGTTTAAAAATAAAATTAAAAAATATGTTTATTAAACATGCAACAAAATATGTTTTGATATTCTGTTACTTTTCTTCACAAAAGCAGCCTAATATACTAGAGGCGAGGGACTCAAATCTTTCAGGGAGTTCTTAAATTAATGAAAAAAGAGGCTACAGAATACAGCTGGGCAAAATGTCTAAGATGGAAATCCTATACACACTTAAGCAGAAGTAAGTCCCATTGAATTCATTAGGACTTACTTCTGAATACACCTGCATAGAATTGTGCTGAAAATGGTATTATTATTATTATTATTATTATTATTATTATTATTATTATTATTTATATAGCACCATCAATGTACATGGTGCTGTCTTTGAAAACTATTAAGTCTTTGAAAACTATTAAGAATGTAAGGCCTCTTCCAGAGAGAGGCCAAATATAATAGAGGCATTTATTTTTAAAAAATTCTTTGAAATTGTTATATAAAAACATTGTATGATTGTAATAAAATATATTTTCTAGGTTTAGGTTATTAAATAAAAAAGACAAAAGCTAAGAAAATAAGTTTTCATCTTAATGATTTTCTGTGAAGTTCCTTCAGAACAATATAGGTTAAAGCATATAAACAATCACCAGAAACATGATACACATATCGAGTGAATAGCTGTACTGTTCTCTGGTGCTTTGTTCCAAATCTTCCTGTCCAGTTATGTATTTATATGGGGAAGGGGGGAAACTGAAATCACACAAACCCTTTGGTCCATTTGGTTTCTCGGGTTCTTCTTTCTTTCTAGGGTCAAACATGCTACAATCTGTCCCTGCCCAAGTAGTGTTACAAATGCACGTGGCTTCATTACTGCATACCTAAAAGAAATGTTAGCATGGGTTAGCATATAATAAAAATATATAATACATGGATGACAGATTAAAGTCACTACAGGTGCAAGACTATATACATGGTTAGACAGAAAAAAGGGCTGCTGTTTTACAGAACAATATGTTTATATTTTAGACACAGATACACATAGATCTCTTGATCACAGGGAACTGATCTGCATATGTATTCCCTTTCAAGCATCTAGATCTGACTCCTCTACTGAAATAAAAGGGAGAACTTTGCGTAGAAGCGCGTTCTGTATGGACTCAGAAGCACAAACACCTATATACAAGTGCTGTGTTGACATGTAAACACACACAATACACAGTATCTGGCTCACATGGGAAAACATTGGAATTTAATTCTGGACTGCTCCATATGCAAAAATAATATTTGACAGGAAAAAAGCACTCGTTTTTTCATATGGCTTTAACTTGTGAATTTTTGACTGCATTTACATAGAGCAAAGAGCCACTGCATGTCTGCACAGCCAAAAAGAATTTCAACTGTCAGGTAAATTTTATGAACTCAGAGACAAAGTTCTGTCAGATCAGAATATGTATATTGTATGTAGCTTTCAATGAAGAGTCTGTCACAAGTTACCTAGAAAGCAATGTAAGAAACAGAAAGAATTTATTTCCCATAAGTTTTTGCACTCGTGTTGGAAAAATCATGTTGATATAAACCTCCCAAATGAACTGACAAATAACTTTGGGGCACAATCCTATGCATGTTTAGACAGAAAAAAAGCCCTACAACTCCCTACAGGGAATGCTGGGAGTTGTAGGACTTTTTCTGTCTAAATATGCGTACGATTGTTGCGACACTCACACTCAACAGAAGCTGCATCCCCATTCTTCAAACATGTCTTATAAAGTGGCTTCAGCAAGGAGACATAGTCTGGGCAAAGCAGCCCAGAGGGAAGATAACTGATACTCATAGGCTAAAAACACTAAGGCCCCATTCAGACAACACACTAAACCATGCTGCTTAACCACAAAATGGTTAATGGATTTCGTTAATGCATTCCGTTAACCATTTTGTGGTTAAGCAGCATGGTTTAGCGTGTTGTCTGAATGGGGCCTAAATCTCAATTGGTGGCCATGCCATGCCCCTTCCCTTGTCCATTCCTTGGAGGTGTGTCAAACATGGTGTTGTACGTGAAACTATTAATAATGTTGTGGCCTGTTGTTTTCAACCCAGGAATGTTTGTCTCCTTGGTCCCTGGGTTGTTCTGCTTCAGGCACAACTGAAAACTGTTATGCCAACTGTTCAGACAACTGTTCAGACAACTGTTGTGCCTGAACAGCTCAATTCATATAGTACACCTGCTAAAACATCTGCATGGCTGAAGGCACAAGAGAACTGAATGCTGAAATGGAAGAACAGTCTCTAGCCCAGCATCCAGGATTCTTTCGAAAATTCTGCCTCCTGTCTACATTTTTTTTAATCCACTGTGGAGATACGCATGGATCAGTGGTAAAAAAAAAGAAGTTTTTCTTTGTACTAGGAATATGGATATATCTTGGCTGGAACTTACCCCATGTCCTGAACAAACTTTTCCATTAGCACCAATAGGACAACTGCTTATGTTCAGAGACTGAATGGATAGGCACCTTCTGTCCATACACATCATATTAGGACCACATGGAGCTCCATCTTCTACATATCCTAAATCTGTTTCGTCATCCAAAAGTACATGTGCACAACTACAAGAAATGTTTTTTAACTGAAACTTTATAGAAATGAACTCATGCAAATAGCTCATAGTATCTATGATTTCAAGATTGTAAGAAACAGGTACTAAAATAACAACAAGATCACTTCCTTCCATCATGTTTATATTCATGGGTACTTACTCTTTCGGTTAATTCTTTGTATTTTAACTAAGGGCAGTATCCAATGGGGTGCAACTGCCCAGAACTGTTGTTGTTTAAATGGATACTCTTGTTTTATACTGTTGTTTTTATATTTTTGATGGTTTAAAATTTTGTATACTTTTTTTAATGTTCAGTTTTTAACTTTTGTAAACCGCCCAGAGAGCTTCAGCTATGGGGCGGTATATAAATTTAATAAATAAATAATGTAAATCACGTTGCGCTAGCATAAACTACACTACTGCAATGCCAATAGTGTTAGCTAGCAAGCTAATTTTTCCAAGAAATTAGCAGATGTGCCCCATTGGATACTGCCCTAGGATTCTATGATACTACACAGATTATAAAAATCTGGCTACCCTGAACTCACTAGTGAAATCAGTGATGCAGCACGGATTAAAGCATGAAAATTTGTAATTTCTTGAGAAACACTGATATTAAATATTGGTGTCAAGAAGGCAGCCTCTAAAGATTCCAATACTTAAATACTGTTTAGGGTGTCAGTTGCAGAAGTAAAACCATTTACTATTTTTATATAACAGAATTCAACTTTTCGTTCTTGAGAAGTTCCAAAAGGTACCTTAATTTTTGACTTAAAGAGTTCTATAAAACGAATCATACACAGTGCATGGGACTCTACATACCTGCAATTCACTACTACACCTTGGTGGAAAAAGGAAGTTGGAGTAACTTCTCCCTGAAGATGACCAATCCGTGGAACTCCATCAAGATTTGCACAAAGCAATAAACCACAGAACACATCACTGTAAAATAAAAACCATGACATGGTGAAGTAGCAAACTATTTTCTAAAATGGAAATGGATGGGATTTTGTGATAAATTATGAAACATGCCTATATAAGAAAAAATCTGCCTGCAACGTAGTGAATAGAAAATTCCAAATTATTTCAATAAACCAAGGATTAAAGAATAGTATTCTCAATCTTGTGAGAGACAGTAATACTACAGGCTAAATTCTAGAATGTAAATCTATTCAGATTTGAAAACTTACCACGATTTTCAGGGCTTATACTAGAGAGATCACACTATAGTAGAGATGTCAAGCACTACAGAGTGTTTCTAGGCAGTGGGAGTAACTACACAAAAATGGTGTGGGCTCAGTATCAGCTGGTGTAACATACTATGCAATTCAAGCCTATGCTGCTGGCAGCAGATATCAGCTTAGATCCTGCGATTTCCAGCTCCAGCCCCCACATACCATGATTGTCCAGCAAACCTCAGGAGCAGCCAGTGGGGGGGTGGCACAAAGGTGGCTGCAGTGACAAAGAGATGGGAAAGTTCTGCTCATGCTTCTTTGAAGCCAAGCCAATGGATTTATGGGGCCATTATGCTCCCAAATAGGCAGAAAAGTCAAGAAGATTAATACCTTATGTACCACATTGTAATTCAACTAAAGTGGAGAGCAGTGTGCAGAATGGTTAGAGTAGAAATTTATTACAGAACTATCACACGGCCCAAACTAGAGATGACACTATTCACACCACTACCAATTGTGTGAATCTGGTTTTGTCTGGATCAGGCCCTGCACTCCTGCTAGTAGCACTGGGAAGAAAGCTCCTATTGTCTCCTCACTTCTACTATTTACTAAAAAAAATAATCATGAAATTACTAATTCTGTGAATGGAAACATAGTTTCATCCTAAGTATTTAGTGCTCCGATGCCTATTATGTATTCACAAAGAGTTGGGATAAAAAGGAGGCTCATACAGAAATGCCCTGTCTTCATCTCTGACTCACAGGAGAAATGCCAGGGATCCGTATAGCTACAGGTATAATACATTTGTGCTTCCTGAATAGACATATAAACTGGGCAGGTTCTAGATTCCCTGTAAACTGTTTTGATGGTTTCTGATTTCAGCAAGACAAGAAGAGTACTGAGGATTCATAACTATAACTCATATATATATACATTCTAAAAGGCTAAACTTACTGTTTGTTGCATGGAATCCATTTATCTCCATCTTTTCCACAGTTTCCTTTTTTTGTACCTTCTGTGTTAAGCTTCTCATAACAGTGTTTGTGAGATCCTGAAGCCTCTATTGAAGAAAATGTGAATGTAATTTCTACTCATTAGAATGTATCCAAAATGATGATGATGATGATGATGATGATGGCGGGGCTGCCTCTGAAAACAGTTCAGAAATTTCAGCTGGTCCAAAACAGAACAGCAAGATTGCTATCGGGAACTGGCCAACGAGTCCACATTATACCAGTACTTTTCCAGTTCCGCTGGCTGCCAGTCCAGGCCCAGGCCCAATTCAAAATGCTGGTATTAACATTAAAAGCCTAAACTGTTTGGGGCCAGATTATTTGAAGTATCTCCTACTCCCATATGTACCTGCCTGGGCCCTAAGGGGTCCTTCTTCATGAGCCCCTGCCAAAGGAAGTGAGGTGGGTGGCTACCAGGAAAGGGCCTTTTCTGCTGTGGCACCCCGACTGTGGAATGAGTTCCCTAAAGAGGTTCACCTGGCACCTAAACTGTACTCCTTTTGGCAGGAGTTTAAGATATATATATATATTATTTTCCCAATATTTTAGCATCCTAGTCTTTTAGCTCTATTGTTCTAAATCTGTATTTTAAATGTGTATTTTAAATCTCTGCATTGCTGCTCAGTTTTATTCTGGTTGTACTTTTATATTGCGGCTTTAAGCTTCCATATTTTATATTTTATGCTGTACCTTATGGTTTTAATATTTGTGAACTGCCCAGAGAACTTTGGGTATTGGGCGGTATTGAAATGAAATAACGAAAAACAAACAAACTAGGCGTTCAGCGTGTGATTGGCCCTTGCATGCTTGTTTTTTGGCATGATGAGAGATGGGATTTAATTCCATGATCCTGATACACATCACACATCAGGCAATGGGGACAAAGGATTAAATGCCTCTCTTCCCACACTACGGTCCTAATTCAGATTGCCCCCTCGCACTCTGGCTGTTCTTTAGGAAACAAAGACCAAGCACACAAGGGCCAATCTTGTGCTTAACATAACATCTAGTTTGGCCTTAAATGGGCTGAAAATTTGGCACAGTTACCTTATTCCAATATAATCACTTCAGTACTCCTAAATACTGGATAAGAAGCTAGAAAAAATTAATAACCTATTGTAACTGCCCTTACCAGCATACTTTTTAATAGTATTAAGCTGGAATCAGTACATATTACAACAGCATCACATCCTTAATATGTAAACATTAAGTATGGTGGTGGTTGTTTGAGCAAGAACTAATGGAATGCTGAATCAGTGAATCAGCAATATAATAACATTTGTGGATACCTTATTTGAATGTATATCCAATTACAAAAAAAATGCAAATGCTTTTTTGTTGAAGCTTTAACTTTAAATAGCAACATACACCTGCCTCCATCCAAATACTGAATCTGCCATGTTTCTGTGGCTAAATGCCAAATAAAAACTTTAAAGAAACAACAACAATAGTTTTCTTTAACACTGCAGTAAAGTTTTAACTGAGACCTTGTACTAAAATGAAAAGCTGAAAGTACAAAGAAAGAAATACATGTGAAGAAAGCATACATAAATCAACCTACTAGTTCCCCAGATGTATTTGCATTGATTATCTCTTGTTTTGCACTCTCCGTTGTAGCAACGTCCCTAAATAAAAACAAATTGTAAACAGAATAGTACATTTTGCCTTTCTCGCTGAAAAGTCAGACATCATCTACACTAAGCAGAATATTCCACTATGAAAGTGGTATATAAAAGGCAGGAGACACACTAAGCAGGATATAGTGGTATATATTATTTGTCAATGGGCCCCAACAGTTGTCAGTGCACTTCAATACCACTATAAAGCAGTAGGGTGGCTCCTGCCTTTTATATACTGCTTTCATAGTGGAATATCCTGCTTGGTGTAGATGAGCCCATAGACAAAACGCCAGACACTGAAAGAACAGACCAATTATATTAGCAAAAGGCACACATTTTCTTTGTCAACGTTGCTTTGATCCCAAAGTGGATGGGGACCATAGAGCAGTTTTCCTCAGCCAGTCGCCTTAGGGAAGAGAGTCCTGTAATTAATATTGTTTTGAACTCAGTTTTCAATGAGACTCACAGCTCAAGACAGCTTTTCCTTCAGAGGTGAGTCCATTAGAAACAGAAAAACCTAGTTCATTTACTGGTTAAGATAGGATACAGTGAAAGCTGTTGTTAGCAAAATCAGTGCAGAGCAGACTCTAATATATAGCAAGCTTAGAGTCTTGCTAGTCTGCTATTTCCCAAGCCTGTACTTAGAGGTACGAGGTTATGAAGAGGGATTTGAAAACAAACAGAAAAAGTGGTCTTTTAGGACAGTTCCAGGCATAACGAAGTACACCCAGAAAACACTGAACAAAGAATCTGACCCTAGTAAATGCTAAGAATAGGTGTTGTATGTAGGGATGTCCAGTAAATATTATCTACGGAGACAACTGTAAAGAAAATGAAAAGGATTATCTTTATTTGAAGCATTTGTACCCTACTTTCTTTTATAAAATGACTCAAAGTGGCTAACAGCCTAACAACAATTAAAGCAATATCAGGAGGCCATCAAAATGAAAATGCTAACAGGAAAATAAAAGAAAAAAGTATAGCTCATCAAGCAATAAAACAAAATAAAAACTCTATAAGAAACATTTTAAAAAGTTACATACCTGATTTGAATCACAAGCAAATCCATCTTGCTTATGAAGATTTGGTGGGCACTGAAAGACAAACGTTTTCCTTTAATTATAAAGCTTTGAATTGTGAGACAACATATACGGTAAAGATAGACAAAAGAACATAAAGAGAGAGTAATGAGGCAAAAAATGTTATGATTTTCTGGCTCCATTTCAACTGGGCTTCAGGCCATGAGCAAAGTTCCACTCACAGAAATTTACAATCGATAACATATTCTAGATCAGTACTAGGAATTGCTAGTACTATTCTGCTTACATCAAGTACACAGTGAGTTGGAGGAGCAAGCTGGGTAAATTGCAATAAGCATAGCACAATTAGTTCAACTTAGTACTCCCACCATTAGAATTTTCTTGTTCAGTTAGAACTGATTTGAACCATGCCCTTTTGGTAAACTTATCTCTATGCAATGTGAACCTAATTCTTCCAATCTCTAAGATTTGTATAACACCAGGGAGCTAGCCAGTCCCTTAATTATTACATTTTAAGCAATATTATATTGAAGAATACTGAAATTATACTATTTCAGTTCTTAGTGCAAACCCCCAAATTTCTTAATATCCCCGTGACATTGCCATTACAAAAGTTTCATGAGACAGAAACCACTGTATTGTACCTTTGCTTGCCTGATGTACTTGTTTATTGCACATATACATTATTCATTACTGCATGTGATTGCACACAAGTAGCCTCACCTATATATTGTGGTTACCAATTGCCACACCATGGGCACCATCTAATGGGGCACTTCCTGTCCTGCCGATTTTCTTCCGCCTGCTAATTGCGTTGCACAAGCAGTCCATAGGACTTGCGCAAATGTACTTTAGTTTTTTCAGGGCCACTTGAAATGAGCAGAAATGCTCAATTCTGGAAGGAGGCAGGTCGGTGGAGTTCATATAAGGGAGCGAGACCCACCGCTTGCACAACAGAATTGATGGGGTGGAAAAGAATTGGTGGGGTCATAAGTGCCCCGTTGGATACTGCTCCATGAGTTAACATACATGCACAAAGGGGAAAAGGAAATAAGCAGTAGATAGGAGAGAATGGGAGTGTTCTAGTTCAGAATTGTGAACCAAAGCTGAACAAAACATAAACTAGGATTGAAGCCTTATGCCCACTTATCTGGGAGTAAGCCCCATTGAACTCATTGGGACTTACTTCTCAGTAGACATGTGTCAGATTGCACCAACAGTTGGTATTTTACTATCATCGTCATTATCATCACCATCATCATGGAAGGTAACTGAAGTCCCATATACTTAGAGGATTAGGACTGAAAGGGAATGGTTAGTGTAATTTGAATTCGGGCAAAGAGAAACAACAGTTTTAGGGAACCAAACATTACACAATATATAAAATCCTTGAACAGACTGCCTGAAGTATTTTTCATTGTTCCTCCTGCTCACAGATACTGCTCTGCCTGATTTTCAGCTATCCCCCATTTCTTCTGAGATCCCCGCATCACAACCTAGTCTTGTGGATCCCTCAACCTTTCAATATTTTTTTCAGGGGGCTGGGGAGGGCCGTGCTGTTGGTGGGAGTAAGAATGGATAAGTCACTTTCCACCAGCTCCCTTTTACTGGCACCTCTCTGGGTCTAAGACATGGAATAGAACATCCCAGATGCACCAACATTTTCAGAAAGGAGGGGTACTTAGTTTTCAGATAATCACCATGCATGCTATGTTTTTGGCATGTACAGAAAAAACAGCCCCTACTTTTTCAAAATCACTTTTTGACTCCAGTTGAAAGTCAGAGATGCCCCAGAACATTAAAGGACGGATGTTCATTGGTTACAAAATAATATGAATTACATTACAAAATTTTAATTACCTGGCCAGAGTCCCCAGTACAGATCTCTGTAATATCACACTCATTCACTGCATAGCGACATTCAAATCCTCGTGGAAAAAACTGAAAATCAAATGATTTTTTATTAAGAACCAAGATGCTTAAAAATTTTTTAAAAAAAATCCCTCTAAACATTCAGGACTTGGTTTTAAAACATTAGTCTTTTATTTGTGGAAAAGTGATTAGATATAGCAATGTATCTTTTATCCCAGCTGGTAGTGCTTGTGTGTGTGTGTGGTTTTTGACTGAGCAAGAATCAAGGATGTAAGTGCCCCTATCTGCACACCACTCTTTTACTCCCAAGGGCAGCCTCCAAGGTTAGTTTTCAACGCAACAAAGAGTCGGAAGAAAGAAACAGGCAACATGTAATGTGTCATTTGGCTCTTGAGTTTCCATTTTAATGCTTGCATCAAGGAACCATCAACATCTCTCCCACACTAGAGGCATTCAAGAGGCAGCTGGACAGCCATCTGTCAGGTATGCTTTAAGGTAGATTCCTGCTTTGAGTGGGGGGTTGGACTCGATGGCCTTAAATTAGTGCCACTTTTCCAGATTCAGACAGTAGTAGCAAGTAACTGAAAACATTAATGAAAAGCAAAGAAGGCAGTTTGGCAATTTAGACCATAATTCTAGCAAAGATAAAAACTAAAAATACTCACAAGACAGGTTTCATTACAACATGGACCGTCACTACAATGAGCTCCATTAGAAAGTGAGCATTTCTTGCAGCACTCTGCATGACAATCCTAAAGGAAATACAATTTATTAAAAAGTACAAGTCATAACAAAATGTAAATAGTCAAATAAATAAGCTAAATATCTCACAATGAATATAAATTAAAATTAAACAATTCAATAATAATTCATTCCAAAGCCTAACAAAAAAGAGAAATACCCCCCCACCCCAAATAATAATTAAATACCAGGAAAAATATTGCTTTGTGCTGAGGTAACATTTAGCTTTAGATGAGTTGTATTACATCTAAAACTAAATGTTAGCCCAGCACAAAACCTGAAGATGGTCTCTATCCACTTGGAGCAGCAGGAGCAACCTTTGTAGGTGGAGTAGGTGCATTCTCCGTCTCAGATGGAAATGAGCTAGAACGAGGACCGAGGACCTGGTTGTAGCAACCACAGCCATTGCGGCTCTACGGTCCAGGCTTTTGCAGTGCTTAGGACCTCCAAATGCAATTTGGAGAAGCAAAATAAATAACATGAACAACAAATCTTCAAATGCATATATTTTCTTTAGGACTCAGGACCTACATGGCCTGACTGAACTGAATGATTCCAAACTTGAACTAGTACTTCGTATTAAAGCTAAGTGAGAAAAATCCCCCTTTTGTGCCAGCTTGCTCCATTTTCCTAAGCAGAAAGCTTGTCACATTCCCTATTTTCTGGTTGAGATAATGGATATGAAACACAAACAAAATTTCTGTTAGCATTCCTGCAGGGAGTTCCAACCATCTTCATATGGGATTTCTCTTGTGGTAAAATAAGAGAAAGTCTAAGAATGGGGAAACTAACATTTTCTTCTTTATTTTAATATTAGTTCCTGTGATTAATCTTTTTCCCGGATTTCTCATTGAAATTCCACAGCCTCAGTTATTTGGTTATGGTAGTTACTAGGGGTGTGCACTCCAACCCAGAATTATCTGGTAACCACAAACATCCACAGAGCATTCAAACTTCCAGAGCAGAGATTGGCCACTTCCAAACACATCGATTAATATCAGAGCAGAGACGTGCCCAGTCGGAGCATCTAAAGTCTCCGGAATTAGCCTGCGGGGTGTGTGTGTGTGTGTGTGTTTATCTCCATATTTGGAAAACGCTGAGCAGGGTGAGGGGGAGCTTTGATATTGACTTCTGTGACTAACCAATAGGAATAGCCACAGCAGTGTTCTCCAATCACAGTGTTCATGAAAGTGGGAAACACCAACTGGCTGCTGATTCGGGAGGGGGGGAGCGCATTTCTGTTCGGACTCATGTTAGTCAATCATCCACATTTCCACAGTGTGAAAGTGCTGCTGGGCTGGCTGGTGAGTGAGAAAGCTTGGCAGCCTCTTTATGTCAGTGGCTGGGTGCAGGGGGTGGTGGTCCATCCAATAGATCTGGAGGGCACCACGTTGGAGAAGGCTGGAGTGGGGAATTTTTAAAAAATCCTAAAAAGTCAAGGCATACACTGATCTAATTCAAACTTGATGAAACTAAAGCCCTCCTTAAGAGCTATCACCTTGCCATGTTTCATCACTTTATCTATAAAAATTACACAGATGTAAGCATTTTGTTAATTTCCATTTAAAAATTCCTAAAAAATCAAAGCATGAACCGAACTGATTCAAACTTGGTAGGGGTAAAGCTCTCTTTAAGAGCTATCACTGTGCCAAGATTTATCTCTTTATATTTTAAAAATGAGGGAGCTGTAAGCATTTCCATTTAATACCAAATAATGAATGGTTGGTTCTTCAAGGGTAATTCGATGAGACTGACAGAAGGGGAGGGGCTCCAAAATCGAGACAGAGAATAACCTCAACGGAGATCCAGATCAGATTTCGAGGCAGAGAAGACCCACTTTGCACACCCCTAGTTGTTACACTATATAGAGAGCATGAACTTGTGGGTAATTGAAATATTCTTTAAACTTTCATTTTAAAGGGTAATTTATCATATTAATAGTATTGATAAAATAAATGGCTGTGTATAAATTAAAAATATTACCGTTTGGAAACCACAATCACAGTCTTCTCCTGGTTCCACATACCCATTTCCACATTCAGTGGTGTCAAACAACTAAAAGAGACAAATACACAAAACACTATTTAAAAAGTATCACAAGATTCAAGAGCATATCTAATTAATTTTCTTGCAATGGAAAGATTTCACATTCCCATTCTGAAGCAGCATTATGACAACCACACATTTCTGACATAGATGTAATTCAGACCAGTATCCAAAGAACCACACTATTTCCCCAAGCCTAGGAGGCATAGGAAATATGCCACATGGCAAATTACTTTCTAAAACTGATTAAAAATGAATTTTGATTCAAGGAGTTTGGTATTGTGTTCCATGTCATTATATTGTTTTTATTGTAAGCTGTTTCGGAAAATGAATTTTAAAAACAAGATACAAATAGCTTAAATAAATACATCTAAGCCTTAGCTAGACCATGATGGAGGAGGGAACATCTAGCGTTGTGTTTAACGCGAGATCCTTCCTCTGTCTACACGTGACATGCGACGACCTCAGCGGGAGAGGCATTGCGTCCGCCATTTTTTTTTATAAAGGACTAGCAGCGCACGAACGCTCGTGCGCTAAAGGTAAGTCCTTTTTAAAATTTAAATTATTTCCCCCACTCCCCCCACCCTACCCCCGATGGGTGCAGCACTCCTGAGGAGTGCTGCGCCCCATGAGCGGCTCACAGTTCCTCGCAAGGAATCGCGCGGAGCCAGGTCAACCCACGGCACCTGGCCACACATTCCGCGGTTTCGGGCTCAGCCTGGGACCGCAGAAAAACTGGGGCCAAAGGGGAGGGCTATATCCTGGGGCAAGGGAGGGATGATCCCTCCCTGATCCTGGGATCCCCTGTGTGTCATGTGATTCACCCTGGAATAAAGCTCCATCTAGCTAAGGCCTAAGAGGACTTTTAAAAACAGTATGTGATAAGGAGTTTGCTATTAAAAGTAAAAAAGTAAAACAAACAAAACCCTTTGCATAGGCCCAAACTCTTCGACATACCAAAAGTAATCTGTTAAACCTCAGCCGGTAGTGCTTGAAATGATAATAGCCTCATTAGAGTCAGCCTTGTGATTGGCTTAACCCATGTTATCCCCGAAGTTAAACAATATCTGCATGCACTTGGCAATTCAAGGTTCCCTGTGCTTCAAATGAACTATCCAACTGGTGTGCCAGTTAGAAAGCTGACTGAAGAGATAGTTTCAGTCAGCTGAAGCAGGAATGGAGAACAGAGTAACTGCCATTTTGATCTGGGATGCATTTTCCTCCTCTCTCCAAACATTTAACACCAAGCATAAATTATACTTGGTGTTAAATGTGAACCACCCAGAGAGCTCCAGCTATTGGGCGGTATAGAAATGTAATTAATTAATTAATTGATTAAGCTTATTCACAGAGCTCTCCAAAACAAAATTGGGAACAGTAGAGGAAACAACACAACACACATCACCATATTCGAACTGGTTAGGATATCTGATGCATGATGGCAGGGAAAGACATCAAAATAATTCTTAACTTTAACTGGTTGAGATTCATTTTTAAATTCTCCAGTATTCCAACATTTGCAATAAATCTATTATAATGTGTGCTGCACCCTGAAACCCAGCATTGCCAGAGCAGGAATGGAGGCATGTCAGGAGGGGAGATAACTTTTTCCATCCTCCCTCTATTTCCTTCTCTACCATTTATCTACTAAAAATTCCTCCCCTGTCTATCTACTCCCTCCTACCCCCACCACAAGATAAAGAATAGGATACCTTTGTTGGCCTATTGAAGAGACAGGAACCTCCCCCTCGGAGTAGAAAGTCTTTGTATTCTGCAATGCTGCACCTTGAGAATTTTCTAGGATGGTAGACACTGAACAACAAATAACAATTAGAAAAATGCTTCCCAGTAAAGCCATTAAAAATGTAGTCTACTAAAAGCAGAGATATCTTTTTACTCTGGCGTATATGAATATTCCAGTTCCAGACAGCTTAGTGCAAGCTCTTCACATTTTGCAAAGGTTTTTTTTAACAGTATTTTGTTTGGTACTAATCAAGATGGAACACTATGGGCTTTGCTAGACCTACCGCCTAATCCGGGCGGGAGGAGCGGCGAGCCCATGCTACAAGTAGCACAGGCTGTCGTGTCTTGCTAGATGTGGACGTGACGGGGGGGGGGAAAGCAAAGCCCCGCCGCATCCGCCATTTTTTTTTTTAAAGGGGCCGGACTCAGGAACAGTCCTGCTCTTAGGCAAGGCCCTATTAAAAAAAAAAACCACCTTCTCCCCGCTCTGAGTCCCCCCACTCTCCTGCCAGCTTTGTTTCCCCCCCATCCCCACCAGCTCCGTCACCCGCCTGCCAGCCCCCTTCCCCCCTGCCTACAACCTCCCCCCCACCTCCCTCTGCCTCCAATCTTCCCCCCCACCTCCCCCAGGCTCCGATCTCCCCCACACCTCCCCCGAGCTCTGCCGCTTGTCCCGGCTACTTGCGAGTAAGCGCGGTAGCCGGGAAAAGTGGCAGAACGAGCTAGACGCCCACAGTCTTGGGCTCAGCCCGAGGCTGCGGGTAATACCAGGCCAAAAGAGGTTCCGGTTAGCTCGGGCCGAAGGAGGTTTCAGCCCTGCCTGAGCC
The DNA here is from genome assembly GCF_023053635.1 of Elgaria multicarinata webbii. NCBI lineage: Eukaryota > Metazoa > Chordata > Lepidosauria > Squamata > Anguidae > Elgaria > Elgaria multicarinata. The sequence continues at coordinate 22,510,320 of NC_086172.1, forward strand.
CGGGATCCCTGTGCGTCATCTGGATGCACAGGGGCCGGCCTGGGGCTCGTACCGGGCTACCCCGTCATCTAGCAAGGCCCTATGTATAGTCTCTTTGGGGTGAGCATCACTTGGTAGAAGATGTAGAACTCCACAATCTCCTTACCCCACAATTGATTGTTTCAACTTTAAACCATTTCCACTCTGAAGGGGTAAATCTCTCATTAATAAATTGATAAGAGTGGGCCAGTTCACACATCATGGTAAACCACCCTGAAAATAAGCTATGGTGGGTTGGCTGTTCGCTCACTAGCCCCATGTTATTCCTGACAGCGGATCAGGTGCTCTGCAATTTCTTGTGGAGTGTTTCCCCCTTAGTCCCCTCACTTGCTCCCAGCACATATCCCATGGGTCTTTGCAGCACAACCTCAGCAGCCTACTCTGCTAATGAGCGCAATGAGTAGAGGTTGTTTTATTAAAAAAAAATTCACCATCAGGGGAGATTTAAGCAAATTATTTTTTTAAAAAAAATCTTTCAGAGAGATTTTTGCAAATTTACTAAAGCACAGTAATTACATAAGTAATGTACGTAAGTTATTGCATTTTAGCAATTTTGCACAAAACTCCCCCAAATATTTTTTTCAAAAACATTAAATTTGTGAAAAGGGTAAAACAACAACGTAACATCAAATTTACGCAAATCTCCCCAAAAGTGTCACTGTCAAGGGAGACAACAAAATAGAGGAGTAAATTGACTAGTGCCATTTCAAGATGTAATAAAGAGGGGATATCATTAGTGAGATTTCAATGACCGGATTTTTCAACGCTTATGCCAGGAGGCTCTGTAACCCTTTCCAACAAGTGCCGGGTTCAAATGTCACAAAAAGTCACTCTGAAAACAAGTCACCTTGAACAACCCACCAAAACAGCATGGGTACTCAGGACAATTTATGTATGGTTGACAAACTACACTGAAGAAACTGTGCTGGGTTTGGATGTCACAACAAGCCACCCTGAAACAAATAAGGCTGACAACCCACCATGGGTTGTTATGTCGTCCAAACCAGGTCAGAGAGTGGATTTCTTTCCCACCCTCTGAAAAATGGGTAAAATTGCTAACACCTTTGCATGAAAGTGGAACCTGAAAAAATAACAAGGCAGAGATTGGACTACCTACTAAACTGATGTTTGTGTTTGTCTGTGCATGCTAAAAAGAAGGAAAAAACTCCTGAATTGACAACTATCAAAAGTACAATTTTCTAGAAGTGTACAAACATTAGACTTTTTTTAGTACTTTACAATGCAAGGTAATAATGAAGGTATCAAAAAGTACATATGCCATGCTATTCATGTGCTACATCCAGACTAGACTACTGTATTGCTTTCTACTTGGTGCTGCCTCTGAAGACAGTTCAGAAACACCAGTTGGTACAGATCTTAGCTACCAGGATGCTAGCAGGAACTAGACAGCTCATATTGTATAAAACCTGCATCACTTCCATTAGTTACAAATTTGTTTCTGAGCTAATTTAAAATGCTAATTTTGACCTTTAGCTTTCCATTAGAAGAATTGGATTGGCAGTCACCAAAGACAAGAGTCTGTTCAGTGGTGGCCCCATGTCTATCCAATCTATCTGCGAAGTCTCTAGTCAGCTCCCCTCTTTGGTTGCTTTTAAATGGGTTCTGAAGACTTGATTTTGTCACTTACCTGCCTTGATTGATTTTTCTTAATGTTCACACCTCTCTAATTTGATTTCTCTCATGCTAGTATGTTGCTTTTTATCTGATGTTTAGTTTTAATTTGTGTTTTCTATTTTTATTGTATTTGTTTTTAATCTGTTACTGGAAGCTGCCTTAGTAGGGCTTTGTATTTAAAGGAAGGTTATGATAAAATAAAATAAGTTTAATTCAGAATTGTAATTATTCTTACTGCAGAAGTACAGCTATCAGCTCTATGTGTCCAGAGTTAGCTTAAGCAAAGAATTTCAGTGCCTGCATAAAGCACCCTTTTCCTAGGGACAGTTAAGTCAATGCATAACCCACACAGTGCATTCACATGGCACTGTAACGGTCTCTTTCACCACAGCACTACCTTCAATTTACAACACTATGTGCATCCACTGCGTGGGCTGCGCATTGACTTAACTGACTGTGGGAAAACGGTGCACAGTGGATCCACATGGCATTGTAATTTAAAGTTGGTACCACGCTTAAAGAGACAGGCAGCAGCATAATGCAAACATCACTTCTACTGCAGCACTACCATCAGCACATGGGAAAGTAGTGAGTTATGAGGCCAAAGACGAAGCATCGGCCAAAGAGAAAGCAGCTGCATGAAGCTTCACTCCTCCCTGCCAAGAGGAACTCTTCCTTCCACATGCCACCTCCTTGGGACTGCAGACTCCAGCATCGATTGGCCAGAAAACCAAGGCCCACAGGGAAAATGCACCCCTGACTCCCAGGATAAACATCATAGCAAGGTAGACCGTTGTAGCCTCATATACCAGCCATATACAGCTGCAAGGAGTTTAGTTCACCCTTCTCTCCCAGAAAGAACTCCCATAAGAAATTTGAAACTAAGAACTGGTGCCTGAATTTTGCTGCTTTACTCCTCCCTCCCAATCCCTTTTCCTGTTAAGTGATGTCTTTTAGATTGTAAGCCGGAGGGCAGGGACTGCCTTCTGATGAATCAATGCAAGCTTCTCTGGGAGCCTCTTTTGGCTGGAGAGCAGGGTAAAAATGCTGTCAATAAATATAAAAATCTTCCCAGTCCATTTGTTTTTTCCTACTTGAAAATTGTATTAGTTCCTTTCTTGTCATGAGAAAGCAAGAACAGTGAATTAGATAATTCCAAAATAGTGGTGAACTATTAGAAAAGGAGGAAAACTATTTCCAGGAATAGGCCTAGAGACATTGGACAGTATCCAACTGTGTCATTCCGCTAGTGCAAACAATGTTGCGCTGGTGGAAATTAGGTTCTGAACTCTTCGCAAGGTGCATGTGTGCAGGCAGTTGCACAAGTGTAGTGTGCAAGCGCCAGCGCAATGGAGAGATTTGGTGGAGCTCCTCCACTAGCACTATCTGAATTTGCAGAACTACACTGTTGGATACTGCCCACTAACTGTTATTTTTACTTGCAGGAAAACAGTTGCAATGTAAACTCACAAAAGTACCATTAGACCATAAACAACACTCACGCACAAGCAGGAGCCAAAAGGGAATGCAGAGGTAAAAAGATAACACTACTTTGGTGTAAGGCAAATTGAAACTGAGCATTCAAGCTTGTCAAAGTGTCTGGAAAGTTCTGTTGCAGCGGTTTGCCTTAGACCACAAGGTGGCGGTCAAGTCCCATACTGATGGAATCTTCAGGCGCAGAGAATATACAGCTGCTGTCAGTTTGAAAAGGGGTAATTCATTTCTGGCTGAGAAATAACTGCTGTCTTACAGTATTAAACTCAGTTGCATGTATAGATAATTGGAAGAAAACATATTGCATCCCCTTCTCATGACTGAGCTGGTTCAACTCAAAGCTTTAGAAAGCATTTTAATATGGTTTGTTGTATGCATGAAGATGTACAACATCCACAAATAAAATTAAGGTGGAAGCAGCTAGTATACCTGCTAGTACGCCATGCAGCTGTTTAAAATAAAGATGTGACAAAGAATAAAATCTCCACCTTAAACTACAAATGAAATCATGCACTCTGAATTTTTTCTATAATAAGAAATGTTTTATTATCTTCAGCATTAAATGTTTCTTGCCATATGGTAGGCAGTCCAGCAATGAATCTAAGCACTGGGCTCCTGAATTTGTTCCGAGACAAAAAAGTAAATAAAAACCAAGAACGTTATAACACCAAGGTACTTATTATTATTGCATACCCTGTTTCCTCCATGATGCATCCACCCCAGGATTCTGTGCAGTCACATCCTTCTGAAAGAAAATTAAAAAAAATGCAAAACACTTTCAGGTCAGTTTTTTTAGTTCAAAAATAGTAAAAAAGAAGGAAATGTGTGAGCTATAAAAATAAACTCTACATAAAAGAGAGAAGACGAAAAAAAAAGATTTTTGCTTCCTGGGTCTGAATTGCTGAAAGGCCTAACTTGGCCCCTGGGGCACCCCATTCCAGCCCGCTCCACCTCCTGGGGTTCTTCCAGAGGCAGGGCTGAGGTCAGAGATAACAGGAAGGAAGCCAGGCAGCCTGGGCAGGACTCACTCATGCTAGGGGGAACGGCTGGTTTCCCTGTGCAGGCAGGCCCCAACGCCCCTCATCTGAGAGCAGAGAGAGCGGAGGGATGCAGGGCGGCCTAGGTATTAGAACTCATCTGAGTGTGGGAGAGCAGCTGCTCCCCCCGGCACAGCCAATTCCCAGTGCCTGCAGCCCCCCCCCCATCTGTACTGCTGCCAACGATCTGAAAGGGAAGGAGAGTGACAGTCCTTGCCCACGTGTAAGCAGCTCCCAACCCCGATGCGCTTCGTCCCTGTTGCTTTCTCCGATCAGAAGCCTTAGCTAGACCTAAGGTTTATCCCGGGATCGTCCCGGAGTCATCCCTGTTCATGTAAATGACACACAGGATATCCCGGGAGCAGGCAGGGACCCTGGGATAAACCTTAGGTTTAGCAAAGGCCTGAGATTGACGATAGCAGTGGGGATGCCCTCCTCCTCCTCCTTTGTATGTATTATTTATTTATATAGTTCTGTGCCTCCTTCCAGCCCAAAGAAGAAAACCAAAAAGGGGAGTGACATCAGGGGCCAGGGCCATGCCCCCTGATGTCATCTGGCCTGTGAGGTGCAACGAGAGCTGGTGGGTGGGCAGAAGGAGGGCAATTTGGCCCCTTGCTCCAAACAGTTTTGTATCCCTGATTTGGAATATATGCAAAAGACGGTTTCAGGATCTCGCTAAAGGTAAGTATAAAATAGAAGAATTAAATCTGTGTAAAAGTCAATAAATTAGGAGTGTTCTGTCTAATTCTGCTATTTGCTGGTGGAGCAATGCACCTAATGCTTCTTTTAAATATATCTTTTAGCAATGCCCAGTAGATGCTTCTTTTGGGAAGGAGGTTATTTTATAGGGGAAAAATTGTACTAGTCTTTAATATTTGCTGATGTACAAACTTTTTAAAATTATTTATCTGCTTCATAGAAATTAAGAAGTGTACAGCATAAATAGACTTGCTGTGGCCTTTGGACACCCAAAAGACTGATAATACAACCTTGGAAGGATAAATGCTCACCTCTTATAATAGCATAGATTGAGGACCTTACAATGCTTTCAACAACTGAATGGGTGGCGTATAGATGCCAGCTCTGAATGGATACTTACTTGGATACCTGGTCTATTTTGTTGAAGCTTATGAATAATTGCTAGAAAGTTGTGTTTTCATATATATGCATTTCATATGTATTAACTGTCATGAATATACACAAATCCACATATGCATATTTTTAAAAACTGAAAAATTAAAAATGGATAGAGAATTAGAAACAAGCAATTCGTTGATGTGTAACTATAGACATATCTATGCATATCTATCTTTTCTGGAAAAGGATGTGTATTAGTTCCAGATCCTTTAGTATGAACTGTATGGTTGGATACAGAGTTGTTTGAGTGAAAGTCTGCTCATCCAAGGTGTTACCATATTATTTTTGCTGATCCCCTTCCCCAACACACACACACACACACACACACACACACACACACACACACCACACACACACTGCAACCCTACATCTCACATACCAGCCTTTCCCTAAGGATCCTTTCCTGAGAAGGGGGCAGAAAAGTCCTGTGGCATGAATAGACTTCCACTCTTGCACAACTCAGAACCCAGCTCTTTATTAATAAACTATTAAAAAATCCAATTCATGCAAAAGCTTGTAAACAATTTAAAAGGGAAAACGAAAGGAATTTAATGGCAAGTGCATACTTGGCTTTCTGGCTCCTGGCTCCCACTGTATTCCTAAATTCTGTGCCAGACTTTGGGACAGTTCTTGTGCCATTGCCCAAGGAAGGCCATACTGTGAGAAAAAGAGATTAAAGTAAATTAAAACAGTGAGCAAAAAATAGTACTGCAGATTGCTGCAATTTTTGCAACTTATTCTGTTTGGAATTTGATTCAGATCATAAAGCATACATATGTGAAAATAACTCCAAACACCATTTAGGATATCATCCTCAAGCTTTCCACAATGTGAACACTGAACACTAAATTGATAGAAACTCATTTTTCTGGAAATGAAGCAAATATCTATGAACCACTTTTCATTAGTAACACCATGCAACCATTACAATACAGCAAAGAATTATATTCTCTAAATAGGTGCAAAGAATTGTTTGTTTAGCAAGTTGTCCAAACTAAGGATCCTTGAACATTGCTTCCAAATTAGCCAGGATTCATAAACCAAGAAGAAACCCTGGTTTTCGATCCTGGCTTATAAAGGTAGCAACAAGCCAGTATCCCCAGTTTGGATGATACGCTGAACAAACCATTCCTGTTGTGCTAGTGGAAGGAACAAAGTGGGAGCAAATGGGCTGTGTGCATTAGGACACAGCTCATCCATAATATGCCAGGATTCTCCATGATCCTGGCTTATCATTCCATGGGAATGCAGCCAGTGTGAGTTGGGATATTTTGGGACCAGTCCATTCACAAGACAAGTAAAACCAGATTAAATTTTGGTGTAGAAGGTTATTTTAAGGTTATTTCAGAATGAGTTATAGGCCAATCACAGTATCTTTCAGTTTCTGGTTATATGGTCAAAGTATACTTTGACATAGAGTTTTGAAGTATTTTTTTAAAAAAATAATCGTAAGTGACCACAGCACTGACTAGTAGAATCAGCACAGATACAAAGCAAGCAAAATAGAGAGGTTAAATCTGGAATTTTATTGTAAAGTTAAGTTTCAAGCATAAGATTTGATACTGAAGTTTCTGAAAAATATCTAGGCACCAGTTTTGGAAATATCCCCAATAGAGATTGTACCTTAAGCATGTCACGTGTCTGTAATGCACTGGTCCTTAAATGCTAAAAACTTGCTTTCTTTGTTTTTGATTTTTGTTTTTTTTTACTAATAAGTAATATATAGAAAACCATTTCATATGCACCTAACCCAGAGAAAGGGCTGCTTTCATCCTTCATTCAAGTGTTCTATATTACACTGACATTAAGTGAAAAGAGGAAATACTTTGCAGTCAACTGCATATCATAGTTAATTTCTTTCCAGATATCTACAAAAAAGATTTGGAATTTTTGAAAACACCATGAGAAGCATTTTAAAGAAAGTATATTCCCTTTTAAAGAAAGGGAACTGTTTCATAATCCCCCCCTTTTCCATACAAAAATTGGAGAAGAAATTCAGTTTTCTTTATTTCAACCTAAAACAGCATCTCAAATTATCTCCTGCTAATTTCTCTCTATGGTCCACCAATTCAAGGTGCCTATGTGCTTTGTCCAGGATGGAAACCACCTCTGAGAGCAGAAGGATTTTAGATTTTCAAAAGAACCAACATTTTCCCCCTTTCTTTGCCCCAATAACCCTAGTGAATCCAGCAGGTCCTTCTTGTAATCACCATATGACCTGCAAAGCCTAAGTTGAATATCTGCAAACCCCTCCTCCAGCATTCCATCTTGTAACTCTGAACACACAGACAATGAGACTTCACTATCAAGTCAGGGTCCCCTACCTTTTTCTTCCTCCCTGCCCCAAACTGTTTTCTTTATAATATCTTGCCTAATAAAGAAATCTGGGGATCTCAAAAGCTTGAACATTTTTGTGATGTTTTGGTTAATCTAATAAAGGCATTACAATAATATGGACAAAAGACAAATGTTACCTCATTTACTCCAACACCTCTGGTCACAGAACAAATTCCTCCAAAGTAACTCAGACTACTTCTTTTGTAATGAAATGTCACATTCCTTAAGAACAAGAAAAACATAGCAACGCTAAAAGCATTGGAAGGATAGGACACATACAAATAATCAGAATGTTGGAGTTTACCATGAGAAGTTCCTTTTTTGCAGTGAATGGAGGATATTCTTGGATATTCTTCCTACTCACTCTGATAGGCTGGTCTACGCTGATTAGACTTTCAGGTGCCCTTCTGTGAGGGGGAGCAACCTACTTCCGCTTCCAGCTTTCAGAAGATGTCAGAGCAAGAAATAAATAAATAAAAACCAAACATCCCCTGAACCAGCAGAACTAAATTTGAGTTATAGTGAGAAATGGAAAATTGGGTAGTTACTGTGAAGTTCCATTTCAATTCAGCGCACAGGAGACATCCATCAGGGTTAACTCCTCCCACCATCCAGGACAGGCAAGGAACATGTGACCAGACTTTTAGCCTTAGTTCTGGCCTCCGTGGCTCCTCCCAGCTAGTTCCTTTCTGGCCAAGCATTTAGATAGAGTAGTTATTGAGGAGCCATTAATGTAATGAGGAAAACACAGAGAAAAACTGAGGCCAGAAAAAAAAAGGTCCCTTCTCTTGGGATTTGCACACTCTGTGGGGGGAAAAAACCCATAGCAAACACTAGTATCAGAATGGCTGATCAGCCTGCAAAAGGGTGCAGTATGGAAGTTTCCAACACAGTGAATCAGAAGGGAACTTCATGTAAAGTATCCAACTTTCTATTCACATGTGGTGTAAGGAGATATACATCATGGAATATATCCCATAGCGTTGGTTCCAAAGCAAGCTGACTCTAAGGTTGAGGGAGGACCTGTTGTAACATTCTGAGTGTCATCACACAGGGGGAAATCATGTTTGCTTACTGTCGCTTCTCCGCCTGTGTGTTTGTCCCTCATTATTTCCTCTTTTGAAAGAGGAAGTAAACAACTTGCGCGTGGCCCATTCAGTGGGCCGGTTTGATCCTGCTGCTTCTCCTGCACAAAGCAGGAGATAGTGGCAACTTCCATCTTTCAAAATAAGTCGGACTTACTGGGGTGTTTTTTTGTCGTGCAATGAACGCTAGAAAGGGCATGAGGCAGATGACTTCATGAGAAGGCCTGGCAAAAATCCATGAGTGCAATAAAACAGAGCTCCCAATGTCTGAAGGCTGCTTTGACAGAAGCAGATTTGTCCATCTTGTAATGTCTTACAAATCTGTAGTGTGAAAACCAAGGGGCTGCCTTACAGATCTCTGCCAAGATAAGGCTACTGAGGCAGCTGTGGCCCTGGTGAAGTGTACTGTAAAATGTATGGGTTTAGGGGCTTTTTAAACTGCATAGAGCACAAAAATACATGCCTTGAGTCACCTGGTGAGGATGGCATGGGAAGCCTTCTGTTCTAAAGCCATAGGATGAAAGGAAACAAACAAGGAATCAGGACGTCTGAGTGCCTCAGTTCTCTAAAGGTAGATTTTGATGGTCGTTCTATTGTCTAATGTGTGCCAGACCCATTCAGAGGGGTGAAAAGGATGAGGGCAGAAAGAGGGAAGAACAAGTTCTTGCATTCTGTGAAAAAGTATTAATTCTGGGAAGAAAGGAAGGATCAAACTGAAGTGTGTCAGAGTCCTTGCTGAATGTGCAGAAGTGGTCTCTTATGGAGAAAGCAGAAAACTCTTTGCCAGATATCATGGCTACAAGAAATAGGGAGAGGAAAAGAAGAGACAGAGTTCTATGAGGCTCCAAAGGTGGAGAAGTGAAAGCTGAAAGAACGAAGTGCAGATTCATGTTGGAATGGTGCATAACTGCAGGACAGATGAGTGAGACTGCTCTGAGGAACTGCTTAAGGTGCGAGTGAGCATCAAGAGGCTTATAGCATAGCTTGGAGGGGATGAAGGAAGAGCCATGGCTTGCCTGAGAAGTGTGTTTGCCTTCAGACCCATATGTAGCCCAGTTTGTACGAATAGGAGAAAGTTCTTGATTTCTGCTGTCTAAACATTTCCACTTGCACCAATGAAGGTTGTTTCATATATTCAATTAGTGGATGGTCTCCTAGAAGATAGCATAGTTTGTTACCTCAGTAGAATAGCTGAGGGAGAGGAAGGTATGGCTCTCAGTAGCCAGATAGATGTAGCCATTCTGGGTCCAGATGCCACACCACTCCTTGTGTGAGATTGGATGTCGAGGGCAGGAGCCAGGGGTCTTATTGTATCAAGTGCAGGATTTGGCAGAATCTCAGTCTCCGGAATCAGAATGGCACTACAACTATTGCAATTGCCCATTCTGCCCTGATATTCCTGAGGACCTTGGCCCAAAACAGGAATGTCGGGAATGTGCAGAGCCTGTCCCTGGGCCAGTGAGAGTGGAGAACATCTGTGGCTTCCACTGCACGAGCTAGGTGTCCGAAGAAGAAGCGCAAGCGTTGATTGTTGAGAGCGGAGGTGAAGGGGTCCGAAGTGACAGCAAAGCTCCTGAAATACTGTCAGTTTCAGAGTCTGTAGCCTTCGCTGGCATGAGAGAGATAAGAAATTTATTTGTCAGAGACTGCTGGTCAAAATATGGGAGGCGTCACACCACGATGGGAGGGCTTAGCTGGGAGCAACTTGCACTTCCATTTTCAGGAGCTCGATCCATTGGCAGATAGACCCTGATTCCCTACAGACTGGCTATAAGGCATTGCAGAACTGGCTGTCCCCTCAAACCTTAGAGCTTCTCTAAATGAGCTATTTATAGCACGTTCATTTCTGACCACTCATGAAAGTTTTGGGGTCAATTTAACAATGCAGTAAACAAACATGAGGTCTCCCGTAGTCCCCCTGCCCCTTATTCCATTTTAAAATACAGCACAGAGAAGCTAGAATAAATCGTAAACGGCACAAAATTGGCAGCATGTAAAGCTGACATTGTACTATGAACCTGCTGAGGAAGGGAGGAAGGACTTTAGGCAAAGAGGGTAAAAGCCCTCCTTGCAACAAAGGCAGGCAGATCCGATCCCCATCTGTCTACTCAGAAGTAAGTCCCACTGTGTTCAATGGGGCTTACTCCCAAGTAAGTGTGACAAGGGTTGAAAACTTACAGCAAAATCTTACTTCTATTTCCTGGGGCCTGTGAGGAAACAGACAACCACACTCCCTCGATTCAACTGTGTCCGCCATTTAAAGGAGCCCTGGGAAGCAGGACCTTCTGCCTTGTCACCCCTCTCCTACCGTATAATTCAATTAATATCAATCTCGCCAAAGAAACAGGAAGCACAACAGTTGCAGGAAAACAATAGGATTTCCCTTAATGCTCCTTCTCAAGAACAGATGAGGAAAGATGAAGAAAAGGTTGTGAGGTAAAAAAATGAGGGAGATTTGTGGAACACTGCAGAGGTTGAGTCTCAGAACTAGTGAGGAATGTAACTTGAAGCAGGTTGCTCCCCAACATAGGAGGGTATTCAAAAGCCTAATCTGCATAGTTCTGCCTATCAGAACAATTGGCAGGGGAAACCTATCCAAGGGTATCTACCACTACTGCAGGAGAAGAAGGATTCCCTCATTCAGCAAACTTGTAAATGCTTGAAAGACCTCTGTATGTAGGACATGCCAATTAACATATATTTTATTTCCATTCATATACAGACACATTCTCAAAGCTAAATTACTTCACATTACACGAGGTGCCAATTTGCAAGTCAGGGATTTGGATATAACAATTTCAGAAGAAAAGAACAATACTTTCCCACACAACCCCAGATCCCCCAGACGTTACACCACCAGCCTTGCTGTGTACACTTCCTTCTTCCGTAATAGAGGATTCTTACCACCACTAACAGCAAAGCTTGCCAGATGCACCTCATGGGAGTCTCTGCTACCATTTCTATCAAGGATGCTCCTCTATTATGGGCTGCAGGTTGTAACTCCCACCCCACACGTACACACATGAAGATAAAAGAAAATGCATAGCTAAAGGGCCTTGATTTAACAGAAAGGCTTTATTTTTTGCCACTGCTGTACTATCATAGGAAGCTGCCTTATAACAAGACAGACCATTAGGCCACCTAGATCAATATTGTCTAGTTTTTCCCAGCATGGAGAAAAGCAAAAGTGGGGCATGATGTCAGTGGGCATGGCTTTGATGAGCCCTGGCTCAAGTTAAACCATTTCTTTGGTTACCTGTAAACAATTTTGGAGAGTTGTATAGCAATGTTTCAAATTAATAAATAAGGTGTAGTTTTTAATTAGTTTAGTGTGTGTATGTGTGTGTGTTAAGACTGAAACTGATTGCTGACTAGGATAAACGCTATGCCCTCTAATTTATTTTCCTCTTTTTAATTGCATCAAGTCTTAGGAAAGTTCAATATAACTCCAAATTCACATGCCACATAGTGAGCATTCATCATAGTTTACTGTTCTTGCACACCTTTGTTGTTTTTCAAACATGTAATCTTAAATGTTCTGTTTTTATTTTAATATAGCTATTTATCACTTGACTATCCATTTCAATGTATAGTTGGGCTAGTCCAGGGGAAGACAACCACTTTGGTTCAGGTGCCAATTACTCCCCAGGAATAAACTGGCAGGCCAAATGATGTCAGGGGGTAGGTCCTCACCTCAAAGCTCTCCCCCTCTCGTGATGACACCTGCCCCCACCCTCATCGGCTTTTCTTCATGTCTCTCTGCACAGAGGAAGGGACATGGCCAGGGCTTGCCAGAGCCGGCTTCTACAAGTCCCACCGATTCACGATGCTCCTTCCTGTGCCACTTATGCCCCAATCACTTGTGCCCTGAAGGGACTCAACTGGGACTTGCAGGAGCCAGCTCCTTCAAGCCCCAACCGAATCATGCTGCTCCTTCCTGTGCTGTTCATGTTCCAATTGTTACAACAAGTGGTGTTGATCGCTGATGCCACTGATCAGAGAGAATGAAGGAATTCCCCTTTGCCCGGCTCGCCCTCAGGGGGCCGGGCTTGGGGAGGAAAGGGGGGGGGCGCACAAACGGTGCCAAATGGTAAAGATTAACATTTGGGGATGGAAGAAATCACAGTGGGAATTACTAGGCAAGTATACCCAGATTTAACCCAAGACCCACTTTGCTGACCCTTGTCTATGTGGATCTGTGGATACACTGCAAACCACCATAATAGTACACTGGATATAGTACACTGGATATCATCTTGCATCTTTAAAACTGTTTTCTGAGGCTTCCATTAAAATCTCTATAATAAGTGAATTTTAATTAAACTGCAGAAATTCTGAAGTTTACTACAGTGAAGTACATTTTGAAGTTTATCTTTCTCTAATGCTTTTTTTTAGTATTTTATAATTATGGTAATGAAATAACTAAATAAGCAGTATTTAAGATTTATCTGGGAAACAGAAATAAGTAGACAAAATAAGAGCATGAAGGAGTAACCTTCAGGAAACCATACACAAAACAGAGCTCACAATACGTACGAGAGAAGATGTACGGCGTCAGCATGCTGTTTGATGAAATGCTGTCGATATTTGGAAAAATCATGAAGCATCTGTCTTGGATCAGGGCGAACGTTAATACGATCTCTGTCTGACCAGGTTTCAACAGCAACTAAAACAACTCTGGTGTTCAGTTGCTCCTTGTAAATCTGCGGGCAGAGACAGGACAGGCACAGGAGTAGAACACTGGGTCAAACAGGCACAATTAGCCAATCAGTCAGTGGAAGGACAGAGGGGGTAAAGCAGGAGGGAAACATTGGGATATCATTAGCCGACATGCCTCTAATTTTCCTAAAAACCAACATTCCACTAAGCTTTACATTAAATCCAATATTACAAAAGATCAGGTATAATTATTAACAACCGTAAAAGAACAGATTATTAGACAATTCTGTTTCTTCACTTTATACACATACATGTGCTAATACCCATCTCTTGTGAATGGTTGGTTCTGTTTTGGTTACATAAAGGTCAGCATTCAGAGAACTGAATTTGGTATTAGTCTACATTAGTTCTTTTCCCTATGGGTTGTAGTCAACGGTTTGATTCTGCGAGCACAAATGACATTGCACTAGCAGAAACTAAGGGTCTTGCTAGACCACGGGTTAGCCCGGTGCAAGTCCTGGGCCTGCCCCTGTGCGTCCAGATGACGCACAGGGGATCCCGGGCTCAGGCAGGGGTAACCCTCCCTGGGCCCGGGATAACCAGCACCGCTTGAGGCCCAGTATTTCCCGCGGTCTCAGGCTGAGCCCGAGACCGCGGGTGTGCAGACCGGTCTGCCGCTTTTCCCAGCTACCGCTATTACTTGCAAGTAGCTGGGAAAAGCAGCAGACGGGGTGCAGGGAGAGAGATTGTGGGGTGGGGAGATCATGGGGGGGAGCAGGGATCCCGGGGGGGGGGGGGAAACTGGAGATTGTGGGAGGGAAGCGGGGATCGCAGGGGGGGGAACCGGAGATTGCGGGGGGGGGAATCGCAGCCAGGGTGGGAGCGGGGAATCCTTTTTTTAAAAAAAAAACCACTTACTGTTGCCAGTGGTGCGCTCCTGTGCACCCGGCCCTTTAAGTCTACAACAAAATGGCGGACGCGACGGGGCTGTAGCACGGGCTGGCCCCTCCACATGCCCGGATTTTCAGGTAGGTCTAGCAAGGCCCTAAGTTCTAGACTATATTCAACTATAGTTCTGTTTGCACAATTGCTTGCAGATCTTAGCTTTACAAAGTGATCCTCTAGCACCTCCACAACCACTTGCTCAATGGGGAAAGGCAATAGAGCTCCTTCTAGCCCAGGAATATCTTCTGCTACTGGTACATTCAATTTAGGCCAAGAAGTAAATGTTGTTTAATGAACTACTGGATTCCTCTCCACAGTCTATGCAAGAAACATCGTAAAGTGATATATAAACTATCATTCTCCATCACCTCTATTTTCATCCCAGTGCCTGCCAAGTCAAATGGTGAATAATATTAATTGCATTGATTATACTTACAGCATCCACAAGGTTTACCACAGATTTCGCAAAGTTGTTTGTATAAACATGGGAGGATCTGTGTTTTTTGTACTAGAAGAAAAATGTCAACATTTAATTACGTCATTTGTTATTCTCTATTGCCTTCTAGCGATGTAAAGAAAAAACAGCTCCTCTGCAAATAATATTTTCCTTTTGAACTGTTAACATTTATGCAGCCTATGTTTGTTTTATGGTCAATTGCATGCGAAAAGGTGAAACCTACTATTAAAAATTAATTTGCAACAACTTTCCCCATCAATTCCACTTTTACAAGTTATTTAACTTCTGAAATGATACTAGCCTCCTTCTGTAGCTCATGCTCAGTGCCACCTTTCTCGGCTTCAAGTGAAACAATACTGTCAAGAGACCATGCTCTGACCCCTATATGTGAGGCTACCATTTAGGTTTGCATTAAAACAACCACAGCAGGTGCCTTAGTGTCCTGCAGACAGATTACAAATAATTAAGTCTTGCTCACATAGGGAGCAGGACACCAAGCAGGCTATTCCACTATGAAAGCGGTATTTAAAAGACAGGAACCACACTACTGCTTTATAGTGGTATTGAAGTGCACTGACAACTGTTGGGGCCCATTGACACATACTATATACTGCTTTCATACCGCTATATCCTGCTTGATGTGCCTCCTGCCTTTTATATACCACTTTTATAGTGGAATATCCTGCTTGGTGTAGATGAGCCCATAAAATAGGGTGACCATATGAAAAGGAGGACAGGGCTCCTGTATCTTTAACAGTTGCATAGAAAAGGGAATTTCAGGGTCACTCTAGTATAGCTCCTGAAGCTTTAACTGGTGTCCATATCCTAATAACTTATAGGGTTACCATATGAAAAGGAGGACAGGGTTCCTGTATCTTTAACAGTTGCATAGAAGAGGGAATTTCAGCAGGTGTCATTTGTATATATGGAGAACCTGGTGAAATTTCCTCTTCATCTCAACTGTTAAAGCAGCAGGTGCCCTGCCCTCTTTTAAATCTGGTCACTCTGGTATAGCTCCTGCAGCTTTAACAGTTGAGATGAAGAGGAAAGTTCACCAGGTTCTCCATATATACAAATGACACCTACGGAAATTCCCTTTTCTATGCAACTGTTAAAGATACAGGAGCCCTGTCCTCCTTTTCATATGGTCACCCTATTTGATTTTATGGGCTCATCTACACCAAGCAGGATATTCCACTATGAGAGTGGTATATAAAAGAGCTTCGGCTATTAAAAATGTAATAAATAAATAATAAATAAATAAATAAATACAACTGTTAAAGATACCTTTTCATATGGTTACCCTACATAAAAGAACAAGGACTCTGTTTATATGAGATTTTTTTTAAAAAAGAAACCAACAACATTGGGCTACTTGGCTGGTCCATGAAGTCACAAAGAGTCGGAAACGACTGAACGAATAAACAACAACAAACTTATACTCAGCCGATTTATGTAACCATTAAATCCTTAGATTTTATGTTACAATTCTTTTGTACAATTTCCTGCATTTTGGGGGAAAGACAAATTTAAAGGGGCAGTTCCTCAACTAGATTAGAATAAGAACAACAATGTGTTTCAAATTTGGGGGACAAAAGAACTCAAAAGGACTGGAGTAGATCCATAAGGATTAAAATCTCTGTTGACCAATAATACTGCAGGAGCCATATATGAAAATATAACAATTCTTGTCATAGAATAGCAGGACTACAGTAACGCAGTAAGAACTGCTAGCATCAATATTATCACCCCAAAATTATAGATGGAGGTCTGAGACTGAAAGACACTTAGTGGGCCAATTTACACAATAGCAAAGGAAATAAGTCATTGTGGCTTATTTCCCCACCATGCATGGCAGTTGCATGTCAGCTGGATTTCCCTACTTGCCCTCACTGGCATGGCTTGCCATGTAGCCCAAACCCAGGAGACATGGCTTGTGGCGGTTGGTGGGGGGGGAGTGGTAGCAATCTCAAATAACCGAGTTGCTGGTATGATACTGAGGCAATGGCGCTGTCCAATGTGGAGGAAAGGTATCACAATGAGTCCCTGATCATTAGAGTCCAGAGAGTACTTCAAAGAATATGGTCAGATGGAAAGCAGTAAATAAAGCAAAGTTGGGGGTGGGTGTAGTGAATTTGTTGGTAAGCAAAAAGGTAGACTTCACAGCATTTTTACATGCCGTTAGAGACCTGTGTAGTTTGGCTTAACTGGCTGCTTCATAGTTAATTAAGCAGATCTTTCACATGCTTTAATTAGTTCCAAGCAAGTACAGCTTCATATGTCAACAATTGTACATTGCTAAGGCTTTGCCCAATTACTTCACAAACTGAAAGAGATAAAAATGTCGAGCTTTGATTCTCACAGAAGACCTGTGAAACTCCCTCTGGAATGCTGATGCCCTGGTCTCAAAGAATGGGTGAGTGATTTCTCAGTCTGCTATGCTTCGAGCACATTTAGGAAAGAGAACCCCTGCCCCTTCTCTTGACTGTATGTTTGTTGGCCTGTTCGCTCATGAGAGGGGAGAGAGGCATCTATAAGCCACAATCCGCAGGCTTTGCACTTTGGTCTCCCTTCAAGGGGCAATGTGTCCATGGCAGTTTGGAGAACTTTTGCCAGTCCTGGGGGAATGACTTCACATACTCTGTTGAAGGATCCCAGAGTACAAACAGTGTGACAGAGAACGGCTTGGTCAACTGAAAAGGGGTATGAACTTTTTTTGCATATACTGTATTTCTTTGATTCTAAGATGCACTTTTTCCCCATATAAACATCTCTAAAAACAGGGTGCGTCTTAGAATCGCGGGTGTGTTTATTATTTCTTAGACTCAAAGCTTTTTTTCTGTTGGTGGTACTGAAATTAGTGTGTGTCTTACAATCGATGGCATCTTAGAATCGAAGAAATACGGTATACTCTGCATCCATTTTCTATCAATAAACTGTCATCTTTTGCACAAGCAGTTTTGTTTCATTTGGGTAATTGAAGGAATCTAATTTGGTTGGGAGCGAATCAGAACCCCAGATCAATACAGGGAGTGAGTGACTAGAACCTGATTTAGGCATCCAATCACTCATGTGACAGGAATTGCATGAGAGGAAGAGCAGGACCACACTTGCTGGCCCTGGCCCTTCATGATAACCCTTTTGCTCAGCCCTGATGCACTCCATAGGTTTGCAAAGGTATGAAGCAAGGAGCCTGCTCTACATGCATAGGCTACCTGCCTGAATTAGAACCCTGCTTGTCCAGGGTTCGAAATCATGCAAGGAGCCTATGCATGTAGAGCAAGCTCTTCAGTAAAGCTCTTCTCAACAAACACATAGAGGGCAGCCTCTAAACAACCCAGCACTCTGGGTTTGCACATCACACTCACAACTTACGAATGGGCCAATCACAGGTTTACAGAAAGTGGAAGTGAGACGCATGCCTGCTCGCTCCTGCACAGGAAATCTTGGGATAATTAACCCATGATTTGCTGTTATGCCCGACCTGTCCCAGTACTGAATTCTTAGCAAATTATATCCAATTATCAAGTTGTATCAGCAAATAACAATTGTTGATAGTTGTGAAGAAGAGAAAAATATCCTTTTATAACTGTATAACTAAATTTGATAATTAGATAACAGAAAGAATTTATACAATTAACTTACCATCTTATGGTCATTAACAATCATGAGCTCCAGGTATTTCATTTCTTCAAATATGCCACGCAATGTCTATAAGATTTAAAAAGCTACAGTTGGAGATTTAACAATGAATTTGGAATTGCATTGCTATGCTGTGTACCTCACCCTTTTTCATTTAAACCCATTAAAGCCTTAACAATACACTAGTTTGCAGCAAATAGACTATATATTTTCATGAAGATATCTCTAACTATAGTTTATTACTTTCATTTGCAAATTTCTTCTGATTTTCTCCATGACCATTTTGCAAATTATATTTATGGCCCATTATAGGATTTATAGTGCAAATACAAGAGGGGAACAGTTTGGTAGTGGAGTATTTATTATTATTATTATTATTATTATTATTATTATTATTATTATTATATTATTATTATTATTATTATTATTATTATTATTATTTATATACCACCCCATAGCCGAAGCTCTCTGGGTGGTTTACAAAGATTAAAACACTGAATATTAAAAATCAATATAATTTTTTTAAAAAACATAAAAGCATTACACGCACACATTTAAAACAACTATGAACTCTCAGCAGATCCGGGGTCAATTAAAAACTCAGCATATGCTGTTAAATGCCTGGGAGAAAAGTCTTGACCTGGTGTTGAAAAGATAATAATGTTGGCATCAGGCCAGCCTCGTCGGGGAGATCATTCCATAATTGGGGGGCCACCACTGAGAAGACCCTCTCCCTTGTTGCCATCCTCTGAGCTTCCCTCGGAGTAGGCACCCAGAGGAGGACTTTAGACGTTGAGTGTAGTGTACGGGAAGGTTCATGTCAGGAGAGGCATTCCGTCAGGCATTGTGGTCCTGAGCCGTGTAAGGCTTTATAGGTTAAACCAGCACTTTGAATCGGGCTCGGAAACATACAGGCAGCCAATGCAAGTGGGCCAGAGTCGGGACTTATATGTTTGAACCTCTTGGTCCTCGTTATTAGTCTGGCTGCCGCATTTTGCACAATACTTTATTAGGAAGAGGGGAGGGGACAGGATTGTGGGAGGGGGTGGGGAGGGAAGAGGAATCTGTTACTCATGTTATTTATGTACATGCAGCACCCGGTGAAATTCCCTCTTCATAACAACAGTTAAAGCTGCAGGAGGCTTGCCCTCCTTTGTATCTGGTCACTCTAGCTATTCTAGAGTGACCAGATATTGTAATTTGGTGTAGTATTACTGATGTTATAACACTCACAGCCCTTCTTCTCCTTCTTAGCCACTGCAGCTCAGATAGGAAGGGCCATTCAGAAGTAGAGTCAGTCTCTATAGGAGATTAAAAAAAAACACAGCAGAGAAATTTCAGTTTCACGTCATAATGCTGCTACCTTTATCAAATGAAACCTACTGGGCAAACCGTTTTCCTACGCACCACAGAGAGTTCCTCACCCCTTTTTTTCTGGCGCTGGTGCTTTTCTCCCATTTCTATTCTATTAAGGACATGTTTCAAATCTGCCATTTTTAGTCAAAAACGTTCAAACAAACAGTTGCAGAGCAGCACAGGTTCTTCTGGAAGAAATGAACTATGAGGGATCAAATTTAATCTGGCTTTAGGTTTGTATCCATTACGGGATGTTCACTGTACCTAATGGATAGTTTTCTTAGCTGCTGCTTAACAAAGTTGTTTTCTGACTCAGTGGGGGCAGATTTCCACATGCAGACTTTTCACCCTAGAACCAGCAAACATAATTCCTTCACCCTAAGCCCTAATCTACTTTTATTTGGAATATGGGAAAATACAGGATTGTACAAGTAGGAGTGTATGTATGTATTCATGGTACTGGGAAGGGAACAGGGGTGTGGACATCCTCCCTCCACCTCTCCCCACATGCACAACATGCACATACTCACATATGCTCTTATATATACATGTGCCACACGTATACATGCACAATATACAGGTATACACACTATGCACTATAAACAAAAATAAACAAGACTGGTGAATGAATTGGGAGCCCTTCCATATATGACTAGCACAGGAGATAGGGCAAGGGCAGGCCTCTCTTTACTAGCCCTTTGTATCCACATACCCACATGTTAAACTCAACCAGCTCTCTTCTCCTTTTTCTCCTTCCAATTTCTGCCACTCTCCTTCCATCTACTTTTTCAGCAGCTGGCAGTAGATAAAATAGAGGGGAGAGCTGGCAGATGGCCCAAGCCAAGCAGACCAGGGCAGGATCTACACTACTGCTTTAAAGCACTTTATAACAGCTTTGACTACTGTTTGGGCCCAGGACACACTCCACATACTGTTTTCAAAACTGTTATAAAGCGCTTTAAAGCAGTAGTGTAGATCCAGCCCTGCTGACCATCATCTTGGGGATGGACATAGCAAGCAATGCCTAGGCACCCACATAGACGAGGCGGATTTTAACCCCAAATCATATTCTACAAAGGAAGGGGGCTCTACAGAGACTCTTTTCTAGACTCTTCCATCTTTATCAGTTAAAAACTTTATGGACTGATAACAAAAAGGCACTACTTTCCAAAACGTATTAACTTTTCAGCCAAAACGAAATAGCCAGTCAATGCAGATATAACATCCTTTAAGCATAATTAAGAGACCAGGAATGAGTCCCTAGATCACATTGATCCTCCACTTTCAAGCACAGCTTCCCCTTCCCCTTATACATACTGTATGTAAGAGTAATGTCAACTCTGCCATTAAACATGGGTTCATACTAACAATGTGAACTAATTCATACTAACAAAGATGGTGATCTTAATCATGGTTTGAAGCTCATTAAAATCCTGGTTAAGGGTGTTCCCTAGTTAGTTTTAACTATGGTTAATGGTGCTACTGATATGACCCTTGCCCACAAAAGTAGGGGGTGCAGGAAACCTGGGGGAATTTGCATTTGGGACAGGAGAGATAAGACAAGGAAAGCACACAGTCCCAGAGCTACCTTCCTTGGTTAAAGGAAGGGATACATCAGATAAAGCACATTCTAGTCCAAAAAGTGAAGCTCTGCTAAGTTTCATTGATTTCAATAGGAGTTGTGTACAGGCTTCCCTCTGGAAAGGTGTTGGCATCTAAGAGCAATGAAAGCAGATATTGTAGAATATAAAGTTTATAAAATATACAAGTTAGGACGAGCAATAATTTGGACTGGGTCTTGAATGCAGCAGGGAAAGAAAGAAGTAGATAGGCGGGAGGGGAGGGGGAATCCTATTTTCATTAAATGTAGTTGTGTCCAAACTCAGTACATTGAAGAAAAGAATAAGCACTGTCAGGCTATCAAAAGAAAAATATACTGGGGTTCCTACAGAAGAAAAAGTGATTTTATTTTGAAATACAACAGATATATTCTTGGCTATTGATAAAAGATTCTAAATAACTGGACTGGGATTTCCTCATTAGCGGATACTTCAAAAAAAGGTATTCTACCATTAGCATAACTATCAGGTTTTCACTAGAACGGAGTATTTTTCACGAAAAAATATTACTTTAAAAAAAGTCATGTCTACTGAATTCTGCTGGAAATTTAGCAAGTTTGTGTTAAATAATGGTGTTCTACTTCAGTGTAAATCTCTATCAGCTGTATTAATAAATGTCAGAACAGAAAACTCCATTAAAATAATTTTTAAATTTACAATGCTGTTATATAGTATTAATAATTCAGATATTACTGAAGTAAGATAAAAAAAACGATGTCATACCAAGGTCTTCCAATTGCTTGGAGGTATTTGTTCCTAACGTTCTCTGGATGACATGTGGCCTACCTGTACTGCTCTGTAACAAAAGAGGCAAATAGGTCTATCATATTGGACGTATAAATTTAAGCAAAAGATATTCTAATAGATGGAGTATTTTTCACAGCATATACATATGAAGCTCTACCATGAAAATTGTCTATTTATTTATTTATTTATTTATTTATTTATTACATTTTTATACCGCCCAATAGCCTAATCCTAACCTTGAGAGTCCTTGACAAATTAATTCAAATGTGAAAGACCATACTACTCCATGGTATAAACTTCAAGTTTTGACAAGCCCCCATCCCCCGCCACCTGATTATTGGTTGAGTGGGATGGGGAGATGGCTGTGTACACCCATACAGTCTTAGTTCCTTCTCTCTTCTCTTCCTAAATTCAACCCATCATGTTGTCGTTTCTTTAACCACAGGGCAGGCTGGCCACTACAGAGGCGAACCTAAAGTCTGCTTCTTTTTGCAGAAGCAAGGGGACATTCCTGTCCTGTCAGATGTGATTCAGAAATCTACATTTTGAATCAGAGCTTCTCAAAGCTGGACACCTGATGTCTTCAAGGATGCCACAACACCCATAATGCCCAGCCAGCATGGCCAAGGCTGATTTATAGAATTTTCACAGTTATTCCTAGCCTTTGATCTCTTACTTTTCAATCTTGCTACTGATTTTTTCTCCAACATATTTATATCACATCATGTATGTATTTGCTTGTACTAACGTTGTGTAGTTTGGCCCAATTATTGGCATATTTGTGCAGTACTGCCAACTGTATATCTGGAAATGTTATAGATATGTATTTTGGTATTTTTAATAATATATTTGTTGGCTTTATTAACTGGTTATGATGTAAACCATGATCTTTTAAAAAGAGGCATGTGTTTAAAAATGATTTTCAAAGCCAACAGCAACTTATCTCTTCAGCAGGAGAAATTGCTATGGCAAACCCAGAAATCTTGCTGTCTGCGTAGTTTTCTTTTGCATAACCATAACTCTTAGATCCTGTGTAATATTTCTATTCTGGGCATCTGATAATCTTGCTAAGCACCTTCTTCTGCTGTCTCTCTGGGTCACCTGTCTTCCGCCACTTTTCCTATGCAATGTCTACATCACATTCCCATTGTACATTCAATTGCATGTAAATTCCCCAAAATTTGTCAGCCATCTTTAGATTGTACAAAACATTTTAAGATTGAACAAGACCAGCATTATTCTTAGTTAAATTAGATTTAGTTTATTTTTTATGACTGGTGTGCAGGAAGTGTATTTTTTTAATTATTATATTGAAAACAGTGTAAAATCATAGCTCTGGTTTACCAGGCTCTCTCAGAAACAATGGGGTTTAAGGCATGCCTTAGATACAATTGTTTAACATCCAGTTACTTACTTACTTTGCACTAACTAACTGAAAACTATGAATTTGCTTCTGCTGAAGGGAACATACAATTGTTAAGTTCAACTCAATATACAGACAAAATAGTCAAGAAAACTAGTTTATGGTCTGCACATCATTCATTATGACTAAAGAACTACTAAATCCTATTCATTCCAATAGGCTTACAAAGTACTCTAGCCTTTGACAGTGACCTGGTTCACACATCAAAGCCACAGTGGGTTGTTATCATAGATGATTGCAGGGTAGCTTACCATGATGTCTGAACACAGAGTGATTTTTCCTTTGTGGGTTGTTTTTCACTAACAACCCACCCTGAGAACTTGTGGCTTGTAGTAGGGTTGCTAAGGGTGGCTTGTTTTCAGGGTATTTTTTGGTGACTTTCAAACACAGCAGGGTGATTGCAGCACGGCTTGTCTAGGGTGACCATATGAAAAGGAGGACATGGCTCTTGTATCTTTAACAGTTGCATAGAAAAGGCCATTTCAGCAGGTGTCATTTGTATACATGCAGCACCTAGTGAAATTCTCTCTTCATCACAACAGTTAAAGCTGCAGGAGCTCTGCCCCCTTTTGTATCTGGTAAGTTTACAAAGAACGGCAGGGCTCCTGCAGGGTTGTCAGGAATGGCTAGAGAGCCAGCCAGCCAGCCAGATTGGGGAAAACCCCTGCTGATTCTTGCAATCTCACTGGTGTCACTACCATCCCCTTCAACCCTTCTCAGCGCCCTCTACCTCAGGATGGATTTTTAATTCTTTTTTTCCCATAGAAGTTTTGAAGGAAAGACACCAAACACTGTCCTGAACACATTTACAAAGGTCTTGTGCAAGTCCACGACAATGGCTGTCCACTGCTACGAAATTTGCATAATTTCCCCCTCAGTTTTATTACTCTGCTTTAAAATTTGTACAATTTCCTCCTCTGTTTTACTGCTCTGCCTTGTAATTTGCGCGATTCCCCCCTATGTTTTATTGTTTTTCCACAACATTCCCACAGTTTAGCGAGCCCACTCACTGCTCTGTAACCCATATGTATATCTGACAGCTAGCAACAGAGACCAGTGGGGGGAAATGACAAGCATGAAGAGGGGGAGGGGGAGCCCAAAGCTTAGCATGCTTGGCTAAACAGCAGACGTGGTCTTGCAAAAGACACACACACACACACACACACACACACACACACACACACAATTTTAAAAATTGTGAATGTGTTTATAAGGGCTCAAAAAATGTTTCCTTTTTGTGATCTGGTACTAGGGGGGCGGGGGGGGGGGAGTTTCACTCAGGAAGTGCCAAAGTGCTAAACTCAAAAGTGGACATGGGATCTTGTGGTATTCTGGATTTGCACAAGACCATGGGAGGAAATTGCAATGTATTTCTGTGTTCATAAGGACTCAGAAACTTAAAGCCCTTTGGAAATCTGATGCATGGGGGTAGGGGGTTACCTTGTGACTCCAGCAGACTAATTGCAGAAAGAATGCTGATGTAAGGAACAAGGAAATGTGAATTTCTGCTGCAAAGGCCCCTTGGGAGGACTGAGAGGGACTGAGGAAGAAACAAGCCACAGTAAGCTGCAGAGTGGGTAATCATTTATTGGGAGTAACAGACAAGCCACTCACCCACCATGGCTTAGTCTCAGGGTGGCTTATTGTGACTTGTGAACCCACTCAGTATGTCTTTAGACTTCAAATCCACAATTCAAACACTTGACAAGAGTCTGAGCTAGCACTGTTGAACGTCATATGTCAGCATTGTAGGTGGTTTACAACACCAGTACAAATTTATTTAACATTCAAGTTCACAAAATGTCAGCTGTGTATCAGTCTCTCTCTCTCTTGTTGTATAAAAAATTCTAACAGAAAAATATTTATTCAAAGATAAATACAGACAGACCTATAAAAGACATATGAGATTGCATAATACATTATTGGCCTAAATAATTATCATCCTCTGTTTAGACACATTAGGAATAAAGCAAAACAAGATCTACTTAGGTCAGTATTAACTTACTGTACTGTGAATCATCTCCAAAGGCTCTATCAAGTATACATAAGTACTATCTTCAAACATACCACTAAAACACAAAGAAAAAAAGACATGAGAGCTCTAAAAATACCAAGAAATAGATGAATGAGAGTACACCAGAGTATGCATTTCCAGGATTACCAATAAATGTTCAGACTAATATATCTGAATATTCCAGAAAGCACCTAGGAACACGTAGAAGTAAGGGCATGGTGATAAATGGCTTCTGCCAGTTAGGAATGATGAATTATCTTTGAAAATATCTACATGACCGGTGGGGTAGGGGAGGGTGGGGTGGAAGTAAAAGAAAATGAAGATTTCTAAAGGTTCATAACAAGGGAGGTTGAGTACCTTTATTTATATCCTGGTTCAAATCTACTTAGGTTGTATGTGAGCATTATATTAAAGCACTTACTGGGATCAAAGACCTTGGGTTCTAGTATTATGAGAGAGGGAGAAAAATGTCTCCCTATCCACGTTCTCCACTCCGTGCATAATTTCGTACACCTCTATATCATGTTTCCCATTGCTCTCTTTTTTCCCAAGCTAAACAATTCGAGCTGTTGCAACCTTCTCTCATAGAGGAGATGCTCCAGCCCCCAATTCATTTTAGTTGCCCTTTTCTGCACTTTTTCCAGCTCTACAATATCATTTTTAGGTGTGGTGACCAGAACCATTTGTGTGGCAGAGGAATGGGCTATTTAAAAAATAAGCCAGGGTCAAATAAGGGGATGGATCTAGTGCTTGTGAGCTTATAGAGGCATCTGACTAAAAGGGAATATGTGCTGGACTAATTTGTTCATGGTTACATCCAGCAAGACAATGTTATGTTCTTAGAAGTCAGTTTCAATGCAGTATGATACTGGCAGTTTTATTCGCAATTCCTTTTCTAATTATGCCTAACATGGAGTTTGCCTTCTTTACAACGACCGCATGCACACTGGGTTGACATTTTCATCAAACTGTCCACCAAATCCCAAGCTCTCTATCTTGGGCCACAGCTAGACCTAAGGTTTATCCTGGGATCATCCAGGGTTTGCCCCTGCCTGAGCACTGGATCCCCTGTGTGTCACCTAGATGAACAGATTTGACCCCTGGACGATCCAGGGATAAACCTTAGGTCTCGCTATGGACCTGGTCAGTCACAGCTAGCTCAGATCCTATCAGGCTATACTTCAAGTTGGAATTCCCTGCCCCTACATGCATCACTTTACACTTGCTTACACTGAACTGCATTTGCCATTTGGATGCCCATTCTCCCAGTTTGGAGAGATTTTTTTTTTTTGAGCTCCTCACAATCCCTTTTTGTTTTAATCACCTTAAATAATTTGGTATCAACAGCAAACCTGGCCACTTCACTGCTCGCTCCTAATTCCAGATCATTTATGAACAAGTCGAAATGCATTGGTCCCAATACAGATCCTCTCAACCCACTTTCCCTCAGAAGTAGAGGAACTGGCAAGCAAATTTCATAACATATATAACATCTAGTATTATACCACTATCTTTTTGCTAGGGAACAGAATGTTAATAAGACTCCCAACTGTAACAATTGCATGAACTAGTAAGATAAATCAGCAACTAATATGATACTTATTAGTAGTATTAGTACTTACTGGAGCCCATTACATGTGGAAAGCGCAGCGTTGGAGTTCTTGATGCCTCTGATATTCCCATGATAGTAACAGTGCTCTCCTCCCTGAGGATTAACAGGAATCCTTTAATTTTAGGTTTTGTGATTCAGTTTTAATTAGGCTAGTGCATACTCATACTGTTTGGGTGAATGATCACTTGAATTTATGGTTTAAAGCTATTTCGGACAACACAAACTATGTGAAGAGTTAATATGACTGTTTTAATGCCAACATTTTTGAGGATAATAAAAGAATATAGTTCGAACTTAAGTAAAAAACACTACACTAGTTTAGGCTGCAATCTTATACACACTTACTAAGGAGCGGGCCTGACTGAACATTCAGTGAGCAAGCATAGGATTTCGCTACGGAGTAATTAAGAATACAGTCCTTTCAATGCTGTTTGAGTTTGATGAGGATGAGGTATCATTATTAGGTCTCTTAACATGAACCTTTCAGTGAATTGTTTAATGTGAGTATAGTATTAATATTTTTGATATGGATATTTGATATTTCTTGAACTTATTTAAATTGTGATATGCTTCAAATGAACTGTAATTGAGTTAATGTTGTATTGTAATTATTATAATTATGGCTTTCATATTTGTTTGTTTTTATGAACTGCTCTAAGCACAATGTATTGTGGAAAATGTGGTATACAAATAAATTGACTATGACAATGTTCTGAAGGAGCGCCCTTGAGGAATCCTCAACCATCTACAATACGCTAATGAACTATAAAAGCACCAGCTTCATATATTATTATTTTTTTCAGAGCCAGGACTCGTAAAATGCATTTATTACAATAGTCTCTAATCCTCTTAAAAAGAGAATATAGGTTTTACAGAGTGGTTAGCAATACATTCAGTACACTGAATTTTCTAAATAGCATGAAGTACATAACTCTAAGTCATCTGAGGCCATTAAATTTGTATTTAAAATTCAAAACCTGAGTTGCTTTTTAAAAAGCAGCAACCATTAAAATAAGAAGGAGAGTTACTACAACAGGTATGAGCAACCTTTTCAGGTAGAGGGTCTGCACTGGTGATGATCAGGAACGCTGGTGGGAGAGGTTAAAACCTCTTCCCACCCACCCCTGCCCAGCAAACTCCAGCAGGGAAACTATAACCTTGATCAGGATTATTGGAGGGGGGAGATTAAAGCCTTCCTTCCTGCCCTAGTGATTCCCACCAAGCTTGCTCTTTCCCTCTTCATCACAACTGTTAAAGCTGCAGGAGCTATACTAGAGTGACAAGATTTAAAAGAGGGCAGGGCACCTGCAGCTTTAACAGTTGAGATGAAGAGGAAATTTCACCAGGTTCTCCATATATACAAATGACATCTGCTGAAATTCCCTTTTCTAGGCAACTGTTAAAGATACAGGAGCCCTGTCCTCCTTTTCATATGGTCACCCTATAATAACCAAAGGATTTCCTAGTTTGGGCATGGACTATGCATAGTGATTGGAGCACAAACACAAAGCTTGCCTCTGATCTCACCATTCATAGAAACAGGGGGCAGCGATAACATCCAAATAGGTCCACAGTCTCATCTCTCCACTGCTTATGGAAAGGTTTGATGTATGCACCATCCCCTATAAATGACTGCAATAATATAAATCTCAGATGCTCCAAGGAGGCATGGTTCCATTTTCAATCAGGTGCAGAGCAAAGAGTCAGTTTGGCAATACTGCAGCTAGGTAAACAAGGCAGTTTTACTTTCCACTAATCATAATTGGCAAGCTATCCCTTTAAAAAAAATATCCAAACAAACAGTATAAAAATGCATACAATTAGAATGCAAACTACTAAACATTTGCACATGACTGGTACAGGTGAGCATTAATAGAAATTTGCAACGATTTAAAGTAAAACATTAAATAGGACATACTTTTGTTGCTAATTCCATAAATCATAGATTGTATGATTGACTTTTGGTTTTAGCAATAACTATACATCAATGATTACAGTAATTTTGGTGAAACTTAACATAGTAAATACTCATGTTTTAATTTAATGGTGGGGAGAGCAAAATTATTAAATACAGCTCTTCTAAAACAAAAAGAATTACAAGTTTATTTACATAGTTTCCAATTGCCAAGTGCCTTGTTTTCAGTCAGTAATTATTATATTAGTTGCTGAAATCACAAATATACTTGGCATTGATGCAACAAAAGTTTTATTTAGAGCATGACAATGCAACTAGCAATACTCAGCATTTTGCATGCTTTTCAAACAGAATGAAAAAATGGATCAATAAAAAAAGACTGAGGTTTTCTTATTTGACAATGCACTTTAAATGCATTGGTTTTGTTTTAACATGGTGGTCCTGCTTCTGAACATTTTTGTTAATGTTTTGTTGAAAGGTTAAAGCAATATTAAATAAACGTTTAAGCAGTATTTTCAACTTGGTTAATGATGACTTCAAAGCTTAACACAATCAGAAGTTTCCTCCCTTCTTCCGTTAGCCCCCCCCCCGCCATATGATTGTCATGATCAAGGCAGGTTGTTTACCTGTAACGGTAGTTCTTCAAATGGTCATCTGTGCATTCACACATATGGGCTCTGCGCCTGTCCTGAGCCTCGTTTCAGGACTCCTAAAGCTGAGGGAAATGTTTTGGTGGAAACCCTCCCCCACTGTCCATTGCACACGTACTAACAGGTTCCCGCCCGTTCCCTCGGTTCCTTGAGACTGTCTAGTCCGCCTCATCAATGAAGAGAACAACCACACCACGGTATTGACATCGTAGCTGCATTGACATTGAAGTGGGGACGGATGGGAGGGTTGTGTGGAATGCACAGATGAACACTCAAAGAACTACAATTACAGGTAAGCAACCTGCCTTTTTTCTTCGTGGTCTCTGTGCATTACACATGTGGGTGACTAATAAGCTGATATACCGGAGGTGGGTAGGTAGACAATGTTGCTGCTACTGTAGAATTGATGACAAGACTGCTCGGCCAAAACTGCAGTCCTTTCACAACCGAACATCCAGCCTATAATGGGAGAGGAACGTTGACGGTTTCAACCAGGTCGCAGCCCTGCAGAGTTCTGGTAGTGAAACTTCCCTCCCAAAGGCTGATGATATGGCTACACCTCTAGTTGAGTGTGCCCTCACAGAATGCTGCAGCTGCAAGCCCTCTAGCTGGTAAGCTAATTCAATAGTCTGCATGATCCCTGCTGCCAGTCTCTGAGACGATACTGAGAGCCCATAGCAGACAAAAAGTCTTTGCGATTGGCGGAACGATTCTATTCTGTTTCTATAATCAGCTAGTGCTCTCCTAACATCCAGAGTGTCCAGAGAAGCTTCTAATGGAGTCAAGGGATTGGTGAAGTACACTGGCAGCACTATGTCCTGATACATATGAAAAGATGAAACAATCTTTGGCAGGAACAGCAGGTCTGGCCTTAGGATCAACTTGTCCTTGTGGAACACTAAATACAGTGTATCTATACAGAGTGCTGCAAACTCACTAGATCCTCTGGCAGAGGTTGCCACCAGAAAGGCTACCTTCCACAAAAGGAGGTGAATATCTACCGTCACCATAGGTTCAAACAGTTTCAAGGTCAAAACTTTCAAGAATACCGAGAGGCTCCATGGTGGTATTGGGTCACATAACAGAGGCGCCAAATTATTAAGGCCCCTCATAAATTGTCGGACCAGTGGGTACATAAATACTGGGTAATTCTGAACAGTTCCCGTATGTGCAGAAATTGCCACTGGAGAAGAGGCTGATGCTAGGGAAAGTGGAAGGCAAAAGGAAGAGGGGCCGACCAAGGGCAAGATGGATGGATGATATTCTGGAGGTGACAGACTTGACCTTGGGGGAGATAGGGGTGGCAACGGCTGACAGAAAGCTCTGGCGTGGGCTGGTCCATGAAGTCACGAAGAGTCGGAAGCGACTGAACGAATAAACAACAAACACTCTAACTGATGTCACCTTCAAGCCCTTGTTGTACAGGAAATGTAGAAAGGTAAGTATCTGTTGTATTGACGCTATTTCAGTATGGAAACCTTTTTCCATACGGAATCGCATGAATTGCTCCTCGTAGCTGGATTACGAGCTCCATCACACCATCAGTTTAACGCACTCCTGCCACATCTAGTATCTGGTATTGCAGGGTGGGACTCACATGATGTCCCTGTCCTGCACCCATCTCGCCTCTTTTCCTCCCTTTTACAGATTATTTTGGTGTGGGGAAAATCTGGATTATTTTCCCCAAGCGGATTTAATGCACCCTTAAGCCTCAGTGTATTGCTGCCCCTTGCTTTTTCCTTTGTTTTCCTGCTATACACTTTGTAAAGACCTTAGTGCTGTTGCCAGTCCGAATGGAAGGACACAAAACTAGAACATCTGCTTCCCGATAATGAATCTGAGGTAATGTTGGTGTGCTTCTCTTATGGAAATAAGCATTCTTTAATTCCACAGCAGCGAACCAAATATCTTGGTGTAAGAGCAGGATTGTCGCTAGCGCGGTCATATAGAATTTCCTTGTTGCGATAAACTCGTTGAGATTCCAGAAGTCCAGAATGGGTCCAAGTCCCCCATCCTGCTTTGCTATCCTGAAACAATGAGATAAGAACTTGTTGTTGGTCTGATACAATAGTACTCTTACAATTGTTCCCTTCTGCAATTGTGTTTCAGAAGGAGCAGTCACTTTCACAATACCGACAGGAGGGGAGGACTTTGAATTCCAAATGGTAACCTAACTGAATATATTTAGGACCCATGATTTGGACGTTATGGCTTTCCAATTGTTGAGAAAGTATGCAAGATATATCCCAAAGGGAAGGGATTGAGTTCCCTGTGATGGTGATTGACAGATTAAGTCAAAGTCTCCACTTAGAGTCATGTTCTGTCTTCTGCCTCTGCTGATGAAAACAATTAGAGGAGTGTTGCTTGCGTTGTGGTGGTGGTTGAATCCGAGAGATGCAATCTCTCTACCGTCTGTTGTGGTAATAAGGCTGCTGTCTGAACCATCGCTTCTACCTGTACTGGGTTGGTTAGTACGGGGGGGGGGGGGGTTGCCATCAAATGGGAGTTCTTCTATGCGTGATTTGGCCTCCTGGGTGAGCCCAGCCGAACGGCAGGCAAGCTCCCTTTCATCTTCTGGGAGGTGAACTGAAAGGGAACTCATTTTCTCCAATAAAAATAACTCATATCTGAACATAGTAGCCAGGTAATTCACAACCTTTAGCCCCAATGCCGCAGATGAATACATTCTACTCCCAAGTAGATCTAAACGCCTTCCTTCTTTGTCCGAAGGGGATGTGTGCAAAGATGTTGGTGCCATTGAAGAAGGCGCTTTCCATGAGTTCTTAACCATTTGCAGCAAAAAAAGGATAGAAATAGCTGCCAAGGTCAGCATTGAACACCGGAACCTTTACTCTCTCCGCTGGCATTTGAGTTTCGATGCCAAGGAACTGAGCCATTCCAAGTATCTGGTCTGATAGTAGGGCTCTGCATCACTTCAGGTCCAAATCCTGAATCCTAGGTGAATCGGGGTGATTCAGAGGGCTTTGGAACAGATCCTAATCGAATCAAAACAGGTCCGAATCAGTCCAAAGTAAATCACATGATCCGAATAGATTCGGATTGATTTGGACCTTTTCAAGCACCTATTGACATGAAAATTGGCACCATGATAGGCCTTCAGTAAGGCTTCATTCCTGACAAGTTTGAAGAAGACCGGTTCATCCCCTGATTTTTAAACATTTTTTAAAATTTATGGTTTTAAAATTATTATTTAAAAATATGCTATTATTTTTAAAGGTAAAGAGGTGAAACTTAGCATCACGATTGCTCTTAAGTAGGGCTTTAGGCATGCCAAGGTTGAAGCATATCAGTTGATCCCTTGTTTTTTTGGGAATTTTTAAAGTTCAAACTCAAACCTCTTCATTGTTGTCTAGCTCCTTGATAAGTAACCAAGTTCCAGAAAGGGGAAAAATACAGATAAAGACATGAAAATTAGCACCATGGTATGTCTTCAGTAGGGCTTGAGCCATGCCAAGTTTGTAGCAGATCCGTTCGACCCTTGTTTTTTTATGGAATTTTATAAATGTGTGCTTTATTATTATGTACTGCTTGTGCACAACACACAGCAGAGACACACACACACACAAAGTAGAAGACACTGAGAGACTAAATAACACAGAACTCACAGAGCATATTATTATTATTATTATTATTATTATTATTGTTGTTGTTATTATTATTATTATTATTATTATTATTATTATTGGCTGTGCTGCTCACAGTGCAATAAGATGGACCCTGAAACAATCCTCCTCCTAGCCTCCTGTTAAGGGGTTGCCAAAGCATCTCTCACTGTCTCTGTTTCGAACCACTGTGCCTGCCTCTCTTGTTTGCTTTCTGCCAGCCTCTCTGGGCCAGCCTACCTTTCTGCCCTCTTGGTTCCTGGGAGATGTAGATGGGCTGGGTGGGTCAACCCCACAAGCCTATGGCATACATGCTCCCAGTGCTCCATGGCCATAGCTGCCTGTGGCCTCTTCTCCTCTGTGCCCGCCTCACAGGGCTGGTTTGTTTGCTTTCTGCCAGCCTCTCTGTGCCCGCCCGCATAGCTGCCACCTTGCCTCTCCGCCTGCCTGAACACCTGTACACTTCTCCAATATGATCTGTCTGATTCTGCCTTGCAGGGCTGGTTTGTGTTTCTGGCTTTGAATTGAGACAATCCTTGGCTCACTTACACGTGCCCGCACACCTGCCTGCTGCCTCTCTGCCCATCTCACTGCCTACCAGCCTGCCTGCCTAGCTACCTACTTCTCCAGTATTATCAATCTGGTTCTGGCTTTGCTTTGACTCAATTTCTAAGGCACATTGCTCCCATCCAGGTAATATGTGTATTGCAGTCAGCATACTTTAATGGGAAGAGCCTGAGGACGTGTCAACTTCAGAACAAAAGAAAAGTAGGGGAGATTTGCCCTTGAAGGGATAGTGTGAGCTTGAATGAATACACACCTTCTCAAATCACTCTTTGCCTTGAGTGGCTGCTTTCTTTCCTTGAAAAATTCCTTTTTTAGCAGTGGGTTACAAGAAAACCACTGCACAGATGCGTCTGAAATTTGGCACATAAGATTACCTCCAGGACATCTGTAAGTGCACCAACTTTCATGTTTCTATCTTGAAAAATAAAAAATATATTGGTGTTTATTTTTTCCAATGCAAGTCTATGAGGAAATGAAAAATCTCATTAATTTGGACATCCTAATATTGATTCGGATCCGAGGCGAGGCGGACTGGGTCTGAATCGATCCAAAACAAATTGGGCTCGATTTGGAAGGTCCGAATCGGGATCCGAAGTGAATTGGGGGGTCTGTGCACAGCCCTACTGAGAAGTGAAAAAGGTCCTCTGAAAAGGATGCCACCTCTTGTGTTCCCACAATGTCAACTGGGGATGATATAGAAGGCTGAATTTAGGATAAAGATGTCATATCTGCGTGATAATCCTCCACTGATTAAGGTGAATCCAGCCAGTTTTTATTTCTGCCTGCAGATGCAGAAAGGGATGGTGATTGGTATGTAGTCTGTGCTATCCCTGAGTGATCTGGTTGTCGATGCATCTGATGCGCTTGAGGCATCGACCTCTCCACTAGTGATCCAGAATACGGGGGTACCCAAGGTGGTGGAAGTGTTCTTTATCCCTTGATCTCCCTCATGCTGTGGTGGGCGCTGGATCATATCGAAGTGTGGGTGCCTGCATGGGATGGTATCCCCGAGAAATGCAGGTTGCTTACCTGTAACTGTAGTTCTTCGAGTGGTCATCTATGCATTCACACATATGGGCTTTGCGCCTGCGCAGAGACCAGACCGGAACCTTCTATAGCTGAGTGGAACGTTTTTGGCGGGAACCCCTCCCCCACGCTACCGTGCATGTCCATGGGGTTCCCGCCCTTACCTCAGTTTACAGGAGTCCGACATTGTGCCCCCATAAACATGAGTGTAAATAAAATACAAGTACATTCCACATATAACTGTGTCATTTATAAGTCTCACACTACCAAGTGGGGATGGTGGGTGGGTTGTGTGAATGCATAGATGACCACTCGAAGAACTACAGTTACAGGTAAGCAACCTGCATTTCTTCTTCGTGGTCTCTATGCATCACACATATGGGCGAGTAGCAAGCTGACATATATTTGGAGGTGGGTTGGTGCATCATCTGAAGATCTCCGAGAGCACTGTCCTTCAAATGAGCAGTCCTGCCTCGCACGGGTGCCCAAACTGTAGTGCCTAAGAAACGTGGATAGAGTGGACCACGTTGCAGCTCTACAGACTTCTGTCAAAGGAACACCTCTGCCGAAAACCACAGATGTTGTGACGGCTCTGGTAGAATGAGCTGTCACAGGTTTCACCAGTTCTAGTTTAGAGATAGAGTAGGCAAGTTCAATTGTCTCTACAATCCAGCGTGACAAACGCCAGCATGAAACAGGGAGTCCCTTATAAGGCTCCCCATAACAAATAAACAATTGCTTTGTTTTTCTAAAATTCCCTGTCCTAGCCTTGTAAAAGGCAAGAGTTCTCCTTACATCAAGTGTATGTAAAGCAGACTCTACAGGTGATGTAGGATTCGGAAAGAAAGCTGGTAGAGTGATATATTGGGACAGATGAAAGGTTGACACTACCTTAGGCAAGAAGGCAGGGTCTGTGCGTAACACAACCTTATCTTTGTGAAAGATAGTGTAAGGAGCAACTATCTTGAGAGCTCTAAGCTCACTTGCACGTCTAGCAAAAGTGATGGCTACTAAAAAGACAGTATTGAATGTTAGAAGCCTAAGGTCAGATAAGGCCATGGGCTCGAAGGGCTTCTTTGTCAATGCCTGTAACACCACTGATAGGCTCCATGGTGGAACGATACTCTTTACTGTCGGTATCATATTTTTAAGCCCTTTTAAAAATTTCCTCGATGTTGGATGCACAAAAGGTGTAAAACCAATCATGCCTCGATGAAAGACGTAATAGCTGCTAAGTGAACTCTGATGGAAGTGAGTTCGAGTCCCTGCTGATAAAGTGTCAGTAGGTATTTGAGGATTTACGCTAAAGGGCAAGATTCAGGTGCTTGATCGTTTTCCAAGGCAAAAGTTTGAAATCTTTGCCACTTTGCCGCATAAGATTTTCTTGTTGAAGGCTTTAGTGATGCCAAAATATATAGTCTACAGTTAAATCTTTGATACGAGAGGAGGAGTGGATGATATCCTCCATGCCGTCATCTTGAGGGTCGACGGGTTTGCGTGTCGAACCCTGCCCTGGTGTCGAGACAACAGTGTCGGTATCGGCGGGAGTCTGATGTAATTCCCGTCCGACAGTCGAAGGGCGTGGAGAACCACGTCTGTCGAGGCCACCATGGTGTGATAAGGATGCAGTCCGACCTGTCCGACTGGATTTTGGCCAGCACCTTCGTCAACAGTGGAAACAGAGGAAAGATGTAAAGAAGATTTCCTTTCCAGGTTCTGGTGAAAGCATCTCCTAGCGAGTGCTTTCCCCTTCCTGCTCTGCTGCAGAACCTGGAACAAGCTGCGTTTTCTTCGGTAGCGAAGACATCGACAGCAGGGAGGCTCCAGTACCGAAAGAGAACGTCTCTTACTTCGGTATCGAGCTCCCATTCGTGGTCGACGTGGAAAGACCTGCTGAGGGCGTCCGCGATGATGTTTTCATTGCCCGCTACATGGGTCGCCGTCAGGTGAGTATTTCTCTTTATGCACCAGTTCCAAATCCTGAGTGCCGATCGATTCAGAGAATGAGACCTTGTCCCACCTTGTCTGTTGATGTACGCCACTACTGTGGTGTTGTCTGTTGCGATCAGG
Organism: Elgaria multicarinata webbii; assembly: GCF_023053635.1. NCBI lineage: Eukaryota > Metazoa > Chordata > Lepidosauria > Squamata > Anguidae > Elgaria > Elgaria multicarinata. The sequence goes on from NC_086172.1 coordinate 22,547,409, forward strand.
ACGATTCAGCCCTCGATCAATTGTGAAAAAATTCTTATTGCATTCTCCACCGCTAGCAGTTCTAGGTGGTAGATATGATGTTCCCTCTGGGAAGGAGGCCAACGGCCCTGAGTTGTGAGGGAGTCGCAGTGTGCTCCCCATCCGATCAACGATGCATCCGTCGTGATCGTTACCAAAGGAGTGTTTCGAAGATCGAAAGTTCTTAAAACCCAGGCTTGCAATATTCTCATTCTGAGTCTTGCAAACCTGATGATTGCATCAAGCCTAATAGTCTCTGAATTGTCCATGCCGAAACTTTTCGGCGGCTCTCGGTATCGATGGCTAACTGCTGTAAGGTGTTCGCTCTGGTCGACGGTAAGTATGCTCTCCCATCTTGAGACGACAGAGTTACCCCTATAAAGTCGAGCTTCTGATGTGGGGTCAAGATGGATTTCTCCTCGTTGACCCACAAACCCAACAAGTCCAACAGGTTGAGGGTGGTTGAAATGTCCTTCTGGAGCGTGCAACTGCTGTCCGCTACCAGAAGCCAATCGTCCAAGTGTAGGAGCTGCAGAATAAAAGTAACCGTTGTCATACGGAACTTCCTTGGAATGATGAATTTGTTTAACTGCTTTAAGTCCATGATCGGCCGAAGACCTCATATTTCTTCGGGACCGTGAAGTAGCGCGAGAAAAAACCCTGGTTGAGTTCCTCTGCGGGTACGGGAGAGATGGCTCTCTTCGATAGCAGAGGTCTGTACCTCCGGAAGCAGAGGAAGGGATGGCGCCGTTACTTTCACCCCCGAAGAAGGAGGAAGGACATCGAGCTCGATGGCATACCCCGAGTTGATGATAGTGAGCATGCAGGAGTCTGATGTCATTGACTCCCATTGATGGTAATGGGGTGCTAGGCGGTTCGCAAAGGGAGGTGGACGTGGGACAAAGAAGTCAAAGTCGCTGCTTCTTGGTGAAGTCAGGCTGACGCTTGTCTTGTTGAAATGTAGACTGATATGGCCGCTTACTCTGGAGTTGTTGTTGTTGCTGCCTCTGTTGGCTTTGATAGTAGGGCCGCTGCTGTTGTTGTTAAGCAGGCGGTCTTGTTCACCGTCTCAGCTTGTATTGGGCAGGCTGAGCAGAAAAACTTATTTTCTTGGCTGTTGTGCAAGCCTTGTATATAGAGTCCAAGGTCTTGTCCATCTTGCTATTAAACAAGCCCTCGCCATCGTAAGGCATGTTCTCAATCCTGGCTTTGGTGTCATGAGCCAGATTAGCGGAGCGGAGCCAAGCATGTCTCCTCAAGGACACGGGTCCCATCATCGACTTGGAATGGCAGTCAACTTGGTGTCGCGCTGTCGACACTTGTTGCCTGGCTATGGCTGAAGCTTCACTTTGGAAGACTCGTGCCCGCTCTTTTTTGTCCTCTGGGAGATGTTCACCTAGTGATCCTATTTTCTCCCAGAGGAAGAGCTGGTATCGTGCCATGGTAGCCTCGTAGGCTGATGCCCAAAGAAGCAGAGGAGTAAATCCTCCGGCCCGTAAGGTCCAACTTTCTGCCCTCTCTGTCCACGGGTGCAGAATGTGCCTTCTGTGAGCGGCCTTGAGCCGACTCACTACGATCGAATTAGGTTTGGGATGTTGGACCAGAAACTGTACATTTTCTTGTTAGACTCGATAGAGGGTCTCTAGCCTTTACGATGTGGCTTGAGACATAGCCGGTGTTTTCCAGAATAATTGAGCCATTTGCTTTAAAGCATGTGGTGCTGGATCACCAGTCCTAATGCCTGAGCCATTCTAAGCATATGGTCAGAAGATCTGACCGTATCGTCGGAAGGGGAAGAAGGGTCGTTGTCATGAACCTCATCTTATGGTGAAGGCATCGATGGAGTAGCCGACAACCCCAATTCAGAATCCGATGAATAATTTTCTTCAGGCAAGGATACTGTAACCACCTGGAGGCATACATGCTCCGTCAGTATCGTGGTAACCGCGGCAGTTGATGCCGATGGCTGTGTACGGTGTCGAGGCGTCGACACCGTGGACATTGGTGGGCGGGCGGTGGAGGCAGCGGTAGATGACACATGCTCCGTCGGTATCGTGGTAACCGCGGCAGTCGATGCCGATGGCTGCGTACGGTGTCGAGGCGTCGACACCGTGGACATTGGTGGGCGGGCGGTGGAGGCAGCGGTAGATGACACACCCTCGATGTAAGCGAAGGGTGCGCATAATACTCTTCTTGAGGGTACTGGTGGTCACCCTGGAAGTGGGTGATATCGATCCCATTCCGAAGGCGGTAGAGGGATTAGTCCCTGAACCTCTCACGGCCTGGTAGGCTCTCAGAAAGAGGCCGCTGAAGCCGAATCCCGCAACTCGCCCTCCGATAGACTGGGAGGGTGCGTCGGTACCGTAGCCATCGGTAGCGGCTGGAATCTCGATACCGAGGGAGGCCTCGGTATCGAAGCGGTCGGTATGACAGGAGGAGTAGAGTGACTCCTAGCCGGTTCCGCCGCTCCATTTCCGAAGAAGATTTGGGAGTCCGGGCCTTTTTTGGAGATTTTCCTGGCCGCGGAATTCGCCAGTGACCGTCCAGGCGTTAGGGGTATCTGAGCCCTATTAGCCGCTCTGGAATATTCAGGCACCTCAGTGCAACAGTCATCAACGGACTTACTGGCTGCCGTTTTGTCGATCGTCGAAGATTTGGGAGCCCGGGCCTTTTTTTGGAGACTTTCCTGGCCGCGGAACTCGCCAGTGACCGTCCAGGCGTTAGGGGTATCTGAGCCCTATTAGCCGCTCTGGAATATTCAGGCACCTCAGTGCAACGGTCATCAACGGACTTACTGGCTGCCGTTTTGTCGATCGTCGAAGATTTGGGAGCCCGGGCCTTTTTTGGAGATTTTCCTGGCCGCGGAACTCGCCAGTGACCGTCCAGGCGTTAGGGGTATCTGAGCCCTATTAGCCGCTCTGGAATATTCAGGCACCTCAGTGCAACGGTCATCAACGGACTTACTGGCTGCCGTTTTGTCCATCATTGAAGATTTGGGAGTCCGGGCCCTTTTGGAGATTTTCCTGGCCGCGGAACTCACCAGTGACCGTCCAGGCGTTAGGGGTATCTGAGCCCTATTAGCCGCTCTGGAATTCTCAGGCACCTCAGTGCAACGGTCATCAACGGTCTTACTGGCTGCCGTTTTGTCGGTAACGGACTTACTCGCTGCCGTTTTGTCGGTAACGGACTTACTGACTGCCGTTTTATCCATAGTAGGAGCCTCCGTGGCTCTGAGAGCTTTTTCCCCCCAAGATGGAGGGAAGTCGTCAGCTCTGCTTTTCCTCGTTTGTTTTGTAAACGACATGCAGTGATAGCAGGCCTCAACGATATGGCCTTAGCACAAACAAAGGACACAGAGGGAGTGTCCGTCAATAGGTGGAAGCTTAGCCCCACACTTCACACACTTCGTAAACGGGGCTTCAACTGCCATACAGGCCTCACGTGACCGAAGTCGCTGAGGAAAACTATCTACAATATTTATTTATTTATTTTTAATATAAGAAAAGTAGTAAGAAGAGTCTTAGAAAAAGATCGAAAAACGAAGAAGATCGTAAAAGAGAAAATAAAGTTAATAAGAAAAACGCTAGAGGTTCGGTTAAACAGGTCTGTGCACAATGGCGGACGACGAAGAACTGAGGTAAGGGCGGGAACCCCATGGACATGCACGGTAGCGTGGGGGAGGGGTTCCCGCCAAAAACGTTCCACTCAGCTATAGAAGGTTCCGGTCTGGTCTCTGCGCAGGCGCAAAGCCCATATGTGTGATGCATAGAGACCACGAAGAAGAACGTGCTCCCAGATATGGGTTACATTCCCAGTAAACCCCTCAATCCAGAGATCATCGCCAGTCAGCATAGTGGTAGTGCATTTTTGGTGCTGGCGCCCAAGTGTGATATCTGTCCCATTCTCTGTCATATGGGTAGTGATGATATGCCTCCAACTGTCCAGACCTAATTGTGTCCGGAGAAGCATCCCAAATCCTGCGATCGGCTGGTCTACGTTCCACTGGCAGTGGCGACCTGCCCCTATACTTGGGTAGTCGTGGTGGTGTTGAAACTCTAATCTCGCCCTCTGATGTCAAGGCAGTGGGGATTGGCTCCGATCTTGGTACCGATGACATTCTGGTTAATGGGTCTGAAATAGGTTCTTCCCTCGATAGTGAGGATGGTCGAGTTGGTACTGGGGAGGCTAGAAGTGGCGGAGGGGAAGGAATCTGAAGTTGAATGATCTCTGGCGATCCTCTTACAGCAGATGATTCCTTCATTTCGTTCTTCTTTTTCTTTTGACCTCCTAACGAGGGCTTTTCTTGGCCACTGAAAGTACCAGAGATCTACGCGGAGTGGGTGGATTGGTACAACCCATTGTTAGAGTCGGAGACCGAGAATTATTTGAAGGTATTGGTTGAGCTGCTTCTGCCATAGTTAGACCTGACTTGGATGTTGTTGGTTTACACAAGTCAACTGCTTCCAACTCTCTCCTCTAGAATACTGCCTTTAGGCAGTCTGAGTGATTCTTCTTCGTCTGTTTCATGAAATTCATACAATGGTGGCACGTCTCAACTACATGTGCTTTCCCCAAACAGATCAAGCAAAGTGAATGTCCGTCTGTTGGGCGAAGTTTACTTCCACACCTGATGCATTTGCAAAAAGGCCATATGCTCAATGGAGCTGACTGAACTTGTCCAACGATGGAACTTTCCAAACTGGATTTAAACTATATAATATATCATTTATAATTTTATATAATTTATATATAAACTATATGTACAAGCAAGTAAAAACGAGTAACAACTCAGCTAAACAAAGAAAAATCAAGGAGAAAGGGCCCTTTCCAAGAGAAAGAGCAGGAGTTCCCGATGAAGCGTCCTATCACTAGGCAGTCGAAAGAGAACTGAGGAAAGTGGCGGGAACCCGTTAGGACATGCACAATGGACAGTGGGGGAGGGCTCCCACAAAAACGTTTTCCTCAGCTATAGGAGACCCGAAATGAGGCTCAGTGGAGGCGCAGAGCCCATATGTGTGATGCACAGAGACCATGAAGAAGAATTCTAGATATATGGTTTTTTTTTAATATCAGCAGATAGGAAAAGAATTTCCATCCTTCTCTTCCAAATAACAATACACATGAGAGAAACATCTGTGTGCTCAAATCTGCAGCAAGTTTTTAAGTTATCGTCATGATTTTTAAAAAAGTTGCGGCACCTATTACATCCCAAATGATAATTTCTGATTATTACAATATGCTTACACAACTGCTTTTCAGTTGTATAATATTCCATCTATAAATTTAGATATGCATGTATTTGTGGCAAGCTCAATACACAGATGGAAATGCTAGGAAATTCACATTGTACTATATTTTGGCTCCCTAAAGCTTGAAATGTGCTAGGCTTTAAACACCACCACCACCACAACAACATGCAAATAACGTGCTAGTGAATCTTCACTCTTCAGCTAGGATAAGAAATTCTACAGTACCTTTGAATATTGTGGTTTTCCATCTTCATAATGAATTTCTACATAATCAGAGGACAATAAATCACTGCAAAGAAATGAGAGAGAGTATATATAGTTCTTTAAACAATACTGCTAGAAAATCTGCATGTACACAGACTAATTGTATCTATCAAACATTTTGACTATTCACTGTGGAAACGTGAATCTAAAAGAATAAAATAATATTTGCATTATTATCATTGCAAATATCAACAAAGTTGTATGTAATTTTTACAAATTAATTTCTATGAAATTTTCAATTAAACTTATTTTACTACGATGCAGATTTGTCTACCATTACATTATTATTGACTTAATATCCAACTGACCTATCTTACCTAAAGAATCGGGAGAGCAATCCTATGGTTCCTAGACAGCATCCCAGGGACCATAGCAGAGTGTCCCCCCGTCCCCTTCCCCCACCTTCTCACAACTGCTACGGAAAGAACTGCACCTGGCCATAAAGCAGGGTCAGGTGATTATAGATACTAAAATCCAAGTTCTAAATCTCATGCTTTTGTCACACTCTGTAACAAACGATAAATAGAACCTAAAGGGATGAGACAGACAGATTAAAAATTATTTGCTTTCCCTATAGGAGTGAATACCAGTCATTCACTTATATGGGAGAAAGTAAAGTAGTATACTTAGGAGCAGTGTTGAAAAGTCCCCCAAACCTGATATTGGTGAGCCAGGACACAATTGAAAGAGGGAAGGGAGAACAAAGGGACAGAATTCATTTATGTAAAGATCTATTGTATATGCACAGAGAGGGTTTCCTCCAACATAAATGACCTTCCACCAATCCAATCAAACCAGTGATAATGGCATGCACTGTATTAGTGTGACAGGTGACAGAGGCCGTAGCTAGACCTAAGGTTTATCCCAGGATCATCCCGGGTTCATCCCTGCCTGAGCGCTGGATGCCCTGTGTGGCACTTAGATGAACAGGTTTGACCCCAAGACAATCCTGGGATAAACCTTAGGTCTAGCTACGGCCTAAGTTAATTTTAAAAAACAAAAACAAATTACATCTCATAATTAAAAAAATAGATTGTATTTGTGAACTAAAGTGGATTCTCCATAATTTTCTAAAAAAAAAGCTTTTTAAAAAGTCTTTTAAGCTTTTATTCCCTTTGATGCCTCTTCCCATCTACTTATTTGCCTACTTTGCCTATCTCCAAAATAAAACAACTCTGGTCCAACAAAACACCTACGAATCTCTTATGCTTTACAGTCTTTTGATGCACACTTTTTGTGGGTGACAGAAGATAATAAAAAAAGTGCCTCTTGATGTCATTTCCTTTAACGTGCTGAAACACTGATGTTGGTTGGGTCCTGGAACCTAAATGTTTCCAGTTCAACATTTTTGAGGAAAAGTTAGTGGTAAGTGACCGTTTGCTAATATGGTGGCCCACACTGTTTAAATAACTTGAGTTGTTGGAACCCCAATAATGTTATACATTTGTTTTCTCTCTTCAAAAACACTCAAACTGCTGACGAATAATTGAAATCAGATCTCAACTAAATTTCAAAAAGCAGATGATGCTTCTGTATAGAAAAACAATTGTGCTGATTCTTCCCCTCCAGCCCTTGCACAACATTGCTCCACTAGAATATGAACGATAACTAAAACCTAACCCATTCAGCTAATAGAGATACATATATTGCACCTTCAGGCAACCTGAGATGAGAGCACACAACACAGTAATACAGTATGTGTGTGGATTCACACTCTGCAGCAGAGGGAACACAGCCATTTCCCAAATATGTGTGGGAGAGCACCACATCACTGTCCCTTCACATGAACGCACACACGTAGGGGGGAAAAGTTGTGGTGGTGATATGTTGTGGCTGGGCTACCTAGCATGTATTTTCCTAGATACTCAGGAATACCCATCTCAGGCCTTTGGACACAAACACCTACCAGAAACCAACACTGCAACTACAATAGGAGTGCAGGATAGAGCCCCTTAACTACCCTCCTCCCCCACCCCTTCAGCAGGTAATAGTAGATATGTGCTCAACTAGCACTAATGGACTTGGTCAAAATGTAATCAGTCCCCACCAAACAAGATCATGCAATATCTATTAAAAAATCTATTTCTAAATACTTAAAAGATATACTCTGGCCGAAAAAACAATTCTAACGATAAAATTAGCTATTCTGTAAAATGTCAAATCTAGTTCAAATACCTACATCATGAAGTATTATCCTAGCTGCAATTTCATGATTTAAACTTTGTATTGAAGAAAAAAATACAAATAAAGACAATTCTAAACATGTCTATTCAGAATTAAGTTCAATTAAGTTCAATAGGGCATCCTCCCAGATAAATGGATATACTGTAGCATTGCAGCCTTATTACTTGTGTCTTGATCCATGAATACTCAAGAACTAATGGAAAATAATATAGAATTAACTTTTCTGACCTCACAAACCATTTGGATCCTTCTCATGAATATGTCAAGAAAATATTGCCACTATTAGGTTGTACAATTTATCAGTACGAACCATCAACACATTGTGAACTAACACAACTACTACTCTGGTACTCAGGACACTGACCTGCTCACTCAACTTTCAGCTGTGTTTGGGGATTATGTTTTATATGAGCAGTGGGCACCTGCCTACTGACAACTATTGCAACATGTTTTCTCACGCTGAAGTAAATTTTGTATATGTTTGGAATCAAGTATATTTATATTTCATTGTCAGTTCAAAAATATCTAATTAAATTCAGAAAAATCTGAAAAAATGCAGACAAGTGATTTGGAGTAAGAAGAAAGGCACGGAAGCATTGCTTTACCTCAAATCTAACACTAAACTTTGGGAAGGGGGAGAAGAAGGAGGAGCTGATTTATCTCCCCTAAAACCTACAAGCTGACTAAGGAAGGAATGCATCAGATCCCCTCAACAAAACATAGTTCCTTGGTTGGAGTGGAAGAACTGAAGCATTCCTTACTTTCATCTTCAGCATGTAGCACTAATCACTTTGGTGATTTTCAGGAATGTCTATACCTCCACCTTCTCACCATTTCATCCATTATAGCTACTGCTGCTATGGAATAAAAAAGGGTTAGGCCCATGCCTACATTTCCATTGCCCTATGCTCACCATGATACATGAATGCAGGTTTGAGGGAACGAGGGCAGAAGGAGTGATGAATGGGAGATAGTTGAAGCATGGGAGGACAGGGGGACACTAAAGCTAGCACTGGAATTCCTACCCCCTCCCAAAAAAAAATTCCCACATCTACCCCATTCATAAAATGTCACATATTGCTACCCATAGTTCAGAATGCTGAAGCCAGATTTGTGTCCAGGCTCAGCTGGACAGATCATATTAGGCCAATTTTGTTCCAACTTCAGCGGCTTCCAATTTGTGTCTGGGATTAATTCAAGATGCAAGTTCTGGTCTTTAAAGCCCTAAACAGCCTGTGACCAGGTTATCTCATTAATTATCTACTCCCATATGAACCTGCTAAGGATTTGCATTCAGTTACAAAAGCCTTTCTTGTTGTCGCTTTGCCAACAGAAGTGTGACTGGTGAGGACAAGAGAGAGGACCTATTCAGTTGTGGAAGTTTGTCAGGGGCCCTTTTGCTTGCTTTTAAATGGACTGAAGACTGTTTCATTTGAGTCAGGACCTATGCTGACGCAACAGCCCTGACGCTGCTGTGTGCCCTGTGCCCGGTTCCTCACGTTTACTCGCTAGGAGCCAGGACTATACCGGGATGGCTGCCCACACATCCTGCAGTCTCGGGACCACCGGAAAAAGCGAGAAAAATGTGTAGGGCTGTATCCCAGAGAAATGCAGGGATCATCCCTCCCTGCTCCTGGGATCCCCTGTGCATCATGTGGACACACAGGGACGATCCCGGGATATTGCCCCATCTAGCCATGCCCTGCATCTGGAAGGCCATAGTATAGTTTGGATTCCTGGATCCAAGATCAGAGTCAGCACTCTGACCTCAGACCCAGGAGACCTCCCCTCCCCCATGCCTCAGCTAGATGGGTGAAAAAGCTTGTCTAGCTAAAATGCAGATCGGGAGAAGCGCGGATGTGAAGTTCACCTCCGCCACTCCTCCCTTTCTGCATTGGATGGCCGTAAGCCTCCAAGTTCTCAAATGATTGCGAACTAAGTTACAATGATAATCAGTAACTTCTATAAGTGTGCATTTCATTAGTCTGGTACTATGTTATTATTATTATTATTTATTATTATTATTTATTTATATAGCACCATCAATGTACATGGTGCTGTACAGAGAAAAACAATAAACAGCAGGACCCTGCCGCATAGGCTTACATTCTAATAAAGTCATAATAAAACAATAAGGAGGGGAAGAGAATGCACCAAACAGGCAGTATAAGAGTCAGAACAAAATCAAGTTTTAAAAGCTTTAGGAAAAAGAAAAGTTTTTAGCTGAGCTTTAAAAGCTGCGATTGAACTTGTAGTTCTCAAATGTTCTGGAAGAGCGTTCCAGGCATAAGGGGCAGCCGAAGAAAATGGACGAAGCCGAGCAAGGGAAGTAGAGACCCTTGGGCAGGTGAGAAGCATGGCATCAGAGGAGCGAAGAGCACGAGCGGGGTAATAGTGTGAGATGAGAGAGGTTCTCTGTTTATATACAGACAACTATGAAAATAAGAAAACAATGTGTCCCAGTAGCACATCACAAATTATATATGCATTTTGCATTTATTCATTTACAGTGTTCTCTTACTCTGAAGCTTGGAAAGCCTTTGTGTTGGACTTTGTGTACATGACAGTAGAGACAGACAAATGGCGCAGAAGTGCCAAAATGACATCAGGAAGGCTAAAGCTCAGAATGAGCTGAGATTAGCGAGGGATGCTAAAAGCAATAAAAAGGCTTTCTTCAGATATGTGAGTAGTAAAAGACAGAGGAAAGAAATGGTGGTTCAACTGCTTAATGAGGATGGCAAATTGATAACAGATGACAAAGAAAAGGCTGAAGTGCTCAATTCCTACTTTGCCTCAGTCTTCTCCCAAAAGCGGGTCTATGAGCCCCCTGGAGAAAGTGAAGCAGAAGTTGAGGGGGCAGGATTGCAGTTTGAGATTAATAAACAAATGGTCAAAGAACACCTAATTTCCTTGAATGAGTTCAAATTTCCAGGGCCCGATGAACTGCATCCTAGAGTAATGAAGGAGCTAGCAGAAGAACTCTCAGAACCACTGTCTATTATCTTTGCAAAATCATGGAAGACAGGTGAAGTGCCGGATGACCGGAGGAGAGCTAACGTTGTCCCTGTCTTCAAAAAGGGCAAAAAGGAGGAACCTGGGAACTACAGACCAGTCAGTCTGACATCCATCCCTGGGAAAATTCTGGAGCAGATTATAAAGAAGTCAATCTGTAAACACCTTGAAATCAATGCGGCGATCACTAGAAGCCAACATGGATTTGTCAAGAACAAGTCCTGTCAGACAAATTTGATTTCATTTTTTGATAAGGTAACCTCCCTTGTGGACTGTGGGAATGTTGTGGACGTCATATATCTTGACTTCAGCAAAGCTTTTGACAAAGTGCCCCATGATTAACAAACTAGCTAAAAGTGGGCTAGATGGAACAACTATTAGGTGGATTCACAGTTGGCTACAAAATCGGACTCAAAGAGTACTTATCAATGGAACTTTCTCAAACTGGGGAGAGGCAACGAGTGGGGTACCGCAGGGCTCAGTCCTGGGCCCAGTGCTCTTCAACATTTTTATTAATGATTTGGACGAGGAGGTGCAAGGAACGCTTATCAAATTTGCAGATGACACAAAATTGGGTGGGATAGCTAATACCCTGGAAGACAGAAACAAACTTCAAAGTGATCTTGATAGGCTGGAGTGCTGGGCTGAAAACAACAGGATGAAATTTAATAGGGATAAATGCCAAGTTCTACATTTAGGAAATAGAAACCAAATGCACAGTTACAAGATGGGGGATACTCGGCTCAGCAATACTACAAACGAGAAGGATCTTGGAATTGTTGTAGACTGCAAGCTGAATATGAGTCAACAGTGCGATATGGCTGCAAGAAAGGCAAATGCTATTTTGGGCTGCATTAATAGAAGTATAGCTTCCAAATCACGTGAGGTACTGGTTCCTCTCTATTCGGCCCTGGTTAGGCCTCATCTAGAGTATTGCGTCCAGTTCTAGGCTCCACGATTCAAGAAGGACGCAGACAAGCCGGAGCGTGTTCAGAGGAGGGCGACCAGGATGATCAGGTGTCTGGAAACAAAGCCCTATGAAGAGAGACTGAAAGAACTGGGCATGTTTAGCCTGGAGAAGAGAAGATTGAGGGGAGACATGATAGCACTCTTCAAATACTTAAAAGGTTGTCACACAGAGGAGGGCCAGGATCTCTTCTCGATCCTCCCAGAGTGCAGGACACAGAATAACGGGCTCAACTTAAAGGAAGCCAGATTCCAGCTGGACATCAGGAAAAACTTCCTGACTGTTAGAGCAGTACGACAATGGAATCAGTTACCTAGGGAGGTTGTGGGCTCTCCCACACTAGAGGCATTCAAGAGGCAGCTGGACAAGGATGCTTTAGGGATGCTTTAGGGTGGATTCCTGCATTGAGCAGGGGGTTGGACTCGATGGCCTTGTAGGCCCCTTCCAACTATGCTATTCTATGATTCTATGACAGAACAGACGTGGTTTGATTTTGTTTGTTTCTGCAAAGCCCAGCTTATTGCGTAAAATATAATGCTGTTTCATATCTTAAAGGAGGAATATGGAATAAATATTTGATTTCAATAAGTTCTTCCTTCCCATCCACTCAGTATCTCTTATTCTCACACCCAGAACTTTCCACTTCTTTTTCAACCTCTCTCCCCTCCCATCACTGCAGCAACTTTACCCACACATTTTGATATGAAAAAAATCAGCAACTAACTACAGACACTTTCTTTCTCTTCGCAATGTACAACATATAAACCATCTGTCAGGGATGCTTTAGGGTGGATTCCTGCATCGAGCAAGGGGGTTGGACTCGATGGCCTTGTAGGCCCCTTCCAACTCTACGATTCTATGATTCTATCTTACCAGCTGCTGTCACCTACCCCATTGCAATTAACCCTACAAAACATGCTTTAAAATGAGACATGACATGACACTGGAGTATACAGAATAGGCTGAAATCCAGACACCAAGAACATGACATTTCCTTATGTTGTTGGGGTAATTCTCTAACTTCGTGGGTCCTTGAATGTGGACATACCATAACAAGGGACATCAAGCATGCCAAGTATGTTAAAAATGAAGATAATGGAAGCCTCAATTGATGAGATTCTGCAATTCAGATTTGAACAAAAACTACAGTTCTGTTTCTTAGACACTATTCTTTTTCTCTTCTTTGCATAATCTCCTTATTGAAATATCTGGGGTATCTTCGCTGTTTCTTTACAGCCTAGCATAGCCAGTCTTTTAGGAAATGAATGCAGAGCATGATCATTTCCTGCAATTAAAATAGATCATGACCACTACGATAAAAAGAAAAAATAAGGACCACAAATATAAACTTACTTATTCAGTGAGAGGTCAAGAGTAAATGCAGAGCCAAAGGCCTCAATCTGGAAACTTGCCTGAGCCAGATGCACAGCCTGAAGATAAGAATGGAAGAGTGTAGGGGCAAGGGAGGAAGAAACATTAACAAGAGAAACTTCCTTACGTTGTCAAAGAATTCATAAATAGCCAAATGACTCACATAGTTTCAATCGTCACAAATACGTTTGCATAATTTCAAGCACATTTTAGGCATTTACAAGTTGATTATTATATTAACATGTTAATTTAACATTTGAGTTATTATTGTAACCTATAAATAATACCATAAAGAAGTAGGAAGTATCACAGGGAAACTTTGCTGCATTTTATGTAGTTCATATATTTACTCCCTTGAGATTCTTAAGAACTACTGTAGGTGTAAGCAGTTAGCACAAGATGTTAATTCCTAACAAAAGCACTATCAAGTAAGAATTTTCGCTTCATTCAAGATTCAAATGTTCCAGCTATAACATTTTAGCAAATACATTAGAGGCTCATTTCCATGTTTCCATGCTATCTAAGATGTGGCAGGTGAGTACACAGGAGAGAACATTTTTGGTTGTCATGAAATGCTCTCCTCACAGAAGCCTCTTGGGCACCACCGTTGCCATACTGTAAAGACATGGCTCTTCTGTAGAGCATTCAGCCAAGGGCTAGTAAACTATTTTTATCTGACCTGATTTTATCAGTTCATTAAAAACTGATTTACTATAATGTTTTACCAAGATTTGATAGCCGCCTGGGATTTCAAAATAAGTGTAACCCCATTCAGCACATTTTGAATCCCTACTCCCTGGTCTGCCTTCCTAGGGTGAAATCCAACATAAACCCTACTTAGAGTGTAACCCTTAAGCTTTTGCCGTGGGATTTCCTGCAATAAAGAGTTCTGACTGATTTGAGTGTCCTGTGTCAGTTTGCCAGTGTAGGTGTGCTGGAAGGATTGGGAGTCAAGACAGTTTGGGTTCATCTTCATTAAGAAGAATCAACAACATGAGTCATCATTTGCACCTCACCTACTCAAGGCAGTAAGTAAAACACAACAGTAAATAGATTTATACTGTATAAATATCTAAAATTCTCCATATCCACATAATGAAGATAACCCAACATCAGTAAACCAGAACAAAGAACATTTATATTAGTTATCTCAAACTGCTACTTAAGAATTAATATTAGCAGCTCAAGAATGTACTCGTTAAGAATGGATTATACTAATATCAATAAAATATAGCACATTAATTCATAAATATATCTCCAGCATGAGGGCTTCTCCGTTTACAGAAGATATTCATTGATTGAATTTCTCTTCTGAAATGAATGAGCAGCTCTTGCATATGGGCGAGAAATTCCATGCATGCACCCAAAATAATCAGCTGAATCAAGCAATAAATATGTTTATAGATTATTCTTGCTAAATGTTTTAGTATGTTATTTTTTTAATGTAGGTATCTGTTCACACTTACTGTAACAAAAGAGTAATGATAAACTCTACATGTGTATGAACCTTTTTTTTTCAATCCACAGTTGAGCAATACTTATTAGGGCCAAACAAAATTCCACAAAAGTCTCAAGCTTTTGAGGTTCTCTAGAATTTTACTATATAGCGTAGTCTGGGCAATCACTCCCCATGAAGCTCCAATCCAGTTTGGTGTGAAGAAGGCATCCATTATTGGTTTATCATTATTCTTTATTATAGTGTTTCTGATGAACCTGAACATATAAATATATCTTGTAAGGAAGGTAAATGTTCCTGCCTTATTCTGGACAGTAAGAAGAGATAACCCATCATGGATGCCTGCTCAGGGCAGACAAGTAAGGTACAAAAGGCATGGGGGGTGGGGGGACAAGAAAAGTACAAAGATTATGCCAAATGTTGTGGTCATTAGGTTTGCATCTTAGATCTAATCTCAAAATGGAAGTTGCAAAAGTCTGGTAGTACAAAATGGCAATACAAAAGCCAGACTAATCTACATACTTTTTGACTACAACATTTGGTCTAATCTTTGTATTTTTTTGATATTTTTCCCATCCTCTGCTTTTTTTCTTTTTTTCTATTTATTATTTAGCCTGATGAAGAGCTCTGGAGAACTTTTTATTACATTGGTCCTAATAAAGAAATTGACCAATTATATATTTTGATTGTTTTTTCTTATCAACCAATGTGTCCACCTTTATTTTATACTCATTTCTCAGTATTTCACAATGGATTGTTTATATTTTTATCCTTTTTAGAATTGTTTCTATGATTTAATAAGCTACCCTGGCTTACAAGTATATAAATCTTTCATTAAACATATAAATAAGCAAAGGGACCTAAGTAGTATAATATATTCATTTCTCTAAACAAAATTAGGACCAATACATATTTACTAGCAATTTGGTGGTGATAGAATGAGTTCAAATACTCTAACATGAAATTTTAAGATAAAAGCTTACTTGCCACTATAAGCTTACTTTATAAACTACACGGTTGCAGTCCATCCTATAATTAAGGAACATTCATAGTTCATCCTTCTTCAGAGATAAAATTGATAGCGTTTTTTTAAATAGTAGCAAAAGTAATTGTGGCAGAAACCTTAGTACCTAATTGTTCCAGAATGCCTTTTCAATTATTCATCATTCTACAATAGTTGTTTATGTTAAACTGGCAATCCAATTAAAATAATCAACGAAGTTTGCAAATAAAGCAGGATAAACTCTTTCTTTATCTGAAGCTACAGCATAGCCAATGAAGTGAATTAGCCCTTTTGATATTCAGGGCACTTAATACTCTCACTAAGGGCATTCCATCTACTATAGACAAACAAATAAAATAAGTCATTAAACCCCTAATCCAACTGTGTATTCCACAGCAGCTGGAGCTGCATGTGCACAGCCCTCTCCAAGAATCTAACCATCTCCCATTGCCTAAAAAATTAATATGTGCAGTAACATATACGTATGGCCCCAACTACCGGATTTAGGAGAGGAACCATATTCAAAGCACCAGTTTTCACACACATTTCCTAGAGATGTAAAATTTCCAGACATTTTGAAGACATGGGAGGGAGGGGGGGAATAGGGGGTTTCCCTTTTCCCCCCCAGAAAAAAACAGAATTTTTCAGAAAAATTGAAAAAATGCAGTATTAGCACTTTTTAAAGACTGAAAGTCACTTTGTTACTTTAGGAACATAAAATGTAATTATGTCCAAGTTGGTTGGGTATAAAATTATCATATTTGGTATATTAAAAGCACAGTGTATTCAAGCAATTATTACAAATTGAATTTACTTCTTTAAATATATATATATATATATATATATATATATTGGTAACAAATGGAGCTACAAGCTCCTGAACTGTAAGGAAACTCTTTGGTTTTGCCAGTTTTTGAGGAGCAGGCAAAAAGCAATTTTAAAAAAACAAAAAACAGAAGAAACCATCAACATTAGTAACAAAGAAAATGATTTGCGTCTCCTCTAGTCCTCCACAGTGTCAAGCAGACATAAAGTACCCATTATCATAAAAAGAACTGAGAAAAGGTTGTGTGTGTCAAGATTCAATAAATATGCATGAAATTTAATCAGACTTATTTTCTGAGCTATAGCTACCACTATCAGTTTCAGACTCTGTTTCAATGGCAGTGCCCCCTGGAGGCAGAAAGGCATCATGCTCGTGCATTTGAGAGTTGTACTCTCAGTTTGCAACCTAGGAGTTTCTTGTCCTCGGTGCACAGAATAATAATAATTTGATACTGTACATCGTTTTTAGAAATTATTTGGAGAAGTAAATATATTAACATATTATATTAAATGTCTTAAACATTTTATTCATCATGCTAAAATAAAACATTCCATAATACATTTTTCTTTATTATTTTTTTCAATTTTCCAATTTGGGGTGGGGGAACAAAAAAAAAAAAATCTTTGGAAAAATGGTGGGGGGGAATGTTTTTCTCCACAAATTTTCTCTCCCTTACTCCAGGCCTTCATATCTCTAACATTTCCTCATCCACCCAGGGGCTATAAATATGCAAAAGCCTACTTTCATATTCATATATAGATCCTGGCTAGATCTTGACACCTGCATCCTTATTGCCATTGCCACTGTTGCTGCTGCTCTCTGAAGACCCAAGTTGGCTGTAGAGAATCATAGAATCATAGAATAGTAGAGTTGGAAGGGGCCTACAAGGCCATCGGGTCCAACCCCCTGCTCAATGCAGGAATCCACCTTAAAGCATACCTGACAGATGGCTGTCCAGCTGCCTCTTGAATGCCTCTAGTGTGGGAGAGCCCAGTACATCCCTAGGGAATTGGTTTCATTGTCATATTGCTCTAACAGTCAGGAATGGCCAGTGCAACTTTGCAAAAAGACAGCCAGGCCCAAATGCCTGGCTCTGAAGGGTCCTTCCTCAGCACCAGGCATTGTAGAAGGTGGTGATCCTGGAAACTGCCTGTATTAAAGGTGATCTCCAGTGAGACCCCCTCCCACAATGCCTGGGGCCACTCAGGACCAGGAATTTGGGTCTGCCTGCACCACACCAGCCACTTTTTACAGCCAATATGGCTCTTCAAAGGGACTGCCTGTTCACCTGCCCTCTGGACCGTCCTGAGAAGATCATCAGGGCAAGCCAGAGGGCAGGTGGCTTCTCTGGAGAGCTCCACTGGTTGCTGGCCTCCTGTTGCATTTGCTGCAGTGGGAGACCAGGGCCTGCAAGACTCACTGGTGTGTGTGTGTGTGTGTGTGTGTGTGTGTGTGTGTGTGTGTGTGTGCATAATTCGCCACTCTTCCCCTTCTTCTGCCTAAGGCCTTTGCTAGACCTACCTGAAAGTCTGGTCGGGACGAGGGGGGAGACCACACCGCAGCTAGCGTGGGCTGTGCCCCCAGTCTGTACATCAGACGCGACGGCCTAAAGGAAAGCCCCGTCACATCTGCGATTTTTTTTTTTCATTTTTAAAGGGCCGGGTGCGCAGGAGCACGCGATCAAAAAGGTAAGTTTTTTTAAAAAAAGGTTTCCCCGCTCCCCCCTTGCCCTGATCTCCCCCCCTGCCCCCATCTCCCCCCCTGGCCACGATCTCTCCCCCAGCCGCGATCTCCCCCCCTGGCTGTGATCTCTCCCCCTGCCCCGTGTGCGGCTTCTCCCGGCTATGCACAAGTAAGCCACGTAGCCGGGAAAAGCTGCGGAATGGGCTAGACCTTCCGCGGTCCCAGGCTCATCCCGGGACTGCGAAAATACTGGGCTACAAGTACAGCCCATTATCCCGGGGCAAGGGAGGGTTGACCCCTGCCTAAACCTGGGATCCCCTGTGCATCATCTGGATGAACAGGGGCAATTCCGGGTATCAGCCCGGGCTAACCCCTCGTCTAGCAAAGCCCTAAGACAAAGGCTTCACCTGATTTCATGGGAGGGCCAGTCCTGTCCCTCCTCCTTGTCCAGGAAGAAATTACTGGTGCCATATCTTTAGTAGGGGTCTTGAGATGTTCCGAAGGACCAGATGGCAATAGTACAGAACCAAAGCTGTAGGTTGGAAATGTTTTCAGTTCCTCAGAAAAAAAATCCACTTTTATAAATGCATCATCTTATAAAATTAATTAGCAAAATAATGAATGAACACAATACAAGTCAAATGGGGCAATAGTAGGGTGACCATATGAAAAGGAGGACAGGGCTCCTGTATCTTTAACAGTTGTAAAGAAAAGGGATTTTCAGCAGGTGTCATTTGTATGCATACAGCATCTGGTGAAATTCCCTCTTCATCGCAATAGTTAAAACTGCAGGTGCCCTCCTCTTTTTTGTATCTGGTCAATAGGGCAGGACTCCTGCAGCTTTAACGGTTATGATGAAGACAAAATTTCACCAGGTGCTACATGCATTCAAATGAGACTTACTGAAATTCCCTTTTCTATACAACTTTAAAGATACAGGAGCCCTGTCCTCCTTTTCATATGGTCACCCTAGGCAATAGGAATAGTAGTCAAATACCAGACAAAACTGAAATCAAAGTTGTAGTTAAGTCTTTTCAGATGGCAATCCCTAGGAAGCACTTACATTTATTTATGCACACAATTCTTCTGTTAGCAATGTTAACAGTTTTCAACGTTTTATTGTTTTTTCTTACAATCTGAATAATGTAGCAGGGAGTGAGCAGCTGGCTCCATTCTGCCATTCAGAATAATGCAGGGGCCCAAACTTGGAAGATAAGAAGGTCAACTGTTTTCAGTGCTAAACATCCAGTAAGTCTTCCTATGGAGAATTAAAGCAAGGACACAATGCCAAGGCATTCAGTAAAAGGCTTCCAGGTGGCCAGAGAGATTCAGAAGTAACACAGCTCCTGATTATGCGGTGCACCTGACACTGCCTAATCAAAAAGAGGGGATTGTGGTCACTAGACAGGGAAGGACAGAAAACAGAGTTAATCTGTTATTAATCTAAATAACTGCTGGATTTTATTTATTTATTTTTAAAAAAAGAGAATCACCATTATTGTTTCTTTATTCCAATAGCCCTTAGTGCAACTTTTGAACCTAGAAGAGGCTAATCCAAGTCTATCCAACGCCTCTTGCATCTCATATTAAGACAGTTGCAAAACTACCTAGCTTCATTTCTCTCCCTCACTCCCAACCCCTTAGCTGATTGCTTAACACCCATCTTGAAAAATAGTTTAATTTTGGAGAACTTACTTTGTGACATTTTAGTTTAGTTGATCCCAATAAAGGAATCTTGTACTGTGATTTTGGGATTTTTTTTCATGGACCAACAAGGTTATCTATAATTTAAAAGTCACATTGTGAACCTTCAGCCATTTAGAAGCCACAATGTCCTAAGGAAGATGGAGAATAATTAAATCCCACAAGCCCCCCTATCCAGGCTTAAGAGAACAAGACCTCACCTCAAATTCATTGTGTACATCAGGTTAAAATCTGAAGCATCTGTTTATCTTATTTATGAAACCCCTCCTTAAAATTATCATATGATCGGATCTAAGGAACTTCACAATCAACAAGCAAACACAGATTTTAAACTGATGCCAAATAACATAAAAGGATATGTAATTAAAACAGCCTATTTCCTCATGTATCTTCTGAACTCCTCTGACGCAATCTTAACTGTGTAAACAAAACACGCTGCTGACTTGGTGCCCCTTGGTCCCTTCGGCATGCTGTAATTTGGATGATTGCTAACCATGTTCTTACTATATAGGACCGCTGGGAGAAGCCATCCTGAGATTTGGGCTGGGGTGTCATCAGCTTGCTGATGATACAGAGTTCAAAATCTTGTTTCTATCACCCAATCCTGGGAAGCAATGAAATGCTAAAATAGTGTCTGGAGCACTACCGGAATGGATGGGGGTGAACAAACTGAACCATAATCCAGACACAAACTCTCCATCAAGCTGGCCCACCCAAGTAGCAACACTCCCCAATTTCTTCCTCCTAATCCAGACAAGGCAGAAGTACTGTTGGTTGTTGTTATTGATAATCTTGAAAGTGGTGTTCAGCCTGCTCTAGATGGGGTGGCACTCCCCCTGAAGCAATAGATTTACAGCTTGAGGACAATCCTCAATCTGTCCCTGCTTATAGATGTATAGGTGACAGTAGATCTGTTCAGACATGATAAGCCATGGATAGGCCAAGCCATGGATAGGCCGCTAACCCTTTTGCAGCAAATGATTAGTGAGTGTGTTTAAACCGTAGTTATGTAGCCACCTTGGTTAGGAATGGTTCACATGACACACTACGGGCTCATCTACAACAAGCAGGATATTGCCCTATGAAAACAGTATCAAAGCGGTATATAAAAGGAAGGAGCCACACGAATGCTTTATAGCAGCACTGAAGTGCACTGACAACTGTTGGGGCCCATGGACACATACCATATACTGCTTTCATACCGCTTTCATAGTGTTATATCCTGCTTGGTGTAGATGTGTCATGGGCCCCAACAGTTGTCAGTGCACTTCAGTGCCACTATAAAGCAGTAGCGTAGATCCTGCAGTGCACTTCAATACCACTATAAAGCAGTAGTGTGGCTCCTGCCTTTTATATACCGCTTTCATAGTGGAATATTCTGCTGGTGAAGATGAGCTCTACATCATGGTTCACCCGACATGCTAAGCCATAATGTTTAGCTCAAAATGCTTGATCATTGTGGCTTAGTGTGACATCTGAACAGGTTCAGTACTAATGAGGAGCCTTTTATCAACTCCATCTGGTTTGCCAGCTGCATTCTTTTCTGAAGCAATCAGATCTATTCATGCCCTACCAAGGGTAGGCAACCTGGTAGTTTGGATTACAACTCCCATAATCCCTGATAATTGACCATACTGACTGGTGTTGATGGGAGTTGTAGTCTAAAACATCTAAAGGGCACCAAGTTGCCAACAGTTGTGTCACTTTCATGTTGAATTACTGTAACAAACTAACACAGGGCTGCCAGAAACTTCAATTGGTTCAGAATGCTGTGGTCAGACTTGTGTCTGGGGTTGACAGGACAAACCATATTAGGCCAGTTTTGTTCCAACTTCACTGGCTTCCAGACTCGATCGAAAGTGCTGATTTTTGCCTTTGAAGCCCTAAATAACCACGATTATCTTGTGAATCACCTCCTCCCATATGAACCAGTTTGATAATTGTGCTCATTTTTGTCCCTTCCCCAACAGAATCATGGTTGGTGGGGGCAGGAGAGTAACCTTTTCAGCTATGTTGCCCAAATTGTGGAATAGCCCCCAAAAGTTCATCTGTCTGCTTTTCGTCTGCTTTTCAACATGTTCTGAAGACTATTTTATTTCAGCAAACATTTTTTAATTAGAGCTTCGGATATATATTTTAATCTGCAATTGATATGGTTTTTTATCATGTTATAACTGCTCTTACTATAATTTCATTCCAACAGGCATCTTTCTAGTCAGAACCTCTGATGATGTGCTTTATTTGCTGGTTGTTGAGACATTATTGCTATTTGAATATTTTTGTTGCTTGTATTGTATTTTAACCTGTTCTGCTATTTATATTTATATTTTGTAAACTGCCCTGGATATGTTTGGGTATTATGTGCTTTTTATATTGTATTTTGTAATTGTGTTTTTAGACTGTTGGTTGTTTTATTATGCTTTTTATGGTTTTAATTTTTGTGAACCGCCCAGAGAGCTTCAGCTATTGGGCGGTATAAAAATGAAATAAATAAATAAATAAATACTATGAAGAAGAGTCCTGTCTCAGTGTTTAAACAACCACCAGATCCTAACAGCTCTACAATTTCATAGTTTTTGGTTTATTCAGTATTTGTATAGATATGTATATTTCATTACAAAATAATAAAAAGAATGGTTTATAATTAACCCATCTGCTATGTACATCATGATCATATAAAGCTTCAAACAGAAAAAACATTTCCCTTCAACTCTGGAAATTATATTTGATGTCAAGTTGATATCGTAATTGTCAGAGCTGTAGCTGGTTAGTGTGTGTAAAGGCAAAGGCTCCCCACTGAAGCTTCCCACGTCTCAGTCTTCATGAAAACAGGCATATGATGCTTTCCTGAACATGAGCCCACAGGGCACAAAAGGGTGCATGAGAGTGGCAAAATGAGGCTGCATGTTTTTAGGCAACTCAGAATTGATAACTTGCTCCAACTATGTCTGGAGCCTATTTGAGTCCTTTTGTACACCTTCAGGATCTGACTACTCCTCCAGTGTTCCACTCCTTTCCCGAGGAGCAAAAAGAGCTTTAAAGGGATAGACCTCTAGTCCTTCATCTCTCTGCTTCACTCTGGTGCATGGCCTGCACTAGCAAGCAGGCACTGTGGAAATGCAAGGCCAAGAAGGGACAGGCCTCTCAGGAGAATCTTGCAAAGGAGATGCTGTTCAAGAGCCTCTTGTTCAAGGGGTTCCTTGCTGACAGCTTTCATCTTAAACTTGATGCCAGGGCCAGGTTCTACCAGCTCTGCAGCTTGCACCATTGGTCTCTCTGACCTGGCTAGCTAGGCCCCTCTGGGTCAGGGGCCTGCTCAGGATTGGGTCATGACACATACATAAACAAAGACAACCAGAGGTAAGGAGCCTGCAAGAATAAGTGAATGATCCATAAGGACAAGCGAATTTATTAAATTGTTGAGACCTGCAAAAGAAGGAACTCGGGAGTACAAAGTATGGTGATATCTTCACTATTGTTCCAAGTCATCCATATTTATTGCTTGGGAGCAGAGAATCACTGCTTTATACAGCGTGTGTCAAACCATGTGCATCTCAGGAATATCACTGTATATGTACCTCCCTAGGAGTAAAGCATGTATTACAAGGAGCCACCTGCCAAGAGACCTATTTTACATAGAACTATGTGCGAAACTCATGATTAACTAAAGTTCTCCTGTAACACAGCATTAACAGAAGTTTGGAATCTCAAAAGCACAGACATTTAAAGCTGTTTTCCTCTGACAGCCACTTTTGCTGAATCATTTGTTGCAGTTCTTAGGTATCATTTTTGCTATGATTTTTCAGTTATGCCAATCTTAGTATGTACTTAATTTAGTAACATTATATTAATCCTGCTCCATATACTATAAATGTTTTAGATTCAATTTATCACATTTGAAATCCACAGGATGCACAAGGAATTCTCATTTTATCATAACAACTACTGTGAGCTAGGTTAAGCTTGTAACTTTCCCAAGGCTACACTAAGGCCTTAGCTAGACCTAAGGTTTATTCCGGGATCATCCTGGGGTTGTCCCTGCCTGCTCCTGGGATAACCTGTGTGTCATTTACATGAACAGGTATGACCCCGGGACGATCCCGGGATAAACCGTCGGTCTAGCTAAGGACAATGACTCATGCATGCTGGGATATGAACATGAGCAATGGGGTCTGCGATACAAGATTTCAGCCAGCCAAAGACATCATCTTTCATCCCCCCCCGATCAAGCAGGATCCTTCAAAGATCAGACATAAAGTTAACATTTTCTCTGTAGTAATTTGAAAGCCTAGAATTTTCTTACTTGTGATACATTAGTCCTCAAAAAGCAATCAGTGACAAGTTACTATCAAACCCCCTAAAGCCAGGTTCCAAAGGAACATGCACAATGTATTGTGTGTGCACTGGGGCTATTCAGTGCCCCCCCCCCTTTCCACCACATTCTGTTTCACTCCTCAAAAAGCCACTTCTAAAGGTTGGGGGACATTTAGAATTCAATGTATTCATGCATTCAATGTGTCATGGAGATGCAGTGAGAAGAGAAAAATTGTCTATCTCTGGAATGCACAAGGAAGCTCCCCACAAATCCCTTTGCATCCAGACACATAACATTACTAATAATGAGAGAAAGTGCTACTCTTTTAATGAAATAATGCTATTACTAAAAATTTAGAAGTCTCCTACAGTGAAATGCTCTCCTTTAATTGAGAAACACTGAATGATATTAATCCTATGCTATAGCTGCATTTGGAAAGTAAGAGGTTTATGACCAATGGCCAGATACCTGGAAATTAGTATTTGTGACTCCTGGAATTCCATCTTCAGAAAGGCAACAACCAACCTCTCAGCTGGAAGGACAACTTGTTTGGACCTGCTTGTTACTGAGACTCTAGGGGAAAACCAGCAGACTGAGAGCAAAAAGCTCTGATAATCAAGAGATGAAACTGATGGACTAAAATCCAAATGCACCTTTGTATATTACTTTCAGTCAATTGTGAGTCAATTCACATTTCTCTTCTAATGTGCTTTTGAACCTTGTGCCCTAATTCAGCTAACATTAATAATTATTAAGTCCTACTGAAATCAATTGAACAAGCAAATAATTACTAACTTAAGTGCCATCGTTTTCAGCAGTACCTAGTCATGACTACCTTTAGCTGGATCAGGAGCCTGGATGATTTACTTAATTATCTCTCTGCTTAAAATAAAGAATTTGGGCCTGTAATGCTCTGGGGTCCCCTAAACCTGTGACATTGAGAGAGATGGCCTACCACTCTGCTGCCATAGTCCTCTCTCTCCGCCCCCAATCAGGTAAGCTGGTTGGAGAGGAAAATGCTCTAAGCCTCTCAAGGAAATAAAAAAAAATGGTTTGTACTTGTGGTAGCAGCAGTCATCCTCAATATTTATGTGCAAGGATTCCTCACACTTCGTATTAGTCACAAGATGCAGTCATATCAAGTCCTTTCCCTATTTTTTCACTGAAACACCTTTCTGTCCTGAGAAAAGTGCAGTGACTTCTTAAGTATTGCAAACTTGCTGAATAAACATTCTTAAAGTAAGACAATACCTCAAGAGACATGACTATTTTGAGACACTGTGCTGTATCCTCCTTTTTAAAAGCCTTACCTTACTGTGTTTTTGCTGGTGCCTTGTCCTGGTATCCAAAATATGGTAGGGACTTTCAGAGTCTCTATTTAGATAATAGACAAGTCTTGAAGGCAATGTAATTTCTTTCTGGAATGCACTGCTGTGGCTGTTATTTTTGCTGCTACTACTATTAGTCTGTTGAAATGCAGTGTCTTCATCTGCCAGGGTCCTTTCTATTTCTCCCGCAGTTTCATTCCAATGCAGAGCTATGGAAAACAGACAAACTTACCATGAATTCACAGAGGAAATGGACACTTTAATAATATGCTTTAAATTCTGCTAATTTGCTTACAATAAAAACCATTTGTGACTTCAATGTATTTGATTAAAATGTGCATATTTTCTATCATACACTATTCATTTATATAGTTTTACATCATAGTAGATGTATGAAGGGACATAATTTACAAAGACTCAACCTTCAAAAAGAAAATAATAGTAATGATGAAGAACTAGCCATTCATGACTCTATTTCTGCCAGTTTTCCACACAAATATTGGACATGTATAAATCTGTAAATCTACTGCAAACGCCCTGAATCCACATGCATTTAATATTAATAGATTCCCTTTACGTAAGTGCCACTTTTCACTATAACTTTGATGGCGAAATCCTAAGAACACTTACCAAAGAAAAAGTCCTAATAAACTGAGTAGAACTTACCCCTGAATAAACATGCATATTTCATGCTCCATGGGTAACAAACACACATATCTTTGCAGATAAAATTCCAGGGTTTTCTGCACACACCACCAAGTAAGTTCCTTCTGGTTAGCAATTCAATGGTCAAATATCCAAAAAGCCATTTCTAAGATGGAAACCCGTTATTCTGCTTGTTATATTTTATTTCAAGATCCTGCACAAAAACAGCAATCTTGAAAACCTGCCAATAGCATTTTGCTGCATCAGCGCCTTTTGAAATAATTTCCTGCCCATCATCATAAATCAGAAAATTTGGTTTATTTTAAACAAAACTCATATGCCACAAGTAAAGGCTCTACTATGCAAAAAGAATAATTTCATATATTCCCTTGCACTCACACTCACACACTCAAATACACACACACACACACACACACACACACTTGAATGAAGAGTGGGGAAAAGAAGAAAAGGAATTCAGCTGCAGTCATGATCAATTATTACAACTGATGAAAACCAAACAGAAAGCCACTAAGATAGAAATTGCGTCAATGGGGAAACAAATCTGTGTGTGGAAGAATGTGTGCAGAACAACTTTGCGCTTATTATAAATGCTCAAGCAGGTTCTACATGACGGAGGGCAAAACCCAGGACGTTTTTATTATAGGCAAAAGAAGAGAATAACATTAAAAGAGGAACTATGATGGGATACACTCTCACACACACAAATACACACAGGGGGAATAGAGCAGGTCCCTGTGCGTTTGGTATTTCTCAGCACTGGCATCACACAAACAAGACAGAACATTGGAAAGTAGTGGGGGGGGGATTTAGCCTCCCCTCCCTACCGCCGCCCCCGCAGTCAGAACCCCACAGAGGGCAAGAAGAAGTACAGGCTGGTGGCTCCGATTTCGGTGGGGCTGTGAATCTATTCTGGGTTTAGTCAGAACCAGCCAGAACTTCAAAGGAGCTCTCCAAGGTGCTGGACCTATTTTGGGGATACGGTTCATCACTATGGATAGCTGTTTCAGAGTTCTGACTGAAACCTAGAATGGATTGACAGCCTCACCGAAATCGGAGCCACCAGCCTCCCCTGACGGAGGGTAATATGGGAAGCGGGGGTGGAAAAGACCACTGGGGCAAAGTGTGTGTGTGGGGGGGGATGCGTCCCCTTGCCGATTTCCGAACTGCACTCACCGGTGTCCGCAATGACCCCCCGGCTCTGTGGGTATCCTGGGCAGAAGAGCAGGAGCGTCCAAAAGAAGAGGCGGGAGACGCCGGGCCGGGGCAGCCGCGGAGGGCAGCAAGAAGAGGAGGAGGAGGAGGAGGAGGAGGAGGGAGCGGTCGAGAGGCGGCGGCGGCTGCTGCTGTTGCGGTGGCGGCCGGAGAAGGGCTGCCGCAGAGAACTTCTGCCAGGCGGCTTCATGGCTCATCGCTTCCCCCGGGGTAGGGCGGCGAGAGGTGGCGGTAGTGGTGGTGAGGAAGAGGAGGAGGAGGAGGAGGAGGAGGAGAGACGCCTCAACTGTGAGGAGGAGTCGGGGGAGGGGGGCGCGGAGCTGCCCCCCTCTCTTTTCTCCCTCAGCAGCGGCTGAAGCGGTTGAACGGCTCAGAACGGCGATAACGGCGGCGGCTGTTCCCTCATATTGAGCGGGGGGGGGGATGGGGGAAGAGGAGGAAGACGCAGGGCGCGGCGACTCGTCTCTCCGCGCGGGTTGTCGCTGCTGCTGCTGCTGCTGTTAGCGCAGCGGCGGCACCTGCCTGCTTCCCCCCCCCCCACCTCCTGCTGCCCCCTTGCTCGGCCGGTGGCTCCCAGGAAGCAAACACGGAGCCAGGCAGGCAGGCGCGTGTGTGCGCGCGCGCGCACCCCCCCTCTCTCTCACACACACACAGAGAAGGCGCGCGCGCTCTTCAACCGTCGCCGCCGCCTCTTCTGCTGCTGCTGCCGCCGCCGCCGTCCTCCGCGTCCTCCTCGCTTCGCGCCCTGGCTCGAGCTCCTCGCGTCCTCTCAGCCATTCACCTTTCGAGGCCCCGCGCGATGCACGGGATGACGTCGCGACCCAGCCACATTCTTTGCACCAGCAGCAGCGAGCAGCAGCAGCAGCAGCAGCCGGCGCAGTCAGTCACCTGGAAGGGTGGGAGCGATGCGCGAGCGCGCACCGCGAGCGCACGAGCCCGGAGTGGGTTGGCTTGGCTTGGGTGGGGAAGGGGGGAGTCATAGGACAGCGCGTGCGGGTGGGATCTTCCCCTGCATCGGATCCCTCCTGAGGTGGGGGGGCAGGGGAGGGGATGCCGCTGACGGCGCCTACGGGCGCACCCTGCGAGATGCAGTCAGCAGCCCGGCGCGTGCGCGCGCGCGCCCCTCCTTCATGCAACCCAAGGTGACGATCAGGTGCTGTGATGCAGCATCTCGGCCTCAGGCACCCAAATCCTGCATGCAGGTTCTTTTCACCCCACCCCACCCCATGTCTTGCCTATGCAATTCCCTCCCCCGCCTCGAGATTTGCTGCAGAGACAACACACACACACACACACACACACACACACACACACACACACACACACACACACGTGTGGGGTGGGGGAAGGGAAGCCAGCTCCATTATTTTATTAGCTGCCATGTTCCCAAACCTCAAGCTTTTACCGCCCACGGATGCTTTTTTCAATTACCGTTCTCTTTCTTTTAAGCTGGCCGCGTACCTATAACACGCAGATATGCTTCACTCCTCCGTCTCCTCCCCCTCCGCAAACTCTGCTACATTATCCGTATAGTGTGGGCCAACTCGAAGATTACTCCCCGGAGTGTAAGGTCTCTTACACAACTTTCGGAACAAATAATTAAAAACAGGCATACAGCGAGAAAGAGAATGGATTACTCCTGTTAGGGTGGGGAACTGCGAGGGCAGCCGCTTTATAACTTCGGGAATTATCAGGGAAAATATTACCTAGCTAAGGTTATATTAGATGTTAACTATTGTGTAGGAAGTGGAATCAATTTCTTCTAGTGTTCTACTCCTAATGTAAAAGCTTTGTAAAACTTCCCCGGGTGAAGCTATGGACCGTGGGTTCTTTCTCACCATGGGTGGTATGCAAATCTTCTAAAAAAATACAGATAAATAAATATGAGTTAAGTTAGATGTTTGCCAGACAAAATACTGGAAAGAGCTCCTGTACATGGAGCCCTATATGGCTCGGGTCCAGGTTATCTGAGAGACCGTGTTCTCCCTTATGAGCTTGCCCGTGCTTTGAGATCTTCTGGAGAGGCCCTTCTTTCAGTCCCACCATCTTCACAGGCGCGCTTGGTGGGAACATGGGAGAGGGCCTTCTCAGTGGCTGCTCCAGTGCTTTGGAACTCTCTTCCCAGGGAAGCTAGACTGGCTGCCTCCTTGATGTGCTTTCAGAAGCAGGCAAAAACATCTTTGTTCCGGCAGGCCTTAGGCAAATAATCTGGGCCTCCGTCTATGTTAAGGGCTTGTCAAGTTGTGTATTTTAAATGTTTAATATTTTAATATTGTGATATGTTTAATGTATTTTTAACTTTTGTATATTTCTTTTCGTAGGTTTTAAAATGTATATTCTTTAAATTTTGTAAGTCCACCTTGAGGCCCAGTATTGGGCAAAAGGTGGGATACAAATAAATATAATAGTAATAATAAAATAATAATAATAATAATAATAATAATAATAATAATAATAATAATAATACATTTTCTCATCATACAGTTGCAGCTGCAGGAGAAGCAGCTTGTGCTAAAATTCTCTCTACACAATTACAAAAGCTGCAGAACTAGTGCTTTATAAACAAATCCCTTGTTTATGGAACTATTTTCCTACTGATCTATGTATGGCCCCTACAGCACAGGTCTTGAAATAAGACTGTTTTGGGTCTTTTTTGGTTTTGATGCTATGGTTTTAATTGGTTTAGTTTTTTCTAAAATGTTGAATGGGTTCGTTTATAGACTAGTCTATGTGTTGGCTTTAAGCTGTTGTTTGAAATTTATGTTGGAATTGGCTTTCAAAATTGTTTATTTAGAATGTTATTTTATTATCTAACCCAGTGTGAGGGCTGTGCTCTAAAAGGATGCCCAAAAAATACCTAGCCAACTTGAGTTCCATTTTTGGTAGAAAGTTGTGTGTGTGTGTGTGTGGTGTTCATTCTCTCAATAAGCTTGTGAGATAAATCAGTAAGTTTCTTGTTTTATAGATCCGAGAAACAGATTGAGAATGTATTCCTTGCACAGGGATGCATAATGCATCTATGGCAGATTTTGGGCTTGAACCCAGATCCATACAGATCCATGTTTTCTTCTCTCTCCACACTGAACTACAAAACATAAGAAAGCTATGGATGAGCTTTCAAACAGAGTTTCCTGTGCCTTTCATTCCTACATGATGCACTATCCCTTAATGGCACAATTACCTAATGAAGTTCACATTTTACAAATCTCCTACAGCTCAGTAATCTGCCTTGAAATTAATTTAAAGATCATATTGAACAATATGTAGCCAGAAGAAGAAAAGCCATATGAGGGCATATAAAGCCATGCATCAACATTTTGTAGTGTTCTACCTTTGGGGTTCCTCCTGTCTTTCTTCCACTGCCATGGATTGCCATGATTAGTTTGACTAGTTGAATAACCATTTATCTTTGCTCGGTGATCAGCTTCCTTCTGCTTGTCATCTCTAATGATCTGCTTTGCAGAGATGGGGCTGATCCTTCCCTTTGGGCAGAGAGTTGGACTAGAGTGTGCTAGAAATCATCAAGTAGACATTGCAGGATCTTACTGGATTCAAGCAATAGACAGCATTTTTAATAAGCTTATGTTCTAGCCTTCATTACGATGCAGGAATTGTTCCAAAAAAGGTTCCTAAGCCAGAAACAACATTTCATTAGCCTGGGTTTAAGTATGAGAAAAGCTATGTGCCCCAAAGAGAAATCTGCTCATCCGATCTAATCTGGCACAGATCCATCAGTAATGCCAAGTAATCACAGGAATGTTAACTGTCACTACTATACAGTTCTTTTCAAGTGTTCCTCACTCTTTGTTTTGCCACCCAGTATCCTCAGAACTACCAATGTGATGAATATTTGAAAAGATAATTTTAGCTTCAAAGAAACATGACAAGAAGCCTGTTGCTACTCATGCAATGGCTACAGAATTCAGGAAACATTTAAGTAGTGCCTGCTTTGGAGAAAAACAGTGTACCTCTGTAAACACATTTCTATAATCATCCCAAAATAGATGATTCTTTTGGGTCAGATTTCATAATTTAATACATCTTCACCATCATCACCACTTCCTCACAATACAATCCAGGGAGGCTTTTCCAAGTGGTATGTGTAATTCTCTAGTTCAGCCAACAAGATGACATGTATTTTGGGCCTAATTTTCTGCAGAGCATTTTGAGGATAAAATCACTCACATCCATTGCAATTTGGACTTTTTGTCGGTGGATGTCAGTGAATACATCAAGAATACCATCTAGTACTGTGTTCTGGGATGATTTTCAGTTTTTGAAGCCATAGGACATGGACATGGTGTTTAGACGAGCACAACTTTACCACCCGTTTGCTTGATCCCTGCCCTTCCAGTCTCATAACATCAAGCAGAAGAGAGCTGGTTGGGTCCGGGAAGTGATAAATGTCTCCCTACTAGAAGGGGTGGTCCCAGCTATCTTGAAACAAGTATTCCACTCCCAAGGAAAGTTTATTTGGGCCTCTAAAATTATTCCAGCTATCAGCCAGTCACAAATATGCACCTTTTGGACAATGTGCTTGAGTGGGTGGTTGCTGGATAATGCACATACTCTTAGATTTCCATTGTTTGGGTTTATTTCAGTCTGGTTCCTGGCCAGAGTTTAGCACTAAAACAGCTTTGATTGGCCTGGTGGATAGTCTAAGCTTGGAGATGGACAGGATGGTCAGAGGCTTTCAATACCTCTGACCATGGTATCCTTTTGGAGCAGCTGAGATTCCCTTCCTACCTCAATAGCCATTTCCAGATGTCTTTAGGCCTCAGGAAGGAGAGCAGTTGGGCAAAGCCAACTTATCCATGGCCTGGAGGAACACTGATTGAGGCCACAGCTCAGTCAGAGGACTCTCCCACACCCTCTCCCTTCCCCAAAGGGTTGAGGCTTCAGGGAAGGGCCTCACTGCAAGTCTTTGTGGGCCTGATGGGGAGGCAGGCAGGCTGAATTTGGCCTCTGGGCTAGAGGTTTCCCTTACCTCACTTAAAACACGTCAAAACACAAATTTAGTTGCAACAGGAGTAAAATACGTTATACATCAAAAGTAGCGACTGTCATGACACACGTTACACATTTAAAGCCCATCAAAATAAAGGTGTCTTCAATTTCTGATGAAAGGCATGCCACTTGATGAATTTCCTTTGGGAGGGCATTCGGAAGTGGTATTGTTCCACAAAAGCCCCTTTAGTCAATCT
This sequence comes from Elgaria multicarinata webbii, assembly GCF_023053635.1. Taxonomy (NCBI): domain Eukaryota; kingdom Metazoa; phylum Chordata; class Lepidosauria; order Squamata; family Anguidae; genus Elgaria; species Elgaria multicarinata. The sequence goes on from NC_086172.1 coordinate 22,579,874, forward strand.
GGCTGGGGGAACTGGTTGTGTCATGAATTATGTCCCCAACAAGCAACAAGGGCCTTATTATGAGTCTCTGCTGCTGTGGCAAGTGTGCCACTCTGGAGCAGGAGTCCTGGGGTTATACTCCATCAGCCTTTTCTCTCCCATTCAAAAGCAGACACCCTATGATGTCTCCCAGGGGTGGGATTTCAACCCATTTCTCCTGTTTTCCATTGGGTTGCTCTTTCCCACAGGACACCCTGCCCGAATTCCTACAGAGAATCACCCCCACTAAACTCAGTGGGCTTTTTTCTGGGTTGACATTCTGCCAGTGACCTATCAGACCAAAGGTTTCGAATCTCCAGACCTAACTTTCTAGTAACTGCACCACACTGGCCAATGTGCATATCATAAATACCTGAATATGCTGCTTGAATAAACAGACGCTACCCAGCCATTCATATAGTATGCCTCCATGAAGCCATATCTCTATCAAAGAGCCTCCAGCCATCAGCATTAATCAAACTGAATAGCCTTAACGAGATCCTACATTTTAAAAAAGAAAGGAAGCAAAGATAATATACCAGTTCTGACAGCCAGGCTCATTGGTTCCAGTAAGGTGGGAAGAAACAAGGATGGCCATTAAATATTTAAGCTTAACTGGGACAAAATGGAATTCTCTTCTTAATGGTGATGAGGTTTCATGTCCTGCAGGAATTAGGATCAATATGCTTTCTTGTTACTTTAGAAGACAGAAGGCAGAATTAGCAGATCTGCTCACACTTTCAAGAACTCCTACCTTGTGGATACTCCTACCAAAACACAGCTTTCTTATTTCAAAGGTTTCCTGCTTCAAATGTATCCCAAAGGCAAAAGATTGGGGAATGGAAAGCCTCAAAATTGCAGCTACTTCTCAGTGCAAGGATAGGTAACTTGTAGGCCCCCAGTTATTTTTGCCTACAACTCCCATGATCCCTAACCATGGTGACTACAGCTCTCATGAGTTGTAGGCCAAAGCATCTGGACAGCCACTGGTTGCCCACCCCTGACCAGTGAGAAACTAACTGCCTGTAAATGCTTGGATTTGCATATTTTGGTAAGGGTTTTATTTAAATGTTTAGTTGCAATTGCATTTTGTTTTCTTTTTTGTTTAATGAAGGAACAGTACAGAAAATTGGTAATGTCAGAATTATACTTTTAAGATCTGAGACTGTGCCTTGACTATCAGAGGAAGGTATCTGCTGTTTTACTGGCACCACATGTCCTAACCTTGAATGGTACTGGGATTGTCCCTATATTTCAGAGTTCTGAAGAAGGCGAAGGAGTGAGTTTTGTTTGGTTTGTGTCTTTCTTTTTGGTACAAATTCTCCCAGAATTATGTCTCTGGGTTGGTTGAAGCTGTAAGGTAGTCTTCCTCAAGCCTGGCTCCTTCCAGATGTCTTAGACTACAACTCACATCATCCCCAGCCAGCAAGGCTAATGGGTAGACTGGCTGACACATGGAAGTTGTAGACCAGCATATCAGGAGAATGCCAGGCCAGAGAAACCTGCACCCAGGTGTTGGCTGTAAGGTTCCAGGATATGAGAGCTGCATAAGAATTATACATTGTTTTTTGAGTTGAAGAAGCCAGTGGAGATGGTTGGCTCCAATTTCGGTGGGGCTGTAAATCCACTCTGGGTTTTAGTCAGACCCAGCCAGAACTCTAAAAGAGCTGTCCAAAGTGTCGAATCCTATCCCCCAAATGGTTCAGCACCATGGATAGCTCCTCAAGAGTTCTGGCAAAAACCCAGAATGGATTTCCAGCCCCATCAGAATTGGAGCCAACAGCCTCCACTGGAAGAAGCTGTTGCTGCTGACTACCAGGCTATGGTGGCTGTTGAAGGGCAAGGAATTTACAGCAAGTGGCTTTTCATTTAAAAGGCTGCTCTGGGCTCTGCCCCTCTTCCCCTACTCCTTTACTAAGATCACTTCTGGGGAGGGTAGCTGGTCCCAGGAGATCAGATCATTGTGGAGCCATAAGCGATGCATGCCAGACTAATTCCATATTGCCTAGAGCATTGCTCTTGACTTGGAGGTCACCCCAAGAAGTGGAGTGAACATGAATCGAACATCGGGTAGCATCTGCATGCCAAGAAACTATGGGTTAAGCTTAGAAGCACAGCTTGTCATCCAGCCTTCCCCAACCCGGTATCTTCCAGATATTTTGGAGGACAACTCCCATCATCTCTGACCATTGGCTATGCTGGATGGGGCTGATGGGAATTGAAGTTCAAAACACCTGGGGAAGGCTGCCCTAGACTTTGTGCTAAAGTGTCCTTGAATTTGTGAGATGCCATTGGTTAAGTTTGACAAAGCAGCCAGTTTTTCATATGATGGCTCTTTTCTTTGTGTTTTGAACCTGTTCTTCTTAGCCTCAGGTGAGTGAGTAGGGTCTCATTTGGGATCCTAAGTCTCCAGAGTCAAAGGGTTTGAGCCAGTAGGTTTAGCAGAAGAAAACTAAGCCCTAGGCCTCTGAACCTAGGCCTCCTTGGTTCTGATATAAGGATTACATAAATACCAAACATTATCCTTACCTGCACTTTGTCAATCGACCTTGCAATGTGCTGCATAGTGCTTTCCCTTTGTGCTTCCTTCCTGTGATAAATATACCTTATGGAAGAGGGAGACATTTCTGAACAGCCGCTTAATACTCTCTTTCTCTCAGCCTGGCAACTGCAGTTGCAATGGCAGCAATTTTGTTATGTCACCTAAGACTTGGTTTACCAAGAGCAGGAAGAGGAGAGACTTGGTCATTTCTACTAGCTTGTAAGACAAAGAAGGATCACAATATAAAATCCTGCTTAGGAATCCATAAGCCGTGAACTGAGAGAACCCCAGTTCTTTCATTGCTTAAGATGTAGGTTACAAGGTGAAGGACCTTGGGGTACAGCTGGAGTTTTCATCACTCTTTGTTGTTGGAGATTCTGGCTGGACAGATTCCGGCAGGACATCAGGAAGAACTTCCTGACCGTTAGAGCAGTACAAAAATGGAAACAATTGCCTAGGGAGGCCATGGGCTCTCCCACAGTAGAGGCATTCAAGAGGCAGCTGGACAGCTATCTGTCAAGTACGCTGTAAGGTAGATTCCTGCATTGAGCAGGGGGTTGAGCTCAATGGCCTTATAGGCCCCTTCCAACGCTACTGTTCTATAATTCTATGAGACTGGGGCCTAGGAAGAGAGAGAAGAATGCTGGAAGTGAATGAAATAGCAGGCTCAGCAGGTGGTGTCGTTCAAGGTTTGGATTCTTGGGCCATTGTCCTCCTTGATGGAGGACTTTGGCAGGAAGAGTACTGCAAACCTGATCAGGAGAGCTTTAAACTATATCCTGCTGAGAAGCTGTTGTGTAGTGGAGCAAGGACACAGCACCAGCATTTTTTTTATTAGCAGGGACACTGATGACATCTGCCACACACCCTTCCGTCTTCCCTGTTCTCTTTGAGCACAGTAGCTGCGGGAGAGGGTGGGGGAATGAATTTTGTTACCTGTTGTAAGGCATTTGGGGATGGCTTGGTCTTGAATAGGCAATCAGCTTTACAGAAGACTGGCTCCTGACAAAGATGAGAATTTATTTATTTATTTATTTATTTATTACATTTTTATACCGCCCAATAGCCGAAGCTCTCTGGGCGGTTCACAAAAACTGCTAGAACTTGTTTGTTCCCATGGATCAACACCGCTGTCTGAATCTTTGGACTGTCCTTGGGGGCACTCTCCTTAGACCACATTCATGGGCAGAGTGAAGCTAAATTTCCTTGCAAATTAAACCATAACTCAGCAATCAGGAGCTCCATTGTAATGAGGGAACCTTCATTTCAGTGGAAACAATTTGAGAAGAGAACAAGAAAATGTGAGAGGTAGCAGCTGTAGCAACAACAATAATCATATTAAATACTTCACATAACATAATCATAATTTAAATGAAACTGTTGGGTGAGTTTTAGGGTACTTACCAACAATGTGAATGAGAGATCAAACAAAGCACGCAACAGATTGTTTTGCAGAAAAATGTGGTTTTGCCCATTTGCCAAACACAAGGTAAGAGGAACTCAAGGGCAAAAGGAAAAAACCAGAGATAGATGCAATCTATGGTCTTTGGGAGCTCTCTGACCATTTGGCTGAGCTGTTGTCATGTGTGCCTGGAAGTCAGAGCCATGAAGCATTATCATATTTATTTATTTAAGCATTTTTATGCCACCCTTCAGCCAAAAAAGGCTCTCACGGCGGCTTACAAAAATATTTCTTGACAGTCCCTGCCCACAGGCTTACAATCTAAAAGACATGACACAAAAGGAAAGGGGATTGGGAGGGAGGAGGGGGGGGAATAATAATACTAATTAAATTTAAAATTAAATTCATTTTATCTTGATTAAAATGACCCCTTCCTAGTGTTGGCTGAGCTAGCCCATTGTCATAGAATGTGGATATTGACCACTAAGAACTTAAACCGTCAGCACAAAGGGCCTAGGAACAAAGAAAGCTCAGGGCTTCAATAGTGCAGTGAGGCAGTGGAGTGGAGTGTGTCAGACTTGGACCAGAGAGACTAGTTTCAAATGCACACTCAATCATGAAGCTCACTGGGTGATTTTAGGCCAGTCATTCTGTCTCAGCCTAAACGACTTCACTGGGCTCTTGAAACTATAAAACGAGGAAATCCCCATTATCACAGCCCTGGGCTTCCGTCAGACACAGTCAGAACTCTAAAGGAGCTATCCAAAGTGTTGAACCCTGTCCCCAAAATAGGTCCAGCACCTTGGATAGCTCCTTTTAGAGTCTTGACTGGTTCTGACAAACCCAGAGCAGATTCACAGCCCCACTGATATCAGAGCCACCAGCCTCCACTGCTAGCACTTCCGAAAGAAAACCCCAGGAATGAGCTGAAACTGTTAATTCCAGAATGGGATGGGTCGGGGGGGGGGCTCCCTTCTGCAAGCTCCACTGACCTGACCTGCTTTAGGGACTAGAGGTGATGGGCCCTGCTGTTGCAAAGGAAGGGTTGGGCCCTGCCCTCTTGCCTCATTTTCAGATCCAGCTCCAGCAGAAACTGACCTCCAGCCACACACACACACACTTGCATTTTGTCCCCTTGTCCCATCCGCTTGCATTTTGGTGGAAGAAAGATGAGTCATCTCCACCTATCACCTGAGCCTTCTCGGGCGACTCTAGCTTCCATTGAAGCAACATCACCAGAATGTTACCAGCTGTCAACTGACCTTTAAGAGGTATGCCTCAAGGCACCTGTACAGATAGCTCTATTACTTAATCAAATCTCAAGAGTCAAGAATAACTGGAGTTGGAAGGGGACCTGTGCAGTCATCTCAACCAACTGATAATTTTGCTTAGTTCTTACATAACAACAGGGTGGCAAAGCAGAACAGCAAAAGGTGTTCTGGGTAGGCTTCCTCTTTTGCTCTGGTAAACAGTAAACCCATTGTGTTTCAAGTTGCATTCACCTCTTTGTCATAGGAAAATTCAATGCAGAGGTAAAGAAGTGTTTCAAATGATCAATGTCGTTAGGTATAGGATTCCCCCATAATTTTGCTCTAACTGGTGCAAAACAGCTCTACGAGACCTCACATCTTGTTATCAGCCTTTCCCAAACTAATGCTCTCTAGATGTGTTGGATTACAATACCCATCACTCTCATCCAAGATGGGAGACATGGCCTTTGTAGTCTAACACATCTGGAGTGCTCCAGGTTGGGGGGAACTGTTTGTCACAGCCACAAAGGCAGGGTACTGTTACCATTCTATACTTCTTCCTTTTTCTGGCTGTGGTCAGCAGTTTAGCCAATTCCAGTCTTATTGAACTATATCTCCAAATTTTGCAGTTGGCAAGAATCTTGAACAAATTGGGGCAACCAAAGAAACTTAAAAGAAAAGTAAGATGTATTCAGGAAAACATGACGGCTAAGGTATTTTGTAGATAGGTAGTGTATAAATTGAATAAACAACAACAACATACCTTCAGGAATATAAAGTGAAACATCAAGTATCAAGACGGCACTTGGTTAACCTCTCTACTGCCTACAATGATGGAAGCCTCCATGCCCTCAGACCTCTAGGAAATACTGTCAACGGTGGCTTCTATTGAATCCATACTTACTGCATCATGCAAAATTAGTCTCTAGCTTTGCTAATATATGGGTAACCGTATTTTTCTTTACTTCTGCCTTCCGCTTTACAAGGAGCCCACGAGTTCCTATTCGTGCTAGAGATATATTTGAATAGCTGCTGATGTTAATACTTTCAAAGGACATTTTGTCCAAGCATGTTTTGCTGCAACTTGAGTTCCTTTTGCTTCAGGCACTGTCTAACCCAGCTTTTCCCAACCTGGGTCTAAACCCAATACACCATTATAGCTGGAAAAATGGCTGCACTAGCGGAGCCCCACTGCCTTTTCCCATTGCACAAGCAGTTGTGCAACCACTCGCAGATCACTTTGTAAACCTAACGCCTGCAAGTGACTGAGCAAGCAGAAATTCATCTGGTTTCTCCCCTTGATCTGAAGGAAGGAGGGCCCTTCTACCAATCCCAGCAGAGTACCCAGAAACAACTCCCTTAGCACCAATCAGGATGCATGCCTTAATAGCAATGCAGAATTGTTGGGTTCTTGCCTTTTCCTCATCCTTTCTTTGTGTCAACACACAGGCACCCAAAGGTCTCTGGGAAGCTCACAAACAGCACAAGCAAAGGTGGATATGACAACCTCCCCATTGTTTGCTCAAGCATCTGGTCAACACATATGCTACTTCTGAACATGGCCTTCCTCTTTAGCTGTTCTGTGCACCATCCCTAAACAAGCATGAATCCAAGTCCTTTAGCATTTTGGCTTGCAGACTGACCTGTTAGGGATCCATTTCTGCACTGTAGTATTGTTTGCTTATGCAATCCATGGGATTTATTCTTCAGTAAAGGTCTTAAGGGGATGGCAGTCTCTGAAGGAAGCGAAATTCCGGTGGGCGAATCAAGTTAAGGCACACTTTCCCAACACGGTACTCTCCAATTGTTTTGGTCTTCATTCAGCTCCCATCTGCCCCAGCCAGTATGGCCAACAGTCAGGAATGCTGGGGGTTGTAGTCCAAAACATCTGGAGAGCACCAGGCTAGGGACAGTTGGCTTAAGGGATGCAGACTTTGACCTCTTCCATCAGCTGGGGGACCAACAGCAACCTGGAGGTCACCTTTAGGGTGGCCACTTATGCATCACCAAAGGAGCACCACCAAAAGACAGGAGACAAGAAGATACCCACTTGCCTAATTTTTCCACATGCACATTTTTATATATAGGTGCAGATTTTATAGTAATATAAAGAGACCTGCATTTCATCATAGTGGGGGAGACTGGCCAGGTGAGCTGTCCGCCTGCTTAAACTGCTGTCCAGGGACTCACTCTTGAGAGGCAACTTCAAGGCCCCTTTAAACTTCCAGTCCCGATGGTCCTTTGACTTGAAATCAGACTTGGGCTGGGCAGCCCATTCAATGACCCCTTCAGTTAGAGGACTGTCATCTGCCAGCTCTACAAAATAGAGGACTGTCCTTGTAAATTACAACACCTGACCACCCTAGCTGCATGCCAAGGAGAGCACGTCAAAGGGGAGACCAGCCTGAATCCATCCGTCAGCCACAGAAGGCACAGCTGCAGGGAACTGGCTTCCCCGCTCTGTGCCAGAAAGAACATGCAGCTCCAGCTGCCTTGGCAGTGCTTGGCAGCTGAAAGGAAGCACTCTCTGGCCTTGTCCATCACAGACAGGGGACTAAGGGTTCCTAGATGGTTGTCATGTCTAACCCTACTGCCCCTGTTTTGGGAGAAGATGTTTCAGGTAATCAATCAGAATCAGATTCAAATCTGCCAGACACCAGCCAGTCTGTACCAGTGGGGGAGGAAGCTCTTACGGGCGATTCCCCAGCTGGGAGTCAGCCCTCTCCAGAGCTTATCTCATCAAGGCCAAATCCTACACACTCAGTGGGAAGTGAGGTTTTTTCCGGGGGTGAGCATTCAGACAAGCTAGCTTAGTTTGCATAGTTTTGCCTAAGTTGACGTTTCCAAGAGGTTAGAGTCTCTTCTGGTAGAAGAGACGTTTGTTGCTTAATAAAAGCTTTGTGGATTACTTAGCAAGCCTCGTCATTTGCCTCCCATCAAAAGCAGGAGTATTCTGAGAAACACGACAGTGGTATGGACAGTCCTCTATTTTGGGATTTGGGGGTGGATGTATGATTGCTGTGTATTGAAAGCCACCTTGAGAGTTGCTGTCTCCTTTGCACCCATCCCTGGTCCACCCTAGGAAAAAGAGCTTTCAACATGAACAAGTCAAGAGGTCACACCTTTCCAGGAAATCCTTTGTTCCCCCCTCTTTTGGGGGGGGCATTTCCTCCTCTTGTATTTTTTGTCTAGGCCTGTATTTTATAGCCTTCACAAACTAACATTGTTTCCCCCCCCATGTAGTGAGATTTTTTTCTTATTAAAGGTTGGTTCGAGTAGATGCCATCAGGGATGGCTTTTAAAGGCAGAAGCTTGCCCAGGAGGTGATCTCAGACGCACATCAGTAACAAGGCGAAACACCCTGCACTGAGCAACTCTGTGCAGAGGTGGCAATGGGAACGCTCTGTTTCTTTTAATTCCCATTTCTAATTTCTGAGATACTATTAAAAATCCATCGTGCAGTTAGTCGCTTTGCTAGCCCTGTCAGGGGTATAAAGCCTTCAAACTGACACATTTTATAAATAACCAGTGAGTAAGAGAATCCTGCTCTCATTTCTATAAAAAAATTCTCCTACAAATGATAAAAGAGTGGTAAATAATTGAACAAAGTGATCTGACGGTACTAAATGTAGTACAGTGCCATTTATATTTAAAGAGTCCACTTATTTATAGGCAGATTAAGCTAAGAGCCTGGGTGTGTTTAATGAAGAAAGCAGTTCAGTTTTTGGCATAGCTGGTAGGCTCATCATGGAAGGAGTCTTCATTTTATGCAGGAGGAATTTGGGGACTGTGTTGTATGGACATTAACAAATAGGGGGGACATTTCTGTATGCCAGGCCCCAACAGATCATTTTGAGGAAGGAAGGAAGGAAGGTATTATTTAGTAATGATGCCTCCTGTTAGAAAGGCAGAGAGAAAAACAAAAAGGCAAAACAAAATTAGTGTCTACCAGTCCCAAATGCAAATAGGCTATCTTATATAAAAGGATTCCAAACCCATCTTTAATGAAGAAAAGGTAAAATGGTTGACTCACAATATTCTTGCATATAAAATACACTGGCCTGCTTCAGACAACACGCTAAACCATGCTGCTTAACCACAAAATGGTTATGGGAATTCCCTTAACCATTTTGTGGTTAAGCAGCATGGTTTAGCGTGTTGTCTGAATGGGGCCACTGTGTGCAGAGTTCCAAAAAGAGTTTGTTCTGGTTACTGTGTATTTGTGTATACAAAGTACTTCCTTGTACACAAGTACGAGGAAGAGAGCAATGGTGAAAGTCAGAGGGGATCGGGGGCGGGGGGGCAGAAGGGGAGGAGCAAAAGGAAGACATCACAGGAAACCACATTGTAGGCTATAGAGATCCTAAGGCTGGCCATGGTCAACATTGCCATGAATTAACTGCAACATTGCCCCCGCCCACCGTCCAGTAACTTCCAGACAAGGTTGCAAAATTCCCAACAGGAAAGAAGGCAAGCAAGCAAGTAAACACAGGGTCCTACCTCCTGTTACATCACTTATTCCTTCTCTCCTCCCGGATAGAAAACACACATAGTGCCAACTGACAGTTTTTTGGGGACTGCAGAAGGGAGGGGAAGCCAGCCAACCTACTGGTTGTCAGGTACATTTCTGATTTGCACCTAACACCACTATTGTTGGGTTATAAAATGTCAAAACCTTGCAATGTGTTTGAATGAAACTGGATGAATCAATGCTAGCCCAATGCTGGCCCAAGCAACTTCACTGTGTGATGTGACAAGTGTGCATACGCGCACATGCACACACCTGGATCTCATGTAAATATTGCAGATGAGGGTGAACAGATTGTACCCAATGGCATCCTCTGAATTGCCATTGCACGAGATCATATGAAATGCCCTTGCACGGAATCAGATCATTGACTGGTCCATCTAGTCCAGAATGGCCTATTGTGGCTGACAGCCACAAACCAGGGTCTGAGGCACCTTCACAGCCCTGCTCCTTCCTGGAGATTGCAGGAACTAAACCTGGGACTTCCTGCATGCAGAGCATGTGTTCTGGCACTGAGTCATAGTGGCCTCTCTCCATGCACCTTTCGCAGGGACCCGTATCATAGGTTATGTTGCACAGCTGCTTGGGACAGCAAAATGTCCTGGGCTGGCCTTCGGATTTGACGTGTTCTGGATCCAGTATATGTTTTATTGGCATCTCTAAAAATAATACTGCTGTTCTTAGTAACTGCTTGGGTTCCTTGTGCAGTCAGGCTGCCCTCGAGTCTAATGGCAGCTAGAGGCCATTGAGGTGAATGTCTTAGTAAAAAAATGTCTTCTCAGTGAGTTTGTTGAAGATCTTCATGGGACAATGAATACGTGCCGTTGAAGGGGTTGGGTCCTTTAAGTAGGTCACTACTTATAATAGGAACTCTAAAGTCCCTGCTAATCCTTCTGAATGTAGCCATCTCCCTGTACACAATCATTAATTTTGTGCTTGCTGGCAGGTTTTTTTTTTTAGTGTGCAGTTGGACACAAAATGTGCAGTTGGGGGGGAAATTGTGCAGTTGGAAATCTGATACTGTGGTGGAAAAAATAAGACATGTGTTATGTGTATGTGTTTAAGAACTTAACAATAGACAAAGTCAGCGATGGCATGTAACACAAATTATATAAGGATACAGGTGAAAGAGCCCTTGATGGTGTGACTGATGTTGTTGGGTCCTGTGACAGTGTTGCCTGAATAGATGTGGGGGCAGAGTTAGCACTTGGGTCTGGTCCCTCTGTCTGTGTCTCTGTCCTGTGTACGGTTGCTGTTAGCATCTGCTTCAGTTTGGGAGGTGGTCTGTAGGCCAGGACTGGTCTGCCTCCGAAGGCTTGTGTGAGAGAAGTGTCTGTGCTGATGATGGATTGGAGTTCACTGATGATCTGTTGCAGTGGTCTCAATTGGGGCTGTAGGTGACAACCAGTGGTGTACTTCTCTTGGTCTGCTGTCCTTCCTGGGCATCCGTATGGCCCTGTCAATCTGTCCTTAAGGTGCTTCTAGAGTTGGTGATAATCTGTCCAGTTGTGAAAGAGAAATAATGTGTTTGGCTTGGGCAGGGGTGGGGAGGGTGTCTGACAGGGCATTTGTGCAGTTGGAAAATTTGCTTCCCCCCCCCCCCCCCCGCTTGCTGGCTTTTCCCTCAAAACAGGACCCTCACAAGGCCTGGCTTAAGTGGCATGATTATTTTTCTAAAGTAATCTTTTGCATAAGAAGCCATGACTGAAATTCCAAGGTTCAGACTCAGAGTTGAAAGGACAATCTAGGGCTGAACTCAAAGGTCAGATGCGGCTACGTGAAATTTTCTGTCCCTTTTTGCTCTTTTTCAGAGGAAGGGCAGAAATGGATAGCTAATGGACCACTGGAAAGGCATCGTGGAGGTTTAGAAGAATATTTAATTTACACGCAACACTGAAATTAAAGTTGCATCAAACTGATTGTTGCCACTTTGAAAACTATACCTTATGTTAGGTCATATGTTTAGGATATAGGGTAGGTCACCAATCATAATCTTCAATTCCACATCACCCTTGCTTTGTATTTTTCATCTTGCTTCAGCCCTCATAATGAGGCTAGCCCAACCATTTTAGACAAACTAGCCAACATAAATTAGAGCAAGTGGCAGAGAAACTTATTTTAAAATAGCATGCTTTACTCTAGAGCTGAGCAGGGCATCAGAATTTAACTTCAAAATCATCATTATATGCATAATATTGATATAGTGGTTTAAACTGGGGGGATGGTAAAGCAAATGAAGTATTAACCTGGTTATGAAATCCCAGCGTTCCTTAGTACTTATTAGAAAGTCCTTTATGTCCTCATGGCAGTCTGTGGTGAACATTAGCTAATTACAGCGGAGAGAGAGGTAAAATATGCTGACTTTGGCTGCAATGTTATCCTGACTGCAGAGTGCAGACTCCATAAAACAAAAGGTACACAAATCTGGCAGGAGTTCAAAAATGACAATGTTCTGGAACAAAATGATATATAGAGGAACATACACATGAAAAAGCCATGAACAAAATGTAAATGTTTTTAAAACCTGTGTAAACCACTAGGTCTAATTATAGCAAAGGTTGAAACCCACAATTGATCTTCGCCTTTCCCACCTTTGAAATAAGCCATGTCCTAACACTGCTGGTGGTAGAACTCAGTTACCTTAGACAGAACTGCTCCCCTTCCGTTGCTCTTGAGATGGGAACTCTGGTTTATGAATTCAATTTTTTAAAAAAATTCTCCAGTCGTCCATCCTGCCCTTTGAGTTAATTATTTTAATTAGTCAAAGAGTTACAAAATATATGACACTGCAGAGAATTGTACCTCCAGTTACTGGATCATTCTTTGGTTTCCCCCTCCCACATGTTGATGTATTGTATCCATCCCAGAACTTCATGTGCACGATCTAGTCTTAAGTTGGGAGTGGTAATTCTCCGTTAAGCTTCTCACGTGGCTGAGTCTCCATCCATCCAGATTTCACTTCGGGCTAAACTAGGTGTCACAAGAGAGGTGGGTCTAGTGTTTAACAGTATCCCAGTTATGAGGTGTGTGTGTGTGTGTGTGTGTGTGTGTGTGTGTGTGTTGTTTTCTTTTAAATGTAAAGCAGTTTATATGTAAAGCAGTAGAAATGATGGAAAGGCTGTTTAGCCCTTTTTCTTCAGGTGGGGGCTGGCTGGGAAGAGATGCCAGTGCCCATTTCTTTGTAAGTGGAAAGCAAGTTGGGGTGTTGAGTGGGTCTTTAGGCCTTTAAAGTTGGCCTAAAATAATTTTAAATATTAAAATAAACATAATTTTGAGTGCATAATGGGCTGGAAAGAGTGAAGTAGCACTCCAACCACTGACCATTTAATTTCTGCTCTGAAGCACATGTCATTTTCTTTTTAAAATATTCATCAGGAGGCCATCATACATATTTCTTCTGAAACATCTCATGCAACCTTCACACATCCCATGATTGTCTGAGGATGAGGACAATACCTGAATGGTACAAAGCCTTCTCTCAGCCAATGTTCTCCTGAACCCTTAAAATCATCCAACCCTTGTAACAGACCTCCGTAAGAATGTCTTAGCTGACAGCAATTCCATCTCTGTGAGGTAGTTGTGGAGTTGTTACAACCCAAAGCCTGTTATTTGATATAAATTTTATTAATTATGAGATAGATGCTGTAGGAGGGTGAGCAGCAACCATTTTAGGAAATGGCAACTGTAGACTTGCTCATGACACCTACCTAGGTTTTTCTCATTCTAAACTCCGTTTTCTGCTTCATAGGTAGAAATTGCCATCAGGCATAAAACTCCTGAGACAGGATTACTTCGGAAATTCTAAATGACACGGGTCAATATATATAGGAAAGTTGTTTTTTAAAAAAAGACAAATGTAAAGAGAGGCTTTGCAAGGCCCTGTTGAGTTCAGCTTATAATAGTTCTGCTGTGGTCCAGTGCTTTTTGACACAAATAAAGGCGTGTTTGTATTTTTGAAGCATCCTATTGCACAATGTCATTCCTGTTCCACAGCCAAATATTTAGTGGTTTTCAGAGGCAACAGGCAAAGTTCCAAAGCTGTGGCCATTGGGTAATTTAAGGCAGTTAATTGTGGATCGTTGTGAATGCTTGAAGAATAGGCTGGTCTCCTGGCATCATCCAGCTAGGAGAAAATAATTGTAAAAAAAATAGGGATATGTCTAGTTATTTCCTAGTTTTAAGCTTTCCACATAAACAACTTCTACAGCTCCCACGGGGTGTTATGCAATTGTAAATAAGAGGGGAGATGTCCAGACAAATTATAACAGGGTATGTTACCCCTGAGGCAAATTCTTCTCTAAGGCAAGATCTAACCAGACTTCACAACCGGGTGTCCCCCAGATGTGTTGGACTACAGTGCCTACCATCCCCAGCCAACAAGGCCTGTACACCATTGAGAACACTGGTTATTGGGCAATCCAAGAGTTAAATAGGAAAATATATAACAACTTGAATTAAACAAAAAAAGCACAGACATACAAAACCAACTACACAATACCAATTTCAATTGCTATTTTATTCAAGGAAACATTGTTTTTTCCTCTTCTTCCAGATTTTGTGAAAGGAACAAATTAGTAACTGGGAAATATTACAACTGAAGGAGAAATAAAAACATTGATTCTGCATATGTTTGCCTACTTATCGTTTGAAAGAAAGGATCTGAGAAATAAGATACAACAAACCAAATTCATATGAAGTTCTTACAACACAAATTAGGTACCTTTAAAATCCAGCCTAGTTTTATCAATCAGCATCCAGTAATTACAACTTTATATTATAGTTGTTGCAATCATTTAGATGGTACCATTTACTGGAGTAGTGGAAAAACAGCATCCATAATTTGGTAGAATATGCAAACAGTAAATTACAAAAATATAGGCAACAAGAAGAAAAGTGAAAATGAGCAAGACCAAAAAGTCCTCTATAATGTTATTTTTATGAGTGAAGTCTGAAAGGAATAAAACAAACATATGCAGTGGCATAATTAAGTATTTTGACTCTTGCTTTAATGGTCATGCAACTCCTTCCCCTTTAGATGATAACATATATTATTTCGCTTACTTCAAAATAGAGTAAGCTAGCCCCTATTGTCTTTAGGGTTCTCCTGTTCATTTTCCTGAGTAGGGCCCTGGAATTCTGAGCCAAAATCCTGATGGCACTACTGCACATATGAGGGTTAAGAGCTCGACTGTTAATCCTGAGGGACAGCGCATACCTTTTTCCTGTGCACAGTGACTGCAGTCAATAATTGAATTAAGCAACCTCTGAGATGTTTAAGCAAGCCATTTCAGCAACCGTGGGTCTTGGACCAATGGCAAGGATTCAGGTGAGGGGTTCCCCCCCCCCAGAATATATTAGGATCCCAGGAATTTCTCTTAAACCCTTGATCCTGACAGAGGACACACAATTCTCATCCAGCTTTTTTTAGTATCATATATATATTTCTTTAGCAGCTGCACTCTATTTTGAAGAAAATTGTGTCACAATTGTAATCCAGATACAAAGGGGAACTTCCACACACACACAGTCTCCCGAGCCCCATTTCAGTCCACCATCTCCCCTGAGAGCTGCTCTTAGAAGGCCTTCCAGAACTGCCTCTGCTGCAACATGAGTTGCAATTTAAACTCGAGTTGCCCAATTTTCTGAGCCTCAGACCCTAAGACTCAGGCTGTAGCTAGACCTAAGGTTTATCATCCCGGGTTCATCCCTGCCTGAGCGCTGGATGCCCTGTGTGGCACTTAGATGAACAGGTTTGACCCCAGGACAATCCTGGGCTAAACCTTAGGTCTAGCTATGGCCTCAGCAAGCTGAAGCTAGGAGTTGAAGGGTGATGATCAGCAGTGTGAAGCCTGGTGGGGTGGGGTGGCTATGGATAACCCGTGGAGATCAGGAGAAAGAGCCTGATGGAAATGTGTGGAGATGAATAGCAAAAATGATCAGATTAAGAAGAAAATGGCCTCTCCCTTTGATTCCGAGCCATCAAACTGAAATTTTACACCTGTTGCTGATGACCCTGAGAAGGAGGCTAAACCCCTAAACCCCTGATACCTGGCAACCTTTGAGAACTGGAACTGAAAATCTGGTCTATCATACAATTTGGTATAAATTTATTGACTTTATTAACAAATAAGGTTCCTTGAGAAAACCACCAGCATGTCATGGACAGATATGGAAAGATACATTTATATAATTAGAACTAAATCTTAAACCTCAATGAAGTTCTGTGGATAAATATAAGGTTATTAATGTATCGAAATTCCAGTGATTCCTGTTAACTATAATTGAACTTTCTATGTAATGTTTTGTTAATTGAAAAAGTTGTAAGATACGTATATGCTCATTAATTACATTGGGCCCGTTCAGAAGACACCTTAAACCACGGCTTTAACCATGGTGGTTAAGCCAGAAAGCCAGGCTGTGTTTAGAAGACAACTTAAACCATGGTTTAACCCATGGTGAATAAGGCTTTTTGCTTTATTCACCATGGTTAAAGCCATGGTTTAATGTGTCTTCTGAATGGGGCCAGTGAAAACATGTGATTAAAACTCAGTAAAACTGAATTATTAAAAAAAGAAAGAAAATAGGGATGACCCTGTGGCATGTGAAAGTGCTTGGGTATTTACACAGCTTTCTTTGGGTTCTGGCTTATTTATTCAAATTTTGAATATGCCCTACTCCAAAGGCCCAGGCTGGATAATATAATAATAAGTTAAAAACATACACATGAAATCACATAACAGTTAAAATATATTTATAACCAAATCTATATCCCAAAATGTCACGGTCTCCCCAACTTCATGTTTATCAAATATACACAGAGATCTTTGAACAATCACATGGAAGGTATATATACATGTAAGAACTGCAGACTTTTGTACACATTGAACAACTTTCCCCAGACTTATAATCTAAGCCCTTTACTTTACTAAAAATAAGAAGTGAGTCTTCATTTATTTTAAAGAAAAATATATAGTTACTAAAATTCTTCCTTAAATATAGCCGTTTCCTTTTTTTAAAAAAAAAATCACTCTGGTTGAGGAACCTATTAACCAAAAAAAATCATGCAAATATACAAAAGGGTTTTTAAAATTAGTCAGTCTGTGCCCTTTGCATCTTGAGGTTGTGAATAAAAATGGGAGTGTCTAGAGAACAGCACATGAATATGTAGTCTTTAGTGACAGCCCCAAATGCCAATATACTCAAAGTGTTCATAAAATCTTATGAACACATACAACCATGTATACCTGCATTTATACACCATTTTTTAAAAAAACCAACAACCACAAATTGGCACATTAAGTAGAAAAGACATCCATAAAAATAGGCTAAATTCAAATTTGTCTGTGATAACTAATCAGAAAATTTTGCTTTAAAACATAAACTTGCCTTTGAAAAAGAAACCATTGCATTAAAACCTTTATTTATAAAGTAACTTTGTTATAAAATTATCAATTCAAGAACTGCTGCTTTAAAAATCACTTTTGTATTAGAATATCAAATTACTGAGGCACTAATAATTAACAGGCTACGACAGTTCACATGAAAACAATGTCCTAACAGTGATGTAGAACGCAGTGGGGAGTATTCAACTGTGTCGTTCTGCTAGCGCAAATGATGTTGTACTAGCAAAAACTAGGTTCCAAACGATGTGCAAGGCAAGAATCTAACTGAAGTTCTGCTCATGCAACCACTTGTGAAACCACTTACACAAGAGTTTGTACAACTTCTTTCAGGAGTGGGCCATGTGCTCCACCAGTGCATGTTCCGCAAACACACAGTGTGCATGTGCTTTCACAGCTGAAAGGTTTAGTGAAACTCCACTAGTGGAATGATACCATTGGATACTGCCCAAAAGAAACATTCAGTCTCATGTCAATGCCTGATTGGAAGGTCACTTCCCAGAAAACAGGTATTGTTTTCCAAACTAAACGAATCCAATTGGATCCTAGGTAGATTATAAGAGAAACTAATTTAAAACATATTTAGGTACATACATAGTAACATGTCTCCTGGGATATGCAGTTATACAAAATATTCTGCATTTAAATATACATTTAAATAAACCAATGCAAAGATAGAATCCAACTAAAATCCTACTTGGAGTATACAGATTGAAAATAATGGGACTTAATCACGACTATGGTTAACTTAGATTCCATTCATTTCAATGGGTCTACCCTAAGTAGGGCTTTAGTTGGATTCTACCCACAAAATGCTTATCAATTATTTAATTAAACCCATGATGTTATGTCTTAAACCAAGATTTGGAACTCTATTTTGACTTAAATGTGAAGTAGCATCTTTCAGAACTTTTCTCTTAAGTAGTTTGAATTTGATTATTTGAATATCTTTCTAATATTTTCAGAACTATATGGTGAGCTGACAGGGAAGCCAGACCTAACTTGTCTTTTCCTTTCAAAAACTGCTTATGTACATTTACTTTCAGTGAAAGTTCAAGGGTTAGAAATATTGCTTAAGTGCAGCATTCTGTCCTAACAGTTCTGTGTGGACTAAGAAGCTGTAGACCAATCTTCCTTCCAGGAAGAAGAAGAAAAAAGACAACAGATTATCAGAAAGACACTTCTCTTTTCATCACTGACCTTGTTCTAGAATGATGGTCCCTGATGCTCTTCTTTTCATCATCAGAGATCAAGCTGACAGAGCAGGGAGAAATAATTCTGAACATTTTTAACTTTGGGCCAGTGCTATCCTATGCATGCTTAATCGAAAGTACATCCTACTGTATTCAGTGGGATTTGCTTCCAGAAAAGTGTGTGTAGCCTTCATCTCTCCGATTTTCAAAGCTCATATTACATTGCTAGTCAGAAATACACTTTACTTATAGTTCCGTTAATTTCTATCAGTTATTGACTTGGATCCAAAGTTCCCACTGTATGAGCTGAAGTCATTTCTGCTAGTGTGTGGGTGTCACTGATTCCCAATGGCTCCAGATCAGCCTTCCTCAACCTGGGGCGCTCCAGATGTGTTGGACTGCATCTCTCAGAATGCCCCAGCCAGCTGGCTGGGGCATTCTGGGAGTTGTAGTTCAACACATCTGGAGCGCCCCAGGTTGAGGAAGGCTGTTCCAGATGATCAGGAATTCTTCAAAGCATCTGGAGGAGGATTCAGAGGGCTGCAGATGGTGGGAAACTAGGGCTTGTCTACACGAAGGGTTTGCAGCAGTGGCACATCATCTACATGACACAGCCGCCATTGCAAAGACATCCTGGGGCAAACCCTGGAAACTCCGCTCCAAAAAAGTTGGGCATTTACCCCAATTTTTTTGGCAGCGGAACCCATGGCACCCCCTGATTGGTTGCCATGGGTGGCCCCGTGTCCGTAAAAGTTAAACAAAAAAAAGATGGGGGGAGGAGAGGAATGGCACCGTTCCTCCGGCCCTTTTTAAAATTTTATTATCTGTATCTCCGCAGCTGCGCAGATACACATAATAAAAATAAAAATAAATGGGGGAGAGGAACGGGCAGCCAAAGGGAGGTGGTTCACCCTGAGTCCCTGCCCCCTTTCGCATCTTCCTCTGACTGCCTTGTTTCTCCCCGTCCCATTTTTTTTTATTTTTATTATCTGCATTTCCACAGCTGTGAAGATACAGATAATAATAATAAAAAGTAACAAAAGGAGGAGGAACGGTCTTGTTCCTCTCCTCTCCCCACCCCCCGTTGTGTTTGTTTTACTTTTAAAGAGGGGAAAGTTAGGGTTCACGCTTGCGTTCCTTCTCATGTAGATAAAGGAAAACAAGTGTGGGAGCAAGACGCAGCACCATACAGACAGGGGCCTGGTGATCTTTCCCCACACAAGTAGGAATGTCTTCTGTTCAAGCAGTAGGACCTTTAGATCCAAGCCATCGTGGGGTATGAAAACTGAGTCTTGTGTACAAGGCAAATGTATCCACTCTTGCAAGGTAGTGTACTATATTTTACTAAGATAGAATAACATGCAATTTTAAGTTTGGTATCTCTCTGCTGTGACAAAATTGCATGGAAGCCTATTAAACAGAGCCTTCAGTGCTTACAATAACCAAAGTTATTTCATAGCTTTTATATATCAGAACAGTGCAATGTGCATCATGCTCACAGAGCTGCAACATGAAGAGTTGTATTAGCTTATTGTTGGACCTTGAACCTGTTCCATTTCCAGCTCTGGTGCATCAAAAGGCAGCTGGACAACCATCTGTCAGGGATGCTTTAGGGTGGATTCCTGCATTGAGCAGGTGGTTGGACTCGATGGCCTTGTAGGTCCCTTCCAACTCTGCTATTCTATGATTCTATGAAAAGATTTACAACAAAACCTTGTAAATCTTAAGCCTGTTCGTGGTTGCCTCTTTGTAGCACAAGGCGGAATCCAAGTCTATGTGGTTCATTTCACAGTGCAAAGGAGACTCTTGTCTCCAGCCACCTCCCATGTCTTTACTTTGGAAGAAGCCCTTGCAGTAGTTCTCTGCCTCTTTTCTGGAATGCCCATAATAGCTGCAGTGCTCAAAAATGTCCTCTTGGACTTCCTTGTCACCTTTAGTTTTTTAGCATCAGGTTTTTCTTTCTTAAGGTGCTTTCCTACAGTAGCTTTCTTTGTTTGGTGCCTGGGAATAGATGAAGCAGAGGGTTTTAAGGTACAAGAAGGCATTTTTCTTATCCTCCCCTCCTTTTGCTGAGTTGTAGTCCTGGGTGGCTGTTTTCTACTGCCTCGCCTAACAAGATTATGCCTGACAAAGGCTGGTCCTGAAGCTTTTTTTGAAAACCCTGGTTCTCTACTATTGCCTTTCCTCCTCCTCCTCCACATTGTCTTTGGATTGTCTCTTTCCAAACAGTCTGGCACATGTGACTTCAAAAGAGGTTTGGCTTCCTTCCTATTAAATGGAGTTAACCTAAAGTCACCTTCCCGCTGTGACTGGTGAGAGTTCAGTGGTGAGAGGGCTAAGGGTTTATAAGATTTCTCTGAACTATTACATATCAGACACTCAGATCTCTCTGTGGAAATAGAAGATCCATCTGTCTTATGGACTGAATTCATATCATTCTCCTTAACTGGGTCAAGCCTGAAAGATGCTGACAAGCCATGGAAATCCAGTGAATTCAAAGACTTTGCTGCCGTGCATTCATACTGTGCATCAGCTTGTTTCTTCCTGTTTGCATTAAGGTTGAGACTCCTGAACAGCTGCCGAACATGTGGAGGCTTCTTTCCCTTTTCACCAGCTACGCTTTTGGGAGGCGTTTTCAAAACTCTGTTAGTCAAGGGGTCATAATACTTAAGAGAACTCTGTTTGTATCTGTACCGTATGGAGTCCTTACTATCGGTGGAGTTGTGGCTTCTTCTCATTTTGGGAACATCTTCAGGTTTGCTCCTGAACTGTTTCATCTCTGGACAAGAAAGAACATAGACCACCGTTTTGGGCTGCAAAGGGCTCATAATTTTGGTATAAGATTCAGGAAGCTTGAGGGCACAGAGTCTAGTTTTCATAGTGGGTGTCTTCTCACTCTCTGACCAAACAAGGTTAGCTTTCTGATTTGGCGGCTCATAGTCCTTCCTAATGATTTTTTGTTTTACTACTGGATAGTGCATCAAGCTAGTTTGGGTGCCATGGCTAACCTTGACTACTTGGCACCTTGAG
Organism: Elgaria multicarinata webbii; assembly: GCF_023053635.1. NCBI lineage: Eukaryota > Metazoa > Chordata > Lepidosauria > Squamata > Anguidae > Elgaria > Elgaria multicarinata. The sequence continues at coordinate 22,601,237 of NC_086172.1, forward strand.
GCAAGGCGCCAAGTCCTTTTTTTCGGTCTCTTTGGTGTTTCTGGAATGTGTTGCGTTTCTGAGATTACACATGAATTGCTGAAGTCAGAGTCCCCACTTAACACATCAGTAAATTCTGGAAGCCCTTTAGCTGATGCAGCCTCTGTTTCGTTAGCTGCAGTTGCATTGATCCTCCCGTCACCTTTCTGCTTTTTCTTTCTTAGCCTCCTCTTTGCACTATTAGCCAAGGACTCAGTATCAAAGTGGCAGCGGAAGCGACCTTCTCTGAAGTCTCGAACAAGGGCTTCAATTTTCATATCATCTTCATACATGATCTGGGACCATGTTTTGCCTACAAAGGAAGGGGGCACGTGGGGCAGAGCTGGAAGAACTGGCTCTTTACTATGAGCTGGCACATCTTTTTCTGTTTCTGACGCTTCCTGCACAAAACCATTTTTAAGAATGGAACTGAGCTGGGTGCCATAGTTCTCATCTTGAAGGTTTACTTGAACCTTTTTGAGAAGTTCTAGATTTTTAACTGTTGCCTTGGGCAAGAGTGCTCCTGACTGTACAGGTGCATCACAATCAAAACTTACGTCTGAACCATGCACACTACGCTGGCCAAGAAACGACAGAACATTTACACAGGAATTAGTATCTTCATCTCTGCAAGGCAACTCTTGGGGGGGAATTTCATAGCAATATTTCAGAATGACTTCTTCAATTATTTCATCTACGGAAGTTTCAGTACTTCTACCTGACTGGTTTTCCTTTTTTCCTGATAATCGGGAAGCTGTTTGAAAAGCCAGGCTGCTGCCGCTACCCACAGGGTTGCTAGTGTTCCTGAGATAGAAGTCAGAGAGCTGAGTTTCATCCTGAGGTTGTAAGCCATCTTGTTTCAAAAAAAGCTGACCTGAGATTAAAGAGTTGCCTTGATTACAGACAGGACTCTCATGTGAAAGTGACATCGCTCTCGATTTCGCTGACTGCAAAACAGGACCCAAATTTGGATTCAGTAATCCATCTTGATTGCATAGGCTCTGCTTCGTTTGCTCACACATTTTATTTGAAACCAAATCTGGTTTTAGTGATGAGTGGCTAACAGCCAATGGTTGGGGTAAGAGGTACACAGCTGTAGACGGGGCTTTATGGCTACTACTTTCAGTCAGAGCACCTTCTTCTGGAACATGCCTACTGGGGACATCCACCATTTGCTGCAAAGCTCCTAGGCTGTGTTTTTGTCCTCTTTCTAGCTTTTGGATAGGTGTGACTGGCACAGAAGCCTTCTTTAGCTCCTCATGGGATCTCTGGGAAATAAGGCAGCCTGACTCAGCAGTGAAGCCACTGTCAGTGCTCGGTTCTTCCCCCTTCCCTGCTGTTCTCTCTTTCTCCATCGCTTCCGGTGAAAGAAGAGCCTCATCCCTGGGAAGAAGCCTGGGGCTGGTGAATGGCATGTCATCATAAGTTGGTCTGGGGAAAAGAGAAAAAAACCCACATAAATATTGTAAGTGCACTTCACAGTAAACTGAGAACTGCAATGAAGAATAAGAGCCAGAAGAGTTAATAAAATGGAAAACAGCACCATAGTACAAATGGCATCATAGCTGCAAGTCAAACTGGACCACCAGCAAAAGCATTCTCTTATAAACGACTCCATAATTTACAGGTTTGAACGTTAAATTTCATAGGTATTGATGTTTTGTTTAAACCCCATTAATGTAACTGTATAACAGTGGGGGAAGGGAGGGAAGCTTTGCAATTCTGCTGCATAGGAGAGATTGCAACGCTATTCCCGGAGCTACTACTCGTGCCAAGAACCTCTACCTCAATGATTAGCGCTCTTCTGAGCTACTGGAGCAGTGGGGGAGGATCTTTGGGGACAGCACAAATAAAAGAGCACGAACCTTCGTTTTGACAGCCTTAGTTACAGTAGCCTGTCTTTGCAGCAGGAAAGCTTAATTGTACTAATGCAGCTAACAGCTGCATGTGGCCATCAGAGCACATTCTCGTTCAGCAGAAGCAAACCACACCTGTTAGGTCATTACATGATCAAGTTAAAAATGCTATCTGGATAAGGTTTGTAATTTGTAAACAGCCTTCACTTCAAAGTTAAAAAAGACAAAATATTATAAAAAGCAACATTTATAAACTTGAATATGAATACATGATATCCAGTATCATTGTATACACAGACATGGACCTGGTTCGCACACAAAGCTAACTGTTTATTTAACCTATGGTTTGTTGCGCTACATAGGTTTTGTCTGATGATTGAACAAATCATGGTTTGTTTTCCCAGTCCCTGAGTTGTTTATTTCCTTCCTCTGACAACGTAGCTAAAACCGGAGTGCCTTGCCAGATGGATGCATTCCAATGAAGGTAAAAAAAATGGTTTGCATGACACAATTGCAAACCAAGTCTATACTTTTATTTAACCCACAAGGAGCTGCAGTGTGTGCCAAGTGTGTGCCGTCATTGTTTTTAATATTCAACCCTCGATCAAGGCAACTTGGGGTTGTGGTGTGTCATGCAAACCAGGCCCTTGTAGGTTATTTGAGGATTAAACAACACTCGCATAACCAAACTACTAATAGAGGATTATGCAAAGGTTAATAATCCACAATGCTTGGGTTTACATAATACGCCACAACCTCCATATTAGGCATAGCAGCTGCACAAGCTGCAGCTCTTCATAGGTTAAATAACCCTTGATGAGCTGGCCATGCTGTGCTAACCAGTTCATAAACTCATGGTAGTTGCCTGGAATTAGGTTCCAGCAAAAATCTAGTTTGGTTAGTTTTGTTTGAAAGTGTTAAAAAATATACCAAGCTTAGAGACTTTATATTGTTTATTATATTAAATAAATAAATGATTTTAAGAATATTGATTATATGGGCTAATCCAGAGCAATTTCTGGAACCTTGATACTTGGCACCTTTCAGATTTAAATTCTTGATAAACCAGATCAGTGAATCAGCTTTTAAAGAGACTCTGAACAGTGTTACATATGTTCCAGTAGCATCCTGAAGTCTTAAGAATCAATGCATTTTCTTTTCAAAAAGGAGAACCTCAGCAGCATGAAACAGCAGTCTTCAGAAATATCTTCCCTACCCTCAATACAGCACATAACATAAAAGCATAATGGATAAAACACAAAGTAATAAAAACCCTCTACGCTAACTTTTATAAATAATACATCAAGTACCAGAGCAAAATACTATTTTAGTCTGCACTCATTAGAATGACCTACTCCCTGGCTCGTGGCTGCCACATGTGAGTGATGTGATTATAGCTATCCCAGAATAGTCAGGTGTTTGTTTCACTCCAAGAGTTGATTATTAAGAAGTACCAATGGTGACCTCATAGCTGATACCCGGATGGAATTTTGCTCAATAGACTTTGAAAGTCAAAAGAAAAGAGAAATGAAATCACTGAATCCCATAAAAGGATGTGATTGTTTTGTATGCACTGAGGGCCGATTTAAAAGAATCCCATTGGAAAACCGCATATGCCCACGTGGAGTTGGCAGTATCAAAACAGTAGCTCATGTAGCCCTTGAGCGGGTGGTGGCAGGCCAGCTCCAGACACTCTTGGATGAGACTGATTATCTAGATCCATTTCAGTCGGGTTTCAGGCCTGGTTTTGGCACGGAAACAGCCTTGGTCTGTTTGGTCTGGATGGGGTTGCACTTGGTCTGTATGATGACCTATGTCGGGAGAAAGACAGGGGGAGTGTGACTCTGTTGATTCTCCTTGATCTCTCAGCGGCTTTTGATACCATCAACCATGGTATCCTTCTGGAAAGTCTGGCTGAGCTGGGAGTGGGGGGCACTGCATTGCAGTGGTTCCGCTTCTACTTGGCAGGTCGGCTCCAGAAGGTGGTGCTTGGGGGACATTGCTTGGCTCCGTGGACTCTCCTGTATGGGGTTTCATAGGGGTCGGTCTTGTCCCCCATGCTGTTTAACATGTACATAAAACCGTTGGGTGCGGTCATCTGGAGTTTTGGAGTGCGCGGTCATCAGTACGCTGATGACATGCAGCTCTACTGCTCCTTTTCATCCTCATCAGGTGTGGCTGTGGCTGTGCTGAACCAGTGCTTGGCTGCGACAATGGACTGGATGAGGGCTAATAAACTGAAACTCAATCCAGACAAGACTGAGATGCTGCTGGTGGGTGGTTCTTCTGATCGGATGGGGGGCGTTCAACCGGTTCTGGATGGGGTTGCACTCCCCCTGAAGGAGCAGGTTCGTAGCTTGAGGGTTCTTCTAGAACCATCTTTGTCACTTGAGGCTCAGGTGGCCTCGGTGGCACGGAGTGCTTTCTACCAACTCCGGTTGGTGGCCCAGCTACGCCCCTATCTGGACAGGGATAACCTAACTTCAGTTGTCCATACTTCGGTAACTTCCAAATTAGATTACTGCAATGCCCTCTACATGGGGCAGCCTTTGAAGATGGTCCGGAAGCTGCAGCTTGTGCATAATGCGGCAGCCAGATTGATAGCTGGAACAGGGAGGTTTGAGCATATAACACCGATTCTGGCCCGCTTGCATTGGCTGCCTATATGTTTCCGAGCCCAATTCAAGGTGCTGGTTTTAACCTATAAAGTCCTACATGGCTTGGGACTGCAATACCTCTCCCGACATGAACCTACCCGTACACTGTGCTCAACATCTAAGGTCCTCCTCTGAGTGCCTACTCCAAGGGAAGCTCGGAGGATGGCAACAAGGGAGAGGACCTTTTCAGTGGTTGCCCCCCGACTGTGGAATGATCTCCCCGATGAGGCTCGCCTGGCGCCAACATTGTTATCTTTTTGGCACCAGGTCAAGACTTTTCTCTTTTCCCAGGCATTTTAACAGCATTTAACAACGTTAAGTTTGTTTTTAATGGACCCCAGAATTGTTGTTTTTTTAAAATGGATACTGTTGTTTTTATACTGTTTTTATGTTTTTGGTGGTTTTTAAATTCTGTATACTTTTAATGTTTACCATTTTTAATTGTTGTAAACCGCCCAGAGAGCTTTGGCTGTGGGGCGGTATAGAAATGTAATATATAAATAAATAAATGTGTTATTATTTTGTACTTTTTACAGAGACTTGAGGAAAGAGGTGATCACTCCACTACTGTTATCTATTCCAGGGCGGTCAGTTATTGCTTCTGTGTCTTTCCTTCTTGCAGACCAAAATAAGCAGGTGACAGCAAAAACTGCAACATTCTTAGCAGGTGCTATCAAAGTAAGATCTACCATTTTATCAGAGTCTTAATTTCTCACAGCTCCTTTGACTGAACAGAAGTTTATTTGTTTTATTTACTTATTTTATGCGTAAAGACTTGTATTAATTTTGGAATTTGTGTTTAATGTAATTTTTTAGAATGCAACTTGTGTAATTTTGGTCAAGCACAAACTTGCTTTTATTCTTCTGTACATCTCATTTCAAATGCTAAGGCCTGTGGCTGATGCAAATAAAGGAATTCATTCATTCATTTTGTATGCGCTCAACACCCAGTTAGCCTCTAGACCAGACCCGGACAACTTCTGACCTACCAGGGTGAATGCAGCCCTTGAGGCACATTTTGTGCCATGTGCTTGACAACTGTGGGAAAGTCACAAGAAAACTCAGCAAGGAGCACAGGATTTTTGGCCCTGGGTCTCACTCAAGCCTCAGACTGCAGAAAGAGGGTATAACACCACATTCCCTTTCTCCCCAGCTCAGCTTCCAGTCACTCAGACAAGCTTCAAAGGAACCCGCTCTGGCCTGGCTACCTCTAGTCCTTAAATACTGCTTTCAGCGATTTCCTGTTTCCTGATTAATACTATCTTCTGCGAGACAAGGGAGCACTTCTTGATTGCTTGGCAACAGTGTCAATGTTCTTCTCCTAGCCTCATCTCTGAGCCCATCTCTCCCCCGCCCCCCATTATAACATCAATCGCTGTTTTTGCAATTTGAGCCAGACAGCAAAAAAGTAGCAAAATAACTGAGCCCCTTTTGGCTGGGCATACTTGGCTAGTGGGTTGCAATTCAATCAATATTGCAATTCAATCAATTCAGTTCATCTTATGCTTGCATATATATTCCCATTTCAGCTACCAGTTAAATGGCAGCTAATGCTCAAATACCATAACTTTCTTAAACAGGATTCCACACTTCCTTTCTCTCTAGGATTTACATATCAAATAAGCTTGGTTTAACGGATAGACTGCAAAGGCAGAGATTACAACTGCTATCCTGGAAATCCCAAGACCTTTAAATCAGTCCGTTTCTTATTTGTAATACAATAACCAATGATTAATGTTTTGCAAACCAAATCAGTCATATGAAACAAGTTGCATGGAAATGTGGCAATCTCAAATTACGATTTAAGATGTCTTCAGTAGGATGGTCAAACGTGAAAGCAATTACAGTGGCAAGCAAAAACAAATTCCAGATGATTCACGGCTGAACCACCATGGCCATGTTTGGACATAGCGCAAAGGTTTCGCTTTAGCGAGTTGTGAAGAAGTTGAGGCTCCTCTTGGGTTTGCATGCTCCCACCCTAGTACTTCAGAAGCTTTCGCTTCCATTTTTAGTTAACAGGCTTCCCATGTCGTCTGAACTGGGATTTGTGATTAATATTAGGTATGGTTAGTTTAAATGGCAGCCAGGTTGGTCACCAGTACATCTAGGGGTGAGCATATTACCCCAACATTAAAATCACTCCACTGGCTGCCGATTAGTTTCCGGACAAAGTACAAAGTGTTGGTCATTACCATTAAAGCCCTAAATGGTTTGGGTCCAGGTTACTTGCGGGATCGCCTTCTCCCATACAGTCCGCCCCCCCACACTCAGGTCCTCTGGGGAGAATTTACTTCAGTCAGCCAAGACTAGGCTGACATCAGTTTCCCAGAGGACCTTTTCTTCCGTCGCCCCTGGATTATGGAACGGCCTGCTGGAGGAGATTCGTAATATTAACTCCCTCTGTGATTTTAAGGCAGCTTTGAAGACTAGCCTTTTCCGGCAGGCCTACCCAGATTAATGTAAAATCCAGAATTTTAAAGATGTGTTGATTCTTGTACTAATGTTGTTCCCTGCCTCGATCCAAAGGGAGAGGCGGGTAGGAAATTATTATTATTATTATTATTATTATTATTATTATTATTATTATTATTATAATAATATAAACCTGCTTCAGAAACCAGGGTTTTAAATTGGCTTAATTTAACTAATAGTTAATATTAACTACAGTTTGTTGCTTCAGATGACACGAAAACTGTGGTTATCTAAAGGTAGAGAATAAATGGGAAATACCCATCATATACAGAAAGAGACAGAAATAATGATAAGACAGTTCTTCACACTTCTTTCACTTTTGTGTGTGACTATTACAGATGTAAAATTTCTGGACAATTTGAGGCCATGGAAAAAAAAAACAGAAATTTTGGGAAAATTTAAAATAAACAACACTTTTTTTTAAAGCACTCTTTATAACTCTAAAGTCAGTTGTTGCTTTAAGACAGCCTTTCCCAATCTGGTGCCCTCCAAATATTTTGGAATCCAGCTCCCATCAGTCTGAGTCAGGCAGCTGGGTTCTGCAGCCCAAAATATACAGAGGGCACCATATTGGGGAGTGCTGCTTTGGAAACAGAAAGGATGCTTTATTTTCCTAAAGTTATTTTATGCATAACTTAGTTCTCACAGAAAAGTATCATTATATTTTAAAACTTTTAAAAGTAAACTCAGTAAATTTGTAATTATTGTCTGAACTGATTAGAACATTAAATGACTGCTAGAACATCAGAAACACAAAACTCTATAGAACAAAACCCAAACTGTCAAGAATGCACATTTACTGTCATATCAGTAAAATATACCTTAGCTCAATAATTTTAATAAGGAATTAAAAATAACTATACTGGGAATCTTACAGAGATTAAAAAAACATTTTCCCCCATGGCTTCATTATTTCCAGACGTTTTACATCTCTACTCTTCCTATAAATTAATTTAGGAAAGAAATACGTTATACTAAGTAGTCATCCTTCTTGCTTCTTCTCGTTCTATTATTTAGTGAACTACTTACTTTGGGGGGGGGGGGGGAATCGGACGCAGATCCGATTCCAAATTGCCACAAAAGCTAAAGGCTCAAGACTGACTTTTGGAGCTGCGTTAAACTCAATGCACTTGTTTTTTGAGAAAGAAGTTTGGAAGGGAGTTCCCTTAAGAAGCTGAATTATGCTGAAGTAAAATAAGGAATAGAGAAATAGCTGTTTGGTGGGCTGATGGAAACAGGGAAACAAGGCATGGATGGGTGCCATTTTCATATTTTCTGTTACATAAGACATGCTCCTCATTTTGGATTGTTGGCCACTCTCATTTGTTTATGGTTGGCCATGCCTCATGCATAGGATTGCATTTTAAGCTAAAAAAAATCTTTCTAGCAATGTCCAACATAGCAAGTAGTTTGGGAATCTACTTGTTAAATCACATGGATACTAAAAGGGTGTCTTGAAGAATAATGCATTGGAAAGTGAATTATTTAACAACCAGTTGATCCACATTGTTCTTCATACATATCCATATCTTCACCCACATAATTTTCTCTGAAATAGCAGTTTTGCTATGAAGTGTCATTCTTGCAACTCCTTCTTACACTTGACTCATTTTCCGTTGTTTTTTTGCTCAGAAAAGGAATGTCTTAAAAAAATTCTCAGAAAGGCCAAAAGCTATGACAGTTTTTCTGTTGCAAAAGTGTGGGAGAATATAGGAATTAGAAGCTGTGTCTGTACTGAATAATATTTTCCCTATTTCTTTCCAGTCGACTCCACTGTTCCTTTTTACTCTGCTTCCGATGGTCATTTCCTATATTATCACTCTGTTTTATCTCCTCTGCCTATCTTGGCTGAGCTCTGCAACCACATAAGCACAGAACAACAATTCTATCTAGTCTGTGTCTATGTGAATGTAACTTTAGAAACAGAAACTGAAAGTCAAGATCTTTCAAGAAGCAAGGGTTGGTAGTTAGGATGGGCAGAGCCATTTTCTTGAGATGAAAAACTAAATGAGTGCCCATATTTCATAGAAAAATCAATGTATGTGAAGGCTGCAGAGCCACGACTTCATTTTATGATATTGTAAGTTTAGCATATTTATGATGAGTATTGTACTGATTATATTTCTTTAAATTAGAGAAATGTAGTATTTCATTGATATGGTGTTTTTTTAAATAATAATAATACAATTTTTATTTTAAAAATCCAATTTTTAATTATTTTTTAAAAAAATGATTTTTATCCACCCTGTGCCCTCCAGATATCATCATAACTTGGAAGACTTTTTTGTCTGAGAGACTGGAAGATTTGGGACATTTCCTGTGGAAGGAGGCCATTTTTTCTGATTCTTCTTTCCCCATGCAGGCCTCTGAAAATCTGCACCATGGGACTAGGGGACCCTCTGGAACAGAGTGTGGGGTAGTGCAGGGAGCTGTATAGCAAATCACTGAAAATCACCTCCTCTCTTTCTCTAGCATGAGCCTCCACTGGATTGCAGTCCATTCTGCAAATAGAAGGAGCCCTTCGGATCACAGATGCAGCCTGTCTAAATATAAAGCTATGGTTCTTATTACTTCCTAAGGATCTCCAAATGTTTATTAGCATAAACGCACACTAAAAGTATGTCTATAAGTTTTAAAAAATCACCTAAAATTATTGATTTGGTAGGTATTCATACAAACTCTCACACAAATCGACTTCATGGATACCACCCTGACCAAACTGTTCGTTCCGAAATGCTTCTCTTCTTCTAAGTCCAGTAGCATATCTGCATCACCTCCACACAGGCACCTTGCCTTTGATTTTCAACCCATGTTTCTAGTATATTTGTAATGAATGGTATGAAGATGATATCATATCACAAAAGATGTAAGCTCTGTTGCCAGCTGTTTTCATATACTGCTTAGCATAAAATTTATGCCACGTCCTGACTGCATAACCATCCAATCTTGCTGGTTATTTCATAAGAATTAGTGCAGAAATATGAAACACAAACTGTTAGGCCAAATACAATTCTCATCTTCTGAAGCCAGCCTCTCAACGTTTCTTCCAGGTAATGTGCCCTCTCCAGAATGCCAGAAGTGCTACAAATCCAATATGCTTATATTGTAACACACTACACTGTGCATATGTTATAAAATCTTCAGATAAGCCACCAAACTGAATTTTCTACCTGTTGTCGTGGTATCTATAGGGATGATGCTGCAAAACATCTTGCAGGAAACGTTCCATCAGGCTAGTTGTACCCGTACGATTCCTACAGTAAGTGGCAAAATGTCTATGCTGGGAGCTGAACACATGCTAAAATGGGAAAGAAAAAGATATTCCGTATTACAATTAACTATCCAAACTTTACTACAGATTTCATTACAATGGTGACCACAACTAAGAAATAAGGAAAGAAAGCAGCAGGAGGTTCTGGTTATCTGAATTCCTTCCCCCATCCCCTGCTGCCAAGGCCTAGGAACGTTCTCCACAACACAAATGTTTTGCACCTTCAGGTAGGGCATGATGTACTACTCCCACCAACAGTTCCAGGGCACAGGGGCTTCTTGCCTAAGCGTTCTACTAGCCACACGTGGGTTCTATTATTATTATTATTAGTATTAGTATTAGTATTAGTATCCCACCTTTTGCCCAATGCTGGGCCTCAAGGCGGCCTTACAAAGTTTAAAATATACACGGCGGGGGGGGAGGGAAACAAAACCATAAACAATTAAAAAATACACAACAAAATTATAAGACATTAACATAGATGGAGGGGCAGGAGAGAAGGCGGCACGCCATACAGCTTCTCTTAAGCCCAGCCTGAGGACTGTGGTGGCAATAACATCAGTGAGATGTAGGGAGGGGCCAAAGGGGATTTGGGCACCTAAATCATTTGTTTTGATTCTATTCATTTTCTCAAACCACACTTTTCTCAAGTCACAATTAAGCTGATGTGAGACACAATCTGGCCGTCTCTGATACAGGTATATTAACATCAACCAACATCTTTAGTACAAGAAGCCTTCAAGTTGAAAATAAAAATGAAACCGCATGCATGAAACAAATGTTCCCATTCTTTATTTTCAAACTTTCAGATCCATCCCTTCAACACATGAGGTTCCAAGGACGTGAATTGGAATCAAGTCCTTACTTTCATACCTGTTCAAGATTACTGTAGTGTACATGGCAACAGTTGCAATAGCCTTGCCTGTTCTGCATAACAGGTAGTCCAGACCCAGCCAATTCTGGTCCTTGTATGCTTAAATGGAATAAATAAATATAATTAGTCTAATATAATTAGACAGAAAGAGAAAGAGGTAAATTAAGACATAACATTGAGGGCTGCTATAAAGACAAGATTCATTTTACTTTTCCCACTCTCAAACAAAATTCACTAGGAGTCAATGAACATTGTGTGGGAGTAGGAAACCTGAAATGTGTAGGTTTCCCTTAAATTTGGCATGCAGTATGAAAACAAACATAGTGCACAATCCTACGCATGTTTACACACAAAAAAGTGCTACATCTCCCTGCATCCTTCAAGTCAGCCATGCTGGCTGTGGCATGTTCAGAATTGTAAGGCTGTTTTCTATTTAAAAGTGCAAAGAAGTGCACCTTTAATCACAAACACTATCTATTTGTACAGTCCTTCATAACTAATTCTCAATTAATAAACACGAGTACAAAATAAGAGTTGTTATCCTTTAACAATACTTTGTGGAAGGTTTGCAGTTAAGTGCAGGCCTGTCTCCAGTGGGAATCATGAAAGGGAACTGTCTCCCCTTTTTGCCTTCCCTGAGAAATATTCATTCCTTTCTTAGAGGAGTGAAAATGGTATTGTTCTAAACCATTACACTTTCTAGATGGTTAATCATTAAAAATATTATTTGGATAATTTGGGGGAAAATAAAGCACTAATGTTTCTGACTGACTACTCTGAAGAATGTATACACTTTTCAGTGTTGTGCGCTGGTAATATTTCAATATATTTTACAGCTATACTACATTATTCATACTTGTCAGGGACTGCAAAAAACCAAGCAAAGAACTTGGTATTATAGTCTCTGAAAATTAATTCCCAACAATCAGTTATTGGTGCTGGTCAATACACTAGGCCATTAAGATGCTTCTAATACGATTTTTAAAATGAAAACAGATTAAATTAATCCTTCAATATTTCCTAGGATAGGATTGTCAAAGAAGTATATTTGAAATGCAGACCAGGAAAATTTCATAGCCATGGAGGGCCTGGGGTGGGGCTTCCAAAGTATTGCAGAGAGGTCAGCCTTACTGGGGAAACGCTTCGAGAAATATTCATTCTTGGCTGAACACAACCATTCCTTTTTTTTCCCCTGATTGCCAGGGCAGTCATGGCTTATACATGCAAATGAAATTAATCATATCAACAATCACATCCACTGTTCCTTCCACCATCAAATTTTAGCCAACTCTTTTGGGGCTAACTAAATCAACCACTCCTGCCCCTCCCCCACCATACTCCTAAAACATTGTAAAACAGGAGTTGGACCTTCAACAAAATTTTGCACTGTGGAGTGCTCCCGTTCACTGTTCCAGCCAATCAGCCATGCCCTTCTTCATGATGTCCCATTCTATTTCCTTCCTCCCAGTTTTCTGTTCTCACCTCTCACATATTAAGCTGTTTTGTGGGTTTCCCTACTTAGGGTTTGGGGCTGTCTTAATTCTGAAGGGCGGTTGGTTCTTTTTTTGTACTTCTGCAAAACACAGGGTCTACTGAGCCTGCTCATACCTCTCTCTAGTGCATAGGTGATGCTATTTTGGCTACTTAAGAGTCAACATCCACACCTGAACACCAGAAATATAGGGAATGCTTATTAGATAGGAAAAACGTCTCTCATTTTCTGTGAGAAGAGATTTTAAGATCAGCTTTACTTGATCATCTCTCTGATCAATTTGACCTAAGACTGTTTTACATTCACATTGGTTTACAGGAATTCCGCTGCTCACAGCATGATGAGCCTATCTACCACCCACTCAATCCTAGGACACACCCTGTAAGTGAAGATGTTTGCCTAGGAAGGGTTGCCACTTCCCAGCATGGGAGACACCAGGGGAAAAGGCGGGGGAATGGGGGGTTGGGTTACTAATTTGGCTTCATAAAATAATGGGGTGACGTTCATTCAAGATTTTACTGAAGGATGGAACAGTTTATTAGCCCAGCTGGTTATGGTTATCAATATACATATGCATAATACATAGGCATACCCATGGGGTTATGGGTTGTGTTCCCCACCTCCCCGAATATCCTGGAATACTATCTTGGAATACTATATGGCTCGGGTCCAGGTTATTTGAAAGAATGTATTCTCCCTTATGAGCCTGCCCGTGCTTTGAGATCTTCTGGAGAAGCCCTTCTTTCAGTCCCACCATCTTCACAGGCGTGCTTGGTGGGAACATGGGAGAGGGCCTTCTCGGTGGCTGCTCCAGTGCTCTGGAACTCTCTTCCTGGGGAAGCTAGGCTGGCTCCCTCCTTGATGGGCTTTCGGAAGCAGGCAAAAACTTTTTTTGTTCCAGCAGGCCTTTGGAGAATTATCTGGCCCTCCATCTATGTTAATGTCTTATAATTTTGATGTGTATTTTAAACGTTTATGTTTCCCCCCCACCCAATGTTTGTTTTAAACTTTGTAAGGCCGCCTTGAGGCCCAGCATTGGGCAAAAGGCGGGATACAAATAATAATAATAATAATAATAATAATAATAATAATAATACTGAAGCCTGCATGGGATTCTTTTATCAGCTACTGCAAGTTCTGGGTGAGAAATCTGAGCATTAATTTAACAGATACATTTACAAATTGGAAATACTAGTTTATAGAAAGCAAACCAGGGAAGCGGAACATGTGCCCCTCGAGATGTTGTTGGGCTACAACCCCATCATCTATCACCATTGGCTGTAGCTGACAGAAGCTGCAGTCCAACAGTATCTGGAGGACCACACTCCTGATGTAAAAATATAAAGAACACAGCTTCATTTTAATTCCACATCTATCTAACTTACCTACTACTGCTTTCCTGCCGTAAGGAGCCTTCATTACCTTGCCTTTCTTTACCTGTAAAGAAAGAAATATATAATAGAGGAGATATATAATAGAAAGAAATCCATCAAGAAATACACTTCCTTCCCATATTCCATTTATTACCTGCCAGGGCAGTAAAGATACGTTTCAAGCAAATGCTGATGCTTTGATTGTGTGTTTCTCCCTCTGAATAAGATTTGCTTACCTTGTGCTGAAGCAGCGGAGGCTTCATCAGCTTGTTTATTCCGATCAAACATCTGAAAAATAAAATCAATGCAAGCAAAAGCTGAACATACACCAAGGAACTTCGAAGTTTGCTCAAAATATTGTTCCAGATTATATTAAAATTGCCTCCAAATTATTGCCAAATTTAAAATAAATTGCATTTTGGATTAGGAATAGGGCTTGCTCTCTGCCAAGATCTACTTTTATTAAGAATCTGCAGACTTTCACTGCCCTGAGATATTACTGTTTTAGGGGTAGCTTTCAGCAAGAAGAGATTAGGAAGAGTCAAGTAACAATTGATTTGTATTTACGTCAACATGATAGGAATGGAGGTGGCTCATTAGTTGAGGCATTAACTGGTTAGAGTACCCCAGCAAGGAACAAAGTGACTCAGAAACTTGGTTCTGACCTTGAGGGAGTATGGTAAAGGACAGCTCAAGGAGTAGACTGCTTTTAACTAACGTTCCTGCTTCAGTGCTCTAAGGCCTCCAAATCCAAACCATTGTTGAACAAGATACGATCTAAAAAGTCCCATATATTTGGGCATAACATATAAATAATATATATTGCAATGGATGGGCAATATATCACTATAGGATCATATCAATTGTTCTAATAGGATTTGAAAGAAGGCACAAAGGGCGTAATCCTATGTATGTTTAGACAGAAAAAACTCCTACAACTCCCAGCATTCCCCAGCCACCCATGCAGTGTCCAAGAATGAATGCTGGGATTTGTAGGGCTTGTTTCTGTCTAAACATGCATAGGATTGCGCTCTAAGGTTTTTTTTCCTGGTGTAAATGGTTATAATTACTTCTTGAACATTGTCTCTGCAGGCACCATCTCTAGGTCAGTGATGGGGAGTATCTAAACGACAATGCCTTGGAAGGACATCAGTTCAAAAGCCTGCAGCATTGCTGCTGCAAGGCTAAACCAATAAAGTTAGATGGGGCAGGACAGAGCGTGGGCGGTCTGGCCGGAAAAGTCTGCCCTCTGCCCCGCATTCCCGTGCTTTCCCTTCAACAACAACAAAAAACTCAGCCTCTCTCTAGTAGCCGATTGGAACTTTTCACAACACACACTGAATAACCCAAAGCAACGGTACAAGTCACCATGAATCAGCACTTTGAAAATGTGCAGTTTTGGGGGTGAAATCCCGATGTGGTTGTGACTTTGCGGCCATGTCATTTAAACAACAGTGCCACTGCACAGCCTCTACAGGCCTAATCAAGCGTACAGACAACCCCCTGGACCCTGATGCAGTGCTCCCCATTACTACCAGATCTCACAGTAATACAAGAATGGCTTGAAACTTTCCCATCTTGGTCTGATAATGCTTATACTGAAATTGTATGCACTTTCAAAAGCCTAACCTTCTTATCTGCCTTTGCATCCGCATGAAAAGCGAACTTCAGACACCATATCTCGGAGAAGAGATTGTTTTCTGAGCAGGACCCTCATCTGTTTTCATGCTTACTG
The DNA here is from genome assembly GCF_023053635.1 of Elgaria multicarinata webbii. Taxonomy (NCBI): domain Eukaryota; kingdom Metazoa; phylum Chordata; class Lepidosauria; order Squamata; family Anguidae; genus Elgaria; species Elgaria multicarinata. Next base: position 22,616,985 of record NC_086172.1, read on the forward strand.
ACAACCTGTAAATAAATTTCAAGCTTCAGATATTTTTGGCCCTCAAGAAATGCATATATTCTGCAAGCAAAATCCCAACATAAAACTAAATAAATTTGAAAGCAACTTTAAAAACACTGGATACAACCCTGTGTAATATTTTATTATCTTGTCATTTAAATCTTCATGTTTATAGAATAGTAGACATGAACTTGCACAGCAACCAACACAAAGCACTTTAATGCTAACAGCATCTCAGAAAAGTAGATAAATATGATCTATACTTTACATGTGGAGAAGATCAGTATTTTCTTTTAGCTTATGCTGTGAAGCACCATGGCAGTTTATACTCACTGTGCTGTACAATACAGTGCTAAAATGACTAATATGATCTCGTTCAGTTAACTAACATGATTGTCAATATAAAACAAAAATTCTTTATATAGGTTGAGCATAGCTAAGTTTCAACTCACGTTATTGATTTTTTTTAAATAATTAATTTCTTATTATTGTGTAAAATTAGTGTGCAAAAATAGATTAAAATTTAGATATGGGGACTAGTGGTACACAATATTGGTGAGCAAGAAATATAAATGCCCATCATAACCTGGAAGTTTTAAGCATGTTTATACCAAACCATAATTTATTAGATACAATTCAATTTGCACTGACAGGGGGAAAAAAAGGACTCATTTGCTAGCTGTAGTAAGAAGAATGATTCCATTTGATCTGCAGTTACACACACTGGACTAAAATTTGCCTTCTTTCTTAGTTTTACTGTCTGCATCATTATTTGTACGTAGAGTACAAAGATTCTGGAGCACTTACAAGACAAATTTCTGCTTCAGCAAAATTCCTCCTGTTTCATTTTAAAAGCTATGAACACAGGCTCAATCTAAACATGAGGGCAGAAAACCAGTTCTGTCCCGATCTTATATGAAGTGGGCCCCACATTTTAAGAGCAAAAAGGGCACAGGCTTCCCTCCTCTCATGATCTAACTCCCCACACTTTGTTGCCTGAACTGCCCCACTCCAGTTGGGTTCCAATACTTGAGAGAATGGAGACAGGGATGCCACAGGAGAAAGGATGGTTCAACTCCTCTTACCCACATGCCTCGCTTTGCTCTTAAAAATAATCTCCCACTCCTCTCCCTAAACATAACTGCGACAGACACACCTGGGTTTAAAATGAGCAGGCTTGCTGCGATCACATATCAGTGGTAGTAATATAACCTGGTTTCACATTATAAAGATGCCAAACAGCGTATTAGTTTCATTCATCTCTGAGCAAAATTAATAAAAGCTGGAAACACATATAATTTAATAAATACAAAATAGGCAAAGACACTGCTTTGACAAAACACGCATTGAATGTCCACATCCAACAGAGCAGCCATGCACATTTTTTTCAGGAAGTGCGCAATTTCAGACAGGGGTTATGTTACAGAACAGACCTATACAGCTTGTAATTCACCATGCCAAATCCAGCCTACCAGAACCATCATCATTCTCCCCTCCAATTGTTTGGGTGGGGCTTTAGAAGCAAGAATGGGCCACATGAGAATTAAGGGGTGGTTTCTACATACTCAGGGGAATCCTTAGATATGCAGAAATATATACGATTGCAAACTAGAAGAAAAAAGTGTTTTAAAAAAACCCAAATGCCTTGATAAAGTCCTCTGAAATTTTGTATATTTCTGAGTGACCCTTTTTTTTTTTTTGCTATAATATGTCATACAAAGACCATGAGGAAGACATAGTCAAACCACGTTGGGTACTTTTCATAACAGAAATGACTGTTTTTCTAGCACCAGCTTGAGACACATCTCTTCCTTCGCTGTCCCCTTTTGTAACTCACCACACTCCTGTTCTCTTCTGTTAAAGAATATATACACCAACTCTAGTCAGACATCACTGATTGAATATAAAAGGGCGGCTAACACCGGCTGGCCTTAACATGGACACGTCAGGCCAGCCCAAAGTCACCTTTTGTGCCATACAAGCCTGCATTTCGCTCGATGTGACTCAGTCACACACACCATTTCCCCCATGTGCCAAAGGCAGGTTCCTGCCAGTGTCTACCCACAGCATTCATCACCGTCCTGCCCAGGCCTCACCGAGAGGGTCAACCTGTGTCCAGGCGACACTATTTCACCTTGTTCAACCAATATTGTGATTCCCAGTTTTGGGGAGGAAGACACACACAAAAGGACTCCAACAAAGGAACTTGCACATCAGCGGGGATGCTGGGCTGGAACGCTGCTGCCCGACATGCCAGTTTTCGCTGAGGAGAGAGGGTGGGGGCATTTTGTTTATTTGGGTCCTGGGAAGTATTCAGTCAGGGAGTCTGCACTGAAGCGGCAAGGCCCGGGCAGGCAATGGCCTTGCTGAGGGAGAACTGGGCCTCCACAAAGCGACTCCCACGTTGAAAATTAGGAGGAGGAACCCTGCCATGTTTCAGGGAGACACACACGGGTTGGAGTCAGAGAAGCCATTGGCAGGCCGGCCGGCAGGCCGTGTTATTTCAGGCGCAGGCTTCTCCCAGAGCCCCGTGGCCCTGGCTGGCCACCCCTGAGAGCCCCGTGGCTCGGAGAGGGAGAGGCTCTTGGAAGTACCGCTCACAAGCAGACGCACCGGGGTGGGTCGGTAGGTGACTCGGGCGGGCCGCGCAGCTATTAGAAAACATTCGGCCTTGGGAAGCTCACTCCCGTCTTCTCCGCCCGCCCGCCCCTCTTTCCACCTCGGGCAGAACAGCAACCACCGAACTCTTGGGGGCCAACTTTCCCAGCAGTCGTTAAAGGGGGGGGGGGTTGGTTGAGTGAGTGTGTGTGTGTGTGCGCGCGCGTTCCGGAAGCAGCCGAGAAACCCCGCCCCCCGCACGCACGCGCACAAGGAAAGCGGCAGCTTCCGCGTAACCTACGCGCCCTTCCTTCTATTTCATTTGCGCCGCCGCCTCGAGCGCTTGAACCCCTGCTCTGCCTGCGTGTCTCTCTTACCTCCATTGCGTTTCCCACCCCCGCCCCCGCTTTCAGTGCTACTCAAAGTGTCAAAAGGCACAGTCACCGCTTCCTCTTCCGGGTTATCAGAGAGCCGACCTTTCGCGGACGTTCCTAGAGAGGCCCGGCGCGGGCCCGGCGCGGAGACGTCACGGCCGTTGCGGCGCGGGAGCGCGCATTGCAGAGTTCTAGCTGCGGGTGGGTGGGAAGACAGCTCAGAGGCACGGACGGGGCGCAGCGCCCCCTGGGAAAGAGCGCAGGCAAGTGCAGGGGGGGCTTCCCCGCGCAATCTCCGCCCCTCCCGCAACTGTAGGCCCAGGCGGGATGGCAGCTTCCAAAACACTGAGCTTTGCACACTCTGGTATGTTGAGCCATTGGCCATGGCGGCTCGGGAGGATGGGTGTTGTTGTTGTTGTTATTATTATTATTACATTAATATCCTGCCTTTTTTCCTCCAAGGAACCCAAGGCGACGTACATAGTCTTCCTCACCATTTTATCCTCACAACAACAACCCTGTGAGGTAGGTTGGGCTGAGAGTCTGTGACTGGCCCAAAGTCACCCAGTGGGTTTCCATGGCCGAGTGGGGACTAGAACCCGGATCTCCCGACTCCCAGTCCAACACTTTAGCCACTGCACCACACTGGCTCTCTACACCCATCTGGAGGGCACCAGGCTGGGGTTTGCACGGCTGGGCAGCCTCCTGCTCCCCATGTACCTACTTGCTCTCCAGTGGAAGCATAGGACGGTGAATCCGCTCTTGGTTTCAGCCAGAACTCTAAAGGAGCCATTGAAGGTACTGAATGCAACCCCCAAAATAGGTTCAGCATGTTGGAGAGCTCCTTTAGAGTTCTGGTTGAAACCCAGTGCGAATCTACTGACCCATTGATATTGGAGCCACCAGCCTCCACTGTTTTTTGGGAATTTTAACCATTCTCATTCAATTTAATAGAAAAGAAATTGCTTTCGAAAAGAAATTCAAAGGAGAAGAAATTTCGAAGAAATCCTCATGGGTTTGAGAGTCCTTGTGCACACCTTACTTATGAGATGGCTGAGGAGTGTGTGCGAGTGTCACATCTTTCATTGTACAAATATCTCTCTCACAGCCTGTAGCCTCCTTGGCTTCCTGCACTTCCTGCCCAGGAGGAGACAACATGAATATGTTCTTCCCATAGGACCTTTTCAGATCAGGAAGTGCAGGCAGCCTGGGAGACTACAGAGCAATGGTGAAATGCACAATAGAAAGAAAAATGCAGACAGTACCCCCAGCCAGCTCATAGTCAAAAACACCACCAACATACATTCAAAATGAATTCTAAAATGCCCTGAGAGTGAGGCAGAAAAATGGAAGCCTCTTTCATGGGGGGGGGGGAACTTTCAGGAAATTGGAGGGCAGATTTTGGCACAGCATTAGCTCAACCTTTTTCCTGGAGCTGAATGCAACACTACCCCTGCCCTCACACTTGTTATTGGGCTTTCAAGGAAGGAGCAGTGTTGCCAGCACCTGCATTAGAGACAAGAAATGCAATATATGGAAGAACATAGAAAAAGTGCTGAAGCTTGTAAACAGCCCAGAGAGATTTGGCTATGGGGCAGTATAGAAATGAAATGAAATAAATAATAGGACTGAGCCAAAATTTCTCAAAATACATCTTTCTCAGAAAAATGGGAATTTTTCTTTTCTTACCCCCTAGAAATAAAACAAAACAAAAAATAGGGTGTTTTACAACCATGGTGACGCTTACATGTGAGAAATTATTGGAGAATTTCTCCTCCCCCCGGAGAAATTCAGAGAAATTGTCATCATCGTCCCGCAATTTCTCTGCCCACAAATAGGGTGGAGGAATTTGAGAGGCCACTTGTGCACAGCTCTAGTCCAAATCTTGGTTTCTGCATAAGGTGCTCTCACGTATGATATCTCCAGGGCAACATAAGGGAATAATGCTCTGGAGGGAATTTCTACTAAAAAATAACCTTGATGGTATTGCAAGCTGAAACACCTGCTGGAAAAAAAAACCCCTAAAAGATGTGTTCGTTTCATGTCTAGTTTAAAGCTCATTTTTACACAAGACGCCAGGCTAATGCCAAAGGCCCACTGGACCTGCTTCTCTTCACTTCTACAACCTGTTTTTTTACCTGCGTCTTGCTCTGGTCCTGACAACAATGGTGCCTTGAAGGCTGTTCCTTATTCAGGCTGTGGAAATTGAGAACTAGGAGCAAACGTCAGCCTTCTTTGCTTCTCTGGGCTGCAGAAGAGACACACAATGCATACAATGAGCTTTTCAGCAGCTATTGCCCAGCTTCCCAGTCTTGAGTTGCACACCGATTTTAAGGAACTAGTTCACCTCTATGCTATTTGCATGCGTGCTTTCAGTTCTGGTTAGTCCCAGCCCCTGTCTTGATGGTGGTGATTTGGCGCCGTGAGGCGCCTGGCTCCCGCACTTGCGTTCCTTCCCAGCATCTGCATGGGAAAGAACATAAATGCCGCTGACGGGGAAAAGAATGAGGGAGCAGGAACGAGGCAACCAGGAGGACGGGGAGATCAGGACTTTTTTTATTATTATTTTCCACAGGGCACAGGGCTCTCCTGAGCTCCCCCCCACTTCCCTGTCCAGTCCATGGTGACCAATCAGGGGGCGCCATGGGCTGTGACAAGCCTCCAATGCCAAAAAAGTTGCAGTTAGTGCCCGACTTTTTTTCAGCGGAGTTTCTGGGGTTTGCCCCCAGATGGTTTCGCAATGGCAGCCCTGTCCTGTAGATGAACTGCCACTACTGCGAAGCCGCCCCGGGGCAAACCCTTCGTGCAGACGTGCCCCCAGAGTAGATTCCCCCCTCTTTTCCCTTCTAACTGTACGGAATGCTTGGCAGGTACTTAAATCTGCTGGGAAACTAGTGGAAATGTGAGAGGCAATAAAAAGGGAGAAACTGAGATCTTGGCATTTCTGTCATGGATGCCTGGCTGAACTGACTGGTCCTAATGGTAGGATTGACTATCCATACTTGCAGAAGCCATTTAGCATGAAGAGAAGGCAGTCTGTTTTTCCTGACCTAAAGGCACTGCATAACCCAGGAACATGCCGACTGCTTCCCCACCCACAGAGGCTTGCGCAGTCAAAGTGCTCATCTTTTCTGTTTGGTGGTGTTCATAAGTCCTGCGGGAATAGCAGCTAAAAGGGAAAATGTGAAAGACGGGCTCTTTGGATGAAATTTGTTTTGGCATTTGTAAGATCAGGCTTGGCGAGGGAGGATTTGTTGGCTGTTTCCATTCCTCTTTTCCTCTAAGGGTCTCAGTGCCATGTTTGCCTCACAAGAACCTTATAAAGTAGGTTTGGCTGAGAAAAAACGACCTACTCAAGGTCATTGATTCATAGTTGAGCCTGCGTTGGCATTATCCATTCCCAGCACTAGCAACTGCACCATAGTTGCTCGCTCTCTCAAAAGGATGAAAGCAGAAAGTCAGGTAAAAACACATACGGTTGAGAAAGTCCTGCCTAGCAGCTTTCATAGAATCATAGAGTAGGAAGAGGCCTATAAGGCCATTGAGTCCAACTCCCTGCTTAATGCAGGAATCTACCTTTAAAGTGCAGTGATGGCCAAAATTGTGGACACTTTTTGAAATGTTCATGTTTTGCAACTTTGCATGCTTATAGAAAATGTTCTGTTTCACAAAATTCAAATATTTATATATCAATTGAAAGAGAATTTAATGCTGAATTCAATACAAAAAAACCGAATGCAAATATCTACAGTACAAAAAAGGTCATGCTTACTTTAGTGTAAAAACAAACACAGGTGTGATTGAGGGAAGAAGTGGATTGGAATTGCAAACTCTACTGTATGGCAGTAACTGCGATACATCATGTTTCAAGTTGGAGAAAGTCAGTTTTGCTGTTTGTTCTATAACTGAAGTGCAATTGGAGATTGTGCAAGTATTTATTATTGTTGTTGTTGTTATTATTATTATTTATTGCATTTGTATACTGCCCCATAGCTTAAGCTCTCTGGGCGGTTTACATATTTGAAGTATTTCTCAAATTAAAAGTGTATGTACATACATCATAAATAGAGCAATGGCACCAAAGAAAAGAGTAGGTTGGACACCCAGGAAAAGGAGCAGGATTGTTGTATTACGTGAATCAGGTCTTTCAATTGATATATAAACATTTGAATTTCGTGAAACAGAACATTTTCTATAAGCATGCAAAGTTGCAAAACATGAAAATTTCAAAAAGCGTCCACAATTTTGGCCAACACTGTATACTGAAAGATGGCTGCCCAGCTGCATCTTGAAGGCCTCTGGTGTGGGAGATCCCACAACCTCCCTAGGCAAGTGGTTCCATTGTCATCCTGGTCTAACAGTCAGGAAGTTTTTCCTGATGTCCAGCTGGAATCTGGCTTCCTGTAACTTGAGCACATTATTCCGTGTCCTGCACTTTAGGATGATCAAGAAGAGATCCTGGCTTTCCTCTATGTGACAACCTTTCAGGTATTTGAAGAATGCTATCATGTCTCCCCTCAGTCTTCTGTTCTCCAGGCTAAACAGGCCTAATTCTTTCAGTCTCTCCTTATATGGCTTTGTTTCCAGACCCCTGATCATCCTCGTTGCCCTCCTCTGAACACCCTCCAGCTTGTCTGCATCCTTCTTGAAGTATGGTACCCAGAACTGGATGCAGTACTCAAGATGAGGCCTAAAGAGTACCGAATAGAAGGGAACCAGTACCTCACGTGTTTTGGAAGCTATACTGTACTTCTATTAATGCAGCCCAAAATAGCATTTGCTTTTTTCGCAGCCACATCACACACTTGACTTATATTCAGCTTGTGATCTACAACGATTCCAAGATCCTTCTTGCTTGAAGAATTGCTGAGCCAAGTATCCCCCATCTTGTAACTGTGGATTGGTTTCTTTTTCAATACTGTTGTCCCTCAAGGGGGTGAAAGACTCGCTACCCCGGCGCGTTAATATCTAATCAAACGCGAGGCTGGAGAATGCTCTTAATCGTTTATACTTCCGATACTGCAGTATGGGGGTGCTCTCCAGTTCTACAAAATGGAGGCACACCGAACAAAGGAATCTTACAGTATATATATATGCTCTGATTACACAGGGGGCGTTAATTTCTTTCTAACCCCTTGATTGGTCAGGGCAGGGTTAGCAAGTTAAGTTAAGTGCACAATCTCAATGAGTCATAGGTTACATGCAATGCTCCATTGGTTGAAAGATTTCTCTTTGTCTGCTAGCACATAATGTCCACCATTAAGGAATGAAAACCTGGCATGCAGCCACCTGCAGCCACCCTTTGGCAGAGAAGCCATCTTTAACCCTTGGCACATTACATTCTTTCACAAGATGAAATCCCTCCCTGCCGCTATCAATACCATTGTTAGAATAAGGAAGTAATTTAATCAGTGTGCCACAATGGTCTCATCTGAACACTGCAGGCAGGGAACTACCTCAGGGATATAAGCCTCAATCCAACAGCAGCCTTGAGCATCGCCACATTAAGGGAAATTACGTTGTTTACCCAGGGCTTTTCTGGTTATTTGGTGCAATTGTTATGGGTTGCATTACACAAAATGAGAAGGGCGACAGTGGGTTTGAATTGACTACTTACCCTCCAGTCAGTTCCATTGAGTTCTATTGGGACAGTGCCATCTAGTGGTGGAAGATTCTGCTGTTTCCTGGCTATTACCACTTTAAAAGTGATTTTTTTTTTTAATCCCGGAATTTCTAGAGGATTCCACGAGAGATGTCCTGGTTGCTGATGGCGTCATGAAATCGCCCCAAAATTTCCATATGTAGCCAATCAGGAGTGTGCAATAAATTACTCATTTAGACTTGGATTTTTTGGTCTCAATCCACTATTTAGAATTTTGATTTCTGCTCAACACTGTAGGTCACAGATGATTTTGTACAGCATTGTTTAAGAATTCATGGATAAAATGGGAGGAGGTGTGGAGTTAAGGCGAGTCCCTCATTTGGATCTACATTATTACACAAGTAGCTTGTATCATATACTCAGACCCGTGGATCGGCTGTTCTAGCTGCTACAGTAAAAACTACTGTGGCAAACTAGCTGCTACAGTATAGGTCCACAGCCCTGCTCCAACTGGAAGTTAAACTGTGTGTTGTGAAACTCCACAGCAGAAAAATAAGCAAGCCTTAACTGCAATGGAAAACAAAATGGCAGAAGATAAGGGGAGATCTATAGGGCATAATCCAGCCAGAGAAAAGTACTTTGCATTATGTTATTTTAATGGGGAAAATGTAAAAATGCGTAAGCCTTGCATTGTTTGTGGGACTTAAAAGTGCATAACCGTTCTGGATGTTGCCCTTCATGTGTAGCACTATGCGTTCGAACCCACAAAGAAGCACAAAAAACTTGCAGGAACAAAGGGATAAATAAATTGGGTTGGAAGACAGTTGTAATGGACGGGCAGGGATTACCTGGACCTGTTTTTAGCATGTCTCAATAAATAAATCTAGGAGCTTTTGGCTTTATAGTGTGAGCATTGATGTAATTTTATAGTAAGTGGATTGGCTAGAATCTTGTATTTCACCGGATGCTCTATTTCTCCTCCATCCTGTGCATGCATCAATGTGCATTTCTCCATGGTAGAATGTACTGTAATATTATTCCATGCTTTCTAAAGGATACGTGGGTTTATAAAACCATCTAGCAGATGTTCCAAGACTTTTTAAATGGTTTCCAGCTGAGTTAATGTTGCAAAGCCTGTTCCTTCAAAGTAAGGCTTATCAATAAATTATCAACATTTCTCTTCCTTGCACTTGGTCTATTTTGGTCACAGCATGGCAATGTAACAAGAAGGAACTGGCACTGTGGTTCTCTGTGTGTTACCCATTATGGAAATAAGTAAATTTCAGGTTGCAGGGCCCTTATGCTAAAAAGAAAATTTATTTGTGGCACAACTGTCACCTTCCATCTTCTTAACAGAACATATTGGGCATTTTTCTTGCCTCATAAACACCAGGGTGTCGTGTGTGTCCCCCCCCCCAGATATACAATAAAAAAAAGGATAGGTGGTACAAAAAGTAGGGCATGAGGGAAGCATTTTTAAAAAGTGCAATTATTAGGCCAGATCTTATGGCTATAAGGAAGATAATTTTCTGCCACCTGAATAGGGACTTTGTATTTTGAGAGATCATTCCTTCCATCCATCCAGTCATACTACACAATTTGGCTTCAAATTACGTTTTTATCTAGTGCACCGCCTAAAATTAATTGTCAGCTTTGCTAGTATATAGGCAGACTCATTTCTATTTATATCTGCTCTCTGACTACCAGGAACCTGTGTGTTTCATCCAGAACAAGAAACTGTTTTGAGTTACAGCCTGCTTTTATGTTATATTCAGAAATGGGAGTCAAGCATTGCTTCTTTGTCCCAGAAAGCATTACTAGGTGTTTTCTGAGACCTGCAACACTTACCAATGATTGATTCTTTCAGTTTGTAATCTCCATTTTGAAACTGGGTCTCATGGCCACTATGTCTGGCCTATTTTTATTTTTATGTCTCTGTTTATTCCTCCATACCCAGCTTTTTTTTAAATCATTTAGCCTGATGAAGATTTCAAGAAAAGTCGAAAGTTTGCCCAATCTTTTGTACCATTTTTGTTTGACCTAATAAGGTATTGACAGGGAAATCTGAAAAGTCCTGTCATTTCTGTCTAAAGTAAAAGTACAAAAGCATCCCAGAATCAGAATCACTGACACTCTATCCTTCCCCCTCCAAGAAGGGAAGCCAGAAAATAATTGGCAATCCCCAGAGCTGTCCCAGACTTTCGCCCGCACTCACTCCTAGCCCCTCACAGCCAGGGCCAGTGCTACCATAGAGGCCACTCACGCGGCCACCTAGAGTGCCAAGCTAAGAGGGGCGCCAGGAGCAGCACAGCACTCTCACACGTTGGCTGTGAGCTGGCCTTGCCCGAGGATCCAGCTGGGCGTGGGCGGGCGAGATGGCGCCTCATGCCCACCTAGCCTAAGCAAAGCCAGGGACGCTGGGTGGGGCTCCACGTTTGGACTTCCGCTCGGAAGCTGCAATGTGGAGCCGCCCCACCCCCACCCCAGCGTCCCTGGCTTTGCTTTGGCTGGGCGGGCGCGGGGTGCCATCTCGCCCGCCCAAGTGGGCAAGATGGCACCCTGTGTCTGTGTGTGTGTGTGTGTGTGAGAGAGAGAGAGAGAGAATGTATGGGTGAATGGGGTGCATGGGGTCTTTGAATGAATGCATGTGTTCATGCGTGTGTTTGGAGTGAATGATGCTGAGTGTGTGTGTGTGCGCATGTGTGTGAGTTGGGGATGATTTGGAGGTGATATTCCTATTAAATAATGCATTTTAGACCCATAGATGTTCCTTTCGAATTTGTTTGCTGTAATTGGCATGACATTTTTTTGCACTTTAAAATAAATTTAGCAGTTTCAAATTTTGTGCTTCTTATTTTTTCTACAAAACATATGTTGGCATTTCTTTTGTGGGGGGGAGTAGCTAACTTTGCCTAGGGTACAAATAGTCTGGCACCGGCTCTGCTCACAGCACTTGTTACTTTCTCCTGAAATTCCCATCTGAAAGCCTTGTATTTTTAAGGTCAGCTGCATATTACCCAGACAAGAAGACCCCTGATTGGGGTATTTTGGAAGGGTCAGAACATATTCGGGACTTCCCATTTGCCCTTGGGGCGAACAAAATGTAACACTTGTACCAATCATTGCTGCAGTAATGGAAATATTGTTTAGGTAAGAATGGTTTCATTTAAGGAACATGTATAACATGTATGGTACTTGCAATCAATAAAGGAGGGGAGGGGAGGAAGTATGAGTTCATCAGAGCCACTTTGAACGTATAAAAGTTTGCTGTGCGTGGGCTGTAGTCAGAGAGTTCAGCTTTCGGCTTGCTGGAGCTGAGCTTTCTCCAACACGTGTAGTTCTGAATAAAGACCTGCCTGGACTTTGTTCCCTTCTCTACTGGATCGGGGAATTTCCCTAACAGTGTATTGCCCAATTGTGGATTTTGGATTCACATCTCCACCCCACGCCCCCAGGAACCAACATCTTGTTGTTGTTTCATTTAAACAGCAGAATTTCTCTTACTTCTGTTTTTAAAACTGAGTGCAAAATGGCCTCCTGAAATTTCCCATCATTTTTGCAAGCAGTGAAATTGAGGGTACCATATTGTCAAATATTCTTTGAGGAAAGGAGAACTTCTCCACCAGTTTCTTGGAATGTGAGGCTGGCATTAGTAGTAATACCTGCACAGCTCCTTTCTTTTCCCCCGTTAGGTAGTGGTTTGTTATTTTTTGTTATATTTTGTTATTTTTTGTTTGTTATTTTTTGTTAACACAGCTCTAGGACTTTGTACAGGAAAATAGCTGCTGCTGCAAGAAACGGAAGACACTGTTCAGAGAACTGAGGAATTTCAGCTGAGCTCAGCTATATATTACTTCTATTTACATTTATAGTTCTGCTTATTGCCTAACCTTTGGCCTGAAACTCATACCATCAAAGCAAGTACTGGTCTTAGGATAATGCTGCAGAAAAGAGAGCAGTCTGTTTCATTGAGCTGCTCAGATTCTAGGACTCGGCAGCTAGAAGAGCCTGGACCTAGGAAACGAAGGGGTGTGCACGTGTAAAAAATAAGCTGGGAAAAAGCACACTTACTCATGAGTAAGGGAACCCCTTCTCACACGTTCACTCCCGTGTTGTTTATTACTTTGAGCTAAATCTGTTGCTGGGGTAGACATATGCACGCACGCACACTGAAATCAATAAAATGTTCACTTTTGTAACTTCTACAGATATGTAAAGGGCTGTAGTTCAATTGCTGGGGCTTGTTTTTCATTATCTAACGCTTTTCCTGTCTGCCAGCTGTCATTTACTAAAGAAGCTACACCTTGAGGATGTTCCAAAAACATATTCACAGCAATGGTATTTATTTCTTTTTAGAGGTCAAATGAAAACATTTCTGGCATTTATAAACTGTTTTTAAGATGCAAGAGAGGAATGAAGTTGGGGATTTTTTTAAAAAAAAAAACTTTGTTTTTAATCTTACAGGGTTCAGAAGGCCATCTGTTGCACAAACTGTGTCTGGGGAGAATTACCACATAGACCAGCCCTTCAGCTGATGTACATTGGCCTAGCTCCATTTACAGCGTCTTAGGGCTTGTTACACATACAGAGAAAACACGCCAGTTTCAATTAAGGGAGGAAAAACCAACAGCTCCATAAATCAGTATGAAACCTTGATTTGTGAATTGATGCTAGGACTTCAAATGCCAACAAATAAATGCTTAGGATGAGATATACCAGCTACTATGCTAATGTAATGTTAGGAACCATATAATTGCACTGGTGTCACGCAAGACCTGGTTAGACCTATAATTTGCTTAAATTGTAAAATCCTTATCCATATTTTCTTTCTTTCATATTTGATTCTAATTTTATTTATTTATTTATTTATTTATTTATTACATTTTTATACCGCCCAATAGCCGAAGCTCTCTGGGTGGTTCACAAAAATTAAAACCATAATAAAACAACCAACAGGTTAAAAGGTGTGCATATGTGTGTGTGTGTTTTCTTCTGTCCAAAATCATATTAGCTATGCATTTTGAATGATATTTTGTGGAAATGTCAGATATTCTGATACTACTTTTTTGCATGAATGTTATATTTATTTACATCAGGGGCAGGCAATCTTTTGGGGTTTGTGGGCACATTTGCCAGTTTGATAAATTATTCTGGGCACCACCACAAAATGGATGCCGTGGGAGGCGGGGCTAGTCACAAGGGACAAATAACCTGCCCAAAAGACATTCCAAGGAAGAGGTGGAGTCTAAGCCCCCACAAACTAAAGTACACCTTTGAACCTACAGTTTTCAGCCCCAGCAGAAACTTATTTCACATAAGGCAAACTTTTGCTCTGCCCCACTACTCTTCTGCTAGTCAACCCATTCCTCCTGAACTCTGTTCAAATATTTTCTTTAAAGGTGAATCCTACTTGCTGAATACCTGGTACTTACAAAAAATGCATTTAAGGGAGATTTTTTTTCTAAGTCCTGGAATGCACCTGAGCATGTGGGGACTTATTTCCACGCCAATATACTTGGGGTAAGGAGCCAACCAGCTCATTGGGATTAAATGGCTCAAATCCAGGTATTTCATTTTAACCAGTTTGCTGATCAGGCTGTCAATGACCTACTTCTGATTTTTAGATGGGAGATCTGTAAGTAGGTATCCTGTCGTCGTCGTCGTCCCCTCAGCCAGCATAATGAGAAATGCATTTTTGTGCATATTTTGATCCAAAATGACAGTTTATGTGCTAGACCATCAGCAGCATTGATCATAGATTAGGCAACATATCAGTCTTGAAAATAATGAGTTGCATTAATGGAATCAGAGGTTGGGAGTGGACACAGCTCACTGACCCACATTGCCTCTGTCAGATGTTTTAGATTACTTGGCATTAGACGGAGCCAAGGATGGTGTCACCCAAATCCTCGAATTGTCTATTTAACAGAAAGTTACACTGCTAATAGTTATTTCTGTTTCACTCAGAATGCTGACCCAAAGCTTTCGTGGTCAGGCTGGAAAGAGGAAAATAATCTTTTCCTTGCAGCAAGTGTATTAGTGCTGTGTTTACTTTACAGGTTATGGATCAGTACAGAGTTGTTAAAGCAGCAGAACAGATTTAATTTTCTACTATAAGAGGCTACCCAGATGCCATTCGTTCTCCTAGGTAAGTAAATTTAATGCACGTTTCTTTTATTGACAGCACAATCCAGTGCATGTTTATTCAGAAGCATGAACTTCCTCGTTCAAGGGGACTTCCTCCCTAACAAGGGTATTTATTAAGGTTACGATCTTGTGGATTCTGCCAAGTCTGAGTAAACATGGATAGGACTGAGGACTGGGGCTGCTGATTAGTCCTCCCTCCATTGAAACGAAAGCAAAACACTTCAATCCTAGACATGTCTACTCAGACGTAAGGGTCAATGGGGATTCCTCCCAGGTAAACGTGTACAGGATTGCAGCCTACAGATATCAGTGCATTTGCACCCTTTCCTCCCTTCCATTCCCTCCTCATTATCTCCTTTACTGTCATCACCTAAACTCCTCAGGACATCGGTTTCTGTATTTTGCTTATGTTACTTTGTAAAATGCTATAATCTCATTACTGGAACCTCATCATTGGCCCTTCTCTCTATTTTTGAGGACACACAAAATCAGTTGTCACCCAAAAGCCTATTATTATTATTATTATTATTATTATTATTATTATTATTATTATTATTATTAGCTAGAATGGTTATGGCAGCCTTCCCCAATTTAAATGTATTGGACTACAAAACTCTTCATCCCCAGCCAGTATGCCATTGGACCTGCTGTTGGAGATGATGGGAGGTTTAGTTCAACACATTTGGAGGTGCCAGGTTGGAGAAGGCTGGGTTCTCACAATAGTGAAAAGCAAAAATAGAGTATACTGTGAACGGATTTAAAAAACAAAAATCTGCCCTTGCTGGGAAAGCTACTGTAACATAATCAGTTGATAAGAGGGATGATTAAGCAGGATTTGTTCTTGGAAACCCGGTTTCCTTTCATTACATACATTGATGGTTCTCAACTATTTACAGAACCCATGATAAATAATGTCACACGGACTGCGCTTGTTGTATACAGTTGATTTTTTGTTTTGTTTTTATATCATTGTCATTTTGAATTTCTCAAATGAAAAACTGTTTGGCAACCTGATCCTATTCCATTCTCTTTGAGAGTGTTAACAAGCATGTGGATAGTAATGAACTGGTAGACATTGGCCTCATCTACACCAAACAGGATATTGCACTATGAAAGCGGTATATAAAAGGCAGGAGCCACACCAAGCAGGATATAGTGGTATGAAAACAGTATATAGTATGTGGCCTTAGCTAGACCTAAGGTTTATCCCAGGGTTGTCCCTGCCTGCTCCCATGATACCCTGTGTGTCATTTTCATGAACAGGGATGACCCCGGGACGATCCCGGGATAAACCTTAGGTCTAGCTAAGGCCCATGTCAATGGGTCCCAACAGTTGTCAGTGCACTTCAGTACTGCTATAAAGCAGTAGTGTGGCTCCTGCCTTTTATATACCGCTTCCATAGTGCAATACCCTAAACTGTTTGGGGCCACGTTACTTGAAGGAACGCCTCCTCCCATATGTGCCTGCCCGGACCTTAAGATCATCCACAGGGGTCCTTCTCCATGAGCCCCTGCCAAAGGAAGTGAGGCTACTAGGAGGAGGGCTTTCTCTGCTGTGGCACCCCAGTTGTGGAACGAGCTCCCCAGAGAGGTTCACCTGGCACTTACATTGTTTTCTTTCCGCCACCAGCTTTTTATTTTCTCAGTATTTTAACACCTAATTTAACTTAAATTTAAACCTTGCTGTTTTAATCTCATATTTTAACCTATATTAATTTTTGCTGTGTGGTTTTATCCTGGTTGTGCATTTTATACTGTATTTTGTATTTGTGTTTTAAATTTGTTGGTTGTTTTTATGCTCTTCGTGGTTTTCATTTTTGTGAACCACCCAGAGAGCTTCAGCTATTGGGCGGTATAAAAATGAAATAAATAAATAAATAAATAAATAAATAAATAAATATCCTGCTTGGTGTAGATGAGGCCATTGTTTACTCAGACTTCCAAAACGTGACAAAGACTTCCACCAAAGACTCCTGAGCAAACATAACAGTCAAGGGCTATGAGGAGAGATCCCCTTCTGAAGAGGAAACTAGTACAAGAACAGGAAGCAGAAAGTAGGAATACATGGTTAACTCTCACAATGGAGGGATGTAAGGAATGAGGTCCCATAAGGATTTGTATTGGGATCCATGTTTTTTATTAGTTCGTAAATGATTTGGAGTTAGGGGTGAGCATTGATGAGGCCAAGTTTGCTGGTGACACTAAATTATTTAGAACAATAATGCTTCGAACAAGAAGCAATAGCGAAGAGCTCTAAAAAGATTTCTCTGACCTGTGGGAACGGGCATCAAAATGGCAAATATGATTCAATGTAAATAAATGTAAAGCGATGCACACTGGAGCAAAAATCTCAACTTCAGATATATGCTGATGGGTTCTGAACTGGCAGTGACTGACCAGGAAAGGGAATTTGGAGTTATGGTAGGTAGATCAATGAAGATATAGAGCTTTATCACACCAGCGTTATACTGTGCAATCACTGCGAATTGCGTGCAAAGGACTCTGAAGTTTTCCAGCTCATAATCTGCTTTTATTGTGAAGTACTCTGAAGTTTTCCAGTTTATAATCTGCTTTGATTGTGAAGTACTCCCAGGCATCCTGCTTTAATTGTGCTATAAAGGGGAAAGAATCGAGGTATTTTGCTAGTAGTTTTGGAGCAAATCATTTGTTGTTTTCCGAGCGGCCTCTGGGGTGCAGGAGCAGGATTTGATACGTTTAAAGAAAATTTAAACAAATGCTTACATCTGCATAAGCTTTAAAGATAAAGACATCAAAATTGGCACAGTAATAGATATTAAGGAGAGCTTTAAGCATACCAAATTTGAATCGGATTGGGACATCCGTTGATTTTTTTAATGATTTTTTTACATTTCCCCCTTTAAACCCTTTGCAAAGGATCTTAGGAGTGCTGCCGCCCAGGGTGTGATTTAACAACGACAATAACAACGACTCCAGCTTAGCATTGTAGGGGATAATTCGAGGGAAACAGATACGTGGAATGAAGCTCATAGATCCAGTGCTCAGTGGCTAGAAAAAAGAGGAATTCTGTGTTGCAGGGTGTTATGAAGGAATCAAAAATAAAATTGCCAATATCATTATGAGTTTATACTACAAATCTATGGTGCACCCACACTTGGTACACTGTGTACAGTTCCGGTCACTGTCCCTCAAAAAGGATATTGAGAGCTGGGAAAAGGCTGCCAAAATGATCATCACACCCTTACAACAAAGGACTGTTCAGCTTAGGAAGAAAGACAAATCATCTTATGGAAGGCTTCTGAGATTCCTATGCCTTGCCAGGCTGAAGCCGGCAAGGCGGGAGGAGCAGTAGAAGCGATTTTGCCTCCCCGTCCTCCAATATTTGCATTTTTGGATAGGCAAGCTTTTAATTCCATCTAGTGAGGGTGCTTCAAAGAGGGAGGGAAGGAGGCTGGAGGAGGCTCAGGATAAATCATATCCAAGTCTCTCTCGTCCCCACCCCACCCACCAGACCACCCCCTTTCCACCCCTCTCTGATGTTGATTTCCTGACCTTGGGGAGACAGTTGGATCAATTCTTTTTTGCACTGGCTGCGAGAGGTCAGGGCCAGAACTCTGACTCCCTCTTCTGAGGTCAGAGCGTTGTATCTGACCTTGGAGGGAGGAATCCAATCCTATGGTCCCTGGGAGGCTCACCCAAAGGCCCTAAGATTGCTCTCTCCAGTATGGGGGTGGACGGACATGATAGAGATGTAAAAAATTATGCAAGTTTTGGAGAATGTGGATAGGGAGACATTTTCCCTCTTTCATAATACTAGAATCTGGGGTCATGCCATGAAGCTGATTGGTGGGAGATTTAGGACAGATAAAAGGAAGCACTTTTTCACACAGTGCGTAGCTGAACTGTGGAATTCACTACCACAGGATGTAGTGATGGCTGCCAACTTGGATGGATTTATAATGGGATTACACAGATTTATTTATTCATTTTATTACATTTATATACCGCCCCACAGCCGACGCTCTGTGTAATAGAGGCGAAGGCTATCAATGGCATACTAGCACCCATATTCCTCAGTACTAGTTGCTGGGGAACATGAGTGGGAGGGTGCTTTTGCACGCATGTCCTGCTTGTGAGCTTCCCAGAGGTATCTGGTTGACCCACATGAAAAAAGGACTAGAAAGACCTTTGGTTTGATTCAGCAGGGCTCCAGTTATGTTCTTCCAATAGCTGTTGTTGTGGCTGTGGCAACTCTTTGTGGTCCCTTGCTGGCCGGTATCTTATGCAAGAGAGCAGAGTAGAACTGGACCACTCTTCCCTTGCTCGTTCTCTCCATGGTTTTTTTGTAGATGATCATTTCATTTTGTAATAAATCTACAGTTTTATTTATCTTTATATATGAATTTATCTTCCCTGAAACCCAAGGCGGCATTGCATGGGGGTTCCCAGGCGGACTCCCATCCAGACACTGTCCAGTCCCAGATCCGCTTAGCTTCAGCAAAATGGTTGCTTCATGTGCCTTCAGACAATGACGGATATGGGGGATCTGATTGTTTTTTCTCTAGCTAATGCATCAGTTGCAGGCAAATCAATATTTTTCAGTAATAAACTGAAATGATTTACTATTGGAGAAATACAATCCATCCCCCAAAACTAGCATAGCTCATACTGACCCTGTGCAGTTGACATGCCAAGCCACAGTGGTTAAGCATTTTGAGCTAAATATTATGGCTTAGCATGTTGTGTGTGTTGGAATCCTGGAACGGATCCTGGTTATGTTTCCATTGATTTGCTAATTGCTGAGGAGCTGGAAGAAACAGAAGACTCAGCAGAAAACTTAAAGGTCAACTTTACACCTGGACATTGATGTCATAATTGAATAATTGGTAAACTGATTGTCTTCAATTAAGGGTTGCAAGAAGTTGTATCATTGTACAGGTAGTCTATAAAAGTAAATGTATTTCCATGTACATGTATCACTCAGAATCACTCAGAGATGTATCAGAGCTGTATTGACTGACCATGTGTAAGTATTTGTTATCTGTGATTGCCATAACTAAATTATATTTTTATATGCCAGTAAAGGTTTGTTTAAACCAATTCAAATCTCAGTCTTAATCTGTGTCTTTGCTGACTTGGCTGGAAACCGCTGTAATACTCTGCTACAAAGTTATTGGCCAGAAGCCTAGTCTGTGCAATAACTAATGAGGTTGGAAAATCTCCCATAAACCTCAATCATATAAAACCTCAACAGTGTGAACCATTCCTAACCATAGTGGCTACATAGCCACACTTAATTTGCTGCAAAAGGGTTAGCGGCCTAGCCTTGGCTTAGTGTGTCCTCTGAACAGGCCCACTGCTTGGTGTATCATGTGCATGGTGGTTACATATGTGAAATGGGGTCTTTTTGACTGGTGCCTGTGGCAGCATTTGTAATGAATAACACACACTGCTCCACCCCACCCCGTACGTTGGTGCCATTTTGAAAATTGCAAACATATTTTAATACTTAGCATTTTACAGCACTTCCAAATGTGCAAAGCACAGGTTATCTATCCAGCAAGTCTTCTTATATTCTTAGGAATGACATTGATGTGGAGTTTCTCTACGTTGCTTTGTTCCTATGTGTTTGGTGCCTGATCCTCTCCAGGTGTTTTGAACTACTAGTCCCATTATTATTATTATTTATTTATTTATTTATTTATTTATATAGCACCATCAATGTACATGGTGCTGTACAGAGTAAAATAGTAAATAGCAAGACCCTGCTGCATAGGCTTACATTCTAATAAAATCATAATAAAACAATAAGGAGGGGAAGAGAATGCAAACAGGCACAGGGTAGGGTAAACAGGCACAGGGTAGGGTAAAACTAACAGTAACCATCAGCCCTGGCACTCCAACGCATGGGAGCCTTGCAGGATCCTAGGCAGATGACTCCAGAGGCTGCAATCCTTGGGTTACTTACCAGAAACACAGGGCATGTTGCAATCAGTGGAACTAATTAGAATGAGCAGTCTGAGTGGAGCCTGGCTTCAGCCAAGGGCACATGTTTGGAGGACAGCTGTGATGCTATAATAATTGAAGCAAGAGTCTCCGGGGCTACTTTTGCCTATCCATAATTGTTAGTGTTCTCTAACATTCCAACATCCACCCAACCCCATCCAATTGCCTGCTCTGCCAAGGCAGAAAGTGGAAATCAAAAAATAACTTTCTCCTGAGCTAAACAACAACAAAAAGGCAATTCATCGGTGGTTTGACCAGCCAAAACAGGACTTTTCGTAGGCCTAAACATTTGCCCTGGAATGACATGAGAACTGAAAGCAGGTATGTTTGCACTGTTTTGGCTAGTACCATGTGTCTTCGCATTGAACCATTCAGCAGAGCTGAGATTTGGCTGCAGAACTATTTGGCCTTTAGAAATCTGATTTTTTTTCCGTAGCACCTACAGCGGACATCAGCTTGCCAGCTTGTCGTACTAAAATAGGCTGAAGCCAGCCTGCAATAACCTGCAGAAGGAATAAATTTATTTATTACATTTATATACTGCCCCATAGCTGAAGCTCTGTGGGCAGCTTACAAAAAAACTGATTTATAAAGGGATTTCTCCTCCAGAGGTGTTTCTATCACTAATTCCCCCAAAAGAAAGTGGAAGCTGGTCAGAACTCTGGGTTAAGGAAACCTCAAATTTGCACTGGGGTGGGTGGGTGGATTTATACAATTTAAGTATATTTGCATGTGCTGTCTTGCAAATTATAGACTTGGTGCAGAAATGAAACTTACAAGGGAATTCTCCAGACTTTGCCTTGGGCTTGAAATACATGTGTCAAAATAACAAAACGATCTTACACAGTACTAAAATTTGCAGAACATCAGAACTGGAAATGCCACAATCATGAGAACAATGCAGGCTAACCTTAAGAATAGTTCTGCTGTTGCTCTCAAGCCAGGCTTCTATGAGTTTTGGAAGTAGTGTATTGGTGGTGGGCATGTGTGTGTGTTAAGAGTTGGGACAGAACGTTGTCTGTGGAAGATGAGAGACCACCCAAGCCAGCCTTGCCCAACTTTCAGATGTTTTGGACTACAACTCCCATCAGCACTAACCATGCTGGCTGGAACTAATGGGGATTGTAATCCAAAATATCTGGAGGGACCCAAGTTGAGCAAGGCTCACCTAAAGTATGTCTTCTGAAGCAAATTTTTATACAGTTCACTGAAAGGGGGTTATTTGGTCACAGAGGACTCAAAAGTCGCATTCGGAGAACACAATAGTCAACCATGTGTTAATAGTTAACTCCACAGATGACCATTATCATGTCGTCTTGGGAGTCATCAGTGGAGTTGGCTATTAAGACATGGTTGACTATTGGCCACCCCCTCTTTGGCCTTGCCACCGAGTAACAGCGTTGGTTCCCATGAGAATCCCCCCTTGTGCCAGGTCCCCCCTGCACTGTCATGACCTGGTGCAAAGTGGGATTCTCATGGGATATGTGGCTCCCTGCGTGTCCCCAGCGATATGCATGTCCTGTCCCTGGGTGGGTCGGGGCGCCATGGTTGCCATCCTCCCCCCTCCACCAGCGATCCATTCAGATATGGGGTCAGGGGGGATGGCAGGATCCATCCCTCCAAACCCACATACAAATGGATAACGGGGTGGCTGAAGCATCTCTCCTGCTTGTGACAGCTACAGGAGACATCCTTGCGCCGCTACCCACCTCTTCTCCACAAAGAATGGGCGGGACGTGCACTTCCCTGGGAGTGCATGGGGTGCCACTGCTCACAGTGCCCCCTCCCCACAGGGACAGCACTTCCCATGAGAATCCCCCCCTGACAGTCAGGGGACCCATCACAAAGGGAGATTCTCATGGGAACCAGCACACTATATGGTGGAGAGGGCAGAGGGCAGAGGGGGTGGGGTGGGCAATAGTTAACCATGTGTTACTCACCAACTCCATGGATGACTCTTTAGGGGGCACGCCCAACACGACATGATAATAGTTATCTGTGGAGTTGACTATTAACACATAGTTGACTATTATGTTGTCCGAACATGGCCTATGTTGGTTTTCTGGAGTATATTTCAGCAGCATTAAGCAAGCAGCAGTGAAAGTGGAATTTAAAAACAACAGACTGAAAGACGTATTTGTGTAGCCTGGTCTGTTTATGTTAGAAGATGATGTGAAAGCAGCGCCATGACATTGTATGATTAAACACAAATTTGATTAGGAAAATGGTCTAACAGAACTGACGTATCCAATTAGGAGAGCCCTGAGACTTCTTCTGTTTCAAGGATGCCATCTGTAACTTTGGATAGACTATCTAGGAACATTCCTTACATTCTGAGTCACTGTATACGTGGGTGGGTGGGTGGGTTGTGGAGGATAATCCTCGTTATTTGTTGCCGTGTTGTATCAACAAAGAGATAAGACTTCAATATTTTCACATAACGTCTTGGGCTAGATCCTTGGTCAAACCAACACAGAACTTATTTTTTTCTAGCCAACAGAGACAGGAATATAATTGGAAAGATTGCTTTGCATGCGTTTATAGCAGATAGTATGTACCAATATGTAGTGCAATCCAATATGTATTTACTCAGAAGACATATACAGGACTTATGCATAGGATTGCATTGTTATGATTTTGTGTGCTTTTTTTCCTATATTATTATTTTGTTATGACCTATGGTCTAGAAAAATAGAATTTATTCTCCATTCATTCATCAATAAACAACAACAAAAAACCAATCATGTTCTATGGTTGTGCTTCCTAGACCAGGAGTGGGCAGAAGGAAGGTTGAAATCCATTGGTAGATCTCTGGATGGTTGCAGTAGATTAATAAAAAGGGGGTTATAGAATCACAGAATCATAGAATAGCAGAGTTGGAAGGGGCCTACAAGGTCATTGAGTCCAACCCCCTGCTCAATGCAGGAATCCACTCTAAAGCATCCCTGACAGATGCTTGTCCAGCTGCCTCTTGAAGGCCTCTAGAGTAGGAGAGCCCACAATCTCCTAGGTAACTGGTTCCATTGTTGTACTGCTCTAACAGTCAGGAAGTTTTTCCTGATGTCCAGCTGGAATCTGGCTTCCTTTGAGCCCGTTACTCCGTGTCCTGCACTCTGGGAGGATAGAGAAGAGATCCTGGCCCTCCTCTGTGTGACAACCTTTTAAGCATTTGAAGAGTGCTCTCATGTCTCCCCTCAATCTTCTCTTCTCCAGGCTAAACAGTTCTTTCAGTCTCTCTTCACAGGGCTTTGTTTCCAGACCCCTGATCATCCTGGCTGCCCTCCTCTGAACACGCTCCAGCTTGTCTGCATCCTTCTTGAATTGTGGAGCCCAGAACTGGACGCAATACTCTATGATTCCCAATTGTTTAACAATAGCAACAAAAACCATTTTTAAAAAATGTAAACCAGGCTGCTAAAATGAAGCAGCCTTTTGCTTGAGTGTTGTTCAGTTTTGGGACTGAAAACAAATTCCTAGGCTCCGAAGGTGTCCAGAGGCGCGCTGTTCTCTATTTCTAAGTGTATGTCTTTTGCACCTGACTCCAATTGGTGGATCTTGGTGTTCTAGTAAAAAACCAATTGTAAATCTGAAAAGCCTGCCTAGCCCATCCTAGGCTCAAATGAGATGGTTCTCTGCAGCCAGCAAACTCCTGATAATATCTGCTTTCAGCCAGTATTAAAAAGCAATTTATTCTGTGATTTGGCAGAAAGAGCTGGCTACAGAGTCCTGCTCACACATGCCGTTCATCATACATGCTGTAAGAAAATATGAACAAGCAATAATAATAGTACTTGTATTGCACATTCTGGGGTGGGGGGTCTTCATGGCGTCGGGTTGGTGCTGCCTCCCTCTCCAACCCCATGCTTTCCTTCTCCCAGAGTGGTGTTGGCTAATCCCAATGCCAAGGAGGGAACGTGGGGTTTCTGGATAGCCATCTGGGTGCTGGAGCTGCCCCTGCCCTCTTCCTGGTGGATGTTGACCAATCGCCAGTCGCCTTCCACCAGGCACCGCCCCCCAGATTGGCCCCGGAGTAACGTCAGACAGCAGAAACTCTGTATTGCTGTTGCTCCGATTGAAACAGTTGGGGTAAATCCCTGATTTTTTCAAACTGCAGCAATGCGGGAAAGCGCCACGATGGCTGCAAAGCTGCAGCTGCGTTGTCTAAAAGGCATGTCTTCCGAACTCAGTGCACGGCTCAGTAGGCTTAGCTTTGTACCCACCCTGCAACCTCTACTGCATGTCACAGCTTTTAGGGTGGGTATGAAACCACCCCGCTGTAACCCACACCTGATTTGAACACCACGCCAACTTGTGCTGTGTCTGCATCGCAAAGGATTATGCAAATGACTGTCCCCTCCACAATCACATGAACCCCGTGATATTAAGCGTCTAATTAATTACAACTCCAAGGCCCTTTTGATACATACTATTGCCAAGTCAAGTATCCCCTATCTTATATCTGTGCATTTTATTTCTTTTTCCTAAATGGGCTCATCTACACCAAGCAGGCTATTCCACTATGAAAGCGGTATATAAAAGGCAGGAGCCACACTACTGCTTTATAGTGGTACTGAAGTGCACTGACAACTGTTGGGGCCCATTGACACATACTAAATACCGCTTTCGTACCACTTTCATAGTGCAATATCCTGCTTTGCGTCGATGTGTCATGGGCTCCAACAGTTATCAGTGCACTTCAATACCGCTATAAAGCAGTAGTGTGGCTCCTGCCTTTTATATACCGCTTTCATAGTGGAATAGCCTGCTTGGTGTAGATGAGCCCAGTGAAGGACTTAGTACTTCTCTCTGTTAAAATTCATTCTGCTATTTTCTGCCCCATCTTCTAGCCTATCAAGATCATTTGGGGTTTTGTTTCTGGCCCCTAAGGTCCTGGCTATCCCACCCAATCTGCAAATTTGATAAGCGTCCCCCCCCCCGCCCCGTTTGAACCTCTCTTCCCATTGGGTTTTCCTGCTATACAATCCTGAAGCCCAAGGAGTTAACGTTTTGATGCTGCTCTGCTGTCGGCAGATTGACATGTTTTCTGGGCTGCTTCAAAAGTGTTGTTGAAAACAGTATCATTTTTCATTTCTTGCAACTGCCTCCCCCAACGTAAGTTTAAATTCTACAGCAGTGATGTCACACGTTTAAGATATCCCCATCGGTTTAGTATAATTTCAGTAAAAAAGGGAAAATAAAGACTAATGTTCTGATTGAGCAATCTAATAGCTTCAGTGTTTAAATGACACAATTTTTTCTCAAGGGGGAAGATGCCCTGATTAATTTGTGTGTGGAAAGCAGGCATTCTTCATTTGAATGTATAACCATAACTGAATCCAAGCGGACAGTCCATCCTTGAATCAACAGGTGTTTTAAATAACAGCATAAGTCAAAATATTCCTTTATCTCAAGTATACCCTCAAGTGCATGTAGAAATATGTGGGCAGAGTCTTACCATGGTACTGCCGCCAAAATAATAACATCTGTACCTTTAAGAGGGAAAACAAAAGCTTTCCTGTTGGTTTCCTAAAACTTCTGTATTAAATTTAATTATTTGTTTGTAAATTGTTTAGGGGGCAAAGAAAATTTAGGTAGGGGCTGGTCCCTCTATCTCCTCTCCCCCTCCCCGCTGCACCCACCCATCATGGCCTGTTCAGAAATAAGCCCCAAGGCAACAGCTTTCAGGCATGCAAAGTGTTGGCTCAAATTGGGCTGTGCCAATTCAGATGGCTGCTAGGTGCTCATACAAATTCTCTGCACATAGAAAACTAGAGTATTAAGGGAAGGCTAGGTTAGACTCCTTCTCCCTGATATTTATTTTTCTATCCGCAGGGAAAATATTTTTATATAGAGCAGCATTCAGACGTACGAAGCCCCATCTAAAATTTAAAGTGTCACAGTTCAGACACAGATTTGCCTCTTCATTTGCTGTCCCCCAGGCTTTTGCGCCGCAATCCTATACACGCTTACCTGGAAGTAAGCCCCACTGAACACAATGAGTCTTACTTCTAAGTAGACAAGCAGAGGATTGCATCCTTAGTTTAAAAAAGGGCTCAGAGCTTTACCACACCAGCGTTATACTGTGCAATCACTGTGAATTGCATGCAAAGAACTCCAAAGTTTTCCAGCTTATAATCTGCTTTGACTGAGAAGTACTCCCATGCATCCTGCTTTAATTGTGCTATAAAGGGAAAAGAATCGAGGTATTTAGCTACTAGTTTTCAAGGGAATCATTTGTCGTTTTCCAAGCGGCCACTGGGGGCACAGGATCATGTTTAAAGAAAAATTAAACAAATGCTTACATCTGCATAAGTTTTAAAGATAAAGACATCAAAATTGGCACAGTAATAGATATTAAGGAGAGCTTTAAGCATACCAAATTTGAATCGGATTGGGTCATCCGTTGATTTTTTTAATGATTTTTTTTACATTTCCCTCCTTAAACCCTTTTCCTGGTATGCGAAGGATCTTAGGAGCGCTGCCACCCGGGGTGTGATTTAGCTAACAATGGAGACAGCTTAGCGCTGTCGGGGATAATTCGAGGGAAACAGGTACCTGGGATGAAGCTATCAGTGCTTTTCAGATCCTTGCACTGCTCTGTTTATTCTCTTTCGCTGGTTTTATTCTGTGGATATTTTCCATCTATTTTAGGTCTTATGGCTCTTTTATTCTTTTCCCCCCCTTATTGTATAAATTTGATTGTTTTTTGTAAACCACCCAGGGAACTTTGGTTATTAGATGGTACAGAAGTGTAGGAACTTAAAATAAAACAATGGTGACAGAACTAAACCCTAGTTATAATTGCTTTTTGGAGGAAATTTGGTACATTAATGGAATGTCACTGAATGTCTGTTTGGCATCCATACACGTTTGAAACAGACAAGTTTCTCAGGTCCCCATATCCACTGGAGGCTGCCATCCCACTGTTTAAATTGTGCAGGAAGGATGTAACACTGGATAGTGTATGCATGGACTATTTCCTCTTCTGTAGAAATACTGACTGGCACGGTTGTTAATTCCTGTGACTTGTGTTGTTTTTTGGGGGTTTGTTTGTTTGTTGCTCCACTTGCAGTGCTATAAACAGAGCAAAATTTAAAACAGCTTTACAAGCTGCTAAGGAAGTATTGCTACCTTTCCTGCCTCCTAGGATAAACAGTGTTATTTTTCTGTCCGGTAACATCTGAAAGAAGAAAGCGCTAGCAAACCCGACCAGCTAGGAAAGCTGAATTCTACGTTTTTCCCTTCCGTTTTCTTACAGATTCTGGGGTGTCCTCCAGATGTAAGGTACATTTTTGGTTCTGCACAATTAAACTGGTAAGTGTGTTTCTGCTTCCTCTCTCTCCCTGATTACTTTTTTTTGTTTTTACCATTTTTGTTCGTTGTGTATTGTGTTCTCTTGCATGCACATTTTCCCTTTCAAGCAAATAAGCTTCCTGTTCTACACATGCAGGACAATGGGGTGAAATTCTGAGGTGGTAGACTGCCCAGTAGCAATTCAGGCTTCTGGAGGGGGTGATTTTTTTTTAATGCTTCCCCCACCCCCATGCAAAATATTCACTGTAATTAAGAGCCTTGCATAGACTGTGTCACTTTAGACTGTAGGTGGGGATCATATTTTTGGATGCTCCCCTAAATTAAAAGAAATTCCTCCAAAAAGAAAGCTGGAACAGGAGGCAAAGGAAGAATGTGTTTGTTTTCTCTTTGCAGGGAGGGGTTTTTTTTTAACCTGGGGGAGCATTTGAAAGTGGTGTTCTTCCACCTCTAATTTGAAGTAGTCCATTCTGCCTAAAAAGGCAAGACAGGGGGTGGGTGACTTGGTACCCTCCAGATGTTTTGGACTACAACTGGCCACACTGATGGGAACTGAACTTCAAAACATCTGGACTACTTCAGGTTCCTTACCCCTGTAGTGAAGTTTCCTGTGGTTTGTTGGCATGAGCAAAATAGTATGGTTGCCAGATCGCAGTCCAGAGATTCCCCCTGTACTTTTAAATCTGAACCAGGAGAAGCCAGAGTTTCTTCTTTTGCCTGTTTCCCTTGTTCTCTGTCTCTGCCTGTGGTTTCAAGAAAGATTCCATATGTGCTGAGGAACAGGCATAAAGACCAGAGAAATAGCAGGAAGCAAGAGCCATAGCTGCCTTGTCTTCCAATTAAGCAGTGCATTTAATGATACCGTGGGGTGAGGGTGGGGCGTTCTACAGTCCATACTGGAAACCGGGTGAAAACAGGACATTGAAGATAGTATAAGGGACCTAATTACCATCTGCCGTGGCACCCTGGCTGTGGAATGAGGCAAACCTCCCTAAAGAGGTTCGCCTGGCACCTACACTATACTCTTTCAGACGTCAGGTGAAGACCTTTTTATTTTCTCAGTATTGTAACAGTCTAGCAACTTAATTTTAACTTTGCTGTTTTAAATTTGTATTTTAAATCTGTATTCATTTTTTTTTTACATTGCTGCTTGATTTTATCCTGGTTGTGTTTTTTATATTTTATATTACACTTTTATACTGTTCGTTTGATATTTTGAATGGGGTTTATGGTTTTTAATTTTTGCAAACTGCCCAGAGAGTTTCGGCTATTGGGCAGTATAAAAAGGCAATACATAAATAAATAATCGTCTCTGGGCGGTTCACAAAAAATTAAAAAATCATTAAAATACATTACACAATGTCCAAAAGAAGCATTTCTGGGGGGGGGCACAAAAAACATAGACAACACACACACACACACACACACACATGAACAACATATATCTAAGAACAAAGCCTAGCCATTATTTCTAAATTTGCATGCATATGTAAATTTTATGTAGATTTATGTCCTATGGGCCTCAGTGCCAAATCTTTGAAGTGCCTAGCAACGTCCCTCATCCATTCTCTGCCACCCCGCTGTCATACAGCACAGAGGCCCTACTGGAAAATAGGTGGCAAACCTCATTCCAGGAATCTATTCCTGGAATGTTGGACAACTAGCTTTTAGAGGAGTTCTGAAGATATTTCTGGGATGTAGAATTCCCGCTTCTTCCATCATGATCCTCCTTCTCTTTCACTCTGTTCTTAGGGAATAGCCCGGATGGCAACACACCCTTCGTTACTTTTATTCTCCCTACCACCCTCTGAAGCGGGTGTCAGCGTTGATATACCTCCATTCCCACCCCATACATCCTGCTGTCCCCAAACTCAACCCTGCTTCCCCACTCAGCTGTTGGCTGCCGACCAGGAGTTTTCCCTCAATGCTGGCCTCTCCCACTGCTACGACATTTTATTGGCTTCGTCCTCCCAATGGCATCATGATGGCTTAGATCCATCTCCGTTTTGTATGCCACTTCAACGAAACTTCTGAGTGCAAATGGCTCCCCCTCCCCATGTACTAATATAAGGCTCAATCCGGTAGAATCATAGAATAGCAGAGTTGGAAGGGGCCTACAAGGCCATCAAGTCCAACCCCCTGCTCAATGCAGGAATCCACTCTAAAGCATCCCTGATAGATGGTTGTCCAGCTGCCTCTTGAAGGCCTCTAGTGTGGGAGAGCCCACAACCTCCCTAGGTAACTGATTCCATTGTCATACTGCTCTAACAGTCAGGAAGTTTTTCCTGATGTTCACCTGGAATCTGGCTTCCTTTAACTTGAGCCCGTTATTCTTGCACAAGCCTCATTGAAATTAATGCAATCCTTTGTGCAGCTCTTCTGTATTTCAGCTAGTCTGGTGTTGGCAGTGCTGTAGCGTTGTAGTCCGAAACATCTGGATGCCAGCAGGTTATTTAAGGTGCCACAAGACACAGCTATAGTTTTTGCTGTGACAGACTATCATGGCCACCCCTCTGGAAATTAGTTTTTCAGGAAAGCTCCTTCAGCAGGAACAAGGCCTCTCCTGTTCACAGAGCTTTCCTGAAAAATGCATGTAGTTTTTCCTCAATTCTTTTTGAACAAGTGTTTCTGTATGGGAAGCATTCCAAATATGGAGTTGTTCAAAACGTCTGGGCATGGGATCAGCAACTTTGAATGAAGAATCAGTTCTCATGCTAGTAGTAGGAAAAGAGAAGGATTGTCAGTATAACCCAGGAAAAAGGAACTCATACATTCGTTTCATCAGCAGATATTTTATTTATTTTATTCTGTTTATTTCTTACATTTATATCCCACTTTTTTTCCTCCAAGGAACCCAAGGCAGCCAACATAATCCTCCTCCTCCCCTCCTCTTCGAAATGCCTCATATTTCCCCCCTCCACATTCTGTGCACTGCCCTTGTGTTGCAAAGATCAGTTGTTTTAAAAGTCTCCTAGAATTGTCTTTCTCTTGCCTACAATACAAATTAGGTCTTACATTTCTGAATTCGCACATTTCCCTGTTACCGTCTTTAGCTTTTAAAACACATCGAAGCCTAAGCAAGCCCTTGGGATACAGAAATAAGACACTGTTTTCACTCAAGCAAGGCATATCTCTTGCTGTTCTTGAAGACCTGCCAACTCTTCCTAGTTCTAGAAGTTCTTTCCATTTGTGATGACCTTTAGAGCCTGGAATTGTATCTTGATAGCACAGGGATTTCAGCTAGCGTCTTTTATAATAGTTTTCCCCAACCTAGTGTCCTCCAAATCTGTTTGACTGCAGCTCCTATCATTCCCAGCCAGCCAGCATGGCCATCAGCTGGAGTTCCAGGGCCTTGGATAACTCCAAGCAGACAACTTAATCCAATAAGATTTAGAACTCAACTGAGGCCTTTATCCCTCTTGGGCAGGACTAACTTTCTCAGTCTCCACCCACTAACTGAGGAGTGGAGAGCCTTAAAAGGGTAGGCCTCTGGTCTGACGCCTAACACAGCATCACCTGTCAGTCAGCTCCTACCTTTTGCAGTGTGTGTGCACTAGCAAACAGTACTGGGAACCATGATGCCCCTAGTATTAAAGAGGGCAGTTCCTCAGGGATGTTAATTGAGGGCCCCTCTGGCTTTAGCTCAGCTTTGGGGGGTGCCTGGGTTCCACACCTCTGGTTTGCACCATGGGTCTTCCTGACACAGGTGTTTCCTCCTCCTTGTTGCTGCTATGGGTCAAGTTCTTATCACAGGTCCTGAGAAAGGAAGCAGGAAAAGGATGCTGACGGTCTCGTCAAGAGTCCTTTCCATGAACTTACCTTGCTTGAGTGGTTATGGGCCTTGTTTACCAGCAGCTCTATACCCTCTGTACATGATACCTTACCTAGGCCAAGTGGATGTTTCTAGAGTCAGGACGTTAGGGATATGCTTAAAACAGCAGCAAGACTGAGCTCGGTAATAGTAGGCAAATATAATTTGGTTTTAAGGCGGCTGAAAACTATTCTTAAGTTGAAATTAACTGCAGCTGTTTAGATGACTTCTTCATATTTACAGTCTATTTTTTTAATGACTCATCTGGGTGGTACTAGTATTTTGTACAGAATCTGCATCCCCAAGGGAGGGATTGTATGCATGTCTTTCAAATCTTGAACAAAAATATTTTTCAAAGGAATGGAAATTTGCGAGGATCTTCTCCCCCACCCAAGCTAAACAAGATTCTTTTAGCCTGGTATTAAATTTTGAAAAGAAAAGTGCCATCATCAATTTGACTAGATTTACAAGGGTGGACAGAAGGTTGATCCTGATCTACTGGTGGATCCCTGGATGATTTGCTGTAGATTCAGCAAGCATTTTTAACTCTCACTTGTTCACCAAGAACAGCAAAAATAAAAACAACGCCCCTCCCCACAACCTATAGTGCTGAAATGAAGAAAGCGTGAGGTAACCAGGTTTGGATTTTTGCATGAAAGGACAGTGAGCTCTGCTCAGTTGTGGTACTCATAACTAGGGTGACCATATGAAAAGGAGGACAGGGCTCCTGTATCTTTAACAGTTGTAAAGAAAAGGGATTTTCAGCAGGTGTCATTTGTATGCATACAGCATCTGGTGAAATTCCCTCTTCATCGCAATAGTTAAAACTGCAGGTGCCCTCCTCTCTTTTGTATCTGGTCAATAGGGCAGGACTCCTGCAGCTTTAACGGTTATGATGAAGACAAAATTTCACCAGGTGCTACATGCATTCAAATGAGACTTACTGAAATTCCCTTTTCTATACAACTTTAAAGATACAGGAGCCCTGTCCTCCTTTTCATATGGTCACCCTACTCATAACAAATTCCTGGGCTCAGAATTCTTTAACTCTTAAATGTGTGCCATTTGTTCCAAGCTCCTGTTGGTGGATCTTGGGGTTTTAGTGAAAAATAAATTAGATCCCACCAACCTGAAGACTAACCCCTGGGCTAGAAGAAGCTATATGGGTTCACTCTTGATGTGTGTTTAGATCAAAAGTGGGGAACCTCAGGCCTGTGGGGTCCCAATCCAGCCCTCTGGGGTTCTCCTGATGGCCCCACATCCCTTCCCTTGGCTGCACCCCCTTTCCCCAACCACAAATTATTTGTCAGTTTCTCCCCCCCGCCCCCCATTCTAAGGGACTGAAATGCCTCTCCCAAGGATTAATTACTAGCAGTAAGTGTGTCATGTTTCAGGTTTCTATAATTAGGATGAGGAGTGGCAGATTACAGTCACTCCAAACAGAATATATATTTAACAGAATTTACTTAAGAAGGTTTAGTGAATAATAACATGAAGAAAACAATTAACCCAAATATAAACCAAATATATTCAACTCCTCTTTCAACACGCAGTTCTCTGTGAAGAGCAGTGTTAGTTTTGCTGGACCCACAACAATTGTTCTTTAGTTCCCTGGTTGCTTGTCCCTCTGTGTGGAGGTGCAACTCTTGATGTGGCTGCAAAAAAAGCAACGCCACTTTTGTTTTGACCCTCAATGAGTTTATTAGAAGTCAAGACTGGGTTGAAGTTGAGCTGTACAGTGTATACACAGAAAATGGAAGCCGCAAGTTTTCTCTTACTTGGGACATTGTGGTTACTTTGCACTGGCTGGCTTATCTGTCCTTTCACCCTTGCTTTTCTCCTACTACGAGCTAAGACATCTACACATGACTCAAATACTTGGTATTATGCTAGTTTTACAGCTAAATATAAGCCAGTCCAAAGGGACAATATACTCTAATTAGAAAACTCTAATTATAATAAACCTATATTTGTATAGAACCCCAGAGCTGGAAGGAAGAAGGCCAGGCTGTTATTTTGCAAAGGGAATGTTGTTCTGTCTGCCTAATGCCCATATAACAGTAGTTTTCCTTGAGAATGAGAGGCAAGACACATAAACTTACAGCACATCCTATGCATGCCTCCTCAGAAGTAAGTACAATGGAGTTCAGTGTGATTTACTTCCAGGTAAGTGTGTGTAGGATTGCAACCTTAAACTGGTTGAAGCAACTCTGAGAACTGTTGTGTCTTTGTGTTCTCAGTGCCCTTCCCGAAATGCAAAGGATTGGGGGAAGCCATGCCAGATAAAACTGATATAAAACTGGTAAAGGGTTGTGGTGCAGATAGACTTCTTAGCAAGGGTAGGCAACCGGTGGCCCTCTAGATATTTTGGACCACAATTCCTATCACCCCCCAGGCAGCATAGCCAATGGTGAGGGATGTTGGGAGTTGTAGGCCAAAACATCTGGAGGACCACAGGTTGCCCACACCTGCCTTAGAGAAAAGAGTGTGACGGAGATGCCCATTCCTGACACATGGTCTGTTAAAAATGCGATAGACAACCAAAAGCAGGCTGTATTTAAAGGTTCCAGCCGCTGCAGAAACCAGTACAAGTAGTACCTATGAATGAAATCTCCCCCACTGTGAACTGAACGAAGATGCAAATATTTCAAGCTGGGTTTTATCATCAACATTTCTAACATTAATTTGGAAAATTGCCTCATAAATTGCTCCTTTATGCACAATCCAGCCAGTTGCTTTTTCCACATGCTGTTCTAAGTACATTTGCATTGCATATTTTGATTTAGTTAGCAAAGAAGTTAATTAAACTTAATGAGGTTGAGTGCCATGTGGAAATTCTCTGGAGCGTGAATCTAAGTACTCAAATGGAATACATGAGATCTCAAAAGCTGCATTTGGTTTTAAACCTTGCCATTTCTTCGTCTCCTCAAGGCCCCACATTTGTGCTAGAGACGTCTCCCTTTGCATTTGATTCATAGAATAATGGAAGAGTAGAGTTGGAAGAGGCCTATAAGGCCGCTGAGTACAACCCCCTACTCACTGCAGGAATCAGGACAATGTGCGGGTACAACTGGGCCTGTGTTAATATACATCTGATTGTTTTATTGTGTCAGTTGTTCATCACTCCTATAATTACGGAATATGAACTATATTGACGACTTAGATTAAAATCACTGTTTCTGGATGGTGTGTTAGGCATTAGTGCAGGTAATTTTAAGGCAATGGTCAGATCAGGCATTCCAAAGAGGCACGGATAGAATTCCTGTCTGAACCAGTTTGCTTTTGACATATTACTGGCAGGAGGCTTGACTTATGGAAAAGAGAACATTGCGAAAAACATCCTTGCTCAATATAGTTGATGCCCCATACAGGTCAAAACCACAAAGGACAAGTTGGGACTGTATAAGTATAGAACTGTAGGGTGTGATCTCTGCTGGCAGAAATGGTATACAGTGTGCCTTGTCTTGTCTTCTTTTCCTGTTGTCATCTTTTGTCAACAAATACCAAGGCATCAATTTCTTTCTAGAATTGTCTTAAATACACTTGCTCGTTGTTAGTACATGTTTCAAATATAGTCTGTGAGCATCGATTTATAAACGAACGGTTGAGTGTTAAATGACAGAGTGTTTCTCAGCATCAGAAAGACCACATCTCTATGGTGTCAGATTTAGAAAGGAAGTAGGAGCCTGTCAAAATAACAAAAGGTCTGTTTAATTAGATCTATTATCCGTGAAGTATTTCTCCTACACTGGTTGTTTGTTTTTCAGCTGTTTTTAAAATGTCTGATTTATTGGGTTAAGCACCTCTTCACTACTTACCATTCTTTCACTCCTGCTTGAGGACTCCAGTAGCTGCTTTACATTTTAGGGGGGAAAATATGGGTATGAATTTACTCTTCACTTTTCAAGTCTAATTCTGTCCACTATACTGTACTTACAAGAGATTGCAGGTGCTTCCAGATGGCAGACTCTTAGGGCTCCATCACACCTACCTTTTTAATCCAGTTTTCATCCGTGGTTTCCCCCTCCATTTCCTTAGCAAGTTGAGCACTGAGCACTTTCACATCTCTGCATTGTTGCACTCTTTCAGCTCATGTATCTTTTCACCTGGAGCGCTACTTTGCCGGCGAAATCTCCTGCCCCGCCCCCTACGTTCTCCTTTCCCCTGCAGTTATTTCTGCCAAATACAAGAGTAGAATCATAGAATCATAGAATAGTAGAGTTGGAAGGGGCCTATAAGGCCATCGAGTCCAACCCAGCTCTGCCCTCCTGGGTACTCGGTGCAGCACCAGCACAGTCTCGAGGGCCGGGGAGGGGGGGTTGCCGTGGTCTATAGAAATACAATCTCCCTCTCTAGGCTTCCTGTTCAGTCGAGTGCTGGTCTGGAGTGTTTGTACTGTGTGTTGGGTACTCAAGACAGATTAGGGATTCTGCTGGTGTACTGTCCACCCCGCTGCCCAACAGTCTCCCTGCCTGAGCTGATGGAGGTTGTCTCGGACCTGGTGTTGAGGACCCCCAGGATGGTGGTTCTGGGGGATCTCAACTTCCATGCCGAAACTGCTGTATCCGGAGCGGCTCAGGACTTCATGGCTGCCATGACAACCATGGGGCTGTCTCAACATATCATCGGCCCAACACATGCAAAGGGACATACACTTGATCTGGTTTTCTCGACTGGGCAGGAGGATGGTGATCTGGAAGTGGGGGAACTAACATCTACCCCTTGTCATGGTCAGATCACTTCCTACTGAGGTTTAGACTCTCGGCGGCCGTTCCCCTCTGCAAGGGTGGGGGGCCTATTAAAATGGTCCGTCCCCGGAGGCTAATGGACTCCGATGGATTCCAGAGGGCTCTGGGGGATTTTTCTGCTGATATGGCCGGTGCTCCTGTCGAAGCCCAGGTCGCTCTGTGGAATGCAGAGATGACTCGGGCGGTTGACACGATCACGCCCAAGCGTCCTCTCCCTCTGAGCAGAGCCCAGTCAGCTCCTTGGTATACACCTGAGCTGAGGGCGATGAAGCAAGAGGGGAGACGGCTAGAACGCAGGTGGAGGAAAACTCGTGCTGGGTCTGATCGAACACGGGCTAGAGCTCACTATCGAGCCTACTCTGTGGCGGTGAGGGTGGCGAAGAGGCAGTTCTTTTCCACCAGCATCGCGTCTTCTCAGTGTCGTCCGGCGGAGCTTTTCCGAGTGGTTCGTGGCCTGCTACACTCTGGGCCAGGGCGTGAGATAGTTGAACCCTCGGTAGCACGCTGTGACGAGTTTGCACGGCACTTTGAAGATAAAGTCGCTCAGATTCGCCATGAATTGGACACCACACTTAATGCAGCACCACTAGTAGAGGCGTTCAGAGCGCCGTCCGGCTCAGTTTTATTGGATGAGTTTCAGTTATTGAGGCCCGAGGATGTGGACAAGGTGCTTGGCCAAGTCCGGTCGACCACCTGTGTGCTTATTTATTTATTTATTTATTACATTTCTATACCACCCAATAGCCAGAGCTCTCTGGGCGGTTCACAAAAATTAAAACCATTCAAAATATAAAACAACAGTATAAAACCATAATATAAAATACAATGTAAAAGCTCAACCAGATAAAAACAGCAGCAATGCAAAATTACAAATTTAAAACCATGTTATTTAAAATTTATAGATTGTTAAAATGTTGGGAGAATAAAAAGGTCTTCACCTGGCTTCACCTGCTTGCCCCTTGCCCCTTGTGGCTCATTACATCAAATAAGGAGGGGATCGCCGGCTGGGTCCAGGAGGTTGTAAATGCCTCCTTGAGAGAGGGAGTGGTGCCGGCCTCTTTAAAAGAGGCGGTAATTAGACCACTCCTGAAGAAGCCTAACCTGGACCCGGAGGAGGTTAACAACTACAGGCCGATGGCTAATATCTCTTTCCTGGGCAAGGTGCTTGAGCGGGTGGTTGCAGGACAACTCCAGGCACTCTTGAATGAAACGGATTATCTAGATCCATTTCAATCGGGTTTCAGGCCTGGTTTTGGAACGGAAACTGCCTTGGTCGCCCTGTGGGATGACCTCTGTCGGGAGAGAGACAGGGGGAGTGCGACCCTGTTGGTTCTCCTAGACCTCTCAGCGGCCTTCGATACCATCGACCATGGTATCCTTCTGGATAGGTTGTCTGAGCTGGGAGTTGGAGGTACTGCGTTGCAGTGGTTCCGCTCCTACTTGGATGGCCGATTCCAGAAGGTGGTGCTGGGGGATTATTGCTCTGTGCCGTGGCTCCTAAGCCATGGGGTTCCACAGGGCTCTATCTTATCCCCTATGCTGTTTAACATACATGAAGCCGCTGGGGGAGGTTATCCGGAGATGTGGACTGAGGTGTCATCAATATGCGGATGATACCCAGCTCTACCTTTCCTTTTCATCAAACCCAGGTGAGGCAGTGACTGTTCTGAATCAGTGCCTGGGCATGGTAATGGACTGGATGAGGGCTAACAAACTGAGACTCAATCCAGACAAGACGGAGGTACTGTTAGCGGGTGGTTCATTTGTCTGGCGAGGTGATGTTTGCCCTGTCCTGGACGGGGTTGCACTCTCCCTAAAGGATCGGGTCTGTAGTTTGGGGGTGCTCTTCGATCCAGAACTGTCACTTGAGGCACAGGTGAACTCAGTGGCAAAGAGCACCTTTTATCAGCTTAAGCTGATATACCAACTGCGCCCTTATCTGGACAGTGATAGCCTAGCTACAGTTATCCATGCTCTGATAACCTCTCGCTTGGATTACTGCAATGCGTTATACGTGGGGCTGCCTTTGAAAACGGTCCGGAAGCTTCAGCTGGTACAAAACAGGGCAGCCCGTTTACTAACAGGGACTGGCCGGCAAGATCACATCACACCACTCCTTTTACAACTTCATTGGCTGCCAGTCCAGGTCCGGGCCTGATTCAAAGTGCTTGTATTGACATTTAAAGCCCTAAACGGTTTGGGGCCAGGTTATTTGAAGGAACGCCTCCTCCCATATGTACCTACCCGGACCTTAAGATCATCTACAGGGGCCCTTCTCCATGAGCCCCTGCCAAAGGAAGTGAGGCAGGTGGCTACTAGGAGGAGGGCTTTCTCCGCTGTGGCACCCCGGTTGTGGAATGAGCTCCTCAGAGAGGTCCGCCTGGCGCCTACACTGTACTCCTTTCGTCGCCAGCTGAAGACCTTTTTATTCACTCAGTATTTTAACACTTAATTTTAACTTAAATTTAAATTATACTGTTTTAACTCTGTATTTTATCATTATATCAATTTTGCTGCGTGGTTTTATCCTGGTTGTGCTTTTCATACTGTATTTTGTATTTGTGTTTTTAACCTGTTGGTTGTTTT
Source organism: Elgaria multicarinata webbii (assembly GCF_023053635.1). NCBI lineage: Eukaryota > Metazoa > Chordata > Lepidosauria > Squamata > Anguidae > Elgaria > Elgaria multicarinata. The sequence continues at coordinate 22,656,147 of NC_086172.1, forward strand.
ATGATGGTTTTAATTTTTGTGAACCGCCCAGAGAGCTTCAGCTATTGGGCAGTATGAAAATGTAATAAATAAATAAATAAATAAATAAACAACCCCCCTGCTCAATGCAGGAATCCACCCTAAAGCATCCCTGACAGATGATTGTCCATAGAATAGTAGAGTTGGAAGGGGCCTCTAAGGCCATCGAGTCCAACCCCCTGCTCAATGCAGGAATCCACCCTAAAGCATCCCTGACAGATGGTTGTCCAGCTGCCTCTTGAAGGCCTCTAATGTGGGAGAGCGGTCCATGCCGTGGTTTGTCCCTGGCCCTACCATCCACCACCAGTGCCCCTGGCATGCAGGCCAGGAAGGGGAATCGGTCAGCAGGCGGGCTGGCCAATTACAGGATCCACGCCCTATGCTGCCGTCAAGCCTTTTCAAGTGAGTCAATAAAGTCGTGGCCAATTTATTATCGAGTTATGCCTGTGTGTCTAATTTGTTCTTGTCCCTTCGCCAACCGGGCCCAATAAGTGCTGCTCTCAAAAGTTGTGTTTTAAAATTATTTTTTACTTTCTGACACTTTGATTATGTTTCCCCTTTCCAATCTACATGGCTGCTTTGTGGCTGCTTTCATTTCTGTTTCCAACATTAGTAAGAAAGTACCCAGCTGCAGCTGCTGACTCAAACACTTTTGACCAAGCATAAGGAGTGAAGCTTTGCAGCCATCCTGAAAGGTAGGAAAGCATTGTCCTTCCCAGCCTGGCATTTTTATTTTATTACATTTATTTTAAAATGCTTAATTCTGCTTTGACACATGAAATGCACCAAATATGTTTTATGGAAAGAGAGAACTCTGCTCAAGGTCATAGAAAGGATAAGAGAGGACACCAGGAATAAAACATTCGGAGGAGCACCTGACAGCTTCTGTACCAGCCCTACCCAATTGGGTGCCTTCTAGATGTATCGGACTACAAGTCCCATTGGGCATGTTGGCTGAGGATGATGGGAGTTGTAGTCCAACATATCTGGAAGGCACTAAGCTCTGGAAGACTGTTCTATGAGGTGATATTTCCAGAGAGTGAGGCCAGGTACCTTGGGGATGTATCTAGGATGAGGTCCAGGAGCATGAAATTCCAACTTCTTTCCCCGCTTCAACCCAAATCTCTAAGTCTCATACATTGATGTGAGCTGACCTGCCAGCCTCTGAGCAATCATTTTAGAGGGCACTGCTAAAATGTGTCTTGCACAACAACCTTGCCAGTCCCCTGATAATGACAATTTACACTTCATCTTTCATCTTGAAGATAAATATTTTGATAGGTAAAATAGTTTATATATTGCTGGATCACAGACCTGTACATGGGGGCAGGTGGGCTCAGACAGGTGGCTATAAAACACCATGGCAAAGCGCCATTCCATGAGAATTTGTTTTGACGATCCCCCTTTCCCTGTAATTCCCTCCTCCCCCATTCAGGAGACAGCCTGTGACAGTGGCGTCAGCTGGCCTCATGCAGTACGAAGACAATTTCACAGACTACCTTCAGAACTATGAAGAAGAGGAGACGCCCCTGTTCTACCTCAGTTGGGCCCAAATTGCTTCTCTTGTGCTCCACAGCCTGGCTTTTCTCCTCGGAGTGCCTGGCAATGCAATCGTCATCTGGGTCATGGGCTTTAAGTGGGATAAGAAGGTCACTTCCCTCTGGTTCCTCAACCTGGCCATTGCGGACTTAACCTTTGTCCTTTTCCTGCCTTTCTACATTACGTATGTGATCCTGGGCTTCCATTGGCCCTTTGGGAAATGGCTGTGCAGAGCAAACGCTTTTATCGCCTTGCTCAACATGTTCGCCAGCGTCTTCTTCCTGACAGCCATCAGCCTCGACCGCTACATCTGCCTGATCCACCCGGCCTTCTCCTACAAGCATCGGACTCTCAAGAATACCCGTCTCCTGATTCTGACCATTTGGGTTTTGGCGGCAGTCATTGGAAGCCCGTCGTTGTATTTCAGAGACACGCTTACGCTCCCCAACAACGTCACCATTTGCTACAACAACTTTCACAAGACTGACTTTCATCTCATTGTGCTCAGACACCAGGTTCTGATCTGGGTCAGGTTCGTTTGCGGCTATCTCTTCCCTCTCTTAACCATGATCATTTGTTACTCCCTTCTGATCATCCAGGTGAAGAAGAGCGCTGTCCTGACCTCCAGCAGGCTCTTCTGGACTATTCTCACTGTCGTGGTGGTCTTTTTTATTTGCTGGACCCCCTACCATATATTTAGCATTCTCGAGCTGTCGGCTCACCATAATAACTCCTTGCATGATTTGCTTCCAGATGCCATTCCTCTCTCTGTTGGCTTTGCGGTCATCAACAGTTGTCTCAATCCCATTCTTTATGTCCTTCTCAGCAAGAAGCTCCAATCCTGTTTTAGTGTGACATTTTCAGAATTGGTGAAGCACACCCTCTGGGAAGTCAGCCGCTCTGGGACAGTCAGTGAACAGGTTTGGAATTCCATGAGCCTACAGCCCTGGGAAGCCCCTGAGGATGAGATCCCTCCCACTGAAGTTTTGCAGTGACCGACAGTCTCTTTCCAAAGTATCCCCCACGTTCAATCAAGCAGCAGAGGTACTTGTAATTAAAACACCCAACTCTAACTACATGTTCACATCCCAAAGCCACAGGACAGCCTTCCCCAACCTGGTGCCCTCCAGATGTGTTGGACTACATGCTGACTGGGGAATGCCAGGAGCTGTAGTCCCACCCAACTGGAGGGCACCAGGGTTAGGGGGAAGGCTGGCATGGTGGGCTGAGTTTGGTCAGTTGAACGTTGTGGCTCACTTCCGCCATTTTTACAGGCTCCCATGAGCATCTTTAATTGCCAATAAAGTTGTCGGATTTGTGGCAGTCAAAAGCTCATGTGACTCAAGGAAGATGAGGGTATCCATGAATATGAGTCATGATGGCTATTTCTGCCAGAGGCAGTATGCCTCCCAATACCAGTTGGTGGCGAAAGAGGAGCAGGAGGGTGCAATTGCATTTATGTCCTGCTTGTGAGCTTCCCATGGGCATCAGGTTGGCCACGATGGGAACAGAGGGCAAAATCCAAAATAAGTCTTACTTACGTAAACCTAGGTACACCAGGTCCTGGAGAACATGGGTGAGAGGGTGATGTTGCACTCATGCCCTCCTTGTAGGTTCTGGGTCAACAGCTGGTTGACTACTGTGCGAACTGAGTGCTGGGCTAGATGGACCTTTGGTCTGATCCGCCATGGCTCTTCTTATGTTCTTCTGTAGAGTAGATCCATTGAAATGAATGGGACTTAACTTAGGCATGACATTCAGTTCAGTTGACCATTCAGTTCAAGGGATTTACTATATGTAGGACTACATGGTGGATTTTGCCCAGAATGCTTGACTAGGTAGGTCTTGATGGGCATACATTAATTGTCTGGATGGGCGTACATTAATTGATGATGTTTATCCCCATGTCATGAAAAGCATCACCTCTTAATTCCTGGTAGTCAAGGTGTTGTTGAAGCCACAAGACTATAGCTGAGCAATTTCCCCCTCTCATCTGGCAAGCGCAGCATCTGAAGCTACTGGGTGACAGTGTAGTCCTTTACATATCTATCCAGAAGTAAGTCCCATTAAATTCAATGGGGCGTATGCCCATATAAGTGTGTATAGCAGACTTCAACCTGACGCCCTCCAGATAGGTTGAATTTCAACTCCCATCACCCCCAACCAGCACGCCCTTGATCATGCAGGCCAGGTGTGACCATGCTGGCTGGGGATGATGGGAGTTGTAGTCAAACATGTTTGGAGGGCGCCCGCCAGGTTGGGCAAAACTGGTGTATAGGCTTGCAACCAAAGTTAAATTATTTATAGGGACTTAAGAATAGAAGAACATCAGAAGAGCCCTGATGGATCAGACCAGGGGCCACCTAGTCCAGCATTTTGTTCACACAGTGGCCAACCAGCTGTATACAGGAGACCCACAAGCAGGGCATGAGTGCAACAGCACCCTCCTGCCCATGTTCCCCAGCAACTGGTGCATGTAGGCTTACTGCCTCTGATACTGGAAATAGCATCTAGCCATCAGGACTAAAAGCCATTGATAGCCTTCTCCAGGAATTTGTCTAACACCCTTTTGAAGCCGTCCAAATTGGTGGTCATCACTACATCTTGTGGTAGCGAATCCCATAGTTTAACTACGCACTGTGTGAAGAAGCGCTTCCTTTTATCTGTCCTGAATGTCCCACCAATCCGCTTCATGGGATGACCCCGGGTTCTAGTATTATGGGAGAGGGAGAAATATGTCTCCCTAGCCACATTCTCCACACTGTGCATAACTTTGTACACACCTCTGTCAGGTCTCCCCTTAGCCTCCTCTTTTTCACACTAAACAATCCCAAGTGTTGTAACCTTCCCTCATAGAGGAGATGCTCCAGTCCCTTGATCATTTTATTTGCCCCTTTCTGCACTTTTTACAGCTCTACAATATCTTTTCTAGGTGCAGTCACCCAGAACTGTTCACAGTAGTCGAAGTGTGGTCGCACCACAGTTTTGTATAAGGGCAGTACGATTGTCCTCAGCGGCCTCCAAATGAACACTATAGTTCCTCTGGTTAGTCCTGTGCTGTAATCACATCGGAAGGTTGTATATAAATGCTCTTTCCTAGGCTGCTTAAATACGCTACATTACAATATTTAAAAGTAATCTAAATAAATATTTTCTGGCGTAATGAGATGAACAATAAAAGCACAATTTGCCTTCCCCCATCTCACATGTGTGTGTGTGTGAAAGGATGTGTACCTGCGTCTGTGACTATGTTTAGTGCTTGCTGAGAATGTATGAGATTACATAAATTAAATGGGTTTGAGTTCACTCCTTCCAGTGAGTCGTGTTAATTCGTAATCCTACTAATGAACGATGCCATGAATTATAGTGCAATTTCACTTCAGCTGCCTTCTTCTGCAGAGGTACCAATGGCGCATGCAGATGTGCACAATTATAAAGCTCCACAGAGCGGTATTTTGGGGTCAGTTGTGGCATTTGCACATGTGAGGTCTGTGGGCCAGTAAAAAGATATGCACGCACTGAACAATTGGGGGTACCTGCAATTGCAAAAGGAAGGAGGGTTTTGGCAAACAGCTTTGTCACACAAAAGAAGCTAAGCAAAATATTAATCCAGAATGAAAGCGTGGCTTTTAGAGATCAAGCTGCCTTACCAAAGGAGCTAAATTTAATCTGTCAATTATTTAGTGCTTGGAATACGTCACTTGCACTCTTGACTTCCTCCCCAGCTACAGCATGCAGTCTGTCACGCTATTTACCAGGGTGAGCTTTCTTTCGAATGTCCCCAACCCCCTCGCTCATCAGCTCCTTCTTGCCTCTGTTCCATCTCTGTTCAAGTTTCTTTTTCTTTTACCCTGAGCAGTTGCAATGTTCATGAACATTCCAGTCCATCACAGCAGCTGTGACGAGGCTTCCTCACTTCAATATAGATAGGTAGTCCATCTGAGGATGACAGAATGTTGATCTTAAAGAGATTTCACTGTATAGGTTTTCAGCCTTCACTCCTGCAATCTTTTCTGGAATGCTGTAAAATTATATTTGGACCTAAATGTGTGTGTGCGTGCTTGTGTCTATGACATTTTACTGAGCAATGGGGCAGAAATATAAATGCAGTAATTATAGCCTGTAATATGTTGTAATCAAATAATCTTAGTAATGTCATAGTATTGACAAAACAAGGGGAAATTTCCAATAAATTCTTGAGATTAACTTTGTTTGAGAATGTATGTCCAATTACAAATATGTAGGACCATGTAGGGTTGCTCCTTTCTAGAAAAGTTGTTTTTCCTGCCCCTGTCTGGTTTACTGGTGCTAGCGTGCATATGGCTAAGGTGGCCCGGTGTCTTCTTTTAAAGAAGACAGTCCTCTTTTTGAAGGAATGCCCAGAAGGAAAGCAATATTAGTCTGTAGCAGTAAAAATAACAAAGAGACTTGTGGCACCTTAAAGGGTAATACATTTGTTTATTCTGGCATAAGCTTTTGTGGACACTGTCCACTTCATCAGATGCATGAAGTGGCAGCCTCAAATTGGCTTATGTATGTACACATTCAAGGGAGGTAAACAGCATTGTCAGAGGGAACTAAAATGCAAAAAAGGTACATACAGTGATCATTAGCTTAATGGTTGCCATTCACAAAAGGTTGTTGGGGCAAATACAAGTTCATTACAATGGTGAGCCGATTAACATATTGAAGTGCAAGAAAATACAATGATTATTACCTGCTCACTTGAGGGAATGGTATTAAAGGCAAAACTGAAGTACTTTGGCCACATAATGAGAAGACAGGATACCCTGGAGAAGAGGCTGATGATAGGGAAAGTGGAAGGCAAAAGGAAGAGGGGCCGACCAAGGGCAAGTTGGATGGATGATATTCTGGAGGTGACAGACTTGACCTTGGGGGAGCTAGGGGTGGCAAGGGCCGGACAGAAAGCTCTGGCGTGGGCTGGTCCATGAAGTCACTAAGAAGCAACTGAACGAATAAACAACAAACAAAATTGGGTGTTAATGTAAATATCATTGCAATGGTGAGCTGATGAGCACATGAATTGCCCTTACTCAAACTCAGGAAACCAGAGTTAAATTTCTTAATGGACTGTTTTTCAGCAATTTCACTTGGTATCTATCTTTGAAATTCCTTTGTTCAAGAATGGCAGCTTTAAGGTCATTCGCAGGGACTGGGTTTGCATGGTCACCTCAACCCCTGGCAATGAAACATAAGCCACCGAGGTTGCCATGGTTTGTCACGTTGTCCAAACCCAGATGGCACGGGTTATTTGAGGGTTAAACATCCTTGGATAACCCATGAGTTGTTCTAGGGTTACCTGAGGGTTGTTGAACCCTTGCATAACCTACACTGCCTGGGTTCGCACGACAAATCACAGTGCCCACCTGCTGCAGCTTGCATATTCAAAATGGGGACCAGCATATGCTGCAACCCTCCGTGACTTAAATAAACGAGTAAATGTTTCCTACAATGTCTTCTAATTCCTTAACATGCTCCATATTGATATGTAGTATGAAGCTGGGCTGAGCTGCTTGAGTTCTAGACTCAAGTTCTTGCTCTGTGCTTGTGGAGCCTTGCTTGTGTTAGGCCAAGCTGTATGGTCACCGCACTTTCCATCCACACTACGTTTTGCCATCACATCAGACTCTGTGACATGGTTCACATGTATTATTATTATTATTATTTATTTATATAGCACCATCAATGTACATGGTGCTGTACAGAGTAAAACAGTAAATAGCAAGACCCTGCCGCATAGAGGATAGGTTGTCATTGAATCATGGGTTGTCGTTACATGTGAAACCTGCGCTATGGTTTAACCACAAACAACCCAGGAAGAGAAGCCATGATTTGTTGCGGGTTTGTGAATTCAGCCCATAGTCTGGGGTGTCATTACTTCTGAACTGGGTAGTTCTTACTGTGCAAGTGGATTGGTTTTGTGTTTAAACACATGTGTTCTAGTAAGCTCATGCCTCCTTTTTCCTCAGGGGAGAAATACACCAGCAAAATCTGGATATTGTGGAACACTATTCTAGTGATACATAGCTATATTCATAATTCTGTTCAAGTTTGTTTCTGCAAATGTGTGTGGGCTGGAAATGGCCCTAGAACAGCTGGCATTCATGGCTGAGAAACTGTGGCTTTGCAGAAACGCACACGCCCCAAGCTCACCGCAGAGAGCTGGCGAAATGATTAGGCTGTCTTGGGAGCAAGAATGGCCACCTTCAAGGTTCATCTAGCAGCTAACATATCCCAGATTATACTGCTGGTAATTTGATGGATAAGACTGTGATCTCTCTTCCATCTGACTCACTAAAATGGCAGTGTTTGAAAATCAAAAACACACCATAATGCTAGTTCTCTGGCATGTGCTTAGAAAGCCGGGCGATACTTCAGATGCGCTGGCAATCCGCCACGTTGGATGATCACATTCTACCAGTTTTTTAATTCATCAACATCTTTGGTGAGCTGTAATATAGTGTGTGTGTGTGTGTGTGTGTGTGTGTGTGTGTGTGTGTGAGAATCTGTTCCCATACATTTGTTCCAGATGTCACGGAAAGGATTTTCTCACATAATGCTTATACGCCCTTTAATTTTTGGCTCAGACTAGTGTCAACAACCATTATTATTATTATTATTATTATTATTATTATTATTATTATTTATTTATTTATATAGCACCATCAATGTACATGGTGCTGTACAGAGTAAAACAATAAATAGCAAGACCCTGCCGCATAGGCTTACATTCTAATAAAACCATAATAAAACAATAAGGAGGGGAAGAGAAAGCAAACAGGCACAGGGTAGGGTAAACAGGCACTGGGTAGGGTAAAACTAACAGTATAAAGTCAGAACAAAATCAAGTTTTAAAAGCTTTAGGAAAAAGAAAAGTTTTTAGCTGAGCTTTAAAAGCTGCGGTTGAACTTGTAGTTCTCAAATGTTCTGGTAGAGCGTTCCAGGCATAAGGGGCAGCAGAAGAAAATGGACGAAGCCGAGCAGTTTGGTTCATGGTCCACCATGTTTTTATGATACAAATAAGAGGAAAAGAAGGCATAATACACTAAAGCAGCCTTTGCCAACCTGGTGCTCCCCAGATATTTTGGACCTGAACTCCCATCCGCCTCAGGCAGCATGGCCAATACTTAGGAATGCTGGGATTTGTAGTTGGAAGCAAGGCTGAAAATCCACCAACCTGAGCATATTATTACAGTAAGACTTTACTACATGTTGTTCATGGAAGGTATGTCTATCAATGGTTGCTTAGTCATGATGGCTAAGTTGCAAACACAGTATGTCACTTAATACCAGCTGTTGAATGGCAATCTATTAGCCTCATGTCCTGCTTGCGGGATTCCTCAAGGCATCCAGTTAGCCAGAGGCTGATGGCCTGTCCATCTTTCCCAAACTTAGGCTGGCAGATGTTGCTGAACTGCAGCTCGCATAATTGTCAGACATTGGCCAAGCTGGCTTGGGATGAGAGTTGTAGTCCAACAGCATCTAGGGATCCAAGGTTGGGAAAGACTAGAATAGAGGGACCTCTGTTCTGATGCTGCTGGGCTTCTCTTATGTTCATGGCCAACAGGGCTCCTTCCCACTGTGGCTGGGTTCAGACAGCATGATAACCCACACTCGAGGGTTGAGTATGGGTTGAGTGTGGCTTGTTGTTGTTGAAACATGACTTGTGATGTCTGAAGCCAGCCGTGATAACAAACCATGGCTTGTTAACCATGAACAACCCATAAAGAGAACCCATGGTTTGTTGTTGGATTGTGAACCATGAGTTGTTCGTTGTTAACAAAACATATTTTGTAATTGCAGCTGGGGTCAGACAACACAATAACCCATGTTTCAACAACAAGCCACACTCAACCCATACTTAACCCTTGAGTGTGGGTTATTATGCTGTCCGAACCCACCACAGAGGTAAGGAGCCCTGTTGGCCATGAACATAAGAGAAGCCCTCATCCTTGAAAAGACCCAGGCTGATACAACTTCCAGATTAGAGCATTCACATCTGCACACACGTGAATTCATAAATTAACCAAATCCATGGTATAGAATAGGAGATGTTCTGGAGTTCTTTCTCCTCTTCCAAAACACAATCACCTACTTCCTTTGTAAGTAAACCGCCCAGAGAGTTGTAAACTGCCCAGAGAGCTTCGGTTATGGGGCGGTATATAAATGTAATAAATAAATAAATAGAAATAAATAAATAAGTGTGTCTACTTTACCACATAGACCAGACCAGGGGGGCATTGAATATCAGGCCCACCAGCCAAATCCAGTTCTCCTGCATTCTCCAGATGGCAATGCCCCCATTCCCTGACCCCCTTTCTCCAACTGCTGACCATTTTAGTGTTTTTCTGACTTTTTTCTATTCCAAAAGGTTGAAATGCCTCTCCTAAAGCTTGTTTGCAGTAAGAGCTTTTAGCAACAACAAGAACAACTAAAAACCAATTTAGCTGGCATTTTTGATGTTTGTGGCATTTTGGCCACACCCCTTTTGTCTTTGGCCCCTCCCACCAGTCAAATGCAGCCTCTGGGAGCTTCTCCACATTGAATTTGGCCCTCAGGTGGAAAGAACTTTGCTCCCCTAAAGCCTCTTTCCTTTAGGGGGTCACTCGGTGGCACCAGCACCCTGAATGGGGCCCTAAAAACAATACTCAACTACTGGTTTTGTGTGTTTTTCTGAGTTACTTAGAAGTCATTTGTGTCTAATGAAGAATTTTTTGGGGGGGTCACGTTTGGGATAGAAGCCTTTTAAATAAAGCCACTTGTTTTATTGCCTTTCAGTTATACTGAAACATGAAGCTTATGCAACAGGGCAGCTTAACAGATTGCTGGAATGTGCCTTTTCATTTTTCCCGGTTGGTACTCGAGAAAGCGTTTACTGGCACCTGGGGAAAAAGAAAAGAACTGCTGAAGCCCATGCCTTGCACCTGCTCTTCCCCACGCCTCAACTCAGCATCTTTTCCAGAAGGACATTTTCACTATTTAATTTTTTTTTAAAAAAATACTCCTAAGTTTTGCAGCAATACTGCAACATAATGAAAACAAAAGTCAAAGCAAGCAGGTCAAATTTTCTTTACACATGGCAGTGAACTTGGATAATGTTTCAGCCTGCAGGTATTCTTAGGTTGATGACAAACAAATTGCATTTTTGCATCTGATGGTCAAAGGTCAAAAGACAACCATCTTAAGGGGCAAAAGAGAGAAATATTTCTTGCACTAATTAAAACCAAGGGCTCTTAGTCAAGCTCACTACTTTCCGCCCTTCGATTTATTTAGTGCACTGTATGATGCGCTTCCCCAAAAAGCTCCAAGAGACTTAGATAATAACTAGCTGATGTAGCCAGCATTGCTCAGAATCACAGAATTATTCCTGGCCTGAAGCAAAAGAGCTTCGGCTATTGGGCGGTATAAAAATGTAATAAACAAACAAACAAACAAATAAATAAATAAAAGAGCATTCAGCTTGCCTCCTGCACCGCAGGCATAGCTAGAACAGGGGTAGGCAGAACGTCGATCTCTGGATGGTTTGGACTTCAATTCTCTGCATTCCTGACTATTGGGCCATGCTGAGAGGGGCTTCTGGGAGTTCAAGTCCAAAACATCTGAGCGCTACCTTTGGCCCACCTCTGCTTTAGAATGCAAAGGCTCGCCAGCTCTCCCAAACTAGAAATTACCAATACCCAGTGAATTAAATGAAAATGTAACAAAGTCAAGGGGCTTCTTCGCACAAAATAAGGCACGCTCACGATGGGCCATTCACTGAAGTTCATGGGTCCTTTTGATAACATCGGCAACCTCCTGCACATCTTCTGTGCCTTCACTCTGTAATTCCTTAAAAACAAACAAAAAAAAAAACCACCCTGTGATAGGGTGACCATATTTTGGAAACCAAAAAGGAGGACAACCCGAACATAGCCTTGGTCACATGTCTGATTTTACAGCACACATTTAAGACAAATCTGTTCTACAAAATAATTTTAAAACCTCAATTATTAAAAAATTCCTAACAAATCAATGGATGAATGGATCTGTTTCAAATTTAGTATGGCTGAAGCTCTACCTAAAACGTATCATGGTGCGAAGTTTCATCTCTTTATCTTTAAAAATGATGATTTTAAAAATAATAATTTTAAAACCTCAATTATTAAAAAATTCCTAAAAAATCAATGGATAAATGGATCTGTTTCAAATTTGGTATGACTAAAGCCCTTCCTAAGAGCTACCATTGTGCCAAGTTTCATGTCTTTAGCTTTAAAAATGACGGAGTTATAAGCATTTTTGTTAATTCCCATTAGAGTTGCTCTTTGGCTGGGGAAGATTGGGAAAATCCGGATTTCCCCTCCCCCCCAGACTTGTCCCCCAAATCCGGGCAAATCCGGTCATATGGTCACCCTACGTGATATCCTGATTCTGCTGAAATAACTCAGGATTTCCTAATGGATACAGAAATGCTACAAATCACCCACTAGAGGGTGCTGTCCCATTCAGGGTTATGAGCAGCAAGAGGAGGGGAAGTTTTCCATTATAGACCACGTGGTTGCCCCTCTCCAGTCGTGTAATACAGTCCCATTACGACTGCACAAGAGAAGCAGGAAGCAAGATCGCGGTAAGGAAACGTGATTTCCCCTTAATTTAAAGGTTAATAGGGGTTGAGACAATCTCAGTGACTGAACAGGGCAGGCAGTAATGTTAAGGGAAAACCCAATTAGGAATTGGGGCGGGGGAGGAATGCCTAAAATGCACCAAAGAATTGAATATATTAAAGGGACTATTGGTCCTTAGCTATACCTAAGGATTATCCCAGGCAAACGGATACCTGCCTGCTCCCGGTATCCCCTGTGTGTCATTTGGATGTACAGGGATGATCCCGGGATCCTGGTCTAGCCATGGCCTTGGAAAGATGAAGGTTTATGTCAGGGGCATGCAACTTGCATCCCTCCAGCTGTTGTTGAGTTGTAACTCCCATCAGCGATAGCCAGCACAGTCAATGGCAGAGGCTGATGGGAGCTGCAGTTCAACTACTGGAGTGCCATACTTTGTCCCACATCTGGATTAAATTGCATATAGTTTTCAGGAGCCAGTAGTGCTTCACAGCAATTATGTATCAAGGGTTTTAATACAGGGATGGAAGAGCAGAAGACAGGATTCTGATAGGCAAGTAATAGAAAAGAGAGGCATGCAGTTTACAGCCTCCTCCCCCTTCCCCAACAGCAAGGAGTAGTAAGTCACCACCTATAGTAAAAAGCAGTGACAGGAGCTGAAAACAATGGTACTTTTCTTTTGCCAAGATTCGATTCAAATGTCTCCCCCATCTTTCACCAATTTTGACGCAAGAGCTAAAAGGGACAGCCTTATGTACATCCCAACAACCCTGTGAGGTAGATTGAATGCTAGGCCAGGTTTACACCTGCAGTAGAAGTAAGGCAGCATGGACTGTAGGACGAGATTACATGTCAAATGCTTGCCTGAATTAAAATTTTCCTGCAGGAAAATGTTTTGTCCGCAGGGAGAAGGCTAAGCCAGAATTGCCCTGCAACTAGTGTCTTTGAACCAGGTGTTTTTATTTTATTTTTGCATAATCTCAGCCAACCTTCTTTGGCTAAGCAGGCATTTTGAACCCAGGTCTGGTTTCCTTGATTAGCATAAAACACACTGAACACTTGCGACACAAGGGCTATCTTCACAGCACCTAGTTGGTGCTGCATTCCCCCCAAACCCTGTGCTTTCACTCCTGCAGGGTTGCTCCGGATAATCCCTATGCCAAGTAGTAAGCGTGAGGTTTAGGGTGGTTATCCGCCCCCTCCCTGTCGTCCCTCCCTGAGACTAGGGGGTGGGGGGAGAGGCGACAGCAGCTTGGGGGAGGGGAGAAAATAAGTTCTTTTTGGAGGAGGCAACGGAGATGGCAGCAGCTTGGGGAAAGAAAATAAACTCCTCTCTCCATGGCCAGGCAGTCCAGGGCACTCCAGCATCCATTCCACTCACAGGCCCGCCCCCTGGTGGGCTGCGACCAGTTAGGTGTGGCCTTCTTCTGGGAACGTCCCTGGAGCAGCTATGGAGGACAGACCGGCAGAAGGGCCAGGCTGCCCTAGCTCTGGCTGGAAAAGTTGGGGTAAGTCTCTGACTCTTCAGTGGCACACCTTCATCTCTTTGACTTGGGCTGGCTCCGAATCTGCGCGGCGTCAGTTAGATGACGCAGCCACAGATTCGAAGCCACTCCAGGGCAAAAATCTGAAGGTGCGCCGCTGAAAACTTGCTGCTTCAAAGCAAAATATATGCATCCTCCATAGGATATACAAACACTGATGAGCCATGACCAAGCATTTACTGTTTTTAAATAGCTGAAGGCTGAAAGCAAAAGGTCACACACATGCAAGGTTTTACTAATTTGTACTGACTGCAAACTGACAGGATCATTAATCAATCCAAATATTACAAGTTCGGCAGATTGCATTGCCTTTCCCCTTTCAAGCAAAGCCATCCTGGATAAGCAGGTGAAGAGACCGTGCGATAAAGCTAACCAGCCATCTGAAGATGTGAATGCAAGATGTCACACTTGCAACGTTTAGCACCTCGAGTCCAATTCAAATGGATGACATTCAATTAATCCCATTGTTTCCCACCTCAGGACAACAAAGGGATGCGAGTTATCTTCACAGAACAGAAAGACTGGGAGTTTTGTTAAGCAGAAGGTTGCACCACCAAGCCTGAATTTTGACCATACGGAGATTTATGCCATTACTGCTGATCACTCATTCTGTTTCAGAACTGTTCTATGGATGTATTCAGAGTTTTTAACCCCATTCAATGACAGCACTTTAATAACTAATGTGCTGATAAGAATGAATTCCTAACGGAGGAATCTCACTTTCACACCAACGTAGGTGCAACTGTCCAGCGGGATCCCATTCAACATCTAAGCCTCCTGGAGATATTTCTAATCATTGCAATGAATTTTCCCAGAGCAATACACTTAACCATAAGTTTCACCAAGGGCCAAACTAGACACAATGTCAAATCATGCAATTAGCTGTTGCGTGAATGGGTTTAAGAAGCAGCTGTGGTGGCAAATGAACTGGCATGACGGAACGATGTTAGTAATTTAACCCTACTAAAGTCCTGATTTGAACCCTCTTTTCCCTTCTATTTATCGCTGGAGGAAAGCTTCCAGAGGTATGCAAAGGGCCCCAGTTCAGATCAGGATCGTGTTTTGGAGTAATGCCTCCCCCACCCCATGGTCTTGATCAAAAATGTTTAAAATCCAAATCACAGAAGTGCTAATGACACAATGCTGGGCCTGTTCAGACAACATACTAAGCCATGGCTAGGCCGCTAACCATTTTACAGCAAAGGATTAGCGAGCATGTTTAAACCATAGTTATGTAGCCACCATGGTTAGGAATGGTTCACACGACACAGTACACTCAAAATCCTCAACCACTGGGCATAGCATACCATCTGAACAGGGTCATTGTGTCTTGTTTGGCCCTGTTGTAGGAGGTAACTTCCATTTAAGACATTAAGAAGGAATCGATCCATCTCCTCCCCCTAATCCAGCCTTGCCCAACCTGTGCTCTAGATGTTGGCTGGGAATGTTGGGAGTTGCTGTCCCAGCACATCCGGAGCGCAGCAGTTTTGGGAAGGCTGTACACCTAACCCTCCCTCTTCGCCCCGTCACATAATTCCAGAATCCATGGAAGAATACATTAGCATAATGCTTATTACTAGGAATTTACCAGTCTAATGTTGCTCATTTTTGAAACTTAAGCAATCTAGATATGCAGAAAATTTTGAAACTTGGAAAAAGTTCAAACCTCCAGCTTTAATAGCAAAACAGTGTATTTGCTCACGGCCAGTCAGTCTCCTATAGGTCTACTGTTCAGCACTGGTTTATTTCCTCTATGCCAAACAGCACCTCACCAGACAGCACGTTTTTGACCTGAAAGAAACGTTTTAATCCTCTTGGGGGTTTTGTTTTGTTTTTGCCAGTTTGTATATCAGATAGTGCTCACTTTTGCTTTTTAATATTTGAAAAAAAACAGGATTTGGTGCTGGCTTTGTGTATCAGACCGATTAAGCTCATTTTTATGGTTTTCTCAGCAAGTGGCAGCATGGGCTTTACATAAATTACTACAGAATATTGATTCTATCAACAGAAAAGTATTAAATGCAGGGAAGCCCCCACCCCAAATAGCAAATGATATAATTCTATATGCACAGAACAGCCCAATAGATGTCCCCATAGCATGAAGTCTAGCCAATCATTAAGGGCATCCTCACAAAAGCCAGCTCCCCAAAGGGTGGCAGGAGATCTTCCACCTTATTCGAGTTAAGCTGTAGGTGGTGTGCTTGAATTTCCTGAATTCTTGCCGACATCAGGGTCCTGTGCTATTCACCTTAACCATGCAGATCTTTGCTTTTTAAAGACCACTGTTTCAGGGCCTGGCAAAGCCCACTATGGGTAGAAATATACCTATGGCACTCTCTGCAAGCATAGCACAGGGTCCTGCTAGGGCATCTCTGCACCATCCTCCAGCCAGCAGAATCACGAACCAACCACTGAACAGTGCCTCCCACTAATAGAACATACAACTTTTTAGCCTATGAAAAAAGGCATAAAGAACACCCTTCTTGCCTCTACTGGAGCCCAAAGACCTGCACCAGTGAGAGCAGGTGAGTTCTGCCTTGGGGGGTTTCTAGAACAGCTGCAGCCTGCCCAGGCCTTCTAGAAGCAGGACGAACAGCCAGAGCATCAGGGAAGAGGCCAAATATCACCCCCTTGTCTCCATTGGAGCCTGAAGAACTTCA
This sequence comes from Elgaria multicarinata webbii, assembly GCF_023053635.1. NCBI lineage: Eukaryota > Metazoa > Chordata > Lepidosauria > Squamata > Anguidae > Elgaria > Elgaria multicarinata. The sequence goes on from NC_086172.1 coordinate 22,672,527, forward strand.
CTTGAGTGAGTGGAGCATGGGAGATCAGTGGCAGCAGGTTATAACAAACGTGGCTGTTTGTTGCATTCGGTGTTCTGGACGGAACGAGTGTGTGGCTGTATTTGTTAATGCCTTAATGCAGTGGTTCTCAGCCTTCCTAATGCCGCGACCCTTTAATACAGTTCCTCATGTTGTGGTGACCCCCAACCATAAAATTATTTTCGTTCTTCTCTACACGATCCATTGTCATGGGATGGTTTGCTAATGAAAATAATACATAATAGCTTTAATAATACAAAAGATGATACCTGACATAGTTCAGTCAATACAGTTTCCTAAGACCATCGGAAATATGTGTTTTCCGATGGTCTTAGGCGACCCCTGTGAAAGGGTCATTCGACCCCCAAAGGGGTCCCGACCCACAGGTTGAGAACCGCTGCCTTAATGCATTGGAAAGATTTCATGTATTTGTCCTTGGCTTACACACTACTGATTAATATTGTAAACTGCCCAGAGAGCCTCAGCTATGGGGCGGTATATAAATGCAATAAATAAATAATATAAACTGATACTGGGTCTTAACAGTTCGTTACCTGTACTGAATTAATTTGAAATGTTATCTTGTTGAAATGAATTGCTTGGGTTTTTTTTTAAAATGATATATTACTACAATTGATGTATTGAGAAGTCATTGTTTTTGTAGTGCCGCATTTGTTTTGTGAGCCACTTTGAGCGAAATGTGTGGGAAAACAGCATACAAATTAAAGATGCTGATAAGCAATTTCCGATTAACCTACATATCCCACTTGCAAACAACTAGTTTCAGAGGAAAGACGCTCTACCCTTTTCAACGGTAATAACATGTCAAACCAATACATTTTAACTAGCAGCTTATGAGTAACAAAAGATGAAAAAGCCTGGGTGTTGCAATAGTTTTATTCTTGATGCTACCAGGACTTAGATTTTGTTGAAAGCTGCTACGTCCATTGATTGTACAAAATCTTCAAATTCCGTGATCTTCTCTTCCAACAGATCAGTTCCAACTTTATCATCTTCTACTACACACTGAATTTGAAGCTTCTTGATTCCATAACCAACTGGAACCAGTTTTGCTAGAAAGAAAATGAAACAGGTGTTAGAACCAGTGTTCTACCCTTCCTAGGGGCAGAAGCATGCCTGGAACCAATCTGCTCAGTCTGCATCTGTGGGGAGGCTAGCAACCAGGCACCTGAATTAGAAAGCAAACAAAACCCCGCCATCTCATGTTCAGGCAAAGTGTGTTTTAGTTTAACTCAGTGGAGCGAAAAAAATATCCCATAAGGGGAGCCCACTCTCCTAGACTGTCAATGGGGAAGCAAGGACACCTAAAAACATCAGAAGAGCCCTGCTGGATCAGACCAAGGGTCCATCTAGTCCAGCACTCTGTTCACACAGTGGCCAACCAGCCGTTGGCCAGGAATGAACAAGCAGGTGCAACAGCACTCTCCCACCCATGTTCCCCAGAAACTGGTGCACACAGGCTTACTGCCTCAGATACTGGAGGTAGCACATAACCATCAGGGCTAGTAGCCATCGATCACTTAAGTCTCACATGTGACAGAAGGCTGTTTTTATTTTAAAATATGATTAGGTAATGCACCCTCTATGATGCTTTATGGGGTGGGGGCTTGGGAGAATGACAGTAGGATTGCTAAAGCTCTAGAGGCTTCATAACAGATTTCTTAAATCATTTCTAGTACTCCCTAGAGAGACCCCAGCATCCGAAGCTGGCTCCTCTATTACTGCAAGAATCCATTGCTACCTACTGAGACTTCATAAAAGAAAAGGTCCTACCTACCCAGCAGCTAGTAAGGGTGGCATACATTAGTATACAGCCAAAATAAATCCAAAGACAATTTTTGTTTCGATTTATTAAAAGAGATCCTTTTTCTGAAAGCAGTGGGGAGGAGCCCAAAACCGATGAGCCTGGTAAGTTTTATCAAAGAGCTTTGGACTTGCTGCAGAGCACATTTCACCAGCAATCTAATAATGACTGCCTGCACTTGAGACTTCACCAAGTAAGAAATTACAGTGCATTCCATCACTGATCTGCACACATATGCCCCCTCCCCCTTAAAAAACACCACCACCAAGCTCTCTCAATAGCATTTGGTGCTGGTGTACAGGCACCATCCTGGCAGTGCTAGCTCTCATCCCATCTGAGGCCTTAGCTAGACCTACCTTATAGTCTGCGACGGAGGAGGGAAGATCTTGCGTTGTGATTAACGCGAGATCCCTCCTCCATTTACAAGTGAGGTGAGATGACCTCAGGAAGGGAGGCATTGTGCCCGCCATTTTTAAAAAAGAAACAGGAGCGCACAAACGGTCGTGCACAAAGGTACGTCCATTTTAAAAAAATAACTTAATTTCACAGCTCCCCCCAACCTGCTCCTGAGGAGTGCTGCGCCCCGTGCGTGGAGCCGGGTCAAGCTGCGGCAACGGGCCACACGTTCTACGGTCTCAGCCCGGAACCGCGGAAAAAGCGGGCCCAAAGGGGAGGGCGAGATCCCGGGGCAAGGGAGGGATGATCCCTCCCTGATCCCAGGATCCCCTGTGCGTCATGTGGACGCACAGGGACGATCGCGGGGTTTGCCCTGGGGTTTCGCCTAGTCTAGCTAAGGCCTGACTCTCAGATACAGGCAGAAAGGAAAAATCCAGTGGGAAAAGTTTTAGAAACCACACCCTTGCCTGCATCTGTCATAGGCAGGTAGGCGCTGATTGTGGAGTCATCTGGATTGCATGATCCATTCCAGAGTTTTGATGAAACTCTGCAAGAATTCCACACTCTGCCAAATCCAGTAGAGAGGAACTGGGTGGTTCCATTGAACCACAGCTGTCAGAAGACTGTCCATCAGAAGCTTCCAAGGGTTTCTCAGCAGGCAGAAGGCGATAAAGGGAGCGTCACCGCTCTGTGAACCATGCTTAGGAAAGACGTCCCCTAGGCTCCCCTTTAAGAGCATGGACCCTTGTGCTCAACCACTATGCTATGACCTTTCCAACACACCAGTCCATTACTTACAAGAGCCCCAAACCAGGCCATCGGCCTGAATGCTTCTGACGCACTCCTCCAGTTTGGCCATATCGGTCTCGTCATCCCAGGGCTTGACATCCAACAAAATGGAGGACTTGGCAACGAGAGTTGGTTCTAGTGAAACCAAAGAACAGCTCAGTAAAAACAGCAGGAAAAAATTGTTCTAATTAAAACCAAGAACTCACCGCAAAAGCATTGTTGCACATTTTCTTACACTTCCCAAGAAAAAAATTAGATTGGGTTCCAGCTTTTCAGGAAGCTGGTGGTATGATACATTAAATAAAGTACTTCTAAACTTTTAAGATGGGCTTAAATTCTCCAACTAGAATATCACAACCTAACATATAGAGATATAGTCTTGTCTGTTACACTTAAGTTCCCTTCCCCTGATTGAGAAAGGAGCATTATCTAGTGCAACTGCTGATTTTCCACAGTTGGAATACTGCAACTGCTACAGTACAGAACAGTTTCAGGCCAGTAGCTGTGGAATTCTGAATTAGTTATTAGTAGTCGTTATTTCACTATCAGCAGCAAAACCCAGGATTAACTCATCAGCAATCTGACCTACTTCTATATGACTGCCTCTAAAGAGCAATGTTCAACATATGCACGGTGACTTTAATTCATAATGAGATTAATCTAAGAAGAAATTCAAAGTGAGTACACTGAAAGACCCAAAGGCTGATCAACATACTTTTGGCTTTCTTGGATTCATACTGAGCAAGCCGCTCCTCCCTTAATCTTTTTGCTTCTTCGCTTTCCTGTAGAAAAGAAAAAGACCAGGTTAAACAAAACAGAGTAACCGTTTCCATATACCGGGGCTTGCTTGGAACATGAGATTGCTGAACAAGAGAGAAGGAAATCTGATTGTGTTCACCAGGGACTCAATAGGGATTATGGTCTCTATGCACATTACAAAGGCTCTTGTTGCACCTTGTGATTTGTAACTGTTGCTTTTAAGAGGATGGAATGCTTGCTGCGGGTCTACCGGTTTAATTGTCTTTTCAGACTCAAAGTCTCCAGGTCCACGTATAGTACCTGATGAAATGGGTTGTAATCTATGAAAACTCATGCTAATTTTATTAAAATATTAGAACTAAAACAGTTAGTCCATGGCCTGGTTCGCATAATAACCATGGCTTAAAGATGGTGGCTTGTTGAAGTTGCAGCCCATGCCAGGTGCTGGTTGCCTAATCACCTGCTCTGGGGGTGTGGCTAGTTGGAGGGGAAAACAACCCTCCAATGACCCAAAAACAAGCCATCGGGTTGAAGGTTGTTTCCCTTTCAAACAAGCCATGCCGCCCAAGTTCAGACGACACGACAAGCTGTGCCATTTGCGTTTATTCAAATGGAGCCCAGAACGCCCTGGAGTTTAAAAAACGCAATGTGACTTGTTTAACTTGAAGCTCTAGTGCGAAATGGGTCTATATGTACACTACACTTAATCCTTGAATTTGTAAACAGAAGGAAATTTGTAAACAGAAGGGAAAAACCACTACATTATAATATTATTTCCATATAGCGATCAGCTACAACTGGATCATTCAGGTAAAACAAATCATCATGATTTCAGCCGAAAGATGGTGATTTGGTTTTGTTCATCATGTCACCAGTCAAAAGCTTGAAAAAATGTGCAAGTTGTTCATGAGAACTCCCTTTAAAAAGAACTCCAATCTCTACAGAAACATTTCAACACACACTACGGTGCATAAACTGGGCAACAGAAAAAGGATTCTGGGTACCTCTTCTTCATCAGAGCCAAATAGATCAATGTCGTCATCATCTTTGCTGTCTCCACCTGTTGTGTCTTCAACATCTGCAGGACCATATTTTCCCAAAGCTTTCTTCACTCCAGGCAGACTAAGTGAACAGACAAGCTTTCCTTATTTACAGTGCCCTCTTCATAATGGTATGCACTCCAGAATTAAATTGCAAAAGTGCAACCCGGTTTTGCCAATCAATTAACCAGGGCTACCACTGAACTGCACTGACATTTCAAAGTCAAGACACCAGATGCCAGTTAACAAAGGCACCTGCTGCCCAGCTGGCTAGCTTGCTATGCCTCGCACATATAAACATCAGAGAACCAAGTCAGCGTATGCAGCAGAACAAGGTGAGAATATGGTGGTCGAATGAACTGCACAATTTCGGACTGCAGGTGAGGGAGTACTATTTTTTTACTGCTCCCACTCATTTAAATATTCCCTGGAATTAGGTAATTAGCACATGGGGAGGATTCTAGCCGAGCCCTTTGCCTGCAGATTTTTTATTTACAATTTTTAGTATTGGGGAGCAATAAAAAAATATTTATTTTTCTACTTTCAGTCCATTTGACAATCTCATTTTGCTGCACGTGAAGGACTAGGAACAAGCAAAATGTATATCATGACATAACATTTCCTTCTATTATCTGGTTTTCCCTGAGGTGTTCACATAACAATCATATATCGTTGGCCTTAAATTAGGTTCATATCTGCTCTGGCAAACTGAACAGTACTATGCAACCAACAGATCAACCTAAAAATACCTATGTATAATTGATCACCTTGAGACAACTGCAGAGTTCTTCACGAAAGCCTCATAAACCCTGAACTCACCCAGTCCTGTTTTTTTTGGTGAAGGGTTAAACAGCTCATTAAGCCCAGTAATGGAATAGGATTAAATGTTTTGTCAGACCTAGCACTTTGTTTAGAGTGGCTTCAAAATTTAAAACACACACATCCTAATGCAGTGCTAGACAGATGCCTTTTTAAATGGAGGAAGTACAAACATTTTTAAAGCATGAGAACAGCTCCACCTGGTGCCTGACATTATAGACTGGCCTATAGAACACTGAATCTTGTATATTTATTAAATTGTCACAGACATATTTTTTGAAGAGCAGTAGTTAACAGTTGAGTAGAGCCCCTGCTTACATTTTAACGGCATGAATAATGTTCTAGGATGTTTTATTGCGGCTTCTGCTAATAGTACAAAACCAATTTCTGGTAAAAAAATTATCTATTATCCCTAACTCTAAAAATCATGCTCCTATTTAGAGAATCTGTTAGGTCAAATCCCTATGAACAAGAGATTTTAAGTGAGAGGAACAGCTGTATAATTCGTATGCAGCTCAACGTGAAATTCGGTCACCCTAGTATTGTGCTTAGTGTTTGAGAAGGCAAGGAAGATGGGAGAGACAGTCCCATTTTCAACGCAAGGAGGTTTGTAAAGAACTAGATTGAGAGCAGTGGTGGGGCAGAGAACAGATACTGCAAGTGAAGTACCTTTCTTAAGGAAGACCTCAGTTTCCAGGAATAGCATCTTTCATGAGTAATAATATTCTCTAAAAAAAGAAATGAATATTTCACAATTTCCCTTGCAGATAAGCCTTGCAGTCGACGTTAATGCAACTTAGCTTCAACACTTAACATTAAACACTATCTTCTCAAACACCATCAACAGAAGTTAGTTAGGATACTACAAGGACAGCTTCAGGATCTTTCAAAAGCCAGGATTTGGGACAGGTTCTCTAAGTGGCACATTTATGAGAAATTTTCAAGCCGAAATACAACAGCATGATTTTCCAAGGGATGTTAAACCCACCTTATTATTTATTACATTTTTATACCTCTGGGAGGTTCACCACGCCTTGTACGTAAGCTCTAGCCCAGTAGCCATAGGCTACAACAAATAGTATGCAGAGGAGTGAACAGGCTGACAGAGCACACTGTCTCTCTTGTGCACCCAGCACAGAGACCACACAGCAATGCCACACTGGGGGACCCTCCCTTCCTTTCTCCCGGCATAGAAATGCAGATGGTGCTACAAGAGGAGCAAAGCTTTCTGTCTCTTTTCTGCTACCCCCCCCCCCCCCCCAGGCTCATTTGACATTTCTGGCAGGCTAGTAAACTTCGTGGGTTTACCAGGCTGGGTTAAAGATTATTAGGCTTTTCTACCACTGGATTTATTTAATGCCCACAGAAAATTGCTCTTCAACATCAAAAATGTGACCTAAGCGTTATGAGCGTGTAAAGTACCAGAACAGGATTGAGGGACAGTATGCCAGACAAGCTTGCTCGAATATTATCTGTACAGTAAACCATTCAATTAATGCAATTGTTACTGATGTGTGTTTTTCAAGAATTTTTGGAACTGGAAACTTTCTGATTTCCTAAATCTGCTGGAATCTGATTAGTTTAGATTATGCGTACTCCTCATTTTAAGATTACGCCCCTTCCACTCCTTCCTGCATTTGTGGTAAATAGGAAGCACGTATAGAATATGGTTCCTCAAGCAGAGTCATCAGAAAGAAGCTAATCACAACCTTGAAATTGCCTAGTTCAACTGGTAATAACACATTTATTATGTCCGGAACAAAGGCTGAAAACCCAAGATGAAATATAATCCAAATGGCACAAAGTGAATCCTACCTTGCCTTTTGTCTTTCGTAAGACTTAATGTGGTTGTACCATCGGAGGGCATGGAAGAGCTCAGTGGGAGGGGGAACACCAACTGCTTCAAATACTGCGACATCCGCCTGGGATGGGACATACCTATAAGACACGCAGGGCAAAGTGGGTTTATTCCACGTAAACAACTAGCACATAATTATTATAAATTAAAAAATAATCACAGCAAGTCATTCAGATTTACTCCTAAATAGTAACTGAATTTTACAAAATCTGAAGAGAATTCTAATGACAATCTGTCTTTAAAACAATTCTGAAGAATCATAGAATAGCAGAGTTGGAAGGGGCCTACAAGGCCATCGAGTCCAACCCCCTGCTCAATGCAGGAATCCACCCTAAAGCATCCCTGATAGATGGTTGTCCAGCTGCCTCTTCAATGCCTCTAGTGTGGGAGAGCCCACAACCTCCCTAGGTAACTGATTCCATTGTCGTACTGCTCTAACAGTCAGGAAGTTTTTCCTGATGTCTAGCTGGAATCTGGCTTCCTTTAATTTAAGCCCGTTATTCCGTGTCCTGCACTCTGGGAGGATCAAGAAGAGATCCTGGCCCTCCTCTGTGTGACAACCTTTTAAGTAGTTGAAGAGTGCTATCATGTCTCCCCTCAATCTTCTCTTCTCCAGGCTAAACATGCCCAGTTCTTTCAGTCTCTCTTCATAGGGCTTTGTTTCCAGACCCCTGATCATCCTGGTTGCCCTCCTCTGAACACGCTCCAGCTTGTCTGCGTCCTTCTTGAATTGTGGAGCCCAGAACTGGACGCAATACTCTAGATGAGGCCTAACCAGGGCTGAATAGAGAGGAACCAGTACCTCACGTGATTTGGAAGCTATACTTCTATTAATGCAGCCCAAAATAGCATTTGCCTTTCTTGCAGCCATATCGCACTGTTGGCTGATATTCAGTTTGAGTTCTGGAGAACTCAAAAGATTACACTGTATTTTGTGGCCTTTGAGATGGATTAAGAAAATCATTATGGTGATACAATTTTGTAAAAATATATATATTTTCATAGCACTTTCTTCAGAAACTCAATCAAGCTTTGTGATAAGGCAGGGGCTGTATTCACATGAACACAAGCGAAGAGCATTAAATACTTTGCCATGCACAAGCCTTCTATTTTCTGTAAACAACCTGACTGACTAATCTAGCGTTTAACCCACCAACAAACCATTGGTTAATTGCTGGGTTGTTTAGGCCCTTAACAAGTCTTTGGTCCAGGTTCACATGCCACTCTGACAACCTCAGATTATACTGATCAGATGTAATCTCAAAACAGAAGCAGCTTGCGTGTGGATTAATTAATAGCCCCACAGTATACAAGATCACTTGCCCCAAGCTAGATAATCATGTTCGATTATAACCACAAGGATGTATGTGCCAGAATTCTCCACTGCTTTCTATGGAAAAAGGAATGGAACATTTTTATTCTGATCATAGATCTGTGTACTACTGTACTTTGAACACTTGAAATGTCTGCCTATTTATCATGACAGAAAAAAATGAAATCACCATGTTCAAAGGCAGTATACCTCTGAATAACAAACGCCAGTGAGAAAAACTCATTATTACACACAAAATTCAGCTCTTGAAACTTCTTGGCAAGTGCTCAAAAAGGACCTTTTACAGTGGTGTACCAAGAACTGAAATTTCCAATACAGACACATGCAACTGATTCAATACAGGCTCAAGCGCTCCCATGAGTAGGCTTTTGAGTTGGCTATATCTTCAGAAGGTTGTGCAAATAGGCTTTCAGTAAGAAACAAAAAGGAAACACAGATTATGAAGGATTTCTTAGAATAGCTTCCCATGTGAACATATGTAATTTTGGCTAAGAATTATTAATTAAAGTTACCAGCTATCAATCAAAGGGCTAGAGTAGATGTGATATTAAGCATGCGCCTGGCCCTGGGGTGCTGAATTTTTACTTAATAACGGTGGCATTGCCCTGATCCAGATTGGGAGAGCAGCTTGAGGAAAGGGTTAATTTTCCTCTTCCTCCAAGCCATGGTCCTGATCCAGATTACACCCTGCAGGTGTTAGTCAACAAAGTGCTAACATGTGTATTTTGACCCTTACGTTCTTCTCTATTGTCAGAGATTAAGGGCTACTTCAGAGATTAAGGGCACAATCCAATGGACTGGGCTCTCACTGCTCCGGGGCTTCTGAGATTCCTATGCCCTTCCAGGTTGAAAGCTGGTAGGGCGTGAGGAACAGCAATCTTCGCTTCCTCGGCCTATGATCGCCTGTATTTTTGCTAGATGGGCATTTCAGCCCATTTAGTGAGGGTGCTTGGATGGGGGAAAGGAGGCGGCTCAGGATAACTTGTATCCTGGCCTCTCTAGTCTCCTCCCCTTCCTTACCCATCACCTCCTTTCCTCCTCTGAGGTTGCTTTTCCAACATCAGGGAAGCAGCTGGCACAGTTCTTTCCACACCAGATGCGAGGGGGATGAGTATGGTTCTCAACTACTTCTGAGGTAAAAGCACAGTCCTCAACCTCTGAGAGGTTTTCAAGCCACCCTATGATCCCTAGGAAGTTCCCAGGGACCACACAATAACTCCGAAAACACTTCTCAATGAATAAGCAATTGCTGTAAAGACTGGTCTCCCCCTTGGCTCCTTATCCCCCCTCAAGAGTAATTCAGTTAGGCCTAGACTTTCAGATCTAGTACTTCTGGGCAGGACAGATTATATGCCATCACCCATCGAAGCCACAGAAGAGACTTGAGCCCTGAATTCATCAGGCAAACCGCTTTCTCTCTGTCCCACTATATGTAATAAAAGAATAATACAATAAATTTTTGTGACTTTTTTTTAGTATTTAAAAGTTGTAAACCACCTTGGGTACTTTGGTAGAAAGGTGACATAGAAATGTATTAAATAAGTAATACTCGCCCTCCTTAACTGGGTTTTGAAAAGATTACCAGGTAGTGAAGATGAAGCACTTTGGTATTGCTAGGCCTGGGCCCACGGGCTCCTGCCGTCCCTCTATTCTCTGGTGTCAATGGAAGGGGGCAATTTTCAAGGGGGATTGCAGCTGGGGATGGAAGCCAATTCTCCCCTCATGCTGAAATATCCCTTAATCCCCCCAGCATGGCAATGAAAAATCTTTCTATTGGTGCCAACGGGAGGGTTTTTCTAAGCTTAGCTTCCAGGCAAGGGGTGCTTTGGCTCCCCAAAATCCACCCCCTCACATGGCTTAGGAAAACCCTTTCCATTTTTCCATGGAGTAGGAGAAACTCTCCTCCAGGAGAAAAAGAAAGAGAAATATGTATGTTAGGTGTGTGTGTGGGGGGGGAGTGACGAATGGGCAAGAATAGATGAAAAATGTCAGAAATTTTGAAGCCACATGAGTTTCCTAGGGTTTTTTAAAAACTGGGGAAAAAATTTTTGGGGGGGAATAGGAAAAATAAGCAAAACTTTTCTTTCTTTTCTTCTTAAAGCTCTTTACAGATCTAAAGTCACTTTGTTGCTTTAGGCCAGCCTTCCCTAACCTGAGAAATTAATTGGCCAGCTTTGCTTTCTGTGAATTTATACACAGAATTATTTCTAAATTTGCATACATACATCTAAATTAACCTACACATTTTTTTTTTTAAATCTATATTCGACTCCTCTGGGCCTGGCCTCCAAATCTTTTAAGTGCCTAACAAAGCCCCTGGCCACAAGAACTACTTGTCTTCTGCAGCAAATAACTTCACAGTCCCAGCAATCATAATTTTTGGAGGGGGGGGTTGTTTTAAAGTGCTGTGTGCTAAATTTCAAGTTTCTAGCCCGTATGGTATCGCGCCGTGCAGGCTTCCTGCACAACCTTCGCCGCACGCTCCTGCTCAGGCTTGCTTAGGAAGCGAAGGCCAATGAATGGCCCACAGGCCCCGCCATACTCAAGGCAGGCGGGGAGGGAGGGGGCCGGCCTGCCTCGAAGGCCCCGACAAGGCCGGATACAGAAAGACTCGCGGAAGCTCACCCCTCGATGTAGCTCTTATCCGCTAAGAAGGCGTTGAGTAGCTGGAGCCCCGCGGAAGATTTCAAGTCCCCAAAGCCCATGATGGCGCCGCAGTGTCAGGAGGAGGCGGAGCAGGGAAAGACTAAACGGCCCACAACCTCCCACCAGCACAAGCCCGTCCAAAAGAGGACGCGCCTTGGCTTTACGGCCTTTATATACAGAGAGACGGTAGGCGGATCTCTCCGCAAGGCGGGGACTTTTAGCGCGACGTATCCTTCCGCCGCGTATAGGCTACGCTAGAGGAAGCGCACACGATGCTGCACCCAACGAACACGCCTCTTTCACTCCACGTAGTAGCGGAGCGAACGAAGGTTTTAAAGTCGGAGGGTAGAAATTATAATAGGATGACGTCACTGAGGGCGGAGTTTGTTTGTTTTCTGATCGGCTTTCCAAAAAAAAGAAAAAAAGAAAAGAAAGGAAATTGCGTTAGTTTCTTCGTCAGCTGGTCCGAAGAGTCGAACGTTGCCGAGCGCGTCACGGAAATTGCCGAGGCCGCCGCCATATTCTCGCTAAGGAGAGTGTTCGGGAGGAGGCGGTGTTTTGGGTCGCTAAGGCCGGAACCCCCCGGCCGAGGAGGAGGTAATACGAGGGCGCGCGGCAGGCAACGAAGAGCCGTGGCGGTGCTTCTCTTTCCCCCCTCACACCGCGGTTGGGGGAAAGCACGGGGAGGCGCTAACCAGGGAGACGTCCTTGACTGGGGTCGCCGCCTCAATCCCCTCAGTCGGGGCTACGGGAGGGAAGGCGTCCATCTGGGCCTACCCCTGACCTTGTGAAGGTGTGTGTGTGTGTGTTGGGGGGGAGGCGTAGTCCTCTGCCTCCAGTTCCCCCCCCCCCCGGTTAATGCATTAATGCACCTGCGTTGAAGAGCCTCTTTTCTATTAAAAACGACGGAGTATTGCAGGCCCCTGAAAGACAACAGGGTTTTTTGGCGTCTTAGCGTACCTTGTTCGGGAGCCCGTTGCATTAGGTGCCTTATCCTCAGTTACCAGAGGAAGGGAGTACAGGGGAATAATAATATGACTGTAAACAGTAGGGCATGAAATGTAAGAGGTCTGCAAAGCAGAAACGTACACGAGAGTGATGACCGCTTCGCAGTGGCCCCGTTCAGACAACACGCTAAACCATGCTGCTTAACCACAAAATGGTTAATGGAATGCATTAAGGTAGCGTGACCCTATGGAAAGAAGGACAGGGCTCCTGTGTCTTTAACAGTTGCATAGAAAAGGGAATTTCAGCAGGTGTCATTTGTATATATGGAGAACCTGGTGAAATTTCTTCTTCATCACCACAGTTAGCGGTACAGGAGCTATACTAGAGTGGCCAGATTTAAAAGAGGGCAGGGCACCTGCAGCTTTAATTGGTGTGATGAAGAGGAAATTTCCCCAGGTTCTCCATATATACAAATGACACTTGCTGAAATTCCCTTTTCTATGCAACTGTTAAAGATACAGAAGCCCTGTCCTCCTTTTCATATGGTTACCCTAATTAAGGTTAATGCATCCCCTTAACCATTTTGTGGTTAAGCAGCATGATTTAGTGTGTTGTCTGAACGTGGCCAGTAACTTAATAGAAGCCCATCATGCGCTGAGTAGGATCAGATTTCCTGATAAACTGAAGTCCAGCAATTGAACGCTGGAACTTCCCTTTGAAGTCTTTTATAGAAGTGTCATGACTTTGGGAACAGCTGCTGACTGTCCTGGGAGATTCTTAGTGGGTTCCTAATCGTGCCTACTCAGAAGTGAGTTCAATCAGAGTTGCTATTTAGTAAATGTGTTTAGGATTGCTGCTTAAAATGTCCCCTCACTGGCACCTGAACGTTGTCGATTTTAATGTCAGGTTTGTGTTGTCTTGTATAAAGGCTGATCTCTTTGAGCTAGGTTGATGGCAGAAGAGCATTTCAAAGCATCATCTGCTGCCAGCATAAATATGCTGTATGTAATCAACCAACCAACCAAACACAGCCCGTTCTTTTTTCCAATTATAAGTATTTACTGGTAAGGCTTATAGGACTGGTCCAGGACTGAAATCTTACCCCTCGCATGTTTCCCACTTACTCTGGCACATTTTCACAATACTCTACTGCTGATGATAACTAGCACTTGAATATGAAGAGGGCATATGACTTGTGCATACTTGGTGACAAATGCAAAAGTGCTCCTGTACCTTTATAATAATTGCATGGAGGAGACAAGCGATGTTTAATGTTATACTGTGTGAACCTGTATAGACTATGCTTATTTAATGTTTTGTTGCTTTGAGTTCTTTACAGTTTTGCAAAAGTTGTAGCCAGAGAAAGCAAAGACATGCTATCTCTGTTGAAATTACTCTTCCACATGCTTGTTAAAGGTGGGAGCTCTGCCCTCTATTGCATCTGGTCATTCTAATAGCCTGCTCATAGGACCATAGAGATTTTTTAAAAAGTTTTCTGTATGATCTAAATGGAAGTTTGGAGACAATGCGCTTGGCCTTGGCACAATTTGTTTGAGATAGTTCTGTACCATTAAAAACTCCTAACTAAATGATCTATCTTCCTATTTATGCAGACTTTCTACATAGCATTGGGTTTCAAGCTACAGTTTTGTTTTTTGTTTTTTTTGTGAGGTGGGAGATTCTGCTAAGGATTTTTTGTATTCCTCAGTTTCTCTTACTGCAGTGGTTCTCAACCTTCCTAATGCCGCGACCCTTTAATACAGTTCCTCATGTTGTGGTGACCCCCAACCATAAAATTATTTTCATTTTTCTCTACATGATCCATTGTCATGGGATGGTTTGCTAATGAAAATAATACCTAACAATAGCTTTAATAATACAAAAGATGATACATGACATAGTTCAGTCAATACAGTTTCCTAAGACCATCGGAAATATGTGTTTTCCGATGGTCTTAGGCGACCCCTGTGAAAGGGTCATTCAACCCCCAAAGGGGTCCCGACCCACAGGTTGAGAACCGCTGTCTTACTGGAACAACAGAAGTAGTTAATGCAAATCCTAGAACTGTCACCATTATCCCGTTCGTACTTGTGCCCGTTATAACTTAAGACATCTATTTGCGTCCATCTATTTTCACTTCATATTCAGAAGATTGATATGCAACACAGCTTAGTCAAAACAATTTGTAAAGATTACAGAAGCTATTGTATATGAAAAGAACGTTATAGCTAACTGTTATAATCTGAAAAAAATCCAGTGCAAATCTGGATTTGTCCCATTAATGCAGGTTTCTTTGGGATGTTTGGAAGGGTCTCTTGAATTTTTGGGTACTGCATTTGAGTTACCACCTTCGCTGAGCGGTCAAAACTGTCTAGTAGCGGCAACACTTCTGGAAGTAGTTTATCAGTAAATCTGCAAAAGTTAGGGAAAATATGCTTGGAACGGGACAGTAAGAACAAAATGTCATAGAATAGTCATAGAATAGTAGAGTTGGAAGGGGCCTATAAGGCCATCGAGTCCAACCCTCTGCTGAATGCAGGAATCCACCTTAAAGCAAACCTGAAAAATGGCTGTCCTGGCTGCCTCTTGAATGCCTCTAGTGTGGGAGAGCCCAGGACATCCCTAGGTCATTGGTTCCTTTGTCATACTGCTCTAACAGGAACTTTTTCCTGATGTCCAGCTGGAATCTGGCTTCCATAAAGCAAGTTAGAAATTTTGCAGTCTTTTCTTGCTCGTGTTCTGTGTTCTCTCGTGTACTTAACTACTCTCGTGTATTAACTACTTCTACCCTTGCAGCTGGAAATAGTTGGAGGGATCATCTTCTCTATGCTGTGCAGGGCAATATGAGAACAATTCATAGTACGAAGTGGGGGAAATGAAGAAATAGGTGCAAAGAGAAGTAATAGCAGGAGTAAATATGGCATTGGGTGGTGGAGCTGGGTGGGAATGGGAGTAAAGAAGTTATGAGAATACAGATGGAAGTACTTAAAAGGTGATAGGGATAAGAATGGTTGAAAATAAGTGCAAAGTATTAACAGAATCGGGGAGCTGTCTAAAATGTAACCATGTAAAAACTTGTTTTTAAATTGTTCTCTCAAGTAGTTTGAACTTTTGTATGCGATTCTGGCTCAAGAGCCATATTGAGATTATGGAATAAACTAGAAAGTGGAAACAAACTGGCACGTGTTATAACCATGCTTATTGCATATACATGTGCTCTAGTTTACATTCCCAACTTTTAACAATTCAGAGGGACGTGTTTGCAGTTGTCCTACTTTCCTTTTTGACAAAATGTATAAAACCCTCCAGGAGAAAAGATGGGTTAACAATAGCGTGTTGCATCACTTTCAGGTTTGTGATGTTTTATCTTCCAAACATTGCCTCTCTCAGGCCCCATTTTTTTTTCAGCCTGAAAGATCTGTAGGCAGCACTTCATATATATGGCATTCCTGGGTCTTTCTGGTTTTCAGAGCATAGCACACTCAAGTGTTAATTTGAAGAACTCTAGCTGCACATCAGTATGTATCCACACTGTAGATTAGTGCTTGATTGTCATAGTAGCCAGTTCTCATACAGTACAGGGTAGATGTCCTTTGGCTTCATTTTTCCAGTGACTTTCATAGGAGACCTACAATAACATTGTATATGTATGTGTTTACATGCATAGTACTTACATTGAATTATTATGCAAAATTTAGATATTTCTTATACAGTTGCTTAAGAATAAATAGTAAATAAAGCATATCTGTGTGAATCTTGTGTTTGTGATCTTGGGCAGTATCTAATGCGATATTAGCACTAACATAAATTACCTCTAGCTCAATAGCGTTAGCTGGTGCGATGGGATTCTCAGGGGAACCTGTTGTACTAGCTAACACAGTTGGTGTTGCAGTAGAGGTAGTTGACACTAGCACAGCTTAACTTACGTTACTGCTAGTGTCGCTTTGGATACTGCCCCATATCTGCTTAAATACTGCTAGTGTCTCATATGCTTGGTGTAAAAAATAGTATAGTATAAGCTTGACTTGATATCCTACAATTCTTACCATCCTAACATAGAAAATTATTGCTTGAACAACTTAGAACTTAAATGCTAATATTTATTTCTAGCACCATGTTGCGACTCCCTACTGTCCGCAAGGCCTTAGCTGGTGTCACTCAGACTACTAAAGGATGTGGTAAGTTGCTTTTTTATTCTTGCATATGGTAACCCCTGCTTCCATTTTTTGGTGTAACATTCATTACTGAGTTAGCGGTTCACAAATCTTGTATTAAGACCTTGAGGGTGATCATGGGAGTCCTATGGCGGCTACAGACATTTGACATTGGAAACAGCATGAATTGTCATGTCAAGATCTGGGACTAAGAGGTGGACTTTGAACAAAGACAAATTTCATTGATAAATCCTGTTAGGAATTTTTTGGAGGAGTAACTATTCTGTCTGTATTGAAATTTTCATTCAGCCAGTGGAAAAACTTAGCTGGATCAAAAGCGTCCTGCTGACAGAAGGAGGCGTTTGCTGGATCCAACTTATAATAAAATTGTCAGAATAACTTATCAAAAATATTTATATGGTTCTGCCGAGGTCCTGGTCACTGCTTGGAATGAAGAGATGACCAGGCTATCGATAGGATCGCTCCCAAATGTCCTCGACCTAGTTGTAGAACTGTGTCAGCTCCTTAGTGTTTTGAGGAGCTGAGGACAATGAAATGACTGTGTTGAGGATTGGAGCGCAAATGGCAGAAGACTCAGAACGAATATGACTAAATACAGGTAAGAATCCATTTGCGATCTTACTCTGTGGCGGTGAAGAAATCGTCTCCGCTACCACTGCATCTGCTCAGTGTCGTCCAGCAGAGATCTTTCGTGTGGTCAAAGGCCTCTTATGTATAGGCCTTGGAATACAACAACCTGAACCCTCAAAGGCCCGCTGTGAACAATTTGTGAGACACTTTTCAGATAAAATGGTTTTATTCATACCAGGTTGGATGCCATTGTTTTGCCAGAATCTGATATGAATGGGTTCAGTGCACCATCTAGGCATGTTAAGGATACCTTTCAGCTTTTGCAACCTGAGGATGTGGACAAACTGCTTAGAGGACTGAGGCCTATATTTGCCCTTTAGACACTTGCCTATCCTGGCTTCTGAAATCTGCCAGAGCTAGACTGGATATCTGGACCTCTGAGATGGTAAATGCCTTCTTGAGGTGTGGTGAGGTTCCCACAGCCTTAAAAGAAGCTGTGGTCAGGCCCTTGTTGAAAAAACCAAATTTTAGATCCTATGGTTTAATATTCAGTCTTTTAATCCAGTCTTTTTAATCTTTGTAAACTGCCCAGACAGCTTTGGCTATGGGGTGGTATATAAATGTAATAAATAAACACAATAAAATGGTTTTATGTCTCAAATTTGCCATTCTGGAGCATGTGGTGGCTTCACACCACCAAGTTGTTTTGGATGAAACTGATTATTTAGATCCATTCTAATCAGGTTTCAGGCCTGGTTATGGGACGGAAACCGCTTTGGTCACCCTGGTTAATGACTTATGCCAGGGAATGGCTGGGGGGAGTGCAACCCGGTTGGTTCTTCTGGACCTCTCAGTGGCTTTCAATACCATCAACCATGGTAACCTTCTGGATCATTTATCTGGATTGGGCTGGGGAGGCATAGCTTTAAAGTGGTTCCGGTCCTTTCTGGAGGAGCAGTCTCAGAAGGTGGTGCTGGGGGACTTCTTTCCACCCCATGGCTATTATGCTTTGGGTTGCTGCAAGGTTCTATCTTGTCCCCCACGTTTTTTAACATCTACATGAAACTGCTGGGGGAAGTCATCAGGAGGTTTGGACTGAAGTGTCATCAGTATGCTGATGATACTCAGCTCTACTTCTTGTCTCCATCTGCACATCCCAGGGAGGCTGTGGAACTCTTGAACCAGCGTCTGGAGGCTGTTTTGGGATGAATGAGGGTGAACAAGCTGAAACTTAATCCAGACATGACAGAGGTACTGTAGGTTGGGAAACCAACTACTTTGGACGGAGGTTTACAATTGGTCTTAAATGGGGTTGCACTCCCTCTAGAAGACCAAGTACACAATTTGGGAGTCCTTCTGGACTCTGAGCTAACTGGGGAAGCCCAGGTGGCTGTGGTGTCCAGGAGTGCATTCTGCCATCTTAGGTTGGTATGCCAGCTATGGCCTTATCTGGAGAGGACGGACCTTGCTTCAGTTACCCACACACTAGCGCGTACGAGCTAGACTACTGTAATGCACGGTACATGGGGCTGCCTTTGAAGGTGGTTCGGAAGTTTCAGCTGATGCAGAATGCGGCTGCCCAAGTATTGGTAGGGGCAAGATGATTTGACCACATAACGCCTATACTGTGCCAGCTGTGCTGGTTACCTGTGTGTTTCTGATCCCAATTCAAAGTGCTGGTTCTGAACTTTTTTAAAGCCCTAAACAGTTTGGGACCAAGTTACTTGAAGGACCACCTTCACCCATATCACCCATATCAGCCTTTAAGATCAGAAAGAGAGGCCCTTCTTGTTTGCCCACCTATGAGAGAAATTAGGTGGGTGTCCACACGGGAGAGGGCTTTCTCAGCAGTGGCCGCACACCTGTGCAACAAACTCCCATCAGAGGTCCGCCATGCAACTTCCTTGCAGGCTTTTAAGAAGGCCTTAAAAACGTTTTCTTTTACTGTGGCCTTCCCATGAGGAGTACTGTTTTGCTGCTATTGCCATTGTTCTTGATGATTTTATTGACAGCTTTTATTATTTTAACTGCTATTTAACTGTGTATGTTTTATTGCTTTTAATTTTATTTATTTATTTATTTATTACACTTACATACCGCTCCCATAGCCAGGGCTCTCTGGGCGGTTTACAGAAATTCTAAAATTGAGGTAAAAACAAGTATACAAAATTTAAAACTCTAAAACACAGAACATACACACATAAAGCATTAAAAGCCGATTTAAAACTAAACATGTGGGTAATTAGGATGTGGGTAATGTAGGATGTACATTAAACTGTTTTTATGTATTTTATTGTTGTAAGCCGCCTTGCGAGGGCTTCTGCCCTGAAAGGTGGCCAAGAAATGTTTTAAATAAATAAAATAAATATGGCTGGAATCACTTTTTAAAACCTGGTTGAATTTAATGCACATTTATAAAAGTATATGAGAATAGGCCTCACTTTAATGCTCAGGAGAAGCATCAGTTTTGGGCTATGTTTTCTTTCAGTTTTCTCTTTACCACCTGTGGTATAAGCACACTTCACAAATAATACCTAGGGAATGTAAAAGACTTTCCCCCTTCTCCTTTTTGTCAGGGCAGTTTGGGAGGTAAAATCAACAAAATGTTGCATTTCATGGTGGTTCTCAACATCGATATGGCTGACAATTTGAATTCAAATTAGGTTTTTGGTGATATGAGCTTGGGCTGTCTGTTCGTCCTACCAATATGCTGTTAGTTAGTGCCAGTGGATACAAGACATGTAACATTATTTTGAACCAGCAATCACACATCCAGTTTATACATTTTATGAACAAACATATTTAAAAACTGAAATGTTTTGGCATAGAACACCAGCTTCACTCACAATAAGAGCATCCTACAATATTGTTTATGAACTGAGCAAACACCAATCAGGAGCACACCAGAAAAAAGCCTCGGGGGAATAATTAACAATCGGGTCCTGTGTAAAAACAACTCATCAAGCCACATTAATAAATATTGTGGCTAGTTTCATTTTATCCTTCATATTGCTATCAAGTTTCAGTTCATCAATAAATATTGCCCCTTTAATGTTCTCTTCTGGAGGTTCTGGTCAATTACAAGCACTTAACTGAGGCTGGCCTACCAACATATTTCTCCCTCATGTGAAGGGACCACAATCTAGCACGTGTTCCATGCTTTTCAGGAGAGGTCTTCCAGTTTCACCAGTGTAAAAGGAGTTGCATTCTAAACACTCAGTTTTACAGGTAGCATCCTTAATTGTGCACTAAGCCTTACCTTCAACACAGATTGGACGTTGCTGGCAATTTATTGTGGTTTGGAGGGATGTGTCATGGGCATTGCATTGCATTAACGTTACTTTGAGCAATAAATAATTACATGTCCATATTTCATTCTTGTCTTCCAGTGCGCACCACAGCTACAGCAACCAGCAACTTGATAGAGATTTTTGTTGATGGGCAACCTGTCTTGGTACCACCAGGAACTACAGTACTTCAGGTAGACTGAATTTGGGCTCTATATCCCCTTCCACTCAGATTTTTGTTATAAAGTTTATATAGTTGAATGTTTGTTTCTTGGTGTAGATTTTAAGTAGTTTCATTCTTTAGGAATCTGTATGAAAAGAAGCCTCTTCCATTCTCTGATAATCAGTCCCAGGACTACATTTGAGTTATCATATGGAGTTGAATTACTATTGTGTTTTCTTGGTTCCTGTCAGAAGCATTAGGATTATTGCCTTGCATTTCGGTTTTGTCCCACACTGACCAGATTTGTGTGTAACGACAACCCATTGGTTTAAAAACAGACAGATTGTAAAGAATAAGTGGACTCGCTGTCTGCAGTGCACTCACCTCTTTGGCTTTACAGCACAACCCACAATTGACTCCTCTGTAGATTGTGCAGTACTTTAGGTGCTAAGCAGCCCATTGGTTAATCCATGGCTTGCTGTTTGGTTAATTACTGGGTTGTTTTGTCCCCAAATAACCCTGAGGTCCGGGTTCGGATGTCACATACAGCAATCTATGAAGGAGCAGTCTATGGCCATAGCTAGACCAGGCCTATATCCTGGGATCATTCTGAGATCATCCCTGTGCATCCAGATGACACACAGGGGATCCTGGGAGCAGGCAGGGACAACCCCTCCATTTGCCTGGGATAATCCTTAGGTCTAGCTAAGGCCTATGATTCTGAGTTGCTGAGTAAAAGTGGAAATTGCAGGTGTGCTGCAGGCAATGTGCCCCCGACAACCCATCATTTTACAAAATCGATGGGTTGTCATTATATGCAAACAGCCCCATGCTCTTCTTCCTGGAATTTTATCAAGGTGTTTGGAACAGATCTCTTGAGATGTTTTGCTTTTCCTTTGTGATCTCTACAAAAAAAAAAGAGAAGACACATAACAGCTTATCCTCCTTTGCTGTATTACTGATGACTCAGAATACTGCATTTGCTGTACTTTTGCCATTATTGCTCTGCAGGGAGAGAGGGCATTCTGCAGTGGTTTCCAGGCCTTTTAGAGCTGCATGATTATGGCCTAGTCTCTGCAGAAAGGTTAGAATGGAATTGCTATGGTTAATGAAGACAAAAGGAGTGAAGTTTGGAGTTCTAGAATTTTCTAAAATGATCTAATGTATTATATTTAAACTCCATTTCTGCTGAGTCAGCATGTACTTTCTGTATGGCATAACGTAATGCTAGAGTAAGCCGAGAGTTCCTAGGTTGCCACCATCTAAGTCAGGGCTACTGCAGTGACCCATTTTATGTTCCACTGTATTATCTTGTAAAGCTGTTGGTACTGAAAACATGTAATCTGATACGACAGAAAGCACAAGCGAGGCAAACCCAATATTTCTGTTCAGTTTAGGATTCTGTACGTGGTAGCAATCTGAAAAGTTTCCTTTGGTCTGGAAGTTGAAGATCCTGTTCAGACAACACGCTAAGCCATGGTTAGGTCACTAACCCTTTTGCAGCAAATGGTTAGTGAGTGTGTTTAAACCGTGGTTAAGTAGCCACCATGGTTAGGAGTGGTTCACACAACATGCTAAGCCATCACGTTTAGCTCAAAATGCTTAACCACCCATGGCTTAGTGTGTCCTCTGAACAGGGTCAAACAGTACAGCTTATGGTTTACATTTACATGACTTTAGTGTTTTATACTGGAGCTGTATTTATAGCCAAGTACAGTTTACCAAATGCAAAAATTAAGTGTACTAGGAAGAAAATAGTGCACGTTTCTACTCCTTGAAATTTTATGAATGGAACACCTTGTCATATTTATATAGAAGCAGACTAAACAAAAAATCCTAACCTGTTCCTTGACACTCTTTTCATTATTTTGTCTTTTCTCTAGGCATGTGAAAAAGTGGGAATGCAGATCCCTCGGTTTTGCTATCATGACAGATTGTCTGTGGCTGGAAATTGTAGGATGTGTCTTGTGGAGATAGAGAAAGCCCCCAAGGTTATTAAAACGTATATCAAAAGTTGTTGGGTTCTAGACATGTGGAGGTCTGTAATTTTGCATAGCTAATGGTGAAATTGCTTGCATGTAAATAGTAATGTTAATATATCTACTGATAACAGCTACTCTTTAACATTCTTCATGTTATGTTCACCTATAATGTAATCATAAAGCTTAATTGCATCTTCTATTATAGGTGCATGTTTATATTCTTCCAAAAGCACTCCAGCATAAAGATCTAGTGGGATCTCAATTTCTGGTTTTCATTGAGAAGAACTGTTGGGAGTTTAACTCTGCCCATCTTGTGTCTTCATATCTAGTGCCTGGATTTAGTCTTGGCCTCTTTGGGGTAAATCTGTTGGAAGCTGCATGACAGCAGTGGGCAGGTTGAGAGCAAAAAGTGGTGGGAGTTGGAGAGCACACATATGCTCCCTCCCTCATTTTCTCTTCTCTCATTCTCTTAAGTCTATTGCTAATTTCATTGAGTGACCCAGTACTTTAGGTTTATGGGAAAGGGCTAAACCTTTTTATCCACTTTTTACACACTGTTATTGTTCTTTAACATTTATGAAGCCCCTAAATTTTTCAAAATTTAGTACAGCTGTTAAAAGATAAGACAGTCCTTGTCTACCAATTCAGTCTAATGAACATAAAAGGAAAAAGAAATGTGGAGAGAAGATGAAAGCCAGTATGGGAGCAATTGCTCCTTCACTGGCTTATGGATGAGGGCAGGTTGTATTCTGTCTTGCTGGGACTTTCTGGGAGCCAGGGGGCTGCAGTCTCCCAGTGGCCCTAAATCTCCTGGCTGGTGGCAGAGTCTAGAGTGTCTGTTCATATCCATCCCTACCCTGTCATTTATCCTTGAAACTAAAACGTTCCAAATGCTTTAAGATTTTGTCATACCGAAAATATTCCAACCCCTTGATAATTTTTATTGCTCTTTTTTGCACTTTTTCCAGCTCTACAATAAATACCTTTTGAGATAGGGTGACCAGAACTTGACATATTCCAAATACGACTGTACAGTGTTCATAGTAGAGGCATTTAAGTGTTAATTCCCTACCACTGTGTGAGCATAGTTGTTCACAAATTTAGTATTGATACATCTTTCTAATGGATTTTTAGCCAGTAGCTGCATGTGCCATGCCAGTGATGAAGGGATGGAACATTCTGACAAATTCTGAGAAGTCCAGGAAAGCAAGGTAAGCTGCATCTGACCGTGTGCAACTCACAATGCATTCCTGTGCATGCTTATTCAGAAGTGAGTTCAGTGTGACGTTAGCCCAAGTAATTGTGCCTAGGGTTGCATTCTTAGTCTTCAATGTTTGAACAGTATACAAATCTAATAAATAAATGGATGGATGACTGTTTGGGTTTGTATGTCATTTTTTTTTAAAAAAAAACCTGCATTGGAAAATATAAGGTAACTTTAACAAATATACTTTCTAAGGGAAGATGGGGACATAAAATTATTCTTAAAATGGGCTGTTTCACACAATACTTCTTTCATGTATCCCTAGTTTAAAGTGTGTTTTTAATTTGTTCAATGCTGAATAAGCATGATACTTACTTTTACTTGTTGACCTCCAACAGAGAAGGTGTAATGGAGTTCTTGTTGGCAAACCATCCATTGGATTGTCCCATCTGTGACCAGGGAGGGGAATGTGATCTTCAGGTAGAGCTTTTAGAATTTTTTAAGTGCTATTTGGAGTGAAGGTCTGCTTCTTAGTCACGTATGTTAATATGTTTTTGATTAATTGTCTTAGGACCAGTCAATGATGTTTGGCAGCGATAGGAGTAGATTCCTGGAAGGCAAACGTGCAGTTGAAGACAAGAACATTGGCCCATTGGTGAAAACTATCATGACCCGGTGCATACAGTGCACCCGATGCATCCGGTAACTACTGTCCTGTCTTGTTCACCAACCGAATGTTATATATGGAGGGTTTTTTGTGACTAGGGGGAATTTATCATTCTGTATTATCAGTGTGCATTTGTGTAAAGTTTGTACATGTGTATTTATGCTTGTTGACCTGTTGTTTGGGACACTAGATCTGTTCAAATCAACAAGGAAACTATGCTCTGAACAGAGCATCATTTGTTTGGGGGAATGTTACTGATAGTAACCAGTAGACAACTGGATATGGAACCGACACTACAACATCCATTAGGTGATTCAGAGTCAAGAACTGGTGGTGTCCCTTATGGCCATCCAGCAAAGAAAAGCTACTTCCCAGTACCTATTGCACACCTCCATCCAAATCAGCAGGTTTTCCCACCCACAGTACCTTTGTCTTACCTGGATACAGCCTTAGGTTGTTTGTTCTCTCATCCATCCCAGAACTTGTGAAACTTGAGTTTAGTTACTCTTTGGCTATTATAATAGGTTTTTTTATTCAATAGCTGCACCTGAACTATTTCTATCAATACAAAAGGGCTTGTTACAAATCCTTCTTTTTGATTGCATGAAGATTTCCGTCCCCCTCAAAAGAGACAAACACCTACAAAGTGTGTCATTTAATGTATTACCATGTTATTATGCTTTCTTTTACCAGGTTTGCAAGTGAGATTGCAGGGGTTGATGATCTAGGAACTACAGGAAGAGGAAATGAAATGCAAGTTGGGACTTACATTGAAAAAATGTTCATGTCCGAGCTATCGGGCAATGTGATTGATATTTGCCCAGTAGGTGCCCTTACTTCCAAGCCATATGCATTTACTTCTCGACCCTGGGAGACAAGGCATGTATCGTTACTGATATTAAAATGTAACTTAAATATAATCTTTGTTATGCCTTTTGTTAAATGCCAAATATAAAGATTAATTCAGATATGCTAACTTATTCTTTTTTCTTGGCTATTGGACTGCATTTTAAGCCTTTGAATCTTTTGAAGATCACAAGTATCCCAATAAAACTGAGCGAATGTAAAAATAATTTGTAATGGTTGGGGGACGGCCTTTCAAAATGCACTCCTTGGTATTGTTTCCTAGAACAGGAGAAGCAACATTTGCTAAAGTGGGAGAGTTTACCCACTATAAGTTAAGCGAAGCTCTAGTTTCTCTCAGAACCATGCACCACCTACTTCATGCCAGATGGTGACATTGCTAACCGTGTTCTATTATACCAGATGAGCTGTTGTACAAGCAGAAGTGCTCATCACTTGAAAGTGCCACTTTAGGCTGCTCAGAAAGCAATACTGATAAAAGTGGGAGAAGAGTGGTAGTAATAAAACCAGAGGCATTCCTTTACCAGCTAAATTTATCTTGAATCCTGCTACTTGCTGACTGCTGAGATGAGTTATATCCGTAGTCCATAACCAGAATTGCTGGAAATATGGGAATCTTTTGGGAATCTTTAATTTAGAAGATTTGTTCTTCAGAACAAATTTGTGATGATTGAATGCTGTGGTCTTTCCTTAGGAAGACAGAGTCCATTGATGTTCTTGATGCAGTAGGAAGTAACATTGTGGTGAGCACTCGAACTGGAGAAGTGATGAGGATTTTGCCAAGACTACATGAAGATATCAACGAGGAATGGATATCAGATAAAACAAGGTATCTGTATGTTTTTGTATCTGTACAAAAACACACAATTGCTTTAGAACTTGTTTGAGAACTAGGTGTAAACTTATCTTGATAGTATTTCCCGTTGCTGCACAGTGACTGTCAAAACTAAGCTCTTTAAGTTCACTTTTTGTAACCCAGGTTAGGGGTGCATTTTCCCAAGAAAGATATGGATTACTGTTTCCTTCTGAAACTATTGTCATAACGTTGGGCTGTTCATACTGTTCAATAGGATTGTGCGTGCTATATTTGGTTTAATATTTAAATTGGTACAAAAACAAGAATGGTAGATTTTCTATCTTTTTGTGTGTGCCACTTATACTGGAGTACTGGTTCTACATGAATAAACGCTGTAAGCATATCTGTCATAATAATGGCAATATAATTGAGGTTTTTTTTTTAAATTGGTGTTCCTATTTTTGAGAAGGTTATATTCTGGTAGTTCATAGTTGAAGTAGCTGGTGTCAGATGGATTGATCAATTGGTATTTCAGCAGTTGCTTTATATCATTAGCTTGGTCTTCACTCTCCAGATTTGCTTATGATGGTCTGAAACGTCAGCGCCTTATTGAGCCAATGATAAAAAATGAAGAAGGCCTGTTTACTTATGTATCTTGGGAAGATGCCTTGAGCCGGGTGGCAGGAATGGTAAGAACATTTTCTTCTAATACTGTTGACCGCAGCAGACGGACTACTTTTAACAGTACCGTATTTCTTCGATTCTAAGACACTCTTTTCCTCCCATATAAATAGCTCTAAAAATGGGGTGTGTCTTAGAATCACGGGTGCGTTTATTATTTCTTAGAATCAAAGCTTTTTTTCTGCTGGTGGTACTGAAATTAGTGTGCGTCTTACAATCGATGGCGTCTTAGAATCGAAGAAATACGGTACTTTTAAACCCTATGAAATCAAATAAGATCACTCACTAATGGTTCTTATAATTTTTGGGGAGTGCTGTTTTTGTACTTCAGAATTCAGTGGTTAGTTGCATTGCACACCTTGTAGTTAAGGATTAGTTCAAGAACATGCCTTGCATTTTCGGTCATGAAGATCCCTTTTGCATCTCCAGTGCCATCTTTTATATTTCAGAACCACTTTTCCCACTGTGCAATTGTGATTTTTTTTTCCAGAAGTAAGCACTCCATCATATCTCTATTATTCTGTGGAAACCATTTTGGCTAACCTCATTCTCTATTTTTCTGTGTCTTGTGGACAATGAATTCCCCATTCCCTAAGACTGACAGTATTTTTCTTTCTTAGATGACATAGATTAAAACAGCAGAGTTATTATCATTTCATGGCATCTTGTGTTTCCCTCTTTGCAGTTGCAAGTTAGTCAAGGTAATGATGTAGCTGCAATTGCAGGAGGACTGGTGGATGCAGAAGCACTAGTATCTCTCAAAGACTTGCTGAACAGAGTTAACTCTGACAACTTGTGCACTGAAGAGGTTTTCCCTACTGCAGGAGCTGGGTAAGATAATGGAAATAGATAGCCTATCTTTAGATCACTTTGAGTTGGCTGGTATACTTTGATAATACTAGAAGCTTGTATAGTAGAGAAATTCATGTAGGCTTTGCTAGAGACAGATACAGGTTCCTACAGTGCCTTCCAGTCGTGGGTTTCTATTATTTTTTTATTTAAAATATTTCTTGGCTGCCTTTCAAGGCAGAAGCCCTCCTAAGGCATCTTACAACAATAAGACTGTTATAGCTTCTATACTGTTCTGCAGAAAGTGCTGTACTACTTACTGTGCTTCCATCATTATGGAAAATAGTAATTGAAAGTATAATGTGAAAGTTGAGATGTTCATCCGGCTATTACATAAAGACCTCTCCAAATTGGAGGAATGGGCATTAAAATGACAAATGTGATTCAATGTAAGCATTAAGTGATGCATAATGAAGCAAAAACAAACTAACTTCCTGTGTACCAGCCTTCCTCAACCTGACTATTGGCCATGCTGGCTGTGCAGCAGGTTGGTGAAGGGTGATACTTAAGCTTATGGGGTCAGAACTGGTGGTGACTGTCCGAGAAAGTGGTTTTGGGGCTGTGGATAGCTCTCTGGAAATCTTGACCCAGTGTGTGGCTGTAATGAAAAAGGCATTTTCCATGCTGGGAATCATTAGCAGAAAACTAAAAAATAAAACTGCCAATATCATTATGCCCTTATGCAAATCTACGCTGAAGCCACATTTGGAATGCTGTGTACTGTGATCAGGAGACTGAAGCAACGGTCCTATGAGGAAAGATTACAATGATTGAGACTTTTTTTACTTAGAAAATAGGACCGTAAGGTGGGATGAGGGGTATAAAGCTATGCATGATATAGAGAAAGTAGATAGGTGTTGTTGTTTCTCCTTCTCTCGTAACACTAGCACCTGGAATCAGGGCAGGAAACTGAGTGGTGGGAAATTGAGGACAGATAAAAGAAAGTACTAGTATAGACAACAGATATTTTCACTATGTAATTTGCCAGAAGATGCTGTGATAGCCCCTGAAGTAAATGGCTTTAAAAGGGGATTGTACAAATTCATGGATGATAAGGCTATAGCTACTCGTCATGATGGCTTTATATTAAACCGTGTCAGAGGCAGTATGCTGGGGAGTTGCTGGGGAGCACTAGTGGGTGGGCGTTGTTGCATTCATGTCATTAGTGGGCTTCTCATAGACATCTACTTGGCCACTGGTGGGGAATAGAATGCTGGACTAGGTAGGGCTTTGGTCTGATCTAACATAGCTGCGGTTCTCTATTAGATTACCTTGATGGCCAATAGAAGTCAGGGCCAGAAGAGGAATTGTTTGAATTTAGGATTTTGATAACTAGTATTTTTGTTTCAAACTTAAAATAAAAGCATTCTTAATAGAGCTATCTATGAGTCCTTCCTATTGGAAGTGCATATCACAATTGCTCTTTTGCTGATTGTTTTGTGCATTCTCTTTATAGAACAGACCTGCGATCTAACTACTTACTTAATACCAAGATTGCAGGAGTAGAAGAGGCAGATGTCCTGCTTCTGATTGGCACCAACCCGCGCTTTGAGGCACCACTGTTCAATGCCAGAATTCGCAAGAGGTTTGTAGTTTTGTGACATTAGATGACTTCGTTTCTGCAAATTTGAAACTACATCATGAGAGGCCACACTGGAATTCCACCTATATAGTCTTACCAGTCATGAACATAAACCAGAAGTTAGATTTGAGCTTAATGTCTTGGTGGCCATAGTTATTGTGTTACTGCAATGTGCATGTTGACTAGGCGGTCTCTCCTGTCATCATACTAAAAAGAAAGGAAATGCAATGATCTCAAAAAGATATATATAGGTATATTGAATAAAATTACTTTTTAAGCAGTGTGTACATATCTTGAAGGAATGAGCCTCTATCCAAAGATGCACTTGTTGAATTCTGAGTGTGCACTGAGATTGAGTTCTCTGTTTCTTACAGAGGTATCCCATACTTCCTAATTAACTCCCCCTGGAAACCGGAGCAACTTCAAAAACATCTACTGATTTAGTTCAGTAACTTGCTTATCAGTTTAGGGAGGGGAAGGTTAATGTAAAGCCTTGAATGTGCCTGGATGGTATCTGTTGCCTTAAAAGTTAGGGGCTCCTGTAATTGTGTGCAGTGCAGCTGTCAAGTTCAGCATCTTCTGTCGAAAGAGATGCTGCAGGGATGTATTGTACAAAAAATAACTCAACAAGCACAGTCTGTCTACACACTGTACAACTTTGCGTCTTAATAGTGTGTTGTGTTTCACTCCATTTTCAGCTGGTTACACAATGAGCTCAAAGTGGCTCTTGTGGGCAGCCAAGTTGACTTGACTTACACATATGACCATTTGGGAGATTCCCCACAGATACTTCTAGACATTGCTTCAGAAAAGCACCCATTCAGCAAGGTACCATTAAAAAAAAAAGTCAAAATTTGGTTTAAAACTTTTCTTGAAAATGGTCTGTTGGTCAAGTATTCTAGCTATGTGTTGATTTTCTGCTCTCTTGCCTCTTGCCCCATTGACACAGGTTCTGGCTCAGGCTAAAAAGCCAATGGTGGTGGTTGGCAGTGCAGCACTTCAGCGCAGTGACGGAGCAGCTATTCTTTCAGCCATTTCCAGCGTTGCACAAAACGTTAGGGCAAAAAGTGGAGTCGGTGCCGAATGGAAAGTCATGAACATTCTTCATAGGTTTGTTCAATCTTGCTGTATCTTTCCCCCACCCACCCCTACTCCCATCCCATGGTAGGTATGAAGACTACAGGTGCAAACCTGTTAGTTATAGCTCAAGTATAAAATAGAGAATCATTGGGAAATGATGGAAACAAAACTTTTCAATTGCCACCTTGATAGAGCAAGAATTTTGACACCTTGAACAGAGTAAATTGGTCTCTAGAAGGGTGCATACCCCAGTAATATGTCTAGTAGCACATGACTACATACATTCAGAACAAAATACAAACTTATTTTCAGAACTAAACATTTATTTATTACATTGATAAACACCTTTTATCCACAGGATCCCAGCGAGGTTATTTATTATTATTATTTATTTATATAGCACCATCGATGTACATGGTGCTGTACAGATAACACAGTAAATAGCAAGACCCTGCATACAGCCTCAGATATAAGAAGTCTTTTTTCCTATACACATTTGTCCCAAATTAAGTATCTCCCTGCATTTCTAAATAACTGTATACTTGCATATATTCTATATAATTTTAACCTGGACTTTGGAAAGTACTTTCAATAATTACAGAGCTTTGTCTTGTTAGCTATGAGAATATTTTGTAGTTACGGGTCAGAATGAGTAGTTCATGGTTTCATACCTCTGAACGTTTTAGAATCTGCTCCCATTTTAAGAGGGGAACTGTTCTGCCCAAAGTGCTGTACTATTATCACTACTCATATTTCTCAGTTTCACCAGAACATGTGCTGCTTTGTTATAAAAGGTAACCATTTTCCCCATGGTAAATTAAACTTTAGAGAAAACTCATTTAAGAAAAGGTTATATAAAGCCTTAAAATTGTATTTCCATTTAAAAATTATATAGGCCCGCTTGAATGGAAAGAATGTTTCAGTTTAATAAGTTGCATATCCTTACAAATCTTTGCTAGATTAAAGCTGTTAATACAATTTAGTTTACACACCTTAATTTGAATTTTGAGTTGAGAAAGCTGTAGACCTATAGCTATTTCTTTCTATAGGGTCTCCAAGCTTGCTCCAATGGACATTTCTTTATTATCTAAACGTTTTAATTCTTAATATCCTTTTTCTAGCCACTTCTTCCAATTGTTGGCTTGTTTACTACATTTGACTGTCTTCCTTTTAGCAAGACATAGTTCTACTGAACAAAGGTTTTTTTTTTTGGTATAATTGTAACAAGGGACATTTGACAAAGATAGATCACAGGATTGAGATTTTAAAACTTTTTAAACTTTCAGTTGAAGATGAAAAGTTGGGTGAAATAGTAACTTCTTTCTCTATAGGGTTGCAAGCCAAGTAGCTGCTCTTGACCTAGGTTACAAACCAGGAGTGGACGCAATCCGGAAGAATCCTCCCAAAGTGCTGTATCTCTTAGGGGCTGATGCTGGTTGTGTTACCCGTCAGGATTTGCCTAAAAATTGCTTTATCATCTATCAGGGTAAGTAGCACTATAATACCAATACCTTACTTTGCCTATAAATTAAGAAACGAAGCGTTAACAAGTTAAACCTGCAAGAGTCTGAAGTGCAGTTTTGGCAAAGGACTTCATTCCCAGTTGTGCTATCCATAGATGTTCTCACTGCAGATTTTTCTACCGGTTCTTTGAAGCATAAGATCTTGTCATAAGCATAAGATCTTGTCATAAGCTCACCATACCAAGCATCAAGTAAGTGGTTGGAAAGCACAAAGCATTTCCCCATTCTTCTCCTGCCTTTCCCAAAAGCATGTCTAATAGATTTTGCTTCATCAACCATCAAACTGTTGAAATTATAGTACCTTCCATATTCAGTTTTCATGACTTGAAGGCTAGTAAGTAGCTTCTGTTCATCCTGCCAAAAGCCCAAGTAGTAGTTCTTAACCTTGGCACAGAAGAAATTGAATGCGTTAAATGTTTCTTGGCATGTTAGAGTGCTTTCATTTGTTAGGAATAAACCTAACTTCAGTATTTACCTTGTGAATTCCATTACTAGTGTGGATGGCTCTGAGACCTTGAAACTGGAAAAGTTTAAGCCAGATGAGTTATAAAGGTAGGAGACCTAACCTTATTGTTTAAAGCCACGTAAGAACTCTTGGTTTAACCAGGAACCTTCCCCCACCCCCAATGTATTGAATCAGTAGATGTCATCTTTATCTGAACTGCTACAGTTTATTGTGTAAGAATTGGGTAACATTCCTGGGAAGAATGCAGTTTGAAAGAATTGAAGTATCACATACCCAATTTAGGGTGCAATCCTACACACACCTGAATTCAATGGGGACTTACTTCTGAGTAGCTATATATAGGATTGCTCTCTTAGAGATGGAAGAAATTTCCAAAAGAAAACTTATCTGCTCAACTACCTTTAATATCCTTATTGAACAAAATATTGAAGAGCTATTTAACTTAAAATAAAATCCTGTCCACAAGCAAATTAAATTGCATCTGGTATTGGGAGAATGATGGCTTTTATGGTGGCCTGGTTCAGACATAACAAACCATGAAGTAGAGTTGAACTAAAAGTGCAGTTTGAAGCCCTAGGTAGCAAGGGTAAAAGGAACACAGAAGAATAAAGAGTACTTGGCCAAGGAGAAGAGCATAGTGTAAATTCAGGAAGCATGGAGTTATTAGGGAAGAAAACATCTGTTGACGCTACAACTGGGAAAATATTATAATTGAGAACTCCTTTATACTATCACGTTGGAAGGAAAAATGATCACCTCCCATATTGCAGTGGACTGAAGTCCTAATAGCACTATCAACTTTTGAACAGGTGTTATATAGACACAACTTGCGAGTGGATAAATGTATGGATATCTGGTCTGCTTTTCTTGAAACCTTTGTATAACCCCCCCTTTTTTTGAATGAACGGTACACATGATGAAAAATGATTATATTCCTATATATGTAATATGTGTGTTTTTTCTTAACACAATGTATTTTCTGTTCTTTTTTGTGGATATTCTCAATGAAAAGAAAAAATAATAATTGAGAACTCCTTCTGAAACTTATACAGGCACTTAAGCCTGATGTACAAAGTATTAAAGACCTCCTATATCTGTAGTTATGTCTGCAAGGAATTTCTTGAACATAGTAGTAGTAGTTATATTAATAATACATCAAGGCTATAGCTAAAGACATAAAAATAGGCTATCCAAACACATGCAGACTTCAGCCAGAAAGGCAAAAGCAGCCTTGGTGAAGAATGCTAAAGCTATAGGCAGCTGAATAGTTGTGTTCTTATTGGTCCTCAGAGTGAAATAACCACCTAAATAGTTAAAATCATAATCTTTTTTGATGCTCTTAAATGCTGTAGATACACTGCGACACAGTTGCTGTGATGTTCCCTATTACTATTGACACTTGTATTGCAATCTTTTCCAGGGCACCATGGGGATGCAGGAGCTCCAATGGCTGATGTTATTCTTCCAGGAGCAGCTTATACAGAAAAAGCTGCAACTTACGTGAACACTGAAGGCAGAGCTCAGCAAACCAGAGTAGCAGTAACACCACCTGGCATGGCAAGAGAGGACTGGAGAATTATTAGGGCCATCTCTGAGGTACTGCAAGTCTACTAGAAGTGGTATCTTTTAGCAGCTGTCTTTCATTTACTGCATGTGTATTGCCTTTCTGCTAAGGCATTTAGTGGCTTATAATATTAAAGCCAAAAAAGTCATACAAGACAAAATAATAAATAGTTGTCACAGGTAGTGTTGGTTCTCTTCAGAAGCCAATACCATCAGCTCCCTGGCCTGGACTTCTCTTTTAAAATATTTGGAAGCTCCGTTGAACTGCAGTCTTTGAAAGGTAATTGCTACAGAATGCAAGTAAAGGTTTTCAGAGGGGGGTGGGCAACTTGTGGCCTTCCAAATGTTTTGGCCTGTATCTCCCATGATCCCGGCTAAAACTGATGGGGGTTGTTGCCCTCCAGATGCTTTGGCTTACAAGTTGCCTACCCCAGCTTTTAGGAATATAGATAACATCGTGAATAGTATTTTCTTAAATTATAAGATTCTTCAGAGAAGACTGTGGAGTTTTGATGTATGGCGTGAAATATAATTAGGGTTGTGCAAAGTGGGTCTTCTCTGTCTTGAAATTTGATCTGAGCTCCGTAGAGGTGATTCTCTGCCTCGATTTTGGAGCGCCCCCCCCCCCCAACCTTGTGGAACTACCCCTCTAAGAACTATTCAGTATTCAGGTAACCAGTATTAACATAAATGCTTACAGCTCCCTCATTTTTAAAGATAAGGAGATACAACTTGGCACAGTGATAGCTCTTCAAGAGGGCATTAACCCCACCAAGTTTGAATCAGATTGGTTCATGTTTTGATTTTTAAAGGAATTTTTAAATAGAAATTAACAAAAATGATTACATCTACGTAATTTTTATAGATAAAGAGAAGAAACATGGCAAGGCGATAGCTCTTAAGGATGACTTCAGTCATACCAAGTTTGAATCAGATCCATTCATGCTTGATTTTTAGGAATATTTTAAAACATTTCCCCACTCCAACCTGGTGACCTCCAGATCTATTGGACGGAGCCCCCTCCCCCGAAGTAAAGAGCCTGTCTATGCCTGACTCAGGTGTAGAAGCTCTCTCACTCACCATGCCAGCCAGCCTGCGCAGCAGCACTTTCACATTGTGGAAATGTGGATAATTGACTTCAACGAGTCCCAGCAGAAATACGCTCCCCCCCATGGCCAGAATCAGCAGCCAGTTAGTGTTTCCGACTCCCCCAAACACTGTGATTGGATGAGAACATGGTCAGGGACAGCGCTGTGGCTATTCCTAACTGGTTAGCCACAAAAGTCAATATCAAAGCTACCCCTCACCCCACTCAGCATTTTCCAAATATGGAGATATTCAATTTAGACATACACACACACACACGCAGAAGGATAATTCCGAAGACTTTAGAAGCTCCGATTGGGCACGTCTCTGCTCTGATATTAATAGATGGGTTTGGAAGCTGTCAATCTCTGTGTCGTGTTTCCCAAGACCTCCCGCCTTCTTGGGAGACAATAATTAAGTCTGCTAAGTAAACCACAAAGCTTTATTCAAGCAATAAGCATCCCTTCCCACCTGAAGGGAGTCTAATCTCTAGGAACTTTCCTCTGGGCAAAACTATGGAAACTAAAACAGACAATTGTCCTTTCAAGAACAATGGAAAGCCCTTTCCCAAAACGTGTTAACTTCAGAGAGACTAGTTGTGATGCAGCTTCTGATGAGATGCCAGCCAGGCCAACTTTCTCTCACCTTCCTTTCGCTCCACCTGTTTTAGTCTGCGGTGTACTCTAGGATCAGCTAACCTTTCTGTGCCCTCCCCTTTGGAAGAATACTGGCTTCCCATTGACTGTGTGTTGTTTACCCTTGAGGAGATAAGCTCTGGAGGAAGTTCACTCCCAGCTGATGAAGAGCTCGCGAGAGCTGCCTCCTCCACTGGTATAATCTGGCATGTTTCTGGCGCCGTGTCCTCTACTTCAGAGTCTGATTCTGATTGATCTCCTGAAACACCTTCCGACAACCCAAGGGGAGCAGGGCTAGACATGACACTCTGCTCTGGAAGACTGAATGCTCCACGGATGTTCACGGTTACCAGATAATTCTGGGGCACAGTGCACACCCCTAATAATTCAAATGAACCATATGTTGCTATTATAATATTTAGGGACAAACATAGTCTGACAAATCTTGTTGTGATACTATACACAGCAATTATGTCAACTGTTTCCTTTTCAGCTGTACTTATCCCAAGAAAAAATTCTACTTTGTTACATTGTGTAATCTAATAACTATAACTTCAATTAATATGATACAATTTGATCATAACTTAACACTTCTGAAATTACAGTAATGTCAAGCACGTTCATTGTAAATGTGGGGTGGTAACAGAAAGGAACTTATCTGTACCTGATCATGAGTTTGTTTCTTCCTTCTCATTTTGTGTTTCAGCTGGCTGGCATGACCCTCCCTTACGACAATCTAGACCAAGTGAGGAGCAGATTAGAAGAAGTGTCTCCTAACTTGGTCCGATATGATGACGTGGAGGAAGCTAACTACCTTAATCAAGCAAATGAGCTGT
This sequence comes from Elgaria multicarinata webbii, assembly GCF_023053635.1. Taxonomy (NCBI): domain Eukaryota; kingdom Metazoa; phylum Chordata; class Lepidosauria; order Squamata; family Anguidae; genus Elgaria; species Elgaria multicarinata. The sequence goes on from NC_086172.1 coordinate 22,708,967, forward strand.
CAAAGGTATGCTGTCCTTTAACTGTGGACATTTATCCAGCTATAGTAAAGCAGAGGTGTATTGTTTCATTCTGAACAGTACAATGTACCACATGGCAAATGAGAATAACCATATTTCCAAACTGCTCCATTTTTCTTCCTTGCCATCACCAAATTTGTAGTAGTAGCCATTGATTGGCCTTGACAACTTCCAAGTAAACTTTCCATATAACTAGCCAAAAAGGTTACAATAGAATTTCCCACGCATCTTTTTGCCCTAATTATTCTGTCTGAATAGTGTTTTACTCAGTACAATAACATCTTAACTATAATATCAAGGATTCACACCAACTACCTGAACTATTTCCATTTCTTTAGCCTGGAGTTTCCTTACAGCTAAAGCAAAAAAAGCTGTTCTAGAAGTTACACTAGTGTGAGAGGCTACATGTAAACACAGATTTCCTGATCAGAATAGGTTGTTTATTTAAACAAAATGTTTTCTTAGGCCTATCATCAGGGGTATACCAGTACATAAGAATTTTATATTTTCCATCTAATTCAAAATACAGATGCTTATCCATTGAAAGGCAGCAATGTCATTATATCTGCCATTCTTTCTTTCAATTGCAGGCATTGAATCAGAAGCTTCTTGCTGATCCTCTTGTTCCACCCCAGCTCACAGTTAAAGACTTCTATATGACAGGTAACAGACATAATAATTTGTGCATTAACAACAAACTTAAACATGTGGATACAGAATTATCTCCTGTAAACTTTGTTAAGAGGTGAAGCAGTTATGTTTCGCTTCTGTATGAAATACTTTAATCGCTGATGCAAGAGTGTTATTTACTGAACATAGCAAGTCTTAGACTTCTATATTTAAAACATGTTTATCTTTGCAGATCCTATTAGTAGAGCATCACAAACAATGGCTAAATGTGTGAAAGCCGTTACAGAAGGCGCAAAGGCAATTGAAGAACCTTCCATCTGCTAAAGAATGAAATACTAGTACCAGAGTCCATCAGGCTCTGTTAAGGATTGACTGATCTTTCTTTTTTAAAAAGCGATTTTGTGGTTTTTTTAGGTTCCCACTTTATGAATGCAAGTAAACGTTTATTTAAGGCCACCTGTTCTAATGTTCATTTGGTAATTATGTTCAGCGCAATATTATATGTACTGATTGTGTACAAACACCATGTAAAATTAAAGCAGTTTTACATATGCAAGACTATTTCTGTGTATTGTTTTTTTTAATGATATATGTGAATTTCTCAAAAGTATAGAAGGGAAATTTTCGACATATGTAAATCTAAAGCTTGGAGTAATGTGAAATTCAGCAGGATTGCAACACTTTGTTGCATTTCGCCACGTTGTCAAATTTTGTTACCCAGCAGGCTGAAGATTCTTTTTTCAAACAAAATACTATTGAAAAACAATTTATTTCCACTCGAACGTTCGGACTTTTAAGACTTCAAAGTCTGAGATTTACCCATCCAAGCTATTAATATATGGAAAGTGCTTTAGGTTACCTAAGTTTTCTTTACAAAAAATATAGCTCATAAAGCTAATGTAAGTAATGTAAAAGTAAAGCAGAAGACAATCTTGAAACCACAGCAAAACCTTAATTATTTCCTACAAAAAACAAAGGCAGCCATGCTGGCCATATGAAAAAATCCAAGATCTATAAAGAGAGCCAGTGTGGTGTAGCAGTTGGACTGGGCCTTGGGACATCTGTGTTCTAGTCCCCACTTGGCCGTGAACCTCACTTGGTGCCTTTTGGCCAGTCAGTCTCAGCCCTAGTCCTACCTCACAGTATTATGAGGATAAAATGGAGAGGCAGGGATAATGTAAGCCACCTTTGGTTCCTTACAAGAGGAGAAACGCAAGATATAGATGTAATAAATAAAACAGTGCAATGACTTTATTAGGCCTACTCAATGGTCACAAAAAATTGCAAGCTTTCACGATCTTCAGATCTCTTCAATTAGGTGAGATGTTACAAAGAGTAGGAGTGGGGAGGCTGATGTTGTAGTCAGGATGTCTGCATTGGCAGGGTCTTAAAGTGATATGATGGAGGAGGAGGGGTTGCACACATTCAAATTGGCTCTGCTGGGTGATGTTACGGTTTCAGATTTCAGTGCCCCTAGGACCACTGAGTAGAAGGAAGTCTCAGACAATTGTAGATCCTCCATTTTTAAAAATATAAATCTGTTAACTCAAAACTGTATCTGGGGCAAACCAGACAGGTTCCTAGTATCCTTTAAACTGCTTTCACAATCGCTGTTTCCTTTATACCAGTTATTTGCAACTAGTTCTAACTAGACCAAAACGACTCTGGTATAGATTGATCACAGGTCACAATGGGAAGAGGTGGCAACTTTAAGACTACTCTATGGCCTCCAAGCCTAATTTTTCAAGAATGTAATTCAAGCAAAAAGGCCCACAAGTCAGCATAACTTTAGAGAGGGAATACGAAATATCATACAACAGCTTAATTTATATTATCTGCCTATGATTTTAAAGTACTGTTTTGTACAAAAGGCTGAGATCCACAGAGTTCTGTGTGCTTCTATGGGGTGGATCACTAATTTCCCCCCTCCCCACAAGTTGCCCCTCATGCTGGGTCAATGTGACCCTCTAGGAAGCAACAGGAGGGAAGTGGAAAAGACCTGACCTGCACAGAACTTTTTGATCCCTGACTGTAGTTAATAAATATTATGTAAACGTCTTTCAGTTACTTCACTACTGTTTTCCCCCAAATCCTTGTGATTGCTCACTCTTTGTTATGGGGAGCCTTAACACAAATTCCCCAGGGTAGGTGAGGGAAATTGGCATTTATGCTATTTAAAACTTGTGGGAATTAGGGAGACACTACCATTCTTTTACAGATTAGTGGTTAAACAGGGCAGATTAATGAAGTTAACTGTTCCAATTATCTACTAATTTAATTAAACATATAACAATTAGCTAATTGTCCTTTTTCCAAATTGTTGAGCATGTTTGCAAACAAATGTACTCATTACTAACATTTTATGCAAAATGGCAAATTGGATTTAAACTACTCTTTTATTAGCTGTGATAGGACTAGTTTTCCATAACCTATGGTATAGGTACATTTTTGTACTAATGCAAGCTTTTTATAGTATGATTTGATCAACATGAGAACTAAATAGAACTGCTAAAGAATTGTATTATTATTTATTTATTTATTTATTTACAGGGAAACCAATGCTTTAAGTCTTAGAATTGCTGTATAGATGTTTCCTCAACACGCACACACACCACACCAAAATAAAAGCAAACTCCCAACCAATCTTGTTAGAATACTAAATATTGCAGAGTACAGACATGAAAAATTATGCACTAATGGCTGGCATAACTTACATGTTAGCTTAACCTGTGGTTACTTTGACCCTAGGTATTTCTTAAACTGTCCCACTAACTGTGAATTTTGAAAGTAATTCAGCAGTAGGAATGATGCCCACTAAACAGTTCAAATGGAGTAAAATATGGACTGTAACCAGGGGTGGGACAGATGTCTGCCTGAACTTCCTGTTCCAGCTGCTTTTGCTTCACTTCTTCCTTGGGACTTTGCCCTGCTTCCCCAGTGCCTGCACTGTTGCTTGGGATTGCACATAATAGTCGTATTTTGTTTATCTCTGTATGTCTGCCATTCATTCTTTATCATAAGCTTGCAGGCCTATTAAAGTGTGCTGGTCTGCACCCCTCTTCTCAGGGGAAGTGTGTTACTTTGCTGGCATATAAATAGCTGCTGTTTTCGAAAAACACAGAGACCTCCCCAAAGTACTTCACAATTTGAGCTTTCCCCATTCTGACTTATTGTCCCAGTATGTTTGCTACATCACCCCATCATGCGGTACAGGTAGACTTATGAATATGTGAAAGTGGTTCTCAGTGTTGTAATGGAGTGTTCCCTGCCCTTCTAATTACAGAACAGTTTCATCTTTCCAGTATAGACAATGGAAGCCTTCCTTCTATTCCCCACTTTTATAATCACTAATCTGCTATCCTCCACAAATAGCTACTTCATTACAAACAAGTTACTATCTTAGTAACAAGTTACTATCAACTCAAACAAGTATAATGTGCAGGAATTACTATGAATCCCACCTATAAATCATTATGTGAGAACATGCAGAGAAAGATAAGCAGCACTTCATATGAACTCATCCATTGTTTAACAACTTAATCTAAAGAAAATATTTACTCTTGAATTTAAAATAGGAAATACGGGAAGAAAGAAATTCTCTAATATTCCATAACGAAGGCCTCCAACATTGGAATAAATATAACTATTGCAATATAAACATTGTAACTAGTCCAAGAGAATGACCTGAATGTACTTGATTACCCATATTGCTAAACAGCTGTAGGCCTAGGTAGGAGCTATACGAGAGCCTGGCTGCAAATTCCATCTGCCCTGCTCTGAACAACTAGGAATATAAATGTAGTAAGTAAAAGCTAGTACAAGTATGAACTAATAAAAGACTCCTTTTCTTCTCCATCCCTCTCATTTTAATTATCTGTTTCCCATCTAAAGATAGCATTTTGACTGCAGAGAACAAGATAATAGACAGGAACTAACTCATTAGATAGAAAGGATCTCCATAACATGAAAAGGATCTCCATAACAGAGGGAATTCCAGAGAATTTACTTATTTAATCATCAAGTAAAAGTGTCTTGGAGTCAGGGCCTTATCTGAGATGTGGATTTTTAATTAATATTTATAGTGCAAGCTTATACATGTCTACTCAAAAGTAAGCCACAGTTGGGCTGTTTGCACATAACAAAAATCCATCAGTTTAAAATTCTGATGGGTTGTCATGCCTGAGTGGGTACACTGGCTGCAGTGCACTCACCTCTTGTGCTTTTACCCCACAACTGACTCCTTCATAGGTTGTTGAAATTGACAGCCAAATCTGGGCCAATGGGTAGTTCAGAAGCTGAACAACCCAGCAGCTAACCACCACGGTTGTAGCCTCAATGTCGTATCTTAGCATTTTTTTCTAAGGACTGTGTCATATGGTCATCTTTTTAAAAAAGCCCCATGCTGAACACCATAATATTTGAAAAGGAAATAACCTTGCAAAAATGTGCCTAGGTATATGTTGAAGACTTGCATCTTCCAGTCAAATCACAGAGTCTACCAGCTTCTAGATGCCCTGCAAACATCTATTGTCTGTGTTGCTGATCAAATAACACAAAGTAAGACTGAGCCTGAATTTACCACTTGTAGAGGCAGAAGCAAAAGTACCCACTGTGCAATGTACAATAAAATCACCAAGAATCAATGGCTACTAGCCCTGATGGTTGTGTGCTACCTCTAGTATTCGAGGCAGTAAGCCTGGATGCACCAGTTGCTGGGGAACATGGGCGGGAGGGTGCTGTTGCACCATGTCCTGCTTGTTCATCCCTGGCTGATGCATGGTTGGCCACTGTGTGAACAAAGTGCTGGACTAGATGGACCCTTGGTCTGATCCAGCATCAGGGCTCTTCTTATGTTCTTAACACATGTATTTAAGTTGTCAATTAAACTGTAATGGAAGACACTTCTTGCAAACAAAAGGTTTTGAACCTCCGTGGAATATGGGATTTTGGTGTTTTTATCAGAATGGGGGTGTTTTATCAGGGGAAAAAGAACCCATTGTGACTTCTCCCTCTGCCTGTGGTTTACATAATTATCTGCGCTGCAGTGCAGGTTGGCATGTCGTGCAAACCCAGCTCACAACGTAGTTGGCTTCATACCCACTCTACAACCCCTACTGCACGTCATGGATTGCAGGGTGGATGTGAAGTCATCCCCATGCTGCAGGACAGATAATTATGGCCACAACTAGACCTAAGGTTTATCCTGGGATCATCCAGGGTTCACCCCTGCCTGAACACTGGATGCCCTGTGTGGCACTTAGATGAACAGGTTTGACCCCTGGATGATTCAGGGATTAACCTTAGGTCTAGCTATGGCCTATGTAAACAAAGGTTGCACACGTGTCACATGCAGGGGCAGGGGGAGAAGCCTCCTGCCCCTGCATGTGATTATCTGAACTTGGTGGTTGGGTCAGGCACTTTCAACAGAGAACATATTCAAAATTTATTGTTGTATATCTCTTACTCTAGAAGTAGAATTACAGGGTTGTGATCAGATATTGCTGAAGACTTGGGTCCAGGTTAACATCCCTATAAACTAGTTATGTCTCTAAAATGTTGCTGCACTTTTGTTGTCTTGCTATTGCTCTTCTGAATATCACTGTTAAAAGAACAGCTGTATATATTGCAGGATACTGGCTATCAAGATGGCAAAAATAATGGATACAATCCAACCAAAGTTAAGCCATTTAGGCTGCAATCCTGATTACATTTATATGATAATAAAACCCACTGAACTCAATATGACTTACTTCTGAGTAGTACAAGCACAGAATCACACTCTTAAAGACCGACTGATTTCAATGGGGGATTTGAGCACATATTTGACACTTCCATTAAAGCTAATGGGGCTTTAAAAGTTCTTAACTTTGGCTAGATTGTGCTCAGTACTGAGTCACTGGCTTACCACCTCTATGAGAACTACGGCACATGTTATTGAGTTCTTTGGACCTAGGCTATATGAGTAATTGAGAGAATTTCAGTATATAACAGTAGTGAATCTCAGCAGTGTAGACTGATCATAAACATGTTTATCTATACGTAAGCCAACTGAATTTTCTCCCAGGTAAATGTGCATAGGACTGCAGCCTTGATATCTTTCAACTGAAATAACTTCATATTGAAAGCTGGGATGGGGAACTGTTGGCCTTCAGGCTGAACCAAGCCACAGAGTCTTTAAATCCCACCTGTGGACTCCCCTCTGTTGGCCCTAGCTCTGCCCCCACCAATGGCAAGCAGCTGGTGGTTAAAATGCATCGTCTGGGGGTGGGGGAAAGAGGGAAGAAGTGAAAGGTTTGTTGCAGTAGAGGTGCGTGTATCTTGGAGAGTGTCAGAGCAGCCAATGGATTTTAAATGCAAAGTGCAAGGGGGGAAATTTTGATAGAGAAGGCTGGAGGTAAAGAGACAACAAATTGTGAACTGCCTTGAGAGCTTTGGCTGTTGGGCAGTATAAAAATGTACTAAATAAATAAATAAATAAAAGAGCTTTTGGAGGGGGAGGATACTGGAGAGTGACTGCTGGATGTGTGGTTAAGTGAGCGTCTATATGTGTTAGTGGGAAAGAGTAAGAGTGAATAAATGGCTATAAATGGAGGATGTGGTATATCTCCAATGAACTTAGGATCCCCCTCTCTCACTCTACACACACACTCTGATTACAACCACCCCACAATGTCTTACTTAAGATTCTTAAGAAAGAGAGACCCTGTTCAGACACAGGCTAAGCCATGGGTGTTTAAGAATTTGGCTTAGCATGTCGTGTGATCCATTCCTAACCACGGTGGCTACATAAGCATGGTTTAAACATGCTCACTAACTATTTGTTGCAAAAGGGTTAGTGGCCTAATCATGGCTTAGCATGTTGTCTGAACAGGGTCAATGTGTGTGTGGCGGCTCTGGTCCTGCCTGCTGCCTACATGTAGTCCCCAACTGATTATCCTCAAAGTAATGCAACCCTTAACAGAAAAGAGGTTCACCACCCCAGCTCTTACCTCCACAGTTGTAAATATGGAATTAAACTATTTTCAGTAAGAATAGTAGTGCAGTAGAAATTATAGACTATACACATATGCAAAACCTACACTCATCTCTACTGATGACTGAGATGGCTTTAGTACAGCCCGTTTCCAGTATCTGTATCTCAGACAGAGCATTTTGCAGGCCACATTCTGTTTCCCACCACTGAAGATGACAGCATGTGGATTGCCAGTATACAGCAGCCAAAGAATGCTGCAGACAGAATTCTGCCCTCTGCTTGGACCTAGCAAGAGGCTGGGTAGCTTAGCAAATGGGAAAACATTGGATTTTGTAAACCCTAAGGTTAGTCAACAAACTCTTGCATCTCACCAGTTTCTAGTTTTAAAAAATGGATGATTTGGAAAGTCCAGTTAAAATTTAAGATTTTATGGATTAGAACAGAAAATCCAGAAGCGAGTGCTACCTCAGCTCTGGTTAGATGCTATATAAAGATAACAACGACTTTTAGAACAGCCATTTAGCAATTCTACCAAGAAGTCATCTATTCTCTTTAGAAGTATTATTCTCCAGAAGGTCAAAAATCGTGTACTTGCCAACTATCAAGGAAAGCAACATTACTCCTGCCAAATATGAACTGAAGGGAAGTTTGGCAATTCTTTTGACAAGAATATCCAACATTAGCAGATGATGATGATGCCAAATTCAGAGGGGACAGCCTACAAATGGCTAGTGATTCAGGACTAGATCCAACCTGTTAAGTTTGCAGGACAGTAGATTCTTTCTAAGCAAACTGTCATGTAAAGAAGCCTCCATGGAAATCAATGGGAATTAATTCCAAGTTAGTTTAGGATTGGGGAACACAATTCAATGAGTTATATAAACTAGTCTAACATATTAAAAGAAAGTATACATCTAATACTAGACAATCAATAATCAGCGCTCATTAAAAAATGGAAATAGGGCATCTGAGACGTTCCGAAATATTAAACCACCGCTGAACTGGAGGCATCAGATAAAATACCTCACCTGATAGACACAATTATCATGAAACAAGAGACAAAAACTAATGCCAGGTTAAAATCACTGCACTGTTACCTCAACCACAATACAATTTTAGCTAAACAAATAACACTTTGAAATGCAGCAAAGTTTGTAATTTTGTACTATAAAACTCTGAACAGTGTTTTGACAGTAATTTACACTGCATAAGAGTATACTGAACTGGATAACAAAAGTATATGACATACTAGTCTTTTGTAACAGTGTATCTTTATATATATATATATATATATATATATATATATATATATATATAATGTACACACACACACACACACACACACACACACGGTGATATTCACTGTTTATGTGTGTGATACACACATACAAATAGATACACATAGAGAAATCATAATCTCCCATTACAAACAACAATGTTTAGATTTGTTTCTAAAACGATAGCCTAGAAGTTTCTCAACTTTGAAATACGTTAGACCTCATCACCCAAACTTCAGACACAAAACTCAGACAAGTTAAAGAAATGTATATAATGACCCAACTATCAAAGTTATTGAAAACAATTTTATTCATCCCTATGTTGCACTGATATAAACAAAGAAACTGGAAAAAGTACATATATTACATATACTTGTATTTATTATTTCCTATATATCACCTTGGCCCCCAAACATCTATTCCCACCCCCATCTATTCAGTAACCTTATCTTGAGCAAGATTCAGCTCTGCCAGAGTATACCAATTTCAGCTCCCTTGCACAGAAATACTAACCATTCTATGAGAGTTTACTTACATTTCCAGAACTATCACACAAGTTATTAAGTTTTCATTAAACTCCTGAGGCAAGAGGAGGAGTGAAAACCAAATACTGCCCTGTTTTTATTTTAAAAACAAGTTAAGAAAAACGTATTAAAATACTCCCTTTTTACCTTTTAAGTTGCATCTGAGCTTCAAAGGTGTTTTTTTTTTACATAAATCGTTTTTTTAAAAAATGAAGTATATTCAGCCCCACATCTCTATGAAAAGGTACCTTTCTAAAAATTACATTTCATAAAAACGTACTGTACTTTTCTCTCCTTCTCTTTCTCCTCCTCCTTCTTCTTTCTCTCTATACTACCTCCAAGATGGTAGGAAAGTTGTTGTTTTGGAGGGCAGAGGAACGGCTCTCTGGTGTTATGTCCTCTCAGTGCCTGTAGTGGTGCTGTAGGAGGCTGCTAAGCTCTCTTCTAGAGCAGCCCCAGCAGTCCTGCCTTCTTTGCTGGAGAATATATTCAGGGATTCCCCTTAATAATCACCTACCCTCTGAGCACTTTGTAGTTTTAAAATAATAAAGAGCTCCCGTTCAAAGCTTCCTTCTCTTCTAAAAGCAGGAATCTTTCTCCTCAGAGCCAGGGGGGCAGCAACAGCTCCTCAGCACTGAAGCAGCTCCGAGTCCATTCCCCGGTCCCTCTGCTGGGGAGGAAACTCTGGTCTGTCAGCCCAACAGAGGGAAAGGGGGGAGAGGAGAGAGAGGAGAGAAAAAAAAGCAGCTGGAAAGGTAAGCCAGGCCCGGCCTCCATCCCCGGGCTCGCTTAGAGCGGCAGGCGGCGCTACGTGCGGAGGGCGGGCGGCCAAGCGGGCTACGCGAGGTCGGGGATTCAAAGGGACGCTCTGGGCCTCGGGGACTTGAGGGGGGCGACGGGGTTTTGGAGGCCGTGGGGTGCTGCAGAAAGAAAGAGGGGGCCCCGAAACGGGTGGGTCTTCTTACAATGGGGAAAGGGACGGCGGCGCCGGGCTGTAATTGACGGGGAGGGGGAGGGGAGGAACAGGCCTCAACCCAGCGCGGGCCTGTGAGCTCCCCGCCCCCGCAGGGTCCCGCTTCAGCTCTAGCCGGCCCCAAACACCAGACACCAAAGCGGGTCCAGGCGGAATCTTCCCGCCTTCCCGCTGCTTTGGGGGTTCGGGGTGGCAGGGCTGGCGGCTAAGCCCGGGAGCGCCGACCGCGGCCCTGAGTCGCGCCGTGGACGGGTTGGAGGCGGATGGCGGGTGGGGGGACGGACGGACTCTGGGACGGGGGACGAGGGTGGAGAAGATCATTAAGCCGATTATTTTTTTAAAAAAATTGTAATTTTAATCACAATTCCGTACATGTTCCCAGTTCAGACCGCGGTCGGGTGTCGTGGGGTCCCGACATGGCTTGGGGAGCGCGTTTACTAGTAGCCCCTGCCGCCGGCCTTTAAAGTTTAATTTTAGGCACCGCCGTCTTCCCTCCTTTTCCAATTCCTCTGTTTATTTTATACTTGTGTATTAAAATAGGACTTGGCCTGAAATGAGTGTAAGAATATTTTACGGTCTTCCGTAAATCGTGTTGAGGTGAGGGGGGGGGACCTCCGTTTTCTAATCCTCCGGTGTCCTTCCCTTCCTCTTCTTCAGAAGTCATAATGTTAATTCGAATTTTAAATTGTGGTGGTGGTGGAAACTTTCCGAGATGCCCCCTTGTACTTGTGCACTGGACAAAGGGTTAAAGGTTCTAAGTAGAAGGGAGGAAAGGTATCTTGCTACATAGGTGCTACAAGGTCCCACTAGAAAGAGCCTTGCAACGCGTGTCGTTACCTTGGTTAGTTTAAGGTTTGTTTTAGGGGAGTGGAGGGGGATGCATTATACTCGGTCTTCCCATCCGACTTCTTGCTTGTATAGTTCGTTTTGCAGATCTACTCGATCTTCCCACTTCAGTAGTTTGTAGGTGCTGTCACTGGGAGTCCAGCCCTGGTAACACGTGCTAGGTTTGTGCATTAAACCCCAGTTTTTTTGAATGAGATGTCTTGCACAGGCTGATCTCCTTGGTTCTGATTAAATATAGTCTGGAAATAATGTACTACCCAAGCCCATAAAATAGAAGTTGTGTAGTGTCAGAGCATGTTGGACAATAAATATATTATACAAGGACATTATATATTATATAAATGATTATTGTATTGCTTGTATGGTCAGTGTTTATGCACTTTTAAGCTTTTGTTGCAGTTTATTCATATTAGTTTCAAAGGTCAACCTGTCATTCTGCCTTGATTCCTTGAGGCTGAACTTTATCAACACAATGGTCAGATTGCTGGGCTGGTATTAAGAAAAGTTACTTAAAACAAAGGCAGCCGTGTTAATGATAAGAAAAATTCCAAAATCCATATAGTGTAATACTTATTAGGCAAGATTTAATGTGCAAGATTTTGAGAACTCCAGATCTCTTGATGAGGAAACATCCTTGTTGTATCATCTTACCTGATGAAGAGATCTGGAGATCTAAGAAGTTTGCACATTCCTTGTGATCTTTGAGTTGGTATAATAAAATATTTAAAAATAATGGATTTTGAAAGGTTACTTGACTTTGGATGCCACCAGTATATTCATCTAATCCATTCTCAGGTGGACTTTTGACCAGAATACAAAGAATTTTAGATCTCAGGGTCTGTGGTTTTGGAATTGTGTTTCTCGGACTGCAGTCTTTTAAGCCACATGTCAACAGCTACTGAAACTGACAGGAGTTGGGATCTGCTGTACATTTATTTATTTATTTATTTATTACATTTCTATACCGCCCAATAGCTGGAGCGCTCTGGGCGGTTCACATAGAAAAAGAAAGTTAAAACAACAGCAACCTTGCATGCTTGCAAGGCCTTGGGTGCACTTCAAGAACCTCTTTCGATCCCAGCTCCTTGATTTGTATGCAGAACATATGCAGAGTAGAAGCTCATTCCATAGGAGGGAAGAATCAAATGAATCTGATGGATTTTTATAAGGTGTCTAGTGGACGACCTTATGGTCAAATTCACATGACTCTTAGATGAGTGTGGTGCATTTTCTTCCTGGCACGGAGTCTGAATTCAAACGTGTGTTGTGCAAAGCTCTCATGCAAGTACATTCCCTTATGAATACAGTTCAGAGCTGTAGCTTGAACAGACATCCTGACATTTTGAGTGCTTTTATGTTGGATGGGATAACAACAAGTTTGTCATACCTTAAAAGGCCTAAATTGCAGCTCAAACCCATTCTAAGCCTAAACATGATAGTGAAGTTTCATTAAAGCCATTTAGTCTGCAGTAGACTTAGGCCTAATCTATATTTTTACAAATATATTTAAAATCAAAGTTAAATAATATTTAAAGCCAACTTCCTTACATAGCAAAGAAAAAAGCATTCTTGTGTCTGGATTTTTATTTATTATTTATATAGTGCCTTCAGTGTGCATGGTGCTTCCTAAGGTACAAGAGGACAAGGTTTCTACTTGCCTTCTTTCCTTCTATTACTTAAATCATAAGTATTTCAGTATAATAGCTTACTATATAATATCAAGGGAATATATTATAGATCCCCTCCCCAACAATGAAATACAGACTTGGAAGTTGGTTTCATTAAAATAAGGGCACAATCCTATTGTGATGATTATAAGCCTTTGAACTTGGAGGCTTACAGTCTTCCTATACAGGGCAGGAAGAGCAGTGGAGGTGGTCTTTGTCTCCTTGTCCTGGCCTGTATTTTTTCTAAACGAACCTTTTTGCCCGTCTAAGAAAAGCATCTCAGAAGGAAAGGGAAGGAGGCTGGAGAGGCCTCAGGATAACTCATGCCCTGGCTTCTCCAGTCTCCTCCTCTCCTCACCCACTGAATCACCCCCCCCTTTTCCTCCTGTCTTGAGTTTTCATTACCAGCCTCAGAGAGACACCTGTGCCAGCTGCAAGAGACCCTGGTGTCAGAGCTCCGATCCCCTCCTCTGAAGCCAGAGCGCTGTCTCCCACCTTGAATCGGGGAAACCAAACTATTCTATGGCCCCTGAGATGCTGTCAAGGTGTATGACCCCCCTCAGTTGTTGTTAGTGGCCATAGGATCTTCCCTCCATGAGTTTTACTTTTGAGTAAAGATTTTAGGAGGGTGATGCAAAATTGTTTGTGGTTTTTGAATGGGGACATGCACTAAACATCTTTTGGTGAGGTGATATTTTCAATTTCTTTCCTGATTTTAGTTCCTTGTAACAGATCCTAGGTTGAATGTTAGAAGTTCACCTGGATATAAAAATTAGTCCGATTATGGAACCTCACAATCTATTTTAGAATGGGCTTTCTCCAGGTTAAGAAAAGTAATTGTTGCTCAAGCTGTATCCGTAAACATTTTGCTAAAGAGTCTAATCAACTATCTCAATAAACTGAAGTGTTTATTTGGATTTTAGCCAATTACAGTTCCATCTATGATCTGGTATGCTCAACATAGCGGGGTGGGGGGAATATAAGATCAGATGCAGATCTTTTTAATTTAGAGTAATGCTATAAGTTGTGGTGTTTCACCAGTAGAGAAAATGCTTAGAAGATCTCACTAATGCAGCAGCTTGCAAATTGCAACTATACAGGGTGTAATACTTTGTACTGAGCATACCAGGAACAGGACAATAAAGTGGGAGCATTAAGCACAATTCTATCCATGTTGCCAGGATCATAAATGTTGCAAGTGCAAGGTTGCAAACACAGGCATGGCTACCCAAAACGCAGGTGCTTAATGTCAAGGTTCATCCTTGCCCCAAACAGAGCATTGGCTGCTGACTAGCCTATTGGCACATCAGTTCCTCTTTGCTCTGCCACTCCAAGTGATTTCAGTAGAGTTAAAGTGGCCCTGCCTATGTTTTAACAGTTTCCTTAGGTGTTTGTAAGCTCAGTTTGAACTTTGCCAATTAGATGGCCATATACAACGATATAGCATGAACTTCCCCACAAATCCTCATCTAATCAGAAATCCAGTGAATCAAGAGATGTTAAATCTCACCACATGAGTGAGAATGGCTCTCCACATACTGTATGCGCACTGAGGAAAGTTCTAACTTGATAAATGGGAATTACTCCTCCGAACCTGGGGAAACTACAGTTTAAAAATTAGAAGCGATCTAAAGCTGAGGTTTTCATTATGCTGTGTGCTAAGTAATAGAATATTCTAAAATAAGGGCAGAAGGAACTCTAAAATAAGGGTTATCTGACAGTGCTATCAGTGAGACGGCATGTGCCATTTTTTTGTTGTTAGTTCTGAATATTTTGGCTCCACCAGCCTACCCTGTCTGCAGATTCTAAAACTATATCAGTTTTAGAAAGACAGAATGGGGGCAGTTTGTCACATCTAGCTTCTGGAGGATTTTGTTTTATTTTGTTTTTTTAATGACTTGAAGTGTTCAAATATAGAATTACAGATGATAATGAGAAAAATGCTGGTGGGACTAAATTAACATCTTTCTGATATGTGGGAGTTAGTACTGAGAGCAAGATGATATGAGTCACTTTCACTATGATCCTAAATACATGTGAAAATAACTTCTATTAGTTTCAGTGGAACTTGTTTTCACATTAGGGCTCTGATCCTATGCTCATACTTGGGAACAATCCCCATTGAACACACTGGGGCTTACTTCTGAGTAAACATGCAAAGGATTGAGCCATAAATGTGCTTAAGAAGGGACTTATGGGAATCATGATCCCAATGTTTATGCAAAAGACAGGTGGATGCAGTATGTGCTTTGTCTTTAGTCTTCACCAGTAGCTGCTCCGAACTGATTTATCTTTGTAAGCCAACAAATCAAGAAAAAGCTGTTTGTCAATTTACATGGATGAACCACTGCAATGGAAGGTTAGACAAAAACCATGTGTGTGGGATATTAGGATCATGATTGCTGTACTTAGGTTCAGGGTTATAGTGACACAAAATGTTCAGCAGAAGGTTTGAATATCTGGCAGTAAAATGTGATTTCCTCTGTAGAATTTGAAGTCTAAGAGGCTTTCATCGTGGTAACTCTAGCACCATGAAAACTTAAGGTTGCAATTCTAAGCACATCTACTAGTGAGTTTACTTCTTAGCAAACATGGTTAGAATCATTCTGTCAGAAATATATTTTAGCATATACCTTCATAGGCTAGATTTCAGTTTGTTAGATATAGTATGGAATGGATTGCCCAGTTACTGTAATAAGCTGTCATCCCTGACAATTGTAGAAGTTTTGATGTATATTCAAATGAATCTCCTTGAAGCATGTATATTTGCCTTTCCTTTTTCAGACTTTGCAACAGTTTGCTAACTCTGTCACTTTATAGTGCGGAATACCACTGAATCCCTGCACTATTTGGGGGCAACTTGTAGTAGATATCTGTGTACACTGTTATAGAATACAAGAGTCACAAGCTCCTCTATGGGTCCAAAAATGAATGACAGAGTTAACTTCAATTGAGGTCGTATGGCATGTTACAAGTTTTGGAGAAACTATCCAAAAGCTAGTTTTAAAAGATCATTTGGCAGTGAGAACCTTCATTATATTTCTGGTTGCTTTTCCAGAATTTTATGGATGTTTGTGGAGGTTTTGTTCATTTTAAAAGGTCACTGATGCATGTTTGTACATTGAATTGCTGAATGATTTTCCATGTGATAAATTCTAACCATGTGAGTTGAAAAACCTCAGCTGTTGCATTTGTTCAACCCTCTCTCCAGGACTGAAAACATTCCTTGTGGCCCTCAAAGCAAATAATAATAATATTGAGCATCTGTTTGTGTAACATCCACCCCAATATTCTACTGTGACTAACAAATAGACAGCTTGTTCATCTTAGCTATTTTCCAGGGTTTATACCACCAGTCCAAAGTGGTCCCTGGTGTTTTCAATATTACTTGCTCAGATAAAGGGCCAAATACGGTGCCTTCTTACAAGGTAGCCTGAATGTAGCTATTTTCATTATTTAAAACATTAATCATTTTTATATTGTGTGTATGTGTGTTTTCACAGTATGTACTATTAGTTTTGTATGCATCTACAAAACTAGCCACTCTGAGATCCTAGTGATACAGGGCGGGATACAAATGTTTTAAATAAATAAATAAATAAATAAATTTTGACTCTGTGATTATGTTGAGTTAGGATTGCACCATGTGATATGTGATTGTCTAGTGCTATTAACCTTCTGGTCAGAAGTCAATAAACATATAAAGATGACTCTATGCCTTTTGTTATCCAGGAGATCCATGCGGTAATTGGATGGGTGCCTGAAGTTTGGAAGCTAACAATTTTAAACCAGGAATCCTGGGTAATTAAACCACAGTGTGAATGAGCTGCGTGCTTGTGTACACAGACTTTTCATTCATATGAGCAGGTAAACAAACTCAGCATGGATAGCTTTGCATGTCATCCAAACCTGGGGTTATGGTTTCTTGTGGTCAAACAAGCCAGGATCATTTGTATGCTGTTGGCTTACGAATCCTGCCTCATTTGGGTACAACAAACCATAATTCCAGGCTGTCACTTCCATGCTTCATTTGTTTATTTGCTCATGTGAGTGAATGGTCTGTGTCTACCAGCACACAGCCTGTTCACATTGTGGCTTAATTTGCCAGGATTCCTGGCTTAAAGTGGTATACGAACATGACCATTGTCACATACACTGTGGTTCTGCAGATCAACTTTGGTGTCCAAGAGATTCATCTTTAAAAACCTAAAATCAAAGAAACCTGCAGAGTTGGATCGTTGGTACATGACTTGCTAGTGCAGGCAGCCCAGGAGCAAGTGGTATGGATGAAAAGGGAGAACGAAGACAAATTCGAGGCAATTACTTTGAGCTGTATTCTGGCTGAGGAGAGAAACAGTTAATCTGTTGTCTACCATTCTCCTCCACACCCCTCCTTTATTGTAACTTTGTCTTGTTTGTTTTGTTTCATTTGTTCCTTTATATTATTTCCATGGAGGATTCTGTCAATCCTATTGCTGTATAGTTAGAGGACAGTCTGAGGCAGAGGGAGAGGAGAGAATGAGAAGAGAGTAAGAGGGGATATTATTATTTATTATTATTATTATTTATTTATATAGCACCATCAGTGTACATGGTGCTGTACAGAGTAAAACAGTAAATAGCAAGACCCTGCCGCATAGGCTTACAATCTAGGTGTGGAGTGGGTTAGGGCTATAGATAAGAATACCTGGTCATTGTTTTTCATGTTATTTCTAAATGATTGAAAACCCTAATAAACTTTTAATGACAACAGGAATAAGAATTTGCCATGGAACTCCCAGAACATAAAAGCTGGTCTAATCTGGGAATAATTTGCCAAAAAAGATAATAAATACAAATTTAAGGCAAGCCTTGAACCAAGGACTAAATTGTTCCTTCCGGCCTTCAAAGCAAGGAACACTGGTGCTCAGCATCTATGTGCATAAAAACCAGCTCATAACATCTGCGTGCAACCAAGCAACAGAGCCGAGGCTGAATGAGTCTATGCATGTAGGAGTAGGCTAGAGTCTTAATGAGCAGGGTCACCAGGGACAGGAAACAACATTAGTTCCCACCCCAATGATCTCCGCAGGTACATTATTTTACTTTTTTCCTATGCAAGAGTGACTGCTGTTCATTGCTACTGGGAAAAGTAAGTCACTTCATTTGGGAACATGTTACAGCAGGGGCAAACCTGCCCACCATCCCTGACATTGCCTGTCCTTGGACACCATGTCCTGCCTTTCCCTTCTGAAGAGAGCATCAGAGTTGTGGAGAAGATGCAGTATGTTTCCAGAATTCCTCCCCCTCTCCCCAAAATCTAGAGGCTGGTTTCGGAGGAGGGAGTTTAGCTCATGGGTTTAATGTGTGGCAAGTGCTTTTGACCACCTCTTCAGGAACTAGAACAATGTTCAATTTGTGAGAATATTAAACAAGTTCAGGTTTTGAAAAGCAGGTCTGGTCTCTTACCCATTGCTCCACCAATAACATTTGCCTTTCTGTCCCTCCTTCCTTCCTGATTTTACTTGATTGCAGGCAGCAAATCCTGGAAGCATGTTGCCAACTTGCTGTCTCCAATAAAAGAGTACCCTGCAAAACTTTGTATTTTAAGAATCCACACGTGCTTGGTGGTAAAAGGATTCACAAGATAAATCAAATGCTGGTAGGTTTTGCAGCTTCTATACTGTTTCAGAGAAAGCTGAGGAGAATAATTATTTGGCAATCGGAAGTGGGAGGAGAGTGCTGCAAACTAATAGCAGTATTTGAGATGGTACCACAAAGCATGTCTTGCCAACTTGTCCCAATAAATTTAGCTCTCTCACTTTTTTTTGGGGGGGGGGGGGTAAATTATGCACAGGCAAAATCAATTTGTCCCCTTTCTTCTACATCATAGTAGATTGAAGTAGTAGGCAGTTTCAAGCTATGTCGGCAAAAGAATTATATTTCCTTAATGCTTAAATGGGGTCCCTGTTTCAAGACTACAAATGGAAGAAGCTCTCCAACGTTTTCCCTGCTCTTTAACATGGAAATTGTGTACGACGTATCTTTTATGAATGAGTTGAGACAAGTGTGATGCCAGGAGAACTTTACATTTCATTCTTGTTCAAATAAGTCAGTATGTATTCTGTTGTGACCTTCTAATGTTGCTGTGTGCGTGCTACTGACCAGGAGTGAGACATTCGTTGTTTTTTGTTCTACAAAGTGATCATCCACCATGTGGGTTATGGCACCTTCCATTTACTATTATAAAGAATATATTCTATAGGGGGAACTTTCTTTAGATAGGTAGGTATTCTTCTTCCAAAATACTTTTGCACCATGTCTGAAATGTTAGGAAGTATTTCAGGTCTTTGAAAACACTGAAACTTCTTTGCGGGGGGGTGGGGGACTTTTTTCCTTTTCTTTTTTAAAGGAAAGCTTTGTTGGCTGCCCTTTTTTGGCCTTGCATTCTTGATCCACTGTACATTGTGAGATTATTTTGTAACTTTTAAATAACTGGATTCCTGTAATGAATTGCAGGAATTCTTAGATGGCACCAGGAATTTCTGGCACACCTGCAAAGGAGATAGAAACTAGCTATGGCATAGAGGCCGACATTCTTTCGTGCTGTGCTGCTATCTGCTCCACAGTTCAGTAGGCTAATAGCAAAACCGCAGTAATTCTCTGGGAACCGTATCTGTACTGTAATATACACTGAAGTGGCACATCCTCAGGTTTTTGACTTGATATGTGTCAAAAAGTTTGGCGGCCATTGGCCTATTACATGATTGGACAATGCCACTAATGTGTTTCTTGGCATTTTACTGCCCTTGTATGTTCGAAGGTAATGAGCAATGGGCCCTCTTGGAGAACTGGATTGGGGAGGTTCCCAGATTCCTGTTGTAGTGCCTCAGATGTAGTCTGTCAGTGACTGTGCCAATATTTCCCTCCAAGTCATTATAGGATGAACCTCTATAGGAATAGGCCAGAGCACTCCTTATGGGCACCCGCTGTGCTCCTTGGTCTCAGGCTAAAGGCATGGAGGTGTTCTGATAACTTACGAAACAATCCCCCTCTTTTTGGAAGCTTTGCAATGCAGCTGCTCCCTTTCTAGTTCTGGGCCCCCTGCCCTTCAAGTGAAAATTTGTAGCTTCTGTCACCAAGCCCAACTACTACTTCTCATGCCCAGGGCTCCTATTCAGTCAGAAGGATGGATGTTAGAAAGCACACACACACCTTCTCCTTTTCCTCCCTGGGTCAGCTTCCAGGCATCCCCTGAGGGAATCCTACATGGCCTCCCTGCTTCTAGCCCTTAACTGCTGCCTCCCAGCCAGCATCCATTTCCTGCTGCCCCCCTCCCCCAGTTCCTTTTGGCCTCCCATCTGCTGAATGTGAGCAGAGCACACGCCTCAGAGTTGCTTGGTAATGCTGGTCCAGTGTTCCCCTTCTAGCTTTAGCTGCTGTCTAGCCCTGCACAATTACCTCAGCTGGTCTCCAGTTTGGACTCTGCATCAGCCAAAGGGTTAAAGTGCTCTGGTTATCCCCTTATCATAAAGTACAAGTCTTTCCAAAAGGTACTGCGTGGTTTTATCCTGGTGGTTTTTATACTGTATTTTGTAATTGTGCTTTTAACCTGTTGGTTGTTTTATTGTGGTTTTAATTTTTGTGAACCGCCCAGAGAGCTTCGGCTATTGGGCGGTATAAAAATGTAATAAATAAATACAATAAATAAATACTATATCTTGTTTACTCTTTTAAAATGATCGGTCACCTGTCCCTTCTTTCCTTGTCTGACATGTGGGAGAAGGGCAGTGATGGAAGGGGTGCATGATATGGGGCAAACTGTGGGAAACTTCAGTTGTAGGGGGCATTCTTGCATCTCTATAAACTCTACTCCATTTTGCCATTGGTCCCAAATTCGCTTTGTGATCTTTTGTTCCATTGTAAAGAAGGTTAGTTGGGTCTTGCACCGATACTTTATAAAGCTATCTTTTGAATTTAACTACAAGCACATTTTGAACCCTGCAGTGGAAATTGCAGCTTGAGGGGTGATTTAGAGCGGAGAAGGGGTAGGTGTGGAAAGGGTTAAGCATCCCCCCCCCCCCCATTACCCAGTGCCAGTCTGCTCCATGTTGCCCCTGCAAAAGCAGTTTTTCTTGAAAGAGATAGGATGTTGGTGTTTCCACCTATTTGCCTACGATGCATACTTAAGGCCCACGGGCCAGTGTTTGGAGCTCAACAGAGCTGTAGCTCAAGCTGTTCTAAAAATTGCAATGCATGTGCAATTGAGGACATCGGTGAGCACTATCCAATACTTAACTGGTGGAATTCACCAGAATCTTTGGAAGGTGCATATTCTTAGAGATAACCCTGGGCAAAATCTATTTCACATGCAAAATGTTTGGTTAGCATTCCCACTAATAATTGATCTTTGGTGATCAAATAGATTCGGTTGGACTCCGTCAGTGAGTGTAGTTCCGTTTCTCTCATATGTTTTCATTAACATCATTTTTCTGTGGTGTTTTTCCTAGACAATCTGCTTCATCTTGACTCGTCATCATTCCAGGATAGTGGTGTCCCTGGGACTCTCTGCTAACATTGACATGGTACAGAAAATGGTACAGAAGATTTAAAATTGGGTAATTAGTTTCATTCAATTAGATTAAAATGAACTTTTCTTCTTCTTTTACTTTAAAGCTTTAACTTTCTTGTGTGTGGGGGTCTTATTTCAGCTGATGTTCACAAGGAAAAGAGTCACGTGATGTATGAAGGCAAACACATACACTTTTCTGAGGTTGACAATAAGCCGTTGTGCTCGTACAGCCCCAAACTGTGCAAGCAGAGGCGACTTAACGGCTACGCCTTCTGTATCAGGCACGTTCTGGAGGACAAGACCGCCCCCTTCAAGCAATGTGAATATGTGGCCAAGTACAACAGCCAACGCTGCACCAACCCCATCCCCAAATCTGAGGACCGTAGGTAAGTAATGGTGGCATAGTTTTTAATAACTATCTGTGTGGTGTCCCGGAGTAAAACTTGGAATCACATGATGGAAACTAAGCAGATCTGGTGTGGTAAGCATTTTGAATGGGACACCATCTGGATTCCCTAGGTGAGCTCCATGGAAGAAATACAGGATATAAATGTTTGTTTGTTTTTAAAGGAAGTAAATAGTTTAGTCACATTTTGCTAGATTCAGATCCAACAAAATAAATATTAACTTACGTTACACGTTAAACATGACAGATGTTTTTGAGACAACTGTTGGAAGAGTAGGAAATATAGGGGAAGGTAGCTAGATAGAAGGTAGCATGAAGATCAGGCCATGTATCCATGAGATATAGAGCCAGTGTGGTGTAGTGGCTAAAGTGTTGGACTGAGAGTTGGGAGTTCCAGGTTCTAGTCCCTACTCGGCCATGGAAACCCACTGGGTGACTTTGGGCCATTCACAGACTCTCAGCCCAACCTACCTCACAGGGTTGTTGTTGTGAGGATAACATGGAGGGGAGGAGGAAGATTATGTATGCTGCCTTGGGTTCCTTGGAGGAAAAAAGGCGGGATATAAATGTAATAAATAAATAAATAAAATAGATAGAAGGTCTTCTCCCTGAATTCCAGAGGCTGTTTACATGTTGCAAGCTGAACATTTTCAAACGTATGTGGTTCCTCGGGGGTGGGTGGGGGTGAGCGTGGAAATACTTTTTTTAAAAACAACAACACCTTACCTTTTGCGCACGAGCGCTCGTGCATATCTTCCCCTTTAAGAAGAAAAAACAAAAAACAAGGGAATCTTGCAATAAAAACATTGCGAGATCGTCACCCCTCAATCGTGCAATAACAGGTAGGTCTAGCTAAGGCCTTAGAAGCCAGATTTTGTGATTTATAGTGCAATCCTATGCATGTCTAACCATGAGTTCAATGGGGCTTACTCTCATGAAAGCGTATAGGATTGTAGGCTTAATTGCCTATATGCCATACAAGTGTCCCAAACTGTACTCTTAAGGCATTCAATTGGATGTCTTGAGCAAAGTCAACAAAAGTTGCTGTGTATGTTTTTTTTTCCCTTTTTTGGTATCCGTCAACCATTAGTTGTAAAAAGTGCCGCTTATGATATCTTCAAGCCACCACGACATGCAGAGTGTGTGTAGAACATTAACTTGTGTGGAGTTCAAGGAAATTATATCAGCCTTTACAGCGCAAGCCTGGCCTGCTGTTGTTGGTGCTTATGTCTATTTATTGCTTCCTGGAATTCTAGCTCTCTGCTCTTGAGGGACAGATAGCGCTCAGGTCAATAGCCTTTAATTCTTTTGCACTTTCTGCTGGGACCTGGAAGTGATATGGCGTTGGTGCCCCAGCATTATTATAATTAGCATCTTTGTCATTACTGGATATTTCCTCCAAGGAGTAGGGTCGCATATATGATTCTTCCTTTAACTTCACAACAACCCTGTGAGGTAGCTTAGGCTGTCCAAGGTCATCCAGTGAGCTTCGTGATTGCGTGAGGAATTGAACCCAGCTCTCTGTGCCCCTAACTTAATATTTTCAGGTTTAGAATGGTTGGCCGAACACCAAAAATGTGTTTCTTATTTGCTCTGGCTTAGTAATGCTGAAAGCAAAAACACTTTTGTTCTTTTCTTTGTCTTGGTCTATTAAATTAAATGGGTAATTCTGGAGTGTTAGGGATGTAAGCTTTCCACCGAAATGTGTTAAATCTAACACAGCTATTTTTATTAGGATAAGAAAAAAAAATTGCCTTGAAAGATTTCTGTTGTGCTTAATTGTCACATTTCCTCCCATGAACAGAACATTTGCAGAATTATAACCTGCATTTGGAGGGCGCCCGTTTGTTGGAAGTATACCATATCTTCGGCTGTAATATACCTCATGTAAAATGTTTAGTGTCATTCAAGCAGTATTTTTATTTTTGTACATATGTAAATGGCCATTAGATCTTTAAATTTCCTCTATTGAGATTTTCCCCACATATGGATAGAAAAGTCCACTTTCCACAGTTGAACTATTCGCTGATGAATTGTTGTTCTTTAATTTTTGCTTTCTAATTTTTCCATGTGTAATTGCTGGAGAGAAATATCATTTTGCTGATTTTGCTCTTCAAAGGTACTGCAACAGTCACCTCCAGGTTCTTGGTTTTTTACCGAAAAAGGAGAGGAAGAAAAAGAATGATCCGATAGAGGAGGTAAAGGTTCGGCACCAGATGGATTCCATGGCCTTCAGTCTGACCGTTCCTCCCCTGGCCTTGAAGATGCCCAATGGCCTGGATGGGATGTCCCTCTCTCCACCGGGGGCCAGGCTTCCTCTCCACTACTTGGAAGCAGAATTGGAAGATCCCTTTGCTTTCAACGAGGAAGATGACGATCTCAAGAAAGGGGCCACGGTGAAGAAAAAGTTGCAGAGCAAATTAGCCCAAAACCGACAGCGCCAGAGAGAAACAGAGATTTTGAAAGTTCGCCAAGAGCACTTTAGCCCCCTTCCTGCACCTTTGCAGCAGCAGCAGCAGCAGCAGCAGCAGCCTCTACAGCAGCAGCAGCAGCAGCACGCCCATCTCTCACCTTTAACAACTTCTTTAAAGCCAGCAGGGCTACCGCAGGGCTTAGTTTGCAAGTCACCTCAACCTCAGAACACCAGCCTACCATTGCAGGGAGTGGCGCCCACCACACACACTATAGCACAAGCCAGGCAGTTGTCCAACAAAAGACCTCTGCCTCTCCTGCACCCCACTAGGGCTCCTGCCCCAGACCCACCCAGGGCTGACAGGATCCTCATGAAAGCCACAGCCTTCTCTCCGCACTCATCCTGTATGAGCCGGCTACAGAGACTGGTGAAACTGTGCACTCAGAAACGGCAGCTCGACGCTGATCTGTTTCCACATTTAGGTAGGTGGGGAATTGATTGTACCCTGTACTGTCATTTGGGGTTTGTTTTGTTTTTTGGCTCGAATGAAACGGCGTGCAAAGGTACTACTTGAGTAAATTGTATGCTTGCAAGCGCCTGCTTTTTCTGTGAAAAGTGCAAAGTAGCTCATAGATAAACAGTTACCTCATAGCCGAGTCCCTCTAAAATGTAGTTTGTTCCTACTAGGCAAACATTTCATGTTGTAATTGTTGTCTTTGAATGCTCTTCTTCTCAGTGCACGAGAAGGAAGGGTCACTATAGCTTTGAACACCAGTTCATTGTGTAAAGCTTGATTCTCTTAGGAATTTCGAGGTATAAACGGATGTGGCTATGCAGTCCAAAGTAGCAGAAAATGCAGTTCGCCAGCAGGACCAGCCACTAGCGCAGTGGGGAATTATCGGTTCTAAAAGCAACCTGAAAGGAATGGAAGTGATTGTTTCTGGAACAAGGATGATAAGAGGAGCCCGCAAACGGAAGCGCTGCTGACCTATCAAAATCTGGAGACTAGCGTTTCTGCTCATTTTCAGGGTTACATTTAGAACCACTAACTCTCTGTTGCACAACTGATTGATCCTGCTGGTGCAGCAATCAACAGGCCCATTGGATACTGCCCATAGAGCTTAAATTTACAACGAAGTGGATGAAATCGCCCCGAACCAACGGGCAAGCGTCTAGCATGTATGATAGCCCATTGGCTATCTTACCTTCTTCCTTGGGTACAGCCCTCTCCTTATCTATCTATATAAAACGCTTAGGTATGTTACCGTTTTGCTGCGCCCACTTTGCCTTCAGGAATTCTAGAATGGCTTCAGCTGATACAGGTTGCTAAGCCCCTCGCCCGACTCCTCTGGGCTTTCCAAGATAATCCTATCCCCCTTTCTGCCTCTTTGCTCCCCACCCCCCACGAAGGGGGCAGCTCCACGGTCCGGAGCATGAGCGAGGCACGGCCGGGGCCCTTGGTGGCTGGGTGGGAGGCTGCTCGCCTGCTGCGAATGAATAAATAAATAAAATGCAATGATATTTAATTAATAAACTTTAAGATATGCTACAATGGCGTATGTTACGCCGGGTACAGCTAGTGTTAACTTAATACGTTTAGCTGTTCCCTTTGCTACATAGCAGTGGTCAGAAAGGAACATGAATTTCTAGTAGTACTGATTGAGTACGTCAGTACTATTAAGCCCAACCACAAGAGACTAGAATGTAGTGCCAGGAGAAGGATGGGGACAGCTGGACACTGGGAATTAAAAGTATGTTTAGCTGCTTTTGTTCGCTTAGGCAGATGTGAGATCAGTCCTACATGTGACCATATATATGAACACTTGGAGGGGGCTGTGAGGTTGCTGTTATTTGGGACACCTCCATATCTGCAGGACATATTTTTGCTATGTGTTTTAATACATTTACTTATAATGAGGTTCTGGTCAATGAGGACACCTTTTATGTGCAACCCTAACAATAAATTCTTATATCTGAAAAAGTCAACCTATCCGTATCTTGGGTACTACCACAAGAAATGCAAGGACATTTAAAGATAGTTGAGTGCGTTCTCTTCTTTTTCACTTTCCAGGGTTGGACTGGTCTGAAGATAGTGGAGAAGAATTGGAAGAATTGGAGCAAACCTCACCATATCAGGTTGCATGGTCTATCCGGGAAGCCCTCAGATATGAAAGGAACGAGTAAGTACATGAGTAAGAGCAGAAGGGTTGAGTAAGTACAGAATATGAAATATTCTGCAAACTGTTTTTGAAGCCATTAAACTCTGTTACCTGTGGGGAGGGAAGACATTACTGTAGAGGATGTTCATATAAATTTAGAGGGTCCTGGCTGTGGTATTCAGATTAGTCTTGATTCTGCAAAGCACTGTATTTAGTCTTTATTTTCAATACTGAAATGCTTGTCTTTGTTCAGAAAAGGCCTCAAAAATAGCCTTGAAAACATTGTTCAGAACTCCTGTAGCTGAATGTAAGTGAATTCTTAAACCAAACATTTTATTGTTAAAATGCAGCAGATGTCTTTCTTTTTTTTCAGTCTTAGCAGACAAAGTTGTTTGTACCGTATTTCTTCAATTCTAAGACACACTTTTTTCCCCATATAAACATCTCTAAAAACGGGGTGCGTCTTAGAATCACGGGTGTGTCTTAGGTTTTGTTTTTTCTGTTGGTGGTACTGAAATTAGTGTGCGTCTTACAATCGATGGCGTCTTACAGTCGAAGAAATATGGTAATGCTGAAAATGAGGTCAGAATCAAAACAGCAAAACATGGATCATGATCTTCTTAATCCTTCTCCTTTATGCTGGTGGTTCCGGTCTCTGTCCTATCTTGGTTTGATGGCACAATCCTATGAGTCACTGCAGTGGCAAAATTGTATAGCGTGGGGCAGAAGGACTGATGTGTACCATGATCTCACAACTTGGTGGGATTACACTAGCAGCACAACCATTTGGCCACTACAGCCCTTTGTGTGAAGCTGCTGCACTTGCAATAGCCATTCCCTTTGGCTGTTGCATAGAAGTGTGGTGCTGAACTGCTGCATGTTACAAAATAGGTGGAGAAAGGGATGAGCGTTGTGCCCTTTAAAGGCCTTCTGAACAGAAAGCCAAGCTATGTGGGTATCCCTGAAATAGTGCAGATGGAAATTATAGTGGAAGGGCCCTCTGTTTATTAAATTTATATTTCCGAGTCAGTCCAGTAATTCCCAAGAATCGTTTGTAATTATAACACCAAGACTTGGATCCTAAATGGTCCCAAGTAGAGTTCTGCTCACAGGATACTCCTAGCAAAAGAAGGAAAGGCAATTTTCCCCAATTCCCCCTTCAGCGCCCTGAAAAACTGCTCCAGGGTGTTGAGGGACCACCTAGAACAGCATGGGAGGTGACATTGGGGGCTGCAGAGGGAATACACAAATGTCACCACTCCCCCATCCCTTTTCTACCAGCCAGGACCCCAGTGGATCAGAGAGGCATCCATGAACAGGAGGGGCCTATTTGTTTGCAGAAAGGCAGCTCAGGATTCGAGCCAAAAATCATTACCAATTCAATAAAACACTCCTAACAGCAATTAAATCAGCCAAGTAAAAGCAGCAATAAAACCAGATAGCAAAACTTCTCTGGTAGTAAAAGCCGGGGGAATAAAAAGGGGTTTGCCTAATGCCAAAAAGTCATTAACATAGGCACCAAGCGAGCCTCTCAAGGGAGCAAATTCCATCCATGGTTTGCTACTGCAGACAGATCTTCTCCTTGGGTACCACCACCACCACCAATGGGAGCTTCCAATGACTATTGCAACACCTGGTAAGCTGTTGTGGAAGCAGATGTTTCTTCAGGACTCAAGCTGTATGAAAAAGAATTTAGTGGCGCATTTGTGTAATAATAACGATAGGAAGTTTGAATACCAGCTCTTTTTTTGACTGCTTTTCCCCACCACTACCATTTCACAGGCCAGATGATGATGATGATGCCAGCGGCAGGAGTTCCCGCATTTCCCAACTTTGCACTTACTTTCAGCAGAAATACAAGCACCTCTGCCGCCTGGAGCGGGCAGAATCCCGTCAAAGGAAATGCCAACATACATTCCGGAAAGCATTGCTGCGGGCAGCCAGCAGAGAGCCAGAGTGCGCTGGGCAGCTGATACGAGAACTCCGAAGGGCATCGTGTTCTCGGGCCAGGTGAGGGGCCACCCATACCAGAGTACCAAGCTGATGCGCTGGGAAAGCATCTAAGCACACACACGCACACACACACACACTCACCAGCCATTTCAGTAAAACCTTGGATTAAGGTTTTGTAGGGGCAAAGTCTAAGAGCCCAGGTCTTCTAGTATGCCATTCCGGGGAGCAAAATCTGTTGTGATCCAACAATTAGTTTTCAAAAGCCCATGGTAAAGGCCAGCACTGTTTTCCATATACTGTTTTTCCCACTAGTTTTTCATTTCACAAGACTCTTATTATTATGTTTTTAGCATAAGAACACAGAAAGCTGCCTTATACTGGCTAGGAAGTTAAGGAAAGAGGTTAAAAATGCAATTTTATAAATTAAAATATAATATTAAAAAAACCATGTACAGAGCATTCTATCACACGTACAGTAATACAATAAAACCATCAAACTACTAGACAGAAAATGCTCAGTGGAGTTTTTCCCTTTCGCCGAACACGTTTCAACTCAAGGTCTTCTTCAGTGGCCAGTGTGGCAAGCTGATTGGTACCAAGGGCTATTTTGACTTAAAAGTTCCAAATAATAAAAGAATAAACGAAATGAGATGTCACTTCCCATGGTCTAATTTCAGATATTCAAAAGAAGCCCGTACGAGGTACTCCTAAACAGCCACTGCTCAAGCATGATAATGCTAGGGAAAGGGGAAAACTCCACTGAGCATTTTCTGTCTAGTAGTTTGATCATAGAATCATAGAATAGTAGAGTTGGAAGGGGCCTACAAGGCCATCGAGTCCAACCCCCTGCTCAATGCAGGAATCCACCCTAAAGCATCCCTGACAGATGGTTGTCCAGCTGCCTCTTGAAGGCCTCTAGTGTGGGAGAGGCCACCACCTCACCAGGCAACTGATTCCATTGTCGTACTGCTCTAACAGTCAGGAAGTTTTTCCTGATGTCCAGCTGGAATCTGGATCGTTTGATTGTATTATTGTACGTGTGATAGAATGCTTTGTATATGTTTTTTTTAATATTATATTTTAATTTATAAAATTGTAGTTTTAACCTCTTTCCTTAACTTCCTTGTTTGCATTTATATTGTGTTAGGTTAAGGTCATCACCTTTTTGTTGCATTTATACTGGCTAGGACCATTGGTCTAGCTAGCCCAGTATTGTCAACACTGACTAGAAGCTGCTCTTCAGCCATTCCACCTGGGGTTTTTCCAGCACTATTTGGAGACGCTGGGGGTCAAACCTGTCTTTCTGTGTGCAAAGCAGGGGCTCTACCACTGAGCTACACACACACCCCTCCACCACTGAGCAACGCACACATGTGAATATTTAGTTACTCATCATCACACCTATTCTTGCTCATGGTGACTATAACAACAGAAACTAATCACTGCCCCAAAATTGCTAGAATGGAAAATGGATATGACATTTCAGACCAATGAACATCCCAGTACCTGACCTAAATTTTAAGTTTGGTATTTGAAATTTTGGAAACGCACAATTTGAATTTGGAAAGGCCGCCATGTGTAGTTGGCAGTCATGATCCCCTTCCCCACCCGACACACGCTCACATAAGTTGGGAGTATTCGCACTTAGTAAATACAAATTTGGACAAAAGTCAGAATGTTATGGATTTGAAATCTAAATTGAGTTGTACTCTACAATAAGACACGGGAGCTATAATCCAATGACTGAGTCATAGAATCATAGAATAGTAGAGTTGGAAGGGATCTACAAGGCCATCGAGTCCAACCCCCTGCTCAATGCAGGAATCCACCCTAAAGCATCCCTGACAGATGGTTGCCCAGCTGCCTCTTGAATACCTCTAGTGTAGGAGAGCCTACAACCTCCCTAGGTAACTGATTCCATTGTTGTACTGCTCTAACAGTCAGGAAGTTTTTCCTGATGTCCACCTGGAATCTGGCTTCCTGTAACTTGAGCCCATTATTCCGTGTCCTGCACTCTGGGAGGATCGAGAAGAGATCCTGGCCCTCCTCTGTGTGACAACCTTTTAAGTATTTGAAGAGTCTCATGGACACCAGCAGGCTTTTCCCATAATCAACCTTGGAATGGTTTTTGTTGGCCATTCTTCACCTCCCAGGACTGACAACAGGGTCTGGCACTACATTCAGATTTCCGTGTTGCTAACTAAATGCACATTTCGTAACTTCAATGCAGGTTTTGTAGTAAGTAAAAGTAATTGCCATAATGCAGCTTTTGCTTTAACAGTTTTAAATGGAAGAGGCCAGAGCTCAGGAGTAGGGCATGCACACGGCCCCAGGTTCAATCTCAGGCATCACTCATAGCAGGGTTGGGAAAAGCCCCCATTTGACATCCTGTAGAACTGCTGACTAACCTTGATCAGTACTTCATGCAGAAGCGCAAGTTGGAACTAGAGATGTAAAATTTCCGGAAATTTTGAAGCCATGGGAAAAAACCTGTTTTTTCCTGAGTTTTTTTTTTTTTTTTTGGCGGGTTAACGGGATTTTCTAGAAAATGGACCAAAATGCAATATTAGCACTTCTTACAGATTGAAAGTCACTTTGTTGCTTTAGGAACATAAAATGTAATTATGTACAAGTTGGTTTGGCACAAAATTATCACATTTGGTATATTAAAAGTGCAGTGTATTCGAGCAATTATTCCAAATTGAATTTACTTTTTAGGTTTTTTTTTAGGTTTTTTGTTACAAATGGAGCTACAAGCTCCTGAATTGTAAGGAACCTCTTTGGTTTTCCCAGTTTATGAGGAGCAGGCAAAAAACAATTTAAAAAACAAACGAACAGAAGAAACCATCAACATTAATAACAATATGTCTCCACTAGTCCTCCACAGCGTCAATCAGACATAAAGCACTCATTCCCATAAAGAGAACTGAGAAAAAGTGGGGACCAAGATCCAATGAATATGCATGAAATTTAATCAGACTCATTTCCTGAGCTATAGCTATCACTATCAGTTCCAGTCTCTGCTTCTATGGCAGCGTTGCCCCCTAGAGACAGAAATGCATCTTGCTCTTGCATTTGAGAGTTGTAGTCTCAGTTTGCAACCTAGGACTTGCTTGTCCTCAGTGCACAGAAATTATAATAATCTGATACTGTACATCGTTTTTAGAAAT
Source organism: Elgaria multicarinata webbii (assembly GCF_023053635.1). Classification (NCBI taxonomy): domain Eukaryota; kingdom Metazoa; phylum Chordata; class Lepidosauria; order Squamata; family Anguidae; genus Elgaria; species Elgaria multicarinata. The sequence goes on from NC_086172.1 coordinate 22,740,527, forward strand.
CATTTGGTGAAGTAAATATCTGAACACCTTGTTTTAAACATTTTATTCATCATGTTAAAACATTCCATAATCCATTTTTCATCATTTTTTCCCCAATTTTTCAGAAAACAACAACAAAAAGGCTACAGTTTCCCCCCAAATTTTTCTGTTTTTTCCCCTGGCCTTCACATCTCTAGTTGGAGCTGGAGCAGATGCAGAGCACAGCGGCTGGAACTGTGCAAATGGGCTCAGTAGAAAGCTGTTATCCCAGCAAGAGCCCAGGGCAGATGAGAGAGGCTTATGCTTTCACCGCCCTCCACTCCACTTCCTGGTAATCTGCTGGGTCATTGTTCATAGCTGAATCTTTCCTGTCTGACTCCCCCCCCCCCCCGTTTCTTGTAGGAGACACCTGGTGGGGGAATCCCCTGGCAGCCAAATGAACGCTCCCATGCTGACCCCACCAGGTCTGCTGCCACCTATGCTCTTGAAGCCTGGAATAAGAGATCGAGGCAGGGCCTAGGCTTTGGTGGGAAAGGTTGTGGGGTGGGGGCAGAAAGGATGTCCATGAGACTGGAATTTCAGGCTCCCATATAAGTATAGCAGGTTTTTGCAACCCTCTTGCCCCATGGAGCCCCACCTCTCTTCTTCAGAGGAAGCCTTTCCAAGGTCTTGGTCAGGCAGGATCCTGACACTGCCAATCAAAGTGGACAACACTAGCTGGATGAACTAATGGTCCAATTCCTTAGAAAGCAGGCTTTTAGGTCCAGAAGGTTAGCACTTCTACACTATGCATTTGTGTTGGTATATCTTCTTACACCATTGGCAGCTTGCCTGAGGGACCGCTTATCTCTCCACAAACTTACTCACTTACTAAGATCAGCAGGAGTGGCCCTTTTGAGGACACCCTCGCTTGCAGAGGACTGCTGGCCACGTACCAAGGAAAGGACTTTCTCCTGCGTTGCTCCCAAACTCTGGAACGCAGAGTTGCAGCTGGCCCCCACACTCTGCATTCAGGAAGGGGATCAAAACTCATCTTTTCAATGTGGCTTTTTAAATTGTTACGATTTTTAACATTGTTTTTAATGTTCTTCTATGTTTTTAATGTGAAGATGTCTTTTAAGTTTGATTTTTTTGTAAAATACCTTGATTGGCCTCAGAAATGCCATATAGGAATACAATTTTAAAAAAAGGTCATAATTTGTGATGTAGTGAGGCAAAAATTGATGCGGTCCTTCTTAATTCATTTATTCCTAACACAGCAAGTCTTGGGTACTTTTTTTATGAAACAACCTTCAATACTTTGCAGTTGCCTTCTCTGGATGTTTCCAGAGCATGGATAACCGTTGCCAGGCTATTTCCATTCAGGAGGAGCTATAGCTGGCTCACCAGCCTCAACTGGTGGAAGGCACTCAGGGCCATTGATGCTATCTTGGAGGGCAACCAGGATGATCAGGGGTCTGGAAACAAAGCCCTATGAAGAGAGACTGAAAGAACTGGGCATGTTTAGCCTGGAGAAGAGAAGATTGAGGGGAGCCATGATAGCACTCTTCAAATACTTAAAAGGTTGTCACACAGAGGAGGGCCAGGATCTCTTCTCGATCCTCCCAGAGTGCAGGACATGGAATAACGGGCTCAAGTCACAGGAAGCCAGATTCCAGCTGGACATCAGGAAAAACTTCCTGACTGTTAGAGCAGTACGACAATGGAATCAGTTACCTAGGGAGGTTGTGCGCTCTCCCACAAGCTGCCTTCAAGAGGCAGCTGGACAACCATCTGTCAGGGATGCTTTAGGGTGGATTCCTGCATTGAGCAGGGGGCTGGACTCGATGGCCTTGTAGGCCCCTTCCAACTCTGCTATTCTATGATTCTATGATTTGGGGCTCGAGTAACAAAGCTGGATTTTGGAGCAACCCCAGACTATGCATCTGATCCTTCAGAAAAAGTGCAGTCCCATCCGGAACAGGTTGAACTCTGTTTCCTTAGACAGGTGAATGACTTACTAGTAGTATCTCCATCTTGTGTGGATGGAGCTTCAGTTTACCCAGCCCATTAATGATTTCATGCACCAGCTCACTGCTTTCATGGCTTCACCTGACTCAGATGTAATAGTTAAACAGACTTCAATGATCTCAGCCTATTGATGACACCTCACTTCAAAATCCCCGGATGACCTTCTGCAGCAGCTCTGTGTAGATGTTAAAAGTGTTGCAGACAAGTTGGAACTCTGCAAGACCCCACAGGCCTGAGCCAGAAGTTTCCCATCTCCAGTATTGGGCCTCCAATCCCCATCTCTGCTTAGAGATCCAGGACGACAGGCAGAACTGACTAAGGCAGTTTTTGTACCAAACTCACTCATGGAACCAGGTTGAAATACATCTAGAGAATTGGTACACATTTGCATTATTTTGCACAATTTATCCTGAAGTTCTTCATACTTTATAGTATCATTTTTTTCAGGTTAGTCAAGGGAGAGGTAGGAATAGCCCCCGACCACTGAAAATCCTACTCAACCACCTCCCCAATTTCTAAGGTTTCAGTAGGTATTGTCCACAAGCTTTCAAACATGTCTTCACATTCATAATGGCTAGAAAAAGGGCTTTTAAAAATAGGAAAGCTGAGATTCTCAGGAAGCTGAATTCTACACCAATTTCTATATTCTGTGCTCCTGTGGAATCCCAGTTTATGCAAAGTTTAACAGTATATAGCGAGTGTTTGGTTGTGTTTATACACCTGGCCCAATTACGGACATTAAAGGTGTCTGTTAATTATTTTAATTCTGTCTAAAATATATGCGTAGAGGATAGGTTTATTGGTCAGTGCAAGGAGGCACAGCCTTTGTGTTCACTACATTTATACCTGCCTATACTAGAGGTTAAGGGATGGATATCCAACTGGGGATGGATACCAGCATTATCCCCTATTTGTGAATTTCCTTGCAGCGTGTGTGCCAAGGTAGTTCCAGAATGCTGAGCTAGACATGAGCTATAAGCCTCTTGTACTGTCATGTTAATTCTTAACTTCCTGATATCCTTCTGTTTCAGCACAAGCCAAGTGAAGCAGAGGGATGCGTCTCCATGTAGTGGAATGACGAAGGGTGAACCATGCACCAACAAGGCTCTTCCATTCACCAAACATTGTTTTCAACGTATCTTTTTCGTTGTGTTCCTTTTCACGTTGTAGGTGCGAAAGTATAATTAGTTACTTCTGGTCAGCTTCCATTTCCAGTGAACATTGCCAAGAGGCTCCTGCCGATTTCTCCAAATCTAGCCTGTTTGCACCTTTCCTGCATTGACCTAGTTACTGCACCACTGACAATCGGCTGCTTTGTAGGTCGTGCAGTATGATGTGTGAACCTGGACTGCTGGGTTGTTCTGGGACTAAACAACTCAGCGGTTAATCCATGGTTTGTTGGTGGGTTAATCGTTACATGTAAACAGGGCCATTATGCAACAAAAGACCACGGTAAACTTTTGACACTATCTTTGTATCATTGATTTTTAAGATGAGAATTATCTGTTAGAAAGTTATAAATATTTTTTCTTGGATATGTTTGTTTGCACCACAGCTTGTGACTTCTTGCTTAGAGACATTTAAGGCAGCATAATCTTTTTTTCTTCTAAATATATAGACCTGACAGGGATGAATTCAGGGGAAAATACAATGGCTAACAGACATTAGGGATGTGTTAGGATGTAACATGGGATCTACTAGTAAAAATAGTTGTTGTGAACCACCCAGAGAGCTTCAGCAATGGGGTGATATAGATATGTAATTAATTAATTAGTTAATGTGTACATAAACTGTTCTAAACCCAGCTCAGATCTGAAGGATTGGAACAGTTTGACAGTGACAGATACATTTGTTATTACCAAGCCCTGGTCTTAACCAAGGTCTGTGCCTTTTGCCCTTGCCCTGTGTTAACACATTGAAAGACCGAGTAAGAGATTAATCTGTCCTGTAGATTGCAAGTCTACAGGGCAGACCCACCCTGCCCGGTAGACTTCCAATCTCCAGCCTCTATCTCTGGTGTGGCATTGAAAGAGGAAATCAGGGTAGGTTCTGATGTGGCACATCACCCACTTTTCTACTCTGGCTGATCACATCAGGTAGGGAGCTGTATGCAGGAAGTGACTGCTACCTATAACTACTGGGAATGCCTAGATATTAGGAGATTTTGCACAGGATACCATTTTAAATTACAGGCCGATAAGAGAGACTTGGGAGAATCTTTATGCAGTTGTTCAACTTCTGAAGCAGCAGAGGGACTCAGAAACAAAGGTAGAACATGGTAGTAGATGGGATGCAGGAACCGTTTAAACCTAGTCAGCATTTGAATTTGTCTCTGTTCAGGTTAATGGCAACAAGTAGAATTGCATAGTTGCCTCAAAAGTGGAGGAACAAACAAACTTATAGAGATGGTCCTGTATCAGTTGTTAAATGGAAGCACACAGGTGGCCTTGTCTGTGTGAGATTGGCTGGTTGATTTCCACAGAAAATCTGAATTATCTCATAGCTTAAATTTCTTTAAAAGGTGTCGGCAAGGTATGCAGACCCAAAGAATGTAAGGCAGTAAAATGACCTTTAATGAACAGGAGATGAAAGATGTATAATCCTGCAGTATCAATAGAAGAGGCAGAGACCAGGGAGAATGGGAATCTTACGTTCAAAAACCTGTACAAACGAGGAGCCTCAACGAGAGTATATGAAATTGTAAGAGCAAAGAAAGGAAGAAGAAAAGATTCGAAATTCAATCAGCTCAGAATGTTAACGAGCTTTCGCTTTCCCCCACTCTTCCTCCCTCCCCCCCACCACCTACTTTATAAATTTACTTTCTCTTATAGCTTCTTTCCTGCTGCTCCCCCATAATTACAAATTTAGCCTTAATTTTCAGTCGCTCTAGGCAGTGAAGTGCTGAGAATTATAAAGGGAACAATGAAGGCAAGAATGGCCAAGGAAAGAAAGGGCCTTTGTAGATGAGATGAGAACAAAGTATTTGAAAGTAGCATGTTGAAGGTTGGCAGATTGTTGAAAAGCTTTTAAAAGCTGGTTTCAGCGTGACTGTTTCTAGACTAGATTTGGCCTGTTAGATATCTTTGCAGACTAATTCACATATCTGGCAGCCTCCAGGCGACTACCTCAGGCACCACGTGAAGTTGCTGAGTCCACAACACAGATGGGCCTTTTGCGTAAACTGGCACCTCCTACGGAGGATATAAACCAGGGCTGGGCGGTTGTGGCCCTCCAGATGTTTTGCCCTGCAACTCCCATGAGCCCTCACCATTGGCTGTGCCAGCTAGGACTCATGGGATCTGTTGCCCACCTGATGTTTTGGCCTACAAGTTGCCCACCCCTGCTGTAAACACTGGTGCCGTGCTTTGTGTGAGGACAGCAGCCCTTCTTTGGGCTGCCATAGAGATTATTCATTAGAGTTCCTATGAGTGCCATTGTCTTGAAAAAAGAAAGTGGCACCTTAAAGCCTAACAAATTTATTCCAGCATTTGTTTTCATGGACTATAGGCGACTTCATCAAATGCATGGGGCATTCTGGAGATGTTCAGGTTTATATGTATGGGGTGGTGGATGGGAAGAATTGTAAACAGTGAGGCTAGAAGGAAATTACATACCGAAAGTACTGAGAGTGTCATTCACATTATCAACAGTGGCCATTCACAAAGTAGTTGTTGCTGATAACACCAATTTCCTGGCCCTAGGTAAGCCAGTTAACACATCCAAATCCTTTATCCCAAGTCAAGCCTCTGGTGATAGAATTAAAGCTGTTGATGAATTCTAACTCAGGAGTCTCTCTCTCTCTCTCTCTCTGATCTCCCTTGAAAGTTTTTTTGCTCCAAAATGGCCATTTTACTTATTTACTTTATCTATTTATTACATTTCTATACCATCCAGTAGCTAAAGCTGTCTTTAAGGTCACTGACAAGATGTCATGGGAGGCTGAAGTGTTCTCCCACTAGTTTTTGAATATTGCCATTTCTGATATCATAGTTGTGTCCATTTATTTTTTTCCGTAGAGATTGGCCTGTTTGCCCTATGTAGAATACCATTGCTGAAAGAGCCTGGCATATACCGTATTTCTTCAATTCTAAGACACACTTTTTCCCCATATAAACATCTCTAAAAATGGGGTGCATCTTAGAATCGCGGGTGTGTCTTAGGGTTTTTTTTTTTTCTGTAGGTGGTACTGAAATTAGTGTGCGTCTTACAATAGAAGAAATACGGTAATATATTGGAAGATAAGCAAGTAAATGATCCCCTAATATTGTGGTTGACATCCTTTAACAGGGTTTCTCTGATTGGCCCTTTCAGTGATAAGTGAATAGAAGAACAAAGCAATTGAAGAGCTATTTCAGGAAAATGCATAATGTAAATGTGCTTGTAGAAAGAAAGTGATGCTGTCAGTTGTGGGGAGCGGGGCAGAATTAGTTAGAGAGAGATTAAAGATGCACCAGCTTTATCTTTTCTGAGCAATATAATTTCAAATTCAGGATCCGATTTATTGACTTCCTCTGTGCGTCATCTTTCATGAAGGCAGGAAGACCTTAACGTTTTTCATATCTTCCTATATGTGGGTGACAGAAATCCTCTTTTTCATATTTGAGTATGGATTGTCATTAGTAGGCTAGAAAGCAAACCTATTGATTGAATTGCCCCCCACAAATGACAGTATTGATTAAGAATCTCCGGGAAGCAGGACCCATGAACTCATTAGCAAAATAGCTACTTCAGTAAACTCATGTTAATAAATTACAAAATCACAAGCAGTTCTGCTTGATGGCAGTTTTCGGCTTTAACTCTTCACTTCACATCTGCTGTAGCTCGAAACATGAATGACATTTTATAGAATGGGTTGAAAGTTAGATCTAAACTGAAAATAGAATACAACGCATTGTATTTTACTCTCTCTTGAAAATCAAATAGTTTCCCCTTCTAGTCTTGCACGTTATTCCTGAACAAATATATACAGATATCCTCTTGAATCGGTCGCAGCAGCTTTTCTCAAGCTGCACCGCCAAGTTTGCTGATGGGCAGCAATGCTCCGTGACAGTTTTTGACATTACGCATCAGACACCCTTGTGTGAAGAACACGCCAAAAAAATGGTAAGTATATTTGATTGACAAAATGCTTGAAGGACACATATCCAGCCCAACTACGTTTTGTGTAAGTGTAAGTCTGCTCACACAAATGACATTGCACTAGCAGAAACCAAGGCCACAGCTAGACCTAAGGTTTATCCTGGGATCATCCAAGGGTTCGCCCCTGCCTGAGCACTGGATCCCCTGTGTGTCGCCTAGATGAACAGGTTTGACCCCTGGATGATCCAGGGATAAACCTTAGGTCTAGCTATGGCCCAAGTTCCGAACCATGTGCAAGGGGAGAAAGCAACTAAACTTCTACTTGCTCAACCGCTCGCCAATCTTAGGTTTACAAAGTGATCCTCTAGCCTAGCGCTTGCACACCAGGAAAAGGCACCACAGCTCTGCTAGTGCAACAATTACTTCCACTAATGGTACACTGGATTTAGGCCAGTATTTCCAGCAAATCACAGGGTAACTTCGGAGTGCAGCATTTTCCACTTTCACATCTAAGGCTGTAGTTTGGGCTTTCAACAGAGCCACCATGTTGCTTCCGACACGATTTTATTTATTTATTTATTTATTTATTTGCAGTATTTATATACTACCCCCCACTGAAAATTTTGGAGCGGTGTATAAGATAAAATGAAAATAAAAACAGAATAAAACACTTCAAACAGATTTTAAAAGAAGTAAATGCAGTGACTCATGGCTGGACATTAAGGAAAGGCTTCCTGGAATGAAGAAGTTTTCAGGAGGCGCCGAAAGGAGTACAAAGTTGGCGGCCGCCTGACCTCCAGAGGCAGGGAATTCCACAGGAGGGGGGCCACCACGCTGAAGGCTCTTCCCCTGGTGGACTCCAATCGGAGGATGGATCTATGTGGAACCTCCAGATATGGAGGGGAGGGGGGCTTCAGAGCTCCATCATCACTTGATCCTATGAATGCTTATTTGGAGCTGAGTCTAACTGCGTTCAGTAGACCCAGCCCAAGAATGATTTTTGCCCTCTTTGTGCATCTCCATCTTCTGCTTATTTACTCACCATAGACCAGCCTTCCCAAAACTGGTGTCTTCCAGATGTTTGGGACTTCAACTCCCATCAGCCTGAGCCAGCATGCCAATAGCCAGAAATGTTGGGAGTTGTCATCTAAAACACTAGGTTGGAGAAGGCTGCCATAAACCCACTCTTATAGACTATTATACTGGCATGCCACTTTGAGGTGGAGGAAGCGTTTCAGTTATTTCACGCAGTTTATTTCTCTTTCCCAAATAAAAGTTGCTGCCATTTGTGGTAGTCAGTGAAACACAAGCGCTTACAATTTATCTCAGGTTTTCTTCTTTCCCAGGCAATCCCCACGCCGGCAATCAAAAGCTTGAAGATAATTCTCTGCTTTTTCCCTTTGCTAGGCACAAAAGGTCCTCATAGTAACAACTAGAGGCTGAATTTTGCTAATCCACAGATCACATCAATGACTCTCATTTTGCCATTGGGTAGTTGCTTGCTTAGCAGCATGAAGTTCAGTTTTTGGCTCCCCTAAACGAATTCCCAAAACAGCCTTTAAATTTTTTTTTTACAGTGCTTTGTTTAAACATTTGCAACATTAATGCAAACATTATGTACACAGCCTACAGCCTGCACCCCCTCCACCATTGGTGCAAGCACACTTGTTGGGTTTCATGACTATTTTTCAAGTTATTGGGTGTTCTGTTTTGCTTTTCATGACATAGAAATGTTATGGGATGGCAAGAAAAGAAAAAACCCTTGTTCTTCACATGTTCTTTCCGTTTTCACTCTGCAAGGATAACTTCTTGAGAGGAGACAGCTCCCGTAAAGTTCAGCACCAGCAGCAGAGGAAACCCAGGAAAAAAACCAAGCCACCTGCGCTTACCAAAAAACACAAGAAGAAGAGAAGGCGAGGGCCACGACGTCCCCAAAAACCAATTCCCCCTGCTGTGCCCCAAGGAAACCTCAGTATGCCCACCAGCGTCTCACTGCCAATGGAGATATCCCATATACGGTCAGTGCCCAGCAGCAATTAATTTTTAAAGTGACTAGCCAGTATTGGAAAGGATGGATCGAGTGAATGAATATATTCTATGAGAAATAGAATATGTGCGAGGAATAAGATAACCAAGTCTGAAGTTCTATGCACACTTAATTGGGAATAAGTCCCGTTGGGACACAGTGGGATTTACTTCTGAATAAGCATGCATAGGAACAGGCTGCAAGTTTACTTCCGTGCAATTATGGCTTAAGGACAGCAATTGTGGGCAGTCATTCCACACATCTGCAGAGTGATCTCTCACTCATTTACCCTCTTAACTGCGCTTTCCTGCCTGTCCAGGTTCCCCGGGGGGCATTTATTAGACTAAATTGGAGGCAATTTTGGCCAGTCTTTATGACCTAATGTAACAGTCTTTGCTACTGATGTAATGTTCTTTTCATAAACTATAACTCTTCCCATCCTTAATAAATTGCACTACCAAGTAGGCCAGCCTTCCTCAACCTGTGGTGCTCCAGATGTGTTGGACTACAACTCCCAGAATGCCCCAGCCAGCGGAGCTGGCTGGGGCATTCTGGGAGATGCAGTCCAACACATCTGGAGCGCTCCAGGTTGAGGAAGGCTGAAGTAGGCAGACTTTTGCTTTGGCATTGTCCATTTTCATGCTCCCTTATGCATCTGAGACTATTGAAAAAAGCATAATTTTATTTATGTGGCTGACACATATCTTACCAGTAGAATATGTAGATTAAATTAGTATTAAATTTAATACTACTTAATGACCCCTTTCTAGTAATATAATAAACCAATCTTAATAGTAGCTTAGCTAGCAATGCAGTACACACAGAACACATTGACCCTGTTCAAACACCATGCTAGGCCATAGTTAGTTGGTGTGTGTGTGTGTGTTTAAACCATGGTTATGTAGCCAGCATGGTTAGGAATGGTTCACATAAGTAATGAAAGGCAGTAGTTATTAAGTAGTACTAAATAAAGTGTCAAAAAGGCACACAGCTTCTCCAAACACCAATAAAAGGTGATAATTATCAAATAACCCATTTATTTACAATTTATAAAACCAACTGAAAGTGGTTAACCATCACAATGTTGGGTACTATAACAACCAATCATATATATCATATATGCAAGAATACAAATCTAATACAGTCCAACAATATTACAGACTTTCATAACATTTAGCACCTGAGACAATACCATCAATAATATAAGTACAGAAATAGGGTTTCTTCTCTTTTTCTATTCTTGTCTGCGTTGTCAATACATTGAATGACAGGAATTTGCAATTAAACTTCCTGTTTACGCTGTTCCAGCTTCTTCGGACTCAACGCTATAAAGATAAGAGATTCAATACAAAATTATCAACATTGGTTCTAACCCACTTTATAGTTAAAGACACCAGATACTCGTTTCCACAGTAGCGTGAGAACACTCACTCACCCATATCAGGAATACCCTCATTAGAGCTGTTTCTGTCTTGGGGAAACAATCCCTCCAGTAAAACTCTGTGAACAACATATATTTAGCTTTTTAAAACATAAACATGATACTTTTATTTTAGTTTTTAAAACATAATCTCGGACATTCAGAAAATAGTATCTTACCAGCTTCATTTGTTTGTTCTAGTCTTTAACAGACCGCAGGTCGCAGCTGTGTAAGATAAAAGCTACAGCATTGCTTTTATCCAGGAAAACAGTTGCTTAATTAGTAGAGGCTCTTATCCTGTCAGGAAGACAGAATAATCTATATTGGCGTTAAGGCCATGTGGATTGACTGTATTCAATCTAAATATCCATTCAGCCTCTTTCTTAAGTAATAAGTCATTACAATTGGACCCCAAAATTGGGTCTGTATAGATTCTGTCAATGACCAAAAATTTAAAGTCATCATGGTTATGTGAACAATCCATAAAATGTTGTACCATAGGTGCCTCTATTATTTTATTTGATAATTATCACCTTTTATTGGTGTTTGGAGTAGTTGTGTGCCTTTTTGGCACTTTATATAGTACTAGGAATGGTTCACATGCCACACTAAGTCGTGGTTCACACGACACGCTAAGCCATCATGTTTAGCTCAAAATGCTTAACCACCGTGGCTTAGTGTGTCATCTGAACAGGGTCACAGAGACATTCGTCCAAATCAGCATCAATTCTCATCAGCCCCAGCCAGCATAGCCAGTGCTCAGGAATGCTTAGAATTGTAGTCCAACACATCTGGATGCAACCAGGTTGTGGAAGGCTGCTCCAAACCATGGTTTGTCTGAATGCAGCCAGTGTCTCCTATACTTTTGATACCCAGGGAACAGTTTTCTTCTGGATTAAAACAGGAGGCACAATTCATACTTACAAGGCGATATGTATATATTATCCTGAACAACCACCAGAATTTGGGCAGGCCTCCTCCTTGCAACTTGAGGAGAGGTTGGTTAACACTGGCTCCTGGCATTCCTTTCTCCATTTTGCCCAATCAACAGGGCTCAGGAATGGAACCATTATTTCTGGGCAATGTTGATGCTTTGGGGATTCCCATATCCCTGCCCGCTTAAGTGTGAACTGAGTTGAGGAATCCATCATCACTCACCGCCCATATTTCGGCAAAAAAGACGGGTGGAGAGGATCCATTCTGTATCAGTTCTCTCAGTTTCAAATGGCACAGAGTGGTGGCCACATCCAACATGTCTCAACAATGAAGACACCTTTAAGCCTCTCTTCCATCACACTAGTGATGCAAGAGGTACACAATTTGGGAATCACTGGCGTAGGTTCACGCAGTAGTCTAGCCTTCCCCAGGTGTTTTAGACTACAACTCCCAGCATTCCTGACCATTGCCCATGCTGCCTGGAGTTGATGGGAGTTGAAGTCCAAAACACCTGGAGAGCATCATTGGGGTAGACTGCAGTAGTCTCTTCTCCTACTACTGTGCCGAGCAGTGGCACAGCAGGTTCAGTGAGCACTTTCTGTACCAGCTTTCGTGCAGCAGTGGAGGTAGAAAAGTGGCAGGGCTGTTGCTGGTCCCAGTACATGGGTCCTAGCTTCAGCCATGCATCACCTTTAGGAGGGAAAGGTTGCCTGAAGAGCAATTTGTAGCAATAGGATACTGCTGTAGTATAACAAATCACTGCAATCTCCATAGCGACTACAATGGCTCCATAGATTCAGGCTGTATGGGCCGAAGGGAACAGTTAAAAGATTTGGAGAGAGAGGGAAGTGAATGAGAGCACATATATATCCCACCATAGATCAGCGTCCAGCAGCCAGGTTTGGTGCCAAAGCGAAGGGGGTGACCAGCTTCCCTGTATTCTTAGAAGCCCTTCCACACCGGAGCTGAGTACGGACGAGCTGCCAGATGACATCGCCAATGAAATCACAGACATTCCACATGACCTCGAATTGAATCAGGAGGACTTCTCTGATGTCCTACCGCGGCTGCCTGATGACTTGCAAGATTTTGATTTCTTTGAAGGTACCCTCTCTCTCTCTCTCTCTCTCTCTCTCTCTCTCTCTCTTGTTTTACCTTAAAATCAGTGCTGATGGCAACAGCCTGTTCAAAGCAGGGTTATAAGATAACAGGGTGAACTCTGCTGCATTTTTGGAAGGCACTTCCTATTTTTTAAAATTAAATAATCTAAGAAAATGTTGAATTTTGAGGATGGATGAGATGAAATCTCAGGCTTCAAGCATTGTCAGGTCTAATCCATTTGTGAATGTCAAGCAGATGTTGTTATCACTTGAAATTCATTTCTTTCCTACTTTGGCGAGAAATCTTGCACAAACTTGTGCAATTATTGCATGAGCATATATCCTTAACACTTGCCTTTTCTATGCCACAAAACCATTTTTTTAAAAAAAATTCTTCACATTTTAAAATGTAGCATTTTAATACTGTATGTGAGTTTCTGAAAGGGAATGGTCATCCGTGCAAGTATTCTGTGACTTTTCAATGTTGCATTTCTTTCCGTGCCTGAATTTGAGGTTCCTCATTAATTTTTAAATTAATAATAGAATGTTTAGTGGTGTGAATTTAAAGAGGCCTTTAAAAGAAAAAGGGAAAAAGGAATATAGAGCAGTACTGACCAAATTAACTTTGAATTGAGACAGATTGTAAGCTTTAGATCAGGAATGACAGCTTTTGAAGGAAAGACTACAAAGAGCACTTAGGTTAACTTTGAAGAAAGACCAAATGTCCTGTAAATGAGCAGGAGTCACTCTGCTGCCTAAAAACAGAATCATTCCACGTTGTGTTACCTGGGTCGATGACGGATTGACTTTTCCCACTTTCCCATCTCTCTGGATATTGAGATTTCCCTCCAGGTCCTTCTTTATGTGTCCCCGACACCACCTTCTGAAGTGAGATGGTAACAGCGGGCAGGGCCTTTTTAGCTGTGGTGCCCCACCTTTGGAATTCCTTCCAGGCCTTTTAAGAAAATAATCCAGTTAATGGGATTTTCACAAGCCTGTTTGTGCTCTTTCTCGTTGCCATACTGTGTTTTATTGAAAGTTTTCATTGCATTTGTATTTTTACTTTTTTAGTGTTAGCTTCCAGGAGAACCCTGTTAAAGAATGGGATTGAAAATTACTAAATAAATAAATAAAATTAGGTAGAGAGAAACACAGGCAGTACACGATTCTGGAAGCAGCTGTGCATCCATTGCATCTCTTTCTGACCCATTTACGCCTATAAATCTTTTCCAGCCTGGGAATATCTTGCATGAATGTTCTAGTATCAGTAGGCTGCCACGTGGGAATCAACTGAAAAAAGAATGACATGCCTATCCTTATTTTTAATGCTATGCAAATATAATTGGGTTTAGCATTCATTTCATTTATTTTTGTTCTCTTATGCATATCGCAGACCACTCTAGTCGAGAAATTAATAGGGCCATTCTGTCAAAGCCTGGGGCTAGAATGTTATTGACCCCAATGCATGTAAGTCCTAACCATGTAACCTATGCACTTTTAGTTTGTGATATAGTTTTGTGATCATGCACTTAGGGCATACATACACTGGGATCTATATACATAAGCCCTCATATGAATGTACCGGGCCATGTACCGTTGTCAGTGGGGCAGGCACTTTGGGGGTGGGGTGAAGTATGATGGCAGTCCCCTTACTGCAGATAAACTCCAGCATAGAATGCTGTTACTGGTTTTTACTGTGATTCCTTTTTTTATTGGGATTGTGTCTGGTTGTGATCATAATTCTGTACGTGTATGGCATTAAGATTCTTTTTCACAGATTGTGTCTTGGATAATAAATATGTAAGGAATGTTATCCTAGCATGTCATTAAGGCTTTCTATAATGTATAGTCTAAACTCCAAGAAACCCCAATTCTTGGGATAGCAAATTCTGCAACAGATTTTTGTATCCCATGTTTGTGCATCAATCCTGTGGAATACACACAGCCCTGACTAATAATGTTCATTTGAATGTTGGCCAGTTCTTACGGAACACATATTTACTGTTATGGTTGAAAGTATATCTTACGCTCTAAAACAAAAACATATATTTGAAACGTGTAACTATAGTTAAGAGGAAGAACTGTTTTTTCTTCTTTTGTGTATTAAAATAAATGAAAGCTCTTCTCTGACCTAAGGCAGGCTTCTCTCTTAGTAATAGAAAATGTTGCTTCACTGAGGCTGATTCAATTTAGGGCAGCAGATTTTTTGCCCCCAAATCATTTTTTTCTAGAAAACTCAAATCACTGTTCTAAGCATAAATAACTTTGTAGACAGACTGCTCAAGCTACTCATGCAGGTTCATGTTAACAGGCTGATAACACTTTTGGTGGACTGGAAAGAATATGTACATTTTCTGCATTATGTAGAACAGAGTTAGCAACTTCCAGGGGGCCGGGGGCTAATTCTCGCCCCCAATCCACTTGGGGCTACATCCTTGCCACCGCATCACCAAATTTGCCACCAAAAATCGGTGACACAACACAGCAGTGGCAAAGTTAACCCCCCACCCCAACAGTTTTGCTTTCGATCGCTGAACCAGCAGCAGGGTGGTGGTGGTGGGAGGGCAAACTAAAGGCCAGGGGGTCACATGCAGTCTGCATCCGGTGTGTTGCCCACCCCTCATACAGAACATAAGGATGAATAAGGGCCAAGCTAAATATTACACAAAATAGCAATTGCATGAATACTTCTTAAAATGTAAATTGCAGTCCCAGGGTAAGAGTCAGGATCTTTAGTGGGAGAGGGGAGTTTTAACCCTTTGGCTCCTGCTCATGTCCTAATATTGCATGAAAAAAGGAAGCTCCCATTAAAGCTTTCCTTGTTGCGTAAGTGGCTTCTGCAGGGATCCCTGCAATTCCAGTTAAAAAAACATTTATGCAAACGTCTAGTTTGTCTCTAGTGCATTTAACCTCTTTGGCAGCTTGTCTCGTAGGCCCTGTATGTCAGATGCATTCATAGGTGTTACGTGAATTAATTATTTTTTGAACATTTAACACAGGTAAAAATGGAGACCTCCTCCCGACCACTGAAGAGGCAGAGGAGCTGGAAAGGGCCTTGCAGGCTGTAACTTCCCTTGAGTGCCTGAGTACTATTGGAGTGCTCACCCAGACAGATGGGGTGCCAGTTCAGGAGCTGTCGGACAGAGGCATCGGGGTGTTCTCCACAGGTGCTGAAACTTCAGGAATTCAATCCTTGAGCCGGGAAGTCAATGCAGACCTAGGTGAGCTGCTGAACGGGCGTATCGTACACGATGACAATTTCTCTAGCCTGGACCTGGATGAGAGCTTGCTCCGTTCCGCTACCTTATCCAACCCACCTACGCCCCTGGCAGGGCAGATTCAGGGGCAATTCTCTGCCCCAGCCAACGTTGGCCTTACTTCTGCCGCTCTGATAAGCCAGAGTGGGCTTGGGGAGAGAGCCTTCCCAGGACAGTTCCAAGGACTACATGACGGCAGCCATGCCTCCCAGAGGCCACACCCTGCCCAGCTGCTAAGCAAGGCAGATGACCTAATCACCTCACGACAGCAATACAGCAGTGACCATTCACACTCCTCACCCCATGGAAGCCATTACGACAGCGAGCATGTGCCGTCGCCCTACAGTGACCATATAACGTCCCCCCATGCCACCTCCTATTCTGGCGACACCTTGGCAGCTACCTTCTCCACAGAGATGCCCATCATAGCACAGCATTTGCTCCCATCGCAGCTGGAGGTGCCGCTTAGTGGGGTGGTGAACCCCAGAACTCACTGGGGGAGCCTCCCTGTCAACCTGGGTGACCCTTCTCCGTTCAGCAACCTGCTTGGTGCGGATGGACACCTCCTTTCCACCTCCCTGTCCACGCCGCCTACCACAACGCACTCAGAGACCACACAGCCTGCCTTCGCCACCGTGACCCCCAACAGCTCCAGTGTGCTTCCGGGGTTACCACAGACCAGTTTCAGTGGCATGGGGGCTGCATCTTCTGAACTCATGGCCTCCACGTCCCCTAAGCAGCAGCTCCCGCAGTTCAGTGCCGCCTTTGGCCACCAGCTGAGCTCCCACAGTGGCATTCCCAAGGACCTGCAGCCCAGCCACAGCTCCATAGCTCCTCCAACAGGCTTCACAGTCACAGGTGCCACAGCTACTAGTACCAATAACGCATCTGCTCCCTTCACCACCTCCAGCTGAGCTTGTCTGTCTGTGAATGGCAGGCAGTTGGCAACTTTGTGTTCCCTTCCCTTCCACTCCACCCTCCTCCCCTCCCTCCATCTTCTCTCTTCCTGGTTTTTGTCATCCCCTTCTTCTTAAAGACTTTTTTAAAAAAATATTAAAACAACAACAACAAAAGGGGGCAAAAAGTCCTGATTCAGTACAGACCAGGCTTTTCCTGTCGCTAAGCTCTGCTCTAATGATCTTATGTGCTGTTTATGCATTGGTGCTCATTTACTCCTGGCAGGTTTGCTGTACTTACCCAGTTAATACCCCAGTTAGGGAATATAGCACAGATACTGGATGTAATTGACCTTAGACCGAGAAATGAGAAGATGGATGTAATTGACCTTAGAACCAGAAATGAAAAGATACCTCAAATAAAACTAATGCAAGTTGCTAAGGTTCAGATCGGAGCTTTCAGTCCCATTAGCATCTGGGGAGGCGGTGGGAAATTGCTTTATTTTTAAGGGTGCAAATGGGATGAAAGGTGTAGATCAGCCTTTTTTGATTTGGAAATTGGGCACTGTAGAATTAAGCCAAGGCCATAGTTCAATGTTAATTCTGTCAGTTTAACAGTGGGCTCTTGACCTCCTCTGTGAGTGTAGGGATGTATGTGTGTGTGTGTGTGTGTTTTGATGGGTAAATGGCAGTTCTTTTCTCTCCTGTCCTGAAGAGGCCCCTCTAACCAGTGACTGTTCCTACTGAAGCTAATTTGTTTTCTGAAATTCAGCTTATGAAATAGAAGGATGTTTGAATTGGTAGGACAAGTCAGATTCAACTTGTTGGTTCAGAATACCTAGGGTGGTTGCTTAAAAATCTGGAGTAAATTATAATGGATTTACCTGCTCAGATAAAATTTATGCTAATTCCTAAAGATGATCAATTACTGCAGTAGTTTTGGTAGGCTGGCCTTTGCCAGTAGAGTACAGCATTGTCATGGATTTCTCATATGGAAACAAATTCCTAAATGAAGCTGGCAGAACTGTTGTGGACCACTTTTTCCATTCAGACCAATATAAGGACTGCAGAGTGATTTTTACACACTTGCAGCCATCTCCAGGTATTTGATGCTCCAGACGATTTCTCTAGCAGGAGTGAGCCCTTATGGTGCTCCATAATATTTTTGGAATATTTAGATACCTTTAGAAATCTCTAGCGGGGAGCCAGGTATGGGGAAAGAACAGGCATCCTAACTAGGATATAAGCTGCTGAAGTTTTGGGATTGTTTTTTTTTTTTTTTAATAGCAAGTATTTTTCTATCTCTTATCAATGGTCTTGCTAATAAATAACATAAAACATTTTTTCAAAGTCAGAGATTCTATTTGTATTTCTGCATGATCCCTGAAGAGCTGCAACAATCAAATTGTCAGGCCTTCGTCAGCAGAAGGGCTACTTCCTCCATGAAATGTTATTTATTGAGCAACTTTTAGTTACTGTTGCTTCAGCCAGCCACCCTAAATAGGCCTGGTGCTTCTGGCGGCTTTGATTCTCCTTTTCTCATGCAGTCACATTCTACTCAGTGGAAATAATCCTTGCTTTTTGGGTTTTCGCCACCCACCCACCCACCTACCCCCGGGGTGGACATGGAAAGAATGGCCATGTACGCTTCAGAGCAGGTTTTATTCTATCTTATGGCAACAGGTTTGAACTGTACATAATTGCATCTAATTTTATAATATATGAAAAAGATATATAAAGAGAAGGCACACTCTAGTAGACTATTTTAATTGGTTTGAGATTGGGAACAAGAGAGAGAGCTCAAGATTTTCCTCGGTGACTGAAGCAGTTATTTCCTACCGTAGCTTTTTGTATTCCAATTACAATGGTGCTCATGTGAAAAAATCCGGCACAGGTCCTTATGCTGTCAAAGTTTTTGAGAGGGAGGGGATCCAGGAATTGCCTGTTGATACCCCATTCATTAGAATGATTGCCTTCTTTTAAAAAAATCTGTGCTGCTTATTATCTTGAAAGGATCAGGTAGTAGGAGTCTGCCCTTGAAGAAAATGTATGTAGTTGGAAAACATTATTGTGCTTTGAACTTTGTGAAATCTTTCCCCACCCACATTTTGAAATTGAACTGTATAATAAACATCTTAAGTGTGATCAAAATTATATTTATAATGTAAATGTTTTAAGCCACGTAAAGAGCTGAGGTGAAGCTCCTTACACCTTCCTTATTCTATTGTAGTGCACATTGTATTGTGAAATGAGGCTCCACTGGCAGGTTGCCATTCCTTTCCACCTCCCCAAATCCTGATCCTTGTGCTAAGCGGGAAGGTTGATTTTGCCCCCCCCCTCCCAATCTGTCTCTTCTTTCCATACAATTTGAACAGATAAAGGGGATTAACTCCTGTAGGAAGGTGATTTGGTATGGCAAACTACAAACTCTTCTTGGTAACTTAGAATCAATGTCGCTATTGGCACTATTTTATCCAGGTACCTGAAAATCCAACAGAATGACTGGGATCAAAAGGCAGCTGTCTTCTACGCATGTGCAAGAGCTTTTCAGCTCCCTTTTCCTATTGCATCCTCCTCTAGATTCCAGAAAAGCCCTCCAGGGCAGCATGGCATGAACTGATAGTGCCAGAAGGGAAAACAGACAAGTTATGAATAGAAATTGGCCAGTAGCAAATATTGTCACAGCCCCACCTGCTGCTGCTGCTCTGTTTCCAGCCTGTCTTTAAAAATACAAGGCATAGCTCTTCACATTCAGCACAACGCCCTACCTGCATAACGTGACACAGTGACATCACTCTTCTGCATGTGACACAGTAGCTGCATTTAGTCATAATAAACTATGGTTATCATGACTGGAATTGGATGCATCCCCCCCCCCCGTCACCTTGGACTTGTGGGTTCTCCCCTCCTCCTGCAGATGCAGCTACTAGGAGGAGTTCAGCAGCATTTTGTATTAACCACAACTTGTTGCATTGTCTGACAAACTGGTTATTCCTAACAGTGGCGTGCTTCAAAGAAGCAACTTCATACATTTTTATGAAGATAGCTTGTTTCAACAAACCATGATTAAGGTTAATCACAGTTAGTTGGGTTCAGAAGACACAACAAGATGTGGTTAATCAAAAAAGGAAGTGGCCTGGTTCAGACAACATGCTAAACCATGCTGCTTTACCACAAAATGGTTAACGGAATGCATTGCCATTTTGTGGTTAAGCGGCATGGTTTAGCATGTTGTCTGAACCAGTCCAGTGAAAGCTTATGAACTCTGCTTTACAGCCATACCAGGGAAGAGGAGGAGTGCACAAGCCTGCGGGGAGGGCTTGATAAACTGGTTTAGCCATGATAAACTATGGTTTAGTGTGATGTCTGAACTCAACCTATGGAAAATGTTTGAGACTACAGCAGGGATAATGCGCATATTTGGGCAGGAAGCAAGTCATGTTTCAGGCTACATGCAAGTCAGGTGTAGAGGGGGATCCCAGTTTTAATCTCAGTTAATGTCATTGTTTCATTAAAGTGTTTCATTAAAGTGTGTCATGCAGGAGACCCTGGTTCTCCATTGCGTTCTCCTTACTGCTGCTTTACAGCGGCTGCCCCTCCTCTCCCCTTTCAACCCCCCCCCTTGTGTTATCTTGGAAAGAGGAGTTAAACTGGGCTACAAATGTACTCCGATCAGAATTTAGGTCTTTAATGTCATAATTTAGGCTATTATTATCAAAGGCATCCTGGGAAATCTGATTATTATTTTTTTAAATTTTGTTTTATGTCTTGTTCTTTTGAATTGCCCCCTTCCTTCAAGGGGTTTGTGGTAACACCCAGATGTATGACATGGGCCTTAGCTAGACCTAAGGATTATCCCAGGCAAATGGAGGGGTCATCCCTGCCTGCTCCCGGGATCCCCTGTGTGTCATTTGGATGCACAGGGATGATCCCGGGACGATCCTGGGATATAAGCTTGGTCTATCTATGGCCTTGGTTACAGTAATGCAGAATATGATGTTTTCATATTAGGTTAGAGAAAGTGATATGAGAAGGTCATATCTCCTGTAAGGTAGGAATGTCCTGGGTGTGTTGGGGGCAAATTTTGTATTTTTTCAGTATATTTAATAAAATAGCTCTAAAATAATGCCTCCTTTAAAGTACGATGTGCATGTGAAAATCCCAGTACTTTATTCCAGGATATTTAACTGTCGGTTCACAATGGACTTCCCATCTTATAAACGCATACAAATAGTAAAGACACATACTGTTTGTATAAGCTAGTATTTTATACATTAACAAAAGAAACGAAAACGGGGTAGGGTCGGTGGTTCTTGCCATTGGTTTGCAACTGAAAAACGATAAACTAGTTCCATTTATTTCTGTTGCAAATAGATCTCCTGTGTGGCTCCTGCTTGGTTGTCTTGTCATAGTTCTGGTAGTATTCATCTTGGCTTGCAGTTGTCTCTAAATTAGGAGTGTATGATAGAAAGAAATGACCATGCTTTGAATTGCCACTGGAGGACAACATTTGGAAAGTCCCCCCCCTTCCTCTAGAAGAGTCTGTGAACCACATGCATTTAGTCTTTTTTTGGAATGTGAGAAAATAGAGAGACAAAACTCAGGGCTGAAAAAAGAATAAGAAAAGAATTCAGTGCAACTCCTTTCTAAGCCCCTTTCATCACACATACATATACAGACACATACTATGTAAATGTACTAGCTGGTTTAATACTTGGTCTACTGATGTGTCTTCACCTTCTTGGGCCCCATGTTTATTAATCCCATTTGTAATGTTCCCAAATCTGTGTTGCCAGAAATGCTGGACAGCCTACTCCTTGACTTCCTTCATTGGTCATACCATGGACTGGGTGGTTTTGCTCTGAAACGACTCTTTAATCTGCATGTTAAAAACAAACTAGGAAATGGATCCATTCTGAAGAGAGGGGCAATTGGGTTGTGCTATAGAGTGTCGTCTCTTGAGGGAATGGGGTTGATTTTGAGCCAGTTTCTCTGAATGGTGATGATGGTCATGGTCCAGTTTTGGACATGTCTCAGGGATTCCTTGTTAAAATGAGGGCAAAGTAGTTGTAAATTTTTACCATAGAATGTCAGAGTGCAAGCACCAGAAAGAGAATGCCGTATTCATTTTTTCAGCCTGTAAAGGTATATGTTTGTGTGTGTGTCATTCTCCTCTAGAAATTGAGCTCAAGTCCAACGTACAAACTATTTTTCCTCCTCCATGTTCAGCTTTAAGTTTTTATTTAAAGGCACCTTCCCCTTTCTGCCCTGCCTGCACCCACAAATGTTCAGAATACTTATTGTAGATTTTAAAGAGAAAAGGTATATTAATTTATGCTATTAACATCACCTCATAAATTATACGTTTTATACTAAAAAAAACCCTATTGAGTGTAATGAATTGTGTTGCATATGTGTTTTAATAGCTATAAAATTATACACATTAACAAAAAAATCTTGGAAACCCCCCCTCCCCCATGAAGCACCTTTTAACACTGGATCTTTGCCGTGTCAAGGTGTACAGTTATTCTTTGCTACCTTGCAGATATAAATATATAAATAAAAATATAAATCATATAAGGTGAAAATGGTATCTTGTATTGACAAAACATAGAACTTTTTCTGACCCATATATTCCTCCACTGAGAATACTTGTTTTTCTGCAATAATTTATCTGTGCATTGTACTTATGATGGTTAACTATTTTTAGTTACAGGGTAAATAGATCAGATTTGAAATCCAATTACTGCAGCTGGGAATTATGAACCAAGTCTGTAAGACTCCCCTCTGCCATATATATATATATATATATATATATATATATATATATATCCAGTTAGCTCTACAGGTTGGAAGTTCAAATGATGAAACGTTGAATCTAGGGATCCACAGTGTCTTAATCGGGAATTTTCTCCCCTTCTGTCCTCACAAAGGAATTCCCACTGTGACTTATAAATATAACTTAGGTATCTTGTGTGCATGTATGTATATTATATACACACACACACACAAATATGCATTGGGGTGGGATTGTATGTGTGATATATGAATGTGTGTATACTGTATGTAGGTTATGGGGGTTCTTTTGTTTTCGTTCTTTTTGTAAAGAGAAAAATAGTTGAGGGGTGATAGAATATTGTCGTGGAAATGTGATCATTTAGCTAGGGCTCATTTTGTACTCACTCTTGTACAAATAACCAAACTGCACATAGTTTTCTGTTACAAGGCTAACTCTCTGATATCATGCTTGCTTGTTTGCTTTTTATTATCTGAATCCAATTGAGTCTTGTTAAAATGACAGAAAAATGCCATGTTTCCAAGTCAGCCTTCTAAATAAATAATTAAATAAATAGGGGGTGTTGCTTCAGGAGACTTTAACGTGGAATTTTTGCATTTGGTGGGAATGTCAGCTATGGGAAACCACTATACAAATTTAGGATAGTATAAGAATTTTCTGCCTCCTATTTTGAAACGGTGTCCTTCTCAGTATGAACCCCCATTGTGTTATGTAGCTTTTCCTTCCATATTAGTTTTTCATATCAAAGCTCTATACATCATCTTTCAGAAGGGTATCAAGTGTTTGAAAAATACTTGCTTGTAGGCTTTTCTGTAAGACTAATTCTGCTTTCAGTTTCAAAGATTGCCACTCTAATAACCATTCTAGTTATTGATCACTTCAAAACTTGAGAGGACTGGGATTCTTACTTAGGTAACTGGCAGAGTTCATTTTCCTGGTTTAGATTATTAATAAGCCGAGATATGAACCAGCCTTTTTGCTTGCAGATGTAGCCTCTTTTTCTCCACCTTTAGCAGCACAAGCAATCAAACCAGGAAGTCTCTAACTAATCATAGTTTCCCATTTCATCCAAAATGGGAACCTGTGATTACCAGATTTAGAACTAGCCAAGATCCTAAACAACGATCTGAAGTTTGTTCTTGACTTGTTGCAAAGCTTGTTTTTAACTTTTGTAAACCGCCCAGAGAACTTTGGCTATGGAGTGGTATATAAATGCAATAAATAAATAAAGCTGGTAACCATAGTTTCCCGCTGAAACTTGGTTTTGGACAAAACGGAAATTATAATTAGAGGCTTCCCTGTTTAATCACATATCGCAGCTCGCAGAAAGGGAGAGGCCGAGGGGCTCCATGCATTAGCAAAATGTTTGTGCATAACCCGGTTTATTAAGCCAGTATATGTTTTATCTGAATGTGACCAATGTCTAAACTGAGAACTGTGGTTATTATTAATTATGGTTGATTGGAACAGGCTAGGATCATGAACCATGTTTTGAAGCTGGCATATTTCAAGAAACAATAGTTAGTATTAATCACAGTTTGCCAAGCTTTGAATATAATAACCAACTGCAGTTAGTTGAAAATGAAAGCAAATGTTTCTAATCTCCCCCACAGCCATGCCTGAGACTTGGGATATAACGCTAAACTTGGCATCACATGCAAATACTGCCGCTGTCTGTGCTGACAAATGGCTTGGCTTCAAATGGGGAAGGGGAACTTTTTCCAGGGATTGGAGCGGTTATGTGAAGGGTACGTGCATTCCCAAGGCTGGCTCCTAATTTTGCTCATTTCAGTTAGAGAGGCAGTGTTGCATCTGAACCAGCATTTCAGGATGCATGAGAAGCCCCAAATGTCTTTCCTCATTCCCTTTCTCATTTGGATTCACAAAGCTGCAGTATCCAACTATGCCTTGAATGCTGTATGTTCTGTTGCTGTAGAAATTGTGTCACTTAAATTAAAACATTTCCATTCATCTATATTTTTGGTGCTCACATTTACATCATGAGGCTTTTCATGACAGCTTCCATTGCAATCCTCAAATCTAATTTCCCCCACTTCTTGTTCTTATCAATTATTTTTATGACACTCATAGTCCTTGTATATATGCATGCAGTGAGAAGGGGGGAAATGTGGGGTGTTTGTGGTCATTGCTTCCTACTAGTTGGTGAACATGGGAAGTACCAGAGTGAATTTATTTATGGGGAACAGTAGATTCCTTTTATGTATACATGTACAGAGAGATGTATATCAGATGTGGCAGCACTTCGCTGAATGTGGAATTTCCCTTTCCATGTAAAAAAAAGATATGAGCGTGAGACTCCTAATTATATAGATGTGTGCATATTTGTGTCCATATGCTAAGTGTGACACACATACAAAGTATATGTTACAATGAGTATGTGTGTGGGATAAAGATCTATGTATAAGAAGCTAAAATCGTATTTCCATTTGAGGGTTTTGGATGACTTAAACTGCTGGTTTGATTGCCACTACTTTTGTTAGCATGGAAATCTCTTACTGTGTTTGCTTTTATAAAACCCCTATGAGATCTCTTCTAAGTCCTTGCCCCACTCCCCTTGCATAATTTTAGTCCCTTCACTTTTCTATCAGAATGCATCTCTCTCAGTGCCCCGTCTTTACCTGGGTCTCTCAGTGTCCCTGAAAGCAGGAGAAGAGCTCCCACCAAGTAGTATGAGTTAATGCAAGTCTACCGTAGCTACTCGGCTTTCTTAAACAGCTAATGCTCAAGTCAGTTACTTCAACCAAGTATTTTTCCCTTAACTGTATGGTTTTTTCCCATTTAATATACCAAAGCATAAATCCCGAATACATATTTTTGTCATTTTTGTTTCCGTAAGATGATACAAACATACTGAACAACTCTTTATTTTCTTCAAGATGAGCATGGTGGCTCTGTTTCCTCTTGACATTCCTAATTCTTATAGTTCTTTATTAAATACATTGCTTGGGGTTGAACCATCTTCTTAAATTTAGCACAAATACAGTTTTGAACCTGAGATTTTATTTAAAAAAACCAAACACCAACCATATAATTGATATTTAACATGATTCAATTAGCATTAAATAATTGTTTGCCTACATTGTTCTTTCACAAAGATACTTATGTTCATATTAAGCGAAAGGCCTGTTCACATGACCCAAATGCCAACAGTGCACATGGGTAACTTCAGTGCACGTAACAGTTGGCCACATAATAAAGCCATCACCTCTACTGCACATTCAGCTTATTTTTAAGACATAAAAAGGTATGTGTGGAGAAAGGAAGCTCATGCACTGTCAGCTGAACATTTTTCCTATGCAGCAGCCACTTATAATTTGCAACAACTGTTCACCCTTCACCAATTTTTGTCACCCCTAAATTGGACTTTCATAGATCTGAGTAGAAAATCCAGTCTATTCAGTAGTGTATAAGCCCCACTGAAATTTATAACCAGCTCCGATACAGAATACACCTTTAATTCCTTTGGTCTTCAGGGCATCCCCATTTAATCAGTAATTTTTATTTCTAAATCCTGAGAGTAGTTTCTACTCTCTCGTAAGAAAGTGTAATCTCCTCACTGTCCATACACAACATAGGAATTGATACTGTAGGGCTAATTGTTTCTGTATATGTATGTGTATATACATTACACACTGCAATATATTTTTCCTCATCCCACTCTGCCTTCATAAATATCTGAATATAGCTACCCTTTATATGAATTTTGGTTCAGTTTTGACATTTCGCAAAATGCTGTCCCTTCTGAAATTTCAGGCTGCAATAGCAGTTATATGTCATAAATGAAAGAAAAAAATATTTATAATTTTCAAAAGCCATTTGAAATGGTCTTTTAACAAGAAAGAGGTTGGTTTATTAAATGCTGCCCTGTGTCAGTAGGGGAGGTGCCTGTTTCTAAGTATGAGATCCTGTTGATTGTAAAAAAGAAGAAAGCCTTTTCCTTTTAATCCTAGTTTTTAGATTGTAAAGATTTGCATTTTGCTGTAAACAATTCCCCTCCAAATTCCCCTACAAGCAGCATGCTTCCATCACAGTTTACCTTGTGCATTTGATAGCATTGGTGTCACTGAGGAGACAGCATATTTTGATGCCTCTACAGAAAAACAATATTGCCTCATTGTTCCGCCACAATTAACAGCCCTTCCAAGGGTGGACATTT
This sequence comes from Elgaria multicarinata webbii, assembly GCF_023053635.1. NCBI lineage: Eukaryota > Metazoa > Chordata > Lepidosauria > Squamata > Anguidae > Elgaria > Elgaria multicarinata. The sequence continues at coordinate 22,767,204 of NC_086172.1, forward strand.
TTTTTAAATGAAGAAATGTCTGGAAATGAGTTTTACTTTTTATTCAGTCCAAAAGTTCTTCACTGAGAATTTCTGTATTCAAACGAATTTCTCAGCCTATTTTCGACATTGCATTATTATGTAACTCTCTCTTTTTCCTATGTCCAAACTGAATTAATGTGTTCAGGTACAAAATGTGAGGGGTGGGGATTTAAAAACAGAAGTTTGAAGCATGGCTGGATTGAGCGGTTCAAAGCCAAAAACTTTCATCAAGATGAAACTGGAAAGGAGGATGTCATCAAATGACTGAACACTGCCAGAAACTATGGCAAGACTCTCTCTTTCTCTCTCTCTCTTTCTCAGCTGTCCTAGAGAAGAAGTTGGTATTTGTGTTATTTTAAAGCTAGCTCCATTACAGCTTGATATCAGAAACAGCCTCATAACAAAGAGCTCTGTGGCAGCCATTTTCTGAAATGGGGCAGAAGTTGCAGTGGGAAAAACCAAGGTGAGGAAGCAGTGCATTGTGGGAAGTACAGTTTGTGAAACATTAACATGTGTCCTTCAGAGTAACTAACTGCACGGTAGCAAGGATTAGCAGTCTACTCACATTTGCTGTTCCCATCCCAACATGCTGGTTGTGTTTTCCTTCCGCATACATGGAATTAAAAGCAAAGAAAACCTTTAACAATTAAAGCATAAACAACTGCTTAAAGGGAACATGATACTAGCATGCACAACAAAGCAAATATAATATCTAATCTCAAGACGAGAGTGGATAGGGACAATCAAGAACAACTGTAACCCTGAAAACTCCAGCATGAATAGAAATCTACATTTTAACACATTTCCTGCTGGAAAGTTCCAAGGCAGCATTCCAGAGGTGGGTAGAGAGGCTGGCATTTGTACTTACTCTTTAAATTGGAAGACTCACATGTTCCTCATACTTCTCAATGAATGTACTGTATTAACATTTTAAAAAAAGAATCAAATGAAATTATAAGATTGGTCTCCTTTGGTTATCTGGTCCTTGTTTAATTGGTTTAAGGGTTTTTGTATACAGAAGTTTACATTTTTATGTATATTCTTGTGTAAAAAAAACTGATGTAATATGTGTATAAAACACTGTATGTATTATCTGTATATAGTGTGAGAAAATGATTTTTTTTCTTTCTTTCTTTTGGATGTATTAATAAATCTTGCTGTGAAGTAGCCTTGGTTTTTTTTATTAAAGTGAAATCCTCTCCTGAAGGATTTATTCCCTGCTCCATTGACAGCCAGTTCTGTTCCTCTCTGTTGCAATTCTGATAGTGTGCAAGACCTGCATAGGCAAGTGACTTTATCACAGAGTGCTACATATGCAGTCCCTAACTCAGCTTCTGGAAACTTCCACAGAATCCTGAGAATCTGGGGATTCTGGTTTGTTTTTCTTCAAATGGCATGTTTCTATCCCTCAGGAGGAGATCCGGAAAATGTAATGGTAGCTCTTTGGTACTTAAATAAGGATCACATAATATAACACTGATTAACTATGACAGCCGTTAAGAGACGGTTCAAAGCAAAGAGCCATATTCACCATGGAGATTCTAATAAAAAAAATGTTGAACATAGAAGACTGAAATCAACATTATTTTTCAATGCCGGTTTAATAAAAGCACTTAAAACAAATGCTGAAAAATTATACACACTGTAGAAGTTTTATCTTTTTTGCTTAATTTTTTTCCCCTTGTAAATTTGGGGCTCTTTCTGTAGTATTTGGCCAATATTCTATTTTCCCCATAGTCTTGAGGACTGGAAGTGTACTTTCATGTTGCAGTTTCATTGATTTCATAACCTGTTAGCTTAATTTTAGCAATTCTACATTTCTGATCGAGTGCTGTGTTGAAGTTCCAAGCTGGTCTTTCTTTGATTCCAGACCAGGGTAGTGCTCTGCTGTCTCAGTACTGTGGCCAGCCATGTAAGGTACAACTTGAAGGTGAACAGGATCGTGCCCATTTCTGGGCCCTGACTTCATTTTTAAGTTTTTGTGTAATTTCAGTAGCCTTTTTCATTCCGAAGGTTAAGACCCATCTAAAACTTCACATACATGAGGAAAGCAAAACTAGAACGTCACATGTGAGGACAGCAAATTCAGCAACCCCATTTGGGGCATGCTTGTTAGAAAAGAGCACGGAAAACAGCGAGCATCTGAGTACTAGGTCCTTTTCTGGCTTTTCATATTGGCAACTTTGCTTTGAAAGAAGAGCTGCCATTTCCTAGCTTATTGTAGGGTGACCATATTTTGGAAACCAAAAAGGAGGACAACATGGCCACCCTATGAGGGGGTGCCCACCAACATGTCCAGCCCCAAGGGGGCGTGCCCACCAACATGTCCAGCCCCCAAGGGGGCATGCCCACCAACATGTCCAGCCCCCAAGGGGGCGTGCTCACCAACATGTCCAGCCCCCAAGGGGGTGTGCCCACCCAAACATGGCCTTGGTCACAGGTCTGATTTCACAGTACACAATTAAGACAAACCTGTTCTACGTAACATCTTAATTTTAAAATCACTGGAATAAAGTATAAGTGAGACATTCAATGTATCTGAAATTAACTTCACTCATTCCTACTTTTATAGCTTTTGCTGTACGTTGAAGCTTTTGCTATACTGTGTGCTCAGCTACACCAAGCAGGGTATTCCACTATGAAAGCGGTATATAAAAGACAGGAGCCACACTATTACTTTATAGATTGATTGAACTGCACTGCAGGATCTACACTACTGCTTTATAGTGGTACTGAAGTGCACTGACAACTGTTGGGACCCATGACACATCTACACCAAGCAGGATATAACACTATGAAAGTGGTATGAAAGCAGTATATGGTATGTGTCATGGGCCCCAACAGTTGCCAGTGCACTTCAATACTGCTATAAAGCAGTAGTGTGGCTCCTGGCTTTTCTCTACCATAGTCTAACCTTTCCTAACATTTAACACTGTTTCCCCATCACCTTACTGCATACTGCTACCACTGAACAAATGAAGCAGTTGACAAGTATACAACAAACAAACAAACAAGCATTCAGAAACAGTATAAACTACTATTAGCCTGCAAATGTTAGCCATGGAACAAAATGGACTAAAGGCTACCACCTCTTAGCTTGTTTCAACTTCAACCAGACATAACAGTCAAAAACAACTGAGAAAAACACACCTACTTCATTGAAATTGCAATACCTAATGACAAAAATGTTGCAGAAAAGGAAGAGGAAAAGAGAGAGAAATATACACCACTGGCTATGGAAGTTAAAGAACTATGGCAACAGGAAAAACTTACAATTATTTGTTAGTCACATCAGTCACCAGCATGACATTGTTTTTTTTACAGAAAACCTCCAGAAGTTAGGCCTACCAAAATACATGCACGCCAACATCCAGAAAGCAGTCATACTTAAAACATGTTCAATAGTCAGGGCATTTCTGAATCAGTAAAAGACAACATGACTTGGCAAAGCCCATCATGTTCATCTAGAAAAACCACCACAAGCAAGAGAGAGAGAGATGATGATGATGATGATGATAGCAAACCCTGTTATTTTTTTAAAGTTTCTTTAAGAAGGATGAACAATTGCCAGCCACTGTTACAAAATATACGTCATGCCAATTATAGCAAACAAATTGGAAAGAAAGGTCTATGAGTCTAAAATGCATTATTTAATAGGAACATCACCTCCAAATCATCCCCCCAACTCACAGAAAACTACAGCCACCCCCACTACAAACATGCACATGCATTCGTTCAGTCAAACAACCAGGCATCCCATTCAGACATAATAAGCTACACCACTGTATGTTTTGCCATAGTTAATGGGTTGGGTAACTAAAGGCAATTTACAATAGACCCGAGCCTGTAAATATGAAGAAAAGATTTGCCAGTGGGCCTGGAAATACTGCTAACAAAAGGGTGAAGTTGCAATAAGAGGAGGTGGGTCATCGTTGGCCAATTTTCTTTCCTGTAAAAGAGAAAAATCAACTTACAAATAAGGTTCTTCTTATAACTAAGTTAACTTACAAATTTAACATGTCCTCCAGAAGAAAGGATGTCAGAAGACTGTCTTCGATTTGAAGGTGTCCTCTTTTGGAAAGACTGCCCAGTCCAAGTCTGAGAGAGAAAGAACTCTAAAATGGGAGAGTCGGGGCCTTGAAGTTACCCATCCATAGTCAACACCTGGGCATCAGACTTGAGGAGGCACAGGGAAGGTCCATAGCTCAGGGGTAGAACACCTGCTTTTGCATGAGAAGGTCCCAAGTTCAATCCCCGGCATCTCCAGGTAGGGCTAGGAAAGAATTGTGCATCCCTATGTACAAAATAAACCCACAGCCAGGGATTGTGAAAGGTCAGGTGTGCATGTGGGTCTCGTTTTAAAACCACAACATTTGTTTGTATTTGTATTATGAAAAAACCTTATGATTTCTTAATTAACATATATGAAGCAGACTTAATTTATAGAAACACAAGAGCAATTACAGAGATTGGAACTTAATGGAAGTAGCAATGTAGTTTGCAATGAAACATTAATTCTGATATTCTACACAAAATGTATACAGAGTTGGGGTAATCCTATATGTGTTTACATGAAAATGCCTCATGATTTCTTACTTAGCATATATGAAATTGAAGACTTTTAATGTAAATGACCACAACAACATCACACTGATTAGAACATGGACCCAAAATGTTTTGGACCTGTGGGCACATTTGGGAATGTGAGAAACTGCTCTGGGCACCACCACAAAACTAGATGTGGCTAGTCACAAAATGGCTGCCATGGAGGCCTAGCTAGTCAAAAGAGAGCTAAAGAGGGAGGCGGAAGAGCAAGGTTAGAGGCCAGAAAGGCAGATAAAGAAGACGGTCCTAACATTTTTCAAGATTTTCCTTAAAAATAATAGTTTTGAAGGGGGCTAGGAGGGCACAGCTTCACATAAAATTATTCAAATAGTCTTTTATCAAAAGGTTTACACCTTCACCTTCACACAATTGTTCTTTTCTGAGGCGTCTAAAACAACCAAAAACAACTCTTTTTTCTTTTGACCAGTAAAAACCAGCATGCCTTGGGTTGCGCTGCAGTTCCACTGTCAAAACAACTCTGCCTGGCCTGCACCCCATAGGTCCAAAAGTACACTTTCCAATTCTATATCACGAAACACACACAGCTGTAGCCCTTGTGTTGGCCTTAAGAAAAATTCCAACACCCATATTCACGTTATACATTAGCGTTATGAAAATTAAATGATAGGGGTCTTTGGGTTAAATTAGAATGTTGATTTCTGAAGTAGACTATTCCAAGGAAGCACATGTGCAAATCTAGCTTGAATGAGAAGCAAACACATGTGTAAGAGTGAAAGGGTCAACATGGATGAAAGGCCAAGCCAAGACTAGTGCCACTGAACAGCAATAATGCCCATGGTTACGACGTTGCTAAGGTAATTGTGACATGTCCTCCACTTCTTCATGAGCCAGGAGGGCAGAGTTGCTCAGTGTGGGAAGAGGCTGAATGCTTTCAGACCACAGTTGGTTAGATCATCGGTTTCCGATATCTTAACAGAGAGAGAGAGAGAGAGAGGGAGTGAGACATGTAAGTGGAATTTCTTAGCAGCTTCTGCATTCTTGTCTGATCATTGTTCACCATGCTCCCTAGTGGGTTCCTTCTTCTGGTGGGATTTTCTATAAAAGATCCAGATATTCAGAGAAAAACTTACATACCTCCCCCCTACCCCGCCCATATCATTGAGAAGGGATGGGGAAGATCAGCAATTTATTCTTTGAATGTTTCTGACCACCCTCCTCCCTATGTAAAACATCTCAGGGTAGGGTACAAGTCAATCAAAATAATTTGACATCAAGTCACTGGGCTCCTGTATTTGAGTGATTTATAGCACCCTCATGACTGGCTGCTCACGGATGTTCGTGGCTCATGTTGACGCTGCCATGAGCCACCTGTAAGTCTCCTTTTCCCAGTCTTTACATTAAAAAATAAGCCTCAAATAACCCAACTCTTCTAAAATATGTTGGGATTTGTCAGCATTTCCTGCCATGTGCAGGTGAAGCTGCGCTGCAAACGAACCACTAGAGGGTGCTGTCCCATTCTAGGGTGACCATATGACAGGAAAAACCCAGATTTGTTTGGATTTTTGGTAACAATTCTGGGAAGTAGGGGGGGTGTTATGAAATCTAAAGAAAAATCTGTATTTTTCCCATCCTCCCAACCCAAAGGGCAGCTCTGCTTTAACGAGAATTAAGCCACAGCAAAATCCCACAATCCAATATAGCATCAGCCGCAGTAAGCCCCAAACTCAGTTTAGTCCTGCAGATCAGGAGGCCTCTGCAAGCCCCGTTCCTCATGTTCTCCTCACTCTCTTCCAGGCTGTCCAAGCTGCAGCGCTTATTTCACTCCCACCAATCTAAGGTGGACCCAAAAAAAGGAAGCGGCGAAGAACTGGGAGCCGCTGCAGCCACGTCCTCTGGAAATCGCAGGGGCTGGCAGTTCCCCTCTTTCCTGAGGAAGAAGAAGATCAGGCCCCTGCAGAAGGATGGTGGGCTGAGCCCAAAGGCCAGATGGTTCCCCATTTGTCCGTGGAAAAAATCCATCTTGCTGGACAATGGGGAACAATGCCCTGGAGCCCCCAACATCGTGGCAGAGGGAGATGCATCTGCACAAGACAAAGGCCACAACTCACAGAGATGCCTGAGTGCAGGTGAGGAGAAGCCCGGGACTTGGGAGGGGAGGGGGAAGCTCATCAGGAGAGTGCAGCACCGCTGTGTATCCAGCCAAGATAGTCAACTTCGGCTATTCAGCGGAATAAAAATGCAATAAATAATAAGTAAAATGACATGACATGGGCTTGGGGGAAATTGCAAGGGTTGAAGAAGTAAAAAGTATTGACGGAAAACCTGAAAAGTGGGAGGGGACACACACACACACACACACACACACACACACACACACACACACACCTACCTGTTGGGATTAAATGGAAAACCGGGGGAGCTGGAAGGGAATAGATAGGCTGCCATCATGAAACGGAAGCACTCCACATCCTGGGAAAGTGCGTGTCAAAAGCCTATGAGCTTAAAGAATGCTGATGGCAGTGGGGCTGGAAGAGAGGGGTGGGAGATCATGTCTGAAGCAGTGGAGGGGTGCAGGATCGGTCCTGGTGATCAGCTTGTCCACCAGTGTCAATCTGGACAGCTGGATGATATCGGGGGGGTGGAACAGCTGAAGCCCCGCCCCACCCCACCCCACCCCACCCCTAAGCCCCACCCCTGGCATCATCTGGACCATTTTGCTTCTCTCCATGCAGAGAGAACTCTGTGCCCACCAACCTAGCAGATTCATATGGGAGGAGGTGGTCCTTCAGCTATCCCAATCCCACGCCATTTAGTACATGACAGTTCGCACCAGCGCCTTCAGTTGTGCCTGGAAACAGAGGGGCAACCACTGCAGCTGATACAGGACTAGTGTAATATGGTCGACAAAGGACTTACCAGAAAGCAATCGTATAGTGATCTCTAGTATAGCTAGAGTGACCAGATACAAAAGAGGGCAGGGCTCCTGCAGCTTTAACTGTAGTGATGAAGAGGGAATTTCACCAGGTGCTGCATACATACAAAGGACACCTGATGAAATGCCCTTTTCTATGCAATTGTTAAAGATACAGGAGCCCTGTCTTCCTTTCCATATGGTCACCCTTATTCCACGCTAGTTGCCGTTTCTGAATAGTCTTTGATCCATTGCACCTATAACTGAGAAAGGTTGGGGCATGGGAAGTTTGGGTAACATGGGATTTTGGAGAGACAGGTTGGGCGGAGGGAAACGGAGAGGATTCCTCCAGGGAGCTTTGAGTAAGAGAGGAAAGGAAATAGAACTGCTCCCCCCCAACTCCACTAGAGATAAAAAGAATAGGAAGGGCAAGCCAGGGAGGGCAGGAATGAAGGTGTCCACTCATATCGCTGCCCCACTCCTGAAACCAACCCCCAAGGGCCTCAAACAAAGGCACTATAGGTTAGTAAGGTAAGGTGGGCTTCCTTGAGAAGGATCTGGCTCTGCCTTTGGTGAAGGAAGGGGATATGACTATGAGCTCCATCCGACAAGCTCGTTACTGGGCACTCATGGAGTTTGCTCAGGTCCCTCACATGACGTCGTCTGCCCCTTCTGGCCTTCCTTGTGTGACAAAAAAAACCTCACTTACTCTGATGTTTTTTAAAACTCGGAATTGCTGCTGTCTCTCCTGCTGCGTGCAGGATAAGCAGCGCCATTAGAGCAGTAGACTCAATGGGCCTCATGCTCATTCTGTACTTCCTCTTTTGAAAAGAGGAAGTAACTGAGGAACAAAAACACGGGCGGAGAAGTGACGGTAGGGAGCGTGTTAACCCCTGGTGTGATAGAGCTTTATGTCTACATGATCTGTGTGTTCCCTCTCCCCCCCACCCCAGAATCCGCATCACTGACAAAAAGTGACATCTACTCTTCAAGCAAAGCTGAGGATCTGTGCATCATCATCCTGGAGCATATGCGCGATGGAGAGGAGGTAAAAACAAAAACAAGCAAGCAAACACTTCCGCAGAGATATTCCCCTCACATGTAAGAGACCTTTAGGGCTGCCCAGCCATTGCCTTTCAGCAGTCAGGCGGAAGCTGCATTAAAACTGTGCAATTCAGCCAGTGGTACTAAATCCACCGCTATGTTCCCCATAAAAATCCCCATGGACAAGGGCCTCCACTACTGGACGCTTACTCAGAAGTAACGCCCATTCAGCAGCTGTGTCTTCATTTAGTCTTCTCCTCCTCCTTTCTTTTAAAGTAGCTTCCGCTTCCTGGCTTCTGCCCCTTTAGTTGGTTGCTTCTTATTCACTCGTGCGACCATGAATCAGCCCAGAATGACTCAGGTCCTGTTCCCTGTAGAAAAGCGGGCTTTAATTAATTGTTTTTTATTTATAGCCCAAAGAATTCCTCTTTAAATTAAAATCTTGAATAATCACAATTGAGCAATTATGATGAGAAGAAAAGAATATGAATGAACCACGCCCCTGATTAACAGCCTGACTCTCTTCCTACCTCCAGATCAATCGGGATGACAAAGAGGACATCCGCTTCCTCGACAGCGTCTCCGCTTTATGTTCTGCTATTAATCAGAACCACCAGGAGCAACTGGAGCTTCCATGCTCCAAGGACGAATTGGCACGGGCCATAGTGGTGAGTGAGAGGCAGCACCAGAAATCTAGTGGGGAAGTGTCAGTGAGGCGGTGGGTGGAGAGCCCAGAGTTCGAATTTGGGGGAGGTTTTGGGGAGGTCGTAGAAAGAGAGACTATGCAACCATTTAGAATAGGATCACTAATTCTACCCGTGATAGTATAGAATTGGTACTCCTGTTCTGAGGGTTATGCGGAGAGCTCCAAGGTGCCCGAGGGCTCAGACAAAACCAGTCGAAGGGTGAGGTTGGGATGGAAGTTTAGGACTGGGGCTGGAGCAGCCCTACTGGAGTCCATACGGGGACCTGGCCCTCACTTGCTCTGTTCTGCCCACTTGGTTTCTCCTAGGTGGTTATGGAAAAGCTCCCAATGCCTTCTGCACTGTCGCCAGTGCTCCCGAGCGCCATGGCCACAATCCATCATTTGAGGTATGTCTTTTTGGGGGAGAAGGGTCAGGGAGGGGGAGATCTATAAGGGACAGATAAAGGCAGGGAACAGAACATTTTCAGAAAAGCAAACAAAATAGTAGAGGCACAAGAGGAAGCCAGAAAGCAACCAACCCATTAAAAAACCACAGTCTGTCTCAGCAGCCCTCAATGCTATCAAAACACCAGAGAGCCCTCTGAGCTCCACAGTGCAGAAAAGGGCACTCAGGAGCGATTGGATCCGTGGCCTGTAGCACTTCCCCATTCCACAGCGCGACAAGGGACTCAACAGAATCGCCAGCTCTAGTTCCTGAAAAATGCCCCAATGCATTCAGGAATTGCTGGGATTCCATTAGTCTTCACTGGTGGGCCATTTTAATAGGTCCCCCAGTCCTGTGTTGGGCCAGTGACAACCTGGAACAGCTTGATGGTTGTCATGAAAGACATGATGTCCCAATTTGGTCCTATTAAGGCATAGATGTTGAAATCTCCTGGAAACAGAATCCTAAAGATTTCCAACATCACATCTTAGACCACCCCAGCCAGGGAATCCACTGGGCAGCAGGGGGGGGGGGGGCTCACGGTATGCCCAAGTACAGGCGTTTGCCTCGTGTTACCTTGGGGGACCTGACCTCAGTGCCCAAGGATCTCGTCCTCCTTCCCCTTCCACCCCTGGTGGGGACTCCCTCGGTCCTCGTCTCTGCACCTCTTGGTGTTCAGAGTCTGAAGGTCTGTGCTTCTCCAGGCCCAAGTGGAGCCTCCATGTAGGAGATTTGCAAAGGGAAGTTTAGAGCTGGTAGCCAATCATCCTGAGAGGGATAAAATCAAATATCAGCTCTCTAGCACAGCTAAGCCTATTATGTTTAACACAGGCAAATTTGCCAGGGAAACTTCCCAACTTAGGCAAGCCTATAAGGCTAATGCTTTTGTTGAAGGACTTCACCTCTTGTGCATGATCTAGGTATTGTATATGTTTGATTTGTTTGGTGGTAAATTTCCTTATTGATCACAATTTGTAATTGGCATAAGAAACATGATTTGGAATCGGCAAGTGCCAGGCAAGCTATCGGTTCGGGCATCAGTTACTTTCTGATGGAGTCAATCTGGATGGCCGCCCCTCCCTCTAATACTTTCCCCTCCGCCCTGCCAGCAAATTCAGGCCTCCCCTTGCGCCGGAGCTGGAGTCCAGCCTCCTTCGCTTGGCTCTGCAAGCTGTCATCAACGTGGATGTGGCCAGCAGTGATGCCAGCGACCAGGTAAGTTCATGTTGAGCTCATCAGCACTGTGGCAAATGCTCCTACTTCAGAGCCTGTGGTACTTGATTCCTTACCTGAATCTCTGAGTCAGTTTCTGCATTTGGGGTGCAGCGGGCAAAACTCTGTGCCCAGAAAAAGCAGGAAAGGGCGGGGGGGGGGAGAGAGTTATTGTTCATAAGCTCCATCTTATAGTCCAGAATCCACAGGACCACTTCTAGTACAAAAGTCTCTGTTCAACAGGCAGAACGACACAGCTTTGTGTCACCTGCATGCAGGAAGGCCTTGTTAAGGAGAGACTCCAGCAAGCACAGTGTGGCTTTCTCTTTACTTTCAGGCAGCATACAGGCGATCTTTTGCAGCCCTGGAAGCAATGCTGGAGTCCTTACTAGAGGAGGACCCAACGACAGCACACCTCCTCCGAATCTTAGATGTAAGTACATTGAAGCAAGGGTGGAAAAGACATTTTGGTGCTGGATAGGGTGACCCTATGAAAAGGAGGACAGGGCTCCTGTATCTTTAACAGTTGCATAGAAAAGGGAATTTCAGCAGGTGTCATTTGTATATATGGAGAACCTGGTGAAATTCCCTCTTCATCACAACAGTTAAAGCTGCAGGAGCTATACTAGGGTGACCAGATTTAAAAGAGGGCAGGGCACCTGCAGCTTTAACGGTTGTGACAAAGAGGAAATTTCACCAGGTTCTCCATATATACAAATGACACCTGCTGAAATTCCCTTTTCAATACAACTGTTAAAGATACAGGAGCCCGTCTTCCTTTTCATATGGTCACCCTAGCGCTGGAGGTGAAGGACAAGATGGATTAATAAGATGAATATCACTGAGGAGCAAATTATTTGGGGGTGCACAACTGCCAGTAGCATGTCATCAAGACTGTGGAAGATGTTCGCCCAGCACAACGTTTCTGAGGTGTTGCTTCCCCTTACAGCACATCCACTTCTGGTTCGACTCGAAGGATGTGAAGGAGAGAGCCAGGGCCGTCAGGAACAGCGCCTCCGTCCTTCGCTTCGCTACCACCATGGCGGACTTTGACGTAAGTAGCCCACAGGTGCAGACAGGTGCTTTGGCTCAAAAGGGCTGCAGAGTTCTGGGCTGGAAAGCACGAAACCTAGAGAAGTGGGCCAAAATTCCCATTGCTCTTTCCCTTTGCTGTGCGGACCACATTGGGGTTCCTTATAGCAAAGTGCCATCATTCTGAGCTTCCTCGTTCAGCTTGCTTTGTGAGGGAGTTGCTCTTCTGGCAGTATACAGATCGATGGAGCTTAAAATCCCACTTTCTCTCCTTCCCCCTAGAACACCTGTGAGCTCCCACAGCTGGGCCGCTATGTAGCCGAGCTCTCCATTTGCATCAATGACTCCCAAAACATCATCGGTCGCCAGGCCAGGGAGGGCGTGTTCCGCCTGTATGAACTAGCGGTCCACCAGAAAGGTAAGTTAGCGACAGCAGCTACTTGCTGGAACATAATGCATTCTACCAAATGCCCTGGTTTCCTATACCAAGAGAAACTGAAGAGCAACTTCTTATTTATTTATTTGTTTATTTATTAGATTTTCATACCGCCCAATAGCCGAAGCTCTCTGGGCGGGTCACAAAAATTAAAACCATCATAAAACTACCAACAGGTTAAAAACACAAATACAAAATACAGTATCCAAAGCATACTGTCTCAGTTCTTGTCTCAGTTCTTCACACAAGAGACTACCATCTTATTCGGTTGTAATTTCCTGACACCGTTCTCCCTTCCTGAGGGCCGGACCAAGACATTTGGCTGTCTGAGGCACAACCAGGCATGCCCTCCCCACCCTATCCCATCCCACCACACCCCACTCCGCCATCCAAAGCCGCCACCCAAAGCCAGCCAATTTATTTAGGCAGTTGAGGCAGAAAACCTTACACACACCCCACCCGCCCCCAGTAGAAAAAAAATACAGTGGTAACAACCTGAATAACTAAAGATTTGCTGCCCTCAAAGTCTGCTGCCTGAGGAAGCCACCTTTACTCTGCCTGATGGGAAGGCCCCCACTACCATAGGCCCCCGCCTTGTCCCCTGTTCCTTGGCATTCAAGAGCATGTGAGATTCCTTCTGGTGAGGCAGACTTGAACCTTCTTTACCTCAGTCTTGCCTTAGACCACTGTGACAATTAGTAAGGAGAAGCGTCAGAGAAATCCTCTTAAGATTTCTCCAGAGAGCTCTGGCTATTGGGCGGTATAGAAATGTAATTAATTAATTAATTAATTAAGAGATAAGTCTGGAGGCAGCCCTCACAAACCCAAGAGCCGCTATGTGAGAAAGACCCAGAATCATCATGAGTGGGCAACCTGGGGCCCTCCAGAGGATGCTGGATTTCAACTCCCATCATCCCTCACCATTGGCTAGGCTAGCTGGGGATGATGGAAGCTGCAGTCCCAAAACATCTGGAGGGTCCCACATTCTCCTTTCCTGCCATAGATCATCATGTTCAGACCAATAAAGCTTTATCTCTTGGTGTCTCTCTGTCAGGGATGACCATGGACAACACAGAGGAGCTCTGGAGCAGAAAATATGAGTTCGAACCAAAGCTGCTCTCTTACATTAACATCATGCGAGTTGGAGAGGTAAGAATGTCCCTCTGAGAAGGCTCCCCCGCCCCCGTGATGAGGATATTACTTGTTATTTTTTTACCTAGTACAACCAAAGTACACGGCCCTTTACAGAGTAACCTGAGCAGAAGAGACAGGTTGGGACGTACAATTTAAATTGTGAGTGTGTAAGAAAATATTGAAAGAGAGAAGGGAAAGGAAGAAAGGTGAATATATATGCAAGTCCAATAGACATCTTTTGACTTCGTTTTGGTGGGAAAAGAAGACTGTGGCCCTGTTCAGAAGACATCTTAAATCATAGCTTTAACCACGATGAATAAGGCAAAAAGCCTTATTCACCATGGTTAAAGCTGTGGTTTAAGGTGCCTTCTGAACAGGGCCAAAGAGATGTTCATTGTCTATTTTTAGGTGTTTGGAAAGATCTTTACCGAAGAGCAGCGAAGGTCTTTTCTCAATGTGGCTCTGCTCGCCATCTACCACCCCCTGCTAAGGGTGTGTGAAGCTGGGCTCCTCCTGGTCTACTCCCTCCTGGGCAGTGGAGAACAGCTGCTGGGGAATGAGGTGAGCTGCAGGGTCTGGCTTGCTTGGGCAGGGAGGGGGCAGGCCTCAACGCAGGGCTCCCCAACCCCTTGGGGTCACTGGGCACAGCTGGGAGTTTGAAAGTGTTGTGGGTGCTCTCACAACATGGCCACCCTGGTGTTGTTTACTGATCATCAAATGGTTAAAATGGTGGGTGGGGATGGTTACGAAATACTTATTTCCCAGAAGGCAAAGTGGTGAGACTCAAAGAAAAGTGCCCCAGAACCTCAGTACAGATCAGAGGTGGGGTCTGAGGTCTAAAACACCCAAACACTTTGAAACCAAATAAAGGAGGTGTTGGAGGGAACCACCTGGCTTTGCAGTTTGCCAGCATCCCACTTGGGTGAATTTAAAAAAAAAATCTTAAGAAATAAAACAAAAATCAGGAGGGAGCCTGGAGGGCCCAAAGAGAGATGTCTGTGAACAAATCAGTGCCCATGGGCTCCATGTTGGAGATACCATCTTTAAAGTGCCAGCCCTTTTCTTGGATTAAAAATGGTTTCTAACATTGGGGGATTTTTCTTCCACCTCTCCAGGCATGGGAAGTGAAAAACAAGATCCGCCACCAGCTCCAGAAAATCCGGGTGTTTAAAGAGCTGCCCGTTGCCATCCAGAGCATCTCTGCGTGCAAAGGTATCTACTTTTTTAAAACTGTTAACCTTGAAATCCACCAGTTACACACTGTTACAGAAGACACATCCTTAGAATTAAAGCATTCTGAGGCCAGGAACAGAGCTCAGAGTCTTTTCCAGGTTACCCAAACCCTTCTTCATTTCAGAAGGATGAATTTAGGGTCAAGGGGAGATATTTTGTTGTCGCAAGATGTCCTTGCCAATCTACTAATAGATACAAACCTACCTTCTGCCCATCCCTGCTGTAGTGTGTGTGCACCCAAATATCCTAGTGGTCATGTCTAGATTGGTCAGAAACATGTTTATGCCTCAGATCAGTCCTTTCTTGACAACATGCGCAAGTGCACCACATCAAGAACACTGCGAACCATGGCAGATCAGCTCCCATGGTTATGAACCATAGCAGGTGTGCCATGGACATGTGCCAGTATCCAGGGGCCTCGGACCCTGCTGTATCCATCCCAGCCCTGTCCTCCTCCTCCTTCAAGGGCCTAGACATCCAAGCTGGACAATCCAGTTTGAATGAACTTTCTGGGTGTCTATCTGGAAAATGCATCCAGAAAAGTTTGGGTGGATACCCATCCCCGATGAGCTTCTGGCCCAGGTACTCTCCTCTAGCTGCACTTTTTGTGTTCTGTAGCTCATTACTCTCCCAAGGCTACACTAGATGAACCACTGACCATGCCAGCTGGCAAACACCATTCTTGCTGAGAAAGTCCCTACACCCAAGCCCCAGGTTTGGAAGCAGTAGTTTTAATGCTAGCACCAAGCCATAAACCATGTTGCCACTTTTTAATACATCCTATCTAGTGTACTGGTCAGAGAGGTGGACGGTTAAGAGGTTCAACTCCCAAAGGCCCAGGTTCAAATTCCCACTCAGTCACAAAGCTCACTGGTTAGCCTTGGACCAGTTACTCTTTCTCAGCCTAACCTAACAGGATGGTTGGGAAGATAAAATGGGTGTGGACAGAACCATGTACACCACTCTGAGCTTCTTGGAGGAAGGGAGGGATAAAAAGGATATCATCTGTTGCTGCTATCACTATTGCTCTGCTGACCTTTCCTTCCTTACCATGTCCTGAATCTCATAGAATTACATCCCCTTTCTCTTCTCTCCCACCCAGGTGATGTGCTGGTGGAGGATCTTGACGTCGCAGAGCACTAAACCGCCTTTTGCCATGCCCTCACCAGAGGAATCCTCCTCAGAGGATGAAACAGAGCCTCCAGAAACCAGGGGGACACCACCCCATTCCCTGGCACCAGACCAGGAGGACCCTGGGCCATCAGAGGAGACGACTTCCCTGTCAGGAACATCGGCTTGGGTTAATGCTTGGCCTTGTGGTCAGCCCTACATCTAAGACTGCTCCGAGCCTTTGTGGAGGTGGGGGCTTTAGCCCAAGAAACCATCCCGTTAAAGAAGCAGATGGCCCAGCTGACAGCTGATATCAGCAGGCTCCAGGCTCAGATGCCTGTGCAACGGCCTGTAGCTGCACCTCCAAGGCGGAAGTGCCCTGCAGCAGCTCCTGGAAAGCTTGATGGCTCACCTGAGCAGTTCCCTGCTTTCCTGGCACAGTGTGTGCTGTATATGGAATTGCGCCCTGAGGACTTCTGAAAGGACAAGACCAGGGTTGCGTTCCTTATCAGTCTGCTGATCGGGTCTGCTGCCAAATGGGCAACCCCGTACCTGCTACAGGCCAGTCTGCTCCTCTCTGATTTCAAAGGCTTTCTAACCCAGATGTGCCAGGTCTGCAAGGACCCACAGAAGGTCAAAACCATTACGTGTAACATCAGGTGACTTCAAGGAAGGGAAAATCAGTTACTGAACATACAAATGATTTCCGTCTGGTGTCCTGAGACTTGGAAAAGAATGAAGTGGCCTTAACAAACCAATTTCAGGAAGGCCTGTCTGATGACATCCGTGATGAACTGGCATGAGTAGGAAGACCATCAGCCCTCCAGGCCTTGATTCACTTATGCCAAAGAGTAGATGGATGGCTAGAAAGCCGGCAGCTTGTGCATCATTAGACCCACACCTGGGAATCCAGGCTTTCAGGAGAAACCCGGCTGAAATTGACTCATGAGGAGAAGGACCGTCAGAGACAAGATGGTCTCTGCTTTTGCTGTGGGACCATGGGGCACCTTGCAGTCACCTGCCCTGCCAAACCTCCATGGCCTGCAGTTCTGAGAGACGCTGCAAAAACTCGAAAAGTGGATATGGCTCCAGAGCCTTGTCCCTCTGTACAGTTTCGCAAAAACACTTCCTTGTACAAGTGACTCTTCAGTGCCCAGGGCACGCCCTGATGCATAGCATTGCTGTGATGGATTTGGGAGCCTTAAGCAATTTTATGGACATTGCCTTTGCTGCTGCTCACCAGATCCTAACTCTGCCCACAAGCCACCCAGTGGTGGTAGAGACAATTGATGGCAGGCCTGTGACTTCAGGACCTGTCATTGATAGGATCAAAATGTGTCCCTCACCCTGGAGATCCAGGAACATAAATAGGAACTTCATTTCTATCTGGCAGCGACACCACACTTTCCCCTGGTATTGGGAATGACTTGGCTGGCCCTCCATGACCCGCAGATATCCTGGTCCCAGAGTGACCTAACTTTTTCCTCCCTATATTGTCAGGAGCACTGCTTACCTGAAAGAGGGAGCTCCACATTGGAGGAGATGCCACTGCCTGACCTCAAGGATCTTCCTGCTAAATACAGTGCTCCATCGGCTCCATGAACACCGTTTAGATGCCCAGACAATTTTGCAGCCACCCAGATCCTGCTATCTATGGCAGAGCGGGTCCGGGTTCAGCAGCAGCAAGACAAATATGCACAGGCCCACTCCGTGAATGTCAAGATCCAGGTACCCCAGAAAATTCCCTTTTTTCAGTCCAAAACAGACTCTTCTACAACCGGGAACATCTTTATACCCCATCAGGGTGCCTCCAGGCAGAAGTATATCAGCTTTGCCAATGCAGCTGACCAGCAAGACATTCCGGCCTTTTCAAGACCCTCCACTTAGTTACTAGGGTCTTTTGGTGGCCTAAAATACAGGAAGAGAAACTGCTCAGCAAGAGAAACTGCTCAGTTCATTTAGAACCTTCATTTCTAATAGCTCCAAAGAAAGCTGGCGTAAGGTCTGGGATGAAGATCTCCGGATAAACACTTTGTACATACCAGGTGAAGTTTTTGCAATGTAACCGCTCGTTCAGCTCAAGACGCTCAGTAAGGTCTCCGTGTGTTTTCTCTCTAGCCATCTGCGAGGCCTGCTGGTTCCTCCTGTCAAAGATTTCCTTGTAGTCGTCCATCCAGACTTCTGCAAAGTACACCTGGTTCCTGGAGATCACTTGAGTCCCTTTCAGGAAGGTGTGGAGGCTTTTGGAACGGAACACGTGGCCAACGACGGAGCAAGGAATGATCTCCAGCTGACCCCCACTGCCAAACCTGAAAGGACATCTCCACATTTCCCCCTCCCCAGATCTCCATCTGGTTGTCGTATGAGCCGATGTGTTCAAAATAGGACATGGAGATGGCAAAGAGGCCACCAGCAAATGTGGGGGTCTTGATAGGATAAGTCTCATCTTTCCTCCTCTGCCTCTCATGTTGAGGGATGGACTCCCATCCCAAAGTCAGACTCCAGTCAAAGTCCCCTCGACTGTGCACCTTCCCATATTGAGTTGGCTTGGAGAACTCAAAGGTGTTCAATTGTGAAGATATCTGGACTGACCACAGCTGTGGGCTCTTCAGTAATTCGCGATAAGAGAGGCTCTAACCACCCATGGAAACATTCACAGTGAGCATCCAGGAATGTGAGTACATCTCCTGTAGCAACGCTGGCACCGAGCAATCGGGCTGTTATTAAACCCTTCCTTTCCAGCTGCCAGACGACCTTCACTATCTGCAATTGCTTCACATAGTTGTCTAACTCGTCTTTCAAGTAATCATCTGTACTGGCATCGTCCACAAGAATGATTTCTTTTAGCAATATAGCTGGGGAGGCATACAGAACACTGCACACAGTGCGAAGCAAAGTTGACCAGGCCTCGTTATGGAAAACGATGACGACGCTGGTGGTCGGGAGGGGAGGGCATCGTTTGAATTTTTGGTCGATACACTCTGGAGGCCGGCTGTCTGGTCCTAAGGCCCTTTGGAGAGAGATCCGGTCAGTGGCATAGGCATTGAAACAGTGCTTGTCGTAGCCACGTTCTTTCGCTTTCGTCTCCTCTGGTGTCCACTGGTCCTTCTTGAAAGGTTTGCCATCAGCTCCTGGGCTATTGGGGTCTTGAGGTGGACATTCCATGAAGGGCTTCAGTTCTGCTGGTGTGTAATATCCCGGCAAGCAGGACTTGCTGTCCCGGACAGGCACCTCTTGCTGAACCGGAGCCCCAATCTGCAGCTTTGGCCTGGAGTCCTGGATGTTGTTGACGGCTCCCATCATTATGTCAATCATTTGGTCTTTCCTGACCACAGCGTTCTTTAGCCAAGGCTCCTCCCTTTGGTCCCCATTGCTCACATCCCTTTGCATGATGAAGAGGAAGTCCACAAAGGCAATGCCCCCAAAGCCAGCTTCAGTGGGCCGTAATGTCTTCAGAGCAGCCTCATCGTGAGCGTGGCTTCGGCCACTACTCCTACATCAAAGACGCAGCCTCTTCAAACCTCTGCTTATTCTGTGGAATCTCACCATCTTTCTCCAAACTGAAAATGGGCAGCTGGAAAAGTTTGGGTTGAAAGGAGCCCATTTAGAACCTTTTGTGCCTACATGGTTTACCAGAATCCATAGTCTCAGACCACAGCACCCAGCTTCTGGCTCATTTCTGGCAAACCCTGTTATAATCATTGGACCTACAACCCCACCTCTCTTTGGCCCATCATCTCCAAACAGATGAGCAAACTGAGAGTACCAACACTACCCTTGAACAGTACCTCCGGTGCTATGTCAACTTTCAGAGGACAATGGGGCAGAATTGCTGCCCTTAGCGGAGTTTGCATACAAGTCCCAGCATTCCTCTACCCACCAAACACCATCTTTGTACATTTTGGGTACCACCCATGATACTTCCCTTCGGTCTCTCCACCATCGTTAGTCCTTAACACAGATCAAGTAATTCAGAAACTCTACATCAGGTCTTATGGGAGCGACTGGATTGGGCCAAAGAAGCATATAAACGCAGTTAAACAATATCAACCTGACCCAACATTGGCGGTGGGAGATCAGGTATGGCTATCATCACGGCATCTCCCCGCACACCAGAAGCTGCATACTGGACTGCCTGCCTGTGCTAGGACGCTTTGCCTGTTTGCCTGGTCCTGCTTTGCTTGAACTCCCTCAAACAGAAGCCTGTCTGTTGGAACATTTGCCTTCGTTATTACTGAGCCTTGTGGTCAGCCCTGTAACTAAGACTGTGACAGCCAACAGAAGACCCCTGTCATCACTTTCTTTCTCTTTTCTTCCCTTCCCTTTCCATGTTTCTCTTCTGTCTTTTTCCCTCCTTCTCTTCCCCCCTTCCTGCCTTTTTTTCCTTTCTCCTCTGCTGGGCACAGCTGGAGAAAATGGGACACAGCCATTTCCCCCCTCCAGCTGTGGATGCGCTAGTCTATCTCTATCCGACAAGGTTTTTTTAGAAACTCCATAACTCCCAGATCTTTTTCAAACCAGATGTAAATAAACCAGAGGAGCACTTGTGACAATGTGCTGCACTAGTGCTGCACCATTTTGGGGATATTGCCTGAAGCATCTAACCCTTCATTGACAATCTAGAACTGAGTGAGTTATTTTGTTTGGTCATTTTGGCTTTTAAGTTGTGCCAAGAGAGTAGCCCTTTTCAGCTTTCTGGGCTCAATTTTGAGGGTATTTTCCTTCTTTATTCATCTTTGTTTGAGTGTGTATATATCGTTTTCTCCTTATTAGTAGAGCAGCTTAGCATTAAAACCATGCACACTGCTGCCTTACAGAATGAAGTAGGCGAAAAAAATCATAATCAAGTTAGGTTATGAGCAAAAAATTCCTACTTGGCCCCCCAAAAGGGCAACCAGCAAGCCCATACTGTCTACAAGGAGGGGAGAGAGGGAGCCGCGAAGTGAAAGAGGAACCGGGAAGGAGTGAGCAAGGCTTAAAACGCCTCATAGTCTCCTCCCTCCTCAGTGGCACCATATGGAGGCCACCAGTGGTGAGCCTCCATGTCCGATCTCTCTCGCCCCCACCCACAACTGGCCACCCCCGTCCAGGCAAGCCGAGCGTGGGAGGGGGCATTTCTGTGAGATAAAAAATAACAGCGTTATTGTGAGAAAACTGAATTTTGGGTGCCATTTTCCAAGATGACAGTTGTTAGGATGATTTCCTGAGCTGCCCCTATATCTAATTTTAATCTACATGGTAATAAATTTCACCATACCAAACTTCACACTTGTATCACAATGTGCATGGTTTGGTCAGAAATTAAGCCGCTCTACTATATAAAAATTGCATTGCTTTATTAAATGATTGGATTCAGTGTGTATTTGGATAGGAGAAGTCACAATTCAGAATTTTAATGGTGGTTTTTATATAAAAAAAATATTTTGTTCGATAATAGGAATAACTCTGCATTCTTCCAGACACTAGGGTGTTACAGAGAATGTCATGTAGCTTGGTCAATTCTCATTTCCTGCTCCCTCCTCTTCCTCTTCCTTTCTCTGCAACAAGTATCATGTGGTCTCTCCAGAGATCCAATATCTCATGCCTTTGCTTACTTGCACTCACACACCTAGCGTTAGAGGGTGCTTGTGATTTAACAGTCTTAGATAGCTTTCTCTGAAAATGTATGTAAAAGCATTAATAAAGTTGATTGGAACTTCTTTTAAACTGGCTCTACCCTACATTTATTGCCTCCAATACTGAATGACGTGTTGCCGTGCTTTCTCTATATAAGGCCATTCTGCTGTAAGTCATACTAGACTTTCCAACATACTTAAGACAAAGCTATTTCAATTATAATATGTCTTCTCATTAACTACAACATATTTAGATGCCTCTCATAATATGATGCCCTAAGCTATGGCTGGCTTGGCTTGTGCCACAATCCGGCACAGTTCTTATATAATGACAACCCAAAATACAAGTTGAATATCAGTTGTTGAATCATGGGTTGTTGTTGCGTGCAAACTCTCCACTATGGTTTAACTAGAGGTTCTTAACCATGAACAATCGAAAGTCCACAATCCAACAATAAACCATGGGTTTGCTTCCTGGGTTGTTTGTGGTTAACAACCCATAGTTAAAACATAGTGCAGGGTTAACACATAACGAAAATCCATATTTCAAGAACAACCCACAATTCAATGACAACCCATACTCTGGGTTGTTGTTACTATCACCCTACAGTGACCTGATTTGCACATCACAAGCAGCCACCATGGGGGAATTTCCCAGTGGGGATGCTTGTTGTGGGAGTTGCCACCATTCTTGAATATTTCAGCCCGTTATTTGCAAACTCAGCAAAGGTGGTATGTTGGGAGTGGTTGACAAGTCACTCATAACCTCTGGGCTTTTTTAGGGTTGCACATGTTAACCACCCCAATAACCCACCCCGGCTGAGTTAACATTCAAAATGGCAGCTGCCACCATGACAAGAAGCCCCAGGAGGGATTCACCAATGGTGGCTCCTCCTGATGTTTGAGTCGGGCCATGGTTTAAAACACTCTCTAGCAGTCAGTGGTCTGAGCACAGGTCCTCAAAAGTCTGTTGCTGTGAGGAAGCGCCATCTACTTAGCCTTTTATGTGTTAATCCTTTGTTGTCCTTCTCTGAAACTTTTTCAGGGCTCTCAATGGGTGTCTCCCCACTCCCCCAAGTTTACTGATGGAGCCGAACCAGTCTGTTGCTTGCCAAGTGTTTCAGTTTCCAGAGATAGGGGAGATCATCATTATTGGGGTGGAGTGGGTGGGTCAGTTTTCTGTCCTGAACTTGCACACAATCTGATAAGTACTACAATTATTGGCCAAAATGGAGTATTTACAGAAAAGATACCACTGCGGGAATTACCTCATAAGATTATACAGCTCCAGAATAAACATCATTTATGGTTTTTTAAACAAAAACTCTGTGTGTGATCCATCAGTTTGTGGACTAACAAATGTGGGAACTCTGCAATTTATCAGAACAGGGAACGGATTTAGTATGCAAGAGTATATTTCCATCAAAGTAACTCATGGGCAGCACAAGAATTCTCAAGGTGGGGTGATAATGTGGATCAGTGGAAGTTTGTAAGAAAATCATGAATATCAAAACAAAGAAAAAAATTTCAAAGGACAAATAGAAATTTGTAGCAGTATTGAAAGATAAGTAAGCAATTTTTAGAATCTCAGTTTATGAGCTTTGATCAAAAGAGCGGCAATAAATGTGATGAAACTGAGAAGGATTTGAAAAACAAACAATATTTAAAGACCCCATTGGACTTTGAAGAGACTAAAGAAAAAAATTGGCCTAAAGCATTAAATTTGTTAATGCCGTACAAGAACATCAAGAAGTATTGAATAAAGATTGATCAAGGGTGCAATCCTATGCATGTTTAGACAGAAATAATTCCTGCCACTTGTAGGATGTATTTCTGTCTAAACATGCATAGGATCGTGGCCCACGTAAGGTCTTCTTTTAGAGGGGAGGGCAGACTTCAAAGACAGATGTACTTAAAAAAAACTAGAAGCCTACTTTTCAGCGCATTCTGAGGCTAGGAATATGTTTTCAAAAGGAAAACTGAGCTGAGGTCACAGGTAGGGTGACCATATGAAAAGGAGGACAGGGCTCCTGTATCTTTAACAGTTGTATTCCAAAGGGAATTTCAGCAGGTGTCATTGGTATGCATGTGGCACCTGGTGAAATTCTCTCTTCATCCCAGCAGTTAAAGCTGCAGGAGACCTCCCCCTTTTGTATCTAGTTAAGAGACCAGGGCTCCTGCAGCTTTAACTGTTGGGACGAAGAGGGAATTTCACCAGCTTCTGCATGCATGCAAATGACACCTGCTGAAATTCCTCTTTCAATACAACTGTTAAAGATACAGAAGCCCTGTCCTCCTTTCCATATGGTCACCCTGGTCACAGGCCTTTCACACAAAACTCTCCTCCTGTTTATCCCAAGTGTTCTTCATTTCAGCAGCCTAATTTAGGTGGAAAAGTGAGTTTGCTATTGGGAGTTGGAAGGTCCGGCCAATGTACCGCCAGTCACCCAGAGATAGATCAGGATCTACTGATCTATCTTCTGCCCACTCCTGAGAAGGCTGTAAGAAGTCAAATGAAAGCTCAGGTACTTCAAGACAAAGTGAAGCATCTCAGGGTGAACCAGGGCTGGTCCAGGCTGTTTTGCTGCCAGAGGCAAAGAATAAGATGGCAACTACAACTCTCATCAGCCCCAACCAGCATGGCCAATAGGCAGGGATGAAGGGAGTTTCTATACAGACTGCCAGGGAATAAGACCCATTGAAGTCTGAGTGAAGACATATAGGATTATGCAGAGTGTTCCTTTTATTTGTGCTTGGGGAACATCTATTTTTGGGGCTTATCTGCACCACAGATTGAGCTGTAGTATAGATAAGAGACACTCACTTAGGGATGCTCAAAGATTTTGTCTCAGCAATACTCAAGGGTTTTGTTCAGTCCACATTTTGTAGCAAACCTATTTATTTATTGAATTGATTTATGCCCCTCCTCCCAGCTGTAGACATGCTGTAGCCCAGGATGGATTATAAACAGACACACACACACACACACACACACACACACACACACACACACATACCTGGCATTGCTTGCCCTCCCCAAGATATATGGTTGCAAGGTAATCATCTTACAGTAGTAGGCCAGAGCTAGGCCTGTGAGTTAACTTTTAATCGAATTATATTCATTTCTTTTTTTCCTCTCTCACTCCTCATGACAACCCTGCAAGGTAGGCCGATGCAAGGCCTGTGAGGTATCCTTAAAATGAATTGCATTTGTTTCTCTCTCTCTTTCTCCCCGACACACAGCCAGGGCTGCCTTGAAGCCACCACCATTTTTCATATTCCCACAGAAAACAAAAACTACAACTCCCAACATGCCTTTCGCTGTGGTGCCCAACTTGCCAAATGGTAGGGTGACCATATGAAAAGGAGGACAGGGCTCCTGAATCTTTTACAGTTGTATTGAAAAGGGAATTTCAGCAGGTGTCATTTGTATATAAGGGGAACCTGACAAAATTCCATCTTCATCACAACAGTTAAAGCTGCAGGAGCTATACTAGAGTGACCAGATTTAAATGAGGGCAGGGCCCCTGCAGCTTTAACTGTTGTGAGAAAGAGGAAATTTCACCAGGTTCTTCATACATACAAATGACACCTGCTGAAATTCCTTTTTCAATACAACTGTTCAAGATACAGGAGCCCTGTCCTCCTTTTCATATGGTCACCCTACAAATGGGAATCCTGCCGTTGAGACTCACCGGAAGTGAAGTCTGGCTGAGCCAGTCCACATTGCACTGTGCTGATGGTACCCATAAATAGGCAGTGAAGGAGCTGGCTGCTTGAGCTCGGCCATTGCTGTTGGCAACGGGCCCGGAGCTGCACCCTCCTTCCCTCCAGCTCCCAAGGGTGCCTAGCGACTGAAGCAGCCGGTCTCAGGTGCTCTCTCTTCAGGCCCAGGATGGGGAGCCACTTCCAGATGATGGGCGAAAAGCCCGAAAAGTCTTCCCTCCCACCCAAGGCATGCTGGGAGTTGTAGGTGTAAGCCTAGGTCCCTGAATAACGTGTTCATCTCTGAACACCATCTGAGGTGAGGTGGGAGACAACTGGAGAGTGGGCCTTCTTAGTTGTGGCACCCTGCTTGTGGATTTCTTTTTCCCGGGCAGGCTTGCCTAGTGACGGCGTTAATGGCTTTCCAGTGCCAAGGAATAAATTTTTCCCAAGGCCTTTTAATTTGATGCAACTTTTTATGCTGCGTTTGTTGTTGTTGTTGTTGTTGTAACTAAACCACATCATTCCAAGACAGATGCAGGAATTACTGAATAAAGTTTATGATTTTTATGTATCATTGAAACTGAAGAGTGAATGGAGGAATGATGGATAGCTGAGGCTAGAATGGAGTGGTGGGTTGGGTGAGTGGCAGTTGGAGAAAGTCATAGAATCCTAGAATCATAAAACAGTTGGTTTGCAAACACAATGTTTTCTTTATTAGACTTTGCTACTAGTTCAGAAGACAAAGCAAGTTTTGCTTCACTGTTTGCAAACCAGCTGTTGCTTCCTGATAAGCAACCTGTTCATACCAGAAAAACTTCAAAAATAGAGCCTCCAACGGCAAGAAGAGTCTACCTCAAACCTGAATTAAATTTAAAAATTAACCTAGTTTTCTCTCTAATCTATTAAATAGTCTCAAAGTGCAGCCACCAGAGAGTAGACAAAAATTACACGCATTGGGTAGACCCTTGTAAGGCACAAGGAGAGCCCCTTCAAGACACCAAGACAGAGCACAGCATTTGCCTAACTAAAGCTGAGTGTCCTTTGCTCGCAGTCCAAAGAATAGAAAGTAAAGCCCCCTGACTATTAGCCTTTTTCAATTGCAATTACTCAGTCAAGCTTTGCACAAAGAGCACCAGTAACTTTCAGAGTAATTGCTTTAGTTTTCTTTATTCTAGCCAGCCATGCAAGTATGTTTAAAGAACAAGAAATGCTGCCACCCCCAAAGCCCCCTGATTGAAAGTTTCACTCAGCTTTAACTAGCCCTTGGCAGCCTAGCCGGACTTTATACTGTTAGTTTTACCCTACCTTGTGCCTGTTTGCATTCTCTTCCCCTCCTTATTGTTTTACTATGATTTTATTAGAATATAAGCCTATGCGGCAGGGTCTTGCTATTTACTGTTTTACTCTGTACAGCACCATGTACATTGATGGTGCTTTATAAATAAATAAATAAATAAATAAATAAATAATAATAGCCAAGAACATGTGCAGAGTAAAAATTTAGCCTCTAAATCTTAAGGAGAAAAAAAAGAGATGCAGATTCATATACATAGTTATTGTTTTGTTATTGCTCTTCATCCAGCGATCCACGCCTCTTTGTAGTTAATTTCCTATGCAGGTTTTTGCAAACACCATCATAACCCTAAAGAGATGCAAGAAGTCTTCTCAGAAAAGTAATAATGAAAGATGGAACCCAGATGAACTGCAGTACAGAAGACCAGAGTCCAGATGACACCAGTTGCAAGAAAACTTGCTTTTGAAGAAGCTCTAGAAATTTCAGTCCCATCAAGAACTGATATCTCAGCTGAATAAAAATAGAACTTTGAGTGAAATTGTTTTACTCCTGTATAAAGAAAGATGTGCTCTCTTCCAATTGTTGTTTCCCCAAAACATTTATAGTGTTAATATTGTGAAGTTTACCCCATGCTTCCCTCCTTAATAGCAAGTTTCTTTGTCTATCCTAGTACATTCAACTCTTCTTCCATTCCCTCCACCAGCTAATCACCATACATAGGCAGTCACATAAGCAATAAGCAAGAATGAAAGAATCATAAAATGTGTTCCCCCACCTCAGAAAGAATATGTTTAAGTGCCACAGTTTTTATACTGTCAGTAGTATTGTGTATTGCCAGATTATCACTTTTGTGTTTTCAGCATGAACATGTTTTTGCAATACTGTATCCTGTTTTCAGGATAAATTCTAATTGGCTATAAAGTCTAATTAGAAAGAGTAGTGACTATGATTCTAGGCCAGTGAAATAAGTCTCCAGTTCCAACCTGTATCATTGTTGTGAAGACGCCACCAATAAGATTGGTTTGTCATCAATGGGGGGAGTTGTTACAAGGCAGCTTCTGTGAGCAGGACTGATTTTTTTGTACACGGGTCTAATGAGAACACATCACTGCAAACGTTAGCCATGGAACAAAATGGATTAAAGCTTGTCTTAGCTTGTTTCAACTTCAACCAGACATAACAGTCAAAAACAACCAAGAAAAACACACCTATATTGAAATTGCAATACCTAATGACAAAAATGTTGCAGAAAAGAAAAATATACATCACTGGATATGGAAGTTAAAGAACTATGGCACCAGGAAAAACTTACAATTATTTGTTACTCACATCAGTCACTAGCATGACATTGTGGTTGTCTTTACAGAAAACCTTCAAAAATTAGGTCTACCGAAATACATGCATGCCAACATCCAGAAAGTAGTTATACTTAAAACATGTTCATTAGTCAGGACATTTCTGAATCAGTAAAAGACAACATGACTTGGCAAAGCCCATCATGTTCATCTAGAAAAACCACCACAAGCAAGAAAAGAGAGATAGATGATGATGGTGGTGGTGGTGGTGGTGGTGATGATGATGATAATAGCAACCCTGTTAATTTTTTAAAAGTTTCTTTAAGAAGGATGACCAATTGTCAGCCACTGTTACAAAATATACGTCATGCCAATTATAGTAAACAAATTGGAAAGGAAGGTCTATGGGTCTAAAATGCATTATTTAATAGGAACTTCACCTCCAAATCATCCCCCCAACTCACAGAAAACTACAGCCACCCCCACTGCAAATATGCACATGCATTCATTCAGTCAAACAACCAGGCATCCCATTCAGACATCAATACACTCACACTGCCAGCACACGTGCATGCACACACTCAGCATCACTCACTCAAAAAAACATGCATGCACACATGCATTCACTCAAAGACCCCATGCACTCACACACAAACACACAAACTTCAGTCTCTTACCTCCTGTTGCTGCTGCTGCTGCTGCTGCTGCTGCACTGGGGGGGGGGGGCTGGAGGCTGTGTTGCTGGAAGTTCCTGCACGCACGCAGCCCCCAAGCACTCACCCCACTCACTACCCACCCCTTGCGGTGTCCATCTTGAATCTCGCCCAAACTCACGCGAGATCTCAGCTGCTGGCTGGGTCTCACTGAGTTCCCAGCCAGCTGCTGAGATTTCAGGCGAGATTCAAGATGGCCGCCACCACTCACTAGGGAAATTTAGGCCTGGTAAGTTGGGGTTTATTAAGGCTCCCCCGGCTTCCGTTGGGGCCGGACAAAAGGGGGGGAAAGGTATTTCCAGCTGGACGCAGATTCCCCCCCCGTTTCCCGGGCGTGTCCGGACGAATCCGGACATTTGGTCACCGTAGCTTATTGGATAAATGAGAGTGCCATTCTCAAAGGCTCCTGTTAACTAGATAAACCGGCCTACAGGTTCAGAGGGCCCTTGACTGTGGAGGTTAAATCTAGCCTGCTCTCATGGATCACATTTTTCTTCCCCATGAAATGGTCTGGAAAGGCTTCCATTGCGTTAGTATACTGAGCTTTGTGGGCTTTGGGGAGGCATCCAGGATTTTATCAGTTTGATTGCCCATCGAAGAGATAAAAATGCTCATTTTGGTAAGCAATCGGGTTTTGCGTGTAATTTGGAAGGCTTCTCTGACTGAAGCAGTTCAAGCACTTAATCCACTAACAGATCTGGCACCAGGGTTGAAGTGGACCTGGGCAAAGTGTCTTCCTGGACTGAACCACTGCAGCCCCCTGTGCTAGCACTATACACCTAATGAGAGCTGCCCGTCTCTTCTCTCTGGCCACTGCCTGCCCCACAGGTAAGCTTACCAGGCTGGGGGGGGGGCAGTGGGGCTCGGCAAAGAGAAGCAGCAGTGCAAAGAGAAGCAGCAGATGAAATGGTTGCCAGCACCGCCAACATCCCTGCTGCGATCGGTTCCAGAGGCATTCTGGGTAAATAAAGATGGCAAGTAGCTGTAGTTTGGCCCAGCGCTTAGCTTCATAGTGCTAGGCTGAGTGCTGCTGCCCTTAATCTGAATGAAGAGGAATATACCAGCAGGGGACCAGTATCTGATCTGGTGGTCTCCGGCATTTGCCTGGCAGTGCCAGCTATTTAGGCCGGGCCTGCCTTTGCTTGACTGCAAATGCAAAGGAGGCCAGCGAAAACAGTGCTGACAACGCTGTTAAGGTAAAGATGTTGCAAACTGGTGCAATTCACCCATTAGTAGGCTGCCAAAAATACAATAGGCAGGATTCTGATTTAAGAGATGGCGATGGTGGGGAGTTTGATAATTAAGTCAGAAGGGAAGGAGGAGGGCAAAGTCCGCTTGAAAAGTGTGCAATGCTCCGCCTGAGGGAAGCCTGACAAACAAAAGAGATGGAGTTAGGAGGGCAATAAGCAGAAAATTAGTCTGGGAAGATTGCGAATCCCAGGGTCACGCAGCGCATGCAGGAAGCCATGGGAAAGAATGTGCCCATTCTTTGGCTCTGTCTGGAATGCAAGGCTCCTCTTCTTTGAATATAGCTCATGAGCTAACCCAAAGATGAGCAAAAAACACTAAGGGAGGCCTGAAAGGTGGTGGTGGTGGTGGTGGTAGGATTTACAAGAAGAACAGGGCCAATGTGCACTGTAGCTGGTGACTGGCTGCCAGTAGATCCAGATCTACCTTCTGTCCCAACCCAATTTATGTTGGGGAAGGCATGTGGGGAGAAAGGCGTAGGGTGACCATACGGAAAGTAGGACAGGGCTTCTGTTTCTTTAACAGTTGTCTAGAAAAGGGAATTTCAGCAGGTGTCATTTGTATGCATGTCTCTGTCTGCTAATAACTTTGACTCTTTTTTCAATGCTAAAATCCAAACTATTCGCTCTGATCTGGCCAGCTCCGCTCCTCTTCCAGTTCCTGTTCCTCATCTGTCAGTCCCTCCTGCAAATTTCTCTGTGTTTCCTTCGGTCTCAGCTGATGAACTGTCTACAATACTGCGCTCCTCGAAGCCTTCCACTTGTTCTCGTGATCCGATCCCTTCTCGCGTCTTTATAAATCTTATTCCCGCTATCCTCCCTTCCTTGCTTCATATTATTAATTTTTCTCTGTCCTCGGGTTCATTTCCTTCTGCTTTTAAACATGCTACAGTCTCTCCCATTCTCAAGAAACCTACTCTTGATAGGCTATCTCTAACTACCGACCTGTCTCTTTGTTGCCTTTTGTTTCAAAGATCCTGGAGCGTGTGGTCTACTCTCATTGTCTTGACTTTCTGTCTAGTAACTCTGCTCTGGATCCTTTTCAATCTGGATTCTGTCCTTTGCATTCCACTGAAACAGCCCTTACTAAGATCACCAATGATCTTCTTACTGCCAAGTCTAAAGGCCTTTATTCCGTTCTTATTCTCCTTGATCTAACTGCAGCCTTTGACACGGTTGATCATGATCTTCTCTTAGACTCCCTTCATGACCTTGGACTTTGTGGCTCTGTCTATAACTGGTTTGCCTCCTATCTAGTGGGTCGCTCTTTCAGCGTGTTGGCTAATGGCAGCTCGTCTTCCTCTTTTCCCCTTTCAGTAGGGGTCCCGCAAGGCTCGGTGCTTGGCCCGTTGTTGTTTTCCTTATACATGTTGCCCTTGGGTAAGCTTATTCAATCTCACGGTCTCCAATATCATCTGTATGCCGATGATACACAATTATATCTCTCATCTCCGGAACTTTCTCCTGATGTTCACGATCGTATCTCGGCATGTCTTTCAAATATCTCAGCTTGGCTGCTTCATCGTCGTTTGAAACTTAATATGGCAAAGACTGAATTGCTTGTTTTTCCTCCTAAACCTTCCCCTCATCTCTCATTCTCTCTTACTGTCAATGATGTTACGCTCACTCCGGTCAAGGAAGCTCGTAGTCTTGGCTTTATATTTGATTCCTCGCTCTCCTTTATTCCTCATATTGAGGCAGTAGCTAAATCCTGTCGTTTTTTCCTGTATAATATTGCCAGGATTCGATCATTTCTGTCTGTCTCTTCTGCCAAGACGCTTGTTCATGCACTGGTTATTTCTCGGTTGGACTACTGCAACCTTCTTCTCACTGGCCTTCCTTCTTCCCACATCAGTCCGTTGGTCTCGGTCCACCACTCTGCCGCTAAGATCATCTTCTTGGCTCGCTGCTCTGATCATGTTACTCCACTTCTGAAATCTCTTCATTGGCTTCCAATTCACTTCAGAATCCAATATAAATTTCTTCTGTTGACCTTCAAAGCTTTTCACGGTCTAGCTCCTTCCTATCTCTCCTCTCTCATCTCACACTATTGCCCCGCTCGTGCTTTTCGTTCCTCTGATGCCATGTTTCTCACCTGCCCAAGGGTCTCTACTTCCCTTGCTCGGCTTCGTCCATTTTCTTCTGCTGCCCCTTATGCCTGGAATGCTCCTCCAGAACATCTGAGATCCACAAGTTCAATCGCAGCTTTTAAAGCTCAGCTGAAAACTTTTCTTTTTCCTAAAGCTTTTAAAACCTGATGTTGTTTGGACTCTATACTGTTAGTTTTACCCTACCCAGTGCCTGTTTGCATTCTCTTCCCCTCCTTATTGTTTTATTATGATTTTATTAGAATGTAAGCCTATGCGGCAGGGTCTTGCGATTTACTGTTTTACTCTGTACAGCACCATGTACATTAATGGTGCTATATAAATAAATAAATAAATAATAATAATAATAATAATAATAATAATAATAATAATAATAGTGCAGCCCCTGGCGAAATTCCCTCTTCGTCACAACGGTTAAAACTGCAGGAGCCCTGCCCTCTTGACCAGATACAAAAGAGGGCAGGGCTCCTGCCGTTTTAACTGTTGTGATGAAGAGGGAATTTCACCAGGGGCTGCGTGCATACAAATGACACCTGCTGAAATTCCCTTTTCTATGCAACTATTAAAGATACAGGAGTCCTCCTTTCCATGTGGTCACCCTAGTTAACCCCATTCCCCATCCCCCTGCAGTGTGGATGCTCCAATGAAAATGGGAGTCTTCTTTAAAGCAGAGTGGGGGAGGCCACTGATCCAATGATGTATCTCCCAGATCACATCCCTTTCCTGCCTAGGTCCCATTTATGATGGTACCCCTTGATCTTCAGTTTCACTAAGATTTAAGCTGAATGCAGAACAGACAGCAATTTGCTTCAGGTTTAGGCTTTTCATAAGGGCTGCCCCATTGGAAGGGGCACAGCACAGCGTATGCTGCCTTCCATGCAAGTAACTCCTGCCTGCTCCCCCGGGAAGGGAATGGGGGTTGGCCCTGAAGACCAGCCCTAGTTGCACCCCTGCACACACATTCCTTGTCAGCCCCAGACTTTTTCTAAAAACTTGACATTGCATCAGCTCATTTTGTCCTATCCGAACCCCCCAAAAACAAACCCCACAAATGGATGAGTCATCTTGTTGCAGAAAGCAAACACAGTCTCTGCAACCGTGCAGCTGTACCCCTGAAGCGTGGGTAGCCTTGTGAAGCGCATTTGGCTGGCGACCGTGTTTGACAAGATATTGTATTCCCTGCAAAACAGGCAAGGGGTGGGGGAGACAGACACACCAGCCTTGCAGTGTGGAATTTCAAATGACATCTTCACACTGGAGCCGAGCGGCATGAGGAGGAAAATGGTACTTTCAGCTGTCACCTCTTGAATAGGCATGCTAATACTGTTTCTGTTATTTAAGCTCTCTAGCCTGTAATCATCCCATTTCTTGCCAGACGGGAAGTGTATCCTGTTTTATT
Organism: Elgaria multicarinata webbii; assembly: GCF_023053635.1. NCBI lineage: Eukaryota > Metazoa > Chordata > Lepidosauria > Squamata > Anguidae > Elgaria > Elgaria multicarinata. The sequence continues at coordinate 22,800,412 of NC_086172.1, forward strand.
AATATTATTGCTGAATTTGTGGTTTTTGAAAAAATGCTGAACTGACATGCTTGGGCACTAACTGGCTTTTCTTATTAAATAAATAGGACAGTTTTATTATAGCCCTTAGACAGGGGCTGTTGATATTCCATGCACACGCTCGCCGCCCCCCATTCCTAATTCTGCACAGAGAAAACGCAAATTAAATGGTGCAGGTGCGTGCATTTGTTCTTGGATGGAAATATGTTGCCACTTGTGAACGGTGTTTTTAGAACCTAATCTGGATGGTTGACTACATTTGGAAAGTTTCAGCAAGGAATGGAATAGTTTTGCTAAGAGAGGCATAAGGAACTGAGACTTTGGGCTGGCTCCAGAAGGTGGCACAATTGGGAATTGGCTCGGAAAAACCAGCAGAGGGCTCTAACAGTACTATCCTTTTCACTTTCCAGGAAGTATTCAAGAAGACCAGACACAGCCCAAGAGAAATCTCAGTTTACATATCTGTTCTTTTCCAGATTAGCTGGGGGAAGTGGGCATGCCCATGCCCCCCACCCCCCAAATCCAGAAGCCAACACTAATTTGGGAGCATAGGTGCAAGAGAACATAACTAGAGCCAATGAGAGAAAAACAGGTAACTATGCAGGTCATCATGATATTTTCAAAAAGCTTTAGCTTGCATGTATTTTTTTTCATTCCCTTACTCTTTCAAATTTGTATCCATGAGAGCTAGAAAGCTGAATTGTGACCAGATCCCCAAATTCTATTTTACAGGAATCCAAGTTCTGGATGGGATTTTTTTTTACAAGGGAACAACACTGCGTGGTGAGGCAGTGATATTTGCTCTTGTCTCCTTTGTTGCCCCAATGTGAATGAACTCAGTCTTGGAGAAACTATTTTCTGTGAATGGGAGAAATGCCCCTTAGCTTCTCAATGAGAACTGCCACCATAATGTGTGGCTGGCGGGTGTGATGATTCCTACCACTGGAGTAGCAGGAGAGATGGGATTACAAGGCCCATTCCATCAGCTTTGCTGAGAGACCCACCTGCTTTGGCTTCTCTTCCTCTCCCTGAACTCTTCCTGTTCCAGCTGTTCATAGATAAGAACAACTTTAAGAACTGGGCAATACCTTTATAAGGGTCAATCAAAATGTCACAAAAGAGCCAGTGTGGTGTAGTGGCTAAAGTGTTGGACTAGGAGTCAGGAGATCCGGGTTCTAGTCCCCACTTGGCCATGGAAACCCACTGGGCGTGACTTTGGGCCAGTCACAGACTCTCAGCCCAACCTACCTCACAGGGTTGTTGTTGTGAGGATAAAAATGGAGAGGAGGAGGATTATGTACGCCACCTTGGGTTCCTTGGAGGAAAAAAGGCAGGATATAAATGAAATAAATAAAAGTGTGCGTAAGCTTTCGAGTTTGGACCTAATAAAGGTATTGCCTAACTGTGGGTGTTGGATTTTTATTCTCTCTCATTGACCACTGCGGCTGTCGGCTTTTTTACTTGAAGAACTGGTGCATGAGTTTGTCTGTCATCCTCCTCCCTCCCCAACGCCTTTTCCTTTCATGCTGTGCCTTTTAGATCATAAGCCAAAGAGCAGGGACAGTCTTTGGAGTTGTTGCGTTCATTGCTCTTATGTAAATTGCTCTGGGAGCCCTTTTGTAAAACCACCTGTGTCTGTTTTACGGCCCACGGCTCAATAGTTTAATTACTATTTCAGTATAAATATTCAAGCCTGTGATCATGCAGCCCATAATAAGATGCAGCATAGTTAGCGGAAAGGACCTGCAGCTGCTCAAAAAGCTTTCACTGCAGCTGAGCATCCATCATTTCTGTTTCAAGCCAGCTTGCCCATTCAGTTGGGTGATGGGCTGCCACCTCCATCTGGATGTACTTCTCTTTCTGGGCTGTGGTCATCTAGGACTGTGGTCATGAATACCGGTGTTTTATTTATTTATTAATACATTTATATTTTGCCTTTTTTTTCCTTTTGCAAGGAACCCAAGGAGGCTTAAATGGACCATTTTATCCTGTCCATTTTATCCTCTCACAACAACCCTAAGAGGTAGGTAAGAATGAGACTCAGTGACTGGCCCAAAGTCACCTGGTGATCTTCATGGCCGAGTGGGGAGTAGAACCCGGATCTCCCGAGTCTCTGGCTCAATATTCTAGCCATGATGCCACACTGGCTCTTGAAATATTGAGTCTCTGGCTCAATATTCTAGCCATGATGCCACACTGGCTCTTGAAATATTTTAACAGTATTTGGTCCTAGAGTTGAATTCAATCGCTACTTAGTTTTTTTTAAGAGGTCTATAGATGTATATTAATTCAATTACTTGTAATAATGCCAGCCTCCATAAGCTCTGTATTGATCTCAATCACTTAAAAAGAAAACCCTTACGGTAAAGTTGAATGTTATTAGACCACAGAGGCAGATTTAGCAATATCAATCAAATATTTCAATATCAGTTAGGGATATGTGACAAAGATCAATTTAGAGATGCTAGTAGACAATTTACGTCCACATGAAATGTTTTCACCAAGGGTGACTGTGGGAAACTTACCACAGTTGGTAGCCCATAAAACTTCACTGGCAACTGAGCTTAGCCTATCGTGGGCACCTGATAAGCTTCAGCCTCTAAACAGGAGAGGCACTTAAAGCAGATTGAACTGGGAATAATAGGGAAATAGTAGTTTGGAGAATTCAATTGAAAAGAATCTGGATGCAGAAGCCTGGTAAAGGTGCAGCTTAAAAGCCTCATGTAGAATCATAGAATAGCAGAGTTGGAAGGGGCCTATAAGGCCATCGAGTCCAACCCCCTGCTCAATGCTGGAATCCACCTTTAAGCATCTCTGACAGATGGCTGTCCAGCTGCCTCTTGAACACCTCTAGAGTAGGAGAGCCCACGACCTCCCTAGGTCATTACTGCTCTAACAGTCAGGAAGTTTTTCCTGATGTACAACCAGAATTTGGCTTCTTGTAACTTGAGCCCATTATTCCATGTCCTGCATTTTAGGATGATCAAGAAAAGATCCTGGCCCTCCTCTGTGTGACAACCTTTCAAGTATTTGAAGAGTGCTATCATGTCTCCCCTCAATCTTCTCTTCTCCAGGCTAAACATGCCCAGTTCTTTCAGTCTCTCTTCATAGGGCTTTGTTTCCAGTCCCCTGATCATCCTGGTTGCCCTCCTCTGAACACGCTCCAGCTTGTCTGCATCCTTCTTAAAGTGTGGTGCTCAGAACTAGATGCAATACTCAAGATGAGACCTAACCAGTGCTGAATAGAAGGGAACCACCAAGATATATAACAAGATATATAACAATTCATGTGAAATAATTAAAACATTTTAAAATATTTTTAAAATATTTTAAAATAAAGTGAAATCAAAAGGTATAGTTGTAATATCTTTGTATTATTTATTTATTACATTTTTATACCACCCAATAGCCGAAGATCTCTGGGCAGTTCACAAAAATTAAAAGGTATATCTTTGTAATATGAAATGTACCTTTTGATTTCACTTTATTTTAAAATACTTTAAAAATGTTTTTTTTAATTTTTTAATGATTTTACATGAATTGTTATATATCTTGGCGTCTCATTGCAATGAATTTTAGAAAACTGTTTTAAGGTATATTGTATGAGCGTTTATGATTGTACAATTCCCTACTTCTGTAAAACTATATCCTTTTAAAATTTCCTTTAGATTGCCTTGATGAAGGACCGGATTTAGTCCGAAATGCGCCGGCAATAATAAATCCTTTCAGACACACAACTCCTGGTTCCACCCGTTGCCTTTGGCTTTTTTTGTTCACTTGTAGTATAATAACTCTTACCAGAAGGAGAGGCTTTAATGCTGTAGAACCTGCTTTACAATGTTTCTCCCTTCTTTTCCCCCTCCCATGCCTTCGTCCTCCTCCTCATGTTGTTTTCTGCAGGTTCCTCACACTAATTTTCATCAGATTTGTGGGTAGGAAATCATTGATTTTTGTGAGTGCATGCTGACATAGCTGTGTAACTATTGGGCAAAAGGCAGGATACAAATAATAATAATAATGATAATAATAGTGAATATCCACACAATTTATTTTTCAACCATACTGCACAGCTGCAAAGGTTTGCATGCAGTTACTGGAGTTTAAAAGGCACACCAAAAACGGCAGGATGCCCACCCCACCTTGTTTCTCTGCCCCCACTGTATCTTCCTCCTCCTCCCCCAAGTAACCATGCAGATTTGTTTTTTAAAACCTCCATTCCTGTTCGGCTTTGAAGGTGTGCATGGAGTTAGCATGAATGCAGCATGCTAGTGAGTGAGGGTCTCTAAGTCTGGGCCTCATTGTCTGTGTATCTCTCTCTCTTCCAAAGTGTGTGTGTGTCCCCCCCTTACTTTGGAGAGAACAGAGCCCCATAGGCTGATGTCAACTACGCTTTTTAGGAATAACATCCCTGTTCCCCATTTGCATGTTTTTGTCATGGCTGCATAAGCAAAGAGCCCTGTCAGTTCAGTGGAGTGTTATGAATTAGAAGAGCCACTTGACTTGAAACACGATGAGAGCACTTGTTTCCTTCCAAACCAGCCAGCAAAAGACAATTAAATTGCTGAATTAAAATCGGGCTTCTTTCAGAAACCATTGATGATAACTAACATTTTCCTAATAGCGTGAGCCCTTCATCTCCTTTTCAAGAGATCTGTTTTCCATTTGCGTTGCCCTGCTAACCACCGATAGCATTAAAGTCACTTGAGAGAGGATTTGAAAGGCAAAACTGAATGTAAAGGCACAATAGGTATGATCAAGCCAAAGTGAAATAATATGATTCTTGATCACATCTGTGGTTACTCAGAAATAAGTGCTACCAAGTTCAATATAACTCATGTTCCAGTGTGTGTATATGTATGTGTGCGTAGGATTAAATGGTGCCCAATGTATCTCCTTTTTCTGTTGTTTTTATCTAACTTGCTCTGTCAACTATATTGGACCTGCTTTGTGCATCAGATGTCTGTGTGTACAAGTTTACTCACCCAATGGGTTTGATTGCTCACTCCTGGTGGTTTGCAGGTCCTTTACCCAATGTTATCATCCTTCAGGGACTGTCCCATGCTTTTCAACAGTTTTTCATGGGGGCGGTATAGGATTGAGGAACATCCAGTATTCTTTTGAATGGTGTTTATTTATAGTGTGTAATTGTGCAATTTTGCTATACCATAGTGCCACCTAGTGGCTGTATAATGAACCATATAGAAAGGCAGAGGAAGACTCCACCCCACACCCTAAAAAAGCACATGTAAAAGAGCCGATCGTAATCCCGTGAAGAACCCAGAAACGGAAGCCTCGGTAAAAGTGCAGAATAAAAGCCTGATGTAGAAATACCCCTAGTTTTCAGTTAGGTAATTGACAGAAATTGCTGGTTGGTTGCATCCTCCTAACTCAAAGTGGATCATTACAGTAGATTCACCACCATTATTTTTGGTTTGGTTTTTTTTAAAAAAAAAAAAAGAGAAGGAGAGAGAAAGAGAAAACCAACATGTGATGGGGAGAAAAACAATGAGAGAAAGAGAAAATAAACACACAGGATTAAAAAAACGGACACAGTAAAAAAAGAAAAATGGGTCACATGTTGCTAACTGGGGGTTAAGGTACGTGCTAGGTTAGGGTGACCATGTGAAAAGGAGGAGAGGGCTCCTGTATCTTTAACAGTTGCATAGAGAAGGGAATTTCAGCAGGTGTCATTTGTATATATGGAGAACCTGGTGAAATTCCCTCTTCATCACCACAGTTAAAGCTGCAGGAGCTATACTAGAGTGACCAGATTTAAAAGAGGGCAGGGCACCTGCAGCTTTAACTGGTGTGATGAAGAGGAAATTTCACCGGGTCCTCCACATATACAAATGACACCTGCTGAAATTCCCTTTTCAATACAACTGTTAAAAATACAGGAGCCCTGTCCTCCTTTTCCTATGGTCACCCTAGCTAGGTCTGAAAGAGGACTGCTGAAAGGCAAGGTCTGGGAACATGGGTTAGGGCTGGATGATCGCAGTTGGGTTGCGTGGGGTGAGGGGAAAGCTGCAGCAACAGATGAGGGCTTGATAGAGGCTGTAGGGAGAAAAAGGAAGATAAAACTGGCCTGAATGATGTTTTATGTGTGTGTAAGAAGAAAGGGACCATTGTATTTCATGCTGTTGGAAAATGGATCAATAAATATAAAATTACTATTGCAATCATTAATTTCGGAAAGAAAATTAAATTTTGAAAAGAATTTTATTTTCCATAGAAGTAAAAACTATGCCAAAAATATTCTTTTAACCATGTCTGAGAAATCATAGCTCTGCCGTATAGGACGAGAGCCGATTTCATCATACTGCGGAGAATAAGGGCAATGTGCTTTCCTCCTGTTCTTGTCAAGGTGAAGCCCATGTTATTGCTGGCAGTAGCCAGCTAGGTGCGACATTCAACTGTGGTAAGTCGGTTGTGTGTGTGTGTGTGTGTGGGTGTCAGATAAAATTGCTTCATAATAAGACATATTTGGGCCATTGGGTGTCTGTTGGTCATCTACACAACACTATGATCACCACCATGAGTATGTAAGGATGGGCAGAGTTGAGAATTTAATGAAACGATCTGAGTAACCTCAAAGTGACCCTAGCAAAACAGTACCACTATATCCACGTAAACAAGAGTTGAAATAACCTCAGTATCCTCGATCGTGTAAACAAAGCCTGGACGGAGTTAGTTCCGCTTCAAACCAGAGCAAAACAGAAATGGGTCCAAATTCATGTGCCTAACTATATTTTCCTTGGCAGTAATATCAAAGGCTGGGGAAGGACTGGGAACCATGTTTTGCCGCTGGCTATGGGTCAAATTCTGCTTCTGAGTTTACGCTGCTGCCACCGTGGAGAGAGGCTGGCATGGGATGCATGCAATTATTCCATAAAGCAATCTGATTTAGTTTTTATCAACAGAGAGTCATCATGTATATTAATGAAGGTCATTCTGGGGAAAAAGATGCTGCCTGTTAAAATTATTTTCAATTTTCTTTCTAACTTGCAGAATTAAATCTAATTGAGTATGAATAGATGGTTCAGTCTGCCTTGAAAATCTGCCTGACATGTTGCAAATTTACTGTGATGGTAGGAATAATTTTAAAAGAAGAAAAAGAAGCACCAGCTCACTTTTTATTTTCACCATGTGACTTTTTTATTTTGTAAAAAGCTGTTCTGCTGTTATCATTTTATCTGTTCTTTGTTTCTGCACAGGGCATTTCTGAAATATTTCATGGCCATCCTTATTTCTACAGACTATTTATTCCATGCTTTTAAACTGAGGGGTGTCCATACTTGCCTCAGCTGGCTGTTTTATTCTCCCTGAGAAAAGCTTTTAACCCAAGAACAAAACATGGATTAAAACTCTGGGTTGTTTCTCTCTCAACAACCAAGAGTACCGGGTTCGGACAACATAGCAAACAACCTAGGAAGTTAGGTTGTTCAGCAAAGCAAAACCGAGCATGCTTCAGCTCTGTGCTTTTGAGTGTAGTTCCAAGACAGATCCAAACTGAGAACTGGATTAAGACAGACCAAACAAAACCAGCTGTCGTTTCACCTTGCTGATGTGGCCTAACCATGTACCTGCTACCCGTTGCAGACATTCCTGACTTTCCATTAAGGGTGACCATATGAAAAGGAGGACAGGGCTCCTGTATCTTTAACAGTTGTATTGAAAGGGGAAATTCAGTAGGTGTCATTTGCATGCATGCAGCACCTGGTGAAATTCCCTCTTCTTCACAACAGTTAAAGCTGCAGGAACCCTGCCCTCTTTTGTACCTGGTCACTCTAGCATAGCCCTGTCCTGCTTTTCATATGGTCACCCTACTTTGAATCAACCACTAAGTTATCAGCTCTCTATGGCTTCCTATCAACTCCTTTCCATCTCTTTTGAGTCTCAACGTTTTAGAATTTTAGTTCATTCACTCCTCTTTCAGTGTTTTGTGCTTTCTGTAACATATGTAGCCTACACCAATAAGGTGAAAAAATAACTGGTTTACTCATAGAGTGCTCAGGCTGACATTCATCTGGAAATCTCATCCAAAAGCACAGGCCCTGAGCATGCTCAGTTCCAACTTTTCGAAAAGGAACACATTTGCCTTTTTACCACTAGGTGTCAACAACGTAAACATAGTATATTACATTTTCAGTCTCCTATTCTCCCCTGAGCCATTTACAAACTCCATTGTATGCCTTTTCTGCCTACCATTTGTACACGGTTGCTACTTTGCCAAATCTAAACTAGACTATTTTCCGAACGTGTTCAATCATTTTCTTTCAGATCCCATCTTCCCTCTCTTTATATTGCTTTTCATTGTGGCTAGACACAGAAATCTTGTCTGACGAATACTACTTAAATCAAACAAGAACTATTTTTAAAGAAGGGCCTTCCTCCACCCTGTTTGTTTGTTTGAGTACCACCTATTATAAACAAATCTTTATAAATATAAATCTTTCAGCACCATAAAAAAAGCACTACTCCTTCTGTATCATCCATAATTCAGTCCCATTCTGTCATTTGTCTTTTGCTTTCCCCATTAATTGCTCTGGGTTTGATTTGCAGTGAAATATGTTGTTTGATGTTTAAGCCTATACATACCAAAACAAGCGACATTGATCCCCTGCGCTTGGCAGATTACATTTTATGTCCTTTCTAGGACTAGAAAAGTAACACATCCTATATTATTTTCAGTTTTTGGACACTTTTCTCAGATTACATTTTTTTCACCTGCTCCATCTGGAAAAAAAAAGATTTCTCTTGCTTCTGTTTTGATGGGAAACTACCACAATATTATTTTGCTCGGTGCATGTTAGAACAATCATTTTGTGGCTGTAATTTCTTGTGTGAAGTTGTCAGAGTGAGAGAAAGAGAGTCTTTATTTTGTCCACAGAATATGAGTTCCAGAAGCAAGAATCAAATGTCTGTGGCTAAATGGACACTGATAGGCCCCAATGAATCTCAGGCCTGCTAAGTCAGCTCTTGACACACTAGCAACTAAGCTGAATTTAGACCACAAAACTCATTATTGATCGATGGCCTCCTGCAATATGTTATAGGAGCAGCGAAGGTGCTTCTCCCGAAGGATTAATCCCACACAGCAATGTACAAACTACATGGAAGGGGTAAGATTACATGGGAGAATCCAGGCCAATGACCCCCAACGCATCTGGTCTCTTGTCACATCTGTTCTCTTGGCTATTCCTTTGTGATCTTGCCCTTCTCAGGTGGTATCTTGATGTTTGGTAAACTCACTATGCTGCAGTTAAAGAACCCCTGAAATATTTAGTACAGGGGTCTAATAGCATGACACACAAAAGAGAAGAGTTCCTTGGAAGAAAATCACATGCAGCCGGAGGTTTGCTTGTTCTTCTGCCACAGGAGTCTCCACTGCAGAAGAGACAAGCAGTGGCTTGCCTCTTTGGCAGAGGGAGCACACTTCTTGCATGGATCCTTTCTTTGGTTCATTCCAGTACCTTGGCCGGAGTAAAATCTGAAACATTCAGACAGTGTCTTGTGTTTGTGATGTAGCTAGACAGGATATTGTGAAAGGGAGAAATTCTCCTCTCTGACACAGTTGTGCGGCAATTATCACCAGCACTACCCTCCCCAAGCGAGCCATGGGCTATTTATATATTTATCCCACTTTCTCCAGGGAGCTCAAGGTCCACATCATGGTCTGTCCCCACTATTTCATCCTCAGTTCTATGACTGACCGAAGATCTTCCAGTGAGCTTCATAGCAGGATCGAACCTGGGTCTCTTTAGCCCAGCACTCTATCCACTGCACCACACTGCCTCTCAACCCAGTGCCAGGTAGTCATTCCTCTACAGTTTGGAGCTGTCACCACATTTATTTGCGATTGTAAATTGGAGGCGCTGACTGTGATGGATCTAATTTAGCTAGATGCAAAGCAGAGGTGATTACCTTGGCAACTCCCTATATGTATTCATGGAGATGGCCCTGCCAGCATACAAGCAAAAAGTATGAGGGTATCATTTGTGCAGGCAGCGAAGTGAGAACGTGATTGTTTCACTGCACATCCATAGCTCTGTGTTTTTCAGTCTGTTGTTCAGATATTTTTCTAAACTGCTCCTGACCAATTATCAGAAGCCTTTTACAATGGATTTTTAATGAGATTTTGAACGGCCATCACATGCCATTTAACTAATTAATTGATGAATCCTTTAATAAAAACACAGATGATTAACCAATGAAATCAAAAGTTTTCAGTGTAATAAAAATGAATTTATGGCAGTGAAATAATGTTTCATGTTTCCAAAACCCCAGTGCTGGTGCCCTTTAGAGACGGTAAGCAACATTTAGCACTGCTAGTCAAAAGGCAAGTCCAAGTTTAATATTTTCTTGCCCCTTCCTTCGTATAATTAATACACCAGAACTAAAATAGACTCCAAAAAATAAAAATAATATGCCCTTAATTTGCAGCCTCAATAATAATGCCCTTCATTTGCAGCCTCATCAGTTAAAATTGACTGCCAATAATACATCAACTAAAGCTTTTGTTGATCAATCTACCCATTAAACCAATTAACGTTCACAGCTCAGTAAATAGTTACATAGACAGAGCTATGAAAAACCTGAAAGAAGGAGATAAGGATATAGAAATAACCAGCCAGTTGAAATATTTTCATTGTTTTTCAGAGTTGGGCATGTTCATTTTACATAGCATTTCTTGTCTTTGCTTGTGCTATTTTGGGTAGGCCTGAATCTTTTCCCATTGCCATCCATGCAAAGGTTTACTCTACATTATCCTTGTACGGCTGAATTGGCTTTCCAAGTAGGATATTAGTGATTGCATAAACGCCCGCCTGGGCAGGATCTAGAGCGTCATCACACAGGGGGAAATCGCAATTCCTTACTGTCACTTCTCTGCCTGTGTGTTTGTCCTTCATTACTTCCTCTTTTGAAAGAGGAAGGAAATAACGTGCACGTTTTGATTGCTCTGCTTCTCCTGCACACAGCAGGAGATAGCGGAAACTTCCGCCTTTAAAAATAAATCAGATTTACTGGGGGCTTTTTTTGTCACGCAAAGAAGGCTAGAAGGGGCGGGAGGCGGGCGGGAGGCAGACAATGTCATGAGAAGGACCTGCGGAAATCCGTGAGTACCCAGTAACGAGCATGCAATAAAACACTCATCTGATGGAGGTCCTACACTACTGACAACTGTTGGGGCCCATGACACTAGGGTGACCATCTGAAAAGGAGGACAGGGCTCCTGTATCTTTAACAGTTGTATTGAAAAGGGAATTTCAGCAGGTGTCATTTATATATATGGGGAACCTGGTGAAATTTCCTCTTCATCACACCAGTTAAAGCTGCAGGTGCCCTGCCCTCTTTTAAATCTGGTCACTCTAGTATAGCTCCTGCAGCTTTAACTGCTGTCATGAAGAGGGAATTTCACCAGGTTCTCCATATATACAAATGACACCTGCTGAAATTCCCTCTTCTATGCAACTGTTAAAGATACAGGAGCCCTGTCCTCCTTTTCATATGGTCACCCTACATGACACGTTCCCTATACCGTTATCAAACCGCTTTCAAAATGTTTTATCCTTCTTGGTGTAGATCTGGCCTCAGTCTCCTTTTATCTTGCCTGAATACACAATCATCATGTCCTCATTCAACATCATTACTTCATATCCTAAAGAGGATGTGTTTCCTTAGTGCCCGAATAATGTCTGTCAAAATGTCTCACTCAGATCTTCTAATATGCAATAACTCCACTTTTCCTCAGCTCTGGAAAGGGCATATACATTTCCTTCACTTTAACTCATTAGGAAATTGCCTTTCCTCAATTATCTTGACAGCAACCAATTTTGACAGCTCTAAGTTCTAGTAAAAGCTTCCTGTACAACATCAAATATATATTTGAAGGCTTTTGTATCCATTTTGGACTTTTTCAAGCATCCATGTCACTTTTAGCTGGTGTTTAATTTTGAAAATAAGGGCTTCCAGGCCTAACGTAGAAGCCCTGCCTCTTAAAATGCCCTGCCCCTTAATGCCGAATCCTTGGGGCTTCCTCAGGTTCCTCGTTTATGAGAAAATGGTGTTCCATCCATACGGAGGCACCTGAGGGACGGAGTGCTCCCTGCGCAGTTGCTGTCATGACTGGTGATGACTGCCCTGCATTTCATTGCAGCACTGCCATTTAGGGCGCTTCAGTTGGAGTTATCCCCAGGCGCCATCTTTCCCAACATAATGGGTGAGAAGAGGTCAAGGTGAAAGCTCCCTCCTCTTTCCAGTGATTGTGAGAGGAATGCCAGGATTGGAGGGCGGAGGTTTTCACTTGGCTTGTGATCACTGGGAGGAGGAAAGGGCTTTCAAGGTCGGTGAGAGACTATTTTGCGCCCTAGGCAGGCGCACCGTTCTGAAGCTGCCGCCCCACCCCTCAACCCCAGCGTCCTGGCTTCGAAGCCAGGATGCTGGGGTTGAGGGGTGAGGTGCTGGCGCTGCTTCCGGGCGTGCCATTGTGAAACCACCCCCTGCCCCCCAACCCCAGTCTCCTGGCTTCGAAGCCAGGAGCAGCTTCTGGCCGGGCGCTGGCTTCGAAACCAGGACGCTGGGGTTGGGGGGCGACTGGGTCGGTGGCTTCGGAACAGCGCGCCCGGAAGCCGCTCTAGGAGAGCGGCTTCCAGGCGTACCGTTCGGTGCCCTCCTTTGCTTGGCGCTCTAGGCTGCCGCCTGAGCTGTCTCTATGGCAACACCGGCCCTGGGGGCTTTGATGGTAGTCCCAGCAAATTCATTTGACTGCTGACGGAGACGGAACGAACACGACTGCGGTCTTGTAAAAAAATATCTAAAGATTTCAAATGGATAATTACTTCAAAAAGTAATTCATTTCGTTGTACAGCTCCTGACGAAGGATCTCTAGGTCTGAAACGTTGAGCGTTTGTACAAGTTTGGTTAAAAGTTTTTTTATACATTTTTTACGCTTCGGATAAGAAAAATAAAGAAACCTCTTTTGACATTTCATAGCACCAGAGCTAGTCGCCTCTTTTTCTCATAGCCTTTTTTGTGGTGCTTTCCCCCTCTTTTCCCACAAATGTTTTGTGAGGCCTGTATCCATCACAATATACAAAAAAGTAACATTTAATCACTGAGTATCCCCAGTGAACTGAACACAGATCGTCACGCAGAGCATAATAAATGCCTATAGGAGGGTACAGGACTTACCTGTAAATTGCATCCTCCTCCCAGAGAGTTAAGGTCTTGGCAGTTCTCTGTTTTTACTATATCTATGGCAACAAACTACGGCAGGCATAAAGGCCCATTCATTTTTATGGCCGCCTTAGTTTAGGACCATAGATATAGTAAAAATAGAGAGCCTCCGTGATTTTAACTATAAAATGCAGCTTGGCTCTCTGGGAAGAGGACGTGATTTACAGGTAAGTCTTGGCGGTGGGCAGCAGGTGGTGGGTAGTGTTGCGGTGGTAGGAGGTGACCAGGGATGGAGGGTAGGGAGAGGGAGGTGAGTCCAATGGACTCACAGCTGGCTTTCCCAGGCAGGTGGACAGGTGGGGGGGAAGTAGCCCAGTGCCGCTCCAAATTGGCCCGAGGCTTCGATACTGATCTACTTTGGCCTTGGGACAGCTTGGGCCGACCCAGTACAAACTTGGTTTCAGGAATTCGGCTCAAGGTGGTGCACAACCTTAATGACAACATCATGTAAACCACCTGCAAGCTACTGTGAGTGAGGAATCACTATGCATGCTCTGGGTAGAATCCGACATAAGCCCTACTTTGAGTAAACCCACTGAAATGAATGGGACTTAAATTTGTCATGACTAACTTAAGTCCCATTCAATTCAATGGTTCTACTCCAAGTTGGACTTTAGTTGGATTCTACCCCTCGTGTAGAAAGGCTCAGTGACTATATTGCATGTATGCCTGCTCAGTCTGCCATCTAGATGCTGTTGATGGGCAACACAAGGCCCCCCCCACTCCTTTCTTAGGGTTCTTTAAATAGGACATATGGCCAACCGACGTAGTCCTTCGAATGCTGTGCAGCAGAGTCCCAACCCCCATGAGTTCTAGACTTCACCATGTCTGCCACGCCAGATATTTTCCTGGGTCTAACACTTTGACCCTTGGACCTGGAGGTATTGCTTCCTGTTTCCTGTGCAACACTACTCCATGACTGACAAGTTGAGCCACTGTTGTTTTTAAAAGCGGCTTTTCTACGTTGGGTTTCTCTTCTGTGTGTATATGTCAGTTCATCATGTCATCTTGATCAAAATCAATCTTTCTGTCTGTCTGTCTGTCTGTCTGTCTAACGGTTCATTATACTGTACAATGCAGTATTAGAATTTTAAATATCCCATTCCGAAACAAACTTCTGGGAAATTGGAAACACTGGGAAGTTGTGAACCGCCCCGAGAGCTCCGGCTATTGGGCGGTATAGAAATGTAATAAATAAATAAATAAATAAACATGGTTTGGGAAAAGCCTGATTTTGCAGTGTTGGGAATATATGCAAAACGTCTTTTGGAATACTGGTGACCTCACATTTTAGTTAGTATGTGGAATATATCTTGTAATTGATACTTCCTTGTTCTTTCTTACTTTGTTTTTCATAATCTAAAATAAAAGACTCCTATTAAAACAATATGTTTCACCAGTTTGGGAGAATGTAAGCATCCAGAAAACTATGCTTCTTTTATGGTCCAAAAGCATGTCTTTTGTGATGTGCTCTAGTCTCATAGTCATAAATAATAGCAGGAATGTATTTGATGCTGAAGTCTGTCTCCCTTAACCTCGTCCCCCTCCAGTAGGGCAGAGCTGAGGTGGTTTTAAAGTCCCTTTCATGTCTCTCCAGTCAGAGATCACATACAAGAAAATAAGTGCAAAGCTATGAATAATCTGACATTTTTCCAACTCCCCATGTTACTTAGAAATACAAGAAACAGACTCAGATATTTTGATGCTTTATGTTTCTCTTTATTAAGATATGACTCTACACTCACAGATGGAATTGTAAATGTAAATGAGTCTGTTTGCACTATCAGTGTAATTAAGCATGAAGGCCGTTTTCCTAGTGGGACCAATTTGTAGTTACGCGCATACTCTTCTACCAAGTAAATAGCATCTCTGAATTGATGAAGAGCCAGAATCAGGCATGTTCCTCCAGATGTGTCTATATAGAAGTGACTCTGAAAACAAAGTGATACTCTTTGCAGCCTTCCCCCCCCCCCACAAGCTAGTGCCCTTCAATGGGTTGAATTACAAGTTCCATATCATCTGAAACCAGTGATGGCCATGCTGCTTCGGGATGATGGAACTTGCCAAGGTGACCATATGACCGGATTTGTCCGGGTTTTTGAAGGCAAATCCGGGAGGGGGGAGGGGAAATGGGAATTAACAAAAATGCTTATAACTCCGTCATTTTTTAAGATAAAGACATGAAACTTGGCACAATGGTAGCTCTTAGGAAGGGCTTTAGTCATACCAAATTTGAAACAGATCCGTTCATCCATTGATTTTTAAGGATTTTTTTTAAAAATTACTGTTTTAAAATTATTATTTTTAAAATCGTCATTTTTAAAGATAAAGAGATGAAACTTTGCACCATGAAAGGATTTAGGTAGAGCTTTAGCCACACCAAATTTGAAACAGATCCAGTCATCCATTGATTTTTTAGGAATTTTTTTAAAAAATGAGGTTTTAAAATTATTATTTTTAAAATCGTCATTTTTAAAGATAAAGAGATGAAACTTGGCACCATGATAGCTTTTAGGTAGAGCTTTAGCCATACCACATTTGAAACAGATCTGGGGCCAGTAGCAAACCTTGTTAACAACAACAGCAGCTTTCAATGAGTGAAGATACAGTCAGAAAAGATATTTGAGGGAAGGGGAGAATGTAACACACAGAGTATAGCAAAAGCTTCAAAGTACAGCAAAACCTACAAAAGTAGGAGTGAGTGAAGTTAATTTCAGATACATTGAATCTTCTCTCACTTGTTCTTTATTTCAGTGATTTTAACATTAAGATGTTATGTAGAAGAAATTTGTCTTAAATGTGTGCTGTAAAATCAGACATGTGACCAAGGCTATGTTTGGGTGGGCACGCCCCCTTGGTTCTGGACACGCCCCCTTGGGGGCGACCATGTTATCCTCCTTTTTGGTTTCCAAAATATGGTCACCCTATTGTAGTCTGACACACCTCAAGGGCACCACATTAGAGAAGGCTGGTCAAACGTATCTGGCTTCTTGAAATTATAAAACTCCACTTTGGGAAACAAAATATGGCAGACATAGTTCTCACCGGAAGAGCAAATTAGAATGTAATTTATGACATATGACATCCTCTCCCAATTGCTTTCCATGATTATTCATATGTTTTATGATGTATGAAAAAGCAGTATGAAGTTGGTTGCTGGAGTAGTGCAGAACAGAAAAGACTCTCAGGAGAAGCTCACAGTGCCATTGTTTAGCTCAGGGGTGGGCAACTTGTGGCCCTCCAGATATTTTGGCCTACACTTCCCATGAGCCCTAGCCTGCATAGCCAAATGAGAGGGAGCATGGGAGTTGTAGGCCAATACATCTGGAGGACCACAAGTTGTTTCGCCACTACATTATGCCAGCCCTTGCCGATCATGGATTTCTGTGGCTGCTCCCAGATGGGTCACCTGTCTGGGTGAAGAGAGGTTCTGAAATGGGAACTCTTATAAACACAAGCATCCATGTGCATTGCAAGGTGGGATATTTGCATGGGATGACTGTACCACTTGAGCAGTGCGGGAAAGGGAATGGCTCCCTGGCAGAGCACCCAGGTTGAATCTCTAGTTAAGAGGGTTTCTCAGCTAGCAAGGCTGGAAAAGTCCATGCCTTGCATGAGACTTTGGAAAGTTGTTACCAGTTAGACAACCCTGGGATAGGGAGATCAACAGGCTAATTCAGTATAAGGCAGGTTTATACGCCCACTTGCACCTTTGAATCGATTCTTTTTTTTACAAGGGTGCTGTTTCGACTGTATCATTAGCACAGAGAGCAATGTAGGCTACCACCTCTAAACCTAACTGATAATTATATTAATTGCTTCCATGAATGAGGACAGATTGGGAGACGAACACAGAGTTCCTCTCCTAACCTTTTTATCTTTGGACTCTCAAGATTGGTAATCAGTGTCAGGATTTTCAGTGAAACCCGTAATCAAGTTATCCAAGCCCCTCCAAGTGCAGATCACCAAATTACAAATTATTGAACTCTTTCGACATCTTCTGTTGTCGTTGATGATACTCTCGTAATTTGGAGAGCACTGCAAGGCTGGCATTACATTTTATATTCAAGTCTTGCTGCTATGAGGCGACAGGTTGGAATTAGCTCATTTTTTTGTGGGTAACTGATACTAGAAGAGATGGTTGATGTGGCCTTCTGAGGTCTTCACCTCCCACACTTCCAAGTAATGTGGCTGATCTACTGGGCCAACATCTGTTAGCTGTTACTCCCTGCAAAAGCCCAAACGTTAGCGTTAATATTTATTCCTCCACTGAAAGAAAACAAACACATAAGGACTGATAAGTATTATTTATTTATTTAATTTATGACTTGCTCTGTAACAAAATATCCTCACAAGGCAGGATCCTGGCACTAGGGTAAATCAACGCTTGTGCAATGTAACTAGTGCGATAGGAAGAAGCGGCAATTTTCAGGGGCAAATCACCACTTTGCCCGTCATCACACCACAGTTAAGTTGTGCAAACATTGGTTTGTGCAACTAGTGCAACGTCAATAGCATAAGCTCTGGGACACCACTGAATACTAGCCAGAGTGATTAACGGGTTTGTAGTTTGGGGGTACTCTTAGGCCCATTTCTGTCGTTGGAGGCTCAAGTAGCCGCCACGGCTCAGAGTGCCTTTTACCATCTTCGGTTGGTTCGCCAACTACGGCCTCTCCTGGACAGGGACAGCTTGGCCACGGTGGTACGGGCATTGGTAACCTCAAGATTGGATTACTGCAATGCGCTCTATGTGGGGCTGCCCTTGAAGCTGCTCCGGAAGCTGGAGCTAGTGCAGAATGCTGCAGCTCGGCTGGTGTCTGGAGCTGCCCCTTTCCAGCATGTAACTCCTCTGCTGAGGGAACTGCACTGGCTGCCTATTCACTACCGGGCCAGGTTTAAGGTCCTTGTACTTGTGTACAAAGCCCTAAACAACTTGGGACCAGGATACCTGAGAGAGCGCCTTCTCCCTTACCAACCTGCCCAGTCACTGAGGTCATCCGAGGGCCTGCTCCTGGTGGTTCCACATAGATCCATCCTCCGATTGGAATCCACCAGGCGAAGAGCCTTCAGTGTGGTGGCTCCCCTCCTGTGGAATTCCCTGCCTCTGGAAGTCAGGCAGGCTCCAACCTTGTACTCCTTTCGGCGCCTCCTGAAAACATCTTTATTCCAAGAAGCCTTTCCTTAATAAGCAGCCTTGAATCTCTGTTTTTGCTTCTTTTAAATTTTGTTTTAAGTGTTTTATTCTGTTTTTATTTTTCATTTTATCTTCTACACCGCTCCAAAAATTTTCAATGGGGACCGGTATATAAATATTCTAAATAAATAAATAAACAGCAAGCAATTAAGCCACAGTGGATTGCAGAGACCATGGGCACCAAGCTGCCAATTCGAGCCCCCCTTCTCATGTCATCGAAACCCGGCGAGGGTGTTTTGTTGGGGTGGTTAATAAAACCACCCCACAACCCTATGACAACCCATGGGTTCTAGGTGGTTTGTTAACCACCCCAACATACCACTTTTGCCGGGTTTGGATGACTTGAGAAGCCACTCCCAGCGAGGGTAAGTATGCAAATTGGACAGTGGTTAATAAGCCACTGGCCTGGTTCAGACAACACGCGAAACCATGCTGCTTCTTAGCATTCCCTTAACCATTTTGTAGTTAAGCTAGGGTGACCATATGAAAAGGAGGACGGGGGTCCTGTATCTTTAACAGTTGTATTGAAAAGGAAATTTGAACAGGTGTCATTTGTATATATGGGGAACCTGATGAAATTTCTTCTTCATCACAACAGTTAAAGCTGCAGATGCCCTGCCCTCTTTTAAATCTGGTCACTCGAGTATAGCTCCTGCAGCTTTAACTGCTGTGATGAAAAGGAAATTTCACTAGGTTTTCCATATATACAAATCACACCTGATGAAATTCCCTTTTCAATACAACTGTTAAAGATACAGGAGCCCTGTCCTCCTTTTCATATGGTCATCCTAGTTTAGCAGCATGGTTTCGTGTGTTGTCTGAACCAGGCCAATATGGCTTATAAACTACTCATGTGTCATGCAAACCAGCTCAGAGAGTCAAGGGGAACCTGCTGAATGGAGTGAGTTGTGATGGGGGTGGGGTGGGGTGGAATCTCCAAAACGTAGGCAGAGGCACCTCCGGTGAGTGAACCCTTCCGTCTGCAGGAGACGGATCCTGGATCCAAGCCACACAGTTTAATTTTAGGAGTTGGCTGGAAAATGTGATAACTTTCTAGCTGGAAGAGGTTGCTGCTTTTGCACTGCAGGGGTTCTGCTGTTGCTTTGAGATGGATGTTGCTAGGATTCTAGCCCTGCCTGCCTGCCTGTTTGCTTGACTGCATGCTTGCTGCTCTACATGTCCATTTGCACATAAATAGATTCTCTCTCTCTCTCTCTCTCTCTCTCTCTCTCTCTCTCTCTCTCTCTCTCTCTCTCTCTCTCTCTCTCCCACACACACACACACACACACACACACACACAGAGAAGCCTTTTATAAACAAAAAAGGGAAAGAAGAAGAAAAAGAAGAAAATAACAAAAATAATTTTAATGGGGAAGAAATCCATCATGTTAACAAAATGCCACCATCCCAATAAATAACAATGCATGTGTTCTAATGCCAGGGTGACCATATGAAAAGGAGGATAGGGCTCCTGTATCTTTAACAGTTGCATAGAAAAGAGAATTTCAGAAAGTGTCATTTGTATATATGGAGAACCTGGTGAAATTTCCTTTTCATCACAACAGATAAAGCTGCAGGTGCCCTGCCCTCTTTTAAATCTGGTCACAGTATAGCTGCAGTATAGATCCGGCAGCTTTAACTGTTGCGCTGAAGAGGAAATTTCACCAGGTGCGACATGCATACAAATGACACCTGCAGGATCTACACTACTGCTTTAAAGCGCTTTATAACAGTTTTGACAACTGTTGGGGCCCAGGACACACTCCAGATACAGTTTTCAAAACGTTTTCAAAGTGCTTTAAAGCGCTTTAAAGCAGTGGTGTAGATCCCAACTGTTAAAGATACAGGAGCCCTGTCCTCCTTTTCGTAGGGTTGCCCTATCTAATGCAGAATAATATAAAACACAATTTGGAAATATTACAAATAGTATAGCTGATGTGGTAATTACATCAATTACAGAAGAATTATAAACTCTCATTTTTATTTATATCATTGATGAAAAGGGGGTTATATAATAAAGCCAGTTTGGGACAGGATTCACTGGCCAGAATTTTGTGTCTAGGGCTGCAACTTTGTCATCTGAAATTTATTTATTTAGAATAGAATAAGAAGTATTAGGGCTGCAATCCTATACACATTTGCTTAGGAGCAAGTTGTATTGAACTCAATGGGACTTACTTCTGAGTAGAAATATACAGGCCTGCACTGTTAAGCTATCTGTTGATTAAACATAGTTTTAGTTGCTTAATCATCTGTCCTTTAACCAATGAATCTGTTAATTAAATTTAAATAAATTTGCATGTCAGCAAAGCCTCAATGTAGGTGCCTTTTTTCAAATGCTGAAAGAAGCACAGGATAATTCACAATTTACATAGCAATCATAAGGACAAAGAGCTCAATTCAGGGAATGTTCCCATCTCAGAGGCTCTGTCCTGTCCTAAGTGCTGCTGGGTTCTAGCTGGCAAGAAGGAGAGAAGCCCCTGAAACACTTCCTTGGGACTGCGGAATTGCTCCGCTAATAAACAGAAGCCTCCTCGAAATGTTTATTGCTCAATCCAAAGATCATTGCAACTAGCCCTGTATAAGCACGTGCTTAGGGCACCAAGGGAAGGGGGGCACCCCCAAAATTGAAACGCATGCTCTCGAGATCACAAAATTTCAGTAGAGAATATCCGATCTTATTTTGACTTATAATCTTTTGGAGGGTGATTAAAAATAGTTTTCAATAAATATTTGCATTTACATTTCCCCCTTATGCCTGGTATGCACTTTTGAAGCTCGATACCTACATGAAGTCATCCACGTACTGCACAAATTTTGGCTCTTATCCTCCATGTTTCATCTCTTTTTGAAGCACATGAAGTCTGGATTATGTTCCTTCCCTGTGAAATAAATGCTCTCCTCCCTCCCATGAATTTCTGTGGTTGCCTTCTATCCACCATCCCGTTCTTTGTTAGGGGCGCATATGTCTAAGGGTGGTCTCACTAATGAAAGAGGAGGGCAGAGCAGTTCCCCACTCAGTCGTGAAGGGGAAGGGAGAGAGGTCCCATTGAACTCTATGTTCTTACTCCTGAGTAGGCATATTCACCTTAAAAGAAATGTGGAAAATGCAGCGGAAAGTGTGTGTGTGTGTGTGTGTGTGTGTGTGTGTGTGTGTGTGCGTGCGCTTGACAGATGTAGATATGTAAAATTTCCAGAAATTTTGAAGCCATGGGGAAAAAATATTTTTTTCTTCCGGGGTGGGTGGGGTTTCGGGGGGGAAATGGAAATTTTCAGAAAAACTGAAATAATGCAGTATTAGCGCTTTTTACAGATTGAAAGTCACGTTGTTACTTTAGGAACATAAAATGCAATTATGTCCAAGTTGGTTTGGCATAAAATTATTACATTTGGTATATTAAAATACAGTGTATTCAAACAATTCTTACAAACTGAATTTCCTTTCCTTTTTTTTTTTTTTTTACCTTTTTGGTAACAAAAGCTCCTGAACTGTTAGGATCACCTGAACTATAAGGAATCTCTTTGGTTTTGCCAGTTTATGAGGAGCAGGCAAAAACAATTTAAAACAACAGAGGAAACCATCAACATTAGTAACAAAGGAAATTATTTATGTCTCCGCTAGTCCTCCACAGTGTCAAGCCCCCATTCCCATAGAAAGAACTGAGAAAAAGGTGGGGGACCAAGATTCAATGAATATGCATGAAATTTAATCAGACTCATTTCCCGAGCTATAGCTATCACTATCCGTTCTAGTTTCTGCTTCAGTGGCAGCGTTGCCCCCTAAAGGCAGAAATGCATCTTGCTCTTGCATTTGAGAGTTGTAGTCTCATTTTGCAACCTAGGACTTGCTTGTCCTTGGTACACAGAAATTGTAATAATCTAACACTGTACATAGTTTTTAGAAATCATTTGGAGAAGTAAATATCTGATCACATTGTCTTAAACATTTTATTCGTCATGCTAAAATAAAACATCCCTATAATCCATTTTTCTTCATTTTATTTTTCCAACCCTTCCCATCTCTAGACAGATGGAGCATGTATAAGAGGGGCACCATGCGAGGCAGGTGCAGGAAGGGGGCGAGGGGAACCGGGTTTGCCTGGTGCCCTTTCCACAAGGCTTGGACACCAGCTGTCTCCGCAGTTGGCTGAGGGTACCAATGCCAGGAGGGCTGCAGCGGCAGCTTTTCTTATTCCAGGTGCCCCCCCCCTCTGTTTTGCATCAAGGGGAGGTGGAGAGGCAACCTCGAGTCAGTGGGGAAGCAAGAGCCCCGTGTCTCTTTCCATCCAGGTGGACACTTTACTGAAGTGGGATTCTCTCTCTCTCTCTCTCCTCACCCCTTTCTTTCTTTCTTTCTTTCTTTCTTTCTTTCTTTCTTTCTTTCTTTCTTTCTACCAGCTTGATCCCAGGCAGTGTTCAGTGCTCCTAACTGGGGGCGGATCTACACTATTGTTTTGAAGCGCTTTATAACAGTTTTGACGACGGTATATGGAGTGTGTCCTGGGACCCAACAGTTGTCAAAACTGTTATAAAGTGCTTTAAAGCAGTAGTGTAGATCCTACCCAGGACTTACTTCCAAGTAAAGATGTGTAGGAGGGCGCTTAATGACTTACAGGGGATATCCACGAAACTACTTAGGGGAGAGAAGTTTTTGTTTTTCCCAAATCTGTTCAGCGACAAGGGAAGCTACTGCTGAGGAAAAAGCAGAGCAACACCCTAGTAGTCCCATGTCCATAACAGTCAGTGCAGGGTGGGGGGAGTTGTCCAAACACCAACAACGAATAAAGTGTAGGGGAGGAATGAAGGAGATCCACAGGCGGATGCAATAGCCTATTTGCAGGTGTGCAGGGGAGGAGAGGTGTAAGGATGCATGAACCCTAAAAGCACACAGGTGTAAGAGATCAGGGCTGGTTGATACAAAACCAACATTATACAGTCTACAACACACACACGTACACCAACACGGAAGCACCAAACCAGGCCACAATACAAAAAGAGAGTGTATGCTCAAAGGGGGCTATGAAAAACATTGTTTATTGAATCGAATACATTTCAGAAGCAAGAGCTGCTTCATCAGGAGCAACCTTGTCAAACCCACATTCTGGAAAAGAGGGTAAAGTTGCTTTCGGACAGTCTGGCTCTCTTTCTTACACCATCACATCTTCTTACAACGTGATACCCAGTTGAGATATTACATCCCTCCAGTCCTGGTGGGCTGAAGGCACCGTATGCCAATCTGGGCTTTCCCTCAACTACTACTGTACGTCTGATCCCAGGTCCCAGCAATGAGAGGTGCAATTCATGTTGTGGCATATTGCGGTGGGTGTAGGTGTGCACTGGAATGTATTTGATTACATTGCCAAAGTGACAGGTCCTATGACCTTTGTATGTATGCTGGGACACCATGGTTATGGGGGGGGGCACCAGACACAAGGCTATTCATAAAAAGAACAAGTGCATATCTAGCCTGAAGCAAAAGAAACACACAGGTGCCAGATTGGCAGAAATCCTTTCACATGTCTAGTGGATGGAATCTTTCCTTGACTGGCACATAGGAAGGGGGAGAAAAAATCAGAACGTAAGTACAATTTCTTAGCAGATCTGATTTCTGTTTGACTATTATCCAGTGCCTTCCAAGGGATTCCTTCCTCCCCAGCAAAGGCAGGGCGATCCTTTAGAGATCACACGCAGGGCAGGTTAAAACACTTCAGTTTAACTTGGAGAGCGGTGAGAGGAGAACATTTCAGAACTCCAGCCATTTGCATGTGGCAGGAAACAAATGAGAATAAGTGAATCCACATCCTCACAGAAGAAATGGGCCTAAACCCAGTTCTTCTGTGCCAACTCCTGATACAGATCAAGAGCCGGCAAGCCCCATTTCTCATCTTCTGCTCACTCTCTTCCAGGCTATCCAAGAGGGAATCTACACGTCGTACTGAAGGCGCCTCCAGTACGCCCCCCAAACGAGGGTGTAGACGGAGAAAGAAGAGACGGAGGAAGAGGCGGTGGAGGCGGTGGCTGGGGAACCGGCCGCATCCTTGCTGCCGCCGCCGCCACCCCACTGGCCTCCTGCTACCGGGGTAAGAGCCACCCAGGTCGGAGAGCTCGGCGGAAGCGGAAGCCGAGCTCTCCGACCCGGGTGGCTCTTACCCCGGCAGCAGGGGGCCGGCGGGGCAGCGGCGACGGGAGCAAGGACGCAGCCGGTTCCCCAGCCTCCTCCTCCACGGCCTCTTCCTCCGTCTCTTCTTTCTCCGTCTACACCCTCGTTTTGAGGAGCACTGGAGGCTCATGCAAGCGCCTTCAGTACGACGTGTAGATTCCCTCCCGGTTGCAGAAAATGATTCCTTGCTAAAGGAGAAACGGCGGGTGCATCCGGGAGAAGAGGGAAGAGAGAAGAGCAATCTAGCCAGTGCCAGCTCCAGGGTTCTGGGGGTAATGGGCTCTTCCCTCAGGGAGTCTTGCTCTTCCCTCAGGGAGTCTTGCTCCATGGTCTGTGTCTCCTTTCTCCCAACAGAATTAAGATCCTCCAATGAAGTCCAAGTTCTCCCCTCCTCATCCACCCTGGACCTCAGCTGTGGCGAGGTCTCATTTTCCATATACAGCGCAGATGTCTCAAATGTTGATGTAGAGGGTAAGAAAGAGCTGAGAACACATGAAGCCATAAAGAGCCTCGCAAATGAAATGGCCTAAACTTGGTCTGGAAACATAGGTCAGGGGAGCCGGCAAGCCCCATTTCTCACCTTCCCCTTAGGCCGTAGCTAGACCTAAGGTTTATCCCAGGATCATCCCGGGTTTGTCCCTTCCTGAGCACTAGATGCCCTGTGTGGCACTTAGATGAACAGGTTTGACCCCAGGACAATCCTGGGATAAACCTGAGGTCTAGCTACGGCCTTACTCTCTTCTAGGCTGTCCAAGTTTTAGAGGATATTGCGTTTCAACCTCTCATCACAACTATTTCTTATGTCCAATGTTGTGATGTTGTGAAGTCTCCCTTTTCTTTTCTTCCACAGATGGGATGTTCTGTTGGAAGACCTTGACTGTGAAGAGATGGAAACATCTTGGCACGTGTTTCTTTCCTTCACTCTCTGTATGTGTGTGTTCCTCTCTTCTGCAGAGCTGCTGTTTTCACAACCTATAACAGAGCGAGGAGAAGAGGTTAAACGGAGCGTGCCATTTCATTATATTGATTCTGCTTTTGGAGTTGTTGTTGTTACATATTGTTGTTTCCCTTTTATACTTACAAATGTTTGGGGAGGGGACAAGGAAATTAGGTCAAATGTGGTGGTGTCATTAAGACGCCTTCTCCTTTCTTCCACAGATGGGATTTCCTGCTGCAAGATCTTGACTATGTAGAGATCTTCAACTTCTTTGCATGTCTTTCTTTCCTTCTTTCTGTCTTCCTTCCTTTCTCTTTCTTTCTGCAGCTTTCACAACCTATAACAGAGTGAGGAGAAGATGTTAAATGGGGCTTGTCAGGTCCTCAGAGTCTGCGTGCCATTTCATTGGTGAGGTTTTATATTGATGCATTGATTGTTGTTGTGTTTTAATTAAATATGGAATGTTAAATATTGTTGGCTTTCTTCATACTTACAGATGCTGTAATGTTAAATATTGTTGGCTTTCTTCATACTTACAGATGCTGGAGTATGAAAGCGGTCTATAAAAGGCAGGAGCCACACTACTGCTTTATAGTGGTATTGAAGTGCACTGACAACTGTTACGCCCATTGACACCTACCATATACCACTTTCATACTGCTTTCATAGTGTTATATCCTGCTTGGTGTAGATGCATCATGGGCCCCAACGCTTGACAGTGCACTTCAATGCTGCTACAACACAGTAGTGTGGCTCCTACCTTTTATATACTGCTTTCATACCACTTTCATAATGGAATATCCTGCTTGATGAGCCCCTAAATTAAAAAGTCTAGATATACACCAAGATTTTTTAAAAAACAACAACAAAATAAACCAACCAATAAAACCTTGATACCCTATTTCTTCGATTCTAAGACGCACTTCCCCCCCCATATAAACATCTCTAAAAATGGGGTGTGTCTTAGAATCGCGGGTGTGTCTTAGGGTGGTTTTTTTCCCCTGCTGGTGGTACTGAAATTAGTGTGCGTCTTACAATCGATGGCGTCTTACAATCGAAGAAATGCGGTAAAAACCCCTTTAAAGGCAGAGCAAACTAACGGACGCTGGGTGGTGGTGCCCTCTTCGTTGCACTGCAGGCCGTCTCCACCAGACGCTGCTGCTTGCTGGTTTCTGGTTTCCTCTGTCGGTTTCTCCCCTTTCTGCCTCCATTCCATGCCCCTCCCACTGCACACCAAACACATTCCAAGGCCGTTGGAGGCAGGAATAATAATAATAATAATAATAATAATAATAATAATAATAATAATAATAATTTGCATTTTTATACCGCCCAATCGCCAAAGCTCTCTGTTGAAGAACAGTTAAAGCTGCAGGAGCTATACTAGAGTGGCCAGATACAAAAGAGGGCAGGGCTCCTGCAGCTTTAACTGTTGTGATGAGGGGATTTTGCCAGGTGCTGCATGCATACAAATGGCACCTCCTGAAATCTCCTTTTCTATGCCACTGTTAAAGATACAAGAGCCCTGTCCTCCTTTCCATATGGCCACCCTATTGAAAACTCCACATGTCTATCAAATATAAGGAGTGTATGCCTTTAAAAAAGCTAGATGGAAGGATATTGGTAGATTCCTTTGACTTGGGTTTTTTTTTTTCCTGTCTCGAGCAGCATTTACTACTCCATTGAAATCACCTCCGAATATCACTTCACCTTCAACAAACTCTTAAGATTACCTCAAAAACCTCATGAAAGAATAAACCTTGTTTCTAATTAGGTGCATATAAGTTCATCAGTGTTATCACACCAGCGATTTATCGCACACTCCCCATGCCTGGTATGCACTTTTGCAGCTCGATACCTTACCCACATGACGTCGTCCACGTCCTGCACAAACTTCAGCTCTTATCCTCCATGTTTCATTCCTTTTTGGAACACAGGAAGACTGGATTATGTTCCTTCCCTGTGAAATCAATGCTCTCCTCCCTCCCTCCCATGTATTTCTGTGGTTGCCTTCTATCCACCATCCCGTTCTTTGTTGGGGGCGCATATGTCTAAGGTCGGCCTCACTAATAAAAGAGGAGGGCAGAGCAGTTCCCCTCTCAGCTGTGAAGGGGAAGGGAGTGAGGTCCCATTGAACTCTTCTATGTTCTTACTCCTGAGTAGGCCTATTCACCTTAAAAGAAATGTGGAAAATGCAGCCTTTTTGCCCGCAGTGCCCTCATTTTTAGAGACAAAGAGATCAGAATTGGCACAGTGATAGCTCTTAAGGAGGGCTTTCAGCATGCCAAGTTTGAATCAGATTGGGTCATCCTTTGATTTTTTAATGATTTTGTTTAATTTCCCTCTCTTAAACCCTTTTCCTGGTAGTCCACAAGTCCGGAGGATTGAAGGATCGATCTTCTATTGCTTTGATCATACGAAGCGGTGCATCTTCAAGTTCAGAAAATAGAGATCTGCTGGTTCCCTTACTCAAAAGTAAATCCCATTGATTTCAACTGCATTTACATCCCAGTCATACTAAAATCATATGCAAGCTTACCTTTTAAACCCCATTGAACAGAGAGAGACTTTCTTCTGAGTAAACACATAGAAGTGATTTTAAATCATGTGGTCACTCAGCTTTTTTCTTTTTTTTTTTAAAGTCCATAACAGCAAACTGGAAAGAAGTGCTCTGCAGCCCCATGCTTACTTCTGAGTCTTACTTCTGTTTATTCAGAAGTCTCTCTCTGTGTTCAACGGAGTTTACTCAAAGGTCAGCATGCATCTGATTTTCGTATGTTCACATTCTAAAACCTCCAGGTAGGGTGAGGGGAACGGGCGTAGCCTAGGCAACAGGGAATAACCACGAAAGTACGTAGGAGAGAGACAGAGTTTTCCCCCCCGAAGTGAATTCAGTAACAAGAGAAGCTACTTTCTAGAAAAAGCAGGGCAGGACCAGGTGGGCCCCATGTCGCTTACTAGGGAGGGCGAGGTGTCCAACTACCACCAACCAATGAACTGTAGGGGGAGGTACAAAGGAGATCTGGGGGAGGGGGAGGTGCATCTCATTGGAACAACACCGATACGCTGGTGCGCAGGAGAGGAGAAGTGTAAAGATGGATGAAACGTAAAGGCCCAAAGGCGTAAGTTGATCAGGCTTTCACACGCTATGGAAACGAGGGTGGATAATTCGAGGGCAAACGAGCAGGTGTGATGGAGCTCTAGATCTCCCTTCTACAGCTTTCTTTTGGTCAGTTGCTTCAAAAGGAATGTTCCATGTCATACAATTTGCCACTCCTTTAGTTTTCGTGGATGCACAGGCAGCATTAATGTTCCCAGCACCTAATTGACTGAATATGTCCTAAATGTTCCCAACACCTCATTTTTAAGACAGGAGAAGAAACTTATATTAAGGCACAGCATGAAAAAAATCTCGGTCAATTAGGTGGCGTTACTATCTTTTCAGTCCCCCGCCAGCCCTTCCTTGTATTCGCCCATGTGCTTCAAGTGTGGTTCTGTTGGTAAGCCTGCTCTGTTGCTTCAGGTGCCTTTAAACGGATTATTATGGAGGCTTTTATTTACAGGTTCCAGGTGTGTGTGTGTGTGTGTGTGCATTCATGCTTGTGTGTGTGTGTGTTTGGTGTAAATTGAGTTTTTTAAAACGGAAGTAGACCCAAGTACATTGTTCCCTCCCCATGCATCTGTAAGGATGAAAGACAACCAAAAAAGAGTTAATATTGAACAAATATTTAATAATAATGATAATAATGATGATGATAACAAATGAAAGCCAGCAAATGAAAAGGCTGTCCATAGCAAAAGGAAAGCCAAGGTGAACCCGGGAGGAGGTGGAGGAAGCAGCGAGCAAGGCGGAGCTGGTGCGGCTGGTCGCAGGCGCTGGCGTTTCGGGCCGTGCTGGAGAGGAAGCAGCGTACGGCCCAGGCTGGAGGAGGAGGTTCAGGATGCACCAGCACAGCTTCCCAAAAAGAAGTGGTTCTTCCTCTGCAGAGGGGAAAAGTCTGTCGCGGTGGAAAATGAGCCCAAGGAGACAAAAAGAGAGAGGAAAAAGATAGAATGGAAAAGAAAGGATGAAAGAGAGAAAGGCAAAGGGAGAGAGAGAGAAGGAAGGAAAGAAAGAAAGAAGGAGGGATGTGCCAAGATGTTTCAGATCCTGTAAGAGTCAAGATCCTCCACCAGGAGATCATCACCTGTAAGGCAGAAAGGAGAAGGGGGGTCTTAATGGTAGCAGAACATTAGACTTCCGAAATGGTTGGGAGGAGGGGGGTCACTGGCTTGGGGCTAGCAATCGATCTCCCAAAGGAGGTGGGAACTGCTGCTTCCAAGCCTGTGGGTTGTGGTCGGGGCTTTCTCACCAAGACCCATGTTTGCCATATGGCGTGGTTGGCGTTTCATCTACTCTAGTGCGCAGACAGGAGACTGCTGCACAATACAAGAAATACATCTAGGCAACCAAGCATAGCTGCACCTAGTAGTAACATACTGCTCTCTTAATATCAAAACTTAAGTTGACGCCTCTTTGCTGAAAAGCAATGGCTCAGCAGCAAGAAAGGTCCTTGATGCAAAAGACACCTACGAGGGAAGCCTCTGCGCTGTTTCTTACCCTCTTCGTCCACATTCGAGACGTCAGCACTATAAATTGACGATGACACCTGGCCACAGCTGAGGTCAATGGTGGACGAAGAGGGGACCACCTGTATTACGTTGGAGGATCTTGACTCTGTTGGGGGGGAAAGGAGACACAGAGACCATGTTAACATAATTAGCAAGACTCACCAAAGGAGGGGCCCATTCCCTTCCCCCCCCCCCCCCGGACCCTGGAGCTGGCACTGGCTAGAGTGCCTCAAGCAGCAGCCAGCCCCCCTGGTCACGATCCCCTCTGGCCTATCCATCCCCCCAAGGACCTAGGCATCTCCTCACCTCGGACGGCACATCCCAGAGAGGGTTTCTCCTTGGGCTCTTCCACCAGAACAGTCTTTCTCCCCCTGCAGAGGGAAAACCACTTCCTCTTGGGAGGAGGCGCTGGTGCCTCCTGTCCCTCCTCCTCCGCCATGGGCCGTATTTGGGTCCCTCGGCAGCACAGCCCAAAGCGCCAGCACCTGCGACCAGCCTTGGCCGCCTCCACAATTGCTCTAGCTGCTTCGCTGCTTCCTGCATCTCCCGGGTGTACCTTGGCTCTCCGCTTGCAAATGAAAAAGCTCTTCAACTTGGACAGCCTAGAAGAGAGTGAGCAGAAGGTGAGAAAGGGGGCTTGACGGCTCCTCCTGGTCTGTGTGGGTTTAGGCCCGTTTCTTATTCTTTGTGGCTTCATTCCACCTGCCACCCGCTGGAGTTGTGAAGATGTCCCCCTCCTGCCGCCCTGCCCTGCGTGTGGCCTCTGAAGGGTAGCCCGGCCTTTGCTGGGGAGGAAGGAAGCCCTCAGAAGGCGCTGGATAATGGGCCAACCAGAAACCAGGGCTGCTAAGGAATCCTACTTACATTCTTGTTCTCTCTCTCTCCCTCTCTCACTCTAGCGCAACAACGAAAACCACTCACTCATCAGGTGAGAGGATTTCTGCCCAGCTGGCCCCAGAACCAGCTGTGTCATGTGTCACAGGGGAGGGCGTGTCACAATGACCTCAGCAACTGAACAGCCAGGGGTATTGTTACTGTGTGACGTGGCCTTATTCTGGGCTTGGCCTGTCATCCATGTCCATCCCCTGGCTATTCCATGCGTGTTTCTTTGGATTCAGGCTAGAGCAGCACCTGTGCTTTCTAGGAATAGCCGTGTGTCTGTCTGTCTTACCATATCCATGGTGCCCCCAACACAGTGCTCATAAGGGACACAGGTCCCGTCTCTTCTGGCAATGCACACAGAGGTCCAATGCATGCCAGTGCGCCCACCCACCCCCACCACACCATGTGCCATGACGTGAACTGCACCTCTTATTGCTGGGACCTGGGATCAGACGTATAGTAGTGGATGAGGGAGAGCCCAGATTGGCTTGCAGTGCCTTCAGCCTGCCAGGACTGGGCTGGTGCAATGTCCCAGCATTTGAATATATACTGTCAGGGCATCATGGGGTAAGGAAGTTAATCTGAGGGTGTGAGAAGAAGAGCCAGACTGTCTGAAAGCTGGTTTAGCCTCTTTCCAGAATGTGGCTTTGGCAAGGTTGCCCCTGATGAAGCAGCTCTTGCTTCTGAAATGGATTCGATTCAATAAACAATGTTTGTCATAGCCGCCTTTGAGCATACACTCTCTTTTTGTATTGTGGCCTGGTTTGGAACTTCCGTGTTGGTGTGTGTGTGTGTGTGTGTGTGTGTGTGTGTGTGTGTGTGTGTGTTGTATTGTATTGTATGCTGTATAATGCTGGTTTTGTATCAACTACACTGGCTTCCAGTTTGTTTCCAAGCTCAGCCTGTGGTTCTGCTTCATATCTATAAAGCCCTCAGTGGTTTGCAGCTGATATTTGCAATATCTCCTCCTGTATGAATTTATAATCTCCATAGAATCATAGAATAGTAGAGTTGGAAGGGGGCTATAAGGCCATTGAGACCAACCCCCATCTCAATGCAGGAATCCACCCTAAAGCATACTTGACAGATGGTTATCCAGCTGCCTCTTGAAGGCCTCTTGTCTTGTGTGGGAGAGCCCACAACCTCCCTAGTGCCTACACTACACTACTGCTTTAAAGCGCTATAAAACTGTTATAAAGCGCTTTAAAGCAATAGTGTAGATCCGGCCTAGGTCACTGGTTCCATTGTCGTACTGCTCTAACAGTCAGGAAGTTTTTTCTGATGTCCAGCTGAAATCTGGATTCATGTAACTTGAGCCCGTTATTCCATGTCCTGCAGTCTGGGATGATCGAGAAGAGATCCTGGCCCTTCTCTGTTCGACAACCTTTTAAGTATTTGAAAAGTGCTATCATGTCTTCCCTCAATGTTGTCTCTCTTCATAGGGCTTTGTTTCCAGACCCCTGATCATCCTGGTTGCCCTCCTCTGAACACGCTCCAGCTTGTCTGCATCCTTCTTGAAGTGTGGTGACAGAACTGGACGCAATACTCAAGATGAGGCCTAACCAGGGCCGAATAGAGAGGATCCAGTAGCTCATGCGATTTGGAAGCTATACTTCTCTTAATGCAGCCCAAAGTAGCATTTGCTTTTTTTGCAGCCACATCACACTGTTGGCTCATATTCAGCTTGTGATTTACAACAATCCCAAGACCCATTTCGTTTGTAGCATTGCTGAGCCAAGTACCCCCATCTTGTAACTGTACATTTGGTTTCTATTTCCTAGATGTAGAACTTGGCATTTATCCCTATTGAATTTCATTCTGTTGTTTTCAGCCCAGCACTCCAGCCTATCAAGATCACTTTGAGGTTTGTTTCTGTCTTCCAGGGTATTAGCTATCCATCCCACCCAATTTTGTGTCATCTGCAAATTTGATAAGCGTTCCCTGCACCTCCTCGTCCAAACAATTAATAAAAAGTTGAAGAGCACTGGACCCAGGACTGAGCCCTGCGGTTCCCCACTCGTTCCCTCCCCCCAGTTTGAGAAGGAACCGTTGATCAGCACTCTTTGAGTCCGATTCTGTAACCAACTGTGAATCCACCTAATGGTTGTTCCACCTAGCCCACTTTTAGCTAGTTTGTTAATCAGAATATCATGGGGCACTTTGTCAAAAGCTTTGCTGAAGTCAAGATACATGACGTCCACAGCATTCCCACAGTCCACAAGGGAGGTTACCCGATCAAAAAATGAGATCAAATTAGTCTGGCCGGATTTGTTCCTGACAAATCCATGTTGGCTTCTAGTAATCGTCAAAATGAAGGAGGGGAAAAAACCACTCTGTGAATCCAATGAAAAAGAAGAGATAGTCGCTAGTGTTTTCTCTCTTTTTCTCTTGTCCTCCTATATTCCCTTCCCTCTTCTCCTTTTTTGTTTTCTTTTTGCATATTTTAATGTTGTTAATGTGCATACAATTTATGACAAAAATTCAATGTAAGTATTGTATGTGCTGATAAAAAAGTTTTTCGTTAATTTGTAGCTCCTGAAGAAGGATGGGGAGATCCGAAACGTCGAGCATTTTATACATTGTCCTTTTACAACAATACAATTTTTCAAGATTGAAGATATATGTAGCCAAAAGTAAAAACCTTTTTCTATTTTCCAACACTAGGGACTATCTCTTCTTTTTCATTGGCTTCTAGTAAACACTGCATTGTTTTCAAGGTGCTTACAGACTGACTTCTTTATAATTTGCTCCAAAATTTTCCCAGGGATGGCTGTCAGACTGACTGGTCTGTAGTTCCCAGTCATCCAGCACCTCACCCGTCTTCCATGATTTTGCGAAGGTAATAGACAGAAGGCCTGGATCGACGCTCAGGTTGGGAGATTGAGATTTCTGCATGCAGCAGCTGGTGACAGGTGTTGTGATGCAGCGGGCAGCAGCTAGGTGGGCACAGAAGCTGGCGGTCGTGCAGCGGCCAGGCAGCAGGTGGGCTGCCTGGTCTGGTCTGGCCCGTCCGAGGATTTTGGTTCCATTCAGAGCAGGCAGAACTTCATATGCAGCAATCCGAGGGAACGCTTTCCCAACACAGTTAGTTGTTTTTAGCCGTCCTCTTTGGTATTTGGTTTGGCTCGTTTGCTTGAGTTATTTGCGCCTACTTGCTCTGTAGTACTAAGGAAGAAGTGGGTCTCTAGTAGGGTGACCATATTTTGGAAAACAAAAAGGAGGACAACATGGTCGCCCCCAAGGGGGCGTGTCCAGCACCAAGGGGGCGTGCCCACCCGAACATAGCCTTGGTCACATGTCTGATTTTACAGCACACATTTAAGACAAATCTCTTCTTCATAACATCTTAATGTTAAAATCACTGAAATAAAGAACAAGTGAGAGATTCAATGTATCTGAAATTAACTTCACTCAATCCTACTTT
Source organism: Elgaria multicarinata webbii (assembly GCF_023053635.1). Taxonomy (NCBI): domain Eukaryota; kingdom Metazoa; phylum Chordata; class Lepidosauria; order Squamata; family Anguidae; genus Elgaria; species Elgaria multicarinata. The sequence continues at coordinate 22,834,875 of NC_086172.1, forward strand.
TATAGGATTTGCTGTACTTTGAAGCTTTTGCTATACTCTTTGTGTTATTTTATTTATTTATTTATTTATTTATTTATTTATTTATTTATTTATTTATTTATTTTATTACATTTATATACTGCCCCACAGCTGAAGCTCTCTGGGCGGTTTACAACAATTAAAAATAGTAAACATTAAAAGTATACAAAAATTTAAAAAACATAAAAACAGTATAAAAACAACAGTATAAAAAGTGTTACATTCTCCCCTTCCCTCAAATATCTTTTCTGACTGTATCTTCACTCATTGCAAGCTGCTGTTGTTGTTAACAGGGTTTGCTACTGGCCCCAGATCTGTTTCAATTTGGTATGGCTAAAGCTCTACCTAAAAGCTAAGTTTCAGCTCTTTATCTTTAAAAATGACAGTTTAAAAAATAATAATTTTAAAACGTCATTTTTTTAAAAATTCCTAAAAAATCAATGGATGAGCGGATCTCTTTCAAATTTGGTGTGGCTAAAGCTCTACCTAAATCCTATCATGGTACAAAGTTTCATCGCTTTATCTTTAAGAATGATGATTTTAAAAATAATAATTTTAAAACCTCAATTTTAAAAAAATTCCTAAAAAATCAATGGATGAGCGGATCTCTTTCAAATTTGGTGTGGCTAAAGCTCTACCTAAATCCTATCATGGTACAAAGTTTCATCACTTTATCTTTAAGAATGATGATTTTAAAAATAATAATTTTAAAACCTCAATTTTTAAAAAATTCCTAAAAAATCAATGGATGAACAGATCTGTTTTAAATTTGGTGTGGCTAAAGCTCTACCTAAGTCCTTTCATGGTGCAAAGTTTCATGTCTTTATTTTTAAAAATGACGATTTTAAAAATAATAATTTTAAAACCTTAATTTTTAAAAAATTCGTAAAAAATCAGTGGATGAACAGATCTGTTTCAAATTTGGTATGACTAAAGCCCTTCCTAAGAGCTACCATTGTGCCAAGTTTCATGTCTTTATCTTAAAAAATGACGGAGTTATAAGCATTTTTGTTAATTCCCATTAGAGCTGCTCTTTGCAAAAAACCTGGATTTCCCCTCCCCCTCCCGGATCTGCCGGTTTACAGCAAAAATCCGGACATATCCGGGCGAATCCGGGTCATATGGTCACCCTAGTCTCTAGTCATTCATTTTTAATAGTACGGTAATTCATTTTTTTAATGAAGCATTTTGATCCATAGACCTTCCTCTCCAATTGACTTTGATATAATTGGCATGACGTAAGTTTGTAACACTTGCTGATCATTGTTCATCCTTCTCTGTTTGGGGCTCTTGGGAAGGCATTGCAGGAGTGGGGAAGGGATACAGGGAGACCCCATACTCCCACTCCTTGTAATGTTTGTTCTTTTTAAAATGTTCTGGGTAAGGTCTGGTTTCCACTAGGGCTGTGCAATCCCTCTCCAAACCGCTTTGGATCCCGGCTCAATCCGGACCTCCCCCGAATCGATATTCGCCCCCCATTTTGTTCCCCGTCACTTCTCTGCCCGTGTTTTTGTTCCTCAGTTACTTCCTCTAAAGAACGAGCACGAGGCCCATGGAGTCCGCTGCTCTAATGGCGCCGCTTCTCGTGCCCACAGCAAGAGAGAGCAGTGATTCCGAGTTTAAAAAAAATCATACTTCAGAGGTGTCGTTGTTTTTTGTTGCGCCAGGAAGGCCAGAAGGGGCAGGAGGCCTATATGTACATTTGGAGTTAACAGTCAAAGCTCCATCACACCGGGGGTTAACACGCTCCCTACCGTCGCTTCTCTGAAGGTGTTTTTGTTCCTCAGTTACTTCCTCTTTTCAAAAGAGGAAGTGCCTAACAAGCACGAGGCCCATGGAGTCTGCTGCTCTAATGGCGCTGCTTCTCCTGCACACAGCAGGAGAGAGCAGCGATTCCGTGTTCAAAAATACATCATTCTTTGTGGAGAGCTTTTTGTCAAGCAAGGAAAGCCAGAAGGAGCGGGAGGCGCACGGGAGGCAGACGACGTCATGTGAGGGACCTGAGCACACTCCGTGAGTGCCCAGGAGCGAGCGTGCAATAAAACGCTCATCGGATGGAGCTTTGAGCGTGCCTGACATAAGTATGCCAGTAGTTGCTGCCATAGGATTTCATGTGGCAGAAAATCCTTAAAGAATCTGTACTGCTCAGAACTTCACCAAACCAATGGAAGGTGCATCTCAACAAATCTGAATAAAGTACATCAGCAGTTTTTACCCATTTTATTTTATTTATTGATTATTGCATTTATATCCACCTTTTTTCCTCCAAGGAACCCAAGGCGGTGTACATAATCCTCTCCATTTTATCCTCACAACAACCCTGTAAGGTGGGTTGGGCTGAGAGTCTGTGACTGGCCCAAAGTCACCCAGTGGGTTTCCATGGCTGAGTGGGGACTAGAACCCAGATCTCTTGACTCCCAGTCCAACACTTTAGCCACTACACCACACTGGCTCTCTTGAAAAAAGACATATGATGTGCCATCTTGCAAACTGGAGAAAAATGGGTCAATGATGCTCAACTTGTCCCTTACTCAGTACAAATGGCTCTGGGGAAAAACATTATTATTTTTTTATCAATGATGTGAAGAAACTACTTCAGCGCCAGAACAGCATGTGTGTCTTTGTGTGTGTGTTTGTGTTTGTCTGGGCAAGAGAGCCTCGTTTCTACAACTTCCAACTAGGCATGTGCTCTGCTCCGATTAGAAGCGTAGAAGCAGGGGTGAATTGGCCTGCTCCGCCTTGCCCAGAGGCGGAGTAGAAGCAGACCGGCACCCCGTAGAAGCACGGTGAAGAGAAGCGGCCATACGCGGAGCGCTTCTCTTTTCGCGGACCGATCCGATTGCCATTTTGAAACATTTCGCCCATAGGATTGCATTGCGGAAAAGAAAGGGCGATAACTGTGTTGTTTTTGAACCTATCTTTCTGAAAATTCTTGTGCTTAGAGAGTTGTGGATGGGGGTCATTTTGAGCCTAATCTCAGCTCTCTGCGTGGTGCGGTTCGTGTGCTAGAATTTTTAAAATGTAGGGTAAAGGCGGGAAAAAGGTTACCTGTTTCGATTGCTGAGGGGCAGAGTCAACTCCTGGTCATGATCACATGATCCCAAAGTTGGAGGAGGGGGTAGGCAAAACGGGTAACTTGGGATTCTGGGAACTTCTCTTTCTTAGTCTGAACGGACTTTTCACAGTGTTTTTTAAAACAGTAGCCCCACCAAATGCACAAACACAACCTGAAATCATATACTAAGCCAATAATAAGAGAGCCCTGCTACCCACCCTAACTTTGGGGAACAACTGAAAAGATGTGGTGCAAGGGGATGAGCTCCCCTAGGGCATGCCATGTGGACGTGCCCCCTCTCTCTCCTGTACTTGGAGGGCTATCAGAGCCCTCCAAAGAGTAAAGCAATGCCTATCATGAGTTGAAGTGAGAGCTTTACTCCTTAGTAGAGCTCTCGTGGTGGAGCAACGGCTTTCATGAGTTGAACTGACAGCGTTGCTTCTTAAAAGACTGGTCACTAGGACCGGCAGCTGCTTCCCCCTCCCCTGGGCACGTCCCCCTCTTACTGGTAAAAGACAAATATAGCCTTTTTAAAAAGGTTCTTCTTGTTGTTTATTCAGCAACACTGCTGCTTTTAATTCCACCCTTCCTTCGTTTATTTATTTATTTATTCCATTTTATATGCATTACTGGCTTATCCTTGGCTCACTTCCTTATGCCCCCAGAAATGTCTGCTGCCTGCCTGCCTTCCCTCCCTCCTCCCCTGCCTGCCTCGCAGGGATGTTGTGTGTGTCTGGCTTTGACTCAAGGGAGAAGTCCTTCCTGCGCTCAATTAGACTTTTGGAAGTTCCAAATCCATTTTTCAAGTGTGGAAGAAGATTCATAGGTTTATCTCTACTCCCCAATTCATGGCATGTTGGGATTTCCTTTGAAATGGCCCCATTGAGATGTCTGCAGGTTTAAGCCCTGCCAAAAAACAGGGGATGATGGGATTGCCTTGTACCTTGGCATGATTGTGGGTCTAGATGGCATCTGTGAGTGTGCTCACTTCCCATTTTTTTATCTGTCCAAATGTCAGGGAACAGTCCACGTATGCAAATAGGGTGCCCGATTTTCATAAATTCCCCAAAAATCAGGGAATGATGGGACTGCCTTGGGTCTGGGCATGCGTGTGTATCCCTGGATAAGCTATCATGGTGGCAAGTTTGAGTTTTTTAACATGCACATTGACGGAGCTATCGAAAGGGGTGTGAATGGGGTGCCCGATTTTCATAAATTCCCCAAAAATCAGGGGATGATGGGACTGCCTTGAGTCTGGGCATGCATATGTATCCCTGGATAAGCTATCATGGTGGCGAGTTTGAGGTTTTTAACGTGCACATTGACGGAGCTATCGAAAGGGGTGTGAATGGGGTGCCCGATTTTCATAAATTCCCCAAAAATCAGGGAATGATGGGACTGCCTTGAGTCTGGGCGTGCTTGTGTATCACTGGATAAGCTATCATGGTGGTGAGTTTGAGGTTTTTCACATGCACATTGACGGAGCTATCGAAAGGGGTGTGAATGGGGTGCCCGATTTTCATAAATTCCCCAAAAATCATTGGATGATGGGATTGCCTTGAGTCTTGGCGTGCGTGTGTATACCTCCATGAGGTGTCATGGTGCCAAACTTGAGGTTTCTAAATTTAACAGAAAAAAAGTTGTAAGCTTAATGCAAGCCTCTGGGGGGGGGGGGGAAACGGAGCTCCGATCCGGATCCGGAGCTCCGCAGCGGAGTGGACATGGGTGGAGCGGGGGCGGAGCGAAATGGCCCGATCTGCAAATCATGGATCTGGAAGAGAAGCGGAGCGGGGGGTCCGTGCATACCCCTACTTCCAACTCTCTGGAGACTTTTTGTCTGCCTCTATTCAAGCCACTATCTCTTAGCCTAACCTACTTCATAGGTTTGTTATAAGCCTAAAGCTAGGGTGACCAAATTTTGGAAACCAAAAAGGAGGACATGTCCGGCTGCAGGGTGTGTGTCCAGCTCCAAGAGGGGGTGTCCACCCAAACATAGCTTTGGTCACACGTCTGATTTTACAGCAGACAATTAAGACAAACCTGTTCTACATAACATCTTAATGTTAAAATCCCTTGGAGGTCCCATTGAACTCTATGTTCTTACTTCTGAGTAGGCATTTTCACCTTAAAAGAAATGTGGAAATTTTTTATTTATTTATTTATTTATTTATTACATTTTTAAAACTATGAAGAGCATAAAAACAACCAACAAATTTAAAACACAAATACAAAATACAATATGAAAAGCACAACCAGAATAAAACCACACAGCAAAAATTAATATAGGTTAAAACATGAGATTAAAACAGCAAAGTTTAATTTTAAGTTAAATTGGGTGTTAAAATGCTGAGAAAATAAAAAGGTCTTCAGCTGGCGACGGAAAGAAAACAATGTAGGTGCCAAGCGAACCTCTCTGGGGAGCTCATTCCGCAACCGGGCTGCCACAGCAGAGAAAGCCCTCCTCCTAGTAGCCACCTGCCTCACTTCCTTCGGCAGGGGCTCACGGAGAAAGACCCCTGTGGATGATCTTAAGGTCCGGGCAGGCACATATGGGAGGAGGCGTTCCTTCAAATAGCCTGCCCCCAAACCGTTTAGGGCTTTTAATGTTAATCCCAGCACTTTGAATCAGGCCCGGACCTGGACTGGCAGCCAATGAAGTTGTAGAAGGACTGCACCCTCCTTGCTAGCAGCACCCTCATTTTTAAAGATAAAGATTGGCACAGTGATAGCTCTTAAGGAGGGCTTTGAGCATGCCCAATTTAAATCCGATTGAATCATCTCTTGATTTTAGTGGATTTTAAAAAATGGAAATTAAACAAATGCTTACATCTACATAAATTTTAAAGATAATGTGTTCCAAATTGGCACAGTGACAGCTCTGAAGGATAGCTTTCAGCATACCACATCTGAATCAGATTGGGCCATCCCTTGATTTTTTATATCCCCCCTTAAATTCTTTTCCTGTTTTCCACCAGTGCGAAGGATTGCTCTTCTGTCCTCTGATCAAGCGAAGCGATGCATCTTCAAGTTCATAAATTACAGATCTGCTGGTTCCCTTACTCAAAAGTAAATCCCATTGATTTCAACTGCTAAAGTCACATGCAGGCTTACCTTTGAGTAAACCCCAATGAACAGATAGAGTCTGAGTAAACACATATTCTAGTTCTAGAGATCCACAGAAAGCGTGTGTGTGTGTGTGTGTGTGTGTGTGTGTGTGTGTGCACGCGTTTGACAGATGTAGATATGTAAAATTTCCAGAAATTTTGAAGCCATGGGAAAAAGATGTTTTTCTTCCGGGGTGGGTGGGGTTTCGGGGGGAAATAGAAATTTTCAGAAAAACTGAAATAATGCAATATTAGCGCTTTTTACAGATTGAAAGTCACTTTGTTACTTTAAGAACATAAAATGTAATTATGTCCAAGTTGGTTTGGCATAAAATTATTACATTTGGTATATTAAAATACAGTGTATTCAAACAATTATTACAAACTGAATTTCCTTTCCTTTCTTTTTTTTTACCTTTTTGGTAACAAAAGCTCCTGAACTGTTAGGATCACTTGAACTATAAGGAATCTCTTTGGTTTTGCCAGTTTATGAGGAGCAGGCAAAAAACAATTTAAAACAACAACAGAGGAAACCATCAACATTAGTAACAAAGAAAATTATTTACGTCTCCGCTAGTCCCCCACCGTGTCAAGCGGACATAAAGCCCCCATTCCCATAAAAAGAACTGAGAAAAAGGTGGGGGACCAAGATTCAATGAATATGCATGAAATTTAATCAGACTCATTTCCTGAGCTATAGCTATCACTATCCGTTCTAGTTTCTGCTTCAGTGGCAGCGTTGCCCCCTAGAGGCAGAAATGCATCTTGCTCTTGCATTTGAGAGTTGTAGTCTCAGTTTGCAACCTAGGACTTGCTTGTCCTTGGTACACAGAAATTGTAATAATCTAACACTGTACATAGTTTTTAGAAATCATTTGGAGAAGTAAACATCTGAACACATTGTCTTAAACATTTTATTCGTCATGCTAAAATAAAACTTCCCTATAATCCATTTTTCTTCATTTTTTTTCATTTTCTCAATTTTTTGGAAAAACAAAACAAAAAAAGGCTTCGTGAATAACGGAAAAAACTATTTTTTTCCTGAATTTTTCTGGGTTTTTTCTCAGGCCTTCACATCTCTAGACAAATGGCGCATGTATAAGAAGGGCACCATGCGAGGCAGGTGCAGGAAGGAGGCGAGGGGAACCGAGTTTGCCTGGTGCCCTTTCCACAACTCTTGGACACCAGCTGTATCTGCAGTTGGCTGAGGGTAGCAATCCCAGGAGGGCTTTTCGTATTCCAGGTGCCCCCGCTCTGTTTTGCATCAAGGGGAGGTGGAGAGGCAACCTCGAGTCAGTGGGGAAGCAAGAGCCCCGTGTCTCTTTCCATCCAGGTGGACACTTTACTGAAGTGAGATTCTCTCTCTCTCTCTCCTCACCACTTTCTTTCTTTCTTTCTTTCTTTCTTTCTTTCTTTCTTTCTACCAGCTTGATCCCAGGCAGTGTTCAGTGCTCCTAACTGGGGGCGGATCTACACTACTGTTTTAAAGCGCTTTATAACAGTTTTGACGACGGTATATGGAGTGTGTCCTGGGACCCAACAGTTGTCAAAACTGTTATAAAGTGCTTTAAAGCAGTAGTGTAGATCCTACCCAGGACTTACTTCCAAGTAAAGATGTGTAGGAGGGCGCTTAATGACATACAGGGGATATCCATGAAACTACTTAGGGTAGAGAAGTTTTTGTTTTTCCAAAATCTGTTCAGCAACAAGGGAAGCTACTGCTGAGGAAAAAGCAGAGCAACACCCTAGTAGTCCCATGTCCATAACAGTCAGTGCAGGGTGGGGGGAGTTGTCCAAACACCAACAACGAATAAAGTGTAGGGGAGGAATGAAGGAGATCCACAGGCGGATGCAATAGCCTATTTGCAGGTGTGCAGGGGAGGAGAGGTGTAAGGATGCATGAACCCTAAAAGCACACAGGTGTAAGAGATCAGGGCTTCACATGCCATAGAAATGAAGGGGGATAATATGGGGCAAAAGTGTAGGTGTGATGGAGCTTTCAAACATTTGAACAAAACAGTCTTTACAGCCCACCTCAGGCTAGGCAAAAGTGGGACCAACCTGACCTCTCCTATAGGAAGTTCCAAAACTGGGTGCTGCTGCAGAAAAGGCCCCATGCCGTGACTCCACTAACCTAGGCTCACCCTAGGGGTGGACATATGGGAGGACCTCTAAAGAAGATTATAAATTCATAGAGGAGGAGATGTTTCAAATATCAGCCCCAAACCACTGAGGGCTTTGCAGGTGCGAAGCAGAACCACAGGCTGAGCTTGGAAACAAACTGGAAGCCAGAGTGGTTGATACAAAACCAACGTTATACAGTCTACAACACACACACGTACACCAACACGGAAGCACCAAACCAGGCCACAATACAAAAAGAGAGTGTATGCTCAAAGGGGGCTATGAAAAACATTGTTTATTGAATCGAATACATTTCAGAAGCAAGAGCTGCTTCATCAGCTTTCGGACAGTCTGGCTCTCTTTCTTACACCATCACATCTTCTTACACCTTGATACCCAGTTGAGATATTACATCCCTCCAGTCCTGGTGGGCTGAAGGCACCGTATGCCAATCTGGGCTTTCCCTCCACTACTACTGTACGTCTGATCCCAGGTCCCAGCAATGAGAGGTGCAATTCATGTTGTGGCATATTGCGGTGGGTGTAGGTGTGCACTGGAATGTATTTGATTACATTGCCAAAGTGACAGGTCCTATGACCTTTGTATGTATGCTGAGACACCATGGGAATGGGGGGGGGGACACCAGACACAAGGCTATTCATAAAAAGAACAAGTGCATATCTAGCCTGAAGCAAAAGAAACACACAGGTGCCAGATTGGCAGAAATCCTTTCACATGTCTAGGGGATGGAATCTTTCCTTGACTGGCACATAGGAAGGGGGAGAAAAAATGAGAATGTAAGTACAATTTCTTAGCAGATCTGATTTCTGTTTGACTATTATCCAGTGCCTTCCAAGGGATTCCTTCCTCCCCAGCAAAGGCAGGGCGATCCTTTAGAGATCACACGCAGGGCAGGTTAAAACACTTCAGTTTAACTTGGAGAGCGATGAGAGGAGAACATTTCAGAACTCCAGCCATTTGCATGTGGCAGGAAACAAATGAGAATAAGGGAATCCACAGCCTCACAGAAGAAATGGGCCTAAACTCAGTTCTTCTGTGCCAACTCCTGATACAGATCAAGAGCTGGCAAGCCCCATTTCTCATCTTCTGCTCACTCTCTTCCAGGCTATCCAAAAGGGAATCTACACGTCGTACTGAAGGCGCTTGCATGCGCCTCCAGTACGCCCCCAAACGAGGGTGTAGACGGAGAAAGAAGAGGCGGAGGAAGAGGTGGTGGAGGCAGCAGCTGGGGAACCGGCCGCGTCCTTGCCGCCGCCTCCTGCTGCCGGGGTAAGAGCCACCCGGGTCGGAGAGCTCAGCTTCCGCTTCCACCGAGCTTTCCGACCTGGGTGGCTCTTACCCCGGCAGCAGGAGGCCAGCAGGGAGGCAGCGGCGGCAAGGACACGGCCGGTTCCCCAGCCGCCGCCTCCACCGCCTCTTCCTCCGTCTCTTCTTTCACCGTCTACACCCTCGTTTGGAGTATGCACTGGAGGCACACGCAAGCGCCTTCAGTACGACATGTAGATTCCCTCCAGGTTGCAGAAAATGATTCATTGCAAAAGGAGAAACAGGGCGGGTGCATCCGGGAGAAGAGGGAAGCAGCCAAAAACCTGGGGCAGTCACCTCCTTTGGTGAGTCTTGCTCATTATGTCTCCATGGTCTCTGTGTCGCCTCTCCCCTGACAGAGTCAAGATCCTCCAATGAAGTTCAGCTCGTCCCCAATTCATCCACCCTGGACCTCAGCTGTGGGGAGGTCTCATCCTCCATTTATAGTGCAGACATCTCAAATGCGGATGAAGAGGGTAAGGAACAAAAGAACCCTTCAGCACAGGGGTTTCCCTCACAGGTTTCAACCAAACTGCAGGTTTGGAAGCAGCAGTTTCCCACCACTTTGGGGAACTCAATTGCTAGCCCCAAGCCAGTGCAGCCCCTCCTCCCAATCCTACGAGCGGATGTATCCAGTGCGGGTGAAGAGGATAAGAAACACTTCAGCACAGATGCCTCCCTCACATCTTTCTTCTGCATCAGGTGGGAGCTGCCTTAAGTTTTGATATTAAGTCAGCGGTACTAAATGTACCACTGAATGCCACATAAAATCCAGCAATACCTGTCCCCATGGCAAGAGCCTATTGCAGTGGTATGCAAGTGGAGGCCGCGGGCACCAATGCCCCGCAATCCACTCCTGATTACCAAAGCCTTTTTCTTTTTGTTGCTGTAAGATATCCTTGGTGATCTACAGCAGATTACCCAGAAGTCCTACTAAATATAGAATATGCATTTGGCCTATCCCTCTTGTAATGTATGTGAGCCAGATCACCCAAGTGATCACTGGTCAAACTATCTTATGCAAGTTTAAGCATCTGATCAGTCTTTTCCTGATCCCATGCTCATATGCGGCATCCCCAGGAAAGTTGGGAATCATGGGAGATCAATGACACGTGGCAGGAAAGAGCTGAGAACACATGAAGCCATAGAGAGCCTCGCAAATGAAATGGCCTAAACTTGGTCTGGAAACACAGGTCAGGGGAGCCGGCAAGCCCCATTTCTCACCTTCCCCTTAGGCCGTAGCTAGACCTCAGGTTTATCCCAGGATCATCCCGGGTTCGTCCCTTCCTGAGCGCTGGATGCCCTGTGTGGCACTTAGATGAACAGGTTTGACCCCAGGACAATCCTGGGATAAACCTGAGGTCTAGCTACGGCCTTACTCTCTTCTAGGCTGTCCAAGTTTTAGAGGATATTGCGTTTCAACCTCTCATCACAACTATTTCTTATGTCCAATGTTGTGATGTTGTGAAGTCTCCCTTTTCTTTTCTTCCACAGATGGGATGTTCTGTTGGAAGACCTTGACTGTGAAGAGATGGAAACATCTTGGCACGTGTTTCTTTCCTTCACTCTCTGTATGTGTGTGTTCCTCTCTTCTGCAGAGCTGCTGTTTTCACAACCTATAACAGAGCGAGGAGAAGAGGTTAAATGGGGCTTGTCAGGTCCTCATAGTCTGCGTGCCATTTCATTGGTGAGGTTTTATATTGATGCATTGATTGTTGTTGTGTTTTCATTAAATATGGAATGTTAGATATTGTTGGCTTTCTTCATACTTACAGATGCTTGGGAAGGAACAATAGACTTGAGTAAACCTAGGGCTCATCTACACCAAGCAGGATATTCCACTATGAAAGGAGTATGAAAGCGGTCTATAAAAGGCAGGAGCCACACTACTGCTTTATAGTGGTATTGAAGTTCACTGACAACTGTTACGCCCATTGACACCTACCATATACCACTTTCATACTGCTTTCATAGTGTTATATCCTGCTTGGTGTAGATGCATCATGGGCCCCAACGCTTGACAGTGCACTTCAATGCTGCTACAACACAGTAGTGTGGCTCCTACCTTTTATATACTGCTTTCATACCACTTTCATAATGGAATATAGTGCTTGATGAGCCCCTAAATTAAAAAGTCTAGATATACACCAAGATTTTTTAAAAACAACAACAAAATAAACCAACCAATAAAACCTTGATACCCTATTTCTTCGATTCCAAGACGCACTTCCCCCCCCCATATAAACATCTCTAAAAATGGGGTGTGTCTTAGAATCGCGGGTGTGTCTTAGGGTGGTTTTTTTCTCCTGCTGGTGGTACTGAAATTAGTGTGCGTCTTACAATCGATGGCGTCTTACAATCGAAGAAATACGGTAATAACCCCTTTAAAGGCAGAGCAAACTAACTGACAGAAAGACACTAAACTGTATGGGCAAATAAAAGAGAGGTGTAACGTTTCTGGTTGTTGTCTTTATAACTAGGATGTCACTGCCGAGACAAACAGATTCAGTATTTGGCATTCTTTACTTAACTTAAGAATGTCTGGTGAATAATGCCATGAAGAAAATAATTAACAGAACAACCAACCAAAGATGTTCAACTCTGAGTTCACTGTGAAGAAGAGTTAACCGTGCCGCTTATCCCAGTTCTCTAGTCCCTGGTTGACTGACGCTGGGTGGAGGTGCCCTCTTCGTTGCACTGCAGGCCGTCTCCACCAGACGCTGCTGGTTGTTGGTTTCTGGTTTCCTCTGTCGGTTTCTCCCCTTTCTGCCTCCATTCCATGCCCCTCCCACTGCACACCAAACACATTCCAAGGCCGTTGGAGGCAGGAATAATAATAATAATAATAATAATAATAATAATAATAATAATAATTTGCATTTTTATACCGCCCAATAGCCGAAGCTCTCTGTTGAAGAACAGTTAAAGCTGCAGGAGCTATACTAGAGTGGCCAGATACAAAAGAGGGCAGGGCTCCTGCAGCTTTAACTGTTGTGATGAGGGGATTTTGCCAGGTGCTGCATGCATACAAATGGCACCTCCTGAAATCTCCTTTTCTATGCCACTGTTAAAGATACAAGAGCCCTGTCCTCCTTTCCATATGGTCACCCTATTAAAACTCCACATGTCTATCAAATATAAGGAGTGTATGCCTTTAAAAAAGCTAGATGGAAGGATATTGGTAGATTCCTTTGACTTGGGTTTTTTTTTCCTGTCTCGAGCAGCATTTACTACTCCATTGAAATCACCTCCGAATATCACTTCACCTTCAACAAACTCTTAAGATTACCTCAAAAACCTCATGAAAGAATAAACCTTGTTTCTGATTAGGTGCATATAAGTTCATCAGTGTTATCACACCAGCGATTTATCGCACACTCCCCATGCCTGGTATGCACTTTTGCAGCTCGATACCTTACCCACATGACGTCGTCCACGTCCTGCACAAACTTCAGCTCTTATCCTCCATGTTTCATTCCTTTTTGGAACACCTGAAGACTGGATTATGTTCCTTCCCTGTGAAATCAATGCTCTCCTCCCTCCCTCCCATGTATTTCTGTGGTTGCCTTCTATCCACCATCCCGTTCTTTGTTGGGGGCGCATATGTCTAAGGTCGGTCTCACTAATAAAAGAGGAGGGCAGAGCAGTTCCCCTCTCAGCTGTGAAGGGGAAGGGAGTGAGGTCCCATTGAACTCTATGTTCTTACTCCTGAGTAGGCCTATTCACCTTAAAAGAAATGTGGAAAATGCAGCCTTTTTGCCCGCAGTGCCCTCATTTTTAGAGACAAAGAGATCAGAATTGGCAGTGATAGGTCTTAAGGTGGGCTTTAGCCGTGCCAAGTTTGAATCAGACTGGGTCATCCTTTGATTTTAAGGGATTTTTAAAATGGAAATTAAACAAATGCTCACATCTGCATAAGTTTGAAAGCTAAAGAGATCAAAATTGGCACAGTGATAGCTCTTAAGGAGGGCTTTCAGCATGCCAAGTTTGAATCAGATTGGGTCATCCTTTGATTTTTTAATGATTTTGTTTAATTTCCCTCTCTTAAACCCTTTTCCTGGTAGTCCACAAGTCCGGAGGATTGAAGGATCGATCTTCTATTGCTTTGATCATACGAAGCGGTGCATCTTCAAGTTCATAAAATAGAGATCTGCTGGTTCCCTTACTCAAAAGTAAATCCCATTGATTTCAACTGCATTTACATCCCAGTCATACTAAAATCATATGCAAGCTTACCTTTTAAACCCCATTGAACAGAGAGAGACTTTCTTCTGAGTAAACACATAGAAGTGATTTTAAATCATGTGGTCACTCAGCTTTTTTCTTTTTTTTTTTAAAGTCCATAACAGCAAACTGGAAAGAAGTGCTCTGCAGCCCCATGCTTACTTCTGAGGTCTTACTTCTGTTTATTCAGAAGTCTCTCTCTGTGTTCCACGGAGTTTACTCAAAGGTCAGCATGCATCTGATTTTCGTATGTTCACATTCTAAAACCTCCAGGTAGGGTGAGGGGAACGGGCGTAGCCTAGGCAACAGGGAATAACCACGAAAGTACGTAGGAGAGAGACAGAGTTTTCCCCCCGAAGTGAATTCAGTAACAAGAGAAGCTACTTTCTAGAAAAAGCAGGGCAGGACCAGGTGGGCCCCATGTCGCTTACTAGGGAGGGCGAGGTGTCCAACTACCACCAACCAATGAACTGTAGGGGGAGGTACAAAGGAGATCTGGGGGAGGGGGAGGTGCATCTCATTGGAACAACACCGATACGCTGGTGCGCAGGAGAGGAGAAGTGTAAAGATGGATGAAACGTAAAGGCCCAAAGGCGTAAGTTGATCAGGCTTTCACACGCTATGGAAACGAGGGTGGATAATTCGAGGGCAAACGAGCAGGTGTGATGGAGCTCTAGATCTCCCTTCTACAGCTTTCTTTTGGTCAGTTGCTTCAAAAGGAATGTTCCATGTCATACAAATTGCCACTCCTTTAGTTTTAGTGGATGCACAGGCAGCATTAATGTTCCCAGCACCTAATTGACTGAATATGTCCTAAATGTTCCCAACACCTCATTTTTAAGACAGGAGAAGAAACTTATATTAAGGCACAGCATGAAAAATATCTCGGTCAATTAGGTGGCGTTACTATCTTTTCAGTCCCCCGCCAGCCCTTCCTTGTATTCGCCCATGTGCTTCAAGTGTGGTTCTGTTGGTAAGCCTGCTCTGTTGCTTCAGGTGCCTTTAAACGGATTATTATGGAGGTTTTTATTTACAGGTTCCAGGTGTGTGTGTGTGTGTGTGTGTGTGCATTCGTGCTTGTGTGTGTGTGTGTTTGGTGTAAATTGAGTTTTTTAAACCGGAAGTAGACCCAAGTACATTGTTCCCTCCCCATGCATCTGTAAGGATGAAAGACAACCAAAAAAGAGTTAATATTGAACAAATATTTAATAATAATGATAATAATGATGATGATAACAAATGAAAGCCAGCAAATGAAAAGACTGTCCATAGGAAGAGGAAAGCCAAGGTGAACCCGGGAGGAGGTGGAGGAAGCAGCGAGCAAGGCGGAGCTGGTGCGGCTGGTCCAAGGGCTGGTCGCAGGCGCTGGCGTTTCGGGCCGTGCTGGAGAGGAAGCAACGTACGGCCCAGGCTGGAGGAGGAGGTTCAGGATGCACCAGCACAGCTTCCCAAAAAGAAGTGGTTCTTCCTCTGCAGGGGGGAAAAGTCTGTCACGGTGGAAAATGAGCCCAAGGAGACAAAAAGAGAGAGGAAAAAGATAGAATGGAAAAGAAAGGATGAAAGAGAGAAAGGCAAAGGGAGAGAGAGAGAAGGAAGGAAGGAAAGAAAGAAGGAGGGATGTGCCAAGATGTTTCAGATCCTGTAAGAGTCAAGATCCTCCACCAGGAGATCATCACCTGTAAGGCAGAAAGGAGAAGGGGGGGTCTTAATGGTAGCAGAACATTAGACTTCCGAAATGGTTGGGAGGAGGGGGGTCACTGGCTTGGGGCTAGCAATCGATCTCCCAAAGGAGGTGGGACTGCTGCTTCCAAGCCTGTGGGTTGTGGTCGGGGCTTTCTCACCATGTTTGCCATATGGCGTGGTTGGCGTTTCATCTACTCTAGTGCGCAGACAGGAGACTGCTGCACAATACAAGAAATACATCTAGGCAACCAAGCATAGCTGCACCTAGTAGTAACATACTGCTCTCTTAATATCAAAACTTAAGTTGACGCCTCTTTGCTGAAAAGCAATGGCTCAGCAGCAAGAAAGGTCCTTGATGCAAAAGACACCTACGAGGGAAGCCTCTGCGCTGTTTCTTACCCTCTTCGTCCACATTCGAGACGTCAGCACTATAAATTGATGATGACACCTGGCCACAGCTGAGGTCAATGGTGGACGAAGAGGGGACCACCTGTATTACGTTGGAGGATCTTGACTCTGTTGGGGGGGAAAGGAGACACAGAGACCATGTTAACATAATTAGCAAGACTCACCAAAGGAGGGGCCCATTCCCTTCCCCCCCCCCCCCGGACCCTGGAGCTGGCACTGGCTAGAGTGCCTCAAGCAGCAGCCAGCCCCCCTGGTCACGATCCCCTCTGGCCTATCCATCCCCCCAAGGACCTAGGCATCTCCTCACCTCGGACGGCACATCCCAGAGAGGGTTTCTCCTTGGGCTCTTCCACCAGAACAGTCTTTCTCCCCCTGCAGAGGGAAAACCACTTCCTCTTGGGAGGAGGCGCTGGTGCCTCCTGTCCCTCCTCCTCCGCCATGGGCCGTATTTGGGTCCCTCGGCAGCACAGCCCAAAGCGCCAGCACCTGCGACCAGCCTTGGCCGCCTCCACAATTGCTCCAGCTGCTTCGCTGCTTCCTGCATCTCCCGGGTGTACCTTGGCTCTCCGCTTGCAAATGAAAAAGCTCTTCAACTTGGACAGCCTAGAAGAGAGTGAGCAGAAGGTGAGAAAGGGGGCTTGACGGCTCCTCCTGGTCTGTGTGGGTTTAGGCCCGTTTCTTATTCTTTGTGGCTTCATTCCACCTGCCACCCGCTGGCGTTGTGAAGATGTCCCCCTCCTGCCGCCCTGCCCTGCGTGTGGCCTCTGAAGGGTAGCCCGGCCTTTGCTGGGGAGGAAGGAAGCCCTCAGAAGGCGCTGGATAATGGGCCAACCAGAAACCAGGGCTGCTAAGGAATCTTACTTACATTCTTGTTCTCTCTCTCTCCCTCTCTCCCTCTAGCGCAACAACGAAAACCACTCACTCATCAGGTGAGAGGATTTCTGCCCAGCTGGCCCCAGAACCAGCTGTGTCATGTGTCACAGGGGAGGGCGTGTCACAATGACCTCAGCAACTGAGCAGCCAGGGGTATTGTTACTGTGTGACGTGGCCTTATTCTGGGCTTGGCCTGTCATCCATGTCCATCCCCTGGCTATTTCATGCGTGTTTCTTTGGATTCAGGCTAGAGCAGCACCTGTGCTTTCTAGGAATAGCCGTGTGTCTGTCTGTCTTACCATATCCATGGTGCCCCCAACACACTGCTCATAAGGGACACAGGTCCCGTCTCTTCTGGCAATGCACACAGAGGTCCAATGCATGCCAGTGCGCCCACCCACCCCCACCACACCATGTGCCATGACGTGAACTGCACCTCTTATTGCTGGGACCTGGGATCAGACGTATAGTAGTGGATGAGGGAGAGCCCAGATTGGCTTGCAGTGCCTTCAGCCTGCCAGGACTGGGCTGGTGCAATGTCCCAGCATTTGAATATATACTGTCAGGGCATCATGGGGTAAGGAAGTTAATCTGAGGGTGTGAGAAGAAGAGCCAGACTGTCTGAAAGCTGGTTTAGCCTCTTTCCAGAATGTGGCTTTGGCAAGGTTGCCCCTGATGAAGCAGCTCTTGCTTCTGAAATGGATTTGATTCAAGAAACAATGTTTGTCATAGCCGCCTTTGAGCATACACTCTCTTTTTGTATTGTGGCCTGGTTTGGAACTTCCGTGTTGGGGTGTGTGTGCGTGTGTGTGTGTGTGTGTGTTGTATTGTATTGTATTGTATGCTGTATAATGCTGGTTTTGTATCAACTACACTGGCTTCCAGTTTGTTTCCAAGCTCAGCCTGTGGTTCTGCTTCATATCTATAAAGCCCTCAGTGGTTTGCAGCTGATATTTGCAATATCTCCTCCTGTATGAATTTATAATCTCCATAGAATCATAGAATAGTAGAGTTGGAAGGGGCCTATAAGGCCATTGAGACCAATCCCCATCTCAATGCAGGAATCCACCCTAAAGCATACTTGACAGATGGTTATCCAGCTGCCTCTTGAAGGCCTCTTGTCTTGTGTGGGAGAGCCCACAACCTCCCTAGTGCCTACACTACACTACTGCTTTAAAGCGCTATAAAACTGTTATAAAGCGCTTTAAAGCAATAGTGTAAATCCGGCCTAGGTCACTGGTTCCATTGTCGTACTCCTCTAACAGTCAGGAAGTTTTTTCTGATGTCCAGCTGTAATCTGGATTCATGTAACTTGAGCCCGTTATTCCATGTCCTGCAGTCTGGGATGATCGAGAAGAGATCCTGGCCCTTCTCTGTTCGACAACCTTTTAAGTATTTGAAAAGTGCTATCATGTCTTCCCTCAATGTTGTCTCTCTTCATAGGGCTTTGTTTCCAGACCCCTGATCATCCTGGTTGCCCTCCTCTGAACACGCTCCAGCTTGTCTGCATCCTTCTTGAAGTGTGGTGACAGAACTGGACGCAATACTCAAGATGAGAGGATCCAGTAGCTCATGCGATTTGGAAGCTATACTTCTCTTAATGCAGCCCAAAGTAGCATTTGCTTTTTTTGCAGCCACATCACACTGTTGGCTCATATTCAGCTTGTGATTTACAACAATCCCAAGACCCATTTCGTTTGTAGCATTGCGGAGCCAAGTACCCCCATCTTGTAACTGTGCATTTCGTTTCTATTTCCTAGATGTAGAACTTGGCATTTATCCCTATTGAATTTCATTCTGTTGTTTTCAGCCCAGCACTCCAGCCTATCAAGATCACTTTGAGGTTTGTTTCTGTCTTCCAGGGTATTAGCTATCCATCCCACCCAATTTTGTGTCATCTGCAAATTTGATAAGCGTTCCCTGCACCTCCTTGTCCAAACAATTAATAAAAAGTTGAAGAGCTCTGGACCCAGGACAGAGCCCTGCGGTTCCTCACTCGTTCCCTTCCCCCAGTTTGAGAAGGAACCCTTGATAAGCACTCTTTGAGTCCGATTCTGTAACCAACTGTGAATCCACCTAATGGTTGTTCCACCTAGCCCACTTTTAGCTAGTTTGTTAATCAGAATATCATGGGGCACTTTGTCAAAAGCTTTGCTGAAGTCAAGATACATTACGTCCACAGCATTCCCACAGTCCACAAGGGAGGTTACCCGATCAAAAAATGAGATCAAATTAGTCTGGCTGGATTTGTTCCTGACAAATCCATGTTGGCTTCTAGTAATCGTCAAAATGAAGGAGGGGAAAAAACCACTATGTGAATCCAATGAAAAAGAAGAGATAGTCGCTAGTGTTTTCTCTCTTTTTCTCTTGTCCTCCTATATTCCCTTCCCTCTTCTTTTTTGTTTTCTTTTTGCATATTTTAATGTTGTTAATGTGCATAAAATTTATGACAAAAATTCAATGTAAGTATTGTATGTGTTGATAAAAAAAGTTTTTCGTTAATTTGTAGCTCCTGAAGAAGGATCGGGA
The DNA here is from genome assembly GCF_023053635.1 of Elgaria multicarinata webbii. NCBI lineage: Eukaryota > Metazoa > Chordata > Lepidosauria > Squamata > Anguidae > Elgaria > Elgaria multicarinata. Next base: position 22,854,219 of record NC_086172.1, read on the forward strand.
GATCCGAAACGTCGAGCTTTTTATACATTGTCCTTTTACAACAATACAATTTTTCAAGATTGAAGATATATGTAGCCAAAAGTAAAAACCTTTTTCTATTTTCCAACACTAGGGACTATCTCTTCTTTTTCATTGGCTTCTAGTAATCACTGCATTGTTTTCAAGGTGCTTACAGACTGACTTCTTTATAATTTGCTCCAAAATTTTCCCAGGGATGGATGTCAGACTGACTGGTCTGTAGTTCCCAGTCATCCAGCACCTCACCCGTCTTCCATGATTTTGCGAAGGTAATAGACAGAAGGCCTGGATCGACGCCCAGGTTGGGAGATTGAGATTTCTGCATGCAGCAGCTGGTGGCAGGTGTTGTGATGCAGCGGGCAGCAGCTAGGTGAGCACAGAAGCTGGCGGTCGTGCAGCGGCCAGGCAGCAGGTGGGCTGCCTGGTCTGGTCTGGCCCGTCCTAGGATTTTGGTTCCATTCAGAGCAGGCAGAACTTCATATGCAGCAATCTGAGGGAACGCTTTCCCAACACAGTTAGTTGTTTTTAGCCATCCTCTTTGGTATGCGTCTTGGCTCGTTTGCTTGAGTTATTTGCGCCTACTTGCTCTGTAGTACTAAGGAAGAAGTGGGTCTCTAGTCATTCATTTTTAATAGTACGGTAATTCATTTTTTTAATGAAGCATTTTGATCCATAGACCTTCCTCTCCAATTGACTTTGATATAATTGGCATGACGTAAGTTTGCAACACTTGCTGATCATTGTTCATCCTTCTCTGTTTGGGGCTCTTGGGAAGGCATTGCAGGAGTGGGGAAGGGATACAGGGAGACCCCATACTCCCACTCCTTGTAATGTTTGTTCTTTTTAAAACGTTCTGGGTAAGGTCTGGTTTCCACTAGGGCTGTGCAATCCCTCTCCAAACCGCTTTGGATCCCGGCTCAATCCGGACCTCCCCCGAATCGATATTCGGCCCCCATTTTGTTCCCCGTCACTTCTCTGCCCGTGTTTTTGTTCCTCAGTTACTTCCTCTAAAGAACGAGCACGAGGCCCATGGAGTCCGCTGCTCTAATGGCGCCGCTTCTCGTGCCCACAGCAAGAGAGAGCAGTGATTCCGAGTTTAAAAAAACATCATACTTCAGAGGTGTCGTTGTTTTTTGTTGCGCCAGGAAGGCCAGAAGGGGCAGGAGGCCTATATGTACATTTGGAGTTAACAGTCAAAGCTCCATCACACCGGGGGTTAACACGCTCCCTACCGTCGCTTCTCTGAAGGTGTTTTTGTTCCTCAGTTACTTCCTCTTTTCAAAAGAGGAAGTGCCTAACAAGCACGAGGCCCATGGAGTCTGCTGCTCTAATGGCGCTGCTTCTCCTGCACACAGCAGGAGAGAGCAGCGATTCCGTGTTCAAAAATACATCATTCTTTGTGGAGAGCTTTTTGTCAAGCAAGGAAAGCCAGAAGGAGCGGGAGGCGCACGGGAGGCAGACGACGTCATGTGAGGGACCTGAGCACACTCCGTGAGTGCCCAGGAGCGAGCGTGCAATAAAACGCTCATCGGATGGAGCTTTGAGCGTGCCTGACATAAGTATGCCAATAGTTGCTGCCATAGGATTTCATGTGGCAGAAAATCCTTAAAGAATCTGTACTGCTCAGAACTTCACCAAACCAATGGAAGGTGCATCTCAACAAATTTGAATAAAGTACATCAGCAGTTTTTACCAATTTTATTTTATTTATTGATTATTGCATTTATATCCACCTTTTTTCCTCCAAGGAACCCAAGGCGGTGTACATAATCCTCTCCATTTTATCCTCACAACAACCCTGTAAGGTGGGTTGGGCTGAGAGTCTGTGACTGGCCCAAAGTCACCCAGTGGGTTTCCATGGCTGAGTGGGGACTAGAACCCGGATCTCTTGACTCCCAGTCCAACACTTTAGCCACTACACCACACTGGCTCTCTTGAAAAAAGACATACGATATGCCATGTGGCAAACTGGAGAAAAATGGGTCAATGATGCTCAACTTGTCCCTTACTCAGTACAAATGGCTCTGGGGAAAAACATTTGCATTATCAATGATGGGAAGAAACTACTTCAGCGCCAGAACAGCATGTGTGTGTGTGTGTGTGTTTGTCCGGGCAAGAGAGCCTCGTTTCTACGACTTCCAACTCTCTGGAGACTTTTTGTCTGCCTCTATTCAAACCACTATCTCTTAGCCTAACCTACCTCATAGGTCTGTTGTAAGCCTAAAGCTAGGGTGACCATATTTTGGAAACCAAAAAGGAGGACATGTCCGGCCGCAGGGTGTGTGTCCAGCTCCAAGGGGGGTGGTCCACCCAAACATAGCTTTGGTCACACGTCTGATTTTACAGCAGACAATTAAGACAAACCTGTTCTACATAACATCTTAATGTTAAAATCCCTTGGAGGTCCCATTGAACTCTATGTTCTTACTTCTGAGTAGGCATTTTCACCTTAAAAGAAAGATGGATTTTTTTTATTTTTTTTATCTGTTTATTTATTACATTTTTATACCGCCCAATAGCCAAAGCTCTCTGGGCGGTCCACAAAAATTAAAACTATGAAGAGCATAAAAACAACCAACAAATTTAAAACACAAATACAAAATACAATATAAAAAGCACAACCAGAATGAAACCACACAGCAAAAATTAATATAGGTTAAAACATGAGATTAAAACAGCTATGGTGACCCTATGAAAAGGAGGACAGGGCTCTTGTATCTTTAACAGTTGTATTGAAAAGGAAATTTCAGCAGGTGTCATTTGTATATATGGGGAACCTGGTGAAATTTCTTCATCACAACAGTTAAAGCTGCAGGTGCCCTGCCCTCTTTTAAATCTGGTCACTCTAGTATAGCTCCTGCACCTTTAAATATTGTGATGAAGAGGGAATTTCACCAGGTTCTCCATACATACAAATGACACCTGCTGAAGTTCCCATTTCTATGCAACTGTTAAAGATACAGGAGCCCTGTCCTCATTTTCATATGGTCACCCTAAAAACAGCAAAGTTTAAATTTAAGTTAAATTAGGAGTTAAAATGCTGAGAAAATAAAAAGGTCTTCAGCTGGCGATGGAAAGAAAACAATGTAGGTGCCAAGCGAACCTCTCTGGGGAGCTCATTCCGCAACCGGGGTGCCACAGCAGAGAAAGCCCTCCTCCTAGTAGCCACCTGCCTCACTTCCTTCGGCAGGGGCTCACAGAGAAGGACCCCTGTGGATGATCTCAAGGTCCGGGCAGGCACATATGGGAGGAGGCGTTCCTTCAAATAGCCTGCCCCCAAACCGTTTAGGGCTTTAAATGTTAATCCCAGCACTTTGAATCAGGCCCGGACCTGGACTGGCAGCCAATGAAGTTGTAGAAGGACTGCACCCTCCTTGCTAGCAGCACCCTCATTTTTAAAGATAAAGATTGGCACAGTGATAGCTCTTAAGGAGGGCTTTGAGCATGCCCAATTTAAATCAGATTGGGCCATCCCTTGATTTTTTAAATCCCCCCTTAAATTCTTTTCCTGTTTTCCACCAGTGCGAAGGATTGCTCTTCTGTTCCTCTGATCATGCGAAGCGGTGCATCTTCAAGTTCATAAACTACAGATCTGCTGGTTCCTTTACTCAAAAGTAAATCCCATTGATTTCAACTGCTAAAGTCACATGCAGGCTGACCTTCGAGTAAACCCCATTGAACAGAGAGAGTCTTACGTCTGAGTAAACACATATTCCAGTTCTAGAGATCCACGGAAAGCGTGTGTGTGTGTGTGTGTGTGTGCGCGCGCGCTTGACAGATGTAGATATGTAAAATTTCCAGAAATTTTGAAGCCATGGGGAAAAAATGTTTTTCTTCCGGGGTGGGTGGGGTTTCGGGGGGGAAATGGAAATTTTCAGAAAAACTGAAATAATGCAGTATTAGCGCTTTTTACAGATTGAAAGTCACGTTGTTACTTTAGGAACATAAAATGCAATTATGTCCAAGTTGGTTTGGCATAAAATTATTACATTTGGTATATTAAAATACAGTGTATTCAAACAATTATTACAAACTGAATTTCCTTTCCTTTTTTTTTTTTTTTACCTTTTTGGTAACAAAAGCTCCTGAACTGTTAGGATCACCTGAACTATAAGGAATCTCTTTGGTTTTGCCAGTTTATGAGGAGCAGGCAAAAACAATTTAAAACAACAGAGGAAACCATCAACATTAGTAACAAAGGAAATTATTTATGTCTCCGCTAGTCCTCCACAGTGTCAAGCCCCCATTCCCATAAAAAGAACTGAGAAAAAGGTGGGGGACCAAGATTCAATGAATATGCATGAAATTTAATCAGACTCATTTCCCGAGCTATAGCTATCACTATCCGTTCTAGTTTCTGCTTCAGTGGCAGCGTTGCCCCCTAGAGGCAGAAATGCATCTTGCTCTTGCATTTGAGAGTTGTAGTCTCATTTTGCTACCTAGGACTTGCTTGTCCTTGGTACACAGAAATTGTAATACTCTAACACTGTACATAGTTTTTAGAAATCATTTGGAGAAGTAAATATCTGATCACATTGTCTTAAACATTTTATTCGTCATGCTAAAATAAAACATCCCTAGAATCCATTTTTCTTCATTTTATTATTTTATTTTTCCAACCCTTCACATCTCTAGACAGATGGAGCATGTATAAGAGGGGCACCATGCGAGGCAGGTGCAGGAAGGGGGCGAGGGGAACCGGGTTTGCCTGGTGCCCTTTCCACAAGGCTTGGACACCAGCTGTCTCCGCAGCTGGCTGAGGGTACCAAGGCCAGGAGGGCTGCAGCGGCAGCTTTCCTTATTCCAGGTGCCCCCCCTCTATTTTGCATCAAGGGGAGGTGGAGAGGCAACCTCGAGTCAGTGGGGAAGCAAGAGCCCCGTGTCTCTTTCCATCCAGGTGGACACTTTACTGAAGTGGGATTCTCTCTCTCTCTCTCTCTCTCTCTCTCTCTCTCTCTCTCTCCTCACCTCTTTCTTTCTTTCTTTCTTTCTTTCTTTCTTTCTTTCTTTCTTTCTTTCTACCAGCTTGATCCCAGGCAGTGTTCAGTGCTCCTAACTGGGGACGGATCTACACTACTGTTTTAAAGCGCTTTATAACAGTTTTGACGACGGTATATGGAGTGTGTCCTGGGACCCAACAGTGGTCAAAACTGTTGTAAAGTGCTTTAAAGCAGTAGTGTAGATCCTACCCAGGACTTACTTCCAAGTAAAGATGTGTAGGAGGGCGCTTAATGACTTACAGGGGATATCCACGAAACTACTTAGGGGAGAGAAGTTTTTGTTTTTCCCAAATCTGTTCAGCGACAAGGGAAGCTACTGCTGAGGAAAAAGCAGAGCAACACCCTAGTAGTCCCATGTCCATAACAGTCAGTGCAGGGTGGGGGGAGTTGTCCAAACACCAACAACGAATAAAGTGTAGGGGAGGAATGAAGGAGATCCACAGGCGGATGCAATAGCCTATTTGCAGGTGTGCAGGGGAGGAGAGGTGTAAGGATGCATGAACCCTAAAAGCACACAGGTGTAAGAGATCAGGGCTTCACATGCTATAGAAATGAAGGGGGATAATACGGGGCAAAAGTGTAGGTGTGATGGAGCTTTCAAACATTTGAACAAAACAGCCCATCTCAGGCTAGGCAAAAGTGGGACCAACCTGACCTCTCCTACAGGAAGTTCCAGAATTGGGTGCTGCTGCAGAAAAGGCCCCGTGCCGTGAGTCCACTAACCTAGGCTCACCCTAGGGGTGGACATATGGGAGGACCTCTAAAGAAGATTATAAATTCATAGAGGAGGAGATGTTTCAAATATCAGCCCCAAACCACTGAGGGCTTTGCAGGTGCGAAGCAGAACCACAGGCTGAGCTTGGAAACAAACTGGAAGCCAGAGTGGTTGATACAAAACCAACGTTATACAGTCTACAACACACACATGTACACCAACACGGAAGCACCAAACCAGGCCACAATACAAAAAGAGAGTGTATGCTCAAAGGTGGCTATGAAAAACATTGTTTATTGAATCTAATACATTTCAGAAGCAAGAGCTGCTTCATCAGGAGCAACCTTGTCAAACCCACATTCTGGAAAAGAGGGTAAAGTAGCTTTCAGACAGTCTGGCTCTCTTTCTTACACCATCACATCTTCTTACACCATGATACCCAGTTGAGATATTACATCCCTCCAGTCCTGGTGGGCTGAAGGCACCGTATGCCAATCTGGGCTTTCCCTCAACTACTACTGTACGTCTGATCCCAGGTCCCAGCAATGAGAGGGGCAATTCATGTTGTGGCATATTGCGGTGGGTGTAGGTGTGCACTGGAATGTATTTGATTACATTGCCAAAGTGACAGGTCCTATGTCCTTTGTATGTATGCTGGGACACCATGGTTATGGGGGGGGGGGACACCAGACACAAGGCGATTCATAAAAAGAACAAGTGCATATCTAGCCTGAAGCAAAAGAAACACACAGGTGCCAGATTGGCAGAAATCCTTTCACATGTCTAGTGGATGGAATCTTTCCTTGACTGGCACATAGGAAGGGGGAGAAAAAATGAGAATGTAAGTACAATTTCTTAGCAGATCTGATTTCTGTTTGACTATTATCCAGTGCCTTCCAAGGGATTCCTTCCTCCCCAGCAAAGGCAGGGCGATCCTTTAGAGATCACACGCAGGGCAGGTTAAAACACTTCAGTTTAACTTGGAGAGCGGTGAGAGGGGAACATTTCAGAACTCCAGCCATTTGCATGTGGCAGGAAACAAATGAGAATAAGGGAATCCACAGCCTCACAGAAGAAATGGGCCTAAACTCAGTTCTTCTGTGCCAACTCCTGATACAGATCAAGAGCCGGCAAGCCCAATTTCTCATCTTCTGCTCACTCTCTTCCAGGCTATCCAAGAGGGAATCTACACGTCGTACTGAAGGCGCTTGCATGCGCCTCCAATACGCCCCTCAAACGAGGGTGTAGACGGAGAAAGAAGAGGCGGAGGAAGAGGTGGTGGAGGCGGCAGCTGGGGAACCGGCCGCGTCCTTGCCGCCACCTCCTGCTGCGGGGGTAAGAGCCACCCAGGTCTGAGAGCTCGGCGGAAGCGGAAGCTGAGCTCTCCGACCCGGGTGGCTCTTACCCCGGCAGCAGGAGGCCGCCGGCGACAGTGGCAAGGACGCGGCTGGTTCCCCAGCCTCCTCCTCCTCCGCCTCTTCCTCCGTCTCTTCTTTCGCCGCCGCCGCCTCCCCGCCGGCCTCCTGCTGCCGGGGTAAGAGCCACCCGGGTCGGAGAGCTCAGCTTCCGCTTCCGCCGAGCTTTCCGACCTGGGTGGCTCTTACCCCGGCAGCAGGAGGCCAGCAGGGAGGCGGCGGCGGTGGCGGCAAGGACACGGCCGGTTCCCCAGCCGCCGCCTCCACCGCCTCTTCCTCCGTCTCTTCTTTCACCGTCTACACCCTCGTTTGGAGTATGCACTGGAGGCACACGCAAGCGCCTTCAGTACGACATGTAGATTCCCTCCAGGTTGCAGAAAATGATTCATTGCAAAAGGAGAAACAGGGCGGGTGCATCCGGGAGAAGAGGGAAGCAGCCAAAAACCTGGGGCAGTCACCTCCTTTGGTGAGTCTTGCTCATTATGTCTCCATGGTCTCTGTGTCGCCTCTCCCCTGACAGAGTCAAGATCCTCCAATGAAGTTCAGCTCGTCCCCAATTCATCCACCCTGGACCTCAGCTGTGGGGAGGTCTCATCCTCCATTTATAGTGCAGACATCTCAAATGCGGATGAAGAGGGTAAGGAACAAAAGAACCCTTCAGCGCAGGGGTTTCCCTCACAGGTTTCAACCAAACTGCAGGTTTGGAAGCAGCAGTTTCCCACCACTTTGGGGAACTCAATTACTAGGCCCAAGCCAGTGCAGCCCCTCCTCCCAATCCTACGAGCGGATGTATCCAGTGCGGATGAAGAGGATAAGAAACACTTCAGCACAGAGGCCTCCCTCACATCTTTCTTCTGCATCAGGTGGGAGCTGCCTTACTTTTTGATATTAAGTCAGCGGTACTAAATGTACCACTGAATGCCACCTAAAATCCAGCGATACCTGTCCCCACGGCAAGAGCCTATTGCAGTGGTATGCAAGTGGAGGCCGCGGGCACCAATGCCCCGCAATCCACTCCTGATTACCAAAGCCTTTTTCTTTTTGTTGCTGTAAGATATCCTTGGTGATCTACAGCAGATTACCCAGAAGTCCTACTAAATATAGAATATGCATTTGGCCTATCCCTCTTGTAATGTATGTGAGCCAGATCACCCAAGTGATCATTGGTCAAACTATCTTATGCAAGTTTAAGCATCTGATCAGTCTTTTCCTGATCCCATGCTCATATGCGGCATCCCCAGGAAAGTTGGGAATCATGGGAGATCAATGACACGTGGCAGGAAAGAGCTGAGAACACATGAAGCCATAGAGAGCCTCGCAAATGAAATGGCCTAAACTTGGTCTGGAAACACAGGTCAGGGGAGCCGGCAAGCCCCATTTCTCACCTTCCCCTTAGGCCGTAGCTAGACCTCAGGTTTATCCCAGGATCATCCCGGGTTTGTCCCTTCCTGAGCGCTAGATGCCCTGTGTGGCACTTAGATGAACAGGTTTGACCCCAGGACAATCCTGGGATAAACCTGAGGTCTAGCTACGGCCTTACTCTCTTCTAGGCTGTCCAAGTTTTAGAGGATATTGCGTTTCAACCTCTCATCACAACTATTTCTTATGTCCAATGTTGTGATGTTGTGAAGTCTCCCTTTTCTTTTCTTCCACAGATGGGATGTTCTGTTGGAAGACCTTGACTGTGAAGAGATGGAAACATCTTGGCACGTGTTTCTTTCCTTCACTCTCTGTATGTGTGTGTTCCTCTCTTCTGCAGAGCTGCTGTTTTCACAACCTATAACAGAGCGAGGAGAAGAGGTTAAACGGAGCGTGCCATTTCATTATATTGATTCTGCTTTTGGAGTTGTTGTTGTTACATATTGTTGTTTCCCTTTTATACTTACCAATGTTTGGGGAGGGGACAAGGAAATTAGGTCAAATGTGGTGGTGTCATTAAGACTCCTTCTCCTTTCTTCCACAGATGGGATTTCCTGCTGCAAGATCTTGACTATGTAGAGATCTTCAACTTCTTTGCATGTCTTTCTTTCCTTCTTTCTGTCTTCCTTCCTTTCTCTTTCTTTCTGCAGCTTTCACAACCTATAACAGAGTGAGGAGAAGATGTTAAATGGGGCTTGTCAGGTCCTCAGAGTCTGCGTGCCATTTCATTGGTGAGGTTTTATATTGATGCATTGATTGTTGTTGTGTTTTAATTAAATATGGAATGTTAAATATTGTTGGCTTTCTTCATACTTACAGATGCTTGGGAAGGAACAATGGACTTGAGTAAACCTAGGGCTCATCTACACCAAGCAGGATATTCCACTATGAAAGGAGTATGAAAGCGGTCTATAAAAGGCAGGAGCCACACTACTGCTTTATAGTGGTATTGAAGTGCACTGACAACTGTTACGCCCATTGACACCTACCATATACCACTTTCATACTGCTTTCATAGTGTTATATCCTGCTTGGTGTAGATGCATCATGGGCCCCAACGCTTGACAGTGCACTTCAATACTGCTACAACACAGTAGTGTGGCTCCTACCTTTTATATACTGCTTTCATACCACTTTCATAATGGAATATCCTGCTTGATGAGCCCCTAAATTAAAAAGTCTAGATATACACCAAGATTTTTTAAAAAAAACAACAAAATAAACCAACCAATAAAACCTTGATACCCTATTTCTTCGATTCTAAGACGCACTTTCCCCCCCCCCCCATATAAACATCTCTAAAAATGGGGTGTGTCTTAGAATCACGGGTGTGTCTTAGGGTGGTTTTTTTCCCCTGCTGGTGGTACTGAAATTAGTGTGCGTCTTACAATCGATGGCGTCTTACAATCGAAGAAATACGGTAATAACCCCTTTAAAGGCAGAGCAAACTAACTGACAGAAAGACACTAAACTGTATGGGCAAATAAAAGAAAGGTGTAACGTTTCAGGTTGTTGTCTTTATAACTAGGATGTCACTGCAGAGACAAACAGATTCAGTATTTGGCATTCTTTACTTAACTTAAGAATGTCTGGTGAATAATGCCATGAAGAAAATAATTAACAGAACAACCAACCAAAGATGTTCAACTCTGAGTTCACTGTGAAGAAGAGTTAACCGTGCCGCTTATCCCAGTTCTCTAGTCCCTGGTTGACTGACGCTGGGTGGAGGTGCCCTCTTCGTTGCACTGCAGGCCGTCTCCACCAGACGCTGCTGGTTGCTGGTTTCTGGTTTCCTCTGTCGGTTTCTCCCCTTTCTGCCTCCATTCCATGCCCCTCCCACTGCACACCAAACACATTCCAAGGCCGTTGGAGGCAGGAATAATAATAATAATAATAATAATAATAATAATAATAATAATTTGCATTTTTATACCGCCCAATCGCCGAAGCTCTCTGTTGAAGACAGTTAAAGCTGCAGGAGCTATACTAGAGTGGCCAGATACAAAAGAGGGCAGGGCTCCTGCAGCTTTAACTGTTGTGATGAGGGGATTTTGCCAGGTGCTGCATGCATACAAATGGCACCTCCTGAAATCTCCTTTTCTATGCCACTGTTAAAGATACAAGAGCCCTGTCCTCCTTTCCATATGGTCACCCTATTAAAACTCCACATGTCTATCAAATATAAGGAGTGTATGCCTTTAAAAAAGCTAGATGGAAGGATATTGGTAGATTCCTTTGACTTGGGTTTTTTTTTCCTGTCTCGAGCAGCATTTACTACTCCATTGAAATCACCTCCGAATATCACTTCACCTTCAACAAACTCTTAAGATTACCTCAAAAACCTCATGAAAGAATAAACCTTGTTTCTGATTAGGTGCATATAAGTTCATCAGTGTTATCACACCAGCGATTTATCGCACACTCCCCATGCCTGGTATGCACTTTTGCAGCTCGATACCTTACCCACATGACGTCGTCCACGTCCTGCACAAACTTCAGCTCTTATCCTCCATGTTTCATTCCTTTTTGGAACACCTGAAGACTGGATTATGTTCCTTCCCTGTGAAATCAATGCTCTCCTCCCTCCCTCCCATGTCTTTCTGTGGTTGCCTTCTATCCACCATCCCGTTCTTTGTTGGGGGCGCATATGTCTAAGGTCGGCCTCACTAATAAAAGAGGAGGGCAGAGCAGTTCCCCTCTCAGCTGTGAAGGGGAAGGGAGTGAGGTCCCATTGAACTCTTCTATGTTCTTACTCCTGAGTAGGCCTATTCACCTTAAAAGAAATGTGGAAAATGCAGCCTTTTTGCCCGCAGTGCCCTCATTTTTCGAGACAAAGAGATCAGAATTGGCAGTGATAGGTCTTAAGGTGGGCTTTAGCCGTGCCAAGTTTGAATCAGACTGGGTCATCCTTTGATTTTTTAATGATTTTGTTTAATTTCCCTCTCTTAAACCCTTTTCCTGGTAGTCCACAAGTCCGGAGGATTGAAGGATCGATCTTCTATTGCTTTGATCATACGAAGGCAACAGGGAATAACCACGAAAGTACGTAGGAGAGAGACAGAGTTTTGCCCCGAAGTGAATTCAGTAACAAGAGAAGCTACTTTCTAGAAAAAGCAGGGCAGGACCAGGAGGGCCCCATGTCGCTTACTAGGGAGGGTGAGGTGTCCAACTACCACCAACCAATGAACTGTAGGGGGAGGTACAAAGGAGATCTGGGGGAGGGGGAGGTGCATCTCATTGGAACAACACCGATACGCTGGTGCGCAGGAGAGGAGAAGTGTAAAGATGGATGAAACGTAAAGGCCCAAAGGCGTAAGTTGATCAGGCTTTCACACGCTATGGAAACGAGGGTGGATAATTCGAGGGCAAACGAGCAGGTGTGATGGAGCTGTAGATCTCCCTTTTACAGCTTTCTTTTGGTCAGTTGCTTCAAAAGGAATGTTCCATGTCATACAAATTGCCACTCCTTTAGTTTTCGTGGATGCACAGGCAGCATTAATGTTCCCAGCACCTAATTGACTGAATATGTCCTAAATGTTCCCAACACCTCATTTTTAAGACAGGAGAAGAAACTTATATTAAGGCACAGCATGAAAAATATCTAGGTCAATTAGGTGGTGTTACTATCTTTTCAGTCCCCCGCCAGCCCTTCCTTGTATTCGCCCATGTGGTTCAAGTGTGGTTCTGTTGGTAAGCCTGCTCTGTTGCTTCAGGTGCCTTTAAACGGATTATTATGGAGGTTTTTATTTACAGGTTCCAGGTGTGTGTGTGTGTGTGTGTGCATTCGTGCTTGTGTGTGTGTGTGTTTGGTGTAAATTGAGTTTTTTAAACCGGAAGTAGACCCAAGTACATTGTTCCCTCCCCATGCATTTGTAAGGATGAAAGACAACCAAAAAAGAGTTAATATTGAACAAATATTTAATAATAATGATAATAATGATGATGATAACAAATGAAAGCCAGCAAATGAAAAGGCTGTCCATAGGAAGAGGAAAGCCAAGGTGAACCCAGGAGGAGGTGGAGGAAGCAGCGAGCAAGGCGGAGCTGGTGCGGCTGGTCCAAGGGCTGGTCGCAGGCGCTGGCGTTTCGGGCCGTGCTGGAGAGGAAGCAGCGTACGGCCCAGGCTGGAGGAGGAGGTTCAGGATGCACCAGCACAGCTTCCCAAAAAGAAGTGGTTCTTCCTCTGCAGAGGGGAAAAGTCTGTCGCGGTGGAAAATGAGCCCAAGGAGACAAAAAGAGAGAGGAAAAAGATAGAATGGAAAAGAAAGGATGAAAGAGAGAAAGGCAAAGGGAGAGAGAGAGAAGGAAGGAAGGAAAGAAAGAAGGAGGGATGTGCCAAGATGTTTCAGATCCTGTAAGAGTCAAGATCCTCCACCAGGAGATCATCACCTGTAAGGCAGAAAGGAGAAGGGGGGTCTTAATGGTAGCAGAACATTAGACTTCCGAAATGGTTGGGAGGAGGGGGGTCACTGGCTTGGGGCTAGCAATCGAGCTCCCAAAGGAGGTGGGAACTGCTGCTTCCAAGCCTGTGGGTTGTGGTCGGGGTTTTCTCACCAGGACCCATATTTACCATATGGCGTGGTTGGCATTTCATCTACTGTAGTGCGCAGACAGGAGACTGCTGCACAATACAAGAAATACATCTAGGCAACCAAGCATAGCTGCACCTAGTAGTAACATACTGCTCTCTTAATATCAAAACTTAAGTTGCCGCCTCTTTGCTGAAAAGCAATGGCTCAGCAGCAAGAAAGGTCCTTGATGCAAAAGACACCTACGAGGGAAGCCTCTGCGCTGTTTCTTACCCTCTTCGTCCACATTCGAGACGTCAGCACTATAAATTGACGATGACACCTGGCCACAGCTGAGGTCAATGGTGGACGAAGAGGGGACCACCTGTATTACGTTGGAGGATCTTGACTCTGTTGGGGGGGAAAGGAGACACAGAGACCATGTTAACATAATTAGCAAGACTCACCAAAGGAGGGGCCCATTCCCTTCCCCCCCCCCCAGACCCTGGAGCTGGCACTGGCTAGAGTGCCTCAAGCAGCAGCCAGCCCCCCTGGTCACAATCCCCTCTGGCCTATCCATCCCCCCAAGGACCTAGGCATCTCCTCACCTCGGACGGCACATCCCAGAGAGGGTTTCTCATTGGGCTCTTCCACCAGAACAGTCTTTCTCCCCCTGCAGAGGGAAAACCACTTCCTCTTGGGAGGAGGCGCTGGTGCCTCCTGTCCCTCCTCCTCCGCCATGGGCCGTATTTGGGTCCCTCGGCAGCACAGCCCAAAGCGCCAGCACCTGCGACCAGCCTTGGCCGCCTCCACAACTGCTCCGGCTGCTTCGCTGCTTCCTGCATCTCCCGGGTGTACCTTGGCTCTCCGCTTGCAAACGAAAAAGCTCTTCAACTTGGACAGCCTAGAAGAGAGTGAGCAGAAGGTGAGAAAGGGGGCTTGACGGCTCCTCCTGGTCTGTGTGGGTTTAGGCCCGTTTCTTATTCTTTGTGGCTTCATTCCACCTGCCACCTGCTGGAGTTGTGAAGATGTCCCCCTCCTGCCGCCCTGCCCTGCGTGTGGCCTCTGAAGGGTAGCCCGGCCTTTGCTGGGGAGGAAGGAAGCCCTCAGAAGGCGCTGGATAATGGGCCAACCAGAAACCAGGGCTGCTAAGGAATCCTACTTACATTCTTGTTCTCTCTCTCTCCCTCTCTCCCTCTAGCGCAACAACGAAAACCACTCACTCATCAGGTGAGAGGATTTCTGCCCAGCTGGCCCCAGAACCAGCTGTGTCATGTGTCACAGGGGAGGGCGTGTCACAATGACCTCAGCAACTGAGCAGCCAGGGGTATTGTTACTGTGACGTGGCCTTATTCTGGGCTTGGCCTTTCATCCATGTCCATCCCCTGGCTATTCCATGCGTGTTTCTTTGGATTCAGGCTAGAGCAGCACCTGTGCTTTCTAGGAATAGCCTCGTGTCTGTCTGTCTTACCATATCCATGGTGCCCCCAACACACTGCTCATAAGGGACACAGGTCCCGTCTCTTCTGGCAATGCACACAGAGGTCCAATGCATGCCAGTGCGCCCACCCACCCCCACCACACCATGTGCCATGACGTGAACTGCACCTCTTATTGCTGGGACCTGGGATCAGACGTATAGTAGTGGATGAGGGAGAGCCCAGATTGGCTTGCAGTGCCTTCAGCCTGCCAGGACTGGGCTGGTGCAATGTCCCAGCATTTGAATCTATACTGTCAGGGCATCATGGGGTAAGAAAGTTGATCTGAGGGGGTGAGAAGAAGAGCCAGACTGTCTGAAAGCTGGTTTAGCCTCTTTCCAGAATGTGGCTTTGGCAAGGTTGCCCCTGATGAAGCAGCTCTTGCTTCTGAAATGGATTCGATTCAAGAAACAATGTTTGTCATAGCCGCCTTTGAGCATACACTCTTTGAGTCCGATTCTGTAACCAACTGTGAATCCACCTAATGGTTGTTCCACCTAGCCCACTTTTAGCTACTTTGTTAATCAGAATATCATGGGGCACTTTGTCAAAAGCTTTGCTGAAGTCAAGATACATTACGTCCACAGCATTCCCACAGTCCACAAGGGAGGTTACCCGATCAAAAAATGAGATCAAATTAGTCTGGCCGGATTTGTTCCTGACAAATCCATGTTGGCTTCTAGTAATCGTCAAAATGAAGGAGGGGAAAAAACCACTATGTGAATCCAATGAAAAAGAAGAGATAGTCGCTAGTGTTTTCTCTCTTTTTCTCTTGTCCTCCTATATTCCCTTCCCTCTTCTCCTTTTTTGTTTTCTTTTTGCATATTTTAATGTTGTTAATGTGCATACAATTTATGACAAAAATTCAATGTAAGTATTGTATGTGCTGATAAAAAAGTTTTTCGTTAATTTGTAGCTCCTGAAGAAGGATGGGGAGATCCGAAACGTCGAGCATTTTATACATTGTCCTTTTACAACAATACAATTTTTCAAGATTGAAGATATATGTAGCCAAAAGTAAAAACCTTTCTCTATTTCCCAACACTAGGGACTATCTCTTCTTTTTCATTGGCTTCTATTAAACACTGCATTGTTTTCAAGGTGCTTACAGACTGACTTCTTTATAATTTGCTCCAAAATTTTCCCAGGGATGGATGTCAGACTGACTGGTCTGTAGTTCCCAGTCATCCAGCACCTCACCCGTCTTCCATGATTTTGCGAAGGTAATAGACAGAAGGCCTGGATCGACGCCCAGGTTGGGAGATTGAGATTTCTGCATGCAGCAGCTGGTGGCAGGTGTTGTGATGCAGCGGGCAGCAGCTAGGTGGGCACAGAAGCTGGCGGTCGTGCAGCGGCCAGGCAGCAGGTGGGCTGCCTGGTCTGGTCTGGCCCGTCCTAGGATTTTGGTTCCATTCAGAGCAGGCAGAACTTCATATGCAGCAATCTGAGGGAACGCTTTCCCAACACAGTTAGTTGTTTTTAGCCGTCCTCTTTGGTATTTGGTTTGGCTCGTTTGCTTGAGTTATTTGCGCCTACTTGCTCTGTAGTACTAAGGAAGAAGTGGGTCTCTAGTCATTCATTTTTAATAGTACGGTAATTCATTTTTTTAATGAAGCATTTTGATCTATAGACCTTCCTCTCCAATTGGCTTTGATATAATGGGCATGACGTAAGTTTGCAACACTTGCTGATCATTGTTCATCCTTCTCTGTTTGGGGCTCTTGGGAAGGCGTTGCAGGAGTGGGGAAGGGATACAGGGAGACCCCATACTCCCACTCCTTGTAATGTTTGTTCTTTTTAAAACGTTCTGGGTAAGGTCTGGTTTCCACTAGGGCTGTGCTCCCGTTACTTCTCTGCCAGTGTTTTTGTTCCTCAGTTACTTCCTCTAAAGAATGAGCACGAGGCCCATGGAGTCCGCTGCTCTAATGGCGCTGCTTCTCCTGCACACAGCAGGAGAGAGCAGCGATTCCGTGTTCAAAAATACATCATTCTTTGTGGAGAGCTTTTTGTCAAGCAAGGAAAGCCAGAAGGAGCGGGAGGCGCACGGGAGGCAGATGACGTCATGTGAGGGACCTGAGCACACTCCGTGAGTGCCCAGGAACGAGCGTGCAATAAAACGCTCATCGGATGGAGCTTTGAGTGTGCCTGACATAAGTATGCCAATAGTTGCTGCCCTAGGATTTCATGTGGCAGAAAATCCTTAAAGAATCTGTACTGCTCAGAACTTCACCAAACCAATGGAAGGTGCATCTCAACAAATCTGAATAAAGTACATCAGCAGTTTTTACCAATTTTATTTTATTTATTGATTATTGCATTTATATCCACCTTTTTCCTCCAAGGAACCCAAGGCGGTGTACATAATCCTCTCCATTTTATCCTCACAACAACCCTGTAAGGTGGGTTGGGCTGAGAGTCTGTGACTGGCCCAAAGTCACCCAGTGGGTTTCCATGGCTGAGTGGGGACTAGAACCCAGATCTCTTGACTCCCAGTCCAACACTTTAGCCACTACACCACACTGGCTCTCTTGAAAAAAGACATATGATGTGCCATCTTGCAAACTGGAGAAAAATGGGTCAATGATGCTCAACTTGTCCCTTACTCAGTACAAATGGCTCTGGGGAAAAACATTTTTTTTTTTTATCAATGATGTGAAGAAACTACTTCAGCGCCAGAACAGCATGTGTGTCTTTGTGTTTGTGTTTGTCTGGGCAAGAGAGCCTCGTTTCTACAACTTCCAACTAGGCATGTGCTCTGCTCCGATTAGAAGCATAGAAGCAGGGGTGAATTGGCCTGCTCCGCCTTGCCCAGAGGCGGAGTAGAAGCAGACCGGCACCCCGTAGAAGCACGATGAAGAGAAGCAGCCATACGCGGAGCACTTCTCTTTTCGCGGACCGATCCGATCGCCATTTTGAAACATTTCGCCCATAGGATTGCATTGTGGAAAAGAAAGGGCGATAACTGTGTTGTTTTTGAACCTATCTTTCTGAAAATTCTTGTGCTTAGAGAGTCGTGGATGGGGGTCATTTTGAGCCTAATCTCAGCTCTCTGCGTGGTGCGGTTCGTGTGCTAGAATTTTTAAAATGTAGGGTAAAGGCGGGAAAAAGGTTACCTGTTTCGATTGCTGAGGGGCAGAGTCAACTCCCGGTCATGATCACATGATCCCAAAGTTGGAGGAGGGGGTAGGCAAAACGGGTAACTTGGGATTCTGGGAACTTCTCTTTCTTAGTCTGAACGGACTTTTCACAGTGTTTTTTAAAACAGTAGCCCCACCAAATGCACAAACACAACCTGAAATCATATACTAAGCCAATAATAAGAGAGCCCTGCTACCCACCCTAACTTTGGGGAACAACTGAAAAGATGTGGTGCAAGGGGATGAGCTCCCCTAGGGCATGCCATGTGGACGTGCCCCCACTCTCTCCTGTACTTGGAGGGCTATCAGAGCCCTCCAAAGAGTAAAGCAATGCCTATCATGAGTTGAAGTGAGAGCTTTACTCCTTAGTAGAGCTCTCGTGGTGGAGCAACGGCTTTCATGAGTTGAACTGACAGCGTTGCTTCTTAAAAGACTGGTCACTAGGACCGGCAGCTGCTTCCCCCTCCCCTGGGCACGTCCCCCTCTTACTGGTAAAAGACAAATATAGCCTTTTTAAAAAGGTTCTTCTTGTTGTTTATTCAGCAACACTGCTGCTTTTAATTCCACCCTTCCTTCGTTTATTTATTTATTTATTCCATTTTATATGCATTACTGGCTTATCCTTGGCTCACTTCCTTATGCCCCCAGAAATGTCTGCTGCCTGCCTGCCTTCCCTCCCTCCTCCCCTGCCTGCCTCGCAGGGATGTTGTGTGTGTCTGGCTTTGACTCAAGGGAGAAGTCCTTCCTGCGCTCAATTAGACTTTTGGAAGTTCCAAATCCATTTTTCAAGTGTGGAAGAAGATTCATAGGTTTATCTCTACTCCCCAATTCATGGCATGTTGGGATTTCCTTTGAAATGGCCCCATTGAGATGTCTGCAGGTTTAAGCCCTGCCAAAAAACAGGGGATGATGGGATTGCCTTGTACCTTGGCATGATTGTGGGTCTAGATGGCATCTGTGAGTGTGCTCACTTCCCATTTTTTTATCTGTCCAAATGTCAGGGAACAGTCCACGTATACAAATGGGGTGCCCGATTTTCATAAATTCCCCAAAAATCAGGGGATGATGGGACTGCCTTGGGTCTGGGCATGCGTGTGTATCCCTGGATAAGCTATCATGGTGGCAAGTTTGAGTTTTTTAACATGCACATTGACGGAGCTATCGAAAGGGGTGTGAATGGGGTGCCCGATTTTCATAAATTCCCCAAAAATCAGGGGATGATGGGACTGCCTTGAGTCTGGGCATGCATATGTATCCCTGGATAAGCTATCATGGTGGCGAGTTCGAGGTTTTTAACGTGCACATTGACGGAGCTATCGAAAGGGGTGTGAATGGGAAGCCCGATTTTCATAAATTCCCCAAAAATCAGGGAATGATGGGACTGCCTTGAGTCTGGGCGTGCTTGTGTATCACTGGATAAGCTATCATGGTGGTGAGTTTGAGGTTTTTCACATGCACATTGACGGAGCTATCGAAAGGGGTGTGAATGGGGTGCCCGATTTTCATAAATTCCCCAAAAATCAGGGGATGATGGGATTGCCTTGAGTCTTGGCGTGCGTGTGTATACCTCCATGAGGTGTCATGGTGCCAAACTTGAGGTTTCTAAATTTAACAGAAAAAAAGTTGTAAGCTTAATGCAAGCCTCTGGGGGGGGAAACGGAGCTCCGATCCGGATCCGGAGCTCCGCAGCGGAGTGGACATGGGTGGAGCGGGGGCGGAGCGAAGTGGCCCGATCTGCAAATCATGGATCTGGAAGAGAAGCGGAGCGGGGGGTCCGTGCATACCCCTACTTCCAACTCTCTGGAGACTTTTTGTCTGCCTCTATTCAAGCCACTATCTCTTAGCCTAACCTACTTCATAGGTTTGTTGTAAGCCTAAAGCTAGGGTGACCATATTTTGGAAACCAAAAAGGAGGACATGTCCGGCCGCAGGGTGTGTGTCCAGCTCCAAGGGGGGGTGTCCACCCAAACATAGCTTTGGTCACACGTCTGATTTTACAGCAGACAATTAAGACAAACCTGTTCTACATAACATCTTAATGTTAAAATCCCTTGGAGGTCCCATTGAACTCTATGTTCTTACTTCTGAGTAGGCATTTTCACCTTAAAAGAAATGTGGAAAATTTTATTTATTTATTTATTTATTCATTTATTTATTTATTACATTTTTAAAACTATGAAGAGCATAAAAACAACCAACAAATTTAAAACACAAATACAAAATACAATATGAAAAGCACAACCAGAATAAAACCACACAGCAAAAATTAATATAGGTTAAAACATGAGATTTAAACAGCAAAGTTTAATTTTAAGTTAAATTGGGTGTTAAAATGCTGAGAAAATAAAAAGGTCTTCAGCTGGCGACGGAAAGAAAACAATGTAGGTGCCAAGCGAACCTCTCTGGGGAGCTCATTCCGCAACCCGGCTGCCACAGCAGAGAAAGCCCTCCTCCTAGTAGCCACCTGCCTCACTTCCTTCGGCAGGGGCTCACGGAGAAGGACCCCTGTGGATGATCTCAAGGTCCGGGCAGGCACATATGGGAGGAGGCGTTCCTTCAAATAGCCTGCCCCCAAACCGTTTAAGGCTTTTAATGTTAATCCCAGCACTTTGAATCAGGCCCGGACCTGGACTGGCAGCCAATGAAGTTGTAGAAGGACTGCACCCTCCTTGCTAGCAGCACCCTCATTTTTAAAGATAAAGATTGGCAAAGTGATAGCTCTTAAGGAGGGCTTTGAGCATGCCCATTTTAAATCAGATTGGGCCATCCTTTGATTTTTTAAATCCCCCCTTAAATTCTTTTCCTGTTTTCCACCAGTGCGAATGATTGCTCTTCTGTTCCTCTGATCATGCGAAGCGGTGCATCTTCAAGTTCATAAACTACAGATCTGCTGGTTCCCTTACTCAAAAGTAAATCCCATTGATTTCAACTGCTAAAGTCACATGCAGGCTGACCTTCGAGTAAACCCCATTGAACAGAGAGAGTCTTACGTCTGAGTAAACACATATTCCAGTTCTAGAGATCCACAGAAAGTGTGTGTGTGTGTGTATGTGTGTGTGTGCACGCGTTTGACAGATGTAGATATGTAAAATTTCCAGAAATTTTGAAGCCATGGGAAAAAAATGTTTTTCTTCCGGGGTGGGTGGGGTTTCGGGGGGGAAATGGAAATTTTCAGAAAAACTGAAATAATGCAATATTAGCGCTTTTTACAGATTGAAAGTCACTTTGTTACTTTAAGAACATAAAATGTAATTATGTCCAAGTTGGTTTGGCATAAAATTATTACATTTGGTATATTAAAATACAGTGTATTCAAACAATTATTACAAACTGAATTTCCTTTCCTTTCTTTTTTTTTACCTTTTTGGTAACAAAAGCTCCTGAACTGTTAGGATCACTTGAACTATAAGGAATCTCTTTGGTTTTGCCAGTTTATGAGGAGCAGGCAAAAAACAATTTAAAACAACAACAGAGGAAACCATCAATATTAGTAACAAAGAAAATTATTTACGTCTCCGCTAGTCCCCCACAGTGTCAAGCGGACATAAAGCCCCCATTCCCATAAAAAGAACTGAGAAAAAGGTGGGGGACCAAGATTCAATGAATATGCATGAAATTTAATCAGACTCATTTCCTGAGCTATAGCTATCACTATCCGTTCTAGTTTCTGCTTCAGTGGCAGCGTTGCCCCCTAGAGGCAGAAATGCATCTTGCTCTTGCATTTGAGAGTTGTAGTCTCAGTTTGCAACCTAGGACTTGCTTGTCCTTGGTACACAGAAATTGTAATAATCTAACACTGTACATAGTTTTTAGAAATCATTTGGAGAAGTAAACATCTGAACACATTGTCTTAAACATTTTATTCGTCATGCTAAAATAAAACATCCCTATAATCCATTTTAATTCATTTTTTTCATTTTCTCAATTTTTTGGAAAAACAAAACAAAAAAAGGCTTCGTGAATAATGGAAAAAACCTATTTTTTTCCTGAATTTTTCTGGTTTTTTTTCTCAGGCCTTCACATCTCTAGACAAATGGCACATGTATAAGAAGGGCACCATGCGAGGCAGGTGCAGGAAGGAGGCGAGGGGAACCAGGTTTGCCTGGTGCCCTTTCCAAAACTCTTGGACACCAGCTGTATCTGCAGTTGGCTGAGGGTAGCAATCCCAGGAGGGCTGCAGCGGCAGCTTCTTTTCTTATTCCAGGTGCCCCCGCTCTGTTTTGCATCAAGGGGAGGTGGAGAGGCAACCTTGAGTCAGTCGGGAAAAAAGAGCCCCGTGTCTCTTTCCATCCAGGTGGATACTTTACTGAAGTGGGAATCTCTCTGTCTCTCTCTCTCTCTCCTCACCCCTTTCTTTCTTTCTTTCTTTCTTTCTTTCTTTCTTTCTTCCTTTCTACCAGCTTGGTCCCAGGCAGTGTTCAGTGCACCTATCTGGGGGCGGATCTACACTACTGTTTTAAAGCGCTTTATAACAGTTTTGACAACGGTATATGGAGTGTGTCATGGGACCCAACAGTTGTCAAAACTGTTATAAAGGGCTTTAAAGCAGTAGTGTAGATCCTACCCAGGACTTACTTCCAAGTAAAGATGTGTAGGAGGGCACTTAATGACTTACAGGGGATACCCACGAAACTACTTAGGGGAGAGAAGTTTTTGTTTTTCCCAAATCTGTTCAGCAACAAGGGAAGCTACTGCTGAGGAAAAAGCAGAGCAACACCCTAGTAGTCCCATGTCCATAATAGTCAGTGCAGGGTAGGGGGAGTTGTCCAAACACCAACAACGAATAAAGTGTAGGGGAGGAATGAAGGAGATCCACAGGCGGATGCAATAGCCTATTTGCAGGTGTGCAGGGGAGGAGAGGTGTAAGGATGCATGAACCCTAAAAGCACACAGGTGTAAGAGATCAGGGCTTCACATGCTATAGAAATGAAGGGGGATAATACGGGGCAAAAGTGTAGGTGTGATGGAGCTTTCAAACATTTGAACAAAATAGTCTTTACAGCCCACGTCAGGCTAGGCAAAAGTGGGAGCAACCTGACCTCTCCTATAGGAAGTTCCAAAATTGGGTGCTGCTGCAGAAAAGGCCCCATGCCGTGACTCCACTAACCTAGGCTCACCCTAGGGGTGGACATATGGGAGGACCTCTAAAGAAGATTATAAATTCATAGAGGAGGAGATGTTTCAAATATCAGCCCCAAACCACTGAGGGCTTTGCAGGTGCGAAGCAGAACCACAGGCTGAGCTTGGAAACAAACTGGAAGCCAGAGGGGTTGATACAAAACCAACGTTATACAGTCTACAACACACACACGTACATCAACACGGAAGCACCAAACCAGGCCACAATACAAAAAGAGAGTGTATGCTCAAAGGTGGCTATGACAAACATTGTTTATTGAATCGAATACATTTCAGAAGCAAGAGCTGCTTCATCAGGAGCAACCTTGTCAAACCCACATTCTGGAAAAGAGGGTAAAGTAGCTTTCAGACAGTCTGGCTCTCTTTCTTACACCATCACATCTTCTTACACCATGATACCCAGTTGAGATATTACATCCCTCCAGTCCTGGTGGGCTGAAGGCACCGTATGCCAATCTGGGCTTTCCCTCAACTACTACTGTATGTCTGATCCCAGGTCCCAGCAATGAGAGGTGCAATTCATGTTGTGGCATATTGCGGTGGGTGTAGGTGTGCACTGGAATGTATTTGATTACATTACCAAAGTGACAGGTCCTATGACCTTTGTATGTATGCTGGGACACCATGGTTATGGGGGGGGGGGGGCACCAGACACAAGGCTATTCATAAAAAGAACAAGTGCATATCTAGCCTGAAGCAAAAGAAACACACAGGTGCCAGATTGGCAGAAATCCTTTCACATGTCTAGTGGATGGAATCTTTCCTTGACTGGCACATAGGAAGGGGGAGAAAAAATGGGAATGTAAGTACAATTTCTTAGCAGATCTGATTTCTGTTTGACTATTATCCAGTGCCTTCCAAGGGATTCCTTCCTCCCCAGCAAAGGCAGGGCGATCCTTTAGAGATCACACGCAGGGCAGGTTAAAACACTTCAGTTTAACTTAGAGAACGGTGAGAGGAGAACATTTCAGAACTCCAGCCATTTGCATGTGGCAGGAAACAAATGAGAATAAGGGAATCCACAGCCTCACAGAAGAAATGGGCCTAAACTCAGTTCTTCTGTGCCAACTCCTGATACAGATCAAGAGCCAGCAAGCCCCATTTCTCATCTTCTGCTCACTCTCTTCCAGGCTATCCAAGAGGGAATCTACACGTCGTACTGAAGGCGCTTGCATGCGCCTCCAGTACGCCACCCAAACGAGGGTGTAGACGGAGAAAGAAGAGGCGGAGGAAGAGGTGGTGGAGGCGGCAACTGGGGAACCGGCCGCGTCCTTGCTGCCGCCTCCTGCTGCCGGGGTAAGAGCCACCCAGGTCTGGGAGCTCGGCGGAAGCGGAAGCTGAGCTCTCCGACCCGGGTGGCTCTTACCCCGGCAGCAGGAGGCCGCCAGCGACAGTGGCAAGGACGCGGCTGGTTCCCCAGCCTCCTCCTCCTCCGCCTCTTCCTCCGTCTCTTCTTTCGCCGCCGCCACCTCCCCGCCGGCCTCCTGCTGCCGGGGTAAGAGCCACCCGGGTCGGAGAGCTCAGCTTCCGCTTCCGCCGAGCTTTCCGACCTGGGTGGCTCTTACCCCGGCAGCAGGAGGCCAGCAGGGAGGTGGCGGCAACGGCAAGGACACGGCCGGTTCCCCAGCCGCCTCCTCCACCACGTCTTCCTCCATCTCTTCTTTCACCGTCTACACCCTCGTTTGGAGTATGCACTGGAGGCACACGCAAGCGCCTTCAGTACGACATGTAGATTCCCTCCAGGTTGCAGAAAATGATTCATTGCAAAAGGAGAAACAGGGCGGGTGCATCCGGGAGAAGAGGGAAGCAGCCAAAAACCTGGGGCAGTCACCTCCTTTGGTGAGTCTTGCTCATTATGTCTCCATGGTCTCTGTGTCGCCTCTCCCCTGACAGAGTCAAGATCCTCCAATGAAGTTCAGCTCGTCCCCAATTCATCCACCCTGGACCTCAGCTGTGGGGAGGTCTCATCCTCCATTTATAGTGCAGACATCTCAAATGCGGATGAAGAGGGTAAGGAACAAAAGAACCCTTCAGCGCAGGGGTTTCCCTCACAGGTTTCAACCAAACTGCAGGTTTGGAAGCAGCAGTTTCCCACCACTTTGGGGAACTCAATTGCTAGCCCCAAGCCAGTGCAGCCCCTCCTCCCAATCCTACGAGCGGATGTATCCAGTGCGGGTGAAGAGGATAAGAAAGACTTCAGCACAGATGCCTCCCTCACATCTTTCTTCTGCATCAGGTGGGAGCTGCCTTACTTTTTGATATTAAGTCAGCGGTACTAAATGTACCACTGAATGCCACCTAAAATCCAACGATACCTGTCCCCACGGCAAGAGCCTATTGCAGTGGTATGCAAGTGGAGGCCACGGGCACCAATGCACCGCATCCACTCCTGATTACCAAAGCCTTTTTCTTTTTGTTGCTGTAAGATATCCTTGGTGATCTACAGCAGATTACCCAGAAGTCCCACTAAATATAGAATATGCATGTGGCCTATCCCTCTTGTAATGTATGTGAGCCAGATCACCCAAGTGATCATTGGTCCAACTATCTTATGCAAGTTTATGCATCTGATCAGTCTTTTCCTGATCCCATGCTCATATGCGGCATATCCGGGAAAGTTGGGAATCATGGGAGATCAATGACACGTGGCAGGAAAGAGCTGAGAACACATGAAGCCATAGAGAGCCTCGCAAATGAAATGGCCTAAACTTGGTCTGGAAACACATATCAGGGGGAGCCGGCAAGCCCCATTTCTCACCTTCCCCTTAGGCCGTAGCTAGACCTCAGGTTTATCCCAGGATCATCCCGGGTTTGTCCCTTCCTGAGCGCTAGATGCCCTGTGTGGCACTTAGATGAACAGGTTTGACCCCAGGACAATCCTGGGATAAACCTGAGGTCTAGCTACGGCCTTACTCTCTTCTAGGCTGTCCAAGTTTTAGAGGATATTGCGTTTCAACCTCTCATCACAACTATTTCTTATGTCCAATGTTGTGATGTTGTGAAGTCTCCCTTTTCTTTTCTTCCACAGATGGGATGTTCTGTTGGAAGACCTTGACTGTGAAGAGATGGAAACATCTTGGCACGTGTTTCTTTCCTTCACTCTCTGTATGTGTGTGTTCCTCTCTTCTGCAGAGCTGCTGTTTTCACAACCTATAACAGAGCGAGGAGAAGAGGTTAAACGGAGCGTGCCATTTCATTATATTGATTCTGCTTTTGGAGTTGTTGTTGTTACATATTGTTGTTTCCCTTTTATACTTACCAATGTTTGGGGAGGGGACAAGGAAATTAGGTCAAATGTGGTGGTGTCATTAAGACTCCTTCTCCTTTCTTCCACAGATGGGATTTCCTGCTGCAAGATCTTGACTATGTAGAGATCTTCAACTTCTTTGCATGTCTTTCTTTCCTTCTTTCTGTCTTCCTTCCTTTCTCTTTCTTTCTGCAGCTTTCACAACCTATAACAGAGTGAGGAGAAGATGTTAAATGGGGCTTGTCAGGTCCTCAGAGTCTGCGTGCCATTTCATTGGTGAGGTTTTATATTGATGCATTGATTGTTGTTGTGTTTTAATTAAATATGGAATGTTAAATATTGTTGGCTTTCTTCATACTTACAGATGCTTGGGAAGGAACAATGGACTTGAGTAAACCTAGGGCTCATCTACACCAAGCAGGATATTCCACTATGAAAGGAGTATGAAAGCGGTCTATAAAAGGCAGGAGCCACACTACTGCTTTATAGTGGTATTGAAGTGCACTGACAACTGTTACGCCCATTGACACCTACCATATACCACTTTCATACTGCTTTCATAGTGTTATATCCTGCTTGGTGTAGATGCATCATGGGCCCCAACGCTTGACAGTGCACTTCAATACTGCTACAACACAGTAGTGTGGCTCCTACCTTTTATATACTGCTTTCATACCACTTTCATAATGGAATATCCTGCTTGATGAGCCCCTAAATTAAAAAGTCTAGATATACACCAAGATTTTTTTAAAAAAACAACAAAATAAACCAACCAATAAAACCTTGATACCCTATTTCTTCGATTCTAAGACGCACTTTCCCCCCCCCCATATAAACATCTCTAAAAATGGGGTGTGTCTTAGAATCACGGGTGTGTCTTAGGGTGGTTTTTTTCCCCTGCTGGTGGTACTGAAATTAGTGTGCGTCTTACAATCGATGGCGTCTTACAATCGAAGAAATACGGTAATAACCCCTTTAAAGGCAGAGCAAACTAACTGATGGAAAGACACTAAACTGTATGGGCAAATAAAAGAAAGGTGTAACGTTTCTGGTTGTTGTCTTTATAACTAGGATGTCACTGTAGAGACAAACAGATTCAGTATTTGGCATTCTTTACTTAACTTAAGAATGTTTGGTGAATAATGCCATGAAGAAAATAATTAACAGAACAACCAACCAAAGATGTTCAACTCTGAGTTCACTGTGAAGAAGAGTTAACCGTGCCGCTTATCCCAGTTCTCTAGTCCCTGGTTGACTGACGCTGGGTGGAGGTGCCCTCTTCGTTGCACTGCAGGCCGTCTCCACCAGACGCTGCTGGTTGCTGGTTTCTGGTTTCCTCTGTCGGTTTCTCCCCTTTCTGCCTCCATTCCATGCCCCTCCCACTGCACACCAAACACATTCCAAGGCCGTTGGAGGAAGGAATAATAATAATAATAATAATAATAATAATAATAATAATAATTTGCATTTTTATACCGCCCAATAGCCGAAGCTCTCTGTTGAAGAACAGTTAAAGCTGCAGGAGCTATACTAGAGTGGCCAGATACAAAAGAGGGCAGGGCTCCTGCAGCTTTAACTGTTGTGATGAGGGGATTTTGCCAGGTGCTTCATGCATACAAATGGCACCTCCTGAAATCTCCTTTTCTATGCCACTGTTAAAGATACAAGAGCCCTGTCCTCCTTTCCATATGGTCACCCTATTTAAAACTCCACATGTCTATCAAATATAAGGAGTGTATGCCTTTAAAAAAGCTAGATGGAAGGATATTGGTAGATTCCTTTGACCTGGGTTTTTTTTTTTCCTGCCTCAAGCAGCATTTACTACTCCATTGAAATCACCTCCGAATATCACTTCACCTTCAACAAACTCTTAAGATAACCTCAAAAACCTCATGAAAGAATAAACCTTGTTTCTAATTAGGTGCATATAAGTTCATCAGTGTTATCACACCAGCGATTTATCGCACACTCCCCATGCCTGGTATGCACTTTTGCAGCTCGATACCTTACCCACATGACGTCGTCCACGTCCTGCACAAACTTCAGCTCTTATCCTCCATGTTTCATTCCTTTTTGGAACACCTGAAGACTGGATTATGTTCCTTCCCTGTGAAATCAATGCTCTCCTCCCTCCCTCCCATGTATTTCTGTGGTTGCCTTCTATCCACCATCCCGTTCTTTGTTGGGGGCGCATATGTCTAAGGTCGGTCTCACTAATAAAAGAGGAGGGCAGAGCAGTTCCCCTCTCAGCTGTGAAGGGGAAGGGAGTGAGGTCCCATTGAACTCTTCTATGTTCTTACTCCTGAGTAGGCCTATTCACCTTAAAAGAAATGTGGAAAATGCAGCCTTTTTGCCCGCAGTGCCCTCATTTTTAGAGACAAAGAGATCAGAATTGGCAGTGATAGGTCTTAAGGTGGGCTTTAGCCGTGCCAAGTTTGAATCAGACTGGGTCATCCTTTGATTTTAAGGGATTTTTAAAATGGAAATTAAACAAATGCTCACATCTGCATAAGTTTTAAAGATAAAGAGATCAAAATTGGCACAGTGATAGCTCTTAAGGAGGGCTTTCAGCATGCCAAGTTTGAATCAGATTGGGTCATCCTTTGATTTTTTAATGATTTTGTTTAATTTCCCTCTCTTAAACCCTTTTCCTGGTAGTCCACAAGTCCGGAGGATTGAAGGATCGATCTTCTATTGCTTTGATCATACGAAGCGGTGCATCTTCAAGTTCAGAAAATAGAGATCTGCTGGTTCCCTTACTCAAAAGTAAATCCCATTGATTTCAACTGCATTTACATCCCAGTCATACTAAAATCATATGCAAGCTTACCTTTTAAACCCCATTGAAGAGAGAGAGACTTTCTTCTGAGTAAACACATAGAAGTGATTTTAAATCGTGTGGTCACTCAGCTTTTTTCTTTTCTTTTTTTAAAGTCCATAACAGCAAACTGGAAAGAAGTGCTCTGCAGCCCCATGCTTACTTCTGAGGTCTTACTTCTGTTTATTCAGAAGTCTCTCTCTGTGTTCCACGGAGTTTACTCAAAGGTCAGCATGCATCTGATTTTAGTATGTTCACATTCTAAAACCTCCAGGTAGGGTGAGGGGAACGGGCGTAGCCTAGGCAACAGGGAATAACCACGAAAGTACGTAGGAGAGAGACAGAGTTTTCCCCCCCGAAGTGAATTCAGTAACAAGAGAAGCTACTTTCTAGAAAAAGCAGGGCAAGACCAGGAGGGCCCCATGTCGCTTACTAGGGAGGGCGAGGTGTCCAACTACCACCAACCAATGAACTGTAGGGGGAGGTACAAAGGAGATCTGGGGGAGGGGGAGGTGCATCTCATTGGAACAACACCGATACGCTGGTGCGCAGGAGAGGAGAAGTGTAAAGATGGATGAAACGTAAAGGCCCAAAGGCGTAAGTTGATCATCAGGCTTTCACACGCTATGGAAACGAGGGTGGATAATTCGAGGGCAAACGAGCAGGTGTGATGGAGCTCTAGATCTCCCTTCTACAGCTTTCTTTTGGTCAGTTGCTTCAAAAGGAATGTTCCATGTCATACAAATTGCCACTCCTTTAGTTTTCGTGGATGCACAGGCAGCATTAATATTCCCAGCACCTAATTGACTGAATATGTCCTAAATGTTCCCAACACCTCATTTTTAAGACAGGGGAAGAAACTTATATTAAGGCACAGCATGAAAAATATCTAGGTCAATTAGGTGGCGTTACTATCTTTTCAGTCCCCCGCCAGCCCTTCCTTGTATTCGCCCATGTGGTTCAAGTGTGGTTCTGTTGGTAAGCCTGCTCTGTTGCTTCAGGTGCCTTTAAACGGATTATTATGGAGGTTTTTATTTACAGGTTCCAGGTGTGTGTGTGTGCATTCATGCTTGTGTGTGTGTGTGTTTGGTGTAAATTGAGTTTTTTAAAACGGAAGTAGACCCAAGTACATTGTTCCCTCCCCATGCATCTGTAAGGATGAAAGACAACCAAAAAAGAGTTAATATTGAACAAATATTTAATAATAATGATAATAATGATGATGATAACAAATGAAAGCCAGCAAATGAAAAGGCTGTCCATAGCAAAAGGAAAGCCAAGGTGAACCCGGGAGGAGATGGAGGAAGCAGCGAGCAAGGCGGAGCTGGTTCGGCTGGTCCAAGGGCTGGTCGCAGGCGCTGGCGTTTCGGGCCGTGCTGGAGAGGAAGCAGCGTACGGCCCAGGCTGGAGGGGGAGGTTCAGGATGCACCAGCACAGCTTCCCAAAAAGAAGTGGTTCTTCCTCTGCAGAGGGGAAAAGTCTGTCGTGGTGGAAAATGAGCCCAAGGAGACAAAAAGAGAGAGGAAAAAGATAGAATGGAAAAGAAAGGATGAAAGAGAGAAAGGCAAAGGGAGAGAGAGAGAAGGAAGGAAGGAAAGAAAGAAGGAGGGATGTGCCAAGATGTTTCAGATCCTGTAAGAGTCAAGATCCTCCACCAGGAGATCATCACCTGTAAGGCAGAAAGGAGAAGGGGGGTCTTAATGGTAGCAGAACATTAGACTTCAGAAATGGTTGGGAGGAGGGGGGTCAATGGCTTGGGGCTAGCAATCGAGCTCCCAAAGGAGGTGGGAACTGCTGCTTCCAAGCCTGTGGGTTGTGGTCGGGGCTTTCTCACCAAGACCCATGTTTGCCATATGGCGTGGCTGGCGTTTCATCTACTCTAGTGCGCAGACAGGAGACTGCTGCACAATACAAGAAATACATCTAGGCAACCAAGCATAGCTGCACCTAGTAGTAACATACTGCTCTCTTAATATCAAAACTTAAGTTGACGCCTCTTTGCTGAAAAGCAATGGCTCAGCAGCAAGAAAGGTCCTTGATGCAAAAGACACCTACGAGGGAAGCCTCTGCGCTGTTTCTTACCCTCTTCGTCCACATTCGAGACGTCAGCACTATAAATTGACGATGACACCTGGCTACAGCTGAGGTCAATGGTGGACGAAGAGGGGACCACCTGTATTACGTTGGAGGATCTTGACTCTGTTGGGGGGAAAGGAGACACAGAGACCATGTTAACATAATTAGCAAGACTCACCAAAGGAGGGGCCCATTCCCTTCCCCCCCCCCCGGACCCTGGAGCTGGCACTGGCTAGAGTGCCTCAAGCAGCAGCCAGCCCCTCTGGTCACGATCCCCTCTGGCCTATCCATCCCCCCAAGGACCTAGGCATCTCCTCACCTCGGACGGCACATCCCAGAGAGGGTTTCTCCTTGGGCTCTTCCACCAGAACAGTCTTTCTCCCCCTGCAGAGGGAAAACCACTTCCTCTTGGGAGGAGGCGCTGGTGCCTCCTGTCCCTCCTCCTCCGCCATGGGCCGTATTTGGGTCCCTCGGCAGCACAGCCCAAAGCGCCAGCACCTGCGACCAGCCTTGGCCGCCTCCACAACTGCTCCGGCTGCTTCGCTGCTTCCTGCATCTCCCGGGTGTACCTTGGCTCTCCGCTTGCAAACGAAAAAACTCTTCAACTTGGACAGCCTAGAAGAGAGTGAGCAGAAGGTGAGAAAGGGGGCTTGACGGCTCCTCCTGGTCTGTGTGGGTTTAGGCCCGTTTCTTATTCTTTGTGGCTTCATTCCACCTGCCACCTGCTGGAGTTGTGAAGATGTCCCCCTCCTGCCGCCCTGCCCTGCGTGTGGCCTCTGAAGGGTAGCCCGGCCTTTGCTGGGGAGGAAGGAAGCCCTCAGAAGGCGCTGGATAATGGGCCAACCAGAAACCAGGGCTGCTAAGGAATCCTACTTACATTCTTGTTCTCTCTCTCTCCCTCTCTCCCTCTAGCGCAACAACGAAAACCACTCACTCATCAGGTGAGAGGATTTCTGCCCAGCTGGCCCCAGAACCAGCTGTGTCATGTGTCACAGGGGAGGGCGTGTCACAATGACCTCAGCAACTGAGCAGCCAGGGGTATTGTTACTGTGACGTGGCCTTATTCTGGGCTTGGCCTTTCATCCATGTCCATCCCCTGGCTATTCCATGCGTGTTTCTTTGGATTCAGGCTAGAGCAGCACCTGTGCTTTCTAGGAATAGCCTCGTGTCTGTCTGTCTTACCATATCCATGGTGCCCCCAACACACTGCTCATAAGGGACACAGGTCCCGTCTCTTCTGGCAATGCACACAGAGGTCCAATGCATGCCAGTGCGCCCACCCACCCCCACCACACCATGTGCCATGACGTGAACTGCACCTCTTATTGCTGGGACCTGGGATCAGACGTATAGTAGTGGATGAGGGAGAGCCCAGATTGGCTTGCAGTGCCTTCAGCCTGCCAGGACTGGGCTGGTGCAATGTCCCAGCATTTGAATCTATACTGTCAGGGCATCATGGGGTAAGAAAGTTGATCTGAGGGGGTGAGAAGAAGAGCCAGACTGTCTGAAAGCTGGTTTAGCCTCTTTCCAGAATGTGGCTTTGGCAAGGTTGCCCCTGATGAAGCAGCTCTTGCTTCTGAAATGGATTCGATTCAAGAAACAATGTTTGTCATAGCCGCCTTTGAGCATACACTCTCTTTTTGTATTGTGGCCTGGTTTGGAACTTCCGTGTTGGGGGGTGTGTGTGTGTGTGTGTTGTATTGTATTGTATGCTGTATAATGCTGGTTTTGTATCAGCTACACCGGCTTCCAGTTTGTTTCCAAGCTCAGCCTGTGGTTCTGCTTCATATCTATAAAGCCCTCAGTGGTTTGCAGCTGATATTTGCAATATCTCCTCCTGTATGAATTTATAATCTCCATAGAATCATAGAATAGTAGAGTTGGAAGGGGCCTATAAGGCCATTGAGACCAACCCCCATCTCAATGCAGGAATCCACCCTAAAGCATACTTGACAGATGGTTATCCAGCTGCCTCTTGAAGGCCTCTTGTCTTGTGTGGGAGAGCCCACAACCTCCCTAGTGCCTACACTACACTACTGCTTTAAAGTGCTATAAAACTGTTATAAAGCGCTTTAAAGCAATAGTGTAGATCCGGCCTAGGTCACTGGTTCCATTGTCGTACTGATCCTGGCCCTTCTCTGTTCGACAACCTTTTAAGTATTTGAAAAGTGCTGTCATGTCTTCCCTCAATGTTGTCTCTCTTCATAGGGCTTTGTTTCCAGACCCCTGATCATCCTGGTTGCCCTCCTCTGAACACGCTCCAGCTTGTCTGCATCCTTCTTGAAGTGTGGTGACAGAACTGGACGCAATACTCAAGATGAGGCCTAACCAGGGCCGAATAGAGAGGATCCAGTACCTCATGCAATTTGGAAGCTATACTTCTCTTAATGCAGCCCAAAGTAGCATTTGCTTTTTTTGCAGCCACATCACACTGTTGGCTCATATTCAGCTTGTGATTTACAACAATCCCAAGACCCATTTCGTTTGTAGCATTGCTGAGCCAAGTACCCCCATCTTGTAACTGTGCATTTGGTTTCTATTTCCTCGATGTAGAACTTGGCATTTATCCCTATTGAATTTCATTCTGTTGTTTTCAGCCCAGCACACCAGCCTATCAAGATCACTTTGAGGTTTGTTTCTGTCTTCCAGGGTATTAGCTATTCATCCCACCCAATTTTGTATCATCTGCAAATTTGATAAGCGTTCCCTGCACCTCCTCGTCCAAACAATTAATAAAAAGTTGAAGAGCACTGGACCCAGGACTGAGCCCTGCGGTTCCCCACTCGTTCCCTCCCCCCAGTTTGAGAAGGAACCGTTGATCAGCACTCTTTGAGTCCGATTCTGTAACCAACTGTGAATCCACCTAATGGTTGTTCCACCTAGCCCACTTTTAGCTACTTTGTTAATCAGAATATCATGGGGCACTTTGTCAAAAGCTTTGCTGAAGTCAAGATACATTACGTCCACAGCATTCCCACAGTCCACAGGGGAGGTTACCCGATCAAAAAATGAGATCAAATTAGTCTGGCCGGATTTGTTCCTGACAAATCCATGTTGGCTTCTAGTAATCGTCAAAATGAAGGAGGGGAAAAAACCACTATGTGAATCCAATGAAAAAGAAGAGATAGTCGCTAGTGTTTTCTCTCTTTTTCTCTTGTCCTCCTATATTCCCTTCCCTCTTCTCCTTTTTTGTTTTCTTTTTGCATATTTTAATGTTGTTAATGTGCATACAATTTATGACAAAAATTCAATGTAAGTATTGTATGTGCTGATAAAAAAGTTTTTCGTTAATTTGTAGCTCCTGAAGAAGGATCGGGAGATCCGAAACGTCGAGCATTTTATACATTGTCCTTTTACAACAATACAATTTTTCAAGATTGAAGATATATGTAGCCAAAAGTAAAAACCTTTTTCTATTTTCCAACACTAGGGACTATCTCTTCTTTTTCATTGGCTTCTAGTAAACACTGCATTGTTTTCAAGGTGCTTACAGACTGACTTCTTTATAATTTGCTCCAAAATTTTCCCAGGGATGGATGTCAGACTGACTGGTCTGTAGTTCCCAGTCATCCAGCACCTCACCCGTCTTCCATGATTTTGCGAAGGTAATAGACAGAAGGCCTGGATCGACGCCCAGGTTGGGAGATTGAGATTTCTGCATGCAGCAGCTGGTGGCAGGTGTTGTGATGCAACGGGCAGCAGCTAGGTGGGCACAGAAGCTGGCGGTCGTGCAGCGGCCAGGCAGCAGGTGGGCTGCCTGGTCTGGTCTGGCCCGTCCGAGGATTTTGGTTCCATTCAGAGCAGGCAGAACTTCATATGCAGCAATCCGAGGGAACGCTTTCCCAACACAGTTAGTTGTTTTTAGCCGTCCTCTTTGGTATTTGGTTTGGCTCGTTTGCTTGAGTTATTTGCGCCTACTTGCTCTGTAGTACTAAGGAAGAAGTGGGTCTCTAGTCATTCATTTTTAATAGTACGGTAATTCATTTTTTTAATGAAGCATTTTGATCCATAGACCTTCCTCTCCAATTGGCTTTGATATAATTGGCATGACGTAAGTTTGTAACACTTGCTGATCATTGTTCATCCTTCTCTGTTTGGGGCTCTTGGGAAGGCGTTGCAGGAGTGGGGAAGGGATACAGGGAGACCCCATACTCCCACTCCTTGTAATGTTTGTTCTTTTTAAAACGTTCTGGGTAAGGTCTGGTTTCCACTAGGGCTGTGCAATCCCTCTCCAAACCGCTTTGGATCCCGGCTCAATCCGGACCTCCCCCGAATCGATATTCGGCCCCCATTTTGTTCCCCGTCACTTCTCTGCCCGTGTTTTTGTTCCTCAGTTACTTCCTCTAAAGAACGAGCACGAGGCCCATGGAGTCCGATGCTCTAATGGCGCTGCTTCTCGTGCCCACAGCAGGAGAGAGCAGTGATTCCGAGTTTAAAAAAACATCATACTTCAGAGGTGTCGTTGTTTTTTGTTGCGCCAGGAAGGCCAGAAGGGGCAGGAGGCCTATATGTACATTTGGAGTTAACAGTCAAAGCTCCATCACACCGGGGGTTAACACGCTCCCTACCGTCGCTTCTCTGAAGGTGTTTTTGTTCCTCAGTTACTTCCTCTTTTCAAAAGAGGAAGTGCCTAACGAGCACGAGGCCCATGGAGTCCGCTGCTCTAATGGCGCTGCTTCTCCTGCACACAGCAGGAGAGAGCAGCGATTCCGTGTTCAAAAATACATCATTCTTTGTGGAGAGCTTTTTGTCAAGCAAGGAAAGCCAGAAGGAGCGGGAGGCGCACGGGAGGCAGACGACGTCATGTGAGGGACCTGAGCACACTCCGTGAGTGCCCAGGAACGAGCGTGCAATAAAACGCTCATCGGATGGAGCTTTGAGCGTGCCTGACATAAGTATGCCAATAGTTGCTGCCCTAGGATTTCATGTGGCAGAAAATCCTTAAAGAATCTGTACTGCTCAGAACTTCACCAAACCAATGGAAGGTGCAGCTCAACAAATCTGAATAAAGTACATCATCAGTTTTTACCCATTTTATTTTATTTATTGATTATTGCATTTATATCCACCTTTTTTCCTCCAAGGAACCCAAGGCGGTGTACATAATCCTCTCCATTTTATCCTCACAACAACCCTGTAAGGTGGGTTGGGCTGAGAGTCTGTGACTGGCCCAAAGTCACCCAGTGGGTTTCCATGGCTGAGTGGGGACTAGAACCCAGATCTCTTGACTCCCAGTCCAACACTTTAGCCACTACACCACACTGGCTCTCTTGAAAAAAGACATATGATGTGCCATCTTGCAAACTGGAGAAAAATGGGTCAATGATGCTCAACTTGTCCCTTACTCAGTACAAATGGCTCTGGGGAAAAACATTATTATTTTTTTATCAATGATGTGAAGAAACTACTTCAGCGCCAGAACAGCATGTGTGTCTTTGTGTGTGTGTTTGTGTTTGTCTGGGCAAGAGAGCCTCGTTTCTACAACTTCCAACTAGGCATGTGCTCTGCTCCGATTAGAAGCGTAGAAGCAGGGGTGAATTGGCCTGCTCCGCCTTGCCCAGAGGCGGAGTAGAAGCAGACCGGCACCCCGTAGAAGCACGGTGAAGAGAAGCGGCCATACGCGGAGCGCTTCTCTTTTCGCGGACCGATCCGATTGCCATTTTGAAACATTTCGCCCATAGGATTGCATTGCGGAAAAGAAAGGGCGATAACTGTGTTGTTTTTGAACCTATCTTTCTGAAAATTCTTGTGCTTAGAGAGTTGTGGATGGGGGTCATTTTGAGCCTAATCTCAGCTCTCTGCGTGGTGCGGTTCGTGTGCTAGAATTTTTAAAATGTAGGGTAAAGGCGGGAAAAAGGTTACCTGTTTCGATTGCTGAGGGGCAGAGTCAACTCCTGGTCATGATCACATGATCCCAAAGTTGGAGGAGGGGGTAGGCAAAACGGGTAACTTGGGATTCTGGGAACTTCTCTTTCTTAGTCTGAACGGACTTTTCACAGTGTTTTTTAAAACAGTAGCCCCACCAAATGCACAAACACAACCTGAAATCATATACTAAGCCAATAATAAGAGAGCCCTGCTACCCACCCTAACTTTGGGGAACAACTGAAAAGATGTGGTGCAAGGGGATGAGCTCCCCTAGGGCATGCCATGTGGACGTGCCCCCTCTCTCTCCTGTACTTGGAGGGCTATCAGAGCCCTCCAAAGAGTAAAGCAATGCCTATCATGAGTTGAAGTGAGAGCTTTACTCCTTAGTAGAGCTCTCGTGGTGGAGCAACGGCTTTCATGAGTTGAACTGACAGCGTTGCTTCTTAAAAGACTGGTCACTAGGACCGGCAGCTGCTTCCCCCTCCCCTGGGCACGTCCCCCTCTTACTGGTAAAAGACAAATATAGCCTTTTTAAAAAGGTTCTTCTTGTTGTTTATTCAGCAACACTGCTGCTTTTAATTCCACCCTTCCTTCGTTTATTTATTTATTTATTCCATTTTATATGCATTACTGGCTTATCCTTGGCTCACTTCCTTATGCCCCCAGAAATGTCTGCTGCCTGCCTGCCTTCCCTCCCTCCTCCCCTGCCTGCCTCGCAGGGATGTTGTGTGTGTCTGGCTTTGACTCAAGGGAGAAGTCCTTCCTGCGCTCAATTAGACTTTTGGAAGTTCCAAATCCATTTTTCAAGTGTGGAAGAAGATTCATAGGTTTATCTCTACTCCCCAATTCATGGCATGTTGGGATTTCCTTTGAAATGGCCCCATTGAGATGTCTGCAGGTTTAAGCCCTGCCAAAAAACAGGGGATGATGGGATTGCCTTGTACCTTGGCATGATTGTGGGTCTAGATGGCATCTGTGAGTGTGCTCACTTCCCATTTTTTTATCTGTCCAAATGTCAGGGAACAGTCCACGTATGCAAATGGGGTGCCCAATTTTCATAAATTCCCCAAAAATCAGGGAATGATGGGACTGCCTTGGGTCTGGGCATGCGTGTGTATCCCTGGATAAGCTATCATGGTGGCAAGTTTGAGTTTTTTAACATGCACATTGACGGAGCTATCGAAAGGGGTGTGAATGGGGTGCCCGATTTTCATAAATTCCCCAAAAATCAGGGGATGATGGGACTGCCTTGAGTCTGGGCATGCATATGTATCCCTGGATAAGCTATCATGGTGGCGAGTTTGAGGTTTTTCACATGCACATTGACGGAGCTATCGAAAGGGGTGTGAATGGGGTGCCCGATTTTCATAAATTCCCCAAAAATCAGGGAATGATGGGACTGCCTTGAGTCTGGGCGTGCTTGTGTATCACTGGATAAGCTATCATGGTGGTGAGTTTGAGGTTTTTCACTTGCACATTGACGGAGCTATCGAAAGGGGTGTGAATGGGGTGCCCGATTTTCATAAATTCCCCAAAAATCAGGGGATGATGGGATTGCCTTGAGTCTTGGCGTGCGTGTGTATACCTCCATGAGGTGTCATGGTGCCAAACTTGAGGTTTCTAAATTTAACAGAAAAAAAGTTGTAAGCTTAATGCAAGCCTCTGGGGGGGGGGGGAAACGGAGCTCCGATCCGGATCCGGAGCTCCGCAGCGGAGTGGACATGGGTGGAGCGGGGGCGGAGCGAAGTGGCCCGATCTGCAAATCATGGATCTGGAAGAGAAGCGGAGCGGGGGGTCCGTGCATACCCCTACTTCCAACTCTCTGGAGACTTTTTGTCTGCCTCTATTCAAGCCACTATCTCTTAGCCTAACCTACTTCATAGGTTTGTTGTAAGCCTAAAGCTAGGGTGACCAAATTTTGGAAACCAAAAAGGAGGACATGTCCGGCCGCAGGGTGTGTGTCCAGCTCCAAGAGGGGGTGTCCACCCAAACATAGCTTTGGTCACACGTCTGATTTTACAGCAGACAATTAAGACAAACCTGTTCTACATAACATCTTAATGTTAAAATCCCTTGGAGGTCCCATTGAACTCTATGTTCTTACTTCTGAGTAGGCATTTTCACCTTAAAAGAAATGTGGAATTTTTTTATTTTTTTATTTATTTATTTATTTATTACATTTTTAAAACTATGAAGAGCATAAAAACAACCAACAAATTTAAAACACAAATACAAAATACAATATGAAAAGCACAACCAGAATAAAACCACACAGCAAAAATTAATATAGGTTAAAACATGAGATTAAAACAGCAAAGTTTAATTTTAAGTTAAATTGGGTGTTAAAATGCTGAGAAAATAAAAAGGTCTTCAGCTGGCGACGGAAAGAAAACAATGTAGGTGCCAAGCGAACCTCTCTGGGGAGCTCATTCCACAACCGGGGTGCCACAGCAGAGAAAGCCCTCCTCCTAGTAGCCACCTGCCTCACTTCCTTCGGCAGGGGCTCACGGAGAAAGACCCCTGTGGATGATCTTAAGGTCCGGGCAGGCACATATGGGAGGAGGCGTTCCTTCAAATAGCCTGCCCCCAAACCGTTTAGGGCTTTAAATGTTAATTCCAGCACTTTGAATCAGGCCCGGACCTGGACTGGCAGCCAATGAAGTTGTAGAAGGACTGCACCCTCCTTGCTAGCAGCACCCTCATTTTTAAAGATAAAGATTGGCACAGTGATAGCTCTTAAGGAGGGCTTTGAGCATGCCCAATTTAAATCCGATTGAATCATCTCTTGATTTTAGTGGATTTTAAAAAATGGAAATTAAACAAATGCTTCCATCTACATAAATTTTAAAGATAATGTGTTCCAAATTGGCACAGTGACAGCTCTGAAGGATAGCTTTCAGCATACCACATCTGAATCAGATTGGGCCATCCCTTGATTTTTTATATCCCCCCTTAAATTCTTTTCCTGTTTTCCACCAGTGTGAAGGATTGCTCTTCTGTTCCTCTGATCAAGCGAAGCGGTGCATCTTCAAGTTCATAAATTACAGATCTGCTGGTTCCCTTACTCAAAAGTAAATCCCATTGATTTCAACTGCTAAAGTCACATGCAGGCTTACCTTTGAGTAAACCCCATTGAACAGATAGAGTCTGAGTAAACACATATTCTAGTTCTAGAGATCCACAGAAAGCGTGTGTGTGTGTGTGTGTGTGTGTGTGTGCACGCGTTTGACAGATGTAGATATGTAAAATTTCCAGAAATTTTGAAGCCATGGGAAAAAAAATGTTTTTCTTCCGGGGTGGGTGGGGTTTCGGGGGGAAATAGAAATTTTCAGAAAAACTGAAATAATGCAATATTAGCGCTTTTTACAGATTGAAAGTCACTTTGTTACTTTAAGAACATAAAATATAATTATGTCCAAGTTGGTTTGGCATAAAATTATTACATTTGGTATATTAAAATACAGTGTATTCAAACAATTATTACAAACTGAATTTCCTTTCCTTTCCTTTTTTTTACCTTTTTGGTAACAAAAGCTCCTGAACTGTTAGGATCACTTGAACTATAAGGAATCTCTTTGGTTTTGCCAGTTTATGAGGAGCAGGCAAAAAACAATTTAAAACAACAACAGAGGAAACCATCAACATTAGTAACAAAGAAAATTATTTACGTCTCCGCTAGTCCCCCACAGTGTCAAGCGGACATAAAGCCCCCATTCCCATAAAAAGAACTGAGAAAAAGGTGGGGGACCAAGATTCAATGAATATGCATGAAATTTAATCAGACTCATTTCCTGAACTATAGCTATCACTATCCGTTCTAGTTTCTGCTTCAGTGGCAGCGTTGCCCCCTAGAGGCAGAAATGCATCTTGCTCTTACATTTGAGAGTTGTAGTCTCAGTTTGCAACCTAGGACTTGCTTGTCCTTGGTACACAGAAATTGTAATAATCTAACACTGTACATAGTTTTTAGAAATCATTTGGAGAAGTAAACATCTGAACACATTGTCTTAAACATTTTATTCGTCATGCTAAAATAAAACATCCCTATAATCCATTTTTCTTCATTTTTTTTCATTTTCTCAATTTTTTGGAAAAACAAAACAAAAAAAGGCTTCGTGAATAACGGAAAAAACCTATTTTTTTCCTGAATTTTTCTGGGTTTTTTCTCAGGCCTTCACATCTCTAGACAAATGGCGCATGTATAAGAAGGGCACCATGCAAGGCAGGTGCAGGAAGGAGGCGAGGGGAACCGGGTTTGCCTGGTGCCCTTTCCACAACTCTTGGACACCAGCTGTATCTGCAGTTGGCTGAGGGTAGCAATCCCAGGAGGGCTTTTCTTATTCCAGGTGCCCCCGCTCTGTTTTGCATCAAGGGGAGGTGGAGAGGCAACCTCGAGTCAGTGGGGAAGCAAGAGCCCCGTGTCTCTTTCCATCCAGGTGGACACTTTACTGAAGTGGGATTCTCTCTCTCTCTCTCCTCACCACTTTCTTTCTTTCTTTCTTTCTTTCTTTCTTTCTTTCTTTCTTTCTTTCTTTCTACCAGCTTGATCCCAGGCAGTGTTCAGTGCTCCTAACTGGGGGCGGATCTACACTACTGTTTTAAAGCGCTTTATAACAGTTTTGACGACGGTATATGGAGTGTGTCCTGGGACCCAACAGTTGTCAAAACTGTTATAAAGTGCTTTAAAGCAGTAGTGTAGATCCTACCCAGGACTTACTTCCAAGTAAAGATGTGTAGGAGGGCGCTTAATGACATACAGGGGATATCCATGAAACTACTTAGGGTAGAGAAGTTTTTGTTTTTCCCAAATCTGTTCAGCAACAAGGGAAGCTACTGCTGAGGAAAAAGCAGAGCAACACCCTAGTAGTCCCATGTCCATAACAGTCAGTCCAGGGTGGGGGGAGTTGTCCAAACACCAACAACAAATAAAGTGTAGGGGAGGAATGAAGGAGATCCACAGGCGGATGCAATCGCCTATTTGCAGGTGTGCAGGGGAGGAGAGGTGTAAGGATGCATGAACCCTAAAAGCACACAGGTGTAAGAGATCAGGGCTTCACATGCTATAGAAATGAAGGGGGATAATACGGGGCAAAAGTGTAGGTGTGATGGAGCTTTCAAACATTTGAACAAAACAGTCTTTAAAGCCCATCTCAGGCTAGGCAAAAGTGGGACCAACCTGACCTCTCCTATAGAAAGTTCCAAAATTGGGTGCTGCTGCAGAAAAGGCCCCATGCCGTGACTCCACTAACCTAGGCTCACCCTAGGGGTGGACATATGGGAGGACCTCGAAAGAAGATTATAAATTCATAGAGGAGGAGATGTTTCAAATATCAGCCCCAAACCACTGAGGGCTTTGCAGGTGCGAAGCAGAACCACAGGCTGAGCTTGGAAACAAACTGGAAGCCAGAGGGGTTGATACAAAACCAACGTTATACAGTCTACAACACACACACGTACACCAACACGGAAGCACCAAACCAGGCCACAATACAAAAAGAGAGTGTATGCTCAAAGGTGGCTATGAAAAACATTGTTTATTGAATCTAATACATTTCAGAAGCAAGAGCTGCTTCATCAGGAGCAACCTTGTCAAACCCACATTCTGGAAAAGAGGGTAAAGTAGCTTTCGGACAGTCTGGCTCTCTTTCTTACACCATCACATCTTCTTACACCATGATACCCAGTTGAGATATTACATCCCTCCAGTCCTGGTGGGCTGAAGGCACCGTATGCCAATCTGGGCTTTCCCTCAACTACTACTGTACGTCTGATCCCAGGTCCCAGCAACGAGAGGGGCAATTCATGTTGTGGCATATTGCGGTGGGTGTAGGTGTGCACTGGAATGTATTTGATTACATTGCCAAAGTGACAGGTCCTATGACCTTTGTATGTATGCTGAGACACCATGGTTATGGGGGGGGGGACACCAGACACAAGGCGATTCATAAAAAGAACAAGTGCATATCTAGCCTGAAGCAAAAGAAACACACAGGTGCCAGATTGGCAGAAATCCTTTCACATGTCTAGTGGATGGAATCTTTCCTTGACTGGCACATAGGAAGGGGGAGAAAAAATGAGAATGTAAGTACAATTTCTTAGCAGATCTGATTTCTGTTTGACTATTATCCAGTGCCTTCCAAGGGATTCCTTCCTCCCCAGCAAAGGCAGGGCGATCCTTTAGAGACCACACGCAGGGCAGGTTAAAACACTTCAGTTTAACTTGGAGAGCGATGAGAGGGGAACATTTCAGAACTCCAGCCATTTGCATGGGGCAGGAAACAAATGAGAATAAGGGAATCCACAGCCTCACAGAAGAAATGGGCCTAAACTCAGTTCTTCTGTGCCAATTCCTGATACAGATCAAGAGCTGGCAAGCCCCATTTCTCATCTTCTGCTCACTCTCTTCCAGGCTATCCAAGAGGGAATCTACACGTCGTACTGAAGGCGCTTGCATGCGCCTCCAGTACGCCCCCCAAACGAGGGTGTAGACAGAGAAAGAAGAGGAGGAGGAAGAGGTGGTGGAGGCGGCAGCTGGGGAACCGGCCGCGTCCTTGCCGCCGCCTCCTGCTGGATGAATAGCGGAGCTCTCCGACCCGGGTGGCTCTTACCCCGGCAGCAGGAGGCCGCCGGCGACAGTGGCAAGGACGCGGCTGGTTCCCCAGCCTCCTCCTCCTCCGCCTCTTCCTCCGTCTCTTCTTTCGCCGCCGCCACCTCCCCGCTGGCCTCCTGCTGCCGGGGTAAGAGCCACCCGGGTCGGAGAGCTCAGCTTCCGCTTCCGCCGAGCTTTCTGACCTGGGTGGCTCTTACAACGGCAGCAGGAGGCCAGCAGGGAGGCGACGGCAGCGGCGGCAAGGACACGGCCGGTTCCCCAGCCGCCGCCTCCACCGCCTCTTCCTCCGTCTCTTCTTTCACCGTCTACACCCTCGTTTGGAGTACGCACTGGAGGCACACGCAAGCGCCTTCAGTACGACATGTAGATTCCCTCCAGGTTGCAGAAAATGATTCATTGCAAAAGGAGAAACAGGGCGGGTGCATCCGGGAGAAGAGGGAAGCAGCCAAA
Organism: Elgaria multicarinata webbii; assembly: GCF_023053635.1. NCBI lineage: Eukaryota > Metazoa > Chordata > Lepidosauria > Squamata > Anguidae > Elgaria > Elgaria multicarinata. The sequence continues at coordinate 22,898,117 of NC_086172.1, forward strand.
AACCTGGGGCAGTCACCTCCTTTGGTGAGTCTTGCTCATTATGTCTCCATGGTCTCTGTGTCGCCTCTCCCCTGACAGAGTCAAGATCCTCCAATGAAGTTCAGCTCGTCCCCAATTCATCCACCCTGGACCTCAGCTGTGGGGAGGTCTCATCCTCCATTTATAGTGCAGACATCTCAAATGCGGATGAAGAGGGTAAGGAACAAAAGAACCCTTCAGCACAGGGGTTTCCCTCACAGGTTTCAACCAAACTGCAGGTTTGGAAGCAGCAGTTTCCCACCACTTTGGGGAACTCAATTGCTAGCCCCAAGCCAGTGCAGCCCCTCCTCCCAATCCTACGAGCGGATGTATCCAGTGCGGGTGAATAGGATAAGAAAGACTTCAACACAGAGGCCTCCCTCACATCTTTCTTCTGCATCAGGTGGGAGCTGCCTTACATTTTGATATTAAGTCAGCGGTACTAAATGTACCACTGAATGCCACCTAAAATCCAGCGATACCTGTCCCCACGGCAAGAGCCTATTGCAGTGGTATGCAAGTGGAGGCCGCGGGCACCAATGCCCCGCAATCCACTCCTGATTACCAAAGCCTTTTTCTTTTTGTTGCTGTAAGATATCCTTGGTGATCTACAGCAGATTACCCAGAAGTCCTACTAAATATAGAATATGCATTTGGCCTATCCCTCTTGTAATGTATGTGAGCCAGATCACCCAAGTGATCACTGGTCAAACTATCTTATGCAAGTTTATGCATCTGATCAGTCTTTTCCTGATCCCATGCTCATATGCGGCATATCCGGGAAAGTTGGGAATCATGGGAGATCAATGACACGTGGCAGGAAAGAGCTGAGAACACATGAAGCCATAGAGAGCCTCGCAAATGAAATGGCCTAAACTTAGTCTGGAAACACAGGTCCGGGGAGCCGGCAAGCCCCATTTCTCACCTTCCCCTTAGGCCGTAGCTAGACCTCAGGTTTATCCCAGGATCATCCCGGGTTTGTCCCTTCCTGAGCACTAGATGCCCTGTGTGGCACTTAGATGAACAGGTTTGACCCCAGGACAATCCTGGGATAAACCTGAGGTCTAGCTACGGCCTTACTCTCTTCTAGGCTCTCCAAGTTTTAGAGGATATTGCGTTTCAACCTCTCATCACAACTATTTCTTATGTCCAATGTTGTGATGTTGTGAAGTCTCCCTTTTCTTTTCTTCCACAGATGGGATGTTCTGTTGGAAGACCTTGACTGTGAAGAGATGGAAACATCTTGGCACGTGTTTCTTTCCTTCACTCTCTGTATGTGTGTGTTCCTCTCTTCTGCAGAGCTGCTGTTTTCACAACCTATAACAGAGCGAGGAGAAGAGGTTAAACGGAGCGTGCCATTTCATTATATTGATTCTGCTGTTGGAGTTGTTGTTGTTACATATTGTTGTTTCCCTTTTATACTTACAAATGTTTGGGGAGGGGACAATGAAATTAGGTCAAATGTGGTGGTGTCATTAAGACGCCTTCTCCTTTCTTCCACAGATGGGATTTCCTGCTGCAAGATCTTGACTATGTAGAGATCGTCAACTTCTTTGCATGTCTTTCTTTCCTTCTTTCTGTCTTCCTTCCTTTCTCTTTCTTTCTGCAGCTTTCACAACCTATAACAGAGTGAGGAGAAGATGTTAAATGGGGCTTGTCAGGTCCTCATAGTCTGCGTGCCATTTCATTGGTGAGGTTTTATATTGATGCATTGATTGTTGTTGTGTTTTAATTAAATATGGAATGTTAAATATTGTTGGCTTTCTTCATACTTACAGATGCTTGGGAAGGAACAATGGACTTGAGTAAACCTAGGGCTCATCTACACCAAGCAGGATATTCCACTATGAAAGTAGTATGAAAGCGGTCTATAAAAGGCAGGAGCCACACTACTGCTTTATAGTGGTATTGAAGTGCACTGACAACTGTTACGCCCATTGACACCTACCATATACCACTTTCATACTGCTTTCATAGTGTTATATCCTGCTTGGTGTAGATGCATCATGGGCCCCAACGCTTGACAGTGCACTTCAATACTGCTACAACACAGTAGTGTGGCTCCTACCTTTTATATACTGCTTTCATACCACTTTCATAATGGAATATCCTGCTTGATGAGCCCCTAAATTAAAAAGTCTAGCTATACACCAAGATTTTTTTTAAAAAACAACAAAATAAACCAACCAATAAAACCTTGATACCCCATTTCTTCGATTCTAAGACGCACTTCCCCCCCCCCCATATAAACATCTCTAAAAATGGGGTGTGTCTTAGAATCACGGGTGTGTCTTAGGGTGGTTTTTTTCCCCTGCTGGTGGTACTGAAATTAGTGTGCGTCTTACAATCGATGGCGTCTTACAATCGAAGAAATACGGTAATAACCCCTTTAAAGGCAGAGCAAACTAACGGACAGAAAGACACTAAACTGTATGGGCAAATAAAAGAAAGGTGTAACGTTTCTGGTTGTTGTCTTTATAACTAGGATGTCACTGTAGAGACAAACAGATTCAGTATTTGGCATTCTTTACTTAACTTAAGAATGTTTGGTGAATAATGCCATGAAGAAAATAATTAACAGAACAACCAACCAAAGATGTTCAACTCTGAGTTCACTGTGAAGAAGAGTTAACCGTGCCGCTTATCCCAGTTCTCTAGTCCCTGGTTGACTGACGCTGGGTGGAGGTGCCCTCTTCGTTGCACTGCAGGCCGTCTCCACCAGACGCTGCTGGTTGCTGGTTTCTGGTTTCCTCTGTCGGTTTCTCCCCTTTCTGCCTCCATTCCATGCCCCTCCCACTGCACACCAAACACATTCCAAGGCCGTTGGAGGCAGGAATAATAATAATAATAATAATAATAATAATAATAATAATAATAATAATAATTTGCATTTTTATACCGCCCAATCGCCGAAGCTCTCTGTTGAAGAACAGTTAAAGCTGCAGGAGCTATACTAGAGTGGCCAGATACAAAAGAGGGCAGGGCTCCTGCAGCTTTAACTGTTGTGATGAGGGGATTTTGCCAGGTGCTGCATGCATACAAATGGCACCTCCTGAAATCTCCTTTTCTATGCCACTGTTAAAGATACAAGAGCCCTGTCCTCCTTTCCATATGGTCACCCTATTAAAACTCCACATGTCTATCAAATATAAGGAGTGTATGCCTTTAAAAAAGCTAGATGGAAGGATATTGGTAGATTCCTTTGACTTGGGTTTTTTTTTCCCTGTCTCGAGCAGCATTTACTACTCCATTGAAATCACCTCCGAATATCACTTCACCTTCAACAAACTCTTAAGATTACCTCAAAAACCTCATGAAAGAATAAACCTTGTTTCTAATTAGGTGCATATAAGTTCATCAGTGTTATCACACCAGCGATTTCTCGCACACTCCCCATGCCTGGTATGCACTTTTGCAGCTCGATACCTTACCCACATGACGTCGTCCACGTCCTGCACAAACTTCAGCTCTTATCCTCCATGTTTCATTCCTTTTTGGAACACAGGAAGACTGGATTATGTTCCTTCCCTGTGAAATCAATGCTCTCCTCCCTCCCTCCCATGTCTTTCTGTGGTTGCCTTCTATCCACCATCCCGTTCTTTGTTGGGGGCGCATATGTCTAAGGTCGGCCTCACTAATAAAAGAGGAGGGCAGAGCTGTGAAGGGGAAGGGAGTGAGGTCCCATTGAACTCTTCTATGTTCTTACTCCTGAGTAGGCCTATTCACCTTAAAAGAAATGTGGAAAATGCAGCCTTTTTGCCCTCATTTTTAGAGACAAAGAGATCAGAATTGGCACAGTGATAGGTCTTAAGGAGGGCTTTCAGCATGCCAAGTTTGAATCAGATTGGGTCATCCTTTGATTTTTTAATGATTTTGTTTAATTTCCCTCTCTTAAACCCTTTTCCTGGTAGTCCACAAGTCCGGAGGATTGAAGGATTGATCTTCTATTGCTTTGATCATACGAAGCGGTGCATCTTCAAGTTCATAAAATAGAGATCTGCTGGTTCCCTTACTCAAAAGTAAATCCCATTGATTTCAACTGCATTTACATCCCAGTCATACTAAAATCATATGCAAGCTTACCTTTTAAACCCCATTGAACAGAGAGAGACTTTCTTCTGAGTAAACACATAGAAGTGATTTTAAATCGTGTGGTCACTCAGCTTTTTTCTTTTCTTTTTTTAAAGTCCATAACAGCAAACTGGAAAGAAGTGCTCTGCAGCCCCATGCTTACTTCTGAGGTCTTACTTCTGTTTATTCAGAAGTCTCTCTCTGTGTTCAACGGAGTTTACTCAAAGGTCAGCATGCATCTGATTTTCGTATGTTCACATTCTAAAACCTCCAGGTAGGGTGAGGGGAACGGGCGTAGCCTAGGCAACAGGGAATAACCACGAAAGTACGTAGGAGAGAGACAGAGTTTTCCCCCCGAAGTGAATTCAGTAACAAGAGAAGCTACTTTCTAGAAAAAGCAGGGCAGGACCAGGTGGGCCCCATGTCGCTTACTAGGGAGGGCGAGGTGTCCAACTACCACCAACCAATGAACTGTAGGGGGAGGTACAAAGGAGATCTGGGGGAGGGGGAGGTGCATCTCATTGGAACAACACCGATACGCTGGTGCGCAGGAGAGGAGAAGTGTAAAGATGGATGAAACGTAAAGGCCCAAAGGCGTAAGTTGATCAGGCTTTCACACGCTATGGAAACGAGGGTGGATAATTCGAGGGCAAACGAGCAGGTGTGATGGAGCTCTAGATCTCCCTTCTACAGCTTTCTTTTGGTCAGTTGCTTCAAAAGGATTGTTCCATGTCATACAAATTGCCACTCCTTTAGTTTTCGTGGATGCACAGGCAGCATTAATGTTCCCAGCACCTAATTGACTGAATATGTCCTAAATGTTCCCAACACCTCATTTTTAAGACAGGAGAAGAAAATTATATTAAGGCACAGCATGAAAAATATCTAGGTCAATTAGGTGGCGTTACTATCTTTTCAGTCCCCCGCCAGCCCTTCCTTGTATTCGCCCATGTGGTTCAAGTGTGGTTCTGTTGGTAAGCCTGCTCTGTTGCTTCAGGTGCCTTTAAACGGATTATTATGGAGGCTTTTATTTACAGGTTCCAGGTGTGTGTGTGTGTGTGTGTGTGTGCATTCATGCTTGTGTGTGTGTGTGTTTGGTGTAAATTGAGTTTTTTAAAACGGAAGTAGACCCAAGTACATTGTTCCCTCCCCATGCATCTGTAAGGATGAAAGACAACCAAAAAAGAGTTAACATTGAACAAATATTTAATAATAATGATAATAATGATGATGATAACAAATGAAAGCCAGCAAATGAAAAGGCTGTCCATAGGAAGAGGAAAGCCAAGGTGAACCCGGGAGGAGGTGGAGGAAGCAGCGAGCAAGGCGGAGCTGGTGCGGCTGGTCCAAGGGCTGGTCGCAGGCGCTGGCGTTTCGGGTCGTGCTGGAGAGGAAGCAGCGTACGGCCCAGGCTGGAGGAGGAGGTTCAGGATGCACCAGCACAGCTTCCCAAAAAGAAGTGGTTCTTCCTCTGCAGAGGGGAAAAGTCTGTCGTGGTGGAAAATGAGCCCAAGGAGACAAAAAGAGAGAGGAAAAAGATAGAATGGAAAAGAAAGGATGAAAGAGAGAAAGGCAAAGGGAGAGAGAGAGAAGGAAGGAAGGAAAGAAAGAAGGAGGGATGTGCCAAGATGTTTCAGATCCTGTAAGAGTCAAGATCCTCCACCAGGAGATCATCACCTGTAAGGCAGAAAGGAGAAGGGGGATCTTAATGGTAGCAGAACATTAGACTTCCGAAATGGTTGGGAGGAGGGGGGTCACTGGCTTGGGGCTAGCAATCGAGCTCCCAAAGGAGGTGGGAACTGCTGCTTCCAAGCCTGTGGGTTGTGGTCGGGGCTTTCTCACCAAGACCCATGTTTGCCATATGGCGTGGTTGGCGTTTCATCTACTCTAGTGCGCAGACAGGAGACTGCTGCACAATACAAGAAATACATCTAGGCAACCAAGCATAGCTGCACCTAGTAGTAACATACTGCTCTCTTAATATCAAAACTTAAGTTGACGCCTCTTTGCTGAAAAGCAATGGCTCAGCAGCAAGAAAGGTCCTTGATGCAAAAGACACCTACGAGGGAAGCCTCTGCGCTGTTTCTTACCCTCTTCGTCCACATTCGAGACGTCAGCACTATAAATTGATGATGACACCTGGCCACAGCTGAGGTCAATGGTGGACGAAGAGGGAACCACCTGTATTACGTTGGAGGATCTTGACTCTGTTGGGGGGGAAAGGAGACACAGAGACCATGTTAACATAATTAGCAAGACTCACCAAAGGAGGGGCCCATTCCCTTCCCCCCCGGACCCTGGAGCTGGCACTGGCTAGAGTGCCTCAAGCAGCAGCCAGCCCCCCTGGTCACGATCCCCTCCGGCCTATCCATCCCCCCAAGGACCTAGGCATCTCCTCACCTCGGACGGCACATCCCAGAGAGGGTTTCTCCTTGGGCTCTTCCACCAGAACAGTCTTTCTCCCCCTGCAGAGGGAAAACCACTTCCTCTTGGGAGGAGGCGCTGGTGCCTCCTGTCCCTCCTCCTCCGCCATGGGCCGTATTTGGGTCCCTCGGCAGCACAGCCCAAAGCGCCAGCACCTGCGACCAGCCTTGGCCGCCTCCACAACTGCTTCGCTGCTTCCTGCATCTCCCGGGTGTACCTTGGCTCTCCTCTTGCAAATGAAAAAGCTCTTCAACTTGGACAGCCTAGAAGAGAGTGAGCAGAAGGTGAGAAAGGGGGCTTGACGGCTCCTCCTGGTCTGTGTGGGTTTAGGCCCGTTTCTTATTCTTTGTGGCTTCATTCCACCTGCCACCGGCTGGAGTTGTGAAGATGTCCCCCTCCTGCCGCCCTGCCCTGCGTGTGGCCTCTGAAGGGTAGCCCGGCCTTTGCTGGGGAGGAAGGAAGCCCTCAGAAGGCGCTGGATAATGGGCCAACCAGAAACCAGGGCTGCTAAGGAATTCTACTTACATTCTTGTTCTCTCTCTCTCCCTCTCTCACTCTAGCGCAACAACGAAAACCACTCACTCATCAGGTGAGAGGATTTCTGCCCAGCTGGCCCCAGAACCAGCTGTGTCATGTGTCACAGGGGAGGGCGTGTCACAATGACCTCAGCAACTGAGCAGCCAGGGGTATTGTTACTGTGACGTGGCCTTATTCTGGGCTTGGCCTGTCATCCATGTCCATCCCCTGGCTATTCCATGCGTGTTTCTTTGGATTCAGGCTAGAGCAGCACCTGTGCTTTCTAGGAATAGCCTCGTGTCTGTCTGTCTTACCATATCCATGGTGCCCCCAACACACTGCTCATAAGGGACACAGGTCCCGTCTCTTCTGGCAATGCACACAGAGGTCCAATGCATGCCAGTGCGCCCACCCACCCCCACCACACCATGTGCCATGACGTGAACTGCACCTCTTATTGCTGGGACCTGGGATCAGACGTATAGTAGTGGATGAGGGAGAGCCCAGATTGGCTTGCAGTGCCTTCAGCCTGCCAGGACTGGGCTGGTGCAATGTCCCAGCATTGGAATCTATACTGTCAGGGCATCATGGGGTAAGGAAGTTGATCTGAGGGGGTGAGAAGAAGAGCCAGACTGTCTGAAAGCTGGTTTAGCCTCTTTCCAGAATGTGGCTTTGGCAAGGTTGCCCCTGATGAAGCAGCTCTTGCTTCTGAAATGGATTCGATTCAATAAACAATGTTTGTCATAGCCGCCTTTGAGCATACATTCTCTTTTTGTATTGTGGCCTGGTTTGGAGCTTCCGTGTTGGGGTGTGTGTGTGAGAGTGTGTGTTGTGTTGTATTGTATGCTGTATAATGCTGGTTTTGTATCAACTACACTGGCTTCCAGTTTGTTTCCAAGCTCCGCCTGTGGTTCTGCTTCATATCTATAAAGCCCTCAGTGGTTTGCAGCTGATATTTGCAATATCTCCTCCTGTATGAATTTATAATCTCCATAGAATCATAGAATAGTAGAGTTGGAAAGGGCCTAGAAGGCCATTGAGACCAACCCCCATCTCAATGCAGGAATCCACCCTAAAGCATACTTGACAGATGGTTATCCAGCTGCCTCTTGAAGGCCTCTTGTCTTGTGTGGGAGAGCCCACAACCTCCCTAGTGCCTACACTACACTACTGCTTTAAAGCGCTATAAAACTGTTATACAGCGCTTTAAAGCAATAGTGTAGATCCGGCCTAGGTCACTGGTTCCATTGTCGTACTGCTCTAACAGTCAGGAAGTTTTTTCTGATGTTCAGCTGAAATCTGGATTCATGTAACTTGAGCCCGTTATTCCGTGTCCTGCAGTCTGGGATGATCAAGAAGAGATCCTGGCCCTTCTCTGTTCGACAACCTTTTAAGTATTTGAAAAGTGCTATCATGTCTTCCCTCAATGTTGTCTCTCTTCATAGGGTTTTGTTTCCAGACCCCTGATCATCCTGGTTGCCCTCCTCTGAACACGCTCCAGCTTGTCTGCATCCTTCTTGAAGTGTGGTGACAGAACTGGATGCAATACTCAAGATGAGAGGATCCAGTACCTCATGCGATTTGGAAGCTATACTTCTATTAATGCAGCCCAAAGTAGCATTTGCTTTTTTTGCAGCCACATCACACTGTTGGCTCATATTCAGCTTGTGATTTACAACAATCCCAAGACCCATTTCGTTTGTAGCATTGCTGAGCCAAGTACCCCCATCTTGTAACTGTGCATTTGGTTTCTATTTCCTCGATGTAGAACTTGGCATTTATCCCTATTGAATTTCATTCTGTTGTTTTCAGCCCAGCACTCCAGCCTATCAAGATCACTTTGAGGTTTGTTTCTGTCTTCCAGGGTATTAGCTATCCATCCCACCCAATTTTGTGTCATCTGCAAATTTGATAAGCGTTCCCTGCACCTCCTTGTCCAAACAATTAATAAAAAGTTGAAGAGCACTGGACCCAGGACTGAGCCCTGCGGTTCCCCACTCGTTCCCTCCCCCCAGTTTGAGAAGGAACCGTTGATAAGCACTCTCTGAGTCCGATTCTGTAACCAACTGTGAATCCACCTAATGGTTGTTCCACCTAGCCCACTTTTAGCTAGTTTGTTAATCAGAATATCATGGGGCACTTTGTCAAAAGCTTTGCTGAAGTCAAGATACATTACGTCCACAGCATTCCCACAGTCCACAAGGGAGGTTACCCGATCAAAAAATGAGATCAAATTAGTCTGGCCGGATTTGTTCCTGACAAATCCATGTTGGCTTCTAGTAATCGTCAAAATGAAGGAGGGAAAAAACCACTCTGTGAATCCAATGAAAAAGAAGAGATAGTCGCTAGTGTTTTCTCTCTTTTTCTCTTGTCCTCCTATATTCCCTTCCCTCTTCTCCTTTTTTGTTTTCTTTTTGCATATTTTAATGTTGTTAATGTGCATACAATTTATGACAAAAATTCAATGTAAGTATTGTATGTGTTGATAAAAAAGTTTTTCGTTAATTTGTAGCTCCTGAAGAAGGATCGGGAGATCCGAAACGTCGAGCATTTTATACATTGTCCTTTTACAACAATACAATTTTTCAAGATTGAAGATATATGTAGCCAAAAGTAAAACCCTTTTTCTATTTTCCAACACTAGGGACTATCTCTTCTTTTTCATTGGCTTCTAGTAATCACTGCATTGTTTTCAAGGTGCTTACAGACTGACTTCTTTATAATTTGCTCCAAAATTTTCCCAGGGATGGATGTCAGACTGACTGGTCTGTAGTTCCCAGTCATCCAGCACCTCACCCGTCTTCCATGATTTTGCGAAGGTAATAGACAGAAGGCCTGGATCGACGCCCAGGTTGGGAGATTGAGATTTCTGCATGCAGCAGCTGGTGGCAGGTGTTGTGATGCAGCGGGCAGCAGCTAGGTGGGCACAGAAGCTGGCGGTCGTGCAGCGGCCAGGCAGCAGGTGGGCTGCCTGGTCTGGTCTGGCCCGTCCTAGGATTTTGGTTCCATTCAGAGCAAGCAGAACTTCATATGCAGCAATCCGAGGGAACGCTTTCCCAACACAGTTAGTTGTTTTCAGCCGTCCTCTTTGGTATTTGGTTTGGCTCGTTTGCTTGAGTTATTTGCGCCTACTTGCTCTGTAGTACTAAGGAAGAAGTGGGTCTCTAGTCATTCATTTTTAATAGTACGGCAATTCATTTTTTTAATGAAGCATTTTGATCCATAGACCTTCCTCTCCAATTGACTTTGATATAATTGGCATGACGTAAGTTTGTAACACTTGCTGATCATTGTTCATCCTTCTCTGTTTGGGGCTCTTGGGAAGGCATTGCAGGAGTGGGGAAGGGATACAGGGAGACCCCATACTCCCACTCCTTGTAATGTTTGTTCTTTTTAAAACGTTCTGGGTAAGGTCTGGTTTCCACTAGGGCTGTGCAATCCCTCTCCACACCGCTTTGGATCCCGGCTCAATCCGGACCTCCCCCGAATCGATATTCGGCCCCCATTTTGTTCCCCGTCACTTCTCTGCCCGTGTTTTTGTTCCTCAGTTACTTCCTCTAAAGAACGAGCACGAGGCCCATGGAGTCCGCTGCTCTAATGGCGCTGCTTCTCGTGCCCACAGCAAGAGAGAGCAGTGATTCCGAGTTTAAAAAAACATCCTACTTAAGAGGTGTCGTTGTTTTTTGTTGCGCCAGGAAGGCCAGAAGGGGCAGGAGGCCTATATGTACATTTGGAGTTAACAGTCCAAGCTCCATCACACCGGGGGTTAACACGCTCCCTACCGTCACTTCTCTGATGGTGTTTTGGTTCCTCAGTTACTTCCTCTTTTCAAAAGAGGAAGTGCCTAACGAGCACGAGGCCCATGGAGTCCGCTGCTCTAATGGCGCTGCTTCTCCTGCACACAGCAGGAGAGAGCAGCGATTCCGTGTTCAAAAATACATCATTCTTTGTGGAGAGCTTTTTGTCAAGCAAGGAAAGCCAGAAGGAGCGGGAGGCGCACGGGAGGCAGACGACGTCATGTGAGGGACCTGAGCACACTCCGTGAGTGCCCAGGAACGAGCGTGCAATAAAACGCTCATCGGATGGAGCTTTGAGCGTGCTTGACATACGTATGCCAGTGGTTGCTGCCATAGGATTTCATGTGGCAGAAAATCCTTAAAGAATCTGTACTGCTCAGAACTTCACCAAACCAATGGAAGGTGCATCTCAACAAATCTGAATAAAGTACATCAGCAGTTTTTACCAATTTTATTTTATTTATTGATTATTGCATTTATATCCACCTTTTTTCCTCCAAGGAACCCAAGGCGGTGTACATAATCCTCTCCATTTAATCCTCACAACAACCCTGTAAGGTGGGTTGGGCTGAGAGTCTGTGACTGGCCCAAAGTCACCCAGTGGGTTTCCATGGCTGAGTGGGGACTAGAAACCGGATCTCTTGACTCCCAGTCCAACACTTTAGCCACTACACCACACTGGCTCTCTTGAAAAAAGACATACGATATGCCATGTGGCAAACTGGAGAAAAATGGGTCAATGATGCTCAACTTGTCCCTTACTCAGTACAAATGGCTCTGGGGAAAAACATTTGCATTATCAATGATGTGAAGAAACTACTTCAGCGCCAGAACAGCATGTGTGTCTTTGTGTGTGTGTGTGTTTGTCCGGGCAAGAGAGCCTCGTTTCTACGACTTCCAACTCTCTGGAGACTTTTTGTCTGCCTCTATTCAAACCACTATCTCTTAGCCTAACCTACCTCATAGGTTTGTTGTAAGCCTAAAGCTAGGGTGACCATATTTTGGAAACCAAAAAGGAGGACATGTCCGGCCGCAGGGTGTGTGTCCAGCTCCAAGGGGGGGGGTGTCCACCCAAACAGCTTTGGTCACACGTCTGATTTTACAGCAGACAATTAAGACAAACCTGTTCTACATAACATCTTAATGTTAAAATCCCTTGGAGGTCCCATTGAACTCTATGTTCTTACTTCTGAGTAGGCATTTTCACCTTAAAAGAAAGATGGATTTTTTTTATTTATTTATCTATTTATTTATTACATTTTTATACCGCCCAATAGCCAAAGCTCTCTGGGCGGTTCACAAAAATTAAAACTATGAAGAGCATAAAAACAACCAACAAATTTAAAACACAAAGACAAAATACAATATAAAAAGCACAAGCAGAATGAAACCACACAGCAAAAATTAATATAGGTTAAAACATGAGATTAAAACAGCTATGGTGACCCTATGAAAAGGAGGACAGGGCTCTTGTATCTTTAACAGTTGTATTGAAAAGGAAATTTCAGCAGGTGTCATTTGTATATATGGGGAACCTGGTGAAATTTCTTCTTCATCACAACAGTTAAAGCTGCAGGTGCCCTGCCCTCTTTTAAATCTGGTCACTCTAGTATAGCTCCTGCACCTTTAAATATTGTGATGAAGAGGGAATTTCACCAGGTTCTCCATACATACAAATGACACCTGCTGAAGTTCCCATTTCTATGCAACTGTTAAAGATACAGGAGCCCTGTCCTCATTTTCATACGGTCACCCTAAAAACAGCAAAGTTTAAATTTAAGTTAAATTAGGTGTTAAAATGCTGAGAAAATAAAAAGGTCTTCAGCTGGCGACGGAAAGAAAACAATGTAGGTGCCAAGCGAACCTCTCTGGGGAGCTCATTCCGCAACCGGGCTGCCACAGCAGAGAAAGCCCTCCTCCTAGTAGCCACCTGCCTCACTTCCTTCGGCAGGGGCTCACGGAGAAGGACCCCTGTGGATGATCTCAAGGTCCGGGCAGGCACATATGGGAGGAGGCGTTCCTTCAAATAGCCTGCCCCCAAACCGTTTAGGGCTTTAAATGTTAATCCCAGCACTTTGAATCAGGCCCGGACCTGGACTGGCAGCCAATGAAGTTGTAGGAGGACTGCACGCTCCTTGCTAGCAGCACCCTCATTTTTAAAGATAAAGAGATTCAAATTGGCACAGTGATAGCTCTTAAGGAGGGCTTTGAGCATGCCCAATTTAAATCAGATTGGGCCATCCTTTGATTTTTTAAATCCCCCCTTAAATTCTTTTCCTGTTTTCCACCAGTGCGAAGGATTGCTCTTCTGTTCCTCTGATCATGCGAAGCGGTGCATCTTCAAGTTCATAAACTACAGATCTGCTGGTTCCTTTACTCAAAAGTAAATCCCATTGATTTCAACTGCTAAAGTCACATGCAGGCTGACCTTCGAGTAAACCCCATTGAACAGAGAGAGTCTTACGTCTGAGTAAACACATATTCCAGTTCTAGAGGTCCACGGAAAGCTTGTGTGTGTCTGTGTGTGTGCGCACGCTTGACAGATGTAGATATGTAAAATTTCCAGAAATTTTGAAGCCATGGGGAAAAAATGTTTTTCTTCTGGGGTGGGTGGGGTTTCGTGGGGGGGAAATGGAAATTTTCAGAAAAACTGAAATAATGCAGTATTAGCGCTTTTTACAGATTGAAAGTCACGTTGTTACTTTAGGAACATAAAATGCAATTATGTCCAAGTTGGTTTGGCATAAAATTATTACATTTGGTATATTAAAATACAGTGTATTCAAACAATTCTTACAAACTGAATTTCCTTTCCTTTTTTTTTTTTTTTACCTTTTTGGTAACAAAAGCTCCTGAACTGTTAGGATCACTTGAACTATAAGGAATCTCTTTGGTTTTGCCAGTTTATGAGGAGCAGGCAAAAAACAATTTAAAACAACAACAGAGGAAACCATCAATATTAGTAACAAAGAAAATTATTTACGTCTCCGCTAGTCCCCCACAGTGTCAAGCGGACATAAAGCCCCCATTCCCATAAAAAGAACTGAGAAAAAGGTGGGGGACCAAGATTCAATGAATATGCATGAAATTTAATCAGACTCATTTCCCGAGCTATAGCTATCACTTTCCGTTCTAGTTTCTGCTTCAGGGGCAGCGTTGCCCCCTAGAGGCAGAAATGCATCTTGCTCTTGCATTTGAGAGTTGTAGTCTCAGTTTGCTACCTAGGACTTGCTTGTCCTTGGTACACAGAAATTGTAATAATCTAACACTGTACATAGTTTTTAGAAATCATTTGGAGAAGTAAATATCTGATCACATTGTCTTAAACATTTTATTCGTCATGCTAAAATAAAACATCCCTATAATCCATTTTTCTTCATTTTATTTTTTTTATTTTTCCAACCCTTCACATCTCTAGACAGATGGAGCATGTATAAGAGGGGCACCATGCGAGGCAGGTGCAGGAAGGGGGCGAGGGGAACCGGGTTTGCCTGGTGCCCTTTCCACAAGGCTTGGACACCAGCTGTCTCCGCAGTTGGCTGAGGGTACCAATGCCAGGAGGGCTGCAGCGGCAGCTTTTCTTATTCCAGGTGCCCCCCCTCTGTTTTGCATCAAGGGGAGGTGGAGAGGCAACCTCGAGTCAGTGGGGAAGCAAGAGCCCCGTGTCTCTTTCCATCCAGGTGGACACTTTACTGAAGTGGGATTCTCTCTCTCTCTCTCCTCACCCCTTTCTTTCTTTCTTTCTTTCTTTCTTTCTTTCTTTCTTTCTTTCTTTCTACCAGCTTGATCCCAGGCAGTGTTCAGTGCTCCTAACTGGGGGCGGATCTACACTACTGTTTTAAAGCGCTTTATAACAGTTTTGACGACGGTATATGGAGTGTGTCCTGGGACCCAACAGTTGTCAAAACTGTTATAAAGTGCTTTAAAGCAGTAGTGTAGATCCTACCCAGGACTTACTTCCAAGTAAAGATGTGTAGGAGGGCGCTTAATGACTTACAGGGGATATCCACGAAACTACTTAGGGGAGAGAAGTTTTTGTTTTTCCCAAATCTGTTCAGCAACAAGGGAAGCTACTGCTGAGGAAAAAGCAGAGCAACACCCTAGTAGTCCCATGTCCATAACAGTCAGTGCAGGGTGGGGGGAGTTGTCCAAACACCAACAACGAATAAAGTGTAGGGGAGGAATGAAGGAGATCCACGGGCTGATGCAATAGCCTATTTGCAGGTGTGCAGGAGAGGAGAGGTGTAAGGATGCATGAACCCTAAAAGCACACAGGTGTAAGAGATCAGGGCTTCACATGCTATAGAAATGAAGGGGGATAATACGGGGCAAAAGTGTAGGTGTGATGGAGCTTTCAAACATTTGAACAAAACAGCCCATCTCAGGCTAGGCAAAAGTGGGACCAACCTGACCTCTCCTATAGGAAGTTCCAAAATTGGGTGCTGCTGCAGAAAAGGCCCCGTGCCGTGAGCCCACTAACCTAGGCTCAATCTGGGCTTTCCCTCAACTACTACTGTACGTCTGATCCCAGGTCCCAGCAATGAGAGGTGCAATTCATGTTGTGGCATATTGCGGTGGGTGTAGGTGTGCACTGGAATGTATTTGATTACATTGCCAAAGTGACAGGTCCTATGACCTTTGCATGTATGCTGAGACACCATGGTTATGGGACACCAGACACAAGGCGATTCATAAAAAGAACAAGTGCATATCTAGCCTGAAGCAAAAGAAACACACAGGTGCCAGATTGGCAGAAATCCTTTCACATGTCTAGTGGATGGAATCTTTCCTTGACTGGCACACAGGAAAGGGGAGAA
This sequence comes from Elgaria multicarinata webbii, assembly GCF_023053635.1. NCBI lineage: Eukaryota > Metazoa > Chordata > Lepidosauria > Squamata > Anguidae > Elgaria > Elgaria multicarinata. The sequence goes on from NC_086172.1 coordinate 22,913,760, forward strand.
AAAATGGGAATGTAAGTACAATTTCTTAGCAGATCTGATTTCTGTTTGACTATTATCCAGTGCCTTCCAAGGGATTCCTTCCTCCCCAGCAAAGGCATGGCGATCCTTTAGAGATCACACGCAGGGCAGGTTAAAACACTTCAGTTTAACTTGGAGAGCGGTGAGAGGAGAACATTTCAGAACTCCAGCCATTTGCATGTGGCAGGAAACAAATGAGAATAAGGGAATCCACAGCCTCACAGAAGAAATGGGCCTAAACCCAGTTCTTCTGTGCCAACTCCTGATACAGATCAAGAGCCGGCAAGCCCCATTTCTCATCTTCTGCTCACTCTCTTCCAGGCTATCCAAGAGGGAATCTACACGTGGTACTGAAGGCGCTTGCATGCGCCTCCAATACGCCCCCCAAACGAGGGTGTAGACGGAGAAAGAAGAGACGGAGGAAGAGGCGGTGGAGGCGGTGGCTGGGGATCCGGCCGCGTCCTTGCTGCCGCCGCCGCCGCCACCCCACTGGCCTCCTGCTACCGGGGTAAGAGCCACCCAGGTCGGAGAGCTTGGCGGAAGCGGAAGCCGAGCTCTCCAACCCGGGTGGCTCTTACCCCGGCAGCAGGGGGCCGGCGGGGAGGCGGCGGCGACGGGAGCAAGGACGCGGCTGGTTCCCCAGCCGCCTCCTCCACCGCCTCTTCCTCCGTCTCTTCTTTCTCCGTCTACACCCTCGTTTTGAGGAGCACTGGAGGCTCACGCAAGCGCCTTCAGTACGACGTGTAGATTCCCTCCAGGTTGCAGAAAATGATTCCTTGCTAAAGGAGAAACGGCGGGTGCGTCCGGGAGAAGAGGGAAGAGAGAAGAGCAATCTAGCCAGTGACAGCTCCAGGGTTCTGGGGGTAATGGGCTCTTCCCTCAGGGAGTCTTGCTCATTATGTCTCCATGGTCTGGGTCTCCTTTCTCCCAACAGAGTTAAGATCCTCCAATGAAGTCCAAGTTCTCCCCTCTTCATCCACCCTGGACCTCAGCGGTGGCGAGGTCTCATTTTCCATATACAGCGCAGATGTCTCAAATGTTGATGTAGAGGGTAAGAAAGAGCTGAGAACACATGAAGCCATAAAGAGCCTCGCAAATGCAATGGCCTAAACTCAGTCTGGCAAACCCCATTTTTCACCTTCTGCTCACTCTCTTCTAGGCTGTCCAAGCTGAAGAGGTTTTTCCGTTGCAAGAGGAGAGGCAAGGTGCACCCAGGAGAGGACAGAGGCAGCGATGCAGCTGGAGCGGTTGCGGAGGCGTCCAAGGCTGGTCGCAGGTGCTGGCGCTTTGGGCCGTGCTGCAAGAGGAGCAGAGTACGGCCCATGGCGGAGGAGGAGGGACAGGAGGCACCAGCACCGCTTCCCAAGAGGAGGTGGTTTTCCCTCTGCAGAGGGAGAAAAGCTGTCGTGGTGGAAGAAGAGACCAAGGGGAAAAAACCTCTGAGATGTGCCAGGTCTTTGGGGTGGGGGTATTGATAGGGGAGGGGGGATCCTTATCATGGGGGCTGGCAGCTGTCTGGAGCAATCTAGCCAGTGCCAGCTCCAGGGTTATGGGGGTAATGGTCTCCTCCCTGGGGGAGTCTTGCTCATTAGGTCTCCATGGTCTCTGTGTCGCCTTTCCCCTGACAGAGTCAAGTTCCTCCAATGAAGTCCAGGTTGTCCCCTCTTCATCCACCCTGGACCTCAGTTGCAGCGAGGTTTCATCATCTATATACAGCGCTGATGTCTCAAATGTCGATGAAGAGGGTAAGAAAGACTTCAACACAGAGGCCTCCCTCACATCTTTCTTCTGCATCAGGTGGGAGCTGCCTTACGTTTTGATATTAAGTCAGCAGTACTAAATGTACCACTGAATGCCACCTAAAATCCAGCGATACCTGTCCCCACGGCAAGAGCCTATTGCAGTGGTATGCAAGTGGAGGCCGCGGGCACCAATGCCCCGCAATCCACTCCTGATTACCAAACGCCTTTTTCTTTTTGTTGCTGTCAGATATCCTTGGTGATCTGCAGCAGACTACCCAGAAGGCCTACTAAATATAGAATATGCATTTGGCCTATCCCTCTTGTAATGTATGTGAGCCAGATCACCCAAGTGATCATTGGTCAAACTATCTTATGCAAGTTTAAGCATCTGATCAGTCTTTTCCTGATCCCATGCTCATATGCGGCATATCCGGGAAAGTTGGGAATCATGGGAGATCAATGACACGTGGCAGGAAAGAGCTGAGAACACATGAAGCCATAGAGAGCCTCGCAAATGAAATGGCCTAAACTTGGTCTGGAAACACAGGTCAGGGGAGCCGGCAAGCCCCATTTCTCCCCTCCCCTTAGGCCGTAGCTAGACCTCAGGTTTATCCCAGGATCATCCCGGGTTCGTCCCTTCCTGAGCACTAGATGCCCTGTGTGGCACTTAGATGAACAGGTTTGACCCCAGGACAATCCTGGGATAAACCTGAGGTCTAGCTACGGCCTTACTCTCTTCTAGGCTGTCCAAGTTTTAGGGGATATTGCGTTTCAACCTCTCATCACAACTATTTCTTATGTCCAATGTTGTGATGTTGTTAAGTCTCCCTTTTCTTTTCTTCCACAGATGGGATGTTCTGTTGGAAGACCTTGACTGTGAAGAGATGGAAACATCTTGGCACGTGTTTCTTTCCTTCACTCTCTGTATGTGTGTGTTCCTCTCTTCTGCAGAGCTGCTGTTTTCACAACCTATAACAGAGTGAGGAGAAGATGTTAAATGGGGCTTGTCAGGTCCTCATAGTCTGCGTGCCATTTCATTGGTGAGGTTTTATATTGATGCATTGATTGTTGTTGTGTTTTAATTAAATATGGAATGTTAAATATTGTTGGCTTTCTTCATACTTACAGATGCTTGGGAAGGAACAATGGACTTGAGTAAACCTAGGGCTCATCTACACCAAGCAGGATATTCCACTATGAAAGTAGTATGAAAGTGGTATATAAAAGGCAGGAGCCACACTACTGCTTTATAGTGGTATTGAAGTGCACTGACAACTGTTACGCCCATTGACACCTACCATATACCACTTTCATACTGCTTTCATAGTGTTATATCCTGCTTGGTGTAGATGCATCATGGGCCCCAACGCTTGACAGTGCACTTCAATACTGCTACAACACAGTAGTGTGGCTCCTACCTTTTATATACTGCTTTCATACCACTTTCATAATGGAATATCCTGCTTGATGAGCCCCTCAATTAAAAAGTCTAGATATACACCAAGATTTTTTAAAAAACAACAACAAAATAAACCAACCAATAAAACCTTGATACCCCATTTCTTCGATTCTAAGACGCACTTCCCCCCCCCATATAAACATCTCTAAAAATGGGGTGTGTCTTAGAATCGCGGGTGTGTCTTAGGGTGGTTTTTTTCCCCTGCTGGTGGTACTGAAATTAGTGTGCGTCTTACAATCGATGGCGTCTTACAATCGAAGAACTACGGTAATAACCCCTTTAAAGGCAGAGCAAACTAACGGACAGAAAGACACTAAACTGTATGGGCAAATAAAAGAAAGGTGTAACGTTTCAGGTTGTTGTCTTTATAACTAGGATGTCACTGCAGAGACAAACAGATTCAGTATTTGGCATTCTTTACTTAACTTAAGAATGTTTGGTGAATAATGCCATGAAGAAAATAATTAACAGAACAACCAACCAAAGATGTTCAACTCTGAGTTCACTGTGAAGAAGAGTTAACCGTGCCGCTTATCCCAGTTCTCTAGTCCCTGGTTGACTGACGCTGGGTGGAGGTGCCCTCTTCGTTGCACTGCAGGCCGTCTCCACCAGGCGCTGCTGGTTGCTGGTTTCTGGTTTCCTCTGTCGGTTTCTCCCCTTTCTGCCTCCATTCCATGCCCCTCCCACTGCACACCAAACACATTCCAAGGCCGTTGGAGGCAGGAATAATAATAATAATAATAATAATAATAATAATAATAATAATAATAATAATAATTTGCATTTTTATACCGCCCAATAGCCGAAGCTCTCTGTTGAAGAACAGTTAAAGCTGCAGGAGTTATACTAGAGTGGCCAGATACAAAAGAGGGCAGGGCTCCTGCAGCTTTAACTGTTGTGATGAGGGGATTTTGCCAGGTGCTGCATGCATACAAATGGCACCTCCTGAAATCTCCTTTTCTATGCCACTGTTAAAGATACAAGAGCCCTGTCCTCCTTTCCATATGGTCACCCTATTTCAAACTCCACATGTCTATCAAATATAAGGAGTGTATGTCTTTAAAAAAGCTAGATGGAAGGATATTGGTAGATTCCTTTCACTTGGGGTTTTTTTTTTCCTGTCTCGAGCAGCATTTACTACTCCATTGAAATCACCTCCGAATATCACTTCACCTTCAACAAACTCTTAAGATTACCTCAAAAACCTCATGAAAGAATAAACCTTGTTTCTAATTAGGTGCATATAAGTTCATCAGTGTTATCACACCAGCGATTTATCGCACACTCCCCATGCCTGGTATGCACTTTTGCAGCTCGATACCTTACCCACATGACGTCGTCCACGTCCTGCACAAACTTCAGCTCTTATCCTCCAGGTTTCATTCCTTTTTGGAACACCTGAAGACTGGATTATGTTCCTTCCCTGTGAAATCAATGCTCTCCTCCCTCCCTCCCATGTATTTCTGTGGTTGCCTTCTATCCACCATCCCGTTCTTTGTTGGGGGCGCATATGTCTAAGGTCGGTCTCACTAATAAAAGAGGAGGGCAGAGCAGTTCCCCTCTCAGCTGTGAAGGGGAAGGGAGTGAGGTCCCATTGAACTCTTCTATGTTCTTACTCCTGAGTAGGCCTATTCACCTTAAAAGAAATGTGGAAAATGCAGCCTGTTTGCCCGCAGCGCCCTCATTTTTAGAGACAAAGAGATCAAAATTGGCACAGTGATAGCTCTTAAGGAGGGCTTTCAGCATGCCAAGTTTGAATCAGATTGGGTCATCCTTTGATTTTTTAATGATTTTGTTTAATTTCCCTCTCTTAAACCCTTTTCCTGGTAGTCCACAAGTCCGGAGGATTGAAGGATCGATCTTCTATTGCTTTGATCATACGAAGCGGTGCATCTTCAAGTTCAGAAAATAGAGATCTGCTGGTTCCCTTACTCAAAAGTAAATCCCATTGATTTCAACTGCATTTACATCCCAGTCATACTAAAATCATATGCAAGCTTACCTTTTAAACCCCATTGAAGAGAGAGAGACTTTCTTCTGAGTAAACACATAGAAGTGATTTTAAATCGTGTGGTCACTCAGCTTTTTTCTTTTTTTTTTAAAGTCCATAACAGCAAACTGGAAAGAAGTGCTCTGCAGCCCCATGCTTACTTCTGAGGTCTTACTTCTGTTTATTCAGAAGTCTCTCTCTGTGTTCAACGGAGTTTACTCAGGGGGACGTGCATCTCATTGGAACAACACCGATACGCTGGTGCGCAGGAGAGGAGAAGTGTAAAGATGGATGAAACGTAAAGGCCCAAAGGCGTAAGTTGATCAGGCTTTCACACGCTATGGAAACGAGGGTGGATAATTCGAGGGCAAACGAGCAGGTGTGATGGAGCTCTAGATCTCCCTTTTACAGCTTTCTTTTGGTCAGTTGCTTCAAAAGGAATGTTCCATGTCATACAAATTGCCACTCCTTTAGTTTTCGTGGATGCACAGGCAGCATTAATGTTCCCAGCACCTAATTGACTGAATATGTCCTAAATGTTCCCAACACCTCATTTTTAAGACAGGAGAAGAAACTTATATTAAGGCACAGCATGAAAAATATCTAGGTCAATTAGGTGGCGTTACTATCTTTTCAGTCCCCCGCCAGCCCTTCCTTGTATTCGCCCATGTGGTTCAAGTGTGGTTCTGTTGGTAAGCCTGCTCTGTTGCTTCAGGTGCCTTTAAACGGATTATTATGGAGGTTTTTATTTACAGGTTCCAGGTGTGTGTGTGTGTGTGTGTGTGTGTGTGCATTCATGCTTGTGTGTGTGTGTGTTTGGTGTAAATTGAGTTTTTTAAAACGGAAGTAGACCCAAGTACATTGTTCCCTCCCCATGCATCTGTAAGGATGAAAGACAACCAAAAAAGAGTTAATATTGAACAAATATTTAATAATAATGATAATAATGATGATGATAACAAATGAAAGCCAGCAAATGAAAAGGCTGTCCATAGGAAGAGGAAAGCCAAGGTGAACCCGGGAGGAGGTGGAGGAAGCAGCGAGCAAGGCGGAGCTGGTGCGGCTGGTCCAAGGGCTGGTCGCAGGCGCTGGCGTTTCGGGCCGTGCTGGAGAGGAAGCAGCGTACGGCCCAGGCTGGAGGAGGAGGTTCAGGATGCACCAGCACAGCTTCCCAAAAAGAAGTGGTTCTTCCTCTGCAGAGGGGAAAAGTCTGTCGCGGTGGAAAATGAGCCCAAGGAGACAAAAAGAGAGAGGAAAAAGATAGAATGGAAAAGAAAGGATGAAAGAGAGAAAGGCAAAGGGAGAGAGAGAGAAGGAAGGAAGGAAAGAAAGAAGGAGGGATGTGCCAAGATGTTTCAGATCCTGTAAGAGTCAAGATCCTCCACCAGGAGATCATCACCTGTAAGGCAGAAAGGAGAAGGGGGGTCTTAATGGTAGCAGAACATTAGACTTCCGAAATGGTTGGGAGGAGGGGGGTCACTGGCTTGGGGCTAGCAATCGAGCTCCCAAAGGAGGTGGGAACTGCTGCTTCCAAGCCTGTGGGTTGTGGTCGGGGCTTTCTCACCAAGACCCATGTTTGCCATATGGCGTGGTTGGCGTTTCATCTACTCTAGTGCGCAGACAGGAGACTGCTGCACAATACAAGAAATACATCTAGGCAACCAAGCATAGCTGCACCTAGTAGTAACATACTGCTCTCTTAATATCAAAACTTAAGTTGACGCCTCTTTGCTGAAAAGCAATGGCTCAGCAGCAAGAAAGGTCCTTGATGCAAAAGACACCTACGAGGGAAGCCTCTGCGCTGTTTCTTACCCTCTTCGTCCACATTGGAGACGTCAGCACTATAAATTGATGATGACACCTGGCCACAGCTGAGGTCAATGGTGGACGAAGAGGGGACCACCTGTATTACGTTGGAGGATCTTGACTCTGTTGGGGGGGAAAGGAGACACAGAGACCATGTTAACATAATTAGCAAGACTCACCAAAGGAGGGGCCCATTCCCTTCCCCCCCCCCCGGACCCTGGAGCTGGCACTGGCTAGAGTGCCTCAAGCAGCAGCCAGCCCCCCTGGTCACGATCCCCTCTGGCCTATCCATCCCCCCAAGGACCTAGGCATCTCCTCACCTCGGACGGCACATCCCAGAGAGGGTTTCTCCTTGGGCTCTTCCACCAGAACAGTCTTTCTCCCCCTGCAGAGGGAAAACCACTTCCTCTTGGGAGGAAGCGCTGGTGCCTCCTGTCCCTCCTCCTCCGCTATGGGCCGTATTTGGGTCCCTCGGCAGCACAGCCCAAAGCGCCAGCACCTGCGACCAGCCTTGGCCGCCTCCACAATTGCTCCAGCTGCTTCGCTGCTTCCTGCATCTCCCGGGTGTACCTTGGCTCTCCGCTTGCAAATGAAAAAGCTCTTCAACTTGGACAGCCTAGAAGAGAGTGAGCAGAAGGTGAGAAAGGGGGCTTGACGGCTCCTCCTGGTCTGTGTGGGTTTAGGCCCGTTTCTTATTCTTTGTGGCTTCATTCCACCTGCCACCTGCTGGAGTTGTGAAGATGTCCCCCTCCTGCCGCCCTGCCCTGCGTGTGGCCTCTGAAGGGTAGCCCGGCCTTTGCTGGGGAGGAAGGAAGCCCTCAGAAGGCGCTGGATAATGGGCCAACCAGAAACCAGGGCTGCTAAGGAATCCTACTTACATTCTTGTTCTCTCTCTCTCCCTCTCTCCCTCTAGCGCAACAACGAAAACCACTCACTCATCAGGTGAGAGGATTTCTGCCCAGCTGGCCCCAGAACCAGCTGTGTCATGTGTCACAGGGGAGGGCGTGTCACAATGACCTCAGCAACTGAGCAGCCAGGGGTATTGTTACTGTGACGTGGCCTTATTCTGGGCTTGGCCTTTCATCCATGTCCATCCCCTGGCTATTCCATGCGTGTTTCTTTGGATTCAGGCTAGAGCAGCACCTGTGCTTTCTAGGAATAGCCTCGTGTCTGTCTGTCTTACCATATCCATGGTGCCCCCAACACACTGCTCATAAGGGACACAGGTCCCGTCTCTTCTGGCAATGCACACAGAGGTCCAATGCATGCCAGTGCGCCCACCCACCCCCACCACACCATGTGCCATGACGTGAACTGCACCTCTTATTGCTGGGACCTGGGATCAGACGTATAGTAGTGGATGAGGGAGAGCCCAGATTGGCTTGCAGTGCCTTCAGCCTGCCAGGACTGGGCTGGTGCAATGTCCCAGCATTGGAATCTATACTGTCAGGGCATCATGGGGTAAGGAAGTTGATCTGAGGGGGTGAGAAGAAGAGCCAGACTGTCTGAAAGCTGGTTTAGCCTCTTTCCAGAATGTGGCTTTGGCAAGGTTGCCCCTGATGAAGCAGCTCTTGCTTCTGAAATGGATTCGATTCAAGAAACAATGTTTGTCATAGCCGCCTTTGAGCATACACTCTTTGAGTCCGATTCTGTAACCAACTGTGAATCCACCTAATGGTTGTTCCACCTAGCCCACTTTTAGCTACTTTGTTAATCAGAATATCATGGGGCACTTTGTCAAAAGCTTTGCTGAAGTCAAGATACATTACGTCCACAGCATTCCCACAGTCCACAAGGGAGGTTACCCGATCAAAAAATGAGATCAAATTAGTCTGGCCGGATTTTTTCCTGACAAATCCATGTTGGCTTCTAGTAATCGTCAAAATGAAGGAGGGGAAAAAACCACTCTGTGAATCCAATGAAAAAGAAGAGATAGTCGCTAGTGTTTTCTCTCTTTTTCTCTTGTCCTCCTATATTCCCTTCCCTCTTCTCCTTTTTTGTTTTCTTTTTGCATATTTCAATGTTGTTAATGTGCATACAATTTATGACAAAAATTCAATGTAAGTATTGTATGTGCTGATAAAAAAGTTTTTCGTTAATTTGTAGCTCCTGAAGAAGGATGGGGAGATCCGAAACGTCGAGCATTTTATACATTGTCCTTTTACAACAATACAATTTTTCAAGATTGAAGATATATGTATCCAAAAGTAAAAACCTTTCTCTATTTTCCAACACTAGGGACTATCTCTTCTTTTTCATTGGCTTCTAGTAAACACTGCATTGTTTTCAAGGTGCTTACAGACTGACTTCTTTATAATTTGCTCCAAAATTTTCCCAGGGATGGCTGTCAGACTGACTGGTCTGTAGTTCCCAGTCATCCAGCACCTCACCCGTCTTCCATGATTTTGCGAAGGTAATAGACAGAAGGCCTGGATCGACGCCCAGGTTGGGAGATTGAGATTTCTGCATGCAGCAGCTGGTGGCAGGTGTTGTGATGCAGCGGGCAGCAGCTAGGTGGGCACAGAAGCTGGCAGTCGTGCAGCGGCCAGGCAGCAGGTGGGCTGCCTGGTCTGGTCTGGCCCGTCCGAGGATTTTGGTTCCATTCAGAGCAGGCAGAACTTCATATGCAGCAATCCGAGGGAACGCTTTCCCAACACAGTTAGTTGTTTTTAGCCGTCCTCTTTGGTATTTGGTTTGGCTCGTTTGCTTGAGTTATTTGCGCCTACTTGCTCTGTAGTACTAAGGAAGAAGTGGGTCTCTAGTCATTCATTTTTAATAGTACGGTAATTCATTTTTTTAATGAAGCATTTTGATCCATAGACCTTCCTCTCCAATTGACTTTGATATAATTGGCATGACGTAAGTTTGCAACACTTGCTGATCATTGTTCATCCTTCTCTGTTTGGGGCTCTTGGGAAGGCATTGCAGGAGTGGGGAAGGGATACAGGGAGACCCCATACTCCCACTCCTTGTAATGTTTGTTCTTTTTAAAATGTTCTGGGTAAGGTCTGGTTTCCACTAGGGCTGTGCAATCCCTCTCCACACCGCTTTGGATCCCGGCTCAATCCGGACCTCCCCCGAATCGATATTCGGCCCCCATTTTGTTCCCCGTCACTTCTCTGCCCGTGTTTTTGTTCCTCAGTTACTTCCTCTAAAGAACGAGCACGAGGCCCATGGAGTCCGCTGCTCTAATGGCGCTGCTTCTCGTGCCCACAGCAAGAGAGAGCAGTGATTCCGAGTTTAAAAAAACATCATACTTAAGAGGTGTCGTTGTTTTTTGTTGCGCCAGGAAGGCCAGAAGGGGCAGGAGGCCTATATGTACATTTGGAGTTAACAGTCCAAGCTCCATCACACCGGGGGTTAACACGCTCCCTACCGTCACTTCTCTGACGGTGTTTTGGTTCCTCAGTTACTTCCTCTTTTCAAAAGAGGAAGTGCCTAACGAGCACGAGGCCCATGGAGTCCGCTGCTCTAATGGCGCTGCTTCTCCTGCACACAGCAGGAGAGAGCAGCGATTCCGTGTTCAAAAATACATCATTCTTTGTGGAGAGCTTTTTGTCAAGCAAGGAAAGCCAGAAGGAGTGGGAGGCGCACGGGAGGCAGACGACGTCATGTGAGGGACCTGAGCACACTCTGTGAGTGCCCAGGAACGAGCGTGCAATAAAACGCTCATCGGATGGAGCTTTGAGCGTGCCTGACATACGTATGCCAGTAGTTGCTGCCATAGGATTTCATGTGGCAGAAAATCCTTAAAGAATCTGTACTGCTCAGAACTTCACCAAACCAATGGAAGGTGCATCTCAACAAATCTGAATAAAGTACATCAGCAGTTTTTACCCATTTTATTTTATTTATTTATTATTGCATTTATATCCACCTTTTTTCCTCCAAGGAACCCAAGGCGGTGTACATAATCCTCTCCATTTTATCCTCACAACAACCCTGTAAGGTGGGTTGGGCTGAGAGTCTGTGACTGGCCCAAAGTCACCCAGTGGGTTTCCATGGCTGAGTGGGGACTAGAAACCGGATCTCTTGACTCCCAGTCCAACACTTTAGCCACTACACCACACTGGCTCTCTTGAAAAAAGACATATGATGTGCCATCTTGCAAACTGGAGAAAAATGGGTCAATGATGCTCAACTTGTCCCTTACTCAGTACAAATGGCTCTGGGGAAAAACATTATTATTTTTTTATCAATGATGTGAAGAAACTACTTCAGCGCCAGAACAGCATGTGTGTCTTTGTGTTTGTGTTTGTCTGGGCAAGAGAGCCTCGTTTCTACAACTTCCAACTAGGCATGTGCTCTGCTCCGATTAGAAGCGTAGAAGCAGGGGTGAATTGGCCTGCTCCGCCTTGCCCAGAGGCGGAGTAGAAGCAGACCGGCACCCCGTAGAAGCACGGTGAAGAGAAGCGGCCATACGCGGAGCGCTTCTCTTTTCGCGGACCGATCCGATCGCCATTTTGAAACATTTCGCCCATAGGATTGCGTTGCGGAAAAGAAAGGGCGATAACTGTGTTGTTTTTGAACCTATCTTTCTGAAAATTCTTGTGCTTAGAGAGTCGTGGATGGGGGTCATTTTGAGCCTAATCTCAGCTCTCTGCGTGGTGCGGTTCGTGTGCTAGAATTTTTAAAATGTAGGGTAAAGGCGGGAAAAAGGTTACCTGTTTCGATTGCTGAGGGGCAGAGTCAACTCCCGGTCATGATCACATGATCCCAAAGTTGGAGGAGGGGGTAGGCAAAACGGGTAACTTGGGATTCTGGGAACTTCTCTTTCTTAGTCTGAACGGACTTTTCACAGTGTTTTTTAAAACAGTAGCCCCACCAAATGCACAAACACAACCTGAAATCATATACTAAGCCAATAATAAGAGAGCCCTGCTACCCACCCTAACTTTGGGGAACAACTGAAAAGATGTGGTGCAAGGGGATGAGCTCCCCTAGGGCATGCCATGTGGACGTGCCCCCACTCTCTCCTGTACTTGGAGGGCTATCAGAGCCCTCCAAAGAGTAAAGCAATGCCTATCATGAGTTGAAGTGAGAGCTTTACTCCTTAGTAGAGCTCTCGTGGTGGAGCAACGGCTTTCATGAGTTGAACTGACAGCGTTGCTTCTTAAAAGACTGGTCACTAGGACCGGCAGCTGCTTCCCCCTCCCCTGGGCACGTCCCCCTCTTTCTGCCCAGCTGGCCCCTCAAAGTGATCTTGATAGGCTGGAGTGCTGGGCTGAAAACAACAGAATGAAATTCAATAGGGACTTCCCCGTTTAGGTGCTCTAGTCGACTTGACACAATTCCCTCTTTGATGTACAGAGCAACACCACCCCCAGTATACCCTTCCCTGTCCTTCTTGTAAAGTTTGTATCCTGGGATGACTATCCCACTGGTTCTCTCCATTCCACCAGGTTTCTGTAATTCCCACTATGTCCAGGTTCTCCTTTGAAACCAAGCACTCCAATTCTCCCATTTTGGCTTGGAGGCTTCTAGCATTTGCATGGGAACACCTATACATGGTGTCCCTCCCCAGATGTCTCTGCCGTGTCCCTTTTTTCCTGTTGCACTTTAGCCTCTTTGATTGGCTATCATGGTCTATCCTGTACACATGGCCTATTTGCTCCCCTTCTACATTGGGACAATCAGAAACATGTTCAGATTCATCTCCTTCAAATGATTTTACCCAAATCGGAAGCTTTCCAGCTCCCGTCGGCTTTCCCCCAGGATTTAGTTTAATTAATTTATTTATTTATTACATTTTTATACCGCCCAATAGCCGAAGCTCTCTGGGCGGTTCACAAAAATTAAAACCATTAAGAACATAATAAAACATCCAACAATCTAAAAACCCAAATACAAAATACAATATGAAAAGCACAACCAGGATAAAACCACACAGCAGAAATTGATATAGGATTAAAATACAGAATTAAAACAGCAAAGTTTAAATTTAGGTGTTAAAATACTGAGAAAATAAAAAGGTCTTCAGCTGGCGACGAAAAGAATACAGTGTAGGCGCCAGGCAGACCTCTCTGGGGAGCTTGTTCCACAGCCAGAGTGCCACAGCGGAGAAAGCCCTGCTCCTAGTAGCCACCTGTCTCACTTCCTTTGGCAGGGGCTCACGGAGAAGGGCCCCTGTGGATGATCTTAAGGTCTGGGCAGGTACATATGGGAGGAGGTGTTCCTTCAAATAACCTGGCCCCAAGCCGTTTAGGGCTTTGTATGTTAGTACCAGCACTTTGAATCGGGCCCAGACCTGGACTGGCAGCCAATGAAGTTGTAAAAGGACTGGCGTGATGTGATCTCGCCGGCCAGTCCCTGTTAGTAAACGGGCTGCCCTGTTTTGTACCAGCTGAAGTTTCTGGACCGTTTTCAAAGGCAGCCCCACGTATAACGCATTGCAGTAATCCAAACGAGGGGTTTAAAAGCTGTTCTGTCACCTTTTTTATGTTTAGTGCCAGCGGTCTGGTTCCATTTTCATTTAATTTGTGCAATCTTGTGCAAAGATGAGATTGTTTAAAAAACATACAACAAACTCGGCGCTGGAAGACGCCGAGTGCCATCCCAAAGATGGTGAAAATGCTCTCCCCCTTACCCCCCGATACCCACGGAGTGCCCCCGCACAGCTCCGTGCCCATTTCCAGAGCCCTGCTACTCATGGGGAAGAGGGAGGACCCCGGGAGGGAGAGCGAGCCACACCACCCATGGAGTTCGGGATGGTCCCAAAATGATGGGAAAACCCAAGGAAAAAACAGTCCCAGGTGTCCTGTGAGAACTGAGTGCTCATCCCTGGTTCACCCCGGGATCAGTTGCACGTCATTTGGACACACAGAGACGACCTTGTAACCCCCCTGGGATAAATGGCAGGTGTAGATTAGGCCTAAAAGACAGAGGTGCTTGTTAACTCACTAATTCTCCAACATTATGCTAGGCTCTCATTCTCTATGATGTGTTGTCATGGTATACACATGACAAAATTTGTCACACTCATACTCTATCTATCTTTCATACAGGATGAGTAAAAAACCTACAAAATTGTTACTTTTGAGCAGGCAAGCATCACCTTCCCATTTTTCTTTCTTTTTTTAAAATTGATTTTTTTCCATTTCTGTGAATATTCAATTGCTTTCTGCAGCCTTCCATATCTTTGGATTTCATGTCCCAGGGTTCCTGGCCATTGGGCCATTTTGGCTGGGGCTGATGGGAATTGATGCTCAAAACACCTGACTTTTTGTACGACCATATTCCACACTACACTCAATTGAGGTTCGTGTGTGTGTGTGTGTGTGTGTGTGCACAACATTTTCAAAGAATCAAAATTCCATTTGAATGCTAGGAAAATGTGATATCCATGAAAAAGAAATGTATGGGATCGTTGAAGAAATTGGTGGGATCATGTGTAGAAGCTGTTTTTACATAACAACAAATCTTGAGTTTGCACCAATTCAGATGTACCTTTTTTTTTTTGCAGGAAATATCACCAATGAGTGTATCTTCTGAGATTATATTATTTCCAGACTCTTTATTGTTGCACTCACATATTACACTTTTAAGTGTACACTTCAAAACTGGAGATTGCTCATTTTAAAATAATGTGTGAAGTAGTCTTTACCCCTGCTTACTCTGTTGCAAGGAGCCTGTTGTTTTTCAGAAAGGCTAGAACTCAGATCCAACCATCCAAGAGCCTTTCCTGTTTCTCTACACACAATCCACTAGATAGCGCTCTAGGTTAACAGACTGTGGAAAGGCCGGTCCAAACTAATCAGTTTCACATAATCTTGTTTTCTCTAGCTGGATAAAGCACAATGGCTGAATTATTGCCCGGAGTGCCTGATTTCCATCACCATTTCAAATTATCATACACCACAGGCATGGAAGGGGTGTGTGTATGTGTGTGTGTGTGTGTGTGTGTGTGTGTGTGTGTGTATGTGAGGAAAGAAGGGATTGTGTCAGCAATCCTGTTTCTTTCATTTTTCATTGATGACCAGCTAATAACAGCAGAGGGTGGAATGAAGCATTTCAACAGGCTTTTTTAAGTCGTGCAAAAGGCACTATATTTTCATAACTAACTAGGGTTTACATACAAACGCTCCACCTAAATGCCCCTCTGGACTGTGTGACATTTCGTTGGTCCCAGTCCAAGGACTCAGTGAGTCCTGGCTGCTGCTGCCATGTAAATCAGAATGCCTGTTGCTCTTCACTGTCTTATTTTCCACTATCTGCCTTCCACCCTTTCCCCCTGCTTTTCTTCTGGATCCGAGTTGCAACATTTATTTAAAATGTAGACAACAACGAGCTTGTATTTTTGAGGTACAGATCAGTCAACAATCAGGATTGCTAATAAAATATGTTTGACCATTTAAATAATGTATATAGAGAGTTGGATCCAGATTTAGGGATACTCTACACTGAAGCAAAAACCCTGCACCTTTACTAGAGTTTCGTCTTCCAGTGTCTTTGCAGGATTACAATCAGCATAATACATAGAATCATAGAAGAGTAGAATTGGAAGGAGCCTACAAGGCCATCGAGTCCAACCCCCTGCTCAATGCAGGAATCCACCCTACAGCATACTTGACAGATGGTTGTCCAGCTGCCTCTTGAAGGCCTCTAGTGTGGGAGAGCCCACAACCACCCTAGGTAACTGGTTCCCTGTCATACTGCTCTAAAGGTCAGGAAGTTTTTCCTGATGTCCAGCCGGAATCTGGCTTCCTGTAACTTGAGCCCGTTATTCCGTGTCCTGCACTCTGGGAGGATCGAGAAGAGATCCTGGCCCTCCTCTGTGTGACAACCTTTCAAGTATTTGAAGAGTGCTACCATGTCTCCCCTCAATCTTTTCTCCAGGCTAAACATGCCCAGTTCTTTCAGTCTCCCTTCATAGGGCTTTGTTTCCAGACCCTTGATCATCCTGGTTGCCCTCCTCTGAACACGCTCCAGCTTGTCTGTGTCCTTCTTGAATTGTGGAGCCCAGAACTGGACGCTCACCCATCCCTTTCCCCCCATTTCTTTTGTGAACAAGTTCCATATGTTTCATATGTTTCATTCAGTAGATGGCGCTGTGATATTGCATGATTATGGAAGTACACCACCTCTTTGGTGGTGATTTATATTTATTATTGCACTTTTGGTGATTTATAAAATGGCAGAATAAAGCTTAAAAAAGAAGAGAGAGGCACCGGAGGTTGACAACATTGTGAAAAGGACCCATAAACTTCCATGAGTGAACAATCCCAAGCGTACAATAAATAGCTCATGTAGAAATGGCAAAGAGCCGACCCATTGAAATCAATGGGAGTTAAGTTAATGATGGTCTACTTCAAGCGTAAGTAAGGGCACAAATCAATGGATGTTTAGACAGAAAAAAATAAACATGAATAGGATGCGCCCTACATCTGGATCCAACCCAAAGTGAATAATTTAATGGAAAACTTTATTCTGTGATCATCCCTCCCCCAATTTGGAGTGTTTACTTTCTTAGTGTTCTGATCACACTTCCATTGAGTTTTTTTTGCACACACCATCCTTTATTCAGCTCCTACCACTCTTGATTTGGCCAGATCTTTATTTAATTTATTTATTACATTTATATACCGCCCCATAGCCGAAGTTCTCTGGGCGGTTTACAAAAGTATACAAAATTTTAAACCATCAGAAACACAAAAACAACAGTATAAAGACAACTTCGCGTCAGTATAAGCGCTGACACCAGTATGCCATCAGTGTCTGGAGATTTTGCACTCACAGAAATGTATGGTTCAATTTCACTGTGCCGTTTTACATCATTGAAATACGGGCATGACATGTTTATTTAAATTTTATCAAGCCATCTTTGCATACAAAGGATATAACAAAATTTAAGCTACGTCTTCCCACTCTCCTATCATTAAACCTGCAAACTTTTAACAGACACACATAGTAGAAACAAACAAACAAAGAGAGAGCAAAGGAAAGGGGAGCTAAAGAAGAATGGTGTGATACACATAAATATGCAGCCCTTTTTTTGTTTTGGTTATGTATTTCCTCTTCTTTTAGTGATGTGGTCCAAGGCTTTGTATTTCTTATGGCATATCCAAAGCTGAGCTTTGGCACAGAGGGCAGATGATAGGGTTGCAGCCTAGTTGCAAAGTAGTGAAACACAAATTGAAAGGCTAAATTCCAAATACTGGAAGAGGTATCATTTCCTCCCAACCTTTTTGTTAAGGAGGTATAATTGAAAGAAAGAAAGAAAGAAAAAAAGAAACTGAAAAATCTGCTTACTAGGCAATACTTGCCGCTATGATCTTTTCTACACAAGGCATTTGGGTGCTCATCATTCCCTACTCGTGGCTGTTTACAGGTTCTTGAGATGACATCATGACCCTCCAGTTTTGTGTCTGCTTTTAAACAACACTTTTGTTGAGGGTTTTTTTTTTGGAGCAGGGAGATATGTTATTTTAAAAGCGAAAGAAAACACTTTCCCCACTCGTGCAATTGTGCCTTCCACTATAACATAGTGCCCCCTAGAGGTTATGTCATGGGAAAGCAGGAAAGGAAATACCTCCCATGTTGTGTTTGGATCTCAATTCTGCGACGAAGCCAATAGTAGATAAGTGCATTAACACCCTTGTGTAGCAAAGTTCACAATCATATGGAACTCATTCTCCCTAATCTCTGTAATCAACCAGTCCCTGTAATCCCTAATGGTTGCAGTTTGGTGTGTTCACACTAAAGGAAATCTGTTCTGTATATGATCAGAGGAGCACTCTTTAATGTTATGTATGTGCCCCAGAGCTAAATTTAGAAATGAAACTAGGTTCTGGAGACAGGGCCTTAGGGAACCCTGCAACACAGCTGGAATGATGTAAGACTGCCCCAGAGAAGCAAAAATGGTAGAAGATGGGTGAGGTGACCCTCACAAGGTCTCAGCTCACCAACGCAGGCTGCAGAGAGTGTATATGGCTATCGTTGTTCAGTGGGACTGGGGCAGAAATGAAAGATATGCTTGTTTTCCAAAATGCCAAGATAGCAGCTTTACTTCACCTCTTGTAGTAGTAACCGGAATTTGGGAGGAAAAAGTTACAGTCTTGTAAGGAATTTGACCCAAGAAGGAGCTCTTGGAGCAAAGTTTACCACTGTTGGCAAACAGAACAAAAGACACAGTAATCAACTGATAACTTCTATAGATAAATCTCTGGGATGTGGGAGGCCTGTGTTCAGGAAGGCAGAAGTAGTTCTGAAAATAAATAAGGAGATTTCGTGCATTCCTACCTCCTTACACAGCCTGTCTGCTCTCAAAACTGGCTGTTGTTCAGGGTTTTATCCCAGCTTTTGCCAACCTGGTAACCTCCAGATGTGTTGGACTGCAACACCCATCATTCCTAGCCAGGTGGCACAAGGCCATGCTGACTGGGAATGGTGGGAGTTGCAGTCCATGATTTCTGTGGCGGCGGGTCTGAATGGCAGATTCAGGTGCTAAACGCATGCTTCACGAGTGCTTTCAAACTCAGGGCTCATATCTGCATCTCCTTCACCTTGCAATTCTCCCCTTCCCCAACTCAACCCCAAAATCTGTTCCACAGGCAAACAGGCAGAAATTCTCCCGTGAAGCTTATAAGGCCTATTGCTGCATGTGAGGCTTTGTGGGCTGGGATTTTGATCTGTTACTAGAAGACCATTGCTGGTCTTGCCCTACCATTAGGC
Organism: Elgaria multicarinata webbii; assembly: GCF_023053635.1. Taxonomy (NCBI): domain Eukaryota; kingdom Metazoa; phylum Chordata; class Lepidosauria; order Squamata; family Anguidae; genus Elgaria; species Elgaria multicarinata. The sequence goes on from NC_086172.1 coordinate 22,932,445, forward strand.
AAAGGGAAGCAGCCACCTAAGGGCAGCTGGTTTTGGGTGTCACGACAGGGCAGAAAAGCATTAAGTTATTCCATTTGACCAGGGTACTGTGCACTTTGACCAGCGAAGGCTGGTGGTTCCTATCTCATTATTTATTTTATTTTATTTATTTATTTATTTACTTATTACATTTCTATACCGCCCAATAGCCGGAGCTCTCTGGGCGGTTCATCTCATCAGGGCAATGAATCCACTCTGAGGTGATTTCTACAGCAGTTCGAAAATCCAGGCTGGTCACGGCCAGGTCCCTGTACGTTCAAATGATGCACAGGGACTCCCGGAAGGAAGGAGGGACGAGAACAGGTTTTCCCAGGGATAAGTACTCCCTGGGAAAACCCGATTGTTCCTGCAGTCTCGGGATCATCCCAAGACCGCAGGAGGTGTGGCCATCCGTCCTGGCTTCTTCCCTGCGAGTAGCGGCAATCAGTACAGGGAAGGAACTGGGCCGGGAGGAATTTGGGGGGGTGGGTGCGGGGTTGGGCCTTTTTTTTTTAAAGAACACCTTATGTTTCATTGGAGCACACGTGCACTCATCTTTTTTTAAAAAAAAGGCATGCCTGACATCCTTCTTCTTCGTGGGATGTCACACCCACATGTGGACTAAGGGGAGGATCTCACGATCAGGATTTCTTGAGATCCTCCCCACTCCCTCCCTCTATGGTGTAGAAAGGGCTTGAGTTTCAGTCAGAACTCTAAAGGAGCTTGCCAAAATGCTGTCCCCGGTCCCCAAAATGGGACATTTATTTTGGTGGCTCTTACAGCCCTTTTTGATGGGATGTAAAGGAGTAGGCTGTTCCTAAAATATAGAGGACACAAGCGCTTCAGGGCTTAGGAGGTAATTTTTTTAAAAAAGATTTTTATTTATTTAAATTTTAGAACACATACAATAATCACACTACATCAACTCAATATACCACAATAATGACTTTTTTTTTTTAAAAAAAACAACTTATTAAAATAATATAGTAATATCTCGTGCACAACCCCCCCCCTCCCCCGGGACCCTTATTCTCCTTTCCAAAATTGTAACGTATCCTGCGACGGTTTACTCCCTTTCCCTTTTCCTAATACAAATTTAACAAATGATCTCCAAATCTCATCAACGTAATTTCACTTCAGCACTCCTCTCTTAACTTTAATACTACTCGAGAGTCTGTCGTTAATAGCTATATCCCAGACTTCTTTAAACCATTCTTCTATTTGATAATCCCTTTGTTCCTTCCAATTCCTGGCAATTATTAATCTAGCTGCAGTTAATAAATTGTTTATTAATTCTTTACTATTTTGCGCACATTTAACCCCTTCATGTATTGATAACAGTGCTGTCCTTGGCCCTGTCTTTAGCTTCCATCCCATTATATCATTTATCTCTTTAAATACTATTTGCCAAAACTTCTGAATAGCTTCACAAGTCCACCACATATGGAAATATGTACCACCATATGGGATGTAAAGGAGTAGGCTGTTCCTAAAATATAGAGGACACAAGCACTTCAGGTCTTAGGAGGTCATGACCTGGGTCTAGATCTACACCTCGTGTCGCATCAATACAGTCCCATCATGGTGACACTGTATATTCCTCATAGAATCATAGAATCATAGCAGAGTTGGAAGGGGCCTACAAGTCCATTGAGTCCAACCCCCTGCTTAATGCAGGAATCCACCCTAAAGCATCCCTGAGAGATGGTTGTCCAGCTGCCTCTTGAATGCCTCTAATGTGGGAGAGACCACAACCTCCCTAGGTAACTGATTCCATTGTCGTACTGCTCTAACAGTCAGGAAGTTTTTCCTGATGTCCAGCCGGAATCTGGCTTCCTTTAATTTGAGCCCGTTATTCCATGTCCTGCACTCTGGGAGGATCGAGAAGAGATCCTGGCCCTCCTCTGTGTGACAACCTTTTAAGTATTTGAAGAGTGCTATCATGTCTCCCCTCAACCTTCTCTTCTCCAGGCTAAACATGCCCAGTTCTTTCAGTCTCTCTTCATAGGGCTGTTTCCAGACCCCTGATCATCCTGGTTGCCCTCCTCTGAACACGCTCCAGCTTGTCTGCATCCTTCTTGAATTGTGGAGCCCAGAACTGGACGCAATACTCTAGATGAGGCCTAACCAGGGCCAAATAGAGAGGAACCAGTACCTCACGTGATTTGGAAGTTATACTTCTATTAATGCAGCCCAAAATAGCATTTGCCTTTCTTGCAGCCATATCGCACTGTTGGCTCATATTCAGCTTGTGATCTACAACAATTCCATCTTGCGCATTTATATCTTGTAGCGCACACAATGATATCTGTGTGGTACATTGTATAATATGGAATAAAAAGCGGGAAACCACGGTAGAAAAGGGGTATTCTGGATACGTAATGTGCCTACCCAGTGCTTATGAGTGGACGTCAATACTGATAAAAAGCACTGGCATAGGTCCAGGCCTGGATGGCCGTCCCTTCCGCCTGTGCCCTCGGAAAGAAGCCAGTGCAGATGCTGGAAGGCCATCGTAACCTGCTCGCAGCGGTCTACTTTCCCCTTAGGTGCTATGCCATCCGCAGCCTTCAAACGGTCTCCCCACACTGGGGAGTGGGGGGCAGGGGCAAGCCCAGCATCAAGCAAATGGCAGCCGTCAGGTCTCAGCCAACGCTTGGCTCAGATTGAGATGTTTTTGAAAGGCCCCTTTCTACCAGGAAGCTTTATCCAGGCCCCTTTTGTACAACTACCTTTTAAAGCCCGTCTCTGGCTGCCCTTCCTTCTCTAAAAATGAAACAGCCTGACCCCAGAGGCCATGGAAAGGCTTTCTGGGAGAGTCTCCTTTTGTGCCTCGTGCTACTCCTAAAGGTGGGAAGGAACTGCTAATGGAAGTGCAGCGGGCATCCCTTTCGTTGGCTTTCCCGTGCCGAGCAGGGAAGCGCTGCCTAAAAGCCACACATCGAACACCACCAGAGATCCTAAATTGAGCCTGAGTTCCTTTTATAGATATCTTCCAGCTGTGTTGATACATTATCAAACTAGCCTGTTAAGTAAATCTATAGTCCTGGTAAGTGTTTTACTTACCTGCTACTTCCCCCTGCCCTGTCCCATTAATGCCTCCTAGGCTGCAATAGCAATCCATCACTATTGCCTCTCAAAGTTTGCAGTACTGGAACTAACACAGATTTCTCCCATGGAGGAAGGAAAACAGGGAAAAAGCAGAACACAGCAGGCACCGGCTTCTGTATTTCCTCTCATGTGCCATCAGACAGATCCTCAGAAGATACAACACAGTGTAACTCCACTGCAGTGCTGATTTCCCCAATCTGACTCTACTAGATTTCTGGTTCCCTCATTCAGGGCCACTACAAGTTTGTCTTTCTGTTCTAAAGGAACTGCTTATTTTTTATTTTTTTTTAGAGTCTTTTCTTTTGCTGGTATTTCTCTCCAGGGACTTGTCAGTGTATAGACCCAAATCGCCCAGCAATAATACATTTCTGAGTTATTATGCCAGCAGGAAAGAAATACAGAGATTTGAACTTGGGAGATTTATTTTATGTCAGTCCAAACTCTTTAAAAAAAAAGCAAAAGGGGGGGGGAACCCACCAACTTTATGCAAGGGTCAACTCAACACGCAATCAGATAGTTTGAACTGTCTGAGATGCTTCAGTGGCAGCAAACTGTCTTGATTACTTGGTTTTAATGAAGTGCTAAAGCTGACAAGCCAGACACTTAATGAGAGGCAGGATTTGGGGATGCAGTAAACAAGCAGTAAGCCCTGCCTTTCACGTAACTATTGCCTTGGGATGGTTCCCTGGTGGGGTGGGTGGCTATCACAAGATCTGCATTCAGCTTACATCACTGCTGCCACTGACCTTTGGCAAATCGCTTCACCTCTGCTTCCTTCCTTCCATCCTTTTTTTTAAAATCTTGTCTATTTAGATGTTAAGCTCCTAAGGGGCAAGGCTGCTTTTCCAGTCAGTATTTATACAATGGATGGACTAGCAGAGGACAACCAAGGGAGGCCATTATGAGCTGATAAAAGTCATCTGAATGGTTTCCTCCGAGAAACTGCTAAATTATGGGAGTCCACTGTAGTTTTGTTGGGAACTGTTAGGGCTGCATCTATTCGGCAGTTCAGCACAAGGGCAGAAAAGCCACCGAATTCTGTAATGAGCACCAATGAGAATCTCACTTTCATGAACACACACACACACACACACACACACACACACACACACACTTACTTCTTGCCTTTTTGGTTGTGTGGTGAAATCTCCAAGGCAAAGGATGGCTATACAGACTTTCCAGGAGCCATAGGGATTGGGCTTCATGTTCCCTGCCCATGACTAGTGTAAGAAAATGTATGTATATATCCTTTATATTTACACTGGTCACCATTCAAATGACTTTTCTCAATGCAGAATTTGGGCTTGTTGGACACAGAATTCTGTTTGGATGTGTGTGGTTTGTTTTTAAGCACAGACTATTCAGATTTGCAGTTAATCTTTATGAAGTAATTATTTTCTGCTTACATGATGTTGCAGGATTTATGTGACTACAAAGTTAAGGAAATAATGAAACAATAAACTTATAACAAAAGCAATCATGTAAGTGAAGGCCTTCACTCACAGACATTGTGGAGCAGCTTTATTATTGTATTACTGTTGTCTGTATGCTTATTATCTTTGTGTGTATGCCTCTAAAAAGTGTTCCACATTTTATTCTTTATATATATATATATATATATATATATATATATATATATGATTGTTTTTGTTATAAGTTCATTGTTTCATTATTTCCTTAACTTGGTAGCCACTCATTGTTTAACTTCTGGTTAAGGTGAACACCTGTTGTTCATACAGTGCAGGATTTGTGCCTGTGGTAGGCTGACCATATGAAAAGGAGGACAGGGCTCCTGTATCTTTAACAGTTGTATTGAAAAGGGAATTTCAGCAGGTGTTATTTGTATATGTGGAGAACCTGGTGAAATTCCCTCTTCATCACCACAGTTAAAGCTGCAGGAGCTATACTAGAGTGACCAGCTACAAAAGAGGGCAAGGCTCCTGCAGCTTTAACTGTGGTGATGAAGAGGGAATTTCACCAAGTTTTCCATATATACAAAAGACTCCTGCTGAAATTCCCTTTTCTATGCAACTGTTAAAGATACAGGAGCCGTGCCCTCCTTTTCATATGGTCACCCTAGCCTGTGGGCTAGCCATTTCGGGACTCAGGAAGGGGATAAAACGCATCAGTTTTACTCCACTATAGAAAAACAGAATATGTGACGATTCAACTTTGCTATTGGATAAGGTGGATATTTGACTATGGTGCTGGACCAATAAGAGGAACCAGGTTGCCAGCACCTGCCCGGAATCCCTGTACAAATGTCAAATGCATCCAATGGCAAGTATTTGGGTGACCATATGAAAGGGAGGACAGGGCTCCTGTATCTTTAACAGTTGTATAGAAAAGGGAATTTCAGCAGGTGTCATTGTTTTGCATAGGGCACCTGGTGAAATTCCCTCTTCATCACCACAGTTAAAGCTGCAGGAGCCTTGCCCTCTTTTATAGCTAGTCACTCTAGTATAGCTCCTGCAGCTTTAACTGTTGGGATGAAGAGGGAATTTCACCAGGTTCTCCATATATACAAATGACACCTGCTGAAATTCCCTTTTCTATGCAACTGTTAAAGATGCAGAAGCCCTGTCCTCCTTTTCATATGGTCACCCTATAAGTATTGCCATTGGGATTGAAATTTTGGTGGAAACTAAAATGGGAACTCAGCCTAAGGGAAAGATAACAACAGATTACTCTTCACTGATAGCCTGAAGGGTTTTCCATCCAATGGCAATCTCAGCCTGGGAAATCCAAATTTACAACTAATTTTGATAGGAAAGATTCACTGTGTTTCCAATTACCAGAAAAACAAGGTTCTTCACTGGCGCTCTGTTCATTTTGCTTCTTTCGAAGCTGTGAAGTGCGATGGGCTGATTTTATTGAACACCTCATCAGCCCTAGTTGAGTGCTTAATCAGTGTTGCAAACTCTTGAACAAGCTACAGAAGTGTAGAGTATTGGAAAATAACTGGCCCTTTGTTTCGGCCTCTTAACTGTGCTTAAGATGTTAAAGGAAATTTAACCCTTCGATAGCACTCGCTGCAGTTCTGTGGACAGGGGTTAGCGTAGCTGGTTGTTTTGTTTCCACGGTATCCAGATACTCTCACTGGTTAAGTATGGGGTGAGAGGGTATTGCGAAGTTATGAGATATTTCGCTCCATCAAAATTTCAGTTATGGGAGGGAGGCAGGAATAGTCTGGGAACACCTGAGGCTGCAGCACCATGGACCCCAAGCAAACGTGGATCTGTGTGGGAGACCAGGTAAAAAGTTGCTTTAACACCCTCCCGCTCCAGCACTAAACTTTTATTTTTAAAGTAGCACTCCTTCTGTGTGTGGCATTTTGTATACATTAAATGGATCTTACAGAACTTGAATCCCTGAGAGTTATACACAGCCTTTGTAAAGTATTTTGGGTTGCAATATTGTACACCTGGATAGGCCTCTGAATGCCCACCAGATCTTTCAGGCTATAATTCCTATCATCCTTGACCATTGGCCACGCTGGCTGGGGCTCATGGGAGCTGTAGTCCAACACATATGGAGGGTGCCAGGTTGCCAGCCACTGTTTATACACAATTACCTGGGAGTTAGCCCCATTGAAATTATTTCTGAGTAGGCATATAGGAAAGCACTTTTAGAGTATTCCAAGCACTTCATTCACATTTTACTCTAGAGGAAGCACAGGGTGCCCAATCTGGATTGGGACCCTACCATGGGAGGATAGGGAAGTTTTTAAGATCTGGATTGGGCCTTCAGCACCAACTCGAGCCAAAATGGAAAGACAGTCTTACCTGTTAGATACCCAACCCCCTATGCCACAACCATGATCTTCGTGGGTATGCAAACGAAGATGGGATTAGTAATGTAATGCAAGTCTGTGATCATTTGCTGGCCTACTTTGTCAAATTCTGTAAATGGTATTTCTTTAAAATATGTCTATGCTGCCTTCACTTAAAAGGTCTCTGCTCATTTCCCAGCACCTCCAGGCCTCTGAAAATATAGGTGAGCCATGTTGCATGGCAGAGAGGGGTGGGGGGAATCCCCAAAACTGAGCAGAGGCACATTTTATGAGCAGAGCCCTTCTGTCTGCTTAAAGCAGATCCTGGATCCACGCCTTGGGGCCAAAATTATGTCAACTTCGGTGCCAGGGAGCTTCCTTGTGGCAGGCATTGGTGCCACCACCGAGAAGACCCGCTCTACAGTCACCAAGATACACACAGAGGAGACTCTCTGAAGGTGTCCACAAGGTTTGGCCATGCTCATGTGGTAGAAGGCAGTCTTTTTGGTGTCGGGGTGACAAGCTGTTTGAGCAAAGCCTGCTGTGCAACTTTGGAAATAGACTAAAATGGGGTGACCATATGAAAAGGAGGACAGGGCTCCTGTATCTTTAACAGTTGCATAGAAAAAGGAATTTCAGCAGGTGTCATTTGTATATACGGAGAACCTGGCGAAATTTCCTCTTCATCACAACAGTTAAAGCTGCAGGAGCTATACTAGAGTGACCAGATTTAAAAGAGGACATGGCACCTGCAGCTTTAACTGTTGTGATGAAGAGGATATTTCACCAGGTTCCCCATATATACAAATGACACCTGCAGAAATTCCTTTTTCAATACAACTGTTAAAGATACAGAAGCCCTGTCCTCCTTTTCATAGGGTCAGCCTAACTAAAAGAGGACACCCTTTTGGACCAACTGCCTTATAACAGGGCGATTTCCAGTAGACCAGGCAAGCATTTCTCCCTCCCAGTTGTTAAACGAGAACTGCAACAAATGACACCCCTTGCCCCAAAATTATACCATTTAAATGGAGAAATCTTGAGATAACCAAGAGTTAATTTTTTGTGTGGAAGGACAGTGGGCACTGCCCCATTGTGGTGCTGAAAACAAATTCCTGGATTCAGAATTCTTTAATACTAAGTCCGTGTCTTTCACACCAGGCTCTGGTTGCTGAATCTTGGGGGTCCTAGTAAAAAGAAAAGAAAGGAAGAGATCTCACAAACCTGAAGTCTGCCCTCTCCTGCCTTGTGAGATCTCATTCCTTAAGATAGAACATATCTCGAAATGTGTCAGGAATAAAAGGCACTGTCTTTCCTTACAAAGCTGTTTGCTATTGATTCACCTGCATTTTTAAGACAACTGGTTCTTGTATTGCACAGAGCCTGGCTACTACATAGTACACTCACCGAAGCATCCGCGTGTGTGCCAAGCTCTGAGTGCTGAGAACTTTGAAGCTGACCTGGAAACAGGCAGAGAAAACTGGAAGGGACTGTAGAGCCACCGGCCATCTTTTTCCACCCGTTGTTTATCTATACTTATCTTATCTCTCCTTAGCAGCTAATTGTTCCTGCTTTGTCTCCTTCTGAAACAGTAGCCCCTAAAGGAGAGATAAGACAAGCAGAGAACAACTGACTGAGAGCCTTTCTACATGAAGTTTTTATTGTGCGCTCGTGATTGCTCACTTACAGTAGTTAGCGGGTCCTTTTCACAATGTCATCCTCCTCCAGGGCCTCTCTGTGCTTTGCAAGCATTTTCACGTTTTTGTTTCTAACCAGGAAAGTCTTGTATATCTGTGAATGGTGGTATGAAACCCTCGTGTAATTGTGTAATTCTGTTATACCACAGCGCCCCCTAGAGGCATAGTGCCCCTAGTGCTTATGTAGTGGAACATATAAAAAAGCAGAGAAAGACCCACCCACCCCAGAAAAAAAAAAACATGTGTAAAGGATCTTAATCTGACAAAGAATCTGGAAGCAGAAGCCTCAGTAAATATGTGGGTTTAAAGCCTCATGTAGAACAGCCCTCAATAAGAATGCTTCACTGAACTTTTGGAATCTGGCTTTCATAGGCCTCCACCTCTTTCTCCTTTTAAGCAAAAGTGTTTGGGTCCTCATCCTGCAGTCCATTGAACGATTTGGAGCAGGGTGTCGAAAAGGGACGGGGAATACCTGCGGCCCTCCAGATGTTGTTGGACTCTAAGTCCCATCAACCCCAGTCAGTATGGCCAATGGTCAGATATGATGGGAGCTGTAATCCAACAGAACTTCACCACCTGGAGGGGCACAGGATCTCCACTCCTGGTGTTGAAGCAGTGAGTTGCTCAGAGAGATAGAGGTGCTACAGAGAAATCATCTGAGACAATCTGCATGGCCAGCCCAGGACGTTTTGCTGCTTGAGGCAAAGGACAAGCGGGCAAACCCACGTCATGTCCAGAAGCCAACCAGATTAGCTGTTGAATCTTGCAGTGACCTCCACCACACCTGGGAACAGCAGGCTTGCTTAGGGGGTGTAGGGTCGCCTATGGGGCACACGCAGTTCGGTAGGCCCTCCAACACCTCGCTACTGCTTGCGGACTGCTCCCATGATGCCTGTTCACTGCCCACTTGGGGATGTGCTGGAAGGCAGCAGCAGGGCTGCCAGCACACATCACAGGAGTGGAGGCCTGCCGGCCTGCGTGCATTGTTTGCTGGAGTGTGCGGCTTGGGCTGCCCTCCTCACTGCCTGTTGGCTTGGTCAGTCCTCGCTCCAGGATGTGTAGCCCAATGAGCCCCAAACGGTGGCCTGGTCATGTGTGAACAGGCTTCCCAGCATCTCAGACTGAAGTCTTTCCGAGTCTGGCTGCTTGAGATCCTTCTGAACTGAAAGGACGTTCTCTGTAGGAGCTAGGGTAGCCATGTATAAATTGCCAAAAGTGAGGGAATGCATTGCCCCAAAAATAAAGAGGACACAAATTTGCGTAAAATGGACAGATACAAATTTAGAACAAATTATTATGATTTAAATAGAAATACAATTCATCTCACCATAAGTGACTTAATACTATTCCTCAGTCACTTATGGTGACTGAATTGAAATGTAAAGATTTAATAATATTCCAGTTGACAGCTGCTCGTCAAACAATCATGCAGCAGTGCAAAAAACTGGACAATTTGAATTTATCTGCATGGTATCGAAATATATGGTCTGTGGCAGTACCCTATTTCTTCGATTCTAAGACACACTTTTTCCCCCATATAAACATCTCTAAAAATGGGGTGCATCTTAGAATCGTGGGTGTGTCTTAGGTTTTTTTTCCCCTGTTGGTGGTACTGAAATTAGTGTGCGTCTTACAATCGAAGAAATATGGTATCAGAAAAAATAACTTATGACTTGCTTCAAATTCAAGGGAAATCAGAATCAACATCATTGGATGTCATATGGGGGAGATTCGTTCAATATGCATCACATCCGAATGTAATAATAATAATAATAATAATAATAATAATAATAATAATAATAATAAATATTTGTTACCCGCCTTTCCCTCTGGATCGAGGCGGGGTACAACACAAATAAAAACACCATAAAATACATAAAACTAATTCAAATGTTTAAAACCAGTGCATCATTAAAAGCAGCACACCGTTAAAAAAGGCATCTTAAAATTCAATGTACAATGATGTATGCCTGCTTCAGCTCTGAATATATGGACATTGTAACAACAAATGAAGGACATATATTACACATATATGATTTGAGGTTTTCTTTCTTTGTTTTTCTTCTCTTTTTCTTTTTATATCTCCTTTCTTCCTTTATATTTTCTCTCTCTCTACTTTGATTAAGCTTCCTTCCCCTAGAAGTTGTATCAATCAACTTTTATTTTTTACCTTTTTGTATATTATGTAAGCCTATGCGGCAGGGTCTTGCTATTTACTGTTTTACTCTGTACAGCACCATGTACATTGATGGTGCTATATAAATTAATAATAATAATAATAATAATAATAATAATAATACATATTCACATAACTGTTGGTTTGATATTAATTGTTAGGGGAGTGTTTGTATTCATTCCTTATTTTTGTATCACTTTAAATAAAAATAAAATTTGGGGGGAAAAAAACTCACCATAAGCGAAAGACTGTGAACAAGTGACCTATGTGTCCTTTGTGAATGGCCCAGAGAGCTTTGGCTGTTAGACAGTAAATGCAATAAATAAATAAATAAACTCAGTCTTGTGCCGAGGTGGTAATTGTTTTATGAACAACTTCAAAGGCCCTTCATTCTCTTCTCCTGGTGCTTTCTCTTTAAACCGGACTTAGACTGGCCAGCCTTTCAAACAGAGGATGCTTTCAAAATAGAGGACAAAAAGAGGACCTATGGCCACCCTAGCTTAGCTGTAAGAATGCCTGCCAGAGTATCAGTTACTGTGAGCAGTTCAGCAGAAGTTCTCTATTCTAAGGGGAAGAATGACTCCAGGCCAAGAGCCAGGCTTGTTGTAGGAACCTTTAAAAATGTTATTGCTTAAAATAGGGTGACCCTATGAAAAGGAGGACAGGGCTCCTGTATCTTTAACAGTTGCATAAAAAAGGGAATTTCAGCAGGTGTCATTTGTACATATGGAGAACCTGGCGAAATTTCCTCTTCATCACAACAGTTAAAGCTACAGGAGCTATATTAGAGTTACCAGATTCAAAAGAGGGCAGCTTTAACTGTTGTGATGAAGAGGGAATTTCACCAGGTTCTCCATATATACAAATGACACCTGCTGAAATTCCCTTTTCTATGCAACTGTTAAAGATACAGGAGCCCTATCCTCCTTTTCATAGGGTCAGCCTACTTAAAAGTCCCAGTCTGGGGGACCACTTTTTGCATGTGGCACTTTTCTGATAGTCAGTGAAAGTTTTATTATATTTTTTCAGAGATGGTCAATAGATTTTGATTTGAGTCAATATCCCTCTTTTTAAAAAGGAAAGCATGTGCAATTATGCACGCACATTATGTGCATAAATCAACAATGCCTTTTCAGGACTGATGAAGCAGAAATCTGTTTTTGCTAATTTAAGTGATCTTCCTGTTGACTAAGGAAATTAGCCAAGGAGAGAGAGAGAGAGAGAGAGAGAGAGAGAGAAAGCTGGTTTGAATTTCTTTTAGAAGAAAATAAAAAGAAACAGAAAAAAAACATTGGCTGAAACAAAGAAATGAATTAAGTGTTAGCCACTGCTTCTCAGCAGTGAATCTTTCACCTCATCAACAATTTAGTTTAAAGCAGCTGAAGCTGCTGCTGCTGAAATTTCAGTTTTGTTAGGAAGATAATCCACTTTTTCTTAAAACACATTAAGAGTTACAAATCATTAATGTTGGATAAAATCAATGTGCCAAATCCTCCATCTGAACATGTTTGCTCATGGTGGTAAATATTTTGTATCATGCTGATCTAATTTGCATGCCGTGGGGAGTCACAGACTGTGTTAAAACAGTTTAGCAAGTCAATATGCATATGACATTAAATTAAACCCTAGATGCAATGAGAAGTCTCCTCCTGGTCTGATTATACATTTGCCTAACCAGGCCTTTGGATTTCTTCCCTCAGAGGGTGACTTGGGCCTAACTGTCTAAATCAATGGCATTAGTCCAGCTTATACTTACTGAATGTCTACCCTACACCCCTTGCTTCAGAATTAATTCTACCTACCTCCCACCCTCAATCGTACAGTCAGGTTAACGGCAATAATTATTATTTATTAATTAATTTATTTATATAGCACCATCAGTGTACATGGTGCTGTACAGACTAAAACAATAAAATAGCAAAACCCTGCCGCATAGGCTTACATTCTAATTATAATAAAACAGTAAGAAAGGGAAGAGAATGCACCAAACGGGCACAGGATAGAGTAAAACTAACAGTATAAAAGTAAGATCAAAGTCAAGTTCTAAAAGCTTTAGGAAAAAGAAAAGTTTTTAGACGAGCTTTAAAAACTATGATTGAACTTGTAGTTCGCAAATGTTCTGGAAGAGCGTTCCAGGCGTAAGGGGCAGCGGAAGAAAACGGAGATTTTTCAGAGATTTGGGGTTGGTATAACAGAACTCATCAGTGGAGGCTAGTGGCCCTTATATGCTTTGGGGTTTAGTCATAAACAGAACCCTAAAGGAGCTATTTGAGATGCTGAACCCATTTTGGGGGAAGAGTTCAGCATTTGGATAGCGCCGTTAGAGTTCTGACTGAAATTCGGAGCAGAATTACCGCCCCAATTTAACAGGAACGACCGTCCTCCACTGGAGTTCATGGCTACCTGTGATCATTCCCTCTGCCCCATGCTGGCCCTGGACAAACAGATTTTGCAGTTTAGTTGTTAAGATTAATACAACTGTGAGTACTGATGTTTATAACCTGAACATTTAGGATGCAATGCTATACAGAAAACGACCATACAGAAAACGTCCTAAAACTGTCAGAGTCCCCCAACCAGCATGTAAGATATTTTTCCGTCTAAACATGCATAGGGTTGCACCGAAATAAAATTAGGTTTGGAACGGAAATTATTTCCCCCTATTAGCCCACCAGGGCCTTTCATGTCTTGTGCCAGAGGCAGATCATGCATTTGTCCACGTGGGTCTTCACCCACTGTTGGTTGCGATATTCATACCTCCCCAGCAGTTTTCTATCCTGTGCAGGTAGGTTGTTGCTATTTTATGAGACATTTTATGACCCAATAAACAAAACCCGTCAAAAATAATTGGTGATTCTTATCAGCTTGTGGAGTAACAGAAGTTATACCTCCAATGTAGAACCACCTCTATGGGTTAGGATGCTTCCAGACAGAGGGCTCCTAGCATTAGCAATCAGAAGACATTGGGTTGCCATTCCATTTTTTTTCCTTAGGGAGCAATCCTATGGTCCCTAGACAGTGTCTGGGTGGGTGGGGGGCATAGGAATAGTCTGGATTCCTGAATCTGAGGACAGAGTCTGAGCTCTCTGCCTCCGTCCCCTCACAGCTGGTGGGGAGAGAACCTTTCCACAAAGGCAACCTCAGATGGAAGGCAATGGGGGTGTTCCCATGGGCAAGGAGAGGAGGCCGGCTGATGAGTAATCCTCTGCTCTCCCCAGCCTCCCCCCTCCGCACCTCAGCAAGATGCGCAAAACAAGCCCCATCTAGCTGAAATCCAGAGCCCGGGAAGAACAGTTCTCCCACTTTGAATTGGATGGCCGTGAGCCCCTGAGTTCAGAGGATTATGGCTACCCCCACCCCTAATGGGTTTTCTGCAGTAAGAAAATACATGGAAGAAGAGGGGATCTACACAGCGTATTGAAGGCGCACGCAGTGCGACCCGAAAGCGTGTGTGTAGATCCTGCTGGAAGAGGCAGAGAAGGAGGAGGCTGGGGAATCCGGCCATGTCCTTGCCGCCGCTGCCACCACCCACCTCCCCGCCGGCCTCATCCCAGCCACGGGGGTGGGGGGCGAGACCCCCTCCTGCTGCGGACCAGGCTCCTCCTTCCCTGCCCAGGCCAGCCCCAGCCCCAGCACGTCCTCCGGGCTGATCAGGAGGCCGGCGGGGAGGTGGGTGGCGACGGCGGCGGCAAGGACGCCTCCTCCTCCTCCTCCTCCTCCTCCTCCTCCTCCTCCTCCGCCTCTTCCTTAGGGCAGGATCTACACACGCGCTTTCGGGTTGCACTGAAGGCGCTTGCGTGCGCCTTCAGTACGCTGTGTAGATCCCCTCGAAGTGTTGGAAAAACGGGCCGCTTATGAGCGGAAGAAAATATTGTCTGGAAACTCCACCCTCCATAAAATTTGAATGGGGCAGGATAATGGTGCAATAACAGCCTTGTCGGGGAGCACTCTTGGGCCTCAGCTAGACCTACGGGTCTAGCGCGATGAACGGGTGAGGATAACGCAATGTTTTTATCGCAAGATCTCCTCCTCTGTTTACACATGGCGCACGACGGCCTCGGACGATCAGGACGTCGCACTGCCACTTGTTTTGTTTTTTAAAAAACTGAAGTAAGTTTTTTAAAAAATAAAATAAAAAAATCCCCCCCTCCCCACCACTGATGGGCGCAGTTCCTGGCTCCTCGCGAGTAACCGCGAGGAGCCAGGACAAACTGTGACATTTTCCATCCTGAGACTGCAGAAAAACCGCACCTAAAGGGTAGGGTGATATCCTGGGGAAAGGGAGGGATCCCCTGTGCGTCACGTGGGCACACAGGGATGATCCCTGGGATATCACCCCATCTAGCTATGGCCTGAATCTCATGTAAGAAAAAGTGATCAGCCTCCTCCAAATAATCTCTCTGTACATCGCAATAGTCGCCTATTGGTTAAGTCCTAAAAGATGCTTCAAGGAGAAAGAGGGGAGGCTAATCGATATGAAGGATTCAAATTCTAGAGATGCCTGATGCCTGAGCAGGATGATCATTTATGCAACACACACACGTACACACAAAGTGAGGGAAGCACAAAAAAGTTTGTGGATTTGCATAAAATCTGCATATGTTAATTTATATGTATAGACACATATAAATTTGAAATAGAAATACATCTCAGCATGGTGGGGAAGACGGTGACTTATACACCTGTCCCATCTGCTAACTGTGGAATGGGGTACTTCAAGATCCCTTCCTGGTCTCCCTTCTGATGGACCATTCAAACAGAGGACCATCCTCTATAAAGGAAGACCCACAGCCACCATACTCCAGAGCTAAATGTGCCTTTGCCCACTCACTCTGTGTGAGCGCTTCTTGCCTTTGTGGGTCTAGGCTGAAGCCTGAATGTCCCATCCGAGGACAATTCAGGCATAGGGTGAAATGCTTTCATATATATATATATATATATATATATATATATATATATATATACACACACACACACACACACACACACACACACACACACACACACATACATATTCAAAGAAACAAAGGCCTGGAACTCCGGTTCCAGTGTTTTCTCCCCACCGAACGTCTGCAGCCTGTGAAAAGAAACAGGAATGGATGTTTCAGTAATAACTTCCACTGCTGCAGTGTTAGCGATGAGGGAAAGTGCTACAAGACTCAGTTAACAGCCCAGCAGCCCTGGTTCCTTGCTAAAACAACATAAAATAGATAAGAGCTATAGATGGGAAACAACTGGCAAAGTAATCTGCGTGTGCGTGAGACATCTGCACCTAGGCTACATTGTGGACAAACAATGTGTTGGGGTCTCTATTTGGGTGAGCGCGCAGCTGGGAGTGGAGGAATGATAGTTAAACATCTCGGACATTGTATAGATGGGAATCTATTTAAAGTTAATAGTTTAGTTTAATTGAAGCACAGGTGCTTTTAAAACTAAGAAGATCAGTTCAAGAGTCCATCTAGTCCAGTATCCCGTTTCCAGCTGTGACCAGCCAAACGGTTCTTAATTGGCTGCCAATCCAGGTCCGGGCCCAATTCAAAGTGCTGGTATTGACATTCAAAGCCCTAAATGGTTTGGGGGCAGGCTATTTGAAGGAACGCCTCCTCCCATATGTACCTGCCCAGACCTTAAGTTCATCTACAGGGGCCCTTCTCCATGAGCCCCTGCCGAAGGAAGTGAGGCAGGTGGCTACTAGGAGGAGGGCCTTCTCTGCTGTGGCACCCCAGCTGTGGAATGAGCTCCCGAGGGAGGTCCGCCTGGCACCTACACTGTACTCTTTTCGTCACCAGCTGAAGACCTTTTTATTCTCTCAGTATTTTAACACTTAATTTTAACTTAAATTTTACTGTTCTAAGTCTGTATTTTAATCTTATATCAATTTTGCGGTGTGGTTTTATCCTGGTTGTGCTTTTTATACTGTATTTTATATTTGTGGTTTTAACCTGTTGGTTGTTTTATTATGGTTTTAATTTTTGTGAACTGTCCAGAGAGCTTCGGTTATTGGGCGGTATAAAAATGTAATAAATAAATAAATAAAATAAATAGATAACGGGAACAACTCCAAAGGCTTCCAGACACTAGGGGGCGATAGAGAAAGTCATGTAACAACAGCCACTTGTCTTGTTCATCCCTCTTGTTGTCTTGTAGCTTGATGGGTTTCTTTCCCCTACTCCCTCACATTTCTCTTCCTTTTTGCTTCTGCAACAAGCAACATATGCTCGCTCCCAGAGGGAAGAAAGTAACTATCAGGTTCCCCACATGATCGATTTATTGCATGCTTACAGAAGTTTGCTGGTCCTTTTCATGACGGCGTCAAGCTCCAGTGTCTCTCAGGCTGTTTTCAAGCCAGAATCCGTAATTTTACAAAACCCTGAAAATGCAGTAATAAATGGAAAATGCACCAGCCCTGCTGTGTAGTATCTGCTGAGCAAGGGGGGATCAGACAGACACCTAGACAGACAAGGCTTGCTGGAGAAGTAGCACCAGAACCCCCAAAGCAAAGAGCATGCAGACAGCTGTAGATTCCAATGTGTTTCTTCTTCAGTGATTACATCCAACCTGCCTCCCTGCCCCAGACGCACAAGCAGGACACTGACTCCAGTCATGAATCTGATTGTGTTGAAAATCTAGGAACTACCCTATTTCTTCGATTCTAAGACACACTTTTTTCCCCATATAAACATCTCTAAAAATGGGGTGCGTCTCAGAATCGCAGGTGTGTCTTAGGTTTTTTTTTTCTCTGTTGATGGTACTGAAATTAATGCGCGTCTTACCATCGATGGCGTTTTACAATCTAAGAAATACGGTAGTAGCTATTAGCCATCAAGGCAGCTTCCCCCAACCTGCCCTCTGGATGTTTTAAACTACAACTCCCAGGATTCCTGACCATTGAGCATGAAGGCTGGGGGCAGATGGGAACTGAAGTCTGAAACAGGTTGGGGCAGGTTGCATCAAGATGATCATGCAAGCAGTCATGCTACACTAAAAACCAACAGCTAGCCTACAGCTTCACTTTAAGTAGCATTCTGTTGCGATATTTTGCAAGTACAAAAGTTATTGAAGCTATGGCCCAGTATATAAAGGTCAAAGCGTCAACTCTTTGCTAAGAGTAGATCGCTCAGTTATGACCCATTCTGCATACTTCGACATGGGCTGGTTGGAGCACAAGTTGAGCTGACCGAAGTGCCATCCTTCGGTCCAAGAAACTTGCCGCTCTGTTGAGATCAGCACGCTGTCCATGACATTTAAATGGCTCCCCACGAGTCTTCAAAATTGCTTCATGGCCCAGGTCAGTTCAACCTGATGGTAGAAACTTGTATTAAAAACACAGCTCTGGCTTCCTCTTTGTTTTTAAAATGTCACGTTTATACCCTTCTTTACCTGATCTGATAGCATGTAGATTATTAAGTGGTCCATTTCTGATGTAACCTTTGTTTAAATACAGAGATTATTAATGGGCCAGATGAATTTTCACTCCTGCTCAAATTGACACATGCAACATGAACTTTGGAATAATTTTATAATTAATAAACTAAAATACTTGGAGATAACTGATAAATAAAGTACAACTCATGCATACCTGTTAAATTATCATGGGAGCCCACAAAATATGAATACTTAAAGAAAAGGACTAGTTCATAGAATCATAGAATCATAGAATAGCAGAGTTGGAAGGGGCCTACAAGGCCATCGAGTCCAACCCCCTGCTCAATGCAGGAATCCACCCTAAAGCATCCCTGACAGGTGGTTGTCCAGCTGCCTCTTGAAGGCCTCTAGTGTGGGAGAGCCCACAACCTCCCTAGGTAACTGATTCCATTGTCATACTGCTCTAACAGTCAGGAAGTTTTTTCTGATGTCCAGCTGGAATCTGGCTTCGTGTAACTTGAGCCCATTATTCCGTGTCCTGCACTCTGGGAGGATTGAAAAGAGATCCTGGCCCTCCTCTCTGTGACAACCTTTTAAGTATTTGAAGAGTGCTATCATGTCTCCCCTCAATCTTCTCTTCTCCAGGCTAAACATGCGCAGTTCTTTCAGTCTCTCTTCATAGGGCTTTGTTTCCAGACCCCTGATCATCCTGGTTGCCCTCCTCTGAACACGCTCCAGCTTGTCTGCATCCTTCTTGAATTGTAGAGCCCAGAACTGGACACAATACTCTAGTTGAGAAGTATCGCTCCTTCAAAAACTTCCGGCCCACTCTTTCTGTCCCTCTACTATTCCTTTCTTCTTCCAGTCTGTTTTTCCAGCTGCCAGACCAGTTGCCGGTCCAAGATTCCCACTTGGATAGTATGTGGGACCATTGGCAGGCAGGCCCTACACGTTTCTGCAGGTGCACCTCTCCAGGTAAACTTGCAGAACAATCTTTTCAGTACCCTCCTTCACAAGATGGTTATGGCTTGAAAATGGCAACCAGGGGCCATTATGGTTCCTCAGGCAACAAAGGCATCTGGGAATTCTATTTCCACTGTGATCATCATGAGCAACATTACTGAAGGAAGGAGTGATCTTGGAGTGCAAATTTTTGGGCGGTGGGGGAGGGGGAATGAAGTGATGTTGTTCGTTCCTGGTAGTTTGAGGCCAGAGCATGGTAGTATGAGGCTAGAGGCTAGTTGCATCTGAGGGAACATTTTATGGACACTTGGTGTGTAGTATAATGTCTGAAGCACCTATACCCTGGAGAATGTGCTGGACTCCAGATCCCAGGAGCCGCAGACAGCATGGCTGTTGTGTTTCTCCAAAAACCGCCTGCTTTCTTGGGAGATAAAAGCGAGGCCTGCTAAGTAATCCACAAAGTTTTATTTAAGCAATAAATGTCTCTTCCTGTCTGAAGAGAGTCTAATCTCTTGGAACTTTCCCCTAGGCAAAACTAGGCAAAACAGACAATTGTCTGTTCAAGAAGAATGGAAAGCCGCTTCCCAAGACGTGTTAACTTCAGAGAGACTAGTTCTGAGGTGGCTTCTGACGTGATGCAAGCCGGGCTGACTTCCTCTCGCCTTCCTTTCGCTCCGCCTGTTTTAGCCTGAGACGTACTCTAGGATCGGCTAACCTGATGGTGCTGTCTCCTTCGGAAGAATGTTGGCTTTCCACTGACTGTATTATTTGCCCTTGACGAGATAAGCTCTGGAAAGAGTTCACCACCAGCTGGTGAAGAGTTCGTGAGAGCTGTCTCCCCCACTGATACAGGCTGGCCTGTGTCTGGTGCCAACTGCTCTACATCAGAGTCTGATTCTGATTGATTACCTGAAACACCTTCTTCCAAACTAGGGGGAGCAGGGCTAGACATGAAACTGGCCAATGTTACGAGATTATGGAATTTGGAGTCCAATAACATCTGGAGGGCCAGGGGTTTCCCAACCTTTGATTTACAGGACCAAGGACATCCAAGGCTATTATTTCTAAGGCTATCGACTCAGGCTTCTTGTTGCGAATTGGGCAATGCTGGTTTATTTATTTATTTATTTATTTATTTATTACATTTTTATACCGCCCAATAGCCGAAGCTCTCTGGGCGGTTCACAAAAATTAAAATCATCATAAAACAACCAACAAGTTAAAAATACAAATACAAAATACAATATAAAAAGCACAACCAGGATAAAACCACGCAGCAAAATTGATATAAGGTTAAAATACAGAGTTAAAACAGTATAATTTAAATTTAAGTTAAAATTAAGTGTTAAAATACTGAGTGAATAAAAAGGTCTTCAGCTGGCGACGAAAGGAGTACAGTGTAGGCGCCAGGCGGACCTCTCTGGGGAGCTCATTCCACAACCGGGGTGCCACAGCGGAGAAAGCCCTCCTCCTAGTAGCCACCTGCCTCACTTCCTTTGGCAGGGGCTCACGGAGAAGGGCCCCTGTAGATGATCTTACACGTGCAGACACTCTTCCGAGTGTCATATTATCACTTTCTATACTTGCAGAGGATTCTGAACTCCACACTGCTTTGCACACCTGAAAAAACATGCTACCGTTTACATTGCTCATCACCCAAAAAGTAAAATAGACAACGAAGGGAGAAAAAATGTTGATTCATAAGGATCAGTTGATTTCCAGTCCGACGATTTGCACGGTCTTCACTAAATATATAAATCGGAAACGGAAGTGAATCAGTTTATTGGATTTAAAGCAGGGGTGGGGAACGTTTTTCAGCCCACGGGCCAAATTCCAATCTTGGAAAGGTCTTGGGGAGGAGGCACATTCCATCTGTGGGCAGGGCCAAATGCAGAATGGATGTGGTCAAACTCATAGTGGGCAGGAAAAATCATTAACAATTTTAAGCATACCCAGAAATGAACAGGACAAGGTTTTTTGCATGTCTACTCATAAGTAAGCTGCACTGCATTGCTCAGTAACACTTTTAAATAGCATCCAAATACCAAACCTCTGCATGTCTTACTTATTTATTAAATTCCTATACCACCCAATAGCCAAAGCCTTCTGGGTGGTTCACAACAATTAAAACCACAAAATAAATAATAAAATACAATCTGAAATCCAAACATTTAAAGCCCGTACGAGAAGCATGTCTACTTACAAGTAAGCAGGACAAGTGTCAGAAACAAGACTGAACCACACAGCAGTTTCCTTTAAGGTTCCCTTTCTCATTGCACACCAGGAAAAAGCTGTCATCTCTGATCAGCTGCTGACTGGAGATTTCCCTGCCAGGAGAGCAGGTAGGACCTGGGGAAGAAGCCGGCAGGCTGGATGTGAAACCCTCATGATGAGCCATATCTGGCCCAGGGGCCAGAGGTTCCCCATCCCAGGAAAGGGAAGCCAAGTTCTGGCACTTAAACTGGTTTATGTTTGCAGTGTGTCTGTGCTCTTTTGCACATTGCTTGTGGGCTTCCCATCTGGTGGGTCATTGTGGGAAACAGGCTGCTCCATGAGATAGGCCTTTTGCCTGGTCCAGCAGGACTCTCCTTATGTTTATAGAAGAGGCCAAGGAGGTTTGCTCTCGTTCATCCTTGTAAAGAGCTAGGCCACAGCCTGAGCATTGGATCCCCTGTGTGTCACCTAGATGAACAGGTTTGACCCCTGGACAATCCAGGGATAAACCTTAGGTCTAGCTCTGGCCCTAGTGTAGGCCTTCCGTTTGTGGTGGCAATTGGTAGCCCACGGGAAGTTCTCATTCTCTGCCCTCGAGTGTGTCTAGTATAACTCACCGCCATCATGTAGTACATTTCCTCACCTTTGATATGGATTTGAGCTGGGAAACCTAGGGAGTTGCCTTATTCGTCTCTGCCTAGTCCAGTAATGCCTACCTAAGCGGCAGTGGCTCTGCAGCGATGAAGGTAGAGGTCTTTTCCATCACTACTCTTCCACCTGATCCATTTAATTGGACGTGCCAGAGATCGAACCAGGGACCTTCTGCCTGGAAAATATGTGTGGGCTTTACCACCACTGACAGAGGCCAGAGCTAGACCTAAGGTTTATCCCTGGATCGTCCAGGGGTCAAACCTCTTCATCTAGGTGACACACAGGAGATCCAGTGCTCAGGCAGGGGCGAACCCTGGATGATCCCAGGATAAACCTTAGGTCTAGCTGTGGCCTAAGCTACAGTCTCATCTCATAACAGCCCTGGCTCAAACACTGAGTTCTACTGAGTTCTACAGCCAAGGGCATGGGTAATTTGCCACAGGGATGCTAGTCCTCAAGGTCAATGTGATGTCTAGATCGTTCTCCTGAAATGACAGACCTTAGCTGACAAAAAATGGAACGGCAAGTTGCTGCAAATGTATTTCCCTTCATGACAGATAGCAATCTTGTGGGCTTTGACTGACTTTCGATTATGTAGGCCCCATACAGCAGCATCACCTCCGCTCAGCACTTACATCTGTTCACCCAACAGAAGCTCTTTATTATTAAGCTGTACAGTTTTACCCTTTATTCCTCTTCCATGGCTGTCTGCATATTATCGGCTCTGCTCTCTTTCATTGTTAATCTTTTGAAATTCCTCATTATAAGAAGACGAGAGCCATGAGCTTCAAGTGCTGCATATCCAGGTAGCACAATTTCAAC
Organism: Elgaria multicarinata webbii; assembly: GCF_023053635.1. NCBI lineage: Eukaryota > Metazoa > Chordata > Lepidosauria > Squamata > Anguidae > Elgaria > Elgaria multicarinata. The sequence goes on from NC_086172.1 coordinate 22,955,231, forward strand.
AGACTTATGATGATTATAATCCTATAGACATTTTTTTTTGTTTTAAAAAAGGAAAAGAAAAGAAAGGAATCCTAGACTTTGCTACAACACTAGCTTGGTCACAGCTATGTGAACAATACATTAAAAGCATGTCCCAGACGTAGTATTAACGTAGGAGAACCCAAATGCTTCAGCAAGGGAACATCAAATCTGAAGGTCAGTTGTACATCAATAGACTCCAGTGTGCCTTAGAACCCCGCTATTCCAATACAGACCCACACTTTCTGTTGCTTATGACTACACTACATAAAAGTGTCATTGCAGGGTCAGGGTAACCCAAGCAAGAATGCCTTTAGCATGGGATTCCCCTAAGCCAGTATTTTATTTTATTTTATTTTATTTATTTTATTTTATTTCATTTCATTCTATACTGCCCACTAGCCAAAGCTCTCTGGCTGGTTCACAGTCCTATCCTGCAACATAGGTCCTGATTTAATCCCCCCACACCGACCCACACACTATCTATGGTGGTGGGGTGGGGAGTAGTGAACCATGATAGTTGAATGTGCAAAGAATTGGTATAATTTGTAACGCGTTTTTCTTTCTTCCATTGTTTTTCTTTTTTAAAATAATAAGTTTTTGTGATGCCACCGGCGTTATTACATCTTAGGACGCACTATTTGAAGTCCAGCGTTCTATGCAAGCCTTCCCCAATACGGCGCCCTCCAGCTGTTTTTGGACTACAACTCTCATCAGCCCCAGCCAGCATGGTCATGGTAAGGAATTCTGGGAGTGGTTGTTGAAAACATCTAGAGGGGCCCCAGGGTGGGAAAGGCTGCTGTTCTCCTATTTTATTTCCTTTGTTTCCATATTGACTGCACAGTTCAAAAAAGCTCTTGACAGTCACAGCCTTCAAAGCAGGGCTGATCCAAGATGTTCAGCTGCTGTTACTGCCTCCGCCACATAGCTTAAGAGGCAGGCAGTGGGAATCTCTTCCAATGTGCAGGATAAGCGCGCAATCTGAGATGTGAGAGAGCTGGTCTTCTCAGCAACATTCCAAGAGATCCCGGGTTCCATCCATCTCTTCAGTCACACATTGCTCCATTAGCACCCCTAAAACTATTGGCTCTTGAGATGATGATTTGTGCAGTCATCGTGACTAGGACGACCCTTGAGGGGCATTGGACGCACCCCTTAAGGACACTTGAATATTTGCAGTAGACTTGGAGTTTGTTCCCCTACTCCCAGCTAACAGGGACCAGCACTATACCCGCATGCTACTGGAAGAAAGCATCAATGGAGCTTTGCCCCTCCTGGGAGTGTAACCCCTTTAGTGCCTTATCCTTATTTGTCTCAGGCAGCCTCTTCTGATGTATCACGTTGTGCTCACGAATTCGTTTTTTGAAGGAAATCTTTCGGTAACATTCCGCATCCAAAATGCTGGGGAGCACCAGACGTCAACACACAATCTTGCTTATGAGTCCCTCCAGAAGATACCATTACCATGGTAATGACATAAAGTGAACCCCAGATACAAATACTATCTGAGTGTCATGGGAGCCAGTGGTGTGACCTTTCTTAAAGTTTGATGCAGGTTTAGTTTAGGGCAATTGAAATCAATGGGATTTAAGTTCATGACTAACTCAAGTCCTATTGACTTCAATGTGTTTACTCTGACTAAACCTGGATCCAACCCATTGTATTGGATATCTAACCCACTTGGGTTTTGTGAAAATCCAAATCAAGCCCGCCCCCTTCCTTCTAAATGCCAGTAATGTTATCATAGCAGCAAAGGTACTGTATTCCCTAGCAAAAATATCAAGCACACTGTTTGTTCCTTTAGTTTGCCATATATTTCCATCCATTATCTCATTACTTGCACTGAATCCACAAAAGTAATCGCCAGCCTCTTGTCAGGGGTGTCACTTCTCAGTTTAGCTCCTGTGGCTGGGTAAATATCATAGACGGTAAGAGGCAATAATTTACTGTGATGCATCCTGCGACAACAGATAATAGTTGTGACAGGTTATCAGATGACATCAGCAATTATGATACAATGAACGTGATCTGTGAATACTCAAGGCTCCATGCTGCTTCAGTGGGGATGATAGATTTGTGGAGTCTCTTGCCTTGCTGACTTTCAAACTCTGGACCTCCAGGCAGCCATTGCCATGTGGACTTTTCTGCTCTGGGCCCCAGGCATGGTGTTGAGGATGATGGGGGATGTTCTACCACAGCCTTCCCCAACATGGTGCCCTTCCACTGTGTTGGACTACAACTCTCATCACCCTACCCAGTCTGTCTCAATGTGCTGGCTGGGGACCATGGGACTTGTAGTCTAACACAGCTGGAGGATGCTGGGTTGGGGGAGTCTGTTGAAGAGATTGCAAACTTGTTAATGCAGGGTGGTGGCCACTTCTGTTGGAGTTCACCATAGTCCTTCATGAATTAAGAACACAACCTTCACTCCTCTGCAGCTGCATATTCAGGAAGAGATGGGTAGGGATGGACAAGTTGTCTTACAGGGAAACCTGTCTGACATGATTTATCTTATCACTGAAGAGCCCTTGATAAACTTTTCAGTAACTGCAGGGTTCCCTGGAGCAGCACAGTTTGAAATCCATCATAAGAATGTAAGAAGAGCCATGCTGGATCAGACCAAGGCCAGATCTACACCAAGCAGGATATAGCACTATCAAAGTGGTATGGAAGTGGTATATGGAGGCAGGAGCTACACTACTGCTTTATAGTGGTATTGAAGTGCACTGACAACTGTTGAGGCCCATGGCACATTCTATATACCACTTCCATAGTGTTATATCCTGCTTGGTGTAGATGTATCATGGGCCCCAACAGTTGTCAATGTACTTCAGTACTATTATAAAGCAGTAGTGTAGATCCTGCAGTGCACTTCAATACTGCTATAAAGCAATAGTGCAGATCCTGCCCAGGAGTCCATCTAGTCCAGCATTCTGTTCACACTGTGGCCATAGCTAGACTTAAGGTTTATCCCTGGATCGTCCAGGGGTCAAACCTGTTCACCTAGGTGACACACAAGGGATCCAGTGCTCAGGCAGGGGCGAACCCTGGATGATCCCAGATTAAACCTTAGGTTTAGCTGTGGCCTGTGGCTACTAGTTGCCTGCCTGTGGGAAATCCACAGGTAGGACATGAGTATAATGCCACCCTCCCACTTGTGTTTCCCAGCACTGGAAAACTGAGGCATATTGCCTCTGATACTGAAGGTAGCATATAGCCATCTTGACATATACCCACTGAGATAGCCTTATCATCCATGAATTTGGCTAATCCCCTTTTAAAGCTAATCAAATTGGTGGCCACCACTACATCTTGTGGTAGCAAATTCCATAGTTTAACTATGCGCTGTGTGTAGTACGACAATGGAACCAGTTACCTAGGGAAGTTGTGGGCTCTCCCACACTAGAGGCATTCAAGAGGCAGCTGGACAACCATCTGTCAGGGATGCTTTAGGGTGGATTCCTGCATTGAGCAGGGGGTTGGACTTGATGGCCTTGTAGGCCCCTTCCAACTCTGCTATTCTATGATTCTACAAAGAAGTCCTTCTCCCACCACACAGCTTCATGGGATGACCCCAGGTTCTAGTGTTATGGGAGAGGGAGAAAAATCGCTCTCTATCCATTAGCTGTTTAGGGCAAAACCATCAATCCATCACCATAATCTAAGACTTTCATCATTACAAAATAGCAAGTGATATAGCAAACTGTGAGAGAGACCAGTGAATAAATCATAGGATAATGCATCCATAGGTTTGGAAACGTTTTGGTAACCTGGTTAAACCTTCTGCAATCACAAATTCCCCTTTGATGCAAAACCAATGGTCATCATCATATTTGGCCAAAGGATGAACCCATTCTACCTGGTACACCATTAAGCAAGGCCTTCTAACTCAGAGGAGGTCCGGTACTCTTATACCCAGTATTCTTATATCCAAAGAGATGTGGAATTTCTCATACAACCTGTCTGCATCAGAAGGAGCAGAATTTGAACGCACACATCTGTATCAAAGTCCCCCACCCACTCTTGCTTTTTTACTGCCAGATATTATTGTTTTAATATATCAGGGTCAACTGTCTCCGAAGCAACGGCTTTTACTCCTAGGGCTGACAGGGCCTGGTAGGAGTTCTCGCTGCTTATGTCAAAAAGAGATGGAAGTGGCAAGGCTTTAAATAAGCATATTAACTAGATCTAGTCAGACAGTGCCACGCTAATGGAAAAGATGTTTGCCTTGCTGTTGCCTTTCTTTTGAAATTAATCACTTCCGTAAGAACTTCTTCATGAGTAGGAAAGAGAGGATCCAATCCAGACAGGGTTAAGCATTGCTCAGTCCTCCTGATAAGAGCGTTATTGAAGGATTCCTCTTCCACCCCATGGCTATTAAGCTGTGGAGTGCCACAGGGTTCTGTTCTAACCCCCATGCTGTCCAACGTCTATATGAAGCTGCTGGGTGAGGTCATTAGGGGTTTGGGGGTTGGGTGTCATCAGTATGCTGTTGATACTCAGCTCTACTTCTCCTTGTCATCGAAGTCAGCTGGGGCAGTGAAGGTGCTGGACTGAAGTTCTGTCAATTGGTGGTTCCCAAGTCCGAGAATTGGGTAAGCAACCTGTTCTGGATGGGGTTGCACTCCCTCTGAAGGAGCAGGTGCGTAGGTTGGGGGTACTCCTAGATCCATCCTTGTCACTGGAGGCCCAGGTAGACTCCATGGCCCGGAATACTTGGGGTCAGCTTCAGCTAATCCGTCAACTACGGCCTTTCTTAGACAGGGATAACCTAGCCACAGTACTGCGCGCACTGGTAACTTCCCTATTAGACTACTGCAATGCACTCTACATGGAGCTGCCCTTGAAGACGACTACTCAGAAGTTGCAGCTTGTGCAAAACACAGCTGCTAGACTGCTGACCGGTACATCTTACCGAGACCATATAACACCAGTCTTAAAGGAATTGCACTGGCTGCCAATATGCTTCTGGTCAGAATTCAAGGTGTTGGTAATAATGTTTAAAGCCCTAAATGGCTTGGGACCTCGATACCTGAGGGAGCGCCTCTCCCAATATATGCCTCCCTGAGATTTGAGATCTGTTGGAGGAGCCCTCCTACACATCCCACCAACGTGAGACGTACGCAATGGTAGGACGTGGGAGAGGGCTTTCTCTGTTGTGGCACCCTAGCTGTGGGATCTTTGTTGTGGCACCCGGGTGCTGGCACTGGTTTCATTTCGGCACCAAGTTAAGACATGGCTTCTTAACAAAGCCTTTGATGGCTAAGTTCACCAAGCCTGTACATCATTTTAATTGGTTTAATTGGTTTTACTGTTTTTAAATTCTATGCTGGTTTTAGCTTATTAATGGTTTAATTTGTTTTTAGCTGTGTATATTTATTATTTTATATTGTTTGTATGATTTTACCTGTACACTACCCTGAGATCCATGTGATATAGAGCGGGATACAAATGTTTTAACAAATAAATAATATAATATAATTTGCATATGCTAATTTGTAGAGATATGCAAATTTAGAAATAATTACTATTGTTTAAATAGAAATACAATACATCTGACTCTAGTAAGGAAGACTGTGAACAGGTGACTGGTCTACCTATTTACGCTGTTGTCCAGGCATTGTTGATGGGCAACTTTAAGGCCCCCTCATTCTCTTCTCATGGTGCTTTCTCTTCAAGCCAGATTTGGACAGGACTGTCCTTAAAACAGAGGGCACCTTCAAATAGAGGACTCACGGCCACCCTAATAGGGATGCTTGAGGAATTTGATCTTTGTGAATTCCAATACGAATGGATCTACGCTGCACCTTCTAGTCTAAAGTGTGGGTTAAATCATAGCTACCCATCAGACTTAGCACTTCTCCAAGTGTGTAATGGAGTTCTTGGCTCAAAAGACATATCAAATGCACATCTTGAAAGAAAATATATTCATATATATATATATATATATATATATATATATATATATATTAAATGCATATTTACATGCTAATTTTATGTGGTTGTTTTTTTTAAAAAAACTTGCAAATTAAAATGTGGAATCAACAGGAGGAACAGAACTGCAAACGAATACATGGAAAATATACTTGGACTAGAAACATAGTTGGGAAGGCTGTGCCACTGTGGTGTAGTGGCTAAGGTGTCAGACTGGGAGTCACGAGATCCGGGTTCTAGTCCCCACTCGACCGTGGAAACCTACTGGGTGACTTTGGGCCAGTTGCAGACTCTCAGCCCAACCCACCTCACAGGGTTGTTGTTGTGAGGATAATATGGAGGAGGATTATGTACGTCACCTTGGGTTCCTTGGAGGAAAAAAGGCAGGATATAAATGCAATAATAAATAATACATACATACAAAAGGTTTCCCTGAAGGAAGGAAGTCTAAAGATCTCTGTTCTATACTAGCTTGGCTCTGGCAAGGCAGCATCATTATCTTACCCTTGGGACTCCAAAACAGTATTTCGCAAGGACATCCCTTTGCTTACTCACAGCAATATTATAATCTACTGCATTTCTCCTGATGCTTTTCAGCAGTGCTTGAGCTTTACCATGGATGTTCAAACAGCAAACAGAAGCCAAAGGGAAGTATTACATGCTCTGTTGGATCATCTAGGAAAGTAAAGCACCGGGAAGTGTCTGCTACATTTTCTGACACATTGTTCTCCATTATGCACTTTGCTTCCTACAATGCCACTTCAGAAAGGATGATTCTAAATGTATAGAGCTTTAAAAAAAACAAAACCCCACAACCTCCTGAAGACTGTTTCCACTGGCTATAACTGGAAGAAAGAAATAACGTTTTGATAAGCAGCTCAGAAAGAACAAGTTTCCTATCATAGGTTTGCGCAAGAGGTGTGCCGGGTGTGACCAGGCACACCCTAATGTCTCACGCAATAAGTGCCGAATTGGGGGGGGCATTGAATAGGGATCCAGAGGGGGATCAAGACGCAGCGCAAACAGTCCTCCAGCTTCCCTCTGGCTGCTTCACTGTCACGCAAAGAACCGCTACCCCCGAGAGAGGACTATTGCTCATGGCAGCAGGAGTGAAAAGTCATTGCTCTGTTGGGAGCTTCCCTGCCAGGAGCTAGCTTCAAGGAGTCCAGGAGGAGGGCCTCCAAAGGCTAACATCGCCTCAGAAGCCCCTCCTCTGGCCATTGTCACCACAAAGCCCCACCAATACTGGAGCTTGAGAAGCATCTCCTCATTTAGGCCCCCTCACCTGCAGTGGCCCTCCAGTGGTCAGGCACGTCAGGAGTATGGCATCAGCATTTATACTGTTTAATAAATAAATGAATAAAAATTATATCCTTTATGATTGAGTATTCAATAAATGTTCCCCTTCAAAAATAATAAAATAATAATAAATTCCCTGAGTGCAAACCCTAATAAAATGTGCTGCACATGCCAATTTTTCCCATTGAAGGCTATGATGCTAGCTAGAACATCTCACGGTAGCAGATACAAAGAGAAGCTCTAAGGAAGATCAGTGAGCGGGGGAAAGCATAGGGGCAGAGGGAGAAAGGCGGATGGCATCTTTAACTCATAGTTAGGAGCAGTCACTTTGAAATTCTCAAGCTTTGTGACCAAAAAAGTTATGGTCCAAAATAAGGTAGTGCCAGGAAACTTAAAAAAAAAAATCCTTGTTCATGGAGAGTGTTGAGGGCATTTGATGTTGTTGTAAACCCCCCTAAAGGCAAATATTTGCTGAAGCACAGTGTCTGAGACAAGGGGGATCACAGAAACTAGGGTGACCATTTGAAAAGGAGGACAGGGCTCCTGTATCTTTAACAGTGGCATAGAAAATGGAATTTCAGCAGGTGGCATTTGTATATATGGAGAACCTGGTGAAATTCCCTCTTCATCACCACAGTTAAAGCTGCAGGAGCTATACTAGAGTGGCCAGATACAAAAGAGAGCAGGGCATCTTCAGCTTTAACTGTTGTGATGAAGAGGGGATTTCACCAGGTGCTGCATGCATACAAGTGACACCTCCTGAAATCTCCTTTTCTATGCCACTGTTAAAGATACAAGAGCCTTGTCCTCCTTTCCATATGGTCACCCTACAGAAACATTTTACACAACCCACAGCTGGAGCGCTTGTGTATTTCATTTTCTTATAGTTTTAAGATGGACAGAACCGAAGAGAATTCAGAGGCGTGCGGCAAAGGTGACCCAAGGGTGTAGTTAGGAAAGGCTTTAGGAATGGACATGTTTAGCCTTGACAAAATTTAACTGGGTGGGGGGAGGGGAAAGAGAGTGGCCATAGCTGTAGGGGGTTATCTCTTCATGATATGGGTCTACTCACATGTGACCAGTCTGCCAGCTTGAGAACTCTGACAGTGTGAAACCACACTTGCGCCTAGAGAATTCCTACAAGCTTAATCTCTGGGGTGGGGCGAGGCTTTTCAAAACTCTTTGCCAGATGGCCAGTCCCAATGTGAAGATTGCTGCTGCCCACATAATTAAAACAAAAAACCTTCTTGATGGAATATGACCCACTCAGGGTTCCTCTAAATCACTTCTTACATAGCAGAACAACATACATTACAACCAAAACATACTCCAAGAGGCCGTTTTAATGCTCCATTTGTCTTTTTTATAATTGATTCTCATGCAGGCCAGATACCCTGTAGATATTCATAGGGGAGTTAAACTCCCCCAAACACAATGACATCATCTTGTTTAACATGGTTCTTCTGAAGTCCAATTGATGATATACGGCCATGAGCAAAAAAATGCATTAGTCTCGAAGCAATACTTGTTCCTCACACTAGCTGTGGGGATTACTGCAAACAAAAGCTAGTCGCCATGTTATCAAATCCGCATTTCCTGCACATACTCTCATGCTGTAGCCACGCCATAACTCAGCATTAAACTATATTTAATGAAATCCATATCAGGAATGGCTGCTTCGGCCAACAAGAGAGTATGTAACTATATATATATATATATATATATATATATATATATATATATATATATCGACCTTTGTTGTTGGTCAATGCCAAGATTTATAGTCGCTACAGGTAAATATTGAGTGAAGCAAACCCTTACTCAGTTATGTTTCTCTCAGTCAATAAAGCCAGATGTTGGCTCCAGCAAAACTCAGCATTCATCTGCCATTTCACAGCCATTCTTAAATGATGCTATCCCATCAAAACTGGAGTTCTTGGTTAAACTGACACCATTTAGACCACATTGTTGTGAGGAATGTTAAATAACTGAGCTCCTTGTTAAGATCAACGTGCAATCCCTGAACAAACTATAGATGTTTTTGTTGTTAACTGCATTAGGGATAACCCCAAATTGTTTCAGAGATCATTGGATCAATGTTATCTTGAATCATCAACACTTGTTTACAAAGGCAAGGACCCCAGGTGTGTTTAGCTACAAGTTTTCTTGTTCTCATTATCTCAGTTCTGTGGTCAGTATAGGATTATAAAGAATTCCAAGGTCTACCTACCTTAATTTGCACTTCCAAATAATGATCCGCCTATTGTTCTCACAGGTAACTATCACTAAACGAAACAAGAGTGAGAAAAGAATTCCTCGCTATCTGGGGGGTTCTTGTTTCTGTTGCATTGCCTCGGATTAAAACAAATTACGGATGAAAGCAAGTGATAGCATATCATTCTACTGGCATAAATGTTAAACAATCTTCGTATGCCTTTTTTTTGATGATGCCGTTCCTCTTTTGGGGGTGATGCATAAATAGCCTACCTATATATATTTTAGGGGTACAAATCAGGCAATACTAATAAAATATGTTTGGTTATTTAAATAATTTAAATAGAGAGTTGAATCCTAATATAGTCATACTAAGAGTAGGCCCATTGAATTTAAATCCTGTTGATTTTAATGGGTCTGCTAAGTCTGGATCTCACCCTTAGTGAATAGTTTAATGCGAACCTTTGTTCTGTAATCACCCCAATTGCCACCTCCAATTTGGACCATTTACTTTCTTCTTGTTCTGAACACATTTTCATTGGGATTCTTGCATACACCATTCTTTATTCAGCTCCTACCATTCTTTATTTACCTAATAGGCAGATCTTCCCGGCAGCATAAGCACTGGCGTCAGTATGCCATTGGAGTCTGGAAATGTTGCACGCACAGAAAATCTCCCCAAGTTTCATGGTTCGATTTCACTGTGCAGTTTTACATAACTGAAATATGGGCATGAAAATAAACATGGCATGCCACTTGTATTTAAATTTTAGCAAGACGTTTTTGCAAACAAAAACATATAACAAGACTTCAGCTATTCCAGGGGCGCAGAGCTGTTTTTAGGTGAGGGGAAATTACCTCCACCAGGCCCACTCTAGACTGGATGACAGCAAGAGGCATGGCTACACCTCCTGTTGTACCCCCTTCTCTTCTCTTCTCTTCTCTCTCTCTCTCTCTCTCTCTGTTTATCTGTCTGCAGGAGGGGTCACAGAGATTGGAGATAATGGCAGGGATGTCATTATGCAGAAGGCTGTCAGGATTGGTACTATTGCTGAGTGCTTACAGGACTAAAGTCCATGCTCAGAGGGCTGTTCTGCTGCAGAGTTCTGGCAGAACTCAGACCCTGGCCAGCAGCAGTTCATGGTGGGTTAATTCAGTGCCGCTGGGAGCAGCTAGAGTCAGGGCTATTTAAGACCAACATTGTGGCTCTAGCTTTTGCTACAGCAACACCATTTCTGTGGTGCTCGGCTCCTGGTCCTGTGTTTGTTCCTGACCTTGGACTGCTCTCTGGGCTATGCTACTGCTCTTGCCTCTCCCCTGCCTTCTTTGTTTGGAACTTGGACTGTGCTCTGGACCACACCCTTGCTTCTGGCCCTGTCTGGACTTAGGTTGGACCTTGCTTTTGAACCCTTGTTTGACCCTGGACTTGCTACTACCGCTGGCCCTGTTGGACTCTGGCCTCCGCCACCGAGTTGCCCCCGGAACTTCGCCCCTGCCTCTTGCTCCTGCCATGTTTTGGTTGTACAAGTAAACTGGTCCATCCCAGACGGCTTGTGTGTGTTAGTCTCTGTACACCTTCGCTCTCCCGGGTCCCGGCACCCAGTCTGCGCTCCCAGCCGCCCACGCCCCAGACTGTTACAAAGGCTAAGATCCACCCTCTGGATGAATCTCAGGAGTTTTTGCAGGCTGGATTATGGTGCCCTGCAGGGCTAACAATTCTGCCTGCCTGAGCAACCCCTCACACCTACCACCGCATCCCTCCCATTAAACCCTCAGACTATCAAATGATACACATCATACAAATAGAAAGGAGGGTGAAGGAATTGAGTGATGAGTTCAATGGTGAATTGAGTGATACATGCAAATCTGTGCCTTCTTTATTGGTGGTGCATAAGTGGCCACCCAAGTGTGGTCATTTCAGGCCTTTTGTGAAGATGAATCCCTCCTCCACTTGTCCTATGGCCTCCCGTCCCACACATGGGGAGTCTGACCCTGGTCATGACAATGGAGGAGAGCATGGAGTTCCCCACCCTGGGGTCTCCAGAATGGCACCTATGGGCACCAATGTATCCACAGACACATGTTTTGGCACTCACCAAGTTCCATGGAACTCCTGATTTTTATTTTTATATTATTTAAAATGTTTTGTTTTTTTAACCGGGAGACTGGAATGCTTCAAAGAGAAATGCTGGTCTCTAGTGCCATCTTTATTTCCAAGTATGCCTCTGGCTCCCATGTGGAAAATAAACATGGTGGGTGGCTGGTTTAAGCCACAGTGATCGTGCAAACCAGCCCATTGTGTAAGCCTACCATATAGGTTGTGTTGGAGGTAGAAGAAGTTATTCCAACATTTGAGTAAGACCAAAAAAGGATGACATAGTAGTCTTCTCTCGGACCTATGAAAGTTATCCTTTTTGGGGGTGTAAATGATATAGCAGTATCATTTACACCATAATTTTATACAGCTTAATTTCAAATATAAATGAAGTTCAAAGTTCAAGCAAATCATTTTTCAAGGCATTATCAGAATTTCTTCCCTTTTTCTACAGCAGGGCTACACTGAAGCAGGAGTCTCAAGCCAGCACACAGCACGCCAACCACAGTGAAAATGCATAACAGCTGGCAGTGTGTCAAAAGGGACAGCCACAGGGTAGCAAAATCTCGTACAGATGGATGGAACGTTTTAAGCATTCTCATTAAAAGAAAAGGGGGGGAAAGTGTGCACATTTCCCACCACCGTTTTATTTTATTTTCTACATTGCCAGCTTGTGGGGAAGCCTGTTTATACCTTTATGTACTCTACAGTGTGTGCACTGATCTGTGTGAGATGGAGATGTGAATAATTTAGCCTTTGGGTAAGTGGGGTGGCCAGGTGTTCTACATTACAGGAGGTAGTCCTCTTCTTTGGAGAGGTGGCAGAAGACAGTCCTCTATTAGTAGGTGTCATCTATTTGATGGGCTGTCCAGTGCACATCCAGTTTAAAGAGAAAGAACCACTTGGCACACTGAGCAGGCACACTGGTCACCTGGTCTATCTTCTCCATTAGAATTTAATGTATTTCCCATTGAATTATAGTTATTGTTTCTAAATTTGCACCTCGACATGCATATACAAATGTTATGCAAATTAATGTCCTCTCTTTTGGGTATGAAATGCATAAGTGGTCACCTTATGGACAAGGGGTGAGGATTGATTGTTTTTGGATCCTATATATCAGTGGTTCCCAATTGGGGGTCCACATAACCCATCCAGGGGGTCCATGACACCATTCACATATTCACCATTCATTTCTGGGGTCCACTGATGACAAATTCCTACCAGAAGTAAAATATAACATCCCTGAGCACCTGCGTGATTTAGCAACTAGCTTCAGAGATTACTTCCCTGCACCTAATCCTGAAAACTCATGGAGAAGGGATCCTTTTGAATGTGGTGATGTACAACTAACAACTCTCTCTGCGGAAGAGCAAGATGCACTTGTTGACGTGACTTGTGATGGTTCATTGAAATCATTTTTCAAACAATATAGACTGGACCAATTCTGGGTAAAGGTTTTTCCTGATTATAAGAAGTTAGGTGAAAAAGCTTTGAAACATCTAGTTCCCTTTTGTTCCAAACATTTGACCAAACATTTTTGACATTTTGTTATATGAAGAACAAGCATAGAAATCGGCTCAATGTTGATCCAGATTTGAGATTAAAAGTAGGAAATATTGAACCGGATGTGGAAGGGATTGTTCGGGACAAAAAAAGGCATGATTTCTCCCATCACATTTAGGTTTAGTAGCTGCTAGACAAGTCATAATTTTTTCAATTGTAAACTAGACGTTAGTAAAATTAAATTCATTTTTATATTCCTAACTAAATTGTGGTCATTTTTGAGTGGTAATATCACAAATATCACAAATTCTATGGTCTGTTTTTTTAGTATACCTAAATTCCTTTGCTTATTAGGGGGTACCCCTTATTTTCTCCAAAAAATTGCTTCGCACAGGTAACTACCATCGAGATAACATTTTTTTTTTTTCAAAAGTAGGGGGTCCATGGCTTGGCATTTGAAAAACAAGGGGTCCGCAGTACTTAGCTAATTGGGAACCACTGATACAGATATAGATATATTTCACACTGTAGTGTCTTTACAACGCTGTAGCAGATTGCAGGTGTGAGATCACATGTTTAAATGTACTCCTCCATCAAAAACTCCTTGTGCATTGAAAGTTACCATTTCAGAGAGAAGACTAGGCTAGAACTCACCTGATATGCTTACTTTCCATGGACAGGGAGATGTTGATTGGGGAAGTATTGATGTTGATGTGGAGAAGTATTCAAATATGCAAGATCTAACCTGCATTCTGATTTTATTTTGCAGTGCATGCTCTGCCAGTACTTAGCTAATTGGGAACCACTGATACAGATATAGATATATATCACACTGTAGTGTCTTTACAACGCTGTAGCAGATTGCAGGTGTGAGATCACATGTTTAAATGTACTCCTCCATCAAAAACTCCTTGTGCATTGAAAGTTACCATTTCATTATTATTATTATTATTATTATTTATTTATATAGCACCATCAATGTACATGGTGCTGTACAGAGTAAAACAGTAAATAGCAAGACTCTGCCGCATAGGCTTACAATCTAATAAAATCATAGTAAAACAATAAGGAGGGGAAGAGAATGCCAACAGGTACAGGGAAGGGTAAGCAGGCACAGGGTAGGGAAAAACTAACAGTAGAAAGTAACAGTAGAAGTCTGCACAACATCTGCACAACATTTCAGAGAGAAGACTAGGCTAGAACTCACCTGATATGCTTACTTTCCATGGACAGGGAGATGTTGATTGGGGAAGTATTGATGTTGATGTGGAGAAGTATTCAAATATGCAAGATCTAACCTGCATTCTGATTTTATTTTGCAGTGCATGCTCTGCCAGAACATTTAAATTAGCTCTAAGGGTGATTAACTAGATCCTTAGCTGATGCCGATTATCTTCACTCCTTTGAGTTCAAAATCTCTATTCTAGAGGAAGGTCTAATGCACATAATGATTCTGCATGGAGCTTTTCTGTGCAAGGGTGTGTGTGTGTTCGTCCGTCCCCAAAAAATCTTATTAGGTGCATCACTGGTCAGAAGCACAAAGCATACTACCACAAGCCCCCCCATGCTCAGGGACAGGGTGCCTAATATAAGATAGGGCTGGTAATGGTGTCAAGGAGGCTCTATCGTATTTATTGACTTGTAGCATGGATCAAGGGTCAGCATTCCCATCCAATGCCCATGCAGACCAGATATTGAGTGGGATCGTCAGTCTGTGTTGGCTCCATGCCTACAGAACAGACGGGGCAGTTAGCAGGACCACTGTCCACAGCAGACTCCCTGTGCAAGTGTTGCAGATAGGGGTTGTCAGGGAACAAGCCTAAAGAGAGGGTAAGGATTCTTCCCAGGTTGTAAAAGCTAAGAGAAATACTTACATTTTGTACCTCGAATATATATATATATATATATATATATATATATATATATATTCATAGCATAGCTGAGAACAGGACGGGCAAACTAGAAATTACATTAATTACATATTTGCAATTAATGTGCCTAGTTTCAAAAAATATAAATATGGGTGTGGAGGAGCATTGAGATCAGGGATGTCTTCAGCTGGTGGTGGTATCACAACTGACTTTTTTTTAAAAGTGCTTCTGTTGCTATTAGATGGGGTGATGGCTACTAACTAAGATGGATTTTAAAAGAAAGGGTTAAGCAAATCCATTGAGGCAAGATGTCCTTATTCCAGAACCTAGGAGCTCACAGCATATGGCAGAGGACCCTGATGGGGATGAGACTCAAACTACATGTATCTTATTCAGAGCCAGTACAGCTGAAGGTTACAGCACTATCACCATCCTTTGATCCAGAGGATGAGTCCCTGGCAATAACTCCATTTTTTCTCCAGCCTTGCACAAGTCAAAGACTGCAAAACCAGGTGAGAACCTTTAACAACCTAGTCAGCTCCTCTGGGACCAGCTCCCTGTTGAAGCAACAACTTCCTATAGTCGTTTTATACTAGCATAGATCTTCAGCAAGCAGGGCTCACTCGGAACTGTCCAAGGTTTTGGTTTTGTCCACTATCTGCATGAGAGAGCTTTTGCTTTGAATTTACCTACATTGACTAAACTTTAACCACCTCCACTGGGTACTACTGGCTTCCCCTGTGAGCTCACAAGTTCCCACTGAACAGAACAGAAGTTTCAGTTGAACAAAGGTGGCTTCTGAAGAGATGGAAGCTTTTTTTTTTTTTGCTTCTTTCATAATCAAAATTCCAGGGGCTAAGGAAATTTCAGAAGAAAGAAATGAAGGAATATCTGTATTACAAACACAGTCATGGCTCTTCCTACTGTGCAGGTGAGATATATGATCTGTTCTTAGTATCCTTATAAAATGAACATTTCCAGGAACATTGAGGATGAAGCTGAGTTGAGATTTGTGATATAGATGTTCTCTTACAACGTTTCACACAAGTAAGGTTAAGAGCCTCTTTTTGTCTGGGTTGTGAATGTTGTTAATGTGGGAGAAATGAGAGAACAGCTTTCAGGATGCATGTACGTTCTTGCCAATGAATCTGGAATGCAAAAGCCTACTTAAGTGACACTTGATTTACAACAATCTGAGGATTAGGTTCAGGGCCAATTGAAATGAATGTTTCCACTGTGGCAAGAAAGCTGCTTTGTCATTATCCAGTCCCGCACCTCTGCAGTTATGTGCATAAACTAGCACCACATAGGTGGGATGATGTGGCAAGTTCCCACACTGCCATTACTTCACTCTATGCGTTAATGTAGGACAAGGCTCCCCAACCTGTTTTGGCCAGTGAGCACATTTGAAATTTTGAAAGAATGTTATCAGTGCTTTCACAAAATGGCAGTGGGAAACTGGTGGTGCAAACTGGTGATGCTCAAACACAAAGACACAGGGCAAAACACCCACCCACACCCACACCCACACCCACCACATCATCACCAACACCACTGCAAAACCAGGGGGGAGGGGATAGGCAGGCAAATGCATACACAGACTCCAGAAAAAAATACCACCTCTGAAAGAAAACAGGCAAAATACACGTGGCACACAAACACCAGGCAACACACTACACTACACCCAAACAAAAAAAGCAATAAACCAGCAAACCTGCACACACACACACATACACACACACCACACCAAAACAAAAACGCCAAGAAAATCATCCTTCCGATCCCCGGTGTATCTTTTTCCCCCCCTGGGCAGCTGGATGCAACTCCAAATTTCAGCCACCTGCCATGTGGGTCCTAAAGACATTCCTGAAAATAAACATGGTGCCGGAGTCTAGTGGTTCAATTTCCAGCACTCCAGTCTCCCAGTTGTTGTTATTATTGTTGTTGTTGTTGTTGAAAGAAATCAGGAGGGGCCTGGTGTGCACCAAGGGAGCAGGCACGGTCATTCCCATGGGCACCCTCAGGTATAAGGAGTAATCACACACACACATTGTCTAGTCTATCCACATTGTGCTTGCTTACACATGTTACTGGAGCCGCACGGGGCTAGACCGAGCCAAAATAGCTGTCACACAATGACTGCATCAGCTGCACACTGCTTCTGATGGGCAGCCAGGAGACCACAGCCAAACCTTTGATTATCTGGTCAGAAATACACAAAGCAAAGACTCAAGGCAACGACGGAGAACACTGTTACGGAATAAAGCATGTTTTTAAATATTCTTGCTAAGCCTTTTAGATGAGAATACGACACAACTCCCATATTCTTCTGAATAAATAACACATCCCTTATTAAAGTTACGCTAAAATTATGGGGGAGGGGAGCACTTTTTTATGAATCCATTGGCGTGTTGAAAAAACTGCCCGCCTCACTGGATTCTTCAAGAGGGCAAAAATGTTCACCGTGTGACAGCGGCAACCAGGAAAGCGCCAGTGTGGTTTGCTGGCCTGGGTGGCCAGCATGCTCCACCATTTAGACAGTGGAAACACCCCTCAAGACCCATTCAGAGTGAGGGCAACGTAATGCTGGAAGCATTGCCTGCACTCCAGGGGCTTGTCTTGAAGAGGGAAAAGCCCTGGGATGATGGATCCGCAGTGGCGTTAGGTCATTTATATGACGCAGCAGCCATTGAGGAGCCATCCCAGGGCTTTCCCCTGAAGCTCTGAATTTAAAAAGTTGGGGACACTCCAACTTTTTTCACTTGGAGTGAGGCGACGATGGCATCTGCCGTCTGTCGCCTTGCTCCGGAGCTTCGTCGGGGGCGTGTCCCAGTTCATGCTGACCCCTGATTGGTCACATCAGCTGGACAGGGAGAGGGCCAGTGGGCTGAATGGCCACTGGACCACCTCCGCCCCTCCTCTGGGGAGAGCCAAGATCAGCCCTGTCCTCTGGAGAAACCAAGGTAAAGGGGTGTGTGTATGTGGGAAACCTGGGAGGGACGCGCCGAGCCACAATGGCACCCATCTGGTGGTGCGTCAGAGCGGCTATTCCCTCCCCTCCTCATTACAACTCCCGTCCTGTCTCTTCCACATGGGGACAACGGGAAGGAGCGCAGACACGGGAGTTTGAGGGCTCGCTGCCGTCAAGACATGGCCTAGATTGGCTTTGATTGCCCTCAGTGATATTATCACATAGCCAAGTTGGATTGGCTAGAGGGTATTGTGATTTCAATACATGCTATGGCTGGGATCACTCCAGGAAGAAAAAGAAGCCTTAATGTGAGAGAAGAAGGGGAAACCATAGCTGTGAACAGCATCCCAAAATGGTACAAGTCTGGGTTTTCTTCAAAGAACATGTGACACGTACATAGCCAAAAGACTCCTTTCATCTCAAAAATGTTTGCAGATGAATATTTGGCACAGCCCTAATCTTTAAACTCTCTGTGCATGGTAAGTGGTGTTAGTCCGGTCCTAAACTAGAGGAGCCTCATATCTGTATATATGATTTTTCTCCTGCTGCCTAATAAATAATCCTGCAGGTGAAGCAGGAATCTTCTCCTTAATAGCTGCATGAAAGGAAGAACGTGCAATTTTATGCAAAAGCCATTTAGAAATTCAAAAACTAATACCATTTCCACCACTTATGGTGCAGCAGTCACAATAATATTTAGTTCTTATGTAGCATCTACATACTTTTATCTCAGTAATCCCCCACAACAGCTGTTGCTGTATTATTAGACAAACTGGTTTTGTTAACAGCTACCCATAATACAGATGTGGGATTGCTTTATGGCCACAGAATACATTTAACACAGAACTTGCAGTCCTACATTTTGAAGGATCCAGACTTATTGGCTGAGGTAAGATTTGAACCAGAGCCTCTCAGCTCATTTTTTTAATCAAGGAGCTCTAAAGTGTGAAATGGTTTCTGCTGAAATTCTCATTCAATTCTACACATTTAATCAAGCTAGTCGAGGTTTTAGGTAGACATTGTCCAGAAAACAAGCCCAAGGAGCACTTAACAGTGAGCATTAAACTAATCTCGAGGTGGAGTGTGCTATTAAATTTGGTACAGACTTTTTTTGCCCCTTGCCAACTGTTGTTTAATAGAAATGCCCTATTTAGCAGCTCTCCAGGAAGGCTACTGTGGAATGGCCAGGGGAGGGTGGATTGCTTAAATACTTTATCTGGCGCATGGTGCTAGCTAGAATGCACTTGGGTTACTATGGTGACCAAGGGACGATGCTCCTTGGAGTTCGCTACGTAATTCTTCAGAAGAAGGATTTAGGGATGCAGAACAAAACATGGCAGGGAAGCATCAAACCTAATAAGTCTCTGGGCTGAAAGGAAGCCAGGTTTCTGTTTAGACACCATGGTGTTTGTTCGTTTTGGAGCCTGGGAAATTTTCCAATTCTGAACCAGGCCTGTTCATTATACCTTCCGTTGTTCATTCAAAGGGTCCCCGGACACAGTCAAATGACACCGTTTTCTCACCTGGGTAGAAAATGAACCCACTGCCATCCAAGCAGGCAGATAAAGGGAAAGATTTCTCCCCTCCCTTCATTTAAACAAGTTCCCTTTGTATCTGGTTTATAATAACTCTGATGGAAAACAGCGTGAATATTGAACAAGACGCCAGAAAGAATCTTAAAACTATCCCACAGTGTTTTTATCGAGCTGTGTGAATAGCAGCTGAAGAGATGGGCTCGTTAATCAAAGCAACAAGTGTCCAGAGGCTCTTGCGGAAAAAGATTTTGCTCAAGATTTTCTCTGCCACCCTCACTCACAATATTTAAAAATAATTGTATTCCCCCCCCTTTCACAGTTGTTTAAATGTCCCTCAGTGATATGAAATTGAAGTTGGTTTCTTTTGTTCCTCATATATCTATATCTATATCTATATATCACACATGAGGAACAAAAGAAACCTATACACACACACAAAACAGAATTCTGTAGATATTAGAATAATTAGTGTGGGGAGCCCTTTTTTAGAAAAAAGAGGACGAAAAGCAGTGCTTGCTCTACAACAACAAAGCACAACCTATCTTTAATGCAGAGCACAGCAAAAATGAAACAACATCTCATACAGAGATTGATTACACATGCCGCAATTGGCAGTTTGATCACATCCCATGGCAAGTAGGTTAGGTTAGGTTGGAATAATTTATCTGCAGTCCAATTTGTAGTACGTCCTAAAGGCTACAATTGACATTGAAGCCCCACTTGGCTAGGCGGTGGATTTTAAGATGGGGCTGCACCACCGAGCACGTCACATGACATCTAAAACCAAATCTGTACAGTGCTGAGCTCCCCTCAGTTCCAATATTTTGCTTCTATTGCTTCTAGTCCTCATTGTTGCAGAGTCATTTTAAAGTAATGGAAGATGGGACTCAGAGGTGAAGGGGAGCTATTTCTATACTTGGCAGAGTTGTCTGCCATGGTGCCACCTGACCGTTGATTTGAATAGAATTCTCTCCGCCTGCTTTACCTCCCACCCTCGCTCCGCCCCTTTTTTCATTCCCAGCTCTTTCCTTGCACTGATTTTTATGGGATTTGTGTGCATGAAAAAACAAGATAAAAACGATCTCCCCACCCTCTTTCACCCGCCACTTCCCCTCCTCCATGGTTTTTTTGGGGTTATGTTTTTGCTATTTTTGACTGTGCACATATGGAGCTGCACAGGTGCGAATTACCAGGCAATTTATTTTTAAACCTCCATTGCCGTGCACCATTGAGGTTGTGGACTGCAGTGATTGTAAGCCCAACCAGAGGGAGAAAAAAAGGAAACCGAAATGGCAGTAAGCCCTCGCATTTTCCCTGGAACTACAGCACTATACCGAGGTTTGTGCAAGGTGCCTGTGTCACAATCACACATGCTGGAATGCACGTGACCTTTTGAACTCCTTCTTTTGCAGTTAGAAGACTATGCAATTGTGTATGGCACTCAATCGTGTTAGAACTTTTTGTAACTCATTGCAATTTTTAAATTAGCAGATAAGGGTTTCAGTGGGAGAACCACGCTATTTTAAAACATGTTGTTACATAGACGTTGACACTTCAGCTCGAGAGTTTTTGCAACAACCAGCATTGACTTGTAAGTGAAGAGACCTCTAAGCAATCTCCCTTCTTGACTTATTAACAAAGTTAAGAATGTTCATTAGGCCTCCAGGAATGAGAATATATATCTCAAAACCCTTAGCAATAGATTTGGATATGCTGAGAGAGAAAGTGACTTGGAGAAGAATCCATAACCTTTTGTTCACTCTTTCCTTTAGGCTGTGACTGAGGATGAAACCTTGTGTAGCTATATAGGAAAGTCTGCAATGCAGATATTAAGTTAGAATGAGGGGACCAGTATAAAACATGAATGTCATCAGGGGTATATTAACCCTAGAGCAGCACACCTTATTATAGCAGGGGTGGACAAATGGGGGCCCTTGAAAGCCAGATATGGGCCTCAAGTCCCTTGTCAAATTTGATTCAAAGCAAGTTAAAAATGTTGCTCATGGCTTCGCTCGGAAGGAAAAGAAGTCTGCTTTCAAATGTTGTGAGAAACAGATATTCCACACTGTACATCTCTCTTTCCTTTTTTGTGATGTAATTCCCTGGCTACATAAACAATGCCTTTTGGAGGCTGACCTTCTGTGAGGGAGTTTAGGCTGTGCAGCTGAACTAGGGTGACCATATGAAAAGGAGGACCGGGCTCCTGTATCTTTAACAGTTGCATAGAAGAGGGAATTTCAGCAGGTGTCATTTGTATGTATGGAGAACCTGGTGAAATTCCCTCTTCATCACAACAGTTAAAGCTGCAGGAGCTATACTAGAGTGACCAGATTTAAAAGAGGGCAGGGCACCTGCAGCTTTAACTGTTGTGATGAAGAGGGAATTTCGCCAGGTTCTCCATATATACAAATGACACTTGCAGAAATTCCCTTTTCAATACAATTGTTAAAGATACAGGAGCCCTGTCCTCCTTTTCATATGGTCACCCTAAGCAAAATACCCTTCCAGCCTCTCGATTACCAGGTGAAGAACAGAGTGGCCCCAAGAAATTAGAAATTGGCACATATGGTATTGTGATATCAGGTAGCATATATATGGTGCTTTTCTACCTAGCCATGTCATCCAAAATCAAGTTGAGCTGAGATTTAACTAAACATAATAAACATTGGGATAAGAATGGTATTCAAACAAATACTCCCATAACATTTTGACAACAGATTGTCCTTACATTTCAACAAACATTGTCGCACTATTTTGTATCATGTGTGAACGTTGCAAATGCCAGACAGAACACGGAGGTCAGCTCTAAGTATACATAACGGCCACTGCATTACGGACCGATTTAAGCCTCATGAGTGAAAATGTCCTTCTGATGCTGCTAAGAGCTGCTTGACCTATGTTCAGCCACATGCACAGACACTGGTTTTTAAAAGGCACTTCAAGTTATTTAAAGCTTTTTAACATAAAGTGCTATAAGCTGAGTGGGAATGATTAAACCCCTTTCAATGGGCACTTCCAAAGGACTAGCCGTGCCCGAAGGGTCAGATAAAGAAAAGTGGTGCAGAGCGGTAGGAAACTTCATGGGTGTCTCCAAGGACACATTTGGCCTGCCTTAGTCACCAAGGCTGCCACCTGGTTCAAGGGTCTTGCCTAGGGTGACCCTATGAAAAGGAGGACAGGGCTCCTGTATCTTTAACAGTTGCATAGAAAGGGGAATTTCAGCAGGTGTCATTTGAATATATGGAGAACCTGGTGAAATTCCCTCTTCATCAGAAAAGTTAAAGCTGCACGAGCTATACTAGAGTGACCAGATTTAAAAGAGGGCAGGGCACCTGCAGCTTTAACTGGTGTGATGAGGAGAGAATTTCACCAGGTTCCCCATATATACAAATGACACCTGCTGAACTTCCCTTTTCAATAGAACTGGTAAAGATACATGAGCCCTGTCCTCCTTTTCATAGGGTCACCCTACTCTATGCCTTTAACAGCAGCATAACAGATAGAATCAACAATGCTTCACAGCATTTCCAAGAAAAGAAAAGAAAACCCTTTCTCCCATTGATTTTTCTCCGCTATGCTGGCATACAGCTGTTAAAGGCCTTGGCAATCATAACGGTTTATTTGTATCCTGCTTTAGCATCCAAAAGGGAGCCCAAAGCAGCAGCAGCAGCATATAACAGCATCAAGTCCAATAAAGACAATTTGAAAAATTATCTAATAATAAAAATACTACAATAAACCTTTAAACAAACTTGACATTCAGAACTTAAACTGGTCACTTAATGAATACAAAGTTCATAAATACTAGTGCAAATCCTGTGTTGCCATGGAGACTAATAGTCTGAGAAGGATTGGAGAAAAGTATCTTTGCCCGTTTCCTTTGCGACTTAAAGAACTTTACACTTTTAAAATAAATGTACTACAAATAAACCAAGCAAAGGTGAAAACAAAACAAAACAAAACAAAAGATTCTTTTTACAAATATTGTTCACCATTTCTTGAAGTTTGAGGTCAAAAACTTCTTTTTCTCTCTCTTCTCCCTCTGGTTGAGCATCGTGTGGCGCAGAGCGGTAAAGCAGCAGTTTCTGCAGCTGAAACTCTCCCCACGGCCTGAGTTCGATCCCAGCGGAAGCTGGTTTCAGGCAGCCGACTCGGGTCGACAGCCTTCCATCCTCCCGAGGTCGGTAAAATGAGTACCCAGTTAGCTGGGGAAAAGGTAATCTTGGCCGGGGAAGGCAACGGCAAACCACCCCACTATAAGGCCTGCCAAGAAAACGTCAGCGAAAGCTGGCGTCCCTCCAAGAGTCAGTAATGACTCAGTGCTTGCATGAGAGGTTCCTTTCCTTTTCCCTTCTCCCTCTGGTGTCCTTTCAGCTCTTTTTCCTCAGGTTCTCTTCCTCCTATTCTGTCACCAATTGACTTTTCTTCATCCCCTTTGCCAGCATTCTGTGCCTGTCCTTTCATTGATTCAGCACTCTAACAGCTCACAAGAGTAAGCACTATTACATGTACACACACACACAGTGTCAAGTGTTACATTGCATGCACGCTGTGGGGCATATGGGTCAACCTCCCCTTTACCTCATCCCTCCCCCTTCTTGAGCTGCCTAAAGCTTGAGTTTTGAACTTTTTTGAAGTTTTAAAATTTTCTGTACATCTACTCTGCAAAAGCTTCAGTTTAAAACAAAATGAGCAAAACCGGTCTGGTAGATCTTGAATAATACGCTTTACACTACCGTATTCTTATATAAGATATTCAACAAAAAGTAATAAAATACAACCTATATTTTAACCCAACATACACACATATCCAGCCCAGGCCTAACTTATCTCGCCGGCGGAAGTGAGAACACCCACTGCCCAATGCCCCTTCCCGCTGCAGGACTCTTGTGAGGGCTTGCCCACATCCCAAGAGGGCTTGCTTGAACTCTTGCCAGAGCTCGCTCTCACAAGAGTTTGGCCAAGTCTTACAAGAGTTTGGGCATGCTCTCATTAGAGTTTGTGTGAGACCTCTCATAGGACCCAGCCACTGCTGTAGTAAGGGGAAGTGGGAGGAGGGCATGATGGGATGGCATGCTGTTGCTCCAGAAAGCCCCACCACCTGCTTTCTCTCGTTGGCAAATGCCACAGTGGAAGAGCGCCTCGCAGGGCTTTCTAAAGCTCTCACTTCATGTGCAAGGATGGTGGTGGCTGGGGTGGAGTTGCAGGTCTTACACCATTGCCTGATGCGAGTGCCTCAGTCTATGTCATGGTAGGGCCAGCCCCACTTATACCCGACTATAAGCAATCAATTGGGTTAGCGTTAGCGACCTGTTCTGGATGAGGTGGCACCCCCTCTGAAGGAGCAGATGCCTAGCTTGGGAGTACTCCTAGATCCATCCTTGTCATTAGAGGCCCAGGTCATTGAACCCTATAAGGTCATTGAGTCCAACCCCCATCTCAATGCAGGAATCCACCCTAAAGCATAGCTGACAGATAGTTATCCAGCTGCCTCTTGAATGCCTGTAGTGTGGGAGAGACCACAACCTTCCTAGGTAACTGGTTCCATTGTTGTACTGCTCCCTCTGAAGGAGCAGTTACGCAGCTTCGGAGTACTCCTAGACCCATCATTGTCACTGGATGCCCAGGTGGACTCTGTGGCACGGAGTACTTGGGGCCAGCTTCGGCTGATCCACCAGCTATGGCCTTTCCTGGACAGGGACAACCTAGTCACAGTAGTGCATGCACTGGTAACTTCCCGATTAGACTACTGCAATGCACTCTACGTGGGGCTGCCCTTGAAGACGACTTGGAAGTTGCAGCTAGTGCAAAATGCAGCAGCTAGACTGCTGGTGGGTACATCTTACAGAGACCACATAAAAGAATTGCACTGGCTGCCTATACACTTCTGGTCGATATTCAAGATGTTGGTAATGATGTTTAAAGCCCTGAATGGCTTGGGACCTCGATACTTGAGGGAGCGCCTCTCCTTATATATATGCTTTCCTGAGACTTGAGATCTGTTGGAGGAGCCCTTCTCCGCATCCCACAAGCACAACGTATACACTATGATGGGACAAGGGAGAGGGCTTTCTCTGTTGTGGCACCCCGGCTGTGGAATGCCCTCCCCTTGGAGGCCCGACTGGCACCAACACTGATTTCATTTCAACTCCAAGTAAAAACATGGCTTTTTAAACAAAGCTTTTAATGGTTAAATTCACTAAGACGGCACATTGTTTAAACTGTTTTAATTGTTTTTACTGCTTTTAAATTATATATTGTTTTAATTTAATGGTTTAATTTGTTTTTAGCTGTGTATATTTATTGTTTTCTTCTGTATGCTTTTATCTGTATGCCGCCCTGAGATCTGAATGATATAGGGCGGGATACAAATGTTTTTAACAATAACAACAACAACAACAACAACAACAATAATAATAATAATAATGATGATGTAACAGTTTGGATGTACCACTGAAAGAGACCAGTCCTTCCTAAAACCAACAAAAAGAATTAGGCGCAACAAATGAATACGAACATTGTACAGAATACAAAACAACAACAACCCTACCACACTCCGAAATTCCCTCACGTCAAACCTGCCCTCAGTTTAACACAGAGGGAGAAAAAGAGAAAGCAGCCAGCATGACTCTCATGCCAAACGCAGCAAACTTTATGGCCCCGTCTGGAGCACACTCAGAAGATGCTGACGTTACTTATAGTCTCAACCACTCACCAGGCATGATGTTCCAGGCAGGTCAAAATTTTATTTATTTATTTATTACATTTATTATATTTATATACCGGCCCACAGCCCAAGCTCTCTGGGCAGTTTACAACAGTTTAAAACGGTAAACATTAAAAAGTATAATTTTTTTAAAAAAACATCAGAAACATAAAAACAACAGTATAAAAACAACAGTATCCATTTAAAAACAACAATTCTGGGGTCCATTAAAAACAAAACTTAACGCCGTTAAATGCTGTTAAAATGCCTGGGAGAAAAGTCTTGACCTGGCACGGAAAAGATAACAATGTTGGCACCAGGCGAGCCTCATCGGGGAGATCATTCCACAGTCGGGGGGCCACCACCGAGAAGGCCTTCTCCGTTCAGCTGGTTTCTTCAAGAGTAGAGAGAAAGTCAAGCGCAGGGAGGGTAAATGGCACAGTCCGTCAGCCCACTCCTCCGTGGCCATTGCTTCTGCTAAAGCCATCTGACTCCTGCTGAGGCCGAGGAGTGCCAGGTCTCAGGGTTTAACCTGAACCTTTAATACTTAGCCAGGATGGTCAATTGCCATGCTAGATAAGAAGCCCTCTGAGTCTCTAGCTCTTATCTTCAGAGGACCTAGCAATCAAACCCTAATCCTGCAGTGTGCATGTCCTGGCTCTAGGAGCCGACAGAGGCAGGATGGAGCGGCCTCCACTGTGGCCTCTCTGGCATAGGTCATCCACATTGTACATAGAGATGTGAAGGCCCGGAAAAAAACTGGAAAAATTCAGAAAGAAACGGGGTTTTTCCATTTTTTCTGAAGCCTTTTTTGTCGTGTCCCCCCCCCCCAAAATAGGAAAAATTGGGGGGGGAAATGAAGAAAAAATGGATTATGGGATGTTTTATTTTAGCATGATGAATAAAATGTTTAAGACAAGGTGTTCAGATATTTACTTCTCCAAATGATTTCTAAAAACTGTACAGTATCAGATTATTACAATGTCTGTGCACCAAGGACAAGCAAGTCCTAGGTTGCAAACTGAGACTACAACTCTCAAATGCAAGAGGAAGATGCATTTCTGCCTCTAGGGGGCAGCACTTCCATGGAAGCAGAGACTGAAACTAATATTATTATTATTATTTATTTATTTATATAGCACCATCAATGTACATGGTGCTGTACAGAGTAAAACAGTAAATAGCAAGACCCTGCCGCATAGGCTTACATTCTAATAAAACCATAATAAAACAATAAGGAGGGGAAGAGAAAGCAAACAGGCACAGGGTAGGGTAAACAGGCACTGGGTAGGGATAGCTATAGGCCAGAAAATGAGTCTGATTAAATTTCATGCATATTCATTGAATCTTGGTGTCCCCCCATTTTTCTCAGTTCTTTTTATGGGAATGGGGGCTTTATGTCTTGACACTGGAGGACTAGCGGAGACATAAATAATTTTCCTTGTTACTAATGTTGGTGGTTTCTTCAGTTGTTTTTTAAAATTGTTTTTTGCCTGCTCCTCATAAACTGGCAGAACTAAAGAGTTTCCTTACAGTTCAGGTGTTCCTAACAGTTCAGGAGCTTGTAGCTCCATTTGTTACCAAAAAAAATTAAAAAAATAAAAATAAATTAAATTTGTAATAATTGTTTGAATACACTACTTTTAATATACCAAATGTAATAATTTTATGCCAAACCAACTTGGACATAATTACATTTTATGTTCCTAAAGTAACAAAGGGACTTTCAATCTGTAAAAAGTGCTAATGTTGCATTATTTCAATTTTTCCGAAAATTTCCGGTTTTTTTCCATGGTTTCAAAATTTCTGGAAATTTTACATCTCTAGTTGTACATGCCCAGTGAGCTCAATGGGCTGAACTCTGTGGCCAGCTGCGGAGAAAGTTCTTCCCCTGACGTCCAATGCAAACTCCATGTTAAAGTGCAATCCTATGCATATTTAGACAGAAAATAGTCCTACAGATAGGTGTGCAATCCTATGCATGCTTAGACAGACAGAAAGAAAAAAATCCTATACTCCCAGCATTCTCCAGACAGCATGGATGGCTGGAGGACGCTGGGAATTGTAGAATTTTTTTCCCTATCTAAACATGCACAGGGTTGTGCCCTTAGAATACTTTAACTACTTTATTTTAAAAAAAGTTGTGTAAAGAATTATAAAGCAAACTGTAAGCCCACCTTCGGTTGCTGTTAGAAACCTATTGAAGAAAACTGTGTTGCTGGTAGCCTGACTCAGAGACACACCAGCACTGGCAATGCCAGTTTAAAAAATTGTAAATCCACTCCATACAAATAGGCACCTGACTTTTCAAGACAGTGTGTGGATCTACACTTCTGCTTATATCGATTTTTAAAGCCTTTGTAATGTTGTAACTTGTATCGCTACCTTGTATACCGTTGCTCAGTAGCATTACTTACCTTTTCTTGTAACGTGGTTGCGGAGCACACTGTTCGTTGCTCCGTTGTCTGTGTTGTTTCTTCTTCTCGTTTCTGTGATCCTTGCAATTCCCAGACTGTCCTTTCTCTGTGCCTCCCACTTCCTTGTTTTTGTATTTTTCGCACCTCTCTAGCTGACATTCCTTTATGCGCATGCTCTTAATTTCAAATCTTTGTGGTGGGAGTTCTTCAGAGAGAGTGGTTTGTGGATTGTCAGAGTTGTCTGTCTCTTGAGGAAAGTGTAGGGATGCCTGGTGAACGGAATGTGTTAAATCTTTCTCATTTTTTAAACATTATTTCCATGGCATTACATGCAACCTACCTCAGGTAAAAACCTTTCTTTAAAAAAAATACATTAAAGGATGCGCATATGCGCATAGCCAATTTCTAATTTAATTTATTTTAAAAAAATAAATTAAGGATGCGCATATGCGCATAGTATAGTTCTAACAAAGAAACGGTTACTGAAGGCGCGTAGTGGAAGTTACATCAGACAGGAAGCCCGGTGAGGGATCATGTGACATTAGTTTCGCAATGCAACACAGAAGACATCGTAACAACGGAGCACATTGAAAGAAGTCTAACGACGCAGAAGTGCTACAACGAAAGGTAAAAGGAGACAAAACTTTTCTGTATAACATTATAAGGAACACATCACGTGATCACTGACATCATCCAGAGCTATCTATAACGTTACAGCTACAGTAATGTAGATTCACTCAGTAGCTGCTCTTCCCACAACAACTTCAGTACTGAAGCACTTTATTTCTGCATGGTTCATACTAGGCTTCAGTGCAAATTAAATTACTACTGCTCTTCCTTTTAACTTTGCCCCTCTGCACCTTGGCTTATGAACTTCCTGTGCCATGAAGAAAATAGGGGTTACTTACCCTTGCACCGAGTAAAGAAGAATGGAGGATTTGCTACCTTTGAAGGGGACACTCCATCTCATCACCATTTCTGCCTTGGAAAGCAGTTCTTGTTCTAATAAAATTCTGTACATATAAGAATATCATCAGAAGAGCCCTGCTGGATCAGAGCAAGTCCAGCATTCTGTTCACATAATGACCAACCAGCTGTTGACCTGGAACACACAAGCAGGGCATGAGTGCAACAACACCCTCCCACCCATGTTCCCCAGCAACTGGTATACATAGGCATACTGCCTCTGATAATGGAGGTAGCGTAGAGGCTTACTGCCTCTGATACTGTAGATAGCCTTCTACAAATAGCTTTCTCCTGTAGTGACATGTTCTATGACGTGGGGAAGAATTTGAGGGAAAACATCCACCATTATACAAATTGGGAATGCTCAGAGCGTCTCTACATTAAGCGAAATTGCGTTGTTTACCCAGAGCTCTTGTGCTTCCTGGTTCTTTGGTGCAATTGTTATGGGCTGAATTACATTGGAGGAGAAAGGTGACAAGGGATTTGAATTGAATACTTCCCCTCCGTTCAGTTCCATTGAGTTCTATTGGGACAGCGCTATCTAGTGGTGGAAGATCTTGCTGTTTCCTGGCTATTACCACTTTAAAAGTGGTTCTTTTTATCCTGGAATTTCCAGAGAATTCAGTGGGAGACATCCTGGTCATTGATGATGTCATGAAATCAAGCCAAAAATTTCTGTGAGCAGCCAATCATCAGCATGCAATAAATCACTCTTTTAGAGGCGCCCTCAAACAATACCTTTTTAAACTTGTACGATGAGAGCTGGTCTAATGTTTATTAGAGGTATGCATCAACCCCTAGGTTTGACTCAGACCCTGATTCAGTGCTTTAGAAAATGGCCCGATTTTGCTCAGACCAATTTAAAGGTCATCCACTTCAACTCCGGTACTAACCCCATGCTGAGATTTGGAAATACAAGACTCTGTCATGGGAAACAAAAAAAAGGCAATAATTTTTATTCTTTATCAGGATTCAATGATATTTGTAGGTGTAGCAGGTCCTTGGGAGGGGATTACGCCTGTGAAATATCAGAAAAATAGGTGCAAGGGTTTTTTTGTGCTACACACCTATATATTTTTATTTTGTTATAAAGGAAACAGCTCCCATAAGTCCCCATTGTGGGCTGGGGGCTTATGGGAATTGTAGTCCAATAATTCCGGAGGGCACCAGATTGGGAAAGGCTGAATTACACTGAGATGGAAGCTAAGAGTGCTTTGGCAGCAGAGCGTTTGGGAAAGCGTCTGACTGACAGGAAGCTTGAAATGGGGCTTGGCTGCTTTTCTGGAGTCCCAGTTTAATGCCAGTCCCTGCTGAAAGCCCAGCCGAGCAGAACCGTCTCCTCTTTAATCTCCATACAAGAGAATAAACGCGCTCTTGGAAATCCCAATCTTCTTGACCCTGTGAAAACCATGACAGGCCGCCATATGCTTCACTTTTCGAGAGAAGGCTGAGTTCTTTGTTCGGCCCTCGGAGAGAGGAAAAGCCACGCGGCGATACGGCTGGCTGGTTCAAAAGAGGCATGGAGGGGCTGTCGCAAAGCCTCTTCTGATGGCCCAAATACTCTGTGATCTTGAAACGGAGGCGTGAGGATAAGAACCAGGATGCAAGTGAAGGTTTCTAAGCCGAATACCACTTATTAGTTTGGCGACTGTATCACAATTTGGAGTGAAAGCAGGGTAGAAAGGGGAGGATCAAAAATTCAGCATGGAGAATGTCCTTCTTAGAAGGCCTGTTCTTTTGGAGCAACAGCACTGACACAGACATAGAATGAGCCTTGGTGGAGTTAGTTAATCCATTTGTCTTCAGCTAATAGATCATGACCTGAACTAAGGGGAGTATATGTGTGTGTGTGTGTATGCACGTGCATGTACACACACACACAGAGACATATTGCTGCTGGTTGTCTCTGAAGAAGTGAAAGTGCCAAATACGAAGAGCCAGGCCTTACCATAAGCTGGAGTAAGGTGTCTGCCTCAGGCAGCTGGTTTTGGGAGACATGGAAGAGGAGCAAATTGTTAATTATTTTAATTTACGATTGTTGTATTTTCACTGCCAGGGAGAGGGAAAGGTGCTGGTGGGATTCTCTGGGACTTGTGGCTCCGTTTACTGTCCTCCCTCAGGCAGTAAAATGTTTTGGGCCGGATCTGTGGATAAGAATGGCTGCAGTTTGACATTTGCAAACTGGCAACTGGCGTGGAAATCCTGGCTAAGCTATGTAAGGAGGGAAGCAGCAGAAGAATGAGTGGGGGTAAGGGAAGAAAGAAAGTGAGGGGGAAAGAGGAGGAGAAGGTTTGTTAAAAAGACCAAAAAAAGCCTAAATGTACTGTACATTTGGAGTTAACAGTCAAAGCTCCATCACACTGGGGGTTAACACGCTCCCTACCGTCGCTTCTCTGCCCGTGTTTTCATTCCTCAGTTACTTCCTCTTTTCAAAAGAGGAAGTACAGAACGAGCACAAGGCCCATTGAGTCTGCTGCTCTAATGGCGCTGCTTCTCCTGCACACAGCAGGAGAGAGCAGCAATTCCGTGTTCAAAAATACATCGTTCTTTGTGGAGAGTTTTTTTGTCGCGCAAGGAGAGCCAGAAGGGGCAGGAGGCAGATGACATCATGTGAGGGACCTGAGCAAACTCCGTGAGTGTCCAGGAACAAGCGTGCAATAAAACGCTCGTCGGATGGAGCTTGTAGTCTCAACAGTATCTGAAAAGTTAGCTTAGCCTCTACATGGGGTGAGGGAATGTCTCTCTTCCCTGTCCCTGCCACAGAGGTGGATGGGTCTTCAGTGTGCCATCCACATTTTTTTTTATTTTTTTTTACAATTCTGCAAGGTGCTGTCTATACAGAGTACATAGCACAAAGCAACAGCAGCCATGAAAACAGGGTACAAAGACTTGTACTGCTCACTAGGCCGCCCATTAGGTGCCAAATCAGGACATACATGCTGGAGAGTGAATCTTCCGCATGCAAGCCACATGCCGAAAGTACTGGCCAACTGGCAACCTTGTTTGTAAGGTAAGGCCTTCTCCCATTGAAGAACTGGTCCTAGCATTAGAATCCCTAAAGACACAATCCTATGCATGTTTAGACAGAAGGAAGTCCTACATTTCCCAGCATAACCCAAGCAGCATGACTGGCTGGGGAATGCTGGGAGTTGTAGGACTTTGCCTTGTCTAAACATGCATAGGATTGTGCCTTTAGTCTCTTAGCCTCAAGAGCTCACCTATCTTTAGATGAAAATTGCCAACTTTGGCACAACATGAAATCACAATGACCCTCAAAAATGGAAAATCAAATTCTACCCCTTTCTTTAACCCCCATGTGCTTTTTCCTTGATTTGTTTTAATGAATGTTTTTTTCCCCAAGACGAATATACACTCATCTTTTACAAAAGCGCAACTTTTTTCCTATGCTCAAGTGATCTAGGATTAATGAACTGCTGGAAGTGTCACTGAAAGATTTCCTAATGACAACTTTAATGTTCACTTGGTATGTGTGTGCGTGTGTGGGGCGCTGCGAGGTTGCTTTCAAGCTGTTTTTACTATCATCTGTTAGAAAGAAAAAATCATTAGATTTTTTCTGTGTACTTCAAGCTGTCCTGAACATCTCTGCTCTGTGCAGATTTAGTCATTAGAGCTAAATATCATCCACAACTACATTGCAACCCCCTTCCCTCTTATTCCAGAGTATCCCTATAGAAGCTTTGATTGTCTGAAACCTTGGCTTCACTCACAAAGGCATTCTGGGGTCTCAGATATAAGCCCCAAGAACCAAATACACATTTTGTGCAACAGATGTGAAATGCACATGCATCCTTTAAAAACAAACCAACCCACATGTGACAAAATGAAGTATCCCTGAGTACTATAGTATGGATTAATAATTTGTAGTGTATGGTGTGTGTGTGTGTGTGTGTGTGTGTGTTGTTGTTGTTGATGATCCAGGGCCAGATCTACACTACTGCTTTAAAGTGCTTTATAACAGTTTTATAGCACTTTAAAGCAGTTAAATAGCTTTATAACTGTTATAAAGCACTTTAAAGCAGTAGTGTAGATCCTGCCCAGGTCACAATCCATTACATGGATTGGAGATAAGTAGCAGTACTTCCCAGGAGGGGCCGTAGTGTGGACTGAGGCCAGTTAGAGATCATGACCTTGGTTGCCTGAACTTGGGCCCTAAGGTTTGAAAACACATATGCTGCTGGCCTAAAGACTCATTGGCTTATGGGAATAAGTTGCTCAAGGGCTCTATTTTAAGGACTGCTCTTCCTGTAGAAATTTTGTCTGTTGCAGCTCCATTGCGGTTACACCATTGTTTCCACCACTGAAAGGATATACTTGGGAATGGCAGCCGTGCACCTCTAAACAACTGGATACATGTACAAGGGAACACCGTGTCCGTTGCATAATTGGGGAAGCCTGCCCGCCATTCAGTCTTGATGTTGTTATTGCAACAAACACTGGGGTAGCCACAATTTGCTGTGGAAAGTATGAAGCGGCTCTAAGTATCACTCATACACATGTGGTCTGTTTGAAGTAATACCAACAAATTACATTGAAAATAAAAGGAGCCTAAAGTGTTTGGGATCATTATGGGGGTGGCTGGGACAAACTCCTGAAGGACATGGCTATTTTAATCAAATGCTAACAATAAAAACAATTTTAGCTCGAGAAAGTTTTCTTCACCTACTTTATAGACAATGAAGGAGGAGGAGGTGGGATCCACATTCGAAAGAAAGGAATGAGCAGAAATGCATCAGCTTGCGATCTAAATTATGTATGCATATTTTGGCAGGCCTACGGGCTATATAATGACCCCTCCCGATAGCAATGGTGGGGCTAGATGACTTGTTGTCTTCTCCTAATTCTGTGGCGTTTTCCATGGGTCAAGCATGCATCAACAAGTGTGTATCAACAACTTAATACAATATCTTCCACACATCCTCATGTAACATCCCTATCCCCCCATACAATGGAGGCTGGGTCAGTGGGCAGGCACGTGAGAGAATAGCCTTCTTGCTGGGGGATACTATAACTCACCACGTGCTCCAATAGCCCTTAGTTCTTGGGCTGTACAGTCTCAGTTTTCAGGTACATCTCCTCCTCCTCCGTCCTAGTTTGGACCCTATTTTGCCTTTTGTGGTCATATATCGGGGGTGCCTTTTAAACATATAGCTAGCAAGCTCCAAAGCATGGCTGCGGTTCTCATTCGAGTTTCAAGCATCACCCCCTAGAACAGGGGTGGGGAACATGTGGCACTCCAGTTGTTTGTGGACTGCACATGCCGTGAGGCCTAGCCAATGGCGACAGATCCAGGGTGTGTGTGCCTATTCCTCATCCCTGCCTTAAGAGGTTAACACTTGGCAGGGGCCACAGATGCCTCTTAACTCTTGTGCTCACACGCACTGCCTAGCATGGGAGGGGGAAATGGAAGCGGGATAGTTTTGAAGGAAGTGGGAGTGGTTTAAAAGTGGGAGGCAAAAAGGAAGCGGGGTGGTTAGGCCAGTCTAGGAAGTGGGATAAATTATAAGTTCGCTGAAAACCAGTGGGAGGAATTTCCAGCCCACTCCACTCTGAACACTGCACAAACACGTCATTGCACACATGTAGAACACATGGGGCCGAACGACACGTTACAGGTTACGAGTGTTTATAGTAGCATTTTTAGAGACACGGCTATTGCTTTCTTAATAGAAAGCCGCTGTGCTCACCACCCCTGGCTATTTTTTTGATAAGGAAGCAATGGCCACATTTCTCAGCACACAATTGTAAACACACCATTATTATGCTGTGTCATTTTGCCCTTAGGCACCGTGCGGTGCACAGCTTGCTGTTTCACAATCTGCAGATAGTGAAATTCATTTTGAACTGTTCAGTCTAGTAGCACACGATAGGGCAATCAGGTTTTTCTAATATATTTGAAATATTCTTTGGAATATTAAGCTTCCAGAGAGTATCCCACACTGCCTTTCTGCGGAATGAAAACACACCCTGCAGTCAAGATTTCCTACTCTGATGTCCCAAAGCAGCAGTGAAAAGAAGTACTTGTGTTTCTTCTCCTTGGGTCCTTGCTGCGGACACCCTCAGTGTTATCTCTGATCTCAGATCAGAGATAACAGTGGGACTCTTTTGCTGAAATCCCTGATGTTATATTGGAGATAACACCCGGGATGTGGCAATTCCTCCAGGGGTGGAGCCCGAAGGCCAAGCTCCACCCCTGAAGGAACTCTGGGTGGCTCCATGGACCAGATTAGGCCAGCATGCCAGGGGCCCTGTTTTGGGGTCTTACCTGAAGAGTATGTTCCCAGCGTATCTCCTCATGGAGGAATGCACAACTCCCTGCTTCAGATGCAGCCAGGGAGCACTGAGAGGGGAAGCAGAAATGGCTTGAGCTTCTGGTCCTGCTTCCTTTCCTTTAGAATGTCTCAAACAGCGGTGGGGCTCTTTGCCTCCTTGTCTGCTTTGGCACCTCCTGTTTACTCCATGGCCACCACAACTAGGTTTGTGGTGGTGTAGGAATACCCCTGGGTTGCACTCTCTCCCAAACCAATCTCTATCATGTTTCCGCATGTCAGCCACACTCCCTTGGAGAGAGACACTTGTGTCATATATGCTAGTTGCAGGGAAGACAGCTGGATTAGTGCCAGCACTTTTATTTTCCTACCTGGCCTGTCAAGTCAGTGGAGCTATAGGATACTTCAGCGTACAACCCATAAGAAGAGACCGAGGCGGACAAGTGCAAACCCCTGTTGTATAGCCTTCTTACTATTAGGTCTGCCTTCCCCAACCTGGTGCCCTCTAGTTCTGTTGGACTACAACTCCCCGCATGCCTTGTGGTACCAGGTTGGGGAAGGCTGGACTAGACTGAACTGTTTTGCCTTATAACAATTTGAGATATGTCTTGTTCTAAGTCCTGTACCTGGCAGTAGGCGTTAGCTAGGCTCTGCAGACTGAGATTGGATCCTTGCCTCACTAATGGGAACTTCACGTGTCCTGCGCATAGCAGCAGCCCCAGTCAACATGACCTGAGATGCAGGCTGGTAGGGTAAATAAACACAGCACTTTGTAACCACACTTCGGCCCTGGTTAGGCCTCATCTAGAGTATTGCGTCCAGTTCTGGGCACCACACGTCAAGAAGACAAGCTGGAGAGTGTTCAGAGGAGGACAACCAGGATGATCAGGGGTCTGGAAACAAAGGCCTGTGAAGAGAGACTGAAACAACTGGGCATGTTTAGCCTGGAGAAGAGAAGATTGAGGGGAGACATGATAGCACTCTTCAAAGGTTGTCACACAGAGGAGGGCCAGGATCTCTTCTCGATCCTCCCAGAGTGCAGAACACGGAATAACGGGCTCAAGTTACAGGAAGTCAGATTCCAGCTGGACATCAGGAAAAACTTCCTGACTGTTAGAGCAGTATGACAATGGAACCAGTGACCCAGGGAGGTGGTGGGCTCTCCCACACTAGAGGCCTTCAAGAGGCAGCTGGACAACCATCTGTCAAGTATGCTGTAGGGTGGATTCCTGCATTGAGCAGGGGGTCGGACTCGATGGCCTTTTAGGCCCCTTCCAACTCTACTATTCTATGATTCTATGATTCTCTGGCATGCCGGGCCACATGGTTCCTAACAATGGTAGCTGACCTAGGACCACTCCAACATGGCCAGATGGCACCTGGAGCCCAAGCCCCTTAACCGCAGCTGTGGCTGTGGTGGGGATGGCACAGGCATTGCCCTGCAGTGCCTCCCAACTTTCTGCTTACGGGACACATGGACGGACATGGCAAGGTACGCACATGCCATCTGTAAGAGAGCAATTAACGGGAAATTGAAATCCTCCCCATTGCAAACATTACCAACTGTGTCACACTGGCATTGGCATCCGCACTGCCGCTTTCTCGGACGCACATATGCTGCTGTTAGCAAGCTAATGATTTGTACCGTGGCCAGCAGCACGAGTGCCTATTTCCTGGTGCACCGTCCCTTTTCCTTTCTTAACCCAGCGGCTTCAAATGCTGCTAAAAGACCCCCAGGCAGCAGGTCCTCAAGGTTGGTGGCTCTGAGACAATGGCGCAAGGGGCAGCAGGGCGCCCAGTCTTTGGCTAGGGTGTTCCCAAAGAGTGGGCACCGAAGGCCTGCTTTCCCTTGCCCAGGCCTGGCAGGTTAAGGTTGTATCTGGGCAGGGAAGAGCACAGAAAAGGGGCTGTGAGGCAGAATAGTCCAGGGGCCCACTGTGCTTTGGCAGCCCCCATCAGGCAGATGGTTCCTGGGGAACGGTCACCAGCTGGTGTGTTTCACAGCTGCCTCTGGGGCGGGGGGAGGAGGAGGAGGAGGGTTTAAATGGCGTCCAAGCCCAAACCCCACCATGCTACAGCACCGAGGAAGTTCTAGACATTTTTCCCACTGCCTGCTCCCAGCTGCAACTGCATACACACACAGAGAGACACACGGTAGCAAGAATCTCCTCCTTTCTGATGTGATACAGAACCCATTTCAGCCTTCCAGAGGGATTAGGCTACCCATCATCCCCCCCCCCCACAACACAGATAGCTGTACTGTGTGGAGATGACAGGTAGCACAACCACTCTGTCAGGTGCCAAGTTGGAGAAGAGTGACCTACTTTCATGCAGCAGGACAAAGAAGGCAAAGGCCATGGTAAGGCGATGTTTGGTAAGGTCCACCTACACAGTTCCAAAACCTTAACAACCTTCAAGGGCATCATGCCCACCGCCTCGATGTAGCAGTCAGTATAAGTATCTGCATGATGCTTAACACGATGAGAGCATGGGGTTGCATCCCCCTCACCTGTCCCCAAACTCAACAAAGCAACAGGGCAGGGGTGGGAAACACAGACACAGTGCCAGGACAACAGGACACAAGTTGTCCTGGAAGAGACATGGGGAAGGTGGAAGAATGGGAAAAGTTGTTGCTTGTAAAGCTCCGACCTGAGCAGCTCTCTAAAGAAGCCTTCCTCAACCTGACGTCCTCCAGGTGTGTTAGAATACCATTCCCATCATCCCCAGCTAGTATGGTGATTGCTTCAAACAAACAAGCTAACTGTGTGTGGAAACTGGCAAATAGAGGGAGAAAACGTGGAGGCAGTGACAGACTTTGTATTTCTGGGCGCAAAGATCACTGCAGACGCTGACTGCAGCCAGGAAATCAGAAGACGTTTACTTCTTGGGAGGAGAGCAATGACAAATCTTGATAAAATAGTTAAGAGCAGAGACACCACACTGACAACAAAGGTCCGCGTAGTTAAAGCAATGGTATTCCCCATAGTAACCTATGGCTGCGAGAGCTGGACCATAAGGAAGGCCGAGCGAAGGAAGATAGATGCTTTTGAACTGTGGTGTTGGAGGAAAATTCTGAGAGTGCCTTGGACGGCAAGAAGCTCAAACCAGTCCATACTCCAGGAAATAAAGCCAGACTGCTCACTTGAGGGAATGGTATTAAAGGCAAAACTGAAGTACTTTGGCCACATAATGAGAAGACAGGATACCCTGGAGAAGAGGCTGATGCTAGGGAAAGTGGAAGGCAAAAGGAAGAGGGGCCGACCAAGGGCAAGATGGATGGATGATATTCTGGAGGTGACAGACTTGACCTTGGGGGAGCTAGGGGTGGAGACGGCCGACAGAAAGCTCTGGCGTGGGCTGGTCCATGAAGTCATGAAGAGTCGGAAGCGACTGAACGAATAAACAACAAAAAAAGAATGTAGGAGGAAAGAACGCAGGATTGAATGTCTTTATTAAAAGGCATCCAAACATGCAGACAGAAAATAAGACATCAAGGAAAAGACTTCTAGTGTAGCCTTCCCTCTCCCTGATATGCTAATTTTCTACCTGCAGGGTCTTCCTCCCATTGGAGACTATCCCAGCAGGCAATCCTCTAGCTGCAGAAAGTTTTGCCAGCTGTTTGTGTCGAGCAGCCTTTCCAGATGTGTTGGACTACAACTCCCATAACCGTGGCTGTCTGGGGAGATGCTAGAGGCACCAGATTGAGAAAGGTTGCTGTTGAGAGCCAATTAGACACAGCTCCCAAATCAGCAGTACTTCCTCTGCCTCTTTGAGCCCTTATGTTAGTTTGTATGAGAATTATCTGGATATTTAAAGGGGGGGCATATTTGGATGGCTTTTGCTTTGACTGATAGATGAAGCACATTAGCAAAAGCAGGAGATCTTCCAACATACACAAAATATATGCCTGTGATTTATTACACAATAGGCCCATTTCAATTGCATTCTCCAGTATGCTGGCAGAGTCTTGAAACTGGGGTAATGTCATAGCATCTGCTTCACAATTAGTCATACTTTCTCAGGGTTCTAACCATGGGGTCGTTAGCCACGACTCAGCATTTTATACCACAGATCAGGGAAAGGGCCTTTGGCTTTGCCCCATCGTCTATAACTGAGTTAATACATGGGGCCTTGAGGGTTGGCCAGGCTACAAGACAGACGTCCTTCAAATGTGTTCCGCACATGGCACTCGGTCAGCCAGACTGTGCCAGCCAATCAGTGTCCAGATGAATTTCCTTCGCAGGCATGTTCACACGGTTCCCTCCTCTCGTGTGCTCCAATTGGTCCGCACCGAGAGCTGGCGGCGTCCTGGGTTTTGCATAATGTCACAGAATGTGGTGCTTGATGAGTCATGCCCACTCCGATCGCTTCGCACAGCAGTGCCCTGGCGCAGGCCGAGATTTTGTACAGCACCACAGACTGTACATAACCATTTGACATATGGCACCTGGGAAGAAGCCAGACTTTTGGGTTTTTTTAATTCAGGTCACAGGATGCGTATTCATGATTAATTATAAAGAACCTCGCAGGACCGAAACAAAACTGGCATAATCCCAAATGTTGTGTTTTTTTACCTACAGCGTGTGGCGGGGGGAGGTTTGTATTGCGGGAGGCGGGGGGGGGGAAACGTTGGCAGCTTTCCACAGCTTATGACTCTTCCTGTGCAAATGTTTAACCTCACCAATGTCACCAGCAGTTATTGATTATGCTAACAGTGGAGCCATCCTTCTTCAAGCTGGGACTCCCAAATCGTTTTTCACCCATGAAACCACGTTCAAACAGCAACAATCAAAGCAATAATAGGAAATGAATAATACCGTTTTAAATCCTACGGAATTCTGTAATTGATAGATTGTAACGGCATTTCTTCTGATAGCTACTGGGGCAGCATCAGAGGGAGGGGTAACGTTCTGATTCAAACATGCACAAGCCACTTTCAAATGTGCGGGATCTGAATAATTTCAGGCTGATGCCTGCATGCACATAACCCCTTGATTTATTTTGTCTTGATTTCTCTAGGTCAGGGGTGTGAACTGGCTCCACTGAAAAGCCTTGAGTTTGCAAGGATATGAGTGTGATGGGAATACTGCAACCTCATCTGCAAGTTACAGGAAGGGAGCAGTATTGCAGCTAGCTAGTTAATGCAAGGGAATTTTGGCCATAGCTAGCCTTAAGCTCTCTATAGCCTAGTGTGGCTTCCTGCTCCTCCCCTCCCTCCGTCCCTCTCTTTCTGACCTCCTCCATTGCTGGGACTAGTAGTACACAGTGAAACGGATTGAACAAACTTTGTTTGAAATTCTATGCTATACCAGCATTTTTATGCAAGAATATTGTAAGTAAATATTTTACCTTTTCAAAAACTAAAGAAGGGTGTGGTCACTTTTTTTTAAGCCTTACATGCGTGTGGGACGGCTAAACACTCATTCTGTTCTGCCTTTTGTTTTTTCTCTGCTAACTGCCTTTTTAACAGGAGGCAGCAATACCAAATAGTTCCCATCAACGAGAGGTCTGTTTGTGCAATTAGATCTGTCATGGCTGATTCTTGCACTGACATGTGAAGTTGCAGCAATAAAATTACGAGTTGTATCCAGTCCTAGTCGTGTTAAGCGTAGTCCCGTTGAAATAAGTGGGAGTTAAGTTAGATCAGCATTGCATACAACCCAAGCCTGCACGTGTGTCAACCAACCCTGAGTATCTTGGAAGGGAAATTTCCATGTCACAGAGATGTATAGAACCAGTGAGAGCCAGTGTGGTGTAGTGGCTAAAGTGTTGGACTGGGAGTCAGGAGATCCGGGTTCTAGTCCCCACTCGGCCACGGAAACCCACTGGGTGACTTTGGGCCAGTCACAGACTCTCAGCCCAACCTACCTCAAAAGGTTGTTGTGAGGATGAAATGGAGAGGAGAATGTATGCCGCCAGGTTCATCAGAGGGAAAGAAAAGACAGGATATAAATGCATAAATACATAAATAAATAAATAAATAAATAAATAAATAAATAGAAGTATGTATTCCTTCACCTTGTGTCATCTGGAATCAGGCCCTCACCAGACTTCGAAATATGGATGCATTCTTACAAGTTCTACCCCAGACCCCCCACAACTTTCATTTAGAAGTTGCTTCCTAAATCACTTGGATACCTTTGAAATACTCAGGAATAAATGTATCATATATCATGACTCTATATAATCCAGTGCTTATTTTTTCCTGTATTCCACTAATCAATTAAGGGTTAGAACCAGAATTTCTCTTCCACAGATGGAAGGCCACCTCCTTCTGATCCAGGTGAGGATTCCCACCGATGGAACAGAGGAGGAGATGGTGACCTTTGTCAATTCCCTTCTCCCCCTCCAGTCCCCTATGCCCCCTCCAAATATGCTGGAGAAAGGGCTGGCCCTACCATGAAGCGGAAGGAAGCGGGTGCAGCAGACAGTGGAGTATGAGAAGAGTGGCATTCTCCCCCTCCGAAGGGTCTGCCACCTCTTGGTCCTGCCGGCCACCTGCATGGGTGGCCATGGAGGCAGCTGGCAGGACCAAGAAGCAGCCACGCGCTCACCTGCACACTTCCCACCTTGCCTTCTTCCCACATGCCCACCCCACTTGTGGGCCTCCCAACCCAGCTGGCCCTGGTCACCTGGCTGCCAGCCAGCTTATTTTTCCTGGTAAGGATATGCGCACACGCCTCACCAATGGGTTGCCCCTAAGGCGTTTCGACCTTCAGGACCAGCACAGCGCCTGCACAAGTTTGGGCAAAGTATCGCGAGAGTTCCTAAAAGTTCTGGGATCTCTCACGATACTTTGCCGGACGCACAGGTGCTGTGTGGCTCCTGAAGGCGGAAGCATCTTAAGGGCAGCGCACTGGCGAGGTGGACATGCGTATCCACTCCAGGAAAATAAGCTAGGTGGTGGTGGGCAGGCGTGCAGATCAGGAGGGAGGAGGCAGTGGTGGTGGGTTCATGCTTTAGGCGGCGACCTAACTTGGGCTGGGCCTGTGTGGAGTCCCTCTGGAATGGGGGTGGGGGTGGCAGGTGCTCTTGAAGGAAGAGTAATAGGTCAAAGACTGCCTCCCCCCTCCCTTCTGCCAATGGGAGAGTTCTGATCTCTGCTCAGGGAAGAAGAAGCTAGTCCCAACCAATTGTTCCATTACACTTTTGAGGTGTGTTCTTCCTGTTCCAAAGGATTGTTTTTGCGGCAACAGATAAACACAGGTAGCTCTCTTGAAAGTGATAGATAGTTTATCTTGCTCTCATTTGTCTAGGGCAGCCATGCGTCCTACTTTACAGAGAAAAGTCCTCAATTTGAAGGACCATCGGAGGACAGTTCTCTAGAAGGCGTCCTCTGTTTCAAGGGCTGTCCAGTCCAAGTCTGGAGTAAAGACAAAGGAAGAGGGGGAAGAGGAAGAAAGAGGAGCTGGGAGGAAAGGGTTCCAAGCAAGGAGCTGTTAGAATTCAAGGCATTCAAAAGGTGTTACACTGTACTACGGACATTGAGCAGGGTCTTGTCCAGGGGCCTTGAAGTTGTCCATCAACAATTAGCACTTGGACAGGCAAACTGAGCAGGTACACTATGGGAAGATGTTTTCTTTCTCTATTTAAATTAAAGTCATTATTTTTAAATTTGCATCTATACATATATAAATGAGCATTGCATACATTTCATCCTTTTCTGTGGTTGTTTCTGGAGATGTCTCAGTAGCCACTTTACACACATCCCATTCTTTGCACATTGCGTCTGCCAGTTTATTCATATTCGAAATATTCTTTTAACTGGGGACAGGGCTGCTGATCCCTTGAACAAGGCTGCAGGGCCCCTATCCTGAGCAGAAGAGCCCAATGTAGGGAGCAGCTCTGACAAGCTTTCTCCTCCCAAAATAAGTGTTCCAGGGATCCCTGGGGTGAGGAATGGCTGTTAAGGGTGCAATATTATGCATATTTAGACACGCTGAGAATTGCAGGACTTTTTTCTGCCTAAATAGGCTTAGGATTGTGCCTCAAATGGGCTCAACATCTGTAATTCGGATACACCCAAAGGGAGCTTGTGTTCATGGCCCAGGTCCATTGTGTTACACTGTCATTGAAACCAGGGATGGCGAACTGTATGTGGCTCTCCAGACGTCAGTGAACTACAACTCCCATCTGCCTCAGCCAGCATGGCAGGTGGCTGGGGATGGTGAGGATGGTGGTTCGCCACCATCTGGAGGGTCACTACTTCCCTGGCCCTGATTTAAATGCTTTTCTGTCGATGTATTTTGATGGTATGTGGCTCATTGGATAGTGGGTGGAAGGTTCAATTCTAATTTTCTTTCAGCTGGTCTTTGCGCCCCTAGATCGTGCCTCTAGTCCATTCTTTATGACCGGCACGAACAGCATTAAAAAAAAATGGGGGAAAGCCCTGCATTATTTTGCTTAAAGCACCAACACGCATGGCCTACAAATTATCCACCCTTCTTTGCTAGACATATGCTCAAGTGCAGTTAGGTTCAGTAACGCCTCGTGCATGAAGGACTCCTCGTCAGCAGTGTCAATGAAAAGGAGACGCTGGTTGGTGTCAATGGGATGAGCCCCCTCTTCTAGAGCTAATGAAAAGTCCTTACATTTTTCCGATGATCTGGTTGGGAGTTTGGACGATTAGATGTGATTGTGCACTTGCCCTCTCTGCTACCGCTTGGAGAGATAATGACACTTCCTCGAAATTATTTGAAAATTTGACACCCACTACTGCATAAGCTAACTTGATTGTGTGCCCTTTAATTACCTTACACTCGGCTGCGGCTCTGCCTTGTGGATGCTCTGGTTCTCTTGCATCAGTGCTAGGTTGGTGCAGTAGCCGAGACTGCTGGGCTGCAAATCAGGAGGTCCCTGCTTCAAGGCTCCCTTATGCTGTGAACTCGCTTGGGGGCCTTAGAGAAGTCACTGTTCTCTCCACCTCCTCCTCCTCCTCCTCCTCCTCCTCCTCCTCCTCCTCCTCCTCTGCCAGCTCTTAGACATAACAGCACAGGTTTACCTTACTGAATGATTGTGAAGATTGCTGAGACGATGCATATGAGTTTAAACTCTGAATTATTATTATAGGGGAAAGAGAACAATGAAAAGAGAGAAAGATAAAGGAGAAATGTGTAAAATTTAGGGGGGGGATTAAAAAGAATCTTGAATGTTGCAATTTTTGTGAACC
Source organism: Elgaria multicarinata webbii (assembly GCF_023053635.1). Classification (NCBI taxonomy): domain Eukaryota; kingdom Metazoa; phylum Chordata; class Lepidosauria; order Squamata; family Anguidae; genus Elgaria; species Elgaria multicarinata. Next base: position 23,000,219 of record NC_086172.1, read on the forward strand.
GCCCAGAGAGCTTCAGCTATTGGGCGGTATAAAAATGCAATAAATAAATAAATAAATAAATAATGTTGCAAGTTGGGGCTAAAGATAAATCCAAAGGCTACTGGGATTGAGCGGTTGCTCTTGAATCTAGCAGCCTGGGCTTAGATCTAAGTGATGAACTCAGTGGGTGGCCTTGGCTAAGACCCTGTCTATTTAACAGTTTCCCACTCTATTTCAAATGCTCTGAATCAGCAAAGCTAATCCACATGCAGAAGCCCTTTCTGGATCAGGTCCACCACACATGCATGTAAAAGGGGTTCTGCGTGGCTGGTTGGTTCTCCTTGCTGGGCTAGAGCCAGTCACACAACTGGAACCAGATGGCCCAGCGTTTTCAGCTCTGACAGTGCCAATCTCCTGTTGGGATGCGGGAACCGAATCAAAGCTGACCTTTGCTCAGTGCTGTGCTCCGAGCGGCCCCATCTTCCTCCAGAGTATTCTGCTGCAAGTGAGGAGGATCAGGGCCAAAAAATTATAAAGATGGAAAAGGATTTGGGGAAACTAAAAATGTTAGAGAGGTTATCTTTAACAAGAACAGTGCTCTAATCCCCCGGCACAGCATGTTGCAAATGAACTTTCCATGTTTTGCCTTATGGGGTGTGTTTTAAGTTTGGCTGGCCTTAGATTCCTCCAACCTGGCCTCTACTCACTGTCCTCAACATTCCAGAAACGGCAGGATGTTTGAGAATTTTCTTCTCACTTAGTTTGAAATGTTCTGTTTTCTAAGTCACTCCCCCTCTTTTCCAAACTGCATTACAGCTTACGTAGCTCTGCTTCCTACTGCACTGTACATTTACTATGCTGCATTGTACAAAGCAAACACTGTTAGAAACACAGTAGTACACCAATATAATCACCATCTTGAAGATAAAAGAGTCAGTGAAGAGATGCAGGAGAGAAAAGTCTAGTGTGACAAAGAAGCCGCTAGCCTTGGGGTGGACAATGTGTGGCCCTCCAGATGTTTTGGCCTACAACTCCAATCAGCCCTCACCACTGGCTGGCTAGGGATCATGGGAGTTGTAAGCCCAAATATCTGGAGGTCCACAAGTTGCCCACATCTTTGAAAAGTGGAAGACACAGCTAGGGCACAACCACAGGTTTAGACTGAAAAAACTCCTAAAACAACTCATGCTGGCTAAGTTAAGCATATGTATGATTTCAGTGGAAGAGATACAGTGCAATCCTACAGGTGTACGTATATTTTAGTACAATGAGACTTACTCCCAGGTAAGTGAGTGTAGGATTGCAGATTTAAACAAGTGCTCAAATTGTTCCCATTGCAACAAACGTGGATTATAAATACTTAAGCATTCCCTTAGTCCAGCCTTCCTCACCCAGGTGTCCTCCAGCTGTTTCAGATTCAACTCTCATCAGCCCAGCCAACATGGCCAATGGTCAAGAATGCTGGGAGTTGTACTCCAAAACATCTGGAGGGCACCAGGCGAGGAAGGGTGCCTAAGCCTTTAGTGCCACAAATGGACTTTTGCTGCTGTAGTCTAACGGTTGGATCCAGATTTAGTCATTCTTAGAGAAGTCCCATTGAAACCAATTAAACTTAAATTAGTCATGACTAACTATATATTACACTTATATACCGCCCCCATAGCCAGGGCTCTCTGGACGGTTTACAGAAATTCTAAAATTAAGATAAAAACGAGTATACAAAATTTAAAATTCTAAAACACAGAACACACACACACAAAGCATTAAAAACGGTTAAAATAGCACTTAGGGGCTATTAATTTCAATGGATTTATACTAAGGCCATAGCTAGATGGGGCTTTATCCCGGGGCGAATCCCAGGATCGTCCCTGTGTGTCCACTTGACGCAAAGGGGATTCCGGGATCAGGGAGGGATGATCCCTCCCTTGCCCCAGGATATAGCCCTCCTCTTTGGCCCCGGTTTTTCCGCGGTCCCGGGCTGAGCCCGATACCGCGGAATGTGTGGCCCATTGCCACGGAGCCGCTGTGCCCATCGGGGGTAGGGTGGGGAAAACAATTTAATTTTAAAAAATAACCTACCTTTTGTGCACGAGCGTTCGTGTGCTACTGGTCCTTTAAAAATTAAAAAATGGCAGGCGCGACGCCATTTGCTGAGGCCGTCGTGTGTTGTGTGTAAACGGAGGAGAGATCTCGCGTTAAACACAATGCAAGAACTTCCCTCCTCCGTCGCGGGATAAAAGGTAGGTGTAGCTAAGGCCAAAGAATGATTAAATCTGGATCCAACCCCAACACTTCAATCTTTCCCCAGCCTGATGATGATGATGATGATTAGCATTTATATACCACCCCATAGCCAAAGCTTTCTGGGCGGTTTACAATTTACATAAACTCTGGGCAGTTTATGCTGATGTCCTGCTGATGTTCCAGAATACAGCTTGACCATTGGCTATGCAGACTGGGGTTGATGGTTGTTAATGTCCAAAACATCTGAACGTTACCAGATTAGGAAAAGCTACTATATGTACTTACTTGTAAGTAAGCCCAGTTGAACTCAGTGGTTTCCTTCTAAATAACATGCATAGGATTTCTCTGCATAGTGTCAGTCCCATGTGTATTTACCTGGGAGTACGCTCCAGGGACCTACTTCCAAGTAAACCTGAATAGGCTTGGCCTGCACCACTATAGCTACCCTTCAGAAAAGAAACAATGTAAATCCTCAAAGGAATGCATTAAAAAAATCAAGAACATTTCCTTGCTCACAGAGCACGCAGACCCTGGCCTCACCTCCTCTGACACCTTCTGATCCATCATGTTGCTGCCAATAAGTATTTGGATTCTTGGTCCGCTTTTGATGAAGTGTATGTATAGTTCTTAGAAACCTGCACTTTCATATACTGTACAAAATTGGGGAAAGGGGTGAAAATATCAGAGGAATTTCTCAAGGTGCTGCTGCTGGCTGAGGGCCTGAAAGCTGAGTGAGGATCTTCTTCATTCTCCGCAATAACCACTAAACCAAAGCAACAATGCCTCGGTCAGCTTTCAGGCCCTCAGCAGGCAGCCTCCCTGGAAAGCCCCAAGGGAGGAAGTCCTGGCTAAGGCCTCTTAAGGAAGCTGAAGCAGCCGGAAGGACAGAATGTGGTCAAATCTGTAAAAGCGCAGAGCACACAGGAACCCCTCAGGCACCTCCCTACAGTAAGGTAAGTCCTGAAGCCCTGGACCCTGAGAAATGGCTCCAAAATGCTCAACATCCCCGTGAAAGAGGCAGAAAAATAACTGACCCTTTTGCAGGGAAGCAAAGAAGTTGAGTGACCATATGGAAAGGAGAACGGGGCCCCTGTATCTTTAACAGTCGTATAGAAAAGGGAGTTTCAGCAGGTGTCATTTGTATGCTTGCAGCACCTGGGGAAATTTCCTCTTCGTCACAACAGCTAAAGCTGTAGGAGCTATACTAGAGTGACCAGATACAAAAGAGGGCAGGACTCCTGCAATTTTGACTGTTGTGATGAAGAGGGAATTTCATCAGGTGCTGCATGCATATGAATGACACCTGCTGAAATTGTACCTGCCTGGACATTAAGATCATCTACAGGGGTCCTTCTCTGTGAGCCCCTGCCAAAGGAAGTGGGGCAGGTGCCTACTAGGAGGAGGGCTTTCTCTGCTGTGGCACCCTGGTTGTGGAATGAGCTTCCCAGAGAGGTCCGCCTGGCGCCTACACTGTACTCTTTTCGTCGCCAGCTGAAAACCTTTTATTCTCTCAGTATTTTAACACTTAATTTTATCTTAAATTTAAATTTTACTGTTTTAACTCTGTATTTTAATCTTATAACAATTTTGCTGCATGGTTTTATCCTGGTTGTGCTTTTTATACTGTATTTTGTATTTGTGTTTTTAACCTATTGGTTGTTTTATTATGGTTTTGATTTTTGTGAACCGCCCAGAGAGCTTCAGCTATTGGGCGGTATAAAAATGTAATAAATAAATAAATAAATAAATAAATAAATAATTCCCTTTTCTATGCAACTGTGAAAGATACAGGAGCCCTGTCCTCCTTTCCATATGGTTACCGTAGGCACAGCACTACAAACGTGCACGCACACTTCATATGAATGCATTGAAACTGATATTCAAACCTAATGTAGCCACATTCCTTTCTCTTTTCTTTTGTTGAAAGTTTACAATAAAAACCCATTTTTTGGTGTGTGTTTTTAAAAAAGTTAAGTTTGTGTTAATTACATTTAGGCTGGGTCCAGACTTAGTCATCCTACATAGGAATATAAGAACCTGCCTTGTCTTGAGTCAGACCATTGGTCCCATCTAGCCCCGGTATTCATGGCACTGGCTGGCAGCAGCTCTCCACGGTTTCAGGTAGGAGTTTTTCCTGCCTTACCTGGAGGTGCTGGGGATTGAACCTTGACCTTCTGCATGCAAAGCAGCTGATCTACCACCGAACCATGGCCACTCCTTTAGAATAGATCCATTAAAATGAAATGGCTAACTTAAACCCCATTGATTTCATTGGGTCTGTTCTAAGTATAAGTATGGCTGTGTTAGGATGACACGTTAATCCCTGCGGGTGGGGTGGGGTGGGATGGGGTAATAGGAACAGAATGGGAAATAATAGTTGATTAGCGTGTTGTCTGAACTCAGCTTATGTCTGAACCGAATGAGCTGCTATCAGATTGCTGCAAAGGAAGCTGGGTTTCGGACAGAAAAGAGGTTTAAGAGGACAGCTTAAGTTGTCTTAGTTGCCAACCCTACTGGCCAAAGTTTCCTTTTGTTAGGAAGATTGCTGGCTAAATGGCCTGCAGATGCTTTCTCCATAGCTAGGAAACAGCCAGAAGGTTTATTTTGAATGGGGGCATACCTTTCTCTTGCCCTGCCCAAGGTTGATATAATCTAAGCCAAGGGTAGGCAACTTGGTGCCCTCCAGTTGTCTTGGACTACAACTCCCATAACCCTGTCCATTAGCTATGCTTGCTGGGGCTTATTGGAGTTACAGTCCAAAGCATCTCAAAGGAATCAGGGGTTTGCATGCCAGCCCCTGATCTAAGCTATACCTATGCACACCTTGTTGGGTGGCCAGCTGCAAAAGAGGGCTCTGACCCCTTGAACAGTTCTGTAGAACTATTTTTTTTATTGTCTCAGCATTTTTAACAGTCTATAAATTCAATTGCAACTTTGCTATTTTAAGTTTGTATTTTAAATTTGTATTTCTGCATTGCTGCTGATTTTATCCTGGTTGTGCTTTTCTACTGTATTTTATGCCATGTTTTTATACTGTTTGTTTTATACTTCGGATGGTTTTAACTTTTGTGAACCGCCCAGGGAGCTTTGGCTATTGGGTGGTATAAAAATGCAATAAATAAATAAACAGAAGAGGGGATTTCAGCCGGTGTAGCCTCTCATGCAAGCAACCCCCTGCTGAAATCTCTCTTCTACACCAATATTAAAAGGTGCAAGTGCCCTGGCCTCTTTTGCTTTTGGCCACCTTTTTACTTGTGGTGTATCTATAAATAAACTCCAATATTACAAGAAACACCTTACATCCCCTGTCAAATAAAAACCAAACCCTGGGTGAGCTTTGCCCCAGGATTTCCCATCTCTTGGGGAAGTGAAATGTGTGTAATAATAAAATGCTTTGGAGCAGGCTAGCCTGTGCATGTTTACTTGGAAGTGTGGGCAGCCTATAAATAAATAAATAAATAAATAAATAAATAAATATGTTTGTTGTAGCTCAGCGTCCCCAGTGTGGGCGCTGAAACAATAATTTGTCTCCATCCCAAGTAGTTGTTGGAGCCTAGTTGCCAGGCAACTCACTGTGGGCATGAGAGGACAGCAACCACATGAGAAAGAATGGCTTCTTCTGAGTCACAGTCTGAGACAAGCAGAATAACCTGAAATACAAGATGGGGGATCGCTGACCTTAAATATTATTTGGCTGATTCACTAGACTGCTTTAGCATAATGGAGTATGGGTTACTGGGCACCTAGTGGACAATGAAATCACCTTGAATCTTCTACTTTATTATGTCACCAGACTGCTGACTAGCCTGTGATGAGCTTAATGAGAAGAAAATTCAGAAGAGGCTGTTATTGATAAATACTCTTGTGTGCAAATCAATGTGGGTATTGATTCAGCATTTTTCTCCACTTAGACATTTATAACCATAACCTTGGAAGACAGCAGTCAATCTGGCAGAAGGGTGGAAATTTTGGCTATATATCTTATCCGAGCAACATCAATGACTACAACTTCCCTAAATAATTTACAACGCAATAATCCCATGCATGTCTATTCAGACATAAGTCCCATTGACGTCAGTGGGACTTACTCCCAGGTAAGTGTGTCTGGGATTTCAGTCTTAACGGGTAAGAATTGTTTTCTTGAACTAAAGACTAAAATAACCTAATTCAGAGGTGAATTTAATGTTCTTCATATGTGCCTGCTTCTTCAACCTGGTGCCTTCCAGATGGGTTGGACTACAACTCCCAACATTTGCCAGCCAGTGTGGCCATTGGCCATGCTGACTGAAAATGATGGGAGTTGTAGCCCCACACATCATGCTGGTTGAGTTGGGAGTTGTAGTCCAATACATTATGCTTGCTGTGAATTATGGAAATTGTAGTCCAACACATCTGGAGGATACCAGGTTGGGGAAGGCTGGTGTAGGGAATGAGTGCTGATTTGGCCTCACGTTTCTTGAAATTGAGTCTAAGCCTTGGTAGGGAGAGTTAGTGATTAACAGAAGAGTCCAGTGTTTATCTTCCAGCTTCTGTCGCCACAAAAGAAGTCTCATTCTCAAGAGAAAAGGAAGACATCTTGTAGCTGCAAATACCTGGCTTCAGGAACTCTGGAAGGCAAGCTGGGGGTGCTATTTAAGGAAGTGGGTGGCCAGTGGCCTTTGCCCTTTGTGTTTCAGCCCGCCTTAGGCACGTCTATCTCTGACCATCTCACTGGTTCTACACACTGAGTGGCTATTATAAATAGGAAAACCACTTCATTTCAGATTTGGGGGCGAAACCAAGATTTACAGCAAGAATTAAAGACCTGTTCTTTGCTTTATTGAAGATGGCAGTAAAAAAAAAAAAAGTGTAGCCTTTCCCCCCTTTTCTTTTTAAGCGCTCTTGTTGTGTTTCGTGTTTCTGTTTTTAAAAACTTTGCTGTGCTGTGCATGTCTACTGAGAAGTAAGCCCCACTGCGTTTAATGCAACTTAACTCCCAGGCAAGTGTATCTAGGTTTGCAGCCTTATACCTCATATAATAACTGTAACAATATGATCAATGCAGGTCAATCAATCACAGGCATTTTTTTTTAAGTGAAGTGATTCTGCCTGTGGCTTCTACACCTTGTTTATAGGCGCACGTACAGAAATTACCCAATATCCAGAACCAGTGAACTGGACAGAGGTGAAGATGCCCCTGAGGAATCATAATCAATGTCCCCCACCATTACCACTCTCCCAACACTGCTTACAAACAATTAAAAGGGCTTATGTGCTAGCTATGCACAGCCGACGGCATAAATCCCTTTACTTCCTTAGCAAGTGCATAAAGAAATTGGAGGAGTTTGTCTTGTCTTGTTAATAATGATGAGATATTAAAATTCATTGGGCTGTATCTAACGGTGGCTTTGTGCCACTGACAAGTGCACCCACTCATTCAAAGCCAGTCACCAGCGCTCGCTCCAGGTTTCTGAGGGCCCTTGGGCAAGACACCCAGTGGGCCCACACCCTGAGTGAGTCTGTCCTTCTCACCACCGTTGTCCTTCTCACCACCTCTTGTTCCTCATCTTCTTTCTCGTCATTGCTCCCACTTGCCTGCTTGGCAGGCAGGGAGCAAGTAGGCCGCAGCAAGCAGGGGGTTGGACTCGATGGCCTTATAGGCCCCTTCCAACTCTACTATTCTATGATTCTATGATCTACTGCTCCTCCTCACCACCTAGGTTGTCTGGGCCAGAGCGAGAGGCAGGTGAACAAGCAGGTTGCAAGAGTGAAGAGGGGAAGCAACTCTATGGAGCTCTTGTCAGTGGCCAACTGGTGGAGTTTGGGCCCTTCGCAGGTGTGCAACCATGCCCAGCCTTGATGCTGGCCTTGTGATGCAACCCCACCCCCACTCGCTACCTACTGCAGCCCTCCATGACACAACCCTCAGGAAGGGGCTGCGGTGGGTGAGGAAAAATCTGATGCTTTGCCTTGAACAAACGGAAGTGCTTTCTATTTGTAGAAGGCCCCCTTTGGATACAAACCCTTCCTTTTTTCTTTGATTTACCTGTAATATTTTCAGGAGCAGGCAGAAGCTCTGTACTCTGCTGAATTTTGTCTCCCCCCCCCCCCATAGCACAGCCTGAAATCTGGAATGGCAGCCTTGCTTTGATTTAGAGAGACTCAGGTCTTAGCTAGACCTAAGGTTTATCCCGGGATTGCCCCGGGGTCATCCTTGTTCAACTAAGTGACACATAGGGGATCCCGGAAGCAGGCAGGGACGACCCCGGGATAAGCCTTAGGTCTAGCTAAGGCCTCACTTTCACAAAAATCAGTAATCGCTGCTCTAGTCCTTAAGGCCTAGGCAATGTGGAGAAATGGGCTCTTTTCCTTACAATTGGCTAGGTGTGAAGTAAGTTTGAGATAGGAGGTCAAAGTTCCAGTTGTTGCCAAATGGAAGACAGCAAGCTATATATAAGATTAGCTCCTTGGTGGAAACATGTTATCATTGATCTCACTCTCCTTGGTATTATTTTCCCTTGCTGATCCCCAGCAAACATGAAGCGCTGATGTACTTGTACAGCCCTTCCCACATAAACTCGCAAATATTTATGAAGGAAATGGATAACACTTCCTTATAAACACCATGACTGAAGCTTTCCAGTACCCCTCAACGGTGCAATCCTATACATGCCAACTTATTAGTAAGCTCCATTGAGTTCAGTAGGACTTACTCCCAAGCAAGTGTGTATAGAACTGCAGCCATAAATGTTTCTTTCCAGAGCTTTGGTAAAGGGTGTGGACAGGATGGAATAAAATGGGAAATTTTGTGGCATTCATAGGAATGTGACAGTTTTTTCAGGTTGAGGACATCTTTAAAAAGTGAAATTTGTCAGAACGTGAGGAGTTAAAAAAAAAATTCTCCTTAAAATATTGGATGAAAGAGAAATCCAAAATATAGAAAGATTTGCATTCTGTGGAGTTGTTAAGAAAATGACCCCAGTATCACACAACTCCAGATCAGATTTCAGCCTCTGATTTGTTTACAACATGTTCAATCAGGGTCAGTTCACACTCTATGTGACAAATGTGTCTGCCACATCTAAATCAGGGTCCCTGGATGAATCATGTAAAGTGTGGAAGAAGATGTATATCTCTAAACACAATGGGTGGCCAGGTATCCTAATTCACAGAGGACGGTCCTCTATTTGAGCCACCCTCCGTTTGAAGGGCTGTTTAATCCAAAACCAGTTTGAAGAGAAAGAACCCGAAGAAAGGAGAACTGGGCCTTGGGTTTGCCCATCAACAGCGCCTGGGCGGCAGACTGAGCTGGTCAACTAGTCACAGTCTTCCTTCCTATGGTTAGACATTGTATTTCTTAAATTATAGTAATTATTTCTAAATGCGCAGCTCTCTCTATTAATTAACATTAGGAATTTTTATTCAGTGTGTCCTCTTTTTTTTACTGATGTGTAAGTGGCCACCCTAAAGCACATCGTGAGCTGTGTAGGGAGCTGGAATATCCCATGCAGCCCAGTGGCATTTGTCCTTTATGTATTTACAGCAATGTATCTTTTCTTCACACTTTATGATTTTCACCATGGCAACACACTGCTGTACACTAAATTCTCACAAAGGTGATAAAATTGTATTCAGATGGGGCCTCACATGACAAATGTTCCTAGACATAGAAAACGAGCATGTTAAGATGAAGGTTAGGCTAAAACCCTTCTATCTCAAATCCCATTATTGTTGTTGTTGTTGTTGTTGTTGTTGTTGAGAAGGACTGAACCATGTGAGACCAGCACATATAGTAAAGCCCAGACACAGATTTATTACTTCAGCAAAGGCTAATTTAGACAAGGTGGTGGGAGATACATGAACATAACTCCTTTTTCTAAAAATGTTAAATACAGATGTAGGAGGGGGGTGGGAGGGAAGGGGGTCTCCCCGCACTTGCTGCTATTTTCCCTATAGGGAAAACATACAGATAATATATGATACAAATAGGAAGTCAAGGAATGCTGTCCTAATTGCACTGGGTTCACACGTCACCAACAATCTAAGGTTAAGAAAACATAGGTTGTTGGAAACGCAGTGGGAGTGAGCGTGTGTGTGGTGTGTGACGCCCCATGGGTTCAAATTCTGGGTTGTTTGTCCCCTAAATATTGGATGAAAGAGAAATCCGAAATATAGAAAGATTTGCATTCTGTGGACTTGTTATGAAAATGACCCCAGTATCACACAACTCCAGATCAGATTTCAGCCTCTGATTTGTTTACATGTTCAATCAGGGTCAATTCGCACTCTACGTGACAAATGTGTCTGTCACGTCTAAACCAGGGTCCCTGGATGAATCATGTCAAGTGTGAAAGAAGATGTATATCTCTAAACACAGTGGGTGGCCAGGTATCCTACTTCACAGAGGACAGTCCTCTATTTGAGCCACCCTCCGTTAGGAAGTCATGTAAGCAATCAAGGGACAGGATATCCCTGAGTTTTTTTATCACAGTGGAAGCAGGCAAATGCATGGAACCAGCACACACTCTGCATTTCTAACAGTGGTTGTTTGCCACACCTGAACCAAGTCATAAGTAATGGGAAATAAGCCCCATTGGATACAGTGGGACTTCCTCCCAAGCAAGCACGCATTGGATTGCACAGTAAGTGTCCTATAGTACCCACTCTTGAGCACAAACTATCATTCCCAGTTGTCAACTAAGGTCTAATTCTTAAGGTGCAACTAGATAAGATGGCAGGCAGGAAATCCATGATTGTATCTTTGTGATTGTTTGCAATAATTTCTGAGCAGCCATGGTGGGTCTGAATCAGACTGGGGTCTTTGCACTGGGGGACTCCCCCTGCCATGGCATTTCCTAATGGAAATTACAGGCCCACAAAGTTGTTTGTGACTTCAAGATACTGTTGTTCCCAGATTTAATTTTAAAGCCATTTGGAAAATATTTGGCTGCAGAGATAACTTAGCCAGTCAGAAGACAAATGGCTTGGATCTAGAGATGTCTCGTCTGGGCAGAAAAGCACTTCTGCATATATACACATGGCAGCCCTGCCAAATTCTTCTGATTTCTCCCTGTCCTGTTGCAGCTCCGTGTCCCATTTTGCAGAATTACACTGGAGCTACTCTGGATCCAGCCCGATGTCTGCAGAATATAGGGCTTTAGGATATAGAGCAATTCGCCACTGCTCCACCTGATGTGGCCTCCTCACCCTGCTTCATGGGTGGGCCAGCCCTGGCTTCTCCATGAGGCATAGCAGCCATGTTCCCTTCCTCATCCATCTTTACTGCCTCTCAGCTTCATAAACACCCACATAATGCTGACTCATTGCAAACTTTTTTTCTTGCTAACCAGGAGCCTCCCTGAGGGGGGCTACAGTGTGATGTCCCTCCTCGCCTTCCCAGTATGAATCCCCCCTTCCACTTTCCTTCTCACCCTTACATCTGGTTTAGGGTTACATCCCAATTCCCACTCTAATAATGATTAATAATAATCAAACATGGCTTGCAGCACCACTTCAGACTTTTGCATTCTGGTTAGGGTGTGGATACTGGTAGTTATCAATCCTGGTGCAAATGTCAGACTAAACCATGGTTCGATCCGACAAGGGTAAAGACGGGGAGAATCTACACTAGAGAGGGAAGGAGAGAAGGATGTACATACCCGAGGCTGACCCTTGGTTTGTCAACTGTAGCTTCCAGGAACTATATGTCCTTGCTTAATCTTTTTGAAATCAGGAAAAGCTCAAAATGCTGGATCAGTATCAAGCCATTCAAAGAGATTAATATACACAAAACAAGCCTATTTTATATGCAGTCTGTTGATTTGTGTGTAATTTGTTTAGAGGGCTGGATTGGTTTTCTCTCTCTCTCTCTCTCTCTCTCTCTCTCTCTCTCTCTCTCTCTCTCTCTCTGTGTGTGTGTGTGTGTGTGTGTGTGTGTGTGTGTGTGTGTAACAAGAGCCAGCTCTGTAGTTGTCTGTGCTTCCTGCTTGTGTGCCTTGCAGGGTCACCCTTCAGCGATAGGGCACACACCACAGAGTGCCTTATTGAAACGTGTTAAAATATTTTCCGAGTTGACCAAATCACAGAGGCAGCCGTGTTGAGTCAGTGCTTCTCCATGCTGCTCTCTCCACGCCATGCATTTTATCAGCATTATCTCCGCTTCATCCTGAGTATCTTGGGGAATCATCATAACTTATTCCAGAGTCAGGATACTGAATCTGTTCAATTTCAGCAACGTTGCTGCATTCATAACCTTGTCATTATCCAGGAGACGATAACCTAAGGCAGAGTTGTTCATTTTTTAAGTCGTTGAGCAATGTCCTGTTTACCGTACTCTGCACTTCCATAAATATCAGATGCAGAGAAGTATTTTTGCTCTTTCAGGCTCACCTTTAGAATTCTCTGTTTCTGGAGAAGAAGGCAAAGATGGCCCCCAGTTCTCATCGGCACCATCTCTGAAATCGCTCACAATTCTTTCTTTCTCTCTTTTAAAAACCCTAATCTGTTGTAAAATTCCTGTGTGTGGTTTTTACAAATCACACTCCAGCATATTTATAAGATCGCATCTTTCAGAGATTACAGACAGGCAGTGTTTAATGTTTTATCGCAATGCCCCAAAGTTTGAAACCCCTCGTCTTCATTCTCCACCACCCCGCCAGCCCACTGCACACTCTGTGTATGACATTGGTATGTTTTAATGAAGTCTGTAGATTAGATCAGTGGTGCAGAGTTGGATGTTTGAAAAGTGGTCAGCGAGGCTAATTAATCTGTTCTGTGTACACAGCGCACGGCTGATTCTGACCCCCCCCCCTTCTGCATTACCTTTGATAGCACTCTTGGACTTCGGTCAAGATCAGAAACTGTTAGCACACTCTAGTGCTAGACAAGGCCTAACTTTTGGGAAGAAACATGGGAATGAAGGTAGGATCCTGCTGCTTTGACTTCAACAAAGCAAGTATTATTTGGAATACAAACCCCCTCTGATAGACCCATGCCTTGATTTTACATTTTTTTAGATCTGAGGGCCAAGGTACTACTTTAAATGGGTGTGAAGCAGCTGTGTCTTATATATACACACTCTAGAGTAGGTACAGGGGGGGCTGATCTTGAACTAAAAGGCCTTGTACCCCCAACGCTAGAGTCCTGATCCAGATTGGAGGCCATGCACTTGCTCCATTTATTTATTTATTTATTTATTTATTTATTTATTTATTTTAAGAAGGACATAGCTGCTAGGCACACATTTAAACTAATGTCTGCCTTGGCCCCTGAAAAACAAATTTGCACTTGCCTATCAGAACGGAATACTAAACTTGATGGTCTCCCAATGCTTCCTTAATGTCCTCTCCCTGTCAGGTAAGTCCAACTCAACCCTGGTAAGCAAGAAAAGCTGGCTCTCGCTCTGTGTAAGTACTGCAGCAGACAGGGGGATGGTTGAAGACGGCATAATTAAATTTTGATTCCCTGTTGCTTCTTTGTCACCTGAACATATAACTACACAATGTAATACCATGTAAAATATGTTTGTTTCTCAAATGTATTTTCCCTCAACCATTTTTCCAACTGGGATCCTTGATACATGCTTGTTTTATTTGCTTTCCAAGTGGATTTAGACTTTCCAAGTCTATCTCACTGTTCCTCAAGGTGTTCGGAATGGCTTGCATATCGTTCTCTGGGGTGATCTCCTATCCAGGCAGGTCCAGCTAACACCATCACACGGGTGCCATCTTAAAACAATTCTCAAGCAAGCGTAAAGGAGCACATCATTTCCATCAGCATATTCCCATGGACTGTTGTGGTATTAGGCTGTTATTCAGTACGAAACATAAACTTCTCTTGTCATAGACATATGATGTTCTAAGTTACTTCATTTGGACAAGCATTCACACTTTGGTTCTTAATTGGTAGGGTATCTTTAAATCAGTGTTTTATAGCATGCTCGTGACTGGCCACTCACGGAAGTTTGCGGGTCATTTTGATGACGTCATGAGCCTCCTGCTTGTCTCCCGCTCCTTCACCCACCTTAAAACTAAGCCTTGGAAAACCCAACCCTTCTAAAATATCTCGGGATTCCCTGCCATGTGCCGTTGAAATTGTGCTACAAAACACCCACTAGAGGGCGCTGTCCCGTTCGACTATGTTTGCTGGGAAGTTTTAAATTACAGACCGCGTGGTCACGCCTCTTCTCCCACGTAATGTGGAAGCGAAGCAGGAAGCAAAGTGACGGTCAGCAATCACGATTTCCCTTTAAAGGGCTTCAGAGTCAGCAGTGCAGAATAGACCTGTTCCATCCAGAAACATCCATCAGGGACCTCACCCTTCTATCACTTTTTCTAACCGCCCTGATCATGTTACAGTCTTTGGAAGGTATAATTAAAGGGTAATGAAGGTAAAATTAGTCTGAATTTCTTGAAGGCAGATGTGAGACCACCTGGAGACTCATATGTAATGTCAGCTGCTCTGAGCTCTTTGGAGGAAGAGTAGGGTATTGATGTAACAAATAAATGCTGCTCTCTTGAGTGTGTGCCCTTCATGTCCTGTGAGACATGTTCTGTGCCATCTGACTCAGCATTTATTATTATAGCTAATGCTAGGGATTGTGAAAGGACAGACAGGAATGCAACGTGTGTGTATAAATCCAAGTAGCCAGATGACTCAATTAAGCTGAAAAATTTCCAGGTTTAGTAAAAGAATGTATTTTATTAGATCCAATCAAGGCTCACAAAGCAAGATGCAAGCATTTGAGGTAAACAGAAGTCTTCCTCAGCTTAGATGGTTAAGGATTTTTCTTTGGAAAGGAATAAATTACATGTTTGTGGACATGTAATGCTCTTAGCCTTGCTCTCCAGTTGCTTCAACCTTCAGGTGGCAGCATCTTGCAGACTAAGGCTACAATCCTATATGCAATTAACCCAGAGTAAGGCCGTTGCTAGATGAGGCCTTAGCGTGGTGTGAGGCCCGGTTTCCCTCCTGTGCATCCAGATGACGCACAGGGGAATCCAGGGTCAGGCCACGCTAAAACCTCCCTTAAACCGGCATAAGCGAATTCGCTTATGGCCCGGTTTTTCCGCAGCCCCTGCCTGAGGCCTGGGGCTGCAGAAGGTCTAGCAGGGTCCGTGGCTTTTTGCGGCTGCTCACTTACTCGCGAGTAGCCGGGAGAAGCCACGGACTGGGCAACTGATAGAAGGGTGAGGTCCCTGATGGATGTTTCTGGATGGAACAGGTCTATTCTGCACTGCAAAGCAACTTTGCCCAGGGGGACTTGGAGTAGGCCACCTCAAAATCGTAGGCCCATGCCAGCGCCCCCCGCCCCCACAAGCCCTGTGAGCCCTGGCTCCACTACGCCACTGTTTGCAGAGTCCTGTAAGTCATTGCCCAGGAACAGCTGGGAGAGGTGATACGTAAACCAGACCCAAATAATGATAAGTTGAGACGAATGAGGGGATATAAACATGTGGGGTTTTAGAAAACCAATGGTGAAGCGTGGTTTCGCTCCCTCCCCCTCATCGTGAAGGGATTGAGACGTATAGCTGGACACATTTTTTCTCCTTAATATGTGATCAAGAAATGCTGAGGGGAACACAGAAAAACCGTGTTTTAACACCGCAGTCCACTTTGATCTGGGTCTAGCTCTATAGCATACTTAACATAGCATTTAATCCAGCCCAGATGATGGCAGACCTGACGGGAAGTCATGTTAGTCTCATTAAGAGCCTCTTCTCGTCAGCAGTTTTTGTGTGTGTGTGTCTCGAAAAGGGGACTTACCCTATGGAACTAAGAGCTGATTTTATTTTTTTAAATTATTCATTGTGTATTTCTGCTGCAGGTTTCACTCTGCTGCAGTTTGCTGTTATTATTCCAGTTATCCTTGCAAAGCGGCGGAGGTGCCTGTCGCTCGTGAACCGTGCTAAGAATTCCTAACGACATCCCTTTATCACTGCAGCATCTAACATTTCCCATTGAACCAAGGATTTAATCTTGTCATATTCCTAGGAAGTAGGGAAATATTTATCCTCTTCCCAATGTACCTAAGGGGGGTGGGGAACAGAGGCATTCAGAATGCATCTAATCTGAACACGGATCACATGGAAATTCAGAAGGGATTCGGAACGCTGCATTAAAATAAAATAAAAAGCGCATCAAATTCTATTTTTGTAATTGGAATAAATTATGCAGATTTAAAAGAATTATCACAAAGTTCTTAGTTTGCATGCATGCATTAGCTTCCCCACCCCCTTCTGATTTTTAAGTTTATGGGCTACGTGGTGGGAAGAACAAGGCCTTGGCCATTCTAAGAGCTAGGTTGCTTTTGGGCATCCGGTTCTGGTGCAGGTAGGCTGAGGTCCAAAGGGGCAGAGTGGACGATGTGGTTGAAGGCCGATGAGAGTGGAAGCCTCATCACATCTAGTCAAATGTGCGGCTCCCGTCGCTTCTTCTGTTGCCGCGCCCATGTCGCTTCCTGAAAACAGGAAGTAATTAGCCCCATTCAGTCCGGTAGGAGAGAGCAGCAACCGGACTTGATGAGGGTTTTTTTGCGGTGCAATGGTGGCCAGAAGGGGTGGAAGACAGGTGAGAGGCAGACAATGTCATGTGAGTAATTCGTGAGTGACCAGTAACAAGCAGGTAGTAAAACGCTCGTTGGATGGAGATTTCAGTGGGAGTCTGGTTCCATCAGGGCTGGTGCCAGACTATTTTGCGTCCTAGGCAGGTGAGCGGCTTCCAGCCGGATGTGCCATTCCGAAGCTGCCCCCCAACCCCAGCGTCCTGGTTTCGAAGCCAGCGCCCAGCCAGAAGCCACTCCTGGCTTCGAAGCCAGGACCCTGGGGTTGGGGGCGGGGGTGGCAGCTTCAGAACGGCACACCTGGAAGCCGAGTGGCTTCTGGGCGTGCCGTTCCGAAGATGCCCTCCGCCCACCAACCCCAGGGTCCTGGCTTTGAAGCCAGCGCCCGGCCGGAAGCCAGCGCCCCCCCAGTGGGGGGCGGCTTCGGAAGGGCGCACTTGGAAGCCGATCTCCCAGAGTGGCTCCCAGGTGCGCTGTTCCAAAGCCACCCCCCGACTCCCAACCCCAGCGTCCTGGCTTCGAAGCCAGCGCCAGGCCGGAAGCTGCTCCTGGCTTCGAAGCCAGGACACTGGGGTTGGGGGGCGGGCGGCTTTGGAACGGCGCGCCTGGAAGCCGCCCTCTCAGAGCTGCTGTGGGAGAGCGGCTTCTGGGTGCGCTGTTCGGTGCCCCCATTACTTTGGTGCTCTAGGCCGCCGCCTGAGCTGCCTCTATGGCAGCGCCGGCCCTGGGTTCCAGAAGAGTCAGACAAGAACCCAGAGGGAAGAGATCAGATCAAGCAGGCAAGGCAGAGAGTCCGTGTTGCAACTCAGTGCAACGAGCTGCTCAGCTGGTTGGTCCAGTCTTGGCTCCTCTACGGTGGCCAGGTGTCCTCCATTACTATTTGAAGGTGGCCTCTATTTGATGGGCTGCCCAGGCCAAGCGTGGTCAAAGGATGGAGATCAGGGAGGAGGGGGCTTAAAGTTGCCCATCGGGAGTGAGCCCCTGGACAGCAGGCTGAGCAGGCAGACAGTCCTTTCCATGGTCACAAGATGTACGCTATTTCTCATTAAATTATAGTTACTATTTCTAAGTTTGCACATATGCATATATATTTGCATATGCAAATACTATGCAAATCGGAGCCCTCTTTTTTGGCAGTGCGTAAATGGCCAGCCTCCTCCTCCTCACAGTGGTGCAGTTGGGTAATGGGGAGGGATCGTAGCCGGCAGAGTGTGTGCTTTGCGTGTGGAGGGTCCCAGATTCAGTTTCCGGTATCCCCAGTGAAAAAGAGCAGGTAACCAGTCAGAGCAGTTCACACTGCGCTAGAGGAACACACAGTGGAGGCTGGTGGCTCTGATATCAGTGGGGCAGTGAGTCCAAACCAGAATCAGAACCATCTAGAACTCTAAAGGGACTATTTTGGGGATACGGTTCAGCACCTTTAGAGCATTGGCTGGTTCTGCTTGAAAGAGTAGGTTCACTGCCCCACTGACATCGGAACCACCAGCCTCCACTGGGAACACATTAGTCTGGCCTGGGGGCTGTCTATATGCATGGAAAGCCCTGGAAGAGGTGTGCCGTGGCGCTGAGTCGATTATACAATGCAGCAGCCACCTCGCAGCCATCGCGGTGATTTTCCCATGAAGTGGTGAAGACAAGAAGTTGGGGACTTACTCTGACCTCTTTTCCCAGAGCCAAGCAAGTCCATCATCTATCCTCGCTCCGAAGGCGTGGCCGGGCAGTGGTCGCCTTCTGCCCAGGCAGGGGTGGGCCCAGCTGCCAGAAACCCTGCACTTTTTCTACTGCATTGGGATTCGCCTCCACCGCCACCCCGAAGCAGCAAAAGTGTGGGTTTTTGCTTATCATGGCAGCAACCCGCCACCCCCTGGTATAAGGCAGCTGCTGCCTAGGATGTACTTGAGTGGCAACAAGGGACCACGAGCACGGTGCCGCTGGCCAAACTCTGTGGCTAAGCTGAGGCAGACGACCTTCGCGCCAGCAGCCTCAGCCCTGCGCATCGATATGAGGGCCTGATGCTACCGCTACAAACAAGTCGTGTTTATTGATTTCCTGCCCGCCTGCCACCTTCCTTTAAAAGAATTCCCAGTGTGCATTATCATGCAGAATTATGCCATTTGCAATTTACCGAGAGGGGTTAATAGAACAGGAGACCCTTTCTCCCCCTCTCCCTGGACGTTTAATCATTCCTGCCCCCCGCCCTCCTCCTCCTGCTCTTCAGTTTGTTTATGCTGCTCTGTGCAAAAATTGGACGAGCTGTTGGGAAAGCAGAGGTGTTTGTATATTTGAGGTTCAGAAAATCAGCATTCAGGCCTGTGTAGAGTATTTCCTTCTCCAGTAAGCACGTCCAGTGAGGATTGTTTTCTTCATTTAAAATGTGTGGGCTTAGTCCTGTTATTCGGAGCATCCCGAAGAGTGGATAAAAGACCTCTCCCCACCCCACCCCACCCTACCCAGATCCAAATTGGAAAAGTGGTTTTAACAGGGCCATTTTAATGCATCTTAGCCGTGACTTTCAGTAGTTTGCTTTTGTAGTGTGTGTGTGTGTGTGTGTCGGTAGCCGTATTCCCACATATGTTTTCATAACGTCAAAAGCAGTAATTTTCAAAAGTTGAATTTTGCAATCTGGGTTGCAATCCTCATTCCACCATAAAACAGACATAAGCTATCTGAACTAGGAAGCTCAGTGGCATCACCGAACACAGGGCAGGCAGAAACCTTCTAAAGCCTCTGCTGAGCCCTCCTCACCCCCACCTTCTCACTCTTATCCCTACAACCTCCTCAGACAGGTTTTTTCCCCTCTTGTGGGGATTATTTTCCACTGTCAGAGCTCCAGTGGGGGGGGGAGGGCTGAGAAATGGGGTTTGGGGGGCTATGGTGATGGGGGGATGGATGGGCAAAGGGAAACATTCAGCCTCCTCTTCCTCCCTGCCCCAATGCCCCTTAAGTCACCCCCTCGTCCACTTTGCTGGGACTTCGTAGCAGCCGGATCTGTGCCATGTCAAACTCCTTAGAGCAGGGGTGCTACAACCCGCGTGCCCCTCCCCAATGTTTAACTGCCACCCCCACTCCAGGGCTTGGCCTACTTTCCATCCCCTCCCACAGCGATCCTGGTACAGATCACGCTTTTCCTGCCAGGGCTACCAGTAAGGAAAGAGGAACCTGCATCAGGATTGGTAGAAGGGGGGGCGGGGCGGAGAGAAGCGTGTCTGGAACCCGAGCTGGCATCACATGTGGCCCTCGGAGCAGCTGAAAAGGTTCTGCAGCTATGGAGCTTCATCCCACGTACCTGTTTCCCTCGAATTATCCCCTACAGTGCTAAGCTGTCGCCGTTGTTGTTGTTGCTACCGGGCGGCTAGATCCTTTGCATACCAGGAAATGGGTGTAAGGGGGGAAATGTTAAAAAAATCATTTAAAAAATCAATGGATGACCCAATCCAATTCAAATTTGGTATGCTTAAAGCTCTCCTTAAGATCTATTACTGTGCCAATTTTGATGTCTTTATCTTGAAAGCTTACGCAGATGTACGCATTTGTTTAATTTTTCTTCAAATCCTGCTCCTGTGCCCCAGTGGCCGCTCGGAAAACAACAAATGATACGCTCGAAAACTAGTAGCAAAATATTGCACTTCTTTTGGTTAAGAAGCGCAATTAAGGCAGGATGCATGGGAGTACTGTATTTCTTCGATTATAAGACGCCATAGATTATAAGACGCACACTAAGACAGCACCATGTACATTGATGGTGCTATATAAATAAATAAAATAATAATAATAATAATAATAATAATAATAATAATAATAATAATAATAATAACACTAATTTCAGTACCACCAACAGAAAAAAAGCTTTGATTCTAAGAAATAATAAACGCACCCACGGTTCTAAGATGCACCCTGTTTTTAGAGATGTTTATATGGGAAAAAAGTGCATCTTAGAATCGAAGAAATACAGTATTTCACAATAAAAGCAGATTACAAGCTGGAGAAGTTCAGAGTCCTTTGCACGCAATTCGCAGTGATTGCACGCTGGTGTGATAAAGCTCTTAGAGGAAAGGCAGAATACAAAGGTACTAAATGAAGTGCGGTTCTATCTGGCTTAACTGTGTGTTAAGAGGGGATGTTAGTGGAAAGTATTTTTTTTTCTACACAGGATGGTGGCAGACCCTTTTCAAATGTGGGTTGCTGCCAAGCGCCTGTAAAGTGTATGCGTGGCGGGGGTGGGTGGGGGTCAGAGGGAAAAGGCAGTTGGGGGTGCTGAAACATTCCTCTGTCATTCCCCCTCCCTCAAGCCAGGCCTTCTGACCTTGGAGCCCAACTGGGAGAAAAGCACCTGTGGGGAGGGTTTGGGAAGCAGGGCCACCCCCAGACATTTCGCCGCCTGAGGCGAAGGATAAACTGCCCCTCCCATTCCACATGCAGAAGTGGACCACTTCCAACAGAGGTGACAGGACAGCATCTTCCAGCACACCTGAGCACCGCCAGCTAGCTTAGGAGGAGTAGGACAAGTTTTCCAGCTCTGACATACTGCTGCCCCCCTGCAATGCCGCCTGAGGCAGCCACCTCACTCTGCCTGATGGTAAGGCCGGCCCTGCTGGGAAGTAAATATCAGCAAGGGGAGGAAGGTTTCAGCACCTGCCTCCCATTCTCCGCTTCTCTCTTTTGAAAGGATTCTCCCCCTTTATAACCCCGTTTAGCGACAAGATATGTCTGAAGATCTAGTCCTGTCACCATCCCACCATCCCCCCTTCGGGAGGCTCAGTTCACTTCCCTGTTCTCATGTGTTTCCCGGGCCAAGTTTTGTAGACATTTTGACCAAATATGCACTCGAAACGAATTCAGACATTTGACTCTGTATTGTGGCTTTCTTTGTGCATAGCTCTCTCTTTTATGGTAATCAAATGTACTGCCAACATTTTCCCCAGCTATGTACACCAGCAAAGAGAACCAGATGCTTCGTGTTTTCCTTCAAAATATATATCTCCGTGTTGGTTTTGTTTAGCGTTTCAGAGGATTGGCTAAAAGACAGCCTTTAATAAACCTGGCCCGCATTGCGCTGTGTTTCCCAACGTACTAATAGTTTTGGCTGCAATTTCCCCATCTTGATTTAAAATCTGTCCTCATCTCTCATACAAATGAGCCTCTCAAAAAACAAACACACACACACATGATTGAGTTTAATTCGTCTCACGTGTTTAACTTCAGTTCATTCTGAATAGATGGTTCCATTTTTAAACAGGAAGGCGATGTGGAAAGTAACTAAGTTTCAACTTCTTTCTCACACACATCAGCCAATCAGAGATGGAGAGTGGAAACTTCTTTGGACCCCTTTTATGCTTTGATGTTTGATCCTAACAACAGAAGACTTGGAGAGAAGCTGCAGAACTACCTTGGGATGTGCGATATCCAAATCAATGCTGATTTGCATTAGTGTCAGTCATCTGTGGTGTGCAAATCGCATCTTGCAAATCGCATCTCCATTGTGGAGATGAGTGATATTTATTGAGTTTTAATTATACCCCCCACTCTATTGCACCCCGCAAGGCCTAGGGCGGTGTAACACCATTTCCTGATCTTCTTCCTAAAAGAACCCACACAATTCCCTGAATTGTCCCTTGTTATTCCCATTTTACAGATGAAGAACTGAGGGTGAGGTCTGGCTGGCAAGGTAAATCTAACTGAAAGTGAGCTGGGATTTTAACTCAAGTCAATACAATGGTTATTCTACTACTTTGTATGCAGGAGGTCCCAGGTTCGACCCCTGGCTTCTCCAGGTAGGGTGAGGGAAGAATCCTGCCTGAAACCCTGGACAGCCACTGCCAGCCAGGGTCGACAATACTGAGCTAGATGGACCAATGGTCTGACTCAGTATAAGGCAGCTTCCTAGGTTCCTACTCTACTGGCTCTCTAGTATCCTAGGAAATAGTATTTGTAATATTTCCTGCATCGTATTAGTTATTTTGAGATTTGAGGTGACGTAAGTTCACTAGGGGCTTGAGACATCCTTAGACTCTTTGAATCCTTTTTGTGTTGCAATTCCAAAATACGCAGTTCTAAAGAACACTTGTGCAGTTCAGAATTAAAGTCATGCAAAAATTATGTTATATAAGCTGATGTAAAAAAGTGGCTGATAACAGTGTGAAAAGTGAAGTGAGTCGCCCAGGCTACTCTAGAACCCCAAACCCTGATCAAGCACGCCCATAATCTCCCCCTTTTGCCAAAGACACTCCTTGCAAATGAGTGCCCTCCAGTGTTTCTACGAGGAAGGAAATAATTCTAGAACATGAGGACCCTTTTGCTGACAAGTGAAGTTGTTGATATTATAAAGGGAGGTGATGCCAGAAAACATCCGAGAGGGTATTCTTAACAGAGGCTGTGTTGTATTGTGTTTATGCATGTTTTCCCCTCTCTCTTGTTCTTCGTACTTATATAATTACATTTCTATACTGCCCAATAACTGAAGCAAATTTTTGTTTGGCGTTCCTAATACTTTTTGTGCGAAGCTTGAATATAACACTTTTGCGATAATGCTGTCAAATTCCCAGGATGTTCTGCCGTTCTGTGTAGTGTTTACATGTCATGGAATTTGACTCTAAGCATCAAAGCATGCGCGTGCACACCCACACTCCAGCAAAATGTACAGGTGTGCTGTTGTAGTGTGTGCTTTGCACGCACATTGCAATCACGTGCCATTTTCTAGTTCAAAGCGTTCCTCTAAAAAGGAGTGATGCCTACAGAAGCTTCACCTGTTACATTTCCTGCTAACCGGCTGCTGTTAATGGCATAGATAAATAGGTCCAGCCAAAAAGAAGGTGGTGGTGGGGGGGGGGGGAAGTGGCAACTCAAGTTTGGAAAATAGAGAATTCAGAGGCTTGTCAGTCTTTCTCATCTGTAAAATAAGGATACATTTTCAAGGTGTCTTAATATGGATTAATTGCCCTTTAATATGCTTTCACTAGTCTTTAGTCTGCACAAGCAGGGTAGAGATAGAAGAGCGTGGGATGATGAATGATGGGTGAATAATAAGCTCTCCTACTCCCAGTTTGAGCCCAGAATATGTGTGAACTGCTCCAAGAGAGAGAGAGAGAGATTCCTGCTGGTTTCTCTTTTACTCTCAGAAGGCAAGAATATGTACTACAGACCTGATCTGGTTCAGGTACACTGGCCAAAGAATAGAAAGACATTTTCTTCAACATCAAAAGAGCTATTAGGATCTGGTCCTTTGATCTCTAAACCAAGTCCTTCCATTTCATCGAAATGACGTCAACATTCCATCTGGCCCACCCAGGAGAGCAAAAACAGTTGCACTGGGACGAGGGCGGGAGCCCAAGAACGAAGACAAAGCGGCCTCTTCTTTGCAAACTCTTTCATGGTCATTCCATGGGAAGGTTTTCTTCAAACGTCAGCTCCTCTTGCCTTGGCTTGCAGGCTCAGGGACTGGCGGAGCACGTGGCTCGTCTCGTGGCCTTGTACCGCTGCAGCCATTTTAGGGGCTTGTTGTGACGTTCTAAGGAGGGCCTAAGTCAGGGGTCCTAAACCTCTTTCAGCCTGGGGGGCCAAATTTAATTTCGGAGACGCTCTCAAGGGCCGCATTTGAGTGGTGGCAGGGACCCAAACACCCCAAAGACCAGCCTATTTTAGCTCAGTGCGCTTTACTGCCAGTAGCTGTGCCTTAGGAGAGCCATTTCTATCTTTAAGAATGGGAAGCGCAAAGGCTGGGAAGCCACGAAATGATAGCTGGCAGGGAGGAAAGGGAATGAGGCTGGAGAAGGGAGCAGAACTATGTGGGGAACCCTGGAAGGGCAAATTGGGACCCCAGGAGCAACAGCTATACACCCCTGACCTAACTCCATATCACATAGTCATCAAAACCCAACTTCTGGAGAGGTATTTGGGGAGGTGGGTCAGGCCATGAGTTGGGAAGGCCATGCTTAACCCGTTCTCTGCCTGCCACTTCACTCCAAATTCCCTCACGATCCCTCTATTTCTTTCCCCTGCAGGATTCCAGACATGTGGAAGAACACACACACACACACACACACACACACACACACACACCGACTCTTATGACTTGGCCTTGAGTGGCTGTATTATTTTATTTATGTATTTATTTTATTACATTTATAGACCACCCCATAGCCGAAGCTCTCTGGGCGATTTACAGTAGTTAAAAACAGTGAACGGTGGCTGTATGGTTAAAAACAGAAGTTAAAAACAGTGGCTGTATGGGTTCCCTGGCTTGAGTTGACTAAAGGGGGCTTCACATATTGAAAGCCCGAGAGCGGGGGGCATGCTCCCCCAGCAATGTGCTGCATTTGGCAGCTCTGTGAAGGGCGCTCTACGTGTGTATGCATGTAGAGCCACACAAAGGGGAGGAGCTTTACAGGTGTACCGTAGTATGCACATGGAGGCACATTCTCATGGCCGGCAGGGGACTGGTGAACGCGTGGCTGCCACAGGCTGGCTGGCTGGCTGGCACAATCCCCTCAACACATGAGGAGGGTCAGGTGAACCTTGCTTTGCGCTGTAGGCCAAGGAGAATTCCCCTTTATTTGAGTGAATGGACATCTGGGATCATTCATAATCACAATTGGTCAAGACTGTGGTACATAGTATACGTTGCTTTTTTCACATGGTGATAAAAGTATGTGTATGTGTTATTGTGTAAAAGGTGCTGACCAAAGCCCCAAAAACATTTCCATGATTTGGGTGTCCTCATTACGAGAAGAACATTTGATAACCTTGTTCTTCAGACCAACAACATTGGCCTTTTTTTTTCGTTCTGTGCCTGCACTTTCTTTATAATGTTTCTTCTTTCTCCATCTTTTTTTTTTAAACTACAACTTCTCCCCACTTCTTCCTGAAGAAGGTTTTGATTGGACTTTATTTCTGTTTGAAATTTATATACATTGTCTAGAATTCCAGTTGTTCATCTCTGCTTGATGATAGATGTCTCCCAAATTAGATTCATGGCTGTTCTTGAGGATCTCTTAATATTTTAATGCTCAAAACTATAAATTTTGTTTTCCTTAAGCTCCTCTTCCTCCCCAGACCTTTGAGTTGCTGGAGAAGCTTGCTCACCTCTTTTTCTGTGATTTGTGGCTATTTTTCATAAAGTATTTCGCAGTGGATTTGTTCAGTGTGTATTTGGCAAAGAGCAGGAAAGGAGAGCCTAAAGCACGCACCCCCCCCACACCCCAGTATTACAAATGAATTTAGTTTTCTATAAGCTCAGTCAGTTCTTCATAACTTGACAGGGAATGGTGCCCCCCCCCCCTCAAAGCCATAGATATGCTGTGGTCTTGTTGTGCTTTTTATTAAAATGCTATCACAAGAGTGCTCCAAAAAGCTGGCTTTACAGATGCCAAACTTCTTCCTTTAATAAATGCATTTTAGGCTTACATTTTTCCTCCCTCTGATGTGTCAGCTGAGAGACATGTACACATTCTCTGTGTGTGTGTGTGTGTGTCTCTCTCTCTGTCTTAAATGCATATGGCCTTTGCTTAAATTGTGCTCGTTTTTATCTAGGTTAAGAGATGCATTTGCTTTTAGAAACTTTTCATGCTGTAAGTTCATAAAGCTTCTCCACTGGAGAGGTCTAGGAAGGACATGATGGTCAGGATTTCATGGTACAATGGTGGATTATTGCTCAGCTATAAAGGCCTCCTCGGCCCATTTAAGCACCTTTGCTGTCGTTCTAAAATATGCCTTTGAAGTTTGCTTGGCATCATCGCTGTCCTTGAAGAAAGCTAAAGGGCATCACCACCTCGTCTTCTTTATTCAGCAGTGCCTGGGCATTGCAGAGGGAATACATATTCCTTTTCCTAAGCCTATCTTTTGTAGAGCAGACTGGAACCTGAAATGTCCTGTCACAGCAACGCAAGAGGACCCAGGATGTCAAGATAGGCAAAAACTTGTGCCTGCACATAAAATGCCATCAGAAAGATATTGTCCCAGACACCATCAGCTTCAGTTAGCAAGGCCTGTGAAGCACCTGGGGTTTTCTCTAGTGTCTAGATCATGGGCCAAATCCAGATTTCCTGGGGTCCCAATCCAGTCCTCCAGGGTTCGGTCCCCAGAAGGCCACCCCCTTTTCCCCAACCATCAATCATTTGGTTGCCCCCCACCCCCGTTCTAAAAGGTTTAAATGCCTCTTGAAAGGCTTAGTTACTTGTAGTAAGAGCTTTAAGCTGCAATATGCTTGGGTTTTGTTGTGTTGCATTTTTGGCTCCACCACTTTTACCTTTGGTCCACTCCTTTTTTCCTTCAGCCCTGTGCACCACTGGAATGCGAGCTTCTGCTGAAAGTGGACCCCCGAACCCTGGTCTTGGACGAACCAGACGACGATCCAGTGCGGAGCTGCAGTGCCCGCCTAGCGTTTCTTTCGCTGAGATGGCTTTGGCTGCTCCATCATTTTCAGCGGCGGAGTTGTTGTTGTTGTTATTTAGATTTGGACCCTGGCTTTCTACCAAATAAAATGGCACTCAGGGTGGCGTACACAATTAAAATTAATTAAATAAATAAAATAATACATTGAAATACAATAAAAATATAACAAAAGCAGAATATAAAACAGAAAATAGAAAACAGCACCCAATCCAACAGACACAACAGACCCAGTTCTTGAACAATGCGCTCTTTGCCTGCTGGCGGAAGGGCAGCAGAAAGGGAGCGAACGTAGCTTCCCTTGGGAGGGAGTTCCACTGTCTGGGAGCGGCCACTGAAAAGGCCCTTTCTATTCATTCCACTCAAATGAGATAGAATCTTGGGGTTGGAGGGCCTGTCCTGTAGGCCACTATATTCAACTCCTCGGTCAGTGCAAGAAATGTTAAGCAAGATCATTCAAAACATATGGCTGCTAGCTTCTGCTTGAAGACCCCCAGAGAGGGAGAGCCCCCCCCCGGTAATTAGTTCTTACTGTTAAGAAATTTGTCCTAATGTTCAGCTAGAACGTACCCTCCTACAACTTAACCGTATTCAATTTCATCCTGCCCTCTGGGGCAGCAGAGTTTTGATCTTCAGGTATTTAAAGAGCGTTATTATGTCCCCCTGCCCTCAGTCTTCTCTCCTCTCCTCGGGGGTAAACATACCCAGTTTTTCCAACCTTTACTCATAAGATTTTTCTTATCGCTGACCATCTTTGCTGCTCTTCTCTGAACCCAATTTGCGTATGTCTTTTTAAAAGTGTGGCAACCAGAACGGGACACAGTAATCCAGATGAGATCTGACTAGTGTAGAATAAAGTGGAAATATTACTTCTTGGGACTTGGAGGTTCATCAGATGAGCATTTTATCGCATGCTCGCTGCTGCCCACTTAAGGATGTGCATGCGTCCTTTAGATGACAGAGACTGCCTCCTGTGTGCCTCCCGCTCCCTTTAATGCAACTTAAAACACACACACACAGACACACACACACAACTGAATGTGCTGCGATCTCCTGCTCTGTGCAAGAAAAGCTGCACCATCAAAACAGCCTCTGAATAGGCCACATGGTCTTTGTTTATTTCGTCTTCCCCCTCCGGGCGGAAAGAGAAAGTAATGAAAGACAAAAGCAGGGTGGAGAAGCGATGGTAAGGAAATGTGATTTCCCCCCTGTGTGATGAAGCTTGTGACTTGGCAACTATTAACGCAGCCTAAAATTGCAATAGCCTTTTTTGCAGCCACGTCACAGAACTCTGCATTTGTCTCTGTTGAATTTAAATTTGTTTGTTTAAGCCCAGTTTTCCATTCTATCAAGGTCACTTTGAATTTTATTCCTGTCCATCCCAGTCTTGTGTAATCTGCAAATTTAATAACGATCCCCTCCACTGCCTTCATCTAAGGGGGGGATCTACACTATTGCTTTTAAAGCGCTTTAAAGCACTTTGAAAACGTTTTGAAACCTGTATATGCAGTGTGTCCTGGGCTCCAACAGTTGTCAAAACTGTTATAAAGCGCTTTAAAGTGCTTTAAAGCTGTAGTGTAGATCCCCCCCAAGCCAAGTACCCCACATTTGCCATTTTAGGAATGTAAGGAATATAAGAAGCTGTCTTGTCCGAGGTCAGGTCATTGGTCCCATCTAGCCCATTACTGTCAGCACTGACCGGCAGCAATGGCTCCCTAAGGTTTCTGGCAAGAGTTTTCCCAGCTGTTCCTGGAGATGCCAGGGATCGAACCTGGCACCTTCTGCATGCAAAGCAGCTGCTCTAACACTGAACCAGGGCCACTCCTTCATTCTGGCTGGGGCTGCTGGGAACTGTAGTTCAAAACATGTGAATGGCTAATCCAAATAATTGAAAAAATATGGTTGGGAAAAGCTAATCTAAGTAATCGATGAAATATGTAAAACATATCAGGCAGAGTCCCGTGATACCATATTTGAAACTTCCATCCGATGGCCCTCTGTATGCATCAGGTACAAGCAGCAAAGATATGAAAAGAGGCATTTCTGATAGGTGCTCTTTACTTTTGGAATTTCCTTTAGTGATGGCCCAACAAAGCTTGAACTTGATTATCTTCCACAACCTGAGTCAGATATTTTATTTGCACAAGTATTTAACAACTACAGATAAGCACAGGGGTGTCATATATGTGTGTGTGTAGATGCTCATTATACCAAGTATTGAAAAAGCTGGTACAAGGAAAGAGTGGACTAGTTAAGAAAGACTTAGAATTCCTTGTGTACGGTTAAATTCACACATTTTGTAAGTTTCTGGGAGGGAAGAGCAAGGTTAAATAAGAGAAGAAATACTTTATTTATTTATTTATTACATTTTTATACCGCCCAATAGCCGAAGCTCTCTTTCTTGTTCTTTCTGCAATGGGCTAACACAGTCACAACGCTGGCATTTATTGGGAAAACTGACTGGTTTCTAAGCCATTGAACTTAATCAAATTATAGTTTTAATGGTCTAATCAGATGGTTTAATCAGTGTATACTTTTGAAAATGCTGACATTTTGAAAGGGATGGTTTAAGATCCCATATTATCTTCGTTATTGAATTGACAGAAGGAATTTGTAAGACTGACTCAGTGTTCATTAATCATGGATTTGATTAATCATGTTAATGGAATTTATCTAGCACAGATTTAGTTTTCTTAGTAGTACTGATTTTAATCGTAGGATGCATAAACATGTTTTTATCGGATTCTATTGTAGTTTATGCAGTATTATGTCCATGATATAAGCTTCGGCTATTGGGCGGTATAAAAATGTAATAAATAAATAAATAAAAATATAAATGGGGCAAAATAATTTTAAAAAGATACATTCTCAAATATATGTTTTCAAATACTTTTAACCTGTAAAGCATCATGGACATAGAGGGTGTTATATTTATTTATTTATTAATTAATTTTCAAATGCTGCTAGGAAGGGTTAAAACTTTTAAAGCCTAAATCAATAATATATATATATATCCTGGCATCCGCTCGCTTTTCCACGGTCAGCTGCTTTCCTCACTCACCCTTGCTGTTGATGCATGAAAACTTTAAGCAAGAACAGAAAAGGGGAAAAAAGAAGTCATTAGAGACCAAGGAAAACAAACAGAAACTTGGCAGATCAAGAGATGGCTTGCTGTACCAAAGCAGTCAGGCTATATATATATATATATATATATATATATATATATAAGCCAAAACATTAGTAGGAGCAGAGGATATCAGTTACCGCAACAAGGGGGCTAGGGAAGGGTTGCTTTGGAGCGGGAAGCGTGTTGCTTTGTTCTTCAATGGATGTTCTACAAGGCTTATTTTCCTCTATGTCCTGTTAAGCAAACATCAAGATCAGAGACTTCGGCCGAGCAGCTGCAGCACACAGAGTCCTCAATAGGGGAAGGATTTAACCAGGTGCTAAAACAGGAGCCTGTAGGCACATGAAAGGTCCGTTGACCTAAGGGGTCGGTGACTGATCACCTGCATAAAATGACACCCATCAAGGGGAGGCGTGGTCGGGCACCTTCCGAAGGCTCGCAGCCTAGCAGGGGCCTACTGGCAAGAGCCCCCTGGAGTTGCTCCGCCTCCTGTTCACCTTGGCAACCATCTTGTTCACCTGCCTCTCGCTCTGGCCCGGACAATGGTGGTGGCGAGGAGGAGGAGGAGGAGCTGCCTCCTTGCTTCCTGGATCTCGGCCTGTCAAGCAAAGCAACTGGGAGTGATGCATAGAACTAGGCTTGTATGTCTGTGAAAGGGGACAGGATGTACTTCTGGAGAGACGGACAGGAAGAGCCAACCGAGTTTGGGGCTCAGTAACCTGTAGAAGCCTTTTGGGGTGCTGGCAGCCCCTCTCTGGAGATCTAAAGAGGGGCAGTGGAATACACTGCTGATGTATTCCAAGCCATGTGCCAACACCTATGTTCCACCTGGAGATTTGGAAATCAGTTCAAATACTACAAAATGCCAATAAGCCTCCAGTGCCCTCAATCCAAAGGAAACCAAACCCAGGTAAGCAGTGCTACCCAGCAACCTCTCACCACTCAGAGAAGTGGGGATCGTAACAATGCAATGGATCAAATCTGATCATTGACTCATCTGATCCTAACTGACTGGGGACAGCTAGGTCCTAGGCCAAAACAAAGGGCAATTTTATGAATTCTTTTTTTAAAAGTCACTGGGGCAATTCACACGTAATGGCAGCAAATGATTTGCCGCCATTACGTTTGAACTGCCCACAGTGACTTCTAAAAAACAACTCACGCAATTGCCCTTTGTAGGGGGCTAAACAACCCAGCAGTTAACCCATGGTTTGTTGTTGGCTGAATCTCTGGGTTGTTTAGACCTCAAACAACCCAGTGGTCTGCATTCACACATTATGCTGCACAACCTCCAATCACACTAATTACTAGTTGTTTACAGTATTTATTCCTTTATTTATTGCATTTTTATACCGCCCAATAGCCGAAGCTCTCTGGGCGGTTCACAAAAATTAAAACCATGAAAAGCATAATAAAACAACCAACAGTCTAAAAACACAAATACAAAATGCAATATAAAAAGCACAGTGAGCGGAACTGGCTCATGTGGAGCATGTATTCCCCTGAATTGTGAGTTAAATAACCCATGATTGGCTACTGCGACACGTGAACTGGCTCATTGGATGGAAGGAACTGGGATTGGGGCTACAGTGGGAGTAAAGGTTTAAGTCCCCTTCCCACCTTCATGATATGTTGTAAAAATCAGTCAATTGCATTGCCTGAATAACATCATGTCTAGTTTGGTTTGTATGCAGAGGCCTACTCCTTGTTGTCCTTTTCAACTAGACGTAATGTGTAACTCAACTTGGAATCTTAAATGTGCAAACAATGTATTTTACGGTGCTGATCTCTGGGTCAGTTTCCTAAGCAAGAAAACCCTGATGGATAGATTGCTACAGTTTACCATCACCACCACCACCACCACAGGAAAGCACATCTCGAACTTGGGACTCTGTGGATTCCTCCTGATGTAAACTGCCACAATAACTAAGCCATCAATCCACATAAACAAACAGGTTGGGCCCCTGCTGTAGCGAGATGAGGGTCTAGCATATTTTCTGATGTTAAGACATTGTTAAGGGAAATAAGCTTTGCATTGTACAGCCTTCCCCAGTGCAGTGTCCTCCAGATGTTTTGGACTACAACTCCCACAATCACCATTGCCCACGGTGTCTGGGGCTGATTGGAGTTGTTGCCAAAGGCATCTGGGGAAGGCTGACTTACAACAACAGGATCATCCCACTGAGCATTCCCTCCCCAACATGGTGCCCTCCAGATTTTTGGGACAACAACTCCAATCAGCCCCAGCAGCCATGGGCGATGGTCAGGGATTGTGGGAGTTGTAGTCCAAAACATCTGGAGGCTGGCCAGGTTGGGGAAGGCTGCTCTTTAGAGAAATCGGGTAGGGCTCAGGTGGCGATTGGAAATCATGGTGGCAAAGCCCTCTTTTGCACTCCTCCTATGTTTGATGGTAGCCAAGGCTGGGTAATTTTTAGGCGTAAGAGCCAAGTGCTGACAGTGTTTGTTCGAGTCATTTGAATATTTGATAAGATTCCTTGCCTAGGTGACAAGAAATTAATTAAAATGGGAGTGAGACAAGATCTTAGGAGAGAGGAAGAGAACGAGCAGCGAAGAGTCATAGGCTGGTCTACCTGCACCTGCTACCAATTAATTACTGCTTCATTCATTAAGCGAGACCTTGGGTTTTTTCACCCACATCCTCCTGTTATGTGGTTTCCCAGCATCTTCTAAAAAGTTGTTTCTGTAAGGGAGAAAAAGACTCTCATCTTCATTAGGTAACCTTCTAAACAGTTAAAAAAAAGAAGAATATGTTTGTTAGATTGTAATCAGCTCTTGAGGGTGCTTTGGAAGGAACGGA
The DNA here is from genome assembly GCF_023053635.1 of Elgaria multicarinata webbii. NCBI lineage: Eukaryota > Metazoa > Chordata > Lepidosauria > Squamata > Anguidae > Elgaria > Elgaria multicarinata. The sequence goes on from NC_086172.1 coordinate 23,033,309, forward strand.
TCCCAGTCTCGGAGCAATCTGAACACAGAGAAATTGCTTTCATTAAAACGTTAAGCCTTTGATTACCGTTATATCACATAAAATCAACTCCTATCATTTGGCAGCTGGTATTGGGAGGCACTGATGGCACATCGATTTATTCCTGCTCTCCCCATGTAAAAGTACTGGCACTTGGGGAGTGGGGGACCGTGTGAGACGGCTTTAATTTTATTTATTTATTTAGCTCCCTTCCTCCTCCTGTCTCACTCCCCCTGCCCAGTGGAAAAGTAGCACAAAGAAAAGGGGGCAATTCTCCCTCCCAAGCGAAACGAAAAAGCTTTTAGGCTCCATAAAGCGTGGCTCTGTCTCCTCGACGCACCGCCTGAGCCGTATCCCAATCTATTAGACTTTAAACAGAGCCAGCGAAGGCAGCTGCTTCGCCTCTTGTTTTTCTATTACCTGCCTTTTAGCTCGCTGGTACAGCGGCGCAGAATCTCGAGCCAAAGTGATGTACAGGCTGTTATAGGAGGACAGGCCTGACACTGATTGAATCGCTTATCTCCCTTTTTGTGGCCGGCCCGATGACAGCCCTTCCCTCAGGTATCAATCAGCGCATCCGTTCTTTCAGCCTAGGTGAGGGGAAGAGCTGTCAGGGTCGCGTTTGGACTGTCATATTCATCTAACCTGCCAGCTGCCCCTCATGGCTTAAAGAGCCTCTCTCTTGGCCACACGCAGGCAAGAGGGGAATGCGAATCCCGCTTGCTTTGGAAGCTGCTGGTTCCAACCAATTGGCTCTCATTTTCCAAGACGTCCCTGAGTTAACACACATACTCCTCTCCGCCACATCAGCCTGTCATCACAATCATAAAATCCTGCATTGGTAATTTGCACAAAATGGATGCAATGTTATTACAGCAGAGAGAGAGAGAGATGTGTGTGCATCTTTATGCAAATATCTTGTCAGAAACCAAATATTAACAAATAACCGGCCCTGGGTTTCTTCTCACTGAGAAAGGCGAAGAGGGTGGAGCGAGGACACTGTGGCGGTACAAACAAGGCCGAAGCCTGGCCATAGACTCGGTCCCTGACTCAATGGCATTTTCCTCATGTCTCTGAAAAATGATAAGGAATGAGAAGCAGGCAAAAAATGGCGGGCAAGATGGATGGCTTTTATGACACACTGCATATTTTAGGGGACTTTAGCAGTGAGACGGCAGTACAAATGGCTTTATTCCTGAAGAGATAATATCTCACAAGAGGCTGGAGAAGGTGTCATGATCGGGCGGGTGTATATTTAACACTGTACTGAACAATGTAACTAAAAAGGATTTGTCGGGAGGATTCAGTTTTAAACCTCAAGGGAGTTGCATATTGGACCTGCATCATTTCAGAAAAGTGGTGCCGGTGGCATTATCACCTTCAGGCCCTTGAACTGGTTTTACACTCACATGATTGAAGTCAATTCCTTGTGTGTGTCTAACAGTGCAATCCTATACATGTCTACTCAGATGTCAGCCCCAATGAGTTCTATGTTACTTGCTCCCAGGTAAATGTGTATAGACAGGTTGCAGCCTAACAGCAATCTTAGCCTTTGAGTTTTATCACACCAGCATTATACTGTGCAATCACTGCGAATTGTGTGCAAAGGACTCAGAAGTTTTCCATCTTATAATCTGTTTTTATTGTGAAGTACTCCCATGCATCCTGCTTTAATTGTGCTTCAAAGGCAAAAGCCTTGCTGTATTTTGCTACTAGTTTTTGAGTGTATCATTTGTTGTTTTCCACGCGGCCACTGGGGTGCACGAGCAGGATTTGAAGAAAAAATAAATAAATGCTTACATATGCGTAAGCTTTCAAGATAAAGACATCAAAATTGGCACAGTAATAGATCTTAAGGAGAGCTTTAAGCATAACAAATTTGAATCAGATTGGGTCATCCATTGATTTTTTTAATGATTTTTTTACATTTCCCCCCTTAAACCCATTTCTTGGTATGCAAAGGATCTAGCCGCCCGGTAGCAACAACAACAACGGCAACAGCTTAGCGCTGTAGGGGATAATTCGAGGGAAACAGGTACGTGGGATGAAGCTCTTTATCTTGGAGAAGTCTGACGTTGGAATCTCCAAGATATCAAAAGAGTTGTCAGGTTCATGCTGGCAGGACAGAAGTTAGGGAACAACAGCAGTTCCGTTCCCCTTTCTCCCCCCCCTTACTGGCTATTGCCACAACCCCCTCCCCAAAACACACACACACACACACACACACACACACACACACGTGTCAATCCACCTTGCCAACATCTAGCAGAATTAGGTGCATGGTTTTGGCTCTTTGCAAGAGCAATTTGTGCATGAACAGTGAAGCTTTGATTGGTTCTTCCAGTGCCAGAAGAGACTCCAAAGCGTTGTATGTGCTTTCTTTGCTGCACATGTTGCCACCCCATAAGAAGATGTTCTCTATGTCATGTCTTGTTGGATATAAGTTGAGTTTTCCGCCATCCGCGCTCCAGTCGTTGATTGCAGCACATCGTAACTCAAGCATGGTAGCATGAATCAAAGGGGAGCTGATGATGTTTAAGGTAATGCCACATCTCTCTAGGTGTAGTTAGGGTGGAGAGAAATGAGTGGGATACGTGGATCTAAGAGCTACCCAGCTTGAGAGTGAGGAGCTTTAAGAGAGGGGTAGATAAGATTTATGGCCACATACTGAATTTGTCCAGACCTCTAACCCATTTCAGTAATCATAGACTCATAGAATAGTAGAGTTGGAAGGGGCCTACAAGGCCATCGAGTCCAACCCCCTGCTCAATGCAGGAATCCACCTTAAAGCATCCCTGACAGATGGTTGTCCAGCTGCCTCTTGAAGGCCTCGAGTGTGGGAGAGCCCACAACCTCCCAATACTGGAAATTAATGCACACTTTGTTTTATCTGTGGTGATTTTAAGTACAGGTTGATTTTTTAAAAGCTGTGTTTTTGCACTGAATCATTTGTAGTCATTTGTAGGGCTGACAGTAATCTGCATTACGTTCTGCTTTGCTCTTGATTGTGCTGGAACTGTACTTGAGATGAAAATCAAGAGCCTGTGGGTTTACTCAGAAAAGTAAATCTTGATCATGTATACTTATTTTGATTTTATAGACAACAGGGCAGGTAGCAATATTTCTTTCATTCATTTCTCTTCCCATCAAGCCCATGATGAACTGCAACTACTATTACAGAGACCAAGAGTGACTTGCAACAGGTCCATTGCTCGGTTGAGTTTTGAACCTAGATTCACAACCAACCAACCAACCCACACCGTATTAAATGGAGATCACAGCTGAGTCCCTATGGAACAGTCTTTTAGTGGGGCTGTGGCTTGACTGTAGCCCTGTCACTACATGTATCAGGAAGCTGTTCATTCATCACAGTGAAGTCTAGGTAATCTCTTTCTCAACCTAACTGCTGAATCCGGATATATGCAAAGTGTTTTGCACACCAAGGGTTGCATCCAACGGCATCATTCCAGTAGTGCAAATGAGGTTGCACTAGTGGAAATCAAGGTCCAAATTATGTGCAAATTATAGCCAACTGAAGTTCCACTTGCGCAACTGTTTGCGGATCTCATATTTACAAGGTGGTCCGCTAATGCTTGTGCAACCACTGGTGCAATGGGAAAAGGCAGCAGAGTTCTACTAGTGCAGCAGTGTTTCCCACTACTCTTGCAGAGGCCAAGCGTGACTTACAGTATGTTGGAAGTGACTGGGGGAGCCCAGACCACCAGCTCTGCGTGAAAAGTTGCAAGCGCTGCCTTGTTTGCTAGAAAAGAAAGTTCACGTTTTGCAGGAAGCCCCAGTTGGAAGAGATTCCCTGTGTGATCCTACGTATATTCAAAGGGACTTGCTCCCCGGTAGGATTGCAGTATTCGTCTGATACACATTCCTATGGCTCAAATCATGCTGGGGTTTATGGGTGAAAAGACAGCTCCATCCTTGACACAGAGAATGTTATAGAGCAGACGTGTGTCTATTTATATCTTTATTTAAACAGGGATTGTACTGCATGCAGGGCAAAAGGGCGGAATTTGACAGAGAGAGCTAAAAAGGACCAGGAGTCATGAGGCTGGCCCTGGCTGGCTCTGCTGAATCTGACAGAACAAAGGGTCGGCTGCTTTCCACGCAGGCTGGTGTTTGATTTTGACACCAGAGCGGGCTGATCAGCCTGTGTACACACAAATGATATTTGGAGAAGCAGGAAAGGGAGAGGGAGAGAGAGAAAGACCTTTTAAGGAATAGCGCTTGATCTCTCCATCTGTCTGTCGCTGGCTGGCTCTCCCTGAACCTGCCACCTGGGGCAATCGATCCTTTGAGAAATAATCTGGAGAAATGCTAACGCAAGGATAAACTGATCTTGCCATCCACACAACGCCGCACTTGACATTAGGACCAAGGCTGAAATCACAAACTCTTCAGGCCTAGCTGAGCTCAAGTGCTGTTTTGAGGACAGTAAGAGCTGATATGGGCAGGGTTGGGATAATGCATGGTTATATTAATTTGGACATTCTCAGAGAGTTCTGTAGGATCACAAGGCATTTACTCACATATGTTTGGGGCCTGTAAATCCTAAAGGGCTCGCTGGTTCCCACATCCCATGATCATTTTCGTGCTTTGGCCCACACACCACCTGCCAGTGCACAAGGAACTCTGGGACTGGTAGTTCTTGAGAGAATAAGTCACATACGGAGAAGCAGAAGTCCCTCTGTCTCTCAAATGACAAGTCTTAGTTTACGTACACAAACACACGCTCTCTGCTGCAGAGGGGCCTGGCCAGCAGCAACCTGCTGTTCAGAATGTTGCTTGTTGTGCCCTAACACCGCTTCCGATTGGCTCCACAAATGTCATTGGATCTGGATAATGGGCACATAGGTACAGGAAAATATGTTAGCATAAATATCCTGTGCAATTTAGCCTATCCCTTTCCTCCTTCATGGTAATAGGGTTGCAGTCTAGGCTGGCCTCCCTTGGGTGTCTGGGGGCCAATAAAGAATGCCCTTCTTCACACACATACTGTGCTTGTAAAGAATGCAGGGCCCTGTAAAGAATGCAGGGCTAAATGCATTTACTTGGATGTTAACACTTTGAAATCTCTCTTCAACATAAGGTGAGAAATCCCCTGTACTTCTTCCATGATCATTTGTTGTCCCAAAGTAGAAAAGCAGAAATACCGAAGTGGAATTTCATCAGCTGAAAATTAATATTACCTTTGTCGCAGTAACACCTTTATGTTACCAGGTGTGTATGTTGTATTTATAACAAGGGTGGGCAACCTCTGGGGCTCTGAGAGCCAATTCCCACCCACCCTTCTGTTGGGACCCAGTAGGAATGCCACAGAAATTTGCCACAGAAATTTGGCGGTGCAGCACCAAAAAAGGGCTGATTTTCCCCTGTTCTGCTGCTGCATTGCCAAATTTTGGCTACAAACTGCGGCTTGCTTTCCCTCAGTACAAGGTAAAATCTTCCCTTTTGGGCTGTGGTGCTGCCGAATTTCTGCAGCAAATTCGGTGACAGTAGTGAGCCACAAAAAAGGCCCGTGGAACGATGATAAGAATTCCAGTTTTTCCTGTAACAAGTCATTCCAGCCATGTTGACACATGCATGCCATATTCTAATTCCTCTATATTTGTTCACCTGGTTCACACAGGACAACATCCAGTGATGTTTTGCATGTGTAAATAGGCTAGGATACAATAAGTCCCTTTTCAGTGTTCTAACAAGGGTGAAATGAACACAGGAGGTGGTGGGTGTAGGCTGCACCCACTACCTTACATGCATTTGTGATAACATTAGAAGAGAACTCCCATGTTTATGTATGTTGGCTTTCTTCCAATGTCCTAATGAACAACCTTGTCATGGGGGTGGAGTCTCCACATTAAGGAAGCCTCTCACATTCATTATCTCCCATTTGGAATGCCTGAAAAGCACTCTATTTATTTATATTTATTTATTTATTTATTTATTACATTTTTATACCGCCCAATAGCCGAAGCTCTCTGGGCGGTTCACAAAAATTAAAACCACAGTAAAACACCCAACAGGTTAAAACACAATTACGAAATACAGTATAAAAAGCGCAACCAGGATAAAACCACACAGCAAAGTTGATATAGGATTAAAATACAGAGTTAAAACAGTAAAATTTAAATTTGTTAAAATTAAGTGTTAAAATACTGAGTGAATAAAAAGGTCTTCAGCTGGCGACGAAAGGAGTACAGTGTAGGCGCCAGGCGGACCTCTCTGGGGAGCTCGTTCCACAACCGGGGTGCCACAGCGGAGAATATTCATAGCGTCCCAAACATTGTGCTTTACACACATTCTGCTGTCACTCATCCAGTATTGAGAGTTTGAGCGATGGACATGCATGTGTGAGCTAGGAAATGCATTTTTGGTTAAGCTTTCTAGGCCTGCACTGGGATACAGGAAACCAGGGTTCAGGTCCATGCACAGCATATGTTTGCACCATATGGGGATAAAAAATAATGTTGTTTGTGTGCCTTGTTAGCAAGATTGTATGATAGGCAGTGAGTAGGCAAAGTCTCTTAGTTTTACTTGGATTTGTGATGATGCCTTGTCTAATGAGGCTCTGGTTACTATTAAATGAGGCTAGTTAATAAGGTGTTTGGATTTTCTTCGTGTGTGTGCGTGTGTGTGTTTTTAAAAACAACAACCGGATGGCTGATAACTCAAGTCCACTTTCTAACCTTTAAACCCAATCAGTTTGTATTTACATCCAGTTTAGGGCAATGAAAGAAAAATAATATTTTGATGCTGAAAGTTGAGCTCCGACGTAGTTTCGCTCCTTGAGTTTGTGCAGCTTGTTAAGGCTCCATCCGCAATCAAGATGCCACTCTGTGCACTGCTCATCAGTTATATTGACTGCCTCCAAATGCAGAAGCCAACTAACAGTACGAGAAAACTATTGCATCCAGGTTCCAAACTACCTCCAACAAGACGTGTTCAGCTGGGGTTTAATTAGCAGTGAGCCAGAGCAAAACTGGAGGAGAGAAATTATGACCCTTAGCTCGAGGAGAGTATTCAGTAAGGTTTCTTTCTCTAGGTGACACAACAAGCTTAATTGTAATATGGCACTTGACACAGAAGTTGTACGTTCAAGGCTCCTGCATGCTGGCCAAAAGAATTCAGAATGCTCACAGCCGGAGGTGATCCGTGTTTACCTAGAAGTAAGTCTCACTGAGTTCAATGGGGCTTATTCCGAGGTAAGTGTTAGGGTTAGGGTTAATCTCAGAGACTGATTGAGATGGGTGGGCTTAAGCGAGCTGAACTCTGCGTGTCATAGTCTTTCATTTCTAAAATGACAGTTGCTGGGGTTCAGAATCTGCCTTGGAGGCAATCGTATATACACCAACCTGGATGCTCTTCTTCTTAATCCTGCATAGGTGTGGTGCGATGCTGGTTACTTGGCAAAGTGGGAAGGGCGCTCTGTAGTTTTTGATGCTCAAAGGCTGCTTTATAAATAAAACCACAAACATTTTAATAAACAGGGCCCTATGTGGCCTCCAAAGATTGAGTGTTGTAAAGGCTTTTCACCCGGAACAGTTTGACTGCTGATGGAGACAGAATGAACATGACTGCGGTCTTGTCAAAAATATCTATAAGGTTTCAAATTTATAATTACTTTAAAAAGTAATTCATTTCGTTGTACAGCTCCTGACGAAGGATCCCCAGATCCGAAACGTTGAGCGTTGTACAAGTTTGGTTTAAAGGTTTTTGAACATTTTTTATATTTCGGATAAGAAAAATAAAGAGACCTCTTTTGACATTTCATAGCACCAGAGCTAGTCGCCTCTTTTTCTCATAGCCTTTTTGTGGTGCTTTTTCCACCATTTTCACCATGGTAACCAGGGGTGAAAAGAGGGGCTTTCACTTACCACAGATAACCATTTCAGAGGCTGTTTATTATAAGTCTGTTCAAAGATACTCTACTTCACATGACCCTTGTTGAATCCTGATGTTTGAAATGGGATCAGGGGCTAAATTATTTAGCCCTGGTGAGACCTCCAGTGTTTGAATTACAGGAGGGCTGGAGCCCCCAACCATTTTAACCTTTGTGATGCACCCCTTAGCTACTGTTTTCAGAAGATATGCACGTGTGTACATGGTTTGGCCAAAATTGAAGTAAGTTTCATAGGTGTTGTACATTTGATTAAATACCAGCACCTCTGCACTTTTCCTGCCATCATGTGAGCCCTGGAAGCCTGGTTCAGGTTAATCCTGCCTGTGGCACGCCCAAACAATTGCTCCTGTTGATTCGAAGCTGACTGAATACAAACCTTGTGATGGGCTGCTGGCACTCTTGATAAGAAGGAGCCCAAGGTTGCGAGAAAAAGGCCGTGCGTGAACAGCTTCAAAGGTTACGTAACAGATTGTACCCTGGCACATTTTGAACAGTGTGAAGTTTCAGGTCCAACAGCTGTGTCAAGCCAGGAATAAACCATGTCATCTACCCCAAGACATTTGCTGCCTGAGGCAAATAACAAGATAGCGCCTCCGCTACCACCACAACTATTCCACCCACATACAGAAGCGGTTGAACCTTACATCAGTACTGAGGACAGGACAGTGTCCTTTCCACTATACCTGAGGACAGCAGCCTATCTTTTAGCGGGTGCAGGGCAGGCTACTTTGGTGGCCTCAGTGGGAATGGCAGCTACCTCTGCCTCATCCCCCAGAACCTGTAGAGGATTGTGGCTGCCTCACTCTGCCTAATGGTAGGGCCGGCCCTGCCTTGCAGTGTGGGTATACTGCGATGGCAGTTCAGCTGGTGCACATGATCATGTTTCTTGCGTTCAAGCCATTCTCATCGAAGCATAAACTGAACAGGTCCTTGGGGACAATAATCTGTCTATTTTTGCTTGTAAAACCTGCCATGTTCCTCAGATGGTGCTGTATAAAGAATAATATGAAGGCACAGTATTATACTGAGATGTGGCAAGGCTAACAACTCCCAAGAAGCTATACTGAATTCAGCCACAGCAGAAAGGCCCTGTCAAATACACATTCCATCACAGGACCGATGACCATTTTGCCCCCCAAACACGAACATTCCACAAGGTTTGATTTGGCTCCAGCTGTCATAAGCCCGGATGAAAGATACGACGAGGGAAAGCCAAGCGTCAGTCTGAAGCACAACAGTGGTTGGAATGGCCCCGGGTTCCAGATGGCCTATGTTTCTTCTCAGCCGCTGCTGCCTGGGCCTCGTCCAGTTTGAGACCTCTGCCATGCCTAAATCTGGCACCATTTTCCTTGGGCCTATGTAAACATTTGTAGTGAAAAGAAAGATAAGAGGGAAACGTTCGCTGCAAATAAGAGATTGCTGGATGCCAGCAGGCATTATTAATCCATTAGAAATGTCAAATATTTTTGCTGCAAGGACATCGTACAAGAAAAAGAAAGAAAGAAAATGTGAGCCTTACAGCTTATTTTAATACCCACACCATGAACAGTGTTGTGTGATCATGTCGGGGGTGGGTGGGGGAATGCAATTAGATTAAAGAGAGGAGTCCAGTCCTCAATTGCTTACTGAGAATAATCGACATTCCAGTAGCTATTGTTGGAGAACAGTAATATGGAAATCTGGGCGAATAGCTTGAAAGCAGCAATCTTATTGGTAACAGGTCTAGTATGGCTGCTACGTTTTGGTGGACTAGCCCCCATGTGAAAGTGGTAGAGTGAGTTATATAGGGTGACCCTATGAAAAGGAGGACAGGGCTCCTGTATCTTTAACAGTAGCATAGAAAAGGGAATTTCAGCAGGTGTTATTTCTATATATGGAGAACCTGGTGAAATTCCCTCTTCATCACAACAGTTAAAAGCTGCAGGAGCTATACTAGAGTGACCAGATTTAAAAGAGGACAGGGCACCTGCAGCTTTAACTGTTGTGATGAAGAGGGAATTTCACCAGGTTCTCCATATATACAAATGACAGCTGCCAAAATTCCCTTTTCAATACAACTGTTAAAGATACAGGACCCCTGTCCTCCTTTTCATAGGGTCACCCTAGAGTTATATGTGGGCTTATTCCTCTCAATTAGGGGTGGGAAGCATGTGGCCCTCCAGATGTGTTGACCAACAACTCCCATGATCCCTCACCATTGGGCTATGTTGGCTAGGACTGAGAGGAGTTGTAGGCCAAAATATATAAAGGGGCACAAGTTATTCTATTTATCTGAATGATATTTTCAGACTTTGTGAGACTTGGGAGTATTCATCCTATCTAAATCCACACCTCATTCATAAACCCATTTGCCATGTTGCATTCTGTCCAGTCATTTGAAGCTCATTCAAATTCCAAAATAATTACATGAAGTATCTAGCACAGGGGCGGAGAACCAGCGGCCCTCCAGATGTTCTTGAACTCCAACTGCCATCAGCCTTAGCCAGCGTGGCCAGTGGCCAGGCATGATAGGGACTGTAGTCCAGCAACATCTTTAGGGCTACTGGTTCCCCATCCTTGATCTAGGATAACCTGGAAATATGTCAGTGTAATTGACATTTCTATGACGTTTAAAATTACAGAGCCTTATTTGGAAGCCTACAAATGTCTACTTCTAAGGTAGATCAGCATGTGGGTCATACAGTTTGCACTCTTCCACCCTAAGCAAGAATGAAGAAAGGCCTGGGGTAAAATGGTGGAAAAGATTACTCCACCTGTAGGATGAGCTCATCTGCTTTTTGGATGGCTTCTCTCATGGCTGCAGCTGCGCCTCTTCAGCAGGCCTCATTCCCATTTAACGTAGGCCGATCAAGCAGAAATTCAACAGGCTGGTTAGAGCTTCCCAGGTTGAATTTCTGCCAGGCATGCCACTTTTTGAGGCACAGCAGCCCTTCCAGAAAAAAGGGGTGACAAACTTAGTATCATCCCGTGCACCATTTAATACCCAACTATATATAGGTGTCAAACTGGACATTTTTGCCAGAGTGTTTTGAGTGCCAGTAGCAGCTTAGCTTCCATCCTAGAGCAAATAGCAGCTTCTAGGAGATCATCGTTGTCCAGACAGTGGTGCAGGTACTTTGTTCCTAATCCAGATTGGGGGCAGAGCAGCTATTTCTCATTCTCTCTCTCTCTCTCTCTCTCTCTCTCTCTCTCTCTCTCTCTCTCTCTCTTTGTCACACACACACACACACACACACACACACACACACACGAGCATGTAGTGTAATGTATTGTTTGTCTTTAGTCTCCCTTCACTGTAAGAAATGTGCAGTACAATCCTATACATGTTTTCTCAGAACTAACTCTCATTCAGTTCAATGGGACTTACTCCCAGGTAAATGTGTTCAGGATTATGTCTTAATTTCTGCAGAATGTAGACAAAAGGGGAATTAACTAATTTGTTCCATCTAACAGAAACCTGTACCAACTGTGAGAGTTAGGTATCAAAGAGTACTGTATAGGAAGGTGGCGTTTGTAAGGCATGCAGATTTTTACTTCAAAGGTGGGCAGGGGTCAGCAGCAGATTCTGAATGGATCAGAAAGCACCCTTGACATCGCAACAGCCAATTTTTAGTTTATCACCAGCCTGCTGCCAAGAAGACGTACTGGGCTACTGATTGATGGCACAGTCCCTAAGCTTTATGAAATGTACATCTAGTCGATGGTATATAGTTTAAACTTTTAAACGTTCTATATTGTTTTAACGTAATTGTATTTTGGAGTTTTGATTTTTGTGAACCGCCCAGAGAGCTTTGGCTATTGGGTGGTGTAGGAATGTTATTAAATGTTATTAACAACGACAATCCCAGTGTAAGAATGCCCTTCTTCCCCTATGCTATGCTGAATAAAAAGATATGATTATCCTTGAATCAGTGTGGCCTTACCTTTCATTGTATCGCCACCTGTTGTCCCTTGGCTGGCTGACTACAAAAAATTGTTGCTGTCAGTATGGCGTTTAGGGCATCCAACCAATGATTGTAGGATTGGACAAAAGTTATCCCTTAAAACAAACTCTCATTCTGCTTAAACAAGCTTTTGTGCGCATGCAGTATCAAAGTGTATCTTGGGAACTGTAGTTTGGAAATGCGTAGTGCACCATGACGTCAGGTGTCCCCATGTTATGTACCCCCTTCCTGATTGGTTATTTTTTATGACCTGTCACAGAAAAACTCCAGCCACCAGCTGCAATTTTACCTTCTGAACAAAATAGAAGACAGTAGTGTACGATACGGCAATACCGTGTTTGAGCAGAGGTTGTTGGAGACACTTTGTATGGGCTTCCTGCGAATGATTGGAACTACACAGTGGGAAGTGACACTTGATTTCATTTATTTCCTTTACTATTTGAAACCTGTAAAGTCAGTCCCAATAACAACAACAAAAACAGCTCTTGGCTCCAACCAGCTTTGAGCTCACAGGCCATTGAGGAAGACCTTGCGTCTGGCCAACGGAAACAACTTTACTGAACATTCTTTGTTGAATTGTCTGATGGATTGATTGTATTTTTGCACATGTGATAGAATGCTTTGTATATATTATTTTTAAACATTGTTATTCAATCTGTAAAATCGTTATTTTTAATCTTCTCCCTTAACTTCTTTGTTGTCTATAGTAGTATACGAGCAACAGTGACCCAAATCCAATCCGACGAGAGTAACAGAGATGTGACCTCATCACAGTTTACCGTAAGTTCCGTAAATCCAACCAACTCAACACATGTGTGCATTGTTGAGCATTGTATAGCATTGTTGAGCTATAGTCTATGCCTGTCCAGAAGCTTGTGGTCAGTTCTAAACTGAACAGCTAATTTGTAAAATGCCGGTCCTGGTTTGGTAAAAAGGTGAGCACACAGTCTGTTAACCCTTTACCTTTTTATGCTAGCTTCCTTAGCTGCTTTTTAGAAGGAGTCAGTGTGCATGACTTGGCCAAAATTGGGGAAGTTAAGAGGGATTTTATATTAACACACACACACACATCGCCAAATATGTATTCCATTACAGAACAGATGACCATTCTGTCCAAAGACAAGGTTTCCGTGTGAAATCCCAAGGCTGACCACCATGACAAGCTTGGAATAAGATGTTGCAACTTCCCCTGCATTGGTTGTGCGTAGTGGTGTCAGCTCCGCCGTGTTCCTTGCATTCGAACTGCTCCCATCCAATATTTATCATCCGTATGTATAGATTATTTCATAAAACAAGACCAAACTAGTTAAAGTTAGTCTTGACTACAATCCTGTGTACACGTATTGATAGTAAACTAATTGAAAACTGTGGGAGTTACTTCCAAGTAAATATACATAGGATTGAGCTACACCCCCCACCCTCGTTGAAAGAAATAGGGACATGGGCCATAACTAATTGGTTTCAATGGGACAGTCACCATTGGTTTAGCTGGAATGCAGCCAAGATTCTATAGAACAAATGGTTCTGAAACTACTTACTGACATAGATGTTCAAGAGATTACAATGATACACACACACACACACACACATTTTATATATATATATATATACACACACACACATACATACACACAAACACACACACACCCCTCCATCTTGCTGTACGTCTGTGCAACTAGTTGTGATGCACAATTGGTATCCCTGGGCGGGGATGCACACCATCTACATCAAAAGATACATCCAACCAATTTAATGGGCAGTAAATGATTACATGTACATCTGCGCCTACATCCACAGCACGCCTGGAAGTCTGCTTTGGCGTGCAGCTCTCCCTCGCTGGATCAAGTTGACAAGCCTAAAGGAAGGAACGACTTCTCAGCTGCAAAAGAAATGAACCAGGGGGGGAAAGTCTCTACTATAATGTTTATTAAATAGTACTTTTAAAAGGCTTTTATACAAATCATAGAAACACAGTTTGAGTTTGTTTTTCTTTAAACACTGAAGAATCACAGTAAAAGCTTTAAAGTCCACATGTTCTGGCTCAGCCAGTAAATGGTCGAACTACCTTGAGCTGGTAAAATGTGAGAAATTCTGTTTCCTGCGTACAATTTTCCAATTGATTTTTTTTTTAGAAATCCCCATGCTTCCTTGTTGATACCTCCCTAGAAAACACGGATCAACTAGACTGCAGCCTTCCTATTGGCCATGACTAAGATGACCTTGAAGGTGTGGGAGTAACATGTATTTTCAACAAAGGCGTTGGTAACACTGGGTTGGCTATTCCCCCCCCTCCCCGTATTTCCAAAGGGGGAATTGGCCAAAGAACATGGATCATCAAAGACAACATATATTTGCAGATGGAGATGTATTGACGTGAATACACGCACCCATATACTTTTTCCCCTCGCCCTGTTTAAAAATACAATCAAACACAGTTTTCTGCATTAGAACAGTAAAGCACCCAGCAGAGAGGTAAGTGAGGTATCAGCTATGCAGCATTATGGCCTGATTCCGCTCACTGAGTGCATACAACCAAGCCCCTGTACCCTCCAACATGGAATACAGAAATATGGGACTCTTCAAGAGGGAGCTGGTTTCACGGTATGCGGCTGGCATGAAGCGCCCCGTTGAATTCACGCCAAGGGCAGCAGCATCCTCTGGCCTCCAAGTCAAGATACAAGTAGTCCCACATCACCACTCACATATATAACACATACAGAGAACTCACAAGCACGCGCAAACACATATGCATTGAAATATATGTATACACGAACTCTCACTCTCTGTATGTCTACTATAGACAGCAATACTACCTTTTAATATATCTATTACTCCTGCCAGGTGACCTTTACAGATACAGCCTGCCCTCCTTTATCCTTCACACAAATAGAAGAGAAATAAAGTTGGGACACAATCCAGCCAGAGGTAAGCACCTGCTTAACTCTCCCATTGAAATCAATGGGACTTAACAGCGGTTGACTTTGGCTGAGCCATGGCCCTTTTCTAATGACAATAGCAGCAATCTTGTCTGCAAAATGACCCTGTAAAATTTGATGATTACTCTCTGTGTTGCTTTAAGATTAGGAAAATAGAAGCGTGTTTGTATGTGCCATACCTCGGATGGATCCAATAACTATTGATAAAAAGGGACACTTTTTGGTGCTGAAAAGCAGGGCTGTTTTTAAGGCAGCGCTTTTCACATTTTCTACCATCAGGGAACCTTTTCTACATCAGCCTCTGCTGAGGACCCCCCTGAGCATCTGCCATGTAATGCCTGCACAGGATTCTGGGGCATATTCTTAATGTGAACAGAGTGAATCCTGTGTGAACAGAGTGTTTGCTCTAGGCTAGAACAAGCCCAAGACTCCCAATGTTGCTCTGCATTTTAGGAATGATTGATGGTGTATGGTCAAGTTGTTTTTCAGGGGTGTATGTTTACTCTTATTACTGATCTCATTGAGGCACTCTTGAAAAGCTTCTGAAGAGCCCCAGGACACAGGGTAAGAACCACTGTCTTAAGGCCATGGTCCATCACAGAGTTAAATGCATTGAAATCAATGAGCTTAAGCACACCTAACGCTATGCTGGATTGTGGCCTCAATACATTACTGGAAATGAGTGTTTTGCTCATGCGCTTGTATATATGGTGGAGAGTCCCACACATGCCAAAAGCTGTGGACAATCAGCGTGGCAAGCATGCATGCAAAGGAGCTTGGAGGACCTTTTCACGCATTACATGGCAGCATGTCATGGTTACTACCCGACAAACCAGCAGCTGCAGCAAATAATCGGTTCCTTGTATGTGCACACTTGTTCCCCAGATATATTTATTATATTCACAGGTTACATTTTAAAAGTACACACCTAAAAAGTGTAACGTGTGAAGTAGCCCCAACTCTACCTGGACTGCTGCATATGTGCCTAGCAGAGAGTGTAGGCCACCACAACATCACAAAACATGATGCTATGCCAGCATTGCAGCAATATCGTGGTGGCATAAATGTTTAGGACCCTCCTCACACTCTCACCGATTTTGAAATTCTGCTGAAAATCCCACCTGGAGATCTTTCCTACGTTTCCATGACTTTGATTTCTCCCAAGAAAGCGGCTTGAAGATTGCGGCCAAGAGCTGAAGCAAAAGGCATTGGAAATGGAAACTTGGCATTTGTAAACTTTTCTTTTACTGGTCTGCAACACACCTCAAAGCATGGCACAGCAGTACACGTAACAGCATTAGAAATATATCTGACCACTTCAAAGGACAAAACTCTACTCAGTAGAGATCCAATGATGATGATGAAGAAGAAAACGATGATGATGATGATTGATGAAAAGAAGAGGAACACAGGAAAGGGTGAGTGTCTCCCTTGTATTTTGATACATCACACATCTCTAAGTAAACGGAAAAAATATTTTTCTAAGGCACTTGATTAAAAAAAAAAATACACACACACCAAACCATTCAAAATGAGCAATTTGTTTTGCAAATCACAAAGAAGCAAGTTGCATCATTCTGAAGAGAGAAAAAGGGGACAACAGATTGGTCCATACCTTTTATTCAACATCCACACTAGAATATCAGCTTAGACTGGATACCCTGCAAGGTGGCCATAACCCAAAGGATTGTAACGGTGGGATTCCACCCAAGGGCCTAAATCTGCAAAGAGGGGATGACTCTGCAAGACAGACAGCAGGAGGGTCATGTCTCTGATGCCAGTGCGTCTGTTCAAAGGGCACATCATGCTCTACGCCTTTGTAGAATTAAGCCCTTATTACCAGCTAATGAAGAGATGAAATCACGCCCGTCAGAGGATGGCAATATCATTACCACTCTGCAGTGGGCTGGGCAGTGACTCTTTTTTCCACCACCCTTTAGCTCTACTTCTTTCTCATCAGAATGGCCACAGCATTAACAAATATATATATATATATATATATATATATATATATATATATGCATGCCTGTCTTCCTCTTGAAGCACATAAAAAGCCATCTCCTGAGTTCTTGGGCACCTAATAATTGTGTCTTTTGTTTGCTGCAATTTTCTTATAATAAAAGAACGGGGTTATTATTTTAAAGGGACATAAAGAAAAGTAAAAGAAAGAGCCCTTGTGATGAAGGCCTCCGCTGTTTCAATCCAAGATCTGGATTTAATAAATGGCTCTTATTCACAAATCACTTTAAGGCTCTTCAGCTTCTCTCGAGGAGGCGCTTCTGTTGACTTTCACACCTCAGGCTGCCTTTCTCTTTTGCTTTGTAATCCGGAAAGAAAGCGCGACTGCTCCCATTGACCTGCAAACCTAATTTCCACCCCCCTCCCCTCCCACTTCCCCTTCCTGATCAGAAAAAGGTAAAAGGCAACAACACACTTTTGTTTTGGGGCCTAGAAGCTACAGCTTCCCAGAGTTGTATTACCTACAGCATGGAACAAATCCTTTAAAATCAAGGAGCATTTTTCAACGGTGATCAAGTGGACGGGGCTTCCGTGTGTGATTGTGCGTAATTTCTAAAGATAGAATGGCTACCAAAAAGGAGGAGCGGGGTAGGTGGGTGGGTGAGAACAACTCTCTAAGAGCTCTGAACCGTCCTGTCAGAGAAAGGAAGTGAAAAATAATGGTCAACATTTTGCTCCTCACTTCCTAAATGCAAACTAAACATTTTGACTCCTGTGGATCGGATTTGCTCACATGAGACTTAACCGTAACAGCATTGCAGCTCTTTTGCTTGCCTCCAACCCAGTTCTTA
Organism: Elgaria multicarinata webbii; assembly: GCF_023053635.1. NCBI lineage: Eukaryota > Metazoa > Chordata > Lepidosauria > Squamata > Anguidae > Elgaria > Elgaria multicarinata. The sequence continues at coordinate 23,050,929 of NC_086172.1, forward strand.
TCATGAAAACAATTAGCCAAAGTTCTTGCAGCTCTTATTAAAAGTCTGTCTGCCATCATCATCATCTTCTTCTTTTTTAAAATAACAGGGCTGTCAGTGACCCCCTCCCCACTTCACTATTCCAGCACCGGCTTGTGTAAGATTATGGCATTCAGTTCCCATATAAAAAGTAATCTTCACCAGCCACTCTTGCTGGAATGAAATGTCAAACGCGATCCTGGTGCAATCAGTCATGCCTCAGAGCAACACTTTTGGTGGTTCATTTTGACCTTGTGCTTGATGCCGTCATAAAGCTCAAAGTTGTAATTCTCCAAGGTGGTGGAGCTCCGAGAGGACAGGCCGGTGTAGGAGCAGGTGCAGTACAGCAGTAACCCAGCACAAATCGCTCCAAGGAGGACGCCCAGGGAACTCATGGCTATGATGGTGACCAGAATGGGGTCCAGAGTATACAGCCAGTTCTTCTCCTTGTCCACCTTTGGGGTTAGCGGAGAGTTGGTTGGGAAGACCGTGTTGTTCTTCTCCAGGCCTAAGTAGTCTGAAACAGAATTGAAGTTGTCTGTTAGAAAAAGAGCCATTCCCCACTTGCGTGCTTATTAAGAGCTTGTCCTCACGTGGTTGCTTTGGAAGGGGATGAGACCAGTGGTGGCCTTACAGGGAGGTGCTGCTGGTGTGAACCGAAGTATACAAGAGAACTGCTCCCCTGGCTACTATGTCGGGAACTGGAGTGGCCACTTGTATGGTTATTTTATTTAAAATCATGCATATTTCGCTCTTCCTCGCTAAGGAGACCAGAACAGTGTACAGTAAAACCGCCGCCACCACCACCAACAAAAAACAGACGATAACAAACAATAAAACTCACAGCCCCCCAAATTTTGGAGGCCTCAAAAGTCTGGTTAAAAAGAAAAGTTTTAACTGCCCTACTCAACGCAAGCAGTGAAGGGTCCATGCAGATCCCCTGAATGGAAATACCAGCTCGCACAAATGATATCTCCGTGTGAGTTTGGCTTGAGGGCATGGCACACGTTTCCATGCTAATCACGGGAGACTTTCTCATGTATGAACCAGCCCTTCAATTGTCAATAATATTTAATGTGGGTAAAATGTATGAAGCCAACAATAAATTCTAATGCTCTTTTTTTGCTTATATAGAACTTCTTATTTGCAAAGGGCTATGCAATATCTTTTTAAACAGAGCTTTCCCTAACAACTAAAGTTGTCAACTTTCTTTTCTGGTAGGGCTCCTGTGCTTTTAACATCTGCAGGAGAAGCAGGCATTCAGCAAGTGATGCATTTTTCAGCATTCAAATACAAAAGCTTCACCACCTGCTGAATTTATGCTTGTCACACAGCTATTACAAGCCTAGGAGCCTTGCCAAAAGAAGAAAGAAAGAAAGTGGCAACGTTTTCAATTATATGGAGCTATTCCATTTAGATGATGATGACGATGATGATTTTTCTTACCCGCCTCTCCATTTTGATCGAGGCGGGGAACAACAGTAAATGCAAAATACATAAAGAAACAGATGGAACAGGACCTGAGGTTGAGAGATAGTGACTTGCCTGAGGCCACACCATAAACCCACAGCAGAGATGAGACTTCTGATTTCATGCATCTCAACCTAACTCTCTTAATGTCTGAACCACAATGGTTCTTAGTCAACATCAGCGTCATCACATCAACTCATGCCTACTTGGGCAATTTGCTTGCAGGAGAGCCCATTCGTGCATTAATCACCGTCAAGCCACACGCCCTGGTGGAAACTTCCAAGAGTCCAGTGTGGCAGTATTACCCAGACCTCCACATCATCCCAATCTAAGATTTTTCCCATGCCATGTTTTCTCTCTGCTTGTTTCAAAGAATTTCTTTGTGGTTCTGGTTTGGTGTAAAAGAATGGAAGATGCCGCCCCCCCCCCCCCCGGCCCCAACTGACAGTAAAGCAAACTGGGTCTATTGCCAAATTGCCGTGCCTAATTTGTCCCTAATTTATGCTTCAGCTAAGACTTTAAATTTGTGTTCCTCTTGGGCCATAGCTAGACCTAAGGTTTATCCCAGGATCATCCCAGGTTCGTCCCTGCTTGAGCACTGGATGCCCTATGTGGCACTTAGATGAACAGGTTTGACCCCAGGACAATCCTGGGATAAACCTGAGGTCTAGCTATGGCCTTGATCTATTTTATTTGAAGGATGTTAATTCTACGCTGACAGAAGTACTGTATTTCTTCGATTCTAAGACGCCATCGATTGTAAGATGCACACTAATTTCAGTACCACCAACAGAAAAAAAGCTTTGATTCTAAGAAATAATAAACGCACCCGCGATTCTAAGACACACCCCGTTTTTAGAGATTTTTATATGGGGGAAAAAGTGCGTCTTAGAATCGAAGAAATACGGTAACAGAAGAAGAAAAAGAAGAAATAAGTTCAGTAACAGCTTTTTAAAGTTGCACAATGCCAGTTAGTTTTCTTACCAGACTACCACGGCATGAATGCCTTGAGGAGAATGTACTCCAGGTTTCAGCTTGCTATAGTCTAAACTGCTCTGGGTAAAATACATCTGTCATTATCCATGGTGGTAGGAATGTTTCTCTGCCTGTGGAAAACATTCCTGCCTCCATTTTACTTTTCTTTCTGATCGTTGGAGTTCAGCACGATTGTCAGCACTATATACTTCCTACCAGTAACAGATAAAGATCCCAATATTTACAGTACGTGTGTTTGGGTTGCACAAATGTTAGTTAGCAACATCCATTACAAAGTCAAAACCTGCCCTAGTCACCTGGGGCAGCTGTTATTGAGATACATATGAATCCCTTGCCTCTAAGGCAATTATTATGAGCATCACATCTCATACTCACCATCTTCACTGTCTTCTCCAAAATCTTCCCCATGAATTGAAATATCATCCTCTAATGGTGGGAAATCCACTGTAATGACAGCAGCAAAATATTTTTTGTTTCTGTAAAAACCTACTTCACAAACCAGCAATACCCAACACTTTTCATAAGGTATGTAGGCTTGAGGAAGCCACTTTTCTAGGGCTAGTCGTACCCAGGACAAACTTCCAATAATATTCTTGCACGTACAAAGGAAAGTATGTGCACCATAGCAACTTTTACTTCATTTCTAACGAACAACCAGCTTTTAGGGGAAATGAGAGTGGAGGGTGGGGGGAATGAAACTGGATAATTCTGATTGCCATTGAGACATTGCCAGCGGTGCCTTCATAATGGCTATAATTCATTAGTACCATGATCACAGGTATTATCTTTGTAACTTTCAACAGTGTCCATCATTAGTCGCCATTAACACGAGATCTATTTAGCACACTCTGCATGTCATCATCTGACATGCATTTCAGTAGATGCAAAGACCAAATGACCCTCTTTCAGCTTGGTCCAAATGAATTGAAGGTGATTTATGGAAGCTGCACATCATCATTACCTCTGTATTAATGTAAAAGCCAGAATAAGCTACTAAGACGTAGAAATTCCACAAATGGGTATCCATATTCAGGTATTCATGCAAATAATCTCTGTGACCCAAACCCTTTCTTTGGGGGAGATCTTTCAGTTCTTTGAAACAGACTGAAACAGAGGTCCAGAGAATATTATGAAAACTGTGCTAAGGTTTCATCACAACATGTATTTCAATGTGCATCTCCATTAGAAGTTGCCTTCGAAGGTAGTTGGTACATTTTCTAAGTTAATAAATAAATGCATAACTAACTACATAAGAGAGATATTTTCAGTATATTTTCAGTGTCTGTTTCTTTAGTAATTAATGCATCACGTAGTCGGGATCTAGCTCTCCCCTCTACCACTTGCACAAAGCCCCTCATTCAAAGGTAGCAGAGGCTTGGTTCATACATGCATGTATGACACTTCTTCACTCAATGGCCAGGAGCTGAGCTGAGCTGACACAGAGGTTCTGGTAAGTGGGACGGCCCAATTTTAAACAGCAAAAAGGGATGCACAGGTGAGAAAGGATTATCCCCTCCCCTCCATACCTGCTGCCTACCTTTCTCTGCCCTCTTTTTCCTCCTCTCAGGGAGAAAAGCTCCAGGAAAATGTGGGCAAGGGAAGGGTTTTGCATTCCTTGCCAAATCTCCTTTTACTGTTATGGACAGATGCCCCTTTTTCTAAATGATTGGTATATGTCGGTTTTAAGCACATTGGACTGTGCCATCATGAGGACCATCATGTGGATCTTCAAGAGTGAACTCAAAGAACAAAACGGCTGGCGGGTTTTGTCCCTAAGTTGTTTAGGTTAGGTGCCAAAAAACGGAGCCACGCAAAAAACATTTCTGTCACTCTAGAAAAATGCATTCTGCTGTTCGGCGTCTTTCACACGAGTTGAAACACAAACAACGAAAAAAGAAACAATCAGCCGACAATTTGTAAGGCCAATGAAGTGAAACATGAATATGTGCCTGACAAGCATTGCACAAACAAATGCCTCACAAGCACTGTGGTGATAGAACATTCAGGAATTACAAGCAATTATTAAAACTACGGATGTACTTGCCACGAGACAAACTAGACATAAATTGCTATGCGGAAAAGTCTGTGAGGTTCTTCTGCTGGAGCATAAACCAGTTAAGCAGTGTTGTAATGGAGCCAGGTCTCACGGGTTCAAAGAGCCAGGACTTTTTGATTAGCAGGAAGGATGATGATATTATTAACTGCCACCCGCCACCCCTTCTCTTCCCTCTGAGCTGAGCTGCCCTCTTCAGGCGGGGGCAGGGATGTCCCGTCCCCCCCCAGCACCAGTATACCGTTTGCAAAGTATTTGGGGGCATCTTAGGCCATAGCTAGACCTAAGGTTTATTCCTGGATCATCCAGGGGTCAAACCTGTTCATCTAGGTGACACACAGGGGATCCAGTGCTCAGGCAGGGGCGGACCCTGGATGATCCCAGGATAAACCTTCGGTCTAGCTGTGGCCATAGTCTTGGATGGGCAATTAACATCCATTAGCGTCACAAAAACACCTGCTGGAACTGGTTTGTTGACTTTGAAATAAGCGGTTTCTCTCTGTGGCTGGGAAAAGGAGCCTGGAAAATCTTATGGGCTTGGGAACACGCTGCGTCCCTCTCTTTCCCTTTCTCGTGCAATCGCAGGCCTCTCCAGCCAAAGTCCCGCATGCTGACCACTGCCCTGCCCTTTGCCAGCTCACTATTCTATGACTGTCAGCTGATCCTGGTACATTGGTTATTATGCTACATATTGCTGCTTTTTGGTATGTCTCTCTGTGTATATACATACACACATACACAACAACACAGCTACTTGCATTTTGGGGCTCTCCTTCGGGACTGTCATGATGAGCACCTGCACTTCAAAAATGTATCACTACAGCTACGTATTTCTTCGATTGTAAGACGCCATCGATTGTAAGACGCACACTAATTTCAGTACCACCAACAGGAAAAAAAACCTAAGACACACCTGCGATTCTAAGACGCACCCCATTTTTAGAGATGTTTATATGGGGGGGAAAGTGCGTCTTAGAATCGAAGAAATAGGGTAAGTACATCTCTGGAAAATGAAATGTCTGATCAGTCTGATCCTCTCTAAAGCGAAGTCCAACAAGGGGGTTGGACTTGATGGCCTTATAGGCCCCTTCCACCTCAATTATTCTATGAAGGGCCAGCACTTTCATTATTGAGACACAGTTCCTGCCTTCACAGGCCACTTTGCCTTGCTGCATAGTCGGCTCTGGTCACATTACATCTTGTCCCCTGTGCCAACGCAAAACCTGACTCCCAACATTGGAGTCGCAGCTGCTTTTGATGCTGCTATGCAGGGGGGAATCCGCACATCGTTCTCAGGGCGCTTCCATCCGCCCTCAGTGCACCCCGAAAACGATCGTGTAACTTGCCTGTAAAAGAGACGAGGAAGAAGTGTCCTTGCCGGTGCCGCCACCCACAGACCTCCTCGCCGGCTGGGACGGAGAGCTCGGGGGAAGAAGGCGGGGTGGAGAGCTTCTTCCGCTCTCCACCCCGCCTTCTTCTGCCAAGCTCTCCGAGCCGGCCGGCGAGGAGGTCTGTGGGTGGCGGCACCGGCAAGGACACTTCTTCCTCGTCTCTTTTACAGGCAAGTTACACGATCATTTTCGGGGTGCACTGGGGGTGGATAGAAGTGCCCTGAGAACGACGTGAGGATTCCCCTCAGGTCAGCTCCTGTGCTCAGTTGTGGCTGGAGGGTGCCAGGGTAAGAGATTGCCACGTATAAAGGGACTTGGGAGTAGCCACAGAGCCCTAGCATCTAGGGCCACTTCAAATGCGACCCCTTCCCCATACTTAAAGCACTTTCATGGGGGGGGGGGAGAAATGTGTGCATCTCACCACTTCACAAGCAATGAAATTCCTACACAGAAAGCATTTATGTCACATCTGACCACCGCCCATCTGTCTGGTACGGTGTATAAACCTGGCTTGCACCCACCAAGCCAAACATGGCTCATCAGCTAAACTTCCATTTCTAGTGGCCTGCCTATCATGAAAAAGCAGGTGGATTATCAAGAACCTGGCAGGCCACAACACATGACAGGCGAGCTGCGTGTTCAGCTTGGTGGGCTACAAGTTGTGCAGGAACGGTGTATATGCTCTGAGAGCCAATGACTGTCTGCAGCATCCCCGCACATGCCTCATCTGTTTATTGCATGTCTTTCATGTACCGGGTGACCATACAAGGAAATAGATATGTGGTCGAACATCAGAGGTGATATTATGCACCTCCTTTGCCCTCCATGTCCCTGTCCCACCTTCATGTGAGAAGAAGCTCTTAATTTTAGGCAATTAAAGGACTTCTCAGAGATGATGGAAGGAGGCGTACCTTTCTTCCCAACCCCTTCCCTAAGGAATGTGCTAATTCAGAGGTCTGTGAGAAGGACAGAAGCAAAGTAAGCCTAGAGTTTGAGCAGTCTGTGCTGAAATGGGTTTGAAAAGAAGGCAGAGCACTGGTTTTGCGCTCTGCGGGAAATGCTAGCTTAATAACAATTTCCAGAGGGGGTAGCCATGCTACATTGTTATGGCACTACAGATTCCCCTGGACACCTGTTGGGGAGCAGGAGTCTGTTGGAGTGTTAATGCTGTGAATCCTCATCTTATGCTCAGCCTGTATGTGTGTGTAAATAACCCTTATATCACAGAAACACCAGTGACGTCCTTCTGCAGTAACAACCCTGGGTAAACTTTGGAAGGCCTGAAATTGCTCACTGCTTGGAAATGGGGTGCACACACGTAACGTTGTATCAATGATGGTTGTAGTCCTAAACATCTGGAGAGCACAATGTTGGGGAAGCTTGGGATAGATTAAATTATTTTCAAGAATATATTTAACATGCCCAAGTTTTTCTTAATTAACTTTAGGGTTGCTTTCAGGAGTCATTGTTCTGCGTTCTGGTTGCATCTTTACTCAGTGCCATTTTGTGACTGGTGGGTCTCAGTTATTTTCATAAGAACCTAAGAAGTGTCATGCTGGATCAGACCGAGGGTCCATCTAGTCCAGCACGCTGTTCACACAGTGGACAACCAGCCACCGGCCAGGGATGAACAAGCAGGACATGGTGCAACAGTACCCTCTCACCCATGTTCCCCAGCAGCTGGTGCACACAGGTTCCCTGCCTCGATTACTGGAGATAGCACACAACCATCAGGGTTAGTAGCCATTGATAGCCTTTGCCTTCAAGAATTTATCCAACCCCCTTTTAAAGCAATCCAAATTGGTGGCCATCACTAAATCTTGTGGTAGTGAGTTCCATAATTTAACTATGTGCTGTTTGAAGAAGTACTTCCTTTTATTTGACCTGGATCTCCCACCAATCAACTTCAGGGGATGACCACGGGATCTAGTACTTTGAGAGAGGGAGAAAAATGTCTCCCTGTCCACATTCTCCATATCATGCATCATTTTGTACACCTCTATCATGTCTCCCCTTAGCCTCCTTTTTTCCAAGCTAAACAATCCCAGTTGATGTAACCTTCTCTTGTAGGGGAGATGCTCCACCCCCTTTAATCATTTTAGTTGCCCTGTTCTGCACTTTTTCCAGCTCCATAATACCATTTTTTAGGTTTGGTGACCAGAACTGTACACAGTATTCGAAGTGTGGTCGCACCATAGATTTGTATAAAGGCCCCACTTAAGTTGGCCCTGGGAGTAGAAAGTTTGAGAACCTTTGAAATAGTGGATGCCTTCAAATAGAGGACCGTCCTCTGTAAAGTAGGACACATGGCCACAACACTGTTCATTCCCCCAAAGGGAAGTAACCAGTTCTGGCTTTAGACACCCCAGCTTTGGACTGGAGTTAATTTTTAAGTTATATACATAAAACAGAGAATGGAAGCAGGAAGACGACCCCATCCCCAAATCTGGAAACCCACAGTTTAGAGCAAATGTTTTAAGTTATTTCATGGTAAAGCCAGCCTCAGAAAGTTCTGTCCAGGACACATTATAGGATGCAAAGAGTCCCTTATGAAAAGTAATTCTGTCCAACTTAATTACGGCTGGAACCAGAACAGAGTGAGGGCTAGGAAATGGGCTGTTGTCCTTGTTTTTTGACCAATAAAACAAAAGCAACAAGCTATATAACATTTGCAGGAAATAATTATTTTAAAAGTGAGTGCAGATTTCTTCGCCCACTTCAGGACCAACAGACCCAGATGGAAACGTCGTGTCTCAAGAATGGAAAAGCTGCCAGGATTCGTCTTGGGAGCAGAATCCAGTGTGTGCCTTGCTTGTTGAGTATTGGGGGGGGGGAGGGGGGCCTCCGAGGGGAGCACGGTGGGCCAGTTACAAATGAAGAAACAAATAGGGATGCTCACCCTTGTGACCCCACTGGCTCCGAGAGGATGAGATCAGCAGAAGGAACGTGAGCGACGGTTCGATTTTAATGGAAGAGGCAAAAAGGGCACGCTTATAATCAAGGGGACTGAAAAGTGCTTAACTTTGGCTAGATTATTTCCAAGGTTTCTTTCACGTGACCTTTCTTGGCCTGGATCAGTGGAAGATATTGAGCCCAGGGGTGTGTGTGTGTGTGTGTGTGTGTGTGTGTGTGTGTGTGTGTGATGCTTGTACCTAATCTCCCAGATGCTTACTGCAATGCCAGCTAAATCAGTACATCACCAGGTCTGTTTCACACCAGACATGTGCTGGAAATGCCCTGAGGTTCAGGCCGACATGGGCACTGCAGCTGACCTCCATAGAAGGTAAGACCTTGGTTGGGAAGCTGGATGATCACCCAGTTTCCCAGGGCTGCTTCCCCCACATGACTGGGGAGCCTGGAGAAGCATTGCACGCTAAGGAAGAATTTAATAGAAATGAATATTCTCTGCAACGTCAGTATTTGCCAAATGCCAAAGGCTCGCACTCTGGGAATGAATGTTTAAGGTGTGTACACAGAGGAAGGAGTAAACAAAAGGGGATTACACCGAGGCCCTGGGGCTAGGAGGCTGGGCCACTGATCTGGGTTCCCTGCTAAGCTGGGACTTGCTGGTTGACTGGGCAGGTTGCCTTCAGCCTCATTGCCCCACTTCAAGAACAGGAACTGCAGCATCCTATATCACAGGGTTATTTTGAGGATGAACATGATTTAAAAACGGGTTGAGTCAAAGGAGAAGTAGAGACAGGTGGGAATACAGGGAAGAAAGTGAGGTACTAGTTGAAGGAAAGGAAAGGAACTGCTCGTGCAAGCACGGAGTCATTACTGACTCTTGGAGGGACGCCAGCTTTCGCTGATGTTTTCTTGGCAGGCCTTATAGCGGGGTGGTTTGCCGTTGCCTTCCCCGGCCGTTATTACCTTTCCCCCAGCTAACTGGGTACTCATTTTACTGACCTCGGGAGGATGGAAGGCTGAGTCGACCCGAGCCGGCTGCCTGAAACACGTAAGTGCAGAGTTGGTGCTTTTTCTTCAAACGTGGTTAGTATTTAGTATTATAGCAGCAGAAACTCCATTTTATTTCATGACGGTTTTTACTTTAAGTGAGTTTTAAATGTGAAACTGCACATAGAGTATTTCTTTATTTATCAGAAGTGGCAAACAGTTTCCCCCCTTGTTTTTTACTCGAACATATCAGTAATGTAGAAGCAGTAGTAAAACATGGAATAGCTGGGAGATTTGGGGAGTGGGTGCTTCACAACATGGCTGTCTGAAGGCATAAGGCCATTAAGTCCAGATTCTAAAATTACCTAGCTGTACCACTGGGCACAACACAGATCTCATACTCCTTGAAGTTACATTCTTAAACTTATGACTTTACTGGAGAATTATGAGTTGCTCCAATTGAGCAAGGGCTAATTTGTGCACGGGGAGTGATTTCTGCACATAGATCACCTGGGCTACATGCCCAGGACCCAAGGTGAAATTCACTCAAGTTGAGCTTCTGATTCACTGTGAGAAGAAAGCAAGGCCCCAGGCCTGCTGTGGCACTTAAGGAGACCCTCACCTCCGCTCCTCTTCCTTTCAAGAGCTGACACTGCAAACCCTTCTCTTTGTTGAAAGTAAAGATTTTTAAAGTGCATATCTGTGAATTGGGGCAATTCACATTGACCGTGGCACTGTGACTTGATTTTATTTTTCTTCTCCACAGTTTTGTTGTGGGAAGTGGCAGGGAATTATAGAAGAGTATTGGATAATCAATGTTTTCTATGGAAAATGTACTCTCCAGGCCTTAAAGGAAGAAATGTTCATTGGGGAACATTTGAATAAAGAGAACATGTATACAAAAAGCTATTTACTCTGCTAGTAATTTTCTGTATTCCCCTGGCTAATAGTGCTGGTACTTGTGTTTGATCAAAAGTTTTATCCTCCACATTCCCATTTCCTTTCCCAGTCCAATCCTGTAGTGAAGCCTTAATCCTATTTAGTGGGGAATTGTTTGGGGATTCAGGCACCAAACACTTGTGGGAGGAGGCCAGGGTGGTTCCATTCCAGATGAGCAAATCTTGTGATTTTACGTTGCCACCTACAGTCGTTGTGATGTGTGAGTTTCCTTCTGAAGAGCGATGGCAACGGCGTCTCCCTTAAATGCACAAGCAATGGCTGTTTGATGAGAAATAAATTCGCTAGCCCATCACCTCCGCTTCCAGTTGCTGCTGCATAGTACAGTGGTCTGGCTGGCATTAGGCAGCACACTTGTTGGCAAACCTGAGCCAAGATGCTAAGAACTGAATACAATGTGAAATCTGATCGCTGGAGAATGGAGGCAGGGAAGGGTCCCGTGAGGTCAGGATACAATTACACTGTGATGCACACATTTCCACTGCTGTCTGGCCGTGCGGTTCCCTTTTTAAATGAAAGTGCGCTTCATTCTTTCTCGGCATGATCCAGAAGCCATTGCAGCCAGAGCACTTGCATATAAAGTCAGTTTAATCCCGCAGGCTTCAGGGTGACTGACAGACCAATTTGTAATACGCCTGCAAGGAGCTACCCTGCTACCACTAGCCCTGTGCAGCTCTCCACGTAAGCACACAGTGATTCACAGTTTGATGTGGGTGTCAAGCCATCTAACAACACACTGGGTAACACAGAAGCATTCGCTGTTTTCTTAAGCTGGAGTCTGCTGGGAATTACAAAAGCTCCAAGCTGTAGTAAACCCTCCAGCAGTAGTAAATTCTTCTTTTTGGTTTCACAGCTGTGAATCAGGCTTTTTATTTACTTACTACACTTTTAAACCATCTAATGACCAAATTTCTCTGGGTGTTGTACAATACAATGCATTTATGGAGTTGCATCCCAAGTATTTCATCTTAATGAATGAGGCTAGAAAAGACCTCTCAGCCAAGCAGCCTCCACAGCTATGCAATACAAAAGCAGATCCAAATCCTCTGACGAATACTCCCATCAAGAGATTTTATTTATTTATTTATTTATTTATTTATTACATTTCTATACCGCCCAATAGCCAGAGCTCTCTGGGCGGTTCACAAAAATTAAAAAACATTCAAAGTATAAAACAACAGTATAAAACCATAATATAAAATACAATTTAATAGGTTTAATAGGTTTCAATATCGACTTTAAAATCACTCCAAGCAATTTGCAAGAATACTGTCTTAAGTAACTAAAAATGAAAATTCCTTCAAAATTTGATTTTGGGAAGTAGCTATGCTAGCTCTTAAAAAATCAGGTCCACAGCAAACATTTCAGATCAAGCCTATAAAATACCACACCCAGGTATTGATCAATTCAGTTACATTCAGCTGATATTTCAAACATAAAATAATATAATAAAAGGCTACAAAACAAAGTTGGAAGGAAATTATGTACTACATAATACGATTTTTGAAAATTTGCTCCAGTGTACAGTGACCGTCCTAAATATGTGCTGGATTACACATTTTCTATGGCAGTTTTGCCCAGCTTGGTGCCCTCTAGATGTGATGGACTACAACTCCTATCACCCCCAGCCAGCAATGCCACTGGGTGGGATCGGAGTTGAAGTCCAACATATCTGAAGGGCACCTGGCTGAGGAAGACCGATCTATGGTGAAAGGCAATAACAATAAAGCCCTTGTGAGCGCTGCCTTGTGAAATGGCTGCCTGCCTGTTTTCCCAGCATTTCTCCCATCATGAGCAGGGTAATTTATAAATCCTGAAAGAGGAAGGCTGGGCTTTAAGCCATGTACATGACACATCTCTAGTGCAATGCACATATGTGCTCAAAATGGCTTTGGAAAGTAGAAAGAAGAGAGTCCGGCCATTGCATTGGGGTAGGGTGACCACATGAAAAGGAGGACAGGGCTTCTGTATCTTTAATAGTTGTATTGAAAAGGGAATTTCAGCAGGGGTCATTTGTATGCCTGCAGCACCTGGTGAAATCCCCTCTTCGTCCCAACAGTTAAAGCTGCAGGAGCTATACTAGAGTGACCAGCTACAAAAGAGGGCAAGACTCCTGCAGCTTTAACTGTTGGGATGAAGAGGGAATTTCACCAGGTGCCCTATGCAAAACAATAACACCTGGGGGGGATCTGCACGTCGCTCCCAGAGCGCTTCTATGTGACCCCAGAGCACCCCGAAAACGATAGTCTGACTTCCCTGTAAAAGAAACGAGGAAGAGCCATTCATGCCGCCGACGCCGATGACGAGGAGAGCTCGGCAAAAGAAGGCGGGGTAGAGAGCTTCTTCCGCTCTTCACCCCGCCTTCTTTTGCTGAGCTCTCCTCGCCGGCGGAGAGCTCTCCTCGTCGTCGTTGTCGTCGGCATGGACGGCTCTTCCTCGTTTCTTTTACAGGGAAGTCAGACTATTGTTTTCGGGGTGCTCTGGGGTCGCATAGAAGCGCTCTGGGAGCGATGTGCGGATCCCCCCCCTGCTGAAATTCCCTTTTCAATACAACTGTTAAAGATACAGGAGCCCTGTCCTCCTTTTCATAGGGTCACCCTACACTGGGGTGTTTTAAAATGTCCAGGTGAGAGGCTAGAAGAGATGTACACAGCCACTGGGCTGTCTTCTCCAGGTGCTTCCCCTTCGTTTAGACTTAAATCATACATGCAAGCAGCATAGGTTACAGCAGGCAAGGCGATTGCCTCTAAGCGCTTTCCATCGCACAGAATAATTTCACTCAGGTGCTCCTGTACTCAATACAAAAAAGATAAGGAGGGAGAAAGAGAATAAAGGCCGTTCGCCCACCCGCCCACCCCCTTTAAAGCAGCGACAGACAGAGGAGTTCTGCTTTTTCACAGAACAGTAGCTCTGGGTTTCCCTAATCTTAATCCACTCCTCCAAAATTGTGATTAGCCTTGCTGGGATTTGGGGTGGGGGGAGAGGCAGGCACATACAGGTAACTGTGCTTTTCCCTAGCAGGGCGAACAGCAGCTTGGGGCTGGGATTTAGGCTGGGGAAATAGCATGGGGAGGGACAATGGGAAGGGGTTCTCCACTCCCTACACAGTGGTAAGAAAAAGTTTGTGAGCCCTAATGATAATCATGGGAATTCCGTAGTTTTAACATAATAGCCCTCATGAGTCAAAACCAGTATATCTAGTAGGATTAATATTAACCAATTCTGCGTCTTTTGAAATAAAATGATGTATAAATTAGGCAAACAATGAGTCAGGGTATGGGCCAAAGTAGGTGACGCCTGATTGCATCGGTTTAATTAAAGGGAAGAACCAGGGTTTAAGTAATGAGGTAGATCTTCAGGGTTGAGTTTGGGAGGCCCCACTCTACAAAAGGACCAGACACTTTGGAAGTTTGGTTTTCACCATACGGTTGTGTGGGGGAAAGGGCCCATCTGCACGGGTGGTTTTGTGCGGAGTGAGAGTACATCAGGCTCGTTCATGGCCTTGTCACCACTCCGCAACCGCTGTGCAGCTTCCCTTTCAAAAAGACACATTTTCACAAAGTCCTTTGAGTGTGTCCTTTTACCTTTAAGTGGGGCTGCCACTGGGTTCTGCTGCAGTGTGCCCCTCCCCGTGAATTAAATCCTATGGAATGGGTGTGCCTAGGTGTGTGCCTGTGACCTGGTCAAGGGGTGTTTCCTATTGCTGTGGACTGTCCCTTCCTCCTCACCTTTTCCCCCATTCAGTGTAGCCTGCTTTGGACATAGGCTTCCTTTCCTGATTTAGCACAATTTTGCAGTAGTGCCGTTCTACTCCTTATCGCTGCACAATGTCACAGTTTGTATGTCACTCTGTACAGCACCATGTACACTGATGGTGCTAAATAAATAAATAAATAAATGATGGAATTGTGCAGCTGTTTCAGGGGCGGCTTAGAACTTTTCTCGTTTACCATCTTGACCTGGCTGCTACTTCACAGTTGCATGCTTCCGATTTAGGGACTTAAGAGGTTTTCTGCCATACCTTTGCAGCTACTTCAGCACTACCTACATTGCTGGTAGCAGAGCCACACAGCAACTAACTTGGGATCCATTTTAGAGTGATGATTTTGCACGTAACCCCGATCTCAGTAGAGTTCTGGGCACCAGGGGGAATTTGGCTCACCCTGGGAGGGTTACTTTACTAAAGTGATTGGAAAGTCACTGGACATTTTCAGTGGGGAAAAAGCAAAGCATGTAGAAAAACAAATCCTACACATTAATACTTGCAAGGAACTGTGGAAAAATATAACTATGCCCTGTATACTCGTAGGATCATGGCTTTGTAATTTGGCAGTATTGCAACTTCGCAGTCCTGTAACTTCACATTAGTGCTATATCATAATTGTCATAATTGACTGTCATTTCGGTGGAGAAAGGAGGCTGACAGGAAGAGATGTCAGCTACACATTTATGAAGGGATTTTTAGGTAATGTATAGTCTGTTTTTTATGCTTCGTGTGCTACTGATAGACCAAAGTGAGTCTACCCAGGAATGGCCATCCAACCAAAAACAAACCAACACATTATCCAGGAAGAAAAAAACAAACCCCAGAATAATATCCAAGGATATCTGCCGGCCACTCTTGCCTTAGCTAATGTGAATGTTCATGATTCAACGATCAGAAAAAGACTAAATGAGAATGGTTGCCAGGAGGACAGCACTGCTGTCTAAAAAGAACAGTGCTGCCCGCCTGAAGTTCACTGAAAACCACGCCGATGATCCCCAAGACTTCTGGAACAATGTTCTCTGGACGAACAAATCAAAGATACAACTTTTTGGCTTCAATGAGAAATGTTACGTTTGGCGAAAAACAAACACAGAGTTTGAACAGAAGAACCTCATCTCAACTGTCAAGCATGGTGGTGGGAATGTGATGGCTTGGGCCTGCTTTACTGCCTCAGGGCCTGGGCGGTTTGCCGTCATTGACACAACCATGAATTCTGCAGTGTAGCAGAAGATTCTAGGGGAGAATGTCAGGCCATCCATCCATGAGCTGAAGCTGAACCAAAAGTGGGTCACGCAACAAAACAATGACCCTAAACACACAAGCCAATGTTTTAGAACTGCCGGGTCAAAGTCCGGATCTAAACCCCATTGAAACGTTGTGGCAGGACCTGAAGCGAGCTGTTCACGCAAGGAAGCCCTCAAATGTCACTGAGTTGAAGCAGTTCTATAAGGAGGAATGAGCCCAAATCCCTCAAAACTGAAGTGAGAGACTAACCGACAGTTACAGGAAATGCTTACTTGAAGTCATTGCTGCTCAAGGAGGTGCCACCAGGTACTGAATCTAAAGGTTCACATACTTTTTCACACATGGATATTGAATGCTGAATCAGTTGTGGATAAATGTTGAAAAAGCATCATGTTAGCAGGGCTGGTGCCAGACTATTTTGTGCCCTAGGCAAGTGAGCTGCTTTCACCCACCCACCCCAGCGTACCTGGGCGCGGGGCACCATCTCACCAGCCCAGCCGAAGCGAAGCCAGGACGCTGGGGTGGGAGGCCGGCCAGCTTCAAAAAGGCGTGCCCGGAAGCTGCTCTCCCAGGCACCGTTCCGAAACCGCCCGCCCACTCCCCCACCCCAGCATCCTGGCTTCGAAGCCAGCACCTGGCCGGAAGCAGCTCCTGGCTTCGAAGCCAGGACACTGGGGTGTTGGGGCGGGCAGGTGGCTTCAGAACGGTGCACCTGGAAGCCGCCCTCTCAGAGCCACTGTGGGAGAGCGGTGCCCCCCCTTACCTTGGCACTCTAGGCCGCCGCCTGAGCTGCCTCTATGGCAGTGCCGACCCTGCATGTTAGTGTGCCATTTGTTTAATCAGGTTATCTATTGTTCTTTAACTAGGATTTAGGGGTCCGATTAAGACCTAATACCATTTTTGGATGGAAATATGGGACAGTCCTAAGGGGTTCACAACCCTTTTCTTGCCACCATACTGCTCTGCTCTGATCAAAACCTGAGCTCCTCCACAGCTGCTTTCATGTGGAGAAGACGTCATCTCAGACCACAGATCTCCCACATCACATCTGCTTTGACCTTCATCATCTTCCCAAAGGGAGAACTGACCTGTCCCCACACCCCACCACTCATTCCCCACTCAGGGTTGCAAATGTGAGGCCCGGCACCTCTTTGTACCTTGCGGGTGCCCCTCCAATTGGGAACTGAAAAGAGTGCATTCTAGTCAAGAAGCAGCTGCTCACATCCCTTTCCCCATCTGGTGCAAAGAGTGGTGGGGCTGGTGGGGCCAAGGAACCCCAGGGCAGGATATGACCTATGACTGCTAGGCGGCCATCCCTTGTCTGGAGCAAAACAGCATTTGAGCCTCCTCCAACTCATAATATTCAGGACCTCCTTTGTGCCAAGGTTCACCAAGGATTTATTTTCAATACCAGGCAGGCTAGAGTTCTGATGGATGTGAAATAATGACAAAGAAATGTGTCTGGCTCTGAGCATAAGAATGTCTCCCCCATCGCTACTACCACTAACAATAAATCAGGAAAAACGCATACAAATCCCAGCTTTCTACAGTGTCAATTACTCGGTGCAACTGTGATATACACATCCCTTTGCCATGGATTAACAGCCCAGTTCTCTCCACGTGGTTTAACTTAGTGGAACCAGAGGGGTAAGAGATCACTTGCCTCATCTAAAGTGTCACAGGACACTTGCCGTAACATGGTACTGATGCATCGTATTGGAGCATTATCCAAAAGCCATCGGTGTGCCTGGGGTCCAGTCCTGACAATAGTGCATCATGGCACTATCAGAACACCCTCATTCAATTTTGTGACCTGTTGTATTGGCCAAGCCCAGCAATTTATTTACCACTATGGGCTGGCTTAATGTGGTTCAGTCTGTCCTGGGTGCTGATTGGATTAATCTAGGCTCCAGCACCGAGGAAAGTGTTACTGTGTTACTCCAAGGAAATGAACCAGACAAATTCAAGGAGTCTCCTAGTCCCACCATTCCAGTTTTGGCTGCTGAACAGCCCTAATCACACTCATGTAATGCCTTTGTCTACTGGAGACAAACATTTGATGTGGCCAAGGTATTGTAGCAGCAGCTGTAAAGGAGGTTGATTCCAATGCTGTCAGTGACTGCAAGAGATGAGCTCTCTCTCTTTCTCTCGGAATGAGCACTATCACATCTTCTAACATTTAAACTCAAAAAATGCCGAGAAGCTAAGGAGTTGCCATACCCTTCTGGGAAGTCTACTACGAGACTCATTTAAATCCATACAATTACTTTAATAAATATGCGAGGGTGTTCTAGAGATTAATGGTCTGAAAAACTATGATTTACAGCAGAGCCTGAAGCGAAGACTATTTTGCATTAGCAGAGGAATGGACTAAGGAAGTGTTTGGCACCAACCTTTCACCAGAAAAGCAAGGGACTCTTGGCATGTCCCAAGCGAACCCTGGGAAAGAAAGAAAAAACTGCAGGAAATAACCTCGCATTAGGAGGCAGAAGAAAAAAGGCTGAGACACCATAACTATCCTTCAAAAGATGCCCATTACAAATTACAGATGTTGTCTTTATTTCCTAGATGTACATTAGAGTTCAGAGAAAGAGAGAAGCAAACTTGGGGGAAAGAATCAAGGCGAACAGCAGGCTTTTAATGGCATCTCTGGACATCCTGGGCAACCATTATTATTATTATTATTTATTTATTATTATTATTTATTTATTTATTTATTATTATTATTTATTTATATAGCACCATCAATGTACATGGTGCTGTACAGATAACACAGTAAATAGCCAGACCCTGCCGCATAGGCTTACAATCTAATAAGTTGTAGTAAACAATAAAGAAGGAAGGAGAATGCAAACACGCAAATATCCACTCCTGCATCACTAGAATCAAGAGCTGCCAACTTTTTATCTGGCCGGACTCCTATGCTTTTAACATCTGCACAGCAAGCAGGCGGACATTCAACAGCTGAAGACTTTCCAGACATGGAAATGCTGCGATGGCGAACAAAGAAACCCTGCCTACTAAAAGGCAAAAGATACCTGCCCGGGGGTGGGGTCAGAGTTAGCCACTCTTATCGGAACAGTCCAGAACGCTCATGTTTGGCCCAGTGCTGGATATTTGCCATCAGCTGGGCTTTAACTTGCATCAGGGCTCAAACCTGTTTTCAGAGGCTGAACTCCATCTGGGAACATCTGTATAGACTAAAGGGGAGCAGGCCACAAGCTGCTCCATTGCCTGAGGCAGGGGATTCATGCGGTCTCATGGGAGGGCTGGCCCTGGAGAGAGGCGTGGCTATCCTGGGGCTGTAGCTCAGGGGAAGAGCACCTGCTTTCCATGGGGAAAGTCCCAGGTTGAACCCCACTATCTCCAGGAAGGCCTAGGAAAGGGTCCTGCCTGAAACCCTGGAGAGCCATTGCTGCCAGCCACAGCAGAGACTACTGAGCTAGATGGGTCGATGGGCAGACTTGGGATCAGGCAGGGTCTTCACGCCTATGGACACAGTGGCAAAGTGGCTCCCCTTGGTCTGTGTCTCACCCTATGCACTACTCCACATCGCCTCTCCAAAGGCCTGGGCTGGCTGGCAACCACACACGGATTGCGTAAGGCGACGGCGGCACAGGCGTAGCGTTTCAGGGCTTAAATATCCCGATCACTGACAAGCCGTTTTCCCAGCCCCCCCCCCCCCCCCGCAAAACAACAAAAACAACTCTGAACTCCTTTTAGTTTACATAAAGACGGAAACTCTCTGCCAAATTGAAACGTTTAAATCAAACCCTGCCAAGTTGAAATGTTTTGGACAGAGCTTCCCAGAGAAAACAAAAGCTTCTGGTGTCAGCCTGACAACCCACGGGCTGGTTACACCATCGCACAACGGCCGTGTTGCATGTTAACGACTTCCACACTGGACGGGTCTTTCCTGATTTTTTAAAACACTTGAGCTTCAGACCACCGGGGGGGGGGGGATTGGGGGGTGTCACAAAGAAGTTCGCTGTGGGCTAAGCAAAAGGACTGCAAATTGCAATTGGGGAAAAAAGAGGCTTTGCTTCATAGGTTGCTTTATTAAGGAATTGAACCCAGAGAGCGTTCGACATGCCAAGAACTGGCCTCTACGACTGAGCTACGGCCCACTCTACCAGCTTCTCTGTCATGAGAAACCTCCTGAACAATTCCAATAAATGGTCATGCTTGAGCCCTGTCCCAGAAGAGAACAACACCCCCGCCCATACCATCTAGACAGTCTCCAAACACACGAGGAATGTTAGGGGGGGAGTTCACAATTGGGGTTTAAAAGTATCTCTTCCTCGAATTAGCTGCTTCAAGTTAATGCACAACTCGCGGTGGCCAAAATGCACACTTGCATTACAAATGCCCTCCCTGTATTTCTTCCGAACAGACCCCAACATCAAGAAGCGTACGACGGGCCGGAAAATGATTTAAAAGTCATGTGTGAAAACGTCCTCAGGCTGCTGTGGGTGAGAATAGGCGCATTTTATTTAGCTGCTTGTTAATGCTTTTTTTGGGGTGTTTTTTTTACGCTGAAAGCAAAACGAAGGGCGTAGCGCTAGAGGTGCTTTGTGCGTTGCAACGCCTTGACAGTCCGCCTGCACCCTCCACGATGGAAGAAAAGAAACATTTGGTGTTTTCAGACATGTGTTTGGCACCACAGGAGACTCCTGATTGGCTGAGGCTCCCTGTCGTGTGCTCGCAGCAACGTGTGCTGTCTTTTCAGCAGCTTCTCCCGCGTCCCGCTCTCCGTCCCCACCTGCTCGAGCAAAGAGTCTCATTTTGCCTTCTAACAGGCAGGAGGGTGGCAGATTTGCCGAGGCGCAGGGCAGGCACTATGGCTGCACCATCTTTTATATCTGTAATGTGATTAAACAGACAGGATCCAACCCTATTTTAGGAAAGCACATTTGCCTCCTAATGTGTGAAGTGGCTGAAGTTGGTTAACGCTGTAGCCCAGCTGTAGGCAACCTGGCGTCCTCCAATGTTTTGGACTGTAATTCCCATAAACTCCAGGCAGTGTGGCCAATGACCAGGGATTATGGGGCTTGTAGTCCCAAACATGTGGAGGACACCAGGTTGCCCACCCCTGTTGTAGCAATTTACAGGTCGTGAGCCTGATCAAGAAGCCATCGAAGCTAGTATCTTGTCTCATAGGTCCTTCAAACCAGATAATTCCAGTTATTCTGCCAGCACATGAGATTAAATAGAGCAGTCCCTCGTCGCTTTATATGGGGGCTGCAGTCGTTACAAGGATTAAGAATACCTGTAGCATTAAAACAGATGTTCTGAGAGAAACCTTGAACTACTTCATCAGGATCAGTTGCTGATATTCTAATGTCCGAAGAATTTTTCTAGCCCAACTTTAAAATCGAGCATCTGACTCCCAGGTTAAGCCTGTGCGGTGTGAAAAACATGGCCTGGTCTTGTTTTAAGTCTGCCATGTATTAAGCGTACATACACTATTCGCACTTTGGAAAGCCGTTCATTAAACGTTAAATGCTGATCATTTGGCCCTCCTTCCCTTAGCTTTCTCTGTTCTAAGATGAAGCCCTTCATCTTTTTATCCTGTCCTCATATGGAAAGTGGTTTCTAGCCAAACGCTTCGCCATTTTAAAATTACAACCACTTGCAGTCTGACCCTAACAACCCACTTGCCATTTTGACTTCTAACACTTTGCCGTCAGATTTCCTCTAACTACCCACATTTGTTCCTCTGGGCTGTCTCGGTCTCCAGAGTAATCCATCAAATTCCTTTGGTGAATCTGTCTAATGTGCCTGAAGACAGAGGAATCATGAAAATGGATAACGACCATATTTGTTCCCCAGAACTGCTTTATCCAGATTAAGACAATACTAAGGCTGAAAGCTAATTGCGCTGATGAATGGACATGGTTCACTGAATGTGGAAGGGGAAAATGTGGATTTTTAAGAAGACTTTAACCTTTGCAAAAGGCTGCTAAATGCTGGAGTATTGTTATGAATTACCATGGTGCTTTCAATTGATTCAGGGAATGTCTTCAAGACAACTTTCTAAACAATTATCATTTGCCAATCGTAGAGTGCATCGCAGCTATGGTAGGGTGACCATATGAAAAGGGGGACAGGGCTCCTGTATCTTTAACAGTTGTATAGAAAAGGGAATTTCAGCAGGTGTCATTTGTATGCATGCAGCACCTGGCAAAACTCCCTCTTCATCGCAACAGTTAAAGCTGCAGGAGCCCTGCCCTCTTTTGTATCTGGTCAAGAAGGCAGGGCTCCTGCAGCTTTAACTATTGTGATGAAGAGGGAGTTTTGCCAGGTGCTGCATGCATATAAATGGCACCTGCTGAAATGCCTCTTTTAATAAAACTGTTAAAGATACAGGAGCCCTATCCTCCTTTTCATAGGGTCACCCTAACTAAAGAACACATCATGTTCTCCAGCTGAGCATGGAGTTAAATGGCTCCCTGAAGATGATCCATTCCAGCCGCCTTCCTTAAAAAATGGAATCCATCATGCATTAACTAGAAATGTTACAATCTCCTCTGAGACATTTCACTACTCTTACTGGGGCCCACTTGGCTTCCCCTGGAATTCCTCAAATTCCTGACAAGGAACCCCCAGGTTCACCTCAAATTTCACTCCAGGAGTAATTTTGGTGGCAAATGTATCATTAAGCCACATTTCTCCCAAGTGCCAGCCCTACCCAATTACCTCACATTAAGAGTGCACTACAAGTGCACAGTGCAAGGAGTAGTTCCCTAACACTGAAATGTTGCCCCATTTCTCTGTTAAATTCATTTAGCTCTATGCAAATTTGAAGTGGCAGAATGCCTAACACGGAGGCTAGGCTATTTTTCTCTCTCAAAAGCCTCTGATGGGCAAGCTGGCCAATACCCATCCTAATTAGCAAAGGTTTTCCAAATGCATTTTTTTTTTTTTTTTTTGGAATGGCTGCGTCTTGCCTTGTTTTGCAGTAGCAGAGCTATCCTGAATCCTTTGGGACATTTCGAAATGATGTGTGTCATCTCCAGAGAAATCTGGAATAATCACAATCAGCAACTGAACACTTAGGAAAATCCCCAGTGAATCATGATTTGGCTCAGCTGATCAAGACATTTGAGTTTCTAACAAGCGACGACAGAAAGGGAAAACCGGGATAAAAGCGATCACGAAGACCGTATCCCAGGCAGGAACGGAGTTTGATTCTCGGCTGAGAACAATCAGCAGAACGCCATTAATACAAATTATTACCAGAGGAAGAGGCCTTCCTCTCCTGCCCTGCCCCAGATGTGTGGATGCTGGATATGAATAATCACTGCTGCGTATGGTCAGAGGAGCGTCTCTTCCCTACTCATGTCAGTCCCCTGACACAGCACTGAGAATCAGGGCCCAGGGCCTGGGCTCTAGCATTCCCAGAGCCAAATGAAGTCCTGCATTAAAAAGAAAAGAAAAGAAAGCTGAGGATCCAGCACCTTTTGTCCATTTGGATTTTTGCCCCTATTAAAGGTTCCTACAATAGTCCCATATTTTCTCTGCGCCAAAATTTATCACAAGAGGGATTTGTGGCTTCCTTACAGCCGTTTCCAGCTTTCACAAAATTCTGGCAGGAGCTGATCGCACGATAAATGTTGATCTTCTCCAAATCTACCAGTCAGAACGTTTTCTCTCTTGCCCTCATTTAATTCACTGTGCTGAACCTCCGATTGCCTGAGAAAAGAACTCTTATGTGGCAGATCTTCAGGTCAGGGCCTAGGGGCATGAGCTGTATAACTTATAAGGAGAGAAGTGGTGAACCGCCCAGGGAGTTCCGGCTATTGGGCGGTATAAAAATACAATAAATCAATAAATAATAAAATATTGCAGTTCAACTTCCATGAGCAGGATGAACAGGTTGCTTACCTGTAACCATGGTTCTTCGAGTGGTCATCTGTGCAGTCACACTATGGGCTCTGCGCTTGCGCCGAGCCTGTGCCTCGGAAAGGTTTGTAGCTGAGAAAAAGCGTTATTTAGGCGGGAACCCCTCCCCCACCATCCACTGCGCATGCGTAGCGTGTTCCCGCCTTACCCTCAGTTCCTTTGCGACATAGTTATGAACCGAGAGAAAGGCAGGCCTCTTCTGCATCAGGGACACCGAAGAGGGGATGGTGGGTGGGTTGTGTGACTGCACAGATGACCACTCGAAGAACCATGGTTACAGGTAAGCAACCTGTTCTTCTTCTTCGTGGTCTCTGTGCATCACACTATGGGCGAGTACAAAGCTAGTGACTTACCGGTGGAGGGTTGGTGTCACTGTAGGACTGCCGAGAGGACTGCTCTGCCGAAGGAGGAATCATTGCGAGACCTGGTATCAACATTGTAGTGTCTGGCAAAAGTCAGTGGTCGTGACCATGTGGCAGCCTTGCAGATGTCGATGAGAGGGATTCCCTTGGCGAATGCTGTGGACGTGGCTAGGCTTCGAGTCGAATGCGCTCTGACTCCGTGTGGGAGTTCGATCTTGGACAATTGGTATGCCAGTTTGATGACATGTGTTATCCAAGCTGAAAAGCGTTGAGTGGAAACATTTTGACCTTTTTCTTTTCCCCCATAACAAATAAAGAGTCTTTGTGACTTTCTAAACTGTTGTGTTCTTTCTTTGTAGAATGCTAAAGAACGACGTACATCCAGGCAGTGAAGTCTTTTCTCCAAGTCGGAAGATGGAGATGGAAAAAAGGTGGGTAGAACTATTGGTTGATTAATGTGGAAATCAGTAACCACTTTGGGAAGGAACGTTAGATCTGGTCGGAGAACTACCTTATCTTTGTGAAAGATAGTGAAGGGAGGGTCGATGCGTAAGGCACAGAGTTCGCTAGCCCTCCTTCCAGATGATATGGCTGTTAGAAAGGCTGTTTTCCATGTTAGGAGGTGTAAGGGAGCTGTAGCGAGAGGCTCGAAAGGTTTTGTGGTGAGTATGTTCAGAACCACGGAGAGACTCCAACTCGGAGTTATTGGTTTTATGGGTGGAATGAGATTTTTCAATCCTTTCATGAACCGTTTGATTATAGATGTGGAAAAAAGAGTCTTGTTGTTAATCTCTCCTCTGAAGGCGGATAGGGCAGCAAGGTACACTCTGATGGAAGTGTATTTGAGACCTTTATCATAGAGGTGATGTAAGAATGTTAGGATGTGGTTGATGGAGCAGGTGTTTGGTAAAAAGGAGTTGCGTTTTGCGAATTGTGTAAAATATTCCCATTTTCTTTGGTATGACTTTCTGGTTGATGGCTTTATGGCTGCAGACAGTACGGTTCTTATCTGTGATGAGAGATGTGTTAATGAAGGATGGTTCTCTGAGGATGGATTCTCCATGCTGTTAGATGGAGAGTTTGGATATCCGGGTGGTGAATGAGGCCTTGGTTGCACGACAGCAGGTCTGGTGTTAGAGGTAGAGGGTAGAATACTCCCTTCGCTGCTTTGAGGAGGGGGGAGAACCAAGTTTGTCTGGGCCATCGAGGAGCGATGAGTATGCAGTCTGTATCGTCCCGGATTATTTTCGTGACTACCTTGTGAAGTAGTGGGAATGGTGGAAATATGTAGAAGAGGGTGCCTTGCCAAGTGTGGAGAAAGGCATCTCCCATAGAATTGTTGCCTATTCCTGCTCTGGAGCAATATGCTGGACATACGTTGTTCTCTTCTGATGCAAAGAGGTCGATGGATGGGTGACCCCAGGTGTGAAAGAGGGTGTCTAGTACTTGCCGTGCGAGGTTCCATTCGTAATGGAGATGGAACTGACGGCTTAATGAGTCTGCCAGGGTGTTGTTTGATCCCGCAATATGGAGAGCGGTGAGGCGAATGCCTCGAGGGATGGTCCATTTGAGTAGGCGGAGAGTAAGATTGACGAGGTCGGGTGAGCGAGTGCCTCCTTCTTTGTTGATGTGCCAAAGTACAGTAGTGTTGTCTGTGAGGATCTGCACATGTTGGTGAGAAAGATAATTCTCGAAGGCTGATAGTGCTCGGTCCCGAGGGAGATATGCCTTGGCTGTAGGTGCATGGAGGTGGGCTCCGATGAATTGTACTGATTGGGTTGGTTGCAAGACCGACTTTTCTTGGTTGACACAGAGACCCAGGTTGTTGAGGAGGGTGAGTGTGTATGATATGTTGTTGTGGAGGTCGTTTTTGGAATCCGATACGATCAACCAATCGTCGAGGTAAGGGTATACCTCGATGCCTTGTAAACGGAGATGTGCGCATACTACTGCCATGCATTTGGTAAAGACTCTCGGGGCTGTCGAGAGGCCGAACGGGAGGACTCTGAATTGGTAGACGTCGTCTCCTATGGCGAAACGTAGAAAATGACGGAAGGATTTGTTGATGGCAATGTGAAAATATGCGTCTTTGAGGTCTATGACTGCAAACCAGGCGTTTCTTCTTAGGAGTGGGAGGATGGATTGGAGAGTGATCATTTTGAATTTCTTGGGACGGATGAATTTGTTGATGCCTCTTAAGTCCAATATGGGTCGAAGGCCCCCATCCCTTTTGGGTACTGTGAAGTACCGAGAGAAGAATCCTTTGTAAAGATGTTGGAGGACTTTTTCGATTGCACCCTTGTGTAGTAGAGTAAGGGTTTCTTGTAATATTGTCTGCGATGGGGTGGTGTGTTTTACGACGCCGAGTGGTGGTATGGTGTCGAATTCGATGCGATATCCTGTAAGGATGATGTTTAAGACCCATGAATCGGAAGTGATGTTTTCCCATGTGTGGAAGTAAGAGGCAAGGCGGTCCTGGAAAATGTGAGGTTGAGGAGGTATGGCGTCAAAGACGGCGTTTGGTAAAAGTATCCGTTTTCTTTTGAGTACGGAATTTCGATGAGGAGTTGGTTGGTTTTCTTTGAAACTGTTGAGAGGGTTGATATTTTGGCGTCCTATCAAAGGTAGGTCTTTGATTGTACTGTTGTTGCGGGCGAAGCCAGCGCCTTGGTCTATGGGGCTGGTGTTGTTGTTGAGAAGGGGTTAAGCCCATTCTTTTTGCCGTATTCCGTGCTTTTTGGACGGTGTCGAGTTGTTCATCTGTTTTAGAATTGAAGAGTCCCTCGGCATCGAACGGAAGGTCTTCGATGCGAGAGCGAGTCTCTGGAGTAAGGGTAGCTGAGCGAAGCCAGGCATGGCGGCGCAAAGCTATTGATCCAGTCATCAGTTTAGAATAGCAGTCTGCTTGGTGGCGGGTAGAATTAGTCTGGAGTTTAGACAGTCGAGAGGCTTGAGCCTGGAACGCGCGGGCAAGTTCTCGCTGGTCCTCGGGTAGATAATCGCAAAGCGACCCGATTTTATCCCACAGAAACAGTTGGTAACGGGACATTAATGCTTGATAATTGGTAACTCTAAGACCAAGAGCTGCGGCTGAGTAGGCGCGGCGTCCCATAAAGTCTAAGCGTCTCCCCTCTTTATCTATTGGGGCAGTATGTGTCTTCTGGGACTTAGAGTGGGAGGATTCCACGATAATTGAGTTTGGCTTTGGATGTGAGAATAAGAATTCTACATCTTTAGTTTGAACTTTGTACATAGATTCTAACTTACGTGAAGTCGGTGCCATCGTTGAGGGTGACGTCCATGTTTGTTTTATTGTTTGAAGTAAGATGGGTGAAAAAGGAATCTCCACTGGGGTTGCCGATTCCGGGTATATCGCATCGAAAAAGGGGTCCTGGATCTGTTCCTGTTGCTGTTGAGCATCGACTCCCAATGCTGTAGCCATGTGGAGAATTTGTTCCGCAAAAGACCCCATTTCCTCCGATGGAGATGGGTGGTCTTTAGTTCCGACTGCGTCGTCTGGGGACGGCATCGACGGGGGAGAAGTGGGTGCGGAAGATGCGTCTGAGTCATAATCTTCAATGGAAGGTTGAAGTATAGGTCTTGGTGTCGTAGCTGCCGGAAGCTGAGGAAGCCGTTGGGAGGAAACCATGAGCGAAGTTGAGCGTGGTGGAACTGGAGGTAGTTGTGTATCTTGTCCAACCTCCTGAACGTAATGTTGCCGGTGATGTGTATCCGGATATGGGTCATGGTATCTTTCTCTCCTATAGTGGGGAGAGTAGTCTTTGTGTGCATAATAGTAGTCAGAATATCTATCCCAATCATGAGGGGATCTAGACCGACTGCGATGTGGTACATGGTAGTACCGGCTGTAATGCTCCCTATAGTGAGGTGGGGAGCGTTGGCGTGAAGTCGATCTAGGAGAGTATCGATCACGATAGTATAAGTCTTGGTCTCGTTGTATGGGTACGAGATTGTCTGAATGTGGTGCTTCTCTGTTCGACAGTTGTCGAGTTGGAGAGCGTTGGTGTCCACGATGTGCCGACGTAAAGGAGGGAGGTATTGCCTGGCCTTGCTTATCGTGTTGAGGGGCGGGAGATGGCGGGAGGGGTTCTGCTGTAGACAGAGGTTCCCTCATCTCGCCGTCGGACGTGGAAGAGAGAAGTTCAATGGTCGGGCGTTTAGCCAGGTTTGAACTCTCTGTTACTGCTGGTAATTGAGGCTTTCTTTTGTTTCTTTGGACGAGGTTCTGGAGGAGATTTGGCTTTCTTCGCCTTTTTGGAAATCTTCTTTGCTGTAGATACAGTAAGAGATCGCGAGGTCGATGCTGACGGTGGAACTGTTGTCGGTATCGACGTGGTGGTCGATGTCGAAGCTTTAGGTATCGAAGTTGTAGGGGACGCCATTTTTACGGGTTGGAGGGTTTGCTTCCAAAGTTGCGCTTTTAAGCGGTCTGAGCGATGGCGTCTGGTTTGTTTGGAGAAAGCCTGACAATGATGGCAGGTTTCTACGATGTGTGTCTCTCCGAGACAAAGGAGACAAAGAGAATGTCCGTCTGCTGCAGGTAGCTTACTGCTACAGCGGACGCATTTACGAAAAGGGGCCTTAAGGGCCATACAAAGTAGGATTTAGTAGAGGGATAGAAAGAGAATGAATAACTAACTAACTTTTTTTTTTTTTTTTTTTTTTTTTTTAGGAGAAAAAAGGCGTGAGAATATAGAAGAAGATTGGAGTAGGAAAAAGGAGTAAGATTGGAAGGAAAAAACTCAGCTACTGCAAAAAATCGAGGAGGAACCTTTCGACGAGGCGCTAGGTAAGGCGGTCGCAAAGGAACTGAGGGTAAGGCGGGAACACGCTACGCATGCGCAGTGGATGGTGGGGGAGGGGTTCCCGCCTAAATAACGCTTTTTCTCAGCTACAAACCTTTCCGAGGCACAGGCTCGGCGCAAGCGCAGAGCCCATAGTGTGATGCACAGAGACCACGAAGAAGAACTGGGCTATAACCAACAATCGCTATGCATAGACATTGATTTGCAATATTCTGGGTGCTCTGTCCTGATTTGATTCATTGCTCACGTGAGTAGACCATTCCTGTGAGTCATTAAAGGCCAGTTTATGTATAAATCAGCCTTTAGGTGGAGGATCTGTAAGGCAACAAAAGTCGAAAACCAACATCTAAGGTCCTCCTCAGGGTGCCTACTCCGAGAGAGGCTCGGAGTGTGGCAACGAGGGACAGGGCCTTTTCGGTGGTGGACCCTAGAGTATGGAACGATCTCTCTGACGAGGCTCGCCTGGCACCAACGCTGCTATCTTTCCGGTGCCAGGTTAAGACTTTCCTCTTTGCCCAGGCATATGGAGGCACATCTTAATCACCCACATGTTTAGTTTTTTAACGGTTTTTAATGCTTTATGTGTGCATGTTCTGTGTTTTAGAATTTTAAATTTTGTATACTCGTTTTTATCTTAATTTTAGAATTTCTGTAAACCGCCCAGAGAGCTCTGGCTATGGGGGCGGTATATAAGTGCAATAAATAAATAAATAAATAAATAAATAATAAAACCAGGACTCCTGGTAACTGGATTACAGTGCCCATCTGCTGAAGGAATTTTGAGTTGGACTGTTTTATTAAGAGGTGTCACCTAAACAGCATAAGAAGGCCCAGCGCTGGCTGATTTTAGCATCTGGTCAGCTCACTCGGAACTGATGGAACTCCATCTTGCCCCCCAAAAACTCCACCCGAAGCTCCGCTCTTCAGGCCGAGCAATTTGACTCCCAATGAGGAGATTCTTCTCGCTGTTGGCCTGCCTGGATTACAATGCTTGCCTCTGGCCTATCAGCCTACTAGTGGCCATTTTGAGGGACTTGACCTTCAACGACACCACTTACCTGACTAATAGCCCTCCTAAACTTGGGACTCTGATCTGGCCACCACTTGGAAACTCTAACTAAACATGATGAGAGACATGGAGCAGTCATATCTGTGTCTCTTTCCACCTCTTCATCATAATATCTAGTTGGACTCTTATGTCTGATAAAACTGAGTTGCGCATTCACACCCCTGATGGCCAGTGATGTGTTAATAGGAGGCAGGGCAACGCTAAACATGAAGACATCATACATTGTGTTCAGAGGTACCAGGGCTCAACTAGAAAGCCCTTCTCACTTTCCACATCCCAGTACATTCTGGGTTTGAGTGCTTGTTGCAGGGTGGGTGGGTAGAAGGAGCAGCAGTGATATATCTTGTGTGGCATCTCATTATCTGGAGAAAGGCTGTACCTCAGTAGTCTTTGTACATCCTTTGGATACAAAAGGTGCCCCTCCAGCCAGCAAAAATGCAATAATTAGTCAAATTAAATACCTTGCAATGTTCTGCTGCTTAGTTAGCTGCCTGAAGAAAGCTACCTCTTTTCTCTAAGGTTCAATCCCCGGCATCCTTAGCTGGGGACCAACATTCCCCCCTCCTTGAAACCCTGGTAAGACATCCCCAGGCCGTTTCTACACTTGCCTTTTCCCCCCAGGATTGTCCCTGGATCATCCCTGTGCATCCAAATGACCCACAAGGGATCCCGGGAGCAGGCAGGGACGATCTCTCCATTTTTCTTGGGATAATCCTTAGGTGTAGAAAGGGCCCCAGTCAGTGTAAACTAGCCTGTTGAACTTCTTTGAGCCTCAGTGCTGAATTCCATTTTGGAGAAGCTCTTGGAAACCTGAAGGCAAAGGCCCTGTGGCCAAACTACCCAAAGTACCAGCATATCTGGTCTTAAAGCTCTCACAGCCAATGGACTAAGCCTTAGCAGAGGCGTTTCAGCTTCTTTATAAGAGAAAAAAGGTACAATAGCTGGGAAACCACCAAATGCTTGGTGGCCGGAGTGGGCCAGATTGGGAAGGCTGGATTCGGTTTCTGAGCCAGGCAATAATAAGCTATATGGCCTGACCTACATCCCCCATGTCCTGCCATAGAGCCTCTGATCTCACAGGTGTGTGAGAGGATCAGCAGAGGTCAGACACAGGAGACACAAGTTGCTCTTAGCTCTGCCCATCAGTGAGGCTGTTGTCCTTAAGTGAAGTCAAGTAGGGTGAGCTTAAGAAACAGCACCTCTTTCTTTTTATTATTAAGACAAGAGCTGCACGTTCAAGATGGATTCATGTGGGTCACCGATCCCTTCATCTACTTGAGTCACTCTCTGTATGCACCATCACAATAGATATGGTATACAATGTATGTTCAACAATCAACAATATATATCCAAAGCATCCAGTCTTTCAAAGTATGGGCTATGGGTGAAGGGGGCGTCACTAGTCTATGGTAGTGAGCATGGAATTAGAAGGTGTTAGGGTTTTTTCTGGGATAAACATTATCTTGAGCCATGCTCGATGATGTTCTGCATATGATGATAAAATCCAACCCATTCTTCCCCCTCACTTCAAATCATTGGCTTTAATGTATTAAGATTTAAGCCTCAAATCTCCAAAGCAGAGGTGATCAAAGTGTTCAATGTCACAGGAGCCTCATAACCCTCCATACCTCCTCTTCTGCATGATAGAAATCCATAGCCACAACATTGTAATGATCTTTAGTAATCTAAACTGGCCTCCTGCCATGTATTACTATGTTGTCACTTCTTGTTCATTCCATAATAACTTCAGCCATGTTTGTGATCATGCAGGAAGTCTGAGAAGCTGCAGTTTCACCCAACCAGTCCCCATATTTTGTGACTGTCTCTTCAGCTCCTGACCCTTTCTCAGTTCCTTCTCCCCTGGGCTCTGATGGGGTGTGACTCTCAAGGAGAGGGGGGGAAGCTCTCCTAGAACAGGGATGGGTTCTCCATCCCCCACCAGCCCAGCCATCATGTAGGCCAGCAACATCTGGAGGGCAATAGGTTCCTCATGCCCACCCCAGACAATTATACACACACACTTCAAAATACAGTTTGTTCAGATACACTGTTCTAATGATCCAAAAGGGAGAAGAAAAAACAGATCTATGTATAAAAATACCATCATTTTATTACATTCCACACAATACATTGTCAAGAATTTCAAAATTCCACAAGATATTTTCACACACAGGCAACTGGGTGATGCTGACGATGTCACAGCTGTAAGGGGAGGGGGGGTGAAAGGTGGCAGTAAAAATCAGGGGTTGGCAGGGCAGTCTTTGGCGATTTTTTTTTTTTAAATGGGCTATCTCCATCAGATTAAACACAGCTAGATTGGGCATATTCGACCCAGTGTGAAATCTGGAATACTGCTGGATTTATTTACACTTGACTACTGTTAGGGGCAAGATCAAGAAAATCAGCGGGATAGAACAGTCAAGTTCACCATTATCTGTCATTGCTTCATTTGGGGGATTTCCTATCACAAGTACCAGTGCTATAGAAATCAACATATTACTTCCACACTGGAAGAAGTTTTACTGGGACCCACAGAGCTGACAAAACACATCTTAAGTGGTGACTTCCGGATTATTTCCTGACCTAAGATGAAGTCACCTTGCTCAGAGGCCCTCTTTGAAGAGGGTTGCCTGCCCCCCTCCCCATTTTCTGATATGAGATGCTCTCACATATCCTTTCTTTCCAGATGTAGTTTATCAGCACACACACTCTTTTTTTAATCATATATACTCTGGACTTTAAAAAACCAGTTTCTCTACTAAACAGCACTGTGTGGCGTTAACCCAGCTAAGCAAGCATCTCGGCAGAGTAAATTTGCTTCATGCACTAGAGCATGCTACCTGAACAACACAGGGTGGAAGGATGTGACCTACATCCCTAGATAAAGTGATCCTTTGGGAAACTGGCAAAGAATATCCAGTCTCTTTCATGACCCATGCCAACCCTGTGTATACATGGGATTCAGTCCACTGGGAATTTGTCCTACACAATTAAATCAATGGGAGTTGCTCAAAGGGGCACCAGTGTTTCAGTAAACTGATTTTAGTAGGGCTTGTATAAAAGATGCCCCCAATGGAATGCACCCATGGCTTTCACCCCAGCACAAAAATTCTATGCTCTAAGGTTGCAATCCTATACATACCTACATGGGAGGAAGTCCCACTGAACTCAATCGAGCTTACTTCCAAGTAGATGTATATAGGCTTGTACTGCAAGTTCCTGTTTCCATGAGGAAAAAGGGGTGGATAGTAATTTTGAGAAGCATATAACAACTAGTCTTTACTGGATTTTTTAAAAGCAAACAATGCTTTTTTAAAGCAAACAATGTGTTCAGTGGAGATGTATTTTTGCCTGAAAATATATCAGACTGAACAATTCCAACCACCTTTGTGTGTTATCACTTGTTAATCTATATAAGGCATTTCCATTGCATTACTTCAGAGCAAATCAATAGATAGAGGCTTATCGCGGACTCCATTATGCCTCCTTCGTTAAAAGATGCAGAGATATCTGGATTTTAGCAGGCCCTATTCTTAGGGTTTTGGTTGATGGATGTCATTACCGACATCTTAAGAAGCAACATGACCGCCAACATTGACTGGGGGCGGTCAGCCATTTATGTGAACTTGGAGAGAGAAAACGGAGGGGAAACCATTCTTTGTCTTTTGTAAATTACTAGTAAAAATACAAGGAAGAAATTTCCTTACTCTCACAAAATAAGAAAAGAAAGCATCGCTAAGAGTGAGGTTTACTAATCAAAATAAATAAACCTCAGATTTATGACCTATAGCATTTTCCAAAACCTCAGATGTACTGATGTCTATGCATGACTCTAAGGCTGGGTTTAACGCATAAACGGAACATTCATTGTGAGCTTCTCTTGTATAAGGCAACTTGAAAAAGATTTGTTTTGTCGAGGGATTAATTCCACTACCAAAACGATGGCTATGTTTTCGTGACGTCTGGGGGGGCGGGGAAACACTATAAGATCTTAGATCTGATCATCTCCAATCCTTTCTGGGTACGTCCCATCGTCCACTGTGGCTCTTTTTTTCTCCCTTTTCTTGTTTTTTTCCTCTCTCTCTCTCTCTCTCTCTCTCTTTTATGCTTGCCATATTTTTTTTTTTTCCTTTGGCTGCAGCCTTTCCTTTCTCCACCAGTCTGAACCTGCTGACTTTCTTAAAGATATCAAACATAAACCCAGCCAGAGCTAGATAAGGCAACAAAAAACATCGTTCACTTCTCCAAGTAAACAAATCAGTGTATTCGTCATTAAAAAGGTATTCCGGGCCTTCCACGAGGCAGGGCAGGAAAAAAGCACTCCCTGTGAAAGCCTTAGCGGTTACAAGCAAGTCCCAAAGGACCTTTCCAAATAGCCATCCAGCCGATATCACGCACACATGCACACTTACATACATCGAGATAGAGATAGAGATATACAAGCACACACACCTATACTCTTGCATACCCCTCCTGACTCGCTACCGAGTTTCCTTGCAAGTTGTCTACTGGGAAAAACCAAAATCAAGTCTTTGAAAAACCAAAATAAAGGAGCATTCACTTTCAAAGAGACAGCGGGGAGGTGAGTCTCTTCTCGCGATCCAAGATGCAGCATTATAGTTAGGAGTTTGTAAAAGAACAAAGGGCTGGGGAAAGAGATGTCTTGAGTTCACATATATGCTGGGCAAGGAGAAAAGTGCAAAATTGAGGCAACGTATCTGAAGTCTTAATTCCTGTTCTGTTTTTATTGTGTTCCTGTGTTCACTCTCAGCAGTGCGAGCTGCGGTCTTGTTCTAGTTTTATTGTTAAGGTTGGCTCCACCGCCAGAGGGGCCCCGTTGGCATAGTGGGAGGTTTTGTAGGTGATGGAGTGATCACTCTTCTTGGCCGCATAGCGGAATCGGTGGTAGTGGAGCACAAGGGCCAGCGCGACGGAGACCAGAACCAGAACAGCACCTCCGGCGGCCATAACGTAATACCAGTAGGCTGGGATGGGCTGCACTGACACCGTGTCCACTGTGGGCTCGCTCCCTGGCAGAAGGGTGCCCCCTGGGGGAGAGACAGAAGAACGTTGCTAGATGGGATGTGCATGCGGGCTAATAAAATAAAGGCACAGACGCGCACACATACATACATGCATCGAAGAGTTCTGAGCAGCTTAAACAAGGTCTACGTGACCGAGTTTTCCCTTTGGGGGGAACGTAATTTGGACTTTTGACAAGCAGGCAAATTAAAGCATTTCATTAATTAGGCAGGGGGGGAGGAGGATGTAAATTTTGTTAATAGCCATTATACTTAGTAGGAACAGCCCCCCTACCCCCACCCCCTCGTGCCAATCAGCCCAGTCTCGTTGCAACGTGGCACTTGTTTGTCAAGCAGTGACAAAACACATCACATTTTTTAAAAAGTGACAAGAGTTTAATTGCAAAGTACGAAGTAGGTTGTGACAGGATCACAGGAAAGATACTCGAGTGGGGGGGAAACATGCTTCATTCCCATAGGAAAAGGAAGAGAAGAAGGATCTGGGGGCAAAACTCTGATCTCCCACAGCCCCCCATGCACCAAGACCTAGAGATTTTAAAACTGCCTCCCCCCGGCCCCTCCCCTGACTCTGACCTTCTGAACGGAACAGGCCGCTGAAGTTCCTCTCCCACGATTCGGGTATCATTTTCCAAATCACAGCTAAACCAAGGATGAACTTACAGTGCAGTCCTACGCGTATTTACTCAGAAGTAAATCCCACTGTGTTCAATGGGGCTTACTCCCGTGTACGTAGGATTGCAATCAAAGTGTATTTCATGGTCATGATAACGTCGTGCCTATTAACTACTGCAAACTACAAATTCAGGCTTTACAACTGTCTTGGAATCTCTATATTTGTCATGTTCCAATTTTTCTGGAATATTTAAACCGCAATACCTGATGGAACGCCTCTCCGGACATGAACCTACCCGTACACTGCGCTCAACATCTAAGGTCCTCCTCCGAGTGCCTACTCCGAGGGAAGCTCGGAGGATGGCAACAAGAGAGAGGGCCTTCTCGGTGGTGGCCCCCCGACTGTGGAATGAACTCCCCGAAGAGGCTCGCCTGGCGCCAACATTGTTATCTTTTCAGCGCCAGGTCAAGACTTTTCTCTTCTCCCAGGCATTTTAAGCAGCATTTAACAACGTTAAGTTTGTTTTTAATGGACCCCAGAACTGTTGTTTTTAAATGGATACTGTTGTTTTTATACTGTTGTTTTTATGTTTCTGATGGTTTTTTGAATTTTGTATACTTTTTAACGTTTACCATTTTTAACTGTTGTAAATCGCCCAGAGAGCTTCGGCTGTGGGGCGGTATATAAATGTAATAAATGAATAAATAAACAACCCCTTTCCACAAATTGCCTTGAGCTGTAGGTCTATACCAGAGCTGATAATCCATTAAAGGACTGGCAGGCTGCAACCTTATACCAACTTACCTGGGAGTAAAACCCACTAAATTCGATGAGACTAACTTCTGAGTAGACATGTATAGGATTACACTGTCGTCATTAATCATCTGCTATTTATCCAATTAAACTTAAATGAATGTGTATATCAACATCTCTATTTCAATGCCTTTTTGAATCACTGAAGAATTTGTAAGGTAAAACCTATACTGTAATAAGGGAAAGCTAGCACTTGTGAAAAGGAAAGGCCGTTTTTAATATTTTCTCTCTTTTTTTATTTCCTATGGCAAAATCACACCAGTCTAAAAATAAATAAATAGGCATGCCTTTAACTTGAGCCCCACCAGCGAACATTTTCATCACTGATTAAACTCCTCTGCTATTAATCAACTAGAGCTTTAATCAACTAAAGCTTTAGTTGATTAATATATTAGTTAAACCAATTACAGCTTAAAGCTCTAATTTATGCCCATCTTTATTGTCTGCAGCAGCACTTTCCAGAAAAACCACCTCAGAGCTCTTCTGTATGCATCCTGTGTGCCCATCTGCAAACCATTCTTCCTGCCAGCCCCCAACACACCCAGATATGGAACACCACGGATGCAGAGATCGTTCTGTTCACGTTTTGCAGGGGGGGGGGGGGGGCTTCCTTCTCTCCAAAAGTAGAGTGGTATTCGTTCTCCTCACACATAGGCCATTCAGTCCTCCCAAACTTGGCACTGGGAAACAAGTCATCATAAATAACTCAGGAGATAATCTAGGAAATTTATTTCCTCTTTGGCTGCCTGGTGGCAGGGTGTCTCTGAGACAATTCCCCAAATGAGATGCTCTGGCCGTGGTTTCTCCCCCTCTTCCTGTTTTGCAGTTCTGTCTTTTATAGGCAGGACTTCACCGTCACAGCAGAAACCTATAGGAGGTTCTCTTAAGTGTGTTGTACAAGCTCTGTGTGACAAGCTGGTTGAAACTCGAGCGTTTGTAATTTTGACACTGCAAGGTGGCTCAAATGTAACAACCACAGTTCAGCATTACATGAACAAGCATTCAGGAGACTTTGGTTTCAGCATTCCCTCCTCTCTTGCCCCTCCAGTCTTGGTTTGAAGCAATTCACGGTTTGCCATTTTGCCCAAACTAGCAAAGTATGGCGTGCACTTGCCTTGCAAGTGAGGATCAAACCCTGGTTTCCAAGGCTAGTGCAAATTATAGTTTATCAGTTTGGACAAAACAGTAAACGATACATTGCTGCAAACCAGGAAAGGAGATAGAATATTAATATTGCCAAGAGATGTGTGGTGTGTGTGTGTACAACATGGAGGGGGCAGAAGTGAGTGAGCTCTGTATTGCTCATTCATGCAACACTGATCCATGGTTTGCCATTATGTCTGAACTATCTCTCCATGTGTGTGATAGATATAAGGGAGTGCAGTTTCTTATCTATGGCAGGAGAAGGCAACTCCCAGGGCTTGGGGGGGGGGCACATTGCCCTCCTGGATCCCATGGGGGGCATCCCTGCCCGCTGCTATGTTTCCAAATTTACTGCTGGAATTTGGCAGTGCACTCACTGTTAGGGTGACCCTATGAAAAGGAGGACAGGGCTCCTGTACCTTTTAACAGTTGTATAGAAAAGGGAATTTCAGCAGGTGTCATTTGTATGCATGCAGCACCTGGTGAAATTCCCTTTTCTATACAACTGTTAAAGATACAGAAGTCCTGTCCTCCTTTTCATAAGGTCACCCTACTCACTGTGGCAGCAAAAATGGAGCAATTTTCCCTGAAAACAAGGGCCGTGGGGAGCCCAGCGGCGGGCAAAAAAGAGCCAGGGGCCTGCCTGCGTTGTCTTCTCCTACCACTGGGTCTATGGCCACGCCTGACCCAAGTTGTGTTTGAGGGCCAAATATGACACAAACAGGGCAACTCCACTGGCTTATTCACCTGTCTGCCCTGTTTGTGTATAGAGCAGCAAAGGGGTGCGTGTCTAATTTTAACAACGAAAGGGCCGCCTGGGTGAGTGGCGCTTGAACCCTCTGCCACCGTGCTCCACTGCTTCAGGCTCTTTTCTCCAAGTCCAGCTTTGATACCAGAAGTCAACCACACTGAGAAGAAAAATGCCTAAAGCAACAGACCACAGCTCCAGAGAAGCAGGATTAATTTCCCCAGCCCTGTGTGCCCTTTTTAATGTAAAAATTAGAGATGTACGCAGAAACATGAAAGCAAACAAACAAACACCAACACGCCAACACGGCTGTTCACATGATTCTGGGTTGCTTCATGTGTTGTTGTTTTACCCAATGTGCACACAGGGAAACATTAACTGGCCGCATTGGTAGGAAACGGCATGCGTTTCATCCCCTCTCCACCCACCGCATTCCCCATCACACTCAGCTAATGGTTATTGCAGCACCATGCCCATGCCATGGTAGGGAACTGAGAAATGGTGTCTCTATTTGTGGACATACTCATTTAAGGAAAAGGTTAAGATACATGAAGCTGAGCTTATCTTGGCAGGGTTCTGCAGGTGGGTGGGTCACTGGGCAGCAGACACCCACCCTTCCACATGGACAAGGGAGGGCGTATGCAAAATGGAGCATTCCCTTACATGGACAGTTCCTGGGTTTCTGCAAGCTGGTGTCCATTTGCTATTCAACTCAGTGGCGGAACGACTACTGCTTGGCAACTACATCTGTGTGTGCTCCACACAGCCTCAGAACAGTCCAAGGAGGAAACAAATCAGAATGGGAGATGCAGGGCTCTAAACCAAGCCAGGAAACTTCCCCATAAACAATCCTATTGAAACTTACTCTTCTTAAGGCTGCAATCCTATGCACACTTATCTGGCAGTGAAGCTCTATTGAACATAGTGGGGCTTACTCCTGAGTAAATGGCTTAAGATTGTATTGTAAGACATCAGCAAGTTGGCTACTATGCATTCATTGCTTCTTCTTTTCTTAATGCCATTGACCTATTCAGCTGGTTAGCTTATATAGTTCAGTTGCCTCATAGGTATAGAAATGCTGGGGCCCAGAATGAGCTTTGAAATGACTTCCAGAGCACACGCTTCTCCAGGAACAGAAAATCAGCAGCTACCCAGGCGTTTGTAAGAGAGAAGCAAGAAAGATTCAATTTGTGGTACAAATGTCCAATCCTTCTTCACGCACACAAGCTCGACGCTACCATCGCAGCCATCAGCAAGTGACCTCTCAGCTCCACAGAGAGGCCGTTATTGGAGAGGGTAATGGAAAGGTGACCTTTCTTCTCACCCTCCACCAGAGACGACCCCTCAGCGGCAGAGTGGAATGACCCAGAGTGAGAACGTGCAGCTAAGCTTGCACGGAGCCTGTTCCAGGCATAACTAGAGAGCCTTGAATGCCAAGACTCTCTCTGCAGCAGGTATCGGCTTGCAGGATCCTCTCCCCCACCACCCCAAAGAAGGTTTGGGAGCATGGGGGCAGCGGTGGGGGTGGGGGGTGGCAGCTCTGTTGCTGCCAGTCTTCATTCTTCATTAGCTTACAACATTAGGAAGCAGAATGCTTGATGCTCTCTGCCCCATTCACTCCACTTATTTCTGTGAAGAAGTTTGACAAACTGTCTGAAATAACTTAAAACTAAGGGGTTTAAGTTATTTCCTAAAGGGGAGTTTTCCCTCTCATCTTTCTTCCCATCCCTCCTCTCACCCAAACACACGCATGCGTATTCACACCTGTATAAATAAGAAATGCAAACTGAATTTCTAGTGGAAATTTTGTGAGCAAACTTAGAGTTGGAAAGGACCGAAGGCCATCTAGGTCCGGTCTCCTTCCCCCACGGTAGAGCCACTGCCTCTGATAAATCAACCCATCCAGGCCATATCAGAGAAAGTGGCAAGCAGAGAGTGGGCGCACTTCAAGGAGAAACTCCTGAGCAAAGAGCTCCAGTCAGCTTGTCCTGCTCTGACATGAGTGAGAACCCACAAACCCACAGGCCAAGAGGGGTTTCAGGAACTGGGGGTGGTGGGGATTGCCTACCCATAGACAGTCAAAGGGATGGCCACGCTGAATCAGACTCGGCCAGCCAGAGGAGGTAGGTTAAGCTGGAGCCACAAGAGCTAGGACAGCTCTGAACATAAGAACGTAAGAAGTGCCATGCTGGATGAGACAGAGGGTCCATCTAGTCCAGCACTCTGTTCACACAGTGGCCAACCAGCCATCAGCCAGAGACCAACAAAGCAGGACATGGTGCAACAGCACCCTCCCACCCATGTTCACCATCAACTGTTGCACACAGGCCTACTGCCTCGAATACTGGAGATAGCACACAACTATCAGGGCTAGTAGCCACTGATAGCCTTCTCCTCCAGGACTTTA
This sequence comes from Elgaria multicarinata webbii, assembly GCF_023053635.1. NCBI lineage: Eukaryota > Metazoa > Chordata > Lepidosauria > Squamata > Anguidae > Elgaria > Elgaria multicarinata. The sequence goes on from NC_086172.1 coordinate 23,091,650, forward strand.
TCCAACCCCCTTTTAAAGCCATCCAAATTGGTGGCCATCACTACATCCTGTGGTAATGAGTTCCATAATATAAGAGTGAGTTCCATAATATAATATCTGGGCTGACTATTTGCTCTAATGGGGTCTGGAGCCCAAATGAGCCCATACACCCTTCCTGGTTCTGGATCCTTATTCCCCGCTCCACCTTCCTTGGGACACACAGAGGGTTTGGAAAGGACAGTCCAAGGGTCTGGAGCCTTGCAGTGCTCAACTAGGTTTAGCTGTGTTGACTCTGCCAGGCGGAGACTGAGATTGGGAGGTCTTTGGAGCTGAGGGCCGTGAGTCCTCAGGGGATTCTGGCCTGAGAGGGTGATGTCTCAGGTGGCTCCGGCATGAAGGGCTGGGCAATTAGGTCTGTGCCGGTGCCTGTGGAGTCACGCCACTGGAGTCTAGAACTCCTAAGGTATTTTAGGTGCCATCTTTTCTGAATCCATAGCCTGGTCACTGCTTGACCCTAAATATGAGTGGCAATCATACCATGAGTGAGAGCGCAGGGAATACTACTAGTTGTAACTCCAGGTCACCCAACACCCCATCTCTAATCCTGGCATACCGGATGAACCTAAAAATGGAGGGAGGTGGGGGAAGAGCCCAGTTCATAATCAGTTCCATGATGGGACTGTAGGAAAAGGAGGCAGACAATATATATTCAGAGGATTTCTGATTAGTCTGATCCCAACCCACCCTCTCTACCTCCCTTGCTTTCCCCCCAAACGGAATGTTTGTTTTATTTTCTAGTGGAAATTGTACTTTCTTTCAAACACAGAGACGAAAAGTTTACAAAGGAGGCCATAAAACAACAATGAAGCAATAAAGCTGCCCGTCTCCTTTGGGAGGTTGAACAAGTACAAACTGTCCTGCAAAGTGACAAATGATGCAAATATCTCCAGTTGAACTCCCTGCTTTGCCACCCAGGCAGCACAGGCATGAAAAACACAAATGACAGTTTAATCACCAGCTCCTTGTAGCCAAGTCAACTGGCACTTCAAGGCCTGGATTCTCAGACACAGTACAATTCAGCACTGACGTCAAGAGGGGAGTGGGGAGAACGCTGCAGATCCATCCGGACGCAAGGCAAAACCTCTTCTCCTCCCCAAAGGCCATGCTGCTCTCTATTCCAGCCTGCCCCAACACGTTGCCGTCCAGATGTGTCGGACTACAACTTCCATCATCCACAGACAGGAGTTGCATTCCAACACATCTGGAGGGGTGTCGTAAATGGCTATCCCATAGAAAGGTTGGTGTTTCCCCTTCTCTCGCCCCAGGTGTGGTAGAGGTCACAGAAGGAAAAACTTGGTGAATTACATATAAAATCAGAACAACAGGTGTATATCTTGGCCCAGTTAGTGGGAAAAATCAAGTTGAATTGGAAGCCGGGGGGTGGGGGGGAACCTATTGAAAAATATGAACTTCTGAATCTGCCCATGGAGAGGAACACATTAATGTTTTGTGAGGTCTCAAGCCAGAATGGAAGTCAGGAGACCTTACTAATTACGTTCCACATAGGCTGGGCTACCACTGTAAGACAGACCTTTCTTCCAATACCGGAGGGGCAGCGGGGTCCATGTTTGTGCTACATTCCTTTCTCTAGCACAGGGGTGTCCAACTTCAGGCCTGTAAGTCCTATCTGGCCCACCTGAGGGCCCAATCTGGCCCTCCAAAGTTCCCCAGATGCCCCCGCCAGTCTCCTAGCCCAGCACCCTTTGCCCAACAGTTTGGTGGTTTTCTGGCTTTTGTGGGGGGTTTTTCCTGAAATGCCTCTCCTAAGACTTAAGTTTCTGCCAGTAAGGGCTTTAAGCTACAATAAGGTGGTAATTTTGGTCCTGACCACTCCTCTTGCTTTCGACCATGTTCATCACTGGAAAACAGCCTCTGAGAGCTTCTCCAGGACGGAATTCAATCCTTGGCCTGAAAGAGGTTTGATTAATCTAGAACAAAGGGTTTTATCCAACTGTATCTGTCCACCAGAGTAGACACCACTGGTAGAACAGTTTTCCCTCCCATATGTGGCCCCCTGCCCCCCCCCAATATCTCCCAAATCTTCTCCGGAGGGTTGAGAGTCCCTCTGGGAAAGATTTGGAGGACACATGTGGAGTGCAGGGGTGAAGAGAAGAAGGAGGTCCACTTCCATGAGCGGTGATGTTGGGTGGAAACAAAAGTCTAGAAATAAAACTGTACAGGTTACTGTTTTTTTTAAAAAGAATGAGATCTCACAAATCAATCTCATACATGGCAGGTATTTCATCTAATCAAGACTTTCCAAGACTTTCTCAGCTGGCTTGGGTCCTGGTCCTGTGACCCTATAAGACACCACTTCAAAAGGACGTACAATTCTACAACTTCAGTAGAAGTGATCAAACCACAATGAAAGGAGGCGTCTGAGGAATCAGCTGTGGCCACCGATGGTCCCTCACAACTTGGCTTCAGCTGTGCGTGGGTCATGCCTACAGCTATGTGATTTTTACATATGGAGCCAAAGGATCCAAAGGATGCCATAGGTTATACATGTAGATAGAATAAACGAGTGACTGAAGCCACTGTTATTTTTTTCCTAATCATTTTCTATTCTGTAATAAAATACAAGTTCGGCGCAATCGTCTTTGTCATACTATCAGACTTGCAAAAAACAGGTGCCTGTTTACATTCTACTTAACACTGCAGGTATCTTCATATCTAGGCTACATATACAAGGCCAAGGACTCAGCCAACAGTCCACCTCGCCTGGTGCTCTCGCAATCGTCAATGACAGCAACTTGCACGGTCTTCAGTTGTCTTCTGTAGTGCTTCCTTAGCCCTGCTACTTGAGACCGTCATGGAGGAATAAACACAGGGATGGTGCTGAAAACAGCAGACCCATGTCCATTCCTCTTCCTCCTGTTCCGAGCCTGGTCATTTCTCTACGCCCACCAACAATAGCCAAAGATGTGGACCGACAGTGGGGAAATGCTAACTATAAAGGTCTCAAGAGGCAGGACTCGGAAAAATAACAGCTGATGTACTTTGCAAGGTGCTGCTCCTTGCATCTGACCATACTTGGTGAAATGGAATGATGGCTCGGCTTAGTATAGATGTTTCCTTAAGGTGGTGGACCCTTCTCTCCCAGACTGAAAGCAAAACAACAACGAAAAATCTGCAGGGTTAAGCAGAAAGTATACCAGGAACTGTTTCAAGCTGTTGGATCATTTCTTGTAGGTGTACCCACTTTTTTTAAAAAGTGTACACCTAAATATGTAAGAACAAATATTATAAGCAGGTAGTTTAAAACACATGCAGCTTCCTGTTGAGTGCACACGTGCTGGCAAACAAACACCCCTTGAACTGGAAATGCATTGGGAGACTAGGCAGCTAAAGCTATTCGATTTGTTGACACCCCCCTCCGCCCCAGCTAAGCAGCACACCTGAAATCCTGCCACAATTGTCTGGAAAGGACACACAATAGAACAGGGAGAGAGGGAGGGAGAGAAGAGGCGACAGGTATGTGTGAGTGATGGGGCTGCAACCTGGCAATCCTAACTCACTCCGTCAAAATATTTATATGATCTTTTTCTGACACAGAACTGGCCTGCGGAATTCATCCTATGTCCTTCAATTGCAACAGGCGAGGCACTGCATATGAATCGCTCAAAGCGGTGCGGATGTGGTGGAGTACAGCTGCGCCTGGGCTCCTGCCAGGTTAAGGTGCTTCACACAGGAAACACAGCAGAGCGAAAGCACATCCAGCCAGTCTCATAAAATCCGCTCCTCGGGCCATACAATCTCATAGGTTCAACAAAATTACTTTTAAACGGGTGTTTCTAAACTCCAGTTTCAGTAAGCACTGGGCTTCGTTTCTGCTTTCATTTTCAGGATTAACTAGCGGTTTGCATGAGCCTAACTTTCTGTACAAAAAGTAAGGAGTACCGTATTTCTTCGATTCTAAGACGCACTTTTTCCTCTAAAGTAACAGCTCTAAAAATTGGGTGCGCCTTAGATTCGATGGCGCCTTAGAATCGAAGAAATACGGTAATTACATTTGTCGAGTCTGCAGCGGGACAGGCGGGGAAAGAGGGTAGGGGGTGAAGAGCGAGCGAGAGAGAAGGGAGTGGAGAGAGAAGCGGGGGGGGGGGGAGAGGGGCAACGTCTTGGAGCATCTCAAATGTTGCCGCCGGGAGCTGGCTGGGAGGGACCCCAGCGAGCTTCCAAAGAGCTCGGCCTCGCCTCTGTTAAGGAGATGGGAAGTGGAAGAATCACCTGAGCAGCGCTGGTTGGGCTCGCCCGCCCACCCACCCCCTCCCGTCCGTGTGAATGGTGCAGACCAGCTTTTGAATGCATGTGTGGCTGTCCGTTCCCAGGCAGGGGACGATTGGTTCCTGCTTCCCATTCATGTAACCTGCCTCTATGCGTGTGCGTGTGGGTGCGCGCGCGCGTGTCTGTGTCTCGCTCGCTCCCTGCTCCTCTCCCCCTCCGCTGCGTGTATGTACCGTAAAATTGCTTTGCTGGCTGATTGGAGAAATTTATTTTTTCTTCGAATCAAAGCTTTTTCCCCCTGTTGGTGGCACTGAAATTAGTGTGCGCCTTAGATTCGATGGCATCTTACAATCGAAGAAATACGGTATCATTAACATAAGATAGAGAGAAGGCTGGCATTCAGAGTTCCCACTGCAGGGTGGGTGGGGAACCCGGGTCTGGGTTGTGTGTGTGACTACAGAACACAGAAAACTAGCACATCAGGGAGAAGACAAGGTTAGCCTTCTTTCTTTCTTTCTTTCTTTCGGTCCAAAAGAGCATTTTTCTCTCCATATAACCCCCCTGCCAGCAGTTTGAAGGGATACAGCCTTGGAATGGTTTACCATCCCAGGACGGCCTCTGGTACTGGAGGTAGCATATAGCCATCAAGCCTACTAGTCACTGATGGCCTTATCTTCCAGGAATTTTTCCAATACCCCTTTAAAGCCATCCAAATTGGTGGCCATCACCACATCTTGTAGTAGTGAATCCCACAGTTTAACTATGTGCTGTGTGAAGAAGTGCTTCCTTTTATCTGTTCTGAGTCTCATACCAATCAGCTCCATGAGATCGTTGAGTTCTAGTGTTATGAAAGAGGGAGAAAAATGTCTTCCTATCCGCTTTTTCCACACCATGCATAATTTCATACACCTCTATCACGTCTTCCCTTACTCGCCTTTTCTCTACACCAAGCAATCCCAGATGCTGAAACCTTTCCTCACAGGGCATTTTAGTTGCCCTTTTCTGCCCTTTTTCTAACTCTACAATATCCTTAGAAGGTGTGGTGATGAAAACTGTACACAGTACTCCAAGTGTGGTCACACCATAGATTTGTATAGTTGTGTTTTCAATTCCTTTCCTAATCATGCCTAACATGGAATTTGCCTTTTTCACAGCAACTGCACTCTAGTTGACATTTCCATTGACTGGGTCACCACAACCCCAAGATCTCTTTCTAGTCACCACTAGATCAGATCCCATCAGCATATATGTGAAGTGGGGGGGGGGCGTTTTGCCCACCAGGTATCAATTTACATATTTGCCATTTTGATGTCCATTCACCCAGTTTGGAGAGAGATCCTGTTGGAGCTGTTCACAATCCCTTTTTGTTTTAACCACTCTAATTACTTTATTGTTATACACTAAAGAATTTGGAGACCTAGGCTTAGCATAAGTACTGCAAATGTAGAAAAGGCTGATCTGAGGGGGGAATACAGCTTCATGCACGTGTTGACTGCAGTTAGCACATCATAGCTCAGTCTACCATTAATTAATGAAGACTTAAAAGGCTTAAAGGTTTAAAAGGTTAATCACACAATTCCGCGTATTTTTCCTGCAATACCCATGTATCAGCAATATCAGCATAATGTCAACAGATGGTGAGATCTGTACCAATTTGGGATTAAACTATTAGGCTACTTTCCATTAGGAAAATAATAAACGAGGTGGCAAAATGTAAGTTTTAAAATAATCATGGTTCGGGTGCTAAAAAGGTTTTAACATTAACTTCAGTCCAAAGCAGAATTTTATGGATGCCAGCCATGTACCTTTCACCTTTTGCTACAACGGATTCTCTACCACCAGACTCTCAATTTTTAATGCCAATGGACTTTGCAAACTATTTTTTCACAGAGAAGCCAACTTCTCACAACCACTGAAAACGCATCTCTTCCGGAAGTCAAAGGCAGCCGCTTCAACAATACGTCAGCAAGAGCTTGAGAGATTGCTTAAGGAAGAACAGTCCATCCAATGATAAATAAAAAGGGGGTGATTTAATATAAGCAGAAAGCTTTGGGAAGCGGACGCTTCCTGCTTGTTTCCTTTTTCCCTTTTTCCATCCCACAGGTGAAAGGCAGAAAGCATTACACAAGGAAACAAAATGAAAAATCGCTCCAGACAAAAAGTAGCAGCCTCTCTCTTTTCCCCCCACCCTGGAGCATCTCCACTGACTCAGAAACAAGTTTAATGAGGAGGACCGTCTCTCTGGAACCCTCTCCCCCTTTTGTTTCCCTCTACAGGTTTTATCAACTCGAGGCATCCCATTTTCTTGTCTTCAGGCCGGCATTAAGCTATTAAATGCCCCATTTCACCCTGCTTCTCTTTTACTAAATGTCAGCCTTCAAACTCAGGGTGACAGTTGTTCCTGTGTTTCAATTCCCTCCACCCCCCACCCACCCCAGCTGCCTGCCAGGGTCCCTCACTAAGAGTCCCGGTGCAGCCCCTGCCTTGGCATTTGCTGGTTGGAAAGGAAAACATCTCCACGCTAAATATTCATCATTGCCACCTCATTGCACTTCTAATTCAGTGCTGATTTGGGGGTTAAGCCTCTCTGTGGATGCCGCTTATTCCCCCAGACTTACATCGCAAAGCTTCGCTGCTCCTCCCTAGGCGTCGCAAAGGCGGAGGAGTTCATCTGCATCCTTATTTATCTCTATTATTAGTTGGCCTGGATTCCATTAGATCTGGGTGTCGCTGCTGTGGTAGCCCCACAATGCAACTCTAACGTTCTTAGATATCCTTTTAAAATCACTTTTGACTGGGCTATAAGCCCCAGCTAAAGAGAAGGCCCGGATTTATGTCCCACCACTTCTCTCCTTTCCCCTCTCACCTGACGAAGCCACCAAGATTACAGTCCTCAAAGTAACCAGTGCAGGTTGTACCATCTAGAATCATAGAATCGTAGAGTTGGAAGGGGCCTATAAGGCCATCGAGTCCAACCCCCTGCTCAATGAAGGAATCCACCCTAAAGCATCCCTGACAGATGGTTGTCCAGCTGCCTCTTGAAGGCCTCTAGTGTGGGAGAGACCACAACCTCCCTAGGTAACTGGTTCCATTGTCGTACTGCTCTAACAGTCAGGAAGTTTTTCCTGATGTCCAGCCGGGATCTGGCAACCTACATAGGTTGCTACCTTTTACAGAGGGCATCTGCATGACAGGCAGAAATTCAATAGATGACACATTTCCCAGCATGGCAATATAGTGATGGGGGAAATTCACCACTTGAACTTCTGCCTGTCATACAGCTGTTGAAGCCATTTGTCTGTTTGTTTTTTAAAAAAGTAGTAGTCTTAAATGTGCAAGCCTGGTTTCCCATGCTGGGCAGCAGGATGCTAACCAAAGTGAAAGGGCACTTGAGCTTCCCAGGATACTTCCTGCAGCACCCTTAGAGCACTGTAGCACACAGGAACCACTACAGAGAAGCACAGGCTTGCATCCGTAAACACACATGCCTTTTTTTTAATTTTGGGACTAAGCACCTATATGTGACATAGAATTTTGGACAGTTTTAAAAATCGTATGCAAACTTTCAAGCAACTGAAACTGGTGGAAGAAAGGTGACTGTATTTTATTGGGCAAAGGGCTGCACTCTTGGTGTTTTTTTTTTAACCCCTTCACCCACAGACTCTGATTGAGTGCCACCTGCTGATGTTAAGGCATATTGCAAAAGTAAACATCTTGCATAGCAGTAGTCTTGGGTTAGTGGGGGGAGAGGGGTTGTTTTCGTTTCTTACTTTGCACACACATTCGTTTTTAAAAATAAAATGGGGGGAAAAACATAAATTAAGTCATGCAGCAAGAAAAACTGCTAAAAGAAATGTATTTTTACCTGAAATTTCAAAGGTGTGTTCACCAGGGAAAGCTGCGATGGGTTCTGTAAAGAAATAAAAGAGGTGAAATTTAGTATCTCTGAGACAGCATATTATAAATCCTCAAGATAGGCTTAAACACATGTGATCTTTATGCAAAGAAGTCAAGTCCACAACAATCTCTTTGTGTAGCTTTTCCCAAACTGAAATTTAATTTGATTCACCTTGCTGCCCGTTAGGACGTCTACTCAAGGGAAGGCCTCCTTTGTATAATTTAAAATGACAGAGCAAACCTATGCATGTTTACTTGGAAGTAAAGCCTCGAGCTTTATCACACCAGCGTTATACTGTGCAATCACTGCAAATTGCCTGCAAAGGACTCCAAAGTTTTCCTGCTTATAATCTGCTTTTATTGTGAAGTATTCCCATGCAGCCTGCTTTAATTGCGCTTCTTAACCAAAAGAAGTGCAATATTTTGCTACTAGTTTTCGAGCGTATCATTTGTTGTTTTCGTGCAGCCACTGGGACGCAGGAGCAGGATATGAAGAAAAATTAAACAAATGCTAACATCTGCATAAGCTTTAAAGATAAAGACATCAAAATTGGCACAGTAATAGATATTAAGGAGAGCTTTAAGCATACTAAATTTGAATCGGATTGGGTCATCCGTTGATTTTTTATGATTTTTTTTACATTTCCCCCCTTAACCCCATTTCCTGGTATGCAAAGGATCTAGCCGTCCAGTAGCAACAACAACGGGGATAATTCGAGGGAAACAGGTACGTGAGATGAAGCTCCTAGTGCTGGTGTTCTGCAAAAGGACCAAGGAGATCCGGTTTCTTCCATCTAAATTTCCCCAGGCCTCACGCATCTTCCTTTCTGGCCCCATCCCGCCCCTAATAGGTGTCCACAGCCTCAAGGAAGGTCAGGTGTCTCACCTTAAGCAAAGATGGATACTTTTTGAGTTTCTTAGAAGGAATAATCTGTTACAAACAATTGGAACAGAAAAGTAACATTCCGTGTGCCTTATTGATTGCTTTCCTGGAGAAAAAGGGGTGGGGGAACCTCTTCGGATTATTTTTAGATTACTTCTGCATTTTGCCTGAAAATGGAATCTCTTGCCTCAGCTGCAGTTTCAGGGGAGTGCCACAAAATAGTCACCATGCCTCAGAAACCAAGTGACAGGATTGTCAAAAGAAAAGAAAATAGTAATATTGGGAGTTATTAGATCCTTTTCTCAAGTTGAAAAGGAATGTGATTACTTCTCCAGATTACAATTTTAAAACAGAAGCTTGCCACTCCAGTCAGTCCCTTTTTATAGTCCTTAGGGTGGGGGAAGGTGCAGAGAATGGCAATACCCAGATATTATTTCATATAATGAATGATATATCAGAAGAACCAACTTCACAAATCCCTGAGCTTCATTTCTCTCTCTCTCTCTTTCTCTCTCAGTAGAAGCTGCTTCCAAAACCCTACTTTGAGAGGAGCAGCAGTTTAAAATCAAAATGGTGTGAGGGAAAGCGTTACACGACCCCCAATCTAAAGCCTCTCCAGTTGCTTTTACATTTATTTATTTATTTAAAAAGTGGGAGTTCCTGTTCATGGATCTCCCATGACACATCTAGTTTGATCCTCAGACTGCTTCACTCTGGATCCAGCAGACAAAATAATTACTGGGGAGGGGGGGGGATAATAGTTTTCCTGTTAACAAACATGTGTATCTGGGTGACACACCCAAATCTTTAAATGCTTGTTTCATGCATTGGGGCATCTTAAAACAATCAGACCCCCAGGTGCAAGTACATAAGGGTTTAAGGGGCCATGTCAGTTGTTCACTAATGCACAGCAATTAACTGAGTTCACACAACATGCTAATCCACACAGTGGTTAAGTAAGGATTGTTGTTGAACTGGGGGGTTGTGTGTTGTCTGAACCCAGAAGATTTTCTGCAGAGTGGCTTATTAATCATGCAGTGTGGCTTCTTTTTTCTCAAACAAGCTACCTTGAGAACTCATGGTTTGTTGTCGGCTTATTCAGAGTAGTTAACAAGCCATACTACAGAAAATGTTCTGTTTTCAGACAATACGGCAACTCATAGTTCAACACCAACCCACACTCCACCACTGAGTGGTGGGTTATCGTGTTGTGTGAACAGCCCTATTGCGTCTGTAAACTGCGGAACTGCCCTTAAAGCATTTATAACAGCAGTGGAGACTTATTTATTTATTGCATTTTTATACCGCCCAATAGCCGAAGCTCTCTGTAGTACTTAATTTCTAACAGTGAGAACTGTGCATTCCAAACTTGTTTGGAAATCACTTGCTCTCCTGCCCACCCCCAGTCCCAGAGTTAGTGGAGAGGGGAAGGCACTTTGCACATGCTCAAAAACACTTAGAATTATTTCTTAACATGTCCCAACAGGTATGGAAGGAGATTTCATGGTAAAGCCCTGAAGAGCTGTGCCTCATAGGAACGTAGGAGATGCCTTGGTCCATCGAGGCCAGGATTTCCTGCTCTGACTGGCAGCCATGGCTCTCCAGGGTCTCATCCAAGGGTTTTCCTAGCCCTAGATGGGAATGCCAGGGATTGAATCTGGGGCTTTCTGCATGAGACACATGTGCTCTACCACTGAGCTGTTTTGAGGACATTTAGGGCACAATCATAGGCACGTCCTACAATTCACATCATGCCCCAGCCAGCCATGCTGGGACTTGTAGGGCTTTTTTTTTTTTGTCTAAACATGCATAGGATTGCACCCTTAGAGCAGATCTGTGTTTTTTGTTTTATTTTTCATAAACCAACAACTCATTTCTTGACTTTTCTGGTGAATTTGACTCATCAACCACCAACGGTTGTGTTTAAACTTTTAAAGATGATCATTTATACGCTGGAAATGTTTTTACTTTGCACAATTTAGTGGGGGGGGTGTCCCCTACCCCCCTTCAAAATACTGTAAAATTATGGGGAAATGTTATTAGTGTTATTCATCATGGGTGGTGTTGTGTCGTTAAAGCAAAGAGATTAAAACTGTTTGTCAAACGCTGACAGATAATATTTTAACGTATGAAGCATTAAAGAAATTAAAGACTCCTAGGTGGCCAGCAGAGTTCAAAGAATGTTCAGAAACCCAGAAAAACAGCTTGGCAGGCTTCCCCCCGCCCCCCTACAATAGCACAGTGTCTGGCTGGGCTATGGTGATGGGGATTATCTTGCTTCACTTGTGAAACCTGCTAGAGGGAGGAGGACCCTCTTTGCGCAGCTTATAACTAGGGTGACCCTATGAAAAGGAGGACAGGGCTCCCGTAGCTTTAACAGTTGCATAGAAAAGGGAATTTCAGCAGGTGTCATTTGTATATATGGGGAACCTGGTGAAATTCCCTCTTCATGACCACAGTTAAAGCTGCAGGAGCTATACGAGAGTGACCAGATTTAAAAGAGGGCAGCTTTAACTGGTGTGATGAAGAGGGAATTTCACCAGGTGCTGCATGCATACAAATGACACCTGCTGAAATTCCCTTTTCTATGCAACTGTTAAAGATACAGGAGCCCTGTCCTCCTTTTCATAGGGTCACCCTATTATAACTTCAGCTGAAGAGAAACTGCTCTGCAGTGATCCTTGCTATGCTCTGCAGGGTCTTGGGTGTGACCCAGTTCCACCCAGGTCAATGGGAGGAATGCCGTGGCTTGTGATAATTAGACAGGTACAAAGCAGCAGAAGAACTCCCCTTGAGCTGGAGAGGGAGCAAGTGAACTCCCAGCAGCTGTTGAGAGATTAAAAGCCACAATAATGGCCATCGTGGTGCTGGAGACAGACCGCTGGTTTGCAGTAGACAAGCGAGAATTTCTGACTCCCAAACGTTAAACAGCAGCAACGACAGCATTGCATCCCCACCCTACCCCAAAATGAAGGGCATCTGGGGTAGGCCGGAGTGGATTTTTGCGTCAAAGGACTGTGAGCTCTACTCAGTGGTGATGCTCAGAACCAATTCCTGGGCTTGAAACTCCTTAATTTTAAGTCTATGTCTTTTGCACCAGGCTCCAGTCGATGGATCTCGGGCTTCTAGTAAAATACAAAGTACATTCCAGAAGCCTGAAGTCTGCCTACCCCAGATTTAGAGTGCGAAATGGATGGAACATTGGTTGTGGACAGAGCATTGGTCTTTGTTCAAAGAAACTCAGTTTGAAATCTTCACTCAGCCCTGAAAAATCCCTGGGGGAACTTGAGCCTGTCAGTCACCATTTCTCAGGCCAGATCTACACCAAGCAGGATATAGCACTAAGAGGCAGGAGCCACACTAAGCAGGATACAGCACTACGAAAGTGGTATGAAAGCAGTATGTGTCATGGGCCCCAACAGTTGCTAGTGCACTTCAATACTGCTATAAAACAGTAGTGTGGCTCCTGCCTCATAGAATCATAGAAGCATAGAATAGTAGAGTTGGAAGGGGCCTATAAGGCCATCGAGTCCAACCCCCTGCTCAATGCAAGAATCCACCCTAAAGCATCCCTGACAGATGGTTGTCCAGCTGCCTCTTGAAGGCCTCTAGTGTGGGAGAGACCACAACCTCCCTAGGTAACTGGTTCCATTGTCCTACTGCTCTAACAGTCAGGAAGTTTTTCCTGATGTCCAGCTGGAATCTGGCTTCCTGTAACTTGAGCCCGTTATTCCGTGTCCTGCACTCTAGGAGGATTGAGAAGAGATCCTGGCCCCCCTCTGTGTGACAACCTTTTAAGTATTTGAAGAGTGCTATCATGTCTCCCCTCAATCTTCTCTTCTCCAGGCTAAACATGCCCAGTTCTTTCAGTCTCTCCTCATAGGGCTTTGTTTCCAGACCCCTGATCATCCGGGTTGCCCTCCTCTGAACACGCTCCAGCTTGTCTGCGTCTTTCTTGAATTGTGGAGCCCAGAACTGGACGCAATACTCTAGATGAGGCCTAACCAGGGCCGAATAGAGAGGAACCAGTACCTCACGCGATTTGGAAGCTATACTTCTATTAATGCAGCCCAAAATAGCATTTGCCTTTCTTGCAGCTATATCGCACTGTTGGCTCATATTTAGCTTGTGATCTACAACAACTCCAAGATCTTTCTCGTTTGTGTATTGCTGAGCCAAGTACCCCCATCTTGTAACTGTGCATTTGGTTTCTATTTCCTAGATGTAGAACTTGGCATTTATCCCTATTAAATTTCATTCTGTTGTTTTCAGCCCAGCACTCCAGCCTATCAAGATCACTTTGAAGTTTGTTTCTGTCTTCCAGGGTATTAGCTATCCCACCCAATTTTGTGTCGTCTGCAAATTTGATAAGCGTTCCCTGCACCTCCTCACCCAAATCATTAATAAAAATGTTGAAGAGCACTGGGCCCAGGACTGAGCCCTGCAGTAACCCACTCGTTGCCTCCCCCCAGTTTGAGAAAGTACCGTTGATAAGCACTCTTAGAGTCCGATTCTGTAGCCAACTGTGAATCCACCTAATAGTTGGTCCATCTAGCCCACTTTTAGCTAGTTTGTTAATCAGAATATACACTGCTTTCATACCGCTTTCATAGTGCTATATCCTGCTTGGTGTAGATCTGGCCTCAGTCTAACCTTCATCACAGGGTTGTTGTGAGGATAAAATGGAGATAAACCCAGGCCTGAGCTCATTGGAGGAAGGGTGAGATAAAAATGTGATGATTAAAGAAAAATCTACAGCCCTTGATCAGCTTCATATAAACAAGAAACAGCAGATGGACAGGGCAGGCTAGTGGCAAAGGAAATGGAACATTCTTGTGTCAACGTTTTAGTTCTTTGTTTTCTTTCTTTTTAAAAATTTTTCAAATAAAACCACTCTGTGAGGCTTGCAATAAAGTTTCCTATCTGGCTCCTGTCCCAGCTCCTGTAGTGATGAATTCCAGAGCAGGAATCTGTTTTGTTATTATTAATAATGTTCTAAGACTTTCCCACTGATTATTTCTTATTAATAAAAGCCTCGAATTGAGTTAATCAGCGCTTCCAAGCAGGTAATGCTAATTGACAGCTCGTTTTTCCTTGTGTATATTTTTTTCCTTGGTAACCCCCTGCCTGTTGCTTTGGCCATCCCCTGCCATCACAGAGCCAAACATTATTTGTTCAATGAGTTGATAGGCAAACCGTCAGTGCTTGCCTTCCCTAGGCACTCATTCCCACAGAAGGAAAGAGCAGGCTAAGTGAATTCCTGAAACTTGCTACAATGCAGGCCAGGGGTTCTGTCTGCTTAACTACTCTGGCATAAGTCTGCCTACACGGAAGGTTGCTGTGTGACCTGTTGGCCACTGCTACACCGGAGGAACGATTCGCAGCTTGAAATTTGTTATAGGCGAACCTGCACCCATTAATTTTCTCGCGTTGCTACATGGTGTTGCAATGAAAGACAGCAACATGCATCAGGCACAGGGAGCGTTTGCCTGGTTTGTACCCAAGGATGAGAGACAGAATAGATAGGGTGTGCCAACACAGGCCCATTGCAACTACGACCACCTCTGTGCACATTGGTTTTCTTGGTTAGATCTCTGGCTGTTTCTGGCTGGGAAAGGAGGGAATCACATGACTGAATGCCTCTTGATCTATCTATATATCTATAGATATATTTAAAACAATAACAACCTAGCTAGGCATGCAAAATTATAGACTTTCCAGGGAAGACTTGAGCCTAGCCTTGCCCCTAATATGCTAGGCTTATACAGGCAAGATCCCCACACCCACCCCATGGGAAGTGTTCAGCCATGTAATCCCCTCACCTGCAGTCCACAAAAAGTTTTACCACTTCACGTACTGTTTGTGTGAACTATGGGCCTTCCTAGACCTACCTGTTCATCTGGTGGGGAGTAGGGGCGAGGCTGTGCTGCAGCTAGCGCGGGCGGTCGCCCCAGTCTACCCGTGACACGCGACGGGGTAAGGGAAAGCCCCGTCGCATCGGACATTTTTTTAAAAAAACTTAAAGGGGCCATGTGCGCAGGAGCACACCAACGATAAGTCTTTTTTAAAAAAGGGTTCCCCGCTACCCCCTGCCCCCAATTTCCCCCCCAAAATTTCTGATGCCTCCCCGCCCGCTCGCCCGTCTGCCCCCCCCGCTCGCTCGCTCACCCGCCCGGCCCCCCCACTCACCATGTACGATGCCCCCTCCGCCCCCTTGGCAGTGATCTCCGATCCCCCCCCCCCGCCCGCGATCTCCCCACCCTGGCTCTGCTCTTCCCCCCCGGCTCCCATCTCTCCCCACCGCAATTTCCCCTCCCCTGGCCCGATGGGCACAGCGCTCCTATGGCGCACTGTGCCCAGTACGCAGCTTCTCCCGGCTACTCGCGAGTAAGCCACGTAGCTGGGGAAAGCCGCGGAACCAGTTAGACCTTCCGCAGCCCGGGCTCAGCCCGGGGCTGCAGAAATACCGGACCACAAGCGGATCTGGTTATCCCAGGTCAAGAGAGGGTAGGGTTTAGCCCAGGCTAAACCCTTGTCTAGCAACGGCCTAAGTCTGAGCAATTGCTGCACAGGGATGTAGAACGGTGGTGCAGCTGGCTAGAGCCAGACCCAAACTCCTCTGCACCCCACTGCTGCTAAGGCACTCTTGGAACCACTCTCACTTGATGGCTTTGGGATGGAATTGTGCAACAGTGACGTTGGGTGCTCAGAACAGGGAGCATCTATGGGCTGCTTCTTATGAAACAGTTGCAAAGTTCTCGCCATGCTTCCACCAAATGCTCCAGCTGGCAATTGTTGCAATGGAGAAAAACGCATGTCAGCAGCCAACCTACATACATATGAACATCATGTGCAGCCGTCACCGTGGAAATGCAATTTCAAGCAGCCATGGATCAAAGACATAAGGAAGAATGAGCCAAAATGATATGCCCCAACACCGGAAATGCCATGGCCTATAGACGGATGGCTGTGTGCACAGCTATTCATCACTTGGCACCATCGTTACTTGCTACGTGGGACAAGGAGGACCATAGCCAAGCCTCCGGATAGATGGTCCCCTTTTAAACTAGCCTGGCCTGCAGAATGCAAATGTGTGTTTGCTTCCTGCTATTAAACTGCTATAGATGAGATGCATTGTTTACATACCCATACAGTTCTCCAAGGAGGTATCAGTGCCTATCCGGACATCACCGATGGCAATCTCTCCCGAATGTCCTTTGCTTATGATTCCCTCAAACACAATCTAGGAGTGAA
The DNA here is from genome assembly GCF_023053635.1 of Elgaria multicarinata webbii. Taxonomy (NCBI): domain Eukaryota; kingdom Metazoa; phylum Chordata; class Lepidosauria; order Squamata; family Anguidae; genus Elgaria; species Elgaria multicarinata. The sequence goes on from NC_086172.1 coordinate 23,107,950, forward strand.
TATGAACAGAACAGTGAGTGCCATGCTTCCAGTCCCCAAACAGCCCTTGTGCCCTTCAAAGAAAGGACACGAAATGTGCCGAATCCTTCTAGCAAAAGGCAGCATTTTCTCCTCCTCCTGGCAGTAGAAACTGCAGCACAAGAGAACCACTTAAACCACAATCTTTCCCACCAAGTCCAAACAGGAAAATTAGCTTATTTTGTCTTCACCCCCAAATTAGCCATATGGAGGGGAAATTTTGCCCTGGAATCTTAAGATGCACCCCCAATTACTTCCACTTTGACCTGGAAGTGGCTGAAGAGCACACATTTACTAGCCAACAGCAATGGGGCCACTCGCCATCTTTCTTTTCCTTCTGACCCCCAACACATGTGCAGGGCAAAGCACATCATGAATGACAGTTAAATTTCACATCATTCCCCCAATACTTACCCAGCAGCCACTAAATTCAAACTCTGCCTATTGCTTTTTTGTACTAAAGAACCAGCCAAAATAACATAAACCTGGAATCTCAACATTGTGGGAGGAAGCCAGAGAATGCACATTTGTTTTTATCGTGTTTTAACCTTCACTTGCTTTTCCCTCCCCTTCTATCGAGGTATATCTCGCAACGAAGTCACTTGGGAGTCTGTCAGTAATAGTCCTATGGATGTTTTCCATTCGGTGCTGGGCAGTGATAGGGCTTGTTGGTGAAATCAGCCCGGAGAGCAGCTTGCTCCCTCTGGGATGCTCGGCATTCTGGGATACTTGGCCTTGTTACCCTGCCATGGCTGTTCTTTTCCTGAGAGACGGAATAATATGCTGAGGGCCACCTGGCCCTGCACATTCCCCTCTCATGGACTTCATGGAGGGGCCTTGGCAGAAAAGCAAGAACTCCAAGGGCAGGCAGTTGCCAAATAAGACCCAGAATGTCCCGCCTGGGCTCTGGGCCATCTCTAACTATTCCCAATGGCTATTAAGGAGCAGGGCTGTTCGAACTCCATGCTAGACAAATCCAATTTTTGGTACAAGGAGATGCAAATGCTGCACGAAGAAAACAAAAATAAATAAATCCCAAACCAAAGCCTGGGCCCCAGCTAAATTATGCAGCTCACTACAATGTATGCAAATGTGCTTGTCAGGTTTAATTTCCATGCTTTATTCTAAATCCGATGTGGCCATTTTTGTAGGATTTTCTGGCAAGCAGCAACATGGGGAAGAGAAAGAAAATGTGGGTAAGAGAGACTCAGTAGGGGAATGTGGCCAGGAGAACATGCCTGAAGCCATGTGGAGGAGACAGCCAGCCATGCATGGCACAGTGGTTCTCACCCTACTATTATGCAGATACTTCCTATATTGTTTTCTGACCCCGTATCCACACTACAGACTTAAATCTGTTTTAATAGTCACCCCCTCTTCTCAGGAAGAGCCTCATGTGGCACAGAGTGGTAAGCGGCAGTTACTGCAGCCGAAACTCTCCCCACGGCCTGAGTTCGATCCCAGTAGAAGCTGGTTCTCAGGCAGCCGGCTCAGGTTGACTCAGCCTTCCATCCTTCCGAGGTCGGTAAAATGAGTACCCAGCTAGCTGGGGGAAAGGGAACCCCGACTGGGGAAGGCAATGGCAAACCACCCCGCTACAAAGTCTGCCAAGAAAACGTCAGCGAAAGCAGGCGTCCCTCTAGGAATCAGTAATGACTCAAGTGCTTGCACGAGAGGTTCCTTTCCTCCTTTCCTTCTCAGGAAACCCTGGAAACTGCCGTTCTAAGATGGGTCTAGACATCTCTAACGGAAAAGTCACAGCATCTGACCAAACTACAAAATCTAGGAATCTTTGGAAGGGAGGAGCCATGGCATTTAAGCTAGTATAAAGCAGATTTACTTTCTGGGAGGTAGTTAGAGACACATTTCACTCACCCTGAGAACTACACACTTACTTCCTCAAGGAAAGTTAAAATGGTCTCCGGGATTCCATTTCTACCTTGGATTATGAAGATAATTCTGCCTGTACAGAAGCATAAGTGGATATGTCTTCTTTCCTAAAATATCTATTTGTATGCAGCATTCTGCTGTTGTCGAAGGTGTTTGAGAGCAGTGAATCCACATTGGGACTCATTTCACACAGCCCCAAACCAGAGAAAGTGCTAATTGCTTCCTCCTTGCCGCTAGAATAGTTTGGTGTCTTAAAAATAAATACAAAATAAATCCTAGACAAGCTCTTGCACCCTCTGCCTGGTTGCAAGACCTACGTGTGTTTATCCCTTATGGGTTTGCAGCTCCTTGACAGGCTACCTGATAATCATCTAAGAGGAAATGGGAGGAATTTTGTGTGTGCGTGCAAAAGAGAATCTTTAGGAGTATAAAAGGCAACGACATGAACAAAGACCTAAATCTATGTATAAAATAGGCAAACTCTGAATAACAAATACCGTGTCATTTAGTTACTATGGCAACGTGGAAAACACAATGAAGAAGAAGAAAAAAAAGCCCTGCTCAACAATGTTCTCTAATGATGAATGAAAGGGGGGGGGGGGTCTGTTGAAGTATTTGAAAGGAGTACAGCTGAAACCCACTTGAATCTCAAACCCAAAACACCGGTAACAAGCTCACCTGATACTCCATATCAAAGCTAGGCAGGAGAATCCGCCCTTCTCTCCACTCGTCCCCTTGGTCTTCCCTGATGATCCACAGCAGTTTGTTCTCATGCACTGCTTCCCTTCGGACCTGCAGCACCGTCCCGCTCCCACCGGATACCTGGTACCGGAACATCATGCACACGGCACTCCTGGGCAAAAAGACCACGGGGCTCATGATCCGGGCGTGTTGCCTCTCTCTTCTTACGCTGCTCTGCAACCTCAAATAATTCGTGCCATCTGCTGAAGGGGAAGATTAATCTCCAATCAGTATTTGCAAAGCATAAATAGCCTAAAGATAACCGGGCTCATCCACATGAGCACTGTGCAAGGGCAAAGGTTGCTCACACCCTGCCCCATAGATAGGGTCGCTCTGCACTGCTGACATCCTGGACAGATTTTGAATCTGAATTCCTGATGAAGGAACTATATAGGTTATACGGAAAGCACAGAATTCTCAACCTCAGAATTTAAGGCTGCCTGCTGATTCTCCCCTAGTACTCCTCTCCTAGACTTGCTTTTTATATATATAATCATTTCCTTCTCCAGTCAGGCTCCAAGAGAGGGAAATGGGGTAGGGGGTTGGAGATGATCTGGTGAAAAGAGTTGTAGGGAAGGCTATTTATAGTAGGTTGGCAATCTGGGAGACGATGTTTGCCATGATAACATGAACTTATACACTTGGAAGGCTGGTTTATAAATAAAATAGTGGACTCGATATTCCCCTTCCAACTCTACTATTCTATGATTCTATGATTATAATAATAATAAAGCATTTCTAAAGAAAGTTTCCAGTCCTCACGTTTGTGGAGGTACATTAGAGTATGTCTGCACTGCCAACTTTCATGATATTTGCTCTAGCAGGTCATACAGTCTGCAGCAAGTGTGTCCTCCTGCCTTGTTATAGCTCTACTTCTAGCTTTCAGCACTAACTGTTTGGCTCTATGATACTGGGAGGGCAGTCGGCTTCCACATGATGCATCCTCCTTCGAAGAACTCCTAGAGAGGCTCTGTTCTGTGTTCCACCAGCATCTGATGTGTGGCTGGCAGATAACTGGGACAGGGCCTTCCTGGTGAAGGTAGAGACCTGGTTTGGGGTTAAACAAGCCAGGAGTGATTGGGGATGAGTGGTAGGGAGCAAGCCCATTCATAGGTTGTTGAGTGTGACATGTGAACCCAAAGTACCGGATGGTTTAAGGGCTAAGCAACCCAACAGTTAACCCATGGTTTCTTGTAGGCTGTATTATACTAATTGTATTTTAGTGTTGTCTGTATGCCACTTTGGACATTTGTGGCTGAAAAGTAGCCTACAACTTCAATAAATAAATAAATACAATTAGATTTTAGTACATAAAGAAACTATCAAAAGTACCATGTCACCCTCCAAAGATATCAACCCTCTCTTGTTTTCACCACTCCTGCCATCCTGACAATTGTTTCACCTCATTTATCTCATTTTTTTATTTGGATGTTTAAAATAATTTCTTAACAATGCAATCTGGTTGTCCACATCTTGATCCATTCCCAAATGTCCACTTATTCAAGATCTACTTGTAACTTTGCACATGCCTGCATATTTCACGGTCCCTTACAAAGATATCTTGAAAAGTCTGCCATCTATCTTTGTCCGTATTTTGCAAACCACAGCTAAGTCAGTAGTGTTTAAAGGGGAGCACATTGGACTAAAAATAAAAAATAAAAGCAGTAAGCTTGTCCTCAAAAGGCAAAGAACAAACCAACACAAAGGGGGGAGGAGGAGGAGGAAGTGGCATGGATGTGCTGCAAATGAAGAATGGTTCAAAAAGCACACACAAAGCAGGAAAACAAGCAGCAATAGATCACTGAGAAACCAAATATTACAGATTTCATCATTGAGGTGCAGCAATAGGACCACAGCTACAGAAAACAGGAAGGTAGTCTCAGGGCACTTGGCCAAAATATTTAACATGCTACAAAAACGCAGAGAGCCAGGTCAAAATGAAATATGCCACTTGGGCAGGTTGCCAGCCACAGCCTCCTTGGGGCCAGGGACCTGCTGCCTTCTTCTCTGTTCCTGAACCCTACCAAAACGCACTACCTCCAGTTTCCCTTCAGCCTCAATATGTCCCTAAGCTCCTCTCTGTAAAGACTTAGGCCTTAGCTAGACCTATCTGCTATCCTGCGATGGAGGAGGGAAGACCTCGCGTTGTGTTTATCGCGAGATCCCTTCTCTGTCTACACGTGACACGTGGCGACCTCAGCAGGAGAGGCGTCGCGTCCGCCATTTTTTATGTTTTAAAGGACCGACAGAGAACGAACGCTCATGCTCTAAAGCTAAGTCCTTTTTAAAATTTAAATTATTTTCCCCGCTCCCCCCCCCACTCTACCCCCGATGGGCGCAGTGCTCCTGAGGAGCGCTGTGCCCCGTGCACGGTTCCCGGCTCTTCGCGAGTAATCGCTTGGAGCTAGGTCAACCCGCGGCAGCTGGCCACACGTTCCACAGAGACCGCGGGGAAATCGGGGCCAAAGGCAAGAGCTGTATCCCGGGGCAAGGGAGAGATCATCCCTCCCTGATCCCGGGATCCCCTGTGTGTCATGTGGACGCACAGGGACGATCCCGGGGTTTGCCCCAGGATAAAGCCCTGTCTAGCTATAGCCTTAGATGCAAAGCAGAGAACAGTACCCATATCTTTAAAAGTTGTGTAAATGAGGGTTTTTTAATGTGGGAAATGGATCACGCAGGGATTCTCTCTTCTGTGCAATTATGAACAGTACAGAAGGCTTATCTACTTTTGCACCTGGTCCCATTCTCTGTCCAGCCTGGTAACATGCTGCCTCCAGCAGCTGTACTGGATGCTCCACACCAAGATTTAGGGATGGGTTGCCATCTTGCAAATTAGCATGATTGGCTTCTAACCTTCTTGCCTGACAACAGGGCTGCTTCAAGCCTCCCCCAATAGCTTCCTGCAGCCAAGAAGTTGGCAATCTCATTACAACTGTTGTTAAAGAGTTGGCAACCGTATTACAATGTAACCAATTCCTTGTTTAGACAGAGGTGTAGCAAGACTTGAAGGACCTGGCGATTGAAATCCAGATCCTGGAAGGGTGCCTACATCAATGCCTAAAGAAGGGATTACTTACGTTGCCATTGGGTTACCAACTTTTTAATTACAAGGCTCCTGACCCTTTAACAGCTGCACAACAAGCAGAAATGTAGCTTCTGAAGCTTTTCCCATCACTGCGCCTACACACTGGGAAAAGCTTCATTTGGGAAATTTGTACAGCCCAGTTTTGGATTTTAGAAAATTATGATGTTCTGAGAAAATAGGCCACTACGTCAACAGAAGCCAGGTAATAACAGTTGGGAGAAACTGAGACAGATGTCTGTGCTACGTAACACAAGACAATACAGAGAGACTCAAGAAGAGGAATATCCACTGGATGGATAGAAAGACAGCACGTCACCGAGACAGATCAGTAAGGAGGATGTCTATTTCACCAGCAGTCATAAGCATGGAAGTCTGCTGATTAAGACCCTGAAAAGCTTAAGGCACAAGACTGACATAATTAGGACAAGTGAAAGTGCTGTAATCGGCAGAGAAAGATTGACTCTGTAATCATGACATTATTGGGTAGCTGGGTGGGGAGGGCTCATATTTATTCCGTCTCAGATTTGCTCAGCTTGCAAGTCAGAAGCTGTTCCCCACCAACCTGCCACTGGCCAGCATTTCAGACTCATCTTAGAACTGGGAAGGCAAACTGTGTGTGTGTGGGGGGGGGTCCTCTTGTGTGTGTCCATCCACCCCCCACCCCCAGCCCATGGCCCCCATCAGCAGCAGTAAATACTCAGCAATCAGAGCCTAGCTGGCAATTTAGTTGATGATACACGAAGCGAAATGGTGTTCAGCACCTTTTCACGTTCTCTTTTCCTTTCCCCTTCTTCAAATCGCAGATGATTGGCCCTTAAGCACAAACCGTGGGATGAAGTTGGTGCCGTCCGTGAACCCCGCAAAGCTCATTCAAATACCTGAAGCAGGTGTTTAGGGCAAGGGGGGTTATTTTTAGATGAAGGCAAAATTCTATCCCGCATTTTGCTATGGCATTAGGAAAGTGTGGCAGGAGTCGAGTTGCATTTTTTCTCTCTCCTCCTGACAGGCCCTCCCCCACCCTTCCCAAGGCAGAGATACAACAACGGGGAGCGCTTGGCCTGTTGAAATACTGCCTGTTGTGCAGCTATTAAAAAACAAACGAACCCAAAGTTCTGGCAGGTGCTTCCTTTTTTTTTTCTTTCTTTCTCTTTTTTGACAATTCTCTGAGGAGATCGGAACAACCATATTTAAGTGGTGAGATATGGATTGGCTGGATGTGGTTGGAGTTTGCGAAGTCTGCCCACGTTTTAAACATAAACAACGGTGATACGCCCTGCCAAAGCCTCTCGGCCTAGTATGCAGCAAATCTGGGCGGTGGATCTTTTGGATTTTCAAATGTGGGGGGTGGGCCACGTGAGTTGCACCCAAACGTGGCATGGAAAAGCTTCTGAGCTTTTCACAGCACATGCCTACTTCCTTGCCATCCCCATGGAAAAGGGCTCCAGAAAGAAATGGAGTGGATAATAGCGTCATCACAACAGGGTTATACTGTGCAATCACTGCGAATGGCGTGCAAAGGACTCCGAAGTTTTCCAGTTTATAATCTGCTTTTATTGTGAAGTACTCCCAGGCATCCTGCTTTAATTGTGCTTTTTAGCCAAAAGAACCAACCTATTTTACTACCCCTTTAGGAGCAAATCTTTTGTTGTTCCCCGAGCGGCCACTGGGGGTGCAGGAGGAGGATTTGACATGTTTAAAGTACAAATTAAACAAATGCTTACATCTGCAAAAGCTTTAAAGATAAAGACATCAACACTGGCACAGTAATAGATATTAAGGAGGGGTTTAGCCAAATACAGCCAAATAAATACAGGTGGGCGTTTACTAGGGCTCGCTATAATGCTCTCTCTTCCAAGTTCACAGAAGGCAGACATCAAGGAATTCCAGTCCCCCAAAGGTTATGCCCATGTGATTCAGGTGAGAGAGAGAGATCTTCTCATGTGCTTTTACACTGCTTGTTCTACTCAGAGGCCTGGTCAGGCTTAATCCATCCTCTACTACAGGACTTTCCAGGTAACACCGAAGAATTTTATACCAAGTTCCTCCTTGCCTATAGAAACCCCTCAGTTACCTATAAGGTTGCTAAATTCTGCCACTTGGCTATGAGGACACATCAAAACCTATTAACCTCAGAGGACTGTTAAATCTCTGGGAGATGGGAACTAAGGATCTGTACTACTTTGTATGGTTGTTGTTGCTGGATTAATGTTGTGCTGGTCTCGGACTGTAATAAAGTGATTGATTGAAGGAGGGGTTTAAGCATACCAAGTTTGATTCGGATTGGGTCATCCGTTGATTTTTTATGATTTTTTTCCTGGTGTGCAAAGGCTCTTAGGAGCGCTGCCACCCACGGTTTGATTTAGCTAACAACAACGACGACAGCTTTACGCTATGGGGATAATTCGAGGGAAACGGGTACGTGGGATGAAGCTATATGAGACCTGGGCAGCTCATGTTAGTCTGAGTAGAATAGGATGGCTCAAACACAGGGGGGTTGCTTGGGGCTGATTTAATTAGACCCAAAAGATGACAAACAAGTCAGTCTTACTAAAGGAAAAACAGGAACTCAAGTGTCATCCAGTTTATGTATGAATTTTATTTCAAATGTATGTATACTGCCCTTCAGCAGAATTTCCAGAGCAGTTTACAAAAATCAGATAAAGTGCCCAAATAGTTTGAATCCAATAATGTCCTTCTGCCAGAGGAATGGAAGCCACCACTGGAAGGGTTTTCTTCTCCTTGCTGCCCCCCTCCCTCGTTCTACTTGGGAGGATTGAGGGACTGTCCCAAGCAAATTTGGGGGTGTGCCGGGGGGGCGGGGTTTGCAGGAAGGAGTAGAGGATTGGGAAGTCCTGTCCCACAAGCAAAGATCTACTTATGTGGTGTTGAATTTAAGCCATAGTTCAAGATGTTGGGCAAAGGGCAAATTGTCTGGGCGTAATCTATCACTCTCAGTTGTCAGTTGTCACCCCTTTTCAGAGTCTAGTGGTAAACCCATGTCAGGGCAATACTTCATGTGTGAAGACTCACATGAATGAATGCTCCTCTGTCTGAATAAAATTCCCTCCACATGGAAAGGGTCCTAGCCTAGGCTTTACCTTTACATATTTGTTTGCCACATGCAGGGATTTATTTATTTATTTACTAGTAGTAGTAGTACTATATATTATGTATTTGGTATTGAGGAGAATTTAATCTTAAAATGCCATTTTAATCTGAAGTGGTACAAAACAGAAAGCTTATCAACTTGGTGAGAATTCACTCAAAATGGAGTGAGGATTCCACAGTTTTCCTAGGTGGTTGCTTGCATTACCAAAATTGCTAATACAATTATACACTTATTCCCATTATTGACCTTCCTGTACCTTATACAGGCATTGAATGCAATCCAGGTATGCTTAAGCCTGTTGAAATCAATCGGATTAAGTGCACCCAAATCTTTGTTGGATTGCGGCCATTGTGTCTGGAACTATCCTTGGTCCCAAAGCAGGACAATTACGCTCTGGCTTCTTTCAGTGTTGCCAACTGGCCAGTATTAAACCTTGGAAGGTTTGGTCTTCAACTCAATGCCATTGCTAAGGAAGTATTTTTAAAATGTCCTTATATTTAAATGCATAGAACTGTCTATAGAACAGTGGCCAGATTCCAAGACATGGCAACTGTGTCAGGTTTAAAAAAACATATGTAAGTATTGTTGCTGTAACTTTCCATCTTTTCATTTTCTAGGCCGAATATTACTCCTTCAAACCATCTTTCATGTGCACATCTTGCTATGGCGTCTCCATTGACCTGATTTATCTATTTATTCTGCTCATCTCTGGGTGAATTTCAGACAAACAATTTTCTTAACAGCATGGATTTCATTTCCTTCTGCAATTAATGCCTCATATGTTGGAGCAAACAGGGGACATGTAAAAGTGTGCAATACATAGTCTATACAAATTTATCAACCTGTCAGCAAAACAGACCTGAATCCCACCACGTGGGGAGAACAGAAAATAATCACCATGTGGTGAGGCATTTAGGGCTCAATCCTATGCATGTCCGGACAGAAAAACATCCCATAACTCCAGCGTGCCCCAGCCAGCATGGGACTGCACCGTTAGTCATCCACATGCTCTCCCTAAATCTTTCCAAATGTGGCCCCAAACTTACTTTATCTGGGCTGAACTTACATCAAGAATGATGCTTCATAGTTGTACCTACTTCAAAAAGCTGGAGAGCTCATGGTAGCCTTTGACTCGAGTTACTCTTCGTAATTCCCTGCCTTCAAAAGTGAGTGACACGCAGACTGAGAAGAGCTCAGTTTCCAAGTAGGCATTTCAAAGGCAAAATTGTTCTTAGGCACTTATCTTCCATTGAAATTAATAGGTGTCAGGCACTCGAATGTCACACTGGCATCAAAAATTCTGCCACGCATCTAGTATCATAATGTAGCCCTCTTCATTAAAAACATGTAATCAACATGTCACTGGATTTGGAGGAACTGCATCAAGGGAATCAAGTGAAAATTGTCCAGACACTCCATCACTCCACTGACTTCCTTGCCAATATGACCAAAAGGAGAGAAACACTTACATGAGATCAAAGCAGCCATGTAAAATGGACTCCAAGGACATCTTACATTCTCTAGAGAAAGGGTTTTCTTTGTAGAAGCCATGGCTTGGATCCAGACTTTGCTCCAGCCGGTGGGAGAACCTCCTGAAATTTTGCTCAAGGATGCTCCCACCCACAGAAGATGGTGGGAGGAGACGTTTGCCAATTCCCCCCACAGCTCCCTCTGCTTTCTAAAAATGTGCTTTGGAAGGTTGAGGAACCCTATGGAACAATGTGTGTTCAGGGGAGGAGGAATCCTTCCCCTTCTTCCATCAGTGGAATCCTCAATTGAATAAAAAGCCTCCTTAGATGAAAGGAGTCCTTATCATGCAAGGCTAAGTTAGGATTAACAACATTGGGGCCTGCAGGTGTTGGGACTTTATTCAGGTAGGCCCTATGCAAATGTATGTGTATATCCTGCAAGCCCAGACATAATCAAGTGCACACTGTCCTCCTCTCTCACCACGTGTAGCTGGTAGACGTACACAAGTCGTATATAGAGAATATTCAGAAAATATTGTAACTCTAATCTGCCTCCTGCCTTGGTGGGAAATACACAGGTTCCCTAGTTGGCATGGTGCAGAGAAACATGATCTTCTCCAAATGCATTGCTGGGTGTAATCAGAAGGGTGCTAGAATCGAAATTCTCCTTATCACGCAACTGTTAAAAGTACAGTTGCCTTGTACCTAAGGCCTCAGCTAGACGAGGGGGGTTGGAGGGAGGCGAACTCACAATTTTTTGATCACGAGATCGTCGCCCTAGTTCACACGCAGCGTGCAACGTCGCGCACGCCATTTTGGGTTTTTTTTTTTTTTGTTAAAGGGGCCAGAGCGCACGAGTGCTCGTGCAGAAATTGTAAGTATTTTTTTAAAAAAAACTACTTTTCCCCGCTACCCCCACCCCACCCCCGATGGGCACAGAGCTCCTGAGGAACTCTGTGCCCCATGCCCAACTCCCAGCTCCTTGCGGTTACTCGTGAAGAGCTAGGACAAACCACGACACCAGGCCACACGTTCCACGGTCTCAGGATCAGCCAGAGCAGGCTACAACTGCAGGGCAATATCCCAGGCCAAGGGAGGGATCATCCCTCCCTGCTCCTGGGATGCCCTGTGCATCATGTGAATACACAGGGACGATCCTGGGGCGAACACTGGGATATCGCCCCATCCAGCTATGGCCTAAGTTTGAAAGCTCAGTTAGGTGAAACGAGAGGTACGTGGGATCTATCTGAAAATGGGAAGACATCTGTGGCAGAGAGAGGAAAGGATCAAACTATATCAGAGTAGCTGTTTAAGGCACCCAAAGTAATGATGGCCAGACCTAATCAGAAATAGAAACAGATGGAGAGACGACAATACAGTCTCACTAAATGTGAGTGCTTAATTATTTAATTTACAACCCACCTTTCTCCAAGGAAAATGGCACTCAAGGCGGCTGATCACTTTTGATTTCTTTGGGTAGTTCCAAAAACTTTGATGTACACAAGCTTAGCCTTTGGGCCTCATGAACTGCCACCTGCACATCACTGGATCCGTGCCTCTGAGCTTGATGATATATTTTGGAGAGGTGAGTACAGTTGAGGCAGCAGGCATTCCCTGCTCCTGTGCCATTTTAAGCCTGAATTGGTGGGTTGCTGTAATGGCTGGAGGAATCTAATGAAAGCCTAGTGGCCATATAAACAAGACCCGCTGCAGAGCTAACTGCCAACACAGCGTGCCTCAGCCAAGCCGTTCCAGTAATACATATTTTTTGATGCAGTTAATGGAAGGATAACAATTGGCACTAAAGGAAAGGAGGCACCTGAAGTGAGGGGAGAAATAAAAATCTCTCCGACACTAAACCGTTTGAAGTAAAGATTTTCACAGGAAGTTCTGATCAATACTTTCAGAAGTGTCTGTTCTTAGGAAGGAGAAAGCAAACAGAGCTGCTGCTGAACTGGCATCAAATGTTCAGAAAGGTGACCCCCCCCCCAAGGGCTGAGGGCAAATCGGTTCCGGCATTTCTGCCTGCTGCTTCATATGGAGATTTATGAGAGCATCTGGATTCAACAAAGCTAGAGCAGCAGGAACGTGCGACTAAGTGTTGCTCAGCAAGCAACAGCACAATGCCTGCACCTTGGTAAATCATGGGCTGAGCCTTCCAACCTGCCGTCTGGAAAGCCAAACAAATCATCTGGCAAACACGAGAGGCTTTCAGTTACTGCAGGTATCTATTTCTCTGTTTCCTGCTAATGAGGTGTCCTGGGAAATACTGAGCACAGTGGGAATTGGGAAGCCAACAGATCCTGAGGTGAAGTGGAAGCTTATCTTTTAGGGCACACTGTTTAAACCTGGCATCCCTGCCCCCTCAAAATAACAACACGTTCCCAAGGAATACAGCCAAGGAGAATGGTCTCAGCAGTGCAGATAGGACCGTTTCCAGCAGAGCACAGTTTTTAACATAAGGCTAACCCATAGTTTATTTTACCCATGCATTGTTGAATTCTGGGTTCTTGTGTTGTGCGAACCCAGCTGTGCTAACAAACCATGGTTTGTTAATGATGAACAACCCTGAAAGAGAACGCATTGGGTTTAAACTATGGGTTGGATCGTTGGGTTTAAACCATGAGTTGTTCTTACATATGAACCCAGATCAAAGGGTTGTTCATCCAAACTACAGGAGCAGCAGGCAAGTGGTTAAAAAAGAAGACAGTGCGACAAAGGCATTTGGAATACAGGGAGAGAGCAGGCAAAGGCAGAAGGAAGGAAACAACCCAGGGAAAGAGAGAATAAACTGATTTGTTTGATCAACTGCCAGACAAAACCTGGGTAGCACAACAAAGAATGGGTTCAATAAACATGGATTAGCATTATGTGCAAACTAAATAATTGTATAAGGTGCATTTAAATTAATTATCTAATCTCAACAGTGAGCCTTAGGTATTTCTTCTTCACTGGACATTGGTTATGTTGCAGGTAACCCACGAAAGTCAATTCAACAGTAATATTTCTGTTCTTCTACAAGTCAGCACCCTTTAATTAAAAAAACCTCCACATCCAACAGAACCTACCTCGCTTTTCTAAAGAGAACAAATTATCCCTATTCTATAGGTCTTTATCTCCAACTGCTACTTTCAGCGATTTGCCTTGAGTTGTTCGTGCCTGCTTCAACCTATTCAGAAATGACATTAATGAAATCAAAATTTGTCTGCCTTTAACACATTTGCTCTACAAAGCGGATGGATGGAAGCGTTTGATGAGTGGGCCGAGTTTCTGCTCAGGCCAAGGGTTTTGCGTCTGGCCTAAGTGACATCTTCGGGGGGTATATTTTCATACAGGACTATAAAAATGGTTTTGAGCCTCTGATGTTCAGTTTGTACACCTGTGTGAATGCAGGAGTCAGGATGGAAGGAGGAAGAGAGACGTTTTAAGCATACCTTCCAACCAATGTAGGTTTTATGTTCATGTCAGAGAAGAAAGGAGCAAAAGATGTATTTAGCAGCGTCTGAAAAGGACTCCGATCCCTCTGCCCACTCTCCCTTTGATCTTTAAAATAGATCCATAGATCAGCTCCTGAGTTACGAAATCAGGATGAAATCCCTGACTGACTGGAAATACCTTATGTAACAATGAATACACAGCTGGGCCAGCTAAAGCCCATGCATTTAAAATTGTGCCCTTTCTATCCCCATGGCATCCTTCTTACCCGGCAGTAGTCTTGGTTTGGATAAAAATGAATCAATCACCAATAAATGTAATATTTATACCAGGTGGGCATCTTGTCTCACAGGGGAAAAGTCCTCAATTTGATTACCTGTTAATTTACTTGCCAAGTCACCACCATTTTATTTTCTAAATAAAAATCCATCTATCCGCCAAATCAATGAAGACTTACAACATTGCAAGCCTGCACAAAGTCAAGCCCTTAATCTAATCTGGGGGAGCCAGTAAGATGATCAGGCCCATCGCTTCAATCTCTTTTAATTAAGCTTGATTTTTCTGAACAGCACAGCAACTGCAGCTCCCACGAAGTTTAGCTGGAGTCCTGTTATTGCAGCCTACTGAATACCTCCAGCTATCAGGCTAACAACTGTTACTGCGTAATGTTCACACTAAATGCGAGGGGACCCTGCACAGGCTAGGAGCCTTTGTATCCCCTTTCGCGTGTGTCTGGATTATGCAGATGGGTAAGTGCGATTCAGATAATAATAGCGTCACCTCCCCACTCCCCACAGTATAACTATTTCCACTACCTTGATGCATGATAAGCTATGGATCCATTGAACGATGCAGCCAATTGCATTATTTTTTAGCCAGACCAATGTTTGCTATACAGACATGAAGGGCTTCTTCTTCACCCTCCCCTCTTTCCCAGAGCACAGAGGAAGCGCCGAGCCCCCACCCATCCCGGAAAGGGTAAGTGCGAGGAAGCGACATGAGATGTAAAACCAGACAGGAGACGTTAATAATAGCTTGTGAGCTGGAAGAGGCTACATGCCCAAACCCAGAGGGCAGAACGAAGTGGAGGATGGCATGTTACAGGCCCCGTTTAGTTAGGGAAAGCCCTGTGCCTGGTTTCGCTACCATTGTCACCAATGATAAACCACTACATTACCACAAACGAGATCTTCATGTTCAGACTTGCAATGTCGGTAGAGTAGTGGCGAGGAATGGGAGCCAGAAAGTCAATTGACCCAGTTTGCATGGAATGGTGAATCATGGGTGAATTAACCCACAATTTGCTGGGCCTAGGCAGGAGCGAGCGAGTGTGCTCTTCAGAGTCCTCCTCACTTCCACTTTCTGTAAGCAACCTCCAAACACCCCCATTCATAGGTTGTGAGCATGACAGCTGAACCCGGACACTCTGGATTGTGTAACCAAGAAGAAATTGACTTAGCCATGAACTCACCAGGTGGTGTTATGCAGGCCACTCTCTCCCTGCTCCTAACCTCCCACCACACCCCGTGCAATGCAACACAGAGAGAGAACAACAATACCTACCTTACAAGGCTGTTGTAGAGATTATTGGGATAATGAATGTGAAGGCACTTTGCACCCTCTGAAGTGCTCTATAAATTCTAATACTAATAATAGTAATTATGATTTATAAAGTTATTAGTAGTAGTAGTAGTAGTATTTATTACTATTGCTACTAATGCTGCTACTACTACTACTACTGTGACATAATCCTTTAACTAAGTCAGAATATTGGTCCATCTAGCTCAGTATTGTCTATGCTGCCTGATAGCGTCTCCCCGAGGATTCAGATGTGTTTTTCCCAGCCGTACCTGGAGATGCCAGGGATTGAGGGCCCATTGTGGGCAAAGCAGGCGTTCTGCCACTGAAAGCTCCATCCGATGAGCGTTTCATTGCATGCTCATTACTGGGCGCTCACGGAGTTTGCTGAGGTCCCTCACATGACGTCATCTGCCTCCCACACCCTTTCCACCCCCTCTGGCCTTCCTCACGCGACATACACGCACACCCCTCATTAAGTCTGATGTGTTTTTAAACTCGAAATCGCTGCTCTCTCCTGCTGCGTGCAGGAGAAGCAGCGCCATTAGAACAGCGGACTCCATGGGCCTCGTGCTCCTTGTGTACTTCCTCTTTTGAAAAAGGAAGTAACTGAGCAACGAAAACACAGGGCAGAGAAGCAAAGGTAGGGAGCGTGTTAACCCCCGGTGTGATGGAGCGGTGAGTTACAGCTCATCTCCAAATAAAGACAACAGCAACAACAACCACATTTAAATATTGTGGTACGCTTCATCTTCCACAACATTCATAATAAATAAGCTTAATAAGTATTCATGCAATCCTCTTGTGGTGTATTCTTCCTCGGTTGACCACAGAGCGTTCTGCTGGAAGCAAAGTTCAACTCTGAAGGTGAAATCCAACATGAGCCCTACTTAGAGTAAACCCACTAAAATCAATGGGATTTAAATTTGCCATCATTAACTGAAGTCCCAGTCATTTCAATGGGTTTTTAAAGTAGGATTTATTTTGGATTCTCCCCTCAACGCTGTACATGTATACTCAGAAGTAAGCCCACTGACTTCAATGGAACTTACTCCCAGGAAAATGGGTATGGAATTGCAGCCTAAGCCTGATTTTACAGGACACTACAGTAAGCTCTAGCAGAGGAATCCGTTTGCCTATGGAAGGCATGTGAAAATCCATAGGGAAAAAATGTCTGCAATCCCTCCTGGTGGCACGAGGCCTGAAGGATGCATATTCCACTGCCCAGGATAACAGCTGGCGTCTCGATGGTGTGGGTGGGTGGGTGTGGGTATGTCAGGGAATGACCTGCCCGGCTCCGCTATCACCAACAGGGGTCCCTGGCTTTGTAACGGGAGCTTTCAGTGGGATGGCAGGGGGGCCAATCCATGAAGCTAAAGGTGCAAGGAGCGTGGGGCTAAAAAAGGAAACATGATTCCGCCTGAAAGACTATCTTGGAAAAACTGGAATGGAAGCAGCGTGTGTCTCGAGGAGTCATCCCCAATGTCAAAAGAGAGCTCTCAAACCGCAGATGTACACCCACACATGGCGTGGAAAGCAGAGGACATAGGCAGGCGGAGGGCTTCCTTCTGCAGCCTTGACCAGTCAAATACCTTTCAGATGATTATTGCTATGCCAATGTTTCCACCTTGTTTCTTTTAGTTCTGCGCACATGCGGTTGGCCAAGGCCTGCTCTTCCTTCTCATTCTCCCGATAATCAGAGCCTCTAACTTAATGCCTGTCTAGTATTGCGATCCTGAGCACTTTCCACATGCCTCTTAGAGGCACGCCACGCTGCAGAGCACGGTCCATCCCAGTGCTCTATTCTGTAGCCACAGCCTTTTTACGTTCAATATAGAGGAACCTTTAGCGCCTCTCTAAACCACAGCATCTGTCCTGTCCACTGACTGAAAACAGCTGCCTTGCTTTGGGGAAGGAGGGAGTTGCCAAATTTCAAAACCTCTCTGAACAGAAAGAACCTTTCTCGTGCTTTCTTGCCTGGGGCCTGATGCTGATCCTTTAAGCGTAGAAGGGGTGGCCAGAAAAGTGTACAAAAAAGGAAAGTGTGAAGAGGACAATATCACTATTCTTCTCCCAGTTAGCCTATTACAAGAGGGTCTTTTTAAAGGGCATGGGGGCAGGGTGAAAGATAGAAACATTGACTGCTTTTTATTAATCTGATAAAATGAGCAGATAGTTGCAATGTAAAACAAGAGCATTCAGCCCTTCCTTAAAACTAGGGGTCCGGCAGCAACTCAGTACCTCCTGTCCTCCAAACAACATATGAGGTAGATGCTCAACATAATCGATTCAATCCCCCTGTGTTATTTAACATCTATATGAAAGTTCTGTGTGGGATCATTTGGAGTTGTGGGTGCATTGTAATTAGGGCTGTAATTACAATGCACTTCCAAGAGTGGTTCAACGCAGTATCACAGCAATGGTAACACATTAACCTGGCAACAGGGATATCCTCAGAAGCAGGATTCCTGTGGCAAGTTGTCCCTGGCCATATTGTTTACAACTACTGCTTGCCATAATGGATCACCACTACATGCGTCTGCATGCTGCAAGTCAGCAGCACAAAGGTACATCTAACGGAAGATGCCGGCGTTGAGCCTAGAAGCAAAGCAAGCAAAGCAGGCAGTCTACAACTGCCTCCTGCAAGCAAAGTAGGCATTCTACAACTGAGCTCTAGCAGACGCCAAGCATCCCAACAGTGCAATCCTATGTGTGCCTACTCAGGAGTAAGCCCCAGTGATTTATTCCCAAGGCTGCAGTCATATACAGACTTACCTGTAAAGAAGTAACTGAACAACTCAATGGGGCTTACTTCTGAACAGATATGGATAGGATTACAGGACACATCTCCTTCAGCGAGCATCTTTACTCAGTGCCTACAATGTGTGTAGGATCTATTCTAGGGTGACCCTATGAAAAGGAGGACAGGGCTCCTGTATCTTTAACAGTTGTATTGAAAAAGGAATTTCAGCAGGTGTCATTTGTATGCATGCAGCACCTGGTGAAATTCCCTCTTCATTACCACAGTTAAAGCTGCAGGAGCCCTGCCCTCTTTTAAATCTGGTCACTCTAGTATAGCTCCTGCAGCTTTAACTGTTGTGATGAAGAGGAAATTTCACCAGGTTCTCCATATATACAAAGGACACCTGCTGAAATCCCCTTTTCTATGCAACTGTTAAAGATACAGGAGCCCTGTCCTCCTTTTCATAGGGTCGCCCTAATCTATTCCCTCAGCCCTGCCTCCTCAATGGTCATCATGCCCATCTTCCTTTTGAGCCACATACTCTCACGTCTATCTTTTCAGGCAGGAAAGGACTCACAGGCCCACACAAATCTATGCAAACAAACAAACAACCCAAGCAGTTCAAGCAAAAAAGAAACAGTGAGGCTTCTTTTGTGTTAGAGCTCACAACAGATAAACATTGGAGTATGTTTTCCATACAAGGGCTGAGTCCCAAAATATATATGAGGGAAAGTGCCTCTGACCATGTGCAGACTGCATTTCCCTCACTACTAAACAACTACAGCTTAACCACATACGCCCCGGAACAAACTTTAAATTAAAGATGCCAGCCTACAGGTCCTGTGGCATGACTTTCTCACATGTCTAAAGCCCAGCACTTGCCAGAAATTAAGCACTGCCCCTGTTTCCTTTGCCAGCATAATGTACAATGAGAAACCCAGATCTTCTCTGGGAAAGCTCAGTCCTGGTTTTCTTCCTCACTGCTGTTTAGCAGCTCCTAACGAAAGTTCATTGCTCTCACAATCCTTTGCCCTTCTGAGCAAGTTCTCCATCCTATATTGTTCCAGGGCTCAGCACAGGAACCTCTTTTCAGTAACAGGCTGAATGCAGAGAGTCCCATTCCACTAAGTAGTCCTGAACTCCTGGTTTCTCTCTCCCTTTCTTTCCAGCTGTCTGCTTCCCTCACACCTTGATAGATGCACTGTTCCTGACGAAGGCTCGCCACCATAAGCTCGCTGCAATATATGATACGACACAGCGGCCCATATCTCATCTCTTCCAATGAAAAATCTGACTGATGCTTTGGAGAACAATTCACTGGGAAGTGCTCCTGTGCCATACAAGACATCGAAACAGCCTCAAGTATCCCAACCCATAAAGAGTTTGGGAGGATCACACAAAGGCTAAAATGGAGGTGGGGCACACTGATTGAGTGTGCAAACACCAAACTGAGCATCAGCAATCTGGAGCAAATTGCTTCTTCACCAATCACATGCAGACATAAACTCTTAAAGAAAGAGGGGGAAAAAGAACAATTAATTATAAGTAATGTCAAGGGAGAGGAAATGGAATGAAAAATTGAGTCTGGGTTATAAAAATAAGTAATTTTTGTCTACTTGCAGGAGGCTTATTATATTAATTAAACATTATTACAGTGAATGAGTTGGGGAGGGTTATGAAGTCTGGGGCTGGCTGTAAGTGTTCTCTCCTGTTGCCTGAGGCTACAGCCATCCCCTGATATTAATCTTCTAAAGCACTCTAAATGCTGAAGAGATAAACACTTGAAATATGAAAATGTTTCTCCACCCTCACCCCCACCTCCGTAGACACCACGACCCTACGTCAACCCAAGATATTCGCTAGATGCCCAGACAGCCTCTGCTGCTTTCTAAACCAGGCTATTCTGTAAGCTATGTGGCTGTATCAAGACCCACTAGGGGAAATTGTGTGCGGATGCTGGGACCAAACCAGATACGTGCATGTTTGTTAAAATACCTTCTCATGGGTTTGGTTGTGAAGCAGGGGTGGAGGTCTACTTTGATCACTAAATGGCACACGTGGGGAATGGGAGGCCACACACCAAAACCTCCCCACACGCTACTGCTTTGCTGCTACCTCCCCCCAGCCTGGCTCCCATACTGAAAGTAAGTCAGCTGTGTGTAAGGGGGATCTCCAAGCTGCAGACTAAATTAAGGGAGGTAAAATAAGGGGAGAAGGCAAGTTTCATTGCTGTTCCCTGCCCACTCAGTTTAGTGAGAAAAGTAGACACATGTCCCATCCACACTTTAGCCAAACACGGGGATGTCTGGTTTGCCCCTTAATTAAGTGTAAAAGGACCTGTTCCCATGTGGAAGTTTACAGCCCATAGAAATAGTTCATATCCCTAAACATAAAGACATCCTCTGACATGAGGCCATATTGTACTGATCAGCTATTTGTGTAACTTTCCCACAGAAAGTTGCAAGTTTTCGATTGTTCAAAGCCTACCTGTTGTTCACAGTTTTGTTCATCAGCATTTTGCAAGGGTGATCCATTGCATGGACGCGTTTTGGCCCACACGAGGGATAGGAATCACTCACTCATCGAAATGTTACGTCAGAACGGACTGTGAACGGCAGCACTTTTTTCAGGGACTCTGGTAATCCAATCCAGCACATTCCCCACCCTTTCCGTAAGATATATGGAACCTGAAGGCCAATCACCCAGAAATATTAGAGATTTAGTTAGAAAACAAATCCTTGCCACCTGCCTTTTGGGGAAGCTTACTAGGGATGGACAGAACGACCTTAATCCAGGACATGTCTATTTTGCACTTGTGCCCTCTATTCCATCCCATTTCTGTGTTGATTTTTATGGGGGGAAATCCTTAAAAAAATGGATTCAGCAATAAAAAAAAAATCGTTACAAGTACTTCTGAGGTGGTCTTAGGCCTGCCTCTCTCTTTTTTTTTTTTTACAGGTCCATGGCTCCTGTCACACGGGTTGACAATGCAGGTGCAATTCCCCCTGGTAATGACAAAACCTGATGACATGCCTTTATGGGGAAAAAACTATACCTGTCCCCATAGTCCCACCAAAGCACCCCTGCTTTTTTCTGTACAATGTCCCTGAGAGCAACAGCACGTCACCAGGTCCTGTCCCTCCCAGGGGGAATTGCAGCTGTATTTCCAATGAGTGCAGCAGTAGCCCTGTGCACTAGCCACTCTAGGTGGCTGGCATCGGTTTTTAAGAAGTAGGAAAAAAGAAGAGTCAGCCTTCAGACCACATCGTCACTGAGTGAGGTAAGAGACTGGATTCCAAAGTAGACCTATGCCCGAACTGCAATCAGTCTGGGAAGTTCAGATCAGGGGAGCCCACTTTGGAATTTGCACTCACCAAATTCCCTCCCCATTCCTAGGGGTTACTCCGTTGGAAGATGAGTGATGGTAAACAGGCAAGTTTCCATTTATTTATTTATTTATTTTTGCATTTATATCCCACCTTTTTTCCTCCAAGGAACGTAATCCTCCTCCTCTCCACTTTATCATCACAACAACAACCCTGTGAGGTGGGTTGGGCTGAGAGTCTGTGACTGGCCCAAAGTCACCCAGTGAGCTTCCATGGCCGAGTGGGGACTAGAACCCAGATCTCCCGACTCCCAGTCTGACACTCTAGACGCTAGACCACACTGGCTCTTGAAAAACAGCTTGCCACCACAGCTGATTATCCCCTGCAATGTGCAGTAGCAGAGGAGTGTAGGGTGTGTTTTGGTTCACTTGGGGGAATGACGAGGCCCCACAGCCTAGACCAGGGCCCCACATGAATTGGGTGCATGTCCTGTAGCAACGTGCCAGAATCTGCTTCAATATGCTCAGGATCTCTAGCAGGCCCTTGCAGTGGATTTGCAGACCATCAGATTATTTATTTATTTATTTATGGACAGTGTTCTCTGAAGATAGAAAGTCTGAAAGCCACTACTGTATTCAAAACCAATGGTCATCCAGCCAATTGACAAATTAATCAGCAACAATGTTTATATTTCATACACTTTCCCCCCTCTTTCTGGTTCTGCTTAGTATCCTTCCTTTTGAGAGCCTCTTAGATCAGTCAATCTAGTTATCACCCCCAGCTATCAGGGAGAACGAATGGCTACTTTTCAAAACACTGTCCTATTGGTCAAGACCCACTGGAAAGTAGAGGGGAATCAATTGGATTTATTGAATACAGCTCATCACGTACAGATGTTAACGTGATCCGTGCTATTGCGTGCAGGTAGCCTCCAGGATACAATTAAACAGTGTGAAAGATTCCCCTCAAAAAGTAGGCTGATTCCTAGTAATCATTGGACTTGTGGTGTGAAATATTAATGCAGTTTATGAAAAATAAGCAAGTACAGGCAAATATTGCTTCACATCCAGCAAGCCTCTTCTATTTCCCCCCCCCCCAATTTTCTTTGAGGGTGGAGGGTGCGAGAAGCCATAAGCACCAAAGATTGTTGCACCAGATGAAGGAACAGACCTTCGGCTGCCAAGCAAATGTAGTTTCCCCCCCACTGTACAAGAGTTACTTTGTAAAGGCCTAATCATGTTCACACAATCTTAAAAAGGCCCTCGGTTATTTTGTCCTAGCATCAAATGCAAACCTCGGGAGTCCTCTTACACAGGCCCTTGGGAGTTCTGTCCCTTGTTCTTAGGGACAAATGTACAATCACACATGAGAGCATGGATACAAAAGAGAAGACAGAACAAACATGTGGAAAGAAGTAAGGCCCAGGTCAGCAAGTGTGAGTCAAGGTTCAAATTAGCTCTGAAGTCTTCTTGGGAAATTCAGAGTGAGATTTTCTGGTTCAAAGATATCTCCGAGCCAATTCAACAATGCAGAAAAAAGTGTATGTTCAGTTCCCTCAGGGCAGTATCATTCGATATGCCCCTGGTAGGGAAAACTGCATATTATTTTGAATGTACCATGCATGTGGAAAGCTACCAGATTATCCTAATCTTCTCTGTGAAATTCAGCATTCCACTTGCTGCACATTTTTGCCTTAAGTCAGCATTCGTAAATGTGATTTCCTAGGAGGGCTGGACCATGTACTTTTTCTGAACGTATTAATCTGAATTATAGTCTCTTTATGAAAGCAATGTGATATTTCTTCAGACTTATCATTACAGCAGGATCCCTAACAAGGCAGCATATTCATAGAATTTTTAATGTATGTTAACATTTCTTAAGGGATGTGTCAGAAACATGTTACTTTATTCCACAGTTCATGTGCAATACACAGTGCGTTTGTTCCTTTAGAGACTACAGGGGCTGGCTTACCTGGGTAGGCCCCAAAGCCTGGTCCCGAATGGCTAGTCCAGGTGCTTCTAGAATGGGAAGCCCATGTAAACCCTGTAGAGGTATCATGCGTCCAACCACAAAGGCCTCCAGGAAGATCAAAGTTGCAGTTGAATCCTATAGGGATCTGGAAATCTTATAACAAGAACAGAACAACATAAAAACAGGATCAAAGGAAGGCCAGTCACAGAGATGTGCTATTTAATAACTAACATAGCTGGCAAATCATGAATAGTTAAGGAAGTATGAAGTCTCTGGCATGCGTGCGTGCGTGTTCTCTCTTACACGTCTCATGATACTTTTAACATGTCTCAAGTTTCGACGGCACTTGGGGATCAGTCTTAAGTTCCAAATCATCAAAATGTACATACCCACATCCTTCAGCTAAGCAAATAGAAATTAAAGCACCAAATGCTTCTGTTCGCTCTAATCAGCACTTTCTTTTCCAGAATAGTACACCTTTTAAATGTCAAGAACTGTTTGCCATGATCTCCAACTGTACAGCACAATGCTTTGATGATGCCAAAAAATGGAGGAGGAGGAGGAAAACTCCAAGGAACTTCAGCATTTCTGATTACTGTATAACTATCAAAACACTAAGGCTGCAATCCTATATTCACTTACCTAGGAATAAGCCCCACTGAATTCATTGGGCTTGTTCAGACAACACTCTAAGCCAAAATGGTCAATGAGCATGTTTAAACCATAGTTATGTAGGCACCATGGTTAGGAATGGTTTGCACGACAGGCTAAGTCATGGTTCACACATCACTTTAAGCCATAATGTTTAGCTACAAATGCTTAACAACCGTGGCTTCGCGTGTCGTCTGAACAGGGTCAGTGGGACTTACTTGTGAGAAGGCACGTATAGGGTTGCGCTATAAGAGGCTAAAACATGCTTAGAATGGTGCCGTTCTGTCAGGGTCAAGGTGCAATCCAGGTTTTTATCACAGGGCTGATACAGGTTTGCACTGAATATCTCACTCCTCAATGAATGTGACGAGACTCTACAGAAATATGTTGTGTGTCTGAGGTGCTATCAGATTATACAAAAGCTTTGATGGTGGCGTTTGATCTGTGCCAGCTGTTTCACATCTGCTGCATTGTAATCAATGAACGGTGAACATGAATGTGTGAGTTCATTCCTCTACTTTCCCACTGAAATCAATAGGTTATAATACCAATCGTAATGGCTTAAATCCTATTGATTTGAAAGGGATTTTGGTGTGCACAACTTTATCTGGACTGCACCCTTAGTCCAAATGTGTTCTAGAAGATTCACCAAAGGACCACAGGAATTAGAGTTCAGAGGCCTCGTTGTTATTCCATATTCCAGTCTTGGGATTCCCTGCTGCATACAGTTTATCGCAAACTATAAGGAGCTTCATCCGAAAAGTGCAGTATAACCTCCAACTATAAATATAAGTAGCTGTTTCCTCTGTAATACAAGTACAGGCAATGTGAGGAACTGTAAAGGACATGAGGGGCAATCCTCATATTACTTTTCCAAGCAAGGGATGATTCCTGAAGACTGGGTCCTACATACTTGTGCAGATATACCTTACATGAATGGGAAATACACATGACTGAATCCTCCATAGATTTCATGTTGCTTTCAGTGCTGTAGTTCATAGGTCAAATTTGAAAGCCAGTTTTATCTGTATTGCCCATTTATGCAAAGTGTTTGTCCATGCATGTGAGTGAACATACACAGAGTTGCAAAAGTCATTCAATTTCTGAAAGAAAGAACAAGTCCTCAGAACTGGCCTTTCCACAAAAGTACAGAAGTCGGAAAAGGAGCTTTAGATCCAAGAATGCTAGAGGCAACTTTAACGGGAAGGCTGATAAAGAAGCTGTAGCAGAGATGCATTCTAGGGACACTTTCTAGGATCACTCCAAGCACAGAAAGCGAATTCAGAAGAATATGTGGCAATGCCATGTAGTTGCATCTTATTTGTAGTTTTCCTGAATATAGAAAAACTTTTAATTGCCAAGCCCATAAAGATCATTGAGGAAAAGGTCAGTGACCCATTTATAAAGACATGGAAACAACCCATCCCAGTTCCAGAAATTAATAATAAACATAATCGTAATCAATAATAGACATAGCTCCATTGGTATTACAATCTAATCTAATTATTCTCCTGAGAGAAGTATCATTTCTTTTAGACTTCCATAAATCTGACCGTTCAGAGAAATGTGCACTAGTGATTGTAACGCCTGAGAAGGAAAACCATAGTTAAACCAAACGCTTGTAAACCCCATGAATGAAAATCATAGCTAAATCAAAGGAAAATAATCTAAACTACTGACTGCTACCCAGAAATGTGTAATGAGCAAAAGCCACGAGCTCTTCTATGAAACAAGATAGAATAGCAATTCAGTAAATATGGATGGTAAGATTTAGTTCACATGGGGGAAATAAATCTGTGTCTGAGCTGTACCACTCGAGACTGCAGGTGGGGTCCCACAATATTGAACGCTCTTCTGTACAAACAATCAAACAAAATCCCTCCACACAGAAAACCAGCAGGTCAGGGAGGATAGGTTGAAACATGCCAATGTAAATAACCCAAATAATGTGGATGCTCTCACATTATTGGAATAAATGAGGCTGGAAGGAAGACAATCTCTGGATAGTTTAAATGGATGCATGAATAACATACATCAGGGCAATTCGCTTACAAAACGCTTTTAACGATGTAGTAAATCAATGGAGCGTTTTGTGAACTCGCTCACTCCTTGCTATTAAATAAGATCAGACTTCTGACCGAGCCTCTCTAGAGCTTGGACTGTCACTAGTAATATCATTCGGCAATCCTCCGTTCCCTTGGCTGGGAAGCTAGAGGGGGAAACCAGAGCAATCACTTAGCTGCAAACTCATTACTGACA
Organism: Elgaria multicarinata webbii; assembly: GCF_023053635.1. Lineage (NCBI taxonomy): Eukaryota > Metazoa > Chordata > Lepidosauria > Squamata > Anguidae > Elgaria > Elgaria multicarinata. The sequence goes on from NC_086172.1 coordinate 23,134,228, forward strand.
ACAAAATAACTGGAATAGCCAAATTGCAGCTCAAGACCTGGGATGGAGCTCCTAAGCAGTTCAAGCCTGGCTCCTGCCCAACTCAAGGAAGTGGCAGTTCAAGAAAGAGGACTCGTCGACTCTCTCCTGGCCAAAGAAAGGGGGTGGGTGGGAGGCAGTGCACACATTATAGGGATCCTGCCCCAAAGTGCCTCCCGGTTCTCCACAGTGGGCTTCTCTAACTTCCACTACCATGGGATTTGGATGCTGGAGTTGCATTGTGATGTGAATCTTTAAGCTGCCACCAGGAAAGTGGAGCAGGAGAGATGAAGACTTGCAATTCGACTGCGATGTCCCACCTGTTAAGTACTAAATGTTATCAAAAGTGTGTGTGTGTGTGTGTGTGGCGGGGAGAGTGAATGTGTTATAGATGCCTTTTTTGGTGGGATCTGCATGGCACATGTAACATGGGCTCTGGCCTTACAGTTGAGCAAGCTCAGAAGGTAAGGCACCTTGGTGATGGCTGTTCTCAGTGGCTTGACCTGCTGAAGGACCCAAGTCTGGGACTCCCTTAAGATTGTGAACCGGGTTAGAGGAGGACGAGAAGCAAGAACGGTCTGGCTAGGGATTCCTAGTTCACTTGTGAAGAAAGCAGAAGGTATAGGGTCTATGAGAAACGGTGAGAGAGAAGGGGGTGGAGAGCAGGTAACTGGCTACCAAGCCAGGAGGCTGTGCACCCTCTGCAGGAAATGGCAGGAAGGAAAGATGGAGGAGGTAGGATCCAGGAGAACATGAGCAGCCTTCTGACTTCATGGTGGGGAGGTGAATTATAAGGACCATTTCTGGACATAGCTGAGAATGAGGAGAAGCTGAGAGCTCTAAGGGGGTCTTGTAAAGTAACCTCTCCTTCCCTCTGCTGCGGTCATTCTTTCTGCTTGCCGCTGGGTGTGACCACCCAGGTCGGAGGCGTTTCAGAAGGGGCAGGTGTGGGTCTTGACCATATAAACATCCATTTGGCTTAGGCCTTTGCACAGCCCGTGCAGTATAGCTGAGTAAATACCTCCATTCTCCACACAGCCATCACCGCACTCTGTTGCCTCTTCATCAGTGGGAAACTGGGTGGTGATCTCCTCTCCCTTCACAGTGGGCTTCAGTGTCTCTGCAGTAGACTTGACATCTGCAATTAAAAGAAGAAAACGAGAACAGATAATGAAAAATCTCATTGGGTTCAGGGAGGAAGTCAGACCGGCTAGCAACCCTGTGTGGATAGGAGGAAGGACTCCCTCCCCCCTGTAGCACGTGACAGAACGCTTCAGGGAATACATCCTAACCCCCCGTCACGAGGGTGACTTTTACAGAACAAAAAATCCCCTGTGTGTTGTGACGGGACTAATTCCACAGCCGTTCACTGGATTGCTGAGCTAAATGATTTCTCAGGAACCTCTGGCATATAGAGCACCAAGTTCACTCTTGCTTTCTGCCTCTGGCATGCTGCAACCCCAGAGGTGGCAGGTTATATGGGAAAGGGATGGATGTGGCTTCATGAGGGAGAATTCCTGCCTTATCCAAGGGGTTGGACTAGACCACTAATTCAGCTGAATTATAGAGCTAACGAGCAGCCAGCTCCTGATTTGCTGTCCTGGAGGGGAAGAGGTTGAGGCTAGACTATTTCTGTGCCCTTGCGCACCTGCTACTCTTGGAGCCTGCCAAGGTCCCTCCCTGGCCATTGCATTCTCCTTATGGCACTGTGCCTGTGAAGCATCCTAAGGCAGCGAGGTGGCCACATGTGGGATACGAGGCAATGGGAAGAGAAGGAGGCAGAGATTCAGAGGACCGGTGGCCGAGAATTGGTGAGCCTGCTGCAGCCTATGATTCTGTGAAGGCACCAATGGAGAGAGGTTTGGGAACGTGTAGGATTGAGCCCAAGCACAGGAAGTATGTGCTGGAAGCAGGCCAGAACCAAAAGGAGGAGAAAGCAATTGCCAGATGAATTTTAAGTTAGCCATCTGAGTAATGAATTCAGACTCACAGCATCCAAGTCATGAAACCAAACAGAAAAGCTTCCTTATGTGCAGGGTAATAAGGTAAGGGAAGAAAAGCCATGAAGTTTCCCACATGCCACAGATGTCAACATGGCTCAAATCACTTGTAAAGCTTGATTTACGGATGTAGAGGAAATAAGGAATTCTTTCATCTTTGGACTCCAGTGGACAACAATCTCCTTTATACTTATGTTCTTACTGGGTTTGAGTTTTAAAAAGGAAGGGGGGGTTACTGTAGCTCCAGGAAAATTGAGATCACAGGCAACACATTCTTTTCTCTTCATAAAAGGAATAAGACACACAAAAAAGACAGAGACATACATACACAACCCAAACATGCCAATGTATAAGTCACTCAACACCACAAATGATGCTATTACAGAAGGGACCGAAATAATCTTTAGTACACTGTGGCTTTTTGTAGACAAGCATCTGGTTTCACACTTTGGCTGCACACTTTATCCCATAGCCCCCCCCCCTTCAGAAAACCACTCCAGGAAACTACCTAAGAGCAGGTGACAAGGTCAATTTAACCCACAAATACTTTAAAGTAAGATCACCAGTAATGTAGATTATAGGCACTTGCTGCTTCATTTAAAGAAAGAATTAGGCTGGAGTAACATTTTGAAGAATTTCATTATACTCCCCACCTTGAAAAAAATTTGTGTGGCATATTATATGCAAGACTGTTCAAATGCACTGCCAAAACAAAGATCAAAGATGATGTGATATCGAAACAGAATTCTGGCTAAGGAAACTCAAATTCTGTGCAAGAAAATAAACTATGAAAATCGGTTTCACTATTTTGCAGAAATCTAATCAATGCTTTATCTTGAGCCAATTAATTCAGTTTTTGTGGAATATGAAAAGTTTTGGTAGTGGCCCCAGAGAGAGAGAGAGAGAGAGAGAGGTATGTTTGGGGGCGGGCATGCATTTTATGAAGAGGACATTTTATGAGACTTTGCACATGCTGATAAGTCAAGCTGAGAGTGTGCTGCAGACAGGTGTTCAGTAAGCACTCATCTCATTGCTGCATGGCTTAGCCAAATAGCTGTTCAGCATATAACTCAGCACATGAACTGAGTACAGACTCCATCTTGTCCAAACATTAGGGTGTGCAAAGGATTGTGTAAATACATCCTATGACTAGAAGCCATCAGGGAGACAAGCAGACATGCAATACCTAGAAATTCTGCTCCTTGAACACTGATATGTTTTGAGGATACTGTGCATATTTCAAAATGTACATCTACAACTATGAAGGCTAGAAATGTATGCTTAATACTAGAAAGAAAGAAATCAGATTATTATTAGAATTCTGCATGAAAACATTTAGCAGATACATTTCATTGCTATGCAACCTCAGCTTATCATTAAATAAAGTTACAGGCTGAAGGAAACAGCATTGAACATCTTTCCTTTTACATAATGACCATTCCCCAACCTGGTGCCTCCAGGTGTGTTGGATCCCAACTCCCATTAGTCCCAGCCAATATGGCCAATTATCAGGGATGCTGGAATTGTAGTCTAAAACATCTGGAGGGTAGCAGGTTGGGGAAGGCTAACCCAAATCTTCCATGCCTCCTGCTACTAAAGTGTATTCCAGAGTAAATGTCAATCTAAACTTCTCTAGCTTTTGGCAGAATATGAGGCAACCTCAAACCTGCCTGATTAGTAAGTTCATAAAGCCATAAAACTCCAAAGACCTGAGAGCAAGTTACATGCAAGGAATTGAACAAAATGACTGTTTAAAACAGCTGTTTGAAAGCAAGAAGTCCAAAGCTCAAACTGTTTTTCCGTGTGCCAAAAGATTTACGGTAGGAACGCAACAGCGTGAGAGATCTTTGAACAGGAAAGGCCCATACTGGGCCTGCATCCTCTGCTGGTGTGATTTAGAGCTTCTCCGGTGTCTTGTATGGTCAATAGAGCTGTACAGGTTTCATGGCAGAATAAAGCAAAATTGCCACAGCAGCAGGGCAGGCAACATGCTCTAAGAATGGAAAGTAAGCAAAAGATGGCCTCACTCCTGCTGGGCCGTGTATGTGCTGCAAGAGGCATCTGTGGATCCTGTTACAAAGCTGTCGAGCAATGGAAACCAGATGTTTATAAGTTCAAAGGAGGGAAGACCAGTCACGAGCTAATGTTCGTCAATCTTCAGAGGGGGAAAAATGTTGGCAGGTCCTTGAAACAAGCCAGCTGTTGACCTACTGCTTCCATTCTTTTCCCCCTACCAACTAGCTATACATGGTAAATTAGATCCTGAACCTAGCTTCTAGCTGTTCCAACTATTACTCTTTGTACTCCAAAACACATCTTTCTGTAGCAGGCGACAAGAGAGGGCCTTCTCTTGAGGGGCCCCCAACTGTGGAACAATCTCCCTGACGAGACCCGCCTGGTGCCGACATTGTCATCTTTTCGGCGCAAAGTCAAGATTTTCTCTTCTCCCAGGCATCTAACAATATGTAATGACTGTGGGTCTGGGGTTTTTTTTGGCTCATTGTTTTTAAAGTTGTTATAGTGGTATTAAATGTATGTGTATTTTGCTTGTTTTGTGGTTTTTAATCTTTGTATATTGTTTTTAAGTGTTTTTATCTTATGTGAACTGCCCAGAGAGCTTCGGCTATGGGGCGGTATACAAATGCAATAAATAATAATAATAATAATAATAATAATAATAATAATAAAAAATACATGAGCACAAGTTACAGCTGGTCATTTACACTGCATGCTTGAATCAATGACTACAAACTCACACGCTCTTCAAACAGGCATTAAAGCTTTTGGATTAGGAACCCAAACTGGTTTTTTTTTAAAGTGTTGGCTGATTCAATTAACAGGCCCCACAGAGTGAGGTGTAATATGGGTCAGGCAAAAGCATGAATGCATGAGTGCCTCACTGATTCTGCCCAGGGTGTAGCTTCATTAGGCCAGAAGGCAGATGATCGGTCTTCCTTTCTCTCAAATGAAACCAAGGCCTAGTTCTAACTGTGAAGCGCCAAACCTGTGTCTGGGCTATACCACTTCAGAATGCAGCTTGGGACTTTCCTGAATGAATGTTTCTCTGTGGGGGTGGGGGGTGGAAATCCTATACATAGAAAACTAACTGCAGGGAGATGACTAAAGTAGAACCATTCCCTTGAACAGTTAGTGTTCCATGTTTAGGGATACTTTTTGGAGGGGGATGGAGGGCCATTCAGTCCTATGAGCCCCAACTTGAAGTGGTAAAGTCCAGAAAGAGGTTCATTGAGAACCTTCAGAGTAGGAAGCCACAGTCCTTGCTTCCTGTATTGTTTGCCACTGCGGGAAGAAAGTGAAGCAACGTCACTCCCGCCCCCCCCGCCCCCCAATCACAAATTCTTTGCTTCACCAGCATTTGTCCATCCAAGAACCTTAAAGCAGGCAATGTATCCACGCCTCTTCTTTTCTTTTCTTTTTAACCCCCCTGGCCCTATGACAAGGACTATCTGTAGATGTTATACCTACAGGGGTGGCCAAAATTGTGGACAGTTTTTGAAATTTTTGTGTTTTGCAACTTTGCATGCTTATAGAAAATGTTCTGTTTCACGAAATTCAAATGTTTATATATCAATTGAAAGACCAGATTCATATAATACAACAATCCTGCTTCTTTTCCTGGGTGTCCAATCAACTCTTTTCTTTGGTGCCATTGCTCTAGTTATGATTTACGTCCGTACACTTTTAATTTGAGAAATACTTCAAATATTCACACAATCTCCAATTGCGCTTCAATTACAGAGCAAACAGCAAAACTGACTTTCCCCAACTTGAAACATGATGTATCACAGCTACTGTCATGTGATTGGTCCACAGAACAAGGACTGTGATTGGCCAGTAGAGTTTGCAGTTCCAATCCGCTGCTTCACTCGATCACACCTGTGTTTGTTTTTAGACTAAAGTAAGCATAACTTTTTTTGTACTGCAGATATTTGCATTCCGTTTTTGGTATTGAATTCAGCATTAAATTCTCTTTCAATTGATATATAAACATTTGAATTTCATGAAACAGAACATTTTCCATAAGCATGCAAAGTTGCAAAACATGAAAATTTCAAAAAGTGTCTACAATTTCGGCCACCACTGAAAGGCCTTATTCATACTTATTTGGGCAACTGCCCCAAAATCTCTTCCCCCAGGGACAGGTTTGACATTGCATCAGTAATGTGTTTAAATGTAGAGATCATGTGGGTAGCACTACACCCCTGTCACAACAGCACAGGAAGTGCCCCCAAGGTCTCCAAAGTGGGAAAGGACATGCTATGATTCATAGGGTGACCCTATGAAAAGGAGGACCGGGCTCCTGTATCTTTAACAGTTGTATTGAAAAGGGAATTTCTGCAGGTGTCATTTGTATATATGGGGAACCTGGTGAAATTCCTTCTTCATCACAGCAGTGAAAGCTGCAGGTGCCCTGCCCTCTTTTAAATCTGGTCACTCTAGTATAGCTCCTGCAGTTTTAACTGTTGTGATGAAGACGGAATTTCACCAGGTTCCCCATATATACAAATGACACCTGCTGAAATTCCCCTTTCTATGCAACGGTTAAAGATACAGGAGCCCTGTCCTCCTTTCCATATGGTCACCCTAGTATGATGCTACACCGTTGTAGGTTTGTGGTATAGACATTCCCTGCCAAATAAATAAAAATCTCTAAGGAGACTTCTATCACTGCTGGGATCATGTGGAATGTACAAAGAGGGAGGCTAACCTTCTGAAATTCCATTCTAGGCAGTTTATCAATTTGTGTTTAAAGCTTTTTAAGTGCCTTGTTATTTTTTGTTGTTGCATAATTTGATGATGAATGCTTGCAATATGCTATCTTGTACAGCTTAATTATCGAAAGGGTAATATCTATCCAGTGAAGGGCCAGGCATGGCGCGTTTCTTTTGAGATTCCTGCAGCAGGAGCCCATACAAAAATGCTTTTTACAGATGTGGTTTCTAAGTGGAAATCAAACCACTTTTACCAGTGACATCTGGAAAGCAGATTGAACATTAGACACATCTTAACAAAATAAAAGAGAAAGATTAACTTTCTGGTTCTAACAGTCAGCATTGTGCTTAGGCTTTTGTCATTTTGGATGATCACTGGAAGACAGAGGGCTAAATTCAGCTGACAGCTCACACAGTTTATAGCTGCGCGACGAAGACAAAGATGAGCAATTTACTTATAAAGTAATGTGGGTAACATTTGGATTCCTTGTACTGACAAATAGAATAGGTAGTGTGATGCTCTCCGGATGTTTTGGACTACAACTCCCATATTCCCTGACCGTTGGCCATACTGCCTGGGGTTTATGGTGCTGTAGTCCAAAACATCTGGTGGGTACCTGGTTGCCTATTCCTGTTGTAGAACAATAGCAACCTTCAACTATCAAGAGGCAGTTGGACAACCATCTGTCAGGGATGCTTTAAGGTGGATTCCTGCATTGAGCAGGGGGTTGGACTCGATGGCCTTACAGGCCCCTTCCAACTCTGCTATTCTATGATTTTATAAGGTTCTGCACCATAGTACACATTCCCATAACTCTTCCATGGGTCCCACTAATAAGTGAATTCAGATGGTGAGTACTGGCAGAAATGAAGCCCTTCTAAGGCCACTGAAAAACAAGGTATCAGCATGTTCAAGGGAAGAGAAGCACAAAAAATAGGATAACACCTATTTGAGGAGAAAGGAGTGGAGCGTCCTGGAAAGAGGGCATGGCTGACTCGCTGGCATCCTGAACAGGAGCACTCCTGCTAGGAGAGAAAATATAAGGCAACATTTCGCTGCAGGTCCCACGATCTCTCTCTTTAAGGTACCATTTGAAAGACTCCTCCTAAAAGTATTATGAAGTTACATAGAAGTCAATTCAGCCCAGCCCAGTCTATCAAATGTTAATTTGTTAACGGAGGACTCATCTACACCAAGCAGGATATTCCACTATGAAAGCGGTACATAAAAGGCAGGAGCCACACTGCTGCTTTATTGTGGTATTGAAATGCACTGCAGGATCTACACTACTGCTTTATAGTGGTACTGAAGTGCACTGACAACTCTTGGGGCCCATGGCACATCTACACCAAGCAGGATACAACACTATGAAAGTGGTATGAAAGCGGTATATGGTATGTGTCAATGGGTCCCAACAGTTGTCAGTGTACTTCAATACCGCTATAAAGCAGAAGTGTGGCTCCTGCCTTTTATATACCGCTTTCATACCCCTTTCATAGTGGAATATCTGCTTGGTCTAGATGAGGGAGTGAAAAACAAGCCGAAGGCAGGGGCAGGACCAAGGATATCTTCTGCAAAGTATTGTTTGTATAAAAAGGTTTAATAAAGGTGCCTACGCGTTTCCGACGCGAATGCGCCCTTCCTCAGGGCTTATTTTTAACAAGGTTTTTTGCAGTTGTATGTTCCTGTGAAGTCAACCAATCCTTGATTCCGCCCCTGCCTTCGGCTTGTTTTTCACTCCCACACGGGGTTTCCTTTTTTTCTGCACCTGGTCTAGATGAGCCCTGAGAAAGACAGAAACATCAGTGGATCCTCAGGATGCGATCCAAAATTCAAGAAGGCCTATACTGGAATGTCAGAACTTTGTGGAAGCACTGCTACTGCTGGATCCAATGTCAAGAACTGCAAGACAGGTTCAGGCACATGGATGAAGCAGAGATAGTCACTGCCAAAAAAAACACCCCGTGTTGATAATTAATTACAAATTTAAAAACAAAATGCTATCGTATTAACAAATAATCCCAATAATATGTTCATAATCATTAACTGTAAATTCTGAGACGAAAAGCAAGTGAAAAGCCTTTCTATATTCTCCAAGACCCCCTGACCTACTCCGACTAATCTCTTTCCCTGACTCTAACGGACTCATCCAACTGCCTTGGAATGCTCCTGACCTTCACACAGAACTCCTCACCAACGCTATAAAAAGCACGGGGCCTTGCAAAGAGAGAGCCCCCAAACCAAACAAGCTTTTTCTCTGGAAATGTCCCCTACGTTTTCACTTTTTTTAAAAAAAAGAAACAAAAACAAGTTTTAAGTTCTATCCATGTTGAAGATACACAAGTACAGTAGCAGTCAGCAAGTTGAGTGGAGGGCCACATTGGTGGGCAGGGACAGTCATGGGAGCATGCACGCACACATGTGCACACACCTGGACTCATGTCCCCCTTTCTCTCTCTCTCTGTCTTACACACACACACTTCCCCACAGACAGACAGACACAGGGCTTGTCTATACGCCTTGTTTACCCTGATCTAAATGCGCATATTCACGTTTTAGGTCACATGATGCAGCCGCCCATTCGCCGCAGCGCCGGGTTTCAACTGCGATAATGCGCATCTTTGCATTTGCGATTTACCACGACTTTTAGCTCACATCCGAGTTTGCACCATGTTGTGGCTATGTCTCTTTGAGGGTGATAAATCGGATTTTGACATGTGGGCGGAGCTTTGAGGGTAGGACAACGAGATTGGCCGATTTCCAGCCAATTAAAACGAAGAGTGGGGAACGGGCAGCCAGAGGGAGGAGACATGTTTAGCTCCCCTCTCGCGTCCCTCTCTGCTGCTTCGTTCCTTTGATGCGTATGTACGGAGGGGGCGGATCTTAGCAGCACAAACTGAATCCTCCATAAAAGAGACAGGGAAGGGACCGGAGAAGGAAAAAGAAACAAGATTCTCTGCTGCAGGCTTGGTGGGTTCTGAGCTGCTAGGCGACTTCCCCAACACACACACACACACCAGCAAATTGCCTCCTGGCTCCTGAGGCCGGCGGAGGGCTCAGCGCGTCGATCGGCTGCACTGGAAAGTGCAGCTCATGAGTTGCATCAGCCTTCAGCTCGCAGGTCGGCCTCGCTTAGTTGCCCGTGGACAGGGCTGGGCAGAGGGGGGGCCAGTTGGCATGGGCCTACGATTTTGAGGGGGCCTACTCCGAGTCCCTCTGGTAGAGGCAAAGGCGGACCCTTTGGTAAAGATTTGTTACAAACTAGCTCTCCTTTGAGTAGGCAGTACTAACTCTGACAAGGCACAATTGCCCAAAGAAAAACACGTAAAGCATTTCTGAATGTGAAGAAGTGATGTCTTATATACATCTTGAATAAAAGCGCTTGCTGTTACCTTTTTTATAATTCGTTCTAGTTCATATGTATTTAGAACTGATTAAAAATACTTAATGAGCAGTTTGAAATGAGGCCTACATTTCCCATCTGGCCCGGGCCTATTACCAGCTTTGCCCGGCCCTGCCCATGGAGGTGGCGACCAGGGCAGAGAGGATCGTCCCGTCAGAGCTGGTGGCGGGGGAACAGACGGACCACAGCAGTCAGGGATTTCGATAAAGGCCGGCGAACTAAATGTAAAATAGTGTACGCCGACAAGGAAGGAGGAGCAGAAGAAAGCATTGGGAGGGGAAAGAGAAGGGAAAGCTCCACAAGCACTCTCGTATGAAATTCAGGGGATAAATCGCTGTTTGCTGCTGCAGTGTGACGCTCTTTTTCTATATTCAAATCTTTGAAAAACCGGATCTATATGAAGTGAGGAGCAATCCCGTTGTCGTATAGCTGGGGGCACAGTTACGATGGCCATTAGACATCAGGACACTGAATGCGGGGATGGATTCCCTGAGCTCCCTACCTAGGGCCTATTGATGCACTCAATCTCCATGAATTTGCTTTTCATATTCAATAGCGCTTGGGCTGCTACAGCCGCACTGACGGACAGAGGGTGAAGGTGGATCATTCATTCAGACATCCTTTGGATCCAATGGCTGAAGTAATCACTTCCTGGGACGCATTCTCAGCTGCCTTACCAGTCCAATCACAGCCGAGCACCTCCAGTCGCATCCCGACCCCTGCTGGGGACCACCTTTCTGGGTGAACCCTGATGTACTGTGCAGGAACAGGATCAAACCGCCGAACTTCAGGGGTATCATAGTGCATGTTTCCTTCAAATATCTTGGAGAGAGAGAAACAGAGGTTAAATATGAGCCTCCTTGGCTACTATCCACCAAAAATAAATAGCTGGTTGAAGAAGGGTTCTGAAAGGGGCCGCAGCATTCTGGGAGCGCCGTTGTTCTTTCTAGCTCATTTGAACTTCGTGTTTTACTGAGCCACCACCACGCCTGCTATAAGAAATCGGAACAACCTAAACAATGCAAGTGGCTACAAAGAAAACACCGGGAAGAGGGAATGCTGAAAACAAACTTTTTTAACAGTTACAACCTGATCTGTCTAAAAAAGCCTTTCTGTCAGCTTTCAAATTGCTTTCAAAAGCTTCTCATCAAGTGCAAGCATGTTTAGACCAAAACCAAACAAAAGTGGAGCCCATGTTATTTGCTTATCCAATGTTATTTGTCATCAGGTTGATTTGAGAAGAGGAGGTGGCATGAAAGCAGTTTTTCAAGCGTCTAAGAGACTGCCATAAAGAAGAAATAGTCTACCTATTTACCATTGCCTCAGAGGGAAGGTCAAAAAGTAGGGGCTACAAGCTGTACCAAGAGTGGCTAGGATTTTCAGAAAAAGTTTCCTAATCTTAAATGCACAAATGTTTGAACAATGGAATCAAGCTGTCTACGGAACCCGAAGAACCTCCTTTCCTGGAGGTTTTAAAGATGACTTTTGCTGCTGCAGGGGACGAGGTGACCAGTAAATAAACCTTTGAACTATATCAATCTGCAAAACTGCTAGTAAGGCTACGTTAATTTGATTTCAGTTCAGTTAATTTGCCCAATGCAGTGATGGCCTGCAGGCTGCCTTACAGAACTACAATTCCCATCACCTGGAGAGCACCTGGCTACTGCTAGGTAGCCCGGCCTATTGCTTGCATGTTATGGCTTTTAGGAACAAAGCTACAGTAAATGTAGCACAATAAGTTAGCAGGGCTGGTGCCAGACATTTTTGCGCCCTAGGCAAGGTGAGCTACTTTCACCCCACCCCCATCCCCCAGCGTACCTCACCCCCACCCTACCGTACCCCCGACCCCAGGTAGGTGGAGACAGGAGTTACCTTTCGGTTGGGCGGGATGCTGCGGTGGGGCAGGCGGGCGGGCAGCTCCACGTTCTGATGTCTGGCGTGCCCGGAAGCCAGAACGTGGAGCTGTCCATTCGCCCCCCCCCCCCCCAGCGTCCCAGCTTGGCTTTGGCTGGGCGGGCCCAGCCGAAGCCAAGCCGGGACGCTGGGGGAGGGGCAGTCAGACGGTTCCATAGTGTTCCATAGTGTTCCATAGTGTTTCCATAGTGGGAAAAATCCCATAGTGTTGTACACAAAGTGAAAAAGCCAAGATGGTTATCTGAAAAACAAATTTGATCTGGAAGGCACATACCTGAGAGGCAGTTTTGACTGTCTGGTCAAAATAGGGCATTTTCACTTTGCTTCAAATGTCAGCCGTGGTGCCTCCCCTCCTCCACCCCCCTCGCCTCACCCCACCAGAGCTTGTGGCCAAACTGAAAGACATTTTATACAAGAGGAAAATATGCTGTTGCCAAGCGGAATGAAGTCCATCTGACAAAACCACACAGCATGCTTTGGCACAAAACGTGCATCCTCTTAGCCAGATCCTGATCCCAGATAGACAGACTCCAATCTGGTATAGCTCTCCTTACATCTTGTGTAAACATGACTGGCTTCTGGCTTTCCGTTTTGAATGGTTTTTTTTGCCCCATATTTCCATAGTATTCCAAAGGGCATCTCTTTTTGAAGCCATATTAGACCCTCAGGCCCTCAAACAGATAAATACACCACCCCAAAGGGGAAGAAACATGGCAGAACCTTCAATATCCTCAAGCATTCCCTCACAAATGGTCCCGAAAACATTTTCAAATGTACAAGGTGCATACATTTGCTGGCCTAGAACCCTAGCAAGAGCACAGCATAACAAATTTTCAATGTCCTAATTTTTTGTGGAGACTTGTCTGTTTACCAAGCGGCTGAGGCCCCTTGGAGAAACATTGGGCCTTGTGCCCTTTATGTGTGTCAGCCACTATCCTAACAGGCCCATTTCTTTGTGCCCTCCTCATCCCTCTCACGAACTCTTGTGTCTAGGAAGCAAATAGCTGAATATCATGGTTTAAATATTTTGCTAATTAATATGTGTAATTTTGAGATAATCTGAATTTTAATTTCCTCACTTGCCTGTAAGATTGGCTAAAGGGGGGGGGAACGTCTGTCTCCTAGTTGCAGCCTGAAGTAGTGCAGTCTGTTTTACCACTTCAAGACTACCATCTTGTCCCCGCCTGTTTCTGCGTTATGTAGAGACTGACGCCTAGATGGTAAAGCTGTGTCTGGGCTGTACACAGAACTAGGAAAGGCTCTTGAAAAAAAAAAAAGGCCCGTGAAGCAAACAGGGTGAGGACCATGCTTCCGGCCTTCCATCTTCCAGAGTCTTTTGGTGGCGGTGGCGGTGGTAGGTGGAAAATGGCACCAAACTGCAATAAGGCACGCAACTGCCGCCACCGTGAGCTTTGTCCCTTACTTTGTCCCTGAGTTCTTGCTTCTACTCCCCAAACCATCAAAACTACCCCGAATTTCACATATGACAACAGGGTGATGGAGTTCTGTGTGAGGTGGTTTTAACATTAGCCCTGCATGATTTAATATCCCCTAGTTAGCATGGAAAACTAGCATGCTGGAAGGAAAAAGAGTAGGCTAGAACCCTTCTCTCTGACATCTGGTTTTCTGTGTATGGGGAGCTGGGAGCTGGTATGAAGGACCATTCAAACATGTGGACCTCCAGCTGCAATCTGAAGTGGAAAAGCCCATGCACGGATTTTCCCTCTCAGCCAGGGAGGGGTGAAGTAGGCCCCAAGCCTCCTCCCAGCTTCTGAATGCTCCTGCTTTTCAAGTACAGAAGGATTATTCTGCTGCTGCATCAGCAAGAACTTTCTAATTTCCTCAGGGAATGGGTAGGACACAAGGAAGGAAGCTCCCCCTCCCTCTCCCACTTGACAAGTACTGTCATATAAAGGGGAACGGGGCGTGGGGGGGGGGAGCGGAGTTGTGGTTTGCACAAGGCCTGTGAGCAAGCGAATTGTTCCTTTCATGTCTCCTAAACCGTACACTTTTACGGGGATGTCCCCAGCCATCGTAAATCTCACCACAAAGAAAGAAACACATCTGCAGGGCAAGACCCAAATAAGAAAAGTTGGTCCAGAGCAGCTTCGTTTCGCCCCCTGCCTTCCGGCTGATGAGAGGTCCTACCTTAGGCTGCATTGTTTTGGGGTCCTGTATAGATTCCCAGTCTTTCCCATTCAGGCTGTAGGCCACTTTAAATTTCTTCACGAAAGCTCGGGCCTCGGCCACACTGATGCTGTCGCCACCTCGGGCCCCTTGGATGATCACGCCTTTCACGTTCTTCGGGACTCCCAGGTCGACCTGCAGCCACTCCTCGCCAGGCTGCGCTTGAGGGATGCGTGGGAACCATCCTGAGCGGCTGCTGACCAGGCGCGCTACGCTGGGGACCCAGTGATACTCCCTGGTAGAGGAAGCAGAGATCTGGGAGTCTGGGATGAGTCCGGAAAGCATACCCAGCATGTTTGAACAGGGCGAATCTGCGTGGAAAAGAGCAGAAACGAAGAGAGAAATTAATATAACACAAAATCGGGTTTACGATGTGGGCACCAGAACAGCACAGGAGGAGTAACATCCCGCTGCGACTAACTGCAAGGCACTGAAATGTCAAAACACTTAAACCAGCTGTGCTTGACTCTATAACAGCCATCACGGGCTGCAGGGCCCCCTCGATGGACGCTCCGAACATCCTCGCTATGGCAGTCTTAATCCAAATGGCTCTCTGCTTACAGCTAACCTGGCCTGCCCTGCCTCCAGTCTCCCAAGTCAGTAGAAAAACATTGCGTCCAGCAACAACGTCCTGGCTGCTCCTGCTCCCGTTCTCATTAAAAGGAAAATACCAGCTACGTCCATTCAAAGGAGAGAGAAACCACAACTGGAGACCCTAATATTAAACCATTTGGAGGAAAGCTCGGCTCGTATGGCCTTTTAATGTGGCAGGAATATACCATTGGAACCACAACTAATGTGGGGGCTGGGGGTAAGGGGAGAAGCAGTCCTGCAAATACTCCAACAAGTCTAAAAAGTGAGTTGTGGCCACGGCTCAGAATTTTCTGGAAACTCTTCAAAACGGGGCTGAGAGCTAAGAAGTGGAGAGCGGCCATCTCCACAAGTCAGAGTACTCAGGCGTCTGACTGCCATGCGAAAAGAAGCAAGTTAGGATGGCTTCGCAACATCACCAGCCCATACCGAAACGGTCCGTGGGGCAGACCTTGTGGGCACATGCATGAACATCATCTGATTCCCCATTTACACATGTGAAAAAACAAAAAATATTTTACTTTCCCCCTGCTATTATGATCACTGACCACTCACTAGAAACTGAAGAGTCAACTGGGTCCTTACGCTGTGAGTTGTCCCTCTCTGTTACAAATCTGCCAACCTCTGAACTGCTGCAAGCATTACCCACCCCATGATTGGAAGGGCACCAGAGATCATCCAGTCCTAGAGAACTTTTACATCACCTCTTTCTTCTCAATGGATTCCATGTATACATTCCGCTGTGAGTCATCAAGGGCAGAGATAGTTATCAGCCCACCTCCCCAACATTTTTATTTTCATTTTTTACAACGTGCATGTTTTAAAACATTTAAGGCACATCTAGTTTGGCTCCCAGACTGATTGTCCTAATAACAATTTTTAACATTGACGTAAGTGCATTGGATTGTTTTAAGTGCTTCTGTAACTATGAGCCCAAACGGCTCCTCCCTCTGCCCTCACTGCCTCGGAGTTCACAGCTGCAGCCCAGCCAGGGCTTTCCAGGTCCCCTGAGTCCCTGCCTCCCTCTTTTTGCACTGCAAGGCCCAGAACTCACCTCCTGACAAGCAGATCCCTCGCTCTATGCACCATGGGCCCAGTGAAGGTCTTATCCTTCAGCCATTCCTTGGTGGACATGGCTTGGGACCACAATACCTGACGGAACACCTCCACCCCCCCATGAACCTACCCGTACACTGCGCTCAACATCTAAGGTCCTCCTCCGAGTGCCTACTCCGAGGGATGCTCAGAGGATGGTAGCAAGGGAGAGGGCCTTTTCAGTGGTGCCTCCCCCCCCCCAATTATGGAATGATCTCCCCAACGAGGCTCACCTGGCGCCAACATTGTTATCTTTTCTCTTTCAAGACTTTTCTCTTCTCCCAGGCAGTTAATGACATATGCGGAGTTTGTTTGTTTTTTAACTGACCCCAGAATAGTTGTTTTAAAAGGATATTGTTGTTTTTAAGCTTTTGGTGGTTTAAAATTTTGTATATTTGTTTTTAACGTTCACCGTTTTTAACTTTTGTAAACCGCCCAGAAAGCTTTGGCTATGGGACGGCATATAAATCTAATAAAATAAATAAATAAATAAATTCCTACCTGGTGTCTCCTTGGGCAGGCAGGCAGGAAAGGCTTGTGTATGACTTCCTGCTCTGCCTGCCAACGTCTCCAGCCCCTAGACCACTATTTCTAGTTGATCTTCTTCCTTGCCTAGAAGAGTGTGTGTGTGTGTGTGTGTGTGTGTGTGTGTGTGTGAGTGAGAGACAGAGAGAGAGAGAGAGAGAGAGAGAGAGAGAGAGAGAGAGAGGCAGGGACCCTGCGTGTCAGCAACCCCCCGTCACTTCCACTCAACTGGGTTTACATCCAAGCTGTGTCAATTGCACAGCACCTGGAAACGGAACAGATTTTTTTGGAAAAAACTTTGTAAGGTGGGTGACTATTATTATCCCTCTATTGCAGACAGCTGGCTGAAATTGAGAGAGAAAAGTAGCTTAAACTACACTATATCAGCTCCCGTCCTGGATGGGGGGGAGGGGGCTTTTCTCCAGAGAAATCTTGGTGGACTGGATGCCGCTTGTGGGCGATGTTCCTGGTCTAAACGGAGGCCTCCCAAACCTATAATTCTACAATCTCTTGACCTAAACTGCCTGGATTTGTCTCAGAACATGGCAGATGTCTCTGGGAAGGACTTTGTCTCCATGTGACAGTGGCTGCCAATGGCTTGAGTCCTACATTCATGAGCAGAGGACATGCTTGGTCGGTGCCTTCTCTTTCTGTCCTAACCTGTTCAACAAAGAACGCACCACTGAAAATGCGCACCTGTGATCCGACAGCCAAAGAGCTCCAGTCGGAGGGCGATTCCACTATGCCAAACTTGGGGCCGGATCCGCACGAACCGAGTCAGCACGGGAGCATGGATTTTGTTCAGAACCACTTCAGAAGCATCAGTGTTAGCCTGGAACACCTGGGAGAGAGGGAGAGGGGGAGAGAGAGAGATTTATCTTTTCCTAATCAAAATCAGAAAGGATGGGAGGAAAGAGGAAAGAGATAAAGACATAAAGGCAACAGTCAAAACGGTGGTGCAGAACAGCAGAGAAGGCAACGGCCTATGGTTGCCAACCTTTCACTTAGGGCCCCAACATCTATGCTTTTCACAACACCCTAATCCACAGACATTTGCAGATGATGATGTTTAACTCCATTTCATGAAGATTCACCAGCTGATTTCATAGAACAGTAGAGTTCTTCGGCTATTGGGCAGTATAGAAATGCAATAAATAAATAAATAAATAAATAGCGTTGGAAGGGGCCTATAAGGCCATCGAGTCCAACCCCCTGCTCAATGCAGGAATCCACCTTAAAGCATCCCTGACAGGTGGTTGTCCAGCTGCCTCTTGAAGGCCTCTAGTGTGGGAGAGACCACAACCTCCCTAGGTAACGGATTCCATTGTCGTACTGCTCTAACAGTCAGGAAGCTTTTCCTGATGTCCAGCTGGAATCTGGCTTCCTGTAACTTGAGCCCATTATTCCGTGTCCTGCGCTCTGGGAGGATCGAGAAGAGATCCTGGCCCTCCTCTGTGTGACAACTTTTCAAGTATTTGAAGAGTGCTCTCATGTCTCTCCTCAATCTCCTCTTCTCCAAGCTAAACATGCCCAGTTCTTTCAGTCTCTCTTCATAGCGCTTTGTTTCCAGACCCCTGATCATCCTCGTTGCCCTCCTCTGAACATGCTCCAGCTTGTTTGCATCCTTCTTGAAGTGTGGTGCCCACACTTCAAGAAGATCTTGAGATCAAGCTGCTGTTAAAGGCAAAGAGTAGTCCACGACATGTGGTTTTGTTTTTTTTCTGGCCATTTGGGACCTTGGCTCTGTCCTACTCTATTAGGACAGCAACTTAAATGCAACCTCAGACAAATCAATGAAATAAAAAGAGCTTCTGTTTTTTGATGGACAAGTCTGAAACACCTTGGCTTAATTCCAAGGAGTGCAAGATGTTCAAAACACTCCTAAAATCTAGATCCCACTTGCCTGAAATAGAGCATGCAAGCAAAAATTAGCAGTATTAGTTGAACTACTGACTTTATGCATTTGTACTTCAGTTTCAATATTTACAAAATGGGCGTAGCAAAGTAGTAATTATTCTCTTTTGTAAATGTTGCCGATGCAGATTCAAATCAGCTCATTATTAAGGGAATATTGCTATCACTGGAATCCATCGGTTTCTGCCACATATGAAGCAATCTTTCCAAAGAGAAGCAGGGCAGTCATTTCATTTCCATGCACAGTCACATGAATACACACACACACAATAAAATAAAAACATTTTTAACAAGACTTCATTTGGCGCAACGTATGTTGCAGTATTATTCAAAGAAACTCCTGTCTTACCAGATGGCCATAATCAATAATTACCATATGGACCAGTTCCCCCCATTCCTTGCACTATTTTAATAGCTTGGGTTAGTGTCAGCATATTTTGTTTCAGGCTTTGTGTTCTATGTAAGGAACAAGAGGGAAGACAAAAAGAAATTCTAGGAAGAAAACTACCACTACCACCCTGGGCCACTCAAGTTTTTGCTTTTGGGACACATTCTCTGCAAGCCAGAATTTGGGGGTGGGGTGGAGGCCCTCGTGATGAAAGCATCGCCTGTTTTTCAATGCCGTTTTCATACGGTTTTCTCTTGCATGGGTTTTGCTAGGTGCAGGAATCTCTGCCAAGTTTACATGTGCTTTTGCATGTATCTCTTCGATGTTGGATTAAATAGAGCTGAGTCTAACTAGCACTGACCATAAAGCAAAAGTTAAACCACTTAATCTTAAGAGTCCTGGGATTCAAGACAAGGCATTGTTTGAAGATCCAACGGCATTTCCCTCATATTCCAGGGGAATCGGCATTAAAGGGATAATACAGATGTTTCCTGGGTTTGAAACAATTAACTTCAGTCATCTTGGGGCAGAAACAGTTTTCCAGGGCCTATGTATCACAAGTGCAGTGTCCTCTCTATGAACTTGCTCTCTGCAAGAATGCATGGGGATAGCCTTTCCTCGGCATGAAGCGTGGGAAGAGAGGTACTGAGGCGCACCACGAGAGATCACAGCATGCAGATACAGGTTTTGTGGGTCTTTGGGAAAAAGGCTATCAGTGGGCCCTCCTAGTCCCATATTTTTCCTAGACATTTAAATGGGAAAACAATGTCCTCAAGAACGTACAAAGCGCCTTCCCTCATCACTGCGTTCCCACATCTCAAAACCATCTGACATTCAGGGAAAAGGTTTCCAGGGCAATGTTTGTTACTCCAAGACAGCTCCTCTCATTTCTCTGTTATAAAAGCCACACCCCACATTCCTGCTGCTAATGTGGGTGGCAAAGCACAGCCACGAGATCATCCTAGCAGAGAGGACAGTGGCAAGGGCCAACAGTGGGCCCCCTTACTGGTGTCTGGGCCCCAGCAAATGTCTGACCCTGACAACTGCTGACACTAGCCAGGCACAGACATGGAACAGAATTATTACAATCGAAGACACCATAGGAGTATAAGAAGATATCACTATTGGACTGGAAAGAGGAGTACAAAATACACCCGCAATTCTTTACCCTGGGTTTGTCAGGGAAGTGGAGCTCTTCTGCACAATATCCTGTTCAAATGAGATTATTATTATTATTATTATTATTATTATTATTATTATTATTATTATTATACTATTATTACATTTTTATTATTATTATTAACAAAACTTAAACGCCTACAGGGAGAATTTATCAGCGCATCTCTCTTGGGAGTCCAGCGCACCCACTCACAGAAACAGTGCTCGTGGGGGCAGAAGAACACGGTGACAACCCACGGCGGCCAATTTTCAGTGCTAACCACCATGCCGCAGCTGGAGCAAGCCCATTTAGTGGTAGGCTCTTGCCTTTAGGACAGTGGAGTCAAGCCACAGCGTCGCGAGGAGGACTTTGCCTGCAAATCTGTGTTGATAATTGGGATTTGGAGTAGATTTAGAGTGGAACAGAAATGCTAATCCAAAGAATATATATCACGCTGGTACCGTTTAGAAACACAGCATGGTTGATGTGTTTTTAATATCCTACTTTATCCCAGCAGATACCACCACAGCCTTTTCCCTTTCCTTTCCTTTGCTCAGCAGACACCAAATACCCTTCTTGTAGCAGGAGGCCTCGAAGCGTCAGTATCTGCTGTGAGTGGCCTTCATGTGTGCCAATATCCAAGCCTGTGTGCGAGTGCGGGGATATCTTTTGACACTGTAGTAAAGCCTGCAGCTTTGTGTCAGCCCACAAAGCTGATCTGCAGCATATCATCTAAGAACCAAAGACAAGAGAGACCCGGCTGGCCTTCGCGCCTGCCCTCCTTCCAATTTCCCTCCTAATCCTACTTTGCTGCTTTCTCAACTTCTGCTTCAATCCCTTCCTTCTCCAAACACACATCTTTTCCTCCTTTCAGCCACCTTCTCCTCTGATTTGTTCCACATGGCGATTGCTCCTTATTTGACTTATTTCCTTAGTTTGCACACTATTTTTTTTTAAAAGCCTCCTTTGCTGCATGAAAGTTATATGGGGTAATTCTTTATCTGAAGTGGTGCAGTGTGCCATTAACTTTGGCAACTCTCATTTCCTCATTTACACCCTTATAAGAGTCGGAGGAAGGGGGCAGTTTTATGAGAGTATCATCTTTTTCAATCCTTTCTGCAAGGCTGATCAACAGCCCTCAGATAAGGGTCTAATTTCAAAGCTGGGGGCGGGGGGAGGGAGTGTTAACAACTTTACTGCTGCATCACAACTTCAGGCTACATTCATTAGATACAGCATGATTCAGCCAGGTGCCTAATTCCAAAAAGATGGGCAAAGACTAAAGGTTTCAGAATTCTTCTTATCCTGGCCTTACCTCCAGAAATTGCAGGATTTAGGTATGTGTAACTTGCAATAAAAATCAAACAGAGAACTCCTAGACACTGTGCCATTTCAAAGGCCAGGGAGCAACCGTTGTTATCCAGGGCTTCACCGTCTCTTGAGCAATAATACTCTCCCTGCTACTCCACAGACAAGAGTGATACAGAGCACAACATCCAAACTGAATTGCTTGCAGTATTTCTTTCAAGGGTTTCAAAAGGCAACAATATGATCTCTTAAATTCTATGCAGCTTCAGTGTCTTTGCTGCTCCTCTTAACAGTGCCTTAGCTAGGAGCGATGGCTACTAAAAAAAAGCCCCTGCAACATTATCTTGATCACGTTCCTTAAGTTCGGTTCCGAAGTGCTCCACATCTCACCCTCCTTGATATTTAGCCTGCCCAACTCAGGATGCGCCCAGGAAGGGAGTTTTCTTCAGGTGTTGGGCATTGTGGATTCAACTCCCCCGAGGGCCTGCCCGGTGCCCATCGCTGCTAGTCCAAATGGCCCACCAGCCAACCTCTGCAGGATAACCCTCACCTTCCAAAATTCCCCCCCCTTTTTTTTTTGCTGAAGGAGCTCTGCCTGCCTTAACTGCTCACCCTATTTGTTGCTGAAGTCCTCCCCAATCACCATCTCCTCACCAAGGGCTTTGCTAGACGGAGGTTTCAGCCCAGGCTGACCCCTGGCTCACCTCTGTGTGTCCAGATGATGCACAGGGGATCCCGGGGTCAGCCCGGGCTGAAACCTCCTTCGGCCCGGGCTAACCGGAACCTCTTTTGGCCCGGTATTACCCGTGGCCTCAGGCTAAACCCAAGACTGCGGCCGTCTGGCTCGTTCCACTGCTTTTCCCGGCTACCGCGCTTACTCACAACTAGCTGGGACAAGCGGTGCAGCCCGGGGGAGGTGTGTAGGGGAAACGAAGCCAGCGGTGGGGGGGGAAGATTGGAGCCCAGGGGAGGTGGGGGGGTTGGAGGCAGGGGGGAAGAGGGCTGGCGGGCGGGCGATGGAGCTGATGGTGGGCGGGGTGACAGAGCTGGCGGGGATGGGGGGGAAACAAAGCCGGCGGGAGAGGGGGGTGCTCATTGCCAGGGTTGGGAGTGGGGAGAAGGGTTGGGTTTTTTTTAAAAAAAAAGGGCCTTACCGAAGCAGGAGCGTTCCTGTATCCGGCCCCTTTAAAAAATAAAAAAATAAAATGGCAGACGCAACGGGGCTTTGCTTTCCCCCGTCGCGTCCACGTCTAGCAAGGCGCAACAGCCAGTGCTACTTGTAGCACGGGGTTGCTGCTTCTCCCGCCCAGATTAGCCGGTAGGTCTAGCAAAGCCCCAATTCTCAAGTCTGCCAACTAGACGTAGGGATGCCAGAGGAATTCAATCTTGTACATATTCCAAAGCAAACTATCCTGATAGGTACCTCCTGGACTAATGTGAAGATTGGAACCCTTCAGATGTCAGACCGCTATGAATTTTTGCAATGCAGTTCTCCAAGACTTGCCTTTAAAAGGAAAAAGCCTCTGTCTTTTTTTCTTTTTTTGCAGATCCAAATAGCTAGAAAGCCTGGCTGCAGCCGCCACCACCTTCAAAATAGGGCTGCAAAAGGCCCTAGGTGTAATATAATGTGGCAAAGCATTGTCCCTCTCATGGGCATTGTACCGAAAAAAACAATGGCTGTCCCAACCAGCCATCATTTGCCCATACAATGTCCCTGAGAGGGATGTCCCATCATTATGTCATGACACTCCCCGGGGCATTTGTGCCCCCCTTTTGAAGCTGCTTGGAACAGCTATTACCCAGGAGCATCGATTACCCAGGCGCATCGATGCGCATCGATGGGCGCATCGATGGGTAATATACCATCGATATTACCCAGGCGCATCGATCTCATGTCTCACTCTATTGGGGAATTTTAAAAAGTATCATAATGCGACCACCGTACCATCTCCAGCCTAACTTATCATTAGGCTGGTATGAAGTGTAACTTGAGTATTATCTGTCTCTGCCTGGTTGGAGTCGGCCTTCCTGAAGGGGAAAATTAATAAATAACAAAAACAAAGCCACCAGCTCCTAATCTAGTGTATTTGGCACCCAAACTTGAGAATCCATAGAGAATCTGATCTTCACAGGCTTACTGCTCAAAGCATTCTGGATATCAGGACTGTTTCAAGTTTCCTCAGACTGGCTCCAAAAATCAAAGCATGTTTGGAAAACTCAAGCTCTGCTTCCTCCTCTTCTGGAACCCTTGCAGTTGATCTATTGCTGAGAGCCCACTACATCCTGCCTCCTAGTTTTTATTGGAACTAAATGCAAACAGGCAGCTTCCCAAGGCACACATCGCATCACCAAGTTACATTACTAAAGGAAAACATGCAGAGTTCAGAATTTCGGTGTTTTCAACATACAGGCATGAAAAGTTTGAACGTCACACAGATGTCCAGATTTGAAATCTTTCATCCCAACCATCCTTTATGCCATGTCAAATACTTAACTGATGGAAAGCTATTTTCCTAAAGTGTTTTGTTGTTTATGCGTTCAGTCGCTTCCGACTCCTCGTGACTTCACAGACCAGCCCACGCCAGAGCTTTCTGTCGGCCGTCGGCCGTTCCTAAAGTGTACACCCATGTAGAGGGAGGCCAGGATGAAACCTTGCCTACCCTTAACTCTGACCATTTGCTGTAGTGGGGCATTCCGGGGTAGACTTCTCTTGAGCCACATGACACTCTCAAGCAGTTAAAGAATGGCTTCTGGAGAACCCAGCCCACGAGCCACGTAATGTGGCCTGACAGGTAGACGACATCTCCATTGTAGCTGCGGTCCCGAGAAGCCAGCAAAACAGGTTTACAGATTTCAGCTGGGTGGGTCACAAGGAGGTAAGAGGAGGTGCGTGGAATAGAGGACTGCCCTCTGCCCTTCCTGATATTCTCAGGGCATCTTGTGATGAAGGGAAGGGAAGGGAAGGGAAGGGAAGGGAAGGGAAGGGAAGGGAAGGGAAGGGAAGGGAAGGGAAGAGAAGAGAAGAGAAGAGAAGAGAAGAGAAGAGAAGAGAAGAGAAGAGAAGAGAAGACCCCCTCAGGGTTGCTGGTTAGGCTTTGGGAGGACGGAAAGCCACATTGCCTGGATGTTGCAAAGAGGGGAAAAAACCTTCTTTCTGGGTGTTAATTCTACATCATGGAAGTGGGAGGGCAAAGTTGAGGGGCAGTGTTTAAGGCTGACATAATATAAAACATGTCAATTTGTTAATAGTTTTTCCATTGATCTGTTTAAACTTCTTCCTTTGCATCGAAAGGAAAGCTGTTTTGACTGAAACTGCCTTGAAGACCCTGTACATACATTTAACATTCTGTTTTTGGCTACCTGACACAGAAATGTCCTGATGATCAATAAAATCTGACCGACATCATTAATTTGCTTTAAAAACACCAAGGGGAGCGTGGAAAATGACGTGGCTGGCTGTTGTGAGTGTATCCTTCCCCCCCCCCCCACACACACACACACGCCAATTCTCCTCAAGTGTAAATCAAACTCATGCTGCTCTTCGTGTTAAAGTGTTCCCTTGTCAGCTCAGCATTTTGGGGGCGGCTGTTTTTTAAGCTGCATTCGTTCCAGCGGCTGTGGGCGCCCTGCCAGCTGCAGCATCAGAAGCGAAGGGAACAGGCGGGGACAGCATTACAGCCCAGAAGCGGTTTATGATCCCCAAGTCCCCTTCAGCCTTATTTGTTTTTTAGCGCTGGTTTTGTCATCAAGAGTTTCTAAGGCCGTTAAAGGGAGAGGGGTGGTATTTGGGGAGAGGGGATGAGAGTTTGGAAGAAATTTCCCGGTATGGATGCGTGCCTCGGCCTGCCTCCCTGGACCCCTTAGACTTAATGCAGGATTATGTTACCCCCATAGAGGCAGAAAACTCTAACAGGATTGGGGCTTCAAGACTTCAGATGGAGAAGCATGAAGGAGAAAAGGAGGGAAGCCCGCAGACATGATCTTTTTGACACAGAGGGCAGAACTTCAAATGGGGAGAAGGGAAATTTCAGGCACACGACGGTTCAGAAGGAAAAACAAAGACGAAATAGGCGTGGACTTAGGACTAATTCCAATATCATATATGGATGGTGATCTGTGCACTTTACACCTCGTGCGAGTGATCTACTTACAGGAGGAGTGAACTCACCCAATACTACAGTGCACTGGCTATGCCCACAACTATCCCTGAGTTGATCTGTAGTATTGCATGGGTCCCCTCCTCTTAGGTGACATGGTCTGTGAGAGCGAGCCACGTGTGTTAAAGGGGTGTCTTGAGTGTAGCATGTGAATCAATCCTTATCCACTAAAATGGACTTTCCCAACCTTGGGTCCCTCCAGATGTTTTGGGCTACGACTCCCATCATGCCCAGCAGCCATGATCAATGGGATAGTGACAGCTGGAGTCCAGCAACATCTGGGGTCCCAAGGTTAGGGAAAGCTGCCCTAGAATTGTGAAAGAGAACTAGTCTCCTACTTTGCAACTAATTTAAGATTATGTTCACATGACCAGTCCCAGATATTTTGGATTACAGCTGTCATCATCCCTGACCATCGGTTGTGTTGGTTGGAGCCGATGGGGGTTGTAATCCAAAATATCGGGAGGGCACGAGGTTGAGGGAGCCTGCTCTACAGGAATAGTTATTTCACTAATCCAATGTGGAGTAGTGACTAGATCAGGCCTGCACCAATGGGGACCCACCAAGTCAAATGCAGTCTACTGGCCATATCGTAGGCTGCCAGGTAGTTAGAAATTCCCAAGTTTTGTAGTCCCAGGCAGACAGCAAAAAGTGGGGAGTTGTTAAGCATGTTGGGGCACCATCCACTTCTACTATGCCCCACTAAATCACAATGTAGAGCAGGGTGTGCATTCCTGGACTAGAGGGCTAGGTTTGGGGAACCTTGGTTCAAATCCCTGCTTGGCTATGAAACTCACAGACGGTCACTATCTCTTGGCCCAACCTACTTTGTAGAATTATTAGGATGACAAAATCCCACTCTGCGCTCTTTGGAGTGACGACAGGATACAAAAGTAATACATTAGCAATTCACAACCACTATTCAGGTGCCTGTCAATATCCCTTCACTGTTCTCCTCTCCAATAGATTTCAAAGCGCACAGAAGACTCATCTTTGCCTCATCTCTTAGAAAGAGCAAAGAAGTGAGGCACAGAGTGAACTAATTTAATCCAAAGCAATTGAAACACCAACATAGCTGCTGGCCTTGGAAATGTCACTTTAGTTCTGTATGCGCCACACAGCCCAATACATTTGCTAAATGCCAAAATGTTAATGCCCACAGAGACGGTTTCAAACCTGCGAAAGAAATATGGTGCACTTCCCATCTCCCCTTGGCCCCCAAATCAAACCCCGACATTTGAGACTGTTTTGGGGTAAACGGGTTTGTTGCATATAAAATGGTAAGTGGCTTACCCACAAGGATGGTTGGGTTGCCCCACTCTCGGACATCCCAGAGATGGAACACTGCATTATGTCAGCCTTCCCCATCCAGGTGCCCTCCAACCTGGTGTTTTTGTTTATTTATTTAAAATGTGTCTTGGCCGCCTTTCAGGGTGGAAGCCCTCCCAAGATGGTTTACAGCAATGTGTTGGACTACAACCAACAAAGTATAGTGGGATTATGGGAATTGTAGTCCAACACATCTGGAGGGAACCAAGTTGGGGAAGGCTGTCTTATGCAATGTCTGTCAGGAAGTTGAACTAGTTCAAGTCTCAACTCTCCGCTGGTTTCCCTCCTGCACCCATGTTCAGCACTTTGGGATGTTCCAGTTCTGGATCTGTGTATCCCTCCCTCCCTCTATGGGTAAAAAGGGTGTCCCATGCATGTCTGTACTAGGTACTAAAACGGGAGATGGGAGAGAGCTGAAGCAGATTGCTTTAGCTCTGGGGGTCCCCTTTCCCAAACTCCAAAGCCAACAGGGACCAAGCATGAGGAGCGCTCAACCAGACGAGAGCTCATGGTTAGACTACAGGGAAACGCGCCCAAGATGGAGCAGAGGAGCAGATCTCCTGAGTGTGGGGAGACTCCTGGCCTTGAACAGAGAGGCTGTCCCCGGATTCATTTCCACAGAGCCAGGAAGCATAGGTGGGCGGGGAGAGATTTCCTCCTCGTTGCCCGCCTCTCTTCTTCCCCCACCCTGTAAAACGTTTTCACCACCTCCCACTTTTTGCAATGTATGCAGGTAAGCCACCCTCCAGGAATGGTGTTTCGAATTTAAATAAGGGTTGCCTATTGCACACATGTGTCTTGGTGAAATAGGCAGCCCTTCGTGCAATAGGCAGCCCTGTAGCCCACTACAGTCCAGGTGTGCAAAGGACTCTCTCCTCTTCCTGTTGCCGTGGAGAAGGAGAAGTTTGGCGAGCTCAACCAGCCCAGGCCAGGTATCTGGTCAGCCATCCCCTTTCCAGCCTCCTCCCCGCGCTTTCTGAAAGACAACACCGCCATCCCCTACTGCTATAAGCTCTTCTTAATCTTGTTTATCCTCCCTCTTCATTCAACGTCTTCCTATTCCCTCGCCTTCGGTGCACTGTATCGACACTGGCGGCAGCCAGGGAATGGGATGTCTGCTCGCCTTTGCAGCCTAAAGAAATGTCCCCTCCCTCAATGCCAGCAACAACTGAGGGTGGGGAGAGGCTTTCTACTTGCAGGATAAAATATTATCTTCCTTCTCCAGCTCTGCTACACGCAGCTTATTCTGCCTCTTTGCCGCTCTCTCTTTCTCTCTCTCTTTCTCTCAATTTCTTTCATGAAGATGTAGATGTTAGCTGACCTGTCACTAGTACCAGTTAAATTTGGCTCAGAGCCCACTTACAGCTTCAGCAGGGAAGGGACTCGCTGCAGGCTCTAGTGGTCACACACACACACACACACACACACACACGTATATGTGCATAAGTGGGATTTGACAGAGTCCTCTTCCATCCTCTTCCCCTTCCCCTGCACTCCATGGCACCAAGTCAAACTGCGGCAGAATTGACAAATCTATTTGGCATGGCATAGTTATTACACTTTGAACTATGCAGAGTGCTGCACTGGTACACCACACACATGCACACCCCAACGCCATCCTGCGTGGAATCTGCGCATGAAATGCTGACGTTTTGGGAGCATCCCCAAGGAAAGCACCCCTGGAGAGAGGAGAAGCTCAGGTATCTTCCTCCAGCGACCATTCAGGCCATTATCACAAGTGGAAATGCTTTTGCATTTTCCTGCATCCGAACTGCAAAGACAAAGTGCCCAGTGGCATAGAATGGGCATTTGGGGTCCCTTCTGCAATCTACCCCACGTTAATAATACATATACGGAATACAATTCTTTGAGTTTATTTATGTATTGATCAGAAAGGTCTATATCCCACTCTCCTACTCTATTTACTGTGCTCAGGACAGCTTACAACAATTTCAAAATCCTGCCTAAGTGAACAAAACAATTAAATATAATCAAAGTAGTCAAAACAGAAACAGGTCAACAGATAAAAGGGATCCAAAACATGAAGGTCCTCAAATGCCTGTTGGATTTTTATTTATGTTTAAAGCCCTGGCGAGGTGGCAGGAAACAAGTAGGGGCAAACCACACCTCCTGTGTTCAGGAATCCCATCAGAGAAGGCCTTCTCCACTGACGTGATATAAAGAAGAGACTCCCCAGGACATTTCAGGGAGCAGTCGGGCTGCTATAGGAGGTCACAGTCCATTCGGTATCCTGGGCCAAGCCATGTAGAGCTTTAAAGACAACCGTCTACACTACGAATTCTACCCGGAAATGAACTGCTGTAAAATGGGTGCAAGAGGCTGCCACAGACAAGCACCCACTAGCCCCCTTGCTGCCACATAATGGACCCTGCAGACCTCATTCCAAGCCAGCACCTTCAGTGTTCAGCCTGCCATGGTCGAGCTACTTTGAGCCTGGCTGCTTAAGCAGGGGATGAAGACAGTGGAGGCTGGTGGCTCCGAGGTGTGTGGGGCAACAGACCCGCTCCGTATTTCAGTCAGAACCAGTCAGAACTCTAAAGGAGCTCTCCAAAACCCGGAGCGGTTCCACTGCCCTACTGACATTGGAGCCACCAGCCTCCAATGGAGCATCTTCCCTATGAGGGAAAGGTTACATCAACTGGGATTGTTTAGCGCAGAAAAAAGGAGGCTCAGGGGAGACATGATAGAGGTGTACAAAATTATGCATGGTGTGGGAGACATTTTTCTCCCTCTCTCAACATACTAGAACCGGGGGACATCCCATGAAGCTGATTGGTGGGAGATTCAGGACAAATAAAAGGAAGAACTTCTTCACACAGTGCATGGAACTCATACCACAAGATGTAGTGATGGCCACCAATTTAGATGGCTTTAAAAGGGGGTTGGATATATTCCTGGAGGAGAAGGCTATCAATGGCTACTAGCCCTGATGGTTGTGTGGTATCTCCAGTATTCAAGGCAGTACGCCTGTGTGCACCAGTTGATGGGGAACATGGGTGGGAGGGTGCTGTTGCACCATGTCCTGCTGTGTTGGTCCCTGGCCTACAGCTGGTTGGCCACTGTGTGAACAGAGTGCTGGACTAGATGTACCCTTGGTCTGATCCATCATCAGGGCACGTCTTAGGTTCTTATGGATGAAGAACAATCAAATCTGCCCAACTGAGGGCAGGTGGCCTTCTGCTTTTCCTCTGCAACCACTCTACAACCCAATCTGGCTCAGAAAACGTGATTCCAGTCAAGCGTCCTCTCTGTGACTGAGAACCCAAATCATACAGGGAAGCCAAGTGCTCAAAGATTCCCGCTTCAGCCTATCTTGTTCAATGCCTGAACGTCAGGGGTGGAGCCAGTAGGGACAGGACACTGGGGGCAGGATCGGAAATGTGCAGCCCTGCACGCCCTCCACATGGACTTTGAACGGGGGGGGGGCATATTCCTGGAGCAATAGTTAACAATGGGTGGCTCCAACTGGGATGGATCAGCTTTAAAAGTCATTGACTTGCTTGCTGCTCCAACCTATTTGCTCCAGATAAGTATTACTAGAACACCATGCCAGATGGGTTAAACAGAAGAAAACCAGATGTGCCGAGAAAGCCTGATCAAAACCCACCTCACATCTCAGTTCGCTGTGAATGGCAAATTTCCTATAAGTGACAATCTCAAGTAATTGATTGCCCTTTCTTCCTGAGCATGTTTTTTAACTGCTCTCCAGATCCGTGAACACTGCAGATATAATCTCACATGAATCACCTCCCTCTGAATCCTGCTGGAAGATGAAACTTGGCTCAGATTCATCGAAAGGGCTGCTGGTGAGAGCTCTGAGTAGCCTTCTGTCTTTCTTAGGTGATCTGGGATGGGAAATGTTGGGGTATGCGAAGATAAAACAAAGGCCGTTAGGCTCAGTGGGTGGGGATTAAAGGAAGCTACAAAGGCCAAAGGCCTATGCAGGTGTTACGGAATTGTAAGCACGGAAAGGATACAGGGATGCATGTGCCAGCCCTCCACCCCACGACCTTCCCGTGTTGATCAGGAAGAGAGACCATAATCGCATCTGGGTGAACGCGGTTACGGTCCTCCATACGACTGGGAACACTGCACAGCCTCATGGAGCACTGTAACCCTGTTGTTTCAGCTGGACGTGGTTACAGCCTCTCTTCAATTAAACCTGCAACGGTCAGGAGGGGAGGAGGAGGCGTGCACATTCCTGCATCCCCTCCACATCTCCTAACACCTGCAGAAGGGGCTCAAACCCAACTCACGGCCACCTGAACATGTTGAGTTATTTTAAACTCCCAAACTGAGGGATCAAAAGGAATCAAAGCAACCAATGAAAAACAGGACTGGTTGCCAGGGTGTTTCCGAGCCCAAATCAAAGTGCTGGTTTTAGCCTTTAACGCCTTTAAACGGTTTGGGTCCAAGTTCCTCGAAGGAACACTGTCTGCCTTACCAGCCGGCCTGCATTCTAGAGGCCATCAGCAGAAGCCCTTCTCACCTGCCTGCCACCAAGGGCAGTTCAGCTGGTGAGCACAAGGGAGAGGAGGCCTTTACAGTGGTGGCTCTGCACGGCTTTGGCAGGCCCCCTTCTTTTCAGCTCAGGAAAGCTCTGATGACCTACCTGTTTTCACCGGCTTTCCCATAATCTGTGGGATGCAGGTTTTATTGGGGTTGTCTGCTTTTATAGTATTTTTTTTAATAAAATTCCCCCCCTGCATTCTATTTGTTTTTGCGTACTTTTGTACTGTTATCATCTTGTAGGGCACCTTGAGAGGATTTAACTATTACGGGTGGCCTAAAAATAATTTATAATAAATAAATAAAAATCATAAGGGTAGGCCAGAAGCCGCTGAAAGGCAGAGGCAAGGCAGTACTGAAAACACGAGCGCAGGCATCAACTGGAACTTGGGGGGCGGGGAAGGGGGTCACCCTTCTTCAAGCAACACCTGGGCCTTCGTAGAGAGGCTGGCCCCTCACCTTGAGAGCTACACTGTGCTTCCTCTTCCTTGCCTGTGCTGCCATTTTATCTAAATCTCCAGCTGCGGCAGGAACAGCACTTCTTGGAGATTCTAACCTATTTCCTCGTGGGGAAGGAATGGAAATGATAGACCTCCTCCCTCTGGTAGTCAGGGAAAAACTTCCCACCCACATCCCTAACTCTTGATACAAACCGGGGTGGGGTTGGAATGTTTTGCTGCTTCCCTTAGCGATGCCAGGCATGGCGGGTGGGAGCAAGAGAAGAGGCACCTCAAAATCCCCAAGCGATTGCCCGTGTCTTCTCCCGGGAGACCTGGCAAGAGAGACAAAGCTTACCCTCCCAACCCACCCCTGATGAACAGCCCTCGCCTTATTCAGGGCTGGCTTCAAAAACTTTCCTCCCCCCTTGACTTCAGGTGGTTCACGGAGACAAGCATTTCTGTTTGACGGTATTCTGCAGCAGAGCACGGAGGGTCAGTTCAGAAGAAAAGCGCCCATGATTGACGGCTCTGAACCTTCCCAGGAGCCGCTACAGCTTTATTATACACAGCTGCGCTCCGTACTGAACGCACACACACCTGCCCAGAGCCCAGAACAAGTGCCTCCCCCCGCCCCCACTGAGCACACACTAGGCATTCAGAGGTGGAGGGATCAGCAAGGGTCAACACAGCCATATTTATAGGCGCAAGCACAGCGCGCTCGATGCATCACTGCCAGCCACTGCTGCGGCTACACATCCCCTATCCCTGACAAACCGAATTGCTCCTCATTATTTATCGCTGGGCTTTATTCTCTAGGACATCCTGATCCCCTCTCAGGATTTGTGCCCTTTCATTTTCCAGGCCTCAATAACTCCTGAACTGCCGTTTCGTGTGGTTTTGTGATTGTTAACCCAGCATGTGGACGAGGCTCAGGCCATAAATGCTCAATGAAATCTTGCATGGCCAAAAACACGGGCTGTGAAAGCATTTTCTCCTTCATTTGCAGTCAAAAGACGTGCCGCAGACTCTCTCCCTCCACTGAGCAAAGCAGAACGGCAGCCAGGTTTTCCAAGGAACGCTGCTTCCTCATCCCTCAAGAAGTAAGAAGGATTACTTGGGGGGGAGGGTTACACGCCGTGTCTTGCATCTTGGCGGTGAACCAAAAAGCACCAAAAAATCTTTATGGACTCCTGTTCATTTTAAAACTTCCATTCCCCCATCAATAGAACCGTTTGCCATCTGGAATTATATGGGGAGGGAGGTGAAAAGCACTTACTTTGTGGTTTTTGCCATGGCGGTACATCATCCAGTCCTCGCCGTTTGTGCTGACCTCCAGTTTGTATGACCGAACGTAGTACCCGTTCTGCGTTTCTTTGGAGATGGCTCCCTGCGTAGCAATGGCCGTCAGCACGGTCAGAAAGCGAAGATCCACCTACCGGAGGGGGCGGGGTGGGGGGGCAGACCAGGATGAAAGAAGAATGGCAAGAGAGTTACAAGATCAGCAATAAAATGGATCTTCCTGTTGCTTGGAACATTTTAGGTACATTCAGATAACAATGTTCTCGAAGCAGCTCCAGCAGCTGTCAAACTGGGCAGGACTGCATACGACGATGGTGAGAGAACTAGAAAGCCATTGACACAGGACTTGCCATGAGTGTGTCGTTCTAACATGGGCCACTTTGGCCTCCCGTCTGAACCGCAGTGGATCTCAGAGAGACACCAGCAGTGTACAATAGTGGTGAGTTGTGCTAAGGGGATTCCGCAGGACTCACCGCGCTGGGCTGCAGCTGCTTCCAGGAGGGTAGGTCTTAAAGCAGACCTGAGGATCGGTTGCTCAGCTGGTATAAATTAGCATGACAGTATTTCATTTTCAGCAGATCGCTGCGACGCAGCTGTAGCTTTTGCCACTGGCCATGT
Organism: Elgaria multicarinata webbii; assembly: GCF_023053635.1. Lineage (NCBI taxonomy): Eukaryota > Metazoa > Chordata > Lepidosauria > Squamata > Anguidae > Elgaria > Elgaria multicarinata. The sequence continues at coordinate 23,167,837 of NC_086172.1, forward strand.
TTAGGGTTGCCTATTCTGTCTAAGCTCTGTTCCAGTATAAGAACTTAATAGGATCAATTTTCAGACCAGCTGAGTTAACATTCCTAGATGTGGCAGCATGTGAGCCATAGAAGGAAATGTTTTCAGCTTGCCTGGTTTAGTTGCAGTTTTCACAATTGAGGGAGAGCCGCACATTTTGGAACTGCCCACCCCATCTCCCTGTCTCTCTTTGCCGCATCGGATTGGACTGTGAACATTTGTGGGATAAAATCCTCCCAATGCTTTTCACAAAATCCTGAGCAAAACTAGGTTCCAGGCTTACTTGGAAGCTGTAATACAATAAATAAATAAATAAATGACTATTTTGCACTGCAATGGAAGTAATTTGAGTTTAAGCAGGCTGTGTGACCCTTTACCAGTAACTAATCATATAGAGTACCGCACACGCACGCACACGCACACACACTGCAATGTTTTGCTAAGTCTATATCAAGCAAATGCTGGCATACTTCAGTAGTGAAAGAAAGCTTTTTCTGAGTCAGGGGAAGGAGAAACCCCAATCCTGAGCTGAGCAGAGGACTTTGAAACTTTGGCCCTGACTTTATTACAGTTGAATAAAACCAAAGCTCAAGCAACAGAATCTTCACCAAAACCAAGATCTTGCCTCATTTGCGGTGGAACTGAGGTCAATCTATGTTGGGGGAGGGAGGGAGGGGGGGGGTCTTTTTCACACATAAGATTAAGTCGTGATGTCCAGTCCACACTTTTCAGAAATTTCTTAGTGATGTAGATTATGAAAGGTCACAGGCCTGCCGGCCTGGTAATTCTGCTATGAAGAATTGGACATCTGCTGCAGGCAATGACCTTTCAGAACTTCCAGTGTCTGCCGTTCAGCACTTGCCTTCCCACAGTGCTCCATCCAATCCATAATTATTTGCTGCCCTGAATTGGTTCTGTGTAGGCCTTGCTGAAGCCTTTCCGTCGTAGATTCCTGCTGGAGTTCCCAGCTGCTGGTATGCATTGCAGTCCCCCAGCAGAATAAATATTATTCTAGCTGTACTTGCCAAACACACGCAAGAGAGTCCCGCTCGTTTAGATCACCCCAGAGTCAACAGGGCTCGTAAGTGGCCACAAGCTCTCCCTCTTAGCCCTCTGGAAAGCCTATCAAGGTTCAGGGGGCAGCAGGTCAAGCCAAGTCTTCTACAGGAATGTTAATGGCCCAGCAGTGTGGCCTTCAGTTCATGAAGACAGAGTCACAGGGCCTTTGCCAAACAGCAGTTCAAGCCTCTCCTGCTGCTTCCCAGCATGCAACAAGAGCAACAGAAGATGCCACAAGCCTCGCATTCTGGGGTCAATTTAACAGCATGATAATCGGTTTGGTTCAAGGGTAAAAAAGTTGTGTGCATTGCGGGTAAGGGGTGTGTGTGTCAGGGAACCTGACGGGCTGAAGGGAAGTAGCTGTTCCCTGCCAAGACAAACTCTCTGTCTAAACAAAGATGCTTGTTCCCCACATATCATCCAGCCAAGGCTGCTTCCATGGACCCCTGGCGTGCCTGCCCATGCCAAGCAACGCTTCTGATAGAGGAGAATGTTAGCCGGCAGGCCACGTCTTGACAAAATTGACTTAAACATCACAGCTGACAACACAACTGTTGCCACGCCTCACATTCATTTATGGCTTCACTCCCAGGGCTTTGCTAGACCTACCTTGGAATCCGTGCAGGAGGAGGAGCAAGTCCGTGCTACAAGTAGTGCGGGCCGTCACCCCTGTCTACACATAAGATGCGACGGGCTGCAGGAAGGATCTGCCGCGTCCACCATTTTTTTTTAGTTTTAAAGGGCCATGTGCGCAGGAGCGCACCAACAATAAAGGTAAGGGTTTTTTTTTTTAAAAAAAAGGGTTCCTCGCTCCCCTCTGGCTCCACTGTCCCCCCGCTCTGGCTCCGTTTCCCCCCATCTCCTCCTGGCTCCGTTCCCCCCCCCGCCCGTGATCTCCGATTCCCTCCATCCCCCCCAGCTCCGTTTTCCCCCCCATCCCCCCCCCGGCTCCGATTCCCCCCCATCTCCCCACCCTGCCCTGATGGCCGCCGCTTTTCCTGGCTACTTGCGAATAAATGCAGTATCGGTCGACATGCCCAAGACCACGAGAAATACCAGGCCACAAGCGGTGCCGGTTATTCCGGGGCCAGGGAGGTTTGACCCCTGCCTGAGGCCGGGATCCCCTGTGCGTCATCTGGACGCACAGGACGAGCCCGGACCTCGCACTGGGCTAACCCCTCGTCTAGCTAAGGCCCCAGTCTTTCAAAATTGTGATGGCATCTGTCCTTGGTTGCTGGGTGCTAACACACTCAAAGCTGAAAATACCTGCAGGAATTCCTTGTTGTTATCCACATTAGGAGTCCATCCATTGTCATCGCTATTGAGTCGGCTCTGCTGGGGGGTCCACCTGCCATCAGAGTAAGTCGAGGAGGCAGAGATCTGCTCGTTGGAGATGCGGCCAGATTCCATCCCCAGCGGGCTGTTGCACTGGAAATCTAGAGCAGGTAGAAGCGAAACGGAAGATGAATCCCTCTATCGAGCCTGCGTGGCCCCGGCCCCACTGTGACTAAAAGCACTGCCACTAATTCCCTCCCAACATCCTATCAAGTAAAAGCATTTGTGGCTGCAAAACGGAGCACCGGATTGTCTCTATGCATCTGTGAAAAGCTAATAAAAAGCTAATGTTCGGAAACAGGCATGAAGGAGCTCCCACGTGGAGCTTTATCGCATGTGTCATGAAGTGTGGCAGCCACTGCAGAGGCAAAACTTTCTTGGTCCGACCATTTCCTGCAAAGAACCAGAAAATCTAGAGTCCTGCATTAGGTTCCTGGCAGGAAGAGCTTTAGGCTGAAATAGGCTGGCATTCTGGCCCCGCCCCTTTTGCCTTTGGCTCCACCCACCACTGGATCCCAAGAGCTTCTCTGAAATTGAAGCCAGCCTTGGGCGGAAAAGAGCTTCAACACCCCTTGCTTAGAGGACGCTGAGCAAATGGCGTGGCACACGCCGGCCTGGTCTCCCAGCCCTCTCTCGCCATCATTCCCACCCCAAAGCATCTGCTGCCTGAGGGGCAGCTGCCTTCTCAGCCCACATCCAGCCCCACTCCTCAACTACTGAAAGCTCCTTGGCTTCCTCTGATTTCTAAGCATGCTATAGAAGCTGTGAAGGAAGAAACAGGTCTCATGGCCCACACACGAGGAAGAGACAACTGGAAACAAAGCCCTATGAAGAGAGATGGAAACAATTGGGCATGTTTAGCCTGGAGAAAAGAAGATTGAGGAGAGACATGAGAGCACTCTTCAAATACTCGAAAGGTTGTCACACAGAGGAGGGCCAGGATCTCCTCTCAATCCTCCCAGAGTGCAGGACACGGAATAACGGGCTCAAGTGACAGGAAGCCAGATTCCAGCTGGACATCAGGAAAAACTTCCTGACTGTTAGAGCAGTATGGCAATGGAACCAGCTACCTAGGGAGGTTGTGGTCTCTCCCACACTAGAGGCATTCAAGAGGCAGCTGGACAACCATCTGTCAGGGTTGCTTTAAGGTGGATTCCTGCATTGAGCAGGGGGTTGGACTCGATGGCCTTATAGGCCCCTTCCAAATCTACTATTCTATGATTCTATGGTTATTTATTTATTTATTTATTTACTTATTACATTTTTATACCGCCCAATAACTGAAGCTCTCTGGGCGGTTCACAAAAATTAAAACCATAACAAAACAACCAACAGGTTAAAAACACAAATACAAAATACAATATAAAAAGCACAACCAGGAGAAAACCAAGTTCCAAGTGTTCAGATTTCTGAATTCTTGACATGGTTTTAAGTGCCTTCCTTCCTTCCTCTTAAACAACACACAGCTCAGACTCATTTCAATTCTAAAAAACCTTGAATTTGAAAGATGGGAGGGGGGAAACTGAATTAAAATGTTTGCAAGATTTTGGAACTCTAATTTCGGTTTAGAGTTTCTAGAGCAATTTCAAAAGGTTGGACGGTCGTGGTGCAATAATGGTGACCAAACCTCAGAATATAAAATTAAACATAACAAATATCTGGACAGGCAAATCTGAGTTCTGTCATGAGATCCAAATGGCAACACTCAATTATCAACATAAAAATAATTTAAATATTGATTTCCCCACTGGGTGCTGCCGTTGCATTCGGAGATGGGGAATTCAGAAGTCACCCAAACACAGCTCCGTGTCTGTTCTGTTTCATTCCTCCAATGCAGAATCTGGAATTGGAGAAGTATTCATGGAGAACACTCGGACTAAACAACACGCCAACTTACTCTCTGGCACCTCCTGATGAACCAAATAATAGCGAGCAGAGAAGCCATCTTTAGCCACCGCCAAATCAGTGTGGAATGTGAGCGATAAGATGCCAGTCGTTGAACGGATCTCTGAAGGGGTTTTCGTGCCACAGTACCTGCCAATCAAGGGGCCAACTACAACAGAAACAAGAAAAACACAGCTTACCTTTCAGTTAGACAAACTCACTGACAACTTGCTTGCTTGGCAAGGAAAGTCCTTAGGGGTAGACTGCCAAGCATAAGACATCCATACACGGAGCCAACCAGATGAAAACGAAACACGAGAGGTGGGAAATCTCTCACATGTATTGTACTACGAATCTGTAAGAGCTCTTCCTTGCAAGGGTGGATCCTCTTAAACAGATGCTTAAGCTCAAAATGTCTGTCTGCAGCTGGCTTTGCACAGAGTACTACAAAGGCTTTTTCTACCCTCAATTGCCTGGCCTTGAATGACTTTAGCTCCAATCCTGTCTAACATACTTGGGAGTAATTCCCATTTAACTCAGTTGGACTTACTTCAGAGTAGAAAGGGTTAGAAAATTGAAAGGGGTACTGTGATTGCACCATAAAGAACCCACTTTTGTAAAGCTCTTCTGCCTGGTCACCGTGGAGATTCACAGTAAGCAATCTGGCATATGTGCTGTCGAAAAGCCTAACTTGCAGCTATTTATAATTCTAATGCATCCATTGTTTCACTGGAATGCAAAATTGCGATAGATGGATTAATGGATAACATTTCTAAATCACTCTTCTACAAAACTTGTACTCAAGCTGACATACAAAGCCTTCCTGTATACAACCAATATAGAATAAATGTTTATTCTGTACTTTCTGGTTAAGGGGCTCTCTGAAATCAGAGTACAGAGATAGCCTGGCGCCAGTTATCCATGCTCTGGTAACGTCCTGGTTGGATTACCGCAATGAGTTGTATGTGGAGCTTCCATTGGAGATGATTCAGAAACTTCAGTTAGATCAAAATACATCTGCTAGATTACTAACAGGGATTGGCCTGATATGATCATGTGATACCAGTGCTTTGTCAGCTCCACTGGCTTCCAGTTAATTTCCAAGCCCAATTCAAAGTGTTAGTGTTGACCATTAAAGCCCTAAGCAGATTGGGACCAGAGTATCTAAATGCACATCTCCTGCATGTATCTGCTCGGACCCTTGGGTCATCTTCAGAGGTCTTCCTCCAGGTGCCCCTGCCAAAGTAAGCTAGGCAGGTGGCTACAAGAGAGAGGACCTTCTCAGTGGTGGCACCTCACTTATGGAATAAACTCTCCAAAGAGATTGGCCTGCCCTGCCACTATTTTGGTATGTTTTGGGCACTAGGCAAAGACCTTCCTTTTCTCTCAGTCATTTTAGAGATCTAGTTCTAGATTATTATAGATGTTCTATTGATTCCTGTGCTGTTTATTGTTTTGCATTATACTATATTTTATTCTTTTAAATATTTGTATTGTATTTTATATTTTAAACTGTTTTATGGCATTTTAGCCTTTTTCCTGTGTGTAATCCACCCAGATTACATTAGTTATTGGGCTGATTAGAGATATAATAAATACATTCAGTGTTTCCAGGGTTCCACTTTCTGATCTCCATGATAAAAATCAGGTTATCTGAAGGACTAACGTGTTTTTACATCACCTAAAGTTACACTGAACTAGGAAGGGTGCAATGCCAGCACAAGAAATAGCGAAGAGAACTCCATCACTGTTCAATTTAACTTCTGGCTTCTGCTAAGGACAAGGCAACAATATATGAGATTGGATAGAGCCGCAGAGTGTTTGCAATTTATGACCTTTATGGAATTCTCCAGACTCAAAATTGATGCTGTTAGCTTGACAATAGCCAGACACGCAAGAAAGCATTGGCGATACATCACTTTAATCCTTACCTTGAGGAATACCATCCCAGATGTCCAGCCAATCATATTTGCAATCTCCCTCCCCAACTTGCAAGGGGTCATGCTCGAGGTCAAAGGTTAAAAACTGAAGGATGATCTCCATCTTTGGCTTGGCCATGATAGTGAAAGCACAGTCCAAATTATGAGGATACTTATCGGGAAATCCCGGGGATTCGATGGTGCCATTCGAACTGGTGAAGTTTCTAGAACAATCTTCAGAGCCTGCAACAAGAGGCAAGGGAACCAAGACAGGACATTAACATAATACATCGTCAGCCACCTCACTAACAGTAGCCAGGCTGAGAGGCATAATTCACAATTGTTTTTTAAAGCACTTAAATCCCTCGTGCGGAAAATTGCTACAGCCTTGCAAAAGTATTAATTATTAATATTACTGTCCCCATTTTATTTTCCATCAGAGTGGCAATTAGCAACGCAGCCTCACTGCAGTGACACCTGAAGTCTGGCCTCTTAAGCACTGAAAAACGGCACGTGAATAGGGCACAACTTCCACAATGGCTGCGTTAAAAATGCTTTGGGTGGGAAGGGGCTGCACGCAGGAGGGATTCTGTTGCAAGGAGAAACAGAGCTGCCTTTCTCATTCATCCATGTTAACCATCGCGCCAGAAATGCAAGTTATTTCTATCCTTAAGGAACGCCTTTCTGACTGCCAGCAGCGCAGACAATATTACCACTTATTTACTGATGACCCCAACACTGGCCTCCATTGTGCCACAGCCGGCTAAGTGCCTTCTATTTCTTGCCGCCCCAAGGTGCCTTGAGGGAGAAGGAGGTTGCATTCTGTTCAGGCTGTGACTGCATTAAAACTATGGCTCTGTAGGGACCAGACAATTAACAATGGAATTCTCTAGGCTACGGGTCACTGGGAGGGTGGGGAGCGGGACAGAGAATGTTACGAGACCCTGTGGTCCCATGGCTGTAGCCGAGGATTAACTTTCCGCCTTTTGTTTTATTATGGAGAAGTCGCTCAGAAGATGCACAATTCTAGTCCTGAGCAATTCCTAACGCTTTGCTAACAACAAACACAACAAAACTTGCATGGATGTTTGTACTCTTCAAAAAGAAAGAAAGAAAGAAAGAAAGAAAGAAAGAAAGAAAGAAAGAAAGATCACCCCCTCCTTTAAGAGAGATGAAACATTAACAATGATGTTATACTAACGGATATGGAAATGTATTTAATCAGATGACTTCCAAAACGAGTGGGACTTAATTGGATCGGCTGGCAACGATGTGGACTCTGATTGACAAGCTCAGATATCGGCATCTGAAAACAAACCACTAAATTTGCTAACACAACAAAGTTGGCTTCTTCCCATCTTCCTTTTATTTGAAGAGAGTTAACAAAGGACACTGGACCGAAAATCCCTGCATGGCCTGCATATACTTTGAATGCGCAATTCAGAGATATCATGAAACACAGAGCATTGTACGCCATATTATATTCGCTATACACCATATTGTATTCTCGTACGTTTTGTCATTTCAGGGTATTGTAATCCAGAGTAATATGGGTGAGGGGAGCTCTGGGAAGGCAACGAATATTCCAAGCAATATCAGAATGATCCACTAATAAATTACCTGATGGCCTTGTGCATTTGCATTTCTCGTATTTCTCCCTAGGAGTCGATACCCTTAATATTCAAAATGGCAGCAGGAAGGCTTCGTTAACAGTTGGAAGTCATGATTGCAAAGAACATGACATCCACCACCTCCAGTCCCACAAAAGGTTACGCCTGACAATCTTAAGTGGGGAGGAAGTGGCAGAAGAGACTCAGCAGAGGCTTCCGTTGCCTCCTGCCGATCAACCAAAGAAACAGGTTAGCAAACAGAATAAAGAAGTCCAGAAGTAGTTTGAGACCAAACGGCCCAGAGGACAGAATGAAGGCACATGACATGTTTCTATTGCTAAGCAGGTCTGGCCCAGTAAAGTGGGACGCTGCAGGGGAACCGTTCACAAGCTGCTCTTAGAGGGGAATAGCGGGACCCAAATGCAATAAATAAATAGCTTAAAATAGCTAAGAATTATGTCTGTTATACCTAAAGAAAGGCGGTTGCTAGCTGTCTGCTTGTCTTCCGAGTCAGTTCACAGTTAGTTTGCCCTATATATAATTAGCCACACACCTCCCCTGCAAACAGCAAGGAGAAATATTGGTGTGAGGGCTGTCACCCAGTTAAAGACATCGTACGGCACAATCCTATGCATCTCTAAACAGAGAAAAAAGTTCTACAACTCTCAGCATCCCCCAGCCAACATGGCTTGCTAGGGAATGCTGGGAGTTGTAGAGGCTTGTTTTCTGTCTAAACAGGCATAGGATGGTGCCCGCAGTTGATTTATCACAGGAGTTTTAATTAGATATTGGTTAAATCTGCACATATGTGCATATCAAAACGCAACACCTCCTTTTTTTTTAGGTGATACACACCTATGTCACCATAGGCACTATCCTGAAGAGCTATTCCCTTATCTGCGTGTCAGGGAAAGTAAAACTCCTCTTACCAGGTAAGGCAGAGTTCCTGCGGGGTGGTGTGTGTGTGTGTGTGTGTGTGCAAAAACTTACATTAAAAAAGATGTCATGGTTTCAAAAAACAGCAGGACCTGGTACTGAAAGTATCAGGGACACCTTTCTTTTTAACTGATCAAATGTTTTTTAAGCAATTAAACTAACCAATTAATAGACTAAACATTGCAATTGTAATTAGCATGAAATAAGGGTGAATGGAGCCTTCAGCAGTTCCACAACCATATAGGACATCGGAAGCTGCCTTATACTGAATCAGACCACTGGTCCATCTAGCCCAGTATTGTTGACACTGACTGGCAGCGGCTCTCCAGGGTTTCATGGCAGTTTTTTTTATTATTATTTATTTATTTATTTATTACATTTCTATACCGCCCAATAGCTGGAGCTCTCTGGGCAGTTTTTCCAGCCCTACCTGGAGATGCCAGGGGCAGGGCTGGTGCCAGACTATTTTGTTCCCTAGGCAAGGTGAGCTACTTTCACCACCATCCCAAAAAATGCCAACTTTGATTTTTAAGAACATATATTTCCTGGAAAAAATAAGAAGCACAAAACTTGAAACTGCTAAATTTATTTTAAAGTGCAAGAAATACATCGTGCCAATTATAGCAAACAAATCGGAAAGGAACACCTATGGGTCTAAAATGCATTATTTAATAGGAATATCACCTCCAAATCATCCCCCCCAACTCACACGCACGCGCGCACACACACACACTCAGCATCACTCACTCCAAACAAACACACGCATGAATACATGCATTCACTCAAAGGCCCCATGCACCCTATTCACCCATACATTCTCTCTTTCTCTCTCTCTCTCTCTCTCTCTCTCTTCTGGGCACGTTCCGGAAGTCCAAACGTGGAGCCGCCCCACCCCCACCCCAGCGTCCCTGGCTTCACTTCGGCTGGGCGGGCGCGGGGCGCCATCTCGCCCGCCCAGGCCCAGCTGAATCCTCGGGCCTGGCCGGCTCACAGCCAACACGCGCGAGTGCTGCACTGTGCCCGGCGCCCCTCTTAGCTTGGCGCTCTAGGCGGCCGCCTGAGTGGCCTCTATGGTAGCACCGGCCCTGGCTGGGCTTGAACCTGGGGCCTTCAGCATGCAAAGCAGATGCTCTACCACTGAGCTACTCTCTCAAGTGAAGTATTGAAGCACTGCCTCTCCTCTCCCCACGATCATGGGAATAGCTTTGGCCTGTTTACAACTCAGTCCATCCCGGCATTTGCCCATCCATGCATTCTGCCACATTTCAAGGAGGTGGATGCAGCTGCTTACATGCACAGGGAAAACTACATATGAACTGGCCCCATAGAACAGGGGTGGACAGAAAGTAGGTCTCTTGATGTTTGGAATTTCAACTCCCAGCATCCCACGCAGGGCCTTCAGACAGCTAAAATCCAAAACCTCTGAAGACCTTACTTTCTGCCCACCTGCTAAAGAACAAAGATGCTTGAAGTCTGGCATGGTAAAGCTTCCCCACGTCACAAGAGATTATTGTTTATGCCTTTTCGAATGTATCTACAAGTCAAATCACTTCTTGTTACTATTGAAATCATTTATTAGTGCCGTTCAAAGTGGGGAACAGCAACAAACAGAAACCAGCAAACAAACAAAAATAACAGCAGCAGCAAGAACAAACAAAAGTAGCCTAATGAACCAAAGTTCAAACAAAAGATATGTGTTTTACGCCCCCTTCCAGAAGGCTAATACATTTTGCTGGGGTGACCATATGAAAAGGAGGACGGGGCTCCTGTATCTTTAACAGTTGCATAGAAAAGGGAATTTCAGCTGGTGTCATTTGTATATATGGAGAACCTGGTGAAATTCTCTCTTCATCACCACAGTTAAAGCTGCACGAGCTATACTAGAGTGACCAGATTTAAAAGAGGGCAGGGCACCTGCAGCTTTAACTGTTGTGATGAAGAGGGAATTTCACCAGGTTCCCCATATATACAAATGACCCCTGCTGAAATTTCCTTTTCAATACAACTGTTAAAGATACAGGAGCCCTGTCCTTTTCATATGGTCACCCTACATTTTGCACCCCCTTCCAGAAGGGTAATAAAGGGGAACTCTTACTCAATTGAAATATTGAAGCCTGAAAGTTATGAATGCACACATTCACGTGGCAAGATTCTATCTGTTCAAAGAAGGGGGTGGAGCCTGCAGAGAAAATGAAGCTGATTGAAAGGTTTTAGCTACTACAGCATCCTGGTTGTCAAAAAATCTCCCAAACTCTAAACACAAAAAATCTCCCAAACTCTAAACACATTTGAAAACATCACATTTTTCAGTCCTTATCTTCCTATCCCATCAGTCCTTGAACTTGGCTCCAGAGGCCATTTCCATACATCAATAGTGTATTGTGTCCATCTTGAGCCAGGGAGAAACACATGATCCCCAAATCAGAAAATATCATATGCAAGCTGACTTTAGGCTGCATTCGGACATAATGATAAACTATGGTTTATTGTTAGGTGAATGAACCTAACATTCGCACTCCCTCTCCCCTTTCTTCATCCTGCTCAGCCAGAAAGAGATGATCAAAAGATTTTGCTTCCATTTTTATCTAACCACAGTTTAGTGTTATGTCTGTACCTAGGTAAACTGTGGTTAGTCTTAACTATATTTTACTGAAACAAGCCAACTTCAAAATTTAGTTTATGAACCTGGGTTTTCAATAAACCATAGTTAAGATTATAGGATTTGGATGAAATGCTAACTACGGTTAATTGAAAATTAAAGCAAAAGCTTCCGATCTTCTCCTTGCAAACCCACTGGAGAGGAGGGAAGGGGGAGTACAGGGGCAGAAGCTTGGCCAGGCTTTTTCATGTAACGAGAAACCATAATTTATCGTTATGTTTATGATGGTTTATTGTTCATTGTTATGTCCAAAGTCAGTTATACTCAGAAAGTGTTGACTGAAAGCAGCTTACTTTTAGCACAGTTTGAGATCTTTGACATATGCATTATGGGTAATAGTCACTCCCATGTTGTTAGAATAAAACAAATGATGGCCCCAGGCCCTAGGCCCCATGCACATTCTTTAAAATTCAGATCTGGAAGTCTCATGTCAATCCCTCTCCTATCCCTGTACATGAGGGGCAGAAAAGATTATTCAAATTTGTGTGAGATCTCCTATGTATTTATGATCAACCAAATATGGATGGGCCATAGATCTATGTCAAAACCTCCCAAACTGTGCATGTGCACCTCTTCATTTACTCTCCTATCCTTCATCAAGGTTTCTGGGACATTGTTTGCCTCCCCAACACCACCACGGTTTTGTGGGGGGGGGGGGCTGCTTTCTCCATGGCATTTGTTTCATGTTCTCATGGTGACGTAATTTTTGTGTGTTTCCATCCAAGATGCCAGCAATGGAATGTGGGCAGGCGGCTGGGTCTTGTGACCAAGAGCCCCCACTATCTTTGGGCAAGACACAGCCAGGCCTCTCCGTGAGCACACAAAAACACTGTCTCACCCACGCCTGCAGGCACAAAACAAGACTATTTTCATTTCTCAAGAATTCTCATCCCCACACACACCAATCTGACAAATATTTAGACAGAGCCAATTTAAAAAGGCCTCTGATTAGCTTTTTACTTTCTCCAATAATAGTTTAGTATCAAAAAGGCATTATGAATAGACCCTCTCATACAGTGCTCAAGAGGCGCCCGTCTTGTTCCCTTGACGGCACTGCCAACAGCAGCCCGTTTAAGCCAGCATTACACCAGTTACAAAACCCTTGGCTTCTTGAAAAGAGAAAACACAAGGCTATTGATCAGTGCTTGAATCGCATATTCACAGGAGGGGGTGACGGGGAGAGACCACTATGCAGATCTAAGAGAGGACCATTTTTGCTTAGCCTTGACTTTAACAAGCTTTTAATGCATGCCACAGAGAAAAGATACACTGTTTGTAGTTCTAGCATGCATGAGATCATTTAATGAAGAAGCCTGCTTTTCATGCCAAGGTAGAAATCAAAACTGTCAATACGCCACTATAATATTTAATCTCCTTGGGAGTGTTGATGAAACAGATTTGGGAAGCAGCGCTGCACAGAGGAGGTGAAGGATCTTCACAATGAATGTAAAGCTTACTAGGATTAGAAGATTCTCATATATAGCTTGGATAAAGACTCTTAAATTTTGTCAACCTGAGTCTGCTAAAGATCAAAGTGACCAATCCTTTCCGTAGGCAACTGAAGTTGCAGAGCCATCCCCATTCCACAGCATTCCCCAAAATAATAAAAGTTGGGGAAAGGTCAAGCAATGGCTAGCCTCCCTTGAGGCTCTGGCTTTCTAAGCAGGAGCTGAACAACTGAGAATTTAAGGCAGTCCAATATCCTATCTGCCTGATGGTCCAGCCAGTAACAGATCTAACTTTTTCCTTCATGTACCAGCTGCGTTAAGTGTAGAGGCAGGGCCGGTGCCAGACTATTTTGCGCCCTAGGCAAGACGAGCTACTTGCACACCACACCCCCAAAATTGCCAACTTCGATCCAGCTCTTCAAGAAGAGTTTCTGAACTATTATATTTTCCTTTTATTATATTTTTTTCTTAAAACAGCTAATTTGTAGAAAACTGTGACCCTTAAAGGGCAGTACTGCGCCCCTCTGAGGTCTGCGCCCTAAGCGGCTGCCCAGTTGGCCTAATGGTAGCGCCGGCCCTGCATAGAGGTAGTATGATGACTGGTAGACAACAGCAGCTGGTCTAACAATTTTTAGCTCTGCTTCTACGTTCAGCCCACTGATTGAGTAAACCACAAAGAATGACTCAGCAAGCAATGCTCACACTATTCAGAACACTGGAAAACAGATTATTATTTTTAAAGAAAACAAATACGCATGTGACATGTTTTAGGGTTTTGCCCAGGAAAACAAAAAATGCCTGGGATAAAAATAAAATAAAAAATACAGTGTTTTACATTAAAATCCCATTTTTCTTTGACCAGGAAACTCAAGGTGGTATAGACAGGATTCCAATGCAGTCCCCATCCAGGCACTAACCAGTTGTAGCATAGCCCTGCTTAGCTTCAGCACAGCCGCTTTATCACATGCCTTTGGTTCAGACCATGCTCTGGAAGATCTTCCATTGGGCGCCAGTACCATCAATCAGGAGAAGGCAAACTGACCCAGTCAAAACACACACGTAAAAACATGGTTAAGGGAAGCCAAGGAAAGACCAGTGTGTCATCCACAGCAGTTAGGCACTGACCTGTCTTGTAGATCTCGTAGCGCAGAGAGAAGCCGGCACCTTGACGGGCATAGTCTGAGGTGAATTTAATATAGAGAGATGGGCCTGATGAGGTGATAGTAGGAGGAGCGATGTTTCCACAGTGCTTGCCCAGAAGGTCAGCTGTTTCACTGTCCCCATCCCGTATCTCAATAAAGTCATACCTGTCAATGGGAAGAAGAAGATAAAACGAGGCACAGTTAAGAAAAAGATATTGAGAAAAAAGAAAACTAAAACAATGTTTTTACAAGCACATTATAGTGTGCATATGGTGATCAATCTTGTCTGGCATATCATTCCCTTCTATATAATTTTTTCCCAGCGGCTTGATCCTTTAAACATCAAGCAGAAACCATTACATTTTACTTAATTAATAAGCTCTTCCAAAGTATTCAATTATCTAATACTCTGCTATCAAATTATCCAGCAGAATTCACTGCATACTCTCCAAACAGCTTGACAACATCGAAACTTGGTGAAATCTGCACTTCTGCTCATTTATTGAAAGCATTTCATTATCTGAACATTTTAGATGTCCTATGAGCCATTGTGATAAATAAAGTTTTATAGCAATCATTATCTCCAAAACACGCAGAGCCATGGACATTCCCCTGGTCTTCCTGCAGTCCATAAATACATCTTTGGCCTTTCTATGCACTGATCTCTATAAAAATCATTTGTTTTCATTTTATATTCCAAGCTGCCTCTCTTTGCTGATTCTTTATGCGCAAAATTCATCATCTGGGAAGTTTCTTGTTGTTTTTAAATAACATGTTCTGGCTATGTAGCATCTTTAGAATATGACATATTTAGAAACATATTTATTTCTTTAATTTACTTCTTACAGTGTCACCCACAAAAAATGCTCTTAAGGTAGCTAAAAAATATTTGGGTAGCATACAAAAGGCATGAGCATGCAGAGCAGAGACTTGTCCCTGTTCATATCTGCTTCTATCACATTTTGTAAAAAAAAAAAAAAAAAGGGGGGGGGGGGGAGAAGAAGGGGTTTCCCCCCCAAAAAAAAAAATCCACAAAGAAATAGGTTAAGATTCAGCCATACTAACAGAAAACGAATTGTATGAATTGGAAACATTTGTATAGTTATTACTAAAATCCATACATTATTTTCATTATAGAATACAAACGTTATTCATTCAGAGCTTTATCACACCAGCGTTATACTGTGCAATCACTGTGAATTGCGTGCAAAGGACTCTGAAGTTTTCCAGCTTATAATCTGCTTTTATTGTGAAGTACTCCCATGCAGCCTGCTTTAACTGTGCTTCAAAGGCAAAAGAACCGCCCTTTTTTGGTACTACTTTTGGAGCGAATCATTTGCTGTTTTCCGAGCGGCCACTGGGGGCGCAAGATCATGTTTAAAGAAAAATTAAACAAATGCTTACATCTGCGTAAGTTTTAAAGATAAAGACATCAAAATTGGCATAGTAATAGATATTAAGGAGAGCTTTAAGCATACCAAATTTGAATTGGATTGGGTCATCCGTTGATTTTTTAATTATTTTTTAGATTTCCTTCCTTAAACCCATTTCCTGGTATGCAAAGGATCTTAGGAGCGCTGCCGCCCGGGGTGTGATTTAGCTAACAACAACAACAATGGTGACAGCTTAGCGCTGTAGGGGATAATTCGAGAGAAACAGGTACGTGGGATGAAGCTATTCATCTAATTTATTTCTTTTCTATATTGCTCTGGGTGAGCCACAAAAAATTATTTGACATCCTCTCCAATGTCTCTTTTTCACAGAAGTAACACAATCAATAATTTCCCAGTCCTCCTGTAAATTGGGGGTTGGGGTTGGGGTTGAACTGGGAGGCTCAAAATGGAAAACAAACTTGATCCAGAACAGTGTACATCTGGATCGATCATTGAAATGGGCAGCAAATTTGGATCCTGTTCCCTCCCCTTTCAAGATTAACCCCCTCAGCAAGATCAACCCCTGAGAGGGAGTAACCACTGATAGGCCTGGTTCAGACAACACGCAAAACCATGCTGCTTAACCACAAAATGGTTAATGGAATGCATTCATTCTGTTAACCATTTTGTGGTTAAGCAGCATGGTTTAGCGTGTTGTCTTATCCAGGCCATAGGAGGGAACCACCTTTACTGCTGGCCAGCCAGCCCAGTCAAGGACAATAGTTGAAATGACACTTAGAAGCATAATTTTATAGGAATTGAGGGATTTTATAGTTTTATCACAAGTTGCATTTTATAGTTTTATCACAGGCTTTGACCTCACTGCTAACACACCCACACACCGCTCCTTTACATCTGTGTTCCAACTCAGGGTGACATTCTATGCATCTAACAAAGTGAATTCTGGTCCACTAAAGATTATGCCACAATACAGGTGTTAGTCTTTCAAGGTACCACAAGAATCTTTGGCCGTTTCTACACCTGCCTTTTCCCCCCCGGGTTCGTCCCGGGATCATCCCTGTGCATCCAAATGACACACAGGGGATCCTGAGCGCTGACAGGGACGATCCCTCCATTTTCCTGGGATAATCCTTAGGTGTAGAAAGGGCCTTTGTTGTTTTTGCTGCAGCATGTTATCCCTCTGGAAACAGATCCCAGCAAGAACTGATGAGGATGCTTAAAAGTATTATTTCATCTTCTGGGACTTGGCCAAGCCAGCCAGCTAGCTAATCCATAGGACTGAGCCAGGGTTCCCTCCTGCTACCACCTCCTTCCCTCACTTGTCAAGGGAGGGCATTCTTTTTTGCTTTCTAGAGAGGGACAAAAACGAAGTAGGTTTTATGACAAGTTTTTGAGTACTCACAGGGAATAGATTGCAAAATCCAAGTCGTTTTGAGGCAAATAGGAAGACGCTTGCACATCTCTAGCTTTAGATCTTAGAGCCCAAGGCTCACTCAATCGTTCAGAGCTATTGTCTGTGCCAACTACCTTGTTCTGCTCATATGCCTTTCACTGAATTGTTAGGGATAAAGTTGGAGACACCCAAGCCATATCCGGCCCCTGGGCTGTACCAACTGGCTCCACAGTTGCCAACCCAGTGTGTGGAGCAAGTGCTGACCATGGCACTGTCTCTTACTGGCAGTCTGCACAGGAAGAGGGGAGATTGGCCTCCATCGTCTCTTCAAAGCAGCTGTCCCATAAAACTAATTACTAACTAGGGCACTAAGTCGTAACTCTGGCTATATTTCTGTTCGTCAGACTGTGTATCTGAGTATCTTAAACCTTTGGTCACCACATTCCATTTGATTCCAGACAGATGTCTCCAGAGTTGAGACTTCAGAGTTAGCCAGATTTTACAATATCAGCTCATAAATTGAAGCACAGGTAAGGAAAAGTTTTCATCAATAAAACCAAGAACGAACCAGGTTGGCAAGCAACTAGTTAATGTATGTTTAATTTTTTCTTCTGGAGATATAAATAATCCCCCTTGTTAACATCAAGTATATTATGAAATGAAGTTTTGCCTCTTCATCTGACTGTATTTGTTCTTTGCTGTGGTTTTGTTTTCTTTATTGCTTGATATAAATGTTTACTGTTTTAATGGATTTGGTTGTTAGCTACTTTGAATTCTTTTGAAAGAGAAAACAGGAGGAAACAGAGAAAACATTTTTCTAAAAGTAAAATAATAAATGTTGAGTCCACCTTTCACAAATAATTCTAAACCGCAGGCTGGTCTTGTATGTTAGAATCTCATTATGTGAAGGTCCTAGTGACGAGTTCAATGAGAATGCAGGACTTCCAAGAAGGTTTCTTCTCTTGTCCTTATTTTCCCCTTTCTCTCTAAGTTGTTCTTACAATATCCCTGTAGAGCAGGGTGGGGAACTTTTATGGAACAGGGGGACGAATAACCCCCCACTCAGCCCTCTGTTTCACTTCATGATGTCAGGGGTGGGGTGGCTACACACCCTGATGTCATTAGGACACTAGTTGAAGTGCCAGTTGGAATTCCTCCACCCAGCACCTCAGCTGGGGACCCATCTTCAGTGTGTGCCAGCTTCCCCCAGCCAGGAAAAGCCTGTACAGCCTAAAGCAGCCCTGACACATGCACTGGATGGAGGAGTGCTCCTCCATCCCGTGCCTCTGTCAAAGCAGCCTCACCTGTTCTGCATCTTCCCCCATTGGGGAGGACACAGGGTGGGTGTGCCCTTAGTATACCGTTCCCCATCCCCACTGAAACACCTTATTATCTCCAAACAGAGAATCCCCGTTAACTCCAATCAGTTATCAGAGATTACAGTGGGGATTCCCTTGTGCACTTCTCGCCCTCCCACTGTTTGGAGTTAACAGTGGGGATTCCTTTTTCCACCTCCTCCCCAAGCCTCCAGTAGCCCCCAGAGGGTTGAGTTTGGGGAGGGGGCCGCAGAGAGAGTCCAAGCCTTTGTGGGCTGGATGGGGAACCTCCAAAGGCTGGATTAGGCCTTTGGGCAAGACATTCCTCTTCCCTGCTGTAAAGGTCAATTACCTGCTGAGTATTCCTGGCTATTATTATCACTGCCATATTACAAAGAGAGGATTGCTGCAATAATAGCTCTTCCTGTAGATCTTTACAAAAGCAATTTCCTTGTCTTGCCCAGCAGCTGTCTGATCTTCCTTAGACTATGCCCATAGTCTCATCACTTTTCAGTTCACTGTGATCTCCCGTAAATTTCTCAAGAAAGCCCAGCGCTAGGGATGGTATGGATTTGGAAGAAGAGTTTGCCGCAAGATTGTGAGCTGGCTCCACTCCTCAAAATAAAGACTGGGCTCTGGATTTTGCATCTGTGGAGGTAAGGCAAGCTTGGCGGTGTATTTTATAGTTTGACTGCTTCATTTGAATATTATAAAGTCCAGTCTCTGACATGAACTCTTTGTCCCCCCAATTTGTCCTAAAAGTGTAGATGTGTGCTGTGAGCACTTTTGTCCTCACAATAACATCATTTGCAGGAAATCGCCCGTCTCCCTTCCTCTATTTATTTGCATTGTGTCAACCTGTTAAAACAGCATGTTACCACTCTCCTCCTCAAAGGGGCTGGGGAGCAAAGGAAAGTGATACACTGCCGGGCTTCTGGCTTTGTCACAAGATCCTCTATTTGCAAACCAAGAGTTGAAAGGAAAAATAGCTTGTTGGACACGAAACGACTCTCATGTGACTCATTCCTTTCCTGCAAGACACACATTGCCAAACAACCACCCTAAACAAAGTTACAGGGGCTTAATGTGCTACCAGCAAGGCGGACCAACGGAGAAGTCCTGATTTCACTCCTTTCTGGGAGTTAATCAGGCTTAGCTCCAGAAAGAAACGCCGGAGGCAAGGGGCGTACAACCTTTTCTGCCCTAAGGGCAGTATCGCACGTCTGCTGGGGTGGCGGGGGGCACACATGTACGCGTGTGAACATACACCTTCACACATATTCACATACAACTCACACACAACTCACTCATTCAGCTCACACTGTGCTTGTGTTCTGTACATTTTAATATTAAATAGTCTTCAGTTTCATAGAATCATAGAATAGCAGAGATGGAAGGGGTCTACAAGGCCATCGAGTCCAACCCCCTGCTCAATGCAGGAATCCACCCTAAAGCTTCCCTGACAGATGCTTGTCCAGCTGCCTCCTGAAGGCTTCTAGTGTGGGAGAGCCCACAACCTCCCTAGGTAACTGATTCCATTGTCGTACTGCTCTAACAGTCAGGAAGTTTTTCCTGATGTCCAGCTGGAATCTGGCTTCCTTTAACTTGAGCCTGTTATTCCGTGTCCTGCACTCTGGGAGGATCAAGAAGAGATCCTGGCCCTCCTCTGTGTGACAACCTTTTAAGTATTTGAAGAGTGAAAAACAGTTTAAAACAGGGGTGGGCTGAGATCCTTCTGTGTTTTCCTCACACGCACAAACTACCCTCTAGGAATGGGCTCTGTGGTCCTTGCCACAGAAGCTTTGTTCCTAGAGCATCCTAGGAAGCAGGCTGGAACCTCTGAGCACCCAGGATGTTGTAAGACTATAGACGCTAATGGTTAAGTCTAATAACTTGGCTAAGAGGCTTGTTGCAGCCCAGTCCGCCTCCTTTGCTACCCTTTCCAATGGCAGGAAATAGACCAGTCAGGACTTGACCCTGGGCCTGTAGAAACAGAAGGCATTCCTTCAGCATTGCAAGGAGACAGGCAGGAGAGATTTTCCAGCATTAAATACCCCTCTCCTTCCCACTCCAACCACCACCAAGGAGAGGAGCCTGAGAGATATGTGCTTGAAGGGTGAAGGAGAAGGCAATCAGAAGATTAAAAAGCTGCCCTTAGATGCTCTCCCTTACAAAGGGAAGCACATGTTCAAGGCAGGGAAAAGAAAGGCCATTGGAGGGCTGGAAAACTAAGAAGACAGGGTTGGCAAGCCCTGGGAGTCTGTTGCCTGGAAGCCAACATAAAATAGGGAATCAGCCAGCCCTGAACACAGTTTCCCTACTTCTACAGCACAAAGAATGTCCTGCTGCTAACCCCCATTCTGAGAGACAACCTTGCTTTTGGGTTGGGATCAGGTAAATTGTAGCATCAGGGGGCTTCTCTAGAATCCTGAAAATCCCATCTTTTGTTTCTTTACAGAAAGCAGTGGAAGTGGTGGTGGGGAGGTTAAAATCTACTGACAAAAACGAGGAA
This sequence comes from Elgaria multicarinata webbii, assembly GCF_023053635.1. NCBI lineage: Eukaryota > Metazoa > Chordata > Lepidosauria > Squamata > Anguidae > Elgaria > Elgaria multicarinata. The sequence continues at coordinate 23,188,462 of NC_086172.1, forward strand.
GCAAGAAAAATGAAAGCCAAATTCAGTGGCTCCAGTCCAGAGAAGTGCAGTCCTGCTTAAATCTCTTTACAATCAATGGATCAATGGGACTTAAATTGGTCATAACTAACTTGTCAGTATGTTTTCAATGGCCCTTAAAAGCTATTAAATTACTCTTGACTGGGTCCACTCTGCTTTTCAACCATCCTGAGGAAACAGAAAGAGATTTCTTTCCAAAGACAGATAGACTTTTTAAGAATAGCAATACTATAAAATAAACACAATGTGATCACCTGTATCCCATCAATGATACTATTCAATTATATGCAAATTATGTTAATTAGATCCAACTAAATATATATTAATTTATAGAAAGTTGAACATAAATTGGCTTAGTCTTAGGCCTTAGCTAGACCTAAGGATTATCCCAGGCAAACGGAGGGGTCGTTCTTGCCTGCTCCCAGGATCCCCTGTGTGTCATTTGGTTGCACAGGGATGGTCCCGGGTTGGTCCCGGGATATAGGCCTGGTCTAGCCATGGCCTTAGTTTATAATGCTCATTACCACATTGGTATTTCTGTGCAACTAGGTGTTGCTGCATGTTATTTTTTAATTGTTTTGGAATGTTCCTGAGATTGAGGTTTTCTGGGTGTGTGTGTGTGTGTTAAACTCAAGTTGAATATGTCCGATTTTTTTCAGGCTCAAAATTGTAGCTAAGTAGCAACTGTTGTTCAAGCAGCTCAATGACATTCCCCACCTAGAAGTTTTACTTGCATGACAGTGGAGCAGTTTGCCACTTTATAACAGCCAATTGCCACATCTCACTGCAAGTAAAAAAAAAGGCATTGTGCTGCATGAGACACAGAGTGCCTCACCTGCTAGTACATAAATGCACTTGTAAGTAGGCATGATGATACCACTTGAAATCACAAGTTGCAGAAGCTATAAGTGAGCAAATTATTCCAAAGTAGGGTTAGGTTTTTGGTAGTGCTTGCAAGAGGGAATATAACGTACATCAGTGGCAAATCTGTGAAGAAAACATAGGACTTCTTTGAGAAACTACTATATTTTCTGCAGTATCATTCAGATGTGCCCTTATCTGGACAGAGATAGCCTAGCTACAGTTATCCATGCTCTGATAACCTCTCATTTGGATTACTGCAATGTGTTATACGTGGGGCTGCCTTTGAAAACGGTCCAGAAACTTCAGCTGATACAAAACAGGGCAGCCCGTTCAGAGACTGGCCAGTCCACATCACGCCAGTCCTTTTACAACTTCATTGGCTGCCAGTCCAGGTCCGGGCCCGATTCAAAATGCTGGAACTAACATTCAAAGCCCTAAACGGCTTGGGGCCAGGTTATTTGAAGGAACACCTCCTCCCTTATGTACCTGCCCGGACCTTAAGATCATCCACAGGGGCCCTTCTCCGTGAGCCAAAGGAAGTGAGGCAGGTAGCTACTAGGAGGAGGGCTTTTTCTGCTGTGGCACCCTGGTTGTTTAACAAGCTCCCCAGAGAGGTTCGCCTGGTGCCTACACTGTACTCCTTCCGTCGCCAACTGAAGACCTTTTTATTTTCTCAGTATTTTAATGCCTAATTGAACTTAAATTTAAATTTTGTTGTTTTAATTCCGTATTTTAACCTATATCAATTTCTGCTGTGTGGTTTTATCCTGGTTGTGCTTTTTATATTGTATTTTGTATTTGTGTTTTTAGACTGTTGGTTGTTTTATTATGCTTTTTATGGTTTTAATTTTTGTGAACTGCCCAGAGAGCTTCAGCTATTGGGTGGTATAAAAATGTAATAAATAAATAAATAAATAAATAAATAAATAAATAAGGGACAATCAGACATGGATCTTGGGATAAGGCCCGGAGTGCACCTGCTAGTGCTGAAGTCCAGCAAGTGAAAAACAGCCAATGCAAACATACCCAGGCCACTCTTAAAACTGTTGCCAAGTTGTAAGCGAGGGGGAATGCTGGATAATTTTTTTAATTTAAATGAAATAAAAATAAACTCATAGTACTATCGGGCTGCAGTCCTATACTCACCTGGAAGTTAAGACCCACTGAACCCAATGGGACTTGTGAGTAGTCATGTATAGGACTCATTTATTGTGTTTTTATTCGGTCCATAGAAAATTAGCCTTTGGACACCAGATGCATTTTAGGAATCAAAAGTTGTTATCATTGTTGCTGTCATTAACACTAATAAGATGAGTCACCATCTGCTTGATCTCCTGACTAATTTAATTCTTTGCATGTGCTTCCCAGAGACATGGAAGTTGCACCATATTTGTCAACAAATCCACAAACCGGCAGAAGGCATTATTTGAATTATTAGAATTTACCCCCCAAATCAACTGAAACATTAATTTTTTAACAATCTGCTGATGGACAATTTACATGCAGAACGAAAGCCAAAATTGTAATTGATTTGCTACACAGCTAGATTACACATTGGCTCCATCCACACATTTCAAGGAATTTTCTTCCTCCTACAAGACTATAGCCCATCTTTAGTAACAAATGCTGCAAGAACAACCCCAAATTAATTTGAGGCAAGGTCCCAGAGCCTATTATTAATGCCACAGCTCAGCCCAGTAACACATGAAGTAAATAATAACGAAGGATAATTTTTTGGCAAAAAGAGTCTTCCTCATCAATGAGTAAACAGAAGGCCTCTAAAGGTGACCACCCAGTCCCACGGACATCAAGAAGTCTTAAACCAATCACAACTAACTTGTGCCATGCATTTACATGGAACTGAAGCATCACTAACTTTAGTTATGCAGCCCCCACCCTCATCCCCTCATCTGAGGGTGAGGGTCTTTCAGGACACGAGGCATGATACCCAAAAGGGATAATTCACAATATCTCCCTTTTTACAAAGTAATATATGTGACATGGTAAATCTATCCAGACGGCGAAAGAGATGCAAAAGCAACAGCAATAAAATATGCCAAATGTGACATAAACTGTAGATACAGGTCCATTGGCCCACTTTTGTTTTTGGTGCAGCTCCTGCAGCCTTTATTCATGCAAAATATATTTTTACTGTACTGCTAAAGAGGTCTGCAAAGTGAGAGATAACCTATATCATGATACTGCTGCTGCCAGAGAATACTGTTTAGGGCTTGGCTAGAGATTATGTATTTTCCGTTAGTTTAGGAAATAAATGGGGAGAAGGAGCAGAGAACTATTTTATTCCAAAATTCTGGGAATTGAAACAAAAAATCCAAGTTTGTTTTCACCATGCTGTAACTGCTGTTCTTTCCAAATTTCAACTTACACACTGACACAAACTCCACAATCCTACTAGTGTCACAGCTCTAACCACATTAAATTAGAATTTCCCTAGCGCTCAGACGTTTTTGTTTCATTTTTCAGATTGCAAAGACATGCACACCCTTCAGATTTCTAGTTTTATTTCCAGAAAACTATGACTCAGCGCACCCGTTGCTGGGTGAAGCCTTTTTGTACCACAATGGCATCCAAAGCTGTCTTAGCCAATCATCAGACAACTGTTTTTAAATTCAAATACAGACTAGTGCCGTTGGTTAAAATGTGTCCTTACTTTTCAAAGAAAGAAGTTCAGTGATGATGCCCTGCTGGTGAGCTTCCTGAAGACGTCTGAATGAGCACTGTTAAAATAAGGCTCTGGAAAGATCTAACTCTGGGGTTCATCAGATGAGTGTTTTATCACTCATTACTGCCCACTCACAGTTTTTCATGCATCCTTTAGACGACGACATCCAACTCCCAAGCGTCACCCGCTCCTTCTTGCCTTTTTCTGTCACAAAATGGACCCCTTTTAATCCGACTTTTTTTTGGGGGGGGGGGGGGAAATGGAATGTGCTGTCATTTCCTGCTGTGTGCAGGAAAAGCAGCACTATAAAAATGGCCCCTGAATGGGCCACGTTGTCTTTGTTTACTTCCTCTTTCTTCCCCGGGAAGAAAGAGGTATTAATCTAGGACTGGAGCAGGGGCAGAGAAGCGACAGTAGGGAACTGTGACTCTCCCCCCCGCCCATCTGATGACACTCTTTGGCGGGGCTCCTCTTATGTTCTCATAACTAATGTGAGCTATGTTTTACATGTAAAAACTGAGTAAAATTACATAGTCAATTAATTCAAATTGGACTCAAATAAGACTGACAATTCCTCATAGATAACAAAAATGCAATTGGCCTAATATGAGATCTCCTTAGAGAGAGAAAGGGATCTTCAAAGATACATGATGCCATTACCAACTACTTTTTCTTTTGAGAGAGAGAGAGAGAGATGCATGCCAAATATTGTTGGAGAGGAGGTTCATAAGGCAAGGGCCAATGCAATTTTCCTCATACACCCACATTGCTGTAGACTTTTATGAAGAAGAGAGTCCAACATGCGAAGAGCTTTTAACCAGGGAAGTATTTCCATATCACATTTTATTAAACAGATATTTTCTTCAGAGAAAATCATTCTGATGTACTGTTTTGTTATTATTCAGAATAAGCTACTTCTAATGTCTCTCCTGTCTCTTGTGGCTAACACTTATCCATTTCCCAGAAATTCATTTCTCTGTTTTCTCCATTAGCCCTGAAAACATTATAGGCAAAAATAAAGGAATCAAACAAACAAACAAAGCCATCTATTTGTTGCTCCAGTTTATAGTACTCAGGAGAAAACCTGTCACTTCATTTCTGTCCTACAGCTTGGTTCTGGTGCACCACCCAAGAAAAATGAAAAGAAATACACTATTCTCTTGCAAATGAATGAACTGAAATCTTTCCCAGGCATTTGGGGTTATTGGCAGGATTATTTAGTCAAACACAATGGCTAAAATGTTGTCTTCAGTCTTAGATGGGCTGGCACAGACCAAATGGAAACCAGAACTTGAAGTGGGTTAAATATTGAACTCCAATTAACAATAACTGACCAGCTGAACCATAACATTGACAGTGTACCAAGAAGCTACACAGAGGTGGAGTTCACAACTCACAGCAAGATTTGATAGGGGGATCAATACCTTTAGGTTTTTTGCAAGGACGCCCTTTAGGAAGATGGACAACATGTGATTATTCCACAGGACCACTTTTATTTCCAGCTCTCATTATTATGAGATATTAAAAATAACCACACAAACACATTTAAATTACACGGGGTGGTATTTTTCTGCAATCTAAAGCCTGAGTATACTGAAAAATGGGCCTTTGACTCTTGCTGGGAATTGTCTCTCCATAGACCACACCACCTACAATCTGGAATGACCTCCTAGATTCTCTTCCTGTGTAATCAAAAATGAGAAAAGTCCATTAATTTGGGGTAACAGCTCAGAAAACCACGTAAACCTTACACTGTAAATCAGCTACAACCCCTTGCGTTCCTTACCATTGGCAATGCTGGCTAGGGTTAATGAGAGATGAAGTCCAAAACAACTGGAGGGCACCAGGTTGGTGAATGCTGTTGTAAAGAAACCCAAACTGAAGCCACAACAATGTGCCTTGAACTAACTTGTCAATTCATAAAAATCAATGCCAATTGTCCTGGGGACTTTATTTCCTTAAATATTTAACACTATTTGTATACCATTTTCCAACCACAATGATTCTCAAAGTGCTTCACAGTAATGAAAGCCTATTTATATGCGGGCCATACTGCCTGATCAATGAAAAACCTGGAATACTGGGCACTACTGATGATATCAAATAGTGGAATTATATGAATCCTCTTTCTGCTCCCCTCCAAGGTGATCGCTGTGCCTGGGGACAGGAGCAGTGTCAGAACTTCTTCAGAGTGCTTTCCCCAGTCTAAATGGTGTTACTGCTGCCAGCACTGCTGAACAGCAAATTAACCTCCAGCCAACTTAATTACAAAGAAAGCTCATACAAGGAGTGGACTGACACACTGAACTTTCACTGCCTAGTGCAAAATGAGAAGTCAATCAAACTGCTTTGCACCTACTCTTTCCCTGAGATTCTCACTTTGCCCCTCATTTCTGAAAAAACAGCAGTTACACTAGAAGGCGTTCAAAGCAAAACTGATCTAAGCTGGGCAATTGGACCTTGTTTACATCAGCTTCCCCAAAGTCTAACCAATCTTTCTTTCTCCCTTCCTTCCTTCCCAGAAAAAGTATAAACACACCAACCGCTTCTGAAGATCCCTCATGAAATACAGCTTTTTCTAGCAATTCACAGTTTACTGCTCACATGCAGGAGGGAAAATGAGATAAGATGTGCCCTATTATTTTAGTTAGCCTGTCTCCAGAAATTACACAGCCTTGTTATCTCATAGAAGGGAACAGGCAAAACACAAATCTGGATACAAACTTTTCCAACCGTTTGTTATTATTACTTTTATCAGCAAGAATTTATTTCTGTGACACTCATCGCTGCCTTAACTGAGCCCTTGGCAAACATGAGCAAGTTTATCCTCACAAGACCCCTGTCAAGGGAGGAAAGAAGAGGGGGTCAATATTTTGCCCAAGGTCACACAGGAAGTTTCCAAGAGAGACTAAAATAGAACAGAGTCTTGCTTTGACATATATTGTAGGAGACTAAGCCTATGTCAGATAAGCAATACAAAACAGAAAGATTAAGGCACTAGGTACCAGTTAAAACCTTAATCTTAGAAGCTTTTGATAACTGCTTGCACTGTTTGCAGAGAGCTTCGGCTATTGGGTGGTATAAAAATGTAATAAATAAATAAAAAAAAATTCAGTCCTGTAGTTAGAGTTGGGTCAAAGGACATGAGGGCCTCTATACCAAATCATATAATAGTGACAAACACTATACGCCACACCAACACTGATGTTTTATCCAGCGTTCCATGTATTCTGCCCTTTTGTACTGTACTGAGGAAGCACAGATGTAGACATTGGGCAGCATCATAAAACATCTTAGTGACTGCTTTTTTCAAGTAAGTTTCTAGTCCTCATGGCTGCATTGGTAAGCTTGATAATACTTGGGCAAGAGTTGCTGAGATCTTATAAGACAGAGGAAGGTCTACCAGTGGTTTGGATTGAGGTTTTGTTGGTTTGCATAATTTCTGAACTGTGTCCATAGCTGGATGGAAGAAGCAGAATAAATTATGGCGTATTACGCATAGTAATTCACTCAGTCCTTGGAATTTGACTCATCTTGTCAAAGAATTTGAAGTATGAAGCTTTCCCATGTAGGTGAAGCATCTGTGCACAGAGGGATCTTCCATAGGGCACATGTAGGAGGCAATATGTAGGCACTGCACCAAGCTTTTAAGGGGAATGGGAAGCCTGTGTGTTTGCCATCCATCCCATCCTCTGTGCTCAGACCAGGAGCACAAGTTCTGTGGGGAGAGTGAAGCTGCACACAGCAGAGTACCAAGGCGGAGAAACCAGGGTTATGGTGTGCCCTGTGGGGAGCCCTCCACATGCAGACACACTATCCATGTGGGAAAGGATTACCATCCTGGATCTTCTTAGTGCAGAGAATATATTTATTTTTTGTTTATTTGCTTGTTAGCTTTCTATCCTGCTTTTCCTTTGAGCATCCCAAAGTGGTGTATATGAGCCGCCTTCTCTCCATTTTATCCTCACAACAGCCCCGTGAGGTTAGGCTCAGAGTCAGTGGCCATAGCTAGACCTAAGGTTTATCCCGGGATCGTCCCAGGGTCATCCCTGTTCATGTAAATGACACACAGGGGATCCCAGGAGCAGGCAGGGATGACCCCAGGACGATCCCAGGATAAACGTTAGGTCTAGTTTAGGCCAGAGACTGGCCAAAAGTCACCCAGTGATTTTCAACTTTTAATTTAACATCACCTACATTCCCCCAGCTTACTATGACGTGATCATGAGAGGTTTTCAGATCCTAAAACAGTGGGGGACAAATAGAGACAACTATTCTCAATGCAGTTGAAAGTTAGATAAAATAGCCCTCATTTTTCTTCTCCTTTGCTGCTGATTACTTTCTCTATAATTTACCTACATCTCTTCCTTAGGCTGTGCTCTGGCGTAGTGTTGTCAAAATTCTGCCGTTGGGCACCACAGGAAAAGGCTGTTCTCTTGACTCAGATGGGCCAGATTTGGGAAATGGTTTAACTATGCCGGATAAGGAAGCATGGTACACTAACACATGCCTCCAAAATTTCTGCAATTTATCATCCCTGAGTCATTGGTGACTGTTTAATTCTATTTACGTCTGTAGAACCCACCTCTCTTACTTCCTCAGCCTTCTGTTTTAAGCTACAATGCTCTTTGTTGCAAGCATTCTAGGAGGAGGCCAAAAACCCATAAAGAAATTTGGAATAAAACAAATTTTAAAAAATACTTCACAAAACACTATTATTTCCACATTATTCTACACTCCATCATTGTGTTATAATATAATACATATTAAAGAAAAGCATAGTTCCCATCCTCCAGCCACATAGGAAAATATGACACTCAAGGATACAAGGACCCTTGACAAACTTATTTGCACCTTCCTAGTGTTATTACAATCCGTTTGTGGAGAAAATTGGACTTCGCTTTCTATTTCACTGCACTGTTACTTCTCAGTGGCACTTGATCACTGAAATAATAATAATAATAATAATAATAATAATAATAATAATAGATAATACGAATGTTCACTTCTGAACAGTACCAAGGCAATGGATCTTCAGAGGCCTTCCTCTGGGTGCCCTTCCCAACTGAAGTGACGCAGGTGGCTAGTAAAGAGAGGGGCTTTTCAGTGGTGGCACCCCAGTCATAGCCTTTTTGGAAACAAGTAAAGAAACGTTTATTCTCCCAGGCATTTTAGTCCTTCAGTTTTTACTGTTTTAAAATCTGTTATTGTATTTTGAGATATTTACACTGGCTTTTACTTTGGTTTTTGATTGTACTTTTAAACTTTTATATTATGTTTTATCATGTTGTTGTATTTTATGGTTTTGAGTGTTTTGAACCACCCAGAGACATTTGGCTATTGGGAGGTACAGAAATGTAATTCATTAATTAATAACACTTTGTTTGAATTGGCCCCAAGAGCCAATCCATACATGACACAACATGAGGTGGTTGATGGAGGAGGCAATATTCAGAAGGCAAGGCGAGGGGTACTTCATATATGTGAACGCTGCCCTATGTTAAAAAAAAAGTAGTAAATTCACATAAGAGAGAGAGGGGTTTAACCTGTGCCCATGCCTACTTGATGCAAACAGAATAAATTGTGCAAAAAATAACAAAAGGCTGGAACTTAGTCACACTTAGAACAGATCCTCTGAAATCAAAGGGGCTTAAGTTAGTCATTTCTAACCTAAGGCCACAGCTAGACCTAAGGTTTATCCCTGGATCATCCAGGGGTCAAATCTGTTCATCTAGGTGACACACAGGGGATCCAGTGCTCAGGCAGGGGCAAACCTGGATGATCCCAGGATAAACCTTAGGTCTAGCTGTGGCCTAAATCTCATTGGTTTCAGTGGGTCAATACTTCAGTTTGGCTACAGAATTTGTCATATCTTGGTACAGAACCTGGATTTTAAGATATCGTGCTATATTGATCCACCAAGAAAGTCAAGAATGGACAACATATGATGCACGGGATGCATGCAGCCCCTCCTACCTGTTTTTGCAGCCCCCACTGTGTTTCCCTGCTTCTGCTACCGCAGTTGAAATTGCTGCAGCAGCAGTAGCAAAAATCGCAGCGATTTTGCAGAAAAACAAGAAATGTGGGGAGGACACACCTAGTTTACAAGCAGAATCACACTCCCGGGAGCCTCCCATATTTATTATTTGGATTATTTTCTAGAGAAGGGAACTAGGCAGAGATTATTGTTGTTTAAGGGTTGAAATACTGTTTAGTTAATTTTATTTAGGATATAGATAGAACAGATAATGTAATAATATAGTACAGCAGCTAGAGAGTGTGAGACTAGGGCCGTAGCTAGACCTAAGGTTTATCCCAGGATCATCCCAGGTTCATCCCTGCCTGAGCGCTGGATGCCCTGTGTGGCACTTAGTTGAACAGGTTTGACCCCAGGACAATCCTGGGATAAACCTTAGGTCTAGCTACGGCCTAGGACTGGAGAAACCCATGTTCAATTTCCCACTCAGCTTCGCCTTGGGCCAGTCACTATCGCTTAGCCTAACCTACTTCACACGATTGTTGTGAAGATAAAATGGGATGGGGTATGCCACTTTGAGCTCCTTGGAAGAATGGAGAGAGATAAATGTAATAAACAAATAAATAAATGAAGCCAGAAGGTCATTTTATAATAAGAGAAAATAATAGCAAGTAAACATTGACTATCGATGGAGTAATAAAGTGGGCATTAAAGAAAAGGTTTGTTATGCTTTATTTATATAATCTAAAATAAGCAAAAATAAGATGATAGATAGATAGATAGATAGATAGATAGATAGATAGATAGAATAAATGTACAGACAGACACATGCCGCACCTACTGCTTGCAATGATAAAGTACCAAATTCTACTAAGTCGACCACCTCATTCTGCATGATGTATTGAAAGACGCTCAGTATTTTTATATGACTTAACTCATGTTGTTAAAAATATAACTGAGCAATATCATCCTTTAGAAGGGAACATGAAACTCATCACCACTCATTAATTCTTAGACTGGTTTATTTCTCCCTTTCTTTTTAACAGCAGGGCGTTACGGATGGTTCAAGGTATCTCCCAGTGGCTGTTTTGCTGAGGCAGCTTGTTTCATTCAGCAATTTCTTAACTCTTTTCCAGTTCACACTCTGGCACCTCCCCTGTCAGATGAATTATGAAGACATTGTTCTGGCTGGGTTTAAAAGGCAGCCCTGACACAATGAGGCTGGATTGAAGATTGAATTTTTCCTCTTATGCCCTAGGGAGGGGACCAGTTGTGTTTCCAGTAGTACACAGTGACAAGAGCTAAACAATGGGAGAAATCATTTATTACATTCCGCTTCTGAAAATAAAAGCACATCTTAATAATGTGCATTTAAAATTTTTAAAATGGTAATACTGACCCATCTCAGCCAATTAAGGAATGTTGGATTGCAGAGCTACAAATAAAAATAACTAACACATCTGCTGGAAGCATTTTTCTGGCTATATATTTCCTGAATTCTTTGCCTGACTAGGCATGGGATCTAAATGTCAAACATAGCCCAACACCCAGAAGCACAGGCCAGTAGCCAGACAGTAGAAGAGCATAATGTAGCTCTATATTGTGGTAGGTCTACACTTTCCTGATGACTTAACCAGACTTCCTCAAGAGGCACTAGATGGGTATCCTGCCCCATTAACCCACATTAATCCACAGTTTCTTGAAACAACAAAGAAGCTGCACATAGTAGACAATCATGTGTGAAAACAACCCTTGCAAGGCAGGGAAATGCAAGGACCCGCCCACCCCATTTTCGGGCTGAGAACAGCTGAAACTCATCCAAAACAACTGGATAAGTGGAGGCCAAGGACACCTTGAGCAGGAACTGTACTCGAAGTGGTGGCTGAGTCAGAGTGGATGTTAACCATTTTATCAGAAAAGCGCTTTGCAAATATGTCAAGTGGACTACCAAGTAATCCATCCCCTCATCTTGAGATTTAGAACAAAGCCGGGAAAGGTTCCCCTAGATGGCAGTGTGCTATGCTGGCAGAGGAGTAAGAACATGAATTCAGCACTGCCACTGCCACACAGCTTGGGCCTTAATATGAACTTTTGCCTACTTCTTGGCTCACAGACATAAGCCTCTGTGGCCTTAATAAGTTGTGGCCTTAAGCCTCTGTGGCCTTAATAAGTTAAAAAAAACACTGAAGTTACTGTTTCCTTCTTATAATGCATAGCCTATTCTCAACTCCTCCCTCAATCTCTAACCCTCAAATAAACAGTCCATCCCTATACTCTCTGACACTCACTCTGACACTCCTCTTTTTAAAACTCTCATGCTCTCCACCAATCAGTCACCAGCACACTAACCTTCCATTCACTGTCTCCCCGCTCCCATCTTACCTCACTTGCCATATTCACTCTATAACTGACCTTGACAACATTACCATATGTACTGTATATACATACCAACTTGTAAAATATATGATATCACTTAACCAGGCATCACACCCTGACACTGCTTTGTTTAGAGAAAATTTGCTTTGCTTCAAGATTACTTTTTTCCTCAAGATGTCCCTCTCTCCACAACTACCACCCCCACCCCGACACTCATAAGTTTGGTTCAGTTCCATAATTACCAAATGCAAAAGAATTCTAATTCTCTGTAAGACAGAGAGACAGAGACAGAGAGAATCAATTACTTCCTCTATCATTAGGCAAGACTCTATTACACATCATCATGCTATAAGATTCCAGATGAGGGCCCAAGAAGGAGAAGTGCTTCCTGTTGAGTTGTTCGACATCAAAAGAAATCCCATGGGATCCCATATTTAAACACGCAAAGGACCATCCTTCTTGGAAAACCTGCAACAAATTCATCTCAGAAGTCATGATATGAGCCTCCCCATGACAACATAAACTTGCTAAGCAAGTCATATTCACGTCTTTTCTGGAGTCTGCAAAGGGCCCCTCAGAGACCTCCCGGCATTACTGCCTCTCTTCTTCCTCACAACCCCATTTCAAATTAACTTACCAGAGACTGCAAGAAGGACTCCATTTACAGGCTGAAGGCTGCAGCAGCCTTTGGTACTACCACTGCCTGCATTAACTAATGTGAAACAAGGAGCCTGAAGGCTGTAGACCACAGCCTCTAGGGCAGTGGTTCTAAACCTTCCTAATGCCGCGACCCTTTAATACAGTTCCTCATGTTGTGGTGACCCCCAACCATAAAATTATTTTTGTTCTCTACACGATCCATTGTCATGGGATGGTTTGCTAATGAAAATAATACATAACAATAGCTTTAATAATACAAAAGATGATACATGACATAGTTCAGTCAATACAGTTTCCTAAACCATCGGAAATATGTGTTTTCCAATGGTCTTAGGCGACCCCTGTGAAAGGGTCATTCGACCCCCAAAGGGGTCCCGACCCACAGGTTGAGAACCGCTGCTCTAGGGCCTGGCCCACAACAATGTCATCATTGCATGTTAGGGCCTAGACATCTAATCCACAGTCCAAATTCAGGTTGAATTTATCTTCTGGATGTCTGGAGGATGCCAGGGAAACTAATCCTGTTATTCAAATTATTTCTGAGGGAGGAAGTGTCCACCTATTTCTAATATGTTTAGGTGCTACAACCTGACCTGTTTGTCAGTTGCGCTTTTACTCTCAGGGTACATTTTATTTCTGTCATTCTGAATTTTTTCAAGAAGCACTCAAATCTCTTCTTCTTCAGGTGCTGTTGTTGTTTGGTTGTTTGGTTGCTGCTGCCATATCTTCCTCCTCAATGTGGATAGATCTATATATGCTGATGATATTTTGATATTTCTTTAGTCCTATGTGAGTATCCACTTGCTACCAGTGCCGCAAGATGAACTTGACAACTATCCATATATCTTTTTTGAAATACAGAGGGCTAGAACATTGCTCTCAGAAATTAATGATGAGCTATTAGTGCAGAGAAAAACCCTAAAATAATGTAAAATATAGTTTAATACCATTGTTAAGTAAAACCGCACAAGCTTAAAGCTATGTTAACAGCCATTGGCTTCTCTCTCTCTCTCTCTCTCTCTCTCTCTCTTTTTCACACACACAAACCCCACAAAATTCCACCAAAGCATCTTCCTTCTCCACAACCTTATAGATTCCAGAAACTTGTGGGGTTACAAACTGCAGCCACGAACAGACATCAGAAAGATAATAATCTCTATGCCAATATTTAGAAAGCTTCTTGAGTTAAAGCCACTTAATCCTCAAGTATCTAGAAAAAAGCAACGTGCTAGGATTAGATGAGACAGAATTCTATTACAAGAATGCCAGAAAAGTTCCCTGTTACAAGTAGTAGAGGATAATAGATACCAATAACTGCCCTATATGAACATAGCACATTACTCCAGAGGTATAATATCATCTCAATAATTGGCCATATACCACTACAGAGTTGCGACATCAAAGGCTGTGCACAGTGGCTATTTTTACAATAAAATATGTGGACTTTTGCACCTGCCAATTAAATCCTGTTTGGTTTTGTATACAACTGAAATTTGATTTCTTCCTTTGCAGTTGTCTTCTGGTAAATTATAAAGAGTTGTGTTGCCTGATCACTTCCATACCTTAGGCCAAAACTAGACATTAAATTACAAGCCAACATTAAATTACAAGCAACAAAAACACGCACCAAACAACCTCCCCAGAAATGCTGCATCTCCTTTACCCCACTCCTCACAACATTTAGTAGCACAATATGGGCTGATTCACACAATTTAAGCTATGATCAGCTGCAGCATGTGGAAACTGCTATTTTGAATAATCAATGGCTAGCTGCAGTTTGTCATGGTCTGTTTTTGGGTTATGTGAAGGTTTTTGGTTAGTTCTCATAGGATTGTTAAACCCTTGCATAACTGAAAGGATCAAAAACTGCTGTAAAAACCACAGCATGACAAAAAAAGAGACATTGTGCAACAGTCTCTTTTTTGTCTCATCTAATCCAGGAAATCCACAAGGACATGAATGCAATAACACCCTACCACTCATGTTCTCCAGCAAACTTGTAAACAGAGATGTTTTGCCTCTGGTACTGGGAATTAGTATCAAGATTAGTGGCAATTGATAAGCCTATGAATTTGTCTAATCCCTCTTTAAAACTCTTCAAGTTGATGGCTATTATTATATAATGTGGTAGCAAATTCCATTGTTCAATTATGAGCTGTGTGAAGAAGTACTCCCTTTTATCCATCCTGAATCTCCCACCATTTCACTATAGTTTATTTAATGAGAGTCTATCAGATACACACACACTCCAATCCAGATATAGTTGCATGAAACATAACAAGAGCATGTTTCCATTCACATTGCCATAAGGATGAAAATGCATGCCCTCATCCACACTCTGTTACCCAAGATGGGTTGTGCTGGATGTTTCTAGTTTGTGTGTGTGCTTTTTAATGCTGCAAGGAATCTATGCATGGAAGCCAAATCAAGGTATCAGTGCATATGTGATCAGAAAAAGTCATGGTCATCTATTACTTCACAGAACAGCTCTGCACAGCAGAAACCCCTTTGAGTGGTGTCTACTTTGTAGTAAGCCTCAATTCAATGGGTTTTACTCGCAAGTAAGTTTGTAGAGGATTGTGGCCTTATTTCAATTTCCAATAATAAAAAAATTAGGGAGTTTCAAGGAAATTTGCCAGTGTTTCAAGGAAGTGCTATGTAATAGTGATGGGGGACTTCAATTACCACAATATCTGTTGGGTGACAAATTCAGCCAAAAGTGGCCCTTCCAAGAAATTCTTGACATGTGTGGGTGATGACTTTCTCTTACAGAAGGGGGAAGAAGGAACTAGAGGATCGGGTATCCTTGACTTGATACTGACCAATAAGGATGACTTAGTGGATAAAGTGGCAATTACGGGAACTCTGGGGGAAAGTGACCACGTCATACTTGAATTCTTGATTTTAAAGGAAGCAGAAGTGGAGTGTAGCCATACACGTACTCTGGATTTTAGGAAAGCTGATTTTAATAAACTCAGAACTATAAGTAAGTTCCCATGGCAAGTGGCCCTAATGACAAAAGGAGTCCAAAATGGGTGGGGTTTTGTTTTTTTAAAATGAAATTTTAAAGGCACAATTACAAACAATTCCAACAATGAAAAAAGATAGAAGACAACAGAAGAAACCAGTGTGGCTCCACAAAAAGCTTAGAGATGACCTGAAAACAAAAAAGGACACATATAGGAAGTGGAAGGAAGGCCAGGCTACAAAAGACGAGTACAGGCAAATGGTCGAGGAACACCTAATTTCTTTGAACGAGTTCAAATCTCCAGGGCCCAATGAACTGCATCATAGAGTAATTAAGTAGTTGGCAGAAGAACTCTCAGAACCACTGTGTATTATCTTCGCAAAATCATGGAAGACAAATTATGTTCCGGACAACAGGAAGAGGGTTAATGTTGTCCCTATCTTCAAAAAGGAGGCACCTGGGAACTATAGACCAATTAGTCTGACATCCATCCCTGGGAAAAATTTGGAGCAGATTCTAAAGAAGTCAATCTGTAAGCACCTTGAAAACAATGCAGTGATTACAAGAAGCCAGCATGGATTTGTCAAGAACAAATCCTGCCAGACTAATCTGATCTCATTCTTTGATCGGGCAAACTCCCTTGTGGACTGTGGGAATGCTGTGAACATAATATACCTTGACTTCAGCAAAGCTTTTGACAAAGTACCATATGACATGCTGATCAGCAAACTAGTTAAAAGTAGGCAAGATGGAACAACTATTAGGTGGATCCACAGTTGTCTACAGAATCAGACTCAAAGAGTGCTAATCAATGGTCCCTTCTCAAACTGGGAGAGAGGTAACAAGCGGGGTACTGCAGGGCTCAGTCCTGGGCCCAGAGCTCTTCAACATTTTTATTAATGACTTGCATGAGGAGGTGCAGGGAATGGTTATCAAATTTGCAGATGACACAAAATTGGGTGGGATAGCTAATACCCTAGAAGAACAGATGTAAATTTCATGATAGGCTGAGTGCTGGGCTGAAAACAACAGAATGAAATTTAACAGGGGGAAAAGGCCAAATTCTACACAACCAAATGCACAGTTACAAGATGGAGGACACTTGCCCCAGCAATACTACAAGCGAAAAGGATCTTGGAATTGTTGTAGATCACAAGCTGAATATGAGCCAACAGTGTGATGTGGCTGCAAAAAAGCAAATGCTATTTTGGGATGCATTAACAGAAGTATATTTTCAAAATTGTGCACTCTATTCGGCACTGGTCAGGCCTCATCTTGAGTAATGTGTCCAGTTCCAGGCACCACACTTCAAGAAGGAAGCAGACATGCTAGAAGAGGTTCAGAGGAGGACAACGAGGATGATCAGGGGTCTGGAAACAAAGCCCTATGAGGAGAGACTGAAAGAACTGGGCATGTTTAGCCTGGAGAAGAGAAGGCTGAGGGGAGATATGATAGCACTCTTTTGAAAATACTTGAAAAGTTGTCACCCACAGGAGGGCCAGGATCTCGTCTCGATCCTGCCAGACTGCAGGACACGGAATAACGGGCTCAAGTTACAGGAAGCCAGATTCTGGCTGGACATCAGGAAAAACTTCCTAACTGTAAGAGCAGTATGACAATGGAACCAATTACCTAGGGAGGTAGTGGGCTTTCCCATACTAGAGGCATTCAAGAGGCAGCTGGATAGCCATCTGTCAGGGATGCCTTAAGATGGACTCGATGGCCTTATAAGCCCCTTCCAACTCTAATATTCTATGATTCTATGATTCATTTTAATAATTACAACTCCACCTAACAAATATATGTTCAATATCATCCATTTGTCTAAATCAAGTGGGGACAGAAGGTAGATTGGGATTTTTCAGTACCTCAACAAGAGTTTCCAATTCCTAATGGTTTAACAATGACAATAGCAATAATGCTTCCTCCTGAATCCCAAGTTAGGCTACTAAAATGAATAAAACCAGGATTCAGTTTTTGAGTAAGAGAATTGTGAACTCACTTCTGGCACTAAAAAACAAAAAAGGCACTCTTTCCTAATCCTAAAAGAATGATCTCCCATCCCATTCCCCTTATTTTGCACCTGATTCTGCTTGATAAGTCTCAGGTTCAAGTAAAATAGAAGATCCTGCAAGGTTGAAGTCTGCCCTGCCCAGGTTTAAATAATTCATGAATAATATGGCTGAAAGACATCCATGATGGGTGTTTCCTTGCAGATAGGTGTTTGAGTTTTGTTCATTAACGAATAGTTCTGTCCAAGATTTACATTCAAGGAAATGTCTATCTGTTCCAAAACTCTGCAGTGCGACAAAGATATTGCCACTCTACCTTATTGAAAGCTTTTTCTGCATCAATGAACATCAATACATATCCCTTTGTCTCACTATACTTGTTAATTATGGATAAGTCTCTTCCAGTGTTGCCTGATAATTGCCATCCTGCTGCAAAATCAGGTTGGTCATAATGTATAATATTACCAATTATTTTATTTAACCTATTGGCCCACAAAGACATACATTAAAATCCTAATTTAAAAGTGAAATGAGTCTATATAAGTTTGTTTTGCTAGAGTTTTAAACTGGTTTATATAAAAGCATAATTCTTGTATCGTTTTAGGAGACCAGAATACATCATGTCTCCACACAGTCATTAAAAGATTTGTTAGTAGTTGAATCGGAATAACAGAAAAAGCATTATAATATTCTGCTGGCAAGCTAACAGGACCTGGAGTTACATTTGGTATGAGATTTAGAGTGATCTGATGGACCTAAGCTTCAATTGTTAAATTTAAGTATTTGTTGATATCATTTAATCTAGGATTCTCCAGATCTTCAAAAAAACCTTCTAACATTTCTTCAATCTAGAGCATCAGATCAATGCAGAACTCTATAGAAAAATAAGAGGTCAGTGATTGATTCTTTATTATTCTGAGTTGATCTTATTAGATCTCATGGATACGATCTCTTTTTTAAAACATCCTTTAGCAATACAACAAGCTAGTAATTTGTCTGCTTTGCCTCCTTTTTCAAATTGTTTCACAAAGCTCAGTGTTTTTGTAGCTTTATATGTGTCACTTAAGTCTAAGTGCTTCCTACAGAGATCTAGTTTATTAAAGCTTTTAGAATCAACTGCCTTCTTATGTATAAATACTATCTTTAATATTACATTTTATTTGTTTTCTTTATACTACTTATTTAAACAGTCTGATATATTAATAAAATACCTCAAATATAGGCTTCATTTGCTTCCCAAGTTATGTTATGTTAAAGTTACCCATTCAATACTGACATGTGCAAGATCTTAAAAAAAATGGCAAGCCAATTTCTACCAAAGTTGTAGAACAAGATGTTCTATGTTAAATCAAAACAATTCATTTAAGTTTGGAAAACAAACACATACAAGGTATCCAAACTATAGACCAGATGTTTCTTTATTATCACAGGGGAAAAAGAAATGATGTGCTTACATATATCTTCAGTTGCATGGTTTATATTTCTAGCAGCTTTCTCAATTCCAGAGATAATTTTATATTGTTTTCCAAGCGTTTATGCATGAGCTAATTATTCATCAATTTTCAAAACACTGTCTAATTATCCACCAGTAATTGCTGCCTCAACTGCTCTTTGACCTCGGCTGATGGAAAGAAGACCGCTTGCAACATTGCATTCTTGTGAGGAAGGACACAGCCATGGCTCGATGGTCTAAAATTATAATCATCAGCTGCTGTTTTGTGTGTGTGTGTGTGTGTGTGTGTGTGTGTGTGAGAGAGAGAGAGAGAGAGAGAGAGAGAGAGAGAGAGAGAGAGAGAGAGAAAGTCACAGCCATACTTCATAAACTCACTATTATGCTTCCCTCCATTTAAATGACGTTTGAAAGGGTAGGAAAAACAAAAGCCACATTTACATAATATTCATATTCCACTGTGTTACAAAATTGGCATGCAACAAGTCCTGTTTCTGAAACATTTGGTGTCCCTTAACATAATGTTGCTGTTCACTCATGAAGATTCCCCGTAACACCCACCACCACCCCTCTTTCCATTTATATAATGCTTGGGGTGTTCAAAATGCTGGACATATATTATCCCAATAAGGGAAGTCAGCATTATTATCCCCATAACACAGATGGTGGACTAAGCCCAAGAAATGATGGCTTAGCTGAGGTCATGCTGAAGCGAGATATAGATCAAGGACTTCCCAGTTCATAAGAGACACGGTTACCGTAACAGGAGCTTCAGCACCAAGTCCTATTCCCCAACAATCCCGTGAACTCTGATATTTATTTTCCATGAGCCCTTTCTCTGCTCCAGTTTCTTCAAGGAAGCAGGAAGGTTGAACCACTGACATACTGCAGCCTGTGCCACTCACCATTAGATGACCCTTCACCCCACTGTGTGAACACATCCTAAGTTACTCGGAAACTAAAGACGGGACTCTGTCATGATAGGGGTGTTGTTGTCTTTTCTTTTTCATTTTAGACCTGAAAGACGTGCCTCTCACTGTAGTGATGAAGGGAAGCAGCCTGCTGACTGCAAGCTCCTTGTGGGTATGAAATTGCTCCTTAAACAGCAGAAAATGGCACAAATGGGCTTCCAAGGAGGCCAAAATTTGGCAGCAACTGGAGGAAAACAGTCCATTCGGATTCATATGATCTAGAAAGCAGAGTGACCAAATATTTTGCAGAGGTTCAGAAATTGCCACATCATTAGATAATATGCACGTGTGACATTGTTATGGTGTCTACTTGATTCTCTCAAGCTCTTGTGGTACATTCTCCCAATGACATGAAGGCTAAAACTGAGGACAGGAATGTGCATACTGGCCTTGCTCCTAATGGCCCCGTGTGTGCTGACCCAATTTTTCAGACCCCCAACCATACCATGTAGAGCAGCAAAGTCTGCAGGGTGTTCTACTCATGTCTGCTTGAGTGCAAGTAGAATGCTCAATACAGCTGGAGACCCTGCTTCATCCTGGTTACCAATTGTGCAGAGAGGTCTAGTCATGTTCAAACAGCTATGAGTAGAACTCCCCTCCAGTTCTTACTGCACAAAATGGCAATGTCTGGGATTTCAGGGAGTGGGGCTGGCACACACTGCCCCAGCCCCACATTCAGAAGAACACATGAAGAGGGCTATAGTGATATGGATTCATTTAGCAACTGATGGGAAGTTGGCACTTTCATCTGCATGCCTCCCCCCCACACACACACACCTTCTCATCTGAAGGGAAAAGCCCCACATCCTAGACTTAACAGTAACAACTATCACAAACACAGGTCTGGAAGGATCCTGTGCTAGGAGAAAGCAGCTTGGGAAGAGGAGTTGTAGGAAAGCAGTGGGTGATCAAAAGGGTGGAAATTGGGCCCTCCCAAACTCTTCTCAGTCTTGGAGAAGCTCTAAAGATAAGTTATGGAGGCAGAATGTGCAGCCCCGTCCACAGTGACTGTAAGGTTATGTACCCCCAAAGTTTTCCCAACTCTCCCCAGGGTTTTTTTTTTTTAAATGGAGGATGGAATATAAATAGAGCTAAATAAATAAATATTTTTCCCATCTGGCCAGAAACATTTGCTAGTAAAATCATGTCAAAGAGCATGACTTTTGACAAGGAAAGATTATGTGATATTTGAAATATTGGCACCTAGAAAACTCTTGGCTCAGTCTGTCTTGTCACAAACTTCATCAGTTTTCTGGCACTTGTATACTTCAATGCTAAGCACGTTCAGTTGGAAGTAGGCCTCACTGATTTCAGTGGGACTCACTGAAGTAAAAATATTGTAAATAAGGAAATAAGTAAAAGCACAGAGGATCACAGCCTGCTTCATTTTGATTCAGTTTTTCCATGTATGAAACTGGGGCAGCCATACTGCATAACACAGCAGTGACCTGATGGGAAGACACTTATGTTGAAGACTGAATCAGATGCACAGTCCTAGGAAGAGGCCATTCCTGCTCCTTAGGGAGACATATGGGAGGTCTAATGGATGGGATCTGGATGTAGATGAAAGCCAAAAAGAATCAGGCTCCAACTCCAGAGTTGCCACTAGCTTTCTTTTAGATTAGTTCACTTCACTTAAAAACATAAAAAGAGCCAGGCTTCCCTGATTATGCCTAAAATGGAATTTGCCTTTTTCAAAGCAAATGCACACTGAGTTGACATTTTCACCAAGCTGTCAAGCACAACCCCAAGATCACTTTCTTGGTCAATAACTGCTAGCTCAGATCCCATCAGCATATATGAAGTTGGGATTTCCCCCCAATGTGTATCACTTTACACTTGTTTACAGTGAACCACATTTGCCATTTTGATACCCATTCTCCCAGTTTGGAGAGATCTTTTTGGAGCTTTTCACAATTTCTTTTTGTTTTAAACACGCTAAAAATAGTATCATTCAGCAAACTTGGCCACTTCACTGTTCACTCCTAATTTCAGATCGTTTAAGAATGTTAAAAAGCATTGGTTCCACAGCTCAGTGTTGTAGAGCACTGCTTTGCATGCAGAAGGTCCCAGGTTCGACCCCTGGCTTCTCTACGTAGGACAAGGAAAGGAATCCTGCCTGAAACCTTGGAGAGCCACTGCCAGTCAGTGTTGACAATATTGGGCTAGCTAGATGGACCAATGGTCTGACTCAGTACAAGGCAGCTCCCTATGTTCCTATGTTCCAATACCGATCCCTATGGGACCTCACTGTTTATATCCCTCTAATAGGAGACTTGACCATTTATTTCTACTCTCTGCTTTCTGTTCTTTAATCAGTTAATGATCTAAAGAGGACCTCTCCTGTTATTCCATGACTGCTAAGTTTTCTCAGTAGACTTTTGTAGGGGACTTCGTGAAAAGCCTTTTGGAAGCCCAAGTAAACAATGTCTACTATGTCTACTGGATCACCCCTGTCCACATGTTTACTATCAAAGAACTCTAAAAGGGTAGCGAGACAGAATTTATCTTTGTGGAAGCCATGAAGATTCTTTTTCCGCAGGGCTTGTCCTTCTATACGCTTACTAATTTTATCTCTAATCATGCTTTCAACAAATTTCAACAGATGTTAAGCTACGTGGCCTGTAAGTTCCTGAATCCCCTCTGGATTCTTTTTTTTAAAATGGTATTATGTTGGTCATTCTCTAGTCCTGTGGTACAGATGTTGATCTTAGGAAAATGTTATATATTTTTGTTAGAAGATCAAGAATTTCACATTTGAATTCTTTAAGAACTCTAGGATGGATACCAGTAATTTATTAATTTTTAATTTGTCAAAAATGATAAATTTTTATCACCACTATTTGTCTGTTTTTTAGACTCCCTTCTTGAAAATATCAGTTCTATCCTACATCTTTTATAGTGAAGACAGATTAAAAGAATTCACTCCATTTCTGTGCAATCCTCCTTTACTATTCCTTTCACTCCGTTGTCATACAACAGTCCAACTGCCTCACTAGCTAGTTTCCTTTCTCTGGTATATTTAAAGAATTCTTTATTGTTGACCTTGATGTTTTTCTGCATCTCTTATTGTTTGCTTACATCGCCTTTGTGCAAGTTTGTGTCCCATTTTGTTCTCCTCATTTGGACAAGATTTCCATTTTCTGAAGGAAGCCTTAGTTTCTCTGATAGCTTCCTTGACACTGCTCATGAACCACGCTGGTGACCTCTTGGACTTGGTGCTCTTTCCTAACCTGTGACATTCATTCTAGAAGTGCTTCTATTATTGAAGCTTCCATCCATATCTTCCGCTTGTTTACCTTTAGGACATGGGATGCCTCTTCCTGTTCAGCTTTGAACACCACCTACAATATCTGGGCCCTTAAACAAGATGAGATGGAATAATTAAGAAGCAACTTTGGCAAGAAAGAGATTGGGTTTTAAATCAATGCTGTTAATATACTCTGATCTATTGATCTATTTTCCAGGATCAAGACAGCAGTTTTAAAGTACAATGCATAATATGCCTAATGCAGGCTACATTTAAAGCCTGCTTTCTGAAGCCTCATAGTACCAGCCCTTTTTGTCCCCAATACACTGTCGTGATTTGCATGAATTCCCTGCAGTTCTTCACAATGCATTCTACTTTTGTTTATCTATAAAACATAGACATAGAGAAAGAAAGAGACTTCACTTCAGGGTTACACTTGCATTTGGAATTTCAGAGATAACTTCTTTCTTAAGTTCATAGTATGTCTTTGGCCACAGCCACGAATCTCAGCAGCCATTTCTTCAAAGAACCAAAGTCTTGACAGATCGCATGTCTTCTTTGACATGTGACCACCAGAGGGGGCTGGAAGCTACTATTGCTGAAGCCATAGATGCACACATGGGAGCATGAGAGTGGCAGAGACAGGCTGTCCACTGGATTACTCATGATACAATCGAATGTCATGTTCAGTAAATGATGATGGGGGGAACATGCTGGATTGGTTTTCACGGATCTTTCTTTGAAATGTCGTCATTTGCAGTGGGAGAGAAGCTGCTCCACTCTGATGTGGAGTGAGTGTGTTTACGCGAAACAGACGGGATGAAAAGCACCCAATACGATTCTCCAGCGTGATGATTAGTCTAGTGTGGAACAGTGGGTGGCACATTTCAGCAGCATTAATTCAGAAAGTGGTCGGGTAGGGGGATGGGGAAGAGAATGCATGCATACGAATTCTAAAGTGAAACCTGAATTTGAAAGATGCTGTGGAAGGAGGGGGTGAATGGAAAAGGTGGGCCTTCGGTGCGGTGATTCACATACTGATGAGGTTTCAGAGTTGGATTTTCCAAAGCAGGCAAAAAACTCAGAAGCAGCAATTATGGAAGAACTGGGTAGGACAGCTACGTGACCAAGTGGATCTTGAGCGGGGTGTGTGTGTGTGTGTGTGTGTGTGTGTGTGTGTGCGGAGAAGGGGAGGGGGAAATAAGTCATCATCTTCACTCAGCTCCAGGAAGGCTGGTTCAAGTCTTTCTCTCTTCCAGATCAAAAATAAACCTTGGCATGGGCAGGGCAGCGGGGCTTTACCCAATGTAATGTGACAGAATGGCAACCTTTTAAGAAAGCAGCATGCTCTTTTCAAACTAGATGCCGCTTCCCGGTTCAAATAGCAGATACCCAATCCCACGGCATGGGGGGCTGAGGAGCAGCGGTAGGAAAACGGCAGCTGCACTCGCAGCGCTGAGAGGGAGAAATGGCAAACAGACGGGGGCTATTACAGTTATTTCCGAATAGTTTGGCACGCCTCTAATCAGAGCTGCTGTTCCCCTTTCCCCTTTCGTTCTTGGTTTACTGCTGTGTCATTGCTTCTGAAGGGCAGCAGAGCAAACAATGGCTCAGCTTCCAACCTTCATTTCAGAAAAGTGCCCATCCTGTAAGTATTAAGGGTCCCGGCTGTGCCTATCACAAACACACACAGGGTACAATAATAGAAGGAAGCCAATTTTCTTGGGTTTTGAAGTGCTTTCCAAAACTAAGGAGCTTTCCTGGAGCAGAAACAAAGCCATGGAGGCAAAAGATGCTTTGATTGTGCCAAATGATTCCCATCTTGGTGGGGAAGGCAAAGGCGTAGTCTTTTCCTAGTGGAGATGGATGGACACACGCATACACACCTCCAAATGAACAAATGAATTAACTTCCACAAAACACTCAAAACTAGATACAAATAGAAACATGAATAGTGAACTTCTTGTAGTCCTGTTTATTAATTGGTTTTTAATGTAATTTTTAAAACACATGATGGAAGCCACAACTTTCTCTGATGATAACATACTGTGTAGAGTTGCGTCAAATATTCCTAAGTTTTGATTTTCCATTAGCCATTTGGCTGTGGTAGGGATTTCTTCTGGAGAGCGTTTTTGTGAATATACACCTTTTAAATGTTTTTTTTTAAGCAGTATTCAGCTACTGCTACATCATTGGGAATTTTGCCCCATGGCTGTTATTAATTCCTTTTTTCTTGAATTAGTCAAATGGGTGATTTCACCCAGCCAGGAATCATACAGAGAATGGGCTTGAATCACACAGAGAATGGGCTTACATCACAGTGCTACCAAGTCAATCGGATCTGGCTATGTTAGGACCAGGCCTGCAGAGCAGAACGGAAGCACACTCTGCCCTCTGTCATTGGCCAGGGGACCTGGGGTCACTGATAGGCTGCACCTGGTGCCTTCCAAGAAGAAGACCGAGACATGGAGAGACCAGCCTGGCCTCATCCATCAGCCAAAGGAGAAGGAGCTACAGAAGGAGCTTGCTTCCCCCTCCATGCCAGAAATAACATTCATCTCCAACTGTTAGCTGCTCTGGGATTGCTGAAGGGAAAGGGAACCTAAGAACCTAAGAAGAGACCTGCTGGATC
The DNA here is from genome assembly GCF_023053635.1 of Elgaria multicarinata webbii. Lineage (NCBI taxonomy): Eukaryota > Metazoa > Chordata > Lepidosauria > Squamata > Anguidae > Elgaria > Elgaria multicarinata. The sequence goes on from NC_086172.1 coordinate 23,214,323, forward strand.
AGACCAAGGGTCCATCTAGTGGCCAACCAGCCATCGGCCAGGGATGAACAAGCAGGACATGATGCAAGAGCACCCTCCTACCCATGTTCCCCATCAACTGGTGCACACAGGCGTACTGCCTTGAATACTGGAGGTACCACACAACCATCAGGGCTAGTAGCCATTGATAGCCTTCTCCTCCAGGAATATATCCAACCCCCTTTTAAAGCTATCCAAATTGGTAGCCATCACTACATCTTGTGGTAGAGAGTTCCATAATTTAACTATGCACTGTGTGAAGAAGTACTTCCTTTTATTTGTCCTGGATCTCCCACCAATCAGCTTCATGGGATGACTAAGTTGTATGGGCTGCTAGGTCGTATCAGTATGGGGTTGTGTCTGTGTTTGTGCATATGTTTCTCTGCATGTGTGTGTGTGCGTGTGTGCGTGCTATTATATAAATTGTAATCTGTTATCTATCAAGATAACAATCTTAATAAATAATCAATTAATAAACATAATCAATGACAGCATCCGGGCACTTGAGAGTAGGGGGAAGGTAAACTAATAAGAAAACATTTTCACACACAAAATGCCCACAAAATCATCAAAGGAGGGGGGCATTTAGGTTGGGGTGGTTTTTTTAAGCTCTGCAAAAATGTGGAGTCATTTTAGGTTCAGCCACAGTGAAAATTATGCTACAAATAACTGTCTTTGAAAGATGAAGGTTTCTATACTACATTATGCAACCATTTTCAAGCCCCAAATGCAGGAAGGCCAATTATGTATGTACAAGTGAGTTTTACAGTATCTTAAGAGTGCAGAACAGCATTAGGCACACAAGTATGTTTTTTAAACCACTTTGCATATGTGGCTCTTGCACATTTCAAGGTCAGATTCTAACTGTGCAAGCCTACTTCTGAGTAGACAAATCCCACTGTGACTTACTCCCATGTAAGTGGAGTAAGCAGCCTTATCCTTTTAAATGTAAACATATCACATTTAACAAAGTTTAAATGCCACAAGTTCAAGCTGACTACATTAACTACAGATAAATTATGCAGACCTGGCGTAGTAAGCCTCGCTTGCTACTGTGATCACAGCCGTACTCACCTGATGGGACTTTCTGAATAGTCATAATCATAATCTCAAGGCCAGCTCCTTCCACACAGCATTGTCCCTTCCACACGCTGACACTTTTTTTGCATCTTGTTTTAAATTTAGTTTGGTGTTTTTTTAAAAAGGCTATAATGCTGTTCACACATCCACAGATGAGACATTCTGAATACATACAATGGACATAGGTGGGCCACCCTGGTACCTTCCAGATATATTGGACTACAACTCCCATAAGACCAAGGCAGCATGGCCAGTGGTCTGAACTGGGAACTGTAGTCTGAACTTCTAGAGGGAACCAGGTTACCTACCCCTGGCCAAGGTGATCATCATGAATAAGCTGTGCAGCTTGTTTTACTTCAGAGAAGTCCATGAAATGTAGGTCAATGAACTGCTGTTGATTGTACCAGTGCTGGACTCACAGAAACCATCTGTCAGATGTGCTTTAGGGTGGATTCCTGCATTGAGCAGGGGGTTGGACTCAATGGCCTTATAGGCCCCTTCCAACTCTACTATTCTATGATTCTATGAAATAGGGAAAGCTTTATGTCAGGTCATGAGATCTCTCACACCAAACTTTAATTACTGTTTGGTGTGCTGTCCAATTTGATTTACCATGGTTTGTGATCACCGAGTAAACCAAGACCAGAACCTATGGTTTGAAATGGATTTTAAATCACAGTTTGCACCAACTATACCTTGGTGTGATGTATGAATTGACACATCATGATCACAACTGTTGCTCAGCGTCCAGAGGCCTTTGCCCCCATTGAAATGGAAGCATTGAGTAGACAGAAGGCCAAAGAGACCAAAATCATGGTTTGGGTAGCACATACTATGTGCTGCCCACATACTATAGGTAGCACAAACTATGAATTGGTGTGGTTCGCCATGAAGAATTATCCCATGCTGTATTCACTTGCGCTGCCATTGATAGTTCTTAGCAGGTTTACAACAGAGGTTAGGACACAACAGATCATCAGAGCTAGGTCTTATCTGACTGATTCGTATTTATTAATTAAAGTGTTTATCAATTGCCTTTCTGCACTAAGGTGATACGCAAATTTTAAAACAATAACAGATCAAAACACATAAAATTAAGAACAGAGCAAAACCATCTTTAAAACATACCAAAGAGCAGAATTAATCCCATTTTAAAACTCATCAAAAGCCAAATGGAATCAAAACCCTTAATCATCCAGCCTAAAGCTAAGTAAAGATAGAGCCAATCTGATCTCCTTAAAGAGGGAATTTCTGTCACAACGTTGCTACAGAAAAGGCTCTGCCCTGTGTTGTCTCTCTTTGTGGTGGGACAAACAACAGTGCCTCAGAGGATTGTAACCTATAGGCAGGTTCATATGGGAGGAAAGAATCTTTCAGATATCCTGGTCAAAAACTATAGATTAGAACCAGCACCTTGAAATGGGCCCTGAAAGAAACTGAAAGCCACTGCAGTTGGAATAAGACTGGTGTAATATGGTATACAAATTACCAGGGCCGGCCCTACCATGAAACAGAGCGAGGCAACTGCCTCAGGCAGCAAATTTTAAAGTTCAGTTTGTTAATGTTGTATTTTCACTGCTATTGATGAGGAAAGCCACTTGTGGGATTTTCTACCTTATGTGCCCAAATAACATGCCTGGCTTTGCGTCCTATGCACCTTGACTTTGATGAGTAAGGGGCACCATTCCCTGCTCTGCCTCAAGCAGCAAAATGTCTTGTGGGCCGGCCCTGCAAAGTGCACACCAGAAAACAATCTGGCTGTCTCATTTTGCATCAGCTACAGTTTCCGAACACTCTTCAAGAGCATCTCCATTTATAACACATTGCTGCAATCTAAACAGGATGTGATTAAGGCATGGATCACTGTGGCCAGATCAGCCTTCTCTAGGAAGGGTGGAGATGCTGCACCAGCCAAAGGCGGGCAAAAGCACTTGTGGCTTCAAAAGCCATCTAGTCCTCCAGGAGCAATATCAGGTCCAAATACACCCCTGAGCTGAGAGCCTGATCCTCCAGAAGGAGGGCAGCCCTATCCAAAACAGGATGTACCCTCAGACCCAGTGTAACTTGTTCACTGAACAAAAGAACTTCCATCTTGTTTAGAATGAGCCTCAACATGTTAGCCTACATCCAATCCATCACTGCATCAGACAATTCAGGACTTCCATAGCTTCCTTGGCATTCGTTGAAAAAGACAGAAAGAGACAGAGATAGAGAGACTCAGGCCATAGCTAGATGGGGCTTTATCCTGGGGCGAACCCTGGGATCGTCTCTGTGCGTCCACATGATGCACAGGGGATCCCGGGATCAGGGAGGGATGATCCATCCCTTGCCCCGGGATCTTGCCCTCCACTTTGGCCCTGTTTTTTCCGCGGCCCAGGGCTGAGCCCGAGACAGTGGAATGTGTGGCTGGTTGCTGCGGGTTGACCCGGCTCCACACGATTCCTCGCACAGAGCAGGGAGCCGCACACGGGGTGCAGCGCTCCTCAGGAGTTCTGCGCCCATCGGGGGTAGAGTGGGGAGAGCAGGGGAAATGATTTAAATTAACAAAATCACCTACTTTTTGCGCGCGAGCGTTCGTGCGCTGCTTCCCCTTTAAAAATAAAAATGGCAGGCGCAACGCCACTCCTTCTGAGGTCGTCGCGCGTCACATATAGACGTAGGAGGGATCTTGCATTAAACACAACGCAAGATCTTCCCTCCTCTGTTGCAGGACAACAGGTAGGTCTAGCTAAGGCCTAAGTTTCATCAATATAGTGATGAAACTCAATCCCAAAACTCTGGTTGAGCTCCCCCAGAGGCTTCACGTACCTGTTAAAAAGCCTAAGGGATGAAGCAGAGCCCTGAGAAACCAGATTGGCCAATGTCTTGAGCAATAGTCCCCAACACCAACTTCTGGGAATATAAAGCTAGATAGGAATAGAATCACTGCAAAATCCTATACAAGCCAAATGCCCAAGAAGCATAGTTGATGCTTTATTACGGTCACCGACCACAGTCTGGTCAGTGACCGTAATAAACTTGATGACGATGGTATCAAAAACTGCCGAGAGGTCCAGGAGAACCAACAGGGGTGCATTTGCCCTGTTGCTGGCAACAGAATCCACCAACCCTACCAAGACTGTAGTCCAAAACTAGACCTAATCCCAGGTTAGAAAAGTTTCATGTAATCAATTTCATCCAAGTACCTTTCTACATCCAATTAGTTCTAGATTTTTATGTCTGTTTCATTGATTCATGTGCTGTTTGTGGTGTTGTATTGTACTATTTTTATGTTTTATGTTTTATATTGCATTTTATAGTTTTAACTGTTTGGATGGCATTTAGTCTTTTAACTGTTTGCAATCCGCCCAGAGAACATTGATTATTGGGTGGACAAAAATGTAACAAATGAATAAATAAATTCTGCAACATTCCATAGGAATGGATAAAACTGTCAATACCGGTTTCTCATTTTTATCTTGAATTTGTTCCATTTAATTTCCACATCAGTTTGGGGGCGGGGTATTAAATGCGTATGAATATTTGTGCACAATTTCACATACAATTTTGTGCAATATGCATGTTTTTGCAAGCAATTTCCCCTAATATATATATATATATATATATATATATATATATATGTTTATGTTCACATTTTTATTGAAAAATTGCATTGCAAAGTTTGCAGAAGTATGAATACCAATCCATAACTGCATTTTGGTTTGCATATTGGTTCAAGAAATGTCAATTAGGGAAGTAAGTATTAAAATGCAAACCAAACAAAAATACAAACTGAGCAAATTTCTCCACCATCCGTACCTTCATAATTAGTGTGAAAGTAGCTACCACAACTATCATCAGCACAGACAGTGAGTCCATTGGCTACTGCATGCCATTCCTCTGAAATAAATGGGATTTAAAACCACATGGAAATACTGCAGGATCAGGCCTAGTTCTAGACACTCAGGAAAAGCTGTATATTTTAGACAGCCTCTAGGCCACAGACATTCAAACGGCTATAAGACCCAAGGGACCACCTCATTAATTCATGCTTTTAATGGTGCTCACTGAAGCTGTTAATTATTCCTTACTAGCTGCTAATTGTTTTTCTTGGACATTCAGCTCCCTGGTCTTGTAATCCACCAAATGCAGTAAAATCTGCCTAATTTGTGAAAGAAAAAAAGCAAACACCTTCTCATCTTATGGGAATGCATAGTACAGCCACAGAATCGAGGGTGACAAGCTATAGAGGAGGACAAAACTCTTGTACTAACAGTTCAGAAGAGGAGTATTTCTCCCCCCTGCATGACAAGCTACACCTGCTGAATTTATAGTACTCATATAGTACTCTGATATAGATCTTCTGTTAATCATTGGGATTTAAGAATACTATCAAAGGTAATAGCAGCAGTGGTCTTCCCTCCACCCCCACTTGCGGTCATATCAATATCCCATTCAGTAATTAATCACTACTTCATACCAATGAAATCTGCTACGCTGGAGTCATGAGAGATAATTAAGACAATGTTATTAAATGTATTAATGCCAGGACTTGTTCATACCATAGTTGCAATATCTAAGCAGCGATCCCAGTGTTCTACATCATTAGGATCCTAGTGTTCTACCTTCATGCTTTGCAATTGCCAAAATGGGTACGCCTCAATTTAAATCAAGAGGGACTGTTTTGGAGAGGGACTGTAACTCAGTGGTAGAGTACCTGCTTTCCACAAAGATGTTCTCAGGTTCAATCCCCAGTGGCATCACAGTTAAAAGGATCAGGTAGCAGGACATGGGAAAGAGACCCTACACAGCTGAGACCCTACATGGCTACTGTGAGTCAGACTAGATAATAGTACAGAGTAGACAATGGGCTAGATGGATAAATAAGAACATAAGAAGAGCCCTGCTGGATCAGACCAAAGGTCTACCTAGTCCAACATTCTATTCCCTCCAACAAATTCTGTGCCTCCTACAAAGAGAAACACAGGGAGCTGCCTTATCCCAGGTCAGAGTATTTTCCCATCAAGCCAACAATGCCCTACTATGACTGGCAGCAGGTCTCCAAGCTCTCCATCAGAGGTTGCTCCATCACCTGCTATCTGATCCACCTCTGAACTGGAGATGCCAAGGATTGAAACTGGGGCCTTCTGCATGTAAAGCAAGTGCTCTACCATTGAGTTATGGTCCTTCCCTTATATTAGGCTGCCCTAGTGTAAGGCAGCTTCCTATGTTCACCACTGTGAACATAATAAGAAAGTTATTTTAAATTTGGCTTTACCCCTGAATAAACTTACTTAGGATTACAATGTCAAAGTATGATGCGGCGTAAGGTTCTCACCCAAATGGGGGGCTCTCCTAAGGATGAGATCCCATACATTGCTTTGTTTTCCTGCAGCTCAGAAGAGGGTGGCTTTTCCCTTTCTGAATCTGATGAACAATGGTCACTTTTCCCAGCCTTGAGGAAATTGAAAATGTTGGTAAGGTCTACCTACATGGGCAATACAGCTTCTTCTGTGCACAAGTAGCAAGAGTAAATACTAATGGGCACAGACCTTCTGGACCCCAAAAGGCAGTTCCATACACATTCCCAGCCTCCTTTAATCTATACCCTGCAGCAAAGTGGTTAAGGCTATCCTGGATTTCAATGTACCAGTGGAATTAACAGATGGACTGTGTGTTCATGAAAAACAGGTAAAATGTCATAAGGGCTTATCAGACATTGTTGTTTATTAACTTGGCTCCAAATGTGATATATTTTATGCAACATTTCAGAATGGCATCATCAACTTCAGTTCCAAAGTGCTAACCTCCCACGCACCCACACTCCCTCTGTTCTTCCAGCCCTCTTATAGATATTCTATACTCATCCCACTGTAAGATTAAAGACAGCACAAGACCAAGAACCAGGAGGAGAAGGCAGATTTTTCAAGCCAGAGCTGAAGGTTGGGGGTGGGGAGGTGCTATTAAAAAATAATAATAATCAAGCTCTTACTTGCAGTCATGTTTCTCAATTTCAAAATGAGGGTTGAAGTTGAGGATAATCTTCTGATTGGGTTCCGGGGCATAAATGATCCACTCACAGTTCTGATGGGAGGGGTAGTCCTGCGGGTAGCCAGGTGAAGTGATGTAGCCAGCATCTTTGGAATTCAAACGGCCCCCACACGATTGAGCTACAAACAAACAAACAAACAAAGCCTGAAATAAAAAGCAACTGACATCGGTTATGAACTTCAAACGTATTACAGTTTATTCCTCTGGGTTTGTACCAGTGGAAGCCTGGGTTTGGGGGTTGTTGTATTTTTAAAAATGTTTTACAGACTTTTTTGCTTTGATTTACAGCCATGTAAGTCTCCAAATACAAAGCAAATCTCTGGACACTTTGAGTGAAGATGGTTACTATACACAATCATCCTTCCCACGCACGGACACATTCCACATCTTAGACAGACCAGAAAAAAGAACAGCTATAAATGGGCCCACCTACGCAATTTCATATGTTTTATTTTCAAACAGCCAACACAGACATCAGATTATTTGGAAATAAATAGACAAGCCTATATTTCCTCCCTCCTCTTAGGTCTTTTACAAGCACTCCTTGGCTTTCTTCCCTAACAGCATATCACAGAAATCATTAGATCCAAACATAACAATGCCATCCTTGCACACTAGGAAAGAGAATCCTTGCTTTCCAAAACAGAATTGCTCAGGTAGAGAAATTCGGCTGACCATGATACGTTTGATGTCCTAGACAAAATTAGGCCCAGGGCGTCCCTGGTCTTGTATTGCCCTCCCACAACCCCAATGCCCACCCACTTCCTTCTCTGAGTCATGTGACTATATATGACTGGGCAATGTTGCAAATTGGCCACCTCCATGCTTCCGTGCTTGACTGCATTTTTGTTTAAGAAACGAACCTCCCTGTAGCTGCCTAGCAGAAAACAGTCCAAATGATCTCTTTCCCTTCTGGATCATAATTTCAGATGGATGTGAGGAAAGGGGAAGGTTCTGAAAAAGGCTGGCGAGTTTCTGCAAGGCCCAAAGATCCACTTTTAAAAACACTCCGGGTTAAACTGTAGAAAAGCACTAAAAAATAATAATACTATCAACAGAGAATAAACAATCATTTTATTTTAAAGCAAGAGGATTTTATTTCAATTATTATTTATTTATTCCACCCTTTCTCCGAGAAGCTAAGGGTGGCATACATACTTCTCCGTTTTATTCTCACAACAACCCATGAGGTAAGATAGGCTAAGAGGTGATGATTGGTCTAAATCACCCCATCAGCGTCCTGATCAGTGGGGGGTGGGGGTTGAACCAGTGTCTCTCCAGTCCTCGTTCAACACTCTAACCACTACACCACACTGGGTCTTGGCACACCTATCAAATCTACCAGCCTATTAAATGTTTTATAAGTCTAGTCATAGCCCTATATAGAACTAGAAATGCAAGTGTTTCTCCTGAAGAACAATCACATGTGGTCTGAAGCAAGCATCTTGCCTAAATGTTTCTCCTGAAACCTTGAAGTGATTGTTCAGGAGTAACCCAAACAATTACTAAGCCACATAGCGGCTCTTTACAAGCTGGCATCCGAGACAAATATCTACCCTGGCCAACATCAGGGTTTGGTCTGTGTGAGAAGACCTATGTGTCCCACGTAAGACCACACAAGAAGCTTCTGGCAGAGCGAGGAATGGCTTCCAGATCATATCTCAGCACCCCTTGTTTCAGTTCCAACCACAAGACTGTGCTTCCACACCCCTCCCCTCCTCCTTTCCAAAAAGTTCTCCCTCTTGGCTTTGCCTTCATCTCCTCCCTGTCTCCTCCAACGTTTCAAGTGAAGCTAAGCAGTTGGAATTAAAGACTGCAGTAATCAGCAGTGGTGGTTTTTGTGGTGCTGGCCCACAAATAGCCTGGTAACAATTACATCTTGAGTGAAGAAAGCACTTTCAGCCCTTGGTTATATAACAACAGACCCAGGAGGGTGATTTCATCTTCAAGAAAACATTTCATCTTACAAATGCCACAAATCTGATTTATTATTTCATTACTGGCTAAGGGGTGGGGGGAATCTGCACCACATACACAACTGATAACATACTAAAGAATCCTAACAATGCCCCCTTTCCCACACACACATCTGTCTATATGGCACAGAGCTTTTATTTTCACTGGGCCCATCAAAAGTGGCAGAGCTGCACAGCAGCACCATTGCCACGAGCAGATGGTCATGCCCTGTAGCAACCTACTCAGGATGGCTTCGGAGGCTGTCCTTGATCTAGCTATCTCAAATGGCAACAGCCCTCAGCGTTGATGGATGACGGTGAAGGGAAAATGGGTGCGGTGGCCCTTTCTGAATGTGACACAAAAGAGTTAAGCCATGTAATCTCTTGCAATCAGATCCTTGGCTGCGAGAGACAGTATTTTCTGCATTAGCAAACCTGGAGGCAGGAAAGTGAACAATAAAGCAAACACTTGGTACAAGTGTAATTGTATGTGTTTCTGTAATGTAGTACATTTAGGACTTCAGTCCTAAGCATACTTGGACGTAAACCCCATCGAAAGCTATGAGATTGATATCTGACAGAACGTAAGAACAATCAAATTAGCAGTGTTGTCAGGTTCCGACCCTGAGATCTGCCATGTACCTCTCTCTCTCTCCCTCTCTCCCCCTCTCTCTCACCCCCCCCAATGGGGAACATGGGGTGCTTCCAGATGAAGTTTTTATTGTGCAATTGCCCTGCCTCATTCATGCCTCATTTACAGTGAATGCAGATGATGATTATCTTCCAGTTGTAATCCTCATGTGTTTTCCACCACTTCCGTCTTTTTTTCTTACCAGAAAAAAAAAATCTGTTAAAGAAGAAAAAGTGGAATAGATGCACATGGCCTTCCGATCAATAGTGCTAGGAGTCCTCTGTCGGGAAGCACCCACAGCCGCCACAGCTTCTCTGGCCTGCTCTGCCTGTAAGCGATCTGTCACCTACCCCCAATTCCTAACCTACCATAATAAGTAGGACTCTAGGTCTGGGATTCAAAGGGCCCTACAATGAACACCAGACAGGCCATGGGGGACACTTTTTAGCCCTCTCCTCCTCCATCTGAACAGCAGCGACTGTTTTGAAAAAGTTCTTCCTCGGCTGCTAATTCAGCTATATGAACCAAGACACGGGCAAGCGGAAAGAACTCTTGTCAAAGCCAATTTTGCTGTTCCCATTGGTAGGCGATGCCCTTGGCAGTGGTGGTGTTTTAAAAGGGCAATTTGTATCTATCTCGGTCATGCAAGGAAAAATAGCAGAGGTGTGTCAAAAGGGGGAGCAGGGCTAGGCAGAGGGGTGGGGCCAGTTGGCATGGGCCTACAATTTTGATGGGGCCTACTCCGAGTCCCCCTGGTAGAGGCAAAGGGAGACCCTTTGGAAAAGATTTGTTACAAAGTGGCTCTCCTGTGAGTGAGCAGTACTGACTCCATTTTGAGACAGCCAAAAAGCCAAGGGATCTTCACCCTCCATCTACACCAGAGATGAGACAAAAGCACATGAATGGGATAGAAATATAAACGAGAAATATAAACTGACAAATGGAGAGAAATATAAACGAGACTGGCTGGGTTGGAGCCAAGTGAAGCAGTCATTGTATTGTGCACCTTGTTTTTTGTTTACCAAGGCGGGTGTCAGATTGAAATGGAGCCTACATTTCCCTTCTGGTCCAGGCCTATTACCAGCTTTGCCCAGCCCTGAGGAGGAGTCTTTTGGGGGCTACCTTGAGGCAGATGGCAAGAGAGCCCCTGGGTCTGGGATACTAGTTGTCTGTCTCTGCCATGAGCTTATGAGCCATGCCCTCTCCCCTGCCACACACACACACACACACACACACATACACACTCACACTTTCCCTTTTGCCTTTTCTCTCTCTCAAGGGACCATTTTAGTTCTACGAAGATGTAACATTCTAGAATAAGGAATACCCTTTGAAATAAGGAAAGCTGAATTGTATGTTCCCCACACCCAACTCTCCCAACGTAACCATGTGAAAATAATACCCTTGCTTATCCAAACCTCTGATTACCCAAATGCACTGAATGACCTCATGATCCTACAGATAAAAATGAGGATGAAGTATATATGGGAAATGCTTCCTGGATTGGACAGACGTATAAGCAAAAGGCTGAAATTAGAGACTTGAAGGAGCACTTTAAAATTATAGAGTGCCTGAAGTTTCCAAGCTTGGGAATTTTTTTTTTAACGCTGAAAGCTTCAACAGACCACAGCGAAGAGAGGAAGGAGAAAAGGTGAAGAAAATAAAGGCTTCAGAGATTTTGCTCCTCTAACGTCAGTCATGCTTGAATATCACCATCTGCGTGAAGCAGCATGGCCTTGTGAATTATATATTACTTCTCAGCAGCCACCTCTCCATAGGAGGACGGGGGCATTCTTCCCTATAGGTGCTGCTTCCCCACCCCCCAACCCCACTGAATTACGGCCTCCCACATTTCTGCCTCGGGCAGGGCCTGCCACAGAGGGCTCAAATGCAGGGCTGGGGGCAACGAAAGAACTCGGTTTCCTGGCCACAAACTCTTCTGCATTCTTGCGGCTGGGCCTTTTCAAGTCACTCAGATGAGGTAAACTAAGCTGCACTAAATCACGGAACAAAATCAGCCCATTGTCTTTAATGGGTGTGCACAATCCTGTATTTAGTGACAACGCACAGGAGGGAGCCTTCTGCTCGCTGGCATATATTAACAATTACACCATTCCTAGCACAATGGCAGAGATAGCAGAGATAATTAGCTCCTCACAAATCATCCCACTTCTGAACACCCAAGCTCTCACCCCCCCCCCTTCCACAGTTGCGAGCAAACCAAATTACATTTTCTCTAGGCACTCCATGTATCCAATGAATACCAGAGGGGTGCCTTTAGCACAAGAGACTGAAAACACGATGGGCTTATAATGCGAGAATGAGAAGGCGGAGGGCCAAGGCACCTCAACTGGCACAGGCTGGCCCAAGGCAGCTCATGAGCCACGTGCTGACTTCACCCAATAAGGACCTGGCCTTGCAGGTGTAATAACACTGGGGTGACAGCTGGCTCCCAAGCTGCAAAGGGTGTAATTTTCCAATTTGTATGCTCCCCTGCTAACTCGGGCAGAAAACCTACGACCCAGGAGTTGACATCCTGCATGCCATAGTGAGACCAATGAGAATAGCACAGCCGGAAGCCAACACCCTCAGGAAAGCAAGCAGGAAGATCCTGAAAAGCTACTTTAACTTTACAAACTGCTTCTCTCCCTTTTCCCTGCGAGCCTAGAAGAAGAATCTCTCTTCTTCCCAAAAGAAAGACGCCCTGCTTTGCACAGAAGCAGTGAAGGGAAACAATGGCAACAGGAAACCCCCTCACACGTGGCTCCCTCTGTCCATCTCACAAGAGAGTCATCACTTCCTATTCCAGAAAAGACTGTTTTTTATCTTTCGCAAATAAACCCCATCTTTGTGTGTGTGTGTGTGTGTGTGTGTGTGCACATGCATGCTTGTTGCTTTGTTCTAAAACATACAGATTGCTGAAATACTTTGTCCTCTTCACATGGCATCCAAAAGATTCTATGTGACTTCCCTTATGGGAAAAAGACTCCTAGAGAAATTATGAGAAAGCATTTAAGAGGTAAGGACTTAGAAAAAACATCTGGTTTTGTTCCATGGAGAAAACTTTCTCAACACAAAAACATTTCTACAAACCCACAGATCTTTCTAAAATCTCTTTCCCTCGCTTGGAACTAACACTCGCATATACGCCTCCGTGTATGTATAGATTTATTTATTATTTATTTATTTCATTTTTTCATTTATATCTCACCTTTTTACCTCCAAGGAACCCAAGGTTCCTCCTCCTCTCCACTTTATCCTCACAACAACAACCCTGTGAGGTAGGTTTAGCTGAGAGTCTGTGACTGGCCCAAAGTCACCCAGTGGGTGTCCATGGCCAAGTGGAGACTAGAACCCAGATCTCCTGACTCCCAATTCAACACCTTAGCCACTACACCACAGTGGATCTCTTGATATAGGCAAGCTATACACCCATCTTTCAGTTAGTTTGACAGATGCAGATATGTATATATGCAATTTACGATTCCCTCCTGTACACACTTTTGAACCCTCCTCATAAAAGCAATAATTTGCCATTTGCACAAGCATAAACCCTTCCAACAAAAACATTCAAGTGACAAGTTATATTTTACTTGGAACGCAGGGCAAAGACTTCAAGTAAAGAAAACATGTTCACAGCTTCTAGATCTCATCATCCCCTCACATGGCATCCAGGATTCCTACATATGCTTAAACTACGGGGCGGTGGCGGGGGGTGGGTGGGGTAAGACTGAAAAGCAACAAAAATGCATTTTCAGTTCCACATTTCCCTACCTGCCCACCATTATGTCTGCCTAAAACGTCAAACCACTTATTCCTAAACAGCTCCTATTGCTTCACTTGATACTGTACTAGAAGAATACATGATCCATATATAGCAGTCTTTCAGCCTAAGCACATGTAAGGTCATTCACACATTATACAAGACAAACTCAGGTTTTCCAAGAGTATATCTTCAACAGGAAGCTGCAGTAAATCCTGGCTCCTTCAGAAGCATAACTGCATGGCAGTCACACTTTCAACCCCCTGATTGTTGCATTCACACTTTACATGTTTAGGTGGACACTTAAAAACTCGTTGTGCTGTGCTTCTATAAATGTATTGTAATTTGTTTACCACTTTGTTCTTCCCACATTAAAATTAGTTAAAGTACATCATATGGGGAGCAAGGGCTACATTCACCAGTTCTATTTAATTCTTGCCTTCTATTTCAAATACATTAACAAAGAGTGTACCAACTACTTAAATTGTAATTGAAAAAGCATTTAACTTATTTTTTACATGAAATATGTCTATGAATTCATAACAAATCTTTGTTTGTTACCCAAATACACCAATCATGGCCATGAGAAAAATAAGTAAGGAAATGGTTCTATGCCCCCTAGACAGCATCTGAGGGGCCCATAGGATCAGTTTCCCAGGTCCAAAGTCGGAGACAGCACTCCAGTCTCCTTCCCACCCACCCCGAGACGCCTTTGCTAGACAGGCAAAAATAAATAAAGCCCATCTAATGAAAATGCAGGGCAGGAGTACTGTGGAGGTGAAGATTCTGCTCTGCATAGGATGAAGATAAGCCTCCGAGGTTGGAGACTTACAATCCTCACAATAAGATTGGGTCCTAAACTGCTTATTGGTGCGAACACCCCTAAGTCATTTTGGATATTGACTACAATGCATTCAAGTCTCTGGTAACCTAGAAAATGCATATTTATAACATTTAGGGCATAAGCCTGGGAATACTCATAAGCCTGTGAAATCAGAGACTTATGAGTATCATACACAGAGCAGCAGGCACATTGATGGGTGATTTCACCTGTATTATTATTATTATTATTATTATTATTATTATTATTATTATTTCTATCCCTCCTTTTGCCCAATACTGGGCCTCAAGGCAGCCTTACAAAATTTAAAACATATACATTTTAAACCTAGGGAAAGAAATGTACAATTTTTTTAAAAAAATTACAATTTTAAAACAACATTTAAAATACATGACAATTTTACAAGTCCTTAACATAGATGGAGGACCAGATTATTCTCCAAAGGCCTGCTGGAACAAACAAGTTTTTGCCTGCTTCCGAAAGCCCATCAAGGAGGGAGCCAGTCTAGCTTCCCCGGGAAGAGAGTTCCAAAGCACTGGAGCAGCCACCGAGAAGGCCCTCTCCCATGTTCCCACCAGGCACGCCTGTCTAGCAGGAATTCCCTTCCTCTCCCGTGGGAATTCCCACTTTTCCCATCTCCGCCTCTTAAAGGCCAATTTAAGAAAAAAATATAGGGTCAATATATACAAGCATGTTTTTTGGAGGCACTAAACCACTCCAAATTCACCCATTACAACATTACTGTAGGGGGTGCAGGGAGGCAACCAGCATTACCCAATTTTAAGCTTCACAATTGGTCATTGTCCATATTAGCCACACCTCATGAACAGTGATCATATCATCTGTCCATGAAGGTGGAGTTGTGCAAATTTCCCACTCATTATACATACTCCCCAACAGGCCTTGAGGAATGTGCAAATCTCAACACCAATTTTGTACATTCTCCAGTTGATATGCCTAATCTCGAACAGGCTTTGGTATCTGAAAGCCATAGCTACATCAAAATGCTTAGATATGAAATAGCTAATCATGCATCAAAATACATCAACAAGGTTTTTTTTTAACGAATAACAATGATAGTTATGATTCTAAAAGATGTGGTTTGCCTTTCTTCCAGGCATATCAACCCTCAGAGATTTAACCTATTGTTATAACATTAAGCATTTATAACAATAGAGAATCTTCTCCACAAAAACAGATGCACTGTATTAGCATCACTCCTAACAGGAGTTATTTTATTTTTCTAGCAGCTTATCAAGCCAGCAAAATCTCAGGGCATTTCTACCTTAAACACACACACCAAGAAAAAAACCTGCACTGAAAATATTACCCATACACACGGAACAAATATTTCTACATACAAACCTACTGAAAATCCTGACAGAACGACTGAACGAATAAACAACAAACTAGATTAATGCTGTATTATTATTTTGGAAGAGGATCGATCGTATGAAGGAAGGACCCGGTGGGATTTAAAGCTCCCTGCGGCTAAGTGGGGAGCATCTGTTTAACAGTAAAGAAGCCCAGGTGTGATGCTGGAGCTGCAAATCCCAGGTGCTGCCCTGTCCACTCCCACAAAATGCACCATCATCCAACCCAAATGGAAAAGTAAAAGCAAGTCTGCAGTTAAGATTTATTGGCACATAAGATCCTTCCAAAATGAAATTTCTACTTCTAGAAATTATGCTGCAGAAGACAGGATGCTCCAAGAGCTATGAGTCCAATTGCAAAGGAGGAAAGAGCACAGAGAGCAGAGCTTCTGAGCTGCCACAGCTCCATCCCCTGAAGCTGAATACCTTATTTACCCTTTTCTAAATGCCGCGCACATTTGGGTCCACGCTCGGCTCCCGCCTGCCTTCCAAGCAAAGAGAAGATTTTCTGCTCATAACAATTCAGTACAGAAGAGGGAAGATTTCCTGAAGGCAGCTTTCCACACCAGCACATGTGTCCATTTATGGCTTGCTAAAGAATTCATCCAGCGAAGGCTGAGCGCCCCTTGCAAAAAGCGCTGGGCATTCTCAACTCTCTAGGAAGACAGTAAGCCATGAAAGGAATCAGCACCACCCTGATCAGGCCCCCTACCACCTCCCTTCTGCAAAGCCTAAACTTCCCCAGCAAAGCCCTGGAAGCATGCGTGCGCAGAAGTGTGCTTAAAGGCTCCGTGGATCAATAGCTTAAAATTTCAGACCTGCAGGGTTCTAAGCACTGTTCTGCATAGCATTTAAGTGCCCATTTGCCCAGGGCCACTTCATGCGTTTTAGCAAAGACATGACTTGACTACAACCATATGCATGACATTTGGAGGGTGTCTGCAGGTAGGAAACCATGTGGCGATAAACATGCCTCTTTGGAGCCGCAATTGGCTACGGCTCCTAGTTAGATTTACTCTATGACATGCAAATAAATGCCTTTCAAAGGCTACTGAAAATACGAAGTCAAGCCACAATGGAAATGTGGACATGCATCCTATGCTGTGAGACAGGAGAAGGCAGACTTCAGTCTTGCAGGGTCTACTTTGTTGTTGTCGTTGCTGTTTTTACTAGAATCTCAAGAGCCACTAATTGGAGCAAGGTGCAAACTGGTGGTTCAGGAGACAGAGCCAACTATCCAAAATAACCAACATACGCAAAGGCAAATCTACATCTGAGTCACTACAGATCCAAGACTAACAGTCTAATATCGACCTAAAAGTTGTTGTTAAGATCAACCAATAGATCCCAATCTACCTTCTGCTGCCCATCCCTGTTGTGAGATGTGACTCCTTACAAGATCAGTAATACAAAGATCTTTCATTTTTTTTTAATGATAACAAAGTGTTCACTGCAGTAGAGGCTGGTGGCTCTGATTTCGGTGGGGCTGTGAATCCATTCTGGGTTTCTGCCAGAACGCTAAAGGAACCATCAAGTTCCAACTATCACCAAGTCAGGTTCAGGACCTTGGAGAGCTCCTTGAGAATTCTGATGGTTTCTGACTGAACCCCAGAATGGATTGACACAACCCTGCCAAAATTAGCCAGCCACCACTCTGATACCTTAAAGACAAAGGGTCTGACTACATGTTATGCCGAATGCATAGTGTGCAGGGTGGGCAGAAGTTTGTTTTCGTTTTTTAGCTATCACTGAGTGCGGGGAACAAGGGAGCTTGATTTTTCATCATGACCTTAGCACACAGGAAGGGGAGATTTCAACCTTTCCTCCCCAGTTGCAATCCCCATGAAAGCGCCCCTGCACCAACTAAATTTCTTTATGTAGCATCTGCCAACTGAAGCGAGCTCTAAGTCCACAAATAAATAATGCCCCAATTAATCTGCTAGTCTTTAGGGAGACACAAAAGACTTTGTTGTTTTTGTTGCAATTGGTAGGGGTTGGTTTGAGTAGGGTGACCATATGGAAAGGAGGGCAAGGCTCTGGCATCTTTAACAGTTGTATAGAAAAGGGTATTTCAGCAGGTATCATTTGTATGCATGCAGCACCTGGAGCAAATCTACACGTAGTACTGAAGGCGCTTGCGTGCGCCTCCAGTGCGCCATCAAAACGATGGTGTAGACGGCGAAAGAAGAGACGGAGGAAGAGGCGGCTGGGGAACCGGCCGCGTCCTTGCCGCTGCCGCCGCCACCTCCCCACCAGCCTCCTGCTGCCAGGCTAAGAGCCACCCAGGTCGGAGAGCTCGGCTTCCGCTTCCGCCGAGCTCTCCGCCCAGGGTGGCTCTTACCCCGGCAGCAGGAGGCTGGCGGGGAGGCGGCGGCAAGGACGCGGTCGGTTCCCCAGCCTCCTCCTCCTCCGTCTCTTCCTCCGTCTCTTCTTTCGCCGTCTACACCATCGTTTTGACGGCGCACTGGAGGCGCACGCAAGCGCCTTCAGTACTACGTGTAGATTCCCTCTAGGTGAAATGCCCTCTAGATTAGATACAAAAGACGGCAGAGCTCCTGCAGCTTTAACTGTCATGATGAAGAGGGAATTTCACCAGGTAGTGCATGAATACAAATGACACCTGCTGAAATACCCTTTTCTATACAACTGTTAAGATACAGGAGCCCTGCCCTCCTTTCCATATGGTCAGCCTAGATCTGAGGGCACGTGATGCAGGCCCCTTGCTAAAGCTAAGCAGGTTTGGTCTCATCGATGACTGGATAGCACACCAACTCCCTGGGAACCCCTATGTACATTGCCTCGAGTTTCACAATATAAATGCACTAACAGACAAATACAGCTACTCCTCTGGAAGTCATTTTTTAAAGATGTTAGTTTCACAGAGGTAGTAAGTCTTTGGGTGATTTTACTACATCTCCTTATTCCAGCTTTCCCTAGCTGGATGTTGTAGTTCAATACATTGGAAGAGTGCCAAGTTTTTTGGATGTGTGTGTGTGCTATTCCACACTACATCAAACATTTCCCTTGTTCTAAGGAGGCTCACACTATGGCAATATTTGGGAATGGGTGATATAGGTTTTCGTGTAGTCACTTAGAAGTATCAGAGGCAAAAATATTCTAAAGATCACAAGACAAAATCCCAACAGAGAGTTTCAGCCTAGAGGCATGAACAGGGATCGAATAATGTAAATTTGACATCCTCTGATTTAAACAACAGCGCTTATGAAAGTAATTTATCAAAGAACGACATCCAAGACAGGAGTCACTAATAAGGCAGAGAAAAGACAGCTTCAGCCCTGATGGCAAAGGTCATTTTTAAGAGATGTGTCAGATATTTAATTTGTGCTGTGGGGTAGGTTATAAGAGACTCCTGAAACAATTTAATATCAATAAAGAAGGGGTGGGGAAAATAAGATACAGAAATACTCCCAATATGTTACACCTGTATAATGCCACAGGCGTTTTCCTACAGAATCACAATACAAGTAAGTGCATACAGTAACACAACCTTCCATTAGCATCTTACAAGCTCGAAACCAAACCCACATTGCCAATAAATCATTCAGTGTTCACCCAGGCAGATTTTTAACTAAATGTCATGCTATGGACACAGCTAGGCTGGTTTTAAGGGTTCCCTACAACGCCACCCTGCCCCGCCACTTTCCCTGTGATATGAACTGGAATTCTGTTTTATTCAAAGTGACTTCAGCCTGTCATGAGACAACCTCATAAATGCCATGTCTGGGCTTAAGTGAAGGAGAGGAGCCAATCCATCAGCCCAAGAATGTGGCCATTTGACCACTTCCTAAGGCAAAGTGGGAAGGGGTATAATATATCCACTTTATAGCACAGGACAGCAGTGAGTAATGAACTCCTGAAATTGCAGCATATGGCTTTATTTTTCTCTGTGAACTTTCATGAGCAGGAACCAGCTTAAATCTTCCTTTATCAAAGAAAGTTAAAACGGAAAGCAGTCTTAAAAGAAAAAAGGCAAAATTTCTGACGTGTTTTAGACATTAGTCTTGCAAAAACATGTTTACTTGAAGAGCTTTTGAAAAATTTGTACATATTATATTTGTATCCCAACCTTCCTCCAAGGAAGTCAGGGTGATACACATGGCTTTGTACCCACCCGGCCCCTTTTATTCACACAACTACGTACATTTGTCGTGGGCTCGACTGAGATACAGTGACTGGCCCAAGATCACCCAGTGAGTTACATGGCTGAATGAAGATTTGAATCTGGGTTTCTCCAGGCCTAGCCTGACATTCTAACCACCAGATCACACTCACTTTCAGCAGTTCTGGTACCTCCCGTCTTCTCTCACACAAACATCTTAAGACATATCTGCCAGAATGTGTAATCCAATACATGCCTGACACACAAGATTCTAGCAGCACAATTTGCCTAATCTGGAAAATAAATGTTCAGTTTATTCAGTTCACTGGGTGTGAACTGTGTGTGTGTGTGTGTGTGTGTGTGTGTGTGTGTGTTGCATTTTGGATTCACAGTGCTGTCTTTAAGGCACAAAGTTATGGATTTCCTACATCCAGCATCCCTAGAGTGTTCATGTGTCCATCTTAATTTACAGGGGACATTTGAAAGACTGTCAGTGGATAGCTCTCTATTTTAAGGGCTGTCCAGCCAAAGCCCAGCTTAAAGAGAAAGCACCATGAGAAAGGCATGAAGAGACCTTAAAGTTGCCCATCAACAATTAGCATCTGGGCACCAGACAGAGCAGTTACAAAGGTTTCCTGATCACACACTTCCTCATCATGGTGAGAGATATTGTATTCCTATGTAAATTACAGTAATTATTTCTAAAATGTGTATCCATACATATAAATTAGTATATGAAAACGTTATGGTGGTCTGTTTCTTCTTTTGTCCTCTATTTCGTTGATGCAGGGTCTCTTTCCCCAAAAAATATATACCAAAAGCCTATCAAGTGGAATAACCTCACATATGCTGCCTCCACAAGTTTCATGGCTGGAGGGTGGAGTACAAATATGGTTAATAAATAATAGCAGCAAAGGAAATCTCTCCTCCTCCAGGATCTGAGAAAGAATTTTGATCTTAGAAAGAGATAATTTCCCAATAATATAGTCAAGGAAGTTCATTTTATCTCTAGTGGTACATCTGTATGGGTATGTCTAACCGCAAGCATCATAGGCTGACACATTAGTACACTTGGAATTCTTTGCTGTTCAAACAAGTGTGAGTATTTATACGTATTGCAAGGATGAGGAAGGTGTGGCCTTCCAGATGTTGTTGGACTGCAACTCCCAGCATCTTTCACTCTTGGCTATGCTGGCTAGAGGTAATGGGAGCTGCAGTCCAACAACATCTGGAGACCACATGCTCCCCATCCCTGAGGTTTTCCAAGGACTTGAAAGTGCTTGCTGCAGAGATTACTTAAGTGCAATCCTCACAGGGTAAAGGGAGAATAGAAATACATCTGCTAGTACATTTACAAAGCAAGATCAACTTAGAGGTAAACTTCATCTATGTGTGAAGTTCCTTGCAAACTTACATAACAAAGAGGTCTCAATGGTCATTGGTTGCTTTGTTTAATGAAAAGCAGTTTGGGAAGGGTGGAATGGATGAGGATGGGAAGCTTGGCCCTTTTGTATTTGCTCTCCAAATCTTCCTCACAAAATGCTCCAAGGTGAGCCTCTAGCCATGGCAAAAATGTTTTTGTAATAACGATGGAACACTTTGAAACTCCTATGTCAGGACTGCTGGAGTGGGGGGGGGGGTGGAAGTGGCAAAGAAATTGTTAAGCATCTCACCCCTTCTCCACTCTAAATCTTCCCTTCCAAAGCTACTGTTCATTAAAAATAATAATTATAAACTGTTCAGATTTTGCTACATGTTACAACACGTGGTTTTGTATAATGCGTAGCTTGCCCCTTAAGCCAAGCCATGATGGAAGTCAATACCGAAAAGCTATTTACAGAAGGCTACAGGGACAACCCACAATTTATCATTTAATACTCACAATTCGCTTTTTCACAAATGTAACTGATGAGATTCTACATCCTGAATTACCCATAATGCCACCGATGCTAACATCATTATCTGTCATCTTATATCATAAACAAATGTAATTCCAATAGAACATGTGATTTAATAGTGTTAATTTATATTTATGCCCATTATTGTCCAAGCATTACTGCAAATGCAATTCTGGGACCATTGCTTATAGTTCTGGAATTATAATTCATAGCAACATCAATCATTGGTGCTACCTAATACACAGCAACTCTGGTGCTTTGTATAATGTCAGCTCTTAGACCCCCTTCACACGCTACCTCAAACTGGTCATAGTAGTGCAGATGCTGCTACCTGCATAGTTGCTCCTATACCAGTCTGGATATGTATATAACAATGACACCATTTTACTAGGCGGTCTATAGATATGAACATAAGAAGAGCCATGCTGGATCACGGATCAATCTAGTCCTGCATTCTGTTCACACAGTGGCCAACCAGCTGCCCACGGGGAACCCACAAGCAGGACCTGTGTGCAACAGCACCCTCCCACCCATGTTCCCCAGCAACTGGCGAACATAGGCATTCTGCCTCTGATACTGGAGGTAGCACATAGCCATCAGAATTAGTAGCCATTGATAGCCTTCTCCTCCAGGAATTTATCCAACTCCCTTTTAAAGCCATCCAAATTGGTGGACATCACCACATCTTGTGGTAGTGAATTCCATAGTTTATGCGCTGTATGAAGAAGCGCTTCCTTTTATCTGCCCTAAATTTTCCACAATCAGCATCATGGGATGACCCTGGGTTCTAGTATTATGAGAGGGAGAAAAATATCTCCTTATCCACTTTCTAGGATGGCCTAGAGATGGAAAATACATTGTTCTCTATATTGTGTTCACCTACAGTTCATTTATTGAAAGGTTTAATCAAATCACCTGGTGATGATGGATTCTTTCTCCTATATTGAGATAAGCTCCTCAGTGCCATTTTTGGCCTGCATTTGGGCTATATATTACCTGTGCTAGCCATGATCTCGGGGCTGCAATCTTAAACTTACTAAGGAGTACATCCCAGTGAGTTACACAGGAGTGCACTGTGAATGCAATTTAGGCCTTAGCTAAACCTAAGATTTATCCCGGGGTCGTCCCTGCCTGCTCCCGGGATATCCTGTGTGTCATTTACATGAACAGGGATGACCCCGGGATAAACCTTAGGTCTAGCTAAGGCCTCTGTTTGCATTTATTATTGTTGTTGTTGTCTTTATTTATTATACAATTTATAAACTGCTTCACACTGAGAGATGCAATACATTAAAACACGAAATACAAAAAGTTACAATAAAAACAAATAGATCACTAAAACAGTGGATGGAATGTACTCATTACCCAGGAAACGCTCGCCTAAAAAGTCTTCAGCAAACAAAATAACGTAGGTGCATGCGTAATCTCAGCTGAAAGGGCATTCCATAGGGAGGGAACCAGCAGACTAATGGCCCTACTCCTGGTATTTCCAAGCGGATCTCTAGCCCTTATAGGCCACCAGGAATACCTCTTCGGAAGGCCTTGGTGTACAGGCTGGATGCTAACGGAAAATGTGTATCTTCAAGTATCCTGATCTCGAGTTTTATAGACTAGTACCTTTAACATGGCCTGGTAGCATACGGGCAACCAGGGCAGAGCCTTCAGCAGAGGTGTTACATTACAGAGTGGTTCCTGAAAACACCCCATTCAGGCTGTACACTTTTGACTTGGGATGCTCAGCAAAACCTCTGAAGCAGTCAGGACAACACAACATTGCTCCAAAAAGAAGATGCATATAACCATTCTCATATCACTTTTGCATGCTTCCTAAAGACGCCAGTGTCCACATCAATATTACACTGAAGGCTCTAGTAAAGAACGTAGCTGGAGAATTCAGCAGAAATGGTATAGGGCAGCCTTCCCCCACCTGCTGCCCTCCAGATGTGTGTAACTCCAATGCACTATCATCCCCAGCCAGCATGGTTGTAATCCAACACATTAGGAGGACACCAGGTTGGGGAAGCTGGTATAGGGCACTTTCCATTCTTTATGGAGCCCAGAGTAAAAGAAAAAGAAAAGTAGTAAGTATGTAGCACTTCCTCTAGTTCCTGTATTAACTCATAGCAAGGACCCGGTTCTTCCTCATGTTCCGTGTCCACAATGTCTGGAATTTCTCATCAAGGAGTACTGTCACATCAAAGTTTGCTCATTCTTCCTGTCCAGAACCGCAACATCTGGACAAGTAATGTCAACAATATGATCAGCAATGTTGAGCCCAATGTATTTTTATGCCAGGAAAAAAAAGTGAATTCTACTAAGAAATTTCCCGTCTTTGTTCGGCTTCTAATATACGATTTTGCCATATGTTTCAGAGTTGTCTGGAGTCAGGGTTTGTAAGCACAAGATAAACTGAGGCTATATCCTGCATCAACTCCAGTTTAGCAGAGACAACAACATATTGATACTGGACCATATAGATTTATTGGTTAAATTTATATCCTGCCTTTTCATCCAAGGAGCCCAAGGTGGAGAACATGATCCTCCTCTTCTCCATTTTATTCTCACAGCAACCCTGTGAGGTAGGTACGTAGGTTAAGCTGAGAGCCAGTGACTGGCCCAAAGTCACCCAGTGAACTTCACTGCTGACTGGGGACTCGAACCCGCCGATAGTATTCAATAGGGGCCGTGCACATGCAGCCACCCCCGCCAAGCCCCAGTCCACATGCGCCCAGCCCCACAGATCCCACTGCAAGTAGAAACACTGGTTTCTGGAAGGGCAGCAATCTACCCCTTCCAAAAACCAGAGTTTTCGTTCACGTCAGGGTTTGTCCCTGGAAGCATTATATTACAACCATGTGTGGATATGGGCTGGTGCAAATAGCCGCACAGGCACAGACCCCTATTGGATACTACCCTGGGTCCAACACTCTAACCACTACACCACACTGGCTCTCGGTATATACATATCTGTATAATTCTTCTGTATAATTCTTTTCAAACAGAATTTCAACTTCCTTGATGGAGAATTCGAATTTCGTTTGCACTTGTGCAAATGAAACTCAAATTCTCCATCAAAGAAGCTGAAATTGTGTTTAAAACTAATGAAACAATGCAATGTAAGCAAATGTAGACGCCTTGCATAAACTTGCTTAATATGGCAGTATTCTGCTGAATCTGAATTCTGAAAACTTAATAGTAGATTGACAGCAGTGAGCAAGAGTCGGGACTCACCTTATATTTGGTACTTGGATATGGATAAAAGAGTAGAAATCACGCGTATTTGCAATACAGCCATTGTGGATGGGGCAGGTGGAATTAACTCTTCTAATTTCCCCACGCTCTCTATGGAAAAGGGCCCTTGATTCTTTGCAGACGCTGAGTACATGCATGCAGCAAGAAAATGCAAGGAAACCCAGTCACTTGGGCTGGAACTTCGCATTGCAGATTATATCTGACCGCTGCCTACAGCAGTGGCTACATTGCCCCCACCTTTCTCCCCTGTACCATTTAGTAACGCAAAAGATGAGACAGGATGTCACCATATTAAGAGTTCCCCTGACTCCCCTGGACTTCATGGGCTATCACTCCTGGAAACAGGGAAGTTCACAACAAAATGTTGTAACATCGCACAGTTTGTTCTACTACATATTACAGGGACGAAAGAAAAGGAGGGTGTGAAGCTTCAGTTTTGACCTGGACTCATGTATCCGCCAGAACTTTTAGTTTGAGATGCACTTACATCATTCGCAATTGACACAGTGCACAAGTCCATACCCAAAGTACAAAAAAACCAGAGTCTGAATCAGTCCCGTACGAGAGGCATCCGATGTACGTGGCTTGTGACACGTAACTACGAACAGTGACTGCAAAAGCTTTGCCCACTGAACATTAGCACCATGAGGGTTAGAAACATGCAGGCAAGAAAGATTGTTGTGAACACGATTTCTTCAGCATTTACCTAATTCCCCCCCACACACACACACACACACACTTGTACAGTTAAATCATGCCAACAGCATTCTAGGTATGCATTCTTTCCTACTTGTGTACAATCCTCAAAGCTTAAACATGTGCGATAGTATTGCTCCAAAGTGAACAGTACCTTACAAGTCCATTTGTATGGTTGCATTCTTGAAAAGCTCAGCTCCTATGTTATTCTCCTCTTAGATTTGACACAAATGCATCCCACCCTTCCTTGAGGAGCTCCATGCGGGGTACAATTTTATGTCAGGCCAACTCTAATCAGCTTCATAGCTGAACGTCAATTCGAACCCAGATCTCTCTGCTCCAACCCAGAACTGGTTTGCCGTAAAACAAGTGTCTAAGCCCCATATCTGTGAATGCGAGTTGTCATAAACAGTGGATCAGCTAAAACTATTGAGTCACTTGCATATTTTCCCTGAGCATAAAGCCAATAGCAAGCTTAAAAGTCTGATATTTGGGAGGGGGAAGGGGGGCAGTTCATTTGGTTGGCAGGCCTTTTAAAGGCAAAATTTTCTAATGTTTTGAATTATTTTTTGGTAAAACATATTAGGCGGGCAAAGTAAACTCAGGGGGGCTGCACCACACCCCCAGCCCTCCCCTGGCCACAGGCCTGCTGGGCATTTGACAGGAGACTGTTCAGGAGCGCTGTGCTCATGGGCACGACCATCCCTGCAGACACCTTTGTCTCTCCATCCCTCACTGGGTTAGTTTGGGGCTTTTCTACAGAGACACAGGAGTAGACGGGATTATTAAGAGCCTTGCTGTGGCAGAGCAATTTTGTCTTTATCGTGACTTTCTCCAATTTAGCTACTGCTTGGAGCCTCAGTGCAGAAAGGGTGTTTGTTTGTTTGTTTTGACACATTCTGCAGAATATCTTTAACACGCTGCTTCCCACTGAGCAAACTCTCAATATCAGGAAGGAAATAAGGCAGGAAGGGCAAGGGGGAAGACCCTGGAAGAGCATATATGTGCATCCACCGGCACATGTCCACATCTCTTTTACTCATTATTTTGGTGGTAACCCCCTGCTTCCCGCTAGAGCATGAAGGTGTCCTACAGCATAATAGTATATGCGTCTACTCAGCTTATTTTCAGCTAAGCCTACGGCTGCAATCCCATACACACTTACCTAGAAGTAAGCCCCAATGAATTCCATGGGGCTTAATTCTAAGTAGACATGCACAGAATTGCACTCTTAATGACCCGGCTGTATGACTCACTATGTGGACAGGGCAGGGCAGTAATACCTGGGGAAAGCTATATCTGTGTACCGCATTCCAATAAGGAGTTGGTTGAGAAATCACTAGGCTGTGCCTTTTGCCTCAGCAATATGACGGGCCACTATTGGCATTAATTACTGCAGCACCTTAAATCAGCCTTCCCTGGTGCAACCCAGCCGTGCTGGAGAACAATCTACAGTATTCCTGACTATTGGCCACGCTGGCTGAGGCATGTGGGAACTGAAATCCAAAATATCTGGACAGCACCAGTTTGGGGAAAGCTGCTGTTCCGTTCCTGCTTGTAATGCAGCTTTTAAAGGCACAGGAGCTCTTCTGGAAATGCAAACAGAAGCAGTGGCAACCCTCATGGACCCTGATGCACCAGACTTGAGTGTCATTATCCTGAGAATAGAAGTAATAAGTGAACTGATCTGAAGAGGCATTTCTTAAATGCTTAATATTCACATGGAACAGTCACACTGATCTTAGTTCAATTATTCAGAGGCCCAACTATTATTATTATTATTATTATTATTATTATCATCATCATCATCATCACCACCACCACCAACACCATCCTCATCAGGAATGATAACAAGAATCCAAAAATACAAAAATAACTACAGTTATTCTAAAGAGAAGGGTGGAGAAGAGGGTGATGTTTGGAAGCCTTCTGGTCTAAGAGGATTGTTAGCCCTTCTTGCCTTGTTTCAAAATATTTGGTCCAATCCTGGCCTGATCACTGCCCTAGCACAGTTGTGTGATATAGAACCTGAACGGCCGGGATGTTCAGGTCCTATAACACAACATAAAAATGTGGCAATCTAGGATCAGAACACCAGCAACAGTTTCAGCAATGGGGTATAATGCAAGGACAATTGCAAATGTGCCAAGGACTAGAAGGTTAAAAGCTAAGGAAAGGGGAGGAGGGGAGTTTGACATAATAATGGGCAGTTCATCGCTCAAAGCTGGGGCACTGGCAAGTCTGTTGCAGTTGCCTAGCAATCACAGAGAGCATCTTTCTGTCCCTCACACTGGCAAAACAAGGCATCCAGCAGATGTAATCCAGGGATGGACCATAGGTAGATCTCAATCTACAGTAGATCTCTGGCTGATTTGCAGTAGATTGCAAATAAAGTAGATTGCAGTAGATTTGCAGTAAACATTTCTGACTTCCAATTATTGAAGAACTAAAGGACACACACATCCCCTCCCTAGACTGTACTCCTGAAATGAAGAAAGCTTTGGATAACCAAGAATGGGTTTTTGCACAGAAGGGCTGTGAACTCCATTCCGTTCTGGTAATCAAAACCAATTCCTGGCTGAGAATTCTCTAAGTCCATGACCGGGTTCAGACGATCAAAGTGAGGGGGGCAACCACCATGGTTCTCTCCCCACCCCCCATCCTCACGCATCCCACACATGCAACCATCATTTGCACTATTCCCTGCGCTGGAGTGCAGGTTGGCATGTCGTCTGAACCTGGCATGCAGCGTGGTGGTGGTGGGTCGTACACAGCCTACAACATACAGTACAAGCTGTAGGATGGATACCACCTCCCCCTACCATGCAGTGCGCCAGGTTCGGACAACACGCCAACCCACACTGCAGCATTGGGAATATTGCAAATGGCAGTCGCGCGCGCACCACACATGGGGGAAGAAACCACAAAGGTTGCATCCCTCGCTGTGATCGTCCAAACTTGCCCTATGTCTTTTGCACTAGGATCTAGTTGTGTGAGTCTAGTAAAAACCCAAGCAGACCCAGCAAGCCTGAAGTCTGCCCCTCCCTGATGAAAGGGACAGCTAGAGCAGGAATGCTTATTGGCTGAGTGCATGGTGCCCCTTTGAAGCCTGGAATGAGGGACAAGAATCTCACTTATCCAATATGTAGCGCCCAGCCTTTTCATATCTGAGCTTTGGGGGAAGGGGAGGAGACAGATACCCCTCTGGAAATTGAAAAATTATAAGTGATGGGGAGGAAAATATGCAATAACATGACCCCAAAGTTCATAATTCAAGGGAAAATGCCATCCACGGTGATATTTTGAAAGAGCAACAAGAGAAAAAGGAATCTTGTATTGGAAAATATACACCAGTGAATGTCAGCAAATTCCAGAAGGCTTTATTAAGGTGAAATTCCTACCACAGTCAGTGAGGTTTTTGGGGCTGTAATTACACAGAGAGAAACACAAGGACATCAGGGCCAGTCCTTTGAGGTTTGGATTTGACTTTGACTTCAAAGGGGGCTTAGCCCTTTATTTTACAACGTAGTGACTAGAAACCACGCGTCTTCTGCTAAGCGCCAGTGTTAAACCATGACAGGAGCAGAAGTGATTTACGATGTAGCGATCACATCTACTAGGAATTCAGGCGGCGGGACGCAGAGAGCGCTTTTTGCAAAGAACCTCCTTCTCCTTTTGCTTGCCTGCGTATTAATTAGACGTGTCAAAGGGCTGTGGTTGGGGTGAGAGTAAAGCTGGGATTGTTAACGCCTCCCTCTCTCCCTTGGGTGTGCCTTTGCTGTCATCTTGCCACACTTTCTGGATTAGACGGCTGTAATCTGGGACCTCAAGGGGAACGCAATGCTTGTATCTGCAACTACACATCGCTAAGTGGGGAGGGAGGCTTTAGCAGGTTTCCAGTTGGTCGGTTGGTTGGTTTTCCAGCACAAAACTGCACCCATTTATTACAGATAAATTCCCGGCTTTGCCTGACGATAGGATTCCCCCCTCCCACCCTCCGCACGGCTCTTCAATATCTGCAATTGTTTTTATAGCACAGCTGGTCCGCCGAAAGGTCACATGGTTTGGCAGCCATCCCAGTGGTTAAAAATTAATTTTTCCTTATTAATACTACTGAGGCTCCCACAGGATAGGATCCCAGCCTTATCTGAACCTGACAGCTTCCTAAAGCCTGTAGAGGATGCTTTCTCCTCTAAGGCTAT
Source organism: Elgaria multicarinata webbii (assembly GCF_023053635.1). Taxonomy (NCBI): domain Eukaryota; kingdom Metazoa; phylum Chordata; class Lepidosauria; order Squamata; family Anguidae; genus Elgaria; species Elgaria multicarinata. Next base: position 23,244,182 of record NC_086172.1, read on the forward strand.
TGGCGGGACAAGGCCACTGGGCCCTGGAACTCAACCATGCTGGAATCCTGTTAAGAAATCAAACCAAATTCCTCCTCACTTATTTATTTATTTATTCATTTGCACAGTGGTGTTGTTTTTAATTAGAGCGGGAGAGATGGCTTCTTGATAAAAAGCCTTGAGGTTGAAAAAATAGGAATTTGCTACCTAAACACAGCCTCATGACCGTGCACAGGCAGCCCATGGCGGTGTAACATGTGGAATCATTGTCACCTTCTCTTCTCATTCCATGCGCAGGTCCTTATGATGCTGACACCGTCCACCCACAAGTGGGCGGTATCAGTGGGCTTATATACATCTTGAGGGATAAAAAACCCTAAGGGGGAAGGGACCAAAAAGAACAGTCCAATGAGGACTGCACATGCTCAGTGACACTGGAATTCTTACGGACTGTTACAAGAGGAACAGAACATCTGGTGGGAGGGGGAATAGAACAGAGCAGCTGGAATTCTGAACTGCAGCATCCCAAAATCATCATCATCATCATTCTTTCTCGCTCATGGCGGTTTTTCTAGACGAACATGACGGGCTTTGCCAAGTCATGCTGTCTTCTACAGCTTCAGGAATTTCCTGACAATTGAGCATGTTTTAATTATGACTGCTTTCTGGATGTTGGTGTGGATGTATTTTGGTAGGCCCAGTTTCCGAAGGTTTTCTGTATAGTATTTTGATGTGATGCCAATGACTGATGTGTCTAATGGAATAATTGTGACCATTTCCTGTTTCCATAGTTCTTTGACTTCCATGGCCAGTGGTGTATATTTTCCTCTCTTTTCCTCTTCCTTTTCATCAACATTGTTGTCATTTGGTATTGCTATGTCGATGAGGTGTGTTTTTCTTTTTTGTCTATGACCTCTGGTCGGTTGCAAGGTATTGTTTTGTCAGTATGAACTGTTCTGTCCCAGTATATTTTATGATCTGCATTTTCCAAAATTGTATGTATAGTATGGTGTAGGTTGTTTGATAAGATTGACTTTGATGGCCAGTTGTTGGTGAATTATTTTTGCAGCAGTATTGTGTCTGTCCATACAGTCCATTCCAGCCAGAAATTTAAATTCTCCTGTTACATGGTTTATTGTTTCTTGAAATTGGTGGCATTTCCTGCATAGGTCTGTTGTTACTTCTTCTTCTTCTTCTTCTTCTTCTTCTTCTTCTTCTTCTTATTATTATTATTATTATTATTATTATTATTATTCCATCTTTTCCCCAATAGTGGGACTCAAAGCAGCTTTACAAAATTAAAGCATATACAATTAAAACATTTAAATAGTAATATATACAAGTTATAAATATAATTAAACCATCTATACATTTAAAAGATTAAAAGGAAATGGCAGATAAAAAATCCAACATATTAACAAAGGTCTAGACTATTCCCAAAGGTCTGCTGGAACAAAAAAGTTTTTGCTTGCCTCCAGAAGTATAGCAAGTGGGGAGCCAGTCTAGCCTCCCTGGTAAGCGAGTTCCAGAGTCTGGGAGCAGCCACTGAGAACACTGATTCATTGTTCCAAATCAGGTGTACCTCTGATGGTGATAGGACTGAGAGAAGGGCTCCATCACACCAGTGATTTATTGCACACTTGCCATGCCTGGTATGTTGTTTTGCAGCCTGGTACTCACATGACGTTATCCACGTCCTGCACTCATTTCGCCTCTTCCCCTTCATGTTTCATTTCTTTTGGGAATGGGGAAAGTCTGGATTATTTTTCCTCCATGCAAAATAAATGCGCTCCTCCCTCCCATGTATTGGTGTCATTTCGTTCTATCCAACCATCCCATTCTTTGTTGGGGGCGTGTGTGTCTAAGGGCGGTCTCACTAACAAAAGAGGAAGGTGGGTTGGTTCTCCACTCAACAGTGAAGGGGGAGGGAGAGGGGTCCCCTTTAACTCTATGTTCTTACTCCTGAGTAGGTATGACCAGGGTTACATTTTCACCTTAAAAGAAATGTGGAAACGCACCCTCCTTGCCAGTAGCTCCCCCATTTTTAAAGAGAAAGAGAAAATTGGCACAGTTATAGCTCTTAAGTAAACCCTTTTCCTGATAGTCCACCAATGTGAAGGATCGATTTTCCTTTCTGTTGATCATGAGAACCAATCTGATTCAAATTTGGCACGGCTAAAGCCTTTCTTAAGAGCTATCACTGTGGCAAGTTTGATCTCTTTATCTTTAAAACTTACACAGATGTAATCATTTTTGTGGCTTGTTAATCGCCCTGAACAACTCAACTCAACAACCATGAATTCTCAATTCTTGTTCGAGAACAATAAGCCACACTGCATGGTTAACAAGCCATCCTGCAGGAAATATCCTGGGTTTAGACAACCTGCAAACCTATAGTTTGACAAACAACCCACAGTTCAACAACAACCCACACTCAACCAATGAGTGTGGGTTAGTATGTTGTGCAAACTGAGTCAATGGTAGGAGCCGTCTATGAGCTTGTTTACTCCTGACCTGCTCCTGACCAGACGGGCCTGCCATTGACCTGGTTTGCATGATCATGGAGGGGAAATAAGCCATGGTGGATTATTTCCCCTTCCTGTGCATAATTACCCCTGGGAGCACGGCTTGTGTTGTGTGAACCCAACCAGGGTGGCCTGCTGCCATAGGCAACAAGCCACCCAGATTCCACGGCACATCCAGCCACCATAGGGTATTAACCACCCATATGTCTTGTGAACCAGATCTCTCACTGAAACGAACGAGCCTTCCAATTGTTTAACTGGCTGGATTATGTCCTATTGTGGACACACCACCTTTCATAAAGCAGCATTTTCCCAATGATGGCTGAATACTCAAGAGTCAATCAACACTTAGTTAGCCATTCAAGTGTGGCAGGCTTTCTGGGGTAGGAGGAAGGTTGACAGGCCCAAACAAAAGGGCACAATCAGGGGTTTCCAAATCATCATGGTCAAGCCCGTTCCCTCTGGGAAATGGGGGAGGCTAACCATTACAGATACCAGGACGCCAGGCCCCAGAAGCTAGCCATGCAATACCATTGTCTTAATAACGGGAATTAGCATTCTTAATTAAATGCAAGCTAGGATGATTTAATGATGCTTCTGACAGCTGTCCACTTCCTGTTGCAAATCCTCATTTCCAATAAAAACTTCAAACCAGGATTTCAGAAGCTACCGAGCCAAACCAACCAGCGCGTGTGTACAAAATATTTGCTGCAGGCCTGCCTCTCTCCGTTGCAATATGTTCTGCTAGATTTACTGAAGTCATTTCTAAAAATACTAGCTTTTAGCAAAACATTTCAAAGCCTTTGTGAGCACACATTACTCAGAGTTGTATAAACAATACTGCTGAATTGCTCTGTGCCATGGTCACCCAACACTGGATGTTTTTACCCTAGCTTACTTTTCTAACTAGACAAGGATGATGGAAATACCCCACTGTCCAAAGCTCTGATTTATCCTTGGTCTCCCATCCACTGCCCTAAAGTCTTGTCTTGACATTTGCTTCACTACATACAAATTGGCAGCTGCACTGTTTACTTCCTCCAGTTTTAAAAAATTTATATACATTGCAGAAGGCTTTTCTCTCTGTGAGTAGATTACCATATTATTGTCTATTTAAAACTCTTTCCTCTTCTCATCTTTCATTCCTTTGGGGACCTGAGACAGACTTTCATAATGGTGAAAAGCTTTCAAACACACCAGATTTTGACATAAATTTATCTACCTCTAGCATGTTTTCTTACCCTCCTTTGTTAATTACTAAAGCCATCTGTGCTGAAGTCAGGGCTTCCTCCTTGTCACAATTTATCTTTATCTCTTGCTAGATTATGTAGTGAAGACACATTACAGTATCTTGGATATCACACTCATTTCTTTGATGATAGAACCCAGCTGATATAAATAGGATTAGGATTTAATTACCAGATCCAGCATTAGGTCAATACCTTTTTCAAACAACAGGCAATGGGCAGGAGCCTAGAAATGGGATGCTCGCCTGAGGAAGACGAACTATTGTTGGGGCGGGAGACAAAGGAGCAATCCTCACATGCACCAATCCATGGATGTCGCAACACTTGATGTCCCACAGTTGAAGATGTGAACTGCTTGCATTGATAAATACTTTGTGATAACATCAAGTAAACTGAAGCAACTCCACCTCCTATTCTTTACTTAGACCAGATCTACACCAAGCAGGATATGACACCTTGAAAACATTTTGAAAACTGTAAATGGAATGTGTCCTGGACCCCAACAGTTGTCACTATTGTTATAAGCCGTTTTAAAATAGTAGTGTAGGTCCCGCTCCAGAGGAATCCTCTTCCATTCTTTCCCCCAAAGCCAGTCACCTATCACCCATTCCTTTCCCTCTGACTTCATAACAAGCAGGTTAGCCACTGAGAATTTGCAAATAGTGTAAACTTTGATTCTTCCCAATGCACAAGACCAGCTGTAAAATGATAATATAATCTGTACTTCTAGGAATCCTACACAAAAATTTGGCATGAGCCGGTCTTTTGTCATAGTTTGCAAAAGGTTTCTCTTCATTCTGTTCTAGCTATCCATATAAAACTAAACTGACAAACAGGGAAAGACTAGAAGAAAATCCTGTATACTTAGAGCCAAATGGGCAAGCATGGAGCCTAAAGCTCAGCAATGCAATGCAACATTAACATCTCTACAGTAAATATATGATATGTCGGCTACATCAGGCCTCTAGCCCAGGATTGTCGGCACTGACTCATATTGTCCCTCCAGGGTTTCAGGCAGGAGTTTTCCCAGCTCTTCCTGGAGATGCCGGGAATTGAACCTGGGACCTTCTGCATACAAAGCATGTGCTCTACCACTGAGCCAAAGCCCCTCCCCTGAATTTCTACACATTCTATAGCACATCTGAATGTGTATGTGCAGGAACCAAGGGGGGCGGAGTACTACCCATCTGGACCTGTTTCTGACGTATCTGCCTTCCATGTCCTACCATCCCAACCATGACCAGGACTGCCTCCACCCCACAACCACCCTGGGAAGATGGATAGAGATAGTAATTAAACCAAGGCTACACCACAAGTTTATAACAGAAATGGTAGCTGAACCAAGGTATTCCTCCATGCTTAATTCCGCACCCACAGGCAGTCCTGAAATCCTGCTATAAAGATTCAGGATTCTCGGGATCACTTGCACACCTTGAGATCAGTAGAGAAAGTGACTTAACTCATCGTCATGTTGCCTGGGTCTCATCTTTTACTCAAGGTGAGGTGATCATTGTTTAGGGTAGTGAAGCACTCTTCTGAACAGGGGTGCGACTGCTACACCATCTCAACGTTCCATCTGGGCTGACAAAAAAAGTCTCCTCCAAAGGCATCTCCAATTCTGAACACACTAAAGTAAGCCCCATTGACCTTACTGAGACTTACTTCTGAGAAAATATGCTTGGGATCATGTTGTGAATCTACCATGGTAGAACATCAGGGTTCAAAAAGTGCAGGCAGCCCCTCAAGTCTTCTCTAGTGGTGGCCCCCTGACCCCCAGCATCCGCCACTGACAAAAAATGGAGGACACCCCTCTAGGAACAAGCTCTATTGTTCCTGCTATATAAACCTCATTCCTAGAGTATCACTGGAGCATCCTAGGGAGCCATGATTGAAAGTTCCTGCTAGCTTCTTAGGACACTCTGGGGATTCTCTAGGAACAAGGCTTCTATGGCAGGAACCATGCAGTCTGTTCCTATAGTTCTCTCTCTCTCTCTCTTTCTTTGTTGGCGATTAGGTTGGGAGATTCACCATCTTGATGCTGTGACGTGCAACAAATGCGGTTTATGCAAAACCCAGACCTGTTGCTGCTAGGCTGTGTGTAAGTAGCGTGAGGGTGTGCGCACTTGTGTGGATGGCCCCTGCCACCCAAGCAGACAGCCAATGTTGCCTTTGTGGCCAAAAAGGTTGTGCACCCCTGGTATAAATGTTGTAAACCGCCCAGAGAGCTTCGGCTGTGGGGCGGTATATAAATGTAATTAAATAAAATAAATAAATAAATAATGGGACAATCCTAAAAGTATTTACTTGGAAGCAAGTCCCATTGATGTCAATGGCGCTTACTTCCAAATAAGTATGAGAATCACAGCCTCTGCCCCACTACCAAAACGTTCCTACATTTCTCTCTCTTTAGGTTACACAGAATGCTGAGCCAGTGGAGGAAGCAATTTCCTATTTATTTAAACATAACTTCTCCCACTGCCACAGCGAGGCAGCGGCATTTGGCAAAGGAAGCTACTTGAAGTAGATTTGCTGGGAATGTTTACATTTGTTCTCGTAAAATATACTGAGCCTTTCATGCAGCAAAGTGTTGTGCTTATAAATGTTGCTTAACTATAGAGTGTCAGATGGGGAGAGAGAAAGCATTCAAAGGAAACTGCAGAAGGAAGGAGAAAGTTTTCCTCTCTATATATATTCTAAATTCCCCAAATTATAAAGTAATTAGTCTTCCAGGACTGATTTATTAACAATTTCTAAATCTGTACACCCTGTTAAGGTGCAACCCTGTGCACGTTTAGACAGGAAAAAGTACTACAACTCCCAGCATTCCTCAGCAAGCAGTGCTGGTTGGAAAATGCTGGGAGTTGTAGGACTTTTTACTTCTAAAGTTGCATAAGATTGCGCCCTTAGTCAACTTTTTCTTAATTTCTTCTATCATTCTTTGGGAAAAAAATATTTGACATCACTGAGAGTAAAATATTCCCAATATTTGGGAAAAGTTAAAATCATTTCACAGACACATAATCAGCAGTACTGGGCACCATCCTTGTGGACTTTGCTGAAACTTCATTTTAAAAATTTAGCAATTCCCCCAAATCCAGCAGGCATCTCTAAATTTCTGAAAAATCAAGTATCTCACATTCCGATATACAGTTGTTAATTACATAGTTTGGTGAGAATTTGCAGAGGAACAAAAATATACTAAATTGCGGGAAGGGGGGTAACCTCTCAGGATTTATGAGATGTGAGGTTTTGCCTACAGATGAAGTATGAATGTGCCATGTCTTTTGTGGGAGATTAGTTAGAATTTGGATATATCAGCATCATATGCAAAGGTATATACAGTATCTTTTGTGAGGTGTGTGTATACACAATAACAACTCTGCTGAACTGAATGGCCATTGAAGACGGGGTAAAAAGGAAGAAAAAAGAGCTGAATTTCATATATTGATTCCAAATAACAAGCTAGTCTCTCGTTATAAATAATCATCCATATAATATTTTTACTGAGCAAAATGCATTACTCTCATCACCCTCATATATCTTGGCAAAACTAGTTATTGTTATTCCCATATGATAGAAGGGGAACTGAGGCTGAAAGAGTGACTACATAAATCTTTCTAGCAAGTCCATGGAACTGGCTGGTCCCAAGTCTAAACATTCCCTCTATTGCCTCCTGTTTTAACTAAACAAAGCAAGAAAGTCAGGCGGGGACTCTCAAAAGCAGCTAGAACTGCCTCCTCAATTCACCACTTGGAAACTTAAAAACTTGCTCCCTGGAGAATTGGACCACCACAAAACAACAACACTCTGTCCAGTAGAATTGGAATGTACTTTATTGCTTGGGTCCAAGGACCATTGCAAGATAAAAAACAATATCCATCGTTAAAACAGTAAATATAAGAATGAGTGCATAGTGGCCTTTGCATTACTGTGGGATGCAGGATATAAGTCACTGACCTGGGGGAATTTCCAGCTTCAGAGTATGTACGCTTGGCAGCAGACTAGAGAAGGCGAACAAGATTTGCGTAAGGCAAAAGTTGCCTTGTTGCTAAAGGGGCTACCGGCCATTTCACCGGTCCCCAAAAAGAGGGTGCGCCTGTGAAGAGCCTACAAAATGGAAGAGGCAATGAGTTAACTAAAATAGCAGGGTCCTTCATTTCCCATTAAAATTACTTTCCCAACCTACATGACTGCAAAGAAAACTTTAAAGATGTGAAATCAATCAAATGCTACACAGTCATGCAGCGGTCCAGAAACTTCAATTGATCCAAAACATGGCCCCCTGACTGTTAACTGGGACTTGCCAATACAATCATAATTTGACAATACAATCATATTACTGTGCCATTTGCACTGGCGGCCATTCTGTTCCTGGAATCAATTGAAAGTGCCAGTTTTAATCTTTAAAGCCCTATATAGCTTGGGACCAGGTTACCTGAAGGAACACCTCCTCCCATATTTACCTGCCCAGACCTTCAGGTCATCATCTGAGCTCCTTTTCCAGGTGACCTCACCAAATGAGGTGAGGCAGATGGCTACAGGAAAGAGGACCTTTTCAGTGGTGGCACACCGTCTATGGAATGTCCTCTCCAGAGATGCACCTTCATTATGGTTTTTCCCATTTAAAGGGAAGATCTTTTTATTTTCTAAGACATTACAGTACTGTTTCAGCACATTTTGATCTTTGCACTATTTATGTGTTGCTGCTGGGTTTATCTTCATTTTTATCTTGGTTTTTATCTGTCTTGTTTTACTGGTTTTATCTTAGTTTTATCTGATGTGTTTAATTTGTTTTATTGCTACTTTGTATATTGCATCTGGGTGTGTTATAATTTTGATTATTGGAAAGCTTAAAATGCAGTGAATATATAAATAAGCATAATAAATTATTTATCTGATTGATTAATCCAGATACCACTGTAGAATCATTTTGAGAATTTTAACTAAGGGTATCAAGACCTTTTGTCACTCTGGATGAGTAATTGGAGTAAGGAAGGATTTTTTCTAGACTACATCACCTAGCAACTCTGGGTCTTTTAAACTGGGATTTATTTTCGCTTTCTATGTGGCGTGGCTCACTTGCCTGAGTCATGCTTGCTCTACAGGCCCATTTCCTTCTTGACTCTGGCACACTGTAGGATTTGGATTCAGAGGGGCAGATGGCTGGATGATCCTGCTTTGCAACAAGAGAATTGACTTGTCACTAGTGGAAGTTTTTTTTTTTTAATCTCTTCAAATTGCACCAATTAGATAAGCAGTAGAAACAGAACTCAGCTACCGCACTCATTGTTCCTTGCCTCCCCTCTAGACTTAATGTAAGACATTCGCCCTTTTCTAGAGGTTTTTAAAAATGTATTTGTTTTGTTTCGCTTTTAACTGAAAGGCTTTTATGATAAGTGCTGCTTTTGTTGATTAGTTAATTTTTGGATCTGGCTTGTTTTAAATAGTATTTTATTGCAACTGCCTTATGCTTAAAGTTGTTTCAAAGTGATTTATGATTTCGTGAACTGATGTTGATATTGGATTGTACAGTGAAGTGGACAGTCTCCACAAAAGCTTACGCCATCATAAATTTGTTCGTCTTTTAAGGTGCCACAAAACTGTGTTGTTTTCCCTGCAACAGACCAATGCAGCTCCACCTCTGAAAAAAGGTTTTTATGTTTTAAGCCACCTTAGGAAGAGACCGCAATCTTGAAAGGTGGCTAAGAAATGAATTGAATGAATGAATGCAAAATGCAGCGGCCAAATTGATAACTGGAACCAGAAGGTTTGAACATATAACACAGATTCTGGCCCACTTGCATTGGCTGCCTATACGTTTCCGAGCCCAATTCAAGGTGCTGGTCTTAACCTATAAAGCCTTACACGGCTTGGGACAATACCTGACGGAACGCCTCTCCCGTCATGAACCTACCCGTACACTGCGCTCAACATCTAAGGTCCTCCTCCGAGTACCTATTCCGAGGGAAGCTCAGAGGATGGCAACAAGGAAGATGGCCTTTTCAGTGGTGGCCCCCAATTATGGAATGATCTCCCCAATGAGGCTCGCCTGGCGCAACACTGTTATCTTTTCAGCGCCAGGACAAGACTTTTCTCTTCTCCCAGGTATATGCTGAGTTGTTTGTTTTTAACGGCCCCCAGAACTGTTGTTTTAAATGGATATTGTTGTTTTTATGTTTTTGACGGTTTTAAATTTTGTATACTTTTTAATGTTCACTATTTTTAACTTTTGTAAACTGTCCAGAAAGCTTTGGCTATGGAGTGGTATATAAATGTAATAAAGAAAGAAAGGTTGAGTGACAGGACTTTTTGATCTCCAGTAACTGAAGAAAACCAGGTTCAGGTTTGGGAGCTAAAGGATGAATATCCCATCCTGAAGTGCTCCCAGCAATCTTCCCAACTGAGTACAGCATATGCGTTTCTCAGACTGTACCTGACACCTAAACCGGCAGATGTCTTCCCTATTACAGAACTAATTGGAAGAATGAGCTGAAAGGGCAAGGAATAAATGGCCGTGGAGAGAAAACTCCCACACACACACCCTCAGATGCGGTCGGTCTGGGTCAAGACTAGGGCAGCAGAAGAAAGCCACTGACTACTTCTGGAGAGAGCAGGAGTAGGGGGGCGGTTTCCCTTCCTAGGGCTGTCAATCAGGTGCCTTTCAGTCCTGGGCCCAGTGCTCTTCAACGTTTTTATTAATGATTTGGATGAGGAGGTGCAGGGAACGCTTATCAAATTTGCAGATGACACAAAATTGGGTGGTATAGCTAATACCCTGGAAGACAGAAACAAACTTCAAAGTGATCCTGATAGGCTGGAGTGCTGGGCTGAAAACAACAGAATGAAATTTAATAGGGATAAATGCCAAGTTCTACATCTAGGAAATAGAAACAAAATTCACAGTTACAAGATGGGAGATACTTGGCTCAGCAATACTACAAACGAGAAGGATCTTGGAATTGTTGTAGATCACAAGCTGAATATGAGCCAACAGTGCGATATGGCTGCAAGAAAGGCAAATACTGTTTTGGGCTGCATTAATAGAAGTATAACTTCCAAATCACGTGAGGTACTGGTTCCTCTCTATTCAGCCCTGGTTAGGCCTCATCTAGAGTATTGCGTCCAGTTCTGGGCTCCACAATTCAAGAAGGACACAGACAAGCTGGAGCGTGTTCAGAGGAGGGCAACCAGGATGATCAGGGGTCTGGAAACAAAGCCCTGTGAAGAGAGACTGAAAGAACTGGGCATGTTTAGCCTGGAGAAGAGGAGATTGAGGGGAGACATGATAGCACTCTTCAAATACTTAAAAGGTTGTCACACAGAGGAGGGCCAGGATCTCTTCTCGATCCTCCCAGAGTGCAGGACACGGAATAATGGGCTCAAGTTAAAGGAAGCCAGATTCCAGCTGGACATCAGGAAAAACTTCCTGACTGTTAGAGCAGTACGACAATGGAATCAGTTACCTAGGGAGGTTGTGGTCTCTCCCACACTAGAGGCATTCAAGAGGCGGCTGGACAACCATCTGTCAGGGATGCTTTAGGGTGGATTCCTGCATTGAGCAGGGGGTTGGACTCAATGGCCTTGTAGGCCCCTTCCAACTCTGCTATTCTATGATTCTATGAAATGTTAAACTCAAATTACTGCACAAGGTATCTCACTCACCTCAAAGGAACTCCCGATGTGATTGGATCCCTTCTCTCCTCCTGGGTGAAAGTGCTGTGGTTGCATGTGCAAATAGGTCCCCTTTGAAAAGTCGCTACTATACACACTTCTCCAACCTGGTGACCTCCACAGTTTTTGGACTACACTTCCCAGCATTCCTGGCCATTGGTCATGCTAGCTGTGGCTGGTGGGAGTTAAAGTTCAAAACATCTGGAAGGGACCAGGTTGAGGCAGGTTTCCTTAGTACATATACTCTTTACTCACGCCTGTTTATTTATAGTGACTTAATACACAATTACCACCCCCACCCCAAATTATGCATTTACAATAGCTAACTGTATTAGAATCACTGCATTAATTTTTTTATTTTTTTGCATTACAAGTTTTGCATTAAGTATAGTTGGGAATCAACTTTTCAACCACACTTTGACTACCCTCATGCAAGTACAAAAAAGAGTGATTAAGGAGTATTAAAGGATCATTCCCACACACATTAAATTATCTCGGAAGATGTAGCCTTAGGGGGTGACTTCCGCGCCCACCTACACTGGTGTAGCTCTATTGAAGTCTATAGTATTTACACCAGATTGGTCTGCAAGCTGCCCCTTTCTTCCTCCTCTCTTTGCCATTAACAGCTTTGCTCATCCAAAACAACTTTCAGGGCTCTTTGATTATATTTGTAAAGAACAGAGATTCAATCAAACGAAGTCAAGCGGTTGGGGCTATATAGCTTAATCACAGCTCTGCTCTCCTCTATTAACTTTATGCCGGTATTAAGGAGAAATCAATCAGCTGAAATGAAGCATTAGGCACAATTTCCTCCTCACGTGGGAAAAGCAACAACAGGCTGAGGTTCATTTGCAACCAAAATTGCTCCTGAGGGTGGCGAGAGATCAAGAATGGTTCAGCTCCCAAACTGGGGGAGCTTCCTTTGCAATACATCTCTCTCTCTCTCTCTCTCTCCTTGATTTTCTAAGCTTCCTTTACGTTTACACTTCAATCAGGGCCTAGGAACTTGCTCCGCAGCACTGAAGGCCATGGCAGAAATATATCAGAAGCAGGAGAGCTGCAGTGAATTCGCACACCATAGTTACATGTCATTAATGCAATTTGCATATCATTTCATGAACACAGCAGATGCTAAACTACAGTTGGTGGACATGTTGCGCATACTCCTTACGATATTCTTGTTCTGAAACACAGTTGTGAAAAAGCTTGTGCAAAAGTCTTGAAGCATCTTCTGGACATCTTTGGATTTCTAAAGGTGAGAATTTAAGGATGTAATGAAATTGGGCTTCTTTTGACACCCTTAGAAACAAATATGGAACTATGTTTGAATTTTATCTGGAATATCTTGAGGACTAGACACTTAGTTCAAAATAAGTAAAAGATAAGTTTCTCAAGATTCTAAAAAAGCCCATAGGCCATACAAGCAAACTTCTACCAGTAGTATCTATGTTGTCCACCCACATTGTAGTGGAATGCCCCTTACCCAGAACATGAAACTCCCACTGGAAAGAATGAATTTCCCTTGTATAAAGTCAGACCTCACAGTTCAACTGGATCTGCTGAACATTCAGAACGTGCACCTTTTCTACATGTTGATTTGTCTGCCTTTCCTCTTTCAAGCATTTAAACAGCTCCCCGCAGCAAGAGGAAGCCTCAATTCTGGATGGGAAAGCCATTAAAGGCCCCACTTAGGGACTCAGGGCTGATTTGTCTTACCTGTGTACTTGTATTTTGTTTGGGTGGGTAATCTTTGTCTTAATAGAATTTTTATGGATTGCCTGGGTTTTGTTTCTGCTTCAGTGGCCCAAGCAAATCAATGCCAAGTGGTAAAAGAGATTGTTCTTCACTACAAATAAGGACAGCCCTCCTACCCCCCCTTCTCTGCTCCAAGTTGGGAAGAAATGAGAATCAGCAGCCGGGACCAGGCAAAAACAGATCTCTGGAGTCACACTCTGTCTTCAGCTGCTGTGCCCAGAAGCAACGTGGAAAACAAAGTTAGTTGCTGGTTCACCCAGTTCTGTTGGCAAAAATTCAAGCCATCCAATTGATACCTTTCCTAACTGCATTAGCAATGCCATTTGGTTTGCATCAAGCATTAGTTGGAATGTAAAAATACAGAAAAATCCCCACCATGGCCTGAAAAAGTTACATCATTGCTCTGCAGCGGGGATAGGAGTGTTACAGCTGCAGCTCTGCCAGCAACATCTCCTACATGCAACAAGAGAGGACTCTCAGAACACAACAGCTGCAGAGCAGAACCGAGGTGCTTCTTATTCACAGAGTTGCCTAGAGCTGGGAGGGGCCAAAAGGCTCCTCCAGTCAATGGCCAGCTGGGAGGCTTAACACTTTTCATTTAGCCCCAGGTTCCTCACAGTGTGCCATAAGTGGGTGCATTGGGCGAGGGAGGTGCTTGAAGAACAACTCTGCTCCATGGAGCTCAAGCAAACAAGCCCAGAAATTCTCAAGATCCAGAAATGTACTTTTCCTATCTGGTGGCAGACATGTTATTTTTTTAAAAAACACCACCCCATACAAATGGAAGTTCTACCCCACACTCCCGGTACCAACACCTGACTTAACGGAAGCCCCAAGATCAGGCTTCTCCGACCTGGTGCTCTCCAGATGTGTTGGACTACAATTCCCAGAATTCCCCAGCCTGCTATGGGGTACTCTGGGTATTGTAGTCCAGCACATCTGGAAGGCACCAGGTTGTAGGAGGCTTCGGTAGATTAACCAGGTGAGAGATACTGACATGATTTTCAACACTTGAGCTTCTTGTGCGTGCTTAAATAGCTTCCTCCCAGAAACAGGGATGGCGGGGTGGGACTGCCTGGGAGAGTTCCCCAGTCTGCTCAGCAGCTGTTCTGGTCTGCCTAAATGGCTACTCTGGGGCTCCCAGCTGGGCAGGCATTAGAGTGCCACTCCTGCAAATGTATCCTATGTAGCACCGCACAACCGGCAGACCCCAATTTACTTTTGCCTGTGCCTATGAGAAGACGGGCATTTTTTAAAAACCCAGCCTGCTGTCAGCACAAGGCTACCACTGCAGTCTGCGAGAGAGCGGCCCTCTGCAGCAGCACACGAGTGCCAGGAACGGAGGAACAGGCCTGTCCCTATGACAGATCCATTCCCCGCCTCCCTCTGCCTCTTCTGTATTCCCCTCCATTACTCCAAATCACATGTTTCTGATTTCCCTGCCGATTTCACTTAAATCATCGGGCCGGGGAGGAGGAGTGTAGCCTCTGGAGGGATTCCACACCACAGTGGTGATGAGATGGCTAATAATCTATTAGAGAGGAGAGGGTTACATGGGGGGAGGGGGGCCCAGCTTCAGGCAGCCGCCTTGCTCATCCTAGGAATCAAAATCCGCTCTGGAGTAGCTCTTGGTCGAGCAGGGCAGCTTCAGAAGCACCTATTAAACCTAAATGATCACCTGGGAGAGGGAGACAGGATGTGCATGGGATGTCTCCACAACTGTTTTCTTACCTTACCCCAAACCAAAACATAGGAGAACCCAGAGGAAGCTGGTCGTTCTGATGTCATTGGGGTGGAAAATCCACTCTGGGTTTCAGTCAGAACTCTAAATGAGCTCTCTGAGCCCCTTGGGTGGCTCCTTTAGAGTTTTGACTGAAACCAGAGCAGATTCACGGCCCCACTGACAGCAGAGCCACCAGCCTCCACCCAGGGGCCTATTCACCTCTGCTCCTTCCACTGGAAACTCTTGATTTATTCCTGGGTAAATCAGCCACTTAAACAAGTTAAGGGTGCTCTTAATTAATAACTAAGCATTGGGTTGCATCCAGTGTTAATCTAATTTAAGATCCCTTCATTTCAAGGGGTCTGCTCTAGGTAGGACTAACACTCGATCCAACCCTAAGTCTGCAATCCTAAACACCCTTTCCTGGGAGCAAGTCCCATTGAACTGAGTAGACGTGTGTGGGTTGTGCTGTAAAGATGTAATAATCAGGGCTAACAGGGATTCCCTCTCCTGGTGCCCTCTTTCGACCCATCTTCTCCAAGCCTTTCCTTCCTACTTTCCCTCTGGATTTTTGCCCTGGCTGCCTGGTTGGGTGTGGGTGCATTTAAGCCTTTTCTTTCTTCTTTTTTTCCTTTTTGGAAGCGAGTTGATCCCGTCAGTACACTGGACAGGCTTATTACGGGCTCAACAGCCCTTCCCTCTCAGCTCTCCTCCTGCCCTTCGCTTCATGTGGTTTATAAATCTTTAAATTCCGCCCCTTTTCCCCTACCGTAGCGCCGGATCTTTGGTGCCAGGGAAGAGCGAGGCGTGCATCTGGCCAGACACCCAGGGGAGAGGTTAGAGACGACATGGCAGACCGGGCACTTCCACCCCTTAGCGCCCAGATCAGATCCTACACGGCTAAGGAAGGAGCCAATCCCTGCTTTTTAATAAGTTATCCCAAAGACGTTAGCGTGTATCCAAGGTTAGTCCTACTCCGAGTAGACCCATTGAAGTGAACGGGACTGAAGTTAGACGGACGTGGCAAACACCCCATCCTTTGCAAAGGAGGGAATTTTTTAGCTAGGCGTTTTGACATTGGGGTGGTGGTGGTGGTTTGCAAAACGCTCGGGGGATTTGGGAAACCGGGGTGGGGGAGAGAGGCCGGCGGAGGCAGAGGCGTCATCGCGAGCAGCGCCTCCGGACAGGGCTCGATGCCTGCTGTGTTTACGCGCGCACAGGCTAGCAGTAGAGGCGGCCGCTGCCGCAAGGCTCGGCGCTGCCAAGAGGGAGCCTGGCCGTTGGCGGCGTGCAGCACGCGCGGCGCTGGGCCCTGGGCAGGAAGCACCGCCGCTGGGAGACCCGGGAATGTCTCAACGCCGCCGTCGCCTGCACACGCACACACACTCGTAAGCACGCACGCCCTTAGCCATGGGGCTTGCAAAGGCAGCGGGGCTGCTTGGAACGACCGGCGAAGAACAGCAAGAAATGCAAGCCATTTATTTATTCACGTTACGCGGGGGTGGGGTGGGGGGGGTGGAAAAGAGCTTGGATTAAAATCAGGGTGTCGCCCATCCACCAATAAATAATTGCACGATTCTTTTTTACAATCGCCTGCCGCCGCCCTTAAGTAACAGAAACGCTTTCTTGGGCCAGACAGGCAAAGATCCTCGGGGTGCCCAATCTGTTCGGATTAGTTTGGGGGATCTCCCTCCCCGACCCCGTTTGTGCTGTGGGTTCAAATAGCGCTTCTCCTTTGGCTTTCTCAAGGTCTTCATGCCGGGGCTCAACCCCACTTAGAAGCCCCCCCCCCCCCCAGCCTCTGACGCGAAAACTCGGCGCCTTCTGCCCACATGCGTGGCCGTGGTACGGAAAAGGCATTTTGCTTATGCTCGGAACCGCTCTTCGTGACTTTTATCTGCTAGGTGAAAAAAAGTGGAAAAAATGGGCTTCAGAGCTGGGGCCTAGCGAGTCCTGGCTCAAGTGACACCCTGGTTTCCTCATCAGCAAAATGGTTTCTTCGTCTGTAAAAACACGATACATCCTGGCAGGATTATTGCGAGGACAACTGGCTAAGGTTCAGACTGAAATCCTGGACCCATTTCACCTGGGGGTGGGGGGGGGAGCAAGCCTCATTGAGCCCGGTGAGCCTTCCGAGTAACGGTCCACAGGAATGCGCCGCTGCAATCCTAAACACGTGTACTAGCACCTCCCTTTGAATTGAAGGGGACTGACTTCTGAATGAACAAGCTTCGAATCGCGCTGCGGGGAATGGCCGGGACTCGCCTTAAGTTGTGGGAATAGCGCGGGCTGCACCTCGTTGGGATCCCCCCCCCCCCCGCTCCAGCTTTTACTTTAAAACTACCTCGAAGTGCCCCCTCCTCTTAAGGTTCGTGTTCTCTCACCCTCCTCCCTCCGCTCTCTAAATCCTGTTGTTTTGTTTCTGATCTGCCTTATCGGAGTTTTCACTGCCTGCTCGGTGGCTAATTCGGAGGAAATGAGTGTCAGATCTCAGATGAAGTAATTAAGGCGGATGGGTTTAGTGCGCCCTCTTCGCCAGTAAGCGGGGATTAGCTCCCTTTTTCTTTCAGTAACAAGACTGGAGGAGGGTTTTTTGCTCTCTCGCTCGCTCTCTCGCTCTCGCTCTCTCTGTGTGTGTGTGTGTTTCAGTGGTAACAAATCACTGCGGTTTGGAACTGGAATGGGAACGCGGAATTTCCCTTATCTCAGCACAGTTCGTTCGCATCGCCTTGCCCGTAATTCCTCTTGCTCGAATCTCTTTTTTTTGGGGGGGGGGGGAGGGCGAGAGCAAGTTCAGTGCCATCCAGAAAAGTTTCCAACCACTTTCCAAGGCTGTCCGTTTCACGGAGGTGGTCGTACTCGTTGGGTTTTATGCGAATAATGCCGCTTTCTACCAACCTGGCGCCCTTCAGATGTGTCGGACTACATCTCCCATCATCCCCAGCCAGCCATGGGAGTTGTAGTCCAACACTTCTGGAGACACCAGGTTGGGAAAGGCTGTAATAAGTTCTCTTTTTCCCCCAAAGAAGAAAGCCCAGATGTCGGGGTGCCCTTTGCTTATGCCCCTTCAAGCTATTGCATTCGTTAGATGCCCTTAAGCCGAAGAGATGCGATGTTCACTCCCCACCCTGGACACCGACTCTAAGCAAAACCAAGTTTTCTGCTTTCTGCCAGTACGCGACTGTCGTTTCTCCTCTGGTCAGTTTTTATAAGAACCTGTGAATCCGCGAAATTGTATTTCAAATCTATAAATGGTTTATTATGTCTTTCTGCTAAAGGCTGGACAGACTCTGGGGAGTTATACTCCGCATTTAAGGGGGGGGCAACCCCAACAAGAATCTCCCCTCCACCCCCGCAAAAAAAAAGGGGGGGGTAAGACGTCGCGGGACTTGGTAGTATTTTTAAACCTTTGATTTATTCCATATGAGACATCCCAAGGCAACAGTTAGCTCCCCACCACCCACGCCAAAAAAATAACCTCTCAGACGCTCCAGTCTGTTGCAAAGAGTGCCATCCATCCACATTGCAGCCAACTCAAGGGGTGGGGTGAAAGTTGTGTTTTGGGAAAGGAGCAGAGCTATGTTTATAGATGCAAGGAGATCCGCCGGAGAATTTGGCCGGGCGAAGAAGACGGGTCGCTTCCCCCCCCCCGCCTCCTCAAATCCTCTACACGCACGTTGGAGAAGAGTCTTTAAAAAAAATTAATAAATCGGAGAGTTGGTTGGTCTTACCTGGTGCTTGCCCCATGACTCCGGATCCGGCCAAATGGAGAAGTAGGAATCCCCAGAGGAGAGGAACTGTATCCATTTTGGGGAAGGGGGAGGAAATACTCGGCGGCAGAAAGGCGATTCCTCCCAAGCGGTGCTGGAGCGGGGTGGTGGTGGTTCCTTGCAACTGTGGAGTCCTCCCTTTTCTCTCTCGCTATCTCCTTCCCTCTCCGAAGTGACACCGGCTCCGCGGTTGAATTTCCTCCGGCGACCTTTCAAGTCGTCTTCGAGGCTTCCTCCCCCGGGTCTGCGATGTAGATACACACTCCCGGAGAGGCTCGGCAAGCCGAAGGGAACTCCTTCAATTCGGAGGAGGAGCGGCTTAGGAAGACGCGCGCTCCGAACGACACCCGGCCGGGTCGGAAATGCACCCGCGCACGGACGACCGCGCACACCGGCGGAGAGGAGCGCGGGCGCGAGAGCTAGAGAGGCGGCGGCGGCGGCGCTTCAAAGTGCCACTCGCCCTTAGCGCCGCGTCGCTGCCGCGGCTCTTCGCAAAGGCGCCGAAAGGAAGGTGTCGCCTCTCGGCATGGCAAAGCGCCGGGCTCAGCCTGGCGGAGACGCACAGCGCACGCGAGCCCGCCGGCAGCCCAGCCGCAAGGGCGCGACGTCTGCCTCTCGCTCGCCGCGAAGTGTTAAATCTCCCAGCCCGGGAGGGAGTCGGGCTGCGTCTGCCCCGGGCCCGCGTCGCGGCCCGCTTGCACCCAAGGGCGGCTGCTGGTCAGTTCCACGCTAGAGGCGTTTTCCGGATGCAGCGCCGGGAATGAGCCCTAAAGTGCGCCTTGATTGCTGCTGCCGCCGCCGCCTCGTTTGCCTGTAAGCTGCGCGATCTGCGGTTGCTGCTGCTGCTGCTGCTGCGTGAGTTTTGCCCCAAGCCGCCGCCGCCTCCTTCTGCCTGCCTGCCTCCGCCTCACGCTCCTCTCTGAAACTGTGCGGGCGGCGCGGTGCGGTCTCGGTGCCTTCTTCCCTTTCTTTGGCTGCCTCTCGGCTCCCTCGCAGCCTTTTCAGGCAGAGCAGCATGTGGATGTCAGACAGAAAGGCAGAGCTATCCGATTACACGCTCGCCCAGGGCCCGCCCCTTCTATGTTTCTCATTTAAACAAAACACACCGAGCGAGCGAGCGAGAGGGAAGGAAGGGAAGGAGGCGAAGGGGGGACGCGGCAGCCTGCGAAACGCCGAGCACTCCGCGTACAGCAGCATGCGGCTGGGACCCAGCCAAAAGGAGAGGAGCGAGCCAAGGCGGCGGCGGCAGCAGCAGCAGCAGCAGCAAAAGCAAAGCCCTCCTTGATTCCCTGGCAAGATCGGCGTGGAGCCGGCTGAAACTGTCCCCAGACTAACTCCTACTCTCGCTGCTGCAACCCACGCCGCGCCCTTGGCGAAAGCAACAAGTCCAACGCGAACGCTTCCTTTCTCGCGCCTCGCCTCGCCCGCGCCGCTTGCCAGCATCTTGCCCTGGGAATCTCGGCCGCTGTTGCTGGGGAGACTCTCCCCACCGCTTGTTGGGGGGCGCGGGGGGGGAAGGAAGACGTGTATTTCCGAGGGTGTGGGGGTGTACGTGCTACATATTACACACATTATACGTATATAAAAATATCAGTGGAGGCCGGTAACTCCATTTGCAGTGGGGATCTGGAACCATTCTGGGTTTTAGTCAGAGCCAGTGAGAACGCTAATGGAGCTCTTCAAGGTGCTGGAGCCGGTTTGGAGAGCTCCTTTAGCGTTCTGACTGAAACCCGGAGCAGATTTACAGCCCCACTGAAATTGGAGTCACCAGCCTCCCCTGTAAAAAATGTGTAATTTTACACACACACACACACACACGTCCAGAAAATGGGTCTGTCAGGAGAAGGGGGTGGGGGAGGTGATAGATTCAGTGCTTAGCAGCTTTCTCCAAACCTAAAACGAAATCCTGAGCTCCAAACACCACCCACACAAAGAGGGAGACACAATAACACTTAAGAGGCTGGCAGGAGACACACTGTTTGCTATAACGCCGTGGAATGGTTTTTACTTAAAACTTGACAGCAGCGCAATAAATAAATTTACCTCTGGGATCAGGCCACACATGTAAAGTTTCGGCTCTATCGAGAGATCGATATCAACACTCGTTGACCGGATCAGCAAGCAGAATATGTGACAGCTTAATGGACCAGCACTCGTTGGAGCATGAGAATGCAAGCTTTCCAGTTGCACAGAACTCTTCAGCAGGCCAAGTGAAGCCGGGTGAAAACCTCTGTGCAACATGAACGTTTGTGTGTTCTTATGCCAAAGGCTGAATAGAAGAAATGGCTGAACCTGTTCTATATTCATTCCCTACTACTCCAGCCTTAAAAGGATATATGTGCAAGTAATACAAACTGAAATTGGGAGGACTTAGAGCAGAGGAGGGAGGCCCTGAGCCTTAGCCTTCTGTGCACCCCCTCAATGCTCCCCACACCTTCCTGCCATCACCAGAGAAAGGCCAGCACAGCAGTCATGCGCACACACTACCAAACCACACAAGTTGATACTATGACCATGACTAGTATATTCGTCCCCGAGATGTCCCAAATGTGAACATTATTGACACATTGACTATTAGCATGCTTCTTTTGAAGAGCTGGTGTTTTTTGGCGGGTGGGGGGACACACAGCCAGTGTACACAGAGTTTGGCATGTGCCATCACCCATGCACATGAACTGGATGGCACCTGTGGCTGGAATTCAGCTTCCACAGAAGTTACCATGGTGGTGGTGGTGGTGGACAGAGTTGGCCCTTTGAGCTGATTCATACAACACACGGGATTGGATCCAGGCTCTGCTTTCTGCAAGAGAAAAGGCCCTTCCATGAGACAAGGGGCTTCACTCACAGAAGATCCCTCTGCTTGGTTTTGAGGGCTTCCCCTCTACTCCACCCCCACCCACCCACCACTGCTCGCTGCATTAAGCAGGGACCCTCTGTGTAGCATTTTCAGGAGTCTGGAGGGCCTGCTGTGGGAAGGAGGAAGTCCATTTCCGTCTGGGGTGCTGATCCAGGTTAAATCTGGATCCGACCCCGTGGTACGCTTGCATGAGGACTCCATTATAGTGAAAAAGTCATGTGACCATTTAGTGTGAGCTTAGGCTGTGCTTTTGCACACGGGGGGGACTTTCTAAAGTGAACTGAGTCGGTAGTGTGCAAATCACCATGTATGCTTGTGAGTCTGGCTGGTGAGGAAGCAGCAGGCTCCAAAGTGCACAGGCTGCAATTCTGTACTTTACATATTTACTTGGGCATAAGCTCTATTCGATACAATGGATCATGTGGGGCTGTAGCGCACAGGTGTTTAGGAGTGGCATGCCAAGGACAAAAAGTGAAAACTTAGGGCCATAAGGACATCAGAACAAGCGACCTCAGTTACAGCTTGGGGTCACCTGCAATGACTCAAATCAGTTCTTTGCCCTTCTGAGCAAAAGCTAACCAGGCAACATTTAATGCTAATGATCCGCATCATTAAAACAGTGTTCTTGTTTGTTATTGTGATAAGGACAGTCATTGATTTACTGTTGTATGCTGTATATAAACTCTTCTTAAATATATATGAGGGTGGGTGGGCTACCTTTGCCAGAGCAAGGTTTTGGTTGGCTCTCACTGGAATGATATAAAATGAGACCATTAATCTAAAGGGAAACGAAGGAAGAAAAGGGAATGTTCCCAAAGGGGTTGGAACACAGACCAGTTATACCAGGGGTCAGCAACAGAGCACCCACGGGTGCAGCCATCACGAACCCACCATCTTCCCCTTCCTCTTCCCCAACACCACCACTTGCTCACTGCCTCTCCTCTGCAGCCAGGAAATAGGAAGTCAGCAGCCTTCTCTCCCGGTCGTCCAACTTCCTGTCTCCTTGCTCCCTTGTGCCGCAGAAGTGATGGCCGTAGATGGTGGGCCAGCATGCAGGAGAAGTGGCTACTTAAGCAAATGTTGAAGCTTCAACTCGAGATACCGAGTTGGATTCCAGCAACAAACAAACATACAGCAAAGCCGATGGACAGGACCGTCACAAGTGTTGGTAGGGTAGGTAAGGGAGGATCAAAAATATACTGTACATGCACAAGCCTACGCCTACCCTGTCACTACTTCCCAAAGAAAGGAGTGGCAGGTTTATTATATTTTGCGAGTGGAATTATTATTTTTCCTTCCTATCTGATTCTGTTTTCACTGGCAGTTCTTTTACCTGGTAAAGGTAGACAAGAACCAAGGATACCTCACACGTCATCGTGTATCTGTCGGAAAGCATCTCATCTTACTTGCACTTCCACTGTTATCTGATTCTCCCTTGTCCCATCCCAACGGCTCATCAGTGAAAGCTTAGCTTCTCCCATCTGCCTCTTACTATCTAATGTAGACCTAGAAAGAGGCCCAGACAGAGGACTCCTGAGAATAATGTCTGTGAAGTGCTTTGGTCACTTAGGAGAAGCACTGTGGAGATCAGGGGTGGGGGAACTTGTTGCCCTCTCATCAGCCCTGAGCATTGGCCATGCCAGCTGGGGGTGGTAGGAGTGGAAGCCAACACCATCTGAAGGGCCAGAGACTCTTCACCCTGGCATAAATGTTAAGCCTGATATTCCCTTGAGGCAAAGAAGGTAGGGGGCGGGTAAGAGTTTTAGAATAGGTGTGCAGAATCTTCAGGCCCAGGAGCCAAACCCAGGCTCCCTGTGGTCCCGATCTGGCCCTCCAGGGTTCCCCAGATGTCTACGCCCCTTTCCCAAGCCCCACCCCCTTTCCCTGACTACCAAGGGTTCCTGGCTTTTATGCATTCCCCACCCCCATTCTAAATGCCTCTCCAAGGCTTTAGTTCCTGGCAGTAAGAGCTTTAAGGTACAATATGCTGGTGTTTGGGGTATTTTGGCCACACCCCTTTTGCCTTTGGCCCCGCCCCTTTTAATATTCTGCCCACCCCACCACTGGAATGGCACTCCTGAGAGCTTCTTCAAAATGGAAAGGCACTTGACAGCTATGTTTTAGCAGGAGGTGCTAGACTTGGAAAAGCCAGTTATTCTGAATCCCACAATGGTGCCTTTCTCTAGGTGTGTGTGTGTGTGTGTGTGTGTGTGTGTGTGTGTGTGTGTGTACCTATGCTTTAAGCCCATGATACATCCCACCAGGAAAGAGCAGCCTTACAGGATCACTGGAAGGCTCTTATCCACCGCTCCCCTCCCTCCAGCCTACAACAATCTAGATCAGGAGTGGGCAGCTTATAGTGGATGTTTTGGTCTTCAATTCCTATCAACCCTAGCCAGCAGAACCAATGGTGAGGGATGATGGGCGTGGTAGGCCAAAACATCTGGAGGGTCAGAAATTGCTCACCTCTGGTCTAGATATTCATTCAGCTTCTTTACTCTTCCCCCCTTGTGCCGGCTTTATCTCCTTTCCTGCTGCCCTTGTCAAATCCACACAGCCCTTTCTGAATTGTTGTTAAACAGCTTACTGGTTTAAGCCATTTCCTCATTCAAATTTTGCATTAGTAGGGTTTCCATCTGGGGTGCTGGGCATAGGCCTAATGCCCATATCATGAGACAGGCTAACTCTGCCTTTTTGAACAGTTGCACTATGTGGTAGGGTCATAGCTCAATGACAGAGCACACACTTTGCATGCAGAAGGTCCAGTTCGATCTCCAGTAGGGTTGGAAAAGACATACTCTGACCTGAAACCCGGGTGGACCACTGTTAGTCGGTGTTGTCCATCCGAAGCAAGATGAGTCAATGGTGTGACTCCGTATATGGCAGTTTCCTGCATGCTTCTATGTGCGCTGGTTGATAGGTGTACTGTAGTAGCTAAATGTGTGTGCTAAGAAGTCTTACCACAGTCATTTGCTTTAGGCAAGCCACTGTTCTCTCAGCCCCCTACGCTTCTCTCCCTCTTTGCCCTATAGGAAGGAAAGGAACCTCTCGTGCAAGCACTGGGTCATTACTGACCCTTGGAGGGACGCCAGCTTTCGCTGACGTTTTCTTGGCAGGCCTTATAGCGGGGTGGTTTGCCGTTGCCTTCCCCGGCCGTGATTACCTTTCCCCCAGCTAATTGGGTACTAATTTTACTGACCTCAGGAGGATGGAAGGCTGAGTCGACCAGAGCCAGCTACCTAAAACCAGCTTCCGCTGGGATCGAACTCAGGCCGTGGGGAGAGTTTCAGCTGCAGAAACTGCTGCTTTACCGCTCTGCGCCACACAAGGCTTTTTGCCCTATAGAGGAGGGCAATAATACTGGCCCACCTGTAAGAATTACTGAGAAAATGTAACATTTTAAAACTGTAGGACTAAATCAATAATAGTCTGGTAGCAGCAACTAGGTCAACTGCTTTTGGGGTTTAAATTAGTCGTAATGGGCATTGCCTCTTGGACAGAAGAGGCTTTGCAATGATTTGGCCCATTTTTAATAAAGTTATTTGTAATTTCTTTCTGTAAACTACCCGAAAATGTTTATTTTTGTCTTTATGACAAACTGCACCTGCTTACTATTTTGAAAAGATTGAAACGTCTTGTAACTTTCCAAAGTCTGTCACAGATGTTGAAGAAGCATTTTCCATGCCTAATTTTATTCTTGTTCTGGAAACCAGAAATAACTCTCTCTCATATGTTTGTTAGCTACTTTTTTAAAAAAATATATCAATGTGTCTTTAGAAGGTTCACAAGCTACATTTTGGGTGCAACTGACAAGGAGTTTGAGTAGTCTGATAATATAAAGATAGACTTTCTGATTGCTCGGATCATTTTGGTGTTTTATAGCTTGTACACAACCAATTGTAGTGCACCTGGACGTAAGAGTTTTCACCACCACCACCACCCATTTTTCCCTACATGATTAAACATTTCGAAAGACTAAAAGTTATTTTACAAGTAAAATATACATGTTGTGCTAGAGTGAAGTTAGTGGCATATGTTTGGATTGATGAGCAAAGGTTGTAAATTTTGTTGATTGATTCACACTAATAAAATCTGAATATTGCTGTGATCCATCTTATACACAAATACACAGCCTCTTTATGTCTCTCACACCCATGTCTCATTTCCTATTAAAGCCAAGGGATTCCTTGGGCCCATTCTGTGAGATGAATATATATTTGACTGCTTGCTCTTTCTTCTGTGACTTTTATAGGCACTTCAGTTTTGATGTGTCTCATCTGCCATCTATAACAGTTTGTTTAGAGATTCCCATTGATGGAAATGGGAGCATAATTAGCTCCTTTTTGCACTGAATGTTCAGCATGAAAATCCGACTTTTAGAGAGCTAGCTTTTGGCCAGACTACTATTAAACTAGTCAAGCTTGATTAATCTTTTTTAGTACATAAATAGATCTGGGAAACCATAATGTAGTTGCTTGTGGGTTATATATTAATGCACATCCCTCCATATTGCTATTTGGCTATCAAGACATGTTTTTGTGGTGGTGATGGTGGTGGAGAGCACAGGAAAAAGAAAGGGATCAATTTGAAACATGATGGCAGGATCCCCAAGTGTTTTCAGCAAGTTGGCAAAATAAATACCCATAAACTGCAATGGGAGCTTTATTGTCATAATATTATGTGATTTAAAAGCCATATACATGATTCATCTACAGCAATGTGATGAATTTGCAGGCAAAGCAGGCAATAGCCTTATTAGAAACATCGAAACCAGTAACCAGAAAGTTGTCATCTGATGACCAGTATTCTCCCCCAGTATGTACAAGTGGCCACTCTACAAACTCTGGGTAGTTTTAAAACAAGTGGGCAACCTGCAAGTTTAATTTCAAAAGCCCTTGGCAAGCGATCAGTTTAGACCTTTGTAGAGTGGCCACTTACGCATTACCAATAAAGAGGACACACATTTGCATAAAAATGCATATTTATATATAAAGAGAGGATGCAAATTTAGAAATAATTACTATAATTAAAATAGAAATGCAATCCATCTAACTCTAGTAAGGAAGACTGTGACCAGGTTCCTTGTATAGTAGCTCAGTCTGCTGTCCAGGCGCTGTTGATGGTCAATTTCAAGGCCCAGGCTTCTTTACCTTTAAACTGGACAGGGACTGGATGCAGCCCTTCAAACAGAGAACAGTCCTCTAGCAGGCCATCAAATCGAATACAAGACTATAAAGTATGACACATGAGCACCTTAGAGCTCTGGCAAGAGCAGAGAGAGAGAGAGAGAGAGAGAGAGAGAGAGAGAGAGAGAATAAAAGAAAAAAGCAGAAGTATGGCAGAAACTCCTTTTAGATTTGGGTCCCATCCACCACGAGCTTTGGCCCCACACAACACCAACATGTGGTCCCTGACAGATTACCCCTGAGGGAATGCCACCCTCAACAGAAAAAAGGTCCCCCATCCCTGTTTTAAGCAGACACCCTTACCATGCCACTGTAGTCAGACAAAACAAAAACAAATCTCATGTGGAAAGTGACTGTACATCAGCCTTCCTCAGCCTGGTGCTCTCCAGGTGTTGGGCTGCATCTCCCAGGATGCCAATCCTGCATGGCCAATCCAGAGGGCACCAGTTTGGGAATGCTGCTATACATGAGTAGCTCACCATACACAGCAGCCACCAAACATCTGGATGTTAAGGAGCCACAGTACAGCCATTTCTTCCTTTAAATGGGGTGGACAACTTGGCGCCCTCCAGATGTTTTCACCTACAACTTCCATCAGCCCTAGCCAGCATACGGATCATGGGAGCTATAGGGGAAAACAGCTGTAGGGCTATAGGTTGCCCACCCGTGGTTTAAATTGATCTCATATTAATCTGGACCCGGAGGATGTTAACAACTACAGGCCGGTGGCTAATATCCCTTTCCTGGACAAGGTGCTTGAGCGGGTGGTTGCAGGACAACTCCAGGCACTCTTGAATGAAACGGATTATCTAGATCCATTTCAATCGGGTTTCAGGCCTGGTTTTGGAACAGAAACTGCCTTGGTCACTCTGTGGGATGACCTCTGTCGGGAGAGAGACAGGGGGAGTGCGACCCTGTTGATTCTCCTGGACCTCTCAGCAGCCTTTGATACCATCGACCATGGTATCCTTCTGGACAGGTTGTCTGAGCTGGGAGTTGGAGGTACTGCATTGCAGTGGTTCCGCTCCTACTTGGATGGCCGATTCCAGAAGGTGGTGCTGGGGGATTATTGCTCTGTGCCGTGGCTCCTAAGCCATGGGGTTCCACAGGGCTCTATCTTATCCCCTATGCTGTTTAACATATACATGAAGCCGCTGGGGGAGGTTATCCGGAGATGTGGACTGAGGTGTCATCAATATGCGGATGATACCCAGCTCTACCTTTCCTTTTCATCAAACCCAGGTGAGGCAGTGACTGTTCTGAACCAGTGCCTGAGCACGGTAATGGACTGGATGAGGGCTAACAAACTGAGACTCAATCCAGACAAGATGGAGGTACTGTTAGCGAGTGGTTCATCTGTCCGGCGAGGTGTTGTTTGCCCTGTCCTGGACGGGGTTGCACTCTCCCTAAAGGATCGGGTCCGTAGTTTGGGGGTGCTCTTGGATCCAGAACTGTCACTTGAGGCACAGGTGAACTCAGTGGCAAAGAGCACCTTTTATCAGCTTAGGTTGATATACCAACTACGCCCTTATCTGGACAGAGATAGCCTAGCTTCAGTTCTCCATGCTCTGATAACCTCTCGCTTGGATTACTGCAATGCGTTATACGTGGGGCTGCCTTTGAAAACGGTCCAGAAGCTTCAGCTGGTACAAAATAGAGCAGCCCGTTTACTAACAGGGACTGGCCGATGAGATCACATTACGCCAGTCCTTTTCCAGCTTCATTGGCTGCCAGTCCAGGTCCGGGCCTGATTCAAAGTGCTGGTATTGACATTTAAAGCCCTAAACGGTTTGGGGCCAGATTATCTGAAGGAACGCCTCCTCCCATATGTACCTGCCTGGACCTTAAGATCATCTACAGGGGCCCTTCTCCGTGAGCCCCTGCCAAAGGAAGTGAGGCAGGGGGCTACTAGGAGGAGGGCTTTCTCCACTGTGGCACCCTGGTTGGAGAATGAGCTCCCCAGAGAGGTCCGCCTGGCGCCTACACTGTACTGCTTTCGTTGCCAGCTGAAGACATTTTTATTCACTCAGTATTTTAACACTTAATTTTAACTTAAATTTAAATTTTACTGTTTTGACTCTGTATTTTAATCTTATAATCAACTTTGCTGTGTGGTTTTATCCTGGTTGCGCTTTTTATACTGTATTTCGTAATTGTGTTTTTAACCTGTTGGTTGTTTTATTGTGGTTTTAATTTTTGTGAACCGCCCAGAGAGCTTCGGCTATTGGGCGGTATAAAAATGTAACAAATAAATAAATAAATAAATAAATAAAATATTCTTTGCAGGGCTATTTATATGAGGCTGTCTTATGTCAAGTGAGGCTGCTGGTTGACCTAGCCAGATCTACTCTGACTAAGGGGACTCACAAATAGGAGTCTTTCCATTGCCGTATTTTTATTTTATTTTATTTTTGGTTTTTTAATTGGAGATGCCAGGGATTAAGCCTGGGGCTTTCTGGATACAGTGAATGTGTTGAACCGATGAGTTTGGGCTCTTCCAGTTCACATTCTGTTTTGAAATTACAACTTCTGCACCAAAATGTGACCTGAACGTTGGTAATACCATTAGGAAAATTTATCTTATTCAATGAGCACTTTCAGTGTGTGTGTGTGTGTGTATGCTACTTTTGGGAGAGGGGCAGGATTTAGAATCTGCAGAATTTTTGGCAAGTAGCAAGGTGGTGACAGGAGATAAACAGTAGTAACAATTGAGAAACACATAATGGCATGTGGGAAGGAGCAGATTAGTCCATCAAGAGGGAATTGGAGGAGAAAAACAATACAGATGCTCTGTCCCTCCCCCCAGATATCCCTCTCCACGGCTATGGGAATTATGAAGTTGTCTTTATAGAATGAAAACTCAGATTCTAATTTCTGTGCCAGATTCCACATGTGAATCCTTGCAAGAGGAATCGCAGAAGAAGAACAGCTGTGGCTGTAGGACATCATCTACTATAGAATGAAAGCGACATCTGCATTAGACTGGTATGTGTCTGCTTTGACTTCATGGGCTGTTCAGAGCTAGGTCCTTTGCAGTGTCCAGAACATAGCTGCTTTGCCTACTCCTGGGGGCAATCAGGCTGGAACTTCATCCATCCTTTCCACTGACATCAGCAGAAACTCCACTTGCAAAGAGTAGAGAAGGCTGGTCCAGTCATACCGTTTTTCACTGGAATTTAATGGCTCAGCAAATGTTCTCAACACACTACTGGAACTGGTTGTCTCCTCCCACCCCCCCACTCCCCATCTCAGCATATGAGAAACATCCATAAAACCTCACGGAAAATAGGACAATCTGTAATTTAATTGCTCTTTAATAGTTTGTTTACTCCGCCATCTGCATTAAATTTGGTTGGAAGAATTTCACAGATGAAATCCTGGCTGGAGTTTGCCTGGGATGGAATTTCCTCTCACTGGAGAGGGGCCCCAATGATATTCATATATGGAACCTATTTTCTCCCATTATTCTCTATTCCTGTCTTGACAGAAAGGATTTCCTCTACCAATATCTCACCTTTCTTTTCTTCCTGTCTCTTAAGAAGCTGCTGTCATCTTCCTTTAGTATAGTGGTATCAGTGCGAATGCTGTTGTTGCATTGGACAAGCAAGATGGAGGAGACCTTCCTTCCCTCGCTTGGCCCATGAGGCTGTGGCTGTGCTGAGAGGAATACTGCTGTCCTGAAAGGCCTAGGAAACAACGATGGCATGGAAAACCTATCTGGAGGGCACTAATTTAGAGAAGGCTGGCCTAGAACCTCCCTGTCACTGTCCTGCTGCCACCACCTGAGGCAAACTCCCTACAGAAGGACTTTCTTTGCCCCTATTTGTAGCAGCGGAGGCAGCCCAGAGCAGGAGGGCTTGGGCAATGCACTATGGGATATGTTTCTCAGGGTACCCCTCCAAGCAGAGACACTGCCTGCCCAAACAGGAGCAAGGAGGGGCAGGGGGAAGCCGGAGGAAGTAGAAATAATTGAACTGGAAGTATAGGGCAAGGAATTGGAACTTGTGGAGTGGGAAAAGAAGGGGAAGGAGTCCTCTCCACCCATCCAACCAAACTGCTTGCTTGCTTTATTTATTTATTTATTTATTTATCTATTTATTTCATTTATATTCCGCCTTTTTTCCTCCAAGGAACCCAAGGTGGTGCACATAATCCTCCTCCGCTCCATTTTAAACTCACAACCACCCCCCTGTGAGGTAGGTTGGGCTGGGAGTCCGGGACTGGCCCAAAGTCACCCAGTGAGCTTCCATGGCCAAGTGGGGACTAGAACTCAGATCACCCGACTCCCAGTCCAACACTTTAGCTGCTACATCACACTGGCTCTCACATATTTATGTGCCCAGCATTGGGCAAAAGGCGGGATACAAATAATAATAATAATAATAATAATAATAATAATAAGAAGAAGAAGAAGAAGAAGAAGAAGAAGAAGAAGAAGAAGAAGAAGAAGAAGAAGAAGTATCCCAAGATTTCACAATGGGGCTCCAAGCAACATTTCAGCTATACATTAAACATGTAAAATAAATTAAGGCAGAGGTGTTTTTCTATTTTTTAAAAAATCAAGAATACCTTGTGTTTTAAAGGCCACTGAGCTCAGATAAACTGTGCTGTTTTTATTGCTTTTATGTCGCAACATATTGCTTCTATCCCAGGCCCCTGGCATCATTCCAAAGTAGCAAACAAAATGGCAGGCCTGGAATTAGCACTACAGAAAGCCAAACACAGATTCATTTGGCCACAAAAATGCACTGAGCAGAACGTCTCCCTCTGGCAAGCAACCAATAATAATGTCGTGGTGAGAGCACAAGGCAATAAGCCAATGGCAAAATTATGGGTTTCAAGTCATCATCTAACCTTGAGCCCATTATGTGAGCGAAGTATCAGCAGCCTCTGCTTATGAAATAAGATCTAAAATGCTGAGTTCCTCCACTAAACACATATAGATCATAACACAACATGTAAGGTAATACCTTTTGCAGGAGAATCTGGCAACATAGGAGCACTGAAGCAGATACTTATAAACAAAAAAAAGCAGAAAAGGTCAGAACATGTTACCAGCCCACCCATCTGCATGTATTCGTATTCCGGGCAGCCAGAACAGAGACGCTGATCAACAACTCACTCAGAAAAACAACACAAAACAAACATTACTCACTCTGGGCTGGTGGTAAATTGCAAAGTGACTGGAAACTTTCTGATGAAGAGCTCTGTGTAACTTGAAAGATAGCACACTAGGGGGTTTATGAATCAACAAAAAGGACCGAAGAGGAGAGTGATTTGCATAACATTTGCATATACTTTTTATATCTATAGATGCAAATTTAAAAATAATTATAATTTCAATAGACCAGGGGACCTGTATGCCTGCCTGTTCAGCCTTCTGTCTAAGTACTAACCATTGATGTGCAAGAGTTCTTAATGTTTTTTTTTTAATCTTTAAAGGGGAATTAGACTGGGCAGCCCTTCAAACAGACTATGCCTTCAAATAGAGGATGGTTCTGACTATTTCATTTATTACATTTCTATACCACCCCGTAGCTGAAGCTCTCTGGGCAGTTCACAAAAATTAAAAAACATTAAAATACATTATATAAAGTATGAAGCCATTCACAAAATAGATAACGCACACAACAACATATATCTAAAACAATTTAAAAGAGGACACCTTGCCACTGAATTCCATAAATAACTAACCTGGAGGATAGATTGAGGGTTTTGGGTCTTAATGACACCAGAACTGTTGTTTTTAAATGGATACTGTGGTTTTTATACTGTTGTTTTTATGATTTTGATGGTTTTCAATTTTGTATACCTTTTTACTGTTTTTAACTTTTGTAAACCGCCCAGAGAGCTTCGGCTATGGGGCGGTATAGAAATGTAATAAATAAATAAAAATAATAAATAATAATAAGCTAGATAGTTATCTTCAGCCTGTCCCACTCTTGACTAAGATGGGGCCCAGCCTCATGACCACCCTCACTTCAGGGGCACCAGAAAGAACCCACGCAGGCCAAGAACAGCTCAGACTGCATTTAGCCTTGGACACTCTGACATGCCCCTGGCACACGCTACGAGAGGGCCTCAGGGAAGCGTTGAGGGCCCCTTATGCTCCACCCCTGAGAGCACACTGAGGTGTGCTCATTTATAGCTGGCCCATTTTAAAAGCAAATAAATTTTGAGTGTCCAGCAGACAACCTTTTAATTCATCTAATTTCAACAGGTCAATTATGAATCGAATTGGACTCAAAACTCAGAGGAGTTTGCCCAGCTCTAACATCAGCTGACCCTGACCCTATAAAAGCTATAACCTTAGTCATTTTAACACAAACACACACACACACCACATCCTGGTATAGTGTGGTGTAGTGCTAGACAGGACTGGAGAGATCCAGGTTCAAATTGCCGCTCAGCCATGAAGCTCACTGAGTGACCTTAGGCTAGTTGCTCTCTCTTAGAGCAACCTACCTCACAGGGTTCTTATATGGGGAAGAACCCACCACCTGGAGTTGCTTGGAGGAAAAGAAGGATGCAAATGAACCACCCAGAGAGCTCCGGCTATTGGGCGGTTTAGAAATGTAATAAATAATAAATAAATGCAATAAATAACTATTGTATGTCAACACAGCAACCACTTTATATAACAGGGGTCAGCAACAGCCTGCTGCCATATTGGGTGACAGGAGGGAAATTGGCAATTTTAGTGCTACCGAGCACTAAACAGGGTCCAATCTAGCTTATTCTCAAGCTAAATTGGAACTTTTTCATGCCAAGACCTTTCTTGCGCTCCGTTGCTGCTCCAGAGTGCTAAAGCTGTCCAATCTATCTTGAGAAGATGCTACATTGTCCCGAATTTTGGCAGCAAACTGCCAATTTCCCCCCAAACATCCTGGAGAGGGTACGGTGCCCCAAGAGCGTGTTGCATGGGGTGGTGGTGGTGGAGGAGGATAAACCATGGGAGAAAAATGTCTGCCCTTGCTATATAATAACCTGCTTCTCTTGGCCAAACGCAACTATGTCTCAGCATATTCTGTATCAAAGTTGTAATGATAGATCATGCCCAGCAAATTCCTACTTGGACAGGGTCAGATCTCAACACTTGGGAAATGGCAAACCTAAAGATACAGTGGTTGAATAGAGGTTTCCTGAATTACTGTTCCCCGAAACTTGCAAACTGCTGTTAGCTTAATTAGCACCTTGGGTGGGAAGCCATTGTTCCAGTGCGAAATCAATAGCTTTGCATTTGGAAAGAGGGAGAAACTGGGAGGGGAGGAGACTAGAAAGAAGGTGACCTTTTGGCACCCCAGAGGCTTCAGAGTAGCTCAATCTAAGAGCTACTCTTC
This sequence comes from Elgaria multicarinata webbii, assembly GCF_023053635.1. NCBI lineage: Eukaryota > Metazoa > Chordata > Lepidosauria > Squamata > Anguidae > Elgaria > Elgaria multicarinata. The sequence continues at coordinate 23,278,235 of NC_086172.1, forward strand.
CTTTCCAGTCTTGCATCCTACACAATTTGTGACACTGTCAGTCCAACATGCCTATAAGGAACCGGGCTGGTTCAGAAACCTGCCAACTCTTTGTGTCAATGCATTTGGACCACTTTTTATTTCACTGCCTTTATTGTTTTTTGCAAAATACATCCAAAAAAGGCCCTTTGATATTATTTTGTCAGTGTGTGGATGCAATATTATGGTTCACATAATATGGTTCATACAAAGTTTCAGTTGGTCATGGTTACTTTATTTTATATTACAACGATCAGAAATGAAACCTCACAGACCCTCTATCTTGATGTTTAACCAGCTTCATTGTGACATAATTCATCATTTCTAGTATCTACATAGCAAACTGTTCAAAGCACTTCACATATATTATCAAGTTGGGACCCATACAACAACCCTGTAAGGTTGGCCAAAACTATTATCTTATTTATTTATTTATTTATTTATTTATTTATTTATTTATTACATTTTTATACTGCCCAATAGCCGAAGCTCTCTGGGCGGTTCACAAAAATTAAAACCATAATAAAACAACCAACAGGTTAAAAGCACAAATACAAAAAAATACAGTATAAAAAGCACAACCAGGATAAAACCACTCAGCAGAAATTGATATAAGATTAAAATACAAAGTTAGAACAGTAAAATTTAAAGTTAAGTTAAAATTAAGTGTTAAAACACTGAGAGAATAAAAAGGTCTTCAGCAGGCGACGAAAGGAGTACAGTGTAGGCACCAGGCGGACTTCTCTGGGGAGCTCGTTCCACAGCCGGGGTGCCACAGTGGAGAAAGCCCTCCTTCTAGTAGCCACCTGCCTCACTTCCTTTGGCAGGGGCTCACGGAAAAGGGCCCCTGTAAATCATATGCATATTGCATATATGCAGTATGCAGATATGCATATTGCAGATATCATAAATGTAGATTATGCATATTGCAGATATCATATTGCACATATTGCAGCCATCTGCAATCATATTGCAGATGGCTTGCCTAAGGTCACCTGATGATGCAGGAATCAACCTGGGGATTTCTAGCCCCATGCTACATTAGCACTAATTCGCTAGACCTAAGGTTTATCCTAGGATCATCCCGGGGTCGTCCCTGCCTGCTCCTGGGATATCCTGTGTGTCATTTACATGAAAGGGATGATCCCGGGATAAACCTTAGGTCTAGCTAAGACCATAGTCTACATTTATGTCTCACACTTCCTCCAAGAAGTTCAGAGTGGGGCCAGATCAACAGTATTGCTTTAAAGCGCTTTATAACAGTTATAAAGCGCTTTATAAAACTGTTATAAAGCGCTTTAAAGCAATAGTGTAGATCTGGCCTGGCATTTGTAGCTGCACAATTTTAATGTTAGGCGGAGAGACAGTGATAAGCTTCATAGATGAAGGAAGAACTTGGACCACCATTACCCACATTAATTCCCAACCTGGTACCCCCACCCCAAGATCTTTCGGATTACAACTCCCAGCATGCCTATGCTGGTTGGGGCTGGTGTGAGTTGAAGTCCAAAATCTCTGGAGGGCACCAGATTGGATTAGCCAGTAGTGACTTCATGGATTCTGGATGCCCTGAGCCTCTTCTTCCAGATGTCACTCCGGGACAAGTGTGTTTTCCTTCTTTATAGCAATGTCTGCAAGGCAAACATTTAAAGCACACCTGAATGCAATGCCTCCCTGCCTCCCATTCGGATCAATCAGAATCATTATAAATCCATGGCAGGCATGGTTTTCCCTCCCCTCCACCCCCACCCAGCTCTGCACAATTACTTTGAAGCTGTAATGCGTCTGGAAACCATCAGGGGGCAGCTGTGACCAGAAAAGCGTAAGAGTGGAAGAATGCAGTGGGGAGAGAAAGAACATAGCGAGATGATGGGTAAAAGGAAGGAACTATCAAAGAAGAGAGAAACAAGGCAAATAGAGGAACAAAGGTAAAAAAAAAAAAAAGGTAGGGGGAAATCTATAGAAAGAGCAGATGAGGAGAGAGAGAGAAAAAGATAAGAAGCGTGAAGTGAAAACAAATGATCAGCTAGAGAAATAAACACACCCGCGCACAAATTAATCATGTTGAAATACACAATCATATTAGAGGAAGGGAATTAAGCAGTGCTGAACTGGGAAGGTTTAAATCTTTCGGAAGCTCCATCAGAGAGGGGGGTGGGGGGGGAGAGAGAGAAGCCTCCCCTTCAGACTTCATAATAAAAAAGGCTTTCAGACCTCAGCAAGCCGACTCAATGAGACTGAATATAAAGGTGCCAATATTATTTCTCTCAATACCTCAGCAGTATAAAAGGAGGCAATGGATCTCCCCCCCCTCTTTTCTTTTCTTTAAAAAGCAGCTTCTGTATAATCTAAGGCTTTCAAGGTGCATTTCATCCAACCGCTCTCTTGGTTCCAGCAGGTTAACTTCATTAAAGGGTTCCTTCAGCCGCTTTCATGTTTGCTAGGATCCCTACTGGGTGGCTACATTAGGCAGAGAAGAAAACCCCTCTGTGGCATGATTGTAAACGGATGTTTTACACCAGTGCATGGGCGGGAATGGGGGCAGCGGGGTGGGGGGGGGTGTGTGAGGAGGCCTTCGGACAGGAGGTGGCTCTTCAGCAACTATTAATTAAACTCCACACACAGGGCCCGGGCCCTTAGCAAGAAATAGCCCTAGGATCTGAAACGTAGCTGAGCGAGAATCTTAGAAAATTGAATTCTAAGGAAGGGGAGACTCAGTACGTAGCCTGCTACTGACCTCTCTGTGATAAGGGATCTAAATGGATGGTGTTTCCCTTCTGGATCTATTTTTTATTATGCAGCAGCTGGTGTCTCAAAGCTTTATCACTAGGTTCCCCCCCCCCCCCGCTCTCCTTTCCCTCCTGGCAGAGACTAGTAGAGTGAGTTTTTCCTCGTGTTCAAAATCCACGACATTCCTTGGAGGAGGAAGGCCTGAAACCTAGGGACTTGACAGGATTAGCAAATTAGTCCTCAGAAACTATTAGCCCACCCAAATACTGGCCAGCTGGTCCACACAGCTATGAGCTTGGCACAGGATATAGGCAGACTATTCCATATTTATTTTATTTATTAATATAAATAATAACACTCCCAATGTCCTGATTTTCAGGAAATGTCTACCTTCCCCCCCATCTTAGATAATAGATGCAATCATACATTTTGTCTCTATTTTTGCCATTTGGCAATGGTGTATAAACATTTTGGTTAGCGCCAGTTACTCCAGCGGTTGTGCTTCAGGATTTTGATTGTTCCCCATGGTCTCTAGTGAAATCTCTTGGTGGGCGAGATGGATGCATCTTAATTCTAGTGTGCATGCGCATAAATGTATGTGCATGAACACTGCAGTGCCACATAGTGCACAGGCCCCTCCTTCTCACACTGCAGTTCCTAAGGCATATTTTGAATTGTGAGAACCTGATCCTATAAAAGCCCATTATCTGTTCCTTTTCTTTTTGATTTTTTAGTTCACTTAATAGGGTACAACAACATTCAGTGCGTTCAGTGCAAATCAAGGAAGCAGCTTTGAAACCTGTACAGTGTTGGCACTTGCCCCGTTAAGCTTTCGAGAATTAATGCTGGGTTGTCCCAGGTATATTGGTAAAAGGAATATGTGGATACATATCTGGCTTCTTTGCCTAGTTTGCTGGAATGTACTTTGTGTGCTTTGTTTAATGATGAGACAAATGAATAATTTTTATGGTTCACTGATTTTGTCTGTTTTCATTAATGAAAACAAAAAAATTGCTTCACAAGGACTTGATGAGACCTCTTTTGGCTGTTCCCAAGTGGAAGTGGCTGCCCAGGGGAAAATGGGTGAAAGCTTCTCGAAACAGAGGTAGGTGGACAGAGTGTGGTCCTTAGAGAAATGAGCGCATACAATTAGGATCACGAGAAAGTTTGAGACTCAGGATGTGTTTATTGCAAGGTAGTTTCCTTTCATTGCATACGTCAATGAGAACTCAGAGAGGCGGGGCCCAATGTAAATTCAGGAGAGATGTTTTCTGAATTGTTTGTGACATGATATTGTATGTATTTCTAACTTTTCTTTACCCCAAAGAACAAATTTATGTATTTATTTATTGCATTTATATACCACCCCATAGCCGAAGCTCTCTGGACAGTTTACAAAATACCATCTTGGCCATTGAATCACTCCCGGATAGGCTCATGTAAATAAAATTAATACAGCAATGCATAATTAAGCAGGAGTTAATTAATTAATAAACTTTATAGTTTGCCTTTCTTTCAAAGAGGCATATATGACGCATGGAATTATACAGTTGCAAGGGGACCTTGCATTTCCTCTAGTCCAACCACTTGCTCAGACCCTGCAACAGCAGCTTCACTGAACGATGGCCACCCAGCCTCTGCTTGTATACCACCAGTGCAGGAGAGCTCATCACCTCCCAAGGCCATCTGCTCCACTGCCGAACAGCTTTTACCATTAAGAAGTACCTCCTGGAGTTTAGCCAAAAAATGTTTCTTTGCTATTTCCATCCATTGGCTCTAGTCCTGCCCTCCAGAGCAACAGAACCCAAGTTTGCTTTACCTTCTACATGACAGTCCCTCAAATATTTGAAGACTGCTATCATGTCTCACATTATTTTTACCCTCCAGGCTAAACATACTCAGCACTTTCCATCATTCCTCATAGGATTTGGTTTCCAGACCTTCCTCTGGACACACTCTAGTTTGTCAATCTCCTTCTTGAAATGGACACATTATTCCACATTTGGCCTGACCAATACAGAACCAAGTGGAACTATTACTATTATTTCTCCATATATGGATACTATGAATCTATTAATGCAGCCTAAGATCACATTAGCTTTTTTCGCAGCTGCATAGCCCTGCTGGCTCATACTAGTTCAACTTGGATAGATAAAGCCTTCTCGCATGTACTATGGTCAAGCCAGGTCTATACATGTGCCTTTCATTTCCCCCTCTAAATAAAGGACTTTACATTTATCTCTGTCAAAATTAAATTTGTTTGTATCAGCCCAATGTTATAGCTTAGAATCATGTGTGGTAGATTAGGCTGAGCTGGAAGCCTAAGGCCACCTCATGAGCTTCATGGCTGAGTGGGGATTAGAACCCAGATCTCCCTCAGTTCCAGCCAGTGGCTCTGATATCAGTGGTGTGTGTGTGTGTGTGTGTGAGAGAGAGAGAGAGAGAGAGAGAGAGAGAATGAATCTGCTCTGGGTTTCAGTCAGATAAAGTCAGAACTCTAAAGGAGCTATACAAGGTACTGAACCTATTTGGGGGATTGGGTTCAGCACCTTGGACAGCTCCCCAGAGCAGCTTCACAAGCCCACTGACATGGGAGCCACCAGCCTCCACTGATTCCAGCCCAACACTCTAACCACAGTGACTACAAGCAGTGATCTATTGTATGCGAACAGGAGCATTAGGAAACTGTCCCTATTTTCATCTGTGAAATGTTGGAGGGTATGCTATTTATTCTTGATGGCTTGAACAAGGAAATTACACTTCATTAATTATATGGCAACAGCTCCTGACATTCAGGGCACCTTTGATGAGATTTTGAGTTTCACATCTTTCCTCGCCTCCCACCACCACTCAGCAGTGTTTACTGAAGCTACAAGGAAGGACAAGTTGAAAAGAAAATCTTCGCCGCCACTCACACTCCTGCCACAAACAGCAGCAACAACGGTCAGCATTTTGTTGGAACTGCAAGCCTTGCCCAGCGTGAAGCCTGCGTTTGTGCCTGACCTTTCCCGCAGATCACCTTGCTGTCAGTATTGCCTGGCATTGACTGGAGCAAGCTGCCCATCTTGCACGGGTTTTACAGCGCAGGACTGGCTTCTAGAAAGGAACACTCCTTGCGATGAATTAAATCTGGGGGGAGGGAAGCGAAATATTGAGCATATAATCAAGAGTTAGTAGTTAACATAATTCTGCTTTACACTAAAACCTTTGAAAACGTTTATTTACTATAATCTCCAACTCTTACACGGGACCCAGCAATTTCCCATCCAGGCTGTAGATCTGGTCCATGTCGCAGATCTGCTGGAGGAATTGGATCTTTGTGAATTCTCCACAAACTGATCTGAACTGCACCTCCCGGGCTAATATGTACATCAGAACCAAGTTATTCACCAGGTTTTGCATTTCCTGACTGTTCTGATCGAGTTTTCCGCTCAAACAATGTATTAAAATACATTTAGAAATCTGTATTTTGAGGGGGAGAGATGCTTAGAAATCAGTGTTTCTAAATACTAAATATGTTTTTATATGTGTATATGCTTTTATATGTGGATTTCCATGTGTGTGTCCATGCAAAACTGATACGGACTGGAAATAGACAGATACTGTATGCCTATCGCTAGTCCTCACCAGCCTGACTTCAGCAACTCTGCATCATCAAATGCTCCCAGACTATTCAATGGGCCCATAGTTTAAAATTATTATTTTTAAAGTATATTTGAGTGTAGGCCCAATGAATGGCCTGAGAACATTTTAAAAAGGGAAATAAAGAAAAAGGAGAAGCAAGGTTGCTGGCTGCTATGAATGAGACTTAGGGCACAATCCTATGCATACTTAGACAGAAAAAAACTCCTACAATTCCCAGCAGTATAAGATTGCACCGTTAAAATGTTTATATACGATGTCCCTCAACATACCATTCTCCTAAAATGATAGTGAGAGCTACGAAGGGACTCAGAACTGAGGGCATAAAAAAGTCACAAGCACCCAAACAATACAGATAGCTAGAGAGATGTCTTATGAACAATATTCACGTATATAAACCATCTTTCATTTTTCTGCTAAGTTTCCTGGAAGGAACAGGGCTACCTTTTATTTAGTGGTGCTCTTCAAAGCATTGCACATTTCACAGTCCTTTTTCAACATTCCATGAGTCAACACCACCCCGTTTCGGAGTCCAGGGACAGACAACTAAGTGCCAGAAGGTCTGCGCAGTATTTTATTTTATATTTATTTTTCTGCCAGCAGTTCTGTTATAAACACTGCCATAAAAACAGATCCCTAAACCAAATTATCACAGGGATATTTCATCTCCCTCCTGCCTGAAACTTAGCAAATAAATTCTCCGTCCAGAAGCGATTTTCCCCTCATCCCATCCTGTTTCTCCCTCTCCTCCCGTTTCTTTTCTAAAAAAAAGTGTGATTTACAGTGTTTTGACTCCCCATTTGATAAGCCCTGGCAAGAAGATCTATGTATGCTTCAGCTACCTTCTCCTCTCCACCTACATTTAGTCATGTTTTAGTTTGCGGCCGCTCATCTCCCCAATATTTACACACATTTTGGAATATATTTTCATCTTCCTACACTCACAGAATGCATGACCGTTACTGTTACTAGACAAGATTATTAAATGCCTACCCCGTTAGCACAATACAAGGCCCAATGTGCACTGCTTGACTGCTGAAACTCATTCCAGTATTGGTTGAAGGCAGACAATATTCTTTAAGAGAGTTTTTAAGGCACAATCCTATGCATGTTTAGACAGGAAAAAGGCCTCAACTCAATCCCAGTGACCAGTAAGAAAACATGAAAATATTATTTAGAATAAAAATTGGGAGGCATAGGGTGCCTTGGTGGGCGCCAAGGAAGGGGCCTGGGAGCATACTGGATGCTGCCTATCCTTGCCCAAGAGTTCTCCAACATTTCAGAGGTCCAGTACCCCAGGACACAAGACCATTAATTACAATTCAAAATTAGCATCTCCCTAAAGCAAACTCTGATTTAGGCAGTCTCTCTGGCCACAACTTCATGCCTTCCAGGGGCAAGACATAGGCAGCTGGACAACCATCTGTCAGGTATGCTTTAGGGTGGATTCCTGCATTGAGCTGGAGGTTGGACTCGGTGGCCTTATAGGCCTCTTCCAACTCTACTATTCTATGATAGGTTGGGAAGGTAAATCATGGTTTCAGTGAACATTTGCAACCTTGTCCAGAATTAAGGCAACAAATCACATTTTGCACTAACTAGTTTAATTAAAATGTTATGTTTGTACTAGGCCACTGGTAAAACAGGCTTTGTATACAAGAGTAATCCCCTCTTTCAATCCAGCTTTAAGTCAACACTTGGGATGGGGGAGGGACGGATGGGGATAAAACATGTCATTTGTGTCTGTTCTTTGTTTTGGTGTGTGTTTTAAAGTTCATTTCAGTTTAAATGCTATAGTTATATACTGTCATGGTAAATCTTTCATTGTGGGCTGTGCATCTGCCCCAGTCCAGAATTTTGCAAATGTTGTAACATACGAATATCAGAGCTAGGCTGACCCTATGAAAAGGAGGACAGGGCTCCTGTATCTTTAACAGTTGCATTGAAAAGGAAATTTCAGCAGGTGTCATTTGTATATATGTCACCCCTGATGAAATTCCCTCTTCATCGCCACAGTTAAAGCTGCAGAAGCTATACTAGAGTGACCAGATACAAAAGAGGGCAGGGCTCTTGCAGCTTTAACTGTGGTGATGAAGAGGAAATTTTGCCAGGGGCGGCATGTATGCAAATAGCACCTGTTGAAATTCCCTTTTCTATGCAACTGTTAAAGTTACAGGAGCCCTGTCCCCCTTTTCATGCGGTCAGCCTTCTTTAGCCCATAAGAGTCCTTGGCTCCTTAGTCCAGGGGTTCTTATGGGCAAAGAGCAAAAGAGGCTATGGTGCCATTAAAGGAGGGCAGAGGTGGCCCTCCGCCCTCCTTAAATGGCAACATGTTAGGCTACATAGGTCTGATTATTTAGGGCCCTGCTTTCCACAGTAACCAACTTCCTATATGCCTTCGGGAAGCCCAAACAGGGAATGAGAAGACCCTCCCCTGCTCTTCTTCTCCAGTGACTGGTATTTTGTTGCCTCTGATTCTGGATGTAGTCTAAAGGCATCATGACCAGGAAACACTGATAGTTATGATAGGGTGACCATATGAAAAGGAGGACAGGGCTCCTGTATCTTTAACAGTTGCATTGAAAAGGGCATTTCAGCAGGTGTCATTTGTATATATGGGGAAATCTGGTGAAATTCCCTCTTCATCACAACAGTTAAAGTTGCAGGTGCCCTGCCCTCTTTTAAATCTGGTCACTCTAGTATAGCTCCTGCACCTTTAATTGCTGTGATGAAGAGGGAATTTCACCAGGTTCTCCATATATACAAATGATACCTGCTGAAATTCCCTTTTCTATGCAACTGTTAAAGATACAGGAGCCCTGTCCTCCTTTTCATAGGGTCACCCTAAGTTATGAATTTGTCTCACCCCCCCTTTAAAGCTAATCTTTTCCTCTACTAATCTTGCTCTTTGCCTCACCAAAATCACCACCTCCCACTCAAACCCTGGCCTGAAATGACACCCAAGAAAAGACGGTTGGTTGTTGGGAAGAGCAATCCTCACTTTCACAGCTACTCAGTTGATAATTTCTTGATCCAGTTTGTTGGGAGGCAATTGCTCAGCATGAAACACAATATCACAGAGAGTGTGAAAAAGGAGTAAGAAAGCCATGAGTCCCAGGAGAGGACTGATCAAATTCCAGGAAAAAAATGGTATAGATGCTGCGTAACACACACACACACACACACAGAGGTTCATCACACACATACCGGAAAACACACTGCAGAGGAAAATTGGTGAGCTTGACTACCAACCGGGCCTGAAGGCTTCCTCCTCTTCCCCGCCCCCCTGCAAGCCAAAGGTATGCTGCCTTAGGACTTGGCTAATTGTCTAATCCTCTTGCAGCGCAATCCTGTGGTGTAATCCAACGAAAGCCAGCGGGACCGATTTTGGGGTAGGCATTTATGAGATTGCCCTGTTAAAAAGCCACCTCTTTTTTAACCTTCCCCAGTCCGGTGCCCTCTAGATGTCTCGGGTTACAACTCCCAGCATTCCTGACCATTGGTCATACTGGCTGAGACTGATGGGAATTGAAGCCAAAAACATTGGGAGGGCACTAGGCTGGGGGTGGCCGAACTACACATGACATGCAAATACGCATACGATGCCCCAAATGGTCTCCTTTCCTTAGGATGTTTAATTGAGAGGGGTCCCCAAGCACTCACTATGCCACCTTTTTTACACTCCGTTTCTCCAGTGTGGTAGCTCCTCCCACTAATTTTTTTTAAAAAAATAAATTGTATTTATTTATTGCATTTTTATACTGCCCAATAGCCAAAGCTCTCTGGGCGGTTCAGAAAAATTAAAAACCATTCAAAGTATAAAACAAACAGTATAAAAACATGATACGATATAAAAGCACAACCAGGATAAAATCAGCAGCGGTGCAGAAATACAAATTTAAAACAGCAAAGTTAAAATTAAATTTATAGACTGTTAAAATGCTAAGAGAATAAAAAGGTCTTCACCTGGCGTCTGAGAGACTATAGCGTAGGTGCCAGGCGAATCTCCTTAGGGAGCTCATTCCACAGCTGGGGTGCCACAGCAGAGAAGACCCTCCTCCTGGTAGCAACCTGCCTTACTCCCTTTGACAGGGGCTCACAGAGAAGGACCCCTGAGGATGACCTTTGGGTCTGGGCAGGTACACATGGGAGGGGGCGTTCCTTCAGATAGCCTGGTCCCAAGCCGGTTAGGGCTTTAAATGTTAATACCAGCACTTTGAATTGGGCCCAGACCTGAACTGGCAGCCAACGAAGTTGTAAAAGGACTGGCGTGATGTGGTCTCGTTGGCCAGTCCCTGTTAGTAAACGTGCTGCCCTGTTTTGTACCAGTTGAAGTTTCCGGACTGTTTTCAAAGGCAGCCCTACATATAACACATTGCAGTAATCCAAACGAGAGGTTATGAGAGCATGGATAACTGTAGCTAGGCTACCTCTGTCCAAAAGGCTGACATCTAGGCAAATTTAAATCCCCAAAAGTGGCATTTCATATCTATCAATATTGAAGTAAATTCAAAAACTCCAGTCCCCCCCCCCCTAATAAATAAAATGCAATTCACACACACACACACGAGATCCACAGCTTTCTTACAGGCTCAGGAGCATCAATATGCCCATATACATCTATTGGGGCCCTATAAAAAGAGCAAAGGCAGAAAAAGTTCGGAGTCAGCTTCGAGCACTGCCTCCCTCCAAGATGGTCTAAGTTGTAGGCTGATGTATAAATGCCTTGGCAGGCAATATGACTGTTTATTCGTGGCACAATACATTTCTTGAATAATTTCAGAGGGATGTTCTCTTCATCGGGAAAGAGGTATACAAGACCCACTCACACGAGCATGCGTGCACACACACACTCAAGGAACAGTGGAGGAACTTTATGGGGATATATCAATACAAGTATAGAACCCATTCTCACATATGCCAAATGTACAGAAGACAGATGTATATGCGGCCATCAAATGCAGTGGAGGAGGAGCTGTGATTTGCATGGAAAGGTCCCAGGGTCCGTGGCATATCCAGGTAGGACCCTTCCTAAAATCCTGAAGAGCAGCTGCCAGGCAGTGCCAACAATACTGGGTTAGATGGACCAGTACATGGCTGCTTCCTATGTCAGTGGGAGGAGCAGGCACGTTGTCCTGCTTTGACTAGAGCAGACTTTGAATGCATGGCTAACACAGAAACAATGCAACAAAGCCAGCAAACATTCAAGCACACAGGTTTCTGTCCCATGGGAATCTGGCTTAAGACAAGAGTGGTACAAATAACAAGCAGAGGTCAAAAGACATCCAGCTAATCAGATACATCTTTTTAACTTTTGTAAACTGCCCAGAGAGCTTCAGCCATGGGGTGGTATATAAATATAACAAATAAAATAAAAATACATTACACAGTTCAGAGATAGAATAGATAGGAAGTCCAAAGGCCAGCAACACAGAGCATCAATCGCAAGGTCCAGAAGACAAGATACACAACACAGGAGCTAGAAGAATGGTGTTGTCCCAACTCTGACTAGGTCTACAGAGAAGCCTTTTAACCCCAAAGCCTGCTGAGCCCCACCCAGAGTTCAGCTGCAGTAATCACAGTTCCCTGTTTAGTGCCCTACTCCAAAGGAGTTGCTTTCTCCTGAGAAGTCCTTCTCTGCAAGCGAGCACTCCTTCTCACAGGAGTCCTATTGGCCTGTCACTTGAGGCGATGACGCTGCAGGCAGCCAAGGGGATGTTTAGCCTCTGCCTCAGAGGCAGAGTCCCCTCCTCCTGACAGGAATGGACCTGCAAGCATCACGCCCAAGGACTCAGGCTCCTGCTGGTCTGGGGGGGAATAACTAATCTGAGGTGCCTTGAGTCTCTTGGGACTCCAGCTCCTCCTCTGAGGACGCCTCCAGTGGGGCCATGACACACATCAAGGGGCCTAGCCTGTGCAGTTACGTGAAATCCCTCACATCCATGAATGTGTATGCTCATGGCAGGTGGGATTGTCAATTGAACTTCCCATAACATATGGGTATACAACCATTACATGTGGTGGGATATGTGGTGAGACTGGGCAAGTGGAGAACATTAAATCCATGAAGTGTGTGTGTGTGTGTGTGTGTGTGAGTGAGTGAGAGAGAGAGAGAGAAAGAGCGTGCTAGAGCACTGCTGGTTGTTCACCACATGCCAGTACAGACCCCCAGAAGTGAGTTGAGCAGTGCCTGCTCTGGAGCTTGGGCAATTGGCCAAGTGACCAGATGTCTATGTAGCCATGGATTGAAAGCTTATCATTATCATTTACCTGGTAACAAGCCACATCTCACCAAAGCAAAATGTTACATGAATCAGCTTGAAAGGAAAACTACCGTGAAACACTTTCATTCTGCCAGCCTAAGGGGAATCAGGAGGCTGTGCTTTCAAATTACATTTAGAGAAAAGAGCTCCATTCAGACCCCAATTTAAACACCTTGGAAGCTTTAATGTGTAGTTGGGCTTCGATATAATGCTCTAACTATCTTATTAACACATATTAAGGAGGGGCCATGGCTCAGTGGTAGCACACCTGCATTGCATACAGAAGGTCCCAGGTTTGCTTCATGGCATTTCCAGTTGAAAAGATCTTCGATAGTGGCATATTGGCCTCTTTTTCTTTCATAATAACCAGAGAGAGAGAGAGAGAGAGAGAGTTTAAATAGACCAGTCCTCCATTATGCAACAGCCAGTTTGGCTATATTGAACCTGCTGCCACCAGCTGTAATACATGCTCAGATAAACTGATTTTATTTTATTAGAAATCTGCATATTAAACCAAAAACACAGGCCTCCATCATAGATCTGCACTTTCCAAGAACTTCCCCAGGTAAAGGGGAGACGTGATAGCACTCTTCAAATACTTGAAAGGTTGTTGTCACACAGAGGAGGGTCAGGATCTCTTCTCGATCATCCCAGAGTGCAGGACGTGGAATAATGGGCTCAAGTTACAGGAAGCCAGATTCCAGCTGGAATCAGGAAAAACTTCCTGACTGTTAGAGCAGTACGACAATTGAACCAACTACCTAGGGAGGTTGTGGTCTCTCCCACACTAGTGGCCTTCAAGAGGCAGCTGGACAACCATCTGTCAGGGATGCTTTAGGATGGATTCCTGCATTGAGTAGGGGTAGGACTCCATGGCCTTATAGGCCCGTTCCAACTCTATGGGCCCACTTCTACTTTTGTTTAGACAGAAAATAGTCCTACAACTCTCAGCATGCCATGCTGGCTGGGGCATGCTGGCAGATGTAGGGCCTTTTTCTGTCTAAACACACATAGGATTGCACCCCTAGCTAAGTACTAAGCACCACCAATTGACTGGAGGTGTTGCATATATAATTATTAGTATCCACTTTCCAGTGTCCTCTGTGTAATATCCATAATGTAATGTCCTGGAGCGGTCTTCTCCAACAGGGTAGGGTGACCCTATGGAAAGGAGGACAGGGCTCCTGTATCTTTAACAGTTGCATAGAAAAGGGAATTTCAGCAGGTGTCATTTGTATATATGGAGAACCTGGTGAAATTCCCTCTTCATCACCACAGTTAAAGCTGCAGGAGCTATACTAGAGTGACCAGATTTAAAAGCGGGCAGGGCACCTGCAGCTTTAACTGTGGTGATGAAGAGGGAATTTCACCAGGTTCCCCATATATACAAATGACACCTGCAGAAATTCCCTTTTCAATACAACTGTTAAAGATACAGGAGGCCTGTCCTCCTTTTCATAGGGTCACCCTACAACTGGACATCCTCCAGTTGTGCTTGCTGGGGACATCAGGCCTGCCCATTTCTGAGCTAAAGGGCCCTCATACCGAACGCCCGCCTTGGAAGAAACCATTTCTATAGGGCCTCTAGGAATGTGTGCCCATTTCTTCTTAGTGCTTTATTTCTTAAATACATCCAGAAGAAAAATGTAACGCATTCAGCTTTCCTGTCAGTCTCTCAAAGCATGGTATTAGTGGGATCTAGTCATCAATAATTCACCAGGCAAAGTTGGTATAAATTCCGAAGGTTTTTGTGTGTGCGCGCGTGTTGGTTGGATTGTAAGCCTGGGGATCATTACCATTAAAGAGACTGTGGAATGGCAGCTTTTAGTAAAACAAATGAAAAGCTGTATTTAGTGTCTTTTGCCACATTGTGAGAGGAATGAATAAAACACTTTATAATATGTTTTACAGCTGCCATTTCTTAGAGTTTTCTGCCTCACAATAGTCAAAGCACTTCTGACTGGGAGTTGCTGCAAAAAACATTTTTTATTTTTTTGGTTTCTTGTTTTAAACTGTTCTATTGAAAGAATGTGTATTAATTGCCTCCTCGTTCCTGAAACTGTTGTTGTGGAGAGTTTGGGGCCAGGAGTTTAGATAGCAGCAGCTGGGAAGGGGTCGGTTGGGTGAGAGGGGGCAAGTTCAAGGTAGTGTCACGGGTGAATCACAGAAGCAAGGAACCATGCAAAACAGTGGCTGGGTATGGCCAGAACAAAGAGGCAAACCGTTTGGAGAATGTCCCTGAGCCGCAAGGGAATGTGTGAGGAAGGCAGCTTGGAAAGGGTGAGGCTTTGGGCAGGTGTGGGGGTAGAACAAAGGGGGAAAGGCATGTGGGGGGAGAGGAGAAAGGGTAGAAGGAAGCTTTTTGGCAGGGGACAGAGAGCAGCTATTCTCCCCCACCTCTCCACCCCTAATACTTCAGGCTAAGTATGATTATTCCATTTCTCTTCCTGTGCGTGTATGTGAAGTATAAATACATTGGAAGACCAAACAGGAGGAGGGCAAAATAGGAGAGGGGGATATTTGTGGTATAGACCCCTCCCTAACCTTGCTAAAAATAGTGGACTATAATGCCCTCTTCCCCCAATTTGGGCACTGGGAGGGACATATACCTTTCCCTCTGCTGTTATAAGTATTTAAATACTAGTGGCAGAGGGCTGTATGAAGCATCTCTATGGTCACAGGATTAATAGAATTGGCTGAGGAACCAGCCACCTCAAGGAGCTGCAACCCCCTCTCCCAACACACACACACCCATTGCATCAGATGGGGCAAATGAGATAGAGACTTCCTTTCCCCCTTTCAACAGATGGGAGGGTGTGTTCAGAGATAACACACTTCCATTTTAATATTCTGCATCTCTCTTTAGGTTTTGTATGTTAATACTTCAGCTATGCCTAAGCTCATGTACTCCAACATTGGGGAATATCTTACTGTAAGATGGTGCCAACTTTAGTATAGATCCTGATCTCTGGGGGGTGGGGAGACAGGGTTTGGGTGGCAAAATACACCTCCAGCCTCTGGATCAATTTAGAAAGCTGCTTCCAAATGGAGGAGAATTAAGCAAGCGCTGGAATGAATCTCTCCCACAGAAATCAGTAAGGACTTGAACGCTTAGACTGTGCTGTGCCTGATTTCAGGGGGGGGATCTACACTACTGCTTTTAAAGCACTTTGAAAACGTTTTGAAAACTGTATATGCAGTGTGTTCTGGGCCCCAACAGTTGTCAAAACTGTTATAAAGCGCTTTAAAGCAGTAGTGTAGACCCCCCCTGAAATCAGGCACAGCACAGCCGAAGCGTTCAAGTCCTTGCCGATTTCTGTGGGAGAGATTCATTCCAGCGCTTGCTTAATTCTCCTCCATTTGGAAGCAGCTTCAGAAAGCTTAACTTCATTTGGATCAAATCTTTAACAGTACGTAAGCACATCCATTTTCTTTCATGCTAATGTGTATATGCATTTTTGTACTTTCCTGCTGAATGCATAATTAATCTCAGGGTATTGCTCAGTAAGAAACACCTTTTCAAATGCACCGGCTCTTGGTTTATGGCACAACTACATCAGTGATCTGTGAAGGGATGGGTAGCCCAGCCTTAGAGAGAGGCTATAGCTCAGTGCGAGAGCACACACTCTTGGATGAAACTGATTACCTGACCCATTTCAGTCTGGGTTCAGGCCCCATTTTAGGACAGAAATGGCCTTGATCGTCCTGATGGATTGCCTTCTTTGGGAGAGGGACAGGGGGAATGTGACCCTGTTACTTCGTGATTTCTCAGTGACTTTTGATACTGTAGGCCATAGTATCCTCCTAAACTCCCTCGAGTTGGGAGTTGGAGGCACCGTTCTGCAGTGGTTTGGTTCTTACTTGCAAGCTTGGATCCCAAGAATGACATTAGATGACTGTGCCTCGGCCCACTGGCAGTTGAACACTGGAGACCATCTCTTCCCAAATGTTATTTAATATCTATATGGAGCTCTTGGTAGCGGTTATTAGGAAATTTGGAGGAAGTTGTCACCCGGCTCTATTTTTCTGACATCTGAATCAGGAGAGGCAGTGCATATTCTGCTGCACCATTACCTGGATTCAATTATGGCTTGGATGAGGGCTAATAAACTGAAGCTAAATCCTGGTAAGACAGAAAGCCCATGTGCTGGTGGTTCCCAAGTCCAGGAATTGGTGTGTTTGCCTGTTCTGGATGGGGTTGCACTCCCCCTGAAAGAGCAAGTGCATAGCTTGGGGGTGGTCCTGGATCCATCTCTGTCACGGGGGGCCCAAGTAACCTCAGTGGCCTAGGGTGCCCATTACCAACTTTAGTTGGTGCACCAACTATGCCCCTTCCTGGATAGAGACAGCCTAGCCACAGTGAGACTACTGAAATACATTTAGAGGTCCATCACAACCAGTGGTTTAATGCACTCTTGCCACATCTGGTATCTGGTTTTGCAGCACAGGACTCACATGATGTCAACCCTTGTCCTGCACCCATCTCATCTCTTTCCTCTGTTTTGCATATTATTTTGGTGCGGGGAAAGTCTGGATTATTTTCCCCAAGGGGATTTAATGCACCTTTAAGCCTCCGTGTATTGCTGTCCCCTTGCTTTTTCCTTTGTTGAGGGCTTGTGCTTTGAATGGAGTCTTGCTGATGAAAGGGGAAGGTGGAGTAGTTTTCCTCCTCCAGCACACCCTGTCAAATGAACAGACTTGTGCTTTGTCAGTTGAATGGACTTTTTACTGCTCCAACCCCACCCTCATTGCCCGCAGAAATGGAGCCCAGCCGACAAAAATTGCTAGACAACAAAGCCAGAGCAAGCGGGGGTAGGAGCGCACACCCATCAGAGTACCACAACCAATGAACTGGAGGCGGAAGGGGCGGGGTGGAGTGGAAGAGCAAACAAGCAAAAGGGAGGTTTCATGGCGCAGTGCAATACCACAAACCCATGTGAGAAAGGGAACATTACCTTGATGCGCTTATGAAACAGAGGTAAAAAACACGGAGGCAAACCAGGGGGGAAATAGGTGTGTGGGGCTGCCCTTGAACCTGGTTCAGAAGCTGCAACTAGTGCAGAATGGTGCTCAGCTATGTTCACATAAGACCTGTGTTAAAAGAACTCCACTGCATGCCTATTCGTTACTGAGCCATGTTGAGGCTTATGTTGTTGACATACAATGCCGTAAATAACTTGGGACCAGGATACCTAGCAGACCATTTCCCCTTATATATACCCAGCCAACCATTAACATCTTCAAGGGAGTCCTTGCTGATTGCTCTATGACCAGCAGAATGTCAGCATGTAATATTTCAAAGGCGGGCTTTCTTGGTGGCAGCATCCACCCATGGAAAACCCTCCCCCTGCAGTTAGGAAGACAGAAAATGTGGTATCTTTCAAATGCACTTGTTCACTGAGGCATGCGGTGTGTGCCATGTGTTGGGTTCCGAAGACATGACAACCCACATTGCAGCATGGGTAGTTATGTAAACGACAGAGTGCACTCGGCATGCACAGAGGCAGGGGGGGAAGAAGCCATAATTAGAACCCGGGGTCATTACATGAAGCTGATTGATGGGACATTCAGGACAAATAAAAGGAAGAACTTCTTCACACAGCGCATAGTTAAATTATGGAACTCACTACTACAAGATGTAGTGATGGCCACCAATTTGGATGGCTTTAAAAGGGGGTTGGATAAATTCCTGGAGGAGAAGGCTATCAATGACTACTAGCCCTGATGGTTGTATGCTAACTCCAGTATTCGAGGAAGTAAGCCTGTGTGCGTCAGTTGCAGGGGAGCATGGGTGGGAGGGTGCTGTTGCACCATGTCCTGCTTTGTTGGTCCATGGCCAACAGCTGGTTGGCCACTGTGCGAACAAGGTGCTGGACTAGATGGACCCTTGGTCTGATCCAGCAGGGCTCTTCTGATGTTCCTATGGCTTCTCTCCTCCCCGCATGATCGTCAGAACCCGGAGTCTGTATAAGGAAGCTTCCTATTTTGAGTGGGACAGGGTAGGAGGACTATCTCACCCTTCCCAATTCATTTTCATGTTCTATGAAGGCACCTAAACATGCATCATTGTGAATTACTGTACTTCTAATAAAAGAGGAAATTTTCTGAGCATTGAATGTATGGTCAGCCATGGTTGCCAGTACAGACGCTGTTGCTGGGTCACTGACCAGCTGAATATTACTGTTTAGCCCATTAGGATTTTCATTTAAAAATATCACTCGGCATAACTCAGCTTCTTCTTAGGGGCAAAAGAAACATGCAATCTGTCTCTGCAATTACAGTTGCTAAGGAATTGGAATGGACGCTGCCGTCATATTACTGTAACTCATTACAGCTACTAATTGGACACTCATCTGACAAGTACCTTATTGCTTTACCAGGGGGGGGAAAGAAGACAATTACGGACAAAACAAAATTAAAATCTTTTTATGGTTATAGGTACAATCATGTTGTATCGGTGGGTTTTTGTGTGCGTGTGTTTGTGTAGAGTTTCATACTTGTACATTGAGAAGCAACAACTCATCAGATCTTGTTTAGCCTTTTTGTCTTGGGAGGCTTGAATTCACACACACACACACACACACACCCCATTGTGTCAGAGCACTAAAGATAATGCAACAATGGCTTTCAAAGCTGCTGATTGCATCAAAGGATCATCGACTCTATCAGGAATTGCTGGTTCCCAACACCTCTGAAAAGCAGGCTTGAAAATCTTTGAAGAGTTTGCAAAACAAATATGTGCCATCTTTTTTCTTGGCTAAGAATACCCGCCTCCTTGCTGGAAAACTAAAATAAAAGGGTGCTGTTTTTCTGAAATTAATCAGCATTACCCGTAATCAATTTTAGTTCTAAGGCACGTGTCCCTGGCTACGTGAGGCACACAAACAGCTGTCATTCCAATGGATATTAATTTATATTGTTTCTCATTCTAGCCCTCAGTGCACCAGCATACAAAAGGAATGGGGTGGCAGTGTGAGCTTTACAGAAAGACATCTGCTTGAAAGGCACAAAGTGGCTCCGATGGAAAAACTGCACCTGGACTTCCGCTTTATTTTTATTTATTTTTAAAATAGCGTCACTGGTTGCTGCTTGGCTCTCTGTTTTGTAACCCACCTCAGCTCAGTCCCACCTCCCCTCTCTTTCTTTTTGATCAGCCAGAAGGAAATGAAATTCCACAATGTGTTCTGTGCCACGTGTAAATGGAAGCCAGGATTTTAGCACCATGTGGATTTGATTCAAAACAAATCTAAAAAGGAAAGACAGAAAGGAGGGGAAGGGAAAAGGAACAAAGGCAGTTGTTTGGAAATCAGCAGTGTTCAACCTAAAAGGGTTGTTAATAAGTAGGTGCTTGAATTTTCTGATGGCAGTGATGACAAGACCCGTAGCCTGGTCAGCTGTTCTGTATTTGTGTGTGTGTGTGTGGGGGGGAATTATCTGTGTCCCATAAAATCACCACCACCCCTTTTCTAGAACTGGGTTTAGGAGTTACAGATTTCAATGGGCTGCAGGAGGTCTAGTTGCCTGTCAACCTAGAGCAGGTGTGGGAGTGGAGTGAGAAACATGGAAGCAGCTCCTGATGAGTTCATGCTCTGAGCCATGATTGAAGAAACATGGAAGCTAAAGAAACGGAAGAGCTGTGCTGTTAGAGACCTTTGACTTTCAGGTATTTGAACTTGGAGGCTAAGGATGAGCACCAGTTTGCTTCAGGAATTATGCCCTAGAAGATCCTTTTGAGACTCGAAAAAGAGAGCCATTAATGTCTCTGTGGCACAGAAAGAACGCTGGGGGAAATCCCTGGGATGGGTTATTACGGTAGATTTTTCCTGGTGCATTTGTAACATGGAATAGTAACTGAAACCTGCCCCACTGAGAAGCACCAGCTAGGGCCCCACCTGCCAATCCAAAACCAAAAGGGTTTGTGGAGCAAGATGAGGTGGGATACTGGCAGTCTGTTTAGGCTGGGAAAGGGGGGGATCATGAACTTACCTCTCCTACTCTGGCCCAGCAACACCGCTAAGGATAGCTGGCCATCGGCTGGGGCTTGCACACTAGCTGAGGGGCTATTGCAGACTAGGGGCCTTGGAAACCGCTCCTCTTCTTCCCGGGTCCATTTTGCATTGGATAGAGCTGAACATGTTACTCCTTTAGCCACAGGGGCCGTTAAGAGCTGGTTCACATTCATGTGCATTGAGAGAAGCAGTGATCTGCCTTTCTGGTTGGTCCCTGCCAGGGTTGTTGCCCATGATGCAGAGCTGGAAGGTGATCTACTTTCTCACAGCCCTGTTGGTGGAGCAGCTCAGCATAACCCACAGGATCATTCCATGCTGCTGCTGCTTCCCCCACAACATGGCCCAGCCTCCTCTAGGAATGGGGCAGCGCCCAGCATTTCTATGCCCATGATCCAGCATAAACAAAGCCTCCTAGGATCACAGCAACAATGCCAGGCGATGTAGCTGCCTTCTCATTTGGTGAGTGGATTTGTTTTGGAGGGACACTGACTACTGGACAGGTAATCAGCCCAAACCTGCTCCACTCCTGCCCCCACAACCCAAAGGCACAAACACCAGGGGAACTGTGTGTGTGTGTGTGGGGGGGCTGTTAGGGGGAAATAAATCACTGCTTAGCTTTTTTAAAAGGCCCTCTTTGCCTTCAAATATTTTTCAGGACAAAACCCCTCTATTAATCCTGGGAGAGACACAAACACACACTGCTAGTTCAGGGGGAAGGGTTCAGTGGGTTTTCTTATGGTGGCCTTGGGAGTTGCATTTTTATACCCCTATCTTATCTTTATGAGTTTACTTTGAAGTAAATCCTTCCTGAGTTCAGTGGGGCTTACTTCCAAGTAATTGTGTGTAGGATTGGAGCCCTAACCTTAGGGTAGAAGGTCAACTTTGAAGGAGGAGGAGGAGGAGGAACAGCAGCTTATGTACCCCATTGTGAGTAGGTGAACAGCTGTGGTGAGGGAACCCTACTTTTTAGGGCTCCCCGTTCTACATCAAAACTTGGTCTCTGAAGCTTTGCCTGCAATTTGGTGACTGATTCTTATACAAGTGTATGGCTGATGGGTTGAAAAAAACTTGCAACAACCAGAGTCGATAACCTAGCCGGTGAGAACGCAGCTGAGATACCTTGGGTAACAAAGGGTCTGGGTCAAAACTCCCAGTCGATGCAGAAATACTTCAGTGCCAGTTCCCTGCTGCAGCCCCACTACCAGTCTCCTTTGCCCACATACCTTTTGCCTTGTTCCTTTTCCGATCAGAAAATAACACCCAGGTTCCTCCCAACAACCCAGAGATGTAAACGCAGAACAAAGCTTGCAAACTTCAGGAAGTCATTTACAAGGCCAATGCGACGTTCCCAACGCATCTTACTTCGTAAGTCAAATATGGGAACACGTTGGGGCATTTGCAGGAGGAAACCAGGGACAGGGAGGGGTCTTACCTGCAAATGCTTCCTTCAAGGCATTTTAAATCAAACCAGAATTAAGTCCAGCTGGACGTGGGAGAGGAATGGCTGTGTGTGTATATGAGAGAGAGAGAGAGAGAGAGTCAGAGAGCGCAGCACTCATTCCTCCCACCTGATGATTCTCCCTAGAGATGCCATGTCTGTCCCTGCACTTGGCAAGAGGAGATCTGAATATGCACCTGCTTCGTTCCACCCCGGTAAATTATTTCAAGCGTGTTTATTTTGTTCTTTTAATTTATTCCAGTGGTAGGATTTGGGATGCTTTCAAATAATTCTTGCCTCAGGCTTGTAAAATGATTCATTGCACCGAACAACCCCGTTGCCTCTCTCTCTCTCTCTCTCTCCCCCCCCCCCCCCGGTTTCCAACCCAGCCCTCACCTCTGCTCTAATTACGGCTCTGATTAATGAAAGGACAGCAGGGGCCTGTGTCGTTGTTGTTATCAAAGCCGATCCCTCCACAGAGCTGTGTGGCGGAAGAGTTCAAAATGGCCGGCTGTCGCCAGGCCAAGATGGAGGGAAGGAGCTAGTGGGGAGATCCCTCCTTTGTGTGTTATAATGGGGGTAAAGCAAACAAAGCCGAAAGGAAACCCCGGACTGTGTCTTTCTGCGGACAGGTGTCTGGAGGCCGAAGAAGACCCCCCCTCCGCCCTTGCATTCCCCGCTCCGGTCTCGCCGCGCCGCCAATCTGGTAGCAAATTAGAATCAAACTTGGCCCGACCCTTTGAAGTCTCCCCGTTTGAGGTTATTACGGTAAAGGGATAATGAGTGGATGAAAGGGGCCTCTTTAGCTGAGCTTGTTTTCAAGGAGACGGAGATGAATAAACTTCAGAAACAGGCAGAAGCACTTTGCAGTGCCCTGTTCACGGGGGCTGAGAACAGAGGGCGCCCGGCTGGTGTTTGCCTGCAGCACTGGATTAGAGGGAAGCGCACTGGGGGCTGCAAGGAAGCCGCTTCACAGGGGAGCTCCGTCGCCAGCTGCTGCAGAGCCAAAACCTTCATCTGTACCGAGGTTTCAAACGGGAGGGAGAGAGGGAGGGAGGGATGGGGGGTCGGCTGGACAGAGAAAGTGTTTTCTTACAGGAAGCCGTATTATTGAATGTGAAGCGGCCTCTGCATGCTATTAATATAATGGCTGACCAAAGTTTTTGGGAAACATTGACACCTCTCGTTCCAGCTCTCTCAAAGCGGCCCCTTCTCCTTCAGGGCCGGTGTTCATCGGCTCCTCCTTCAAAAAAGGCGACATTTCCCTGGTAATTAAATAAGCAAATGTGTTTATTGTCATGGAAATGTTGGGCTCCCCTGAAATGTCTTAGTGGAGCTTTGTCTTGGATTACTACTGAATGGAGCCCGCTACTTCTCAGACTCTCTCTCCCGCCCCCCAAATATGTGGGGCTGTTCAGCAAGTGTATTGACCTATTCAGAGAAGGAAGAGAGCATGGGGCAAAGGACTGTGAGGAGCATACATTCCTTGACAGGAGCTTGGGGTTTTATAAGGTGGCAAATTATTATTTATTATTATTAATTTATATAGCACCATCAGTGTACATGGTGCTGTACAGAGTAAAAACAATAAAATAGCAAAACCCTGCCGCATAGGCTTACATTCTGATAGCAAGTTACCTTAAATAAGTAAATAACTATCCCCCCACCCCATACATGGACGCTTGAACGCACATACAGATGTACCAGGTAGGTGACTTTTCAAAAGATCAGAGATCATCCATGACTGTGCACCAAAGAGTAATGTGTAACTAACAATGTAAACCGCCCAGAGAGCTTCGGCTTTGGGGCGGTATAGAAATGCAATAAAATAAATAACTACCTGGAGAGAAGAGGGGGCAGGCTGCACTGCCTTTCTTCATAGCTGCTTGACATCGGGTCAGGAAGGGACAGCAATGACTTTGCAAAACTGCAGATGCTTGACTTTAATCAAATCGATGGTGTTGACTTGGCATAATCTACAGACATAACCAAAGCAACCTATCCCCCAGGCAACAAAGTAGGGAGTATTTTGTGTCTCCCACCCCAAAAGGTGCCACAGATCCCAGGGTTGGGGCTGGATCACCAACCCCTTCTCACTGATATATGTAACCAAATCTTATATATATATACGCTTAGGTATGTTTCCGTAAAGGCTTCAGCTGATACAGGTTGCTAAGTAACAGTAACAACATGTAATGTCAGCTGATACAGGTTGCTAAGCCCCTCGCCCGACTCCTCCGGGCTTTCCAAGGTAATCCTACCCCCCTTTCTGCTTCTTCGCTCCCCCCCCACACACAGGGGGCAGCATGGTCTGGAGCATGAGTGAGGCACGGACGGGGCCCTTGGTAGCCGGGTAGGAGGCTGCTTGCCTGTTGCGAGCCGAGGCCCCGGCCTAATCTCATGCGAGCTGGGCGGATGGTCCAAGGCTGACAGGAACCCCGGGGAGAGGGGGACACCTGCTCCCCCTCCCCCCGACCTCCCTGCCCCCCAGGTCTGCCAGACGGCGCTGTATCAGCGGCCTCCAAGCAGCCCGTGCCCCCGCGATGATATTTAATTAATAAACTTTAAGATATGCTACAATGGCGTATGTTACACGGGGTAATGCTAGTTAACAGAATATCTGTAATAATTCCTCTCTGACGCTTTGGTTCTGTCTGAGAATGTCAATCGTACCCTTTGGTTTTGGTTTCTGATGTCAGTTTGCTGTATTTGCTTCATACAGCTATGATATATCAAGGTTGGGGAACCTGTGCCTCCCACATGTTGGACTCCATTTCCCATCAGCAAGCATGGCCAGTGGTGAGGGATGCTGGGAGCAATTGTTTATCGACTTCTGGAGGGCCACTGGTTCCTCAGCCCTGTGATAGTTAATGCAAATGCTTCTTGTTAATATTATTTGTTTGTTTAAGGTATTTCCTCCCACTCTTTAGGCCAGGGATGGGCAGGTTCGGGGCAGTCTGAGGGTGAATTTCCAGCCCATGGACTCCCCCAGAGGCTGCACTGCCTGCAGCAGCAAAAAAGTTGGTGGTTTGCCACTGAAATTCATTATGGGGGACTTAAATGGACCAAATTTAGTTTGGAAACAGCTGATTTCTGTTCTTGCTGCACTGCCAAATTTCAATAGTGCAGGAGTGGGGGATGAGGACTGAATTTGAGGCCATGTGGGTGCGGGCAGATGTGGCCCCTGGGACTCATGTTGCCCACCCTCGCTTTGGTCAAAAAGGTTTCCAAAGTGACCCCTACGTCCTAGTTTATAGTCTAAAAAGACACGATACGTAACGGGAAAGAGATGAGGTTGTTGCATGACAGTTACACTGTTGCACATTTTATAATGTACTTTTTGGTGCTGGTTCTTGGGTTCTTTCCAGACGTCGTTTTCGTTGCTTCCTCTTCCATTTTTGTATGTGTCTTGAATCATAGAATCATAGGAGTTGGAAGGGGCCTACAAGGCCATCGAGTCCAACCCCCTTCTCAATGCAGGAATCCACCCTAAAGCATCTCTGACAGATGGTTGTCCAGCTGCCTCTTGAAGGCCTCTAGTGTGGGAGAGCCCACAACCTCCCTAGGTAACTGGTTCCATTGTGTGACTGCTCTAACAGTCAGGAAGTTTTTCCTGATGTCCAGCTGGAATCTGGCTTCCTTTAACTTGAGCCCATTATTCTGTGTCCTGCACTCTGGGATAATCGAGAAGAGATCCTGGCCCCCCTCTGTGTGGCAACCTTTTAAGTATTGGGAGAGTGCTATCATGTCTCTCCTGAATCTTCTGTTCTCCAGGCTAAACATGCCCAGTTCTTTCAGTCTCTCTTCATAGGCCTTTGTTTCCAGACCCCTGATCATCCTGGTTGCCCTCCTCTGAACACGCTCCAGCTTGTCTGCATCCTTCTTGAAGTGTGGTGATAGAACTGGACGCAATACTCTAGATGAGGCCTAACCAGGGCCGAATAGAGAGGAACCAGTACCTCACACGATTTGGAAGCTATACTTCTATTAATGCAGCCCAAAATAGCATTTGCCTTGACTTGAAAGGCAGCACCGATAGCTAGGTAAACACATGCATAGCAATGTGACATTAATTCAATCCTCCTCCCTCCCCTGCCATTTTATTGCCAAAGTGAGGAAGGGGTCTAAGGAGTAAGATTCTTGCTGAATCAGACCAAGGGATCCTCTTGTCCTGGATCCAGCTCCCAGAAGTGGAAAGTCAGGTGCTTCTGGGCACTTGGAAGCACAAACGATAGGCCTGCCCCTGTCCGCTGCATCTCACATTCAGAGGCACGCTGTGTAACGCCGTCCAACCTCGTGGTCATCGTGTAAAGCCAACTGCTTATGTTAATTATATGTATTTTTTAAAAGGAGAGAGGTGAGCTGGCCAAAAATGCTCACTCGTTTCAGTTGATTGTGGAACAGGCAGGATTCACATAGACAAGACTAGCTAGCTAGACTATTTTAGCCTTAAAAAGAGTTCTGGATGGCTTAAAATCTGCACTCCAGCATGTCAACGACTGATGGTGTCAGTCAAAGGTAGATATTGACACATGACTGTGTGTGTATTATCTAGATGGAGGACAGGAAACTGAGTGGGCTGAGTGTTCTGTTTGCATGCAGCTGATGTTACAATCAAAAGGGAACATTCGTGGGAGAGATGCTCAAGCTCGTTCAGCATCTGGTGTGTGCACGTTGCTCCGCACACGTTTATTTTCAGACATTGCATGAACTCTGCAAAAGCAGGAAGCGCAGCTTGCACATGCTTCCTCTTCTCCCTTGCATCCAGATAGCATGCAAAGCCCTCTTTCCTTCTCGTAGTTTTTCCAAAGGTATCTCCCGGGTAGTGAGAAATGGAGAAGCAACTCCGTTTATGAGACCTAGAGCAAGTCAACCCTGCCCCCAACCCCTCAAAACCACATGCTGAAGCTTTCAAGTCCTTTTACACCTTTGAATTGACATTGACTTTGTTCCGAACTGTGAAATTGTTTGCTGAAGTTTCATTCTCCCCCACCCCTGTCCTTTGCAGCAGCTGCCAAAAAAGAAAAGAAAAAGAGTCTCCCGCAGAACGGATTGTGGTCACAAGGCATCCCACTGAGCCCCTAGCATTGATTTAAGATAAGACTTCTGTCCAAACCTTCCTTTTGTTTTCGGTGGTCCTCCCTGCTGGGATTTAGCAAACAAATGTGAGATGAGAATGTATTATTATTATTATTATTATTATTATTATTATTATTATTATTATTATTATTTCATGTTATCCCCCTGCACAAATGGCTAGCTACATTGAAGGCTGCACAAGGAGCATTGCTGAGGGCAGTTTAGTCCGACCCCCTGGCCCAAACAATGGTTAGAAGCCAGTGCCCCTTCCCAGCCAAAAATTGGCCAAAGAGAAGGCAAAGGAGGCGTAACCTAAATTTCCCCAGCCTGATGCCCTCCACCTGTTGGACTACATCTCCCACCATCCCCATGTCACTGGGCATGCTGGCTGGAGGTCATGGGAGTTGTAGTCCAACACACACAGAGGGCACCAGCTTGGAGAAGGCTGCCCCTGCTTACCCTCCCTGCCGGCACATATGCCGTGTGAACTCACAGGCGTCTTCTGTGTGGCTCTCACTGTTTGGAACTGTGTGGAATGAATCGGGGGGAACAGTCCATTTCTAAGTTCTGTTTCTGTTGTTTTCTTCAGAGTAACATTGCAAGCTGCTCTGGCTCCTTCGGGAGGGATGGGTATGTCGATATAAGCAACAACCCCAAAGCCTTGTCTATTGAGTCACATTCTGCCAGGCAGGAAGCAAAATTTCTTATATTCCTCGGTGCCACTTCCCCCCCCCCCCCCCCCCGTAGATAAACTAACAGTAGAAAAGGCCTGCTCCCTAGAAAGGGCAGTGCACTGACATCAGATACATTTTACAAAGAAGATGCAGAGGGCTTACAAAATGGCAGGGCATTAGTGGAGGGACTGGGCAGGAAGCCTCACTAATCTTTATAATTGTTTGCTGGTATGTTAACAGATGAGATGAGTGCGAGTCTCAAGAATATAGTGCAAAAGAAAATTATACTAAACTGCATTTCACAAACTGGTGTGGGCATAGGGGAGGGATTTGTCTCACTGGTCCTCAGTGAGGATGCAGGCTCTATCCCATAGGTTGATGGTGTGTGTGTGGGTGTGTGTGAGAGAGAGAGAGAGAGAGAGAGAGAGAGAGAGTGAGAGAGAGAGAGAGAGAGAGCACATGCTTTACGTGCAGTATCAGGTTTGATCCCCAGCAGCGTCATTGAGCAAACAACTAAAAACCTTTTTGAATAGCCCTGAGGAAGGACGTTTTTTGTCCGAAACGCGTAGGCACCTTCATTAAATCCTTTTCTATACGAATAATATTTTGCAAGACTATCCTTGGTTCCGCCCCTGCCTTCGGCTTGTTAGATGAACCTATGACCTGAGTCATTGGCCTGGTTCAGACAACGTGCAAAACCACGCTGCTTAACCACAAAATGGTTAATGGAACACATTAAGGTCAATGCATTCTGTTAACCATGTTGTGGTTAAGCAGCGTGGTTTTGCGTGTTGTCTGAATGGGGCCACCCATTCAGGCAGCTTCCTGTGTTGCAGTTGGCTGTTGCTTGTAAGCTACCTTGAGAATCTTGAGATTGAAAGGTAGGGTATAAATCTTCACAGTAAATAAATGAATAGGTGGCTGTGATAAGGGTGCAGCAATGTTGCACAGAACTCTTATAATCTTAATGGGGGAGGGGATAATATTCCCAATTGACACATGTCATATTTCCCCAAAATTTCTCTCTAAGCAAATTCTCCCTCCTTCTCGTCTTCCCTGTAATTTTAAAAACATTTCCCTAGCTAAATACACAACCCATTAAGCAACAATAATTCCACATGACCCAGAAGTACAGCACACTTTGAACTCGCAAGCCCAACAAACATTTGAACTCAGATTTGTTTTGCTACCCGTGGATTTAGACCAGCGTTATCTAGTGCTATATGGCCTTGTACCCTGAAGTTTTAAGCTCCCGGAATACAGCCCAGTGACATTTTAAATTCTTTTAAAATGCACGTGCCTAAAATTTATAAGACTATATCCTGTTAGGGAGAGAAATATCCTGGCAAAAACAACACCATCCTGAATTCATTTTCATCTTGAACTTTTCCTGTGTTTATAGTCCCACAATGTAATGTTTATGCACTGGATGATAAGGACAACAGGGAATCACTTAGTTTGAGAACATTGACAGCAGGGCATGTCACTGCTCAGACTCCAAACCCAACTTTGCCTCAAAGCTCTTTCAAGCAAGCACACAAATGTGTTGCCAACAACGATGACAGCTGGATAAAAATCTCAAATAAGAGTTTCCCATTCAAAATGATTTGATTTATTACATTTGTATACCACCCCATAGCCGAAGCTCTCTGGGCGGTTTACAAAAGTTAAAAACAGTGAACATTAAAAAGTATACAAAATTTAAAACCATCAAAAAACATAAACAGTATAAAAACAACGGTATCCATTTAAAAACAACAGTTTTGGGGTCCGTTGTAACTCACCTGTCTAGGCTTTGCGTTCTCCGCTTGCTGACTTAATTGGTTTTTAAACAGTCCACTCTCTTAAAGCCATTTAAAAAACTTTTAGCAATAACTGTTCTTTTCAATACCCAGGATACAACTCCAGTTTACAGTTGAGAAACTGTAGCTCTTAGTATCAGACTGAGAAAGTGATCAACCTATAGCAGCACATGTTTAAGGAGGTACTGATAAATAGCAACACTCAAAAGAAATGCTACACACCAGACATCAGGATTGCGAGCAGAGAGGCGCATGGTATACAGAAACGCGCCGGCTCTTCCGGCTCCAAAAAAATACGAAAAGAGGAATCAAGCTGGGGTGCTTCTTAGCCTCGCTGGCCATGGGTTGGAACATGGCAGTGGGAACTTCAGTCGCGAGGGGGGATCCGCACGTCGCTCCCAGAGCTCTTCTTTTTATATATATATATATATATATATATATATATACATTTTTATTTTTCTACAATACTTAAACATACACATTTACATTTCACATAAAAACAACAACAACAACAACATACTGCATAATGTTGAAATATTGAATACATAATATCTTATCTTAATAACATAATCAAGATTAACATACAAGTGCACCCCCCACCTCGGGATCTCATTCCTGATTCCAGAATCTCATACTTTCTTCTGCTGGTGGTTTCCCACTTCCTTTAGAAAACACAAATATTAGGAACTGTTTCCAAATTCCTTCAAAATCATTTGATTTAGCTATACCTCTTCTCCATTTAATATTACTTGTTAATTTATCATTAATAGCTATATCTCATACTTCTTTATACCATTCTTCAATAGAATATTCCCCTTGAATCTTCCCAGAGCGCTTCTGTGCGACCCCAGAGCACCCCGAAAATGATAGTCTGACTTCCCTGTAAAAGAAACGAGGAAGAGCCGTCCATGCCGCCGACGAGGAGGAGGAGGAGAGCTCTCCGCCGGAGAGGAAAGCTCGGCAAAAGAAGGCGGGTTAGAGAGCGTCTTCCGCTCTTCATCCTGCCTTCTTTTGCCGAGCTCTCCTCTCCGGCGGAGAGCTCTCCTCGTCGTCGTCGGCAGCATGGACGGCTCTAACTCGTTTTTTTTACAGGAAAGTCAGACTATCGTTTTCGGGGTGCTCTGGGGTTGCATAGAAGCGCTCTGGGAGCGACGTGCGGATCCCCCCACTGGCGGGGTTGGTAGTTTGGTTTGGTTGTCGCCAAGGCCTCTCCAGCCGCTCCTTCCTGCTCTCCTTCTGGTTGTCTCTGCAGATTGAGAGCTAGGTTGTACATATCCCTGATCTAACTTCCTCACGAATCTATAAAAGGAATATTTGTCAGTTGCTGGATCTTTGGCTGTTTTGGAACTGTATTCTCCAGCTTTTGGAGACCAGGACAGAGTGCAAAATCTGTTCAGCACCAGCACAGGTGTTAGAACTGAGGATCAGGCTGCAAGGTAGATCTGATGGCTGTGCCAGTTGTTCTAGGAGGTGTGATAATGGGAGAAGGCAAAAGTGAGAGGGACACGTTTGGAAGGGAAGGAAGCCAGAAGGAACGTCTCAAGCAGATCTTCCAAATGGATGAGTGCCCCCACTCCATGGTAAAAAACATATGCCAAAAAGAATAAATCAAAAATTGGAGGGCCTTGTCCTTCCTAATAATAAGGCAGCGCTGGAAATAGAAAAGAGAGCAGCTCCTTTCAGGTAGTCATTCAAATGAACCCATGTAGGGTGTGTGAGAGTGAGAGGGAGGGAGAAAAAGCAGGATCTTGGAAACAAGGTCCACCCTGAACCTCCGTGCATTTATCTGAAGGACTGGAATGCAGTGGCAGCACCAGAAAAAAATAATCTAGGACGGTACAGAAGGGACAAAGCATATTTCTAGGTGGGCGAGCTGTGTCCTGTATTTTAAGAACTCTGAAAGAGTAATAATGGTATATTTTGCACTAGAACTTCCATCCCAAACATACTATTTCTGAAATAAATGGGGAAAGGTTACTTTAGGCCTACTACACCACAGAAGGGGAAATTAATTTTAATTTTGAAAAATATTAATTTGTGGCTAGAATTTCTTTTCTTTTTATTGCTATTAAGCAGCCTCTCTCTATATAATAAATTAATTCTCTCTCGTACATGTCAGGTGCTTCCCCTTTCCCCTCTGGATTGCCACTGGTCTGTTGGCATCTTAAAGAGTATGTCAGTAGCTGCAAAATGTGTAGCCTTTGTTAGCTGAAGAGTTGCATTTGAACTGCAGAAGAGCTACAGAAATGACAATAGCTGAATGCACTTGTGTATGTGAAAAGTGCTGTTCCTTCAAGAAATGACAGGAGTCCAGCCGTAGGGGGCGGTGGTGTGTGGGGTAGTTAGCTCTTGGTTTGGGGAGGTGCTTGCCACCCCTAGCACTACCCCTCCTGGAATGAGTCCCTCCATTCAAAACCCCATCCTTTTCTTCACATATTTTCATTGGGATGTAATGAATGATACCAATTGTGACTTTCCTGCCTTTGGTTTTTCTAAGTTATATTAGGGAGTCTTGGAAGTTCCCTGCATGAGGGAGGCTCACAGTGACAGAAATTTGAGTGTTAGGAGAAAGAGGACTTAGTTGATGTTGTACTTCTTAGCAGGCATTTCCCCAGAAATCTACAACTTTGCTTTCCTTGCAGACAGACCCTCAAATGTCAGCCTTTATGTCTGTGATGCTGTCATCTAACCTCAGCTTGTGGCATAGAGAGAGCCACAACTCTAAATTTGCCCATATATGCCTGGGCTTGAAACTAGGGCTCGCGAATCCAGAGCGGAGCGACCCGATCCGCCTCTGCCAAAGGCGGATCCGAATTGGGTCGGGGGAGCTGCAGATCGAGGCGAAGCGGTTTGCCTCCATCCGGAGCTCCAATGCATGTAAGGGGAGGGGAGGGGGGCTCACCTGGTGCCGGTGCCGCAGTCCATGTGGTGCCGCAGTCCATGTGGTGACAGGTAAGGGGGGAGGGGTCTTACCTGTGTCCGTCACGGTCCTGCGAAGGCTTCAACTGAGGCCCAGGCCTCAAAGTGGAAGTGGGTAAGTGGGGGGGAGGCAGCAGAGTCAGTCTGTGCGGCAGCAGAGTCAGGTAAGGGAGCAGGGGGGCTTATTCAGCCCCCCATTTTGCCCCCCTTCCCCACTTACCTTCCTCCGCGGAGGCAAGTAAGTAGGGAAGGGAGGGCAAAATCTCGATCCGCCCCTCCGGATCTCACTCCACAGAGCGGAGCGGGGGAGGGTCGGATCGGCCAGAAATGGATCGGCCAGATCCGAAAGTTGAGGATCGGGCCACGAAGCGGTTGGGGGGGGGTTCCGTGCACAGCCCTACTTGAAACACTGTTTAACACTCCCCCTAGAGACAACTTCCCAGCCATTGGCCATACTGGGGAAGACCTGCCTACTGCAATCATTGGCTATGCTGGTTGGGGGATGATGGGAGATGCAGTCCAACTCATTGGGAGGGCCTGAGATTGGAAAAGGCTGTCCTAGACCTATTATAAAATCCCAAGCCTTGTGCTGCCTGGTTTATGGGAAATTAACATTATGCACATTTAGGACCTCTTGTGTATCTTTTTATTTGGAACTGGGCAGATGAGACAAATTGCATCCAGGGAGACAGCCAGATGTTTTTCTAATGTTGAAATTGCTAAAATATGCCTTGGAATGACATCTAACCAGATATTTACAAATATTTCAGTTATATAAAATGAAGATAGGGAAGACAGATTTTTTTAAACGGTTATTTCTGTGGCTAACAAAGTAACCTAAGGTCAGAAGTTTGATGGGTCATCAGACAAAGTTCAAATTGTCCAGTATAGCATTTTTCAACTCGTCTTCCTTCTGGGAAGATCTCTCTCCATATTAACTCCTTGGGACATCCTTCAGTTGTCTCAATTCACAGTGTCAGGGTTCAGCCCAGCCCATACCTGGAACCCGGGGTCTCTGTCTTAGGACCAGAGGTCTCCACAGTGGATTCTTGGCCAGCTCTCAGACTTCTTTTTTATCACACCTAGGATCACAAAAGTAGAGGAGTCAGTAAGCTTCAGGGCTGCTGGCGCAATACACAGCTAATTGCACACGAGTCTACTTGTGGGGAGGAGGAGGAAGCAGGAAGGAGAATTTGCCCAGTTGTGCCCAAGGTGGTTTTCCTTCCAATGCAAATATAGCACCTTCAGAGGAGAGTCTTCCTTAGAACTGTAGCAGGGAAGGAAAGAGGTAAATGCCCCCTCCACACCAGCTAAGGTTCTGAAAGTTTCAGCCCCACCCCAGAATATGTTTGCTGTTAATTTTGCTTACAACCCTTCACTTACATGTTAAATGCACATTTAAAGTAACATCTAGGTGAGCCCTCAGTTACGGTGGGCAAGGTATTATTTTGGAAGGTTTGACCTCTATTCTTATTTTTTGCCTTGCGGCACCCATGACAAGCTTGCAGGCAACTTCTGGGTATTCCAGAGTTCTTTGGGTCACAGTGTGAAACCTGTTGGTCTACAGATAGGGTTTTTTTTTTGCCCCCCTGGGCATAAAAATAAATAAAAAATGGGGACATTTGGAATTTGGAGCAAGTGTCATTGGTGCAACAAAATGGCTGCCATTGGCAGTAGTAGTTACAAAATGGCTGCCTTAGGGGCACAGCTGGTCATAGCAGGCCAGGGAAATCCACTGCATGGAAAAGAAATAAGATAAACCTCAGTTCTAGTAAATTAAAAAAGGGATTCTCATGGATTTTGTGCAGGCACCATGGCTCCTTTGTGTGCCAGCGCCACTAAGGCACAGAAGCATGGATTCAAGGCATGGATCTTTATAATTTGTATACAGGATGCCAAGAAAAACTATTATCTAATCACAGGATTCTTCTGTGGACACAAATGTGACCTATAACTTGATGGTTTGTGGGGTGGGGGAGGTTCCTTGCAAAAATCATGAGGCTCCATAAGATCTGTGCCTCCAGTCCATGGCAGGATCTACACTACTGCTTTAAAACAGTTTATGACAGTGTTGACAACTGTTGGGGCCCAGGACACACTCCATAGACAGTTTTCAAACTGTTTTCAAAGTGTTATAACCTGCTTGGTGTAGATCTGGCCCATGTTTCTGTGCCATGGCAGCAAAGTGTATGTGGTGCTTTTTCCCCTGTGTGTGTACGTGTGTGAATCAATGCACTTTACCTGTGGGTGTGCAGGGAAGGGACTGTGTTTTTTGCCCTATATGTGCTGAGTCTGTATGCAGGGAGGTGTATTTGGGTGTCCTCTTTCTCTCTCTTCCCCCCCCCCACCCCCCTGCCGCTACTTGGAGTCTAGGAGCCAATTCCTTCCCAAGCAGTTTTTAATTGCACCCCAGGGCAGAACAGCAAATTTCCTTTCATTGCTGAAACCTTTTCACAGGATAAACCAAAAACTCAAAAGATGAGGATGGAGAGAAATAGCATAAGCCACTGCTTGGGCTATGGAGGGAAAGACAAATTTACAAAATTGCAATCCTCACCAAGCTTGGCCCCAGCCCCTGACTGGTCACTCTGTGGAATCTTTACGCTTTCAATGAATGGATGAAAGTTAAGCCGTATGGAGGGCAAATGAAAGGAAGAAACCATGTGGAAGAGCAGCTCAGATGAAAGAACCCACATGCTGGACGCAGCTTCCATAGATGATGATGGGCATTCAGGGACACCGTGGGCATCTAGAGCCATGGCAATCTTTAACATCAATCATCATCTGTAAGAGTCTCTCCTGCTCTCAGTTCTGCTGTGAGTAATGTTTTAAATTTTGTAAATGGTTTTTAAAGTTTTTTAATCATTTGAAGTTTCAATTGTAAGTTACGTTTGGGGC
This sequence comes from Elgaria multicarinata webbii, assembly GCF_023053635.1. Lineage (NCBI taxonomy): Eukaryota > Metazoa > Chordata > Lepidosauria > Squamata > Anguidae > Elgaria > Elgaria multicarinata. The sequence continues at coordinate 23,313,707 of NC_086172.1, forward strand.
CCTATTTGGGCTGAAAGGCAACGTACACATTTATAAATACATACAATTAAAACCTATCCCTTTTCCTTATAATCCCATTTTTGGGGAAGTTTGGGGAGTCTTTCCCATCACAGATTCTGCTGAGCCTGCTGCTGTACCAGGCTTACTCGCTAGCAAATGGTAGCAAGACTGCTGTAGATGGCTGGCAGGACTGGATATTTGTTAGGCTCATATTTGCAGAGTAGAGGTATGTTAGGCCACCTATGTCACCACTGGACTAGAATCTGATCTTACCACAGTGAGCTCAGGACAGTGGACATGGGGTTATTCCCAACTCTCACTTTAGCCTAATATTGTCCTAACAAACTGATAGAGTAGGTTAGGCTGAGACATAGTTGGCCTAACATTGGCTCCAGGTTACCCAGTGACCTTCGTGACAAGAGTGGGATTTGTACCAGGACGTCCCAAGTGGCGTTGGACTCGATGGCCTTATAGGCCCCTTCCAACTCTACTGTTCTATGATTCTATGAGGCCTAACTAGTGCTGATTATGGAGCCTAATTAGTGCGGACCAGTACCTCATACGATTTGGAAGATGTACTTCTATTAATGCAGCCCAAAATAGCATTTGCTCTTTTTTGCAGCCACATCATAATGATTTACAACAATTCCAAGATCCTTCTCGCTTGTAGTATTGCTGAGCCAAGTATCCCTCATCTTGTAACTTCTTTTTCCTAAGCATAGAATTTGGCATTTATCTCTATTAAATTTCATTCTGTTGTTTTCAGCCCAGTGCTGCAGCCGATCAAGATCTAGCGGTTTTCAGCCGCTAGCTCCTTCATTACTCTAGGATGCAGTTCATCGGGCCCTGGAGATTTGAACTCATTCAAAGAAATTAGGTGTTCCTTGACCATTTGTTTATCAATCTCAAACTGCAATCCTGCCCCCTCAACTTCTGCTTCACTTTTTCCAGGGGGGTCATAGACCCGCTTTTAGGAGAAGACTGAGCCAAAGTGGGAATTGAGCACTTTGGCCTTTTCTTTGTCATCTGTTATCAATTTGCCACCCTCATTGAGTAGTTGAACCACCATTTCTTTCCTCTGACTTTTATTATGCACATACCTGAAGAAAGCTGTTTTATTGCTTTTAGCATCCCTTGCTAGTCTCAGCTCATTCTGAGCTTTAGCCTTTCTGATGCTATTCTTGCACTTCTGCTGTCTGTACTCTTCCTTTGTAGCCTGGCCTTCCTTCCACTTCCTGTATGTGTCCTTTTTTTTGTTGTTTTAAGGTTATCTCTAAGCTTTTTGTGGAATCACATTGGTTTCTTCTTTTGTCTTCTATCTTTTTTCCTTGTTGGAAACTGTTAAACTGTCATTATGTAGCCTCCATGGTTAGGAATGGTTCACACAACACATAAGTCATGGTTCACATGACACACTAAGCCATAATTTTTATCTCAAAATGCTTAAACCATCATGGTTTAGCATGTTGGCTGAACAGGGCCCATTATTTTTTTATTTATTTTATTTAAGGATTTTTATGCCGCCATTCAGCCAAAAAAGGCTCTCATGGCGGCTTACAAAAGTATTTCTTGACAGTCCCTGCCCACAGGCTTACAATCTAAAAGACATGACACAAAAGGAAAGGGGATTGGGAGGGAGGAGGAGGAGGGGGGAAAGGAAAGCAAATTCAGGCACTACAATCTTAGTTGGAAAGTTCAACAGTTACAGGTGACAGCAGGAGGGAGGGGGCTCTAAGCTGGAGCTGGACCCAGGCACGGTGGAGAGGTGCCTGGCTGCTGCTTCCTCCCTCACTGGTGGCCTCTCCAGAGACAGTTGGTGGCAGGAGGGAGGGGGCTCTCAGCTGGAGCTGGACCCAGGCACGGTGGAGAGGTGCCTGGCTGCTGCTTCCTCCCTAACTGGTGGCCTCTGCAGACAGTTGGTGGCAGGAGGGAGGGGGCTCTCAGCTGGAGCTGGACCCAGGCATGGTGGAGAGGTGCCTGGCTGCTGCTTCCTCCCTCACTGGTGGCCTCTCCAGAGACAGTTGGTGGCAGGAGGGAGGGGGCTCTCAGCTGGAGCTGGACCCAGGCACGGTGGAGAGGTGCCTGGCTGCTGCTTCCTCCCTCACTGGTGGCCTCTCCAGAGACAGTTGGTGGCAGGAGGGAGGGGGCTCTCAGCTGGAGCTGGACCCAGGCACGGTGGAGAAATGCCTGGCTGCTGCTTCCTCCCTCACTGGTGGCCTCTCCAGAGACAGTTGGTGGCAGGAGGGAGGGGGCTCTCAGCTGGAGCTGGACCCAGGCACGGTGGAGAGGTGCCTGGCTGCTGCTTCCTCCCTCACTGGTGGCCTCTCCAGAGACAGTTGGTGGCAGGAGGGAGGGGGCTCTCAGCTGGAGCTGGACCCAGGCACGGTGGAGAGGTGCCTGGCTGCTGCTTCCTCCCTAACTGGTGGCCTCTGCAGACAGTTGGTGGCAGGAGGGAGGGGGCTCTCAGCTGGAGCTGGACCCAGGCATGGTGGAGAGGTGCCTGGCTGCTGCTTCCTCCCTCACTGGTGGCCTCTCCAGAGACAGTTGGTGGCAGGAGGGAGGGGGCTCTCAGCTGGAGCTGGACCCAGGCACGGTGGAGAAATGCCTGGCTGCTGCTTCCTCCCTCACTGGTGGCCTCTCCAGAGACAGTTGGTGGCAGGAGGGAGGGGGCTCTCAGCTGGAGCTGGACCCAGGCACGGTGGAGAGGTGCCTGGCTGCTGCTTCCTCCCTCACTGGTGGCCTCTCCAGAGACAGTTGGTGGCAGGAGGGAGGGGGCTCTCAGCTGGAGCTGGACCCAGGCACGGTGGAGAGGTGCCTGGCTGCTGCTTCCTCCCTCACTGGTGGCCTCTGCAGACAGTTGGTGGCAGGAGGGAGGGGGCTCTCAGCTGGAGCTGGACCCAGGCACGGTGGAGAAATGCCTGGCTGCTGCTTCCTCCCTCACTGGTGGCCTTTGCAGACAGTTGGTGGCAGGAGGGAGGGGGCTCTCAGCTGGAGCTGGACCCAGGCACGGTGGAGAAATGCCTGGCTGCTGCTTCCTCCCTCACTGGTGGCCTCTCCAGAGACAGTTGGTGGCAGGAGGGAGGGGGCTCTCAGCTGGAGCTGGACCCAGGCACGGTGGAGAAATGCCTGGCTGCTGCTTCCTCCCTCACTGGTGGCCTCTGCAGACAGTTGGTGGCAGGAGGGAGGGGGCTCTCAGCTGGAGCTGGACCCAGGCACGGTGGAGAAATGCCTGGCTGCTGCTTCCTCCCTCACTGGTGGCCTCTGCAGACAGTTGGTGGCAGGAGGGAGGGGGCTCTCAGCTGGAGCTGGACCCAGGCACGGTGGAGAGGTGCCTGGCTGCTGCTTCCTCCCTCACTGGTGGCCTCTGCAGACAGTTGGTGGCAGGAGGGGGGGGGGCTCTCAGCTGGAGCTGGACCCAGGCACGGTGGAGAAATGCCTGGCTGCTGCTTCCTCCCTCACTGGTGGCCTCTCCAGAGACAGTTGGTGGCAGGAGGGAGGGGGCTCTCAGCTGGAGCTGGACCCAGGCATGGTGGAGAGGTGCCTGGCTGCTGCTTCCTCCCTCACTGGTGGCCTCTCCAGAGACAGTTGGTGGCAGGAGTGAGGGGGCTCTCAGCTGGAGCTGGACCCAGGCACAGTGGAGAGGTGCCTGGCTGCTGCTTCCTCCCTCACTGGTGGCCTCTGCAGACAGTTGGTGGCAGGAGGGAGGGGGCTCTCAGCTGGAGCTGGACCCAGGCATGGTGGAGAGGTGCCTGGCTGCTGCTTCCTCCCTCACTGGTGGCCTCTGCCATTATACCACACCTTCTGAGCCCTGATAGTCCTTCACTAGTCAAGTCCATTAAAACTAGTTATGGGTAAAAATGTGTTATATGGGATCCATAGTGGGTATGAACTTATAATTTGCTAACAAATTCATCCCCCCATCCCACATAAGTACTTTGAGCGACAATAAAATCAAGAGCTAAAGGGAGAGTTGCTGATGGAAATTGTTTCAGTATTTTAGGTTTTACATCTCTATGGCCATTTTGTGCCAGCTCCGAAAATGAAACCATAATGCTTTATGATATCAGAGTCATTTTTATTGCAGTAGATGGTGGGGGAATTGCTGGAGAAAGGTTAACCATATGCCACTTTTTAATTAGGAATCACCTCTGAGTAACTGATGGCTGTGCTTGGATTCCATCTAAATTTTACTGGTGTGTCCTTTCAGGTCCTCTAGAAGGTTTGGGCAATGGTTGCCACCTGTGCCATAGTGACTCCCATGCAAAGTGGGACCTTAGGCTGAGCTGATAATTCAGGAGTAACACGGTACAAGGTGATTAACAATTCCACTGCTATATAATGATTTTAGAGCAAGCAACGGGATTACGAGGGACCTTTATTATCATAGTTCCCATAATAAGCAGGAAGATCCCTTCTCATTTTTAAGCTTCAGTATCTCTCTGTTTAGGCATGCTAAGAGTGAATTGTTTTATGCTGAAAGTTTTGCTAATTCAATCCTATCATTAAAGAAAAAAAAACCTTGGAGATTTTTGCAAGTGAAATCATTGGAGCCTTATTGTCAGTGTGAGGCTGGTCTCTATTTGGAATGATATCCCATCACAGGATGCAGAATATGCGTTTCTAGACCTCATGGTTATGTAGGAAGTGTTGCATCTACGGTAAATGCTTGGAAATTAAAGGCACTCTTACTGAGAAAGTGATACTTCACAGCATCCCAAGACTGTATTCCCTGCCATAATTCTGACAGTTGTGATAACATTGTAGGCACTGTAACTAAGGATCAGTGTTACTAGTGGCAGAAATCTCAACTACTCATGCATTGGGGCTTTCAATCCCTCCCCCCTGGAATTCCAGTCCCTGTGCCCGCCAAAAGCCCCCCAGCGCTTGGGGAGAGGTTCAAAGCACTGTCAGGTCACAACAAGCAGTTCCCCAGGAGAAATCTTCCTGTGCTTGTACACAGGGTTGTGCTGGCTGGACCCTGTCCAATGTCTTGGTGTTCCCATGATAAGGCACTGCAATGTGTTTCTCGGTTTATTTTTGTTGTGATGCAGAATAGATGACTCTTTCCATGATCAGCAAATGAAATAGTTGTTCGTATTTTCACTCTACAGCAGAGCTGATAACTAAAGTTCTGTTGCTGATGGCATTAACTTCCAAATATACTTACCACCACGAATTAAACAACTTTGGCCAACCTATGTATTTCCCCCCTGTTCTCCACACAAATGTCTGGGAGCTAGGAGCAAGTGCTCTTGTACAAATTATCCTTTTCACAGGTTAGTAAGAAGTAGAGATGTTGTGAGCATTGAGCGGTACTGTCAAGACAAGAAGGGTACTGTTTGCTTGGATGTTGATAGTCCCATAGCCCAGGGCTGGCCCAAGACAATACACTGCCTGAGGCAAAGAACAACATGGCACCCGCTCCCGTTCCACCTGCAGAAGCAAACTGGACTGCGAGATTAATCTGTCTTCAGCAGTGATGCTGGGAGAGCCTCTTCTACTGCATCTGAATGCAGCAGGCTAATGTAGGCGGCACAGAGCAGGCTGCATGGCAGACAGCTCTCTCCTGCAGCACCTTGCTGCCACCTCACAGCATCTGCTGTCTGAGGTGACTGCGTCACTCTGTCTGATGATAGGACCGGCCCTGCCACTGCTGCCTCCTCCTCCTTTGATTTGACGTTTAACTTGGGGAACAGGAAGGAAGCAGGTAGCATCAGTGGCAAAGTTCCAAGAGCCCCTTCGGAACATGCTCCCGCTACGCATAGAATTTGGACCACTTGCCCCAGAATTCCTGGTGGTAAAATGATGCTATTTGTATCTTTTCCTCTGGGGAAAAGGCCCTCTGTGGTAAATGATTAGAAAGGCAGAAAGAAGAAAACGTGGTCACCTGGAGTGGAGGAAGAAAGGGGCGGTGGAGAAGGGAGGAAGAAGAGGTGGAGAGACAGCAGTGGAAGGGTGGGGCATTGGATGGCTGAAAGAACATGGAAGAGAGCGGGCCCTGAAAGAAACTGCAGGCTCAGACAACAGGGGAATTGATCCAGGGCCAGCTTCGGAAGAGGAAACTACGTTAATTAGCCTGAAATGTCGAATTTTAAAAATTTATTTGAAATATTTGTGGGACTCTGAAAAGTTGGAGGCAAAAAAGATGCCCCAAAGGTCCTACCTACTAACACCTGTGGGGATGGAGGAAAACGCTAGAACAAGAAGCCCCTGAGAAATCTTTGTGATTAGATGTTCAGACTGGACATAGGAGGGTTTCCCCTTAGGAAACCACTTGCGGAAAGCTCTATGCCTTTGCACGCTCTACTTTCGAAGGCTTAATGTTGAGTGCAGCCCTGTCTAGGGCCGGATCTACACTATTGCTTTAAAGCTCTTTATAACAGTTTTATAGCACTTTAAAGCAGTTAAAGCGCTTTATAACTGTTATAAAGCGCTTTAAAGCAGTAGTGTAGATCCGGCCTAGAAGTGTTTGCCTCTTGTGTGGTCTGGGCCAGGCATGAAGGGATCGGGATTTGACATGCTGCCTGCTTCTATTGAACCCATTTCTTCAAGAAATGAAAAGACAGGACTTGATTTAAACACAATACAGCCTTTTAAACCAGTGTTTTAAAATCCATCCATTCTTATTGTAAGGATTATTAAGAGAACATTTAAAAGCTTTCACCAGTGAGAAAAAACACAGTCTACAGAGGCTCGGCCCTCCAAATGTTCTAACCTACAACTCCCATCATGCCTCATCATTGGCTATGCTGGGTAGGGCCTGATGGGAGCTGTAGGCCAAAGCATCTGGAGGGCCACAAGTTGCCCACCGCTACACTGTAAGGCATGTATTTTATTATTATTATTATTTATTTATTTATTTATTTATATAGCACCATCAATGTACATGGTGCTGTACAGAGTAAAACAGTAATAATTGTTATAATTATTAAGATTTTCCCCCTTAAATGACAAAAACCTTTTCAGCTCTACTTTTCCTGGCCCGTGGATCCATTCTATGCAGAATGCTGGGCTGCAAAAGGAATTAGTGCATGAAAGATAAATAAATCAAAAACACATGTACCGCCACTAACCCAGCCAGGTCCTACACGAAATGAAAGGTTAAGCCAGGTGAAATGAAAAGGGCCTTATTCTCTTCCTCTAGGTCAGCCTTCCTCAACCTGGGGCGCTCCAGATGTGTTGGGGCTGGCTGGGGCATTCTGGGAGTTGTAGTCCAACACATCTGGAGCGCCCCAGGTTGAGGAAGGCTGATCTAGATCCATCCAGAAAATCCTGTCAGCAGCTTGCGTATCCAGAGCCATTGCTTCTCTGGGGTGTCCGTCCATCCCTCATTCTCGTTCTTCTCTGCCTGGGTTGCCAGGACACCAGTGCTACCAAAATAGATTTTCTCCACTTCACAGCAGGCCATAAACTAGGCAAATTACTCCACTTTCCCACTTATTCATATGGTAGAAATTACATCACTGCTAAATAGGACAGTTCTGATTCAGTGAGAAAAACAGCCCTTGCTCTCACCTGTTCCCCCCTCCTCTGCCACTTGGATAAGCGAACAACTGGGCCTCAAAGTGACAAATATGTAGCGTGAAATTTATTTCTCCTATTATTTTAAAGGCATCTTTTCAAACCACCTCTTTTTATAGAGAAGGGGGAAAATACCCCCCAGCACTGCTAGGATACAGAAGGAACTCCGTTTTCACAGAATTTCTGTTTAGATTATCACTTTGGGCAGGTGAGGCTTAGCAGGAAGGCCAAGTCACTCTCTTCTCACAAACAAGTATAAGAAGTCTGCAAGAGAAGTGAGTTGATTTTAGTGGAAGTTTACTTTTTTTCTCCTCCTAATGAATTTTCATGGCAGCGTTCACCCTAGCCGCTGCGATTCATAAGAGAAAATTAAAAACCTGCCTTGAAACCTGGATGACAATGCAGCTAACATCTTGCAGTTGCTGGCATTATCCTTTGAGAACGTTTCAGCTCTATTTCTATGCCACATTGTTTTCCCCCACAAAAACATATTTTAAATATGAAACATTGAATGTTCATTGCTTCTTTATATCATTTTTATTCATTGTGTGCTGGAGGCAAAGGGCATGGTTTTATATAGAATCTACACTGAATGTCTCATTTTGCCATTTTATTTGCACAGATTCCCAAAGAAATTTATTTTCTTTCAGACGCAGACATCCTTCTGAGAATGTGAGTGGTAAGTTTCTACTAGGATTCCCAACTCCCCAGAGACTCTAAAATAAGGGGGAGGTCTTGGGCAAGTTAAGGGGTGGGGGGTCCAGTTGCAAAACCTCTTTCTTCTATTTGCTATTGCCGCATTCTTACAAGTCCTGTGTCACCAGGTTTGAGAGGGGCCCTTAGCAAACTGCCCTCTGTGGAACCCCTCTGACATCAGTGGGTCCAAAAAGCTATGGGTTTAGTTGTCAGTAGAGGCAAGCGGTTATGAACCACCATTTTAAATTATCCACAATGCCACAAATTGACGCTATTTTGCGTGCTCCGGGGTTTTATGGAAATTTTAAAATGGCAGCTTGTAGCTGCCTGGCATGGCAGGCCTAGGACATGAGTAAGGGCTGGTGAGCCCTGCTGGGTATTGAGGAATGGGCAGTTGCCCAACAGTGCCATGTGTTGACACAAGACCTGGAGCACACCCTCAAAACCACCACCACCACCACCCAGCACAATTGAGAATACATATGTGTCGCAAGTAGAATAAAGTACACAGAGAGTAAATTATTCCTAATGACACCAGCAGCTGCTGAATCAAGCTATGGATGGCAGCGAAAGTCAAATATACAAATATATGACAGGGAAAGTCAAATACACACAAATCTAGGCAGTATGTTGGTGAGGAATTAAGCCAGGTTTGCAAGTCAGTACACAGAGGTTAGAAGGAAACATCTTTTTAAAATAGTCCAAATACCCTTGCCTACCAAAGTAAGCAATTTGTAGCGTATCAAATGCTTAACACAAAAATAAAGAATCCCCTTCTCATCCAGTTTCCATTGACTTCCTTAACTGCTCACCAAAGGCAAGTAAAGTCCAGCACTTACTAGCAAATACCCGCTAAATGGTGGTCATGTGTGTAACTTAACTGTGCTTAGTTTTATCAGTGCATGTCCCAATGCATCCTTAACCTTATGCTTCCTGGCTTTTTAAAGGCTGGCAGCTATTTCCCTTTCCTTCAGGTGTCCATGGCAGAAAATCTATTAAGATGCATAGAGAATCCATAGCTCAGCCTTATTTCATAGGTTACTGGGAGTGTTTGTGTGGTGGAACAGTAGTACACACTCAGTCACACAGATGGCCCAACTTATGAGTCTGATTACCCACATGAATGCCTAATTGTGTGTGATTTATATGATTTCTTCTCTCCTTTTTTGGAAGCAAGACATATTGCTCAAACAGGGTGGTATTCAGATGGCAACCACGTCTTCTGTATAGTCAAGGGGAAAGGATGTGCTGCTCTTCCACATCACCAACATCCCTGGGAATTTGTGAATAATGGGTTAGTCACAAGGCTGCTTTCTCCTGGGTTTGGAACTATATGGGATCAGGCTTCTTAAGTAAAGCCAATACATATATAAACCCACGTATATTCTACTGTATTCAGAAACTGTCATTGGACCACAATATGAGAGTGTGTGCAAATTTTTAACAGTGTTGGTTATTACCTTTAAAGCCCTACATCAGTGGTTCCCAATTGGTGGTCCGTGGACCCCAGGGGGTCCGCATAACCCACCCAGGGGGTCCGTGGCACCATTCACATACTCACCATTCATTTTGGAGTCCACTGACAACGAGTTCCTACCAGAAGTAAAATATAACATCACTGAGCACCTGCGACTAGCTTCAGTGATTACTTCCCTGCACCTAATCCTGAAAACTCATGGATAAGGAATCCTTTTGAATGTGGTGATGTACAACTAACAACTCTATCTGCGGAAGAGCAAGATGCACTTGTTGACGTGACTTATGATGGTTCATTGAAATCATTTTTCAAAGAATATAGACTGGACCAATTCTGGGTGATGGTTTTTCCTGATTATAAGAAGTTAGGTGAAAAGGCTTTGAAACGTCTAGTTCCCTTTTGTTCCACATATCTTTGTAAACAAACATTTTCAACATTTTATTATATGAAGAACAAGCATAGAAATCGGCTCGATGTTGATCCAGATTTGAGATTAAAACTAGGAAATATTGAACCGGATGTGGAAGGGATTGTTTGGGACAAAAAGAGGCATGATTTCTCCCATCACATTTAGGTTTAGTAGCTGCTAGACAAGTCATAAGTTGTTCAATTGTAAACTAGACATTAGTAAAATTAAATTCGTCTTTATATTCTTGACTAAATCATTGTCATTTTTGCATGATAATATCACAAATATCACAAATTTTATGGTCTGTCTTTTAGTATACCTAAAATCCTTTGCTTATTAGGGGCTACCCCTTATTTTCTCCAAAAAATTGCTTCGCACAGGTAACTACCATAGAGATAACAAATTTTTCAAAAGTAGGGGGTCCATGGCTTGGCATTTGAAAAACAAGGCGTCTGCAGTACTTACCTAATTGGGAACCACTGGTTTAGGACAAGGATATCTGAAGGAACACCTTCTCCCATATGAGCTTGTCCACTTCTTGAAATGATCAGTGTCCCTAGAGTGTCCCTAGAGATGAGCTTGACTGGGACCAAGAAGGCAGCCCTTTCTATAGTTTGGCTGTAGATCCTCCTTTCTGAGGGAGGCTCACATCACACTTTCTATAATGGCTTTTTTTTTTTTTTTTGGAAATTAGTAAAAACCTACATTTTTGTTTTGTTTTTAATAATTTTTGTAGCTGTATTGTTTTCTGCCACCATTTTAATGCTTTAGTACTAGATCATAATCAATGTTCTAAACTGTTATGTTTTTAATTTTTGTTGTTAGCCACCTAGTGCTCTTTTGAGGCAAGGCAGGATATAAATGTTTTAAATAAATATACTTTGCATATTTACAATAGATAGTGTTTTTCTTCTCCTGGCTTTGGACTTTCCTGGTGACCGCCCTTTGAAAGACCAGTGTGGTGAGTGTTTTTTGTAATGAAAGCCAAAGTATTCATTCTGTATACCTCAACTAAAGTATAAATAAATACTGTGTTTTTGAATGGTCTCTCTCCCTCTCTCCCTTTCTGTAGTGTATGATTGTATTTTACGGCATGTGCTATTCTTGAATACTTTTTCTCCTGGATTTCAATCTACAAAGGCATGCACCATGCAATTAAATGTTTGAATCAGCTCAGCCAACGGAACACACCATGGAATTAAAGGTAAAAATAAATGTATGTTCGCTAGCTAGAGTCCCCACACATTCTTCCTATTGCAATATTATTACACTTTTATTTTGTATATTTCCTCTTCTGATTTTGTCTCCTTCCTACTTTAGAAATTATTCTCCATTTGGATTTTGATCTGCAAGGGCATACACCATGTGTTGGAGAAAAAAAGACAGTACCTGCCTACAGACATACAGTCTAAACTATGACAACCCACAAGAGCAAAGACAGGGAAAGGCAGAAAAGGGACAGTTGGGTCAAGTCCTTAGGAAAAGCCAGGGTGAAGTGAGGTATCTTAAGGAGGGGTATGAATTTGAAAATAGAGTAGGAAGCCTGAATATCAGGCAGAAGAGTATCCTAGTTCCCCCCAACACACACACCTCCGCACACACCTGACATTCATGATTCAGTTTCCTCGTCTGTGCATAAGAACATAAGAAGTGACATGCTGGATCAGACCAAGGGTCCATCTAGTCCAGCACCCTGTTCACACAGTGGCCAACCAGCCATCAGCCAGGGATGAACAAGCAGGACATGGTGCAACAGCACCCTCCCACCCATGTTCCCCAGCAACTGGTGCATGCAGGCTTACTCCCTCAAATACTGGAGATAGCACACAACCATCAGGGCTAGTAGCCATTGATAGCCTTTGCCTCCAGGAATTTATCCAACCCCCTCTTAAAGCCATCCAGATTGGTGGCCATCACTACATCTTGTGGTAGTGAGTTCCATAAAGTAATTATGCACACTGTGAAGAAGTAGTTCCTTTTATTTGTCCTGGATCTCCCACCAATCAGCTTCATGGGATGAAAAAATGGGCCTTCAAAGGAGTGTCTTTGTGCAAAAAGATAGATTTTGAAAGTTTTGAGAATGCTTTATGTCGGACTATGGGTTACGCCAGAACTGCAAAGTAGCCCATAGTTGTTATACCCATATTATTGTATGACATCGCTGCAGTGTACTCCAGAGTTGTTAGCTAGTTGTTACCTGAGTTGTATTTATTTTATTTATTATTTTTAGGGAAATGTATGAGGGGGGACAACTGTGAAGTATTTAATGAAAAGAAGGACATTTCCCGTCATTTCCTTCATTAAATACTTTCTGCATGTAATTTCCTTTTGATCTCACTGTTTACAGCCCATCCCCCACACCATATGTATTGCATAAAAAACTAAAAAATCCCCATAATACCCAATGCACAGATGGCCATATTGCATGTTATGGAGGCTTAATGTATTATGTTTTGTTTTTCCTCCAAGAACTACAGATCTTTCTATTTTTACCTTCACAAGAAGCCTGTGAGGTTGGTTAGACTGAGAGGTAGTGACTGGCCTAAACCATCCAGAGAAAATGGGGTGCATTTGCTGGTCCCTTTCAGGCAGCAAAATGTCCTGGACCAGCACTGGTTGTGTACGTGTGTGTGTCCTGTTTGGCTGTTACGTCTCAATAAGGCAGCGAGTCAGTCTATATCTCTGCTGTGTGTGTCTCAGAGACTGCTTTAATGTGTGTTTATGTTTTCTGTGTCTGTGTGTAGGATGCTGTAAAAGGTGAAGCATGTGTTTCTATTTAAGTTCTTTACCATGGAAGAGATATAAGTCTTTTGCTTCCAGGAAAGCATAGAAGATGATTTCCACTAGAATAACTAGTGAAAAATGATTTTTTCATTCTTATTGTCCATTGACAAACATTGTGTGCGAATTCAGTGTTACTGAATTCAGTGTTACAAACGGCTAGCCTGGGGCCCATCGTGGCCTTGATGCAGCCCTGACTGTGTGGCTCTGAGGACATCATCATTAATAGTGGTAGCATCATGATTTTGTGTGGTTGTATGACTCCCCCACTTGCACAGGGCACTCTGGAGTGAGAGTTGTTGCTAGAACAAGCGAATGTGGGTCCAAAGGAGTGCTTTTGTTTGGCTGTGTGATTTATCCACCCCCCTGTTTGCACGTAAAAACTTAAAGTCTATGTGCCTCTGATCTTCCTTTCTGTTTAAGGGTTACTGGCTATTGGGGATTCAAAGACTGTTCTGGCTCCAGTGACCCCCTTGAATGGAAAAGGAATGCTGACAGATAATAAAAATGCTAGTCTTAGGCTTACGTAGGAAATTGGTACCAGTAGCGCAGCCTTCCTCAACCTGGGGCGCTCCAGATGTGTTGGACTATAACTCCCAGAATGCCCCAGCCAGCTGCTGGCTGGGCATTCTGGGAGATGCAGTCCAACACATCTGGAGCGCCCCAGGTTGAGGAAGGCTGCAGTAGAGCAAAGGGTCTAGGAACAGGCATATCGAGCAAGAGAAAAAAGATGTAGAAGAGTGCAGACATCTGGAACTATGTACAAGAAACTTAAAAAGAATGAGAAGGAGGAGAAAGAGGAAACTATTTGGAAATAATGGTAGTGTTACACATTCCCCCTTTCCCCAAGCAGTAAGAAATTTCAAAGGAAGCGCTACCTGGATTAGAGAGCACTATTGCTTTATTTACAAATATGCAAGTAGAACAGGTGCAGGGGGTGGGATGCTGCCAGGGCAGAAAGCTGAGTGATTCAGTCCTGCTTACTTCTGAGTAGATATGCAGAGGCTTGCCTTGCTTACTTCTGAGTAAACATGCTGTTTAAGCAGAGGCATCGTGTTTGGGATGTCATTTGAAAGTGCTGCTGAGTGATTCAGTCCTGTTTACTTATGAATAGTCATGCAAAGACCTGTTTTGGTTACTTCTGAGTAGGCGTAAAATGGGTTAGAATCACATTGTGTCCCCACCCATGCCGCCTTTGGCCCTGCCTCCTTTGGCCCCACCCACAGATGGCAATTTGGCCCCTGGATGGTATTATAATAATAATAATAATGATGATGATAATAATAATATTTATTTCTTACCCACCTCTCCACTTGGATCGAGGCGGGGAACAACAACGAATATAAAACACATAAAAACTGATTAAAAACATAGTATATATGATTAAAACATCCTTAAAACATCCTAAAATTCCACTGGATAGGCCTTCCGGAATAGATCAGTCTTTATTGCTTTTTTAAATGCTAAAAGAATGTCAAGTTGACTATTCTCCTCCGGCAGGCCATTCTGCAGTCTGGGAGCAGCAGAAGAGAAGGTCCTCTGAGTAATACCCGTCAGCCTAGTTTTGGCTGACTGAAGTAGATTCTTCCCAGAAGACCTGAGTGTGCGGGGCGGATTGTACGGGAGAAGGTCCCCTGGCCCTGAAGCAGAGCATCAGTGGAGGCAAATGAGCACTCCCTAGAAGGCATCCCAGGGAGCTAGTGCCTAGGCTATGCCCCCAGTTTCAGCTAATGCCAGCAAGAAACTCTCAGCTGTCTCTTGCAAATTGTGCATGTGCAGATGTCCACACACTTAGCTCGGATGGCTCTCTGCTTCAAAACACTTGAGATCTCCAGCTCTCAGGCGATCAGCTTTTGCCATTAGTTCCCATTGATGAAATATCAACTAACCAACCTGGTCTATTAGCCTAACAAAGGAATGGTGAGCCAGCAGCAGTGGCTGTATAAAAAAAGCAAAACAATCTGAATAGGTCCTCCTGAAAACATCACTCATCGGTAGCATTTAAGCTGCAGAGTATATAAGCTACAGAGAGGTGTAAGAGACCAATAAAGAGGCATATTATTTATTACAATGTTCCATTGTAAACTTTGGTACAGAGAGAGAAGTAGAGAGAAGAGTGAATTTTACAGATTTTGATGAGCTGAAAACAACAAGACTTGGCAAGATCATAGACACAGGGGAAAAAAGAAAGGAAGGTAGTTGTGTTGGCCAAAAGAAAATGTCCAAATCTGGGATTGCTATAACTGGAATAATTATGATAATAATAGTGATGATGATGATAGGGGAAGTAGCTGATGTTCAAGCCATGAACATCATTCATCATTCATTAAGTTTAAAACTTAATCATTCATTAGTTTAAAGCCCATTTACCCCACTCGTTAATTTTGGGTGTTTTTTTAAAAGCTCCCAGGGTGGCTTACAAATACTGGTAGAAAGATGGTCCCTGCCCTTAGACTTACAATATAAAAGACATGACATAGAAGGGAAAGGGGGATGGGAAGGCAGCAGACATCCAAATTAAGCTCTACCAGCTACAGAAATAGTTTCAGAGGAAAAGAAGAATAAAAGAGTATACAGAGATTCTGAGGTTGAGGCAGAGAACAAACTACGACGTGACAGAGATGTAAGGACAGGTCACTTTCGCAGCCCCGGACTGGGGTTTCCCCCTTCGCCCTGGGCTATTAGTGAATCCTCCACTAGAACCCGGCTTGTGGACAGGGTGGATTAATGCCACAATTTAAGTTTAGGTGGTAGATAAGAGGTTTGAGAGATGGCTTTTACTCATGCTCACAGCCTGACTGATGGCCAGATTCACAATGTGGCAGAGAGTGGGGGCATGTGTTGCATTTGCTCAAGTCTTTGACAAGACGGAGGATCCTTTTGCTGGCTGGCTCGTGGCAAACATCCGTCTAAAGTCTCCACTGTAGTTGTCCAGGTCCACATATACCATCTCTCTCTGCCACCCCATCGGGCCTCCAACCACCACACCAGATCCAGCACTGCTTTTGAATTGTAGAAGCGGGGGTGAAGGCAGGCGGCAGCTTTTCTGGATTCTCAGCCCCTTTGTTGGGCTGATGCCTGGTGGTGGGATGTATCATGTTCTAGGGGTGCATTCCAAAGTGTCTGTGCATCACTGCAGGTACCTCCTGGGCTTCTCTTTCCATGGTTTGTGCAGAGGTTGTTCCCAGAACCTGCTAACAAATGTGGAGTCAGTTGTGGTGGGCCCCATTGTTTAAGTGTGTCCATGATTAGGTCAGCTGCGTTGCATTGTCTGTTCAACCTGTTATTTGAGAATATACAATAGCATCCTTCCTAAGAAATATGCTAATCCAATGCTTATTACGCCAATCTAGCATCCATTGTAGCTGCACAATATAATAGTAGCTATAGCCTTAAATTGGGGCTATTAGCTTTCCTTACAGGGCTCTTCACACCTCCTTTTTTCCCCTGGTTTGCCTCCGTGATTTCCACCTCCGTTTCATTAGTGCGTCAAGCTAATGGTCCTTTTCACGGGTGTTTGTGGTATTGCCACTGTACTGGTGAAATTTCCTTTCATTTGTTTGCTCTCCCACTCCACCCTGCCTTTTCTCCTTCCCCCTCCAGTTCCTTGGTTCTTGTTGTTGATGGACATTGTGATGGACATGGGTGCCTCCCCCCCCCATTGTGGTTTTGTTGTCCAGCATTTTACTGATTTTAAGTTTCATCAGCTGGGTGCCATTTCTGCAGGCAATGAGAGTGGGATTGGAGCAGCAAAAGTCCGTTCAGCTGAGTCAGCACAAGCCGTTCGTTTGACACAGTGTGCTGGAGGAGGAGAACTGCTCCGCCTCCTCTTCCGTCAGCAGGACCTCCCTTCGAAGCACATGCCCCCAACAAAGGACATAGCGCGAGGACAGCAATACAAGGGGGCGGAAGGGTGCTTTAATTCCGCATGGAGGAAATAAGCCGGACTTTCCCACTCTAGGAAAACACAGAAAATGGAGGGTAAGAGGCAGGGTGACTGCAAGACAGGCATGATGTTGTGTGAGTACCGCGTTGCAAAATGGCAAACCAGGCATAAGGAGAGTGCGAAGAAACGCTGGTGTGATGGAGCCCATAGTTACTACCAAATCTCCTTACTACTACTACTACCACCACCTGTGCTTCCTTCACTCTCCAGCTGCAGTTCTGCTCCACTGGTTGCTACCTTTTCATTTGTTCCATACTATTTCATTTGTTTCATATTGGGGAAACATTTGGAATAAAAACCAATTGGGGTTAGACATTAATCTGGATTGTAGAAACTCCCCTGAACTCCCTACTGACATAACCAGGCCTGGGTCGATATCTTTTAATCTGTGTGGTTTACAGAGTATAAAGAAGTGAGTGCCTTGATATCTTAGAACAGCTGTACAACATTACCATGCCCAGGAGAACAAGTCTAGTCTAGAACTGGCATGACAGATTTCTATACAGAGGAAACGTTTTTCATGGGAGCCCACACCAGCAATCTGAAACGGTACAGCCTAGAAACAGGTTTACTACTTCAGTGAAAAATTGGTTTATGATTTCACCAAGTTACTTATTTTTTAAATGCATGAGTCACCTTTCTGTTAAACACACACACACACACACACACACACACACACACACACACACACACACACACTCTTACAGTTACATACACGTTGATGATTCCCAGTATCAGTAAAAACAGAATACAATGACATAAAAATCATAGTGATTGAAAAACAAAATTCTTTGTATAGTAACAATGAGGTGGCACTGTGATCTTCATGGCTGATGGTGGCTTCACGTGTGACATTTCTACATACAGGGCTATAGCAGAAATTATGGTCTTGTGTGAAAATGGCACAAGTACACATTTTTCAGTGATTACTTAGAGTACTGAATTGCTTTCATTTTTAAAACGTGGATAAAGGTACAGCCTTAGTCTGCTGATAAGAGAGGTTTGCTCAGTTTTGGCTGATCCTCACCCCCTTCACATCCCACATTGTTGAGGAAAGCCCCGTAACCCCCCCCAGGGAGACATTTTGTAGGGCACAGGGGACAGGAAACTTTCTGTGAATGTCTTTAAGTTAGTTTAACTTGGGATTCAAGCCTCTGTGTTTAGAAAACTTGGCAGAGGGTGGGGAACAGAAGCAAGATTTAAAAGCAGCTTTTTTTTTAAAGGTAGTCTTTGTGCTTAAAAGACTTCTTCTGTTTCCAGTTCTCTTGATTCATCTGTTTATATCATTAGCAGGAAATGGGGGAATTAAAGCATTAGAGTTTTATCTACCTATGTAGATTTAGCTAAAAGTGCAACATACTTGACAGAAATCCCCTTCAAAATTGCTGTCTACACAGATTATCGTTTAATATGTGCTAAAACCAACTTAATGTTGTCTGCGCCTTGGGTATAAATGTCAAACCCTGCATATATATATGTCCTGGATTTTCTTGAGTACTGAATATGTTTTAATGAATCCAGTCACAACCCTTGATAGCTTTGAAGACATCCTCATGCTCTAGTGTTGAGGTTTCATCATTATTCAGTTTTTCCATTTAATATCGTAAAAGAAGAAATGCTTTATTCATAGTGAAATATTCTCTTTACTGGCTGCTGCATAGGACTCTATTTTCATTTTCTTTTCTTTTAAAAATAAGGTGGGTTTTTTTGCTAGGCCACATCTCAAATAGTAGCTCTGACCCTGCATTGACATCAGTTTGACTGCTTCACCCAAATGTTTTTAAAAGAATGTGCTTAAGTAGATGCAGGAAAGAGGAAGATGTTACACTTCCAGGCTTGGTTGATGGGTTTACGTAGTTGAACTTGCAGGAGATATACTAGAGTGACCAGCTCCTGCAGCTTTAACTGTTGCGATGAAGAGGGAATTTCACCAGATGCTGCATTCATACCAAGGACATCTACCGAAATTCACTTTTCTATGCAACTATTAAAGGTACAGGAGCCCTGTTCTCCTTTCCATATGGTCACCCTAAAGTTGCCGCTATCTACTGGTGTGTGCAGGAGAAGTAATGGGAACAAAACAGCCCCACATGGAAGTTGTTTACTTCCTCTTTCAAAAGAGGGACAAACGTGTGGGCGGAGAACCAACGGTAAGCAAACGCGATTTTCCCCTGTGTGTTGACACTCTAAAGACGATTAAGTCCAGGGCCTAAAATTACCTAGCTGCACCACTGTTTCTTATTCAAATATACATTGTATTCTGTTTAAAGGGATTTGCTGTCTACTAAGTCAGAATAGAATTGCAGCTTTTCCAACTACTGAGTTAAGCAACAAACAGGCATGGGTGAACTCACAGGAGTATTTGCCTGGCAATACAGTAAGGCTCAGATGCTTCGTAAGTCCTTCTCATATAGATTTGGCCAAAAGAAAAGTGTGGGTGCAGGAAGGACGAGGAGGTGGAAACAGGCACAATGGGAGACTTTGCACAATGTCCTCACTGACCATGGGGGTACGTCTGTTAAGATATCAGCTTCTAATTTCTTGGCTTTGTGGAGCTTGAGCCAACATGAGCTAGCCTTATCTCCGATCTGAAACTGGTGTGTATTACTGATTTTAATAATATATTTATGTTTTAAATAATTTTAAATAATTTCCATTTTATCTTGTTTCTGCAAACTGCCCTGAAACCTCTGCGGAAGGGTCTGTACAGAAATTGTATAAAGCTATAACTTTACAATGTATCTGCCAACGCAGGACATTTTCCCCCATCCGGCAGGGGGGTGGGAGTGGGGAGGGACAAGGGACGAGCAGACCGGCCAGTGTATGTATTCAAACCATTGTGATTGAGAGGAGTCCCCTTTATGACATCACCCTCTATAGAATCCCTGTCGCCAATGGTCTTTTCTTTGTCGTTTCGACAGCGCAAGTGTGCATAAGACGGAGACTAGGTTCTGTGATAAGACAGATATTATCGAGGGAGTGTCTGACTGAGTGAGGAGTACTGAGAAAATGAAAGTATTTATTTAAAACATTTTTATACTGTCTATCATACCAGACTTTTGGGTGGCGTTCATAATAAGACACACACACACACACACACACACACACACACACACGGGATTGCGTTTCACTTTGGCTCCTGCTTCTGTCCCACAGTAGGGATGAGCAGCTTCCTCTTTCTTCACACAGGGGAGGAAGAGGAAGCAAGCAATGACCACGTGGGCCATTCAGTGGCGTTTTTATCGTGCTGCTTTTCCTGCACACAGCAGGAAATGGTGGCAAGTTTCGTTATAGCCCAAACACCCTGGATTTTCTGGGTCTTATTTCCTCACCGAAAAAAGTGCAGAAGGAGCGGGAGACGTATGGGAGGAGGATGTCATCAAAAGGAACCACGAACATCCTTGAGTGGCCAGTAATAAGCGTGCTATAAAACAGTCGTCTGATGATGCTCTGAGGCTCACCAATTAAACAGCAGTAAAAATGTTTTTGATTGCCAACTCAGTGGTAGCAGACTTGGTGCCAGGTGAATGTCTTTAAGGAAGGTATCCTGTAAGTCGGATATCTTAATAGCTGCTACATTCTGGCTGAAGAATTAACCATGATGGTTCACGCCACTCGCAGGGAATTCCACCGCCCTCGTTTTAATATACCAAATCATAAAGAGATCTTTGAGGTAGCTCAAGCGGAGGGCAGGAGGGTTCCACAAGCCCCATTCCTCATCTTCTCCCAACTCTCTTTTAAGAAAGACTGGAAGGCTCGTTTTGTCCGGGGGAAACCCAGGGTCGCCCCTCTCCCTCAGGATCATGGCCATGTTGAGAACAGCAGTTCAGGGGAGAGAAAGAGGAAATGGAAGCTCCCATCGTTCGGGGAAAAGCATAAACCTTACTCACCTTATCAAGACCCTCCTTAGAAGAAACGGAGAAGGTGGAGACGTCGTTGGGAGAGAAATGCGAGAGAGGCCTTGGCAAGCTCAAGGAGCGGAAGAACAGCAATGAAAAGGAAGCCTAAAAGAGAGATGGTGAGGCTTGTTTGGCAGGAAGAGGTCTGGTTGTAAGCCTTAAAACAGCCCTATCAGGTGGGTGAGCCTTATAACAGAGGGCTGGGCTGGGGGCAGGGGAGGTGGGAGAGGCGGGGTCCTTTCCGTGGGCAGAAGGCCCACTTGAGTGTTCCAGGCCAGAGGCAAGATTCAAAAGGAAGAAGTCCTGGTTTGCAGGTCAGTCACACCGCTGCCCCTCACTGGTTTTGTCTGGTGCAGTTCCCTCTACAGTCTTCGTCTACATTGGATGTGTTGGCAACTTAATGGGATCTGAGCTAGTGGCAACTGACCAAGAAAGAGACTTTGGGGTCGTGGTGGACAGCTCGATGAACATGTCAACCCAGTTTGCGGCTGAAGCAAAGAAGGCAAACTCCATGTTAGCCATTATTAGCAAAAGAATTGAGAATAACACTGCCTGTATCATACTGCTTTTATACAAATCTATGGTGAGACCACACTTAAGACCTGGAAAATGTGCAGAAAAGGACAATTAACATGATGAAGGGGTTGGAGCATCTCCCCTGTGAGGGAAGTTTACAACAGCTGGAATTGTTAAACTTGGAAAAACGGAGGGTTGGGGAGACCTGATAGAGGTGTATAAAATTATGCATGGGGTGGAGAATGTGGATACTAATACTAGAACTCTGGGTCCTACCATGAAGCTGATTGGTGGGAGATTTGGGACAGAGAAAAGGACCAATTTTGTCACACAGTGCATAGTTAAAGTATGGAATTCACTACCACAAGATGTAGTGATGGCTACCAATTTGTATATCTTAAAAAAGGAGTTAGATAAACTCCTGGCGGAGAAGGTTATCAGTGGCTACTAGTCCTGATGGCTATGTGGTACCTCCAGTATTCGAGGCAGTAAGCCTGTGTGCACCCAGTTCTTGGGGAACACGGGTGGGAGGGTGCTGCCGCCTCTTTGTCCTGCTTGTGGATTCCTGGTTGACAGCTATTTGGTCACTGTGGGAACAGAGTGCTGGATTGTACGGACCCTCGGTCTGACCCAGCAGGGCTCTTCTTGTGTTCTTATGTCTCTAACATGTCAGCTAAGACCCACTGGCCCTGGAGGTCGCCAAGGTCGCCTTCCTGTGTGCTGGGGCTTGCAAGCGCTCTTGCCACAAGCTGGGTCCTGGGTCAAGAAGGAAGGTTCTTTTCACCCTTCTGCACGCTCACTCCGTCCTTCCCCTCCCGGCGGCTCAAGAGTTCAGCCCAAGATCAGAAATGGCCAGTGACGTCGAAAGGAATGATCTCAACAACACCAAGATGTGTGGAGAAAATACATAGCAGGCCAGTGGATGAAAAAAGAGCTCAAAAGAGCTTCGCCTTGGATGGCAAAGCTGGGAGGAGTGAAACTGGGGCAGCTCTCTGGGAACAGACTTTTATCTATTCAGTTTTCTCTTTGGTCTCTGGTAGGATCCAACTGATGAGCAGGGCACCTCTCATGCAGTTTTGGACCTGATCTACAGAAATTACATCCTATGGTATGTTTTGAGGAGGGGATATATTCTGATAACAGAAATCAGTTATTGCTCAGGGGTGGGTGGGGGATATGTGATAGTGGAGCAGGGCAGGAGATTTGCGGGGAAGCAAAGTGAACAGCCAAACTCACAGAAAAAAGGCTGGGAGGGAGCCAATAACCCATACTGGCCCAACCTCAGGGCACTGGGCATTATGGCTTCTGAGGGGGGCCAGGGAGGACACTGTGGTTCCTGCCTGCAGGCCTTTGGAGATGGCTGTCCTGCTCCCTTTGGGAACAAGGCCAGCCGGGTTGTCCTTCCACCCACCCTGAGGGGATCCTCTGCTCTTTCTGTGAGCACTGTGTCCTCTCTCCCCCCCACCCCTATTCTGCTAGCATAACCTAAGAAATCCAAAGGATCGGTCACAGAGCTTACGGGACTGTGTCTGCAATATTCTGAAGCTGAAGACGGACGAGGGTGGAAACTGCAGCAAGGGAAATCCGTCTGCCTTTCTCCATGCCGTGGTAAACAGCTCTGCTGGGTGGGGGAGACGGCGTGCCCAGAGGCCAGGCAAGAAGAGGCTGAGGGCAACCACCACCGACTGGTTTTCTCTTTCCTTTCAGGCTCAGTATGAGAAAGCGGGATTGGCTATTCACATTCCGCTGAGGGCCTTTCTGAGATCAGCCCCGACTGCGAACCATCTCCTCTAAGGAAGAGGGCGGCCCAGGTAGCTTTCGCATAAGGCAGGGAAGAGCTTAACGCGTGGCCAGTGGGTCCACCCACGGGCACCACTCAGCTCTTCCTCTCGTGGCAAAGCCTCTGGCAAAGGGCCAAGGCTGCTGCCTCTTTTCAGCATGTTGTCAGGTGGGCGCAGGTGGAGGTGATTCCTTAGCCCGGTGCAACGGAATGGAGGGTTGTTGTTCCCCCCCATCCTGCATCACTTTGACATCTGCCTAATGTGTGGCAGCCTCAGGGCGAGAGCTCTGGGGAGAGCGAGCAGCATCACCCTCTTGAGCTGCGGAGCAGCTCAGAAAGTCGTCGAGGTGAGGACCTCCCCTGCTGCCCTGGCTCAGCTTGGAAGGGCCACAGAGGGGGAGGATGAAGTGGGGCCGAACCACTGTGGCTTCTGGCAGACTCTGTCTTGTGGCTCTAAGGGCCCTCCGGCCCTCCAGCAGACCTGCTCCTCCAGTGGGGCGTGTGCTTGCCTTTGCTCGCAAGGTGCAGTCAGCCGAGTGCTTGGCCTGGCTTCCAAACGCACGCCTCCTCGGCCGCTCGGCCCTTCCCCTGCCTCCACCCTCCAACTTCCCCCGCCCCACTGGGGATACAGACAGGGGAACGGATGCTCTGCAGGGGGCGGGGGTGGTTCTGACTATGGGGAAGGGGCTCGGTGAAGCTTGTGTGGGGCCCCCAATCTGCCAAAAAGGCTGTCTTTTCTCCTCCAGACGCATGAAGTGATCGGGGCAATGACCACCCAAATCATCCTTTGGGAAGCTTGTGAGGCCCACTGAGGACTGAGGTAACTTCCATTTCTTAGGAACAGGAAGGGCAGAGGCTTTTGACGGATGTTGTGGGGGAGGCCTTGGCTCTAATCTGATGGAGATGGACTTTCTGAGTGCCCTGGCCTCAAAGAGCCTCTGTTGAAGTCTGACCACATTTGAAAAGGAGCAAAAGATCCAGAAGTTCTTTATTGTGTCTTAGCAAATTGCCATTATACAATTACACAATTTAAAAGATCACAAAAGGGCCCTTGACACTTGTTCTTAAAGCCTTTATTTTAATGCAAAATAAAACTGTTCAACATTTATATGGCAACATATAACAAACAAAAAAAGATCAAACTTTATTGGTACCAAATGATCTCTCGAATTTCTTCCCTCCCCAAATAAATTTTACAAACTTTTAAACAATAAAATGCACACAAATATAGTTTCGTTCTGTTTTTAAAGCTAAACAAGTATAGAAAAGGGTAGCAATGCACAAACCAGAGCAACTCCCGTTATAGTTCAACTGCTGAAGTGGATGGGCCTGTGGAAACAAGGGATTGATATAATTTCTGGTTTCTGCATTGAGAAGCAAGCAGCTCTCGAGTAAGTGCACAGACGGTTGGAATATTCGTGAGAACAGTTATATTCAAAGGCCTGATTTGGGAAGGTAATACATGCCTCTTGTCTCCCACAGAGGCGACAGAGTTCACCCCAAAGCACATAATAGAACATCTAGGAAAGAAAGAAAGAGGTAGGAATTTCACACTATACAAAAATTAGGCAGCACGTGAAGCTGTTTCGGGTTAAGGACGTTGGTAGGAATGTGGCGCTCCTGAACACAGTCTGGTGAGTTGACTCCCCAGGTCTCCTTCCTGGCCTTAGAGAGCGTCACCTTTTCAGTTGCTGTGATCCAGTTGCTTTGCACAAAGTTGCTTTGCACAAAGTGCAAAGTGAAATTCCTGTCTCCACCACAGGCTAATGTCAGTAGGTGGTTTAGGGAACCGCTGGTGTCTATATTAAATCTTTAGTTGCTCAACAGTTAACATGCACAATCCACTTTTTTTTAAAAAAAAAAAAAAAGCTGCAACAAGAGTTTGATCCAAAGTACACTGATGTTTCCAGTAAGTTTAGTGGGCTTTCAGCCAGGCCTCTGTTCCAAATGCAATACTTAAGCCAGCCGAGCACTTGGGGAATTAAGTGTACAAGGCCAGATCTGAGTTCTTGACTGCTCTGGTCTGAATCCAGTGTGATAGTCCTTTCCCTTGTATTCCACCACCACCACCCCACTTCAAACAATCAATCTTTGGAGAAACCACTTCAACACTGCCTAGCAACTGCAGCATGCTCCTTACTCTTTTTTTGGGGGGGGGGGGTTAAGTTGGAAACAAAGTGGTTAGTTACAGATATCCCCTGTACTATGCCTGATGACCGGTAAAATTCTCTCTGCTTCTTGACAGGAAGATACAGACCAGTGTAGTCATCTGTATAGACGTACGGTCCTGTACTTTCTGCTTTACTAGATAACCTTTTACCCAAACGCAGAACAGGGCTGTGGTGGAAGGGATCATTTTGCCTGGCACCTAGCTAGGCATCCAACACTAAACATCTTCAACTAGTGTCACCTGTTGATTCTCATCCTTCTCGTTGCTGTGAAAATGCAACAGAATCTATTCACGGGGGCAGATCAAAATAATCCAGCAGACCCAAATTCGTTTTGGGGGTGGCTCCCAACGGGCTGGCACTTTTTTTTGCAGAAGCTGAGTGCTAAGCATTTCAGAATATAAAAGGACCTTTTCCAGTCCATAATATTCCCAAACATTACGGGTACAGGGGGTAAAAGAGCAACTAATTTCTTAACAGCTCTGGTTGCAAGTGGTATATTTTCATCCATCAGCTATAGCACCTTGTGATATATATTGTGCTGCACATTTGGCTGCAATATGGTGTTGAGATAGTTTATTTTACATTATTGCAGAGAAGCCGGCTATATATATAGAGAGAGAGAGAGACACGCACGCACACACACATCTCTATGAGTCAAAAGCAGTTTACCACTCCCTGCCCCCCCCAACCCAGTTAGGATCATGGCACTTTGGACTGATGAGGAAAGCATGCAATTGACAATAGGTCAAGAGTTTTTGTTCCCTTCACAGCTACCAGTAGGAGCATCTATATATTGAACTACATCTATTTTTTTTCTCTAAAAGGGGAAAAAGTCCCCTACTGATCTAAAAGCAGAAGTATTGTTTAATAAGCCATTGGCTCAGATTAACGGCTGAGAAGGTCTCCTTTGACCTGTCTTGCCCTACCAAATGGTGCCACTACAGTCAATGGGAGTTTTAGAGGGGTGTTTCAAGTTACATGGAAACAATACAGCACGAGCTTCAAAGGCCATAAATAACCCAGACAGACTCTTTCCATCCAATTTGGATTTATCCCTTGCTCCTGAAATGCTGTCAGTTATCTTTGTAAACGGGAATGAAACGGCACAAGAAAGGGCCAGGAAGCAGTGATTTATAAGGCGGGGGCTTATCTCCCAAAGCTCCTCTTAATTGTGATCGGGCTAGATAAAGCCACCGTCATCTACGTGAGTTTCTTCTACTGAAGGATCCCAATGTATAACAGGTTATGTTTATATAAAAGCAAAGTGCATTTTAAAAATTTCATCTCACTTCTAGTGGCCTTTCGGAACCTATTGTTTGGTTGCCAGATGTTTGTTCATCTTCGGGTCCTTCTGCTTATATGGTTTATTTTGCAGGGACTGAAGGTTGTAAGGTCAGAAGCACTTCAACGGGCTTCCCAAAGGATGATTGGGTGGTCATTGCCCTGATCACATCATGTGTCTGGAGGCGAAAAGACTTCATCCAATGACTAAAAGGTCGTTGGGTGAACCACCTTTCACGGGATGCCTGTTCATCCTGTTTCACATCCAAAGTTGAGGTAATCTCAATGAATTCTTTGCCTGCGCACCCCAAAGACAAGTCTCCACATCTGTGCTGTCCCAAAGAGTTCAAGAGGCATAAAGTGAAGGAGGAGAGTTTCACTACAAGGAACTTCCCCACAGGCTAGGTTAGATGCCCAGGATCAGTTCTGGATTGACAAAAAGGCAGCTTGCTTGGGACCATCTTGCAATCTAGCTGGCCTAGAAAAGTCAAGCGTTAGCAACTCAAAGTGGAAAAGAACTGACCTTTCAGTAATTTCCATTATTATGAATAAGTTATAAATACCCTAAACACCTGACATAGTTTGCAACGCTATAGAAGGTGGAAAACAGAAAACACACTTACGTTTCTTCATAAAATGCTGCATATAGCACAAGAAATAGCTTTGTTCCTCTATTAATGAAACTTAAATCAAGCTGGAAAAATGAAAGTGAAGTCCAATATAAAAATGAGGCCTTGCCTGACTGAATCATGTTTTGGTGGAAAGTCACTATATACCAGTAATAACAATATGCCACTATTTTCCTCATTGTAGTAGCTTACCCCTGGATAAAACTGAGGACAGAGGCTTAACAACTCACCATTCATTCATCAATAAGTTTGCGTGATATTAATTGACATGATTATATTAGGGGGGGGGCGCGGTGCGGTGGAAATCTGTTGTCCACTGAAAAGTGGAAAGATTTAAAGTCTTTTATACAAATATAGTTGTCCAAGGAAATGTTGACATACACTCATAGTTGCTTACAATTCATCCCTGGTCACTCATTCACAGCCATTAAATTTAGCCACTGGAAATAAATATTGTCCTTTATATAACAGTATCTCTATTTTACCATATGAGGGTGTACTTTAGGAACAAGTAACCACAGAAAATAAATATATGGAAAAGTCACTCCTTGGTCACATATATCCCTGTTAGAAGTAATGATAGAAACACACTTGGTATTTCTTGTCACTCAGTCATATTTAGAGATGTATATAACATACAGTTCTAGAGAAAGCTATGACATACAACTTTGGGTTCAAAACCCACTAATTACTCAGGGACTTTGAATCAGAGGCTGTGAGTTTTAATAAATTCAATTATTTATCAGAATATTAATGCTCTGGACAACGATGTTGGGTCAGTAGATTCCATACCAACCCGTTGAATCTTTCATGGGCGCTAGAGGAGCTGACACTTAGAAATGCAGCAACACAAATGCATGTGCTGCAATAGATTCACTATACGCCAAGTCTCTTGAGGCTCCCCAGTATAATGAAGCCATTTCAGAAAGGGTAAATGATAAATGGCCGTGCCTGGTAGATGACCCCTCCATGTGATATATAATAATTATGAGATGACCTGTGTAATGAATCCTGTTAATTTGCTGCATACCAAAAGAAAACCAGCAGATCATATTTCTGTGGCTAGGCCCAAGGTCTTTCTCTCAAAAGGAAAAGGTCTAAAGCAGAGGCTTGAAATGCATCCAAAGTCAGGGTCTGAGACACTAAAAAGGCATGCTGAAGCTGCTCAAAATTCCTATCTGAAATAAGTTTCAGAAGCCACATTAGACTGCATGGTAAATAAAATCTACAGAGCTTAAATGACCCCTCCGCCCTTCACAGCAACCTGCAAGGGCTGCCATCTTCTTCCCTCCCAGCTCCACAGCCCTAACCTCTCTTCTAGAGTGCAGGACACGGAATAGCGGGCTCAGTTAGAGGAAGCCAGATTCCGGCTGGACATCAGGAAAAACTTCCTGACTGTTAGAGCAGTGCGACAATGGAATCAGTTACCTAGGGAGGTTGTGGGCTCTCCCACACTAGAGGCCTTCAAGAGGCAGCTGGCCAACCATCTGTCAGGGATGCTTTAGGGTGGATTCCTGCATTGAGCAGGGGGTTGGACTCGATGGCCTTATAGGCCCCTTCCAATTCTATGATTCTACACATGTAGATCACGATCACGGCAGCACCAGGATACCTTCTGAATGGGACCTCCACCTTCTCTCCTCTGCCCTCATTGTTTGCAGATGATTGGAAATGATTAAAGCCTCTCCTCATTCTGTATCCCCTGTCCTCTGGTGTTTTCCCCTCTCATCAGTTAACCATCCTATTATCTCTTCTTCTTCTTCTTTTTTTAAAGTGGATGCCTCCCCTGCTCCCAAGGCTGCTGCGCCATAAAATCCTTCATGCAACAGGGCATTGCTTGGCACTTTAGCATTTGGCCAGTCCGCCCAGAGGCTGACTTTTCCTTTCTGGGATCTGCAGAAGACCTGCGTTCACAGATGACGTTGCAAAAACCTCACAATCACCCCCCCCCTCCCCACTACCTCCCGGATGAATCAAATACCCAAGTGTTGTACAGGCTTACAAACAGCAACTAGTTTTCTGGGAGGGGCAATTTGAGGAGACGGGGGCAGGCTAGGTTCCCATGATCGCTTGCCAAAACTGTGCTGCTGGTGAGTCATTTTCCACAGCCATACAACGTTCTTGTCTCTGTGCTGGTAATTGTGGAGTCCAAATCATGTCCTTC
Organism: Elgaria multicarinata webbii; assembly: GCF_023053635.1. Classification (NCBI taxonomy): domain Eukaryota; kingdom Metazoa; phylum Chordata; class Lepidosauria; order Squamata; family Anguidae; genus Elgaria; species Elgaria multicarinata. The sequence goes on from NC_086172.1 coordinate 23,342,977, forward strand.
AAGGGCCAGGTTTGGTCTTCCATGAGCCAGTAGTTGCTGACCCTTGAGTAACTGATATGTGGCAGGCACTTTTGACATTATCCACAGGAGCCAGCTCTCTCCAGACACAAACAGGCCCCCAAGTGGACTAATACTTTGCACTGGAAATCAGAGGTAACACTGAGCCCTCTTATATCTCTTCCCAGGAGTCCTCATTTGGTATTTATTGCATTTATATCCCACCTTTTTTCCTCCAAGGAACTCAAGGCACTGTACATAACCCTCCTTCTCTCCATTTTATTGTCACCACCACCACCACCACCCTGTGAGGTAGGTTGGGCTGACAGTCTGTGACGAGCCCGAAGTCACCCAGTGGGTTTCCATGGCTGAGTGGGGCCTAGAAACTGGATCTCCTGACTCCCAGTCCAATACTCTTAACTGCTACACCACACCAGCTCATGGTGTGTGCTCACGAGAGAAAACGAGATCTTGGCACAGGACCAATAAAACGATGAAGGAAATAAAACGGTAAGTTCACTGAGGCAATTAAAAAGATGACTGAGATGATTAAAATGAGGGGAAATTCTCAATACCATGATAATAAAAAGTTGCAGGTCACACCCTAATGGATTGCTTCTCCCAGCTCAGTGAGAGCCTTTGTAGACAGGCCAAGGGACACTGGAAATTACAAGGGTCAGGTGATGAACAGGCATCCTATGAAAGGTTGTTCACCCAACGACCTTTTAGTCATTGGAATAAGAAAGGGAAAGGGGAACCCTACAAATCCTCTTAAGGTTTTGTAAATAGTTTTTAAAAACAATATATCCTTATGTATGATCATTATTGAACATCTAAAGAATATATAAAACTATTTATAAACAGAGAACCTCACCATTATTTTTAAGCCAACTGATATATCCAGCGTTTTTAAATTTATGGTATCCAGAGTTTTGTTGAAGATATGCAAATTTGTATTGTAAATGTTTTAGTTTTTAAATACATGTTATTTCTCAGGTCTTGGACAGTTTTTATAGAACATATGCATAGAGAATTTTAACATCACTTTTAGGACAATTTAGTGAATATTTTAATCAGTTAATTCATGATATTTTGGAAATATGTGTATATTTTATATATAACCACCATGTTTTTAAAAATATATTTCGCATTCTCTAGTTCCCTTGATAGACCCATGTTGAAACGCAATGGGAAAAACCCGTATAGCTGTCTCTCTTGTTTGTTTTTGGACACTGGAAATTACCCCAGGTTCTCCAATCGGAGGAGGTCTGAGAAGGAAAGGCCTGCTATACTGAGCGCGCACACAGTGCCACCGATAGGATACTTTTTTGATGGCAGTGTCCGAGCTGTATATCGAGTAATGCTTGGTGGGCAGCCATACTCTGATCCGAGAGGGGCCCTGGAAATGCATCCGGGGAACACCTGCCTGGTCTGCTTGCCTGCCTCAGTCCGTCCACCTGCAGCTCTCATGAAGAGCCTATTTAGCTGCAGGACTCCAAGGCTGTGGCTGAAGGGCATTGCTCATTTGGTGCTAGTGAGGGCTAGTGCCTATGTATGTTTTAAGGACCGAGGGGTGATCTCTCTACTTGCTGGTTTGTGAGGCTCTCGCTTGCTGAACTGATTTAAGCACCGTAGGATAATTTCCTTGCGAAAGTTTGGATGCTCTCTCTGAGTTTAAGACAGCTGTAAAGACTAGTGTCTTCCAGCAGGCCTACCCAGATGAATTTTAAACCTAAGAATTTTAAGATGCTGTGATTGTTATTTTAATATTGTATTGGTTTTATATGCTCTTTTAACTAATTTTATGTATTATATTTTATTTAGTGTTGTTCCCCGCCTCAATCCAGAGGGAGAGGCAGGAAATAAATATATTATTATTATTTTATTTTAATTGATCCAAGTTTTACCTTTTAGTGCCAGTGGTCCTTTCTAGAGAAGGATACAAACATCTCAGGGGTGGTCCCTGTGACAGAGGACGTTGTGTCCTATGTAAAAGCTCAAATCCCATCAAGAACAATGGATTTCTTCTGTGCTAAATCTGAAAAAAGGACAACAGCAGATGTGAGGGAAACTGTACTTACTGGTGAGTCTCAGGAATGGTCCCTGGGTCTACACTGTCTAATGCAGGTGGTGGACTCAGAGATGGTCAGGGACTCAATGAACTCTCAAGGAGATATGTGTAGTCTTGCCACAGAATTGCCTCTTGCTGTAGATACTCCTGTAATGCTTAGAGGACAGAGTTGTCTGTCTGATCCCTCACGAGGGCAAGGTATAGATTTATCAACATCCTTTAATGATTCAGTGAGCAGGAACTAGGTGCCATCTCCTTTACAGTCCCATATACATTCTCATACTGAATCTCCTCAGTAACCAACATGAGCTGATTTGGAGTCTGTTCATCAACTGGTCAGATGATTGGTCTCAGATAAAGAATTTTGTGTGTGTTTGCAAGGAACTTTTGACTGCCTTAACTGATTTAGGATTAGATATATTGAGAGGGGGTAGAAGAGCAGCTTTAAACAAGCCGACTGTAATTAATCCTGTGCCTGAGGTCAAGACCTGTTCCTGCCTCAAATTTGTTGGTGAGTCTTTCCCTTCAGGAAACCAAAGGGGTAAGAATGACAAGAATAGAAATAAGGAAAAGAGAAGTAAAAAAACTAGTAGATTTGACTAGAAGAAAAGTCAAGAGTACTAATATGATAGCTATAACCCACACCGAAAAGGAAAGCAAAAATATAAAAGCTGCAGCCATTCCCGAATCCTCATATAAAATAAACTTTAGCAGTTTGTTTAAGATTCTAGAAGAAAAGGAGGGGTGTCTGAAGGCCTGCCCTAAGAAGAAAATTATTGTGTAAACAAAAACCTAAAGAGCCAAGAAACCACTAATCAAAAATTAAACATATCTCCACAATTATATATACATCAACAGAGGTTGATGATTGTGTGATACAGGATCCACAGTCAATTTTATAGCTACCAAGCAAGGCTTCCCTTCCCCTAATAGGGCCCCTAAACCAAGAGCCCAAACAGGAACTTAGTGTGATCAACACATCCTGGCAATTACAGTTACTGAAGCAGAATCTGGTTTTTACTAATTATCCCAAACCAAAGGGTGTGCTGACTTTCTTGCATCTGATAAAAGTGCCACCCTCTATCACTTTAACCTGAGATTCTGTTCTACAGATTGAACACCTTTTTAATAATTATCATTCTGCTCGAGCTATTGGAACATTTGCTTTGACTAATATAGCAGCTGGAATCTACAGCACTAGAGATGTTTTTTGAAAGATGGGGATATGGGTTCATAGACACTTTAAGGGTATTTCTCCTGGGATGTCTCTTAGAATAGCAGGTGGTTGGAAGGGCAGCGCTCCCAGCCTAGTTTGCAAGGATCCTCCAGTTGGGAATCTGATTGAGCTTAGCACGACTAATGATAATTCTTTTATCCCCATGTTGCTAAAGCCAGCAGAAATTGACATCAATTTCTACTGGCTTTAGCAACATCTATACTAACAAGAGGGTCTTGGTGGGTGGTGTAAGTGCTCCCCTGAGGGATTTTTTTCCACAAGAGGACTATGAGGTTATTAGAAGCTTTGGTGCCCTTTCAGCAGGATTTTTTTGCTGAGACTTTCTATCCTACAGGAGATGTTACTCAATATGAGTCATCAGGGTGACAATCTTCACTCAAAGGATAATTGCTTGATTGTCCCTGATTCTGAGAGCGGTAAGGAAGCTAGTAGTGGAATGGTGATTGAATTATTTCCAGTGAACCACCAGAAGCCTATCAAACAGTTGGAATGTAACAGTCAGGGGGTACCCAGCCTATATTTGGTCATCATTACCTTACCTTAAGGAGTGATTTAGCTATGATCCCTGAAATTGTGGTGCTGCAGTCCTGCAAACAAGTTCTAGTGACTGTACATGGGAATGAGAAGAAGTTAGGACTACTTCTGTCCCAGATGCACCCTTTGCGCCTGCTAACTCTAAAATTCTAAATAATGGGAAAACTGATTGTCTGGGCTCTCAATACTTGGAAGTATATGAATTAGGCTCTCAAAAATCTGCCAATATTTCTAGCAGTGGCCCTGGAGCCTGCATCCCACAAGCTGTTCAGCTCAACGACAGTGTTTTTAGGAATTCAAGGGGCACTCTGGACAGAATTGTGGAGTTTGACTGACCACACCAAGTGGTCATTCCCACCCTGCTAAAAATTCTCTCCTGGAATATTGTGGATTGGAATAATAAATGTAGGAATCCAGACTTTCTTGAGTACTTAAATGAATTTTATATAGTTTTGCTTCAAGAAACCTGGTGCTGCGATTATATCTACTAGAAGGTTTGTGACCTTCTGTCCACCTGCACTCTATTCAAGGGACAAAGGGTAGGGTTAGTCAAGGATTATGTTTTTAAGTTTCTTCTTCTTTAGATGTTATAGTCACAGAGTTTCCTATGAGCCTTTCTTTTGCAACTAAGGGTTTATCACCTGCCTCTGCTTGTGTTTAATATGTATCTTGCCCCATCTACTTATAGGCAAGATGTTATGTCAATGTGGGTTAAAGTTGTTATTACACTGAAGAACTTGCTAAATTTTTCCCACACTCTACTTATTATGGCAGGTGATTTCAATGCAAAACCAGCAACTTTTCTAGTGGGCTGTACTATTTCCTGTGACTTTCCTCTTGATAGAAAAGAGCAACTTAAGAAGGGGGGTTAGGCACTCCAAAGACTTTTATATTAACTTTGCAGGATTGGGGCAACTAAAATTTGCTTATAAAAACTATTTACGCATCTTAAACAGATCTAGTGATGATGATTGGGGTGAATAATACGTTCATTTCATCTAGAGGGTATAGTGTAGTTGATTATATTTTGGCACAAAAGGCTCTAAAAAATCTGGGCTGCAGCTTCAGAGTCACTGGTTATACAGACAGTGACTATTTGCCACTGGAGATAGCTTTTAATGTATCAGACACTCAAATTAGAGGTGCAACATCTTCCTTTCTTAAATTTAGTTCTTTCCTCCAACAATAGGAAGCTTAAATGGTCCAGGTCAACTGAACAGGCCTTTTCTAGGTTTATCTGTTTAACTCGCACAACAAATGCCATTAATCAAATAACTGTAGAGAACTCCCCCTCAGAGACTCTACCGGCCTTTGAGGCAATTATTCAGGATTTGCAGTCATATATTCAAAAAAATTCTCCCTCCCCACCCAAAGCATTGGGAGGGTGTTGGTAACAGCTTGTTTGATCGGGACTGTGCTAATCTCAGAAGAAACATTTTTTCTACTTAACGCCACTATCGTGTAAATAATGAGCGTCAACTATTTTACTTGTATTATGAGCTGTGAAAAGAACGTAGAAAGGTTCTACTTTGGAAGACGAGGGAATTAGAGATTCATGGCAAATGCTGACTTCAGTTGCAGTCACTCATAACCATAAAACCTTTTGGCAATTAGTATCAGGTGCATTAACCAACAGGTCTGTCTGCCACATTCCAGTCAACAAATGGGAGAACCATTTTTGTTTAGTTTTCAATGATGTACACTCTTCTAATTCTATTGCTCCTCCCTACTTATCCTCCCTGAATGGCAGCCTGTCAATATAAATACAGTTGAAGATTTAATTCTTCAACTTAAATTAGGGATCCTCTCAGAGATACTGATAAATAATGCCTGAAAGCCTTTATAATCCCAATTCATAAAAAAGGTCCTAAGATGCTCCAAATGATTACCGACCAATTCACATGTTATCTATAATTGGGAAGGTGTATGCTAGCTTTTGGGGCCTTAAGTTAAACCTGTGGATTAATGAGAACAACATCCTAGGGGAAGAACAGATAGGATTCAAACCAGGTCTACTTTAGATCACTGTCTGGTTTTGGCTCAGATCATAAATACCGTAAGCCTAAAGGAGGCAAACTTTTTACAGCCTTTATTGATTTAAAATCTGTGTTTGATTCCATCTCTCATGAACATTTGCTCCCCCATATCTCTGGGTTTGTCAGGCTCCATCTCCAAAGTCTTATTTAAACTGGCTATCAATTCCTAAATACAGGAACGCATTCTCTCTGGCTTGGCTTAAAGTTCTTCCCTCTAAACTCTTAGATGGTAGATACTCCAAAACACGAGTAAATGAGAGATGCTGCCCTTGTAATAATGTAGAAGTGTAATTAATCTGTTATACATGCTCTGCTCAGCTGCTGTTATTCCCAGGGGGCCAGAGATGCCCTGATACTCCCAATTACTCAGTCTTTCCCAGGTCGGTCCTTAGAATCTCTTACATGTATCTTATTCGAAGGATCTAACAGATCAGTCACTGAACAAGTTGCCAAATTTTGGAATGTTGTTATTGCAATCAGATCCTCTATGGTATTGTGACTAAATTGTAAATTGTAGAACAATGTATTTTATCTTTTTGTATTTTTGTACCTTGTGGTGATCAGTTGACCGTAAATAAACTACGTATAGATGGATACCCTTTCAGAAACCTTTTCCAACATAAGATTTCTGGAATATGGGTATTTCGTTTGTACCTGTGTAGTTGCAAATAACCCTGAGTGGCACTTTGATGTGTGCTTAGAAATTCTGCCTACCTTCAACTTCTGTGTTCCAGCAAGCTTTTTTTTTTTTTTTTTTAAAAAAAATACTCTCTGATACGTTGATAGCTAAGAGTCATGTGTACCGCCTTGTATGAGCTGGCAATGTGTTTAGGAACGTATCCTGGATGCAGATTGGCTAGACGTCTCCCCTGGGATGTACAGGCTCAGTAGGACCAGCTGTAAGATGATGTCAGTCTTCTTCTAAGATATGAACAAGCGTTGGGCTTCAGGCTATACGGCTGCAGTCATGGGGTCCTTCTGCCTAGGATCTTGATGCCTGTACTGGTATTGATCAGGACTGGTTTGACGATGGCCACCTCTGCCCATTTCATGATAAGGCAGAACTCTGTGGCCTTGAGGGGGTGATGGTGGCACATCTTGGCGGAGGGGTCCTTTGTGCTGGGCTACTGGTTGCTGTGGATAATACTGAGGATACCATAACTCTGTTGCCCTTGGGCTGTCTTGTGGATGAACGTAGCTCCCTTTGGAGGGCTGAACTGCAGGCTGGCCGCCTTGATAGTAAGGAAGGTCTCTCTCTTTGTACATTACCCGTAGGCCTTTTAAATACTCCATTGGTTCGACAGGTCCATGCCTGGGAGGGGAAATAAAAGGGGAAGGGGAGGGAAAGCTGTAAATGGAAAGCCAAGCATCACTTTCACTTAAAATTTCTCCATTTGTTTGGAACAAGAAATGCCACCCTCTCTAGCAACCGGCCCATGTGAAGTCAAAGCAGCGGAATAAAGACTTCCCCCAGCTGCGTGCTGCTAGATTGGTAACACACAGAGGATGTGGGTACAAAGGTCCAGCGCACATCACAGCTCCTTTACAAAAAGGCACCACTGGAACCCTCCAGCATACAATGCCAGCTACTCAGGATCCATTTGCAATAATGGAAAACAAAGACCCTTTCAAGGAGGTGCGCTTGACTGTGTCTTATCTAGCCTGAGGATAAACAGATGATTTCGGTCTCTATTCCAGCAAGCCCCACAAGGCTCGCACACACCAATATTCACACCTCAAAGCTGATTTGCCAATTTTCTTGTCTCAAACATGTCAGACCATAAAACTCTCTAAGCCCCGTAGTTGGAAAGCCTGGAACTCCCGGAAGAAAACATTAAGAGATAAGAGGATATAGTCTCCCACACACACGTATGTGAGCAGGTGAGCCTGACTCTTCGAACCAGCTCTGTAACTTGTCTGCATCAATAAGGATTTGACAAGGTCTAGTGCATGTGAAAAGCAACATGCGTGACCGTGTAATGTCAGGGGGCCCTGATTATGGAGTCATTTCTGTAGTTTTCTCTGTCTTAATTCCAGGATTTACATTAATGAGGGATTCTCCCTAATAAGGGCAAAGCTGGGATAAGTATTTCATGGAATAAATAACTGTTATATGTAGATGTCAACGCGGAAGCCACAAAAGCTCAATGTGATTAGAGGTGGTTCTCTTCAGACTGAAATATTTCTTCTGTTACAGAAAGAACGCTGACTGGCTCTGAAGAGAACTGTTGACTGCAACAGTTTTGAGATGCAAAAATAGATGCCGCAATTTCTAGAGTGTCTTGGTGCAAGGCTTGTTCAGACCAGACATCATATTGAAATGCATCTTTGCATATTTCCCACACATACGTGCTTTCCCTCTTAGACCCCAGTGGGTTTTTTAAAAAAGTTTTATTCTTCTTAATAAATGCTGAATTTGTGCAATTACATTCATTCTCCTCTCCCCCATAAATCTGATCCAGCTTGCAAGCGAAAGGAGTGGAGGCTTGGAAGACAGCCAGCTTTAGTTTCTGGGGGGGGGGGGGAATCTAGGTGCACAGCTGCTTAAATATAATAACACAAATTCACCACAAGCAAGTAGGAGAAACACTCTGATAATGAAGGTGGACAGGTAGGACTTCCGCCAGGAAGATAGTACAGCATTTTCATTCAGACCAATTGTGGAAAAACTTGTGCCTTCTTAAATGTGGTGTAAGATTAGCACACAACCAGGAAGAAGAGCTCAAATAGTGACCAATCCCCAGACAATTCCCATTCCTTCCGTATCAATGGCATAATCTCTCCTCCCCCTGCCACCAAACCCACCACCACTAACGGTTCTGCCCTGAGAAAGTAGCCTTTGCCTTGTCGTCGTCACAATTCTCTGCTGTACACTGGAAGGTCAGAGGGCTGGTAGCTCTGCCACAATTTGGGTCAGCTTGTGAACTTGTGGGGAGCAGTGCTGGCTGCATATATTTAAAGTCTAGGGGAACGAGAAGTGCTGAACCCAACACCAGAGTTATGGGAGTTCTCACATTCATTATTTTATTACTATTTTTTGTTTTGTTTCTATTTGCATTTATAGGCTGTTTTTCTGCCTGAAGGCCCCCGGTGTAGCATACCACTATTTTAAAGCACACTAGCAGCAAGTAAAATCAGCGAAAAAAGAAAAACACAACAACAACGCTTTCTCAACAAAGCAACAACATAAATCACTAAAAGCAAAGTAAACTCCACAAATTTAAAAAGTCTCAGAAAATGGAAAGGTTTCCACCTGGTAAGACCATAAGTCGTAGCCTGCTGGATCACACCAAAGGCCTCTCTGGTCCAGCATGCTGTTTCCCACAGCACCCAATCAGATACCTCCTGGGAAGCCCCCAAACAGAATCAAATTCATTCAACGTAGCTGAAGAAGTTTGTGCAGGGCACTTTAGTTTTGACTTGTTAGAGAAGGTGTAATGTAAAACTAAGAGCTCATATATGTGGAACAAGCACCCTGCAATCGTTTAGATCCCGTGGACATGACCTATCTCATGTCCGTGGTACTTTGCTTCTGTAAATGCTGCAGAGATACTGACTCCTTTGTCCGTCTAGAGAAGTGTTCTTAAACGTTAATGTACAGTTTTCTTCATTAGGGGCCTGACCCAGGGTTCTGGGTCTGGTTGAGCTTTTATATTGTATTTTATATTATGGTTTTATACTGTTGTTTTATACTTTGAATGGTTTTAATTTTTGTGAACTGCCCAGAGAGCTCCGGCTATTGGGCGGTATAGAAATGTAATAAATAAATAAATAAATAAATCGAAGGAGCCCTGGCTTATTTATGAGCAGCATGCTCGTAAATGCTGCTTGATCGCTCCGGCTGCAAGTGGGCGTGATTAAGCAACCGCACACCCATGGTTTGTGGTTGGGTTAGTGCTCGGACTTGTCAGGAGAGAGACAAGCAAGGCCTGGATTTGCACATCACGGTTGTTTAACTGCTCCCCCTTGCAGCGAGAGTGATCGAGCAACGTGTACGTGCAAAACAGGCTTATACCCGGTGGGCTAAATATCACTGAAAGAGAAAGGTTAGCAAGAAATAACAGAACCTGGTAGGGCAAACACAGCCTTGCAATTTTGTAGGACTCCGCTTGTGGGATCTATCCAGCCTCGTAGCCCTGCTGGCGTTAAGCACAATGGGAAAGACTATGCTGCCAGTCCCTGCCACGCTTCCTTCCACGCCTGCAGTAGCATCTTACGTTGGGAAAGAGGCTGAAACTCCCACCTTCCAGCTCAGGTTTAGCCATCATTAAAGCAACAGCTTTTACTTGAGAGGTCTGAGGCTGGTCCCTTGATAGCGCCAGAAGGGCTGCAAATAAACAATGGATGCATGTCACTGCACCTAGGGGAGGACAAAGTCTCAAAATAGCATCAATTGGTTAGAGCAGAGAACCGTCCGTCTGGCATTCTGAATATCAGGGGAAAGCACATCATTCTATTATTTAACACCTCAGTGGTTTTATTCATAAGCTGTCAAGGAGGAATGAGATTGGCTCCTTCGCCAGTGAAGCAAATGTGCTCTTCGATCATGATGAATCCTCCCTGTTGTCTCCTAAGGAAGCCCTTGAGAAGGACTCAGTAAAGAAGCTCCATTACCAAAGCCTAGAGCAAAGATGCAGAACCTCTGGCCTGGGGGTCAATTCCAGCCTGCCTGGGATCTCAACCCACCTCTCTGGGATACCCCAGGGGACCACACCCCCTCCCCCTGGCCACCAATCACTTTTGTGCAGGCCTCGCCCCATTTAAAATGCCTCTCTTAAGGCTTCGTTACTAGCAGGGAGAGCTTTCAGCTAAACTACGCTGGTATTTGATGTCACCTCTTTGCCTTTCCCAGCATTGGAATGTGGCTCCTGGAGCTTTTCCAAAACGGAATTCAGCCCGCAGCCTGAAAGAACTTCAACACCCCTGGCCTAGACGGAGAGAATGGGCAGGCATTTAGAGCTCTTCCAGATGGTTATGATCAATGCCATGCCAGCCACTGACATTTTTTCACAGCCACATAGAATATTGAAGAAGCAAAGCTCATGATGAGATTGAAAAATGTTGAGGAAGGGCAGGGTGGTCTGAAGGATGACCACAAGCTCTACATCTCCTGACAGCAGGCCAGTATATGGGTAGTTCCCACGTAATATCCATGGGACAAAGATCAGGTGGTGATGGAGGCGTATCTTGTAATGCTTCTTCTGAAAAAGGAAAATCTTTCCATCAGGGTCTGAAAACCCCAACTAACACTCATGGCCTTAGTTTGTGTAAGTACCATTCAAGTCACTGGTACAGTACCTGAAGGCCTAGAATCCTGAACACATTTACCTGGGAAAAAAGCCCCAAGAGGGTCTTACATTTTCTGGAGAAACAACCAGAGGATTGCACTGTAAGAAGATTTTGCAAACCATAACAAAAAAAATATTTTATTTTATTGCATTTATATCCCTCCTTTTTTCCTCCAAGGAACCCAAGGCGGTGTACATAATCCTCCTCCACTCCCTGTTATTCTCACAACAACAACCCTGTGAGGTAGGCTGGCTAAATAAAAAGTGTGTTTAATAAAGCGGAAATGTTATCTTTGTTAAATAACCTGAATATTACCTACAGAGGAATACAAAATGTTTAATTTTTATCAATTTATGAACATATTAAGAACTTAAGATCTATAATAGGCTAAAAAAAAAGTCTTTATGACAGTCATATGCGCGTTCTTACAATTTAGGAGATTGAGAATGAGCATTGCGCCTGTTCACTCTTGGCTTGCTTTTGTCTTGTGCCTTAAAATACAACTGGAATTTCTTAAAATACCGTTTCCTGTAACCTCTGATTAAAACAGTGGTTTAATCTTGGCGTACAAACCAGACTATCAAACCGTTTGTTCTCCTGGTTTGTAGTCTGAGATTATATCTCAGAAATGTTGACCTGTGATGTGAGAGAGAAGGGAAGAGGAAGCGTGTGGGCAAAATGCTCTTTCTGATTTGTTACATCTGAACTCGTCTATAACTAGTTGGCGATCTGGGGTATCACATTATAGCATGTCTACATTATTTTATATGTCAGTGTAGATCAGCTTTTAATGTTACTTTTCTTGCCTATAAAACAAACTTCTAATCATAAAAAAAAATCAAAAATATGCAAGGCACCATATGATCAGGGGATGTACTGGTTTTCTCCACCTTTGTGTGTGTGAAAGAGGGAGAACCATGTCTGGTCTGCTGCTGAAATGTCGGTTTTGTGGCCAGCAGCTTTCTCCTCACATGTGACTCTGGAGTCCTCTCTTAGTATCTCTGAGGGTGGCTGCAGGCCCTTCAGCACTTTGTCTGGAGTTTCTCATGTAGAACCGGGCGGGCCTGTCTTTTATAATGTTCTGTTTTTAAAGTGAAACATCTCTGGGGAAGGCAAGGGTCCTGAAAGTCCAAGGCCTGGAATTCTTCCCTTCTCTCTTTCCACTTTAAACAGGAAACATTTGCACTGAGCAATTCCAGGGGGAGAGCGTAGGTTCATTTCAAGGCAGATAATGCCTGTACATTGCCTACGTTGGTGATTTCCCCCATGGGCTTAAACGAGCGCGGCAGGAAAAAGAAATGTGCACGTCGTGTTTCACTCCACGCAAACAAATAATAAAAATAAAAATCTCAATGAGGCTGGAGTTCGGGTTAGATGCCAGCACACTCACTTGAAAGAAAACCCCCCCTATACAGACAAGACTGGGCTCTCAGGCAGCAGAGGGATAAAGTTCGGACTGCATTTTTAAAAGCGATAGATCAATCAACAACTTGGTTTTTCAGATTGAAGTTATTCTTTTGGCATTTAAATTATCTATCTATCTATCTAGCTATCTATCTATCTATCTATCTACAGAGAGAGAGAGAGAAGTGTAAAGTCCATGGGTGCTAGTAGTCTGAGGGTGGAACATACTGTTCCTTGACTTCCGCTATGTCAGCCCTCTAGAAGCTGTATGGAGGTTTTCTTTCAATGCAATAGAGTTTCGGCCCTCGCTTCCTCACACCTGTCGCCGTTGAACAACATTGGCTTCTTCCTCTCAGGCCTCAAGCCCATTTCCTTCCCCTTTCCCCCACATTTTAAAACCAGGCTTTTCCTAAGGCCTCTTTCCCCCCTCTGCCATCACCGCCTCAGAGCGTTTGCCAGCACCATCTCCACCGCCATCCCTGCCACCGATATGGCCACTTCGATCTCAACTTGCAAAGCCCAAGGCCTTCCCTCCATCCCGCTTTTCTGTTTTTCTCTCTGTGCACCTGCGCGGCCTGGAGCAACGTGCCCCAATTGCCTCAGGCTCCCGACCAGGGCACAGAAACACACTGTTTGCTATTAAAGCTCGAGCTTTGAACTTTCAAAATTTTCTGCATGTCTACACTGCTGAAGCTTCAGTTTAAAACAAAAATGACCAAAACCAGTCTAATAGATCTCAAGTAATAAGCCTTACAGTACCATATAAGATATGTTGAACGTCAAGAGCGATTCATTATGAAGGTAACTGGTAATTTTACTGGTTTCTAATGATACATCAGAGGTTACCTAGATTGCTTATTGCATCAAAAACGGGGGATGTGGAAGAGACAGAGCACCCACTAGTCTTATCAGGTGAATGAGAAAAGACCAGGCAGCAGGATTAACCATTCCTGTAGTTGCATATATGAAGCATAAAAATTGACCCTGTTTTTGATGGAATAGAGTAAGGGAGTATTATTTAAGCCTACTGAAGCTAGGAAGACTCCCAGAACGTATGGTTTGATCAAAATCTTGTTGAGGCCCTTGAGACCCAGAATGACCTACTTGTTTTTATTCCTCCTTGAGATTATAAATAAGGTATACTGTGCACTTGAGCTAATTTGAGGAGGAAGTGGATCTTTGCTGCCTGGAAGGTGCTGGATTGTTGCTGTTGTTACGAACGTGTTTTGTATGCGAAGGTGACATAACAGGAAGTTTTAGTTTTGGCTGGATTAGCACAGATAATGAAACATATTTCTTGTGGAATCCTTGAAAAAGAAGAAAACTCACCATCTGGGCAGTGGAAATAAGATTCTGGGGAGCTCATTCCATGACTGAGTTGAATTCCGGTCACACATACTACTGCCTAGGTTGAGGCCATGGTTCGCCCAGAAAAAAAATCAATTTAAAAACAAAACAAATATATATTTGCACGAATTCTGCACCAAGGTTATCCCCAGTCTGTGCTAGGCACATTTTAATCATATAGCCTTCAGTAGATTCTGTGTATTAAAAGAAAGGATATAAGTTAATAAATTAAGAATACGGCTTTGCATATTATTTCTGCTTATCATGGGGAGTGACAAAGAGCTGTGCAGGGCACTGAAATGTCACTCTCCCCTTCCCTGAGTGGGGGACACCCACACCCACACCCAGATTATTCACAGAATGCTAAATTCTGCATAGGAAAAGGTTGTGGAATCACGCCAACGGAATCCATTGTCTGGTTGATGGATGTGGCCAAGTTGCAGGGCTAGATTATGTGAGCAAAAATTCACAGAGGGAGAATTCCATCCCCTCCTCAATTTTTATTTTGAAATCACCTTTTTGTGCAGTGTTGTGAAGCTGGACATTGAGCTATTGCTTCTAGCAATACCTTGAGCAGCCACAGAATTTGAAACCAGGGCTACTCCAGTTGCTGTGGGGGCTGCAGAGCGGAAGGAAGGCACACTCTGCCATTGGCCAGGGGACCTAGAGCCACCCAGGAAAAAACATCAAGGCCTGGGAGAGACTGGCCCGGCCTCATCCATCAGCTCGCTTCTCCCTCTGTGCCAGAAGAGAAACTCCGCTTCAATTGTATGTTACCTTGGGACTGCAGAAGCAAGGAGAAAGAGCGCTCCAGCCCCATCCTTCAGCTACATGAAGGAGAACCACCCATTGCTATTCAAGCTAGAAGACAGCAAAGAAAGATCTGCCCGGCCTGAACTGGATATAAATGCCTGCTTATAGCTCACCAGTCTGGTCTTGAAAATCTGGTCTGGTTATCTGTGTGTTTCTGATCCCAATTCAAAGTGCTGGTTCTGACCTTTTTTAAAGCCCTAAACAGTTTGGGACCAAGTTACTTTAAGGACTACCTTCACCCATATCACCCATATCAGCCTTTAAGATCAGAAAGAGAGGCCCTTCTTGTTTGCCCATCTGTGAGAGAAATTAGGTGGGTGTCCACACGGGAGAGGGCTTTCGCAGCAGTGGCCGCACACCTGTGAAACAAACTCCCATCAGAGGTCCGCCATGCAACTTCCTTGCAGGCTTTTAAGAAGGCCTTAAAAACGTTTTCTTTTACTGTGGCCTTCCCATGAGGAGTACTGTTTTGCTGCTATTGCCGTTGTTGTCCTTGATGATTTTATTGTTATCTTTTATTGTTTTAACTGCTCTTTTATTGCTATTAATGTTTTAAACTGTTTTTATGTATTTTATTGTTGTAGGCTACCTTGTGAGAACGTCTGCCCTGAAAAGTGGCCAAGAAATGTTTTAAATAAATAAATGGTGTCAGGTTGTGGCCTGAATGATGCTCCTAAGGAGAACTTGATGCCGTTTTAAGCTGCTGGCCTAGGCTGGGTGTAACATGTAGTTCCCCCTCTAGTATCAAACTGAAAAATAGAAATCCTGGGCCCCACTGAAACCAGAGTAAGTGTGGGGAGAGATTTACGACCCTTCCCACCCCCCATGGAAGACCGATAAAGGATGAAACTGCAGAAGTGTAAACATAGTGTAATTCTGACCCAGCTCACCTTCACTTGACCTTACACAATGCCTAACTTGTTGCTACTTTCCCTAAAAACCAACTAAGCAAACACACATAGGCACACTGAGTGCATATGTGCCTTGGTGACCCCTTTCCAAACAAGCAAAACAATGCTGCATTTCTCTCTTTGCAGAAATGGCCACTTCTGAGGAGGTCCTAATGAATTTTTTTCCTCCTCTCTTTGTGTTTTTGTTGACTCCTGAACAGCTCAGAGTTCAGAAGCCTCGTTCATGCCTCCCCAGTGACCCATGTCTTGGAGAGTACGTCTGTTAGACCAACAGTGAGAAGCAGAAAAATAATGACCCTTGGGACTCATCCAACCACTCAAGAAAGCATATGGGGAACATTCCTCGTAACAGGAAATGATGAAGATGAGGTTTGCTTGACTCAGGCATGGAAAGAACTGGACACAGCCCAAAGCTAAAGAAGATTTAGCTATCCAGAAGAACAGGTGGAAAACCAACGGGTTCTTCCATATATATTGTTATATCCACCTGTCTGTCAGGATTGGAGAGCCAGACACAAGCTAGCAATTAAGCCAGGCAGGCAAGAAGTATTTTTTTTGTCTGAACAAGTTGCTGAGATTGTGGAACAAGCTACTTCGCTGGTGCAATGACCAAGGTACCTGGAACTGCTGGATTGAGGCTCCTGGTGTTCCACATCGTCCTGCCATAATGAAATATTGTGCCTCACATACTCAACAGAGATGTGCTGGCAGCAATTCCACAGGTGTAGCCCCTTCTTCCAGCACTGTGATGAAATAGGGAACATATGATACGATAGAACCATGAATGCCCATGTATTAAAAAGGGTGGAGACTGACTGAAATCTGGCCTCTAACTTGGAGATTATTCACATATGCACAGAAGTGATCCTCACCAATCCTGAAGCAACTTTTCCCATGGTGGTTGGATTTTATACTGTGCCTTGCAACACAGGAATCCTACAATGACAGAAGCAGAAAATGCTACACAGATAATTGCTAAATTATCGTTCCTCGTATGAAAGATTCTGGTGGGGTGGGCATTAAATAACATGGGGTGAAGCAAGAACAGGGTGAGAACGTCCTTTCTGGAGCGTGAGGCCTTCATCGTTAATGTTTAATGGAAGAGCCACAGGCATGATTCACCCAACATTTATTTTAATTATGTGAAGTCACTATGAAGGTGTGTGTGAATGAATGATCGGTTTTTTGAATGTTCCAGCAAGTTTTGTGATCTTATTTATTTATTTACCTACTTAATTTATATCCTACAGCTTCAACATAAATTTATGTTCCAGAGTAAGTAACAAAATAGTAAGAAACTAAAGTACAATACAGTGATGACGACGACAGCAATGCATATGAACTATCACAATAAACTAAAGCAGCAGCAGTCCAGTCAAACAAGCAGTAAAATCAAAATGACTCCAAATTAAAAATGCTAACTTTAAAAGTTCTTAAAAACCTGGGGACACAGGGATGTTCTTGCCTGACACCTAAATGGCAGTAACAGAGGCTCCAGGCAGGTTTCCCTGGGGTAGGTTTTCTTGACCATTGCTTTCTCAAACAACGTTTTAGAAACCTTAAAGGTACAATCCTACGCATGTTTAGACAAAACATTCTCAGCCAACATGGCTGGCTGGGCAATTCTGGGAATTGCAGGACTTTTTTCTGCCTAAAGCATGCATAGGATTGCATCAGCCAGTTTTTAAAAAAAGAATTTAATTAAACTGGTTAGCTAGGATCTTGATTCATGCTACAGCATTCACAATTAATGGTTGTTGTTTTTTTTAGCATATTCATTACCACGTTAAAATTGTCATTTGAACTGGACCACTTCCCGTGAATTTCAAGATCATCTAGTAAGAGCTTATAAAACTAAATCAAAGCCAAAGTGGCACAGGCACCAAAAACCATTTTCACTAATGTATTCGTACAAAAGGCCGGAAAAGTATGTGAGCCAGGCACAGCATACAGCTAGTTGAGCCCAGCAGAAAGAGCTTTGATCTTGGATCTGGGTGACCTTGGTTCAAGCCCTACCTGGGTCATGGAGTCACCGTGGAGCCTCAGCATCAATCTCTCCCCTCTTCAGTTCCCCATTTGTAAAACAGGAAATCTCAGGGGTTTGTGAGGGCAAACTCCGTGACAATTATAAAGCACTTTGCAAATTAAAAATGTTAAAGAAATGATAAATAGTAGTAGTTCAGTTATGCTCAACTTCCTCATCTTCTCTTTAGTAGAAAAAAAGAAGACAGGGACAGATGCAAGATTCAAAATGTCCTCCTGTGACTTTTCTGTATGTTCCTTTTACTGACAGAAATGTTATGTTTTTAACACACACACACACATTGTCACGCTTAACTCCACAGATACTTTGTTCAGAAAATCATCACGGCCATTATATTTGTGTGAAATGATTAGTCCTTGGTGTAATATAAACAGCCTCAGAACCATAGCAGGGCAATGGAAGTAGTACCTACCCAGGACCCACATAAATTTCAGTTAGGGTTGCTTGGTTAGCGTGCTTTACACTTGAAAGCTAGGGTTGTTAAATAATCCACCTCCATGGCCATTTCGGTGGGAATGATTTTTTACAACAAGCCAGTCTCTCCTCACTTTCTGTTGTACACAGAAGTCCAGCTTAACTCTGTGGCAAGCAGGCAAACTGTGGCAGAATACAGACCATACCGGCAGCCTCACAGAGGGGCGAGATGATGGTTTCTACCACACAGCTCTGAGGGTTGTCAGGGGCATTGTCATCCAATGCAGGTGTAGTGCTACGACTTTGCTGAGGAAGGACTTCCCTCAATTCAAACCACGTGTCTGCCATGTAAATGCTTGAGCACATTTCTCAATTGCTGGCTGATCGGAGGGAGAAGAGGGTAAAATCCCTCCCTGCAATGAGGGGAGATTAATTTGTTCCCTTCTGTTGATTCAGAGCATCCCATTCAGTTCAATGGGGGCTTACTCCCAAGTAAGTCAGGTGAGGGTTGCAGACTTACAGTATGATCTTATATCCATTCAGAAGTAAGTCCCATTGAGGTCAATAGGGCTTACTTCCAAGTGGGTGTGCCTAGGCTTGCAAACCTACACCTCAATGTTATGTCTACTCAGAAGTAAGTTTTAACTTTCCTGGGGGCTATGGGAAACTTAGGGTGACCATATGGAAAGGAGGACAGGGCTCCTGAATCTTTAACAGTTGCATAGAAAAGGGAATTTCAGCAGGTGTCATTTGTATATATGGGGAACCTGGGTGGAATCCGCACGTCGTACCGAGACCGCTTCTAAGTGACCCCAGTGCGACGTGAAAGTGATCGTGTAGCTTGCCTTTGGAAGAGCCAAAGAGCTGGCGTCCTTGCCGCTGCCCCCGCCGCCCCCCACAGACCTCCTCGCCGACCGGCGAGGAGAGCTCAGCTGAAGAAGGCGGGATGGAGAGCAGAAGAAGCTCTCCACCCCGCCTTCTTCCTCTGAGCTCTCCGTCCCAGCCGGCGAGAAGGTCTGTGGGTGGCGGCGGCAAGGACGCAGGCTCTTCGGCTCTTCCAAAGGCAAGTTACACGATCGCTTTCACGTCGCACTGGGGTCGCTTAGAAACGGTCTCGGTACCACGTGCGGATTCCCCCCTGGTGAAATTCCCCCTTCATCACCACAGTTAAAACTGCAGGAGCTATACTAGAGTGACCAGATTTAAAAGAGGGCAGGGCACCTGCAGCTTTAACTGGTGTGACGAAGAGGGAATTTCACCAGGTTCTCCTTATATACAAATGACACCTGCTGAAATTCCCTTTTCAATACAACTGTTAAAGCTACAGGAGCCCTGTCCTCCTTTTCATATGGTCACCCTAGAGAAACAGTACAGCACAAGTTAAGCGATCAAAACAAGACTCCCCACAAGCTCCTTTGCACACATTCCAGGGAAGGAGGGAGGAGCTCCTGTGATTCAAACCACATGTCTGTTATGTAAAGGAGCCCCTCCTAATCCCACAAAGCATCCGAAAGCAGAAAGCCCTGGTAAGGCTGCAGGGTTTTCGCTTAACGGAAAGACACCCTACACCTGGCCATAGTGGGAAAGACTGAGCAGATGACCTTTGTGCCTGCTCATTCATCTGTTGTCCAGGTACTAACTGCTGATGGATGACTTCAAGCCTCCTTTTTATGGTTCTGTGTCTTTAGGCAGGCTTTGGACTGGCCAGTCTGTGAAATGGAGAACACATTCAAACTAGTGAGCCAGGTTACGGAAAGTGTGTACATTCATTGCTGGACTTCTGCTAATCCATGCTAAGGGTTCCCCGCCCCGTCCCAGTGAGAGGCGGTCCTACTGACAGGTTGGTCCTGAACAAAAGGGACGTTAGCATGGGTAAACCTTGTCAGTAAGAAGAGAAGGTACCCCCCAGTGTGCGGCTATTGGCCACAGCTCATTAAAACCAATTTTACAATCCTAGAAGTCTCTAGGACAGACCCTCCCCTCCTCCAAATTTCACTGCTTTAATAATTTCAAAATAACATTTACAGAAGAGGGTCAGGCTTTCTTGCATTTAAAACTGCAGGAAGGTGACTTGAGGTGCTAAAAGAAAACCCAGCACTATTCTTTTTGCTACTGCGGATGTCTAAGGAAGATTGCTGCGCCTCTCGGTATAAAGCAGACATCTAGCAATGCCATCCAACCCTCAAGTACGCCACACACAGATTATTTATGGGCTGCTCTGGTAAAGGTGCTTTCTTCCCCTGTTCTTTATCAACAACGTGTGGCTAAAAATCAGACAATGTAAACGAACACAATCCCAGGCTTTCCGGCAACACATACCATGCAGTAGGAGCCGTTTTTAGTTGGAGGAGGGTGCTTGGAATTCCTACAGTGTCGGGTTTCCCGTTACCAGGCCTCACATCCCAGGTCCAGGCACGACTGCGGCTGAACAGGATTAACAAACCACTCTGCAACGTTATGTATCACACAGCTTTGTCTTCTCTAGGCTTTACAGATCCATAAAAAATAATGATCATTTGATGACCTAAGTTACTGGGTAGAAAACGAATACTGAAAAACAAAAGCCTTCACTTATGCTACTTGTATTTGCACAGAGCAGAAGTTCCTTCACTATTTGCTGGCACTGTAATACAAGCAAGGGCACCTTTTTTATTTTATTTTAACAAAGCTGGTAGATAGATTGGGCCAACCCCTATTCTCCTTGACACAACTGCACTCAGTTACAGTTCCGACCACAATAACCACTGTCATCCCCAATTCACTCTCAGAGTTAAAACGTGGGGTGATGGTGCACAGATTCAAAATATTTTGCATCCTTTTCCTATTCTGATCCACAGAAAGCAAATGAATGATGCTGTCAATACTGAGAAACGTCCATTGGTGCCTGATTAGACCTCCCTGAAGTGGGAAGCTGAACCTTCAGTGACAACTCTTCATATTAAAGGCTGTCAAATAAAATCAATCAGCTTGGCTGTTTTAACTAGTTGGACTGTTTGATTAGAATACTCAGTGCTAACAAACTTCAATATACTCCACTCCAGTAGGGTAACCAGATGCAAAGGAGAGAAGGGCTCCTGTCACTTTAATAGTTGTGTAGAAGAAAGAATTTCCTTCTCCTCCATCATCATCATCATCATCATCATCATCATCATCATCATCAATATTAGTTCAAGAGCCCTCTCCTCTGCTGCACCATTACCCTGTGCTCCAGGAAAGTTGCTCTCCAGTTTTGAAAATATTTTATGGACCTTCTGTTATGTATGTATGTACAAATATGCATTGGGCATAGCACTTTACAACTGGGTTACTGCTGGAACTAATGAGTTCTCCTGCCACTTTAGTGTACTCTGGCAATAGCCTGATGTTAAATCAAATGTTTCTTCGACTGGAAAATCAAGTAGTAGTATCCCAGGGGAACAAGCATTACAGAGGCTGCATAGACAGTCCTTAGATGTAATTGTAACCTACTTCTGTCCTGCCTTGGTGACATAGTTGTCTGAGGTGTCCTGTCTCAAAAAACAGCACGTACCACGCTCCTGGAGGTCCCTACTCACTGAAGGGGGATGTGAGATGGCTATTTCAAATGTGAAATGGAGGGAGAGAATGTAAGCAGAACAACTGGTATTCGCCACATACAGGTGAAGCTCAAAAATCATTGCTAGGTGAGTAGAATCTGATGCAAAGGACTCCCGGGTGGGTAAGAGATGGGTAATGCTGCAATCCGATGTACATTTCTTTGGAAATAAGTCCCAGTGACTTCTGAATAAATGTGCATTGAGGTGGACTGTAAATGCACCAAATAGCTTTCAAAACCCCAACTGTCCCATCCCCAAAGCTTTAAGCAGCACGAGTGACCCTGCCTAGAAAGCTGAAGACAGAGAGATCTTTTATTTAAGACTCACAAATCCTCTCTGGGCTCAAGGTGGGCCACATGGTGTATGGCATTCTGTTATGATCTACAGTGCAATAAAGAAGGGACTAAGATTTACATGAATGACACCAAAGATTTTGGACTAAGCCACAAGAGAAAGCAGCCATTCAAGACAACCTTCCTTAGCCTGCAAGCTCTTTATATTCAGATCATCTCAAGCAATGGCAGCTTCTCCTCCAGGAGAGTGCGTGGAATTAAAGAACCTATTGAGTAACATGCTGCTATTATGTGACCTTTTCAAAACTGAAAGGGGCTAAAGCAGATTGTAATGACTTGCTACTTAAATTAACAACATGTGTCATTCTGTATGTTGTGCATTATTCAACACAGCATAATACCTTGAGAGTCATTAACCTCTTGGCACCAACAGCTCCCGTCTCCATGCTAAGTAGTCACGCCTTTCTGTGTTGCAACCCCTTTGCCCTATTAAGAGAACCCAGGATTAGGATTTGGGGTCTCTCTCTCCCCCTCTCTCTCCGGCCTTTTGTTCCTTGGATCAGCACAGGCTGAGGTCTGTATGTAGACAAAAACACTCAGCCTTGTGGAAAGAGCGCTTGGCATCTCACTGAATTAAACTTTCAGATCAGTCTAGAGAGGGGGTTATTAGAGAAACCGTACACAATCCCTTTTGGCCACAGGGAAGCGATTTTTGCATTGTTGAACAGTGGGGACTCTTAGGCAGCCGACGGGAGCAGCACTTTTGTCACAGTAGCAGACGGAGGGGACTTTTCCATCCCAGTGCTGGCCTGGGGACACTGGTTGCTCACGAAGGATGGAATGAGGACCTGATGTTACGAGAGAGAAGCAACTCAGGATGACTTCTGCTTAGGTGAGAATCCAGCTGGGAATCTGAAGACCCTATGTTGGTGATACACTGGTCATCCCCAGCATCATGAGAGAGGCTTCACCAGGTTTTGTTTAATGGCGGAGGACCAGGAAAGACCCATGGAAGGGGTCCCCAGTACACTTGCAGTGGATGCCTTATCTGCAGAGTCAGAGGGAGATGTTGATGTGCTACCCAGCCACAGAGAGTGGCGATGCCAGAAGGCATTGGGCGAGCTGGCCACCTGATGGTGAAGTGTGTGTCTCAAGGCCCAACGGAACAAGGCTCCTTAGGAGTAAGGGGCTCCTGGGGAGTAAGGAGGCCTTGCAGCTGGGCCTGGGGAGGATTCTGGGGACCAGGCTATATCAACTCTCATTTTAAGTTTTGCTGGTTGCTGGAACTTCAGTTCAGTCCTAGTCAATGGTGTCTCCCACACTGACTTCTCTGGAGCCCTGCTAGACATTGCTTCTGGAATCATACCTATTCTTAGACTGCCCCACTGTGCTTGATCCCAGCTTCTCTCCAAGACCCTGCTTTACTGGATTCCCCTGACAACCATCTGGCATCATTATTTTCCTAGCCTTTGGCCAGCTCACAACTCAGTAGCACAACTTTGCCTTGACCACTGGTTAGGGGCCAGGCTAGGACAGTCACTAGCAGGAAACGGAGGCAAGGCCTGGAGCCCAGCTTTGGGCGTTATATTTATGAATATGAAATTGTAGCAGCAGGTAGCAGACAAGGACAACCAGTTGAGACGTGGATTCCATCGTTCATGGAGGGATCCACTAGGCCAGGGGGAAGACATGGTTGTTGAAAAACAGTTACTACAAAAGCTTCTTATCTGAAAGAAAGAGGAATCAAACACTACTGTACAATTCTCACCTCTGGGATGTTGAAGGGGAGGGAAAGGCAGAGGGAGGGGGGAAGGCAACAACATGAAGAAAACCAAAGTCTATCACATGGGTTCTCAACAAGGGGGGAATTCCCCCTGGGGGGGGATTTTAGGGTTCCAGGGGGGAATTGGGACCACTATTCAGCAAAGTATGATGTCCTGTAGATTATGTCTTCCTATACATGTTATTAAAAACGTCCCAGAAAAGTGTCATGCCGTCTGCAAAAGCCAGGCCTTTGCTCTCTTTTCCCTCCCTCCCTCACAATCCTAGATGTTTCAAACTTCCCATTTAAAGGGGCAATGCAAAGCATGGGAGCTGAGAATGTAAAAGAGGCCATGCTTTGCCTTGCCCCTTTAAATGGGACTAATATAGGAAAAAATAAAAGATTTTTAATGTTATATGAATATTATTTGGAATGCACCTCTTGAGTTAGACTATCTTGGGAAGGGGGGGGAATTATATTTTGAACAATGGTGAAAGGGGGGAATGGAGCAAAAAAGGCTGAGAACCACTGGTCTATCACATCTCTAGAGATCACTTGGCTGTCCTGGAATAACCCCATGGGCGAGGGACACAGGGATCAGGTTTGGATGACACGCTGCAGCCTTTTGTGGGCTATTTAACTCACAAACAAGCTGTGGTGCCCATGGGTGCCATGTTGCATATGTAACCTCTGTTCGGGGCTTGTCGCGTCATGTGACACCAGCAAGCGTGGTCATGTGAGGGTTAAACAACTCTTGCATAACCCTAAAACAGATCACCCTCGCCAGTTTTTATGACACAACAACCCTGGAGTGGGAGTTTCATACTCCGAATGGCAGCTGCATATACCCCGCACCCACTACAGCCTCCCTTATTTTATCCACAGTGGGATAAACACAGTGGGATTATCCACATTCCATATAATGTGAACAGCTCCAGGATCTGATTCTCATACAAGATGATCGCTAGGAAAACCAGTGAGTCCAAATGAAATGGGCTCACTTGCGTTGAAGGCACGGCCCAAGAAAAAGCTCCTAATCTAATAATTAAACATCTAAGTAGAAAAAGATATAGATAGAAGGATACACAGTGCTAGTATGAAGGGTACAGCTTGCGTACGATCAGACTGTCAACGAGACACCTGAATACAGAAAATAAGTCTAACAGGCCAAAATACAACGTGCTGGTAACTGCCAAGATTTAAAATAAATAATTCTGGTGCTCTGACCAAAAATATCCTTCTGTAAAGTGCAAAGCAAAAAAAGCAACACGGGCTTTAAGGAACAGGACTGAAGAAGAGCTCCTGCAATGTATGCAATAATTCTCCCTTCTGTAGGGTGACCATATGGAAAGGAGGACAGGGCTCCTGTATCTTTAACAGTTGCATAGAAAAGGGAATTTCAGCAGGTGTCATTTGTATGCATGTCGCGCCTGGTGAAATTTCCGCCATCACAACAGTTAAAGCTGCAGGAGCTATACTGCAGCTATACTGTGACCAGATTTAAAAGAGGGTAGGGCACCTGCAGCTTTCACTGTTGTGAAGAAGAGGA
This sequence comes from Elgaria multicarinata webbii, assembly GCF_023053635.1. Lineage (NCBI taxonomy): Eukaryota > Metazoa > Chordata > Lepidosauria > Squamata > Anguidae > Elgaria > Elgaria multicarinata. The sequence continues at coordinate 23,368,253 of NC_086172.1, forward strand.
AATTTCACCAGGTTCTCTATATATACAAATGACACCTGCTGACATTTCCTTTTCAGTACAACTGTTAAAGATACAGGAGCCCTGTCCTCCTTTTCATATGGTCACCCTACCTTCTGCCTATACATTCACTACACCACAAGTATCCAAAGCATTCTGTAACGTACACTGAAAGTCATATAAAAACCCCATTTTAATCAGTTCTCATTTTACACATGAAATGAATTCAAAGCACAATGAACTTTCAGCTCCATTGTAAAAAGGATTTTCAACAAATAATAGAGCCATTAGTGAGAGTCTCCTTAAGTAATACCAACTAGAGCAGAGTTTCTACCTATTGAAATATCAGATTATTATTAATACATAGGCAGATATTTAGAAACTGCATAAAATATTATAAGAGCAGGTTATTAGTGCTATTATAGCACTTTTATTTTTAAAAACGTCCAACTAAATTAAACCATTCTTTGCTGTTTTTCTCTTTGCTGTCAGTGCTCACCCTCCTCAACTATATTCTCTGATTAAAAGAAAATATGCTTCAATAAAATACAGAGCAGAAAGATTGTATTTCCCTCCACTTTAAAAAAGTCATAGATGTAGTAATTCAATCAAACTCACTGAAATGTTCGTTTTTATTTTTTATACCTAAAGCTTCAAAGGAAGTTCACAATTTTTTTAAAGCTTTGTACTGCTTTTATTTAGATGGTATTTTAATTCATGCACTTGCCTAATGTGCCGCTGTGTCTTTACGACAAGAAACAAAAGTAATCCTGTTTCTATTTCTGCTAGTTTTGAGTCATTCCTAGCTGTAGGCACACATATGTGTAGTATATATGAAGATGTTTTGGAAAGACACAGCAGTCTCAGCTTTATTCGGTGGAGAACCATTTCAGTGGGGCTTCCCAAAACATCCTCGTAGTTTTCCAAACAGGTCCGTATCCTTTCACCAGTCTAATAACCAACTTGCCCCATTCTTCAAGAGGAACTCAATGAAAGCCAGACCACTATTGCTGCAAGCGTGTGATGGAAGTGACCACTATTGTTGACACCTTTTGTTTGGCTATCTGAACTGAGATTCTTACCAAGAGCTTCTACTGTCAGACCAGAATGCTTTCATAGCCATAGCAACTGAAGAGCAGATTTCTATTCCCCCCCCCTCTTTCTAATCAGACAAAGTTCAGATGGTAGATTTGAGGGAGGAGGGGGAGCCCATTTACCATTGATAATTCACTGATATTTACAAGGCTTATTTGTTAAGGTAAACTGATTGCATTAATTAGCAATGGTATACCAGTGTAAATAACGACAATCAAGAGGCATTAACAGCACCAACGGTAGGATGCCCAAGAATCCTCTCTTACAGAGCACACTCCTCTCTTTGAAGGGTCCAATTTCAGTTCAAAGATAATGAACCCTAAGAAAGGTTGTCGATTAACAGTTAGCATCTGGACAGCAGGCTGAACAAGCTGGCGCACAGGTGAACGGGTCACAGCCTTCCACACTATGGAGAGATGTACTGTGTTTCTAGGTAAATTATTATTATTCCTAATTTTGAATCTGTATGTATAATTAGCACATGCACATTTGTGTGCACCTTTGTCTCTTTTGCAGTAAGGCATTTCCTATTTTGGGGTAATTTGTAATTGGACACTGTGGCGTCACCAGCTTCTGTGACGTCTATTTTTAAACTTCTCTTTTGCCGCCATCCCCTATTCTTAATCCTCTAAAAGAATGAGGGAATACTAAACCTTTGTGTGTGAGTGCACGTGTGGGTTGTCCACCTGAAGTAACACTTATGACTGAGCAGACGGGGTTGTTAAATAAAATAAGAATAAAGTTTATTCATCTAGGAAAAGATTTTAAAAGACACTTTAAGTTTGTTCAACGTTATCCACATACATCTACCTCCCTCACCTCCCATGAATACTATCTCCTATAACCCCCCTTTCCTAATACTATCCTGAAACAAAGCCTCGACTAAACCCCCCTCCCTAACACTGACTACTTCTCTCTGCCTAACTGTCTCTCAGTCCCCCCTTACTCTCTCTTTCTCTCTCCATTCAAATCAACCAGCCAATTCAAATCAACCACCCTTCACACGGCTCACCATTCTAACTCCCCCCTCCCACTTACTTACCATTTCCTGAAAATAAAAGAATTGGCCACAGCAAATCCAACCCGAACCAAACACTTAAATATACCAATGTAAACAATAACACAAAATATCATCTTGTCACAGCCACCATACATTTATCTTCTCTTTGGTCGTCCATACACAAGTCTGCACTAACCAGAGAGATTTCCTGCTTTCCTAGATCCTGAGAAATCAGAACGCTCCAGCGTTGCGCTCTGGTTTGCAGGGAAATGCAATCTCTTTGGTCTTTACAGATGACGTCACAGGTGGCACAAGCACACCTGGATCCTTGTACGTACGTGAAACCGTGTGGACAGAGCCCTGAACCCATCTTAATTCCTCAGTTAAGTCCCAAATGCTCCTACCATTTATTAAATATTGCATATTTCAAACATGTCCACAATATTAAAACCATGCTAACTTGAATTAAAATTAAAAAATTACCAAATGAAAGCTATAATGTCCATGTCAACTGTAATGTGGTTCCTAAAGCATATTGACTATTTTATGGTGGTATCTGCTATAAATAAAGGCCGGGATCCAGTCCCCCATGCAAGTGGGAAATGCTTCTACACGCACAAGAGGAGGACAGAATATTTCCTTATACCGCCAGGCCTCTCACAACTCATAGGGTGTCACTCTACAGACCCTCCTGACCTTGGGAGGACTTTTAGGGGGTGGGAGGCAGAGGGAATTGCAAGTGGAAACTAATTTGCTCTGTGTACACATACACATGTACAAACAGAGACAGGAATACACACTTGATATATGAGTGTGCAAACAGCATGGCATATTCATAGATGGGAAAATGAGTATGGCTGGCTGATTTGTCAATGTATTTAAAATGTTTGCACTGGTACCATGGAGAGACTTTTTATTCTTCCCGAGGAAGTGTTAATGTATACATAATGTCAAATGCCAAGCCCATTAGATCCCAGTCCACTCAGTTCAGCAAGGTAATATTGCAATTCGAAGTGGTTTTATTCCATGCACAGTGTAGCCACAAAAATTACAAAGTAAAAAAAGAACATAAATAAATATGTTACCCAGAAACAACAACTGCTGCTACAGCTAATTTTTTATTTAACACCAGTGGTGTGGTGTGTATTTGTATTACGAAACATAGATCAGCATTCAGTAGTCCTGGCTAAGACCACAGTTCCACGAATTTTGGGAACAGTTCCAAGTTTTTTCTCATACTTGAATAATGCCAGCAAATGACATAATTACATGTATGATTCCCACATTTCTCATCTTCCTTCTCAACTGGCAGATATAAACAATCTTAACAGTGGAATCCTACATGTGTCTACTCAGAAGTAAAAATTATTGCATTCAATTAATCTTATTCCAAGGTAGGAGGGCATAGGATTGCAGTCTAAAACACTTGTGCTTCATGTCGTTGAACCCTGTTTAATTCTACTTCTGATTAAGAAAATGGATTTTTTTTCATTCTTTATGTAGAAACTTTTGGTGATTATATATATAACACTATATTATATAAATTAACAGTCACACTAATGAAAAAGTTAAAACATGAACCAAATCCACAACACAATCCTCTAGTCCTCATTTTTGTTTTTAATCAGCTTTTCTGTACTGTCTTTTGTCCCTCATTAAAATCTTAATATGCATTGTGTTAATGCTTGATATTACACAGGGTAGGGATGTACAAGAATTTCATTCCTGTTCACAAAGCATGCAAACATATCTTGTTTGCAACCCCAAAGCAAGCACCAACTTCCTGAATTTGTGTTCATGTTTGAAAATGCACACTTGCATTCGAGTTTGGGGGGGGGGGGGAGACGCTCACGTTCAAGAATGGAGATGAGGTGAAATGAGCTTCAAGGAAGAATTTGGAGAATCTCAACAAGCTCAAAAATTGCATATTTGTCCATCCCTAGTGTAGGGTTGGAAACACAGTAGAATATGACATTTAGACCCAAGCTTACTACTGAACTGTGTTTTCTTATTTATTTTTTTATGTCTTGAGAAAACCTTTTATTCCACATTGTAAAATCCTTAATAAAAAAGTTTTTAATAAAATAAAGAGCAAACCGCCTCAATGTATCTGGAGGAGAGATGGCAGATAGCAAATACTGAATCTTCGAATTGCCTCTCACATGGCCAAAGGGGAAAGGTTACTGCTTGATAGATACAAAATTTTCATTTCTATGAGAAACATATTATTTAAAATTGGTTAATGGTTACTAATTGGATGAGGCATGCATGGTGTCCTGTTACCATTTAAACATCTCAAAAAGACTAGCAGGCTTGTACTGATTCTTCTTCCCACTTACAGATGACAAATTCAAAATTAGGCAATATTGGGTGGTATCCAATTAACACCTCCTGCTGAAGGAACAGCTTCCATCAGCAGGACAGGGAGGGGGCGGTTCCCCATTTCCTACCGCACCCACATGCCTTCAAAATGTATTCTGGAGGATTGGGGGACTCTCTGGAGCAGATTTGGAGGCGCACAGGGTAAGAGATGAGGAGAAAGACCCCATCAGCTCATACATCCTGGATTTCACCCATAATTTGCTTAGCAAACAGCATTACTTTCCCAGATGTCCTTATGATATTTTGCTGCTTTGGTTAGGAAAGACAGCTACTGTACTGGTAGTGGCTTTTATAAATAGAGGATTGAACTATAAAATCTTCAAGCTGAAAAAAATACCATTATCTAAAGTTGATTGGTTAACCAGGAGTATAAAAAAATGTGTTGCAGTTTTAGACAATAAATAAACACCCTCACAATGTGTTGGGTGCTAATGATAAAATGGACCTTATCGTGGTATATTGACGGAGCACAGCTTGCTTGCTTACAGGAGAGTAATGGTGTGGGTGCTGAATTGTATGGTTAGCAGCTTGAGTAAAGTGATGCTCACGTAGTTCAAACTGCTTTTAAACAGACCAGGAAAGAACCATCAGTGCTGCAGAATGTGTATTCCCTGGCATGCTTAAAATCAACCCGCCCACATGGGTGGCAGTCCACACAAGCTGCAAAGTGTGCTACTTGCCATTTAGAAGAAGGCTCTTAGCCCAGCAGTACAGCACCATCTTTGCAGTCAAACGGGTCCAGGTTCAATCTCTGTCATTTCCAGGTAGGGCTGGAAAAGAATCCTGTCTAAAAACTGTTGCCAGTCAGTGTCGACTATACTGACCTAAAAAGACCAATGGTTTGACTCAATGTTGGTATGTCTCCCTGACTGCATTGCAACCAGCTGCCAATGTGACTTTGCGGAGGAGGAGCAAAGTGCATTCCCCCGAAACAGAGGTTTGCTGTACTACAGTATATTCTGAGTATATTCTACGTGCTTTGCTTTATATTGATTTTAACGCTGTTGCTGTTGGATTGCGTACCTGCAACTTCCATGTTCTTTTATCCAGTGTACTCTTCTTCCTGCTACCTCCAGATGCGCTAGAGAGCTAAACAATGCCAGGGTGTTCCTGCCTGTCACATTCTGAAAGTGAGTTTTAAAATATCACAATAAATTGTGCCACGCTACAGCAGAAATGGGAATTATAATTGGAATAGCAGAATCGCCTAAAAGATAAACAAGAGGAAAAGAAGTATTCCCAACATTCCTCCTACGAATAGATCTGGGTTTATCTGGAGCCTTTGAAAGTGGATTCTGGCACATGGAAAACTCCTTAATATTTTACAAGGACAGAATGAGCTCTGCTCACAAATAATAGTCGCAGGATTTCTGTCTGTACACAAGGCAGCGTCATAGTTGGCCTTTCTTCAAAATGGTGTAACTTTCACTGCCCTAATACTGATTTCCAGATGTCTTGAGAGCAGACAATACAAGAGAAGTGAGTGCGTATTATAGACACCTCAACTCTCACTGATGCACTTAGCAACCAGTGCAGTCAAGCCGTGATCGGCAATTCCAGGATGCTGACGAAGAAGCCTGTATATAAATGTCAGGTGATCTTATTTGGATACTTGGTGTTTTCAAATATTTTGTTAAGCGACAGGAATAATGAAAAGCTGGAAGTCGCACATCCATGATCAGTGCAGTTCTTTCTTTTCATTAGGTCTTAGATAGTATCCACATCAAAGTACGCAACATACCTTTTTCGTGTTTGTTTCTCTGCTTGAAAAAGAAAATTTAAAAAATGAAAACTGATAACTAAAATGTCAAACGCTGTCATATAATACAGTTGCTGCTGACACCTTGATCCAAGTAAAAGTAATTTGCACGGAGTTTCAACTGTGAAAACCCACCGAGATTGCTTGTGCTTGCCAAATTTTGTTGCTATCTATTGTAAATTGCTCAACGGAACACTTTGTTTCACCAAGAAAGCAAAGGTTCTAAATAAAAAGCAAGGCATTTCAATTTAATAGCTCACAATACACCCCTAATTCTGGGTGCTCCTCCAAGCCCCCTATATCAGAAGCTACTCTGAATTAATGCACACTTGCTTTTGCTTCCTGGGCTTATTCGATGATGCTGTGCCACCAATTTCTAGAATACGGCCTTAAAAATAGCTGAATGTGCTGTCCTCCTTTCTCCATACGAAATTAACTTCCAAGCGGAACAAAACTGGTAGGTAACTCACTTTCCTCCAAAGGTAGCACCCTCCTTCCTCTCACTTCCTACGGCTGTTATGTCGTGATGAGCAAGTTCTGCTGCTTTTTCAGCTGTTGCAAAAGTACCGGATATCAATTACTTTGTGCAAGGAGGATGCTGACCTGGGTAACAGCTCTCCATTCTCACCTCTGTTATCAACGGCTCCACCATTTAAAATTCATGCCTCCTGGACTCCTCTTGAATCAGAGCTTCATGACTTCCCGTTCCCTTTTATTATTACATGGTTCAGAGGGTATTAACTCTTTTAAAACTAACGTTTACCCAAGCGTCTCACAGGATTGCACGTATTTCAGTCTTCGGGGGCAAAATAAGGAGTGAAAAGCTAGTAATGCAAGACCCACGTTACTATGAAGATGAAAGTTAGCAGCAGGAAAGCATTTTGTTAAATGCACGTGCATAACTGGGTAATGTTGCACGTTAATTCTGCTATAGTTTACACTTATATTTTCAATGTAAAATCAAGACCACATTGCTTGTGTCATTAGAAGATTTTTATTAATTTTTATTAATTTGCTTGTGTCATTAGAAGATTTTTATTAATTTTCACTTTTTGTAAGGAAAAGGCTAAAAGGTCAACGTAATATAAAACAGTACACAACACCGCTACATGGATGATCAGAAACGTATCATAACACAGCACTTTGATTCTGGTTTGTCTCACCCATTTCTTTGAATTTGTGAGGAAAACCAGGGTCCTAATAACTTTTGAATCATGGAAGTATTTGCAAAACAGAACACGATCTCTCTCATCAAACTCATTTGGGCGGGGTTTTTTACCATGGGTTTCAACTTTTCAATTTTGGATGTGTCTGATTTTTTTGCTGCCCTTTCTTACTTTGAGCATGGTTTACCCAATGCATTAGGACATTGTCTAAGTACTCACCCACTCCAACTCAAAAACATTACCAATATAAAGTGTTATTTGGCATGAGAATTTCAATTTTCCTTCACATCACACAAATTAAGTGTCTAAGGGGGCAATCCTATGCATATTTAGAAAGGAAAAAGTGCTGCAACTCCCAGCATTCCCCAGGACTTTTTCCTGTCTACATATGCATCAAATTGCAACCTGAATCAGGGGTGACCAACTCCTTAAGTCCTGGGTGGGGTGGAGGCTGCATATTTAATACTCTCATCTCAAGGGTGAGGACATTTGTGTGCTCCATTGTGTCCAGTAGAGCACGAGTGAAGTGCCCATGTCTCACCATCAGTGGTACTCCTAGGTAAGTTTAGACCATGGACTTAATCATCTTGTGTGTGTGTGTGGGGGGGGGTTAGATGGCCATGTGCATTATTTCAGTTGTGAAGTATACAATTGGCATTTTTCTTTTCCCTTAAACCCACCCCCACATCCTGTACTTCACAACTTGTTCTATATTCCCGATACATTAAGAGCAAAAGGAAAGGAAAGGGGGAGAACCTGTTTGCCAAAAAGAAGTATTCTGAGCATGTGCAGTTTTGCCTTTTAAACTCACGTAAATCATAGCACTTTGATAACTACGTCCAAACAATGCAGATGGCTTCTACCCTCATTCTAAACAGTTTAACTTGGTTTGTTGTAGGTAAGGGACAATGTATAGGAAAAGTAAAATTAATAAAACGAGCCACTGTAAATTTGCCCATTTTGGCTGCCCTCTAACTCTAAAATGCTTAAAGCTAAGAACAAAGGATGCCTCAGCAGTCCTGGTGACCCCAGCACGCCCAGGCTGACCCAGGGATTGTAGCTGGACCTGTTTGCCACTGCCCCCATCACTTGCCGCTCTCTGGGTGGTCATTTGGACTTTGGCCCTAAGACCCAGCCCCTAGGTGCACCACAAATAAATATAACCAGACCCTGACACTGACTTCATTTTAAAATTAGAAGTGCCTCTCTCTCACACATGCATATCACCTCTCTCTCTCTCTCTCTCTCTCTCACACCCCCCCTGCTTTCTCCTGCTGTCTACCTGCCCTTTCATTCACACACCTGCCTTGCTTCATACCTCTCTCTATTCTGGCAAGCATTAGGGTTTCACCCTTGAAAGTGGCCTAAAAATAATTTTAAATAAAGTAAAATAAAACACGAAATGGGGGAAGCCCTATGTTTGCAGCTCCTTCTTCATGATCCATGTATAGGCAAAGACTGTCTCTCGCTACCGTCTTGTCCCCAACGACCTCAGCTGATATCCATGGATCTCTCTTACCGCATCATGTTTTCAACAAGAGTGGGAGAGCATCTTCACTCCACCCGTCATACAATCAGCACATCCCACATAGTGGCTTCGGGTGGTGAATGTAGGGCTTATCCTTTTGACAACCCTAGAAATATGGTTAGGCTAAGTGTACATGTGGCCGAAGGTCAGGAAGCCTCATAGTAAGTGGAGATTTGAACACAGGCCTCTCATCACTACACCTCAGTGGCTCTAGACAGCTATTTCTTTCACCCTAGCTCCAACGTTACACTTTCTCTTCCAGACATTCAGCCCACTGAGCTTCTCAATCTGCCAGTCTCCTGGGCGATTTCAGTACCTGAGTTAACAATGCCAGGTTGCATTTTGCGGGACGGCTTGGCATTCTGTGGGTTTTGTGGTTTGTTTGTTTTAATTTGTATCCAATTATCTTTATTTCCAGATATTCTTCATCTTGAGCAAAACCATTGTCTATTCAAATTTTTCTTTCTTGTTTTCTCTGCCATTAATATTTTATTTCCCCAAAATATATAGTATTTCTACTTTGCTCTGAGTGAGAGGGCATTTTGTCAACATATACAAATCCTTCTGCCCAAGAGTTATGTGTGTGTGTACCACTAAAGGAACATTTTTTAAAAAGTATTCCTTTTTCTATTTACTCAGCTGTTTTGTTTCAAAAAAAACTAATTGACTTTTAAACCATTCCATTTATATCAACTGGTCCTTTCTAGTGGGGAGAGCTGAGAGCCTTCAGAGAGCAAACGACAAAATCTAATCCTCTCTGCTCGTTTCTGATCTTAGTCTACATCTTGAGAGTATTCTTCTGGGACAACTGGTTTTTAAAGCTTTCAGGGTGTGTTGTTTTTTTTAATTTGGTTTTAAAGAAACGTCCTCATTGATACAAGGGTGTGCTTTTCCCCCCTCTGCTGAAATTTCTTTAGTTACTCCCTTGGAGATTACAGATCTGGTTGGACAGCTGTGCTTCGTGACTTGATGCTTTGACCTCGTGACCTCCTTGACTTCCTTAAAAAGAATGCCTTTCAGTATAAAAGACCTAATCTGGCCTTCAGAAAAAGCAACCTGTTAATTACAGGCTTTGTTCTACTTTACTTTAGGGAAGCACAAATTATTCCTCTTCGTTATCAAAGTCAATCTTTGTATTTCTATGTTTGGTCAAATTTTCACTTCTCTTTAAAGGAGAAAGTCTTGTGCATTCAGATGCAAATACATCTGGTAACATATATAACAAGCCAGGTTAGTCCGTTGCAGCAAAAACAATAAAGAGACTTGTGGCACCTTAAAGACTAACAAATTTGTTTTTGTGGACAATGCCCACTTCATCAGGTGCATGAAGTGTTAACCTCAAATTGGCAGATTTTTATACACATGCTGTGGGGTGGGGGAAGTAAAACCTGTGGTCAGAGGGAACTGAAATGCAAAAAAACACAGGCAGTGATGATTAGCTTAAATGGTTGCCATTCACAAATTGTTGTGTGATAACACAGACCTCATTGCAATGGTGAGGCGGCAACGACATCCTATTCAAATCACAAGAAGTAAGAGTTGAATCTCTGCTGGTCTATGACCGTAATAAGTTTTGATTGATTGATTGTCTTTGAAATTCCTTTGTTCAAGAATGGCCACCTTAAGGTCATTGGCAGAGTGTACTGAGAGGTTGAAATGTATGTGAAAGTTGCCATTTTTGACCTCAGGTTTATGTTCATTTATTCTTTCGGGTAGAGACTGACCTGTTCATCCTACGTAGAATGCAGTAGGGCATTGCTGGCAAATGATATCACATTGGAAGAGGAGGTATATGTACCCCTGATGCTGAGGATGGTGCAGAGGTAGATATGGTGCAGAGTAGATATGGAGACAGAGACAGAGTTGGATGGGAGCAAGTACAGGCCTGCCACCTATGAAAGGGAAATATCATTGTCCACAATGGGTCTTCCAGGTCTGTCCTATAGTAAATTACTCAGGGATCCAGGGATAATCTACTGCAGGACAAACCCAGAAGAGAAAACGACAGAACACCACTTCTTGCGATCTATAGTTCCCAGCTAAGATCACTCAAACGTGTCACCAGTGATCTAGCACCCAAGCCCTTCTTACAGGCCCTCATGGCTACGATTCAAACTTCTCAAAACTAAGTATTCATTCATGCAATTAACGTTACATCAGGTTTGGCCGGGAAGTGCATAAGATGGTTCATGTGATGATGAGGACTGCGTAGGTGAAGAAGCAGAGGGGGTCTTGGGCTTCCTACCGGGTGTCAGGGCTACTCGTTTTCCTGTCAACCTAGTGGTCAAGCACTTTCTCTAAATGCTTGGCCCGAATTGCACCATTCCAGAGTGCACAGAGTTGCAGGCAGAGCTCAGCGTGGAAAGCCTTCCCTCTTCACTGCAATCAGAGTAAATGGGACAGGGCCATTTCTAGGCAGAGCAATCGTCTGTGCTCAAGTGAATGAGAAATCCCTTGCAAGCATCAGAGCTCCTCTGATCAAAAGCAGTTTTGGGTTTGGAAGTGACTGCATTCCACTCTTTGGAAATGAATTCTGAGGACTAGGATACAAAATAAGGTCAGGGCCTCATTGTCTTAAAACAAAATCACTTGAAATAACTCCTACTTGATTTTTCTCTCCCCTCAGACTTTCCCCATTCTTTACAATTTTAGCAAAATGCAACACATTGATCCTCCACTATATCACGTATTTCTTGAACTCATTGCACCGCACAGCACTTGTTGCAAGCTTTATTCCCCTTCTGCTGGTGGGCTGTTATCTTTTCCATGCCTTTCACAAGGATGCTGGGTGGCTGGGTTTTGTAATTACGATGGCTCTCTTATCGAAGGCATTTCTTCCTACAAGAAGCAACTTCTCTTGAACTGACATGTTACACTCTCCGTTTAAAGGGTTATTCACACTTAATCTGTCATTGCCCTGACTGTATAAGATATCAAAGATAAGGTGGCAATCAGGGGATAAAGAGTTTCCTTAAGAGTAATTCATAAATAAGTACTTTAATTTATATGAAGAATTCAATGTAATTAATCTTAATTGAGAAACTGCGCTTGCATCTGTTTTTGGTGAAACTAGCTTGATCGATAACTGGCAAATAGAGGGAGAAAACGTGGAGGCAGTGACAGACTTTGTATTTCTGGGCGCAAAGATTACTGCAGACGCTGACTGCAGCCAGGAAATCAGAAGACGTTTACTTCTTGGGAGGAGAGCAATGACAAATCTTGATAAAATAGTTAAGAGCAGAGACACCACACTGACAACAAAGGTCCGCATAGTTAAAGCAATGGTATTCCCCGTAGTAACCTATGGCTGCGAGAGCTAGACCATAAGGAAGGCTGAGCGAAGGAAGATAGATGCTTTTGAACTGTGGTGTTGGAGGAAAATTCTGAGAGTGCCTTGGACTGCAAGAAGATCAAACCAGTCCATACTCCAGGAAATAAAGCCAGACTGCTCACTTGAGGGAATGATATTAAAGGCAAAACTGAAGGACTTTGGCCACATAATGAGAAGACAGGACACCCTGGAGAAGAGGCTGATGCTAGGGAAAGTGGAAGGCAAAAGGAAGAGGGGCCAACCAAGGGCAAGATGGATGGATGATATTCTGGAGGTGACAGACTTGACCTTGGGGGAGCTAGGGGTGGCGACGGCCGACAGAAAGCTCTGGCGTGGGCTGGTCCATGAAGTCACGAAGAATCGGAAACGACTGAATGAATAAACAATAACAGGGGGAAAAGGCGAAAGCTGTTTCATTTGGACATTTCTCAAGGCAAAGACTGGAAATCATACATTTCTAGGATGTCCTGGGATGGAAAGCACTTGGTCCAGGTTGGTCATGCTCAACTTTTTGTTCACACTTACATTTTCCTGGGGAAATACAAAACCTGGGATTTGTCTGAGAACTGATAGCAGAAATCACTTACGTAGCGAAGCCACATGATGGTCCCAGCCCCACGTTTTTAGGTTTACCCCTGAGCAGGAAGGCATCTCAGAAGCTGCAAAGTTAAACTGGAAGTTGTGCCCGCCTTTGCCAGCTGCAACCCCACAGTTGCTCCCCCAACGCCCCTTTGCCTCCTCTTAAGCCAGTATGTAGCCAAACTGACCAAGCAGTCTGACATTGTTTGGGTCCTTAAAAGTGACAACTAACTCCAAGAAATCACTCTATTGGAGGATGGAGTCTTTGGGCAGAGATAGGCAGGTTGAGACTATTTCTCCACACCATGCTGGTTGGAATGTACATTAGCTCGGGCCCCATGAGTGAAACTCTGCTTGTGAGATGATTCTGCTGCCTTCACCCATATCAGCCTGCTCGGACTTTAAGATCAGAGAGGTCCTTCTCATTTGCCCACCTGTGAGAGCAATTAGGTGGGTGATCCCACACGAGAGGGCCTTCTCTGTAGTGGCCCCACACCTTTGGAACAAACTCCCATCGGAGGTCTGCCGAGCTCCATCCTTGCAGGCTTGAAAACAGATCATGGCCTTCTTGTGATATGATGACTGTTGATACTGCTATTGCCACTGTTGTCACTACTGGTTTTATTGCTGGCTTTTATTGCTATTTTACTGTGTTTATGTTTTTACTGCTTTTAATATTTTAAACGTGTTTATGCATTTTATTTTTGTAAGCCGCCTGAAAGGCAGCCAAGAAATGTTTAAATAATAATAATAAATGTAATAATAACTATGGCAACAGGAAAAGGTTACAATTATTCCGTTAGTCACATCGGTCACTGGCATCACATCAAAAAACTATACAGAAAACCTTCAGAAACCGGGCCTACCAAAATACATCCACACCAACATCCAGAAAGCAGCCATACTTAAAACATGCTCAATTGTCAGAAAATTCCCAATGCCTGTCATGTCCGTCTAGAAAAACCGCCACGTGTGAGAAAGAGATGATGATGATGATGATGATGATGATAATAATAATGGGAATGATTTTGGATGATTCCTCCTTTTCCCTGGAGCCCCCTGAAAATCTGTTCTGGAGAGTTGGGGGGAACTCCACCCCCCCAGAGCAGCACTGGCGCTGGTGAGGGGCAGCCTGCAGGAGAAATCAGCCAAAATGGGTCTTGCTTCCTTTCCTCCAGTGAGAGCTTCAGGACTGCAGTCCCTTCTGCAAATGAAAGAATCCCTTCCATTTGTGGAGAGGCAACTCAGGATCCAACCCATTTTATTTAAAATTGGGTGTTTTCCAGTTTCTAATCAGTATTAGCTGAATAGATTATACTAAAGATGTGTTCAGGTTATACTAAAGATATTCTCAGAATTGTGTAGAACTACGCCTTGAGGCTGAGGTGGGGATTAAGATGAGCTCACAGCTCCAAATCCAGGATATCTAAGTACTGGATACGTACAAGCGCAGTATATTTAAGACACTTGCTCAAGAAGTACTAAATCTTTTTGTGACCAATTAATACCATGGCTTTTTCCATCTGGGTCCAAAACAGCTCTCGCTTGTTCTCACGCCCCATAGCTTATTTTGTGCCTTAGCAACTCTGGCCTAATTCTGGCACCAGATCCTGAAGCGCCTTTCCCCTTGGTCACTTCCTTTCCATCTTAGGCCTAGCTCTTAAAAGCAGCAGATGAGGGGCTGGAACCTATTTGGAGATTATAGCACTTCAGGTTGCAGCTCACAAAATTAAGGCGAGTCACGTGCCAGCACCAGAAGCCTGTTAGCCACAGGTGACCAAGGGTATGCAGGCCATTGTGTAGGATCCCATGCAAGTGAATGTGAGGTAGCAGAAATGCTATGGGACTGCTGTGGGAGGGGGAGCGTTCTCTGTTTCTCTTATGTCAATCCCCATCAGGCTAGTCATTTGGGGGCGGGCGGCAGACCAGTAACTTTTTAGTTACTAGAGCTCCCTTTCCCAACTTGGTGCCTTCCAGATGTTCTGGACTACAACTCCCAGCATTCCTGACTAGTGGCCAGGCTGGCTGGATCTGTTGGGAGTTGAAGTCCAACACATCTGGAGGGCACCAGGCTGAGAACGGCAGCTCTAAAATAAAGCCCTCTCTCCGAAAGCCAAGTCTGTAGGCAGCCACATTCCTCACGCCAGGTCAGACCTGGCTGTTGCAGAACACGCCTTTGCCATATCTCCGTTGGGTGACTGCATGGACTGTCTTTCAAGAATCCCTGGAAATTTCCAACCAGTCCAGAAAACAGCAGTGAGGGTTCTTGTGGCTACTCATCCCTGGGTGCATGAGACACCCATTAATGCATATCTGCGTTGGCTTCTGGTTGGGCTACACTTTCTCTGCCCCGATTTTTTTTTTAACAAACAAATTATTTTTTTAAAAAAAGTTTACGATTTTGTCCTTAAAAAGCCTGCAAATCAGAGGAATCCCCTATTCCCCTCACCCCGACTTTTAGGCTGGCTACAGGCCTGTTTCCAGGCACAGCTCAAAGTGCTGCTTATCATGTTAACGTCATAAAGAGTTTGGGCTCAAGCTGCCCGAGGACCATCTCCTTCCGTTTGGAGGTGCCGTCTTGCTAGGGACTGCAAGAGAGGCTTTTCCCTATGTGCCACCAGTGGCAAAGAGAAGAAAGGCTGTGGGAGAAAGGCCTTTATGGCCACATCCTTTGGCTCCACTAGTGGAGTCTTTCACCACTTAGCGGTGTCTGTTTCATCTGCTGTGACCTCTCTCTAATTGTGTATGAGAACATTTCTGGTTTTTAAAGGTAGTTTTAACATGTTGTAACATTGTAAGCTTTTTTGAACATGGTTATTGAAATGGAAATAGTAAATGCACTCTTAATAAATAAAGACGTCAAGGGTTTCCCCCAGCCCTACGTAGAAATGCCAGGAATTCAATTTATAACATTTTGTATGCAAAGCATGTGATCATTCAAGAGGCAGCTGGACAACCATCTGTCAGGGATGCTTTAGGGTGGATTCCTGCATTGAGCAGGGGGTTGGACTCGATGGCCTTGTAGGCCCCTTCCAACTCTGCTGTTCTATGATTCTACGACCTATGACTGACCTACAAGACTTCCCCACCTGGTAGGGGACTGTTGCAAGCCATCTTTTGAGTTAGTTACATCTCTAAGCCCAGATATTGGCAAAGAGAGTCTTAGGAATCACTCCAATGGGTTATCTGATTTCAATAAGCAGAGGCACTCAGAAATGGATAGTCAGCATCTAGATCAAATGTGAGCGCTTAATCTTACAATGTCCACAAGCATCACAGTTTTCAAACCAAGGGGGGACAAAAAAGGGGGAGAAACTGAGCAATCAAACTTATTGTGCAGATATTTATCAAGCCCAATAAAAGGATAATAAAAGTCCTATATATTGCTAGAGAATATATAAAATAGATTGGTCTGGGGACGAGAATGAAACACAGAGATCATCCACTGTTATCCTGAGCCTACATCTGCATGTAACCTTGCAAGAAAAAGTAATTGCAAACTCTGCATCTTGTTTCAACCTCAAGGGGAATATTCAAAATGGGAAGGTGACTCCAGAAGACAAATGCCTTCTACTGGGAAGATTAATTTTGCACAATAGCTTGGGAGAGACTAGTTGGGCAGTGTGTGCGTGAGTAAGAGAAAGAACATGAATCTAACAAATCTCAGGGTGATTACGGACATGAATTAATGCATTCGTTCAAGGTTTGGCAAGGATGTTGAATTTATGCAAATACAGCAGTTGGATTGCAGTGTTGACTTGTTCCCCCTTTGTCTCAAGATTATTTAGCCCACCCCACTAAATTACTGTAACAAATGATGTTTCAGGAAAGCCTTCGGTCCCTTGTGTCGTTCATGAAATGTAGTTAGTGGCCAGGAACAAACAGAACTTCTAGGGCCATGTTCACACATAACACTAAAGGAAGATTTGTTTTAACCATGGTTAAAACATGGTTTTATTAAAACCATGGTTTAAACCATGGCTCATTAAAACCATGGTTTAATGAACAAGCTAGACCCAGTTTGCATGTAACAACCCCTCAGAGTATGGATTGAATATGGGCTGTCATTGAATCATGAGTTGTTGTTATGTGTGAACCTTGGTTTAACTATGGGTTGTTAACCACAAACAATCTGGGAAGAGGACCCATGGTTTTTTGTTGGGTTGTTTACTCTGGGTTTTCATGGTTAACAAACCATAGTTAAACCAGAGTGCAGAGTTTGTGCATAATGACAACCCAGAATTCAACCACCATCCATGATTCAACCCATACTCAACCCATACTCTGGGTTGTCATTATTTGAGAACCAGGGAGCCTGGCAGATGAACATAGTAATCACGGCTTGTTTGGCCAATTCCTGGTTTGGTTTTCCTTCTGTGTCTTCAGCCAGTACCAAGAAGGTATCCTAAACTCCATGGCAACAATAAAGGATTGATTTGCCAGAGTGATGATGGATATAGAGCTTTTTTGTTTATTGTAGGGTGTGTTTTGCTTGTGTCTGTGGATTTTGGGTGTTCTGTGTAGGGATTGTGTCTGTGGGCTTTTTATGGTGTGTGTATTTTGCCTGTGTGTTTGTGGTGGTGTTTGGGTTTCCAGGGGGGGGGGGCGTTCTCGGGGTATGTGTGTTCTTTGTGTGTTTTTCCATGCCTTACCAGTTTCCCTCCTGGGAAAGGGGTATTTTGTCGTATTTCATAACAACTATGTGGTTTAGCATTTCTAAGTCATATCCCACCTTTGCCCTCTGTTCAGGGAGGATTTGGGCATGGAAAGAAGATCAGTGCCAGGGAGAATGGGGAGGGATGAGTTCACACACACAAAAAGCACTAGAGCAGTTTCGCCTGGGAAGCAGTTTCTTTCTTAGCTGCTTTTGCCTGACATTGGTGAGAGGCTTGAGGGGGCACAGAAACAAATAGGAAGAAGCCACGATTCAGGGTTCAGACATAGCAACAATCATGGTTAAAGCAAGAATGGATTCATAAACCAACTTCAAATTGGGAGTTGTTGCCAAGAAACAAACCATTGTTTGTTGCCTGGCATGCATTCAGGTGTTCAAACAAGCCACAAGTAGACTAAACAAATCTTGGGTTAGTGTTACATGTGAACCCAGCCTAGATGTTCCTTTTGAGGGACCACTTTACACTTCAGTTGTGAAGATGGGTGTGTCACCCTGCATTGCCCCCCCACCACTTTTCTTCTTTGCTTCAGAAGTGAGTTGTACAATGAAAACTCTCTTTAGTCTTTTCAGTTTTACCTTGATGTCCTTTCTGCTATGAAATGTTGTTCTTGAATCAACACAAGGACTGAGAAGAATCGAAACATTGATTTTTTTAGAATCAGCATTTCTTGCTAGAAAAGTGTCTGAGACTCAGGAGATACATCGTATTAATACTGATCATTAAAGGTCTTAGTAACTGACCTTCACCTTCTGGTTAAGAGTCTACTTCTGGGTCCAAATGGAGACAATTTTCACACCCAAAGACATCAACACTTTTCTGACTTAGGATGCTCCTGGCAAAATTATCCCTTGAATTAAAGGAGTCTGTGATGAAACCAAAGTGCAAAGGAAAAGCAAAAAAGCAGCAGCAGCAGCAGCAGGCTCTAGGCAAACAGGCCTATTTCAGCATCAGCAAAATGTAAATACTTGCAATGGAAATAATTTCAAGTATCTATATGTTATTGATGGAACACGGTAAAACAAGGTGTTTTTATTTTAGAGGGTCAGGGAAAAGATCTCCAAATATCTCTACAGTACCTTGCATTACGGTCAAGTTCCTAGTGCCAAAATAGCACTGCGGAGTTGGCAAGAACTCTGCTATTTTCTTCCTAAGTGAGAAGCTTTAACATTGCTCAATACTATTCAGCAGCGGTTCGCCTTAAGAGCCCTGGGGCAACTACTGAGTGCAAAGAACTCTATCTTTCCTGCAAATCCTTGGCTTTTGCTTTTACTCTTTTCCTTCCCTTCTGGAGATTAAATAACACAATCCGGTATGAGAACACGTATCCATCACTCTTGAGCCCTTGGGAAGATCTGACTTAGCAGAAAGTTTCCCATAAAAGGTTGCCAAATGATGACTGTAAACTTTGATTAATATTAGGTTTTTTTTAAAGGTCACATGACTGATTTGATTGACTCCTGGTTATTTTCCTTCACAGCTTTTCTTAACAACAGGGAACTCACACGGGGTTAGGAGCCTTGCTCCATTAATTCTGATGCTTTGTTGTTATTCAGCAGTAACAGCAAAAGCAACGGAAGACTCCAATGCAACACTGCTGAACTGAATTTATCAGCAAATTTGAGTCTATTTATTTAGGACTCAAGCAAGAAAAAGGTTCTTTTCTCCCCCTACCACCCCCCTATAGTTGTTAAATTAGGACAGCAAAGCCAGAAAGATTGTAATTGCAAATTACTGTAGCACAGGAATCTTGCAGGCTATACCACTTGCACTACATAGATTTTAGCCTCATTATTTACCATTTTTCTCTATAATAGTTTCGGTATCTACACACGTGCACAATATACACCCTCTCTTCCCCATTTTCCAGCTGAGGATAGCACTTCATGCATCTCATGAAGTAGACTCTAGTCCATTAATACTTACATTATTCTTTAAAGTGCCACAAAATTCCTTTTCAACAAATCAATTAGAATAGGGTGGGGAAGGACCTGTCTCTAAAATACACAAACTACTTCTTCTTCTTCTTCTTCTTCTTCTTCTTCTTCTTATTATTATTATTATTATTATTATTATTATTTGCTTATTTATTTATTAAAAACACATACTTTAGAGCTAATCTTACTGATGTTAAGAATGGTTACACCAGCAAATGGGGGACTACTTCACACCTTTATGCACTAATCACTTTTGACATAGGTACACTCATGTTGTACCAGTGATTATCTAAAACATCAATGATGGATGCGCATCATTACAAACAGACATACATCTGTTGAGTTGTGTGTGTGTGGGAGGATACCATAGCCCAAACAGGGCTCCTAGCTGTACGTTAGGACTGTATGTGTGGGAGGACAGGCATCTTTCATTTACACTTTATGCGTTTGTTGCCAGAAACATCATTGTACCTGCGTGATTCCCATGTAAATTGTGAGTGCCTGAGTTTGTTCATGCAGGCTGCTGTATCAGTGAAATGAGAAAAGCCACGGCACGAAGACAAGGAAGTTACTGTGGTGTTGCAGACATTCAGATTTCTTTCTGTTTCTTCAGTAATTAGGAATTTCTGGGATAAGGGATGCATGTATCCTTTACACCTGGCCCACTTTGCACCACACCTCACTTCTCAGCTAGAGCTGGAAAAGTTGAAAATATAGAACAAATACTTTATGTTTTCAGGCAAAACTATGGTCTCAAACCTGGGAATGCCACCTCCTTCTTGTCTACTCTCAACACATGTTCGGCAAAATACAGAGGAACACTTTGATTGCCGCCAGAGATCCCTCCTGCCCATTTCAGAGGGTTGCCAGTGCCTCTCGCCACCCTTTCCAGCCTCTGCAAGCTCCATCACACTGGGGGTTAACACCCTCCCTACCTTCGCTTCTCGAGTTTTCGTTCCTGAGTTACTTCCTCCTCTTTTCAAAAGAGGAAGTACACAAGATCCATGAGGCCCATTGAGTCCGCTGCTCTAATGGCGCTGCTTCTCCGGGACACAGCAGCGGAGAGCAGCAATTCCGAGTTTTAAAAAAATTGGACTTAATGAGGGGTTTTTTGTGGCACGAGGAAGGCCAGAAGGGGTGGAAGGCGCACGGGAGGCAGGCAACGTCATGTGAGGGACCTGAGCAAACTCCATGAGTACCCAGGAACAAGCGTGCAATAAAATGCTCATCGGATGGAGCTTTACAGCTTCCTAGCATGGATCCTAACAGTTGCTGAACATCAGTAACTCAAGGTTATCTAATTATTTGTGCCGATGTGTGAGGTTCCAACCCCCTCCTCTGCCTCCAAGTCACCGGCTCCAGCCTTTAGTCATATACAGTGCTGTAGTAGAGAAACCAGACCAGTGGTCCATCTAGGCTGATGCTGTCCAGTGTGGAGGGGAAGCAGGTCTGGCAGCAAGCTCTCAGGAAAAGGTCCTTCTCAACCTTAGGTTTTATACAGCCAATCAAACAAAGTCTGCTCCAACCATATCTTACCAAGAATGTACTTCTTGCACATGGGACAATGCCCAGACCATAACGTACTAGTGCTGCAGGGCAGTCAGGGGGAATAGTCTTACTGCTATCTGTCCCCTTTAAATCGCGCGTGCACACCCACACCCACACAATCCTTTACTGGGCCATGCAGTCCAGACCAGGAGAGAGTACACAGCTGACCTGTCCAGCACAACCATGGATGGTTCCTGAGCTTGAACCGAAAAGCGGGGATGACTATAGATCAAAGAGTTCCCCTTCTACACCCACACCCAACACATGCACAACAGGTGACAAAATGACATGGTCATGTGTGGCCAGTCATCAGTCACCTACAGGCACTAGCCCATAGGTGCCTATGGCACCAGCAACACCACTTTCTAGATAGTGAATCGTTTTAATACTGAGAGCATATGGGGAGGGGAGGGGGAGGGGAGACTGGAAGAATTGCATTTTCCCAGTGACACACTTCTGAGGAAATTCCAATTTCATGCATCTCTCTTTTTGCTCAGTGTCCTTCCTTAAATCCCTGTTCTGGCTTGCAACCCAGTCCAGTATACGGCCCAAGGTCTTTGTCCAGCCCAAACCACATAACATTTTTGTGTGCCATCTCACCCTCTCTCCGTCCTCAAAACCCACCTTTTCAAAAAACGCTTTAGCTTAGCCTCTCCCAACATCTGGTGCCCTCCAGATGTTTTGGACCAACTCCCATCAGCCCCAAGCCAGGAATGCAGGGAGTTGTATCCCAAAACATCTGGAGAGCACCAGGTTGGGGAAGGCTGCTTTAAATTTGATCTTTAGTCCCCACACCCTACAGCAGGGCTGGGAAAGCTCTTTCAGTCAAGGGCCAAATTCAGTTTTGGGCCACATTTAAGTGTTGGGTGGGGCAGAAGCAAAAGGGTGCGCGCGCACGCACGCACACACACAATATAAAAAAAGCCAGCCGATTTTAGCTTACTGCCAGTAACTAAACCTGAGGAGAAGCATTTCAACTTTTTAGAATAGGGTAAAAAACAGGAAGCCACAGACCGTCAGCAGTTGGTGGAAAGCGGTGGAGAAAAGTACGCAATCATCTGGGGGACCCTGAAAGGATGGACTGTGATCCCAGGAGAGCCCACAGGCCTGAGGTTCCCCAGCCCTGCATGGCTAATTTTAAAAAAGAAGAAAACAGTGTCGGGAGGGGCCTGGCCCAGTTTGGGCCATGGCTTAGGGGAAGGGGGCTTTAACCTGATGTCCCTGCCATGGACCTGATCGTAAATGCTGCCCCTCCTCCCAGCACCCTCTGCAATGGGAAGAAAGCTGAGAAAGGAAGGATGGACCCTATTTCTCCCCTCAAAAAGCGAATTCAGGTATTCAAACCACACCGTGGGTTGTGTGCCATTCTTGGTGTCCCTAACAATTTACCTACCCTTCCCACATTTATTGAGGCATTTTTAGAGCCCATGGCTCTGTGCGCATTCTGAAATATATTCTGGTTACTACACTACTGATAAACAACAAAACAATTTAAAACACACACACACACACACACACACACACACTCTCATATTTGTGAAATTTTACTATTCAGAAATAGAATATGCAAACTTAACAGGCTTATACCAAATAAGTGTGTTTGCATAAGATTGATTTGCATATTTTATTTCAAGGGCAGAGTTTCAGGTATTCTTCAGGCCACTGAAGGGGACACACACACACACATGCACCAGCCTCCGATCTTCCCGCTGACCGACACAGAGCAGAAATTAAACTCCCTTTACCCTCACAGGCTATGGAACACCATGATTGCTTCTTAAATCCTTTCCAAATACCTACAGCAAATACAGATACAACTGAAGTTTGGAGAAGACGGGTGTGAGATTAATGGCCTGACTTAGATATAATCGATCAGGAAAGGACATCTTTGCGTTCATGCGAACGGTTCAGTGCAAGGCTACTAAATGTTCAGCAGAAGCTGCAGTCAAAGTAGTAAACAAGATGTTGAGATGGAGGAGTACTGAATGGAAAATAATATTGGAAAAAGCTCCAGTGTCATATAAATCAATAGTACATGCACAGCTGGGTGCTATATTCAGTTCTGATGATCTATTACAGAGCAGATGTAAAAGAAATAGAGAGCATTTGGAGATGAGATGGAAGACAGCAGTGGTGGCAGCCGGGCCTCGAAAAGACCTGGACTTGAAGGGAGAGAATGAATGGAAGAGATCCTGTTAAGTAGAGAGAGGAAATGAATAAGCAAGGATGCAATAAAAGGACGGAAGGAGAGAGTAGGGCAGAGGAGCACCGTGGGCACTGCGCCTCAGGCTTCTCTTTTATGAAAACGTAAAATGCAGCGAGTTGTTACAATATATAATCAGCCAGGGGAACTCGCTGCTCAAGCGGACAGTGGCAGATAAGTGTGCGTGTGTTTTTTACAATTAAAACAGATCTTGAAAGTATCCCATTACCTGAGGCATAGGGGGAAACTGCAGGGAGCCAAACTATACTTTTAAGAAAGATAAGTCTTCTGATATTAAATTAGCAAATTATGGGTCACATTAGTCACAGAAGTGAATGAAAGGGATTGCTTGAAATGTAAAATCCCCTTTAAACAAGAGAGTGTTATCTCACAGTTTTAATGTATATTTAAAGAATGTGAAAGCCTGGGAAACTGTTCTCATAGGAGAGACCCAATAAATCCATCCAGTTATTCTTAAGATTGTTTAATATAAGCCTTGGGAAAGAAAACCTTGCTCAAACAAGGTGGCATCAATCCAAAGAAGCATAATGCAAAATAAAACAAGAAACTGAAATTCTGATAAAATACATGCACAACTATACCCCAGACTTGGTCGTTGCTTCTCTGTATTTTATAAAATTGCATCACTCCTGAAAGATGTATGATCCCAGAGTGTCCACTATTCAAAGTGGCAGGCAGGGGGTGGCGGCAGAAGCAGAATTAGGCAACCTTCATTGGGACACTGAAACGTTATTCCATATGAATGACAGGCAACATAAACACAGTGCCTTAAGACCTCAATCGTGGTCCTTTTCCTATAAAATATGTCGACAGAATCACTGAGCAAAACATGGGCAGGCTGAAAGGTATGTAGAACTCCGAAGGCAGACTGATGTTTAAACAGACGCCAGGACTGTGAACAATGCTACTTTTATAAGGATGGTCCAGAGGACCGACAGTGTATTTTGCCCCATTTGGAGCAGTGGAGAACAGGATAGTGCCATCCCCCCCCGGCCACGCTAATGGCAGCCGCCATTAACACAGCGGGCCAGAACAGGCGGGCACCAAGCGCTCCCTGGGTTCGCTTACCCACTAGCAAGACTGTAAGGAGTGACCAGCAGGGTTTTTTTTGCTGTTCTTGCCAGGCGGTCCTCTCACCATTTTAAACAACCTATGCTGAAACAACGTTGGTGGGTTTGGACATCACGATCACCCACCCTAAACAACTCTACTACAAGCTGTACATTCTCAGAGTGGCTTGCTTGTAAAAAAATAAATAACCCATGACCAAAAAGCCACTCAGCGTTCGGATGTCACACTAAGCCACCCTGAAATTATCCTTCGTGACAACCTCCAGTGGCTTAATGTGATGCATGAACTTGGTCACTGACTTAAGAAAAGGGGGGGGGGTCCGTCTGTATTCCAAGTTCCATTTGCTTGCTTTAGCAAGTTAGGCAGAGAAATAATTAATATCTCTGTTCTCCCTGTACTTAATTTCCTTTCCAACATTGCTAATTTTTACCCACTGCTATTGTGACTTGCACCAAAGCCTGACAGCCTGGCATAATTCCCTAGGGCCTTTCTGCTTTGTCATGCTTCACTGATTCCTAACTAAAAAAATGCTCTGTCTCAGGGTTTCCTAAAATCTGCCTGCCTGCCTGCCATGATGGGTAAGAGAAGCCGGTTGCTGGGAAACTGAGGGAGGAGAACAGATCATAGAAAACTGTAGATGATTCCACTTCTCTTCACAATAGTTCTTGAATGAGTGAGTCCACCACAGCTTTTCAGAAACTTGGCAGTGGAACAGTAGAGCTGTTATTGCTTAGTTTGCAGGTGTTCATTTGGTGTGTCCCACCATGGCCATTTTATAGACGGTTTTGCAGCTCTTCAAGGGGACCTGAGGAAGTTGAAACAACCTCACGAAAGCGACAGTAGACTTCTGAACATTTTGGATCATGGGGAACAAAAACAACAACACTCCCCCTGGAAGACTGTGTTCGCAGCTTGAGGGTGCTTCTTGATCCGTCGCTCCAAAGGACAGCCCAGATAGATGGGACAGCCAGGAGTGCCTACTATCAGCTTCAGCTGATACGCCAGCTGCGCCCCTTCCTAGAGTCGGAAGACCTAAAGATGGCAGTGCACACGCTGGTAACTTCGAGGCTCAACTTCTGCAATGCGCTCTACATAGGGCTACCTTTAGGCAGCTAGGTTGGTCACTGGTACACCTAGGGGTGACCACATTACACCAGTTTTAAAATCTCTTCAGTGGCTGCCAATTAGTTTCCGAGCAAAGTATAAAGTGTTGGTTATCACCTTTAAAGCCCTACATGGTTTGGGTCCAGGCTACCTGCGGGATCGCCTTCTCCCGTACAATCCGCCCCGCACACTCAGGTCCTCTGGGAAGAATCTACTCCAGCCAACAAAAACTAGATTAACAACTGTTACCCAGAATACCTTCTCTTCTGCTGCTCCCAGACTGTGGAATGGCCTGCCGGAGGAGACTCGTCAACTTAAACGTCTTCTAGCGTTCAAGAAAGCTATAAAGACTGATCTCTTCCAGCAGGCCTATCCAGTGGACTTTTAAAATGTTTTAAAAATGCTTTTAGGATGTTTTTAACAATGTATATTATGTTTTAATTGTATTTTTTTGGTGCGACAATCACTGGTACTATCCAAGAGGTGCCTGCAATGAATAATATCCCCTGTGTCCAGAGTATTTTTGGAACTGATTTTGTTTAATGTTTGTGAAAGGATAGAAGGGTCATGTAACTTTTTAAAAAGAACCAAAATGAAAGGTTCCCTTGAGAATGCAACTGACTATGCCAGAAACTGTTTGGGACCTGGCCTACTCAACGCACACCTCCTTTGAATTCAGTGGAACAAGGTGGGAGTGGCTGAAATTATAAGGACTCAGTAAACAACCCGTGCTCATCTGTGTTGCCTGAAGAGACTGAAAGAACTGGGCATGTTTAGCTTGAAGAAGAGAAGATTGAGGGGAGACATGAGAGCACTCTTCAAATACTTAAAAGGTTGTCACACAGAGGAGGGCCAGGATCTCTTCTCGATCCTCCCAGAGTGCAGGACACGGAATAATGGGCTCAAGTTAAAGGAAGCCAGATTCCAGCTGGACATCAGGAAAAACTTCCTGACTGTTAGAGCGGTACAACAACGGAATCAGTTACCTAGGGAGGTTGTGGGCTCTCCCACACTAGAGGCCTTCAAGAGGCAGCTGGACAACCATCTGTCAGGGATGCTTTAGGGTGGATTCCTGCACTGAGCAGGAGGTTGGACTCGATGGCCTTGTAGGCCCCTTCCAACTCTGCTATTCTATGATTCTATAAGTGGGGGAAGGCAGTGGTAGGGTTCTTCAGTTATCGTGCAGGATCAGGGCCAGGGCCAGGGCCACGGCAGGGGAAAAAAGGAGACGTTGCCCCAGCTGCTGCTCAGCCATGGTCATCACTACAAGGAGATTCCAGGGACTTGTGTCCCCCCACAAGTGGAACAGCTCATTTCCATTCTGCAGGCCAGAAAGGAGGAGCCCACAGCTGACCATGAACCATTAGAGGGTCTTCCCCCAAAATGTTTGAAAATGACAGGAATGAAAAAGATAAGTTCTGGCGATTCTCCTCATTTCCCAGCCGAGCACCCTAACAGCGCAAACCTGTGCTTGCTTCTCCCGAACTAAAGTCCTCCCAAGTTCAGTGGGACTTACTCACAGGCAAGTATGCGCAGCCCTGCAGCCTTAGTGTACTGTAGTGCGGCTGTGAGAATTTTCCTTCAAGCAGCTCTGAAGCCACGAATGTAGCTGTGCCTGCTGCGCTGGGAATTCCTCACAGCCGCCTTCTGTCATTGCTAGCTATGATTTCTCTCTCAGTTAGGCCCGGCTAAGACCCACTATAACTCTTGTGGAATAAGCTTCCTCAATGTCATGTTCTTCTCCTGCAGATCATGACTCTTGCTGACATGTTCACTGAAAGAGACTTTCCTCCCCACCCCCACCCCAAAATTGGCTGTCTAAATTATTAACACTGCTATAAAAATGGCACTAAATCATCAGCAGAAGGGCAGCGTGACAAAATTGCAACATAATCTCTCATTTCATTGCCAGATGTCTGTTCAATGCAGATTTCTCTAAATAGTGCAGGAGCAGGGGGGAGAATCTCCCTGTCTATAGAGGGATTGAGTGTGCACAGGCTTGCCTGTGTAGAATAGAAGTGAGAGTGTGAAAATTTTCAATAACCCTTACCTGGGCAGAGAGGCATACTGTCTTTCTATCCCTTCAAACTGGTGGTGGTGTGCAGTCCCATCTGGAACTTTCCCAGACACCTGTGAAGAACAGCATAATTAGAGATGAAGATCAATTATTCAACCCAGTTACTGACAATGTTTCTCAAAATGATAATCAGAGAACAAATGACGCTCCAGCATGCCAAAATCAACAATGAAGAAATGCCGAGGCCCAAGAGGAATCCACATTCAATCTTATCACAATTAAGAACATTTAAGAGGTAATTTATATCAAAAGGGCGCTGATGTTCCTCCGTGTCATTCCTGTTGCAGGCCGGAAGAGGTGCTGTAAATCTGTATAGAACATGGGGGGAATGGAAAAGTTGTTCTATATCCTTCAACCTGTTTAAAAGAAAAGGAACCAGGAAACACATTGGATGAAGGGGAAACAAGGTTTGGCCACCATTCATTATGGGCCATGTTAATAATTGGACCCAAAATTGCTATGTTCAAATCAAGGTGTAGGCCTTGGACATGATGTACTCCTCTCTCAGCCTCAGTTCACCAATCTATAAAATGGGGATCCTGTCTGGATGGCGATGCAAAAGAATGTTACAAACCTATACTATCACTGTGCCTCCGCTCATTCTGTCATGCTAGCGCAATGCACTGCTAATGCAACAGGAACTAGCGGTTCCCATAAAAAGCACAGAAATGAGTGGCAATGCACCTTCTGGAAGCTCCACTGACCTGCCTCATTCCAGAACTGAGGGTTTCCACTCATTTTCATTTTCCCTCTTGTTGCACTAGCAGTCGTTCTGCTAGTATCAGGGCAGGATACTGCCCTTTGCATCCTACATGTGCAATAGGAATTAACTCAATCACATTTGCTTGCACTAGTGGTTTGTTTTGCTACTTCTGGGATACTGTCCTTTGCATCCCGAAGATGCTATTGGAATGCTACAGGAATATGAATGAATCTCCATCCTGTTTGCTTACTACTGGTTGTTGAGCAGTTCAGTATTATTTCAAAGGTCTGCTTCAAGCAACAGCCCCTTCCCTCTGCTCCAAACAAAATATCCAGGAATTTGCAAAGCTGAAGAATGAACAAGGCCATGCGTACATTTATCATGTGCTGGAGCAGTTCATTCAGTAAAAGTACTAGTTCCCAGCTTGGCCTGTTAGATGGTTGCACTATTCCATCCAGAAAATGCAAAACGAGTTGATTGCTGATTTGAGAACCTCTGACCTCAGGAAGGGTCTTCCCAATTTAATTCACTCAATGGCTCAATTAAATCATGCCAAACCATGGCCCAACAGATGGCATTGGACTACAACTTCCATCACACCGGACTATGCCATGCTGGCTGGAGCTGATGTGAATTGCAGTCCAACATCTAGAGGGCCCCAGGTTCTCCACCCCTGGTTTAGAGAAACAAACCAACTTCAAAATGTGACTTATAATCCTAGCTTGTTTTCCTAAACCAAAGTTAAAATGAGCCATAGTTTCAGTTTCAGGTGTAACAATAAAGCATGGTAGAACTGCTAAAATCAGCTAGTTTATAAAGCAATATACTAAAGAAGCCATTTAAAATCTTTTTTCCACCCCCACAAATTAATGAATGGGGGAGGATTTAATGTATTTTCAAAACATTGTTCACAGTTCATTTAAAATATTGTGCCAGTCTTTCTGTGAACTCATGTTTATATTGTGTTTGTTTCCTTTCTCTCTTTCTGATACATAATACACACATGTTCCTCATGTTCTACAGGCAAGATAACATTTCTTCCAGGATTGCAATTCATGCACAATATGTCAAGTTTTGCTGAAGAGATTTAAAAGCCACTGTGATGGAAAGGCAGAGTAATGAACTCCATGAATGATGATTCCTGCATGTATGTGTTATTTTCATGTACAAACTCTCTTGCACACATTAACGGGACAAAAAAAGGGAGGAGGGAGGAAAGCAAAGCACACAGATGCGTTTAGCCATTAAAGTTGTGCTTCCCAAACTGTGGGGTGGAAAGGAAAGAAGTCCCACAACATTGAGGGATTTCTTGTATTTCCAAGGAGGAGAGAATTCTGCAGCAGGAAGACAGACTTTTCTGCTACCAGCAGAGGTTTAGCATTGCAGCCACCAAAATAACTATGGTAACCATGGAAGCTGTAGAGGCAGTGAACATATGGGAACCTCTGATCACAGAAGATTCTCCCTGATTGGCAGGGTGGTTTTATTCTTCTTTATTTGTTACATTTATATCCCGGCTTTTCCCTCAAGGCGGCTTACATGACCCTCCTCCACTCCTCACCAATTTATCCTTACGCCAGCCCTGTGCAGTAGGTTAAACTGAGAGTCAAGGATCAATGCAAAGTCACCCAGGGACCTTCATGGCCAAGTGAACTAGGGTCTCCTGAGTCCTAGTTCAACACTCTTAACCACTACACCACACTGGCTGTCTTTGAATGCCTTCTTTGAATGCCTCTGTTGGATTAGAGCTTCAATTAGCGAATTTACCAACAAAACTCTGCTTTGGCTTATAAGCCATTCCAGGGCTGATGTCAGCAGCAGCCTCTTTGGGCAACTGCTGGGGTCTCAGTGCTCTGGAATAGCCTACTACTGCCTTGGGCCCTCTTTACAGAAAGGTTCTGGTCTTGTGCTTTGAGAGCACCTGGTGGCTGGGTGTAACTGCCATTTTAATTTCTCACCATTTCCCTGATGTAGCATCCCTGAATGGCCCAAACCACCTGGCACTTGTTGGTGGGCTGCCGCCGCCACCAGACATAAGCTCACTAGGGCCCACCAACAGAGGAGGGCCCCCCTCTGATCTTCAGCTGGCCCTGAACTGTTCCCTGGCATCATCACAGGACCCTCCCATTGCAGTGGGCCAGAATGGCAATGTCCCTAGTAC
This sequence comes from Elgaria multicarinata webbii, assembly GCF_023053635.1. NCBI lineage: Eukaryota > Metazoa > Chordata > Lepidosauria > Squamata > Anguidae > Elgaria > Elgaria multicarinata. Next base: position 23,398,588 of record NC_086172.1, read on the forward strand.
TCAAGACCATGTTAAATGTAGTTCTCCAGGGTGCCCAAGTATGGAACAAGGCATTTTTATAAACTACGTGTCCCAGGGCTCCCTGAGACACAGCATTCAAGGTGTCATGGAGGGGGAAGGCCTTGCAGAGAGGCCTATACCAAAGTATCCCTCTGCTAACGCCACTGCCAAGTAAGACTTGGAGCAAGCTTAGTCATGACGCTAACCTAACCACCCAGATCTTTCTGTACACCATACTGAGTTTCATTCCAAAGACTGGACGAGGAAGGCACTAGCTGTGCCCCTCACTAAACTAGGCACATGAGTAAGGAGGGGCAGTGCCCCTCTCCTTTCAGAGTTTGTTAGGAAATCCTGGCTGTGGCCTGCATCGGGACATTCCCATGTGTGGGGCTGCAAAGAAACCATGAAGTTTAGGAACAAGCTGCATTGGGATATTGTGGGACCTCTTCTCTTAAGAATAGTTTAGAAGGTTCGGTCAAGGAACGCTTTTGTTCGGAAAGTTGAAAGATGTCACACTTGGGTCGGTGCAGGGAGAAAAAGTGTATGCCTCTCTTCCTTACACCTAGCCTGATCTTCCAGGTAGGCATCCAAGTTACCCAAGATTCAAATTAGGGGGGAAAAACGAAGGCTGAAGGTGAAACTAATTTCATCTGAAAGCAAACTGAGGCAGACCAGCAAATTACTTGACAGAGAATATGACTGAAGGGAGAGTTTGGGTCTGAACCCCACAACACACTAAATCACTCCTTTGAACTCACATTTGTCTGGTATAGTATCAACTGAGGCAAGCAACTTCAAGATTATGAATGAAAAAGCAGGGAGGGGGAAATTCACTCAATAGCACGCCGTTGGACCCATATTTTCCTGCTCTACCATCAGATCTCACTGCACAGAAAAGACAAGCTGCAGCTAACTTCACAATCATGAGTTAAAAGCAAGCGCTCGCTCTGTGTGTGTGTGTGTGTGTGTGTGTGTGTGTGTGTGTGTGTGTGTATATCACCCATACAACACTACAAAATCTGCATCTTCCCAAATCCAACACCCCTTCACCACAGCCAGGTACTTAATCCCATTGTGTACATTTGTTAGGGGGAGGTTGAAACTCGTGAAACAAAGAAGGTAGAAACTAGAGACTGAAAGCCCAAAAAAACTGCAACCCACCATGGCTTAAATAATTTTTCTCCTGTTTTCACCTGAAGAGGCAACAATTGTTGATGCACTTCCAATTTAAACAGTGAGATCAGCCTCCCCCAATTTGGTGCCCTCCAGATGTGTTGGCTGGGGCCTTATGGGAGTTGTAGTCCAACACATCTGTAGGGCACCAGGTTGGGGAAAGTTGACTTTGATTGCCTTAATTACTCAGGAACTCTGCTTATGGACACACCTGGAGTACAGTATTCTGTCTCGTTGTATATGAGCTTGTTTTGTGGAAAAATGAAACAAATCCATGCCGAGGGGTTAAGAGAACATGAAAGTCATGGAAATACTGTGCTTGATCAGGAACAGTCAATTAATAATGTGGAGCGGCAGGAGATTTACAGGACAAATGATCTTCAAAGTCACTAATTGGGCATTATAAAACAGAACAGCAGCTTGATGATGATAACTTCTCAAACCTACGAAGAATAAGAAGTCCATTAGTGCACAAAAATACTAAAAAAAGAAAAAAATGTATTGTTGTTTACCAAGACAAGCCAACACAGCTGCCACTTGCATTACACGTGTGTCTTGTAATAGCCCTGCACCATCCAATTTCTGATTATTTCTTTCTGAGGAAGAAGAAGAAAAGAAGGCGGAAAAAAAATCCCCTTGCCAGTTCTGTTTGTGTATGTGCTCTAAGATACAGTTGCCATAGAAACTGATTGTGGATACAGTTTTACAAAATTTGGCTCCACACAGCTGATAGATTCTTTGCTTAGGATAAACCGGCCAATAAGTTCAAAGAGCAGACAAAGGTTCTGTGTCTTTCATTAGAGGCTCAACTCAGCCCTTCTTCCACTCACCATCTGTCCAGACGCAAGTCAAGGCATTAGTTCAGCGAATCACACGAAAGAAAGAATAACTGGCCAGAGAAAATCACGAAGGGATATTAGGTGTGCGCATGTGTGCAAATGGAAGCACCTGTCCAGTTAGGCTTACCATTACGGCTACTTGTGCTACTTAATGTGTTACGTGGGGCATTTTTACCACAACAGGTTAATCTTTGAATTGGAGGTCAAGCACACAATAGATATTAGCATAATGAGTTTAGAACCTCATTTAGTTCAGAGATTGTCCTCCTCCTTCCTCCTCTATGGAACTGATTAGCTGAATCTTTTTTTTATAATGTGTTTCCATTCATTGCACAGACTGCCTATATATAAAAATGAAATGAACTCCAAATGCCAGATGTTCTACATCCAAATGCACATATAGAGAAGGTTGGGGGGGGGGGGGAGATGATGACACAATGTCCATGTTCCACATTTATAGCCTTTTAAGACTTTCCCTTTTTTGACTCATTTTAACCACTAAATCCCCCTTTGTTGCAACTTTCTATACTTTATGGAAGGTCCCATTTCTGGTTGTGATAAGCCCTGAAGAAGACTGTGACTAACCAGAAAACTACTAGGGGCTTGGTTTTTCTCCTTTCTATCAGTGTCTATACGAGACTTAAGTGAAGAGTTGCCATATTTCTTTTGCTTTGTTTTTGCAATACGCATTCTCTGTATGCATTTTAACACATCATCTGCTTGAATTTTATTCCATAAATTATTGCACTGTTATTCCAAACACACACATATACACACCCCAATGCCCTTAAAAAAGAACAACAAACACAAACAGAAAGACATTTTTCTCCCTCTCCCAAAATATTAGAACTCAAAATTCCATGAAGCTGATTGATGGGAAATTCACGACAAATAAAAGGAACTACTTCTTCACATAGCGCATAGTTAATTATGGAATTCACTACCACAAGGTGTAGTGGTGGCCACCAATTTGGATGGCTTTAAGAGGGGGTTGGATAAATTCCTGGAGGTGAAGGCTATCAATGGCTACTAGCCCTGATGTTCGTGTGCTATCTCCAGTAATCGAGGCAGTAAGCCTGTGTGCACCAGTTGCTGGGGAACATGGGTGGGAGGGTGCTGTTGCACCATGTCCTGCCTTGTTCATCCCTGTCCTATAGCTGGTTGGCCACTGTGTGAACAGAGTGCTGGACTAGATGGACCCTCAGTCTGATCCAGCATCAGGGCACGTCTTAGGTTCTAAGATGTAAAGCTACGCTTCCAAAAGAGGCCAAGGGGTGGGTGGGAACCTGGACACGTTATTCACGTTTGTAACAGAAGGCAACAGAGAGAAACATTTTCAAAAGCCTTAAAGCTTAAATTGACACACTTGAGTGGATTCTAAATAAAACAGTTATTTCAGGAAAAACAGGGTTCAGCTCTGTTGGAGAGAGCCCAGGTTTCTATAACATCTTGATTTTTTTGTTCAGCTCTGCAAACAAACAATTTAATTAACAAACAAGTTGTGCTGAAGTATTTGAATTTAAGTGGAACTAAATGGGTTTCAATTTATATACTCTAGCTTAACTGATTTGTGGATCAGGCTAGAAAACACCAGGAGATGGATGAGAATACATCAAAAATTAGGAGAAATGATTTTGGGTGGGTGGGTGGGGGAACGGGGAGAGAATTTTGTGGTTGTTTCTACCACTTCCAAAAAGCACAAAACTAACTTCTGCTCCTAGCATCTCACAGGGGGAAAGGGGGAAACTGATGAAGGCAACTGTTCTCTAAAGTGTATAGTAAGGTTTCCTACAGAGGCATGGTGAGGAACAAGCTGCTCTTGGCCAGTATCCACTGTGCTACCTGTCCACCAGCGGTGCCCACAGCCGCTTCCGTTCCAAGAGTGGTCAGCTCCGTTGATGCCTTTGTGCAAGTGGTGCCCACTGCTCGTGGAACAGAGATTTAGCACTTTGGGGGCAAGCATCTAAACAAGCAATGCTCTTTTCTGAAATGGGGCCGGCCAGCAATGCTCCCTTATGCAAGTTCCGCCAGCCTGCCCTGTACCAGAAACGAGTGTTCCTGCTAATTTCGGAGCTTGCCCAAAGAAGCTAAATCTTTGTTCCATGAGTGGTTGGCACTGCTTACGGAAGAGAATCAGCAGGGTTGGCTGCTCATAGGTGGTCCCTGTTGGATACTACTCCTTGCAATATGCCTTGGTAGGGCTGTAGGCCTATATAGGTTCAGCCAAGAGAGCACCATAATCTGCTCCCTGTCCCTGAATTAAAGGAGATGGTTGGGAGTTAATGAGTGAATGAATTTTATTTACGGTCACAAGACCAGCAAAGGAGTTAATGAGGAAACCCTCACTTTTTGGCAACAAAATACTGTTTCCCCTCCCTTTGACACACTAAAGCTGAAATCCTATGCATGTCTACTGAGAAGCAAGTCTATTGAGTTCAATGGGACTTACTCCCTGGTAAGTGTATTTATGATCACAGCCTGAAACTGAAATTCTATACACAGTTACTAGGGAACAAGCTCTGTGGAACTGGCTGACCAAGTAAGCACGGATAGGATCGAAATGCATAGAAAAGATTCTATTTTGGTCTCATTATCTAGGAAGGCTCAGTATATTAAAGTGTGAGATGATGCGGATTAATGGTATCCTAAAAACAATGCAAAGGACGGGGATAGTTATAGAGAAGAAGTGGGAAAAATTAACTGGAGTACATAGACCGAACGTGTTTTTTTGTTTTTTACAAAGTTGGTAGTGCACACGCTGGTAACTTCGAGGCTCAACTTCTGCAATGCGCTCTACATAGGGCTACCTGTGTGCCTAGTCTGGAAACTTCAACTAGTTCAAAATATGGCAGCCAGGCTGGTCACCAGTACACCTAGGGGTGACCACATCACACCAGTTTTAAAATCTCTTCACTGGCTGCAGATTAGTTTCCGGGCGAAGTATAAAGTGTTGGTTATTATCTTTAAAGCCCTACATGGTTTGGGTCCGGGCTACCTGTAGGATCGCCTTCTCCCACACACTCAGGTCCTCTGGGAAGAATTTCCTTCAGCCAGCCAAAACTAGGCTGACTGGTATTACCCAGAGGACCTTTTCCTGTGCTGCTCCCAGACTGTGGAATAGCCTGCTGGAGGAGATTCGTCAACTTAACAGTCTTTTAGCATTTAAGAAAGCTATAAAGACTGATCTCTTCCGGCAGGCCTATCCAGTGGAATTTTAGGATGCTTTTAGGAAGTTTTAACAATGTATACTGTGTTTTGATTAATATTTTATATATTTTATACTTGTTCTTGTTCCCTGCCTCGATCAGGATGGAGAGGCGGGTTAGAAATAAATTTATTATTATTATTGTTAACATAAAACAGGTAATAGAAATAATAGTAAAATTACAGAATATGGAAAATGAAATCACGATTCTGTGGAACTCATTGACTCTAGTAATAACCCCAAACTAAGAGCTAGATAGAATCTACATAAAGCCACATTGGAAACAACAGCATAAACCTGCAGCAGTGTTTAGGCTTAGATGGCACAACAGCACAAGTTGCTGGGTGTAGAACTGCCGGACAAGGCATCTCTGAACACATACTCAGCCCAGGAATTTGTTTTCAGTACCAGAACTGGAGCTTTCACAAAAATCCTCTCAAGCACAAATCCACTCCTATTTCATCCCAAGTTTTCTTGTTTTCAGCAAACTAATTTAAGAAGAAAAAAGGCTTTTTGTTGTCACAATGGCTAAATCATTTGGAGTGTGGAGTTTGCAAATCACCCAGAGATCTATCCAAAGATTCCAATCTACCTTTGACCTGCCCCTGGCACAAAAGATGGGAGTTTGGCAAGGTGATATACCAACTATGCCCTTATCTGGACAGAGATAGCCTAGCTACAGTTATCCATGCTCTGATAACCTCTCGTTTGGATTACTGCAATGTGTTCGTTATATGTGGGGCTGCGTTTGAAAACGGTCCGGAACTGGCCAGTGAGACCACATCACGCCAGTCCTTGTACAACTTCATTGGCTGCCAGTCCAGGTCTGGGCCCGATTCAAAGTGCTGGTACTAATGTTCAAAACCCTAAACGGCTTGGGGCCAGGTTAATTGAAGGAATGCCTCCTCCCATATGTACCTGCCTGGACCTTAAGATCATCCACAGGGGTCCTTCTCCGTGAGCCCCTGCCAAAGAAAGTGAGGCAGGTGGCTACTAGGAGGAGGGCTTTCTCTGCTGTGGCACACCGGCTGTGTAATGAGACATTCACCTGGCACCTACACTGTATTCCTTCCGCCGCCAGCTGAAGACCTTTTTATTTTCTCAGTATTTTAATGCCTAATTTAAATTAAATTTAAACTTTGCTGTTTTAATTCCGTATTTTAACCTATATCAACTTCTGCTGTGTGGTTTTATCCTGGTTGTATATTGTATTTTGCAATTGTATTTTTAGACTGTTGGTTGTTTTATTATGCTTTTCATGGTTTTAATTTTTGTGAACCGCCCAGAGAGCTTCGGCTATTGGGCGATATAAAAATGAAATAAATAAATAAATAAATGAAAGCCTTTGTTTCAAGTGGAATAAACCCATTTCTAACTGTAACATCTTGGAATCTCTGATTGCAAACTGAATATTCTGCTGCAGTACACAACTACGTTTTTTGCACTAGTTTCTCAAAAACAGTAAAGAGTGACCACAGATGGGAGGCGAATACTGTGGTAGCTGTGAGCCTCTCATGCTAGTGTGGTGTAGTGGCTAAAGTGTTGGACTGGGAGTTGGGAGATCCGGGTTCTAGTCCCCACTCGGCCATGGACACCCACTGGGTGACTTTGGGCCAGTCACAAACTCTCAGGCCAACCCACCTCACAGGGTTGTTGTTGTTGTGAGGATAAAGTGGACAGGAGGAGGATTATGTACACCACCCTGGGTTCCTTGGAGGAAAAAAGGCTGGATATAAATGCAATAATAAATAAATAAATAGTGCCAGGCCAACTTGTCTTCTACATGATTAATACTATTATTGCTATTTTGATTATCTGTTCAGCCCACCCACCATTTTCGTCAGCAGCCTGTTTTCTCACTTTGGCACTGAAATTATTTTCCAGTAAAAATGGCCACTACGAGGGGAAAAGTTGCAGTGATGCCTCATGGCATAACCACCACCACCACAAGAAGAATGCTGCTGCTGTTACAATGGGGAGAAGTGGTGAATGGACAAATCATTCTTGCCATGGCGTTGAGTCTATGAGCATCATCATGAGAGAGAGGCAAGGCAGTGAGGTGTGGGTGTGCACATTACATAATTCAATCCAAGGGAAATGGAGTGCAATAAAGAGAGGGAGAGGGAAAGAGGGAGAACAAGAGAGAGAGATGTGCAGGTGTAAATGTAAGGTATGGCCCTGTCAAATGTGATAACTGTATGGTGCTTTAGCTGAGGCCTGTAATAAGAGCAGGTGATAGTCTAGCTGCAAATAATCTCTCACAGCCTGACAATTCTCTGGATGAGATCTGCCCAGGAAAATACACACACCATACAAATGTATGAGAAAAAGGACCTGAAGGCTAGGCGGGAAATGCTGCATATCAACTGAAGGTGAGTGCGGGAGTACTACTGGCACACCATCCACACAGCAGCAAAGGCAGCGAGATCTGACCACTGCATACAGCATAACCCAGATCATAGAGGTCTACTCTACATTTTGACATGTCAGCTCTATGGCATTTGGCTTCATTTCATTTCAAATCTTTGGCACATTTAACTTTCTCTGGACTAAGCCGACAAGGATCACGCTGCTTGGAAAAAGGAGGTCAACAGTTAAGGCTTGTTGTGCCAAAATTGTGGGAGGATGACCATGCTGCTGAACAATTTGCTGGTGCTGTTTGCTTCGACAGCTCCACACACCGATCAAGGAGGGCGAGTGGATGGTGGTACCTAAATTCAGTTCTCAACACTGACAGCACCAGCCACTTAACTGGCAGACATGTACACAACCCCAACCTAGCAAGGCAGGCCACATATACAACCCCAGGAGCCAATGTAGGATTTGTCATTTTTGCGTGCACACAAGATGCACATCTAAAAAAGGGAAATTGCCCCTAACCTCCAGGGAAATTGTCCTGGCTGGCTGAGATGGAAATAATGTTTATGTAGCATTTACTTGGGGTAATTGCTTCATGTCTTTGTATTATTTCAACTGCATGAGTCAAGCTTACCTATGGTAAAATAGCTCTAGGAAGTCTTCACAAGTTCTCTTGCAGCTAACAAAACCCATAACCCAAAGGTAAAAACCAATGTACATCTCCCTTGCCTCCAGCACTTAAAAGTGCTTTGATTTTCTGAGTGGGCCCAGTCTCTATTTCATCTCCCAACTTTTCTCCCCTCTGGATAACCCCCTGCTTGTGCTGGGTGGTCCCCAAGTTTAAAGGGCTGAAAAATAAAGGGATCTTTCACCCCCATTTAGTGTTGATGCTGAATGAAGCAGTGCCCCATATTAACTCAAGGCTTCTATTTAGCAATACATCTAGGAAGAAGGAGAATATGAAAGCTGCAATTTGTAGGAAAGAAGTAGACTGGAGGGTCTCAGCGACCAGTCCTGACGGCTGCAAAATTTTGCAAAGGCCTTCTGAAGAGCACATCTCCCAAGAGCGAACTGAAATCAAGACTGTCGTAAACGGGAAAGCCATTTCATCTAGATTGGGACCGTATGCAGAGAAAGGCGACGAAAATGCCACCAACGTCAATGGGATTTAAGTATCTCAATTGCGCACAGGACCGCGGTCATAATAGTTTGCTCCCTTTAATGATAAGCATCGCTTACTAGCTCTATGGATGTTACAGGCTTTGTGCTCATCTCAGAAATTACCAGCTGCTCTTTTGTGTGTCACCTTCCCACCAGTGAAAGGTGACATTAGCAACTCTTAGGTGTTACTGTTTGCCTTACTTCCAGTATCTCCCCTACCTTTGTCAGGCACAATAAGGATGCCCTTTCAAGTGAAGTTTCGCTGGGTTCTGCCGCCCATCCTCATTGTGCTAAGGGCTTTGGCCTCAGAAGGCTTCCTGACCTCCCTTCTTTGGTACTCTTTCTCCCCCTCCTCCCCCCTTGCAACCCCCTCCACATTTTTGATCAAGTGCTGAAAAGAAAAGGCATGAAAAGAGCAAGTGGAACCATGTGGAATTTTCTCTTTGACATCCTCTGTGAGTTCCCCCACCCCCATTTGAAACATTTGGGGAAGAGGGATGCAAGCAGGCAAAAACCAAAATCTTCTATTTCTTGCGCTGCCCACCCAAAGCTACATAACCACCCCCCAAGTCCACTTGCATCATATGAATTCCAGCCAATTGCCTAGTAATGAGGCTTACTGCAAAGGCAACAGACTTCTTGATTTAAAATGCTATTTCCTTCTTTGCATCACGGAAGCGGACAGACCGAATTGATGCTTTCCCCCTATCTTTAGATTCCATGACACACTATTTACTAAATCCTTCAAGATTTGTCCATTTGCTTTTTTTATTTAATCAAAAAGGTGCAAATTAAAATTTAAAACATTCTTGTGTTCATAAAAAAAGAGAAGAAAGAAAACAGTGCTGGTGTTTTCTTTACACAGAGGAGGGGGAGTATTTTTGCTTTCCTAGTTCTTATGATCAAAGTTGAAACAGTGATTTTGCATTATTATAACACTCGTCATTTCTGCCTCTAATTTGGATGGTTTTTAATAAAGCTCCATTGATTCCACTGAATGAAATCCCTCTTGGCAAATGCAGAACACACACACTGATTACTAAATATGCAGCAATTATCATATTCAGCAGCACACTTTAATATCTTATTTATAGACGTATCTGTCTATAATTTGCTTTAATTAAGTTGCATTGATTTTAATGACAGGAGCCATCTCTTGAAGATGGAGCTAGGGTTATGTGATCCCATCAATAACGATGTGCCATTGTTTGATGACACACTTTTCATATTCCTCTGTTGCATAGAATAACTTCTCCTTTATTTTTTAAGGTGTGAAAAAGAGACACCTTTTATTGGAATTGTTGTCAGTGAAGGAAGACGCAAGCTTTCAAGTTACACAAAACCAGTCCTGCATGTTTAATCAAGAAATGAATCAACTAATGCTTTAGTTGATTAAGTTGGCATGTGACAAATCTGTCCTTTCCCTGTCCTTCTACAACATATCTATCTCGGAGGCTTCTAGCAATTGCATAGAAACACCTATACATTGTGTCCCTCTCCGGATGCCTCTGGCGTGTGCATCTTTTGCTATGGCACCTTGCTTGGCTATCATGTTTTACCTTGTATTCATGGCCCTTCTACATTTGGACAATCAAACATTTTCATCTTCATCCCCTTTGGAATGATTTATCCCAAACCGGATGCTTCCCAGCTCCTGTCGGCTTTCTGTAGAGTCTATCCTGAGATGACAATATTCTACTGCTTCTCTCCATTCCACCAGTTTCTGTAATGCCCATTATGTCTAGGTTCTTCTTTAAAACCAAGCACTCTAACTTTGGGCTGTTTAACCCATGAATAACCATAGTGTCTGGGTTCACATGTCTCGGAGCATCCTATGATCAGGCTAGTCAGAGGTTGTGTATTCAAAATAACATGACCCGGCAAATGTTTTGAGTAGCAGTGATCCAAACCAATCACATGCTACCTTTGAGGGACACGACCAATGAGGGCACAGGAGCAAAGTAAAGACTTCTGCTTCACTAGTCCTGTATCCTCATTGGCTGGATTGCCCCAAAGGCAGTATCTGATTGGTTCAGATTGCTGCTTCTCTCTCTCTCTCTCTCTCTCTCTCTCTCTCTCTCTCTCTCTCTCTCTCTCTCTCTCTCTCTCTCTCTCCTCCCTGTATTTTTCAAAATAGTGTGCCATGGGGCCTGCCCTTGCACTTTCTTTTGCCAGCATGGGGCTGGCTAGGCGAGGATGAGGAGGATGAGAAACTACTGCCATTGTTGCCACCAGATAAATTTTAAAAAAGTAGGGAGGACTGGTTGGGTGCAAGATAGGGGGAGAGAACTGGCTGCTGGTGGGAAGCAGTGGTGGTGGAAGTGGCACCGGGCAGAGGGGGCAGCCCCCCCCCCCCGGAAAACCAAATGAAACTTCAACTAGTTCAAAATATGGCAGCCAGGTTGGTCACCAGTACACCTAGGGGTGACCATATTACACCAATTTTAAAATCACTTCACTGGCTGCCAATTAGTTTCCTGGTGATGTATAAAGTGTTGGTTATTACCTTTAAAGCCCTACATTAGTGGTTCCCAATTGGTGGTCCGTGGACCCCAGGGGCCCACGGCACCATTCACATATTCACCATTCATTTCTGGAGTCCGCTGATGACAAATTCCTATCAGAAGTAAAATATAACATCACTGAGCACCTGCGACTAGCTTCAGAGATTACTTCCCTGCACCTAATCCTGAAAACTCATGGATAAGGAATCCTTTTGAATGTGGTGATGTACAACTAACAAGTCTATCTGCGGAAGAGCAAGATGCACTTGTTGACTTGACTTGTGATGATGGTTCAATGAAACCATTTTTCAAAGAATATAGACTGGACCAATTCTGGGTGAAGGTTTTTCTTGATTATAAGAAGTTAGGTGAAAAAGCTTTGAAACATCTAGTTCTCTTTTGTTCCACATATCTTTGTGAACAAACAGCGTGGTAATATCACAAATATCACAAATTTTATGTTCTGTTTTTTAGTATACCTAAAACCCGTTGCTTATTAGGGCCTACCCCTTATTTTCTCCAAAAAATTGCTTCGCACAGGTAACTAACATAGAGGTAACAATTTTTTCAAAAGTAGGGGGTCCATGGCTTGGCATTTGAAAAATAAGGTGTCCACAGTACTTAGCTAATTGGGAACCACTGCCCTACATGGTTTGGGTCCAGGTTACCTGTGGGATCGCCTTCTCCTGCACAATCCGCTCCGCACGCTCAGGTCCTCTGGGAAGAATTTACTTCAGTCAGTGAAAACTAGGCTGACAACCATTAATTACCCAGAGGACCTTCTCTTCTGCTGCTCCCACACCGTGGAATGGCCTGCCGGGAGAGATTCGCCAACTTAACAGTCTTTCTGAATTTAAAAAAGCTATAAAGACTGATCTCTTGCAGCAGGCCTACCCAGTTGAATTTTAAAATGTCTGAATGTTATTTTAATAATGTATTAGTTTTATATGTTTTTAATCAGTTTTATATATTTTATAGTATTTTTATATTTGATGTTGTTCCCCGCCTCGATCCAGAGGTAGAGGCGGGAAATAAATAAATAAATAAAATTATTATTATTATTATTATTATTATTATTATTATTATTATTTGTAGTTGATTAAATTCTTTTTCACAGCCTGAGATTAGCCTTACTGACATGCTAGCCTACTTGGCATATACAAGAAAGCTCTGTAAAAAAGCTTATCCTTCTCTGTAAGTGCAAACTGCAAGTCTGAATTGTCTACGTGTTCAGGCTAAGGGTTAGTAATATGGTGGCAGTGAATACCACTAAGTAGCAACAGGGAGTGTCTTACACCTGTCCTTCCTCATAGGGAGTTTGGGAGTGAGAGTCCCATTGTTGCAAGGGGCGGCGTTGCAATTGGCAGGGCTACGAATTCTTGAATATTTTTTGTCTATTTGGATTTCATTGTGATAACTAATAATGAATGAACAGGGCAACATTTTATACGGCCTCTTTCCATCAAAGGGTCCTAGTCTGGGTTTAATAATTTTAAACTGACATTTCCTTCAATATATAAAAAAGGCACTAATACTGAGGTTTTGGTAATATGCAAACATATTTAAATGTAATTTGTCTATTAAAGGGTAGGTGATTAATCAACTAAAAATTATTTAACCATCTGACAACCCTATACAAAACTGTTCACTGGGCACAATGGAAAAGCAGCTAGTTAGCGACAGCTCATAAAAGCAAATATTTTTAGTCGCTTCAAATAGATAAAAGGCCTAATCACAAAAATGTTCTTTACTTCGATCATGCATTAAAATACACTAACAGAAAGTTTCAGAATGCTGTCATGACTCGAGATGTCATGGTACAATCAGCCTTGTTTTGCGCAGTTTGATCCTAACCCTGTTTACTCAAATGTAAGTCCTACAGTTCAGTGGGACTTACTCCCAGGTAACTGTGTAAAACGTTGGAGCATTAAGATCTTAGTTTTTGTAAGCCAAGGCTACACAAGATGTTTTGTGATTGTGAATCGGCAGTGACAACTGGTATCCAGCAGAAACCATGCCTATTTTATCTTCTCATTTACTTCTCATTTTATCTCACCATTACATGCTAGTCAAACATAAAAAATAGTCTTTTAGAATGTAACACCCTTGGAAATATCCCCCACCCCCATACTAAACTCAAACTGTGAAAAATAGCCAAGAGTCTTGTGAAATCTTATAGGTGAAGAGATTTATTGTGGCATCCGCTTTTGTGGATGAGAACCCACTTCCATCAGTGTTATTCTTTGTCACAATGTATAGTCACATGGGTACAGAGAGGGGAAAAAAAACCCTTGTAAATAGTGGGGCAAAACCACAATTAAATATAAGAGGCAGTAGTAGATACATTGGCCTTTTCAGAATCAACTGGCCCCACATTTCATGGCTTTTTGACCCCACTGTTTACAATTCTCTTCTCCCAAAGCTTATGCTACAATAAATCTGTTATTCTTTAAGGGGTCATAACATTTTTTGTTGTTTCTCCCTCTGAAAACCCAAACTACATATATCTCAATGAAAGGTTTACCAGTGAGCAGTGCCTGCACTGTAATAGTGGGAAAACTCAATTACCCCAAACCAGACACCTTGCGGGAGCGGGTGGCAATGTGAACACAAAGCTATGAGCAAAGCGGGGGGAAACCCACCCCACAACTGAATTCAACACACTGGGGAAAATGTCATGTGCGTGTCTCCAATGAGCATGCAACTCTCTGCTTGGCACTAGGGCAGCCCTTAATTGTGCAGAACTCTCTCTCTCTCTCTCTCTCTCTCTCTCTCTCTCTCTCTCTCTCTCTCTCTCTGTGTGTGTGTGTGTGTGTGTGTGTGTGTGTGTGTGTGTGTGCACAGTGAAGCCACTCGATTGGACCTCATTTATGCAAGCCCAAGGAAATCGCAGCAGATCTGCTCCGTTATAGCTGTCAAACAGCCAGTCTCTAAAAGGGAATTGTAAGTACCATATTTCTTCGATTCTAAGACACACTTCCCCTCCCCATATAAACATCTCTAAAAATGGGATGCATCTTAGAATCGCGGGTGCGTTTATTATTTCTTAGAATCAAAGCTTTTTTTCTGTTGGTGGTACTGAAATTAGTGTGCGGCTTACAATCAATAGCATCTTAGAATTGAAGAAATACAGTAGTATCACATTGTGCCTCCCAAGGACCAGATCTCTTTCCCCCCTGCCCCTCCCACCATCAAGGCAGCTAAAGTAAAAACACAAACAACAGCTCAGTTGGCAGTTCTATCCTTCACCCCAAGCTAGGGGTGGGCAAATCAAAGGTAATTGGGGGCAGTTAGCGTATGTTGGTCTGTTAGCTTATTTTACAAATCTCTAACAGAGGATACCGAGAAGAAAATAGCCCAGAAATATAAATTTCTTTGCCCTCTGTTCTTGCATTACAAAACAAAGTGAACTCAACAGAACACCACAACCTACACACTTACCATGGTCATGCTGGCTTGGACAGATTAGAGGTGTTAGGTCCTCATTTTGTCACGGCCCAGACAACACACACACACACACAGGCAGGCAGAAAGAGTCAGATGAGAGCTCAGAAGTCAAACTCTACCGGCCTATACCACTAGTTTTTCAAATGTGTCCATCAGGGATTTTTAATATGACCATGAAGACAGTGGCCAGATCTACACCGAGCAGGATATAGCACTATGAAAGCGGTATGAAAGCGGTATATAAGAGGCAGGAGCCACACCAAGCAGGATATAGCACTATGAAGGCGGCATGAAAGCGGTATATGGCATGTGTCAATGGGCCCCAACAGTTGTCAGTGCACTTCAATGCCACTATAAAGCAGTAGTGTGGCTCCTGCCTCTTATATACTGCTTTCATACCGCTTTCATAGTGCGATATCCTGCTTGGTAAAGATCTGGCCAGTGTCAATGTTTTGCTTTATAGACATCTATGGGACAGCACAGTGCTGTGGCGGTGTGCGTGTTCTCACCAAGTATGCTCAGGGGCTGGAGTGGAAGAATTGCCCATATCAGCAAAAGAAAGGCTTACAAGTAGAGAGGTATGATCAAAGGGCAGAAATACCAAAGAACAAACAAGGGGAGTTCGGCAGAGATGAATCAAGGGGCTAGACTGGCAGGGAATAAGGAAAAGGAAAAGGAAAGAATGTGGGGTTGAGGGGAGAGAGAGAAATTGGAAAAGGAGGGCTTGTTTTATCAAGAAGTTGAGGGGAACGGCAAGAGGATGTAGAGTATATAAGAAAAGGGGGTCATGTCGGAGTTTGCTACCATCCTGAGCTAGTGGTGTTCCAATTGTTTCCCCAACATGAAGAGGAGGAGGAGGAGAATGGTTCTTCTGGGTGTTGGATGTTTTACTACATTGGACTTTTTTTAAAAAAAAAAACTTTCCCTCTTGATGTAAGGGAGAAAAGCCCAATAAAGCCCACACTTGTGCATGATTAGACAGAAAAAAGGCGTACACCAGCCATCATGATCGTAATCCTTTTATGGTTTCCAAAGCATTCTGTAAAGCTTTTTAAAGAGGCGATGGATCTGAACTGTTTTTCTAAATCACTGCATTTTAGAATATATCATCATAACTGTGAAAGCATTATCCATTCTAAAAATGCAAGGGCACGATCTCAAAGAAGGAAAAAACCCACCTCCTCTAAGCTGTTTTTACTGGTGCATTTTCAGTTCCTGGTCATCATTTTTCACTCACTGATTACGGTTATGTGTTGATTAATAGTTATGTTCATGTCACTAGAAAGCACTTCCCATGGGTCAGGAAAACATCCTTGAATCAAGTAACTAGATAGAATAATCACACCATCCTTCCTGTTCTCCATAAAAGACCGATAACAGACTTGAGCATTAAAGTTACTGGTGACCTTGGTGTCTCTAGTTAGCAGTTCCGAACACTTTTACTAAAAAGCAAAGCCAGACAATTAAATATCCCTTTAATCGTCCCATCTCTCACATTTTGAAAAAGAAAGTGAAAGAAATATAAAAAAGTGGTGCTTAGATATATTTAAATTTCAGTTCTTCTTTCTACCAGAAACCAGCAGGAAGCTTCTAAGGCAACAGTATGCCAACTTTATTACCCCAATATTTTAGCATTTCTCGCTAATGCAATAGTTAGGCTTTGGAACAAAACACTGCTTAATAAAGTAAGCAAAATGCAGATGGGAATTTCTGGCAAGGAAACTAAGAGCCAAAGCCTGTGCCTAGAATGGTATCAGTTCTGTTACTTAAAACTAGAAGAGTAAACTCAGAGTTAGGTGTACCACACTTTAGAAAATATAGAGACTAGTGTACAATGCTATACAGACTTACCTGCGAATAAGACCCATTCAATTCAGTGGGGCTTACTTCTGGGTAGACATGTAAAAGATTGCATTGTAACAAATTATACAGCAAACCCTGATGCAAATGCATCCAAAACGACCCTGAAAATGCCTAAAGACCGAGCATATTAGCGACTCTGTTTTCTGAACCTCAAACTCAAAAAAGCCTCTCATTCAAGACCTTAAGGGCTGCCTCTGTGTTTTTTGTCTATTACAAATGAGATCATTGCCTCCTCTGTGCCCTTCTCCCTGGGTGGTTTTCCTTCTCATTAATCCAATAATTTGTTTTTGTTAATTTGACCCCTTAATTGTCCTAAATGCACACCAGATTGGTGAGCCCCTCAGACTTGCAACCCAACCCTGAGATAAACTAGAAAAGCAAACAGCAGACACCTTCAACTTAATGCTAAAAGTACTTCTATTTCAAACAAGGAGACAGGGTCCCTTTTCTATGGATCACATTCGGAATATTTCAGAATCTTAGCTGTGAAACACAGAAAAAACTTGAACCTCTTTCTGGACATCCAGTGAGAAGGAATCACTTGGAATGATCAATTTTCTGTTTATTTCTTTGATCTGGATGGGCATAATTTATTTAATACCACCATGACAATCTGCTCCTTTGGCTCATACGTAATATTAAAACCAACTTTTGGCATTTCCTGTTATTGACAGTAAACCCCTTTTGTACCTCCAATCTTGAACTCTCCTCTCCTCCCTCTTCTGCTATTAGTTTACTACACAGTTTAGCCAGATAACTACTGCTTTCAAATTACAAACTGCTCCTCTTTCAAGTCAGCTCATTGTCTTAACATTTGGAATTCTTATCTGTACCTTCCAAGCTCTTATAAAGCATTTCTTCCCATCACATTCACTTAAAGTATGTTGAGATCCCAACATTCAACACTACTTCTCAAAGGCTAATTTTGCAGTCCAAGCCATGTGAAAGCTCTTTAGAAAAGTCAGCAGTGAAGTCAAAATTGAGGGAACGTATGAGAGGAGGTGGACCAAAATATCCCAGTTCATTAATTGGTAATAGCCAGCTAAAGCCTTTATTCTATTTTTAATAGCTAGCTAGTATGATTCCACTGTACTGAAATACATGACTACACGCTGTTGTGAGAATATGTGCATACACCTATATACACGTGTGTACTTGTCACAGCTGAGCATAGGACAACATCACAGATCAAGTGGCGAAAATAGACAGCGAAAGTATTCTTATAGCCACTTATGCATACAGAGGAGGCAAGAGTCTCTCATTGTCTATAGCAATCCTCCTTCGCTAGAGGCTCTCATTGAGTAGCCTAGAGGCAATCCATTCTTCATGCTTGTATTATTATATTAAAAACATTTAGTTACTCTACAAATCAGAATACAGACGGGCAAAACTAGTGGTTTTTAAAACGGCAACCCCAAACACCCATAGTGAATAAAACAGTCAATATTTTTTGTTCTTAAGTTTTAACCCTGCATACTTTTCTTCTAATCTAATAACACACCAGAATAGTATTAATGGAATTTTAATGGCTGAAGTAGTGAATCCCCCTTAATCTTTTTAAAAATAGATAGGATAGAATAACCAAGAAATGGCCCTCTTCTTCTCTTCTTTCTCTCCGTCCCACTTTAAATAATTATGGCAAAAAAACCTCTCCAAATTTCACCTTCAGTGCATCAACAAAACACACCACCAAAATCCAACAATTCTCCACTAACATTTATCAAAGCCAGCAGCAGCAGAGGATTTTGAGAATAGCTATGTTCCATATGCCACACCAGCCGGCTTTTTTTGGGGGGGGGGGAATCTTATTGGTCCCAGCTTTCCAAATGATACAGATATTGTTTCCTAAAGCCTGCAGTCCCAAACGATTGGGTGGCAGCCTTCCCTTCCTTGCAGATACCAATTTAGCAGTTGGTATAGTGTGATCTGGTACTATCTGTCATTTCTTTGGTACCAGATGGATGCCAGATGGGCAATGTTGGGCAACGCCTTTTTCTGAGCTCCAGTTCTAAAAAAAATCACCACATACAGGGTCAAGTCTTGTCAGCTGGTCGTCTCAAATGGCACTTCAAAGCAAGTCAATTGTTGGGGGGACACACCGCAACATCTGTTCCTTACTCCTATTGACCCTAAAATATAATATGATGGGTAGCCATGCTCTCTCTTAACCAGAAGTTAATATACAGCTGCCATATATGTATGTGTGTGTGTGTGTGTATGTATGTATGTATGTATTCCGGCCCCTACACTTTACCTAATAAACAGGCCCATACGCCACTCTTCAGTCACCACTGTCAATTCAGAATACTTTTTTCTCCCTGTGACAGAACAACAAAAATAGAGATCCGGAGACTGAGATGGGCAGCTTTCAAATTCAATCTTTTCTTTGTGGCAAAATGGAGCTACAACAAAACAAAACAGAACTTTTCGAAAGGTTCTAGGAAAACTTGAGTCTGGACACTCTGCATGAGTGGACCAGGAGGAAGAAAGTAGAAGAAGTGGTTTGCTGTAGATATTTGCTTTTTATTTAGACTTTCAGGAGCTGACCTATCTTTCAAACTGGAGTTGAAATATAGAAACGGTCATTTAATGGTCCTGAATGAAGCTTGAGGCTGCTAATTCAAGCATGATTTTACAAGTTGTTTTCCCCCCTTTTTTATGTATAAAAGAAAAAGTTTAAGGGTGTTGAGTTAAATTGTCCTTAAATTTAGAAGGGTGTCTGCAGGAAAATACAGCTGACATCAAAGCCTGCTCTCCACTCTGTAATTTGCTTCATGGAGAAGTTATGATAAACAGGTTATGTGGTTCCCTAAGGTTACCATGGAAACTCTTTCTTTTCAGGCCAACATTTCCAAAGGTACAATTTGCATTAAAATGACAGAACTTGATTTTTTTTTTTTTTTTTGGTAAGACTCAAGAGGGGTCATGCTACTACATATTATAGCTATTATTTCAAAACTCATGAACATAACATTCAAGAGAAAGATCTATTAATCCACGTAAACGTCTTAGCGACCGAGTTGTTTAATTGCCATCTTGTCAGGTATTTCCCTGACAAATTATCAGAGAAAATTAAACTTCACGCTAATTTGTTAGTTGTATCTAACAACTACTTTTTGTTCTGTTGCTTTGTGCAAGTTTTTCACACCATGTGCAGGTTTATGATTTTGGATGGCAGCAGGACAGGAATGGAAAATACAGCCTCATCTCTCTCTCTCTCTCTCTCTCTCTCTCTCTCAAAGAGCTTCACATTTCTGAATAAAAAAGTTTCAAAAATCCTTTTTAAATTGGATAGAGTAAACAAGAAAAGCTCCTCCACTTCTGTTATTTCTCTCCATCCCTCTTTAAATAGCACAAAAGCATTACGTAATCATTGTAAATATAAACAGGTATGATGCCTACACTGTGTTGTATACATGCATATTTATTGCATATATTTTAAACAGTTTAATAGATTATCGAATGCAATGTGTTCTTAAACACTAACACAGCTTCTCTTGATCTAGCTAATGGGCACAGTAGTTCCAAGTAGTAGTTCCACAGTAGTTCCAAGCAGTAGTTCCACAGTAGTTCCATTAATTTCAGTAGACGAAGATGATCAATGTGCACATTTCTTTGCACATGTAGGCATGCTCCCTTCCAATGAAATGAATGTGGCAGATCGCATGTAAGACTTGTTGGTGTGCACTGCAGCAATTGGTCAGACAGAAAACCAACAGTGAAAAACAATTCATCTATGATCCAGATGACTAAGGACATATTTACATCTCTCTCAACAAGCTAGCAAAATACACCGAAGATACATGTTCAGTTCCATTTTCCCTGCAATAAGCAACACATTTCCATGGGAAATGCATCCGACTATAATTTTTGCTAGTTCCAACATAACTGCATTTTCCTCAGTATCATCAATTATTTGCTTATAGGTCACAGAAAGGCATATGCAGGTATGTCTTTCTTTCAGTGGCATCATAGGTGTTGAAGCTTTATGGATGTATAAATAACCATTCTTGAACATGCATATTATGCTAGCAAGAATAGAGCCTGTTTGGTGTGAAAAGGCTAAAATGGTTTGGCTTTCACACATGCATGTTCTGCTTGTTGTAATATAGACAGTTTGGCACAAAAATGTTACAGTGTTGCATGAATGTAGCATGGTCTTGCTTGCAAAGGCTGAAATATTGCAAAACAAAATGCAGGATATCATATGAAGTTCATTCAAATAAGAATAGGCAGATACACTGAAAGCATGACAGGTTTTGGAATGTTTGCCAGAACTTGAATTAAGACTCAAAAGTCACAGAACTGCAACATTCAAGCTGAATTTCATTTGTAGCAACAGCATCTAGAACAATGTGTGAGCAAACTCCAGGAAGAGGCATCTTAGCCTATGATAAACCCTTTCTAGTAGTGCCAGGGCGAAAAACTGAAAGCACTGCAGGTGCAGAACTAAGCTCGCTGTAGACAGTTACAACTCAAAGAATCATAGAATAGTAGAGTTAGAAGGGGCCTTAAGGCCATCCAGTCCAACTCCCACCATAGCAGTTGGGATCTTTGGAAGGATAACATCTTGAAAGGAATTGGGAGGTAAAGGGTGGATCTGCTGACAGTAGCAGTGCCATAAATGTAGTCATCGGAGTCAGGAGCCTGCACAGTAGGCTCCTGTACTACTCCTACATCAGAGTAGTACAGCCTGCACAGAGCGAGTGGCTGGAAGCTTGGTGTATGAGGTCATTAGACAATACGCATCGGTGTGTCTGAGGGTAATGTGAGTACTCAATGTCTCTGTGGTCATATCAGGGGGAAAAGGTTCATCTCTAGCTGTATACCAAGAAGACAGATTGGTCCTTATAATAATATGGTGGATGGCATACATTGGATTGGTGAGAGCCACCACGTGTATACTAGATCCTTGCCCTTCCTGGCTTATAAAAGCTGCCAGAGGGAGACTGGCTGAGTGGGTAAGCGGAGTGGTCAATGCCTCCCTTCGCCAAGGAAGGGTCCCAGCCTGTTTGAAGGAGGCAGTGGTAAGACCCACACTGAAAAAGCCCTCCTTGGCCCCCACTGTATTGGATAACTACCGGCCAGTCTCCAACATCCCATTTTTGGGCAAGGTATTGGAGCGTGTGGTGGCCTCCCAACTCCAGGGATTCCTGGATGAGACAGATTATCTAGATCCATTTCAATCTGGCTTCAGGCCTGGTTATGGGACAGAAACAGCTTTGGTCGCCTTGGTGGATGATCTTTGCCGGGAACTGGACAGGGGGAGTGTGTCCCTGCTGGTTCTGCTGGACCTCTCAGCGGCGTTCGATACCATCGACCATGGTATCCTTCTGGGCCGCCTTGCTGGGATGGGTCTTGGAGGCACTGATTTACAGTGGCTCCATTCCTTCCTGGATGGATGGACCCAGAAGGTGGTACTGGGGGACTCCTGTTCGACTCCTTGGCCATTGGCCTGTGGAGTCCCTCAGGGCTCTGTTTTGTCTCCCATGCTATTTAACATATACATGAAACCGTTGGGAGAGGTTATCCGGAGTTGTGGGGTGCGGTGCCACCAGTACGCTGATGACACCCAGCTCTACTACTCCTTTCCACCCAATTCCAAGGAAGCGGTTTCTGTGCTAAACCGCTGTTTGTTGGCAGTAATGGATTGGATGAGGGCGACAAATTGAAGCTTAATCCAGATAAGACAGAGGTGCTCCTGGTCAGTCGAAAGGCAGATCAGGGAATAGGGATTCAGCTTGTGTTGGATGGGGTTACATTCCCCCTGAAGACGCAGGTCTGCAGCTTGGGTGTACTTCTGGATTCAGCCCTGAGCCTGGATACCCAGGTTTCGGCGGTGGCCAGGAGTGCGTTTGCACAGTTAAAGCTAGTGCACCAGCTGCGCCCGTTCCTAGAGATGTCTGATCTCACCACGGTGATACGTGCCTTAATTACATCCCATTTGGATGACTGTAACGCGCTCTACGTGGGGCTGCCTTTGAAGAGTGTTCGGAAACTCCAGCTGGTTCAAAGAGCTGCAGCCAGATTGTTGACCGGGGCTGGTTACAGGGAGCATACAATTCCCCTGTTAAAACAGCTCCACTGGCTTCCAGTCTGTTTCCGGGCACAATTCAAAGTGCTGGTTATGACCTATAAAGCTCTATATGGTTCGGGTCCAGGTTATTTGAAAGAACGTATTCTCCCTTATGAGCCTGCCCGTGCTTTGAGATCTTCTGGAGAGGCCCTTCTTTTAGTCCCACCTTCTTCACAGACACACTTGGTGGGAACATGGGAGAGGGCCTTCTCGATGGCTGCTCCGGTGCTCTGGAACTCTCTTCCTGGGAAGCTAGGCTGGCTCCCTCCTTGATGGGCTTAGCAGGCTAAAACTTTTTTGTTCAAGCAGGCCTTTGGAGAATAATCCAGCCCTCCATCTATGTTAATGTTTTATAATTTTGTTGTGTATTTTTTAATTGTTTATGGTTTTGTTTCCCTCCCCCCCATGCATATTTTAAACTTTGTAAGGCCGCCTTGAGGCCCAGCATTGGGCAAAAGGCAGGATACAAATAAATATAATAATAATAATAATAATAATAATAATAATAATAATAATAATGATGTCAATGGTTATTCCAGGAAAGATTCCAAAGATGGTGAAGAAACCCCCCAGGGGAGATAGGAGGGTAGGCTTCCCTGTGCCAAGAGGAATGATCCTGGTGGTGGGAACGATATCTCAGAGCTGAAGAAGAGGGAGAGTGGCATTGATGTGAGGGCTGTTGGCACCACACCTGAGGAGGAGACTTGTCTTGGATTTCACCTTCTGAAACTGATCCCATGCACTTCACTTCATCAGAACTTCGAGAAGCAAGAGGCAATTGAAGCTTCTCCAGAATCAGTTTAGGTGACCTCAGAAGGTGTGGCAGGGAGGTTGACACTGCATCATGAAGTGGGACAGCTGGGCCTGCAATGCACACTGTGAGTCCTCAATGGCTTCAGTTTGGTGGTTCTTCTTCTTCTTCTTCTTCTTCTTCTTCTTCTTCTTCTTCTTCTTCTTCTTCCTCTTCTTCTTCTTCTATTCTGTTCTGGTGATAGTGGCTGAAGAGCACTTGGAGTCTGACTTGGCTGAGCCAGAGTCAGCAGATTGTAGAGCCCCACCTTTGAACCCGAGGCTAACACAACACCAGATATGGATTGGAGCGCTAGTTCCAGGAGTAAACTCTGAGGCACGGCCAACACCCATGCCATTTTAGGATCTCGTTTGCCAAAAGGAGCCTAGTTTGAGGCTGTCTCCATTGGGCAGTCAGGCAGAGACATCAACAATCACACCATTGGCTCTGGTCTGGTGCATATAGCTGAGGAGGCAACATGAAGTGGTTGGTTCTGCGCCACTGAATTCATGGCTTTTAAGGGCTGCTTCCACTGCCAGGCATGAAGATGAGGTGTCCACTTCCTTTGCACCTGTTTGGTTAATATTTGGCATTGACTGCATGAGTCAACCAAATGGCCTCCTCTGAGGCAGAGCAGGCAGAGGGAATTGCTGTCAGAAGTATTTTCCCACCACATTTCTTGAAGAGGGTCTTGGAGACCATAGGCCCTCAGGGTGGCTGACTAGAAGAAACAACGAGACTTCAAACAAATAGAAGAAAAACAACTGAAAAACAAAGAAAGAGAAAACTTTGCCCAGGTAGCCAATGGGCCAAAAGCTGAGAGGGGGAAATTATGAGACATGGAGAATGTTACAAAATGTTGCAAAACATTGCTATTGTTGACAGAAAGGAACTGAGCGGGAAAGTGGGAACATGCCTAGGAGCATGTACGGGGTGGGGGGGACTCCCGCCAAAACTCTGCTGAGCTCTAGAACGTTCCAAACATTACTCTGTCCA
Organism: Elgaria multicarinata webbii; assembly: GCF_023053635.1. Lineage (NCBI taxonomy): Eukaryota > Metazoa > Chordata > Lepidosauria > Squamata > Anguidae > Elgaria > Elgaria multicarinata. The sequence goes on from NC_086172.1 coordinate 23,423,000, forward strand.
AATGTATGAGTTACAGAGACCATGGAGAAGTAGTAACGCTAACAAGGATGCAGAGCTGCCAAACTTTCTCTCTGCGTAGTCAAAACAAATGAAAAATTCAATATGGGTAAAGCCATCTACCTTGCTACCTTGCTAAGATGATACATTAAATATGTCTGTAGAGCCTATGCTAAATATGGCTAATATGCCCTTGACACAATGGCATATAAATATAAGCTTAACACCACAAGCCATCCTTTTTAAATGAGGCTGTATTGTTGAAGTGCATGTACTCATGACTCTAATATAGTCTCTCTCTCTCCAGCTGGAAAAATGCCTAAGCATAGAGAAGTGTTATGCATGGTTTTTTTTTTAATATATATAAATCCAATTTATTCAAGAACAGAGGCACATCGAAAAAGAATTTTAAAATTAGAAATACAAACAAAATGGAATTATCTGAGAACCTGAGCTGTTGCTTTTAACAGAAAGCCTTTGTTGGACGAAACACTTTTTAATTAAAATAACTTTTCCACCATTAAAAAAGGTGTGATACCCCCTATGATCCTTCCTTTATTTCTCTATAAACCAAAGGATTCCGACCAAGGGGGTCTCTCTTTCTCTCTAGTCTAGAGAATGCTGCTCACTGATTCTGTGACTCACCAACACTTTTTGGCCCCACAGCAACCAGCCCGGCACCTTCTCTCCACCGTTATCTTTCACAGCTGCCACCATTTAAGACCAAACCCTACCTCAGGTTCTCCAAGAACCCACTCCAGTTTATAAAACAGAAATAACCTTGAATTAACAATACGAAAGGTTATGCAGTTACGAAGCTTGAGGTTTCAGTTGTTGTAATGCTTGTTTGTTTCATACAGTTTCATTTGCAATCCTGCCTACTCTACGCACCTGACTACACTCTCTCTTCCCCTTCACTGTTTCCCCCCAAATAATAAAACATGTTGTTCTTACAGTCATGCTAGACTCTACACAAACCAAACCCCAAACTCCTCTCTGACAAATCCCAAAGTCTTCTGACTATCTCTTCACACACAACACTTAATTGCTTCCTTCCCTAATTCCTCCCACTAGCTGCCAGCTGCCAATACAAACCTTTGTACCACCAGCCAATCAGCATTCACCTCACACATTCTACTCACGCATTCCCAACAACCGCTTACCATCCAAGGTCCACCACTTGCATTCTAAACAGCAATAAACAGTAAATCGTTGCAAATACTTAAATCATAACATTGGCAACCAACAGTAAAACATCGCACACACGTTTGTAAATTTTCGCTAACTACTAAAGCTGTGGGCAGAAAACTGCAAAAAGAAACGAAGAGGCTCAGTTCAGACAACACGTTAGTCGACACAGTGTGAAAACTCCACTCAACAGTTGAGTTTTTAGGGGGTGCTCCCCACACATGTTCTAACTCCACCATTGTGTGACTGTGGGCTACTGTGGAGTTGAGTAAAATCCATCATGACATTTGATTGACAGTTCTTCCACCCTCTCTCCTCCCCCAGTCCTCCCGATGGTATCCCATCAGCCACTGCTGCAAAAACACAATCCCAGCAGCTCTCCTAGAACAGCACTCTCTCCTTTCGCCACTCTTGCCAGGGAACTCTGCAGCCAGTGGGAAAAGTCAACTCAATGCAATGGAAAACTCCCAACGGTTGTGTACACAACGGTTGTGCAGGAACTCTCCTCTGCACAGCGTGGATATTCTGCGTGGAGTGTTTTCCCAAAAAACCTTCACCATTGCATGGAGTTTTCCCACCAAACACATTTCTCAACGGTGAAATAAAAACTCCACCGTGGAGTTCTAAAACCACCATTGAGAAACGTGTTGTCTAAACTGAGCCAGAAAGAAAGAAAGAAAGAAAGAAAGAAAGAAAGAAAGAAAGAAAGAAAGAAAGATGCTGGGGGTTTTTTCTGGAAGAAGTGGTAACTTTCTGTAATGCCAGGGGTTGATTTAGCAAATGAAGTTTTCTTCTGTCCTATTTTGTTCTGTACTTTAATGCATTCTTATTAGATTAGCATCTGCACTACAGACCTTGAAGTGGGAACTAATAAAGTTATCCACACAATCGCTAGGTGTCTGAGCCACTGACTTTATTTTTCATTTAAAATAATTATAACAGTGCCACTTGTTTGTTAAAAAGCCTTTTTATATTCACAGATAATTGCTTTATACAACACCCAGCAATGCATTCTAATTTTCACATCTTTGCTGAGAAATTGGGGCCGGGGGGGGGGGGGAGGTACGGGGACTTCAAACTCTTTCGGGTTTGCAACAACTTGACAACAATGTAGCCACCACACTTTAAAGCTTTGTAGTTAAGAACAGAAGCAGCTATGATGTAGATTAACAAGGCAATGGCAGAACACCTTTAGAGGTAATATATTTTATCAGCTTTGGGACTATTACCAATGAAAAATTATGGCCTGACCTATTCCAGGGAGTCAGGAAAAGATACATGGTAAACTTTAAAGATGAAAAAGAGAAGAAGAAAAGACTGATCCAGTCCTTGGCACCTACTGTGTTGCTGGTGTTGTTTGTTCTGTAGCCCTTCATCTTAAGTTTAACTTAAAACCATCAGTCTACTGTGGACTTCATACAACACAATCTGTACCATCAGCTCAGACTGAGGATTGTGGCAACCCCAGGACAGAATGCAGCTTGTATCCAGTGCCTACAAAAACAATCAGGACTCTTCTCCCAACTTCTTGCCACTTAGGCCTTCACACAACTCAGCTGGGTTTGGACAGAGAGGAAGTGGCCTCTATTACCTCCTGGTCACCTGCCAGCTTTAACTTGACTACCTATCAAATGGCACTCTGGCCTCCTGTCAATTGCCTGTCATCTACAAAACATCATCCCCCTTAAAAATACATCTATAGTCATTTGCCACCATGAGAAATTTTGGGCCTGTGCCCTCACAAAGCTTTTTTATTTTTAGAGTGAACCTGCAGCCCATTCTAAATGCCCTATTGGCATCGCTTAAAAGTCACTACTTGACTGTCTTCTATCCATCTCCTGATGCTTCTGCATTAGGGAAACCAGTGCAGATGGTTTCAATGCAGGTCCCATTGCAGTGGCCAATTATCTTTATCTATCTTCACCAAAATAGATGGTGAGATCGTCTCTTTTTGTGCTTGCATAACTATGAGACAAAGACTGGGCTGGAAGAAGAGGATCATGGGAAGTTTCCTGGCTTTCATGGCAGACAGGAGAAATGAGGAAAGGAAACTAGGCCCAGTTACTCCTGTAAGAAACATGCCAACAAAATGGAACTAGTAAGCATTAAAGTTAGCATGAGAGAGATTTCACCATGAACTAGTTTTACATTAAAATCTGCACACCAGGGGTAGGGAACCTTTTTCAGACTGAGGGACAAATTCAATTTCAGAGAAGCTCTCAGGGCCTGCATTCCAGTGGTGGGTGGAGTCAAAGTCAAAATGGGTGGGACCAAAAACACCAGCACGTTTTAACCTGAAGCTCTTGCTGTGAGAAAAAACTTGGCAAAAGCAGGAAAACCACCAGACAAACAGCTGTTGGGTAAAAAAGAAAAGCAGTTGTGGCCATATGGAGAACCCTGGAGGGCTGGATTGGGACCACAGGAGGACCAAATCTGATCCACAGGCTTGTAGTTCTCCACTTGTGCTGTAGAGGAATCCTGGCTCTCAATCGTAATTCTACATCTAATGTCTTGGCATTTATTCATGTTACTTTCTTAGCCAGTAGCCTGTGCTGGCTTTCATCTACATCAGCCCACATTAGCAAATCACCATGTACTGAATTTAGCTACACTGTACCCAGATGGTGTTTTTTGTTTTGTTTTTAAGAATGGTATATTTGCCACAGCCTGCCAATCTGGGCTAAACTCAGCAGATCTGTCACTGGTTTAGCACAAGCACACATGGCTGCAAGTCGACATGGACCCTCTTCTCCCTTATAGCTGCCTTAACCTTTGGACGAAGGGGGAAGGATTTAGAAAGAGCATGTTTTTCTTTTCTGACTTCAGAAAAGTGGGAGCTCATTTCTAAAGTTACCAAGAAAGAATCTTACTGCCATTCAGGGGGTGGGGTGGGTGAGGAGGTGTCAGAATTTTGTCAGTCTTTTAAGAAGAATCCCACTTTATCTTGCCAATGTAGTTAGGCGTCAGAAAAAATATATATTTTATCCTTTGGCATGTGCTAGATTTCAGGAGCAGAGCTGTCATTTGGGTGTATATTTCAAATAGGAGAGTGAAGGTTCAAACAGAGAAATATTAGGTCTGGTTAATTCTCAGGAAGGCCTAATGTTAAAAGACCTTTCACTATTGTTGGGATTCATGCTCTCTTCCATATGCCTGGTCAATTTCAAACTTGGAGGATGTAGAAATGTATATTTCAACCACCTTCACATAGGATGAACTTTGGGAATGGCGACAGCAGATATCTAAAGAGCTGTGGAACTTGGTCTGCAAATACAGAGAAACATCTTGGGGACTCATCCAATCATGCCAACATACCAGTCAACGAACAGCCTGAGGCTACGGCCAATGAAGTGGTACCCAAGCACCACGGACAGGCCTTGAAGGCTCTGTAGCCAGACCTGACTCCATCGGAGTGCTTATGCAGCCGTTACCACCACTGTGCGACTGGCCCTTGCTGTAGTAGTGTCAGTATATGAAACTCAATGGGCCTAGTTTGGTCCCTTTTTTGGCCAGTGGCTCCATTCTGAAAAGTGAAAAGGGAGGGGCAGGACACATGATGAAGCTTGCAGTAAGCAGTAAAAGGCTTGATTAATCTGGGGGTACAATTTGCAGAGTGAAGGAAAGAGTGAGGAAGTCATATCTTAATAGTTATTAGTAAATGTTGGATTCCAATTGGCCTACCTGATATTTGTTTTTTAAAAGCGGCTGCTGGGAGGGGGGGGGCTGCTCAGGATCAGGACTGTGGCTTACGGGCAGCCGTAACCCTCTCTGCTGTAATCCCAATGAATCCCCCCCCTTCTCAAAGCTGCAATTTACCATGGGAAGCTGCTATTAACAGAAAGAGCAATTCCCTTCCCATGGCAAATAGCTGTTGTGTTCATTGGATCATGGCACAGGGATAGGCGTTCCTTCCTGGTCCTGATTCAGATTGTCCCACACCCCATAGTTGCTATTAAACGAATCAAACAGATGCACTAAATGTTATCATGTACTTAATGCCATGTCTGCTTTGGTCCTAAGATTACCATTACACATCTATGCCATGTTGGGCTTTCCATTTCCTTAAGCAGAATGTTTCAGGAAGAGTCATCATGTGGCCCCTTGTGTCAAGGGTATTCAGGGCCACTTCCAGAGTTTGGATGGCCATTGGCAACAGATTCTCTTGTGGTCCCTCCCTCTCCCAAAGGGAGTGGGCAAGGGAACAAGCAGCAACAGCAAGTTCATAGAATCATAGAATAGCAGAGTTGGAAGGGGCCTACAAGGCCATCGAGTCCAACCCCCTGCTCGATGCAGGAATCCACCCTAAAGCATCCCTGACAGATGGTTAACTGCGAGGATGGTTATCTGGGAGGATGGTTATCTGGGAGGATGAGTGCAAGAGGGCCCACACCTTCCTGTGGGTCCAGAGAGACTGATCTTCAGTTGGTAGCTGGGGCTGTGGTCACTCCTCAGCAGCTGGTCAGAAGTCAGTGACAGAGGGCTCCCCGAAGGCACAGGAGCCTTGGCAGCTGCCTAGTGATGCCCAACCCCTTAATGCTGGGTGTGTTGTTGGTTTTGGTAGCATCAGTTTGGTTAAAAATATGCAAGCAGAGACCAAGAGAGGTGGGCGGGCGAAGAGTTAGACACTCAGTTCTATTTAAGGCAGCATTTGTTTTCTCAAGACATCCAGCCTGTTTCATGCAAGCAGCTGGAAAAATGCTGCCTTTGTTTCTCTTTCTTTAGCCAGATTCAAGCAGTTTCGTTTATTTCTACCCACTGTCTCCTGCCAAGTCTTCCTTCAGGATGAACACGGATCTCAGATCTCCTCTCCAGGAAAGTAGGTGTGACCTGCACACTCCTGGCTTTAGGAACATCAATTGCCTGTTCAGTGCTCATTAAGCATGTGCTATCCAGATACACGAGGAGAAAAATTCTGGTCTTTCCTTTTCTTCCAGACAAGAATAGCACGTCCCATGGGGTGGTTTTGGTTTTCGGGCAAAGCTGGTCATAAAGTATCTTCATTAAAGGTAAGCTGCTATGGAACATTTCAGAATTTGAGATTTCAGTATTACTTTTCTTTAAAAGGCGTTAAGAGGGGGAGGAATAAGAACAGTACAATTGACTTTACCAGCCAGAGGGCTTTCAGCACTTGAATTCATAGGGCGGTTCTGCACCGGGTTCCCGTATAACATTAAGTTGTCATTTCTCCCATTGCACGAGAAGACAGGAATGCCATTACTCTCTCCGACCTGGAATGTCGCTTTTTAAAAACCATGATCCAATACAAACGCTTGTGGTTTTGGGGAGCCTAACCAACTCTAAACTCAACATCCTGAAGCTGGAATTAATTGCTCATTAAATGCACAAAGAACTCCTTTCTCAGTCCAAAGTAAGCACAGAACCTTTTGACACGTTATGGAAAAATAATGCAGTTCTCAGGCTTCTTATTCTCAGTTTGACTTTTTTGGGGGTCTGGATCCATGCCAGAGGCACAATAAACTCCTTGGCCTTTAACACAAACTAGCATGATTCTTCTCCTTTTCTGTAATGTTAATTGGGAACTGACAAAACTTAGTGTGTTACAAAAGTGTTTGTCAAAACTTGTTGACAGGCTATATATTCAGGCCAAACTACCCAGGTTTGAAACTGGGAATGGCTGAGAGTAGATCAAATAACAAAACATGTGATTATTATTTTTAAAAAAAGATGTTATTTATCAACATTTAAATCTTACTTGCAAAAGAGAAGAAAAAAGGAGTTATGAGATTGGGTATAAACAAGGCATTATAAAAGGAAATTGTCATGCCGTCTGCATCCACCCTACCAGTGAAGAACTACACAATTACTGTGTTTTATGCAGTTCTTGAAGACCAAAAGATAAGCGAAAGGGAGGAAATTAATGCCACACCGAAGGACAGGGCTAAGATTATAAAGTAACCAAATCTCTGTGTGAGATCTGTAAAGCAATCCACACAAATGTGCAAAGAGATTACTAATTTGTAGCTATTTTAGGTTTTGGGGGTGTGTTCATGTATATTCAGTGGTTCCAATCCAACAGAGCTGGCACCAAACAACCAGGGCTATCTAGGAGTATCTCTTTTTTAAAAGCTGAAATTTTGTTGACCAGCTTTTGGTGGGGACATGGGGAGTAGGGAGACTAAATCTACCCCCCCCCCCGCACCAAATTCCACTCCAGACCAGCTGGTCCGTGGGATTTCAGCTTTTAAAAAGGGCTGTATTCAGGCAGCCCCAACTATTTTATCAGACACATCCAGCTTTTAAAAAAAGGAGGAATAGGAAGGGAAGATGGATTTGCCTATCCAGCCTGGGCTATGCATATAGAAGCCTGATTCAGTGGGGTGCACAGCACTTAATTGGATTGTGGCAACAATGTCCTTTTCAGCTTAGAATTATTTTCTGTATTTCACAATAATGCCCTGAGCATGAACAAAGAACTCCTCCCAAACGTACCAAGACCCAAATGTACTCTCAATTTCCTGTAATTTTCTATTTGTTTGTGGTCTAAGTTAATAGAAGGAAGTACAGTGAAATTGATAGGAAATACTGTGTTTGACTTCAAAGGATTTTAGATCAGACCAAAGCCTGCCTTAAATCATTACAAGGCCATCAGAAAACAATACAAAAACTTTTTGATATCAGACATTCTCTTTAAAATACTCTTAAAATATATCTGCATTTATTTGGGAACTTGTCTCTGTGGGGTTTTGTGTGTGTGTGTATCCTTTCCTTCTTTCAGATGGACCAAAAAGATTAACTAAATGTAACTAATAATCCAGAACAATACAAATCAAGAAGAAAAGATGAGTCTGATGTCACAGCCCCTTCCATAATTACATCTCCCTCCATACAGAAACAAGTAGACATGGACAAGAAGGAAAGTGAGGAGGTAAGCAAAGATCTAGGGATATAAATTTTCCCCATCTGGAATTCTGCCTCAATCTGTGGATTTCAAATTACCAGGACCTACGATTGGAGTAGCACTAATAACGTTGGAATCTGGTGTGCGGGTGTGTTGTTAATTTCAGGAACTTGTGCGCTATCAAAAAGGTATGCTAAGAAAAATCCCTCAATGAATAAATCTATGCACAGATAATTTTCCCTTCTAACAAAGTGGAGTCTTCTTAAATAAAAATATGTACTGTGATTTTAAAATACATTTTTATTTTGTGTTGGACTGGTGGAGCGTTCATGCAGAAAGGATAAATACCCCCCTCAAAGAAATAATCATATTTTTTTTCTTCCGGGGAATACTTAATTATTTATAATTTTAACTTCTTCTTTTTTTAATAACTTTCAACTTTTTATCTTTACAGGCTGTGTGCTCTTTTGAGTTTTTTTTTTAAATTAAGTTGCAAAACAAAAGTTATTTTCTTCTGGGGACCTGGGTTTTTATGTGAGTGAGCGAGTTCCTCCAGAAAGGCAACATAAAGCAAAAGAAAGAACAAACTTCAAAGGAGTGGACATTTTTTTGCTTCGGGGAAGTGACGATCTTTTGTTTGGTGCATGTGGATCAATGTTCTGAAATTCTTCTTTCTTGCCAAAAGACACTGAAGTGGAAAGCCAAGACTTAACGGAATGGTAGAATAATGGGGTAGAACTGGGGGAATCCACTCATCCCTTAGAAAAACATGCACACAAACAAAAGGGATGAATTGCAGTGAACTGAAAAAGATCAGGAAGACATAAAGCGTGGTAGGCTGAGTTTTTTTAAAAAATTGACCGTACTTTTAAGTATTTAAAACCTCCCAATTTCCCAATACATAATCTTTTCCTTTTATGAAGGTGGTTTTACAGCTGGCACCTTTTGCTAACTTGATGCATCCTACATGTTCTTTAAAAAGTGATTGTTTGAAATATTGATATGTTTAAAATATTTCTTGGCCACCTTTCAGGGCAGGAGCCCTCTGAATGCAGCGTACAACAATAAAGCACATGATAAAAACTGATCTAGTATTAAAAACAGTAAAAACACAATAAAAACAGCAGCAGCACCAAATATTCTAAAAAAACCAACTAATGCCAGCAAAAAATAAAACTTGGAACAGGTAACTGCAGTTACAACCCATTCCGATAAAATATAGTTAGGTGAAATCCAGAGTAAAGTCATAAGCTTTCAGGCCTTTTTAAAAACCTACAGTGAAGCCTGGCGAATCACCATTGGCAACTTATTCTGGAGGTGGGCGGCCACTGAAGAAAAGGCCCTCTCTCATAGGCTCAGTTCATGTTAGTCACTGCAAGTGTGAAAACTCCACTCAACTGTTGAGTTTTTAGAGTGTACTCCCCACACAACATGTTCTAACTTCACCGTTGTGTGACTGTGGGCTACCATGGAGTTGAGTAAAATCCATTGCAGCATTTGATTGACAGTTCCTCCGCTCTCTCCTCCCCTGGTTCTCCTGATGGTATCCTATCAGCCGCTGCTGCAAAAACACTATCCCAAGGGCTCTCCCTGAGTGGCACTTGCTCCTTTCACCACTCTTGCCAGGGAACTCTGTAGCCAGTAGGAAAAGTCAACTCAACGCAATGGAAAACTCTATGGAGCCCTCCACACAATATGCAACACAACGGTTGTGCAGGAACTCTCCCCTGGACAGTGTGGATATTCAGCGTGGAATACTTTACAAAAAAACCACCTCCACTGTGGGGTGGAATTTACCCGCCAGACAATTCATTTCTCAATGGTGGTGTAAAAACTCTACCAAGGAGTTCTAAAAACACCATTAAGAAACGTGTTGTCTGCATTGAGCCATATTGTCACTTGCCTAATTGTTCTTAGAGATGGACAAATGAGAAGGATCTCTCTTGATAACTTATATGTTTGGGCAGGGTGATATGGATAAAGGCAGTCCTTCAAGTAATTTGGCCCAAACTGTTTAAGGCATTCAAGGTCAATACCAGCACTTTAAATTGGACTCAGAAACACACTGGTAATTGCTGTAGCTGGCACAGAATAGGTGTTATATGATCTAATCACCTTGCTCCCACCAACATTGTGCACCAGCTGAAGTTTCTGGGGTGTCTTCAAATACAGCCCCATGTACAGTGCATTACATTAGTCCAACTTGGAGGTCGCTACTGCATGGATAACTGAGACAAGGTCCGTCATCTTCAGATAGGGCTGCAGTTGGCATACTAGTATAAACTGGGATTACACACTCCTGGACATCATGGCCACCTGGGCTTCCCCAGTTAGCTCAGAGTCCAGGAGTACTCCCAAACTACATACTTGCTCTTTTAGGGGGAGTGCAACCCCATCTAAGACCAGTTGTAAACCTCCATCCAGAGTAGGTGGTTTCCCAACCCACAGTATCTCCATCTTGTCTGGATTAAGTTTCAGCTTGTTTATTCTCATTCACCACAAAACAGCCTCCAGACACTGATTTAAGTGTTCAACAGCCTTCCTGGGATATGTAGATGGAAACATGAAGTAGAGCTGAGTATCACCTACATGCTGATGATTTCCCCTAGCAGTTTCATGTAGATGTTAAAATATCTTTTATATCCAACATTCTATCCTTTACAGTGGCAATAAAAGGTCACTAGTCAACCTCAGCGTTATTTTTAGGCACCTACATTTTATTTCTGTGTCTACAAATATACAAACAATATATTCCAAGACCCAGGATATGGCAATACCAACCCAAATGTCACAAAATAGCAAGGAAGCTTCCAAATTCTTCTAAGTTCTAGTTTCGTCAGGCTAGATGTTAAACAAAGGCCACAGCTAGACCTAAGGTTTTTCCTGGGATCATCCAGGGTTCGCCCCTGCCTGAGCACTGGATCCCCTGTGTGTCACCAAGATGAACAGGTTTGACCCCTGGATGATCCAGGGATAAACCTTAGGTCTAGCTATGGCCAAAGTTTGGGGAAGCAGGGAGGGGGGAAAAGCTGACTGCTGTTGAAGTCATGGGGCCTGAACTTAGTCACAGTCTTAAGATGGAATGTGGGAGGAGGGAGTGGATGATTAGATCAGGCTCTACTAGTGCTGTGCCAGTTTCAGGTTGCACCTAGGACTGCTGGGACCAAAAACAACAACATACAATGTATGACACCCCATTTTTGAAAATGTAAAATCCAGCTGCTACCCAGATCTATCTCCATCCTTGGGGGAAACACACCTACTTTCCTTGGTACTTTTCCTTACAAAGTAAAGGGGAATGAAAATGTCTTTATAACAACAGAGGAGAAGTGAAATTGGGCAGCTTTACCTAGAAAGTGGAGGGGAGGAACTCCCAGAGCATAAAGCCCCACCTTCAGGTGGTTTAACATGCTCTTCCTCCAGGTTAGGATCCTGCTCTTGAATGGCTAGGTTTGGCATTCTTCAAGTCACACAAAATGCAAAGGTTGGTTGGCCTAATAAAGGCATGGGCGTATTATGGGTTGTTGTTGAGGTTTTTAATTATGGGCCAACACAGCCACTGAAACAACACACTGTCTTGGGAAGATCATTTACTTTTCAGCCTGTGGATCAATGGCAGATGCCAACCAATTTAACACTCGGGTTAGATAGTGAATTGTGATTATAGCAGCTGCTATACATTAGCAGGACACCATAAAGGAAAGATGGCTTAGGTAACATGGCTAACTGACAAAAGCATTGGGACAACCTATCTAGTATTGACTATATATATGAGAAGAGGTCACCAGCTGCATTCCCCCTAGTGAATCTCCTATACAGGGAAAGGAAAAACCTTTAACAACAGGATTTCCTCCTGTCTCAGCACTATGTGCTGTCTTTAAAACAAAGACCTGGAAAGATGTAGACCACAATAAGTTTTCAATTTAATCACAATTATGGAATTAGCTTTTCTTTTTTTCTTATACAAAAAAAGGTCAGCTGTTGCTCAAGCCCTGCTCCCAGGGAGCAAAGCTAAAGTTGGAAAGTCCGTCTGCTAGTGATCACAGTGTACAGTAGATATTCTCAAACCAGGTTGCTGACCACAGGGGAAAGTAGATATGTAATATTTATATGAGGAGGTATGAAGCAATGTTTAAATGGGAAGGGTGTTGTTGTTTTGCAGCTGGAAGCAGCATCAGCAACAAAGAACCAATTACAGTGCACCCATCTGGATGTGGTTTCATGACCTACTTGAATCTGATCGCTTCACTTTTAAATGGAGTCCAGAAATAGGGCTTTGTGGCAAAGGTATTGCCATTAGTCCAGGCAGGCAGGAAATGTGTCAAGAGAAATGAATGGTTGGGTACCAACAGAAAGGTCTTGGCTGCTTTCAGACATAGGGCTCCTAGTGCTAACAGCAGATCTGTATTTCATTCCTTAACAGATTTTCCGCAGTAAGAAAAAGGACGGAAGAATTGGTGGGGAAACATGGGAGGGTTACGAGTAGAAGATGCTGTCATAATTCCCCCCCTCCCAAATTCTGACTACGAGGCAGGGCGATTGCACAGTAAAATCCCCATCTGGAAGCACTCCTACATGAGTCACGAGAAAGGGATGGAAGCTCAGTCCTGGAACAACTAGGTTTCTGTTCCAATACTCAAAACAGGGGAAGTAGCTGATTAAAGGTTTCTACATAGGTTATGCAAAACAGAAGACCCCATGTTAAAATTGGTCATGGAGTGCACCATTGCAGACTGCAGCTGGGGAACTGGATGACTGCCTGCTCTCCCAATATCAAACCCACCCACCCCAAACCCTTTCTGAAAATAGAAAGTTAAATGTCAGGGAGAGAAGTACTAGCCACACTCCTGCCCCTGGCAAGCTAGGATTTTTTTTTTAATGTGTAGGGATTTTATGCCCACCTCCCTCCATCAGTCAAACTGCACTTTCAGTCCAGGAATATTTTATTAGAAGGAAATGTGATTAGAAGGAAGGAAGGAAGGAAGGAAGGAAGGAAGGAAGGATTTTCTTTAAAAAGAGGGCCATTTTTCAGAAAACAGAAAGAAGGCAGCAGGTTAGTTTTACCAGTTTCATGGATGCTGTACTGCTTTTCCCTGTATCACAAGCGCCCTATGTAGGTGTTCTGCCTGCTCACAAGAGGGGGCTTTAACTCTGTGTCTGTGTAGGGGGGGCAAGCCCCAGCCACCCCCAACATCACCACTCCCATCCTTCCTGGCTCTAGTGCCATCAAAATGTATTCCAAGTGAAGGCTACTCTCCAGTCCAGACTTCCCCAACCTGGCACCTGCTGGATGTGCTGGACTACAACACCCATCATCCTCAACCAGCTGATTGGGGATGATGGAAGTTGTAGCCTAGCATATCTGGAGAGTGCCAGGCTAGGGGTGGCTGCTCAATTTACAATGCATTTATGTTACATATGTGTATAAGTTGAGATACTTCTCCTGGAAAAGTGAGTAGGTACACTTAGTAGCTGACCTTTAACTGTACAAATCATTTTCATGCCTATTCCAACAACTTTAACAGTAGCCTAGTGGGAAAATCTCTGTACTAGCAAGGAAGTTCCTTATGCAGGTGGAAAGAAATCCCAACAAGAAAATTTATATTGAAGGGAGACGTTTTTCTCCCTCTCTCATAATACTAGAACCATGAAGCTGATTGGTGGGATATTCATAGAATCATAGAATAGCAGAGTTGGAAGGAGCCTACAAGGCCATCGAATCCAACCCCCTGCTCAATGCAGGAATCCACCCTAAAGCATACTTGACAGATGGTTGTCCAGCTGCCTCTTGATTGCCTCTAGTGTGGGAGAGCTCACAACATCCCTAGGTCACTGGTTCCATTGTTGTACTGCTCTAACAGTCAGGAAGTTTTTCCTGATGTCCAGCTGGAATCTGGCTTCCTGTCACTTGAGCCCGTTATTCCGTGTCCTGCACTCTGGGAGGATCAAGAACCTTTTAAGTATTGGAAGAGTGTTATCATGTCTCCCCTCAATCTTCTCTTCTCCAGGCTAAACATGCCCAGTTCTTTCAGTCTCTCCTCATAGGGCTTTGTTTCCAGACCCCTGATCATCCTGGTTGCCCTCCTCTGAACATGCTCCACCTTGTCTGCGTCCTTCTTGAAGTGTGGTGCCCAGAACAGATACTCCCCACCTTAACTTACGTGTTGGAATTTGTGTTTTTTTCACAATTTTTTTTTTTAAAGTGCACATCTTGCTAACAAATGTAATTTGCAAAAACATTCACAATGTTAGAGAATATGTGACCTTTGCCTGAAAAATGCATTCAGATTCGGGAGATGCAAATGGGGGCAAGTTCTGATGTTAAACAAACTCAAACTAAATTCTCATACATCCTTACTACTGAGCACTAAGATCTACTCAGGCTAGTAGTCCTAAGAAGCCTTGGGAAGGAAAGGAACTTAAGACACAAAGCTGGCAAAAATTATAGGAGTGTAGCAAAGAAAGCCCCCCCCCTTCTCTTTCTAGGGGATGTTTGTCTCAGGATGTGTTGTGTTGCTCTTACTGGTGATACGACATGTTCCCAAATCAAGTAGCACCGGGACTTAAGAGAACCTATGCAGTGAAGAACGGTACTCAGGAAGCAACTAAACATCTGAAAGGAGAATTTGCCAATAAAGTTGTGTTTTCTGCCTCCTCCCTTCCTGCGTTGAAGCTGTAGGTAGAGTTAATGTTGGTGCAAATGCATTTGAATGAGAAATGGAAACAATCTTGAGGCTTCTGATATTAATCAGAGAGACGGAGCGCTTTAAAGCTATCTTGGGTGCTTTGATTAACAACTCCTTCTCTCAGAGAAAACATGTAGCCTTGGGAATCGGTAATCTTAGGGTATTACACCTAATAGAAACAGCTTAAAGGGGATTACCCAGAAGGGACCTTTGTGAAGCTTTGGAGACTCTATGGGGCCATACTCAGAAAGGTAATAAAGCCCTTCAAGGTTTGATAAGAAATGAGAATCCTCAGCCAGCTCCCAAAGCTTCACTGACCAGGTCTGGATTATTTTCCAGGATATCAATTGTTCTTTAAACATCGGCCTCGGGAGCACAGGCAGGCTATTCATAAACATGGTTCAGAGAACAGGGTTTCTTCCCCGCCTTCTGCCGCCCAAACTAAACACTAAAAAATGTGTCTATTTGCCAAATCAGGCTGTCTTAATCAAAGAGTTTGTTAAAGTGATTTATTGAAACGGCATCCCCACAACACTCTCTCTACTGGGACCAACAAAAAATTAAGAAAGAAGAGAGCTGGCTTTCAAGAACTGCCCCAGAAAAGAAATCCACAATCCAGGTCTTGAAAGCCCAGAGCCTTTGGGACCCCAGTTGGGGACTTGTGGAGGAGAGGTCTGGTCTGGTGTGGCCTGACCTCCCACTTGATTAATCGTTCAGATTTCTGCATCAGGCAGGAGCTCTGGTCCGGGTCAATAGAAATGAGAGACCCACCAAGCACACAGGTGCAGGTATAGTGTTGTGCAATTAGCAATTTAACACAGCTTCATTGGATACTGCTCTGTTCTACTAGATTGTACTTGTGACGTCCAATAACCATAATGGTGTGATTTATAACAGCAAAGAGATTCCGAAACTGTTCTAATCCAGGAGATGGATATTGCACAGGAATATCAGAAAGACACACCATACTAAATGAGATCGAAAAAAGATTCCAGATCTAAAGACATTACATATTCAGAGAGTACTTGATCTTTAGTTAAAGCCATACAAAAATTACACATTAGTCCAGCTTGTGCTGAAACTGTGTGGATTTGAAGGAGACATCATTTTTTTTTTGCAAAAAAAAAAAAAAAAAAAGGATTTGCTTTAAAAAGTGCTCGGTAAGTGATTTAGCAAAGGGTCTGTAAACAGGATGAAATAATTGGCAGCAGTTCCTCTCTCTCCTATACCCATTCAGAGTGAGGACAATACAATGTCTTCACTCCGAATTGGCTTTGTGATGTTACATAGCCAAATCTCATTGACAATGTGGTATCGTGACAGTATCTGGTGGACAGAATGATCCCTAAATGGCTGGGATCATGTTTCCAGCAAGAAAAAAGAAGTGTTTTATTTAAATGGCACCAAAGGAGCTAATAAGAGCGACAGCAAACAGTTATGAAGAGCCATGACGGTTAAGTAGCTGTTTGTTTCAGGGAACATCCTGACCCTGCAATACCACGGCTCATGTCAAATTATTGTGAGCAGTTGACACCGACTTAATGTTAAATCAATTTCAGTTTGGGCATAAGCTATAGAATAACCTAGGGTATTGCTCTGAGGGCATTTGCAGCCTTTAATTATAAGATGCCTTAAAGTCAGGACAATTTTTTATAACAATTGCAACTATCTCTGCTTCTCTGGGACAAGTTAATGGATGCCAGCACAGAATGCAGAAGCGGTAACATCTTTACCAAGGGATTCTCCTTTATGCCTGCACAATCACAGAGACACCACTCTTATTTAGTATAATGGCAAATTTGGTCCTGAAAGCCTCTGTAGCTATGAACTTTGTTGGGAGACGGTTGATCACAGAGAAAGGAAACAAATCAAATGCCATTATTTATTTTCATGAATACATGTAGCAACCTAGCACATATAAATTTTGGTGTATCTTTTTAATCAAGCAAAAAACGTGCTAAGGCAAGGAGAGAGAGAGGAAAAGGTATCACATGCTCACAGCAGATATCTGGTGAGTTTGCCCATCTTCTACTTTTACCAGAAACTGTGTGGTATCACACAATAACTGAACCAATGTATTAGTGTAACATTTAGCCATCAAACCATGGCTTGGAGACAACAGCTTTTCCATACTTACCATAACCTGCATACACTTATCAGTGAATTACTTGAGAAACACAACTGGTTCCTTAAGCTCCCTCTTAATATGGATGCATACATATTGAGCACCTACCCAGTGCTGATCATAATCAGATGGCCTTCCTCTGCCTTCCTCTTCGTCATAGAAAGGCAAGCCTTCCCGCCTTGCCTGATGGTATTCTTTCCGTAACTTCTGGATGCGGTCTGCAGTTCCAACAGTTGGACGGTCACTGGATAAAGTAGAAAGTGAAGCTTAACTACCTGAGTACATCTCAGCTTCAGATATGTAACTGAATTCGATCAACCTAAGCCTTTTAGCTTAGATTTTAGCTTTGGAAATCCCCCATTACGCTCTTGGTTCTTCCTAAGCCATGGCTACACGTACACTCTCTCACACAAAAACAAGGACACCTCATGCAGGCACATACTAGCTGGGATTTGAAGGAATCACATGTTTAGCAATTTAAATGGAACAGTTGTGTGGGTTGGTCTATATTACAAGTTTATTATGGGTCACTACAGAGCTTAACCTACAATATCTTTGTTCAAGATTTCTGGAAACCAGCACAGGCCTAGTGAGAACCTGTGCTACTCTGGGACCAAGTTATTATTCTCTGAAGAAGGGATGATTTTCCTGCTATAACTTAAACCTGCTACTTAAAACTAATGTTGTTTCAAGAAACAATTCTTCAATGTGTTTGCAATGGTGGCTACAGGTTGGCAGGGTACTTCAGGTGGCTACTGGTGGGCCAGGTACTCCTTGGCTTTCCCTTGCAGTTCTCTTTGACATAATGTTTGTTTCGTCCATTCAGATATCTCTTCTCCTCACCTTCCTTTATTTATCACCTAACAAAAATTGTGCACAATTAAATGCTGCAAGAAGTTTGTTGAACGGGCGGAGACATGGCTGGTAGGATGAAAGGGACAGTGAATCACTAATTTACAGTACTGTTAAGCTTGCATTATAAGCATGAAGCAAAAAGGAGAAAAAAAGGAAAGGAAAAAAGAGAGCACTGTTAGTTGGCAAAGATTTATATTTCCTGCCTTCTGTGGGTTTAAATATAAGGATATTAAACTAATTTGATTCACAGTGACATTTATGGATGCCATATACATTTCCAATGTCTGCCCCAATGTAGGGATTACATGTCAAGGAAAAGGGAATAATTTTTGTGCAGGGTGAAGGAGGCCTTGTTGGGGGAATTACATAGGCAAACGATGGGAACAAAATGCCAGAATTACCACGCAAATGGATTATAACAAAGCACGAATTGATAATAAAAGGATAGCACACCACCAAAGCAAGCAGCAAAGTTCCAGCCTTCCTAACCTTTTCTTACATGCCATGTGTCTAGATGTGCCTTCCGTGCGTCTGTGGACACAGTCAGAACAAAATGTGTGCTGCTGTCACATATCACAAGTTTCATACAGTTTTCTACACGGAAGTACTTGCTGCTTGGAAAATTCCCAGCACTTGAAACGTCTCTGACCATCATTTTGCAGTTCACACAACTTCTATCGGCGCTAGTTCAGCCCACTTCTCTGTTTAAAAATCCTTGACTTAAGTTTTCAGACCCCAGACTGAGGGCTTAAGGTGGCAGGCACCTACGTCTTCATCACATTAATACGAGATGGCTGTCCTTAGTGGAAAGGCTGTCGGTAAAAATATGATGATCTCTCAGCGATGCAGGCAATTTTTGTGGTCCAGGGAACCTCTTCTAAGATATCTTTTGCAGGATAATTGCGAACTTAACCTGGCCCACATCCTTGAATACTAGGGGCTCTATAAAAATCAAGCTGCTGTATGTTTTAGAATGAATGTAGTGACCTTTCATCAGCAAATCACCCACAATTTAGCTGCAGGTCAAGGCTACGAAGTTCCATACTAAAATAGGGGCAAAATTCTTCTGAAAGTGGGTGTGTTTGAGAGGAGGGGATTTGTGTGATAAAGGCAAACCTTTGCAGCATACCCCCATTTTATCCCCTACACATAAAATACCAGACATGGTCTTTGAAGATTCTTTTCCTCACTAACTGTCTATACTGATACAGTTAACTCTTTTAAAAGAGTTAAGTCTAACTAAGGAGAGAAATATGAACCGAGTTTTTTTTAAAAAAAGTAGTTCAAGTTCCAAGCAATGTGAAATGATTGTGATGCCCAATCATTTAACAGTTCTGAATTTCAGCTTGGCTCCTGACAATTACATGAATATATGAACCACATTCAAACTCACCAGATGAATTCAATCAGGACCAGGCAAATATCGCATACATAATCTATTAGTTTACCCCAAAGAAACCGAAGCATTGAATTCAAACTGAATGAAGTCATCAGTAATAATAATAAAGGAGAAACTGATAAGGCAATATTAAAAAAAAAAGACCACAATTTTCTCACATTTGTAAGAGGAAAAATCATACTTTGACTGCAACCTAGTTTCCCATCTGACTATAAATACATATATTTAAAAATATGGTTTTGATCAGATATCCATTCTAAAGCAGGGAACAGAGGAAGAAAACAAATTTCAGGTGCCTATGATGAACAAATGCTTGTCCTGAAAAGAAATCAGCATTCACAAGAGAATTAATAATAATAATGCTAACTTCAAAAATAAATGGATACAATAAGCATTCTCACTAGAATGCATCAGGAGTGTTTAAATTAGGAGACCTATTTAGATGTGGAACAGTATTTTATGGTTTATTGCATTTGATGGTTTTAATTGTGCACTGTCCAGAGAGCCTCAGCTATTGGGCAATATAAAAATGTAATAAATACATTTTAAGACACCTCCCTTTGTTAAAGTTTTGGAATGAAAAGGGGTGGGCTGTAATTGATCCTATCACCCCCCCTATATCTCTGTACTGCCCTTGGCCCTTCCTGGTATCAAAAAGAAGGAAAAAGAATGTGGCCAGCTAAACTCTCATTGCAGATCACAAACCAGCAAAGTCTAAGAGCCCCAAACAGATCCTGAGGCTTCAGATGCAACTCACAGTTCCCAAGAGCCAATGCAAAAGACCCAGTAGGGCCCATTGCAATGTTTTTAGGAAAGGTATCCATAGCTTACTACCAGTAGATGCAGCTGCCACCAGTTGCTCCCCTGTCCCAGGACAACACAGTAACTCTGGCCAATTTAGAGGAGACATGTTAATTCTAGGTAGGTCACGATCTCTTCAAGCAAGTTTAGATTCATTTCAATCCTGCTTCAGGCTTGGGCCTGAAATGGTTTGGTTGCTTCGAGGCATGACTTCTGTTGGGGGAGAGACAGGGAGGGTGTGTGACCCTGTTGATTCTCGTTGACCTCTCGGAGGCTTTTAATACCAGTGACCATGGTATTTTGCTGGATCTGCCCTGTGGGTTGGGTGTGGGAGGCACGGCAATACGGTAGATCCATTCCTACCTGCAGGATCAGTTTAAAAAGTGGCATGAGGGTGGGATTTCTTTTCGACCGCTGGGCAGTTTCAACTGTTCCCACATGCTTCTTAATGTCTCCATGAAGTTGCTGGATGTAAATCACAGGATTTGGAGCCAGGTGTCAGCAGTATGCTGATCTCAGCTCTATTTCTCCATGTCATCCAAGTCAGGTACGGGTGCTAAAGTGACTGGACTCGGCAATGGGCCGGATGAGGGTGAATAAATGGAGGTTGAACCCTGGCAAGAGGGTGGTTCTGTAAGTAGGTTTTTCTCGTGTCCAGGAATGGGATATTTAGCCTTTGTTATCAGCTTCATCAGCTACAACCTTTCCTGCACAGGGATAGTTTGACCACAGCGGTTCATGCTCTAGAAACCTCCTGACTGGATTACTGCAAAGCGTTGTACATGTGGCTGTCCTTGAAGACAACTCTGAAACTTCAGCTAGCACAGAATATGGTGGCCGCCAGGATAGCAACTGGTACAGCCAGGTGGAGTCACATCAACTCTAATTCTAACTGCACCAATATTTATTCGCTTCCAAGCCCAATTCCAAAGCCCTAAAAGGCCAAGAGCCAGCCCTACCATTAAACACAGTGGGGCAGACACCTGAAGTCAGTTAATTTGGAGTGTGATAAAAGGGAGCAAATTATTAGCTATTTAATTTGTCATTGTTGTATATTTACTACCCAGGGACGGGGAGAGAGGTGTTTGTTGGATTTTCTGCCTCAGGTGCCAAAATAACCTGACCAGCTTTAAGTACTAGACACCCTGATTTGGTGGTGCCATTTGCTGCTCTGCCTCAGGCAGCAAAATGCCTTGAGACAGCTGTGTTTGGACCCAAATATCCGAAGGAGTGCCCCTCCCTGTATCAGCCTTATGATCTTAAGGGGAGGCTTTTGCTCCAAGTATCTGTTTGTGGTACCCCAACTGTGGAATGGCCTTCCTATGGATGTTTGACTGGTGGTGACATTATAGGCCCCAGGTCAAAACCTAAGGAAGTGAGGCAGGTGGCTACTAGGAGGAGGGCCTTCTCTGCTGTGGCACCCCGGCTGTGGAATGAGCTCCCCAGAGAGGTCCGCCTGGCGCCCACACTGTACTCCTTTCGTCGCCAGCTGAAGTCCTTTTTATTCTCTCAGTATTTTAACACTTAATTTTAACTTAAATTTAAATTTTACTGTTCTAACTCTGTATTTTAATCTTATATCAATTTTTGCTGCATGGCTTTATCCTGGTTGTGCTTTTTATACTGTATTTTGTATTTGTGCTTTTAGACTGTTGGTTGTTTTATTATGGTTTAAATTTTTGTGAACCGCCCAGAGAGCTTCGGCTATTGGGCGGTATAAAAATGTAATAAATAAAATAAAATAAATATTTCTTTGCCCATTTGTTTTAAATGATTTTATGAAGTTGGATGGAATAGTAGCCTATTTTATGCATCTTTTGCTTCTTTGTTGTTGTAGTTGTTGTTTTATTAGAAAGTTTCAAAACTTTTATTGCATTTTGTAAATTGCCCCGATTCTGAACGTTGAAGGGCAGTAACATGTAAACAAACAAACTGTTTACTCCATTGTCTCTTATCCTCAGTGAGAATGCATGGATGTCCATGGATGTCATATAATTAGTTTAGCCAGGTTCCTTCTACATTTGTATGTAATGCCATCATTTACTAAGTGTGCAAAACAAGATTTAATGCAATGCTTAATATTTCTGGGAAGCAATCAGCAAAGGAGAAAAAATATATTTAACTCTGTTGTGTATATTATTAAATGTCATTTCCTTTTGAAGCATTTTGAACACCTGGAGAAATAATCAGTGCGGCAATAAGGATGCTTCCCCACCCACCCCGTTTTATCCATTCAGTTTAAGAGTATCGCTATGCCTCAGGTATCGCACAAAGGTACATTGGCTGCTTCACCTTGAAGAATCCGATTTGGGTGTCAATCAACAGAGGGCTTTTTTTGGTCATGACTGATGTCTTACTGGGCTCCCTTTAACACAACACAATGTTAAATCATCATGGGCTTAGCCATGTCTTATAAAGACATGCTTGCAATGCAAACCATGCGTACATACATTTGGTTTTTCAAAATGTACATATTTTGCTCCTGGTGGATTCCTAACTAATTTCTTCTTGCTGAAGTCACAGTCTCGGGCTCAAACTACAGGGTTCTGCAACAGAACTCTTGGTTTAAAGGCCCAGTCACATATAAAATGGGGGCTGGAGGGGCAATTTCATACCGAAAGGGAAACCTGGATGGGGAATAACAATACTCCCTCTGCCTGTGGCCTTACCTCTCTGTTACTTACTTGTTAATGGAATTTATTACCCACTTTTCATTATAAAATAATCCCAAAGTGGGAGACAACCAATACAATCTCTCCCAATGTTACCTTTCCCCTAGCTGGACTTCGATACCAGAAGCGAGGCCAGCTGGGAGAAAAGCACCTAAAAGGAGAAGCTATTGATGAGTGATGGGTACAGGGAGAATTCAATTTTTATCCCTAAACAGCAGCTTTTAAACTGAGGCACAGGTCCTTAAGTAAACACAAGACACTCACTGTGGTTTTCTAGTGAGTTAGGAGGTCCTGCAGCAGACTGATCCAGAAGCTAGATTTAGGAGGGAGTCTAAGGTGCCCGGTGATTCTCCTCTTCTGATGTCAATGCTAGATTACCTCCTCAGTCCATACCAGTAGCTTGCATACCATGTGGTTGCATGTTAAAATTCAGTGTATTCATCAGCTGAAGAGATGGTGAACAGTAGATTTAGAGTGCATGGGTGGGGAAGGTAGAGCAAGTTCAGAAGGGGGACCCCAAATTCAAAAGGTTTGAAAAAAACTCATTCTAAAAATTGGGCCTCCCCATCCCTTGTTTTATGCATGATCATTTTTTTCTTCTTATCATTCACTGCTCAGGAATCTTGCTAGTTGTACAGCAGTCTATAAATATTATAAATAAGTACTTTGAAAAGTTAAACAACAGATTAAAACCAGACTGAAAATCAAAGTAAAAGGCAGCAGCAGTGCAAAGATCTTAAGATGCACTAGCGTGTTAAAAACAAAACAAACAAAAAACTTAAGGATGAAAAGGCCTAAAGAATAAAAAGGTCTTCACCTGGTGCTGAAAAGACCACAACATAGGCTCCAGGCCAGCTCTCTTAAGAGGATATTCCAGAATCCAGTAGGGGAGGGGTACCACCACTGAAAAGGCCCTCTTGTTAAAAATAAATAAATGGGGGGAGAGTTAATAAGGGGATAGAGCCAATATTTCCATGTTGTACCCGTCAACATGAGCCTCTGGAGAAGGGATTCAATGATGCCTTTTGCTTGGGAGAAAGTATATAATTGAGAAGGAGGAGGCTGGGACCAGGGGCTATGCTGGAGGCCAGATGGAAGGCTCTGGTCTCCAGTTGCCAATATGCCTAGTTTAAAGAGGCCGCCTCCTGTGTTCTTCTTTTACCATTGGCAAGGCAATCTGTCGGCATGCCAAGTTCATGCCACAGGACACACATAGGTGGTTCTCTTTAGAAACTTTCCAGCTGGGATCACTTTTTCCGCCTTGGAGAGCTGCCAATGTTTGAATAGTGCTGAAAAAGGCATTCTTAGTTGGGTCACGTTTCAATGGCCCAGGGTTAAGCTGATATTGTGTGTGTGTGTGTGTGTGTGTGTAAGGGGGGTAGGCTTGGGGGTACTCAATTCATCTTGTTGGACTTTGTACAGGTTTAAAACCTTGATGCTCTTTATCTTCAGGCTCCCTATACGCACCACAGATTTTTTTTCCTAATCTACATAAAGAAAATTAACCTTTCTTTTAAGCAATTCTAGGGTGAAGGGGAGAAGTCTTCCATTCACAAGCTCATGTAACAATTGCACTCTGATTAAAGGAGTGTGCCGATTCCTCCAGTTACAATGCTGTAAAATTCAAAACAGAACTGGATCTACTGATAGGAATGTGCTTGTCTTGTACGTACATAAAACATGTGGGAAAGCACTACTGAGCGGTATTGTTCATTTATGGTATCACTCACTTAAGAAGTCAAGACCAATGTATTTCAAAGGGTGTGTTACAAAGGCTACCCTTACGATGCCAGCATTTATTTCAGAACAGTGAAACCTTGCATGTTTTACTGAAGTCATTTAGCAGCCTCGATAATAGGAGGGAAGAAAAGAATGGCTGAAAAAAATATGATGAAAATAAAACCCATACTAAGAACATAACTTTACAATATTTCAAGCTTTCATCTTTGTCAGCCACACAGAGAAAAGATAGTTTACAAGGAAATGAGCTTTTGGTGTTTACATCTCTACTTGAGCAAATGAATGAGATTCCAATAGATGCCTCTTTGACAATTCTGCAAGATAACAGAAGTTAAGATTCAAACAGAGAGTGCTCAAAATGTAAAAGCACAGCTTGCACATTTCACCGCCGAAAGCAAACTTCCTCTCTTGTTTCTGAGCCGGGAAAAGGCCACTGCTTAAAAAGAAAAAGAAAAGGGTGAAGGCAGCACATTACCTAAAAGGAGTTTTCCTACCAGATGCTTATAAAGTTAGGCATTTGGGATGATGCGTTCCAGCAAGGTGCCACATGCCTAGGCCTCATCCGACAAACAGCATGGTCTTAGAAGACCGCTGCAGATACGCATGACAGTAGGACTAAGTCACCAAGAAGCTGAATGGCGAACGCACACACCGACTGTGTGTGCGACTGCAACTAATTTGATCGCATGCACGTATGTGGCATACACAAATGAAGCTGCTTTATACCGAACCACACTATAGTTTAATCTAGTCCAGCGTTGCTAAGTCTAACAGACAGTGTCTCTTTAAGGTCTCATGAAGAGGGTTCCGCACTCTGAACTCCTTCTCAATTGACCCCCTCTGCATGAAAAACAAGTGCTCTGTAACTGAGTTACAGACCCTTTGGAACCGATCGGTGGGTGGGGTGACTGACAGAACCGGCCAAGTGATTGCAGCCAGGTTTATGATGGCCGTTTCACTTCTTATGGACTAGCCCCACCCCTCATATCCCAACTAGGATGCCGCCTGAAGGCCTGAGCTACATAGGAGCTGGGAGAAAAGCACCATCATGATCAGGACAAGGAGCTTAGGGGTCTGTGTGGTGGAACTACTGAACTGAACGTTGTAGCAACTGCCTCTGCAGCTTAGTAGCCTCATGGCTTGGATTGGCTGACCCATCTAGGTTGGTCCTGTGTCCTCCTTTACAAAAACAAACAAAACAAGAACACTTGTCTACCTGAAGGGCTGTCAGACAGAAGTACACTATTTGAAAGCGTCCTTTATTTGAAGGGGTTCCCTGGCTCAAGTCTGGTTTAAAGGCAAAGAAACCGAAGAGGAGGAAGTAGAGCCCTTGAAGTTGTACCTGAGCAGAGACATAGGAGACCATGTCGTCACAGTCTTCCCCACTATGGGGACATGTATTGTAAGGCTAGGGGTTGGGAGTGGGAAGAAACAGTGAGGTAAAGGGGTGAGGGAGAGAAAGAGCAAGGCTAGAGACTGGGAAGGGAGAGAGAGAAGGCGGCCAGAGATGGGGAAGGGGGCGAAAATAGCAAGGAAAGGGGAGAGAAATGCAAGGCTAGAAACAGAAAGGGAGAGAGAAAGAGTGGGAGGGAGGGAGGGAGAGAGAGACTGAGACCAAAGGAGAAAACTCTGTGTGGGCCAAAGAAGACTGGGCAGGGCCTGAAAGCAACTCTTTCCTTCCCTGCCTACCCACTAACAACTGATCTGCAGCAGGTGCAGGACCACGAATGAGAACCTAGCATTCTAATGTTTTCCAAAGTTTTAATTAAAAATAAATTTTGAAGGGGGCAGGGAGTGGGGGAACTTCATGGGCACCACTGGATGGCCCAGTGGATGCTAGGCCACCCGTGGGCCCTGTGTTGGGGACCCTTAATTTATCGTATTTTTATTTAAATTACAGCAATTATTTCTAAATTTGCATCTATACATATTCATCATCACTTCCAAATATCATGCAGATCAGTGATCTACTTTGTCCTCTCTGCAATGCGCAAGTGGCCAGCACAATGGCCACCTACTCTATGGCCCCTGAATGCAAAGTACTATAAGAAGCCTTCCTATTTCTTTTAAGCCTCACTTGGGTAACAGGGTCCTCCTACTCTGCAGCCTGAGGCAGGGGTTTCAACCCACCTCATCTGAGGGCCAGCTCTGGAAGGAAAAGATCATAGTTTGAAAGAGCATGTGGAAAGGCCAACTTAGGGCTCATCTACACCTAGATCCCTTTTGAGAGGGGGGAGGGATGATCGTGAGGTTTACAGCTTCCAAGATCGTCCCTCACAGGGCACAAGCAAGGGAATTTCCCCAGGAGTAAAGGAGAGCCATTGCGGGAGGATGTGCACCCCGTTGATGGCACTTTCGAAGATGTAGCAGGAGAAGTAGGCAGGACTGGACAGATAGGTACAGGGCGTGGATTATTATTTTTAACACCTCCTCCGAGAACTGCACCAGTGCAAATTCACAGAAATGCAGGGAGGGGATAGGTACTGTGTCGAAGATGTGCTCCTGTTAACCGATATGTTTGTGTTAAAAAGAAAAGCCATGGTCAGTGCCAAAACACGTCAATAACCAATAAAAAAATGTGCTGAAAATGGTGGCTGCCCACTCCCGCATATGTCCAAAACTGCTAGACCTGCCCCTGACAGTGGGTTGGCTGTTGGCTGAGCTTGGAACTCTCGCTGAACAGCAACAACTTCGGGAAGGGGGGGCATCAGCTGTGGACTCTGGTATCGTAGTAAGGAAGCCGAAAAAAGTGGCAAAACTAGTCTGTGATATTTCTGAATAACTGAAGGGTTGTCCCTAGATCACCGTGGGAGTAGGTGAACATCATGTGGCACAGTACAGAGGACCTCGATGTTATTCCAGAATAAATGGCTGGTGTAGATTAGGCCTTAGACAAAACAGTTTGGGCATTTGGAGAGCAACTGAGAGGGAGAAGGCATTTACAGAGTCAGTTTGTCATTCAGTTGCTCTTCTGTCAAATGCTAAAAGTGCTTTATAAACTCAGGGGAGTACCGTGTGTGTGTGTGTGTGTGTGTGTGTGTGTAGACTGCTGAAAATATCTCCGAAAACTGGTGTGCTCACCTCTATATCACAGTTTTATCAGAAGGATTTGAAGATGCATCTCAGCAACCAGAAGAGCAATGAAATTTTAAAAATGGAAATCTGAGAATTTTAAGAACACAATTGTGGATGAAAGTCCATTCAAGCAGAGCCACAAAGTCAAAAAAACAGCAACAACAGAAACACACCTTTCTCTTTAGTCATATGCATGAACACAAAACAAATGGTGGGAAAACATGAAGAAATTCATTTGTAAATAGAAGTTGGCTCTAACTTGCACCATAAAAACACCAGCTACATCATTATTTAGTTTTAAATACGTATGTTTTTTTAAAGAAGGATTTCTTGAGTCAAATGCCGTGACCTCTGAACCCTGCAAACTTGCATAAAAGCCTTACAACCACTTCAGTCCAAAAGGTCAAAGATTCCTAAAGCAACACATGACCGTCATTTGTCTGGATGAAAACTGAGCCCCAGTGACCTTGTAACATCACTTGTGACTCTTTGACTTCAGAGGCGGCTTAGTGGAAATGCAGCAGCTAATATTATTTTGGCTCCCAGGGATTAATTAAAAAACAATTAGGCTCTTCTTTTACCTGTAGCAAAGCACTGAACAGAATTAATGTTTGCTGCAAGCATCTCAGGGTCTTCCTTTAAAAAAAAAAAAAAAAAAAAGTGTGACTTAATGTGCTTGAATAATTTCCTCAAGGGTTCATAATGTATCTTCTCAAACATACATACAATAGACTTCTTTACTGGAGCTTTTTCCCCACCCTGCCTCCAATCCATGGCCCTTGATTTTGTCACCTGCAGCTGGCCATAGACTATTCTTTCAAGTGACATCATTAAGAGGAGGCTGAGGAAACATATTTTGGGACTGACTGAGGTTGAGTGAATTCTGCTTCTTAATTCTGCTCCACTGGCTTCCAGTCTGTTTCCGGGCACAATTCAAAGTGCAGGTTATGACCTATAAAGCCCTATATGGCTCGGGTCCAGGTTATTTGAAAGACCGTATTCTCCCTTATGAGCCTGCCCATGCTTTGAGATCTTCTGGAGAAGCCCTTCTCTCAGTCCCACCATCTGCACAGGTGCGCTTGGTGGGAACATGGGGGAGGGCCTTCTCGGTGGCTGCTCCAGTGCTTTGGAACTCTTCCCGGGGAAGGTAGGCTGGCTCCCTCCTTGATGGGCTTTCGGAAGCAGGCTAAAACTTGTTTGTTCCAGCAGGCCTTTGGAGAGTAATTTGGTCCTCCATCTATGTTAATGACTTATAATTTTGTTGTGTATTTTAAACTACTACTTTTTTTTTTACATTTCTTTTCCTAGGTTTTACAATGTATGTTTTAAACTTTGTAAGACCACCTTGAGGCCCAGTATTGGGCAAAAGGAGGGATACAAATAAATAAATATAATAATAATGATAATAATAATAATAATAATAATAAGCAAGGCCCAGGTCATCTTTTTTGAGGGGTGGGTTCCTTAACATGTACATGCATGTGGTGTTGACTGCCCCTTGTAAGATAGTGGAATAAACTTTCCCAATGAAAATGTATGTGCAGCAACTTTGGTATTGTAAAATGGCTTGCGTTTTGTTTTTTATAAATTCGTCCTGCAACAAAACATTGCAGTATGCTGCCCCTCCTAACAGAAGTCTTCCTTTTCAGGGTTGCTGCCATCCATTTCCTCCAAACAGGCCATTTCACTCCCCACCCTATGTTTCCAAAGGTACAGAGCATGCTCAGTCCTGACTGGGCTGTTGGGGCAGATTGTCCCTTTAACTGTTAAAAAAAACGAAAGAAAGAAAGAAAAAATCCGTTCCACTTCTGCAAACCTCAGGGTTCCCTCTTGTTTCTAATTGGCATGGTTTTGGCTACAATGCTGTTGGTGCTTATGACAGGTTTACTATTAGTAGGAGTGATAGTAAACTATTTCGGATGAGATATAACTTCACACTTAGGAGTTAATGGAGGTAATGGAAGTGAAAGAAGTTTTAATTGGTGAAATCAATTTATTGATTTATAGATATATTTTTATGGATGTTTCCATATATAATTTAATAAAAAATATCTGTACAGAAGGGAGAATTACAATAGATTAAATTTATCAAGCACTAGGATGGAGAACCACCTTGCATTCCATACACATACACCCACACCCCGGGTTGCTATCAAAAGCACAAGGAAGGCTGTTGCAATGTGAATATGTAGGACTTTAATGTCCTGTGTCATCACACTAGAAAAACAGTCCAGTCCTCCTTGCTTCAGTGAAGGCAGTATTTGGTATAACAAATGTTTAATTTTTAGCCTCGCCAGAACATGAAGCACGGAAGAAGGGGAAAGTATGATTCCTGGGCAAATTGGCTGTCTGTGGTCATATGAATGAAAAAGAGAGTCATTTGGGAAAAGCCATTTCTTGTGCTGAAAGGTTCTTAGCCAAAATGTGCCTGTAAGGTGAAAAACAGTCTCAAGGTTTTCATTAAAAATAATACTAAAAGGCTGAAGTTTGAGCTAGTTAAAGGCAATGTCTGAGCTTCTGGCACATATATTCTCTCCTGTTGTTCCACAATATGAACGAATCTGTAAGGCCTACAAAGAGCAAGGAGATTAGAAGATTCAGCTACTGACAACAACTGAACTTTCCACAATTTATACACAACGGCAAACAACAAAAAAGAGACTCCCAATACTTTTTTTTTTACTCTCCAGGCAATGCTCCGGTCTCTGTTTAATACCCCCGCAAACACACACGAAAAAGAAAGATAGAAAAAGAAAAGAAAATGAGATGACATCAATAACTACTTCCCATCACAATATCTTAATGAGATATAATAGTGGAGGGCAATCTCCACTATGGCAATTTGCTTAGGATACACACAGCAGAATACTTAAAATTGCCTTCTTTTGGCACTCTCTCATCTTACAACCATGCATATATATACTGAGAGAAAGCAGCTGGCATATTTGTAACATATAGGTCACACCAACAGAGTGCAGATTTCAACCCACCCACTCAATTTACAACAGCTGTAACAATTCAACTAAGCTAACGCTGAATGCTAAATTATTGCAAAGTATTGACGTTGTCTTCCTTACACCTTATTGCTAAGAATACTTCTTTAAAAGTCAATGTTATTTACTCGGAAGTAAATGAGCATGATGTTTCAGCCTCAATGCCTATCACACCTGTATACAATAAACATGGCACAGCAACTTTGAGAACCGTTTATTTTCTGTTTTCAACTTCAAGAAACTAGGCTAATATCTACAAGACATACCTGAGTGATCATTCTGCTAAAAGAAGCTGGTAGTACGCAGAAGGGATTTGGTAGAGTGACCATATGAAAAGGAGGACAGTTGCATAGAAAAAGGAATTTCAGCAGGTGTCATTTGTATATATGGAGAACCTGGTGAAATTCCCTCTTCATCACAACATTTAAAGATGCAACAGCTATACTAGAGTGACCAGATTTAAAAGAGGGCAGAGCACCTGCAGATTTAACTGTTGTGATGAAGAGGAAATTTCACTAGGTTCCCCATATATACAAATGACACCTGCAGAAATTCCCTTTTCAATACAACTGTTAAAGATACAGGAGCCCGTCTTCCTTTTCATACGGTCACCCTAGATTTGGAGAGGTAGTGTGTGGTTCAGTAATTTTGTCTTACAAAACATTATGAAAATAACTAGGATTGAGCCAATTCCCCCCCCCTCAAATATTCCCCACTCGATCCTCCCAGAGTGCAGGACACGGAATAACGGGCTCAAGTTAAAGGAAGCCAGATTCCCGCTGGACATCAGGAAAAACTTCCTGACTGTTAGAGCAGTACAACAATGGAACCAGTTACCTAGGGAGGTTGTGGGCTCTCCCACACTAGAGGCCTTCAAGAGGCAGCTGGACAACCATCTGTCAGGTATGCTTTAGGGTGGATTCCTGCACTGAGCAGGGGGTTGGACTCGATGGCCTTGTAGGTGCCTTCCAACTCTGCTATTCTATGATTTTGGAGGTGAGAACTAGGCATTTGATTGGTGCAAAAGGCCTCTCAAATGATTTCACTACCTTAGAGGTCTTCCCCATTCCGCTTATCCCACAGCTTCTCATATCTCTAAAATGCTGCTCCTTTGGTACCATTTTAGGTCTTCTTCCTCACTGTGATCTCAGCCAATTAGGAATAATGTGGTGAATGTGATAGCACCATAGTGCCATGTAGCCAATCAGTGGCTTTACTGAGGGCTAACGAAACTCTTGTACTGTTCTAATTCTGAATGGGGCAAAGGGACTATGTCCCCCATTGCTGAGGCAATTGGACCAACACTCCCTGTTGTCCCATGCTGGTGATAATGTTTGTCTACTAACAGTGTGCAAAAGGAGTTTCAGCCTGATTCAACTCTGGACACACATTGTTATAGTGAACTATGACTGGAACTATATATTTTAGATTCAGATTGCCATTCACATTCAGTCGCAATTAGCCAATTCTATCATTCCTTTCTTGAGGTTGCTTACGGATTCTTTAGATGATGGCCTGACCCTCCAGTTTCGCTTGTGTGTCTACCCAGCACTTTCAGCAATTTTTTAAAGGGAAAATGTGACATTTAATCATGAAAGTGAAAAAAGCGCTATTTCCTCTTGTATATTTACACTATTCTGCTACACCACAGTGCCACCTAGAGGTTATGTAGCAGAAAAGCACTCTTCCTGTAATGCTCGGATCTCAATTCTGCCACGAAAAGAAAAGTAGACAGAGCAGATTAACCGCCTCATGTAGAAAAGCTCTATGCCAGTAGGTCAAGGTGAGGGAGAATCAGTTGCTGGCCTTAGCAGCTGAGACATGTACCCTCTTTCCTTTTTGTGACCACCCCTTTGTGACTCTTTCACATTCTTTTGTAAACAGATATGAGAAATAAAATCACTTTTCCTGAAAGCCACTCCCTCACCCCTCATCTTGGCTCAGCACTAAAAGCAGCTATTGCAGTTAAGGAGCATATTAACACATACTGTTTCATCACCCCAATCCCAGAGCCTTCTCCGCATTAGAATGGCTACGGAAGTTTTGCTTTTAATTGCTGCGTTGCCATGTGAAATTAAGGAACTGCACGATTGAAACATTCCTGGCAACCAGCAAGGGCCTGGTCCATTCAATATCATGCTGCAAAGAAAGAAGGTCTAGAGGAGTATTGGGTCCCACCCTCAGGGAGTGAAACTGAGTAGGCCTGGAGCCGCCTGCCAGGATCTCCATGAGAAGAAGGGTCCCAGCCTTGAAACAACAGTACTTCTCCTTGCACGTATCTACCACAAGGGAGTAGTTCTCCAGCCAGCTTTCTACACATCAGTCTGGATTGCCTACCTCTGAGTGAATCGTGCTGTAAATAAGCCAAACCTACATTGCCTTTTCAAGCAGCACATTTGGTAGGTGCAATGCTTCTTGTAGCATCTGTCTAGTCCTCAGAAGAAACACTGCACGGGGTGGGGGGAAACAGTACTTTGTTAAAGAGACATCCAGCTGCTCAGCAGCAAATCCTAGACCAGCACCCTAATCAGAAACACCATTTAGAATGTGGTGTGGATAACATGAGTGATATCCCAGGCGCTGCTCAACAAAAAACAGCTGGTGTGGACACACCCTCAGAGGTTTGGCCACATAGGAGAAGGCTGAGAATCTTTAATCCATTACTAAAAGAGCAAAAATAGAGCCCACTTTTCACACAGCTTAACAACAGCTAAAACACACACCTCTTCAACTCAAGCCCAGTCAGCATTTCCAAATGATCACACCGCAAAAATGGTTTTCCTTTCCTTGTCAGAAACCATATTCAGGCAAAATATTGGCCTGGTTCAGACAACACGCTTAACCACAAAATGGTGAATGTAATACGTTAAGGTTAATGCATTCCATCTGAACCAGGCCATTGCATCTGTTCAGATGACATGCTAAGCCATGGTGGTTAAGCATGTTGAGCTAAACATTATGGCTTAGTGTGTTGTGTGAACCATTCCTAAATATGGTGGTTACATAATCACGGGTTAAACACTCTACTAACCATTTGCTGCAAAAGAATTAGCAGCCTAACCCTGGCTTAGTGTGTTGTCTGAACAGGCCCATTGTGTGTCCACAATATCTGCGGCTGGCTATCACTTAATAAAAAGGGATATGTAAATAAAGGAATCTTATCACTCTATTTTTTAAAGTCACTGTGCATTCTCAGGAGTTACAGCTATACGTGGAAATGAACATGATGATGTAAGTTAATCCTGCATTTGGGGATGGAAATCCTAAATTATGCTTATTATGAATCCATAAATCAATCTCAGCAGTAGAAGTTCAGTGGGCCATTTTGTGGTCTTCCTTCATTTTAGAATAGTTAACTCTAAGCAGAAATATTGTAAGGATATACTGCCTTAGTACTCTTAAATTTCAAATTCTCTGCGTTGGTAATTCTGAAGAAATAATTTGCTTCTCTCTTCTTTAAAGGTTATTTATAGGCTGCCTAGCATGTCAGAGGAAAGTAGATAGATCATGTGGTCAAAAAGCATCCTTATAATAAAAGTAAGCTTTTAATGGATGGATGGCTACTGGGATAACATTAATCCAGTATTAGGACTTTTACGGGAAAAAATACAAATGTAATTTATCTTTTTAACTGTCAGCTGCATTTCTAAAGCTTTAAAATCTGTAGCTTCCAGGGGCCTTTTGTCTTTCTGGCATGGCAGGAATATCTTGGACAGCTGTAAGAGCTTTGTAAGCTATCTTTCTCAAAATCCATTAGCTAATTCAAGGAACCTAATTAGAGCTGCCATTTTGATGAAGCATACCAAATCCTCAATACAAACTAGTAACACCATCAGTGTTTATTAGACAACCACAAAGAAAAAAACCTTGCATTAAATATAATAAAAAAAGTGATGGACATAAGCACACAGTTGATGAAAACACTCCAAGAAATGTATATAAAAGAAATGGTTGTACATCTCTTGGTGTAATATAATTAAAAATTAAAATGCACCATTTCGTATAAACTATTTAAAAATGCGTAATCTTGTTGAGTTGTAGTTGTCTTCCTGACACTTATCATTTTAAAAGTCTATGTTTTATATTTGAAACACAGAGCAGTCCCATTCAGTTTGTAAAGGAATAAAAAAAAAGTTGAATAAAAGTGTACAAAATGGAATAGGATTGACACGTATCTCCTAGTATGAACCTACCTGTACACTCTGATCATCACCTGAGGCCCTCCTCAAGCTGCCTCTTCAGGGGGAGGTTTGGAGGGGGGGGCAACAAGAAAGAGAGCCTTCTCAGTGGTGCCCCCCACTGCCACCCCCCCCAATTGTGGAATAATTTCCCTCTGAGTTCTCCTTGGCACTAGCATTGCCATCTTTTGGTGCCAGGTTCAGACTTTCCTATACTCCCAGGCATTTGACAGCATATGATAAGGCTTTAAATGGTTGTTTTATTATCGAGTGTTTAAATCTGTTTTGAAAAATGTTTTTAATGTTTTATATGATATTTTTAAGGTTTTAATCTTTTGTAGAAGGAAAGCCCCTATACCTGTACACAATAATTTACGGTCATGAGCCCTTGATTAAGCTACATACTATGCTTCAATGACTATCACATATTGTAGTGTCAATTAAACTGTAAAACAAAAATGTGAAATATCTAACTTCTACAGGTGTAGAGGTGGCCCCATATTAGTTTTAAAGGTGCCACAGGACTCTGTCGGGGGTTTTTTTATGCCACAGGCTCAGAGCCAAACTATATGCGATGCAGGAGATATACATGATTGGATTTTGCAACATCTTTTTTAGCCTTAAAAGCGCTGCAGTGAGGAGGTGATTGGGTTTGAGAGGCAGGGGTATGGCAAAGATGGACCCTGCACTGTGTTGAAGGGAGACCTAGAATTCCATATTGTTCTTTCTTTCTTTCTTTCTTTCTTTCTTTCTATTTTAATCTGCCCAATAATGATTTTTTCTGGGGGGATTACAAACAGCCTAAAATGCCACGGAACAGTTAAAAATATAAAATACACTACGAATATTTAAAAGAATAAAATACAATATGATAGAAAACAACAAGCAGTACAGAAATCAATAAAGCAGCCATACAAATCTAGAATTAAGTTTCTAAAATATCTGAAAGGGAAGAAAGGTGTTCGCCTGGGGCCAAAAAGATAACAACACAGACACTAGGTGAACCTCTTTGGGGAGGTCATTCTATAAGTGGGGTGCCACAACCGAGAAGGCCCTCTCTCTTGTAGCCACCTGTCCAGCTTCCCCCATTGGGGTCACCTGGAGGAGGGCCTCCAAAGCTGACCTAAACGTCCAGGTAGGTATATGCTGGAGGAGGCATTCCGTTAGATACTCTAGTCCCAAGCTATTTAGGGATTTAAACGTAAAAACAAAACCAAAAAACCACCACTCTGAATTGGGCTTGGAAATAGACTGGTAACCAGGGCAGAGCTGCCATTTTGTGATCGTATCAGCCAGTCCTGGTTAGCAACCTAGCAGCTTTATTTTGAACTCACTGAAGTATCTGAACCTTCTTCAAAGGTAGCCCCCATGTATAGTGCATTGCAATAAACCAACCAGACTATCTTCATCCTGGTAGAGTCGCAGCTGGTATAGCAACCTAAGCTGCTAAAAGGTGTTCTCGCTACCAAGACTACCTGGGCCTCAAGTGACAATGACAGATCCAGGAGCACCCCCAAGCTGCGTGCCTGATCTTTCAGAGGAGTGCAATCCCTTCCATGATAGGTTGAACACCACTCAACCGGGCAGCTGAACCACCTGTTAACAGTACCTCCATCTTGTCTGGATTGAGTTTCAGTTAGTTGGCCCTCACTGCCTCTTTTAAAGAGGCTGGTACTGTCCACTCTCTCAGCAAAGTATTTACAACCTCCTGGACCCAACCAGCCATCCTTACTAGACATGCTATTGTTATCAGTCTACCTAGGCAATTCCATGTCCCACAGAGTGACCAGGGTTTGAACAGGAGCACCAATCATATCAACTGGAAAATCCTTCTGAGCCCTTTAGAAGCCACTAGGCTCCATTAGTCTCTGGGGTGGACCATTCCCCCCTTGTGGGGGAGGAAAGATTCTGAACCTCAAAAGGTAGTGATCCAACCATGACAAAGGGGTAGAAGTTAAATCCTCTACTTTCAAACCCAGAGTGTGATGTGCTGCTGCATTGTGTTGGGCGGATGGCAGTTTGGGACAGCCCCTTGGTTGTCATGGCATCCATGAATACTGAGGTCCACAAGGACCATCATTCTGGGAGTCCTCAGCACCAAGTCCCCCTTTAGGCCATTAGCAGCTGTGTGTATTCCCAACAGGCAAAGAGTTTTAAAAAATCATCCTCTAGCATCACAGCACTTATCCTAATCACCCCCCCCATCCCAGCTGCTTTTAAAGTTAAAACAAAAAACAAAACGTCCACTCCCCAAAAACAGGGTGTCATAAGTAGTTTGGCACTTTACACTGCTACTCCTCTAGAAATTTTCACTAAACTTATGACTCACTGTATAATACAGTTCTAATTGGATAAACCTGATGTTTTTTTACACTTCGATGAATAAAGAGGAAAGTGGTTTAGAAATTTCTTACATACATTTTCAAACAGAGACCCCTAACATTGCAAACAATGCAAAGCCTGGCACACCATCTCAGAGTGCTCGTTTCAAAATGCATCTTCCCAGGCACCTAATTACATCTCAATTGTACTTATACGTTCAACCAAACAGATGTAAAAACAAAATCAGCATCTTTTCTACAGCAGATGTTCTAGTTAAGCCACAAGCAAGCAAAAGGTGAAAGGTGCAAGGCTTACAAGGAAGGAATCAAGCATTCTAACGGCAATTTAACGAGGAAAAGCGTAAACGGCAAATGAAATAATTTGTAGAGTATTTCATTAGCTGTCAGCGCAAGATGTGAGACAGGATGAAAGTGTGCTGACTAGGAGCTGCGCATGACAGCATCTTACAGAACACAGAACTCCTCTGAGATGAACACATTTAATCAGTATTATAATTATTATGATATTGCCTCAGGAGCCTCGACCAAAGGGAGCAGAAACGATTGTGGTAGGCATTGCTCAAACACATCGCCAGGACGGTTCTTAAGTAGATGGCACATCATGCTCAAGGAGCCTTTGGACACTTCACATAACAGACAGAAGAGGAGTGACATTTGAATCATGAAGGAAGTTATTCAGGTGGGGTTTAGACATTCATCTAATAAGCATAGTAATAATAATAGAGTTGACATGTAGACCAGACTTGCAAAACTTGTGATGCACCAAGCTGAATGAAACCCAAACTGCCATGTACAGTGGCTGGAGCTGTCTAACCGTGTTCTGGCTTGGCGCTTCACAAGTTGTGCAAGCCTGATGGAGACCATTCAGGGGTCTTACAAGACATATTTTATTAAGAGTGGGAATGCACCCCTAAAACTAACTTATTTATATTTATATCTGCTCTGTACTTGGGGCCTTACAGCAATTTTCATCACAGCTATCACAGTCCACAAAGGGCGGACGATCTAAGTAGTGGCTACAGGTGACTTGAGGAAACCATGAGGCAAACGAAAATGCTAAATAATATCTTTTCACTTGTTAATATTTTTTTCCTTCCCCCCTCCAATAATACAGTTCTTTCAGGCTGGAATGAGATGCTCAGGGATAAGCAGGACATTTTTAAACAACACAGATACAATAACGAGAATATCATCACTTATTCCCCGCGCTGAAATCTTGTTGTTTGCCTGCAACGTGCAAAATTTGTGGGTGGGTGGGGCCCTTGCAGGAACGAAGCTGTGGGCAAGCATGCAATTAATCCTCCCCACACTGACTACTTTCCCTCTGCATCTCCCCCCATGTTGCTTTGGCCTATTTGACTTGGAAACCTGGTTCTGGAGCCAGGCTGTGGGGAAGGGGCTGTAGAAGAAAAGGGAAGGGGTTGTAGAAGAAAAGCATCGAGTGGGGGAAAAATTAAGGGCCACTTCCTCCCTGCCAGCTATTTCTCCCCTCTTCGCATCCCATTCTTGCTTTGCATGTTGTTGGAGGCAAATTCAAAATCCCACCATTTGCTGTCAAATCTCTAGTTTCTTTCTCAAATTCCTCTTTTTTTGTTGGAAGGGGAAGTGTAAGAAAGAATTTATATTTTTGCCTGTTATTTTGAAGACTGTAATTTTATTATTACTATTTTATCTAGTGCTTTGGGGGGTGTGTGTGTGTTTTATGGCTACTGTTTTATGGAGACTTTGCGTATGAACTTTTTAAAACCGCAGAGATACAATAATGAAAATATCATCACTTATCCCGTGCTGAAATGTAGCCAAACTAGATCTTGGAAGGCACACACATCTGAAATCCTGGGAGCAGTAGGATTTCCGAAGTGCTCCCACCATTACTCTTTCTCAGGAGCACGCTAGGACTTTTCAATTGCCGATTAAAATTCATTACAGCATTATCAACCCTCTTTGTTCTGGGTGAGCCAGAGGGCAAAATAACAAAAATGGTTTTGCTCTGACTGACGTGGAACTGACCCAGCTCGGCAACTTCTACAGAAGCTAATGTATTAACAAGACCCAGAGTGATGTGTAAACAGCCATCCCACTGGTCTCCATGTGGCTCCGTGCCTCGTAAAAGAGACAATAAACCCCCAGTCTAGATAAGAAACCCCCCCAACTCTTACTGTTCTCTAGTCTAGCCAAAAAGCTGTGCTTAAAAGCCTTTCCCCCACCCACCCACTGAGCATTATGTGCTTGCAAAGCAAAAGGAGTGGTGAAACATTTCCTTTGTAGAGGAAATGTTTGCTTCTTTTTGCTTGTTCAGAAGTTTGCTCCTTCTGAGAAACAAGTGGTTGAGTTAGTCCTGAACACGCTGGACCACGTGTGATCGCTGGGAAGTCAGTAAATCTATTTATTTTATTTGTACCCCCACCTTTCTACCAATAATGCATCCCGAAATGACACCACAGGCGGCTTACAGAACAAAATAAAATTTGTTAAAACAATAAAACAAGCACAATGACAATGTAACAATTACAGAAAAACATGATTAAAAACAGCACCAAGCCCAACAGAGCCACTTGC
This sequence comes from Elgaria multicarinata webbii, assembly GCF_023053635.1. NCBI lineage: Eukaryota > Metazoa > Chordata > Lepidosauria > Squamata > Anguidae > Elgaria > Elgaria multicarinata. Next base: position 23,462,469 of record NC_086172.1, read on the forward strand.
AGGCCTGAGGCCTTCTTGAATAAAGCATTTGAATTTTGCATTTTGGCAGCAGAGAAGAAGAAAACCTAGCCTCCCTTCAGAAGGAATTCCACAAGCCTGGGAGTGGCCACTAAGAAGGCCGTCTCTTACGTTGCCATCAAACACGACCAGTTTGCAAGTCACTCTGATAAAGAAGAGAATAAAAACAAACCAGAACCAAAACCCAGGACAGTTAATTTTTCCGGATCTGGACCAGAACCTGAGCAATTAACTGAAAGTCTGTTAAACTAGGGTGACCATATTTGGGAAACCAAAAAAGAGGACACCTAGTGTGTGTGTGGGGAAGCAGCTTTCTGAGTCCTGCAGAAAGTACGTTATTCCCCCGCCACCTTAAAGAACCCGATTGGAGTGGAGGAGGGGAAAGGATTTCATTCTGCACCACCACCACCCACTCCAATTGGGGCCTTTTCTATAATTTCCAAGAATGACCCACTTTCCCCTTCAATTGGAGCTCGGGGTGGGGGAATGATGTGCCTCAAGAAAGCATGTCATTCCCTCCTGCCATGCTAATGGCAGCCTTAAAGGGGAAGGTGTGTCATTCCAGGACATTATTGAAAATTATAGAAAATCCCCCCTGACACCATGGAAAGAACAAAAACCAGGACAAATCTGGGGAAATCCTGACAGTTGGTCACCCTAGTTAAACCTCAACCAGAACACAACTAGTGGGGAAAAATAAGTTAGAGTTTTGAGTTTGAATAGGCTTCTTTCTATCCCATGCCCTCTTCAAGAGCTGGGCCTGAGAAGCATTAGAGGAAATGGAGGCCCGTTTCCCCCTTTTTGACAGGGGTTTGAGTGACAAACAAGTCACAGTGTAGAAGGGATGAACATACAACACATATGTGAAGTGATACAACAATACAAAACCCAGGCGACTTTCCATGTCTATCAAGTGGCCTTTACGCATTCAGTACAATGAGACTATATATGTAAATGGAAAACGAAACAGGAATAGGGATTAATTTGTGAATGCCCAAGTGGAGGAGGAAATAAGAAGACTACAGAAAAACAAGAAAAGTAGAGATAAGGAGCAATCAGGCCCCAGGCTCAAAGGAATAGGTAGGTCTGTGAATACAAGTGAGAAGGATTTGCAGTGCACCTGTTAGAAGAAGAAGGAAAGAGGGGAGGGGACACTATTGCTATGCCCTGCAGAGTACTTTCCCCAGGCGACAGTGCTCAGCCATATTGTATAGGTCGGACCGTACTGATAATGCATCCGTGGTAACTAGGCCTTGACGGTCCCAGGCGAACGAGGCTGTACAGGGCAGCGGTGGCAACCTAATACCCTAGTCCAGACCCTGCGAATCAGAGAGGGCTGCCCAAGGCTCATGCTATGGGGAGGATGGTGTGAGGGAGGAGGCCTTATTGGAGAGGGTGATCCACTTCTGGGCTGCCTTTGCGGATTCCTGATTCCCAGGGGATTAAAAAGGTTTCGAACACCCTTCATGTTAATAACAAGTAGATAATCTATCTACATAGCAGGGGATTACGTCTTAAGGCAATTCTTAGCTGTTCTTATCATTCTTAAAATCGGTTGAAAACTATGTAATAGTGATGTCCACTAGCCACAGTTCTGTAATTATTTCCTCTCCTTTTAAAACGGATGTGGTTGCTTTGCCACCAATTTCACATGGCTCTGGTTGTACAATTAAAATTAAACAATACAAATAAAATAAGCACTTTTAAGTACTTAGTATTTATTGTTGACACTCAATAGTTTTAGACCTTTGCTTGTTCTACGCCCCCGACCCTGTGCAAGTGATCATTGTAAATAATGTGCCTTATATGTAATTTTTCTCATGTGAAACGGAATGGAACTGGCGGAACTAGCTACTAAACCTTTATTGCCTGAACTGGAACCATACCGGAACAACTTCAGTTCCAGTTGAACCTGAACTGAACCAAATAAATTAATGATTTGACTCCCTGTGATAAAGCCGCTCACATCTGTTCTGACTTGGACTCCACATTAAGATCAGGATTTATGGTGGTGCCTTGAGTTCTTTTCTTGTCCTATTTTGTCGGATAGGTTTCGGCTTGCTCAGTCTGACAATGTGGACAAGTTGTTTGGAGGGCTGAGGTCAAACGCTTGTTCATTAGACCCGTGTCCATCCTGGCTGATTAAAACTGCCAGGACGGGCGACAGGGTTGATGGAGACTGCAAATGCCTCTCTAGAGGACGGCTGTGCTCTTGCCTATATTGAAGAAGACCTCTACTTAAAAAGCTATCACTTCATCCTACCTTGGATAATAATTAGCCAGTCTTAAATCTGGTATTTTTTGATGAAGGTGTTAACCAACTCCACTCCAGGATTTCTTGGAGGAAACTGGTTATTTAGAACCTTTCCATTCTGGATTTAGGCTAGGTTTTGCAACTGAAATGGCCTCAGTCTCCTTTGGGGTTGACCTCCATCAGGGGCTAGATGGGGGAGGAATGTGCATGTTTGTTCTGCTGGACCTCTCAGTGACCATGATATCCTTCTGAAGCATCTAGATGGTATGGAATGAAGACACCCCTCCCTCAACCTAGTGCTCTCCAGACATTTTGTGCTTCAACTCCTATCAGCCCCAGCCAGTGTGACCAAGAACCCTGAGAGCTGCAATCCAAAACATCTGGAGGGCTCCAGGTTGGAGAAGGCTAGGTTAAGAGATACTGTGCTGCAGTGACTTCAGTCCTATATGGATTAGCATTCCCAGAACATGATATTGGGGGATTATGGTTCAGCCCCTCAGATCATTGGCTTCTGCAGGATTCTATTCTTTCCTCCATGTTATTTAGTATCTACATGAAATTGTTGGAGAGGTTATCTGTTGCTCTGGGGTTGGGTGACAGCAGTATGGTGATGGCAGCCAACTCTATCTTTTTCAACTTATACCAGGGAAGCTAAGGGAGACCTGATTTGGTATCTGGGTGCAAGGACAGACTGGATGGTGAGCGAACAAGCTGAAACTCAGTACACACAAGACAGAAGTCCTGCTGGACTTAGCCTTGTACCTGGGCGTGAAAGTGGCTGGTGTGGCTAGAGTTCCGCTGCTCAGCTTTGGCTGATGTGCCACTTGCCTGCCTTCTTGGAGAAGCTGGATCTGGCTACAGCTGCACATGCTTTAGTCACACATGCTTTAGTCACAGCCAGATTAGATTACAGTAACACAATTTATATGGCCTTGCTCTTGCAGAGTGCCCGGAAACTACAGCTCGTGCAAGATGCAGTGGCCGACATGCTTTCTGGCACTCTCTATTAGGATCATGTTATGTCAACCCTGTTCCATCTGGGCCCAATTCAAAATGTGTTTCTGTGGCAGCAAACTCTCTGCTGACGGAAGTTAGATGAGCCTGGACTTTCATGTTTTTTAGATGGGCAGCCAAGACATTTTTATTCCACCAAGCTTTTGACAGATTTTAAAAGGTGCATTAATCCTTCCCTTTGATCCTGCTTTAAGTGACTGTCTTCTTCTTCACCCACCACCCACTGGTTTTTTTTTAACAGTCTAGGTCACTCCTGATAGACTCCATGATGGGGTTGGAGAAAGGGGCAGTAAATAGAAAAAAGAACATTGCTTTACTTAATGGTAATGACTGATTATTTGATTAATATGAAGTATTTTCATTAAAAGAGGATGATCTTTGAAACAGGCAGAAACCAAACTATGTGAATTCATCCTTTTATATACAATTTTTTATATACTGCTGTTTGGCCCTCAAAAGGGCCCCAATGGCAGTTTACAACCACAAACGTTGGTACTGAGAAATCTACTCTAAGTCAAGTAAAAGCATCACATATCCTACCCTATAACTGTTGAAGCATGCTAGGAGTAATTAACTCTCACTCTGAAATAGGTTTGATTGTATGGTTCGCCCACATTTGTATGAATATCACCCACCATCTTAGAATATAATTTGCAGCAAAGACAGCATCGCTTCAGGTGATGGCACAGTATCTTGTCTGCACCACAGAAAGAGAAAACAACCATAGTTCTGCAAAGAACCTTTGTGAGTAGATGGCTCTCGTGCCTGCGTTCCAAATGAAGCTGTAGTCAGCTTAATGAGATAGCTAATTGATGAGCACCACTTCCTTCTCTCGTCCATTAAGGTAAGTAGAACACGTGGGCATCTCAGCTCGTCAAAGACAAGAAAAACACATTAATTTGGAGAGTCGTGGCGCTGTTAATAAATCTGACACTTGTCTGGCAGATTTTCTTCATTTCCTCCTATTTGATGGACACCGTGAACACAAGTTACGGAGGAGCTATTTTCCCCTGCAAAATTTCTACTTGAGATGTGTGTGTGTGTGTGTGTGTGTGTAACAGAAAGAGCATGAGCAAGCAGCCAAATACAGCAGCAAGATGTTTTATTTTTCTTTAGGAAGCCTACTCAGTGACTATTTGCTGGTGTGAGCAAACCACTAACTCAAACCTGTGCTGTGCTGTATTTATGAATTCTATTACAAAAATAAACATGCCGTCTGGTTGTGGTTAGTATTCTGTTCAGGGGCACTCCCCATTGTAAATCCCCTTTACTATACTTTTCTCCCACCAACTGAAATTTGTACAGGCTCAACTGAGCTATTTCTAATAATTTTTCATTACTAACAGATTTTCATGTGTGTGGGTGTTATGCTTTGGCTTTGGGATGGGGAAAGGCAAAGGGCAGGGGGAGGGGAAGAAGCTGCTTTAACTGCCCTGAAAATGATCTTCCTGAATCAGGGCCTCATAAATCCCATTAAATGTTATATTTCATCAGCAGACTGGAAAAGCTTTTTTCCCCCTTGCCTTTAAATTTATGGTTTCATTTTAGAAATGGACTATAAAGAAAGCCTGGCTTTGCTGTCTATCAAAGGGATTCCGACATGAGCAAGGAAGGTGTGGTTTTCCAAAACCAGGCCTCCTTAATATATTGTGGGGCCCCTGGGCACAGTGAAAACTGGGGACTCTGACTTAGAGACATACAAATTGAAAATACCTTTCCCCAAAGGACAGTACTCTGTTTGTGTCAGTAAGAAGCGTACAACAGTTCTGTTGTTTACTCAAGGAGCAAATGGAAAAAATCTTTCCGTTAAATGTCTTCGGTCTGTCAATTCTCAATTTGCCTCATTCACACATGACTACGTAGCCTCTTGGACCTCTCTAGAATGCTCCTGTATTTACTGCCCCTTCCAAGCTCAGCCCCTTCCCTTCAGGTACCTCAGGATCACTTCGTCTAAGAGCTGTCTCGTCCTTTGCTACACCAATGTTCCTCGCAATAAACAAACCATGTGTGAAGGTCAGGTGTGCTTTCACACATTCAAGAACACAGAGTGGGTGGAAGCTCTGATTGGTCATGACTCTCTGGCACATGTCCACTGTGTGTTTAGAGATGTACATCTCTCCATCACTCTTTATCGGTCTATTGCGGAAAACATCAGCCTGCGGACAACAGGTTCAGAGGGTTCAGTTGAACACCCTAATCCGCCGCCGCCGCCATGTTGTAGTAGCAGGGCCAGTGCTAGATGTAGGAAAGAGAGACAAATTCAGCTGCTTCCCACCCCGCTCCTCCTCCAGAAGGCTTTTTTCACCAGTGCAGCTGCTGCTCCACCCCCCAGCTCGCTCTTTCACTCACTCACTCACTCACTCAGCCGCTCCCTGCTCCCAGCTGCTCTGCCTGACCTCTCACGACAGTTGCAGAACAAGGTAGGAGCAGCAGCCACTGGGGCCAGGAAGCAGCACGTGGTGGAGTCGAGGAGGGGACTGTTTCTGTAAGGAGTAAGATTGCCCGGAGCTGTGGATTGGGGCCCTCCCCCAGTATGTTTTCGTGCCTTCTCTCCTCATCATTGCTCCACCACCCACCCCAGTCTGGACTCCAGCAAGAGAAAAGAAAGGGGGAAGGGGGGAGAACTGCAATGCCCCCCAGGACCTCCTGGCTAAGGAGGGTTCATTCAGCAGCACCTTTTTCAGAATGCTTGCTAAAACAATTCCTATCTGCCCTTGCTTATTTTAGGGTGTCCAACCCCCTTTTTTCAAGCCGTTCTTTTGGTAAACATGGTAATGTGTGTATCTTGTGTCACTTTAAAACAGAGCTGCAGCACAATCCTATGTACGTCTACTCAGAAGTAAGCCCCACTGAGATCAATCAAACTTACTCTGAGGTAAATGTGCATAGGATGCAGCCTGAAAACGAAGAGAGGATAAAATAAGACAGGAGAAAAAGAATTGTAGAAATAGAATAGCAAGGTAACTGTGGGATATTTAACCATATTTAAAGACAATAAGTACAGTAAAATTAGTGCTCCTCTACTTCAGTCCCAATCAAATAATTACAACAGTGCAGTACAGATTATTTGTTAATTAAAAAAAAACAGTTTACTTCAGTTTTCGTTTATTTTGTTTGTTTGATGAATAAAAAAAAGTCCTTTATTACTGTATATTCAATCAATGTTTACCTTAAAAAAAAAAACCTAGCCTAAGCACCTAATGACATGTGCTGCACACGCCTATGCTCACCCCCGTGCAGCCACAGCAAACAGGACTGCAGTGTAAAGTTACTCTAAAGGCCCCAAAAGATGTTACTTTAAATCCATATCTAGCAGCTACATCTTTTTTCATTTTTACTCCAGAGCAGGTGTGTAGGCCCCTACCCCCCCCCATGGTCCCCAATGTAGATTGGGACCTCTTCAACTATTCTAGAGTAAAAAATGGGGTGGGGGGGAAGATGTAGCAGCTAAGGCACATCAATTATTCGGATTTGGAGCAATCTCTATGTTCCAGAACACCACTACAGTGATTTCTGTTAGCAAATATTGCCCCGATCACACAGTACAGTTACTTTTTCAGAATTCTCTTCACCTTTTTTTTTAACAGAAAGTTGTGAACACAACCCAAACATCCCTTTTTGTGGCATGCTCCCCCTCTCATTCATCTACCATGATCTGATTCTGAAATTCGGGAAAGTTATGCCCACCAACATCTGTCGGCGATGAGTTTGCTAGCTCATGCATTTCTTCAGAAGTCAGCACACTAGACAGAACCATTGTTTGATGGCTAGAACCTGTTAAGTTTTTAGGTCACACAAGCTGGCATCGTTGAAAACACAAACACTCCCTCCCATGAATCAGATAGTATAGCATTACTTTCTCCAGATTTTTGTAAACTTTTCTCTAAATAATGTGGAGCTAATGTTCATAACACTTGACCATCTTCTGAAAGCGTTAGAGTTGCAAGATGCATCTGGCAGCTTTTCTTCATCTTCCTTTGCTACTGACACACAGTCTGTATTAAAAGCTTCATATAGGTTTTGTTTATCAGCTTCTCTAGTTAATGTATTGCCCAAGCCAGACTGCAAAAAAGCCTTGTTTGTTTAAAAAAATGGGATGGTTGTTTGGTGTGGGTTTTTAAAAAACTTCTTTTAATTCCCTTTCTTTAATTCCCTCCTTATGTTTTTGGCTGCCTAGCTTGTATTCATCGGCATGGCAGTATGGTTTGTGTGTGTTCAAGATAGAAATCTAATGATATATATTTTGGAACTGTAAAATCCAACCATCTACGCTGACTTCTACTGTTGCTGGGATCAATGTCCCTGATTATTATGGTGCGTTGTCCCACCTACCAGCTATCCCTTGAAAAAACCTGTCTCATAAAGAAATACACACCCCTGCCTCTCAAATTATAAGTCATACAATCACACTCTCTTTGTTCTAGGGAAGGGATGGGCCAGCAGAAGCTCACTGTTCAGTATATTGTTTGTTCTGCTCTCATGCTGCTTCTGATGGGCTGCAGCCAATCTCAGAAGATCTGTACACTGGGTAAATAAGTTTCCATAAATAGCCTCAAGCATGATGTACAATTTAGCATCTCCCCGCCCCCACTCTCATGGGTAATGGAGTTGCAGCATGGAATGGACCCCTGTGGAGTTCCAGCCCCCCACCCCCATCCTTGGCTCCCCCCTGAGAATCTCAAGGGTGTAAGGTACACTTTGGTCAGCCAGATAAAATGTTCAGTTTCTCAAAGCAATGAGGCATCCAGGTATTTGCACATCTTAATGCCTTAGTTACAAATGCAAATAGATTATTTGTGAAATACAGAGTAAAGAAAAAGACTAAAAGGGGCCAAGAAGCTGTGTTGTTGTTGTCATGGCAAAGTCCAGACTCTTACATACCATTCTTTTTTCTCCCACTGATAAGCACTATTATCCCCCCCCCTCCAAAGCCATGCATTCAAAGTAGCAATACTGCCAGCAAAAAGTCACATTAGCATGATAAAATAATGTTTATGGTCTCAGAGATGAAGGATCTCTATGCTTGGCTTATAAATTTAGGGAGAATTCAGCAATTTACATCCCATTGTTGCTAGGTGAGTGAAGTACCCCACGCGCTGGCACCATAATAATGGAAGTGGAATAAAAATTCATACATGAGCAGAAAAATATCTAGATAGAATTCCCTTTTACCACAGCTATTGTCACACTCTCCACTCAGTCAAAAAGTAAGGGTAGTTGTGCCATTACAAAGCTTGAAGGTCTTATTCTTCATTATAACACAGTTAGAAAGTTAGCCATGGGGAGCGGGGGTGGTATAGGTTGAAGGTGAGCAGTGAATACAAAGAGATGATAGCACTGCTAAAAAATATTTGTTCTTGGGCAATAGTTAGATACTGGGTGTGGGTGTTGTCAGTGAGCATGTCAAAGCTGAAATTAAATACTGAAAACTAGATTGAGTAATGCAGAGGAGTCATATATAGATTAACAATTTTACTAAATTAAATGGGGGATACTGAGCAATGTTGTGCGAGTTTATTCTTAGCATTACAAGGTGCTCACTTTCCTACCATTCCTGAGCAGTCGCAACCCAAATGCTGAAAAGGGTTAGTTGGACCAAATTCTGCTCTAATTTGCAGTTATTGTGACATGTGAAAAAATGTAGGGATGTAGGAAGGGCCAAATTAGACTATTGGTATTGTCTACAGCAGGGTTCCCAACCTTTTTGGAGCCGTGGGCACATTTGGAAATTGGAAAAACCGCTGAGGGCACCACCACAAAATGGCTACCACAGAGGATGTGGCTGCTGTGGGGACCTGGCCAATCAAAAGACAAGTAATTCACCCAAGTAGCTGAGTAGAAGGAGAGGAACTCCAAAGGCATTTCACACATTTGACCCCACAGAAGCACAATAAAATACCCATTTAAGGTTGCAATCCTAGCCATGCTTACATCACGGAACCTAACGATAGTTACTTCTGAGTAGGCTACACAGGGTTGCTCTTCACATCCTACCTACACACATACCTTTCTCCAGCTCCAAAAAAAGTTAGATGTCCACAGCCCCATAAAGGAAAGGAAGGTGGAAGTGCAGGTTTCCTACAAAGAGGGGTTGGCTAAAAGAAGTTTGGGAATGGCTGGATTTAGAAACCGTGTGGTCTAAGAAGTAGTTGAAGGGGAAGCACAACTGAGATGTGTTTCATCTGGCCACATTTGGGTCCAGACATCTTTCCATGGGGTGCAGTCACCTGTGGCGGGTGGGGGAAGAGGCAGGGCTCAGCTTTGGGCATTCTATACAGGACAGCCCACTTTGTTTCTCTCTTCTTTTGTTTAGCACACCCAAAGAACCTCTGAGTAGCCTGATGCCAACACAAACCCCTGGAGTCATCTATAGTTAGATTTTGAAGAACTCGGTGCTAACTTTTAAGGGACAATCAAATTATTTTGATGCTTTTGCTGGTAGACAAATATCTCCAAACTATGGAAGTTTCACATAGGTTTGATAGCAAGTCTCTCTGTGTTATAAACACAGAGAAGACCCAAAGCGCATGCGCACTGGAATAGAAGCCATATCCATTTTAGTCATAGTTGGCTTTCCTTGAAGGCCATTTGAGATTTTGTCACAGTGTGACTTAATTATGGCATCATTCTTGTATGAAAATTTAGTATTAATTAAAAGTACTATTTCTCCCTAATGAAACCGAAGGCAAGGATGTAGACCAAATCAGATGGCTTTTTCCTTGGAGATATAATTTGACATTTTATTGCCATTGAGTGCATTTCCCATGAAGATCCGTTACTATCCATGCGATCCATGTTATTGCAAAAGGTATAACGTAATTCTGATGAGTAAATACCAAGTAATCTATCTGCACGTTACACAACAAAAGGAGTAGAGAATCTGGTTACAATAATATTTAAAGCCTTCTCTCTAAGGAGATGAATGCAACGTAAAACGGATTCTAGCATCTCCAGGTGGCAGAGTATCCATTCCTTCATTTCCGAATAGCTGTGCATTTCAGCATGTTAGTGATGCTTTCGCAAAGAAGGTTTGACAACAATAGAGAGTCCCCCACCCGCTAAACAAGAAGTGACAACTCCATTTGAAAGCTGTCCCTGGATGTGTTTTATGTGCAGAAATTATCTGTGACAGTTCAAATCAAAACAGAGTTTTCATTTCACATGGGAGGTAAACGGACGATAGAATAGGTTGCTTTAAATGCTACGGTCTAGTGCAATTAACGTTGCAGAAAATTTCTTTTGGGTAGGCTGTTCATTGCTAGCTCTAAACTTGAGGAAAAGAATATAAAAAGTTATTCTCTCTGATAGCTGAACTTTGAATGATCAAACCAGAAGGTAATGTAACTATAAAAAAGGGGGGAGGGGCATGGGGGGAAAAACACCTTTGAGCTAGTTTTCCAAAGCAGTGAAGTAGAAAACAACAACTTCGTCATTATTTTAGCAATTATATTCCTTACTCTAATATTTGAGTACACATTTATGTGTACTTCTAAGAATACCAGCTGATTGCCCAAGACTTTGTTCACAGTAAACTAGATTCCATTTTATCCTTCATGCAGAAGGGTAGGATCTATAGCTTCTTTGCATTAACATGTAGGAATGATGCAAAGTATGTTGTGCAAACATTCCAATTATAAATATTTGCATTCTATGCAAGCACTTCGTTCTCTCTTGCTTAATGTGTACCCATATGCACAGATCAGATTTTCTAATAACTGAAAGACTTACCATATATGGGGAGATAGTCTCTCTCCAATTTTCAACTCATGTTTGTAAATATTTCTAACTCATCCTCTTCTTGCTTAATTACTCACCATACCTCACAATGTCGGGTAATATACGGAGTATGACAATGCTGAATGCCACCCCCACAGTTCTCCAAGGGGACTTGTGTGGGAATGTTGCTTTGTAAGTGTAAAAGTGCTGCATAAATATTACATGTTATTAGATAAGTTGTGAAACTACATCTCAGGCCATCTCTAACTGCCAATAGAGCCTCATGGCATTTTTTAAAAAATCATATCTCATTTGAGTAAAAGCATTCTGAAAATGTTCTACTACTTTATCTATGCACAGTAGAACCAAATGTCTTTATTTGGGGCACTTCCAACTAGCACTTTCCTCGCTGTTTGGCACTACCGTCAAAATCATCAGCAACATAATAACTACTTTGCTGGATCTCACCAAAGCCAAGCACCCTGTTTCTGACAGTCATTAGCCTGATGCTTATGAGGAAGCCCCCAAAGGAGAGCATGAAGACAACAGTGGGTTTTCTGTTCTTCTGGGTACCCAGCAATCGGCTTTTGAACACTGACTTGCCAGCTAGTAGTTATTATCACTAATATTCATTGATCCTTGACTCCATTAAGTTGTCCAAGCAACAGCAACATACAAAAAGCAGCGTTGATTCAAAATGCCAAAATCTACAGTATTGCCATAGTTGGGCTGTATCTTTATTAGAGCCAACCAAAATGTCTCAAAATAGTGAGCAAGCTTTGGAGTTCCCAAGAACTCTTGATCAGACTGGATATTAAGAAAAGCAGGGAGGAGCTGTGGAGAGCAAAAAGCTGGCTTTAGATTGACACCACACCGTCTATACTTAATCACCATGATAAAATGGAATTTAGGGGGAGATCGCGGATTCTGCTACGTTCGTACTATGCAGCTTTCAGGCTGCATCTAGGATTGCTGGGGTAAAGAAACACACAATAGGTGATCTCCCACTTCTGATAATAAAAAATCCAGCTGTCACCCAGATCAGTCTTAAGCGAAATACACAGGTTCCTCGTTAAAGAGGGAATAGAAATAAAAGCAAACATGGCAGTTTTTATATTAGCAAAGCTGGAGATTCGTTTTAGGAGGTGTACTAGGCAGAAATGTCACTGGAAGTAAAATTGAATTGAATTGAATTGAATCCCTCCTAAAGGCTGCAGGGAATGTAACCCTCAAAATCTAAAATTCAAGTGGTAGAAAATCGTCTTCCTCCAGTTTTAGTAATGCAGGCAACATCCTTACTTGAGAAGATGGCTGAAGCTCTCCAATGTCACGTCGAACACTGAAACATGGCAAGCCTAACTGAGGGAGTACTTCTGCTGTCACTTCTGGTTTAAAGATCATTCTTTGTTGCTCACCCCGTGACACCCTGTAATGGTGCCTAGTCCAAAGTTTGCAGAAACATGTAGAGCGCTGAACACTTGAGGGCTGCTTGTCACTTTCTGCGTTAAATTCAACGCCTTGCTGGTTACATCTGTGACTCCAAAGAACTGCAAATATCTTGTTTGAATGCACACGCAATTAGCTTCTTAACAGATCTACGTACCGCAAGGCTTCTGAAGTGGCTTTGTGCTTCAAAATGGATTAATGAGATAGGAGACTAAGGCCTTAGCTAGACCTAAGGTTTATCCCGGGATTGTCCCAGGGTCATCCCTGTTCATGTAAATGACACACAGGATATCCCGGGAGCAGGCAGGGACGACCCCGGGATAAACCTTAGGTCTAGCTAAGGCCTAAATGAGAAAATGAAAGAGCATAGATCAAAGAAATGAGACTTAAGGTGGTTTAAACTGGCACGCCAACCTTAAAGCACATTGACCCTGTTCAGATGACACGCTAAGGCACGGTGGTTAAGCATTGTGAGCTAAACGTTGTGGCTTAGTGCAGCGGTTCTCAACCTGTGGGTCGGGACCCCTTTGGGGGTCGAATGACCCTTTCACAGGGGTCGCCTAAGACCATCGGAAAACACATATTTCCGATGGTCTTAGGAAACTGTATTGACTGAACTATGTCATGTATCATCTTTTGTATTATTAAAGCTATTGTTATGTATTATTTTCATTAGCAAACCATCCCATGACAATGGATCGTGTAGAGAAGAACGAAAATAATTTTATGGTTGGGGGTCACCACGACATGAGGAACTGTATTAAAGGGTCGGGCATTAGGAAGGTTGAGAACCACTGGCTTAGTGGGTTGTGTGAACCATTCCTAACCATTGTGGCTACATAACCATGGTTTAAACATGCTCACTAACCCTTTGCTGCAAAAGGGTTAGCAGCCTAACCATGGTTTAGTGTGTTGCCTGAACACGTCCCTTCACATGATGGTAAGTACAGTTCATTCCAATAAAACTTTCTTTACAGTAAAGCACCCCAAGAATAGCCACTAAAGTGGAGCAGGTTTAACCAGAAATAGCTGAATGGATAAAGATATTTCCAAGTTGGCATCAGCATTCAAGATGCGAGAATGAGATTTTCTGAGACAGCCCCCTATTGCTCAAGGTGGAAAAGGCTTCTCAAACTCGGCCGCATGGAGGTCAAAGCACCAACACTAATGCAGACAGTGGCATTTACAAGGAAAAGAAGGAAAAGATCAGTCCCCGTTTTCTGTGCTCTTACCCGCGACCCCCCTCCACTCATTTAGGAGCAGCAGCAACTGCATAAACATTGCTATTTTCTTCAATACAGGCACAAAATAGCTGCCTCTGTATTCTTACAAATCAGGAGGCACAGTTACTGAAAATATCAAAGGAAGGAAACAAGACTTTCTTCAGGTGAGGGACTTGCATGGGCTACTTCCCTGTAATTTGTGCACTTAACAATCAATAACAATTAGAGACAGGCTTGTTGCTGATTTAATGCTGCTCCCCAAAGCCCTCTCCCCCTCTCCCCCACACCCCTCCATCACGTTGCAGAAGTAGCTGCTGATTTGTAAAGCAAGGACATGCGTTGCACCGAGCCTCCTCTATCATTACCTGCAGACGGATCAGAAGCACTTCAGGTCCCCTGGTTAGCAGAACACTTACTGCACAGAAGTGCTCAATTAAAGCAGCCCTTTCAGGCAATTATTGAGCATTACAGCCGTTCAGAAACAGAAAATAGCACTCCCCTTTACTCCGAAAGAGTGAATTTTTACCCCTTCCATCAGTGCTGTATGCGTCCCCCCTTTCCCCCCAACTACATATGTTACAGTCACTTTCAAGATTCTCTTCCAAACTCAAAACTTGAATTTACAACACTTTGGGTTGATATCCTTAAACTGCACATGGAGGTTTCCCACCCCCCACCCCACCCCGTCGCTCCACTCCCAATAAATTAAACGCATCCCCTTTGACACATTTTAATCATTATAGAAGGCTCCTACCTAGTTATGAGGTAAACTCACATCTTGGGCTGAATAGGCTTAAAAGCCCAAAGGCAGAAGTGTTTAGAGCTGATAAATGCAGAAGCTTGCACAGGCTATGTTTTCAGTGATTACTGAGTTGACAGACAACACCCTGAAGTAACTATTACACTGAAAATTATAATGTATCATCATTTAAATTTTAAATGAATGAGGAGAATCAAGCACAACAATGGGCTGTCAGAAGGGCTGATTATTCAGATTATTTGTAAAGACGGCAAAAATATTGGCACCTCGCTGCCCTTTTTCTCCATTGTAACTGTACTCTCATCTAACGCCTTCTTGGCAAGACACTAAAGCTCTTATTCCCTCAGAGATGAATTGAGAGGGGAAGGGCACACACCGTGACAATAATGTGTGACAGCTGTACAATGGAGGATGAAGAGACTTTTGGCCTCTGGGGTGGGGGAAGAGGGATCGTGGCAACAGGAAAAGGATGAGACATGAAAATAAGGAAAAGTGACTGAATGGTGTCCTAGGGCTTCATGACTAAAAGCACATGACGTTGTTTGACTGCTGAAGCTAAGCGAGGCTGGCCCTGGAACTTGATTTTAATGCCTTTAGCAATTTGCTCCTCGCAGAAGGAATTTGAGGAGCAAATTGCTAAAGAAAACTCAGCAAACATTTCTTTAAATCTTTCCGGAGCAGAAAAAACAGTGATAGTGGTAGGACGTTTCCCCACCTTAGTGGCCTTGAGGCATCCAGAGGGAGCTCCATGCAACTAAGGGGCAGTGAGGCTGTACTGCTAGCCCTACTGCATGGCTTCCCTGCCCTGGTGTTCATAAAATCATAGAATCATAGAATAGAAGAGTTGGAAGGGGCCTAAAAGGTCATCGAGTCCAACCCCCTGCTCAGTCCAGGAATCCACCCTAAACCATACCTGACAGATGCTTGTCCAGCTGCCTCTTGAATGCCTTTAGTGTGGGGGAGCCCACAACCTCCCTAGGTAACTGGTTCCATTGTCGTACTGCTCTAACTGTCAGGATTTTTTTCCTGATGTCCAGCAGGAATCTGGCTTCCTGTAACTTGAGCCCATTATTCCGTGTCCTGCACTCTGGGAGGATCGAGAAGAGATCTTGGACCTCCTCTGTGTGACAACCTTTCAAGTATTTGAAGAGTGCTATCATGTCTCCCCTCAATCTTCTCTTCACCAGGCTAAACATGCCCAGTTATTTCAGTCTCTCCTCATAGGGCTTTGTTTCCAGACCCCTGATCATCCTGGTTGCCCTCCTCTACGTGCATAGGCTTCCATGTGAACCGGATTCTCTATATGTTTTCAGTTGCAGCTGATGCTTAACACATGTATATTGGTGTGTAGTTCTGTCTCGCTTTAATCACATGGAGTCCCCTTTATGCAATTGATATGTCAAGGCGCACTGAAATAGGACAGGGAGAATGCAGGGAAGTTAAATGAACAATTCATCTTCATGAGAAAGATTCTGCAGAGATACCAATATCCAAACCATTATTTTCTGGACAGGCATTTGAGGAACTATGCCAAAAAGAGAAGACAAAATTTCTAATACTGAAACGTAAACTCCAAAATAACAAGTTGCAAAAACCAGAAGACATTCACCTGAAGAGTTCTTAAGAAGCTCAAATATGAAACTGGTGCTATACAATTTATTAAGATCAGCCTCCTCTCCAGATCATTGGAGGGTAGCTAATGCAACATCACTTTTTAAAAACGTGATCTGAGGAATTTGGGAAATTACAGACATATTAGCCTGACTCATGTCCCAAAGAAAACAGTAAAATATCATTATTAACTACTATTGATAACCTTATAGAAGAAAAAGCCTTGCTGAAGACTAATAAGCAGGGCTTCTGCAAAGGGAAGCCCTGCCTTATTTATCATTCAGAATTCTTTGAGAGTGCCAACAAGCATGTAGACGGGGAGTTCTGGCAGACATAAAATAAGAGGTCCTCTTATGTATTGGAAACTTCTTATAGAATAAATGGCCAGTTTTCACACTGGAAGGAATAAAGCTTCCCAATAATCTGTATCAGTACCGGGACTGTTTAACATTCACAAATGAACTGGAATCAATAGCGGGCAGTGAGTTAGCTATGTTTACAGATGATGTCCAACTATTCTAGATGGAGACATGCAGCACAGACTGTGATGAACTTCAGAAAGATGTCTCCAAACTGGATGAATAAATAACAAAATAGCATCAGCATTATGTTAGTTAGATGCATATTGGGGGAAGCAATCCTAACATCATAGACATCTGGTGTCGTCTGACTTGATACTGACTGCGTTCAGACGGCATGATAACCAATGGTGAGTTAAACAGTCAATGGTTGGTTATTGTGTCATTTGTCAGGACATTTTCACACCACGGTTGGTTATTCGGCCAAAATAACCAGCGCTGTGCAGAGTTGATTATCTGAACAACCGTTGGTTATCAAGACATGTGGTAGGCACCGTTGACTATTTTGTCACACACAGTTGATTATTTTCGGTGAATACAGACTCCCCTGGCAAGGACGACCAAAGTGGCAGCTCCTGCTCTAGTCTAGTCAGCAGAACTTGCAATGGCTGATGGGATACCAGCAGGAGGACTAAGGGGGGAAGAGACGGTGGCGGATGTGTCAATCAAACACACCGTTGACTAATAGTCAACTCAATGCTGGGCTTAATCCACACCATGGTTGAGTATAATCATGTTGTGTGAGGAGTACCCACTCGATAATCAACCATGAAGTTGGCTATTAACCCATTGACTATTGTGTTGTCCAAACATAGCCTATGACTGTCCAAGAAAGATCTTGGAGATAAGATGAAACCTTGCTGAAGATATGGGGTGAGAGTTTAGTGTCAATGAAAAAGGCCAACTCAACATTGAGAATTATTAGGAAAAGGACTGAAAATAAAATTGTCAGTATGACAATGTCTTTATATAAATTGAAGATGCAGCCATATTTGGAATACTGGGTATAGTTTTGGTTTCCCCAATGCCCCATCTCAAAATAGTTTATCTTCTGGAAAAGGTACTGTATGAGGAAAGGTTAACCTTTTTAGGGATTTTTAGTTTAGAAAAAAAAAGGTAACTCAAGGGGAAACGTAACAGAGGTTTCAAAATTATGAGCAGCATGGGGAACATGGAGAGAGAAATTTTAATCCCTTGCTTACAACATTAGAATTTGGGGTCACCCAATGAAATTGATCACCAGTATGTTCAGAACGCACAGAAGGAAAACAGAGTTGCATTATCTCTTAATGAGGCTCAGCAAGGAGCTGTCTGTGAAGCCACACAACGGATGCTATACATGTGCAGGCCAGCCATAAAAATATTCAAAGCTCTCTCTTGAGTACAAGATGCTCTTCTGTTCCCCTTGGCTAATGGTTTTATCCTCCATTCTCTCCCCCCTCAGTTCTTTCTCAAGCTGCTGTGGAAACTCCTCTCCTGAACACCTTAAAGCTTCTACAGTGGGAAAGGTGAGAGGGATGTGTGACTGCCCAGAGAGTCACTCAGTGAACATCAGTTACAGGAACTACACTGGGTTTTCTTCTTTGCTACCACAATTGCAGTTCCATACTGGGAAATTAGCATACTCACTTACCAGGAGGTGAATGTGAGGCTATGACAATTAATGTTCCTCAAATTGGAGGATACATATTCAATACATCTTTCAAAAACATTTAAGAATATGCAAAGCCTGGTTTTCCCTACACAAAAAGCAGCAATGAAATCTTAAGAGAAAAGACAAGACTCTTTAAGGAAGGAAATAATAAAAATAAAATAAAATTTATGTCACATGACATGGAATCTTTGTCTATTAAACATCCATTCCTAAAAAACAATTTTGCTTGTAAGAATATGATTTATGTTTAGACTGCTTCTTTGCTTGTAGAAATGCATCCTGTACTTTCCTGGAAATTAATTTACTATGTCATTATTTCCCGCACTGATTAAGTGAATGAATATTGGGTTATAATAGGTGACCTCTTCTCCAGTATGATCTGGGATTGGCCTCTCATTAGTCGTGTGAGAGTTGTAAAATCATGCCTGTTGCAGCCAATATGGAGCAGCTGGGAATGGATACTGAGTGCCCTCTTGTTTTATTTAGGAATCAGACTTTGATAAGTGGTAGTGGTAGGCACAAGGCAAACAAGAAAGCTCAATTTTAAACCACCCACAATGACTTTCTTAGGAAGAACACAGCTTGATTTGCCCTTGGGCACAATCATGGACAACTGGAGTTATGTCTGGTCACAAATAAACTCGGATGTGTAAACCCACAGATTCCAAAACCCAGCATAATATATTTGTAGTGCAGAGTGCACATAACTCACTACACCTGCTCTGCTCAGGACATCTGCCCACCCATTTTTTGTGCAATATGAACTGCTTGAACAGTGAGGGGGTAAAGACTGTATAACTCCCAAATACACATAACTTATTTGCACATACTGATTGATTCAGGGCCTCTCTGCTTCTTGACAAAATACTTAGATGTCATGTTATCGACTGCGGCTTGCCCAATCTTGTCCATCACTATAGGTACCAAGAATATCAATGCATTTCTAACAGCTCTCAAGTTTAGCACATTAATGTGCAGTATGCAGAGCTTTTTCCCATTTGGACCGTCTTCAGTTGACCAAGTTTGCTTCACAACAAGCTCCCCCAACCATCCAACAAACAACCTCAGTGGAACTACCTTGTATTGCAGATAGCAGGGACATCCTGTGATGCTGGTATGTTCATATATGAAAATAAATGTCTCTTACATTATAATGGTGAACCATATGAGTTTGCATTAAAAGAATAGGATTTTTCACAATGACGCCATTTTGAATTTTGTCGTTTTGATATACTTGGGTGAGTGCGTTTGAGTCCAATATAACCTTTTTAGTCAATCAGAAAATTTCTCAAACAAAATCCTGTCTCTAATTATTGAGTAGGGATACCACAGTTTCTTTATAAAAGTATTTCCTGCTCTAGTTGTGGGGTGGACTGATTATCTGAAAACATAATTGGCACGTTAGGAAGAATAGGAATGAACTTTCATCACATAGCCGTTACAAATTATAGAATTAACCCACTAGTCTGCACCAAAGTCTCAAAATGCATAGACTGGGAATGTCTGGAGCAACACATGTGAGGTGTCCCTGAACTCCTCAAATTTTGTCCTATTGGAAGAGGAACTGTAAGCCTTAAGGACTGGGCTGAGAACCTATTTTTCATTACCTATACCAGAAAGTCATCTTTCTGGTAAAATAAAAAGTTCTGAATGGGTGATCTTCCATGGTTGCCTTCATTTGAACTGGCAAAGCAGTGGACTGCAGCCAAACGTCCCTTCTCAGAAAAACAAAACAACCACTTGCCACAATATTTCTTGCAGTGTAATCCAGAACATGGCAGGCCATATTTATTTGTGATGTTGACAACAAAATTTCCCCTTCTTACAAAAACTTAGCCCATTGCTTCTTCTCTTCAGGAATAAGATGTAGCTAATGTGACACTCTCCCACAAAAAGCCCAGACCACTCTCCCCATAATTAGCTCTTTTAATTAGCTAATCACTTGGTAAGAAACATATCAAACAGAGAAGAAACGTATTTTTCTCCATATCAAGACCAGACACAAGATTAGACACATCTACTCACCCACCTCCCCACAAACTTTGGGCCATCAAGGCAATGGTCTGGAGGGCCCTTTGACTCTGACATGAGTCACTTTCACCCTCTGCCACCAATTGCAGCTCAACTGGGACCTTTGGATCCAATGCAATGCCTTTCACATGCTGACCCCACCCCACCCCACCCCTTAGGTCTCAACAGCACACGTAGTTCCCAATGTGGAAATGCACAGAGACCATGAATATTATTTCATAACACATAGCTAACTTATGTTCACTGCCACACGATGTGGTGATGGGGGAATAGGTGGGCCAATAAATATTTGCCTTCATGGATAAACAGAAACTCCAGAGGCAGTGTACCTCTGAACACCAGAAACAAACAGTGTGGAAGGACTGTTGGGATTTCTAAATGGAGCATGGCTCTTCTTTTGCTCTTAACATCGGTAACTTCTTAAAATACGACTCAATTTGCGTGCTGCGTATATCAGCAACAATGTATATAGAGATATGTATACACATAAACGATAAATAATGACTGCCGACATTTGTCTACAGACATTAACAATGACTTTCTTTCTTTTAAAAACAACTGAAGTATAGAATCGTATGCAGTGGGAGAACTGTCACACACTCCCCCCCTCCCGCCTCTCCTTAAAATCAGACACAGTAGCCAACCCAGGTGGCCTTCATCTTAGATCCAAGGAGGGTGTTGCAGCTGTTTCCAGCTTACTGTCATCTTAATCATCATTGTACGTGTCCTCCTCTTCCACTTCATGCATTAAGACTCTCCATCACTGTCTAACAAATCTTGTGCAGTAAGCAGCATGTAATAATTGCCAGGGGAGCTCTCTTGGTTGCTCCATACTGACCTCACGCTTATGAGGTCACCTGGTCAACTGAAGTATTTATTTTGATATAGATGGGAGAACTAGGCCTGACATCCCTGCTTAATCATGCTAATCACTGCAGGGAAGAACTTGGGAGTTGCAAATGGGCTTGTGAAGGCTTTATCCTTTGCTTCTCTTCGTCAAACTGGGGGCTATGCTGTTGTCTGTGTCCGAAAACTTTCCATCACCACCACCTGTTGGGAATAGGAATATCTGCTTTTCAATTTTCATGATTATCATTTCTGTGCTGCCTTGCGGACTGACTCAAAAGCAATTTGGGCTGCCAGTTGAATGGATTTTGTTAAGTGATAAGCTCATTGCTCGGTAGGCATGTTCTGCCATTGACAGGCACGTCGTCAATTGGATGAGAAAGCTTCAGTTGCAATGGCAGGTCTTTAATTGCACTTTCATACTATCAAGCTACGAAATTATAGTTACCAGTTTGTGTTGTGGAAAGCCTGCTGAAGAGGACTGGCCCTCGCACAAACAAGAACACAGATATCCATGTTCTTTGGTATGGGCCCAAGTAAACAAGATAGTCAGACTATGTGCACTGCAACAACAAAAGGGCATTCAAAATGCACAGTGTACGTGACTCTGCACCAAATGTATCCAAGGTTTTATCATGTATTTGTGAACTGCCCAGAGAGCTTCGGCTATTGGGCGGTATAAAAATGCAATAAATAAATAAATAAAGCCCTGAATGCTTTTCTCTGTGAAACAACTACCCTTCTGCAACACAACAAGCATTGCTTAAATCTGTGGTGACCTGCATGCTTCGATGTTGTGAAACTGCACATTAATAGTCTTTCCAGACAATCACGTTACTGCAGCTGCCTTGAAATCCAGACGTTTTCCCCCAAGCTGGCATTTTCGGTGAAGGGATAATGCATTCCCCCAGCATTCAAAAGGAGCAACGTTCTGTAGCAGGCAAAATGTGACTCTCCACACCATCCCAGGAACACCGGCTATACTAGTTGAACAATAAATTCAAGGTTTTATCATGTATTTTATGGTATTTATTTAGCAGTAACATATTTTGCATTAAAGCCTTTTTTGCCCTGCAGTTATTAATTAAGAAACATATTATGGAAAGATATATATTTTTGGTTCAAGGGTAAAAATGCTCTAAATCGCTTGCTTGCAAGATGGAAATACCACAGCCATGCTGCGCGTCTACTATACAAGCGGCTGGCCTATAAACAAGATTTTAGCAGGTTCCCTTTTGAACAACTCTGACTATTTAATTAATCTTCAAGCCATTAACCATTCATTTAAAATGCCACTTACGAAATCTTCATTTTGCACATTATCAGCTGGCTTGCAAATAGCTATCCATGAGCAGAGGCGTAATGATCTCTCTCCCCCATTCTTAGAGCTTAGCAACCTCATAGTCAATTTTGGCTTCTTAATTACCCACACACATATTAGCATTTAAAATTAAATGGCAGGTTTAAAAAAAATTAATGTGCACACACACACACACACACACACACACAATAACATTCTTATTACTGTGCTGCTTATTAAAGGAAACCTACTTTTGGTTAAAGGACATTGTGGAATTGTGTACAGAATAAAACTATTATAAAGAGAGAGAAATACTGGGGAGTGGGGTGAGGATGAAAATAAGTTTTAGAAGGTAAAAAAGATCTCCTGGCCAGCAATAGATGTGGAGAACCCCAAGTTCAAATTCCTGCTCAGGCATGAGTTCAATGGTTGAATTCAGACATTATACCAAATCCAGTTTGAGGAAACTAAACTATGTTTGGCATTATGCCCAGATTGACATGATTTATTGATTTACTTAAAAAATTTATAAACCGTGCCTTAATCTCCAAAAGGACTTCAGGGCGGTGCACATGAAATTACTAAAAAAAAATACAAAATAATGCAATAAAAACAAATCTAGAAACTAAGCATCAAAAATTGAGAGGCATAAAATAATTTCAACAGTTCAAAAGATGTTTAAATCAGAAAATATAAAAATACTAAAAAAAAATCAATGTCTGCGCAAATAAAAACATCAGGATGATCCGGGATCTGGAAACAAAACCCTATGAAGAGAGATTGAAACAACTGGGCATGTTTAGCCTGGAGAAGAGGAGATTGAGGGGAGACATGACAGCACGCTTCAAATACTTAAAAGGTTGTCACACAGAGGAGGGCCAGGATCTCTTCTCGATCCTCCCAGAGTGCAGGACACGGAATAACGGGCTCAAGTTAAAGGAAGCCAGATTCCAGCTGGACATCAGGAAAAACTTCCTGACTGTTAGAGCAGTACGACAATAGAACCAGTTACCTAGGGAGGTTGTGGGCTCTCCCACACCAGAGGCATTCAAGAGGCAGCTGGACAGCCATCTGTCAGGTATGCTTTAGGGTGGATTCCTGCATTGAGCAGGGGGGTGGACTCGATGGCCTTTTAGGCCCCTTCCAACTCTACTATTCTATGATTCTGTGATTCTATCTTTACCGGGTGCAGAAAAAAGCACAGAGAGTGCCATACAGATTTTCCATGGGAGGAAGTCATTCTAGAGTTGAGGAGAGCATCCAACACAGGTCAGAAAAAGGAGAAACAGGTTCTCAGGATGCAGAATGTTTATTTTCACATATCTTTGTGAAAATAAACATTTTGAATCCCGAGAACCTGTTTCTCCTTTTTCTGACCGGTTATGGCTGAAGCCAAAATGGATTCAGAGCCCTACTGAAATCGGAGCACCCAGCCTCCACCGGCTGAGGCACCACCACAGTGAAGGCCTTCTCTTTTGTAGATTTTAAATATATGCCTCTTATGGAAGGAGTACAGAGAAGTGCTTCCTCTGACGGCCTTAATGCATGGAATGGTTGATATGAGAGGAAGTACTCCTTCAGCTATTTGAGCCCCAAGATGTTTAGAGCTTTAAATATAAGCATCTGTATCTTTATTTGGGCTCAACAGCAATATGCAGCCAATGTAACTCCTTCAGAACTGTGGAAAATAACCCTACCAGGCAAACCAATCCGAATTCTAGCAGCTGAATTCTGTGCTAGTTGAAGCTTCTGAACCATTTTCAGGGTCAGCCACAGATATAATACATTACAGTAATCCAACCTGGAGGTTACTACAGCATTGAATACTGTGGCTTAACTATCCCTATCCAGCTAACTATCCCTATCTTGTTGATGAACCAGATGCAGTTTGTAAAAGGTTTGAGGCTGATGAACCAGATGAAGCTGCTTTGCAAACAGATCACAAACTACAACAAGAAACCATCATCTGAAGTGGGGTTCCAAACCACAGTTGGGGTTAACGATGCTTTGATGTGATGCCTGAACTGACAAGTCATAGTGATGGGCAATGGGTCATTTCTAGAGGCTCATGCCGACTAGAAGGGAAGCCCGGAAATGAGTGGAAAGACTTGTCCCTGGATTGGGAGAAGTCGGTGATGCTCCCTTATCTGTGCTCTGCTGACCTGCTCTGCTCTGGAAACGAGCATTTCCAGTTGCTCCCAGAAGCGCTAAATCTCCGTTGTGCAAGCTGCGGGTCTTGCTTGAGGAATGGAAGTGGCGGGGGCACAACAGAATTTCTGTGGCAGCAGTGCCCTGTTGGACACCACCCAAAACCAAATATTTACTTTCAAACCATTATTTGCCCATTAAGTTCTGAAACTCAGACTATAGTTAGCTAAAACTATGTCTGAACTGAGCCTTGGTATGACTGTAATTAAGTTGCAATTATGCTCCTGATTTCAGTAAGAACAGTTCTGGTCATATGGGTCCAATGCAGAACCAGAGTGACACATTTCCTAGTCATATGTTGTGCTCTTGCCTACACCAACAACGAAACAGAGACAGTGAGAAGCTATGG
The DNA here is from genome assembly GCF_023053635.1 of Elgaria multicarinata webbii. Classification (NCBI taxonomy): domain Eukaryota; kingdom Metazoa; phylum Chordata; class Lepidosauria; order Squamata; family Anguidae; genus Elgaria; species Elgaria multicarinata. The sequence goes on from NC_086172.1 coordinate 23,487,258, forward strand.
TAAGAGGCCTTTTTGTTCTGCCAAGCCCTTCGCAGATCTTCGCCAGTTATTCCTTGCACTTTACTCATTTTCCCTACACAAGTATTGAACTCCATATTAGGAAAAGTGCAGGTGAAGTGGCACTGAGATGAAGACGGTAAAGAACTTGGACAAGTGAAGTATCGAAACAGCATGATCCATCACATGCATTTGAACAGCATCTGTTGCCAAGCCTATCCTATTTAAGTGCTAAAACCACATGTAGCCAAGCATATTTGATACGCGCAGGGAAGTGTCTGAGTGTGTGCCAGAGAGAGAGAGAGAGAGAGAGAATGAGAATGGGTTCATATATAACAGCAAACTGGTTTAGTCACAAAAAAATAAACACCTTTCACTCTCCTCCTCTTGTGCCTGTAGAAGGACGAAAGGGAAGGAGGCATGTGAGAGCCAAAGTTTTGCCATGGTTCATAGTCAATCATCTAAAATGAGGTGCACAACCCATGGGCCATCCACGCCTCGTGGTTGCAGGTTGTGCACCCCCCACCCACTGATCAGCTGGGCTGTGGGAAACAAACAGCAGAAAGCAGGACTTCAGAGAAAGCAAAGCAAAGAAGCGCTGAGTAAGAAGTCCCATTCTTATCTCTGATGGGTGATCAGTGAGTGGAGAGAAGAGCAATTTAAAGATATTTAAACTTTAAATACCCTGCAGGGTGTTTAAAGTTTAAATACAGTCACATGTTAGAATTGAGCTTTCAATGCCATTCCCTTGGCATTGAAAGCTCAACCCTAAATAGGCTGACTAACTGGCATTCATTGGAAGGGTTATCCTCTCTTTTGCAGATGCCTAAATAAAAATGTGGAGGAGTTTAACGCCAAAATCTGCCACCATCTTCTGTTTGGAAACAGGGGCAAATGCATGTGAGTGAGGGCTCAACCCACACCGACCACTCATAGATTTTCATACCATTCAAGAGTGTCAATGATTGTGTGCATTTTTTATTTGCAAATCAGTTCCCAAATACAAAAAGTAAAGCATGGACCGACCTTTAACCGAAATTCAGCATACTGCTGCAAGTGCTTGGACAATATCGAGGCCCAATATTGGGCAAAAGGCGGGATACAAATAAATATAATAATAAGAAGAATAACATGCGTAGCTGCCATACACGGAGTCAGATCATTGACCCATCTAGCCCAGGAGTAGGCAAACCTTTTGGGCTGTGGGCACATTTGGCAATTTGAGAAACTGTCCTGGGCACCACCACAAAATGGCTGCTATGGGAGGCGGGGCAAGGGACAGGTACACCAGCCCAAAAGACTGAGTACAAGGCAAAGGTGGGGGCTGAACCAACAGAAACCTATTTCATGGGAATTCCAACTGTTGGTAAGAAAATGTGTTAATGAAAAGAAAAATGGGAAGAGGTAAAGCATTGGTGCCCGTGGGCATCACATTGCCTACCCCGACCTAGCCTAATACTAACTAGTTTGACAAGTAATAATCCCACCACCGCCCCAGGTCTGTATTCCAGCTCAGCCCTGTTCCTTGAGATCCTTTTCACTGGAGATGTCAAGGGTTAGAACTGAAACCTTTTGTACACAAAGGACACTACCACGGACCTCTGCTCCCTCAGCCTACAACACTACACCGAAGCTTTCAAACAATGTGAAGACAGCGTAGCTTGATAAAATATAACAACTACTCAAAGTATTTAGCCAAGATAATTATGTGAATTTATGACAAACAATGGGATCCCATTGAAAGAAACATGACCAACACTCTAAGAAGGTAGCTCAAGTTGGTATCCATCAAAATTACTATAGGTTCATGCTGTAAGCATTCAACAGAAGGGATTAATACTATACTACTGAAGAAATAGTTTTAGTACTTGTATTGGGGGTTCTTTTTGATCCTTTGAAGTGCAGACAGATTTCTAATTATTGGGATAGAGGCAAACAAGAAGTAGGACATAAAAATAGGGCACTTTGTAGATTCATGGCTAATTGTTTATCAGTATTAGGTACACTGATCAAGCCACAGGGATCTTTTATTATAAGCAGCCTCATAATTTTATAAAATCATTAAAGGGATGATAATACATTCTTCATAAGGGGAAAAAGTGACTGCTTGGTTCAATGCATGAGTTTTAATTCAATTCTCTATAGTAATGGCCCATGACAGGAATTTTAAAACTCAGATGAGATCATCTAGGTTTTGTTTGTTGAAACTAAAACAAAATAAAAATAGAGTAAAATAAAATAAAAAAAAAAAAGTTGGTGGTGAGGAACCCAACTCATTTATGTCATTTCTCAGGTCCTCACATTGTGTGACAAAGATTGTGAGTCAGAGGTGGGAAAAAGATGCATTAGGCTAAAATAAAATTAACTGTGATAAAATAACACGAAGAGCAATTAAGGCTGAGAGCAAAGACTGGAGAAACTACTGCATAATAAACCAGCTGTTAAATGCTGAACCCTTACAAAAATGAAATGACTTTGTTCTGGGTAACAAGACATTTCCATTTTCTTTCTTTATCCCTGTTTGATGGACAAATCAGGTTTCATACTTGACCTTCTGAGGAAACAGCACACACAAAACTGCCGCCATTTGCAGGGCACTTTATGGTGGCTCTCTCCAGTAGAGATGGGCAAGTCTGCCACTTTCACTTTCTCCTACATTCAAAGTTTTAAAAACTCAAATTCTTTTATCTTTCACATGAGAAAAACTTTGTGAATTTTATTAAAAACAAACTGAAATGAAATTCTCGCCCATCTGCTCTAACCAAAATTCCCAATAAGAAGAAGATCATGATGTAACTGCTTGAAATATAGCTGTTAAAGATGAGGAACCTGCTAAAAAGAAGATGGTAACCCTAACTGGGCACTACAAGCATGATTGAAAACCAAATTTCTAAGGAGTAAGAACTCAAAAGCCTGGGGCTGGATGGCCAAATCTATTACTTTCAATGCCTTCCTCAATTGAATTTTAAAAATATCTCAAGGTCTGTTTCCCCAAATATGGAGAACTTGGTGAATATTGGTAAATCCTTATCAAAACCAAACTGAAACAGAATTCTCACCACATTAAATGACCATTCAATAGTGGTTCTCTCCATGCCATTAACTTTTGTAAACCGCCCAGAGAGCTTCAGCTATGGGGTGGTATATAAATGTAATAAATAAATAAATAAATCTGTTTTATTCGGAGGATTGCAATGGTACGAAGGAAATCGTCTGATCTATATGGTGAGGTTGACGTGTAGACAACTATCACAGGGGCAATTTAATATGGCCTATATGTAGCAGCTGTTAAATATGAACCTATATTTACTCCATAATTGGACATTTACCATGTGTAGAGACATGAAAGGCTGGCTGGAAAAACTAAAGGGAATAGGAAAAAGGAAAGGAACCTCTTGTGCAAGCACTGAGTCATTACTGACTCTTGGAGGGACACCAGCTTTCGCTGACATTTTCTTGGCAGGCCTTATAGCGGGGTGGTTTGCCGTTGCCTTCCCCGGCCATTATTACCTTTCCCCCAGCTAACTGGGTACTCATTTTACCGACCTCGGAAGGATGGAAGGCTGAGTTGACCCGAGCTGGCTGCCTGAAACCAGCTTCCGCTGGGATCGAACAGACCGTGGGGAGAGTTTCGGCTGCAAAAATTCAGGAAATTCCAACCCCTGCAGACATTTTTTGGGGAAGTGGGGGCAGTTTTTCTCTGAATGATTCTGGGTATAAAACCATGCAATCAAAAGAAACATAAACTATAACAATAAAACAAAACTCACAGTACCACAAAATTAAACATATAGATGTTAAAGCTGAGAGGCCCAGATTACATGAGCGATTTCAAAGGCCTGGGTGAACAGAAAGGCCTTCATCGTGCGTGAAAAAAGACCTCAGGGATTCTCACCCCTTTCATGGCAATTTACATCCATCAGGTAATTTTTGGTCTAGTTCACTAAAAACCTTAACTCTACAACATGGACTACAGACAGGCAGAACAAAGATAATGCCCACATCTAAAACATCCTGGTGACTGAAATCAACGGAACGTCAAAGGTTGGCTACAGAGAGATTTGGGGAGTTGCCTCTCTCCAAGAACAATCCTCGCTCCAGTGCTCCTGCTTCAAAAATGGAGACAAACCAGGCATGTTTATGCCCAAACCATAAGGTCTTTTTAGAATTCTCGTCCCAACAACAGTGACCCAATTAAATCCCTTTTAAAGCCATTCTATTTACTTCTGTAGTGAAAAGTACATATTAAGTCTATGTATTTGCATAGACATTGTAGAAGTAAATCATAGTGCTGACAACCAAGATATACAAGCCTCAGTAACAAACATTCCTCCTCACTTTTCTGTTATGTTCCACTAACAGTCTTGCTTATACTTTTACGTACATAGGAAGCAGAACCAAGTACTGTATTTCTTTGTATTCTCCAGTGCCAGATTTTAGGATGTCCTGGTTGATGGCTCTATGACTGCGCCTAGAAATGTGCGTGCTACCATTTTTTAAAAAAAACTTATACAGAAAAATATTTCTGTATTTCTTAACGCTACCAACCTGGAAACTTGACAGTAAGGATTAAGAATGGCTCCTTCCTCCCCTACTTGGTTATTGGAAAGACCCTGAAAGGTAATCCGTCTTACGAAGCCACGGTTTACAGTCTGCATAAAAGTGCCATGATTCTCAGTCCTCCCTCCAACTTAATTGAAAGTGCATAATATCACACAACAGGGGAAATGTAAACTGTAAGCATGCACAGTAAATCACTGTACCAGCAACCAGCTTTTGCAGCAAATGGGCAGCAAATGATTGTGGGGGCCAAAAAGCAATTTGAACACACAAGTCTTTTAGGACTGCAGAACAACAGCTTCTTCGGAGCAGAAAAAGAAGAGAGCTACTGATTCCGAAGCACTGCAATTGGATTTGAGGCAGGTCAATTCAGTCAATTTGTGAAATAGGTGCCTTTTTATAATGATTTCGATTTTATCATGACCTTGACTGTTACCGGTGCAAATGTAGAGTATATGTATTGTTTCTTTTTAAGCAAATATAAAACCTTGATCATTAAAAATCACACGGCCCGTCTGAGCAAAATTACGGAAGAGCTTAAGCAAACTTAGTAATAAGGATCTCTCTTCTGGAAAAAAGAAAAATTGATTTAGGAATTAAGGGGCCTGAAGCTTTGCTTCTTAACATCCTGATCATGAACACGGCCACTGGTTTATTTCCCAACCACGCCAAAGTCCTCATCCTGCTTGCATAATATCACTGTTTGCGATAATGTTGCGTAGTGCAACCAACGGTGTGTATTGTCCATTGATATGTTGTGGCAACAAGTCTTAGAGACAGGACACTCAACCCAAAAAATCACTCCTCAAATTGTAGTACAGGTGCTATGCCGTTTTGTTACGTTTAAACACAACTAGTCATGCATTAAACGGTTTCCGTGCTATGTGGATTACCTTTCAACAGGAGCATGCTGATGGGGTGGCTTGTTTATCCGTGCATACAGTCCCTCTAAGTGGTCCCTGTCCACAGGTGCTGGAGGGTTATCGCACCCAAAGGTTTCGGAAACAGGTGGAGAAGATGGCCTATAGCCGCTGACACCTGGATACATTTCTCGGAAGTGATTCACGCGTGCATAATTTGGGTCTGTCTCATCATCGTCAATATCAGGTGGTGGACCCACAGCGCCGGTGGAATACTCAGCAAGCCCCCTGGTCTGCTTCTGCCGTAGCTCCTGATGCTTTGCCCCAATCCTAGGAAACAAAATAACCAATATTAGCATTTGCTTTAACACCCAATACAGTGAAGTGAGCCTGCTTCACAAAATTGCTCATAGTTAGTTTGTATTAAACAATGAACAGTTTACATATACAAGACAAATGCCAGCTAAAACCTTAGGGAACATTTGATGCTTTATAATCATGCTCTGATATATGTATCAAGCAAGCAGGTCAATTTCAAATCCACCACGATTCACAACAGCTAAGCACCCATCCCCCATCCAAGCATTTGCACCTTGGTGGCTCATATGTCCATACATAACCAAAATTGAACAAGCATGCATTACACTGAAAATTATATTAAAAAGCAGGTCATAGATGCCTGTTAAAAACTTCCATCTTTTAAACATCTGAATTACTCAACAGTGTTATCAGTGCCAGTTTCTCCATATCTTTCTTTAACCCCAAGATTCTGCTGAACAAATTCATGTGAGAAATGCAATACTGTGGGGACATAAATGCAGAGGGGGCTTGGTTGTCTGAAAAGTCAAAGACCAGACACAATTTATTGGGGGGGGGGTTCTGCATCCCCGCTCCCCATTTAAGTGGGGAGACATCATACCTCATTATACAGGAGCGAGGGACAGAGCACGACAGTGAAGAAATGAATAGAAGCCTGACAGGGATGAATTGGTACATATAAGTGAATTAAAGACTATTACTGGCAGTACTCCACCGTGATAAAGCTTTAAGTGGTATTACAAAATGCTGCAGCTAATCAGTGCCATTGTATAATCTGTTGGGAATAGGAATGGTAAAAACACATCCAGGTATAATTTCAAACCTAGCCAAATTCAGATGATTCAACATTTGCTTTGCAACTGAAAACTTTGAACAAGGCACTATTAATAATATGAAACTTAAACGTTCAGCTGCCTCACTCCATAATTAAAGCAACAGAAAAGATCACAGCAGCCAGATGAGCCTGGTATATAGAGAGCAGAGAATGAAAAGCAAGAGGGGGATTAAAGCAAAGGAAAGCTGCCAATTAAAAAGTCAGGATTTACCCACCATTATTAAATTCAGAAGCACAGAAGATGTTCCTGGAAGCAAATAGGTAGAGAGGATGTATAAAAAGAATGGCAAGAGAATAATACATGTTGTTACACCATCACCTTTTGCTGCTGGAAAAAATTAAGAACAATAAAGTAGCAGCCGAATGACAAATCAGAACAAAAATGGACTTCAATAGCCGGGAGAGAAAATGACTAAAACAGAAAAAACACCTAAGGAACATGAGCTGAAAAGAGAACAAATGAAGACATCAAGGATTAACTTGCAACCACTAAATGTGCTTACAAAATTATTATATGGAAGGGTCTTTCACTTAGAATGGATGTGAAATCAGAGGGCCTACATTATGGGCTTTAAGTATACATCTAAAAATGAAAGTCTGAACATAAACTAAGAGGTGTTTACAACCCATGTATCACACAGGTACACTATGCTGCAATTCTCTGTGGGGTTCAACTTGGGGTTACTACTGTGAACAAGCTGCAATACGTGACATGCGGTGTTTTTTAGTGGGTGCTAGAAAACAGGAGGTGAGTATTGCTTACGTAGATGCAATGTAAAACCAGTGTCTGTGATGGTCACATGCAGGGGTCCAAAAAGTTTGGCTTGGCTCATTCAGCCAAGTGCTATAAAGCCATACCAGCTCCTTTCTCAAACAGACCAAACCTCCACTTCTACCCTTTTACTGTTCTGCAAACTGCATCATACTTCTGGGGACTGCAATAAGTTTGGGTAAGATGATCATTTCAAAGCATATGGAGACAAATGACTGATGCTGAATAAGACTGGGCTCTCTATGCAGTCAGGAAGGGGCTGACTGCATAAATAAGTAAATAAGTAAGTAGTGATGCCGCAATATTGTCTAATCAGTCTCAGAGGCCACACTTATGCAACCACATTCCACACTATTATGTGGGCATGCTAGCTCTGAAGGAGGGAGGGAATAGGGCATGGAAGATGGATTGAGAATGGGTTGCGAGTTCATGTGGCTCCTTCTTCCAGTCCCCAGTCCTGTTTAAAGCTAGTTTCCAACCCGGTTAAACACGGATTAGCCCTAAATATGGTTTAGGCCAGTTCTGATAGAAAGGCAGATGGGATCTGTTGAGTCGGGGAAGAAGCCCAAGGTCCATTCCACAAGCCTTTAATCATGATTAAAAGACCCTCCCACTAAACTACCCAAATTACAGAATGCTCATTGCTATTAATTGGAGGCAAAAAAACGGCCTCCAGGACAGGGAGGGGGGGACACTCTTCAGACACAAGTAATCCCCAGGCAAACAAACAAAAATAGGATTAAGCAGAAGCTTTGAGGTCACCACAGACAGCAATAAAGCACAAGTATTTCCTTTTATTTCTAGAATGTAACAATCCCTAGCACACAAGTAATTAATGGACAGATTAAAAAAAAGCAAGAAGCTTAATCCTCCTGGGGTTCCTGAAAGAAAGATGAAAGAAAGATCACATAGCAGAGGGAGAGAGAGAGTAGATGCACAGTCTGCCCGTTCAATGTCTTGATGGAACAAACACATGGAAATATATGTGAAAAGTTAAAACCCGATCAATTTTTGTCAACAAAAACAATCCTTCCTGTGAGAGTGCAGTTTATGGATCCCACTGTAAAGGAATGCCTCCTGCATGGCAACAACTGAGATAGATTTCCATTACAAATAAGCTAAAAACATCAATACAGCAAGGGATTTATTTTTATTTTTTAGGGTCAGGAGGATGGGGGGGGGGCAACTGAGCTAAAGCTTTCATTCTTTCTTTTATATGTGGCGTGTTTAATTTCAAGAGAAAAGATCATGCAGAGAGATTAATATTGTACATACCCCAATATTGTACATATCCCAATTAAGAAATAAAAATGAAAGCCCTTAAATTGGTTTTGTTAAGCATTATATTTCTACCGCCAGACTTTACATAGCAACTGAATAGGGTGAAGTGCTTGCCAAGATACCTGGCTGCCTAAGGTATGAATACCACATGCATACTTGGTTGCCATTGTCATAAACCCACTGGTATCCATACAATGATGTATTATAGCTGATATCAAGTGAGAATATTGTTCATTAAATTTATGTAAGACTAGCTGATATGCCCGGTGTTGCTCGGGTCTGTGAACAATGTTTATAACATTTATTTGATATATAATAAATTTTGATGCAACTTATTCATCTTTAGGTTGGTTGGTTTTTTTTTTTTTTTACTTTGGTTGAGTTAGTAAATTGTTTTGTTAGAATAAATGGGAAATTGTGTCAATAAGAACTTTATTTTAAATTAGAGTTTCGTGATATACCATATTTTTTGTTTTACCTGAAAAGCCTACCCCTCTCATCATGCCTTGGCCAGAGCAGCTACCGTATTTCTTCGATTCTAAGACACACTTTTTACCCTAAATAAACAGCTCTAAAAATGGACTACATCTTAGAATCGATGGCGTCTTAGAATCGAAGCAATACGGTAAGAGGAAAAGAGGAAGCTCCTGCAGCAGCCTCGAGCCATGCGAGCGAGGAGGAGCTGGTTGGGTAAGCGCCTGGTTTTTTGTTAGGCAAATTTATTCGTAAGTCCCATCGATTTCCATGGGACTTACTCGTGTGTCGTCGTCCACTGGTGCACAGACAAGTAAAGAGCGGGACTGGAGAGTTAAGTTTACTCTTTGTTTCAACGACTCCCTTTCTTCCCGCGCAAACGGCAGTTTCTTCTCTCACAGAGGGAAAAAAGAAAAGGACACAACCATTAGAAGAAAGCGCGGGGGGGGGGGTGAGGTTGGCTGGGCGGTGAGGGAAGTATTTCTTTGATTCTAAGATGCCCTTTTCCCCCAAATAAACATCTCTAAAAATGGGGTGCGTCTTAGAATCGATGGCGTCTTAGAATCGAAGAAATACGGGTATCAAACTTCAAGATACAATCAGGACACACAACACCCTTTCTACCAGCTAAAAAAGATGCAAACCTAAAAATATGTTTTCAAAATATGCCTGGCTTTGCCCAGATATCTGAATAACATATAGTAGGGAAGTAGCTAGGCCTGCTGTGCTGGTGAAACAGTGAAACAGTAGCTAGGCCTGTGAGTTAACTTTTAAACAAATTAAATTCATTTCCACCACAAATGGGTGCAGCCCATTTATGTGGGTTGTTTCCTTTTATGTGGAATTGGGTTCACTGCTTGAAACTGAGCACAGGAATCACAATGGCTGCCAAAGTCTGGCCTCCCACCCAAGGCATGCTGGGAGTTCCACCCAAGGCATGCTGGGAATTATAGGCATAAACCTAGGTGTTTTTTTTTATTAAATTCTTCAAAAATACTTAAAACCCCCAAATTCAGGTTTTTAGATTTTTTTCTGATCCATGTACACAAAGACCTATCTGGGTGAACAGCATTAAGGCAGCACCATATGTGGAAGTGGGTCAACATTTCCGGACATACGTGACACACACATATTTTCCGCTTTATAGGTAGAGGTTACACTTTTTTCGTGCTAGTGAGGATGGAGTAGAATCAGAAATTTCCCTACTCATACTAAAAGCGTGTATTTTGTGCTGAAAACCACATGTCTGAAAATGTAATGGAGGAACTATATAGTAGGCTAATTTCCAAAATCAAGAGCAAGCTTCTGGATACTTACAAGTGAGACAACGGTCAAACTGACAAATTTGTTAAGAAGCCAACAATATAGATGAATTTGTAAAAATGATCAGAAATGGCTGGCATTATTTTCTTGGAAATACTTTTGCAAGACATCTTAAGGAATGTGCTATCTTCTTAAAAACATTGTGATATATCACTTTTAGTATTCATTTATCTTCCTCCTGATTGGTTAGGAATGCAATTTGATAGGGAATTAATAAAATAAGAACTCGTGTCTGATTATATCATCTACTGACCAGGTCTGAAAGACAATGCATAAAGAGGGGAATTCTCTGTGCTCGCTCTACAGCACATGATTTTGTACTTTGTACCAAGGAAAAGGCCAATTTTACTCTGTCAGGCAGGGACGTTGGGTTTGTTTCTTCTACCACGCTCTGATTGGATCATCCCACTCCAACTTGCATATTACTAAGTAGAAATTGATGCTTCATAGCCTTTGGGAACTGTTCTTTAAGATTTTTTATTTGCCAACACTTTATTCTAGAGTCATGCCATTGACAAAAAAAAGAAGAGACTACTCCAAGAGTAAGCAGCTGGGAAAGAACCCTGCAACCTTAAGAAAAGGAACAGGCAACCCCATGCATTTTCTATGCATCTGTCTGCAGCGTACACAACACACACATCTCAAGAACCTGGATTTGAGAACAATAAGCTGTTTAGGCTGACAGCTTGGTATATAGTGCCTAAAAAAAAACTGACTTGGAAAGGCCATGGGCTGCTTTATCAATATGAGGCATGTCAGCTTAGGATCAACTTCACGTTTCACTGACAGTCACTTTCTAATCAACATTGCATCTTATGTGTATAAATGCATATATGGATTTCAAGGGCTGTGATGAAATCCCACCCACACCTCAGGTACCAAATGAGCTAGTTTTTATTCTCCCTCCTGCTTCTCCAACTGCCTGCTCTTTTGGCCCGTACAACAATAGTCCAATAGCAACAATAGTGGGTATTATATGGCAAATGCATTCATACGTCTAACTGTCTCATTTATACTTTCTGTATTAGCTTTGTTGCCAAGGGAAATTTCTAGCCAAACAGATTAGTTCATTTCCCCAGTTGTTGCTATGGGAAAGTGTGTGTTGGCTTGAACTTCAGGTTTGTTAAGTTGTTTTCCTTAATAGAATAGCCTATTATTTAAGTCATAGAATCACAGAATAGTAGAGTTGGAAGGGGCCTATGAGGCCATTGAGTCCAACGCCCTGCTCGATGCAGGACCCTGTGTGTATGAAATAATTCAAAAGAGCACCAAAAAATTTTACTTACAGAATTCTGAGTAACTCAGATTTCATTGTAAAGGAAAATCAAGTTTCTAGCCCTTATGACTACAAATTAATGCTTCAAAGTCAACAAAGCCTACTGACAATTCGGACATCATTACTTATTGGTGAGATTTCTATGCCCTGAATAACCTGTTGACTAGTAAAATCAGAATTATGTAAAACAACAATAACAAGGGGAAAAGAAAGTTTGAGAAATGATGCAAATTTGCTCAATTTGCATAATTTATAGATGTTGTGAAATAAAGTTTTTCTTGGCACATAATTTAGCTTGTCTAAATTTTTATATTTTAAAATTTTTATATTTATAATTATAAATATTCTAAATAAATAAATAATAAATTATGCAATTTTATTATTACACAATAAAAACACCAGAGAGGTGCTAATGGAGGAAGGAGCAGAATACCTCGTATTCTTATTCATGTTAAAAAAATTAACCCGTCTTTTGACCAAATTGGGTCTTCAGTAGAATTAGCAATTAGATAACCATTAGTTAATACCTGATCTTTTAAGGAACTATGCTGAAGGAAGTCTCAAATATTAGAAGGTAGGATCAGTAACCTCGTTTCCGTTGATAACAAACTTGTAAAAAAAAGATATTATTTTTCACTAGGGTTAAACTGGTCAATATAGTGACTATTTCTTTCAAGAAATGGTATGGCCAAATTGGGAGATGGTAAATAGGTATGGATGCAGGATAAATGGCTGAAGGGCATTAATGAAACCAACAATATTTATTTGTTATTTATTACTATTATTTATACCCACCTTTCACAATACAAATCCTTTTGAGGCAATCCATAAGTTGTATCAACATTCATTAATAAAATCACAATAAACAATAATATAAAAAGTGCAAGGAGCCATCAGGGACCATCACCTGTCTATGTGAGGTAGACACCAGACAGCATTTGCTAGCTCCTGATTGATCAGATTCCTCCTCCTGTTAACTAACACCTCCTTGATGAGACAGGATAAAGATGGGGTGTTTTTATAGTGTTATGTTAACCCATGCTAGCGCTCATCTAAACTAGATCATAGCTTGATAATTAGTCTAATATGTACAGAACTTATTTTTGATTTATTGTATGTTGTACAATGATCTCTCTCTCTCTCACACACACATTTAATAAAACCTTCCTAATTCAGATTCTGAGGTTTGACTGTTCACTGGGGCACCCTAATGAGAAATATCAACTAGCTGTTTGAGTTATGTTACAAAGTTTGGAGTTAAGCAGGAAGATGGTTGAAATCTCTGAGAGGCATCTGGAATTGTACCTGCCAGTACTTCATTCCGATAGATTGTGGAGCTCCCAGGTTGTGGCACCAACCAAGAAAGGAGATTGCAGTGCAGTCAACCTTACAAGGTTTGTGTATGTAGGGGCCCTTTCATGATTATGTGAAGTGTTTTAGATTCCTTTTGTTAGCTGAAGTCAAACGGATGTCACAGGAATAATGTTAGTAGAGTGTTCAGTATTATATACTATGCATGTATGCTCAGAAACTATTTGCATTATAGTCAATAGGAATTCCTCCCAGGCAGTTGTTCTTAGGAGTAAAGGGTACATAAGGGCACAATCCTATGTTTAGTCAGAAAAAAGTCTAAAAGTCATTTCCCCCCTCCTCCCTCCCAATCCCCTTTCCTTTTGTGTCATGTTTTTTAGATTGTAAGCCTGTGGGCAGGGACTGTCTTAAGAAATATTTTTGTAAGCCGCCTTGAGAGCCTTTTTGGCTAAAAGTGCTAAAATAAATAAATAAACCTGCATAGGTAAAGCTGCTTTAAGAGGTGTTCTGGGGTGTGAGTAGGAATACTGTTACCTGCCCCAAACGTTGGAATAAGTGGGCTAAAATATGAAATTTCAGGTGCGATGCAAGAGTTCCCCAAGGGAAGGAAAGAGGAGCCTTATCAAAAGTACTAGGCCCAATTTCTCAGAAACCTAAGAAATTTCTTAAATTGTATCCACAGAGAAGACCTCCACCGCTGTGGCTCAATCCATCTCACACGTCGTGACATTATTTCATGTTTGATAGTGACAATAATTTGTACTGCTGTCAATACTGGTATTTTGCGCACAACAAAAGCCAGAACTGGGTCAGCACAATTTTCTTTTGTTCCTGCAGAAAAATCCAACTTCTACCATTTTCCTCCCTTATAAATGCAGCAACCAATTGCTTCCACAGCTGTAGGCTGTCCCTGCTAAAAAACAATGGCTTCCTTTTTATGTTGTACTTGGCTGGCCAATACCAGGCTCTGTGAATTTCTCCATGATCAATGTTTCATCTCTTCGACAGGGCTATTATAATTGCATTAATATTTCTTGTTTATTTCTCACTCCTCTGTGGAAAATCTATAAAATTCCATCAATGATCTCTCTTTTATCCAGTGTATTTCTCCCCCCCCCACCAACTTGGCATAGTAGAGAAAAAATTCCAATTCTGAACAATCTGTGTACAGTTTTGCCTGTGTTGCTGCATTCCTGATACCTTATTCCTCTTGCCTTTTTTCACTCCTCTATCTTCTAAAATTTAATTTGTTAAAAATATTTTATCAGTTTCTTAGGAAACTGGTACATAGTATATCTGGTAAGTTTACTGTCTTCCTCAAAAGGCCAGAAAACTTTCTTATCTCACCCTGCAAGCTGATCATCATTAACTGAGTATTTCTATAGCATTTCATTCCATCCCTCTGCCTCATTTACCAATGTTTCTATTATTTACTATTATTATTTTCTATTATTACCCAGAATTGGAGGAAAGGATTCCAGCCTTTCATCCTCTCATTACTGTCATGTCTCTTTCTACCACCTCCCAAGGTTTGGTGCTTCTTTTTCTACCACCTCCCATTCATTTTCTTTCAGTCTCCCTCTCCTCTATTCCCACTGCTGGTGCCTCTTCGCTCGCCTGCGAAGCTTAACAATCGTGAAGATGGGGTGGATTAATCACTACAGAGTCTTAAGAACATCAGACGAGCCCTGCTGGATCAGACCCAGGGTCCATCTAGTCCAGCACTCTGTTCACACAGTGGCCAACCAGCTGTCGACCAGGGACCAACAAAGCAGGACATGGGGCAACAGCACCCTCCCGCTCATGTTTCCCAACAACTGGTGTATACAGGCTTACTGCCTCTGATACTGGAGATTGCACTTAGCCATCAGGACTGGTAGCCATTGACAGCCTTCTCCTCCAGGAATTTATCCAACCCCCTTTTAAAGCCATCCAAATTGGTGGCCATCAGCACATCTTGTGGTAGTCAATTTCAGAGTTTAACTATGCACTGTGTGAAAAAGTACTTCCTTTTATCTGTCCTGAAACTCCCGCCAATCAAGCTTCAAGGGATGACCCATTTCGAGAATTTTGGGAGAGGAAGAAAATGTCTCCGTACCCACATTCTCCACCCCATGCAAAAACATGTACACCTCTTATCAGGTCTCCCCTTAGCCCCCTTTTTTTCCAATCACAGCTGTTGTAAAAGTCCCTCCTAGGGGAGATGCTCCAGTACCCTGATCATTTTTCCAGCTCTAGATTATCTTTTTTTTTGTAGGTGTGGTGACCAAAACTATATTCAGTATTCTAAGTGTGGCTGCACCATAGAATTATTTAAAGGCAGTATGATACTGGCAGTTTTATTCTCAATTCCTTTTCTTACAATGCCTAACATGGAGTTTGCCTTCTGTACAGTGACTGAACACTGGGTTAAAACACTTTCATCGAGCTGTCCACCACAACCCCAAGATCTCTTTCTTGGTCGGTCACTGCCAACTCAGATTCCATCAGCTTATACTTGAAGAGCTTTTTTTGTCCCAACATGCATCACTTTACACTTGCTTACATTGAACCGCATGTGCCATTTGGATGCAGGTTGGAGAGATTTTTTTGGAGCGCCTCACAATCCCTTTTTGTTTTAACCAACTTAAATAACTTGGTGTCGTCGGCAAACTTGACCTCTTCTCTGCTCACTCCTAATTATGGCTCGGGTCCAGGTTATCTGAAAGACTATGCCTGCCCATGCTTTGAGGTCTTCTGGAGAAGCCCTTCTTTCAGTCCCACCATCTTCACAGGCGCGCTTGGTGGGAACATGGAAGAGGGCCTTCTCGGTGGCTGCTCCAGTGCTTTGGAACTCTCTTCCTGGGGAAGCTAGACTGGCTCCCTCCTTGATGGGCTTTCGGAAGCAGGCAAAAACTTGTTTGTTCCAGCAGGCCTTTGGAGAGTAATTTGATCCTCCAACTATGTTAAGGACTTGTAAAACTGTCGTGTATTTTAAACGTTTATGTTTTAATATTGTAATTTATTTATTTATTATTATTATTTTTGTACATTTCTGTTCCTAGGTTTAAAATGTATATGTTTAAAATTTTGTAAGGCCGCCTTGAGGCCCAGTATTGGGCAAAAGGCGGGATACAAATAATAATAATAATAATAATAATAATAATAATAATAATAATAATAATAATAATTCCAGATCATTTATGTTAGTTTCTTAGTTTCTTTACATTAGTTTCTTTACAACTCCCTGAATGCTGTTGTCATTTTCAATGTTCTTCATGTTTGAGGGCAAAAAGAAGAATTAAGGAAGTTACATGGAAGGCAAAGGTTCCCCCCCACCCCAACCCTGCTGCTCTGGCTGGCTTTCCTTTCAGCTGTGCTTGGGTCAGAGTGCTCTAACACAGGAGGACCACTAGCAAGGTGAGCAGCAAGATGCAACCTGCAACCTTCCCCCCTGCTCCACACAATGCACTCTGGCCCATCTGTGGTGGTGGAGAGACAACCAGAAGAAAAGTTTCCATTTCCTTTCCCCACATTGCTGCTTACTGTAACCCCCTCCAGGGCACAGACCAGTTCTGGGCTCCACACTTCAAGAAAGACGCAGACAAGCTGGAGCGTGTTCAGAGGAGGGCAACCAGGATGATCAGGGGTCTGGAAACAAAGCCCTATGAGGAGAAACTGAAAGATCTGGGCATGTTTAGCCTGGAGAAGAGGAGATTCAAATACTTGAAAGGTTGTCACACAGAGAAGGGCCAGGATCTCTTCTTGATCATCCCAGAGTTCAGGACATGGAATAATGGACTCAAGTAACAGGAAGCCAGATTCCGGCTGGACATCAGGAAAAAATTCCTGACAGTTACAGCAGTACGACAATGGAACCAATTACCTAGGGAGGTCATGGGCTCTCCCACACTAGAGGCCTTCAAGAGGCAGCTGGACAACCATCTGTCAGGGATGCTTTAAGGTAGATTCCTGCATGGCTCAGTATCTGAAAAGGCTGAAGACTATTGCTTCAGATTTTTTGGAGTACAACTCCCAGGATTCCTGATCATTGGACATGCTGGCTGCAGCTGACGGGAACTGGAGTCCAAAACATTTGGAGAGCACCAGATTGGGGAAGGCTGATGTGGAACATTGGAAACTGGCTATTGCATCTAACCATTAGCACAGACAGACATGTTACTCTCATTACAAAAGTCAGCCACATCAATAACAGCTATTGGGCTGGAGCAGTTATGCTCCCCGGATGAGTTTTTCCAAATGACGGGCATAAACGTTTACCAACAAATAACATGTCATTCATCAGCTACAATTACAACAAAGAAGAAAATGTAAGATCACAACCACTATACCCTAAACAGGTCTCTTTCTGTTAGCCTGGTTATGTCTTGCCATGTGCTTTACTGAAAATAGCCAATTCACTATCCAAATGAGCTTTTTAACTTTCCCCCTCTCCTTTCCTATAATAATCTACATATAGCAGCCTTCAAAAGAGGAACCATCCTGGTCCTCAAAGCCTACTGGTGTTGCATCTCGCAGCCAGTTCCCAGATAAGCTTACTTTTAAAAAATACAGCTAAGACTCTTAAAAGCTGCTTTCTGTCAGCAAAAGCTGACAGCAAAAGCTAGATTTCACTTTGCACTTTTTTACCAGGATGCCAGAAAGAGGACTTGGATTTCTTACCTTCAGGAATAATTTATTATTTCAATGGATCTCCTGTAATCAATTAAGCTGCATTTTTATTTAATTACCTAACAATCTATGTTCTCCTTGTGTGTTTATTAAATAATAAACCTAACCGCATGGCTAAGAGAACCTGCGTGTTCTGATCTGGGGGAATTCTAACAGGCTTGTGTTACTTGCATTAGCTCCTTTATCCGTTTGGTCAAAAGTATTCATGAAATGTACTACAACTCATTGTGATAGGTTTGTATGTGGATGGTGATGATATGTGGTTAAAAACTGGATCATGAAGAGTCAGCAGATGGACGCTTAAACCAACATAACTAAACCAAATCCGTAATCTCAGAACCCTGCTGCTTTAAAGTAAATAAAAAACCCAGCAGATGGTGGCAACCTGCCAATTTATAATGTGTTTTTGGGTGGCCATAATCCCAGCAAGAGAGATGGAGTAACTAAAAACTGTCAACAGCAAGCTATTGTCCTGGTAGGAATGGGACAGGAGTTAGGTTGGAATATGGGAGGCAGATCCCAACGGCCGTCCTAGTTAGAATTTAGGAAGCAGGGTTGAATAATGGTAATTCAGAGGAGTCAACCTGAAGTTCAAGTCAATCACAGGTCAGGGATCCAGCAGAGACTGGAAGGAGGGCAGTCAGTCAAAAAATCTGCAAAGGAAGCAGGCGATCTAATGTGTAGCCTTCCCAAGAAAGAGACAAATCCTGATTCTACCTTTTTACCCAGGCCTGGAAGCCTAACCTGGAAGCATATATAGCCAGGCTGAGTAAGGGGAACAACAGGCTGTATTTTGGGAAGGCGGGGGAACGGGGAGAAATGCTAGGATCTCGGAAGACATTCTTTATCTACCATGGAACCCTCCAAGGAAGTTCACTACACAGACCAGGAGCTGTATGGTTCAAGCCCTGACCTATCCAAACAACCACTGACATAAGACCGCCTTTGACTTGGGTTCAGAGATCTCCATAAACGCTACAGTGTTTCGTAACACATGCAGTCTTTATATACACCTTTTAACCCTGACACAATAATGTAAACTGCACAGGTGATGTCTTTCTTCTGAGTGCTTACCAATACAAAAATACTGACTGCTAGATTGAACAGCAAGCAGCTAAATATTTTCGGGATGGGAAAAAGATGCAGCATTCAATTTTCACAATGTTGTGAATGCATGGTGAAGCAGGTTTTCTTGTAATTTTACTGAGCATGTGTAATTGGGGTTAGAGGGGCTTGTTAGCACAGCATAGGAAAAGAAGCTTTTGGGGGCACAGAAGAGGATATAAAGGGGTATAGAAGTAGTGGGGGTAATGCTTTAAGTTTAAGGGGGCAAGTAGGGATACAAGAAAAACATTGTATCAGGGTTAGATGCTTTGGGGTATAAGTATAGATAAGGCCTGGTGAAGTATAATTTGATATTGCTTAAGACATTAGTCATTAGAAGTTTGTGATTTGAGCCAGCTGTCTTGTTCCTTATAAGGAAACTGTGACTGGTCAAGGGTTATGGAAAGGTAGAATTGTGGTTTGGAAATCCCCATGTCTAGAAGAAAAAAGAAGTTGCCCACATGAAAAGCAGAAGTAATGTCCAGTTTAGGAACAAACAAATATGTCACACAAAGACGAGGTTAGTCTCTACTGATGATGCGGAGCAATGGACTTAGATATTTTAAAATAAATTTAATATGTATTAGGAGGGAGGTCTCTGACTTTGAGAAAGCTTTTTAAGTCTGAACACAGAGGAGGAAAGTATGAGATCCAGGACGTTGCTCTGAGCCTAGCATGCCTAGAGATCTCTGAACCCAGTGACCCCTTGGTTTTGCCTGGGAGAAACGGAAGTCTCTCTGGAGAGGAGGCTTCCCTTTGCAGAGTCAGTATGAGTGGTGCAGAATTTGTGAGTATGCAGGATCTGTGAGCATGCCATTTTGCTTTGCTTGGGAAGAAGGTGTGCGATTGTGTCAAACTTCCTCTTTTCTTTAATAAAATACATTTAATTTTAAAGTCTGAGTAGATATTGTAAGTTTTAAGTGTAATCTGGGTGAATGCAAACATTCTGTCTTGAATCCTCAAGCTCACCTGCACCTATAACACTTGGGCCAAACCATGGCTATTTGAGATAGGAGTGCCTGAGTACCTAATACCAGGGACCGTGGAATTTTAGCCTTTTAGTTTTTGCCCTACAATGGTCAAAAAACAAGTTCGCTGTCTTTTGTTAATGAAAATAGGGAGGGAGAAAAACAACACATTGAGAATTCAGTTGTGGCTACATGGATTGAAGTTATTGTTATGTGAACAACCTGGTGGAATTATGCAGTTCCAAAAATCATCAAGAGAGACATTTCTAGGTATTGCTGTGGCTTGATGAGCAAGCTATGACCCAGAGCTTTTTTTTTGAATATAAAAGAAGAACATGAGGGTAAACACTCCTCTATTTCCACCCCCACTTGAGATGTATGAAAACACTGGTTTGTAGTGAACTGAACTCTGTGAGGCTAGAGAGAGGTTGGAAATAAGAGTACAAAAACAGGAGACTGAAAGTACCATAGCCTCTACCACAACAGTCTAAAATATTTATCACCAGTTAAACACACAGCATGGCATAACTTCCTCCTTTGCAAAGCATTTTTGGCTGCAAAAGGAGTACCAGCAGAGCCAGTGATTCAGAGCTGCCTCTTGCACCGTATGGATTGCCGTGTTCTCTTCCGATCTATAATTACTATAAATCATCATTATTTACTTTCAAAAGATGACCAGTGTGAGTTCTATGAAGGAAGACATCTGACAGGTGAAGGATCAATAGAAAAGCGATCTATTACACATGCCAGCTCCAATTCAATTCAGACGCAAGCACCATTATCTTAACCCTCACACAAGTTCATTCTTGGTTTATGCCTCTGATTAAGTAGCATGAGAAGATGTGGTGGTTCCACAAAAGATGCTTGGAACATCCCCTTTCAGCCTCAAATGAAGCATTTGTGAATGTTCTCAATGCGGGGTGGAAAATGGAAGAGCGCTATCAAAATCCCAGCCTATATAAGTTTTCCATTTGAATAATAGCCAATGCAAAAAAATATAATTTAATTTTTTAATTGTACTTTCCTAGATTTGTCAGGGCCCAACTCCGCTATAGTCAGCTCAGCAGCTATTCCTTTATTCTAAATGTTGTGTCATGACTTATGGAAGGAGAGACAGAACTGTTTACATTGGCCTGCTGGTTTCCTAATTGGTCAATGGGGAAGTGAAGCTGCTGTTACATGTTCTGGTGTTTATAGGAGCAGCAGCAGCAGCCACAACAGATCTGAAATGAGAAGCACCTCAAATCAGTCAGACGGGACTAATCTATCCTTTTGGTCTTGTGATATTGCTGCCTCTTTGGAAACCAGATATCTGATAACTTCATGAAGTCAGCAAAAAATGGAATGATGACCTTGACCTGCACAACATCATCTAGTATTTTTTTTCATAAATTGCACATACCATAACTATGCTGCTATGATCTAATAAGAATCTAAAAGTAATTAACTGGATTTTTTTTTAAAAAAAACCTTCAATGCCTTAATCAAATATGTATTCTTATCAGGTTTCTGAGGCAGCAGTAAATTGGGACATTTAAAAAACTGGGACCTCATCCAATCTGTGATCTGATCAGGGTTCAATGGTTATAATAAATTGGGACTATTAAAACTGGGATCTCATCCAACACTTTATTTTGTCTAAACCACAGAATCTAGCAGTGCTGCTAAGTCAGGAATATTCAATGAACAGAAATGCTGTGTTGAATTAACTCTTACTAAATATGATGCAAAATATACAAGAGTTTCAACACAGATACACTCATTCTGAAGTTGAGTTGCGGTTATAATATTAGCTAGCTTTTATAAGGAATTCAATAATGAAAACAATCTTTCTACCATAATAATCTGCAGTCCTGTATGGTTATATAGGCATAAGTTTCATTCAATGACTTACTTGGGCGATAAGCACAAGCAACTTTGGGCTATAGCCCTGGTTTTCTGCCTATCGTCCCCCAAAGTACAATTAAAGAGATAGTAAAGAAACAGAGCCTCATAGAGTGCATTCATTTCCATTTTAAAGTTTACAATATAATTTCATTTTGGGAGCAAAAAACCAAGTATCTATTTCTACTATCTCTTTCATAACACAATACGAGGGGCAATTTGCCGTAATGCTGATTTCTAGTAACCCATAACTTTGGGGGGGGAAAACAAAAATAAACAGTGATAGAATAGAAATAGATTTCAGGTCACTGCCCTTCTTTCAAATATGGGGTTAAAATATTTTCATTTCTCTGGGATGAATTTAGCATGAGCTGGGTACCCACAGCTGCAATATTAAATTGCAGTTTCCCAAATATCAAAAACATATGTATTGATTTAAAGTATATTAGCATGCAGCAAGGCTTGAGGCTGATAAGACAGGGAGAACTACTCTACATCTTTGGAAGGCTTCCTATAATTCAAGTAAACTACAAACGTGATATCATTTACAAGGTCCTGAGATTCACTCTCCTAAATACTCAGTCCACACCAGCTGCTGGAAACAAGAGCCAGATGTACATTTTACTTCTTACTTTTCTGTTTACAGACCTGTTTTTTCCCAGTGAGAAACTGAAAGGCAAGGGCATTTCCTTTCATATTCTCTGTGTGCTTTTTATTAAAAACATTCAGGTTTTACACGTGTGTGTGTGTGTGTGTGTGTGTGTGTGTGTGTGTGTGTGTGCATCTACATATGAAGAATAAGATGTTAGGCCCTCCTGGAAAGAAGACTTCCGTCTCAGTAGGAATTCTTAAGTAAAACAGAGAAACAACCAGGAAAAATAGCTCTTTTAAGTGATACGAATATTAAATACAGCTGAAAAAAAGGGAAAGTTATGGTAAAGCACAAGCTACCTGATACATCTGGTTTACTTTAGGAAGAACTTCAGAGGCAAGAATATTAAAAAGCAACATGACTTGCCTTCTAGTTAGGGATGGGACCAGGGGAGAGGCACTTTCATTTCAGAAAAGGAAGTATGCATTCCCCCATATTGAATGTTAAATCTGTAGTGGTTTAAGAACGAACCGTCTCCATTAGAACACACACACACACACAAAGAGAAAATAATGTTTCTCCTTTAAAAATAATTTGTTAGGACTTTGAAGCTGATCTAGCCAAATTTTGTAAAGCAGGACCTACATGGTGACTTTGTATACCATGAATCAGGGAGTGAAATTTCATTAACCACTTAAAATTTAAACCACACCCCTCCAAGCTATTTCTGGCAGCCTATCAGACCACTAGAAATCTCTGCTGCTGGGGGTGGGGTGGGGTGGGGAATGCAGTGGCACTGACTGGGGTTTCCTAGGCTAGTGTTAACCGAGGAATCTCTGATGAAATATGTGGGGCCCACAGCTGCTAGCATGCCGAAAGGACCTGGATCTTGAATTCTGCGTCTGAAATCCATCCATACAATCATGCTGACCACTTCCACCAATTGATTAGGACAGAAGCTTCAGCCCTAGGATGGGGACATAGGGAGTTATCCTTCATGAAGATTAGGGTGACCCTATGAAAAGGAGGACAGGGCTCCTGTATCTTTAACAGTTGTATTGAAAAGGGAATTTCTGCAGGTGTCATTTGTATATATGGAGAACCTGGTGAAATTCCCTCTTTGTCACAACAGTTAAAGCTGCAGGTGCCCTGCCCTCTTTTAAATCTGGTCACTCTAGTATAGCTCCTGCAGCTTTAACAGCTGTGATGAAGAGGAAACTTCACCAGGTTCTCCATATATACAAATGACACCTGCAGAAATTCCCTTTTCTATGCAACTGTTAAAGATACAGGAGCCCTGTCCTCCTTTTCATATGGTCGCCCTAATGAAGATGACATGGAGTAAGGCCAGAGAGCTTGGACTTGGGGAAAAAACTTCTCCTTATTCCCCTTGACCAGTACAACAGTAACGTCAGTCATGTTACCCCCAGGCATAGAGAGTTAACAATAGAAGGCTAATACAGTTTACCAATGTCAGGAAAACAATTAAAATTGGATATAACGCTCTTTGTTTGTGTAGCTTCTGCTCACCATTGGATGGTTCTTCTATCGCTAGGTACTGCAATTCTTAGATTTACTATAAATTAATTTCTCTACTAATAAGGAATGAGCAGCTGAATGTGCAGAGCCTACATTCTAGTAAATCTTTTTTGGAAGCTGGGTCCATTCAGAAGGCAAGACAAAGTATGCAGCTAGTGAAGTCATAGTGGCAGCAAGATCTATGGCACAGACTCCCACTGTGTAGTTGCTGCTGCCAATATGTGCATTAAAATCTTAGGCCTGAATTACATTATACATTATGGGATTAGTGAATCTTGGGGCAGAGTTATAAAACTCATCTTTACTGTCTGCGTAAGCCATCATTAGGTGAACAGTCAATAACAACATAAAGCACTAAAGTTCCACTCAACTGGATAACTTGGGAGCTTATCTTAGTCAACGTCTCCTGCATTTTTTCTTGCCTGTAGTAATATGTCACCAGGAAGCCAGTTTTCCTTTTTATTATTGATAAAATCATCTGCTACCTTTTCAAGAGCTGGGCAATAAATTATTTTTTATCTGCCAGCATCGTACACCAAACTGAGTTAATTCGGCTTTGTTCATATACACACGTTTATTGTTTCATGACTGAAGCATCATTTGCTGATTTGTATCTACCAACAAGCTGTAACAGGTAAACTACACTAAAGGCAGAAGTTTTGCATCGACTAAAACACAATGGTCTTTGTTGGAGTTGCTTCAGTCACAGCTGAAAGCCATAAAGTAGCCATGGAGCAAGCAAGCAGAAATCAGGTGGGGTACATGCATTCCTGAGAAGGCTGTAGGCATTTACCATGGCGACTGCTAATTTGAGGCACATGGAAAGCGCATCTGACACCTGCACTATTAAAATCTAGGACTACATGGAGGGGTAGGACTGCCACACTGAAGGTTGTACAGCTTTGTGCATTAAAATCTAAACCATCCTACATTATGAGCGGTATCCAGTGCTGCCGCTGTGCTTCCACTTCTTCTGTTGTGCCAGTGGGACACACCGCCAGCACGGTAGGCAGTTAGCGCTGCCTTAAGCAACCCTGAAATGAGTGGTAACCCTCATTTCCAGGTCAGGACAGGTCAGCAGAGCTTCCTTCTGCAAGTTCCACTGATGTGCCCCATTCTGTAAATGAGCGTTTCCAACTGCTTTAAGTACCGCTAGTTCCTGGTTGCATTAGCGGTGCATCCCGCTGGCATGCCGGCAGCATTGCATACTGCCCTATGGGATTTATAAACCTTGGGGCACAGTTGCAAAATTAGTCTCGGCTGCTTTAACTTCTACCATTACAAAATCTGTATGGAAGGAAATCCCATGAAAGGGTGGGGAGTTGTTTTCTGCTTGTAACCTTCCCTGTCACCGGCTGGTTTGCCCTCTTCCCCCAAAATCAGAATTCATGAGATTCCATCCCCACCTCCCATTCCAGAAGATGATTTGTCCTGTCTTGGAAACACTGCATAGGAGACTAGGGGTTGTGAAGTAGATGATATACCTTACACTGTGTCAAATTGCCCTGAGGAAGGACCTAATTATTATTATTATTATTATTATTTATTTATCACCATCAATGTACATGGTGCTGTACAGAGTAAAACAGTAAATAGCAAGGCCCTGCCGCATAGGCTTACAATCTAATAAAATCATAGTAAAACAATAAGGAGGGGAAGAGAATGCCAACAGGCACAGGGTAGGGTAAGCAGGCACAGGGTAGGGTAAAACTAACAGTATAAAGTCCACACAACATCAAGTTTTAAAAGCTTTAGGAAAAAGAAAACTTTTTAGTTGAGCTTTAAAAGCTGCGATTGAACTTGTAGTTCTCAAATGTTCTGGAAGAGCGTTCCAGGCGTAAGGGGCAGCAGAAGAAAATGGACGAAGCCGAGCAAGGGAAGTAGAGGCCCTTGGGCAGGCCAGAAACATGGCATCAGAGGAGCGAAGAGCACGAGCGGGGCAATAGTGTGAGATGAGAGAGGAGAGATAGGAAGGAGCTAGACAGTGAAAAGCTTTGAAGGTTAACAGGAGAAGTTTATATTGGATTCTGAAGTGAATTGAAAGCCAATGAAGAGATTTCAGAAGCGGAGTAACATGGTCAGAGCGGCGAGCCAAGAAGATGATCTTTGTGGCAGAGTGGTGAACAGAAACCAACGGACTGATGTGAGAAGAAGGAAGGCCAGAGAGAAGAAGGTTGCAGTAGTCCAACCGTGAAATAACCAGTGCATGAACAAGCGTCTTGGCAGAAGAGACAGACAAAAATGATCGAATCCTGGCAATATTATACAGGAAAAAACGACAAGATTTAGCTACTGCCTTAATATGAGGAATAAAGGAGAGCGAGGAGTCAAATATAAAGCCAAGGCTACGAGCTTCCTTGACCGGAGTAAGCGTAACATCATTGACAGTAAGAGAGAATGA
Source organism: Elgaria multicarinata webbii (assembly GCF_023053635.1). Lineage (NCBI taxonomy): Eukaryota > Metazoa > Chordata > Lepidosauria > Squamata > Anguidae > Elgaria > Elgaria multicarinata. Next base: position 23,513,424 of record NC_086172.1, read on the forward strand.
GAGATGAGGAGAAGGTTTAGGAGGAAAAACAAGCAATTCAGTCTTTGCCATATTAAGTTTCAAACGACGATGAAGCAGCCAAGCTGAGATATCTGAAAGACATGCCGAGATACGATCGTGAACATCAGGAGAAAGTTCCGGAGATGACAGATATAGTTGTGTATCATCGGCGTACAGATGATATTGGAGGCCATGAGATTGAATAAGCTTGCCCAAGGGCAACATGTATAAGGAAAACAACAACGGGCCAAGCACTGAGCCTTGCGGAACCCCTACTGAAAGGGGAAAGGAGGAAGACGAGTTGCCATTAGCCAACACACTGAAAGAGCGACCCGCTAGATAGGAGGCAAACCGGTTATAGACAGAGCCACAAAATCCAAGGTCATGAAGGGAATCTAAGAGAAGATCATGATCAACCGTGTCAAAGGCTGCAGTTAGATCAGGGAGAATAAGAACGGAATAATGGCCTTTAGACTTGGCAGTAAGGAGATCATTGGTGATCTTAGTAAGGGCTGTTTCGGTGGAATGCAGAGGACGGAATCCAGATTGAAAAGGATCCAAAGCAGAGTTACTAGAAAGAAAGTCAAGACAGCGAGAGTAGACCGCACGCTCCAGGATCTTTGAAACAAACGGCAACAAAGAGACAGGTCGGTAGTTAGACAGAGATAGCCTATCAAGAGTAGGTTTCTTGAGAATAGGAGGGACTGTAGCATGTTTAAAAGCAGAAGGAAATGAACCCGAGGACAGAGAAAAATTTATAATATGAAGCAAGGAAGGGAGGATAGCAGGGATAAGATTAATAAAGACGCGAGAAGGAATCGGATCACGAGAACAAGTGGAAGGCTTCGAGGAGCGCAGTATTGTAGACAGTTCATCCGCTGAGACCGAAGGAAACGCAGAGAAATTTGCAGGAGGAACTGACAGATGAGGAACAGGAACTGGAAGAGGAGCAGAGCTGGCCAGACAGTGACCTAAGGGTCCAAAATGCATTGGAATTGGTTTATCGTATTAAAAAAATATCCTTTGTTCTACCCATTTCTCTTTGCCTTTTTGTGTGTGTGTGGGGGGCGCATCTCTGGAAATTTGCACACAGGTACACACACGTGAGGATGGCCCACACCCAAGCAAAGCAACACTTCTGCAGATCTGCTTCTCACACAAAAGCACCATGTTGGCATCTAGATTAGTTGCTGTAAGCCATGGGTGGCCAACCTATGGTATGGATGCCAACAGGAATTTGATGCACACCTAGATAGAAGTGGGTGACCCACAGCTCTGGCCATGACAGATTAAGGCCTGCATTCCTGCTGCCTCTTCCTGACAGCTGCCCGGCTCATTAAACTACCAGTGAAAAAAGCCTGTGGGGCTGCATGTGTGGTGAAGTCTGCACTAGAATAATGCGCTCTCATCCAATGGAGCTAATTTGAGTCACGCTTGCCAAAACAAAAGACGGGCTACCACTGCTCTAAGCTAGAAGTGCAGTTACCATGTTACACAGATGACAGAGAAAACAGAAATAACCTCCTTGCCTATGTGATATGATTTAAAGACTTCCTTTGGTAAACACTTTTTTTCTTAAAGCAGAATTAAAAGATATGAAATCGGCCAATGGAAAAAGGTGATATTTCTGTTCTCGTTAATTGTGGGATAAGAATCAAATATGTGAGTTAAAAATATCATCTAGGTTCATCAGCTTCTAAGCACACCTGCTGTTCTCCATTTCAATCTCAAACATTTCCAGGTCAAAAAGGTGAATAATTATTAGAGAAGATAAACCAGAATTATAAAGGCATTGAACTGACTGTTTTTAATAGGTTCTTACCAATTAACTGTCACTCCAGGGAATACATTCTATTTCGAAAGAGAATTTATCACTAAAAGAAATGTTAACAACCATTACTCCACGTCCAATTGGAACATTAGCCCTAGAAACAGACGGGATCATTCCTTTAAGTCTGCCAACATTTTAGCAAATGACACTGGCCCTTTAACAGATGGGATACATACTTCTTAGCTTGCCAGGATCCTAATAAAAGACATTGGCTTCTGTAAAATGAAGGACACATACCTCTCAAATTGCCAGCATCCAAAGCGGGAGTCAGAAGTTTAAAATAAAGAAGGGACCCAGGCTAGCAATACCAGACATATGCTACAGCAATTTCAGTGCCACTGGTGCAAACCGTGGCCAAACACTAATTAATTCATTAAAACTACTGCAAATGTATATTCAGAATAGGTATCATCTCTATTAGACAAGCTGTCATTTGTGCCACAAACAATACCGGGGGAGCATGTCTTGCTTTTGGACGAATTTGGAATGATTGCAGTTATTATGATTGTCAGGAACTGCTAGCTGATTTTATCACATATTATTTATTTATTTACAATATTTATATACCACTCCCCATTGATAGTTTTGGAGATAAAATGAAAATTTTATCAACAAGGTAAAATGAAAATAAAATCAAAATAAAACACTTAAACAGATTTTAAAAGAAGCAAATGCAGTGACTCATGGGTGGACATTAAGAAAAGGCTTCCTGGAATAATGGCATTTTCAGGAGGTGCCAAAAGGAGTACAAAGTTGGTGCCTGCCTGCCCTCCAGAGGAAGGGAATTCCATAGGAGGGGGGAGCACCATGCTGAAGGCTCTTCCCCTGGTGGACTCCAATCAGAGGATGGGTCTATGTGGAACCACCAGGAGCATGCAGTCGGATGACCTCAGTGACCGGGCAGGTTGGTAGGGGAGAAGGCGCTCTCTCAGGTATCCTGGTCCCAAGCTGTTTAGGGCTTTGTACACAAGTACGAGAACCTTAAACCTGGCCCAGTAGCGAATAGGCAGCCAGTGCAGTTCCTTCAGCAGAGGAGTTACATGCTGGAAAGGGGGAGCTGCAGCATTCTGCACTAGCTCCAGCTTCAGGTGCAGCTTCAAGGGCAACCCCACATAGAGTGCATTGCAGTAACCCAATCTTGAGGTAATGCTTTGAGCAAATTTAAATATAGAAAGTGTTGTATAAATTATAACAGCAATCTATTGAATTGAACAACCAACAATAGCGATAGGATCATGCATACTTGTGACCCACCAAGCCCAAAGGAGCCCACCTCTTCTCTTTGCTGTCTGAAGAAACAAAAACAGGAAGGCAGGCAAGCATGTGGCAAGCCTTGGAGGCCCGACTGGCGCCAACGCTCATTTTATTCCGGCGCCAAGTGAAAACATGGGCTTTTAACAAAGCTTTTAATGGTTGAATTCACTAGGCACATTGTTTTAACTGTTTTAATAGTTTTACTGCTTTTAAATTATATATCGTTTTAACTTGGTTTATGGTTTAATTTGTTTTTAGCTGTGTATATTTACTGTTTTATACTGGATGCTTTTATCTGTATGCCGCCCTGAGTTCTTATTGATATAGGGTGGGATATAAACGTTTTAAATAAATAAATAAATAAATAAATAAATAAATAAATAATAAGCTGCTATAGACATGGCTGGCTGGCAGCATTTGGCCTGGAGTGTTGAAGAATATGGAAGGAGAATCAGAAGGATGATACTAGGCTGGTGAGCTGAGTGAGGAGGCCGCAGACTTTGTGGCAATGCAATTGCACCCTTACCCAAGCCAACGGAGGACAGTTCGTACACTCAAATTATTGTATGTGGGAAAAGACAAACTGAAGAATGTTCTTCTCTAGAGATCTAACACAACTCTCTTAATTAGGAACCCACCACCCCACATTCCACTTTCCAGGCTCCAGATCCTGCCAACTAAACACTACTTTTTAGCAAAGGCAATAGAGGATAAATATTACTCCAGAATTCGACAGGGCAAATAAAATGCAAGCACATGTTCGGCAATTTGCAAACATTTTCGGCAGACGTGTGCTCGTGCTCACTTTCGGAGTTGCGAACTGGGCACGCTTGCACGTTTTGCGAGCAAAAACGAAATTCTCATCCATCCCAAGAGCTAGCAGTGTGGCAGACGAGAAGTTAGGAGAGGATATGTGATTCACTCCTCTCAGAAATTCATGTCTGATTCGGGCCAGAACGGAGGAAGGTAAAACCCAGCATGGAGCATTTCAGCTGCAGTTGTTGGGGGACCTGGGGAAGAAGGCAGCTTTCCCTTATCCTGAGATGTTTTTTATTTATTTATTTATTTATTACATTTATATACCGCCCCATAGCCGAAGCATTCTGGGCAGTTTACAAAAGTTTAAAACAATGAACATTAAAAACAAATATACAAAATTTAAAACCATAAAAAGCATAAAATACAAACAAAAACAGACAATATCTGTTTAAAACAACTATTCTGGGGTCAGTTAAAAAACTCAGCATATGCTATTAAATGCTGTTAAATGCCTGGGAGAAGAGAAACGTCTTGACCTGGTGCCGAAAAGGTAACAATGTTGGCGCCAGGCGAGCCTCGTTGGGGAGATCATTCCACAATTGAGGGGCCACCACTGAAAAGGCCCTCTCCCTTGTTTGACATCAAAGACTGTTACTAGCGAGTGAAAGGCACTAATAAGGAGAGAAGGTATCAAAAGTAGGGTGTAGGAAGAGCAAAGTGTGGGTGGTTATTATTATTGTACATGTGACGAGTAAAGTGCTTGTCTTGAGAGCAGTGACGGATAAGACTGGTTGCAAGATGTCTGGGATGCAAACAGCTGCCTTGGTCTCCCCCCTTGCCAACTGCCCGTCCTCCCTGTTCACTAAACGCAGGACAAAACACACACGCCACACACACACACACTCCATGCAGCTCACCTTTCCCGTTCCTCCTTCATCTTTTCTAGGTCCTCCTCTCTGAGAGTGCCGGGCTTGGAGTTTCCCTTCTGATCACTTTTTGGACCTTTATCCTCTTTCTTCTTGCCAAACCTGATTAACAAATTAGGAAATGTCACATGAAAAGAAGGCAGAAATAGTAGGAAAAGTCTGCATCAGCCAAAACCCACACAGAGTGATTTAAACCAGTACAGTATAATGTGGTTTCGCTTCAGCTATGACATCTGAAATAGAGCTGATACACTATTCAATAAACTAAAAATTCCTCAGAGTATGAATTAACTAATTTCCCATACACTTGGAGCTTAATTTTTTTTCCAAGACACTATGAGTAATGTATGCTAGAGATTTCTTAAGATGCTAAATGAATGGGGTTTTCAATGCTAAACTATTATTAGCATAAATTTTAACACAGCTGAGGGGTCTTCGTTCCCCCAGGGCAGTTTGTGTGTAAGTAATCCTTGGCAACGTTTAAGTCAATGCAAAGAACCTTACTCTCCTCAATACAAGTTGCTACTCCATCATGCACATTCTTAATTATGCTCAACTTACCTTTAAAATAAAGGTAAATTATACAAATTGAATTATACAAACCTATAGTGCGACCACACTTAGAATACTGTGTACCGTTCTGGTCACCACACCTAAAAAAGGATATTACAGAGCTGGAAAAAGTGCAGAAAAGGGCAACTCAAATGATTAAGGGGCTGGAGCATCCGCTATGAGGGAAGGTTACATCAACTGGGATTGTTTAGCTTGGAAAAAAGGAGGCTAAGGGGAGACATGATAGACGTGTACAAAATGATGCATGGTGTGGAAAATGTGGATAGGGAGATATTTTTCTCCCTCTCTCAAACTCGGGGTCACCCCATGAAGCTGATTGGTGGGAGATCCAGGACAAAAGGAAGTACTTCTTCACACAGCGCATAGTTAAATTATGAAACTCACTACCACAAGATGTAGTGATGGCCACCAATTTGGATGGCTTTAAAAGGGGGGGTGGATAAATTCCTGGAGGCGAAGGCTATCAATGGCTACTAGCCCTGATGGTTGTGTGCTCTCTCCAGTATTCAAGGCAGTAAGCCTGTGTGCACCAGTTACTGGGGAACATGGGTGGGAGGGTGCTGTTGCACCATGTCCTGCCTTGTTGGTTCCTGGCTGATGGCTGGTTGGCCACTGTGTGAACAGAGTGCTGGGCTTTTTTTCTCCCAAGGAACCCAAGGTGGTGTACATAATCCTCCTCCTCTTCTCCATTTTATCCTCACAACAGCAACCCTGTGAGGTAGGCTGGGCTGAGAGTCTGTGACTGGCCCAAAGTCACCCGGTGGGTTTCCATGGCCGAGGCAGGGGGACTAGAACCCGGATCTCCCGACTCCCAGTCTAATACCTTAGCCACTACACCACACTGGCTCTCAATTGCATATGATAACTACGTAAACGTCCTGGAAATTGTGGTTTTCAAGTCTGTTAATATACATCTCCCCACTGCATAAAATACTAAGTAGTATGGAACAGAACTGGATATTTTTATATCAAAGCTAATGGCTTCAGTTGGAATTATATAGAAAAATGTAATGATTTAGATTAATAATTAATATTAATAATTAATCATTGTACTGGCTCAATGTGGAAGTTAGAATGTTCCTTTGAAAATGTCACCAAGTAAATATAATAATACAGTATTGGGCAAGGGTGGTCAACTGCGAGAGATCTGGTGTGATTTCACCCCCGACACCCTTCCAAAATCACCGGTTTATTGCCGATTTTCAGTGGCAATCTGCTGCATTGTGCTACAGGTTATTACAAGCTAAATTTAACCTTTTGGGGGCTCTATAGCCACAATGGACGCCATTTCTTTTTATCATCATCATCATTGGGGACACCAGAGGAATGCCAGTGGGGGAGTTACACTGGGAAGTGCCAAGGGTGCCATGAGGCGTGCAGGAAGCCTGTCTCCCACCACTGGCATAGGGTTTAAAACATGGGTTCTCAACAAGGGGGAAATTCCCCCTCGGGGGGGAATTTTAGGGTTCTGGGGCAGGGGAAATTGGGGCCACTATTCAGCAAAGTATGATGTCCTGTAAATTATGTCTTCCTACTTCACATGTTATTAAAAACGTCCCAGAAAAGTGTCATGTCGTCTGCAAAAGCCAGGCCTTTGCTCTCTTTCCTCTCCCTCCTTCGCAATCCTAGACGTTTCAAGCTTCCCATTTAAAGGGGCAATGCAAAGCATGGGAGCTGAGAATGTAAAAGGGGCCATGCTTTGCGTTGCCCCTTTAAATGGGACTAATATAGAAAAAAAATAAAAGCTTTTCAATATTATATGCATATTATTTGGAATGCACCTTTTGAGTTAGACTATCTTCGGAAGGGGGGAATTATATTCTGAACAATGGTGAAAGGGGGGGAATGGAGCAAAAAAGGTTGAGAACCACTGGTTTAAAATGAAGGAATGCAAGTTACATGCAAAATACAAATGGATCTGGTATTTATTAAAATGTATCAGTGGGTGGGGATTGCAGAATTGTAATTTGATTCCATACTTATTTATTTATTTAAATCTTTGTCGGACGACTTTTAGGGCAAAGCCCTCCGCTCCCAAGACAGCTTCCCTATATTATATAACATATACAATGTAATATGTAGCATATACAGAGTATAACCATAAAATACTATTACAATTTAGGAAAAACCAACCCTGTAAAACCCTGTATAGCCTGCAATGATACAAATAATGATACAAAAATTAGCCACAACCGGAACAATAGGTGGGCATCACACCATTAAACTCAGCAAAAAGACTTTAAAGCAATTTAAGTATCATTTCAGCCAGTGGTTTTGTGATATATTTAAGAGAAAGCAACTTCATACAAAGGTGTGTTTTTTAAATGCATGTGACAGACTGTATAGATGGGTTCATGTGCACCTCAACTGGGAGGGAGTTCCAGTTTTGGGGCTACCACTGGGAAAGCCCCATCTCTTGCACCTGCCAACCTAATTGATCTCACCAGGGGCGCTCTGAGCAGGGTCTCAAAAAACTTACTTAAAAGCACAGGAAAGATAAAGGGAGTCCTTTAAAACAGGGGTCCCCATTTGGTAGGGTGACCATATGAAAAGGAGGACAGGGCTCCTGTATCTTTAACAGTTGTATTGAAAAGGAAAATTCAGCAGGTGTCATTTGTATATATGAAGAACCTGGTGAAATTCCCTCTTCATCACAACAATTAAAGCTGCACGTATCCTGCTCTCAGTTAAATCTGGTCACTCTAGTATAGCTCCTGCAGCTTTAACTGTGGTGATGAAGAGGGAATTTCACCAGGTTCTCCATATATACAAATGACACTTGTTGAAATTCTCTTTTCTATGTGACTGTTAAAGATACAGGAGCCCTGTCCTCCTTTTCATATGGCCACCCTACCATTTGGCATATTTGGGGATTTGAGAAACTGCTCCGGGCACCACCACAAAATGGCTCCTACAGTATTTGGCTAGTCACATAATGTCTGCTGTGGAAGGCCTGGATAGACAAAAGTGAACTAAAGAGGTTGGGGAGAGAATTAGTGAGGCTAGAGGCTGGGCAGGAGGGGGAAATAGCAAGGCAAAGGGATAGAGGGGAGAGACAGAGCAAGGCCAGAGGCTGAGAGTGGGAGAAATAGTGTGGTAAAGGGAGGGGGGACAGACAGAGCAAGGCTAGAGATTGCGAAGGGAGAGAAAGAAGGCGGCTAGGGCTGGGGAAGGGAGAGAAATAGAAACAACAGGAAAGAGAACCTGGCACCCTAATTTTAAAAAAATTTAATATATTTTTTTTAAAAAAATATTAAGAACATTTTTTGAAGGATGCAGGGAGTGGAAAGCTTCATGGGTGCTGTTAGAGGTCCTAGTAGGTGCCACGGTGCCCACAGGTGACACATTAGAGACCTCTGCTTTAAATAACCTGGCCTCAAACCAGGAAACCAAGTATCACAACTTTGGAAATGCATGGAGCAGGCCTTGCTTGGTAAGAACAAAGAATGCCATAAGATGTTTTTAGTATTCAGCATTTGCATAGTTCAACATATGTGGAATATTTCATGATTCATCTACCATTCACCCCTAATGAAATCTCTGTAAGAGAAGGTATTCATCTTTCATAATATTAGAAATTGGAATGGATTTCAACCACTGTCTTTCTTCATCCAAATGCTACTTTCTGTCTTCTTGACCCTTACAGATAACTTTACATAAATCCAGGAGTCCCAAAAATGTACCCAATAAGCACATTTCATATTTATCAGCATAATCTTTAGGTGATTTTTCAATTCCTTTTGTGCCTGTCTAAAAAATGTTCTTTTATTCATTAAGCAGCTTTCTGTGGCCTCCAGCATGTTGGCTGAACTATATTTCTCTGGTATATTGGCATTTCTCCAGTGACCAACACTGAAATCCTGGATTTCATTGCAACCTTATATAACTCAAATTACTAATGAATTCAAGCAGTGAGAATACAGTGCAACACAGCCTCTAAAAGGCAACATACTACCATAGACATGTTTCCAAATGCATGCTGCAGACCAAAAAGCTTTCCCCAGAAAAAGAGAATACACATCTCCACGTGTGTACGCCATGTGTACAAGGAGGATATCCTCAGGAACATATAGAGTTTGTGGGGTGGAAGGAACTCATGAGCGGAGAAGACTTTGAAATGAGTAGGAGCTGAGTAGGAACGAGTAGATTGGAAGCATTTTCAAAATGCTGTGCGTCGGTATGACACTCCTTTAGAACCCAGTTCCTTGCCCTTCCCAAAATGATTGAGGTCTTTGTGGAGATTTCGGTAACTTATCTAAGAGAACAATCAGACAGCCTTTCAGCTTCCGAGGGGCCAGAGGATGCTGCAGGTCTCCTCCTTTGAGGCTGGAGACAGAACTTCAACCTTGGAAGAAAAGATCTTATCGTTGATCTTCCCTGCGCCCCAGTACCCCCTTCCCCTGCTACGGAAGGGAGTCAGACGGGCTCAGAGGCCTCTCTAACCAAAAATGCATTTAAGGAGGACCAAGGGACAAAACGCCTCTGTCTTTCCTCCCACCCTGCAAGGCTCTTGAAGCAGGACGTAAAAGGGATGCAAGTCTAATGGGCATCCAACCTGTACAATTATGTCCCAACTGTGTGCGTGTGTGTGTGAGTGCGAGAACACAGACAACTCTTTGCTTCTTACTATATTCTGTGGTGCTTATACTTTTGAAGATTTTTAAAAGATGCACAACAAGAGCAAGTCCTGGAATATATCGTTTCAGGATTCTGTCACATGTTATAAAGCAACTAAGAAATGCCTCACACCCTACTCCTCTCTTTGCCAGCAGTCATGGGAAAGGATCGACTGCCTGTAAAACCACCTACACACATGCTTTCAGTGGTTCCACTTCTTCCACTCTTGGGTGCAAAGACTTGGCTTTCTTTGAATGGGGAATTCTTGTCTGCCTTTGTTCAGACCTTGTTTTTTCATACTTGTTACCAAGTGCAGGGATTGTTGAGCTCAAGGAATGGAGTTAAAGGAGCAACAGAGAAACAAAACGAGGAAACACAAAGAAAATGGGACCTGCTTACTTAAGAGCATGAACAACAGCTTCATCAGCGGGAAAAGCACTGATTTCCACATTCCCTCTAGTGTCTCAAGATGGAAGGGAGAAGCACTCATCAGTACAAAAGAGGCCCTTTCCCATCAGAAGAGGAAGGCATTTGAAGATGCCCCACATCGACAGACACTCTCCCTATAAAGGATCTGGGAAGCTTACACTGCACTCAGAAAATATCTACAAAACCATTTCGCATATTTCATGAACATCTACACAGGTTGTGGTTCAACAAGTTTACATGCTCAGACTCCCATCATTTGCCAAAACCTAAACACAGAGAAGAAGATTTGAGCATAACTCCATCATACTACTTTGTAAGTATAATTACACACATAGTGCAAAATGGCCCTCAAACCAATTCTGGAAAGCTTTCTTGTCTAATATATACACATTCAATAGGTAATTCATTGCTTCTAGAGAGACCACATTATTCCTTGCATCTGGCCATATTCCACATGTTTGTTCCACCTGCTGCCCTTTGAACACAGTTTCATTTAGGCAGGCCTGGGTCTAGTATTCGGTTTTGCATTTATAGATTTTTTTAAAAAAATACTAAAACATTTAAAAACAGTATTGCCTTGATGTTTTAGGAGATAAGGGAAAGCACGTTACATAATAAAACAAAATGCAACGACGACAAAAATGTTCCTTGTCTCCCGCCTTTTGGGTAGAGGAAAAAAAGAGCCTTTATACAAAATAAAAATGACTTGTTTTAATTGTAAAAACGGTGAATGTAACAACAATGTGGAAGCAGTGCTGGTCTGGTGGCATGGTTCCTGTTACGAGAAGTTCAAATCAATTTATAAGCCAACAAGCAGTTAGTAAATGTAGATGAAAATGTGTTTCTCTGCTATTTTTGGATTCACATTGGAGTTGTGTGAAGTTACACAGCACACCTGCTCTACTAAATACACAATCTGTAGCCTCAGGCTGGAAAACTTTTTCTTACCTTCTTTTCTCTTTCACTCAACCCTTAAAAAAGATATTTCCTCTAGTTTTACAATTAAAACAGAAAGGTGAACAAAAATCTGTAAACGTATAATGGCATCAGCTTAGAAATGCATGTCTGATAAAACTTCAAAATATCAAACCTGCCATCATATTCCAAAATTTATAGCCTTTCCTTACCCTCTCTTTCCCCCTTTCCATGCTTCACGTTGCTGTAACACAGCCCTCCCCATCCTGATGGCCCCTCCCAGATGTATCGGGCTGCAACTCCCATCATTCCCTGCCAGCTGGGTCATCAGTGGGAGTTGCAGTCCAGCACACCTGGGTTTGAGAAGGCTGCTGTAATAGAAGCAAGTGACTCTTTGAAAAATGATGGTACCCCATTGCAGGAAGTATGACTAGGGTGACCATATGAAAAGGAGGACAGGGCTCCTGTATCTTTAACAGTTGTATTGAAAAGGGAATTTCAGCAGGTGTCATTTGTATATATGGAGAACAGTTAAAGCTGCAGGTGCCCTGCCCTCTTTTAAATCTGGTCACTCTAGTATAGCTCCTGCACCTTTAACTGCTGTGATGAAGAGGGAATTTCACCAGGTTCTTCTATGCAACTGTTAAAGATACAGGAGCCCTCTCCTCCTTTTCATATGGTCACTCTACCAAATCCCTTCTGCGTACTACCAGCTTCTTTCAGCAGAATGATCACTCAGGTATGTCTTGTAGATATTAGCCCAGTTTCTTGAAGTTGAAAACAGAAAATAAACGGTTCTCAAAGTTGCTGTGCCATGTTTATTGTATACAGGTGTGATAGGCATTGAGGCTGAAACATCACACTTCCGAGTAAATAACATAGACTTTTAAGGAAATGTTCTTAGGAATAAGGTGCAAGGAAGACAGCGGCAATACTTTGCAATAATTTAGCATTCAGCGTTAGCTAAATTGAAATGACACCTGCTGAAATTCCCTTTTCTATGCTACTGTTAAAGATACAGGAGCCCTGTCCTCCTTTTCATATGGTCACCCTAAGTATGACTTCAGGATCACGAACCCTTTCAAGGGGTAACGGTCAGACGCTTAGGCTGTGTTAGTCTATTGCAGCAAATATGATGTTCGTCCTTAGGGTGCCACAGGACTGTATCACATTATGGGAGGAAGGATATCAATTAGCTATGGAAAGACAGGCCTAGAAAAGGCAAAGGAGAATGACTGTTTTGAACAACAGTACTGCCTTCATCCGGAGACCTTTCTTTCCCATTGGCCAAATTACAGGCATACCATTTGAAGTTAAGAGTAGGAAAGGCAACTGAGAGCAGCAGCACTGGACAAGAGAGCTATACAAATGATGGTGCAACAGTAGATTGTTGTTGCATGAATATGGTTGGAAGTAGCAAGGAATAAGTAGCCAACTATGAATCATGTTGGCTCTTCATTTTGCAAGTATTACCCACTGCTCCTAATTCCTCTCACTGAATCCAGTTGTGTCAGAGAGAACATTTTGTGGTCCATGCAAAGTCACACAGAGCCCATGTCCTCACCCTGTGGGCAGTGGAGGCTGGTGGCTCTGACTTCGGTGGGGCTGTGAATCCATCCTGGTTTTCAGTCCGAACCAGCCGGAACTCTAAAGGAGCTATCCAAAGGTGCTGGACACATTTTGGGGATGGGGTTCAGCACTGTGGAAGGCTCCTTTAGAGGTCTGGTTGGTTGTGACCGAAAGGATTCACAGCCCCACCCACATTGGAGACACCAGCCTCCGCTGCCTGTGGGGGGAATGCATAGATCTTAAAAGGATCAAGCTACTTCCTGGAGGAGAAGGCTACCAATGGCTACTAGTCATGATGGCTATATATTATCTCCAGTATGAGAGGTAGTCTGCTTCTCAATACCAGTTACTTGGGGAACGTGAGCAAGAAGGTGCTGTTGCATTCATGTCCTGCTTGTGGGCTTCCCATAAATAACCGGTTTGCCACTGTGGGTGCAAAATGCTAGACTAGATCGGTCTTTCATCGGATCCAGCGAGGCTCTGCTTGTGCTTTGTTGTGCACAGGGGTAAATCAAGAGTAAGTGGAGAAAGAATTAGACTTCCAAGAGGGCCCAGGAATCGGAGATGCTATGTGTTGTTGACAGAAAGAGGGGTGTTCTGGAAAGGGATAAAAGGGTTGCGAGCTGCAAAGTGGAGGTGTAGAAGAATTGTGCATAGCCAAAAAAAGCCAAATGGGACACAAAGCACAGCAAGATTTAAAAGCCGCCTCTTGAAATTTCAACAAAAGCTTTGTATTTTAAGAGCTTTTGTTGTGAATGCTAGACACACACACACACACACACACACACACACACTCACAATAACCAGAGATACTGATGCTCTTGAAATATTGGGGACGAGGGGAGAAGAGAGGGAAAAGCAGAAGGAATTGCCTGTTGTTCACTCCTGAAATGGTGCCTTGGTAGTCAAATCTTTAACCAGAGAGTGCTAGTTCAGTGAGGAGAGACTTAGAAAAATTGTGTTATATCGAATACATTTTTAACTATATATAAAGAATGGGAAAATAAAGAACATTGTGGCCTCATACCACTCTCTCCAGTGTTTTGGTGACACAGACTAAAGTTTGTAATGCACTATGAAGGCATCTTCAGCTAAAGCCATTAGTATGCTGTCTACAATGGAAGGCCAATATTCCAAGTGCACTGTGCATACCGGATGCGCATACGAAAGCAGGTAGGGATCCTCTTTTCTGTGACTTGCCATTAGAAAAGCAAAAAATGGGTGAGTCATCCTAATGTAAAAGCCAACACACTGTATTTGAGAACAGGTTGTGCAGGTACAATGGATTATCCCCTTTCTGATATCAGCTTTAGCATCACGACCCTGAAAAGAGGAAATGGCCCACGTTCTACAGGCATGCTTTTCGTCACAGGGACACAAATCAGTGGATGATGATGATTTATTATATTTATATACCGTGTCATAGCCGAGGCTCTCTGGGCGGTTTACAAACTTTGGGGGCTTAAGCAGCATCTTACACATACCACCCAACCCCCTCTAAATGTGCTCTCAAAAGAGGGGCATAGGCTGGTTCCGCTAAACAGCATTTTGGGTAGCAGCCTACTTAGGATGCTATATAAGAAACTACTGCCACCTCTGTCCCTCCCCCAACAGGCAATGGATTTCAGGAGTTTGAGGAAGAAGCACAGTCCGGAAACGGTGTGGAAACTTCAGCTGGTACAAAACAGGGCAGCCCATTTACTATCAGGGACTGGCTGGCGAGACCACATGACGCCAGTCCTTTTACAACTTCATTGGTTGCCAGTCCAGGTCTGGGCCCGATTCAAAGTGCTGGTACTAACATTCAAAGCCCTAAACGGTTTGGGGCCAGGTTATTTGAAGGAACACCTCCTCCCTTATGTACCTGCCCGGACCTTAAGATCATCCACAGGAATCCTTCTCCGTGAGCCCCTGCCAAAGGAAGTGAGGCAGGTGGCTACTAGGAGGAGGGCCTTCTCCGCTGTGGCACCCCGGCTGTGGAATGAGCTCCCCAGAGATGTCCGTCGGGCACCTACATTATTATTATTATTATTATTATTATTATTATTATTATTATTTATTTATTTATATAGCACCATCAGTGTACATGGTGCTGTACAGAGTAAAACAGTAAATAGCAAGACCCTGCCGCATAGGCTTACAATCGTACTCCTTTCATGGCCAGCTGAAGACCTTTTTATTTTCTCAGTATTCTAACACTTAATTTTAACTTAAATTTAAATTTTATTGTACCTCCGTATTTTAATCTTATATCAATTTTTGCTGCGTGGTTTTATCCTGGTTGTGCTTTTTATACTGTATTTTGTATTTGTGTTTTTAACCTGTTGGTTGTTTTATTATGGTTTTAATTTTTGTGAACTGCCCAGAGAGCTTCAGCAATTGGGCGGTATAAAACTGTAATAAATAAATAAATAATTAAATAAATAAAAAATAAGCACAGCAGGCTCATAGGATCACGCTTCAGGATATTTTGTTTTTCAGTGCAAAAATCTGGGTCTATCATTTGAATATCAAATGTGCAACTGCGTCGAATAATATTTATTGTTATATGTTCCCATCTCTGATGTCCAGAGGCAATATTTTTTTTCTGTGCCAATCGTCTGGGCGATGCTAAGAGCTGATTACTTACTCACCCCATTGACATCATCTTTTCTTTGTTTCGTTTTTAATTTTGAGGCAGGCTTAAAATGAACTTGCTGTTCTCTGAGCCTACTTTGTTGCTCCCGTGATGAATTTCTTACATGCAGGACCTAAAAGCGGTGGCCATGGTAACATTTCATTTCTGTGCTGAAGAGCCAGTTTCCACATCTCAAATGTGTTGATATTTACTTTGAGGATTAAAGAGCAGGGAGGTCTATAAAATCCCCAGACTTCTAATGCAGGAAAAACATCTGCTGGACAGAGTCCTAAGCAGATTGCTAGCTAAATTCAGCAACTGGGAATTCTTTTGGTTAATTAGGTCTCCCGTATCAGTAGATGTCACTGGAGCTAACTGAGAACACAATGGTATTTCAAGCATTTAGTGGGAAAAGAACATTAATTCAAAAGGTCACGGTAATGGGGGGGGGGAACAAAAACAGAACTCACACTTAGATGGTGTCATCTGTAGAAGTGATCTGCGTTTTGAACAAAGTGATTTGTAAATTTCATAGAACAAAAAATAAAGTGGGTGGTGGAGGAGGCAGAGTAGCAGGCAACTCATCATCAGACTTTCTGCTGTTTCAACTGTGACCGGCCTTTATCAATGTCAGGCTTTTTAAGATCCATAATTCACAAGAGCAGGCAATTTGGTGCCCTCCAGATATTTTGGCCTACAACTCCAATAATCCCTGACCATTGGCTATTCTGTCTGGGTCTTATGGGAGCTGCAGTCCAAAACATTTGGCAGGCAACAGGTTGCCTGTGCCTGTCCAATGCGACACTTTGGAAACAGCCTGCAGTCAATTATCTGAGGCTGGCAACAAAAGGGCTTTCTACTCCTTTCTGTGTCAAGTGCCACAGGGCTTGGACAAGAAAGCCTGTGGGTTATGTGCAGCCTTCAACAAACCTACTTGTCGGCAGGTGAGAGGCGAGAAAATGTTTGACTTGGCAAGCAAAAGCACTGAGGGAGGGAGGGAGGGAGGGAGGGAGGGAGCGCTAAAGCGGTTAAATTAGGTTGCCAGAAAAACCTAGAGTAGACTTTTGGGAGACAGTCTGTTTCCTCTAGTTCTGAATGGCATCTTCAAAGGTCTTTCCCTTTCCCCTCCCTAATCTGTTACAGAATAATTGGTGGGGGGGGGAATATTTTTGGGAGAGGTGTTCATGTGACTCAGCTTCTCCTTAGTATGGTACGGACTGCTGGGGTTTCAAAAGACTGCTCCGCCTCTAATGGCCCGTCCTGCACTCCACCAGCCTCAGTGGACACCAACCACAACTACCAAATGCCTCCTGGTCAACAAGTTCCTGTCACTTCAGTCTCCAGTTGCAGGTAGAATAAGAGGAAGGCCTGCTTTGTAAGTTCATTGACTGACTGGATGGGAGAAGGCTGTGGACAATTTCAAATTCCCCTTTTGCTTTCCTCAGCATCCATACCTCTACAGCCTTCTTCCATTTCTTAGCCCCGCTTGCAACTGGCTTCTTTCTCACACTGTCTTTCCACACTAGAAAGATAACAAAACAAACAGACCGAGTTGTGAAGTAGAGCTGCTGTAAGAAAGGTGCTGGTTTTAACCTATAAAGCCCTACATGGCTTGGGACCGCAATACCTGATGGAACGCCTCTCCTGACATGGGCCTACCTGTACACTGTGCTCAACATCTAAGGTCCTCCTCCAAGGGAAGCTCGGAGGATGGCAACAAGGAAGAGGGCCTTCTCAGTGGTGGCCCCCCGACTGTGGAATGATCTCCCCGTTGAGGCTCGCCTGGTGCCAACATTATTATCTTTTCGGTGCCAGGTCAAGACTTTTCTCTTCTCCCAGGCATTTTAACAACATTTAACAAAGTTAAGTTTGTTTTTAATGGACCCCAGAATTGTTGTTTTTAAATGGATACTGTTGTTTTTATACTGTTGTTTTTATGTTTCTGATGGTTTTTTAAAAAAATTGTATACTTTTTAATGTTTACCATTTTTAACTGTTGTAAACCGCCCAGAGAGCTTCAGCTATGGGGCGGTATATAAATGTAATAAATAAATAGATAAATAAATAAACAAGAAAGGAAGAAAAATCTGGAGTGAATGTCTTTGGAAGAGAGGGAAAGACCGTGTCTCCTCGTTGTTGTTTTTTGAAAACAGATCCTTTCTGTGCTGTGGTGGGACTGGGGGCAATGTTGAATTCTCCAAAAGACCAATAGAGGGGACTCAGGCTTCGGGGGAATCATACCGTACTGCACCATTAGCATTCTTAATTTTGCGGGTTTGCTCAGTTGAAAGGGAAAGGCACTCTGTATGCTTTCAGAGTCTACTAAACCTGGACACAATTTGTAGACCTCTGGTTATGTTCCCATTTGTTATTCCCTGCACCGTCAAGGCAATGGTTAGATGAGTAACAGCAGTCAATTCAACTAGGTTACAAACACCACGTTTCCTGGGTTGGGGGATCATGTTTCCCTAGATTGCCAATCTCATGTATTACTCCAGCAGTGTTTGCTGAGCTTCCTCACTCTAGCCAATTTGTTATGGAAGGAATGCACTAGGCTAATCCCTCTGCAGCTCCAAATTGTTTTCCTAAATTGACTTCCTGCCCGCCAGCCAGACACTGCACCTATTTTGGGCATTGCCAGTTCTCTAGTTGTGGGAGACAGGCATTGCCAACACTTTAGACCTGAGTGTCCGACATCAGGTTATACTTTTTGTTAGATTAATGTATGTAATTACTTTAAAATATAACTGTAAAGTCTACATAAACACAAACACACACACACACACACTTTTACTGGAGACAAAAATGTGGTAAGTCGCTACAATGTATATGCACACACAGAGCCAACCCAAGACGCTTTATTGCCTGAGAGAAGGACAAGATGGCATCCTCGCCTCCAGTCACATACAGAAGACAGACAGGAAGGTAAATTTAACTTCAATGCTAGTGATGGGATGCTGTCTTCCACTGTACCTAAGGGGGGAAAGCTAAATTAGGAGGTGCAAAGTAGGTTGCATGGCACACACAACTCTGCCCTCCAATGTCTTACTGCTGGTCTCAGCCTCCCAATATCTAGCACTGAAGGCAGCCACCTCAGTCTGCCTAGCAGTAGGACTGGTCCTACCCACACCCATGGGTGTGCATATACACACACAGCTGCACATACACACATCCTCTTTGTAGAGTCGAATGGATAGATGGACATGTACAGAGTGTAAGATATTCCAATTAATGGAAGAAGATGAACTAATTTGCATGCAACCCCCCTCCCCAATATGGACTACTGACTTGGACAGAACATCAAAAGAATTATGGTTGGACTTAGTACCTTTATGCCCACTTGCCACGGCCTCAAAGTGATTGCCTGAAGGTGTGGTAGGTTTGCAACCTGATGGGGGATCATGGCGATGTCCCTGACTGTATGAACTGTGACTTCCACTTGGGGCCTATAATCTAGGAGCCACAACTTGCAGGTTGTCATGAAGGAGTCTCAGATACACACTATGTAAAAATGTCTGGTACAAAGATTTCCTTTGGGGATAGAAATGCGCCTACTGTAAGAGTTTCGTGTCTCACCTCGAGTCTTCCAAGTTAAGACTGACTATAGACAAAATAAATAACAGAAGGTGTAATTCCTCAGTGCATTTCAGGGCAAGTAAAATAAAAATACACCAAAAGATCCTCATTTTGGGGGGCAATAGATAGATATAGATATGAGCCTCAATGTTAAATTTAAATGTAAGTAAAAAGAGAGTGAGAAGGATAAAACTACTAATAAGGTCTGATTTTCAGGTCCACACAGGGACTATAAAAAGCTTATTAACTGCCATGACTGCCGTGTGTTTTAAGTTATTTTATCACTCTGCTTTACAGCAGGAGAAATACTCTCTTGGAGCGGCACCGTGCTTTGATTAATTACTTTCATACATAAGCTTTTACAGGGTATTAGTGCTGGAGTGAGTCAGACTGGCTGCCTGTGATTACCAGCCCAGACTCATTTTACATTTATGTTAATAGGAGTGTTAATGAAAGAAATCTTTTACATTTTTAGTGTTTTTCTAACTACCTAAAAGCTTTCTGGTTATATTCTTACTTATTGGGTAGAATTATGGGTGCTGTACACTGCAGTTCTACATGTCTTGTTGAAATTATTGCCGGGGGGGGGGGGGGAAGAGAGAGAGAGAGAGAGAGAGAGAGAGAGAGAGAGAGAGAGAATATGCCCAGTATATCACAGTGAAGCAGGCTCATATTCTGTGAATAGCTGATCAGATACCAACCCTCCACCCTAGGTGAGAAACACAATGCATAGAACAGGAAGACACACACGTCTGTATTCAAATAAAGCAAAGCTTAGAGAATGCTTGAGTTTCTACATCTCTTTAGTTGTGGCAAATATACTCCCATCACCGCCATTTCCCTTTATAATCTGAATATAAATTAGTGTTACTCAAAAGAAGTTAAATGTAAAGATAAGCTTTTTTTCTTTCTTTAGAACAGCACATTTTGGAGATCTGGGTTCAGTCCTAGCTCAGTTGAGGACTAACTGAGATTGGCACAAGATGAGACAATTCATGTGGGTGCTGTTGGAAAGCGGGAGACCCAGGAAACACGTGATGGTACATCAGCACATTGCAAGTTGCCTCATCTGCTGTCCATCTTTCTGTGGGTAGAAAACTTACAATGGCCTGGTTCAGATAACACGCTAAACCATGCTGCTTGACCACAAAATGGTTAAGCAGCATGGTTTAGTGTGTTGTCTGAACCAGGCCAATGTTTTATTGGGAAGGAGAGGAGTGGGAGGAGGAAATATGGGGCTGTGGCTTTGGTTGGCAGGCATGTGTGGGATGAAACTAGACATTATGGCATATACATAATGCATTGAATCCAGACAGGTCTTCTACTGGCAGTAGTCCTACTCAGAATGTCCTGCTGATGGAAAGTGGGGAGATCATTCTCATCAATTTCCCTCTCCCCTGTAGCCTCTGGAGCTATTTCTCCCACTGTTTTGGAGGGTTCCCAATTCTCTGGAAAAGATTTTGTGGGAGGAAAGAGGTGGTGGTGGTGGCTGGAGAAGAGTGCAGGGGGAGGGTGGGATTAGAAAAATCCATCTGCTGGATCAGAAACCTTTCATAGATTCTTCTGCTGGATCAGGAACTTCCTACCAGAGAATCCTGTAGCTCTTCCATGTACAGGAGGCAGATTCTAGATCCATCTCACTGTCTAGTTCTAACTTCTTTAATCTGGGCTTAGTTTCAGTCCTAGAATATGGAACAAAACAATGATCAACACTCCAATGTACAGGAAAGAGAGAGAGAAAGGAAAAAGGCAAGGCATTTTGCACTCTGAATGTTCCGTATAAATGGAGGATGATAAATATACTGAAATAGTGTATCAGCTGGAAAAGATAAGACTGAAAGTGGAAGCACGTAGGAGGGAGATGACCCAATCTCCAATGGTTAAATCCTCATCACTGCTTTAAGTAGATTAGACTGAGGATACAAGATAAATATACATTTGAAGATGCAGCAAAAAGCTCTCTGAGAGCATTTTGAAGTTGGGAATTGGTGTAGCACACCGACTGAACATGTGAGCTATGAATACTGTTTTTTTGGTCAGGGTTACTAAGCCAGTGTTTGTGAAGTGCTTTAAAGACTTAGGAAACATTATGTACATGATAAGAAGAATTCTTCTTTTAAAAACTCAAAACACTAGATAGCTTATGCAACTTCCAATCTTTAGAATGGTAGTTCAAGTAGATGAATGTGCAGCGGCTGTACAGAGCCGGAAGTTTCACTTGGCAGAAAGGTTCACTATAAGTGACTTACATGCTACTAGTACTGCTGCAAAAATAAAAGTATCAACAGAGCATATTTATCAGCAATACACAACTGAAGCAAAAGTTATGGAAGAAACTTAATACTCATCTGTTCAAAGCTATTAAAAACAAAGAAATCAAAGTCATGTCTAACTTGTCTCATTACTTTCCGTAAGACCTATGTTCAGCTAATTTAATCTGGATGCAACCCAGAGTTTTCAAATAAAAATGCACTTAATGACTACCAAAATAATTGGAGTAAAAAGATACTTGTAACTGCTATTACAAAATCATTAATGCAGTATTGGCACAATGTCCAGGAGACACCTTAAACCATGGCTTTAACCATGGTGGTTAAGCTAGAAAGCTGGGCCATGTTCAGAAGACAACTTAAACCACAGCTTTAACCACGGTGTCTTATTCACAGCCATGGTTTAAGGCATCTTCTGAACACAGCCCAGCTTTCTGTCTTAACCACCATGGTTAAAGCCATGGCTTAACATGTCTTCTCAATGGGCCCAATATAACTGGGACAACAAAAAGTGGGATCTGAAACACAACACTGCAGTGTATACCCAACCGCCCAGAGGAGTGCTTCTGTTCAGGTCTCCAGCCAGCGCAGAACAAGAGCCTTGTTGTGCTATTTAGGTTTCTTAAGGGTTAGAGAATTTCAGAAGGGGGTGAAAGGAAAAGGACAACCATTTTCTTTGCCACCA
This sequence comes from Elgaria multicarinata webbii, assembly GCF_023053635.1. Taxonomy (NCBI): domain Eukaryota; kingdom Metazoa; phylum Chordata; class Lepidosauria; order Squamata; family Anguidae; genus Elgaria; species Elgaria multicarinata. Next base: position 23,535,445 of record NC_086172.1, read on the forward strand.
CCATGATGCTTCTCCTTGCTGTTATAGAATATATGATCACTGAGGGCAGTGATCTGAGAGAAATAAATCTTCTCTCAAAGGGACCAAAGGCTCTGGACCTTCTTACAAACTTCATCTTTAGTCACCCAAACTCTCCAATACAAGAATTATTTGTACTAATCATTAGCTAACACTCTTGGCAAATATATCAGCAATCCACCATGTTATAAAGCCATTCTTTAACCAGTTCTTGAAAATAAGCTGTGGATCTTTAGAGATAAAGAAGGTGATCATAACAGATTCAGTATTACTCTGATAGACAAAAAATAGTAATAATCCATGGGTATGCAATAATAATAGATATCACTCCTCCACTCTCGTGAAATATAAAGATGACAAAAGATAAAACAAATTAAAATATCAAAGCATAGTAACGTAGATTAAAAGAGCAGTGAGACAAAAATAAGTGAAACAAAAATAAGTATTCTCTCAGCTACTGGCATCATCCCCTTATCACTGAAATGTAATTATGAAAGAATTCAGATTCTACAATACATTATAACAATGAAGAATCAAAAGCTCTCCAAACCTGCCATCAAATGCCATATTCTTAGGGAACAGATGACAATTAGACTCATCACATTTAACTTGCTAGAGAGATGCATCCCTAGACTGTTATATTTACTTTGCTCAGCGATGGAATCACATCTAAGGTATGGCCTCTTCAGATACAACAGTGTTTCCTGCCTAGAGAACGTCTATTCTTGCATGCATGCATTCTACTTATTTTATCATTTTTGGAGAGAGAAATAAGAAACCACACTGCATTGATTATGGCAGTAAAAATTGTCCATTGAACTAGATAATCAAGAATCCTCTAAAGCAAAGCTTTCCAAACTGTGTGTCGTGACATGTTAGTGCGTCAGCTGCAGCGTGTAGGTGTGTCATGCGAACATTACGAGAAACCTCTGAGTCTATGTGAAATAAGCAATACCAACTTGCATGCATTTTTATGCAGCAAAGGTGCTGATTAGTATGGTGCACTATTATATTCCCCGTCCGTTGTATCCGTGTATGAACACCACGGTTGAGGGATCATACAGGTACTGCACATGTGCAGTATGCATAATCGGGTCGAAACAGCTGATTCCGCGTCACTTCCGGTGACATGGCTGAACCTGAAGTGATGCATTCGAGAAATTCCATGGGTCCAGTTTTTTGATAGAACACCGTCTCAACCGCCGCTCGATCGCAGCTTGACAAAATTGGTTCAATGTGAAAAGTCTTGGAAATGTATGTTATTATCTTGTAAATCATATATTTTTAAAAAATATAAATGAAAGGTTTTCATGAGATATGTTGTGTCCCCATACATTTCATTATTACAATTTATGTATGTGTCCGTATCTCCTATAAGGGGTTAGTTTAACCTCCGGTTTGCTAGTAAAACTGAATTACTGTGTCGCGAAATGATGCATGTCTAAAAAGCGTGTCACCAACATGAAAAGTTTGGAAAGCTCTGCTCTAAAGGCACTGTTGAAAAGCTCACAGGATCTCGATACAAACACATACACAAAGCAAAACTCTGGCCTTCAAGATTAGGTATGACGCATAGGATGGCAGGAAAAGCACTACATAATCAACACAACAAAGGAGTAAAGAAACCCTTCCCTATTTTATAAGTGTGATCATATGGAGTGACATAGGGTCGATAAGAACCCGAGCTCTGCTCTCATAGCAGCATATCAAATAGAGCAGTTTAGAAGTTAGGCACGACAGGTTTTTCTTTACTTTTCAATGTGCCTTGCAACACAATCCTATACGTATCTACTCAGATGTAAATCCCATTAAGTTCAATGAGACTTACTCGCAGGTAAATGTGCAGAAGAACTGATTGTTTCTATCCCCATAATAAATCTAAGATTTTTAAAATTAATATGTCTGCCTTCGATATAATAATTTAAATGCATACTCATGATTACCAACAGCCTGATCTAGGCTGCTGATAAGAGAATTTTGGGGTAAAAACAGAAGGGACAGGACTGCCAGTAGCAGAAAAACATTTACCAGGCACATTCACCTACCCAAGCCATACTGAAGATATGCTGATGTAGTGGAAGAAGATACCAACTTGTCCTTTTTTTTAAGCAACAAAATATTTTGGACTGGTAATGTTTTGGATCCAAGCAAATATGCTCAGCTGGTGAGTTTCAGAGACATCTGATTGGCCAACGGCGGTAGACAGAATGCTGGACTTTATGGGCCTTTGGTCTCATCCATCAAGACTATTTGTTAGTTTTATGTCAAACATAGAAAGTAATTATCAGGGCTAGTCCAAGCTGTTTTTTCTGAGTGAAGCAAAGAACAAACTGGCAGTCCCCTATTCCATGTACCAAAGACAACCAGACTTGTAGTTGAATTTTACTTCACCACTCGCTGTCTATACCATACATGAAAGCAGAAGGATAGATTAGGGGCCGGAGGGCAAATTATGTGATACATGCCTTGCTACCACTCCCTCACCCCCAGGATCTGCTGTCTGAGGTTGACCTCACTCTGCCTAATGGTAGCACTGGCCCTGGTAATTACTGCTGTTTAATTTGTAGTATGATTCTGATATTCCTCAGTCCCAGTTCTCGCCACCCTGATTTAGACAGAATCAGTTATAAGTAGGAGACACAAGATCTCAGCACTGTCAACATCTAAGACACAATCGTTCAGCATTCAATGGAAAGAGAAGGAATACAGCAGCGAAGAAGATCTAAACAGATATTACTCAATGATCAATTTTGTTAGAAATGGCAACCTGACTGGAGTTAATTAAGGTCATTAAAAAACATGGTGGAAGTTCAGTATATCTAGGGTGACCATATGAAAAGGAGGACAGGGCTCCTGTATCTTTAACAGTTGTATTGAAAAGGGAATTTCAGCAGGTGTCATTTGTATATATGGAGAACCTGGTGAAATTTCCTCTTCATCACCACAGTTAAAGCTGCAGGTGCCCTGCCCTCTTTCAGATCTGGTCACTCTAGTATAGCTTCTGCAGCTTTAACTGTGGTGATGAAGAGGGAATTTCACCAGGTTCTCCATATATACAAATGGCACCTGCTGAAATTCCCTTTTCAATACAACTGTTAAAGATACAGGAGCCCTGTCCTCCTTTTCATATGATCACTCTAAGTATATCAAATCCACACCTTTTCGAATCCATTTAAAAAAGAAACTGGTAGCTTCAATATCGATAGATAATAGTTACTATTTACCAAGAAAATAGAGAAAATAGAAAACAGTTAAGCAATTCAAAATATGACCAGAAGCCTTATTTATGAAATGAGATGTAGCCTCATTAAAAAAAATAAAACACTCACATCATCAATATCGGCTGATGCTATTGCTTATAACCAGTATATAAAAATGCACTTTCCCAGCTTTTAATTGTGAAGAACAAGTCCAAAATGACTGAGCTCCTAGAGAGTCCAACGGGAGTTAAACTATCTTTTTCAACAACTCTGATTAAACAAAAAGAAACTACTACTTTGATGCTCAAATTAGCATCTTTTCTCCAACAAGCAGAATTAATTAGTAGAGTGACAAAAGAATTAGTCCAGATAGGATCAAAGCAGAAACTATATTTATTTGGAATTTAAATGAAAAACACAAAGCATTAACTCTCTGCATCCCAATCTATCTTTTTTGTTTTAGCATGCAGAATATGCCACATGCAGAATAATCAGGTTGTTCCTAGCGGTCTTCTGGAACGAAAGGAAGGAAGGAAATTGCAGTTGCAGTGGGTGATATTGTAGCAAACTTATCAATTCAGTGAGGAATCCTAGAGTCAGGGTGGGTAGTTGGGATTTTCTTTTCTTTTTTTGTCGTCTTGATTAAGTTCTTTCAAAACCATCAAAATAATTAAGCAGCAGAGATCTCATGGAGATTATTTAATTTGAATGATCACAGAGATCATGATTTTAATTAGATCTTATGCCCAATTTTAGCAACCCCCACTCTCATCTTATAGTTACAATAGTACATTAGTTATAATTGCCCAGTTGCGTGAAACGGCTGTCACAGTTTCTAACCCTACGGCTCAAAATAGAATTGTTTGCACACATTTACCATTTGTATGTTCAAATGTGATTTTATGCATCATCCACCACACACTGGCTTCCTTACTAGATATGAACCTTGTGTTGAGCCATGCATAGGGCTCAATGCATGAAAATGCTTTCAATTGTAGACTTACAGAGCAATGTACATATCCAAGTTCTAAAGGTGGCATCAAACCCTGCTTTGTTACCTTCAAGGTGGGCATATGGGAGATCTACCTGATTGTGGGAAGTCACTTTGATTAAGGAAGGACATACAGATGGGCACATTAGTACAAAGTAATATATTCATATGGGCTTGATATCCCACAAGCAAGTGGTACTGAGAGCTAGGAAGGAATTTTTAAAAAAGCTTCTTTATACTCCTTCATCAGGTTCTGTTAATTCTGTTAATGTCACTCAGGAAAACAGCTGGTACTAGAAATTCTAAGGATTCATTAAATGAACAAAGTACTCATAAACATGTTAAGAACCAGAAAAATCACCCAACTGGAGCAGATATAGCCCACTAGTACAACCTTTTCGTTGGGAGCAAGGTCACCTGGGCTCTTCTGCCGTGATCGATCGAGGGGGTGGTCTGGGCAGATGGCAATTGGTCGCCAGAAGCCAGGAAATGGAGGGGGGCCTCCAGTACCCGGACCTCCACCAGAAACCCCACAGTCCCTCCTTTGAGTGGGGATTACCCAGCGCAACCCCACAGGAGTGAAACCACAGTGTTTAGAGGGAATGTGGTGCCATCAAGGCAACCTCGTGGAAAGCATTACTGGGGCAGGACCTTTGTGTGACACCCCGTTTTCTCTGGAGACACTCTTCAGTATAATACGCTACAGGACACATCACGGGGTAAGTTGCAAGGTCTCTTTGCTGAAGGAAGCACAGGTAAAAAAAATTGAACATCATGGTGTGCTTTCCCTTTGTTCTCTCATATTTTGGGGTTCGCTTCTAATTAAGACAAAGCAGGGAGGTGGAGAGAAGAGAAGAAAGGGAAGACGAAAGTGGAAGAGAGCAATGCTTTTGGCTTCAGGTAGTAAGTTTGAAACTTCTGCATTTGACAGACTATAAATCAATTTCTGATTTCTATGATCAAGTTGTAAATTCCTCTCTCATCTCACACTATTGCCCCGCTCGTGCTCTTCGCTTCTCTAATGCTATGTTTCTCGCTTGCCCAAGGGTCTCTACTTCCCTTGCTCGGCTAAGTCCATTTTCTTCTGCTGCCCCTTACGCCTGGAACGCTCTTCCAGAACATTTGTGAACTACAAATTCAATCACAGTTTTTAAAGCTCAGCTAAAAACTTTTCTTTTTTCTAAAGCTTTTAAAACTTGATTTTGTTCTGACTTTTATACTGTTAGTTTTACTCTACCCTGTGCCTGTTTGGTGCATTCTCTTCCCTGCGCTTTTTATATTGTATTTCGTAATTGTGTTTTAACCTGTTGGGTGTTTTACTGTGGTTTTAATTTTTGTGAACCGCCCAGAGAGCTTCGGCTATTGGGCGGTATAAAAATGTAATAAATAAATAAATAAAATAAATTATTAGAATGTAAGCCTATGCGGCAGGGTCTTGCTATTTTATTGTTTTACTCTGTACAGCACCATGTACACTGATGGTGATATATAAATAAATAAATAATAATAATAATAATAATAATAATAATAATAATAATAGTACTGTAAGGTTTTATATTTACTGACTTGCTCACAGGTAGAACACATACATGTATTTCTTGGAATGAATTCTCCTTCCCCACCACCAAAAGCAAGTGGAAATTTGAATTGCACATTGATGTTCTAATTTAGTTCTAGTTGCACCACACGAAGTTCCATTGGCTTGTCCACTAGACTGTGTAAGTACTAGTTTTCCATATTTTCCTGGTGTTGTCTAATTTCTTTCTTTCTTACAGTTGATCATGTTGAAATAATTTATGCTGAAATAGATGCTAATAGTCCTTTTTGGATACTGGCCTGCATTGGCCATTAGTCAGGAAGAACTAAGAATTAAACCCACAGCTCAGGTTTGCTTTGGAGAAATGGTAAAGAGTATGCATGAGACACTTGTGCTCTGTGTAGCTACACTTCTGAGTCTTGTATAAAGAGTGACCTTGCATTACTACCTTATGGTTTGCTCTATTTCCTCCTTTGTTGAAATAAAGAGAAGCTTCCTTGGAGAGAAACTCTCAGCTATAGATTCATTCTGTGATCATGATGATACAATTGCTCTTTTGCCTGGAAGTTAAATTTGCTTTGATTTCTTGTCAAAGCCCTCAACCTGCGGATGGTACATAATGGTAGTAAATTTCTTGTGGGGGGAGTGGGGGGGGGAATGGGGTGGGGAGCACAAAAATATGAGAAAGAAAGAGAAAGGGACGTGGAGTGCCGGGTGAGAGGTTGAAACTACTTAAAGAGTGGCACGAGAAAAAATAGAAAGCACAGGGAGGAAGAAATGGGCTAGATGATGTTGTTGTTGTTGTTGTTATTATTATTATTAATTCAATTTATACCCCGCCTATATACAGAATACCCTAGGAGGCATATGAAGTCAAAACAATTTAAACAAGATAAAAACAATCAAGAAAATACTATAGGTAGCACAAACATATTAAAATTTAAAAAGATAAAAAACCAACAAGAAAACCATACATCAACAAAACAATATATAAGGGTTTGCAGTAAGATTCTAAAAAGGGAAGGTCTGCTGGAATAATAGAGTCTGCAATGCTTAAAGACATTAGAAGAAGCCAGCAGGCGCATTTCAACCAGCAGGTCATTGCATAGCTGAGGGGCGGTAAAGGAAAAGGTCATCCGGGGTGTGATTGCCAATCTCACGTCGGCTAGGACTGATGGGAGTTGTAGTCCAATAACATTCTGTAAACCGCCCAGAGAGCTCTGGCTATGGGAGTAAGTGTAATAAATAAATAAATAAATATAAATTCTCAGCCCTGTTCTAAAGGAGCAGCAGAAGTAGAAACACAAATGGGGTGTGCTTCCAATGTGACATCTGAGAAGGATTTTTGGGTGCCGGTATATTGCAAACTCCGTCCACCTCTTACGAAGGCCCAAGCTCCTCTCTTGAGTGATGCAAGAACCAACTCTGGGGAAAAGGCCCCACATCAAAATTCCCAGTGGAGCTCTGTAGTTTATACATAAATAATTCCAACCTTGCTCAAGTCCAGACTGTTTGAGCATTTTTATATGCAGTAGTCAAAAATTAAAAATATTTTTTTAAAAAACAAAATAACAAACACATTTTTCGAATGCAAATGACATGTCTCAATATCAAAAATGTCTAATCTTTAAAGTGTCAAAAGCAGGCTGCATGATAAATAATATCTTCCCTCACTGGCTATAACCATAGCACTATCATCCATTTCTAATTAGACATAGTAGAATGTGGTTAACATCATTCCTGTGAGATTTATTATGAGTTTGTAGAATTTTTTTTTCCTGTTGAATTCTGCTAATGCTAAGGACCACTGGAGTCCAATCACTTGAAGCACTGGCAAGAGAAATGGGTCTGCCTGTCAAAAGGGTGGCTATCAATTATAAACTGTAAATGTATTTTTCTCTTACATTTTGTTTTCTTGGTAGCGGAGTTTTTAAGTGATGCACGTGGGATTTGAGAGACCGATTTTGTATTAAGCAAGGGAAAGAAAACGAACTACCCCTACCAAGAAGGGGTGAGGGTGGGGTGAGACAGATGCTATAATGTTTTTTAAAGCTATGTCCAGAATAATGGTTCTGGGAATATTATTCCCTTCGAGAGCTTTATATATGCATCTAAATTATTTTAAAAACTCATTGAATGGGACATCTTAACAAACCTGGGTCAGGCTTGTTCTTCTTAGGTGGCTTAGCAAAAATTTTCAAGGAAGCTGCTAAATAGGACCAGGAAATAATGAAACAGTTGAAAAATACAGAACATAAAAGTTAGCAGAAGGATGCAATTATATTGCTCAGTAGAAGAATCTAATTTGGGTGGGTGGGGGGACTCAGGAGCAAAGGTAGTTGTTTTTTTCTTTGATACAAGCACATAACTCTCATTAGTGTTAATAAGACTTACGTGCACGTATCGAGAGGAGCATGCTTTTGCAGAGATTAACACTACCTTGTTATGGGGACTAAAGGAGACTCTGTCACTCAAAGGTTCTGTCTCTGCTGGTTAATTAAGCAGGAGCCTCTGTTGTCAATCTTGAGAGGATATGCTGCTGCTTCTACCTCCAGCCAGGTTGACACAAAGCCAGTTGTCAAATGTCAAGAACCACAAAATGGATGATAGCAACATTAAAATAAAAGTATTGGAGGCCAGCTGCAACCTCCCCGTGCCCCAGGCTGGACCGAGAGGGGCTTGACACAGTTACTAGAAATCAGATTGATTTTTTGCAGATAAGTTTGGGCTTTGGAAAGTGTGGGTAAAGCGAACTTCTAAAGAAAGGATTTATTAAATATCAGCATTGCATATTCATTTATCTTGTCTTAGGGACAGGTTGAGATGTGTGAATAAGAAGAACCCAGTAAGATAAATAAGATTCGCTCCCTCCGGAATGTCTCGTACAATTAACAATGCCAAGAGAAAGCCTAATCAATAAAAGCAAAAGTCCAGGACGTTATTGCAATTAGCAAGATGTCTTTCTGCTCCGAAGTGCTCAAAACATGGAAGAATTTGTTCAACTGCTACATACATAATAGATTTACCCAAAATGTCAAAAAAATCAGGTAAATAAATACCTGATTTTATTCTAGCAACACACGGTTATATGTATAAAAATGGCTTCTCAAAACAACAAAGAGTTGTAGGGTTAAATAACTGTTTTACATAAGGGCCTGGTGTTTGATACTGTGTTTTTAACGTGTTCCATGAATGAATAAAAATAGCAAGCATGTAATAATCTGGAAATACAATGGAAAATGATCACATTGAGGGGCATTTAGTGAATTGCAAGACAGCTACCTAAAGATCTACAGGATTGTTTTTATTTATTTATTTATTTATTTAGCTTTTAAGGTCACAGAAGCAGAGAGAGACCTTGGGAGCTAATGTACTGTATTGTTTTGCACTAATAGTTGCATAGTCATAAGGTATTTAAAACAATTCACACATTTTAATTCTCCCCCTCCCCTCAATACCAAGACATTAGTGGGTGCCATGGATGGCCAACCTATGGAAACAGATATCACTAGTGACACAAAAAGTATGTGTTCATAGCACAATTAAAAGGGACAAGAGGGTCCGTGGGCCTGGCTCTCAGGCAGAGTCACAACTGTGCTTTAGCCTGGTCCAAACCTCCGTAGACTAGAGGCAAACCATTTCAAAGCAGAAATGGTTTGCATATTTACTGTAGTGTGCACTATTTCATATTTACCTGAATTGTTGTAAACTTCCCAGAGCACTTTGGCTATTGAAATAAATAAATAAATAAATAAGGAAATGAAATAAAATAAAACAACAATAATAATAATTTCCAGACAACATAAAGCTTTTGGGCAGTACCCAACAGCGTCATTCTGCAAACTCAAATTGTGCTAGTGGAGCTCTGCTGAAGCTTTCCATTGCAGAAGCAGTTGCCCATTACTGGTTGCACAATGAGTTGCACAAGAGTTATACATAATGGGTTATACAACAGCTTGCACAAGCATAATGCACAACAACTTGTGAAACCATGCTTGTGCAAACACAACTTTAGTTGGATTCTTCTCAGAACCTATTATTATTATTATTATTATTATTATTATTATTATTATTATTATTGTATTTATTTGTATCCTGCCTTTTGCCCATTAGCACAACATCATTTATGTTAATAGAACGACACAATTGGATACTGCCCTTTATTTCCTTACACATCTTTGTAACAATATGAATTTCTCTCTCTCTCTCGTACCATATCTTCTTCTTCTTGTTATTTATTCGTTTAGTCACTTCCGACTCTTCGTGACTTCATGGACCAGCTCACGCCAGAGCTTTCTGTCAGCCGTTGCCACCCCCAGCTTCCCCAAGGTCGAGTCTGTCACCTCCAGAATATCATCCATCCATCTTGCCCTTGGTCGGCCCCTCTTCCTTTTGCCTTCCACTTTCCCTAGCATCAGCCTCTTCTCCAGGGTATCCTGTCTTCATTATCGTTACCTTGTCGTGGTGCTGGAGCTTGAGCACCTCAAGGGTGCCATGAGCTAAACCATGAAGGGACACCCAAGACGGGAAGGTCATGGTAGAGAGGTCAGACTAAATAAGATCCCTGGGGAAGGTAATGGCAACCCACCCCAGTATTCTTGCCGTGAAAACTAAATGGATCAGTACAACCATATCTTCTTATATACTGATTATCCAAAGTTTGTGCTCATTCTGCTGCCCTACAGTAATAACCAAATGTCGATCAGGCCAACAAACTACACTAAGCACTTGTGCAATTATATCTAGCGAAGAAAAGGACAAAACACCCCTAAGGCCTGGTTCAGAATAATCTCTCCTAGCTTGTCCCTTTACCTTTACATATATCATTTCTGGAACCACCGCTTCTGATGACATCAGAACTAGAAGACTGTGTCTTAATCTTCTGGTCTGTACAGGGGCCCTTAAACCACATTTCCCTATTTGGATATCATGAGAAACAGTGGTTTAAGAAACAAGGAAAGCTTCACTGAAACTGGATACATGAGGTTAGGAGAGAAAGGAACAGGAAGGATCACAGGGGCATCACTCCCAGTCCAATAAAATGGGGCCTGTTTGGCCTGAATGAGGCCTGATAGGGTGAGAAAAAAACCTGTATAACAGAGCACAGCCAAGTACTTAGACTCCCTGGGACAGGACGTGACAGACAAACCCAGGCAGTTATTTTAAACAATTACACAGCATGCTACTGTAACTGACAGAAAAATCAATGATGGAGATGAATGAAAATGTGTTGATAAATGCCTCACATCTGTATCCAATTTGTAAATAATTTAGCCCCTGAACAGAGCCCTTCTCTCTACTCTCAGTCTATATATTAACCACGAATGTTCCGAATCTTTTCATTATTAGCATTTGTACATTCAAATCCATGGTGGGAGGACAATGTTCTACAATGAACTCTAAGAAGCCTTCCCTTCTCCATCCATCCTTCCATGAGCCCAACTTTTGCTATACAAGCAAAGCTGTTTGGATAATGGTATAATGATACAAAATGGTTGAGACCAGGCAGGCAGGCAGGCAGGCAACCAACCAACAACATCATATAGGGTCGCTAGGAAATTGTGTCAGCATAATTCAGGTCAAGATCTGCAATTGCATCAAATCAGAATATTGTTCTGAAATTGCAGGCAGTCTTACTGAAATCTGCAACGCTTTTGTCAAATCTGCTAAACGGTCTTCTGTGAAGCGTTAGAGCAGTCAACGCCATGCAACCAACGTTCCCTGTTCTTAAAATATTTTAACCCATTTATGTCAAACCATCTCGTGTATGTCACATCCAATCCCACATCATCTTTCGGTGCCAAACATCTACTGAGAACTTTGAAAATTTGCTCCCTCCTGTTTCATTACAGATCAGAAGAACAGAAGCTTTAATACAACAAAACCATGATGCAATGCAAATGAAATACGCATGAGCAAAAACGTCTCAGGTCTTGAATTAAAAATGAGTTGAGAGAGCACTGAAGGTTGAAAGCAAACACAGAAATAGGTCATGAAAAGTTTGGCAGCAGTCTGTTACTCAGGGCCATGAAAATGTAATTGGCAACAGAATTTCTCATGTGGGTTTGCACATCCTTAGAATATGCCTAAGAGGAACTGACAAGTAACGGCTACTTGACGGTGCGATCCTAGACCCATTTACCGGGGAATAAACCCCGTTGAACTCAATGGGATTTACCTCTAAGTAGACATGTCTAGGATTGGCTGCAGTGCTCTCTATGCTGCAGTACAGAAAGAAAAAGGTCTTGATCCAGCAAAGACTTCAGTCTCCTTCATCTACTTGTGCTCAACGGTCCACTGTCTATTGTTCGACATCAGTTCAAAATGCTTCCTTTGCTAGCACCTCTTATTAATCTGACTACCCACAATCTTGTTTTATCACTCCCCCAATGTAGACTAATATCGTATGGACTTCATATGACTAATATTTGTTCATCTCTTGACCCCTTCTGTTTCAGTTTTCTTGGTGAAAGCATACTATCGATTTATATAGGACAGCTTAACATTTTCAGCATTATTTTTCAAGCTATGAATCTCAGTCACATTCTCCTCCCCGCTAATAAAGATGGAAATGAAACCGCTTTTTCATTCTTTTCCTTCAGTCACACAATTTCCTGTCACCTTAATACTCCAGTTCTACAATTGTACTGGCGGGAATTGTGAATATACTGGCGTGTGATATTTAGAAGTAAAGAACAACAGGATATAGGAGCATAAAGTGGAAGTGATGATAAAATCCAAGGGCCTATAATGCAGCAGATGGAAGCTTTATGTCCTGAGAAACAGGAAGCAACCAAGGTCAGCCATAATACCTGAGGTCTACTAAATGTGTCTGTTATATCAAGAATTTTCCTTCACTAGTTGTCCATCAAATTATGCAAAGCAAGAACAGTACTATAATGGTTGACACTTTATTGTCATTCAGTGATTCCTAAAGCAGAGTCAATTTTCGGACAAGACTGGAATGTTTACCAAGTCATATCTAAACCTGGGAAGACTATTTTCTAAACACTGTAGCTTGACCTAGTATCAGTAAACTCTGCACAATATTATTGTAGAGAGTTACTATGAAGAGATAATGATAGAGGACAAAACTAGCTAACCCTTGTCATGAATCTATTGCACACATATCTTATCACAGGCAAATTAATTTGCACTTAGATGCCCCATCACATATGAATCAAATATGTGTACCTTACATTTTATACTATAAAAAATAAGTGTTTGTTAATCACTTAGTTCAGTGTTTTTTACTGCTAGGCCCATGTGCCACTGGTGGTTAACACACACACACACACACACTTTTTTTGCAAAAGCTGCTCACACTCTGCAGGGGGTCTCTGGCCTTGCCTTGTTGTTTGCTGTAGTAGAGGGCCAGCTGCTGTGATTTGGGCTACTGAAGCTCTAAGGTGAAGTTTGGTCTCACTGCCAGTTCCTTCCGGCAGAAGTGGAGACATTAAGATGGTTTGCCCTGGAGTCTAATGGAATCCAAGGATTCCTGAATGCTCTGCAGGATTTTTCATCAGCCAGAGCCAGCTATTCTGTCAAGACTCTTGTCCCACAGTGCGACAGACCATCAATACGAACACTCCTAAGCACCCTCTTCAGAATCATGGAGCTCAGAAGGCACCCTGGTTTACTGGGGAGCTTTGGACAATGAAACAGGTCAGAAGACAGCTGGATCATAAGTGCTACAAGACACGTCGTGAAAGTGATCAAACATGTGTAAGAGCATATAATCACGCCTACTGAGTGGCAGTGAAGGTGGCAAAGAAGGCTTGCTTTGCTGCTCCCACTGCATCCTCAAGTAGGCAACCAGCTGAACTTTTCCGAGTGGTTGGGGAGTTGCTTTCATCTACCCCAGTGAACACAATATTAGAGTCCTTGAAGGCCTGCTGTGACGAGTTTGCTAGACACTTTGAGGATAAAATTGCTCACCCGACTTGAATGTCGTAAGTGATGCAGAGTTGGTCAGGGTCTTATTCTATTTTGTGGAATCAATTCCGATTTTTGGATCCTAAGGAAGTGAACAAGATCTGTGCATCTGTGAGACCCACCATATGTTCTTTTGAGCCCTGCTCTTCTAAAATTCTTCAAGCTAGCTGCAGGGGATTGACTGAACAGGGGAACAGCGAATGCATCATTGTATGGTGGTGCGGTTCCTTCTGCCTTGAAGGAAGCAGTGGTGCGACCACGCCTGAAAAAAACTGGACCCAATTATTGTCTAATCACAAATATCCCCTTCCTGGGTAAGGTGCTCGAGAGAGTGGTGGCGTCTAAACTGCAGGCACTCTTGGGTGAAAGTGGTGTCTGGATCCATTCCTGTCTGGATTTAGGCCCAGTTTGAAGATGGAATAGGTCTTGGTCTCCCTGATCAATGACCTTCTTTGGGAAAAAAACAGGGGGAGTGTGACCCTGATATGTCTTCATCTCTCAGTGGCTTTTGATACCATTGGTCACAGTATCCTCCTGGACCGCCTCCATGAGTTGGAGACATAGCTTGGCTCTTACTTGCATGGGCGATTCCAGAGAATAACGTTGGAAGACTGTGCCTTGGCCCCTAACTGTGGGATGCCAGAAGGCACCATCTTGTCTCCAATGTTATTTAATATCTATATGAAGCTGTTGGGAGTGGTCATTAGGAGATTTGGGGCAACATGCCACCAATATACTGATGACACCCAGCTCTCTTCCTCTGTAACATCTGACCTGGCCATGCATGTTCTGAACTGGGGCCTGTATACAGTTATGGCTTGGATAAGGGCTAATAATATGAAGCTGAATCCTGATAAGCTGGAGTCCCTATGGATGTGCAATTCCCATAGCTAGAAATGGTACTGTTTGCCTGTTGGAGTTGCACTCTCTCTTAAAGGAGAAGGTACATAGTTTGGAGGTGCTCCTGGATCCTTCTTTGTCACTAGAGGCCCAGGAGACTTCTGGAGTACCCAGAGTACCAGCATCGGTTGGTGTGCCAACTACACCCCTTCCTAGATAGTGGCAGCCTAGCCATGGTAATCCATGCACTGGTAACTTCACAATTAGACCACTGAACTGTGCTCTATGTAGGGCTGCTCTTGTGCCTGGTTTGGAAGCTGAAATTAGTGCAGAAAGCAACAGATCACTAACAATGTTTACAGGACTTGATTAGTATTTATAGCTGCATAATTTGGTAGGACAAAGCGCCCCCCCCCCCACTGGCTACTGGTATTTTCCATTCAAACATCATGTGAAAGGGCTACACAAGAGAGAGGCACTAGATTGCTTTTGTCAACAGAACAAGGAATCGATTGAGATATGTAATGTTTAGCTGTAGCAATAAATATATTAACCACCACCCACCCACACTAGATTTGAAAGAAAATATTTTCTTCAATTCGCTTCGGAATGTGCAAACTGTTTTCAAAGGATCTGTTTCAAAACATCCGAAAGACCAGTAAGGTGAACATGTACTGTTGAGAAGGAGCTGCAGCCAAAAAAAGCTGACCTCAAGTGCAGCACAACAATAAATACTGCGGAATGTTTCACACAAAGCTCGTACTGAACATGTTTTGAACTTCTTATTGGTGGAATGTCTCCCTTTCTCTAGAAGTTACAAAGAACTTTGTAACTTCTCTAGAAGTTACAAAGCCCAGCTGTATAGAACAGGAGATAGTAACCTGCTGTTTCTGGGCCAAATCTGTTTTCCTGGAAGCTACACGCAGAAGAACAGCTGTGTTAGTCTGGTGCAGCAAAAACCACAGAGCCTTGTGTGGTACCTTAAAGGCTAAGAATTTTTTTTAGGTCTTATTCCATAATAAATGTGTTAATCTAGGTGCCATAAGACTCTGTTCTTCTTCCTCTTCATGGAAGCTGTGGTTCTGGGCTATCTGAAGGTTAAACTAAGACTCAGAGAGGTGACATTTAGATGGGATCATTTCCTCTACTCTAGAAGGCAGCATTTGCTGACATGCTGCCCTTTAAATGAGTTAATTTACCATTCCCAGCCCCCATGGCCCGTGGGACCTTTGCAATTCAGCTTCTTCCCATACAATGGACATAGTGCTACAACCCCTAGGCCCAACAGCTGGAGTCCACAACACGGTTCTTTCTGCTATCTGTGTTGCCACTCCTGGAAATTTAGATTTTAGCTGGGGAAGTGTACTTTAAAAATTCATATGTAAGCAAAAACATCACAAACACTCACAGCACTATTCTGAGAGGAAAAGAAGGGCAATGCTGAGAGAATAGCACTGCAAAATGGCTCGGCAGGTGTGGTTACACATTTATTTGTTTATTATATTTTTATACCACCCAACAGCCGAAGCTCTCTGGGCGGTTCACATCTGCCCACGTTAAAGCACGCTGTCATTACCATGAAGCCTCTTCTTCTCTTTTGAGACTTCTTAAAAGCCCTTTAAAGCAGCTTTCGGTTTCCATTTGGGGAAAGGAGCATTATAAATTGATTGTTACAAATATCTGCAGAAAGCTGTGCCTTGCCGCCAAGAAGTTGCTGCTAAAATCCTGATCAAATACCTTAGGAATATGTGATACACCTATGTTTTAATGTGTGTTAAAATGGTTTCTGCCTGTATTCATCTTTCTTTCTCCTAATTGAGCCTCAGAAGCACTTCAAGAGCAGAATGTGCAAAAATAAGTAGCAGTGTAGCTGGGCACCTTTGCTCCTTAATGGAAATGACTTCTAACCTGGCTCCAAACATTCAAAGAACATTCTTTTTGCTACAAGTAGTTACAAGTGATTTAGTAAATAGCACCTTTCCCTCTGAGTGCTCTCTGGCATTTACGTCTGATGCTCTGAGCTGCAACTATGTCAGAGTGCACAAGCTAAACAGGGTCAGGCCTTGGAGGGAATTTCTCAAAATAATAAGCGGACAGGTTCAGAAAGTAGCCCTGATACACTGGCAGAAACCTATGCAACCTTATTTAAGAAACACTAAATATGCAATTAAGGTAAATGAAGAATAGCTGCTTGTCAGGAGGCACGCACCAATCTAGTTGAGGGCAAAGAATATATATTACAATCACATGGAAAGTAATTGCTGAATAGCCAGGGCAGTCGTTCTGTTAACAGGTCATCCTGCAGTACTCAGAGGCCAGATCAGAAGCCAGCCCTGGGATAATAACAGCAAGAGAAGTGAGGTGGTAGTGCAGCATCTTTTGCTAAAGAGAAATTTAGCAAAAGTTGCAGAATCTGGTGTTTCACATTGATGTAGATCAAAGGTATAGGGCAGATTACTGATGAAAGAAAAGGTGAGAACTGGCATAGTAGCAGAATTACACCAGAAAGCCAAATCCATTGCTGCCCCTTGCCTTGCTATGTGTCAAAATGTGGTCAGTGAAAGGCAGAGATCCATTCACGGAGAGCAAACCCAAGAGATACACAGGCCCACGCACCCTTGGTAATGAGGGCATCAGTTATATCCCCATGTTTTTGTGATGTTCATTCTAGGCTGCTGGGAGGAAGAGGAGGGATTGTTGTGCATTGTGGTAGACTGTATTCGTGTTGTTTTTAGATTATGTCTTTAAGGTGTTTATTTGTATTATTGTGTTGTTTAAGGTTTATATTGATTTTTGGTTTTCTCCCTCTTATATTAATGTGTGTGTGTGTAAGTCACTTCGAGACTTTTTTCGTGGTGGGAAGTGCCTAGACTAAGTAATATGCTGGATTTAGGCCAATAAACTGAAACTGAATGCTGGCAAGATGAAAGTCCTGTGGGTGAGTGGTTCTAGAATCCAGGAGATAGGTTCACTGCCTGTTCTGGATGGGGTTGCTCTCCCTTTGAAAGATCAGCGTCGTAGTTTGGGGGTACTCTTAGATCCATCTCTGTCGCTGGAGGCTCAAGTGGCCGCAGTGGCTTGGAGTGCCTTTTACCAGCTTCGCCTGGTTCGCCAGCTACAGCCTCTCCTCAACAGGGATGGCTTGGCCACGGTGGTACAGGCATTGGTAACCTCAAGATTGGATTACTGCAATGCGCTCTTTATGGGGCTGCCCTTAAAGATGCTCCGGAAGCTGAACTTAGTGCAGAATGCCGCAGCTCGGCTGTTGTCCGGAGCTCCCCTTTCCAGCATGTAACTCCTTTGCTGAGGGAACTGCACTGGCTGCCTATTTGCTACCAGGCCAGGTTTAAGGTCCTTGTACTAGTGGACAAAGCCCTAAACAACTTGGGACCAGGATACCTGAAAGAGCGCCTTCTCCCCTATCACCCTGCCCAGGTACTGAGGTTATCCAAGGACATGCTCCTGGTGGTCCCACATAGACCAATCCTCTGATTGAAGTCCACCTGGGGAAGAGCCTTCAGCATGGTAGCCCCCCCTCCTATGGAATTCCCTGTCTCTGGAGGTCAGGCAGGCGCCAACTTTGTATTCCTTTCGGCACCTCCTGAAAACGTCTTCTGGGAAGTCTTCCCTTGATGCCCAGTCACGGTTCACTTTGCCTTTTGCTTCTTCTAAAAATCTTTTTTGTTGTTGTTAACATCATTTTTATTTTTTCAACAACATCTAAACAAGCATCACACATAATACATACACACACATAGTACCTACCCACAAAACTACATATAACAACTATAGTTACTAAAAAACATTTAAGGGTGAGGTTAGGATATATGTTTCTTCTGTCCCCTTCATGCCAGAAGTGCCCCTTAATTTCTTAGTTACCCTTCCACCTAATTTACAACACTGAATTCACAGAATTATGCTTATTTTAAATTTCTTTTTGGAGCCTCATGTGGCGCAGAGTGCTAAGCGGCAGTTACTGCAGCCGGAACTCTCCCCATGGCCTGAGTTCGATCCCAGCAGAAGCTGGTTCTCAGGCAGCCGGCTCAGGTCAACTCAGCCTTCCATCCTTCCGAGGTTGGTAAAATGAGTACCCCGCTAGCTGGGGGAAAGGTAACTGTGACTGGGGAAGGCAAGGGCAAACCACCCCGCTACAAAGTCTGCCAAGAAAACGTCAGCAAAAGCAAGCATCCCTCTAGGAGTCAGCAACGAGAGGTTCCTTTCCTTCCTTTCCTTAATGTCTTTTTATTCTGTTTTTATTTTATCTTGTACACTGCTCTGAAATTTTGAATGGGGAGTAGTATATAAATATAGTAAATAAATAAATAATTATGATGATAATAATAATGTTTCCGTGGACAAAGGCAACTGGCACATTCTCAGGTCCTCCCCATGACCGACTTCACCTCTTCCCACATGGCAAGGTGGAACTTGCAAGCTTTTGCTTCAACTTTTAGTTAACCACAGTTTGTCATGTTGTCTGTAGTCACAAACTGTGGTTAACATTACTAAGGTTACTTTTAAATAAGCCAACTTTAAACAGTGGTTTCTGAAACTGGCTTGTTTAAGCTAACTATTGTTAGTTCCCTGTTCACACAACACGGTTAACAAAAAGTGAAACAAAACCTTTTGAACTCTTCTTCCCAGCTGCACAGGAGAAAAAAGGCGGCGCACAAATGGTTTTGGCTCACTGCAGCTCATTTCTCCTCATTCACAGTGCATAAAAACATGGTGCCCCTAAATGCAGCCGAAGACAGTTTCATCTTAAAACATACACACACACACCCCGCAAGCACAGTATTTGTAATTTTTAATCAGTAATTTGTAAACTTAAAGTTATTTTTTCCAATGAAATTGCCAAATACAGCTCATGTTAAGAGAGAAAATTACAGAATTTCATCCATTCTCCCCATCCTCCTAAGCTGTTAGCTTCTGTTTGGAGAAATGTTCTAGGGAATAACTTGTTGACTTTCAAGGACTCTCATCCTAGACATCTGAGGGTCCATTTGCAATTGCACAATCCTTATTCTCTCTCTACTAAATCAGACTATTTTATTGCCAACATCATAACTCTTTGATTATCAGTCATATGTCATTGAGTTTAATTGTCACTCTCAAAAGCCACATATTGACACCATACAGAACTAGTATTTTTGTGCAGCGTTCACTTAATGTATAAACCTGACCAGCTTTGATATTCAGATGTTGGCAGATTGAGAAAACATTGCTAAATTAGTTTAATGTTCACTGATAGCCGCTGAGCTTCTTATGGAGCCAGAGAAGACATGAAAGGAGAAACAGGAGACCTCTTTTCCCTTATCATAGAATCATAGAATAGTAGAGTTGGAAGGGGCCTATAAGGCCATTGAGTCCAACCCCCCCGTTTCCCAAAACCTCTGCGCTGCACTTTCTCTTGAAAGCTTAATAGTACACGGTTGGAGTGGGAGTGGGCAACTGGGAATAGGATGTAGCCAGTGGGAACTGAAGGCCAAAGTGATCTGTCTTCTTTTTACAGGGTATCATGACCGCCGGTAGAAGTTCTCTAGGAACTTTTCTACACAAGTCATTTGTTGCGCTGTAATTATTTCCTACTCACAGTTGTTTACGGGTCCTTTAGACGACAATGTGACCCTCCAGTTTCACTTCTATTTTTAAACAGCACATTCTGTGAGCTTTTTATAGCAAAGAAAATGAGGTATTATTTATGAAAGTTAAAGAAAACACTTTTTCTAGTTGTGTAATTGTGTATTCCACAAGGCCACAGTGCCACTTAGAGGTTATGTAGTGGAAAAGTAGGGGGGGGAAACATGCTTTGTGTAGTGCTTGGATCTCAAATCTGTGACAAAACCAAAAGCAGTTACTCTGGATTAACAGCCTTGTGTAGAAAAGCTCTACAGCTCTGGGATATTACACCCCATTCCCTCATACCCAAACCCAGAACCGTGTATATTACTAAGAATCAGAATTTTCTTAGCTTTCATTTCATTTCCAAAAGTGAATTTATACCACTGTGGGGTGTCTGTTTGAAAACGTGTTAAGTGTTCCTGCTGATGGATGATAAATCTTACAGGACTGAAGTGAGACTTCCATGGTCAGCAGGTAAAATGCCCTTACTTCTTATTCCTTGCTCTCATATTACCTCCCCTGACTTTCATACAGGGGAAAAAGTGCACCTTTTCTGTGTAACAAAAAGACGTAGAACGGACCAACATCATGTCAACAGCAAATTAAATATGTAAATCATTCTGCAATACATATTCATAAGTGGATAGTGCTATGCTCATGGTGCCAAAGGAGGATTTATAATCTTCCCATACAGACCTGGCAGGGATACTGGAGCATGTGACTGATTATTGATATAAGGCACATTGTGGAACATTAATTATAGATTTGTTGACATTTTCCTGCTTGTGCGCTCTACTTTAACCTCTGAAGGCTATTGGTCTAGTTGCTTGGGGGAATATAAATATAATATAACATGTTTCTAATTCTTTCTTCTAATACATAAAGCTTGCCATTCAGAAGATGAATCTTCATTTGTGATACGACTGGGCTAGCTTCAAGCCTCTTTTCATGAAAGGCATTTGAAACAAGAATGTTTAGCAACGTCATAACAGCAGTCCTAGATTATGGGACTTATTCAATGGCTGTAAGAATGTTCTTAACAATGTGTTCTGAATTACATAAATTGAGATTGCTAAACTGAGTTGGAAGTGCGGACTTCTGTAGTATTCAGGGCGTAAGAAGTGTAATTTTATTATTGCTTGAAGTCTCTTAGAATTTTAAGAAGTCTTTCAAGGCGTAACGATCAAAACAACAACAACAACAATAACAACAATAATAATAAAGTTTAGGAACAACAGACACAAGGCTACCAATTAAAGCCTTCTATAAGCCATTCGTCTTGCTTTTAGCTGATTAATTTACCAATTAAAATACTGTACTATCTCATCACAGATGTTTTGAGGATATGTAATGGAGACAATAGAGTCAACTAATTTTAAACACATTGCTTGGATCAAAGGAAAGCAAAAAGAGGATTTATGTCATCAGCACTGAAACTCTTTCACAAAAGGAACAGATCCAATTCATATCTGAACGTCTGTTTTTAATGAATTAGTTAACTTGGTTCAAAAATTCATATTTAGCTTTTCCCCCTTCAAGCTTGATTTAGGGGGATTAAAAGCTATTCCACTCGCTCATTTTTAAGCTTGTGAGTCAGCCCTGGGCCTCTGGCAACGTTCCAGAATGGAAGGGGCCTTTTCAAATCACTTAAGCTGCATGAGAGCCACTTTTCTTCTAGCAGCTCCCATGACACTGGGGGACCATTTTAGTTATAGAAGAACCACATGAGTGATGGTAAGAGTCTATTGTATGAGTCCTAATTATGAAATTACCACCTAGCAGGAGGGGGTACCAATTCTTTGGGAAAGACCCATGCCATGAGATTCAACAGAAGTGCTTAAGTCATCTAAACTCCATGATGTGTGTGTGTGTGTGTGTGTGTGTGTGTGTGTGTGTGTGTTCATGTTCATGTAACAGAAGGCTCACCTCCCACACAGTTTGGATAAGGTATAAAGCACCTTTGCAAATAAGGCCATAAATCATACTCGCCTGATTTTTTTACTAGCCTGCTAAGAGTTTAGTAGCTAGCACTTGCATACTAGCCACAGTGGGCCCGTTCAGAAGACACCTTAAATCATGGTTTTAACCACAGTGGTTAAGCCAAAAAGCTAGGCTGCGTTCAGAAGACACCTTAAACGTTTAAGGTGTCTTCTAAACACAGCCTGGCTTTCTGGCTTAACCACTGTGGTTAAAGCCATGGTTTAAGGTGTCTTCTGAACAGGGTCATTGAAAGGGAAATCTTTCTGCATGGCCAGCAAAGAAACAAAGTAGGCTGGCAGAGGAGGGAAAAAGTCTGTTTCTCTGCCAGTCCACCCATGCACCTGCACCTGCACAGAATTCCTTGTTGCCTGTGGTGACCAGGTGATTACTTAAATATAACAGGCACCAAAGAGACAGGATGGGGGATTGATGGGGAGGGAGTTCATAAGAAATCAAGAAAATTATTCATTCTGCATGGTGTTAAAGAGACCAATTCAAACTGTACAGGAAATCAATTCCATAGAACAATTTTCAGGGTCACAAGTAACTATTTGAATGCTATTTACAGGACCCACTTTGATCCAGGACACAAGAAATCAGTGTCAAAGGTGCTCCGTAGCTGTGTAGTGCAACGTGCAGATTTCTCTGGTTTTGCTCTTGTACATATGGTTTAAATAATCAGCCCTATGTGCATGTGAACCTCATATACAAGAGTACTGAGCAATGCTACAAGATACTGTGCAGCAGTTGCCAGCATCTGCAAATCTTCCTACAGCTATTACAATGTAAGAGAATCGTTTTCTGTTAAAGAAATATCATGTTCTCTATCAAACACCTACTAAGGTCTTCTTGAGAAACCATGTTCACATCTGCAAACCAGCAACTGGATACAAAGTATTTGGAAATGTGCTTTGACACCTGTATTTAGAGTACGGGCCATACAAGCATTTTCCTAATTGAATAATATGGGAGAAATGACTTCTGCATGGGAAAATGTTTAACCATTACTGGCAAATCGCTGGGGGAAACAATGTGCCTCTCTGCATTGATGCACATTACCCATGATTTCATTTGAGAGGTATACTGGTTTTAATTGGTTGTTCAATTACCATGCAAATGTACAATAGCCAAATATTACCAACTTTAATGAGATATACTAATGGAAAACTCGTTTTCTGAGCATGGATTCTGACGAAGCCAAAATGGCACCAGACCTGCTTAAGAGAGAAGTAACAGCAGACTTGGAGGAACCCCGACGTTTGCATCAGTACAAAAGATATTTTGGGGGGGGACACCTAAGAATGGCCCAATGAAAATTGAGCTGCTCAGTGGGAATGGAATACTGACTGACTGGGAGGGAAAATGGCGGGGAAGAAAATAAAATGGGAGTTTTGTGGAAGAGTCCATGGCTGTCTGTAACCCTGAACTGGAGCCCTCCCTACTGCAATGTTTTGTTGCAGATGTGATACCCTTTTTTAAAAAAATTGAAGAATAATAAATTTGTGAAAGAGACCAGACAGTCAAATGATTGCCCATGCAAAGATAGGTTAGTTGTAATGGAACATGTGATGTGGACACAAGAAACATAAACATAAACACATTTGATCGTGAGAAGGAGATGATTTGGCAAAGCAACAGTACAAACCAGAATGAATGAAGTGCAGGGACATGTAAGAGTTTGATTGACAAAGTGCAAACGCGTGTAAGAAAAGAGCATCAGCCAATTCCCGATACCAAACTGATGTTATCAGTATGTGGATACATGTAGCATTTAGTAAGCACAAAAGCTTCAGGATTCAGGATGCCTAAAATTCAACCAACGTTTACAGCACCAAAACTCGATACACTTTCAGCAGTAGTAATTCTGGGTTGAGAGCTGGGTATACACTATACCAGTCTTTGCCAACATGGTGTCGTCGTCGTCGTCCCCCCCCCCCCCCCCGATGTTTTAAACTACAGCATTCCTGCCCATTGGCCACACTAGCTTGGGCTGATAAGAGTTGAAGTCCAAAACAACTGGAGGGCACCAGGCTGAACAGAGTTGCACAAAAGCACTCTTACACAAACCTACCTGAACTCTGAGGTTGGCAGCAATGGCCCTGAGATTGGGCCAGTCGTTAGTGAAGTGCTGATTGACAAGTATGAAGGATGGGGCATTTTCATGGTGGCAACATGGCTGTGGACCTCATTCCCCACAGAGATTTGCCAAACCCCTCCCCTAATTTTTAGGTGGGCCTTCAAAGAGTTTTTAAAAAGTATTCCGGAATGCCATATTGCTTTGGTTTTATACCAGACTCTTGGATTTTTTTTATATTGCTGTATTTTTCTTATATAATTGATTTGATTTGGATTTTATTTATATTGTTGTTCTATTTGGTTTTGCAATTTGCTTTGAAAAGATGTTTATCTTGAAAAGTGCTGCAAAAATGCTTGAATTTAAAGAAACAAATCCGACAGCCTCTTCAGCACATCCTTGACTCTGCATAGGCCCACTTCGCTCACATTCACAACGTGTCAGCAGCCTGGTCATGAGGACTGGCCCTACTTAGCGCCAGTTTCCAAGATGAATGGCAGCAAGAAAGAGCAAACAACTAAAGTCCCTTAGCAACATCACAGAATATTTCCACTGGCTGGTACAAGAATCATAAGCCCTCAAGGTCAAAACAGATATTACATTAAAGATGTTCTTTTTCAATTTAGTGTAAGTACATGCATTATGGATCATTTTAAATTGCTGATGTGCCCCCTGATCCGGATCAGGACTGCAACAAGGGTGGAGAAAGGGTTAAAGCACCTTTACCTGCCCCTCTCTGCAATGCTAGGGTCCCGATCTCGATTGAATCTCTTCTACTTACACAAGTCGTGGAAAGAGGAAAACAAAGTATCTGCTGAGTGTATAATAACCAATCTCTAGGGAGAGATATTGGATACTTTACCTATAGCCAGTTATGATTTGAATCTACAGCTTATACAAGAAAAAGTGTATCTAAAAGACTGGACCCATGAAAAATTAAAAGAAAAGGAAGGTTTCATGCAAGATACTGCTAGAGGTGCAGAATAAAAGAGGTAAAAGTATATCAAAAGGATTAGAATCCCTTTGGCATGAAATTATAAACAGGATGAATGTGGTGCTAACCCGTAAAATTCTCATTCAGTTTCAGGACTCTATAAAATTGGTATATAGCCTGATAGTAATCAAGCTATATACCAGTTGTATTGAATTCCAAGAGGTTTCATGGCTATGTAGGACTTCTCTGGTGGCAACATCCTTGGTGCCTAAAAACCTAGTTGATGCAAATTGGGCAAAGAATATGGCAGCATTGGCTATGCATTGAGAGTTTATTTATAAGCAAAAAGTCTAGCAATTTAAAAATGTGTTGGGATGCTTACTATGTGGGATTTGTACACACACACACTGCCCTTTATCTGCTCTCTCTCATTTTTATTCTCTTATTATTTTGTTCTTTGGCTGACCATTACAATTTCTAGCGCATAATAATATATATATGATTTTTAAATCCACTTGCAGGAAATTACACATGTATATGTCTGTTTCTACCTTGCCATGGTGGCCATGGCTGATCAAAAAATGCTCACTTCCCAGAAGGCAAAGAGGCGAGGCTAAAAGAGAAGGACCTAAGAGAACAAGGCAGAGGTGGGTGGGTGGGGGTCTGAGCTCCAAAACTCAAAACCACTCTTTCGAAGGTGGTGCTGGAGGGCAGCACTACACTTCGCAGCAAACAAAAAAAGTATAATAAAAAAACACCTAAGAAATAAAAATAAGAATGAGGAACGGGAGGAAGGCTGGTAGGCATCGAGAAAGGAATCTGTGGGTACACTGCTGCCCACAGGCACGACCTGCGAGACCAGAGTGTTACATGATATAGCTGTTTGGGGAGAGGAGTCACAATTGCACTGTTCTGTTCTAAAGTAAAATAAGTCCTAAAATGAAAAAGAAAAGCTTCTCAGAAAGCTTGATTGAAGCCATTACACTTCCTTTTAGTCAATGTGGCTGATCTTGCCTACGAGGGCTTGGCTCCATTACGTAAGTGTGTATGAAATGGAATGAAAGACAAAAATGTCTAGGAAAGCCAGGTCAGCCAGGAGCTACAAAGACTGACACATTTTCCTCCATGAGAACAAAACGTTTCCCACCGTCTGACTTGAGAGAGGTGTCGAGTTCCGTTTTCAGGAAAAGAAGGCGCTGCAAGAGCACAGGTTAACCTTTGTATTGACACTAAATTCCCATGGTACAAGTGTAGAACTTTTTTCTTGGGGAGGTGGGGGTGGAAACACGGATCTCTCGCTTATTGCTCTGAACCTATTAGAGGTTGTACAAATCATGCCAGGAGCCCTAAAATAGGCAATAAAAACAAGACAAAGAGACCAGGCAAGGATATTCATGTTGGTTCTATTTTGCCTTTCATAGAATAGTAGAGTTGGAAGGGGCCTATAAGGCCACCGAGTCCAACCCCCTGCTCAATGCAGGAATCCACCCTAAAGCACACCTGACAGATGGTTGTCCAGCTGCCTCTTGAAGGCCTCTACTGTGGGAGAGCCCATGACCTCCCTAGGTAACTGGCTCCATTGTCGTACTGCTCTAACAGTCAGGACGTTTTTCCTGATGTCCAGCCGGAATCTGGCTTCCTGTAACTTGAGCCTATCATTCTGTGTCTTGAACTCTGGGATGATCAAGAAGAGATCCTGGCCCTCCTCTGTGTGACAACCTTTTAAGTATTAAGTGCTATCATGTCTCCCCCCAATCTTCTCTTCTCCAGGCTAAATATGCCCAGTTGTTTCATTTTCTCTTCATAGGCCTTTGTTATCATGGTTAGCAAGAGGGCCTGCTCAGATGCTACCTTGCCACCAGGACTCATCTGAGATGATACCAGGACTTGTTTGAGTGCTCATATGTTTCCTTCTTAATCCCCACACCATGGATAGAGGTAATGAGCAAACAAAGAGATTCTGTGCTTATATGTACATGAGATCTCCCTGACAGGAGAGACAGGTCATGCTAAAGAGAATGCACATCTGAGAATGACCGTTCAGCTTTAGGATTACAAGACTCATGATGTAGTGTGACTACAACCAAACACCCACATGCAACGGCCCCCTCTACTCCATTCACACAAATAAATAAAATAGGTAGAGTTTTTAATTGAAGAAATCTATTAATTATATTGAAGGAATGGCAGCAACAAACCAAAGTGGCACTAGTCAAAAAAATAAAATGTTCAGATGGATTTTTTTAAAAAAAGAAATCCACTACTCAGGGATGAGAAAAACAAAATTATCATGAAAGAAAATGGTCAGTCAACAAGCTGGATTGGAATATGCTTAATAACGCTTAAAACGTGTTTAGGATACATTTTTAAAATAAATTGTTTGAAAGCATTGTTCTCTATAGTAAATAAAGGAGGACTAGGTTAAGAAAAAATAGTCAAATTTTGAAAGGGACCCAAATGTAATTATACTTATCCAGCATCCCTCCAATTTTTTAAAAATAGCTGCTTACTTGTTGGATTAGTTATTTCACATAGGTTTGTACATGGAATAGGGTGGCCATGTGTCCTAGTTTACAGAAGGTGCCCAGTCCAAGGCCATGGTTAGACCTACCGGCGGAGGGGGGAGGATCTCATGATTTGGTGATCGTGAGATCCTCCCCCTCAGTCCACACGTGGTGCACAACGTCCTGGGAGGAAGAGGACATCGCGCCCGCCATTTTGATTTATTTTATTATTGAAAATGAGCGCTCAAGTGCTCCATCGAAAAAGTATGCTTTTTAAAAAAAAAAATCAATCCTGTTCCTCCTCCCACCCCCGATGGGCACGGAGCTCGGTGTCCCATGCCCGGTTCCTCACGAGGAGCTGAGAAGAAACAGGGATGGCTGCCCAAACGTCTGCAGTCTTGGGACAATCCCGAGATCGTGGGAAAAGTTGGAATTAAAGCCATCCTACTTATCCCAGGGAAAGGGAGGGATCATCCCTCCCTGCCCCCGGGATCCCCTGTGCATCATGTGGATGTACAGGGATGATCCTGGGGCAATCCCCAGGATAAGCCCTTATCTAGACATGCCCCAAGTCTGGTTGAAAGTCAAAGAATGATAAGGAGGGAGAGGCCTTGAAGATACTCCTCAAGAGTGAGGCCCTGGACAGCAGGTTGAGCAGGCACACACAAGTCACCTAGTCACAATCTTCCACACACTGGTGGAATGAATTGCTTTTCTATTTAAATTTTAGTAATTACGACTAAATTTGCACATACTTATATAAATCGGCACATGTACATTTTAGAAAAATATCTGGCCTCTTTTGTCCTCTTCCTTGGTGCATTTTCACTTTGTTTTGGTGATAAGTGGCCACCCTTGTATGGACTCAAAGGAGTGGTAGAGCTGTACTGTTAGTGATCACTAAATATTAAGTTATTGTGAGGGACCACATACTCCCTCCCTCTTCTGAAGTATGAATTCCCCTTGCCTGTCATGTATATTTAACCACAACTTTGGCAACGGCTCCAAGTGCAGTTAACCATAGCAACTCACAATTTGAAACTGGCTTGGTTTCTTCTAACCAGGATCAGTGTCAATGCCCATGTAACAACTAACCATCATTATGCCAGGAGGGATAGGGAGAAAGCATGTCAACTTACAGCCCTTTCCCCAATTACTTAATCATTGTTACACAATCACCAGCAATATCTGCACTGTCCCAAGGAAGAACTTGTGGTCACAATACAGGACGAAATGTAGTCCGTTTAACTTAAACAAGAGGATACAAATTAGACATATTTTTCTTAAATTATCTACAGATTTGCTTGTTTAGTAAAATGTACTGCGGCAGGTAGACCTTTCATGTTGTAAATAGCATCTTGTTTTGGCCCAGGTTCTGAGTTCACAGGGCAAATATTTATTTATATTTATTTATTTATTAGATTTATATACCGCCCCATAGCCGAAGCTCTCTGGGTGGTTTACTGCAACAGTGGCCTGGTTCAGACAACACGCTAAACCGTGCTGCTTAAACCACAAAATGGTTAATAGAATCCATTAAAGGCAACGCATTCTGTTAACCATTTTGTGGTTAAGCTGCATGGTTTAGCGTGTTGTCTGAGCCAGGCCAGTGGCATCTACCGGCAGGGTTGTGTAACAGCAGACAAGGCATATCCAAACCCAGTAAGATGAGGTTGCAGCACAGGAGGCAAAGTCATGGCATATACAGCTGGATCTCGCTTACCAAGGCAGAACTTATCAGGACCTTGGACAGATCACAGTGAGAAAGCAGGGCCTGCAGAGTGTCCCAACCCTTCTGAGGCCTTTGGCAGGCTACTCAGTCTGATCCCCCTGCTATTGGCCTGGCCTCCTCTAAGGAGTGGTCTGTGCCCTCAAAGGGCTGCTGCTTTGCTCTGCAGCTGTTTGGACCTATGGCACAGCGGGGATGGGGGCTGCCCCGACAGGGAGCCTTCTGAAGCCAAAGAGTCGAATCAAGCCACATCCTCCATCCTCAGAGCAGGAGACAACCTCCCTCCCAGCCTGTATCCTCCTCTGCGCTTGAGGGTGAGTCAAGGCCAAAGAATATGACAAACAGCTTAATTGCATTTGTCAACAAATACAAGCAAGAAGTCCTAAATGAAAATTTAAAAGGGAAGCTTTAATTGCCTTATTGTACTGCATTTCTCCAGTAGAAGGAACTCTATAATGAATACATCAACTAATTAGACTGATATCACTATTAAGCCAAAAAACAAAAAAAACAACAACGTTTCTCCCCAAATTTTGTTTCTTTATATGAACATATTTTAACAATTTTATTATGAATGTTGAAAATGGTATAATAGGAATGTTGAGCAAGTCAGTGTTTACAAATTGTCCTTTTTCTCCTTCACTTTTTCTACTATTTCATTTTATTCTGTCCCTTTATCCAAAGAGCTCATGGCAGTGTTCTTGCAACTGCCTTCTTTTATCCTCACAGCAACCCTGTCATTAGGTTATAGTTTGAAAGTGTGTGACTGGCCAGTGAGCCTCAAGGCTGTGTGGGGAGAAAATTTAGCATTTACTTAATTCTCCCGCTAAAATATATAGACCTTCAAGGTGGATCCTGCCCAATGTGTTTCTTGCTGTTTTACCTGTTACCTTTATCTGCGAATAAAGGGGAAACATTATACTGCTTGTAACTGACACGTTTATGATGACAAATCCCTCCACCTACCCAAACAAAGCAGTGAAATACATTATTTATTATTATTTATTCATTGCATTTATACCTCACCATTTTCCTCCAAGGAACCCAAGGCAGCATACATAATCCTCCTACTCTCCATTTTATCCTCACAACAACCCTGTGAGGTAGGTTGGGCTGAGAGTCTGTGACTGGCCCAATGTCACCCAGTGGGTTTCCATGGCCGAGTGGGGACTAGAACCTGGATCTCCCAACTCCCAGTCCAACACTTTAGCCACTACACCACACTGGTGTGTTAAGTATATGAAAAGAAATACTTGCTTAGTCATTAAAATTGTGTGTGTATGGCTATCTCAGGGTTAAACAGAGAAAGTCTATCTGTGGGCAATTACCTTGAGATAGAGGCTGTTCTGGGAACCTTGCCAAGATTCTAAGTTAGCCTCATCACAGCTGTATGTAATGTAGATAACAATTGTGTAAGATGTGTATATAGTTTCTCACTTGGGTAAAATGGAACTGATCACTGCTCTATGATCACTGCTCTCTGTGTATGCCTCAGTGTGCTGATCTGAACTGATCTGAATTGAACTGCACAGAAGCCTGAAGGAAATAAACCAGCTCTGCTGTGTAAGACCTGTGTGATGTGTGTTTGTTTCTGAGCACAAACAGAGTTCCAGAGAGAGAAAAGTTCTGGCACAATAACCTAACATGGTGTACATTAAGGAGCAACACTCATGCCATGGAACATGAGAAGTGACCTGTGGTTGAACACAAAATGTTGTGCTAATTAACAAAAAACAATTGTTGAAAACGAGATATACTGATTCTAACACACTTAAAAATGTGTTCACACCACCAACTAACATCTTTGGGGACCAAGATAAAAACAACAATGAACAAAACAACAGGAACTAATCAAAATTTACCAGGCTTCTGAGCGTTCGCTTGGAATTGTGAACACATTTGACAATTGTAAAAGTGGTCCAGCAATCTTAGCTACTTAACAGAAAAATAACTATTCAACAGGCATTTGAGATGTTGTTTATACAGATTTCTTAAAAATGATTCATGTTTTGCAATGCACAGGATGGTCGGCACTTGAAGCTTCAGTAAAATTATGAAGAGGAACCTCTCTCTCTCTCTTGTTCTTTAACTAAGGCTCATATTGACAATATTTTTGAAACCCTTTTCTAAATGGCTTGAAATATTCTGACCCAGCATGCTCAGGTTCACTGAGCATTATGAACCAAGGAGGCCAGTAAAACAATGTGCAGAGAGAAAACATAAAAGCATTACCAGTTTCTCCGTTGATATCTTGAAGATAATTTCCAGACTCTCTTTCTGTGCACCAAGCAGAAACGTGCTCATTAACGGTAGATATAATACAAGGATTTTCAACAGAGGCCAGTTGTTCAGGAAATAGCTATCATTTGGCAAATGGCACAGCAGCACACACTTCACATTCCTTGATGCAACTGATAATGACCTAGGTTGCAATCCCAGAGCCAGTATGTGCTGCCATAGGTACATGTGTACAGAGTACTTGGTGGTTGTACTACATATGTAGGCGTTTATCTACATATGCTATATATTTTCATCTTCCTGCTGGAACTTCACTTACTTGTTTTTATGCCTGCATTTAACAAGTAAACTTTTGCATTCAAAAATCACAGTTAATACTATTTCATTTTCCTTCCATGTTCTCCCTAGGTTAACCAATACCTTAATATTTTTTGTATACTTTTTGTTCTACACATATTGAATTCTGAAGCATTATAGATCCAGAAGTAAATGCGGACTCCCAGAAAATCACACAGAGGAAGGCCATTTAAACCCCCAATCTTGTCTCCTTGCTATCATGGGGAATAATGAATTGACATAACATTTCCCATTCATAGCACAGCTGATAGAGTAATGAGTTATAATGATAATTATATTACTCACCATTAAAATATTACTTTAGCATAGGCTGAAACGTTTTGTAGATGCATGGAGAACAGGGAGACAGATCACATATTACAACTCTCCGTTGTAGAGTTTTGGCCACCTGAAATTTTAGAGCCTGAATCAATTCTATTCCACATCACCAATTCCAGACATAATGCATTCTGTTTGCATCACATGTGCTTACTAGAGATAGCTGTTTACACCCCAAAAATGGGGTGGGGTGGGGTGAACACTGACAATCATACATGTATAAAGGCCACTTGCTTGCACACCTGAGTCCAGTGAGCTCATGTTCACTAACAACCTAGGGGTCTATGATGAGACTTTGGGATTCTTTTCTGCCAGGTGATGTTTCTCCACGTATTTCAAGGAAGCCCAACAGATTCAGCCAGATGGGGAAAGAGGGAGGGGAGGGGATACCCCAAACAGCTGTCTCATTCTGATGTGCCACAGCTAGAAGCAAGGAAAACTTGCAAACAGGTATAAAGGATGCCAAACACTCTTTCACCACATTCCAATAACACTGGCAATTCATATTTAGGGAAACTAAGGTCCTCCTGCCACCCCACCCAATCATGCTATTCTCGTCCTTATCCCTACTTGGTCAAATGAGAGTTCTTTACTCAGGTAACAAAGGCCAAATCATCTGGTGTAGGGGTAAGACAAATGGGTGCCCTCCAAATGTTTCTGACTACAACTCCCATGATCCCTTACCATTGGCCATGTTGACTGGGACTGAAAGTATTTGTAATCCAAAACTTCTAGAGGGCACCAGGTTGCCTACCAATGCCCTAGTGAGTATAGCAGTATAGCAATTAAGCCACTTCTAGTTGGCCCCACTGAGGAATTTTGGAAAGTATTTTTCAAGCCTAATAAACTGCACCCACCACCACCAACCCCCTTAATTGGTGTCAGGCAAACCTAGGTTTTAAATGCAACAGGATTTCAGTACTTCAAATTGTAGTTGCTCAATCTAGTGTGAGAATACAAGATTGATACAAATAGGAAGGACAGACGGGCAGCTAAGGGTGGTGAGATTTCGGGAATAGAGGATTGCTTTCGAATTTTTCAGTTTATTAGGTGATTCGGAGATCATGGGAAGGAGAAAAGAAATTGCAGATATATAGTATACTAAACAGTTTTGAGACATATCAGTATGGATGAAATAATGGCAGATTCTGCATTATAAAATTGAAAGTAACTGCATTGTAGTAATTATACGCACACCTTGTATCTTAATGCAAACAATTATAAATAAAGTGAAGATGGTTTTGTGTGTGTGTGACTATTATTAAGCTTCATTATTAAGCAACCCATTTTGTTGAAAGGGCAGGGTGATCTTTACAAAAATCCAGAGTGAGTACTTCCAAGGTTAGTTTTATGATAAATTAAGAATATGTGGGTCTGAAATGCAGTGCTTCGTATGTACCATAGGTAAACAGATATTTCCACAAGAGAGTACTCAATCACTATGCCCAGGAGCACAATAAACTCTAGTATAAAGGGAGTTGCTTATACATACCATCTGCAACCTCTCCATCAACTTCAAAGTACGTACATGAAGTCAATTAAAAATACTCCAAAGTTTGATTCACCTTCTTGTCCCTTTTGCCAAGTACATCTCTGCTCTTTACACAGAATGCAGGTAGAATTGGGGTGGTGGAGATGTGTAAAATAAATACACAATTCCTCTAAACAATTTAAAACATCTCTTCAAACTTGAACAAGCACTCAGGCAGGTTTTATTTTAGCAAGCTTTTGTGTCAAAGTACTACAATACAAAGCATGTACATCCATCAAGTCAAAGTATCAGCGCCTGGATCAAAAACATGATACCTATAAATTTGGGTGTTTTTTTTTGGCTTTTAAGGTTAGGGTACTAAAGAAGATGCTAATTTGCATAAAATCTGCATATGCTGATTTATATGTATAAATGGAAATTTTAGAATAGGTCTTCATACAGACAATTGTCCTCTGTAAAGTAGGACACACAGCTGTCTTAGCTTTCTCCTGCCATCAAATGTGTATCCTAAATCCATTTTTAAAAGAGACAATAATTTGGGGGTGAGTTGACATCTTTTCAAGAACTTAAAAACCCACTGGGCTACTGGAAAATTCTTTCCACTCCTGCACAGTGGTGATAGTGATGACAATTTCCTTCCAATAGTAGCTTCTCATTGCGTAATGCTACAGAGGCTCCTTGATTTTGGAGTTGTCCTTTCAGGGGCATATGAGTCTGCCCCTGGAAGAATGGTTGAAAAACCCCTATGCATGAGGGTTAAACTGTATGTGATTTACAAGAACCAGGAGGCCAAATTGCTTCTGTCATCTGGATCGTGAAGGTTTGGAGGACAGTGATATTTGTTTCTATACTTGCATGAGAAGTTTTTCCCCTCTCATATATATTCTTAGGACGTATCATAGAGGCAATATGCCTGATGCTCTTTATCAAACTAGGTGTCTAGACATTAACCAAAGGTTAATAAAATTGGGCCATTTACTTTGGGTAGGACCACTTATGACCTTATGAGGTATGACATGCCTCATCACTGGCATGTTTTAGGCATTTATTGAAAATGTATCTGTTTACTTTCCCAATTATGGGCTATCTTTGTATCAGCCTTGGGTGCATGTACCTACGCAGTTTTTGTATGTTTGCTTTTATTCTTTTATAAACCGGATTCATTTCACCTGAGAAGTGGTATGTATGCCACCCATGAACTGTTGTAGCCCACATAAACAACAGTCATTTTCATATTTCTATCTTAAATTGGAATAGTTAAATATCCCATGTTTCTCTACATGGCAATACTACTACTACTACTACTACTACTACTAATAATAATAATAATAATAATGGCTGATCTAATGCTAGTATCCATTTTCATGGGCTACTATAGCTATATCTGAAAAATGAAGGAAGTTTCATTTTCAAGTTCACCATTTCCTTTCCTCACGTTGTTATTATCTGTTCACATCAGCCGCATTGGATTTGCACTTAAACAGTTAAGTAAAATGTGTCTAAAGAGGCTGGTGGATTGGTTTTGCCAGTGGATGGAAAACTCTAAGCATGTGGTTGGACCTTGACAATTTTACCCACTTCCCTTATCCTTTCAAGGGAAGAGGCTATTTATGAACCCTGGTGAAGTTCCTCAACTTTAACTTATTTTCTCCAGTTTCAAAGTAGAAGGTAGTAAGCTAAAGCAATGAATTACCAAGAAACACATACACTTGACTGACTACTCCCTTTTCCCCATCCCCATATGAGACAGCGGCTCATTGAAGGCGTATTATTGCACACTATTGTTGGATCATAACCAGAATTCATTTAAAAAACCCTTTGGCTC
This sequence comes from Elgaria multicarinata webbii, assembly GCF_023053635.1. Taxonomy (NCBI): domain Eukaryota; kingdom Metazoa; phylum Chordata; class Lepidosauria; order Squamata; family Anguidae; genus Elgaria; species Elgaria multicarinata. Next base: position 23,571,039 of record NC_086172.1, read on the forward strand.
TGCTCAAGGTTCCAATAACACTATCATAGGTCAGGTTCTTGGTATTAATAGTAATGATTTTATAAATGAGTTTTTTTTAAGTACTTGCAGAATATTTATACTGTTCATTTTGGGGTTTCAAATACCTTATTAGAGAAGCTGTCTATCATTTCTCATATTGGCAATTTTTCATTTTAGTTTGGGGCAGGGGAGAAGAAAGGGAATTTATTTAGTAGGATTTCATTTCTTTGCCCAGTCACTCATTTCTTTACTTTAAAAGTAGCATGTCCCTTTGCAAACATAAACTCTTGTAAAACTTTTCATATTACTAATCTGGCGGGTATCCCACTCTCAATTATTTGCATTGGTAGATTTGCCAACATTACAATGCCAGTGTAACCTCATGCTTCATTAATATTTGCCACTGTTAATTACTAGTTTGCTGGTGCAGCAGTCCATAAATCACACTGTAAGATCCATTTCTGACCTAACAGTCCTATCTACTAATAGCAAATTCATTCTCCACGTGTGGATCCTTGTGAAGCTAAAATGCCAACATTGTTCTGTGCCCATCTTTTGGCCCAAACAAATCCTGGCAAGCTAACACAAAACATCAGAAACAGTGAGAACTTTCATTGGTAGCAAATTAGGTTGCATAGACGAGTGTCTTAGCTCTCAAGGCAAAGGCTTAATGGTTGCAACTCTCCAGAAATCATATACCTGATGGCAATTAGCTATAGGCTCAATATTTAATTCAAAGAACAGTCAAACGCTAATAACTATAATCCTGTCAGAGATCGATACAACATGCTTTCTCACTGTAATCTCTATGGTTCAGAATACAGGGCAAGAGGATTGAATGATTCCTGACATAAAACTTCCCAGGCAATCAAAGATAAGGGTTCTAGAAAAAGGCCTAAGTAAATCCACACATGCAGAGATTTAGTCCAAGCTTGAAATCTTTGCTACATAGGTCAAGGCCTATCAAATCTAAAAAATCAAAACATAGGCTCAAGAGTAAGACCAAGGTAAACCCACACCTGCAGAGGTTTTGATGACCATAGCTTCAGCTCTGGTATCTCCATACTACATGGGTGAAGGCACAGAAAATTCTAAGGGTCAGAATCATTCTAAGCCAGCAGGCACTCTCGGAGACGAAGATACACAATCCATAACAAACAAGAATTCAAGGTCTATTAAAAGTATAGCAATACCGTCCATTGCAGGTTCTTACTGAGTCACAGTTCAAAGGTTTCAAAGGAAGACATTGCAAGTTATACAGGTTACATTCAGGAGAAAAGAGTTTCTCACATTCAGACGGAGGTCAGTCTCAAATGTGAAAGTTACAGGCAGTAAACGAAGGATAGTAACAACGGACAGTAAGAGATGGATCTTAAAGATGGTGTTCCCAGCAAAGGCTCCCAGCCTGAGCACCTGCTTAAAGGCAAGGGTGAACCTGTAATAACACAGCTCCTAACAATCTAATTGACAGGGGATCTTAGCCCATAAACGGGCCCTATGCCACAATGGCATTTCTATTCCAGCCTCTTGAGTTGATGCATCGATTTGTGTGAAACCTCTAAAGGATCACGCTACTCCTGCTAGTTTCTCATGGAAAAGCTGTAAGCTATCTTAACCATTCAAGGTTGAAAACTAACAGCTGGATGGGAGTGACTGATTCCCCCGATTTCCTCTGAGAAAGCTGACAGAGACAACTTCACATTTTTCTGATATTCCACAGGCTGATTAGGCCCAAACCGGCCCCTGCCTTCACAGACCATTCCCCTTGCTGTAACATGAATAACTAGGCATAGCCAAATGCTTAGGCCTTGGCCTTCTTACTACTAAAGGGCTCCAAACCCTTCTGGAACACTTCTGATCAGATTCTGATTGTAAACTATAGAGCCCACTGCAACCCTGGGGCTAGGCCCTGACAAACATCCATGCACAAGAGGGAGTTATGAGCAAGCTTTAGGGAACCTGAAGACTGCAAAAGTACAAAAAACATACCTAAGGGGGTGTGAGTGAGTCTCTCCCCCCCCCCCCGGACAGCCCAATGACAACTAAGCATGTTCAATAGGCACAAAATGCCAGCTAACATTTGCAGGGGTGGGGACCTGGAAAACCAGGGGGTGGAGAGATTAAATGGAGTATTCTGGAAGAGTACATTGCTGTTTGGAATCCTGAGCAGAGTACTCTGCACTGCAACATTTTGTTGTGGCTCCCACTTATAACCATATGGGTTTGATTGTAACTATATGGACAATGTTACATAGGAGTCCTCTGTAGAGTTCATGTCTGAGCAATTTCATGATCCTGGTCAGTATTAATACGTATGTCCCATGGACCTGCATGACAGAGCCAGTAACATGGAAATCCAGTGTGATGTACAGGTTAGAGTGCTGGACTCAGACTATGGAGGCCTGAGTTCTAGTCTACGCTTGCCCATTAAGCTCCCTGGCCAATCACTGATACTCAGCCTAACCTACCTCACAGCGTGAGAAAAAAGTGGAGAGGGGGGGTCGTGTATGCTCTAAATGTACAAAGTAATAGATAAATAAAAGTCCATTTCAGGATTCTGTACCTCATTTATATTAAACTGCACAAGTTGTGAAGGAGACACTCTTGGAAGAAGAACAGGAGAGCAATTTGGCTGTATTTTTGTTCTGGGTAGTGAAAAATTTAACTCTCCAGACAAGTTTAGTTTAAGCCTTTTAAGCATCCAGCCTCGAGAGGTCTTATCTTTAAAGTTCGTAGTGCAGCATTATTCAAAAGCCTCTTCCATGAAAAATATAGTGCAAACTGTCATTCAAAAAGAGAAAAAGGCTCTACTTACTTTGGGGTCTGTCACCACTCACCATTAATAAACAGCTCCTGACAGGTTACCCTGAGGGAATGTGACCCTCACTGGACAAAAAGGTTGCCACGCCTGTTCTGGAGGAAAAATCTTCAAAGGAAACATCTTAAACCTGTACAGAACTCTGACACTTTTCCTCTTGCGGCCTGGGAGTCTCCCACCCATCTTTTAAAAATATGTGAATGGCTCCCCTTCACTACTGAAATCAGCAGGATATCGAGAATTCCCCATCTGACTGCACACAAATTGCAAAACCATTACCCTCCCATCAAATGCACATTGGAACTGGCACTAAGAATCAGAGCATGCCGAACTGTCATCTTGCCTCTGTGTGAACTCTCTACAGAACTGCTAATTCATTTTCATTTCCCCCCATCTTTGTACAACTGCACATAAGAGAACTGGATTGCACAAGTGTAAGGGAGGTCAGAATACAGTCTCCGAAACATTTATATTGTGGTAAGGCATGAGTAGAGAGAAATACACCTTCAATTTCAGACCTTAAAAATAGTTATACAAGGCTAACAGATGGCGGGAGAAGGGGGTGTACAGCCGGGGCTGTACAATAAGGTAAAGAATTGAAAAACACTAAAAATGGAAGTTAATGTAGCAAACTCAGCACATTTCATATACCGCAATGGTAGGGAAACAGTGGCTTCCAAAATGTTGTTGGACTCCAATTCCCATCAGCACCAGCCAGCAGTGCTAATGGCCAGTGGTGATGGGATTTGTAGTCCAAGAACATCTGGAGAGCCAGAGGTTCCCCCCTCTGCTATAGAGTAAGAGAGAGAAATCTCACTACAGCATTTCTATAACATCAGTTATTCAGAGAAATTGGTCTCTTTCTTTGCTTTCTTTTTGGAGGTGGTGGGAGAGAAAGAAGCTGGATGAGGACAGCATGGGATAACCACATTCTTTGAATGTGGATGGGGCAATAGGTTTACTGCAGAAACCTTGAAAAAACTTTGTTCAAGAGCAAGCCTGGTTCTACTGCATCTACCTTTGATCTAAGTTCCCCCATGAAAGACTAGTGGTTTTACACTAATTTAGATTTAGGCACATCTCAGTGGGTGAAAAAATATAGCACCATATTTAAAGCTCTGCTTCAGGCCCAGTCTCCCAGCTTTAATTCTTGAGCAATCCATAATCACTTGCTAATTTCCTCAGTAATGAGATAGCTTATTTCAGTATACTTTCTAGTAAGTTAGGGGTATTATGTAGCCTCTTGTATCACTTTCTGGCCATATTACCCAGCTTCAGTTTGGATGCCAGTGTTGATTTCTCCAAACTATTTACTTATTTTCTTGTCTTCTATATTAGAACAGATTATTAATTTCTTCTAGTTTTCCAGATATTAATATGCACTGACCACTCAAATGGATACATTTAAAAAGGAGAATTATAGTCCTCCAGAGACTCCTTAATTCCTTAATTCTTCTTTTAATTTTTTATTTCACAGCTGAACGATTAAGCTCTCATGGAATATACCGCTTCTTTATGAATTAAATGTGGGTTTCTAAACATATCAGTGCTCAACTGAAACTATCTTATTAATGTCTTGTAATGATCTTTCTGCTAACTGGACAAATAGTTTCTTCTCCAGGATGATTCCATCCAACTTCTCTGCAATATTCAATACAGTTGATTGCAAGATGATTTATAGAACACTGGAAGTCATCTCTGGGCTTTCTCATGGTTCAACTTCGAGTTTGCTTGAAGTCCCTGAGCACTTCATAGTAAAACTAGTTCATATTTTTTTTTATTCTGCCCTTAAAATCCCCAAGGATATTTAATAAATATCTGCTTGGAGCAATACGCTTTATTTTTGAGAACAGCAGCTATTCTGTACTTTTTTAATTAAATCTCATGGCTTTAATTATCTATATGCAGATGTTGTATAAATTTATGTTTATTTTACAGTTCTTCTCTACTTTCACTCCTCTTTCAGAGATGTTTGCAGAATTACTTGGGAGTCTAAAAATATACTTATAAAGGGCATGATCCATTTGCACGGCAGATTTCTATCGAACTCAATAGAGAGCCCTTGTTTTGCCTATCTATATGCAGAGTCAGTGCAACAGCTAGGGACCAGGGTAGTTGGTTTTTTTTTTTAAGATGGGGGAGAGTCAAAAGGCAGCTCAATATTAAATTAAAGGGTAAATTCAAAAGGGATCCCCACTGTACTAAAAGTGCTCAGCGGCTGTATATTTCAGAATTTCAGAAGAAATAGGAAATCACTGTTCAAGAATCCATCTCTTGGTTTTCACTCCAACCCTGTTGCCCTTCCTCTCTACACACACCAGCTCTCAGCTTAGCTTCTCCCTCCACAACCAAGCTCTGCTTCCAAGGCACAGCAAACAACACAGGAAAAAGAGAGAAAGAGATGAAGACTGTGTTCGGACAACACAATAGTCAATGGTGGGTTATTAGTCAACTCCACGGTGTGAATTAAGGGCAGCGTCAAGTTGACTATTAGTCAAAGGTGTGTTTGACACACCCCTGCCCTCTCTCCCCCCTCATTCCTCCCACTGGTATCCCATCAGCCATTGTGAGTTCTGCCAGCTGGACTAGTGCGGCAGCCACCGCTTTGGTGACTCTTCCCAGGGTACTCTGTAGTCGCCAAAAAACTGTGTGCAACAAAGTAGTCAATGGTGTCCGTCCGACACACAACATAATAACCAATGGTTGTTCAAATAATTATCTGCACAGCGTTGGTTATTTGCATTTGTTATTTCAGCTGAATAACCAACCGTGGTGTGAAAAAGTCCCGAGAGAAGACACAATAACCAACCATTGACTACTGAACCCACTGTTGGTTATTGTGTCATCTGAACCCAGTTGAAGGGAGGCGCTAGATGCAGATATGGCATGTGTCCACAGACCTTCCTTCCTCCTAGCTTCCTGCCATATTTCTTATATGCATGCCTGCACACTTGTCTGTTGCGAGAGAAGAGGATGGTGGGAATTCTTCATGCACAAGCACAGCCACACAGTAAAAGAGTATGATGCCCAAAGCATGAACAAAAAACTGTAGACTGAGGGATCTACTGAATTATGGCTGAAGTGCTCCACTGTTGGTTAAAAACCTTACCTTTCCAATAAGCTATTAGCACAACTATTAAAAAATGCCTTTTGATTGCTGGGTCATTATTATCTGCTGCTTCTTTGCTTCTGACTTTTTTACTTTTATTATTATTTGAATATAATATGTGTTTGTGTTTATTGTTAACTGATTTTACAATATACTTAAGCCACTCTGAAACTTTTCTTGCAGAACTGGAAGGGAAATTCTCCAATAAAATAAAATGTTTCGGGATACAATAATATTCATATTTAAACCAAAAGACCTAGAATTTTGGGCTGGCTGGGAATGCTGGGGGTTGAATGACTTTTTTCTATCTAAACATGCACAGAATTGTGCCCTTAGATGTACTTTTATAGCCTGATAATGATATTCAGGACATTTCCCCCCCCTAACAATCCAGATGTTTTACAACCTTAACTATTTCCCCCCCAGAAGTTTGAGATTGCATAATTGGCACTCTGATGTAAATCTTGAATATTTACTCAGTAGTACTATCTGACCTGGTTTGCATGTAAAAACAACCCAGAGTACAAGTGGAGTATGGGTTGTTGTTGAATCATGGGTTGTCATTACATGAGAATCCTGCACTATAGTTTAACTATGGGTTCTTAACTACAAACAACCCAGAGTTCACAAACCAACAATGAATCATGTGTTCTCTTCCTGCATTGTTCATGGTTAATAACCTGTACTTAAAGCATGCAGGGTTCACACATAATGATAACTCATACTCAACCCATACTCTGAGTTGTCATGAGAACCAGCCTATGAGTGTAGGAAATGCTTCTGTGAAAGAATCATACATACGGCAGGGCATTGGAATAGGTAATCTAAGGTAGGACTACCCTACATCTGGGCCTCTGTAGCAGATGGTTCCTCAACCTCTTTCAGAGGTTTAATTAATTGACACACACACATTATACACACACAGGCGCCACCAAAGGTTGGGTTAAATGTTTCCATTTCAGCTCTACCAACTACTTTTATTATGTGTGAAATGTACTGCTTTAATAAAGACTGAAATTAAAAAAAGGTAGAGTTTATTGAGCTTCTTTGCTGAACATTGGACTTTAGGCCTCCAATAGTTATTAAACTGCAGATATAAGTGCTGCATAATGCTAAATTTTGGTGTATTTGTATTGGATAGAAATTAAAATGCATTCCATTAAAATATTAATTTTCCTTGGTCTGTAACAGGAGCACAGGAGGCCTCATTTCACAAAGTGGGAGGCATAGGTCTTCCTTGCCTCTTCCCTAGTTCAGGTTCGGGATGTCTCATCTGAACTAGACCAGAAAGAAGATGGACAATGCTGAGAGCCATACACAGATCTCTCGCCCTCACCAAGATGATTTGTTTCCTTGGGATTTCTTCTGAAAGAATCAATTCTGGGTGTGTGTGTTGGGGGGGAGGGGGAGATAGAGGCCACATTCACACATAAGCTAAGCCAGGATTTGTTTTGCCTAATTGTGGTTTGTTTAAATGTCCAAATCCCAAACTGGGCCATAAACCCCAGATTGGAGCCATGTTTGTTATTGGTTTACGAATCCTAGATTGGTTTAACCATAGTGTGTCATTATGTCTAGGATCCGGATTTATTCCTGGTTTGTTTTGGCCAATGATCAAACTTGAAATTGAAAATGCTGCATAGGTTAAATGATACTCAGTGGCGCATTGCCAGAACTTGGCCTCCCCCCTTCTTTGTTCCACTTGGCAACAATCTTTTTTCCCTGCCTGGCTCCTCCTTGTCAAGCCAGCCCATGCAGGTTTGCTGCTACGTTGTACGGAGAGAAAATTTAAAGGGACCTCTGCCTACTTAACTAACATCTATCCTGGACTGCACATTAAAAGCAAAACTTCACACTTAGATAGTTACCATGATTGTTACATCCTTGATAGGTATTACTGGCCTTTCTTCACAGGTTCATTGCCCCACCCCCAGCTTTGGGGAAATCTTACTTGTGACCACAAGTTAATTAGCACCTCAGACACTTTGATGGTTGCTTAAAGTACCCAGAAAACTTAGAGGTACCAATCTTTAAGATGATGTCACCTGGGGAGGTGTTGGGATGGTTGAATGTCAACAGAGTAAATATTCACATAACTGTTCACCTCTGCTAATCCAGCTGTGTTGGTAGGAATAGATCTCAAGAAAAAAAAGGAGCAGTCTTGAAGAGAAAGCTTTTTCTTGCTTTGTGTGGTGTTAAGGTAAAGTTGAGCAAACTTGGGAATCAAACCCTCATTGAGTGTGTCTACAAGGGGAAGGGAGGTAAGCTGTTTTGGCTCCTGTAGGGTTCAGAGGAGCTAAGAAGCTCTGAGAATAGTTCTGCACTCTGTTTCTGCAGCTTGCTGGTGAGGCTATGCCAATCAATGAGCACTGCAAAGGCATCTGGGATATCAGAGGTCTGGAGAAAAACAAACCAGGATTGGGGAAAGCAAGCTATGGTTTGTTTGCTTGCCTGCAAGACTCCCGCAAGACTGAACCTGGCTTGCGTAACAAACCATAGTTAAATCCTGACTTGGTGTTACATTTGCGCTCTCAGAGAGAGTGAGAGAGAGAGAGAGAGAGAGAGAGAGAGAGAGAGACTGACCCTGTCAGACAACATGCTAAACCATGCTGGTTAACCATTTTGCGTTAACCATTAAGGCTTAGAGTGTCATGTGTAAGGCGTTTCCCCTAACCTGGTTGCTACATAGCCACATTCTAATCATTTTCACTAACCACGTGTTGTAACAGTGTTAGTGGCCCTAATCACACCTTAGCATGTTGTCTGTATGGTCTCCACAGTTAAATCACCACTATCATAGAACTCAGCGGCAAAATCAGCCAAAATTGGCCAAGCTGCTCTGCCTGGCTCGTGGGATCTCCGCAGTCAAGATCTGCCTAGCAGCTCCAAATGTGGCAGCTGCCATTTTGCGTTCTTGCCCTTATTCACCACACGTAGCTCACAATGCCAGGTAAAGGTCATTGCCACCATAATTCAATGAGCTGGAATGCTTGCAGGACGAAAGGCCGGGACAGAGCACATAGCTATCGTGACGGCTGCTGGGAGATGCAGCAGCTCTCGAAACAGTTACCAGCTCTCGGCACGGGCATCGCAGCTCTTGGCATGGGTGCCTGGAGCCACGGGGGCACTCAGCATGGGTGCCTGCAGGCGCCACAGCCCCGACCAGGAAATGGCTGCCTAGTGCCATGCGTGCTGCAAGGAATGCTGGGATGCTGAACGGACCAGTTTGGAGGACTGAAAAGGTCAGCGGAGAGAGATGAAGTTAGGGTGTGGTTGGGCAAACCGAGTAATGGGCCGTGATTCCACGGCCATGTGGAAGCAGCGCTAGGCACGGTTAATGGTAACCACAGTGAGTTGTGGTTAGCATAACTATGTGCCCCAAAGTGTCGTCTGAACAGAGTCTGAGCATGTGAATGTGTTTGCGTGTTGGGAAGGACAGAGATCCAGAATGCACCTGGCCTCTATTACTTTGATTTTCTTAAATTTTATTTTTTTAGTGAAAACTGCTCTCAAAATTGCTGTCCCCAGTCTTGGAGCACCTTAATATTGCATTCTTGTTTTATAAATGTTATAAAAATGTGAGACTCAAAGGTATTTTCACATAGCCAAGTCTGCTTCTGCATCAGTGATTTCCAACAATTTCCTTTTTGGCCATGTTAGCATGTTTTCCACAATATGCCACAGCTACAAGAATGTAAAATAAATTTCCCTTGTTATAGTCATACCATGTCTTGATTTCTTTAGAACTCCTATTCCAAACCCAAAACGATTCCGCCTTTCTCTCCAACCTGCATGAAAGCCCCCGAACAGGAAACCCGTCTTTTCAATGTAGCAACAGAATTACTTTCAAGACAATATAATGGTCGGATCTAATTAACGCCCCTCTGTCAACGGAAGGCATCTATCAACAGAATGGGGAAGGGGTGATTTTTGGCAATCCCCTTCTGCAGCCCCCCCCCAAAATCTATTCCAGAGAGTTGAGGGACCCTCTGAGGCAGATTTAGAGGGGGTGCACGGGGAGGGGGGACTGCCATAAATAACTCTTCCCCCATTCCATCGGCAGGTGCCTTCTGTCAGTCAAAAGGCACTAGTTACCTACCACCCCACATTTTTTGTCTGGACTATAACTGGTAACCCACAGACCAACCAGCTGGATGGGGCGGGAGGGGCACCAATTATAAGTATTCCTATGCTCAGCCTGACCTTACTCCTTGGACGTTTATTTATTTAACTCTTCTCTGCTTCTTGCAGAAGTACAGGTGATATAAAATGTTAAAGGCAGGTTTATGAAGCAAACGCTGGAGGCAAGTAGCATGTGGACTCTTCAGCATTGAAAGAAGAAGCCCGGCTTTGCAGTATGAAGAGGCAACTTTACCGTTGCTGATCTTAAATGTACAGAGAAGATCTCAGTCAAACCGACTGCTAGCAGGAAAAGGAGGGAAACAGGGAGATGGTGGGATGGGTTAGTGAGTCTGCAGGGCAAAGCTGTCTACGGCAGATGGATTTTGTCTCTTTGCTTTGCTGGTCACATTGCTGCATGACCTGCTCATCCCCAGCAGCAAAACCCAGACAACATGCAGAGTCTGACGGATGCAGATTTGGACTTGGTAGGGAGCTGAGGTTGAGCTCAGTGGCAGCTGCTTGGACTTAACCTGGCAGATAAGAGGCCCTGCAAGATGATACTGAAGTAGGAACTGCATGAGGCATCTCTGGCCATGCTCATCTCACTCCCAATGTTTAGGTGAGGGCAGGGCAGCACATCATCACAGCTACAACCTGCAGTAGTCATGTGGGCCCCGGAGAAGAATCAGGTGAGCATGCAGTTGCTGTGGGTGTCCAGGGCTTCAGTCCTGCACTGCACGAGCCTACCAACCTCATAACATACTAGCAGGCCGTGGCACATCATCTGAAAAGCACGCATGCATGTAAAGAAAACACAACAAAAAATGAAGAAACCTGGGCTCTACCCATGAGAGTTATTATCAGTGTGCCTCTGCCTCGTTTCAGAACCTAGCGATGAAAGGAGAATCAGAGTTACCTGACAATATAAAACATTTATCCAGAGAAGATGCATGATTACAAGTCTGGTATAAACATTTTTTTCCCCGTGCAACATTTTCAAAGCATATTTTACACATTTGTAGAATTTGATGTGCTTCTAAACTGAGCAGACATCACAAAATGCCTAGCGGTGCAGTTCCTCCAGCAAAAATTCAGAAATGTACAAATCTCTGTAAAATAAGGAGTATCTCTACAAGACATATTCGTAATAGCAATTTCTGAACGGGATCTGTAATAGAACGAATCCCATGCTATTATGGCAAGTGGGGAGTAAAGCCAGTTATCCACTCAGAACTAGGAAGCTGCGTGCCAAATCAGTTTTCACCACCCAGTGGGTACAACGCACTTCTCATACAAATCAAGAAATTAAACAGCTTACGCAGAGTCATTGCTGTAAAATTGACAAGATACATAATAGGACGATCTCGCAGGGAAAAAAAGTATGTTTACGTTTCAAGAGTTGATGAAACACTAGTGTTGTATGGGATGCTGAAGCTGTCGTTTTCATTTTCAGCTGAAATTAATATAGCAAAGATGGAGTTTATAACAAGGAAAACAAGCCCAAAACTAGTGGAAGAAGGCTATATTCAACCACTCTACTGCAATTATCACTGGATTGAGCCCAACATGATTGAGTCCAACATGATGCCCTCCAGATATTCTGGATTATATGTCCCAACAGTCCAGCCAATTGTCAGGGATGCTGGGAGTTGTAGTCCAAAACTTCAGAGGGTGGTGCGACCAGGTTGGAGAAGGTTACCTGGGAAGAGTCACCACATAATTTATAACAGTATTTCTATCTTTAATCTGCAGCCGTAGTTCTCAACCATCTTTGAGCAGAATCAGCCATTTCATGTGGCTCATCACTGGCGTACAGTGCTTAAATTTACTTGACCGTGTGATTTGTTCAAGGTTCATATATGCAGCTCAAGATAGTATGGCAGCCATACAACAGATCTTGCGAACCCTTTAGGAAAAGTCCGCCTTTATGTGCTTGGCAACAAATTCTGGGATGATTTGGTGGGGCTGAAACTTGTTTCATAGACTTGGTCCATCTTTACTCAGTGGTCTCTCCTGCAGTGTTCAGAAAGCACCTGGATCTAACATATTTTACAGTTATTTATTACAACCAAGTAGCTATCGCATTAACAGGCAATGGGTAAACAAAAGGAAACTGTCTTGGTGCCTTTGCTCTAACGCAGCCTTCCCCAACTTGGTGTCCTCCAGACGTGTTGTTTTGCCACTCCCATCATTTCCAGCCATCAGGGCAAATACACAATAATGAAGTTGCTGTCCAACGCATCTGGGGAGCCCCAGTTTGGGGAAGGCAAGGCATAGAGTTAAGAAGGAACAAACTATGAGCATGGCTAGGGATCGTCCCTGTGCATCCACATGATGCACAGGGCATCCTGGTAGCAAGGAAGGATGATTCCTCCATCTCCCAGGGATATCGTCCTACCCTTCCATCCCGCTTTTCCCCGCGGTTTCAGGATGACCCCGAGAACGCAGGACATGTGGCCCGCTGTTGCGGTTTTGTCCCGACTCCTCACAAGTAACCGTGAGGACCCGGGGCACGGAGCTCCTCAGGAGCTCTGTGCCCATCTGGGGTGGGATTGGGGGAGCGGGAGGGGTTTTCTTTTTTTTAAAAAAAAAACTTACTTTTTGCGTAGGAGCACTCCTGCACTCATTCTCGATTAAAAAATAAATGGCAGGCACAACACCCTTTTCCTCCTGGGACGTTGCGTGTGCGTGTAGACAGGGGGGACGATCTTGCGATCATAAAATCGCGAGATCATACCCCTCCACCCCCCTCGTCTAGACATGCCCTATGATTCCAATTATTTAGATGGGTACCTCTTACTACCAATCACATGGTTGGGGGGCTTTTATTTTCAGGGTAATGTATTATTTAACCCACCCTACAACAGACTGCACCTCCACAATTGGAGCTGAGGCATCGTTTACAACGATGACATTCCTAGGTTTTAAAATAAAAACTGAGACAGGCAGTCACTGAACCATTTTCAGGTAGCTTTGCTAGATCGCTTCCAAATATCAACTGTGTATTGTTTGTGGACCCATCACTATGCACATGTGCAGGATGTGGGCTATTCATTATACCCACAAAGCTAATTTTGCGAGGAAAGACATTTTGAGATGATCAAATTAAGATAAAGCCAGACCTCCTAAGGAACAGTATTTAGACAAATCTTAAAAGAAAAAAAAATGTACATAGGAGAGATGAAAACTAAGGAGAGATGAGAAGGTAAAACATTGAATGACAGATTGCACTAAAGTAAACAGGAGGTCTATGTGGCCTAAATATTAAGGGGATGAAAGACTGAACAGAATATTCATTTACTGTGCTATTCTATGCATATCTACTTGGACAGAAGTCCTATTGTGTTGAATAGTGCTTACTCCCTAAAAGTGTAACCGTAGTGTATAAAAAATGCAGGCCCAACTTGAGTAATTTCTAACCCCCATTTTGAGGATCAGAGAGTGCATGCGTTGGAGTGCACTCTAACATATGAATCTATTCTCTTACTACATGAAGGCTGTATAGAGATTATGGTTGCATAGGCTGGAGTGTAAGGAAACAATGCCCTAAGAACAACATACAAAGATTACAACAAAATGAGTAAATAGGAAGGTTGTGCCAGTTTTCTGTTTAAAATGACTCGTTTCACACACTCAGGGAAGATGGCCCAAGGATGCTTTCATTCATCTCCGTACTCTAAAGTTCTCTTCCCCTTCTTTCTTTCATTCTTTTTTTCCTTTTTGTAATCATGCAACAAAAGGTCAACCTACTGAAATATTTCCTAGATCTTATTTTCATCTTTAAAAACAACAAATGTATTTTTAAATGATTAGATTAATGATTGTATATCTGTAATAATCGTGGCTTAAAATGTCAACTGGATTTGAGATGACTTTTTCATTTAATCAGCGTCAAGATACTATAAAATAAATGTTCCTCTGGTCTGATTCCTTTGCCTAGCATGAGACAATATATCTTTCTCTACAGTAGGTTAGAAATAGCATTACCTCTTGACAATTTGTACTTAATGGAGAACCCATTTGCATTAGCGTTGCACCTCTACCTCTAGTTGTTTGACAGCGTTCAGACAACATGATAGTCAACTGTGGGGTAATGATAAACTAGACAGTTGTTTATCTAAGGGGTAGTCCCCACACAACGTAATAATAATCAACTATGGTGTGGATTAGGATCAGTGTTGAGTTGACTATTCGTCCATGCTGACTTGACTCACTCATCCCCCGCCCTCTCTTCTCGCTCAGCCCCTGCCAGCTGGACTCGGGCAGCAGCCACCACTTTGATCACTCTTGCCTTGTGACTCTGTGGCTGATGAAAAAACCAACGGTGGCTGAGGAAATAACCAACAGTACCCTCCACAGAACACGATAACCAATGGTAGTCAAATAGTCAACTCTGCACAGCGTTGGTAATTTGCAATGGTTATTTCAGCCAAATAATCAACAACTGGTTAAAAATCTCCCTCCGCACGACGTAGCCCATGATAGGTTAAATAACCAACAGTCGACTAGTTAAACCACCATTGGTTATCATGCTGTCTGAACCCAGTCATTCTGAAAGAGACACACCTACGATCTGCACAATGCAAAGGAACCTTCCTATTTAACATGGAATGGACAACCCCTGCTCTCCCACCCATTCCCCAGCTATCAGAGAGGTGTCTTGGATGTAGATAATGACGTTTGCTTCATTCACAGGAATCTATGCTAGGACATGGAGGTGTACAGGAATGAAACATAGAAAGAACTTTGGGCTGAAGCACAATGACTCACCTTGTTTCATCATCATATTCCCCCTCACTCCAATTCCTGAGGTGTTTTGCTTTTTTTAGCCATAAATTGTGAAAGCATTTGCATTGTGTTGTTAAGCATTATTTCTCTGGCCACCATCATTCATAGCCTCATTTTCCCACAATTTGTGCCATTTAACAGGCAAAAATGATTCTGTTGAAAGCTTTAGAATTCTATGTTTGATGACTCATGGACACTCATCAACAAAAGTATGTGGGCTGCCCAAGACAGGCAAATTAAATACCAACATGGGCAAAGAAGGCCACAATGAGGGCAAAGGAGGAGGATGAAAATGGTACTAAAGCTATGGATTCCACTTATATCTTGGTCTGTAATGTGAAGTGGAAAAATATGAATAGATGTGTGAAAGTTTGAGGCCTACAAAGGCAAAGTAAAAAGGTTAGGTGGGTTTTTCTGTTGGGAGGGGATATTCCTCAGAAGAGTAGTTAAGCTTCATTTCCTGATTAAGTTCCATTTTTCCAGTTAAGTTTCATTTCTTCAAGACCGAAACAGTACTTACTGTTTGGGGGGAAGAGGCTATAAAACAGTGAGAGAGCCAGCCAGGAGAGAGGCAGAAATGACCAGAGCATAAGGAAGGAACAGAAAGAAGCAGCTTGAAGACATTCAGGTGCAGCTTAGGGTAAAAGAACTTGTGTTTTTGCAACTTTTATTTCTTTTAATGCCTTTTGTATGACTCAAGCTCTATTGAATAAATACCTTCAATTATAATGAGCTCTTCTTAATATATTAGTAAACTGTTAAGTTAAACCTAAAGTGTGTGCCAATCACAGCTACGGCCTAAACTCCAGGTTACTGGGAAGTTACAAAGAAGAAAGATTGGAGTCTTAAGGGGGTCCAGGACATAGAAGAAACCCTGACAATGTGATAAATATACTACCCTCTGTATAGAATAAGATTTAAACTGAATGTATTTTTATCTATTTACTTCCTTCTTTTCTCTTTTTCTTCTTCTTGTTGGTTTGGTTGATTTTGTTTTGGAAAACTAATTATATATATATATAAAAAAATGATGCCAAGAAGCAGCAGAAGCAGCTACAGGGAACAAAACAATAACAATCAGAATCAAAATAATGTGGATGTTTAGCAATGGGCATGTTTTCTGGTAACTGGTTTAGTTATGTCAGAAGTGCTACTGTCAAACCAAAAGTCAAAAAGAGGAACCTGACACTGAGCTGTAGAGAGTCATAACGTCCCTATAATTATTTTTGCTACTACAAATTCAGGTGCTACACTCCCGATTTTATTCTCCAGGTCCCTTCTGTGTTGTATTCCTGCCTGAAAAACTATGTGCCAGTGTTCTTTAAAATGTCCCAAAAGATTAAAAATGAGGGATGTGCAACCCCAGGGATCTCGGGAACAGTGACCCAGCTGGGAGTAGGAAAAATACTGCTATAGACTGGATCACTGTTGCACGCTTGCACCAATACTGCAGCTTTTGAAAGCTCACACCATACTAAAGATTCTTCTTATTCTTATTCTTATTATTATTATTATTATTATTTATTTATTTATTTATATAGCACCATCAATGTACATGGTGCTGTACAGAGTAAAACAGTAGATAGCAAGACCCTGCCGCATAGGCTTACATTCTAATAAAACCATAATAAAACAATAAGGAGGGGAAGAGAATGCAAACAGGCACAGGGTAGGGTAAACAGGCACTGGGAAGGGTAAAACTAACAGTATAAAGTCAGAACAAAATCAAGTTTTAAAAGCTTTAGGAAAAATAAAAGTTTTTAGCTGAGCTTTAAAAGCTGTGGTTGAATTTGTAGTTCTCAAATGTTCTGGAAGAGCGTTCCAGGCGTAAGGGGCAGCAGAAGAAAATGGACGAAGCCGAGCAAGGGAAGTAGAGACCCTTGGGCAGGCGAGAAACATGGCATCAGAGGAGCGAAGAGCACGAGCGGGGCAATAGTGTGAGATGAGAGAGGAGAGATAGGAAGGAGCTAGACAGTGAAAAGCTTTGTAGGTCAACAGGAGAAGTTTATATTGGATTCTGAAGTGAATTGGAAGCCAATGAAGAGATTTCAGAAGTGGATTTTTTAGATTATGTTGTAATAACCTAGCAAAAGCAGAACAAATCTTTTACTTAAAGAGTTTGTCCAGCCTGGAGAGAATTCACCCTGCAATTCTGGCAAGTTTTCCTAAGGAAAAAAATAAATAATATTCATTTATTTATTGCATTTCTATGCCACCCAATAGCTGAAGCTCTCTGGGCCACTCACAACAATTAAAACAACAATATGCAGCATAGAACATAAAATTTAAAGGCATAAAACTACATTATAAAAGTAAAAACAAAATGAAACCAAGCAGCAATGCAGAGATTTAAAATACAATGGAGGAACAGGAAACTGTGTTGGAAATGTGCAAAAATTGAGAGCTAAGTATCTGTATCCTGAGAAGTTAGTTTTTAAAGATACTGATTCAAGACAATCTCCTAAAGTTTCTAACTTAACCCCCTCCCCATTAATTTAATTAATTTGGTGGCAGTCCTGTCTAGTTGCACACTCTCAAACAAACACACACACACACACACACACACACCATGCTCTGCCTCTTTTGAAGTTCACGTTTTTGGTCTTTAGTTCTTTCCTTTTTATCCAAACAAGTTGGAAGCTGGGCTATGACTTGCTCCCCAAATATAGGTCATCTTATTATTAAAGTATATTAATGAGAAGGCTATACTCCCCTATGATGCACTGGTCTAACTCGTTAACGTTAATGAGATTTATGCATGGATGCTAAGAGAAGAATAGAACCCCAATTAAACAAATAAACCTTTAGCAGTATGTACATGTGCATTTTTAATAAGAAAATATTCCTCTTGTCTTTGCATTTGACAAACGATAAACTCAACTAAGGAGTAATCAAGATTGCAGGGGTAAGAAGAGGAGGATGTCATAAAGCAGCCTTTATTTTTTTTAATGGTATGACAAATGAGTTATGCATATATTCCCAGATTAATTATTGCATCCATTCCCTTTGCCTGCAATCACTAAAACATGGTAGTTTTATTTAACAACTGACAGTTTTGTATAGCAGATATAAATCAGGAAAGAAAAATTAAAAATGAAGGCCTCACAAAACCTTCTAAACAGCTTCTGGTTATAATTTAGTTCTCTCTTTGCAGTGCTGTTTTAGACATTTATTTCCATCACTTTCCTACCTACATTAAACGGTATTAAAAATAGTTAATTATGCAATCGCGGGGCCTGGGAGAGTCAGAGAGTTTGTTTACACACACACACACACACACACACAGAGGCTTTCATGTGGGTATTCTTTTCTGTATTGACAGTTGGTTCATGCAAATATATTGCATGCCTGGTTCCCAGCATTTCAACACCTGGTATTAGGTGCTATGGGCATGTGTGAGTGGTGGTGGTGGGAGGAATGGGGGCTGTAGGCATTTTATCCAGGTTCCCCACTCTTCAAAAAAGGTGATTTGCACTTCCAAAGCTGATAGCACCAATGACCTGTGACAATCTGGTTAAGCGCATGTGGATTTACACACAATGCATTGTATGACCGGCCAATTACTGGTTTGCATCTGTTGATTTAGGATGGTAGAAGCCATGCATTTATGTATGCCACTAGATTCATATTATGCCACCTACTCAGGAATACTATTACAGAGTTAACTCTATTGGTCATAAAAAGTACAGTTGTAAGACTCCTCATTGAATAATGAAACTGTTTCTTCTCTTCTAGCTAAAATGAAACATTAAAATCACTCAGGTGCTTAGCTCAAAGCAATACTGGCAAATTAGGCAGCCAAAAAAAATGGCTCATACTGTGAAAATGAAAGTAAATACTCAAAGATTAATTGTTAGTAGGAAAATATAACATTGCCAAAGAAGAAAATAGCGGTTACCGCTCATATTAGGTACTTTATTAATTCTCCTGCAAACTTAATATAGCAACGCATAAGAGAAAGCCGCTTGCCACTGAAATACAATTCTAGGACTGTCTATCCATGCTCCCCAGCTGCCCCAGTACTACCACCACCAGCTCCACAATAAAGCTAACGGAATCGCAGAAAGAGAGATACCGCTGCACCACCACCAACTGTGTTTTAAAATATCTGCATCCTG
The DNA here is from genome assembly GCF_023053635.1 of Elgaria multicarinata webbii. Lineage (NCBI taxonomy): Eukaryota > Metazoa > Chordata > Lepidosauria > Squamata > Anguidae > Elgaria > Elgaria multicarinata. Next base: position 23,589,994 of record NC_086172.1, read on the forward strand.
ACTGAAGATAAAATAAGAGGCTTCTGGGCTCTGCATTCTACACGCATGGCTATTCTATTGGCGGCCTATAGGGAGCTAGCTATTAAAATTTCATTGGTATGGCTGCAGTCCATTAGCTAACTTACCTTCTTGCCCATAAAAAGTGAAGGGTAAACCCAGGAATTTTACAGCCACTATCTGGAAAAGCCAATAACGGGGCTGCAGTCACATTACATTTATTATACACCATGCCTCTAACAACTGCTCTGGGATCAGGCCACAGAGCAACAGTGTGTACCATGACAGATGTCACGTTCTCTTGGTGATTTAAAAGGTTCGGCTTTTATTTAACTTAATTTAAAAATGAAGTCAAAGCTTCAGCTTTGCAGTAAGAAAATGAACTGACTGCGATGATTTCAGATCAGATAACTAAACTAACCAGGCCACAAATTAAGAACTTAATACCCATCATCCATTCCAGCAAACTCAAGAATATGCTTTCATATAAGACCCTTTTGGATGAGCAAGCACTGCGCTAAGCATAGTTAAGCACTCAGAAAGTGACAAACGGATTACTGTCTTCACACTGACCCAAATTGCGTTCGTTGGGGTTGTCATAAGAATATGGAAGATTAAAGTTCCTGCTCTGCTATATATAAAACACACACACACACAACATGCAGTTTGCACAGTTGTCACAGCATGATTTGTATAATGGTTTTTCTGAAGAACCATATTCGCCTTGACAAAATTTAATGCTGAGGTAACCTTTAGCAAGAAAGCAAACATCTTCCAAAGTAATGTCCAGAGCCTGCAGGTAAATAGCAACTCCCTTCATCTCAAAGACTCTGCGCATTTTGGTTACCCGTCCAGCCAAACATTCACCTTTTAAAATTTTGACTGTCCACAGAGAAAAGTAACATTTAGCATTTACTTATATTTAAGCCCCGTCTCATGCCTTGGGTAGGAAGTCTCAAGGAGAAGCGTCTCTCTTCTTGAAGCATGCTGAAGGAAGACTTGAAAGTGCATGGCACAGAACACACTGGGCAGTATCCAATGGTACTCCTACACAGAGTAGACCCATTGAAGTGAATGGGCCTCATCGAAGTACGACTACTACTGGATACTGTCCAGTAACATGAACTCTCCTCTAACCCAAATTGGCACCCTCTGGATGTGTTGGGACTACAACTATTATCACCCCCAGCCAATATGGTCATTGGGCCATGTTGGCTGAGAATTGCACTCCAACAAATCTGGAAGGTGGCAGGTTGGGGAACTTGGAGGAGGGGGGACTTCAGAGCCGGAGGGTGCTACTGCTGGCAGGAGAAAACTGGGAACACCTTATGTGCATATATAAAACACTGCATGCAATGCTGTGGATTATAGCCATTGCACTTAGCAGAGCAATTGTACAGAACGTAGTTGGGAATGCGCCTGCAAGGTGAGTAGCATGCTCATCAATCAATCAATCACTTTATTACGGTCCGAGACCAGCACAACATTAATCCAGCAACAGCAACCATACAAAGTAGTACAGATCCTTAGTTCCCATCTCCCAGAGATTTAACAGTCCTCCAAGGTTAATAGGTTATGACATGTCCTCATAGCCAAGTGGCAGAATTTAGCAACCTTATAAGTCACTGAGGCGTTTCTATCGGCAAGGAGAAACTTGGTATAAAATTCTTCAGTGTTACCTGGAAAGTCCTGCAGTAGAGGATGGATTAAACCTGACCGGGCCAGTAGCATGCTCATAAAGGGGAGATAGACAGTGAGAGACATTCTGTGTATAAAACCAGGCCCTAAGGGGTCCTTCCTGTATTGTCCTTCATACATGGAACAACATCCACCCATATATCTAAGGCAGGAAAGAAATTCACATAGTGTTTCCCTGTTACATCAATTTAGATCAATATTCCTCAATCTTGTACCTTCCAGATGTTTTGGATTGCAGTTCCCAGCATTACTGACCATTGCCCATGCTGGCTGGGACTGATGGGAGTTGAGGTCCAAAACATCTGGAGGGCCACGGATTTGTGAAGGCTGTATCAGGGAATGCATAGTTCCTTCTGAACTTCCCTGTGCCCTTCAACCACCTGGAAGGGCCTTGCCATGATCTCCTTCTCTATGTCTCGATGACAGGGAACACAACATGTTTCGTGATTGTAACACACCCACAGCGCACCATCTCAGGAGAAGTGCACCAAGCTCAAGCCTTACAGACTTCTAGAAAGATAATGAAAACATTTTTGTTCTGCCATGACTGATTTTCTGGTTATTTTTTTAACAACGTTTGCTTTTGATCCAGTTCAATAGTATTTGAATTTATAGTTTATATTAGGGGTGTGCAAAGTGGGTCTTGTCTGCCTTGAAATTCGATCTGGAGCTCTGTAGAGGTGATTCTCCACCTCGATTTCAAAGGGGGTCCTCTCTCTCTCCACCTCGTTGAATTGCCCATCGAAGAACCATTCAGTATTCAAGTAACCGGTATTAACAGAAATGCTTACAGCTCCGTCATTTTTAAAGATAAAGAGATAAATCTTGGCAAAGTGATGGCTCTTAAGGAGGGCTTTAGCCCCACCAAGTTTAAATCAGATCGGTTCATGCTTTGATTTTTTAGGAATTTTTGAATGGAAATTAACAAAAATGTTTACATCTGCGTAATTCTTATAGACAAAGATATGAAACATGGCAACGTGACAGTTTGAACATGCCAAGTTTGAATCAGATCCACTCATGCCTTGATTTTTCTGGAATTTTTTTAAAAAAACTTTCCCTCCAGCCTTCTCCAACCTGGTGCCCTCCAGATCTATTGGATGGAGCCCCTGAAATAAAGAGCCTGCATGTGCCTGACTCAGGTGTAGAAGCTTTCTCACTCATCATGCCAGCCAGCCAACCCAGCAGCACTTTCACACTGTGAAAATGTGGATGATTGACTTCCATGAGTCCGAGTAGAAACACAAGCCCTCTCCCCTCCCCCCCCCAGAATCAGCAGCCAGTTAGTGTTTCTCACTCCCCCAAACACTGTGATTGGAGAACATGATCAGGGACAGCGCTGTGGCTATTCCTAATTGGTTAGCCACAGATGTCAAAATCAAAGCTACCCCTCACCCCACTCAGCATCTTCCAAATACAGAGATATTCAATTTAGATATTCACATACGGACACATAGAGCAGGATAATTCCAGAGACTTTAGAAGCTCCAATTGGGCACGTCTCCGCTCTGATATTAATCTGGCCAATCTCTGCTCTGGAAGATCGAATTCTCTGCAGATGTTCGCAATTACCAGATAATTCTGGGGTGGAGCGCACACCCCTACTTTATATTATTAAGCTCCTCGATGTACTTTAAACTTAATGGGTTGGATCTAGACTGGTCATGCTTGGAGTAGATTTAGGGGACTTTAGTTACTAATGACTAAACGAAGTATCATTGATTTCAAGGAGTTTACCCTGGGCATGACCAAGTCTGGATCCAACACAAAGGCTTTATCTGTTATGACCTGCGTTTAGTTCCTTCTGAAGAAAGGTGGGACGTACATTTCACTGTGTACCCACTGTAGAAATTGATTAGTGCATAAACAAAATTAGCATATGAAGTTGCCCTCAATCAAAAGCTAATGTGGTTCAGTGGATACAATGCTTGGATTGTACTTGGAAAATCATAAATTCATCAATTTTGGCCCCAGGACAAAAAAGATAAATAATTTCAAATAGCATTAATAGGAAAAAGAAATAAAGATGTAACAAGGCCTTTTACCTCAACATGGCACCCAAACCTTTCTTCTTTGTTTTCCTCTCTGGATCTTCACTTTCTTCTTTCTTGTCCTTTTCTTTACTTTTAGATTTGCTCTTTAGATTAGATTTTTTACTCTTTTCTTTTGTTTTCAATTTTTCTTTGGTCTTCTTGTGTTTCTTTGCCTTGCCTTCAGCATCCTCTAACTCAGAGTTCACGTGAAAGGCTGATTCAAAGTTCTGAGCTTCCTGACCAGAGAGAGAGCTCTGATCAGACATACCATCTGCAAAAGAAGAATAGACCAGAGACAGTCATGAAGAAAACATACAAATGGAAACTGCAGGGCTGGTGACCATATATGATGTCTTATAATACCCTGTCATCAAATTGTACATATTAAGGAGACCATCAAATATGTCCAGCCAATCCCACCATGACTCTGTTGTTAATTAAGAATGGTCACATTACGGGTTCTTATTTTCTATATGCAGATATGAAAAAGCACTATCCTTCCTGATACCAGGCTTGTCAAGACTTGTGAGTTTTTAAAATATATTTACTGCCTCTTGGGACATACAGAGGCAGAGGTTATTCAAGTCAAGGGACTAACAGAGCATAAATGGAACTCAAGATTTAGGAGCGCACATTTGGGGATTAGAGCTAGACCAATATTGTTAAATCCATTACAGAAACATTGCAAGGGCACCCCCTAAGTGGCAATTTCCCAAGCCTCCTGACTGGGTGTTGCAATGCATGAGTTTTCAACATGTGGTTTGTGAGCAACAGCTAACTCATGATGCAACCTAAGGCAGAGATAGCACCAACAGCATCACCACCACCACGAATTTTATTTATTTAAAATTAATTTTAGACTGCCTTTAGGGGGGAACTCGGCCAAGGCGATATACAAAATAAAACAATACAAAACAATTACATTTAATAAAAACAATGATTATAAATAAAACCAACAGACAATTTGTTTTAATAAGGCCAGTGAAAACAGATGGGTTTTCAGAGCTTTCCTGAAGGCCTGCAAGAAAGGGCCTGACGAATCCCCAATGGAACCTCATGCCAGAGAGCTGTGGGGCCACTATGGAAAAGACCCTTTCCCTTGCACTCATCAACTTAACCTCCCTTGATGGTGGGAAAGTAAGAAGAGCCTCTGCTGATGGCAACAGAGTACAGACGGACTAGTACAGGTTGAGGGAGTGCATCAAATAACTAGGACCCAAACCATTTAAAGGCTTTAAAAGTTAAAACCAGTACTTTAAATTGGGCTTGTAAACACACTAGCAACCAATGCAGCAGGGGCAGTACCGGTCTCGCATGAGCCAATCAGAATATCAACCCTAATCTCTACCGTATTCAGGCAGGTGTATTCTGCAAGAGCGGACGTTTCCAAACAGTCGTATTTGAACCCCAGCCATGCTTCCAGAGAAGTTGGGATGAGCCCCAACTCTAGAATTGCAATATAGTTCCCGCAACTATCTATAGGGCCTTTCCCATTAGTATGTATAGTGAGCTTAACCAGCACCCAACATACACTGGATTCAGGTCTTCATTGAAAGCACCTGTCAACCTTCCCCAACCTTGTTAGACTACAACTCTTATCATCCGTGACAATTGTCATGCTGACAGGGGATGATGGGATCTAAAATATCTGGCATTGGGGAAGGCTGAAAAAGTATGTTAGAACTAAGTGGGCAGACTGAAATGGAAGAGAGAAGTTTCGAAGTACTTACCATCTGCCATATCTTCGGGTCCATCATAAGACTTGTCAATGGCAGCTCTGAAACTCTCATTACACCCTCTGCCACGGACCATATGAGGCCGGGGTCTGTAGAAAGGAAGCTCATTCTTTTTCACTTCAGCAACAGCTGTCTGGAGACTCTCTAAGGAACTTGACTTCTTTAAGCCCAGGGTGGGACCAATATCCTTGCCAGGAGATTCTGCAGTAAGAGAATGAGAGAGAAATATTTAAACTACACAAAGTAGTAATAAAATTATACACATGTACATGTTTTAAAGAAGAGTTCCACTTGGTACACCTATAAAATGTTAGATCCTGCAGTTGCAAAACTGGAAGTCACCTCTCGCTTTCCAAAACCAACCAGGGCTTTTAAGTCTCATAAATTAGATTTGTAAACCTCATAGGTATAAAAAAAATCTAAAACACACAGTCTGGAAATATATGTAACTCAAAACAGTGCTACTATTCTGTGCCTTCAGGGGATCCAAAATAGCAGAGGCTAAAAGGAGCTATTTCATCAGGCTGCCAGTCTAATTTCATAACTGACACGGGATTTTGTTAGGATGAATGAATTCTGGTTTTGAAGCAGAAGTCGCTTTCCTGCAATGGCCACAGAAATCCCAAATCCATGTGCCAGGTACACTGGGACATATCGGGGGTTGCTTTTTATTGCTCAGCCCTTTTTAAAAGAAGCGAGTTTTTTATTAATTGCTTTCCATTAAGTAATTTTAACTCTCAAGGGTTTTTTTGGGTGGTGGTGTTTGCCACGACACAGGCTCTGAACACCAGGCCGGCCGTGGCTACTCCCTGCTCAAGCCACTTGATATGCCTGAGGCGAGGGACAAACACCGCCTTTCACCAAACTATGTGGAGAAAAGGGTTAAATGGAGAAGGATTTCAATAATAAAATAATATGCTGTGAATTAAATGTGCTGAGGTGAAGTATTGTCAGAGTGGGTGCTAAATGTATAAACTTCAGATGATAAATGCCAAACTGACACGTGGGATTTATTTTTAAAGTTCACAAGCTTTGTTTCAAAATAAAACATTTAAAAAACTTTTTGAAACCTTTCATCCAATCCTTTCACTCATTCACATACGCACTTTCCTTTCTCTCACACAATCACTCTTGAGCTTTCTTTATTATCAGTATTAATATACTTCAACTATGTGCACACCACACTTTTCCAGTGAGGGAGGAAGCAGCAGCCAGGCACCTCTCCACCGTGCCTGGGTCCAGCTCCAGCTGAGAGCCCCCTCCCTCCTGCTACCAACTGTCTCTGCAAAGGCCACCAGTGAGGGAGGAAGCAGCAGCCAGGCACCTCTCCACCGTGCCTGGGTCCAGCTCCAGCTCAGAGCCCCCTCCCTCCTGCTGTCAACTGTAACTGCTGAACTTTGCAACTAAGATTGTAGTGCCTGAATTTGCTTTCCCCTCCTCCTCCTCCCTCCCAATCCCCTTTCCTTTTGTGTCATGTCTTTTAGATTGTAAGCCTGTGGGCAGGGACTGTCAAGAAATACTTTTGTAAGCCACCATGAGAGCCTTTTTTGGCTGAATGGCGGCATAAAAATCCTTAAATAAATAAATAAAAATAAAATAAAGACACCACTCTCTACACTGAACCTCAAATTCTCCAGACCTTAAGTACTCCAAACACAGAGAGCTAACACACAGAGAGCGCTAAAGACTCTAAGAGGACCTAAAAAGTCTCCTCAGTCCCCTCAGTCCCCTTATATATCACTCCTGCTCCTCCCCAGACATTCTAACTCCGCCCACTCAGGCCAACATTCTAAAAACCACAGACTTACAAACTCCAGACATACATTTGGGAACTGTCTTGTGGGGTGTAACTCCACAGGGGGCTCCTCAGAAAGCAAGTCAGTATTTCCCATATATGGAAGCCCCACCATTGACTTGTTTGAGCCAACCAAGGGGACTGTCCTATGAGGGTTCAGGAAGAATAGAGTAGGGCCTTTGGAGGGGATTCAAATGGATTGGAGAGCATCAGAGGACAAAGTGCTTCATGAGAAGAACCAACGCAAGAGAAAGTAAGCCCAGAGAAGAAGAAAAGGAAATCAGAATAGGAACAAAGAGAAGAGGAAATTTAAAAAAAAAGAGAGAGAAGAGAGATGGGAAGGCGTTACAGACACCAATGGCAAGGGAAAGGAGGAAAAGAGGTGTGGTGAAATGGGAGAGCAGAGTTGAGAGAGAGATGCAATCATATAGGAGAGTGGAGAGTATTACAAGATCCAGAGAGAAAGGAGTGATATAGGGTGCAAACTGTACAATGTGGGCATAGAAAGGACTGGAAGAGCTGTGGGGTGGGTGAGGAGAGAGAGAAAAAGGGAGGTAGCAAACCTAGAGTTTTAGAGAGCAATGTAGTGATGCAAACAGAGAGACTGAGCATTAGGGGGTGCAGAGAGACCTGTATGTGAGAAAGCCCCCCAAAAGGAGGGAGCTGCGGGTGTGGAGGAGAGAGAGTGCCTTTGCTATGAGATGTAAGGAAGGAGGCTTAACAGAGAGGAGTTGAGAGACACCAATGATGGTGCAGAGACAGATGCTATGAGGCAGAGGCATAGAAAGAAAAGGGGGATTAATAGAGAATGGGTAAAAGGATCAAAATATGCTAAAATTGGAACAAAAGTCCTTTTCTCTGGTTAATGCTCCCTTGTGGTCCTAGCAATAAAAATGTAAAACTGGTCTCAGATTGATTCAACCTGTTCAGCCATGAGATAGAACAAGATTCTTGTAAGGTGGAGGCATTTTGGATTGGCATTTTATCACTCAGGTATATTGCAAAGTCAAGTATTCCTAATCAGAGGCCGAGGTGCTCCTTCTTCCAGTTAGGACTTAAAACAAACTTTCCCATGTTGGGTCTTGGCTGATAATAGAAAGAATGCTGGCAATTCAGTTTTTTTCTTAAGAGTAATAGTTTGCTTTTAGCATGGACCTGAATTAGTAAACTGGAGAATCCTTGCAAAGTCTTCAATAACTCACCCCAAGCTATGCCTGCCAAACATACTGCTATGCTATCAAAGTATCAGCATGGTCTCCATGAATTAAACATAAATATTTCTAGGAAGACGCTGATTAATACATATTTCATTGCATTTTATGAGACAGCATTAAAAAATTAAATAGGAAAAATAGGTGCTCTCTCCTCCCAGCCAGCCACTTCCTTTCTGTGCATCACCTGCATGGCCCACACCGGAACCTATTTTGTTCAATAGTGTCTGTTTAGGAATAATAATTCACCAGGACTTTTTAACTTGCAAAATGTCAAGGAAGTAAAGAGCTAGATATTGGATGCTTCCACATGAAGGGCTCCTAACAATCCCAATCAGAAGGTATTGTGGAACAATTCCATCTTTTTTTCCCCTTAACTGATTTTTGGTGGTAAAGAAAAGGAGGGAGGGGAAAAATGGGAGGGCTATGATTGGACAATATCATCAACTCCTCACCCTCAAACCTGCTAAAATTCAGTGAATAAGGCAGGGTGGTGGTAGCGTAAGCTTTGTTTGGAAGCCTCCATAGATGATAGGTGAAGCTTAGGTGAAATGAGTGCATAATTAAAACTGCAAAATGGGTTTTATGTAATTTTAAAGGGGAGGGGAACCAACAAAACAATGATATATCCAGGTTCCTCCATAAGCTATAAAAGAAATTAAACATTCAAAACACTGTAGAGAATGTAGATCTTCAAGATGCTAGCCCTAAGAAAGCTAGAGATATTCACTGTTCCATATTAAATGTAAGAAACCATGCAGTAAGGAGAAAATGTAAAATTGAGATTATCTAAAATAAGAGCAAGTGATTAACGGAAGAAGGATAGGAAAATAAATAAGGGTAAGAATTGCCACCAAATGGCGAAAGATCAGCGAAAGGCAAAGCAATTTAACACTGCTGTTCCCCTAGGGATTTTGACATCTAGTGTACAAAAGAGAGAAAGAGAGAAACCAGTTTAAAGGGAAACCTGGTTGCTAGGTCACAAAGTGCAAGCTTCCTTTGTTCATTAATTGCCATTGTGGAGACTACCATTATTGCCAAATTAGCAACTGCTGAAATGGATTTTGAGCACTGCCTTGCTTGCAACATAAAGGTGCTTAAAATTATTCAAGGCATAAGCATCAGTGAGAGGTACAGCAGTGCCCATTTGAGGCTGGGAACGAACAACAGAAAAGAGAAGCATAATCACAGAAGAAGAAACAGATAAAGTAAAAGCTTTTCTGATCAACAGAGAAAAAGCCAGGCTGCTTTTCAGTGAGAAAACAGCTTTGATTGCTAGCTTTCAACAGGAAAATCACAACACAGCTCAAAATATAAGATTCCTCTTGCAGGCTTAATCTGAGCCAGAGCTGAGCCTTGGGACCTACTTCTCACTGTTCAGGCTCATCCTTGGCATATATATTTCAGAGAGAGGTGGATAATAAGGGCAGTGCCTCTGAGCATGTGCCATGTCCTTTCCTTGAACACTACATTCCTCTTTGGATAAAGAGAAACTAGCATATGCGCAAAACATGTAGCCAGACCTGACTAGAAAGAGAGGGTGGGGTAAAAGGAAGTTAGGGTGACCATATGAAAAGAACAGGGTTCCTGTATCATTAACAGTTGCACTGAAAAGGGAATTTCAGCAGGGGTCATTTGTATATATGGGGAACCTGGTGAAATTCCCTCTTCATCACAACAGTTAAAGCTGCAGGTGCCCTGCCCTCTTTTAAATCTGGTCACTCTAGTATAGCTCCTGCACCTTTAACTGTTGTGATGAAGAGGGAATTTCACCAGGTTCTCCATATATACAAATGACACCTGCTGAAATTCCCTTTTCAATTTGTTGTTGCTTATTCGTTCAGTCGCTTCCGACTCTTTGTAACTTCATGGACCAGCCCACGCCAGAGCTTTCTGTCGCCACCCCCAGCTCCCCCAAGGTCAAGTCTGTCACCTCCAGAATATCATCCATCCATCTTGCCCTTGATCGGCCCCTCTTCCTTTTGCCTTCCACTTTTCAATACAACTGTTAAAGATACAGGAGCCCTGTCCTCCTTTTCATATGGTCACCCTAAAGAAAGTGTAGATACAAACTCTCCTCTTTCTAAATCCCACAGTTGGGCAATACAGAATCAAAATTCCACAAAAACAAGCAAGCTTTTGAGATCCCCAGAACTCTTCATCAGGCGAAGTATTTCAAAAAAACAGGAGATGTGGCGGGGGGAGGGGGGAAGAGAGAGAACAGCAGAGTCCAAAAATGTTGGCCAGGTGCTGTGGCCATGAGGTCTGCAGTATAGATAGATCAAGCCTCAACATAGAGATTTGCAGTCTGAATGAATTAGTGGTTTTTAATGGAATTGTCTTATGTGGGTTGAGGGTTTTTAATGGAATTGTTTTACATGGGATTGTAAAGTGCCACAATACCAGAAATGGTGAGGTGGCGCTATAAAAATGCTTTAAATAAATAAATAAATAAATAAATGTTGCAAGTATCAGCTTACACTTAGCCCTGCATTTTGTAAGACAGGAGCAGCAATTTTCAGAATCTCCATTTCTGAAAATATAATGTCTGCCTGTAACTCTGATCTGCCTCTAGCCTTGGGTGAATCACACAGGCTCCCAAATCAGCATAAAGAAGAATTTCAGAGGAACATGGCAGTCCTTAACAAAGCCAAGGATTAATTTTAGATGGTGCACTAGATAAACAAGTCAACTGAGGCCAAGTTGCAAGAATTACCTAGTGGTTGGAGGAGATACAAAGGCCCTCTTTCAGGTGATAAAATATCTTCAGGGCCCACTCCACCCCTAGCACGTAGTCCCTCTCTATACAATGAAATTCTCCCCAAATGGCCCATTAAAATGGTGATATCAGTGGAGGCTGGTGGCTCCAATGTCAGTGGGTGGTACATCCGCTCCAGGTTTCAGTCAGTACCTGTCAGAACTCTGAAGGTGCTAGAACTCTGAAGGTGCTAGGGTAGCTCCTTTAGAGTTCTGACTGAAACCTGGAGCGGATGCACTGCCCCACTGAAATTGGAGCCACCAGCCTCCATGTGTAAACTAACAAGTGAAGCAGGAGCTACTGACTCAGCTTTTTTGGGGATTTGAAAAGGTCTTCCTCCTGATATAGGCATTGGCATTTATTTCGATGCTTTGGCAAGGGCGCTTTGGCTATTGGGCAGTATAAAAATGCAATAAATAAATAAATAAATAAAGGTGGAACAGGTTAAATTAAGACTGAGACCAAACGTGAAACTTGTTCCACATATCAGTCAAGTTAAGTTGATAAACTTGTGAAGACAGAACAAAGACATATGGCATAAAAGATGATATACAAACGGATGCCATATGCGTTCATGTTGACACTTGGGAGGCTTAGCTTCCATTAAAAGTAAATGCCATTTTTGCCTTTGAAAATATATCTCAAGGATAATGTCATTCTTGGTGCACTAATGTGGGCAGATGGCTGTGATCAGGTATCCTGGGTTCTATTATAAATTCTATTTGACACTTCCTTGGGTTTTACAGCTAGCTCAGGCAGGTTACAATAGGACAGAATGGCTGAATATAACAGAAGACCCACGTGACAGATGCAATCACTACTACCAAATGCTCTAATAACATTCACAAAATGCCCCTGATAACTGTCTGTCCATGTGATCCGATACACTGAAACATAAAAACTGATGAATCCTCAGTTTTCATAACTTTCATAAACACGGGCAAAGCTCTGTGAACTTGAAAAGCAATATGGTGATGATAAATCATCATAATAATTTATTTCTTACCCGCCTCTCCACTTGGATCGAGGCAGGGAACAACAGTGAATATAAAACACATAAAAACTGATTAAAACATAGTATACATGATTAAAACATCCTTAAAACATCCTAAAATTTCACAGGATAGGCCTGCCGGAATAGATCAGTCTTTATTGCTTTTTTAAATGCTTAAAGACTGTCAAGTTGACAATGATGACGATATTCATTTGAAGCTTAAATTATGTTGCCTTTCTGAAAAGGCAATCTAATTTCCAACAATGACTTAAGAAAAACATTATTGGCAAAGTATTCTTGTTGTTGTATAAATATTCTGTTTGGCATCAAGAGAAGAATTAATTTAGTAATAACATTATACTGTTTTTTTAGCATTCCATAACACTCTTCCCAGGAACTTTTTTAAAAGAGGGAAAGAGCAGAGGAAAACACCACAGCACTTATTTAACAAGTAAACTCAAACACTTCATTAGATCATTTAAGTCCCTGGTAATGCACCTAAAATTAGAGTACACGTTGAATAGGCTTTATGTTCAGTTTATGGCATAACAGTATTTTATAGGGATCCTGTCAAAATATGGAGCGAAGTGGCAAAGATTAACTACACATTCCACTCACTTGAATGAAAGCGTTCCCCCCGCCCCGTCACCTCCCTGACTTTTGCCATTTAAAAAAAAACAGCTATCCTCAATTATTCAAAAATCTCACTGAGTGAAGACTCTCTGGTAGATTAATAGTTGAACATTCGGTTGCCCTTTTTCTCAGGCTATATAATCATTTAATCTGACTTTTTTAATTGGCAGCATTGGGAATTCTGAAAATTAAAACATGCTAATTACAAGATATTTTGGAATCCAGATGAAAAAGAAAATTTGGGGCTTTCTATCGGGTTTAAACGTATTAATTGGTTATTAATTTGTCCCAAGGCATGGTCTGAAGGAATATGAGGCAGTGACCTTGGTGAAGCTAAGCAGGTCAGTGCTTGGAGGGGGAGACTACCTGGGAACCTCATGTAGCCACCTTGAAAGAAAGGTAGGCTATAAATGTAATAAATAAAATGAATAATTGTGTAAGCAAATCAAAGTAAAAGGTTTTTAAAAACAGGAATACCCTTATCAACCATCCTGTACATTATTTATTTATTTATTTATATAGCACCATCAGTGTACATGGTGCTGTCAGAGTAAAACAATAAAATAGCAAAACCTACTGAAAGGGGAAAACCATGTCTGGTTTGGCTAGAATGGTCAAACGCCATGTCCATCCTTACAGGCAGTCAGGTTCTGGGGCCTGAGGAACTAGCTCCAGTCTGCCCAAGCAAACAAGAAGGAAATTGCTGTTCCAAAACAGGCAGGGGTCAACTTCCAAAGCAGCAGACATGGATCAGTGGGGCCAGAGGGAGGTTCATAGTCAAAATCAAGCAGGTGCCAGGATCCAAGTCAGTCCCAGAGGATCGAAAGTGGCAGAAGCAGTTGGCCAATGGAAGAGCCTCACTGTCTCATTGCTCCCTCTGATGCAGCCAGGCTACTGACAGACACACTTCTAAGCAGAAAGGAGCCATTATAATATAATGCATACTATGAATCCCACTAGATTACCAACATCCAGTAAGAGGAGTTTCTACTTCTGCTTGTACTTTTGTATTGTGCTTTTATATTGTGGTTTTAAGCTTTTATCTTATATTTTATTCTGTACATATGGTTTTAATTTTTGTGAACCGCCCAGAGAGCTTCAGCTATTGGACAATATAGAAATGAAATTAACGAATGAATGAATGAATACATAAAATAATACTTCAGGAAGCAAAGTTCTAGTCTAGCCTTCCCTAACCTTGTACCCTCCAGAAGTTTTGGTTTTCAACTACTAACAGCCCCAGCTGGCATGGTCTGTGGTCAGAAATGATGGAAGTTCTGGTGCAACACAACTAGAGGACACCAGCTTGGGAAAGGCTGTTTTTAGCAAATCTACTGGATTCTCCTGAAATCTGAACCCTGTAAGAATTTTAATGAAAATGTGAAACTGGACAAAAAAATGGACAGAAACATCGTAATGGTCATAGCTAAATTTGGCCACTCTCATAATATAGCTGAAAAACAAATCCCTTTTCTTCAAATCTATCCCAGTCTGGGAAATAGGAGTAAACCATACAATTACAATAGATGAAATAAGATCCTAGTCCTTAACATACCCAGGAGGAGGAGTTTGCAGCAAGCTACACATTCATGTAAATTCAATTTATATTATACCAAAGTGGTTTGGGAGCCACTTCAACATAATTACTTCTCATAATAATCTAGTAATACCATATTTCTTTGATTCTAAGACACACTTTTCCCCCCATATAAACATCTCTAAAAACGGGGTGCGTCTTAGAATCGCGGGTGCGTTTATTATTTCTTAGAATCAAAGCTTTTTTTTCTGTTGGTGGTACTGAAATTAGTGTGCGTCTTACTATTGATGGCATCTTAGAATCGAAGAAATACGATATATGAATGAGTCCTAAAGAGCATGCTGACAATTATGGTTGCCTCTTTTCCTGATTTCTAATAGAAATGCAAATCTACAGTATTGTCACTCTAATGTAGTACACAATTTCATCTACAGTATACCTAACAAGTACACAATCTTTGACAGAAGGAGAACATTATAAGACTCTGAAATAAATAGACAATCAGTATTCTGCCCATAGGGTGATTTCCTGCTCTCTTGCTCTCCTGCACTATCTGAGAATATAGTGATTGGTTTATTCTCTCTAATCTTTATCATATATCTATTTTAACTGGTGGAAAAACTTCCAAAGAGTAATAAACACAGGGTCAAAGATAGAAAGCATAGGGACAGTGGCCCTTTATATCAAATGAACAAAATTAAATTACACTTTTTAATATAACAAGCTACAGGTTCATTAGCTCATATGGCAATGTTCTAGTCTTCATAAATGTTTATGTACACACACACACAAAAAACCCCAGCATCACAGGGCATCTTATAATAATAAACACCTGAAAAGCAGATATAATTTTAATTTTAAAAGAATAATTTATGATACATAACATAAAATTGGCATGTATATGTGGAAGCACTCTTGACGTCATAAATATTAGGCTGGAAAATAAAAATAATCAATAAAAAACAATGTGGGGTTGGGGGGGGGTTGGAAGGACAATGAGAAAAGTTCTTCCTCCTCCACACAGCCCCTCTTGCACCCTCAAACTCTGCTCCAGAGGGTTGGGTGACTCTCCAGAACAGATTTGGGACTGGGGGTGAGGTGCAGGGAGGAGAAGAGCTCCATCGTTCCCACAGAAGTCCACTCATGCAATGTTGGATTTCACCCAAGGTTACAGTGCACTTAAATAATGAAATGGATACACAGAACAGGTATCTAACAAGTTTTACTGATTTTAGAACTGCTGTGTTAGCATTCCTCTCTATATTAGAACCAATGTACAGACTAATGCTCTCTGTACACTCTCACTATAGAAAAGGAGCCAGGTTCTAGAGATACTGGAAAGAAACACCACATTGGGCTATTCATTAATAGCCTGGCTACGGATTCCTTTCCTTCCTCATTCCCAAGCTACCACTTAATGTATCAATTAAGGCCTTGTTTATGACTTCAAATCTTGATCTTGTACTCTTCAACTAAATTTCAAGCGAGCCAGGATTTCAATGCGAAATGGAAACACGCCAGTTTATAGATTGCACAAAAAGTCCATCACAACAAAACACCAGATCTTAAGAAATCATGCTCAATGTTTCAAGATAGATTAGGATAGCTTATTCAAAATGATATTTTGGGCAACTTCATTGATGATGATTTATCAGATAGTATTTTTAGACACAAACTTGTTGGAAAGTTGTCACACGCATATATTCCTTGTAGCTGTATAAAAGGAAAATAAAACATGTAATTTATTTACTGAGTTTAGTTTTCAGTTTATATCAGTATGTAACAAAAAAGCAAAACTGCAGTAAAATGAAATGGCTAATATGGGGATGGGGTAGGTTCATAGGTTTAATTCATTTTCAATTTATGGGGATGTCATAAACAAAATACATTTAAATTCAGCTAAGCATAGGGTTCAGTATAGGCTTGCCGTATGTCTTGATAGGCATACTTGCAATCTACAATATGTACTAAGTTCACATATGGTAGAGTCTCGTGTGGCGCAGAGTGGTAAAGCAGCAGTTACTGCAGCCGAAACTCTCCCCACGGCCTGAGTTCGATCCCAGCGGAAGCTGGTTCTCAGGCAGCTGGCTCAGGTCGACTCAGCCTTCCATCCTTCCGAGGTCAGTAAAATGAGTACCCAGCTAGCTGGGGGAAAGGTAACCACGACTGGGGAAGGCAATGGCAAACCACCCCGCTACAAAGTCTGCCAAGAAAACATCAGCGAAAGCAGGCGTCCCTCTAGGAGTCAGCAGTGACTCAAGTGCTTTGCACGAGAGGTCCCTTTCCTTTCCTCACATATGGTAAGGATAGGTTTTCTGTCCATCGGCAGATCGCTGTACTGTGTTTATTTTCTCAATGTTGCAAAATGATACATTTGGTGACCAACAGTGTGAGACAAATCCATTTGTTCTGTTCTGGGGTAAAATTCAGTTCAATAGGGTGACATTATATTAATGCTATTCTGTCTGTGAATCTTAGATCTGCTTCCAGGACAAATTGAGATGGACAATGACCTCTATCCAGAACAGAGAAACAATGAGACAATACCACATCAGGTGTGTTAAGTTGCATCACCAGTGATTGGAGAATAGCGTAATTTTCTTAAACAACTGAAAAGGGGAGCAACGTGTCCTATGCAACCATTTCTGCTGCATGAGACAATCTCAAATCTTGAGTAGGAATGGGTAAGAAATTTGTTGGGTTCAGCTTTGCTCCTCCCGAGACTAAATACAGAATGAAAAATATGTCACTGATGAAATCTGTACATTTCCAAGGCTTGTGATGAGTTTGAGGGGGGGAATGTCCCCTCTCAAATAATACATTGGAAATGTGCACTCAAAGAATAAGTACATTCCAAAAATGTGCACAAAGCCGCTTTTTTTCCAATAGAAAAATGAATTTAATATGAATTCATTTAAAAATGCATGCAAAGAATGCAAACACTTTGAAAAACGCACACAGAAATACATACAAATTTCTGGAAGGGGGAGGGGCTCACAATCCCATTGTGAATGAGCCTGGCATTGGAAAATGAGAAGTTTGAAGACATCAAAAGATTCCCCCATCCATAATCTAGAGTTTAGATTTTAATTGAAAATAGTACAGTTTTCTTCCTCTTTGTTGGAAGGATTAGATTCTCCAGTTCCATGCTCCACTCTGAACACGGTTATTGTAACAAATTCAGTCTCCGTCATAAGCCAAAGGTAGAAAACTATAATTGGCCTGGGAAGTGTTGGTAAACAAAGTAGTATCTCGAACATGGGGCGGGGGGGGAAGCAGTTCAGAAGCACTGAGAGTAGAAAGATGCAGATGTTGATGGTTTGGAATAAGTGACAAACTTCTAAACTAAGGCAAGCACAATTAAACCAACACAGGCAAACATGTACCATGCAATATTTAGCTGCAGAATTCTTCCTATTTTCCCATCCTTTTCTTTTGCACATCTAAAAATCTTTCCTTTCTAATTAACCAAAGGACATATGTTCCCCAACCCCCAACCCTATACATTTCTGGGCATTTATTTATTAGATATATTGGGTGATTAAATTTTGAGGGGAAACCGACAACCCTGTGTTCTCTCTGCACTGCCATACATCTCGCCAAAATGAAACTAAGCAAGCCTTGAAGTTACTACCTACCGTACATCGCAACTATTTCAAATCGGGGGATTTGAATTGTGAGCTGCTATGTTGCAGATCCAGTTTCGTATTCCGGCAGTGGCAACTGTTTTTTCTTTTCAATCTCCTCCCACCTCTTTTACATTTATATATTTATTTTAAGCATTTTTTTTTTATCCTGCTCTTCAGCCAAGAAAGGATCCCAGCACGGCAGACACAACACAAAGGAAAAGGGATTGAGAGGGAGGAAGGAAAAAGCCAACTCAGGTAGTAATTCTTACTTATAAAGTTCTAGGTATTCGTTCTGGTATTCTTTCTCCCTGAAGCTGGTCCTTCTCTGGCTGATGTAAGGGGCTAGGATGCTCTCCCTATATTATTATTATTATTATTATTATTATTATTATTATTATTATTATTATTATTATTATTATTATTATTATCCCGCCTTTTGCCCAATGCTGGGCCTCAAGGCGGCCTTACAAAGTTTAAAACATACATGGGGGGGACACAAAACCATAAACGTTTAAAATTATAAGACATTAACATAGATGGAGGGCCAGATTATTCTCCAAAGGCCTGCTGGAACAAAAATTTTTTAACCTGCTTCTGAAAGCCCATCAAGGAGGGAGCCAGCCTAGCTTCCCCAGGAAGAGAGTTCCAGAGCACCGGAGCAGCCACCGAGAAGGCCCTCTCCCATGTTTCCACCAAGCGCACCTGTGAAGATGGTGGGACTGAAAGAAGGGCTTCTCCAGAAGATCTTAAAGCACGGGCAGGCTCATAAGGGAGAATACGGTCTTTCAAATAACCTGGACCCCAGCCATATAGGGCTTTATAGGTCATAACCAGCACTTTGAATTGTGCCTGGAAACAGACTGGAAGCCAGTGGACGTTTTTCCTGGAGGGGTGGGCAGAGGAGACAGCCCACCCTCACCCCCAGTCACCCTTGGCCAATGGATAAGGGTGTGCTACCATCCAGCTCCCCATTGCCTCAGTGCAACTAATTCTTGCATGCCCATACTAAATAGACTGGCAAATAAACAGGTGCTAGAATGACTGGAAGAAGAAAAGAGGCAGCCCAGAAGATCAGAGGGACAGAGAAGGCAATCTGAAGAAACACGAACATAAGACCACTGGGCAGCTAGACTTGGAGAGTTAATGACTGAGAAACTAAACAGAGCCAGTAAATTAGCAAGTGTTAGAAATACTGACATTTTAATTTATCTTATATGGTAATTTCTTTGTAAACACTGGCTAAAAGAAGCCAGTTCACAGGAATGAATTTCTGAAAGACAGGTTATTTAACCATTTCAATGTTAAAGGGATATAATGAGATTACCGCTATTTCAGAGGAGACAGAGAAAGTTTCATAATTACATACAATACATTCTCCTCACAAAAAAGCAGTCTCTTCCTCATAAAAAAAAAGAAAGGTAGTCTGTTTGCGAAACGAGACCTGACAGGGACAGCCACACATATTTATGCATGCATCTCTCCTGCTCACGTATACAGCAGATATGTGTTTGGGAGTCTATATATTTATTACATAAAGAGTGTGCAAATGAGGGAAACTAAACTCCCCCACACCATATGCTAGTGCATCTTGTTGCTTAAGCACTATTTCTCTTCAGACCTGTTATGTCTGGTTTGATCATGTGCTGCATGGTTAATCACAAATTTCTCTGAACCTCCAAATCACCTCGACAATATTTTTATCTCTCTGTTCCTTTCTAGCAATCTTCCCTCTAACGTCAAATTTCCTGGGCAGATACCTTCTTTCTATAGCCTCCCAGTCAATTTTGAAATAAATAAATAGAGCCAATGTGGTGTAGTGGCTGGAGTGTCGGACTGGGAGTTGGGAGATCGGGGTTCTAGTCCCTACTCGGCCATGGAAACCCACTGGGTGACTTTGGGCCGGTCACAGACTCTCAGCCCAACCCACCTCACCTCACCGGGTTGCTGTTGTGAGGATAAAGTGGAGAGGAGGAGGATTATGTACGCCGCCTTGGGTTCCTTGCAGGAAAAAAGGTGGGATATAAATGCAATAAGAAATAAAATAATTAAATAAATAGATTGGTAGATAACAAGAGAGGTACACCAGGTTGGAGACCCCAGAGCTAAGGTATAGAATCGTATAGGAAAAGTAGCAAAAATAATACACTATCCATATCAAGGAGAAGTTCCTTTCCTGATCATTTGGTAAGGTTTTCTCCCACTGATAACTGCTGATTGCACAAGGTGCAAAAGGTCTTGTAGTTCTGTTATAGATCTATGTCTGTATTTATTACCCATCTAAAAGCTCTGAACGGCGTATTGTTCTTCTGCTGTATTATTCTTTCTCTGGGGCAGAAAAGGATTGGAATATTCTGCTGTGATGTTCTAGAACCAAGGGGATGAGGCTTCCATGTTCCCCCTCAGTTTCACCCACCTTCCATATTGTAAATACTTCAGACAGGAAAGAAGAGGGACTCCTTTTATAAAAAACAACATGCTACTAACCTGTCAGGTATTAAGGCTGGATGTGAAAAAAGTATTTTTCTGCCTACAGCACCACAAGCTACATGGCTACTTACCACCCAGACATGGCAAGAAAATCCTCACATGCCTACATCACTAGCCCAACAGCTGGTAAAATGGGCCAATACCTTGCCTCTGTTCTCAGCTCAAATTGCTAATACTCTCTCTCTGTGTAGTGATGATTTATTTATTTATTTATTGCATATTTATACTGCCCAACAGCCTAAGATCTCTGGGCTGTTTACATCTAAAACCATAAAATCCACTTTAAAACTTTAAAATCACATAAAACCAGAATAAATTACAGTCCAGGGAAGGCTTGTTTAAAAAGATATGTTTTTAGGAGACGTTTAAAAGTTATTACATTTTCCGCCTCCCGAACCACACAAGGGAGGGTTTTCCAGAAGATAGGTGCCGCTACAGAGAAGGCCCCGCCATCGAGGTTCTTCGTGACGACATTCTCTTTGTCTTGGAATGACGAGCTGGGCCTCCTCTGAAGGTCGTAAATGTCGCCTGGGTGTATATGCCCCAGAGAAAGAATAATGCTAGGTATCCTGGTCCCAAGTTGTTTAGGGCTTTGTACATGGCTTGGTAGCTAACAGGCAGCCAGGGCAGTTCTTTTAACACTGGTTTTATGTGGGCAGAGCTAGGTGTCCCAATGAGCACCGTAGCTGCTGCATTCTGCACAAGCTGCAGCTTCTGAACCAAATACATGAATGACCGCGGCTAGGCTATCCCTGTCCAGGAATGGGAGTAGCTGGCGTACCAACAGAAGTTGATAATGGGCGCTCCGGGCCACCAAGGCCACCTGGGTCTCCAGTGACAAAGATGGGTCCAGGAGCATCCTCAAACTACGGACTTATGGTGATGATGGTGGTGTGGTGGTGGTGGTGGTATTTTGGCTCAGCCTTAGTAAAAAGAATCTGTAAACTCTCAGAAAAGGGTTCCTGGTGTCCCTGCTTCCCCAGTCCTAATAAGAAACTAGTAGAATACACGTGGATTGGAACAGTATTCATTCCATTTATAAGCATAACATTTTATAAAACCATTATGATTTTCTTCCCCGACTCCCAGCCTTTTTTTTTTGTCCCCATCTCGTCATTACTCATATATGTTTTCAGGCATGATCTCTACAGAGATACTAAAAATTATCTGGGACAGAGGGATTTCAATATTCATCACACTGTTTAATTTGCACTCTTCAGCTGAATAGCTATCGGAAGCTCTTCTAACGTTATGGCCTTTTCAACACTAGTTCATTTAGAAAACATGGAGAGAATTATGAAAGGCTTGATAAAAGCAAAGGAATATGCTAAACCTCTTACACTCAAAAATTAGTGATAACGATTATCTTTTAGTTGGTCTTTTGCCTTAAGCAAGGGATCCTAAATTGGAAAGTGAAATAAAAGGTCTGAATAATGTTATGCCTGCCTCCTCAAGAAGAAGTAAAAATCAGGATTCAAAGTCTGGAGAATTTGATAAGTTCTCTGATTAAGAGCTCTCATTACAGATTTGAGCTTTACTAATAGTTAAATTGTTCCTGCTACCTGCATACATATGTCGCGGCACTTCAGCTTCTACCAGAGGCCTAATCTTATTAACGAAGAGTGATTGAACTGGAAGGCCAATAAAAGACTCCTCTCTAGGTAAATAAGAAGGGAATATATGGACTAATTTAGCAAGCAGTCAGATGTTGCATTGAAATCACCTGGGTGGCAATGGCCTGGCTCAGACAACACGCTAAACCATGCGGCTTAACCACAAAATGGTTAATGGAATTTTGTGGTTAAGCAGCATGGTTTAGCGTGTTGTCCGAACCAGGCCAATGTGTCCTCCTTTACAGCCGGCAGGGCTCTATTTGAAGGGCAGTCAGAGGACACCCCTCTACTTGAAAGGTTGTCCACATTGACTTCTTATTTAGTGATGTATTTCGTCTTCTTTTCTTTAGCAATGTATAATTGGCCACCGTAATAGTCACATGAGAACTCAGATGAACTGATGGTAGCCATATTCTATGATTTGCCACTGGCAGATCTTTTTGAACCGGTTTGTCTAACAATTGAAATGCTACAACAATCCAACAATTAAAACTGCTTATCTTCTCATGTGGATTATTCTATGGGTCTCTTGGACAATGATAATGGGATTTATACTGTAACTGAATTAAAAGTGCAAGAAAAAATACTTTGAAACTGGAGAAAAGGTAAAATGTTCCCATGCTTTAGCATTCTGCTAAATGTATAGAGAAGTTAGTCTTCCCAAAAAATTAGCACCAATTTGGGGAAAAAATGCTTTCTTTATCTGATATTTCCTGCTAGTTTACAAGAGGTGAAAGAAAACAAAGGAGTATCTTTAGTGTCTATCAGAATAACTCATTATCTTAATTTCAAAAAGGAATGTTTTCCAAATTAGTTCAAGTGTTTTCCTAATTTACCATGCTCAAAAGAAAAATTCTGATCTAACTGTGTTGCAAGTTATAAGTCCCTAAGAAAGTAAGCAAATAAAAACCTCACTGCCCTGTGCCTCGTCATTCCAAGACAAAGAGAAAGTCGTCACGAAGAACCTCGGTGGGGCACATGCAATAAAGATGTGACGGGTTTCATAATAGCATCTATCTCATGCTACATATTTCACCCAGTTTTCTCATATAGATAAAGAGAACATGCAATAAAAACTCATTAGCTCTTCTCTGCCTTGAACATGGAAGAAGACTCAATAGTTGGCCTAAAGTCTAATCCTGTCAAATCCCATATGTGTGCAATTAACAGCTAAAAGTGACACACCTTTGCTGCATTGACAATAAAATATAGCATAACAGGACATTTGCCAGGGTGCTACAATTTAGACTAGCAAAAAGTATACCTGATAAGTAACACTCACAGCACCTTCCCCAGTATTGAACTATGGCAATGGCACTAAGGCACATGATTAAATCTAACAAGTTTTGTTACCATTGAGTCATGTATCTAGCTGAACTGGGGGCTTATATGAAAAGCTAATCTATGATCTTATCAACTTTCAAAAGAAATCACACCTTAGATATTGCACTGAAACAACCAATTAAAAGTGACATTGTACATTGTTCAGGATTTCCATTATTTTTCTTGAGCGGTTTGCTTGTGTATGAAAAAGTGTTCTCTCTAAAGGAGTTATTCAATATACAACTGATTAAGTTCAAACGTACCCTGCCAACTTTCACAGAAAATTGAACCTGAAAATTTCAATTGCTAATAAATGGCTGAAGGATAAAGACTGTGTCAAGCTTTATTTGGAGGAATTATTAAAGTTATTATTACAGTGTGGTAAATTAATGTAAGTAGAGAGGAAGAGGAAGTCAGAAGAGAATTCAATTTTCTTGTTTGAAGCCACACTTAAAAACAAACAACCCCAAATGCAATTTTGCCACTCGTTCAGAATTGTAATCTTACCAGACAAAAACAGGCCTACGAAAATGGACTAGGGGAAAAAAATGTGCTTTTGTAGACCTACCAGCTCTCAGTCTGATCAGTGAATCCTGCACACTTCAGATGTTTATGTATTTGCCTTATTGCCCTCACCCCATAGCTGCCCAGCAGCTACTTTAATTTAAGAAGCTCTAAATATTGTTGCCACAGGCAACACGGGAACATGGAGCAAGGCAAAGCTCCACTAATAAAAAGGCTTTCACAGCATTTCAGTCCTTGCTCACAAGTAAAGTTACAATTTATGGCTTTTAAAATACAGAATCCTGGAGAGGTCAGGTTATATGGCTGCCGGTAATAAAAGAAATCAATATGGCAGCACATCTGAAGAAGCTGGCAAACTAAATAAACACTTCATCCAAATCCACTTGGACCTGAATTAAGAGAACATAAAGTAGTGTGTTTATTTTGCTTGCCCTTTATCATTCAGATAAATTGCATTGCCCGAGTCCCCGCAGTTTGACACCAGGTGAGACACTAATATTTGCTAGCCATGGGGCAATTAAACGGCATGTGAAATCTGAGCCATTAACCTCATCACAAATCCACTTGTACACAAGCACATTACAAATGTATCCAAGACTGGGAAGTGACCGGCCTCACCAGAGTATATTAAAATGGCTTAACACAGAGATGCTCAATTCATGTAGCAGGGTGCTTTGGGAGTCATCAAAACATCACTTCCTTTAGTTTAGCCGATTGTTACCTTGTATGGAAGTTCAGACCTTGTGAGGTTACCCGAATCACACGAACCCCTACACTTGTGCCAACAATCTATCACAAAGGCAACTCAATATAACCTGTCCTTCTACACATATGGTGATGATATGTAGCAATGAATTGCTTCTGTTTCCAACCAGTTTGGTACAGGTACAAAGCTACCAAAACTTGATTACAACTAGTATTATGGGCATGTGAAACAGAAAGTTGTTTTCATCTATATATATAAAACGCTTACGTATGTTTCTGTAAAGGCTTCAGCTGATACAGGTTGCTAAGCAACAGTAACATGTAACATTAGCTGATACAGGTTGCTAAGCCCCTCGCCTGACTCCTCCGGGCTTTCCAAGGTACTCCTACCCCCCTTTCTGCCTCTTGGCTCCCCCCCACCCACGAAGGGGGCAGCACCACGGTCCGGAGCATGAGCGAGGCACGGCCAGGGCCCTTGGTGGCCGGGTGGGAGGCTGCTCACCTCCTGTGAGCCCCAGCCTAATCTCATGTGAGCTGGGTGGGCGGCCCAAGGCTGACAGGAACCCTGGGGAGAGGGGGACACCTGCTCCCCCTCCCCCCCAGGTCTGCCAGAAGGCACTGTATCGGAAGCCTCCAAGCAGCCCCCGCCCCAGTGATGATATTTAATTAATAACAATGGCGTATGTTACGCCGGGTACAGCTAGTTGCTCGAAAAAGCTGGAGGGAAGGGAGAAACTGACTGCTTTTTAATTTGGCATCCCTAATTTATCTGTTATTAAGGCAAGCTTGGGTATTGGGAGCTTCACCCAAGACATCTTTGCAGAATGAAAATTGGGTTACCCTAATCTTGGAGAAATAGTTAGAAAACCTCATCTGGGGAAGTTGTGTGACAAGCATGCAAGTTCTCTGAGCATAGTCTCTGTGACAAGTCCACTTAACAACCCAGGTTTATGTAAGCATTTTAAGTAGCAGAAATCGCGAGCGTCCTTTGCTCCAAGGAGTGGTTCAACATCTTTTTCTTCTACCAGCTTTAAAGTGTGCATCATATTCAAAAGCAGGAACCTGTGAAGATTTCCTGGATCAGTGTTTGGCCCAGCTCCAGAGCTGCAGTCGGCCTTATAGTTTATAGCCAGAATCTGATCAGAAGTGGTCTGGAAGGGTTTGGACTTATTGAGCCTGTAGAATGTCAAAATCAGTGTGAGCTGATCTCTGTCAGTGTTCTCAGAAGAAAGCAGGCTGCTCCCGTCCAGCTGCTAGGTTCAGCTTTAGCAGGGAAGGAAGTTTTGTAATCTCTCTGTGAGAACAGAAGTGTGGTGGTGGTGGTGGTGGAATTGAGATGCCACACAGCTTGAACTCAGGAGGGCAGAATGGAGATGCCCTGTTTGGGCATGGGCCTCACTGATGGATTAAAAGGCTTGGAGCTTTTGCTAGGAATATTCTCATCTTCATTGCCCCAAATCCTCACTGCTTGGACTTACAATTGTCTGAGAATCCTGAGGCATTCTTCACTTGGACTCTCTACCTAATTTGGACTCTTGTCTCCTTGAACTTTGTATTATGAAGTTGTCTGGATCTTTACACAGTAACAGTTATTAACTTTGGACTGTTTTGGAATTACTTATGGAGCTTATAGCTAATTATCACCACCTATATGATTAAGCCATGGGATTCGTTACAATGAAAGAGTCTCACTGATTTGGAGCACCCTATGTCAGAATACCAGAGGCAGGATCTACACTACTGCTTTAAAGCGCTTTCAAGTGCTTTATAATAGTTTTGACAACTGTTGGGGCCCAGGACACACTGCATATATAGTTTTCAAAACGTTTTCAAAGTGCTTTAAAGCGCTTTAAAAGCAGTAGTGTAGATCCCCCCAGAGTGTGTGATTGAAAGATCAGGCCCATGATTTAATTTAATTTGCATCAAGCTTGCTTTTTCAGGAATTCAAGATAGATCCTGTGGAACTTTTCTTGAAAGCTAGGTTAGGTAGGGTGGGGGAAGAGACAGGCCCACGGTCACCCTGTGAGTTTCACAGCTGAGAAGGGATTTGTATCCAGGTCTCCCTAGTTTAAAACTCTCTCCTCTATACCGGCTCCTCTATTCTACATTATTCAGCCCATGGAGGGCTGAGTGGAGGGTCATCTGCACGCCACCCAATTTTAGTTACCCACCCCTGCTATAAGGGTTACCTGACCAATTTCTTTCTTCCTCTTCCACCCCCACTACCAAGACCAACAGAGCTTGGCCGTGGTAATACTGTCAGGAGCTCCTGTATGTTGCAGTGAATTCTATTTTCCTCCTTCCAGTGGGGTAGTTGTGTTGTTCTGTTCCAGGAAAAATGTTGACTTGTGATACCTTACAGGCTAACAAATTTATTGTTGCGTGCAGTTCTGTGGCCAAAATCCAACTCTAGCAAAAGCTTATCCTACAATAAATCTCTAAGGCTGCTGTCCTATACTGAGTTACCTGGGAGTAAGCTCCATTAAATTTGCTGGCCACATTCAAATGGCTCCCTAGTGAAAAAACCTCCATCCAGCTAGGCTTCTCCATCCAGCTGACCAGCTTTCTCGCCGCAGCCACGCACCCTCCTCTGGCCCCAATCCATCCCTTTTCTTGCCACTGAGAACCAGGCCAAAACTTGGCCCTTGCAATTGGAATACACTCTGCTCTCCAAGAAAGCATTCTGAATGTTCCTTCTTCATTGTACAGTTCTGGAACACGTTTATCTTCTTGGTGTATTTCCAGAGTTGCTCCAGCATATTCATGTCTTCTTTGTGGGGTGGGGTGGGAAAGATTGTGCTTTCCTGGAGCTACACTCCCTTTATCTTCTCTGCTGCCAAGGTTAACATTGATGCATGGGGTATTATTATTATTTATTGTATTTGTATACCGCCCCATAGCCAAAGCTCTTTGGGCAGTACCACTCGGTCAAACATTGGGGAGGGGGAGTTTTGGGCCTGCCTATATGGGGGGGGGGGTAGCTGCAGAGAAGTGAAAGTGAGAGTGTGTTTGTTTGGTCTGCTTGGTCACAACTAAACATGAAACCTGGGCTGAGACTTTTGGGGGAGTTTTGACAGTATTTCTCTGTATCCTACTGGCATTTTGGGGATGAGACTTGGGGCGGGGGGGGGGAAGAAGTGCAATGGATGGATGAAGAGAGGTTATGTGAGTGTGTGGGTGAAAGGGTGAGTGGAGGTATCTTGGTTACCTGCCCACTTTTGGTTTTAGTCATGCCCACCAATGGCACGTGGTCCTGTAAAGTTTCCCACAAAGGAAATGTGGCCCTTGGGGTAAAAAGGTTCCCCACCCCTGTGCTAAACCTTACTTTAGCAAGACACATACAAGCCGGAATGAGGTGTGCTCCCCCTTCACTTCTCTGCTTCCTGCTCAGCTGGGAGGAGATGTTTGGAAACTTCCACGTCTACTTGCTATGTCATCTGAACTGAGAACAGTGGTTAATTCTGACTATGATTAGTTTAAATGAGTCAGCTTTAGTAGCAATGGTTTGAAGATAGCTTGTTTGAACCTAACCATAGTTAACAGAAACTACAGTTTGTCAGGCAACATAAAGGGCCTGTTCCGACAACATGCTAAGCCATGGCTACGCCACTAACCCTTCTGTAGAAAATGGTTAGTGAGCAAGTTTAAACCATGCTTTTGTAGCCACCATGATTAGGAACGGTTCACATGACACGCTAACCCATAATGTTTAGCTCAAAATGCTTAACCACCATGGCTTAGCATGTCGTCTGAACAGGGTCAACGAATGTTTAAGCAAAAGTGGAAGCAAAAGCTCCCAAACTCCTTCACCCAGTGACATGAGGAGATGTCGGAGGAATACACAAAGCACAAGGCTCATTGCAGCTCATTCCTGCGTGGTATAGTGTGACGTATGTGCAAAGGCTTGGGACCACAATACCTGATGGAACGCCTCTCCCGACATGAACCTACCCGTACACTGCGCTCAACATCTAAGGTCCTCCTCCGAGTGCCTACTCCGAGGGAAGCTCAGAGGATGGCAACAAGGGAGAGGGCCTTCTCAGTGGTTGCCCCCTGACTGTGGAATGGTCTTCCTGATGAGGCTCGCCTGGCGCCAACGTTGTTATCTTTTCGGCGCCAGGTCAATACCTTTCTCTTCTCCCAGGCATTTTAACAGCATTTAACAACGTTAAGTTTGTTTTTAACAGACCCCAGAATTGTTGTTTTTAAATGGATACTGTTGTTTTTATACTGTTTTTATGTTTTTTTAATTTTTGTATACTTTTAATGTTTACCATTTTTAATTGTTGTAAACCGCCCAGAGAGCTTCGGCTGTGGGCGGTATATAAATGTAATAAAATAAATAAATAAATAAATAAAGATGGCCAAAAGGACCTACTTTTGAGTAGATATGTATAGGATTGTGCTACTAGTAGGGAGTCAACTCCACTGAACGTATTTTGTTATTTTCCTCTGGTTAATAACACATGTTATCCTGGGTAGTTTCAGGGTCCTGATTGAACTGACATTATTACCAGTATGTTTACTGTTTAAAAGATGTTCATCATTTTGTCATGGCTGTAATTCTTATTTATTTATTTATTTATTAGATTTTTATACCGCCCAATAGCCGACGCTCTCTGGGCGGTTCACAATTCTTGGAACTAAGGGGTAAGTATAATTTCATCAGAAGCAGCCATGATAAAAAAATTCTTCTCACCTAGCAGAGCTATAATTCCTTTTTTTAACTACTATTTCAATATTTTCATTAACCCATTCAAAATGACAAACATTGATGAAGTGAGTTATGTTCTGGCAAATGTATGAAATATCTGCGAATGCTAAGAAAATATTAAATGTTTCTTGTCTTAGATTATATCCATACCTTAAAAATATGAATTTAGTTGTTGGAATATGCTACTCTTTAACTGCATTCCTCAATTTTAGTTAGAAGTTGAACGTTTGGACAATTTCATTGCATTCATACAAATACTGTCCTTACAGCCAGAGCAAGAGGCATGCACATTAGTATTCAAATCAATTGCACGTATACTAAGAGGTCAACTAGATTGTGCTTCAGTCCCCGGATATCTTATTATGTCTTTTGTTGCTTTGACCAATGCTACAGTTTAAAGACACACTACTAGAAGTGGAAGAGTAGCTATTTTCTTTAATTTATTTTGTGAATAGCTTGATTAACCCTTTTCAAAATCTATTCAATTTATATTAACGCATTCTATTCCCACCCCAAAGCACATTGATCTCTTTGAATTCTGAACCGTAGGGCATATTTTGCTCCTACAAACCACCTATATTCAGTTTCTTTGGAATATATGTGTAATAATGAGAGCTTAACATGGAACTGTATCAGGGCCCAGAAAGATCAATGTTTGCTACGGCTGTCGCTGCCTCCCTTTCTGACCACTGCAGCTTCAGGATGGCAGTCACTTTGTGGGAGGTTCCTAGCTGAAGCTAGGTCCAACAAAGGTGGCATAGGGCCATCCAATTACTGATCCCAAATCTATACTGATTAATTACAGAAAGTACATCTACTTCTTCAAATCTTGTAGTGTTTAATATTACTTCATATCTTCTTATCTATTATTCCAATATTTCATACTAATAAATATTCATATTAAGGGAGTTTGCCTCACACCCTGAGAAGCTAAACTAAAATGTTTATATAGGATCAATAAATATTCTTGCTGTCTCACAACATGAAGAATAATTTCCTTTTCCATAAAAGCATGCATGCATTCAGGAGAACTAGAAGGAGAGGCAACATAAAAAAAAATCCAATCCAATTCAAAATAGAGCTGGAGAGGAAAAATCCTTGGACTTAAAGGAACACCTCATACAACCAGAGAGTGTGTTGCAATTCAGATTTTGGCAGGGTATATTTAATGTACTCCATAGCCCTGTTCAAGAATTATTAAGAGACAAACTCATAAGTGGGGCTGGGGCTGCGCTGAGTAGCCCCACTCCTGATGTTGTGTGCACCCCATAGCTCCACCCCCAGGTATCTATACATGCAGCATAACTTTCTGAAACAAGGAGGCCTTCATAGGTACAGCTGTACACAAGGAAGCTTCCACACAATTCAGAACCCTGCCAAATTGTGGGGAAAGCTTTATGCATTCAGCTGTGCACATACAGGTGTATGTATGAAGGCATTCATGTCATGCTCACAGTCACCTGGGGGCAGAGATCCATGGTGTGTCGGGTTTTCCGGTCCCTCGGGCAAGGACATGTTCTGGCAAACTGACACAGGACATCCAAATCAGTGAGACATCTTTACTGCAAGAAATCTCACGGCAAAAGCTTAATATAGCTTAATATAGAAGTCATATAGCTGATGGTCAGTAGCTATAGGCTCCAAGAAATTCCAAAACAGTTAAAAACTAATCATTACTACCATGACGAGATCCCCATCAACATGGTTTCCCCGTTGCCATCTCCACAGTTCTGAACACAAGGGAAGGTCAATCCATACACAGGTTCCAAACCTGGACAAGGGAGGATGATGATTCCTGAGGGATCATGTCAAAGGAATAAAATCTTGAAAGGCCTAACAAACCACCCAAAGAGAGCTAGCCCAACCTCAGATCATATGTTGGTAACTCTAGGCAACATGGTCAAGGCTTAAACAAGATCACGGGGAAAGGTAAACCATTAAATGGAAGGAGTTCCATGCCACAGATTTTGCACAGGCAGCTCCTCGCTGCATGAGTCCAGGCAAAGGAAAGAAAGTCCAACAGTCTGCAAGTACACTGAGCTGATGATAAACAGAGACACACAATCCACAGCAAACAAGAGTTCAAGTCTATGAAAAGCTTCAGTACTTTTCATGGCAAGTTCTTAGTAACCCAAACTTCCATTTAGGAGGGAGCATGTGCAGAGTTCCCCCAGAGTCTCAGACTTGGATTAAGGTCTGCATAGGAATAAAATTAGCAATGGCCTGGTTCAGAAGACACTTTAAACCACGGCTTTAACCATGGTTAAAGCCCTTTTAACCATGGTTAAAGCCCTTTTAACCATGGTTAAATGGCTTTAACCATAGTTAAAGCCATGGTTTAAAGTGTCTTCTCAACCAGGCCATTGTATGGCTAAAGCACAGGCTGTCAGTGGTCAGGTACATATACTAATTCTAGATGTATATCTTACACAGAATCTCTAGTAGCTGCACACTTCTATGTGAATGCAATCGAGAGCTATGTAACATCTGGGTGATGTTCCTTATAATGATGCTCCAATACAGGTAGCCCGGCGACCACATTACCATTTCCACACAGATACCAACAGTGCGATCCTTTACATGTCTACTCAGAAGCTGACGCTTATTTCCAGGTAAGTTGGTTTGGGTTGGGATTGCAGCCTAAACGTCTATTCCAATGAGACTTTTAAGCTTTCACATACTTGATATCAAACTGAAAAAGCTTCAGAGTTTTTGCTTTTTCCAAATTTCTTAGCTTTCTGTAGAGAGAAGGAGAATGTTCATTTAAGGACATGTGGCATAATCCACCTACATCTTGTAAGACTTGAGGAGATATGTGATTACTTTTAGAGGCTAACGATGATGAAATTCTAAGACAATCTTTTGCCCGAAGCCAGTGCTAGATAACCATCATCTCACATTCTTGGCCGCTATTAAGAACTCCTAGGCAGCATTCCAGTGGACAGATGGCTGGCAAGAGGTCCTTCCTCAAAGCTCAAATGGCTTATCTGTAGTCATGATTATTTTGATCAGGCCCGTCAATATAAGAAGAAAATGAAATACAGCTGATGAAAGTTCCAGAACAGTACTCAAGCACCAAATGGACCATTCTCAAGCACCAAATGGACCACTTTATGCTGCCTTTCAATGCAAAGAAGCCACGTAGCAAGTGAACCTTAATTATGGGATGCAACATACTCTGCTGCAGCTTCCCAAAGCAATATTTGGATGGCAAAACGTCTGTGAATGAGATGTCTGAGAGTTGGATGTTGATATTTACTTTTAATTCTTAATATTTAAGGGGGGAGAAATTCCAAAAAACACCAATTTAACACAATCATTTGATCTAATGATGGTCACTAGCCTAGAAGACCTTCAAAAAGGAGTAAATTCATGAAGAATAGGTCTAATCAATGGCTCCATCAATCCAGAGGATAATTCAACGGAACATCCATGATCAGATGCAATGTAGTTCCGAATATAGGTGCTGGAGATGGGGAAGACTATTGGCTTCACATTTGCTTTTATGCTTGTATACCACATTGAAAATCTAATATGATAAAGGACAAAGAATGTTTAAAATCAATCAATGTCCTGGTAATAAATAGACCTGGAAGAAAATGCCAGATCTTTTGTCTGATAAAAACTTGGATGAAGGAGGCTTGGGAGAAAAGGAAGACATGATAGAGGTGCATGAAAATATGCATGGTGTGGAGAATGTGGATAGGGAGACATTTTTCTCCCTCTCTTATAATATTAGAATCTGGGGTCATCTCATGAAGCTGATTGGTGGGAGATGCAGGAGAGATAAAAGGAAGTACTTCTTCCCACAGGGCATAAACTATGAAATTCATTAATACAAGATGTAGCAATGGCCACCAACTTGGATGGCTTTAAAAGGTGGTTAGATAAATTCCTGAAGGAGAAGGCTATCAATGGCTACTTGTCCTGATGGCTATGTCCTACCTCCAGTAGTAGAGGCAGTAAGCCTGTGTACATCAGTTGCTGGGGAACATGGGTTGGAGGGTGCTGTTGTACTTGTGTCCTACTTGTGGGTTCCTGGTCAAAAGCTGGTTGGCCACTATGTGAACAAAATGCTGGACCAGATGGGCCCTTGGTCTGATCCAGTATGGCTCTCCATAAGGTTCTTAAAGTAAGTCAGTTCTTCAGTTCTTTGCAACTATTCCCTTCTTGGATCTTTTCTTCATGAACATGGGTGAGCAAAGAGGCACATAATATTCCAGAAGTTGCTACTCAGCAAGTACCTTGTAGAAGGAAAAGAGTTCTTCTTTATCAGTCCCTCACCTAACAGATTCAATAACTGAATTTGCCTTTTCTTTGCAATTGCACCACACACCGGCATTCATACTCATCATGTGGTCAACCAGTAACACAAGATGGGTGTGCATATTTAAAAGTGCATGGTACTTTTTTCTCTCTTCTTATTAGATGTCCATGACTTTCTGACCAATTAGTATGTTTTTCCAGGTTGAAGTTTTTTTTATTCAAGGTTGGAATAACAACAATTATGATATACAATTTAACAGTGAAACACAATTATATCATCTCTTAGGAATAAACATATCCCAAAATAGTTTGCGTATCCCAGTTAAGCATACTTTCTTATAAAGTTGTAGTACTTACTTAGATCAGTTCATTGTATTCCTTTTTGAGAGGTTCACTCTAGTCTTACCCTTCTATTATAATGGTTTTCTTTACACTTTATTTTCAGTGTGGCAACTGAAGCTTGAGTATTACATGAAGAACATTTTCCCCCATTTTATTTTATGCGTACAATTCCTCAAGTAGGTCTCTGTCCCCTTTTTCCAATCCACTTAGATCTGCCCCCTTTAAAAGTGAAAATAAGCAACTGACCTGATGTAAAATTAAATTCCTATAGGTACGTATTCAATGCAACATGAACTTGAATTGTTGAGATAAGTATAGTAATTCAGATGAATCCTGTACGTGTCAGCTCGTAATTGAGTTCAAGTCAAGTCTTCGCAGTGTCTTCAGCAAGAGAGACTACAAGTACAATCTACTTGGCTCCTAAAAGACTTGGATACAATATTTGTTGTGCAGCTAGGATAAATATATTTTGAATACTATTTGAACCTTGTGTCTGCTTTCTTACATTCGATGAGGAAAACATATAGTTCCAACTGCACATTAAACTATATAATCAATGAGAAGCCATTTGTTATTTGACAAGGTATTAACATGTCGTTGCAACAGAGTTCTTTATCATTGTATATTCGTAGCCCCAATCTTACTGACAGGAGCATGCTGAAGGGCATATGTCTGAATTTTAATCCTGAACCAAGTATTTGATTAATAATGTTTGATGTCAACGAAGAATATATGGCTGCTTGTTATCAATCCCAAGATTGTCTTAATTAATTTTTAAAAATTAGACTGGTTATCTTTAAAAATTCAGGCTTCTGAGTAATGTGAAAATGCTTGAAAATTCTATATAAAACTAAGACAAATTCTCTCTTAAAGATAACACGCATGGTCCTAAAGTCCTTTTTCAAAGTTATTTGCCACACTAGAACTTGTTTTTTGTTCATTCCTGCTGCTCTTCAACCCAATCCTGTTAAACACACACAATACTTTCCCTCTACAGATCCACTTTCCCACTAGTATAATGACATCATGTACCTTAAATATGAATAAAGACCTACTAGACATCTGAATATTTGGGCCTGAATATCTGAAGTTATTGATTTCAATGGAGAAGTTAACAATATCCTTAAAGTCACTGCCGCTGAAATGAACAGGACTAAAATGTGCTTAAGGCTTTGGCTTGATAGCACCCAGATATTTTAAGATATTCTGTCTGCCCCTTTCCCCCTCTATAAACACCCACAATTCAGGAAACTGTTTAAAAAGTAATGGGCTAATCTGAGCTGCCTAAATCATTCTCTGTATACTATTAAAATGCCTGGCACTAATCATGATTTGTTGTAGAATGTTCATGAATCTATTACAATTGCTTTCCAGAGCAATTGACATGGCTGTCCATGTGGGAAAATGTACATATATAATATTTTACATAAGCCCTTACCCTCCTTCCATGTAAATGACACATAAGTAGCTTTATTCCATAAGCGTGATGACCTGTGATCACTCCTCAATGCTGCAGAACCTTTCATATACGTTATGATGGGACAAGGGAGAGGGCTTTCTCTGTGGTGGCACCCCGACTGTGGAATGCCCTCCCCTTGGAGGCCCGACTGGCGCCAACATTGATTGCATTTCGATGCCAAGTAAAAACATGGCTTTTTAACAAAGCCTTTGATGGTTAAACTCACTGGCACATTGTTGTAACTGTTTTAACTGCATCTATTGCTTTTAAACTATATATTGTTTTAACTTGGATCATGGTTTAATTTGTTTTTAACTGTGTATATTTATTGTTTTATACTGTATGTTTTTATCTGTACACCGCCCTGCGATCTTAGTGATATAGGGCAGGATATAAATATTTTAAATAAATAAATAAATCTAGAGAGAATCTCTACATAGTGTGGGAGGCAAGGAGGAAATATAGCTTTTTGGAGGAAACATAATACAAGTAAACCTGGGAAAAGGTGCCTTCCTTTGCATTATTGGGGGAGGGGGAATGCCCCATGTGGTTTTCAAGCACTGATTTACAAAGGGAATAAGGGGGAAAGGCACTAAACGGAAAGTTCAGATTATGAGTGAGAGAACAGCAATGCCTGCATGTAAAAAAAAAAAACCCATGCTGCTCGAGAAAGCTACAGTAAGAACTTTATTCCCAAGGTGTACACTTTCCACACGAAGAGGAAGAGGGAGGGGAGGTAATGGGACCTATAGACAACACCCTTGTTTTGTTTCATGAATACTTGACAGTAGCCAAGTTTGAATCATAACTAGAACAAAAAAGTATGTTGCTAATCCTCCTTCCCATCCTCTGAAGTATAAACTAGGAGGGCAGATGTATTATCTGGGAAGTGTTCCAACTTCATTAAGTCCAAGGCATCAGTGGTTTCAGCATGCCCACTGCCAGAAGTGTGTCATGAGCAGAAAAACCTAGCATCTGGAGGGAAAGGATTAAGGAAAATTAGGAACTCATCAGTGACTGCAGGTTTCTTTAGTAGCATGCAGCAACTCATAGCATTTGCCAGTGACAACAGCCAACTTCTCCACTCTCTATGGAACAGGAGGTTCCCCCTCCCCTGATTCCCTCCTGTACATCTGCTGACCTCTCAAACAGGACAGGAGGCCTGAAAAAGCTTTCAAGACATCCACTGACTGGAGGTATGGGAAGTGCAAGCCAATTGTGAGGAAACCCAGAGCAAGTTCAAAAGCACTCCAGAGTTCTAAGTGGATTAGCTACAGAGTAAGCAGGTTCTGACATAGTATAGAAGTTCAAGCCCTCGAGGCCATTTCTCCTGCTCCCATTGTTTAAAGGATTTCAGAGCTTGTCTTCTGTCCTAAAGTCAGCACGGCCTGGTTCAGACAACACGCTAAACCATGCTGCTTAACCACAAAATGGTTAATGGAATGCATAATGCATTCCATTAACCATTTTGTGGTTAAGCAGCATGGTTTAGCGTGTTGTCTGAACCAGGCCCATGTTTGAATATGCGTCCAGTTCTGGGGTCCACAATTCAAGAAGGATGCAGACAAGCTGGAGCGTGTTCAGAAGAGGGCAACCAGGATGATCAGGGGTCTGGAAACAAAGCCCTACGAAGAGAGACTGAAACAACTGGGCATGTTTAGCCTGGAGAAGAGAAGATTGAGGGGAGACATGATAGCACACTTCAAATACTTAAAGGTTGTCACACAGAGGAGGGCCAGGATCTCTTCTCGATCCTGCCAGAGTGCAGGACACGGAATAACGGGCTCAAGTTACAGAAAGTCCGATTCCAGCTGGACATCAGGAAAAACTTCCTGACTGTTAGAGTAGTACGACAATGGAACCAGTTACCTGGGGGGGGGGCTCTCCCACACTAGAGGCCTTCAAGAGGCAGCTGGCCAACCATCTGTCAGGGATGCTTTAGGGTGGATTCCTGCATTGAGCAGGGGGTTGGACTTGATGGCCTTGTAGGCCCCTTCCAACTCTGCTATTCTATGATTCTATGATATGCCACTGCTGAAGAGTTTCTAGAAGGCAATCTAACAGCACATTAAGATTAAGGTGTTTTGAATCAGAGGCCCTTTTGAATGAAGAAATATGAATTCTATTTGACAAGCTGAGATCATGTGGGAATTCCCCATGTGCTTTACAGCAAGATGCTGTGATAAAGATTTCCATTTAAATGCCTTTCTTTAACACTGGGGTTGACAAACTATGGCCATCCAAAGTTGGCTGGATTGGAACTCCCATCAGACCTAGCCAGCATGGCCAATGATAAGGGATGGTGGGAGTTGCAGTCCAACAACATCCAGAAGGCCACAGGTTGCTCATCGCTTGTTTAACAGAATTATGTCTCATACATAATTTCCAAAAGTTTGGCTTATTTTGTATCGCTGTTTGCTGAAAGTGAGTGAGCTACAGTCGTGTGAAGAAGAAAGTACACCCTCTTGGAATTGTATGATTTTACATATCAGGACATAATAACAATCATCTGTTCCTTAGCAGATCTAAAAATTAGGTAAATATAACCTCAGATGAACAACAACACATGACATATTACACCGTGTCATGATTTATTTAACAGAAATAAATCCAAAATGGAGAAACCATGTGTGAAAAAGTAAGTACACCTTATGAATCAATAGCTTGTAACCCTTTAGCAGCAATAACTTGAAGTAATCGTTTTCTGTATGACTTTATCAGTCTCTCACATCGTTGTAGAGGAATTTTGGCCCACTCTTCTTTACAACGTTGCTTCAGTTCATTGAGGTTTGAAGGCATTTGTTTATGCACAGCTCTCTTAAGGTTCCACCACAGTATTTCAATCGGGTTTTGGTCTGGACTTTGACTGGGCCATTGCAACACCTTGATTCTTTTCTTTTTCAGCCATTCTGTTGTAGATTTGCTGGTGTGCTTGGGATCATTGTCCTGTTGCATGACCCAATTTCGGCCAAAGCTTTAGCTGTCGGACAGATGGCCTCACATTTGACTCTAGAATACTTTGGTATACAGAGGAGTTGATGGTCAACTCAATGACTGCAAGGTTCCCAGGTCCTGTGGCTGCAAAACAAGCCCAAATCATCATCCGTCCATCACCGTGCTTGACAGTTGGTATGAGGTTTGGTTTTCACCAAACGTGGCGCTGTGCATTATGGCCAAACTTCTCCACTTTGGTCTCGTCTGTCCAAAGGACATTGTTCCAGAAGTCTTGTGGTTTGTTCAGATGCAACTTTGCAAACCTAAGCCGTGCTGCCACGTTCTTTTTAGAGAGAAGAGGCTTTCTCCTGGCAACCCTTCCAAACAAACCATACTTGTTCAGTCTTTTTCTAATTGTACTGTCATGAACTTTAACATTTAACATGCTCACTGAGGCCTGTAGAGTCTGAGATGTAACTCTCGGGTTTTTTTGCAATTTCTCTGAGCATTGCACGGTCTGACCTTGGGGTGATTTTGCTGGGACGTCCTCTCCTGGGAAGATTGGCAACTGTCTTGAATGTTTTCCACTTTTGAATAATCTTTCTCACTGTAGAATGATGGACTTTAAATTGTTTGGAAATGGCCTTATAACCCTTCCCAGATTGATGGGCAGCAGCAATTGCTTCTCTAAGATCATTGCTGATGTCTTTCCTCCTTGGCATTGTGTTAACACACACCTGAATGCTCCAGACCAGCAAACTGAAAAAACTTCGACTTTTATAGAGGTGGTCATACTTGCTGATGATCAATTAATCACAGGTATTTGATTAGCAGCACCTGTCTGCTACTTAGCATCTTAATTCCTATGGAAGCAGTAAGGGTGTACTTACTTTTTCACACATGGCTTCTCCATTTTGGCTTTATTTCTATTAAATAAATCATGATACGGTGTAATATGTCATGTGTTGTTGTTCATCTGAGGTTGTATTTACCTAATTTTTAGACCTGCTAAGGAACAGATGATTGTTATTATGTCCTGATATGTAAAATCATACAATTCCAAGAAGGTGTACTTTCTTTTTCACACGACTGTACATAAACTTCAAAATGAGTTGGAACACAAATCCAGCAAAGGATACCAGTAAGAACTAAGCATTCCAGATTTTTAGGATTATGCATAAAAATTCTGGAGTGCTTTGAAAGATTTGATGCTGTATTTTCAGGCCTTCACACTCTATTCACAGATTTCCAACTTTGTTGAACCAATTGGAAACAGTGACACCCAGTACTATCACAGTCAACATATATTTAAGTCAAAGTTGGCACCAACTTTCAAAAGGGAAACATTTCTATCATGCAAGGATTAGTTAGGCGGAAGTTTTAAAGGAGAGTCAAGAGGGTCAAATCTCTCCAAGATGTTATTTAAAGCCACAGTAATAGAAGCTTGGCTAGAATATCTGCCACAGATCAAGAAAGGTATCAAGTACAAGAGGATGCCAGAGTGATTAATGAGCAGAGTCAAAGAAACTATAAAAGGTGAGAGGAAAATGGAAGTTCTGCCCAAACGAGAAGAGAAAGGAGCACAAACACTGCCAAAATTATAAGCTGACAATGAAGTACAGTATGTGGAAGAAGAAGAATTTGAGGAACATATTGTTAAAACATTAAAACCAAGATTTTACTAAAGAATCTTTTAAAAAATCAGGAAATCACTTGGTCAGGATGTCACTTGGACCAATAAATGACAAAAGAATGTTAATGAAGGAAACTTCATTAATGAAGGAAACTTCATGTGAACCGCCCA
Source organism: Elgaria multicarinata webbii (assembly GCF_023053635.1). Lineage (NCBI taxonomy): Eukaryota > Metazoa > Chordata > Lepidosauria > Squamata > Anguidae > Elgaria > Elgaria multicarinata. The sequence goes on from NC_086172.1 coordinate 23,630,187, forward strand.
GAGAGCTTCGGCTATTGGGCGGTATAAAAATGTAATAAATAAATAATAAATAAATAAATAAATAAACTTAGGCCACAGCTAGACCTAAGGTTTATCCTGGGATCATCCAGGGTTCGCCCCTGCCTAAGCACTGAATCCCCTGTGTGTCACCTAGATGAACAGGTTTGACCCCTGGATGATCCAGGGATAAACCTTAGGTCTAGCTATGGCCTTAGACAGTAGAGAAGCAGAATTAATCAGTAGAGAAGCAGAATTAATTCTACAGTGGAAGATGTAGGACGTATATATTTGTGTCCTGACTGATTTTTTTCAAAAAAGGAATATGAAGAACTGAGTCAGAGGTAGCAAGTGATTATGTTCTAGGCCTTACTGACAAAAGTGAACAAGTGTCTGGGTCCAGATAGCATGCACCCAAGAGTAGTTAAAGAAATTACTCATATGTAATATTACTGAACTTTTAACAAAAATATGTAACTTGTTCCTAAAAATCAGTCCCCATATTACGGGCCTGGAGAGTAAAGGACCCTAATGAATAAAGGATCTGGGAGATCTAGTTAGCTATATGTCTCTTCTGGATGAACTTGCAGGAAGCATTAAAGTTAGAATTATTGAGCATAATTAACAGGTCTTGTGAAGAATAAAAATAGCTTAGCTGCCACAAAATATCTTTTACTAATATTTTGGAGTTGTTTGAGTGTATCAACTAAGTGGATGGGATGATCCAGTAGATATTATATACCTGGACTTCTCAAAAGCCAGGTCCCTCACCAAAGGCTCTTGAGGAAACTCAGTATTTATGAGATAAGAGGATGGATCCTCTTCTGGATCGGTAAGTGACTAAACAACAGGAAGCAGGGAGTAGAGTAAACAGGAGCTCTCACAATGGGAGGGGGAACAAACAAACAAAAATAAATTATTTAGGATGATGAAACTGTGACAAACCCCAAAGGGATCTTTCCAAACAGACAAGTAGGCAACAAGATAGGAAAAGATACTCTTTTTAAATGTACAGTGATTACATTATGGATGGGGTAGATTCCAATTTCACATTTGCACCGATTGGGTCTTAACCTGGTGGTGACTAACCCAAAAAGATCTTGAGGTGGTAGTGCTTAGCTCAATGAGAACCTAAACTCAGTGTATTGGAACTATGGCAAAGGCATATTCCATGCCAGAAATGATTAGGCAAAGGATTAAAAAATATTTCCAGTAGTATAATTCCCTTATAAAAATCTGTGGTGCTGCCATAAGTTTGGACTGGTATACAGTTCTGGTCATCCCATCTCATAAAGGATATTTCAGAGCTGGAAAGTCACAGGAAAATGGAAGCCAACATGATCAAGGGATGGGAGCAACTTCACTACAAGGAAAGGCATAAAGCATTGGGGCTTTTTTAGTTTAGAAAAGAAGACAACTATAAGGGGAGACATGATAGAGACATATACAATGCATAACGCAGAAAGAATGGAGAGACAGAAGCTATTTTTCCTTCTTACATAATACAAGAACATGGAGTCATCTGACAAATTTGACTGCCAATAGATATAAGAGAGACAAAAAAAGTATTTATTCCCACAGCTCATAATGAATTTATGAAATTCACTGCCAAAAGATATAGCTCTACAATTAGTTTAGACAGCTTTAAAGGGGGATTAGACGAACTGATGAAGGATAAAACTTTCAATGGCTACTGCTCCTGATGGCTATATAGTACCTCCAGTATTAGAGGCAGTGCGGCTTTGTATACCAGTTGCTGAGGAACACGAGTGCTGTGTTGGCCTCCCACAGGGAGCTGGTTAGCCCCTATGTGAACAGAATCCTGGACTAAATAGGCCTTTGGTCAGATCCAGCAGGGCTCTTCTAATGTTCTTATGTTAAGCTCCTCATGTTTAATCTAATTGAACCTCCCTATAATTTAAACCCATTTCTTTTTGGCTTTCCCTCAGTGAACAATCTTCCTCTTTTGGCATCCTTGCAATATTGCGAACTGTCAACATGTCACTCTGAGCCTTTTCCTTCCAGGCTAAGTATATCCACTATCTCCAGGCTTTCCCTTCTAACAATTTCTTTTCTAGACATCTTATTCTCAGAGATCTGGATTTCTTCATGAACGCAGCAGCCCTACTAGCCCAGGTAGGAAGAGCAGTACCATTATTACTATGAAATGCTGACTAGAAATGCCTTTCTTCCCTAGAATGTCATTAACCATTCATGTTGCAGCACTTTGTGGCTGACATAACATCCAACTCAATTAATCATAATAGCATGTTGATACATGTATGACATTGGATCTGGACACGGGGAAGCTGTGCTTAAATTCCAATTCAGCCACGAAGCTTACTGAAAGGAAAGCATCCCATCCCCAAGACCTCACAGTCCACGTTTCTGCCTTGAGAGTTTGTTCATGTGGAAAGAGTGGCTGTAGCTGGCCAGCCATAAAGTACTCCTAAACCAAAGTAACTGGTGAACACCACCCAAGTACCATCAAAGTGTTTTTTTTTTTTAATGTTTTTACGGACTGAGAACCATAAGCAGGAATTGAAACTCAACAGAAAGTCTTCTGCAACAGTCTATCCTTCTGGTATCTCACAATATCACTGTATATGGTAAAATAACCAAGTACCCAGGATATTTCTTCAAAAAGATAACTAAGGAAAAAACTAACCAGGGGCTGAATACAAGTTTCATAAACTTTGTTTTCAACTGAGTGTCCTGAAAAATGAACCCCTAATAAATGAAGCTTGCAAATATGTAATCCATAATAAACTACCCCTAAGAAAAATTTAAGGGAAAGAATAAATAGCTGTACTTTGTGTATAGAGCACAACTTCCTACTGTAGACATTAGGGAACACAAATTGCTCCTTCAAGTGGAAGATATGAATGAGTTATATCCAAGTTTACAACCTCAAAAATTCAACTTTTACTGGTATTTATTTAACAAATGGTAAGTATAATGTTATAAAGCACTCTATGAGAGGAGTAGATTCTCTTGTTCATGCAAGAAAAAGAGCCCAACATGGCAACCAGTGGGTTAGTAAGAGGTTAAAAAAAAACACCCACTGTGTTAACCTGCTGCAATGTGGGACATTTCTGACACACATTAAACCTTTGGTGGGAGCTACTGCTTAAAAATCTCAATATACATGTGTTTTAGAAAACTGAAATAGAAAATAGGAAAGGCTTCTTTCTTTTAGTCCATTTTGCTAATTAATATGTCAAAGCTCGTAAAGAAGGCCTCATCAGCTTTTCTCCAGTACTGCATCATTTTAAAGAGCTGTGTCAGCAGAGACCTCAGCAGACAGTCAATACATATTAAGAGAGTCCCAAGCATTAAATCAAAAAAAAAAAGAAAGGGGGGGGGGGAAAGGAACCGTATGAAAATGAAAAATAAAGCAAATAGCTGTGAGGCTAATGGAATACCATTTGTGACTTTGCATAAAAGGGGGAGAAAGTGCAGTATTTTTTCCAATACAAACAAGAACTTGTACATAAATCCTTCCAGTCTGTTCCATTATAACTACTGAAACACAACACAGTTAGCTTCACATTTATACCAGGTTAAATTAAGATGGATATTTCATGTGTTTTTGTGGCAAGAGTACTACACCACTAATACCACTTCCTTCCATCAGGTTTGAAACTTTGCCCATGGAAACACAGTTTGCAGGGGTGGGTGGGTAAATACTGCAAGAAGCAAAGCTTGTTTCTGGCCCAGTGGATCTGCTGCTCTTGCCCCTGCTCAATAACTTCACTCTCATCTTAACATTGTGCCGTATTTATTTATTATTTTATTTGTACTCCACCTTTCTACCAGAAAATGTCACTCAGGATGGCTTACAGATTGAATGCTCAGGGGGCGAGTTCACACAACACACTAAGCCACCTGAGAATAAAGCCACCATGGATTGGCTGTTCGCTCACTAACCCGGCAGACAATTTGGTGCTCTGTAGCTTGCCCTGGCTTCTTTCCACACTCACTCTCCCTCACTCCTCCTGCTGGCTCCCAGCATGTATCCCAGGCACCTTTGCAGCAGGACCCCTCATTTCCTCGGTCCCTGCATCACCACCCTCTCTGCAGTTGGTCCACTGGGATTGCCCAATCCCAAGAGAAACTCCCCCTCCCCGCCCACATCAGATTACCAAACAGAATTACTTTTCTGAGCACTTTTGGATGTGGTAATGCTTTCACGACCTTTAAAAAAATGGTGGGTGGGTGTTTTCTCCACTATTTAGCTGCTTACGCACTATTTAGCCCAGCATACGAACAGTCCCCTCTTATCAATGTCCTTGTCAATTTCATCCTCCACATGGTGACTTCTCTTTCTAAAAAAGGCTGTTTCACATAGTCACGCAATTATTACAGCCATCGGAAAAAGAGACCCAACAAAGGGTCTCATTTCAATTATACAGCCAGCGTCTGGAATTGGGGATTCCAAGTACAAAATTCAGTCTCATTTAATAATTAGGCCCAATTCTAGCAACAGCTTAATCAAGTTTATGTAGCATTTCAAATAAAGAGCTTTCTAACTTGATCAGGAATGTGACTTACACCTGGGGGTTGAAGGTCTGGGTGCTGCCCCATGGACTTGGAATACAAGAAATTACAACCTTGTATATCTGGGGTGACACTGAAGCTCAGTGAAGGCCACTTAGGCCAATGCTATTTCAGTTGTGGCATCAAGTTCCCTTATGGCATGTGACATATCCCAACAATGAGGCAGGTGATGGCGATGGTGTGGGTGGGTGTCTTTAACTCATCCTATTTACTGCCACAAATAGTTCAAGGTAAATTTACAGAACTGCCAGATCCTATCAGCAGCCTCAAGCAGGCAAATTGAGAGGATTGCCAAAACAACGTACTACAGAATAGTTAAAAAAGGAAGAAAATATCAGTGTGCTCCTAACCAAGCTGTTTATCATAGCTGAGGCAGACAGAGATCTGTGCAATGACACTTGGATTTCTCCTTTTCTCTAGACTCACTTGGATTTAATGCTTACCTATCTCTTACTGGTTGGAAAAATGTAATCATTAAATTTAACTCTAATTTAAGCATGAATCGTTGCACAAGATTCTAGTTTTGCGTTTAACTGATTTTAATTTTTACTCCATTTACCTAATAATGGATAATTTTAAAAGAGCCGTACTACTGTAGTTCCTGCAAATGAAATGTTTTTCTGTGAAATACTAAGAAACAAAGAAACCTTAGTCTTAAATAATGATGATGATTTAAAAACAACAACATCATTTACTTTAGTTTCTGCAAGCTAGAGCCAGTGTGGTATAGTGGCTAGAGTGTTGGGCTGGGAGTTGGGAGATCCAGGTTCTAGTCCCCACTGGGTCACGGAAGCTCACTAGGTGACTTTGGGCCAGTCGTAGACTCTCAGCCCAACCTACCTCACAGGGTTGTTGTTGTGAGGATAAAATGGAGAGGAGGATTATGTATGCTGCCTTGGGTTCCTTGGAGGAAAAGAGGTGGGGTATAAATGTAATAAATAAATAAATAATAAAAAAGATAGCTGATACTTCAACACTAACTGTTTCATTTCTCAGTATAGTCAAAGCAAGACAAAATTAGAATCTCTTACCTAGTTTGTATCCAGTCAACAAGCTAACTTTGCTTTCATCTGCCACTGGAGAAAAAGGGAGGGAAAGAGAAATACACAAAGATGAGATACTGCCCTAAAATAAGAAATAATTTGCTTCAGTGTAAATACTTTACAGTGAAGCAAACTACTGTTATTTTAGAACATAGGTGTGAACAAACCACATATCATATATCTGTCTTATATCAACATTTTATGAAGCAGCTGTGACTTCTAAATAACCAAATGCGAAAGTAACTTCAGACATATAAGAAAATAAAAGCATCATAACATAGCATTCAAACCAATACACTATCAGGCTTACAGGTTAAACACCAAAAAGACAAGACACAAACCAAGTTTGGTTTACAAGCCATGGCTCTTTGTGGATTATTTAACCCACGACGAGCTGCAGCTCCTACAGGATCCAGGTTGCATATCTAATTGCCACTTGGGCTTTGACGTGCGATCCCAGGGAGAGTGGGTTATGCAAGGGTTAAACTACCCTCGTATCTCCTTTAAGCAGGCATAGTTTAACCCTCACATAACCCACGTTTGCCAGGTTTGCACAACATGGCCCTCAAGTGGGATGGTATATTCAAAATGGTGACCACATGCACCCTGCACATGCTGCAGCCTCAGCCTGGGTTAAATAATCTCAGTGGACTGTCATGTTATGCAAACAGCCCCATTAAAACTTTTGTTTATGTATTACCTACAGCATTTCTTAGGACCAAACTAAACATCATGCTTGTCATGTGGTTTGACTTTGTATGGCCGATTTCATTTTTGTAACACATAGCGAGTGTGAAACGCCCAAGCCAAATCGGGAACATGGCATGGCGAGCAGGGACAACCCTTTGTCCCCACCGTGGTTTCAATTGGAATCGTTTCCTCCATCCGCTGCACTTGCTATTCACAACGCGAGGAAAGCCCCCATTGGCACCAAAGTCTTAACGGCTTTTCTAGGGACAAATGTATTTGATCCAGAGCAACACTATAATCCCATGTGGAACATAAACAACCACAGGCATTTGTTTGACGTCATTAACACTGAGCTGATTAATATTCAGCTAAAACACAGGGAAGAGGCTGGCTGAAATCTGTTTTAACACAATTAGTCAGGCCTCCAAGAATATGCCGTCAACAGACATCCCAGAACAAAAAGCTTTTAACATGATAAATTTGGCAGGTCAAGATTTATTCGTTACATTCAAGATGGCCACAGTATTGCTCCTCTGTACAGACATCTTTTTATATCTCTGTCACAGCTTGTGATTTCGGGGTTTGGGAGAAAGAAGCTACGTTTAGATGAGCTATAATGCAACAGATTTAGACAAGTACAACCCAATGAAAAACATGTACGAAAAATGCAATAAAATCCACAAGTAGTACTCTATCTGTAGAAAGTCTAACCAACAACATCTTCTAAAAAGCAAATTAATCAGCCAGAGTCCTGTTTCCAAACACAAAAAATTCTTGCATGCTTTTAAGGATCTAAATAAATTACTTTCCCTGATCTAAACATATTTGCAAGCCCGGGGGGGGGGGGGGCGGAATCAGTCGCTAGCTCTCCAGATGGATATTATCCTTACACAGCCCTTTCAGCATAATAAAGATATAGCACCATCAATTAATTTTAAGTCAATGATTGTGCCAATAACACGAATACAGCAGCCCTTATTTATCCACTGCAGTTTCCTCATTGAGGGAAGGTTTCATATTACTCACAAAGAACATGTCAAATTTTGGCTTGAAACCATCCTTTTGCAAACATTTTTAGCTTCAATATTTTTAAATGACAGCTCTTTCTATTGTAAGTGGACATTCTTTATTTCTAAAACAATTAACTAATTTTACAGTTATACACTAAAGAAAGTATTCATAAACCTTGGATAATTTCCCCAAAATACTACAGTCTTCATTCATAACACTCAAGACACAGATTTTGAAATTAAAATGAGGAACAAAGAAAAGAGCAACTAAAATGATTAAGGGGCTGGAGCATCTCCCCATACGAGGGAAGGTTACATCAACTGGGATTGTTTAGCTTGGAATAAAGGAGGCTAAGGGGAGACATGATAGAGGTGTACAAAATGATGCACGATATGGAGAATGTGGATAGGGAGACCTTTTTCTCCCTCTCTCAAAATGGTAGAACCTGGGGTCATCCCATGAAACTGATTCGTGGGAGATCCAGGACAAATAAAAAGAAGTACTTCTTCACACAGTGCATAGTTAAATTATGGAACTCACTACCACAAGATATAGTGATGGCCACCAATCTGGATGGCTTTAAAAGGGGGTTGGATAAATTCCTGGAGGCGAAGGCTATCAATGGCTACTAGCCCTGATGGTTGTGTGCTATCTCCAGTATTTGAAGCAGTAAGCCTGTGTGCATCAGTTGCTGGGGAACATGGGCTGGAGGGTGCTGTTGCACCATGTCCTGCTTGTTCAACCTGGCCGATGGCTGGTCGGCCACTGTGTGAACAGAGTGCTGGACTAGATGGACCCTTGGTCTGATCCAGCATCAGGGCTCTTCTTATGTTTTTATAACACAATGTAGATCAGAAGTTTCTTATTCAAATCTGTTTTCTACATGTTCCAAAAAGTTCAGGTGGCCACAGTCATAGGGACATTATAGCATCATGTATGTGCTACTTTGTTAAGAACCTAACAAAAACTGCCAGATTCAGTTCATTCTGCATTTTTTACATAGCAATAGATTAAAAAAAAATAGTATTACTTCTGCTATTAAATGATGTGTGAATACAAGGTGTATGTATACATTCAGAGCTAAGGCACACACTGGTCGTAATTCATGGATTATGTGTATACATAGGGTCATTTTCTGGCATTACAGGAATAAGATTATACCTTCTTCCCTCACCTCTACTCCTTCTCCAGCCATGCAGGAAGATCAAACAGCTGGTCCCCATGATGTCTGAACCTGAGGGATTCTGGTTTGTTCTAACAATGCTTAGTTAAAACAAAGTAAGATCAAACCATGGTTGATATTTATTTATTTCTAAATTTTATCCTGGGTTCTTTTAACTAACAGTAGTTTGAATCACAGTATTGACTACAGATGTCTCAGGAAATTGTAGTCAGTTCAGAAGTAAAAGTAGAAGAATTCAGTCTTCTCCTCACATGAAGAGAAGGGAGAAGTGGGCTTGCCAGATGTGCATTCCCATAATACTAAACTATGCCTAATAATAATAATAATAATAATAATAATAATAATAATAATAATAATAATATGTTACCCTCCTCTCCCTCTGGATCGAGGCAGGGTACAACCCAAATGCAAACACCATAAAATACATATTACTAATTAAAACATTTAAAAGTAATACATTATTAAAAGCAGCACATTATTAAAAAGGCATCTTAAAATTCAACTGGGTAGGCCTGCCGGAAGAAATCAGTCTTTATGGCTTTCTTAAATTCCGGGAGACTGTTAAGTTGACAAATCTCTCCCAGCAAGCCATTCCACAAACTGGAAGTGGCAGAAGAAAAGGTCCTTTGGGTAATAGTTGTCAGCCTTGTTTTTGTCTTCCCACAGGACCTGAGTGTGCGGGGCGGATTGTATGAGAGAAGGTGATCCTGAAGGTAGCCCGGACCCAAACCATGTAGGGCTTTAAAGGTGATAACCAACACTTTAAAGATGATAACCAATGTGTAATGGGGTCACCCCTACGTGTACTGGTGACTAGCCTGGCTTCCATATTTTGAACTAGTTGAAGTTTCCAGACTAGGCACAAAGGTAGCCATATGTAGAGCGCATTGCAGAAGTTGGGCCTCGAAGTTACCACATGCTTGCATGCATTCTATGTGGTTTGGGACTTTTCATGGATAAACAGAAACTACTATATGTTGTATCACAAACCAGTTTCTTTCTCTCTCCATCTCACTCAAGGTACAGCTTGTGCTGTAGCCAGGGAAACTATTTTTTTTTAAAAAGGGCAAAAAGAGGATGTTATATGAATGCTGTGTGCATGTCTGGGCAGGAGCCCTTTTTCTCTTCAACCACTGCATTTAGTTGCAAAATTCTTTCTAAGTGCATCTAGCATAATTTACCAGCACTTAGCAAGAATCTACAAGGAAACAGATGACAAAGAACTTTGGATAAAAACTTTTTATCAAGAGTTTACTGCAAAAATAATATGTGGACAAACCTTCACTACTTTATACTTCACAAATATTTTTTCTCACTTGGGCTGCAAACAATATTGTTGTCAGCGAGAGAATGCAAATTGTTTCTTTTCTCTTCATAGGACCTTTGCCTCTCATGCCTAAGTTATTCACTGTTAATTAAGGCCATCATAGCTTATTTTACACCTTTGTTACTGCACCGCTTTCCCCACACACTAAATGAAGCAGAATAATCCCTTTGCAATGAAATACTGTAAAACATTAATAATCTAAATCCTAACTGAACTTGCCATATGCCATTATCACCTCCACTCAGTTTCTCTAGCGTAAGAACCACCACTTTATTATAAAAACTTTTCACTGAACAGAATTTAGGGAAGAATAATCTTAACATTGGCCTGAATATTCAACATCAAGCCATTCTTGAGTACTATACCAAGGGAATATATATTGTCTCTTTTCCCAATGCTACCCCCAGGGCCTTTTGAGTCTACATTTTCAACTTAGAACTCCTGTTCTATACTGGATAGGGATGTATGAGGAATCTGTTTCAGTTTGTTTTTGATCAGGATTTTTGAAGTTCACAACTAAACACAGACTCAGACCCAATGTGCGGTCAAAGTCCATACATTTCTGAACTTGCAATGTGATTCACAGACCTCCCCACCAAAAAAAAGTTCAATAGTGGCCTTAGCTAGACCTAAGGCTTATCCAGGGATCGTCCCGGGGTTGTCCCTGCCTGCTCCCGGGATCCCCTGTGTGTCATTTACATGAACAGGGATGACCCCGGGACGATCCCGGGATAAACCTTAGGTCTAGCTAAGGCCAATATGTGTACATTTGGAAAAAAAGTGCCAGACAAAATGTGCAACGTAGTGCCACAAAGGTAAAACTGAAGGTGTTAAAGTAAATAATATGCCCTGCCCCCATGTATCCTAGTATAAATCCTCAAATGTACCCCAGAAGGAACAACACATTTGTATATAGGATCGGGCAGATGGGGGACAGGCTCCCCCTTATCTTACTTATTCCTATTTGACAGCAAAATTACATGCCTTGGGATCATGGTATTTGAAATAGATATTGGATCAAACTTAATTCAATTATAAGATTGTCCTAACGAACATAATCTTATCTCATAGCAGCTGAAAGGTCCATGTTAAAAAAAAACACTACACCCACGGAAACATGTAGGAATTCAGATCTCCTTGGAAATTTGGAATAAAATATGGTACAAAGTTGCTCCACTGCCAACATCAGGATGAGACAAATCACAATATGTTTCCTTAATAATGGCAAAGGATATCACAACATTAGCATATGTACTTGCATGGCAAGAACTATGGAAAACAATCATTATTTGAAACCAGAACCTCTATGAAGTACAGAAAGCATAAGCCAACTGCAATATTTTCAGGTACAATCCACTTGACATTTGGCTCATCTGGAATACCTTCATTGTCCTCTCAGTCTATCCCCTTTCCTTTGCAGTGGTTGAACATTAATATTGGGCAGGGTTGTGGCAGTGCTCAACTACTGTGTCTAGGTTTAGACAACATGATTACCCACGATGGGTTAAATAATCCAGGGTGGATTGTTTAACCCACCATGGGTTATTGTGTGGTGTGGTGGGATTTTTTTAACCCATGCAAATAACCAATGATGTGCAGGTTGAGTTATTTAAACCACTGCTGGCTATTTTAATGGTGTTCTACTTTTAATGATGCACTGGTTTTAAACGTTTGAATTAGCTGTATGTGTTTTATGGTGTTTTTATTAGAGTTGTACCCTTGATCCAGAGGGAGAGGCAGGTAACAAATAAATTATTATTATTATTATTATTATTATTATTATTATTATTATTATTATTATTATTGTGTTGGGGGGCACCATTGGTTATTTTTGTTGGCTATGGAGTCGCTTGGCAAGAGTGGTCAAAGTGGCAGCTGCCACTCTACTCAAACTCTATTTTCAGCAGCAAGGGGTGATGGGATACAAGCAGGAGGACTGAGAAGCGGGAGAATGGGGGGGTGAGTTGGTCAATGCACCATGGATTAGTAATCCACTCACAGTTGCTTATAACCAACTCACGGTTAGTTATTTTTCTGATCATGTGGGGAGTACCTGCAAAATAATCAACTGTGAGTTCACTATTAACCCATCATTGACTATTGTGGTGTCCAAATGCAGCCTGTGTTTCTTTCGGTGATCAGAATCACTCTGTTGAGATTTAACACAAAACCAAGACTTGTAAATCTGGACTGCTCCATAGAGATGAACACTTCCTGCTTTTTCCTTATATCGAAGGGCTGTCTTCTACTACCTGGTTTTTGATAGCCATTGTTTGCCATGGGACATGAGTTGCCCTCAAAGATCTAAAAGAAAAGTCCTTAGTCAGCTGTGCCTGGGTAACCTTGGATGTTTGCACTGTTTTTTTAAATCCTCAAAATCAAAATAACCACCACCAAACCTTTCAACTGGTACTCCAATTAAAAACAGCACTATGCTTAGTCACTTACCAGTAGCAACCAAATGCACAACAGCAGTTTTCTACTCATATGGCTTGCTGAAGTACATGATATGCATTAATCCTGGAAAAGTTTATAATCTTATTGAGAAATGTAGCATTTTATTTTTACAGGGCTTGGCTTCCAACTTCTCAAATGAGGATGGGAGGGGGGAATCTTAACTGTGAAAATGAACATAAAGGCAAAAATGATTTTTAAACAGATATTATATCCATGTTGAAAACATGTAAGAATCAATGTAAAAATCAAAATACGACAGAAATTATTTGCATGCACACAGAGACAGTATTTATAAACTGTCATGCTTCGACTTTAATGTTACCAGGTATTTTTTTCCGAGTCTATGTACAACTATATGTTAATATTATTCAGTTCCCTATTTAGCTGCAGGCTAAAGCTAACAGGGCTTTTATGTGTTTGAATGCAATTCCCAGGGCTGCAGTTCTTACAGATCGTTTGTACGAGGCCCAAGTAGGTTTTGTGTATATGTGTTTATGGAAAACAATAAGTTACATTAATATAAATAATAAAATGCTGGGCTTTTAGAGATGGAATTTGTCTTCTGTTGCAACTTGTAAAAACTCATTTTGTCATGCAGCTGGAGAAGAACACTGGGGCGCACGTGACCAGTTAATGCATTTTTAGTGCATAATGTGGCAATTATTGTCTATACAACTATCCTATTGTGCATGAATAGGAAGTGGCATCATCCTTACAATAAATTGTACGGTAATTAGCCATTTCCCCTCATTTCCTTTCTGAACTCCGATAACACTCAGATATATCATCTGTCCTGCTTATTTGCAAAAGTAAGAACAAACCATCTGTACTGCCACTGTTCTAAATTAGATGGACTGTAATTTTCAGGTCGGTAAAGCAAAAGCTACAAGGTCAAACCTTGGAATTGTTTGCTAAGGGTCAGAGTGAATTCAATTCAGGTGCCCGAAGAGACTTCATGCATAAAGGAAAACGTGATAACTAAACCACCATCCAGCTCTGTAGGGGGAGAGGAAATACAGTCAGCATAATCCAGTAATTCGGGGCTTGTTAATAAAACCAAGCAGGCCCACCTCTCAGTTGCACAACCAGGGAAGTTTTAGCCACCTGCCACTTTTGCATCCTTCCTGCAGACACTCTCAGGTCAGTGGCTTCTGACCTCCACCTACATTTACATATCCCAAATACAGATCATACTGTTATTTACATAATTACTTATCCCAAGAAGCAGCAGATGCCAAGAAGAACCCGTAATTACCCAAGGGCAACCTTCCCTCAGTTTCAAGTCGTTCACCTCTAGTTAACTCCTTTTAACAGCCTGGCTAGCTTAGTCATTAGAGCAATCCCTCAACCCCAACCATGCACAGCCAAGTACATTTATCTGAAAACAACACTGAAAAGGTCTGAATCGGGGGGCGAGGGAGAGACTGGGATATTCTTACCAGACAAGTCTGACACACAGTGTTTCTGCCAAGAAGTAACTTATTTGGGTGGATTTCAAGACTATGAAGTTGAACGACCAAGGAAGCTGTGCCAAAACCAGACAGGACCATGTCCTTGCCTGTTATCATAATACATAGTGAACAACAGTGAGAGGGAAAGGAGCCCTTCAGGGAAAGGTGCATTGGAGATAACAGGGACATTAACTGGGTCCCTTCTGCCAAGAACAAACATGGTTGAAATGCAAACATCAAAAAGAATCTTTGCTGTCATGTCCAAAGATCAGGAGCCCTCAGGGACAGAAGCCTCCAGCGACAATTATTTATTACTCCAAGGAGGCGTCAGAACTAGTCCCTAGTGCTTCTGAACTAGGGGCCACTGCCTAAGACCTCATATCCTATCCACACGAATCCCAAGGGGTGCCACTGCCTCCTAACTCTGAGGAGTGGGCATCAAACTCCTCTAGTAAACAGGGAGACGCCGAAGAACAGTCCCAACTGACGTCTCAGTTCTCCAACTTTCACTGCCCAGGAGAAGCCAGCCTCTACAGGAAATGGATGCTGGCCCTTTAATATCCAGATAACGCACCCAAGTAGGTGAAGCTTCCAGAAAGACTCTCCTGGCCTGACTGTAAAATTCTGCCAGTTGCTCCCAGTCAGTGCAGGAGTTAACTGGTCAATATTGTAGCTCCAGGATTGTTAAGGTCCTGAAATCAACCCAAGTCTGAACTGTGATCCAAGTACCTGTCCCACATCATACTACCCACCCACTCCAGAGCATGTAGTCTCTTGGGCAAATACATGTTTGTAAACTGCCCAGAGAGCTTCGGCTATGGGCTGGTATATCAATGTAATAAATAAATAAATAAATCTCCCTCCTCTGCCCCAATGTAAAAAAGTTAGACATGATACTGCGGGTAATGCAAAACACATCTGTGCGCCTATCAACCACCAGGAACTGACAAGCAGGACATGGTGCAACAGCACCCCGCTACCCTTGTTCCCCAGCAACTAGTGTATACAGGTTTACTAACTCTGATACTGGAAGTTGCATTTAGCCATCAGAACAAGTAGCCACAGATAGCCTTCTCCTCCAAGAATTTATCCATCCCCCTTCTAAAGCCATCCAAACTGGTGGCCACCACCACATCCATAATTTAACTATGTGCTGTGTGAAGAAGTCCTTCCTTTTATCTGTCCTGAATCTCCCACCAATCAGCTGTATGGGTCCTAGTATTATGGGAGAGGGAGAAAAATGTCTCCCTATCCATATATTCCAAACCGTGCATAATTTGGTACACCTCTATCCTTTCAACGCTCTGGAGTACCCACCTCCTGCGAAAACAGATTTTAACTAAACATGGTTGAATTCAAGCATTTAATTAGAAACTCATTTTTAGCAGTCAAAGAGGTGACAAGAAAGGAGCAACAGTTCATCCATGGTTTTACTCAATGACGTGCAAAATTTAAAACAAAAACGAACGAGCAAAAAAACCCACCCTAGTTTCAGTTACGAAACAAGTGTTTAGAAGCTCATACTCATGATTAACTCTTCTGAACAAGTGTAGATAGGGATAAAATCCAACAGGCGCCTCCTGTGTCCAGCCAGCCATGGCCGGTTCCAATGCGCTCCCCCAGCTTCAAGAAATTTGGATTTTCGCTAGTTTCAGTGCTTGCCCCTGGAAATGCTAATCACACCTGTGAGCACTATGGGCAAGTATGTGCCACCAGTGGTAGGAACGGCCACACGCGCACCGGGACTGGCTGTGCATAGGAGGGCCCCATGGGACATGACCCATGGATGCTGAACGAAATGGTGGCTATTTTTTTCTTTGCTCCCATTCTAGCACAAACGAATAAAGTGCTGATGATTTTCCAGCCACTAACGAGTGATGCCAGGGCAATAACACTGACCACTGAATCATTGCCAAGGTCTCACAAGCAAACAAACAGTAACAGAATACAATGGCTACTGGAGTATAGAAGGAATAGACTACTGGTAACAAACACTTGACACTATTTACTTTATTTTACTTATTGGAAGCATTTTTACCCTGGTCTCCCTCCAAAAAAGCACCCACAACTAGAGTTTCAGAGAAAACAGTGTTGGAAGGTCTGCTGTGTGCCCCCCAAATCACTGAACTCTGTACCCTGAAGCCAGATACTTGAAGGAGGAGTTTATTTATTTATTTATTGCCCCCCCACTTCAGAGCAGGTGAATTTTATTAAAATTCACTTAATAAAAACCAATGTGGTACCAAAAAACATCCTAAAAAGCAGCCAACACCAGCAGAAGACACAACTTACAACACACAAGTGCAGTTTCATGTTCTGCGTGTGCACATACAAACACAGTAACAAATTTGTTGCAAGTTGCTTCTGACTGAAGGGACAGCGGTATCGCTTCTGAAGCAGTACTGGGGGAACTAACCTATTTCTTCGATTCTAAGATGCACTTTTTCCCCATATAAACATCTCTAAAAATGGGGTGTGTCTTAGAATCGCGGGTGTGTCTTCGGGTTTTTTTTTTCTGCTGGTGGTACTGAAATTAGTGTGCGTCTTACAATCGATGGCGTCTTACAATCTTAGAAATACGTACTGTTGAGGAAGAATGGGCGGGGAGAGCCATGTGCATGTATAAAAAGGACCTAGCCTAATAAAGACTACTGCTATATATTTTCAAATATATCATCAGAAGCATTTATTTATTCCTTTTCTTTAGGATGCATGGCTTGCCTTTGGGATGGGGGTGGGAGATAGAGGGAGGAAAACCCAAAGTGGTTTTAGAAGGGAACAATGTCAAAACAATCAAACTCCAGCCCTTACATAATACAGTCAGGAATTTTCATCTAGTTTTCTGGCAAACTAGAAAAAATACTATGCAGACACGGAAAGGATTTGAAGTCACCTCTTCTGTTAGTTGTAAAGAGTCTTGGCCGCTGATGGCAAAATCACTAGGAGGAGAGTAGCAATACTTTATTTATTTAAAAGTTTTAGGTGGTGCTTTCAAGGGTAAGAACTCTCTCAAGACAGCTTCCAAAGAAAAATGAAAATAATAAGAAGCTTCCAACACATTAAAACATTAATAAGCATCAGTGCTAAAACAAACAAGTTTAAAAACTTCCAACCCCCAGAAATGCTAAAAACCATTAAATAAATACAAGTAAAACCACGTAACAGCAGTCAAATCAAACCTCTTATAAGGAAGCCATAGAAAACAAATGAGTCTTTTCAGCCCTTTTCAAAAGCTTGTAAGGATGGAGCCTGACAGCTGCTGTTTCCAGTAAGCCAACCGGCTGAAGAACACCATATAATACACACCTTTCTTATGATGCCTTCCTCTGCTTTCCAGACATTCGGGGATGACTACAAATGTCACGCCTTCATTTTCTCCTCTTGCACCCGCCCCCACTAATACGCCCTGCATGACCTTCTACGAATATGCCCAACACCTCCCTGCCATGACCTGCCACCCCCAGCTGTCCCAAAGTATCCCTGTTCCCTCAAATGACTCCACACTTTCTCCCTCGCTGCCCCTTATGCCTGGAGAACTGAGTGAAGCTACCATTCTTACTTCCTTCAAATCCTTCCTCAAAATCCATGTTTTCCATGAAGTTTTTGGCACAACTCACAATACTTTACTGGAACTAAGCCTAACTTGGGCCACAGCTAGACGTAAGGTTTATCCTGGGATCATCCAGGGTTCACCCCTGCCTGAGCACTGGATCCCCTGTGTGTCACCTAGATGAACAATCCAGGGATTGTTCATCTAGGTGAACAATCTGGATTGTCCTAAGGTTTATCCCTGGACAATCCAGGGATAAACCTTAAGTCTAGCTATGGCCTTGATGTAACTGAAATAATCAATCGCATATTGGTTTCCTGTTTACCCCTTTTCTCTGTTGTTTCCCCTGTGTCAAACTATAGACTGTAAGTCCTTTGGGAAGGGGCCTCTCCTCTTATACAACACAATGGACATTGACAGTGATATATAAATAATACATATATACATACCCACCCACAACAAAACACAGCTTCTGAGTAGGTGACACAAAACCATGCCAGAGAGATGTCATAGAAAGACAAATATTTAGCCTGCTCTGTACTTATATATTCATTCCTTTGCATTTGCTTAGACAGTCTTATTTTCAATTCATGAAAACAGCATAGAGACACTACATGCAGAAGATGCAAACCAAGAGATACTTAAAATCAAGATAAAACACAGCATTATTCCAGGCATAAATTGGTCAACTCGTTAAATCTTCAGGAGGAATTTTTCAGTTTTATGTTCATGATTCCCAAATTTGGGGAACTGCTGAAATGTAAACATCCCAAGGAATACATTTAATTACATTCCGTATGATAGCATTATCTGCAGTCAAGTAGTAGTATTATGTAAAAATACACATCAGCAGCTGTATTACCATAAGGCAGACCAAGGTTTGCAAACCTCTGGCAAGGTAAATATGAGCTTTCTTACATAAGGTCCTGGTTTAATCACTCGTCTGAAATAAATTTCAGCTCAGATTCTCTCACATTAGCAGAAATCCCACACTATTCCCAATGTGCCTCTGTCCTAAAGACAGTGGACACTCCAACTGAAAGCCCATGCCATCAGATCACAGAGCTGAGTGAAAAACATCAGCTTTAGGTGTTACCTTTAAGAAGGACTAGGGGAGGGCAGCTTTCTATACAAACTCCTTTAACGAAGGTTAAGACTTTATTATCAACAATTAAGGGAGCTGTTATCATTTCCCTCTATCCAGAGAAATGTGTTGTTCTAAATCCAGCTATAATCATGGCTTGATTTCCTCAGCTCTCCCTGGGGAAAGATTAAGGCCGATATGGATGGAATTCTCAGCATGCAAAACCATTGTTTAGGATCAGATCCTGGTATAAGATCCTTATTAGTGAACTAACATTAAACCATAGTTCCCCTAAAATAGGAACTGTACTTTTAGCTAACCAGGTTCAGTGTGTCAATGAAGAGAGGAGGCAAGTGTAGTGTTCAAGGACCCAACGGGTGTTCCCAGTTTCTTAAACTATGCTTTAGAATGTCCAAACTGGATCTTAGTATGATTCTCTCTCCCCTTAGAGGCAACTTCATGGACATTCAAGTTAAATCTAGGCGTGTGTTTGAACCTATACTTCCTTTATGCAAAATAAGAACATATGATTCCTCCTCATAGGATGGAAACGATTATAGCACTCCAGACCAACAAGCACATTCTGCTCCAGATTTTGGCACTACCATTATAATTCTGATAGTGAGTCAAATCACTTTTGCCTAGACTTTTAAGAATTACAATAAATTGTTCGAAGAGGAGAATGAACAGAAGTTGCTTTGTGAGGCAAGTAATACTTTAGTTTTTATTATATTATATGAGCTGGCTTTATGTAAGATAACCTTATCTAATTGTAATTTACTATGTATTCAGTAAAGCATTTGGCATTGATTGATTGAACTAGCTGCAATGTTATAGAATGTTCAGAATTATTTTAACTGATGAATATTAGCAATGTTAACCTTTGCAGCCCTCACACACCTAGTGCACATAGCAAAGTAAAACAAATCCTGAAATGCAAAGTAAGGGAAGGCCCATAGCTCATGTTCAATCCCTGGCTGGGAAATATTCCTGTCTGAAACCCAGAAGACCCTTCACTCAGCAATAGGAACCGATGTTATAGAGCTTCCAGCCTGGGTGCCTGCCATCTTCTGCATTTATCTCTATTTTAAAAACATTCGATAAAGGTCACTAAATGGACATGTGACATCTGTCTTGTAAGATGTTGGGTAAAAGGACAGTATAAAAATTGATTAAAATAATATTATGATGGGCCAATGGAATTTACACAATAATGATATGTATTTAAGACTTTCCCCAAACTACTATATATAGAATGGAGGGAAACAATCAAATCCTGAGAAGCATAACGTTAGAAATGTAAATGTACTATACTAACATTATAAGCTTGTCCAGTGGTGTAATGGTGCCAGAGCAAACAGGGTAGAAGCACCTCCAAGTAGCTGGGGGGAAATGATTTTTTTCAGCACCAATATACTGTTCTGAGCTAGCCCTGTTGTAATGTAAAGTATTTTGGGGTGGCATGGTCTTGAATGGATAATTAAGTTTCATTAACTTTTCAAAAGCCATATACGACGCACACACACACACAGAGAGAGAGAGAGAGAGAGAGAGAGAGAGAGAGAGAGATGGTCCAACACAGCTGCCTGGATTTTTGGACTCTCCTTGGGGATAAGTAGTAGAGGTCTTACTTCTAACTAAACACAACTAGAATTACACTGTAGTTTAGGTCTAAAAAGAGTTAAGTAGACAGGCAATCATAAGTATACAAAATAAATATTCAGTGTTCTGGCCTGAAGTCTATCTCTCTATCCACCCATCCATAGAGATGTAAAATTTCTGGAAACTCTGAAGCCATGGGAAGGGGGATTTTTTTTTGGGGGGGGGAACAGCAATGTTTAGAAAAATGCAATATTAGCACTTTTTATAGATTGAAAGTCACTTTGTTACGTACAAGTTGGTTTGGTATAAAATTATCACATTTGGTATATTGCAGCGTATTCAAGCAATTATTACAAATTGAATTTATTTTATACAATTTTAATATATATTTTTTTGGTAACAAATGGAGGTAGAAGTGCCTGAAATGTTAGGAACACCTTATTATTATTATTATTTATTTATTTATTTATATAGCACCATCAATGTACATGGTGCTGAACACCTGAACTGTAAGGAACCTCTTTGGTTTTGTCAGTTTATGAGCAGGCAAAAAAACAAAAAATAAAAAAATAAACAGAAGAAACCATCAATGTTAGTAACAAAGAAAATTATTTATGTCTTTGCTAGTCCTCCACAGTGTCAAGCAGACATAAAGCAGCCATTCCCATAAAAAGAACTGGGGAAAAGGTGGGGGACCAAGATTCAATGAACATGCGTGAAATTTAATCAGACTCATTTTCTGAGCACTATCAGTTTCAATCTCTGCTTCGATGGCAGTGCCCCCTAGAGGCAGAATTGCATCTTGCTGTTGCATTTGAGAGTTGTAGCCTCAGCTTGCAACCTAGGACTTGCTTGTCCTCGGTGCACAGAAAGTGTAATAATCTGATACTGTATATAGTTTTTAGAAACCATTTGGAGAAGTAAATATATGAACACCTTGTCTTACAATTTTATTTGTCATGCTAAAATAAAACCTTCCATAATCCATTTTTTCTTCATTTAATTCAATTCTTTTGGAAAAAAAACACAAAAAAGGCTTCGGAGGGAAACGGGGAGAATTTTTTTTTTTCTGGGCCTTCACATCTCTACCCATCCATCAGCATCATAGCGCCCAAACCATGAAACCTAGACACTTGAAACTTGGCATGTATACTAAGGGGACTATAGGATGTATACCTCAGATTGATTTTGTTTTTAAAACATATTAATTTTAATGCATCCAGGTAGTAACATCTTCAGCCACTATACGAAGATTTCCTCAAGCAGTATAAAGTCTTGCAGTCCATATAGTCTGAAGTCAGGGTAATGAAGTGGACAGATCTCTCCCTCAGAAGGCTGTAAGAATCCTTCTTACTCGGGACTGTGCCTGGGACCGGCACAATGTGCCCAATTCTGACAGCTGCATGAGTTTGTTTGAAGGCTTCACTGTACAAAGCTGGGTCCGTTTGCTCGTGAGCAGTAAGAAGAGAAATTACAGTTTTGTACATATTTTACATGAAAGAGTAAAAGTTTAATTTATTTATTTTTAGTATCAAGTGCAGGATAAATATGCCATAACTGTAGAGAGTTGGATGGCAAACGAGGAAGGGATTCAATTTGTTTTTATAGAAAGAAGATATAAATCAGTTTATTTTTTCTATAAAAAGTTCTCTTTAATAAAATGATGGATTCAAGTTTATGACAGTTTGACGTGTCAAAATTACAAATGTCAAAATTGCTGGTTATCTAAATAGGTGCGCTGACAAATCACATTAATTATTTTTAGGGATTGGGTAGAGAATAACTTGAATTTGAATTTAACACCAAATGATACCTAATTGTAACAGATACTTCACCAATTTCTTTCTTTTTTTATGCCTCGGGGAAAATAAAGGTGAATTAACTGGTTACTGGCATTCAACAGCCCAGTTTGGATGATCATATCTCAGCTTATTAAGATACGGGACCCTTTGCTCATCCCTTTGTGCAATCCAGGACGTTTCCTGTTCCATACAAACCAGAAAAGGATATTAAACCAAATTCAAACCATGATTTAATATCCCAGCTTGTTCCAAAGTGGGTAGCCATGGGAAGAAATGGGAAACTGTGGTTCATAGAATCATAGAATAGTAGAGTTGGAAGGGACCTAGAAGGCCATGGAGTCCAACCTCCTGCTCAATACAGGTTAATGAGGGAGACGTCCTGGTCTGATTGCTGTGCGTCACAGATGGGATGGATCTACAGGCAAAAGGTTCATACATCTCTCGGCTTGCTAATATTGTCCAAATGTGATCAATGTTTTTTTGCAGCTAAACCCATTAGACATCTAATGCTTCTTTTTATTGGCGCTTATGCTGTTGCCTGAAGAACTCCTTCCAGAATGCCACACTGATATTGCACCCATGAGCCCCTGTCTGCATAAATGATCAAACACTGGAGTATTAACCAGACTATACAACAAGGGCACAAACTCATTATTGCATTTAGGAACCAATATTTATTATGAAAGGAGACCACTGCACATCTTTCTAAGATTTCTGCAAGGTAACTACTTTCACCCCTGTTTTACAGTTGAACTACAAAGACTGAGAAACTGATTCAGGTTAGTTAACCAGTGAACCCGTGGCTAAAATCCATGTTTCTCAGACCAAGATAAGCTCTTAAATTTTGGTAAACTTGTGCTTGGCATACAAATAATTAGCATTCACAAGGGATGGCGAGCACATCTATTTTGCATATTGCTTTGCCTATAAAAATAGTGAATTATCAATATAAATAGATTCAGGTACTTTGTGTGTCACTCCTTCATGTGCGAGATATTTATACCACTAGCTGAACATCCTGACTGAACATTTGAACTGGTTCATGCTGTCAGACATTTTCAAAGCATTAGGAGAGCAGCTATTTTTGTTAGGTAGGAAAATAATTTAACCATACATACCTAACTTATTTTATTCCCCCCCCTCTAAATGCTCAGAAGTCTGCTCTTTTAAAGCTTCTGGGATGAGAACTCCCCTTTGCAAGATAAACATTTGCATACATAAAATTCAGCAGAAAGCAGGTGAAACAAAAATTGTAGTTTGTGCATATGCTTTGTGGATGTTCTTTAACATTTGAATGTCCTAGTTTTGCAAAGATGCTGACTGCTCTGGGTTGTCCATCATTCCTTTGGGGGAAAATATTAAGGTTATAAACTTGGCCATTCAAATTGTACACGTCTGCTGGACAACCAAAGGATTCAGAATCCAGCATAGAAATCTAAGGATCTCAGCTATCTACTAGTTCTTAAGCCCTACATTGTGAAGAAAAACAGCTGAAATTGATAGGCAGGATTTGCCAACGGCTGACAAACCTGGGGAACTGAGTTCGAGACACAAAGCTTTAAACCCTTTCATTGGTCCTTTTTTGTTTGCAATCGAACACCTTCAATCTGCCCGTTAACGCCTAGTACATATTCTCTGAAAACACTGCTTATAGGAAGCAGTAACCTGGGATGAAGAGGGAGCCTTGGTAAGGCATCATTCAAACTATGGCTGGAAATGACAGACCACTGGCTCCCCACATGGGCAGGACAGTTATGTGGGATATCTTAATGCAACTGTTAAATGATAAACCATCATTTGTTTTCTTCCAGATGTTTGGATCTTAGATTGGAGATAGCCATTGTTCTCTTTCAATTAGAAGAGTTTCATACATTATGGGGAAGTTGAGTTTTCACTTCATCTGGGAGGCAGTGTGGTATAGAGGCTAAGGTGTTGGACTAGGAGTTGGGAGATCCGGGTTCTAGTCTCCACTCGGCCATGGAAACCCACTGGGTGACTTTGAGCCAGTCACGGACTCTCAGCCAAACCCACCTCACAGGGTTGTTGCTGTGAGGATAAAATGGAGGAGGAGGAGGATATGTACGCTGCCTTGGGTTCAAAGGAGGGCAAAAAGGCGGGATGGAAATTCAATAATATATTATTATTATTATTATTATTATTATTATTATTAATAATAATAATATAGCACCATCACTGTACATGGTGCTGTACAGAGTAAAACAATACAATAGCAAAACCCTGCCGCATAGGCTTACATTCTAATAGAATCATAATAAAACAATAAGAAGGGGAAGAGAATGCACCAAACAGGCACAGGGTAGAGTAAAACTAACAGTATAAAAGTAAGATCAAAATCAAGTTTTAAAAGCTTTAGAAAAAAGAAAAGTTTTTAGCTGAGCTTTAAAAACTGCGATTGAACTTGTAGTTCTCAAATGTTCTGGAAGAGCGTTCCAGTCGTAAGGGGCAGCGGAAGAAAATGGACGAAGTCGAGCAAGGGAAGTAGCGACCCTTGGGCAGGTGAGAAACATGGCATCAGAGGAGCGAAGAGCACGAGCGGGGCAATAGTGTGAGATGAGAGAGGAAAGATAGGAAGGAGCTAGACTGTGAAAAGCTTTGTAGGTCAACAGGAGAAGTTTATATTGGATTCTGAGGTGAATTGGAAGCCAATCTCTGCAACTAATTATTGCAACATGTGGAAGCAACCTGCAACTAAACACATGAAGTAAACCTGATTCCCTCCCCTTCACATTAACACGTTCTCTGTACAGACATGTGGTAGGTCAACAGGAAATTGCCTGTGCCATAACCTCAGAAGTTGCTCAAGTTGCCCACGAGAGATACCAACATGGGGTGAGGAAAGGGAAGGGAAGGAAGCTTGAGGTACAGGTAGTGGTGGTGTCTTGAGATCATTGATTTTGAATTGAAGCCGTTCTACAAACCATAGCTATATGGTACACCTCTAGAAAGCTATCAGTAACCTAAAGCCATATGTACTGCTAAGAATGACTGTGATTCTGTGGATTTGGGTTCAGTCGTAAAAACTGGGAGACAAGAAACCTTGAACTTATGGACCGGTCTAAAACTCTCAAAGGCTCTGAAGACAGTCAGAATGTCACAAGATTTATTCCGGCTGGTGACAAAATACAAGCCCAGACTGAAATACCCACCTGCAATCCACAATAACTGTTCACAAAAGATCTGCCACCTTTCTTCACAGAAAGCAATTTCAGATGAAATTGTTCTGTGCTGTGCTTACTGGGTGGAAACTATTTTTCTACCATACTCAAATAGATTCTGCACAGTGTTGCCACTAATCTCGTGTCTGTAAAAGTGAACCAAGAAGTTTTCAACTTTATCATATCTTATTGTTGTCAAGGAAGTGTTTCTCTAAGGTAGCCACACATTGCTTATATTTTAAAAGTAATCTTAAACTGCTAGAAGGAAACTTTATCTGATCAAATTAACACTTAAAACAAACATTTCTCAAAGAAACTTGGTTTCCCCTCGAGTCTTTATCATAATTTTCTGGTATGTGACAGACCATTTTTTTTATTGCTTTGACAGACATGTTACCCATATCATGCAGTGTGTATCATTAATAATCTTGTTTCTCCCCCATTTCAAGGGGTAAAACAAAATGTTCCAGGGCATTACAGTGCGTAAGATCTTTGAGGTGCTGCTTTCAGTACTTCACTGAAACAAGCAAACAGTTGCATGGTTGAAATTTGTACTACAAAAGTAAGGTGGTTTAACTATATGGAATCCAACTATCATAATAATATAATCTCTAGAGCGGTCTTCCCCAACCTGTTTTGTTCCAGATGTTTTGGACTCCCATCAGCCTCAGCCAGCATGGTCAATGGCCGGGGACATTGAGAGTTGCAGTCCAATACATTTGAAGGGCACATGTTGACGAAGGCTGCTCTAAAGCCACATGACAAGATTTGTATTAGAAAAGAAAAGGGTCGGGGAACACCAATCCTGCAAGGGCAGTTTTTTCCTAACTTTTTGTGTAGTTTGACCTTAATAACTGTTTCTTTCCAAGTTCTGTGTATTTAAGAAACAAAACCTGGAGATACACGGTGAAGCTACAAAAGATTATTTATTCTCTCCCCACCCCTTCTTACCGAGATCCATGCTCTTGGAGGCTTTCAAATTAATTGATTCCGTCTGCTTGGCCACTGAAAGAGATCTGAAGTTGATGCGCTGATCGGGTAAATATGCTGCTGAATGTGTTGCTGAGCTATGGAAAGAAGCCATACCAGAAAAAGAAAAATAGGCACCAGTTCAAAAACAAATGAAGTAATTGCACCCTATGCATTCCCTCCCACCCTTCCCCCATTATTATAAGGCATTCCAGCCTTTTGCTAGCGCCTCTATTAAACCTTATTTTATTTAAGAAAAATATAATTACACCAAAAAGGATTGGGTTTCACTCTGTTTGTCCATCCTGTGATCCTTACAGGTTCACCCAGTACATTAACTGAAATATCAAAACACAGAAAAACAGTAGTACTACTGTCGAATACTTGTATCATCAATATCATACCATCACCATCGAGAGTGCATAAAGGAGTTGTACAAAATATGCCTCATTACTAAGTTGAAGAATGTGAATAGGCACCCAATGAGTAAAAAGAAACACATTGTCAGGAAAATTAAGACCAAACTCCTGAAATGTTGTAACTTACAACTGAGATGATTACATTTTCATCTGTGGCTTTCAGATTTTCTTAAACTCATCTATTATTATTATTATTATTATTATTATTATTATTATTGACATTTATATACCGCTCCATAGCCAAAGCTCTCTGGGCAGTTTACAAAAGTTAAAAACAGTGAACATTAAAAAGAAATATACAAAATTTAAAAGCATAAAAAGCATAAATACAAACAAAAACAGACAATATCCATTTAAAAACAACTATTCTGGGGTCAGTTAAAAAACTCAGAATATGCTGTTAAATGCCTGAGAGAAGAGAAAAGTCTTGACCTGGCGCCGAAAAGATAATAATGTTGACAACAGGCGAGTCTCACAACACCCTGTGTGCTACAAACTACTGATTTCGAAAACTTTCCATGTAGAATTTCACCCATTTGATCAACAAACCATCCAAACCTCTCTTTCTCTCTCTCTCTCTACGCACACCCACACCCACACCCTCCTCCATCCTGTCACCAAAAAGCAGGTCCACCGGCATTCCAAATGGGTGGAACTATTGGCATATCCAAGTGCAACTACAGCTCTCTACCATGTGCTTAAAAAGGTTATCATGGGAGAAGCATTTGGCTGGATTCACCCCATGGGGTTTGGGGCAAGCTTCGGCCAGTTCAATGAGGCTGTAGCCCAGGAGCCTCCAATGTGGCGCCCACAGCAACCTTGGCACTTGTGAGGGCCTCCAATGGAACCTGGAAAGTTCTCCATTCCCTGCTCACTTCAGAAATTAGTTTTTAATAAATGAAGATTAATACTAGGTGTCAGGATTTCCTTTCTGTTCTTGCATCTGCCACTGATCAGCTTTTAGGCAGACAGGAAGAGACAGAAAGCATTGCTTCCTAGCCTAGCCAATCTTATTTTGCCCACACAGACTTTTCCCCATGTTCTCTCTCTCTCTCTCTCTCTCTCTCTCTCTCTCTCCAGTGTCAGGTGCTAGCATTCTCCAGATTCCTTTCCCTCTCTCTTTCTCTGCCCTCTACCACTTTGCCATGGTATTTCCCCCTCCTTTCTAGCCTCCCCACCTCTCCCCACCACCACCTCTTTACCCTGCTGTTTCTCCCTTTTCTAGCCTCTAGCCTTGCTCTTTCTCTCACTATTTCCCCTTTTCCTCCCACTTCCTAGTCATACTCTTTCTCTTCCTCTCAGTCCTTTATCTCACTATTTATTCCTATTTACACACATACACACACCTTATCATCTGATAGCAGAGGAGGAGGTTGGAGGGCCAGATGGAGAACCAAGTTTATACAGACACATTTGCCTCTGCCTTTCTTTGAGACTACGCTCCTACATAAGCTTTGGAGTCAGTCTCTTGGAATCCAGTGGGTTTTACTTCTGAGCAAACATGTTTGGGATAGCTTTGTGCAATACACTTTCAGAGACACACAGAAAACAAAAAACACTTGGTCATAATAATGGCTACATTCACCTCTGCTGCCTCATAAACCTTCTCTCCAAATCAAAGGCAAGGCTAGCGCTTCTACATGTTTTTAGAGTGCAAGGGACACCACCAAGACACTTTGAGCTACTCAATTCCCAAGGTGGGAACTCACCTTTACTCCAATTTGAGGAAGGGAGGGCCTGGAACCACATGTTTCCCTTTCATAACTATGTTAAAGCCTCATTTTGTTATGTCTGCACACCGCCCAAAAAGTTCTGTGCAATCTAACTGCAAATCTCATGTAACCGCAAGTGAAGTGACCAACAATTTGATGCTCAATGAAATGTAAAATTACAAAGGTCTTCAAAATAAAGCCCGTGTCAACTTCTAATTGGTGGAAACAATTACTACCAAAAGCCATAACAGTTCAGTAGACTGATGTGTTGGATTTTAACTCTGGAGACTTAACAGTTCAGTTTCAACTGGCCTTATGTAAGACTTATGGCAGATCTTATGTAAAGGGGGAGTACAAGTAAAATCTAATAAAAAGTATACCAATAATAATCCTTAGGGGAACGGTAACCTTAAGCCATCCTTAGATGTAATACAACTCCCATAATTTGCAGCCAGCATGGCCAATGGCTAGGGATTATGGGAGCTGCAGTCCAACACATCTGGAGGATGTCTAGTTAGAGAAGCCTGCCCTAAGCAATACATGGATATGTTTTGATGTAAATTCAATCTAAAGCAAAAAGTTTTTCACTTATCATGAAGAAAAAGCATTCCTACAACTAGAAATAAAATCATACATAGTAAACATCTTCAAACCTATGATTATAATCTGTGAGCAGCTCGTCACTAGGATGAGGAGGCAAAGGGGGTGGTAGTTCATTTTCAGCCATGCCACTCTCAGATGTATGAAGCTCTGAAATTTAGAAAAATAAATAAATAAATGATGGCACCAGCAAATATATTACATCTGTTTGCTGATCAAGAACCATCCTGGCATGCCTACATGTTTCCCGAAGCCAGTAACAAATTATACAAATCTCCCAACTAACTAAACTAGAATTAAAATTACACCAAGCAGAAAATATATCCCTTGGGATTTTCAAAAGACCTGATTTTCCCGTTTGCACATGCATAATTAAAGATAAACACATTAAAATTCCCCTTATGATGAAGAAGAGTCAAAGTTCTATATTGGTTTTATTAATTTCAATGGATATTCTCTCTCTCTCTCTCTCTCTCTCTTACACACACACACAATTTATGCTTGATGTAGCATTCAGTAGGCATATAGCTGCAGCATCAACTGTATTGTAACATGCCTAGGCTGTTTACTGGCCTGATTTTTTATCCACAAATTGAGGTCAGTCTGACATTTTTGTGGGCTTTGAAACAGAATGCTGTCAGTGCTATGGCCATTCGTCTCCGCCTCGAGCACCAACATTTGGTGGAAAGACAACCAACAAATAAAAAATAAATCTCTAACCTGACTGGAGCAAGCAAAAAGTGAGAGAATGCCCAGGAGTTTCCTTCAACAACCTCAATCAGGGCTTTGGCAAGAATTTTAGTTTGCTCAATGTGTTCAAAATAACATCCACACATTATCTCAGAAATGCAAACACCCTAAGTTACGTTATCCTTACTCTCCCCTTTGCTGACACTACCGTTCACCACAAGAGAACAGAGAACTCTTTGCAAACTCAAGCAAGTTGGCTTCCTATCCTACTGAGAACTGGGAACCCAATTAACCTACAGCTGCTTTCAATGCAGCTTTCCTGGGATGTCTGAATAATGCAGTCTTATGCACCGATCCTTGCTATGATGCTCTTGAAGCACCAAGAGGCAAAGAAAGGCCTTGCTTAACTAATCTCTGGGACAAAGGATGGGGCTATTCTTCAATTTCAGGCTCGGTTAATTGCACATTGCGCCCTAAAGAACTTGCGTAGACTAACTAAATAAACACAACTGTAAACTGTACAAATACAGCTTAAGGATGACAGTACTCATACACACTTATGTCAGATTAATTCAATTTCTGCGGAGAGTCTTTTGATTCAGATGCTTCTGAGTCAATCCTACTAGTCCACTAATTGGGGGTGCTTCCACACTAGGGATTTATCATTCATTTTTTATGGGGCACTGATATGATGCAGCTTTCCAATCATTAATGCACCTTATTGAGATTTGCTGAGGAAATGTGCCTTTCATTGACTTGGTAGAGTTCTGAGCAGCAGTTCAAAAGTAATTAAAGTTTTTTTCTGCCCAATGAAATGGCAGCAACTGCTGGCAAAGTTACATCAGGCACGCTCAGTTTCAGTTTGAAGCTAGAATGCGGCCAGTTTTTCCCAAAAAACTTTCCCAAGTTTTTCAGAGAAATTCAGAGAAACCTCTAGCGAGGGTACAAATCCCCCAAATAGCCCCATAGGAACTCAATGGCCTGGAACACTGAGCGAGTGAGAGTTTTTTTTTAAAAAATGGCAGC
This sequence comes from Elgaria multicarinata webbii, assembly GCF_023053635.1. Lineage (NCBI taxonomy): Eukaryota > Metazoa > Chordata > Lepidosauria > Squamata > Anguidae > Elgaria > Elgaria multicarinata. The sequence continues at coordinate 23,660,536 of NC_086172.1, forward strand.
CATGGAGGAGGGAGCATAGAATGGGGTTTTTGGAAAGGGAGAAGCACACACAGAGAAATACAAGGAGTAGAAAGAAACATCTCCTTTCTTAGAAGCTATTTAAAATATCCCCAGGGATGGTACACAGAACTGCCCATAGACATTATCGGAGAACTCAAATAACTGAACACACCTGAGATTGACCACCAGTGTATCCACTACACATATACGTTTCCCTAAACCCCAACCTTAAACGAGGGGGAAATGGAGAAAGAACCCCAGAACAAGTCAATGAGGACTGAGCATGCTCAGAGGGGATGAATTCTGACTGACTAGTGGAAAGAGTGAAAAGAACTTCAAAAGGGGGCAGGGTGGAATGGTGTGGCTATAAACCTGCACAGAAGCTTTCCACACTGCAACATTTTGTTGCAGTGTACACTTGTATTCAATATGGCTTTTCATTCTATAATGGATCGTAGCATTTTTCAAAGTAAATTCTGAGTTTTCTTATACTTGCCTTGGGGTTAAATCCTATGCATATATGACAGAAAAAAAGTTCCTTCAAATAATTCCTTCAAGTAATGCTGGGAGTTGTATGACTTTTTTTCTATCTAAAAATGTATAGGATTGCGCCCTTAACATCTCAAAACAACAATCCTATTATTTATTTATTTATTTATTTCATTTATATACCGCCCTATAGCCAAAGCTCTCTGGGCGGTTTACAAAAGTTAAAAACAGTAAACATTAAAAAAAAGTTTGTTAGCTGATAGCATGATGCTAGGTTTGAAGAATGCAGCCATTTTTATTTGCATGTCTATTCTTTATTAAATATTAACATTTGATAGTCGTATAAAGAAAAAATAGTTTCAGTTGAACCTGTTGGCAAATTGTATAGAAAAGAGTAGTTGGCATATTCAGGTATTTTCCCATGTAGTTCTTTCTTCCTATTAAGCTTTCTAAACTCTTCAGAACAGCCTTAAATGTTGTAGTCCCAACAAAAACTCAAGTGTTCTTCTTCAATTCATCCATGATTTAATGATTGTAAACTACTGAATGGAATCAATTAATGAATCTGTTAAGTTGACGATGATTAATAAACTAAAATTATCCTAAAATGAAGTAACATTTCTAACTATAGGTGCCTGTAGTTATGCTAAGATTCATTTCTTAAGGCAAACATTAGAACAAAACCCTACTACTTAGCCACAGAAATGACAGCAAGTCTCTTGGCAGCCTGATAGTTTTTTGGGAAGTTACAAACTCTCTGATGAGGCAGATTCCAGTAATCTTTCAGCAACAGAAATGTGAAATTGCTGGCACTGAAGTAAGACTTCTTTGAAGAGGTTGTACTAAAAAAAAAAAATGCTGTCTCTGCACAACAGCTTGGCAGAAGAACAAACCGAGGACCTCTGGGTGGCAAGTATTAGATTATTCACATAAAAATAGACTGAATGCTGGCATTTCGATATTGGATTTTAAAGTATTCCTTCAAATAATCATAGGCAAAGCACTTTTTTTTTAAAAAAAAAGTCTCTTAATTCTTTTACTAGATTAGAAGATTTCTTTTTAAAAACCCAAGCCGAGTTGGTACAAGACATATGCATATGTGCTACATGTATAGAGGTACGCCAATGAAAGTTTTCAACTTCAACGGAGAAAGTCACTGTGGTGAGTTCCAAACTGGTACTACTTAGCCCTTAATATCGAAGGCTAAAGTTATGCTCTCTCTACCCCAAATTCAATTTCTTCGTGCAATTTATAAAAACCTGTAATCCTTCTGTCTCCCCCCCCACCCCCGACCAAACAAAAACCTTTATACATTCTTTCATTTATCCTGCCTGTTATAATATTCTACTCTCTGGGATACCTGTCTCTCATCTAAAGTCTCTCTCTTCAATTCTGCACTGCACTATTCTTGTCCTTATTGTCCAGCAATTTAATCATCTACTGCACTTTTTAAAATTTCTTCACTGACTTTCCTCCCTTCCACCCAACTCTTTTGACCAATAAGTGCTATTATTACGGTTGCTCCATCTTATTTCTCCCTTTGTAACAAACTCACTCTTCTGTCTAGGTCTATTATCTTCATTATAGAGGTCTTTCTTTCTTTCTTTCTTTCTTTCTTTCTTTCTTTCTTTCTTTCTTTCTTTCTTTCTTTCCAATTACTACAGGTCACCACACAGAACTCAAAACAAGAATCAGCATATTAAACTAGAGGGAGTGTTATTTTCACACCGTGATCCTAAAACATAACAAGAGTGAAAAATAAGTGATAACATCACGATCTGGGGACCTGTAGGCATTCGGACAGGGCATATCTTTCAAAGAATGTTGATACAGTAGTACTGGCAATTAGGTTGCTGCTTGCATTTCTAGCATCCATCAAATAGTTAAAACAGGAATTAAATTAATGGCATTTTAGCCAGTCTCTGATTCCACTACTGCTTTAAATGCTACAGTCAAAAGAGTGAAATAAACTCTTAACACAAGCTAAATGTGTTGGTGATAATAGGATTAAAAAAAACCACTGGCAGCAACATTTGATATTCTAAGTACCTTACAAAATAAAAAGCAATTCCAATAATATAATGAAAGACTTGTGAGATGTAAGCATTCCAATAAATTCATTCTACAGTCATCTAAACACTTTAATAAACTTCGTATTGTGGTTTGGGCTCATAAAAGCTGAAGAAACATTTAAACTTGTTTACTGATGGTGATTTCCACCCCACAGCTAACTTAGATAACTATGCCAGATGCACAACTTCTCTAAGTTGTGCAGAACAGACTGGACCAGTAGCACATTTCCTGAAATATACCAACTTTCAAAGATAATGTCTGCTTCAACAATAATGTTGTTAAATAAGTCAGGAATTAAGATGTCACATGCCATAAATTTTTCTGTATTTCTACTCCTTCCTTTTCTGATAACTTTTAAGAAGCTCATAAAAAACCTATGGCTTGGATCCAAAGAACTGCGAGTGGAAGGGGAAAAAACATATTCATGCTGTTCTATAACTTCTGCACAAGGGCACAGGGTCGGACTAGATGATATCCGAGGTCATCCTATCTCTTATGATTCTTCTGCAGTGCAGCACTGGGACTTACATTAGTGGTGGGGTTGGTGGACTTCAGCTAGTAAGTTCTACTTTTGTTTTTTTCACAGAATCTAAAGATCTACCAGCTGCAGCCAAGTGCAAAATAATGGCTTAGATAGAGGGGCAGACATATTCTTAGAATTAAGGAAAGGGGGATATCTGAGTGTATCTCAGCCCAGAAATAAGTTCACTATCCTTTCGCACAAAAACTCTTTCCTTGTTTCACCCCAAGCTTTCTCCATATCAATAGCCTAATCTGGAAAAAAAAGTTGCTGCTATCGTTAAACAACTGCAAGTCAGAACGTTTGGTGATCAAATTGCCCACAATAGCTCTTGATCTACTGTCCACTCCTGCATTACATTATGCAATATAATATAGGGTTGGAGAAAGAAGTCCTGTGAGCAGAGCTCACAGAAGTGGATTTTTGCTGATTTCCCTTCCCTGCCCACATACTGCCAAAACATCTGCTCCAGAGGTTTGGAGGATAGTCTGGAAAAACAAGAGAGTTGATGCAAGAGGCTGCAGAGGGAAGGGGGGATTGACCAAAATTGCTTCCTCTTCCATTTCTATGAACAGCAGACTCTGATGGATCACCAGCCCTTTCTGTTGTGGAAGGCCAACTCTGATCCAAGCCCTGGTGAATGAGGAGGATACAAGCTGTTGCATTTAAATTTGTGGGCCATAGAAAGGCCTTGTGCCATCAGAGCTACTTCTCTGGATTTGTTACACGCTGCTCTTCTGCCAGGTCAGATACAGCCCTACTGAGAGCAGAAAAGGATGGCGGCTGGCAAAAGGGCGTTTTTGGAGTTAAGCAAAAGTAATGACAGCATGCCAGAAGCAGCTACTATTTCATTCCTTGAAAGTGGGCCTTCCTCAGATTATGGATTCGTGAGAATCCTTTAAGCAGCTGTAAAACTCTTTAGAAGGTGGAGACTGAGCATTTCACTTGTTTCTTGACACTGCAGGAACCACTAGTTTTCCACTGCCCTAGCGGCAGGAAGACAGCATTGGAGGAGTATTCTTAAAAGACTACTAATGAGGGGAGGAAATTAGGAGCGCTGGCGGGGAGGGCAGTTTGACTGCCCCAAGAAGTATTTATAAGACATTACAATATTACTTTTTTAAAAAAGTGCTATATACCATATATATATATATATATATATATATATATATATAATATGCTGACATTAGTTAGGATCCAAAAACAGACTACACTAGTTTTTTTTCATGCAAGGTGGTCAATTCATCCCTTCAGCAATTCAAATTTACAAAGCTAAGACTCTGGCCCAACTTACTTATGGTATTCCTATTTGGATACTGGGATTTAATGCCCAAATTGAAAGAGTCCAATCTGTATTTCTAAAAAAACTACTGGGCCTCCCTTCCTGGGAGGGGAACACAGATATTTATCTGGAAGTGGGTATTAGATCAGTTGAATGCAAGGCATGGATCGAGGCCTTTAAATGGTGGCTACGGCTCCCCTTCCTTGCAGCTCCTGGTAGCTATCTCTTTTTACTGCTCTCAGATCCCTATGTCACTCGTTGGATGAGAGAGATGGAGAAGAAGTTACTTAGGCTGGGCTTCTCTGTGGAAGCAGTAGGCAACTATGGGCTCCAGAAGGCCCAATCTCTTGTTGTTCAGAGACAAATAGATATAGATCTACAGCATTTAAGAACTGCTGCTAACAAATCTTGCTCTCCACTGCTCTACAATATTTTTAATAACTATGGACTCGCTGCAGCTTCATATCTGTATGCTTTAACCATCTCCAAGTATAGGAGAGCATTTACCCTTGCTCGCTTTAATGTGTTGCCATCAGCATTACTAGAAGGACAATTTAGTAAAATCCCAGTTAATGAACGGATATGTCCCTGTGGTTCTGGAGCAATAGAATCTGTTGAACATCTGTACAGCACCATGTACATTGATGGTGCTATATAAATAAATAATAATAATAATAATTGAACATGTCATTTTGCATTGTAACATGTACGAGGAATGTAGAAAAAAGTTAATCTTTCCTTTATTAACAGCCTTTTCTGGATGTAACCCTATAACATTGGTATTAATCTGTTTAAGGGATGTGTCCTCCCATATTACTAAAAGGGTCTCTAAGTTTCTCATGACCTCAATGCAAATTAGAAAAATAACGTTGCAATCCTTCTGAGAGAAGCAACTCACCAAGCTGTATTTTATTTTTATGACACTTTTTATCTATCCTTTGCATGTTTTGGTGTTGATTTTACTGGTCTGCGACTGTAATAAATAACAATGAAACGATGACTACAATATTTCAGCGGAAATTGTTAATTTTTTCCTTTGAACACCCGACTTCTACACCACTGACAAGGATCATTTAAATATTCAACTGCAGTTTTGGGCTCTGAAACTTGGGTTCCCAATCAACTACAAAGCAGCAGAAGGAAAGCACAGTTTGCATCAAAGAAGCTTAAACCTTCCCCTGTCATTTGAGAAAAGCAGATCAAAATAAATTTTGGGTTCATGGGAAAAAAACTGGATCGTGGTCCTTATTTTATATATAATTTTTTTTTTGCATAAAAATAAAAATAAACAAGTTTTTTTTATATAAAGAATAAACAAGCTACAATATTTCTCAACTTTCCAAAGTCTGTAATTTTGTGAACAAATAAACGCATGTTATCCCCCTGCACTTGAATGGACTTTGCTTCAAATAACTAAGAAATAATTGTATCCTCCATGTTATTTATGTAATTATTCATTCATTCATTCATCCATTCATGAAATAATTTAAATCCTGTCCTATAATTCAGATAATCTTTAAGGTGTTTTCATCTATCAAAAGAAAACATATATGGAAGATATCATTAAAAACAAATAACTAAAACCACATCCATAAAACAATAAAAAATAGGTACCAGATCAGAATCAGATACCTACATTTAGGAACACTGGAATTTTTTAAACCCTGTAAGAAACAAACATTACAGCTACAATTTGCACCTGTAATTTGTTTTATATCCAACCCTACGTGTTTGGGCAGCAAGCTAGAAAACTGTCACTTAAAACTGGAATTTGTGCCAGGAATCTAATTCACAGGTTCTGAGTCAGCTATTCCACCTTCCCTGAAATTTTCATGTCTTACAAAGTCTGCACTTACTCTAATTAATTGCTTTTTGAGTTGATGTGAGTTTCTGAAGACAATACAACACCAAAAAGTTAAAAGCAAAAGTAGGGTGCACAGCACTCACCTTTCAACCTGTCCTGGGGGCAATACGTTACAAAACACTGCACAGCGGCATCGCTACGTCTAGGAATGCTTGCAAAATTAACATTCCCTTCAGTTTCCAGTTTTGGATACACTACAACAGGTTCTGTGCGCTCCTAAGAGGAAATAGAATCACATGTATAGATACAAAATATGGCTTCTGAAAAAAATCACAGTCTCCTCAACACAGCACTCAATTTGTATATTATTTATAAGATACACTACATAAGATATTGAATATCTATTGAATCTAGCTATCAAATAGAACACATAATTTCATATTTTAAACTCTGGAAAATATTGTTTTATATTCTAAAATCTGAAACAGTAAAACAACCATTAAAAATAATTATCAGTATTTTTTTTTTACAAGGAAACAAGAGATCTCCACCTGGAACAATTCAAAATCTCCTATGATTTGACTAATTAGGAAATTGCTAGCAAATTACTGCAGTAGTAATTAATAATAAATTTATTTCTTACCCGCCTCTCCGTTTGGATCGAGGCAGGGAACAACAATAAATATAAAATATATAAAACTCAATTAAAAAACATAATATACATTATTGAAACATCCTAAAATTCCACTGGATAGGCCTGCCGGAACTCCACACATTACAGCTGGGCTTGTGTAGAATAAGTGGTTCTATGATTACACTAGGACTGAATCAAAGCTACGTATAGTTAAGTCTGAGACGTAAGTTCTCAATTCAAATTGGGTGTGGAGTGGGTGGGGGGGACAGAAGGAGGGCAAAACTAGCCTACCTCTTTCACCCTTTTTCTTTGCTACTTCTTGTTTTTTGTTTCGTGACTCCTCCTTACACCCACAAGCCAGCAGTCACCTTTTTATGTTCCAGAATTCTCCCTCAGAATGATGCCATTCTGTAGAATTTTTCCAAGGGGCATTCTGGGATATAGGATCAGCATCCACCTTAAACTGAGGCAGGGGATTTGAGGCCTTCCCTCATGATATACAATACTTCACATCCCTCCCTCCTAATCCCTCTCCTTATATCTCGTGACTTAGATTATAAGCCTGAGGGTGAGAATTGTCTGCTGATTTTTGGAACTCACTTTGGGACCCTTTTTGTCTGATGAATGAGGCAAGAATGCGTTAGATAAATAAATGTTTTCATCAACAGATTACCCCACCCCCTGATGATTTTAGGCATTCCTTGTGAAAATGTTGATCTATTCAATTTGATCTCCTCCTATTGCTCTCACTACCGACTGACTATCAAGCGACATCATCAGATTGGCTACATAATATTGTGGCATCATCCCACTCCTTGTATGATTCCTGATTAGCTATGACAACCTTGATAACTAATCCAGGAAAGAATAAACATTTGAGGAAGGGGGGATGGCACAGAAGCAATTGCTTTCAGGAGAAATTATGGAACAAAATAGTGGACGGAGGGGGGGCGGGATGAATATTCACACAATCCAAATGTTTTTTCTAAAATATTTCTAGCCCAACAAAATTAGCATTTTGGCCTAGAAAGTGGAATCTAGACAATATTCGGCACAGCCCCAGTTTACACCTAGCAAAGGCAGAATGCAGAATACAGCTTCTTCTGACCACAACTGGCTTCCTATTATTACTCCATCTGTGAAGGCAGCTTGTAGCCTTGTCAAGACAAGAAAAGCTGTGCCAACGGTAATTTTTTGACAGCCAGCTGGTTCCCTTCTCTCAGTGTCTGCCACATATGTGCTGTAATGAATGCGTACCAGAATGGCTTTGGAAGTAAATGGCAAACCCTTAACCCGTATCTCAACATATTTGGCTTTTTAAAAGTTTTTCTCTCTTCCATCAACAACCAATCCAAATTTCCTCTGACATTTGCTTTGTAAAAATAAACAATTAACTAAATAAAATTAGTTAAAAAAAACTTATTAACTGTACTACTGTAAAAAAGAGAGAAAGACTTCCTCCTCCCACACCCCATTTCTACTAATATTAAAAGCATACTGTCTTCATTCAAAATCATGCGGAATTGGCCTCTATTTTGTGAATTTAAATTTACAGGGAAAGTATATCTTGCTTTCACTGGATTGTGAGAATTACACTTGCACTGGATTGTGAGAATTATCATTTAAAAATCTCGACCTTTACATATAACGAATGGGGGGAGACTAAAGTTAGTTCAACTTATGCCCCACTGGAATTAATAGGACACCTTAGCCATAACCTAATTCAAGTCCATTGATTGCAATTGGGACCAAGTTCAACTAAGTTATTCTGGATCCAATCCAATGCGTCTGTGTGTATATGCATTTCAACCACATATGGCTCAAGCAGTTTTGTGACCCCCCCTGATTCCGCTTATGGTTATTCTGAAGGTTTGATCTATTCAGGATCCAGTTAAAGTAGTTTCTTTGGATTGCCAAGATGAAACTAGACCATTTGTGAAAAGGAATGACAGTTTATTGATAGAAAATGGATGCAGAAAAACAATACAAAGAAAGCTCACACATCTCTTCACCCTACGGAGCTGGCAACTCCCAAAGAGCTAGCATTTGCTGGGACCCGAAATCAACAGCAAATAGAGATCTTTCCTTTGAACCTCAAGTGCTCCAAGTTGGTGTGCATGTTCCCCTTGGAGCCTCAGCTCCATCATTTATACTCTTTCTGATATTCTAGTACATGCCCCAAAGCATTGCAGGCAGGTAATGAGTTACCTGTCCTATGACCAACAGATCCCAACATTCCAACACAGGGGCAGGATCCTCCTCATTTCCTCAGCAAGACAGAACAGTAAAGAAAACAGGAGATTAGGAAGTGGCTTAATTTGAGGATGACACCCTTATCAGTGTCGGACAACTAGCAATTGCTAAGCATGTGTGGAGCCTGTTTGATCGATACCCATCTCTCTCTTTGAGAAGCCACAGAGTCTCCCAATATATCTAGGGCCTACTCTAAACTGGAGGAAATGGGGAAACTCTGTGTAAACTAGAAAAATCTGGAAGGAAGAAAGTGAGTTACAGAAGATAGCAGGGATGCAGAACCTGTTTCAGCCCAAGGGGCATTTCATATTCTACTGGTGGGACGGAGCAAGAGGCAAAAGAGGTGGGGCCAAATACTCCCAACATATTTTAGTTTAGAGCTTTTATTTGCAGCAACTAAGCCTCAGAAAGAGTCATTTCAATGTTTTAGAATGGGGAAGAAACTGAACAAAAGCCAACGAACACCAAATGATCGGCTGAGGGAAAGGTGTGGGGCCTCATGGGGAGGGCAGGATTAGGGTCACAGGCATGAGGTTCTGCACCCCTGGGATACAATAATTAACCTAGGATAGGGAAGGGGGGGAATAAGCCAAATAGTACATCAAGAGGTAAATTCAAGAGAGAGAAGGTGGGTTTTCATAATTCCTTAACGTGAGGCAAAGAAGCGACCATAGAATATTTAAAGGGAAAGACTTCTGAACAAAAGGGACCACAAGAAAACGAGGCTGCTAATAATAATAATAATAATAATAATAATAATAATAATAAATGTCTTAGGTGAACAGAGGGACTAACAAATAGAAGAGAGAAAGAGCAATGCAGATGGAGAAGAAGCAAGATGAAAAGGATGTATCGGCTAAGAGAAGAAGTTTAAACTTCATATGAAGCAGAGGAAGCCAGTGAAGGGAAACAAAAGGAGTGACATGATAAGACCATGATTAAATCACCCAGAAAGAAAAAAATAAAGAGCAGAACTAATCTCTGGGATTACTGTTCTGAACACAACATAGAATGAGAGTCTGAATAAAAGTTTCAGTAGAGTTAGGTAGATTTTTTTTAAAAAAAAGAAACCTGAAAAAGAAATAAAGGAATCCACGATAACACCCAAACTCTTAAATTGTTGAGAAGACTGAAGTATGATGTTGTCAAGTGAAAGAAAAATAGAAAGTACGTGTGCATTTAGTTTGGGATAATTTAGACAGATATAGCCATAGACAATTGGAAATATTGGTAAGAACAGAAGTAGAGAAAAATCTAAATAGAACTGGACAGCATTCGTGTAACAGTGATATTGTAAGCCAAAAGAAGTAATCAGATTGTCAAAAAGAAGTATATAAAGAGTGGACCCCAACTGTAAGAGGAAACTGAGGTGAAGAAGGAGGAGGAGGAGGAGGAACTGTGAAAGAAACTTTAAAAGAACAATTCGTGAGATGGGAGTGAAGCCAAGAATACAACACTACAAATCCCAAAGAATGAAGAGAACTAATAATTGTATTAAACTGATTAAAGACAGAGAGTAATAATAGAAAACCATGCCTATATCCCGGGATTGTCCCGGGATCATCCCTGTGCATCCAAATGACACACAGGGGATCCCAGGAGCAGGCAGGGAAGATCCCTCCAGCTACTAGGTGGCTACTAGGAGGAGGGCTTTCTCCGCTGTGGCACCCCAGTTGTGGAATGAGCTCCCCAGAGAGGTCTGCCTGGCGCCTACACTGTACTCCTTTCGTCGCCAGCTGAAGTCCTTTTTATTCTCTCAGTATTTTAACACTTAATTTTAACTTAAATTTAAATTTTACTGTTCTAACTCTGTATTGTAATCTTATATCAATTTTGCTGTGTGGTTTTATCCTGGTTGTGCTTTTTATACTGTATTTTGTATTTGTGCTTTTAACATGTTGGTTGTTTTATTATGGTTTTAATTTTTGTGAACCGCCCAGAGAGCTTCGGCTATTGGGTGGTATAAAAATGTTATAAATAAATAAATAAATTCCTGGGATTTCCCTTAGGTGTAGAAAGGGCCTTTGTTTATTTGGCATATATAAGATTAGAAACTTTACACAAAACAGTGTCTGGAATGCTGGAGCTGAATGCTAGTCTGAAAGAAAAAAATAGGCACTGAAAATAGACAAATCTCTGAAGTGGTTTTAAGAAGAAATAAAGAAAAGAAACATGATAGTAGCTGAAAAGGAGGTGATGATACAGATAAGTGCTTTAAAAACCCAGAGAAACAATAGTATATTCAAAGCAAGATGACATGATATCTGATGGAAAGAAAATCAAAAGAAAGAATATCAAAAGGAAGAGAGATTTAAGATATGTGCAAGAGGAAGAACAGATGGAGTAATTGCTACTAAGAAGCAAGAGAGAACTGGATCAGGAAGCAAGTGGTGGGATTAACTGAAAAGAGAAGTGAAGCAATAAAGACTGAAACTATAAAAAATAAGGAAAAAGAGAGCGAGAGGTTCTAGTACAGTGGGAATAGTAATAATATTATACTCAGAAGAAAAGGGGGAAAAGAACGAACAGACATTTTAACCAACAATATAGCAGGAAAGCTATTAGAAATGCAAGGAATGGGCAAAGAATGAAGTTGGAGAAATGAAGTTAGCAAACTGACAGAGGGTAAGAAGAATATCGGATAAGAGGAGAAGAGTAAAATCACAGAACAAATGAATAAGAGAATTCGTAATGAACAAAATCAGGCAGAGCAAGATTTGCACTGGAGATGTTCAGCAGCTCTAATGCAGGAGAGAGACAAAGGAAACAAAATGAAATGAGGGCGCAGGAGTCTACGGTAGGAGGAAGAGCGGAACAAAAAGAGCGGCACATATTACAGAGACTGCAGAAGATTGAAAAGGTTAGTGAGAAGGGAAGCAGAGAACAGAATATAGGATCTAAAGAACGAAGAGCTTGAAATGGCTGGGAAACTCAAGTAGAAGGAGATGTAAAAGGTTAAAGCTAACAAGACAATGATCTGAAACAGGAAAAGGAAGACTGGAGACAAAGCATTGGGGGTGGGGGAATAACCAGGTCTAAAACATGACCACCAGAAAGAAAGGGAGCATGACACGAGAGGAAATCCAAAAGATACAGAAAATGCCGAGTTGGAATGTGAGCCAATATGAATATTAAAAGCACCACAGTAGGAAGAGAAGATGAGACAAAAGGGAAAAGCCAAGACTCAAAGGACTGTATCCAATTGTGTCCATCTTCCACCAGAACAGGCACCACTAGCAGAACGGGCACCTCTCCCCTGCAGTCTCCCTCCCAAATTTGCTCCTGCACTGGGGACCATCGAGGGCAAATTTGGGAGGGTGCAGGCAGGCAGGGAGAGAAAAGAGAAGTCCAGTTCCATGAACAGAACATTAGATGTAGCCCAAAGTCAGGAACAAAATACAAACAAGGATCAGGAGAAGAGAAGGTAACACAAATCTTATAGATTAAAAGGAGAAAATAAACAACCACTTTGAACTGGAGGCAAGGGAAGAGAATTGGCACAGCAGCCAAGAATCCTCTTTGACCAGGGAGTCAGGTGACTCCAGGAGTGAGGATGCTAATCTAGTGTTACTGGCCAATAAAAAAACACCTCCCAATATGCTACCTTTGCTCAGTCTGGGCAATTGTTAATGGAACCCTTCAAGTCCTACCACAGCGCTGCCAAACCTCTGCTGTTTGCCCTTGGACCTGAAAGCCTGACAAATAAGAATATCATTCCATCTAATAGGACGAGTGCCTATCTATGTGGAAGCAAAGTGTAGTGGTCAGAGTGTTGGACTTGGAGTTGGGAGATCCAGGTTCTAGTCCCCACTCAGCCATGGAAGCTCACTGGGTGACTTTGGGCCAGTCACAGACTCTCAGCCCAACCTACCTCACAGGGTTGTTGTTGTGAGGATAAAGTGTAGAGGAGGAGGAGGATTATGTATGCCTCCTTGGTTTCTTTGGAGGAAAAAAGGTGGGATATGAATAAATTAATAAAATTAATAAATAATAAATAAAACACAACCACCCAAAAATAAGAGAGTGGCTTCTACATATTCAGAAGACTCCCTAGGTATGCAGAAGTATATACAGGTATAAATTAAAAGAAAAATAAATGACTATAAATCCAAGTATTGATGCAGCAAAGACCTGCGCTCTTGCAGGGATAAATGCATAGATGTAAGAAAATATGAGAATAACTAATTTCACTGTCTGGAGAGGGAACGTCTGGGCTCATGTTGAACACCAAAGGTAGGAATTTCTGCCTTTGCTTCTACCTTTTATTTATGCAGGAACACACTGTTGCCCAAGAACAGCTATGTGGAAATCCTGGATTTTTCCTTAATTTTCTATGGGCATGTCTTATTTTTGCCCAGGTGGCAAAAAACGAAAACGCAGGGGTTACAAGGCTCAGAGGTTTGGCAGGGTGTATAAGTCTATCAATTTAAACTATAGTTAAGATATGGAATTTTTTAGTGTCTCTTGGGAAATGATCTGGGGTGGGGGAGAATGAGGGGCAGGTGGAGAACAGTTGAAAAAATGTTACAGTGTCAATTGTGGGGGAGGGAGGAAAGGACAATGGATACTGGGAAAGAGAAAAGTAGTCAATCAAGTCTAAGAGCTGTCCATTTCCTGGAGGTGGTGGGGTGGGGGAGAGATAATGGTTAGAGAAGGAAGTGTCAAGTGGCTAAACAACTCCCCTTCCTTTCATGAGGAAGTCGAGGAAAAATTACATATTTTCTCTCTCCCACTCTCCAGACACCACCGCTTGAATGATCAAGGTTCAGGACTGGCAGCCAGCCCCAGACGCCTAGCACTTTACAGCACGGGAAGGTCTTGAGAACCAGGCATCCTTTTTCTCTTCCCTGTTCCTCAACCCCCTGAGATGCGAAGTCTGGGGCCCTTTCGTCCTAGGAGAGTGGGGATACTCTGCAGCATTTATATTAATCTTCCCACTTGGCATGAAGATTAATGATACAGCAACTATATAACCAGTGTACTAATGTTCTTTTTATTAATTAAAAAATTGCATATTTTTAACCAACGTAGCATCGCCCTCCAACACAGATGCCATCCTGTCACAGATTACTATGTATCCTTCGTGCTACAATTTGCAACTCTCTTATATGGTTCTGAATAAATTGCAGGGGCAAGCTATTACGAAGTACAGGTACCTAGTGGGAGAAACAGCTTTAAATTAACAGCAACAGGGGGAAAATCTGCTTTCTAGTTCTTTGATAAACAACAGAATCAATAGCTCAACAACTGATCAGTATGCTGCCTAATTAGAGTATTCAGTTAGTGAAACAAAGCTGTCGTGAAAAGGTTCCATTAGTGTCCCAGCCAATAAAATAATAATGGATTTTTAAACACATCCTGCTAGACCAAGCTGGGATACAGCAGGGAGGGAAGTGGTTCAGGTAAGGGAAAGAATGGGTCATGGCCCTTTTTGCTATAGTCTTCAGCCTCAAATGGAATTACAATTGAACTGCAAGCACACCCTATAAAAAATAATTTCTGTTTAAAATGAGTTTGATTCAATCAAGAGCTCATTGTGTATTCTTCACAGGGCACATGCTGGAGGTGTGTGCACATTTCATACATCTGAGTGATGTACAAAGATGTAAGGCAGGGATGATGACACAGCTTTTGGTACCAGATTACAACAGGCTAGTCAATGCAGGGTGGGTATATGGGAAACCCTCTTTAGAAAAACCTAAGTCAGTGTCTTAGGCCTTAGCTAGACTTAAGGTTTATCCCGAAATCGTCCCAGAGTCATCCCTGTTCATGTAAACGACACACAAGGGATCCCGGGAGCAGGCAGGGATGACCCCAGGATGACCCCAGAATAAACCTTAGGCCTAGCTAAGGCTTCAGTTTCAGCAGACCAATAGGGTGCTAATTTATGGATAAAATTACAGGTGACTATTCACCAAGCAAAGGTATGGTTGTTTTTCTTTTTAATTTGGGTATAGTAAAGCATATGTTCCTGTTTCTACAGTCAGGTAACCCTTGTTATTGCATTATAGCAAAATACGGATTTAAACTAGATGCACAATTTTGTTCTGTTTCTCCTAAATATAAAAGTTAAGGAAAATAAGTTCTCCTGAGTGGGCAATCTAGATTCCTCTCATATCTGCAGTTTGACTCCTAAATCCTGTGGCCCAGAGTAACGCAGCTGAAAATCTCCTGGATGAAGATCCCGGCCATCTTGGACTGGGTGACAAGGAGGGTGCGGTGCTTGTGCCAAGTGCCTGAAGTAGCCAACCTGTGTCCGGCATGGACCATGCCTGTTCAGTTGGAATAATTATCTATAGGTTACCAATGGCCCAGGCCTTTGAGACTGTTCCTGTATACCTTTGCTAAAAGCAACCACCTTAACTGTTCACTTCTGGGTGTTTCTGACACACCCCTGCAAGCCTCTCTTACACCCTAAGTAATAAAAATTATTGCTTTCAAATGTTGTTCTCCTTGATAAACAGTATTTTTTTCCTTAATGATCCAAAATGTGTGTCTTTATTGCATGAATGGGTACTGACGGTGGAGGAAGGGACTGAGAGGATAAGGAGTCAGGGGCTGTTCTTCAGCTAGTAGGGTGCTATCTTCAATTGTGTTCAGGGGTGCTATAATGGCTGGTGTTTATGGGCATAATAAATATCTCCATGGAAATAATTAATTATACAGGGTTTGCAGCTCAGACATCAGGTGCTATTTCACAGGTTAGGGGTTCTCTGCAGAGAATGGGCTAAGAGCTGGGTAATTGGTAAAGACAGAGTTAACCACTAACCAGTCAACTTTTTGGGTTGCTAGAAAATTTCATTAAAAGCCCATGAGACTGCAGGCAGAAACCTTGCAGCGAGAGATTCCTTTGTTCAGGAAGATCTGGAGGAAAGGGTTAAGAAATAATGGCAGAAAGCCTCTATAGGGTTTGTGCAGGAAGGGGGAAAGAAAGGGAAGTTTTTGGACTATGTTTGGTTTGGGGCATGCTGAAAGTGGCTGAAGATTCCAAAGAGGAGAGTATCCATGTCCTCTTCCCTGTTTTTGAAGCCAGCTAATGTTAAGACAAGTGGTGATACAATGAAGATTGCCACAAAGGTGCATGGGATAGCAGCTAGGTAATTGCAGAGCAGATGGAAGGACAATAAGACAGCATTAAATGAAACAAACCACAGTTTATTTGTTCATCTGAGTCAGATCCTGATTTGTTCAATAAACCATGGCTAAACCAAACAAAGACTTAGCATAACATACAAACGCAACCAGTCGGTAGTATCCAAAAGTTTCCCAGCACTAGTTCTAATGACATTGCGCTAGCGTGAACCAATGCTTGTGCGACACAATTAGCACAATGTGGAATTAGCAAAATTAACAATTAGCAAAATTTGGTAGTGTGGCAGCAAAAAAAAGGTGATCTTTCTTCAAAACAAGGTATGTGCAACATCTTTACCACTAGGATTACCCAATGTCAGTACTGCTGACTCATTGTGCTTGTAGTAAGAACATGATATAATGCTACAGGTTTTTTGTGATATTAATATTATAAATAAAAAGTAACAATACCAACTACATGAACTTTGATGGAACGTCATCCCCTCACAATATTTTTTACCTAATGGTGCATACAACTGTCAGAAATAAATAATATAAAATAAAGGTTTTTCATACCACTTCCATTTGCCTATCCAGCCTTCTGAGAACTACTAGCTGGATCATCCCACGAATGTTTCCTTCCATAGACATGGAACGTCTCAAGGTCTCCATGGCTTCATGGTTTGATTTTCCAAGCAGAGATTCCCCGTTCACGGCAATAAGCTGGTCATTTATTCGCAGCCGGCCATCCTACAAAATAAGAGTATTAAATATTTTCAAAGTAAAACATCAGAGAATAAGAAATGGAATGCATTTGGGGGGAGGAAATATAACTAAAGCAGACTGTTGAAGTTTTACATGTAATCTGTGCAGTCCTAAAACAAAAATTGGCAAACATCTTTTAAAAAAATCATCATTGTTATTAACTAATGCAATGCTAATAACTATTACCGTTAACTTATTATTAATATGACATTATGGAGGATTTGAGAAGACAAAGTTCATCTTGGTTGCTGACTTCTTCAAACTATGGGGCCAAATCTTTTCAGAAACAAGCCATTAGAAACAAGTTAGGCAGGTTTTTCCTTTATTACCCGTATTTCTTCGATTGCAAGACGCCATCAATTGTAAGACGCACGCTAATTTCAGTACCACCAACAGAAAAAAAACAACCCTAAGACATACCCGCGATTCTAAGACGCACCCCATTTTTAGAGATGTTTATATGGGGGAAAAGTGTGTCTTCGAATTGAAGAATTAGGGTACTTTTACAACAATAATCAGCGCATTCCAAAATCTGACCTTTACCATGGATACTGAGTCTGCCTCAACTAGTGCAAATTAACAGGCTGCAGTTAACCTTTTGAGCGTTCTGCAATGAGTTCTGAGCTCCAAATCCCATTCTGAAAGAATCCCCTGTAGTGCCCAACAAGTTGCACAGAAAACCTGCCAGAATTTGAGAAGTGACCCGTGACATGACAAGAGAGGCTCCAAAGTGAAGGACGATGGGACAGTCCCAGCATGCATCTAGAAGCTCTACCCACACCTTCAGAAATATCTGGAGTCCGATCCAAATGTGTACTACACTGCACCTCAATTCTATCCTACCAGTGGTGTGATCACAATATTGTGATCTGCAACAGAAGGGGGGGCTTGGAATGGGACTGTTCCCAATTCAAAAGTCCAATTGACCCTGTAATTCTTCTGTCAGTGCAAAGCCTGAAGGAACTGACAATGCATACACTACACAAGACACACTAATCCATATTTCAATTTTTAAAGCACTTACAGAGGCAGTCATGGATGATCGCTGTTATTTAAACAGCTCAGCCAAGAAACTGCCCTCTGGCATTGCTCACATCGGAATCAATCATTGCCCTCATACAAGGGAAAATGGGGTAAGAAAAAGCATGGACACTATTTTTCCCATCTTTGGCAAATCCCTTGAGTAATCTTTGTAAGTAAACCATGCACTCTCCTCTACTTAACATTTCTAAAAGAGTCTGGTATACTGTTCCAATCAATCCATCAAGCAACATTAACCAAATCTGCATATGTAATGTTGACTGGAACGGGTTTTGAGTGGGGTAGCATAAGAACAGAAGTGCCATGCTGGATCAGACCAAGGGTCCATCTAGTCCAGCACTCTGTTCACACGGTGGTCAACCAGCTGTGGGCCAGGGACCAACAAGGCAAGACATGGTGCAACAGGACCCTCCCACCCATGTTTCCCAGCAACTGGTGCACACAGGCTTACTGCCTCGAATACTGGAGATAGCACACAACCATCAGGGCTAGTAGCCATGGAGAGCCTTCACCTCCAGCATGCATTAAGCTAAATGGTCCTATTTGTATGATACTGGGGGAGAGTGTTGAAACTCACAGAACATGGTGGGAAATAACATGTAAAAGGCACAAGCACAACCATCAGGGTGAAAAATTACCTGTCTTGACTATAGAACTACTGGTTCCATATACTGAATATATAGCAGAAATTGCTTCCATTTTCCTAGTATAACCGCCTTCCCGCTCCCCCCCCCCACAGGAGATAATTTGTCTTTTAAAAAAATGAAACCACGGTTGACCCACCAGATTTTGTGCTAGTCACGACAGAGTATGACATACATGGATGGCACAATCATAGCCAAGTGTCAAGCACATTCCCAAATCTCTGCCTATTGCTGCATCCCAAACATACATGTCCTCGAGTCTGTATATCTAAAGCCACTGGAGCCATGTATTATGAAAACAGGATTTCAAACTGCTACTCGTTTTAAAATTTAGCATCTGACACTGATTCATGCATGCCTATAGGATACAATAATTTATCTCTTAAACATATATAACGATACAGTAGTACTTCTTATTAAGGAAGTGATCTCTCTTATCTAAGAGACATCTCAGTTCAAATTATTCATGTTGATGCCATAAACCTGAAGAAACCTAATATGGACTGAAAGGGTCTGCGGTGAAAAAAGACTTGCAGAAGAGGAAGCGGCATTGAAAAACCATTAGCCTGCTTACAGTGAATTTGATTCAATCATAAACTCATTAAGAGTTTTCTATAAGCACTTGTCAGAGTTGCTTACATTTCTCATATGTCTTAGTGGTCCATAATATGTATATTTTCAATTCTGATGCCCCCTTTCCATCATTAAAGCATTCAGTATATTCATGTTACATTGCTGCCAAGTCTAAACCATACCTTTTTCTCCTTCTAAATAGCTATTAAACCTGTTATAAGAATAGTATACAGAACAGTAAGCACTAACCCAGAATCTAAGGGGGAAGGGTACATGAACAGGATCAGAACACAAGCCAAATTTGTGAGTCAAGAGGTGATGGCTTACAGTAAATACAGGGGGCCATACGAATATTAGTCTAACGAAAGTCCCACTCATTTCAATGGATATGCTCTAAGTAGGACTAGCATTCGATATAAGCCAGACATCTAATCTGGGGAGGGGGGGGAGAGAGAGAGAGAGAGAGAAAGCTCAAAACATCCTCATACCAAAGGTATCTCACTCTTACATAGAACTCAAACATTTACAGCCTTTTGGAGCACCTTGCATTTTCACTAATAAGTAACATTCATATTTGAAGATTCAACGCTGCAATATATGTAATTTTTGCTGTATTTTTTACATAGAACCATAGAATCATAGATTAGTAGAGTTGGAGGCCATCGAGTCCAAACCCCTGCTCAATACAGGAATCCACCCTAAAGCATCCCTGACAGATGGTTGTCCAGCTGCCTCTTGAATGCCTCCAGTGTGGGAGAGCCCACAACCTCCCTAGGTAACTGGTTTCATTGTCCTACTGCTCTAACAGTCAGGAAGTTTTTCCTGAGGTCCAGCCAGAATCGGGCTTCCTGTAACTTGAGCCCATTAGTCTGTGTCCTGCACTCTGGGATGATCGAGAAGAGATCCTGGCCCCTTCTGTGTGACAACCTTTCAAATGTTTAGACAGAAAAAGGCCCTACACCTGCCAGCATGCCCCAGCCAGCATGGCATGCTGAGAGTTGTAGGACTGTTTTCTGTCTAAAGAGGAGTAGAAGTGGGGCCTATGTTTCTTGTCTTGTTTTTTCATAGAATCATAGAATAGAGTTGGAAGGGCCGTCGAGTCCAAACCCCCGCTCAATTCAGGAATCCACCGTAAAGCATCCCTGACAGATGGTTGTCCAGCTGCCTCTTGAATGCCTCTAGTGTGGGAGAGCCCACAACCTCCCTAGGTTGTTGTTTTATTGTGGTTTTAATTTTTGTGAACCGCCCAGAGAGCTTTGGCTATTGGGTGGTATAAAAATGTAATAAATAAATAAATAAATAAAAAACTGGTTCCATTCTCGTACTGCTCTAACAGTCAGGAAGTTTTTCCTGAAGTCCAGCCGGAATCTGGCTTCTGTAACTTGAGCCTGTTATTCCATGTCAACAGTATCCTCAGAAATATATTATGATAATGAAACTGTATTAGCTTCTAAAGTGATATGAAGTGTATTGAAAACTGTAGGCAGGCATATCTAGGGATACTATATGACTTTATTTCCACTACGATGGTTTCACAGAAAGATATATGATGCAATTGTTACTTGGATTTTTATTATGTCTTTTTAAACCTGCCATTCTTTCTCCTTTTTAAAACATTTCTGTACTGCATAAAAGAAATGATAAAAAAATTAAATATTAGAATACACAGTAAGAAAACTTCTAGGCCAAAGTCAAAGGAAGTGTGCCCTATGACTACAATGCCATCAGAAATTCACCTAGAGGAAGTGATCTGTAACAGAGGGATCTTTTTCTATTACTAAAGAAGTGAAGAAACGTATTAGTCAATGTATTCATCTTTTTGAATTCTAATAAAATCTTCACCAAAATGAAAAGAATCTTTTCATTGATCAGAGGAAAGAATGATTTTATCATTGAGAGCTTTTATGAAGATTTTGAAAAGCATTTCCACTATTTTGTGCGTGGAAGTTTCTGTTCTTTTGTTAACATTTAGCTGTAGCTGCTTCTTTTCTTAAGGATCTTTTAAAATATGTGCAAATCTATGAAATAATTTTTCAAGTTGAGCTTGGAATGTTCATCCTATAAATTAAGGGTGGCTGTACTGCTCCATACTGTGCAGACCATAACTTGCTATGACAGATGATTTCAAGCTACATCCTGGTTCAGTTGCAACATTGCTTGTCCAACAACCATGATTTACCAGATCATGAAGAATCTATATCCCTGCATGATTCCTTCATACCCCTGATTTCATATTCTGGCTTGTAAGTGGTGCTTAAATCGTGGCTCTCTGGTTCAGACATCATGAGGAACTGATTTAACAAGCCAGGATGGAAACTTTGAAACCAGGCATGCAAAGGCAGAAGTAAAAGGGAGCGATGAGGAGTTTCGTTATATTTTACAGGCCCTTATTCAGCTTGTAGATAAGAGTTTGAATTTCTTTATATGCATGTAGTCTTTTATAATAGTACTATTTAAAATAAGTTCTACCCATTTAAAATATGGTTAATTAAATCTAAAATCGAGTGGTATGGGATTTGTGTAGCAGTTTCGATTGAACTGGATTTGCTGGCTGTCAAAATTCTTCTGCTAGGCCTTGGGAGAGCCCGCTATGTTCTAGTGGTCATAAAGCACATGCGTGGGGCCTGCCAAAGCCTCAGAGCAAGTTGTAGTCCACACATGAAGCTCTGCACCACCTCTTAGGGTTAGACTGGGAAGGCAAGAAGGAAAGGTCCTTCGATACCATGAAGGTTACATGGACAAAAGCCTCAAGTTCAGAGTACTCATCCCCCTAAAACAAGTCCAAGTTTTCACTGAACCTTGTAGATAGTCTAGGCTTATATTCTCAGTGCTGGATAAGCCATTTCCTGCCATTGCTAAGGATCTATACAGTCATTTTACACAGTAGTCAATTCTCCTTTATAACTAAGAACAGTATTTCTAGTCCAATATTACAGTGGAAAAAATTGAATTTGCTTTAGCATTAACCTCTTTCCTAGATGCTTATCCCAAGGCATTTCTGAAACTCATTTATTAGACCAGCTTCATGCTCACATTCTCTCCCCTCGGTTCTCACAAGCTATCTATAAAGAGACTATCCTTATAAAAATAATGATTTTATATGTTGTATTTTCACAGCAGAACTTCAGTCCACTTAAATTTAATGCAGATAGTTGAGCCAACAACATTTGTAGCTCTGGGAAGAAGCAGGATTTACCTAAAAGAATATGTGGATAAGATCAATAGAGCAAGAAAAAAAATGAAAAGAGCATGAAATGTATAAACGAACAACACTAATAGCTCAATCCGATAGCCACTTTCCTGGAAGTAAGCCTCATTGAACTCAATGGCACTTACTGCTGAGCAGACATGCATAGGATTGCCTTCTAAGGGTGCAATCCTATGCATGCATAGGCAGAAAAAAGTCCTACAATCCCCAGCCAGCATGGAACATATATACACACACATGTTGACAAACAGATGTTCATGTGAAGATATACACATTAATACACATCTTATTTAAAGTTATTTGCAGCTAGTTGACGTTTTTACAGTGGGCACTAATGCTAAGCCACATAGTACACACACACACACACACACACACACACACACACACACACACACACACAAAATGCGGAGGGGGAACCAGCTGAACTATTCTAAAGGAACAGAATGCAACCTTGATGCTTGTATGTGGAAGCCTTTTCTTCCCCAGAGAGCAGCTCTCCCATGAATACTTGCTGTGTAGCTCCCAGGTGCTTTCTGGATATACTTTTTCCCTTCAACTCTAGATGGCACCTTGAACGCCATTTTCCTGGTGGAACGTTGGGATGCAAATAAAATAAATAATAATAAATAAATGTACTAAGCCCTCAGCTTACACGTTCCCTCTCTGTCCCTCCCTCACCACATTCGCCATTGTGAAATGGAATATCCACATTGGGAAATCTTTTTATTATTGTTTGATTGAAGGTTAGGGGAGATCAGATCCTATTGTCAGATAAATGTGAGATATTCTAATTCGGACGTTACTAGTAGACTAGTTTGGACTAAGAAATGTGCTTAAAGCCAAGAATTGCACTGTGAGATTAATTGCACTGGGAGAAGTAATGAAAGGAAGAGTCCATCAGTAATCACTTACGCTTTCTTTTTCTTTAAAAAATAACCCTCATTATTTTTAAGTTTGCTAAGGATATGCTGCTGTAGACTTAATAACCTTTCCACAATGTATATAAATGTAAGAAAAGTTCTATGAGCTATAAAAAGTTTTATGCGCTCTATATGAAGATCTAGCTTCATTGTTCTTTCCAAAACCCATTTCCTTAATCACGTTAGAACCTAAGGTGTGTAGAAATGGGGCAGGCAACCTTTTTGGGTCTGTGGGCATATTTGTCATTTTTTTCATGCCAGATTGAACTTGCACGCACTTATTTTTGGGTTTCTTTTTCTTGAATTCCCATTTTTCTTGATCCCCGTCTTATTTCTTATTCCTCCTCCTCCCTCTTTGGGGGTGTCTTTCACCCCAGTACCTTCCTCTCACCCCCATAATTCTACCACACTTACCCCCACAGCCATTTGTACCCACCCCCACCACTTCTACCTTCATCCCAGCAGTGAGGAAACAGGAAGATGGCAGATGTGGAGCGAAGTCTCCCAATCTGCTGACTTCCTGCTTCCTAGCTGCTGAGCAGGGCTGGTGGAGGGGTAACTGGGGGAGAACAATAGCATTGCCCAGGGGAGGACAACAGGGAATGACAACGGGGTCCTGGCAAGCACCACGGTGCCTGTGGGCCAAGCAATGAGAAGGGCTTGGGCTCAGGCCTCTCCGGTACAAATCCAACACGGTATCCTCTCTAGACTGTGCTGTGGTTTCAGGTTCAGAAGACAAAACATATTTACCTACAAAGTGGAACTTACAGTATCAGCTAAAAGGTCCAAATCAAAATTTTAATTTGTGGTTGGATAGAAAATAGTTTAAATGAACAATTAATGTAACAATTAAAAAGGAAAGGAAAGGAACCTCTCGTGCAAGCACTGAGTCATTACTGACTCTTGGGAGGGACGCCAGCTTTCGCTGACGTTTTCTTGGCAGGCCTTATAGTGGGGTGGTTTGCCGTTGCCTTCCCCGGCCGTTATTACCTTTCCCCCAGCTAACTGGGTCCTCATTTAACCGACCTCGGGAGGATGGAAGGCTGAGTCGACCTGAGCCGGCTGCCTGAAACCAGTTTCCGCTGGGATCAAACTCAGGCCGTGGGGAGAGTTTCAGCTGCAGAAACTGCTGCTTTACCACTCTGCGCCACACGAGGCTCAACAATTAAAAACCGGGTCTTAAAGTTCAGTAGTTGTATTTGCATATAAACAACAAGAATAGGGTCATCCCTTTAAGAAAAGGAAATAAAGGCAACTCAGTACTGAATATTCGCCATGTGGGCCAATTGCTTGATTAATATATATGCCATAATGCATAGATCAGCCATATAGCAAATTGTCTTACTCAGATGAAATAATGTTTCTCTATGGGGGAGATCTTTAGGAATTGACAAGTTTAAAAAATCACATTCATTTAGGAAAAAGTGACTATACTATTAAATCAATAATAAAGGATTTACACATTTCCAGATATTTGCATCTACTCAAATCTTCTTATAAATTAAAACAAAGTGCAGCATATTAACTGCATTGCAACATGATGGAAAAACCCAGAAGCTTTTGCTTGCATTGATTTGTTTAGCTCAGAAATAATTAAGTTCTATGCAACTGATATAACTCCTGCCAAGTCACACACTTTTGTCCATAATACTATTTTAATTATTCAATAAAAATATAGCCAAGCTGTTTTTAATTTCTTGTGCAAACTGAATACATTTTCTCACAACTCATGGGCTTTGTGAATGTTTATTTCTTCGTACAATCAAGAAATATGCCTCCTCATTGCTTTTCTGCTGGTTTATGGGTCCAGCTGTGTTGTCCCTGGGGACAACATAAAGCAATGCAGAGAGAATGCTAAATGGCTGTGATGGAGGCGCCCTAGTGGCTTAGCAGTTAAGACTGTGTTGTGTTTGCCACATGAGGCAGAGTGTGACTCCTTTAATTAAAACATAAAAATTCAAGGAAGCCATTCTAAAAATGTGAACTTTTTTTAAAGAACTGTGATTTTCAAAGCTTCTTTTCACACTTTACAAGAGGGGTTCATGAAGATGAAAAAAATTACACCCTCCCTTTAAAAATACTATCTAGCAAAGAGAAAACTCAGTGGTAGAGCACATGATTTGCATGTAGAATTTTCCAGGTTCAACCCCTGCCATCTCCAATTATGGCTTGGAGGGAATCTTGCCTAAAACCTATTGCGGCCGGCCAAGGTGGACAATACTGACCAAGATGGACTAATGGTCTGAGTCAGTATAAGGCAGCTTCCTATGTCCCTAAAGTTACTCAGAATTAGGAATCACAGAGGAACTGTGGTGTAAAGTAACAAACAAAAGTACATTAAAGGGGTACATAAAACAGAGGTGCAATTTTTTCCCTAAAGGTATTTCTAAGTTTTTGCAAAAATGTACTATAAATTAAAAGATGCAAAGAACTTGTAATATCCACCAGCACCCTGTAGATCAGTGGTAGCGCACAGGCCTCACTTTTAAAAGGTTCAATCCCTAAGAAAGGCTGAGAAAGACCAATTCCAGACAGTGTAGACTATACTGAGTTAGATAGGCCAGGCTGAACAAGTCTGAGAAGATTTCACAATATAGACAGAACACTAATGTTTAATTCCTCATTAGGATTTGGAAAGTTCATCTACAAATTAATTGTTTCCACACATCCTCAGTATAAACTCTGGGGTTTCACTTTCTAATTCACTTACAGAATTTATTTTCTCAAGAAGCTAGTATTCTATGATATTAATTTGAGAAAGTGGCAAAAGTTACGTCTCCCTTTCTTTCCACCAGCGGAAACCTTCTACTGGATCTAACGCCTTCCAAGAATGGAAGGAGCGTGTCGACTTGCAGAAAGTGAAGGCAGGATCAACCTGTACTAGACCTGTACTGGTAGCAATGGAGCTGCAATGAGGTTAGGAGAGCCTGGTGTTTTCAACACACAGGGTTCCTGGGATTTGTTGCCAAGCTAGGAAAGCAAAGGGAGAAGCTTAATGTGAACGAACTTGACAATGGCAATGATACTAAATCCATATGCACATTTCTCCTAATGGGTCTCTTGGAGTAATTCCTAGTATGACTGAATTGCATCAGCCAGCAAAACTGTTTGTTCTCGCCCATCCCGCCAAAGCCCAAAAGTCATACTTCACATGTGCAAAACACACTGGAAACTGCTGTGGAAAGAACCCATAATGCATGATTGCCATTCATCTTTGCTTGTGAGTTTCCCTAGGGCATCGCACTGGTCACTGTATCACACAGAGTTGGGACTAAATGGACTTTTTGTCTGACCCACCATGGAGCATGCTAACCTGGGAGTTGGTTTACACATTTACATTCAATAGGCAAAATAATGATTTGATTAAAATGTTATAAATAAAAATCTATTTTTCCATACCTTATAAGCAGCACCTCCATGGATGATCGATTTGATGAAAATCCCAAGGTCGGCCCCAGTCTCTCGAGATTTGTTGCCCTTTAAGCTCACACCCAGTCCTGCTGAACCCGAGTCATTCAGAGGGATCTCGAAGGTCAGCTGCTCTGTAGTCTCAAGTGAAAGAACACTGCAGTAGGGCTCTCCTTTCTGTAAGGCGAACAAATAAAGACGCAGAACATTCACATAAACAAGCGGTAGCTAAATATTTATTTCTCAGTTGCCCTGATCTACTATGAAATCAACACACCAGTCTAAGAAGTGCGGGGACAGCATACAGCGAAGGATCAAATTTATGTCCTTCGTTTTAATCACACCATAGCTGGAAATCAGCTTCAAAGTACTGCCATGAAACATATAGATAATATTTACATTAAAAAAAACAAAATACATATGATTTATTATTATCATTATTATTATTATTATTATTATTATTATTATTATTATTATTATTATTAATTTGTTTCATTTCTATACCGCCCAACAGCCGAAGCTCTCTGGGTGGTTCACAACAATTCACAAGATAAAAATACAGCATAAAATTTAAATATGCACATTTTAAAAACAATTTAAACAACTAAAAATTTAAGAAATTTGATTTAACTTCTCAAATTTTTTTATCAACAAAAGCAATTTGCAGGCAAGAAGGCAACACCAACATATTCTCATTCAGTCCTGAAGGAATCACTGGATATGATCATATATTCTCCAAATCATTCACAAGACCAGCCACACTGATTGTGGGACAGAAGTTTGGTGTCTTATTAAAAAACACAGCAAAGGAAAGCAACAAAGCCACGACCACATCTACTAATTTGTTCTAGTTTTGCTTTCTGCAGTCTTGGCCCATGTTTAGAGCTGTTTGTTGTTGTTTATTCGTTCAGTCGCTTCCAACTCTTCGTGACTTCATGGACCAGCCCACGCCAGAGTTTTCTGTCGGCCGTCACCACCCCTAGCTCCCCCAAGGTCAAGTCCGTCACCTCCAGAATATCATCCATCCATCTTGCCCTTGGTCGGCCCCTCTTCCTTTTGCCTTCCACTTTCCCTAGCATCAGCCTCTTCTCCAGAGTATCCTGTCTTCTCATTATGTGGCCAAAGTACTTCAGTTTTGCCTTTAATATCATTCCCTCAAGTGAGCAGTCTGGCTTTATCTCCTGGAGTATGGACTGGTTTGATCTTCTTGCAGTCCAAGGTACTCTCAGAATTTTCCTCCAACATCACAGTTCAAAAGCATCTATCTTCCTTCGCTCAGCCTTCCTTATGGTCCAGCTCTTGCAGCCATAGGTTACTACGGGGAATACCATTGCTTTAAAGCAACAATATTAGAAAGAAACAATATGAGAAAATCCTATCTGAAGGGTGGCAATTAAAAGGAACAGTGACATCACCGTTGTGAGGTGCTGCTGAACATCTCTGGCATGTTAATTCACTAAGGGTGCAATCCTATGGATTGCGCCCTGCGTATTTGTAACCCCCCCAAACTTGGGGACTTACAACTGTCCAATGCAGGATGGCGGCAGCACAGAGGGAATCCTCTCCTCCATGCTCCCTCCACCCTACTTTTTCAGCTAGATGGCTGATTTTGGCTGCCTATCTGGGGGCTTTGGAGCGAGAGAGGGGAAGCTGTGCAGCACTTAGGCACCTAAGGTTTATCCCAGGGTCAACCCTGTTCATGAAGGTCCTCTGGGTAACAGTTGTTAATCTAGTTTTTTTCTAGCTGAAGTAGATTCTTCCTAGAGGACCTGAGTGTGCGGGGCGGAATGTACGGGAGAAGGCGATTCCGCAGGTAACCTGGATCCAAACCATGTAGGGCTTTAAAGGTGATAACTAACACTTTATACTTCGCCCGGAAACTAATTGGCAGCCAGTGAAGAGATTTTAAAACTGGTGTAATGTGGTCACCCCTGGGTGTACTGGTGACCAGCCTGGCTGCCATATTTTGAACTAATTGAAGTTTCCGGACTAGGAACAAAGGTAGCCCTATGTAGAGTGCATTAGACACACACACATCTTGGAACACTCAAAAAAACCTCTTTCAGAAAAGATGATTGGATTTTTTCTATAAATACTCAAAGCCAAACTCCATATATCAATTTGACAACGACTTCGGCTTTATATACTGTCAAAATCAAGGATTGTTTTCCTTGTATAAAGAAGAACATTAGCAGTGCAGTTGAGATATTCAGTGAACCAATTTTATTCACAAGTACTGCATTTCTATATTTTGAGTGCTGCTCCTTCAGTTTCTTCATGCTCGCTACATGCTCCCAGTCAATAAGGGATCAAGCAATAGCATGACACCATCATAATAGTTTTGTTCTGTTTGCCTCCTCATGCAAGTCCTGGCCCTGCTTATTCAGTAGAAAGTTGTCTACATCTGTATGTTCTTCACTTGAAACCCTATGAGATTTGGGTTTCCCAATCAGGTGGGCAACATTCCACTGAACACATGGACATTGGAAGCAAGCAGGTAGACATTGGGGGTGGGGGCAGATGGCCACAATTCCGTTTCTCTCTCATATGTAGTGTGTGTGTGTGTGTGTGTGTGTGTGTGTGTGTGTAAGAGAGAGAGAGAGAGAGAGAGAGACGCCTTAGATTTGGCTATGTGAGGTTGTTCAGGGGTATACACAATGCTTTCCATCCTCACTCCTAATCGGCAAACACTTTCATCCTTATTGTTGTAGATTGCCCAGAAAGCTTTGGCTATTGGGCAAGATAGAAATGTATAAATTCCTATTTGCAGACACACACACACACACACACCCTTCTAAACTTTTTGCAAGAGGGTTGAGCTTTCATGAAAAATGCCTATGCACACAAGATTCAGTCCTAGATAAACATGCCAGCCTGGATGCATCTCTTAATTGCAACAAAATCTCCCAAATTTCCTGAATAATAAGTTTCATTTTCATAGAATTTCACCTTGGAGAAATTTCTTACGTGGAAATTATTAAAATCAATGAGTTATGGCAAGAACATAGTTCTCCCCTTCCCTACCAAAACAACTGAACCAAAATATCAAATAATGCAATTAAAATTGTTTTTAGTCCAGTGAAAAACAGAAATAAATAATACACTTTTAATTTGGAAGGCAGCACACATTATTTGGGGAAGGGATGAAAAAGAAATACAGGGTCTACTAAACGATAAACCTCAATTCCAATCTGTATCAAAGCAAATATTTAATATATTTAATCACATGACAAAGTTAATAGATTTCATTTAACTGGAAAACATAAAAGTCGCCTGATGTTGACATTAATAATTATTGTCTGATCTAGTAGACCATCTGCCCTGCTTTTCCTATACCCACAAGCTTGTCTTTGTTAACTTTTCTGGGTTATTTAATTTTTTCTTTTCTTTGTCTTTTTCTGAAGATGCATACGTATGTTTACGTTTAAATACTTATTGCAGAACTGGTGCTATTGGAAAACGACTGGTATGTTGAAGTTACTGAAGCATAAAAACTCCCAGCTTCAAATGAATAGCAGTGTCTTAATAAAGGTGCATTACCTATGATTATGTCACAATGCCTATTCTGAAAAAAAAAGTATACCATAAGATATTCTTGTTTTAAACCTCTTGAGATTGTGCTTTTCCATCACAAACTCAGCTCTAGATCACCTCAGCTCCAGGGAGGTCTGTACAATTATTAACCATTACATTCCCCTCAGCTATATGTGTAAAAACACATTGAGTCTACTGTTCTGAGGTTGACAGAATATGCTACATTTTTGTTGGAATGTATAAATAAAAATGTAACAGTGAGCAATATCAAACTGGTACACTATGCTCACACTGATTGTGTTGGGCCAGTAGAAACAACCCTGGAAACAAGTGGAAAAGCTCACTTCCGAATTGGGACAGGTCTCTGGAGGTCCCTTCCGTGAGTTCCATTGACCTGTCCCATTGAAGAAATTAGCATTTCCACTCATTTCAAGTTGTGTTTAGAAACACTGAATTCCCATTGTGCCATTGGACACTCCCAACTTGCATGTGCGCACAATAAAATACTGTGTAGTATTTTCACATGTAGCTAAGTTAGGGTGACCATATGAAAAGGAGGACAGGGCTCCTGTATCTTTAACATTTCTATAGAAAAGAGCATTTCAGCAGGTGTCATTTGTATATATGGAGAACCTGGTGAAATTCTCTCTTCATCACAACAATTAAAGCTGCAGGAGCTATACTAGAGTGACCAGATTTAAAAGAGGGCAGGGCACCTGCAGCTTTAACTGTTGTGATGAAGAGGAAATTTCACCAGGTTCTCCATATATACAAATGACACCTGCTGAAATTCCCTTTTCAAGACAACTGTTAAAGATACAGGAGCCCTGTCCTCCTTTTCATATGGGCACCCTAGCTAAGTATCTGTGATATTCAGTACCTTCTCTCTTGTTTCCCCATAACGAGGTATCCTTCCTTCAGATGTTCTGCTCTCTCTCAGTGCACTAATTTCTCTAGTTCACTCTTCTTTATTCACTCACTTCCCAAATCTTTCAGTTCCTAAAAAATAGCACGGGGCTTCTGCGGTGCAATCAACCTTCCTCTTTCCTTTAGATCATCTGTCTGACTGACAATTTTCCAAGACTAAATCTCCCCCTAAGCAGTCAGAATATTCAAGGTAAAGGCAAGGCATTTGTTATTTCTTTCATTAAAGCATGTCTCAAGACAAGGACAAAGATCCCAATAGCTTCTTTAGACATGCTTAAGGGCTCGGGCATAGGCAGAAAACACACACACCATATTGCAAACTGCTTTTCTGATCCCTTCCATTCAACCATTGTCTGTGATGTAGCATGGGGGTTGCTGTTCAAGTAACACAACCTTAAAGCTCCCCAGGTATCTTTACTTCCTGCCCAGTTATCACACCCTGAAAGTCTGGAAGATCTTTCGTCTGTAGTCCATTAAACAAAACCAAGAAAGTAAAGCAAAAGTGAAAAAGCCATCTTAGTGTTAACATAATCACACCCTATATTCAGCTATATTGCAGGAAAGATGGAAACCCACACCACCTCTCCTATCCATCTTCTCTAAAATGATTTGCTATTCAGGCTTTTAAGTATAATCAGTTTTCCCACATCAGGAACATGATCACCTGACCCTTATACAAAGTAATCTGCCATGTGTTCTGAGGAACTGCAGAGAAAGGTGCAAGCAGATAATTAAAGTAGAGGAGAAACCCAGATAAGGAATTCATAGAATCATAGAATTGTGGAGTTGGAAGGGACTACAAGAATCATCTAGTCCAACCCTCTGCAATGTGCAGGGAAACCAATTAAACCATCCGTGAGAGGTGGCTGTCCAGCCTCTCCTTAAAAACCTCCAGAGATGGAGAAACCACACTCTCCGTAGGTAGACTGTTCCACTATTGTTATAGATCTTACAGTCAGGAAGTTTTTCCTTATAGTTGATCCTGCCCCATAGTGTACTTACCCCACAGTTCATCCCTTCTATTAGCATACAAACAAGAAAACAATGTTGGCTTCTTAAGAAACATTTGGACATGGCCATAGCAGTCTGTCCAAGCACCACACCTACATTCCCATATGGACAAGTGCACCTGTGTGCTTACTTGCTTTTGCCAAGATGTTTTATTATACCAAACTGTAACTTTACTTCCCACTTCCAATGGAGCAACATAATTAATTGGAATACAGCGATTATCTCTATTTATATAATGTGCTTGTGTAACAACAAATATTCTGTGCATCTGTCCATATCTTTCACCAGAATGTTCTCCACATCCACCTGTAACTAACAATTTTATTATGAATATTATTATAAATACTTATTTTGAACATGCAAAAACCGCTGATCACAACAAGCTCAATGTAGCAGAATCTGTTGTGGCTTATTTCCTCCCCAAAACAACAACAACAACAATACAGAAGGGAATTTTTCCTTTTAGAAAATTTAGAGCATTTTGAGAACAAACAGTTCTACGTCTATCTGAACTCCTAAATAAATACATAGCTACGTAATTGGATTGCCAAAATAAACACACCACTAAAAACAACATGGCAAACAATTTCAGATGCTCAAGTGTTTCATGCTTTTCCTAAGATTTATTAGTTTATTAAAAGGGAGTTTACTGCACACATTAGTTCTTTGCACCAATCTGCTGGGGTTATCATCAGTGTGCGTGGGCATGTGATCTGTACCAAAATAGAGTTGTTAAAATGTGTTGAAGCGAGACGACAGATATAAATATACTAAATCATTTTCAAGTATTAGGTTTCCTACAGCTCTCCGCTGATATCCAGTTTGGAATCCATAACATTTCACAGCTATTTAACTCACCGAGGCACTTTGGGAATCAGAAAAAAAAATTCTAGAACACTTTAATTTACCGAAATAAAAAAAAAAAGTTTAGGATAGCTGATGCTGATTTTTAATTATGGTATTTTATTCAAGATAGGTCTTTTTTAGTATTGTTATTGAATATTATACTACTTGATAGTTTATTTCTGTGACATATAGATTTGAAAATTTGCAAAGGCCCTTGGCTGCACATAATAAAGCTATGTCCCATAGAACTAGATTGGAGCAATCCATTCTGATCGTGTTCTCATAGACCAGTTCTTCATATGTAATGGAACATATGACATTTAAACCTGATCTCCCACTTGTTTTTATATCTATATACTGATACCTTTTATATTTACCCTTTACATTTTATTCCCTAAAAATCTAAAGTAAAATAAAAACAAGTTTGATTTATTTATTTATTACATTTTTATACCACCCAATAGCTGAAGCTCTCTGGGCGGTTCACATCTGCTTGAGTTTAAAAGGACTAGAAGGACATTATTAAATTCTTGACAACAAAAACTTTGATTGGGTTATTTAACCCACCGTGGATTATTGTGTCCTGTGGCAGGATTTTTTTTTTAACCCACAATGGGTTATACAGCTGAAATAACCCACGCAAATAACCAACAATGTGAAGAGTTGGCTACTTAAATCATCATTGGTTATCGTTTTTGTGTGGCAGACACAGTGGGCTATTTCGCATTCCTACAGAGTCATGAGGCAAGAGCGGAAGACACCCCCGCCACTCTTGCCCAGTGGGGCACCATTGCCATTTCCCAGCATGCCCAAGCCCTTACTCCCCCACTTCTCATCTCCATTTGCAATTGCGATCGGGTTGGGTTCCCCTTTCTTTAATATATTCCTGGTCCCGATTTTGCACAAATGGGGCTTATAAGAACAATAAAAAAGCAGGAAATCAGGGGGCGGGAGAGGGGAACAGCCCATTGCCAAGGACTGTAGGGGCAATACAGTCTTTGGCAAGGGGTTTGTTCCCCCACCCCCAATTTCCTGCTTTTTTATTGTTCTCAGAAGCCTATTTGCAAAAATGGGCTTCTGTGAGCAATAACAAAAAAAGACAGGGTCCCCTTTGTGTGAGGGTGGGGGGAAACCCGAAGGGGTCTTTCCATTACGGCACCTTTGCCCCACACTTCCCTACCTTCAAGTAAGCCATTTCCGACAGGTCGGTGAAAAAGATTTCTCCCGTGGCTTGACATCGCTTGTTAACCACGAACAACCCATGAAGAGAACTCATGGTTTGTTGTTGGGTTGTAAACAGTGACTTGTTCGTGGTTCATCTGTTAGTTTCCTTCACCAAAAGACACATCCAATTCTGAGCTTGAGCATTTTCTTAAACCATTAAGCCTCCTTTGCTTAGAAACATAGGAAGCTGCCTTATATTAAATCAAACTGTTTGTCCATCTAGCCCTGTGTTGTCTACTCCAACTAGGAGTGGCTCTCCAGAGTGTCAGGCAGGGATCTTTCCCATCCCTTGTACTTTAACTGGAGATGCTGCCAGTGACTGAACCTGGGACCATCTGCATACCAGCCATGTGCTCCACCACTGAGCTATGGCCTCCCTTTCCAAGGCACAGTTGTAGTGGCTGCTCTCATTTTATTATGGTTTTATTTTGTAAGTTATGCAGCATAACCTGAACTCTTGGGACTAGATGGATTACACTACCAAAACATAAACTCTCCCCTCCTCTTGCGATCCTATTCCTTCTCCTTAAACTGTGCTCATATACTAATTGAAGCAACACTTTGTGATCACAGAATCATAGAATAGTAGAGTTGGAAGGTGCCTATAAGGCCATCAAGTCCAACCCCCTGTTCGATGCAGGAATCCACCCTGAAGCATACCTGACAGATGGTTGTCCAGCTGCCTCTTGAATGGCAGCTTACAACTAGCAACTTCACAAAGGAAACATAAAACAAACTAGAGTCAGAAAGAAATCATTGGTGTAATGTACACTATGACGTTTTGGCAAGAATAAAAGAAAATAAAAGGGTTTCAGACATATAGAAACGTATTCTTCTCTTGTTAAAAAAAAAGCAGCAATGTAATATAATCAATAAGTATGTTCACTGCCAGTCCACATGTAAAAACTTAATTACAGGTGCTCTATACTAACCAGATATCTCACTAGAAAATGTCCAAAGGCAGAAAAATTTGCAAGTACATCTCTGATATCTGTTTTCAAGGATAAATAACTTCTCAATCAATTTTATGACAGCTGGCATTACTTGGCAACTCTGGACTCTTACACTACAAATAGTATTTTTACTAAATTTAAGCACTTGTCTGCAGTTAATTTCCACCCACATATTGCAGGCTTCTGCAAATTCATTATATGTAGGACATATCAAACTTAGGAAATGGAAAGGAATGGGTAGCTGAATCAATATCCTTTACGCTTAAAATAGAATTGTATTTGACAGATGTCAGCAAAACAAAGCTCCAATATGAATATGTTTGTTCTTTGTCCTGGTGACTATCAATAATTTATTAAAAGATTCAGGAAATGCCTATGCCACTGTTCCAGAAATGCCTATGCCACTTTTCATTTTACTCATTCCTATTATATATATATATGTAGTATTTCAAGTTTTAAAAACTAGACAACAATGTGAGCACAACAGTGGAAAGCCAATAACTAATAAACCAGTTACCGCTACCATTGGGCTATGATGCTACTCCTTCAAGTAGCATCACTCCTTCAAGTAGCATCATTTGTTTCTTCAAACAAATACCTGCTGTTTTTATATTTCCAGTAAGAGAACTTTCCTTTTTCTTTTCTGTCCTAGTATAACCCTCTTTGTAACCTGTTCTGCCCAAAAGCAGTTCTTCATCCAAAGTACCGAATGAATTGGTTAATCCAAACATCGCCTTTATTGCCATCTTAAAATAACCCATAAAGCAAGCTCAACATCACAGCCTCTCAACCACACACTTTCCTATAGAATTTGAAAGTTCACACATTCCACAGTAAAGATTTGGCTTTTCATAAAGAAGTTTTTATTGTCTCCCCATGAAGAAGGAAACATAAAGAGCAGAATTTTGGCTAAGAATGTCTAATCATGTCTTTTTGACTCATGTTTGATTTTGGCTAAGAAAGCCTAGAAAATTCCACGAAGATTGCCAGAGCGGCTGGCTAAATAATTTGTAACAGCCGTGAACACTTTCCTTCTCTTGGATAGTTTGCTTGGATGCAGGAAGAAGGCTCCATCAGGCTAGAAAAATAATAATAATAAGTAGCTAAATCGAACTGAAGCAACTGACCATTCCCTTCCCTCCCTTCCCCGCTTTTTCCTCACAAGTGCAACTACCACAATCCACTTTCTCTTCTGCTGCCCTATCACCCCTTCTTGTAACCAATCCTTAAAAGTTCAAAACATAATTTTATTTGGGTCATCATCAGTTCGTTTTCCCGAACGTTTCTCATTATATACTGGACATGTAACCTCTTATTTTAACACAAACATCTCTGCAGTTCAGAATGGCATGGCCATAATACTGCCAATTTGTACTGAAATTGAATTATCTATGTGTGTGTACGTGAGTGTGTGTGTGTGTGTGTGTGTGTGTGTGTGTGTGAGAGAGAGAGAGAGAGAGAGAGAGAGAGAGAGAGAGAGAGAGAGAGAGAGAGAAACTTCTTCACATGCCCCAAAGTGCTACCTTAACTTTCCATGGATGCCAGCAAAATGTGCTTTCAGGCTTCTCTACTAAGGTAAAGATGCTTAAATTATTAAAAAAAATTGGATGAAAACATGCTAAGCTTGTCCCTCCCTCACATAAATTCTTCTCTGTCCAGCTGATGATAATGTATGCTCAGTCTTGTCTCAATCCTTTCCCTCTCCCGAGACGCCTTTTCAATTAAACCCTGTTATTTAATCTAAGAATGCCGACACTCATTGACCACTGCACTTTCTATCTGTGGATTTATGATAATCTAATGCACATCTCCCTTGGCAGAAGGGCTGTCTTGGCTATCCCTATTGTTCTATGCCAAAAGAGAATCTCACAAAAACATTAGCGCTTTCTGAAGCCGGGGAGGAAATAGCATTTATTTAACATAGCTAGAGACCTTTCACTCACTGTCAGATGTCCTTGACCAGCACACACCAGCACGGCCTCTCCAGTGTGTGCCGGCTGCCCCCTTGCCTGGCTGTTCAGCTCTGATAAGAGGAACACACTCCCCCGAGTGCCATTCAGATCTGAGAGCAAGAAGCAATGGACTAAGAAAGGATCATTTTCAAAGGCTTATGAATTTGCATTCTCCCAGTGTTCTTTTCAGAAAGAATCACACAAGATTAAAGAGCAATATCTTGGTGCCACATAACTATTATCGGTCAGAAATATTTGAAAATAAGATGCTCTGCAGCTTATATTTATTCATTATTACCTTTCTAGTAAGTTTTTTTAAAAAAAAAAAAAAAGTCTGGCTTCAGACATAGAATTTGGTAATGTCTGTAATGCCCTTCTCCACATCCCACCAGCACAACACATTCACTATGTTGGGACAAGGGAGAGGGCTTTCTCTGTTGTGGCACCCCGACTGTGGAATGCCCTCCCCTTGGAGGCCCGACTGGCGCCAACGCTGATTTTATTCCGGCGCCAAGTAAAAACATGGCTTTTTAACAAAGCTTTTAATGGCTGAATTCATTAGGCATATTGTTTTCACTGTTTTAATAGTTTTATTGCTTTTAAATTATATATCGTTTTAACTTGGTTTATGGTTTACTTTGTTTTTAGCTGTGTATATTTACTGTTTTTATACTGTATGCTTTTATCTGTACACCGCCCTGAGATCTTATTGATATAGGGCGGGATATAATTTTTTAAAATAAATAAATAAAATAAATAAAATGTTGCACTGATACTAACAAGTAAATCTTATTAAAACAATGCTAAGTCTCCTAGAATTGTCCACGTTAAAGGTCAAAGTACATATTACCTGAAGTATGTCGTGTGAAGCATGGCAGTTAAGAGGTAGTAAAAACACCTCCCATTGACCCCAACAGATGTGATTTTTTTTGGGATTTTTTACTATCTCTATAGCTGGGGGGTGGCTGAGCGTGGAGAGGACAAGACTAGGGAGGGAGCGGTAGAGGCTGTTGGTGCCGGTTCAGTGGACTGTGATTCCATTCTGGGTCAGAACCAGCCAGAACTCGAGGGTGCTGAACCTTAGCCCCAAAATAGGTTTGGCACTTTGGCTAGCTCTTTTAGAGTGCTGGCTGTTTCTGACTGAAACCCAGAATGGATTTATAACCACACCGAAATCAGAGCCACCAGCTTCCACCAGGAAGAATGATTAAACTTCTCCCTCCCTGTGCGTCATAGTCCTCGTCTAGATCAGGACAGACACACCCATGGTTATTTTTGAGTGAAGTAAAATAAAATATAAAGGAAACTGTAGACTCTATAGATTGACCCTCAGGTTAGCAATAATGGAGTTACCAAATTGTAGAACCCTCTCCCACGTTTGATGAAAGTTGCGTTTACTTTAGCTTTAGTGAAGGTGATTTTTCTACTCTGGATGTCTTTCCTGCCCAAATTACAAGAATCCCAGGAAGTAGATTATGTTGAAGGATTCTCACTGGCCCAAGACCACCCACCAGGCAAGCTTTACAGCTGTACAAGATGTTTTAACTGCTGCCTCCAACATCCAAGCCTAACACTATGCATTGGCCTCAACAAATCAACTTAAGCCCAAGAATCTCCACTTAATTAGAATGGGCTGTGCCTAGCCAGCTTTAGAAACCTTTATCCCGCATGAAGCAGTCGAATTGCTCTTTGTGTCAAGGACAGAAAATATTTACATAACTGTGAATTGCTTACTTCATACAAAACCAGCATTTTTAACCGAACACATGTTTAAAAGCAAGAAAGCCCATGCGTTCCAGTTGCCTGATTTCTTGGCCTTTCTACAGATGGACACTTGTCCATGAATTGGAATCTCTATGATAATAAAATCTCCCCGACACCACATAATTTATTTATATAGACAAGAGTACAAAGTGCTCAAATATACAAGAGATGTGTTCATTCCTAATGATTTTATTACAATTTACCGCGTTGATTCACAACTTGATCTTTTAAAGCGAAGCCTTACATTAACTTGAGCATTTTGCTGTGCCTATACGTTACAGGTAAACACAATGTTTACAGTTAAAACCTCTAGGGACATCCTCTCCTTTAAGTAGAAATGTGAAGGCCTCGGAAAATTTGGGGGCCAAAAGTTTTTTCCATTTTTTCCCAAGGACCGTTTTCGTCCGTCCCCCCAACCCCAAAATGGAAAAATTAGAACACCCTTAGATTATGAAATATTTTCTTTTAGAATTCTTTAGTACAGAAATGGATTATTTGAATACTATCATAAATATCACCAGGATATTGACATATATGAAAGTGATGATAAACACAGGTACATACAGTGTCATTTCCGAGCAAAGGACAAATCTATCTTTATAGCTCTTTTCTATTTGTGGCATGTTTGGCTGAAGTCCATTCCTCAGCCTTTCCATGTGTATATGTGAGCATGTACATCCATCCCCAAGTCTCCGGACGCTCATAAAATAACAAGAGCATCTTTCACAAGTCATTTTGCTCAGGGAATGCGCTCAGCTGCAGCCCACCACGGGTTAAACAACAACTGTTTCCAATTAAACTGGCTTGCTTACTTTGCCAGCATGAAGAAAAATGATCCTTAAGTTGGTTTAAAAAGTGTGGGCTCACGATCAATCCTTTGGGGGATAGTAGATGAGAGGAGGCAAGACTACTTCCAGAATCAGGTGGAACAGTAGCATGGCTTCATGTATCCCGTTTACTTTTAAAACAGTCGGAAAATACAAACCAGATCACTATCAGACAGTTCACCCCCACTCCTCCTAATCTTTAAACAGTCTTCAGAGAAGTCAACATAGTATTTACTACATAGCTAAAAACCCAAATGTATCTTATAAAATATACTAATCACAAGGCAGCCTGTAGAGTCTGGTAATTAAGCAAATCAAGATAATCCCCCCGAGTTTTGGAACCAGCTCCTTACCCCAGCTGTTACATTGTCAACAGCTGGCATGAATTACTAGTAACATTTGGCTAACTGGATAATAAGGAGGACAGTCTGTGGTTGGTCGCTATTCTACTTTGCTGATCAGCTTCACAAAAGAATCTTCGTCAGATTCTCTTATCCTCTTCTGAAGCAACGGCAATACCTCAAAGAGCTGTCTGGGTTTCACTTCACTTCTAATATGAAAACAACGTTAATTACACAGCTCTTTGATGTTAGCGTTCACAGAATTGCACTTAACTAAGCCCCAATATCCTGTAATCCAATCAGCAGCCATTATATCCTATGCTACACCAGGAGCAGGAAGATTTATAAAACCATATGACAAATGTAGGTTTGCTAGGTTGATTTCAGATGTGCATCTAAATCAACGGATATGCTGGCGTTGCAATGCACATGGTACAGCGCACCAAAAACAAATGACCACTAGTAGCTCATCCAATGTATACTTTTTTATGGCTTTCAAAAAAAAATTAAATCCTGAAATTTAAAATTTTATAGCTTT
Organism: Elgaria multicarinata webbii; assembly: GCF_023053635.1. Lineage (NCBI taxonomy): Eukaryota > Metazoa > Chordata > Lepidosauria > Squamata > Anguidae > Elgaria > Elgaria multicarinata. The sequence continues at coordinate 23,701,138 of NC_086172.1, forward strand.
AATTTTTTTATTTTTAAAAAAAACAAACAGATTTTAAAATGTGTAACATTTCACTATAAAACACTAGCTTCAGTCACAAACAAGAGTATATTTATTGTTTTATACTGTATGCTTTTATCTGTACGCCGCCCTGAGATCTTAATGATATAGGGTGGAATACAAAAGTTTTAAATAAATATGCTACAATACCACTTATAAGCTAAGCCAGAACCAATCAAACCTCAATGAAGGAACATGAATTAACCATCACAATACTTGTATTCAACAGCCATTTAAGCTGCATTAATAAATGCCATGACTTGTTTCATCTCATCCTTTACATTGATATCATGTTTCAGATAATCTGTGAATATTGCCTCCTTCATCTTTTTACTTTGGAGGCTGCGTTCCACTGCTAGCCCAGAGATCTTCACTGACATTGCTCTACCAGGATGTTTCTCCTTCATATGAAGGGACCAAGGTCTAGCATGTGTTTCATTATGCTGAATATCAGCCAAGTGCTCTTTATATCTTTTTAGAAGAGGCTTTTTAGGCCATGTCTACATGGGGCAATATCCCGGGGATAGCCCCAGGATCATCCCTATGCATCCACATGACACACAAGGGATCCCGGGAGCAGGGAGGGATGATCCCTCCCTTTCCCTGGGATATCGCCCTACCCTTTTTCCTGCGGTCTTGGGATGATCCCAAGACCACGGGAGGTGTTGACCGCCGTTACGGTTTCATCCTGGCTCCTCGCAAGTAAACAGGAGGAGCTGGGAGCCGGGCCCGTGCACTGAGCTCTTCAGGAGCTCCACGCCCATCAAGGATGGGGTGGGGGGAGCAGGAATATATATATTATATATATATATTTCATTTGAGTGCTCGAGCGCTTATCTTCATTAAAAAAGGTGGACGCAACGTCCTACGTCCTCCCGGGATGTTGCGTGCCATGTGTAGTCTGTGGGGGACAATCTCGTGGGCATAATACCGTGAGATCCTCCCACCCCCCTCACGGAAAGCCAGGCGGTCTACACATGCCCTCAGTTTTATCAGTGTACAACTGTGCATCTAGAAACGCAGACCAACAGTCTATCTACACAACAGTCTATCTACACAAGATTGTTTGGGGGGCAGTGGGAGATGAATTGCTTCAGGTGTTTGATGGACGTCCAAAAAAATAACCATGTATCAATTTTGTGATAGTGTATGCACCTAAAACAATGGCAATATATATACCTAGGAAGCTGGCACAAGAATGGAACCCTAAATTATTTTACTCTCAATTCTGCAACATTCTCTGAAACCACATTATCTACAAAAAGCAGCTAACACATGAACACTACTGATGAGCTTTCTACAAAGTCCATTTGCAGTGTTCAACTAGTGCCATAAAGAATGTGGCAAAAAACCCAAATCTGAAGGATATCATGCTTTCGAAAGAGATGAATTAGGATTCTGATATAAGAAAAAAGTTCCACATTTTTGATGGTTTTAAATTTTGTATACTTTTAACGTTTACTGTTTTTAACTTTTGTAAACCGCCCAGAGAGCTTCGGCTATGGGGCGGTATATAAATGTAACAAATAAATAAATTAATTAAATTCAACTTGCTTTGATAGTGAAATCTACATTGCAGACTCACTGAAGAATTCAGAGTTCAAAGTTCATGCCATACCTCAAGCACTGAAATTTGGAAACTCAACACTCAACAAAATTCAACAACAACAAAATGGAAGGGGTGTAAAATTTTGTGAGGTGTAATTTTCACTCACAACGTTGAAGCTGTTTTTAAATAATTTCAGCCACAGTACAATCCAAAAAGAGTAAATCTGTCAAACTATGACAATTATCAAACCACTGGACACATTCTACACCAGCCAGCAGTATTTAAATGTAGGCGCCAACATTGAATATTCAACACTTATTTTGATAAGTGTAGAATGAGGCAATTTCCTCAAACTTTGGGCACAATTCTGCCCAGTTTGGGGGCAGAGTGCTCAACTGCCAGGCCCATTGGGCAAATGTGGAGTGTTTGGGAAAGTGTGCCATATCCCCACTAATCCAAAGTGATCATTGTGGCCACAATGATTGTTTGGACTACTGCAGACAGGCCAAGTCACATGCCTCCCTTCTGCCTCACATTCTTCAGTAACTGAACAAAATGCTCTCCAGCTTCCCTCCTTCAACACCAAATGATGGCTGGGCCTAGCAATGCACAAGCACTCTACACATACCGACTACAGTCATTGGGACTGCTTAGGCTGTAGCTAGAAGAGTACACTGTGCACTTCAAGTAGGGCCAGCTCTGCATAAAGGACCAAACTGCTAGTTGACCAAAGTTGAGACAACCTATTGTGCCTCTCCTTACTTTCACATTCCACCTCAGACATGGTTTGAGAAGGCCCAGGAAGATTCTAGGACTTAACTATGTGTTGAGTCCCAGTGACTAAATGGGCCAACCTTGTACAGGTGCTCCTACCCAGATCCCAATATACTACTGTGAACAGAGCATCCATACCTTGTAAACACTGGGCAGGGACATAATCATGCTATTCAATTTTTAGGCCATTATGTCCACCATGCCCATGACCTAGACTAAATAATGCTCAAGTAGCCAGAAGATTACTCATAAAAAAATGATTGGTATTTTTTTGTACTGTAAAGAAGTATGCAAAATTTATACTCTCACTTTTATAGTTCCTTTTGCTATTAAGATTTGTATTAGTCCTGTGATAGCACAGGGAATGGATAATGTTATATTTAAGGAAGAAAATCAAGAGTAGCACTGATGTTCAGAGCAGGGGTGGGGAAGCTAACTTTAGACTGATTAGTTTCAGGTGTCACAAGACGTAAAACATACTCTTATAATCAAAAACTATCTGGCTATTATTTCATCCAGTAGCTACTAAACACAGCATGTTACGTAGCTGTGGAGTGAGCTACCAAACTATATTGAGTACTGTATTAGAATTCACATATCACAGTTGCTATGAGGCTTACCACCTGTGCATCATTTGCTCAGAGAGAAAGAAAGCAATTTAACTGAAGGTCAAATCTAAACTATAAAATGTCTCTACCTTTTGGGATCTCAATCAAGTCAGTCAGGAGCAACGCGCCCTCCTTGAAAAGTAGTTAAACCTTGCTGCAGGGATGTAGAATTTAATAGCGAACACATCTCTAAGGCAGAAATTATAGATATATTTACAATTCTAAATGCCTTGTTTTACCATCTAAAAATGCAATGATTCCCTGGATAGTTTCAAACACAACAGTAAGGCAGAGGAAGCAATATTATCGGGCGATGAAAGCCATGAAGATACGAGCATTATAGAAATGCGTAGCAGGTTTTCAAAATATTTATCAACAATATTTCCTAGAGCACAACTAACCGTTTATGTCAAGTGTACCATGAGAGCAGAGTTCCAAACCAAACAGAAGTCTACTAAGATGAAATCATTATGGAGAGTATACTCATTTAGTTCCATTAAAATTAACTCCACAGTTCAATGTGGAATAGATGCTTCTACTTGGAATGAGAGGATGACCTGGGCTCTTAACAGGATCACTCCCAAATGCTCTCAACCCAGTCGTAGTGCTACATTGTTACCCTGGTATTCTGGGGAGCTGAGGGCAATGAAATGACAGGGCCTTCATTATCCTCAGAGTGCAAATGGCGAAAAACGTGTAGCAAGTATGAGCTAAAACAGTCAAGGAGGAAGAGGCCCACCACTTACTCACCAGACCCTTGCTCATTCTGGTTTGTGAAATCAGCCAGAGCTGCACTGGGTATTCAGACTCTGTAGGGGATTAATGCCTCGTGAGGGAAGGGTTGGTTCCCCACTAGCTTAAAAGAAGCAGTGGTGATACCATTTTTGGAGAAGCCAATCTTAGATCATTGGTTTCTAATAATTACCAGGCAGTGTCAAATTTGCCATTCTTGGGCAAGGTGAGTGTGTGTAAGCTTCTCAACCCTAGGAAGTGTTGTATGAGCATCCTGTATAGAGCAACACATTTTGCCCCAGAAGTGCTGTTCATCCAAGGAAAACTGGTGAGTGGAAAAATTACATGGTGGGGCATTATTCCTGTATTGGCCTAAAATCTAGCATCCCACAAGCAAACAACCAGGTAAAGCTATCACCATGCTTAGTGCATTCTAGCCTTATCAGGACACAGAGTGCAGGAAACTCGGACAGAAGCTGCAAAATGATAAGGCGGCCACTTCACAACAATGAAACATACTCTATGGCATCCTGTAGGTCTACCAAGCAACAATGTACTCTCACTGCCAAAATAGCCAGTCCAACAAGGACTGAGGTGCTAAAAGGAAACAAAAGGTAGAAATGTGAGAAAACACGCACTCAAGCATAGTAATCAATGTATTAGGTGATACTAATAAGAGGGTGTAAGAACAGAACTAAATAAAAGCAAGATCTTGATACGGGGAAAAAGTGAAAGTTCTTTGAGTGAGAAAACAAAGACAGGGTGTTTTTTTTCTTCCCAGAGGAGAGAATGAGAATGAGAAGTGCTGTTCTTCCTTTCTCCTATTAAATTCCAAGCTAAAAAAAAGTGACACATCTATCAAGGTAAGAGGGAGGAGGCCAAAGAAGTTTCTTTCCCTGCTCAGCTTTTAATCTTACTGGCTGACCTTGGAGCAAACTTAGAAGCCAATCTGAGGGTTGTTGTGAGGATTGTGGAGTGGGGACATGTATCCTGTCATGAGTGGGATAAATGTAATATATCTGGGCACTTCTAACTGAGGACGTTTCTTCTATTAAACTACAATTTGGATATTTTTGTCATCACAATGAAGAGCAGTGAATCTTGGCAGTAATGAGAATCATCACATTGGTAAGGAGATCTGGTGTGATAGCATGGGATGCTGCAAACTTGATGAAGCTAAGCAGGTCTAGGCCTGGTCAGTTTCTGGAAGGGTGACTACCAGGGAAACCCATGTACATTGATTCCTGCATTGAGCAGGGGGTTGGACTCGATGGCCTTGTTAGGACCCTTCCAACTCTATGATTCTATGAAATCTATGTAATTAAACAAATCATACAGACATGCCCCCTGATTCTTACATTAAAAGAAAAATATAAGGTGGGTACTACAGTTTTAATCATTCTCTGGCTTCCAGTACAATATATGAATTATGCTATCTGGTTATGCCAAGTATACATTTTCTGAGATGAAGAGAACACTTAGTAAGCTAAATTTGAACATTTTGATCAGGAGCCTGAAAAAAATATCCAGTATTGATCTCAAAAATCATTATTAAATTAAGAACCATCCAAGAAACAACAATAATTCCCCCATTCACTTTTTTACACAAAGAATATATTACCAGCTCTCGGGGCAGGAACGTTTCATCCTGACGAGCGATGATCAGGGAAACAATCTCGCCTTGCTTAGTGCTCCTCAGCGTTGCTACAAGCTCTTCTTGGGTTCGGCCAGTGATATCTCTACCATTCACCTAAGTAGATGCCACAAACACACAGTCAGAAAAATCATTTACTAGCCCATATTAGCCACAGATTGATTGATATTGATATATCAAACTCATGATTAGTTCTCTTTGCCCATTACTGATAAGCAGTGGAGGGTGTCAGAAGTGTAGCATCCTCACCAGCTTTTGTACCCATGGGTCTTTCAATCCAACCCAGAAGGGTTTCCTTTTGTACTACTGCCTCTTGTGTTTGCTTCCACTTCCATTTCTGGGCCACTAATTCAAATACCTGACTTTGAGCTTTTAAAGACTTGGGACCCAGTTACCAGAAGGATTGCCACCCAGACCCTGACATCATCCTCAGAGGCCCTTCTCTGGGTATCTTTGTCAAGAGATGTGTGTCAGCTAGCAACTGAGGAGAAGACGACGGTCCTTTCTGTGATGGCACCCAGTTGTGGAATGCTCTCCCCAGAGTTGCCTAGTCCCTACTTGGTGACCTTTTGTGCAGCTGGAGAATACTGTTTTGTTTTCCTATGGCTTTTAAACTTCACATCTATAACTGGTTTAATTTATTTCTGGGTATTACTGAGCATTTTTGTTTTATATATTTATTTATTTATTGCATTTATATACCGCCCCATAGCTGAAGCTCTCTGGGCGGTTTATATTGATTTTATTCTATTTTATATCTGTTGATTTCTAGTTGTGTTTTATTGTCATTGTAAACAGTGCGGAAAACTTTGTTAGTGGACAGTTTATAAATATAAACTGTGTGGGTGTAAGGGTACAAACTATATGTGTGGGTGTAAGGGTACAAACAGAAACATTTTGCAATGAATCAACTGCCCTTCACTGAATCAAAACAAGTATCCTTAACTTGGTGTGTGTGTGTGTTGTGTGTGTGTGTTTGTGTATGTGTGTGTGTGTGTACTGGGGAGTATAAATGAAATGTCTTAGATCACAACTAGAGCCACTGGTACCTGAATTTTAATCCTGGCTCCTACAATGATGAAAGTTGCAATATTCTGCAGACTTACTTTGGAGTAAATCCATTGAATTTCTGAACAAACACACGTAAGAAAATGCCCTCAAACTAACAAGATTTAACTGTGTTGCGATTTACATGTGTAAGGATTTGTATTGCTTCTGTATCATGGGTGGCAGAGGTGGTGATGATTAATGGCAACACTACATATGTAGTCACTTTTTCCTTCTACACACAGCAGGCTGAAGATAGCTGCGTTCTGAACAAGCAAGGGTAGGCCCAAGTTATCTGGGACAACAGGGAACAGGTCTCTAATATAAGGCAAGGTGATATATAAAACAACTTCCCAGCATTTGACTGGCAGCTCTTGTCCAGCTACCTTTGACTGAATAAGAGTGTGTGCTGAAGTATCTTGACATCTTACCTTGAGCCGCTATGAAAAGGCCAATGTACCCTAGTTGCACAGTCAAGTGGTTGGAGGGCTGCAGCAAGCAATTTGAAGATGAAGTAGGGTGACCATATGAAAAGGAGGACAGGGCTCCTGTGTCTTTAACAGTTGTATTGAAAAGGAAATTTCAGCAGGTGTCATTTGTATGTATGGAGAACCTGGTGACATTCCTTCTTCATCACAACACTTAAAGCTGCAGGTGCCCTGCCCTTTTAAATCGGGCCACTCTAGTATAGCTCCTACAGCTTTAATTGTTGTGATGAAGAGGGAATTTCACCAGGTTCTCCATATATACAAATGACACCTGGTGATATTCCCTTTTCTATGCAACTGTTAAAGATACAAGAGCCCTGTCCTCCTTTTCATATGGTCACCCTAGATGAAGGAATTAAAATTTGGGGTGTGGGCATTTTTTTATTGTAAGGCTTCTTTCAAATTTGGGCGGGGTGGGGAAAGGGACCTCTAGATTTTATGTCCTGCTGTCTGGGAGATTTAAAACAAAAAAAACAAAGCATGTAAAATCAATAAAGAACATTCCTAACACAATCAAGACCATGGTGCACAAAATTAGTGGGTTTTCACCAGGACAAAGAGAACTACACAACTTGTTTCAGACACCCAAGGTGGCTTTATCCTTGAGACTCCTCAAATAGCAGCCCACTTGCTATCCTAAGCCAAAGAGATAATAAAAATCTTACAGGAACAGTTCCCTAATATAAGGCAAGGTGATATGTAAAATAATAGCAGCTAGCCTAAGCCATACAGAAATAAAAATCTTACTGGATACACAAGTCCTCAGGCATGCCTAAAGTAGTTGCTTAGATCATACTCCCTATTCCATGCAGGATTAAAAATTAAGAATCAAAGAGAATGTATTAACAGGTCCCCTTGGGGTGAATTAATACAGAATTCCTTTTATCAGGTGTTCTATGAGACAGGAAGTATACTACATTTCTTATTCCTAGTGCCTTAGCACAGAATTGATCTAGGAACATTTTGGCACGTGGAGTTATTAGATTTTAAAAGGCATACTACAATTTAATAATAACTTTTCTGGTAAGTTGCAAAGGAATGGTTTCCAAACCTCCAGTATTCTGTCCCCGGACTGCAAACGACCATCTTTAACTGCTGCACCTCGTGGTAAAATATTTTTTACAAATATAGGACCAGGACCATGTACTGAAGAGTCTCTTGTAACCACAGTGAAACCAAGTCCTTCAGGCCCTAAAAGCAGATTATTATTATTATTATTATTATTATTATTATTATTATTATTATTATTATTTTATAAAGCACCATCAGTGTACATGGTGCTGTACAGAGTAAAACAATAAAATAGCAAGACCCTGCAGCATAGGCTTACATTCTAATAAAATCACAATAAAACAATAAGAAGGGGAAGAGAATGCACCAAACAGGCACAGGGGAGAAGAATCTGTGAATCTGACATAACTAAAAGGAGCAAAAGAAAGATTATTATTAAAAGCATTTATTTTAGAGATCAAACATTTAGATTCATATGGGTCTGTGTTATATCAAGTGTCGTTGCTGTGTTCAAACCACCTGCTTCATTTTAGTAGTGCATTAAGGTCACAATGTCAACTTCCTTTGCTAAGCCTATTCCCCTGTGGTTTTCTTCCAACTACAAATGTCATGAGCATCTGATTTGCCATATGAGGGTTTTTTCCCTTCTTTGTGTTCTGCACACTTCTCTTAGGTAAGGAATGCAGTAACTCAATTTATGCTCCCAAACCAATGAGATATTATGATACAAAAGATCAAAGGGACAGTAAAGATTTCTGCAGAAGTTCTTCAAATCACACAGGCCTTTGCTAGACCTACCGTGAAATCCGGGCGTGAGGAGGGGTAATCTCGCGTTGTAAATAACACGAGATCCCGCCCTCGTCTTGACGTCAGGCGAAGCAACTCTAGTAGAGAGCCGTCGCGCCCGCCAATTTTATTCTCTTTCCAAGGGGCAGGAGCGCAGGAGCGCTGCTGCGACAAACGGTACGGTTTCTTTAAAGAAAAACTTTCCCAATCCCGCCGGCCCCGATCTCCCCCCCCGCCGGCCCTGATCTCTTTCCTCACCCTGGCCTTGATGGGCACAGTGCTCCTGGGGAGCGCTGTGCTCCGTGCGCGGCTTCTCCCAACTCCTTGCGGGTAATCGCTGAAGCCGGGAGAAACCGCGGAACAGCCCACATGCTGTTCCCGCCCGAGACCGTGGGAAATACTGGGCTACAAGTGGAGCCCATTACCCCGAGGCAAGGGTGGGTTGATCCCTGCCTGATCCCGGGATCCCCTGTACGTCATCTGGATGCACAGGGGTGATCCCGGGTATCAGCCCGGGTATCAGCCCAGGCTAACCCCTCGTCTAGCTAAGGCCACAGTGAACAGTATTTGCTATCTTACTATGATGCTGAAACAAACCTTTAGAAGTTGCCCATTTGAAATTAGTGTTGCTGTTGTTCCCCACCCACCCTTCCTTATGGATGCTTGAAAACTGGTGCACAGGTTGAACTGTTGGTTTGAATGTCAAATGCAAAAGGGTATCCTGTTTTTTCAACATTTCAGTGCTCAGCTCAGGATTTCCTGTTGAAGGATTATAATATAATTGCTTCAAGCACAGGTTCATTACGAAACTGGCTATTTCACCAAAGCACTGTTAACACTCTTAGTAACCAATAATGCTTAGCAGAATAAAGCAAGATTATTTAAGTAAGCCTTGTTAATATTCAATGGGCGATATTCAAGTCACAATTTAACTTAAACCTGATTCGCATGTTAAAGTGGAGGCATGTTTGTTTGCTTGAAAACAGAACTCTATGGGAAGCAGACATCTACAGGGAAAGTCATTTCTATGATTCAACTCCACAAGCAGTTGTCGTTATTTCAAACTTGCTGACACATTTTATTTATTTATTTAAAATGATTTCGAGGTCACCTTTAAGGGCAGAACCCACCACCCCTCATTTTTAAACCTTTGCAATCAGTTGGCCACTTTTTTGTACAAATGACCTCCTATGTGTCAGTGCTTATTTGGTTCCGCCTCCGTCTCCAACACGGAGACGGAGACAAGAAGTGGCAAACACACTACTTCTTCTCTGTATGAATCCAACCTAAGCACCCATATGGCTAGTTATAATATATAAAGCATACCTAAAATTAATCACATTAGAAAAGGATTAACAGTTAGTCATTTAACCTTTACCTTTCTTGAGGTCTATCCTTATCCTCTTTGCATTTTTCTTGTTGCCAAAACCCATCAGTGGCGACAAAGATGGTGATGACGGCTTCCTACTAACTCTTGGAAAGTTGGGACTCTTGGTAGGATGTAGCCCTGTCCACACACCAGACTCCAGATTGTTCATTCCAGACAGGTCTACTTCCTTCGTCATTGGCTTTGGATAGATGGGAGGTAGAACCTTTGTCTTTAAAACGTGTTCAGCGTTATCTGGAGAATATAAAGGTGCGATGAAAGACTTTTCATATTGTTCACGGCTATATGGAGGAACCACTTCCAAGAGGATATTTTGAGATTTCATTGCTTGCCGGAAGAGATCTTGTGCTCTTGAAGAAAGAAAAATAGAAATAGGAAAAATGTATAAAGATCTGACAATTTAAGTAATATTACATGTGAACATGAAAGAGGTTTGAAATCACTTAGTGAAAAGTCTTCTAAAGATCCTTACCAATAATATGTATCTTCTCTTGTAAAGAAAAGTGGAAGCCTGGATATATAAAGTAAATCTTCACTTAGAAAAGTGGGATTACTTTATATATGATGACTTCTACATTATTTCAATATGCACTGCAGTATACCAGTGAGCACCACAGCCAAGCAGGAATTTGATCCCAGGCCTTCCATGACCAAAACCCAATATCCAATGCAGCGCAATGATTCCTAAAGTACTACTGTGAGTATAAGTATTTTAGTGGTAATGGTAGTTGTTGTTTTAAATCTCTGCTTGTAGTAAAATAGAACATGATGTATTATGTATTACAAGATCTAATACTGAATATGGCAGATTCTCTGTGTGTTGATTAGACTGTAGTTGAAACATATGTTATTTCCTCTTGTTTACTTATACATGCAACACCTTATATGAGCTGTATACTAAAACCAGCAGTGTAATATATGAGAGGAAACTGGTGTAATCCTGCTACTGAGCTGTAGAAGCAGGGTGTTTACTGCAGCACTGTTCCTTGTACAGTATGCCACTCGTCCAAACAGACCATACATGAGGGATATTAAAATGCCCAGGCAAGCATTTACAAGCAGCCTTTAACCCTATATGCTTAACTGATCTTCTACTCAAAATCCTTCTTGATACTTCTCAATGGAATAATTAAATTTATATCTACACAGGAGAGCAACACCATCTCACCTGATCCCTGTGGGCAATCACACATTTGAATGATAGGCAAAGCTTATTTGGCCAGTGCATTTGGTTAATTTTCAAGTTAAAGTTCTTCTTCTCTAAACCACCAACTAGAAAATGCAAGGAAATTAGAGCTATAGCTCAACTAACCTTCAAACACTTCTTGCCCTGACATCACTACAACAAACCACTCAACTATTTTGGGGTGCAATCCTATGCATGTTTAGTCAAAGGAAACTCCTACAACTCCCAGCTATGCTGGCTGTGGAATGCTACAAGTTGTGGGACTTTTTTCTGTCTAAAATATGCATAGGATTGCACCTTTTAAAAAACGTTGATAGAAATATTATGATTGGGGCTGTTATCTGATTTTTAAAGATCTAATCCCCAAAGTACAATATCTTCCAAATCTTGTTCTAATGTGCAATAGGGGAGTGAGATTGCACCCACATCCCTCCTACGGCGTATTCCTGTACATCCACATATAAAAGTCATGTTTAAATAGAGTATATCCAAGTTAGACCAAATCACGATGTTGATTCCCATATTGTAAGTGAAATATTAATCACGCTGCTCAGACCGTTGTACACTGAATTTTACATTCATACGCCACATTCAAATGTTACATCCACGCAGATCTCAGAGCCAGGATATCCACACCTAGTTGTGTGGGGATTTATTTATTTAATTAATTTTTATACTGCCCAATAGCCAAAGTGTACTTCTAAAATAGACCACAGTCAATCATACAAGTTTTAATCAATCAAATTTTCATATGAATAAAACCACTGCAGGAGAAAAAACACTGAAGGGACAAAAACATACTTTGTTTTTAGATGATACATATGCATCATCTTAGTAAATGCATTATTTTCTGTGCAAGAGTGAGAAAAGGGAAGAGAGCTACTGCTATTTTCTTTTTATTCACATGGGGAATATCTAACGGTGCCTGTACGCTGTTACAAATGGCATTGTGCTAGTGAAAACTAATACAGTATTCGAGGCAATAAGCCTGTGTTCACCAGTTGCTGGGGAACATGGGTGGGAGGGTGCTGTTGCACCATGACCTGCTTTGTTGTTCCCTGGCCGATGGCTGGTTGGCCACTGTGTGAACAGAGTGCTGGACTAGATGGACCCTTGGTCTGATCCAGCATGGCACTTACGTTCTTATGCTCGCTAGCGCTTCCTGGAAAATCTGACACACTAGAAAGCACTACTGATGTTGCACAACTATTGGTTTATGCTAGTGCAACATCAATTGCGTTAGTGCATGGCCATGATCAGATCCTTGTCATGGCATTTCATTTTAAAACACAAGCCAGATCTACACCAAGCAGGGTATAACACTTTGAAAGCAGTTTGAAAACGGTTTATGGAATGTGTCATGGGCCCCAACAGTTGTCAGTGTACTTCAATACCATTATAAAGCAGTGGTGTACTTCCTGCCACAGTTAAAAATACAGACAACAAAAAGGGAAAACATACGTAACAATACCAGATTGTTTAATGGGAAAAGAAACTCAATTATTATAGTCCTTAGTATATCCTAGATAAGAAAGTATTTTCTAAGATGGTTTGAGCCATCTACACTTTTAGTAGTATTTGTATTAAAAATAATCTCTTTTTTTTAAAAAAAAAATCTAGAGTTTGAGTAATTGGTGATACCTTTACAGCAAAGGATTTTTAAATCTGATTGACTAAATGTTCCATCCCTAATTATCATACCTACATATGAACAATAGAGAGAAATCAGCACTAACCCTTTGAATAATGTTAAAAACAATAATCAGGAATGAAATATCTGTCTATGCTTTAAAAAGAAATACAAGTAATGATATAGCCATTAAGTTGGGAGTCCTAAAAGCGTTTTTAAAAACAAAGATCTAATCTTCAGGGTGATGTGTAATAAACTCAGTTAATAAGGATTTGTTCATAATGTGTTTTGTTGTTTAAAAAGAGTTGGATTAATAGAATTATTTCTGGTTTCTCACTCAGAACAGGCTGTGTAACAGCACTACTCAAAGTAGCTAGTAAAACGTTCAGGTCAAGATTAGGATCTCACCATACAGCAACTAGAGATAAAATATTATACTCCCAAGGGAGTATGGCACACGCACACAAACACAGCAAAGTTAACTTCATAATTTACAGAGACAGGATTGTGGCATTTTAATTATATGCAACACTGTAAAATTGCTTGACTTTTGAAAATATAGCTTGATCTGCACCACATACATTCCTGGCTGTTAATAGAATAAAATTATAAAGCAAAACTCACTGTGCAAAGGTTTTATCTGCAAGTTCTATGTTGTTAATTTTCACAATGCATTCATTTTCATGGAAAAGTCCATCCCGCTTAGATCGGCTATTCTCCTCAATGCCACGGATAAAGAGCCCTAGAATCCTGGAGGAAAATATAAAATAAGTGATGTAAAATAGGAGATTTTGATTCATCTCTATTAGTCAGTGGCTTGAATCCAGACTGGGCTCCCAGCGGTGGGGGGAGGGGGACAACATTTGTCATTTCTCCTTCTCCTTGAAGACCCTTGGGCCCTCTGAAAATCTGCTTTGGATGGGTAGGAGAATCCGCTGGAATAAAAATAATAAATTGATTTCTTACCCCCCTCTCCATTTTGATCGAGGCGGAGAACAACAGTAAACGGTAAAATACATAAAACTGAATTAAAACATACATTGTTAAAACATCCTAAAATACATTCTAAAAACATCCTAAAATTCCACTGGATAGGCCTGCCGGAAGAGATCAGTCTTTATAACTTTCTTGAATGCTAGTAGACTGTTAAGTGGACGAGTCTCCTCCGGCAGGCCATTCCACAGTCTGGGAGCAGCAGAAGAGAAGGTCCTCTGGGTAACAGTTGTTAATCTAGTTTTTTTCTAGCTGAAGTAGATTTTTCCCAGAGGACCTGAGTGTGCGGGGTGGATTGTACGGGAGAAGGCGATCCTGCAGGTAGCCTGGACCCAAACCATGTAGGGCTTTAAAGGTAATAAACAACACTTTATACTTTGCTCGGAAACTAATTGGCAGCCAGTGAAGAGATTTTAAAACTGGTGTTATACGGTCACCCCTAGGTGTACCAGTGACCAGCCTGGCTGCCATATTTTGAACTAGTTGAAGTTTCCGGACTAGCTGAAGTTTCCGGAATAGAGGTGCTGGTGGGGGGAAGGATTGGTGAACATTCCTCTTATTTCTGTCTGCCAGTGGGATTTTCTTCTGCATCAAAAGCCCTTCCATGGGCAAGTTAGTATTGAACCCAAGGAGTTTTACAGCACAATCCTATACATGTTTCTCAGAAATGGGCCCCCTTGATTTCAATTAAGCTTATTCTCAGGTAAGTGTGTGTACTAGGGCTGCTGCAGCCTTCCCAGGAGGCATCTGGTTGGTCACTGTAAGAAACAGAATGGATGAGATAAGCCTTTGGTCTGATCCAACATGACTTTTCTTATGTTATAAGAAACATGTATTTGAAGACAACACAGTAAAGGGGGGGGGAGGAACAGGTGTGTGTGTGTTTGTCACACACACACACTCACACACACTTACTTATCCTATAAGTGAATAAAGCATATTAACAAACACATATTTTCTAAAACTGAGGAAATCAGGGAGTTGTTCCTGTAACTCTTACTCTCCAGGTGGTAGTCTGTGCAGTCAAACATTTGGGATTGTGCCAGTGCATACTACAGGTGGAATGGTTTAAAAAGCCTTTTCCTTTGTTCGTGCACTTCTGTGTCTACGCTACGGTGCACAGGCAGAGCAAGTGCCTTCCTTTTCCCTTTCTTCCCATAGCTGTAGGACCATTTAGCACCTTACATCGTTATTCTTATTAATGTCTTCTTAAGAAGGGCACTAGCCTAGATACTCTCTGGATAAGACCCCAAGCTCCCTGTACTCTATCAGAGGCTTCTTTCATCAGAGGGAAACTTCAAATCCTCTGCTCCCTCCTCCCCACCAAATAAAAAAGGAGGAAAAATATGTTGACAAAATATTTGAAAAGCACTCAGAACAAGAAGATGCGGAGCATTTGCCCCCGTAATCCAATTTGAATAGGGCAAGTGTCAATGTGCGGACCCAAATACCCCACTTTATGTACATCCAAAATGGTTCCGCCTGCACAAAGCATCTCTGCTGATTTACCCTTCCAGCTCTACCCTTTTGTCTTGCTTCAATACTGTCAAACCTTCAGAGGGAGGGGCGCTATAACAGGCCCGAGCAGTAGAATGGGTGACGTAGAAAATGGAATCCAACCTGTGCTGGATGGGGTTGAAAACTCAGGTTCATACTTTGGGAGTGTTCCTGGATCTGGTCTTGAACCTGGATTTCCAGGTGGCAGCTGTGGCTAGGACTATATTTTCCCAACTTGAGTTAGTACGCCACTTGTACTTGTTCCAGAAAGATGCAGACCCAGTAATGGTGACACACCCTAATTACATCATGTTTGGACTACTTACATTGTTTATATCTGCTGCCTCTGCCTCTTTATGTTTTGCTAACAGTTGTCATTGCTGTATTTAATTTTAATGTTGTTTTGTCTGTAGGCCATTTTGAAAATTTAATTGGAAAGATAAAAATACCTTCAATAAAATAATACAATTAAGTAATCTATGTTCATTTTCCTCTCTTACTCTATATATTTAAAATAATTTGTTATGCTTGTTTTAGAACTTTAATTGTTCTGTATTGTTGCAATGATATATGTTTTACTTTTTCAAACTAAGAATTCCTATTATTCTTGTCAACTCTGCAGTTATACTCAGATTCAAAAATTTTTTAACCACATTGTTAAAACAACTCTATTTTTGTGACTATCATAAAAAAAAATCCAATTAAAGTCCAGCTCAAGATATCAACAGTAAACTTAACTGTGGTTTGATGCTTTTTTAAAGGAAATTTTTAAAACTACATTTTATCAGTCAATGATCTTAACCATCCCCACTGTGAAAAATGTAACAATCCTAAAGCTTTCTTTGATAAACCTCTGGCCATAAATTCTCATTTGAAATGTACAATACCAATGTATGGATTGAGTTAGGTTTGTTCTGGAAATGGAAACTTATTACTTCCTTACTTTTATAATGCAGTGTCTCAAAACTAACATTATTTTAATGTGTTTTTAGAAATTTCAATTTCCTCCCTGTTATTGTAAACCCAAATGAAAAACACGTATTTATATAAAACATCTTTTGGTTAACTTATGTTAATGCAGATGTAAGATTCTGGTTGTGTGCCAATACCAAAACCAAAACATTTTAAAATCAGACATTTCTCTATCAGTACTATATAGTGGAGAAAATAAACATTCAGTGCTTATCAGCAGTTTTAGAGTGGGAAGCCTTAAAAAGTAAATTCTGAAGGAAAATGTCTACCTTCTCCAATACCAAATTGATTCATAGTTGAACAATCTCTACAAGCAAACTTGTAAATGTGCTTGGTTTGTTTCAAGAAAAAGGAGACCACGCTGATGTATAAATTCTGCTGAAGGCCATTATAAATCTTTCATTCAAGACAATTATGGAACAGTCTGCTGGTCTGTCAAAAAGGTAACTTTGCTAAGTCAGACCTCATAGCATTTGTCAACAAGAATATTTAAAAGACATGAGATGCCAGGCCAGAGAACATGATAGGTTTTTTGTAAAATTCTTATTATCATGCATCCTAGCTAGGTGAGATGACTGAGCACATACCGGATGTGTAATAGATAAATTACTAACCAAGACTTTTTAGAACGTGGCACCTTTCACTGGAAAATTTCACAATACTTAATAAAACAAACTCAAACCCTCTTCTGCCTTAAAGATAAGGAAATATGGGGAGAGAGTCATCTAAGCCAACCCAGGAAAGCCTTTTATTAAGTGTCCCTTCCCATATGACTAATTAAACACATAGAAGTATTCCCACAATGGCCTACCATCTCTTGACTTGGAAAGATGGATAACAATTAAGTTAGGTACTTGGGGTAAGGTTAACAGTAGTTAAGATGAATGGTTTGCCACAGGTAATCCATGACTGCATAATACCCATTTATATTTCCCCCAGTGTATTTTTAAAACCTTTATGCAGTATTTCAAAAGTTCATTGGGGCGGGTGTCTTCCTCCCTATTTTTCACTGAAAAGGATGCAGTTGCCGATCATAAGGCTTATTTGTTAGTTCATACAAATGACTGGAAAATATATTTCTCTTTTAACACTCCTCCATGAGTTGTTCTGGAGTCAACTTATTTGGCACTTCTTTTTGGCCAGATGATGTGGGATCTAGGCATATTAAAAATAAAAGAATGGCTCCATTTGCAATGTTAGCAGCTGGAGAGACATGGAATACAGTAACTGGATTCCGATGTCACAATAACCCATCAGGTGCCTCCCGCCTAAGTTTGGTCCTAATCCTGCATACGTCCAGCGCTTTAGAGCCAAGCCTATAGTAACGTTTATTTTATTTTTTGGAACGCAATAAAGTAGATATCCAGAATGTTTGAGAGGAATCTAATAGGGAATTAGAATGCTTATACAGCCTAATCAATTGAAAGCTTCCATATGTACTACTA
This sequence comes from Elgaria multicarinata webbii, assembly GCF_023053635.1. Lineage (NCBI taxonomy): Eukaryota > Metazoa > Chordata > Lepidosauria > Squamata > Anguidae > Elgaria > Elgaria multicarinata. Next base: position 23,718,936 of record NC_086172.1, read on the forward strand.
TTTCTGTAGATTTAAAGGACTGAGGATGGGATCCAATTTTATTGGACAGCACAGAGGCTTATAAAGAAAAATGGCTAGTTCTGCTAGTTGCTGGTGATGTAATAAGGATAATGCTCATTAAGGCATATGATGCGAGCATGCCGTGTAGTAGCTTCTTTTTGGTTGGAAGTCATTGCTCATATAAATTTTGTCCTTGAAAAATTGGTGATAATTGCAGATGTTCTTGTGCTCTAAAATTATATCCCTGTGTTTTGGGGATTGACAGATGGACAGCAAAACTGGACTTTGAGAGCCCTTACAGTTGCAAAGAGAATTATTATTATTATTATTATTATTATTATTATTATTATTATTATTATTATTATTATTTATATAGCACCATCAATGTACATGGTGCTGTACATAGCAAAAGAATAAAACAGCAACACCCTGCCACATAGCCTTACATTCTAATGAAATCATAATAAAACAATAAGAGAGGTAAGTAAATGCACCAAATAGGCTCAGGGGACAATAAAACTAACAGTGTAAAAGTAAGAACAAAGTTCTAAACTCAACTTTAAGCCTGGAAGGATAAATGCTCACCACCTATAATTCAATGGTTTACTGTTCTTGCTACATTTGAATGAATATCCCACAGTTGTCAATTTCATGTGGATGTTAATTGAGATATATGGACTGTTTATATTAATGTATATATTTACATTATATCCGGAGGAAGAGGCGGGAAACAAATAAATATATTATTATTATTATTATTATTATTATTATTATTATTATTATTATTAACAACTATTCACTACCATAAGATGTAGTGATAGCCACAAATGTGGATGGCTTTAAAAGGGAATTAAACTAATTCATGGACGATAAGACTATTACGTCTATTAGTCTTGATAACTACATGCTACTTCCAGTATCACAGGTAGCATGTCTATATACATCAGTTGCGGGAGAGCATGATCGGAAGGATGCTATTGCACTCATGTCTTACTTTTGGATATCCAACAGGCAGCTAAATGGTCACTGAGTGAACAGAATACTGGACAAGATGGACACTGGGTTTGATCCATCATGGCTCTTCATGTGTTAATCCCCCATACAGGGGTGAAGGGAACCACGGAAATAATTGAAGGTTCAGCTGCAGATGGAAAAACATTGTCTAATCACCAGATCTATCCCTCAGAAAAACAGAGGAGTAAACAAGATATGCAAATTTCCAGGTGTGAGTTCTACCTATCCTCTTACCTTCCATTTAAAGATGAAAAGTATGGTACCACATGTATGCCTAGTGGGCCACCTTCCCCAGAAATCTCCACCATTTTTGTCACACCGCTAAGGAAGAGAAGGAGAAAAACATACAGGATTACTTTCAAAGGAGAGCAAGGCAAAAGCAGAAAGATCTTTTTGAACTCTTATGGATGCACTTTTTGCAGCAACCATTTTATTTTCTTGCAATCCTCAGAATGGTCCCTCCTAACTACTCACATGTCCACAAAGCACCTCCCCAGAGCACTAAACTGCATTCCTTATCCCCTATGAAATTAAGGACTATATAACATTGCTTACACAATAGTGGCAGGCACTAGTGGAAAATTAGACAAGGTTCCAAACCGCTGACAGGATGGCGGGGTGTTCTACCGGTTCTGGATGGGATTGCACTCACCCTGAAGGAGCAGGTTCATAGCTTGGGGGTTCTTTTAGATCCATCATTGTCACTTGAGGCTCAGGTGACCTCGGTGGCACGGAGTGCCTTTTACAAACTCCGGTTGGTGGCTCAGCTACACCCCTATCTGCACAGGGATAACCTGGCTTCAGTTGTCCATGCTCTGGTAACCTCCAAGTTAGATTACTGCAATGCACTCTATGTAGGGCTGCCTTTGAAGACGGTTTGGAAGCTGCAGCCCGTGCAAAATGCAGTGGCCACATTGATTTTGGGAACCAGAAGGTTCGACCATATAACACCTGCTTTGGTCCGCTTGCACTGGCTGCCTGTATGTTTCCGAGCCCAATTCAAGGTGCTGGTTTTGACCTATAAAGCCTTACACGGCTTGGGACCACAATACCTGATGGAACGCCTCTCCCGAAGTGAATATACCCGGTCACTACGTTCAACATCTAAGGTCCTCCTCCGGGTGCCTACTCCGAGAGAGGCTCGGAGTGCGGCAACGAGGGACAGGGCCTTTTCGGTGGTGGCCCCCAGACTATGGAACGATCTCCCTGACGAGGCTCGCCTGACACCAACGCTGCTATCTTTCCGGCGCCAGGTTAAGACTTTCCTCTTTGCCAAGGCATATGGTGGCACATCTTAATCACCCACATGTGTAGGTTTTTTTAATGGTTTTTAATGCTTTATGTGTGTATGTTCTGTGTTTTAAAATTTTAAATTTTGTATACTTGTTTTTATCTCAATTTTAGAATTTCTGTAAACTGCCCAGAGAGCTCTGGCTATGAGGGTGGTATATAAGTGTAATAAATAAATAAATAAATAAATAGAACCTACACATAGTGAAGGAATGGGATCATACTCTCCCATTCCACTGCTTGGCTACCAGATATCCACATACTGAAGTGACAACTGCATGGAGCCTACACATGTGAAGTCCAATTCCAATTTGTTAACTTCGTGTTTTTTTTAAAAAAATCAAGACTTACATGGCTTATTTAAATGCAAGTCAACAGTTAAGAACCCTCTTGCATGAGTTGGATCTATATACTTTGGCTTTCCAGGTGGGTAAACTCTATTTCTATATTACATCATATATTCAGACATTTGGTAGAACTGGAGGCAAGACAGAAACGCTTGTTGGGAAAACTTGACTAATGTGGCACAGTTCAGATGCAACACTAAACCAGAAATCCCTTTTTTTCTCCTCTTCCAGCACAGCAAATTACTCAATTTCTTCTAGCTTTTCATGTATTGTGAAATAGTTCTCTTTGATCCAATTCTCCTATGATAGTTTTGAAGAGACAGTTGTAGAATTAAAATTGGATCCTGAGAACACTGCAAAACACTCAGGTGATTATTTCAACATATCCATATTTAATTCACATTCACAGAGATTGTGACCAAGGAAGATCTGTGAAGAAGCCCTCAGTTGTCCTTGAAAAAAATGCCACAAGGAATTCTGATATCACGATCCTCTTAGTAATAGTAGTAATCAAACAAGGATTCAGAAAGTAAAGGCAAAAGTAATTGCCCATGCCATATGTTCAGGAATTGCCATTAGTTTCTAAAACACTCTCATAGCATGTGCATGTTGATCAATAATAGTGATTTCATGAAGCCGATCAAAACTGCAACTTAAAAAAATACATGCAAAAAATTAGCCATTGTGTATTGTAGAGTACTTATATTTCATACATTTTGAAAAGTCATCAAAACGGAAAGTGAATACCATTTCTTCTCAATTTTTCTGGTGGATAACTGCAAAAATGCCTGGATATTTCTTCCAACCATTGGCAGGCCAATATTTGGCCAAATTTTATATCAACTGTAAAAATGAGAATCCCAGGGACGTCTGATAAAAATGAGAAACTAAACCCAGATGGTATGTTCAAGCATTTGGAGTAATTTCAGAATGCCAAGCTGGGCTCCTTTTGGCACGTCTCCTCACTAACGGAAGAGTAAACATGTGGGCTAGGTTGAGTTGGAGCTGGTTTTGGGTTTTGCCAAATAAAATTACACATAGCTGAGTGTATCTATTTGTTTCTCCCAATATAAAATAAATGGTGTTGTGTGTGTTTTTTAAAAAATTCCGTTATTGCAAAATCTGTGCAGTTCCTATTTAAGGTATTTAATTATACTGGTAGTAGTGTTATGGAACAACTTCCCTTTTCAAACATTTGTTTTTGTTTTAGCAATAGTATGTATTAATATATGTTCCAATTGTCTGTTTTTCAGGACAGTACTGATTTTCTGATTCCTATTCCTGATAAATCAGTGCTCTGGTTCAATTGTTATATATCCACGGTATGTGAAACTGTAAACAATTCTAGCTTAATGTCAATTAATAAACCAGAAAAATATGTCAGTATGTGATCCTGGCTTATTTTACCGTTTTGTTAACTGACATTGAGCCAGAGTTTCCTGGTTTGGGAAACTGGGAACTGTGGGTAATATAAGCCAGTATCCTTACATCAAAGCTGGCACATGACAGGAGGAGGGGCTGAAGAAGCAATGTTTGTTCCATAGTTTATGATTTATGGTTGTTAATAAGGCCTTCAAAAACTGTCCAAAGTGTGTCACTATGGGAAGTATCCTATTCGACACTAGTGCTAATGTAAGCTTCATCTACCATTTGCTAGTGCAATGGGTTTTCTGGGAAAACCCATCACACCAGCAAATGCTATTGGTGTTGTGCTAGAAGTAGTTTATGCTAGCGCAATGTAATTTAAGTTAGCGCTAATGCCGTATAAGATGTTGTCTTATGTCTATTTTATCTTTCAGAGAGTTTGGATGATACTATTTAAAAATGTTGTTGGTGCAAGTTGTTGGGTCTCTAGACATTAATTTGTGCAGGGGGAGGGGCAGAGGAGGTCATCTGTCTCTAGTGCTCCTACAGCTAAATGTATATCCATACACTAAGTCATCATGCATCGCACAGCCTGCAGCTAGAGACAGTCATGCTGAACTTTTGATAACTTATAGTAGAAAAACATAGTTGTCCTTTTGTATTATTTTCCTAAAACAATATTGTTTGCTTTTAAGTCAGCGGAGAATATACTAATGCAGAGTGAACTAGATAGGAAAGAACAATACCCTCCCTCAGGCAGGGGCCCTTAGTATGAGGATATGGGTGCTACGAGTACATAAATGTATTCCTATTGCATTTGTGAAATGTTAGCAGTATACATTTGTAACACCTCAGCTGCTTCTGGGGGAGAAATGCTGGACCATCAAGGGTGAGCTTTTCCACCTGCTCCTCCTCCCCCCCTCCCCGCCTGGAGACTTTAAAAGCAACGCTGGAGCTGAAGGTTGGGAAGTGCTGCTTCTGGGGGAGAAATGCTGTTCTAATGAAGCTTTTTTTAAAAAAATCTTATCTGGTTTGTATTTCTGTACAATTGCATTTAGTATATTTTTGAATATTATTGTGGTGGTGTTGTAGTTTTATATTGTTAAATATTGTATATTGTTAAATATTGTTGTAGTTTTAATTTTTGTAAACCGCCCAGAGAGCTTCAGCTATTGGGCGGTATAAAAATGCAATAAATGAATGAATGAATGAATTTGGAACCTGCCTGGCCAAAATGTAATAAATATAACATTGTATAAACCAAACAAAAACAAAAGGCTTATTCCTTCAGAGCCACACCATGATTCCCATTACTACTTCAATGAAAAAGATAGCAGTTTTCTGTAGGATAAAAGAAATAATAATTAAAAAATCCAGCTGAGATGACTGATGTAGCCTCTACCATCAGGACTGAGCAATAAGGACAACAGGACAAAACGTATCATCAGATTGAAGCCCACCATTAATTTATGCACACTCAACATGACGTGCATATTTGAATGTACTCAGTAGACCGTCGGCTACTGCTCGTGTACAGTTTAGATCACAGATTGTGCACTTTTCAGTATGAAGCTTCTGAATTCACATTTTCAATGCCTACTGTGTAAGTTATATTCACAGCAGTTAAAGAATCAGAGATTTACCTAGTCCAATCTCCTTTCCCAAAGCATAGAATCCTTTATCTAAATCATGCCAAGGCCTTGGTTTTAAATTTTCCAAAGTAAGAGAATCCATAATCTTTCAAGATAGTGTCTCAGGTAGTGAAAAGCTCTTACAGTTCATGGATTTCCCCCAACTATCTGGGGAAAGGTTTTAAGATCCTTCCAGAACTTATAACTCTTGCTTCGTTGATCTTCAATGGATGGAAGATAATAACATGGGTGATGTGGCACAACAACCTACACCAATATCATTCCTACACTGGATGTATATTTGGAGGGGGGGGAATCACCTGTGCAAACACTGCCTCCAGATGAGTGCTGCTGCGATCACGCCAACGGTATTCACAAAGTGCTGGCATGAGAGCACCATGTGAACCAGCTCTAGCAGCAGCTTAAGACTCACCAATTTAGCCAGCACACTCATCGTTAACATATAATAATATAATCAAATCATATTCTTTGGGTTCAGTTATTGGACGGTATAGAAATATAATGAATAATTTTTAAAAATCTACTTTGGATTAAAAGGTGTCCCTCAAAACATTTCAGTTAAATTATTAGCAATGGCTGCCATTTGAGCATGGCATATGACAGCACAGGGGAGGCAATAAAAGGTAATCAGGAAATTGAGTCAATCATCACAAAGCATTATCATCTGACTAAATGCACAATGTTGCAGGAAATTAAACAGGCAACAAAACAGGAAAAAGAGCTGTTCTGGTCAAGTGTGTGGACAAGCACCACATATCACAAAGAGGCTGAAGTAAACTTCCAGATTTGAGAGATATCCCATGTGAACTGAGTGTGTTGTGGGAGAGATGCAAGCACTATGTCTATGCATTTCAGTTCACAAGTAGGCGGTTATTCCAACGTCATTATATTGGGAACATTATCAGATAAACATTGTGCAACACACTACCACATCACTTTACCCAAATGTATAGGGTAAGCAATAAATGTACATTGCCTTCAACTTTGGGCTCTATATAGGCTTACACTGAAACAGGCTGAGTACTCCCTGACATTGATATAAGGTGAAAGATCAACAGCACACCTCCAAAATAAATCAGCATAGATCATAACCGGACTAGAACCAGAACACTGATGATGATGATGATGATGATGATGATGATGTTAAACTGTTTGGAACTAGAACCAGGAAGAATAGCTCAAAATAATGAAAATAAAAATAGTTACTTAGCCAGCTAAATTGAACTCTCTAACACCAGCAGAAGAGCGATCCCATTTTGATTCAGCCTTTGAACTCAGAGGAAACCCATATCTAGAACATCAGACACTAATTGACTATGTTTTAGACTGCACGCAGTGGCCCTATGAGAAATACATATATAATGAAATTGTTATCTTATTAGATCACTGAATACCAACTTATGATTGAAAAGAATTTGGTATCTTTTGTATAGGAGTATTTTGGGCTTATTCACTTTAGAAATGCATTTAGCTGCTTGCTTTTGATTTTTGTGGATATAAAAGTTTTACATGTTATCCATAAAGTGTTTGTTGAATTTATTTATTCATTCGTTTGGTATTTTGTGTCCGAACCAGACTGTTGATTTTTGCTGTTGTTGCCTTTGTTGTTGGGATCAACTTCATTTTGTGATTTCTTTTGGTTTGCAGGATATTGAACAAAATGGGGGTGGGAGAAAAGGCTAGGAGTGGTATAGTTGCTTCCCAGGTCTGTAGTTTATAACATTCTTGAGTTGGATTGCAAGAGACGTCTTAGCAGACATAAGTGGATTAGTCTCTCAAGGTGCAAGACAGATCTTAAGATGCATCAAGGGCTATAGAGCAAAGAAGGCAAAAATGGATTTTCTTCCATTTTTGAGACTGTAACATCTTGTTGTTACTCAGTTTAAACTAGAGCAAGTAGTAGTAGTAGCTTTATATAACTTGAAAATGAAATCTTTTTCAAGTACTAAAAATCTGTACTTCTAGGTCTATTGAACTCAACACAAGATATGCATGCAGGTAGGAAAGTTACTAAAATTGTTTTACCTCTGTTTTCCATATTGCCAACTTTAAGACAGATCGAAAAAGAACATAAACTAGATGTGCTGATAAAGAAAAGGAGTTTGTTTATTATTATAGTTATATTTTACTAATGTAGTAAGTGTATTTAAATCAAATGGTTACAGAATTAGCCTGATACAACTCCGTCTGAAACAATATAGAAGGCAAACGTAATAGTGGCTCTGATAGAATACCTAATGAATAACCCATGCATGAAATATTTTCAGAATTCCAAGTAATCAAGTGTTAATAAACCAAGTATCTACTTTCTAATTTTTCATTAACAGGGCTATTTTTACTATGGAAAAACATGTTGCAAAATGAGGCTTGCAAAAACTACATCTCTGTTTCCACATGTTGTGCTATGGGGTGGAATTTCATGGCTGGTGATACATTCCAGAACTACAACATAATACTGTTTTATTTTCAACCTCTTTTAATTAAGAAGTTCTGAGCAAGAAACTGGAATGTAAGAAAGGGAAAAGTAAAACAGTGCCTTAAGTCATTAGCTATTATTGAGCACATTAAATATTCTATGAAAGCATTATGATTTTATTGAGTTTACTTTTAAAGCAAGCCTCTTATTCTTACATCTGTTGTTACTAAATAAGAAAATACGCCTTTCCCTCTAGATGCACGCTTTCTTTCATTGGTAAGTAATAAACAAAACACCCTTCTCTTCCCCCGCACATCTAGCATCCTTCTAGAAGCAAGTAAATAAATATTCTCACATTTAAGAGGGGAAATTAGGTATTGGCTATCACCTATTTTGAGGTGAAATGGAAAATATATTATTTACTCTGTCTTCTTGCTACACCTAATAATTTTAACAAGATAGGCATAAAGAAAGCTTGAGGAATAAGAAGGCAAGCTTATACTGAAATGACTTAATAAACTTGTCTGGAAACTTGGCAAAAGAACAAAACAAAACCCAACCCAAGAACAGAAGCTTTCGTTTAAGGCTTCAAAGTGCCAAATGTCCCCACGCCTTCATCATGCATCTGAAGCTATCAACACTGTAGCTGAGAATGTCTTAAAATCTTCTAGAAAGTAAAAAATTGTAAACAGTTTTGAGTTTGAGAGAGCAGGCTCCCAGATTTCCTACTTTTTATCTGTCTCGCCATTTCCCTCACAAAGAAGTTTCAATATCAGACGTGAGAACAAGGTACATTCCACCAGAATATTGATACGTGGCAAGCCTTTATCTGATTAGGAAACTCACTTCTTCCGCCCAGTTAGTGATCTGGCCGCAGAGATCCTTGAATTCAAAAACGCCAAAACCAATAATGCTAATGTAGCATAATTGAAGGTGGCAGCTATGCAGAAAGGTTACCACAAACATCACCCTGGTTTTTCTATTGATTCTTAATATCACTTCCCCTGCAGTTCAAAGACATCAATGGGTCAGGGATCAGCTGCACCATCTACTACATCTTTTACCCACCTCCCCCTAAATTGAATATTCTCATTTGGACCATGCTGTTCTTAATTTGGCTTTGCTGAGGCAGAATGATATGATGAGCTTCAGAAGGAACGGAAGAAAGCACAGTAAAGAATAAAAACTAGAATCAGTAAGTGGGAGAAAATTATGACTACATGCTGCTGAAATTTTATTTCATTATTGTCAGGGGCAGTGAGTAAGGACAGAGACATGCTACCCCTTCTCCCATGAGAGAATGCCGATGTAATTTAGGGGATACAATATTGGACTTAGACCAGGGAGACCCAGGCTGAAATCCACACTCATTCATGAAAATTACTGGGTGACTTTGGCCCAGCTATCTCTCAGCCTAACCTGGACTGTTATGGTGATAAAATTGGGGGCAGCATGTATGCCTCCCTAAGCTCCTTGGGAAAAGGGTGAGATGATTATTATTAATAGGGCCCATTTCATGAGACAGGTTTGGCCCTCACCAAACAGTTGTCCTGAGAACAGCCTGTTACTTTCTCCTATTGACAAAATGGTTGCTTTCAGAGACATTGTCACCCCTCTTTTCATGATACTGGTAACCCCAGAACCAGATGGAAGGGGCATATTTTGCCACCATCAGTGCCAGAAAGCTGCACGTTGGGTTCAATAGCCTTTTCTCTCTCAGTGTCATCAACAGAATTCAGAGACAGCTGGCCCCTCTATTGAGAGGAAAAGGCAAGCAGTAGCTTTCCAGAATTACTAGAGGTTCCCCTGAAGCCTGAACAGCAGTAGCAATCCCTTGGTCATGCTAGAGTGTGACCAAGGCATAAGAGATTTTTATATAAATGGCAATCGCTTTCGGAGGTTTACTAAATTGTTACAAGATCTTTACCAAGACTACATTAGCACCTGTCCTGTGCTCTCTTAATTGTGTATTGTGCCATCTCATAACTGATGCTTAGATTAATTGTGTTACAGGAATGCTGGATTTAAAATGTACACGTTGGTACTCATGCCACAGGGAACCACATGAAATGGGCAAATTGTGCACAAGTCCTATACCAGTGTGACATTCCACCCCCACCCCTTCAATAGCATGGGGTGGGGGTTATAACAAAGTACCTGTTTGCTATTTTGAGCTTCAAAAATACCTGTTCGCTATTTTGAGCTCCTTGATATATTAAGGTCCCACAAGAATGTTCATTCCATTTTCACAGCTATTTTACCTCTTAAAGAGCTGCATTTCTGTTATAAAGTTTATAACAGAAGAACTTGCCATCACTTTGCAATCTTGTTATTATTAAACATGGGCATATATAAGATTAACTGGATCAGCAGGCAACGAGCTAGTCTCCAGAATGAGTCTACTTATTTTCTTTTGCTGCCCCTTATACCCAGAACTTTCACCCAGAACACTTAACATAATTCTACCACCTTCCCTCCCTCCCCACCCACTTCTCTCTCACACACACACACACACACCTTAAAGCTCCCTTGAAACGCCACTTTCTTTTGCTGCATTCCTAAAATCAGATTGAAGAAAAAGGAAGAGATTGTATCTCTTTGCCTCAACTCAGAAGACTATTAACCACATTTCCTCTAGCTGCTACAGTCCAGAGGAAACAACTGAGCAGAGTGGGACCGAGTGGCTGACAGAAAACATCTAGCCCTCTAACTGGCAGCAAGAGGGCCTCTCCTGAAAAAACCCTCCCTGGATCCAGAGATCTATGTTAATTATTGTTCAGTCAAAACACCCCCATTCCTGAGTAAGATGCTTGAGAGAATGGTGGCATTTTAGCTGCAGACACTCTTGACTGAAATTAATTATCTGAATCAATTCCAATCTGGATTTGGGCCCAGGGTTTGAGACAGAATAGGTCTCGGTTCACCCTTACGGATGACTTTTTTGGAGGAGAGGGAAAGGGGGACTGCGCCCTTGGTACTTCTTGATTTCTCAGCAACATTTGATACCAATGATCTTGGTATCCTCCTGGACAGTCTCCATGATTTGGAGGCAGCGTTCTACAGTGGTTCAACTCATACTTGCAGGGTCAGTTCCAGAGAACAGCACTGAGTTACTGTACCTCAACCCCATGGCAGTTGAACTATGGGGTGCCAATATTATTTAATATTTATATGACGCCACTGGAAGTGGTCATCAGGAGATTTGGAACAAGGCTTCACAAGTATACAGGCATCACCTGGCTCTATTTCTCTGTGACATCTGAATTGGGAGAGGCCATGAACATGCTGAACCAGAGCCTAGATGCAGTCATGGCTTTGATGAGGGTAATAAACTGAAGCTGAATCCCGGTAAGACAGAGTCCATATGGGTTGGCAGTTTCCAGGTCCTGGACTTGGGCTGTTTGCCTCTCCTAGATGGAGTTCCACTCCCTCTGAAGGAGCAGGTACATAGTTTGGTGGTGCTCCTAGATCCATCTCTGTCACTGGAAGCCCAACTATGCCCATTCCTGGATACAGACAACCTAGCAATAATGATCCGTAATGCACTCTATGTGCCTGGTTCAAAAGCTGCAACTAGTTAAGAATGCAACAGCTAGAGTGCTCACTGGGACACCAACTATGCTCACATACGACCTGTGTTAAAAGAGATGCATTGGGTGCCTATTGGCTACTGAGCCATGTACAGAGTTATGTTGGCATACAAAACCCTAAACAACTTGGGACCAGGATACTTAACAGACAGCTTCCCTCTATATATACCTAGCCATCTGTTAAGCTCTTCAGATGAGGTCATTCTGTGACCAACAGAATGTTGCCATGTAATATTTCAAAGGTGCCCAACCTTTGGAAAACCCTCTTTTGTGTAGTTTGAGAGGCAAAAAATGTGGTAGGTTTCAAATGCCTCTTGAAAATGCACTTGTTCACCCAGGCTTCTACTGGCTTGTAACTAATTGAAATTAATCAGGCTGCTTCATTTCACAGCTCCCTGTATTGTTCTGTACTATTATTATAATTTTATAAAGTATTTTAGATGTCATTTTCATATCTATATGTGAACTGGTCAAGGATGTTATAACATTAAGTGATTTATTTATTTATTTATTTATTTATTTATTTATTTATTACATTTCTATACTGCCCAATAGCCGGAGCTCTCTGGGGGGTTCACAAAAAATAACACAAATTTAACACAAAAAATAGAAATAACACAAAAAATAGAAATAACACAAATAAATAAACACATATTCGGATTTTGGCTATTTGAGCTCATGTCACTTTTTCAATTCTGAATGTCTAACATGCATGACAGTAAAGCCCAAACTAAATATGGTGTAGAAGATCCATGATCAGATCTCATAATGTCCTTTTAGGAAAAAGTAGCCACACACACACACATACTGTATGAACATGAATTGCACTGGGATCACACCAATGAGGGGGTTAACTCTTTCCCCACCCACCATGTTGTTACCTCTGAGAAAAAAATCCTCCATGGCTGCTATTAGCTACAGAGGGAAGTGGGAGAAGATAGTATTATCTTTTCCTGCCCCCCTGGCTGACCGTCCTCCATGGCTAATATCGACTTGGAGAAGAAGAGTGAGGAAATGGCAAGGGGAAAGGTTGAACTGCTCCCCCAATCCATTCCCTCCCCTCCTCCACAGCTGCTTTTAACCAAAGAACAGATGTTCGAAGTTCTGATTATGGTAAGATGGCAATGAAGAGGCTTTCAAACCACCATGGAATCCACCTAGTGCTAGTATTTTCCACTGTGTTATCATTTCTCTTCAATAAATTGTTTGAAGGCAAAACATCTAATCTATAATAGGTATACTGCGACACATGCATATACACACGCATATATAATATCTGCACAGATGTATGGTTTATTTGAAGTCTAGGAGAGATAAGGAACAATACATCTGGAAAGGAAATATAAATGTCTTCATACCTGAAAATGAACTTAGTTTTCTGAGATGTTGGCACTTCATTGTGGGTAGGGAGATCCCAGTCTTCTGAAGGTGAGTGTGCTGAACACTACAGAGATTCAAAGAGAGGCGTTTTAAAGTTCAGTATTATAATGTGGATTTAGAACAGTTGCTATTACCTAGAAGAATCTGCATTGCAAACTAAAAGCAAATGTCCATGAACTCCAGCCACATTGTGGTTGACTGAGTCCTCTACATCTCTGCTACGAGGCGACCATACTTAAAACTGGTGTCCGAGTGCATAACCTGAGGTTATAACATATAACTTAACCTTATAGAATCATAGAATAGCAGAGTTGGAAGGGGCCTATAAGGCCATCGAGTCCAACCCCTGCTCAATGCAGGAATCCACCCTAAAGCATACTTGACAGATAGTTGTCCAGCTGCCTCTTGAATGCCTCTAGTGTGGGAGAGCCCACAACCTCCCTAAGTAACTGATTCCATTGTCGTACTGCTCCAACAGTCAGGACGTTTTTCCTGATGTCTAGCCAGAATCTGGCTTCCTGTAACTTCAGCCTGTTATTCTGTGTCCTGCACTCTGGGAGGATCGAGAAGAGATCCTGGCATTCCTCTGTGTGATAACCTTTTAAGTATTTGAAATACTTTCATCTCTCCCCTCAATCTTCTCTTCTCCAAGCAAAACATGCCCAGTTGTTTCAGTCTCTCTTCACAGGGCTTTGTTTCCAGACCCCTGATCATCGTGGTTGCCCTCCAGTATTGTACAATTTATTGCAAATAGGAACATCAAATAAACAGAAACTGCTTTTACTTGAGCATGGGAGAGGAAAAACATGGTTTTGAAGGGCAGCAAGAGCATGAGGGAGCTTGAAAGCCCCTGTATACAACCAAAGAACAGATGTTCGAAGTTCTGATTATGGTAAGATGGTAAGACTGCTCTAACAGTCAGGAAGTTTTTCCTGAAGCATCCAAACCTTCTCTCACACAGCCCCTCACTTGGTATTTTGATAACTTTATATATTGAACAGCAGCTCCTTCCATTTCTCCCCTCTCCCTCTTGGTCAGCCTTGCTCCTCCCTTACATCCTTCCCATCTGTTGCCTTCTCCACTGTCAAAATTTAAATGGTAAGCTCCTTGGGGCAGGGCCCTGTGTTTATTTTCTAAAGCTTATTGCTGAATATTCTTTGAGTGTTAAAATGGAACACTTATGGATTCCACCTTGTACATTTGCACTTTCCAGCCAGAAAAAACAGTCCCTTTAGTGAAAATCTTTATTATGAATTTTGCTCTGTTTGGGATTTGCATTATTGCTGTGAGGGTCACAGAGGTGTACAGAAAATAGAATCACTGATACTTCATCTGCTGCATAATGAAAGAGAGCTAAATTATTAGTTCTGGAGTGTCTTTAAAATAGTGTAATGTGTCCCTCTGTCTTGGTAATATTACTTGAATAATTGAATAATTTCCTATAATTTTTTTTTGGTGACATATAGCATTCTCCTTAAAATCTTGCCAATGCTTAGATGCATAATGAAAAAAAGAAATGGCAATACAACCTTTATACCATAGACACTGCCTCTTCCCACACAACACAATTGGCTAAAATTGTGATATAAAATAGGTATTTATGGAAGTTATTTGCACCTCACTGGAATGCTTAATCCAGCCATCCCCAACCTGGTGCCTTCTATCAGCGCCAGCCAGCATGACCACTGATCAGGGAATTCTGGGAGTTGTAGTCCAAAACATCTGGAGGGCACCAGGTTGGAGAAGGCTGGCTAAATCAGTCTTCATTAGTACACCTCCAGGTTTATTGGGAAACTGTTTTGCTTTGCAGTAGTAATGATTTATTTATTTAAAGAAGTATGATGATTTGAGAATATCTGGCAGGTCATAAATACAGTTTAACAAAATTTCAGGATTGTTATTTACACAGCACTATCAATGTACAGCTCTTTTCAACTACTCCACCTGGTTACAACAGTACCTCCACATTTGCACTAGCTTCCTATTATCTTCCTGGCAGAATTCAATATGCTGATTTTTTAAAAAAAAAAAACACCCAACAACTAACCTATTAAGCATTAAAAGAATGCACCCTTCACCCCAGAGACCACTTTCTCTCTTACATTTTGTCACAATCTTTAAATTGAATAAAAATGAGCCCTGTTTAAACCTACCTACTAAAAGCCAGGACAAACAAGAGAGTCTTACAACATCTGTTGGATTTTTCAAATTATTTTTTTTTAGGACTTTAACAGGTATCTAAGGGAGGTGTAGGAAATCCCCCCCAAAACACTTCTCAGTGGGCTGTACCATACAAATATCAAGGACTTATATTTTTTAACTTGCATGGCTTATGGCATGTTGGACGAATACTGAGGGTGTTAGTTGGGGAAAAGAAAAAAAAAGAAAATGGGGGGGGGAATTAGCCTACTTGAGCACCTAAAATTTTCTTCCCCCCCATTATATAACTTTTAAATGTTGTTTCCCAATAATACAATTAAAGGCAGTTATACTGCTTCAATTTTAGAGCCTGTAAGAATGCCTTGCATTCTGGAAATTATTATTATTATTATTATTATTATTATTATTATTATTATTATTTATTTATTTATATAGCACCATCAATGTACATGGTGCTGTACAGAGTAAAACAATAAAATAGCAAGACCCTGCCGCATAGGCTTATATTCTAATAAAATCATAATAAAACAATAAGGAGGGGAAGAGAATGCACCAAACTGGCACAGGGTAGAGTAAAACTAACAGTATAAAAGTCAGAACAAAATCAAGTTTTAAAAGCTTTAGGAAAAATTAAAGTTTTTAGTTGAGCTTTAAAAGCTGCGATTGAACTTGTAGTTCTCAAATGTTCTGGAAGAGCGTTCCAGGCGTAAGGGGCAGCGGAAGAAAATGGACGAAGCCGAGCAAGGGAAGTAGAGACCCTTGGACAAGTGAAAAACATGGCATCAGAGGAGCGAAGAGCACGAGCGGGGCAATAGTGTGAGATGAGAGAGGAAAGATAGGAAAGAGCTAGACAGTGAAAAGCTTTGTAGGTCAACAGGAGAAGTTTATATTGGATTCTGAAGTGAATTGGAAGCCAATGAAGAGATTTCAGAAGTGGAGTAACATGGTCAGAGCGGCGAGCCAAGAAGATGATCTTAGCAGCAGAGTGGTGAACAGAAACCAACGAACTGATGTGAGAAGAAGGAAGGCCAGTGAGAAGAAGGTTGCAGTAGTCCAACCGAGAAATAACCAATGCATGAACAAGAGTCTTGGCAGAAGAGGCAGACAAAAAAATTGAAGGGGAAAGAAAAATCAGGGTTTCAGGAAATATGCCGTGATGACACTCTCCTTTGTAAACTATACAAGGAGTCTTCAGGAAGAAAAGGGACATCTTTCCCCCTCTCCAGATTGTCCCCAGCTGAACGCGATGAATCAATAAAGTACCCAGGTTTACAACTGGCATTCAGACCCAAACATGTGCCTTTTAACTATGTACAGGAAAGCAGAAGATTTCAAAGGTGTGGGAAAGAACAGCAGACCTTCTTCCTTCCTTTCCTCTTCCCCCAAAAAACCTTCATTCTCCCCTTGCAAGCCCTGAACCATACTACAAAGCTCCCTATCCCTGGCTGGCAAGAACCTTGCCCAGGAGCACCTCCAGTCCATAGGCCAAATTTGGGGAACCTCCAGTCCATAGGCCAAATTTGGCCTAGCAGGCCAGCCCATCTGGACCACGGGGCTTTGGGTGAAGCCCCTCCTGCTCAGAAGGGAGATGGGAGAGTGACTGTTTCACTCTTCCCTGGTCTTCCCTGGAATGCGACAGAAGAGTGAAGCCAGCACCTTGGAAGACTTTGCTTTGCCCAGGCTTTTCCTAGCTGGAGAAAGCCCAGGCAGAGCAAAGGCAGCACATAGAGGAATCAACTGAAAAAGCACTTCTTTGGGTGGCACCTTGGTCTGGGAACTGTCTGGAAAAAGCCAGGGCAGAGCAAAGCAGTCTTAAGATGGTTCTTTACCTGAGGACCCAAAAATGTACTTGGTCACAGCGCATGGGTCCTCCGGAAGGGGTACATTAAACCCACCTCTTCCATAGTCCGCCAGTAAGGGCAGGCAGCTTTTATTTGTAAGTCTTTGCGTCTGAGGATATAGCATATAAACTTACAAGAAAGCATATAGGCTTACAACTCAGGGTGAGGAATCATGCTTCCCTCCGCCCCTTTCCTGGCTTTAAATTCCAAAGATGTTCAACTCTTTCACAATCTTCTTTCACTGGTGGTTGTCCATTCCTAGGGAAGTAGCTCTTCAGACCTATTCTTCAGGTGCCTCCGAGAAAAACGCTAAGCCTAGGCTTTGACATACGTGAGGTCTTCCTGTAGCTGCCAACTGGAAATTTCCAGGTCTCCTAGCCAAGGAAGCCCTGGGAAAGGGGGGTTGCAGTTGAGGCACTACTCCAGTATCTGCCTGGGCTTAAGGTGTCTGTCTGTCTGCCCTCCTGCGAGCCCCACTGGCCAGCCTGTCTTCCCTTATTCTGCTCTTTCCACCAATCTCCTTTCCCAGCTCCTTCCCAGAGCTTTATAGCATCATCTTGATGAGGTCCAGCTCTTGTGGCTGAGGCTTCACTCCCAAAGTTGTGCTAGGCTTATTAGCCCGAGCCATCCTTAGGCACGGCTCCCTTTCAACTGTATACTCAGTCCCAGCTACCTGTGGCCTTTCTGTCTGGGTGTTTTTAGCTAGAGGAGGATGACTTGGTCTAGTGGTCTGTTACACTCACACCTTCACCTGAATTAGACAGTTAAGGAATAAACTGAGATTACACACTTGAACCCTTCTCCCAAACACACCCATGCCCACATAGCACATTTCCAATTACAGAGAAACTGCTTAAACTAGGATTAAATTGCAGGATGTGCCAAGGGACATTCAATATCAGGACTGGAAAACTCAGGCCATAGCTAGATGGGGCAAAATCCCGGGATGATCACTGGGATCGTCCCTGTGAGTCCACATGACGCACAGGGGATCCCAGGATCAGGGAGGGATGATCGCTCCCTTGCCCTGGGATCTCACCCTACCCTTTAGGCCCAGTATTTCCCGTGGAATGTGTGGCTGGGCGCCACAGTTTGTCCCGGCTCCTCGCAATTCCTCACGAGGAGCCGGGACCCAAGCACGGGGTGCAGCACTCCTCAGGAGCTCTGCACCCATCAGGGGTGAGGGGGAGTGGGGAAAGTAATTTAAAACAAAAACAAAAACCACTCACCTTTTGCGCACAAGCGTTCGTGCGCTGCTGGCCCTTTAATAAAAAAAATGGTGGGGCGATACCTCTCCACCTGAGGTCATTGGACGCCACGTGTGAACTGAGGGGGAGATCTCGCGATGAAAAAATAGCAAGATCTTCACCCCTTCTCCCACTAGACCTCTAGGTCTAGCTAAGGCCTCAGTTGCTTCACACACAAAGAGTACTGGCATAGGACTTCTAAATCTTCCACCACAGCATTGGGCCCAAGACTTTTCCATCCAAATATAAGATTTCTAGACAGTAATCTACTGCAGCACAAAGGCATGATAAAACTATTTTTCACAGCAATGTCAAAAGTACAGATTTTTGACGCTTCAACGGTGTCAAAAGAAACAAACTTGCCACATACAATTTTCTCATCTGTGATCAAGAGACAAAATAATAATAAAAAAGCACTCAAGCTTTGGCTTTGCAAATAATGAGTGTAACATGCTAAATTATCTGAGAAAAGGGAAAGCCATGAAGTCACATATATCTCAGAACAGCAATAATATTTTTACTTTAAGCCTATTTCAGTAATTGAAAGAAAGTGCTGTGAAAAACAGGTCTTTCAATTTAGGGCAAGAGAGGAAAGCAAGAAAGTGTATTTTACAGTAATAAGATGATACTTGAAACACATATATCCGGACAGTCCTCAGCCCCCCCCCCCCCAAGATAAACCAAAGTCTCTGGGAAATTTTATCTCCCACAATGCCTGAAAACCCTCAAAACTGGGCCATTTCAAAGAAAGGAGCTCTATGAAAATTTCGCATAAGAGCGCACAGAACATGTGCAAAAAAAAGGTGGCATACTTAGAGCACAATGCAGGGAACTGAAAATAAATGGGGTTGAAAAAAGAAATTCGGAGTGCAGATTGTAGGTAAGACTGAGGATGAAAGTGCTGTTTTGTACTTTCCTTCCCCAGCGTCATCCATAAGCCCTACGAAAAACTTCTTCCTTCACCTCCACTAAAGCCAAGTAGGAACAGACACGCCTGGGCATATGAATGTAAGTTATGTTTAACAGTCCTCTCGTGTCAAGATCAAGCACCTTTTGACATTGAATATTACAAGTTATGGAAAAATGATGACACTAGCCACGTCAGGAGTTGTTTTATTAACTATATATAGATTTAGAATATTTATCTACCACAAAAGTGGTCTACATAATAAAAGAGGGCAAGTATTTAAACAATTATGAAACATCCTAACTTTAAAGTTTCCACAACAGTTTCAGATGCACCCTTCCTTGAGTCCTGCAGGCCTCAGCCGGTCAAATGCTCACAATGGCTTCTGGCTCTCAAAAGTTCTCAGTGGAGGTGTCTGCTGGAGGTGTTGGGGTAACAGTAAGGTCATCTTCCCAGCCATCATGGTGCTGTTACTGCCTCACCAGGCCCACCGGGGGAATATCCCACTATTACCTTCACCACCAATTTTGGAAGTGTGTTACTGAGCACCAGGGTCAGGTAATACAAGAGACTAGCAACCAAAGAGGGGTCAGGCTTCTCAGCTTAATAGACGTATTATGATGTATATTCCTGTATCAATAATTCATATTAATAAGGTGTTCCTATTTTTTTATTATTTAAAAAGAACACAAGAAACATCACCAGCTGAATGTGTAAGTGACAGAACATCTGGAAGGTAGTTATTTGCTAATAACAAAATTTGATTATTATTTTATGAAGCTCTTGAGCTTCTTATTATTATTACATTTATACCACCCATGTTTTCCTCTTGCAAGGTACCCAAGGTGACTTACATGGTCCTCCTCTTCTCCATTAATGGTTAGGAGACATGCATTTACCTATACAGTTAATTAATCACTCCGCTCTGCTGGCCTCTACCTACCACCATCACAAAGCTGACTTCCAGTACCTCTCCTTTACTTAAACTGTGTTTCCCTATGCCAAGGCAAGGTTTTACATGAAGGTAACGAAGAATGCCTTCAGTGAAGGCTCGCTCTCTTTCTGCCCTTTACATTTCTCTCGATCCCGAAACACAAATGTGTAATCCACAATCACACACACACACACACACACACACACACGATCTGAGTACACACTGGAATTTTTCAGATCAGTTTTGGCATTTAATAACATTTCCTCTCACCCAAATCTCAAACTGCTTTATAAACGCACTCAGCATAAAAAGCAATAAAGAAGCTTGGCGCAAAAGCGAATAAAAATGAAATAGATAGGAAACAGTGACGAGCATATGTTAGCGTATCTTATTATGCATGTGCTGGCATAGAAAGGATTTACATGTTTGCGGTTTTCTATGGGTTATTTTTTTTAAGAGCTTGTATTACAAGTTTCTTCTGAAACTTCCAAAAAGAAGAATGTAAGAATGTTATTAGAATGTAAGCCTATGCGGCAGGGTTTTGCTATTTTATTGTTTTACTCTGTACAGCACCACGTACACTGATGGTGCTATATAAATAAATAAATAAATAATGAAGAAAAAGAGTGAAAAGCAGCCAAGAATGAAGTCACATCTCTTGTACCAAGTAACTATTATTTCTAAAGGATGCATTAGCACATGGAATTGGGGACATCTTATATTCCACCTCAGGTACCAAAATGTCTTAGGTCAGGACAGCTCCAGATCTTCTCCTACTGATGGAGTGCAGAAATGATATTTACAGATTTGAGCAGAAGATGTCTATTGCAGCCCATCAATAGATTTCAACCTCTATAATAAAAATCTCATAATTTCAAATTAAAATTGATTATTCATTTGCTTTACTCAGATTTAATCACCGGGCAAGAGTTCAGAATTATTTGAACTTAAAGTTTACAAGTGGGTCGTAAAACAAAACATTGCAGGATAAACTCCTCCTGGTCAGTGGTCCAGTCAGCCAAGCCACCTTCCCCTTTTGTTTGAAAGTGACTGATACAGTGACTACTTTTTGCCACATTTCTAATTCCCTTTCACCTATTATCTCTAGCACATCAAAAGCCAGCTATGCCTTCTTTGAGGATATTTCATTTATTTATTTATTTAGCATTTTTATTCTACCCTTTAGCCAAAAAGGCTCTCAAGGCGGCTTACAACAATATTCCTTAAGACAGTTCCATTTGCCCTCCTCTCTCCCACTCTGTGTTACCAAGGACCTTCAGCCTCGCTGTCTTTTCAAGTATCGTCCAAGCAGCCTGCCTCTAAATCGCCATTCTTCTTGGGAAGCTGACTAAGGAAGGGCCTAGTTAATAGGAGGGACTCTCATCAGGTATGCCATGCAGCGTGAGACCTCCAGAACATACAGATATCTCTCTGATCACTTAGGCCATAGCTAGACCTAAGATTTATCCCTGTATCGTCCAGGGGTCAAACCTGTTCATCTAGGTGACACACAGGGGATCCAGTGCTCAGGCAGGGGCGAACCCTGGATGATCCCAGGATAAACCTTAGGTCTAGCTGTAGCCTTAGTCAGAGTAGTTAGTGAACTTAATCAAGCTGGACAAGGTACCTCCTGAACTGGCCAATCCAGAGCCCTGGCATGGGGAAACCTGAAGATTGCCACTAAGGTAAACACATTAGCAGTCTTTAACAACCATTGTTAAGATTCTCCATCCAGGGTTTGCACAAAGAACTCCTGTTATGCCCGAGGTAGAGATTTAGCTCAGACTAGATTCAATTTTGCATAAGCCATCTATGGCAAGAAACTATAGAACAGTCCTAGCCTAGAACCCTATCTGCATTAGTCTTGATAAAAATAAAACCTCCCTCAGCTAAACAAATCTATAGAACATATCCCCTTCTGAACTTCAGTATTCAGCCTTCGTTTGTTTTACCTCTGTGTTCCATCCAGATTGTCATAGTGAAGCTGAATCCACTCCCAACTTGGGCCTCATCTACACCAAGCAGAATATTGCGCTATGAAAGCGGTATATAAAAGGCAGGAGCCACACCAAGGAGGATATAGTGGTATGAAAGTGGTATATGGCATGTATCAATGGGCTCCAACAGTTGTCAGTGCACCTCAATACCACTATAAAGCAGTAGTGGGGCTCCTGACTTTTATATACCGCTTTCATAGTGCTATATCCTGCTTGGTGTAGATGAGGCCTTAGCTTCACTTACCCTCCTACCCTCTTCCTTAGTTCTTCTCGCCATCCACATTATTTTGCCCTTGGTGTAGTTAGGACTCTAAGCAAATGCACAGCTGGGCAGAGCTTGCGTTCCCCTTCTACAGTCTTACAATGGCCCTAAAAGGCTTTAGGAATTTGCTGGTCTACAGGTGCCCCATCTCCCCACCACAGATCACCTGAACAACCCCTGATATCCTGATGATTAGGACAACTCTATGAACCCCAGAAAAAATCCAGCATACCCCCCCCCAAAAAAGAAAGCTTTTCTTCCTTTGAACTAGGAGAGGTAACACGTATGATTTCTCTCTCATTCAACTTGCAACTTCATCTATTTGTGTCACTGAAAGCTCCACATAATCTTTATCCCAAGTTTTCCCCATTGCAAGTAGGCCTTCTACATGTCCCTTAGTTTCCCTAATGCTCCTCATCATCCTTATCTGGTGCATACATATGCTTCTTTGCTTCACTTGGCTTTTCTCCTGTACTTTCCACCACTTTTTATAGTGTTCCCTAAATAAGCTGCTGGTCCAAACTGAGAACTGCCTATCAAACTCTTTAATTCTACACCACAGTTGCATCTCAAACCAATCTTTCTAAATTTAGTAATGAAGCCTTGGTTTGCATCTACTGCTCACTCTCCCCTTGGAATAAGTATAGAGTATAACCTCCCCATGGCTCACAGTCATTTGAGACTCAAGATCCGAATACACATGAAAACATCTGTGTATGTGTCCTACTATGATTGAGAACATGTGGTAATACACTGCCATCATAACTCACCACCTGGTAATGCTCTTAGCATATATAGTCCAGCATTTGTTTCATAAAAGACATTTGCTGTCATTTTTTTAAAAAAATGTAAATCTGTTCATCACTGTGAAATCCCAATCTCTAGGACAGGGGAATCGAACCTCTTTCAGTCCAAGGACAGAATTCAATTTTGGAGAAGTTTTTAGGGGCTGCATTGCAGTGATGAGTGCCAGCAAAACTGGCAGGGACAAAATAACCACCACCACCACCTCAAAGCAAATTTTAGCTTAGAGCTCTTTTTGCCATTAACTAAGTTTTAGGGGAGGCATTTCAACCTTTTTAGAAAAAAAAATACAAAAGCCAGGAAATCACCCAACTCTCAGGTTGTTTGGAAAGAGTGGGGCCAAGGGAGTATGCATAGTTATCTGCAAAACCATATCTGGCAGGCAGGATTGGGACCCCAGGTAGGTCAGATTTGGCTCATGAACCTGAAGTTTAACACTCCTGCTCTAGGGGTAGCTAGTTACAAAAAAGCAAGCAGTCGGAAGTTAAGAGTTCTTTATTTGCCTACTTGGCAAACAAACCTTTGACCAAGGGCATTCAGCAGCAGTTCAGACCTTACATCCTACCAAGCAAAAAATAAATTAATGTTGGCATTAGAAGATGCTTTAGTTTACAAAAATGAAAATGCTAATATCGACTACTTATAAAGTCTTAAATAATATGGACACTTTAGGAGACCTACCCCACAATCTAGTTTTTGGGGGCAGGGGTGGAATCTGTTTTTAAAAAATGTTCACAGTTCCTGTTCTTTTTTCCAACAAAATCTGCAAATCATCACTCAACATTGTGCCTTTGTTGTGGAGATATCACATTTTCATTATACTTAGACAAGCTGTTCGAGTTCCAAAATTTATCTTAGTGCAATACCTTTATTGGGTCAACCAAAAGGTCACAAAAATGTGCAAGCTTCTCTAGATCTCTTAATCAGGCAAGAAGTTAGAAAAAAGTAGGGTGTGCGGAGGAGGCTGACTTAATACATGATAACAGTCCTGAGATGGAATGGGGGAGGGATGAAAGAGCTGCAGAGATTCACAGTTCTAGCATGTGATGGTTTCACTTGGAGTAACCCTAGGACTGCTGGGACCAAGAAAGACAAAAAGGTTTGATCATCCATTTTTGAAAATATAAAACCAAGCTGCTACTTAAAATTGTCTTCATCCTGATGGAGATGTTAAAGATCAGACTTTAGCGTACCAATTACTCCGTTACTTCTCACCATAAAATAACACTCCAAAATAAGTGCACATGTCACAAATATTAACTATTCCTACTTTGCTTTCAATATTTTTTACTGAAAATTACTACAGCTTGATTTATTTTCTCTGGTATATTTTACAACACTTAAACATAGTCCTGGAAAACAAATATAGACAACCTATATTGATCCTAACTACTACACTGCAAGTGTACATAGATTATTCTTAGGTGGGTCTTGGATAAAAATACGCAATTGGATAGCCAGTTTACCTAAACCAGGTGATCATGAGACACATTAAACTTTATGGTTGCACTTTAACATCATTGCACCATGAAGGACTAGACGTGAATGTTTTAATTACCTCTCGTTACTGATACTAAAAAACAAACTACCATTTAGAGCAGAGCTTTCCAAACTTTTCATGTTGGTGAAACACTTTTTAGACATGCATCATTTCGCGACACAGTAATTCAGTATTACTAGGAAACCGGAGGTTAAACTAACCCCTTATAGATATGGACACATACATAAATTGTAATAACGAAATATATGGGGACACAACATATCTCATGAAAACCTTTCATTTATATTTTTTAAAATATATGATTTGCAAGATAATAACATACATTTCCAAGACTTTTCACATTGAACCAATTTTGTCGAGCTGCGTTTGAGCAGTGGTTGAGACGGTGTTCTATCAAAAAACTGGACCCATGGAATTTCTCGAATGCGTCACTTCAGGTGCAGCCGCGTCACCAGAAGTGATGTGGAATCAGCTGTTTCAACCCGATTATGCATACTGCGCATGCGCAGTACCTGTATGATCCCTCGACCGTGGCGTGCATACACGGATACGACGAAAGGGGAATATACTAGTGCACCATACTAATCGGCACCTTTGCTGCGTAAAAATGCATGCAAGTTGGGATTGCTTATTTCACATAGACTCAGAGGTTTCTCGTAACGTTCGCGTGACACACCTACACACTGCAGCTGACACACTAACTTGTCACAATACACAGTTTGGAAAGCTCTGATTTAGAGGTTCTGCTTGTACACAAGACATTAGATCTAAACCACAAAAATAAATTCAGGAACACTTGAGGTTTTTGCTGCATTGGACCTTGGGCTGCAATATGTTTTGTAATAGAGTTTCAGAATTAGCAGCATTATGAGGTTGGCCATAATGTCATCAGTAATTCATGATAAATATGACATACTTATTGTATTAAACTCATTCTCATTCATTCCATCCAATATCCAAAATACGACTGCGTGCATGCTTGCTTGTACTTTTTCAAATCTCCTGACTGAAACCGCTGAATGTATTATTAAATATCTTTCTTTAAAAACAACAACATTCAGACTATTTGTAAATAGGGAAGGGGTCCATAAGTGGACTTTTCTTGTGCCAAAACAGTTTAGGGAGGTCAGGAACGGGTCCTTGCTGGTAAGGGAGACCCAGGAATTTTGCAAGAAAATCTTGGTAAAAACTGAATCTCAATGTCACTATCTTGCTAAAACCACTTTAACTAAGGAAATAATTGTGGCTGAAAATGTCAAGATTAATTAGTGAAGTTCTATTTCATCTAGGCTATCAATACTGATACCAAGTGATCTAACTTTCAACTATGAATGATCTAATGGGAACTAATAACACAACAGAATATAACGGTAGTTGAATAGTTGACTTTTGCCCACGAGCGCTTTCAGAATAGCAGGATGCTATTAGATGAGCCAAACACAACTTATTTTAACCTTTAAAAAAACCAAACAAATAAATAACTCAGTTGAAGAAGTAAATAACCAAACAAATCAGATTATCTAAAAGTATCCATGGTGCACCACAGCCATTTGCTTTCAGTGTGAAAAGTTAGAGCGACTTGTCTCAGAATGCTTTTAACCAATAATATATTTTCATATCTAAAGAAAAGCATGTTTCAAGATTGTTTAATATGAAATGAACAAAAAAGAACACATGGAACTGCCTCATACAGAGTCAGGACATTGGTCCCACTAACCTATTACTGTCTACTTGGATTTATTGACCTGGTTCACACATCAAAGACAGCAGCAATTCCTGGTTTGTTTAACTTAAGAATTGTGGGGCTGTATGGAGTGTGCAAGCTGCACGTGAGCTATTTCTGCTTTCAATTAACAACAATTGCCCTGTTCTTGGGTTGTTTTGTGGTATGCGAACCCAGAAATTCTGGGTTTTTTTATGGATTAAACAATCCAGAAATAACCCAACAACAAAACATGGGCAAATGTTGGATTACTCTGGTTTTCTCAAGCTACAAAGAATGCAGAGTTTCAGGTTTGAACATCACAACACAACCCAGGGGAGCATTCCTGGGTTTTTGATTAAAAGCAAAAACAAGTGCCTAGATGATGCGCTTCATTCATTCCCACAATTCCTAGATTGCAAAAGCCATAAAATGTCAACCAGGTCATTGTGATTCTCCATAGACCTATTTTACCTGGAGATGTCAAGGAATGAATCTCGGGCCATAAGCTTGCAAAAGCATGTGTTCTTCCATTGAGTTCTGGATCCTTCATGCTCTTTAATTGTATGAGAAATAATGAATTAGATACCATCCCACTACTTGTCGATTGCAGTCTTTTCAAATACTGAGTTTCCCATTTTTATATATATATTGGTATAACAGGTACAATGTGCAAGAAAAGCATTTATTAAAATCTGTTGATTTGTGCATGTCAAACACAATAGAAAATGAGACTGGAAGGAACTAAACCTGAAAAACAATTTGATGGTGAAACTAGAAGCTTCCGGATAGGAGGTTTAAAAGAAACAAGAGCCATCATACAATACAGTGATTGCAAAAGCAGAATCAGTGGGATTGAGCCCAGTTTCTATATATTTTTATTTGACAGAAGAGCTCACCAATAATTACAAGTGAAATGCTGTATTTGATCGATCAACATTGGACACAATCCATCTAAAGTTAAGCATTTACTTTGCTAAGCGGTGCTAAATATACCATACTGTGACTTGTTAACTAAATATTTAAAAGATTAAAAAAATGATTTAATTGCTATGAACTGCCCAGAGTTTTGGCTATTGGGCAGTATAGAAATATAAGAAATAAATAAATAAAATCCCTTGCATCTTCCTCAGCTTGGATATTACTATACCTGTAGGACACTAGAAACTTTGGGTTCTGTTTTATTGGGCAATTTTTATTTCACTGTGGCCTGAGGATTGTAAACTATTATTCGTGTGATCAACATTTGCCGTTTGTGACAAACATCATATAATAGAAAGTTGTTGACCATCTGGTTCCAGGAAGTGTTGGTGAATGCCTCTTAACAAGAGGGGGATGTCAGAGCCCCCTTAAAAGGGGCAGTTGTGAAATAACTACTGAAAAAATCCTCCTTGGATCCCCAGAGTTGTAACAACTATAAGCCAGTCTCAAACATCTCTTTCTCAGCCAAGGTGCTCGAACGGGTAGTAGCCACTTAATTTCAAGAACTCTTGGATAAGAATGTTCATCTGAAACCCGGTCAATCTGGTTTCAGGACTGGTTTTGATATGGCAACTGCCTTGGTCTCCCTTGATAGACAGGAAAGACACACAAAGAAATCTTGCTGATTCTCCTGGACCATTCATCAAACTTTGATACCATTGTAGATGGTATCCTTCTGGGTAGGCTCTCTGGGCTAGAGACTGAAGGCACTCAGTTGAAGAAGTTCATTCCTTACTAGAGAGTTATTACCAGATGGTGGTTCTAAGAAACCTGCTCAGCCCTGAGGCTTTTATGCTACATGGTCCCACAAGGTTCCATCACGTAGCCACTTGGTGAGATCATCCAGGAATTTGTGATAAGGTGTGATAAGGTGTGAACAGCATGAAGTTGACACCTAATATTACTCCTTTTCATCTGATTCAGGTGAGGCAGTAGATGTGTTGAATCAGTATGCTGAAGCTTAATCCAGACAAAACGGAGGTACTTTGTCTAACCTGGGAGGTGGAGTTCAACCTGTTCTGGATGTGGCTGCCTTCCCCAACCTTAAAGCAGTCTTCCCCAGCCTGATTCCTCCAGATATGTGGCATGTAACCCCCATCATCCCTGATGGCTGGCCCTGCTGGGGCTGATGCCCAAAACATCTGAAAGTACCCAGGTTGAAGAAGCCTGTCCTAAATGATAACATCTGCAAATCTGAAGGTGTTTTAAGATCCAACCTTGTCCCTAGATACCCAGGTGACATAACTACCATGGAACTCCTTCCACTACCTGCATTGGATGAACCAGGTACTGATCCTCCTGACCGCAGTTATCTATGTTCTAGTAATTAAATTACTGCAATGTCATGTATGCAACATTACCTTTATTAACTGCAAGGCTTTTGACTGGAACTAGTCAGTGGAATCCTATCTTGCCAATTCTCAAGTATTTTCACTAGCTACCAAATTATTTCAAGCACAATTACCTTTGAAACCCTATAAATCTTGGGATCAGGATGCCTGAAGCAATGGCTAATTTATTTATTTAATTTATTTTTTTATTATTGCATTTATATCCCACCTTTTTTCCTGCAAGGAACCCAAGGCAGTGTACAATAATCCTCCTCCTCCTCCTCCTCCTCTCCACTTTATCCTCACAACAACCACCCTGTGAGGTGGGTTGGGCTGAGAGTCTGTGACTGGCCCGAAGTCACCCAGTGGGTTTCCATGGCCGAGTGGGGACTAGAACCTGGATCTCCTGACTCCCATCCAACACTGTAGCTGCTGAGATAGTCATCACAGGTTGTCCTCCAGGTGCCCCTGCCATCAGAAGTGGATGGCGATAGGGAAGACACTATTCTCAATCATTGCACCATGCTTATGGAATTATCTCCCCAGAGAGGCTCACTTAGCATCTTCATATTTTTGGCACTACCAGAACAGCTTTTTATTTTATTTATTATTACATTTATATACTGCCCCATAGCCGAAGATTTTTAATTTGATGAACTTTTGCTGCTAGTTCTATTGGCTGTTTTAATTTTATAATACTTATTGCATGTTTTGCTTGTTTTGGTTTAGCAATGTAAGCCACCCTGACATACAAATTTATTAAATAAATTTTAAAACTGCATTGCTTACAGTGGAAGAGTTAAGGATGTGCCTAAATCTCCCCACTGACATAAATGGGACTTCAAAGTGTTTAAATTTGGCTGGATTGTGTTCTATATTTAAATGTATTTCAAACATACACCAAATTGGACTCAGAGCCTAACTTGCTGTTAATAAATCTATTGCATTTTCCATCTTCAAACTTAAGAAAAATATTGGTAGTTTGTCTTTTAAACTCTAAGTTAATTTGGAACCAAAAAGTCTGATTACCAGAGAAAACAAATTGTTATTTCTAAGAATTCCACATGAATCTATAAAGGTATTTTAAATCCCTCTGTGTGTGTAAGAAGACAGCAAAAAATAACCTTTGGCAAAATATGATTTGTGCTAATAATTTAGTATGGAATTCAACGAAATTAGCACTGAAGTAGTGAGGTATACCATGAATACATAAGTGACTGAATGATTTGACAAAATGGTGGCATAACCTGTAATGAAACAAAGCAAAATAATTGTTAAAGATAAAAATTAATGAGAAAAGCAGGATGTATTAACATTCATAAGCAATGAGATCATGATGTAGAAATTCACTGGATGTAAAAACAGAACAGCTATGAGAACCCAATAAAGGTTAATTAAAGAATGTTATATAATACATCCTTTTCAAAATTGTAACATTATTAAGGCAACAAGAAACAGCTAATATGAAAGCTATTGCTAGTATTCCTAAATTGTAATTCATTCAAACAAAACTAATGTTATTTACCCCACAGCAGACTTCATTTCATATTAACAGATATGCTTATTGACAACAATAACTTCTTTGGAGTTATTGTCAATTTAATTGAAGTACAGCTATAAACTAATAGCTGCATCCTTAATTAGAAGAGTAAGGGTCAGCAAGCAAATTGCTGTTGCTTAGGTAAGCGTGGTACAGACATAATAAGATATAACAGGCAAAAGTTATTAGACCGCCTAGACTTATATTACTTTTTTTTAACTAATAACCTACAAATAGTTTAAAATTGGAGCTCCTAGTAGTTTCCTATGTCAGCAATGAAAACGCCCACGCTTCTCTAGCTTCACCATTACAAAGATCAAAGACCATAATGTGTTTCCCCTTCAAACCAGAAATTATGGAGTACAACAGCGTGATGGAGCTGAGTTCAATGTGACTGGTTGGTTGCTGTTTTGAAAAAATATTAAAACTTTATTCCGAGATGTTGCGAAGTCAGTCAAAAGGTAGCTAATAGCCTATGTTTCATTTCCTTTGGCTGGTTCAGCATTCCCACCAATACCATCCCCTCAACTTGTAGCCCGTCATATATTTTTGACCCCAAACCGGGATATCCCCTTTTGTGTGGAGTTGTTGAGTTCCAGCTTAGCCTATGAGATCTACACACGATTGACTTCTTTTTGGGGGGATGAGCAAAATAAGGGAAAGGAAATCCAAGAACACAGTTCCTAACATTTCCAATAAATATTGTCTATGTATTTTAATAGATTATAGGTGGGATCCTAAGAGATGCTTTAGGCACACTGAGGTCTTGGACATTCCTAGTGGTATATCTGACTCTGCTCACACACCCCATCTTTGATCATCAGGTTCATACCTCAACCCCACATACTCCATTAAAATCTGCTTGAAAACAACTCAATTTCAAAAGTGATTGTCACATGGCATATGGGGAGGAGGGGCTGCTGTTCAACAAACATTAGGGCTACTTAGGTGACCAGAACTAATTGACTTGATTATGGCAAGAAAGCACTGCATTTCTTTTACTGAAGGTAAATGCGGGGGGGGGGAGGGGGGGAGAGAAGAAGCTAGGGGATAGAGTTCTATTAGCCATGAAAATTAGCTGTTTTAAGTGCCTAAGGGTGCAATCCTATGCATGTTTAGATGGAAAAAGGTCTTACAACTCCCATCATGTGACAGCCAGCATACTGGGAGTTTTTACTGTCTACACATGCATA
Source organism: Elgaria multicarinata webbii (assembly GCF_023053635.1). NCBI lineage: Eukaryota > Metazoa > Chordata > Lepidosauria > Squamata > Anguidae > Elgaria > Elgaria multicarinata. Next base: position 23,750,390 of record NC_086172.1, read on the forward strand.
GGATTGCACCCTCGGGGGATTAAAAACAGCTAATATCCATGGCTTACTGAACAGCAGTTGATATTTTTAATGGGGCAAAAAGAGGTATTACCAAATTAAGAGTTCTGATCGTCTGTGTAAACTAGCCAGGGTAGAAAGATGCAACTGATTGACGGGTGAATTATGCACACAGGCAATGACGGATATATAATGAAGTCTTTAAACAAAACTAGAACTCAAATATCTCACCAACCATTCCATTCTTGAAAAATCCCACCAAGTAAGGCTTTTTCTTCCTTCAAAGTCTGTTATCTATTATAACCACCTTACAGGGCTGCGCAGCAGGAGTTAAGTTGCATGTGTGACTAATTTTGAGAAATTGGACACATGCGGAACTCGATGTGACAAGTAATTTGAGTGTTTTTGAGTATTTAAGAATATTTTTAAATAAGGCATCTCAACTGAATTTATTCAAATGTTAATATTGCTTTAACATGCAGTTCCTATAATTATTGTACCTGTAAGAAAATCAGATGAAAAGCTTTGTAACTAAAGTTGTAAGCGTGAATTAGTTTGTTCTTAAAATGTCTGATTTATACGACCAAGTATGGTAGATACAGCATTTTTATTTATCACTTAAATATTTCAAAACATTATCTACGCATAGGCCAAAATGTATTTCTCCCCCAAATCTGATTAAAATTAGATGCATTGTACTCTATAGTGAGAAGTTCAGTATAGATGCCAAATGTAAGATATAGGTGCTCAATAGGGGGAAAAAATCTTATTGAAATCTTTTACACAGTAAGGCAACAGTGTGAGATTTCCCCCACCTTGTTATAAACTTCAAATACTGTCTTCTTGTTCTACTTTTGAAAACCACGTATCAAGCTAGCACAAACTGAAATGATTGCAAGCTGCTAAGTGTCATTTGTGACAAATGATTTATCTTGGACCTGTTTTACTAAAAACTTTTTTCTGGCCAACAGTATTTCCTACAAAAATTACTGTGGTTGTGTGAAAATTTGTTGGACATGGAAACTCAAATCTCTGCTCAGCTATGAGTCTCTTAGGAATATGCACTGTTATATCAGGGCCATTTCACAAGTTACGTAGGTCAAACAGAGGTCAACCAAGCCTCCCTGTCAAGAATATATACATTTGCACACAATATTTAAGGGTATACATCTCAAAGTATAGTGAATGAAGCACTTAGTTTCAGTTTCCTATTTATAAAATTGAAATTAGTACCTATAGAGCAGTGGTTCCCAAAGTGGGTGGTACTGCCCCCTTGGGGGCGGTGGGATTGCATAGGGGGGCATTAAGGGGCAAGGGGGCATTAAGGGGCACTCGAGGTGGTCTTTTCCATACCAGGAGTTTTGGTTACAGAAGGAAATTTCTGGTCGCTCTCCTGCACAATGGAGAGCTGTTCAGAAGCTCCTGGTTGCATTTCCAACACCATATTTGGTGGAACGTGGTTTTAGTGTGGTCTGCCTACTTCTCTCCAAGCAAAGAAATCGACTCCAGATTACTAAACGTGGTGATTTAAGACTCATGTTAAGTGACTTTAAACTAGACATTGGGAAACTGGTATCACTTCATCAAGCCCATCCATCACATTAAGAATTTACAGAATAGTGAGGTAGTCTACCCTAGTTACAAAATGTGATATCTAATATTCTTGCTAAATGACTATCAGACTTTGAAAAGATGATACTACTGGATCAAGTTTAATTGAACAAACTAAAAAAATGTAATTGTTTTTGAATAAATATTCAATTAATTGTTACTGTTTTGAATTTTATTGTTATTATCTTCCTTAGTGGGTCGTTGAAAACTGCTACTCTGAATAATTATTTTTATAGGGTAGAGGGCACTGGGCATGAGTTTGTGGAACCAAGGGGGCGGTTACCTGAAAAAGTTTGGGAACCACTGCTCTAGAGCATATTTTTTGAAAGGAGAAACTAGGTTACAAATCTCTTTGCATATTAAAAGAATGACTCAGGGAAAAAGTCAGCTTCCAACATGGAAATCAAATATATAGTAATCAACGTGACAACACCCCAGAAGTACTATAGAAATTATTGTGCGGAGCAAGGGTGACGATGTTTATTTAAATTCAAAAATTAATCTAAACACTGCTTCTCAGATTAGATTTTAAAAGACATGGGTGAATGAAGTCATAATTACTGCCTTGGACCCTAAATGCCCCTTCTGTGTATGGAAGGGCCTTCAATCCAGTGAAGGCTCCCTCCGCAGATGAGGGGAGAAGAGATTGTTGTTGATCCTCCTTCCCTACTAAAGCCCACCTCTACATTGTTTAAGAGCACCTCCCCAACACTCTGGGGCAATTTTTTGTGGACCCATAAGGCTGCCTCATTTCCTCCACCATCAAGAGCATCCTGTGAGTGGAGTCGCACTCAAGGAAACGTAAGATCCATTGCCTGAAGATGTGAGAAAACTAGTGTAACTTGGGCTAGATCTACACCTTGTGTCAAATCATTTCAATCACATCATGGTAACACTATACCCCTCTTGTGCATTTATACCTCGTAGGGCGCACAACGATATTTGGATAATGTGGAATAAAAAGCAGGAAATAACACTATGAAAGCAGTATATGGAATTTGTCATGCGCTCCAATAGTTAGCAGTGCACTTCTATACCGCTAGTAGTGTAGATCTAGCATAAAACAGCAGTGAAGTGGAGTGGAAAATTTTCTGGTGCTTTATTTTTCCACAGAAAATGTTCCATTTGTTAGTAACAATGAATGAATGCCAATTGCAAATACAATATAGACAAATGTGACAGTTTCAAAGTTGTAATTAACATTTTTCAGGTGATTATCCCAAGCAAATATTTGAGAGAATACATAAATGTCTTGAAATATTATACGTGTGTGTGTGTGTGTGAAAAGAGAGAACTCTGATGAACTACGTAAATGGTTGTCAGCATATCATAAACAATTCTTTGCATTGCTAAAATTTAGTAGTGTGTCAACAATTTTCAATACCTTTATATGTACTATTATGTTTAAATTTTACAAGTATTCTAATAAAATGTCTACATAATATAACAGTTAAGGCTGCAATCTTATACAAATTTACCTGGGAGTAAATTCCATTCACTAAATGAGTCTTACTTCTGAATATATTGGGATAGGATTGCACTGTAAATCAACATTAAGCATACTTTAATTTTCCCCATCAAACATTTTGGGTCAAATACAAGGGATGTATTAAGACAAAAATAATAATAACATTGAGTACTTCATTGTTTACTAAATACAAGTAAAATGAACATGCTAAATTTGATCACTAGATCATCCAAAAAAAAAAAAATCCCAATACAAACTATGTTTTTTTCTGATTACTCTATTCAAATTTTCAATTCAAAAATTTCCAGAAAACCCATCACTATAAAATGGTCATGTTATGTGTTACATGTGAAGAAACCTTAAGCGGAACAAAAAGCTAGGACTGGTACAGATTCTGCTCAAGTTGCCAGTTTTTAATGGTAGTGACACTTTTTCTGCTCTGAGACCAGTTTTGTAACTTATGTCTATATGAAATAATTATGTTTTAGGTTGGAGTGTTATTGCTATGTTCACCCACAGAATGACTATGGAATAATAAAATTTCGTTTCAGTGACTAGGGGCAGGTCTCTGGATTCTGTGCTTTTCCAATCACAAGCAGGGAGTCATGTGTTGTCCAGATTTATGTGTGATTCGCCCCAATTCTGCAACCTTACACCTGTGAAAACAATGTGTGTGGTGATACCCATGACTTCCTATGTCCAGTGCCGTGCAAGGCCTGTCCCCGAATTCCTACCATGTGTAGCCCATTAATGGGACTAAAGAGGTAAATAATTTTCCTTAATATAAATATACTTTAACACAAAATATACCATGTTCAATGTTTTAACTTCTGTACCGCTATGAGAGAGATGATAGAGATATATTGTTTTAACTATTTTAATTGTTTTACTGCTTTTAAATTATATATTGTTTTAATTTGGTTCATGGTTTAATTTGTTTTTAGCTGTGTATATTTACTGTTTTATACTGTATGCTTTTATCTGTACGCCGCCCTGAGATCTTATTGATATAGGGCGGGATATAAATGTTTTATATAAATAAATTAATAAATAAATATAGATATTATAATTATAATAATATATTTATTTGTTACCCGCCTCTCCCTCTGGATCGAGGCGGGGTACAACACAAATAAAAACACCATAAAATACATACAACTAATTCAAACGTTTAAAACCAGTGCATCATTAAAAGCAGCACACCATTAAAAAAAGGCATCTTAAAATTCAACTGGGTAGGCCTGCCAGAAGAGATCAGCTTTTATGGCTTTCTTAAGTTCTGGAAGACTGTAGAGTTGATGAATCTCTCCCGGCAAGCCATTCCACAAACTGGGAGCGGCAGAAGAAAAGGTCTTCTGGGTAATAGTTCTCAGCCTTGTTTTTGTTGGCTGGAGTAAATTCTTCCCAGAGGACCTGAGTGTGCGGGGCGGATTGTACGGGAGAAGGTGATCCTGCAGGTAGCACGGACCCAAACCATGTAGAGCTTTAAAGGTGATAACCAACACTTTATACTTTGCCTGGAAACTAATTGGCAGCCAGTGAAGAGATTTTAAAACTGGTGTAATGTGGTCACCCCTAGGTGTACCGAACCTGGCTGCCATATTTTGAACTAGTTGGAGTTTCTGGACTAGGCACACAGGTAGCCCTACGTAGAGCGCATTGCAGAAGTCGAGAAGAAGATATATAGATATTGGTGTGTGTGTGTGTGTTTGTATGTGCATGTCCTTGTGTATGTACAACTGATGTACATGTCTTACTATATATTTATATGGGCGCTCTGCCAGTGCCAATCGTGTTAATCTGCCAGGAACAACTATTATTGCAACAGGAAGCTAGCGCCCCAAACTGCGACCCCGGAAACTAGTTCAAACTAGCACTTCTGGATTGGTCAGCGCAGCTCTGTTCTGTGAGTGCCACTGAACTGTCCCGTTCCAGAAGCGGTAGTTTACGCTAGTTTCTGATTGCGTTATCAAGCGCTAGCTTTCCGTTGTGTTAGCAGCCATTCCCAGTATTACAAGGGCAGCATTGGATACTGCTCTATTTAAATAACAGATAGTAGATTGAGGTTTTTTTGCAAAAAAAAAAATGTGTAAATGCAATGAGAAATACCATATTGCTTTGATTCTAAGACACCATCGATTGTAAGACGCACACTAATTTCAGTACCACGAACAGAAAAAAAGCTTTGATTCTAAGAAATAATAAACGCACCCACGATTCTAAGATGCACCCTGTTTTTAGAGATGTTTATATTGGGGGGGAGTGTGTCTTAGAACTGAAGAAATATGGTAGATTGTAGAAATGCTGATTGATTTGGTTTTAGTTTTATAAATATTTATTTATTTATTGTATTACATTTATATACCGCCCCATAGCCGAAGCTCTCTGGGCGGTTTACAGAAGTTAAAAACATATATTCCCAAGGCTTGTGACTATGATACATCATTGATATGAATGGGAGCTTCAACATTTGAACAAATCTAAAAGACCAAGCACACCATATGAATTGCATTTCTATTAATTAGTCTGTTCAAGCTTTCAAGTTTCCTATAACTTTGCAGAGGGCAGGTGTTTTCAAAATTACCCTGATCCCCATAGATGAGAAGATGAGAAGGATAAAATGGAGAGGAGGAGGAGCATGTAAGCAACCTTAGGTTCCTTGCAAGACAAAAAGAAAAGGTGGGGATATAATTGTTGTTGTTGCTGCTGCTGCTAGCTACAAGTAAAGTACTTAGATTGCTCAGAAAATGAGTATTACTCTAGACATCAAGGAATAGATGCTGTAGTTTCTGTATCTAAGGCCTTAGCTAGACCTAAGGTTTATCCCGGGGTCGTCCCTGCCTGCTCCCGGGATATCCTATGTGTCATTTATGTGAACAGGGATGATCCCAGGACGATCCTGGGATAAACCGTAGATCTAGCTAAGGCCTAAGTTTCCCTAAATATCATTACTATATCAGATATCGTTTTTGTCTCCTCCACTAAGACTTTACTCTGGCTAAAGTCTTAGTGGAGTGCCTTCTACAAACTCCAGTTGGTGGCCCAGCTACGCCCCTATCTAGACAGCTACGCCCCTATCTACAACATGCTGTGGTAACCTCCAAGTTAGATTACTGCAATGCACTCTACGTAGGGCTGCCTTTGAAGACGGTTCGGAAGCTGCAGCTCGTGCAAAATGCAGCGGCCAGATTGATTTCGGGAACCAGAAGGTTTGACCATATAACACCTGCTCTAGTCCACTTGCACTGGCTGCCTGTATGTTTCCAAGCCCAATTCAAGGTGCTGGCTTTGACCTATAAAGCCTTACACGGCTTGGGACCACAATACCTGACGGAACGCCTCTCCCGACGTGAATATACCCGGTCACTACGTTCAACATCTAAGGTCCTCCTCTGGGTGCCTACTCCAAGAGAGGCTCGGAGTGTGGCAACGAGGGATAGGGCCTTTTTGGTGGTGGCCCCCAGACTGTGGAATGATCTCCCTGACGAGGCTCGCCTGGCACCAACGCTGCTATCTTTCCGGCGCCCGGTTAAGACTTTCCTCTTTGCCCAGGCATATTGTGGCACATCCTAATCACCCACATGTTTAGTTTTTAATCGGTTTTTAATGCTTTATGTGTGTATGTTCTGTGTTTTAGAGTTTTAAACTTTGTATACTTGTTTTTATCTCAATTTTTAGAATTTCTGTAAACCGCCCAGAGAGCCCTGGCTATGGGAGCGGTATATAAGTGTAATAAATAAATAAATAAATAAATAAATGGATTTTTTAAGCTACTGCTGGACTGGAACTGCAATTACAAAAACAGTGAAGTTGTCAGGCTTATAATCATGGAACTTAGCAGAATTAAGGATAATTGCACATATTACTATTTGTTATTGTGTCTCTTCAGTATTTAGGTCTTCATGTTTCAGCAATATTGGTGCAACCTTCACATTTGTGTTGTAGTTTATAACATTTCCTACTTTAAAACTAGGATAGCTCTAGCACACATTCTGATACCTCTCATCTGGGAGTGGGGGAAGACAAAAACTAATCAGGTAAAAAAAAACCCAGTTTATGTTCCAATGTTCAAAGCAAACAAAGAGTCTGGCACAGATAAACTAATTTCCACCTGTTTCTGCTTACTGCATATACAGTAACTCAATTTAGATTGATCGGATAATATTTGCAGACTTACTACACTGGCACAAGACTACTATATCCATTCAGATTATTTCAAAAGCACCAAGATGAAATGCTGTTTGTGCTCCTTTTAATTTAGTTTTAGCTCTTTGTTTATCTCCCTACTTCAAAGCACTTTCAGCATCTGACAACTATGTAAAATTAAAACAGAAAAAGGTGCCAGACTCAATCTGCTTTACTTTGCAGGGCAAGATATGGATGTGATGCCTTATGAAGTATCCTCTAAAAATAAGCACAACTGTGGGCCATACACAACTGGGGAATGCATGTTGTTGTTGTTATTGTTGTTGTTTTAAAAAGCTCAACATTTCTAGTAGCGCTTGTTTTATTTAATAGGAATCCTCCATTCTTCCAGATGCACAGTCTGCATGCAAGGCTTTTATGATTCCTACAGAATAGTTTTGCAAATAAGAAAAAGGGCTGGTAAGGTAGTCGTCATGTCACACTGGTTACATTTCACCACCACCACTTCCATGAGCCCCGAGAGACAGGCGGGACAGGCAATGCAATAAGTTTAACATATTGGCTCAGTTGGTATCCCTGTTTATTACCAGTGCTCCTCTTTCCTGGTTCACTTCTTTTTTTTGACAAATCTTTCTTTTTCTGTCTCCTTTTCTGATACTGCTTCAGATCCCTTTCCCCTCACTGTTGGGGTCCCCAAGGGTCTGCCCTTGGACCTCTTCTTTTCTCTCTCTCTCCCCTCCCTCTAGGCCCTCTTATTTCTGAATCTGGCTTCCAGTATCATATCTATGGTTTACCAGTCCTTTGATCGGCTTGGGGGGGTGGGGGAGAGTGAGCATTTGTGGGAAATTGCCTGTGGGTGATTTCCTCCTGGATGTCTGCTCACCACCTCAAGCTGAACATGGATAAAACTGAGATCTTGATATTCCACCCTCTTTTCCCTCCCTACTTTCCCTCTGATTTCAAGGCACCCAGTTGGCCCCAGTTTCTGTCACCAGGGTCCTGGTAGTCCTGGTGGATGAATGCCTTTTGCGGTGTTCCTTTATTGAGAACACAGTAAGGGTCTGTAATTTCTATTTGTTGGACATCCACTGGATTCACAGGTTCCAGTCTCAGGTGACTGCATATCTCTTGGTTCATGCCTTGGTAGTCTCATGCCTGGATTACTGTAAAAGTCTCATAGTGAGTCTTTCTCTTTCCTCTCTCTGTTCTTTGATCCAGGTCCAGAACGGTGCTATTAGGACTGTGCCGGACCTCCCTCGGTCTGCCCATACCTCCTTCCATCGCATTGTAGGGCCTTGCATTGGCTTCCATTCAAGGCAAGGGCCCAACTTAACATCTTGGTCTTGGCCTTTAAGGCCCTACATTTGCACTACCCTGTTATGTCCTGGGGGGCAGGTCCATGGGTCTGGCCCTCCTGACCTGTTCTACCTCACAGATCGTGGTGTCCTGGTATCAGGCATTCCAAGACCTTGCCTATAGCTGTGGAATTCATTCCCCCTGCCACTGCAGTTAACTGAGAGCTTGGAGGTGTTCAAGAAAGGTTTGAAACCCTTTCTTTTTCAACAGAGGGGGTTGGCTGGTTGCTCCTGAGGTAGAGCATGCAGATGGTCCTTGTGTTGGCCTTTATATATTTTGTATGGGTTTTTCATTTTATTGTTATTATTGTTATTGTTATTCAGTTTATTTATTTATTTATTTATTTATTACATTTTTATACCGCCCAATAGCCGAAGCTCTCTGGGCGGTTCACAAAAATTAAAACCATCATAAAACAACCAACAAGTTAAAAATACAAATACAAAATACAATATAAAAAGCACAACCAGGATAAAACCTCGCAGCAAAATTGATATAAGGTTAAAATACAGAGTTAAAACAGTATAATTTAAATTTAAGTTAAAATTAAGTGTTAAAATACTGAGTGAATAAAAAGGTCTTCAGCTGGCGACGAAAGGAGTACAGTGTAGGCGCCAGGCGGACCTCTCTGGGGAGCTCATTCCACAACCGGGGTGCCACAACGGAGAAAGCCCTCCTCCTAGTTAAGGTTTTCTATTAGGATTATTGTATTTATTGTATTTTTGTAAACTGCTGACCTATTTAATTTTAGGTGCAGCTCTTTTAGGTGCAGTGCTATTAATACTACTACAACTAATAATAATAATAATAATAATAATAATAATAATAATAATAATAATAATAATAAACAACACAAATACAACCACCAATTGGTAGAGGTCAATGGGATTCTTCCTAGCACCCTGACTGGGGACAGGGTAGAGAGAAAGAGTGCCTGACCAATCACTGAATTTGTCAGTTTCCATATTTGCATGTGAGGGAGATGAGAAACTGGCAAATGTCGGTATTTTTATGCAGGCCTCTAACGTTTACTACAACAGACATCTGACTTATTTGATATGAATTACAAAATTAAAACCCATTGTTCAAGCACAATATGGGACAAATTGTGATTTATGTTCACCAGGGCACCCAATGGACTTGACCAAGCCAGTGACTCTCATTTACTTGGGACTATACACATTGATTCAGGGCCAGGCTTTGGAGCTGTAATGACATGAATTCTTCTTTAAAATTCAGAGTTGATTACAAAGCACTACCCTTCATGCACTATAGTATACACACTTTTTCTTTAACGAAGACTAATCCCAACTACAGGGAAATTACGAGGTACAGCAGCCAAAATAAGGGCCTAAAAATTAGTTATTCACAATGCGCCTCTCTGAATCAAGAGTCCGTGCTCTTGTTCTTTCTGTTTTCTGCTAAGCGGACAGCCAAAAGGACAAATAGAGCAGGAAAAAACATACAATGAAACAAGTGCTGCACAGATTACAGAATTAAAAACAGTTCGGGGAAAGGACATAAACTATTACAATCCACTTTGATCTCTCCCTGCTTTGACTTTACCCCCAAATCCCCAAGCCAATGAATTCAGCATGTTGAAGTCATAAAACATATTCCATTTAAATCTTGCCTTTTCAGTTGAGACGACAATTTTAGGTGTGTTCATATTCACTACATCTCTGTCATATAACATAACAGAAAATGCACATTACTGTTGGTCAAACAAGAGACTGGGAAGTACAAAAGAATGTTAACTTGGTAGTCCTTTATTTAAGTTGTATATTATGCTGTGTGTGTATTGAGGCGGATGGGGTGGGGACTGTTCTTAAAAAGAACAGAGCAAGACAGCTTTGGCTTCTGCAGTGTATCACAGCAACAGCTCCAAAACTAACTCACTCCAGATGTCCCTGTGATCATCTAATCAGACATCAAAAGCTGTACCCTGACAAGCTCTCACACTGATTATAAGTATTCTATATATATGTTCCCACAGCATAAATACATACAGTAGCAACTTCAGGTCTTTTTTGTATCTTTTTTTTTTAACTGACTCCCCCAAATCAGGGTTTTAGTTAAACATACATGAGCAGTTAAGGAAATAAATGATTTGCCTCCTAAATTACTGAAAATTCTTCAATGCATTCCAAAAAAGTTAAGTTCTTCTGTACAGTGAAGTTTTAGTAAATTGTAAAGTAATAGTAAAGACAAAGAAAGATTGATTCTTAATAAATATTTGCCTCAGAGCTTTTGAACCAAATTTAGGGAGTAACACATCTACTTAGACTATATACCCATTGGACCAGATCTGGTTCCAGTAACTATGGTTCGAAGATTGAAAGCAAACCAGGAGCTTGTAAACTCCCAGCTCAAATGGTCTCTTCACTTTTCAGTACTAACCGTTAGCCCTATGCAAGGGTTTACCTGCTTTTGTGTAGTGCTAATGTAGGAAGGGAATGCCGGTAAATCCTGCTCAGCCACTCAATGCAAGGAAAACAGTGTGGGTTTGCACGATGCATGCAAACCCGGAATCTGACCTGGTTCACCCAACAGGCTAAGCCACGATGGGAAGTTAACATGGTTGGTTACAGTGTGGCTTAGCGTGACCTCCAAACCCAGAGTGTTTCCCCACCCCCATTGTGGGTTGTTTTTCACAAATAAGCCACCCTAAGAATCCATGGCTTGTAGTAGCATTGTTTAGGGTGACTTGTTCTGAGGGTGGCTTGTTCCAATTTTATCGGAAACAGCTACAGATCTGCCTGGCAGGAGCGGCAAAAAGCCCTGTCACTCCTCATAATCATGCTAGTGCCACCACTGCTGCTCTCCCTCATCCTCTTTCAGTGCCCTCTGCCTCGGGATGGATTTTTAACTGTTTTTCATAGAAATCTGAAGAGTGTTGCATACATGTTTGCAATTTTTTAAAAAATGGTCCTGCACAAGTGAATGTCTGCTGCTAGGAATCGGGCATGCTTTTCCTCTCAATTTTACTACCCTGCTGTGAAATTTGTGCCTTTTTACCAATCCACCTCACTTATCTACCTTCAAATGTGCATATCTTAACCCTTGGGATTTGTGTATGTTTAGTGATCCTGCTCACTGCTCTGCAACCCTTATGTACCTCTGAAAGCTAGAAACAGAGACTAGCGGAGGGAAGCAACAAGCACAAAGAGGGGAGGAGAGACACGAAAGCAGCTGGTGGCTGCAGGAGTGAAGGAGCTTTCATTACTTCAGGTTTCATTACTTCAGTAGAACCTGTAGCAACCTTTTAAAAAAGGCTAGCAAGGGCAACACTGAAGTGCACTTGTGCAAGACCCTGGGGAAAAAACATTGTGAACACATTCCCACGTTCATAATGGCTCAGAAAATTAGATCCTTTTTGTAATCTGATGTGGGGCAGGGGGTTTCACTCAGGAATCACTGAAGTGGAGGATGAAATTGACAAGGATGTTGATAAGAGAATGCTATGCTGGGCTATGCTGGGCTCAAGAGCGGACAGACAGTCTTGGGGTCCTGCATACTTGCGCAAGACCCTTAAATAATTGTTTTAATAAACAATTTTGTGAACACATTCCAGTATTCATAAGGACTCAGAAACCTAAATCTCTTTGACACTCTGATGCAGGAGGGTGGAGAGTTTCCCTCATGAGCAGGCAACTCTAGCAGACTAACTGCAGAAAAGTTACTGACAGAGGAAACAAGTATTTCTACTCCAAAGGCTCCTGGGATACATGCCAGCAGCAGGCTGGAGGACTGACAAAGAAACAAGCCATGGTATCCACCAAACAGGTGCTCATCTGTCAGGAGTAAGGGACAAGCCACCTGCCCTCCATGGCTTAGTGTGATGTGTGAACTCACCCACCGAGTGAGCTGAAAGCTTACATCAGCAGTGGGTAAATGACAACTTGCAGAATGCTAGGATGTAAAAGCAGTGAAAGTCCTGGTGGAATACAAAAGCCACAAGGCCAAATAGGATGAGTTAAGAGTGGCTGCCAAGCCCAAGAACTCTAGTAACTGGAACTATTTGCATTGATATTCCATTACTGTTTGTTACAGGATAAATAAAACTTTGAAGTGATGGCTTGTTTTAGTCAAAACCTCAATCAGTGGTAGTAGACCCCACCCATCCCAAAAGCAAGAGTATGGTTCTTGACAAAGGGATACTTAAGGCCTCTCACAGATAGGTTCACAGGTAATGGGTTCAGGATCAGAATAGCCCCTGACAAATTACAACAGAGTAATTTTGCAATAATGATAGTTAAGTGCACACTCGGTAATTGTAAATCACTCAATACATTGAAGCTACTAGTACTTCTAGAGCAACGTAAAATGTGAAAATTCATTTGTTTGTCACCTTTCTTTTTATCATCCTCTCTAAACAAAATGAATTTCCTCATGAGAATTGCACTGACATAAAAACCTGTATAACTGCAATCAGTGCATGCATGCTTTTATATAACAGAGTAAGTGAGCTACGAATCAGTGGAAACTAGATGCATTTGGACAGAGGCATAATTTGGCTAACCAGGAAAAGCAGACCTAAACTTGCTCCCGCAATACAAATGAAAAATGTCAGAGTAAAAATAAAATAAACAAATAAATAAATAAACCCAGTGTGGGAGAGTTTACCATGATAAAACACCCTGTTGAGTGTAGGGGTTGGGTTCCACACATAATTCAGTGAAACCTGCCAGCTCTATGCAACCATTCTGCAGCCTATATGTGGGTAATCAGTTCTGAGTCCAAAGGATGGAATAGGTCCTGAAGGAAGCATAGGAAGTGGCTAACAAAAGGTCTCAAGTTGAACTCTACATTTCTGGATTTAACTGGAAGCTCTTGAAGACCCATTGACAAGGTTTTCCATCTAAATCTGTTTTTAACCAAAATCGTGCTGGTTAATAACAGTATAGACTCCCTTAATCTCCCCATCATCACTGCAAATACCAACATTATCAAAGCCATTTCTCCCAACTGTTTCTTGATAATTTGTTACTTAATAGTGTGCGAAGCTATTGCCCCATTTTTGTAATTTGGAACTGTGCCTACAGAATTTTTAATGTTTTGGAAACAAGCCAGGAAACGAAGTCCATTGGTTCCCCTTCCTCTGAACTCAGGTAATTATAGCCACCCCTACTCTGTTTCCTTCCCTCTCCTAAATCTATCCATTTAGCCACTACAGCCCACCATTTTCACCAGCACTCAAGCTTCTTGGTTGTATAGCCTTCCCTGCTTTGCCTTTTCGTCATGCTGTTTTCCAATCACAGAGGGTAGCCAGCACGGTTCTCACCCTGCCAGCTACAAAGGCGAGGGGGAGGAAAGTGTGGTTTCCTGGCTGCAAGGTCAGAGCTTTGTTTCTGACCTTATAGCCAAGAAATCCAACAATCCTAGGTCCCCCAGGTACTGTCTATAGGGCATAGGATTGCTCTCTAATGAAATTAATTTATTCCAAATTCTTAACATTGGAAGTTGCTTTTTCTTTTTTAAACTAGCAAGCAAACTGCTGCCTTCAAAACTGTATGTAACTCTACTCATCTGAACCACAATTCTGTTGTGCAAGTCCCAATAAAAATATACTATTAATTACACATTACAATTTAAATATTATACATATGAATATTTATAGCCTTCTGAGAAACTTCACTTGAGCTTTAGAATTAGTACATAACTACCTACATTGTTATCATAACGTACTAACATTTAACATACCTTCAATAGCATTTCCAATGAAACTTTTTAGAACTATATGTCAATGAATCCATGGGCATGTTCAAGTTTATTGAAGCAATTCTTAATTCATATCTCAGAACAACACCTGACCTGAAATTTATTACTTTCACGAAAACAATTTGGCTGAATTTAGAAGGCTAGATTGAAAATACTTCTTGCCTGAGCACATGTTATAATATCCTTTTCGTAACATACATTGTAAATTGTTCATTTCCCCTTAGCCTACTTAATGCGTTTACACAGCCTGCATTATGCATTTAGATCATGTGCTATTTAGTGTTCCAATTAATTATTCGTAATTGTGTATGTAAGAGATAAACAACTATGCAATAGAGTAATAATGTTACTCTCTACTGTCAAATCTGCTAAAGTAAAAGGTATCTGTATCCATATTTCCCACCCCACCTGCCTAGTATGGTTCACTGATCTATAACTGGACAGCATGAAACTCTTCTTTAAAATGATTAGCAACTGTTGTAAACACTCCCAGACAACTGTTCACTAAACCATTTACAAAGTATGATACCTTTATTCCATTTCAAGCATTTCTGGTCACTTGCTCAAAATATACAAAAAAGAAGAGCTTAATGGACAGCTGTGATAGAAATATGAAATGCCTGTTCTGTATATAATTCTGAAGCCAGCTGGGCTGGACAGCTTGTAAAAGGTGAAAGGCTCAGTCTCCCACCTAAGTTGGTGTCCTGTCTTTCTCCCCTGAAATGGGAAAATCCTCAGCTTGTAATTTACCTTCCCCTTTGAACCAAATCTAAGCTTTTCCTGTACCACCTTTAAGCCATCTTCCTGGTAGTGCAGCCTAACAGTGCAACATTAATGACTTCCATTTCTAGCCAAACTTAATGTCTAAGATGAATGTTAATGATTTCATTGTGAACTATTACTGTTTTACTCTGTACAGCACCATGTACATTGATGGTGCTATGTAAATAATAATAATAATAATAATAATAATAATAATAATAATAATAATAATTATTTGATTCCTGTCTATATTTGTTTGTAGAAATAGAGCTGTAACAACATTAGGTAATACTTCCATTTCACTGGAAAAGCAGGCCTACTCTTCTTCAGAATCCATAGTTTTGTAAAGATAAGGCACAGTCAAATTAAATTAAATTAAATTAAATTAAATTAAATATGCTACAGAATTTTCCACAAATATCCACCCCAACATTTAATAACTTTGTGCAGAAAAATTCTCACTAACAGTGGTAGTGGGAGAACCTTGACTATCTGGGCCAGCAAAACCCATAGAAGTTGTAAATAGCAGAATGAATTAGTCAGAAACCCTATGCTCTCCTTGCAATCATCTGTCATGTCTCTGCTACTACCAAAGATCAAATGTGACAATAAGGACTGATTGACACCTTGAGAAGGTTACATATAAACAAAACAAAATCATTTGCTGCAAATTTAATGGAATAAGTAAGCATCTCATTTTATAATGTTATTATTATGGTTATACCCCGCTCTCTAAGGAGCTCAGGGTGGCTTAAATATGTTTCTGTGGTTGTTTCCTACTGAGACAAACTACCAGGGCAGACATGCTCAGCTTCAGCAGCAGAACTGCATTGTAGGTCATCAGACCCATGGGTCTAGCTATAAGCATGAAACAAAGAGGAGCACTCCCCAGTTATGTGGCAATTGTGCTTGTTGTGGGTGGAGGAGGTGAAGTCTTCCTGAACAGTGGGAGCTATGTCATGTGGAGATACAGTGGGAGGGGGAAACACCTGAAAATCAGAAGGATCTTGCACCAAGATTCCTCTGCGTGATTTCAGGTGATTTCCCACATCCCACTTCAGCTCAGTACAACATAAGCCCCACTAATGAGGAAGGGCCCCTTCGCTCCTGGGCAAGGTTTCTGGAAGGTAGAGGGGGCTGGAGGCGGAAGAAGAACAAGAGCAAGATTGATTGTCTGAGCAGCCCTTCACTCATGCAACTACTGCATGCAATCCATAATTTCTAAGCAGCCTATTATTGCTGGGGACAGCAATATCAGAGTTCAGAATCATAAGATACTTACAGACACAGAAGTCTTCAGAACATGGTCAGTGGCATGTGAAGCACCTGCAGGGAAGTCATTGGGTGGGCCAACTGCCGGATCACTGCTCCTTCTTACCAAAAGCGGGGTCCCTAAAAACAAAAACAATGAAGGATAGAAATATGGCACTAGGGAATTTGCTTAAATAAATTTTCCATGCACATGTTCTAACAAGTCCAGAATAGCATTAAAAAAAAAGATTGACTAGATAGCATCCTAAGAGCTAAACTCTCTTAGCAGAACAAGAAGTAAGACACTTTTGGAAAATAATAAGCCTTTACCTCATTTTTCCAGTATACAAGAATACCGAAAAGGCAAACTAATCTGTCTGGAATTCTAAAACATCACAGAGTGATGCAGCTTAACTCATGTCAATGAGTTTCAGAAAATCAGCAATTTTTAGGGATCCCCAAACAATTCCTGAATTACTATCAGCAGATAAACAGGTTTGTGCTTGCAGTTGGCCTGGCTACTGATTTATGCCTCCAACAGGTCATCAAATTCATTCATACTTTTATCATTGCCAATGTACTCTACATGTTATTCATATTTATTTATTTATTTATTTATTACATTTATATACTGCCCATAGCCGAAGCTCTCTGGGCGGTTTACAACAGTCATGTAGAGTAACTGTTGTTTTTTAAATGGATAGCATTGTTTTTATATTGTTTATGTTTTTGATGGTTTTAAATTTTGTATACTTTTTAATGTTCACTGTTTTTAACTTTTGTAAACCGTCCAGAGAGCTTCAGCTATGGGGAGGTATATAAATGTAATAAATCAAATCAAATTTTCAAGACCAGTCAAAAACTTCAGATAACCCAGAAAAGCAGCCACCATGCTGTGTCAGCTGAAGTCTTGCAACATTTTAAAACAAGTCTTTCTTCTATCAAATGTGGTAAATGTGAGTTATTTTTTTAAAATGAAATGCAAGAGATGTTTTCCTTCAACTGTTTTCAGACTAATTTATCCTTGGAGCAGGGCCAAGAATGAAGACTAATTGGCCCAAAAGGATTTCCTATTGTTTGCAAACAACTTGAAACAAGATGACATTACAGAGGTGTTCAAATTTTATCTAAATGCCTACAAAATTCATAGTTCAATATATAACTAAAATATATACTTGCATTTGGGAAAGACAGAAAGAATGGCAAAATTCATTCAGATGGAATCTCTGATCAAAATGTGGGATCATTCCTTAATCCAGTCTAAGTTGAAGTTTATTTCACACTCTTATCAATAGTGAATGTCCTCCGTTACGCTCAATTATGGCAAAAGAAATTCGTCCTAACTTTATCCTTTGTCATTTGCAAGCCAGTAACAGGTTAACCAAGTACATATTCCCTTTAATGGTATAATCTGAAAACTTATCTGAGCGGTTTTTTGTGAACCGCCCAGAGAGCTCCGGCTATTGGGCGGTATAGAAATGTAATAAATAAATAAATAAATAAATTATCCTGGCTCAACTGTGGTGACTAAAGTAGACTTCACCACCCTTTTATTCAGCCCCCCTACACAGGTAATCAGGAGACCTTGCTCAATGGGGTGAACTGTGATGCGGGAGAGAAGGAAGATACTCAAAAATCAGGAAGATGGACCTTCCACGAGTATTTTATTTATTTATTTATTTATTTATTTACAAAATTTATATACTGCTCCCCATTCAAGAATTTTGGAGTGGTGGACAAATAGAATAAAAGAATAAAAATAGAATAAAAACACATTAAAAGGACATTTTTAAAAGAAACAAAATGCAAATAAAACCACGGCTAATCATTAAGGACTTCCTGGAACAATGATGTTTTCAGGAGACATTGGAAGGAATACAAAGTTGGCGCTAATGCCTGAACCACCGTGGCCAAGCTATCCCTATCCAGGAGAGGCTGTAGCTGGTGAACCAGGCGAAGCTGGTAAAAGGAACTCTGAGTCGCCATAGCCACTTGAGCCTCCAGTGACAGAGATGGATCAAAGAGTACCCCCAAACTATGAACCTGATCTTCCAGAGGGAGTGCAACTCCATCCAGAACAGGCAATAAGCCTATCCCCCAGACTCGGGAACCACTCACCCACAGGACTCTTGTCTTGCCAGGATTCAGTTTCAGTTTACTGGCCCTAATCCAGCCCATTGCTCAGTCTAGGCACCGGTCCAGGACCTGCACAGCCTCACCTGATTCAGCAGAGCTCTTTCTTCCCTCACGGAAGGCAGATCCTGGATCCAACCCAGGATATTCCATTGGTTGGCTGTATTACCAGAAAAACTGAGGATTTTTGGCGTAAAACTATTATGATTTATTATTTTCTCCTGAATTGAACAGGAATCAGTTTACAGATACACCTCCTGCCCCTTTGAGATCCTTCCACACTAGTTATTCCATTTAAAAAAGTCAGCCAGAGACCCAAACATGCAACACAGAATTTGTACTTCAGCTTTCTTTTTCAAGGGAGGAATTGCTCCTGATGGCAGCTGTACTCATAACATGCCTGGTAGCACAACCTGACAAACTTCTTTTACATTGGAGAATAAAGCCTGTTTTCAATTCATTTTGATTTTTTTTTCTTGGCTTGGGCTTTAATTATTCACAAGCCTTTACATCAACTTGCATTATGCAGCAAATATGCGATCCACTGTGTATGATCAAGCATAAGGGCAACTAGACCAGCTGGAACTACTAGACTTATTCTTGGGAAGGGTTTACCTTCCTGTCTTAGGATCAAGTAGCAATAAGTTTAAAATCTCTCAAATCAAACAAAATGCTCTGAAAACTTATCCACCAATTTAAGCGGCATTATTCTGAAAATAGAAATGTGCCTTGCAAGATATTGAGCCAAACCTAACTGTTAATGTATTTTAATGTGTATTTTAATGGGATTTTAAGAACATAAGGATCATGTTGGATCAGACAAAGTGTCCATCTAGTCCAGCATTTTGTTCACACAGTGGCCAACCAGCTGTCGATGGAAAACCCACAAGCATGACCTGAGTGCAACAGCACCCTCCTACCCATGTTCTACAGCAACTGGTGTATATAGGCATACTGCCTCTGATACTGGAGATAGCACATAGCCATCAGAACCAATATCCTTCTCCTGCAGGAATGTGTCTCACCTTTTAAAGCCATCCAAATTTGTAGTCATAGGTTCATCTTGCAGTGGTGAATTCCATAGTTTAACTACGCACTGTGTGAAGACGTATTTCCTTTTATTTGTCCTGAATCTCCCACCAATAAGCTTCATAGGATGACCCCAGGTTCTAGTATTTTGAGAGAGGGAGAAAAATGTCTCCCTAACCACCTTCTCCACACCATGTATAATTTTGTACACCTCTATCATGGCCTCCTTTTTTCCAAGCTAAACAATCCCAGGTGTTGTAACCTTCCCTCATAAGGGAGATGCTCCAGCCCCTTGATCATTTTAGTCACCCTTTTCTGCACTTTTAAACTATATTGTTCTCAATGGTGTTCACTATTTGAACTTTTCACATAATGGTTTTCAAAAATAAAAGTTCTCCATTTGACATATCTCCCAAGGAAACAAATAAACAAACCTAGTGACATTGACAATTCTTTTCCAACCTCTTCCAAAGCAAACATGTCATCACTGGTGTTAATACCAGACATCTAGTTCATATCTGTCCCACCACCTAGCACTTTTCTCTAGTTTCTGCCATTTCTAGCCTTTGCCTCCCCACTAAAGTGCTCAGTATTGTAGACTTCTTTCATCTCTCTAAATACCTTTGACAGAAATATACTACTCAAATCTGTCTAGTCAGAAAATCACATTTCTGCTCATGGCAGCTACCTGGTTCCCCCACCCCAATTTCCTAAGTTCTGTCTTAGAAGGTGATAATTCTAAACTATTGATTTGATTGTATACTACACTGCTTTTTCTCTTTTGCTTTCAAGCATCCTTATCACATCCTTGTTAGCAATATTAACACATAGTGATGTTTACTAGTCATGCCAACGAAGTTCAACTGATGCCAACAAAGAGATTACTGTTGCATTTAGCTTCCTACAGCAAATTATTGCATTGTTTTGTGTAACTGTGGTTCTAAATAAAAGTTTGTTCAATTTAAACTTTTAGAAGTTTTATTCGAACTATGCCCCATAGGACCACATAGGTATAAGTTATAGCTGCAAAAATGTCCATTAAAAATCCAATCATTTCCTGCTTGTGGGTTACCTATGGGTAGCTGGATGGCCACTGTGTGAACAGAATGCAGAACTAGATGGACGCACTGGTAAGATCATGAAGAAGGCTTTCCTGGCCAGTCTTATAGTATGGGTGGTTCACTGTTTTTAACTTTTGTAAACCACCCAGAGAGCTTCGGCTATGGGGTGGTATGTTGTAATAATAATAATAATAATAATAATAATAATAATAATAATAATAATAATAATAATATATTTCTTACCCGCCTCTCCGATTGGATTGAGGCGGGGAACAACAGCAAGCACAAAACACATAAAATACTGATTAAAAACATAGCATACACTGTTAAAAACATCCTAAAAGCATCCTAAAAGTATCCTAAAATTCTACTGGATGATGATGATGATGATGATGATGATGATGATGATGATGATGATAATAATAATAACAATACTGGGGGAAGCGTTCTTTTAGGAACTTGGGTCCTAAATTGTTTAGGGCTTTATACACAAGTAACAACACTTTGAATTGGGCCCAGTAGTTCACCGACAGCCAGTGCAGTACTTTGAGAATCAGAGTCACATGGTCCCACATAGCTGCCCTGTTTAACAGGACAGCTGCATTTTACCCTATCTGCATCTTTCCTCTCCAAGGGTAGTCTTAAATAGAGTACATTACAGTAAACAAGTTGTGAGGTTATTAGAGCATAGATAACTGAAGCCAGGCTAACCTATTCCAGGAGTGGCCGTAGCTGGCAGAGTAGTCTGAGCTAGACATAACTCACTCCTGACCATCTGTGCCTCTACTGACAGTTTTGAGTCCATGAGGACATAAACTATGGATCAGTTCCTTGAGTTAGCAGTCATGAGTTCAACACCATCCAGTACAAGCGATGTCTCTAAATCCTAGACTCAAGGACGATCTACCCAGAGCACCTCTATCTTGTCATGAATCTATCGGCTAGATTGGACACATTATTTTTCCTGTCATTGATTTTATCAAGCCGTGATTGTGCAAACAATATTATATTGTTACAAGCCGTGATTGTGCAAACAGGCCCATTGTGTCTGTCTTCACTACAGAAGATGGTAAGATACCTGTGCCTCGGCTGATTTTTTCAGGAAAAGTATCAGAAGAACTGAGTCAAATAAAGATGAAAAGAGATAAAGTTCCAGTTGGGCTTTATTAAAATTAAAAATGAACAAGTCACCAGGTCCATATAGCAGCCTCCCAAGAGTTCTTTAAGAAAAGAACTGAAATGTGAAATTGCTGATTTTTTTAACAATAACGTGCAAGTCTAATTGGCCTCTATTATAGAGGATTGGAAAGCAGCTAGTGTAACAATGGTTTTTAAAATGGGATCCAGAGGCGATCCAGGTAATTACAGGCCGGTTAATTATTGGGAAGTATTATTAAAAGATAGAATTATTAAACCTATAACAGCCTTCCCCAACATGGTGCCCTACAAAGGTTTTGGACTTCAACTTTTAAGAATCCCAGCCAGCATAGCCAATGGTTAGGAATGCTGGGAATTGTAGTTCAAAATATTCAGAGGGCTCTAGTTTGGGGAAGGCTGATAACAGAACATAAAGATTTGCTTAAGAAAAATCAGCATGGATTGTGCAAAGGGAAGTCCTGCCTCACCAATCTTTTGCCGTTTCTTTGAGAATGTCAAAAAGCATGTTGATAGGGATGGTCTGATTGAGAGCTTCGGCTATTGGGTGGTATAAAATGTAATAAATAAATAAATACTTGGACTTCCAAAAAAAACTTTTCAAAAAGTCCTTCATCAAAGGCAGTCATGAGATAAGAAGACGAGTTCTTTTATGACCTGGTAGCTGGTTACAGAAGCAACTAATGTTGGCCTAGCAAATAGCATTTTCCTATTCACATTTTTTAAACTGAGTAAGGAAATGAACAAGTGAATTAGCACCGGTTTCGATGCTGATCCTTAGGGGAATCCCACTTTTTACTTACTCCATTGTGAGAATTGCCTATTTACTCCTATTGTCTATTTCCTGTTGTTTAAAGCAGGAGTCCCCAATCCCAGCGTTAGGAACTGGGCATGCAGGTGAGCTGCTTTCATCCACCCACCCCAGTGTACCTGGGCACAGGGCGCCATCTCACCTGCCCAGCTGAAGTGAAGCCAGGATGCTGGGGTGGGGCAGCTGCTTCAGAACGGCGCGCCCGGCCGGAAATCACTCTGGGAGAGCGACTTCCGGGCGTGCCATTCCAAAGCCGCCCACCTGCCCCAGCGTCCTGGACGCTGGAGTGGGTGGGGGCGTGGAAAAACCTACCCACCCCCGTTCTGTGGAAAAATGGTCTTCCACGAAACCGATCCCTGGTGCCAAAAAAGTTGGGAACCGCTGGTTGCTTCTGTTACCAAAGTTTATGGAACTATATAAAAAAAGAAAAGACTATTAGAAACCCAGTAGTTTGTATATACAGCTGGACTCATGACTGCTAACTTAAAGAGTTTTTTCCTGCACACTCAGGAAAATACTTTTGTTTGTTTGGTCCTTTGAAGATGCACTACAAAGCCTATCTTGGATTCTAAAAATCAAACTGCTTGGTTTCTGCCTTCTGTATCACAGTGTTAATAAATATTCTGCTATTGTTTACATCCCTGCAACTCCTTTCTGCCCTCCATAACAACAGTTTAAATCCATAATGCAAATGAAAATGTCCTGTCCTATTTCTGCATGACTGGAATACAATCTGACTTGCTAAATTATGGGTGAGCTGACCCTGCTTAGGAAATTTTTGAAAAACAAAGTGTTGGAAGGCGGTTTTAATTAGAAAAGATATGAGACAAGGTATAGAGGAAAGAAAGCATGTTCAGAATATAAAATCTACATGTTGATCATTGCTGTGTTTCTTCCATGGTAACTTTTAAACACTATGTCTAGAGATTTTGCATCCATGTATTCAAGGTGTTCTTATGTATATTGGGAGCTTTTATCTTAGGACAATTCTGCACTTGACATGGCAAACATGTTTATGAGTTCATCAGTGTTATCGTAATGGATCCCATGCCATGGTTATATTCATGTGAATACGCATCTGGGGATACTGTCCAACTGGGTTTCCCAATTGTGTGCACGCTATTGTCTTGTGTGTCGCAGAGTGGTAAGCGGCAGTTACTGCAGCTGAACTCTCCCCACGGCCTGAGTTCAATCCCAGTGGAAGCTGGTTCTCAGGCAGCTGGCTCAGGTCGACTCAGCCTTCCATCCTTCCGAGGTTGGTAAAATGAGTACCCAGCTAGCTGGGGGAAAGGTAGCCACGACTGGGGAAGGCAATAGCAAACCACCCCGCTACAAAGTCTGCCAAGAAAACGTCAGCGAAAGCAGCCGGCTCGGGTCGACTCAGCCTTCCATCCTCCCGAGGTCGGTAAAATGAGTGCCCAGTTAGCTGGGGGAAAGGTAATAACAGCCAGGGAAGGCAATGGCAAACCACCCCACTATAAGGCCTGCCAAGAAAATGTCAGCGAAAGCTGGTGTCCCTCCAAGAGTCAGTAATGACTCAGTGCTTGCACGAGAGGTTCCGTTCCTTCTTCTTGCTGCCCTGATCCCCCTTTAGGAGGATGGGCGGTATCTAAATAAAACTATTACTATTAATAATATTGACTATTCATAAGTCCCATCGGTGGGACAGCGTTGAGAACATGCTTAATTTCTGCAGGCCTGGCCTCCTAAAATGGCATCCTTTGGCAGTAGCAGGATCCATGGCAAATGCTTGCCCTGTGCTTTGCGAAGTGTTTGGGACCAATAGCTGCCATTTTATTTTCCCACAATGCCTTGGAGTGACACTACATCCGGAGCACTGTGCAAAATTTAAATAGTGGCACCTGAACCCAGCTGTCAGGTGCTGCTGTGAGGTAAAGCTGGAGGAGGTCCACAAGAGAGCACTTTACTCAGTACCTTCTCAGTAGAAGGTACTGAGTAACTGGAGAACGCTTCCACTGAGAGAACTGGGACTGAAAACTGCTTAATATTGGCTAGATCGGTACAACTGTTTTTAAAAGACTTTTTTTTTAAAACATACCACCCTTTTTATTTTTTTAGGGTGTTTCACAAAAATTAAAACAATAAGTAAGTTCAGAACAACAGCAGATAAAAAGTGTAACTGAAAGTCAGAGTCTTTAAACTACTTTAGACAGGTTTTGCCTGAAACCTAAAAGGCAGCAAAGTGGGCACCAGGTGTACCTCCCTGAGGTGGTTATTCCACAGCTGAAGTACTACTGCCAAGAAAAGCCATTCCATTGTTGAAACAAACCTCACCTCTGTTTGGGTTGGGTTTTTGAGAGGAGCATCACCTGATCACCTTAGTATGCAGGCAGGTTATTTAGCAGTATGTCCCTCAAGTTCTTTTCTCATTTTCCTAATGGTCAACTTATATTTGTTTTGGCAGAGTTAGTGCTCCTTTCTCTTCTCATTTGGGCAAGACTTCCATTTTCTCAGAGAAGCCTTCTTGCCTTTTTATAACTTTCTTGATTCTGCTCATTAATCAAGTTGACATCCTCTTGGACTTGATGGCGCATTGATCTGTGATATACATTCTAGCTGGGCGTCTACTATTGTAGTTTTAAATAGGCTTCCAAGCGTCTTGGAGATTGGCCCCTTTCAATTTCCTTCTATTATTATTATTATTATTATTATTATTATTATTATTATTATTAACATTTATTTATAAAGCACCATCAATTTTCATGGCGCTGTACAGAACAAAACAAGACAACCTGCCATATGGCTTACAATCTAAAATCACGGTAACAGACAGGGGAGGGAGGGGAAAAACTAACCGGGGTAGGGGGCATTAAAATTAAAATATAGACTACTATGACCACGCTGTGATTGAAAAGCTTTCGAGAAAAGTAACATTTTCAAGCGAGATTTAAAAACTGAAATTGACGTGGTGGTCCGCAAATACACTAGAAGAGAATTCCAGGCATAGGGGGCAGTGAGTGAGAACGGGCGAAGACGAACGAGAGAAGTGGAAACTCTAGGGCAGGTAAGAGACATGGTGTTATTGGATTCTAAATAATCCCCTCATTTTTGAGCAGTTTCCCTTTTGAAATCAAATATGACTGTATCAAACTTTTTTTGACAATGCTCAACTTCCATATATGTTGAATTTGATATTATTGTGGTTATTATTATTATTATTTATTATTATTTATTTATATAGCACCATCAGTGTACATGGTGCTATACAGAGTAAAACAATAAAATAGCAAAACCCTGCCGCATAGGCTTACATTCTAATAAAATCACAATAAAACAATAAGAAGGGGAAGAGAATGCACCAAACAGGCACAGGGTAGAGTAAAACTAACAGTATAAAAGTCAGATCAAAATCAAGTTTTAAAAGCTTTAGAAAAAAGAAAAGTTTTTAGCTGAGCTTTAAAAACTGCGATTGAACTTGTAGTTCGCAAATGTTCTGGAAGAGCGTTCCAGGCGTAAGGGGCAGCGGAAGAAAATGGACGAAGCCAAGCAAGGGAAGTAGAGACCCTTGGGCAGGTGAGAAACATGGCATTAGAGGAGCGAAGAGCACGAGCGGGGTAATAGTGTGAGATGAGAGAGGAAAGATAGGAAGGAGCTAGACTGTGAAAAGCTTTGTAGGTCAACAGGAGAAGTTTATATTGGATTCTGAGGTGAATTGGAAGCCAATGAAGAGATTTCAGAAGTGGAGTAACATGGTCAGAGCGGCGAGCCAAGAAGATGATGTTAGCAGCAGAATGGTGAACAGAAACCAATGAACTGATGTACAGTTGCTGTACAGACTGTGAGATTAACATGCATTCTTCACTCACCTTCAAAACAGGAATTTAAAAAGAAAATAGTAAAGAGGTGTCTTAAATCAAGCACAGTTTTAGAAATCGTACAGCATAGCTCCTCCTTTAATGTCATGTCAGCTTGCCTCCCTGGCATCTGCACATATAGCATGGACATCTGCAAAGGAGAGGCCCAGACAGGCACAGCAGGACAATGTTTTCTGCATAACTTTGGGGGCAGGGCTATGTGACACAAACCTGTTCCCCAACCATGTCTTTGGGTAAGTAGGTACAAGAATGCTCAGAACAAGGTTATGTTCGGTCTCCAGTTAGCCGCCAGGAGAAAGTGGGCCACAAGAAGGAGGCAGAGGAAACAACTGAATAAAGTCGTTTGATAGTATTATGTAGAATGTGTGTGTATGCAGCATGTTTTAAGGAAATGCTCAGCAATAGTGAAGTGTGGAAAGAGAGAACAGAGCAAAGGCACACATTTTAAAGTTCCACTTTATGATTATGATTTTAATTACATTGGCTATGACTTCCTACCAAATAATAATTCAAGCTTCTTCAATGCCACGTTGATTTCCCCAAGTTCTACAGTTTTCTATTACTAAGCATTTTAAAGATTATTTGTTAAAAATAACCTAAGGATTACTAGGCCAATGAACAAGTGAAACAGTAATGTATATTATTTTATTAATAAGCTTTCCTAATAATTTCTTTCCACTTACCATCTTAACAGCCAATAAACTTCTGTGGCAATTCATAGAGCACCTACATCCTTAAGCTACCACAAATATTTTATGGCTGGAACTATATCCTTGACTCACAGTATTTATGCTGACATACACAAATGCAAAAGTCAAGGACAAAGGAAACAGACTGAAATAAACATAATAGGCAGTGATGAATGGTAAAAAAATGATTAATTTATTGCTCAGCCCCTCCAAGCATAAAGTACAACTGGGGGTCGTGTGGTGAGGTGGGAGGGGTTTATGTGCGTTAAGACCTCTCTCACATTGAACAATGCTACAAATGTCCCTTTTGTCTTCACAATGATTTCACCCCATATTGAAATATACTGAAATATGAGAACAAGTACTAAGTTATCGCTTTCTAAGGTTAAATCTCTTTATTTGTTTTGAGGGCTTTGGGGGTTCTAAAGTTTTAGCAGACATTTCTTGTTCCTTTATCAACTTGACTTTTACTAGCCAGTAAGTGCTCCAGCACTGCATATTATGTTTTCTTCACGCCATTAACATCCAATATAAAAAGTGGTTTCAAAAAACTCATGACTGATTATAAATAGAGAACATGATCAGAGCTCTAGGATGATCAGGGGTCTGGAAAGAAAGCCCTATGAAGAGAGACTGAAAGAACTGGGAATGTTTAGCCTGGAGAAGAGAAGATTGAGGGGAGACATGATAGCACTCTTCAAATACTTAAAAGGTGGTCACACAGAGGAGGGCCAGGATCTCTTCTCGATCCTCCCAGAGTGCAGGACATGGAATAACGGGCTAAAGTTAAAGGAAGCCAGATTCCAGCTGGACATCAGGAAAAACTTCCTGACTGTTAGAGCAGTACGATAATGGAATCAGTGACCTAGGGAGGTTGTGGGCTCTCCCACACTAGAGGCCTTCAAGAGGCAGCTGGACAACCATCTGTCAGGGATGCTTTAGGGTGGATTCCTGCATTGAGCCGGGGGTTGGACTCGATGCCCTTGTAGACCCCTTTCAACTCTGCTATTCTATGATTCTATATGCTGCAATACTGCGGAAGTGCAAAATATCCACAGAATCTGGTAATGAGAGCCAGTGTGGTGTACTGGCTAGAGTGTAAGCCTGGGAGTCGGGACATCCAGGTTCTAGTCCCCACTCAGCCGTGGAAGCTCATTGGGTGACTTTGGGCCAGTCACAGACTCTCAGTCTAACCTACCTCACAGGGTTGTTGTTGTAAGGGTAAAATGAAGAGGAGGAGGATTATGTATGCCGCCTTGGATTTCTTGGAGGAAAAAAGGCGGGATAGAAATGCATTAATTAATAAATAATAAATTTAATGGTCACATAACTCATCTTCTTAATAATGCCAGCTTTCTTTTCTTTTCTTCTTTTTATTAACATTTCTAGATCTTTTGGAAACAGATATGCTTGTGAGTGTTTTCCTGAAATTTGAGAAGCTTTGGTGCCTTGCAAACCCCCTTGACTAACAAAACAGAAAAAGGACAATAAATTGTGCAAAATAAGATAAACTATATTAAAAATGTTAGACTTTTTTGTTACAATAAACATGTGCTTAATTGGCACAATTTATACATGCTAAAGATCTTCAATTATTTATTTAGTTTACTTTAAAATGTATCTATCGTCTTTTATCAATGATTTCAAGGTACTTTACAAAAAAGTAAAACAATAAAACAATAAATCCGTATAGAACAACCAAGAGATAAAAGTGCAATTGAAAGTCAGAAAATGTAAAAACAACAACAACCTTAAGATAGTAAAAATGCTTTAAAATGTCTGGGTACATAAGAAAGTTTTTGCTTGATGCCTAGAAGTCAGCAAAGCTGACACCATTTAGGAAGAGGCAATCCTTCAAGCATATTTTCTCACCAGACACAAGCCCTGAAGATGGGAAACATCTCAAGGAAATTGCAGCAACAGCACATACCTCTCTCACCCAAGGTAATAAATAATTAAAAGATGTAAAACCATGACCACATACCTAGTTTTAGAGCAGAAGGCGTCACTTCAATCTCTCCTCTTATTGGCTGAAATGCAGCCAGCTGGGCAGCTACATCAGTCTCAAAAGCATCTGGGCTGTTTCCACCCGTCAAACTACCATTGGTGTCATCAGACTTGGGGAGTGAATCTTGTTCATCATACACAGCAATCAGCTGTAAAATGAAAGAGTACTTTATCAAATTTTTATAACAAGGATAGGATCCCTTCATGAACACATAAAAACCAAACGATGGCTCAGATCAAATTAACTGTGTGCCGTAGTTGGTGCATGTTGTGTGGATCCAGAAAGCAAAATTTTAAAAAGAGGCAGGAAAATGCCTAAAGCAAAGACGGAAGAATGTCCAAAGCATTCATGTGCACAAAAGGAATAGACCAAAGGAGGCAATGTAAATGAAACTAAATTTAATACAGAAAACAAAATATCAAAGCAAAAAAAAAGCTGAAGAGATCAGCGTTCATCAAGCTGAAGTAAGAAACAACAATCACAACAAAAATGTATAAAACAGCAATGTGAAAGAACTGGACCGAGGAATATGCCTTTTATGTGTTGTAACAAAACAAAACAGTGCGTTTTAAATATCAAACAAATGTATCAATTTTTAAACACGTGTCAATATTTTGAGTTTAAAGAAAATTCATGCAGAAAATCAGGGAAGAAGACAGAGAATATTGGTTTTCCATCAACCTTTTAAAAACAGCAGGTGCTCCAAAACTCTACAAGTAGGAGAGGTAGAAGACAATATTTTTTAAACACATGACAGTACACCAATACATGTGTTGTTCTATATCCATAGAAGGGAAAGCTAATGCCAATGGATCCATTTAGTCAATACAGTGAGCCATTATTGGACTTCCCACACTGTGAGACAGGATGGCATCACAAATATAATTTACAATTCGCCTGAAGTCACAAGTACACTCATGCAACTGCAGTTTGAGTCTTACTCTTGGGCGATAAGAGAAAATAATTTATATAAAATTAACTAACAATTTGCAACAGAGTATTACTGCTGAATAGAAGGGGAAAAACTGGCTTTTAGGTGAAATAACCATGCTGACATTTGTACGGACAATTAAGTTAGTCTGTCTGAGGCACAGCAGCTTAGAGTGCAGGGAGACTTTTAAGAATAGGACGCATGATTATGATAACGCCTACTTACTTGAATAATTCAATAAATATGTTAAAGTTGTGGCACGATGCTATGGCTACATTTTGAAAAATCTGATCTTGTTAGCACTTTTACATTATAATCAAAAATGGCAAGAAGTCATGGAAAGCATTATTGCATGCCAATAATCTGAACAAAAACTCTAGATCGTGTTTTTGATGCAAAACTTAAGGGAAATACTGTTTCTTAAGGACTGTAGAAGTATTTGGAAATTACACAGTAACTTATATGTTAAAAAAAGGAATTTTTAAAAAAGGTTTGCCTCAGGTATTCATTTTTCTCACTTTAGGCAAAAGACTAAAATTATGTGAGGTATATCAAATTAAACCAGTAGAAATCCAACAATCAGAAGACAACCCTCCACTTCACAAATCTCTCTACGGCCTTAGCTAGACCTAAGGTTTATCCCGGGATCGTCCCAGGGTCATCCCTGTTCATGTAAATGACACATAGGATATCCCGGGAGCAGGCAGGGACAACCCCGGGACGATCCCAGGATAAACCTTAGGTCTAGGCTAAGGCCTATGACAATGTAAATAACAAAATGGAGGAGAGGCTATAGCAGAGGGAGGAGGCACAAAATACCGAAACTAACATGTTTTTTAACAAGTACTATTCCCCTTTTTGCACAATTTTTTAGAACATGTACCTTGACTTCAACACTAATATGGGGATTCAATTTTCCAGTTTGGGCATCCATCAACATATATAAGTCTTCTATTATTATCAATAATAATAATAATAATAATAATAATAATAATATCAATAATAATATCCCTCCTTTTCCCAGTACTGGGACTCAAGGCAGTTTACAAGATTAAAACATGTACAAATAAAACATATAAATATAAATTACAGAAGTTAAAATAGAATTAAACCTACAGTAATATTAAAAACATGTTAAAAAATTAAAATCTGTAACAGGTTAAAAGGGGGGGGGGGAATCCAATACATTAACACAGGTCCAGTATAGTTCCAAAATCCAGCTGAAACAAAAAAAAAATTGCCTGCCTCTGAAATTGTAGCACAGAGGGAGCCACCTAGTCTCCCTGGGAAGGGAGTTCCAGAACCTTGGAGAATTAGTATTATTGGGTCTTCCATATACCTGTGTACATTAAGGACACAAGGTTCCATGTGGAATCAACAGATCATTTGCACCAGAATATTCTCGCTGAATAGTCAACAACACTACTGCCACTCCTATTCCAAATTGAAGGCCATCTGATACATTCAAGAGAATTAAGTGTCAGTTCTCTTCTTGGCCTGTACTACTTTAGGCTGCAGGTGACAGAGTGCTTCGTGTTTGAATATTCCTCCATGGACATAAAAATCTAACTCATGACAGATAACATATCTTGGCATGTTATTTTTCCTATATGCAGTGAATATCCTCTTCCCTCCTTTGTGTCAGCAATCATTCCCCTCCCTCGTCCAGGTTTGGAACCCATGAATGGATTGACCTTCCCTTGTTTTCAGAACTGTGGAGATGGCAATGAAGAAACCACGTTGATCGGGATTTCATCACAGTAGTAGTGATTTGCTTTTGACTGTTTTAGAATTTCTTAGCACCTATAGCTACTGACCACCAGCTATATGATGTCTGAAATGTGTAACCATTAAGCTTTTGCCATGAAATTTCCTGAACCACCCAGACAGCTTCGGCTATTGGGCGGTATAAAAATGTAATAAATAAATAAAATAACAGAGAAGTCTCACTGATTTGGGTGTCCTGTGTCAGTTTGCCAGAACATGTGCTTGTCTGAGTCCTGACAATAAGGAATGCAAATGCAACTGTGATGCATCCCAGGAAAAGCTCTGCTCCTTGGGTCTGCTGAATGTATAAACTGGTCCTAGAGCAAAGTATAGCAAGAGAAATAGCTTTAGGTCTAATATGGTGAAAATTATATTTGGGTTATAATGACCACATGACATTCTGATTAACAAACTAGCTAAAAGTGGGCTAGATGGAACAACTATTAGGTGGATCCACAGTTGGCTACAGAATCGGACTCAAAGAGTACTTATCAATGGAACCTTCTCAAACTGGGGAGAGGCAACGAGTGGGGTGCCGCAGGGCTCAGTCCTGGGCCCAGTGCTCTTCAACATTTTTATTAATGATTTGGACGAGGAGGTGCAGGGAACGCTGATCAAATTTGCAGATGACACCAAATTGGGTGGGATAGCTAATACCCTGGAAGACAGAAACAAACTTCAAAGTGATCTTGATAGGCTGGAGTGCTGGGCTGAAAACAACAGAATGAAATTTAATAGGGATAAATGCCAAGTTCTACATTTAGGGAATAGAAACCAAATGCACAGTTACAAGATGGGGGACACTTGGCTCAGCAATACTACAAATGAGAAAGATCTTGGAATTGTTGTAGATCACAAGCTGAATATGAGCCAACAGTGCGATATGGCTGCAAGAAAGGCAAATGCTATTTTGGGCTGCATTAATAGAAGTATAGCTTCCAAATCACGTGAGGTACTGGTTCCTCTCTATTCGGCCCTGGTTAGGCCTCATCTAGAGTATTGCGTCCAGTTCTGGGCTCCACAATTCAAGAAGGACGCAGACAAGCTGGAGCGTGTTCAGAAGAGGGCAACCAGGATGATCAGAGGTCTAGAAACAAAGCCCTATGAAGAGAGACTGAAAGAACTGGGCATGTTTAGCCTGGAGAAGAGAAGATTGAGGGGAGACATGATAGCACTCTTCAAATACTTAAAAGGTTGTCACACAGAGGAGGGCCAGGATCTCTTCTCGATTCTCCCAGAGTGCAGGACACGGAATAACGGGCTCAAGTTAAAGGAAGCCAGATTCCGGCTGGACATCAGGAAAAACTTCCTGACTGTTAGAGCAGTGCGACAGTGGAATCAGCTACCTAGGGAGGTTGTGGGCTCTCCCACACTAGAGGCATTCAAGAGGCAGCTGGACAACCATCTGTCAGGGATGCTTTAGGGTGGATTCCTGCATTGAGCAGGGGGTTGGACTCGATGGCCTTGTAGGCCCCTTCCAACTCTGCTATTCTATGATTCTATGACCACCTTAGATAAATACATGTTGATTCAAATGTGCTATTTTTAGAATGTAAGCCATATGGCAGGGTGTTTTGTATTCTGTTTTTTGTTCTGTACAGCACCATGAATATTGATGACACTATATAAATAATAATAATAATAATAATAATAATAATAATAATAATAATTGCAGTTGTTATCAACATGTATTTCAATGGTGGGAATCCATGCACAAGGAATAATGTTTGAATTCCTCCCTGTCCACCAGATCAGTTCTGTACACCCTCTCCACTCCAAAGTCAGCCTCCCTAAAGGATATACTGTACATGGCTGGCAACCAAACACAGTATGCAGCTGGACCGCTGAACTAGAGAGAGGATTTCAAAAGTGAATTTCAACAGGCCAAGGCCCTTAGGTAATAATCACAGATTGGCAAATACATCTGAACTGGCCTTCAGCTTCAACCTAGACAAACAAAAATGAATTAGGCAGATGAATTAGGATTCCTCTAGCAGTTTCCTTAGGATCATGAAGGTGTTAATGTAATTAAATATCATATGCCAATTTAGCATTATGCTATATATGATTCAGTAGCACTTCTCAGTTAACGTGGAATTGCTAATATAAAAGAATTACAACTCTTATAAGGAAATTAAAATTAATTTCCAGATAATGAAGCTTTTGACCAATTGTATTTATTCAATATGAAGCAGAAGGAGTATATTTAAAAGAATGATTCTGTCAATGCCATTCTTTTAAAAACAGAATGCACCCTCCAAGTATTAAAAACTGTAGCGCTACTTTTGTGCACTACATTTTTAGCAATCTAGTATCTTCGATCTTGGATAAGAATCTCAAATATCTATCTACCACATTATTTTGTTCCCCTGCCACAGTTTGCTCTTTTAAATGTGTTTTTTTGGCCAGACAGTATGTTAAAGATGTACCTGCTAGCTGTTCTTTTTTACTCTAGTGTAAGTGCATGGGCTGATCAAGGTCAGGATCCTAGCCAATAATGTGGTCCCAATCCAAATTGGGACCCCTGCGCTTGCAATTTCTAGGGCTAAATTCTGATCCATCAAAGCAAATTTGTGGCACTATAAATTGCAGGCACACGGTCCCCCCTTATCTGGATAGGGACCATAGCAGGACATAAAGGATGAAAGCCCACCCTAACCACTGCAGTACTGAGCGGAGGAAACAACCAATGCTGTGTTGTATCCTCCACTGTTCATACAGACCTGGTCACTGCCTTCTTCTGCATAAAACTCTTCCCTTCATTCCATTTTCAACTTTAATCACAGTGTGGGGTTAAGTCTGCAATGGTACCAACACTCTAGTTTTAAACTAGAGATTACCAATGGTTTGCAAATCTGGTTAAAGGGAAATGACATCAGTGCTGACATAGCACATGGTTAATGCTAAAAAGTTGAAGGGGGGTGATTTGCATGGAGGAGGACAGAGTACATGATCCAACAGAATGCTTCTATACTTTTCCATTAAGAGAATGGGAAGCGTTCCATAGGCCTAAAAAAAAGTTGCTTTTATTGATATAAACAAGGCTTAAAATTTTATTTAAGATTTTACAGAATGGGATCTAGAAAAGTATGAGAGAAGCTCTGCTCATGCACCATGGCAAGGATTGGTGGATGACTTGCATAACTGAATGTGCCTTCCACTCAAAAGGGAACCTCTGCATCCCAGGCAAAAATGTTTTCAGTTAGATTAAATGGATGCAACATTATAAACTGAAATTTAACTCTCTTCAGATGCCTGCATAAACCTCCCACCCACCCACCCCCAAAAAAGGGTAGGAGGGAGAGTGTTGCTTCCTTACATTAAAAACACTACTGTAATATCTGATACTCTCTGTCACTTCGAAGATTCATGTCAAAATGATACACTCGGGTTAGTAAAATAATGGAACAAAGAGACAAATATTTAAGGGAACCCATTTGCCTAAGGCATGAAAACAATGCAAAAGAAGGAAGTGACTGAAAAAAATAATGGAAGAAACAAGGGAAAAATTTCACTTCTACATAGAAATTGACATTTTTAGGTCTTCTACTCATTTATAATTTGGTTGCAAAAAGCATGTCAGCTCATATTCAGAAATACATGTTTTAGTAGCATGCACATAAATAATAATTAGAACAGTAATGCCGTGCCCCTATTTAAATAAAGCATGCATTCTTCAACCAGGCCCCTTACCATTCAATTCAAATTCAGTTCGCTAGCAGATATACAGAAATACTGCAAAGAGATATATCAACTGCTTTAAGAAAAAGGGCATAGGTGTACCAAAGTTGGCAGGCCAAGGTATCTGCTTTCAGGCATGCCCAGTACCACTTCACTGAGCAGTATTTCAACTTCTCAGCCCTCAGAATTGTAGTAATGGCTGCACTCAGTCTTCCAAAAGGAACTTCTCTCCCTTTTGGTCAGTGAAAGCCGGTTAGGCTATGCTAAGACCTCTGTGAGGTTACTAGCTGTCGAGAAAGAGGCCACTGGGTACTCTCTTGATAAAGTCATACTAAGCACTATTTCCATCTCTAAATGTCCCCCAGAGTGTGTTTCTAGCATACGATCCCTTCTGCAACAAAGCAGACTTCCTCAAATCTGTAATACTTCACATTTTTCCTTGCAGAATATCATTCTATTGTCATCTATCAAGCTCTGCACTTTAGCCTATCCACTGAAATATTTGCAGCATCTCTCATTTTTGTATTACTCCCACCCACTTCTTTAAGGAGCTATTAATGAAGCTGTTGAATAGCATCCAACTCACCATACAGAATGGCGCTAGACATCCATTCAAACATGAGGGTAAACCAATTATTACTAATATCTATGTACATATTTTCCAAGCACTCATGTACACATCTTATCATATTTTCTCCTCAAAACATTTGTCTTCCTGCTGTAATAAAATTACAGCAAGTTTAACCCCTATTAAATGATGCTTGTCTTTGGCCTACACTTTCATAGTCTTAACCACTTCCAACGTTCGCTCTTTTATGCATAAGGCACTTTTAAAAACATGACTTCATGCATAGAAATTGATACACACTTACATTCATTTTTTCTATATTATAGTAGAATCCATAATATCGAATACACTTTTCTGTTACTAGAACAAAAACCTGAGAGGTTTCTCCTGCACAAAGTATTTCAAATGGAAAAAAAAAGTATAAATCTACCATATCAAAGACTGACATAAGTCAAGTCTGTTAGACCGGCTTCAGTTATCAAAACCTCATTTTCAGTATTCATGGTAATAGTTGCCTCGTGGCAATTCAATCAGGTTTAAAGATAACTTATTTATATAATTTGGATGTACCCAAAGCCTCTTGGTTAAATGAGCCTATACTGTATTTACTCACAGATGAAATAAATGTAATATAAGTTTAAAATAATGAACAGAATCCACGTGCACACAACCTTGAGGATCTGTAGATATTTCAATGTACACACACAGAGACAAAGTTTCAAAATAAAGTAGATATGGATTACTGGATAAAATACAACTACTAAAAGCAAGCAAACATTCACAGAAATGTCATTTTTCGTCTTTGAGAAGGTCTTTTTAAGCACCTTCAGAACTACAAGAGAGAATTTCGCAAAACACGGGAATTCCCTTCCTCCGGACACTAACCAAAGTACAGGACCAGATGACTTGTGTAAAACCTTTTGATTCAAAATGACTTTGGGTGGCCAGAATAGGGAGGGATAGGGCAAACTGGGGTTTAAGAGAGGCCCTTCTCATCTGCTCACCTGTGAGACCAATTAGGTGGATGTTCACATGGGAGAGGGGCTTCTCTGCAGTGTCCCAAACCTCTGGAACAAACTCCATCGGAGGTCTGCCATGTACCATCCTTGCAGGCTTTTAAGAAGACCTTAAAATATTTTATTTTACCGTGGTCTTCGCATGGTGAGTACTATTATTGCTGCTGTTGTTGTTCTTGCTGGTTTTATTGTTTTCAATTGCTATTTTATTGTGATTATTTAACATTTAACTGTTTTTCTATATTTTATTGTTGTAAGCTGCCTTGTGAGGACTTCTGCCCTGAAAGGCGGCCAAGAAATGTTTTTTATTAATTAATTAATTAATTAATTGAGGCAGGGCAGGGGTGCAGAACCTCTTTCAGCCAAGGGCCAAATTCCATTTCAGGGAAGCTTTCAGGTGCTACATTCCAGTGGTGGGTGAGCCCAAAGGCAGAAGGGGCTCAAAGGACCAAAGGCAAGAGAGACTGAGCCCTAAATACAAGCATACTGTAGCTTAAAGCTCTCTCTGCTCATAACTAAGTCTTAAGGGAGGCATTCCAACCTTTTAGAATTGGGGGGAATTGCACAAAAGCCAGGAAACTACCAAGTGATTGATGACTGGTGGAAAGGAGGTGGAGCCAGGGAAGAGGGTGTGGTCATTTGATTCAGACCTGAGGTGGGCTGGATTTAGCCCCTAGGCCTGAGGTTCTGCATCCCTGGGTATTACTGGGCAGAATTAAATTAAGGTACCCCCAACCCTTTGGAATGGGACTAACAAATTACAAATCAAATTGAAGAAATGGTCAGTTGAGGCAAGTAAATCCTAGACGTCTAAACTTTCAATGGGCTTCTTCAAGGATCCATTAACACAGGAACTCAACAGATTGAAGGTATACGCGAGCAATACATACGACCCAAATCCCAAAATAGGAAAGACATAAGTGGTAAAAAGAGTATGAAGATGTAACAAATCTTTACAAAACTACTGAACGCAATTAAAATGTTGAGGTTTCAGCGCTTCGACAAGTAGAACTAAACAAATTAGCACCTTTAAGTGAAGAGGGAAACATTGTGGTTTTCTTTTAAAGTATTTATATAACTGTAAATCAAGACAATTTATTTATATTAACTGCATACAATTTTAAACATTTTATAAGGATTTGTTTTTCCTTTTTTTAAAAAAAGGTGGAACCAGATTAGCATTTTCAATTAGATGAGAATCTTATTAACCTCTTCCTGGATATGTTAAAAAGAGAAAACAACAACCGACAACTGCAGTGCTTTCATACTACTTAAGAGATACTTCGGTTTCTTTCCCAATCCCTAAAGAGGGGGAGAGCATGTGAGCGAGCGAGAAAAGATGGCTTCAATGAGAAAAAGGCGATGAACCTGCATGCAATTAAATTCATCAACTTTCAAGTACTGCCAGGTTAAGAAGCATTTAAAGAAATAAATATTTTTACTTCTTTGCAACATATTAAATAATTAAAAGAGAGAGAAATATTTGAGAAGAGGGGGAGGCACAAGACAAATCTTGCTGCAGTTTCAGAGTTGGCTTGTAAAATGATGTTTGACTTCATGGGCCTTGCTAACGAAATCAAACAGTAAGCTAAA
Source organism: Elgaria multicarinata webbii (assembly GCF_023053635.1). Lineage (NCBI taxonomy): Eukaryota > Metazoa > Chordata > Lepidosauria > Squamata > Anguidae > Elgaria > Elgaria multicarinata. The sequence continues at coordinate 23,788,980 of NC_086172.1, forward strand.
CTTTATTTTTTATTGTATCCTGAACAAAATAAGCTTTCTTTAGTAAGTGATTAAAAAAATCATGCTTCTAAAAATAATTATTTTGTCATACCTTCTAGATACTGGGTTCTACAGGCTTACCCTCTTTTTGTTTTTGCTTTTTCAAAGTAAGGTATCTAATCAAGAACTGTCACATGTCCTGTTCATAAAATAATATTTATTCCCTCTTAAACCACAACACCCTAAACATGCATAAAACGGTGCATAAAAACAACACATTAAAATAATTAAAATAACTGCAATCCTAAAATGAAACCAGCTAACAGCCTCAGAATAACTTGTACACATAAGCAATCTCAACACATTTTAAGTATCTACACTGCCCACCGAAAGGTAAGCAAAGAGGGAGCCAGACAGAATTCCCTTGGGTCCCTCAATTTGACAATCATTTAGCAAACTACGGCCTAATCTACACCAAGCAGGATATTGCGCTATGAAAGTGGTATGAAAGCAGTATATAAAGGGCAGGAGCCACACTACTGCTTTATAGCGGTGTTGAAGCCCATTGACACATACCATAAAACACATACCACTTTCATCCTGCTTGGTGTTACTCCTGCCTTTTATATACCACTTTCATACCACTTTCATAGTGCAATATCCTGCTTGGTGTCGATTAGGTCTTTATCTACCTATAATGCTAACACACACATTTGCTTGTAGGCATCCAGCGTTCATCTCACCGGGACCACTACAGAGAAGAGCAAGTTCATATCCAAAGATTTAGGTTTATTCTTCCATGCAACTCATGACTGATGGTTCTAGCTCTCATGCCTACCCACTACTGTTTTAACCAACAACTGCTTGTTTGTCTAAACATAAAAGCATTGCACTGCATTTTCTGGTCTCAGTTTGTACCTCATTATATAAACCTCACAATTAATGTGGATGGAAATTATACCTCTCTGAAAAATAACCATAAGTAGAATCAATATAAAAGACGGGAAGAAAACGTGATATAATGAAAACTCTATTCTTCATCTGCTTTAACAAGCTGTGTATATCAACCTGACCATGTGTTAACATCTTCCCCAAAGGCCTTACACCAGGGTGCCATCACCATCAGGAAACAATGATGAAGTACAAGATTCCAGAATAAAGCTCTACCCCTTTAAGATTCTCACGCCTCAAAAAGTTGGAAAAGCCTGGGATAGATGTACTTCTGGATTCAGCCCTGAGCCTGGATGCCCAGGTTTCGGCGGTGGCCAGGAGTTCATTTGCACAGTTAAAGCTAGTGCGCCAGCTGCGTCCGTTCCTAGAGATGTCGGACCTGGCCACAGTGACACATGCCTTAGTTACATCCCGATTGGATTACTGTAACGCGCTCTACGTGGGGCTGCCTTTGAAGAGTGTTCGGAAACTCCAGCTGGTTCAAAGAGCTGCAGCCAGATTGTTGACCGGGGCTGGTTACGGGAAGCATACAACTCCCCTGTTAAAACAGCTCCACTGGCTTCCAGTCTGTTTCCGGGCGCAATTCAAAGTGCTGGTTATGACCTATAAAGCTCTATATAGTTCAGGTCCAGGTTATTTGAAAGAACGTATTCTCCCTTATGAGCCTGCCCGTGCTTTGAGATCTTCTGGAGAAGCCCTTCTTTCAGTCCCACCTTCTTCACAGGCACACTTGGTGGGAACATGGGAGAGGGCCTTCTCGGTGGCTGCTCCGGTGTTCTGGAACTCTCTTCCTGGGGAAGCTAGGCTGGCTCCCTCATTGATGGGCTTTCGGAAGTAGGCTAAAACTTTTTTGTTCAAGCAGGCCTTTGGAGAATAATCCAGCCCTCCATCTATGTTAATGTCTTATAATTTTGTTGTGTATTTTTAATTGTTTATGGTTTTGTTTCCCTCCCCCCACCCCATGTATATTTTAAACTTTGTAAGGCCACCTTGAGGCCCAGCATTGGGCAAAAGGCGGGATACTAATAATAATAATAATAATAATAATAATAGATAGTAAAGTTCAAATTATTATTATTATTATTATTATTATTATTATTATTATTATTATTTCTTACCCGCCTCTCCATCCTGATTGAGACAGGGAACAACAATAAGTATAAAATACATAAAATATTGTTTAAAAACACAGTATACTTTGTTAAAACTTCCTTAAAAACATACTAAAAGCATACAAAAAGCATCCTAAAATTCCACTGGATAGGCCTGCCGGAAGAGATCAGTCTTTACAGTTTTCTTAAATGCTATAAAGCATGCATAAGGGATCAGTGTGGCCCTGGAATGTGTTGGTGCAAGATGTCTGCTACCTGGGAGATGTCCTTATTACTGTGGATTCCTCCTATGATTCTACCTCTATTTTGTTTTTCATGTTGTTGTTTTTACTGCCAATGTTACTGCTAAAGAAAGAAGGGAAGTATCTTGAACCACAAGAGCATTGTAAAGCACTATGTGATACAGCTGCCAAAACAGCAAATGAGATTTGACGTAACATTTTTAGCATAGATGGGATGTCAGATTGCTTATGGGATGTTAGATTGCTACAATGAAGAATGTTGTGCCAAAGGGGAGATACAGGTTGTTCTTGATAATCAAAGTTTTAGAACAACATAATTGGGATTGGATCCAGATTTAGTCATACATAAGAGTAGACCCATTGCAACTAATTGGACTAAAGTTAGGAATGACTAAATTAAGTTGCTTTGATTTCATTGGGTCTACTTTAAGTATGACTCAGTTTGGATCCAACATTTGGAATCTAACACTATTCCCCAGATCATTATGGTGTTTTGTTTAATATATTCCCATCACCCATGAACAATACTTCTGGGGGAAATTGTCAGGTGGAAAGAAGCTGATTTAGCTGAACTAATGCATCACTGCATTCATTCAGACCAGAGTCAAGTAACTTTACAGTACAACCTGAATACACACTGAAGACAAAAAGTAAATTTTACCATAAAAAATTAACTTCAGTAGCAGAGCCAGGTGTGATATGCATGAACTGCTGTTGAACGATCTTGTGTGTTTTTCTGCTCCCTTTTGCCTTAAAGGCATTTGACACATCGGCTGTTACTCTTTTAACACACACACACCATGCTCCCAATTATGAGATCTCACCCACACATCTGAGCATCCCCAATGCAGCACCCAGGTCCCCACCATCAAAGTCCCTTTGCCACATCGTACTGCTTGCCCTCTAAACTCTTGTCATATGCTAACCCATATTGTGCCCATCTAAACTTCCATGATAATCAGAGTCGCTTTACTTCACTAGTGCTGGAAAACTGCAAATCCCACAAACACTGACACTGTAGACCTGTCGTGGCAGGCATTTGTAGGTCAACTCCTTTGCCCTATTAATGGCACTGCTTCTTATTATCCTTGGTGATGGTTCAAAAATTAGAGTCAAGTGTAATACAGTTGCCAAAGTGCTTGAAAAGGCCTTATGTTTAATTCTGTTTTCATTTGTAAAACAAGAGCAACACACACAAACTTAAAACTAAAAAAAAAAAAAAACCTTTGGTGGCAAGTCTGCACGTAGGAAGTCCTTATTCTTCAGCAAAGAATTAGAAGATGTACACCTGGAATTAGAAGATGAACACCTCTGTAACACTTGGGGAATAATCTTGTTAAAAGAAGCTAAGTACCAATAAGTCTAGGAAAATGCAAACTGTGCAGAAACTCTAAAATAAAAAATGCGTAATTGAAAGTAGTTCATATTTTCATAATTTTCTGCTAATTTCCCCAGTATACCCTAAAGCTAACCATGCTTCAAATCTCACTTAAAATCCCAGAGAGATTGCAATTTCTTTTTACAGTGAGAAATATAATGCAAAAGCCAGTTTGAGAATTGTATTAAACAAGCAGTCTCTCCAACTTCTTAGGAAACTTTTTCATAAGACTCCAACAGATAAAGGACAACCACAGTATTTACTATGATAAAACTACTTCAGGGCTCCAATATTTAGAAAGTGTTTAATATTAATGTACAGCAGTCTTCTAAAGATACAGTCGTCGTAAGAAGAAAACTTCAGAGCAATTCGAGAGTGAAAAATAATTAATTTTTATTTAAGTTGTTAAATACACATAGATCTTATTTTAGAGTAAAACTACAATGTCAGCCCACACACAATACGCCTAACAACAAAATAGAAGTAATATGATGTTTTAACAATTGCAAACCTTTCCAAAACTGTGACGAAAAGTTAATTCTTTCATGTTTTGACCACACAGAAAGAATTCTATCATCAACAATGGAAAGCTAATGAACCAGCACTGATTACAGTTTCCATTTTTAAAGGAGGTATTCAGTAAACTGATAAATAAAATGCAGCAGAGCTTAGTAAAGATCACTAGTTGAACCTCACTTATCTATTGCACATCTGCCACACCACATTATCTTACTGTTCAGGCGTCAATTTTGCATTTCAATGCAGCAGCTCCATCAGATTAATGCCCAAGACATTTCAGCTGTGTGGCACATAAGTGAGTGGACGGTAGAGGAATATTATGCATGGTCTGTATCATTGACACTAAGCAAAGGAAATGTGATTAGTACCAAATTGCATGTGACAAGGGAATCGGAAAGCTGTCAAACACAATGACATGGATTCAGTATTTAGAAGGTAGAACGGGGAAAATAAAAGGAGCTGGCCAGTCTGGCAAAGAGACAGCAATAACACAGTGCAGCTATGATAAATTAATTCATTTACTTATGAAAAATTAGAGGCTTCCACACACAGCTCTCATTTATAATCCTGTCAATCAGGCTAAGTAAATAAAAAGCCTGTAAGATTCAACATCCTGCACATGAGCAAACAAGAAAAAATAATTTTTGCATTTAATTTCAGACTAATTTCTTGATTTAAAAAAACCCTCATTAGATTGGACCTTTATGTGAGTCACTAATGCAAAGCCATATCATAATGTTTTCTATTTTGATGAGTAGCATCACCTTTTAAGACAACAAGAAGATTGCGACATTAAGCACTTAGAAGGCACATAAACAGAATTGGTGCACAGAGTTGATGCCACTGAAATGTCTGTCCTAGTCAAAGCAACTACCAGCTGATGGACGTATCTGACATTACATCCTATTTATTTATTTATTTATTACATTTCTATACTGCCCAATAGCCGGAGCTCTCTATCCTAGCACAGGAGAAAACGCTATATCAAGATTCTATGTGGCAGCAATATGGTTGTCCTAAATTCTGTTCCTACCCATTCTAATATGAACATTTTACCCAGAGCTTCATGTTTATCAAACCAAAATATCACACACTTCACTGTGATAGAAGGATGAAGCACATCTATTCATCAGGTGAACATAACTTGGACATGTACAATACACATGTATTTCTTTCGTAAAGATTAGAATACCATTTTAAAACTTGAGCCTCATATTCGCAAAATGCCTTTTACAGGGGGGAATATTTTAGGTTAACTTTCAGGTGTTCCCTATCTTAATTATGACTCCTCCTGGACAGAGATAACCACAGTATCCATGTTACAGTAACAAAGTGGGCCTGTTTTATTTATTTATTTATTACATTTCTATACCGCCCAATAGCCAAAGCTCTCTGGGCGGTTCACAAAACTGTTCAGATGACACTTTAGGCTCTGTGGTTAGTGAAACTGTGGTTCTCCAGGGTTAGCGCTAACCACAAGCTGTGTTGTCACACATAACACTTTAAGCCATGGTTAGAGCCGCTAACCCTGTTGCAGATGGTCCCACTGTGGTTAGTAATGAGCAGGGCTTAGCAAAATGTACCGCACAAGACACCTTAAACCCTGCTGCTTAACCAAAAGCCTTAACCAGCAGGGTTTAAGGTGTCTTGTGAACAGGCCCAGCATTACAAATTAGATTACTGTAATGTGTTGTACATAGGGCTGCCTTAGATGATTAATTGGAAACCGCAGTTAGTCCAAAATGCAGCCACTTAGGCATGTTTAGACAGAAACGTGTCCTGCAACTCCATCCTGGCCGGGATATGCAGGGAATTGGAGAACTTTTTTTCTGTCTAAACATGCATGGGATTGTGCTCTAAACTACTTACTGGGATCAGTGATGGGAACATCTGTCACTGATATTTAAACAACTTCACTAGCATCTGGTCTGTCTCCAAGTTCATCTTATCTTAAAAGTCCTTCACAGCCCAAGACCTGGGTACCTTAAAGATGTTAACTCCAAAAAGAAACCTGCCCATACACTGATGTCATGTTTAGAAGTCCTGCTCCATGTACCCACTCTGCCTGACAGTACGCAAGTGGTGACTCCAGGGGGGCCCTTCTCAGTTGTGGTGCTCCATTTGTGGAATGTTCTCCCCAGGTGGGCTTACCTGACATCTGCAATGTTCTCTTTTCAACAGGGGCAAAGCACTTAATCTTCACAAGACTTTTAATTTTTTCTGAAATTGGTTTAATGCTGCCTTTTACCTGTTTCATTTCACATAATTTCATTGCTGTTATTTGTGGGTTGTTTCCTTCTCCAACAAGCCATGCCACCCAGGTTAGGAATACACAACACACTATGCCCCGGCAGGTAAGTAGGCAAATGATGCCTGGCACTCACCATGGCTTAACCAAGCTACCACGGCTTGTTTAACTCAAGGTGATCTTGTGAACCAGCCCATTCCGACAGCTTTTGATATGGAAGGTGATTTTTGTTAGAGTAAACAGGCAGACATCCCCACCTTAAAACTGAATACTTTTGATTTTGGCAGCTTTTCTGAAATACCAGCATTTGAGGGGTTATAGAGGATGAAAGAGCTACAATTTTTTTCTTGCTAATATGTTTCTAAGGACTGCTGCTGCCACCTCCTTCTATTTTAGTCTTCCAGCAACATGTCTTAATCTCTCACCACCACCCTCTTATCCCTCCACCTTTGTTACCACCCTGTTTTAAACTGCAGGAATTACAAATATTACTGACTTACAAGGGGACTGATTCATAAAAGACACGCAAGGCAAGAACATTTCAATTGCCTAATTTTACTAATCAAGTGATATTTCCAATAATCCACAGATAGGAACTACTTGTTTAAAAATCTATGTGACATGATCCACTTAACCAGTACTTTTCTACAAACCTTTCGCTATAAAGAGAAAATTATTTTCTGACAATGTATTCATGAACAGCACCATTTAACTTATTAGTAAAGCACCCACAATTACTATCAGATGCAACTTCTGCAGACAGGTAAAACACACACACAACAAATCCAGTTTATCTCTCCCCCCCACCTCTCTCTCTCTCACACACACACAATTCTCTAATATTATTTTCATAGCATGGAGGCAGATAATAGACTAATCAAGATTTTTAAAATATCAGGCAAATCAGCCAACACCCTGTTCATGCATACTTACAGCCTCAGAATCAAACAGGTGCTAGATAACATTAGAATTATTTAAACTGCTTGTAACATTTAGCAGCTCCAGGCACTACCACATGAGCTTCAGGATGTCCTGATAGAGTGGGCCTTATTCCAAAAAGGTGCCAAGCTTATAGAATAATCAGAATGTTATTTTCCACCAAAATCACAAGTCTAAGATATCCCTTATGTTTTAATCTTCAACTGGCAATCCTGTTCAATGCAAGCTCCATGCCCTTTCCTTCTCTCTACCAGAATACATCTGCACACAGAATGTTTTTCTCCAGCTTCCATTGTAAATCAATTAACTTACTCCTGCACATAAAGGGCTGAGTTTGCATGTGGGGGCAGGTGGAGGTATCTGACCTATAAAGCCATAAAAAAGAAAACACTGAAAAATTCAGTGAATTATGTAGGTCGGAATATCTGGAAGGCTACAAGTCCTGGTCCATTTGAATGAACTATTGCTGCTGCCTTAGTTTGCTGTGGGCTAAATCTAACATTATGCAAGAGGATATCTGCTCAGACAACAGGAGTTTCCCCTGCACCCTACCACACACTGCAAACTTCCTTCAGAGGGTCCCTCAAACTTCCAGTACAGATTGGGGTGGGGGAGGCTGCAGGGAAAAGGGAGAATTTGATCTGCCCATAGCTCCCATTCTGCCATTGAAAGGACAACCCTGTGTCTGTTATGCTTTATTTCGTTGTTTTCCATTTTTGTTACTTTTATTTAAACTTACTAGTTTGTTAGCTGACGCAGGAACATAAATTTATGTTCACGGTGTGAGATATAAATTGCATGTGTTAAAACAACGGCATATGGTTTCTTACTAGTGATTTTCACTGCCCTGCAAAAACCGTTTTAGTGTCAAAGGTTTATTAGAAATGCAAGTTGGTATGAATTTGTTTTTTGCATTATGGCAAATTGTAACACAACCGTTTTTCAGAGCCTCTTGTAACCATATTTTGTCACATTAACAGCTGCTGAATCACCATTAATACAACAGGATCATATCATTTTAGGTGGAAATAAATGTTACCCTCAGGCTAGAGCTACATATTCTATTCAACATACTGTTTGTGCCAGAAGCTAACCCATACATTTATTACGTATTGGCTTCTACAATAGCTACAGAAGGTTACCCATTTTCTAATGTCATGGCATTGCGATCTCACCCCACATCATTGGTAGACAAAGAGTGACATCAGGTCAGTCGAGGTACTTTTTCCTAGATCTTGGGTGGGAAAATATATGGCTTCCATGTTTCACAGCTTAAGTCATTGCTGAACTATATTCCCAGCCGCTTGGGTAAACACTTGGATTCTTGGAAGTGTCTATATTATAGACCAGTAGAATATATATTTTTAAAAAAAATCTAGAGCAGGGTTGGGCAAAACATGGTCCAGGGACTGTATGAAGCCCCACCCCCACCCCAATTTTTTATTCTCCCCCGCAAAAAAATCTGTACCTCTTATAGAGTGCAAAAGGCCCAAACTGAACTTGTTGCAAACTACATTTAGCCTTTTTGAGCCATAGCCACTACAAAATGGGGAAAGGGTTAAATTTAGCATGGATATTTATTTATTTATTACATTTTTATACCGCCCAATAGCCAAAGCTCTCTGGGCAGTTCACAAAATTAAAACCATAATAAAACGACCAACAGGTTAAAAGCACAAATACAAAATACAGTATAAAAAGCACAACCAGGATAAAACCACACAGCAAACTTGATATAAGATTAAAGCAAAGAGTTAGAACAGCAAGATTTAAATTTAAGTTAAAATTAAGTGTGAACTAAATATGAACTAAATTTAACCCTTGTAGTGCTCTGTGATACCAGATTTAGGCAATAAACCAGTGTTGCTCTCACTTTGTGGGGGGGCACTCCACAGACTCCAGACTTGCAGCACCCACAAAATGTGGCCCACTGGTTGGGGAACCAACATGGCCCCTGGACCTCCCTCAGTTGCCCAGCACTGCTCTACAGAAATATTCAGATGATGTTATTATTATTCATCTCAGAAGCTTAATTCGTTACTATGCTTTTACCACATAGTAACTTACTGCAAGTGTCTTTATCTCTAGCTCCCACATCCCAATTCTATAGTGAATGAGTTGAATCCACTCTACATACAGTACACACACACACACACATTCCTCTCTAATAAATGAAATATATGTTACATGATGGGAAAGTGGATTACCTGGCACTGAAATCACATTCTACATTTTGGTTAACTTGGCTATATAAAAGGAAAATGTTCTCACTTGCCTGTTTCTGTAGATATTTAATATTTATGTAACATGCAAAATGTTTTGGATCAGATAAGAGTTTAGCCTGAACTATTTGTCTTGTATGAAACTGTATTTCAAAAAGTCAACTAGTTTAACATGCCCTGGAGTTGTCTGAAAAACACTGCAAAGAGTACAGCAAAGAGTCACATTTCAATGGGGATATTCTTTTGATTATGTAGACAGAGGATTGCGAAGTCTACTAGATTGCAATTACACCACCATTTATCTGTCTGTACTTTTTTGTGATGCTGTAAATCTCAGTGATCATTTAAAATGTGCCTCATCTCCATGACTGCCAAGTAAATTTTAGAAACCAGGATGCAAATAAAATTCCAGGGCCAGAAGAAGTCTCTGGAGTGGGTTGTTTTTTTAAAAAAAGGAATAAAAATTCGTCACACTTTTCTCTCTAACCCCACCTCTTCCTTAATCTTCAATCTACAACTGGAAACAAAAGCTAAGGACATGTTCATCCCTGATTACCCTCGCCTCTCCCTCCCTTTTGCCTTCCCTCAACCTGGTGTTTTGATCTACAACTCCAATTAGACCAAGCCAATGATCAGAAATGCTGTGACACCACCAGGTTTCAGATGGCTACTCTAGTGCCTATGTTGTAGACTCGCTGGGGACTCGGAGAAGTGTTGAAACGGTGAAGAACACTGAGAGGTGTCAATTCCACACTCAAAAGCGAGAGGATTACATTGCCAAGAGGGAGATATTCCTCACCCCTTTTTGGTGCATTGCCCCGGTCCTTCACAATTGTGCACTTTTGTCAGTTGCCTACTTCTCTTCAGTGCTCCCTTTGACAGCAGAAACATACAAGAAAATTGTAGAGGCAAGGCGGACAGCTCATGGTGGGTTGTCATATCATGTGAACCCAGTCTGGATCTGGTTATAATTACTTAAAAAATAGTTGCAGTTCAACACATTCAACAACATTTACTGTGCGCGATAGCCAATTATGGGAAGGACAAAAAAAAAGTTAGCATACTCAAGTGCAACATATGAACAGTGGACGGGGAAAATAAATGGGGGGAATTAAACGCTACAAACAGCAAATTAAGGGCTGATTTACCAGGGATAGCTTCTAAAATTAAGGACTGCTCTAATAGAGTCCTTGGGCTCATCTACACCAAGCAGGATATTCCACTATGAAAGCGGTATATAAAAGGTAGGAGCCACACTCCTGCTTTATAGTGGTATTGAAGTACACTGAAAACTGTTGGGGCTCATTGACCCATACCGTATGCCACTTTTACACCACTATGTCCTGCTTGGTGTGTCTCCTGTCTTTTATATGCCACTTTCATAGTGGAATATCCTGCTTGGTGTAGATGAGCCCCCTGTGTTTCAATTTTACGTTATATAATGCCATTTCCACTAAAGCACTGTATCCAGGCTGCACAACCAGCAACACCCCCTCAGACGCAAAATTGCAGCCCCCAGGTGCCCTGACACCCCACTGCCACCAAATTTGCCCCTTCCCCCATCTATTATTAAGTTGCTGCCACCATAGAGATTGTTCCAAGAATAACTTGTAAGGAGATTTCTGTGGGGAGAGAGTGGACAGCCTTATATAGCAGCTCCACCTTGTCTATCAGGATCACTTAGGGAAGGGGGTGGAGAGACTTCTGTACCAGGATAATGGGGGGGCCTTCTCTTCATCCCTCCCCCAGTGATCCTCATACAGATTGCTCTTTACCCACTGCTATTAGCAGCAAGGAAAGGGCTGATTGTATCAGGCTCGCTGGGATGTGTGCATGCACATTCCGTTGCCCCCACCCACCCCCAGAGCCACCATCACAAGTACCAGTAATAATAAAGGCAGATGGAAGAATGTTAGAATTATTACTGTCATGACCCCCCAACACACATACACACACACAGCCCGACCCACACACATACACACAAGAATTGTTCAAGTGAACCGCTAAGCACCAAATAAATTCTAGCATAAAACACTGCAAGAACTGGAAATCTTTGCTCTTTCGTTCCTCTCACTATTGATACAAATGAGGTGGTTTAAGGAGGTTTTTAAAACTTCACAGAAAATTGGGGAAGTGTTAGATGCACAGAGGCCTCTCTTCATAGAATCATAGAATACCAGAGTAGGAAGGGGCCTACAAGGCCATCGAGCCCAACCCCCTGCTCAATGCAGGAACCCACCCCTAAAGCATCCCTAAGAGTTGGTTGTCCAGCTGCCTTTTGAATGCCTCTAGTGTGGGAGAGCCCACAGCCTCCCTAGGTAACTGGTTCCATTGTCATACTGCTCTAACAGTCAGGAGGTTTTTCCTGATGTCCAGCTGGAATCTGGCTTCCGTGTCCTGCACTCTGGGAGGATCGAGAAGAGATCCTGGCCATCCTCTGTGTGACAGCCTTTTAAGTATTTGAAGAGTGCTATCATGTCTCCCCTCAATCTTCTCTTCTCCAGGCTAAATATTCCCATTTGTTTCAGTCTCTCTTCATAGGGCTTTGTTTCGAGACCCTTGATCATCCTGGTTGCCCTCCTCTGAACACGCTCCAGCTTGTCTGTGCCCTTCTTGAATTGTGGAGCCCAGAACTGAACGCAATACTCTAGATGAGGCCTAAGCTGCTACTGATTAATATAGACACATTTGCAAGAAGTTTCTATTCCATTTGCACAAATCAAAAGCCGCCATGAATGTACAGCCAAATGTGTTTCAATAAGTCAATATGGGTAAAGAAGGGCCTCTAAGCAACTGGGCATATACAAAGAATAAATTATAGTAGCATTACTAGCACCATTGGATTGAATCCACTGTAAATATGCCCATCTGCTACATATTTTTTTAAAATTGATTAATATGTTATATTTTAAAGTTGTAAACCATCCTAATGTGTATTGCGATGAAGGGCAGTACCAAATTTTTAAAAAATAAATAATTTTACTGTATCTTAATTATATAATTGATGGAAATATTCCAGAGCACAATTATTTGGCTTCCAAGCTTTTTTTTTAATTGAGTTTTAATTGATTTTGTTTTATGTTATATTTTAATTAAGATTTTGTTTTTAATCTGTATTTTATTATTGCTGGCTACCTTGAGCATCTTTTTTGGCGGAAGGGCAGGATAATAAATAAAATAAAACCCTGATCAGGCACAGTGGCAATGCCACTACTGCTTGGAAAGAGGTGTTCCCCATCACCCAAGCACACACGTGCTACACAAGGCAGTAATTTTGGGTTACTGAACATTTTGCTCATGAAAGTTATGAAAGATTAGAAACCATTAATTCAAGAATTCAGAAGAACAATATCACTGTGGCACTTCAACACATCTGCTGTAATGTAACTGCCTGATGGTAGCTGTGCTCCAAAGTAATTAGTACATTAGTTATCTTCCTGTTCCCTATGGGTTTATGCAAAAACAACAACAACAACAACAACAACCATCAGGAAAACATATCCTGTCTATGGCAAAGTAACTTGAGCACAAATCAGTCAACAGCTGTACATTTCAGTGAATAACAAGGCTTTTTACACACTTCCTAGAACATTTCATGTAATTCTCAGGCATCTAGCCAAAGGATGATAGAAATGTGGAGGGCAGCAAAGGGGGGGGGCAGTTAAATATGTCTTATGCTCTTCTCCTGTCCCAGTATGATACCATCCACCTTTGTTTACATATTTTCCATTTTAAAAAAACTTGGTTCTTTTTAAGAGGAAATTATATTAAAAATAGGGGACTTTGAATGATGTAATTAATACTTGGTACAAATGGGTTAGCACCCCTGCTTCCTACAAAGAAGATAATTTATGATTTTATGAATCAAAGTTGTATCGAAACTGCCTGTTATAGTATTTCCTGCTTCTACTAACTATTCTGGTTCTCTGGTTACAACACATCCCTATGTGTGGTCAGCAGGACACACAGACAGAACAGGCATAGCCTCTGAAAAATTATGGGCATACAAACTGCATACGGGCTCAACTCTGTATGACCAACTGGGGAACTCAAATAAATGGTGTGCAAACACATAAGTTCTTATACAGGCTTGGCTGCACACATGTAACAGGCAGGGAATGTGATCCCATTCATTGATTTATATTCTCTCTCTCTCTCTCTCACACACACACACACACACACACACACACACACACACACTCACACACGTTCACTCAATGTAATGTGTGACTTCGTTGGGGATGGGGAGAGCTGATACTTTGCATTTAGAAGGTTCCATGTTCAACGCCTACGTTCTCCAGACTGTTTCCTGCCTGCAACCCTGGAAAGCTGCTACCAGTCAGTGTTGACAGTACTGGGCTAGATGGACCAAGGTTCTGATGCAATATAAAGCAGTTTCCTGTATTATATTTTTGCAATCTAAAACAATTGGTAACCATATTGAAATAATAAATATTGTAACTGTGGCAGTTTGACCAAGCTTGATTCATGTGTTCAAGGTAGTATCTCCCCCAATCCATAAATACCATCTGAAACTAGGTGTTCATATTCAATGTGAATACACAGCCAACTAAATTTTACAGGTAGATAGTCATGGATTCTACAAACCGCAAGTGGAAGAAACTTTTTTTATTTTAACTTTTAATCTGTAAATTTTCAACAATATAAAACTAAACTAAACTTTAAAAAGAGGAATAGAAAAAAAATTGTAGCTACATACAGTTAGAGGCATTCAACCATCTGTCAGGTATGCTTTAGGGTGGATTCCTGCATTGAGCGGGGGGTTTGACTCGATGGCCTTGTAGGCCCCTTCTAGCTCTACTACTGTATTTCTTCAATTGTAAGAAGCCATCGATTGTAAGACACACACTAATTTCAGTACCACCAACAGAAAAAAAAAACCTAAGACACACCTGCGATTCTAAGACGCACCCCATTTTTAGAGATGTTTACATGGGGGAAAAAGTGTGTCTTAGAATCGAAGAAATAGGGTATTCTATGTTTCTATGATTCTATGAAATTTTAAGTGGAAGAGGACTTTCCAGCAGCCCCATGTGCACCCCCAAAAGCGTCTCCTGATATTTAGGGACCCCCACCCCACCCCAGAATGGTGTGGAATGGTATGTGGGGAAGCTGCTGGGGGAGGGACAAATTGCCCAATAACAGGCCGATGCACCTCGCGAGGGTAGAGTTACAATTTTTGACTGAACAATCTATCTTCCAAGGGGGATACATGGGGTGTGGGGAGGAGGAGAAGTCCCCTTTCATGAGTTTCCTTCTGCTTGAGATTCTCAGGATCAACTCCATTCTCTTCATCCTGAAAGTACATATATATTCCTTAACACTAGGAGCCCTCTCCCTGTGAATCGGGGAGAAATCTAGAACTTCTGTAACTCAATGTTTCATCCCACCTATACCTTATTTCATAGAATCATAGAATAGCAGAGTTGGAAGGGGCCTACAAGACCATCGAGTCCAACCCCCTGCTCAATGCAGGAATCCACCCTAAAGCATCCCTGACAGATGGTTTATTAGTTACTAATTTATTACTTATTACAGCTTATTACAGGGCAATAATGTACGGGGGGGGGCCCACACACACCCAGCCACACATTTTATCCTCACACCCCTGTGATGTAGATTAGGCTGAGAGATTGTGACTGACCCAAGGTCACTTAGTGAGCTTCATGACTAAGAGGTATTTGAAGCAGGGTCTTCTTAATCCTAGGCCAACACCTTAAGTATTGCACCATACTCACCACACTGACCTAGGCTTTTTGTCCTTGGACATCATATATTCTTGATTTTGAGGGAGAGAGGTATAAATAACCCATTTTCAAACTTCATGTGTACAACTCGCAAGTACATGTGAACAAAGACTGCTCTATGTTGGGCAATTATTCCACCTGTTATAGTTTTAATGGTAGGAAAGACTGCACCCCTTCCATTTTAAGAAATGTTACTCTTGTATCCCAATAACATTTGCTTTCCAAAACTAGTAATCATGTAAGTCATTAGAGTTCAAATAAATGCAAGTAGTGCTTTCTTACCCAACACCTAGAATTAGAATGCTGCTACATCACATTACATTATGCCACCCATCAAGCAACTGAATGCACAATGTAAACACATTGTGTATAATTCTAGGTAAATTATGGTCTAAGGTCAATATTTTCAAATATGCACTATGTGTATATATATATAGACTGCGGACACACTTTCACAAATCTGTATTTACATGCCTCTTTCTATACAATTACAATAGTGCCAATATATGTTCGGATTTCAGAGAGTCTGGAGACTTTGGGTGGTCACTGCTTTTATAGATTTTTTAAAATATATATATATATCAAGCAAGTCATTTATTTTTGGTATATACATAGGCATTTTGACTGCCTAACAGCAGGAACAATGCAACTAAGGTAACTCACGGTCCTAAAACAAACACCTTCCGAAAATAAATTCATGTTCCAAGATATCATTTCTTTCAATTGTTCATATACAATGACAACAAATCACAAATCATGGAAGACAATCCACAAATGTATTCACAAGTAAGGTAAAATACCAGATTAGTATTTTTCTTTTAAGAAAGCAAGGAGCCCTGACTCAAATTTTATTTTTGCATGCTGATGAAAGCTAGATCTGGTATTTATTTATTTATCATATTTACACCCCACTCCTCAGCCAAAAAAGGGTCTCAGAGCGGCTGATACACTGGCAAGGTTCAAGTACCCAGGAAACATTTCTTCAAGCTCAAGTAACTTTCAGAATTGTTCATACGTATGTGGAAAAAAATTATTGTCTATGTTAAATAGTTACAAATATTCAACTACATGTCCTAGGCTAATTTGCTTTTAAAGCTCAGCTAAAAACTTTTCTTTTTCCTAAAGCTTTTACAACTTGATGCTGTTTGGACTTTATACTGTTATACTGTTAGTTTTACCCTACTCTGCGCCTGTTTACCCTCCCCAGTGCCTGTTTGCATTCTCTTCCCCTCCTTATCACTCTACTATGATTTTAACAGAATGTAAGCCTATGCGGCAGGGTCTTGCTATTTACTGTTTTACGCTGTACAGCACCATGTACATAGATGGTGCTATATAAATAAATAAATAATAATAATAATAATAATAATATTTGAACTTATACTGCATTTAACTTCGTATTTATTTATTTATTTATTTATTTATTACATTTCTGTATCACCCCCATAGCCAAAGCTCTCTGGACAGTTCACAAAAATTAAAACTTTAAGGTACAGCATAAAACAATATAAAATACAAAAGCTTAAAACTGCTATATAAAAGTTCAACCAGAATAAAGTCTAGCAGCAATACAGTGATTTAAAATACAGATTTAAAACAGCAGAGCTAAAAGACTAGAACCCTAAAATGCTGAGAAAATTAAAAAAAAAAGGTCTTCATCTGGCACCGAAAGGAGTATAATGTAGGTGCCACGCAACCCTCTCTAGAAAGCTCATTCCACAACCAGGGTGGCAACAGCAGAAAAGGCCCTCTTCCTGGTAGCCACCTGCCTCACTTCCTTTGGCAGGGGGTCCCGGAGAAAGACCCCTGAAGATGATCTTACGGTCCAGGCAGGTACATATGGGAGGAGACAATCCTTCAGATAACCTGGGCCCAAGCAGTTTAGGGCTTTGAATGTTAATACCAGCACTTTGAATCGGGCCCGGACATGGACTGGAAGCCAGACATTGCCCCAAAAGCCTAGATGCTCAGCCTGCTTGCTTATAAGACAAACATTATCACAGCAGTGGCTAAACATTTTGCCAAGTATATTGATCGTTATGGCCAAATTATGAGAAGTGCTAAGTGTGTATTGCAATATATATGTACAGCCCCTTTTCTTTGGTAAGATTTTGCTTTAGTAGCCACAGCAGAGGGCAGCAGGACTGAAAGATTAAATCTGCCACAATCAGAACTGTCCGGGACTTCCATCCATGAGTGCCCAAAGTAACTGCTGTCTAAGATTGGCTATCCATGCTTAAGAACTTCCATTTGTCATAGACTGGCCTGCACACTGTTCAATTGAGAGATTTGACAGACAATGCAAATCGTCCACTGCCTCTGCTCAGTGGACGATAGTAAAGGTCTGCCTTTCTATTTGTCATCTATTCACAGCAAAACAAACAAACCCTGAACTTTTGGGGGGACAGTTGGAAGAAGGAGGATGGAACTTGGATAAATTTACAGCATTTGTAAAAATAAAAAGGGTACATGTATCAGTAAGAGCATGCATTTTTTTCAGTATTAAAAATCCTGCCTGTTTAATACCAGAGTTAATTTTATTTATTTCATTTCATTCCTATACCGCCCAATAGCCGAAGCTTTCTGGGCGGTTCACAAAAGAAGTTAGTTAAGGCTCAAGCTCCACAAAGCCAGAAAACTGGAAGTTAGGGCTGATGCCTTAACCAATATGCCCCATGATAATTGTGCTTACTTACAACTTGCCCTCCATGCACAAACACTTTTCCTTGGTATTTCAGGCCTAAATCCAGATGGGTAGGATGGAGTGCCTGCTGCGATCAGCAAAAATACCCCCAAGTTGTTCTCACCCTATATTGCCTTATGAAACAACTGAGTCTTGCTGTATTGCTAGAGGAATATACATCAAGTAGGATCATGGATGCCACGTTTCAGTTTATTAGATCAACAGGTGTCATTTCTATGATGGTAGATTATTTACGGTTTTTACAATTCGCTTTGCCTAAAGGGGCACTGCTATGCTCCTTTAATAGTACATATGTATGTTTGTATGTACATATTTTTCTCCATTAAACAATGTGTAGACTTTATGAGATAATACAAATAATTATCTTTATTTTAAGACGTATTATATAAAACCGTGCCTACCATAGTAGCAAATTACACTTCCAAGTATGCCTATTACATCACGATACTGCTGCTTTCCAACCCTGTTTTTAGAACTGTAGTGGAATCAGAGTAGGAATTTTGGTAGATGCCACAAGTGTATTTGAAATTGGTCTTAACCATTTATGATAGATCTTACAGCTCCATCTAGCTCTGTATAATGGAACTCTATGTTAATGATAAAAACCGAAAGTGCATTACAGAACATGCAATGTTAGCGGCTTTTAAAATTAACACAGTATAGCTACTGGCTAGAAGACTAATGATTTCATATTTATTTCCATTAATAAATAAAAAGTTGAGTAACCATTTCCCCCTGCTTTCATCCACATCCCACGACACTAGCCTCATCCTCATTTAAAGGAAGGTCCTTGACTAAAATGAATCCTCTTTTATGTACAACAATGAAGAAAAGGGGAATTACTGCTTTCCCAGCTACACTGACCCTTTTCTGCCACGTGCGTTAAATGTATCATAGCATTCAATTTCTAAACCAAGGAGATGAACAGTGCAACGCTATGCATTTCTCCTCTGAGTTCAATGGCTTACTCCCAGGAAAAGGAGCACAGCATTACAGACTGAATCAACTATCAAAAGTTTTCCTTATGGGAGGGTCAAAATATATCCATCACTGCCCCCACCAAATGATGCTGCCATGATGGCGGTCGAAAGAGAACTAAGGGGAATGGGCGGGAACCCATTCAGGCATGCGCAATACGCAGCAAGGGAGGGGTTCCCACTCCAAATGCCTCATCTATGGAAGTTTCCTGAACAAGAACACATTGCAGTAATCCAGTCTTGAGGTTACTAATGCCTGTACCACTGTGGCCAAGCTATCCCTATCCAGGACACGCTGAAGCTGGCAAACCAGACAAAGCTGTTAAAAGGCACTCCGAACCGCTGTAGCCACTTGAGCCTCCTGCCACAGAGATGGATCTAAGAGTACCCCAAACTACGAACCTGATCTTTCAGAGGGAGTGCAGCCCCATCCAGAACAGGCAATGAGCCTATCTCCCGGACTCGGGAACCACTCACCCACAGGTCTTCCACCTTCAGTTTCAGTTTATTGGCCCTCATCCAGCCCATTACTGAGTCTAGGCACTGGTCCAGGACCTGCACAGCCTCACCTGATTTAGCTGTCACAGGGAGATAGAGCTGCGTGTCATCAGCATATTGATGGTATTTAGCTCCAAATGCCCTAATGACCACTCCCAACAGCTTCAAATATTTATTTAGTTAGTTAGTTATTACTTATTAAGACATTTGTATCCTGTCCTGTATCACATGGATCTCAGGGCGGCATACAGATAAAATCATACAAACAATATCAAACAATAAATATACACACCTAAAAACAAATTAAACCATTAATAAGCTAAAACCAGTACAGAATTTAAAACAGTAAAAACAATAAAAACTATGTACAGGCTTGGTGAATTTGCCTTCAAAGGCTTTGTTAAGAAGCCATGTCTTAACTTGGCGCCGAAATGAAGCCAGCGCCGGCGCCAGTCAGGTCTCCAAGGGGAAGGCATTCCACAGCCGGGGTGCCACAACAGAGAAAGCCCTCTCCCACGTCCCACCACTGCATACGTCTCATGTTGGTGGGATGTGGAGGAGTGGTCCTCCAATAGATCTCAAATCTCAGGCAGGCATATATAGGGAGAGGTGCGGTCCCAAGCCATTTAGGACTTTAAATGTCATTACCAACACCTTGAATTTTGACTGGAAGCGTATTGGCAGCCTGTGCAATTCCTTTAAGATTAATGTTATATGGTCTCTGTAAGATGTACCAGTCAGCAGTCTAGCTGCTGCATTTTGCACTGGCTGCAACTTCCGAGTTGTCTTCAAGGGCAGCCCCACATAGAATGCATTGCAGTAATCCAATCGGGAAGTTACCAGGGCATGCAGTACTGTGGCTAGGTTATCCCTGTCCAGGAAAGGCCGTAGCTGGCAGTCAGCAGAAGCTGACCCCAAGTATTCCGGGCCACGGAGTCCACCTGGGCGTCCAAGTGACAAGGATGTAACTAGGAGTACTCCCAAGCTACGCACCTGCTCCTTCAGAGGGAGTGCAACCCCATCTAGAACAGGTTGCTTACCCAATCCCCGGACTCGGGAACCACCAATCGACAGAGCTTCCGTCCAGCACCTTCACCGCCCCAGCTGACTTCGATGACAAGGAAAAGTAGAGCTGAGTATCATCAGCATACTAATGACACCCAAGCCCCAAACCCCTAATGACCTCACCCAGCAGTGTCACATAGATGTTGAACAGCAAGGGGGATAGAATAGAACGCAGTGGCATCCCACAGCTTAATAGCCATGGGGTGGAACAGGAAACCCCCAATACCACTCTCTGGTATCAGCCCTGCAAGTAGGAGCAGAACCACTGTAACACAGTGCCTCCTACTCCCATCTCGCAGAGCTGATCCAGTAAGGTACTATGATCAATGGTATCAAAATCCCCTGAGAGGTCCAGGAAGATCAACAGGGTAACTCTCCCCCTGTCTTTCACCCAGAATAGATCGTTAGTCAGAGCAGCCAAGGCAGTTTCAGTGCCGTGCCCTGGCCTGAAACCAGACTGAAATGGGTCCAGATAATCAGTTTCCTCAAAGAACATCTGAAGCCACCACAATGATGTTAAACAACATTGGGGACAAGATGGTGCCCTGAGGAATGCCATATCTTTATCACCAAGGGGCCAAGAAATAGCCACCCAATGTTGCTCTCTGAAAATGGCCCCATAGGTAGAACTAGAACCACTGTAGCACAGTGCCTCCAATGCCCATCCCACTAAATCAATCCAGAAGGATACCATGGTCGATGGTATCAACAGCCGATGAGAGATCAAGCAAAATTAACAGGGTTGTACTTCCCCATCCCTCTCTCGATAAAGGTGACCAAGGCTGATTCAGTTCTGTAACCAAGTTGAAATCCAGACTGAAATGGGTCTAGTGCCTGCAGTTGCTCTGCCACAACCCTCTCAAGTACCTTCCCTAAAAATGTGGGAGCTTCTATCACACTTACCATGTGATAGAAGCTCCCACATTCTAACTCTTTAGGATTCTGAAGAAACCTCCCCTGACTGGCAGAGAAGAGCTGGAAGGAATCACAACCATACTCCCAGAGAGAGAGAGAGGTGCCACTGGCCGGTCTGTAGTTTACCGTATTTCTTCGATTCTAAAACACCATCGATTCTAAGATACACCCCATTTTTAGAGAGATTTATATGGGGAAAGACGTATTCTGCCATGCCCGGCAAAGCCTGGGCATGGGGAGGGGATTGCGGGCAGGTAAGGAAAGAGATGTGGCCAATTCTTATTGGGCCAATGGCTTTGGAGCCACAGGGCTGGGACAGGTTACAAGTAAGCCAAAAATGAGGCACTTACCCCTAACATTGCAGGCCCACATTGCCTGGTGGGGTGGGCCCTGCGGGGCGGAGGGTACCTGCCGGGAGCAGGGGCCAACCGGGGAGCACATGCAAGGGCCCAGAGGCTTCACCAGCTGCCACCACTTCTTGTGGGGAGTGGGAGGGGGTCGTTCGCGAGGCGCCCACCTTTGGGCCAGCTCCAGCTGCCAGTGCTGAGGGGCCTCTTCCAGGCATGGCTAGATGGGCCGTGGAAACTCCCCGAGGTGCAAAGGAGCCGGCCACATGTGCACTCCTGCCAGCAAGTACAGCAAGTACGTTACTTTAATTTGCTCACAGTACACGACACCGCTACAATGCTAATATTATCTGACCCTACAGGGAATAGGAAGTCCACCTTTACAGGGATAAAGAAAAATATCAAGCAGTAAATAGAAAAATATTTACAGTAAGTAGTAAACCTGCAACTACCTTCCATTTTCCAGGCCAATGATTGCAAAAAAAATGAAGCAATGCACCTCATTGGGAATTCTAGTCCTGCCTTTTGTTTTGTTTCACTATACAGAATCCATTAACAAATGTTACAGAAGAAAAGCCTTTCATGCTGACCCCCTCCCCAAAGGTCAATGATAGCAGCCGAGTGGCCATGATGGCCTGACTTTCCTGTCAGCATTCATTCTCCAGACTGGCAAGAAAGGAAAGGTATACTGGTTTTCCTGGCTACACAACGAACTGGAGGGTACAACTGACATTGATTGGCCCAGTTGTAATACTGCCATAATCCAGGATACCAGGTTCACGCGCCATGGTTTATTGTAGGCTTATGACTTCGGCTTCTTTGGGGAGAGACAAGCCAGCATTCCTGGTTTGCATATTACAAACTTTACAAATTTATAAATAAATAAATAAAAAATGAACTTGCAGGAGGGGACAAGACAGGGTTTCCCCAGAATCCTGGTTTATCATTATATCAAAAGTGGCCCATTATACTGTTTTATTCAAATAATATTTTATTATTAATACCTACATTAAATAACTATTTTAAGATGTTAAGTCTACCTTTATTGGATTTTTCTCTGTTGTGTTGTTTCCAATGCCTCCTTCAAAAACTATGGGTTATCCATTTGATGCAAAATATGGGCCCAGTGTGGCGTAGTGGTTAGAGTGTTGGACTGGGACGCAGGAGATCCAGGTTCTAGTCCCCACGCAGCCAAGAAGCTCACTTGGTGACTTTGGGCCAGTCACTGACTCTCAGCCTAACTCAGCTCACAGAGTTCTTCTAAGGATAACGTAGAGAGGAGGACTGTGAAAGCGGCCTTGGGTTCCTCGCAAGAGGAAAACTGGTGGGATAGAAATGTAATAACAAATAAAAATAAATAGTGACAAAAACAGATTGCCACAAGGGGTATAATGGACTGTAAACGTTCGTGGTTGAAGTAAAAACTGGTAAAGGATTAAAATATACAGAGCAGCTTAGCAGTGAGAAATAAAACTTGTATGTCTTAATGGTTAAGTTTTGTACAAGTAAACCCAGATATGGCTTTTATTTATTTATTTATAACACTTATATACCGCTCCCATAGCCAGGGCTCTCTGGGCGGTTTACAGAAATTGAGAGTCTCTAGATGGCTACATGGTCACTTCTACAGTTCTTGGTACAAAAATACATAAATTTGAAAGAGGTTAAACTGGAGAATCTACTTATCACAGAAGTGAAAGTTTTCAGCACAGAAGAATGATATAATCTTTCTTCTCAATGGCTTCAAGATTATGGTTTTTAAATTACTATACAGCTGTAGTAGAAACTCAGGGGGATTACCTTAACCCACATCTGCTTTAATGCATGTAATAGTTGATTTGTAATAAAAAAAAATCCAGAAAGAGCAACATAACTCTCAACTTAAGAGTGTATTTACATTCAGTTGAAAAGTATCCCCATATATATCATGCAGTTTTATGCCTTCCTTGATACGGACAGAGACTGGTAATATAGTTTTCCTCCAGATTCAACTATATTACTTCTTCATTTCATGAGTGGTTTAAGTTCCACAGCTGGGAATAGTAGCATACCTGGACAGGAGGAGAAATAACACAGGTCTGGCTGAAGCACGATGGCAGACCTAAATGCCTGTCTGCATTTCTAGTGCCATCTGCTTCCTGGCTTAAGATACTAATACTAAAGAGAAAACCAAAGAACGAATGCTTATAAAGTCCAAAGACACTATATCACACTTTTAACTGCATTTGTGGCACACTTTCCGAATGCTGGTCTCCACTGCTCCACGGAAAAGGGGAAGATGTTCTGAAGATTTAAGCCTGCATTCTTACTGCAGTGGTAAATGTTTATCTGCTCTATACTACTTCAGACTGCAGATGGGAGAATGAATGTTCCTTCATACCAAAAATAACAATAAAAAAACCTTCCACTTTGGGTTCTAGCTTAGCTTTTTCCCTGGCATGCTATTTATACACAGAATGGTATCATTTGTTTTATTTTTATTTTTTCACGGAAGAGCACTAAATCACGTGATTGGCCAGGTGCTGTCTGAAGCGGTACAGTCCGGATACAGGTTTACCACCTCAGAGAAAGCAAAACGTTAGAAAGAAGGCAAGCCTACAATGACGTTCTCGTCCTGTCAAATTTTTCTCCCTCTCTCAAAATACTAGAACCCAGGGTCATCCCATGAAACTGATTGGTGGGAGATCCAGGACAAAAAAAAAGGAAGTACTTCCTCACACAGGGCATAGTTAAATTATGGAACTCACTACCACAAGATGTCGTGATGGCCACCAATCTGGATGCTTTAAAAGGGGGTTGGATAAATTCCTGGAGGCAAAGGCTATCAATGGCTACTAACCCTGATGGTTGTGTGCTATCTCCAGTATTCGAAGCAGGAAGCCTGTGTGCACCAGTTGCTGGGGAACATGGGTGGGAGGGTGCTGTTGCACAATGTCCTGCTTGTTCATCCCTGGCCGATGGCTGGTTGGCCACTGTGCGAACAGGGTGCTGGTCTAGATGGACCCTAGGTCTGATCAAGCATGGCACTTCTTATATTCTTATGTTCTTAATTGGACATGGGTCAGCAACCATACATACAAGTGGTTCTGTCTAAAGTGAACCATGTACTTTGCGTGGAGCTCCTTGGAGGAAAGGCAGGATATAAGTTAAATCAATTTCAAATAGTTGAGCGAGGAAGAAACTGATGGGTTTACTGACTGATTATGTCACATAGGAATGGAATAGCCTTAATGACATGATGGGAAACTTTGTTGTGGTGTTCCCAAGGCGCATGGACATTTGGGGGATGGGGGGTCCTCTCCCAACTAAAGACATCCTAGTTATTCCTAAATCAGTCCATGTATGCTCCAAAGCCCACTTTTCAAGTATTTCTCCTCCACCTACATTAACCAAGTAGCTTAGGAGGCAATGGTGACACACACAGGCACAGATTTATCACTGTGGATAATTACGTAGATATATTAATAGTTGTAGACTTTTTGAACCATGATGCTGCCTTTGGTAAGTTTATATTTCTGCTTTTATAGTATGATAAATAATGATTGCACAGACATTTGTTCATGAGATCAAGAATAATTGACTCCACTGAAAGTTTCCCTACAGCTAACAGGAACTCCCAAGAAGTCAGAGGTACGCCTTTGCTGCCATAGTTTATAGTCCTAGTTTTTTGTTGTGGGTGTTGTTGCCACTGCTACTACAGTAAATTATCTAAAGTCTTTATCATACTGTCATTTTAGGGACCTTCTAAGATTATTGTTCTCCTAATCTTAAAGAGTGCTAAATCCAGAAAAGCTTTTATTTCCATTACAATGTATTATTATCTAAACAGTTTAGGGCATTAGAGTTCATTTTTTAAAAGATGTATTTCATTTTTCTCCAAGTCCGCATATTTATAAGGATTTTTATATCTGAAAATCTGTGGTTTATTATTAAGGAACCATATTGGTATCTTCACAGTTGTCATGGATCAGCTTCCTAATTTTCATGATCTCCTGATCCCCCTTTCTTATAAATCTTGACTTAAAATAATAAACTTGGAAAATGTCCTTTTAAAACTAATTCTCTAAAAATAAATATATAAAGCTAAACACACACATCTTTCTGATAATAAATAGCACATAGCCCTTCTTTCATAAGACCAAGTTTTAGTTTTAATGCTGCATTTTTAACAGCTCGAGTATACAATGATGAATACTTGCTCTGACGTTCATTGATGAACTTTGAAATAATGTAGTTAGTTCACGCATGGTTTGACACTAAAGTATTAGTGTCAAGTATTAGGTTACTGCCTCAATTAACAAAACTGTCAATTCTTTTAGAAGTTTTAGATATTCGTAATGCAATACTGAAATAAATACTAATAACTGCTTATGATTTTAATGATGTGTACATCTCTTTTCCTTTCTCATCTATCACTTCCAAGCAAAGCGTTAAGATTTGGGGTGCCATTCTCTGCCTGTAAGCTGACAACCTTGAAATAATGGAAGTCTTACTTTGGAACCCAAGTCATTGGCAATTTCTCCAGCTAAAGACAACTCAAGTATCTTTTATGCATCTGTTGCCTGGACAATTTGGCTCTTTAATCAGCAACCCAAAATTGGTCTAACATTATTTTCCCATGTTTATGAAGCTTTATGTAGGTGATCAATATGTTGTGCCAATGCATTTATTTTGTATTTTAAATTATATACATGCAACTGAGTCCTTATTTAAAAGTAAATATTCAAGAATTGTATTAAACGTTTTGCGTGGCTTTTAAATATGTGGACATAGGGATATGGTGAAGGTCTTTAATCATATTTTTTCTTCCATTAGAGATGGCTTCCATTATATGAGACATTAACATCTTTTCAAGTGCATATCTTGACCATTTCCAACAAATAAGGATTTTGCTGAACATATATATATATATATTTCATTTGGGGTGTGTGATTGGTATATATAAAGTTATTTCATTGGGGGGGGGTGCTATTTAATTTAATTTATTTATTTTAAATATTTCTTGGCTACCTTTTAGGGCAGAAGCTCTCCCAAGGCAAATCCCTTGTTAAACAACAATGGTATAGATAGAGGCAGCCTATTCTTCACCATAAACTTTTTTGTCAAACTGCGAAGCAAAAGTTATTTCAGCACACAGCCGATCCCATGATGGAAAACAGTAAAATGTATTTGGTCCTGCCCAAGAGTAGTCAATGCATTCCATATAAGTCAAAATATAAAACAGAAGAGTTCTTATAAATGACTATTTATAATATGTTCACACAAGTGCTGACCTACCTCCCAAAAATCTCATTTTCGGGGGGAGGGGGAGTACACCTATCGCAAAATGGTGGCCAACGCTAAAGAAACCTCACAAGCATCAAAAAGAGGCAAGAAGAAGCCCACAGGACCCACACCAGGAAGATCATATAAATCAGAGGTGGGAAACTTCTTTCAGCTTGAGGGTGAAGGTCTTGGGGGCTGCCTTCCAGTGGTCAGTGGAGCTAAAAGCAAATGGGGATGGAGCCAAAAATACCAGTAGATTTTAGCTTACAGCTCTTACTGCCAATAACTGAGCCTTAGGAGAGGCATTTCAACCTTTTAGAATTGGGTGGGTGGGTGAGAAATACACAGTCAGTGGCCGGAGGGAAGGGGGTGAGGCATGGGGAAGGAAGAGTGATCATTTGGGGAAGCCCAGAAGACCATATTGGGACCTCAGTTGGGCCAGATTTGCCCCCCAGGCCTGAAGTTCCACATCCCTGATATAAACCACACATCTGCTGAAAGCTAAAACTAGGCTTTACTAAACTAAAAAACAAGAAATCCTAGGACAACAGATCAATGGCACATTCAAGACCAGAAGAATACCTCATTGATACTAAGCACTCAGGCAACTCGTTAAAACGTTTTTAAAGTTGTCCCTGGTGTTCTTTCAACTCAGGTCCATTCTTTATGTATAAGTAAAACCTTTATTTGAAGTCTAACCTAAAATGTACTGTCCTGACTTGGAAGGAACGTGTTGAAAGGACACAGAGACACCCCTTCATAGGACAAGCATTTCTGAATACAACAAAACTCAAAATCAACATAGAAAAACATCCAAAATAAACCATGCAAAATACGCCTTTTGTGGCTGCAGTGTATCCAGATAAGGCCTTTCCTTACAACTATATTGGGGAAATAATTTTCAACATGTGTACTAAAACCTTTAATGTCTCCAAGAAGCCATAGGTAAAAATACCACTTTTGCTTTTAGGAGCCTAGATCTCAACTTTGTATTAGGGTTTCCAGTAGCTAGCAGCCCCCACTGTGCCAAAAATAAAAAAAGAAGAACAGGTCAGAAGGCCTGAGGGGCTGCCTCAACAAGGAAATATTCCCCCTCCTCCTGCACACAAGCAGAAGAGCTTTCTACTTACACATTGTCCTAACGTGACCAAACCGCCCAATGAAGAAACAATTGATTTGCTGGCAAGGAGACACAAGGAATTCCGTCTCATAGCCAGGATCAGACTGAAGGTGGCAGCTGTAGACAAGAACGATTCAGCAGAAGCAAGACTGCAAGGCTGTCTTATCTTCCTCCCCCACCCTGCCCGACCCCACGCATACACTTGTGTCCCACCTTTCTGGATTCTCTTTTCTCCCCATTCTAATCTTCCCCCTGTATGTTTCCATAGGTCCATTTGTTTTGTTGTTTATTCGTTCAGTCGCTTCCGACTCTTCGTGACTTCATGGACCAGCCCACGCCAGAGCTTTCTGTCGGCTGTCGCCACCCCTAGCTCCCCCAAGGTGGAGTCTGTCACCTCCAGAATATCATCCATCCATCTTGCCCTTGGTCGGCCCCTCTTCCTTTTTGTTTTATTTACTTTTCAGCAAAGCTGTCAACGCAGCTTATAGTTTACAATAAAATAATGAAGTAATGAAAACAACTAATGAGATAGCCTTAACTCTGGTCCTAAACCAGCAGGGTTTTTTTAAAAAATCATTGAGTACACATCATAGTAAAACAAGAAGCAGTAGACCAATAAAATAAGAAAACTTCAGAAATGTAAGAGATCTGGACCAAGAAAAGTGATTCCATCCAGCACTAAAAGGAAACAAGGATGGTACCAGTCACACCTCTTGGAGGAATAAATTCCACAGGTGGGGTGTGTGTGCCACAACAGAGGTAATTATCCACCTCTCCTCAAAAATGACAGGATCAAGACTAGGGCCTCAGAGGCTGATTTTAACACCCAGGCAAGTTCAAGCGGAAACAGACAATCATTCAAATAATTTGGTCCCAAACCTTTTCAGATTTTGTGGGTTAAAACCAGCACTTTGAATTATGCAGAGGAGTGGAATTGAAGCCACATGTAACTGTTTAAATGCTGCAAGAAGCGTTCCATGTATTGAGTTTCAGGTTTTATTTTTTTTATTAAAGGGAGGTTTTATTAAAGAATTCAAAAGCTGGATTCAAATCTTAGAAGTAAATAAAAAGAGAGGCTGATCAGTGGTGAGTCTTACTGCGTGGCTCCAGATCACAGCAGGAGGTCCAGATCTGGGATGGTAATCACCGGATCTGGAAATGAAGAAGGTGGAAAAGGAAGGATAGTAGCTAGAACTGTTTTGTGGAACAGGATCCAGGTAGAAGTTACTAGGTAGAAACTATGATTTGGGGGTCATCATTTGCAAGTGCAACAGAAATACATTGTATCTACCTTAATAGATTCACTGACTTCTTCCAATCCATCTTTTTCTTTTTAATATATAATTGTAATCTGCCCATGTCCTTTAGTGAGGGTATAAATTTGTGCAAACTAATTTCAAAACAAAGCCTGACACTGAAATATTAAAACTGGGATTCTTCATGCCAATCCAGGCCTGGGCCTATATATTTTAAATTCATGTATGAAAGTCTCTAAAGCTCTCTCCTTAAACCCAACTTGTAATCATAAAGAATGTTCATATTCCAATTAAACTATATGAGGAATTTAAATAAGTCAGCACTTAAAAATAGAATAATTAGAACTCTAAGACACTCTAGGGCAGTGTATTTCAGTAAAATTATTACTTGTCTCTGGAACATTAAAGCATAAACCAAAGACAAATTGACCTAGCCTCCTGGGAAATGCAGCATCCCGAGAAATTCTCTATTTAAGACTCATCTCTTACTGGTATTGTGTGTGTGACCTCTTATGCTTAAAGGTCACAGTAGATGAACTCAGTGTAATTTAAAAAAAACTTGGTTTATCTCATTAAATGCTTTCTTTATTAAAAAAGATAACTGCTAAATTTAGATGAGGTGCTATAGCCAATTTCAGCGCATCAGCATTTTTATTTTTTTAGGAGCCTTCTAGGACCTAACAGCTAGGTGATATTTGCTATCAACTATCTACTTTCAATGGTGAACAATTTTTTTTCAATCCATAAAAAAAATGCACTCTAAATTTAATCACCTTATTTTAGTGCAACATAAAAGCAGAACTGTGAACACAGCTCAATTTGAAGCTAATAGCTGACTTTTCACAAACCAAAAGAAGCATATAAGCCCTAAAAGAGGTTTTAGCAGTAACTGAATTTTCTTTTTGCAATTTTATATGCTATGGCCTCATTTAGTATTATAGATCTATTAATCTCATAACCAGAATGAATTCTACAGTTGATAACTTAAACCATACTTAAGGAAACAAAAATAATTCTGTATTCTCTCACCGCTTGGAGATTTGTGGTAAAGGATGGTGGGTATGCAAATGTGTCTGTTAAAGAGCTCTCCAGCCAATACTTAAAAGCAGAAAATAAAACCACTCGGTTTTTACTGAATATTTCAAATATAGCTCTCAATCATCAAAAGTAGAAAATGATCATAAATATAAAGGAACATTATCAACGAAAACTCAAGTATTACTTATATGATAAATATTTAGATTTCAGGAATGCAACTGATAGTTAAGAGATTAATATCACACCTATCCATGCTTTTTGCAGTTAAATTCTTAAGTTACCCTGTCTTCATAAACTGAGTTCAAACAAGGCCTCCATACATATATCCAATGTGTAGAGGGAGAATGGGGCCACATCCATGAGCCCCCTGCCCCTTAACCCCCACACATTCACTATATTTAAAAAAGGCAGCCCCCACCCACCCCCATTGCCCCCACCCAATGAACCCCTCAAAAATGGCTTCCATAGCATCTGTGGAGCTTTGCAACCCACATTTGGCCTATTGGGCACTCAGTAGCTGCTATGGCGTGCCCAAAGTGTTAAATTTAGTTTGGAAACAAGGTTATTTTAACCATTGTAGTGCTTTGTAGCACTATGCTGCTGAATTTCCGTATCAAACAGATGATTTTATTTATTTATTTATTTATTTATTTATTGCATTTATATCCCGCCTTTTTTCCAGCAAGGAACCCAAGGCGGCATACATAATCCTCCTCTCTACTTTATCCTCACAACAACAACCCTGTGAGGTGGGTTGGGCTGAGAGTCTGTGACTGGCCCCAAGTCACCCAGTGGGTTTCCATGGCCGAGTGGGGACTAGAACCCAGATCTCCCGACTCCCAGTCTGACACTCTAGCCACTACACCACACTGGCTGTCCGTTTCATTGTTTTTTCAGGCGCTCTGCAGCACCACAGAGATTGCGACCTGTGTCCTGGATTGAAAATAGTTAGCAGATCTCCTTGCTGTACACATACAGCTATGTCCACATAAGCTCTACATATAATTAGGAACCCCGTAGCGCCAACATTGTCTGATAAGTAAGTAGTGTAACGTTACTCTAGTAATTAAATACAATTATAATTAGTAACTGCAGTAAACTACATGAAAACAGAACTGTGGTGAGTGAAGAGTTATTATCTGAAATAGGGAGCATACCTCTCAGGGGCAGCATGGAGAAAAGAACCTTTTTGGTGGTGGTGGTGGTGGTGGTGGTATTATCTTTGCTGTTAAGATGGCTGGCTATGGTAAGAGGTTCTGGGCTTCTGTAGTGTTTTTACCCAAAAATGAAACAGTTTAAAGTTCTTTCATAAGAAACTGTCTCTGTTCTTGTTGAAGGTCAGAGAATACCTCTAAACCTCTATTTCATATTTAAAGGTCTGCTGCATTAAAACTATGCTATGTGTCCATCCTTTGTTGGGTTGATTAGATGGTGCTTATTGAATGAGACCCCAAAACTGGAAATGTTTTCCTGAATGGGCAATTTGCCAGGATAAATATGGTGTGATAGTAATGCTCTGTCAATGTTGGCAAAAAGTTTAAGTCCATGGCAAAGATTAAGGAAGTCGAGAGTTTTTACCTGGAACTAGGCAAAAACTAAGGGCATCCTTGGAATGCAGCTGATCTCTTGAGAAATCCTGATAATGCAGGATTGGCAGCTGTGCTGCCTATGCTTGCTTCCTATAGGCTCTTCTTATATATTTGTAAATAAAACAAATATTATTTCACTTCACAATGCTCTCTCATCTAATAGTAAAAGGTGACTATTACTGATTGTTAGCCCTTGGCTTGCAGCTCAGGAACATTATATTGCTTTGATATATTTTTTTCTTTTTCTTTTTTTTTAAGCAGTCCAATTACATTAATTCTGTAGGACAAGAATAGTGAATAGATACTGTTGGGCACACAGAAGCCTATCCATCTCTGTATAAAGATATTGTCTTCTGCCTTAAAAGAAAAGCAAGAACACACACTGTTAGCCAGAGATAACATATCTGGGCTTTGGGGTTTCAGGAGGAGGAGTTTATATTGTTTCAACAACTAGCATTTACCATGGAAATACAAAATTCAAGATTAGGAGACAAAAGAAAAACAAAAATTACTGATTACGTGCTTTTGTTCCATTGGCAGTGTTAAACTTGCTATTTTCTCAGCAACGGGCAACCTCATCCTATCCAGAGATTTAGTTGCTGTGGTGCAAGCAGATGAAACCACTTCCAAAGGATGCCACATAGAACAGAACTATATAAAAGCAACTGACTACAGCTATAAAGTACCCCTCGCCTCCATTATACCATCCCATCACCTAAATTGGTTGGCACAAATATGCACTACCATTAATGGATGGCGTTCCTCCCCACACCCTTTTGGCAAAGCTCTAGGATGTATATACAAGTGAACGGACCTGGCTTTACGTGGGTTGGAATAGCCCTTCATTTGATATCATAGAATAGCAGAGTTGGAAGGGGCCTACAAGGCCATCGAGTCCAACCCCCTGCTCAATGCAAGAATCCACCCTAAAGCATCCCTGACAGATGGTTGTCCAGCTGCCTCTTGAAGGCCTCTAGTGTGGGGGAGCCCACAACCTCCTTAGGTAACTGATTCCATTGTGAAGCCTCCCAGCAAACTTACACAACTGTAAGAATTGGACGTGTTGAACCTGTCCTGTTTGAGTTAAGACAGCATGCATGCCAAGTTTCAGGTATTTATTAATTTGTTTGTTTTATTTAAAGCATTTTTATAGCGCCACCTCACCATTTCTGGTATTGTGGCGCTTTACAATCACACATAAAACAATTCCATTAAAAATCTTCAACCCACATTAAGACAATTCCTTTAAAAACCCTCATCCTCAATCCATTAAAAGGTATCTAGGTTTCACAGTTTTGGCACTGATGGATGGACGGACAGATGCATATAACATCCTTTCCCCCCTCCTTTTTATTGTGAATATCAACAAAACAGAACAGAAAATACATTGTGTAAAGAAAAATAATTACATACACATCCTTTTCTATTATTACAGACAAACTACTGCTCACCCCTTTCCTCCACCACAACCTCACTCCTTAAAGGTCCTCGGCTTGTCTTTTCTCCCCTACTACTGGCAAACCATGCTGTGAAGCATGAACTCAGACAGGAACAGGGCAAAGAAAGGCTTTGAGACAATTTCAAAGACAGAAAGATAAGACTATTTGAGTAACCTTGACCTTGGGAAAAAGAGTAGCTTGAAAACGTAGTTAAATTTTATAGAGGTAGTTTATTCAAAAGCTAACTAGTAGTGCTCTTTAGAAATTTATGAAAAGTCATTTGACATCATCATAGCAACCTTTAGCTTTCTGCTCCACAAATCTTATTACTGGAAATAGAAGGGACATTGGTATTTTTTAAAAAAATACCAAGTTTGAGTGGTACTTTGCTGGAGATTTGCATTACACTTCCATCAAAAGAACAAAGGAAGCTGTTATAAGTGATAAAAGTATGCATTTTGCAAGCAAAAATAGGTAGGTAGTAATCTTTAGTACTAGTTACAACATATAATTAATATTCAACATTTTATTATTATTATTATTATTATTATTTATTTATTTATATA
The DNA here is from genome assembly GCF_023053635.1 of Elgaria multicarinata webbii. Classification (NCBI taxonomy): domain Eukaryota; kingdom Metazoa; phylum Chordata; class Lepidosauria; order Squamata; family Anguidae; genus Elgaria; species Elgaria multicarinata. The sequence continues at coordinate 23,823,117 of NC_086172.1, forward strand.
GCACCATCAATGTACATGGTGCTGTACAGAGTAAAACAGTAAATAGCAAGACCCTGCCGCATAGGCTTACATTCTAATAAAATCGTAATAAAACAATAACAAGGCAAGTGTCCTTCAGGTAGTAAAACCATGCCTTGCATCATTTTAAGAGAAAATGTGTTACATTAAATTGGCTTAGGTCTCTAGAGCAGAATACAAGGGTGAAGAGATCCCACGTTCACCATCAGGGCTTCGATATTTCCCGACCTGCCTTGCCATACATGCCTGCACTAGGAACTTTCATCAAGGGAGCTGCTACAGGAAAGAATTGTGAAGTGACTTTCTGGCCTTTGGGACCTAGTTATAAAAGCTGGTGGGGGGCCTCTGGGGACTATTATTATTATATTTATTTATTTATTTATTTAGCACCAGCAGTGTACATGGTGCTGTACAGAGTAAAACAATAAAATAGCAAAACCTTGCCGCATAGGCTTACATTCTAATAAAATCGTAATAAAACAATAAGAAGGGGAAGAGAATGCACCAAACAGGCACAGGGTAGAGTAAAACTAACAGTATGAAAGTCAGATCAAAATCAAGTTTTAAAAGCTTTAGAAAAAAGAAAAGTTTTTAGCTGAGCTTCAAAAGCTGCGATTGAACTTGTAGTTCACAAATGTTCTGGAAGAGCGTTCCAGGCGTAAGGGGCAGCGGAAGAAAATGGACGAAGCCGAGCAAGGGAAGTAGAGACCCATGGGCAGGTGAGAAACATGGCATTAGAGGAGCGAAGAGCACGAGCGGGGCAATAGTGTGAGATGAGAGAGGAAAGATAGGAAGGAGCTAGACAGTGAAAAGCTTTGTAGGTTAACAGGAGAAGTTTATATTGGATTCTGAAGTGAATTGAAAGCCAATGAAGAGATTTCAGAAGTGGAGTAACATGGTCAGAGCGGCGAGCCAAGAAGATAATCTTAGCAGCAGAGTGGTGAACAGAAACCAACGAACAGATGTAGGGTTCGGCAACTTGTGGCCCTCCAGACGTTTTGGCCTACAACTTCCATGATCCCTCAATCATTGGCTATGCTTGCTAGAGCTCATGGGAGTTGTAGGCCAAAACAACTGCAGGACTACAAGCTGCCCATTCTGAACTAATGCCACCACTCTTCTTTTTGGGTGGTAGAGGTGGAACCTCACTGAAAGGGGGGTGAGATTCACCTGAGACAACCTGGGCTTATGTACATCTTGGTGAGTTCATGTATGGGGATATAGCATGCCTGCCTTGGTGGAAGTGTGATGCCAAGGCTAATTCAGGTTTGTTACTTGCATTCCCCCCCCCCCCCCATTTGCTGCCAGTTTTAATTTGGACTATGTATAATATTGTTAAGTCTCTTAATAGAAACTGCTGAATGGAATTACTTAACATGGCTACAATGTTGATATTGTATTTTATAATGTTAATTGACCTACTGATACATTTCACGCTTAAACTTTTAACATGCTTTAAAAAGAAATGTTAATGAATTGTTGGACTACTAACGTTTGATGTATTTTTTAATTATATGTTACAGCCATTGTGGTTAGTGAAACATGCTGTAATTGTATTTAGATTGTTGTCACTTTATTTTCTCTCAACTACTTGTGGAAAATGCGAGATATAAATAAACTATTAGAAATCATCAATGGCTGCTATGCTAGAGTCTTAGGATGCAATGCTATGTATGCTTACTTCACTTTGAACTAAACCCCAGTGTTGTTTTATACTTTGAACGGTTTTAATTTTTGTGAACCGCCCAGAGAGCTTCAGCTATTGGGCAGTATAGAAACGCAATAAATAAATAAATAATGTGTGACTTTTTTTAAAGCAGTGGTATTTATTATTTAAATATTAGTATTAGACTTCACAGCTGGCTACTAGATAATAATGCCTGGCTATTAAATGTCTTATGATGGGGCATTTATCCCGGCTGTCTGAACATGTCTAGTATACTGTTGTAATTGTTTTTAGCTTTTTAAATTGTTTTAAAACACACACATACACACACATTTATGCTGTCTTTATCTATATATTGTTGTGAGTTGCCCAGACAGCTTCAGGTATTGGGTAGTACAGAAAATAAATAAATAAATAAAATTAAGTCCATCCAGAATTTGTAGACCTTGGTTCATAAATGAAAGAATTGTGAACCCCTACATGCTACAAATGTTATTTCCTGATCTATAACATTCCATTAAAAACAGTAGTCACCCCAAACAGAACAGCTAGTGCTCAATATTATTTTGAAATCTCTAGTATTTGAGGCTTCTACAATTATCTCCTAATTGTCTGCTTGAAATAACTGCATTATCAAGGTATGCCTTTGCAATGCTTTTCTCGCCATGGGAAGATTAAACGGGGCTAGATTGAAGGGTGCCTGAAAAATCAACAGCTACTTTTGAAATTGAGCCTACTATCTGTTATTGTACAGCTTAAAACCTATTCACATTCAGCACAGTGAAGGAATGAGCAAGGTGAGAGTCTGGATGGAGATAACATACAAAAGAAAATATTTTCAAAGCGGGTGATACAAACAAAAGAGGGCCTTTTTTTTTAATGGCATGACATATTAATTCTTCCACGAACAGTAGGCTTCCTTCATCCACAAAAGACAAGCTATCTCTAGGATCAATCTTAATAGCAGTGTGTTGTAATAAGGAATCCAGGATAGTGAAAAGCCAAGGTACCATAGACTTAAATATAGATTGGCAGAAGCCTTTAAAGTTCCCCTCTCAAGACAAATCCAAGTCTAATTTAACACACAAAAAAATCCCTAAGGAGAGAGAGAGAGTTTCTAATGTAACTCTTCTCAACAACTGCTAGTAACTTGAATTTCAGTGGTTTCCACACAGGTTAGTTTATAATGATGTATGGTTTAGGATCATGCTGCAAATATTAAACAAAGAGAGTGTGTGGGAAGGTATTATATAATAATAAATGCAATGGCCAGGATCCAAACAATCACAAAACTAGTTCTACATAGCCAAGAGGCTTTGCACTTCTATTTCTTGAATAGAAACCCCTAATGACACAGCACATTAAAAAGAAACACTGAGAGGATTTTAAACAGCAGTTTGTGATATTGTATGTGGCTCTGCTGTTCAAAGAAAACCTTGCACTGAGTTTTATCCCAAAAGTAATAATACACACTTCTGCTTTACATTGTCTAATACCTTCTGCTTTACATTGTCTATGGCTATAAGATCTGAAATGATTTAATCCAAGGGCCACTCTGTTCTTTAGAATTCTGCTGCCACCACCACTCTTCCCCATGGACTTCTGGCTGAATAGACTGCCACTCCCTGCAGGACTAGGCCCCCAGGTACTAAGCCAGGTGCTGTGGACAATTTCCATCATCCCGCTCCCTTCCTGGGAGGGATATATAAGCTGGCTGGCTGAGGGGGCCTGGAAAGCCATTGCCAGGGGTCAGCTGCTGCTGCTGCCTACCTGATTTTTTCAGGCTGAGCTATGTGCCTGAGAGGGAGGACACAGGGCCAAGTGGAGGGTTCTGAGGGGCCCCCAATCAGCACAGTGACAGGTAGAGGGAGATATGTTGTGAGGAGGACTTGCCAGGTAAAGGGAATGTGGCCCAGACAGTTAACAGCTATGCCTTGTTCCGGTCCCCCCTGACACCCACAGGTTTGTTGGTTGCCTTATAAGCCAGCCCTTAGGCCTCCGGATGCTGCTTTTAAATGCCAGATCAGTGCATAATAAGACCTCCCTCATTCATAACTTAATTGTGGATGAGGCAGCGGATCTGGCATATATAACTGAGATCCGGGTGAGCAGGGAGGTCTTATGCCCACCAGGGTACTTGGTTCAGCATCAGGGTAGACTTGAGGGCCAGGGAAGAGTGGGTTGCTGTTGTCTATAGGAACTCCATCCCCCTCTGTAGGATCCCTGTCCATGTGACTACTGGTCTGGAGTGTTTGCACCTTGTGTTGGGCCAACGGGACAGATTAGGGATTCTGTTGGTGTACTGTGCTAAGCTGACAGAGGTGGTCTCGGGGGTGTTGAGATACCCCAGATTCTTGGGAGCCAGTCTGGTGTAATGGCTAAAGTGTCGGACTGGGAGTCAGGAGATCTGGGTTCTAATCCTCACTTGGCCACGGAAACCCACTGGGTGACTTTGGGCCAGTCACAGACTCTCAGCCCAACCCATCTCACGGGGTTGTTGTTGTGAGGATAAGGTGGAAAGGAGGAGGATTATGTACGCTGCCTTGGGTTCCTTGCAGGAAAAGAGGTGGGATATAATTGAATAATAAAATAAATAAATAAACATTCACGCTGAAAGCACTTTATCTGGGTCAGCTCAGGATTTCATTGTTTCCATGATAACCATGGGACTGTCCCAACATGCCATCAGCCCAACACATGTAGCATAGTGGGGCATACTCTAGACTTGTTTTTTCAACTGGACATGGAGATGGTGATCTGAAAGTGGGAGACTTTACATTAACCCCTTTATCATGGTCAGATCACCACCTGCTGAGGTTTAGACTTACAGCCGCTTCTCCCCTCTTCAAGGGTGGTGGACCCATTAAGATGGTCCGTTCCTGGAGTCTAATGGATCCGGATGGTTTCTAGAGGGCTTTGGGGAGTTTTCCGGCTGATAGAGCTGGCTCTCCTGTCAAAACCCTGGTTGAACTATGGAATGCAGAAATGACCCGGGCGGTTCACACGATTGCTCCTGAGCGCCCTCTCCTGAATAGAGCTCATACGGCTCCATGGTATACCCCAGAGCTGAGAGTGATGAAACAAAATAGGAGGCTGCTTGAGTACATATGGAGACGAACTCCTAGCGGATGCAATCAGACACTGGTAAGTGCCTATGCTAAGTTGTTTGGGGGCTATTGCGCACCGGCCCCAAGGACACTGTAGAACATTCTGAGGCCCACTGTAATCTATTTGTTGGGCACTTCCAGAATAAAATCTGCATCTGCCAGGACATGGACTCCAGAGTTGACAAGGTGTTTGGACCGGTTCACGCAACCATCTCCATATTGGATCCTTGCCCCTTTTTGGCTAATAAAAGCTAGCAGGGGTGGAACAGCAGGGTAGGACCAGAGAAGTGATTAATGCCTCTTTGCGAGAGGGAGTGGTCCCAGGCGGTAGGGAGACCACTCCTAAAGAAATCTTCCCTGGACCAAGAAAATTTTAATAACTACAGGCCAGTAGCAAATGTTCCATTCCTGGGCGAGGTCCTTGAGCGGGTGGTTGCAAGCCAGTTCCAGGCACTCTTGGATGAGACTGATTATCTGGATCTATTTCAGTCAGGTTTCAGGCCTGGTTTTGGTATGGAAACAGCCTTGGTCGCCCTGTATGATGACCTATGTCGGGAGAAAGACAGGGGGAGTGTGACTCTGTTGATTCTCCTTGATCTCTCAGCAGATTTCGATACCATTAATCATGGTATCCTTCTGGAACAACTGGTTGAGTTAGGAGAGGGAGGTACTGCATTCCAGTGGTTCCGCTCCTACTTGGCTGGTCAGCTCCAGAAGGTGGTGCTTGGGGAACGTCGCTCGGTTCTGTGGATTCTCCAGCAGGGGACAGTCTTGTCCCCCCCACACTGTTTAATATTTACATGAAAGCATTGGGTGCAGTCATCCGGAGTTTTGGTGTGCGTTGTCATCAGTATGCTGATGACACACAGCTCTACTTCTCCTTCTCATCTTCATCAGGTGAGGCTGTGGATGTGCTGAACTGATGCCTGGCTGCGACAATGGACTGGATGAGAAGCTAATAAACTGAAACTCAATCCAGACAAGACTGAGATGCTATTAGTGGGTGGTTCTTCTGACCAGATGGAAGGTGCTCAACCTGTTCTGGATGAGGTTGCACTCCCCCTGAAGGAACAGGTTCATAGCTTGGGGGATTCTCCACTGTTCCTTGAGGCTCAGGTGGCCTTGGTGGCACGAAGTGCCTTCTACCAACTTCGGTTGGTGGCTCAGCTACGCCCCTATCTGGACAGGGATAACCTGGTTTCAGTTGTCTACGCTCTGCTAACCTCTAAGTTAGATTACTGCAATGCAGTCTACATGTGGCTGCCTTTGAAGACAGTTCAGAAGCTGCAGCTTGTGCAATATGCAGCAGCCAGATTGATGACAGGGACCAGAAGGTTCAAACATGTAAGACCAATTCTGGCCCGCTTGCACTGGCTGCCTATACGTTTCCGAGCCCAATTCAAGGTGCTGGTTTTAACTTTTAAAGCCTTATACAACTTGGGACCACAATACCTGATGGAACGTGTCTTCCGACATGAACCTTCCCGTACACTACGTTCAACTTCTAAGGCCCTCCTCCGAGTGAAGCTCAGAGGGCACCAACAAGAGGGCCTTCTCTGTGGTGGCCCCCCAACTGTGGAACAATCTCTCTGATGAGGCCTGCCTGGCGCCGACATTGTCATTTTTTTGGTGCCAGGTCAAGACTTCTCTCTTCTCCCAAGCATTTAGCAATATGTAATGAGCCTGGGTCTGTTTTTTGGCTCTTCATTTTTAAAGTTGTTATAGTGATTTTAAATGTATGTGCATATTGCATGTTTTTGTGGTTTTTAATTTTTGCATATATTTTTAAGTGTTTATACCTTATGTGAACCGCCCAGGGAGCTGCGGCTATGGGGCGATATACAAATGAAATAAATAAATAAATAAAAATAAATAAATAAATTCAGGATTTATATGTTCAAGCTTCTTTACAGGCAACCAGGTTTTTTTTTTAAAAAAAATAAAAAATAATCCTGGTATTCAGAACAGGTTGGGAGGAGAGACCCCCTCCTTGATTGAGTCCCTACAAACAGGTCCTGCTAACCCTCAGTTAACTCTGTAGCATCTTTTCCAGCAGTATGAAAGCACATCAATAGCGGCAGAAATCCAGCTGTCCACAGACCGTTTGCTTCTCTTTGGGCTTCACTTCTCTAGAATGCTTCTGATTGCTTCCAAACACTATAATTAAAAGACTGGCAACTGCAGCAGACTTATCCAGCTCATCATCTTCATCTGGCCACTTTAGAAAACCCAATCAATTCTGCCACCCAGCCCAGTGCCCCCTCCTGCATGGGTTGAGGCATTTCTATTATACGTACCAGTATTCTGCTCAGAGGAGGAGGGGGGCAATTGTTTGGACTAAATGCTCAGATTCTTCCAAGCATAAGATACTATTAGAATATTGGCCATGCATGATTTTATTTTATTTTTAAAAAAATACTCTCCAGGCAGTATTATGCCCCAATTAAAAAAATCGTAAAGTATGCTGGTACAACTCTTATTAAAATCAGAACTTGCATGTAATCTTCCACTGTAATCTTCCAAGTACAAACACCTCTTTGAGGTTCTTCCTTGAATTATGTAAAATGCGGGCCATTAGCTAAGATTTGCAGTATTTTTTTACTACTATGTGTTAATAATAAATAGAACTATTTTTTAAAATGTACCAGTCCTGAAAAAACTGGATGAAAACGTAATTCCACATGGCTACTGTGGATTTTGAGAAGAGCTAAAAAACCACAGACATATTAACAGAATAAGCTTTGTACAAACACTATTTTTTTAATTCTACATCTATACTTACATCCTCTGAATTCTTTTTGGCATGGCAGAGTGTTATGACCACTATTTGTTATTCTTTCCACTTTGTTTGGATATTAAGTGGATAGATTTACAAACATTTTAGAGCTGCTCTTTCTCGAAAGGTTAAACTATCAGGCCTTTATCCTGCTTACTGGATTCAATCCCAATTTTACCATGACCCAACTTTACCATGACATTTTACCAATATCACACACTTAGCACCAGCTTATTTGTAATATGGGAATAAAAGTGGCCTACCTCACAGGGTGATTGTTGCAGTGATAGCTGTCATAAGGCAGTGTTGTTGCCCACACTGTGGCTTCAAGGAAAGGGGATGTAATATAAACAAAAGGCAGTGAAAAATAAGTACGTAAGAACTGGAAAAGTGTTGGGAATTATGCATAGTTTTGACAAGAAGATCCAAACAGCTAACTCTTGATGCAACCAAATCCTGCTTAGAGCCACCATGTTAATATCTGCCATATTAATAAAGCAGTTCCGTTCTTAGCAAGTTCACTGATGTTAGTCAAACAATCTTTGAGGAAAGAGAGAATTTACCTGACAAAAGATGGAATGGGATTATGTATTATGATAAAAACCTTAATTATTCTGACTCTACAGTAAAGATTTACTTTTTAATTCCTGTGAGCACACATTACTGATACCTATTACTATGCTGTACCTGTGAAAACATTATTCATAAAAGCAGCAAGAACCTATAAAACTGACTTCTTCTTTGCATTATTTAGGAGAACCTTAGGCATGAGGGCCAAATCCAGCCCTCCTAGGCTTTCCAGAAGGCCATGCCTCCTTCCCCCCGACCACCGATTGGTGGTTTCCCAGCTTTTGTCAGCTTTGTCCCCATTCTAAAAGGTTGAAACGCCCCTCCAAAGTCTTAGTTATTGGCTTTTTGACTGCATCATTTTTGCCTTGACACCGTCCACCACTAGAATGTTGCCCTCGTGAGCTTTTCTAAAGGTGACCTGGCTCTCAGGCTAAAAGAGGCTCAACCCTACTGATTTACAACATTGTACTTTTCTATTAGCTAAAAACCATCTTATTATATAATATAAAAAACAACAACAACACCTGAGTTTTTCCAAGAGCCATCACAAACTCTCACATAACTTTTTATTATTATCAGCTATAGTTTTATCCTGCCTCTCAACTGGAAAAGTCAACAAAGAGGTTCACAACATGTAATAGAATAAAAATCACAAACACCCATTGAAATCACAATAAATACAGCAATAAGCAGCATGAGTCGAATAAAAATCATGTAAAAAACAGGCAAAACAGCAGCACCAAATGGTGTTAAAAGCAGCAGAGGAAAAAGCAGTGAAGTGCTTTTTGAAAGACATCAAGAAGGCAGCCTGACAAAGAAAGAGAGGGAGGATGTTGAATTGACCAGCTAAATAGGAACCCTATCATGGTGTCACCTATTCCCATCTCACACCAGCAGTCTATGGCTGATCTTCTCAAAGCTGCTGAAAGATCCAAGAGTGTATCTCCCTGTCACTTTCGCAGGTTATCCATGAGATCAACCAATTAGTCTAGATAATCAACGTTATCTAGGAATTCCTGGAGCTGGCTTGTCATCATCCATTCAAATACCTTGTCCAAAACCAGAAAATAAGCCACTAGACTAGACAGTATTAAAATTGTCTAGGTTCAATGAAGGGGTTTTCAGAAATTGCCTCATAACTGCCTTCAAGGTGGCTGGGATTTACTTCAGCACCCCAAGGCGACGTTGACCTCTGAGGTACAGAAGGCCATCCCCTCTTGGGAAAAAACATAATTAGTTATGAAGGGCAAGAAATGAGATGCTGGTTATGAGCCAAAGCACTCTAGGCACCCTATCCACATCCCCAGGCCATAACAACCGAAAGTCATCCAAGCAACAGTGGTCAGTCATAAGGCCTTTGACAACCTTTATCCTCCATGAATTTGTATAATCCCCCTTTAAAGCCACTGAAGCTAGTGGCAATCACCACATCTTGTGGCAGCGAATTCCACTGTTTAAAAGTAGAAGAGCATTTATGTCAACTGCCTGGTTCATCTCCAAATTCCAGGGATCCAATACAGCTTTGACAAGAGCACCAGCCATGCCAAGAAGAGGTTCCCATAGGCCATCAAGAAACCATCTGGATCAGCCTCCCTCCAACAGGTCCCTACCCCCTGCAGAGACCATTTATTTTTATCTAGTATATTTATATCCCATCTTTCTCGGAATTCAGGGCAGTATCCAGAGGGGGAGGGGATACCATCCAAGCACTGACCACATCCAGACGTGCTTAGCTTCAGCAAAATTCTTGTGGTCTCAGGCCACACCCTTGTCATATTACAAATCCCTGTAACTCTAAAACTCGCCAGTTATATTCTACCTGATTGTTCCATGCCACAGATGCCAAGAAGGATGTGGGAGAATTTGTTAATGTTGAACTCCTTACATTTGTCCTAGAAATACTGTTTCTGAAATACACAACACAATCATATGCTTTTTCAAGTTGTGCTTATTTTTATTTCAATGGAAATGTTGAATTCTTGTCAGTTACCTGCAAAGTTTGTGATGTACAACAACCAAATGAAAAAGAAGTCTTTGAGTTATGACACCTCTAATGTGCCTGAGGAACAATATTATTCCAAGGATTGCCATTAAAGAAATACACAACAGTCTCCACGATCTTAAAATGGGAGTAAGGATGGGGACAAGAGATTTGGTTTTACATTTATATAATTAGTAAAGTTTATATATTCATATGCAATGTCCAGCCGTGTTACAGTTTTGGAACATTTTGTCAGAAACAGCAAATATTACACATCAAACAATATATCTTAGATCAGCATTTGCTCTATTAATAGTATGGGAAGAATAAAATGCAAAAGTGACATATATGGAATTAACCACGTTCATGCCGATGGCAGTTCGCAGAGTTATAGCTAAATGTAGGAAAACTACATAACTTCTATGGAGTTGTGGCGAACAGCCCCAGCAGAAAAATTGATGTACTGACTGAAATTAGCTAAAGCCAAAGTAAAAGTATGTGGCATAATTTTATTGTACATACAAATCAGGGACATATGAAGCAATATGTGTCAAATGAAGAACCATAGAGAAATGTCAAAGCAGCCAATGGATTCCACCTGTACTTTTGTCTGCAATGTAAAGGGGAGGGGGGGACATTAAATGTACTACCCTCCATCAAGAAAAGAAAAGCAATTGCAGATCTGCACTTCACTGCTATAAGCTACAACACCTGTTCGAAAGACATACAATCCTGTGTCGAGAAAACTAATATACTATCCCCCGTATGAATCATACAAAGTTACAAAATGCATGCAAATACACTTAAGTTTGTATAATTTTAATTTTGTTTTGGCTTCTTCCTGACATGGAGAAAGAGGCATGATGACTACCACAGGGCATTCAAGACCTACGGATCACTTGAAACCTTACTCTTCCTCCCAAATGGCAAAGTAACGCACCCATAAGTTGGCAATATGTTTTAGGCAGTGAGAGGTATAGCACCTATGAGAATGTAGCACCTATGAAAGGAGCTAAAATTCCAGATGTACCAGAAAGGTTGTGACACCTATAACACTTTGGGGGGTTGCAGGATCGGAACCAAAACTTAAGAGCACAATAGGGCTATAGCAAATTTATCACAATGCATCTGGAAACTAATCAACTGTGACAGGTAAATATAGTAAAGGTTCTCTCTTGTTTAGCATGCAGTCATCATCATTTAGAAAGCAGAAACAATGCCTGCTCATATCTGAATTGTACTGTGTGGCTGGATTGGGCCAAAGGTCTCTTACACGACTCTACCCACTCTCCCTTTCTGCCCTGTATTCATGGAACTCTAAACCTGAACAAGTACGTGATGCCACTTCCCATGCTCTACACTTTCAAATTCCTCTTCAAAACCTACTTTTTACATATTGCCTTTGGTTTGTCACCTTAATTCACATTCCTAATCATAATCATCTCTTAAATCGGGAGAACTGCATTTGCTGACAAACATGTCCTGCTTCCCATCTTCCTATGTCATGTCCCTCTGTTGTTTTTTCCATTGTCTATTTTAGATTTTAAACTTCATTGGCAAAGGGGTCACTTCTTTTTGCCTGTGAAACCCTACAACACCATGTATATATGGATGGCATTGTAACAATATAATGCATTTGGAACAGTGACAGCTAAATATAATAAAGGGTCTCTTTTGTTTAGCGTGCAATCATCATCATTTAGAAAGCAGAAACAATGACTGCTCGTGGCTGAATTTTACTGTGTGGGTGGGACCAAATTCTAGACCGATAATCCCACTGCAGTAGTTGATACGTCATGGATAATTGGCTGTTCAGAACTACTGGCACACAACGCTCCATTAATTCAAGCAGCTAACACAATGGCATGGTTGAAGTTTGATCAATCATGCCCACAAACAAACTCACTCATCTACTACATGAAGCAGTCCCCATGCAGATACAAGAATATCAGCTGTCTGTCCTGGCTTTCAGTCTGGTTATGGGACAGAGATCGCATTTCTAGTCCTGGTGGATTATCTTTCCCTAGACATCAACAAGGAGGAAATTGGTCTAACAACAACAGCAGGAAACTCTCAGCAGCTTCTGACACAGGATCATTCTATTCTTTTGGAGCACCTCAAACATCTACCAAGTGCATTCCAGTCATCAGACTGTTTTTGTCTAAACAAACTCAAATGTTTATCACTGGGGATCTTAGCTCAGCCTCCTAGACTATTTATGTGGGGTGCCACAAGGCTGGGTGTTTGCATTGGGGTCACTTCTGATATGACTTTAAACCCTTGCTTTATCTTAAGAACTGTGTTTCCTCATACAAGTCTATCCACCAGTTGGGGTCTAGCCAACAGGAACTGTTTGCCACACCATCTTTGCACATGGTCAAAAGATCAATGGCTATATTTATTTATTTATTAATTTAAAACATTTCTTGACAGAAGCCCTCACCAGGCAGCTTACAGCAATAAAATACATAAAAACAGTTAAAAGATTAAAAGCAATAAAACATGATCACAATAAAATATCTATTAAAGCAATACAAGCAGCAATAAAACCAGTAGGTAATCATGGGAAGGCTACAGTAAAATAAAATGTTTTTAAGGCCTTCTTAAAAGCCTGCAAGGATGGTGCATGGTGAACCCTCGATGGGAGTTTGTTCCAGAGGTTTGGGGCCACTGCAGAGAAGCCCTCTCCCGTGTGGATACCCTAGAAGCAATGCCATGGTTTTAAAGGCTTCTTCTCGAATAAGTTAGGATATCTTCCTCTTTAATAGCTTCCTGGAACAGTTTGCAAAACCTTTCTTTTTCAGCACAGATTTGCATGATTGCTGCTGCCAATGCTCTGCCTTCCTCCCCCAACCCACCACTAGCCAATCCTGCTAGCCAATCCAAATTTGTAGTTTGTTTTTATCTTTTATGGATTTCATTATTTATTTATTATTTATTTATTTATTTATTTATTACATTTTTATACCGCCCAATAGCCGAAGCTCTCTGGGCGGTTCATTACTTGTTTTTATGACTGTTTTACAATTCTCTGGTCCCAATCAAAAGCATGATGGTTATATGAATAGAAAATTTAGAACACACAAGAAGTTATTAAAACATTTTGTGCAAGTCAGGTATTCTTTTGCTCATGTTAAATCAATACAATTTGGACGTCAAAAAGTTAGCTACAAGCCCTTTCAGCGGAAGAACCACATTAGAGCAACCACAAGCTTCTAAAAATCAATTTGCAATACCAATTGCAGAAAAGAAATCTTTTTACATGCCACAACTTCTATCCACTCAATGTGACTTTGAACAAGCAGGAGAACTAAGCCACGGCTATAATATTCAACCTTCACTTGAAATTTATCTCCAGGGCAGAAAATAATTGGATGTCGCACCTATTAACTCAGCTTCATTCTGCTAATTATCCTTTAGTAATAATCTTGGGGGTTTTTTTCTCACCACAGTATTTTGAGCAGGATTAATATATGCACTGGTGAAATTATTTTGAAGGCTATCAAATAATACAGTAAATCAAACTTCTCTGGACATATCTATTTCAGTTAGCACCAAGGACAACTTCTATATGGAACGCTTTATACTGAATTTAGAAATAACTTAAGAGCTGCATCTCTTCCTCAATTTCTTGCAAGCCTCAAATTAGATTTTTCCAATCTTCCCTCCATTGATGCATTCTGGTTTTATTTTGATAGACCATGATTATTAGTTGAAGGATTGTGAGCATGCATCACTTACTGAACACATTAAAAAAAAATCAATTTACAACAGAGTTGTTATGAAAGGTTTCCTTAAATGTTCTAGATCAACTACCCTTCTGCTTCAATAATGAAACCCTGCAAAAGTATGTGTCTGCACAAAAAAAGTATTATATGATGATGATGTAATATATAACTTTTATAAAGTCAATTAAGATTTATGCGGTACCAGGGGAAAAAAACAATGTAAGTCGACTGAACGCCTTATCCTACACAATAAACGTAAGAATTTATTTATAAAAATTAGGAACAAAAATATGTCTAGAAATAAGGCACAAGATCCACTTCTTCTGATTCGGAATTAATAAGTTCTCCAACTAACGAGCACCAATGAAAGAGGCAGACATGTCCCCATCCGACATGCCCGCTAACGGACTGATATAGAGAGAAAGTGATCAGGAGACTGATAATGCAATCTAAGTGACTGTGTGGTAGACTTTAAAAACAAACAACTTCCACGCAATCTTAATCATGAAAATGTTACGATCTCTCATTAGTGTACACTATCTATATGGTATTGTTGCCAGTTGAGATCAACCGGCTGCACTGGTGTGATGGCTCAAAATGTTCACAAACATTTCAGCTGCTCAGGGAACAAATATTTGCAGACAAACATCTGAAAGAGAGGGGAAAGTCATCAGTTTCACTGTGATAAAAACCCTCACATATGGAAGCAGCACCAAAAGGGAGGGAAGTTAAGGGGAAGGCAGCCCTGAAAGACTTAGAAACCGTATCAATAGAAAGGGTCAATGAACAGCAAGTTGCACAGAAAGTAATTCTGCAAGTTCTGGCTTCCACTGTCACTTCTGCACAGAGATGTAAAATTTCCAGAAATGTTGAGGCCATTGGGAAGGAGGGAATGTTCTCCCCACCCCTGTTTTTTTCCAGAAAAAAATGGAAATTTGGGGGGAATTGAAAATAAGCAATATTATTTTAGTGCTCTTTACAGATCTAAAGTAACGTCGTTGCTCTAAGACAGCCTTTCTGAAAATGGTGCCCTCCAGACATTTTGTACTTCATTTCCCATTGGCTTCAGGCAGCATGGTCAATGGTCAGGAATGCTGGGCATTGTAGTCCAAAACACCTCGAGGGCACCACTTTCGGAAGATAAAGCAGCCTTTCTGTGCCTAGAGTTATTTTATGTATAATTTAGTTTGCACATACAATTATCATTACATTTAAAAATGTTTAAAAGTAAACTCAGTTAGTAAATTTGTAATTATTGTCTGAATAGATTAGAGCTACGTTAAATGACTGCTACAGCATCAGTAATAACGAGCTCCATTGAACAAAACGCAAAGTGTCAAGAACGCACAATGGCAACTCTACTCACATGTTGGGAAACTGAGCATAAATGTCTATCAGTAAAATATACTTTAGATCAATAATTTCAATAAGGAATGAAAGAAACAACAATGCTGGGAATCTTACAGAGATAGGGTGACCATATCCTGGAAACCAAAAATAGGACACCCCAACATAAGACAAACCTGTTCTACATAATATCTTAGTGTTAAAATCACTGAAATAAAGAACAAGTGAGACATTCAATGTATCTCAAATTAACTTCACACGCTCCTACTTTTGTAGCTTTGAAGCTTTTGCTATACAATGTGTGGCAAGTCTCTCCTTCGTTCAAATATTTTTTTCTGACTGCAAATCCTTCACTGGATGGCCATAGTCTCACCTTTCTTAACATTTAACACTCTTTTGCCATCACCTTTCTCATATCCATTTTAAGTCAGGATCCATACTCACAGATTCAGCACACTACTACCACTGAACAAATGAAGTAGTTGAAAAGTGCAGAAAAATCTAGTACAACAAACTAGCAACCCAGTATTCAGAAAGTATATAAAATACTATTACCCTGCAAAAAGTAGTCATGGAACAAAAGTTGACTAACAGCTTGTTGCAATCACATCTCTCTATCTCCTGTTAGCTTTTCAACTTCTGTTTTATCAATGAGAAACTAATCTAAAAAATTATTATACCTCTGGTTCATTAGCCATGTAAACAACACCATGGTCAGTAGTAACACAAAGGAAGGTCAGAACAGATGTCCACTCTCACAATGCTAGACAAGAACCTTTTATCCAAATATCTCCTGAATTTATACTGCCTCAGTGTGCAGAGAACAGAAATCCCAATTAGAGATCATACTGCCCAAAGAAAACTCAGAAATAAGCCCCATTGATTTCAATAAAGCTTATTCCCGGATAAATGAATATAAGATTGCAGCCATAAGCTCTTAAGATCAGCTGGAAACACCTCCTGACTATTTCTGTTTGTATACCGAAGGTAGCTAGAGAGGTATTCTTGGTGGTTGCTGCACAATTCAGAAAACTGATAGAATCAGAGCTTGAGCATCTTTCCAGAAGTTGAAAGACATTTAAAAAATATTTGCTAAGACTTTCAGCCTGCAAATAGCTTTTAGCTGGGATTTTAATTGTTCAAGGTGCATTGGGCACTGTTCTTCAAACTTTTTTCCCTACAACCCAGTGCAATAATATCAAATCCCTCAAGACACTATTCCTGTGCTTAGTCTGAAAATGTGTGACATGTAATATGCTTTTGACTCATTAGTCAAGACACACTGTATTAGTTTAAGGTGATTCTTTATAATTAATCAAATATAACGAATAAAATAAATCAATTTACTTGTTCAGTGTAATAATAATGTTGATTTTCTTAGACATATTTAAAAGGAAACACTCCCACCACACACACCAAATTAAATGTAAGGCATAACCCAACCGAAGTTAAGCACTTTTAAAGCTGCAACCCCATGAATGCTTACCTGGGAGTAAGACTCATTGAACACAGTGGGACCAAACATGCATGGGTTAGGCGACCTTATTGATTTCAACAGGAGGTTGTTAAATGCCTGCTTCTCTCTGCACATTTACCTGGAAGCAAGCCCTACTGCAGACCATGGGACTTACTCCCTAGTAAACATGGATAGTTTCTAGCTGTGCAGCCCAATCTTCGACATGTCTACTCAGGAATAAGTCCCAGTGAGCTCTGTGGAAATTACTTCTAAGTAAAAAGAATAAGTTTAGGTAGCTAAAAGTGTTTAATAATAGCTGGATGCGTATTTTTTTAAATCCAGATGGAAAAGTGTTAACATAAACATAATTACCAACACAAAACAGGATCAGTGAGTGAGGAGGGGAGAGATGTTGGGAGGGGGATATTTCTGCAACTGTGGAGGCACTGGTTCCCCCTTCCAATTTCTGTCTGCACAGCAAAAATGACTGTTCTCAAAAGCAAGGCAAAGAGAGAGATCCCTACAGGGAGCTGGGGCAGCGTCCGGTTTCTTCTGTGAAAGTGAGGGTGCCTTTGTGCCGGGATGTGGGGGCACCCACAAGGATGCACCCACTGGATCACCCCTCTCCTCCCCAGCCCCACACCTCCATACCTCCAAGTAAGCCTCTTCCCCACATTGGGGGAGAAAATGCTTACCTGGAGGTAGGGAGGTGTGGCGCGGGGGAGGAAAGGGATGCCTCATTGGGGGGACCCTTTTGGATGTCCCCCGCATTTCCCTCCTTTTTTTGTTCTTATGAGCCCATTTGCGCTAGCAAAAACAAAAAGTGGGAAATATGGGGTGGGGTGGGGAGAAATGATCCCCTTGCCCCACAGTGCTTTGCAAGGGGGTCATTCCCTCCCCCAGATTTTCCTGAGGGGAAGATTCATCGGGTGATCTTCATAGAGATTCCTCGGCATTCAATGAAGCTTTCCTAATAGGAGTAGGGGGGAGAGAGAGAAAATGACCCCCTTGCCAAGCACTGTGGGGGCAACACAATACTAGGCAAGGAGGTCATTTTTGTCCCCCCCATGCCCAATTTCCACTTTGTTGTTGTGTTGCTGCTGCGAGTGGGCAGCCGCTTAAAGGCCCTGATTGGAGCGGAGGAGGAGAATGTGTTATTCCTGCCCTGCCCTCAGCCCCCACTGCTCCAATTGGGGTGTTTTCTATAATGTCTGGGAATGACACGCTTTCGCTTTTAAGGCTCTGATTGGAGCAGTGGCGGGTGGGGGTGGGAAACCACATTTTCCCGGACATTATAGAAAATTAGAGAAATTCCCCCAACATGCAGGATTTAACCATTTCCCAGAGATATCCAGGGAATTCCTGGCAGTTGGTCACCCTAACAGAGAGGATTATAAAAACATTTTCACCCATAGCTTTATTATTCCCAGGCATTTTACATTTCTAGTCTTTCTATAAAAGTGTTCTTATAATATAAATTGTCCTCGGGGGGGGGGGGGAACTGGGGGGAAGGGGTTTCTAATTTTTCAAAAAATTCTGAGGCCTTTGTATCTACTTCTCCACAGTGAGCTGGGAGCCCTAAACGGTCAATAATCAATTGCTTATTGGAGGGAAAGTGGAGATTGGAGTGAACAAGTAATCTTTAATTGAACTAGGCAATTTTTTGGCTTCTATAGTGGTTTTCTGAATGTAATGCACCATATATTTACAAGTGGTACAATACCATTCTAAACAAAGAAATGGCTTTTTAACACACACACAAATGCACTTAACCCGGTCAGTTTAATCATTTTTTCTAAATTGCATCACATCTTTAACTTACAGAATAATGTATTTATTGACAATCAGAATCACATTCATGTTCTCCACTGACAGAAATTTAACACCTGTTTAATAGTCATGTTGCTAGGGTAGCCAAGGAGTGTACAGGCTGAGCAGCAACCTAGCAGTCCATATCTCTCAATCATTGCCACAAAGATCCAGTTGCAGGAGCAACTTCACATGCTACATCCACCGTAACACATGAATCTCAGAAGTAAAAACAGACCAAAATGCTAATAAACATTTATGGAGCATTTAAATTAATCACTAGGGAGATTACTGGGAGTGGGGAAAACACAGACACTATGATTTGCTATTAGATTCAGTTTCCCTATTTCTCCCTCACACACACACCCCCAAATGGAACTAATCTGGAACCCTCATCAATCAGGAATGAAGGTCAGCATCTTGCATGAAAGTGATATCACAATGGAAAGGAATACCATTCAGCAATCAAGAAGGGAAGCATTTGGAACTACAGGCTTGCAATAATTGCAGAATCGGGGACGATTAGGAGTCATGTAATACTGACATAGAAGGACCAAGACCTGGAGTCATCCACAGATTTTACAAATTCAAGTGAATGTCCATTATGAGGAAAGACCTCCCAAAAGTAGAATAGCTTTGCACCTATCTGTCTTCCACCCTATCACGCCTAGCTGACCACCCCACCTCCTCCCAACATACCATTTTACAGATGAGGAATATCTGAGGCTGAAGAGAAGCCTAAAAAACAGTCAACCAACCAGTGGCAACAAATCCTTAAGAATCCACAGTCCCCCCACTGCAATTATGATCACTTCCCTAATCTAGATTAAGGGGTCTTGAATATCACAGAACAGTCTACAACACCTTGATGAAGATTACCCTTGTAATTAATCCCAAACAGCTATGTTCACCAATGCATCCTGAAATCTACAGGTTTAACCTCACAGTAAACTACCGAACAGCTAATAGTGGTGCAGAACTCTCTCAGCTTGATCTGCTTCAAGAGATGCCCATCTCTTGCCCAAATGACAAGACAATACAGGAAAGCTATCTGTCAAGTGAAGTGTCTGTCAGCCTTGCTGTATGCAGTTCAATATTTTGTTCTGGTCAGAGGTGAGAGCTTACAATGTTGATGGGGCAAGAGCCGCGTTTTCCCCCATCCCATGTTTTACTCCAGCATTGTTCTATGAATGTTTCATTGGCTGGGTTTACACATGACAACCCATACTGAAAGTTGAATAAGGCTTGAGTGAGGATTTATTTATTTAGTTATAAAAACATTTATATCCCGCCCTATATCACAAGGATCTCAGGGCGGTATACAGATAAAATCATACATATAAAATAGAATAAATATACAACACTAAAACAAATTAAACCATTAATAAGTTAAAACCAATATGAAATTTTAAAACAGTAAAATCCAATTAAAACAAGACAGTGGGCAGGCTGGTGGGTTTAGCCATCAAAGGCTCTGTTAAAAAGCCATGTCTTAACCTGGCGTCAGAATGAAGCCAGTGCCGGCACCAGTTGGGCCTCCAGGGGGAGGGCATTACACAGCCGGGGTGCCACAACAGAGAAAACCCTCTCCCATGTCCCACCTTAGCATATATCTCGTGTTGGTGGGGCATGGAGAAGGGGTCCTCCAACAGATCTCAGGACTCGGGCAGGCAGATATAGGGAGAGGCACTTCCTCAAGTATCGAGGTCCCAAGCCATTTAGGGCTTTAAACATCATTACGAACACCTTGAATTCCAATCGGAAACATAGTGGCAGCCAGTGCAATTCCTTTAAGACCGGTGTTACATGGTCTCTATGAGATGTTCCAGTCATTGCCACTGAACCATGACTTGTTGTGTTGTGTGAATTGAGCCTCACTAAAAACAAACATGGGTTGTTAACTAGGAACGAGTAACTACAAATAGTTCACAAACCAACAACAAACCATGTATCATCTTTGTGGATTGTTCATGGTTAACAAACCATGGTTTGTTAGCATGGCTGGGTTCATACAAGACAACCAACTGTTGTTCCTTCATCAGGACGTCTTATCTAGTGGGTACATTATAAGGATGGCATGTTTCCCACTGGCATGCTTAAGGCCGTTTCACAGTCATCTTGACCACTGTTCCCGCTATTGTTATGGTTAAAGCTCTGAGGAGAAGGGCTCCTGGGGAGCCCTTGTAAAGTAGGGGTCCACCAGGAAGTAACTTATTCCCCCTCCCAGTCCATATTGTTATTGGTTTTCATGCAACCAGAGCTGAGAATTAGTATTCAAGACAGGTTTGAGAATTGAATTTTGGTTAGGTCAGACTTATTAGTAAAGCTCTGACTTCACCAGTGTAAGGGTTAATAAATCACCCCAGAATGTCTGACAAGAGGTCTCACAAGACATGTCTTACAAAAAGGGTAGGCTTTTAGAACTGAAGCTATACTGAACAGAACAATCCCAATTTAGCACCTTAAAGTACAAAAACTAAATGAGCCAGAAATTAAATTTTTATAACAGCTTTTCATTATTTTAGACTGCTTCAAATTACTAGAGACTGAATCTCTCAGCCTGAATTTATTAAAATATAAGTTACATAGTATTAAGCAAGGATGTTTATTAGCTTACGTTCCTATAGTTATTCATGAAAGGCTAATTACAGTTTGAAATGTATACAGCCAGTGTCATAATTAACCACATTGTGATAGTCTAATTAATCATTATAGTCGGAGACCTCATTTTTAATGCAGGAAATTAAGTAAAGAATTCTACAGCATAGAGAACACTTTTTAAAGCACAAGGGATATGAAGACTTTTCAACTTTTGAAACATAGTCTTCAAGCTAGCCAAACACAATTCAAAATACCATTATTGTTATCTGTAGCCATGTTGATCCTGAAAACTCCTGCAATGTTTAATAAACACAAGTTGGCCGCCATGAACTTTAGAGTGTTGCCACTGGTAAGCCAACAGAATCCCAAGTATACGACCTTTACAATATAGGGTTACATGGTTCTATTCAATAAGGCAGCTTCATATTTCAGTCTTGATTGCCTGTCATTAGGGCTTAATGAGAGAGAAAAGATTCAGAGCATTCATAGGAGAAGAAATGGGTGAGAAGTGCTCCTGCCTACTAATGCAATCTGAAGACTGGGGTGCAATAATGAATCCAGAACACCCATTTGTTGTGGATGCACATTGTCAAGGAAGCATCATAGTTGCATCCTTTTCCATTGAGAATGGAGCCAAGGCACCAAATGATGTAACTGGTTCATATCTTCTCTTCGTCTCTATCCCATCCAATCCCCATACACAGACATAATTTATGCAGATTTTATTTCAAAATAAAAGCATTCTGTTTATTAGGATGTATCTAGTGCCCTGTATATTCCTCAAAGCCTCTCCTGAAGGTCAGAGAGATTGCAGGAAAGGCCTGGAATACAGTTTTAGGGGTCTGCAGTGGGACGGAGAAATTGTGCAAGCTGCCTTTGTCCAGCTTTGAGCAACTTCTACTCAAGGACATTCCCAGGCCTTTCCCATTGTTTCCCTAACCCTCAGGAGAGGCTTTTTGGAATGGTGCAGGGGAGAAAGCCACTTTGTGCAAGTAGACTTCCATTCATGCAGCATTGGATACAACCCATAAGCCTGGTTCAGATGCAACATTAAACTATGGCATTGCATGAATGATCCTGCTCAAGCCTTGGGCTTGAACACCCTCCCCTGCTGTATGCTGGAAGAGGAGATCAGAAGCATACTATAAATACTACTAATAAATTAATATGGCAGACACTTCAAAGTTTAAACTAACCAGACTTTATGTCCAACAAGTACAAACTGTGGTTAGTATATATTAAGTTTGTGATCATGGCTTGTTTCAATAAACTAACTGCAGTTCCTGGTTCAGACATAACAAACCAGATGTTTCCAATCTCATCCTCTGGTGTGCACCAAAGGAGAGGCACTCAAGCCTGAAGGTCAAATAGGCAGGTTCTCATAACATAAAACTATGCTTTAACATTGCATTCAAACTAGCCATTACCTCCTAAGTCATGATTTTAAAAACGTGCTCCTGCTTACTGTGCCTCCGGTCCCAAATTATATTTGAAATTAAGGTCTAAGAAGAACTTAAAACCTAAAAAACTGAGAATTATATTAATATAAAAACTAGTATTCTCTACATTAACACTGCATACTCATTTAAACCCATAATTATCTACATACCAACACACTGTTATTCAAAATCCAAGTCTATTTTGCTTAAGTCCTGATGCCATGTGCTACATAACAGATGCAGTAAGCCTATGTATACCAGTTGCTGAGGAACATGGATGGGAGGGTGCTGTTGCACCATTTCCTGCTTGTGGGTTCCTGGTCAACAGTTGGTTGGCCACTATGTGAACAGAATACTAGACTAGATGGATCATTGTCTGATCCAACATGGCTTTTCTTGTGTTCTAAGTACCCTATTTCTTCAATTCTAAGACACACTTTTTCCCCATATAAACATCTCTAAAAATGGGGTGCGACTTAGAATCGCGGGTGTGTCTTAGGTTTTTTTCTGTTGGTGGTACTGAAATTAGTGTGCGTCTTACAATCGATGGCATCTTACAATCGAAGAAATACGGTAGTACTCTAGCCATCCTTTGCATTAGTCCACTGGGGCTGAAAGAAAAATGCTTTAATGGTAACTATTTTAAAGTCTTTGACTCAAGCACTGGTAAGTTAATTTACTATAGTACAAGTCATTATTCCACCGAAAATGTTAGGTGATACCAGTACCTCTTGCTTTCAGATCCAAAATGCTAGAGAAATTGATAGATTTTAAGGAAAACAAAAACACACAAGAGAAAGTTAATCATAGCCACAAGAAAAATCGACCAACCTGCAATTTGATTAACTGATATGCACAGCCATAAACAGTTCTAATTTCTCTGCTGTGGTTTAAGTTTTTAATGTACTTGAAATATAGTTGATGCCAAAAAAATAAGCTAAGCTTATTTATTATTATAACTAGTATATTAAGTGTTTCCTCTGTGTTGATAAAATTTATTAACGGACTAATACTACTAAGAACATGCATTCAGAAGTTCCCAAACAATGTTTTGGCTGCAAAAGCATGAACAGCACTTCATCATCATTAATGTTTAAAAAGCAAAAAAGAATTAAAATAAAATTCCATAGATGCAAAGAGATGGTTCTAAAAAAGTGTCACCATCATGACATCACTTTTAACCATCAAGTCATAGTACATAAAAACAAGAATTAGTGAAGACAGGTTAAAGAGTGGGATATGGGGGTCACAGAAAACACACACCACCCTTCCCCTCTCAAATGACCACACTCACCCCACTCCACTGTGAACATTAACTATGGTTAGCACTACTGAGGATTCACTCTTAAGCAAAGTTTGAAGATGGTTAAAGGGTGTGTGACTTGGTTTACATGTAACGACAAACCATCAGTTTAAAAACTAATAGGTTGTTTTCCACGAGTGGCTGCACTGCCTGTAGTATGCCTGCCACTTCTACTTTTTACTGTACAACCCAAGATCAGCTCCTTTGTAAGTTGTGTCCGAATCCAGACCAATGGTTGTTGAGGTGCAAAACAACCCAGGGGTTAACCTATAAAGGAACTGATCATGGATTTTGCAGTAAAAGTGGAAGTGGCAGGCACGCTGCAGGCTGTATGCCTGCTTGTTCCCACCCATTGGTTTAAAACAATTCTGTGCAAACAGACCCTGTATGTGTGTGAGAAAGAAACATATAGAATGTACTCGAAATACCATAGTCTGCTGCAACTACTTAACCATGGTAGTGTTACATCTGTGCTAGCCCAAAATTGGCCAACAGAAAACATTTAGCACAGCACATCTACCATTCAACTGCAGCATTAAGCAGTATTTTGTAAAAATGTTCATGAGACAACACAAATTTTATAGCTACACAGAGTTTGCTATAAACATACACATACGCAGCAGGTCTACAAGTAGCGAGAAATCAAAATGTAGACGTTCATGTTTGACCGATCCAAACATTCAACTTCTAAATACTCTGTCCACACTTTTAAAAAAAACAGACAAAGAAATTGTAAAGGCAGCTCAGAGGGGGGGGGGGGAATCTTGACAAAGAATGAAACAAACACACTTTACATTTATTGTCATTGATTTAATAGCAACCTGAGAGAGGACAGTAAATCTATTTTTTAAAACATTCATACTTTATTTATCTTTGGAAGAATCATGGCAATTGTCTACACTTCATATCTTACACTGGCAATTTACTGAAACAGGGTAATTAAGTTATTACATTTCTTCACTTCTTACAACCCCAACCCCACCTGAAATATGCTATCATAAAAATGTGCCAGGCAATTTAAGAGAATGGTAATCTACATGCACTTTTTAAAATGAAGTGCTTAAAATTCGGAAGATAGTATTTATTCATTTTCTACACCAGCTTCAAACATATTGCCTCAAGATGACAGCACAACAAAAATCAATAGGATGTAAGATTTTTTTCAACAGCTAGGGAGGAGGAAAGTTTCCAACAGATAGCATCATTAATGGCTCCAGCAAACACAATAAAGAAGGGGGGGGCTAAGAAAATAGAGCAGATTCCAGTGTCTCTGTGTTTTAAGTGGCATGGCATTTATGGGTGATATTATTTTGGAGGGCGGACTCCAGTCCTACCTCCTCCTGATAATCCTTCTCCTAATTCCACCTCCATTGTTTCAGCATTTAACCTGCTCAGCCACCCCAGTTCATTCACCTGTATGGCCTTTCCATGCTAGCAAAAAAAATATTTTTGGGATTGACAGGACAGTGAAGAAATCGAAAGAGTTTTCCAAACTGTCTGCCCCATGTCCTCTCCGCCCCCTGGTGCTACTCCATTCCCCAAACCACTACCTGGAAGAGGAATGAACTGTTAGAAATGTCCTGGCACTGTTTCTGAAAGGAGGTAAAGCAATGGCCACAGATTACTCCCTTTCCCCTTCCAAAGCTAGACCTTGGCTAACAGTGTTGTTGAGATAAAATATATTCCTATATTCAGAATTTTAATCTATCCTGGATATAGTAGCAAAATAAATAAATATACATGGATAATTTATTTATTTATTTATTTATTTAATTACATTTATATACCGCCCCACAGCCGAAGCTCTCTGGGCGGTTTACAACATTTTAAAATAGTAAACATTAAAAGTATACAATTTAAAAACACACACACACACACATAAAAACAGTATAAAAACAACAGTATCCATTTAAAAACAACAATTGTGGGGTCCATTAAAAACAAACTTAACGTTGTTAAATGCTGTTAAAATGCTGTTAAAAATGCCTGGGAGAAGAGAAAAGTCTTGACCTGGCGCCGAAAAGATAACAATGTTGGCGCCAGGCGAGCCTCATCGGGGAGATCATTCCACAGTCGGAATTCCAAATCCTTACTGTCTGTAAAAAAACAACACCCTCCATATCATTCAAAATTATGCTTCCCCCCCCCACCTTACTATATATAACACGCACACACCCCAAAAGAACAAAAGCAAACAAACCACAAAATCATTTGAATTTCTTCATAGGGCATTTGCGCCAAAGCAGCGACAGAAACTGAATCCAGTTCAACGATGACATAAACCAATTCTGAAGGCATACATTTTAAAGACATTAGCCAATTCATTACTATTGCCATGGATGACGGGATTAGTCTACCTTTTAATCTTTCCAAAAGTGTTTTTTTCCAGCCATATCTTTTTCCATGGGAGTACTCTTAGAATGGATTCCCATGGAGAAATCTACATGGACGAACATTGAACTGAACTAAGGTCAACACTGAACATGGAAGAACACTGAACCTACATGGAACATTCACATGTGTATTCAATGAAAATCAAATAAGGAGATACAGTCCACAAGGATTTTCAGTTCTGATTCTGCCATAGACCTCAGCCGTTCTTCTAATTCTCCACCGGATTCTTGCCTCACATTTCCCAAGCTACTTGGGGTAAAATCCAACTAAGTCCTACTTAAAGTAGATCTACTGAAATAAATGGGATTTAAGTTAGTCACGCCTAACTGGTCCCATTCATTTCAATGAGTCTACTCTACGTAGGACTTAGTTTGTATTTTACTCTCAGTGTTTATGTGTTCTGAAGATAATGAGCAAGTTCCCAGGCTTAAACCCACTTGTAGGAGATCAATGTGCTGGCAGCATCAAGCCCCCCTATTTAATTCTATCCCCCATATTTCATTGTGCCCTATTGATTTTTTTATAGACTCTTGCCTGTTGCTGACCCTGATCCTGCAAATAAACACAAATATCCTGCCAGCCCTAGACATTTCATATGGTCTTAAAACATTAAACTTCTTCAGAGGATTTAGGTTTCATCATAAAATCTGGCTAGCTTAGCCTTGCTTCTGAGTAAGCACTTTAGAAGTCAACGAGGGCTGATTCCAACATTAACAAACTTGTCACCCATAGTACCCTTTGGAAATTGGTAAGGTCCTAGAATTTGCAATATTATTTTTTCTTATTTTATTTACAAGCCAAATAGGGGATAAAGAAACAAGAAGGTTCAGATGGCAGCTTTTATTGTCCAATTATAACAATATATAAAAATCTCAATGGCAGCCTATTTCTCATGTTGCATTATTCCTTTTTGTAGATAAGCCCACAAACACGATGTCTGGAGAAATAAATAAAATCCTGGATAGTTAAAATGTCACACAATATCATTTCTGCACCACAAGTGTCTACAGATACTACCCAAAGTGTTGTGGAAATGAATTATAAAACTCTCTCAATAACAGCCTCTTCATCTTTACCTCTCTATCATTTCAACATGATCTATTAAAAATTAATTGACAATGCTTCTGCCCAGAGCCTTTGACATATCTACACATCCAAAATTCTAGAGTTAATTACCCAATGCTATGTTCCAAATACGTAACAACAAACGAAACAGAGCACTGCACCCCTGTGCTGCACACAGATAGTCTTGTATTCACCTTTTATAGCCCAAATAGTTGCAGTGCAGTAGCACTGTTCTAAATTCTTAAATCATATCTTCTCAAGTCACAGGTCTTGCACACTAAGTACCACTCAGGTCTTTCTCCAGCATGCTTTTTTTTTTTTTAAAAAAAAAAAGGTAGTCCAACCAAAATGCCTCTTGTATGGCTCCCAGAGATGTGTTTATCATAGCAGTTGACAAGGCAACCCAAGTGTTTTATAGGCACTAAGCTGTTTCTCCTATTATTAGTTTGCTGCCTGAGGACAAGTGCCAATGATGTTCCTCCCACCTCCCACTGCCTCTTAGAAGAAGTGAACACTGCAGTTGTGTGTGTGTTTTTCTGTAGGGTTGTTCTTTTTACCTTTCCAAAATTACCACCCTTTTGCAGCCCAGTGTCTCAAGGGGCAAAAAACAAATAAAGATTACATGAACCTTGGCCTCCTAACCTCTCACTTTTATAAATAAATAAATAAATAAATAAATATATAAATATATATATATATATATATATATATATATATATATATATTATAGAGCACAGGACCAAGTATGAAATCTATCCATTTTCCCCTCCATTGAGGTCATACTTTCAAACTCAGCAAACTCTGTTATGGGAGTAGATGTTGGCAGGCAATTACAAGCCAAAATGATTTGAAAAGCTAGACTGGGGTGGGGTGGGGTGTGGGGTTCTTGCCATATTTTACCCTAAGGGTATATAAATAAGTCTACTCTTCACAACCCTCAGTGAATTCTCTTTAGAAGTGGTAACAAATAGTATGAACTCCAATAGCGAAATCTTCACCAGTAAAGGTGTTGACACAACCAAACATTAAAAACGCCCAGACAACATCCAGGGCTCATATGCACCCATTTCAAATAGACAGCTAGTATGTATCAATCCCTCTGGAAAATGCTCGGCTTTTAACCTGATCTACGGCGATCAAACAATTCACAGGAATAAATAGCCTACATAGATCGTTACTTTTATTATATACTGCATACCAGTTGTTAGTATATCTCGAGTTTCTACCTATTCATCAAACATATACTTAACAATACTGTCTGCCTACAGGGTTTTCAGCTTTGCAACTCTGTACAGCCATAGAAATTTTGGAACATTTAGTTCAACAGAGGTACACGTTACCAAAAAATAGTTTGTAGCAATATGTATATATATCAGAAATTATTTCAAAGGCCATTTCTCTCCAAAGTGGCTTCCTCTACCAGTGTTGCATGGAAATGGCTCAAAGATTACATTTTAATGATTTATATTCCACCTTTCCAACAGCAAAAATGACAAAAGAGAGACTTCCTTTCTCAGGGCAGCATTAAAAAACCAATATACATTAAACACAGAATCTAAGATGCCATGCCAAATGTCAGAACAGCATAAAAACCCATATTAGAGAGGAAATTCGTACTTAAAATGCCTAGGAAAGTAAAAGGAGCCTTTGCTTGATTCAAGTGGGGCGGAGGGAGGTTGCTGCTTTTGACCTAAGATCAGAGCAAGTAATTTGTAGAGAAACAGAGGGTTGTGTCCAATGGTCCCTCTCCCTTGCAGACTCCAAAACCTGCTCTGGATGGTTGGAGAACCCTCTACAGCAGATTTGGAGGGTGTGTTGGAGGAGAGCAAGTGTAAATCTGCTCACGTAATGCTGTATCTAAAAGACTTACTATAACCCACTGTTGTTACTGGTCTTCCCCCTCCATATTTCCCATACTGACCTTCGACCATGCGTGGCTATAGGAACCAATCCGTTCTAGCTAAACTTTCAGTGCACACTCTTTCCACCTTTTCCATCCCCAAGTGCTGGGTCAAAAGAAATAATGGGGGTGGGACACTTCCTCTGGACAGATTTCACTACCCAATGTTTGAATACATTACATCTTAACTACCAGCACAGGGGGGGGGGGGGGGGGGGAAACAGACTGAAACAAATAAACTGGAGAATAATCCATGAGACTTCTATTCCTTGTGCATCAAAATATTCAAATCAACATAAAAGCATCAGTTAAGTGACAGGATGTAACGTTCTAAAAATAACCAAAAGAAAATTAAGTGCAAGGGTCCCACATTTTATAAAACAACAAGTCTCCCTCTCATTCATAAAAGCAGTAATCTACTTTCATTCCCACGTACTTACTCAGTATCAATTTGTAACCAATATGCAAATACATTATTTAACCCATAGGAAGGATATCAGTATAAAAGCTACTGCTCCTTGTTAATGCAAGAAGCTTTCTTCTCATCCCTCTCCTCTGCAGCAAAACATACCTACCGTATTTCTTCGATTCTAAGACGCCATCGATTCTAAGGCGCACCCCATTTTAGAGATGTTTATATGGGGGGAAAATATTCTGCCATGCATGGGGAGCGGATTGCAGGCAGGTAAGGGAAGAGATGTGGGTGGGGGCCAACCGGGGAGCACGTGCAAGGGCCCGGAGGCTTTACCAGCTGCCACCACTTCTTGCAGGGAGCGGGAGGGGGTCGTTCATGAGGCACAGCTGCATGTCCCGCCCACACCCCGGTCCAGCAACTCACCTCCCGGGCGTCGCCTCCGTCTTCCCAGCCGGCGCTGCTGCTCCTCCTCTGCTGCACAGAACCAGCAGCTGCAAGAAGCCGGTGGCGCTCACCCGCCTCGCAAACCCTCCGCGAACCCTGCAGCGCCCGCCCGTCCGGCCTGGCCCCATGCGCAAGGCGAGGCGCGCGCCAGGCCCGACCCGAAAGGAGCCGCATAGCCATGCCCACTAGGCCCAATCGGGCCGGCTGTGCTCATGGTGCGGTGGGCGGGGCCCGCTTAGGGCTCGGAGCTCAGTTGGTGTGTGTGTGAGCCCGGTTATTTCTGGGGAGCACATTCCCCAGCCTACATGGTGAGTGCATAGCTGCTTAGGTGCTCAACAAGCCCTTGAGCCGCCTGGGCATTGAGAGCAGGGTGGAGGGATAACAGCGTACTTTGCAGGTGATTCTAAGACGCCATCGATTCTAAGACGTAGCCCGTTTTTAGAGATGTTTATATTGGGGGAAAAGTGCATCTTAGAATCGAAGAAATACGGTAGTAGTAACTCATGAATGTTGTCTGCACCTAAGCTTTCTTTTGAAAAATTGTTCTCTATCTAAGCTCTTTCCCTTTCACACATTTCAACCCAATTAGAGACAAGGCAGATTAGTGTGAAAAAGGCAGATAATTTAAAAAAAGGTATGCATAAAAGTCAAATGTGTTTAATTATTTCAATATTTCTGGTATATGACAGATTTATTTTTAAAAGGCAATGAAATAATGCTTTGAAAAATGAAATAACAGCAGATTACCTACTATAGGTCTGTCTACTAGATTTTAACTGCATAACCTGCACCCCGCCCTGAGATCCTAGTGATGTAGTGCAGGATACAAATGTTTTAATACGTAATAAATAAATACTGACTTCATTTGTCCATTCATTCAAGTTCTGGATTTTGCCAATAACACATCAGCGGAACTACTAATTTTCAATAACTCAGTTTTTCCATGAATATTTTCAGGAATTTACACAGGGATAGGTATCAAACCATTTGTTTTGGAATATACAGGTTGAAGGTTGTTGGTTTTTTGTTTTGTTTTTTAAAAAGACCTCTTAAAATTCACTGTTTCATAGAAAACTTTTCAAAGGGATGTAAGTGCACTGCTACTTTAGCAACACACATCATGTTAACTATACTATCCTCACATGACAAACTGAACAAGGAGCTACTCACATCTAAACAGCAGCATGGGGGTGAAAAACAGTATGCAAAGTTACAAACTGAGGGCCTACAAACTAACTGGAAAAGATAAAACACACTGATAAAAATGTTTACTTTTAAGGATTTCTTAAAACTGAATCTTTTAAAACTACACGTACACTGAAGAATCACAGTTAATATAACAACAGTATTATTATACAGGATTAAGAGATACTTTTGAACATTTTATAAAGTACTTCACATATATTAGCACAATAACGCTTTCAGCAACCCTGTGAGGGAGGTTCAGTATTATTATCCTCATGCTAACGATGACGAGTTGAGGCTAACCATGAGTGCTTTGCCTAAGGCACCTATGTTCATAATGTAGGTGAATCTGAACTAGGAAATTCCCAGCTTATGCCTTAACACAGGGGTGGGTAACATCGGGGATCCAAGGACCATTTTTGCACCCCTGTGGGCCACACCCTGCTGCCACTCCATCACCAATTTTGGGCAGCAAACTAATACACTGGTTAAATTTGCCCATTTCGACCTTCTGTAGCTGTAGTGTGCAGTAGTGTGGTGGCAGTAGTGTGGTGGCAGCATACAAGGGCCTTCAGGGCGGATGTGTGTGGAAATGGTCCCCATACAATTTCTTTTTGTCGCTGCAAATGTTAGTGGGGTGGTGGCAGCTGCCGCCCTGGTAGCCCAAGAGCTGCATGTTGTCCAGCCCTGCCTTAACAACTATAATACTGCACACCAACAGGAGAGTTGGGAAGTCCCTTGTGGAAATCTCACCTCAACCTCATGTACTGAATTCACTACACGACCTCATGAAAAGTGTTATTTCCACCCTCCCATCTGTAACATGAGTATAACAATACCAGCCACTCTTACAGCAGGGGTGGACAGAAATTATATCTTTGCATGTTTGGACTTCAACTCCAAGCATTTATCACCATTGGCCATGCTAAGAGAGGCTTCTGGAAGTTGAAGTCCCAAACATCTGGAATTCTATCTTCTGCCCACCTACTTTACAGGGATGTTGAAAAGGTTACTGAGATAGTGTATACTGATTACTTCAAGTACTTGGCCTTTATACCATGCAGTCTTCTTAATATTATGATTACAGCACTAAGGGGTATAAATTAGGGAGGAGCATGGAATCAGGCAACTTGAAAGATGGAAGCAGGAGCATGGAAGCAGGAGCATGGGGAGGAGCATTTAACAGTGTGCTAAATGCTGAGATACATTCCTTGCCCAGTGGACCAGACAATCTAGTCAATGTGGACAGAAGAAAGATGTAAGGAGAAAAGAGCTGAGAAAGAAGCAAAAAGGACACAAAAGATAAGGCACGTTTAACTAGCAGAAGATAAAGAAGAGCAGGTGGTCTAGAGTAGGCTTTGTCAACTATGTGTAGCAGTTGCAGATTTGGGGACCTTCCAGACAGTGAACTTCTTTAATTATACACAAAGAAATGGTAAGCCAGGCAGCAAGGGGAAAAAGCTAGAAAAGTAGAATGGAAAGGCAGCTTGTGACACATTTTGGTTGGAGAAATATTTGGTTATAACATAGCCTTAAAAAGGGCATTACCTCCAGAGGAAGCAATGAGATTTTGGAAACATGAATAAGATCCCGTGGTTGGGGGGTAGCACTTTTATGTTAAGCATGATTATGTTAAGAGAATTTAGAATATATGTTTATCAAATGTTTACTTTATATCATTGTGTATTATGTAGTATTGTTTTATATCGTATTGATGTATTGTTTGGATGTATTAAATAAAAAAAATTAAAAAGGGGGGCATACAAGGGGCAGGAGATAGAGGAAATTTAAAAGGTATGCGCTTAATTTCCTCTCTGATCAAATATCTTTATAGTTCTCCGAAAAGACGAAGTGTACATGAATAGCTGGTTCCTCAAAAGGATAGGAAACTTAAGAGCTCCATTATACCAGAATACTTTGTTTTGCTCATCATCTCCAAAGCCCACCCCATTCCTATTACCTCTAACAGCTGTTAGCCAGCTCTTCTCTAAAATCCCAACAGTTAATTAGCAACAAGACACAGTAAACATGTACAGCATGCCACATTTAATTATACTGTAATTTTCTTAACTTAGAAACAGCACATTATTTAAATTTGTGTCTTTTTTTAAGGAAGACAAAACAATTTTTAGCTTAACGTCTAAAAATGTCTCCCCAAGTTTCTTTGACTACTCTAAGATTGTCAAATTGCTTGAAGTACCCAACATGGCAGGGTCTTGCTATTTACTGTTTTACTCTGTACAGCACCATGTACATTGATGGTGCTATATAAATAAATAAATAAATAAATAATAATAATGTAAGAAGATAATAGACATATTTTTTTTAAAAAAAATCCCTATATTTTAATTGGCAAGGTGTTAAATAGAAGTGGGCGATGCCTAATTCTTTTCTTTTCTCCCAGCCCTGAAAAACTGTAGGAAGATATAGTACTTTAAGATAAAGTATTTCAAGAATCGTTTTTTTGTCTTATCCAATCACTTTAATTCTTTCTGCAGATACTTCCTAACTACTGGCCTACTAGAAGATGCTAGCTTTTTTAAAAAAATATTACTCTTTCACCTCTTGTACTTCAGTTCACAGTTGACTAGGACAAGGTAGCCTATGGAGGGTGCCTGATTGCTTTGCACATTAATTTTAAAGGTTCAGTACTACAAAACACAGATCAGCCACTTGAAAGAAATAAAATGCTCTGATAACCTCTCGTTTGGATTACTGTGGGGCTGCCTTTGAAAACGGTCTGGAAACTTCAGCTGGTACAAAACAGGACAGCCCGAATACTAACAGGGACTGGCCAATGAGACCACATCACGCCAGTCCTTTTACAACATTCTTGGCTGCCAGTCCAGGTCCGGGACCGATTCAAAGTGCTGGTACTAACATTCAAAGCCTTAAATGGCTTGGGGCCAAGTTATTTGAAGGAACGCCTCCTCCCATATGTACCTGCCCAGACCTTAAGATCATCCACAGGGGTCCTTTTCTGTGAGGCAGGTGGCTACTAGGAGGAGGGCTTTCTCTGCTGGGGCACCCCGGCTGTGGAACGAGCTCCCCAGAGAGGTTCGCCTGACAACTACACTGTACTCCTTCCGTCGCCAGCTGAAGACCTTTTTATTGTCTCAGTATTTTAACGCCTAATTTAACGTAAATTTAAATTTTGCTGTTTTAATTCCGTATTTTAACCTATATCAATTTCTGCTGTGTGGTTTTATCCTGGTTGTGCTTTTTATATTGTATTTTGTATTTGTGTTTTTAGACTGTTGGTTGTTTTATTATGCTTGTTATGGTTTAAATTTTTGTAAACCGCCCAGAGAGCTTCAGCTATTGGGCGGTATAAAAATGTAATAAATAAATAAAATAAATAAATAATGTCAAAGTCAAGCAGACAAAACAAAAAGGCAATGCAAAGATTAGTCTGAAAGTTCACTCTATTGAACCGAATGAGTTCTTCTTATCATCATCATCATAAGCAGTCCAGACATTTTTTTTCCTGATGAGAATGAAGACACGCACACACAGAATAATTCCTTCTGCATACAGAACTCTCTTAACTCCCATTAAGAATGGAAAACTTAGGATACAAGTCTATATAAATAAATTAAAAAAAAATGAGAATATGCAACATAATTAACCAAGAGTTTTAAAACACCAACGGCTGCTTCATAATGTTACATTTTTCCTCCACGGGAGATAGTTGCCATCTATGAAATGGACCAATGTCACAGTATAATAATCTGAGCATGCAGCTAAGCATAAATTCCAAGGCATGTGTGCATCTGTAGTAGAGATAAGTAAGGCAATGCAGAGAATTTAAATGAAAAATACACTGGTAAAATCAGAGGGACAGGGGCATAAAACTCAGTGGTTTCAAACTGTCAATCAATTAAAAGTTATGTGTGCATGTGATTTTCTTTGTTAAAAGGTATTTTACATACATACAACGAAGCTCAGCTGACTTTCTGAAAACAAATTAACAGGTATCAAGTCAATATACTTTGAAAATCAATACTCATCATCAGCTCTTTTTTCAGCACTGTAAAAGCAGCTAAAGAATAGTGTTTTTTTTCATTAAAGTCTGAATATGAAGGTTCAATGCTTCAGCTGTACAGTAGCACTGTACTTCAACAAATGCCAGCCAATATTTGGGGTATTCAACCCAATATCACACTGCCATATAACTATGAAATACATTAAGCTATTTGAGGTTACAAATTCAAGTCAGACCTTAATTCAATCTGACAATTTCTAGTTAAAAATAATGTATTATTCTCCATCAACCTTATCTTTGTCTTCCACAACATCTGCCAGGATGTCATCTGGGTCCAGGATTCCCCCATCTGTGTACTCCAGATGGTGAATATTCACCCAATAAGAAGGATCCTGCAAATGAAACAAGTAAATGTTCTCATTAATCATCATTTTAGCACACATCAGTCAGCAGAAGAATATGAAGAGATTTAGTTAATAACTTTATTTTAATAACGATTCCATATGCATATTAAAAAAAATCTTAACTCAATAAAGAATATTGTGAATTTTTATATTTAATAGTTGTAGATTAAACTGCAAATTGTGATTTTTAAATTCATATTGTGTTGGATCCAGAAATGCATTAGCAGAAGAAATTCTGGCAGTGTTGATGTTCCATGAACTGTTGTGCAAGAGCTAACAGGAGACACTGTGCAACACCTCGTACTAGCATGTATCTTGACAAATTGACTGAGTACGCATGACACGATAAACCACTGTGGATTAATTAATGCTTAGGGCTGCCACAGTGTATTCTGGCTGCCATTTTAAATATACAAACCCCAGCCAGTAGTTCCTGTGGCTTTTCATGTCAAGGCCCCCTGTGAGAGTTAAACAACACTTGTATGATGATCTGTTCGAGGGTTAATCTGTTCGAGGGTTAACCCATGATCTGTTTGAGGGTTAATTAACCCACAGTGGCTTGTCATGACATAAAAACTGGCCCGTTATATAAAACCTTGTGCAAGTGATTGCACAATCTCTTGACAAATAGAAGCACATCCATGTATCTTTTCTCACTCAAGAATCTTTCACTAGGGCAGAAGGACACCTCTGGATCGAAAGCATTAAGTTTTATATTTAAATAATTATCACATTTTCCTCAACACACTATATAATATCCCAACACTAAGGCTCAGACTAAACCACGCACTCTTGCATAGAAACTTATCATACTCCCAGAACTGTTCCAATATGTAGGCCCTCTCTCCAGCCTTCTTCTCTCACCCATGACAAACATTTTTCTAGCATAAAATAGGGGTCCCCAAGCTTTTTGGACACGTGGGCACATTTGAGAATTTGAGAAACTGCTGTGGGCACTACCACAAATGCCTTATCTGTGGATCACAACTATGGCATCCACCTGTCACAATTATGGATTTTAGGCTACATCTTGTCCGACAAAACTTTTTGTTCATGTCTATTGGGCACTACAATGCAATAAGGGACTGTCTAATTTAGCTAATTTCTGGTGGTGCAATAAAACTAATGTTTCTTTTTAACATATGCTTTGGCAATGTCCAGTAGTTGCTTTTTTTAGAGGGAGAGTATTATACAGATAAATTTTGTATTTGAACACTGACGTACATGCTCTTTTAAATTATTTACCTATTTCACAGAAATTAACAAATGACCAATGTAAATTGATTCTCTTTGCTCTTTTGACAGCTACAAGACTGATATTACAACAGTGAAAGGATCAACACCCACTTCCTTTAATGCAATGGATTGAGAACCATACAACTCTTTCAATATTTGAACAAGTGGCATATAGACACCACCCTCAAATGGATGCTTATTTGGATATTTTGTCAGCTTTTGTTGAATCTTATGTGTAATTGCTAGAAAGTTGTATGGATTTCATACAAATCCGTGTGTGTGTGTGTGTGTGTGTGTGTATGTATATATATATATATATATATATATATATATATATATATATATGGGAGGGGGAATTATTGGGACCCTTCGTGGCCTCCATTGAAGGTGCCTGTGGGCGCTGCATTGGGAAAACTTGGCATAAAGACATATAAGAGAAAGCATTAGCTGGGACCTCCAATACTTGCCAAATAAAACCAGTGTTTCCTTACAATAATTCAATACCATAGCAAAGCTGTATTTTAAACTAAAGTTAAGAACATAACAAGAGCTGTGCTGGATCAGACCAAAGTCTATCTAATCCAGCATTCTGTTCACACAGTGGCTAACCAGCTGTTGACCAGGAACCTACAAGCAGGAAACAGTGCAACAGCATCCTCCCACCCATGTCATCAGCAACTGGTGGCATAGTGCCTCTGATGCTGCAGGTAGCATATAGCCATCAGGACTAGTAGCCATTCATAGCCTTCTCCTCCAGGAACTGGTCCAACACCCTTTTAAAGACATCCAAATTGCCACATCTTGTGGGAGCGAATTCCATAATTTAACTATGTGTATAAAGAAGTACTTCCTATCTATCCTGAATCTCCCACCAATATGCTTAAAGGGATGACCCTGGGTTCTAGTATTAAGAGAAAGGAAGAAAAATGTCTCCCTATCCACATTCTCCACACCAAGCATAATTGTGTAGACGTCTATCATGTCTCCCCTTACTAACTTCTTTTATAAACTAGACAGTCCCAGATGTTGTAACTTTAACCCATGGGGGAGTCGCTCCATCCCCTTGATCATTTTAGTTGCTTTTTCTGCACTTTTTATAAGCCTTTTTTAGGTGCAGAGATCCAAACTATACACAGTATTCCAAGCGTTGTTGCATCATATAATTGTGTAAGGGCAGTATGATACTGGCATTTTATTTTCAATTCCTTTTCTTATTATACCTGACATGGAATTTCCCTTTTTTCACTGCAGTCACACACATTTAAGTTACCTTAAAAGCCCTGCTACTCAAGTAACAGCAGCAGTTAGTTAAATTCACAATAAACTATCTGAATATGGACACAAGACAATAGTTAAACATAAAATATTTCCAACTATTAACATTAACACCAAAAGCTTCAATGTGCCCACTTCACATCTACTGAGCACAAATAACTTGACACTACAAGTGATTTACATACTGGTTGTGCAACTAATTTGCTTTCATTTCTGCCATGCAGTCCAGAAAATGCGTCAGGCAAAGTCCAAGTTTATTTATGGGACAAACACCTTTCAGTTTCAAACTTTCTCACAGTGCAACATTCCAGTTTTCCCTGCACATTACTGTATAATCTGGTAACTACTTCCTTTTCAAAGTTTCTGTAGAGAACTGGGTGTTACACCTATCTTATAAGACATGCAAGCACTCATTAAGAAACCAGCCAATTCTGCTGTTTTACCCTTTTTCTACGAGTTGTAAACTAGACTAATTTTAACCAATCCAGTTTACAAACACAGGAGAATATGCTTTGTTAAAAGCAAACTGAGAAGCCATGCTTACTTTCTCCTACAACAGATCAAACATTTACTATACCCCATTGCAAATTATTTCAGCTTTTTGCAACACCTGGGGTAATTGATGGGGGTATCAGTTCACATTTAACTCAGATTTATATGTCAACATGAAGCTAAACACCTGCTCTGCTGTTGAGTTAATACAAGCAACTGTATTTTCAGAGACACAGGCGCAATCTTGTTGTCCTTTTGTTGTACACTATACACACACTTCATGTGGTATAAATTCCAAAACCTTATGTGCAGAAAAAGGTCCATTACCAAGCATTACTGTGCCTGGGCACGGTAATGGAATGGATGAGGGCTAACAAACTGAGACTCAATCCAGACAAGACGGAGGTACTGTTAGCGGGTGGTTCACCTGTCCGGCGGGGTGATGTTTGCCCTGTCCTGGACGGGGTTGCACTCTTCCTAAAGGATTGGGTAAGTAGTTTGGGGGATGCTCTTGGATCCAGAACTGTCACTTGAGGCACAAGTGAACTCAGTGGCAAAGAGCACCTTTTATCAGGTTAGGGTGATATACCAACTACGCCCTTATCTGGACAGAGATAGCCTAGCTACAGTTATCCATGCTCTGATAACCTCTCGTTTTGATTACTGCAATGCGTTATACGTGGGGCTGCCTTTGAAAACGGTCCAGAAACTTCAGCTGGTACAAAACAGGGCAGCCCTTACTAACAGGGACTGGCCAGCAAGATTACATCATGCCAGTCCTTTTACAACTTCATTGACGTCAGTCCAGGTCCGGACCAGATTCAAAGTGCTGGTACTAACATACAAAACCCTAAACAGCTTGGGGCCAGGTTATTTGAAGGAACGCCTCCTCCCATAAGTACCTGCCCGGACATTAAGATCATCCACAGGGGCCCTTCTCCGTGAGCCCCTGCCAAAGGAAGTGAGGCAGGTGCTTACTAGAAGGAGGGCTTTCTCCACTGTGGCACCCTGGCTGTGGAACGAGCTCCCCAGAGAGGTCCGCCTGGCGCCTACACTGTATTCTTTTCGTCGCCAGCTGAAGACCTTTTTATTTTCTCAGTAGTTTAACACCTAAATTTAAACTTTGCTGTTTTAATTCTGTATTTTAATCCTATATCAATTTCTGCTGTGTGGTTTTATCCTGGTTGTGCTTTTTATATTGTATTTTGTATTTGGGTTTTTAGATTGTTGGATGTTTTATTATGTTCTTAATGCTTTTAATTTTTGTGAACCGCCCAGAGAGCTTCGGCTATTGGGTGGTATAAAAATGTAATAAATAAATAAATAAATCAGAATTTGATCTAACCTTCACGTTTATATCCTTCCCTTTTCCCAATCAGCTCAGGCATACATGGATGTGGGTTAGTTCACCTTATTCCAACAACTCTGCCTGTGTTCTTAGGGCAGTTGTTACAGGTCACATGGCTGAAACCTCATACTGAAGAATTTGAAGTTTTTGCTCTGGGGAGCATCTTATTGATGGCCTTAGCCATATGGACAAAAGCTGTGCACACACCTATAAGACGCCTGCACTGGGATACAACTCTGAGGTTCATAGTTGGAAGAAACAAATCCACTTCTTTCAACCAATGCATTTCTTTAAAAAAACAGCTGGAGATAAAACTGGCCTAGATTTTCCCCTCATATGAGCTTATTCTTTAGGCCACAAACAAACCTATTTGCTCTGGAGTAAAATCACCATACTTTAATTCAACGGGTAATATAGAGACAGACATGGAGAAGTGTGACAAAATATGAAACTTGTATTGTGCAGATTGGAATATCCATTTTTTCCACACAAGGTGATAGATTAAAGAGATGATGTGCCAACATGAAGCTGTATTATCCAGTTTAAGTGCACAAAATCCACATTTTCCAATTATTTCAGTATTTGCTAGAATTACCTCAGGCAGTGAATTAAAGGGAAATAAACTGGAGGAAGAACTTTTCAACAACAGAGAAGTTCTGTCTATTGGGAAACAGTAAATAGCATTACCTCCCACATTGAAAAGATTCAAAATTATACTGTACTGTAATATTGATTCTTTATGTGTTAATCATAAATCTTGAAATCTTGATGGTATTCTAAAATCTAAACTGAAGAGATTCACAACAGAACTGAAGGGGGGAATTTCTTGTCTTGTCTTTCTCTTTTTTATTTGTTTAAGAAGAATAAGAAAATCAAATAGAAAAGCTCGGATAGAAGTCTGCAAAGAAATGTATAGGCTCAAAGAAACAAATAGAAATAAACAAGGTGTGTGCTTTAACTCATAATTTTAAGGCAATTTCAGAGATGTTTGAACATTTGGGAACTAATCAAATGATTGTCAATCAGTGCAGCTAAGAACAAAGCTCAGTGGTTCAGGATCAGAACTAGGGATGCCAAAACTGAAGGCCATTTCCTTTCAACACCAAAGCTGGTTATTCAGCATCTTTAATGGCCTAATTTAGCTACTTTTCAGCACTGAGGTTTTGACATGCAGGAGCCCTTGGAATCCAGCTCTTGAGAGGAATTACACAAGGCATTCACTTAAAACATTTTAAAACATTTTAAATAAAAGTATTTGATGATATACATATGCTTAAAGCTAAGAGATGACTGAATTGCAGAGTAACCTTTCAATAGCCCATGAGAAGATGAGAAGTTTACTACTATCTAAAGTTTAAGATTCTTATCCATTTATGCGGCATACATTAAACAGGCAAATGCTAATTTGGGGATTTTAGCGTTAACTGAATCAATTAAAATTTACTGCATATTGTGCCATATAATTTAGTATATATTCCAGTTAACAGATTTAAACATACAGAGCGCTTTGGCAGTATAGAAATAAATAAATAAATAGTTCCTATATGAAAATTTAAAATAAGCCATGCATTTTTCTTCATCTTTATAATATGCATTGCAAACATATAAAAACAGAAATATTTGTAAGCTTTTGTTTATTTTTTTTAATATGGGAAGGGTGTTTGTTTTCCCAATGCAACAGTACACCAAGGGCATAATTTAAAACCTTTAAAAATCCAATTAAAAATCATAATTTAAAACCTTTAAAAATCAAATTAAATATCATAAGAGTAAGCATAATGTTTTTGTTAAATGTTTTATGAGGGTATTTTCAAATGATTGATGCAATTCAAAGAGCTAATATCATGGGCATGACCCAGATAAAATTAAGCATTTGATAATACTTCATATATATACTCCATATATTTGAATGGAGTAGTTAAGCACATAGTTTAAAATTGGTTAACTTTGTTTGGATCATGTGAGGTCCGCCATACATCCATAGCCAGAACACGGGGGGGGGGGGGGGGCACCCACAATGAGGTGCTGAAAGAATGGTTCCACTGTGATACAGTAGCTGGAGCTGCACACATTGAGCCCTTTTGTTAGAAATTAAAACCCCAACAGCTAAGCTGTTCAAAAGAGGAGTAGGAGGCTGCATTCACTAACATCCTCCCCACCAAACCACTGATGTGGGATTTTAGCTTTTTAAAATGTACTCTACATCTATACACCTAGCTTCCCTATGCACAAATAATTAGATTGGAGTGACTACCTTCACCCAAGACAGCACACACAAAGCACAAACTCAAAGCAGAATCCATGTGTTTATAGGATCTAATAAATCATTTGTGCGGAAGACCTAGGAAGAAAAGCTATGTGCTGTTAAGGAATGCAACCTGATGCCAGAAGACAAGACCACCCTTCTTGCAAACTCATGCCACACACATGCACACACAGTGTAATGCTTGCATGGATGAGACATAATTCAACAACGTTCTACTCAAAACAGTGACCTATGATCATCTGTCTTTAGGCAGTTAGGGTAAAGATAAACCTAAATTCTTTATGAAGCCTGATTAAATGCAAAAAAAAAGCACCTAAAAAAACCTGTATCCATTTTTTTTTTATATTCAGTATTTACAAGAAGACACTAAACATTAACTAACATATTTTGCTTTGTGATCTCCAAACTTCTTCTAAGAACAGTATCTCTTAGTAACTACTTTTTAAAAAATAATTCTTAAATTTATCTGGCAGAACATCTAGTTTCTTCCTCTTTACTGGAATCCGCCCATTACAAATTAAAAACAATTCCAAACAATAGGACAACTGAAGACAAAAAATATTGCTACAAGTGTCTTCTTAAAATTGTGAGACTGAGTCCTTTTCCCATGTTATTTTGTAGTAGCTACTATAAAGAGCAAAGGAATACCTATTGTTAAGCTCTTTTCCAGGATGACCTAATGAATTCATTCTTTTATTTATTTATTTATTTATTAATTACATTTTTATACCGCCCAATAGCCGAAGCTCTCTGGGCGGTTCACAAAAACATTCTTGCCTCTTTCTTGAGTGGATCTATGCTTAGTGTAAAATTAAGAGTTTATTTAATTTATATTCTGCCTTTCTGCTAAAGAATGGTGCTCGAGCTGTGAACAATGGAGTTGCAAAGTTTTTAAATACTGTTATTAATACTCAAGCTCTAATGG
The DNA here is from genome assembly GCF_023053635.1 of Elgaria multicarinata webbii. Taxonomy (NCBI): domain Eukaryota; kingdom Metazoa; phylum Chordata; class Lepidosauria; order Squamata; family Anguidae; genus Elgaria; species Elgaria multicarinata. The sequence goes on from NC_086172.1 coordinate 23,866,252, forward strand.
CATGAATCAAATACACATGTATTTTTATTGGGGCTATTTTACTTTTATTTTGTGTTTTATGGTCAGATGACTACTAAACAGATGATGGGTGACAGAAGCTATCAAAAGTCTTAAGTCTTTTTTTATTTATGAATTTTTCTAATGTCCACCTGCTGAAAACAGAGTAGATGGGTAAGTTCTGAATTTTTTGTAAAGATACTTAAAATAATACAGTAAGCAACTTTTCTAAGGGTGCAATCCTAGGCACACTTGCCGGCACGTGTCACTGAACAGAGTGGAACTTCTCAGTAGAAATGCGTAAGATTATGTTGTAAGTCAAAAATACTATTAAGCTCCTAAGGTCATAAAAGTTTATTTTAAACATTACAGTTATTACCACAAAATAAATTTAAAATTACTTTTTTACATTTTGAAAAGTACAACACATCTAGAAAAAAATGCTTACTTTTTTTAACTAATTGTAATTGGGTCTAGTTGCCATTGTATGCTGCTGTTGCAGATGTTCCATGCAAACTGGTTCTAGACTGTTCCTTCTTAACCTACACTTTTCTTTTTAAAATGGCAACAGAAACACATCAGCCTCCCCAAAGAAAGTCACCCTTACACAGAGGTTCTTGGGCAAGTTTGAAAAACATTTGCCGTCAGCATTCCTGAGTTAATGGGATCATTTAGTTAAAGAATTGTATAGACCACTGTTTTGAATAAACTTGTAAACTCCTAATAAGGTGTGGGACATGACATATGTTAAAATATATGCAAAGCTGCAGTTCTATCTATAGATTCAATCAAGATATCATACTACATTTTTAAAAGCCGGGAATTTTTCAGGGGGGAAACAATTTAGTTTAATTCACTTCAGCGCTTCTCAAATGAATATTGAATAGCAACATTAATGTGCATGTGCTATTTGCCTCAGGGCTGCAACCCACGTTTATGCTCAACATCAAACCATTCCAAGGTTGTTTATGATCAAATGCAAAGAGCAGTGCTTTGGGGATTATTATGCAAATATTTTCCCAATCATATATTTAAAAAAAAAGTCACTTGAATGAAAGAAAATGCTAAGTGGGCACCATGGTTGCTTATATAGACAAATCTAAGTCACACCCTGCAATGAAGACTATTCTACACAATCAAATTACCACCAATAATTTTACCTCACCTCCAAGCACTAAATGCCAAGCTCATTACCAAATCGACAACACAGCAAAGGAATGTGAGAGTAAGGAGAGATTTACAAAACAGTTTTTCAGCACTAAGCATGAGTCACAGTGCTTGGTAGAAGATGAAAATATGGCTACCAGAACATAAGTCTACACTAGGGATGCCCAACTTGAGGTCCATCACAGTGGTACAATAAACCTCATATTGTTGCCTATGAATGCAAATTGGGGGGTTGCTGAGTACCCACCAAGACATTCAGCTTGGAAGGTCACAAAGTGTAACACATGGATCCCCAGCACAAAACCCATTAAGCTCTCCACTCTCTGCCCCCTTCAGGCAGGAAGAGAAGTAAAGAGTTGCTTCCTGGCCTTCCTTCTGCCCACACAGACCTTTCCCCTTTAATCTCTTTCCACTCCCAGCCTCTCTCTGTGCTATTTCTATCCCAACGTCCCGTTCCTCGCTATTTCTCTTCCTTCCCCAGCCTTCTTCGTTCTCTACCTTCCTAGTCTCTAGCTTTGCTCTTCCTCTCCCACTCACACCTTTACCTCAGTCTTTCTTTCCCCTTCTAGCCTTGCTGTCTTCTGCTACTTTCCCTTCTCCCCAGTCTCTAGCCTCGTTCTTTCTCTCCCTCTTACCCCTTTCTCTCACTATGGACATGTCTAGACCTGGGGATATCCCAGGGATTGCCCCGGGATCATCTCTGTGCATCCACATGAAGCACAGGGGATCCCGGGGGCAGGGAGGGTTGATCTGTCCCTGCCCCCAAGATAATCACCCTACCGTTTAATTGTGTTTTTTCCGGTGGTCTCGGGGTCTTCAGGAGCTCTGCGCCCATTGGGAGGAACGGGATCTTTTTTTAAAAAAAACTTACCTTTTTGATGGAGCGCTTGTGCGCCCGTCTTCAATAAAAAAGAAAAACCAAAATGGCGGGCGTTCTCTTCCTCCCGAGACATTGTGCGCCGTGTGTGGACTGAGGGGGAGGATCTTGTAATCTCCATATCGTGAGAACCTCCCCCTCCCCTCCCTAGGTCTAGACATGCCCACTGTTTCTCTCCCCCCCACCTATTTACCCTGCTCTTTCTCCCGCCTCTGGCCTTGCTCTCACTACTTCCCACTCCCTCCCATCCCCTAGCTCTTGCTCCTTCTCTCCCTCTCACTATTTTTCTTCCTCCCAGCTGCTAACTTTGCTCCTTTTCTCTCCCTTCCCATGCTCTTCTTTCATCACACACACACACACACACACACACACACACACTCCAGCCAGAGGCTCTGATAGCAGAAGAGGAGGCAGGAGTACCAGAGGCGGAATGGAGTGACTGAGCCTGAGGCTCCTTTCCTTTTGAGGCTGGGGCATCCCCCTTTCCTTTGGGGCTGGAGAAAGGTTGTGTGAATAGGATGAGCAGAGCAATCCCATGTAGATCTATTCAGAAGTAATTCCCACTGAGATCCATGTAAGCACGCACAGTATTGCAACTATAAATGGGTAATTTATTATGCTTCTGTGGGTTCAAATATGGGGACTGGCTTTGGAGTTGAGCCCCCTCCTCTGTACTTATTTTCTTGGGTGAATTGCTTGTCTTTTGACTAGCAAGCCCTTACAGCAGCCATTATGTGACTACGCACATCCTCCGTGGTAGCCATTTCGTGGTGGCACCAACAGCAGTTTCTCAAATTCCCAAATGTGCCCATGCGTCCAAAAGGGATGTTTTACCCACTTCTGCAGGCTATTAGAGCATAAGGGAGCTGACACAGCTGGAGTAAAGTAGAATAAATATAGAATCAAGACTAGGTACTACTACTGACAGACTTTCAGGCACAACAACAACTTACTGGCAGAATACTGCTTCCTTGCAATTAGTAGACAAAGGCCCACCAACATAGCTTCCTCATGTATCACCATCCCCCTCAGTCCACCATCTATTGCTCCTGATCCCTTGGCCAAACCTGAATTCTTTCCTCAGCCAGAAAATGCACCACTGAGCTATGCTAGCAACGTCTGAGGCCTTTTCAAGCAACAAGAGGCAACTGGAGTAGCAGGGAAGTTGTTTTTCCAGCCCAGGGAAAGATTGGAAGGAGACTGCAGAGCTATCTCTTTTAAAGCTACTTTCAAGTGCCTGGAGCAGGATTTGAGACAGGACACAAAAGGGTCCTTCCAAGCCCAGGCAAATGGGCCTGGTGTAGAATAGAGTGGCTGGACCACCCCAGACACATCTCCTATGTTTAACTTTAATGGAGGGCTTTCTCCGCTGTGGCACCCCGGCTGTGGAATGAGCTTCCCAGAGAGGTCCGCCTGGCGCCTATACTGTACTCCTTTCGTCGCCAGCTGAAGACCTTTTTATTCTCTCAGTATTTTAACACTCAATTTTCTTAAATTTAAATTTTACTGTTTTAACTCTATATTTTAATTTTATATCAATTTTGCTGTGTGGTTTTTATTCTGGTTGTGCTTTTTATATTGTATTGTGTATTTGTGCTTTTAACCTGTTGGTTGTCTTACTATGGTTTTAATTTTTGTGAACCGCCCAGAGAGCTTCGGCTATTGGGAGGTATAGAAATGTAATAAATAAATAATGTAACAAAAATTGTGCTGTTCTATTCCCAGAACCCCCTTTCAGACTCTGGAAATTTCATTTTAGCAGTCAGAAAAAGTGTTGCCATGTCACTACATGCCAGGAATCAGGTGGGGATGACCTCCATTCACTGGTGAGGTGTGTCAAGTCAAGTGAAAAAAAACTTCTGCTCTAAAATACTGGTCAATTTTCACCCGAGGGAAACACAGTTAAAAGACCTCATAAATTGTGACGCAAAGACCATTTACACAAGGAGGTGCTTGTACTTTTACTATCCAGTGCTATTGGTTATTAAATGTGCATGCCAAATAATTTTAGCTTTGGTTTACTCAAGAGTTTTGAGTGGGTGAAATCTTCATAAGCCACACAGAACCTGAAAATTATTTCAGGGGTGAGAAACATGCAGCCTGAGGGTCACATTTAACCCTGATGCTGTGCCACATAATAATAATAATAATAATAATAATAATAATAATAATAATAATAATAATAATAATATATTTGTTACCCGCCTCTCTCTCTGGATCTTACCACAGAGGGGTAAGAATCAGCTTGCCATTGAAATTAGGCAGCAAGTGACTCATTTTGTTTTTTTATCTTTTCATTTTTTACTGGAAGGAGTCTTTTTATTTTATATTGAAATGAGAAAGTTCAGGACTTAATGCAACCTTATTTACTATTAGGGGCCATGTGACTGGTATGAGTTTATGTTTCTTTGCAAATATGTTTATTTACAAATGGATGTAATACAGAAGTTAATTGGTAAATTTGTTTGGAATAATGTAATGAAAAAATATCCTGAACTCAGAATGTTTTAAAAAAATAGAGAAAAAAGAACTTACCTCAGCTTCCCATGACCTGCTGACTCTGGTTACTGTAGTTTGTTTTAACTATTGTTAATTAACAAACCACAGTTTGATCCATCTTTGGTTTTAATCAGGTTTCCCCCAAAAAATCTATACCAATTGGGCCGATATCTGATTGTTTCTAAAGCTGCAATCCTATATACTGGGACCATGTCCAACTGAATTCATTTGGACACACTTCTGAGTAGACATGCACAAGACTGTGCTGGACAATGCAGTTTGTTTATGATACTATTTCTCATTTTCCATTGTATGCCCAGGAGAAAATTCACAAGATTCAATAGTCTTCATTTCTGAAGAACAGTACAACATGTCTTAAGGGTGGGAGGCTGTTCTTATTTATTTATTTACTTACTTACTTACAATATTTATATACCACTCCATATCTAAAATAGATTCCTAAGCAGTGAACATATTAATAAAACAATAGATTTTGGGGGGGAGGGGGGGAAGGATTAAAAACAGCAAATTCAAATTTATCAATTTAAAAGAAAATACCAATAAAAATGGTGGTCAGTTGAGGACTGCTTCCTTGAAAAGAGTTGTTTTCTGGAGGCACCAGAAACAGCACAGTGTTGGCGCCTTCCAGTCCTCTGGGCAGGGAGTTCCAAAGAGAAGGGGCCACCACACTAAAGGCTCTTTTCCTGGTGGACTCCAGTCAGGCCATAGGTCCATGCAGAACCACCAGGAGCATGCCCTCTAATGAACTCAGTGACTGAGCAGATTGGTAAGGGAGAAGGAGGTCTCTCAGGTATCCTTGTCCCAAGTTGTTTAAGGCTTCGTACAATACTACCCAAATCTTAAAGTTGTCCCCATAACCATAGGCAGCCAGTGAAACAGCCAGCTCCTTCAGCAAAGGAGTTACATGCTGAAAAAGGGGAGCGCCAACAACAGCCAAGCTGCTGTGTTTCCAGTTTCTGGAGCAGCCTTAAGGGCAGCCCCACATAGAACACATTACAGTCTTGAGGTTACTAACGCCTGTATCACTGCGGCCAAGCTAGCCCTGTCCAGAAGAGGCCGTTGCTGGCAAGCCAGCCAAAGCTTGTAAAAGGCACTCCAGTCTCCACGGCCACTTAAGCCTCCAGCAACAATGATGGATCAAGCAGTACCCCCAAACTACAAACTTGAACTTTCAAAGGGAGTGCAACCCTATTCAGAACAGACAATGGGCCTATATCCCGGACTCGGGAACTACTCACACACATGTTTTTAATTTCCAACTTTTCTATGAAACCATTTCTGCATGTTGAACAGTTCTGTAGTGGTTACAACAAATGTTAAGTTTTACATCTTTCCTGTTCCCCACAGAATGAAAAGTGATGCAAAAATCTGGCAGAACAAATAATGCCAACTTGAAATGTATGATTGTGTCTCAAATTTTACTGCTCTGCCTTGCTGTCCAAGAGAGATGGTTTATTATAAAAAAGAGCACACAGAATATACTGAAAATCTGAATTTATCCATGGCCGCAGTTTGCCTTGTCAACGAAGTCGTGATCTCTTAGAGACAAAAATTGTCCTTATCCAAGCATAAGACAACAAAAAACTCTTGAGACCATGGAATAGGGCAAATTATGCATCGAAATAATGGATTAGATCCAGCTAAAGATCCAGTGGAGCTGTACTGCTGGCTGAACAAGGGTGGGGGGAATCTTCGCCAATTCCCCGCTCATCTGCAGTCCCGTGTTCCCCTACTCAAAATCTCCTCCTTAGGGTTCAGGGACCCTCTGCAACAGTGGAAGAGGTGGTGCTAGGGATCTGCAGATGGAGAGGGGGTCAGAAAATATTGCCTCTTCCCCCTTTCCTTTCTGCCAGCAGGAGCATGCTGAGTTGGACTCCGCTCAGGGACACTCCCACTGCTGGAATAAAAAGTCTGAATTCAACCCCATATATAATAGTATAACTTGGAACAGACTGCTGTTGCCATGTCAGCCCCAAACAGAGATAAAAATAAGCAAGGCAGTATGTTTTATTGGCTTAACAAATACAGGTAAAAAATGTGTACACATGTTAAATAGTTACCAACACAAGATAAGGCTATCTGTACATTTTTGTGGCTCGAATGGAGCAAGTATATTTAGAATCTGCTCCCTCACGGATCTGTTTATAAGTACTGATAAAGCCACCTCTTATGACAGAGGCTATATGGCTAGGATCACTGTAACACGTGATCTACACATGCCTTTTAAAGATAAACAAAACCTCAACTCAAAACCAGGAAATATGCCAAAGCCATGAAAAATAAAATCACTCTGGATAATGTTGTCTGTGATTCTTGACTTCCAGCCAAGGGAGAGTCTTCAATTCCCCACAACATTATTAAGTAGTTTCGTTATTGCAAAAGGGATGATATAATCAGGAAAAGTGGAATACCGCACAACTCCCAAGTAAAATGATCTAAAACTGATTTTAGCAGAAAACCAATAATGCATTTCTAAATAGGCGTCCAGAAACAACTTGATAGTGCCAAACATCTGTTAGGATGGGTATGTCATGGAAATCTCTTTTATGCTAACTAATCAATGCCAAGACCATCTTTACAGCATTTTTCAAATTACCTCAATATGAAAACTAGACAAAATATCTAAGTATACCAAAGTGGGGTGGTAGTAGGGGGGATAATGTGGATGGAAATACCTTCTGAAAATTGTTGAGGAGCCTTGAGAGAACTCTTGCTTGAATGCTTACAAAATAACACACATATAGTATGGCAGTCTCACGGGAATATTTTCACGAACTGAGAAAGCCATATGTTGTTGATGATAAAGATATGTAAAGACCAGAAAGGAAAATGGACCAATGACTGGCAAAGCCCAGGATTCTATTCGCTATCGCATACTCGAATGCACTAGGGGCCAGGCTGAGGCGCCCACTAAATTATTCCCCACCCCCATCTGCTTGTGAATACAGCAATTCTTCCTTTCAATTACATGGAAGGGAATAAAGCTCCTTGCCAAGAAACAGGTTGAGGGGGGATGAAGTCCAGCCCCCACCAAGGACCTTTAGGGCAATAGGATCCTTAGCGGGGTGGGGATAGTTGACCCTCACCCCACTTCCAACCAATTTTGGGCAAGGGAGTCCCCTTCCTATTAAAACCAACAGAATAACACCCTATTGGCTTTAAAGGGAAGTAAACACCCTTCTGCTGAAAAACAACTGGAGGGAGGTGAAGGCCAAACCTGCGAAGGACCCTGTCGAAAGAGTAGCTCTCTCCTCTTCATGCATTGATTTTAACCTTTCTTTGAACACCTGAATAGGGCTACACTCTTCCATAAATGTGTATATATAAGTGAATGATGGAGCAGAGATAGATTTCACTGCTCTTTAGTTCAACATTTGACTTTCCACCTTCCTCAGTAACATCAGACCTGATAAGGTTTTTTTTTTTTTTTGGTTCTCCAGAACTCTATTTTGTGATATTTTGGTTGGTCCTAATATAGGTAGTGCCCAACTGTGGATTTTGGAGATCTTCTAGGAAGTGACCCTCAAACTACTAAAAAATTTCCAGCCTGTAGCATGATTCTTTGAAATTTCCTTCCAAGTCATCTAGCCATCTTCCCCGTAGTCACACATTTTACACAGCCTGTCTTGTCTTGTCTTAAGTAACAAGTATAGCTCCAAAGCACACCATATCTCTTATCAACACTACAATACAGTAAATATGAAATTGTGCAACAACAGAACTCATTTCAAGTTACAACTTAAACGTATCGAAGGCGAGATCTGAGTGGTGTTATCTTTGCTTTGCCCTGGGTCTCAATGTTAAATGCAACTGAATAAGAGAGGAGGCTGGATAAGAGAAAACTCTACCCATTTCCTATATACCTAGAGCCTCTGGTAAAAGAGGTAATGCTTTATGCCTTCGTTAAATAAACTGAACTTGGATCCAATTATTTGGAGCAATTATTAGCCAGTGTCTAATCTTGCATTGTCGGGCAAGATATTAGGAACAGAGGATGCTGCCTTACCCCTAGTCAGACCATTGGTCCATCCAGCTCAGTATTATCTACACTGACTTCCAACATTCACCAGGGTTTCAGACACAAGTCTTTTCAAGCCCTGTTTTGAGATGCCAAAGGATTGAACCTGGGACCTTTCATAAGTGAAGCATACTCTCTGACCTCTCAACTCCAATTTCTCTCAGCCTTCTTTCTCTATGTATGGCATGCCACACTTGCAGATGGGATAGGCATAATTCGTCTGAACAGAAGTTTTTTTTCTTTTTAAAAAGTCCCAATGCTTCTCGTCCACTGCATTGGATTTTGTATTTCTAAAGTAGAAAACTACACTAAATTTTTTTTGGAAATTATTGCCACTGGGGTAAATTAAATATGCTTGATTACCAAATTATTATCTATCCACAAGGTAGATTTCCAAATATTTTTTAATAGAGCTTCGGCTATTGGGCGGTATAAAAATGTAATAAATAAATAAAATAAAATAAATATTAAAAGCATTATAAAAAGCATTACCATTAACAGACTTTTGTCATGACTACAAGTGAACATAATTTGACTATCAGGTACATCATAAAACTTTTAAGAAAAGCAGTAAGCTTTGCTTAACAGAAAAACTCACAATCAATCTTTTCTAATGAATAATACAAATACATTAGATTTCAAAACCTTTCAAATATGTTGCTTTATTGCATTTGATTGACTTGGATAGTTGTCAAAAACTCAAAAGAATTTAAATTCTGACCAGAATAACCAATCTAATTCTTTCAAAAGCATTCCAAAGCTTTATTCCATACCTCTGCACTTTTCATCAAGAAGGGTCCCCAAATCAGCTTATACTGTGAACGGCCATGTTCAGACATCATGAAAGTCCTTGATGGGTTAATAAGCAATGCACAGTAGCTTATTTTTGAAATAGTCCATGATCCCCCACCACACAAACAGGCTAATAAGCTACTGAAAGTAGCTTATAAAGTGACTGTGTATAATTTGATTCGCTCCCTGTTTTGCTACAGTTCTCCTGCTCAAGCAGTGCCGAGCGCTGGACATTTGCAATTGGGAGACACCCGATCCAACATCAAAACCCCATGTGACTACTCACCAAGGAGCAAAATTCCCAAGGGTATGAATTCGCACAAAATGGAAATTCACACAGTTGCGTATCTGCACAATTCCCATTTGTGCAAATTCATAACTGTGCAATTTTGTATACTCTAGGTTATGGGTCAAATGCACATTTTGGCTGTTTTCTATATTTTTGCTTATTTTCCAGTTTTATTTGTGCCACCCCCTACTCAGTGCACCCTGAATATTCCTTCCCCTGGATGAAATTGCACAGGATTTTGAACATGGATTGGGTGCTCCTGACTAGGACAGTCTGCCTAGGAAGTGTGGTCCCAATCCTGCAAACCTTCAAGGGTTTATACAGCAGTGGCAGCTATAGGATCCCAGCTTGTGACTCTATAAGCAAGCAAATTAACCCACGGCACCCGACAGATGACACCATAACCCCCAGTGGGTTAAATAACCACTCCTATTAAACTGAAGCTAGAGAGATAAGCCAAAAATGACTCAACTGTTGATCTGTAAACCATACAAAATAAGGAATCAGTTGGGCAATACCATCATTAGAACCCATAAAAATGCCACAAAAGATTGTGCAAGCTTTCCAGTTCTCCAGAATGCTTCATCAGGCTGGGTGATGGAAAATGGAAGATGAGGGAAGAACAGCAAAGTCAAAAAATTAGGCCAGATGAGGTCCAGTGATGAGGGTGAGAAAATTTCACAGGGAAAATTTTCCAGAATGGATAACGTTATGAAATTTTTTCCAGTGCTTTATAATTCTGCAAGAAAAAAATCCCATTTCATAAGTTCATTAGTAAAAATGAGTGTATGCCAACACTGGACAAGTAGGCAGTTTCAAAGTTCTAATTGTTTTGCAGGTCATTTATCTGAACAAGTATGTGAGAGAATACATATATGTCACTGAAATACATATATGTCTCAGAGTAAAATAGAACTAATAAACAGTGATAAAGAAAATGAAGGTGTACCAACAACCTTAGCAGAAGCAAGCTGAACTGTGTTGAAAAAGTTGAATGGTTGTCAGCATAACTAGTGTGTCAACCATTTTCAATACCTTTTTTTTCTTAAATTTTAATGTAATGGAAGTACATGGTATTGACTTTAAATTTTTACAAGTATTCCAATAAAAAAATCTACATAGCATAATATTTAAATCATATTAACTGTGCTTTATTTCCCCCCTCAAATGTTTCAGATCAAATACTTGTGGTGTACGAGGGCAAAAAATTAATAAGGTGTACTTTTTTTTTACCTCTGTTTACTAAATATAAGTAAAATTAACATACTAAATTAGATCTCTCTAGGGTATCAGAACATTTTCCAAGGCAAACTGAAAATTTTCCTATGCAAATTACCCTGTGAAATTAACTTAATTTGGATTGGAAAATATTAAGATATAAACAGAAAAATTTGCTATGTAAATGAATTATGCAAATTAATCTAATTTGCATTGGATTTTTTTCTGGAAAGTTGTCCAGAAAAACTTTCAAATTCAAGATTTTCCAGAATACCCACATAACTGATAAAATCTGCAACTTATCCCCAGTTTCAAAATGGAGACTGGAGGCAATGGAACATTTCATAAAGCTTGAAAACCTGAAACCTTGCACAATGTTTTGTAGCATTTTGATCTGTCCTAATCAATATTATTGAACAACTGTGGATTTTGGATATTTTTCTCATGGACCAGCACTGCTATCTTTGTTTTTTATGTGCCTTGAAAATACTGTATAAGGCATTCAGGGTGGAATCTACTATCAGAGGAAGGTGACTTTCTACCACCTGAAGAGGGACTTTGCATTTGTGCTAGATTTCCCTCCAGCTACTAAGTAATACTACACAATTTGGCTTCAATTACTTTTACCTAGTACACTATCTAAAATTAATCTTCAACATGACATATTTCTCTTTATTTTTGCTTTCAGCCTACCCAGGAATCTCTGTTTCACCCAGAGCAAGACACAGATCTGAGTTACTGTTGGCGTTTATGTGATTCGGAATGTGGCTCAGTCCTTGGGGAATACTAGGTGTAATCTGAGACCTGTAACACCTACCAGTAACTAATTCATTTAGTCTGCAATGTCCATTCTGAGACTGAGGCCCATTCTACACCTAATGATTATCCCAGGAAAATGGAGGGATTGTCCCTGCCTGCTCCCGGGATCCCCTGTGCATCATTTGGATGCACAGGAACAATCCAGGGACAATCCTGGGGGAAAATGCAGGTGGAGAAATGGCCTGAGTCTTAGCTGTAAACCTCGTGGTCACAACATTTGGCCTTTTTTGGTCTTTTCTGTTCTTCCCCCATCCTCTGCGTGTTTTTTACCATGGAGTCTGATGAAGAGCTCTGGAGAGCTGGAAAACTTGCACAATCTTTTGTGGCATTTTTGTTAATCTTAAAAAGGGTATTGCCAAACTGATTCCTTATTTTGTATGGATTGTAGATCAGTAGTTGACTCATTTTTTATTTATCTCTCTAGCTTTACCTCAATACGAGTTGCACAGTAAAAGGATAAATATTGGAAAAATTAAACCATGTGGTAATCTAGAATACAGCCTGATGTAGAGTTCTAGAGAACTGGAAAGTTTGCACAAACTTATGTGGCATCTTGGTTGGTGCTAATAATGGAACTATGGATTTTGGATTTTTCCTCCTCATGGTCCAGCATGGCTATCTTTGCTTCTTATGATAAGAAATTTTGCTTAAAACTATGCCCTGGTTAGGGAAGTCTGCTACCTAGTGACTGAAGATGTTATTGCAGGCTTCAACCTCACAGACAAAATTAAAATTAATCCATTTTAAAAACAAAATGACCCCAAGGTGTACATCTCTATGGTTCCCCTAGTACGCATGCCAGGTTTTAGGCATCTAGATTCCACAATCTTGATGTCTGACAGACAGACAGATGGCCAGACAGTCAGACACATGCACACATACTCTTATTATTGTAGATGGGGGTGTTATTAATAAAATTATTTTTTAAGAACAATTGGAGTGTATATTTATTCTTCATATTTGAAATAATAAGAATCAATTAACATGGTAATGTTTTCAGTATGCCAGTTGTCCAGATTCAGGATTTTCCTCCTGCTATTCTTCAGAAACAATAATAAATAATTGTTATTTATTATTGCATTTATATCTCGCCTTTTTTCCTCTAAGGAACCCAAGGCGGCGTACATATTCCTCCTCCTCTCCATTTTATCCTCACAACAACAACCCTGTAAGGTGAATTGGACTAAGAGTCTGTGACTGGCCCAAAGTCACCCAGTAGGTTTCCATGGCTGGGGAGGACTAGAATACGGGTGTCTCAACTCCCAGTCCAACACTTTAGCCACTACACCACACTGACACAAATCTATCATTACTATATTAAAGACACCCATCCAACTGCTTATTTTAATTTGTTCATGAACCTTAAAATAACTAATTTGCAGAATAGTTTTCACTAAATTATCAAATAACACCCATTGTTCCTGACTCTCTAGTTCAGGGGTGCGCAACCTATGGCCTTCCAGGTGCTGTTGGACTGCAACTCCCATAATTCCTCACCATTGGCTATGCTGGCAAGGGCTGATGGGAGTTGCAGTCCAATAATATCCAGAGGGGCACAAATTGTCCACTTAGCTCTGTTTGATCTGAACAGTCAAGTCAATCTAAAATCAGTATACAATAGGTTTTGTCACAACTCACACAAAGGAATGGAAAGGACAAAAACATGGCAGTGCTTATATCTGAGTGTTAGCTAAATATAAAAGCACATCAAATGCAACCATTTGGAGACAAGGGGATGTTCTTTCATATTATCTATTCCCAAACTTTTAAAAAGATAAAACATTGGAGGTTGGTCTATGACTCCGTTTAGTAAAATGCTAATTTTAAATGCTAACTTCTAAGCCATAGACATTCACAAAATATTCTGTCAAGAGCCAGTGTGGTGCAGTGGCTAAGGTGTTGGACTGGGAGTCGGGAGATCAAGTTTCTAGTCCCCACTCGGCCATGGAAACCCACTGGGTGACTTTGGGCCAGTCACAGACTCTCAGTACAACCTACCACACAGGGTTGTTGTTGTGAGAATTAAATGGAGAGGAGGATTATGTATGCTACCTTGGGTTCCTTCAAGGAAAAAAGGTGGGATAGAAATGAAATAAAATAAAAAAGATAATTCATCAGATGTGGGATGTGCACAGAGAGTACAGTGGTATTTCCACCAATTTTCTTCCCTCCCGCTCCCAGTGCACCCCCTGTGCCACATTCAGGGCCTTTCCAGAATGTGCCCCAACCTTCAGGAAAGTCCTTGGAGGTGGGGTAGCTGCAGTAGGAGAAAGGGCCAGAAATGCAACCAGACTCCTACAACTCTGTATTCAACCCATAATCTGCCATTCTTCACACAGAAATACAAACTTTAACTCCACTGAAATTGTGAGCATGCAGCAGGAGTCAACCAAATTTTTACTATGTCAATTGCTTTAATTTTTATAACTTTTAAATTACTAATAAGGCCAAATGTAAAGGACTAGGAGTATTTTACCAGCAGCCAAAAGACTTACGTACATATGCGTCAGCAAAAATTAGAGAAAACCACAGCAGTTATTACTGCGGGAACAATATATGACACAAATGTAAACACAGGAAATAATTGTGGTTTAACAAATAACCTTATGAGAAATTCCAAGTTTGAAATTCATGAGATCATCTTGTGGTATAGTGCTATAAAGAAATATATACACTTTGCAGTATAAACACAGAGTCGTTTTCTCCCTTCATTCAATACCTTGGGAGAACTCTCTCCACTACAGATATGGGATTGTGCCTGATTCATATCATGAAAGGGGTTCTCTGCTAAACTTGGCAAGCAATAATCTATAACTCCCACTATAACATGAGGAACTGATGTATAAAGTGTTACTTGAGCTTATTAATATGCTTGTCGTGATGAGCAAGCTGGAGTGCTGTACAGCTTAATTAAGATTTTCTATTCAAGAAAATATATTGATGCACTAGAGGAAAATTAGAGGATTGTTAATGAACTCTGATTTATAAGAGGATAAATTAATATTTAGATTGATATGAGAGTGTATAGTTTTGGATATGTCTGAATAAGTGCATATAAAAGCTCAGCTTATAGTTATTGCTGCTATAAACACACAGATAATCCTTTTCACCGGGAAAATTAAACGTATCTGTCTTAGGCCAAGCAGGGTATTACAACCCATGCTCAATTAAAGAAAATCCGTAAGTATCAAAACTCAGCCTTACAAGCAGTAATTTTATTTCCTTTCTTCCCTGTAAATATATCATACTGCTTTAGCAATGTAGATCTATTCCTGGGAACACATACCTTTAAAATCAATGGCCAAGACCAGAGATCACCAAAGGAACTCAAAGGCCAATCCAGGACACAGCTAAGTATTCTATTTGACCTGAGAGTGGGACATTGCAAGAAATATGTCTGTCATAGAATATACACCTCTTTCCTGCAGCCAGCTATTAAACTGAATTTGGCCAGGGCTTCCCGTGATGAAAGAGAAAAAGATTACAGGTCTGCCAGCTGCCAACAAGTAGCTTGCAGCTTGATCCTATTTTACTCAGAAGTAAGTTCCACGAAGTTCAAAGGAACATGTTCTCAAGTAAGTGTATACCCTGTTTTGGAAGTCTGAGCAAAAAGTAAATTTTAAAATCTCTTTTGAACATGCTGTGCAATACAGCAGACGTTAATGAAGTTTTGTTAGGAACAGAAGGTTGAAAACTGATTCACTTGCACATGGCCGACAACCCGCAGTTGAGGAAAATGCAGCAGGAACAAGTATGAGCACTGGTTCCTGCACACCTACCAATTTCACCTGTTGTAAGCAACCTAGGGACGGTCAGTCTGTGGGTTATTTACATGGTGGTATGCCGATGTAGGGGGGAAAACGCACCAACAAGCGTAGATGCTAAAAAGAGAAATCAACTCTGGTGCTTGATAAACGTATTACAAACTATTTTATTCTTAAAATTCAAAAATGCTCTGCTCAACATTTCAGACGTATTGTCCTTCGTCAGGAGCTGGAAACAGTTGCTGTGCTAGCAGGAGCTACTGTGTCTCACTGGTTTTCTCACCCGCAGTTACGGCGTTCAATCTATGAACCTGGAAAACTTGGTTGTTTGGGAAGAGCAATCCAGAGTTTGAACCTTGTCCATGTGCTCTTTATCAAAACAGAAATGGGCGGGTGGGCAGGCAGGAACCTGCATGTACACTCACTCCTGCTACATTTCCAACAACCCAGAGTACAAAGCAGGTCAGTAAATCTTTACCCTTGTGTTTATAGCCAATAAGGTTTCTAAATGAAACAACACATACTTAGGCAATACCAAGTCACATGTGTAGCCAGTGAAGTATAGTTTAAGAAAGAATGCACAGACTGGCCATTATCACATCTGCTTTGTACTCTCAGCTCCATACCCTCTTACTTTAAAGATTTTTAAAATTATGTTTATATTAATTTTCTCCAACTTTGTGCCCTCCTGATATTTAGAACTACAACTCCCAGCATTCCTGACCACTGGCCAAGCTGGATGGGGCTAATGGAAGTTCAAGTGCAAAGTATCTGGAGGGCAGCAGGTTGGGATCCATTCTCTTACTTTAAAGGCCACTATCCCTTTAAGGAAAAATATTCAAAGCCCAAGAACCATGTATGCAGCTCACATGGCAGGGGGCTCAGTCTCTCTACGGCTGTTTCCTTTGCCCCATCAGGTCCAAGGGGAAGACCATTGGGAAGTCAGTCCCTAGGCATCTTCCTGCTATGAAAGGAGGGCAAACATAGGATCTCTCTCCACCACTGGCTCCCCTGGCTTCAGCCGTGTGGAATTGGCTGTAGCATTTGCCCTCCAGCCACATCTAACATATACAATTTATTTTCAGAAATATTTTCACTGGTTTTAGTTTAGTTCTATTTTTTAAATGTTATTTTCAGCACAATATTCTAATTATCCATGTCATTTCTCTAATGTTCAGTTCATCACGTGCACACCTCCATCCAAGTCATAACTTAACTTTTTCAATAGCACTGCACATCATGGAGTCAGGACACTACTTCCTACCTGCTGCTGGACACAAATAAATGATCTGCATTCCCACTGAAAGACTAGCTACGCTGCCAAAAAAAGAAAAATACCAACACTAGGTTGTCTTGGCATTGCGTTTTTGAAAATCCATGTTAACTACAGCTAATCACCTTAGTTTTCTTTAAAAAGCTTACAAAATCTGTTATAAACTACATCCATGCAGCATTAACTCTGCTGGGTGCGTGAAGCCTCACTAATTGGATTACAGGTTGTAGAGCAATCCTCATTCCTTAAAAAACACAAAACTAAATGTCTATTTTAAGATGGGAATATCAGAGATAAGGACTTTAAAAAGAAGAAAATTTTAGTCACAGGAAAGATGTAGCTACATTACAGTTAAATTGTTTACATGAGGGGCTACACTGGTTTAAATCCAAGGGTCGTGGTTTAACTTGTTTGTGCATTATCAGTAGACTTTGACCAAATGTTACAGTTCTCTCCTAACCAGGTTTATTGGAAGCAAAGTCCCATTATTTTAAGAGGGCTTAACTTCTAGGTTCAGAATTACAGTTATGCAGTTCAATCCTATGTAAGCCTCACTGTTCAATGCACATAACTGTGCATAGAATTGCAACCTTAAGAGGGCATAAAATATGCCTTCTGACAAGATTTAAAGAAGAACTGAATTCTTTGGCGTGGATTGCAAATAATGCTAACCCATGGTATAGGTTCTTGAATTCTGGGTGATTGTGGTGTGCAAACACAGCTGCACTAACAAAGTACAGTTTGTTAGCCATGAACAACCCAGATAGGTAAAACATGGTTTGTTCTTGGGTTGTGAACTCTTGGGTTATTTAAACCATGGGTTGTCCTTATGTGCAAACCCAGAACTGTGAGTTGCTCATGGGTTGTATCAACAGGCTACACAGGCAGAGGGTAAGAGCGGTAAAAGAAAACTCAGCCACTTTACAAGCCAGTATTACAGCGCCACAAAGGCATTTTGGATATGGGGAGGGAGTGGGTGAAGGAGGAGGGAAATAAACTAACCAGGGATTGGGAAAACAAACCATAGCATGTTGAATATGCATGTTGTCAACCCTGGGCTGGACAAAAAAAAGGCTGGATTAAATAAACTGTGGGATAGCGTTGTGCAGGAATCAGGCCATACTGTTTTTATCACAATGACTGATAATGTGAAACAACAGCTGCATATACATTACAAGATTTACTTACAGTATTTACATCCTGCTCCCAGAAGAACATGAATAAAAATACTAAAAAGCATCACTAGCCACAAATTAAAACTGTAATAAATAAAGCAACAATACAACCCCAAAACCCATTTCAACTTAGCAGTCAACAGATCTTCTGAAAGTAGACTAGAGCAATTTAAAGATTCATCAGGAAGGCTGCTCTCCTAAGGCCCAGCTCCTTGCATAACTCTGTATTTTAATCTTATATCAATTTTGCTGCATGGTTTTATCCTGGTTGTGCTTTTTATACTGTATTTTGTATTTGTGCTTTTAACCTGTTGGTTGTTTTATTATGGTTTTAATTTTTGTGAACCGCCCAGAGAGCTTCGGCTATTGGGTGGTATAAAAATGTAAAAAATAAATAAATAAATACATGAGATGTATATTTTTATGGCATATTTTTAATATTATAATTTTTATCTAGCCCATTTCCCCAATTTATTATTATTATTTATTTATATAGCGCCATCAATGTAGATGGTGCTGTACAGAGTAAAGCAATAAAATAGCAAGACCCTGCCACATAGGCTTACATTCTAATAAAATTTGGATCAGGATCACGGTGCTCCGGGAGGAAGGATTTAAGCTTTCCCTCCCCCAGCACTGTTTCATCCAGATATTCCATCCCACTCCACAAAGGGGTTAAAAAAGAAAAAGAAAAGTCTCCAGAGCTCTGCATGATTTGAAGAACATGTAGTTTGGCCTTAAAATTTATCAAAGCTATGGCCATATTTGTCAGCTCTTTACCAAATAGAGCTTTCAAGTAACACCACTGCCACTTCTAAACAGGTAACACTTGATTCCCTTCTAGCGTACTCAGAGACATTTTATATGTACTTTTGGACCAGAGGCTCCACCATCCTTCCCACACCGAGTCTGTAAGCTTCCATTTCAAACCAAATGCAAAAATATTACTTTTATATCACACACAACTAGAGATAGTCACACTTGTACATCTATGAATGTATGCATTACTCTCTCTGCAGGAATAACTTTATAAAGTCCCAGCATCACTGATGCTCTAGAGAGACTTATAGAACATTGATAGAAACACCAATTTTAAGTAACATTTTAAAAAGCCTATTAGAAACAGGGCTATCAGTCTTACAGAGGTACTTGCATTGGGCTTGATGCTTGAAAAGTCTAACTCAATTTACCAGCCTCACTAAAGTTTCACCACATCATGTCCCAAAAATGTGGATATTAACTTAAGCATCATCATTAAGCAGCAGCAGACCCCGGGGTAACCCCATGGTTGCAGAAGCACCAAAAAATCTTTAGGAGGAAAAGCCTAACATGGGACCTGAAAAACAGCTTGACAAGGACTCAACGGCACGGAATATTTATTTACTGACTGAGAAGGGCACGGGGTGATTGTAAACCATGAAAATAGGATGGAGTGGTTGGAAATAGATGAAGGAAGAGACACAGATGCTAACAAGCTCAGCTTAATGACTGTTCCTCTGCTAAAAGGTGGAATCACTGGCTGCTTGCTTTCCTTATCATGAAACTTTATTTTATTTCAAAATAATGTTAACAAAATAAAAGCAAACAAAAGGACGTATGAAGATCACTTGATTGAGCAAAAGGAGTTCTCCCCACAAAAAAAAATACCCATGAGAAAAATGACAGGGAAGTGACGGCAAGGTTTCCAGTCCCCTTTTTGTGTGTGCAAAAACAGGAATGCGAATATATATATATATATATATGGACCCTACCCTATCAGATCGAAGCTAGGAAGTGGGATATGGGCAGCGGCTTGGGCATGCTTGCAAATGGCAATCACGCCCTGCTGTGCAAGAGTGGCAGAAAGTCCTGCTGTTTTCGCTGAGCAACTATATAGACAAGTAAATTCAATTAACCCATGGTAACCACCAGATGACATAATAACCCATGATGGTGGGTTATCAGATTGGGCTATTTTGGCCGAATAAGTCATTGTGGGTTAAAAAAACTCCTTCCACAAAACATGATAACCCGTGATTGGTTAAATAAGCCATTGTGGCTTGTTTAGCCTATCATGGGTTATCATGACTTCCGAACCCAGTAAGAGTTGCCCAATTTCATCAATCCACTGCTCTTTAGTTGGCTGCTTTCTTAACATCCCCAGCCCAACTATGTTCAGTTGAAGAGTTAAGCAGTGCGGTGATGTTCTGTTATATGAGCTAACTGTTAAATTCTAAGACATCATGAAGTTGGTAATGAGGATCCCATAGTAATTCAAAGTTTAGCCTAATAGCAATGAAAATATGGCCTGCCATTCAAAGATACTTTTCAGTGGGTAAATTTCCCAGAGGACAACAGAATTATAAATACTGTTTTTATCTATCAAAGACCACTTGGGATTACTTTAGGTAAGGGATAGCTAGCTTCTCTTTTCTTAGAGGAGACACCCTGGAGGGTGGCCCTGGGCCTTCTGTTTCTTACATGTTGGGAGTGTTTTAATCACATTTTGATTAAAATTTGGCAGAGCTACCAGAGGCTAGATAAAATTACTTTAGAGGGCAGATCTGACCTACCAATCAAGAACCCCTGGTTCAGATTAGGGTTCCCCAACTTTTAAGACTAGCTACACACTCATGTCTTCTTTACATGACATAAACTTTCCTTTATTAAAAAAAAGTTTATTTTGTTTTAAAGTTCCTGTTCACATACAAAGGTTACAAAGGTCAGCCCATCCATATTATTCTGAACAATCTGTTTGTAAAGAATCTCTCACTCTAGACATTTGACCTGAATTTTTAAGGTCTCTGGAATGTTTGCTTTAGATTCCATAACGTCTTGCCTTATGAAACAAACTGAAGTTGACTGTTTGATTTTCCATAGTAATTACTAGTGTCAATTCAGGGTGAGATAAATAACCAGGCGCTTTAGATGCTACATACTAATAACACAAAACATTTATCAAAAACAGAAAAAGCTGAATCCACATCTTTCCTCCCTTGAAAATACTGTTCAGGAGTAAAGTTTAATTATCCACACAAAACTTCCCACACACATAACTCAAACATCATCTTAGATTCTTGTTACAAGCATTAATTTGCAGCCAATATGAAGCATAGTGAACCGGACAATATCCAATACTGTCTAGAAGAAGAATAAACCAAATTCATAGAATCATAGAATAGCAGAGTTGGAAGGGGCCTACAAGGCCATCGAGTCCAACCCCCTGCTCAATGCAGGAATCCACCCTAAAGCATCCCTGACAGATGGTTGTCCAGCTGCCTCTTGAATGCCTCTAGTATGGGAGAGCCCACAACCTCCCTAGGTCACTGATTCCATTGTCATACTGCTCTAACTGTCAGGAAGTTTTTCCTGATGTCCAGCTGGAATCTGGCTTCCTTTAACTTGAGCCCGTTATTCTGTGTCCTGCACTATGGGAGGATCGAGAAGAGATCCTGGCCCTCCCCTGTGTGACAACCTTTTAAGTATTTGAAGAATGCTATCATGTCTCTCCTCAATCTTCTCTTCTCCAGGCTAAACATTCCTGGACTTTATCACAGAGCTACAGAAATATACAAGCCCTATTTCTTTCATAGGCTGTTCATTCAAATCCTTAGGCACATCAGTACTACTAGAACTGTAAGGTAAGTTCAAAAGGAACAGACATTACAATATGTTACCCTACGTACAAGTAATTCATAGTTTGTGCAACAATCTTAATGCATGTTCATTAGTATAAATTGTCAACAGAAAAACTTAGTGTTTCCTAAGGCTCTTTTTCAAACTCCTCCTTTGAAAGGAAATCTTGTGGATGAAAGAATACTCGTCAGCTTGTGAAGCAGCATTATCAAGAAAGAAAATGTGTCTGCAATCAGCTGCTATCTTCTAAATCAACCATATGACATACAGGTGCCTTGGTTTTATGGTGTTAACAGAGCAATAAAAATAACATTCCACTTGTAGAATACCTGATTTACATTACGTGTGTGTGTTTAAAAAAATCAAGTGCTACTAGCAGCTTGTTAAAGCCAAATTAGCACAAATATACTCATCTGAAAACTAATGCCTTTGAGAATCATTTGGGTAGACACTCCTCACATGGTTACAGGGGAACCATCCCTCAGCCAAGGACCATTGGGGCAAAAGGGCCTTTGAAAAAGGGGAGGGCTTCCACCACATCAGCCATTTTTTGGGCATTGCAGCTTTTTTATTATTATTACAGAAGAGAACTGAGTGTTTTTTCCATTCCCAGGTGGGCGGACAGGGGCTGTATAGCAAAACAAATTGGCTGAGGAAGGGGGAAGCCCATCTATGGCCTTTCAGGAAACAAGGTTCTTGGTTGGGGGGGGGTGTCTTTCATCCCTCCCACTTCTTCCTCCCTCCCACAATGCAAATAAATGGAGAAATCATTTCATTTGCTTGCATATGGAAGTGTGTGTGCTTTTGTGTGTATGTATTTTTTTCTCTGAGTGCTAGAATCCCCACAGCAGTCATTTTGTGGTCACAGCCACAACACATCTTTAAAATGCTAAATGTGCCTCTGGGCCCAAAAATTGGGAACCCCTACTCTACCACTTCCATTTTCCTCCATAAGATTAGCACCTCAACAAATGTTCCAAATTAGTGATCACCTGTCATGGGGATGGAGAAGAAAGCTGAGAGAAAGAAACTTGTGTTTACACATAATAAGGGGGGAAATCAAACCAATGTGTTAAATAGTAAAATCAGTCGAACCCAAAAGCCTCACAACCTTCTGGATTTTTCATGTGCATGTTCTTATTTTTCCCATTCAAGGCATGCTTGCAAACTACTGTGGCTGCTTCGACTACGAGGGTCTGGCCCATCTAGCCCAATACTCTGACTGACAGTGACTTCCCATGTTTTGAGCAGAGATCTTTCCCAGGCCTTGAGCAGAGATGATCAGACCTAATACAGGTGATTCTTTAAGTGGCATTGCCAACCACTGAACCTGGGACGCTCTTTGAAAACCCTGGAGGTCGTGCATGACAGGTAGTTATGTCTGTCACTATAAACAGGAGTCTTCGTTGAACTATACTAGTAACCATGGTTGTATGGTGTAAAGGATGCCATAAATAACATACATGCTTTACCAACAGTAGAAGGAGCCACATGGCACTTTCAACTATTCCCTGCATAAGGAAGAGAAGTTCCTAAAGGATATGTGTACTAATGATGCAATGGGGCTTGCTGACGCTCTTTCCACATCTACACCACCCAATATACAAGGACCACAGGAAATAAAGTTGACTGGCAGTAGTTATGCCAATGTGAAATCTCAATGTAAAGAATTTAAAAAATGGCAGGAGAAAACAGCATGGGGCTAGAATATGTTACTATTGCCACAAGAATGGCTACTGATAATAGCACACACACTCCATGATAAGTGTTCCCTACCCCACCCACAACATTTAAAGGTATGTGGCGCTCAGCCGTAATGTTTAGCCTCCTCTCCATGCCTCCTTCAGGACCTGTACAGCACAGAAACTCAAAATGGAATGGCTGACTCAATTGCTTTTAAATATTAAAAGCTAAACAAAGATAACTCATCGCAAAGAGGTTGGTTTGATGGCATAACCCTGGAAACTGGAATGGATGCTCTGGCCCTTGAAATGCTGGGAAATGACACTGACATGAGTTATAAAATGCAGATCCTATATCTTTCATAGGACTCTTCAGTTTAGTTACCTTCGGTCACTTTTGGTATGTAGGTTAGAAATGAAGAAAATAACTCAGTTAAGAATGAATTTTGTGGCACAATGAGCCCTAGAAGTACAACATTTAAATTAGTTTAAGATTAAGTCGTAAACAAAATAGTGTTGTAAATCTTCCAATTTTAACAATTCATACAGAAGTGTTTGGCAGTGCTGTTCAGCGTATTTCTCCAACCTCTTGACTTTATTACATCGAATAACCAATATTGGTTGAGCAACACTTCACACACATCTGGATCACATCAGTCTATGAGTTCCAAGTATGACATTGCTGTTTGTAATGAACATTGCATCTTTAAAAGTACATCAGCCGCACATAGCCACTAGAGTTTTCTTTAAAGGAAACTATATAAGGTGCTCATAAGCAACATTTTTGCAGGGAAATTGACATGAAACAGCACAATCCCATCACTCAGTTTACTCTGCAGTGTCGTTTTTGACAGTCTACCATCTCTAATCTACATAAAAAGGCCATTCTGCTACTGACAATATGTTCCTCCTTCAAAACATGTATGCATCCAGTAGAAAGGCAGAAGTACCAATCACCTTGAACACAGGAGTTGCACCAGGTGACTTTGACTAGGGTGTTGCAGCTGAAGTCATCCCTTACCTTTTCTTTGGTTCTCAGGTATCTCTGAAGAGCTTGCTGGGTTAAGTCTCTAACCCGGATCTGTCCATCCTTACAAGGAACCACAATCCCGGTCTTGCCAAAACAAACGGTCACTTTCATCTCAACCAGATTAAAAACTAGTTTAGATGAGGACTGGGTTTGTTATTGTTTTAAATGAGGGGAGAGCTGTAAGCAGCCTCGCTGGCAATGAGGACACGAGAAGCTTAATCCCTAAAAGGGCGGCGGGAGGGACGGGGGAATAAAACAAAAACAAACCCAAACGGTACGGGGGGGGGGGGAGGAAAACTTAAAATTACTCCCAGCAGCAGGTGTTTGTTTGACGGGGGGGGGGGGGAGAGGAGACACGAGGTGGGAGGGAAGGGGGAAAGAGGGCCAGAGCTTAGAAAGAGAAAGAAACAGGCCTTGGAGATGAAGGCTGGCATTAAACCAATCAGCCCTTGTCTTTGTAGCAAGCAAAACGGTAACAAAGGTCACACACAAGTTTGCAAGGCAGAAGGGGAGGAAGGAAGGAGGGATTACGTCTGGTTGGATCTACTCTACGTAAAGTAGCACTCTTAAAGCCAGCAGAAAAGAGGTGGGGAAAAACTGGACAGGGAGGAGGGGGCGGCCTTTTTCTCCCTCCCCCCCTCCTCTCTCTTTTATACATACATACATACACACACACACACACACACACACCTAAACAGGAACCAAGAGCCAGATATGCAGGAGTTTGGAACAAGAAAGCGGGCAGGCAAGCACGACCCCGGGGCTAGTCAAGAGGGAGGGGCTTTTGCCGCCGGCCGACCCCCGCCTTAACCCTCCTCCGCAGGCTGAAACCCTGAGGCGGCGGGAAAAGCCGGAAGAGAGAGGAGGAAGAGGAGGAAGCGCCCGCTCTCCAAGGAAAAGCGCAGGCCGAGCCCGGGGATACGGCAAGAGCTGCCGTTGCACTAATCGCCGCCGTCCCGCCTCATGCCGGGGATGGGCTCGGGCGCTGCAGCCGGGCGGTCTCCCCCCCCCCCCTCCGCCTTATATCTGGGGCTGTTGCTGAGGGGGCGCCCTCCTCCTCCTCCTCCGTCTTCTGCCTTCGCTGCCGCCGCTTCAACTCCCGCCCCTTCTCCCGCGCGCGCACCCGCTGCCCGGGTCTTTCCTGCCGGCGCGCGGCGAAGGCAGCAGCAGCAGCAGCAGCAGCAGCTCAGCGCTCTGGAATCCCGAGTGGGAAGGCGCCGCTCCAAAGGGCTCAGAAGTTGGCTGCGTTCTCTACATGCATCCCCTCAGCCGCTTCCTTGCTGCTGCTGCTGCTACCAGCCCTGCCCGGCTCTTAAAGGGGCCTTGGCCAGCCAGACCGCGTCCTAGGAGGGCACCGCCGCGCCGCTGAGCGCAAGCCCCGGATGCGCAACAAGTCCTCCGGCCTTCGCCGGAGAGGGAAGGGGAACCACGCCAGGTTCCCTTGGAGTAGTTAGAAGTCTGTGCAGCAGTTTCCGGGCTCTCCGTTTAAAGCGCCGTCGCGGGACTAGCAGTGAGACCCATCCCGTGCGTGTTTGTTTAGACAGGAGTTAAACTGCACCGGGTGAACCAACCAGGATGATCAGGGGTCTGGAAACAAAGCCCTATGAAGAGAAAATGAAACAACTGGGCATCTTTAGCCTGGAGAAGAGAAGATTGAGGGGAGACATGAGAGCACACTTCAAATACTTAAAAGGTTGTCACACAGAGGAGGGCCAGGATCTCTTCTCGATCCTCCCAGAGTGCAGGACACGGAATAACGGGCTCAAGTTACAAGGAGCCAGATTCCAGCAGGACATCAGGAAAAACTTCCTGACTGTTAGAGCAGTACAATGGAATCAGTTACCTAGAGAGGTTGTGGGCTCTCCCACACTAGAGGCATTCAAGAGGCAGCTGGACAACCATCTGTCAGGGATGCTTTAGAGTGGATTCCTGCATTGGGCAGGGGGTTGGACTCGATGGCCTCATAGACCCCTTCCAACTCTACTATTCTATGATTCTATACTCGGGATAGGCTGCAATCCTATAAACATTTAATCTGCTCCTGGGAGGAAGTCTCATCATTGATAACAACTTTTGAGTAGACATGGGGTAAAATCCAGCGTAAGTCCTACTTACAGTAGAGCCATTGGAATTAGTCATGACTAACTTAAGTTTCCTTCATGTTTATGGGTCTATGCTACGGTGACCATATAGAAAGGAGGACAGGGCTCCTGTATCCTTAACAGCTGCATAGAAAAGGGAATTTCAGCAGGTGTCATTTGTATATATGGGGAACCTGGTGAAAATCCCTCTTCATCACCACAGTTAAAGCTGCAAGTTCTCTGCCCTATTTTAAATCTGGTCACAGTATAGCTCCTGCAGCTTTAACTGTGGTGATGAAGAGGGAATTACACCAGGTTCTCCATATATACAAATGACACCTGCTGGAATTCCCTTTTTCTATGCAACTGTTAAAGATACAGGAGCCCATTCCTCCTTTTCATAAGGTCACCCTACGCTAAGTAGGATTTATGTTTGCTTTTAGCCGTGTATCGGATTGCATTGTTTGTTCTGCTGCAGTACAAAGGTTTCTTTCTAAAACATGCATAGGATCGGGGCCATAAAGACCGTTTGGCCAAAAAACTCTCCGACCTTTTTGGATTGATGAGTGCCTCGAATCACTTGATCTTTCTGGGAAGATTGTCACCCCTCCTGTGTACACAGTCACTTATGCAAAACCAAGACATAGTTTGCAAAGCAACCATTGCTCTTCAAGCTGTTGTGAACGTGCAGGAAAGTGGTGAGAAGGGGGGGGCATCCTCCTGAAATTCTTCAAATACCCTACATAGGTGAACAAAGTCAATTGAAAGGATGATGTGCGATGCAATGTATGTTTACGTGGAAGCTTTGACTATTGGGTGGTATAAAAATGCAATAAATAAATAATAAATAAATAAATCCTGCTGTTCAGTGAGGTTTACTCCTAGGAAATAGGAGTTAAAGCTGCAGGAGCTATACTAGAGTGACCATATTTGAAAGAGGGCAGGGCACCTGCACCTTTAACTGTTGTGATGAAGAGGAAATTTCACCAGGTTCTCCATATATACAAATGACGCCTGCTGAAATTTCCTTTTCAATACAACTGTTAAACATACAGGAGCCCTGTCCCCCTTTTCATACGGTCACCCTACCGCTAATCCTTTTGCAACAAATGAGTGTGTTTAAACTGTGCTTACATAGCCACCATGGCTAGGAATGGTTTACATGACATGCTAAGCCATAATGTTGAGCTCAAAATGCTTAACCACTGTGGCTTAGCGTGTCATCTGAACACGGTCAGTAATTCCAAATCTCAGTATTCCTATACACCAGGGGGTGAGAGTGGGGATTACATTTCCCCAGAACAATTGCCATTTGAGTGCTGGGAAAACATCCTTGAGAGAAGCCAGCACTAGTATTCCTCACAAGTAATGAATAATTTCTGGTTGTGGAAACTGATCTCCTAGAAAGGCCTCCAAATCTCTCTCTACTACATTTACCCTGAAAAGTAAATGTCAATATATGCTAATTGATGTAAATATGAACTTGTCTATCTTTAGGCTCTCATATGTATTCTTCTCAGGCTCCTGACACTGACCAAGACTGCAAGACCTACCCTTTAAGGCTATCTTATACTGGTCATTTTAGACTTCTGTGGTTTTATTTCTTTCTTTTTTTACACTTTTGGTGCATTATATATTGTTATATTGTGTGTAAAAGTTATACTTTTATGTAATTTATTCTAACATATAAAAGTTTCCCACGGCTATTAAATAACTGTTCACAGCCACTGATTCCTCACTGTTTTGAGCCTTCGCAGCCATTTTTTCTCTCTGCTTCATGCTTTGTCAGCTGATCCCAGTCAATCAGAGATCATATTCTGTTAAAGATTTTAGTAAAACTGTCCCTGCTTTTTTCTCAGTACTAGCAGCTTGAGGTGCAGCCACAGCATTGTTAAGTCATATTCTTCATACGTCAATTGAGAAAACCTTGTGACTTGGTAGCCACGTTTGAGAAAGCACATGCCAGACATTAAGAGGGACTAGAGAACTCGAATGTTGCAGCTCGGCTGTTGTCCGGAGCTGCCCCTTTCCAGCATGTAACTCCTCTGCTGAGGGAACTGAACTGGCTGCCTATTTGCTACTGCACCAGGTTTAAGATTCTTGTACTTGTGTACAAAGCTCTAAACAACTTGGGACCAGGACACCTGAGAGAGTGCCTTCTCCCCTACCAACCTGCCTGGTCACTGAGGTCATCTGGGGGCATGCTCCTGGTGGTTCCACATAGACCCATCCTCCAATTGGAGTCCACCAGTGGAAGAGCCTTCAGCGTGGTGCCCCCCTCCTATGGAGCTTCCTGCCTCTGGAGGTCAGGCAGACGCCAACTTTGTATTCCTTTCAGTGCCTCCTGAAAACATCATTATTCCAGGAAACCTTTCCTTAATGACCAGCCACGGTTCACTGTACATTTTGCTTCTTTTAAAGGCTATTTTAAAGTGTTTTATTCTGTTTTTATTTTATCTTGTACACCGCTCTGAAATTTTGAATGGGGAACAGTATATAAATATTGTAAATAAATAAATAAATAAATAAATAAAAATAAAATATTGTTAGCCTGTCTGTCTTGTTTTACACATCCCATGAAGCAATCCTTGTCATATTGAGTTTCTTTAAATATAAATTAAGACAAAACATGGACACATGGCATTGGCTGGTAGTTGCAGACATGCTGAGGCTTGGAGTAGGCAGAGCAAAGAAAAAGAAAAGGAGCCAGGGCTGGTGAGTCTATGATAACCCTTAAGGATCCCCATTTATAGGTCCATTAGGAAACAATCAGAGCTCCTTTGCAAGGTATATTCTGTATTTTGAGAACCACTGATGTAGACACCAAATAAGTTCATTCTCTCTCTCTCTCTCTTTTTAAAGGGGGCGGGATGGGGCGAGGGTGGGGGGATAATCATGCAGAAGACCCCTGTTTGTTTATTGTAACTTTCCTTTCTGATTAAGTCTTCACCAAAACTTCATCGTACAAGTGCATCACACCACTGTTTTAAGAGCCAAAAAGATCCTATTCTATAAACAGGTTTCTTGACAATGGGAACTAGTTTTGAAACAAGCAAACAAGATGGAGCAAAGGACAAGGTTAAATACATAACTAATAGGGAATGACAATTTATAACCATCAAGCAAACTCTGCAGAAATACAGAAAGTGGGAAAGGACTGGTAGCTAATTGGCACCGAATTTGATGTAACTGGAAAGGACCTCCAAACCCTCCATTTTCCTTAGCCTAGTTATACACAGCCATCTGGAATGGCTTTGCTGAATTCCCTACCTCTCCATTTTTATTTTTGCTTTAACCGGGGACACTCCCTCACATTATCCATTATCCAGATGGTATTTGTTTCTTGCACATATCTAAAATATGTGCCAAGCTCCCTCTCTTTTTAACTTCTGCTACTATTTACGTATGAACAACAAAACATGTAATATCCATAACGTTAACAGCGTGTTCTCTGTTTCCAGCTCCAGGACTTTTTTTCAGCATCTGTACTAACAGCACAACATTCTGAAACCATTATTTTGCTATTTCTACTATGATTGGTTTGCTCACCTTGATATTTCTGAAGGGGATTGTGCAACCTGTTTGACTTTTGTAGTCAGTGATGGCTTCTTTCTGGTCCTGTTCAGAACACACCTTAAACCACAGCTTTAACCACGGTGAATAAGGCAAAAAAAACCATGGTGTTTTTTCTGAACAGGGCCTCTCTAATGTTTTTACACCCAACAAACTTGTATTGCTGAAAGCAATAGCATAAATTGTATATTGAGAACATAAAGAGAAGGTTGTATAATACACTCGGAAGAATGACAATGAGTTACATAAAGTATGATCATATTAGAATTTACTTCTAGATTAGTCTTCCAGCCTTATCCGTGTTTACTCAGAAGCAAGTGCCACTGATTTAAAAGTATGTCTGCAGAGAATTGCAGCAAGGAAAAAAGTCGGTGAAGTATGTGCACAAAAAGCTCCATCCGACGAGCGTTTTATTGCACGCTCATTACTGGGCACTCACGGAGTTTGCTCAGGTCCCTCACATGATGTCATCTGCCTCCGGCGCCCCTTCCACCCCTTCTGGCCTTCCTTGCGGGAAGAAAAAAAAACCTCATTAAGTCCAATGTTTTTTTAAACTTGGAATTGCTGCTCTCTCCTGCTGTGTGCAGGAGAAGCAGCGCCATTAGAACGGCGGACTCACTGGGCCTCGTGCTCCTTGTGTACTTCCTCTTTCGAAAGAGGAAGTAACTGAGGAACAAAAACATGGGCGGAGAAGCGAAGGTAGGGAGCGTGTTAACCCCCGGTGTGATGGAGCTTGGAGTCTTTCGATGTTTGTTTTAAATTGAAAAGCAACATCTCCCTTTCTGTTCCTGCCTGCATTTTCTCTACCTAAAATCACTCTCTCTCCACCCCATCTCCTTTCCCATCTGAGTGGGAACAGATACAAAAGCCCAATGGCAGCCTCCAGTAGTCCCTCTCCCCAGTTTTGTTTTGTTTATTTTTAAAGACCAAGCAAGTATTCATGTGTCATCCATGTGTTATATAGTTAGGCCGTTAGGCTGCAATCCTATGTACAGGGGCACTTCTTCCAAGCCTGAGTAGCAGAAACGGAGGTGCTGGATTTACAAATGGGAGCTGCAGATCCGGGCCGGCTCTGTCATTAGGCAAAGTCACGCAGTTGACTCAGGCAGCAGATGCTGGCAAGTAGCAGCAAGATGTTTGGGCTGCAGATTGCCCCCTCTTCAGAAATTAGGACTGGGCTTGTTACAATGGATCTACTTGCCCCCGATTGTAATCTAACAGAAAAGAGGGAGGAAAAGGAAAGCAACTTCAGGTGGCCAATTTAATCTCCTACTATGGAGATCCTCTCCAGTAGATGATATATTGTGCTCTTATCTTTAAAGCTAAATACCTGCTGGTAAGATATTTTACATATTGTTGAGGATTTCATCAGTGACTGACTGAATTGATATAATTAAAATATTAGGGTTCTGACTGGGTGTTTAGCTTAAAACACGAGTATTGGACTGATAACAAAGCTTGTTTTTAAAATGTTTTTAGGCTGTTTTTAACAATGTATATTATGTTTTAATTTATTATATATTTTATTGTTTATTGTTGTTCCCCGCCTCAATCAAAATGGAGAGGCGGGCAAGAATTATTATTATTATTATTATTATTATTATTATTCCTATGCAGAGTTGGTCAAGCCTGAGCCCATTGGTTTAAATTAATTTAGGCATGCCTAAATGAAATCTGGCTGGAAACTGCAGAAGCAGGTTATTGGACAGAGTGCAATATTAAGAGTGCAATACATGAAAACAAATAAATGAATACATAAGCAAGATGATTTTAAAATAGTAATAGTAGTTATGTGCCTTCAAATCAACTTTGACTTATGGCAACCCTAGTTGCATCTGTTGCAAACCATGCTATTCAGATCTTGTAACTTCATGTCCATATCTTCCGTTATGGAATCAATCAATCTCTTGTTTGGTCTTCCTCTTTTCCTTCTACCTTCTGCTTTTCCTAGCATTATTGTCTTTTCTTATGAGTCATTTCTTCTCATTATATGTCCAAAGTATGATAGTCTCAGTTCCAGCATTTTTGCTTCTAGTGAGAGTTCTGGCTTAATTTGTTCTAGAACCCATTTATTTAACGGTGCCTGCAAATGTCTTCTCCAACACCACATTTCAAATTAGTAATTTTAAAAATTCATGTGAAACACACACTGGCATGCTGTTTTTTTCTTCATTAGCTCTGGAAAGCAATAAAACACATTATATAAGAAAATATTTTTGATTTGGTTTGTTAGTTTGATTCATGTTTTTGATTGTTGACATGGGGATATTTGATCTTGTCATGCTAATTTGGTACATATTTGGATTCATCATCGAGTAACTTCGAAAACTGACCAATTATTTTTACAATGTTATGAAATCATTTCATGGTATCTTAAGATGTGTTTAAATTTATTTGACAAAGTGTGAAATCTGCCCCCTTTTTGTTGAAGACTCACCCCTCTCTCCATGATATCCAGAGTATGCATTTTCCATTATATACTTATTATTTAGCTTTATCATCTGTTGCTAGACATATTGTAGTGGTTAAGGACTACAGCGGCTAGATTTCATAGACTGATTAGGGTTCTGATCGTTGAAGGATATGGTTTTATATGATACTGGGCATTTTCTGTAAAATGGTGGGCAGCGTTTGAGGGGAAGGCACTTCTACTTTCACAAGGAGCGTTACCTCCAATTTCCAACCACATCCCTCACTATGGATGCAGCCCTCTGTACCATGTCTCATGCCATTCTGTAGGGTCCTTTGACCCATGTGGGGTGCAAGGGACAGCAGTGGGAAAGACAAGGCAGAAATGCCTTTGTTTCATTCATTTATTAGACATTCCCCCCATCGACCTTTCCATAGCAGGAGTAAGCAAGCTTTTCAGCCCTGAAGGCCATATTGAGGGCCTGCTGGCATGCCAGGTCCTGCACATGAGCATGTATGGGCCATGTGCATGCAGACATTCACACACCCAGATATATACATATATTCACACTCATACACTCACATACACACAAATTCTTCCTCCTACCACGTATACATACAGGTGCCCTCCCCCCAGACACACTGGGTGAGTTTGCACAACACAACAACCCACCCTGCGAAATAGCTACAGAGTGGGAGTTGTGGGAACAAGCCACAGAGAGCCCGACAGATTTTATTTATTTATTTATTTATTACATTTCTATACCACCCAATAGCTGGAGCTCTCTGGGCGGTTCACAGATGCTAGGGATCAAGTGGCTAAGGGTGCGATCTGATCCCCTTTCCTCAATTTGACAGCTGTCAGTGTGCACAAATCACCCACTAACAGGTTGAGGAAGTGGGACCAGATCTCGCCCTAAGCACAATTACCCTCAAGTTCTGAAGTGTGGAACTTACCTTCGGGGGTCCTCTTCCATTCCACCCTTCCTCGAGTCTCCCACAAGTTGGTTTAAGGGTGATCTGGGTCCACTCCATTTTCAGAGCTCCCCTATGCAATAAAAGGGGAGCTCTGAAAAATTATGGATAATTTTGCTAAGGAGCCAATCTGGTTACCTTTCCCCTCCACCCTGTCAGCTGTCAAAGACAGTCAAACGCGCTTATATGCAGCCCCATCTTCTCAAGTACCTCGTATGTTTCCTAATACACATTATTATTATTATTATTATTATTATTATTATTATTATTATTATTATTATTATTATTTTATTTGTATTCCGCCTTTTGCCCAATACTGGGGCTCAAGGCGGTATTACAAAGTTTAAAACATACATTTTAAAACATAAGAAAAGATATGTAAAAAAAAAAAGTTTAAAATACACAACACCCCCAAAGGAGCCTGCCTCTTAAGATCCCAGGCCCAAAAAGATGTTGCTGCTGGGGGGTGAGATGGTTCTGTGCTGGGAGCCTGAGTCTGCTAGGAGGCAGTTGGAGATTCAGCAGACTAGACAAACCCCCAAGGCAGGACAACAGCAGCCCCTGATTGGCCCCTTGCTTAGTAGGCTTCCTCTCCTGAACGCCGTTCCCTTTGACAAGACAAAACAAGGCAATAGACAAGGCGAGGCAACGTATATAGTTTGAGAGCCACAACTGCGCACCTCCTCACTTGTGGAAAACTGACCCCAAAAATTAATCTTAAAAATTACAGATATATTTGTGCACATTCCAGGGGCTGAAAAAATACATTAAACAATATTTTCGGCCCTGTTTTGCGGGTGCAAAATTTGTTTTAAAAAGGGTTGCCGAACGGGTAACACACTTCAAAGTGCTGTTTGGGCACCCATGGAGGGGCTGCCACTGTGGCACTGGTGAGATTGCTTGGCAAGAGCGGCTCACTCACCTACAGAATGAATGAATGAAGCTTTATTGAATAAGTCTTCCGACCATTTCAAAAATCAAAAATCACATCATCATTAAAAGCAGACAGGCATTAATTAAAATCGCCTGTTGCTGATGCCTAGTATCCATCCATTCCTTTACTCCTACTGCTATCTCCGATCAAGCAGTTATCGCAGGATTTGGAAGCCCTCCCTGCTAAGACGCTGTTTATGGGAAGCCATAATGGGAAGAGGGGGACATACCATGAGCAGCAATGGCTCTCTAATACTACCTCCAACTCTTGGAAGCAACTATTTGCTGTCTACAACCATCCATGTTACAGGTAAGCCTACCTGACTGACAGGTCCAAGGTCAGTTACACTTGATGTGGTTCACTAAAGGTCATGGATGTGTCAGTTTAGAAGTGTTTTGCGCAACAGCGCATAGTTATCACAATTAGCAAGAAAACTGATGGAAACAGCCAGCAGGTTCACTTGCAATGATTTACGTCAGTGGCTATTGTTGTAATATATAATAATAATAATAATAATAATAATAATAATAATAATAATAATATAATAATAGAGATACACCGGTTCTATTTTTAAAACCAAAAAACCCAAAACCATTTTATGCGTTAAACCACAACATTTCAATTGAAATGCATGGCAGTAAAATTCATTTTGTGTACAGGACCCCCAGGTTGTACATTATGAGGATTTTCTTGCCATCCATCACAGTAGGGAGTATACTTCACAGACTGATGGCACTATTTTAATTATGCTGATGTTTCACAGTGCTCCCTGTATTACCTGAACGGAGTATTAATACCCTGCCGAGGTAGTTATGCACAAGAAAACTGCAGAACATAGAAAGAGGATCAATTGAAAACAGATATATTTAGCAAGATTCTAAAGAAAAGAGTGTTGATTAGTAGTGATTAACCAGACAAGTAGGGAAAAATGCAGTGATTAGAGTTCAGAGAATTGATATACAAGAAGATGTGTTTTACATTTTGGGGAGCTGGAATCTGCTTGATATGCGAGTTTATCTATGCTATTTATTTCCATTTTGAGTGCTTGCTTCAGTAAATGAAAAATCTGAAGGCAATGATTTTTATGCCATACTTGTTTATATGAAATGTGATCGCTAAGTGAAAAAAATAGATTTTTCTCTCTTTTGGCCATTAATGTTCTGGAGTCATTAAAGTTTCTAAAAATAATCTCCAAGGGGTGATGGCTTTTGCTTACTCATTACTCAATCTTCAGCTGAAAGAATTCTAATTTTAATGTTATACTTTTTGAGACATACTGCCAAATGTAAAACAACAAAGTAAGCATTATTTAGTTCTACTGTTAGCACCAAGTAATCACACTAGTTTAAGGTGCAATCCTATGCATGTTTAGAGAGAGAGAAAGTCCTATACTCCCAGCATGGCTGCCTGGGGGATGTTGGGAATTGGGAATTTTCTGCATAGGATTGAACACTTATAAGCTCAGTTCAAAGTTGATGCTTAACCATAGTTTGAACTAAGCAATTCATAGCTTGTTATAAGAAAGCTTCTGGGTACTGCAGCTTCTGGCATTGGAAAGATGGCCATAACTATTGCCTGTCAGTTTACTTATGGTTCATCCTGCTTAAAACATTGTTTCCCATCACCATATATCTAGGCTTCATAATTCCAGTAACTGGAAATACCTGTCTGGTCATGGCGACAGTTTAGGCCAAAAATACTGATACGTTTTTCTTACTTTCCCATTCTTTACATTTTCAGAACGTTAAACTGCCTGTGTAAGGGGCTGTGTAAGGTAAGGGGCTGGTGGTTCCTTCTCCTGACTGTTGCCGTGAGAGAAGCACAATGCATCACAATATAAATCTCAATGTGCAAATCTCCTTCCTGTGGGACTGAAAGTAAAACCGACTGATCTAAGATGCCCACCCAATGCAATAAGTTCAGGGGACCCTTTCATATATTAGACAGCATCCAACGATGGCATGCCACAAACTCAAATAGCACTAGCAGAGCTCTGCTGAATCTTTCTGTTGTCCCGGTGGTCACCCAGTACGCTGGCACAAGCAGTTGCGCATTATGCATGTGCAAATTGTTGTGCAACCCATTGTGCATATCTCTTGTGCAACTCATTGAACAATGGATTGCATGGAAGTTATGTGCAACAGTTTGCACAATGGGTTGCACAAGTATAATGTGCAACCCATTGCACATTATGAACCTACCCATGCACTGCGCTCAACATCTACGGTCCTCCTCCGAGTGCCTACTCCAAGGGAAGCTGGGAGGATGGCAATAAGAGAGAGGGCCTTTTCAGTGGTGGCCCCCCAATTATGGAATGATCTCCCCGACAAGGCTCGCATAGTTCAGAACCTAGTTTCTGCTAGCACAACATCATTTGCACTAATGGAATGACACAGATGGATGCTGCCTAAAATTTCCCCAACAAATGCATGTGATTCTGTGATTGGGTATGATTGCTGTCATATGCTCCAATTATTTATTTATTTATTTATTTATTTATTTATTTATTTTATTACATTTATATACTGCCCCCCCAGCCGAAGCTCTCTGGGCGGTTTACAACAATTAAAAATAGTAGACATTAAAAGTATACAAAAAAAATTAAAAAACATAAAAAGTATAAAAAACAACAACAGTATTCATTTAAAACAACAATTCTGGGGTCCATTAAAACAAACTTAACGTTATTAAATGCTGTTAAAATGCCTGGGAGAAGAGAAAGGTCTTGACCTGGCGCCGAAAAGATAACAACATTGGCGCCAGGCGAGCCTCATCGGGAAGATCATTCCACAGTCGGGGGGCAACCACTGAGAAGGCCCTCTCCCTTGTTGCCATCCTCCGAGCTTCCCTCGGAGTAGGCACTCGGAGGAGGACCTTAGATGTTGAGCGCAGTGTACGGGTAGGTTCATGTCAGGAGAGGCGTTCCATCAGGTATTGCGGTCCCAAGCCATGTAGGGCTTTATAGGTTAAAACCAGCACCTTGAATTGGGCTCGGAAACATATAGGCAGCCAATGCAAGCGGGCCAGAATCGGTGTTATATGCTCAAATCTTCCTGTTCCAGCTATCAATCTGGCCGCCGCATTTTGCACAAGCTGCAGTTTCCGGACCGTCTTCAAAGGCTGCCCCATGTAGAGGGCGTTGCAGTAATCTAATTTGGAAGTTACCAAAGTATGGACAACTGAAGCTAGGTTATCCCTGTCCAGATAGGGGCGTAGCTGGGCCACCAACCAAAGTTGGTAGAAGGCACTCCGTGCCACCGAGGCCACCTGTGCCTCAAGTGACAAAGATGGTTCTAGGAGAACCCCCAAGCTACGAACCTGTTCCTTCAGGGGGAGTGCAACCCCATCCAGAACCGGTTGAACACCCCTCATCCGATCAGAGGAACCACCCACCAGCAGCATCTCAGTCTTGTCTGGATTGAGCTTCAGTTTATTAGCCCTCATCCAGTCCATTGTTGCAGCCAAGCACTGGTTCAGCACAGCCACAGCCACACCTGATGAAGTTGAAAAGGAGCAGTAGAGCTGCGTGTCGTCAGCGTACTGATGACAGCGCACTCCAAAACTCCGGATGACCGCACCCAACGGTTTTATGTACATGTTAAACAGCATGGGGGACAAGACCGACCCCTGTGGAACCCCATACCGAAGAGTCCACGGGGCCGAGCAATGTCCCCCAAGCACCACCTTCTGGAGCCGTCCTGCTAAGTAGGAGCGGAACCACTGCAATACAGTGCCCCCCACTCCCAGCTCAGCCAGACGTTCCAGAAGGATACCATGGTCGATGGTATCGAAAGCCGCTGAGAGATCAAGGAGAATCAACAGAGTTACGCTCCCCCTGTCTTTCTCCCGACATAGGTCATCATACAGGGCGACCAAGGCTGTTTCCGTGCCAAAACGAGGCCTGAAGCCCGACTGAAATGGATCCAGATAATCAGTCTCATCCAAAAGTGTCTGGAGCTGGCCCGCCACCACCCGCTCAAGGACCTTGCCCAGGAATGGAACATTTGCTACCGGCCTGTAATTACTAAGATTTTCCGGGTCCAATGAAGTTTTCTTCAGGAGTGGTCTCACTACCGCCTCTTTCAGACGGTCTGGGACCACTCCCTCTCGTAGAGAGGCATTAATCACTTCCTTGGCCCAGCCGGCTGTTCCATCCCTACTAGCTTTTTTTGGCCAAGAGGGGCAAGGATCCAGTACAGAGGTGGTTGCGCGGACCTGTCCAAGCACCTTGTCCACATCCTCGAGCTGTACCAACTGAAACTCATCCAAGATTACAGGACAAGACTGTACTCTGGACACCTCACTAGATTCACCTGCTATAACACTAGAGTGTAAGTCCTGGCGGATGCAAAAGATTTTATTCTGGAAGTGCCTAGCAAATTCATTACAGCAGGCCTCAGATGATTCTACTGTGTCCTTGGGGCCAGCAAGTAATAGCCCCCGGACAACTCTAAAAAGCTCCGCTGGGCGGCAAATTGAAGATTTAATAGTGGCAGCAAAGTATTGTTTTTTTGCTGCCCTCAGTGCCCTTGAATATGCCTTACTATAGGCACTTACCAATATTTGATTGCATCCACCAGGAGTTCGTCTCCACCTGCCCTCAAGCCTTCTCCTATTTTGTGCCTTTGAGGGAAGGTTCCTGATTGTTTTGTAGAGACTTGGATTGGAAATATCTGTTCCTCCAGAAGTTGTCGGACCCAACTCCCATCAGCCCCAACCAGGAGCACCACCAATGGTTAGGGATGATGGGAAATGTAGTCCAACAACACCTGCATGGCTAAAGGTTTCCAATCTATGTTCTAGTTAAATATCTGAAGTGGTGTATGGGGGATTTATTTTGATTCTAACACACATGTGCATAATTCATAAAATGTAGAAGGATAAGTGCTGCTAACTCAAATAGGGCACATACCAGAAGATTCCCTGAAGTGGGAATATTTTGACTTCACATTAAACTAGACAGAGCAGCAGCTGTAGTGTTCTTAGTAAGAGCAAAGAGAAAGGGGAGACCTTTCTCCCTGTCATTCTGCAATTAATCCTACATTCACCAAAATCGCAATCTAGTGTTTTTTAAAAAAATCATTTTGTCCATTTATTTATTTATTTATTTATTACATTTCTATACCGCCCAATAGCCGGAGCTCTCTGGGCGGTTCACAAAAATTAAAACCATTCATAATATAAAACAACAGTATAAAACCATAATATAAAATACAATAAAAAAGCTCAACCAGATAAAAACAGCAGCAATGCAAAATTACAAATTTAAAACACCATGTTAAAATGTATTTATAGACTGTTAAAATGCTGGGAGAATAAAAAGGTCTTCACTTGGCGTTTAAAAACATATAATGTAGGTGCCAAGCGAACCTCCTTAGGGAGCTCATTCCACAGCTGGGGTGCCACAGCAGAGAAGGCCCTCCTCCTGGTAGCCACCTGCCTCACTTCCTTTGGCAGGGGCTCACGGAGAAGGACCCCTGAGGATGACCTTAGGGTCCGGGCAGGTACATACGGGAGGAGGCATTCCTTCAGATAACCTGGCCCCAAGCCGTTTAGGGCTTTAAATGTTAATACCAGCACTTTGAATTGGGCCTGGACCTGGACTGGCAGCCAATGAAGCTGGAAAAGGACTGGCGTAATGTGGTTTCGTCGGCCAGTCCCTGTTAGCAAATGTGCTGCCCTGTTTTGTACCAGTTGAAGTTTCCGGACCGTTTTCAAAGGCAACCCCACGTATAACGCATTGCAGTAATCCCAACGAGAGGTTATCAGAGCATGGATAACTGTAGCTAGGCTACTCCCCCACTTTTCTTTTCTTCTTATTTGGGTCCACAGCCAGGCTGTGGCTAAAAGGGCAGAAAAGAAAGACAGGAGCAATGGGGTTTTGGGCTTG
Source organism: Elgaria multicarinata webbii (assembly GCF_023053635.1). Classification (NCBI taxonomy): domain Eukaryota; kingdom Metazoa; phylum Chordata; class Lepidosauria; order Squamata; family Anguidae; genus Elgaria; species Elgaria multicarinata. The sequence goes on from NC_086172.1 coordinate 23,906,350, forward strand.
GTTTATAGTACAGGGAGATAAGGAAATGGATGATGAGTAGAACTTGGTCTTCCAGTTGGTTTGGAGTGGTCCTGACCCTATCTGGATATAACACAAAATGGAGAAACTGTAGGGAAGAAAATCACTGAAGAGTCGGGTATCAATCTGGCACTCATCCCGGCGTTCAGGACACTGAATCAGTTCGCTGGAGATTTCATAAGGTATATGTAAAATGGATTTCACGTGAGATATGCTCTGTGGTATCCCTAACGTTTTATGAAGATAATCATCCCCCATTTGGGTAAAATCAGAATGTCCACTTCAGTGACTTAAATTGCAGTGATTTTCATTTTTGTTTAAAAATAAATTAATTAAAACAACAACAACTGTGACCTTTTCTGAAGCAGATGCATCTTCACATATTTATCAGTGTGGTGCGGCGTTGTTCCGTTAATGGATAGCTTGCAAAATCATCTCTTGTGCCATTTTATCTAATGCATAATTTTATAATCATGTACTTAGAGATATTGTAATTCCATCACACGGTGTGTGATGTACGTTAAAGCCGTGCATTGTTACTCTGATTAATGCTTGATCATTTGGTATTCTACTAAAAAAAAACCCTACCAAACTCTCAAAACATAACATTGGAAGCATTTTGATGACTGGATAATCTGGGACCGTTTGGAAAGTCTGTATTTTTTTTTTCTACAGACACATTGTCATACCTGTGGATACTTATCAGGTTTACTGTCTCTCTGCTTATCTAAGGATGGCTTGCCCATAACTGGCTCATGCTAAAGCCTGCCTCTCACAATCTGCATACAAGTGTATATGTGCAAAACATGTAGGTTATTTTTAATTGTGTGTGTGTGTGTGTGTGTGTGTGTGTGTGTGTTTTACAAAAGTATCCGTTGTCTATTGTTTTCTTATTTTAGAAGTGCTTTCAGTTATGTAATCTTAATACTACTTTTAAAATAACTCAAGATGTCCAACTGTAGGCAAATACCTCAGGGATGGTCCACAGGACAATGCGAGGGACAAAGACCTGTTGGATTTTTGTTAATGTAGTGATGGGGGGAAATCTGAAAGTGTGTGATCCCAAATTTGTTTGTGCTTTTGACTTTTTATATTAGGGACAACTGGAACGAAGTTCAAAATATTTGAGTGGATTGTGCTGGTCAAATGATAAAGACTCACTTCTGAAGGGGGTGGGCGTTATTTCTGATATATGTATACACACACATCTATTTGAAAATATTTTAATTTCAGTTTGTATTCACTTTATCCCAATTAGGGTTGTTGTTGTTGTTGTTGTTGTTGTTGTTTTACCAGTATGAACCTCTTCATGTTGCTCTTGTATTACTACTATGTAGAATGTAAGCCTATGCGGCAGGGTCTTGCTATTTACTGTTTTACTCTGTACAGCACCATGTACATTGATGGTGCTATATAAATAAATAAATAAATAAATAATAATAATAATAATAATATAATATATAATAATAATAATACTAATAATAATAATAATATATTGTAGTCTAAGAGTGTGATCCTGTTACCCTTGATGAACGTAAAATTCCAAACTCAGAGGTTACGACGATCCGGTGCAGGAGGTGCCCCCTGTCCTCACGCGCTACATTTTTCTAGGCAGGGTTTCTTCCATGTCTAACTAGGATATTTCGGAAGGGGAGGGAAGGAGGCAGGAGGGGCCTCAGGATTGCTTGTATCCTGGCCTCTCCAGCCTCCTCCTCTTCCCGCCCACCAGAACGCCCCCTACACTCTCTGTCTCTGAGGTCACATTCCTAACCTTGGAGATACAGTTGGTGCTGTTCTTTCTGCAATGGCTGCAATGGGGAGAAGGGTTGGAGCCAACAGTGCGATATGGCTGCAAGAAAGGCAAATGCTATTTTGGGCTGCATTAATAGAAGTATAGCTTCCAAATAACGTGAGGTACTGGTTCCTCTCTATTTGGCCCTGGTTAGGCCTCACCTTGAGTATTGCGCCCAGTTCTGGGCTCCACAATTCAAGGAGGACGCAGACAAGCTGGAGCATATTCAGAGGAGGGCGACCAGGATGATCAAGGGTCTGGAAACAAAGCCTTATGAAGGGCGTTGCTAGACCTACCGGGTGTTCCGTCGTTGAGGAGCGGTGAAAGCGGCTTTTCCCGTTCAGCCGTGACGCCTCATGCTCCACACCTGCCTTCAATTTGTGGCGGAAGTTTGCGCCGGTTGTGCTGCTGCCGCCGCGAGAACGGTTGCGCAGCCACACCGGCCTGATTGCCGCGGCTTTTTTTTTCGCTCGCTGCACGGTTTGCGCACGTCCGAAAGACCGCAAACTTGCGCAGCCGTCAGCGATGCCGCCGCCGGCCCTGGCGGCGGCAGCGGCGGCAGTGCCAGTGCCAGCTGAAGTGCTGCTGGTGCTGTTGAGGGTCAACATTGATGCGCTCACTTCCTGATGGGGGTCGTGGCGGGTGTCATATGACCCGAGGTCAATCGTCTGCATGGCCACTCTGTGCCTACATCTCCCATCATGCCTCTGAGGTGTCGGCGGCGATGACCGCCTCTGTGCCCTGTGCCCCATCCCAAGGAGCCAACCCACATCTGGCCGTAGCCATGGCAGCAGCCCACAAACAGCTCTGCCCTCTGCCAGCCTGGTACCCACACTAACAGGCAGCGTACAGCACCGCCATTATGCGGCCACGGTAGCTGCCCACCGCAAGGAGTCACCAGCCACTTTTCCGGTCCTCCGGTCCTGCGCAAACTGTCACTGGGGAAATAAAAAAAAAAAGCCGCTCCGCCGCGCTGCCCCAGCTGGCGGACTGCGCGCAAATGGCGGAGGCGGCTTGACCGAAGCCGCTGACCACTCCCCCTTAGCACGCCTTTTCCTGACCAGTGCCGACCGCAGTGACCTCACATCCTCCCACACGTACTCCGAATTACCGCGGGACAGCAGGAAAAGGCGCCCTAAAACTCACTTTTTTAAAGTCGGGAGAAAGAGGCTTCACCGCGGGATAACGGCGGATCCTCGTGAACGTCATCTGGAAGCCTCGACGTGACTGCGGAAGGTAACGCGCGCTAGAGCCTCGTCTAGTAACGCCCGAAGAGAGACTGAAACAACTGGGTATGTTTAGCCTGGAGAAGAGAAGATTGAGGGGAGACATGAGAGCACTCTTCAAATACTTAAAAGGTTGTCTCACAGAGGAGGGCCAGGATCTCTTCTTGATCCTCCCAGAGTGCAGGACACAGAATAACGGGCTCAAGTTACAGGAAGCCAGATTCTAGCTGGACATCAGGAAAAACTTCCTGAGTGTTAGAGCAGTACGGCAATAGAACCAGTTACCTAGGGAGGTTGTGGGCTCTCCCACACTAGAGACATTCAAGGGGCAGTTGGCAACCATCTGTCAAGTATGCTTTAGGGTGGATTCCTGCATTGAGCAGGGGGTTGGACTCGATGGCCTTATAGGCCCCTTCCAACTCTACTATTCTATGATTCTATGATTCTATGAATACAGATGCCCCCTCCAGCGGGAGAGAACTGTCTCCGACTTCAGTTCTGGAGATATCCTATGGCCCTTATATACTGCCGAGAGACAATAGGATTACTCCCTAAAGCTGTTATTGGCAGTGATTAAGCCTTAAGAGAGGCATTTCAACAATTTAGAATGGGGGGGGGACTGCAGAAGCCATAAAACCACCAAATAATCAGTGTTCAGGGGAAAAGGGGGTGGGGTCCCCTGGAAAACCCCAAAGGGATGGATAGTTACCCCAGGTGGGCCAGATTTGCCTTGCAGGCCTTAGGTCCAAGTCCACCCACCCCGATCTAGGCTCTAGCCCAGCATTCTCTGCTCTGATTGGAGGGGTTATCCAGGGTCTCAGGCAGAGATTTCCTCCACCATCTGCTACCTGCTCCTTTTTTAATTGGAGACGCTGCCAGGGACCTTCTGCACGCAATGGATGCATTGTACTGCTGAGCTATGGTCCCAGCTAAGGGATTCGATCCGAAATGCTGGCATCCAAAAATCCACACACAACCACAAACACCAACAGTGATGCATAAACAAGTATAAACTTACTCAGCAAGTGCAGCGAGCAAGGAATCCTAACTCAAAGAATGATATTATGGCATCATTGTTTCCGTTTATTTTCTATGTCGAAGCTCTTCAAACGTCTGATAAAATTCAAACCAAGTAAAGTTGCTTATATTTTCTCCGATTAATACACGCATAGACACAAAATGATGTACATTTGCACACATTCCTTTTATATGCTGCATAACCTGTATTTTTACTTTCATGAGGAACTGAGCTCCCATTTAGGCTGCTTTATTGTAGATGTTCCGTAAGCATATTAGTTATAAACTAAGATTTATAATTAGTGAATTTGTTTGTTTGTTTGTTTTTAATGATTTTGATTCATTGTTATGTACGTCCTTCTTTTTGTTGCATCTTCTTTTGTTAACTTTATTTCAAAATCAAATAAAATTTCGTGGTAAAAAAAATCTCCATGTGCAAAGCCTCAATAAATCTGTGGGGAATCTGCAGCTGGTTATTTTCCTAGAATTGGATAAAATATGCTCTAATTATTGGGGGCGCTTTAAAATCTTTGTGCCGTGGTTAGGTGACCGTGGCAGTCTTGTTCCACTCTGTATAAAGCCAATAAAACTCAACATTTTGAAAAGCAAACAAAACCTCTAGTTCACTTCTTATTAGTTTGTGTTAGGTCTTACGGACTGCTGCAGGGTTGTTTGTATAAGGATCATCCCTGTTCTACATGACGAAGGTCTCCCTTCAGCTCATCCTAGGTTACTGCATAATTGCCTATTATGATGTGAAGTGCTCATTCTCATCCCTTTAATCTCCCCCCAAGTCATCCAGATATTCTTCGCCACTACTCCTTAAAAACAGAGTGGATTTAAATCCAGTCAGGTGCGTGGTGTTTTCAAAGGGCCTATCTAGAAAGATCTGACTTAATAAAATGGATGCCTGTTACAGGCAAATGTGGCTTTTTAAAAAACGTTCTCAATCGCCCAAAATCAGGTTCATGCTTCCTGGCATACCTTCCCGTTAAGGGGGGCACCGATTGGTTACTGGTCCTGCTCTTCTGCTTTTTAACAGTGTGCTGATAGGAATCTAGCCGCTGTAAGCTTCTCCTGATGAAGGGCACAATCCCATGCATAACCTCAAACTCTATTTCTTTTAACTGCAACTGCCCACTGCCTGCACATTCATTTCACTCCTCCTCCCAACAGCTCCCTCATCTCTTCTGATATAAATGGAAACCTGGGCGGGATGCTTGACTGAGTATTGTTGATCAATTCCAGGCTGTCTTGGATGAAATGGATTTTCTAGATCCATTCAATCCAGTTTCAGGCCTGAATTTGGGATGAAACTACCTTGGTCATCCTGTGGGATGGCCTGTGCTGGGAGAAGGACAGAGGGACCTCTCACTGTTTTTTGGTACCATCTACTGTAATATCCTTCTGGTGTGGATATCTGTCTGAGTTGGGATGTGGTGGTGGTGGGTACTGCATTGTAGTGCTTCTTCTCCTACTTGGATGGCTGATTCCAGGAGGTGGTGCTGGGGGGTTATTGCTCTGCTCCATGGCAATTATGCAGTGGGGTTCCTCAGAGTGTTTTCCAGGTTTTATATGAAACCACTGGGAGGGCTTATCCAGGGATGTGGCTGAGGTGACACCAATATGTGGATGATATCCAGCAGTACCTCTCCTTTTCATCTAATACAGGGGAGGCAGTAGATGTTCTGAACCAGTGCTTGGGCAAGCTAATGGTCTGGATGAGAGTCAATAAAATGAGACTCAATCCAGACAAGATGGAGATACTTGCTCTGTGGGGTTCATTATTTAGTTAAGGGGTTCTGATGGGGTGACCATATGAAAAGGTGGACAGGGCTCTTGTATCTTTAACAGTTACATAGAAAAGGGAATTTCAGCAGGTGTCATTTGTATGCAGGCAGCACCTGGTGAAATCCCCTCTTCATCGCCACAGTTAAAGCTACAGGAGCCCTGTCCTCTTTTGTATCTGGTCAATAGGGCAGGGTTCCTGCAGCTTTAACTGTGGTGATGAAGAGAGAATTTCACTAGGTGCTTCATGCATACAAATGACACCTGCTGAAATTCCCTTTTCTACGCAACTGTTCGAGATACAGGAGCCCTGTCCTCTTTTTCATATGGTCGCCCTAGTTCTGGAGAGGGTTGCACTCTCCTTAATGGGGCAGGTTTTATTTATACTATGGTGGTGGGGGGAGTTCAGGATGGTTGTACTAGCAGAATAATGACAATAAAATAATAAGGGAACAGGTTCATAGTTTGGGGGTGCTTTTAGATCCAATATTGTCACTAGAGGCACAAGTGGCCTCAGTGGCTTAGCGTGCCTTTTATCAGCTTAGGTTGATATACCAAATGTGACCCTACCTGGACAGGGAGAGCCTTGAGACAGTTATTCATGTTCTGGTGTCCTCCCATTTGTATGATTGTAACACACAATACATGGGGCTGTCTTTCAAAACAGTCTGGAAACTTCAGTTAGTCCAAAATAGGATAGCTAGAGAGCTATCTGGGACTGGCTGATGTGATCATATAATGCCAATACTTCTCTATCTGCACTGGATGCCGGGCTGTTTCCAAGCTCAGTTCGAAGTGGTTTTCACCTTACCCCTAAAAGAATGTCTTCCCATTTTTAGCTATCTGAACATGAAGATCATTACCTGAGGCTCTTGTCCAGGTGCCCCGACCATAGAATCATAGAATCATAGAATAGCAGAGTTGGAAGGGGCCTACAAGGCCATCGAGTCCAACCCCCTGCTCAATGCAGGAATCCACTCTAAAGCATCCCTGATAGATGGTTGTCCAGCTGCCTCTTGAAGGCCTCTAGTGTGGAAGAGCCCACAACCTCCCTAGTTAACTGGTTCCATTGTCATACTGCTCTAACAGTCAGGAAGTTTTTCCTGATGTCCAGCTGGAATCTGGCTTCCTTTAACTTGAGTCCGTTATTCTGTGTCCTGCACTCTGGGAGGATCAAGAAGAGATCCTGGCCCTCCTCTGTGTGACAACCTTTTAAGTATTTGAAGAGTGCTCTCATCTCTCCCCTCAATCTTCTCTTCTCCAGGCTAAACATGCCCAGTTCTTTCAGTCTCTCTTCGTAGGGCTTTGTTTCCAGAGCCCTGATCATCCTGGTTGCCCTCCTCTGAATATGCTCCAGCTTGTCTGCGACCAAATGAGATAAAGTGGATGGCTACAGAAGAGAAGGCTTTTTCAGTGGTGGCACCATGGTTTTGGAATGCTATCCCCAGAGAGGCACTTTCATTATGCTATTTCCAGCACCAGGTGAAACCCTTTTTATTCTCCCAGGCATTTTAGAAGCTGCTTTTAGTACTGCATTCTGCGGCTGGTTTTAATCTGGTTTTATGCGGTTGCAATGGTTTCATTCTTGATTTTTATCTTGGCTTTATCTTGATTTTATTCTACGCTGTTTTTATTGTTTGGTTTTAATGGGTGTACTGTATATTTTTAATGATAATACACTGCCTAGAGAACTTCAGTTGTTGGGTGGCTTAAAAGTACAATACAGTACAGTACATACATACATAAAAAGGATTACCTGAATATTGGAACTTGGACTAATAAAGAATGGGATCTCATGAATACAAATAATAACAATTATAATAAACCTCTGATCCGTTTCATAAAAGGATGTCACTGCACACAATAATAACGGAGACACTGAATCATGTAGATTGTCATGTCTACATAGAACTACTGGCTTGTAATTGTGAGGCAATGGTAATAATCTCCACATGTATCAGCTCCAGACAGGAGCTTCAATTACATACTTCCAATTTAGGCAATCTTCAGCTCTGTTGTCCAGATGGTGTACAGTAGTTGCTTTGACATTCTTCTTGGGGATTTTCTATTCTCTGTCACAGTTTGGTTAGAGCCATGGTGTCACAAACAGGGGCACAGGTCACCAGGGGTACTTTATGGCTCCTGTTAGTGAAAAGTGTCAGGAATAGGAATAAACCCATATTACTTCATGGAGTTGTTGTAGCGATCAACCTGATGGTCTGAACCTGATAGACCAATGGACTGACTTGGAATACGGTAGGTTCCTACGTTCCCAAAGCTGTTGGAAAAGGGCAGGGAATACAAAATAAAAGGGTGGAGGAGGCTTATGATGTGCCTGGTGGAAATGACAGGCAACACCCCATGGCTGAGTGTTGCCAGGTCTCAGGATCTGACTCAGGGTCTCTAGGGGAAGGATTAAAAACTGAGGGTGAGGATCCAGAGTCAAGGGGTGGTCTATTTACTACTTGGTTTATATATATGCTATTAGCTCCATGTCCAAGTCCTCGTAAGCCACCAGTCACAGTGAAGCTTTGCCCCCTCCCCAACCAATGAGTGCCATCCCCACTCCATCTATACACTACCAGGCTTTACCCCTGATCTGTCAGGGTCTGGGTGTAAAGCCTCTACCTCCTAGGTTCCACCTCAGGGCCAGAGTCTTAGAAGATCTGCTAATCTTAGCATGGCCCTTCTGCAATGGCAATCTCCACCAGAAAACACCCCCACTGTTGTGCTTGCTCAAGACAAAAATAACTCCAGCTCACGCTGCTTTCAGCACTTTGGGTGCTGGTAAATAATGGTTATTCCACAATGGCTGGGTTCACATAACATGATAAGCCAAGTAGAGGTCGATTGTGGGTTGTCAGTGAAATGTGGGTTGTAGTGTTGTGTGAACCCAGCTGCACTAGCATACTATTGATTGTTAACCACAAATAACCCACAAAGAGAACCCATAGTTTGTTGTTGGCTTGTGAAGTGTAGGTTTTATGTGGCTAACAAACCATGGTTTGTTGGCACAGCTGGGTTCACATAACGCAACAACCCACAATTCAACCACCACCCATGGTTCAACAACAACCCATACACAACCCATACTCTGGTTTGTTGTGTTGTATGAGCTAGGTCAATAGCAGTGGTTGGTGGGACAATGCAGTGGTTTGATAATAGTGTTGCATGGTCCCCATCAGAAACCTTAGCATGTAGAAAGTAGGGTGGCCACATAGAAGACAGTCATCTGTTTGAAGGTGTCTTCTGTTTCAATGGCTGTCCAGTCCAAGTTCAGTTTAAACATAAAGAACCATCCGAAGGGAGAACAGGGGCCTTAAAGTTGTCCACCAACAGTTAGCACCTGGACAGCAGAATGCAGGCCCAAAGCTCACAGTCTTCCTGGTGGGATGTATCGTATTTCTAATTGAATTATAGTAATGATTTCTGCGTTTGCATCTACATCCATAAATTAATGCATGTCACATTTTATACAGATTTGTGTCCTCTTTTGTCTCCCCGGCCCCCAAACAATGCATTTCCTCCTTTTTGACAACGCGGAAGCGGTCTTCCCACTAAAACGGCTTTTGACGATGAGCTAGTGAATCATTAACTTTTCAGAGAAAATGTGACAGTAGGAAGGTAGATTGATGGGAAAGAAAGCATGTCAGCCAAGAAGAGTACATAAGTAAAGAATGGCAGCCACCTGTGGAGACTTTAGCTGTCCTTCCTTACATGGAGAGAACACGACTGGAGGAGGTTTTATTTTCCGCTTCCAATATTTATCTGTTTCAGTGCTTTTGGAGACAAGTGCCCCAGCAGGCATTCTCCAGTGCCATCAGTTACAAAGAAAATTGTAGTGCATTTCTGCCCTTGCATTTTGACATGGTGTGTCTGCCCGGGACACCTGGCATTGTCAAGGCAGGGTGAAGTGAAGTCCTTGGAGTAACTATCAATTTGAACACATTTTTGTCTTCATTTGTAATGTATCCACCCCAGAATAGTTAGAACTTACAGAGCATTTGCCTCGTAGAGCATTTTTTTGACACTGGAATAATAATAATAATAATAATAATAATAATAATAATAATAATAATAATAATAATATCCCTGTTTCCTCCCCACACATGCTGCCTCTCTAATTTAAGGAAGAAATGTCTGTGCAAACATTCTCCATGAAGCTTCAAAAATAGTAATAGAATGGAAATGAACAAAGAGAGTCAAGGCCAACTCCAGTTCCCAAAGTCTGGATCTCCCCTCCCCATAATTGACTCCCATATCTGTAATGAAGTTGTGAGACAAGTGCATTGGGGTACGAGGACCACATCTTTCTTAATACAAACCCAAAGAGGAGACTGAAGGGAGATCCTTCTTCTGTCTCTTCAGTGGGCCACACAACCCTGGCTCCAAGCAATTGCTGGACATATCTGCTCTTCATGATCTGTTCACCAATAAGGCAAGCCGCAAGGGTCTGCTCCTTTCATGCTGGCTAGGGATGGGATGTGAGGGGAAATCCATGCTAAGCACCATCATCCAGTTGATTTTGATATGCATTCCTTTGGCATTCCTGAATCGGAATAACGACTTTATAGAGTTTATAATATAAACAAACTCATCCGTGATGGTAGTGGAACAGAAATAGGAATGCACCTTTCATTCCTATTAAAGTTAGCTGGTATTTATGAACATAAAGCAGGGCTGAGGAATATGTTGCCCTCCAGATGTCATTTGACAAACATTTCCCATCATTTATTTATTTATTATTTATTTAGAAAATTTATATACCGCTCCCCACTGAAAAATTTCGGAGCGGTGTACAATGTAAAATGAAAATAAAAACAGAATAAAAACAGTTAAAACCATCATCCCTGACCATTGGTCATGCTAGCTGGGGCTGATGGTAGTTGGAGTCCAACAAGATTTAGAGGCAGAGAGATTTGTTTGGACTAGAGTTCATAGTTAGTTTTGAATGAAAGTGATACCACAATAACCCTTCTCCTCATTTCCCCTCTTCGTACTCAGTACAGGTATTTGTACATGCGATTCTTGTCAGTAAGTTCTGGGTTCGTTTGTTTCCTTCCCTTGATGGTCTACCATTTCAAGCATTCTCCTCATACAGCTGATGCTTTCTCAGAACGAAAATGCTCAGTGCATTCTTTAACATGTTCAGTCACATAACCAGAGGAAGGTATTCCGTTACCACTCCCATTTGGCAATCTAGAGTAACAGCATCCCCTCCCTGACCCTGACCCCTAAAACCCCACTTTCACAGGTCACGTGAGTCTCTCATTCTTGGAGAAGTAGAACTGAACGTCATCAAACCTGCTCAGCGAATGAGGCTGGTTTCCCACCCACACCTCCATCCTCCTCCTGCTGCTGCTGCACTGTGGAATAAAGCTACATACTGTGTGAATTCCCGAAGCAAGTACTGCAATTTTATGAGTGAGAAAGGCAGGCTATATTCTCCCCCTGGTGAAAAGAACGAGTGCACAATTCTAGATGGTGATACATAGCGCTTCAGGCTTCCATCAATGGGAATCGCAGGTTAGACAGTCTCTCTAGCTGAAGCAACTACTGTGGGGTTGGGGTGGGGAGAGGGAATGGAGTGGGGGTGGGGAAGGATGTGGCCCCACCCTTGATCAGGTCACTGCCAGGTCACAGAAAAAGAGGGAGGTCACTTAGCCAGAACAAAAGGATCAAAAGACACAAGTGACACATGAAAAAACTGTTGTGGTAATGACAACTATATATTTTATTTATTTATTATTGCATTTATATCCTGCTTTTTTCCCTCTAAGGAACCCAAGGTGGTGTACATAATCCTCCTCCATTTTATCCTCACAACAACAACCCTGTGAGGTAGGTTGGGATGAATGTCTGTGACTGGCCCAAAGTCACCCTGTGAACTTCCATGACCGAGTGGGGACTAGAACCCGAATCTCCTGACTCCCAGTCCAACACTTTAGCCACTACACCACACTGGCTCTCACAATGAACATATGACACAATGAACAATTACTGTGAACATATTGATACAATAATAAATGCCAAACAGCCCAAGTGATGTACACAACAGCGTAAGATAACATTCATTCCGGATATTTATAGCTGTTTTGTTTCTCCATCAGGGCAGGATCTACACTATTCATTACACCGTTGTTTAAGTGCATTGTTGCGTCCTCCCTTGCTACGTTACAAAATGCAACTTGAGCCCAGTCAATCGAAATACCTTTTCTTCTATCGTTTTACCCGGGCACACTCTTCTTTAGAACGTTCTTCATTATGCTCATACCGGCTCTGAAGTAAACCTCCTTCTTCCGGTGACTCTGAGCTAGACCTGCCGGGATAAGCCGGCAGGGAGGCGGGGCGACGCGTAGGGACGAGGGAAGCCCTGCAGCGTCTTAAAGGGGCCACGTGCGCCGCGAAAGATAAGCGGTTTTTTTAAAAAATTAAGCCTCTGTCCCCTCTTTCACCGCCCTCCCCCCTCCCCCTCGTCGCGTTGTGCCAGCTCTCCCTCCCCTAGAAAAGCCCTCACGTCCTAATCAGGAAGCAAAGACCATGGTCACGAGACATGACTTTGAAAGACGGCATTGAATACAACGAAAGGTTGGGGCACACTGTTAGTTTTAAAACGATTTTAACAGAAAGTGGAACGGTTTTAAAAGTCAGAAGAAACGTAACAACAACTGCTGACTGCTGACGTCATCAAGTGTAGACGGGCTCCAGATCACTCTTAACTCTTTAACTGCAGGCAGCCGGTCTTGAACACCCACTGGGTGATAAACTTCCTTAAAATGGGAAGAGCTCAGTGATTTAGTATCAATGTGTTAAACAAATGTTTTTATGTCATTTTATAGAACTAAAAATTTAAATACCTTCAGTCATAGCCACATTACGGAGATCTAATGCAGAGGGAGGGGGCACACAGCAGCGGATGGGCCCAGGATTCTCTTTAAGGAAGAAGAAGAAGAAGAAGAAGAAGAAGAAGAAGAAGAAGAAGAAGAAGAAGAAGAAGAAGAAGTAGTAAAAGGACTTTAAGGAAATGTGGCTTCTCAAGAAGAGAGAGAGAAGCTGGGTGGTTGTGGATTGGTGACAATGTCGTGTTTTGGAAAGGACCGCCCCAAATTTCAGGCCAGAGAATACCCACTCTACACACCCCTATTGTTTACTCTAAGGATTCCTGTTTTTTTTTCCCCCCTCATCCTGAATTTTTCAGTGAAATGAGTTGATTCACATTTCCTGGATAAATCTGTGGAATGCAATTATCTTTTGGATTATGCACTTCTCTGAATTTTACGGTGCAGTTCTTGGCTTAAAATAAGTACCAAAATTCATTCGTTCATTGTGTGCAAAATTCATACTTTAGGATGAAATACATACAGAAATATGTATTTTATGATACATGCATGTAAATTTTTTTGAAGTATTTATATGTGATCTCAATCCCTGCTATCCAAAATTCTGTATGCTACATTGTTCCTTCATGAAACCACCAACCAGGTCACTGCAAGGGCCCATCGTAAATAACTTGGCCCTTGTTCCTTGCTTCACCCCAAAGCAATGACCCAAAGGGACCACCTGTTTCATTGAAGATAGCAGGGACAGAACTTGTGACATTGTGTGTGCAAACGTATGCGGTACTACTGAGCTTTGGTCCTTCTACATATCTGCATTAGCTACCGTATTTCTTCGATTGTAAGACGCTCACTAATTTCAGTACCACCAACAGAAAAAAAGCTTTGATTCTAAGAAATAATAAACGCACCCGCGATTCTAAGACGCACCCTGTTTTTAGAGATGTTTATATGGAGAAAAAAGTGTGTCTTAGAATCAAAGAAATACAGTAGTTTCTGTGTGTCGGGCACCTGTGATGTGCATTGCACGAAGTGTCACACCTTGAAGCTAACAAGCACCCACCTTCCCTTGGCCCCGTGTTGAGCACACTGACAGCATTGGAGATTTGTGTGGATTCTCTATTTATTACACCAGCTTAACTTTAGCTCGATTGTGACTATATGTTTCCTTCCCCAGTGACTCCTCCCGCAGCATTCCAGCTTAATTTGTTTGAAAGAAGCCTATCCAAGAATTAACTCTGTTAAGTGTGTGACTTTAAAACAGTGATTCTTGAACAAATGAACTTCAGAAGGAGACTCCAACATAAAACTGCTGAATTACAATTTATCAGGAAATTCCATTCTCTCACCTATAGCTCTGAATAAAGAGACATTTTTTTCTTTAATCCCATTGCATGGGTTACTTAGCTCACTAATAGCAGGATGTTTATGTTATTATCAATTTGCTAATGGTCACGCTAATACTTTTGCATGTACAGTCTGTACTTTTTTGCATTTATTTCCTTCCGATGTTACTTTATCATTATTACCCCCTGATTCAACTGTATGAATAATACTTTGAATAATACTTCATGCATCTAATGAAGTGGACTCTAGTCCATAAAAATTTACACCATGATATATTTATAGCCTTTAAGATGTCGCAGGACTCTTCACGGTTTTTGCTGCAACAGACTAACAGCACAATCCTACAACTGTTTACACAGAAGTAAGTCCCTCTTTGTTCAATGGGACTTACCCCCAGGTATGTGTGTATAGGATTGCAACCCGATGTGAGAACTCCTCTAGAAAGAGCATGTATATTAGACATGTTTCCTGTGTCTTCGTCTAATCACGGACTTATTTAGAAATCCCGCTGATTTGAACAGGACTTACTTCCAAGTACATATGCTTAAGGTAGTGGCCTTCGGCTAAAGCAAATCACTGCACGACAAATCAAACAGTCATGGAATGATCTATTTAGCCACTAGACCAGAGAGCAAGGTTGATTTGTTATGCATAAATTTCCCCATATCTCCAGAACCAGAGGATGGTAGCACTCAACTGAATTATGCTGCAACAGTAATTTTCCAGTTTTTATACGTATAAAAGAGATAAAGAATGACATTTTTTTTAAAAAAAATTCTCTGTCTAAGACCAACATGGAGATGAGCTATATATTAGGGGAAAAGACGCAATAATAACATGTGAAGAAAGAAATCTTGGTCCATATATATATATATATATATATATATATATATGATCTACAGTTAGACGATACCTTTTTTAATACCAACTAAAACATCACAAAATAGCAAGCCAACTCCACCTACTAGGTGATACTACCCAATTTGTTCCTTTCTCCCAGCAATTCTAGGTGCAGCTTGAAATTTGCATAGCTCCCAGTAGAACCTAATCTATCGGTTTATCTATTTATTAAATGTATTTATTTAGTAAATTTATATCCTGCCTTCCCCTAAAATTAGTGATGAAGATGGGTGACAATAAATGACAAAGTTATAATTGAAACATTAAAATGAATCCAATAAAAACACATCCAATAAAAACACATCAATAAGGAACAGTTACACCCACCAGCAGGGCCAGCGCTCTTATGAGGCAGGATGAAACCCCTGCCTCAGGCGGTAGAGCAGGAGCAATGGCCAACTGTGTGCGCCCCCCTCCACCAAGAGGACCCTCAGTTGCTACATCACTCCAGTGTGTGCTCCAGAGAGCCCCTCTGGCCACTTTCCCACTGCAATATATTTTCCACTGCAATAAATAAATAAATAAATAAATAAGAAAGCAGGGCTGGCCGGGATCTCTGGAACTGTTGCCTGCCAAGTAGATGCTCTTGTGCGCAACCGGGGGAGCACAACCAGTTGGGCTCTCTGGAGCAGCCATCTACCTTCTGACTTGCTCTGAGGACCCTCTCATGGCAACCCAGAAGGTAGGCTCTCTGAAGAGCCACATCAGCTGAAAAAAGTGGCTGGCACAGCTCTTCAGCAGGCCCCAATGACTGGCTCTAACTGAGGCGGTCTTTCTTCAGAGTTGGGCATTGTGGGAAGAGTGTCCAAGAAGATCACCTCGCACCACTGGGAACAAGAAGGCAAAATCAGCCCCCTGCCAAACATGTGACAAGGAATCACCTTAATGATAAGGAAATCAGGTTTTAACTCAGTTTGGGCCAGTACAGATGTAACACTGGCTCCACCTGAACTATGGATAAGAAATCAAAAGCTAGCCTCAGGAATGCATGTCCCCTCCCTCCCCTCGCTGATCTGGAACAAATTACCCCATCTGCTTTAAATGCAGTTAAGGGGAAGTTGTGGGTTTTTGCTAATCAGTGGCCTTAGCTAGACCTAAGGTTTATCCCGGGGTCATCCCGGGATCCCCTGTGTGTCATTTACACGAACAGGGATGACCCCGGGATGATCCCAGGATAGTCTAGCTAAGGCCAGTATTTCCATTTAACCGAGATCTTCAACTATAGTTTAAAGTTAGTTTCAGATCTTGTGTTCAGAAGATTCTGTTAGAATCAGCCATGCTTAAAGTTAATGCTTATATTTCCATGAATCATAGTTAAGGAGGGGCAAGGGAAATTCATTTCAGGGGTAAGGGGTGGGGGAAGGGAAATGTTTTCAAATATGACTCCCGATTTCTCATTTCTTCTTCTTTATTGCATTTCTACCGCCCAATAACTGAAGCTCCCTTTCTAAAGCATGGTTAAGGGAAAATCTGCTTTATATCTAGACTGGCTATTTGAGTTTTGGTTGACCACTAATCAGCACCTTTTTGTTTTATTGTTTTGTTATGTACACAGGCTATCAATAAACATGTCGTTATAGATTGTTAGACGAAGAAGAAGAAGAAGAAGAAGAAGAAGAAGAAGAAGAAGAAGAAGAAGAAGAGAGAAGGTTTTTTTTTCCTGACCCGTGATGTTGACAATTTCAATTTTGATGAAACAAAGAACATGAACGGTAGAGAGTAGTGAGAGACCCAAAGGTAAAAACAAATGGCTGTAGATATTGGTGAAGCTAACTTTTATTATTATTATTTCCGCTTTGTTAAAATCTGGAAATATGTTCAAACTGGGTTGGACTTGATGGCCTTATCAGCCCCTTCCAATTCTACTATTCTAAGATGGCAGTTTTCTATTAGTCTCATCAAACAAATAAAGGAATAAGTATAACTTGTACAGGCAAACCAATGTTTTTCTTAGGATCTGAAAACAAAAAAACCCCAACCTTTAGTAAGTGACAACTCCTATCCCACAGCAAAGCCATAATTTTAGACTAAATTTACATTGTAATTAGCTTCTCAGAAATGTGAAGAACTTCAATATAGTTGTCCATTAATAATCTCTCTGCTGCTGGAAAGCCTGTTCCTTCCACCCACATGTGCTACTTAATTAAACTCAGTGTTCCTCATTCTTATAAGACAGTTATGAAGAACAGGTGGTACCTAATTTGAAGATAATGGATGTATGGATCTCAGTTTAATTTCATCATACTAAATGAAATTATCTGACACCTTGCTTGAACCTATAATTTCCCACCCTTAAAAAAACAACTTTTTTTCTTTCAAAGATTGGAAAAATGTTGAGGTTGCTATAAATGTACACGGTACAAGGCTCCCGTCATGAAAAGGTAATTTCTCACAATAACAGTATGTTGTATGGCTGAAGAGACTCTGGTACAAAAGCTTAATTCCAATTCATGAATAATCACTTTTCTACAATTGTATTTTGTCAAATGTTCAGAGCCTGGAGCTTCATTCTGCTTGGAAGCCCTCCTCTCACCTAATCTCAGGTAAACTGCTCATCCTTACTTGGGACTGTTAAAAATGTACTCTACACATGCTCAGAAATACTCCTTTAAAGTATTTTCCCCCCAGGTAGTTCCAGTTTCCCTCCATGTCTTGGCTGTTTGTCAGTATCTTTGTCAGAAAAGCTGGAATTTTGAAGAAAGATCTAGAGTGGGCAGTGGAATCTCCAGTGATGGGCCAAATCGGACACTTCTGGGGTCCCAATCCAGCCCCTTGGGGTCCCCAGAAGGCCACGCCCCTTTCCCCTGACTGCCGATAGTGCGGGTGGTTTTCTGGCATTTGTGCAGGTTTTTCCCCATTCTAAAAGGTTGAAATGCTTCTCCTAATGCATTTATTTCTTGAATTAAATCTATTAAATACCTCATAAAATAAAATTCACTAGGTGTTTACAACAACAACAACAACAACAACAACAACAGATGAATAAATGTTCCACACAGCATAAAATACAACGTCAGGTATAGGAAGTAAATAACCATATTGTAGGGATTAAATAAAAAGAAAAACACAAAAATCTGAAAATATTTTTTAAAATTTTTTCAGAAGGCATTAAGGGCTCAGTCCTATGCATGTTTAGGCAGGAAAAAGTCCCACAACATTTTTCTTTCTTAAAATGCAGAGCGTTGTGCCCTTTAACAAAATCCTGGTATTTGGAGTAGTTTGGGAATTTTGCCCCCATCTCTTTTGCCTTTGATCACCCCCTTTTTCCTTCAGCCCCACCCACCCACCAATGGAATTTTTACAGCTTGTTCATAGTCTACTAAGGACAGCATGTAACATCACTGTACAAATAGGTCTTAATGTTAGTTGTGAATGATACCCTTCCATAGTTATCAGTCTGGCTTAGAGAGCAGTCCTATGCTCCCTGGGCGAGCATCCCAGGGGCCATAGGATTGTTCAGATTCCCCCTTCCAAGGTTGGAAATAGGAGGTCTGAACCCCTCTGCCTGCCCCTCGCAGGTGTTGAAAGAACTGAGCAGGCTACCCTCTGATATCAGAAAAGTGACGTAAGAGGAGGAAGAAAGGGGGCATTCTAGTTGGCGGGGAGGGGAGAAGACCAGAGAGATCAGGATATGAGGTATCCTAAGCCTCCTTCCCTCTCCCTCCAAAATCTGTAGGGTGGGAGGAAAGGGAGGCAAAGATCACCTCTGCCACTCCTCCTATCCCGCATTAGATGATCGGATACATCCGGGAGCTTCCGATCATCAAGGATGCAATCAATAGGATTGCACCCTTAGGGCATGTCTACACTGTGCAATATCCTGGGGATCATCTCGGGATTGTCCCTGTGTGTCCACATGATGCACAGGGGATCCCGGGAGCTGGGAGGGATGATTCCTTCATTTCCCTAGGATATCACCATTTCTTTGCGGCTTTTCCTGTGGTCCCGGGATGACATCTGAGGGAAGGAGCCTGGACAGGAAGAGTCCAGGGCCATTGGGGGTGGGGTGGGGAGTTGGGTCGGGGATTTTGGGGGGGGGGATTTTTTCGCTGGAGCGCAGGTGTGCTCCACGTCCAGTATTCTTTTAAAAAAATTGGTGAGCGCGACATCCTTCCTCCCTGAGCGTCACGTGCCACGTATGAACCCAGGGGGAGGATCTCGCGATAAGCATATCCCGAGATCCTCCCCGCTCCCTCCCGGATCACCAGGTGTAGACATGCCCTTAATCCCGCCCAGTAATAGTCTGACCTGTTGAATGGTTTTAAGTAGTTTATGGTGATTTTGACATATTTGGGTATCTAGACATTGAAGAAGCATCATCAGTTATTTATAAAGACACCATAGATATTTAGAATACTGGAATGTTCAGTGACTGACCAAAACGACAAAGAATCGTATAGATACTGTGTTAGATTTTGACTCACAAGCTACAGTGACTCATTCAAACAATGAAGCATTTTAAAGTCTGGAAGATTATTTATACAAGAAACAAATGGCTCTTTTAAAACCTGATTCTAACGGCCATTTAAAAGAGAAAATATAATCACAGTATAATCAATGAAGTGAGTTATATTTACTGCTTGAATGATGAATGGCGCTCTCGGGGAGAAGGGATATTTTTATGTATGAGTTCTGACAGCTAAGGTAGCCTTAAGCAGCAGCAGGTTGCAATAAATATTTTATTTTGAGCAAGCTGGAGCCTTCAAATAGGGCAAGCAAATCTACTGATGCTGACGTAGGCTCACTTTCTGGATTTCTCTTCTGCAGGTTCACAAACTCAGGACACGATCCTATGCATGTTTAGACAGGAAAAAAATGCTGCCTTAGGAATGCTAGGAGTTGTAGGACATTTTTCTATCTAAACATGCATAGAATTGCGCCTTAAAGTGGTGATCTGGTTTTCTAACACAGCTGGTTGAAATTATTTATTTATTTATTGCATTTTTATACCGCCCAATAGCCGAAGCTCTCTGGGCAGTTCACAAAAATTAAAACCAAAGTATAAAACAAACAGTATAAAAACATGATATAAAATACATTACAATATAAAAGCACAACCAGGATAAAATCAGCAGCGGTGCAGAAATACAAATTTAAAACAGCAAAGTCAAAATTAAATTTATAGACCGTTAAAATGCTGAGAGAATAAAAAGGTCTTCACTTGACATCTGAAAGAATATAGTATAGGTGCCAGGCTAACCTCCTTAGGGAGCTCATTCCACAGCCAGGGTGCCACAGCAGTGAAGGCCCTCCTCCTGGTAGCCACCTGCCTCACATCCTTTGGCAGGGGCTATGGGAGAAGGACCCCTGAGGATGACCTTAGAGTCCAGGCAGGTACATATGGGAGGAGGCGTTCCTTCAGATAGCCTGGCCCCAAGTTGTTTAGGGCTTTAAATGTTTATACCAGCACTTTGAATCGGGCCTGGACCTGGACTGGCAGCCAATGAAGCTGGGAAAGGACTGGCGTGATGTGGTCTCATTTTAGGAGAAATATTTTTGACAACTTACCTCCAGTTGCCAGTTTTGGTGCAAGGTTTAGATGCTAACATTCTGGGTGCAGAAAGGCTGTCCTCAATTGCATTCTATACTGAACGAGTGAAATTGTTTCATTTGTGAAATAAGAGAAAATGTCACTTTCTTTGTGAAACAGGCAAGGCCTTTGCTGAATTCATAAAATTCATAACGCCTCTTCCTAATTTTGTCTTTTCCTTTGCTCAATGCCAGAATTCTAGTCTCAGGTTTTCTTCAGGTATGGGGTAATCTCCAGCAGGGCTGAACAGAGAGTGGGGCCAGTTGGCATGGGCCTACGATTTTGAGGGGGCCTACTCCGAGTCCCCCTGGTAGAGGCAAAGATGTCTTATATACATCTTGAATAAAAGTGCTTGCCATTACCTTTTTTTATAAATCGTTCTAGTTCATATGCATTTAGAACTCACTAAAAAATACTTAATGAGGAGTTTGAAATGGGGCCTACATTTCCCATCTGGCCCGGGCCTATTACCAGCTTGGCCCAGCCCTGATCTCCAGTGCTGCCTGTGTTCCAGCAGGATCCACCCCTAGCACAATGGGGAGTTACTGGTTCTTAAAGCAACTGGAAATGAGCAGAAATCCTCTTTTTCGGAACAGGGCAGGTCTGTGGAGGTTGCAGAAGGGAACTCTGCTGATTTATCCAGATCCAGAAATGAACATTTCTGTTTGATTTCAGAGTTGCTTGAAGAAGGCTCGGGAAACGTACTACTTTACTCTCACCACCCCTTGGCTATGTTTTATTGGAGTGTTCTGCTTTGTAACTGCAATTAGGATGTAGGTTTTTAGTAATGTTTCATTGTTGGTGTTTGTTGTTTTATAAATGTTTGCTGGATTATTAAAAAACTATTGCATTGTTTTTTATGATATGAATGTTAATGTTAGCAACCCTCTTGGCAGGGCTCCTGCCCCGAAAGGCGATGTAGAAATACAGTTTCTGGAGGAGGCAAAGGGAAAAGGGAGTGTGCTCCAAAGTGGACTCTGCCCCATCTTCCTCACTGCAAATTGTGCAAGCCGCAGATGAAAAGGGAGTTCGTGTGTCTTACTGTGGTGGAGATTACCTTAGGGTGACCATATTTTGGAAACCAAATAGGAGGACAACATGGTCGCCCCCAAGGGGGCGTGTCCAGTACCAAGGGGGCATGCCCACCCGAACATAGCCTTGGTTACATGTCTGATTTTACAGCACACATTTAAGACAAATCTGTTCTACATAACATCTTAACGTTAAAAGCACTGAAATAAAGAACAAGTGAGAGATTCAATGTATCTTCACTCACTCCTACTTTTGTAGGTTTTGCTGTACTTTGAAGCTTTTGCTATACTCTGTATACCCTCAAATATCTTTTCTGACTGTATCTTCACTCATTGCAAGCTGCTGTTGTTGTTAACAGAGTTTGCTACTGCCCCCAGATCTGTTTCAAATTTGGTATGGCTAAAGCTCTACCTAAAAGCTATCATGGTGCCAACTTTCAGCTCTTTATCTTTAAAAATGACAGTTTAAAAAATAATAATTTTAAAACCTGAATTTTAAAAAAAATCCTTAAAAATCAATGGATGAACGGATCTGTTTCAAATTTGGTGTGGCTAAAGCTCTACCTAAATCCTATCATGGTACAAAGTTTCATCTCTTTATCTTTAAAAATGACGATTTAAAAAATAATAATTTTAAAACCTCAATTTTTACAAAATTCCTAAAAAATCAATGGATGAACGGATATGTTTCAAATTTGGTATGACTAAAGCCCTTCCTAAGAGCTGCCATTATGCCAAGTTTCATGTCTTTATCTTAAAAAAATGACAGCGTTATAAGCATTTTTGTTAATTCCCATTAGAGCTGCTCTTTGAAAAATCCGGATTTCTCCTCCCGGATTTGCCATCAAAAATCCGGACAAATTTGGGCAAATCCGGTCATATGGTCACCCTGGATTACCTTCTTCCCGCTTCAGATGTTACCCAGGAAATGTGAGGAGAAGCCTTCATGCTCCCTTTCCCGCTCTCCCAATGCATTAGGCAATGCCTGAAGGCATTGCTGTTGTCCGTATCCCCATCAACACACATCTGGACAAAATATAACATGGCAAAATATAACATGGTATCTTCTAGCAAAATCAACATTTCAGGGCACACCATCTGATCTCGGGACTTTTCTTCAGTGCAGTGGAAAGTGTTGGGCTTTGATATTGTATTGTAACCTTCTCCAACCTGGTGCCCCCTAGATATGTTGGATATTACAACACCCAATGGCCATGCTGGTTAAGGATGATTGGAGTTGTAATTTGATACATCTGCAGGGCACCACATAGGGAAGGCTGCTGTGGTGTTTATGATGAGACCCATCTCCTGGTGCTAGATCTTATTATAGATTAGCCAAAATATTAATAGATTGGTACATCTCAGGTTGTGGAATTGACTAAAAGGTTTCCTGGAGTTCCCTGCTGCACGATGTGCTGATAGCTAGTATCTTAGGAAAAGAAGTAAAGGGACCTCTCGTGCAAGCACTTGAGTCATTGCTGACTCCTAGAGGGACGCCTGCTTTCGCTGGCATTTTCTTGGCAAACTTTGTAGCGGGGCGGTTTGCCCTTGCCTTCCCCAGTTGCGGTTCCCTTTCCCCCAGCTAGCTGGGTACTCATTTTATCGACCTCGGAAGGATGGAAGGCTGAGTCGACCTGAGCCGGCTGCCTGAGAACCAGCTTCCGCTGGGATCGAACTCAGGCCGTGGGGAGAGTTTCGGCTGCAGTAACTGCCGCTTACCATTCTGCGCCACACGAGGTTCTCTAGTTGGCTTTTAAAAAAAGATCCAACTCATTTATAGGTGGCCGCTTTCCCAGGAGGTATGTGTCATGATGGCTAAATGTCGAAAGACAATGTATCTCTGGATACAGGTGCTTCTGTCTTCCAACTTGCTCTGTTGGACAAACGGGGCCGGGGGACCCCCTGTTGCATCCATGCCTTGTCTGTGGACTTGTTCTGGAACATCTCTTGGGCCACGGGATGCTGGGCGAGATCAATGATTGGGGCTAAATCAATGTTACGTGAACAGACTTCAACTTGTGCAATGGGGTTTTCTTTTCCCCATTGTAGTCCCTGCAGGGCCACCCCCAATCTTCTCTAGATGATGATGATGATGATGATGATGATAATTTATATCTCACCTTTTTCCCAGTAAGGGACTCAAGGTGGTTTACAAGACTAAAACATATAAAATTAAAACATGTAAATATAAATTACAAAAGTTAAAATAGAATTAAATTGACAGTAAAATTAAAAACTTGTTAAATTCTTTTAAAAACTGTAACAGGTTAAAAGGTGTGTGTGTGGGATCCAATACATTAACACAGGTCCAGTATAGTTCCAAAAGCCTGCTGAAACAAAAAAGTTTTTGCCTGCCTCCGAAGCTGTAGCACAGAGGGAGCCAGCCTAGCCTCCCTGGGAAGGGAGTTCCAGAGCCTTGGAGCAGCCACCGAGAAGGCCCTCTCCATGCACCCATCAGGCGTGCCTGGGATGTTGGTGGGACTGAGAGAAAGGCCTCCCCAGAAGATCTCAGAGCACAGGCAGGCTCATATAGAAGAATACGGTCTTTCAGATAACTTGGATCCGAGCCATAGAGGGCTTTATAGGTGATAACCAGCACTTTGAATTGTGCCCAGAAACAGACCAGAAGCCAGTAGAGCTGTTTTAACAGGGGAGTTGTCTGCTCCCTGTAACCAGCGCCGGTCAACAATCTGGCTGCAGCTCTTTGAACCAGCTGAAGTTTCTGAACAGTCTTCAAAGGCAGCCCCACATAGATGGTACCGTAATACTCCAGAGCAAATTTGGTACATGCACACAGGGGCTGCAAGGGTGAGGGGGAATTTGATCCACGCTGGTGGAGGGACCACCGTTCGGTACAGCCTTGGGTCTGACCCAGGAAGTCTCTTCTTATGTTTCCACAAGGGGTATTCTGAGAAGAATGAATATGGACAGCTATGGCTGTAGAAAGGCAGTAGACCCCACCACATAAAACTCCCCAGTCTCTATTGGACTTCTAAAGCATCAAACTTGAGTCCCTAGTTTGCAGGCACACAACTGATGTGCTACTGTCACACTTTCAGGGATCATGTGGAAAAGCCTTAAGTTATCGCTCCATTTCCCTCCCTCCCACCGAACGTACTAATTAGCCTAATGAGGAGTCCAGAGCTAAATCCAATACAATTCCACGAAGCCATCAAACCTTCAAAAAGACAACAAAAAGAGAAAACATTACAGGATAAAATAATAAGAAGAATAGTAATAATAAGAAAAACCTTTGGAGAGGACGTTAAGGAAAAGATAAATATGACTTTGCCAATCCCCAGAAGAGAGTACTGATATAGGGATGCGGCAGACCCGATGCCAGCAATCAGTGAGTGGTACGTGTGCTTGCTGCCGAATATGGCTTCTGGTGGTCTGACTTCCACACACGTAGAGATGGGCATAAGTAGGGGTGTGGAACCTCGTTCAGCCCAAGGGCTGCGTTCTATTTTTGAGAAGATCTTGGGGGCCACGTTCCAGTGGCAGGTGTGGCCAAAGGCCAAAGGCAGGGCGGTGGGGAGGCCAAAAGACCAGCATGTTTTCGCTTATGGCTCTTACTGCGAATAGCTAAGCCTTCAGAGCATTTTAACCCTTTTGAATGGGGGGGGGGGTGAACTGCACAAAAGTCAGGAAACTGCTAAACAATTAGTGTTTGGGGAAAAGAGGGGGGCCTTCTGGGGATTATTATTATTATTATTATTATTATTATTATTATTATTATTATTATTTATAGCACCATCAATGTACATGGTGTTGTACATAGTAAAAGAATAAAAGAGCAACACCCTGCCACATAGGCTTACATTCTAATAAAATCATAATAAAACAATAAGAAAGGGAAGAGAATGCACCAAATAGGCACAGGAGACATCATCATCATTATTATTATTATTATTATTATTATTATTATTATTATTATTATTATTATTGCATTTATATCCCGCCTTTTTTCCTGCAAGCTGCAATGCTTTGTTCCAGAGAGCTTCGGCTATTGGGCGGTATAAAAATGTAATAAATAAATAAATAAATTCCTAGGTTGCCATCTTTTGCTTTCCAAATACAGCGGATCCTACAGTTGAGTGCCTCTGAGCATGTACAGTATTTTTTTCCCAAGGGGGAAAAATGTCTGACACAAAAAGTAGCTATTGGTAATGTGCTCCTGAACATGTGTAGAATGACTTTCCTCTGTGGAGAGATGCCTCACCTTGTCTCTAACAGGGCTGGTGCCTGACTATTTTGCGCCCTAGGCGAGGCAAGCTACTTCCACTCCCCCCTCCCCAAATTGCCAACTTCGATTCAGTTGTTCAAGAAGAGTTTCTGAACTATTATATTTTTCTTTTATTACATTTTTTCTTAAAACAGCGAATTGGTATAAAACTGTGACCCTTAAAGGGCAGTCCTGTGCCTTTCTGAGGTCTACGCCCTAGGCAGCTGCCTAGTTGGCCTAATGGTAGTGCCGGCCCTGGTCTCTAAAGAATGAATATATGGAGGAATCTGGGGCCTTGTGTCTCACATGCCATCCGATTGCCTAGAATTGCAGTGGGCCCACAGATGTGGCCTTCCCTAAGAGATTGGCCAAGATGGGCTAAGGAGCAGTGAACAGACTCGTGCACGACATTAGAAATGGGACGATCACTCCCATGTGACACATGAATGCACAGGTGTGCGTTGTGACAGCAAACACATGTGCAGAACAGGAAGAACGGCCCGTTGTGGGCATTGTTGCTGTTTATATTCTCAAATTCTGGCAACTGGTGGAAGAGGTAAAATAGGATTCAGTCTGGATGGCTGCCTACATGAAGCCATCTGGATCACAGCCCTGGCTCCTGTTCTAAATAGACGCATCAGTCCCTTCCTTCTTATGAAATACATTTCTCACATTCCCAGTTTGAGAGAGCAGCGCGACATCAGTTTCGCCCTTCCATACTTATTTTCTTTCTTGGGGGAAAGAGAGATATCAAGCGTCTGGTCAGAATTAATGACAGGCTGACATCATCTATATTGGTTTGCTCAGAGAACCTCTTTGTAACGGCTGCCACATGATGGGAGCGCACACTGTCAGTTCCTCGGAAAGCGTGAAGAATGCTGCCAATACATTCTCCTCTGCCAGATGTTTCATTTATTACAGAACCTCTACACAGACAAATATCCCTCTCCGGTGCCAGCTCACTGCCGCGATATCTCCTTGCAGTACTTTGTTTCCTAACTAGCTTTTCACCATTCTTGTTCTAACAAGAAGGACAGGCACTTAGTGAATGAGTGTAATTAACTTGATGATGTGTCAGCAGGCTGGCACGGTGGCAGCGCACTAAATTGCTAGGCAGGCTTTGCAATAAAAGGGCTCCTACACCTTGGTTGGTGATAAATAAGCCAAAGACAGAAGAATTGCTGGTTCCTTGCAACACCTCTCTCTCTCTCTCTCTCTCTCTCTCTCTGTGAGATTCATGGTTGGGAATGGTGGCAATGCTGTTTCCAGGAAGGTTGTTTTGGAAACCAGCTAGCTCCAGAAAGTGACAACGTTTATGATGTGATGTACTGGAAATGCTATCGAGGTGTGTCAAGTGAACAGGCAGCTTATCTTCTATTTAGCTTGCTAATGAGCACTTTCCAAAGCTTGCTGAAGGCGACTTTTGATGGGCAGAAAAGGTTTGCTTTGATTGTGGAGAATACTTGTATACCCCGCTTTATAGTCCCGAGAGGCCCTCAAAGGGCTTACAAAAGATTTGCACAATACAGTCTCATTGAAGAGTAGCATGAGGAACAGAAATAGCGTTGTATCCATATAGTGCCAGGATTCTTTTCTGCTCTGCTGTTGGTTTGGCCCTCCTAGGCCCAACAGGCTACTGGATTCTGCAGGTGATAGAGCAGCCATGATGGATTAAGATAGGTGCCCACTGTATAAACCGCTTAGAGTTTTGCTCCATCTTAAGTGTCAGCTGAAGTTAGATCTTGGCACTGTGGTCCAGAGTGAATGTCCTAATAATTCACTTCAACTAGTAATAGGCAAATCACAATAGGTTAACGAAGAATGCAAGAGCATAAATATTGCTGGGATATTTGGAAGAATGTGCATATTTATGCTGCCATGTCATAGCACTGACCTGTGCAAAAATCTGCAGGAAAGCAGGGTCCTAGTTACACTTCCCCAGATATGACTTGCCTAGGTTCACACAAGGGAGGAAATTGATGTACAAGATTTGGTGTGTGTGTGTGTGTGTGTGTGTGTGTGTGTGTGTGTGTGTGTGTGCGAAATTGTTCCTGACTCAGATCAATATAAAAAGATGTTCTGGGAACTTATAATGGCTACGTCTTCTGTTCTTGCTTCTCCCTTTTTCCCGGGATACTTTTTGGGATATTTCCCATTTCCTCTCCCCCAGATATGGCTTGACTAGAGACCATTCACTTCACTGGCTGGCTCTGATAGAGATGGAAGGGTCCGTGACCCACTGATTTGGACTGATGGATTTGAGTTTCACTTTTCGTAATGGAATAGCCATAAATTCCTAGGAAATTTGGAAATGCTTTCTAATAACCCAGATGGGCAGGAGGGAGTTAGGAGAAAGAAGCTAGATCCTCAGCTAGAATTAAAAGGTTAGAGTGGCTTTAATTGATTACTTTGTCATATACTGATTGCTTTGTTCATTACATTTTTATGCTTTCTTAAACCATTTATATTGTTTTGTTGTTGCATTAATTGCTTCTTTATGCCCTTTTCTAATTATTTCCAGTCATTAACAATGATACAAATATATAATACCATCTTTTATATGAAGAGCACGTTATTTTAAGTCATTATGTATCAATAAACTAATTGATTTGTTTCAATTAAAATCTTGGGTCTTAGTTCTTTCACATAGGTCATGTGACTGAGGCCGTAGCTAGACCTAAGGTTTATCCCAGGATCATCCTGGGTTCGTCCCTGCCTGAGTGCTGGATGCCCTGTGTGGCACTTAGATGAACAGGTTTGACCCCAGGACAATCATGGGATAAACCTTAGGTCTAGCTACGGCCTGAGACTAGACAACCGAATTAACACCTTTGCCCCTGGTCTTCCACAGTGTCACCCTTGGCCTACCACCTACTACCCAGCAGGCCCACCCAGGGTTTCTGAGGCAGGCCCTTTTAACGAGCTCTGACGCCTGATGACTACAGTGCTACGGCACATCTAATGGAGTAGGCAAGCTGGTGCCCTTGATATGTTTTGGACTACAGCTCTTCAATGCCTCACCATTGGCTGTGATAGATAGGCGTGATGGGAGTTGTAGTCCAAACCATTGGAGGGTATCAGGTTGTCTTCTTCTGTCCCAAAGGAGCTGGAGAAGGGTTTGTGATATGGCCAGGGAAGGAGAGAGAACAGAACTCTTAAGTTTCACCAGTGGCTTGCTGGGGCTGGGGAGAGAATGCTGGTTTGCTTTCGAGTGAAGTGATGCTGGTTGGCAGACTAGCGCTGTCTCTGTGCTCGCTTGCTCTCCCTGGCAACCATGCTCAAAATGTCTGTACCTAGATGCCATAGCTCTTCAGAACTTGGTCTTCACAAGACAATGAAACCTGGAATGGCTGCTCCTGTCGCTTTCTGTCACTTGGGGAAATTGGGGTCCACGTCCACAAAACAATCCCTAAAAGGAATTACTTGGTGTGTGTATGTAAATGTATAAAATAAAGACTATATGCTAGGCTGGTTCCTGGTTTGCAAAAGCTGGTACAAAAATAATTCACTACTGCCTTGTACCAACATTTCACTAAAGGACCCAAGGGCTCAATTCTAGGGCCTCACCCAGCCTTCTTCCATTTTTGTGCTTCACAATGTCCCTGTGTGTGTATCCATAGAAGGTACTGATTCATAAAGCATAACTCTAGAGCATTATGTCAGATCTTCATGTCTATAGCAACTTCCATGCCTACTTCTAACAATTCCCTCTTATTTTCCAAAGTCTCTGAAATGTGAAGTAGCAGACAAGCATTCAGAGCTGGCCCTACTCCATTAAGAAGAGTGAAGCAGCTGCCTCAGGCAGGAGATGCCTGGGGGTGGCAAGTAGCAGCGAGGTGTTGGAGCAGCATAGGAACATAGGAAGCTGCCTCATACGGATTCAGACCACTGGTCCATCTAGTACAGTACTGTCAACACTGACTGGCAGCTGCTCACTGTGGTTTCAGGCAAGATACTTTCCTTGCCCTAACTGGAGACACTGGGAATCGAACCTGGGACCTTCTGTATGCAAAGCACGTGCTCTGTCACACTGAGCTACGGCCCCTCTGTATGTAACACATGGACTGCCCTCTTTCCCTTAAGCTGGCCTGCTGTGTTCAGGTGTGATGGATGACACCATTCCTTTGGCAGTGTTGAAGAAGTCTTTGTAAACTGCTCTGATTGGCTTCAGAAAAGTGGTACAGAAATTCAATCAATCAATTTCAGCTGCTGGTCCATTTGGCTTCTGTATGTGGAATGGGAGGGGTGCCACCCAGTGGAGGCTGGTGGCTCTAATTTCAGTAGGGCTGTGAATCTCAGCACCTTGGATAGGTCCTTTAGACTTTTGGCTGGTCCTGACTGATACCCACAATGGATTCACAGCTCCATCAAAATTGGATGACCAGCCTCCACTGGTGCCATCTTGTCCTCTGCTTCAGGCAGCAAAATGTCTTAGTCCTACAATCCTGGTAGGCTGCGAACAGTGCCTCATGCTCGCTAAAGATTGGATCAGTGGAGAATGGTGGCTCCGATTTCAGTGGGGCTGTGAATCAATCCTGGTTTCAGACAGAACTCTAAAAGAGCTATTTGGGGGTTGGATTAGAGTTTTGGCTGGTTCTGACAGAAACCCAGAATGGATGCACGGCTCCATCAAAATTGGAGCCACCAGCCTCCACTAGATCAGATATGTTAAGAGGTGTTCTTCCAAGCTTGGTGTGTTTGTGTGTGTGTGTGTATGCGCATGCCTTGATGATGACACTTTGACACTCGTTCCCTCAAAACTCTGCAGCATCGCCACTGTGGGGTGGGAATGGCAAATCTCCATGGCAGAAGGAACCACGGGCTTTCCGGCTGAAAAAGCCACAGGGCCAGCAGCCATTCAGATCGTTGAGTCCACCCCTGCCCTCTGCCTGGCCTTCCTGCACTTCCCGTGACTTACCCTGGGCCTCAATCTGCCCCCAGAATGCCTCCAGCCTCAAACCAAAGCAAGGTCATCACCGACAGGCGGATCAAAAAAGGTGGCATCCTTGGAGCAAAGGAAAAAGCCAAGGTAAGTCAGCAACTTTTAAAAAGCTCAGTTTCGGGCGGAAAGCCTGTGGTGGCTGCAAGTTGGCAGCTGCATCATATGAACAACGCAGCACCGACTCGCAGCTACCATGGGATAAAGAGGGTGCATAGACAAACCCCTGCTCATTCCTCTGATCTCCAACCAAGAGCCACATTCAAAGGAACTACTCCAGGCCTTGGCACAATATGGTCTCTAGCAGCTGCTGCTGCTGACATAAAATCCCCCCTCAGCCTCGCTCACAACACCGTGTGCTTAGTCATTCTGCTCATCAGTCTCAGGAAGTCAGTGCATTAACACTCCCCGCGGCTGGGAACATTGGTCACTGTTCCTTTTTGATTATCTTCTGAGCAGTGGGAAATCTTCAAAGGAGCTCAGTGGGCACAGTGAACAGGGTAGTCCTCCTGGCCATACATTGCTCCGTTTAATGGGGAAATGCATTGCACCCTTTGGATAAATAAATACTAAGTCGTTGCCAGATAATTACCCACCAGCAGGGACCCTCTTCTATACTAAGCATAGCTTAATGGTAATTCCCATCCCACATTACAGTCTCACACCAGCCTTTAAAGGGGCGAGACACATTAACTGTGGAAAGATGGCAGAAGAGCAACTGTGTAAAATTGATCTGGAAAAACCTGCCCTGCTGTGCAGCAAGCTGCAGGTTCAAGTCAGCCTCTGTGGATGGTTGTCTGTCTGTCTGTCTGTTGCTGTTGTGGCGGCGGTGGTGCCATTTTGAAACCCTGTGCAAGATAACAGGATGCATGTTAGATTTGGTTCAGGGAGGTGTGGGTTCAGATCCTTGCTAAACCATGACAGGGCTTGATGAGAAATAATAATAATAATAATAATAATAATAATAATAATAATAATAATAATTTATTTATTTGTTACCTGCCTCTCCCTCTGGATTGAGGCAGGGTACAACACAAATGCAAACACCATAAAATACATATAATTAATTAAAACATTTAAAACCAATACATTATAAAAAGCAGCACATTATTAAAAAGACATCTTAAAATTCAGTTGGGTAGGCCTGCCGGAAGAGATCAGTCTTTATGGCTTTCTTAAATTCTGGAAGGCTGTTAAGTTGACGAATCTCTCCCGGCAAGCCATTCCACAAACTGGGAGTGGCAGAAGAAAAAGGTCCTCTGGGTAATACTTGTCAGCCTTGTTTTTGTTGGCTGGAGTAAATTCTTCCCAGAGTGTGCGGGGCGGATTGTACGGGAGAAGGCGATCCCGCAGGTAGCCTGGACCCAAACTATGTAGGGCTTTAAAGGTGATAACCAACACTTTATACTTTGCCCGGAAACTAATTGTCATCCAGTGAAGAGATTTTAAAACTGGTGTAATGTGGTCACCCCTAGATGTACCGGTGACCAGCCTGGCTGCTATATTTTGAATTACTTGAAGTTTCCGGACTAGGCACAAAGTTAGCCCTTTGTAGAGCACATTGCAGAAGTCAAGCCTCGAAGTTACCAGCGCGTGCACTACCGTCTTTAGGTCTTCAGACTCTAGGAAGGGGCGCAGCTGGTGTATCAGCTGAAGCTGATAGTAGGCACTCCTGGCTGTCGCATCTTTCTGGGCTGACCTACAACACCCGCCCCCTCCATCTGGGATTATCCCATGCACATTCTGCAGTGTATGGGATAGCACCAGGAGAAAGTGGCTACCACACACAGTTATGGGCTCATGTGACTGAGGCCACCTACAAAGTTCATCAAATCAGCAGTCCCACCCGTTACCCTATCCTTTGGCAAATGGAGACAAAATTCCCCCTTTCCGTCATGCTTTAGTCATTCTGATGCCGTGAACAAAAAGGTGGTTAAAGTTTGTTAAGGAATAATTAATATCCATTAAGCGATCTGGCAAAAACCACCCACAAAAGACTTGCATAGGCAGGCGCCTGCTCTAAACATTTTTGCCAGCCCTATTGAAATGAGTGAATCACAGCCTAAAACCTGCCCGTCTTTTCCAGATTCATAGTCCGTTGGATTTAGAAAATTGGAAGCACATGTCTCAATTAAGAACCAATTAGTGTGACATCCCAGTAGGAAAGAGGTGTTCTGAAAAGGCAACCTGCTGCAAATTAGGCAATTTAAAATTCCACAGACTTTTTAAACCACTGTGTCATAAGACGACTAAATGTTTTGCTACTAAACCACATGGGCCTAAACGTGAAACATAGCCTCTCTAAGGATGCAATCATAGATACACTTAGTGGAGGCTGATAGCTCTGGTTTTGGTGGAGCTGCGAATCCATTTTGGGGTTCAGTCAGAATCAGCCAGGACTCTAAAGTTCTGACCCCATTTTGTAAATAGGGTTCAGCGCCTTGGGTTAGCTCCTTTAGAGTTCTCACTGATTCTGACTGAAACCCAGAATGGATTCATAGCCCCAGTGAAATTAGAGCCACCAGCCTCCACTGGATACGTTTAACTTGGAGTAAGCCCCCTTGAACGTATTCCTAGTAAACATACAGAGGCCTGAACTACACATCAAGCAGGGTCTATCACTTCCACAGACAATACGCCTCCAAGACCCCAACCAGGTAATGGATTCACGTGTTTTGGCCAGGCTGATCGTAAAGACATGATCTATCACGGATTAATAATTATAAATTGTTATTAGCTGTACTGTAAAACTTATTTAATCATACAATGAATTATACCCCATGGGTGCAATCCCATCTGGTTAATGGCTGGCTGGGAAATGCTGGGAGTTTTGGGACTTAATTCTGTCTAAACATGCATAGGACTGGGCCTTAGAGCAGGGATGGGGAACATGTAGCCCTCCAAATGTCACCTTCCATCAACTCTCACCACTGGCTATGTTGGTTAGCGCTTGTTATGTACCAACTACCGAGTTCTGCAGTGTGATCACAAATGATATCTCTCTCTCTCTCTCTCTCTCTCTCTCTCTCTCTCTCTCTCTCTCTCTCTCTCTTTCTCTCTCACACACACACACACACACACACACACACACAGAGTTTGCATGTATATAGTTTGGAACTTGCATGTATCTAATTTGTTTTAGTCAAATCCAGGAAGATTCACCCACCCCACCCCACAGGTGTTGGATTATTTCTGTTGATCTCAGCTGATCACAATGTAGTGCTAATTTGACATTCTATCTAATATAATAATGTTATATCACTCGCACTGGGATCCTCCCAGTGCAATTGTATATGATGAAACCAGAATGTCAAGGGGAAAGTGTTTCATTATACATACAGAGTGATTGTGCTACTAAATCCTGTTTCAGCTCTAATACAGAATTATTGGATCTGTATTGCTTAATGCATAAAGCTCATATGCTGTGCGGGGACCTTAGAACCCCCTTGTTTGACTCAATGGCTCTTTTTGGAAAGAATGATTGTGACTCGAATCCAAGATATTCGTGTCTCAGAGATAAATCACTCTCTTGACAAGCCTTCCCTAACTTGGTGCTCTCATAACACTCATCACCCCTGACCATCGCCTATGCCAGCTGGGGCTAGTCCAAAATATACGGAAGGTACCAGATTGGAGAAAGATGGTCCTGATAACGTGGGTGGTTTCCTCTACTGCCTCTATTGCAGGGATGAGAAATATGTAGCTCTCCAAATGTTGTTGAACTGCAGCTTCCATCATCCCCCACTATTGGCTATAATGGCTAAGGCTGATGTGAATTGCAGTCTGAGCACATCTGGGGAGCCACAAGTTGCCACCCTTGCTATGCAGACTCGAGAGTGCACAGACATATGAGATACTTTAAGAACTCATTTCTTTCTAAACTTTTAGCCCACCTTCTGGCCTAAACCAGGCTCTTGAGTTAGCTTACAGTAATAATTTCCCCCTAAAGGGCAACTTGATATACCTTCTTTTGAAGGGCATGCGATATTGCCAGATGCTCAGTAATAGCTGGTATACATCCCCATTGTAAGGACGACAATGCTCCGATTCGGAATGACATTCTATGGCATTCTGATATTTTTGAAATGAGGCACCTGAAGACCCTACTCTGTATCCTTTTGTTGTCTTTTCTCTCCATCACTTGTAGAGTTTGGGACTATCACTATGAGGTTTGGTCAGACTGAATAACATTTGTGACAAACTGAAGTTTCGGGCTTTTCCTCGGAGAGGAGGAAAATCCATTCTTTTAATATGTCAGTCTCCCTATTGCAGGAGAAGGCACCCAAGATTACATTCTTAAAAACTGTAAAAAGAACATTTGATGTGCGTATACGTCCATTTTGATTGTTGTGTTGTCAGAAAGATGAATGAACGTGGTGCCATTTTCGATTCTCATTATCGTCTTTGTCATAAGATGAAATATTGGACTTCTAATGGCTAAATGAATTACAACAGTATGCTGTGCCATGTTGACCTTTTCAATATTCTGTGTTTTCACTGGCTGGCATTTCTCCTCCTCCTCTCTCTATAATGATGGCACTAAACTTTCTGGAACTACTTGAATATAAAGAGCCAATGGAAACCAAGAATGCTGAAAAGGTCAGTGTTACACAGTCACTCCCATATTTCACTCAAAGGCATTTAGGTACCCATGACGCAGCACAAGACAGCCCTAAAAATGGCATGATTCAAACTCTTCTCTCGTTAGTCTCTGTTACAAGTGTCTAGTGTGGTTTTGTAGCACAAAAGTATATGGGGGGGTGGGGATAAGAAGGCTGCTTTTTAACAGTTCTAAATAATAAACAGAGTAAGAATTTATACATTTTCTTCATATTTTTCTTTTTTAAATCCCTGAAAGTTGAAGAAGCAGATCTTTGTGTCAGCTGGCATTAAAGCCACCTAATGGGTTGGCTGTGAAATTATGCCATGTCATATAATTAGAATCATTGAGATAATGTTAAATTTATGTAATGGTTTCTTTTCATTTTGGAATAATTAGGTATGTTCTGAAGGTGCTGCCTGAAAAGGCTGACATCTGCTTTCTTGAGAAGTGTAGTGAAGGCAACAAACTTAGCAGAGTGTCCATCCGGGCTGCTCCTCATTGGCTCTGTAAGCCTAATCTACACCAACAGCCCTTCCACAATGGAGGTGGGATACTTGTGAGGTTTCCCGCTTCTGTAATCGGCACTCATGGGGCGCACGCAAGGGAGGTTTCCCGCAAGTAAAGGATAGCCGTTGCGGGAGGATGTGTGCCCTGTGACGGCGGTTCTGAATGTGTGTCTGGAGAAGTGGGCGGGACTGGACAGATGGGTACGGGGCAGGGAATTTTTTTTAATAACTCCTCCGAGACGCACACCAGCGCAGACACGCAGCAACGTGGGGGGGATAGGTACTGTTTCGAAGATGCGCTCCTGCGCATCGATATGTTTGTGTAAAAAGAAAAAAAGAAACATTAGGCGATGAAAGACGCCAATGCCTATGCACACTCCCCTGACAATGGATTGACTATTTGCAGCACCCCGAATAGCAACAGCTTCACAAAGTTGTGAGGGGGCACATTAGCCATGGACTTCGGGATCGCAGCGAGAGAGCCAGAAAAGCCATGACAAATCCAGTCAGCAATATTCTGGAAAAACTGAGCAGTGGAACCGAGATCACTGTGGGACTGGTGAACGTCATGTGGCCCAGTAGGGACGACTGCGATATTATTCAGAAATAAACGGCTAGTGTAGACACGGCCGTAGTAAAGACTAGTGTGAATACTGCTGGTAGTGGAGGAGACCACTGGAACTGTGTAACTCTGGATGAATACTGCTGATTGGACAGCAGCAGCAACCAGCAAGTTTGGGAGCACTCATGATTCCTCACTCACGGTCGATTCCTGGTGCTTTCCATGATGTCGCCATTCTCCAGGGCCTCTCCAGTGCTTTGTAACAATTATAGGAAAGTCTGGTATTTCCATACATGGCGGCATAAAAACCTGTGTATTTGTGCAATTCTACTATAGCAACTGTGCCACCTGGTGGTTGTGTAATGGAACACATGGAAAGGCAGAGGAAGAAAAAAAAACCTGGGGAAAAAACTGTTTAAAAGAGCCTATCTTTATTCAACAAAAAATCTGGAAGCAAAAGCCTTGGTAAAGTGAAAGCCACGTGTAGAAAAGCCCTTTGTGCCACACGTTCTGAGCTGAAGGCCAAAGTACACATGGCATTAAATGTGTCCTTGCATCTTCCATGAGGGGTTAGGCGGACTTGTTTTTGCTGGTCTTTTCGTAATAGGTGGGCTCCAGATTGTATCTTTTTTATAGTGTGTGTGTTTTTAGTATTGTATTAAATGTTTATTTATTGCCTTCCTATTTGTACTTGCATATGTTTGTATTTTTAATTATTATTCTTGTACACCACCTTGAGAGGGTTTTACCCTTATAGGTGGCCTAAAAACCATTTTAAATAAATAAATAATAGCTAACATGCAAGTCCCTCCCCCCGAAAAAAACAAAACCCCAAGTAGCATTACCTGATAATATTAATTATCTGATAACTGATGTGATACAGGTGAGCACAAGGGGCAAAATCAACACTTTCCTCCCCTACTGCGGTTCTGAGGGGGGAAAAATATCTTCTGAAGTGATTTGCTTTGGGGGATGGCGGGGAAACCCCCCATTGCCCCCAATGTGGAGCCATTTGTGTAGAGCAGTTAGTTGGACAGAGTTGGGCTGGCTGCCTCTATACACCTTCATGGAAGCAGTTGGAAGAAAAGGGGTGAAGATAGCATGAGGTCTCCAAATCAATTCAGTGTAGCAGCCGCTCCCATGGCTTAATTCCGTACTGACGAGGAAGGTAGAAACTAACCCGCGGCCTTTGTGGGAAGTGCTGCCTTATCCGCCCGTGCTGCCTGTCAGAAGCGTAACAGGCTTCCCTCTGGCTGCCTTGCATCTTAAGCCTCCTGGAGGTTCTTTGTTAAAACTCACGTTATCACCAGTCAGAGCCATACAATTCAGCGCACACATCAATCTCAGCGACAATGATTGTCAAGGGGGAGCTTAGAAACACCCTCCAAACCCTTATTAATGAAATTACAGCAGGTGCAGCAGCAGAAACTGCAGCTGTTAACTCCTTCAGCCCCCATTTTGGTCTTCTTATTCCGATATGTGTGATATTTCTTCGCCACACCATTGTCTGTTGTCGAAAGGGCCTTTATAGCTCATAACCAGCCTTTTGACTTCTGCCCCAAAACAGTCTGATAGCCTTCCCCTGCTTGGTGGCCTCCAAGTGTGCTGGAGTACAAACCCCATCATCCACAGCCACCATGCCATAATGGGAGTTGTAGTCCAACCTGAAGGACTGGGCTGGGTTGGGGAAGGCAGGCGTAGCCCATTTTACCTTGCGAAGCCCTTTCGGGTTGGTGCAGAACGCTGCTCTGTGTTCCTTCAAAGTCTACCATCCCTCTGACCTTTTGTGTTAATAAAGTGCTGTGTTCAGTGATGGGGCGCTGCAATTATTTCTAATAATATCATAGCATGAGAGAGTGTCAGATGATGTGGGGGGACTAATGCACATTTAGATGCTCCGAGCCTGCCAAGTAATTAAAAGACAATTTAAGAGAGAATGAAATAATGAATAGTTTAGCTGAAGATGAGCATAGCTAGGCTATAATAAAAGCGAAGGAACAGCAAGTAAAGATGGAATCTTTTGCCGAGGGCAAAAAGCAGTTGCCAAACAAAAGCTGTCGAGAGCTTCCTGCCTTTGTTCAGCAGTGTTTATGGGAAGGAGGCACGTAAAGGCCATTCCGTACCTTTGGATTGTTTGCCTGTGGGCAGGATTTGTGCGGCTCCGTCTACTCAGAGAAATTCTTGCTTGCTGGCGCTGGCCATTCCAGTTCAGATGGAAGTGGGGAGAAATATTTTATCAGCGTCAGTCATTCCAGATTCAGGAGTGGCCCATTTTGTATCTCACAGGAAGCTGCCTTAGGGTGACCATATGCAAAGGAGGACAGAGCTCCTGTATCTTTAACAGTTATATTGAAAAAGGGAATTTCAGCAGGTGTGATGTGTATGTAAGCAGCATTTGGTGAAATTCCCACCTCATCCCCACAATTAAATCTGCAGAAGCCCTTTTGTATCTGGTCACTATAGTATAGTTCCTGCAGCTTTAACTGTGGTGATGCAGAGGGAATTTCACCAGGTGCTGCACGCATACAAATAACACCTGATGAAATTCCCCTTTCAACACAACTGTTAAAGATACAAGAGTCCTGTCCTCCTTTTCATATGGTCACCCCACTTAACGCGAGCTGTGCAGACTTTACAAGGTGTGCTACTAAACATGTGTGGAGGGAGGGGCTGGAGGTAAGAGGGCTCAGGCCTGGTGGCCCCACCATTCCCTGGGCATGTTCAGTATATCTTCTGAAAGAGTTTGTGTGTGTACAAACAGTGTGCATGTATATCCCACTGGGATCGCTGCCTTTCTGGAGGAATCTTCAGAGCTGTTGCTATGGTCACTGTGTTGTGTCACCATTAAGATTTGCAATTGCTTTGGGGCCTACACAGTTGCCATGGTCACTGCAATGCATGAGTTGCTGTCTGGTGCTGTTAGCCCTTGTTATGGGCCTGCAATGCCCTGTTCCATGACTGGAAGGGAAAGCCACCAAATAGTGTGACCACTCTCCCTTTTGCCCTTCCCTCTCTGTGGTCTTTTCCCACTGCCAACAGGGCTGGATCTACACTACTGCTTTAAAGTGCTTTATAACAGTTTTATAGCGCTTTAAAGCAGTTAAAGTGCTTTATAACTGTTATAAAGCGCTTTAAAGCAGTAAAGTAGATCCGGCCCAGGTGGCGTTTTTATTTCTCTGGCTGCCTCCACCAAACCAACCTTAACACTCTCAGGTAGTGAAGGGTAATGTAGGGTGACCCTATGAAAAGGAGGACACGGCTCCTGTATCTTTAACAGTTGCATAGAAAAGGGAATTCCAGCAGGTGACATTTGTATATATGGGGAACCTGGTGAAATTCCCTCTTCATCACAACAGTTAAAGCTGTAAGAACTATACTGGAGTGACCAGATTTAAAAGAGGGCAGGGCATCTGCAGCTTTAACTGTTGTGATGAAGAGGAAATTTCACCAGGTTCCCCATATATACAAATGACACCTACTGAAATTTCCTTTTCAATACAACTGTTAAAGATACAGGAGCCCTGTCCTCCTTTTCATATGGTCACCCTGGTAATGTGGGGCTTGATGGGGTTGGCTATTAGACTTGGGGATGGGTACCCCCTTCACAAAAAGATATCACAGTGTTTCAAATAACATTTAACTTTTACTGAGGAAAAATGTCAATAGGAAAAAGATTTAAAATTTAATGGACACACCCACCCGCACCAAAAGACAAAACAAAAATGAAAAATGAAATGAGCAACAGGGTAATAAAACAACCATCTAACCTCACTAAACTGTATCCCTATTTCATCCAAGTTGTTAATCAAAGACATAACTTATTACCATTAGTTAAGCTCTCTCAACCAATTCCCCAGTTCCAGCAACTCTGACTCTTCCTTTCCTCTTAAGACTTTTTCCTTCCTTCCTGCCTGCCTGCCTGCCTGCCTTCTCTCTCTCTCCTTTCTGCTTCTCTATTTGCCTTTCTGCCTTAGGCATTTATCTCTTAAAATTAGTTTTTGTTCTCTCTCCCCAGCTCCAACTAGTCAGGAAAATAGTTTCTTGTTCATTCTTGCAAACTATATTTCTATTTCTCAAGTTTAAAGCTCTCCCCCATGACTTGACTTTGTTCGGATTACACGATAGGCAACAGGGTGGGTGGGTAAAGAGTCAACCATCCGTTGCGTTGCTTATTGTGTTGTCTGGAGAACAACATGCAATGGACAGCTGACTAATTTGCCAGAATAGTCAATGGAGAAAACAAAGGGCTGCTCCGTTGACTATCCCGGCAACTGTTAATGAATGTGTCATCCGGTGGGCTCTGTTGATTATTATCCCCTTTCCACAGAGTCGCGAAGCGAGAGCAGTAGAAACCTGGCTGCTCTAGACCTGTGTGGCTCCATGGGCAAGGGAAAATAATCCTGTCCGGGTGAGCGCTTCCTGAGCCCTGATTGTCCCATCCCAAAGAGGAAGGAATAGGGCTACAAAGGAGCAGCAAGAAAAGCCAGGAAGCTTCATGAGAAAGATTTATTTATTTATTACACTTATATACTGGCCCCATAGCCAGAGCTCTCTGGGCGGTTTACAGAAATTCTAAAATTGAGATAAAAACGAGTATACAAAATTTAAATTTCTAAAACACAGAACATACGCACATAAAGCATTAAAAACTGTTAAAAAAAACTAAACATGTGGGTGATTAAGATGTGCCGCCATATGCCTGGGCAAAAAGGAAAGTCTTAACCTGGCGCCGGAAAGATAGCAGCATTGGTGCCAGGCAAGCCTCGTCAGGGAGATCATTCCACAGTCTGGGGGCCACCACCAAAAAGGCCCTATCCCTCGTTGCCACACTCCGAGCCTCTCTTGGAGTAGGCACCCGGAGGAGGACCTTAGATGTTGAACGTAGTGACCGGGTATATTCACGTCGGGAGAGGCGTTCCGTCAGGTATTGTGGTCCCAAGCCGTGTAAGGCTTTATAGGTCAAAACCATTGGGCTCGGAAACATACAAGCAACCAGTGCAAGTGGACCAGTGCAGGTGTTATGTGGTCGAACCTTTTGGTTCCCGAAATCAATCTGGCCGCTGCATTTTGCACGAGCTGCAGCTTCCAAACCGTCTTCAAAGGCAGCCCTACGTAGAGAGTTCTACAAAGTCCTTGGGGCCTGCATCTAATAGCCCCCAAAGAACTCTGAAAAGTTCTGCTGGGCGGCAAATTGATGATGTAATAGTGGCCGCAAGATATTGTTTTTTTGCTGCCCTTGCTGCCTTTGAATATGCTGTATTGTATGCAAAGATGGAAGATGGAGGGGGAGGTGCCAGGGCCAGTGCAACCATTAGGCCAACTAGGCAGCCGCCTAGGGTGCAGACCACAGAGGGGCGCAGTACTGACCTTTAAGGGTCACAGTTTTATACAAATTAGCTGTTTTAAGAAAAAAACATAATAAGTTCCAAGTTTTGTGCTTTTTATTTTTTCTACAAAACTTCTGTTCTTAAAAACTGAAGTTGGCCATTTTTTGGTGGGGTGCAAGTAGCTCGCTTTGCCTAGGGCGCAAGATAGTCTGGCACCGGCCCTGGGAGGCGCATGCATGGGTAGAGAGCCAGGCATGAGGTACTGTTAGCGGAACAAAGAATATGGGCTAGCTTGTGGTGGTGCAAGCAGAGTGCAGTCGCGTGTGGCGACCCTCTTAGCCAGACCATAGGACTGGTCTGTGAAGGAAAGGCTGTGAATTTTGTTTGGAATTCTTGTTTCGTAGAAGGTGCAGCTAAATAATAAAACACATTGGATTTGGTAGCTGCAAGTGTTACTTTATTCTTACATGTTTTATTCATGGAGATCCTCTATAGTTTTCTTTATGGTGAGAGAAAATAAATTTGTTGAGTTTAAGTTTTATTGGTGTTTTTTTTAAGCTCACCCAAGTGTTGCTGTTAAATGATCTGGAAAATACACTCCATCCCCTGCCACAAGTCACAACAATGTCAGGCAACATGGCCCTTCACAAATATTATTAGGACAAACAGGTGTCAAGGCTGTGTGGGCTGAGTGCGTGAGGTGAGCACCATTCCGTTTTGTGCACTGGAACACCCCTGGGATTTAAGCAAAAATCGCCAGTCAGGTGGATATCATTTTCAAGAGGAATATTTCAAAAGATAGAGGCCTAGGTTTTTCCACTTTGATGCCTTTGATAAAGATTTCATCCTAAAACAAAAGGGTTTGGGTGGTGTTTTGGTTTGGTTTTTTTGCAACTGACAGGCTTTCATTCTCCCCTTTTCTTACACCCTCCATTCTCCCCCACTTCCCTATAATCTGGACAGTGTTGCCAGAGAGTCAGTATTGCCTGTTTTATATGAGTTATACAAATTGTATTTTCTTGGTTTAAGGATGCTCATTATGACAGAAGAATTTGTTTATCTATTAAAAATATTTGAATCCTGCCTTTCCACTGCATTTCTAGGGTAACCATATGACAGGAAAAACCTGGATTTGTCAGAATTTTTGGTAACAAATCTGGGAAGGGGGGGGATTATGAAATTTGAAGGAAAATCCAGATCTTTCCCATCCTCCCCACCCAAAGGGCAGCTCTCTTTTAATGGGAATTAACAAAAATGCTTACAGCTTCTTCATTTTTAAAGATATATAGATGAAACTTGGCACCATGATATCTCTTATTTATTTATTTATTTATTTAAAATATTTATATCCCGCCCTATATCACTAAGATCTCAGGGCGGCGTACAGATAAAAACATACAGTATAAAACAATAAATATACATAGTTAAAAATAAATTAAACCATAATCCAAGTTAAAACAATATATAATTTAAAAGCAATAGATGCAGTTAAAACAGTTAAAACAAAGTGCCAGTGAGTTTAACCATCAAAGACTTTGTTAAAAAGCCATGTTTTTACTTGGTGTCGAAATGTAATCAATGTTGGCGCCAATCAGGCCTCCAAGGGGAGGGCATTCCACAGTCAGGGTGCTACCACAGAGAAAGCTCTCTCCCTTGTCCCATCATAACATATATGTTGCATTGGTGGGATGTGGAGAAGGGCTCCTCCAACAGATCTAAGGTCTCAGGCAGGCATATATATCTTATGTAGGGCTTTAGCCATGCCAAATTTGAATCAGATCCATTCATCCGTTGATTTTTAGGAATCTTATAAAGTTGGAAGTTTAAAAATATATATATTTAAAAAACACACGTCATATTTAAAGGTAAAGAGATGAAACTTGGCACCATGATAGCTATTAAGTAGGGCTTTAGCCATGCCAAGTTTAAAGTACATCAATTCATCTATTGATTTTTTTAAAGATTTTTTTTTTAAAGTTTGAGGTTTTAAAATTATTATTTTTAAAAACTGCTAGAGCCATATCTTTTAAGCTCAGGTTGTCAAACCACCCTTTGGGGTCTTGCACTTTGAACAGTTTCAGCCCTTGGCATCAAGGGGATCTCCAGTTTTTAGCTAAGAAGTGCTGGGCGAGCAGGGCACCTTTCCTGTTTCAGATTTGGTGGGCAGTCGGGCACCTGGAGATCAGCAGAGGCGAGGCATTCATGCATCAAAATGTGGGAAAGGAGAGGCCAGTCAAAGCAGCCCACAAGGCAAAACAGAATGGGCCAGAGGCCTTTTTCTCAGAGTTCCATATCATGGGTGATGAAGGGTTATCCTTAGAGAAAAACTCTCATGACCATCAGTGAGGTGCCAGTCGAGAGAGAGGCTCTCATTTTTGCAGATGTCCTGTTGCTGCAGATGTTGGAACCTGGCATGACATTGCTTTGGTACCCCTTCCCTTCCACTTCACTTTGTTCACTTGTGAGCTAGGCTCTGTCTGCACTGCTGGCATGCAATGCAGAACATTTGAAGTATGTGTCAGAGAAAAATAGATAGATTTGTATCTTTGGCTGGCTGGCATATCTCTTGGAGATGGAGTTAGACTGAAGACACAACTCAGAGCTGGCTGTGGCTGAGCCCTGAGAGGCTGGTGTGCCACACAGAGCCTTTCAAGGGTTTCTCAGAGTCCAGTGTTGGTGCAGCCAGAGGTGGCTGGCGGCAGATTTTTTAAAAAACAAGTCACTGGATGCGACCAAACTATAAGCTGGCACCTTAACCCTGGCTCCAATATCAGAAGAGGGAGTTGAGATCCAACACATTCACCCCAACCCTGACCCCTCTTAGCCAGCGCAGAGAGAACTACGCTGCCTGTCTCCCGAGGTTGGAAAATCAAACATGGAGAGGAGGAAAATGGGATGATTTGGTGGCAGGGA
The DNA here is from genome assembly GCF_023053635.1 of Elgaria multicarinata webbii. Taxonomy (NCBI): domain Eukaryota; kingdom Metazoa; phylum Chordata; class Lepidosauria; order Squamata; family Anguidae; genus Elgaria; species Elgaria multicarinata. Next base: position 23,950,910 of record NC_086172.1, read on the forward strand.
GAGGAGGAGACCAGAGAGGCCAGAGGAGCCGCGAAAAGCCGCGGAAGTCGCTAGATGTTCCTCAGCTCCGGCCTGAGGCCGGAGCTGGGGAAAAAGCGCACCATAAGCGCGTTTGTTTATGGCGCGTTGAAGGAGGCCTCAGCGCTGCTTGCCTCCGGATTCCCCTGTGCGTCATCTGGACGCACAGCAGGGAAACCGGGTGAGAAGGCACGCTAAGGCCTCGTCTAGTAAGGCCCTATGTGTCAAAGGGCCCCAACAGTTGCCAGTGCACTTCAATACCACTATAAAGCAGTAGGGTGGCTCCTGCCTCTTATATACCACTTTCATAGTGGAATATCCTGCTTGGTGTAGATGAGCCCTGAGCCAAAAATGGATAGATAGCAAAAACAGGATGGTTAGAAAGCCTGCTATAATATTATTATTGTAGAGCCGTTCATTTGTGGAGAGCTGTTTAGTTTTCCAAGCTCTCTCTTTCCCCCAAATCGCTAGATTTAAATCCAAGTTCGCATTCTTCTTCCATCCTTCCTTCAGCCCCAGGACTGCACCATTGCTAACAATGGACTCATGAAACCTGGCAAAGCCCCCCTCTGACTCCTCTGTTGTAGGTTTTTATTTAAAATCTAGCACACAAATCTTTGCACACCGCGAGCTGCAAAACAAATCTTTTCCCCTAAAGGAAACTCCTTCGATGTGTTGCAGCAACAGATCCTGAGCTATATCAACAACTTCACTCAAGCCAGCTCCATTTGAATCAGTGCCTGTCAGTGAGAACTCCCCATGGAAGAGCTGCAACAGAAAGCGATGCGTCTTGCTTAAAACCAAAACCCAAAACCCCCAGAAACACTTGCTGGAGATATTGACAATATTAATCAATTCATACAAATCCACAACTCAAATCATATAATCAACATCCTTACCACGCTTTATGGGTCCCCATCATCACCACAACCAAGTAGGGTGCAGAAGAGGATGGCTTGTTTGAGACGTTCACTCTGTGGAATTAATTGCCCCAAGAGATATGCTGGGATTTTATTCATTTTGCTATTGATAAAAAGGCACCTTTTCTCCCAGGCTCTCCCTGGGCTGTAAGTAAACTAAAGAAGCTGCTCCATTTTGCAGCCCCTTAAATAGTTTTTACTATAGTTGTTTTAATGTTGCGCTTTTAGTGTTGTGTTTCTAATGTTTTTGATATTGTATCTAAATGTATCTTACTGTATTGTGAACTGCAGGGGAAATTTACTATATTCAATGGTATACAACAGCACGAATAAATAAATAATAGAAATAAAAACTGGATAAACAACTTTTTTTTTGTAGAAAGGGCCTTTAAAAGCACTTGCTTAAAGTAAACATATACCCAACTGCCAGCTTCTTGCCTTTTGCATTTGTTGTGGCATTAATGGCATTTAAGCTTATTGTTATTTATGGATCTATTCCAGCGAACTGAGAAATCTTGGACATAGGTTCACCACTCTGCCACTGACAGCAAGCCACCTCCAAGGTAAGAACATAAGAACCTAAGCAGAGCCCCGCTGGATCAGACCAAGGGCCCATCTAGTCCAGCACTCTGTTCACACAGTGGCCAACCAACCGTCAGCCAGGGAACCACAAGCAGGCCATGGTGCAAGCAGACACATCTGCTAAGGGTTTGGCCCTGAAACAGCTGTAATTTCCCATCAGTTTGGAGCTTGAGTGGACATGGAAAGTCCTAAACGCAACGTGTTAAATGAAAGGTATTTTGTTAATTGCATATGTTTTATGGACTGAATGTCATTTCAGGGCTGTGTGTGCGTGTGTGTGTCTATCTATCTATCAGCAGTTCACAAATTCTAAAAGTAAATGAATAAAGTAAAATTGCAGAGGGGGCTGTTTTAGGGCTTGGCCCAAACATGAGATTACTGCTGTGGGAATCAAGAGATTAACAGATCAAATGGATGGAGGAATGTTAGGCGAATTGCTGTTCTCTGTTGCAGTCCTAACTCTCAGATCCTCTGGCTGGAGGGGGTTAGGATGCCACAGAGGCCGCCTTGCACTGGCAGAAAGGAGCTGGGTGTCCATCTATCCCCACGCCCCCAATTACACTTGTGGGAATCTCTGTGGATGTAAGGGGACAGGAGCAGGCCGAGGAAACATCAGGGCCTGCTCCATTGGACTCCCGTCCTTTGGGAGCAGGACAAGCCCATCAGCCCTGTTCCCAGCCCACTTAATCTCTCTCGCTGTCTCTGTCTCTGTCTCTCTCTCTCTCTGTCTGTCTGTCTCTGGGCTTGCTAGATGAGGCGTTAGCGCGCTGTGAGGCCCGGTTTCCCTGCTGTGCGTCCACATGATGCACAGGGGAATCCGGGTCCAGGCCGCACTGAAGCTTGTTTAAAGCCACCATAAGCAAAATCGCTTATGGCGCGTCTAGCCAAAATCGTGCCAAAATCGCTTATGGCACGTCTAGCGACTTCCTTGGCTTTTTGCGGCTACTCACTTACGAGTAGCCGGGAAAAGCCACGGACTGGGCACGGCAGCGCTGTGCCCATCGGGGCGGGGGGGGGGGGAAGGCCGGAGCAGACAGGAGGGGGGGAAAGCAGGCATCGGGGATGGCAAGGGGGGAGGGCGGGTGAGAGAGAGAGTGGCGGGCGCCGCTGCCCGAGCAATGCCCGGCATGGGGGTGTGTGCCACCACCCGGGGAAGCAGCGAGTGCCGCCGCCCGGACAAGCGCCGCCGCCAGGGCAAGGCCTGGCATGGGGGGGGCCCCTTAGTTTTTTTAAAAAAACAGACTTACCTGGTCCGGAGTCTTCAGGCCGCACGTGGCCCCTTTAAACTTTTTTTAAAAATGGCAGACACTGCAGGGATCCCGACGTCCCTGCGCGTCCGGCGTCTGGAAGCTGGGGCGGCGCGCGCTAACGTCAGCGCATGGTCGCCCCGCCTCCGGCCTGGTCTAGCAAGGCCCTCTCTCTCTCTCTTCCCCTCTTCCCTCCTGAACTCCTTTTCCTTGTGTGTCATGTCTTTCTTAGACTGTAAGCCTGAGGGCAGGGACTGTCTTTTTTGCTAACTAATTGTAAGCTGCTCCAAGATCCTTTTTTTGGCTGAGGAGTGGGGTATAAATATGATAAATAAATAAATAATAAATAAATATAAATATTGCTGACGGTGTTCTTGCCAGTGGCAGCTAGCGAAAGGCACTGAAATAGGTTCTGGAAGCAGGGAGTTCTGTTTCCCCGGGCTGGTGTAGGTGTTTTCTCTCTCATTGTAATTGGACTTCCACTGCCCTCATGTTCAGCCAGGGGGTCTGGGATGTGGCGGTGGCTCTGTGGCTGATCTCCCTGTTGAGCCGTCTCACGATTGTTCTGTTTCTAGTTATACTTCAGATGAGATGATGAAGTCTAAAGGGGCCAAATCACCTCTTTGTTCCCACCCACCCACCAGGGGTTGAGGTTACACAGAATTCTGCTGCTATTAACGCTTTTTGATCTGTGTTTGTGGGAATGATGTTGGCCTGCACATCGTCAACCTCCTCTGAATTCCCGGGAATAACATATTGTGTCTATATATAGATTGCTGAGAGGCTATCCAGTGTAAAATGAAATTAGATTTGAACAAACAGCCGCCAGGAATGTATTTGAACACCCATGCCAAAAAGGCAAAAGGGAGTAGCTTGTTCCAGGTGCTCACTTAATGAAAATGAGTTACATTCCAGGTAGTTAAAGAGTGGTCAAATGTTTCTTTTTCTAATTTCATATATGGACAGGATGTGCATGTGTAGCTTCGTTTTTGAGACCGTGCTTGATTTAATAGGTTGCTTGGTGAAGTTGAATTCATTTCTAAATGAGCATCTATCTAGGGTGACCATATGAAAAGGAGGACAGGGCTCCTTTAACAGTTGTATTGAAAAGGGAATTTCAGCAGGTGTCATCTGTATATATGGGGAACCTGGTGAAATTTCCTCTTCATCACAACAGTGAAAGCTGCAGGTGCCCTGCCCTCTTTTAAATCTGGTCACTCTAGTATAGCTCCTGCAGCTTTAACTGTTGTGATGAAGAGGGAATTTCACCAGGTTCTCCATATATACAAATGACACCTGCTGAAATTCCCTTTTCTATACAACTGTTAAAGATACAGGAGCCCTATCCTCCTTTTCATATGGTCACCCTAATCCATACATACGCAGCAGCGTAGGCCCATTTTAAGCAAATCTGTGCCTTCTTTTTGTCCTCTTCTTTTGGCGATGTGCAAATGGCTGCCATGATTTGTACGGATGCTTTGCAACGAGCACTAATGGTTGAGAACAGAATGGGTGGTGAGGGGATGTTCAAGATTGTTAACTTGTATGTGCTACAGGGGTCTTTTTTTCTATGCAAGTTCAAAGAGTGTCAGTCCTAGTAAAATGATTTCATTTTGCCCTGCTGCATATATGCCTGTCTTTAAGTGAGGGCAATAAGAGGGGAAGGAGACATAGAAGAAACATAAATGGAGAAAAGGGGAAGGAAAAAAAAACAAGGGAAAGAGCATTGTTTTAGAGTTTTTCTATATGCAGCTGTTAATGGGCTGTTAATCTGCCCTGTCTACTTTCTGTTTTGTCACAGAATTGTAATCTAGGCACTACATGAGGAGTGTTTTCTTTCCTGCTTTTCTGCTACACAACCTCTAGGTGACATTGTGGCATAGCAGAATAGTGCAAATACACAAGAGGAAATCATCCTTTCTTTCGCGTTTATGATTAAATGATTTCCGTGCTCTACAAAAACTTGCCAAAAGTGCTGGTTAGACACAGAAGAAAAACTGGAGGGTCACAATGTCACTTAAAGAACCCATAAACAACCATGAATAGGGAAGAATGAATGCATGATAAATGCTTCATGTAGAAAAGCCCACATTTTTATTCCACCCTTCTTCAGAAGATCTTGGAGGACCATAACATGGTTCTCTGGCCACCTTTTATCCTCACAGCAACCCTGTGAATCACGTTAGGCTGAGACAGAGAGGGTCAAGGACACCCAGTATGCATTGTGGTTGAGTGAGGAATTGAACCCAGGTCTTCCTGGTCAGACACGCTGGACTTTTGCTTGAGCTAACCAGTTGTTACAAATAGCTTCCAAGCCCCTAAGAGCCATTTTTTCTTCTTGAACTTAAGAAATTACAAATATGCCATTTGCCTGGGAAGGCAAGCGTGAGATAAAACCAAGGAGAGCCAGTCACCTCACAAACTCTCCCTGAGCCTATGGATTGAGAAAATAGTTGAATTTATATTATGAAAACAGCATACAGGATGAAGTACACTCACACTTGAAAGAGCTGTCATATTCTATATGTGATAATGCGTATGTGGTCCTCGTATGCTCCATTTATGTCACTCCTATACACACATAGCTTGGGAGATTTATTTTTTTTTACAATTGCACCATCTTAGAGCATTTGCATCATTACTAAATTCCCATTTTTCTTCTTTTCCAGCAAGTTAAAATATTAATATCTAGCATAGAATACACACATATGGAACAGGTTAACAGAACCCTTCTACAAAACTCATCATTTTGGCTGCAATCCTATACACTCTTACTTGGGAGTAAGTCTAATTGAACTTAATGGGACTGTGTTCTGAGTAGATGTGCATAGGACTGTGGTATATAAGGATTATATGGTAATTTATTTCGGGAATCATATCATTCCAAGGAATAGTTACAGGGGAGTTTTTGAAAGAATGATTCTTTTGATTGTGGTAAAATGGATGTTTGTAAATTACCCTTGGATAAGGAGTATTGTTTGTTTCAAAACACATTTATTAATCCATCGAGGCTCACACCTTAGGAACCTAGGAAGCTGCCTTATACTGAGTCAGACCATTAGTCCATCTAGCCCAGGATTGTTGACACTAAGGCCTTAGCTAGACCTAAGGTTTATCCTGGGATCGTCCCGAGGTTATCCCTGTTCATGTAAATGACACACAGGGGATCCTGGGAGCAGGCAGGAATGACCCCGGGACGACCCCAGGATAAACCTTAGGTCTAGCTAAGGCCTGACTGGCAGCAATACCTGTCCAGGGTCTGAGCCAGAACTCCTTCCCAGCCTTACCTGGAGAAGCTGGGGGTTGAACCTGGGAGTCGAACCTGGGACCTTCTGCATGCCAAGCAGATGCTCTATCGCACTGAGCTATTGAATTTATTATAGTCACATGTTATAAATGGAATCAACAAACTCTCTGGTTATTTTGTGCCTTTGCTACCATTTCCAAGATCAGGTGACCATATGAAAAAGAGGACAGGGCTCCGTATCTTTAACAATTATATAGAAAAGGGAATTTCAGCAGTTTGATTCATACAACCTTTGGAGCCAGCATATGCCCTAACCTCAACCCACATTAGGAAAACCCCATAGCCTTCATCCATGATCATGTGGTTTGGCCCCAACTCTGCCCATATTTTTGACAATTGACTGGAGCTTGGTGGAGCTTTTACTTTGCTTGTGAACAGTGAAGGCTGCTGGCTCCAAAGTCAGTGGACCAGTGAATCCACTCCAGGTTTCAGTCTGAACTCTAAAGGAGCCACCCAAAGTGACTGAAACCTGGAGTGGATTCACTGTTTCACTGACATCAAAGCCACCAGCCTCCACTGCTTGCAAAAGGTTCAGTTCAGTTCCCACCATCTCTAGATAGGGCTGGCAAAACTCCATGCCTGAAACCTTGAAGAGCTTTTGCCAGGCACTGTAGACAATACTGAGCTCCATGGGCCCAGTGATCTGACTGGTATAATGGGGGCTTCCCATTATATGACTGGTTTGTACGACTTCCCATTATCATGACTAGTGAACACACTAGTCGTGCTGACCGTTGCTCATGCGGGCCAAAATATCCCCTAAATTGCCACACAGGGAAAATAGTTCAAGCGGCCTTTTCATCTACCTCTCCTATTGGATGAAGTGTAGCTACATCATCATCATCATTATTATTATTATTATTTATTGCATTTTTATACCGCCCAACAGCTGAAGTTCCTGGATGGTTCACAAAAACTAAAACCATTCAAAGTATAAAACAAACAGTATAAAAACATGATATAAAATACACATTAAAAATTGATTAAAAACATACCATACATGATTAAAACATCTTTAAAACATTAAAACATCTTTAAAACATGCTAATAGATCTTAATAAAGATGTATGAGCAGCGCATATTTTTTTTAAAAAAATATTGATGCTTTCCTTACATTTATGTGCCGTCTATCCAAGCAACATGTACCAAATACTTGTTATATTGAAAGATTTCCTTCCCTTCCACAATTATCTTTAATAGGGCCAATGTACTTCTTTCCCCGTAACCCACAAATTATCAATATTCCGAGCTTTAAAATTACAGTGTTTAAAGTGGTCTCCCTCTATCAACCACACCAGATCTCTCTCTCTCTCTCTCTTTCTGTTCAGGGGATTAAGCTTTTTGCTGTCATGCAACATTAAAATAAGAAGGCATGTACCCAAGTCTGACATGGATTTGACAAAAAATTAATGATTTGTATATCACTTTAATGCTTTGAATCTGCATTTCATGTATGCTAATTAGGTCGTAATGGGGCTGTTTGAGAACAGAACTGTCATCGTGCTGCTGTGCAGGTTTCTGGAAGTGGAGATAGAGCTGTTTCCCCCCCGGTTGGCTGTTTGCGTGTGCGCTGTAACCTGGCAGATCATGGCGTCCCCGACTTCCACCATCCCCTCCACTTTACACACAATTGTTCTGAGGATGTGGGGCTTTCATCTATCAGGGTTATAATGGCATATCTCAAACAGCTAGTGCCTGGACTCTGCAATACATCCTAGCAGGAAGAGAGTATAGTAGCTATATCTAAATGATTGATTCGCAGACTTTTTAAGCTGTCATAGTATATCTCGTAGGGCAGCTGTCAGCTTCTCAGATACATGAAGTTGCATTTATGCAGCACATTATGGGGAGGGGGGAAATCTAAGTCTCTTATTTATGGACAGAGAAGGCAGTAAAACTTAGAAAACAACAGCAACAAAGAAGTCAAAAACCGGGCTATATTTTATTCTCTTACTGAAAAGCCTTGCCTATCTGGCTGCTGCAGGAAAAAAGCATCTCTGCCTCTACACACTGGTCTCTTCTCTCCAAGACAGGCACTGTGCCAGGGTTTTTGTGGTGTTTTTTTTAAAAAAAAACAAAGCAAAGCAAAGGTGGGCACAACAGAGAGAGCTGGAGGGAGAGGCATTTATCCATCTAGCAACAGGAAGCCGTGCACCTAATGATAACATTATAGTGCACCTTTCTCCGGCCGTTTTGACAATTGATTTTTTTCAGGGCTTGATCAAAACCCACAGTGAAACCACGGCAACGTCGTGCAATTAGCGTTTGCAAAAGCAGTAGGGAGCTGCTGAGGAAGTGAGGCTTTCCCAGGGCTTCTTGAGGAGGCTCGTTGAATGGAGATCTTACAGCAAGGCCCACGATGACAGCTATCAAAGTCTGCTTTGGCCCAAGTCAAGAGGGTACGTAGCTCTAGGACGGCCTCAAAACACTTTCCTGCTTGGGGCAAAGGAGAAGATGGTGTGCCCATTTCATGTACAGAAGCCAACCAGACCAGCAGTTGAATCTTACTTTGATACCGGCGACGGAATAGCCTCCTCCACCTGATCTGAGGGCAAAATGCTGCTTAGGGGGTGTAGGTCAGGCCTGTGAAACACACACAGCTCTGTCCTCCAATGCCTCACTACTGGCTGCTAACAAATCCGGCTGGTTCCTGCTCTCTGCCTGATCAAACAAATGCTGCGCAGAAGCAGTGGCAGCACCAGAGAGCATCAGGTGAGCAGAGCAATGGATCTGTATAGCATGGCTGCCTCTCTGCCAGTTCACTCAGCCAGGGGACTCTCCCAGTGGTGCTGTCTGTGCTGCGCTGGGAGAAGGTGAGACAGCCAGGAGGCCCAGGACAACAACAAGCAAGCAGCCCCGCTTCTGGGGTGCTGGTTCAGGAGGATGGGGATGTCTGGGGAGCCCGCTGTTCCCCTCCCACATCCAACATCCACCGTCCGAGATGGCAGTCTCACTCTGCCTTACGGCAGGGCCGGCCCAGCAGAACTCAAAGGCGGAGCTTGTGCTTTGCATGAGGATGCTCTAGGGTGGCCACTTAACCTTGCCAAAAAAGAGGAAACGCATCACCAAAAAGAGGACAAAAGAAGGCACCTGTTTGCATGACACTTGCCTGTGCAAATATATGGGTGCGACTTCAGAAATAATAGTCCCTATATTTGAAACAGAAATACAATAGACCTCGCTAGAGTAGAGAAGACTGACTGGGGGAACCTGTGTGGCTTCTCAGTCTTCTCTCCAGGTGCTACCTGTGGATGGGCAACTTCGAGTCAGACTTGGGCCAGCTCTGCACCTTGTGTCAAATCATTACGACCGTGGAATGAAAAGCAGGAAACAACACTAGGAAAGTGCAATATGGAATGCGGATTGTGCCCCAACAGTTGTCAATACCGGTATAAAGCAGTAGTGTGGATCCAGCCTTGGGCTGGATACCACTTCAAATACACAGGATGCTTCAATTAGAGGACTGCCCTCCATGAAATAGGGCACCGGGTACCCTAAGAAGGCCCCATGTTTAATTGCTGTCATCTCTAGAAAGGGTTCTCAGACGTCAGGGCTGCGAAGTAACTCCGCCTGCCCAAGGTCATTCTGATGAAGCACGGCCTGCTTCCTGAAAGCTTATGCCCCAGTCAATCTATTAGTCCCTCAAGGTAGGTACTACAAGCATCTTGGTTGCTTTGGCTGTTTGGAATATAAGGAACACGATAGATGGACCAACAGTCTGACTAAGCACAAGGCTAAGTGCTCTCAAAGTGTCTTAGCTATTGTAGGGATGTATACCCTACCCATGAGTGAATTTCCAGGATGGCTTATAAGGAATGAAAAGAAATACAAAACAACATAAAAGTGATCAGCAGAAAAACACATAAATGTTTTTGTTTTTATTTACTGATGTATTTGTAAAATATCTTGGCCTGGCATTGAAATGGCATTAAAATAGGCACTATGCAAGCCTCCTTGGGGAGCATTCCAGAGTAAGGGAGCCACCACTGAGAAGGCCTGTCCCCAGCAGCCAACCACTGCACCTTTGATCGAAGAAAGGCCTCTCTTGGAGATCTTAGTGCAAGAGGGGCTCCAAGCCGTGAGGGGCTTTAAAAGTCAAAACCAGTACTTTGAATCAGTCCACAAACGACTGAAGTAGTAAACTCTCCATCCAGTTCTGAAGGTCCAGCTTGAGTAGGAAAGACCTTCTCCCAGAAGAGAAGACATGGCTTTGGCTAGCTGGCTGAATATTTCCCCCTTTTTCTTGTGAAGAATGAACTTCAGGTTCCTGCAGCGTATGTTATAGAGTTTCGGTCTATTGCAATGCATCCCTTCTGCTTTGTAAGTTAAGAGCAACTGACATTTGGAGAGGCAATGAAATATTTATTTGTACTACGGATGTGGTCTACCGGAAAGCCTTTTCATAGAAGACTAACATTGGAAACTCCAATTCTATATTTTGGTCAGTGCATGTCTGTGACAAAAGAAAGAAAGAACAGTTTGATAAACTAATTGTATAATTATTAACTTCTGGTACCGCATCTGTAATACAAATATACAATAGGTCTGTTTAACATCAGACCTCCCCAATATGGTGCCCTCCAGAGAATTGGGACTATAACTCCTATCAGCCCCAGCCAGTATGGGGTGGGATCATGGGAGTTGTGGTCAAAAACATCTGGAGGGCACCAGATTGGAGAAGGCTGATTTACATGGGCAAAAAATACCAGTATTCCTTTCAAATCAGATTTTTTTGGGTCATGTATATTTGGCCCAAGTTGGGATAGTGCGGACATTTTTTTATATAACAATAAATACAAACATCAAAAACAGTATGATGTAATGATTAGAGCATGGCTGAGCAACTTATGGCCTTCCATATGTTTTAGGGTGGCTATGTGAAAAGGAGGACAGGGTTCCTGTATCTTTAACCGTTGCATAGAAAAGGGGATTTCAGCAGGTGTTATTGCTATGCATGCAGTACCTGGTGAAATTCCCTCTGCTGTGACATTCTCTTCTGACTTAGTAGACAGCAAGTCCCTTTAAACAGAATACAATGTACATTTGAATAAGAAACAGTGGTGCAGCTAGGTAATTCTAGGCCCTGGACTTAATCGTCTTTAGAGCGTCAACACACAGGGGAAGATCGTGTTTGCTTACCGTTGGTTCTCTGCCCTTTTTGGTTTTCCCTCATTACCTCCTCTTTTGAAAGAGGAAGTAAACAACTTGCACGTGGCCCATTCAGTGGGCCGTTTTGTTCCCAGTGCTTCTCCTGCACACAGCAGGAGATGGCGGCAACTTTAGGGTAGCCATATGGAAAAGAGAACAGGGCTCCTGTATCTTTAACAGTTGTATTGAAAGGGGAATTTCAGCTGGTGTCATTTGTATGCATGCAGCACCTGGTGAAATTCCCTCTTCATCACCACAGTTAAAGCTGCAGGAGCCCTGGCCTCTTTTAAATCTGGTCACACTAGTATAGCTCCTGCAGCTTTAACTGTGGAGATGAAGAGGGAATTTCACCAGGTGCTGCAGGCATACAAATGACACCTGTTGAAATTCCCTTTTCTGTGGAACTGTTAAAGATACAGGAGCCCTGTCCTTTTTCCATATGGTCACCCTAAGATGTTTTGGCCTACAACTTCCATGATCTTTCACCATTAGCTGTGCTGGCTAGAGCTGATGAGAGCTATAGGCCCAAGCATCTGGAAGGCCACAAGTTGCGCACCTCTGGCTTAGTGCGTTGGACCTGGCCTGTGGACATCAGTTTAACATCTCCTCAGCCATGAAACTCAGTAGGTAGCCTTGGGTGACTCTCAGCTTAACCTGGTTTGCCCAGTTGTTGTGAAGCTAAAATGTCTTTCAGTTATCCACAGCGCAAGGGCAGGAATACAAATATAACTAATAATAGTAATAAAAAAAGAAATATAAGACATTGCTAGGTTGTCTTCAAGTATTTTCAGTACCTGAACTTTAGGCATGTTTTCTCTTCTCTTTTGGATGCCTTCAGAGTATAATATTAATACTTGCCTGAAGCAAGCACACAGTTCTTTTTTCCCCTCCTACATATAAATGTGTTCAGATCCACCTTGAGCAATTACCTTCAGCAAGCCTGCTTTGACACAGAATGCCTGTGGGCTATACTTTTCTTGGTTTGTATCTGGTGTCCCGAAAGGTTGTCATGGGATTTGAAGGTATATTTTGAAATATCATTTGTGTGAGTGGCAGCGACAAATGCCTTTGAGTGCCACCTCTTTGTCCTATCAAAGTTACAAAAGAGGTAAAGTAATGCTTTTTGCTGACTACTGTTGACAATGTAACTGATGATCTAGGCCTGGCATCTGACCAGACCAAAACAACTCCCATGATCAATACAAAAGATTCGATCAATTGACCTGTCAAATAACAGTCAATTATTTAAAGCATTAATTTCTTATAACACTAACAACAGTATGGAAGAATTGTGCTGCCAAAGGATGGCTATCCTTTAGAAGCTTCCAGAAACTTCACAAAGCACCATGCCAGATCATATGGAAGGCCCATTTTCCAAAAGGAAATACACTGGTAGACCTCACTCCTGGACACTAATGACCTGTGCCACTGTGAGGATGGCTTGTGTGTGTTTGCTTAGTGCTTCTTTCTTAACGCTTTAAAGCATTAAATCTATTGGCCATGGCTAGACCAGGTGATATCCCGGTGATCGCCCCGGGATCATCCCTATGCATCCACATGATGCACAGGGCATCCGGGGAGCAGGGAGGGATGATCCCTCTCATGGCCTGGGATATCGCCCTACCCTTTTAGCCCGCTTTCCTTGTGGTCTCGGGATGATCCTGAGCCCATGGAACATGTGGCTGGGCGTTGCGGGTTGTCCTGGCTCCTCGAGAGTAACCACGAGGAGCTGGGAGCTGGACATGGGGCACAGAGCTCCTCAGGAACATGTGGCTGGGTGTTGCGGGTTGTCCTGGCTCCTTGTGAGTAACCACAAAGAGCTGGGAGCTGGACATGGGGCACAGAGCTCCTCAGGAACATGTGGCTGGGTGTTGCAGGTTGCCTGGCTCCTCGTGAGTAACCACGAAGAGCTGGGAGCCGGACATGGGGCACAGAGCTCCTCAGGAACATGTGGCTGGGTGTTGTGGGTTGTCCTGGCTCCTTGTGAGTAACCACAAAGAGCTGGGAGCTGGACATGGGGCACAGAGCTCCTCAGGAACATGTGGCTGGGTGTTGCAGGTTGCCTGGCTCCTCGTGAGTAACCACGAAGAGCTGGGAGCCGGACATGGGGCACAGAGCTCCTCAGGAACATGTGGCTGGGCGTTGCGGGTTGCCTGGCTCCTTGTGAGTAACCATGAGGAGCTGGGAGCCGGACATGGGGCACAGAGCTCCTCAGGAGCTCTGTGCCCATTGGGGGTGGGGTGGAGTGAGTGGGGATAGGAAGAAGGTTGCAGGCCTCCTCCACAGCACTGGGAAGCAAGGTGGGCTCAGTTCCACCACTGCTCTCACTTGATGCCATGATGCTGCACTATAATGTTCCCCCCTCCCCCCTAAAAGTAGGATGCCACTTTTAAAAAGTTGTTTTTGACTGCAAGTTTATTGGAAATGGAATTTGGATCTTAGGTTGAAAGAAGTACTGCGCTCTTGTGTTACCTGAATAAAGTTACTCAGTCTACCTTAAGATGCCACAAAGTACCATCTCCGAATGCTTGATTTCACTACCCCTACCTTATAAATACATCCCATGTGCCATCACATACATGTATGCCTATAAGAAACACACCGCTTTTCATACTCCATAACAATCCCTTTCCTATCAGAGAGATGGTGTAATCTGCCACACACGAAGCCCCCTATCATCCATACTATCATCCAGAAGAAGGTGGTCCTAAATAGGGAATTACATGGAATTAACCACATTGGCTCTCCAGTTACTGCATGGGATTAAAGGGGTAACAGTTAACTTAGGGTAAGTTAGTGAAGAGTATTCCTGCAGTTTCTAGGATGCCTGGAAGTTGGTAAGTAATTGCCACCCCTGAGGGTGTTTCCATTTGGGGTTAGGCATAGTTCCTTTCCCAAGGGGTTTCATATATGCTCTTCAGACCCATCATGGGGACCCTCTCACTCCTGTGGTCTCCCTCTTCCTTGGTGACATTGCCAGGAAGATGTGGAAGTTGGCTGGTCTATTCTGCCTTGTATTGCTTGGAATATGACTGAGTCCTCAACTAGAAGGTCTTGCGATGTGGACATGTTGATGGATCAAGCTCTGTTTCCAGCTGCCCTCTCCATTTTGGCTGCCTGTCCCAAACCTCTTGTGCTTTATTTATTTATTTATTGATAACCTTCCTTCAGGTTCTTGGGGACTCCTAGCAACCTGTCCTGCACTCTCTAGGAAGGTAACATAGTCAATCTCCAGCCCTGCTTAAGCCACCCACTTACCTCTTTAGTTGCCCTTCTCCAGGCTCCGTCTCCCCCCACTCTGACTTTCTGCTGTTGCTTCTTCCTCCACCTCCACCTCATTCTCTCCGCACACCCCATTGCTTATTCTGTGGGCTATTTAAATGGCCCACATTGCTGCCTAGCCCTGCCCCCTCATCCCTGACCTGCTTCTTTAATTGGGGGTCAGTGCAACCAGCAAGCACAGGGCCCCTCATGTGACAGCATTTGCAGCCAACCCATTGCAGCCAGGAGTGGCAATGGGTGAACATCCAAGAGTTTCCTAGAGCTTCACCCGATGTGTGGTTCAGTTGCACACCTGGAGGGGATCTACACTACTGCTTTAAAGCACTTTAAAGCGCTTTATAACAGTTTTGATAACTGTTGGGGCCCAGGACACACTGCATATAGTTTTCAAAACGTTTTCAAAGTGCTTTAAAGCGCTTTAAAAGCAGTAGTGTAGATCCCCCCCGGTCATTCTTTCACTTCAAGGATAGGCATATTAGATTCTCTTCAGGATGTTGTTGGTGATGATGATAATGATGATGATGGATTGAATGAAAATAATTCTCCCCTAACTCATCCTCTTCAGAATGTTGCAAGTTTATGATGGACAAACACTTTGCTCATAGCACTTTTCTCCTACACTCCACAATACTTGCTAACTCAGAAGCTGGGCCAGCTGTGAACCAAGTCCACAGCTGAGTTTCCACTTCAACTCTAAGCTGTCTACATTTCTGGAACAATGGGCAAAAAGGTAATTGGAAGGGGTGTTAGATGAGCTATGGGGCTCTCGGTGGATTGTTGCACAAATTCCCCATGTTATGCTAATTTCCCATGGGTGGAAAGCACCTTCTTTGTACTATCGAAATATCCTCGCCTCTTTCCAATTTTATGGCCATCGGGTATTATCTGTGACAGACCCCTGGCGAATATAAAGCTGCATCCTCTGCCAAGCGGGGCTTCCTTCATCAACGCTGCTCAGTTGCAAGGGAATCTGTTGGACAGATGGATGACTTCTCCTCTAATTCGGAAGAATGACTTCTCAGCAGCACATAATGGGTGCTGCAGCAAATCTGTTCTGACAGCCAACAAGCGGGGAGGCTGGGCTTCGCTCTGCCCTCTTTAATAGGACGTGGGGAAATGAAAAAGCCGGGGGATAGAGAAGCGTTTTCCATTCCGGAGGGACAGCACATTTTAGTGGTTTGTGTCACTGGATCGGCCCCTGGCATATGCCAAATGAACCTCGACATCGTAGGCTGAGGCCAGTCCCACTTGCCATCTACCGAACGTTGGTGACATGCTGTGTTGAGATCCTGTGAAACAGCCTGTAACTTAAAACTGAGTTGCTCTCAGAAGCCTCTGGGATGGGATGAAAAAGAAACAGGCATAAACGGAACCTTAGGCAGGTTTGGTAGTTAGGTCCTGATTTCCTGTTGAAGAAAATGCATAGCAATTAGAAGTGGTTCCACCCCCCCTCTCCCTCTCCTCCCCTCCCTCATTAATGTTCCTGGTGTTTTCTGTTATGGGTATTGTTTATCCCTTTCTCGTCAACAAACTGGAATTTGTTGGATATGTTGACTTCTTCCTAGGTCATGCTCAGCAGCGGTCCATCACTTGTCCACACCAATGAGGTCGCTGCAAATCCAAGAGACGTGTTTCCACTGCCAAAAGCTGGTCATCGCTTCTGCTTCTTGATTCTGAAGCTTTGGGACATTTGTGCTTGACCAGGAAGCTAACAATTTCCCACCTTTTCAAGCGCAGTCTGATTGATATGGAATTGCTTCAATGTACTTGTAAACATGCAGTGATGAGAACAACAGAAAATGGTGAAATATAGTTCTTAATTAGGTAGGTCCTTGTGCTTACTAATGGAGGGGTTGTCTTTGCTGCCAACAGGCCTTAGTTAGAGACTCTAACAACAAAGCCCAGGGACTGTCATGTCCTCTAGTTCTGAGATTCCACATCACACCAAGGAGGATTCAGAGTCAGATGGGTCATTGTCACTAGGTCTATTGACTGGCCTGAGCTTTGCTGCTCCACAGTGCCCCCCTGACAGCGGCCAGAAGAGAAACTGCAGCCACTCAACTCAAGAGGAAATGGGTCCCCTGGGCAAATAATAGGCCCCAAGTGTGCCCTATATAAGAACTCTCCTAGGCTTGACCCCTTAGTCTGAGGAACTCATCCACGAGGGACACTATCTTACTTTGCCTCTTCTAATTTGGTGGCTGACCATCCATCCTTGACATTACCTGATTCACATGTAATGACAATACAGAGTAGAGGTTGAGTAGAGGTTATCATTGAACCATGGCTTGCCGTTAAGTGGGAATCCTGCATTATGGCTTAACTATGGGTTGTTAACCATGAACAACTCAGAGTCCACAACCCAACAACAAACCATGGGTTCTCTCCCTGGGTTGTTCATGGTTAACAACCCATAGTAATGTGCATGATCCGCACATAACAACAACCCAAGATTCAACCACGACCCAAGTTGCAACAGCAACCCATACTCAACACATATTCTGGGTTGTTGTTACATGCAAACCAGGCCTATGTCTTCTGATTATGATGTCTGATTTTGTCTTCTACCTCTGGCCCTGTTGATCCTTGTTTGTCTGACAGCTTGGGCCACACTTTTGCCTTGGATCTTGCTGGGACCAGACACTTTCTTAGCATCCCAAAAGCAAGAAAGTTGATATTTAGTGCTAGGTTTCTTGTTTTGTTCATTATTGTATATTAGATCTTTATCTTCTCCCCACCCCACTACTTAAGAAGCATAAGGAATATATATATATATATATAATAAAATACGGTTGTTGTCTTAAGTGGGCAGAGGATAGATCAAGATCTAAAGGTAGATGGTGTCTTGTGATTTCCAGTAGACTGGCAAGGTTTTTTGGGTTGTGTTTAACAACAGCAATGATTAAAAAGCCACCCACCCAAAAAAAAAAAATTAGGTTGGGAGAAAACCAGGAGTTGTTTTTATGTGTGAAAGTCATTGTGAACTTGAGTCTGGTGTCGATTAGATATTTGAGGGCCGAGCATATGCCCAGGGACCTCTGGTTACTTAATTCTTATGCCTGATTGCCTGAGACACTATTTTGCAGCTGGCTCCAGTTGGTGAACTTCAGGGTGCTTATAAAAACACACACAAAATGAGGATCCTACAAGCCCAAAGCCTGCACACTTCTGTTCTATGATATGTTGATCACTTTCTTACAACTACTTGCAAACCTCTTGCATTTACTACAAACTGAATAAAGAAAATATGGTAACCCAACTTCATGGATCCAGACTTCTCTCCTGGGTCTAGAATCTCATGGAGCCACCGAAGGGAGATCAGAACAAAGGGCTCACTAATTAAGGGCGGCCGGCGGGGGGGGAGGGGGCGGAAGTCCAGGAGTAAGCCAACTGGCCTTGGGGACTTGTTTAATTTCATTACTTTGAGAGGAGCTGCATCATCTCGAGCGGTAATTGGTGTGCTGAGCATGTCCCTGTGCTCTTGCATGAGAGAGAATGATAATGATGTTATCCCAGAGTTCATACTTCTCGGCCCTTTGTTGCTTTTTCAAGATGACTAATAAAGTGCATTATTTATGAAGTGGCATTCTGGGAGAATGTTCAGGCAACGCCCACAACACGCACGCGGACCCCATACTGCGCAGTTTAAGTAGGTTGTGGATGATGTGTAACTAGAATGCTAGTAAAAACATCACATTATCTTTAGTAATAATCAACCCCATATATCTGATACTACATGAGTAGAAATAATTAAAAATGCACTGTTTTCATACACAGATAAAGTGGAAAATGCTATCCTCCCCACTCCCAATGTTACTACCACTAAAGCAACACCCAACTACATACAGTATTAGAATGTCTAATGGTGTCTTGTTTAATAACAGAATTCCTTCCCCTGTTTTAGGCCTCAGCTAGTCAAGGGGGGTCGGAGGGAGGCAATCTCGTGATTTCATGATCGGGAGATCGTTGCCCTGGTCCACATGCGGAGCACGACATCTACCTACCGTCTTGTTTTTTTTTGTTAAAGGGGACGGAATGCACGAGCGCGTGTGCGCAAATAGTAAGTATTTTTTTAAAACAAATAATTTTCCCCGCTCCCCCTACTCCACCTCCGTGCCCGCCTCCCAGCTCCTCGCGGTTACTCACGAGGAGCTGGGACAAACCGTGATGTTGGGCCACACGTTCCACGGTCTCGGGATCAACTACAAGCAGGCTACAACTGTAGGATGATATCCTGGGCCAAGCAAGGGACCATCCCTCCCTGCTCCTGGATGCACAGGGATGAACCCAGGGCGATCACCAGGATATCGCCCCGTCTAGCTATGGCCTCAGTGGTATCATCCCTGTACATTTTGGATGGACTAAAACGCCAAATTAATTTTCCAAATATTAGAACTTCAATAAAGATATTTTTTCTTGAAATTCACCTGCCAAATATTAAAGCATTTCAGATCTGGAAAATATTTGTAAGATGAAGGCAAGTTGGGCAAATGAGCTTGACATCCGAGTTAGCTGGGAAGCGGTCACAGTGGTAAGACAGTGAACAGGGAGAGATAGACAAAGAGTTAAGTGCAATCTATTGGCAGTTTCATCTTTACTTAAAGGATGATTTGTTCAGTTTGAGGAGCCAGGGCAGAGGCAGAAGGGTTATAAGGCTAGGTGGAACCCCATTGGACCCTCGTGTCAGCTGACCTAGTAGCTGCATTACCGCTTTTTCTGGCACCTGCAGCAATTGGCTCCAAGTATATCAGCCAGCAATTTCCCCCTCTGGCAATCTACCTCGGTCACTGTGTCTCGCCACCAGAGCGCCCTTTAAATCTGAAATACATTAGTGCCAATAAATAAACTTTCCAAATAGGAATAAATATGAAATGCATTCATCATAATAAAAATAGCCACCCCACTTTAAAGCAATTGCTTTCTGAGTAGCAAAGTTTAATTTGGAATTACGTTTTAATGTCCTCCGTTAAATTTAATTAGAATTTGGAGTTTCATAGCACTGTTGGCAATTGTCAGATTTTAAAATTATAAGCTATCGTCAATATTGCTTTTTCTCTCTCCTTCTGTGTTAAGATACGTTGCTTCAAATTAAAATAAAGTTTAGCAAAAGGGGGGGGAAACAGGTTTTAATTGAAAGGTATACAAAACTCCTAGGGAGGAATCCAGTACACCCCTAATTTCACATATGTGAGACAGACTTCCTTACAGAGGTGTAAATGGCATAGGTGCATGCAGCACATTTCATTAGGGTGTGCAGCCAGGGATTTTTTTTAAAAAAGGGAAACATTTACTGAATGCTCAATCATGAAGGACATTGTTTTTATTCATTTATTTATTAAATACTGTGGACACTGACCACGGGAGGGCCATTGCAGGTGTGTGTGTGTGGGGGGGGGAAATGAGGGGACTCTCCTCAAGCCTCAGCATTGGTGGAGCTTTGTGGTGACACTGGCTGGAGGAGGGGCTTACAAGGCAATATTAGCCTTCGGGGGTCCTCCTCCTGGCCTCTTTGAAGTGTGGCTCCCAACAGAGAGGCTCCCAGTAGAGTAATTCCTTTTTGTTCCTGCCACTGGGAGCAACAGTGTGCTGTCGGGGTGTGTGTGGCAGCAGCAGAGCAGCCGGAGAACCATCCCCACTGCATCTGGATCTCCCTCTGGATCAACGACCCCTCAATTTGGCACTTATTGCTTGAGACATTAGGGTGTGCCTGGGGACACCCAGCATACCCCTTGTGCACACTTATTTTATTTTATTTATTTATTTATTTATTACATTTTTATACCTCCCAATAGCCGAAGCTCTCTGGGCGGTTCACAAAAATTAAAACCATAATAAAACAACCAACAATCTAAAAACCCAAATACAAAATACAGTATAAAAAGCACAACCAGGATAAAACCACACAGCAGAAGTGGATATAAGATTAAAATACAGAATTAAAACAGTAAAATTTAAGTGTAAGTTAAAATTAGTTGTTCAAATACTGAGAGAATAAAAAGGTCTTCAGCTGGCGATGAAAGGAGTACAGTGTGGGCGCCAGGCGGACCTCTCTGGGGAGCTCATTCCACAGCCGGGGTGCCACAGTGGAGAAAGACTTATGGTCTGTAGAAATGCCCTCTCTTCTATTGCTCCACCCACTGCCTGCCTTTACATATGCATCCTTGAAGAGGCCAAAAGCACAAGGGCTGTGAAATTTGCTATGGCAATCTCTGTGTGGGATCAAGAATAGGAACAAACCAAGAATGGTAGTTTGTCTGTCTAGCTCAAATGTTTTAATTATCCTTTCAGTTGTATATACTGGATATACCTTTATAATAAAAACATTTTACTTTCGTGAGCCACCCAGATAACTATATAATTGGTTTGTCAGGATAAATATTGTAAGTAAGTAAGCAGATAATATTCTTACCTAGCACCTTGTTTACTTGGTTTCTCGACTACTGTACCTTAACTAAAGTACATCTGTGAAGTACATCTGGTTGACTTTACACATATGGTAAAGTAAGCCATTGGCTAGGCCTCATTAAACCAAATCATTTATTAAAGTGCCACAGCTGGCTTCGTGAAATCTACTGTACTGAGATAACTTTTTTTTCTTTTTCTTTTTTAAAGGAGTAATGGTCGCTATAGGACATAGAATATAATTTCATTAAAACTTTAAGATTCAGTTTGTGCCAGTTTGATTAACCGGACTTTCCTCCAAAGAAACCCAGCAATTGTAATGTGATGAAGTTGCTTAGAATTCTCTTATCAGAGAGCCCTAATTCACCTTACAGGCTAGGAAATGGCAGTTTAACCAGAATTCATGCATTGGATCCATCTTCTTTTCCACCAGTGGGAGCATTCCCTGAATGGAGTTCTGATCAGAACATGCCTTTCTACAGAAAAGGCAGGGGGGAGATATTTGCCAATTCTCCCCTCCCACTGCAGCACTTTCATGGGGAATGTCGTGGGTGGGGAAAGGGTTAAACACCCTTCCCCTGTTTTCTGCTTCTCAATTGCCAATTGAACCCTCCGCCTACTGATTTGACGAACCAGGAGTTAAGACATATGTGCGTACATCCCACCTTTTCCACTCCAAAACAGAAGTCGCTCAAAGCGGCTTACAAAATATAAAACCCACAAGCAATTGTTAAATTGCCAGTGCCATTTTTCTTGGTAGAAAGGGCTTCTTTAAACAAGTGATTGATAGCATGCTCGTGGCTGACCACTCATGGAAGTTTGCGGGTCAATTCCATGACATAGTCAACAGAAAGGACGTTTCCTGCAGTTTTCCCCAGTAATCCTGTGTTTTTATAACACAGAGACAATCCAGTATCTATTTATGAAAGAATTTATTCCTCCACTAGATGGTGCTGTTTCATTGAAGCCCATTCTTCGGTCACTGTCTGAAGGAGCCCGTTTTGAATGTGAAAAGATGTGAGACCTGGTAAGGGTGAGAGGTTCCCCCCCCCCCTAATGTTGAGAACTTCAAAGGCAGGGTACAAGTCAAATAAATAAATAAATAATCAATCAAACAAACAAACTGGAAGCAGCAAGAAAAACATAAACACAAAGAACCAAAATTAACAACCAAGAAACAAAATCAAGCAATAGCAGGGATCAAATGCTTGTTTAAAAGAAAACATTTTCACTTGCCAATGAAACACCAATAAAGAGGAAGATAACCTCTTGGGGCAGGGAGTTCCACATATGAGGCACCACCACCAAGGAAGCCCTTTTGCATACTGCCACCATCTCAGCACTTTGCCCATCCAAATTCTAGCAGCAGCATTCTGTAGTGGTTGAAGTTTTTGAGTGGTTATCAAGGGCAGCCCCATGTAGAGTGTATTACAGTAGTCCAGTCAACATGTACTTAATGCATATAGGGCCATGGCCAAATCTGACTATACCATGAACGGATGCAACTGGCGCATGAGCTGAAGCTGACCAGAAGCACTCTTTTGCCTGAGCATGTAAATGATAATTCTGGTTCTAGGAGAACTCCCATTTTGTCTCTTGGGATAATTCTGTATCCTGTACAACTTTGTGCAATGTGCCGTTGAAAAGGGAGTCTGCCACGACCTTAGTATACAATTTCCTTTGGCTTTCAAAAGGCTTTGCATATCTGTATTTCTAAGGTGCACGTTTTGAAGAAATGTATGATTGCAGCAGCAGCAGCAGCAACAAAAATCTTTTCCCTTATTATTATTATTATTATTATTATTATTATTATTATTTATTTATATAGCACCATCAATGTACATGGTGCTGTACAGAGAAGCCTTTTGAAAGTACAAACCCCATTCTGAGGGTTGTGTCCCCCCCCCCCCCACATTTTGAATAGTTCACAAAGCTGCTTGTAGCTGTAATGCCAGAAAATTCCAAATGGTGCCTCTGAACTTAAAATGTTTTCTTCCTGCCATGAAATATCCACTTTGTTGGACATAGGGTGTGAAGGAAAGAGATATTGTGTGTGTGGTGGTTTTTTTGTGTTTTGTTTTAAAGAGGGTAACGCAACCTTGAGTAGCCTGGTCCTTACAGCACTCTGCTGGTGCAAGGGTCACAGAAATGAGTGTGATTTGTGTCTGCAGAGGAGTTTGAGGCAGGCATTTCAAATATTTCTCTTACAAATATTTTCATTAATGGCTGGAATTATGCACCCGCTTTCAAATAGGATCAGGTTCACTCATAGTGCAGCTGACAGATACATAGAAGGTTTGATGAAAATATATTCATTTGAAAATATAATTTCTCTGTTGGTTGCTGTGTTCTTGAGCCTGGACCACTGGGGAGGTTACAGAGCAATGAACGCTGCTTCTCTCTCTCTCTCTTTCTCTCTCTCTCTCTCTCTCCCCTACTCTCAAATTACTTGTGAAGTAGCAGGGCAGCTAATATGTTATATATTCAAAGGAAAGGTTTTAAAAAACAGAGTTCAGCTGAACTGCAAATTCAAATCACGAGGGTGGTGGGCTTAGAATTGACCTTTATCTTGTCTGTCTGTCAGGAATTTCTAATAAGAATAATAAAAAAATGTAAAATAGACTCACTCGCCCCAAAGCCAATATGTAAACCCAAATGGAAGTTGCCTTTCAGGTAAGGATGGGAAGGAGGAGATATTTGGATATGGAATGGAAATTTGTGTTTTTTAAAAATTCAAGAAGGGAAACAGCTGGTCTCAGTCATTTGACTCTGTTACATTGCTTGTAGGGTTGCAAGTTTTGGATCGATTTAACTAGTGCAATGAATCAACTATAGCTTTAACTGTGCAGATTAAAATTTACCCCTTGATTAATTAGTGTAGCTGCTAACAATCAGAAGCCATCTTTTAGGATGCAGGCAAGTTTAGAATGCTTAAGTGTCTTGTATTTATGAATTGCATTACTAAAAAGATTTTGGACAGAAATGCATCACAAAACCTATTCCTAATTTATGCGATGTATGGCCTGGGTTATTGGTATTCTGTCACTCCTCCGCCCCGCCCGCCACAAACAACAACAACAACAACAACAGGAAGGGCATTTTAGGGTTGCCTTGCTCTGTTATACGGTACAGAGCGTTTGAGAGCATTACATAATAGGAATTGCTATATGCAGAATAACTCTTGAATATAGGTTTTCATGAATAGAGATTGTTATATGCAGAATAACTCTTGAATATAGGTTTTCATGAATGATAAAACTAGACAGAGCCACCTTCTTTTGATACAATTTCTATCTGTATAGTTATTGCATAGCATATTATTCAAAACTTATTTTTAACAGCACTTCATGACAAACTCTATGTGTGTATCAGCGTGCACCATGTCTAATTGCTGCCACTTGAAATGATAAAACACTACCGGTTGATCTTCATAAAATAATAACTGTTGCAGATAAAGTGACTTCTGTTTGAAGTCTAAGGACACTTTTCAGAAACTCCAGGGAGATTCTGCTTCTGTGTTTATAAATGGAACGCAGGAAGTCACCTCATACCATGTCAGACCACAGGTCCATCTAGTTTAGTAGCATCAGCACGGATTGGCAGGCCTGGAGATGCCAGAGAGTTATTTATTATATTTCGATACCATTCAATAGCCAAATCTCTCTGGGCAGTTCACAAAACAAGACTTAAAACCATCAAAAGACCACAATGAAGGCACTAGGCAAACCTATCTGGGGAGGGCATTCCACAACTGAAAAGGGCTCCTTTGGGGCTACCTGCCTCACATCCTTGGTCAAGGAGATCCAGCAAAGTGTCCCTAAAGATTTCCTTATGGTCCGGGCAAGTATCTAGGATCTGGTCTGTGGGACTTAGCTCTTGTCCTGGGTTACTCAGAATGCACCCAAGAGTGTGCCCAACATCCTATGGCATCCCTGCATTTAAGGCAGGAGCAGGGAACCTGGGCCTTCCACATGTGGTTGGACCATTGGCCATGCTGACTGGGATGGAGAGGAGTTGAAGGCTCCCTCCTCTCTGTGTGAGAGTGGGAGGAGCTGGAGAAATGTAGGTATGTATAGTCTGGGCTGACAGTGTATGTGTGGGAGTTATGAGTCTGTGAAGGGTAGGGTAGAGAGAAGTGGATGATTATATTATAGAAGTGGGTGATTTTAGTATAGTGGAACCTTATAAGGAAGAACTGACAGAAACCAATGCTCTTAGAACCTTGTAACCATACGCATTTGAACTGAGGAAACCAATAAGCTTATGTACATGGACTTATGTTAATAAATTCTAATTACTTTTAAACGATGTGGTCTGTGGAGGAGTGACGGAGGAGAGAACAGTTAATGGTGGCAGCGGAATGGGAAACTGAGAGCTAGGTTGCTGAGCTGTGGGGCCTAAAAGAATAAAGGTGAGAGAGGAGCAGCAGCAGTAGGCCAAAACACTCACACATGTCATCATTACAGGGGGGATTGAGTGGTCCTAAGTGCTAGTGGAGTGGATAGTCCTGTCAGGTAGCTTGTGGGCGTCTCAGGTGAAGCCAAGACGACATAGGTGGGCAGGACGTCACAAGCCCCATTAAACTCAGTGGGGCTTACTTCTGAGTATGCATATCTAAGATTGGACGGTTAAGGGTTTTTCTGTTATCTTCAAGTTGAATGATTCCGGTGAGGTGATGATTAATCCCTGTGCAGTTTCAGTCTTTGGGGATGGCAGGTAGGGAAGGCTGAATTTGGAGTGTGGCAGTCTCACGAGGGAAGTGCCAGATGTATTACTTGGGGAACAACATGTGCCACTAATTCACTGTATACTCTTGGTGTCAGCCAGCCTCCAGCAAGAGTGATCGCCTAGCCAGCAGAGTTAAGACAAATGATGCTGCTCAGAGGAGCGCACGCATGTTTATGTAGGGAGTTAGGGAATAAGAACTATGAGTAGGAAATGGATTATAAAAAATTGGCGAAAGGCAATATTACTTACTTGGCAGGTTCATTTCCACCATCAAATAAATACACAGCCAGCCGGTATGTTTATCACAGGGCCTCGCTCACACCATCTGTATGGATCTGTGTTAATATTCCTGATCAGTAAATGGCATCAGGGAGGAACACAGGACAGGGAGGAAGAATTAGGAACAAAGAGTTCCTTTCTTTTGCAGTCTCCTGCTCTTGCTCACAAATCTCTAGGTAATCTTTCTTCTATGTCTCAATTCATTGTCCCTAATCATAATCATAATCATGATTTTATATTTGCTAAGTTCGTGTGGCATGCATTTCAAGTGATGAGCAACAGAGCTACCATGTGGTCAAAGGGTTAGAATAAAAATGTTGTTGGAACAGTAATTAATTGGCTGACTCTCTTTAGAATATTTGCTTTGGGAGGACGGCAGACAATTAAGACGCTCGTCGCCGAATGACAAGAGCACAAGGAGTGGCAGGGGAAAAGGAAGGATAAGAGGGAAGAGTGGGAAAATGATCCATGAAAGAGCCAGGTTGTGTTCACCCTTGGAATGTTTGTTGGACTTTTCTCCGCCAATGGTTTTGGTCTCAGCCAGGATTTTCGCTGGTAAACAACTTCAAGCTGTTGCTGCTGGTGACTAAATAACAAACCTTTCCATACAGAGCAAGTGCTGTTTCCTGTAGGCAAAATGAATGGACAGGACTGGATTGCCACTCCGGGCCTTTCCTTTGCTTACTCAGTGTAATCAAGCTGCTTATCCTTCCAAACTGCTACTACACCTTGCATGTGACACTTCTTTGATACCAACTGAATAAACGCATGAAGTCTTGGACTTCTTTGCCGGAAGAGATAAGAAGCAACTTTGAACTGAATGTTGTCTCATTCATGATAGGGCAGGGAAAGGCTGTGCGTCTCTCTCTGCCCCCTCTCCCCCCATGACAGCACATTTTCTGAGGGGCCACGGGATGTGGCACATTCTTCCCCTCCCCAGCTGTAGACAGAGCTATGATCTTGAGGTGGGGTGGGGAATTGTGACTTGGACCTCTCAGTTGCCATGGAAAGCTCTGCACTGAACAGGCACGTAGGTAGGTCCTTTGTGCCGGCTCCTTAAAACGGGTAGATTATTGTATTTCGATTTAAATTAGAGTAACGATTTCTACTTGTACACCTCTCTCTATAAATCAGTGTATGCACATTTTATGCACCTGTGTGTCCTCTTTGTATGCACATGTATGCACCTGTGTGCCCTCTTTTTATGCACATGTATGCACACGTGGGTTCTCTTTTTATGCACATGTATGCTCACGTGTCTCCTCATTTTATGCACATGTGTGCACATGGGCGTCCTCTTTTTGTGCACATGGGCGTCCTCTTTTTAGGCACACGTGTGCATATGTGCACATTTATGCTCACGTGTGTCCTTTTTGTGCACATGTTATACACATCGGTGTCCTCTTTTCCCCTCTTTTTTGATGTTGCATAACTGGCTGCCCTTGTGTTCAGCTGCCTAAGGCTCAGCACTGTCAACCTGTATTTGGGATGAGGCACTGAGTCACATGGCGCTGAGTTGGAATGTAGTGCCTCAAAGCTTGATGGTTGGCAGGAGTCCAAGGGAAACGATAGGGTTTCTTCTGGTGGAGAATTTTGAAGACTGAATCCTCAGCGGCGTTTCCCAAGACTCCTGATGGAAAAATAATAGGTTTTCTAAGGCATCACCCGCGTACGTTCTTGACAGGTGTCGGTAGTAAATATTCTGCTCCAGTGTGTGCGTTTCGCACGCGAACACATCCGTTTGGGTGTGAGAATGAGAGCCATAGCAGCAGAACTCTGGGGACGCAGCTCTAATAGATTCACAAGGCTGGCTTGTTTAAATGGGATTTCATTGTATTACACAGAGGATTTTTTTTCTCTCCTAAGGATGTGATTATTCCCGGCCTTATCCTCTTGCTGTGATATGACCACTTTTGGCACCGTGCTGCATGGCGTGGGATTAGTCTGCCGGCATTGTACAAAGTGACTTAGACATGTTGTCTTTCTTATTAGCATGTGGTATTGTAGATCATTTTACAGAGGCAACAGCTGCAGCCATTATTCCTACAGTTATGTCATAATTTGGTATGTTGGATGCTGTTGGCAGCGCACATTATTCAACTTGCTTATCGATACGTTGAATTCATGGTTCATGGTCTTCAGCTACCCTCCCCTGCCACAGCAATGAAAACAGATCAGCGGCTGCTCCCAAGCGTTAGCTATGAGAAATGTGGTAATTGTGAATTATACATACTCTATACAGCGGCATTCTTCCTCTCTTGTTATTGCTAAGAATTGTTCTGGCTGCCACCCTAAATCCCTTCTTGCATCTGCTTAGTCCTCCTGAAAGTTAATCACCTTTCTCCAGTGCTTCCTCAGGACTTTGGTGTACACATGGAACCGGTGCAAACAGGGCAACATAATGTGACAATATAAAGTGGTGGATTATCGAGGTGCATTATACCTGGGGCTACCTTTGGAAATGGTCCAGAAATCTCAGTTAGTTCAGAATAAGGCAGCAAGATTCTTAACTGGGACTGGGCGAATTGTTCGTATTACACCAGTGCTTCATCATCGGCGCTGGCTTCTGGCTTGTTTCTGGTCCCAATTCAAGGTATGGATTTTGACCCATAAAATCTGTAAAGCTAGACAATGGAAGGATTGCTTCCATCCACAGACACCTACCGGAACCATGAGATCTGAGGATGAGATCTGTTCCTCGAGTACCTCTGGACAGTGAAGTGCGGTGGGTGGCTATTGAGGAAAGAGTCTTTTTGGTGGTGACACCCTGGCTTTGGAATGTTCTTCCCAGAGAGGCTCACCTGGCCTTTACTTTGTGGTCAGGGACAGTATGCCAGCAGTAGGCGAGGCCATGCATGTCAGGGGCTGCATGGCAGTAGTAGGTGAGGCCACATCCCAATGTGAGGCCACCCCACTGCTGGTAATGTGTATCTCCCCAGATATGATTGCTCAGACCCATACCCATACATACACACTCACACTCATACACACAGCTCCCTGTACACTCACACATACTTTATAATTATATGTTATAAGCCCTGTTCAGAAGACACCTTAAACCATGGCTTTCTCCTGACAGGGATGGCCCTGATGCTGCATCCACCTCCCCCGAGGGCTCAGGCTCCTGTGGGTCTGGTGGCAGTCCCTGGTCCTGGGTGCTTCTGGGGCCTCTAGCTTTTCCTTTGAGGAGGACTCCTCAAGAAGGGACATGACATAACACATTTTCTTCTTTCATTAACCCTTAAGGTTCTAACAGAATAATCCTAGCCTCAGTTTCGGGGCCAGAGATATGTGGAATGCGCCCATTTTAGGATAGGTGGGGAAGAAGTCATATGTAGAAAATACAAAAACAATAGGAAAATGGTAGACATCGTCCCCAGCGCCCCTGGAAACTCCATCACTGGCAATGAGTCAGGGACTGTGCCAGTCATGGTACTCACAAAAATGAAAGCACTTAAAATTTGTCCATCCCTTGAAAGTCACCAAATATTCTCCCCCTTTCGCATAAGATGAATGGCCCTGCAAAAGTGGGTTTCTTGGGGGATGAATGGTCCCATAGAAATGTGTGATGAAGGGAAAGATTCAGCCAGCTGTCGTTTTCTATCACCTGAGCTCTTTACATGACACGGGGACAGAGAGATAGAGATCTGTGCTCCATGCACTATCATCTGAGTTGTGGTCTCTCTCCCTTTGTAGTCAGAGCTGTATTTATTTAATACCCTGCCTTTCTTCCAGGAAATGACACTAAAGTCATTACCGTGCCCATAATGCTGTCAGAAAAAAAGTTTTTTGTTATCCCAAAACAGCGACAAGAGTGAGGTGATAGCATGTTGCATAGGCCATGGCAAGACCAGGCCTTTATCTCAGGATTGTCCTGGGATCATCCCTGTACATCCAAATGACACACAGGGGATCCCGGGAGCAGGCAGGGACGACCCCTCCATTTGCCTGGGATGATCCTTAGGTCTAGCTAAGGCCATAGTGAACAGTATCACATGATCATAAAATGTTGCATTTTTTTATTTTTCACAATATGGCAGGATGTTTAGTGACTTTGTTTTGCCATGGGGTCACTCTGTCCTGCGTCCCACTCTGCCAGGAGAATTTTGAAAATTAATTCCATAACAGCAGCATGCACAAACAGCTGCTGCTTTTAGTTCCTTCAGTTCATGTGCATAAATTTCACTTTCGGGGCTACGGATGCACATGTGTGTATTAACAAAACACTGCCACAAAGCAATCTTGATGCAATATTACATATGTTTGTATCAAGGTCTGTTTGTGCACTTTTTTTTTAATGGATGTGCACATTTATACATGTGCTGTAAAACATCATAAAAAGGGATCTTGTTAGAACCAATTGTACAATCAAATCAACTTTACTTTTTGTGTGGTGTTTTATGAATATGAGTAATACACCACCCAAAATGAATTTATGCAGTTGTACATCCAGTCATAAGATTGCTCCCCGCCACCACCACAGCATATTCTCAATGAGCATATTGGTTATATAGGGAGTGGGAGAATTGACATGAAGTGTGGAGGCGAAAATCTGTACATGCTCAAAGGCACCCTGTCCTGATATTGCTGTTTTCTCAGAATCTGGGGGAAGTGCATGTGCAGCCTTTACCCTTAAGATGGAGGGAGGGAGGGAGGGAGGAAAGGCACTCTGCGCATGCCTAGAGACAGGCCCAATGAAGGGGGGGGCAAGTGTCTGGCCCAGCCCAGGCCTTTCAGTACAGGCTCCTGATGGAGCACTTGGTGGGCGAGAAGCGAGGGCTGAGGCAGTCCCAGCAGGACTTGGCCAAAAGCTGGGCACATCCACTGACAGCCACTTACCTCTTTTCTTCGGCAATGCTCATCCTCAATGCTTTATCAAGGAGCAACATCAGCAACAAGAGGAGGGGAGCGCCTCTAAGAGGACACAGGCACCTGCGGGCAGCCAAAGGCATGTGAGAGGTGTAGTACTAGCATGTAGAGCGGCTGATTTGAAATAAGGCATGGGTTAGCAAACCAAGGTACTATGTGCAAACCAGTCCTAACTTAGGCCGTAGCTAGACCTAAGGTTTAACCCAGGATCATCCCAGGTTTGTCCCTGCCTGAGCGCTGGATGCCCTGTGTAGCACTTAGATGAACAGGTTTGACCCCAGGACAATCCTGGGCTAAACCTTAGGTCTAGCTACAGCCTCAGATCCCACTTCTCTGACCTCTCACTAACTGCCTTTGTTCTCCTTCTACCCGATAGCACTTTTCAAATACTTAAAAGGTTGTCACACAGAGGAGGGCCAGGATCTCTTCTCTATCACCCCAGAGTGC
The DNA here is from genome assembly GCF_023053635.1 of Elgaria multicarinata webbii. Lineage (NCBI taxonomy): Eukaryota > Metazoa > Chordata > Lepidosauria > Squamata > Anguidae > Elgaria > Elgaria multicarinata. The sequence goes on from NC_086172.1 coordinate 23,982,139, forward strand.
AGGACACGGAATAACGGGCTGAAGTTACATGCAGCCAGATTCTAGCTGGACGTCAGGAAAAACTTCCTGACTGTTTAGGCTGCCCAGACCCTCTGGAAAATTCCGGAAACCTCCTGGGAGAGCTGGGGGTCCGGAGGAACCGGACTTGGGGCCCAAAATACCGGGGTTGTGGTTACTGGGCACGCAGCAACCCCAACCCCAACTTACCAGGCCTAAATTTCCCCAGCGAGTGGCGGTGGCCATCTTGAATCTCGCCCAAACTCACGCGAGATCTCGGCAGCTGGCTGGGAACTCTGTGAGACCCAGCCAACAGCCGAGATCTCGCGTGAGTTCGGGCGAGATTCAAGATGGCCGCCGCAAGGGGTGGGCGGTGAGAGCGAGGTGAGTGGTTGGGGGCTGTGTGCAGGAATTTCCAGCAAAGCAGCCTCCAGCACCCCACCCCACCCCACCCCACCCCAGCGCAGAAGAAGCAGCAGAAGCAGCAAGAAGAAGCAAGAAGGAAGAGGAGAAGATAGAGTAGGAGGTAAGACTGAGGTTTGTTTGTGTGTGAGAGAGAATGTGGGGGTGCATGGGATGCATGGGGTCTTTGAGTGAATGCACGTGTGCATGCGTGTGTGCATGAGTGTTTTTGGAGTGAGTGATGCTGACTGTGTGTGTGCGTGCAAACACGTGTGCTGGCAGTGTGAGTGTATTGATGTCTGAATGGGATGCGTTGTTGTTTGACTGAATGAATGCATGTGCATGTTTGTAGTGGGGGTGGCTGTAGTTTTCTGTGAGTTGAGGGGTGATTTGGAGGTGATGTTCCTATTAAAAAATGCATTTTAGACCCATAGACCTTCCTTTCCAATTTGTTTACGATAATTGACATGACATATATTTGTAACAGTGGCTGACAATTGTTCATCCTTCTTAAAGAAACTTTTAAAAAATTAACAGGGTTGCTATCATCATCATCATCATCATCATCATCATCATCAATCTCTCTTTTCTTGCTTTTGTGGTGGTTTTTCTAGATGAACATGATGGGCTTTGCCAAGTCATGTTGTCTTTTACTGATTCAGAAATGTCCTGACTATTGAACATGTTTTAAGTATGACTGCTTTCTGGATGTTGGCGTGCATGTATTTTGGTAGGCCTAATTTTTGAAGGTTTTCTGTAAAAACAACCACGATGTCATGTTGGTGACTGATGTGACTAACAAATAATTGTAAGTTTTTCCTGTTGCCATAGTTCTTTAACTTCCATATCCAGTCGTGTATATTTTTCTTTTCTGCAACAGTTTTGTCATTAGGTATTGCAATTTCAATGTAGGTGTGTTTTTCTCGGTTGTTTTTGACTGTTATGTCTGGTTGAAGTTGAAACAAGCTAAGACACGCTTTAATCCATTTTGTTCCATGGCTCACATTTGCAGGCTAATAGTAGTTTATACTCTTTCTGAATGCTTGGTTGTTTGGTTGTTGTATACTTGTCAACTGCTTCATTTGTTCAGTGGTAGAAGTATGCAGTAAGGTGATGGGGAAACAGTGTTAAATGTTAGGAAAGGTTAGATTATGGTCATCCAGTGAAGGATTTGCAGTCAGAAAAGATATTTGAAGGAAGGGAAGACTGTATCACACACAGGGCTCATCTACATATTTCACTTTGAAAGCGGTATAGCTAGGAGCCACACTACTGCTTTATAGCAGTATTGAAGTATACTGACAACTGTTGGGGCCCATGACACATACCATATACCACTTTCATACCACTTTCATAGTGTTATATCCTGCTTGGTGTAGATGTGTCATGGGCCCCAACAGTTGTCAGTGCACTTCAGTACCACTATAAAGCAGTAGTGTAGCTCCTGCAGTGCAGTTCAATACCTCTATAAAGTAATAGTGTGGCTCCTGCCTTTTATATACCGCTTTCATAGTGGGATACTCTGCTTGGTGTAGCTGAGCACACAGTATAGCAAAAGCTTCAACGTACAGCAAAAGCTACAGAAGTAGGAATGAGTGAAGTTAATTTCAGATACATTGAATGTCTCACTTATACTTTATTCCAGTGATTTTAAAATTAAGATGTAATGTAGAACAGGTTTGTCTTAATTGTGTGCTGTGAAATCAGACCTGTGACCAAGGCCATGTTTGGGTGGGCACGCCCCCTTGGGGGCTGGACATGTTGGTGGGCACACTCCCATGAGGCGGCCATGTTGTCCTCCTTTTTGATTTCCAAAATATGGTCACCTTATCAGAGCAGTACGACAATGGAACCAGTTACCTAGGGAGGTTGTGGGCTCTCCCATACTAGAAGCCTTCAAGTGGCAGCTGGACAACCATCTGTCAGGTATGCTTTAGGGTGGATTCCTGCATTGGACTTGATGGCCTTATAAGCCCCTTCCAACTCTACTGTTTTATGATTCTAGGATTCTATGACTTTCTCCAACTGCCACTCACCCAACCCACCATTCCATTCTAGCCTCAGCTATCCATCATTCCTCCATTCACTCTTCTGTTTCAATGATACATAAAAATCATAAACTTTATTCAGTAATTCCTGCATCTGTCTTGGAATGATGTGGTTTAGTTACAACAACAACAACAACAACAACAACAACAAACGCAGCATAAAAAGTCGCATCAAATTAAAAGGCCTTGGGAAAAATGTATTCCTTGGCACTGGAAAGCCATTAATGCCGTCACTAGGCAAGCCTGCCCGGGAAAAAGGAATTCACAAGCAGGGTGCCACAACTAAGAAGGCCCACTCTCCAGTTGTCTCCCACCTCACCTCAGATGGTGTTCAGAGATGAACACGTTATTCAGGGACCTAGGCTTACACCTACAACTCCCAGCATGCCTTGGGTGGGAGGGAAGACTTTTCGGGCTTTTCGCCCATCATCTGGAAGTGGCTCCCCATCCTAGGCCTGAAGAGAGAGCACCTGAGACCGGCTGCCTCAGTCACTAGGCACCCTTGAGAGCTGGAGGGAAGGAGGGTGCAGCTCCGGGCCCTTTGCCAACAGCAATGGCCGAGCTCAAGCAGCCAGCTCCTTCACTGCCTATTTATGGGTACCATCAGCACAGTGCAATGTGGACTGGCTCGGCCAGACTTCACTTCCGGTGAGTCTCAACGGCAGGATTCCCACTTGTAGGGTGACCATATGAAAAGGAGGACAGGGCTCCTGTATCTTTAACAGTTGTATTGAAAAAGGAATTTCAGCAGGTGTCATTTGTATGTATGAAGAACCTGGTGAAACTTCCTCTTTCTCACAACAGTTAAAGCTGCAGGGGCCCTGCCCTCATTTAAATCTGGTCACTCTAGTATAGCTCCTGCAGCTTTAACTGTTGTGATGAAGATGGAATTTTGCCAGGTTCCCCTTATATACAAATGACACCTGCTGAAATTCCCTTTTCAATACAACTGTAAAAGATTCAGGAGCCCTGTCCTCCTTTTCATATGGTCACCCTACCATTTGGCAAGTTGGGCACCACAGCGAAAGGCATGTTGGGAGTTGTAGTTTTTGTTTTCTGTGGGAATATGAAAAATGGTGGTGGCTTCAAGGCGGCCCTGGCTGTGTGTCGGGGAGAAAGAGAGAGAGAAACAAATGCAATTCATTTTAAGGATACCTCACAGGCCTTGCATCGGCCTACCTTGCAGGGTTGTCATGAGGAGTGAGAGAGGAAAAAAAGAAATGAATATAATTCGATTAAAAGTTAACTCACAGGCCTAGCTCTGGCCTACTACTGTAAGATGATTACCTTGCAACCATATATCTTGGGGAGGGCAAGCAATGCCAGGTATGTATGTGTATGTGTGTGTGTGTCTGTGTTTATAATCCATCCTGGGCTGCAGCATGTCTACAGCTGGGAGGAGGGGCATAAATCAATTCAATAAATAAATAGGTTTGCTACAAAATGTGGACTGAACAAAACCCTTGAGTATTGCTGAGACAAAAACTTTGAGCATTCCTAAGTGAGTGTCTCTTATCTACACTACAGCTCAATCTGTGGTGCAGATAAGCCCCAAAATAGATGTTCCCCAACCACAAATAAAAGGAACACTCAGCATAATCCTATATGTCTTCACTCAGACTTCAATGGGTCTTATTCCCTGGAAGTCTGTATAGAAACTCCCTTCATCCCTGCCTATTGGCCATGCTGGTTGGGGCTGATGAGAGTTGTAGTTGTGATCTTATTCTTTGCCTCTGGCAGCAAAACAGCCTGGACCAGCCCTGGTTCACCCTGAGATGCTTCATTTTGTCTTCAAGTACCTGAGCTTTCATTTGACTTCTTACAGCCTTCTCAGGAGTGGGCAGAAGATAGATCAGTAGATCCCGATTTATCTCTGGGTGACTGGCGGTACATTGGCTGGACTTTCCGACTCCCAATAGCAAACTCACTTTTCCACCTAAATTAGGCTGCTGAAATGAAGAACACTTGGGATAAACAGGAGGAGAGTTTTGTGTGAAAGGCCTGTGACCAGGGTGACCATATGGAAAGGAGGACAGGGCTTCTGTATCTTTAACAGTTGTATTGAAAGAGGAATTTCAGCAGGTGTCATTTGCATGCATGCAGAAGCTGGTGAAATTCCCTCTTCGTCCCAACAGTTAAAGCTGCAGGAGCCCTGGTCTCTTAACTAGATACAAAAGGGGGAGGTCTCCTGCAGCTTTAACTGCTGGGATGAAGAGAGAATTTCACCAGGTGCCACATGCATACCAATGACACCTGGTGAAATTCCCTTTGGAATACAGCTGTTAAAGATACAGGAGCCCTGTCCTCCTTTTCATATGGTCACCCTACCTGTGACCTCAGCTCAGTTTTCCTTTTGAAAACATATTCCTAACTTCAGAATGCGCTGAAAAGTAGGCTTCTAGTTTTTTTTTAAGTACATCTGTCTTTGAAGTCTGCCCTCCCCTCTAAAAGAAGACCTTACGTGGGCCACGATCCTATGCATGTTTAGACAGAAATACATCCTACAAGTGGCAGGAATTATTTCTGTCTAAACATGCATAGGATTGCACCCTTGATCAATCTTTATTCAATACTTCTTGATGTTCTTGTAGGGCATTAACAAATTTAATGCTTTAGGCCAATTTTTTTCTTTAGTCTCTTCAAAGTCCAATGGGGTCTTTAAATATTGTTTGTTTTTCAAATCCTTCTTAGTTTCATCACATTTATTGCCGCTCTTTTGATCAAAGCTCATAAACTGAGATTCTAAAAATTGCTTACTTGTCTTTCAATACTGCTACAAATTTCTATTTGTCCTTTGAATTTTTTTTCTTTGTTTTGATATTCATGATTTTCTTACAAACTTCTACTGATCCACATTATCACCCCACCTTGAGAATTCTTGTGCTGCCCATGAGTTACTTTGATGGAAATAACCTCTTGCATACTAAATCCGTTCCCTGTTCTGATAAATTGCAGAGTTCCCACATTTGTTAGTCCACAAACTTATTGATCACACACAGAGTTTTTGTTTAAAAAACCATAAATGCTGTTTATTCTGGAGCTGTACAATCTTATGAGGTAATTCCTGCAGTGGTATCTTTTCTGTAAATACTCCATTTTGGCCAATAATTGTAGTACTTATCAGATTGTGTGCAAGTTCAGGACAGAAAACTAACCCACCCACTCCACCCCAATAATGATGATCTCCCCTATCTCTGGAAACTGAAACACTTGGCAAGCAACAGACTGGTTCAGCTTCATCAGTAAACTTGGGGGAGTGGGGAGACACCCATTGAGAGCCCTGAAAAAGTTTCAGAGAAGGACAACAAAGGATTAACACATAAAAGGCTAAGTAAATGGAGCCTCCTCACAGCAACAGACTTTTGAGGACCTGTGCTCAGACCACTGACTGCTAGAGAGTGTTTTAAACCATGGCCCGACTCAAACATCTGGAGGAGTCACCATTGGTGAATCCCTCCTGGGGCTTCTTGTCATGGCGGCAGCTGCCATTTTGAATGTTAACTCAGCCGGGGTGGGTTATTGGGGTGGTTAACATGTGCAACCCTAAAAAAGCCCAGAGGTTATGAGTGACTTGTCAACCACTCCCAACATACCACCTTTGCTGAGTTTGCACATAACAGGCTGAAATATTCAAGAATGGTGGCAACTACCACAACAAGCATCCCCACTGGGAAATTCCCCCATGGTGGCTGCTTGTGATGTGCAAATCAGGTCACTGTAGGGTGATAGTAACAACAACCCAGAGAATGGGTTGTCATTGAATTGTGGGTTGTTCTTGAAATATGGATTTTCATTATGTGTTAACCCGGCACTATGTTTTAACTATGGGTTGTTAACCACAAACAACCCAGGAAGCAAACCTATGGTTTATTGTTGGATTGTGGACTTTCGATTGCTCATGGTTAAGAACCTCTAGTTAAACCATAATGGAGAGTTTGCACGCAACAACAACCCATGATGCAACAACTGATATTCAACTTGTATTTTGGGTTGTCATTACATATGAACTGTGCTGGATTGTGGTACCAGCCAAGCCAGCCATAGCTTAGGGCATCATGTTATGAGAGGCATCTAAATATGTTGTAGTTAATGAGAAGACATATTATAATTGAAATAGCTTTGTCTTAAGTATGTTGGAAAGTCTAGTATGACTTACAGCAGAATGGCCTTATATAGAGAAAGCACGGCAACACATCATTCAGTATTGGAGGCAATAAATGTAGGGTAGAGCCAGTTTAAAAGAAGTTCCAATCAACTTTATTAATGCTTTTACATACATTTTCAGAGAAAGCTATCTAAGACTGTTAAATCACAAGCACCCTCTAACGTGTGAGTGCAAGTAAGCAAAGGCATGAGATATTGGATCTTTGCTTCCTCTCTGGAGAGACCACATGATGCTTGTTGCAGGAAGAGGAAGAGGAGGGAGCAGGAAATGAGAATTGACCAAGCTACATGACATTCTCTGTAACACCCTAGTATCTGGAAGAATGCAGAGTTATTCCTATTATCCCACAAAATAATTTTTTATATAAAAACCACCATTAAAATTCTGAAATGTGAGCAATGGGGACCAAAGGGAGGAGCCTTGGCCAAAGAACACTGTGGTCAGGAAAGACCAAATGATTGACATAATGATGGGAGCCGTCAACAACATCCAGGACTCCAGGCCAAAGCTGCAGATTGGGGCTCCGGTTCAGCAAGAGGTGCCTGTCCGGGACAGCAAGTCCTGCCTGCCGGGATATTACACACCAGCAGAACTGAAGCCCTTCATGGAATGTCCACCTCAAGACCCCAATAGCCCAGGAGCTGATGGCAAACCTTTCAAGAAGGACCAGTGGACACCAGAGGAGACGAAAGCGAAAGAACGTGGCTACGACAAGCACTGTTTCAATGCCTATGCCACTGACCGGATCTCTCTCCAAAGGGCCTTAAGACCAGACAGCCGGCCTCCAGAGTGTATCGACCAAAAATTCAAACGATGCCCTCCCCTCCCGACCACCAGCGTCGTCATCGTTTTCCATAACGAGGCCTGGTCAACTTTGCTTCGCACTGTGTGCAGTGTTCTGTATGCCTCCCCAGCTATATTGCTAAAAGAAATCATTCTTGTGGACGATGCCAGTACAGATGATTACTTGAAAGACGAGTTAGACAACTATGTGAAGCAATTGCAGATAGTGAAGGTCGTCTGGCAGCTGGAAAGGAAGGGTTTAATAACAGCCCGATTGCTCGGTGCCAGCGTTGCTACAGGAGATGTACTCACATTCCTGGATGCTCACTGTGAATGTTTCCATGGGGGGTTAGAGCCTCTCTTATCGCAAATTACTGAAGAGCCCACAGCTGTGGTCAGTCCAGATATCTTCACAATTGAACACCTTTGAGTTCTCCAAGCCAACTCAATATGGGAAGGTGCACAGTCGAGGGGACTTTGACTGGAGTCTGACTTTGGGATGGGAGTCCATCCCTCAACATGAGAGCAGAGGAGGAAAGATGAGACTTATCCTATCAAGACCCCCACATTTGCTGGTGGCCTCTTTGCCATCTCCATGTCCTATTTTGAACACATCGGCTCATACGACAACCAGATGGAGATCTGGGGAGGGGGAAATGTGGAGATGTCCTTTCAGGTTTGGCAGTGGGGGTCAGCTGGAGATCATTCCTTGCTCAGTCGTTGGCCACGTGTTCCGTTCCAAAAGCCTCCCCACCTTCCTGAAAGGGACTCAAGTGATCTCCAGGAACCAGGTGTACTTTGCAGAAGTCTGGATGGACGACTACAAGGAAATCTTCTACAGGAGGAACCAGCGGGCCTCGCAGATGGCTAGAGAGAAAACACACGGAGACCTTACTGAGTGTCTTGAGCTGAAAGAGCGGTTACATTGCAAAAACTTCACCTGGTATGTACAAAGTGTTTATCCGGAGATCTTCATCCCAGACCTTACGCCAGCTTTCTTTGGAGCTATTAGAAATGAAGGTTCTAAATGAACTGAGCAGTTTCTCTTGCTGAGCAGTTTCTCTTCCTGTATTTTAGGCCACCAAAAGACCCTAGTAACTAAATGGAGGGTCTTGAAAAGGCCGGAATGTCTTGCTGGTCAGCTGCATTGGCAAAGCTGATATACTTCTGCCTGGAGGCACCCTGATGGGGTATAAAGATGTTCCCGGTTGTAGAAGAGTCTGTTTTGGACTGAAAAAAGAGAATTTTCTGGGGTACCTGGATCTTGACATTCACGGAGTGGGCCTGTGCATATTTGTCTTGCTGCTGCTGAACCCGGACCCGCTCTGCCATAGATAGCAGGATCTGGGTGGCTGCAAAATTGTCTGGGCATCTAAACGGTGTTCATGGAGCCGATGGAGCACTGTATTTAGCAGGAAGATCCTTGAGGTCAGGCAGTGGCATCTCCTCCAATGTGGAGCTCCCTCTTTCAGGTAAGCAGTGCTCCTGACAATATAGGGAGGAAAAGGTCAGGTCACTCTGGGACCAGGATATCTGTGGGTCATGGAGGGCCAGCCAAGTCATTCCCAATACCAGGGGAAAGTGTGGTGTCGCTGCCAGATAGAAATGAAGTTCCTATTTATGTTCCTGGATCTCCAGGGTGAGGGACACATTTTGATGCTATCAATGACAGGTCCTGAAGTCACAGGCCTGCCATCAATTGTCTCTACCACCACTGGGTGGCTTGTGGGCGGAGTTAGGATCTGGTGAGCAGCAGCAAAGGCAATGTCCATAAAATTGCTTAAGGCTCCCAAATCCATCGCAATGCTATGCATCAGGGCGTGCCCTGGGCACTGAAGAGTCACTTGTACGAGGAAGTGTTTTTGCGAAACTGTACAGAGGGACAAGGCTCTGGAGCCATATCCACTTTTCGAGTTTTTGCAGCGTCTCTCAGAACTGCAGGCCATGGAGGTTTGGCAGGGCAGGTGACTGCAAGGTGCCCCATGGTCCCACAGCAAAAGCAGAGACCATCTTGTCTCTGACGGTCCTTCTCCTCATGAGTCAATTTCAGCCAGGTTTCTCCTGAAAGCCTGGATTCCCAGGTGTGGGTCTAATGATGCACAAGCTGCCAGCTTTCTAGCCATCCATCTACTCTTTGGCATAAGTGAATCAAGGCCTGGAGGGCTGATGGTCTTCCTACTCATGCCAGTTCATCACGGATGTCATCAGACAGGCCTTCCTGAAATTGGTTTGTTAAGGCCGCTTCATTCTTTTCCAAGTCTCAGGACACCAGGCGGAAATCATTTGTATGTTCAGTAACTGATTTTCCCTTCCTTGAAGTCACCTGATGTTACACGTAATGGTTTTGACCTTCTGTGGGTCCTTGCAGACCTGGCACATCTGGGTTAGAAAGCCTTTGAAATCAGAGAGGAGCACACTGGCCTGTAGCAGGTACGGGGTTGCCCATTTGGCAGCAGACCCGATCAGCAGACTGATAAGGAACGCAACCCTGGTCTTGTCCTTTCAGAAGTCCTCAGGGCGCAATTCCATACACAGCACACACTGTGCCAGGAAAGCAGGGAACTGCTCAGGTGAGCCATCAAGCTTTCCAGGAGCTGCTGCAGGGCACTTCTGCCTGGGAGGTGCAGCTACAGGCAGTTGCACAGGCATCTGAGCCTGGAGCCTGCTGATACCAGCTGTCAGCTGGGCCATCTGCTTCTTTAACGGGATGGTTTCCTGGGCTAAAGCCCCCACCTCCACAAAGGCTCGGAGCAGTCTTAGATGTAGGGCTGACCACAAGGCCAAGCATTAACCCAAGCCGATGTTCCTGACAGGGAAGTCGTCTCCTCTGATGGCCCAGGGTCCTCCTGGTCTGGTGCCAGGGAATGGGGTGGTGTCCCCCTGGTTTCTGGAGGCTCTGTTTCATCCTCTGAGGAGGATTCCTCTGGTGAGGGCATGGCAAAAGGCGGTTTAGTGCTCTGCGACATCAAGATCCTCCACCAGCACATCACCTGGGTGGGAGAGAAGAGAAAGGGGATGTAATTCTATGAGATTCAGGACATGGTAAGGAAGGAAAGGTCAGCAGAGCAATCGTGATAGCAGCAACAGATGATATCCTTTTTATCCCTCCCTTCCTCCAAGAAGCTCAGAGTGGTGTACATGGTTCTGTCCACACCCATTTTATCTTCCCAACCATCCTGTTAGGTTAGGCTGAGAAAGAGTAACTGGTCCAAGGCTAACCAGTGAGCTTTGTGACTGAGTGGGAATTTGAACCTGGGCCTTTGGGAGTTGAACCTCTTAACCGTCCACCTCTCTGACCAGTACACTAGATAGGATGTATTAAAAAGTGGCAACATGGTTTATGGCTTGGTGCTAGCATTAAAGCTCCTAAAGTAGGTGGGAACTACTGCTTCCAAACCTGGGGCTTGGGTGTAGGGACTTTCTCGGCAAGAATGGTGTTTGCCAGCTGGCATGGCCCGTGGTTCATCTAGTGTAGCCTTGGGAGAGTAATGAGCTACAGAACACAAAAAGTGCAGCTAGAGGAGAGTACCTGGGCCAGAAGCTCATCAGGGATGGGTATCCACCCAAACTTTTCTGGATGCATTTTCCAGATAGACACCCAGAAAGTTCATTCAAACTGGATTGTCCAGCTTGGATGTCTAGGCCCTTGAAGGAGGAGGAGGAGGAGGAGGAGGACAGGGCTGGGATGGATACAGCAGGGTCCGAGGCCCCTGGATACTGGCACATGTCCATGGCACACCTGCTATGGCTCATAACCATGGGAGCTGATCTGCCATGGTTCGCAGTGTTCTTGATGTGGTGCACTTGCGCATGTTGTCAAGAAAGGACTGATCTGAGGCATAAACATGTTTCTGACCAATCTAGACATGACCACTAGGATATTTGGGTGCACACACACTACAGCAGGGATGGGCAGAAGGTAGGTTTGTATCTATTAGTAGATTGGCAAGGACATCTTGCGACAACAAAATATCTCCCCTTGACCCTAAATTCATCCTTCTGAAATGAAGAAGGGTTGGGGTAACCTGGAAAAGACTCTGAGCTCTGTTCAGTTGATTCCTGGCCTCAAAATGCTTTAATTCTAAGGATGTGTCTTCTGTAACAGTGTGTAACTGGTGGATTTCAAGGTTAACAGTTTAAAAAAAGTAGATACCTTTGCACGCAGAGAGGCTCTGGATGGCAACGGGCAGCTCTTTAAACACCCGGATTTTCTGGAGCTGGTGGCGGATTTTGTTTTTCACTTCCCATGCCTGGAGAGGTGGAAGAAAAATCCCCCAATGTTAGAAACCATTTTTAATCCAAGAAAAGGGCTGGCACTTTAAAGATGGTATCTCCAACATGGAGCCCACGGGCACTGATTTGTTCACGGACATCTCTCTTTGGGCCCTCCAGGCTCCCTCCTGATTTTTGTTTTATTTCTTAAGATTTTTTTTTTAAATTCACCCAAGTGGGATGCTGGCAAACTGCAAAGCCAGGTGGTTCCCTCCAACACCTCCTTTATTTGGTTTCAAAGTGTTTGGGTGTTTTAGACCTCAGACCCCACCTCTGATCTGTACTGAGGTTCTGGGGCACTTTTCTTTGAGTCTCACCACTTTGCCTTCTGGGAAATAAGTATTTTGTAACCATCCCCACCCACCATTTTAACCATTTGATGATCAGTAAACAACACCAGGGTGGCCATGTTGTGAGAGCACCCACAACACTTTCAAACTCCCAGCTGTGCCCAGTGACCCCAAGGGGTTGGGGAGCCCTGCGTTGAGGCCTGCCCCCTCCCTGCCCAAGCAAGCCAGACCCTGCAGCTCACCTCATTCCCCAGCAGCTGTTCTCCACTGCCCAGGAGGGAGTAGACCAGGAGGAGCCCAGCTTCACACACCCTTAGCAGGGGGTGGTAGATGGCGAGCAGAGCCACATTGAGAAAAGACCTTCGCTGCTCTTCAGTAAAGATCTTTCCAAACACCTAAAAATAGACAATGAACATCTCTTTGGCCCTGTTCAGAAGGCACCTTAAACCACAGCTTTAACCATGGTGAATAAGGCTTTTTGCCTTATTCATCGTGGTTAAAGCTATGATTTAAGATGTCTTCTGAACAGGGCCACAGTCTTCTTTTCCCACCAAAACGAAGTCAAAAGATGTCTGTTGGACTTGCATATATATTCCCCTTTCTTCCTTTCCCTTCTCTCTTTCAATATTTTCTTACACACTCACAATTTAAATTGTACGTCCCAACCTGTCTCTTCTGCTCAGGTTACTCTGTAAAGGGCCGTGTACTTTGGTTGTACTAGGTAAAAAAATAACAAGTAATATCCTCATCACAGGGGCGGGGGAGCCTTCTCAGAGGGACATTCTTACCTCTCCAACTCGCATGATGTTAATGTAAGAGAGCAGCTTTGGTTCGAACTCATATTTTCTGCTCCAGAGCTCCTCTGTGTTGTCCATGGTCATCCCTGACAGAGAGACACCAAGAGATAAAGCTTTATTGGTCTGAACATGATGATCTATGGCAGGAAAGGAGAATGTGGGACCCTCCAGATGTTTTGGGACTGCAGCTTCCATCATCCCCAGCTAGCCTAGCCAATGGTGAGGGATGATGGGAGTTGCAATCCAGCATCCTCTGGAGGGCCCCAGGTTGCCCACTCATGATGATTCTGGGTCTTTCTCACATAGCGGCTCTTGGGTTTGTGAGGGCTGCCTCCAGACTTATCTCTTAATTAATTAATTAATTAATTACATTTCTATATCGCCCAATAGCCGGAGCTCTCTGGAGAAATCTTAAGAGGATTTCTCTGACGCTTCTCCTAACTAATTGTCACAGTGGTCTAAGGCAAGACTGAGGTAAAGAAGGTTCAAGTCTGCCTCACCAGAAGGAATCTCACATGCTCTTGAATGCCAAGGAACAGGGGACAAGGCGGGGGCCTATGGTAGTGCGGGCCTTCCCATCAGGCAGAGTAAAGGTGGCTTCCTCAGGCAGCAGACTTTGAGGGCAGCAAATCTTTAGTTATTCAGGTTGTTACCACTGTATTTTTTTTCTACTGGGGGCGGGTGGGGTGTGTGTAAGGTTTTCTGCCTCAACTGCCTAAATAAATTGGCTGGCTTTGGGTGGCGGCTTTGGATGGCGGAGTGGGGTGTGGTGGGATGGGATAGGGTGGGGAGGGCACGCCTGGTTGTGCCTCAGACAGCCAAATGTCTTGGTCCGGCCCTCAGGAAGGGAGAACGGTATCAGGAAATTACAACCGAATAAGATGGTAGTCTCTTGTGTGAAGAACTGAGACAAGAACTGAGACAGTATGCTTTGGATACTGTATTTTGTATTTGTGTTTTTAACCTGTTGGTAGTTTTATGATGGTTTTAATTTTTGTGACCCGCCCAGAGAGCTTCGGCTATTGGGCGGTATAAAAATCTAATAAATAAATAAATAAATAAATAGTTGCTCTTCAGTTTCTCTTGGTATAGGAAACCAAGGCATTTGGTAGAATGCATTATGTTCCAGCAAGTAGCTGCTGTCGCTAACTTACCTTTCTGGTGGACCGCTAGTTCATACAGGCGGAACACGCCCTCCCTGGCCTGGCGACCGATGATGTTTTGGGAGTCATTGATGCAAATGGAGAGCTCGGCTACATAGCGGCCCAGCTGTGGGAGCTCACAGGTGTTCTAGGGGGAAGGAGAGAAAGTGGGATTTTAAGCTCCATCGGTCTGTATACTGCCAGAAGAGCAACTCCCTCACAAAGCAAGCTGAACGAGGAAGCTCAGAACGATGGCACTTTGCTATAAGGAACCCCAATGTGGTCCGCACAGCAAAGGGAAAGAGCAATGGGAATTTTGGCCCACTTCTCTAGGTTTCGTGCTTTCCAGCCCAGAACTCTGCAGCCCTTTTGAGCCAAAGCACCTGTCTGCACCTGTGGGCTACTTACGTCAAAGCCTGCCATCCTAGTAGCGAAGCGAAGGACGGAGGCGCTGTTCCTGATGGCCCTGGCTCTCTCCTTCACATCCTTCGAGTCGAACCAGAAGTGGATGTGCTGTAAGGGGAAGCAACACCTCAGAAACGTTGTGCTGGGCGAACATCTTCCCCAGTCTTGATGACATGCTACTGGCAGTTGTGCACCCCCAAATAATTTGCTCCTCAGTGATATTCATCTTATTAATCCATCTTGTCCTTCACCTCCAGCGCTAGGGTGACCATATGAAAAGGAAGACGGGCTCCTGTATCTTTAACAGTTGTATTGAAAAGGGAATTTCAGCAGGGGTCATTTGTATATATGGAGAACCTGGTGAAATTTCCTCTTTGTCACAACCGTTAAAGCTGCAGGTGCCCTGCCCTCTTTTAAATCTGGTCACTCTAGTATAGCTCCTGCAGCTTTAACTAGTGTGATGAAGAGGGAATTTCACCAGGTTCTCCGTATATACAAATGACACCTGCTGAAATTCCCTTTTCTATGCAACTGTTAAAGATACAGGAGCCCTGTCCTCCTTTTCATAGGGTCACCCTATCCAGCACATAAAAATGTCTTTTCCACCCTTGCTTCAATGTACTTACATCTAAGATTCGGAGGAGGTGTGCTGTCGTGGGGTCCTCCTCTAGTAAGGACTCCAGCATTGCTTCCAGGGCTGCAAAAGATCGCCTGTATGCTGCCTGAAAGTAAAGAGAAAGCCACACTGTGCTTGCTGGAGTCTCTCCTTAACAAGGCCTTCCTGCATGCAGGCGACACAAAGCTGTGTCGTTCTGCCTGTCGAACAGAGACTTTTGTACTAGAAGTGGTCCTGTGGATTCTGGACTATAAGATGGAGCTTATGAACAATAACTCTCTCCCCCTCCCTGCCTTTTCTGGGCACAGAGTTTTGCCCGCTGCGCCCCAAATGCAGAAACTGTCTCAGAGATTCAGGTAAGGAATCAAGTACCACAGGCTCTGAAGTAGGAGCATTTGCCACAGTGCTGATGAGCTCAACATGAACTTACCTGGTCGCTGGCATCACTGCTGGCCACATCCACGTTGATGACAGCTTGCAGAGCCAAGCGAAGGAGGCTGGACTCCAGCTCCGGCGCAAGGGGAGGCCTGAATTTGCTGGCAGGGCAGAGGGGAAAGTATTAGAGGGAGGGGCGGCCATCCAGATTGACTCCATCAGAAAGTAACTGATGCCCGAACCGATAGTTTGCCTGGCACTTGCCCATTCCAAATCATGTTTCTTATGCCAATTACAAATTGTGATCAATAAGGAAATTTACCACCAAACAAATCAAACATATACAATACCTAGATCATACACAAGAGGTGAAGTCCTTCGACAAAAGCATTAGCCTTATAGGCTTGCCTAAGTTGGGAAGTTTCCCTGGCAAATTTGCCTGTGTTAAACATAATAGGCTTAGCTGTGCTAGAGAGCTGATATTTGATTTTATCCCTCTCAGGATGATTGGCTACCAGCTCTAAACTTCCCTTTGCAAATCTCCTACATGGAGGCTCCACTTGGGCCTGGAGAAGCACAGACCTTCAGACTCTGAACACCAAGAGGTGCAGAGACGAGGACCGAGGGAGTCCCCACCAGGGGTGGAAGGGGAAGGAGGACGAGATCCTTGGGCACTGAGGCCAGGTCCCCCAAGGTAACACGAGGCAAACACCTGTACTTGGGCATACCGTGAGTGTACTGCCCCCCCCCCCCCGCTGCCCAGTGGATTCCCTGGCTGAGGTGGTCTAAGATGTGATGTTGGAAATCTTTAGGATTCTGCTTCCAGGAGATGTCAACATCTATGCCTTAATAGGACCAAATTGGGACATCATGTCTTTCATGACAACCATCAAGCTGTTCCAGGTTGTCACTGGCCCAACACAGGACTGGGGGACCTATTAAAATGGCCCACCAGTGAAGACTTATGGAATCCCAGCAATTCCTGAATGCAATGGGGCATTTTTCAGTAACTAGAGCTGGCCATTCTGTTGAGTCCCTTGTCGCGCTGTGGAATGGGGAAGTGCTACAGGCCACGGATCCAATCGCTCCTGAGTGCCCTTTTCTGCACTGTGGAGCTCAGAGGGCTCTCTGGTGTTTTGAGAGCATTGAGGGCTGCTGAGACAGACTGTGTTTTTTTAATGGGTTGGTTGCTTTCTGGCTTCCTCTTGTGCCTCTACTATTTTGTTTGCTTTTCTGAAAATGTTCTGTTCCCTGCCTTTATCTGTCCCTTATAGATCTCCCCCTCCCTGACCCTTCTCCCCCCAAAAGACATACCTCAAATGATCGATTGCGGCCATGGCACTAGGGAGCACTGGTGACAGTGCAGACGGCATCGGGAGATTTTCCATAACCACCTAGGAGAAAACCAAGTGGGCAGAACAGAGCAAGTGAGGGCCAGGTCCCCATATGGACTCCAGTAGGGCTGCTCCAGCCCCAGTCCTACACTTCCATCTCAACCTGACCCTCTGACTGGTTTTGTCTGAGCCCTCGGGCACCTTGGAGCCCTCCGCATAACCCTCAGAACAGGAGTACCAATTCTATACTATCACGGGCAGAAGTAGTGATCCTATTCTAAATGGTTGCATAGTCTTTCTTTCTAAGGCCTCCCCAAAACCTCCCACAAATTCGAACCCTGGGCTCTCCACCCACCGCCTCGCTGACACTTCCCCACTAGATTTCTGGTGCTGCCTCTCACTCACCACTATGGCCCGTGCCAATTCCCCCTTGGAGCATGGAAGCTCCAGTTGCTCCTGGTGGTTCTGATTAATAGCAGAACATAAAGCGGAGACGCTGTCGAGGAAGCGGATGTCCTCTTTGTC
Organism: Elgaria multicarinata webbii; assembly: GCF_023053635.1. Lineage (NCBI taxonomy): Eukaryota > Metazoa > Chordata > Lepidosauria > Squamata > Anguidae > Elgaria > Elgaria multicarinata. Next base: position 23,999,290 of record NC_086172.1, read on the forward strand.
ATCCCGATTGATCTGGAGGTAGGAAGAGAGTCAGGCTGTTAATCAGGGGCGTGGTTCATTCATATTCTTTTCTTCTCATCATAATTGCTCAATTGTGATTATTCAAGATTTTAATTTAAAGAGGAATTCTTTGGGCTGCACATAAAAAACTATTCATTAAAGCCCGCTTTTCTACAGGGAACAGGACCTGAGTCATTCTGGGCTGATTCATGGTCGCACGAGTGAATAAGAAGCAACCACCCAAAGGGGCAGAAGCCAGGAAGCAGAAGCTACTTTAAAAGAAAGGAGGAGGAGAAGACTAAATGAAGACACAGCTGCTGAATGGGCGTTACTTCTGAGTAAGCGTCCAGTAGTGGAGGCCCTTGTCCATGGGGATTTTTATGGGGAACATAGCGGTGGATTTAGTACCACTGGCTGAATTGCACAGTTTTAATGCAGCTTCCGCCTGACTGCTGAAAGGCAATGGCTGGGCAGCCCTAAAGGTCTCTTACATGTGAGGGGAATATCTCTGCGGAAGTGTTTGCTTGCTTGTTTTTGTTTTTACCTCCTCTCCATCGCGCATATGCTCCAGGATGATGATGCACAGATCCTCAGCTTTGCATGAAGAGGAGATGCCACTTTTTGTCTGTGATGCGGATTCTGGGGTGGGGGGGAGAGGGAACACACAGATCATGTAGACATAAAGCCCCATCACACCGAGGGTTAACACTCTCCCTACCGTCACTTCTCCGCCCGTGTTTTTTTTCCTCAGTTACTTCCTCTTTTCAAAAGAGGAAGTACAGAACGAGCACGAGGCCCATGGAGTCTGCTGCTCTAATGGCGCTGCTTCTCCTGCACGCTGCAGGAGAGACAGCAGCAATTCCGAGTTTTAAAAAACATCACAGTAAGTGAGGGTTTTTTTTTGTCACGCAAGGAAGGCCAGAAGGGGCAGACGACGTCATGTGAGGGACCTGAGCAAACTCCATGAGTGCCCAGTAACGAGCTTGTCGGATGGAGCTCATAGTCATATCCCCTTCCTTCACCAAAGGCAGAGCCAGATCCTTCTCAAGGAAGCCCACCTTACCTTACTAACCTATAGTGCCTTTGTTTGAGGCCCTTGGGGGGTGGTTTCAGGAGTGGGGCAGCGATATGAGTGGACACCTTCATTCCTGCCCTCCCTGGCTTGCCCTTCCTATTCTTTTTATCTCTAGTGGAGTTGGAGGGGAGCAGTTCTATTTCCTTTCCTCTCTTACTCATAGATCCCTGGAGGAATCCTCTCCGTTTCCCTCCGCCCAACCTGTCTCTCCAAAATCCCATGTTACCCAAACTTCCCATGCCCCAACCTTTCTCAGTTATAGGTGCAATGGATCAAAGACTATTCAGAAACGGCAACTAGCGTGGAATTAGGGTGGCCATATGGAAAGGAGGACAGGGCTCCTGTCTCTTTAACAATTGTATAGAAAAGGGCATTTCATCAGGTGTCCTTTGTATGTATGCAGCACCTGGTGAAATTCCCTCTTCATCACTACAGTTAAAGCTGCAGGAGCCCTGCCCTCTTTTGTATCTGGTCACTCTAGCTATACTAGAGATCACTATATGATTGCTTTCTGGTAAGTCCTTTGTCGACCATATTACACTAGTCCTGTATCAGCTGCAGTGGTTGCCCCTCTGTTTCCAGGCACAACTGAAGGCGCTGGTGCGAACTGTCATGTACTAAATGGCGTGGGATTGGGATAGCTGAAGGACCACCTCCTCCCATATGAATCTGCTAGGTGGGTGGGCACAGAGTTCTCTCTGCGTGGAGAGAAGCAAAATGGTCCAGATGATGCCAGGGGTGGGGCTTAGGGGTGGGGTGGGGCGGGGCTTCAGCTGTTCCACCCCCCCCCCCGATATCATCCAGCTGTCCAGATTGACACTGGTGGACAAGCTGATCACCAGGACCGATCCTGCACCCCTCCACTGCTTCAGACATGATCTCCCACCCCTCTCTTCCAGCCCCACTGCCATCAGCATTCTTTAAGCTCATAGGCTTTTGACACGCACTTTCCCAGGATGTGGAGTGCTTCCGTTTCATGATGGCAGCCTATCTATTCCCTTCCAGCTCCCCCGGTTTTCCATTTAAACCCAACAGTTATGTGTGTGTGTGTGTGTCCGTGTGTGTGTGTGTGTGTGTCCATGTCCGTGTCCCCTCCCGCTTTTCAGGTTTTCCGTCAATACTTTTTACTTCTTCAACCCTTGCAATTTCCCCCAAGCCCATGTCATGTCATTTTACTTATTATTTATTGCATTTTTATTCCGCTGAATAGCCGAAGTTGACTATCTTGGCTGGATACACAGCGGTGCTGCACTTTCCTGATGAGCTTCCCCCTCCCCTCCCAAGTCCCGGGCTTCTCCTCACCTGCACTCAGGCATCTCTGTGACTTGTGGCCTTTTTCTTGTGCAGATGCATCTCCCTCTGCCACGATATTGGGGGCTCCAGGGCATTGTCCCCCATTGTCCAGCAAGATGGATTTTTGCCACGGACAAATGGGGAACCATCTGGCCTTTGGGCTCAGCCCACCATCCTTCAGCAGGGGCCTGATCTTCTTCTTCCTCAGGAAAGAGGGGAACTGCCAGCCCCTGCGATTTCCAGAGGACGTGGCTGCAGCGGCTCCCGGTTCTTCGCCACTTCCTTTTTTTGGGTCCACCTTAGATTGGTGGGAGTGAAATAAGCGCTGCAGCTTGGACAGCCTGGAAGAGAGTGAGGAGAACATGAGGAACGGGGCTTGCAGAGGCCTCCTGATCTGCAGGACTAAACTGAGTTTGGGGCTTACTGTGGCTGATGCTATATTGGGTTGTGGGATTTTACTGTGGCTTAATTCTCATTAAAGCAGAGCTGCCCTTTGGGTGGGGAGGATGGGAAAAATACAGATTTTTCTTTAGATTTCATAACACCCCCCCCCCCACTTCCCAGAATTGTTACCAAAAATCCAAACAAATCTGGGTTTTTCCTGTCATATGGTCACCCTAGAATGGGACAGCACCCTCTAGTGGTTCTTTTGCAGCGCAGCTTCACCTGCACATGGCAGGAAATGCTGACAAATCCCAACATATTTTAGAAGAGTCGGGTTATTTGAGGCTTATTTTTTAATGTAAAGACTGGGAAAAGGAGACTTACAGGTGGCTCATGGCAGCGTCAACATGAGCCACGAACATCCGTGAGCAGCCAGTCATGAGGGTGCTATAAATCACTCAAATACAGGAGCCCAGTGACTTGATGTCAAATTATTTTGATTGACTTGTACCCTACCCTGAGATGTTTTACATAGGGAGGAGGGTGGTCAGAAACATTCAAAGAATAATTTGCTGATCTTCCCCATCCCTTCTCAATGATATGGGCGGGGTAGGGGGGAGGTATGTAAGTTTTTCTCTGAATATCTGGATCTTTTATAGAAAATCCCACCAGAAGAAGGAACCCACTAGGGAGCATGATGAACAATGATCAGACAAGAATGCAGAAGCTGCTAAGAAATTCCACTTACATGTCTCACTCTCTCTCTCTCTCTCTCTCTCTCTCTCTGTGTTAAGATATCGGAAACCGATGATCTAACCAACTGTGGTCTGAAAGCATTCAGCCTCTTCCCACACTGAGCAACTCTGCCCTCCTGGCTCATGAAGAAGTGGAGGACATGTCACAATTACCTTAGCAACGTCGTAACCATGGGCATTATTGTTGTTCAGTGGCACTAGTCTTGGCTTGGCCTTTCATCCATGTTGAGCCTTTCACTCTTACACATGTGTTTGCTTCTCATTCAAGCTAGATTTGCACATGTGCTTCCTTGGAATAGTCTACTTCAGAAATCAACATTCTAATTTAACCCAAAGACCCCTATCATTTAATTTTCATAACGCTAATGTATAACGTGAATATGGGTGTTGGAATTTTTCTTAAGGCCAACACAAGGGCTACAGCTGTGTGTGTTTCGTGATATAGAATTGGAAAGTGTACTTTTGGACCTATGGGGTGCAGGCCAGGCAGAGTTGTTTTGACAGTGGAACTGCAGCGCAACCCAAGGCATGCTGGTTTTTACTGGTCAAAAGAAAAAAGAGTTGTTTTGGGTTGTTTTAGACGCCTCAGAAAAGAACAGTTGTGTGAAGGTGAAGGTGTAAACCTTTTGATAAAAGACTATTTGAATAATTTCATGTGAAGCTGTGCCCTCCCAGCCCCCTTCAAAACTATTATTTTTAAGGAAAATCTTGAAAAATGTTAGGACCGTCTTCTTTATCTGCCTTTCTGGCCTCTAGCCTTGCTCTTCCGCATCCCTCTTTAGCTCTCTTTTGACTAGCTAGGCCTCCATGGCAGCCATTTTGTGACTAGCCACATCTAGTTTTGTGGTGGTGCCCAGAGCAGTTTCTCACATTCCCAAATGTGCCCACAGGTCCAAAACATTTTGGGTCCATGTTCTAATCAGTGTGATGTTGTTGTGGTCCTTTACATTAAAAGTCCTCAATTTCATATATGCTAAGTAAGAAATCATGAGGCATTTTCATGTAAACACATATAGGATTACCCCAACTCTGTATACATTTTGTGTAGAATATCAGAATTAATGTTTCATTGCAAACTACATTGCTACTTCCATTAAGTTCCAATCTCTGTAATTGCTCTTGTGTTTCTATAAATTAAGTCTGCTTCATATATGTTAATTAAGAAATTATAAGGTTTTTTGATAATACAAATACAAACAAATGTTGTGGTTTTAAAACGAGACCCACATGCACACCTGACCTTTCACAATCCCTGGCTGTGGGTTTATTTTGTACATAGGGATGCACAATCAGTCTGCCTAGGGTACTCACTTACACCTTGCCAAAAAAATGCATCACAAAGAAAAGCAAATGAAACAGGATGCAGGTTTGCATGCCATTTGCGTATGCTAATTTGCATCTATAGATGCCAATGCATACATCATTACGATAATTTAAATAGAAATACAAATTATATTTCACCATAGTTGTTAAGAGAGTGTGAACAAGGGCACTGTGTGAACATAGGACCATAGGAAGCTCCCTTATGCTGAGTCAGACCCTTGGTCCACCTAGCCCAGTATTGTCGACACTGACTGGCAGCAACGGCTCTCCAGGGTTTCAGGCAGAATCCTTTCCTAGCCCTACCTGGAGATGCCGGGGATTGAACTTGGGACCTTCTCATGCAAAAGCAGATGCTCTACCCCTGAGCTATGGACCTTCCCTGTGCCTCCTCAAGTCTGATTCCCAGGTGTTGACTATGGATGGGTAACTTCAAGGCCCCGACTCTCCCATTTTAGAGTTCTTTATCTCTCAGACTTGGACTGGGCAGTCTTTCCAAAAGAGGACACCTTCAAATCGAAGACAGTCTTCTGACATCCTTTCTTCTGGAGGACATGTTAAATTTGTAAGTTAACTTAGTTATAAGAAGAACCTTATTTGTAAGGTGATTTTTCTCTTTTACAGGAAAGAAAATTGGCCAACGATGACCCACCTCCTCTTATTGCAACTTCACCCTTTTGTTAGCAGCATTTCCAGGCCCACTGGCAAATCTTTTCTTCATATTTACAGGCTCGGGTCTATTGCAAATTGCTTTTAGTTACCCAACCCATTAACTATGGCAAAACATACAGTGGTGTGGCTTATTATGTCTGAATGGGATGCCTGGTTGTTTGACGGAACGAATGCATGTGCATGTTTGTAGTGGGGGTGGCTGTAGTTTTCTGTGAGTTTGGGGGATGATTTGGAGGTGATGTTCCTATTAAATAATGCATTTTAGACTCATAGACCTTTCTTTCCAATTTGTTTGCTATAATTGGCATGACGTATATTTTGTAACAGTGGCTGGCAATTGTTCATCCTTCTTAAAGAAACTTAAAAAAATTAACAGGGTTTGCTATCATCATCATCATCATCATCATCATCTCTCTCTCTTGCTTGTGGTGGTTTTTCTAGATGAACATGATGGGCTTTGCCAAGTCATGCTGACTTTTACTGATTCAGAAATGTCCTGACTATTGAACATTTAAGTATGACTGCTTTCTAGATGTTGGCGTGCATGTATTTTGGTAGGCCTAACTTCTGAAGGTTTTCTGTAAAAAAAACAATGTCATGCTGGTGACTGATGTGACTAACAAATAATTGTAAGTTTTTCCTGTTGCCATAGTTCTTTAACTTCCATAGCCAGTGGTGTATATTTCTCTCTCTTTTCCTCTTCCTTTTCTGCAACATTTTTGTCATTAGGTATTGCAATTTCAATGAAGTAGGTGTGTTTTTCTCGGTTGTTTTTGACTGTTATGTCTGGTTGAAGTTGAAACAAGCTAAGAGGTGGTAGCCTTTAGTCCATTTTGTTCCATGGCTAACATTTGCAGGCTAATAGTAGTTTATACTGTTTCTGAATGCTTGTTTGTTTGTTTGTTGTATACTTGTCAACTGCTTCATTTGTTCAGTGGTAGCAGTATGCAGTAAGGTGATGGGGAAACAGTGTTAAATGTTAGGAAAGGTTAGACTATAGTAGAGAAAAGCCAGGAGCCACACTACTGCTTTATAGCAGTATTGAAGTGCACTGGCAACTGTTGGGGCCCATGACACATACCATATACTGCTTTCATACCACTTTCATAGTGTTATATCCTGCTTGGTGTAGATGTGTCATGGGTCCCAAGAGTTGTCAGTGCACTTCAGTACCACAATAAAGCAGTAGTGTAGCTCCTGCAGTGCAGTTCAATCAATCTATAAAGTAATAGTGTGGTTCCTGTCTTTTATATACCGCTTTCATAGTGGAATACGCTGCTTGGTGTAGCTGAGCACACAGTATAGCAAAAGCTTCAACGTACAGCAAAAGCTACAAAAGTAGGAATGAGTGAAGTTAATTTCAGACACATTGAATGTCTCACTTATACTTTATTCCAGTGATTTTAAAATTAAGATGTTACGTAGAACAGGTTTGTCTTAATTGTGTACTGTGAAATCAGACCTGTGACAAAGGCCATGTTTGGGTGGGCACGCCCCTTGAGGGCTGGACATGTTGGTGAGCATGCCCCCTTGGGGGCTGGACATGTTGGTGGGCACCCCCTCATAGGGTGGCCATGTTGTCCTCCTTTTTGGTTTCCAAAATATGGTCACCCTACCTAAAGCATCCCTGACAGATGGTTGTCCAGCTGCCTTTTGAAGGCCTCTAGTGTGGGAGAGCCCACAACCTCCCTAGGTAATGGGTTCCATTGTTGTACTACTCTAACAGGAAGATATGGATCTACATCTTGATGCAGATCTAAATAAAACATCAGTGGATGGATTAGCATTACATAAAGATCTGCATGTACTGCATAGAGTACAGGGAAAGGAATTGGAAAAGCTGAAGCCCCTTACACTCACACCAGAATTTGCTTACAACTTCACTGCTGAATTTAAGGGCTTGGCCCACATAAGGGAATTCTAGTCATTTATCAAACACAGCAGCAAGGACTTTACATCAATCTAATGAAGTGGCGAGATTATATACAATGTGTGTCCTAGAAGGGGACAACTTTTTTTCCTCTGGTGAAAAAGAAAGTACTAATTATAAAATCATAGCCAAAGCATCCTTGACTGGAACTAGAGAATTTATTTATTTATTTATTTATTTATTACATTTTTATACTGCCCAATAGCCAAAGCTCTCTGGGCGGTTCACAAAAATTAAAACCATAATAAAACAACCAACAGGTTAAAAACACAAATACAAAATACAGTATAAAGAGCACAACCAGGATAAAACCACGCAGCAAAATTGATATAAGATTACAATACAGAGTTAGAACAGTAAAATTTAAATTTAAGTTAAAATTAAGTGTTAAAATACTGAGAGAATAAAAAGGTCTTCAGCTGGCGACGAAAGGAGTACAGTGTAGGCGCCAGGCGGACCTCTGGGGAGCTCGTTCCACAACCAGGGTGCCACAGCAGAGAAAGCCCTCCTCCTAGTAGCCACCTGCCTCACTTCCTTTGGCAGGGGCTCATGGAGAAGGGCTCCTGTAGATGATCTTAAAGTCCGGCAGGTACATATGGGAGGAGGCATTCCTTCAAATAACCTGGCCCCAAACCGTTTAGGGCTTTGAATGTCAATACCAGCACTTTGAATCGGGCCCGGACCTGGACTGGCAGCCAATGAAGCTGGAAAAGGACTGGCGTAATGTGATCTCGCTGGCCAGTCCGTGTTAGTAAACGGGCTGCCCTGTTTTGTACCAGCTGAAGCTTCCGGACCGTTTTCAAAGGCAGCCCCACGTATAACGCATTGCAGTAATCCAAACGAGAGGTTATCAGAGCATGGATAACTGTAGCTAGGCTATCTCTGTCCAGATAAGGGCGTAGTTGGTATATCAACCTAAGCTGATAAAAGAGACGTCCTGATTATTTGCGAAGGACCTCCTGCCTTAATAAAATAAAATAAATAAAATAGTGACATTCTCTGCATCAGGAATAACCGTTGTTATTATTATTCTTTTTTCCTGGAGCAGTTGGAGATTTTGGCTTTTGAGATCTAATGGGAAGAAGCAAAGATGGATGAGCAGAAGCTGGCATTTTACTGCAGCTTTCGTTTGTTTGCTGTCATAAAAGGGCAAAAGCAGGGACAAGGGGAATCCAGTTTGTTAACCTGCAGCAGCTGACATTTTTATTGTTTTTTAATTAAATCCCTCCCTTCCTCACACAGCCAGCCAGCCAGCCGTATCAGCAAGCTCAGATCGCCTCCCACCCAACCCATTGTGACACCTCTTCTTCAAACCTCATTAAGACAGAGGACCACAATTACTTTTGGAATCCAGGGTCACCTCTCTAAGTTCCACTCTGTGGCTTGATCTGCTTTGCATGGGCCAAGGGCAATGTACAGTCATGCAGTATGAATCCCGTTCTCTTCTGAGTCTTTGGACAAAGGGCAAATAAGTGAGCAGCTTTGCATGGATCTTTCTCGTGGCATCCGTTCACTCTGGATAAATGGACAGATGCATCTCTCATGGAGAATTAAGATGCTGAGCATGTTACTGGAGTTGCGACAGCAGCTTTAGATTGCAGCGATAATTAAGATTTAATGGCAAAACTGAGGACCATGACAAAGGTGAATGGGAACATGTTATGAGTGGCTACATTCTTTCCTGTTAGAAGTCCCAGTGGGCTGCACGGGGAAATAAATTAGCCATCCTGCCAAGTGCCTTTTCATGTTGTAAAGCAAATCGCAGGACGTCTCCTGTTTTTAGACCCATTGGCTAGGTGAAGTAGTGCAACTGTCTGAAATCCATTGATACTACAGATAGAATGTGTAGCCAGGGACCTGTGATGATTTCGGCACCAAAATGACGCAGAAAGAAAATGCACATCCTGCCAGTTGAACATATGATGTATGGTGCGGATTGATGGATTGGGAACATTAATTTATGTTACACTGAGTGCACACATTTCATTGCTTTGTAAATTACTTAGCAGTTTTGGAGATGGACTAGTGGGAGGTTAGGGGGTAGTGAAAGAAACGATGTGTTAGAGGTGTTATGGGGAAATGGAAGGAGACCATGAGGGCTCATGGAGTTGAGGGGAGATGTTGTTTGGGGGAAGAAGGAGGAGGGGGGGAAACCCATACATTCCCAACCATTCTTTGAAGCATGGAAACAAGCTGAATTTCCAAAAAGTCCAACAATATTCTGGTGCCATCTGGATTTTCTCCTAGTGCTTCTTTGCTGTTGAACCCAGCCCAGACCTTAATATTTTGTGACTAGTTGGTGGGCTACAGATAAACATTTAACACATGTTCACTGTACACTTGCCACAGTACGCCTGCTGTCATATGGGTTATCTGTGATCTTCAACCATGTGCGGAAGTGGTATTTACTACTCAGTTGGTACCAAACACAGATGCAGGAAATCAAGGACGTAGTTAAACCCTGTGCCCAAATACTACAGATGGTCAGCTTCCCATCTGGTTATATTGTAAACCATGGCAGGTGTTTTCTAGTATGGTAATGTGTACACTCCTTCCTCCGATAACTTTGGATCTGTTCTGACAATGTTTTTTTTCCCTTAACATGAGGCTGTTAATCCGCTGTATCGACTTTTGGTTTCATTGTGGAATTGAGATCCAAGCACTACACAAGGGGCATTTCCTTTCCTGCTTTTCTGCTACATAACCTCTAGGAGGCAGTGTGGTATAGTGTGTTACACAAGTGAAAAAGTGTTTTCTTTGACTTTCACAATTAAATGCTGCATTTTCCCTTCTCTAAAAAAAAACTTGCCGTAAGTTCTAGTTAGGCACAGGCGTGAAACTGGAAGGTTGCGATGTTGTCTAAAGAGCCTATGAACAACCATGAGTAGAATGACAAGCACATGATAAATGCCTCACATAGAAAAGCAATACCTTTATGATTTGGGAGCCATTATACCATAGCTTCTCCCTGTGCTGGGTAGGTGACATCAGAAGCTCTCTACTGTCTCACAAGAGTCCATGCCAGCATCAACTTTTCCAAACTCATGGGAGGATTCTTTCTACTATTAGGCAGTGAAAGGAAAAGATGCATAAGAAAGAGATGCACTATTTATTACAGGGAGGTGTCTTCCTCATTTCCTGATGTTCATTTACACGATTCACAAATGATGCATTTGTTTACTGTTTTACGCTGTACAGCACCATGTACATTGATGGTGCTATATAAATAAATAAATAAATAAATAATAATAATAATAATAATAATAATAAATGCATTCTGGACTAGACGGTGCCAGCCTTTCTCAGCCCAGTGCTCTCCAGAAGTTTTGCACCACATCTCCTATAATCCCTCACCATTGATTTTGCTGGCTGAGTTGTAGTCCAAAACAAAAAGGCACCAGGTTGCCTACCCCAATAAACAATGTAAAGTAATAAAAAGGAAACTGGCCCAGAGCAAAGGAAATTGTCATTTGTGTTATTCTTATGCTGTTTTGACAACCCATCATGCCGCTGGTGTCCATTATGCCCACTTTTTCCTTGATTGATAAATATTCATCTTAAAATTTACTTGAGCAATGCAGAGACATCTTGAGCTTGTCACATAAAAGAAGATCCATCAGTTTCTTTTCCCCACAGTGAGTTTTCTTTTTTAAATGCAGCTTTATGTGACCATTTGTGGCATTCAATTCCTGGCATCTCACTTATCATATTTTGATTGTCTCTAAAGGAACAACAACACATTTTAACTCTTTGTTATATTGGGGGTGGGGGGGAAGGAGCTAGCTTCCAGTTGTTATGGCAACTAAAGTTCTAAAAATTATGTAAAGAAAAGACCACCTTTAATATTGGAAGTTGTTATGGTAACTTGAATTTTTAAAGTAACTAGGTTAAACTACACTTTTTATTCACAGCTTTGCATAAACAAATTCTGATTAAAATATCAGGTTTAATTTAATCAGTTAATTAATGTCACTAAATGTCATTTATCTTATAACTCATTCATATTCAGTGCAACATTACTCAACTTACTCAGTTCTAGTTATTCTGTCATCAGCCTGGTATTTTGGAAAAGATATTTGTTTTGACTCCCCCAGCCCCCAACTGTGGAAATAGAATTTTTGCTGTTTTGATGTTACAAGTGCCCTAGTTCTTGGTGTGGATCTACACTTCTGCTTTATTCAATTTTTTGAGCCTTTGTAACGTTGTAACTTGTATTGCTACCTTGTATACCGTTGCTCAGTACCTTTTCTTGTAACTTACCTTTTCTTGTAACGTGGTTGTGGAGCACACTGTTCATTGCCCCGTTGTCTGTGTTGTTTCTTCTTCTCGTTTCTGTGATCCTTGCTATTCCCAGACTGTCCTTTCTCTGTGCCTCCCACTTCCTTGTTTTTGTATTTTCCGCGCCTCTCTAGCTGACATACCTTTATGCGCATGCTCTTAATTTCATATCTTTGTGGCGGGAGTTCTTCCGAGAGAGTGGTTTGTGGATTGTCGGAATTGTCTGTCTCTTGAGGAAAGTGCAGGGATGCCTGCTGAACAGAATGTGTTAAATCTTTTTCATTTTTTAAACATTATTTCCGTGGCATTACATGCAACCTACCTCGGGTAAAAACCTTTTTTTTTAAAAAAAAATCGTTAAAGGATGCGCATATGTGTGTAGCCAATTTCTAATTTAATTAATTTTTTTAAAAAATTAAAATAAGGATGCACATATCCGCATATGCGCATAGTATAGTTCTAACAAAGAAACTGTTACTGAAGGCGCGTAGAGGAAGTCAGGAAGCCCGGTGAGGGATCATGTGACATTAGTTTCGCAGTGCGACACAGAAGACATCATAACAGCAGAGCACATTGAAAAAAGTCTAACGACACAGAAGTGCTACAACGAAAGGTAAAATGGTACAAAACCTTTCTGCATAACATTATAAGGAACACGTCACGTGATCACTGACGTCATCCAGAGCTGTCTATAACGTTACAGCTACAGTAATGTAGATTCACTCTTGGTGTAAATGTAAAAAAAACAACCGAAGTTTTTTTGCTTCTTTAATGTAGCTTTAATGCTTCTTTAATGTAGTGCTAGGAACACTAAACCAAGGATGACCCTGTTCAGACGACTCACAAAGCCACAGTGGTTAAGCATTTTGAGCTAAACATGATGACTTAGTGTGTCATGTGAACATGACTTAGCATGTCGTTTGAACCATTCCTAACCAAAACCATGGTTTCAACAGGCGCACTAACCATTTACTGCAAAAGGGTTCGTGGCCTAACCATGGCTTGGCACGTTGTCTGGACAGGCTGGATTTTGAACTTCTTTCGGCCCAAGGGCTGAATTCAATTTTGGAGAAGCCCTTGGAGGCTGCATTCCAGTGATGAGAGGCAAAAGCGGAGGTAACATTACTGAAAATGCCGAAAATGCCACCATATTTGAGAAGCAGTGCTGCTACGATCCTAGTTGACCAGCCGGCCAGTTAGGGCTGGATTTAAACTTGTTGTGGCCCTAAGCTATAACTTTAACAAATAATTAAAATTTTAAATGCAAAATACGGGCTGTACAATTAAACGGAATTTGATTGTCGTGTAACTTCAAGAGTAACAGAGTTGGGGGAAATCCTCAATCTCTTTGCGATCAGAGTCCCTGAGTAAGGGACCCGTGGAGATAATGTAGACTGACCTCAACCACATAACACCATTCCCCCTTCTGAAGAGGTCTTCGTTCTGTATGATGTTTATGGTTTCCCGGTGGCAATGTTGTAAATGTTCTCTTTCTTTCGAACGTAAGGCCCCTCGTAATGTGAGGCCTTAAGCTGTAGCTTGTTTAGCTCGTACGTAAATCCTGCCTGTTCACTCACTCAGCTGGTCAGCCTGGCTGGCCCGCTCACTCCTATCCACACTGCTGCTCCTGCCTTGTATCTCGTGGGAGCCCCGCAGCTTGGGTACAAGGCAAGAGTGGCTGCCTGTGGTAAGAATAAGTGGCGGCCAGACGCACCCCCAGCAAATGCCACAGTGGGAGAGTGGCTGGCAGGGTTCTCCAGAACACCTGTGGAAGGTGGTGAAGAGGCCATGGCAGGCCCTCCTGATGGTGGGAGGGAGAGTGGCACAGTTGGCCGCTCTCCCTTCTCTACTGCCTGATGCAGGTGGATCAGCCTGTGCAATGGTAGGCCCAGCCCTGATATTTTGAAGCTCTTACTGCTTAATAACTAAGCACTAGGAGAGTCATTTCAACTTTTAGAATGGGGGAAAAAGCCCCAGCACAAAATTCTCGAAACCACCAAATGATCAGTGATTGGGGAGAAGGGATAGGGTCAAGGGAAGGGGCCTTCTGGGGAACTCCAGAGCAGATTGGGACCCCAAGTGAACCAGATTTGGTCCATAGAGCTGAGACTGGAGAGATAGTCGCTCCAGCATAGCCAATTGCATTGGATGCAGACCTGCAGTTCCATGAACAGAAGGACTCCTTCCGTTTGTAGAAGTGAGGCAGAACCAGTGGCATTTTCTGCTCCATGAAATAAATACTCCCATGGGAAGAAGGGGGGTGAGAGGCATTTCCATCCATTCCTCTTCATCCTGTAGCCCCCCAAAACACCTCCCAGGTGGTCTTTCTATAGGATCTCTTCAACCTTCAGAGCAGGTTTTCAGAAGTGTAGGGGTCTGCAAGGTGAGGGCGGGGGATGTTGCCAAAATGGCCTCGCCCCCTTTGACCCGCGGGAGTGTCCAGTTTGTGCCCACTCTGCCTCCAACTTGTCGTGACTGTTGCCAGTTGTTTCCACAGGCAAAAGGCTTTAACTCTTTGCATTCTTATGTCCTCATAAGATGTCGTGTTTCCTATTTGGGCAGATTTCAGCTAAAGCCAACAGAAGTTCACTTCACATAAGCAGAATGCAGAGTCGGCGAGGTCAGCTGCATGTCTTGAAGCAGAATTTTTAGCTTTAGCCCTGGGTCTTTGTTTACCTTCTTCTTTACTGGGTTTGTGGCATTTACGCAATAAAACTCTCCCCTGCTGCTCAATAATATTACTGCAGAAATCTTTAAACACAGATTTGATGGCTCTATATTTGTTAACTTCCCAACAAAAAAATTGAGAAAGTGAGTCAAAGCATGCTCTTAACTAGTTGCCAGGCCAGAATGGTGTTAAATGAATCTTTGCATTTGACCTGCAGGTTTAAAAAGAGATGTAAATGGCAGTGTGTGTGTGTGTGTGTGTGTGTGTGTGTGTGTACAATGGTAGCTGATAATTAATGGGATCAGGGCAGGTGTGGAAGAGGAATTTAATCACTATTCTCCCTCACTGCAGCGCTGAGGAAAAGCCTTCTTATAAAGCTGATGCTTCCTTGGGGCTGAGAGGGGAATCCCCCCATCGGGGCCAGTGGGGGACGTCCTACCAATCCAAAGAGCAGGCATCTGGGTCTCCCCATTTTCTGAGAACAGAAGGATGTCTTTCTTCTTACATTAAAAACATGTTTGCAGCTCAGTAACAATTATACATACAGTAAATAATTAATTAAAAATAAATAATAAATTATGCCTGTCAATTAATACTAAAATAAATAGCTACAACTTTGTTGCAGCGTATATTGATTTTAGCATGAATATCTATATTACTTGCAAAGGGGAATATGTTTTATCACTTTCAGGACTGTGTTGAAAAATAAAAACCTATAGCTTTATGGTTTGCCCATTAGATAAGTAGATGGGGGAAAAATGCATCTGAAAGGTAGAAACATAAATCATGCCCTAGCCACCTTCAGCCCTGCACCTTAAAAACATAATTGGGGTCCCAGTTTCTTCCAGGGGGCTGCCTAATTGTCTTCTTTGCCCTGTGGTGGCTGCACAGTGGTGCTGCGTCGGTTATACGACACAGGTGTCGATTCACAGCCATTGAGGGGGTTTTCCCAGAAGCTGAGCTGTAAAAATGTCGAGGACTTACCATGACTTTTCCCATGGAAGTGAGGTCACCACGGCCCTTCCGCTGTGTGATCTCACTCCGGCATCAATCCAGGGGTGTTCTGGTGTGGATGGCGAGTGGTGATTGGTCGCCAGAAGCTGGGAAGAGGACCGGGGCCGGGCTCCAGTACCCAGATGACTGCTGGAAAAACTCACGTTCCCTCCTGGCCTGGGGATTTCCTGCCCCCACTCTGCAGGGGCGATACCGTGGGGTTTCAGGGGGAAGGAGTGGCAAAACGGTGCTTTGAAGGCTGGCTTCAGGGTATTATAATGCAATAATTACTAAAATGCTATCATCATCAGTCAGGTGGACATGAGATGCGTCATATTTTCTTTGGCTGTAAACCTAGGCAAACCTACTTTTGAGTAGCTCCCACTGAACTCAGTGAGGCCTACTTCCAAGTAAATATGTATAAGACTGGGTTGCTTCTCTCTGTGACATATTACAATATGAGCATGGGGGATTCCACACGTCGTACTGAGGCCGCTTCCATGCGGCCCCAGTGCGACCCCAAAGCGATCGTGTAACTTGCCTGGCGAAGAGACGAGGAAGAGGCGTCCTTGCCGCTGCCGCCGCCGCCACCCACCTACCTCCTCGCCGGCTGGCTCAGAGAGCTCGACAGAAGAAGGCGGGGTGGAGAGCCCACCCCGCCTTCTTCCGCCGAGCTCTCCGTCCTGGCTGGCGAGGAGGTAGGTGGGTGGTGGCGGCGGCAAGGACGCCTCTTCCTCGTCTCTTCGCCAGGCAAGTTACACGATCGCTTTGGGGTCGCACTGGGGCCGCATGGAAGCGGCCTCAGTACGACGTGTGGAATCCCCCCAAGTTGGCCAATATCAGTCAAACCAGGGCCAGATCTACACCTAGCGGGATATAACACCATGAAAGCGGGTTGAAAATAGTATATGGGCCACAGCTAGACCTAAGGTTTATCCTGGGATCATCCAGGGTTCGCCCCTGCCTGAGCACTGGATCCCCTGTGTGTCACCCAGATGAACAGGTTTGACTCCTGGGCGATCCAGGGATAAACCTTAGGTCTAGCTATGGCCATGGAGTGTATTCTGGGCCCCAAAAGTTGTCAGTGCACTTCAATACTGTTATAAAACCATAGTGTAGATCCGGCTACGCACAACCCCAAATGCTTCAAATGGAAGTCCATGGTACTTTAAGTAATTTCTTCTATGGAGACCGCCTGAAATCCTCTACCCACTTACTTGGGAATAAATCCCATTGAACTCAGTGGGGTTTACTTTTGAGTAGACATGGATAGGATTGCTCTATTAATATTGCTTAGGGCTTGACTTATTGCTGGTCTGGCTGTTTCAGACAGCCTGTCTTTTTTTGGTCTTTTTTTTTAAAAAAATAACTTAAAACCTCTGCAGGGTTGTTTCCCCTTGGTGATATCATGGGGGTTTAATCAAACAGCACCATCTGCAGCCCGTTCCTGCTTCAAACTTGTAGAACTGTCACTGGAGAGAAATATGTAGTTTGGCCTGGGTGCAGCGAGGGCGCTTCCAGAAAGTTCTATGTGTTCTACAAATGCGAGATGTGTCTCCTTCATCTGTTGGGTACATTAACTTTCAAGGAGACTCCTCGTGGAAAGAGGAACAGATTATTATCACCTTGTCGTTGGCTTCAGCGCTGTGATTAGGAATGTGAATGGCTAGGATAGCCAGCGATTATTACATCAGACAAGTGTTTAGGAGTATTGATCAAACTTGACTGTAGCAGCTAAGCAGGCCTAGTGCACAGCTGCCAGAGTTGTTGGGAGAAGCAACAGCTGGAGACAGGCAGGGGAAGCCAGGAAGTGCTCAGCTGTAGCTTCTCTAAACTGTTTTGGACATGCCATTTATCTT
The DNA here is from genome assembly GCF_023053635.1 of Elgaria multicarinata webbii. Taxonomy (NCBI): domain Eukaryota; kingdom Metazoa; phylum Chordata; class Lepidosauria; order Squamata; family Anguidae; genus Elgaria; species Elgaria multicarinata. The sequence continues at coordinate 24,016,517 of NC_086172.1, forward strand.
CTTCAGAAAGGACACGCAAGGGCTGCAAGGCCCATACGAAAAGGAACTTTTTGGAGAAAGGCTTCCATAAAAATACTCCTTCCATCCCTGTACCCTGAGTGACTACCTGGGGTCAGAACTTGGTAGACAAGGTTCAGTTCACAGGTTATGAGGCTCTCTGAGCTGGACTACCTTTATAACTTTGTCATAATTGGTATTTGAATGTTGTAAACCACCTGGTTGTGTGTGTGAGAGTCTTTTGAGGGCTGAAAAACAATGTATAAATAAATATTTCCCTCAGTGTCAGGAGCAGACTTGAGACCAGTAAGGTATAGGAGTTCTTGCCATGACTGGGTAAATTTATGGACCTCTTTCCCTTCTTGAACATAAAATGATTAGAGAAAGGGAGGACACTTTTTCTAGCAGAACTCTGTATTTACTAGGGGTGTGCAAAGTAGGTCTTCTCCACCTCGAAATTTGATCCGGAGCTCCATAGAGGTGTTTTTTCACTTCGATTTCCAGAGCGGGTCTCTCTCTCTCTGCCTCATCGAATTACCTGTCAAAGAACCCTTCTGCTTTCAGGTAACAGAAATTAACAGAAATGCTTACAGCTCCCCTCAGTTTTAAAGATACACACATGAAAATTGGCACTGTGACAGCTTTTAAAGTGGGCTTTAGGCATGCCACGTTTGAAGCAGATCCCTGTATTCAGAGATTTGTAGGGAATTTTTTAACGTCTGAATTCAAATGTCCTCTCTCAGGCACCTCTTGTAGGGGAGACGGAAATGAAGCAGCAGGAAAGTGCTTAGCACAATAATAAATAAGTAAATACATTAATAAATGCCACAAGAGCAGCACACAGCTTGCCCAACCTCAGAGAGGACAGGCTGCCCTCACCACCGTCTGTCAGGCACATTGGAGTGAGTTGAGTCAAGGCAACAACAACAGATTTCCCATAGAAGGGTGCATGGGGCGGGGGGAGGAGGACAACAACGGAACCCCCCCCCCCCACTGCACTGGAAGCCCAGCCACTGCTGCCAGCCAGCCAATAGGAGTAATAGTTTAACTGAGAAAAAAACAGCCTGCCTGACTCAGGTGTAGAAGCTTACTCACTGACGATGCCAGCCCAGCAGCACTTCCACACTGTGGCTGACTTCTATGAGTCCAAGCAGAAAGGCACAACCAACCAGCGCTGCCCTCCCTCTCCCCACATGGCCAGAACCAGCAGAACGGCAGCAGTCAGTGTTCCCCACGCCTCATGATGGAATGTTATCAAAGTGTGCTTTATTAATTGTGTACTGCTTGTGTGCACTGCACAACCCTAAAACACACAAACATACAAGTGCAAGAAGAAGACACTTGTAACTTTGAAGCCAAGTGCTGCTGGGAAGGCTCAACTTTGAGGAAGGAGAGTTACAGCATGTCAAACCTTTAAGGGGAAACAACAACAACAACAACAACAACAACAACAAATCGTGCAACCCAGCCCTGCAAGGCGGGACAGGCAGGCACATTGGAGGAAAAAGCTTTAACAGAAGAGGCAGGCACACACACACACACTGGGGGTGGAACAGGTCTCTCTCTCTCTCCTTCACTTTCTGCAAAAAAAGAGTCGTCTTGAGATCTTTTAGATCTCTCTCGCTCTCTCTGCCTCTAAATCTCACTTTGCAAATAAACGCCCCCATCTCACTCTGCACTGTGTGTGCAAAGATAAAAGAATCCATTTCTCTCTCTCCCCCACCCCCCTAATGAACACCACAAGACCAAGAACAGCAATGAGTGCGTGGAATCAAGGACCGTGAGAAAATTCCCTCCCCCAAACATGCGATCAGGGGAGAACTGAACATGGTCACAGTCAGCGCTGTGGCAATTCCTAATTGGTTAGCCACAGATATCAATAATATACCAATTATTAAATTTGCCCCACCCATCACCCCATCTTCCTTATTGGGAGGTTTTCAATTAGACACACAACACACACAAAACGGTTGAATTGGTATGGAGACTTTAAAAGCACCAGTTGGGCGCGTCTCTGCTCTGAAATTATTCCATGGGTTTGGAAGTGGCCAATCTCCGCTCTGGAAGATTGAATGTTCCACGGATGTTTGTGGTTACCAGATAATTCCGGGATGGAGTGCTCACCCCTAGTATTTACTGCATCTTGAGGAACAACACAGCACTGCGTGTTCCCACTTGGCCAGATTGAGAGATCCTGTGTCTCATTTTGGTTTATGGATGATATTCCTATTGATTGTCCCATTGCTGAGTTCATGCTCTCTTTCTTGTTCCTTTAGTGATAATATGTGATTGTTCTTCTAATGACGAGGGTTTAGCTTTTGGAACAACAGGTATGGTGTTAACAACGTTATGTGGGCTCTTTATTTGCTCAAGCAGTGAGGTCCAGGTAGGGTACAGCTGTAAAAGAGGACATGGCTCCCACACCTTCAGTATCAGTTATGTAGAAGAGGGACTTTCAGAGAGGTGTAACACTAGTTGGTTGTGTACTCTGAACACTTGAGTGACTAGTCACCATTTAAATTTTCTACAACGCCCCTGAGGAAGCATCATTCCAGGTCCTTTTAAGCAATTAAAATGGCAGCTAGATTTGGCCACCCAACACTACTGCCTGTCAGCACAGCTCAGTAAGCCAACCAGGGCCCACCAATGGATGAGGACCCCAAAAGCTCTTACTTTGACGAGAGTTTCTTCAGAAAGGCTGCTAGTCAGAGAAACTAGTGGCAGTTGCAACGGGGTGGGTGGGTGGGTGTATTATTCATCCCATAAGCTTCCTGGCCTGGGAATCTCACACCAAAGGACCACTCTTGTCTCACTACCTCTTATAAAGCTCTAAGAACTGTTGCCTTTCCTCAGCCTGGACAACTTATTTCCAAGGAGATTTTTCCCTTCCCTCTCTCCTCCCCTCAGCCTGTTTGCTGCTTGCCACCTGCTTTAAGGCACTCGCCTGCCCTTGGGCTTCAGCACCAGACAGGACTTGTGGCATTATGAGCCAGAACTCTTTGACTGGATGCAGTTCCGCAGCAGAACGCTCAGAGGAGAAAAGGGCCCCAGGGAATATCTAACATACAGGAACAGTTTTTTTAGTAGCCTGTCTCCAGCGTCAGCTCCTGAGGAAGGATTACAACTAATCCGAAACGTCGAGCATTTTGCATACGGACCAGAATTATTAAAGATTTTAACTATTTTCAACAGCACCAGAGCTAGTCTCTTATTCATCATCTGTTCAGTGGTGCCTCTTTTCCTTGCCAACTACACATTTGCTGGAAAGACATCTACCATGGTGTAGTGCAGGGGTAAGCAACATCTTCGGGCATGTCTAGACCTCCCGGCATTCTGGGAGGGAGGGGGAGGATCTCACGGTATTCTGCTTGCGAGATCCTCCCCCTCAGCCCGCACGTGACGCGCAATGTCCCAGGAGGAAGGAGGACATCGCGCTCGCCATTTTTTTTTATTGAAAATGAGCGCACGAGTGCTCCATCACTAAGGTAAGTTTGTTTTTTTTTAAAAAAGATCCCACTCCCCCCTTCCACCCCGATGGGCACGGAGCTCCTGAAGAGCTCCATGCCCCATGCCTGGTTCCCGGCTCCTCACATTTACTTGTGAGGAGCCGGGACAAAACCAGGACAGTTGCTCACACATCCTGAAGTCTTGGGACGATCCCGAGACCATGGGAAAAGTCGGGATTAAAGCTGTCCCAGTTATCCCGGGGAAAGGGAAGGATCATCCCTCCCTGCCCCTGGGATCCCCTGTGCAACATGTGGATGCACAGGGATGATCCTGGGACGATCCCCAGGATAAGGACTCATCTAGACATGCCCTTCATGTCTGGGGGCATATATGTAATTTTTGCCATTTGGGGGGTTTGAGTTTCCTCTTCTCTGGCCCCCTCCCTTCCTGTATTTCCTCTTCTCTTGCCCCCTTCCTTAGATTTCCTTCCTCCTCGGCCTCTTCCTCCCATTTTCTTCTTCTCCCTGCTGCCCCGTGTCAACATCCTCTGTCCTTGCTGCTGAGCATGGCATTAGGAAGATGCTGTAGTGGGGATGAGAGGGGTGGTGGTGGATGGAATTCCTTGAGGGTGTATGTGGTTATCCTGGGAAGAGTGCTGGGTTGCTGATCCCTGGGGTAGCAGCTATTGTGCTAGACTGAGACCAGAGACATCCAGGTTCAGGTCCTTGGTCTGTCACGAATTTCACTGGGTAACCTTGGGTCATGCTTATCTACCTCACAGGGGTGTGTGAAGATAAAAACAGGAGAAATTGCATATGCCACCATGACAGGAAAGGGCACGATAATAAATAAATGACACTTTCCCTTCACAGCCTGAAGATAGTGCAAGGGTTCAATATTTTATTTTATTTTGGGGGCTATGTTTGCTCCTTGTTCTAGAACAGAAAAATGCCATCTAAGAAGTGACTTAAAGCAGAGACAGGAAGTCGACAAGGTCGTGGGATTATTTGTTACCATTCTGAATGTCTGACTCAAAAAAAGGAGAAAGGGATTTGTAGGGCGAAAGAGACACAGAGAGTATAGAACGCTGTTGAAAGGGTGGGATTTTCAATCTATGGCGCTCAAAGGGCTGATCCCGTTTGCATTTATGAGGTGTATTGAGCTGGCATGAGCAAGAGAATGTAGACGTTAATTAAACTGTTTACAGTCCTTACAATGGCAAGTCATGAACGAGAAAGGCAAACTGCCCTTTACAAAGGGGTGCCCTTGATACAGTACATTAATTTGTTATAAAGCATGAAATAAGACAATTTGAGGGAAATTAGAATTAATATGAAACATTTGTCTCCGGTCTTGCTTAAACGGTAACACGAAATGGCCTAACCTGATAGTCAAGGAAGAGAGTGTTGTGAGATAAGCTGGAAATTAAACTGTGCCGTGCCGTGTAATCTCCCTTTTGAAGAGCGCAGTTTGATGCCAACTATCTTTACATATTTTCGTACTGGAAAAGAGATAAGGGAAGTGATAGGAAGGTTGCTAGAAACAGAACGTCACAGCACCAAAGCGCATTGTTTGTTAAACATCCTCCCTGCCTTTCTCTATGTTCTCCTTTTATGTTTTGTTACTTTCCTATCTGTGATTACATTTTCGACATCCTTAGGCCTGTTACACATGCAGAGAATGGCATTAGCAAGTAGCCATTTAGATACTGGCATGCATTGTTGCGCTATATATATAATTTCAAATTTGCTCCGGTGTTTTATCCCCCGCTGGTAAAGTTCCCACCAACACCAGTGGGTTAGTGTTTCCTCTCTCTTACAGCCATGTGAAAAACTTTCAACTCTTTGGTCCCAATTGTTCATTCGTCCCCTATCCTAAGTTCAAGTCAGAGTCGGAGGGTTCATGGTCAAAGAGCTGATGTGAGCGCAGGACCTCAGCAAATGCTCATGTCAGTGACACAGCAGGTAAGGTGATAGCTCCTGCACTGGCTTGTGCTGGTGAGATTATATTTAGGGGCTTCCAGACAGAGGTGCTACCAATCAGAAGGCATTATGCTGCCATTTCATCTTTTTTGTTTCCTTAATGGATGTTCTGCAGTAAGAAAAATGGCAGAAGAAGTGTTGGAAAAACATGGGAGGGCAATGATCAGAAAATGTCATCATTTGGACTGCCTGTAAAATTTTGTGATTGAGGCAAGATCATGGTAGCCAGGCCATGGCTAGACCAGGCCTATATCCCAGGATTGTCTCGGGATCATCCCTGTGCATCCAAATGACACACAGGGGATCCTGGGAGCAGGCAGGGACGACCCCTCCATTGCCTGGGATGATCCTTAGGTCTAGCTAAGGCCCCAGTTACTGACTCTTAGCCTAACCTACTTCACAGAGTTGTAAGGATAAAATGGAGAGGAAAATGACCATGTACACAGCCTTGGGTTCCTTGGAGGATATAAATGTTACAAACAAATAAATAAATGAGTTTAAACCTTACCTAAATTGTATACTTCAGCTTCTGAGCCCATGTTTCAAGAATTCCTTCCAAGAGACACAGATTAACACTGTTAATGTATGAACCCAGACATAGGAATTAAAACAGTTTAGTAAACAGCTGTTTAGTAAACAGTTGTTTTTCTCTTGCCTGTTTGGGATCTTCAAGGTTTGTGCCTGATGCGTGACCCACACTTGAGGATGAGGAAGTACTTCTTCACACAACACATAGTTAAATTATGAAATTGGGCACCTATTTGGATGGCTTTAAAATGGGGGTTGGATACATTTCTGGAGGAGAAGGCTATCAAAGGCTACTAGTCCTGACGGCTATGTGCTACCTCCAGTATAAAGTGATGTGAAATAGTTGCTTCTTAAGAAAGGGGGTGATAGACATTGTGTTATTTTCCTGCTTTCAGCAACCAGAGCCATGTGCCGTTAAAGGGCTGAGCAGGGATGGTGTAATCGTATGTTGACTTTTTGCCAAAGATGCCCAAAATATCTTAGGCTGGTGTAGCTGAGGTAGTTGCTAGGCCCACTCTGAGGGCCTCATTTCCAGACAGACTGTGATCCACTGTGTCTGACAGAACAGATGTGAATCTGTGCAGTCTATCAAGAAGCAGACAGGCAGAGAAGGAGCACAGTTTGACTTCCAGTGCCCAGCTGGAAACCACTATGTTCATCAGTCTCTCAATTTCAATGTTCACCAGGTGTAGGAAAGGAATATCATCACTTTGTGTCGATTTCTGCAGTTGTGAGATGACGCACTAAAAAAAGGAAGCCCCATTAGCCAGACTGGCGGCTCCTCAGCCCATGGGAGATGTGTGAAAGTACCTTTAGGACAAAGCCTGCTGACCCAGGAGGATTGTGCTATTGACCAGTCTGCCCTGCTGCACCATTAAAGCTACTTAAGTGAGTTACTCGACTACATTTGCTGAGTCAGAGGGGACTGGATTTTTTCATTGCAGAAAAATAGCCTTTTTGAAACACCTGCAGACACATAACTTCGTTTGGTCTTACAGCCACTTGGCAAAAATTGAAAATTGCAAAAACTGCATGAATCGTCGGATCTCTTTATATCGCTGTCAAGAAAAAGTCTTTTAATGATGGCTTCTGTTTTCCAGTTAGCACCTGTTTGTCTGAAATCTTAATGTTAAACACACAAACAAATAAGGTATGTCTACTCAGAAGTAAGTCCCTCTGAGCTGCAAACCTATGTAGACTTACCTGGTAGTAAGCCCCACTGAAGATAATGTGATGTACTTTGATAAAAAAAATATGCATGGGAAGGATTGCACTTTTATTCTCAAGCAGGTATTTTTACACTGCAATCCTATACACAGTTTCCTGTGGGTAAGCCTTGAGGCCCAGTATGGCCGCCTTGAGGCCCAGTATTGGGCAAATGGCGGGATACAAATCATCATCAACATCATCAAACTCAGCAGGACTTACTTCTGATCTTCCTAACTCAATTTTACTTCTGGTCTTCCTAACTCTTACAACTTTTGTATATGTGAGATTTAAAAATTATTCAGATGTTTAAATAGCAGTTTCTAAATCACTAGCAGGAATGCAAATACAGATAACCCAGAAAGAAAGAAAGAAAGAAAATTATGGATGTTTTGGCCATCTCATGCCTTTGAGCAGTATTTTGATTTGGAGACTTGTGGCTAGCAATGCCTTGTTAACATGTGCGTGCAAACTTGTATATGTACATATATAGCTGACGAATCCAGAAATGTTGGGGAGTTTTGCAGAGTCATGGCATGGAAATGGTATATCATTGCCATGCTGGCTGGGAATGATGGGAGTTGCAGTTCAACAGATATGGAGGGTATCACGTTAGGGAAGGCTGTGTAGATTATACACAATGCTAAACAGCAGTGGGGCAATTACATCACTGGCTAAGATCAAGGGCTTCTCCACATGTAACAAAACCTCTGCAGCCTTACTGGGGCTTTGTCTTCCTGCGTATTTGCGAGTTTAACATACAGCACAATACACATGTTCCTCCTGTTTTTGCGAGTTCCTTCCCATATACATTTCAATTATACCACCAGCAGATGACACTGTTTTATTTCGCAATTTTAATTTGTTACAGCATTTTCAGGGGTTTATAAAATGACGGATTCCCACCTGAAAACAGCAGGAGAGGCATCAGATGTTGACAACGTCATGAAAAAGTCCCAAACTTCCGTGAGTGACCAATCACGAGCATGCAATAAATCACTCATGTGGAGAAGCTCTAACAGTGAACAATACAAGTTTTATTTTATCACAAATGTTTACAGTAGGGATGATTGATTAGTACAGAGGTGGGCAGAAGAGTGAGTTGGCTCAACCTATTCATTGATCTCTGGGTGAACTCAGTAGATTGGCAAAAGTTTCTGATTCCCAATTGTCTAACAATGGTAACAATTAACACCTCCCCTCCGGCCAATTATGTTGCTTGAATAGAATGCTGGGAACTGAGGAAAGAGTAATGGATGGATGTGTAGAAGGATTTTTGTGCTTGGTTCTGGTAGTGAGCAGATCACAAATTCCTGGGCTGAGCATGCACTCAGAGCATACGTCCACCTGCCTGAGCTACTATTTTGCACCTGTTTTGACTTTGTTGATCTCAGGGTTCTAGTAAAAAAACAAAAGAGATCCCACAAGCCTGAAGTCCCACCAACCCATAACCCTGGACCGGCAGACTGTTCTTGTAAGGGCTAGGTTGAACAGATTTAGAGCAATATCAGGAGAAAAGAGGAGAAATAAAGTCAGAGGGAGTTGCCACGACACAGTCTGAACACCAGGCCTGGCCGCGGCTACTCCCTGCTCAAGCCAAGCACCACCACTTGATTTGCCTGAGGCGAGGGACAAAAACCACCTTCCTCCAAACTATGTGGAGAAAAGTGGGTTAAATGGAGAAAGATTTCAATAATATAAAATAATACACTGTGAGTTTTATGTGCTGAGGTGAATTATTGTCAGAGTGGGTGCTAAATGTATAAACTTCAGATAATATATGCCAAACAGACACGTGGGATTTTTGTGGTAGTTAAAACAAAATAATTAAAATTTATTTTAAAAGTTCACAAGCTTTGTTTCAAATAAAACATTTAAAAACTTTTTTGAAACCTTTCATCCAATCCTTTCACCCATTCATATGCGCGCTTTCCTTTCTTTCACACAATCACTCTTGAGCTTTCTTTATTATCAGTATTGTTTAATATACATCAACTATGTGCACACCACACTCCAAAGACACCACTCTCTACACTGAACCTCAAATTCTCTAGAACTTAAGTACTCTAAACACAGAGAGCTAACACACAGAGAGCGCTAAAGACTCTAAAGAGTACCTAAAAAGTCTCTCTCAATCCCCTCAGTGATTCCCTTATATATCACTCCTCCCCTTCCCCAGACATTCTAACTCCACCCACTCAGGCCAACATTCTAAAAACCACAGACTTACAAACTTCAGACATATTTTTGGGAACTGACTTGTGGGGTGTAACGCCACATGAGTATATTTACCTTGTTTCAGAGTAAAGGAAATACAAAGGACTTCACTTCCAGATGGGTCACCATTACTTGGAAATTCACATGGGCACTGGCATTAACCAGCCTTTGGATCGCACGATAGGGTTATCACCTCAGACCAAAACATAGGAACATAAAGCATGTTGTAATCTTCATTCAGACCAGACTGATATAGATGATGATCGGGAGACTGAGGGCTTGCAAAGGGACTCTGGAGCCCCACACAATGCAGGATGCAGTTCAAAAATAGAAATTGGAATGGAGAGTGCCAAGCCAAAGTGTCTCCTTGGATTCACTCCGAGAAAATAACAAACATGGAGAGAGAGACTTAGAGATCAAGACAAGGAAGGAAAGCTAATTATGTGTCAGAGGGAGCTGGCTTGAGACTCCATAAAACCTTGTCCAAATGCATTTTTCTCTTAGCTTGGCTACAGGATGGGGGGGAAAAAACACTGGCGCTTAGAGCTCACAACCTTAAGAACACTATAGCCTCACTGCAAGACAGAGTTGATCTTTAGGTCCAAGAGGGTAGGCCACCAAGATCTGCAGCCCCATAAATGCAACTACATGCACATGGTAGAGGTCTGCTCATGCACCCCTTTTGACAAGCAACCAGGCTCCCAGTGAGTGACTCCACGAATATGGATGTGGCCAGCATGCAGCAATGGGTGCTTCATGGAGAGTGATATACAAGGCAATTGATCTATCTGGCCATACAAGGCAGCAAGCAATAGAGGAAAGCTCTGGTCGTGGTAACTTAAGTGGAGGGAAAGGCTAATGGGGAAAAGGATGGCAAGGATTGGGTTGCGATATGGCTGCAAGAAAGGCAAATGCTATTTTGGGCTGCATTAATAGAAGTATAGCTTCCAAATCGCGTGGGGTACTGGTTCCTCTCTATTTGGCCCTGGTTTGGCCTCATCTAGAGTATTGCGTCCAGTTCTGGGCTCCACAATTCAAGAAGGATGCAGACAAGCTGGAGTGGGTTCAGAGGAGAGCAACCAGGATGATCAGGGGACTGGAAACAAAGCCCTATGAAGAGAGACTGAAAGAACTGGGCATGTTTAGCCTGGAGAAGAGAAGATTGAGGGGAGACATGATAGCACTCTCCAAATACATAAAAGGTTGTCACACAGAGGAGGGCCAGGATCTCTTCTCGATCCTCCCAGAGTGCAGGACACGGAATAACGGGCTCAAGTTAAAAGAAGCCAGATTCCATCTGGACATCAGGAAAAACTTCCTGACTGTTAGAGCAGTAGGACAATGGAACCAGTTACCTAGGGAGGTTGTGGGCTCTCCCACACTAGAGGCATTCAAGAGACAGCTGGACAACTATCTGTCAGGGATGCTTTAGGGTGGATTCCTGCATTGAGCAGGGGTTGGACTCGATGGCCTTGTAGGCCCCTTCCAACTCTGCTATTCTATGATTCTATGACATACACAGGGAGATTCTTAGTGTGGGTTGTCTTGCCTGAAGGAGGTTCTCAAGAATCTCCAGAATGTTCCAAGGTTGGGCAACAGTGCTCAAAGAATACTTCATTTCAAGGGTAGTTATAAGGCACAGATGGAAAGCACAAAGGGGCCACCTACAGTAGGTATACTCAGGATGGTGCTGAACAAAGGGTAGAACAGTGCAGCTTTGGTGCTTGAATATGAGCCTTTCAGAGTGCATTGGCCATAGGACTGAATTTGGACTGGCATTACAAAAGCCAAGCTTCTGAGAGAAAACTCACTAGGGGGTACTAAGGACCACAAGGGACACCCAAGTGATGCTTCACCTACTGATCTACCTTGAGGTGAGGATGCTTCAGGTTTGGACCGTATTTCCCACCAAGGCTTTTGACTGGCCAGTTTGAGTTACCCTCATGGGTCGCTTGATTATGGCGGTGGCTTAGAGGTCAGGAAGGTATTAGCATTAATCTGAAGTTCCCATCCTTTGCATACTGCAGAAGAGCAACTCCTGTTAACTCAACCAAGGTAGAGGGCATTCAGGTCAGGAAGTTCCATGACAATGAAGGCGGGTAGCCAAGTATACCACCATCAAAATTCTTTCACTCCTCAGAGGAGGATCATCACTCAGTGGGTAGCATTATCTGCATATATGAGGTTCAAAACCCGGTATCTCCATTGCCATGATCCCCAGTAACAAGGATGGGGTCCACCTCCCCTGAGCACATTGAGAGCCACTGCCAATCAAAGATGGATCAGCAGTCTGAGATTCAGTAGCTTCCTATGTTTAATCATGTGATTTGGCTGATTAACCCGATCAGTTTCTATATGCGTTACTGGTGTAATTTGGAGCCTGGCTGGGGGGAAATGTGCATTGTTACATGCCATGTATCACTGACACATTAATTGGATCTGGTTCACGTCAGGAGAGTTGGAGGAAGTCATTATGATGATGCGTGTTGGGGTGGGAACATTTCCTGTGGTCCCATGGTGTCGTTGGCCGGGCTAGTATATCAGCCATTATCTTTTCACTTTGCTTGTTGGTCACTCCCCCTTATCTATTGCAAATAGTGACTTGCTGCCTCCCTTACTACAGGAGCCATTCATTCTTAGTGAGCCTTTCATACTTCAGGGCAAAATAATAAAGCTCTACTTCTAACAGCTTTCTAGTGCCCTTTAATTTCCCTTTCCTGTTGCTTATAATTGGTCTGTGAATAATGCACAGCCAACACAGGAGTGGTAACTGTGGGCTGAGTCTAATCAGTGCCCCTGTGTGTTACTGTATCTAGCCAGCCACGGTCTAATTTTAATTTGGATATTTTCTTTTCTTGCTTCCACCATTTTTTGTTGTTGCTTTGCCATCTAATTACAGGCATTTATTCAAAAGGCTGAAGTTTGAAGCCAGAATGATGGAGAGTGGGGTGGGGGTGGAGGAAATCAAGTATAATGGATTGGCGTTGCTCCCTGCCAAACTAAGCGTGCCGTGGACCCTTTTAAAAGGCGATTTCATCCAGGCACTCTTTATTAGCGGAAATGTTCTGCAAATTTGAATCAGGGCCCACGTAAAGGGGCACTGCTGGGTTTGCTCCCCCTGATGGATCGATGGCCTGGCGGGGTTCCGCTGCCTACTTAGAGCATCCTTGGGCCCCACAGCAGGTAACACGCTCAATTCCTAATTGGAAGGCCAAAATGAAGCCACTGCAAGGAGAGAGAAAGGGTAGTGCGTCTTAGAGACGACCCCCTTGGAACAGGAGGCTAATTCAGAATGTTAATGAAGAAGAAGAAAAAACAGATGATGTCAGCATCTTTCTCTTAATTTCTCCCTCCACTCCGTGTTTAATAGTTGAAAATGAGATTTTGCAGACGATTCTCTGTGCTGTATATCTATATCTGTATCTATATCTATAATCTTTAAAGAGAAAAAAAAATTGTGCAGAGAGAATGCTAATCGGACCAGAGACGTACGTTGACACTCCATTTATCCAGGTTTTGTTAAGTAATATGCCAAAGCCCTGGGTGATCAATCTCTTCCTTTCAATTAACAGCCATAAATTCCTCATCAAATATTCTAAACAATGCTGGACTTTTCTTCTGGCTCTACATTATTTATATCGTGCATTTATTATCCTTATCCTGAAAGCAACTTTGGAAACTGTGCATCGTGGCTCAGCCAGGAAGACGAAGTTGATGTCGTGGAGTCATGGGAACAGTTCTGCTGACAGGGCTGCCTGCTGACGCCAGCGCCGCTGCCTTTGTGTCCTGCACACGCAGAGCGCCCTTTAGGGGTGGAATCCGGTCATGACCGTTGGTGTGTGCGTGTGTGTGTGTGTGTGGGCAGAAGAAGACGAAATCCTGGCCTGCAAAGATGCTGTATAATAGGTTTCCCATTTTAAAGTATATGGTAAGAGTTGGGGGTGCTGACCGTAAAACGAGGAGGGTGTATACTGTTAGTTTTACCCTACCCAGTGCCTGTTTACCCTACCCTGTGCCTGTTTGCATTCTCTTCCCCTCCTTATTGTTTTATTATGATTTTATTAGAATGTAAGCCTATGCGGCAGGGTCTTGCTATTTACTGTTTTACTCTGTACAGCACCATGTACATTGATGGTGCTATATAAATAATAATAATAATAATAATAATAATAATAATAATAATAATAATAATAGTATTCTTTGCCATTTATTTATCGGTTCATGATTCTCTACTTCTGACACTAGATCCCTCTCTGTGGGATGTTGGCATTGGATCATGTCATAGCCTACTTTGTGCAATAATGTCAAAGCAACCTGGTTCAGAGCATTTATTTCATTAAAAATTACACCCTGCCTCGTCTCTACAGCTTGCAGCAGGTTCCAGTTTTTGTTTCTGTTGTTTCAAAAACACATCCTGATGAAATCAGGCATAAACCAAGGATGCCCCTTTGGAAGAACACGGATAGTAGCTTGCCTTCCCTTGTTTCAGTTACATGTGATTATTCTTCTATTTCTTCTATTTATTTTTTTGACCTGCCTTTCCTCTAGTCCAGGGCACTGCACATGGTTCTGTTCCCTTTGCCTCCACAACAACTTTGTGAGGTAGGTTAGGCTGAATGAGATGGACTAGCCCAAGGCCACCCAGGGAACGTCAGGGCTGAGCAGGGATTTGAACCTGGCTTGCCTCAGTCTAAAGCTCGGTGCTCAAACCATTATACAACACTGCCTTTCTGGAACACATAAACTCTGGCACAGCTCACTGGTTCAATCCACTGAGTGACTAAGGGCTCATCTACACCAGCAGGATATTCCACTATGAAAGTGGTATGAAAGTGGCATACAAAAGGCAGGAGCCACACTACTGCTTTATAGCGATATTAAAGTGCACTTCAGGATCTACGCTACTGCTTTATAGTGGTACTGAAGTGCACTGACAACTGTTGCGGCCCAAGACACATCTACACCAAGCAAGATATAACACTATGAAAGCGGTATGAAAGTGGTATATGGTCTGTGTCAATGGGCCCCAACAGTTGTCAGTGCGCTTCAATACTGCTATAAAGCAATAGTGTGGCTCCTGCCTTTTATATACTGTTTTCATAGTGCAATATCCTGCTTGGTGTAGATGAGCCCTAAATGAGTGTTTTTATATTTATGCCTCATCATGCCAAAGCTGTGGCTATTATTCTAGGGGTTTTCAAACGTTCTACCTCATGGGAACATTTTTCCCATCATGTGTGCTTGTGAGATTTGTGTGTGGGCATATTGTAGAGGATTCTACGGCCCGGCTGCACACACAGCTGACATGTAGCACTATTGGCCCTTTCTGCAAAACACTAAAGGTGTTTCCTAGAACACACCCAACATTATTCTGTGGCTGTGTATTGCAGAGGAAGATCTGTAGTGGGCAAGATGTCAAGATGATCTCCGGGCCTTGCTAGACCTACCTGATAATCCAGTGGGGAGTCGGGGCGGGGCCGTGCTGCAGCTAGCATGGGTTGTCGCCCCTAGCTAGACGTAACACGTGATGGGGTAAGGGAAAGCCCCGTCGCGTTGGCCATTTTTTTAAATTAAAGGGGCCATGTGCGCAGGAGCGCACCAACGGAAAGGTAAGGCTTTTTTTTTTAAAAAAAATAAAGGGTTCCCCGCTCCCCCTGCCCCGAATTCCCCCCACAATGTCTGATGCCCCCCTGCCCACTCGTTCGCCCATCCTCCCCCCGCTCACCATGTCCGCCCCCCGCTTGCTCACCCATCCCCAATCTCCTTGCCCTGGCCCCCACTCACTCGCCCCCACTCACTTGCCTGTCCCCTATCTCCTTGCCCTGGCCCCCGCTCACTCGCCCGTCCCCGATCTCCTTGCCCTGGCCCCCACTCACTCACCCGTCCCCAATCTCCTTGCCCTGGCCCCCGCTCACTCGCCCTGGCCCCCGCTCACACGCCCATCCCCAATCTCTTTGCCCTGGCCCCCGCTCACTCGCCCTGGCCCCCGCTCACTCGCTCGTCCCCAATCTCCTTGCCCTGGCCCCCACTCACTCGCCCGTCCCCAATCTCCTTGCCCTGGCCCCCACTCACTCGCCCGTCCCCAATCTCCTTACCCTGGCCCCCGCTCACTCGCCCATCCCCAATCTCCTTGCCCTGGCCCCGTTCTTCTTCCCCTCCATCCGCCATGTCTGATGCCCCCCACCCGCCCGCTCGCCATGCCCGCCCGATCACCCGCCTGCCATGTCCGATGCCCCCTCCACACGCCCCCCGTCCATGATCTCCCCACCCTGGCTCTGCTCTTCCCCCCATCTCTCCTGCTGGGTCCGCTCTTTCCCCCTGGCCCCCATCTCTCCCCCCGGTGATTTTACACACACCCCGGCCTAATGGGCACAGTGCTCGGCTTCTCCCAGCTACTCGCGAGTAAGCGAGCAGCCGGGAAAAGCCATGGAAGTAGCTAGACCTTCCGCAGCCCCGGGCTCAGCCTGGGGAAAAACAAGGCCACAAGCGGATCCGGTTATCCTAGCTCAAGGGAGGGCTTAGCCGAGCCTGACCCCGGGATCCCCTGTGCGTCGTCTGCACGAACAGCAGGGAGCCCGGGCCTCGTACCGGGCTAAGTCCTTATCTAGCAATGGCCTCCTTCTCATTGGGAACCATGGTTTCTTATAGAACAGTGCAGGAACGTCATATTTGATGGTTGGCATCCAACAATAATCAATATCCGATAGTATTTGACAACTGTAATGGTAGTTTTATGTGATAGATAACATGCAATGTTAATTAGTATTTAACAGCAACTCGCTTATGAGATGGGTGGGAGTTTCTAAAAAAGGAAATTATAAAGGCACAATTACAGACAATTCCAACAAGGAAAAAAAGTAGAAGACACACAGAAGAAGCCAATGTGGCTCCACAAAAAGCTTAGAGATGACCTGAAAACAAAAAGGGACACATATAGGAAGTGGAAGGAAGGCCAGGCTACAAAGGAAGTGCAGGAATGGTGTCAGAAGGCTAAAGCTGAGAATGAGCTGAGGCTAGTGAGAGATGCTAAAAGCAACAAAAAGGCTTTCTTCAGGTATGTGCATAGTAAAAGACAGAGGAAAGAAATGGTGGTTCAACTACTCACTGAGGATGGCAAAATGATAACAGATGACAAAGAAAAGGCCGAAGTGCTCAATTCCTACTTTGGCTCAGTCTTCTCCCAAAAGAGGGTCTATGACCCCTCTGCCAAATGTGAAGTACCAGCTGAAGGGACAGGACTGCAACTTGAGATTGATAAACAAATAGTCAAGGAACACCTAATTTCTTTGAACAAGGTCAAATCTCCAGGACGTTGATGAACCACATCCTAGAGTAATAAAGGAGCTGGCAGAAGAACTCTCAGAGACTATTATCTATGCAAAATCAAGGAAGATGGATGAAGTGCTGGACAACAGGAGGAGGCTTAATGTTGTCCCTGTCTTCAAAAAGGGCAAAAAGGAGGAACCTGGGAACTACAAACCAATCAGTCTGACATCCATCCCTGGGAAATTTTTTGGAGCAGATTATAAAGAAGTCAATCTGTAAGCACCTTGAAAACAATGCAGTGAATAATAATAATAATTAATAATAATAATAATTATTAATAATAATATATTTAATTATTTTTTACCTGCCTTTCCCTTTGGATCGAGGCAGGGAACAACATTAAATACAAAAATAATATAAAATACAGTAAAATACATAAAAATGATTAAAAACATATAAAAACTAATACATTACTAGAAGCCAGCATGGATTTGTTAAGAACAAATCCTACCAGCTTAATCTGAACTCATTTTTCGATTGAGTAACCTCCCTTGTGGACCGTGGGAATGCTGTGGACATAATATATCTTGACTTCAGCAAAGCTTTTGACAAAGTGTCCCATGATATTCTTATGAGCAAACTAGCTAAAAGTGGGCTAGATGGAACAACTATTAGGTGGAGTCACAGCTGGCTATAGAATCGGACTCAAAGAGTGCTTGTCAGTGGTACCGTCTCAAACTGTAGGGAGGTAACGAGCAGGGTACCACAGGGCTCAGTCCTGGTCCCAGTGCTCTTCGGCATTTTTATTAATGACTTGGATGGGAGGTGCAGGGAATGTGAGAAGGATCTTAGAATTGTTGTAGATCACAAGCTGAGTATGAGCCAACAATATGATGCGGCTGCAAAAACAGCAAATGCTATTTTGGGCTGCATTAATACAAGTATAGCTTCCAAATTGCACTAGGTACTGATTCCCCTCTATTAGGCAGTGGTTAGGCCTCATCTTGAGTACTGCATCCAGTTCTGGGCACCACAACTGGATGCAGACAGGATGCAGACAGGCTGGAATGGGCTTCAGAGGAGGGCAACGAGGATGTTCAGGGTTCTGGAAACAAAGCCCTATGATGAGAGATAGAAAGAACTGGGCGTGTTTAACCTTGAGAAGAGAAGACTGAGGGGAGACATGATAGCACTCTTCAAATACTTGAAAGATTGCCACACAGAGGAGGGCCAGGATCTTTTCTCGATCATCCAGCTCAAGTTACAGGAAGCCAGATTTTGGCTGGATATCAGGAAAAAACTTCCTGACTGTTAGAGCAGTATGACGTTGGAATTAAGTACCTAGGGAGGTTGTGGGCTCTCCCACACTAGAGGCCTTCAAGATGCAGCTGTGCAGCCATCTGTCAGGTATGCTTTAAGTTAGGGTGACCATATGAAAAGGAGGACAGGGCATCTGTATCTTTAACAGTTGTTGTGAAAAGGAAATTTCAGCAGGTGACATTTTGTATATATGGAGAACCTGGGGAAATTTCCTCTTCGTAACAGTTAAAGCTGCAGGTGCCCTGCCTCTTTTAAATCTAGTCACTCTAGTACAGCTCCTGCACCTTTAACTGATGTGATGAAGAGGGAATTTCACCAGGTTCTCCATATATACAAATGACACCTGCTGAAATTCCCTTTTCTATGCAACTATTAAAGATACAGGAGCCATGTCCTCCTTTTCATATGGTCATCTTACTTTAAGGTGGATTCCTGCATTGAGCAGGGCATTGGACTCGATGGCCTTATAGGCCCCTTCTATGATTCTAAGCCTGCCAAAATCAGATCGAGAGACGCAAACACAAGTCTAAAGCATTAACATTTTAGCATTGTTCTTTTGCCTATTGGGGAATAATGTAAATGCATCTCCCTCATAGAACATGTGTCTATGACGACAGCCAAGCAAGTCCTCAGCCACCTCAAGGGAAGCTTTCTCATAGGAAGACTTTTCCTGTTCTCCTCCCTATTGGAATTTTTCAAAAACCCACTGTCTTACTTAGTTAATCAGCCAGCCGCCTCACAGCCCAAAGAGCTTTGAGCAGTAGAGTCATGTAATATGCAGAGGAAAGGAGAAGGAGGACGAATGTGTAATTCAGGGCCAGAGAACTGTTTCTCATCTTCACTTCTTTGGTTCAACCATTTTTCTTGTTAAGAATGTTTACATTAAATAGGGTGACCATATGAAAAGGAGGACAGGGCTCCTGTATCTTTAACTGTTGCATAGAAAAGGGAATTTCAGCAGGTGTCATTTGTATGTATGGAGAACCTGGTGAAATTTCCTCTTCATCAGAACAGTTAAAGCTGCAGGAGCTATACTAGAGTGATCAGATTTAAAAGAGGGCAGGGCACCTGCAGCTTTAATTGGTGTTATGAAGAGGAAATTTCACCAGGTTCTCCATATATACAAATGACACCTGCTGAAATTCCCTTTTCAATACAACTGTTAAAGATACAGGAGCCCTGTCCTCCTTTTCATATGGTCACCCTACATTAAATGAGGCAGTGTGGGGGTGTGATGTAAGAGCAGTAAGCTATACAAGACTCAGTGTTGTAATAACACATAGTCCGACTCGGAGTGGAATCATTTTGAGAGAGAGAAGAAGAACGAGAAACACCGAGTCTTGCTTTAGTGTGAAAGGCAAGCTGACTCTTAAAGTGAGTTCAACATGGTCAAATTATTTGGGGAAAGATGTCTGCTTCTCAGTCGGTGGTCTTCCAGGCAAAACCACCTACCCAAAAAGAACTGCAGAGAGGTCCACGCTCCTTGCCGAAGGAACCAGGTTCATTTCGGCAGTCCGATCTTTGTACGTTGCCATTGTCACTCTCACCACAGTAGGATAACTTCTGATGTCCTTGCCAATAGGGCTGAGTCTTGTTGCTACTGCTGTCACTATCTATTTAAGTTCCAACCCTTGAGCAAGGACTCTGAGGGTGCCAAGGGGGCTGAGAACCGAGGCAGAAAGACTCGCCCATCCCAGCCAAGTGCGTTCTCTACGTGACTGTCACTCTGAATAGACTTGATCGGTGATGCTCATATCTATTTCAGCACCCTGGGCCACTGAGGAGTCTCGTAGCCACCATGTATTTTATTGTATGCTTTTTAACATTTACATGAATCTGAAGAATCATCAGTAAGGTGACGTAGATTGTTGTTGTTTATTCGTCCAGTTGCTTCCGACTCTTTGTGACTTCATGGACTAGCCCACGCCAGAGCTTTCTGTTGGCTGTCACCACCCCTAGCTCCCCCAAGGTCGAGTCCATCACCTCCAGAATATCATCCATCTCTCATTTACATCTGACCCTGGGAAGGCAGGGGAAAGCTACGGACCCTGTTCAGACAACACACTAAGCCATGGTGGTTGAGCATTTTGAGCTAAACATTATGGCTTAGCATGTTGTGTGAATCATGACTTAGCGTGTCATGTGAATCATTCCTCAACATGATGGCTACATGCTCACGGTTTAAACATGCTCACTAACCATTTGCTGCAAAAGGGTTAGTGGCCTAACCATGGCTTAGTCTAAACATTATCAGGTTCGTAGCTTGAAGGAGTGCCTTTTACCACCTTTGGCAGGTGTGTCAACAAGGGATGGGTGAGAATTACGTTTCAGTTAGTTTTTGATAATATTTTATCAATATTGGCAAATTCCTTCATTTTGGGGACAGAAAGAATTTGAGATTTTAAAAAAATGAGAATGTAGGAGGAAGTGAAACTGACATATTCATCCATCCCTGGTGCCATCTATTCCATCTCCGGGGAAAGTCAAGCCAGACATGACCATAGTTCATTGTTCTTTCCTTAATCGTCTCCAGGATTGGCTACTCTAATCCTTGCTACATGGGACCACCCTTAAAAAGTGTCCTGAAACCTTGATATAGAATTCCACTACCAGGTTGCTGGTACAATCAGAGTACCTGACACCAATCTTATTTGATTATACCGGTTGCTGCAGTGCCATCTCCAGGTTGGGGGGGGGCCTTTGGGCAAAACACCAACAATGGACCCCCTCCTTCTGTGAGCCGACCTTCTCACTGCCATTCTCACTGGCTGCTCTTGCTCATAATTGCTACTTGACAGGCAGAGACCCAGTGAGCAAATACTCCCCCTCCATTGTCTGGACCTTGAACCCCGGGGGATGCTGATGATCAGAGTCCTTGCCCCAGGTGACTCCGCTGAATGAAGTCAAGGAGACGTCTGACCCAAACGTCTCCTTGACTTTTGAGATATTGGTGCCAACTCTATGGAATGCCTTGTCCCAGAGAGCCCACCGGGTTCATGCACTGCAGTGTTTCAGGCATCAGAACAAACATTGGCTCTATTGAGAATAAACGGGGTTTTTATAGCTGGTTTGACTTTTGTTTTGTTTTGGCTGACCACTATGGATTTTTTTTTTAACTGTTGCCATTAATATGCTGGATTTACTCTTGTGTTTTGTATTTTATTTTGATTGATGGTTATTTTAATTTTAATTGATATATTGCTAGCTGCCATGGGTTTTCTTTGCAAGATGAAGTGTGTGTGATTTTCAGAATGAATGAGCTAATTAATGTAATTTATATGAAATTTGCATAAACATGATATATACCATCCCCCCCACCATACACCTTCCAGAGAGCTTATTGTTAATAGGCAGTATAAAAAAATGCAGCAGCTGCTGCTGGCAACAACCACAACTCCTCACTCCTGATGGATATCTTGCACGTCTTTTCATTTTCTAGCATGGTCATAGGGGCAAACTACCTCTTCTGTGGGAGATCCACGAAAACGAAAACCCAATTTGGGCTGAAACCGTGGTGCTAAAGGAAAGGTGTGTGAGAGTGTGAGAATCCTCTCGTACCATGACTTTCCCCCAAGTATATTAGCACCTGCACCCCAAAGCTGCTAGGTGCTTCATGGGAGAAAATGTACAGGTCCCATATATTTGGTCCTCAGCAAAAGAGCATATTCGCCAGTTTTGCATGAATGCACCACAGGTAACCATACACCCAATATCTCAAAGTGGTGAATTGCAGAAAGCAGATGTTTAACCATATACACAATACCATTTTGCTTCTTTTTAAAAATCTATTTTAAAGTGTTTTTATTCTGTTTTTATTTTATTTTATCTTGTGCACCGCTCCGAAATTTTCAATGGGGAGCAGTATATAATTATTGTAAATAAATAAAAATAAATCTCAGAGTGGTGAATTGCAGAAAGCAGATATTTTAAAAAACACGTTTGTAAATCTATGCAATACCAGGCCAATCTTCTCTACTATTACAATCTCTCTCTTCAAGCTCTGATCTATTCTCTGGGCCTGTTCAGACAATACACTAAGCCATGGTTACGCCTAAGCCATGGTTACGCCGCTAACCTTTTTGTGCCAAATGGTTAGTGAGCATGTTTAAACCGTGGCTATGTAGCCATCATGGTTAGCAATGGTTCACATGACATGCTAAGCCATAATGTTTAGCCTAAGGTGCTTAACCACATGGCTCAGCATGTCATCTAAACAGGGTCTCTGTTTTTCTTTGTGTGATTGGCTGATCTGCTCTGATGTCATGATGGAACTTTTAAGATGGAGGTTGTACGTGCCCTATGCTACCATTGGCTTAGCTTCGGCTAGTGGGCAATATAGTAATATATAAGACAGGGAGTCCTTTCCAGATAGTGTCATGGCAGGCAGAAAGACCGTAGAAGTGGGCAACTTTAATTAAACTAAAACAACTAAAATATTGCTTTTTAATTGCTCATTAGTTGAGCATTCTAACAGACGCTGTTGTCCACAGAAGACAATTGCTGCTTCAGGTATACAGCGACCATCTATTTACCACTTTCACTGGCTCTGTTTTGTGAGGCATTTGATTTTCCTGTGGCAGCCCCGGGAGTACAAAGATCTGTATAGTGAACCACAAATGCTTAAAGTAATTGGGGAAACACCTCTACAAGTACAGAGAGCGAACCTTAAAAATCACAACATTGGAGGGCAGCTGTATTTTTCTTCCCACCGTAAGAATAAAAATAAATAGCGAATTTCTAAAGCTCCAAAGAAACAAAGATGCAATTCCCTAAAACGAAAGGGTTGGGCGGGGGGTGGGGAGAAAGCAAGTTGTAAAACAATATCCAAGGACACTGAATGCATCCATAGCACATGCTAGAGACATGGGATTATGGAATAGGGGGATTATGGGGCAGGGGGAGGTCATATTGGCATGTACAAGTCCTCCAACCACACTTAGAATACTGTGTACAGTTCTGGTCACCACACCTAAAAAAGGATATTATAGAGCTGGAAAAAGTGCAGAAAAGGGCAACTCAAATGATTAAGGGGCTGGAGCATCTCCCCTATCAGGGAAGGTTACATCAACTGGGATTGTTTAGCTTGGAAAAAAGGAAGCTAAGGGGAGACATGATAGAGGTGTACAAAATGATGCATGATATGGAGAATGTGGATAGGGAGACATTTTTCTCCCTCTCTCAAAATCCTAGAACCAGGGGACATCCCATAAAGCTGATTGGTGGGAGATCCAGGACAAATAAAAGGAAGTGCTTCTTCGCACAGCGCGTAGTTAAATTATGGAACTCTCTACCACAAGATGTAGTGATGGCCACCAATCTGGATGGCTTTAGAAAGGGGGTTGGATAAATTCCTGGAAGCAAAGGCTATCAATGGCTACTAGCCCTGATGGCTGTGTGCTATCTCCAGTATTCGAGGCAATATGCCTGTGTGCACCAGTTGCTGGGGAACATGGGCAGGATGGTGCTGTTGCACCATGTCCTGCTTGTTCATCCTTGGCTGATGGCTGGTTGGCTACTGTGTAAACAGAGTGTTGGACTAGATGGACCCTTGGTCTGATCCAGCAGGGCACTTATGTTCTTATGAGTGCCATTTGTTTGGCTGTAAAGCGAAATGCAAAATAAACACACACACACACACACACACACACACACACACGGCAGAGTGGCCTCAGCACTGACAGCCAAAACTGCTTCAAGGAAATTAAAGAGTGGTCAGCGTAAATGGATTCTGCACGCCCTTTTGACAGCTGAACAGCTGATATTACAACATGGGAAGGAGAAATGCTCACTTCCTATAATGCAATGGATTGAGGACCTTACAACACTGTCAATTTCTGAACGGGTGGAATATAGATGTCACCTTCAAATGGATATTTATTTGGATATCTGGTCAGCGTTTGTTGAAACATACGTGTAATTACTAGAAAGTTGTATTTTCATATATGCATTTCATGTGTATTCATTGCTATTGATATATACAAATTCGTACATGTATGTTTTAAAAACTCAAGGAAAAATGGCACTGGTAGCCATAAGGTAGGTGTGTGTGTGTGTGTGTGTGTGTGTGTGTGTGTGTGTGTGTCTGCATGTGCTCATGTGCTTTGGAGCTATTTGCCATAATTCTGCCAGAAGGTCTCATGCTGTATTGTATCTTGCACACATCTTCTAGATCTCCTGGGTGACGTGGCCACAACGATTCCTCAGGCACTTTAAACCTGACGAATCAAACTGTCTTAAATTGGAATCTACCGGATCAGAAATCACCTCTAATGATTTGCAAAAAAGGTCCTCTGACAAGGCAGCACCCACATGATGGAGCCCATTCAAAAACGGGCACCATCTACCCAGAATTGAGTGTGTTTAGGCGTCCCTCCTTTCAGCAGGAAAGACTGAAAGTCATGTTTGGACTCTCCCTTTGAAACCAGCACAGCACTCTACTTTGGTTGGATCGTACCCAAGGTCTGATGTATTGTAAATAATTTCCGCTTGGCCAGTACAATCTTTTGCCTACTGGCAGAGATCCCTGTACTCTGGGAATATAGGCCGTGTTGTAAATGAGCGGCCCGGGAGCAGGAAAGTGAATGTGTGGGTGTGCATTGAAAAGAAAAAGCTGGTGATTTTGCTATTAGCCTTCTGGGAGGAACTTATTAGATGACTTTAATTAGTAATTATGTTCTGGGCAATTGTAGCACTTTTGGAAATTAACCTTCAGCAGGGCTCCAAGGAAAGGTCAGCAAAGAGATGATCTCGGCAGGTTCCTTCCCCCAGTGAGGGAAGGACTCTGTGTCATGCGATGCTGATTGCCTTCCACTTGGCTTGGGGATTTTCCTGGAATTAAAGGTTTCTCACTGACAGTTTCTAAATGTTTTAGTAAAATCACCTGCCACCTTACTTTCTCCCCTCCCCCTCCCCTTCCACCCCACCCCCTCTCTTCCTGTGATAGGATGGATGGGATTGATTCTGTCCCCAAATATCCTCCATAAAATACAGGATTTGTAGGGATGTGAAAATATATCTCACCTGTTTCCATATGTCGAATCAGGGGAATTCCCATTTTATGAACTGAGCAAAAGCCTCAAAAAGGTTTTTTTTTGGGGGGGGACTGTTTTTCGGATAAAGATGCCTTAGAACAGGAAAGATGGGCGGATGTGTCACCGACGACTCGTCTCAGGAAGCAGAGCCCATCTCTGCCTTTGTACATCCATTTGCAGACACTGGTTTTAGCCTGCTAATAGGGGGAGTAAGAGGTCACCTAACAGGATTGTTTACTACTAAAAAGATAAATGGCTGCAGGGCCCTTTCCCAGTGGTGGTGATATGAAATATTACCAATGCTCAACTTCCTAACTTGTAGTTCTAGTCCAGTCGGATGGTCCTTCCTTCCCCCGGCTGTTGCTATGCTGTAAGGAAGTGATTTCATTCAAAGCCATTTTATAAACATTACTGCTAGTAGTTTGTTGGCAACTTCCTTGGAGTGGGAAACGGCAGATATGCTGATCCTGTCGAAATGGTGAGATGTGCGGAAATCAATCTCTAGGCTGTTTCCAGGCGAGTCTATTATTTTCCAAATGCCCTGCCTGATTCACAGAATTTTACGGGTGTCTATAAAAACCTGCCTTTGTAACCTTCCCATGTTTTCCTACAGCCCACCTCCATCTTTTTTGGGTTTAAGGAGGGAAAAATAGAATAGCTGCACAATAACTTTTGATTGGTAGCACTAGGAGCCATCCGCCTGGAATCACCCTGAGGGCTCAACTACATGCTACGTTGAATATCTAGCAAGAAACTGATCCTCATTTTCTTATTTACTTTGAAGTAACTGCACAGGACTCTAATATGGATCAGGACCAGTGTGTGTGTGTGTGGATAGGGGAGGTTTAAACCTGCCCACACAGTCACTTCCCCCCTTAAATCCCTCCTCCCCGCTAAAAGGAGGGAAAACTCCATTGGTGCAAATGAAGTTTTATTTCCTCTTTTAGCCCTTGCATGTGCAGGAAAGGAGATTTAAAATCATGAAGAGCATAAACACAACCAACTATCTAAAAACACAAATACAAAATGCAATATAAAAAGCACAACCAGCAGGATAAAAACCACACAGCAAAAATTGATATAGGTTAAAATATGGAATTAAAACAGCAAAGTTCAAAATTTAAGTTAATAGGTGTAAAAATAAATAAATAAATAAATAAATACAAATTAAAAATAAATAAAAGGGGCATGTCGGACTCAGATGATGTCATGAATAGGATCTGAGAAAATCGGTGAGAGCCCAGCAATGAGTGTGCAATAAAGCACTCATCTAATGATGCCCTAAGACAACTTCTGGTCCTCACCTATGCCAACTGGGGCCTTAGCTAGACCTAAGGTTTATCCCGGGATCATCCTGGGGTCATCCCTGTTCATGTAAATGACACACAGGATATCCCGGGAGCAGGCAGGTCTGACCCCGGGATAAACCTTAGGTCTAGCTAAGACCTGGGTCCTTGACAAGCTGCCTATCCAGTAGGGTGACCATATGAAAAGGAGGACAAGGCTCCTGTATCTTTAACAGTTGTATTGAAAAGGAAATTTCAGCAGGTGTCATTTGCATATATGGGGAACCTGGTGAAATGTCCTCTTCATCACAACACTTAAAGCTGCAGTGCCGTGCCCTCTTTTAAATCTGGTCACTCTAGTATAGCTCCTGCAGCTTTAACTGTGGTGATGAAGAGGGAATTTCACCAGGTTCTCCATATATACAAATGACACCTGCTGGAATTCCCTTTTCTATGCAACTATTAAAGATACAGGAGCCCTGTCCTCCTTTCCATATGGCCACCCTATATCCAGCCTTTTCTCAGTTTCTCTATGTACAAATTTGGCCAGGTAAAAAAGAAAAAAAATTCTGCACCTTGATGTGGGGCTGGAGCACTGTTCTGACAACCTTGTAGGAAGGGCAGAAGGCAAATAAATACGAGTGATTCCAACATAAAAGTCAGACATCCCTACCTAATTTTCACTCATATAAGTTGAGCATATAGAGCAGACGTACAGACGGAATATAATACAAATAATGAATCACTGATTACTAATAAGAAAAGTTCCTTCTCCCTTTTGATCTGATATTGCGTGCCATTTTTAAAATGTAATGCCTTGTATAAGGAGCATTTCCATACATAATGTGTGTGGCATCTTCAATTTCATTCGGTCCACATGGGCATTTTCCACTTTGAAGTAGTATTCCATTTCATTGGCTCAAAATTGCAGCAGTTTTTCAACGGGCAAAAACATAAATGAACTATTGTTTTGCATAGCTTAAAATGCAAAATGCTTGTTAAGTAATATTCCACAGTAAAAGGTACATTTAAAGTGGAGCAGGCTATGAGGGATTTTCGATTTACAATGACTACCACATTGTTCTGCAGGCTGATATCAGTAAACTTCGTCTTTATCTTCTGTCTCTAGGAGTTCTTCCCCAAAGAAGAATGATTCCTTCTAGCCTCCATACGCAGCCATTTCCATGGCTGAACTGCTGCTAAGGAGGTTTTAATATATAATATAATCTATCTGTGATGCAAACCCATTCCCGCCTTGTTTTGTCCTCAGTAGATGTAATAGCTTTGGGCTATAGCATTATTCTGTCTGAGATCGATGGATTAATGTACCCAAAGAGTTTGAGGCTCAAAGGTTTAGGTCATGCTCTGAACACTGGCCTCTTCATTCACATCCTGCAGTTATCCGTATCTGTGCAGCTGCACAGATACAGATAATAACATTAAAAAGGGAGAGGACCGGGCCCTGTTTCTCTCCTCCCCCTTCCCCGTTTTTAATTTTTAAAGAGACACGGGTCCCATTCTTCTCCTCCCCGTTTTCTTTAATTATTATTTTCCATGGGGCACAGGGCAATCCTGAGCTCCACCCCTTCCATGTCCAGCCCATAGCGACCAATCAGGGGGCGCCATGGGCTGTGACAAGCCTCAGCTGCCAAAAAAGTTGGGTTAAGTGCCCCCGGATGGCCTTGCAATGGCGGCTGCATCACATAGATGACCTGCTGCTACTGTGAAGCCACTCCAGGGCAAACCCTTTGTGTAGACGTGCCCCTGGAGGTCCTAGTATAAGATGACCCCTTCTTCACCGACTGACATTCTTAAGGGCTCAATCCCATGCATGTTTAGACAGAAAAAAGCCCTACAACTCGCTGCACCCCCCCGTCAGCATGGTTGGCTGGGGAATGAAGGTGTGTGTGTGTTTCTGGAACTAATTTCTGTCTAAACCGTGCATAAGGTTCTTCCCCAAGCCTACTGCAGGTTTTTTTATTATTATTATTAAAGGTTTGTGATTTATTTATTCCAAACTGGTGGAAACTGAATAAGTTCTTTGGCTGTTTGCAGGAGACCGGGAAGGATCAGCAACCGAATGGCACATGGTGGACAGCTTGTGTTGGTTCTCATTTGAAAGCTCCGTTTGCCTAGGAGGTCTTTTTAATCTTCCCAGTTCTCGGCATTTTATCATGTACTGTGAGAGACAGCGGAACAAATCTCATTCTCTTCCAGAGACAAAAGTGAAAATAAAGTGCGAGGCATCAAAAGGAAGTTGCAGAATGAGCGGCAGATGTTGTTACATTTTTCTAACAAAACTCCATGTGTCAGGCACATGATAGATGACATCCACAAGACAGGCTAATGGGCATATATGCCACCAGCTGTAATTTTTTTTAAATGAAAAAAATGCAAACGGGTGTCAAACAAATGTTGCCAGTGGACCAATAACATAATTATTCCAAAGCATGTTTGCTAACCATTTAAATTTACTTTTGGGGGGAAATAAAAGGTATTTATTATATTAATTTATTTGAAAAAGTGAAATCTTTTTAGTAACCATGGGGCTGTCTTCATGGGGGATTTCAATGACATCATGGCCAGGATGCTCCCAACCAGCTGTCTCAAAAAACTATAGTATTGTTATGGAAATATAACCGATTTTCCATGATTCCCTTTGTCCATTTCTCCCCTTCTCTTCTTCTCTCCAAAACCCTCCTTCTCCACCCCCAAATTTCCATCTTTTGGTTTTAGATGAGTAGAGTAGACCCTCTACTCCCAGGTAGGGAAGAAAGCCCCCATTTATCTATTTGGGTAAGGTCGCTTACTCATGTGTAAAGGACAAACCCTAGCTGCAGGTTAAATCGCCAGGCGCTTGCTTGCGCAGCTGGCATACACACACATACCTCTTTTTCCTTTCCCCACAGCTCGGCAGGAAACCAGGGAGAGAAATAAGAGGTGGGAAGCGCGCCCATCGAAAGGAATGTCAGGCGCCATTTTTGAGGGCTGGGAGCTTCTTCTTCACCTTCCTTTTCACACGCTCCGGCGGGAATTTGGGAAGGGACAGTGAATACTGATTGGATGGAGGGAAGGTGAAGCGGGAAAGGTTCTGCCACATAGGCAAGGTGGGACAGGAATGTCCCAGGGGACAGGAATGTCCCAGGGGACATTGCGAAGGGAGTTGGGCAGGAAGGGAGGTTGTGCAGAATTAACCCTTTCCCTTCCCAGCTGAGCGTGTCGGGCGACGTAAAAGGTGATGATTTGGGCTAGTAGCCAATTGTAAGTGTAGGATGTTTTTCCCTCCGTATAAAACGAAAAGTTAATCTCTGCTCGTGGTTTCTCTCGCTCCTTTTGATCTGCGGAGAGAACCCCGTTGCGCAAGGCAGTTTTGGTACCTGATTGTGAAAATAAAGCCATTTCCTGAAAACCTGCATCCGGATTTTTTTTTATTTGAATCAATTAGTTCGTATTCCACAATATTTCTAACAGTATCTGAGAGTTGTTTTACTCCATTCTTTTTAGTAAGAGCTGCTCCCTGACACTTCCTCTATGATGTGCCCCTGTCCCTTCACATTTAATCCTGGGCCTGCCTCCGTGACCTGTGACCTGTGCAAAGGGTGGGGCTGCTCCTCCCCGCTCCATCATTCCTTTTTCTAGCCCACTCCATTGTAGAGCTTTAATTATGCACTTCCTTATTGCTGCGCTACGCTGCTTCTCCGACGTCGTGTTATTTAGCTCCTCTGGTGCTGTGCTGTTTTGGTGCTCTGATACTGTATTGTTTAGCTTCTCTGGTGTTTGGAGTAAAAATGGGTACGAAGCTATAACTTAGTGACAGTTTGCTGGAATGGGGCGAAATTGGGATGGTGGGGTGCTCTCATAGGGAACCTTCAGATTCTGCCCGGGATAATTTGGGATTTTCCCTTCTTTGTGGAAAAGTGATACTTTTGGGAGAGGGGATTTTTTGTGCTGGTGGGATGCTCTCATGGGGAAGCCAGTATTGTGTATTACTTACTTCCCAGTCCCATTTATAAACCTACTAGCAAAAAAGCCCATCATACGACAGGTGTAGAGGAGCAGTCTGGTGAGGAGGTGAGTGGCTTTTGGCCCCTCTGCTAGGCCGGAAGCTCCTGGCAGTTCTCTTTCTTCGGAACTTGGAACTTCCATGGAAGGCCGCAGTTCTGAGAAACGTCACTAGATGGCGCCAGAGGGAAAAACCTAGAAGTGGCTTGGAGGCGCCCTCTAGCCTTCTATCTTGGAACTTCCCTAGATAGCAGTTATTTTTCTTGGTAGATGGCAGTTAGTTTTCTTAGAACTTCCATAGAAGGCCCTGTGAGCTCAGAATTTTTAAACATGCAAATAGGAGAGAATGCAGAGGCAGTGGATTGGCCTATAAGTGCAAATAGGAGAGAACATGCAAATAGGAGAGAAGGCAGAGGCAGTGGATTGGTCATCGCCAACCAGTAGGCCAATCCACTGCCTCTGCCTTTTCTCCTATTTGCATAAGTGGCTTGGAGGAGGCCTCTGGGCTTTTATATATATAGATAGTGGCAAGGGGATCCTGGAGAGGGGCGGGGAACAACACTCTCTCATTGATGATGTCGGTTCTATCCCCCACCCCACCCCCGGAAGTATGTTTTTTACAGCACTGAAAAGTCGGGTCTTAAGGACAGCTGGCCCCACCGTGTAACACTGATGGAGTTGAGTCGATTTCCTCATACTGCTCAGAATAACAACAATGTGTGCTCCTCCCGCACTTGTGAAGATGGGGCCCTGGTCTGCTTACCCTCTTTTAGCTCTTTGCCTTGTGGAATTAATTCCTGATTGTTGTAGCTGCTCCCTCTTTCCCTATGTCGCGGAGTTATTCTTCCTGTCTACTTTCTTAACTCTCTCTCTTTTAGTTCCACCCACATTGATGCAAACACTGCATGCCAAACAGAAAATAAATGAGGTGGGGATTTGGGAGCCAAATGGCAGACCAAGTAATTGGTCCAAGTAATGTGTCAACACATGCTGCACTTGGCTTAGGGACAGCCCTCTCCAGTTTTCTAGGGATCCCCAAAATACCCTGAAATTTTGGGCTGGTCTACCTAGCCTGGCAATCTCTTCTTGTGATGGTGGAGCACCCTGCTCACTAGAGACATGATGCCATGTGTGATGTGGGCCCTCTCCATGGCACACTGATTTGCCCAAATCTTCTCTTTCACACACAGTGAGAAAAGGGCTGGTGGCCACGTTATGCGCATTTGGTCTCCATGTGGCTGGGCTGTTGCATGGATCACCTGTGCCGCTTATTATGTTAACTTATTATGGGGCACTGGAAGCTGGTGGCTCTGATTTTGGAGGCGCCAGCCCACACTGGCACGGGGGTACCACCCCACCTGTTTCTCAGCCTTGGGATGAGGACAATCATTGAGATGGAAGGTGATGTATGGTGTCATCACCCTCACTGAGGAGTTTGCTTAGCCTGTTTCCAGCTTTTTGGGGGCTTGGGGATGCCTGATCTCAACCTGTGCATGAAGACTTTAAACATATAGAGGAGAAGGGTTTGGGTGGGGGACAAGGTGCTTCTGAATGAGAATCCTAGTCCAAGCCTCACTTTAACCATTTGATCTCAGAAGAGGCAATCTGTACCTCTTCAAATACTTAAAAGAGGAGGGCCAGGATCTCTTCTCGATCCTCCCAGAGTGCAGGACACGGAATAACGGGCTCAAGTTAAGGGAAGCCAGATTCCAGCTGGACATCAGGAAAAACTTCCTGACTGTTAGAGCAGTACAACAATGGAACCAGTGACCTGGGGAGGTTGTGGGCTCTCCCACACTAGAGGCCTTCAAGAGGCAGCTGGACAACCCTCTGTCAGGGATGCTTTAGGGTGGATTCCTGCACTGAGCAGGGGGTTGGACTCAATGGCCTTGTAGGCCCCTTCCAACTCTGCTATTCTATGATTCTATGATTCTATGACTTACTCCAGAGCCAGTGTGGTGGAGTGGTTACAGTATCACCCTGGGACCAGGGGGAACCGGTTCAAATTCCCACTAAGCTACAAAGGCTACTTGGTGACTTTAGATCAGTCACTCTCTCTCTCTCTCTCTCTGCATAATCTACTTTACTAGATTGTTGTGAGGATAAAATGTGTGTGTGGGGTAGGCTGAGGGATGGGGTGGGAATAATCACGTGCACTGCCCTAAACTCCTTGGAGGAAGGGTGGGGTCATAATCTCCATCACCACCATCTTCTGCTCAACTGTGGGGAGTAATATCAGTTTTGTAACTGTAGGGGCAAAATGCGACAGCTAGACCACTAATGTGTACTTTGGGACCAGGCCCTCATCTATACGACGTTGATAATGCTGCGCCCGGTGGTGCGAGCTGTGGCGCAGCTGCATTGATGCTCCTTCTGAACGTCTACATGGGAAGGAGCGCAGTTGAGGGCTTTCCAGGTGCTGGCACTGCCACCCCCGCCCACCTGAGCATTCACGAGGCCAGTGCGGGGGTGTCTGGGAGCATCCGCGCCCCCTCTTCTACGGTTAGTGGGGGTTTTAAGGAGAAAATGGGGCTGACGCATAGAAGCCTCCCTGCAGACCTCCCCAGTCAACATGGCGAGGTTGGGGAGGCATCAGGAGAAGGCTTGGTGTGTACACTTGTTACTGTACCTTATTAAGACACAATAATACCTGAATCAGGCTTCCCTGTTCGGTATATGTTGCATTCTCAATTCCTAGAGGACAACGGGGCAGCGGCTGGATGTGTGAGCCTCACAGACACTCCCTACTCCATGCATCCCGGTGTCACTAAAGTATGGCACTGGTTCTACCACTCCCCCAATCTGTTCCATCTGCAAATATAATTTCAGTCCTTGCTACAACTGCAGAGCAAAACTGCCATTTGCGGTGGTGGAGTCGTAAGCACAGGCTTTCTGAGTCAATCCGTCCCCCTTCCTCCCAAATGTTGTTTGTGTCTGTAAGCGCAGAGTGACACACAAGTGCACCGTAATGGGTTTTGCAGGGAGGATGTAGTCACCCCAGTTTGAAATATAAATTCGTCGAGCTTAATCTGTAAAGTGAATTATGACTGAGCACAGCGGCACTACTTGCATACTGAAGATGATTTATGTGATTTTCATGTAGCTGTTGGACTTTAATTATTCACTTGATTATCAATAAAAAATAAGCACAGAGCAGCACAGAATGTTAAGTGGGCTGAAGGGGGCACACCACCCCTCGCAGGAAGGAAATCCAGATTGCAAGAAGTGCATCCTCATTGTCTCAACACTGGGTAGGAGAGCAAATTCAGAGACACAGTCTACATTTTCCCCTTGAATTTTAATTTTTTAAAATCTCTCTCTCTCTCTCTCTCTCTCTCTCTTTCTCTCTCTCTCTCTCACACACACACACAAAGCTGCCAACCTGTTAATCAGCTCCCTGATGACAGTCAAACGTTCCAAGGGGCGAAATGCCAAGTATCAATTGATATTGGCTGAAATTCAATTGGACCCAGTGAATTGAGACTGGCATCCCATTTGGCACGATGCGATTGCTGATCAATAGCAAGTAATTGGGCATCACTTTGTGTAGAAGAGAATGCTGAGGCTGTTACATCGCCCGGCGTTGCGGATGAGATTTATCACCGCCTAAGTGTTTCATCAATGTAACTTGTTTCCATCAACGTGCCCACGGTATTTAAAATGCCGGCCAGAAAGCTCTCTGTGCTACTCATCAGTTATTATAACTTCAAATTAAAAGCTGAGATGCCCAGTGAAATGTAACAGTGTTGCCACATACAAAGTTGCTACATAATCATGCAGACTTATACAATGCACACTTGTAACAAGAAGAAAATCACACACGTACACACACACACACACATATCAAATTGTATGCACCCATCTGGTATTAAGGAACATTAACTGAAATGAACCTTTCCTCCAGTTCTTCCTAATTGCAATCACTGAAAGACCAGCAGGGGGAAAAGATACATATTTTCCTGCAACTTGAGCTAGTTTGCAGGTGTTAACAACTTTGGAAGGTTGTGAATATATGTATTAGGAAGTCAGATTAGGGGCACCATTTGTGATTCAGTCACTTGGAAGGCCTGTGCCTCTTGTGCTCCAGGATCAGTATTAAATATGGAATCTTTACTACAGGCAATGTCTGTACTACTAGTTCAGAGACAGTGACTCATTCCAGCTATTTCATGGTGTGGTTTTTCATGTTAGCATCTAATAAGTGGGACCTGCAATAAAATGTTGGCGTGTAGAGTTAGGGTGACCCTATGAAAAGGAGGACAGGGCTCCTGTATCTTTAACAGTTGCATAGAAAAGGGAATTTCAGCAGGTGTCATTTGTATATATGGAGAACCTGGTGAAATCCCCTCTTCATCACCACAGTTAAACCTGCAGGTGCCCTGCCCTCTTTTGTATCTGGTCACTCTAGTACAGCTCCTGCAGCTTTAACTGTGGTGCTGAAGAGGGAATTTCACCAGGTTCTCCTTATATACAAATGACACCTGCTGAAATTCCCTTTTCTATGCAACGGTTAAAGATACAGGAGCCCTGTCCTCTTTTTCATATGGTCACCTTAGTAGAGTGCTCTTGTTCATTGCTTCAGCCAGCGAGCCATGCCCTTGTCTAGGATACTCCATTCCATTCCCCCTCCTGCCCAGTTTCCCCCTTTAATAGTCAGCCAGCAATCTGGGGCCACTGAGCATGCTATTTTGGACGTTCCCTTCACCCTCTAGACAACACTTTTTCCCCCTAAAGATTTTTTTTTTGTAGTTCAAGTAGACATTGTGGCTGTAGAGTGGTTCAGCTTTAGCATGGAGCAAAAGTGGGGCCGGCATCAAGGGAGGTCTGGCTGGGCACCTGCTGAGGGTCCACACCCACCGGAGTTCCCCAGACAGGAGGCTCCTGGAACTGCTGCTCCTCTTCACCATTGCACCCTACTTGTTCATGACCTTCTCACTGTAGCCCAGGCAATGGTGGTGAAGAGAAGCAGGTGCCGTTGCCGGCTTCCTCACTGGCTCTCTGCCTGTGAAGCAAACATTAGCAATTATACAGCCTTCCTCAACCTGGGGCGCTCCAGATGTGTTGGACTACAACTCCCAGAATGCCCCAGCCAGCTCTGCTGGCTGGGGCATTCTGAGAGATGCAGTCCAACACATCTGGAGCGCCCCAGGTTGAGGAAGGCTGAATTATGAGGAAGTGGAGAAGGAGCAATAGCAGTTGATGGCAGTGCTGGTGACAAAGTAGACTCACTGAGGGACGGAGCCCATTGAGGGTGTTTTCCCCAAGTGCTTTCAAAAACCTGGAATGGCACTGAGCAACAGCTTTGGCCTCTGACATGAATACATCTGGAGGGCCTCAGGTTGCCTGCCCCTGACCTGGAGAGAAGGCACACATTTTGGTATTGTGGTGTAGTCAGGCACAGGGAATAAACTGTGCACTGTGAATTACCCCTGTGACAAAATGATACGTAATTTATTTTATACGCGTATATTTAAGTGTTTGGTTCAGGTTTGGATTTGCCGTGGCCAGTTCTTTTATTTTCAGGAAATGGTAAGTAAGTGGGAGGGGGGAGTTAGAATGGTGAGCCTCGTGAATGGTGTCGTCTGATTGGTTGGTTGATTTGAGAGAGAGAAAGGGAGGAGGGAGAGACAGTCGTGGCCAGATCTACGCTAAGCAGGATATGATACTTTGAAAACGTTTTGAAGACTGTATAGGGAGTGTGTCCTGGGCCTCAATAGTTGTCACTACTGTTATAAACTGTTTTAAAGCATTAGTATAGATCCTGCCACAGTTAGAGAGCTTGGCCCTTGCTAGACCTACCTGCTAATCCGGTGGTGAGGAGGGGCCAGCCCGTGCTAGAAGTAGCGCGGTCTGTCACTCCAATCCACATGTCAGACGTGATGGGCTGCAGGAAAGCCTCGTTGCGTCCGCCATTTTGTCTGCAGTGTTAAAGAGCCAGGTGCGCAGGAGTGCATCAGCGGCAAAGGTAAGTCTCTTTTTTTAAAAAAATTGTTCTCCCTGACCTCCCCCCCTGCCCCGACCTCCCACCTGTCTCCGATCTCCCTGCCCCCCCGTCTCCGATCTCCCTGCCCTGCCCTGATGGCCGCAGAGCTCCTGTGGAGTGCTGCGCACCATCCACCACTTTTCCCGGTTACTTGGTAGCTGGGAAAAGCGATGGACCAGTCTACACGCACTCGGTCTTGGGCTCAGCCCAAGGCTGCAGGAAATACCGGGCTACAACTGTAGCCAAATACCCCGGGGCAAGGGAGGGTTACCCCTGCCTGACCCCGGGATCCCCTGTACGTCATCTGGATGCACAGGGGCAAGGCCGGGGTTCACCCCGGGCTAAACCCTGGTCTAGCAACGGCCCTAATCAGGGTTAGACTAAGTTAGTGAGGGTAGGAGTGAGTGGGGTTTAGTACAGGCTTGTTTCAGGATAGTATTAGGAAAGTGGGGTTATAGGATTTGGAGGTGGTTAGTATTCCCTGGGAGGTTGAGGGAGGTAGATGTATGTGGATAACGTAGAACAAACTTAAAGTGTCTTTTAAAATCTTTTCCTATATGAATAAACTTTATTCTTATTTTGTTTAACAACCCCGTCTGCTCAGCCATAAGTGTTACTTCAGGTGGACAACCCACACGCGCACTCACACACAAAGGTGTATCATTCCCTCATTCTTTTAGAGGATTAAGAATAAGGTGGTGGCAGTGAAGGAGAGGTTTAATACTAGACGTCACAGAAGCTGGTGACACGACAACCCCCTTCATCAAATCTGTTCTTAAAAGGCGTTGCCAGGGAGCTGTACAAACACCTTGCTTGATAGACAAATTATGCTACCAGCAAGTTTATAGAATCCGAGTCAAGGTTCAGCAGACAAAACATGCACGTAGAGCACAAGCTGTTTATGGCAACACCCACCTTGACAGCCTCAGGACTGTAGTTGTTAGTTTCCTTCCTAAATTATGACATCCAGACTGCCTTCGGAGTGAGTGAGAAAAGAGCTTCCTCACGCCTAACACCTCTATGAAGTGAGAGCTACACTCCCATCATAAGCCAAACTTTGTCCTCAGTGACAGCTCCATAAAATGCATTCTTTTTATATCATTGGGTTTCTTTTTTTCTTCTTTTTCTTTTAGTTTTGTTCCTGGCATTTATGTTAAGCACTTATTTTAGCAACTAATTATTCTAACAGCCATACAGAGAGGGCCAAAAATGTAAAACAGCTTACATAAGGGAACCAAGACAAAAGGCCGCTATCTATGAGCGGGTGCATCCAAAACTCAAATGTGCTGATGACAAGTTACAGGTGTGATGTGCTGGAAAAAGGTCAAAAGGTAATTATGAAAGGTGTGCTGATTGTTCGCGCTCCTTAATGCATTCATTCTAAGCTTGCCCGTGCATTTGCTCTGCCTAGTTTTTTTTTGTTTTTTTTTTAGCAATAGCAGCTGAGGCAATTTAAAACAGATGGATGCCAACATACTCAATAGCGTATTTTTAAAGAGAATATTCATGATGTATGAACAATGCTCATTTATTGAGAGGCAATTGTACGGTGCAGTGTTTAGAACAGGGGTGGGGAACCTTTTTCAACTCAAGGGCCAAATTCCGAGCTGGCCAAAGGCAGAGTAGGTGGGCCAAAATGTGGATTTTGCATTTCAACACACAGAAACATTTAAAATGGAGGGCTTAAGTTTAAATTGATTGGGACACCAGTCCCCGCATGTCAGCCAGCAACCTTATCTGTGGTCCTGGTCAGACATCCTTGCAGCATTCCAGCAGCAGTCAATTCAGCCAAAGTTAAAGGCCTATTTACTGAGGCCACAAGTTTTAGTATCAGCTCATTAGCCCCTGCTGAAGTTGTTAGGGTTATTTGAAATCCAAACCTGACCATTTAATGACTTGGGGATTGCAGTGTGGGTTGCCAGGTCCAGACAATAAGAATATTTTCTCTCACACACATTTAAAGACTGCAGAGAAAGGGAAATTTTGTGTGTGCCAGGAGTGATTGTCTCATCATTTCAGCCTGTTGGTAGGAAAAACTGGATGTGGTAGTTTAAAAAGGGGGGGGGGGAAGTGTACAGCTCTTAAAGTACAAGAGTTCTGTCAAGGCCTGTCTGTGGCCAGTTTAATTGTGGCCTTGGGTGGGGAGGATGGGGAAAATCTTTCCCTACCACACTTCTGATTTCACTTAATTCTATTATATATAAATAAAAGGGAGTGTTTGTATGTCCTCGATGGACTCAAGAAGCATATATTCGATTGTTATGAAACAGTTAGGATTTATTCTACCTCTGTCTGGGATGGTTTTAGTCATAATGAAGTTTTTCACTGCCAAGGTGGCAAAACAATTTTTAAAAAAGATTTTCTGCTCCAATACCATTTCATTAATTTCAACCAAAGTTCGCATCGTGATTCAGCACTGAAGAAAGCATATTTTAACCACACAACATTCAAGATTCCATGTTTCCCAGAAGTTTTTAAAAAGAAGAAGCCCCAAATATTTGGCAAGGAGGGGGGAGTTAAAGGATGAAACAACCAACAAGCATAGTTTGAAGCTTAGTATGCTGAGTTATAGGCCTGCCTCTCCCCTCTACTGTGGGGCAGCTCCATCTAAGGGGCATGGAGTGGACAGATCCCTCACTCAGGGGGGTATGGGGTGGACCATGGCAGGGACCATCCCTAGGGGTGCCAGCAGGGGTGTCTTCACCCAACTGGAGCCAGCACAATGCGTTCAACTCTGACAGCGGTGTAAATTTGCTTGAAGGCTTCTCTCTATCAACCGAAAGGCAATTCTACCCATGTGAAGCTGGGTCCTTCTGCTAGGGCCTTCCTAGACGAGGCCTTAGCGTGCCTTCAGTCCCGGTTTCCCTGCTGTGGGTCCAGATGACGCACAGGGGAATCCGGGCCCAGGCCGCAGTGAGGCCTCCTCTAACGTGCCATAAGCTAAGTCGCTTATGGAGCGCCTTTTCCCCAGCTCCGGCCTCAGGCCGGGGCTGGGGGAAGTCTAGTGACTTCCGTGGCCTTTTGCGGCTACTCGCTTACTCGCGAGTAGCCGCAAAAAGCCGCGGACCTGGCACAGCACTCATACGAGCGCTGTGCCCATCGGCCCGGGGGGGGGAAAGAGAGGGGAGGGGGAAGGATGGGAAGGGGGGGTGGCAAGGGGGGAGGGCAGGTGAGATCACATTAGCGCGCTTCACCCAGGGTTCCAGACGTCGGACGCGCAGGGACGTCGGATCCCTGCAGCGTCCGCCATTATTTTGTTGTTGTTAAAGGGGCCGCGTGCGCCCCGAAGCCTCCGGAGACGGTAAGTTGTTTTTTTTACCGGGGGGGAAGGATGGCAGGGGGGGTGGCAAGGGGGGAGGGCGGGTGAGATCGCGCCGCGCGCCGCCGCCGCTCAAGCAAGCAAGCGAGCGGCGCTTGCCCGGGCAATGCCGCCCCATGCCAGGCATTGCCTGGGCAAGTGCCACTCGCCTGCTTGCCTGGGCGGCGGCGGCGCGCGGCATGATCTCACCCGCCCTCCCCCCTTGCCACCCCCCCTGCCATCCTTCCCCCCCGGTAAAAAAAAAACTTACCGTCTCCGGAGGCTTCGGGGCGCACGCGGCCCCTTTAACAACAACAAAATAATGGCGGACGCTGCAGGGATCCGACGTCCCTGCGCGTCCGACGTCTGGAACCCTGGGTGAAGCGCGCTAATGTTAGCGTGCCTTGGCCCCACCTCCCTGCCGGCATAAGCCGGCACGTCTAGCAAAGTCCCTAGTCTTTATATATTTATCCCTTTTAAACAAAAAGGTAATAAAATATTAATTCTTAACTTGCAGGACTTCTTGTCTGTTTTTTTTTTAGGAGTGGTGGGGACCTTTGCTACTTCTACCATATCTTTTGAGCAGAGAAAGAATGAGCAATTTTGAAGCCATACCGCTTACTTATATCCATGCCACTAACCGACAAGCAAGAAGGGTGGTTCTATTTTTCTTTTCTTTCTCCCCCTTTCTTCACAGTGGGAGCTGACAATTTGATGATACTTCATCAGCTTGGATCCCCTGCTGTGGAGTAGATTGAGACAAAGGGGATGCCTCTTGCTGAAGGAATGAATGGGAAATCAGATTTTCGAAAGTCATGGTTATCGTGTTATAAAGGGGACTTTGGGTCAATTCGATAGCAGAAAGCAGCTTTTATTTTTGTCCAGATTCTTTCCTGGTTTTGGACAGTTCTGTCTCAGGCTACACTACAGACATCTGTCAGTAAAGGAGAGAGTTTTGCTTGGTAGTGGAATCTTCTGATTTTTGCTTCAGAAGCACTGAATACAAGTTGAGACCTTTGGTAAGTCCCAGGTGGCTTCGTTCTGGCCTCAGCAAAAGATGCAAGGCCTTATTTGTGAAACATATACGCCCAACATCAACATTTACTCTAACTTCTAACTCCTAGAACTCTAACTTCTAGAACCTTCCAAACCATGCTCCAAACCATGGTCCAATGATCGGGCATCCTGCTATTGCAGAGTTGAGGAAGCTGTACCCCTTCTCATGATACTGGACTTCAGTTCCCGTCTTCCTTGACCATGGGCCATGCTGGCTGGGGCTGATGAGAGTTGGAGTCCATCAACATCTGGAAGGCCATGGGTTCCCCACTTCTGCTGTACTGCATTGTCAGGGTCCAGCCATGCCTAGACCCTGAACCTGAGATCCCTTTGGGGGACAGGGAAAGCAGGGTGAATAACTACCCCACTGCCAGCAAACCTAAGGAACCATCATTCTTGCGGAGCCTTCGGACAGAGACCTGAAGCCCACCATGGCTTATTTAAGTCATGATGAGTTGTGGTGCCCATGGGCCATCGACTTGCCTATTCAGGCTTTAGCTGCAGTTTGCCGTGTCATCTGAACCTGGGCAGCATGTCTTGTTAGATAGGCTGCCCAGACCCTCCGGAAAATTCCGGAAACCTCCTGGGAGAGCTGGGGGTCCGGAGGAACCGGACTTGGGGCCCAAAATACCGGGGTTGTGGTTACTGGGCCCGCAGCAACCCCAACCCCAACTTACCAGGCCTAAATTTCCCCAGCGAGTGGCGGTGGCCATCTTGAATCTCGCCCGAACTCACGCGAGATCTCGGCAGCTGCCTGGGAACTCTGTGAGACCCAGCCAACAGCCGAGATCTCGCGTGAGTTCGGGTGAGATTCAAGATGGCCACCGCAAGGGGTGGGCGGTGAGAGCGAGGTGAGTGGTTGGGGGCTGCGTGCAGGAATTTCCAGCAAGGCAGCCTCCAGCACCCCACCCACCCCCCAGCGCAGAAGAAGCAGCAGAAGCAGCAAGCAGGAAGAGGAGGAGGAGAAGATTGAGTAGGAGGTAAGACTGAGGTTTGTTTGTGTGTGAAAGAGAATGTGGGGGTGCATGGGATGCATGGGGTCTTTGAGTGAATGCACGTGTGCATGCGTGTGTGCATAAGTGTTTTTGGAGTGAGTGATGCTGACTGTGTGTGTGCGTGTGCGTGCAAACACGTGTGCTGGCAGTGTGAGTGTATTGATGTCTGAATGGGATGCCTTGTTGTTTGACTGAATGAATGCATGTGCATGTTTGTAGTGGGGGTGGCTGTAGTTTTCTGTGAGTTGGGGGGATGATTTGGAGGTGATGTTCCTATTAAATAATGCATTTTAGACCCATAGACCTTCCTTTCCAATTTGTTTACTATAATTGACATGACGTATATTTGTAACAGTGGCTGATAATTGTTCATCCTTCTTAAAGAAACTTTTAAAAAAATAACAGGGTTGCTATCATCATCATCATCATCATCATCATCATCAATCTCTCTTTTCTTGCTTGTGGTGGTTTTTCTAGAAGAACATGATGGGCTTTGCCAAGTCATGTTGTCTTTTACTGATTCAGAAATGTTCTGACTATTGAACATGTTTTAAGTATGACTGCTTTCTGGATGTTGGCGTGCATGTATTTTGGTAGGCCTAATTTTTGAAGGTTTTCTGTAAAAGAAACAATGATGTCATGCTGGTGACTGATGTGACTAACAAATAACTGTAAGTTTTTCCTGTTGCCATAGTTCTTTAACTTCCATAGCCAGTCGTGTATATTTTTCTTTTCTGCAACATTTTTGTCATTAGGTATTGCAATTTCAATGTAGGTGTGTTTTTCTCGGTTGTTTTTGACTGTTATGTCTGGTTGAAGTTGAAACAAGCTAAGTCACGCTTTAATCCATTTTGTTCCATGGCTCACGTTTGCAGGCTAATCGTAGTTTATACTCTCTCTGAATGCTTGGTTGTTTGGTTGTTGTATACTTGTCAACTGCTTCATTTGTTCAGTGGTAGAAGTATGCAGTAAGGTGATGGGGAAACAGTGTTAAATGTTAGGAAAGGTTAGACTGTGGTCATCCAGTGAAGGATTTGCAGTCAGAAAAGATATTTGAAGGAAGGGAAGACTGTATCACACACAGGGCTCATCTACATATTTCACTTTGAAAGCGGTATAGCTAGGAGCCACACTACTGCTTTATAGCAGTATTGAAGTGTACTGACAACTGTTGGGGCCCATGACACATACCATATACCACTTTCATACCACTTTCATAGTGTTATATCCTGCTCGGTGTAGATGTGTCACGGGCCCCAACAGTTGTCAGTGCACTTCAGTACCACTATAAAGCAGTAGTGTAGCTCCTGCAGTGCAGTTCAATACCTCTATAAAGTAATAGCGTGGCTCCTGCCTTTTATATACCGCTTTCATAGTGGAATACCCTGCTTGGTGTAGCTGAGCACACAGTATAGCAAAAGCTTCAACGTACAGCAAAAGCTACAGAAGTAGGAATGAGTGAAGTTAATTTCAGATACATTGAATGTCTCACTTATACTTTATTCCAGTGATTTTAACATTAAGATGTTATGTAGAACAGGTTTGTCTTAATTGTGTGCTGTGAAATCAGACCTGTGACCAAGGCCATGTTTGGGTGGGCACACCCCCTTGGTCTCTTAACTAGATACAAAAGGGGGAGGTCTCCTGCAGCTTTAACTGCTGGGATGAAGAGAGAATTTCACCAGGTGCCACATGCATACCAATGACACCTGGTGAAATTCCCTTTGGAATACAACTGTTAAAGATACAGGAGCCCTGTCCTCCTTTTCATATGGTCACCCTACCTGTGACCTCAGCTCAGTTTTCCTTTTGAAAACATATTCCTAGCCTCAGAATGCGCTGAAAAGTAGGCTTCTAGTTTTTTTTTAAGTACATCTGTCTTTGAAGTCTGCCCTCCCCTCTAAAAGAAGACCTTACGTGGGCCACAATCCTATGCATGTTTAGACAGAAATACATCCTACAAGTGGCAGGAATTATTTCTGTTTAAACATGCATAGGATTGCAGCCTTGATCAATCTTTATTCAATACTTCTTGATGTTCTTGTAGGGCATTAACAAGTTTAATGCTTTAGGCCAGTTTTTTTCTTTAGTCTCTTCAAAGTCCAATGGGGTCTTTAAATATTGTTTGTTTTTCAAATCCTTCTCAGTTTCATCACATTTATTGCCGCTCTTTTGATCAAAGCTCATAAACTGAGATTCTAAAAATTGCTTACTTGTCTTTCAATACTGCTACAAATTTCTATTTGTCCTTTGAAATTTTTTTCTTTGTTTTGATATTCATGATTTTCTTACAAACTTCCACTGATCCACATTATCACCCCACCTTGAGAATTCTTGTGCTGCCCATGAGTTACTTTGATGGAAATATCCTCTTGTATACTAAATCCGTTCCGTTCTGATAAATTGCACAGTTCCCACATTTGTTAGTCCACAAACTGATGGATCACACACAGAGTTTTTGTTTAAAAAACCATAAATGATG
Source organism: Elgaria multicarinata webbii (assembly GCF_023053635.1). Classification (NCBI taxonomy): domain Eukaryota; kingdom Metazoa; phylum Chordata; class Lepidosauria; order Squamata; family Anguidae; genus Elgaria; species Elgaria multicarinata. The sequence continues at coordinate 24,060,613 of NC_086172.1, forward strand.
TTTATTCTGGAGCGGTGTAATCTTATGAGATAATTCCCGCAGTGGTATCTTTTCTGTAAATACTCCATTTTGGCCAATAATTGTAGTACTTATCAGATTGTGTGCAAGTTCAGGACAGAAAACTGACCCACCCACTCCACCCCAATAATGATGATCTCCCCTATCTCTGGAAACTGAAACACTTGGCAAGCAACAGACTGGTTCGGCTCCATCAGTAAACTTGGGGGAGTGGGGAGACACCCATTGAGAGCCCTGAAAAAGTTTCAGAGAAGGACAACAAAGGATTAACACATAAAAGGCTAAGTCGATGGCACCTCCTCACAGCAACAGACTTTTGAGGACCTGTGCTCAGACCACTGACTGCTAGAGAGTGTTTTAAACAATGGCCCGACTCAAACATCTGGAGGAGCCACCATTGGTGAATCCCTCCTGGGGCTTCTTGTCATGGTGGCAGCTGCCATTTTGAATGTTAACTCAGCCGGGGTGGGTTATTGGGGTGGTTAATATGTGCAACCCTAAAAAAGCCCAGAGGTTATGAGTGACTTGTCAACCACTCCCAACATACCACCTTTGCTGAGTTTGCAAATAACAGGCTGAAATATTCAAGAATGGTGGCAACTACCACAACAAGCATCCCCACTGGGAAATTCCCCCATGGTGGCTGCTTGTGATGTGCAAATCAGGTCACTGTAGGGTGATAGTAACAACAACCCAGAGAATGGGTTGTCATTGAATTGTGGGTTGTTCTTGAAATATGGATTTTCGTTATGTGTTAACCCGGCACTATGTTTTAACTATGGGTTGTTAACCACAAACAACCCAGGAAGCAAACCTATGGTTTATTGTTGGATTGTGGACTTTCGATTGTTCATGGTTAAGAACCTCTAGTTAAACCATAGTGGAGAGTTTGCACGCAACAACAACCCATGATTCAACAACTGATATTCAACTTGTATTTTGGGTTGTCATTATATAAGAACTGTGCCGGATAGTGGCACAAGCCAAGCCAGCCATAGTTCAGGGCATCATATTATGAGAGGCATCTAAATATGTTGTAGTTAATGAGAAGACGTATTATAATTGAAATAGCTTTGTCTTAAGTATGTTGGAAAGTCTAGTATGACTTACAGCAGAATGGCCTTATATAGAGAAAGCACGGCAACACATCATTCAGTATTGGAGGCAATAAATGTAGGGTAGAGCCAGTTTAAAAGAAGTTCCAATCAACTTTATTAATGCTTTTACATACATGTTCAGAGAAAGCTATCTAAGACTGTTAAATCACAAGCACCCTCTAACGCTAGGTGTGTGAGTGCAAGTAAGCAAAGGCATGAGATATTGGATCTTTGCTTCCTCTCTGGAGAGACCACATGATACTTGTTGCAGAGAAAGGAAGAGGAAGAGGAAGAGGAGGGAGCAGGAAATGAGAATTGACCAAGCTACATGACATTCTCTGTAACACCCTAGTGTCTGGAAGAATGCAGAGTTATTCCTATTATCCCACAAAATATTTTTTTATATAAAAACCACCATTAAAATTCTGAATTGTGACTTCTCCTATCCAAATACACACTGAATCCAATCATTTAATAAAGCAATGCAATTTTTATATAGTAGAGCGGCTTAATATCAATTTCTGACCAAACCATGCACATTGTGATACAAGTGTGAAGTTTGGTATGGTGGAATTTATTACCATGTAGATTAAAATTAGATATAGGGGCAGCTCAGGAAATCATCGTAACAGCTGTCATCTTGGAAAATGGCACCCAAAATTCAGTTTTGTCACAATAACGCTGTTATTTTTTATCTCACAGAAATGCCCCCTCCCACGCTCGGCTTGCCTGGACGGGGGTGGCCAGTTGTGGGTGGGGGTGAGAGAGATCAGACATGGAGGCTCACCACTGGTGGCCTCCATATGGTGCCACTGAGGAGGGAGGAGACTATGAGGCGTTTTAAGCCTTGCTCACTCCTTCCCGGTTCCTCTTTCACTTCGCGGCTCCCTCCCTCCCCTCCTTGTAGACAGTATGGGCTTGCTGGTTGCCCTTTTGGGGGGGGCAAGTAGGAATTTTTTGCTCATAACCTAACTTGATTAGATTTTTTTTCGCCTACTTTATTCTGTAAGGCAGCAGTGTGCATGGTTTTAATGCTAAGCTGCTCTACTAATAAGGAGAAAACTATATATACACACTCAAACAGAGACGAATAAAGAAGGAAAATACCCTCAAAATTGAGCCCAGAAAGCTGAAAAAGGCTACTCTCTTGGCACAACTTAAAAGCCAAACTGACCAAACAAAATAACTCACTCAGTTCTGGGTTGTCAATGAAGGGTTAGATGCTTCAGGCAATATCCCCAAAATGGTGCAGCACTAGTGGCACATTGTCACAAGTGCTCCTATGGTTTATTTACATCTGGTTTGAAAAAGATCTGGGAGTTATGGAGTTTCTAAAAAAACCTTGTCGGATAGAGATAGACTAGCGCATCCACAGCTGGAGGGGGGAAATGACTGTGTCCCATTTTCTCCAGCTGTGCCCAGCAGAGGAGAAAGGGAAAAAAGGCAGGAAGGGGGGAAGAGAAGGAGGGAAAAAGACAGAAGAGAAACATGGAAAGGGAAGGGAAGAAAAGAGAAAGAAAGTGATGACAGGGGTCTTCTGTTGGCTGTCACAGTCTTAGTTATAGGGCTGACCACAAGGCTCAGTAATAACGAAGGCAAATGTTCCAACAGACAGGCTTCTGTTTGAGGGAGTTCAAGCAAAGCAGGACCAGGCAAACAGGCAAAGCGTCCTAGCACAGGCAGTCAGTCCAGTATGCAGCTTCTGGTGTGCGGGGAGATGCAGGGATGATAGCCATACCTGATCTCCCACCGCCAATGTTGGGTCAGGTTGATATTGTTTAACTGCGTTTATATGCTTCTTTGGCCCAATCCAGTCGCTCCCATAAGACCTGATGTAGAGTTTCTGAATTACTTGATCTGTGTTTAGAACTAACGATGGTGGAGAGATCGAAGGGAAGTATCATGGGTGGTACCCATAATGTACAAAGATGGTGTTTGGTGGGTAGAGGAATGCTGGGACTTGTATGCAAACTCCGCTAAAGGCAGCAATTCTGCCCCATTGTCCTGTGAAAGTTGACATGGCACCGGAGGTACTGTTCAAGGGTAGTGTTGGTACTCTCCGTTTGCTCATCTGTTTGGAGATGATGGGCCAAAGAGAGGTGGGGTTGTAGGTCCAATGATTATAACAGGGTTTGCCAGAAATGAGCCAGAAGCTGGGTGCTGTGGTCTGAGACTATGGATTCTGGTAAACCATGTAGGCAGAAAAGGTTCTAAATGGGCTCCTTTCAACCCAAACTTTTCCAGCTGCCCATTTTCAGTTTGGAGAAAGATGGTGAGATTCCACAGAATAAGCAGAGGTTTGAAGAGGCTGCGTCTTTGATGTAGGAGTAGTCGCCGAAGCCACGCTCACGATGAGGCTGCTCCGAAGACATTACGGCCCACTGAAGCTGGCTTTGGGGGCATTGCCTTTGTGGACTTCCTCTTCATCATGCAAAGGGATGTGAGCAATGGGGACCAAAGGGAGGAGCCTTGGCCAAAGAACGCTGTGGTCAGGAAAGACCAAATGATTGACATAATGATGGGAGCCGTCAACAACATCCAGGACTCCAGGCCAAAGCTGCAGATTGGGGCTCCGGTTCAGCAAGAGGTGCCTGTCCGGGACAGCAAGTCCTGCCTGCCGGGATATTACACACCAGCAGAACTGAAGCCCTTCATGGAATGTCCACCTCAAGACCCCAATAGCCCAGGAGCTGATGGCAAACCTTTCAAGAAGGACCAGTGGACACCAGAGGAGACGAAAGCGAAAGAACGTGGCTACGACAAGCACTGTTTCAATGCCTATGCCACTGACCGGATCTCTCTCCAAAGGGCCTTAGGACCAGACAGCCGGCCTCCAGAGTGTATCGACCAAAAATTCAAACGATGCCCTCCCCTCCCGACCACCAGCGTCGTCATCGTTTTCCATAACGAGGCCTGGTCAACTTTGCTTCGCACTGTGTGCAGTGTTCTGTATGCCTCCCCAGCTATATTGCTAAAAGAAATCATTCTTGTGGACGATGCCAGTACAGATGATTACTTGAAAGACGAGTTAGACAACTATGTGAAGCAATTGCAGATAGTGAAGGTTGTCCAGCAGCTGGGAAGGAAGGGTTTAATAACAGCCCGATTGCTTGGTGCCAGCATTGCTACAGGAGATGTACTCACATTCCTGGATGCTCACTGTGAATGTTTCCATGGGTGGTTAGAGCCTCTCTTATCGCGAATTACTGAAGAGCCCACAGCTGTGGTCAGTCCAGATATCTTCACAATTGAACACCTTTGAGTTCTCCAAGCCAACCCAATATGGGAAGGTGCACAGTCGAGGGAACTTTGACTGGAGTCTGACTTTGGGATGGGAGTCCATCCCTCAACATGAGAGGCAGAGGAGGAAAGATGAGACTTATCCTATCAAGACCCCCACATTTGCTGGTGGCCTCTTTGCCATCTCCATGTCCTATTTTGAACACATCGGCTCATACGACAACCAGATGGAGATCTGGGGAGGGGGAAATGTGGAGATGTCCTTTCAGGTTTGGCAGTGGGGGTCAGCTGGAGATCATTCCTTGCTCCGTCGTTGGCCACGTGTTCCGTTCCAAAAGCCTCCCCACCTTCCTGAAAGGGACTCAAGTGATCTCCAGGAACCAGGTGTACTTTGCAGAAGTCTGGATGGACGACTACAAGGAAATCTTCTACAGGAGGAACCAGCGGGCCTCGCAGATGGCTAGAGAGAAAACACACAGAGACCTTACTGAGCGTCTTGAGCTGAACGAGCGGTTACATTGCAAAAACTTCACCTGGTATGTACAAAGTGTTTATCCGGAAATCTTCATCCCAGACCTTACGCCAGCTTTCTTTGGAGCTATTAGAAATGAAGGTTCTAAACGAACTGAGCAGTTTCTCTTGCTGAGCAGTTTCTCTTCCTGTATTTTAGGCCACCAAAAGACCCTAGTAACTAAGTGGAGGGTCTTGAAAAGGCCGGAATGTCTTGCTGGTCAGCTGCATTGGCAAAGCTGATATACTTCTGCCTGGAGGCACCCTGATGGGGTATAAAGATGTTCCCGGTTGTAGAAGAGTCTGTTTTGGACTGAAAAAAGGGAATTTTCTGGGGTACCTGGATCTTGACATTCACGGAGTGGGCCTGTGCATATTTGTCTTGCTGCTGCTGAACACGGACCCGCTCTGCCATAGACAGCAGGATCTGGGTGGCTACAAAATTGTCTGGGCATCATGGAGCCGATGGAGCACTGTATTTAGCAGGAAGATCCTTGAGGTCAGGCAGTGGCATCTCCTCCAATGTGGAGCTCCCTCTTTCAGGTAAGCAGTGCTCCTGACAATATAGGGAGGAAAAGGTCAGGTCACTCTGGGACCAGGATATCTGCGGGTCATGGAGGGCCAGCCAAGTCATTCCCAATACCAGGGGAAAGTGTGGTGTCGCTGCCAGATAGAAATGAAGTTCCTATTTATGTTCCTGGATCTCCTGGGTGAGGGACACATTTTGATGCTATCAATGACAGGTCCTGAAGTCACAGGACTGCCATCAATTGTCTCTACCACCACTGGGTGGCTTGTGGGCGGAGTTAGGATCTGGTGAGCAGCAGCAAAGGCAATGTCCATAAAATTGCTTAAGGCTCCCAAATCCATCACAGCAATGCTATGCATCAGGGCGTGCCCTGGGCACTGACGAGTCACTTGTACGAGGAAGTGTTTTTGCGAAACTGTACAGAGGGACAAGGCTCTGGAGCCATATCCACTTTTTGAGTTTTTGCAGCGTCTCTCAGAACTGCAGGCCATGGAGGTTTGGCAGGGCAGGTGACTGCAAGGTGCCCCATGGTCCCACAGCAAAAGCAGAGACCATCTTGTCTCTGACGGTCCTTCTCCTCATGAGTCAATTTCAGCTGGGTTTCTCCTGAAAGCCTGGATTCCCAGGTGTGGGTCTAATGATGCACAAGCTGCCGGCTTTCTAGCCATCCATCTACTCTTTGGCATAAGTGAATCAAGGCCTGGAGGGCTGATGGTCTTCCTACTCATGCCAGTTCATCACGGATGTCATCAGACAGGCCTTCCTGAAATTGGTTTGTTAAGGCCACTTTATTCTTTTCCAAGTCTCAGGACAGCAGACGGAAATCATTTGTATGTTCAGTAACTGATTTTCCCTTCCTTGAAGTCACCTGATGTTACACGTAATGGTTTTGACCTTCTGTGGGTCCTTGCAGACCTGGCACATCTGGGTTAGAAAGCCTTTGAAATCAGAGAGGAGCAGACTGGCCTGTAGCAGGTACGGGGTTGCCCATTTGGCAGCAGACCCGATCAGCAGACTGATAAGGAACGCAACCCTGGTCTTGTCCTTTCAGAAGTCCTCAGGGCGCAATTCCATACACAGCACACACTGTGCCAGGAAAGCAGGGAACTGCTCAGGTGAGCCATCAAGCTTTCCAGGAGCTGCTGCAGGGCACTTCCGCCTGGGAGGTGCAGCTACAGGCCGTTGCACAGGCATCTGAGCCTGGAGCCTGCTGATATCAGCTGTCAGCTGGGCCATCTGCTTCTTTAACGGGATGGTTTCCTGGGCTAAAGCCCCCACCTCCACAAAGGCTCGGAGCAGTCTTAGATGTAGGGCTGACCACAAGGCCAAGCATTAACCCAAGCCGATGTTCCTGACAGGGAAGTCGTCTCCTCGGATGGCCCAGGGTCCTCCTGGTCTGGTGCCAGGGAATGGGGTGGTGTCCCCCTGGTTTCTGGAGGCTCTGTTTCATCCTCTGAGGAGGATTCCTCTGGTGAGGGCATGGCAAAAGGTGGTTTAGTGCTCTGCGATGTCAAGATCCTCCACCAGCACATCACCTGGGTGGGAGAGAAGAGAAAGGGGATGTAATTCTATGAGATTCAGGACATGGTAAGGAAGGAAAGGTCAGCAGAGCAATAGTGATAGCAGCAACAGATGATATCCTTTTTATCCCTCCCTTCCTCCAAGAAGCTCAGAGTGGTGTACATGGTTCTGTCCACACCCATTTTATCTTCCCAACCATCCTGTTAGGTTAGGCTGAGAAAGAGTAACTGGTCCAAGGCTAACCAGTGAGCTTTGTGACTGAGTGGGAATTTGAACCTGGGCCTTTGGGAGTTGAACCTCTTAACCGTCCACCTCTCTGACCAGTACACTAGATAGGATGTATTAAAAAGTGGCAACATGGTTCATGGCTTGGTGCTAGCATTAAAGCTCCTAAAGTAGGTGGGAACTACTGCTTCCAAACCTGGGGCTTGGGTGTAGGGACTTTCTCGGCAAGAATGGTGTTTGCCAGCTGGCATGGCCCGTGGTTCATCTAGTGTAGCCTTGGGAGAGTAATGAGCTACAGAATACAAAAAGTGCGGCTAGAGGAGAGTACCTGGTCCAGAAGCTCATCAGGGATGGGTATCCGCCCAAACTTTTCTGGATGCATTTTCCAGATAGACACCCAGAAAGTTCATTCAAACTGGATTGTCCAGCTTGGATGTCTAGGCCCTTGAAGGAGGAGGAGGAGGAGGAGGAGGACAGGGCTGGGATGGATACAGCAGGGTCCGAGGCCCCTGGATACTGGCACATGTCCATGGCACACCTGCTATGGCTCATAACCATGGGAGCTGATCTGCCATGGTTCACAGTGTTCTTGATGTGGTGCACTTGCGCATGTTGTCAAGAAAGGACTGATCTGAGGCATAAACATGTTTCTGACCAATCTAGACATGACCACTAGGATATTTGGGTGCACACACACTACAGCAGGGATGGGCAGAAGGTAGGATTGTATCTATTAGTAGATTGGCAAGGACATCTTGCGACAACAAAATATCTCCCCTTGACCCTAAATTCATCCTTCTGAAATGAAGAAGGGTTTGGGTAACCTGGAAAAGACTCTGAGCTCTGTTCAGTTGATTCCTGGCCTCAGAATGCTTTAATTCTAAGGATGTGTCTTCTGTAACAGTGTGTAACTGGTGGATTTCAAGGTTAACAGTTTAAAAAAAGTAGATACCTTTGCACGCAGAGAGGCTCTGGATGGCAACAGGCAGCTCTTTAAACACCCGGATTTTCTGGAGCTGGTGGCGGATCTTGTTTTTCACTTCCCATGCCTGGAGAGGTGGAAGAAAAATCCCCCAATGTTAGAAACCATTTTTAATCCAAGAAAAGGGCTGGCACTTTAAAGATGGTATCTCCAACATGGAACCCACGGGCACTGATTTGTTCACGGACATCTCTCTTTGGGCCCTCCAGGCTCCCTCCTGATTTTTGTTTTATTTCTTAAGATTTTTTTTTTAAAATTCACCCAACTGGGATGCTGGCAAACTGCAAAGCCAGGTGGTTCCCTCCAACACCTCCTTTATTTAGTTTCAAAGTGTTTGGATGTTTTAGACCTCAGACCCCACCTCTGATCTGTACTGAGGTTCTGGGGCACTTTTCTTTGAGTCTCACCACTTTGCCTTCTGGGAAATAAGTATTTCGTAACCATCCCCACCCACCATTTTAACCATTTGATGATCAGTAAACAACACCAGGGTGGCCATGTTGTGAGAGCACCCACAACACTTTCAAACTCCCAGCTGTGCCCAGTGACCCCAAGGGGTTGGGGAGCCCTGCGTTGAGGCCTGCCCCCTCCCTGCCCAAGCAAGCCAGACCCTGCAGCTCACCTCATTCCCCAGCAGCTGTTCTCCACTGCCCAGGAGGGAGTAGACCAGGAGGAGCCCAGCTTCACACACCCTTAGCAGGGGGTGGTAGATGGCGAGCAGAGCCACATTGAGAAAAGACCTTCTCTGCTCTTCGGTAAAGATCTTTCCAAACACCTAAAAATAGACAATGAACATCTCTTTGGCCCTGTTCAGAAGGCACCTTAAACCACAGCTTTAACCATGGTGAATAAGGCTTTTTGCCTTATTCATCGTGGTTAAAGCTATGATTTAAGATGTCTTCTGAACAGGGCCACAGTCTTCTTTTCCCACCAAAACGAAGTCAAAAGATGTCTATTGGACTTGCATATATATTCACCTTTCTTCCTTTCCCTTCTCTCTTTCAATATTTTCTTACACACTCACAATTTAAATTGTACGTCCCAACCTGTCTCTTCTGCTCAGGTTACTCTGTAAAGGGCCGTGTACTTTGGTTGTACTAGGTAAAAAAATAACAAGTAATATCCTCATCACGGGGGCGGGGGAGCCTTCTCAGAGGGACATTCTTACCTCTCCAACTCGCATGATGTTAATGTAAGAGAGCAGCTTTGGTTCGAACTCATATTTTCTGCTCCAGAGCTCCTCTGTGTTGTCCATGGTCATCCCTGACAGAGAGACACCAAGAGATAAAGCTTTATTGGTCTGAACATGATGATCTATGGCAGGAAAGGAGAATGTGGGACCCTCCAGATGTTTTGGGACTGCAGCTTCCATCATCCCCAGCTAGCCTAGCCAATGGTGAGGGATGATGGGAGTTGAAATCCAGCATCCTCTGGAGGGCCCCAGGTTGCCCACTCATGATGATTCTGGGTCTTTCTCACATAGCGGCTCTTGGGTTTGTGAGGGCTGCCTCCAGACTTATCTCTTAATTAATTAATTAATTAATTAATTTATTACATTTCTATACCGCCCAATAGCTGGAGCTCTCTGGAGAAATCTTAAGAGGATTTCTCTGACGCTTCTCCTAACTAATTGTCACAGTGGTCTAAGGCAAGACTGAGGTAAAGAAGGTTCAAGTCTGCCTCACCAGAAGGAATCTCACATGCTCTTGAATGCCAAGAAACAGGGGACAAGGCGGGGGCCTATGGTAGTGCGGGCCTTCCCATCAGGCAGAGTAAAGGTGGCTTCCTCAGGCAGCAGACTTTGAGGGCAGCAAATCTTTAGTTATTCAGGTTGTTACCACTGTATTTTTTTTCTACTGGGGGCGGGTGGGGTGTGTGTAAGGTTTTCTGCCTCAACTGCCTAAATAAATTGGCTGGCTTTGGGTGGCGGCTTTGGATGGCGGAGTGGGGTGTGGTGGGATGGGATAGGGTGGGGAGGGCATGCCTGGTTGTGCCTCAGACAGCCAAATGTCTTGGTCCGGCCCTCAGGAAGGGAGAACGGTATCAGGAAATTACAACTGAATAAGATGGTAGTCTCTTGTGTGAAGAACCGAGACAAGAACTGAGACAGTATGCTTTTGATACTGTATTTTGTATTTGTGTTTTTAACCTGTTGGTAGTTTTATGATGGTTTTAATTTTTGTGACCCGCCCAGAGAGCTTCGGCTATTGGGCGGTATGAAAATCTAATAAATAAACAAATAAATAAATAAGAAGTTGCTCTTCAGTTTCTCTTGGTATAGGAAACCAGGGCATTTGGTAGAATGCATTATGTTCCAGCAAGTAGCTGCTGTCGCTAACTTACCTTTCTGGTGGACCGCTAGTTCATACAGGCGGAACACGCCCTCCCTGGCCTGGCGACCGATGATGTTTTGGGAGTCATTGATGCAAATGGAGAGCTCGGCTACATAGCGGCCCAGCTGTGGGAGCTCACAGGTGTTCTAGGGGGAAGGAGAGAAAGTGGGATTTTAAGCTCCATCGGTCTGTATACTGCCAGAAGAGCAACTCCCTCACAAAGCAAGCTGAACGAGGAAGCTCAGAACGATGGCACTTTGCTATAAGGAACCCCAATGTGGTCCGCACAGCAAAGGGAAAGAGCAATGGGAATTTTGGCCCACTTCTCTAGGTTTCGTGCTTTCCAGCCCAGAACTCTGCAGCCCTTTTGAGCCAAAGCACCTGTCTGCACCTGTGGGCTACTTACGTCAAAGCCTGCCATCCTAGTAGCGTAGCGAAGGACGGAGGCGCTGTTCCTGATGGCCCTGGCTCTCTCCTTCACATCCTTCGACTCCAACCAGAAGTGGATGTGCTGTAAGGGGAAGCAACACCTCAGAAACGTTGTGCTGGGCGAACATCTTCCACAGTCTTGATGACATACTACTGGCAGTTGTGCACCCCCAAATAATTTGCTCCTCAGTGATATTCATCTTATTAATCCATCTTGTCCTTCACCTCCAGCGCTAGGGTGACCATATGAAAAGGAGGACAGGGCTCCTGTATCTTTAACAGTTGCATAGAAAAGGGAATTTCAGCAGGGGTCATTTGTATATATGGAGAACCTGGTGAAATTTCCTCTTTGTCACAACCGTTAAAGCTGCAGGTGCCCTGCCCTCTTTTAAATCTGGTCACTCTAGTATAGCTCCTGCAGCTTTAACTGTTGTGATGAAGAGGGAATTTCACCAGGTTCTCCATATATACAAATGACACCTGCTGAAATTCCCTTTTCTATGCAACTGTTAAAGATACAGGAGCCCTGTCCTCCTTTTCATAGGGTCACCCTATCCAGCACATAAAAATGTCTTTTCCACCCTTGCTTCAATGTACTTACATCTAAGATTCGGAGGAGGTGTGCTGTCGTGGGGTCCTCCTCTAGTAAGGACTCCAGCATTGCTTCCAGGGCTGCAAAAGATCGCCTGTATGCTGCCTGAAAGTAAAGAGAAAGCCACACTGTGCTTGCTGGAGTCTCTCCTTAACAAGGCCTTCCTGCATGCAGGCGACACAAAGCTGTGTCGTTCTGCCTGTCGAACAGAGACTTTTGTACTAGAAGTGGTCCTGTGGATTCTGGACTATAAGATGGAGCTTATAAACAATAACTCTCCCCCCCCCTCCTGCCCCTTCCTGCCTTTTCTGGGCACAGAGTTTTGCCTGCTGCGCCCCAAGTGCAGAAACTGACTCAGAGATTCAGGTAAGGAATCAAGTACCACAGGCTCTGAAGTAGGAGCATTTGCCACAGTGCTGATGAGCTCAACATGAACTTACCTGGTCGCTGGCATCACTGCTGGCCACATCCACGTTGATGACAGCTTGCAGAGCCAAGCGAAGGAGGCTGGACTCCAGCTCCGGCGCAAGGGGAGGCCTGAATTTGCTGGCAGGGCGGAGGGGAAAGTATTAGAGGGAGGGGCGGCCATCCAGATTGACTCCATCAGAAAGTAACTGATGCCCGAACCGATAGCTTGCCTGGCACTTGCCCATTCCAAATCATGTTTCTCATGCCAATTACAAATTGTGATCAATAAGGAAATTTACCACCAAACAAATCAAACATATACAATACCTAGATCATGCACAAGAGGTGAAGTCCTTCGACAAAAGCATTAGCCTTATAGGCTTGCCTAAGTTGGGAAGTTTCCCTGGCAAATTTGCCTGTGTTAAACATAATAGGCTTAGCTGTGCTAGAGAGCTGATATTTGATTTTATCCCTCTCAGGATGATTGGCTACCAGCTCTAAACTTCCCTTTGCAAATCTCCTACATGGAGGCTCCACTTGGGCCTGGAGAAGCACAGACCTTCAGACTCTGAACACCAAGAGGTGCAGAGACGAGGACCGAGGGAGTCCCCACCAGGGGTGGAAGGGGAAGGAGGACGAGATCCTTGGGCACTGAGGTCAGGTCCCCCAAGGTAACACGAGGCAAACACCTGTACTTGGGCATACCGTGAGTGTACTGCCCCCCCCCCCCCTGCTGCCCAGTGGATTCCCTGGCTGAGGTGGTCTAAGATGTGATGTTGGAAATCTTTAGGATTCTGCTTCCAGGAGATTTCAACCTCTATGCCTTAATAGGACCAAATTGGGACATCATGTCTTTCATGACAACCATCAAGCTGTCCCAGGTTGTCACTGGCCCAACACAGGACTGGGGGACCTATTAAAATGGCCCACCAGTGAAGACTTATGGAATCCCAGCAATTCCTGAATGCATTGGGGCATTTTTCAGGAACTAGAGCTGGCGATTCTGTTGAGTCCCTTGTCGCGCTGTGGAATGGGGAAGTGCTGCAGGCCACGGATACAATCGCTCCTGAGTGCCCTTTTCTGCACTGTGGAGCTCAGAGGGCTCTCTGGTGTTTTGATAGCATTGAGGGCTGCTGAGACAGACTGTGGTTTTTTAATGGGTTGGTTGCTTTCTGGCTTCCTCTTGTGCCTCTACTATTTTGTTTGCTTTTCTGAAAATGTTCTGTTCCCTGCCTTTATCTGTCCCTTATAGATCTCCCCCTCCCTGACCCTTCTCCCCCAAAAAGACATACCTCAAATGATGGATTGTGGCCATGGCGCTCGGGAGCACTGGCGACAGTGCAGAAGGCATTGGGAGCTTTTCCATAACCACCTAGGAGAAACCAAGTGGGCAGAACAGAGCAAGTGAGGGCCAGGTCCCCGTATGGACTCCAGTAGGGCTGCTCCAGCCCCAGTCCTACACTTCCATCCCAACCTCACCCTTCGACTGGTTTTGTCTGAGCCCTCGGGCACCTTGGAGCTCTCCGCATAACCCTCAGAACAGGAGTACCAATTCTATACTATCACGGGCAGAAGTAGTGATCCTATTCTAAATGGTTGCATAGTCTTTCTTTCTACGACCTCCCCAAAACCTCCCCCAAATTCAAACCCTGGGCTCTCCACCCACCGCCTCGCTGACACTTCCCCACTAGATTTCTGGTGCTGCCTCTCACTCACCACTATGGCCCGTGCCAATTCCCCCTTGGAGCATGGAAGCTCCAGTTGCTCCTGGTGGTTCTGATTAATAGCAGAACATAAAGTTGAGACGCTGTCGAGGAAGCGGATGTCCTCTTTGTCATCCCGATTGATCTGGAGGTAGGAAGAGAGTCAGGCTGTTAATCAGGGGCGTGGTTCATTCATATTCTTTTCTTCTCATCATAATTGCTCAATTGTGATTATTCAAGATTTTAATTTAAAGAGGAATTCTTTGGGCTGCACATAAAAAACTATTCATTAAAGCCCGCTTTTCTACAGGGAACAGGACCTGAGTCATTCTGGGCTGATTCATGGTCGCACGAGTGAATAAGAAGCAACCACCCAAAGGGGCAGAAGCCAGGAAGCGGAAGCTACTTTAAAAGAAAGGAGGAGGAGAAGACTAAATGAAGACACAGCTGCTGAATGGGCGTTACTTCTGAGTAAGCGTCCAGTAGTGGAGGCCCTTGTCCATGGGGATTTTTATGGGGAACATAGCGGTGGATTTAGTACCACTGGCTGAATTGCACAGTTTTAATGCAGCTTCCGCCTGACTGCTGAAAGGCAATGGCTGGGCAGCCCTAAAGGTCTCTTACATGTGAGGGGAATATCTCAGCGGAAGTGTTTGCTTGTTTTTGTTTTTACCTCCTCTCCATCGCGCATACGCTCCAGGATGATGATGCACAGATCCTCAGCTTTGCATGAAGAGGAGATGCCACTTTTTGTCTGTGATGCGGATTCTGGGGTGGGGGGGAGAGGGAACACACAGATCATGTAGACATAAAGCTCCATCCCACTGGGGGTTAACACGCTCCCTACCGTCGCTTCTCCGCCCGTGTTTTTGTTCCTCAGTTACTTCCTCTTTTCAAAAGAGGAAGTACAGAACGAGCACGAGGCCCATTGAGTCTGCTGCTCTAATGGCGCTGCTTCTCCTGCACGCAGCAGGAGAGACAGCAGCAATTCCGAGTTTTAAAAAACATCAGAGTTAGTGAGGGGTTTTTTTGTCACGCAAGGAAGGCCAGAAGGGGCAGACGACGTCATGTGAGGGACCTGAGCAAACTCCATGAGTGCCCAGTAACGAGCTTGTCGGATGGAGCTCATAGTCATATCCCCTTCCTTCACCAAAGGCAGAGCCAGATCCTTCTCAAGGAAGCCCACCTTACCTTACTAACCTATAGTGCCTTTGTTTGAGGCCCTTGGAGGGTGGTTTCAGGAGTGGGGCAGCGATATGAGTGGACACCTTCATTCCTGCCCTCCCTGGCTTGCCCTTCCTATTCTTTTTATCTCTAGTGGAGTTGGGGGGGAGCAGTTCTATTTCCTTTCCTCTCTTACTCATAGATCCCTGGAGGAATCCTCTCCATTTCCCTCCGCCCAACCTGTCTCTCCAAAATCCCATGTTACCCAAACTTCCCATGCCCCAACCTTTCTCAGTTATAGGTGCAATGGATCAAAGACTATTCAGAAACGGCAACTAGCGTGGAATTAGGGTGACCATATGGAAAGGAGGACAGGGCTCCTGTCTCTTTAACAATTGTATAGAAAAGGGCATTTCATCAGGTGTCCTTTGTATGTATGCAGCACCTGGTGAAATTCCCTCTTCATCACTACAGTTAAAGCTGCAGGAGCCCTGCCCTCTTTTGTATCTGGTCACTCTAGCTATACTAGAGATCACTATACGATTGCTTTCTGGTAAGTCCTTTGTCGACCATATTACACTAGTCCTGTATCAGCTGCAGTGGTTGCCCCTCTGTTTCCAGGTACAACTGAAGGCGCTGGTGCGAACTGTCATGTACTAGATGGCGTGGGATTGGGATAGCTGAAGGACCACCTCCTCCCATATGAATCTGCTAGGTTGGTGGGCACAGAGTTCTCTCTGCGTGGAGAGAAGCAAAATGGCCCAGACGATGCCAGGGGTGGGGCTTAGGGGTGGGGTGGGGCTTCAGCTGTTCCACCCCCCCCCCGATATCATCCAGCTGTCCAGATTGACACTGGTGGACAAGCTGATCACCAGGACCGATCCTGCACCCCTCCACTGCTTCAGACATGATCTCCCACCCCTCTCTTCCAGCCCCACTGCCATCAGCATTCTTTAAGCTCATAGGCTTTTGACACGCACTTTCCCAGGATGTGGAGTGCTTCCGTTTCATGATGGCAGCCTATCTATTCCCTTCCAGCTCCCCCGGTTTTCCATTTAAACCCAACAGGTGTGTGTGTGTGTGTGTGTGTGTGTCCGTGTCCGTGTCCGTGTCCCCTCCCACTTTTCAGGTTTTCCGTCAATACTTTTTACTTCTTCAACCCTTGCAATTTCCCCCAAGCCCATGTCATGTCATTTTACTTATTATTTATTGCATTTTTATTCCGCTGAATAGCCGAAGTTGACTATCTTGGCTGGATACGCAGCGGTGCTGCACTTTCCTGATGAGCTTCCCCCTCCCCTCCCCTCCCAAGTCCCGGGCTTCTCCTCACCTGCACTCAGGCATCTCTGTGAGTTGTGGCCTTTGTCTTGTGCAGATGCATCTCCCTCTGCCACGATGTTGGGGGCTCCAGGGCATTGTCCCCCATTGTCCAGCAAGATGGATTTTTGCCACGGACAAATGGGGAACCATCTGGCCTTTGGGCTCAGCCCACCATCCTTCTGCAGGGGCCTGATCTTCTTCTTCCTCAGGAAAGAGGGGAACTGCCAGCCCCTGCGATTTCCAGAGGACGTGGCTGCAGCGGCTCCCGGTTCTTCGCCGCTTCCTTTTTTTGGGTCCACCTTAGATTGGTGGGAGTGAAATAAGCGCTGCAGCTTGGACAGCCTGGAAGAGAGTGAGGAGAACATGAGGAACGGGGCTTGCAGAGGCCTCCTGATCTGCAGGACTAAACTGAGTTTGGGGCTTACTGTGGCTGATGCTATATTGGATTGTGGGATTTTGCTGTGGCTTAATTCTCATTAAAGCAGAGCTGCCCTTTGGGTTGGGAGGATGGGAAAAATACAGATTTTTCTTTAGATTTCATAACACCCCCCCCTACTTCCCAGAATTGTTACCAAAAATCCAAACAAATCTGGGTTTTTCCTGTCATATGGTCACCCTAGAATGGGACAGCACCCTCTAGTGGTTCGTTTGCAGCGCAGCTTCACCTGCACATGGCAGGAAATGCTGACAAATCCCAACATATTTTAGAAGAGTCGGGTTATTTGAGGCTTATTTTTTAATGTAAAGACTGGGAAAAGGAGACTTACAGGTGGCTCATGGCAGCGTCAACATGAGCCACGAACATCCGTGAGCAGCCAGTCATGAGGGTGCTATAAATCACTCAAATACAGGAGCCCAGTGACTTGATGTCAAATTACTTTGATTGACTTGTACCCTACCCTGAGATGTTTTACATAGGGAGGAGGGTGGTCAGAAACATTCAAAGAATAATTTGCTGATCTTCCCCATCCCTTCTCAATGATATGGGCGGGGTAGGGGGGAGGTATGTGAGTTTTTCTCTGAATATCTGGATCTTTTATAGAAAATCCCACCAGAAGAAGGAACCCACTAGGGAGCATGGTGAACAATGATCAGACAAGAATGCAGAAGCTGCTAAGAAATTCCACTTACATGTCTCACACTCTCTCTCTCTCTGTTAAGATATCGGAAACCGATGATCTAACCAACTGTGGTCTGAAAGCATTCAGCCTCTTCCCACACTGAGCAACTCTGCCCTCCTGGCTCATGAAGAAGTGGAGGACATGTCACAATTACCTTAGCAACGTCGTAACCATGGGCATTATTGCTGTTCAGTGGCACTAGTCTTGGCTTGGCCTTCATCCATGTTGAGCCTTTCACTCTTACACATGTGTTTGCTTCTCATTCAAGCTAGATTTGCACATGTGCTTCCTTGGAATAGTCTACTTCAGAAATCAACATTCTAATTTAACCCAAAGACCCCTATCATTTAATTTTCATAACGCTAATGTATAACGTGAATATGGGTGTTGGAATTTTTCTTAAGGCCAACACAAGGGCTACAGCTGTGTGTGTTTCGTGATATAGAATTGGAAAGTGTACTTTTGGACCTATGGGGTGCAGGCCAGGCAGAGTTGTTTTGACAGTGGAACTGCAGCGCAACCCAAGGCATGCTGGTTTTTACTGGTCAAAAGAAAAAAGAGTTGTTTTTGGTTGTTTTAGACGCCTCAGAAAAGAACAGTTGTGTGAAGGTGAAGGTGTAAACCTTTTGATAAAAGACTATTTGAATAATTTTATGTGAAGCTGTGCCCTCCTAGGCCCCTTCAAAACTATTATTTTTAAGGAAAATCTTGAAAAATGTTAGGACCGTCTTCTTTATCTGCCTTTCTGGCCTCTAGCCTTGCTCTTCCGCCTCCCTCTTTAGCTCTCTTTTGACTAGCTAGGCCTCCATGGCAGCCATTTTGTGACTAGCCACATCTAGTTTTGTGGTGGTGCCCAGAGCAGTTTCTCACATTCCCAAATGTGCCCACAGGTCCAAAACATTTTGGGTCCATGTTCTAATGTTCTAATCAGTGTGATGTTATTGTGGCTGTAGTTTTCTGTGAGTTTGGGGGATGATTTGGAGGTGATGTTCCTATTAAATAATGCATTTTAGACTCATAGACCTTTCTTTCCAATTTGTTTGCTATAATTGGCACGACGTATATTTTGTAACAGTGGCTGACAATTGTTCATCCTTCTTAAAGAAACTTAAAAAAATTAACAGGGTTTGCTATTATCATCATCATCATCATCATCTCTCTCTCTTGCTTGTGGTAGTTTTTCTAGATGAACATGATGGGCTTTGCCAAGTCATGCTGACTTTTACTGATTCAGAAATGTCCTGACTATTGAACATTTAAGTATGACTGCTTTCTAGATGTTGGCGTGCATGTATTTTGGCAGGCCTAACTTCTGGAGGTTTCTCTCTCTTTTCCTCTTCCTTTTCTGCAATATTTTTGTCATTAGGTATTGCAATTTCAATGAAGTAGGTGTGTTTTTCTCGGTTGTTTTTGACTGTTATGTCTGGTTGAAGTTGAAATAAGCTAAGAGGTGGTAGCCTTTAGTCCATTTTGTTCCATGGCTAACATTTGCAGGCTAATAGTAGTTTATACTGTTTCTGAATGCTTGTTTGTTTGTTTGTTGTATACTTGTCAACTGCTTCATTTGTTCAGTGGTAGCAGTATGCAGTAAGGTGATGGGGAAACAGTGTTAAATGTTAGGAAAGGTTAGACTATGGTAGAGAAAAGCCAGGAGCCACACTACTGCTTTATAGCAGTATTGAAGTGCACTGGCAACTGTTGGGGCCCATGACACATACCATATACTGCTCATACCACTTTCATAGTGTTATATCCTGCTTGGTGTAGATGTGTCATGGGTCCCAACAGTTGTCAGTGCACTTCAGTACCACAATAAAGCAGTAGTGTAGATCCTGCAGTGCAGTTCAATCAATCTATAAAGTAATAGTGTGGCTCCTGTCTTTTATATACCGCTTTCATAGTGGAATACCCTGCTTGGTGTAGCTGAGCACACAGTATAGCAAAAGCTTCAACGTACAGCAAAAGCTACAAAAGTAGGAATGAGTGAAGTTAATTTCAGATACATTGAATGTCTCACTTATACTTTATTCCAGTGATTTTAAAATTAAGATGTTACGTAGAACAGGTTTGTCTTAATTGTGTACTGTGAAATCAGACCTGTGACCAAGGCCATGTTTGGGTGGGCACGCCCCCTTGGGGGCTGGACATGTTGGTGGGCACGCCCCCTTGGGGGCTGGACATGTTGGTGGGCACCCCCTCATAGGGTGGCCATGTTGTCCTCCTTTTTGGTTTCCAAAATATGGTCACCCTATTGTTAGAGGGGGATACAACCCTCCAATAACCCACGGGCTGTTGTAGGGTTATTGGAGCATTGTTTCCCCCTCCAACAGGCCATACTGCCCAGGTTCAGATGACATGAGAAACCACGGCAACTCTCCGCTGGGGGTTGAATATTCAAAATGGCTGCAGGCAGGCACCATAACCCACTATGGCTGTGCGGTGATCATGTGAACCAGTCCAGAGTCTGTCTACAGCACCAGAGGACTCAATGTTGGGTGCATAGGCTCCTATATGAATCCCAGTTGCCCGTCCCCAGGGCCATGGAATAGAAGAGATAATGAAACAGGCCAGGATTATAGGAGTGCTAGTGAAGTTCCTGGCAAGACACACAGATGTGCACATCTTATGTAACTACATGGGAGCAGGGAAGTCTGTGTCACTCAGGGCCCAGTTCAGAGCTCAGAATTGAGAGGGGCCTTCAATTCCAACATAGGCTTTCAGTCTGAGCTAGGCCTTTAGGTTCTCTGGCAAGCTCCCAGCTGGTTAACAGGTTTGGACCAGCTACATGTCCAGACCTGGGGGCAATGGTGCTGCTACAGCTGGATTTGGGGGCCCAAAGTCCAGGGCTCTATAGGCCAGCCTCCCCCCCCCCCTCAAATGGCCACTGTTAAGGGCATCATGGCAACAACAGCAAACTCCATTTTACTGTTGTCATCATGATGGTGCTATAAATCAGCTCAAAATACAAAACTGTACACAGTATTTTGTTTTAACCAGCCTTGGTAAACGGTTTTGATCGTTGCTCTTGTTCTAAAATATCAGGAATGTAGAAGAAGTTGTAAAGCATGAAATTGCAGGGCGTTAGGAGACAGAAAGGGAGCCCCATAATATCATTAAGGCCAGGGCCTAAATTTACCTAGCGGTAGCACTGTTTGGAGAAATGGACCTGCATGTCAGAATCTATAGATTGAGATGAAAGGATATGAAAGGCTATTTTAATGGGAGTGCTATCCTCACTCCTCTTGCTTGAGCTCTTGTGATGTGAAGGACAGGACAGTCAAGATACTGGTCTAAAGGACAGGTCTAATGGCTATATCTTCGTCCACCTGCTGCTTGCCGAGTTCCTGCTCAGAAAGGTGAACATACTTGATCACTCCCAGAGTCCCAGGACTTGCAAGAGCCATGCGATCTTCTCCAGGGGTCCTGGCCCATAATTTCAGAGCCTAGGATGTAAATAAATGCTTGGGGTGACGGGACATGGGCCACAGCTAGACCTAAGGTTTATCCTGGGATCATCCAGGGTTCGCCCCTGCCTGAGCACTGGATCCCCTGTGTGTCACCTAGATGAACAGGTTTGACCCCTATGGCCTTAAAAGACAACCTAGGCACCTGCACCTTTCCGTACCGAGGCAGAAGCGAAGGATTTTTTTTTTTGACAAATGCAGCTTGTCTGCTAAGCTATAAAAAATGTCTACAGCTACATAGACATGGTTGGATTTAAACACAGTGTCAAATGCTAAGCACCTCTTTGGTGAGGCTGCTGAAAGCACAAGAGGCAGCAATGACTGCACTGCTTCGGTGAGGGTGTTACGGAAAAACTGGAGCCCACACGGAGAAACCGGAGTCCACACCAAAGTTCTTGTCCAAACAGATAGCTTTATTCGCTAGCGAAACAGCAGCCCGGGATGAGTCCACGGGCAGCTGCCCTGGGGACTGGGGGGAGGGGCTTTTTATACACGCCCCTCATGCAGAGGAAACGCCCACACTTTTACACAAAGGAATTGCGTGCGCATCTTGGCAGCATAGCACAACCGGTTCAAACCTGTTCGGTAGGAATGTCTGCCTCGGACTTCAGGCATGCGCAAAGAACACGGCCTTCATTAAGGTCATAACCGGAAATGACAGCCAGTTCCCTCACATTCCCCCCTTTGATACACTCTTAGCGAAGGCACAGAGTGCTATCATTATCCTAGATTGTCATCATTGACAGGGACTGGCCTGTAATCCTGCAAGGCCATTAGATGCACTGCAGTACGTTTATCTGCAATTTGCTCTATCATGTCCTTCAAACTTTGTATAATCATTGGCATAAGACAGGGTAACAGCAAGCATAACATAATTCTTATAACAACAATACTGATCATCTCTTTTAGCCCACCAAACTAATTGAACCATGAGCCTAAGCCCTGGCCTGAAGTGAGCTTGGCCATGGGCGATTAGGAGGTATGACGGTTTGATTTGGTCAATAGGACAAGATAGTTTGGTTCAGCGTGGTAATGGTCTGACACGGGGTTTCTCCGATCTTGGGACCCCCGGAAGATATTCTTTGGATGCACCGCCTTCCAATTAGGGTGTTTGTCAGCATCCACTGACTATGGGGATTGGGGTCAGTGGTCTTATTATACGGCTGGCTGACATTGTATTCTTGGGCTTCCTAAGGCCATTGGTCTCCTAGGTTGGTTCCTCCACATACATAACAATTAGATACATTCAGAGTCGCAGCGACAGTTTCTGCAAAAGTGACAAAAAGGTTGCGCGCTATCTCTGGCACTTCAAAAGGCTGTTCGACTTCTTTCTAAAAGTCTTGGAAGAAGTGCTCTTGTATGGTGTGGCCTGTTTCTACAAACTGGGTGAGCTTCAGATAAATCCGCCCCAGGGGATCTGCTCCCCGTCCATGAATGCGGAGCCCGAATTGGTTCCCAAAAGTGGTCACGAACTGTTGTGGGTTAAAAACGGTAAAATTCACTAAGTTGCACTGTTGTGCTTTGCAGTTACTGAGGACTGGCACTTTGGTTAAAGAGGCGTGGATTTTACTAAGGGGGGGTGTTGTTGGATAAGTGGCCCACCATACACAGTTCTAATAAGGACAGCTGTTATCGCAATTGGCTTGTTTGGGGATGGTAGTCTGCATCGGGTCTGTGGAGGGGCATAAATCTCCCTGGCAGGCTGTCCAGTACTCCGTGAGGTTTCCTTGTTGAAGGAAGCGGCCCCACGTTGGGCGCCAGGAATGTTACGGAAAAACTGGAGCCCACACGGAGAAACCGGAGTCCACACCAAAGTTCTTGTCCAAACAGATAGCTTTATTCGCTAGCGAAACAGCAGCCCGGGATGAGTCCACGGGCAGCTGCCCTGGGGACTGGGGGGAGGGGCTTTTTATACACGCCCCTCATGCAGAGGAAACGCCCACACTTTTACACAAAGGAATTGCGTGCGCATCTTGGCAGCATAGCACAACCGGTTCAAACCTGTTCGGTAGGAATGTCTGCCTCGGACTTCAGGCATGCGCAAAGAACACGGCCTTCATTAAGGTCATAACCGGAAATGACAGCCAGTTCCCTCACAAGGGCATCAGAGACGTGTCCTGAGGTCAGGTGGCTTTTTTTGCAGAGTGAGGCAGGAGGGGATCGTGCATTGTCTCTACACCGATTTGAGTGGAAAACCCATCCACAGAGTGGGAGAGAAGAAGGCATTTGGAAACCAAGGGCTAGCAATGGCTGGTGCGGCCTCAAAAAGGCAGATTCGTGCTGTCACAATTTGTCACTGCTGGAAACAGATATCGAGTTGCATTTAGTGAAATCAATGTCTTTCTCCAGCTGTCTGAAAGCAAATCTTTCATTTAGGCTCTGGCCTGTAGAAAGACAGTGAGGTCTCCTATATGACAAAAACTTGGTTCATTTTAATATGTCTATTTTTGTATAAAATCAACAAACCAGCCTTTCTTTCTTTCTTTTCTTCCTTCTTAAAAAAAAATGCCCCTCATTGCAATTCACTGGCTTTAACTACTTGGCATGTTGGCTCCCAAACAATTTCTTTCCCGAATGGTGCTCCCAGTAGTGCTCTAACAGCAATATGTGTGCACTGTAGAGCTTGAAATGGGGATGTGGAAGGAGCCATACATCATCAGCAGTACCTAGTAACACTGAACATAATAATATATTGATAAAGGACCCTGTCAAGTCCACTATGGTTCCTGGCCATAAAGCCACATGACACTACATTTTCATTATTGAAAATGAAATAACGCAATGGCCAGCTTGTTCTGCTACGAGCCCGGAGCTGCTCCCTGAGAAATACTGACTCAATCCCAAGGTTTTACAACACCTTTCCACAGTGTAATGAAGTTGGCCTTCAACTGGCCTAATACATGGGCTTACCGAGGCTGATTTTTGTGATGTGTGTAAGCACAAAACATGGAACAAAATGCCAATTGGATGGGGTAGTGGTGGTGATGGGGGGCCGTGCCGTGGGGGGGGGAATGCTTGGTTGCTTGCCCTAGAAACCTCACAAACCACTTGTCATCTCAGCCAGCTTCTTTTTGCTGCTTTCACAGATCAAGAGTTTGGTTCCTGAAACTCTTGTTGCTTTAAGCCAACCTAGGTCTTCTTTCACGGTGTGAAAATATCCTTTGCTAACAGATGCTGGAAGAGAGTAGAAAGTAATTTGCAAAGCAGAACTTGGTTGCCAGGTTTTCTTTTTAAAATGTGATGTGGAAACTGAATGGGTGGATATTAAAGTCTTAAGTCCTTGCAGGATTTGTGCCCATGCTGCCGTGACGTGTCCATATACCATCACTTAGGGTGACCATACGAAAAGGAGGACTGGGCTCCTGTATCTTTAGCAGTTGCATAGAAAAGGGAATTTCAGCAGGTGTCATTTGTGTGCATGCAGCACCTGGTGAAATTCCCTCTTCATCACAACAGTTAAAGCTGCAGGAGCTACACTAGAGTGACCAGATTTAAAAGAGGGTGGGGCAGCTTTAACTGGTGTAATGAAGAGGAAATTTCACCAGGTTCTCCATATATACAAATGACACTTGCTGAAATCCCCTTTTCAATACGACTGTTAAAGATGCAGGAGCCCTGTCCTCCTTCCCATATGGTCACCCTACCAGCACTGGCACCAAAATGTGAGCCTTCATGACAAAAATGTACCAGAAAGTACCAGAGCTTGATGGTAGAGCACATGTTTTCCATGCAGATCTCAAATTGGCATATCTAGCAGAAAGAAGCAGATAGCCCATGGCTGGGGAACCCAAAACTTTATGGGGTGTGAGAAGCACTGTATAGTATTTTGGCTTTGCTTCAGGACCTGCCAATGGCAATTCCTAAGAGATGGGGTTAAAAGCCCCCTTTGCCTCCTCTATTGTGTTTTCCTGACACTGGCAGCCTGGTGACATGTACTTAGGCCATCCCATCCTCAACTAGAGATAGGTGAGAATTTTGTTTGGTCTGCATTTCAAAGTAGAACTTATGAAATTTGCAGTTTCCAAATCTAAATATGAACCAGAACACAGTTTGCCACCAAGTTTATGATGCAGTTCGCAAAACAAAAAGTGTGTACATTTCAAAAAATGCATGTAAAAATGTGTATATTTGTAAGAACATGCACAAAATGCTTAATTCAAGGAGGGAAAAGCATATATTTTCAAAAGTACATTTTCAAATGTACACATAAATGTACAGTATGTACATTTGGAGAATGTGCACCAAAATGTAGGTTTTAAAAAAGTTCTCACATGTTCATGCAGACTTACAAAACACACACAATCCAACATGGAACTGGGACATAACCAACCTAGCATTGGAAAGATGAGAAAATTTAACAGCTTTGCCTATTACTACTCATAACACAATAGTTGCTGTAAGGTCCATCACACCGGGGGGTTAACACGTTCCCTACCTTCGCTTCTCTGCCTGTGTTTTCAGCCATTTCTACAACTGCCTTTTTTCCACGGATCGTCCCGGGATCATCCCTGTGCCTGCAAATGACACACAGGGGATCCCAGGAGCAGGCAGGGACAACCCCTCCATTTTCCTGGGATAATTCTTAGGTGTAGAAAGGGCCTAAGTTGCTCAGTTACTTCCTCTTTCAAAAGAGGAAGTACACAAGGAGCACAAGGCCCATTGAGTCCACTGCTCTAATGGCGCTGCTTCTCCTGCACATAGCAGGAGAGAGCAGCGATTCCGAGTTTAAAAAAACATCGAACTTAATGAGGGTGGTTTTTTGTCACGCAAGGAAGGCCAGAAGGGGCGGAAGGTGCACGGGAGGCAGGTGATGTTATGTGAGAGACCTGAGCAAACTCCATGAATGCCCAGTAACGTGCATACAATAAAATGCTCATCGGGTGGAATTTTCTATTGCTTAACTGAATTTAAAGGCAGTGGCCCAAATCACTCCATTGTTTTCTGTGCCACATATTTTTTGTTTCCGTTATTGTTTTCAACAATGAAGAGCATCCTGCTCTTCTTTGTTACCAAAAATCACAGATCAGTATCTGCAGGGCAAAACTGCAAATACTGAAGAAGATTAAACAGGAATGAAAGAAAAAGAAAAAGAAAATTGCTGTGAGCAAGCGACATCTGCTGCAAAGCTAGAGATGTTTTAGGAAAGAGTAAACAGGCAGAAGCCAAACAGAAAAATAATAAAATGGTTTTTAAGTAAAATCAGCAACAACTTGGATTTATATAGTACTCCATATGTTCTACATGAATAAAATACCCCACGGCATTTTAGAGTGAAATAAGGTAAGGAGCTGGCTCAAAGAGTAAAAGAAAAGAAAGAAAAGTTCCAGGAAAATAATCAGAAAGCACTTTTATTTAAGATAATGGCTGGGTTATGGCATCTTTCATATATAGCTGCTGAAGAGAAATTTGTGTGTCTTAAACCGCCGGTTCCAGTTTCAAACACCCAACCTTCCCCTGCTGTTTCCCATTTTAAAAAGAAAGAAAAACAAGGAAAAAGGGGATCCGTGCGTGCGTCATGTCTAGATTGACTATCTGAAGCCAAGTCCTTGAAGCGTGGGCAAGATTTTGTTCTTTTGAACTTAAGGCTTGAGGCACACGTTTGATGTCAATGGGGAAATTGGGGTCCACCCTTTGGGAGCACTGCTAAATTTGGGTCTGTGAGGAAGAGAGGGGCAATGAAACTTGTCCTTGGAGGGCTGACAGTTATCCCCAATGAAGATTACTCTGTTTGTTTTCATCTTAGGTCAGAGACCTCCAAGAGTGCAGCTCTCGGTAAAAGGGCATTCATAAGTGGATTTACTCAGATGTCACTTGAGCGAAATGAAAAAGAGTAACCGGGAGAAATACGATATCAAAGGCTTGTGCAAAACAAATAACTTTGACACAGATACCCCCCCCCCACCTCCAAGCTGAGGGGGCAGGATTGCAGTTTGAGATTGATAAACAAATGGTAAAGGAACACCTAATTTCTTTGAATGAGTTCAAATCTCCAGGGCGTTGATGAACTGCATCCTAGAGTAATAAAGGAGCTGGCAGAAGAAATCTCAGAACCACTGTCTATTATCTTTGCGAAATCATGGAAGATGGGTGAGGTGCCGGACGACTGGAGGAGGGCTAACGTTGTCCCTATCTTCAAAAAGGGCAAAAAGGAGGAACCTGGGAACAACAGACCAGTTAGTCTGACATCCATCCCTGGGAAATTTTTGGAGTCTTTAAGCACCTTGAAAACAATGCAGTGATTACTAGAAGCCAACATGGATTTGTCAAGAACAAATCCTGTCAGACTAATCTGATCTCATTTTTTGATCGGGTAACCTCCCTTGTGGATGGTGGGAATACTGTGGACATAATATATCTTGACTTCAGCAAAGCTTTTGACAAAGTGCCCCATGATATTCTGATTAACAAACTAGCTAAAAGTGGGCTAGATGGAACAACTATTAGGTGGATTCACAGTTGGCTACAGAATCGGACTCAAAGAGTGCTTATCAATGGTACTGCCCTCTTGGGGGTGGGTGGGATTGCATAGGGGGGCATTAAGAGGCAAGGGGGGCGATTGAGATGGTCTTTTCCGAGAAGCGCCTCTCCAGAAGGTCTTAAAATCCAGGGACATTTTTATGGGAGAAGGTAGTTTGGCCCCAAGCCATATAGGGGAAGAATCCACACATGTATTAATAACCATTTAAGAAGAGTCCTTTTAACGGTGAATTAAAATGTTTCAAAAGCACCAAAACGCTAATGAAGAGACATACGCTGCTTGGTGTGCCCTGCTATCCTGCACTATGGAGAGTGGTTCAGAAGCTCCTGGTTGCATTTCCAACATCATATTTGGTGGAATGTGGTCTTAGTGTGGTCTGCCTACTTCTCTTCAAGCAAAGAAATCGACTCCAGATTACTAAATGTGGTGATTTAAGACTCATGTTAAATGACATTGGGAAACTGGTATCACTTCATCACATTAAGAATTTACAGAATAGTGAGGTACTCTACCCTAGTTACTAATGCGATATCTAATATTCTTGCTAAATGACTATCAGGCTTTGGAAAGATATTATCACTGGATCAAGTTTAATTGAATAAACTAAAAAAAATTAATTGGATTTTGAATAAATATTCAATTGTTACTGTTTTGAATTTTATTGTTTTTATCTTCCTCAGTGGGTCGTTGAAAACCGCTATTCTGAATAATGATTTTTAGAGTGTAGGGGACACTGGGCATGAGTTTGTGGAACCAAGGGGGTGGCTACCTGAAAATGTTTGGGAACCACTGGTCTAAACCATATAGTTATTCAGAAGATGTTGCTTGCAATTTGAGACTGCCTTAGTGTAGGCAGGGCAAATGAGTTAGTGCAGCTTGTGTCTTTTTGGAGGTTTTTTTATTGCAATCAATCACTCAATAGAGTAGGCAACCTGGTTTTCCAAAATTGACACGCCTGTTGCTCAGCCAGGTAATGGGCTGCAGTAAACACTTTTAAAATAACTCCAACTGTACGCATTTCCTGATTCTTATGCTGTGGATGCCTAAAGCTCAGCCATGGACAGTACTTACTTGGAAGTAATTCCTACTGAATTCAGTGGCTCTTACATCCCAGTAAACATGCATTAGGATTGGGCATAACAAAATACTTAAAAGAACACATTTGCATAAGAATAGAAACTGCACAATGGAAAAACACACACACAAATACGTTCAGAATTTTTATGTCCCCTTATGGCTTGGCATTTTACTAGGACTTAAAGGTTATATCTGTCATGCGTGGATGTGGGGAATAGGCTTTCACCCTTTCCCAAGTAATTGGGCTTCATGCTGATAGGAAGAATGGAATGTGCTATGAACGGGCTTTAATGATAGACAGTTTCAGGACGAGGCCTAATGCTATGCACAAACTCGTCACACTGGAATAAATATACAACTCTTCACTTCCCTGCAGAAAATAGATATCTTGTAATATTCCCGGTCACATACTAACAATGGAAATCAATCAAGGGGCTATCAAATTTAATTCATTTGACACTTTGATTTTAAAGTGTGTGACAGGAGCTCATTCACTTACAAATACAGGCCAAAGTGAGGTGGATCATAAAATCTGCAAGCCAAACCTCCAATGCTTCCTGTCCTCCTGGTTCACTGCTAGCCAAGCATGTCTGCTTCAATATTAGGGAGGAATCTTTGAGCAGGGAAGGCCCTGGTTGATATTGTGGGTGCCTGGCTAATACAGGGCTGGCTCAAGGTATGAGAGAGCCCCCAGGAAAAGGGATTCTTTTTTGTTGTTCCAATACCCACCAGCTTACCTGGTGGCAGTGGAAAGGGCAACCACAAGCGGCCATCTTAAATGTTCATAGTGCCCAGAAGCAATGCTACATCAGGTACTCTGAAGCATTGTGGGAAATGTAAATTCGCAGTTCATCGCCATCTGGAGGGGATCTACACTAGTCAAGTTAGAACATGTCTTACTGTTTTTAAGTGTCCGTTTCTTGGTATTACGCCACATGACGTTCAGTTTGTGACTTTTTATTGTTGTCTTTTCTCTGGTTTTTATTTTGAACTTATCTGAAATAAATCATTCTATTTGGTATGATGTGGCCGATTTCATCATATTAAATGGGTTTCCTGTAGTTCTTAATTACTGGGGGGGCATGTTTATGTAATTTCTGCGCCCAAAGTTGGAGCCGTTTTTTTTCTTTTCTTTCAAGCCTCTTTTTTGCAGCCACTTCCAGTTTCACTTTTGGGGGGCTGCTAGCTGGATTGTTTGTAGGTGGAGGATTGTCTCAGAGAGAAGAGGAAGTGGGAGAGGAAATTGGCAGACGGGGAAATAGAACAAACGGATTTATTTTCTTAGTGTGGCCAAACGGAATGCATCCCCACGGAAAGAGAAAACATAAGTAAACGTTTTAAAACCTGCTACATTTTAAATCATTCAAAAACAAAACGTTCAATGACTGTAAAAACAATGTTTCACATACTAGTGTAGATCCCCTCCTGGCCTATGGATGGCCAGCACATTTTTCAGGTGGCCATTTTATCATTGGTTTGCTTGTTAACTGAGCAGTTAGCAGAACATATCTACCGTTGACTTAAGCTTAAATCAATGTTCTTGAATGATGACTATGAACGTCTGACACCAGAAAATTCAGGATTCTCTTAGAGTGTGCACATTGTTTATTTAACAGTGTTGCATGCACTGCTCATTCATTTCCTTACTAATATTATAGCATCGTTTTAAGTTCCCATTTGCACTCATTCTCATTCCTTCTTCCCTTTGCAATTAGCAAACTGTTTTGTGGCATCTGCCATTAGGCTTTCCTCTCTCCTCCACACTACACACCCCAGCTCAAAACCAAGTTGTAAACACAAAAGATTATCTTAAAAGCAGGGGAAAGGAATCATGTTGACAATTACCTGCTTATTGACTTAATGGGAAAAAAGCTGAACTGATTACACAGAATATATTCCATGCAAACAAACCCTCCCTGGAAAACAGAAGACAATTCACAATACAGGAAAGGCACTCGGCAACTCTATAAATGTACCAGTTTGACAAAGAAGCAAATAGGGCTTATCTTTCTACTGTCTTGAAATGGATTAGAAACAAGAACGCAAGGCACTAGAAATGCTGCTCATTCTGGACACAGTCCCAGAACAGTAATCTCATTGTTCTTCATGGTGAGTTATACAGCAGTGCCAAAGATGAGAATATGATTTTAGCTATGTTTTATATTTTAATTACTTTTTCCTTGCTGCTTAGACAAATAATTCTTGGAGAAATGCAGACAGATGAGACATATTAGATTTGGAAATCGAAAATAAATAGCCAGAGCAAGAGTGAAGACCTCTGGGTTACAGTGAAATGCAAAGTATTATCGATGCGTGTTACTGATTCTTTGGCTAAATTTAGCATTAAAGGAAAGTCTTGCTCAGTTGCAAGGGCTACTATGAAAGCCAAAGTCTAGGAATGGTTGTATATAACCTGCCCTTTCCATCATTGGCAGCCATGTACCCTCTTTTACAGAGGACAGTTCTCTATTTCATGGGCTGCCACAGGACTGTCCTCTAGAGAGGGTGGTCGCTCTGTCGCTGGAGGTATTTAAGCAAAGACTGGACAACTGTCTGTCAGGGATGCTTTAAACAGGGCCCCTGCACTGAGCAGGGGGTTGGAGTTGATGCCCTAAATGGCCCCTTCCAGCACTGTGATTCTGTGAAGGCCTGTCCAGTCTAAGTCCATAAAGATACAGAGCTATCAAGAGGAAGAGCTGAGCCTTGAACCTGCCCATCCACAGCACCTGGACAGCAGATTGAGCAAGGCACACAGATCACCTAATCATAGTCTTCTGCACTATGGTGAGACATCTTATATTTCTATTTAAATTACAATAGTAATTTCTAGATTTGCATCTATGCATATAAATTCCACTATGGAAATCAGTATCTTCTTTTTTTGGTGATGCATCTCCTCTTTTTGGGTGATTCCTAAGTGGCCACCCTAAGCTGGGCTGCCTTTTTCAACACCAGCTGCGCCCTTATCTGGACAAAGATAGCCTAGCTACAGTTACCCATGCTCTGATAACCTCTCGTTGGGATTACTGCAATGCGTTATACGTGGGGCTGCCTTTGAAAACGGTCCGGAAACTTCAACTGGTACAAAACAGGGCAGCACGGTTACTAACAGGGACTGGCTGACGAGACCATATCACGCCAGTCCTTTTCCAGCTTCATTGGCTGCCAGTCCAGGTCCGGGCCCAATTCAAAGTGCTGGTATTAACATTTAAAGCCCTAAACGGCTTGGGGCCAGGTTATCTGAAGGAATTCCTCCTCCCATATGTACCTGCCCGGACCCTAAGGTCATCCTCAGGGGTCCTTCTCCGCGAGCCCCTGCCAAAGGAAGTGAGGCAGGTGGCTACCAGGAGGGGAAGGGCCTTCTCAGCTGTGGCACCCCGGCTGTGGAATGAGCTCCCTAAGGAGGATCGCTTGGCACCTACATTATATGCTTTTAGACGCCAGGTGAAGACCTTTTTATTCTCCCAGCATTTTAACAGTCTATAAATAAATTTTAACTTGGTGTTTTAAATTTGTAATTTTGCATTGCTGCTGTTTTTATCTGGTTGAGCTTTTATATTGTATTTTATATTATGGTTTTATACTGTTGTTTTATACTTTGAATGATTTTAATTTTTGTGAACCACCCAGAGAGCTCCGGCTATTGGGCGGTATAGAAATGTAATAATAAATAAATAAATAAATAAATAAATAAACAAACACCTGCAGCCTTTTTTAAGCAGCCATTGCAAGCCTTGAGCTGCCACTACGTTTCTCCTAAAGCAAAATTTAGAGTGAGGAACTTGGAAACACTGTGCAGCCAGATGGTCCTATGAAACTGCCCCAGCTGTTCTTGTACTGTGCATGTGTGTTTAGGCCTTTCCAAGTGCCACTAAAATCAGTTCCAGGATCAGACATATCACTACAGTATCATGACTAGCAAACCTGGAGGAAGATGGTAATAGATGGAAACTTTATATAAGCTAAGTTAGCTTGAATCAGTCTCTTGTGCAGTCGTTCTTAACCCTTTTTGAGTCACAGACCCCTTTGAAAATCTGGTGAAAGCTATGGACCCCCTCCCTAGAAAAATGCACATAAGCACATAAACACAACTTTGCATGCAATGAATATCCTTTATTTTATTGAAAATTGATTGCCGCATACAGTGTATGATATACACAAAGTATGAATAAATTTATTTGACTTTCACGGACCCCCTGAAGTCCATCCATGGACCCCTTGGGAGTCCATGGACCCCAGGTTAAGAACCCCTGCTCTAGTGTGTTTAACCCCAAGCCCAGTTGTCAGAGTGCAAATATGTGTACCAAGAAATTCCTATTATGATCTCCTGTATCTTTAGAGGGGGGGGGAAGCAGCTGTGTGGGATAGGGTGGGATGAATTAAAGTGAGATGGTATTGCTGAAGAAATGTTAACCATTTCTTTCTATGCCTTAATTTTCCAGATTAAAAATGCCCCACTGAGGCCTTAGCTAGACCTAAGGTTTATCCCGGGATCGTCCCAGGGTCATCCCTGTGCATCTAAATGACACACGGGGGATCCCGGGAGCAGGCAGGGATGACTCCGGGATGATCCCAGGATAAACCTTTGGTCTAGCTAAGGCCTGAGATTCCTATTTGCCTTGTGGGCAAAAATCTACAGCCACTGATGGCGACAGCTGAGGGAGGAGGAACCTTCATGGAGCTGGTCTTTCAGCAAGTCTGGTGGGATGGCCATGCTTCCCCTCTCATCTCTCTCCATCTTGCATCTCCAGGATGCAAGGGGAAGTTTGCTCATGTTCCAAAGCGGAGAGTTTGCCTGGGGGAATCTACACTATTGCACCTATAACAGTACATAGGGCTTTGATTGCGTCACCGGTCACATGACTCGTTAGTTATAACGTTTTATAGGTGAATTATGTTCCGATTTACCTTACTGTTATAACCCTTCTGTACCGTTGTTAGCTTTCAATGTGCAGTCTTCTATCACTGTATTCCCTGTTGCATTGTATTATTATTATTATTATTATTATTATTATTATTATTATTATTATTATTTATTTATTTATTTATATAGCACCATCAATGTACATGGTGCTGTACAGATAACACAGTAAATAGCAAGACCCTGCCGCATAGGCTTACAATCTAATAAGTTGTAGTAAACAATAAAGAGGGAAGGAGAATGCAAACAGGCACAGGGAAGTGTAAACAGGCACCGGGTAGGGTGAAGCTAACAGTATAGAGTCAGAACAAACTCAATATTTGAAGGCTATAGGGAAAAGAAAAGTTTTTAGCTGAGTTTTAAAAGCAGTGATTGAGTTTGTAGTTCTCAAGTGTTCTGGAAGAGCGTTCCAGGCGTAAGGGGCAGCAGAAGAAAAAGGACGAAGCCGAGTAAGGGAAGTGGAGGTCCTTGGGCAGGCGAGAAGCATGGCATCAGAGGAGCGGAGGGCCCGAGCGGGGCGATAGTGTGAGATGAGAGAGGAGAGATAGGCAGGAGCTAGACCGTGAAGAGCTTTGAAGGTCAGCAGGAGAAGTTTATATTGGATTCTGGAATGAATTGGAAGCCAATGAAGAGATTTCAGAAGTGGAGTGACATGGTCAGAGCGGCGGGCCAGGAAGATGATCTTAGCGGCAGAGTGGTGGACAGAGACCAGTGGACTGATGTGAGACAAAGGAAGGCCAGAGAGAAGAAGGTTGCAGTAGTCCAGCCGAGAGATAACCAGTGCATGAACGAGAGTCTTGGCAGAAGAGACAGACAAAAATGGTCGAATCCTGGCAATATTATATAGGCAGAAACGACAGGATTTAGCTACTGCCTCGATGTGAGGAGTAAAGGAGAGCGAGGAGTCAAATATAAAGCCAAGACTACGAGCTTCCTTGACCGGAGTAAGCGTGACATCGTTGACAGTAAGAGAGAATGAGAGGTGAGGAGAAGGTTTAGGAGGAAAAACAAGCAATTCAGTCTTTGCCATGTTAAGTTTCAAACGACGATGAAGCAGCCAGGCTGAGATATCTGAAAGACATGCCGAGATATGATCGTGAACATCTGGAGAAAGTTCCGGAGATGAAAGATATAATTGTGTATCATCGGCATACAGGTGATATTGGAGGCCGTGAGATTGAATAAACTTGCCCAAGGGCAGCATGTATAGAAAGAACAACAACGGGCCAAGCACCGAGCCTTGCGGAACCCCAACTGAAAGGGGAAAAGAGGAGGATGAGCTGCCGTTAGCCGACACGCTGAAAGAGCGACCCTCTAGATAGGAGGCGAACCAGTTATAGACAGAGCCACAGAGTCCAAGGTCATGGAGGGAATCTAAGAGAAGATCGTGATCAACCGTGTCAAAGGCTGCGGTTAGATCAAGGAGAATAAGAACGGAATAATGGCCTTTAGACTTGGCAGTAAGAAGATCATTGGTGATCTTGGTAAGGGCTGTTTCAGTGGAATGCAAAGGACGGAAGCCAGATTGAAAGGGATCCAGAGCAGAGTTATTAGAGAGAAAGTCAAGACAACGAGAGTAGACCAGACGTTCCAGGATCTTTGAGACAAAGGGCAAGAGGGAGACAGGTCGGTAGTTAGACAGGGATAGTCGATCAAGAGTGGGTTTTTTGAGAATGGGAGAGACTGTAGCATGTTTAAAAGCAGAAGGAAATGAACCAGAGGACAGAGAAGAATTAATGATGTGAAGCAAGGACGGGAGGATAGCGGGGATAAGATTAATAAAGGCGCGAGAGGGAATCGGATCACGGGAACAAGTGGATTCCTGTTTGGGACAACTTCCTGGTTGGGACAGCTTCCTCTCCGCGCCATCATCCAACCAAAATCACCAAAAATGGAAGTGGGAGGATCATAGAAGAGACAGTCTGGGCCTTGGGACGATCATAGGAAGGACGGAATCAAGGATCAGGTGACGGGGCAACCAAACAGTGTGCTCCGGAATAACGTTACAGGAAAAGGTAAGTAACGTTAGTGAGCTCAGTTAAAAATAGAAACATTAGAATTAATAATGGAACAATGGCTAACAATAACGTTTTAACCTATAGTGTAGATTCCCCCCTGGAGAAAACCTCTGAGAAACTGCCTCGTACAGTTTTTAGGCAAAAGTTTTGCATGTCCGTTTTTTGAAATTTTGGAAATGAGCACTTGGCACCTTCCAAAGATCAAAGAAGTAGTGAACTAAAGGCAAACTTTGACGAATAGTTCACTCAGACAGGCAATTAGCTAGGATTTTCCACCTGGGCACATGTGGGGATCATGAAACATTTGGTATTTGCTGAAGACATAAGGTGTGAATGGAGCAGCAGGTATCAACAGGACAAAACTGCTCTTCTTAGAGTGAAAGACGCCTAGAACAGGGTTGTTTCCTCCACAAGAGTAATCACAAGGCTCTTGTGCCATGTCTAATTTGGCCTTCACTGTGGCAGAATCTGGGCTGCACCATTTAAGAGACTGCTGTTGGGGACTCCCAGAATGTAAGGATCCTCCATGCAAAAATAATCCCCATGGCACCCAGAAAAGTAAGATGGGATGGAACTAGACCACCTCGTAGACCACGTGGTGAGCGGGGCGTCACTCTGATATCTGGCATTGTTGTGGGGAAAAGAAAGAATATATTCTTGTAAGACTGAGTTTTATTTCTAAATAACACTCAGGTATGACAAATGCCCCAATCCTCCAGTGATTTCCCCTTCCAAAGGAAGCTAAATCTACTGCACCCCTGCAACTTCTCACCACTTGGAAAAGCAGGGCCGGCATCATAATACAATATTTTGATCCTGTCCTTACATTTTGAAAATGTTTATGCCTATGGATATGCTAGAGAGAAAGTCACTGGGCTTCTTACTGTGAAAAAAGAAGCCTCCTTTCTCAATGCCTTTCATCTTACCTTCAGGCATTCTAGCCCTCATGAGATGAGAGTGAGCACATGCCCACTGCTTGGCCCGCTGCCCTCTATGTGTTGCAGGACAAAGATTTGCAGTGAGGAGCCTACTCTATGCAGTATCTATAACCCTGATCATGCAGGGTTCTACATTGAGTGGAGAGACTACTGGCTTTGCTAGATGAGGGGTTAGCCCGGGCTGATACCCGGGATCACCTCTGTGCATCCAGATGATGCACAGGGGATCCCGGGTTTAGGCAGGGGTCAACCTCCCTTGCCCCAGGGTAACGGGCTCCGCTTGTAGGCCGGTATGTCCGCAGTCCCGGGCTGAGCCTGGGACCGCGAAAGGTCTAACATGTTCTGCGGCTTTCCCTGGCTACGTGGCTTACTCGCACATAGCCGGGAGAAGCCACTCACGGTGCAGGGGGAGAGATCGCGGCCAGGGGGGTAGATCACAGCCGGAGGGGGGTGGGGGGGGAGATCAGGGCCAGGGGGAAGCGGGGAAACCTTTTTTCTTTTAAAAAAGTACCTTTGTCGATCGTGTGCTGCTGTGCACCTGACCCTTTAAAAATGAAAAAAAAAAAATGGCGGACACGATGGGGTTTTCCTTTAGCCCATTGCGTCTCATGTATAGACTGGGGCGACAGCCCGCACTAGCTGCAGCGCGGGCTCGCCCGTCCTCCGACCAGACTTTTAGGCAGGTCTAGCAAAGGCCTACATGTATAGAACTGTTGACTTTCACCGTCCAACATGTGGAGGGCAGCAAAGCCAAGTGACAGCAACATAATGGAGGGGTTGGGACCAGCTAATGGATACGCACTCTCCTCTCCCATGATTCTCATCAGTTGTGGGCTAGAAAGCCTGGCCAGGACTTATCTGTCACTTCAAAGCCTTTTCTGAGCTGATTTCATGATCCCGGACAGCACAGCTACTTACTGTCCTCCATACAACGCTGTTAGTAGCCCTAGGGATAAAAAGTGAGTATGTGATGGTTGGTGTGTATGAAGTAGTTGTGGGAGAATCTGTAGATGTCTTTTGAAACTATTCCCTTAATTGGAGAAACATTTGCAATACGCCTATTAGGGTTTTTTTTTAAGGCAATTAACTACCTTGTTTTTAACTGATTAATTGCCTAATTAGCTGATTACAAAAAAAATGCTATAATATCTCAACACAGATGATATTTTGAGGACATTTGAAAGAAAATGAGGTTTGTCTTGGTTGATTAATACCAGCAAATCACTTACCATTTGGAAAACCTTCAGCACCTTGCTTGAATCCAAAGGAGCACGTATGTACTCAACCTTTCATAACGGACACCTGCAATTAAAATCAGATTTAAAAATCTACATTGTAAATCTGAGTTTAATATTGGATGAACAGATGCAAACAAAGACAAGAATGCTGCCTTTTTAATGGTTAGGCAAAAGAATGAATTTTTGCAGGTGTAAATTGTAATGCAATGATAAAAAAAAGTTGCCTCCTGGTGAAATTCTTTCTATATAGCTGTTATAGGGACAGGATCTCTGTCTGCCTGCCTTTGCATGTGGCCATCTTTAGTTCAGATGCTAAGAGCTTTATCACACCAGCGTTATACTGTGCAATCACTGCAAATTGCATGCAAAGGACTCAGAAGTTTTCCACCTTATAATCTGCTTTTATTGTGAAGTGCTTCCATGCATCCTGCCTTAATTGTGCAATAAAGCAAAAAGATTCGCCATATTTAGCCCCTACATTTTGAGCGTATCTTCCAAGCCGCTGCTGGGGCGCAGGAGCAGGATTTTAAATAAATGCTTACATAGTGTGACCATATGAAAAGGAGGACAGGGCTCCTGTAGCTTTAACAGTTGCATAGAAAAGGGAATTTCAGCAGGTGTTATTTGTATATAAGGAGAACCTGGTGAAATTCCCTCTTCATCACAGCAGTTAAAGCTGCAGGAGCTATACTAGAGTGACCAGATTTAAAAGAGGGCAGGGCCCCTGCAGCTTTAACTGTTGTGATGAAGAGGAAATTTCCCCAGGTTTCCCATATATACAAATGACACCTGCTGAAATTCCCTTTTCAATACAACTGTTAAAGATACAGGAGCCCTGTCCTCCTTTTCATATGGTCACCCTAGCTTACATCTGCGCAAGCTTTAAAGATAAAGACACCAAAATTGGTACAGTAATAGATATTAGGGAAAGCTTTAAGCATACCAAGTTTGAATTGATTTGGGTCATCCGTTGGGTTTTTATGATTTTTTACATTTCCCCCTTAAACTCACTTCCTGGTGTGCAGAGGATCGCTGTCGCCCGGTAGCAAAAACAACAACCGCGAAAGCTTAGCTAATCCGAGGGAAGCAGGTATGTGGGATGAAACTTTAAGTCTCTAAGATGCCATAAGGCCATAGTTGTAGCTCTATGTTAAGGATGAGTTCAGGGCCGGCGCCAGACTATGTTGCGCCCTAGCATTCTGAACCACTCGCTCGCTCACCCGCCGCTCCGGCTCCCCCCTCGCTCGCCTGCTCGCTCACTCACTGCTCTGGCTCCGGCTTTCTCCTAGCTCACCTGCTCACCGCCTGTTCCCTCCCGCTCCTGGCTTTGAAGCCAGGATGCTGGGGTTGGGGGGCAGGGCGGAGGCTTTGAAGCGGCGCGCCTGGAAGTGGCTTCCTGGTGCACCGTACTGAAGCCTCCGCCTCCAACCCCAGAGTCCTGGCTTTGAAGGAGCCAGGACGCTGGGGTTGGTCGGAAGCCGGGGCGGCGGCTTTGGAACAGCGCACCCGGAAGCCACTCTAGGACAGCGGCTTCCGGGTACGCTGTTCGGCGCCCTTGTTTGCTTGGTGCTCTAGGCTGCCACCTGAGTTGCCTCTATGGCAGCACCGGGCCTGGATGAGTTAGCTGAATTGCTTTCCACCACTATAACCAGAAATTGGAGTCGGGGTGAGGGCAGTAGGTTCTACAGCTTATATTCAGAAAAGAGGTGAATGGATTGCTCTGAAACTTGGCATTGTAGGAGAAGTTGGTGTAAGGATGCTATGTGATGATTACGAGGTAGAAACAGTTAGAGATGAGTTATTTTTAGGAGTTTGACAGCTTTTGTCAGTTTTTCTCCCCATAGCTCTTGCTGAGTTAAATTTATCAGACAATTTCTCCATTTGTAATGTGTTTGTTGTGACACGTTATTGGAAGATCTAGTGCTATGTTCTAATAGCAGTATTAGGTGTTCGTAGTTTTTATGAAAAATGCACACACACCCAGACCATTTCATCCTATGGGAACTGCTAAGTTCTATTTTGCACATGCCCAGTTAGCCAGAAAGAAGGGGGCATAGAATAGGAGTGATTCTGGCTGGTTACCAGGGAGATGGGAGAGAATGTTGTGTAGAGTTGGTAGGCTCAATCTATCTACTCTATTACAGAAGATTTAAGAAGAAATCTAAAATCACCCCCATCCCCCAGGGAAGGATAAATAATTTGAAAATAAAAGCCAAATATATTGTCTTCCTGCTCTTTAGAAAAGTCCACAAGTGCACTGTTTTTCAGACAGAACCAACAGGGCTTGAACACACACCACACACACAGAGTTTTCAGACAGGGTTTGAACACGGTCACCCCGGAAATACTGTCACGATACCTCTAGAGATAATGTCCGTAAACTTCAGAAAAGCTGAATTATGGAACTCCCTGCTGTGCTGTTGTTGTTTTATTAGACTGCAGAGTGTTAATGCATTCTGAAATCTGGATTTCCCAGAGTTTTCACTGATGTAGTCTATCTCTAGGACTAAATATGGAACAATATTTCTTTATTGAAATGATAGGTTTCTCGTTTGTGAGATGCAGTAATATGCCTTTCTATGAGATCAAATCTCATGAGAATTACACATCCCTGAGTTCCTGAGTTCACTTGCACATGCAAGAAACCATTTCTGCTGCCTAATTTACAGGCCTCAGAATGCAGCCTCCTCCCCCTTCCCCAATGTACATACCTGAAAAGAAGACCAATCTTCTTTTTGGCCCAGAAGATATGTCAGTAAATAAGCTATCCCCGATTTGCAAGTTTTATAGCCCTGTCAGAGAGTTGTCGCTTTGATTTTGTGATAAAAATTCTTTCAGAATTCTGAACATTTTTAGAGTAGTGCTAAATTTCCTGAAATAAGCAGCAGTTCAGTACTTGCATCATGATATTTCTTTGTTGATGTAAATGTATGTGTTTGGTTTTTTTTAAAAGTGTGTTAAAGTGCCTCTGTGAATGCTTTCTCTTCAAAGTGGTGTGTGAAGGCCCAAACCGACATTGCTTTGAGTTGTATCTGACAGCTACAGTTTCCCCCCTTTTTGTTTTAACTCTGAAGGTCTAACTTGTGGGGTGGTGGGGTCTTTAAATGCTTTCCCTTTGCCATGGAGCCGATCTAGATCTCTCCTACATCCATGGTGCTGCACCTTCGATTTATATTCCAAAATATTGATTCATAAAGTAAATAGATCACTATTCTGCAGTAGAAATTGCATGTGTGCCCTGATTCAGACTGGGCAGGAGCAGAAGGTCTCCTGCTCTGCACTTGTTCAAAGTTATTTTTTGGTTTATCACAGGCATACCGCAGAGCTGGGCCCTGGCACAAAAAAATGATTGCTACAGTGCTGCTCCGAATCTGGCGTGCCCAACATAGCGATACCACTATGCACATCGTCCTATTCTCTCACTTAATTTTGCTAAAAGGAAAGATGCTTTAAAATGATTTAGTTGTGGCAGGGGGTTGGACCAGATGACCATCAAGGTTCCTTCCAACTCCATCATTCTATGTGGATGGTTGTGAGGTGGAACTACTAAGTTGCATGGTAGCTTCAGTTGCATGATAGCTTCAGTTGCATATTTATTTATTTATTTATTTATTTATTTATTACATTTCTATACCGCCCAATAGCCGGAGATCTCTGGGCGGTTCACAAAAATTAAAACCGTTCAAAGTATAAAAGAACAGTATAAAACCATAATATAAAATACAATATCAAAGCTCAACCAGATAAAAATAGCAGCAATGCAAAATTACAAATTTAAAACACCAAGGCCATAGCTAGACCTAAGGTTTATCCCTGGATCATCCAGGAGTCAAACCTGTTCATCTAAGTGA
The DNA here is from genome assembly GCF_023053635.1 of Elgaria multicarinata webbii. Taxonomy (NCBI): domain Eukaryota; kingdom Metazoa; phylum Chordata; class Lepidosauria; order Squamata; family Anguidae; genus Elgaria; species Elgaria multicarinata. The sequence continues at coordinate 24,101,790 of NC_086172.1, forward strand.
CACACAGAGGATCCAGTGCTCAGGCGGGGGCGAACCCTGGATGATCCCAGGATAAACCTTAGGTCTAGCTGTGGCGCAAGTTAAAATTTATGTATAGACTGTTAAAATGCTGGGAGAATAAAATGGTCTTCACTTGGCGTCTAAAAGCATATAATGTAGGTGCCAAGCGAACCTCCTTAAGGGAGCTCATTCCACAGCCGGGGTGCCACAGCAGAGAAGGCCCTCCTCCTGGTAGCCACCTGCCTCATTTCCTTTGGCAGGGGCTCACGGAGAAAGACCCCTGAGGATGACCTTCGGGTCTGGGCAGGTACACATGGGAGGACACTTTCTTTCAGATAGCCTGGCCCCAAGCCGTTTAGGGCTTTAAATGTTTATACCAGCACTTTGAAATGGGCCTGGACCTGAACTGGCAGCCAATGAAGCTGGAAAAGGACTGGCGTGATGTGGTCTCGTCGGCCAGTCCTTGTTAGTAACCGTGCTGCCCTGTTAGACTCCATGTGTCTATTCCAGTGAACATATTTATTTATTTGTATCATTTTTATACCACTAAATATAATAGAATCTCTCAGCATATCTGGGGCTTAGGTCCACCACTCTGCCACTGATAACCATCCAACTGAAGAGTAATGCTGAAGCTGGAACTAGCCACAGCATAGGATATCATACAATATCCATATTTCTTAAATAAAACAAATTTAAGTGCATGGCCCTAAACAGTCATAACTTCCCAACATTTTTGAGTTTGGATGAACTTGAGAAATTCTTAACACAACATGAAAGGTATTTTTGTTGTTGTTGTTAACCAATAGTCATGTAGGCCGTAATCCTACATGACAAGGGTAGAATTGCGTGTGTTTAACACAAGCAGAATACTAGCCACCTACAAATTCACACACCAGCTTGCCAGTGGGGAATGCCCCAAGCCCTTTAGCTTGGGAATGCCACCATACAGATCTCTACCTCAGAGGACTCATTTCTATTTTATGTTTCCAAACAGATAGCAGCAGCCCCTTCCAAACAATGGAAAGACGCCTTCTGTTTCCTTTCTTCTTCATCCCCTGCCGAAATGAGAGAAAGCCCTACCTATCTCCCAAGCCCTCTGTGCAAACCAACGGGGATTGGTGGCGACCATAAATAATGGTTGGCTAGTAAACCAAGCCAACATTTGTAGACCCCTATGTTTTCCTCTTCTGCTTTTCACAACCCGGTGGGATCGTGGACAGTATATTTATACCAATATCTGATATATTTAACATATTAGTGCAGTAAATGGGCTTTATTATGGACTCGGCCTGTGCTTATCATTGTGACAGGTGGGGAGGCAAAAAGGAGCTCTGTATTCTTCAGGTCCCTGTGGGAGGCTGCAGAGCATCTCCTTGCCTTTATTTTTTTATTGAAGTTTTCAGCTGAACAATCACAACTAGGACAAATAGGAACAATAAATGCAAACTGAAATCCAGCCGCTCAGTAATCAGTCTGCATCACCAGGTAGAACTGCTTCACAAAATATTCAACTCAGTAGAGACCCCAGAAGGTGAAGATTTGACAGATACACAGATAAAGAAATTGGGGAAATATTACCTGCATTTTCAATTGCGCTCAGCTGAGGGAAGGAGTATGGTGTGCGTGTGTGTGGTAGTTAAAAAAACAGTTTTAGGCCTTAGCTAGACCAAAGGTTTATCCCAGGATCGTCCCTGTTCATGTAAATGACACACAGGATATCCCGGGAGCAGGCAGGGACGACCCCGGGACGATCCCGGGATAAACCTTAGGTCTATCTAAGGCCTAAGAGAGGCAAAGAGAGTGGGCTGCAGCCATCTTATGGGTGCAGAATCTCTCTCTGGGGATCTGATGAAGGGTAGGGATCTGTTGCTTTACAAGAACCTGCTTGCTGGCAGCCTGCTTGTATCTTTGTAAATAAAGCTCATACTACCGCCAAATGCCACAGGAGTCCAGTCCAACAGAAACCAAACCGGGCTAGTGCCCCCCTCAACATTTTTAGTTGTTCTCTTATTTCCTTTGCAGATCACACAAAACTTGAAGGATGTTGGCAGCGTTCCTGTCCTCAAGTTCTTTCTGAGAGAATCAAGAAACTGGGAAATATTTAGCGATTACAGTGTAGTCCATTAAAACCTGAGTGAAGTGGTTCCCATCCCTGGTAAAAACCCAGAGCATGTGTCTTATATTGAGCCAATGCAGGAACAGATTGTGTCCTTAATGGCAGCATGTAAGGATGCGTTGTGCCTCTCCCCTTGGCTGTGCAGCTGGAAAGGCTCAAGTCATTTCTGAGAAGAAAGCCCTCAGAGGCAGAAGCGTGACATTTTTTAAATGCAGAATCTCAATGCAAAGTCTCCAGCACTCCTACGTGGCTGCCATGCAGAGCAACTGAGCGCTGACAATAACATCCATCATACCAAAGCCAGGTATCTCCTAGACATCCTGGCAGCAGGCCTTGGGCTCTCCTCTTGGCTCTCTTCCAGAACAGTGGGAGTTTGAATCAGCGGCACAACTCAAATGACATCCCTGACGTGGGGGACTTTTAAGAGGAATAAATCTCATTCGAAGCAGAAGATGTGAGGGACAAAAAGTTCCAGAAAGGAGATACTAATATGCTTGAAGAACCTTACCTACCTGCATTCTTTCACAGACAGGGTTAGAGGTGTATTGCTAAGGTTTATCTCTCCTCTCGCCCCCAATAAGGGGGGGGGACTCCAGCTGATGACCATCTTAGCCCTAGTGTCAAAGTGTCATGGTCCTTGCCTATACGACAACAGAATTGCTTCTCATTAAATTTTAACCCAATTTTTAGTTGATTCGAATTAGTCAATGAGCGTCACACTGCAGCAGCAACAGCGATTTATATATATATATATATATATATATATATATATATATATAGTGTACTTGATGCTGTGCACATTCGCACATCCACAACGAAGGAGGGGCAATCAAAACAATGAATTGTATATGTGGAGATCCACATATTTATATCGGTGAAAGGAGATGCCAGTGTGGTGTTGCAGCCTAGCACCTGAACTACCGCCCCCCAAGGGTCTCTCCGCCCTGCCCCCTCCTCCCACCGGCTGCAGGTCAAGTCTTGATGTTATCAATGGGAACAGCAGAGCCACCCTGCTTATGTAAAATGTACCTAAACCTTTTAATAATTGTCACTGAGACCTGAGAAGATGAGACGAGGAACCAAATGGAGGACTGCTCGCTTGCTGCCCGTTCACCATCTTTGTTGTAAAATTGAAAGTGAAAACGGCGGGAAGGAACGAGGCAGCCAATAGGTGGGAAGGCGGGAAATTGGCCAATCACATCAAAGCTACGCCCACATGTCAAAATGCGATTTAACTCCCCCAAGGACACATAACCATAATGCATAATGCGATGCAAAGCCAGACGTTAACCTAAACGTCGTGGTAAATCGGAAATGCGAATATGTGTATTATTGAGGGTAAATGCTGCCGCTGCGGCAAATGGGCGGCTGCGTCGTGTGACCTAAAACACGAATCTGCTCATTTACTTAGGTGTAAAGTGGCCGTGTAGATGTGCCCACGGTAATAAGAAATGAAGAAGACGGGCGAGTTAAGTGCTCATGTGAAGAGATAAGTGCTATTTGATGTATTTAATCATTACTTCATTTATTAATCATCAGCCAATGCTGAAACAAAAGCATAGCAAAGAGCATTCTCAGCCACAAGTTAAATTTTAGGAAGGTAAGCCTTTAAAAAACATATTGAATCCTGCAGAAACTTAATTCTTGCAGTTCTTCTCTAGCAGAGGAGTGACTGCAGTAAATCTCAACAAGAGACGTAGAGCACAGATGAGGCAAATTGTTGGTTCTGGAGAATAAGTAAAAACTTTCCTTAGGTTCCTTTCTTCTTCATTGATTTGGACTGGCTGAGTCAGCATGACTTCTATAGGACAAACAGGTAGAGGTACTCAGAACAGAAGTCCCTGGGGTGGGGGGTCCACTCAGGTAGTGCTTTAACCTTCTGATCTATCTGGAGGTGAAGACACTTCAGGATTGGATCATATCTCTCACCAGGCTATGGATTGGCCAATTTGTAAGTTAACTCATGGGTTGGTTAACTGGAAGTCAGGACGGCATTTGCCTTCATCCAAAGTCTCCAACGTTTGCCCACACACGTGAGGGCAACTCCTAGGAATTCAATTAGGATGGAAGACACACACTCTTGTTACTGAGAAGCTTAGCCATTATGTCTTCCATGTGTGTATTTTGTTGGGCTCATTCCAGCGCCTTGTACAATATATCTGTCTTTATTCTAGGAAAGACTCATGGCAGCTAGGAGAAAAACAATCCTCATGGTAGCATGCTAGCTACTGCCTTTCTTGTAATTGAATGTCGTGTTAGTGATTTTGGAGGAATCTAGTTTGGGACTCATGGACCTGCAACCTTTCCTGACTCGTGTCATGCCAAGTCGGGCAAGTTCGCGGTTCTCTGCTTGTCCGTGAGCTGCCATTTTATGCAAAATCACAGGTAAACCTCTTATGGAAAACACCATTTTGTGCAAAATGGCAGTTGTAAATAGCATGATTATTATACAATATTGCAGTCGTAAATGGATTAATTCATCTTTACACCAGCGATTTTGCATAAATCATGCTAATTGCAGCCACCATTTTGCACAAAATGACGATTTCCATAAAAGGATTACTTCTTTAAAAAAAACACAGGAGGGTGGTGAACAGGATGTAGAAGCAGTTGTAAAGCATAGAATGACAAGCTGGGATAGGGAGAAGAGAAATATTACTTGTGTGCTGCTTCACAACTGAAGTAATCCAGAATGGCTGTCTAAGAGTTCCATCAGACGAGCGTTTTACTGCATGCTCATTACTGGGCACTCACAGATTTTCGCGGGTCCCTCCCATGACATCGTCTGCCTCCCGCCCCTTCTAGCTTTCTTCGCGCAACAAAAGAAAAAAACACCACAGTACATCCAATGTATTGTTGCTGCTGCTCTCTCCTGCTGTGTGCAGGAGAAGCAATGGGATCAAAACGGCCCACTGAATGGGCCACGTGCAAGTTGTTTACTTCCTCTTTCAAAAGAGGAAGTAATGGGGGACAAATGCGTGGGCGGAGAACCAACGGTAAGCAAATATGATTTTCCCCTGTGTGATGACGCATAAGACCAGGACCTAAAATTATCTAGCTGCACTACTGTTTCTTGTTCAAATGTACATGGTATTCTGTTTAAAGGGATTTGCTGTCTACTAAGTCAGAATAGAATTGCAGCCTTCCCAACTACTGAGGTAAGCAACAAACAGGCATGGGTGAACTCACAGGAATATTTGCCTTGAAATACAGTACAGCTCAGATGCTTCATAAGGCGCTCCGTCCTCCCCATTTGGATTTGGCCAAAGGAAAAGTGTGGGTGCAGGGAGGAGGCCGAGGAGGTGTAAACAGGCACAATGGGAGACTTTGCACAATGTCCTCACTGACCACGGGGTGCGTCTGTTAAGATATCAGCTTCCAATTACTTGGCTTTGTGGGGCTTGAGCCAACATGAGAAAGCCTTACCTCTGATCTGAAATTGGCATAGTGGGGTTTTTTTTAATCACTGAATATATTTCAATCAATGTATTACTGATTTTAATAATATATTTATGTTTTAAATCATTTCCATTTTATCTTGTTTCTGCAAACTGCCCTGGAACCTCTGTGGAAGGGTCTGTACAGAAATCGTATAAAGCTATAACTTTACAATGTACCGTATTTCTTCGATTGTAAGACGCCATCGATTGTTAGACACACACTAATTTCAGTACCACCAACACACACAAAAAGCTTTGATTCTAAGATATAATAAACGCACCTGCGATTCTAAGACGCACCCTGTTTTTAGAGATGTTTATATGGGGAAAAAAGTGTGTCTTAGAATCAAAGAAATACGGTATCTGCCAACGCAGGACATTTTTCCCCATCCTGCAGTGGGGTGGGAGTGGGGAGAGACGAGCAGACCGGCCAGTGTATGTATTCAAACCGTTGTGACTGAGAGGAGTCCCCTTTGTGACATCACCTATAGAATCCCTGTCACCAACGGTCTTTTCTTTGCCGTTTCAACAGCGCAAGTGTGCATAAGACGGAGACTGAGTCTGTGACGAGAGAGATTATCGAGGGAGTGTCTGACTGAGTGAGAAGTACTGAGAAAATAAAAGTATTTATTTAAAACATTTTTATACTGCCCATCATACCAGATTTCTGGGTGGCGTGCAGAATAAGACAAACACACACACACACAGAGAGAGAGAGAGAGAGAGCAGATAAAACCTGAAAATAGACCATGAACTTCATTAGATGGGGCGGGGGGGGGGGGAGGATTGCGTTTCCCTGCCGTCACTTTGGCTCCTGCTTCTGTCCCCCAATAGGGATGTGAACAAAAGGAACCCAAAAGGCGACCACCGTAGAAACAAAATAAACCCAATGAATTAAATTGTCATTCAAAAATTATACACACTTGTTTTTACTAAAATAACTATTTACAATCCAATGCTAATACAAGTCTACAACAATTAACTACCACATCAGTGTAGCATTTCATTACATATCAATAGCATTCAATTGTACTTAACAATCATTTCAAACCAAATTTTAAACAATCATTGCAGAAAATCCGACCCATAGACATCAAACACTTCAATCTAATCACAACAGTATATTAAGACCAAATTTAGTCAACAAGGTTCATGTTATTCCTTGTTTCGAAGGATCTTCTTCAAAAACGTTGGTCTTTGTACTCTGTAAAAAATAATAACAATTCCAAGTAATACCGTGTAGATATAATTCCGGAAGATGGTCTCACCTTGAAAAACTTAATAAAGAGAGATTGTGTGAGCTTTCCACTGCCTGTTTGTGGTAAGTTATCTGAATAAAGCAATTCGCGGTGTTCTTATCTTGTGAACCAGCCAAAAGAATAAGAAGTAAATGAGAGTTGTTACTGTGGTGTAACTCTAATCAAATGTGTTTACTTGAATGACAATTTAATTCATTGGGTTTATTTTGTTTCTACGGTGGTCGCCTTTTGGGTTCCTTTTGTTCACATTTTCACCACCACTGCCTCCCTTACTATCGTTCCACAATAGGGATGAGCAGCTGCCACTTTCTTCACACAGGGGAGGAAGAGGAAGGAAGCAATGACCATGTGGGCCTTTCAGTGGGCGTTTTTATCGTGCTGCTTTTCCTGCACACAGCAGGAAATGGTGGCAAGTTTCGTTATAGCCAAAACACCCTGGAATTTCTGAGTCTTATTTTATGATGGAAAAAAAGGATGGAAGGAGCGGGGGACGCTTGGGAGGCGGACAGTGTCATCAAAAGGACCACGAACATCCGTGAGTAGCCAGTAACAAGCATGCTATAAAATGCTTGTCTGATGATGCTCTAAGGCTCACCAATTAAACACCAGTAAAAATGTTTTTGATTGGCGACTTAGATGTAGCAGACTTGGCGCCAGGTCTTTAAGGAAGGTGTCCTGTAAGTCAGATATCTTAGTAGCTGCTACATTCTGGCTGTAGAAATAACCACGATGGTTCACGCCACTCCCAGGGAATTCCACCGCCCTCTTTCTAATATACCAAATCATAAAGCTCAAGCTGAGGGCAGGAGGGTTCTGCAACCCCCCCCCCCCTTTTCACCTTCTCCCACTCTCCCTTAGGCAAGACTGGAAGACTCTTTTTTTCCGGGGGAAACCCAGGTTCACCCGTCTCCCTCAGGATCATGGCCACATGGAGAGCAGTATTTCAGGGGAGAGAAAGAGGAAATGGAAGCTCCCATCGTTTGTGGGAAAGTGCAAAGCCCCTTTTCTCACCTCATCAAGACCCTCCTTAGAAGAAATGGAGAAGGCAGAGACATCATTGGGAGAGAAATCCGAGAGAGGCCTTGGCAAGTTCAAGGAGCAGAAGAACAGCAACGAAAAGGAAGCCTAAAAGAGAGATGGTGAGGAGATGCTCACCATGGGGCTTGTGGGGAATTGTTTGGTGGGAAGAGGTCTGGTTATAAGCCTTAAAACAGCCCTATCAGGTGGGCAAGACTTGTTATCCCTCTCTGTAGCAGAGGGTGGGCTGGGGCAGGAGAGGCGTGGTCCTTTCCATGGGCAGAAGCCCTACTTGAGTGTTCCAGGCCGGAGGCAAGATTCAAAAGGAGGACATCCTGGTTTGCAGGTCAGTCACACCGCTGCCCTTCACGGATTTTGTTTGGTGCAGTTCCCACTACAGTCTTCATAGGGACGTCTGATGGGATTGCAACTTGATGGGATCTGATCAAGAAAGAGATCTTGGGGTTGTGGTGGACAGCTTGATGCAAATGTCATCCCAGTTTATGGCTGATGCAAAGAGGGCAAACTCCATGTTGGCCATTTCCTTTCCAAAGGGAAATCAAAATGGCAGGATTAAATCTTCTTTCTCTTCTAATTCTTACAGATGACAAAATTTGTGAACAATCGTGACTGTGCTGCTGCGATTGCCTGGCTGCCCAGGTGCTTCAGGATGTGCACATCCCTAGATGGAAATCTGAATCCCTGTGGCCATTTTATGTCAGTACCGCTGTTTTATGACTGGACCACCATTTTACATGCACAGCCCAAGGGACCCAGTACATTGGAAAGATCCTACAACTCCCAGGATGCACTGCCTGGGATGGAGGGACTTACCGGGGGACCGGGAACAGCACGCAGTCATGACTTCACCACTGCAATCGCTGCCGCCGCCACTGTGATCACCCAGCTGCTGCTGTGATCACCCGGCTGCCTACATGCTTCAGGACATGCAGGTCCCTGGATGTAACTCTGAATCCCAGTGGCTGTTTTATGATGGGACCGCCATTTTATGATGGGACCGCCATTTTACGTGAATGGTCCAAGGGACCTGGTATGTTGGGAAGATCCTACAACTTCCAGGACGCCCTGTCTGGGAGGAAGGGACTTACTGTAAAGAAGGAACAAAGTTTCCAATAACTGATGTGTACATTTATTTCTCTGTACGTGTATAATGAATCCAATAGCATATAAATAATAGGGCTGTGCAAATCTGGGCCTTGGATTCGAATAATTTCATGACGGCTCCACCATTTTAATTCACAGCCCTAGGGCTCCGCAAAGAAAGAACAGCCTACAACTCCCAGCATGCACTGCCTGGGAGGGCTGAACCTAATGGAGGCCAGGGGCATTGGGCAGTTGTGTCCTCTCCACCGCTGCTGGTGTGATCGCACACTTGCAAGCGTGCTTGATTGCTCACCACCACAATCAGCTGCCCACTGCCATCATCGCCCACTCCCTGACGCAATCCAGGATACACCAGTGTTTGGAGGGGTAGCCGTGCGTTCCACAGGCACCCTTCAGCATCCTACTTCCCCTGAGAGCTGAAGCAGGCACCTGCGGGGGGCCTGTGGAACACACGAGGATCCCTCCAGGAACTGGTGTATCCTGGATCACGTCAGGAAGTGGGTAATGATGGCAGTGGGCAGCTGATTGTGGTGGTGAGCAATCAAGCATGCTTGCAAGTGTGCGATCACACCGGCGGCGGTGGAGAGGACTTGAGTGCCCATTGTCCTTGGCCTCCGGCAGGTTCAGCCCTCCCAGGCAGTGCATGCTGGGAGTTGTAGGCTGCTCTTTCTTTGCGGAGCCCTAGGGCTGTGAATTAAAATGGTGGATCTGTCATGAAATTATTCGAATCCAAGGCCCAGATTTGCACAGCCCTATTTTTTATATGCTACTGGATTCATTATACACGTACAGAGAAATAAATGTACACATCAGTTATTGGAAACTTTGTTGTAATTCTGGAAGTGAATGGATTTGTTCAATGAACTGAATATTGTGTTAATATTTCAGAATATTTAATATTATATTCTTTCTTTCTTTCTGCATTTCTTTCCAAAATTTATATCCGCCATTATTTTTATGTTCAGAAATAAATTTAGTTTAAAAATAAATGTTTCCTTTTAGAAACGCATTTGACTCTAATGCTGTCATTTTGTTGAATTGTAGGGCGCCCATAGGTAACGAATCAGGAACACTGCTAACCCCAGCTGGCTCCAAAAGGTTGCCAACTAACCCAAATGACAGTGGTGAACAGGAGGTCCAAGACAAGAACAACATCAATAGAACCCCAACTCTACACTTTAATTAAAAGCAGATTTAAACACAGAGGGGCTGATTTAAAGAAAGAAAGGAATCGAGTAAATGTATATCTCCCGAGGGAAGGAATACCACATCCTGGGAGCTTGTGCTCAACATCCTTATGACTCCTACTGGCGGGCATATGAGCAGTGCTTCCACAGGTAATCTGAATGCTCAGGGAGGTTCGCAACGGTTTATGTCAGTGGATTGTTACAAAGTAGCTCTCTTGTGAATGAGCAGTACTGACTCCATCTTGAGGCAGCCAAACAGCCAAGGCATTTTCATCCCCCACCTCCAGCAGAGATGGGACAAAAGCACAGGAATGGGACTGAGAGCAATCACACAAGGCTCCATTTTATTTTATTTATATATTTATTACATTTATATACTGCCCCATAGCCGAAGCTCTCTGGGCAGTTTACAAAAGTTAAAAGTTTTCCAATAGACTTCCTCAAGCGCGTTCCTCAAAGACAAAGGTGGGGTAAAATTGAGCAGAATATGGCCTTTGCTAGACCTACCTGCAAATCGGTGTGGGAGGAGGGGTGATCTCGCGTTGTAACTAATGCGAGATCCCACCCTCGTGTTGACGTCAGGTGAGGCGACTGTAGTAGAGAGCTGTCACGCCCACCATTTTGTTTTGGTGTTTTAAAAAAAACCTTTACCGATCCCCCCCCCGGCCCCAATCTCTCCCCCCGATCTCCCCACCCTGGTTCCGATCTCCCCCCCCCCAATCTCCCCCCCTGGCTCTGATCTCTCCCCCACCCTGGCTCTGATCTCTCCTGCCCAATCTCTCCCCCTGCCCCGATGGGCCCAGTGCTCCTGTGGAGCGCTGGGCCCTGTCTGCAGCTTCTCCCAGCTACTCGCGAATAATTGTGGTAGCCAGGAAAAGCGGCGGAACGAACTGCACGCTCGTGGTCTCAGCCCGAGACCGCGGGAAATACCAAGCCAAAAGTGGTGTCCGTTATCCCGGGCCAAGAGAGGGTTACCCCTGCCAGAGCCCAGGATCCCCTGTGCTTCATCTGGACGCACAGGGGCGAGCCCGGTGTTCACTCCAGGCTAAACCATGATCTAGCAAAGGCCTATGAATGCTGGATGGAAAGAGTGATGTTAAGGAGGACGAGGGACAGAATGGAAGCATGTGGCAGCCCATAGGCCCAAAGCCAGGAGAGGTCTCCCTGCACCGCTAACCGTGTACCTCCTGCCAGAAAAGACAGAAGCCAGCACAAAACTGTCTCCTCAGCCCACCCTGGCAAGACAACTCAGAAGGATACTCTAGCTAATTGTCCTGTAACCAGGCCAGAAACCACACCGGAACAGATCTAAATGATCATTTTCATCCAAGATTGCTTGGAGTTGATTCAACACCAGCCTCTCCATCACCTTGTACAAAAATGGTATGGTAGAAACTTTGCAATCATAATTCAGGACCATTGGGTCAAAAGTTCTGTTCTTTTCTGTAAAAGTCTCACGTCTGCCTTTGTGTTTAGGCAGGAGAAATTATCCCTGGCCTCAAGGAAGCATTGCTCACTTCCAAGGTCAATATACTGTAGCAAGCCCAGACCTGGCAGTTTTCAAAATCCAGGGAGGGCAAGGATCGGTGGAGTTGGTGGCTTTGCTTCGCTCTTCCAGGTAGCCTGTCCTCTTCCTCCAGTTGCCACAGAATGAGCAAGGGTCCCTGCGACGTCACAGACCCTTACACTAGGCCCGTCGCACAAACCCTCCTCAGGCCAAGCACCCCCAGTTGAAAACATGAGCTTGCTCTGCCCACTGGGCACCCTGGTCGGGCACTGAGGGAATAGAATATGCTGAAAAATATGCCATATTTTTTCAAGGGCAAGATAATTTAATAACTGTCATTTTAAATGTTTACATGTTTTAATATTGGAACTTATTTAATTTATTCTTAATTTCTGTATATCTGTATTTATAGGTCTTAAATGTATATGTTTTAAATCTTGTAATGCCGCCTTGAGGCCCAGCATTGGGCAAAATGCGGGATATAAATAAATATAGGGTGACCATATGAAAAGGAGGACAGGGCTCCTGTATCTTTAACAGTGGCATAGAAAAGGGAATTCCAGTAGGTGTCATTTGTATATATGGAAAACCTGGTGAAATTCCCTCTTCATCGCCACAATTAAAGCTGCAGGAGCTATACTAGAGTGACCAGATTTAAAGGAGGGCAGGGCACCTGCAGCTTTAACTGGTGTGACGAAGAGGGAATTTCACCAGGTTCCCCATATATACAAATGACACCTGCTGAAATTCCCTTTTCAATACAACAGTTAAAGATACAGGAGCCCTGTCCTCCTTTTCATATGGTCACCCTAAATAAATACAATGAATGAATAATGAATATGCTGGACGAGGAAGGCCTTTTGGTCAAATCCAGCAGGGCTTCTCTGATGTTTTAATCCTGTGCATGCTTACTTGAGACTAAGCCCCATTGAACTTAGGGGGACTTGCTTAGGGTGACCATATGAAAAGGAGGATAGGGCTCCTGCAGCTTTAACTGTTGTGATGAAGAGGGAATTTCACCAGGTGTTGCATGCATACAAATGACACCTGCTGAATTTCCCTTATCAATAGATACCGGAGCCCTGTCCTCCTTTTCATACAGTCACCCTAGCACTTGCTTATAAGTAACTACATGTAGGCTTGTGCTGCAAATCTATTTCCTAGGTAACCAGAAGTACTGTAAACTTTGTAACTTTATTATCTATTGAGCCCAGTGGACAGAAGGAGCTACATAGGGACATCTCTCAATAGAAAATCCAGTTCTTTTGGGGCCCAATGGATCCCTGCTGTTCACCCAGTTTGCTTTGCATTCACATGCTGAGCCATGCAATTTCCCCCAGAATCTGGGAACTTTTCTCAGTTTTATCTTTTCCGTGAAAAGCCATTCGAGCACATTGTAGGTGCAAGTTGTGTAATTTGCAGTCATAATTTCCTGAAATTACTGCTGCAATTTGCGCACATTTGGGCAAATTATGACTAGAATTTGCACAATTTTTGCAATTTGCGCTCACAATGTGCAGAAATGGGGAGGTATGGAAAATCTCCTTCATCCGTTGTCCTCCTGTGGGAAGCAGAAACCCTGTTCTTTGCTTCATAATGCTTGAAGGGTCCTGCCACATCTCCAGATTGTAACCTGGCAATTCAGCGTTGGGTGAGCCCTGTAAGCTGAGAAAATAATGTCCGTGAGATTTCCGGATACGATGGAGAAAGACTGCATCTGGCAGAAGGAACAACAACTTGAAATATATACCACTGATCTATTCAAAAATAAAATCAGAAATAACTTGGATTTATATAGCATCCCATATTATGCATGCATAATATCCTAGGCATTTTAGAGTGAAATAAAATAGGGAGCCTGCTCAAAGACACTTCTCTCATCACCGCACATGAATTGCAAAAAAATAAATAAGCTGAGAGTATTTTCAGCTTTTACTAAGTACTGTTCCTTTTTTAAAAAAAAGGAGGAGATGATAGCAGTTGGACAATGGCTAGGAGGTATTGCAGCTTTATTTAAAATTGCCTGCAGTGAAGAGCGTAGTCTTCTGAAAGGAATGAGGAAGAAAGCACTTCCTGTGTAGCCTGAAAGCCGTTCTGTGATCTGGAATGTAGGGCAACCAGATGCAAAGCAAAATGGAGCTCCTGTGCCAGGGCCAGCCCTGCCATTAGGCAAAGTGAAGCAGTTGCTTCAGGCAGCAGATGCTGAGAGGCGGCAGCTCTGAGCCCCCTAAGTTAGTCTGCTGCCTTCCGGTGCAGGGAGGATGGTGTCCCATCATAATTTCAATTGCCAGTGCAGTCAGCTTTTATACATGGAATGGAAGAAGGTACCATCTTTGTCTTGCGTCAGACAGCAAAATGTCTACAATTGTGCAGAAGAAGGAATTTCAGCAGGTTCAGTTTGTCCTACAGAAAATATCTGCTTGCTGCAATTCCCTCTTCTGAATGATGATTAAAGGCACAGAAGTTCTATCATCCTTTGCATCTGGTCATTCATTGAGTGACTTTTTTTAAAAAACTACCAGGAAATGTAAACATACAAAGAACTGAAAGAACTGGGCATGTTTAGCCTGGAGAAGAGAAGATTGAGGGGAGACATGATAGCACTCTTCAAATACTTAAAAGGTTGTCACACAGAGGAGGGCCAGGATCTCTTCTCGATCCTCCCAGAGTGCAGGACACGGAATAACGGGCTCAAGTTAAAGGAAACCAGATTCCAGCTGGACATCAGGAAAAACTTCCTGACTGTTAGAGCAGTACGACAATGGAATCAGTTACCTAGGGAGGTTGTGGGCTCTCCCACACTAGAGGCCTGCAAGAGGCAGCTGGACAAGCATCTGTCAGGGATGCTTTAGGGTGGATTCCTGCATTGAGCAGGGGGTTGGACTCGATGGCCTTGTAGGCCCCTTCCAACTCTGCTATTCTATGATTCTATGATTCTATGAACCCAACTGGATTAGACCAATGACCTATCTAGTCCAGCTAGAGATGGCTGAGGAATTCAGTCGTTGCACATTCCCATATGAAATGACCCGACCCACGCCGCCAAGCTTAATGTTAAGATTAGAACATATACCTACCAACAGGATTTTGCACTCCAGCATGTCAGAATGCACATGTCCACAATCACATATCTAAATGTATGTCATTGCAGAAACAGGACAGAATGGATTTTATGGGTGGCATCCAACTGTATCTATCCACCAGCAGAACCTACATTGCTGGTGTAAGAGCTTCCCTGTCCACCCACAGGCCCCTACAGCCCCCTCAGTTTGCTCTGAAGGGTTGGGGGGACCTTCTGGGACTGATTTTGATGGGCACGAAGAGCTGCAGAGAGGAAGTCCCATTGCACAAATGGAAGTCCACTCATGCAACGTTGGATGTAACCCTATGAGAGGACACACACAAAAAGGATGTGGACTGCAAAGATGCTTTTGGGTACCAATGAACATGGCAACAAAGGGATGGCTCAGACAGTCCGGATTTTGTTCAGGTCCCATTCCTCTTGGGAGGAGCTCATACACTCTTACAGACGGTGCATTCGGTTTTAGTCCCGTTACTGTGGCACTTTGGACTACATGCTCAGTCCTGGGATTTTAGATACTCTTTTGGGGAGGCAATGATGTGGTCCTTATGTTCTTGTCGTTGAAGCAGATGAGATTTCAGATCTACTGAACAGAACTTGGGCCAAGATTTCTCTCCTCCTTCCCCCCGTTGTTTATCAGCATGTCGGCCTCTGTGTCTGTGCCCAGCGCTGCTGAATACAGAATTTTGCATGGTTGGCAGCACTGTATATTAACAGTAAAATGGTTTGTCTGCCCCCTTGAGAAAAATGGCCTCAAAGCGTGTGACAAATAGCCCATGTGTTCTCCTTTTCCCATGGGTGTCCAGCAAGCAGCTTGTGAGTTGTCAAGAGCCTTCTATCCAAAAATCAACGCAGGATGGCTATTTTACCGAGTGAAGAATACAGGCACAGGGAGAAAGAAAATTAGGTTTTAGCCTCCCATCCTAGGGCCAGAGTGGGAGGGTGAATGAGTTTTGCAATCTTGATCAGGAAAGATTGATTCCGCACCCTTAAGCATGGCATTTGCTATTCCAAACAAGAAATGTGAGGATTGGGCAGAGCAGGGGTGGGGGTGGGGGAAACCCTTTGCTTTTCCTACGTTGCTTTCACTGCAAACCTGGTTTTGGTCACTGTCATCCATTTGCCCATGGCTGATTGCTTGGATTAATTTCTGGAATGAATACTTTCCCTTGCATTACCAACATATGTGACAAATAACTAATTTGGCTCATCAAAATGCATTAGGAGGCAGTGTTGCAGCTAGTGGAGGCCATGCTGAATGCCGCCACTTGATATACGTAGGGCTGCTCTTAAAGAACCATCCACGTCTGGCTAAACAGACCTCTAAAATAAATGAAAGGGAGGGGGGACACCAAAACGTGTTAACATCTCAGCTTCTTTCCTCTCTGTGGGGAGAGACGTAGAGATTTGTTCACAATGCTGAAACGTTGTAAAAAACCCAGTAAATGTTGGAGCTCTGCCCTGATGCTAAATATATAATACCTTACCTTATATGATAAACCTTCTGTACAAATAGATTGCATGAGAGGAGACCAATAAAATACATGGCAGCTTGTAAATATTTGTCCTGACGGGAGAGGAAAAAGGGGCACATTTAGAGCTTTTCTGGGCAAAGTATAAAGTGTTGGTTATCACCTTTAAAGCCCTACATGGTTTGGGTCCAGGCTACCTGCGGGATCACCTTCTCCCGTACAATCCGCCCCGCACACTCAGGTCCTCTGGGAAGAATTTACTCCAGTCATCAAAAGCAAGGCTGACAATTATTACCCAGAGGACCTTTTCTTCTGCCACTCCCAGTTTGTGGAATGGCTTGCCAGGAGAGATTCATCAACTTACCAGACTTCCAGAATTTAAGAAAGCCATAAAGACTTATCTCTTCCAGCAGGCCTACCCAGTGGAATTTTAGGATGTTTTTAGGATGTTTTTAATAATGTGTACTATGTTTTTAATCAATTTTATGTATTTATACTTATTGTTGTTCCCCGTCTCAATCCAAACGGAGAGGCAGGTAAGAATTAAATTATTATTATTATTATTATTATTATTATTATTATTATTATTATTATTTCTGCATGAGCTTTTCCCATCCTGCTGCCCTCCAGTCATTTTGGACTTTAGTTTCCAGTAGCCCAAGCCAGTTGTGGTCCAGAACACCTGGAAGGCACCAGGCTGAGGAAGGCTGTAAATTGGCTGCTAATCCGCTGCATCTATTTTCAGTTTTGTCGCAGAATTGAGGTTGGAGCACTACATGATGAATGTTTCCTTTCCTGCTTTTCTGCTGCATAACCTGTAGGTGGCACTGTGGTATAGTGGAATAGCACAACTATACAAGAGGAAATCATGCTTACTTTTGCTTTCACAATGAAACGTTGCATACTCCCTACTCTAAAAAGTGCTGGTTAGACACAGAAGCAAAACTGAAAGATCACAATGTCATTTAAAGAACTTATGAGTAGGAAGTGATGAGCACATGATAAATGCCTCATGTAGAAAAGCCCATGAGCTCATACTTTGGCCCTTTAGGGCAAAGATAAATCGTGGGCTAGATCTGGCAGCCAAAGTACCTTTATTGGCCCCACCAAATCAAAGCGTGGTGTAAAAACTTTTGCTCACAAATTATAGTAAGATAAAGAAGCAGTGACTCACCATGTTATTTCATAGAGGATTTGTTCCAGTGTCAGTCTGCACTGGATGGTAAGGCTATCAATGGCTACTAGACGTGATGGCAATATCCTACTTCCAGGTTGCTGGAGAGCAACAGTGGAAGATGTCTATGGCCCCCTTGTCCTGTTCATGGGCTTCTCAGAGGCATATCTGGTTAGCTATATGGGAAGGACTAGAGAGGCCCTTGGGATAGGGTGGCCACTTAGACTTTACCCCAATAAAGAGGAAACACCACACGAAGAAGAAGAAGAAGAAGAAGAAGAAGAAGAAGAAGAAGAAGAAGAAGAAGAAGAAGAAGAAGACACGTGCAAATTTATAAGTATATATCCAAAATTAGGGATCATTACTATAATTTGAATAGAATTACGATACATCTTGCCATAATGGGGCAGACTATGACCAGTGACCTCCTCTGTGCCTGCTCAGTCTGCTGTCTAGGTGGTCGTCATTGATAGTCCACTTCAAAGCCCCGTTAAGCTCTCCTTTTTTTTAATGTCTCTTTGTCTTTTAAGCTGGACTTGGACTGGATACCTTCAAATAGAGGGTTGTCCCATGTAAACCAGGGCATGTAGCGCCCCCTAAGCTGAGTGCTTCTTATATTCTTATGCGTTGGCAACTTTCAGGAAGTGCATTTAGTCCTCAGCCTTATTCCCACGCAATGACCTTGTCCCTTTTGGGCGCGTGTCTGCCGACACTGACAGGCCCCTTCCGCGAGCTCCTGCCAGCTTTATGATCGAGGTGGATCTACCTGCATGATGGTTCGATTGTTCCAGCTATCCCTACCACCCCCAACTAGTGCCTGGAGAATAGAGTGACTCCCAAGAACATAGAAGTTGGTCCTTTATGCTTGAGAAGACCCAAGCATTGAAGCAGAGCTTGAGATACTATTGGAAGGCGAGTTGAAGCGTGCCAACTTTTCAGTGGCCATTTCTGCCTTTAAGTGCAGCTGGGTGTGCAAACGCCAGCAGGTGATAATGTTTATCTCCCGGCTGTGAGAAGTTCCGCTTGCTGGTTTCTGCCATGAAAAGCACAAGAGCAGGCCAGGTCAGTTTCGAGCAATTGGCAACCCTATTCCACACTGGCTTTTCATGGGCGTGACCTTCTTGGACTCAAGCTTTAAAAAGGAGAGTGCTCTTTATTTGCTCACAGCTGCTACTTTGAGGCTATGGAGGTTCCGCTGGCTGGCATTCTCTTCCGGGGCATCATTTCCTTGTTTCAATGGTGCCAACTGAAGATTGAAAACCTGAGTGAAATCTTGGAGCAGGGTGAATTTAACACCTCAAACCTGATTCGCATCCTGACATTTTGTCAAGTTTACCCCAATGCTAAGCTGCTAGGGTGGCAAGCTTGCCACTTGTAATGAGGCCCAGAATACCAGTTTGACATGTGCCTACATGTCAACCTGAATTGGACTTAGAATAGCCAGCAGGAGAACCCCCTACTAATGAATGCTGCCAAGCTAAACCACACACTGTCTTGTAGGGATCGGGGCCCCTCCATGCTCTTTAAAGTCAAGGGAGCAGGATTCACAGAGGGGAGGGGTGTGGGTTCGTGCGTGTGCTTCTTATAACATGGAAAACCTCAGACACTGTATTTATTTACTTGAGGGATTCCTATTCAGCTCTTCGTTTTATTTGTATTTTACTAATTGTTCTATATTGTATATTATTCAATATACTTCATTTGATTTTTGTATTTTTATTATTGCTTATTGTGAGCTGTCTCGTGGTGGTTTCTTAACCCTGACAGGTGCCCCCAAATACTTTATATAATATAGTCTCAATTTGGGTTTACAGCAGCAGCTGCCTTTGGGGGAGTCCAAGGCAGGCCCAGCACATCTGAGGTTTCAAGCAGTGCCTTAAATCAATCACTCTGTTCCAGGTGCTGATGCCAGGCTCAGAAAAGAGTAGGAGGAACACATTTACTTCATCCTCCATAGGGGAGGGAAGAAAGGTCGAGAGGGAAAGCAGAGGACAGATTATTGAAATTTCTAAAATTGCATGTATCTCAATGGGTAAAATGTTTTAATATTGAAACGTACTTAATTATATTTTTAACTTTTGTATATTTTCACTTATAGCTTTTACCTTATATGTTTTAATTTTCTAAAGCTATCTTGAGGCCCGGCATTGGGCAAAAGGTGGGATACAAATAAAGATGATGATGATGATGATAATAAGTACAGAATGAGATTGTAATTTCTCTCACTTTATTCCGACAGATTTATTATTATTATTATTATTTTATTTATTACATTTATATCCCACCTTTTTTTCCTCCAAGGAACCCAAGGAGGCATACACAATCCCCCTCCTCTCCATTTTATCTTCACAACAACAACCCTGTGAGGTAGGTTGGGCTCAGAGTGTGTGTCTGGCCCTAAATCACCCAGTGGGCTTCCATGGCCAAGTGGGGACTAGAACTTGGATCTCCCGACTCCCAGTCCTAGGGTGACCATATGGAAAGGAGGACAGGGCTCATGTATCTTTAACAGTTGTATTGAAAAGGGAATTTCAGCGGGTGTCATTTGTATATATGGAGAACCTGGTGAAACGTCCTCTTCATCACAACAGTTAAAGCTGCAGGAGCCCTGCCCTCTTTTAAATCTGGTCACAGTATAGCTGCAGTATAGCTCCTGCAGCTTTAACTGTTGTGATGAAGAGGAAATTTCACCAGGTGTGACATGCATACAAATGACACCTGCTGAAATTCCCTTTTCTATGCAACTGTTAAAGCTACAGGAGCCCTGTCCTCCTTTTCATATGGTCACCTTACCCAGTCCAACACCTTAGTCACTATACCATACTGGCTAAAGATGACTTCTCTCTGTGTTCATATATATGAGGACTGAGCCACTTGAGAACTTCCAGTTGTTTTGGCCTGTACCTCCCATGACCCTTTACCACTGGCTATGCTGGCTAGGGCTGATGCAAATGTTAGGCCAAAGCATTTTTAGGGTGCAATCCTATGCATGCTAAGGCAGAAACACCCTCAACTCCCATCATTCTGCAACCAGAAGCAGAAAAGTCCTAAAGCTCCCAGTATTACCCAGCTAGTATGGCTGGGGACTGGTGGGAACTGTAGGGCTTCTCCCTACATAGGATTGCTCCCTTAATTCAGGGAAGCCATTGGCATATATGCTGGTCTATTGCTGATGGAGTTTTAAATTGGCTAGTGTGGTTTATTTCTTCACTGAGTTTTAATTGCATTTTTAATTTATTTTTATGCTGTGTTTTAGTTAAGATTTTGTTTTAACTCAGTTTTTACTGTTGGCCTTCTTGTGTGCCATTCTTTGCCAGAAAGGTGGGATATCAAATAAATAAATAACCTCTGGAGGGCCACAAGTTGCCCACCCTTGACATATATAGCATAGGCGTGTGCAGCACATTTCATTAGGTGGTTCGGCCAGGTTTTTTTTTTTTTAAAGGTAAACATTGATTGAATATACAGTAATAAAGGACTTTTTTTCATTCATCAAACAAACGAAATAAACGAAAACTGAAGTAAACTATTTTTTAATGAACAAATAATCTATACTGCACTGTTGTGATTATTTGATTGGGACTGAAGTAGAGGACCACTAATTTTACTGTACTTATTGTCTTTAAATATGGTTAAATATCCCACAGTTACCTTGCTATTCTATTTCTACAATTCTTTTTCTCCTGTCTTTTTTTCATCCTCTCTTTGTTTTCAGGCTGCATCCTATGTACATTTACCTCAGAGTAAGTTTGATTGATCTCAGTAGGGCTTACTTCTGAGTAGATGTACATAGGATTGTGCTGCAGCTCTATTTTAAAGTGACACAAGATACACACATACCATGTTTACTAGGGATGTGCACGGATCCCCTGATCCTCTTCGTGCCCGATCCACAAATTGCGGATCGGGCCCTCTCTGCCCTGCCTCGATCTGGCTAGGGTCCACTTCACTCCGCTGTGGAGCTCCGGCTCTGAATTGGAGCTCCGCAGTGGCGGGGAGTGGCGCCAGGTAAGGCCCCCTCCCTCCTCCCCCTTACCTGTGTCCGTCCCAGCCCATCCCAGCTTCACTAGAGCCCGCGGCTCAACCAGGAACTGTAGGCCCCGATTGCGACCTACACTTCCTGGTTGAGCCGCGGGCTCTAGTGAAGGTGGCGACAGGCCGCGACGGATGCAGGTAAGACCCCCCTCCCCCTTACCTGGCTCTGCCACTGTCGCCGCACGGGCGGCTGTAGTTGCAGGGCCAGGTAAACCCCCCTCCCTCCTCCCCCTTACCTGCGTCCGTCTGTGGACCCACAGCTGCTTCAACTGAGCCTGAGGACTCAAACAGGAAGACCAGGCCGCAGTTGCGGCCTACTCTTCCTGTTTGAGTCCTCGGGCTCAGTTGAAGCAGCCGCAGGACTGCGGACAGATGCAGGTAAGACCCCCCCCTCCCCCTTACCTGGCTCTGCTGCCGTTGCCGCATGGGCGGCAGCGACAGTGGCAAGGCCAAGTAAAAAACCCTTACCTTTTTTACGGAGCTCCGGATTGAGGCGAAGGATCCGCCTTCACTTCAATCCGCTCTGCAACACTCCGCTGCTCCCTTGATCCTCTTCGCCTCCGCCTTAAGGGGAGGCGAAGCCCCCCGATCCACTTCTGCTTCTCCGGTCTGAGGAGAAGCGGAGCACATCCCTAATGTTTACCAAAAGAACGGCTTGAAAAAAGGGGGTTGGACATACTAAAATAAGCAAGGGCAGATGGGAATTGTTTTAGCAAGCATTCTGAAAAAGGTGCTGCTGAATGAACCCTCCTTAGCCAGGAGGTCCTGGGGGGCATTGCAGTTCTCCCCCCTTCCCCCTTTCTTTTCTCTTGCTGGAGTCCAGACTGGGGTAGGCGGTGGGGCAGCCATGAGGAGAGAAGGCACGAAAACATACTGGGGGAGGGCCCCAATCCACAGCTCCGGGCAATCTTACTCCTTACAGAAACAGCCCCCTCCTCGACTCCACCACGTGCTGCTTCCTGGCCCCAGCATGGCTGCTGCTCCCACCTTGTTCAGCAACTGTCTTGAGAGGTCAGGCAGAGCAGCTGGGAGCAGGGAGCGGCGGAGTGAGTGAGTGAGTGAGCGAGCGAGCGAGCTGAGGGGGGGGGGCAGCTGAATTTGTCCCTGTCTTCCTACAGCTAGCACCGGCCCTGCTACTGCAACATGGCGGCGGATTAGGGTGTTCAACTGAACCCTTTGAACCTGTTGTCCGCATGCCAGTGATATATAGACAGAGGGCCAGAGATTTGGTTGAAGGAGCTAATTTCTTTTTTCTCTTATGAAGATGCAGTGATAGAAAAAACGGCTGTTAATCTCCTCACCATGTGTCTTTTAACAGTACAGGAACCTATATTAGGAAAGGTGGTGGCAGCACATTTACATAGTGTGTGTGTTTGTGTGTGTCTTATAGAATTGCACCAGATTCCTCTTCTTCTGGCACTGGAGTGAAAGATGGAAGTGACCCATCTGGTGAAATACTGCTTTCTGTGCGACTCAAACCTTTCCAGAGCCTGGAGCTGCCAACTCCTGCTTTTATCTATGCTAAAACTAGGTCATATATTCTAATATTTGAATTTATTCAGATCATTTTCCTAGGGTTATAATTAAAGTAAAAAATGTCAAGCCATTTAATGCTGCCACATTTAAAAGCTAAAGGGATTTAGGCTTCTTGAGTTTTGCTTTGTTTGCAAATGTTAATTGTGCTTTTAAAACACACACGCACACACATCACCCCATTTCTTCCATAGAACACAGGGCAGTATAACGAAGGTTGTGGGCTGGTTTCCCATTCGGGCAGTGCATTGACTAGAACCAGACCTGCATGGTCTCGGAAGGTGGGTTCCTGCAGCATGGGCTTTCAGGCCACACCATGGGATCTCCGCTCTTTTGAGGAGCTCTGCTGTGTTTGACAACTCAGCACTTCCTTATTTTGCATTTAAGCAATGAATTACTAAACACTTTCAGACTGTGCAGATCTTATGATGAACGTGTGTGTGTGTGTGTGTGTGTGTGTGTGTGTGTGTGTGTGTACAGAATGTCATTGCATATGTCAGGATCAGGCCTAGTCTTCCTGGTGTGTATCTTGACTTGGAGCCAGAAGAAGAAGAAGACGACAAGACAAGACAAGACAGGAAGCAGGGGAGGAGATTCTTCAAAACTCTCCAGGAGTTGAGGAGGAATCGTCCCAGGAGTTTATCAAACAGGGGGCCTGGGCTCAGAGATTTTCATCATCCCCGCTCCCAGGGAACTCAGTCTTTGTTAAAGGGGAAGAGAGCATCAAAATTGACAGATCCCAGGTTCTGCCATAGGGTCAAGCAGGTGGCGTTGAGAGGTGGTGGGAGGTGGTCCACTAGGCTAGCCGCTTGCTAGAAGTTATAGTTTGAAGACTCTCTCTGAAGGAGAGGTTTGGTAAAAGCCTGTTGGGCATGGCAGGAAACTATACATTGAGTTGATAGGCAACTGTCTTGCTTTGTTAGGCTAATTAAGCTTAGAAGATAGCTCCTAGCAATCACACCTCGCTTCAGGTGTGAAGAGGTGTCTATTTACTGAGTAAAGCTTTGTGCATTGTACAACAGACCTCTTTATTGTCTCACATCTCAGAGGGAGGGCTTGGAATCACTCAGCATAAACTGCTTCCTTTCCTGACCTCCAGCATTCAGCTAAATGACCCTGCAGAGAGCATAGGCAACTGTACAACTCTACACAGATATTCAGTTGCACATGTGGAGGTTGGGAACAGGATAGTGTTGTGTGCGATCCTTCCCACAGGTGCTTCTGTATAGTCTTTTCGTAATAGTTGAAACTACCACCACTTTTCCTGACAGAGGATATTTGCCTTAAACACCTCTTTCACAGAAATTCAACAGATTCTCTCTCTCTCTCTCTCTCTCTCTCTCTCTCTCTCTTCATATCTATGAAGATTACTAGTCAGGGCTGTTCTCTAATCTCCAACCAGTAGTCTTGGATCACATATGTGTCAATCCAAGCACTGCATCGATCTACACTACTGCTTTAAAGCGCTTTATAACAGTTTTGGCAACTGTATATGGAGTGTGTCCTGGGCCCCAACAGTTGTCAAAACTGTTATAAAGCGCTTTAAAGCAGTAGTGTAGATCCTGCCCTATTTTATATCTTAGAGAGACAGCAGTTGCCTTCAAGAGCCCTGTGACTGGCAGAACTTACTACATCTAACAAAACATTTCCTGTAGGGCATGCAATATAATTGATATCATTGAATGCAAATGCCCAGGATGACATATTCAGTATGAAACAACAACTGACCTACGCATGCATTTCAGAATCCACAAATCTGCAATCTTATCAAAAACACACAAAAAGAAAAAAAATGGGGGAAAAAATGGAACAACCAGTTGCTAAAAACATAGCCTATCAGATTTATCAATTGCATATAAAGGTGCCATCTGATCCAAGAACATTGGAAACAAGAACAAAAACTTCTGGATATGTAAGCTTAACAACTCAATGCCACATGGCCTTAACTTGGAAAATAACACACCTGACATCACTCAGGCCTTAGCTAGACCAGGCTATATCCTGGGGTGATACCCGGGATTGTCCCTGTGCGTCCAGATGACACACAGGGGATCCTGGGATCAGGCAGGGCTCAATCCTCCCTGGCCCCAGGATATGCCGTAACCCTTCAAGCCCGCTTTTTCCTGCTGTTTTGGGCTGAGCCAGAGACCGTGAGCATGTGGCCTGTTTTCGTGGCTTTTCCTGGCTCCGTGTGATTACTTGCGCAGAGCCAGGAGCTGCGCACAGGGCACAGCGCTCCTCAGGAGCACTGTGCCCATCGGGGCTAGGGTGGGGGGAGTGAGGATTTTTTTTTTAAAAAAAACAACCCCTACCTTTAGTTGCTCGTGCGCCGAGTGCAGCTGGCCCTTTAAAACTACAGAAAAAAAAAATGGCGGGCGCGACAGCTCTCTTCTTGAGCTCGTCGCGCCTTGCATGTAAACAAGGGCAACATCCCACGATACTTGCATCACAGGATCTCCCCTCCTCTATCGCGCATTTACCGGTAGGTCTAGCAAAGGCCTCAGTCACAGCAAATGACATACCTTGGAATATTCTATTCTCCATTCTACAGCTGCTACCTTGGCTACAAGAACCTTTGGTTCATATCAGAGCAAATGAAGGGGGTGGAAGCCAAAACATTTTGCCTAGGATTTTAATAGTTTGGTTTTGTTAGTGACTCTAACACACGTGTATATTATTTCCTGAGATGTAGGGCACAAAAACTGTACCAGCAAGGAAGATGGCAACCATAGAAGTCTATCCACTTTTGACAGAAGTCAAAAGTGGATAGAATAAGGCAGATGAGTTCTAGAGAAGGACAAGCAGCTATTTAAAAAGGTGATGTTCTTAAGTTTTTCTGAGTCTGGTCTGTACAAGACCTGAATCATTCATATTGAAGTTTTGTCAATCGGAATTTGTGGGCCAATCATCGCTTGACACCTCAAGTCATGGCTTCAATGTGTGACCGAGCCATTGCAGATCCAGCACCACAGATAACATTCATATTACCTTTGACTCAAGGTTTTGATCGGATTGAGTTCAGCCATTCTGCTTTGAGCCATTAAGGATGCAATCCTGTTTAGACAGAAACTGTCCTACAACCCACAGCATGCTCAATACTGGGAGTTGTAGGCCTTCTTCTGTCTAAACAGGCATGGGATTGTACCATAAGTGATGAAAAATCAAGTAGTGCCATTGTGTCACTTGGGCTTGTATTTTAGTAAGATGTCTAAGGCCATAGCTAGACCTAAGGTTTATCCCTGGATCATCCAGGGGTCAAACCTGTTCATCTAGGGCCGGATCTACACTAGTCTTATAACGTTGCTAGTGTCCCTTTCTAATGTGGTTCTCTGTATCAGTTCTCTGTAGCTATAACGTTACTGCAGGGCACATTGTTAAATCCTTTCGTTGCTGGGTTTGCTCCGCCCACTGCCTGCCTCATTCCTAGCCAGCAGTGCAGAGCAAGTCATAAGCACACACAAACTCCCTCCCTCCCAAAACATCTTACTGCAAGTCCCAGGTAATTGCCTGAATGCACAGGAGCTAGCTGCTTTGCTGAAGCTAAGCTGGGTTGGGTCTGGTCAGGGTTGGGATGGGAGAGCGAATTGAAAAGTTTTAGCAGCAGCCGCATTTAAGTCCAGCTGGTCATGAGTTTTGGACTTTGGACCTTGCTAATTTTCCTGCAGGGAGCTACAGCTCCTTTGCAAAGAGGGGGGAAATGTTTTTTAAAAAATCATAAAAAATCAACCGATGACCCAATTTGATTCAAATTTTAAGGCAGGATGCATGGGAGTACTTCACAATAAAAGAAGATTCTAAGGTGGAAAACTTCTGAGTCCTTTGTATACAATTGTCAGTGATTGCACAGTATAAGGCTGGTGTGATTTATCTGCTGTAGCAGATAAGATAGCAAACGGGGCGAAGGAAGGAGAACAGGAAGTGGGCGGAGCAAATTCAGCAGCTCTGGGTAGCGAGAGGAGAGTTACCGGTAGGACAAGGCACATTAATCTGCAGCCACGCTGGAACTAAGAAACAGAACCTGTAAGTACGACTCATTTACAACGTGTGAGACCCAGGGTCACGTGACACTATGCGTCACAATAACCCATTCAAAGCGTTAGAATAACACCAGTGTAGATTCCCACTAGGTGACACACAGGGGATCCAGTGCTCAGGCAGGGGCGAACCCTGGATGATCCCAGGATAAACCTTAGGTCTAGCTGTGGCCTAAGTAATGGATTAAGTGAAGTTATAGGGCAGGTTCAAATCTGGGATGCTGATGTCTTCATGCATGCTGACCTGTTCAGAAATGCAGCCACAGCTAACTGCTAGTAATTCCCAAAATTGGATGGGGCTGAAAAATATGCTGCCGTAGTTGTTGGAAACTGGATCCATATACCCATGGCCACCTGTTGCCATCCTCCCCCTAAATGCATCCCCAGAGACACACTGGCTTCAGAATTTCATAGATAAATGTCTTCAGCTAGGCTAAAAACATTTATGTGATGATGCTTTTGGAGGCATTAATAATAAACACCTTTCCCCGCTTAAGTAAAGAAAATGTAGGTGGAGCTGGATCTCTCTCTCTCTCTCTCTCTCTCTCTCTCTCTGTGTGTGTGTGTGTGTGTGTGTGTGTGGTTCAGGGCGGAGAGATTAAGGTATAAAATGTTTCAGAGTAAATGAGACAGTTTAATGTTCTGGATTCCACAGAGGCCAGAACAGCTGAGGTTGCTCTGAGAGATGAGACTCCCAGACAATCTGGATGGAACGATGTAAGTTCTGAAATGACAAGAACTAGGTTATTCCAAAGTCTGTACTATAACTGGCAAAAAACAAAACCCCAAACCCTCATCTTTTCCAGCAAAGTTAAATTCAGTGGCATTACCAAACGAACCCACCCACCCTATTTAAATCTGGCACTGAAAAGGGTTTAATCATTTTGCTAACAAAAGACTGACGGGGTTATTTCAAACTATAAATGGCTAATTTGATATGGAACGGTTGAATGGTCTGAATGAGAGTTTTCGGGAGACCTACAGGAAGACCACCTAAAAGAACCCAGGCTCATATTTAAGAAGACTCCAGGCTTATATTCCAGACCTATGGGCATGAAGATCTTGAAATTGTGATTTGATGCTAATTAATGTTATGGCATTTAGACCTCTAAGGCTTTAAAAGACTGCTTTTGAAAAGAAAAAAATTAGCAACGTTACAGCAAGCTCTTCTGCTGCTATGAGCAAAGGAATGGGAGATACTAAGTAACACATGCTCAGATACTAAGACGGGGGAAAGCTGTGTTAAGAACATAGTAAGAGTTATTCTGGATCAGACCAAGGGTCCAAGTAATCCAGCACTCCGTTCGACAGTGGCCAACCAGCTGTTGACCAGGAACACACAAGCAGGACAAAGGGGGAAACAGCACCCTCCCACCCATGTTCCCCAGCAACTGGTGTATATAGAATTACTGCCTCTAATACTGGAGGTAGCACACAATTATCAGGGCTAGTAGCCATTGATAGCCTTCTCCTGCAGGAGTTTATCTAATCCCCTTTTAAACCCATCCAAATTAGTGACCATGACTACACCTTGTGGTAGTGAGTTCCATAGTTTAACTATGCGCTGTGTGAAGAAATAGGACCTGAATCTCCCACCAATCAGCTTCATGGGATGACCCCAGGTTCTAATATTATGGGAGAGAGAGAAATGTCTCCCTCTCCACATTCTCCACGCCATGCATAATTTTGAACAAGTCTATCAGGTCTCTCCTTAGCCTCCTTTTTTCCAAGCGAAGCATCTCCAGCTATTTTTAGGTGTAGTGACCAAAACTACACACCGCATTCTAAGTGGGGTCGCACCATAGATTTGTATAAAGGCAGTATGATACCGGCAGTTTTATTCTCAATTCCTTTTCTAATAATGCCTAACATGGAGTTTGCCAGCATCTCATGTTGTGCACCTGTGCTGCTAAGAGATGTTGAAGGAGGAGCTGTAACGATGAGCCTGAACAATGACTGGGTAGAGCTGTTAAGGTGACTGAAGATGACCATAAGTTCAAGGGAAATGTACTGGGGGAAACACATCAGTCAAGATAACATGCCCAGAACCTTTAGCAACATTTTAGGAAGTCTTCACATGCTTAGAGGAGCTTAATAATGTGTTAGCTTAGCCTTTTACATTCACGTAATGTAGGGTGATCCTATGAAAAGGAGGACAGGGCTCCTGTATCTTTAACAGTTGTATTGAAAAGGAAATTTCAGCAGGTGTCAATTGTATTTATTGAGAACCTGGTGAAATTTCCTCTTCATCACAACAGTTAAAGCTGCCCTCTTTTAAATCTGGTCACTCTAGTATAGCTCCTGCACCTTTAACTTGTGATGAAGAGGGAATTTCACCAGGTTCTCCATATATACAAATGAGACCTGCTGAAATTCCCTTTTCTCCTGCAGGAGAAGGCTATCAATGGCTTTCTCCGCTGTGGCACCCCGGTTGTGGAACGAGCTCCCCAGAGAGGTCTGCCTGGCGCCTACACTGTACTGCTTTCGTCGCCAGCTGAAGACCTTTTTATTCACTCAGTATTTTAACACTTAATTTTAACTTAAATTTAAATTTTACTGTTTTAACTCTGTATTTTAATCTTACATCAACTCTGCTGTGTGGTTTTATCCTGGTTGCGCTTTTTATACTGTATTTCGTAATTGTGTTTTAATCTGTTGGGTGTTTTACTGTGGTTTTAATTTTTGTGAACCGCCCAGAGAGCTTCGGCTATTGGGCGGTATAAAAATGTAATAAATAAATAAATAAATAAATTCTATGCAACTGTTAAAGATCCAGGAGCCCTGTCCTCCTTTCCATATGGCTACCCTACGTAATGTGCAGGAGGAAGTCCAGGGGAAGTTAGAAATTTTAGCATGCTTTAGTTTAGCTTTACAATGCAAGCAGAGTGTAGGAGGGTAAGAAGGGGAAGTCAAAGTATGCAAAGAACAATGCTAGAAGCTCAATTTGCTATCTTGCTCGTTCCATTAGTGGTGCCACCTTTGCTAACTGCAGTCCCTTTAGTTAATCTTAAATACATGTTACTTTCTCTTTCACCGCTAATAATGTAATCACAAAGAAGCTTCTACATTATGCTCCTGTAACAATTTTTGGGATAATTTTCTTAAGTGAAGAGTTGAATAGATTTCTGTTCATTTTATAGTCTGTGGTAACGTTTACCTTTTTGGACTTGGCTTGGTTACCCACTCGAGTGTATGGGTACTGGTATAGGTTCTAAAGCTAAGCAGGACCAAATTAACACCCAACAAAAACAGCCTTTATTGAAATGGTGAATCCAGATTTGTACAAAATGGACCAATTAGAGCTGGAGATAGAGGCCACAGCTAGACGTAAGGTTTATCCTGGGATCATCCAGGGTTCGCCCCTGCCTGAGCACTGGATCCCCTGTGTGTCACCTAGATGAACAGGTTTGGCCCCTGGATGATCCAGGGATAAACCTTAGGTCTAGCTACGGCCAGAGTCCCCCCTCTGCTGTTGCCTAGGGTTGCCCAATTAGCAAAAAACGAAACCCGAAACAAACTGTTTGGCCTGAGCTTGTGCCACGACAGTAGCTTAATGTGCAGGCATCAACGGGGAGTGGTTTATCTCCATGCCACTAAAAAGCTTCACCTGCTGATGACTGCACATTGTGTTGCTGTTAAAGGCTCAGCTGCGGTGGCTGGTTGAAAGTTTGGCAGCCTTACTACCACCAATCAATGCCTTCTGTAGGGAAACCCACAACTGTGCATCGTCCTTTTTGGGTCCTTTTGAAACTCTACATTCCAGCTGAGTTGACAGCTGTTATGCTGGCAATAGAATGGGTTACGGTTGTCAGATTGGAGTGGGCAATTTTTCTATCTGATTGTTTGTGAGTGTTGTTGGCAACCCAGCAAGGAGGTATAGGCAGCCATTCTCTGTTGGTGAGCAAGATACGGTTTTGAAAATTTGAACTGAATCTTATGGGACTTAGTGTTGGGTTTATTATTTATTATTTATTTATTATATTTATATCCCACCTTTTTTCCTCCAAGGAACCCAAGGCGGTGTACATATACCTCCTCCTCTCTATGTTATCCTCACAACAACAACCCTGTGAGGTAGGTTGGGCTGAGTGTGACTGGCCCAAAGTCACCCAGTGGGTTTCCATGGCCGAGTGGGGAATAGAACCCGGATCTCCCGACTCTCAGTCCAACACCTTAGCCACTACACCACTCTTGGTCATGTGGGTTTTAGTGGTAATAAATTAGTTGAACAGGTGTGAAGTAATTGATATCTGACTTCCTTTGTCCCCATCAGAGGTTAAAAGCTGGGTTGGGCATGAAACCAAACTGGATTAGCAGAAGCGGTGGGAGAATGGGCTTGTTGGGAGCAGGTATTTTTTCTTTCTGTCTGTCTTTGCATGATTTTTAGGATTTTGACCAACCTGGTCAGATTCATCAGCTTGTCATGTTCCACAGTGGACACTGTGCTTTACGTACCAATCAGTTTTTTTGTGTGGGGAGCTCTGGTTCCAAGCTCTGGGGGGGCGGGGTGGTTGTGGAATGGATGAAACCATAGATGTTCTTCTCTAGGATTGTTTGCTGTCCAGAACGTGGGGGTTGATGGCTTTCTTAGGGGTCTGTTTCTGAATCTTAGCAAGATCATAGAAGTCCATTCAGAGGTTTGTTAGAATTTCAGGCATCTATGCCTGCTTGTAAGAATTAGTTGTGGGTTTCACTTCCTCACCCTATTTCCCCCACAGTATGTGCTAGTCATAGAATCTTTTTGGCCTTAAAGGAAAGGAACCTCTCGTGCAAGTACTGAGTCATTACTGACTCTTGGAGGGACGCCAGCTTTCGCTGACATTTTCTTGGCAGGCCTTATAGCTGGGTGGTTTGCCGTTGCCTTCCCCGGCCGTGATTACCTTTTCCCCAGCTAACTGGGTTCTCATTTTACAGACCTCGGGAGGATGGAAGGCTGAGTCGACCCGAGCCGGCTGCCTGCCGCTGGGATCGAACTCAGGCCATGGGGAGAGTTTCAGCTGCAGTAACTTCTGCTTTACCGCTCTGCGCCACATGAGGCTCCTGGCCTTGATCCTGGCCTTGATCCGCCATTAAATCCCAATAGAAGATGATGATGAAGATGATGAAAGTGATGAAGAAGATTATAATAACAAAGGTGACAAAGACAATGACGAAGCAGCAGCAGCGTGTCATTCTGAGCTTTGTGTTACCTTACCCTGAAGTTCCTTTTCCATTTCCTTCTAAGGATTTTTTTTTCAGAGGCTGGATTTGCTCCTGTTTTGTATCTAAGGGCTGCTGGAAGCCACAGCGACCCATGAAAACCAGTCCATCAGTCACCTTGTGTCTTGCTGCTGTACTCATTGCTCAAGCAGAACACAGCCAAACAAGGGAGAGACTTTCAACTATTCCTGCAGTATCGCTTTGTGTGCTTTAATATTGATCACCAGAAGCCGCTTCCTAGATATAGGTGCCAAGTCATTGTTAGCTGCATATTGACAATGCTTTTCGGTGATCTGACAACTCTGAAATAATTGTAGACTCCTGTGATTATATTGTCTCTGCTTGGAAGGCTCTAAATAATCCTGACATGTTCCCCCCACTCCAACTGATTGATTGCTAGCAATGATGTAATTTGTTCTCGCTGCAGTTAGATTATTAAGAAACTGTCTCATCTGTTATATGTTTAATAGAATATTGGGGGAAGGGGTTGTAAATAACTGCTCTGCTAAGCCTGAGCTGAGTGGGTACAAACACAGTTATGTTGTAATTTAAGGGAATATCCCAGAAAGGCTAAGATGGCCAAGAGGTAACAAACCCCTCCATCATTTCCTTTTATTTAGGGATTCTGTTGTATTTAAAAGTTATTTTTTTTTAAAAAAGTTCTTGCTACCTCCAGTATCAGAGGCAGCAAGCCTGTATACACCAGTTGCTGGGGAACATGGGCAGTAGGGTCCTGTTGCACCTGTGTCCTGCTTGTGGGTCCCTGGTCAACAGCTGATTGGCCACTGTCTGAACAGAGTGCTGGACTAGATGGACCCTTGGTCTGATCCAGCAGGGCTCTTCTTAAGTTAATACCCTAACCCGTTCCTAACTTTCAGCAAAACTCAATTGGCAACAGTGCACTACACCCTGAATATTCAAAATGGTGGCCCCACCATGACGAAAAGCTCTACAGGACAATTCAGCCACAGTGAGTTCTTATTACGTGTGAATCAGGTCACTGTCTTACTATCCCAAACCTGCCTCTATTGTTTTCTTAGGACACAGACATTACTTATATCAGCCTTAGTTGTGAGCTGGGGTTGTGTGTGTGTGTGTGTGAGTGAGTGAGTGAGAGAGAGAGAGAGAGAGATGGTGGGGAGTAAGCCACCTACCCCCCAAGCTCTGATAGGTTTCTTCTATTCAGAACCCTCAAGTAAGATTCAGCTATTTCCCGGCTGTGGAATGAGCTCCCTAAGGAGGTTCGCTTGGCACCTACATTATATGCTTTTAGACGCCAGGTGAAGACCTTTTTATTCTCCCAGCATTTTAACAGTCTATAAAAATTTTTAACTTTGTGTTTTAAATTTGTAATTTTGCATTGCTGCTGTTTTTATCTGGTTGAGCTTTTATATTGTATTTTATATTATAGTTTTATACTGTTGTTTTATACTTTGAATGTTTTTAATTTTTGTGAACCGCCCAGCTATTGGGCGGTATAGAAATGTAATAAATAAAATAAATAAATATTGAGAAAACATCCACTGGCCATTCTAGTCCATTAGTCAGTAATCAGCTTAACAAAGCTTTGGCCAGGCCAGCATACATAAAGCTATTAAGAATCCTGACTTCTAGGCTTAGATCATGCTCCTGCCATGAAGAGACATATGGTCCCAGTGAAACACCATCAGGATGACAGGTGGACATGGTAAATCTTCCTCTGCCCTACAGGGCATCATACAGGAGTCATTTCTACATGGCTTTTATCCCATGCCTTTACTGAGGCTTCTGCTTCCAGATTTTTTGCACGATTAAGATTGGCTGTTTTACACAAGTATCACTGGGGGGTTTCTTTCTCTGCTTTCCTGTATGTATCATTATACCACCACTAGATGTCACCATGGTTTAGCGGAATGCGCAATTATGCAAGGGCTTTATAACATGATTCAGAGAAAATACCAGACTTCCCTTGTTAAGGGGGGGGACACACACGATAATGGGCGCAAAGCATAGGAGAGGCCTTGGAGGATGACCATGTCATATAAAGGACCCACAATGAGTGAGCAATCATGAGAGCACAATAAAAGCCTCATTGTAGGAAGGATGATCCAAGGCATGGTGGTGGAGACATGTCTTGGAGAAGGACTCTAGCCTAGCCTTCTCCATGTGATGTTAGCTTCCTATGTGCAGGGAATGTTTTACATGGAGGATCATTGAACCTTGCGAACCCGAGCTGCCCACTGAAATGGTGAACTTCCTATAGGGCTTTACTACATGGTAGAGGTGAGCTACACCGTCAGAAATAAGGCACCACTTATTTCACTGGAGTGTTCATGTTGTGTGTTCCAAATCAGCACCACTCTGATTTAAGTATTTCACACACTTTTCAAAATCCATGCTGGCTGACACAGGGTTGTGCATGTTGTATGATTGGGTCACCCCCAAGAAAATAATTTTCCTGGGACCTTTCTTTTCTTTTTTGTTTTGTTTTTTTGTTGATGTTTTTTTATTTTCTACATTAATTAAACATACAACATTACAATAATTAAAAAAAAGAAAACATCAAACAACTGCTACATACATATTGAATAAACGTTGAATACATATATGTTGAATAGATATTACCTATATATTATCATACTACAACGTAATCATTCTTAACACAAAAGTGCTCCCCCCACCTCGGGATCTATTCCTGATTCCAAAATCTTATTGTTTCTTCTACTGGTGGTTTCCCACTTCCCTTAGTAAACACAAATATTAGGAACTGTTTCCAGATTCCTTCAAACTCATTTATTTTAGTTATACCTTTTCTCCACTTAATATTACAAGTCAGTTTATCATTCCTGGGACCTTTCTAACACATCAGGATTTGTGCTAAAGCAGGGAACTGCTTTGTGGATGCCCTAAGCCCCAAAGGGAAAAAAACCCTGGTGCTCCCATATTGTCTGACCTTTGGCCATGCTGGCTAGGGCTTATGCCAGGGGTAGTCCAAACACCAGGTTTCATGCCCACACTTTAAAAGACCAGGTTTCCTGGCTCCTTCCCTTTGCTCTGCCTAAGTCCAGGGCAAGAGAGAGTTGGTACCCAAGAGGTCCTGCGTGAGGTTAATTTTCTTGGATCATGGCAGCCATTAATAGTGTAGTTGGCAATCCTTTGCCTTGGAGTGTCAAGGACAATACAAAGCATTATATAACTGCCCTACTGCAAACATAAACTGGAATGTCTCCAAGCCCCAAGTATTGGAGAACAGCAGAAGGCAAAG
The DNA here is from genome assembly GCF_023053635.1 of Elgaria multicarinata webbii. Lineage (NCBI taxonomy): Eukaryota > Metazoa > Chordata > Lepidosauria > Squamata > Anguidae > Elgaria > Elgaria multicarinata. The sequence continues at coordinate 24,137,217 of NC_086172.1, forward strand.
CTGAGAACAGTTGGGAGCAGGTGCCTGGCGGTGCCACTCGCTCTTGGAGCCTGTTCGCTGACATTTAGGGAACATCACGGCTGTGCATTTCCATGCCAAGAACTGGGACTGATATAGCCTGCGCCCGCCCACTTCCTTCATCTGGACATGTGTTTGCACACCCACCCAGTGAAGAGAATGTGAATGGAGCAAATTAAGGGGGTGGGTTTGTTATTTTGTTGTGGCTGCTAGACGAAAAGTTTGTTTTGCAGCAGAATGTGGATTCGTGGAGGGAATGTGGATTGTCTCCCAAAAAAGGCTCAAGGACGGCATCACACTTGGAAGTGTTACCGAACAAACAGGTGGGATGAAAGATGCCCAGGCAGCTGAAGGAGAAACATCAACGATACCAGTTAACGATGTGCAGATGATCTTCATGGTGGACAGTGCTGGTGTGAACCCATCACCTTAGCTGGTACCCTGTGGGTGCCTTCACGAGGGACTCTAAGAGCATCTGGGTTAATGTAGCTTTTGAAACAGAAAATGATTCTTTTTATTTTAAATTGTTTAAACGAGTCTTTAAGAAAATATGGCTTTTAAAAATGGTTTAATTATCTGAGGGATAATTTCTGGGGGATTTTTTCTCTGCTTCTGAAATTGTGAGGTCTTAAATAGGAACATTATCTGTTACAAACGGTCATTTTTGCCCTAGAGAAAAATGGTATTTGGGCTCCCTTTCTACGAACGAAAATAACTGCCTTATCAAGGAGTCAAGCCCTGTGTTGTAAACATCCCAGAGAGCTTCAGCTATTGGGTGGTATGGATACTAAATAAATAAATAAATAAATAAATGGCCCACCTGGCTCAGCATTATGTACTCACCTGTCAGTGGCTTAAAAGGATTTCAGAAAGAAGCTTTCCTGGCTGTGCCAGGAAGTACAAAGGACCGGATCTGGAACCAGTGGAAGCTGGTGGTTCCGATATCATGGTGCGGTGAATCCGCTCTGGGTTTCTGGCAGAACTTTAAAGGAGCTATCCAGGGTGCGGAACTCTACCTCCAAACTTAGGTTCAGCACTTTGAATTGCTCTGTTAGAGTTCTGACTGAAACTCGGAGCGGATTCAACACCCCACTGAGATCAAAAGCACCAGCCTCCAGTGCCTGGGTCATAGAATGTGCTAAGGTCCTTCTTGGTGGAGGTGGGGAAAGCCCTCTCCTACACTAATTTGTTTGTTTTAGACATTTCTATACCATCCTTCCATCGAAATCCACAGGGCAGTTTACAAAGAAGGATTTAGACACACACACTCACCAGGTTAAAATACAGGTCAATTCCAATCAGAGAGAGCATTAAACCTAAACTCTAACAAAATCTTAAGCACCAGTTAAAAACAAGCAGCAGGTCTTAGTTGAAAAGGCTTGGGTAAAGGCCTTGTGTCAAAAGGATGACAAGGTGGCACATCATGTAGGCACCAGAGAATGGCGGGGTGTTATTTTGCAGAAAAAGTGTAGGAATAAAATGCCTGCCTCTTAAGAATCCAGCATACTTGGCACAATGGCCTCGCTTCCCCATCACAACGCTACTTACTTGGCACATTTCACGCATCCTTCATGTGCCCAGGTTAGAATTTCCCCTTGAATTTCCTGTCCACCAAGAATCAATGGGAAATCTCTCCTGGTCCACCTCTTTTACGTCCACCTTCCCGCAGGTGCCAATGGCTAGGCTAAGCTCGATTTGGGGGCCAAGACCACAGGACACGAATCTGCATGGGCTAATTTTTAATATGCAAATTTAGAACGAATGATGAGGGTTTATTTAAAATTCACTGGAGCCGAAGCCAGCAAATTAATTTCTCATCCAAATAATCTCAAATGAAATAGATTCTTCTGTTAATTTGCACCCTGCAGTTCATCCCAAACCAATTGGTTTTCACCACCCTAAGCTTAACTGAAATACAGAAGAAGGGGTTTTTTTTGGGGGGGGGATGTTGCAGCATGTGAGGAGGGATGAGTTAATCCTCCCCTGCATGGCAATGAAGGGGGGAGGGGAAGCTTCTGTTGGCACTGATGGATACTCAGGGCTCTGGGGAAGAGATCTGGGCTCATGTGAAATAGATTTGGGGCTGGGGGACCTTGGGCCCCAGCCTAGCAACACTCCCATCAGTGGCCCATTTCCCCCAGTGCTCCTTGCCTCTGTGGTGGATTTGAAACGGCCCAAGTGTCCTAACTCTGTTTGTAGAGGTGTTCGTAGCCCAGATGGCCACACCTGATTGGAAGACCTTCTTTCCCTCATTAACTCACCCCTTTCCATTCAACAGGTTTATTCTATGGAGGATTTCCTGTGGAAGTTGGTCATCTGTTGGTCATCTGCTGGATGATCCTTTCTTTTTGCAGTAACTGGGAAATGGGTCTTTTAAGTTTGCCTAGTATAGGTTATTTAGAGCACTGTCCTGTGGATCACACTTCGATAAACAGAGAACTTTGAATCTGGAGTGTTCCTTTCATCCAAAGCTCAGCTGTTCCTCCTTTAGAAAAGCACTTTTGAAGCCTGTCTAGCTGGCTAGCTGGCAATGGGCAGGGGTGGCCATTTGGGAAAAGTGAAGAAAAGAGCAACTAAAATGATGAAGACTCTGGAGAAACCCCCTTATGAGGGAAGGTCAAAACAGCTGGGATCGTTTAGTTTGGTGAAAAGGAGGCCAATGGGAGAAATGATAGATGTGTACAAAATTATGCGTGGTGTAGAGAATGTGGATAGGGAGGCATTTTTCTCCCTCTCTCATAATACTAAAACCCGGGGTCATCCCATGAAGCTGATTTCTAGGAGATCCAGGACAGATAAAATGGAAGAACTTCTTCACACAGCACATAGTTAAACTATGGAATTCACTACCACAGGATGTAGTGATGGCCACCAATTTGGATGGCTTTAAAAGGGGGTTGGATAAATTCCTGGAGGAGAAGGCTATCAATGGCTACTAGTCCTAACGACTATGTGCTACCTCCAGTATCACAGGCAGTAAGTAGGAGTTTTGTTCTGTATCCAGTAAGCCTGTATACAGCAATAGCTGGGGAACATGGGTGGGAGGGTGCTGTCGCACTCATGTCCTGCTTGTGGGTTCCTGGTCAACAGCTGGTCAGCCACTATGTGAACTGATTGCTGGACTGGACAGAGCCTTGGCCTGAAACCAGCATGGCTCTTCTTATATGCTCATGGTTATGGAGAGGCTGTAGGATCCTGTGGAGTCATGCCTCTGCTCTCCCTAAAACATGAGAAATCATAAATATTATATAAATATTGTTGTGAACCGCCCAGAGAGCTTCGGCTGTTGGGCGGTATATAAAATGTAATAAAATAAATAAATAAACAAATAAACAAAAGACTTACATACAATTGGAAATTATACTACCCTATTTCTTCGATTCTAAGACACACTTCCCCCCCCCATATAAACATCTCTAAAAATGGGGTGCATCTTAGAATCGCGGGCGTGTCTTAGGTTTTTTTTCTGATGGTGGTAGTGAAATTAGTGTGTGTCTTACAATCGATGGCGTCTTACAATCGAAGAAATACGGTATGTTCAACATTTGTGTCAATGGGAAACTGCCAAGATAGTCCAGTACAATCATATTAGGGTTCACGCCTCCCCACAAGGATGGGTGGGGTGGAGCGTGGAGAGGGTATTTGAAAAATAAATGAAAGGATTAATTAAAAGGAAGTTGAAAGTATTAAATCCTCCCGGATGCTTTGCATAAAACCACTTCAATGGAGAATAAATAAAATTGTACCCTTTTCTAATGTATGGTATATAAGCAGCCCAAAAAGAATGCCAATGTGGTTGAACAGCAGAGCAAAGGAGGCTTTGGATGGCAAGAGGGGCTTCTGTTTGAGAAGGCTGGCTGGCTGGAGGGGACTTCTCCAAAGGAAGAAAATACAAAACAGAAGAGCCAACATCCAATGTTAATTGATAACATGAGAAACCAAGACGGAGCTGGAAGAGCATAGTACTAAAGTTATGACAATTGCATTATTAAGAACAAACATACAATATCTTTTAATACACCAGAATCAGGAAGCCAGACAGTGGAGGCAACAGGAGAATTTCAAATAACAAATAATATTAACAAAGGTGTGAAAAAGGCACAGAGCCCACACACACAGCCTGGATTTCCTAGGTAGCACAATTCCCTCTAATTGGTTTGTTCCAGGCAGTAATTCCCACACCCACCCTGTTCCCCTGCCAAAATGCACAACTTGTTTAATGTCTTCTTCTTTTTTTAACGCCTTAGTGAAATTTGTAGCTTTCGCGTTAGGCAGATCATTAATAAATTGGACTGTAGCAGACTCCAGCTGCAAACGTGCTGAATAAGCTGGACGCGACGTCCAGGTAATTGGCAAACCAGCTACCTGTTGGCTTTCTTCACGGCACCAGAAGCCTGAATTGCGTCTACCTGGGGTGCGATTCCACTCAAGGAGAAAATGGGGGTTCTTTTAATTAAATTAACCGGAGCAGGAGAATTTTATTCCATTTCATCCACAACTTGAGTGTAAGTTATCATTCTTTTTTTCCTTTTCTTTAAAGGGAAGATGGAATTATTAGTTGGGATTTACGGACACAATGCAACTTGTCACGCTACAATACACAGTGATTAATACACGCGTGTTGCTTGGAAAAGATTGATTTGCAGCAAGAGTTTAGTACTGCTTTGGCTAAATGCTTTTCTGTCTTGATGTGCGTATTCATTGTACCCACAAGATATTCTAGGCATAGACTTCTCCTGCATTGTGAAGGAAAAGGGGGAATGCCACTGCTTACCTAACCCTTTCCCTTGAGGGGCATCAGGGTTTACAAGTTTTAAAGGTAGCGTTCATTTTTGAGCCGTGAGGAAAAGAATTGCTGGACAGAGAGACTGGACAGCGCTTTGCTGCTCAGCGATACCTCAAATCTCACGTGGATTAGTGGAGATTCATATGTATGTGCATTCTTTAAAATAATAATAATAATAATAATAATAATAATAATAATAATAATAATAATAATAAAAAATACCTGCCGATCCCTCTGGATCGAGGCAGGGAACAACACCAAACACAATGTAATACATAAAATTAGATAAAAGATGCATAAATACTCCTGAAACGATCCAGCCACAAAAATCTCTTGATTTTGATTCTGGGTCAGATGTTGTTGGACTATAAATCCCATCAGCCCCAGCCAGCATGGCGATGGTCAGGTTTGATGAGAGCTGTAGTCCAAGCTCAGGAACCATTGTGAAAACACTGAAAAATGTTACCTGTTGTCGTTTTATTAGAGGTGGAACAGCTTTGCCTATTGGGCAGTATAGGAATGTGGTCAAGAAAAGTATATAAGTAAATAAAAATGAATAGGCCAAACTAGACGTTTTGTCAAAAACGCACGGATGTGTCTCCTGACCTCTCCCCCCTGACCGCCTGCTAAGTAGCCATGGAAGGGATAATTTGAATGAGGGGTGCAGCAGGGCGTTGTGAACCCTTTTCCCTGCACAACAATAATTCTTAGATGTCGTATGTACTCTTCCCCATCTCCAAAGCTGCTATGAGTTGTGGAGGGGGAAACTGAGAATCCCACCAAGTCCTGCTGCTGATCGAAACTGTTCCTGTTGGAGGAACGAGGAGGGGGAAATTGCCCCTCCCCCCTGCGCCCCTTCCGCTCCCTCCAAATCTGCTCCAGAAGGTTGGGGGATCCTCTAGAACAGATTTGGGGAGTGCGGGTGGACTGCAGAGAGCTGGAGAAATTTCTACACTTCCACTTGGATTCCGCCCGTAAACACCCCTGTCTATTCCCCCCCCCCACACACACACCACATGGCAAATAGGATTGTGATTCTTGAAGCTTTATCACACCAGCGTTATACTGTGCAATCACTGCGAATTACGTGCAAAGGACTCCGAAGTTTTCCAGCTTACAATCTGCTTTTATTGTGAAGTACTCTGAAGTTTTCCAGTTTATAATCTGCTTTGACTATGAAGTACGCCCATGCATCCTGCTTTCATTGTGCTTCACAGGCAAAAGACCCAACCTATTTTGGTACTACTTTTGGAGCGAATCATTTGTTGTTTTCCGAGCGGCCACTGGGGGCGCAGGAGCAGGATTTGATACTCTTAAGCTTCAAATTAAACAAATGCTTACATCTGCGTAAGTTTTAAAGATAAAGACATCAAAATTGGCACAGTAATAGATATTAAGGAGAGCTTTAAGCATACCAAATTTGAATCAGATTGGGTCATCCGTTGATTTTTTATGATTTTTTTTAACATTTCCCCCCCTTAAACCCAATTCCTGGTATGCAAAGGATCTTAGGAGCGCTGCCGCCTGGGGTGTGATTTAGCTAGCAACAACAATGCCGACAGCTTAGTGCTGTAGGGGATAATTCGAGGGAAACAGGTCCTTGGGATGAAGCTCTTGATAAGTGTGAGAGAGATTTATGTCAAGGAAGCTCCCACAGTCCCAATCCAAACTGTGCCCTCCCAGGGATGTTGAAGAAATCCGCAACGGAATCGAATGAGATTGGATTTCTGTAAATCCAGCCTGTGGATTCTACAGTGGACCGGTTCTTTCCAACTTGTGTGGATTCTGTGGACTTGCCGAACATCTTTTTACATTCTAGAATTGTTTGGGGTGGGCGGGTGAGATTATCCGAAAATGTGGATTTCCCCCCATTGGTTAAAGCATGAAAATATGCATTTAGGGGGATTTGCTCATTTAGGGGGGGGGGATTCCTGCATTTTCAGAAGTTCACAAATGCACACGTGTGCACTTTCTAACGTGAACGCAAGTTCAGGGAACTGAAAAAAATCCAATTGCATCAACCGGTGGATGAGGGAACGGAAGCCGTCTGACAATACGCAAAACAGAGGGAATGGATGTAACACAATCCGTACATCCTGAACGGCTGTCCCTGCTCCCTCCCGTGGCTCCTGTTAGGCTCCCCGAAGGGCCTCAGGAGATGCAGAGCTCCATCCGACAAGCGTTTTATTGCACAATCATTCCTGGGCACTCACAGAGTTTGCTCAGGTCCCTCACATGACGTTGTCTGCCTCCCACGCCCCTTCCGCCCCTTCTGGTCTTCCTTACGTGACAACCCCCCCCCCCATTAAGTCCGATGTTTTTTTAAACTCAAAATTGCTGCTCTCTCCTGCTGTGTGCAGGAGAAGCAGCGCCATTAAAGCAGCGGACTCCATGGGCCTCGTGCTCCTTGCGTACTTCCTCTTTTGAAAGAGGAAGTAAACTGAGCAACGAAAACATGGTCGGAGAAGCGAAGGTAGGGAGCGTGTTAACGGCTGTCACACGTCTGGCTTGGCCCTGTGTCTACACATGGGCGGCTTTATGCTGTTGTAAATGGCACTGTGGTTGGCAAGCGTAGCCGAGTCCTCCTGAGGGTGTTTGGCGAGCACACTGGAACCCCTCAAGGGGAAACCCACCAGGAAGTCCCTCGTGAACTACCCTGCCCTGAGATGCTGCCGGTGGGGAGAACTGTAGGTAGCTCAGGAGCTTCCAGCCTTGGCTCCAGGGTGACGTCTTCAAGGCGCTGCTTTGGTCCTGCCTTCCCTTAAAACCCCACGGCATGGCAGCTGCGGGTGGGGACCATTAATCCCCATGGGCAGAAGTGAGCACAGCTTTTTGGTGGCCATTCAGCTCGTTGGGCCTGCCCTCTGCCCATACTTCCTGCTCTTCCAGCTCGAAGCCGAAGCAAGGTTGCCACCGACAGATGGTGGGATGACATTGGTGACCTTGCCACAAAGCAAAAAGTCACAGGAAGTCCCCGATTATTTTAATCCGCAGCTTCGGGAGAAAAGCCCCGTGGTGTCTGCAAGTTGGCGGCCGCATCATATAACTCACGCGGCACCACTGCGCAGTCACCACAGGGTAAACAGAGCGTATAGACAGCTCCTGGGCTGGTACTGATGGCAGATAGACCAGCAAATAGGGCAGCATCTAATTTTTCAGCTTTTAATTAACTAAGTTACTAACCTTTCTTAATACCTTGGTAAGGCAAAGCTAAAGAGGTATTAGAGGAATCATGCAAAAAGGTGTTAGGGGAATCATACAAAGCTCCTGCTAAGGCTTGGGCGAGAGGTAGCTGCGGCCGGAGGAAATGGCTTCGGTAGCTCACCCATCATCGCCCAGAGCTGCGGCCCAGAACTCCAAGGTCATGTGGTCCAGACAAAATCATCTCAGGGACTCCGATGTGGCTGAGGCCTGTAGAGGCTGGCGACCCCTATGTAAGTGGGGCAGTGAATCCGCTCTGGGTCCCCGCCAGAACCTTAATGGAGCTATCCCAGGTGCTGAACCCATTTGAGGTTGGGGTTCAGCACCTTGGGTAGCGGCAGCACGGATTCTCTGCCCCACTGACATCGAGGCCACCCGCCTCCACTGCTGAAATCCTTTCTGCTCTCTTCTTGTTGCTGAAACAAACTGCCTTGCGCCGTCGTGCTGTTTGTTTCAGGCAAGAAGCCCGAATAAACAGGAGAAGAAATTATGTCTCTCCGCGAGGAGCAAATAAAAAAAGAAAATGGGAAGTGTGGAAAATGGAAATGAAGAAGGAAAGAGCACAATAAAATGGAGAAAGGAAATAAAGAACTAAGCACAGAGCAAGAGGCACACACATTTGTTCTCGATTAGAACAAATCTAATCCTCCCTTTTGCTTCCCACTATAACTTTGTAGAAATCTCTCTACACTTTCCCCGGAGTCTTCACTGACAGCTGGCGGATGCAGAAATAAGAATAGCCCTCCGCCCCCCCTCCCCCGGTGCTTGATGGAAGAGCTGGAATATATACAAAGGTATCCAGAGGAACTACCCTTTGCTGCCACCTGGTGCCAGAGAGGTGAATGTACACATGCTTTCCAGAAAGATGCCACACGAGCGTTTTATTGTACGCTTGTTCCTGGGCACTCATGGAGTTTGCTCAGGTCCCTCACAGGGCTTCATCCCACGTAGCTGTTTCCCTCGAATTATCCTCTACAGCGCTAAGCTGTCGGTGTTGTTGTTGTTATTGCTAAATCACGCCCTGGGCCACAGTGCTCCTAAAATCCTTTGCAAAGGTTTTAAGGGAGAAAATGTAAAAAAAATCCATAAAAAATCAATGGATGACCCAATCTGATTCAAATTTGGTATGCTTAAAGCTCTCCTTAATATCTATTACTGTGCCAATTTTGATGTATTTATATTCAAAGCTTACACAGGTGTAAACATTTGTTTAATTTTTCTTTAAACATATCAAATCCTGCTCCTGCGCCCCCAGTGGCCGCTTGGAAAACAACAAATGATTCGCTCGAAAACTAGTAGCAAAATAGGGCGGGTCTTTTGCCTTTATAGCACAATTAAAGTAGGATGCATGGGAGTACTTCACAGTCTAAACAGATTATAAACTGGAAAACTTCAGAGTACTTCACAATAAAAGCAGATTATAAGCTGGAAAACTTCAGAGTCCTTTGCACACAATTTGCCGTGATTGCACAGTATAACGCTGGTGTGATAAAGCTCACATGCATCATCTGCCTCCCGCGTGCCTTCCGCCCCTTCTGGCCTTACTCACATGACAAAAAAATCCTTCATTAAGTCCGATGTATTTTTAAACTCGGAATCACTACTCTCTCCTTCTGTGTGCAGGAGAAGCAGCGCTATTAAAACAGCGGACTCAATGGGCCTCATGCTCCTTGTGTACTTCCTCTTCTTGAAAGAGGAAGTAACTGAGGAACGAAAACACGGGCAGAGAAGTGAAGGTAGGGAGCATGTTAAACCCCGGTGTGATGGAGCTTTAAGAGAAGCCACAGTTTACTGCAACAGGGATTTTTATTTTTAAGTGTGCTAATTTAAAGCCAAGAAAATAGGGCTAAAATGATTAAGTAGTTAATTAATTTGATTATTGATCAAAATATTTGGACTGGTGGTGTTTTTTTTAACAACCTCCTTTTAAAAAAATGGTTAATTATGTTTCCGATACTTCTAGGGCTTCTTTAAACAGGAGATTTATAGCACGCTCATGACTGGCTACTCATAGAATCATAGAATAGCAGAGTTGGAAGGGGCCTACAAGGCCATCGAGTCCAACCCCCTGCTCAATGCAGTAATCCACCCTAAATCATGGATGTTTGTGGGCCATTTTGATGATGCAGTGAGCTCCTGTGTGTCTCCTGCTCTTTTTCCCGTTTTCCCTGTAAAAAATAAACCTCAAAACCCCTGATTCTTTGGTATTTATGCAGATATCTGGCTGTATACAGTCAAAATTGTGCTATTAAAAAGTCCATTAAATTGTATGGGCTGGGAGGTTTGACATTACAGGCCATGTGGTCACTGCTGTCTTCTCTGTGTAATTGAGCTCATTTTAAATGCGGAAGTGAAGCAGGAAGCAGAGCCACAGTACGGAAACGTGCTTTCCCCCTTGTCTAAAAGAGCCCATACATTCATGGCTCTCTGTTTCCTACTTCGAAGAGGCATCCATCCTCCCCTTTTACAAAGGGCAGAATGCCTCTTCTGAAATTATGTCATCCCCACCCCCTGCCAAAAAACACACTCAACCCCGATTCCGTTCTTGAGCTGTCATTTGCATAAGCAAATATAGGCAGATTTAATTTGCTGGTTAGATTTGGTAAAGTGACAGCACGTTACTAGAAAAGAGGAGTGCAAAGATCTGATGAGAATTCGTTTATCATCGCCTGTTTTCCTTAGCTCATGTAAAAGCTTGACATGCTACTGTTTTACCAAGAAACTTCTGAAGAAGGTGCTTAAAATGGCTCTGTTCTAAGGTATCCCTAGCAGGTGATGAATAGTGGCTCTTTCTGCACTGGCTACTATTAGCAAACTCTTGTTCTAAAGTGAATTGCACAGTAAATAATACTTGATAAACTAGAAAAAGCAAAAGAGTGGGATCACCAATTAAAATAGAGCTACTTTAAATTGTCTGTTGCGGTGTCGTCATCGTCGTCATCATCATTACTACTGCGTGAATTGTAAATTTTAATGCTTTGGGACATGGTATAGCAACACCTCGGGGAAAAACATATGACGATTTAAAAACCCATCATATTGCAAGTTTACATAAAATGTGAAGGACACCAAATAAAAGACAATTAAAAAAGCAACGGACGTCTGTGACAGATATGAAACCAGGCCTCCTAGGGAAAAGCCCACATTCTGATTCATTCATATCAATTATGAGTGAATGCGCACCAACTATTTAGGCTGCCATTTGCGGTTCCTTGTCTTTGAGTAGCTTAATCGGGAGTTCTGTAGCAATGTAGTAGCCACAGATGTGAGGCATAAGTCAGGAAATTTCCAGTTCAAAATGTGTCAACACCTTGCCTTCGCCACACACTCCCTGGGGTAGAAGGATAAAAGCAAGATGGATTTTACTACAAAACCCTGTTTTTATTGTATTGACTAGGGATGTGCTCCGCTCCGATTAGGAGCGTAGAAGCAGTAGCGGATTGGCCTGCTCCGCCTTACCCAGAGGCGGAGTAGGAGCGGACCGCGGACCCCCTAGAAGCAAGGCGAAGAGAAGCGACCATTTTTCGGAGCTCCGAGTTCAGTCGGAGCGCTCCGGTCGCCATCTTGAAAACATTTCGCCATAGGATTGCATTGCGGCAAATAATCGCGCATAACTACGTTGTTTTTGAAGCTATCGTTCTGGAAATTCTTGTGCACAGAGAGTCGTGGATGGGGGTCATTTTGAGACCACTCTCACCTCTCTGCGTGCTGTGGTTCACGTGCAATATTTTTTTAAAAATCGGGTCAACCGCGGGGCTCAAACTGCGTTTCGGCTTTTCGCCCATAGGATTGCATTGAGGGAAAGAATCGGGGATAACTGGGGGGGGGTTTAAGCTATCGTTCTGAAAATTCTTGTGCACAGAGAGTCGTGGATGGGGGTCATTTTGAGACCACTCTCAACTTTCTGCATCGTACGGGTCGCGGGCTAGAAGTTTTTTAAAAATAGGGTCAACCGCGGGGCTCCGTTTCGGCTTTTCGCCCATAGGATTGCATTGAGGGAAAGAATCGGGGATAACTGGGGGGGGGTTTAAGCTATCGTTCTGAAAATTCTTGTGCACAGAGAGTCGTGGATGGGGGTCATTTTGAGACCACTCTCAACTTTCTGCGTGCTGTGGTTCACGTGCAATATTTTTTTAAAAATCGGGGTTTGGGTTTTTTTTTATTATTATTATTATTATTTTGGAAGCGATGACAGGCACATTCAACTCCCAATCCTGATGAGAATTCATCTCCTCAGAAAGCATCCTCCTCCAATCCCAGCGTTGGAGGGGGGACTAAGGCAGACCCACCCTGAGAACTTTCTGTTTTGTGTCTCTTTGTGGGTTGGCGTTCGTGGAGGGAACACTTACTTAGCTAGTGCTCCTGCTTTGGAGATAGATTAATTTAATATAGGTTTAGTTTGGCGCGTGTGTGTGTTTGTTTGCTTCTTTCTGACTTGTAGCTTAGTTTGCCCTGTGTTTTCCCCTTACTTTGATTTAATATAAACTTTATTTTTGAATTTTGGAGTGTGTGGTTGGGTTGGTTGCCCCCCCCCTTCCCTGTATTAAAGCCTGACTGTTCTGCTTTTGTGAAAGCTTTCTTTTGAAAGCATACACACACTTTTTGTCCCATTTCCCTACATTTATATTCTTAAACATATTTTATTATATTCTTTCACATAGTCCATTAGTATATATTCTCATACATATTATATTAGTATTCATATTTTGTTCTTCTTATAGTAGTGGTTGGTTCTTTTTCCCCCTCCCCTCTCTTAAATCCTGATTGTGTTTCCTTCTATCTTCTATATACCAAATATACCAAAAAAATTGGATTCTCTTTTTCTTCTCTGTGTAACTTCGACGGAGTGGGCTGCTTTTGTCAAGTTCAACAGGCAGCCACAGATTGAGCATTTTGGGGAAAGCATACGCACACCATTTCCCTATTCTTAAACATATTATTATTATATTCTTTGACATAGTCTTAGTAGTCTATTAGTATACATTCTCATACATATTAGTAGTAGTATTCATATTTTGTTCTTCTTATAGTAGTGGTTGTCCCATTTCTTGTCCCATTTCCCTACATTTATTAGTAATATTCTAAAACATATTATTATATTCTTGTAGATATTCTTAGTAGTATATTCTCATACATATTAGTAGTAGTATATTTTATTGTTCTTGTCCCATTTCCCTACATTTAAACATATTATATTCTTCTTATACATATTCTTAGTAGTACCTTATACATAGTATTAGTAGTATTAATATTTTGTTAGTCATCATGAAAAGAGAAAGCAGGCGTGCTGAAAGCAGCAAGGCTCAGTCTGCCAGCAGGGCTTCCTCTCCTCCTGTGAAACTCAAACGGGCAACTCCTTGGCTGACTGCTCCAAAACAGAAGCAGGACAAGCAGCAGGCAGAGCCACTCTCTTCTGCAACTTGTGCCCGGCGTTCTCTTTTTGAGGGTGGGAATGGGAAAAGTGCCCGTTTGCAAGAGGCACGTGGCAGCAGTGCCATTAGAGGAGGAGGAGTATCCCCAACTCCTTCATTCTCCTTTCAGCCCACGAGCCCGCTGATGGACCTAGACGAGGTCCTCAGCACAGTGGAGGGGGGGGAGGAGGAGGAGGCGGTGGGCCTCCAGGATGTGGGGGCTGAGGAGGAGCAGCAGCAGGCCGAGGCTCTCTCCCCAGTCTCATCCCACACCCCTGTTTCTGTGGCAACACCAGAGAGCTCAGGCGGGCAATTGGTGGTGTCACCACAGAAACGAAAGACAAGCATCGTGTGGGACCACTTTGAGTTGGGAGCGGATCCCCGCTTTGCTGTCTGTCGCCACTGCAAACTCAGCCTAAGCAGGGGTTCATCGACAGGGCATTATGGAACCAGCAGCATGAAGATGCATCTTCATAGGCAGCACCAGGCGATCTTGCTGGGGAAAGAGGCGGGCAAGGCGACTGGTTCCAGGGGAAAGCCGAAGGCTGCTGCTGGCACTGCCACTCTAAGCTCTCCATCTCCCATCCCCACAAGGGTTAGGCAGGCAACCCTGCAGGACATGGGGTGGGGGAAGTATTGACCCACAAGATGGCGTTTTCCAATGCCCACCCAGGGTGCTACTGTGTTGGGGCATCTGCCGGGACTGACTCCTCCCCAATACTAGATCTATGACATGTCACTCTGCCTGCCCCTCTGCTAGCCTGTCCTCCTCGGTGACCGACTCGCTGGGATGGTTTGCGTTTGCAATGCGTGACTAACTGCAATGCTGGCTTAGAAACCAGCCATCACTTCCTTGTGCCCCCAGAAATGCCCGCAGCCTGCCTGCCTGCCTGCCCGCCTCCCCCGGGGTGCTGCTGTGGTGGGGCATCTGCCAGGACTGACTCCTCGCCTACTCTGCCTGCCTCTCTGCCCGCCTGGTGCCTGGTTTGCTCCCAATCGTCCTCCTCTGTGCCCCTCAAGGCGTAACTGCTGGCTTAGAAAGAAACAACCAGCCATCTTTGCCTCACTTTGCGCCCACTTATGGGTTGGTTTGCTATGCGTTAGTGCTCAAGCCATCCTTGCGGCACTACAATGCATGCTGCCTGCCTGCTTTCCATTGATGGTGCTATATAAATAAATAATAATAATAATAATAATTCTCCCCTTCCCGCCTTGCAGCGATGGTGTATGTGTCTTGCTTTGACTAAGGGGAGAAGTCCTTCCTGCGCTCACTTAGACTTTATCAAATTCAATAATCCCTTTTTCAAATGTGCCAGAAGATTTAGGGTTATCTCGTGGCATGTTGGGATTGCCTTGGAACTGGCCCCATTGAGCTGTCTGCAATTGCAACTTTAAATCCCTGACATACTGGAGTGTTCAAATTTCAAAAGTTCCCCTAACATCAGGGGATGATGGGATTGCCTTGAAACTTGGTGTCCATGGGGACACATGGGTAAGCTGTCATGGGACCAAAGGATAGGTTTCTAACGTGCAAATTGACGTAGTTGTAGAATGGGACTTGATTTGGGGTGAGTTAAAAAGTTTAAGCCGCGCCAAAAATCAGGGGATGATGGGATTTGCTTGCAACTTGGCGTGCATGTGGACACATGGATAAGCTCTCCTGGTGCCGAGTTTGAGGTTTCTAACATGCAAATTGACGGAGCTATCCCAAGGGGTGTGAATGGGGTGCCCGATTTTCATAAATTCCCCAAAAATCAGGGGATGATGGGATTGCCTTGAAACTTGGCGTGCATGTGGACACGTGGATAAGCTATCATGGTGCTGAGTTTGAGGTTTCTAACGTGCAAATTGACGTAGTTGTAGAATGGGACAATTTGGGGTGAGTTAAGCCATGCCAAAAATCAGGGGATGATGGGATTTGCTTGCAACTTGGCGTGCATGTGGACACATGGATAAGCTCTCCTGGTGCCGAGTTTGAGGTTTCTAACATGCAAATTGACGGAGCTATCCCAAGGGGTGTGAATGGGGTGCCCGATTTTCATAAATTCCCCAAAAATCAGGGGATGATGGGATTGCCTTGAAACTTGGCGTGCATGTGGACACGTGGATAAGCTATCATGGTGCTGAGTTTGAGGTTTCTAACGTGCAAATTGACGGAGCTATCTAAAGGGGTGTGAATTAGGGTTATGGGAGGTGCGTTAGAGGGTAGAGCCGCGCCAAAAATCAGGGGATGATGGGATTTGCTTGCAACTTGGCGTGCATGTGGACACATGGATAAGCTCTCCTGGTGCCGAGTTTGAGGTTTCTAACATGCAAATTGACGGAGCTATCCCAAGGGGTGTGAATGGGGTGCCCGATTTTCATAAATTCCCCAAAAATCAGGGGATGATGGGATTGCCTTGAAACTTGGCGTGCATGTGGACACGTGGATAAGCTATCATGGTGCTGAGTTTGAGGTTTCTAACGTGCAAATTGACGGAGCTATCTAAAGGGGTGTGAATTAGGGTTATGGGAGGTGCGTTAGAGGGTAGAGCCGCGCCAAAAATCAGGGGATGATGGGATTTGCTTGCAACTTGGCGTGCATGTGGACACATGGATAAGCTGCCCTGGTGCCGAGTTTGAGGTTTGTAACATGCAAATTGACGGAGCTATCCCAAGGGGTGTGAATGGGGTGCCCGATTTTCAAAAATTCGCCAAAAATCAGGGGATGATGGGATTGCCTTGAAACTTGGCGTGTGTGTGTATACGCCCATGAGGTGTCATGGTGCCAAACGTGAGGTTTCTAACTTCAACGGAAAAAAAGTTGTTTACTTTTTTAGCTTTCAATGCAAGCCTATGGGGGGGCAAAAACGGAGCTCCGGATCCGATCCGGAGCTCCGGGCGGAGCGGAGCGGAAGTGGGCGGAGCGGGGGCGGGGCGGAGCGACCCGCTCCGAAAAATGGCGGATCTGCAAGTGAAGCGGAGCGGGGGGTCCGTGCACACCCCTAGTATTGACACACACACACACACACACACACACGTTATTTTTTAGTTTGTGTAACTTGTTCTTTTAGTTGTTTTTATTTGTACATCGCTTCAAACATTTGAGCATAGAGGTGGTCCAAAAATAAACTAAACAAGGGTGCAATCCTAGGTATGTAGACAGAAAAAAAGTCCTAAAACTCCCAGCACGTCCCTGCTGATTGGACTTCTTTCTGTCTAAGCATGTCTAGGATTGTGCCTTAAATATACTAAATGACTGATCCTATGGCCCCTAGACAGAGTCCATAGGGATTGAGTATTTCCCCCCTCTGAGTCTGTTAGTCGAGCTATGGCCTGGGTGGGAGATATCTGGGCGGAGATTCTCCCCCATCCTTCCCCCCCACTGCAGCAGCTCCCTTTCTTGTTGTCTGAGCTCTGACCTGGGGAAGGGGAAGGAGGGATGGGGTCCTGGCAGTGGGCACGGAGAGGGGCGGGCTTGATTCAAAGGCCTCTCGACCACCGTCCTTGCCCCCAGCAAGGTGAGTGAGCTAGACAGGTTCAGAGGCCTGTCTAGCGAAAACAACTAAACCGGAGGACAGATAGGTAAGGAAGTCTCTGCCATTCCTCTCACCTTGCCAGGCTCTTGCCGGCAGGGTCTTGGATACTTGGAGCACTCTGAATCAGAACACTCCGTCTCCTGAGGATCTACCCAGTCAGATTGCACCTTAAATAAATATGGCATTTTCCTGCCTGAGATGAAGGACAGAAGCTGACAGCCTGAGAAGCCAAATCTTACTTGAGCACTGGTGACAGGACAGCAGCATAACCTCAGGATGCAGGGCAGGTTGTGTGAAACACAGCTCTGTCCTCCAACACATGGAGGTACTGTAGATATTAGGGCTGTGCACCGACACCCCGATTCGCCTTGAAGGCCGGTTTTGGAGCCCCCGAAGCAGCCCCGATTCGCCTCGGGGTGCTTCGGGGGTTGCCTGACTCGCCTCAGTGCCGAAGCGAGATTCAGACCCTCTGAGGTGACTCGGACGTTTCTAGGTGCAGCCGGCACCCAGAAAAGCCTCCCTATTCCCACTCTCCCCACTTACCTACTGCCATCGCCACTGCCTCCTCCTCGTCGCTCCTGCCGGCTTCCAGCGCCAGATGTCAGTAGAAACAGGCCACGTGCAATTTTAAGATATCGCGGGGGCTCTGGAGATTAGTACCTCTATAGAGTTACTAATCTCCAGAGCCCCTGCGATATCTTAAAATCGAGTGTGGCCTGGTTCTACTGACATCCAGGACTGGAAGCCGGCAGGAGCGACGAGGAGGTGGCGACAATGACAGCAGGTAAGGAATGGCTCCGAAGCGCCCCGAAGCTTTGGAGCCGTTCAGCTTCAGGGCGCCTCGGGCTGAGCTGGAACCGCCTCAGAACTGAGGTGAGGTGGGCCGCATCAGCCCCAAATTGCCTTGGATTTGGGGCCTCGGCCCAAGGCGGTGCACAGCCCTAGTAGATATGAACCTGTACATCGGACACTGTGCTGGGCATCGATTTTCTGATTTCCATTCCCATCTTGTGCCACTGCCTTCTTTTAAGCTCTGGCCATGGTGATGAATGTTGTTAGAAGCTACAATGACTGGGTTCGGATAACACACGTCGTAGGGTATTTAACCCACGACAAGCCATCGTGCTCCCAGGCAACAGGTTTCATATCCAATCCCTGCTCAGCGGTTGTCATGTTGTGCAAACTCGGTGAGTGTGGGTTATACGAGGGTTCAATAAGCCTTGCATAAGCTGAAAAGAGATTGCCATTCAAGATGGCGGCCACACACACCATGGCCTCATTGTGGTTAACCCAGGGTGGGCCATCGTGTTGTACGAACAGCCTCGGGGTCCTTGTTCAAAGGATGCTTACCAGATTTCCAGATCATTCAGCCACTAAAGTTACTTAGAAGAGAAGGTTTTAATCTGTAAGACACCTATCAAAAGAAATAGAGGACGGACAAATTCCTTTCTAAGATATTTCTCTGGATGTTGCTTCCTCATTAGCAGACAACATCTGCTTCTGACTATAATTAGCTTACAGTTCAGTAGGTAGCTTCAGTTTCTTACACCTGTACTTACAATCAACACAGAAATCTCAGAAGCGGATGTTCGGTCTCCGCCCCCCCCCCCCCGCCCGAGCTGCAATGAAACCACCTTCATTTGTGCACCCTGTTAAACTGTCAATGGAAAGTTCCTCTGCCTATTCCCACACCGTTGTGTGTGGGGTGACGGGTGGATGGGTTTCTGTGCGTCCTTAGGATTAAAAAACAAATAAGTCCTGGAGGCTGAAATCCGAACTGGAGCACGCTGCAAGTTCACAAGGAGAAGCAAAGCATGGCCCAGTTGCTGAAAGATCCTCGAAGAGGAATTCTGAATACTTTTCCACCCAAGCCATCCAGAGCTAGGCTATAAAATTTTTATTTCTTGCCACCTGCACAATGGTGCTGAGAGAAATGGGGGAAGCCGTGGGGGTGGAGGAGAAGGAAAGGGAAGAGCAGCTGGTCCTGCTGGTGAGGCATTATAACTGGGGGTGGGTTTTTTTTGGAGTGGAAGGGTGTGAGGTCTGGGGTCATTTCCTGCCAGGTTTGTTCTGAGCGGGAGGGGAGACATAATTACACCGTCTCGCTCAGCCATTAGTGTCAAGACTCATTAGGAACCCTATCCACTCAGCGGCAGCAGCAGCAGGCCTCTGCACACACTCGCTGGAAAAAAGAAAAAAAAAACGCCAGCCAAAGTCTTACAGCCTGCCGAGCAGTTTTTAGAAGGGAGTTGGTGGAAGGAGCAATTGTGAGATTCCCGTCTGGATAATTAGAGCCAGCGGGGAATCGGATTGGCTAAGGCAGGCCTTTCATTTCTCTCCCGGTTGTTTTAACGGGATTGGCAGGTGCTGCCGTCCTCCAAGGGTGAGGTGAGGCGCCGGTGTCATCATTCACAATGAGAAACGAGCGTCAATTTGCCGCGGTGCTCCCGGGGTGAGCGGAGCAGGCCGGCTCTGATTATGGCGGTTATTAGGGCCTTGTTAGCGCGGAAAAGCGCGCTTGCTGGAGGCAGTTGGGCCCGGAGGAGAAGGGTGGGGTCTTCCGCGGGCGCAGATTGCGAGCCAGAACCTTGGACGGAGGAAGTGTATTAATGAAAGAAGTGTGGAACGTGACACGCTCCCTAGGTAGGGATCCATCTATTACTTTGGGAACGGAGCAAATGGACTAGAGGGATGAGCCAGTATGTAAAAAACGACAGCTTATTAGTTTCCCCTAAAGAAAAATTGCAGCAGTTTGTTTTAGCGGAACCTAATATTCAGTAAACAAACGCAAGGCGTTTTAGTTTTGACACACTCCTTATTGCTTATTATGTTAGTTTAGAAGATGCCTTAGTAGTTAGTAGAGGATTTACTCCATCCATTATAGGATGCTGAAGATTTAGAGCTAGATTCAAAAGCTATTGTAGTCAGTGGCAGTGCTCAACTTGGTTGTTACCTTTCCTTTTAGAATGCAAGATGGGTGAGGGATGAAATCCACCCCCAAGACTGAGATTTTCTTCTTCTGGGCATGCGGAATTTGTTGCAGAATTCTTCGAACCGTAGCTGCCTTACTTGCTGTCTTGATTTTTCCCTCCCAAGTTTCTAGACTTTATTGTTCCGGAAAAAAGTTTGAGAGCAAACAAGGATTCTTTGCGATGGAATATTGTTGTTGTTGTTTTTAGGGGGAAAGATTCAGATTGTGCCTTGCCTGGATACTTGTCCCCTTGTTATGGCTTCCTGTTCTACCATTCTCTTAGGCTCTGCCTTCATGGTGCCACGTTACTGCCACATTGCAACTAAAATCCGCGGTTTCACAGCTGCGGGGTGGCGACGGGCAATTTAAATGGCAGGAGGCAGCGCGGGCTTTTTGGTGGAAGCCGCCCTCTGCCTGGCTTCCGGTGACCAATCAACAGTGGCCATCTGACTTTTCTAATGCACAGCTTTGGGGAAAACACCTTAGTGGCTGCAAGTCCGCAGCTGCATCATATAACCAACACAGCACCGAATTGCAGCCACTGTGGCTTTGAAGACATATAGACAGCCTCCTGGTTTCCCCTTATACTATTCCCTATCACTTTTGAATGTCTATGTTCTATCTCTTATGCCTGCCAAGACATTCATATTCTATAAAACCTGAATCATTGCATGCAAGATTGATTCATATTTCATATTCATGTCCCCAGGAGCCATCGTTAGTTGACTAATTGATTGGATTAATTGGTGGGGAAACCCCCCCTACTTTGATTGACCAAAGATGTGCCCCAAATTAATGGACTGGCAGATTTTAATTCAGTTGAGAAATTATTTGTAATTCAAGGAATTATAAAAACTGTGTTGGCAAATTCCATCTTAAAAGAGGTGTTCCCACCTGGGCAAGAGAGAGGGTGTGGGAGGGAAAGCCTCTTTTCAGATAATCCCTGCTGTGACACAGATGTATGTAAAACAGATTCCCCCAACTTGGTGCCTCCCAGAAGTCTTGGACTGTAGTTCCCAGAATCCCCCATCCATCACAGCTGGTTGGGAGATTTTGGGAGTTGTGGTGCAGCATGTCTAGAGGGCACGAGGTTGGGGAAGGTGGATCTAAAAGCAATGTATGCTTTTTTCTTTACAGCAGGGGTGGTGGCCGTGTGGCTCTCTATATGTTGTTGTACTGGAACTGGGGCTGATAGGAGTCAGAGTCCAGTAACACACATAGAGCTTTATCACACCAGCGTTATACTGTGTAATCACTGCGAATTGCGTGCAAAGGACTCCAAAGTTTTCCACCTTATAATCTGCTTTTATTGTGAAGTACTCCCATGCATCCTGCTTTAATTGTGCTATAAAGCCAAAAGAAGTGCAATGTTTTGCTACTAGTTTTGGAGCATATAATTTGTTGTTTCCCGAGCAGCCACTGGGGCACAGGAGCAGGATTTGAAGAAAAATTAAACAAATGCTTACATTTGCGTAAGCTTTGAAGCTAAAGACATCAAAATTGGCACAGTAACTGATATTAAGGAGAGCTTTCAGCATACCAAAGTTGAATCGGATTGGGTCATCCGTTGAGCTTTAATGATTTTTTTTTTTTACATTTCCCCCTTAAACCCATTTCCTGGTATGCAATGGATCTAGCCGCCCAGGAGCAACAACAACAACAATGGCGACAGTTTAGCGCTGTAGGGGATAATTAGAGGGAAACAGGTATGTGGGATGAAGCTCACATTCCCCACCTCTGTGTCTACAACTATCCCCCCATATTCAACTTTATACAGATGGAATTGATTAACTAATTGATGAATGGACTAAAACTCAACATGAATCCACTCAGATTTCTTTAAGCAGGTGACAGCCTTAGCTCTCCAGTGCAAGAAAGAAGGGGGGGTTGGATGAGAAATGCAAACAAAGCATCGATCATAGACAAAAAGCCAAGAGCTGATATGAAACATATGCTCTCTCTATAGTCTGGAAGGAGTCTAAAGCTGCATTATTTGTTATTCCATTTGAGTTCCCTGTTGCTGATTTCCATAGCAAATCAGCTCAGAGGATACGGGCTCCAAATCAGCCTCTCATAGAAGCACTGGTTTGCTCAATCTAGTGCCTGAAATCGACCCCAGTGTGCTTTCTGCGCCATCCACCAATCGCAAAACGAAAGATTTGGGAATTAAAACTTAGCTGACTGTCAAATTTGTTGACAACTCGTGAGCTAGAATGAAATACAGACCCCCTCTTCTGTTCTGTTGAATGAATCCCAAGTACTGATAATGGAGGCAGATCTTCAGGGTTAACCTGAGAAAGAAACAGGCCGTCAAGGCAAGCGCGGCGTTCTTTTCTCTCTAATAAGGGCTGCAGGCCAGGGCCCACCACGGTTGCAGACGGGTTTGCTAATCTGTGGGGAAGCATCAGGTGTGTGTGTGGGGTGGGGGAGGGAGTCTAGTGCCTTGTAGGGATGTATGAGAAATTCATTTCAGTTGTTTTTTGTTCAGAATTTACCTAGTTCACACCTTCCGGACGAAACATGGATTCGGACGCAATTTGTGGTTGAAATATGTACATTTCTGAGCTTTCAATGATTCATGGACTCGGACAGCACACATCCACTTGAAAAATGCGCATGAAAAATGTGTACTTTTGGAAAATGTGCACAAATGGGTGGGTGGGAAATACTTATGCTTCAAAGACGCACACAGCGGAGGTGTAGGTTTGGGGAAATATGCATGAAAATAAAGACAGATTTCATGCGAAAAGAAAAAATAAAGTTCACAACCTGATACAGACTCAAGTTGGAACAAGCTTCAAGATGGGATTTAGAGGACTTCAGGGAGCTCAGGTTTTGTTGATTTACACATCTCTAGTGCAAGACTTCCAGATCCCAGCCAAGGGTTAGTTCACACAAACATCAGGGCATTCATTGGGTTAGAGTTGCTTGTCCTGCCCAGTGTTTGAATTACAGGGTGGAGGCCAGAGAGGTCCACCCCTCCTTATCTTTTGTGGTGGCCACCTTAGACAGGAGCATAGACTTCTCAATTTTGGGGGCGGGCGGGCATGGGGTAAACCTGGGAAAGGGGGCTGGGGTTATTCATTTACATTTATGTATATATTTCTATTTTCTGGAAATCAACAAGCAAACAAGTCCTGTTGTATGCCTCCTAAGAACCTGCTGAATATACAGACAACTGACTGATGAATCTGCCAGCCAGGCTGTGAGTTTACTGACGTTGATGTTGAGGGGGCTTCAGCCACCACCCCATAGCTTACACTCCTGACCTTAGATACTGTATTTGGAAGGCAATGTGGGACATGATTTGGTAAAACTGGAGAGAGTCCGTGGTTGGTGTTTGTGGATTTCATTAAATGCCCCACCCCCTATCCCTACCAACCCCATAATTCAAGCTCTGGTCCTGCACTAATGGAAATAATGTTTGCACATGATCCACACCAGCCTTTCCTACCCTGGTGCCCTCCAGCCATTTTGGACTTCAGTTTTGACTAGCCCCACAGCCTCGTGTGGCGCAGAGCGGTAAAGCAGCAGTTACTGCAGCCGGAACTCTCCCCACGGCCTGAGTTTGATCCCAGCGGAAGCTGGTTTCAGGCAGCTGGCTCAGGTCGACTCAGCCTTCCATCCTCCCGAGGTCAGTAAAATGAGTACCCAGTTAGCTGGAGGAAAGGTAATAACGGCCAGGGAAGGCAACGGCAAACCACCCCGCTATAAGGCCTGCCAAGAAAACGTCAGCGAAAGCTGGCGTCCCTCCAAAAGTCAGTAATGACTCAGTGCTTGCACGAGAGGTTACTTTCCTTTCCTTTGACTAGCCCCAGCCAACATGGCCATTCATCTGGAATGCTGGGAGTTCTAGGCTGAGGAAGGCTGACCTACACACACAAAGAGTTTTCTACATGAGGCTGTTATCTGTCTGTTAATCTGCAATGTCTGCTGTCAGTTTCATCCCAGAATTTAAATCCAAGCTCTACGCGAGGAGTGTTTCCTTTCTTTTCTGTTACATATCCTCTAGGTGGCACTGTGGTATAGCGAAATAGCTCAATTGCACAAGAGGAGTGGCAAACAGAGCTGGTCTTTCAGGATCAATGTAATATTGTCCCTATACCATGCTGCTTAGCAAAATAGCCGCCCATTTCCCATCAATCGAAGCACCCAGATGCTCTTCAAGGGGTGGCCCCACGTAGAGCACATTGCAGTAGTCGAACTGTGATGTATCCAAGGCCTGATTAACTGTTGCCAAGTTAGACTGACTCAGGAGTGGCTGCAGCCGATACACTAGGTGTAGCTGCCACCTGAAGATTCAGGGGCAAAACAATATGTAGGGCCATGCATAAACTTGAAAGCTCAGGAACGCTCCCTAACATTGATTTGAACAGGCTTCACATTTGTTGATATCTATATATCAGATTATATGTATAAAAAGCAAAAGCAAATCCACGGATTTTTTCTTTTTATTGCTAATGCAGGACTAACCCAAATCCAGTGTCAGTCAGCTCAGATTCATTCTTCCTAACCCCCCCCCCCAAAAAAAAACTTCCTTCCTTTTTAAAGAACACTGTACAAGGTGGTTGGGGGGGGGGTCAGATGCTAACTCATAATTGTTTTGGGGGTAAGGGGTAGTTGTTAATCAGCATAACTCCCCCCCCCCAATTCAAACAGTCTAGGTAAGCACTGGAGTGATACAGAGAAAATGGCTTCGCTTCTTAAAACTCAGAGAAATAACCAAGAGCACATTCTTATGCATGTTTAGGTAGAAGAAGTCCCACAACTCTCAGCAAGGGAGCTGTAAGCTTTTTCCCCTGTCTAAACATTCATAGAGCTGTACCCTAACAGTATTAAACAAAACAAATCTCCACGTTGCTGTGGTTGTCTGTCCATTTTCAAATAGGTGCCTATGACAGGCGCAGCCATCCAAGCTCTTGCTAAGAATAAAAAAAGAAAAAGAAGAAGAAAAAAAAAAGATTGCGTTTCCCCAGCACCAAAATACTGTGGTTGATTGCTGCAATTTTCCCACCACAGCTGTGCTGCTTGGGCGAAAGACATTTGCATTTGTAATAAGCGCGTGCGTTTATTGTGCAATCAAATGGTTGTCTGCAAGGCTTCGAACAGTGATCAACCCCACAGGGGTGTTCTGAGGATAAGGACATGATCCACACAAGCACTGCAAACAAGATGGGGGACTGTACCTCTCAACACGTGTGACAGGAGGGCCAATGGGCCCCCGGGACGCCTTCGTTTGACAAAGCTGGTATTTCTGAGTGAGAAATGTGAGCTTTCTCTCCCCCCCCCCCCCCGTTGAATTAACAACAGAAATAAGACAATGTGGGCTTTCATCGGCCCACCCCCATGGTATCTCCACCCATCTTCAGCCTGTGTTGCTTTCAATCTGATTTGAGATTTGGGCATTTGGATTAACTCATTAGCGGGGCAGTGTTCCAGCAAAGTTACTAATCTGGGCCAGGGGTGCAGAGCACTGTGACAGCATTACGCATAAGATAGGGGGAAAAAAAGATCTAATGAGATTAGGATTTCATGCATTCAGGCAGGGCCTGGTGCTCTAATGGCTGATGGAAGCGGCGTGTGTCTGGACTCATGTGTGGCGCTGGGGCCTTGAAGGGGAAGGAGAAGATGAGATTGTGTGTGTGTGTGTGTGTGTGTGTGTGTGTGTGTGTGTGAGAGAGAGAGAGAGAGAGAGAGAGAGAGAGAGAGAGAGAGAGAGAGAGAGAGAGGCCCTGGAAATGTGTGACATTGAAGTGCAGGATAAACATCTATCAAATAATAAATAAACAGGGCCACAGCACTTAAACATGGAGGAGGTGGGCTGATCTGCACTGCTGATTTTTATCGGTGCTGAAGTGCACTGATAACTGCTGGGGCGCATTCCGCATTCCATGAACCACTTTTCTAGCGTTATTTCCTGCTTTTTATTCTGCAATATTCAAAATACTGCCACCGATGTCACTGTGTGTCCTATGAGGCATAAATGTGCAGGAGGGATACAGCGTCACCATGATGGGATTGTATCAGTATAACACAAGGTGTAGATCTGGCCCAGGCCTGCTGTGAATATGTATAGAAATCAGTACCAAGTCAAGGCACTTCGAACTCCACCCCCACCCTGGCTCTGCGAGGGCCAAAATGTCTTAGGTTTCAGTGTACCATTAGGTATAAATTCCTGCCTTCATTTACTGCCCCCTTCCCATGGTGCCACCTAAAGCAGTGCGCTTCACTCTGCTGTTTGGTAGGCCTGCCTCTGGTAGTGGCCTGAGGATGCGTTCACACAGTAGGTAAGGTTCCTCCCTATTTCTGGCTTTAGTACTCCAATGCCAAACAGGAGACGAATGGGAGTGCCTGCTCCAGAAAGAAAGCCCCAGCTGGTGTGGAGATCAGAGCTACGCACTCCTGGTTTGGCCACCTATGTTGATCCTGACAGCTGCAGGATGTCCGCATGACCCCCCCTCAAGCTTGTGGGGAGAACTTTCCACTTTTGCAGCTCATATTTGGCCCTCTTGTGACCATTCCTATGGCTCCTATGCCTTTTTAGATAAGGGGATACATCCGGGTTGGGTGGGTTTGAACCTCACCCCTATGGGCCAAATCTGTCCCCCATGGGGTCCCAATTCAGTCCTTTGGGGTTCCTCAGATGGCCCCTTCCCTTGACCCCTGCCACCTTTCCCCCAAACACCAATCATTTGCTGGTTTCCTGGGTTTTGCAGTTATTTTCCCATTCTAAAAGCCTGACGTGCTTTTCCTAAGGCTTAGTTATGGACAGTAAGGGCTTTAAGCTAAAATAACCTTACATTTTTGCCCTCAGCACTTTGGCCTTCAGCCACCACTATGAGAATGTAGAGCCCGCCACCCTACCCGAGAGCTACTCTGAAAGTGAGTTCGGCCCTTGAACTGAAAGAGTTTCTCCTCCCCGGGCTACATGCACCTCTCTGAGAAACCAGGAGCTATGTCATTAGGGTGACCATACGGAAAGGAGGGCAGGGCTCCTGCAGCTGTAACTGTTGTGATGGAATTCCACCAGGTGCTGCATGCATACAAATGACACCAGCTGAAATTCCCTTTTCTATACAACTGTTAAACGATACAGGAGCCCTGTCCTCCTTTCCGCATGGTCACCCTGTACGTCATGACTTGATCAAGTCTCTGCATTTGTTTCATTGGGAGCACTCCTGCTTTCAGGGCAAGATAATAAAGTGCAGATGTTTCTTGGTGAATATAAACACATACTTAAGACTAGGGGTGTGCACGGACCCCCCGCTCCGCTTCACTTGCAGATCCGCCATTTTCCGGATCGGGCCGCTCCGCCCCGCCCCCGGCCACTTCCGCTCCGCTCCGCTCGGAGCTCCGGATCCAGATCCGGAGCTCCGTTCCCCCCCCCCATAGGCTTGCATTGAAAGCTAAAAAATTATACAACTTTTTTTCTGTTCAAGTTAGAAACCTCACGTTTGGCACCATGACACCTCATGGGGGTATACACACGCACGCCAAGTTTCAAAGCAATCCCATCATCCCCGATTTTTGGGGAATTTTTGAAAATCGGGCACCCCATTCACACCCCTTTCCATAGCTCCGTCAATTTGCACGTTAGAAACCTCAAACACGCCACCATGAAAGCTTATCCAGGGATACATACGCACGCCGAGACTCAAGGCAGTCCCATCATCCCCTGATTTTTGGGGAATTTATGAAAATCCAACACCCCTTTCCATAGCTCCGTCAATTTTGCACATTAAAAAAAAACCTCAATCTCACCACCATGACAGCTTATCCAAGGCAGTCCCATCATCCCCTGTTTTTTGGCGGGGCTTAAACCTGCAAAATTTGGAACTTCCAAAACTCCAAGTGAGCGCAGGAAGGACTTCTCCCCTGAGTCAAAGCCACACACACACAACATCCCTGCGAGGTGGGCAGGGGAGGAGGGAGGGAAGGCAGGCAGGCATGCAGCTGGCATTTCTGGGGGCATAAGGAAGTGAGCCAAGGATAAGCCAGTAATGCATATAAAATGGAATAAATCAATAAATAAACAAAGGAGGGGTGGAATTAAAAGCAGCAGTGTTGCTCAATAAACAGAAAGAAGAACTTTTAAAAAAAGGCTATATCTGTCTTTTACCAGCAATAGGGGGACGTGCCCGGGGGAGGGGGAAGCAGCTGCCAGTTCAACTCAAGACAGCCACCAACAGCTCTGAGATTAAGAAGTAAACGCTCACTTCAACTCATAACAGGCATCGCTCCACCACTAAGAAGTAAACGCTCACTTCGACTCATAATAGGCATTGCTCCACCGTTTTACTCTCTTTGGAAGGCTCTAATGGCCTTCCAGTGCAGGAGAGAGTGGGGGCACGTCCACGATGAGATGCCCTAGGGGAGCTCATACCCTTGCACCACATCTTTTCAGTTGTTCCCCAAAGTTAGGGTGGGTAGCAGTGCTGTGTTTCTATCTCTTATTATTGGCTTAGTATATGATTTCAGGTTGTGTTTGTGCATTTGGTGGGGCTACTGTTTTAAAAAACACTTGGAAAAGTCTGTTCAGATGAAGAAAGAGAAGTTTCCCAGAATCCCAAGTTACCCGTTTTGCCTATGCCCTCCTCTAACTTTGGGATCATGTGATCATGACCGGGAGCTGACTCTGCCCCTCAGCCCTTTGAAAAAGGTATTTTTCCCGCCGATTTTTTAAAAACTTCTAGCGCGCGACCCGCACAACGCAGAAAGTTGAGAGTAGTCTCAAAATGACCCCCATCCACGACTCTCTGTGCACAAGAATTTTCAGAACGATAGCTTAAAAACCAACCCAGTTATGCCCGAGTCTTTCCCGCAATGCAATCCTATGGGCGAAAAGCCGAAAACGCCGTTTGAGCCGCGCGGTTGACCCGATTTTCAAAAAAATATAGCACGCGACCCGCACGACGCAGAGAGGTGAGAGTGGTCTCAAAATGACCCCCATCCACGATTCTCTGAGCACAAGAATTTCCAGAACGATAGCTTCAAAAAGAACGTAGTTATCCGCGATTATTTGCTGCAATGCAATCCTATGGCGAAATGTTTTCAAGATGGCGACTGGAGCGCTCCGCCTGAACTAGGAGCTCCAAAAAATGGTCGCTTCTCTTCGCCTTGCTTCTAGGGGTCCGCGGTCCGCTCCTACTCCGCCTCTGGATAAGGCGGAGCAGGCCAATCCGCTACTGCTTCTACGCTCCTAATCGGAGCGGATCACACCCCTACTTAAGACACCCACACACACACAAACACATACGACAGCTTGCTCTGTGACTTTGCTGCAGTTGCAGGCGTGGTGGTTTAGATACGTTCCTTTCTGACTGTATCCCTAAGGGAGTTCCTGGTTTGTTTACTCTAAAGTTCAAAATAAAACCCGCCAATACCTGCCATCTCTCCTAGATGCTGCCAGACAAAAATAACACATCAGATTTGTTCTGAAGTGACATAGACTAGGTGATGCACAACAGTGACGTGTCTCCCTGTTCCGGTAGGGTAAGGTTAAAGCCCTCCATATAACTTGGGGGGAAATAACAACCAGTGAAATCAGCAAATAAAAAGTCTGGAACCAGTTCAGTTTTAAGCACCATGCTAGACTGCCACCCAGTGGTGGCTGCTGGAACTCTTCCAGGTGCTTACATGAGACAGTTGGTCTCACAAAAAGCACAGGTGGCTGTGTTGGCCGAGAGAAAAACACCCTATTAGTGGAATATCTTTTATTAGGCTAACTCAAAGTTCACAAAATATGGCACAAGCTTTTAAAGTCTCCAGAAAATGAAGCAAATGGTGCCAGAGGAGGGAGGGCTGATGTTCAAGCCATAGAGTTGACTTTGGCTAGACTGTCTTAAGATGGAATATGGGAGGAGGCTGCCGACATTCAAACCAAGTTCTACCAGAGACGGTTTCAGGTTTTACGTGGAACTCTCCAAAGGGTTGCTTGGAAGAAGAAACAACCAAACAGTGATGGCTGGTGACTCTGATATTGGTGGGACTGTGAACCCATTCCAGGTTTTAGACCGAACGAGACGGAATTCTAAAATAGCTATTCAGGGTGCTGAACCCTAGTCTCAGATAGGGCTGTGCACCACCTCGGATCCAAACCCAAAGCAGATCAGGGTGGTTCGGACCCATCTGAACCGTATCCGAGGCAGTTCCGGCAAAGGCTGAGGCGGCCCGAAGCCAATTTATTTATTTATTACATTTTTATACCGCCCAATAGCCAAAGCTCTCTGGGCGGTTCACAAAAATTAAAACCATAATAAAACAACCAACAGGTTAAAAGCACAAATATAAAATACAGTATAAAATGCACAACCAGGATAAAACCACGCAGCAAAATTGATATAAAATTAAAATACAGAGTTAAAACAGTAAAATTTAAATTTAAGTTAAAATTAAGTGTTAAAATACTGAGATTAGCTCCAAAGCTTCGGCCTGCCTTGGCCCTTCAGAGCCACCCCACCCATCTCCTTACCTGCTGCCTCCATCATCGCCACTGCCATCTTTCTTCTGGCAGCTTCTGGTGCTGCTCCCAGAAATGAAAGGGAGCAGGCCGCGCCATTTTAAGTTATTGTGCGGCCTACTCCCTTTCATTTCCACTGGTGGCACCGGAAGCTGCCAGAAGAAAGATGGCGGTGGCGACGGAGGCAGCAGGTAAGCCCCCCTCCCCCTTACTTAATCCTGGCAGCAGCAGCAGACCCAGGTAAGCCCCCTCCCCCTCTTACCTGGGTCCGCTACCGCCGCCTTGTGTCCAGTGGCTTCCACTCTGATGGCTACTTCCGGGCTTCAGTGTCATCAGAGTGGAAGCCGCTGGCCGCAAGCTGGTGGCGGCAGCGGACAGCGGACACAGGTAAGGGGGGAGGGGGGCTTACCTTGTGCCTCCACCATCTGTGGTGGCAGACAGTAGAGGCACCAGGTAAGTGGGGGGAGTTTTCTGGATGCCGGCTGTGCAGCTGGCACCCAGAAAACTCCGAGTTGCCTTGGAGAGCCCAAATTTTGCCTCAGCTTTAGTGCCGAAGCAGGTTGGGAACCCCCGAGGAAGCCCCAAGGTAGATCGGGGCTGCTTGGGGGGCTCCGGATCAGCCTCCGAGGCAGATCGGGGTGTGTGTCCCTGCACAGTCCTAGTCTCAAATTAGATTCAGCACCTTGGATAAAATTGAACAATTTTAATTTACTTTTAAAATCTTCTTTCTTTTACTGTTTATACTTATGTTCACCACTCTGGAACCTGTGTTAGATAATTGAGCAGTATATAAATATTGTAAAGAACAACAACAACACAAGGAGTCCCCCACTGATGGCTGTCATTTTCCCCACAGCATGCCCAGAATGACTCTGGATCCGGGGCATTCTGGAGGAGGGGGGGAAGTGATGGTCTCCTGCTGGCAGCTGCCAAGAGGAGACCCGTGGTTATTGATGTTGTTTAAAGGAACCAAAAATGAAAACTTATTTATTTATTACGTTTTTATACCGCCCAATAGCCGAAGCTCTCTGGGCGGTTCACAAAAGCTCAACATTGCCCCACCATTGGCAAGGGAAAATCTGCCCCCACAAACTTTTACCCCTCCTCATGTACCCTTGTTTCAAGGTCCATTTTCACACACCAAATCTGAGCTGAAAGTTCTCTGCGGAAAGTTCCTTCTGGACAAGCATTAGTATTTACATATATCTGGGCTTTGGCTCCAGTGGAGCTGCTGAATGGTCACCCCTGAAATGAAAAGCCCATAGAGAAGTCTTCATTCATGCACAAGGGATTTAGTACTGAAATCTACAACAGCAACAACAACATGGGGGGGGGGGGCGGCGGCATAAAAATGTTGGCAAACACTATTAGAACATACAATAAGGAACAATAGGTTATATTACCTTAATCCATTCATCGATTAGTGATTCTGTTGGGAGATTTTAGTAACAATGTTAGAAAGGCACATGACACTTCTGGTTGGGAAATCTCATGGTGACTGCTACTCAGCGAATGTAGGAAAGACACGCCAATGCTGACAATATAGAGCAGTGGTTCCCAAAGTGGGCGGTACTGCCCCTTTGGGGGCGGTGGGATTGCATAGGGGGTGGTTAAGAGGCGAGGGGGCAGCAGGGGGCTGCTAAGAGGCAAAAGAGTGGCGGGGGGGGGCTTGAAGTGGTCTTTTCCGAGAAGCGCCTCTCCAGAAGGTCTTAAAACCCAGAGACATTTTTATGGGAGAAGGTAGTTTGGTCCCAAGCCATATGGGGGAAGAATCCACACATGTATTAATACCATTTAAGAAGCCCATCCATCACATAGTGAGGTATCCTAGTTACTAAATGTGATATCTAATATTCTTGCTAAATGACTATCAGACTTTGAAAAGATGATATCACTGGATCAAGTTCATCAATTATGTTTAATTGAATGAACTAAAAAAAAATGCAATTGGATTTTGAATAAATATTCAATTAATTGTTACTGTTTTGAATTTTATTGTTATTATTTTTATAATTTTGTAAACCGCCCAGAGGGCTTTGGCTATTGGGCAGTATAGAAATGCAATCAATCAATCAATCAATCAATCATCTATCTTCCTTAGTGGGTCGTTGAAAACCACTATTCTGAATAATGATTTTTATAGTGTAGGGTAGGGGGCACTGGGCATGAGTTTGTGGAACCAAGGGGGCGGTGACCTGAAAAAGTTTGGGAACCACTGATATAGAGGAATGACGGGGGAACTTGGCATACCGTAGTTATGAACAAAGATCCTTCTTACAGATGCCTGTGAGAAGATACTGTACTTTTAACAAGGTTTCTCTAAGGCATGAGAGGCTTTTCTTTACGTTGGAATAGAATCAAGGCAATGGAAATGCAAGGCCACAAATGCTTTCTATGGTTTACACGCTCTTTATGTAATGTTTTTTATATTTTGCTGCACATGTTAAATGGGCTGTCGACATAGTCTTATTTTGCTGCACTATTTTTTATAATATATAAACATCCAAGTGGTGATTGTGGGGTGGGGGTCACACCTTTAGCCATTACGCTCTACACTCGGGGCAGGGGGAGGGGGAAGAGAGAAAGCATATCTCCAGATGTTCTGAACTTCAGTGCCTAGCCTTCCTGGCCATTGGCCTTGCCCGCAGGAGCTTCTGAAAGATGACTTCCAAAACATCTGGAGATCCACCACCACTGCCACTTTAATTTGTATGCCACCTTTGCACATAAATGTGCCCAAAGTGGTTCACAACACAAGAATGTATATCAACCCATCCTTGCAACCAACAGTCTAGTAGCAATTCACCTCAACCTGTAATACAACTACCCAAATAAACAATTCATTTCAATGAAGTGAATAGTCTAACGTTTTACGTCTGCTATAAAATAGGCACTATCAATAACCAAAAACAACGCCCAATGACATTATTTACCAGTGGTTGAGAATACATAAACCAGAGTCAGTTATGATTAAAACAAAATCCAGTGTAGCCGCGTATAGATAAATAATATAAACAGATCTACTTTCGGCCCACCCTTGCTCTGCATCAGTTGAGAGAATTATCTATTTCTAATTTTTTTAAATAGCAAGCTTTCACTCCCATGATGCTTTTCACCCTTGATGAAAACTGTAGATACAATAAGGGCCTTAAAACAACAAAACCCATGATGCATTGCAAGTACGGAGGAAAGAAACACAGGGAGAAACAACCAAATCACTGCATAACAATTGGTATCCAATTTGAGCTTACAGGAATTCAAATTGACTAAGGCCGTAGCTAGACCTCAGGTTTATCCCAGGATTGTCCTGGGGTCAAACCTGTTCATCTAAGTGCCACACAGGGCATCCAGTGCTCAGGCAGGGACGAACCCGGGATGATCCTGGGATAAACCTTAGGTCTAGCTATGGCCCAAGTGAGAGCTGCTGTGGAAATCTATTGCTCAGAATCGGGAAATGGAAAGAGCAGAATTCCTCCAACTACCAGCACATAGTTGATATACAACCCAAGCAGCTATTCCTACAGTTTATTATTGTGCTGTCCTGTAACTGGGGTTGCTGCAAAATGGATCAGGGTCACATGGTGCCACAAGGCACATTGGGGTAGCATGCTAGGGGAGCTCTATGAAAATACTTCTTTGCGATTTATGTATGGTTTCCATTCATTTCTCTACCAGCGTATATACCTTAAGTTGTGCCAACAACACGTGCACATCAAGTGGCTGTTTAAAGGAGAAGGTAAAGCAGGGGTGAGCAACTTGCGGCCCTCCCCACTAGGACTGTATGGATTTTGATAAATCTGTTCCGTCGGTGTTGTGTGGAGTGCCAGACGTCTTTCGTTCCTTTGTCCGCTCACTGATGGAATCGGATTTTTGAAAGGGATGGCTGTGAATTTCGTTCCTGCTTGCAAATGTGCATTTGTGAAAATTCACACACATACACACACACACACACACACACACACAAAGTAAAAAATACCGATCCACAAGTCCGTGGAATCGGTGCGACTTGGGCAGGATCTACACTACTGCTTATAATGGTTTATAAGGGTTATGACAACTGTTCAGGCCCAGGACACACTACTTATACCGTTTTCATATGGTTTTAAAAGTGTTATATCCTGCTTGGTGTAGATTGGGCCTTGGACAGAGCTGGCCCGCTGAGAATTCTGCAGGCTGGATTAATAGAAATCTGAACTCATTTGAACCTGTTGAAGATTGCCCTGACATCCCTACCTACAACCCCCATCAGCCTTAGGCAACATAGACACTGGTGAGGGATCATGGGAGTTGTAGGCCATAATATCTGGAGGGCCACAAGTTGTCCACCCCTGAATACTTTTGTTGCTAGGATCATAATTTCTTCTCATGAGAATCATCCTTTGCAGATCTTGTTTTTTTAAAAAGGACTTTGAGCATTACCCAGCGCTGCCACTCTGCAAACTCAAATAGTGCTAGCAAAGCTCCGGTGAACCTTTCTCCTGAGCAAGTGGTTGTCCATTATGCTTGTGCAACTGGTTGTGCAACAACTAAAGTTATACTTATAGTTGTGCAAGCAGTTCTGCATTATGCTTGTCCAACCCATTGCGCAGAACTCTTGCACATTGTTCAGAAATTAGTTTCTGCTGGTGCAACACCATTTGTGCTAACAGAATGACACAGAACACTGTTTCTCAGAACACTCGTACTTTCGATGGGAGGCAAATGACGAGGCTTGCTAAGTAATCCACAAAGCTTTTATTAAGCAATAAATGTCTCTTCTACCTGAATAGAGTCTAACCTCTTGGAAACGTCCCCCTAGGCAAACTAAGCAAGACAATTGTCTGTTCAAGAAGAATAGGAAGCTATTTCTCAAACATCTGTAACTTCAGAGCACCTGGTGCAGAGGCAGGTTCTGGCGTAATCGAACTGACTTTCTCACGTCTTCCTTCCATGCTGTGCGTTTTAGCTTCTGGCGGACCCTAGCATCAGCTAGCTTGTCAGGATGCTCACCTCTGGAAAAAAAACCTCACTTCCCTGAGTGTGTAGGATTTGGCCTTAAGGAGATAAGCTCTGGAGAGGACTGACTCCCAGCTGGGGAATCGCCCGTGAGAGCTTCCTCCCCCACCGGTACAGGCTGGCTGGTGTCTGGCGCTGCGTCTTCTAGTTCTGAATCTGATTCCGATTGATTACCAGAAACACCTTCTCCCAAAACAGGGGCAGTAGGGTTAGATATGACAGATACTGCCCTTAGAGTTGAAGGACAGATGATCATGTTTTAACTTTTTAAAAACTCCCATGTAGGATCAGCTTCTAAAATAATTCAAAATGACTGTGCTGGTTTACAATATAGATAGTCCTAGCTGGAGGGGGTGGAAAACACACACACCATGCAAAAACAAAAACAACACAGCAGTGATAGGCGATGGGCAAACTATAAAACGAAATAGGCAGGCTTTTGAAAACCACCCGTTGTAATTTATTTGCCTTAAAAGACAGCGTGGGCCAGGAAGTGGGTGCAGGAGGAGGGGAAGCTGCAAAGTTTAATAGAGCAATAGTGTTTGTGACCGTAACTCAGCGTTCAGCCTTGACAATAACTTGGGGATTTATCTAGATGACCAGACATGCTGAGCCCTGGATCTTTAATATATGGATTGGATGAGGAAGTATTGTTCTTCTTGATTTAGTGGGACAGTTTTTTATCACCCACAAAACATGATGCGGTCGGGGAGGAAGAGGAGGGGGGGGAGGGAAGGCAGGCCAAATGACTAGGTCAGAAACCAAGCCTGGATGATGAATTGAAACAAACTAGGAAAACACACACACACACACGTACATTGGGGCGTGCATATAGGAAACAAAAGCAATAACTCAAAGTTTCAATTAATATGTATCTTGTGCCTTTAAAATATTTTGCTATACAAGTATTGCATTAAGTGGGGGGGGGGGGTAGGAGGAAGGGGCAAAAGCTGATTTGCATTTTGTTATTAATTCAGAGAGATATAATATATATAAAGAGTAAAATTGCCAGCTATGTAGCCCAGTGAATCTTTATACAATAGCAACAATATCTGTATGGGAAGCAAATATTTTTTTTAAAAAAATAAATAATCTGCAAAATGAATAGAAATGTAATTCAGAGCAGCACCAGTACTTCGTCTTCCTGTAATGACACAGGCGAAGCCTGAATTCCTACAATTTACAGTGAATTATGGGGGAGAGCAGAGCTACTGGGACTGCAGCTGTCTCATGCAGAAATCACACACTATGGCTTATGATGTCCCATTAGGAAAAGGTGATATAATGAATTCCCTTCTTTATAGCCCTGAAATAGCACATTTCATTCAGCAGGTTATTTACCCTCTGGATTAGAGTGATGAGGTTCTGAATAATGCGCAAGGGTGCTTTGAAGGAGGAAAAATAGTTTCTTCAGTCTCATTTACATATTTCATTTCATGAGCTGCACCGGCGCTTCTGAGTGCCATTGGCTGCTTGGGTCACCGGACCAAACTTCAGACTTAAAGGTGAGCTGACACCAGGTCGCTCTCCCAGCTCCGTGATGGGTCTTCCATGACTAGGATGGATCAAACATTTGGCCTTTCTAGGAACTGGGGGCACACACCTTCGTGTAATCTGAAGTAGAGACTGGGCAGTGCTGAGTGCTGAACAACAACAACAAAAATACGAGTTCCTGACATTTCAGGACCATTTGGGAAAGTCCCAGATCCACCTTGGGTATGACGCCTCCTGCTTCTTCTACAGAGCAATCATATTGGCCATGTGGTGGGGAGAACCCAAGACAAATGCCTCATCTTGTGGTGGCAGGGCGGGAGAGAGAGAAGAGGGACATTTTGCTCCCTTCTCGCTTCATTTTCTTTTCTTATTTGAACAATCCGCCTCCCAATGGGAAGGAAATTATGTGCGCTTAGCTCCAGTGCTGGTGGACTTTTCGCTCTGGGTCGGGGATCTGATCTTCCCCCCTTTTGCTTCTTCTGACATCAGTGTCCCAATATCAGAAGAACAAGTGGTGCTGAGGTTTTTGCAGCAGCTGAGGGTGGGGTGGAGGAGGAATCCAATGTCAGACCCTCTTTTATGGTGGACCTTGCCCTTAGAGGGAGGAGCTGAACTACTTTATGCCCCCCCAATATCCCTCAAGATTTTGGGGGCCATAGGTCATGTGGTTCAGCTGTTGCCACCTTGTTTTGTTTTTCCAACTCTGTCTTCCTTGTAAAAAGCTTCTTTGCTTGTTTAATTTTATTTCGTCCCACCATGGAACTCAAGGTGGCATTACATGAAGTTCCCAGGTGGTCTCCCACCCAGGCACTCACCAGATCTGGGCCTGCTTACCTTCCACAAAGTGGCTGCATCATGGATTCTCAGACCAGGCCCTGGAAATACTTCTCTTTATGAGTGTCAAGAAGGACTAACCAAAACCTTCTTGCCTCTTTGAATCTTCCCTGAACCAAGGACCCCATTCCTTCAAGGCTGAATTCCTGACCATTCTTGAGCTCTTGACTATTACATTAGGCTAGCTGGGGCTGATAGGAGTTGAAACCCAGAACATTGGAGGGCACCAGGTTGGGGGGCTTTTAAAGGGGGGCTATTGCCAACCCCCCTTAAAAGGCACAATCATATGCATCTATGCATGTATAGACAGAAACAAGGCCTACAATTTCCAGCATGCCTTAGCCAGCATGGTTGGCTGGGGCACACTGTGAGTTGTAGGCCCTTTTCTCTCTCTAAACATGCATAGGATCGCGCCCTAAGATGCAAACCATACCAAGGTGAATTTTAAAAATATTTTACTCTTTCGAAATATTCCAAACACAGGGGTTCAGACCTTGAAATGATTGCCATGGGATTGAGCAGATGTGCAATTACAGCAAAGTAACCTCATGAGTAAATCTTAAGTAACATTTCAAAGAAGAAAAAAACAGAAGTGAGCAAGAAATGTCAGTTTAACTTAACCGAGTTTCTACCTAGATAAATATAAATCCCCATTAGCGCATACATTTTGAAGTATCCTGTTGGCCAAAGTTTCATGCTATGCAACGCTCAGCTGCTGATGGTTCTCTAGAGTGGTCACTCATTTGAGGGGTACAGATATGACTGGCTGCCATTCCCTGTTAACAGATAAAACCACAAATTACTAGGATTTCGTATCAGGAGTATAAGTTCACCTGGTTTGAATTTGAAGTTCCTCTTTACCGGCCCAAACTAGTGTTGTGAATTTTGTTCCACCTCCAGCTGCATCCTGTAACCCTAGCCACCTCTACCCAAAAATGGAGATTAAAGCCTGTTTTCTCCTAGTTGGCGGATGGTCATCTTTATACTGGCCTTGATTCATTTTGTATGAATCATCTTGCTTCCTCTTGCACCTGGACATTCGTCACCAGAGGTGCAGTATATCAGTTGGGCCTAAAGTTCCTAAATAGCTTTTTACGTGAGGTGTGATAAAATCTGAAATGGCTTCTCTTTTGCATGAATTAAGAATTTACTCTCTGGTTCCCCCCCCCCCCCGCCCCTCCCATCACGTCAACCATACTTGAGTTGATATTTTGGGAGGCCTCTTTCCCATATAAGTGTAGCATAGTGGTTACAATATTGGACTGGGAGTCGGGAGATCTGGGTTCTAGTCCCCGTTCGGTCATGGAAACTCACTGGGTGACTTTGGGACAGTCACAGACTCTACCTCACGGGTTGTTATTGTGAGGATAAGATGGAGAGGAGGAGGATTATGTACACTGCTTTGGGTTCATTAAGGAGGAAAGAAAAGGTGGGCTATAAATGCAATAAATAAATAAATAAATAAATAAATGCAATAAATAAATAAAACATGACAAAAGCAATACACAAATGGTAACATCATTGTTCCCAAGGTGGCTAAACAAATGTCTCAGCCAACACATGCCTCCTGCATAGCTCATAGGCCTGACTAGGTAATGATTTGTTCATGAGTGACAACGTTGTGGTAGAACTTGGGTTAACTAGGGCTTTCTGCCATACAAATGCTGTTTCTGTCATAACTTCCCATCTACTTTTGGTGCACTGTAAACTAGATTGTGTAGGTCAGGATGGACAACCTGGTTCCCACAAGTTGTTTTGGTCTACAACTCCCAGAATCCCACACCATTGGCTATGTTGGTTAGGGCTGATGGGAGTTGTAGGCCAAAACATACTTAGGGCCACAAGTTTCCCACCCCTGACGTAAGCACATTTGCATGATGTGATGTCAGGCCTCGGCTGTGGGCAGCAGTCTGGAGCCAGGAACAAACAGTAAGGACTGAGGAGCAATCCAGTTCAGAGGGCAAACCAGGAAGCTGACCCAGAGAATGAGACAGGCCCAGTGAGCAAGACTAGAAATGCAAGACCTGCCAGAGCTCAGGCAGACGTTGTCGTTGCTTAAGCTGCAGCTTCTTCCTGCCCAGAAGGATCCAATGGCCAGCCTGGGTGGGTGGAGTCAGTTCAGATCTGGAAAGTTCTTTGCTGAAAAGCTACCTGCAGTTCTTTATTCATCACATGGAGCAGCTGTGCGCTGTTTCTGGCACCTCACGGAGAGCCTGCAGTTATGTGTTTCGCCACATGGGGCAGTGGTCAGGGGACTGATGAACTGATGTCCCCATCTCACAGAAGGCCATTTGAACCTGGTGTCCTTTTGAGCCCCTTCAAACTCCTTCTGTTAGATGTGCTCTTTGTAGCAGGTGATTAGGTTCAAACATTTTTTAAAAAAATTGATTAGGAGCTTTTCTAAATGACACTGTTAATCTGCTGTATCTGTTTTTTGGTTTCCTCATAGAATTGAGATCTGAGTTCTACCCCAAGAGCTTTTCCTTTCCTGCTTTTCTGCTACATAACCTCTAAGTGGCGCTGTGGCATAGCAGGCGGGATCATGCAATTGCACAAGTGAGGAAAACGCATTGCATTTTGTTTCATTTTTTGTCTTTCCCACTCTAAGAAACAAAACAAAACAGGAAAGTGCTCTTAACTAGGGTGACCAAACGCCCGGACTAGGCCAGCAGCACCACCCAATGTGAAGGTACGTGGCTGGCAGCCATCTTCCTAATTTATTTTTCAGGCATTTCTGAAACATCTGGGGAGCACAAGGTTGGGGACAGCTGTTGTTGATAGGATCAGCATATGAAAAGGAGGACAGGGCTCCTGTATCATTAACAGTAGTATTGAAAAGGGATTTCAGTAGTTAAAGCTGCAGGACAGGAGTTCTGCCCTCTTTTGAATCTGGTCATAGCTCCTGCAGCTTGAACTGTTGTTATGAACAGGGACTATCACCAGGTGCTGCATGCATACAAAACAACACCTGCTGAGATTCCCTTTTCTACACAACTGCTAAAGATGCAGGAGCCCTGTCCTCCTTTCCATATGGTCATCCTATACGTAATCTATTATCTCCATGGCACAAGGAATTATATTGGGGTGGGGAATATTTACATTTTTGTCTGAATTGTAAAGTGTAGAATTAGATGTGTGAGAGCCAGTGTAGTGTAGTGGCTAGAGTATCAGACTGGGAGTCGGGACATCCAGGTTCTAGTCCCCACTCAGCCAGTCACAGATTTTCAGCCCAACCCACCTCACAGGGTTGTTGTTGTGAGGTTAAAGTGGAGAGGAGGAGGATTATGTACGCTGCCTTGGGTTCCTTACAGGGGAAAAAAGCCGGGATATAAATGCAATAATAAATAAATAAAAAAATAAAAAAATAAATGTGACCGAGGCCACATCCCCTTGGGGGCCAGACATGTTGAGTTGGCCCTGCCTTGGGGGTGGGCATGTTTGGGTGGCCATGCCTCCTGAGGGTGGCCATATTGTCCTTCTTTTTGGTTTCCAAAATATGGTCACCCTATCTTAACAAAACAGAAGTGAAACCTGGAGGGTCATGACATCGTCTAAAGAACTTGCAAACAACCGTGAGTAAGGGATGATGAGCACACAGTAAATGCCTTCTTCAGAAAAGTTCCACATTTAGTGAGGTGCATCCTGTGATGTGTGAAAATGATTCCTGGTATTCTAAATGATTCCATGGTACTTGTCCCTCTAAACCCACTGGAGTTAATTCCTCTTGGGGCTTTTCCACACCCAATGCAATGACAAATGCATGTTGGCCAAGGTGTGTACATGTTGCAGGAATGTCAGCCACAGTCAACACCTTGGTGCAGGTACCTTTGCAATATGCACATTTGCACATATATGTTTCTTGTGTGTGTACATTACCCATTCTTATGTGTACAATGGTGATCTCAAAAGCTCAGATATTATAGGAACGGCTAGAGAACTGGTAGAGTTGTTAACAGACCACTGTTGTGTCAAGGCGCCACCACTTTTTAAGGAAACAGCACTCTCAAAAACTTGGCTGCTTCTGCAAAATGAGTGCTGTGTTTTTGCTTTCCCTTTGGGAATAGATAGCAGGAAGTCAATTGGTCTTATCACCTTTTCTTCTAGTGTGGGAAAATCGTTGCCTGTATATGTCGTTTTAGGATTGTTTGAGAAGTTCTTTTAAATCAGAACCACACAGGCCCACAGGAAAATAATCAATGGACCTATTTTCTGCACTCCATACTTCCATAAAACATACTAATGGCTGGTCATTACTCTAGGCCTGGACTTTAGTATTGCTTCCACTTTAGCTGGCGGGCATTGCCCCTGGGCCCCAACATACAGCAGAACTGAATTATCTTGTGTACATCACAAACACACTACACACAATTACTAATAAACAGTATAAAACTTTCAGACTGCCAGAGGATCATTACTTCCTTTCCTCGCTGGGAGCTGGAAACAGTGTGGAGAGAGAGAGAAGACAGACCAAGAGGAGAGAGCTTTAAGGGCAGCTGGATAACTCCTTGGAGAGCTATCCAAGACTTATCTGTAGTAATGACCGTCTAAAAGTTTAACCCTCTGATATCCCATAACATCTGATTAGCCAGGTATAATTGAGCCCTAATTGGCTACTTCACTTGCGGGCTGTTTTCTTGCTCCTTGCCTGAACAACAGTCATTAGCTGCTTAGCCTCCTTTCCTGTATTTCGTTCTTATTTCAGCTTATCGCTTGGCCCCCCTGACTCCTTCACCCAGGCATGCACTTTGGGGCCTGTTCCTTCCAGGTTTGAGGGAGCCATGGGCAAAAATATCTTCTGAGGCCTCCCCTCCTCCATTATCTGGGCAGTTGGAGCCAGCCATCATTTATTTCTCACAATGCTATGTTGGAGGATATTGTGGGTAATTTAAGGAGTAGCTAGATCCAGCTGCTTGGTGCTGCTCAGGGTAGTAAAGTAAAGGGTAGTTACAGTTTGGGGCCAGTTTATTTGAAGGAACGCCTCCTCCCATATGTACCTGCCCGGACCTTAAGATCATCTACAGGGGCCCTTCTCCATGAGCTCCTGCCAAAGGAAGTGAGGCAGGTGGCTACTAGGAGGAGGGCTTTCTCTGCTGTGGCACCCCGGCTGTGGAGCGAGCTCCCCAGAGAGCTCCGCCTGGCGCCTACACTGTACTCTCTTCGTCGCCGACTGAAGACCTTTTTATTCTCTCATAGAATTATAGAATCATAGAAAAGCAGAGTTGGAAGGGGCCAACAAGGCCGTCGAATCCAACCCCCTGCTCAGTATTTTAACACTTAATTTTAACTTA
The DNA here is from genome assembly GCF_023053635.1 of Elgaria multicarinata webbii. Lineage (NCBI taxonomy): Eukaryota > Metazoa > Chordata > Lepidosauria > Squamata > Anguidae > Elgaria > Elgaria multicarinata. Next base: position 24,180,192 of record NC_086172.1, read on the forward strand.
AATTTAAATTTTACTGTTCTAACTCTGTATTTTAATCGTATATCAATTTTGCTGCGTGGTTTTCTCCTGGTTGTGCTTTTTATACTGTATTTTGTATTTGTGCTTTTAACCTGTTGGTTGTTTTATTATGGTTTTAATTTTTGTGAACCGCCCAGAGAGCTTCGGCTATTGGGTGGTATAAAAAATGTAATAAATATATAAATAAATAAATAAATAAAATAAAGGGTGGTTGGGCCTTCTTGGAGTATTGAAGCCCCATCATCAGTGCCCAAGGATCGTAGGTGCTGATGGCCTGGTTCGGATAACATATTAGGCAACGGAGGGGGGAATAGCACACTCACAGTTCATTATTTTGCTGGTACTCCCCACACGACACGTCCCCCTGCCCCCCGGCCATGCAGCTGAAAGTCCCGGCATCCTTCTGGGCTGCTGGTGCTCCTCCCTCCCTCAGTCCTCCCAGCCCTATCAGCCATTTTGAGTTCTGCTGGCTGTACAGGAGTAGCTGGGGGTGTTTTCGGCTGCTCCTGCCAGAGAACTCTATGGCCAATGGAATAGTGCACTCGACGGGGGGAGGGATCCCTCTACACAACATTTTAATCAATTGATTAATGGATAAGCAACAGAGCAGCCTGTCGTTTTTCTGCGTTAATTCAAGAAAATAAGGTACTATGTATTGTGTGTCCATTGTGTGTGTGACCCCACAACCACACAATAAACTCAATGGACGGTTGACCCCTCCCCCATGTTGATTATCATGTCCTTCGAACCAGGCTGATGCCTTCTCTGCTTTTGCATATCCATTAAAACCTCCCTGACCCCAAGCTTTGCCTCTGCCTTGACTCCTTCTGAAGAGAACTGTCAACAGACTAGGAAGAACAGCCTGTCCTGCTCATGTTAGTTGAAGAGCCAGTGGGGCGCAGTGGTTAAGAGTGTTGGAGACCCAGGTTCAAGTCCCCACTTGGCCGTGAAGCTCAGGATCATGTATACCACCTTGGGCTTATTGTAAGAGGGGGAAAAAGGTGAGATATAAATGTATTTATAAATAAACAAATTCTCTTCCAGTCTCAATCTGCTATTGGAGTCCAATGGGCCCCTTTAAAGTCCAAGCTGGAAATAGAGTTCATGAATGATTTCAAAATGTCTCCAATTTAACAGAAAAAGAATCGATTCTATTGGTATCATGCTCCAATGTAGTTTAAACTAACATCAAAGTATTGGGGTACTTTAGACCCCACATTATTATTATTATTATTATTATTATTATTATTATTATTATTTATTTATTTATATAGCACCATCAATGTACATGGTGCTGTACAGAGTAAAACAGTAAATAGCAAGACTCTGCCGCATAGGCATTGTGAGCAGAAAAAAAGCAAATCAGAAAGCTTAAAAAGACATGGATGAAATACTAAGTTCAAGTAAAATATTGGAAGGGGCCCAATTTTCCTCAATACAGATTATTTATTTATTTATTTATTTATTTATTTATTTTATTTATTTATTACATTTTTATACCGCCCAATAGACGAAGCTCTCTGGGCGGTTCACAAAAATTAAAACCACAATAAAACAACCGACAGGTTAAAAGCACAATTACGAAATACAGTATAAAAAGCGCAACCAGGATAAAACCACACAGCAAAGTTGATATAAGATTAAAATACAGAGTTAAAATAGTAAAATTTAAATTTAAGTTAAAATTAAGTGTTAAAATACTGAGTGAATAAAAAGGTCTTCAGCTGGCAACGAAAGCAGTACAGTGTAGGCTCCAGGCGGACCTCTCTTATTGTTGTTATTATTATTATTTTCAAAAGAACATTAGAAATAAATCAGTATTACAGATTTGCACTATGAGAGTCTTAAGTCCCCATATCAAGAGAAGGTCCATTTAGAGCATAATTAAACCCCTAAAACAAAATATATTCCTGGAGTCAAACTGACTCTTGCAGTCCTTTGTAGGGCTTTGAAGATTTTAATTTTAATTTTACAAAATCGCAAAATGCCCCTCCCAAAAAACTACCCCACTGCTTTTTTCAGCCACATGAAAAAGGGAATTTATGATATAGAAAAAAAATGATAAGGTCTCCCTACCTTATTTTGAGAAATTGCAAAGTACAGAATGGACTCCAGTTAGCTTAGGTGTTTGGTAGTTTCACTTCCCTATTCACATCATTAAAGGTAAAATTGGACCCTTTGGACCTTAGTAAATTAAGGGCACAATCCTACGGCATGCACCCCTATCTATATATATAAAACGCTTAGGTATGTTTCCGTAAAGGCTTCAGCTGGTACAGGTTGCTAAGCAACAGTAACAACATGTAACATCAGCTGATACAGGTTGCTAAACCCCTCGCCCAACTCCTCCAGGCTTTCCAAGGTAATCCTACCCCCCTTTCTCCCTCCCCACAAAGGGGGCAGCACCATGGTCCGGATCATGAGCGAGGCATGGCAAGGGCCCTTGATGGCCGGGTGGGAGGCCGCTCGCCTGCTGCGAGCCCAGGCGCCGGCCTAATCTCATGCAAGCTGGGTGGGCAGCCCAAGGCTGACAGGAACCCCGGGGAGAGGGGGACACCTGCTCCCCCTCCCCCTGCTCCCCCTCCCCCCCAGGTCTGCCAGACAGCGCTGTATCGGCAGCCTCGAAGCAGCCCCCACCCCCGCAATGATATTTAATTAATAAACTTTAAGATATGTTACAGCGGCGTATGTTACACCGAGTACAGCTAGTTAGATACAAGCCTCCAAGGTCAGAGGTTTCCAAGTATCCAATGCTGTTCAGGCCTATAGCCAGCCTAAAAGGTTTTTTTTCCAGGTGGGGGGTCACCCAAAAAGAAGAGGAGCAATTAATTTGGTTTGCAGGCCTTTTAAAGACAAAATGGCAAGCTGTTCTTTATTTGTTTGAGAGAAAATTTAGGGTGCCTCCAGCTCTGCCCTGGCTAGCAGGACAGGAAGAGAGATGAAGACAATTTCCGGCTCTCTGTCGTCCCCTTGTGCTTTTTTTCTCAAGATGGGCCTCTGCGTGGGAGGCCATAGGATTCTTTGCTCCTCACCTGAGCACCCTGACAATCAAAATGACTACTTTCAGATTTCTACAAGGTCCTTCGAGGCCACTTTTGTAACCTTGGAAAGTTTCTGAGGTGGCTGCAAGTGGGGGGGGAGAGAAGGTTTTGGAAACCCCCCTCCCAAAATCACAGGAGTGTCTACAGCTTCGAGGAGGGGAATCCAAAACTCCCTACGTCCTTGGGACATCCTCCCGGGACCACAGAATTATTCTCTAAACATATGTTTTTACAAATAGAAAATAAAAAATTGAAAGGATGAAGGTTGGGGAAGGGGGGAGACGAAACAAAACACCACAGGACAACTGACCCCCAAATTATTCAGTGGTTCAGATTTGCTATATATAAAAAAACAGTTTTAAAAATATCTCAAAACAGTAACACCGCTAGCATAGGGTGATTAACAGCAATTTGATGTACAAATACAAGCAAGTGGAGCTTCATACACCATGGAGATACACAATATTGTCCGTTCATGTGCCTTGTTAAGATGTTCTCAAAGGCTTAGCTGCAGTGACCAGCTGAGAAGTTGATAACCCTGCTTTTTAATAGCACTCCATCATTCAGCCCGGTTCTGCTGTCCTCCTGTAGCTCTCCATCACCTCCTCTGTTTAAACATTCCAACTCTGACCATGTTTCCTGATTGCTACTTACCTCAACTTGCCTTTGAACCATGTTCCTCGCACTGCATGTTAATCCTTATCTTCCAGAGACAGTCTGTTGCAGAAGAAAATACAAAGAATCAACAAAAGTGTCCATGGGTTGTTTTGTGAGATGCGTGAAGTGGCCACCAAAGCTGCAATCAGGGGTGGTCTAGCTCTGTTCACTTTCTCATTTTTCCGACCTTGGGTTTCTGTCCACTTTGCATCAAGTCCTTTTTTTAAAAGTCAGCATGAAAATTCATTTTTTTTTTTTATGCCAATGTCGCATACATATTTTTGTGCATACTTTCTTATTGTATGCATTTTGTATACGTTTTTTCACACTATAATGCACTTTATATAACTTCCACCAATATACACATTTTGCGTGCACTTTCTTCTAGTCGAATGTATGTGTCCTTTCACTGAAGAGCTGTATTGCAAAATTTGCTAATTGTGAATTTTGGAGTACAAGTGTATTTCAGTTTGCTTATTGGTTTGGGAGATGTAAATTTAGTTACAGTTGTATAAATGTTGAACTGAATTAATTTCTCCCCATTCGTAGCTGCAGTCCTATATGTGCTTGCTAGGGAGGGACTTACTCTTGAGTAAACATACACAGTGTTACACTATAAGTGGGTAGCTATATGCCTTGAAACATGCTTTCCTTCTCTGTGTACTCCTTCTCCTGTGTACAGAGAAGGAAAAACATGTTTCAAGGCATATATGCCTATTTATTCATTTTGTGTTTTTAATGACATGGGCTCTAAGCCAGAACAACAGTGGAAACATATACCTATCTACTCATAAATAAGAGTCATTGCATTCAATGGGGCTTACTCCCAGGTATGTGTATATAGGATTTCAACCTAAAGGTGAAAGGTGTTATTCTTCAAGAAAGTTCTAGCTTTGATCCTTCATGTGTTCCTCAAAAATAGGTTTTTTTTGAGGCATCTGATCTTTGTAAGTTGCAGTATGACCTGACCCGATTTACCTCTCTTGAACTAACGCATAGATGAGGCCTTCTTTATTCATTCCTCCATGCGTTTTAAATGTTTCACACTTCTCCAAATGTTGTGTAATTGTAGGTGAACACATGGAAAAGTGACACGGACTGCAGATAGACTGATTCACCCAGCTGTACTGAAGGCCATTCACTCCTGATGTTGCAGAGTCCACCTGAATAGACCAGCTCTTTAGGCCTTGTTATCATGGATCCTTTGTGATATTTTTATTTATTTATTTATTTATTACATTTCTATACCGCCCAATAGCCGGAGCTCTCTGGGCGGTTCACAAAAATTAATATGTGGATCCAATGCATCCCTGACCTTTGGGTTCATTCTGTGCTCATATGCAACCAGCAGTGGTCTCTTGCCTGTGTCTGGGGTGGGGGGTGGAGGTAGGGGAGAGACAGACAGATCGCAGGGCTAGAGTTGTTGTTACATTTATTAAATTTCTATACCACCCCCTAGCCAAAGCGTTTTGGGCAGTTCACAAAAATTAAAACCATTAAACTACATTATACAAAGCACACAAAAAAAGCATTTACCTAAAAACATATAATCAGATAGCACACACAGAGACAATAAATATCTAAAAACAATATTATTGGTGTTAGGGCTTGGTATTATCTCTGTTATGTTTTAAGTGCAGGATTTTTCATGGTGGTGGTGGTGGTTAATCTCATCCAACCAGTTTACAAGCTCCAGTTCAGCTCTGCTGGACATAATTCCAATGACTCCCACCCTGGACGGCTGAAGTTGCAAAGCCAGACAGCAGCACAACTGCCCAGGTTGCCAATTCGTTTACTGTCTGCTCTCTGGAGACTTTTTATAATTGGTTGATAGCAACACACAGTAATGTAACAGGTGAAGCTTTACCCATCATGCTTTGCGACATTCACATTTCCACATGTTAGAGCAGAGCCAGTAAGACTTAGCACCTCTCCTGACAGCTCCAGTTCCAGAAGAACACCTATTAACAACAATTTTGACTTGCTACCAAGAGCAACCTTTGCAGTTGTTGTTTTAAATGGAACCCCCCCTACCCCCCCACCCCACAATGGGCTTTCTAAAATTCGGTTATGTGTGATGTTTACCTGTACAGATATATCCTAGTAGGGCATCTCATCAAGAGGGCAGATATTCAAAGGTCCTATTTAATGAAGGACACAGTCCAAATAGAGAAAGGAGAGTTCAAACATAAATGTTACGCTGCTCTCCTTTTAAGGAACCCTGTGGAAAACAACCTCAAATCAAGCCAGAGCCCTTGGTCCTCTTTAAGTTTTCTAAAAAATTGCTTTCCCTCCAGAGAGCCGAAGAGCTGAATATATTTTCCTAGCTGATTGATGCTTTTCCATTTATTTTTTTTAATGTAATTTTCCCCTGGTAAGGAATTGTTCTCTTGAATGTCAAGGAGGAAATATTTCCCCAATCATACACTCTGATTGGCTCGCTGGTGCCTAATCAGATAGCACATTTGTAGAGGAAGGGTGCAGGAAGGGGGGAAGGAGTGAAGGGGACGATTTGTCATGCTGGGAGTCCCCCCCCTCCCCACACACAGTCCCAGCCATTGCTAAAGAGCTGCTTTGTAATGCTTGCCTACCAAATCTCCTAGCCACAATCAAATTACTCTTTGTCTCCCCCTCCCCACAATATCCCCCCCTTCTTCCTGCTATATGCACGCTTGCATATAAACACAACCTACCCTTCTAGATCTATCACTGACAGAACAGTTATTAAACAAAAACTCAGCCCAGGGAATTATTAATCGCAAAGATTCATTTCTTTATCAAATGCTGTGGCCTGAAGGGAGAGCTCTTTAAGCTTTCGGAAAGACCAGAGCGCATTTATCATTAGAGGAGAGGGTGTGGGCTTGGCATTTCTAATATGTCAGATTGGAAACAGGAGATTTAGAGATCAAAGCAGATGTTTAATATGTGTAGAAGTTAAGTTGATTGAGTTCTTTCTCTCCCCCCCCACCCCAACCGGTTGTGACCCATGTGTGAGTGTCCTTGGACGTTCCAACAGTTCCTGCCATTACATTGTAAGGACACTGTCCCACCAAGTTTTCCTCTGGTAAAGTTGTAAGATGCGTTGACTTCAGTTGGGGAGAGATTTATGGTCTCTGGGAGGATATCTCCAGAGCCATGGGATGTTTTGGGTCTCCCCCTCCTGAGGTGAAAAGAGAAGTCTGTCCCTGGATGGGGGGGGGGTATCTGACTTCACGACTCCCCCTCCAAGCTGCTCTGGAAACGTCCGAGGCCTTGGCCTCTCTGATTTCATAGCTCTGACCTGAGGAGAGGCTAAAAAGGGGGATTCCATGGCGGTGAGGGCCCTTGAGCAAGGCACGCTCAATGGGCCCCCTCCTTGAGTGAGTCTATGTTCTCACCACTATTGTGCCCCCCTACTTTCTGATCATTGCTCCCACTTGCTAGCTTGACGGACAGGGAATCAGGTGCCGTGTTTCTCAGAAAGCTCCTGCTTTCGATGGAAGACAAATGCCGAGGTCTGCTAGGTAATCCACAAAGCTTTTATTAAGCAACAAACATCTCTTCTACCTGAAGAGAGTATAATCTCTTGAAAACTTCCCCCTAGGCAAAACTATGCAAAGTAAGCGAGGCAATTTTCTGACTAAAGAGAACAGGCTTCAGAGAGGCTGGTGCGGAGGCAGGTTCTGGCGCAATCCTAGTCAGATTGACTTTCTCACACCTTCCTTCCGCTCTGTGCATTTTAGCTTCCAGCGGACCCTAGCATCAGCTAGCTTGTTGGTACGCTGTCCTCCAGAAGAAAACTCACTTCCCACTGAGTTTGAAGGATTTGGCCTTGAGGAGATAAGCTCTGGAGAGGGCTGACTCCCAGCTGGGGTATCGCCCGTGAGAGCTTCATCCCCACTGGTACAGGCTGGCTGGTGTCTGGTGCCTCCTCCTCTAGGTCCGAATCTGATTCTGATTGATTACCTGAAACACTTTCTCCCAAAGCAGGGACAGTAGGGTTAGACATGACACCAGGGAGCAAGTAAGCGATGGCATCTCCATCTCCATCTCCTCCTCCTCCTCTTCCTCCTCCTCCTCACCCCCACCATTGTCTGGCCCAGAGCAAGAGGCAAATGAACAAGCAGGGTGTGATGGGAAAGAGGAGGAGCAACTTCTGGGAGCTCGTGTCAGTGGGCCTCTGGTGGTGTGTGGGCCCAACCATGCCTACCCTTGTTCCATGGGCGTGTTGGGGATGGATCAGTGGAAAGCTATGAATTTGCAGCTGGATCCGTAGCTTTCCTAGCCCTCTGACATATTGGGGTGGGTGGGTGTATGCTAGCCCTAGAGCTGGCATACTTAATTCCCTTCCCATTGCAACCAATGGCAGGGCAATCATAAAAGGAGCAAAAAAAAAAAAAATCCTCCAGAAGGGACAGGAGCTCCTCCCTGCCTGAGTGCAGCAGGGCTTTGGATAAGGCATTCCCTCTGCTTTCAGATCTTCTTCTCATCACTCACCAGTAGGGTTTCTCTCTTTCCCTATTAGCTAGGATGACCCTATGAAAAGGAGGACTGGGCTCCTGTATTTTTAACAGTTGTATCGAAAAGGGAATTTCAGCAGCTGTCATTTGTATATATGGAGAACCTGGTGAAATTTCCTCTTCATCATAACAGTTAAAGCTGCAGGTGCCCTGCCCTCTTTTAAATCTGGTCACTCCAATATAGCTCCTGTACCTTTAACGGTTGTGATGAAGAAGGAATTTCACCAGGTTCTCCATATATACAAATGACACCTGCTGAAATTCCCTTGTCTATGCAACTGTTAAAGATATAGGAGCCCTGTCCTCCTTTTCATATGGTAACCCAATATTAGCATATATGGGACATGCAACCAGATCATATCCACTTTACTTGGACATCAATCTGCACTGTGTTCAGTAGAACACAGTAGACCCAGAAGATCATGGCGTTAAAGGGATTTAGATTTAACATGATCAGGCCCTCACTATGCCAATTCTACCAGCAGCATGTAATAATTCTGAAGAAGGGAAATATAGGCATTTAGGGTTGCCAGGTGATCTGAGACGTAGAGGGCAGAGCCTGGGAGCTGAAAGGTGGAACGTCTCTTTGGCAAACATGTGTCGCTCTTTTGTTTCAAATTTTTGGACTGTGTTGAGGAATGTCTATGCAATTATTATTATTATTTTAAAAATTGTGAGTTGCTAAAGTTGCATTCTTCATTTTTTCCCTTCTCTCCCATGGATCTCCAGATGTTAGTTCACGAACATGCTCTACTTCAGAAGTCAGGTTGCGACAGATGATTGCGAATTAAATGAACAACAGGTGAAGGAGAGCCTTCAGCTCAGGCTGTGATCATTGGAGTGAGAATACAGCATTTACAGGTGCCCAAGAATCACCTTGTTTTTGTGATGCATGGATGAATAGGTTCAATTCTGCCCCATGTCGCTTTCACATGCATTCACCTATCGATCTATTCCACCCCCATTCTGTATTAATCTGTAATACTTATTAAAAAATTTTTTTAAAAAAATGCACAAACATTTGCATTTAAATATCCATTGCTCTGAGGGAATCAATAATTTTGAAGTGGTTCTTTTTCCAGTTCAGCTATTCTGGTCTGATTCCAGTTCAGGCCAATAAAGTTTCAGTGACCGGTTCAGCGCACACATAATTGGTCCAGCTCTGATTCATGTCAGAAAATTTAAATATAAGCTCCATTCTTAAGCTGATCGCTCTAAAAGTGTTGCAACCAAATGCCCACGTGAGCCTTTGAACAGCATTCAGCTGAACATGGGTAGAGTCTGATCAAAGAGATCTCCATCTCTTTGTGGAGCTTCTTGCTCAGTACAACAAGGAAGTCTTTAGAAGAGACTCCATGCCTGGAAACATGGGGGTGATGGTGAAGTCTGAGTAAGGCCCCTGCCCCCTTACACCGTTTAAGCCCTCACATGTGCAAGCAAACCTTGAATAGGGCTTTTGTATCACACATGTATTCCTATTTCATCTCCCCGGGAAGGGGGGGGGTGATATCGGAACAAAACTAGGTGGATTTATTCCCCACCCGTTCCAGAGTATCATGGCCTGATTGGAATTGGACTGCATATGCTTGGCAGAGAGTAAGAAAAACTGTCACACATAGTTCCTCTATGGGTGCTTTGGGGGGAGGGGAAGTCACAGACCCAAATTTGGACTGTACAGGCATGTTAGGGTGCTGGCTGTCCCCTTGATTTGGGAGCAGTGGACTTTGGCTCTCTGTTATCGTATTTAAGCTTTGTGTTCAACCTGTACATTTGTCAATAAACTCTAGAATTACAATAATCACAAAATGCCAGTAAGCTTCCTTGCAAAGGAAATCAAGACTGGGTAGGCATTGCCTCGCTGGAACGTCTTGCTAAAGTGGTGCGTGTGCGCATAACAAGAACAAAGTTCCAGGCTGCATATCGCTCTGAGAAGCACAGATCAGGTCAGTTCATATTGAAATAGCCGACGGTCATTCATGCACTGGCAACCTCACGATTAGACTACTGTAGCACACCCCACATGTGTGGTTTGGAAGCTGCAGCTTGTGCAGAACGCAGCAGCTGGGGTGCTCATTGGGACACCTAGCTCTGCCCACATAAAACCTGTGCTAAAAGAACTGCCCTGGCTGCCTGTTAGCTACCAAGCCATGTATAAGATTATTGTATGTTATTATACTATAAAGCCTTAAGCAGCTTGGGACCAGGATATCTAGCAGACTGCCTTCCCTTATATACACCCAGGCAACATTTATGATCTTCAGAGGAGGCCCTGCTCGTCATCCCGACACGAAGAGAATGTCGCCATGAAGAACCTCGAAGGCTGCCTTCTCTGTAGCGGCTGCCACGACACAGGCTCTTTACAACAGGCCTGTCCACGGACACTCCCTGCTCAGGCTAAGCGCCACCAGTTTATGAGCCTGAGGTGAGGGACAAACGCCACCTTTCTACAAACTCTGTGGAGAAAGGGGTTAAACAGGAATAATTTCAGGAATAAAATAATGTGCTGTGAATTATATGTGCCGATAGTGAATTAATATCAGAACGGGTGTTATGTGTATATAACTGCAGATGATCAATGCCAAGGAGACACGTGGGATTTTTGTGGTAGTAAAACAAACTGAACAAAAATTTATTTCAATATTCACAAACTTTGTTTCATAATAAAACTTTTCAGAACCTTGTTAAAAACCTCTCATCCAATCCTTTTTCTCTTCTCATACACACTTTCCTTTCTCTCACACCTTCACTCTTGAACTTACTTTATTATCAGGATTGTTTAATATATTCCAACTGACTATCTGCACATTACACTCAAAAGACAACCCTCTTTACCCTGATCCTCTAATTCTCCCTCGAACCAAAGTACTTTAAAAACACACCTCCATCACCTCGGTCATTCCCTTATATATCCTCCTCCCCACTCCTAAGATATTCAATCTCTACCCACTCAGGTCAGCATTCTAAGTACAATAGACTTACAAACCCTAGACATACATTAGGGAACTGACTTGTGGGGTGTAATGCCACAGAGGCCCCCACCCTCTGGAAAACCCTCCCTTATGTGGTTCGGGAGGTGGAAAATATAACATCTTTCAAACCCCTCCTGAAAACACATCTTCTTAGACAAGCTTTCCCTGGATTGTAATTTATTCTGGTTTTACGTGACATTTTAAAGTTTAAATCTTGATTTTATATACTATGGTTTTAATTGTAAGCTGCCCAGAGATCTTCAGTTGTTGGGCATTAGAAATATGTAATAAATAAATAAATAAATAGGATCGGAATTCTTTGTGCATCCCTAATTCTTACCTGTACAATACTGGAGGGTTATGATGAAGCCAGGCCTTCTCCCGGCTGCAGTTAGATGGCTCCAGTGTAAGCCATCGTCATTCTGGTTGTGTCCACAGATCACATATACACAACATCCCGAGTTCTGTCAACAGTTGCAGTTCAAGCCTGTGGTACTTGGCCACCAGCAGCCCTGGTTAGAGAAGCCTCTGACATTCGTATAAATATTTGAAAACTGTGCTCCTGCTCATGGCTCAAGTCTGGCTTTAACAATGCTGTCAGGATCAACTTCAAGGCTGCTGAATAGGAGTCTGACGCAGGGCTCAGCATATATCTCTTTCAGCAGAGCAAGGCCAACTAACAAATACTTTCCCTTTCCCCCCAATGACAGTCTACATTTTCTGATACTTGTCGTGTGTGTGAGGGGGAAATTTCGGGAATGGTTTAATGTTTTTTTTATTAGGGTGCACCAGCTTTTCTTTCACCCCAACCCTCTCATAACTAGGCTCGAGGAGAAATGTGTTTCATTTGCATTTTAATGCAAAACTTACCTAATTTTGCACTTCTGAAGCAACATGCAAAGCGAAACTCAGTTACCTGCCAAAATTCACACTTCTCCGAATTTTGCACTGCAGTTTTCCGATTTAAAAAAAACACATAAATACATTAAAATGTATTATATGTGCATATTAGTGAAAATAATGCTAGAACATATTAAGAAAATGGCTTGGAAAAATGTATATATTAGGCAAAATTGTGTACAAAAATGCATGTATTAGGAAAAATGGGGGGAAATATGTATACATTTTCATGTGAACTTAGAAAACATTATCAAAGTTTGGGATGAACTGAATTGAATGACCTGCCCTTCTGTCTGCAGAAGGGTGCGTGTGAAGCTTTCCACTACAATGAGATCAATCTACTAATTGCTGCAGACCACACCAGGGTTAAAGACATGGTTACAGATACGGGTGTGCACGGACCCCCCGCTCTGCTTCTCTTCCAGATCTGCGATTTGCGGATCGGGCCGCTCCGCTCCGCCCCGCTCATGTCCGCTCTGCTCCGCTGCGGAGCTCCGGATCCGGATCGGAGCTCCGTTTCCCCCCCATAGGCTTGCATTGAAAGCTAAAAAAGAATACAACTTTTTTCTGTTAAAGTTAGAAACCTCATGTTTGGCACCATGACACCTCATGGATGTATACACATGCACGCCAAGTTTCAAGCCAATCCCATCATCCCCTGATTTTTGGGGAATTTTTGAAAATCGGGCACCCCATTCACACCCCTTTCGATAGCTCCGTCAATTTGCACGTTAGAAACCTCAAACTCGGCACCATGATAGCTTATCCAGGGATACACATGCATGCCAAGACTCAAGGCAATCCCATCATCCCCTGATTTTTGGCGGGGCTTAAACCTTTTAACCCACCCCAAATCAAGTTCCATTTTACAACTATGCCAATTTCCACGTCAGAAACCTCACCTTCAGTACCATGACAGCTAATCCATGTGTCCACATGGACGCCAAGTTTCAAGCCAATCCCATCATCCCCTGATTTTTGGGGAATTTTTGAAAATCGGGCACCCCATTCACACCCCTTTCGATAGCTCCGTCAATTTGCATGTTAGAAGCCTCAAACTCGGCACCATGATAGCTTATCCAGGGCTACACATGCACGCCAAGACTCAAGGCAATCCCATCATCCCCTGATTTTTGGCGGGGCTCTAACCTTTTAACTCACCCCAAATCAAGTCCCATTTTACAACTACGTCAATTTGCATGTCAGAAACCTCACCTTCGGTCCCATACAGCTTACCCATGTGTCCACATGGACGCCAAGTTTCAAGCCAATCCCATCATCCCCGGATTTTGGGGGAATTTATGAAAGTCGGACACCCCAGTATCTGCAGACAGCTCAATGGGCCCATTTCAAAGGAAATCCCAACATGCCATGAATTGGGGAGTAGAGATAAACCTAAATATGAATCTTCTTCCACACTTGAAAAATTGATTTGGAACTTGAGCACAGGAAGGACTTCTCCCTTGAGTCAAAGCAAGACACACAAAAACCATCCCTGCGAGGTGGGCAGGGGAGGAGGGAGGGAAGGCAGGCAGGCAGCAGACATTTCTGGGGGCACAAGGAAGTGAGCCAAGGATAGTTTCAAAGCCAGTAATGCATATAAAATGGAATAAATAAATAAATAAATAAATAAACAAAGGAGGGATGGAATTAAAAGCAGCAGTGTTGCTGAATAAACAACAAAAAGAATTTTTTTAAAAAAGGCTACATCTGTCTTTTACCAGTAAGAGGGGAGTGGACGTGCCCAAGAGGAGGGGGAATCATCTGCCAATTTGACTGGTCCTGTCTAGGTACAAGTCTTTAAGACGCAAACGATCACTTCAACTCATGATAGGCATTCTCTGATTTACCTTTGGAGGGCTCTGATGGCCCTCCAAGGACAGGAGAGTGCACAGGGCACGTCCATGCCCTAGGGGAGCTCATCCCCTTGCACCACATCTATTCAGTTGTTCCCCAAAGTTAGGGTAGGTAGCAGTGCTGTGTTTTTTCTATCTCTTATTATTGGCTTAGTATATTATTTCAGGTTGTGTTTGTGCATTTGGTGGGGCTACTGTTTTAAAAAACACTGGGAAAAGTCCGTTCAGACTAAGAAAGAGAAGTTCCCAGAATCCCAAGTTACCCGTTTTGCCTATCCCCTCCTCCAACTTTGGGATCATGTGATCATGACCAGGAGTTGACTCTGCCCCTCAGCCCTTCGAAAAAGGTACATTTTCCCGCTGTTTTACCCGATTTCCCCAAAAATTCTAGCAAGCAAACCGCAGCATGCAGAGAGCTGAGAGTAGGCTCAAAATGACCCCCAGCCACGACTCTCCAAGCACAAGAAGTTTCAGAAAGATAGCTTAAAAAACAACACAGTTATCCCCTATTCTTTTCCACAATGCAATCCTATGGGCGAAATTTTTCAAAATGGCGAGCGGATCGGTCCGCGAAAAGAGAAGCGCTCCGCGTATGGGCGCTTCTTTTCGCCGTGCTTCTACGGGTCCCCGGTCCGCTTCTACTCTGTCTCTGGGCAAGGCAGAGCAGGCCAATTCGCTTCTGATTCTCCGCTTCTAATTGGAGCGGAGCACATCCCTAGTTACAGAAGCCGCTTCAAAGGTTAGCAACTGTAATGCTGTAGTGAGCTCACAGCCTAAGGTAGGTTAGGCTGAGGAATAATTAGGATTGCCAACTTGTGGGGGTCTTGAAGAGCAGCTTCATGTGATGAGCAGGTGATCTTATTTTGGCTCCAGGCTCCGACAAGGTGAGCAGGAATGGGTGGGTGAGAATTTGAAGCAGGGGTGCTTCAGGTCTTGTAAGCAGAACTGAAGTGGGGTACAGCCTGCTGTGAGCGCCCCCATTTAAATTCTGTTTAATTTAATGCCCCCCTCCACTTTCCTTTCCCCACGTCTGAAAGCCTTACCTGCAGGGCCGGGCAACATATGGCCCTCCAGATGTTGGACTCCAAGTCCCATAAACTCTCACTAGTGGCAATGCTGGCTAAGGCTGATGGGATCTGGAGTCCAGCAATATCTGGAGGGCCACCCATTCCCTGCCTCTGGAATAGCGGTAGCGGATCAGCCTCACCGTGTCCCATACATAGAGAGCAGAGGTGATTTGATAACATATTTTCCAGACACAACTCTGTTGGTAGCTTTCAACTGCTGTACTGACAAAACTGAAGTTGTGTTGCACAGAGCCTGTATATTAGTTAAATTGTTAATTAGTATTGACCATGGCTCACCTCTAAGTCTCCTCTTTGATCCTTGATTGATAGGGAAGCGGCATGGATAATAATAATAATAAATTTATTTCTTACCCGCTCTTCATCCTGTTCGAGGCGGGGAACGACAATAAGTATAAAATACATAAAATATTGATTAAAAACATAGTATACATTGTTAAAGCTTCCTAAACAACATCCTAAAAACATCCTAAAAGCATCCTAAAATTCCACTGGATAGGCCTGCCGGAAGAGATCAGTCTTTATAGCTTTCTTAAATGCTAAAAGACTGTTAAGTTGACAAATCTCCTCCGGCAGGCCATTCCACAGTCTGGGAGCAGCAGAGGACAAGGTCCTCTGAGTAATACCTGTCAGCCTAGTTTTGGCTGGCTGAAGGAAGTTCTTTCCAGAGGACCTGAGTGTGCGGGAGAAGGCGATCCCGCAGGTAGCCTGGACCCAAACCATGTTTAAAGGTGATAACCAACACTTTATACTTCGCCCGGAAACTAATCGGCAGCCAGTAAAGAGATTTTAAAACTGGTGTAAAACTAGGTGTACCGGATGCTCATTGGGAAACAGGGTGGATGTCTTCTGTGTCGGCACACTTATTCAACCTGGCTGGCACTGTGGTCCTGCCAACTCTTATCATAGCGCTTCAGCACAGCAGTCAGTGGGAGGCTGGTGGCTCCAATTTCGGTGGGGTTGTGCAACCAATCTGGGTGTCACCCAAAACGCTAAAGGAGCTATCCAAGGTGTTGAACTTCTATCCCCAAAATTGGTTCAGCACTTTGGATAAAAAAGTACTCTCAGAAATGCAAAAGGATGCCAGTGCAATTGAACGGCAGAGAAAGAGGTAGCTGTAAGAGGAAAGTAGACTTTTTAAAAAAGGGACAGATAAAATGAAATAAAAAAATAGTATGCCCTTAGTCAACCAAAATATAAGGCTACAGTATGCCAGGCCAAAACAAGATTTGCTACAGGTACAACAATATACATGAAGGTGGCGCTTTACTTAATGGCATACACAAAAGTCACTTTCCTGCTCAGATAACAACTTACACAGGTGGGGGTGGGGAAGGGGTGAAAGGGAGAGTCAAGTATAGCAAGAGATTTCAGAAATGAATTACTTCAGAAGCAGGAAAAAATGGTGAGAGAAATAGGCCATTTGGGTGACAAAGTTGAGAAAAGATTACTGAAGGAGGCCAAGAAACTTCAGAGGCGCTGACGCTTGCAGAAGCGAATGGGCCATCTTTTGTGAGTTAGTCACGCTGCTCCTGTGAGCAGTGTTTTGTGTGTGAAAGTGACAGCAGTTCATTGGCAAAAACGCCCGTTCATCTCCTCCCTCCTAGATTTATGAAAGACGTAGTTAAGCGAGAACTTTAGTTCAGACTTTTCTCTTTTCAGAAAGTCGACTCTGCCATTTCGGCTGGGCATGTGACCATATTGGTCATCGATGTGGCCAAAAATGTCTTTCCTTCCAGTACTGTGTGTGTTTAAGCCATAGGTACCTCATGTTGTCAAGCGACCGGGAGGAAAAACAGGGAACTCATGTCGGATTTTCTTTCAGGAACCGGGTGGAATGAGAAGCATTTGTATTTAAGGTCAAACAAATTCTCAGACAACCACAAAACAGCCATGGAACATTATCCTGACAGATAATATTCGGGGTTGCAGTGGGTCATGTCCTAACTCTTTGGGGATCTGTGTTTTCTGAGGAAGCTCCTCCAAGTCCATTCAAATGAAAGCTGCTGTTTTGTAATGGAAATTGCCACGCCCATTTCAGTACTTTGCTATCATGGAAGGCTTAGAGGACAAAAAAGAGGACCCCCCCCAAAAAAAAAAGAAAGAAAGGAAGGAAACAAACCTTGGGAAGCTAGACAAAAACTTTATTCTCTCTTCCTCTCTCCAACAATAACTGAACAGCAACAGAAAGGCTGAGTTCGGATGACACGCTAATCAACGGGTTTTTTTCTGTTTTGTTCCTATTAACCACCCTACCAATGCACTCCTACCAATGCTTACGCTGGAGCAGGCTGTTGCTTCCAAATAAATATGCCACAGATTGGGCTGTAAGAATGCAACCCAATGAACCTACCATTACACTACGCTCAATATCTAAGGTCCTCCTCTGGGTGCCTACCCCAAGGGAAACTTAGAGAATGGCAACCATGGAGAGGGCCTTTTCAGTGGTGGCCCCTCAATTATGGAATGTTCTCCCCGACGAGGCTCGCCTCGCACCAACATTGTTATCTTTTCGGTGCCAGGTCAAGGCTTTTCTCTTCCCCCAGGCATTTAACAGCAACAGCATATGCTGAGTTTTTTAACTGACCCCAGAATAGTTGTTTTTAAATGGATATTGTCTGTTTTTTGTTTGTATTTTATGCTTTTTATGGTTTTAAATTTTGTATCTTTCTTTTTAACGTTCACTGTTTTTAACTTTTGTAAACCGCCCAGAGAGCTTCAGCTATGGGGTGGTATATAAATGTAATAAATAAATAAATAATGATAACAACAATAACAACAACAATCCTATACACATTTACTGGGGAGTCAATGCTATTGAATGCAGTAGAACACACCGCCCCTCTTGAGATTTATACAAAACCTCCATATTGCAGTCAGTACCTAGGGTTTTGGAATAAGCGCTATTTTTGCTAGGGGATTAATGTAAAACTCAAAAGCCAAGGACACTTTGCATGAGAAGAAGGCAGATGCGTTTTGTTCTCTTAAAGGTGTTTTCTCACCTTTCGGGGAGGAGCTGCTCTTGCATCTGTAAGTAGTGGGAATTGTAATTGAGGCCAGCAATCCTCTTAGCAGGTGCAGAGGTGACATAGATCTTGTAAGGCTCCTGAGTCATCCATATTCATCTCATTTGTGTAGTTTGAAATTCCCCATGACTGTGGAATAACATAGAGAATTAGAATCCACTGAGGGGGAGGAAGAGTTAGAGGCCCAACAGAGGAAGATGTCCAGCTCCTGCCAGGATCTGCACCACATCAGGGGCTTGAGTCTGTGGGGGAGCCTGCTGAGGTCCCAGCCACCCAGGAAGAAGGAGAATCTGCCCCAGAGGAGGAGGCTGAGCACCCCTCCCACCCTCACCAAGTCCCAAGGAACCTCAGCAAAGTGCCAGGCTGCAGGAGAGGTCTACTTAGGAGGAAAGGGGTGAATAGGACTCTGATCAGAGAGCTGTAATGTACTGCAGCTGAGCCCTGGGTGGGTCAGCAGGCTCTGTTATTAAAAGTCTTCAGCCTCTGCCTAGCCAGTGTGGGTAACAATACTGTTCCAGCAGATTCAGTGTTTGGTATCGTGGGATGGTGGTGGAGGAATCTGTTTTGGAGGTGGAACTTGGTGAGATTTTGCTGTCTTGCCCCTGTGACTTTGGCTTGCCCATCCATGAGATGGCAGGACTTGACCAGTTGAGCTTGGTTAGTTCTGAAGAGCCTTCAGTGTGGTGCCCCCCCCTCCGATGGAACTCCCTGCCTCTGGAGGTCAGGCAGGTGCTAACTTTGTATTCCTTTCGGTGCCTTCTGAAAACATCATTGTTCCAGGAAGCCTTTCCTTAATGACTAGCCACGGTTCACTGTACATTTTACTTCTTTTAAAAATCTATTTTAAGCTGTCTTATTCTGTTTTTATTTTAACTTGTACACTGCTCTGAAATTTTGAATGGGGAGCGGTATATAAATATAGTAAATAAATAAGTTCTGTCACCTGCCAACCCCTCATGCTTGCTTGCTGATGCGTTGGGCAGGAGTGTGCGTGAGAAGTGGGTGGGGGGCAGAAGCCCCCTTGCAAGGTGAGCTTGAGGGGTTGATTGGCCTGGGGGCAGGAGTCCTTCACTGCCCACCCCCTTGTGCTTACTTTGCAAGGAGAGGGTGAGGGGTGGGCAGAGGTGATGGGGCAATTGCTGCTGCTGCCTGTCAACCCTTTGAGGTCCCCTTGGTGGCCTGTCGTAGCGGGAGTCCTGCACCACATGTCACCCGCTCGGACTCTCCTCATAGGGAAGGAGAGCATGAAGGCTTGGCAGACAGCGGTGGCAGCGGTCCCTGTCTTAGCAACCCTGTTTTGTGCAAACGGCTCAAGACCAGTGTTACGTAGCCCCTAAAATGTATACCACTAAATGTACACCACTAAACCACAACAGTGCCCAGAGCTGTCACTTGTGGGTTAATTCAAAAGTAGTTTGAGAGCACACACAGCTTGCACTTAATCTACTACGGCCTTTATTTTATTTTTCTCATCTGATTAAGGGAGTCTTGTAAAGTTACTTAATTCATTCCTAAGAGCCTGAATCCAATCAAGTCCTGCATAGGGCCTTTCCAATTAAGGCTTCTAATTGAAGGAGATCTATAAGCACTTGCTACACACTGGAAGGTGCAGGGCCAGGAGAATGCTAATGGTACATCAGAGCAAATGACTTATGTCAGGGCTGGGGAACATGGGTCTTTCCATATGTTGTTGGATTGCAACTCCCATTGGCCACATGGAGGGACCCATGTTCCCCAGCCCTGACATAAGTCTATAACTGCATTGCATAATAGTGTCATCTAGTCTACAAGAACTGGCAAGATCTACTGTGCAGGCTGGGTTGTCTGCTGCTGCCGCCGTCACTAGACAGTGGTGCTCAGCTCCTAACTGTAGGGTATCCTGCGTGATGCTATCTCTGTCGAAAAGGGTATGAATGAAATCCATAGGGCGAAATCCAACCTCATGCCGGCAGACGTCTGCTCACCCTTCGAGCCTTTTCCTTCCTCTCCTCCCACTGCAGCCTCCTGGGTCTCCCCAAATCTGTTCTGGTGGGTCCCCCAGCATTCCAGATAAGATTTTGAGGATGTGTAGGGGGCTGTGAAGAGGTGGGGGGAAGAAGGATGAATCAACCCCCTCTCTCCATTCTACTGTTCCATCAGCAAAAGGGGTTAATTTAGGGTGACCATATTTTGGAAACCAAAAAGGAGGACAACATGGTCGCCCCCAAGGGGGCGTGTCCAGTACCAATGGGGCGTGCCCACCCAAACATAGCCTTGGTCACATGTCTGATTTTACAGCACACATTTAAGACAAATCTGTTCTACATAACATCTTGATGTTAAAATCACTGAAATAAAGAACAAGTGAGAGATTAAAAGTATCTGAAATTAACTTCACTCACTCCTACTTTTGTAGGTTTTGCTGTACTTTGAAGCTTTTGCTATACTCTGTGTGTTACATTCTCCCCTTCCCTCAAATATCTTTTCTGACTATCTTCACTCATTGCAAGCTGCTGTTGTTGTTAACAGGGTTTGCTACTGGCCCCAGATCTGTTTCAAATTTGGTATGGCTAAAGCTCTACCTAAAAACTATCATGGTGCCAACTTTCAACTCTTTATCTTTAAAAATGACAGTTTAAAAATAATAATTTTAAAACCTCAATTTTTAAAAAATTCCTAAAAAATCAATGGATGAACAGATCTGTTTCAAATTTGGTATGACTAAAGCCCTTCCTAAGAGCTACCATTGTGCCAAGTTTCATGTCTTTATCTTAAAAAATGACAGAGTTATAAGCATTTTTGTTAATTCCCATTAGAGCTGCTCTTTTTAAAAAAATCCGGATTTCCCCTCCCCTCCCTGATTTGCCATCAAAACCCGGACAGATCCGGGTGAATCCGGTCATATGGTCACCCTATTGGATACCACCCTTTGTCAAACTAAACTTTGTTTTATGGGGTCTCTCCACTACCGCTCAGTTTTCTCTCTCCTGTTGGAGGAATAGTTACTTGGAGAGACACAGTTTCAAGAAGAGGTAGAGAATCAAGTTAATTTCAGCTCTCAGTTCAAAAGGCAGGCTGCTCTCTTTGACTTGTAAGTGGCATGCTTTTCCCCCCTTTTCTTTTTTAAAAGAAGACACCCAGTCTAGTTTTCTGAGTGACAGTTCTTAGCCGTGGCATATTCCGATGCTGAGAAGGAAACATGAATGCAGACATGAACTGGGATAGAGTAGAGCTGAAGGAAAAAAATGAACAATAAAATCACCTCCTCCTCCACCCGCCCAAAGGTCACAAGCCCAGAAAAAATGCTGGTGAATTTTTTTTTTTTTTATCTGTAAGGTGTTTTTTGTTTGTGTTTTTTTAAAAAGAGTTGATGCTACAGAGAGTAGATGAATTGCATGTTTGCTCAGAAATATGTCCTACTGAGTTCACTGGGGCTCACTCCCAGGCATGTACGCACAGGACTGAATCCTTCAAACAGCTTTTGAAGTGAACAGTATTTTTTTTTTTTGGCTGTTTGGGTTAATTGTAAAGGGTTAGATGCAATAGCAAAATTAGGATCCAATCTATTTCAATCACATGCAGCTTTCTCTTGATCAACTACTTTAAATGAACAGATAGAAGTAATTGCTATTTTTACTCCTTGAAAATCTGGAAGGCTGCATATTCTATTAACAATGAATCACTGAAACGGATCCAAATGAAACATTTATACGGAGTTGTGCCAAGGCTCAAAAAAAGTCTTTTGTGCTAAGATTTTGAGAAAAACAAGATATAAATAAAACAACATATTCAGACAGCACATGGTATTCCAGACATAGAACAGGATGGATGCAGTTCTTTTCTTGATGCATACTCTGCCTGATCTGGTGCCCTGTAAGTGGCTTTGATGCGCCTGTATGCACTGTACTCCTGGTAGAACTACTATTCACTTCAGCACAGGCCTTTTCTATATGAGGCTTTTAACCTGCACCTTTACTGAGACTTCTGCTTCTAGATTCTTTGTGGGATTAAGATTGGCTCCTTTACGCATGCTTTTTCCTGGGGGGTTTCTTTCTCTGACTTTCTATATGTTTCATTACACAACCACTAGATGGTGCTGTGGTATAGCAGAATTGTGCAACGACACGAGAGTGTCATTCCACCATTTCTACATAATACCACCCTTTCTTTGATCTAAAAAATAAAAAAAAGCCAGGGAAATGGTTGCAAAGAGTGGGGGAGGCCCTGGGGGATGATAAAATTGTGTAAAGGACCTGCAAAGTACCGTGAGAGAGCAACCATGCACGCCCAATAAAAGCCTTGTGTAGAAAGGTTCCCAGGAGTAGTTTTGTATGTGCTGTGCTGATGCATGCCTGAAGTCGTGCCTCAGATTGTATTAGAATCATAGAATAGTAGCGTTGGAAGGGGCCTATAAGGCCATCGAGTCCAACCCCCTGGAATACAGGAATCCACCTTAAAGCATCCCTGACAGATGGTTGTCCAGCTGCCTCTTGAATGCCTCTAGTGTGGGAAAGCCCACAACCTCCCTAGGTAACTGATTCCATTGTCGTACTGCTCTAACAGTCAGGAAGCTTTTCCTGATGTCCAGCCAAAATCGGGCTTCCTATAACTTGAGCCCATTATTCCATGTCCTGTACTCTGGGATGATCGAGAAGAGATCCTGGCCCTCCTGTATTGAACAGGAACATCTTGCTCCCAATAGAGGAGCCACACATATAAAGAAGTGCTGGGCTGTGGGAGATGGCCTTTAAAAAGACACAGGATTAGCCTGCTTCCCTGAGTGTCACCACTAAGTTTGATGACACAACTTCAGAATAACAGGACGGTGTATTATGGCCCTCGATTGCCCTTTGAGACTCCATTTGCACAAGCTCAGTTAATCGCTGAGGCGCTACAGCTGCGGGTGTCAGGCTACTTGAATTACATAAATGGCAAAGATGTGGTGTTTTATCTAACCTCAACATCTGTGTTACTCAGTTATTTAACATATAAATGTAAAGCTAGAGGTGACCTTTTCAATGCCAACTGCTCAATGCTCTCGACTGAATTCAAATCCTTAACCCCTCCCCCAAAGATTCCTAGCAGAAGCTCTTAATTAAGAAAAGAAATCTGCAAACAGAGACCCAAGAAAGACCAAGATGGGTCATGTCCAAGGCGAGTATGGAATTAAAGTTAAGTACAGCCATGCTGCCGTTGGAAATGAAAACTCGCTAGTGTCACCTGGGGATGAAGGGAAATGTCTGTTTTGCTTTCTGCAATGTTCAGTTTTTTTTCAAGCACAAGTGAAATTGGTATGTATTTTTTGTGCTCCATTTACCCCAATATATGCATTTGTTGCAAGTAATTGTATGCTTTTTTAAAAAATGCTATTTCCCTCAATGTACGCTTTAAAAATAAAAACGGAGAACCGCATTGCAAAATTTGGCGTGGTGCAAAAACCCTGAAGGACAACTGCATTTTAGTTTACATATTCCCTTGTGAAGCATCGCTGGCCAATTTGAATTATTTGGAGAAATGCTTTAATCGCCTAAAGTGGTGTTGTTATAAATATTGTGGAATATGAACCAATTGAATCCAATAACAAGCAATCCGGATGCGTCGTTTCGGGTTCAAAGAAAAGGCTTTATTTTCCACTTCAGGTACCAAGATATTGCTTTGTGCAAAGGTCCCTTCTCCCGTTCCAATTTAGAGGGGAAAGGGCCCGGAACAGAGATTAGCTTCTTGCTTTATTCAGGGAGAAAACATTATACACACACACAATTGGCTAATAGCCCAGACCGTCACAGCTGATCCTCCTCCCCGATTTCCTGACATGCCTAGATGGGGAGAGACCCCGTTGACCTTGCAAAACCTCCATTATCACATATTCCCTTAGCAATGGGTCCTGAGACATTCCTGCCACGTATTCTGTTGTCTTTAACTAATCCCAGTCTACCATTCCCTTCCTGGTTTCCCACCGAGCCGTGGAGAAAGTAAAAAGGTGTATGTCTGCGCAAGCAAGCGCCTGGCGATTTAGCCAGTGGCTAGGGCTCGTTCTTTACACTTGGGTAAGCGACCTTACCCAAATAGATAAATCGGGCCTTTCTTTCCTACCTGGGAGTAGAGGGTCTACTCTAGGGGTGTGCACGGATCCCCCGCGCCGCCCCGCTGGCCGATCCGAAGATTTTGGATCGGCCCACTCCGCGCCGCTCCGCCCATACTCCGCTCCTCTTCGCCGCGGAGCTCCGGCTCCGAATCGGAGCTCTGCAGTGAAGGGGAGTGGTGCCAGGTAAGGCCGGGAGAGGAGGGTGGAAGGTTTACCAGGCCCTGCCGCCATCGCCGCCCGTGTGGAGACGGCGGCAGAGCCCGGTAAGGGACCAAGGGAGAGGGGGGCCTTACCTGCCTCCGTCCGCAGTCCGTCGGCGTCTTCAATTGAGCCCGCGGTTCAACCAGGAAGTCTGGGCCGCAAGCAGCCCAGACTTCCTGGTTGAACCGCGGGCTCAATTGAAGATGCCGACGGACCGCGGATGGAGGCAGGTAAGGGAGAGGAGGGGGGGTTTACTGGGCCCTGCCGCTGTCGCCGCATGGGCGACAGCGACAGCGGCAGGGCCCGGTAAACCCCACTTACCTTTCCGGCGGAGCTCCGGATCGAGGCGAAGGATCCACCTTCACCTCGATCCTCTTCGCCACGCTCCACCGGCCCCCCAATCCTCTTCGCCTGCACCTTAAGGGAAGGCGAAGCCCCGCGCTCTGCTTCTAATTCGCCGGTCCGATTAGAAGCGGAGCACATCCCTAGTCTACTCTACTTATCTAAAACCAAAAGATGGTAATTCAGGGGCGGGGGAGGAGGGTTTTGGAGAGAAGAAGGGAAGGGGAGAAATGGACGAAAGGAATCATGGAAAATCGGTTATATTTCCATAACAGTGTGACTGGCTCTCACTATTTGTTGGGTGCTCACAACAACCCTTGTCTCCCTTCTCATGAGAAAAACTGAGGTGTCCCCTGTTCCATGCGAGCCATGCCTGAAAAATGCAGTTTGAATTAAGATCATAGCAGGAGGGGAAAAGGACAGGCTCCCCTCCCCCCACGGCCTGGTCCCTGAAATGTTAGGTCTGTCTCTAGCCTATAATTCCATTACAGAAGCAGGGATTGAATGCTTGTGCATCAGCTTGAATGATGTGGTTTTCCAGTATGTACGTCTGCAACAGCTAGGCCTCATCTCTGAAATATGTGTACTCACATTTGCCATTTCATAGCTATTACTTCAGATCATGTCTTTGGCTCTTTCGAGATAGATATAATTTTGTGCACCAAACTATTTACTAACGGAATAGGACATTTGTTAAAGACTAGCAATAAAATATGCTTCAATCCCCTCCCCGACCCCGGTCTGTTCTAGAATGTCTTAAAGAGGCCTGGTATTCATTGCCAGATGCTGAATATGTCCTTTAAATATTCCTTTATTCATTTACTTACTATGTTTCCATACTGCCCAATAGCCCACGCTCTCTAGGTGGTCCACAAAAGAAAACTTAAAGCCTCACAAAATCATAATAAGACATGATATAAATGCCTAAAAGGTTTAAAACAGAATCAAACCAAAGTACCGTATTTCTTCGATTCTAAGATGCCGTCGATTGTAAGACGCACACTAATTTCAGTACCACCAACAGAAAAAAAGGCTTTGATTCTAAGAAATAATAAACGCACCTGCAATTCTAAGATGCACCCCGTTTTTAGAAATGTTTATATGGGGGGGAAAAGTGTGTCTTAGAATCGAAGAAATAGGGTAAAAGCCAAAGTAGAAGCTGGCAGTGGCGCCAAAGTAAAAACATGCATATGGGCTGGCTGGGTCATGTTGGAGGTTGTAGGGCTTTATTCTTTCTAAACATACATAGGATTGGGTCCTCAGACCTTTTTTTAAAAAAAATAATAATAATAATTGACGGATTAAAAGGCTCCCCACAAGATTTTCATTGGTTCAAGTGGCTATGTGAAATCATGGAAGGGAGCAGGAACATGGGTATCATCCCTACTGTTGATCTCCATGTGTTCTGCTGAATGTGCACATGGATGGCACATGGGTACAACCGGGTTCCTGATTGGATGGAAGCAGCCAGGTTTGCCTATAGTTGTATACATGTGGGATCTATGCCAGGGCAGGGGAATGAACTGGGTATGTTTAGCCTGGAGAAGAGAAGACTGAGGGAAGACTTGATAGCACTCTTCAAATACTTAAAAGGTTGTCACACAGAGGAGGGCCAGGATCTCTTCTCGATCCTCCTAGAGTGCAGGACACTGAATAATTTGCTCAAGTTACAGGAAGCCAGATTCCGTCTGGACATCAGGAAAAACTTCCAGACTGTTAGAGCAGTATGACAATGGAACTAGTTACCTAGGGAGGTTGTGGGCTCTCCCACACTAGAGGCCTTCAAGAGGCAGCTGGACAATCATCTGTCAGGTATGCTTTAGGATGGATTCCTGCATTGAGCAGTTGGTTGGACTTGATGGCCTTATGGGCCCCTTCCAACCCTATGATTCTATGAATATGTGTCCCACCAGATGCTGTCGGACTACAATTTCCACCATGCCTGGCTGATGGGAATTGGAGTCCAACAAGGTCTGGTGGACTGTAAGTTCACCACTCCTGACCATGCACATATTCTAGAGTAAAAATGAAAAAAAGAGAGATATAGTTGCTAGATGTATATTTAGGGCACAACCCTATGCATGTTTAGACAGAAAAACATCCTACAATCCCCAGCATGCTCCATACTAAGAGCCTCGTGTGGCGCAGAGTGGTAAAGCAGCAGTTTCTGCAGCTGAAACTCTCCCCACGGCCTGAGTTCAATCCCAGCGGAAGCTGGTTTCAGGCAGCCGGCTCGGGTCGACTCAGCCTTTCATCCCCCCGAAGTCGGTAAAATGAGTACCAGTTAGCTGGGGGAAAGGTAATCACGGCTGGGGAAGGCAACAGCAAACCACCCCGCTATAAGGCCTGCCAAGAAAACGTCAGCGAAAGCTGGTGTCCCTCCAAGGGTCAGTAATGACTCAGTGCTTGCACGAGAGGTTCCTTTCCTTTCCTTTCCTTTCCTTTCCTTCCCTTTCCCTATCAAGCATAGGATTCTGCCCTTACAGTAATGCTTGTTTTGGCTGAACCTGTGGAGGTCAGCAATGGCGGTGGTGCACGCTGTCCCACTGCCCCTCCTGCCACATGCTCCGCTGAAAGTGTGAAAAGTAATCCATTCTTGCTTGAAAGCCTTGACACTATTTTATTGTTACTGTGCCTCTGCATAAAGTTAAAATATAATCCTGTTTGCCCAAAGATCAGTCACTAGTTAAGCATTGAATATATGCAAAGCTGTGAACGTTCTGCTCATAAAACAAGTCTAGTTAAACCATTTTTTATTGCTGCCTCCCTCCTTGCCTTGATTCAACCCTGCCTGTGTGGCTGCTTGAATTAAAATCTGTCGACATGCCTTCCTATCCCATCTGAAAATAATAGCAATATAATAGTTATATTGCTTGGTTATGAATCATAAACCTGCTCATCTGCCAGCCCTGGATTCAAATTAGAAAATATCAATTTGGCATCCCGTTTTAGATTTAGCAGTGTGTGTTTGTGTGGGGTGGGTGGGTGGGTTAAATTTTCTTTTTAATTTCATCATGTTTATATTTTAGAGCCCCATGGTGTGTGTGTGTGTGTGTGTGTGTGTGTGTGTGTGAGAGAGAGAGAGAGAGAGAGAGAGAGAGAGAGAGAGAGAGAGAGAGAGAGAGAGAGAGAGAGAGAGTTTAATCCTTGGCATATAAATACACACAGCAAACACACAACAAATCCATTTTTCCCCCAGACAGCCAACTATTAATCATACTTAAAAACAGAAAGTTAGATAATGTACATCAATAGACCTAAGTGCCTTAGCTATCTGCAATATTAAAAGACAAATGCGCTTTGCATGCTCTGAGAGAGGTTACAAGTTCTAATAATGTGGCATGCTAAATGGGAATGGTGAGCTATTGCCTCCCCACCCACCCCCTTTTTTTAATGAAGTAGTCTGGTGTTTAAGTACAGCAAAACCTGGTGGCTCCAATTTTGGTGGGGCAGTGAATCCACTCTGGGTTTCAGTCAGAACCGGCCAGAATTCTAAATGAGCGATCCAAGGTGCTGAACCTATTTTGGGGATATGGTTCACTGCCTTGGATAGCTCCATTAGAGCTCTGGCTGGTTCTGACTGAAACCCAGAATGGATTCATAGCCCCACCAAACCTGGAGCCACCAGCCTCCACTGCTTAGGTGTGCAGTTATTCCAGATGTTCTAGTTCGTCTTGTAACTCATTATACATTTTTCAGTGCCCACAGGCTCCCACTCTTGGAGTTTAAAATGATGCTTTCTTTTACTGTGAAACCAGGTCTGGTCCAAGAGATTTTGCAGCTTGACGCAAAGAACAAGATGTCTCCCTCAACCCTTCCATGTACCGAAGCGGACTGGACTGTTTCTTCACTGCACCTCAAGGCAGCAAGTTAGGTTAGAGGGCACACGGCAGCCTGCTTGGCACGCAGGTTTCACCTTGCTGCTGCCTCCCAGCATTTGCCGACTGAGGCAGCCACTTCACTCTGCTTAATTGTAGGGCCCGCCTCTGTGTGAAACCTATTGCTACTTAGATTAGGGCTACGTGGAATGTTTGCAGCGTTCATTTTGTGCAGTGAAAGGTGCCACCTTGGGCCTAAATCACAATTCTTCACTTTTAGCAAACGCGGGCAGGAATGTTGTGGAAGCATCAGAATGCTTCCACAAATAAGTGTGAAGAATAACCAGCCTCGGAGCTAGCTCCAGTTTTTTGTGTACCAGAAGGAAACTTGTGCAAGGCAGAAATTCTTTCTCCCCCAACTGGAGTGGTGGCGGTGGTGGTGGGGACCAGGCATAGCCAGTGAGGGGTGAAGGGGACACCTTGGTCTCTCCTGAACCACACAGAGGCCTCAAGATGTGATCCAGAGACCATTTGTATCTTTATCCCAAAGTCATTTGGACTTACACGGCTGGCATTGGCAAGAAAGAAAATGAGCCTGGGTAAACGCTGGGCCCCTGGGACTTCCCACCATTTGGTGGCACACATCACCTGATTAGAAATTGGCAGTATTTAAAGTAGCTGTGAAGACTGTGAAGCGTTTTCTACAGACACAGGGAAAAGACGGGCTGCGTGCTGCGGAGTGGGAACATCTCTGTAGTCAGCATAGTGTGAAATGTAGATCTCCAAGGTGTCCCAGCAGTGTTGGTTCCAAGCTTTTTGAGGGCCGGTGGGCAAAATGCCCCCATTGGGCTCCCTCTCTCGGTGGCTCTACCTTCTCACCACCACTGTCATCAGCTGCTCTTGCTCCTCATCCTCTTTCACAACATTGCCACTGCTTGCTTGCTTGACAGGCAGAAAACCAGTGAGCGAGGAGGCATTGGCATCTATTGCTCAACTTTCTGGTGACTGATTTGAATGGTTTTAAAAGGGAGTTGGATGAATTCCTGGAGGAGAAAGCTATCAATGGCTACTAGCCTTGATGGCTATGTCCTACCCTCCAGTATCAGAGGCAGTAAGCCTGTATACACCAGTTGCTTGGGAGCATGGCTGGGAGGGTGCTGTTGCTTGAGGTTCCCTGGGTGACAGCTGGTTGGCCACTGTGTGAACAGAGTCCTGGACTAGATGGACCCTTGGTCTGACCCAGCACAGTGCTTCTTATGCTGTTATTATCTGGACCAGAGCAAGAGGCAGGCGAACAAGCAGGTTGCTAGGTGAAAAGGAGAAGCAAGACCAGGGGGCTCTCGTTTGCTGGCCCCTGCTGGGGTGTGGGCCCTCAGCAAATGCCCCACCATTCCTACACTGGCCCTGGCTTCATGCAGTGGAGTGGTGGAGTCTGTAGTTAGCGCAGTATGAAATGTAGGTCTCCAAGGTGTCCCAGTATAAGCAAAATGGCAGTCACCTTGGCGGATAGATTTGAAATGAGTCTTTCTCAGAGCGGCTTCAATTATATCGCATCTCTTCTGGAGCCATGTCCAGGGGAGTAAGCCACAGCACCACGAAAGCTCTCCCCTGCATGACCCTGGATTTCTTTCCTTAAGCATGAACCTTCCCAACCTTCTCTTAAAAAGATGCACCTTTCCAAACAGGCTCTTGAAATAAATACCCCACTGTGGCCTCTCTTTGGGAATTTCCTTAATCTATGTATCTGCTGGCAATCCTATAATCCCATATAATTGTATTAGTCTCAATAGCAGATTAACTCTAAGTGCCCCTACAGACAGAGAGCTGTCAGTCCTGCCTTTGTTTCCCACTTAATGTGATTCCAGGCAGCAAAGAAGAAAAGCAGCTGAGAGCCCTCTGCCTCACATTACGGCCCTCAGTTTCTAAACCAATTAAGGGAAAAGGGATTTACAGTCAACTGGATTAGGGGCCTCTGTTTATATCATCCCATATTTCTTTGTATAATGCCCTCTGCTTTCTTTCTATCCCTGGAATCAATTGTCATTCTCTCTCTCTCTCTGAAAGGACACCCCCATCTATCTTTCTATCCACCCATTTGTCAATTCATCTTTATGGCTTTCTTATCTGTTCATTGCCCAAGAGAGGACAGTGCATTTTGCCTGCCATTGAGGTGGATTTAAAAACACCAACACCAACACCCAACACCACGATGATTTCTCTTGGCGATTTTACAAGCAAGGCCTCAGTGATAAGTATGCATTTGTGTGTAACGTCAGGCAAACTCCGGGGTGAAACTGGGAAATTACATGAATTTAACAGCTCATTTGATTCTGTTCCATTTGGGCTTGGAATAAAACAGCTGGAAAGATAGTTCCATCAAGAACTACTGCTGTGGTTGTGACTTCCCGCCACACACCCTAACTATGTGTGGATATAACTTGAATTCATGATAACTCTTCATGCATCTGATGAAGTGGACTGTAGTCCACAAAAACGGATGTGATCATGAATTCATTCGTCTTTATGATTTCACAAGACACTTTGCTGCAAGAGGCTAGCACAGGTACCCCTCTGGGAAATGTGGGCATTTGGGCTCTGGAGACATCTGCTGCTTGTTATATTCCATGGAATTTTGTCTAATTGTTTACATCTCTCTCTCTCTCTCTCTCTCTCTCTCTCTCTCTCTCTCTCTCTCTCTCTCTCTCTCTCATATCCTTGAAAGCTTATGCAACAATTAACCTCTTTGTTTGTTGTTAGGGTGTACTAGTACCAAAACACAACCTCTGGGTTCAAGATCTAGTTGTGTGAATGTCATACGGATACAAATCCTGCTTGTATTGGTATGACTGTAGGCATGTTTCAAATTTTGTGAGTCTGCCTCTGCTCCCACCTCCACCATCTCCTCCTTTCTCTGTCCCAACCTGAGCAACTTTCCTTGGGGTCGGGGGAAAGCAGCAGCACTGGCATAGGAAGAGTGAAGAAAGTTTCTGTGCTGAGAATGGGACTGCGATGACCAGCTCCATGATGACCCTGAGAAGACGCTCATCCTCAGCAGAAAATGATGTCCTAAGTGTCATTTTCACCAGGTAGAAGGTCCTTTGAGCGCTCACTTTGATTCTGTACCTAGACGTTGGAAGAATTGCCCTTGATTTTTCAAGCAGCCCCATTTAAATTTTCACAACATCCCTAGTTTCAAACTTGAAGAAAACATTGATGACCCTATTTAATCACTAGTTCAATAGATTTGGGGTTCCTACTGGGGAGAATTGGCAGCCTCCCCCTTCCCCTGGGCAAGCCCTCTGTGCCTTTAACCAGGATTGGCCCAAGTCATTTTTCTTGTCCTTGTGAAGGACAAGATGGCGCCTCCTCCATTACATATAAAAAAACCCCAACCTCACCACACTGGCAGCTGATTCTTCTAGGAATAGCCATGAGCTGCAGTGATGGCCAAATCTTTGAGCTTCTGCTGATGATGCCCCTGTATAAATTCACAGGATCCTTTTTAGAAAAAGTGTCCACCTTGTACCCTAGTACTGTTTAGCATCTGGTCCATCATTATACTTCATTCTAACTGTAATCACAACAGCGAACAGTAGGGTACACATGTTGGTTGCACAAATTAAGAGGCAGTGTAGTCCAGTGGAATTCTCCTTTGTTTGGCCAGTGAAGAACCCCCTGGTTAGGGAGGCAACGACAGCAGTAGAACAAAGAATGCACACACACTCTCTGTTCTCATGCTGTTGCATGACTTTCTGGCCACGCTAGCAGATTTAAGGGTACAAGTAACACGTGCAGCCTTTTCAATGCCCATTCTAATAAACAGCTGGAGCTCCAATTGGAGCAATATAAAACCCAACGACAACCCATTCCTCTTCAATATCCTTCACACTCTTCCACTCATGCTGGAACTGCTGCAGCTGCCCTCCTGATCGAAAACTGAGAGCAAAATTGGAGCAACAGCACTGAACAATGCTGAATTTTTGCATGTTTGCAAAATGTTTCATACATGAGTTTAAATATATGCATTTAGCAATAAATGCTGTAGCTCACCCTTGGGCAAATCTCTCTCTCTCTCTCTCTCTCACACACACACACACAGATTCCACACCCCGTTTGTGACCAAATGGCTGCTATGATGAATGGGTTAAGGCAGTGCCCTCAGGACTACTAGCACCCCAGCTGCCCTCTCTAACTGTGCCTCTGACAGCAGCTCAATGCACAGGAATGAGCAGGTGAAGCTCTTCTCTGCATGGAACTAAACAATAATGCCTGCTAATGGCTGCATATCGAGCCATTATCAAAGGCACAGCTGCAGGGGCTGTTTCCGCACCCTGATCCTTCGGGGTATGTTTGCTATAGAGCAAAATCACCACGTTAACAACAACAACAACAACTGCAGCAGCAATACAGTAATGTGACCATTGGAAGTGCCTTGCGACGTCTAGGTTACAGTTTTACAAAGGAAATAAATCCCAAAGTCCTTTGGAAATCCATACCTTGGAACACATTTTCCCTTGGAGCCTTAACTTATCCGGCAAACAGCTATTTTTATACATTTTCCTCGGTGGCATTAAACAGCAAATACCCTGCTTTATGGCATGTTCTTATGGCCAGATTGGTTTTTGAGGAGCAGTTTGCCCTGAACAGAGATTTTGCTGTTGAATTCCATTTTTCAAAACTTTTCCCCCCACCTCCTTTAGATCTCTTCAATATTTAAACAGGTTTAAATTTTAAATCTCCTCCCTGTACAAACCCACTTATATTTTTAAATTACTGTAATACTTCACCAGGTTTCATTTTTAAGCCAATGCAATATGTATAATCCATTCCATGAATCTTAGATCAGTTTGGTATTCTGGTGCTGCACTGTTCGCTGTCTTTGCTTTGCACTTGAGGTGAGCTCTTCCACTCCCATCCAGGGCAGATGGGGTAGCACTCCGTGTGTGTGTGTCTCCCCTCTCCTCTTGAAGAGAAATGATGAAAAACGATAAATAAAACATGCAGATTGCCATAGAATTCAATTAAATGGCTCTTTTTCAGCCTTGTTATTGTTCCCTTAGCACTGGGGACACTTCGAAGTGGATTTGTTCCAAACGGAATACAAATCTAGTACTTCCATCACTGTCAGAGCGGCTGATGCCGGCCTTGTAGGATGCAGTTGTTCAAGGTTCGGGCATTTGATACCTCCAAAGGCACAGGTCATTTCAAGGAGGTTTTGAGGCAGGAGAGATAAACCCTTGGTAGGGCTGCTGGTTTGCATCTCAGACCCCAGGCATCGCCCTCTAAATTAGGGATGTGGAGAAATTTGGTTGGTTCTTGCACTTTTTACCTAATTTTGCACTTTTGAGCTAATACGTGAACTGAAATTCGGTTACCCTTCAAGATCCGGACCTCTCCACATTTTGCAATGGCGTCCTCCAGGCACAAAAACTGTACAGAAAATGCATGGATTCGGGGAAAGCGTGTACAGAAATGCAGATATTTGTGAAAATAATGTTAAAAATGCATAATCTATCTATCTATCTATCTATCTATCTATCTATATAAATTAGGTATGTTTCTGTAAAGGCTTCAGCTGATACAGGTTGCTAAGCAACAATAACAACGTGTAACGTCAGCTGATACAGGTTGCTAAGCCCCTTGCCCGACTCCTCTGGGCTTTCCAAGGTAATCTTACCCCCCTTTCTGCCTCTTTGCTCCCCCCCCACAAAGGGGGCAGCACCACGGTCCAGAGCATGAGCAAGGCACGGCTGGGGCCCTTGGTGGCCGGGTCGGAGGCCGTTCGCCTGCTGCGAGCCCAGGCCCCGGCCCAATCTCATGCGAGCTGAGTGGACAGCCCAAGGCTGACAGGAACCCCGGGGAGAGGGGGACACCTGCTCCCCTCCCCCTGACCTCCCTGCCCCCCAGGTCTGCCAGACGGCACTGTATCAGTGGCCTCCAAGCAGCCCGCGCCCCCGCGATGATATTTAATTAATAAACTTTAAGATATGCTACAACGGCATATGTTACGCCAGGTACAGCTAGTATTAGGGAAATTGCTTGCAAAAAATGTGTGTCTCCAGCAACATTTCATACAAAAATGCATGTACGTGAAGGCATACATATGAAGTTTAATGCAAACCTAAAAAGAAAAGCATTCTCAACATTTGGGAACTCAAGATGAGAAAAAATGAGAAACTGAGAGAAACCAACATTGACAGATTTGTCAATCTGTACTCCAAATCTCCCCACTAAAGCTGGAGAAAAGACAGCTTTGGCTGTTCCCACCTGTTCCCTCCTTCTCCCTCCTCCCTCACTTGGTAGGATGAACAAGTCTCCAGGTTTCCCACAAGCAGGTGAGAGGCAGGAGACCACAGGACTGCTGAGAGGATGAGGAGAGGAATTCAATGGTACTTACATCCAGGTATGTGCACATAATAGGGATGCACAACCTGCAGCCCTCCCAGCTTTTACTGTGCCATCTTGAATGGCTCCTTTAGAGTTCTGACTGGAACCCAAAGAGGATTCACCACCCCACTGACATTGGAGCCACCAGCTTCCATGGCTTCCTGTGTTCCTATGGCAACATTTGAACCTGCAGATGCAGGCTCACAGGAAAGTGTGGCAGGTGAGTGGGTGGGAATTCCCTGCATATCGAACATGACCATGTCATGGGAAAGGGTTCGCCAGCCTACTCTTCCCTTTTCCTCTCACACGCCAAACTTTCTATGGGCTCCATCTCACGTGGGAAACCACGCTCCCTACCGTCGCTTCTCTGCTCCTGGTTTTGTTGCTCAGTTACTTCCTGTTTCAAAAAAGGAAGTAAACAATGAGCATGAGGCCCATTCAGTCGGGCGTTCTAATCACGCTGCTTCTCCTGCACACAGCAGGAGAGAGCAGCAACTTCCAGTTTTCAAAGTATTTCGGACTTTGGGTGGTTTTTCTTGCGGCACAAGGAAGGCCAGAAAGGGCGGAAGGGGCGCGGGAGGCAGACGACGTCATGGGAGGGACCTGCGAAAAATCTGTGAATGGCCAGTAAGCAGTGTGCAATAAGACGCTTGTTGGATGGAGCCCTATGTCTTCCCATAGCAAGCCCCAACCTAAAAATTGAAGTGATGCAATTCAGACACAGGTTGTACTGCCGCAGTGAGAACTAGGCCTCTTTCTCATTATTGTGAAGATATATTAGAAAAACTTAAGAGTAATATTTGTTCAAGACATGCAGGCTGTAGCAAGAGCTAAAAGATTAAAAAAAATGATGTCTATTTCAATATATTAGAACTTTTTTTTTCACAATTAGTGGGAATAGGATAAACTTTAGCCTGGGGACAAAGAATGGAATGTGTTGTTGTTGCTGTTGCTATGTGTGTGCTGGTATGTTGACAATTTTAAAATATTTAAAAGCATGTTTTTTGGAAAAACAAATCCTCAGTTGTTCACTGTATCCACTGAGGCGAGATGTAATAAGTTTATGTTCTAGAAAGACAGATTTGGGTTAAGGAATGTTCTTGGCTTTCAGTTGCAGTTAGTGTGAGAGCAGCAGCATTGCTCTTGGTAAACACACTCATCCCGCCTTCACACATTTCTTTAGTGCCTTAAAAGCCTACAAAACCTATTTGACCTGAGAAGACCTGTGACGTATAAACTATAGAGTATAGACAGCCCATCCCCCTCTCCATGCAGTATGAATTGTGTAGAGACTAACGACTAAATAGGACCTTGGAGATGTATGTGGAGGGATGGGAAGTTTATGGCAATGGTGGTTTTCATTGCGTGATGCCCCCACCCTCTGCATGGCACAGGCCTGAGCCTTATGGGATGGCTGCATTTTACACAGTTCAAAGCAGGGGTTCTCAGGCTTTCTTGAGGGAACTGAAAATGAGTGAGACCTCCGGTCGCAAAATGGTATTGCAGAGGCAGTTACAAAAAGGTGTCAGATGGAAGTGGAGTTGGCCATAATAGCTAGCAAGTACTGCCATAATTTTATATTGATATCTAATCCTGGTTTGGAATAGCTGAATTCTTTGCCAAGGCTATTTCCTTGTAGCAGGAGTCTTCAAGCGAAATACAGATATTGGCTCTGGAGGTATCATTACTTTGCCTCCCTGTTTCAGGCAGAATTAGCAGAATCAGAGGCTCTAAGTGGAGAAGGAAAGGAAAAGAACCTCTCGTGCAAGCACTGAGTCATTACTGACTCTTGGAGGGATGCCAGCTTTCGCTGACATTTTCTTGGCAGGCCTTATAGTGGGGTGGTTTGCCGTTGCCTTCCCCGGCCGTTATTACCTTTCCCCCAGCTAACTGGTACTCATTTTACCGACCTCGGGAGGATGGAAGGCTGAGTCGACCCGAGCCGGCTGCCTGAAACCAGCTTCCGCTGGGATCGAACTCAGGCCGTGGGGAGAGTTTCAGCTGCAGAAACTGCTGCGTTACCACTCTGCGCCACACGAGGCTCTTTTCTAAGTGGAGAAGACTTTATTTTATGTTGTTTTCCTCCCCCCCTTAAATGCCTCTCAAAGTCTTCTTACTCATCTTCTGTCGTTTCTCTGCCTTCTCCTTCCACAATGAAGTTGTAGCCTATTCCCCCACCTCCACCCCGCACACTGAGTAGGCGTTAGGGAACCTCTATAAATGGGCTCTACTGGAGATTTTCAAAGAAAGTGGTGTGGTGGAAAAGATGCTTCAGATGCAGATGGCATGCTGGAGAGGCTCCAGTATAGATCACGATAAAACATCCAGCCATGGTCTTGGTGTAAGAAAAATATATATGGTGGTGGTGGGGGTCACCCTTGCTTTCAATATTTCAGAAGTCAATGGTCTTTAAATCTCAGTCCACATGAAAGTGCTTCTCGGTCGGTGGACAAGTTCAAGAACGGACAGGGAAGAATGTGACAGAAGAGGACATAATTTACAAAGCATATAGGAAGTCAGTACCTTGCATCTCCAGTTCAAAGGAGTTTGGAGAGCAGTGCTGGGAAAGAAACCTCTGCATGAGTCTATGAAGAGCCAATGAGAAGAGACATTACTGATTAGTTCGGGATGGGCAACTTGTGGTCCCCCAGATGTTTTGGAGGACCACAACTCCCATGATCCCTCAGCCAATGTGGTGTAGTGGTTAGAGTTTTGGAGTGGGACTTGGGAGATCTGTGTTCTAGTCTCCACTCAGCCATGAAACTCACTGGGTCACTTTGGGCCAGTCGCTGACTCACAGCCTAACCTAACTCTCAGGGCTGTTGTGAGGATTAAATGGAGAGGAGGACCATGTAATATGTCTTGGGCTCCTTGCAAGGGGAAAAAAGGCGGGATTGTGAGGTCTAGCCTTCACCTGTGCTACCCACAGGCATCTTGACAGTACTATCCACACCACTAGCACTCAGGACCTACTTCAATCCCCCCTGTGCTGATGACGTGTGTGAGGGTTTAGGCCTACTGCTGCTGCTCCTGTCTCGCCTTTATTCTTTTAGGCCCCACAGCTCTGCAGCCGAAGCCCTGTTTCCCATTCCGCTGCCACCATTAACTGTACCCTCCTCAGGCACTCTTCCACAGACCACACCAGTTGTTTGAATTAATTGGAATTTATTAACGTAAGTGATTTCGTGTCAACGAAATTATTGGTTTCTTCAGTTGCAGTGCATATAGTTACAAGGCTTCTAAGTGTATTGGTTTCTGTAAGTTCTTTCTTAAAAGGTTTCACTATGGAATACTACTGTCTATATACCCAAATATCTTTATTCTCAACCTAAGATCTCACACCAATTCTTCTTATCCCGTATCTGCCTCTCACTCTCTTCACATAATCACCCACACTACTATTGTCATATATTTCTTTTCTCTTCACAGAAACATGCACTTCTCTCATAGATTCATACACTTCTCTCTTCCTGTTAGCTAAAACTATATATATAAAATGCCACATTTCTCCAACTCCTCCCACTCTCACACAACCAGCCAATCCAAGCACTCCCCCCACCGCCACCATCCATCAGCACTCAGGCATTCACTCCTCCTCCTTCTACTTTATACTTACCCAAGACTGCAAATACAAAGTTTAAGTACATTAAGGCCTACTTACTTCTTAGAACTTTATGCATAATATAAACAACAGCCTTGCAAATATTTACGTTTCAGGCATATAAGGCAGCTGAACATCACAGGGATATAAATGTACTGAATAATAAATAATTGGCTATGCTGGCTACGCATGACGGTTGTAAGCCAAAACATCAGTTGCCGGGGAACATGGGTGGGAGGGTGCTGTTGCACCATGTCCTGCCTTGTTGGTCCCTGGCCGATGGCTGGCTGGCCACTGTGTGAACAGAGTGCTGGACTAGATGGACCCTTGGTCTGATCCAGCATCAGGGCTCTTCTTAGGTTCTTATCCACAGGGCCACAAGTTGTCCACATCTGGCCTGATTCAATATAAGGTAGCTTCATTTATTTGCAATAGCCTGGGATGTTTTACGTTTTCATTCAAGTTGTGGCGATGGCCACACCTACTTAGGTTGCTTTAAAAGGGGATTAGACAAAGACCTAGCAGATGAGGCTTTCAGTGGCTACTAGCTATGATGGCTATATTCTCCCTCCAGGCGGCACGCCTCCAGCAATCTCTGGGGAGGACAATGGGAGGGGCCTGTTCCCTTCATGGGTTGTTTATGGGCTTGCTGTGGGCATCTGATGGGTCACTGTGGAAATAGAAGGCCAGACTAGATAGGTGTTTGGTCTGATGCTACAGGGCTCTCCTAACATTCGAACTGTCCATTAACTCGTGTACGTAACGCAGAAGCCACATTAATGCTATACAAGGTGAACCAGAGTTAACCAGAGAAGGAGGGACTGGCACATGTATATTTATATATATGCAAGTTGTAGGTAGATGCAGCCCGTCTGTGAGCAGCAGCGGTGTAGTAGACCAAGAGCTCACAGGGACACAGCACTGGGATATTTTCATTAGCCTTGTTCCCTCTTGAGCTTAACTGTTAGAACTGGTTTGTTGTTTTGGATCAGCACAGCTGCCTCCATTTTTGGAGTCTTCTTGCAGGGACTTGGCTATGGGGACTGTGATGAGGAGAGGGCCTGCTCTTCAAAATGTCCTACTGCGCCACTGTTGAGTAGCAATTTCAGCTTTTCAGGATTCTGGAGGCATCATCTTAGAAATATGGGTGTCTATGTAGGCTTTCTCTACTCAAGGTTGCTGCCATAGTATATTTCTGGCAACTGGTCCAGAATGAAAATTGCAAAATGATAACTGACAGAAGCGGCCTCCGCTTCATCACGGCATGTTGAAATCAATACAGTGCAGAAATCCTTTGAAAGCAAAGTAGAAGACAAAAGAGATGCTAGGGGAGAGCATCCATCTTAAGAATGGCCTGCAAAGGTTGCAAAATGTGTCTCACTACACTTGCCTTTTTAGATGGCCCACTGTATAGTTTAGAAAGCAGGCTCTTAGCACTGGGTGCATCAGACTTGGTGTCCCTCCGCCACACCTTTTTTTGCTGCAAGATAAATGAAGTCTAAGAACTTGGAATTTGCCGTAGAATAAGAAAGAACACAACTAAGCAATTGTGAAGGTTGTGTGTGTGTTTTTTTACCCTGACATTACAAACATTGTTGTCATCATTTTTTAATTATTTTTTATTTCATTTATATCCCACCTCTTTTCCTCCAAGGAACCCAAGGTGGTGTACATAATCCTCCTCTCCATTTTATCCTCACAACAACAGCCCTGTGAGGTAGGTTGGGCTGAGAGTCTGCAATTGGCCCAAAGTCACCCAGTGGGTTTCCATAGCCGAATGGGGACTAGAACTCGGATCTCCCAACTCCCAGTCCAGCACCTTAGCCCCAAACCGGCATTCTTTTTTGTGTCGCACCCAATAAGTCACCCTTTGCGCATGTCTACCAGTTAATCAGAAAATTGCTTCAGAATGATATGCGCCTAGCTTAGTTCCTTCAGGAGTCTGCTGAGGAGTTGGTGAGCAGTGGCAACTTCAGTCTTGTATTTTTTACTCCGCTGCAGCTCAGATGGTTGCGGTAAAATGTATGTTGTGAGACTGCAGCCTAAGGAGAGAATCCAACTAAAACCCTACGTAGAGTAAACCAATTGAAATGACTGGGACTAGTCACAATTAACTTAAGTCCCATTCATTTCAATGGATCTACTCTAAGTCGGACTTTAGTTGGCTTCTACCCAATATCCCCTCGGATGCTTTGTACTGCAGGAGGACAGAAGAGGGAGAATGATTAGGAGAGGTGAGGGAAGTATTGAAAAAGCCAATACCGGGATGAATTTTGGAGCCTTAAACTGGTAGAATGGACTGAGGGGTGGGTGGGTACTAGGTTTGAAGTTCTGAATTTTCTGAGGTGTTTTGCTTTTGTTAATATAGGGCAGCATTTTAAAATATGATACTTCTCCTGCAGTTTAAAATGCTATCGTCTGTTCTACCATGTTGGGATAGAACCCCCCTATTCCTGTCTCATTAGCTGGGTTCGCACAAACCACAGAACCCAGCACTGGCTGAATGCTGGGGGGTGGGGGGTGGGATTAGCATAATTACTCCTGGGCAGTCATATCATGTGAACCCATGGCTTGTTGCTGTAGATAACAAGCCTCCCAGAATTCATGATCTGCTGTAGAGTTCTGGGTGGCTTGTTATCCATGGCAACAAGCCAACCTGTCTGGGTTCACACAACATGACAAGCCATGCTGTAGGGGGTAATTATGCTAATCCTCTCCCTTCACACAAACTGGCATGTGTGGAGAGGGGATATAAGCCACCGTATCTTAATTCCCCTCCATGATTGTGCAAACCAGATCATTGTATCGTTCTGGTTTTCATTGCTGGTATTAAGTTTGCTAAAATCTAAATCAACCTTCCCCAACCTCTTCAGATGTGGTCATGTTGGCTGAGGTTGATGGGAGCGATGGCTGAACCCATTTGGAGGGCATCCGCTTGGTGAAGGCTGATCTAGAGTATCTTAAATTGAGCAAACCAGTAAATATTTCCTTCTTCCCTTCTGATGGCTTATGTTTGGCTCCTGTGATATCAACACTTCAGTACTTCTCCAGCAATCGGAAAGGTTTTCAAGGTCAGGCAGAGTCGGACAACTTTAATAAATGATGAGGCAAAGTCTCCCTTTAATAAAACACATCAACTTTACAAGCCTTTCCTGTATATCACCACTGACAACTATTTCAAACACTTTGCTAAAGGTTAAGATCCAATTCCTGATAACGGTTGATGAACACCTTGAAACAAATTGATTTGGGAAGGCTATAAATCTGCCTTTTCCAAATTGGCACTATCCAGAAATGTTGGAGTACAACCCCATCATCCCCAGTCATCATGCACAAATGACTCTGGTAATGGGAGTTGTAGTCCAAGGCAAGATTTGTCCTATCTCCAAGATTTTGTTTTGTTTCCCCCCATTCTCTCATGCATAATCCTGTTGGAACATTTTAGTGGATGGGTGGGTGGGGGATGAATTTTTGCTGCCAAGAATCAATTTCTAAGTTTTGCATCATATTGTATAGCATCATATTGTGTTGCATCATATTGCATTATATAAATATTGCAACATATGTGTTATTATAAATATTGCATCATATGTGCTATTACAGCAATTGATGCATGTAAGACAGGGATGAGCAGACATCAGACTTGTAAGATCTATTTCATTTTTTATTAGACTCCCAAGATCCACAAACTGGAGCCAGCTGGAAAAGCTTCACGCTTAGAATTAAAGAATTCTGAGCCTTGGAATTTGCATTATTATTATTATTATTATTATTATTATTATTATTATTATATCCTCTTCTCCATGTTATCCTCACAACAACAACCCTGTGAGGTAGGTTGGGCTGAGAGTCTGTGACTGGCCCAAATTCACCCAGTGGGTTTCCATGGCTGAGTGGGGACTAGAACCTGGATCTCCCAACTCTCAGTTCAACACCTTAGCCACTACACCACACTGGCTCTCACTGGCTTTGAGTACTAGAACTAAATTTCTTTGCATACAAATATAAAAACCCCAAGCATCTTTCATTTCAGCAATATAACTGGGGGGTGAGTTGTTGCTATTATTAAAGAACTGGTGCCTTATTGATCTATTGCAAATCACCCAGAGATCAACCAGTAGATCCAAATCCACCTTCTGCCTACTCCTGATTTAAGAGACTAAAGTGTTGAACGATGAAACTTTATTCAAAGCTGCCATTTTTTTGGTAGAACGGCAGGGTACAAGTCAAATAAATAAATAAATGCTATGCAACTCATACAGCACTGATTTCAAAATGGCAGCTGCTCTAGGCTTCTTTTCCTTATATGATGTTCACCAGACATACTTTCTTTCATACAATTATTTATTTATTTATTTATTTATTTATTTAAAACATTTATATCCCACCCTATATCATTATATCCGTTGGGAGAGGTTATCCGGAGTTGTGGGGTGCGGTGCCACCAGTACGCTGATGACACCCAACTCTACTACTCCTTTCCACCCAATTCCAAGGAAGCAGTTTCTGTGCTAAACCGCTGTTTGTTGGCAGTAATGGATTGGATGAGGGCGAACAAATTGAAGCTTAATCCAGACAAGTCAGAGGTGCTCCTGGTCAGTCGAAAGGCAGATCAGGGAATAGGGGTTCAGCTTGTGTTAGATGGGGTTACACTCCCCCTGAAGACACAGGTCTGCAGCTTGGGTGTACTTCTGGATTCAGCCCTGAGCCTGGATGCCCAGGTTTCGGTGGTGGCCAGGAGTTCATTTGCACAGTTAAAGCTAGTGCGCCAGCTGCGCCCGTTCCTAGAGATGTCGGACCTGGCCATGGTGACACATGCCTTAGTTACATCCCGATTGGATTACTGTAACGCGCTCTACGTGGGGCTGCCTTTGAAGAGTGTTCGGAAACTCCAGCTGGTTCAAAGAGCTGCAGCCAGAGTGTTGACCGGGGCTGGTTACAGGGAGCACACAACTCCCCTGTTAAAACAGCTCCACTGGCTTCCAGTCTGTTTCCGGGCACAATTCAAAGTGCTGGTTCTGACCTATAAAGCTCTATATGGTTCGGGTCCAGGTTATTTGAAAGAACGTATTCTCCCTCATGAGCCTGCCCGTGCTTTGAGATCTTCTGGAGAAGCCCTTCTTTCAGTCCCACCATCTTCACAGGCACGCTTGGTGGGAACATGGGAGAGGGCCTTCTCGGTGGCTGCTCCAGTGCTCTGGAACTCTCTTCCCAGGGAAGCAAGACTGGCTCCCTCCTTGATGGGTTTTCGGAAGCAGGCTAAAACTTTTTTGTTCAAGCAGGCCTTTGGAGAATAATCCAGCCCTCCATCTATGTTAATGTCTTATAATTTTGTTGTGTATT
The DNA here is from genome assembly GCF_023053635.1 of Elgaria multicarinata webbii. Lineage (NCBI taxonomy): Eukaryota > Metazoa > Chordata > Lepidosauria > Squamata > Anguidae > Elgaria > Elgaria multicarinata. The sequence continues at coordinate 24,223,999 of NC_086172.1, forward strand.
TTTTAATTGTTTATGGTTTTGTTTCCCTTCCCCCCCCCCCATGTATATTTTAAACTTTGTAAGGCTGCCTTGAGGCCCAGCATTGGGCAAAAGGTGGGATACAAATAAATATAATAATAATATAATAATTAAGATCTCAGAGCAGCGTACAGATAAAAACATACAGTATAAAACAATAAATATGCACAGTTAAAAACAAATTAAACCATGATCCAAGTTAAAACAATATATAATTTAAAAGCAGTAAAAGCAGTTCAAACAATTAAAACAATGGGCCAGTGAGTTTAACCATCAAAGGCTCTGTTAAAAAGCCATGTTTTTACTTGGCGTCGAAATGCAGTCAATATTGGCGCCAATCGGGCCTCCAAGGGGAGGGCATTCCACAGTCGGGGTGCCACTACTCATGGAATAATTTAGTTCCTTTTATTTATTTATTTATTTATTTATTTATTTATTTATTTATTTTATTGCACTTCTATACTGCTCCCATAGCCAGGGCTCTCTGGGCGGTTTACAGAAATTCTAATATTAAGATAAAAACGAGTATACAAAATTTAAAATTCTAAAACCCAGAACATACACACATAAAGCATTAAAAACCGTTAAAAACAAAACTAAACATATGGGTGATTAAGATGTGCCGCCATATGCCTGGGCAAAGAGGAAAGTCTTAACCTGGCGCCGGAAAGATAGCAGCGTTGGTGCCAGGCGAGCCTCGTCAGGGAGATCATTCCATAGTCTGGGGGCCACCACCGACTACTGAGTTTCTACTGAGGTAGGAACTTTAACTTGCATCATCAAGTTTATTTTATCATTGCAGTAAAAATAAGATTGTGTGTATATGTTCCCAAACACTAGGGTGACCAACTGTCAGGATTTCCCCGGATTTGTCCTGGTTTTTGTTCTTTCCATGGTGTCAGGGGGGATTTTCTATAATTTTCAATAATGTCCTGGAATGACACACCTTCAACTTTAAGGCTGCCATTAGCATGGCAGGAGGGAATGACATGCTTTCTTGAGGCACATCATTCCCCCACCCCGAGCTCCAATTGAGGTCTTAAAGGGGAAAGTGGGTCATTCGTGGACATTATAGAAAAGGCCCCAATTGGAGTGGATGGTGGTGGTGCAGAATGAAATCCTTTCCCCTCCTCCACTCCAATCGGGTTCTTTAAGGTGGCGGGGGAATAACATACTTTCTGCAGGACTCAGAAAGCTGCTTCCCAACACACACACTAGGTGTCCTCTTTTTTGGTTTCCCAAATATGGTCACCCTACCAAACACTGTTCTGTCTGGCCGTGTTGGACTATCATCCAGTCCATGTTGCTGAACTAGTTCCCCAAAGACAAAAAGATGAGCTTCATTTTCAAACTGTGACTATTTCTGACTTTGGAGAGTAGCTTTCTAGCATGTTCCCTCCGTAACATAAAAGACAAGTACTCATATTTCAGATAAACTCAAAATTCCCCCCTCCCCACTTATTAAACCAACAACATGAACAACATCCAAGTTTCTTTTAATATATCATAAAGATGCAGGAAAGGGCAGAAGCATTTTTCAGGCTTTTAATATACATCATAAAGATGCAGAAAAGGGCAGAAGCATTTTTCACTACTGCCATGTCCTTTTGCAGGTCACCTTTGCAACACATCTCCAGAGACGCCACCATAAGAAACCCAGTTGCTTAGAACTATTAGCAACTGCAGCCAAGCTATGATTTTAACTACTTCAAAAGCCCATTTGATCAGGCCGGGGCTCTTCCTCTGAACCGAGACCGATTCAAGGGCGAGATCAAAGTTGGGGGAATTAAGCAAATGATTGATGTATCTAAAAGGATTTAAAAAGTTATATCAAAAGTGCACAGAATTTAAGTACTGAGAAATAAATAATGTCATCTCCATTCTATTTGGGTGGCTTAAATTGTCCCATAATGTCTTCCAATAGCCCAATGCCTGTTATCTATTGTACCTCCTTGTTTGCATGACGCACCTAATCGACTGCAACATTCTTCAAGATGCTACTAAAACCATTTTTTCCCTATCTAGCTACATTTACACATATGCCTTGGACCTAAGAGTGAGTATAGTAAAGGTTTTTGGGTTAGTTGGTAAATCCAAGGCATCCATAAAAGTGTTTGCAGTTTTTCTTTATGATTAATATTTTACAAGCCAGGAAACCCACATGTTATATAGCACATCAAAGCACAGTGGATGTTGTGCAATGCAGTAGTAATCAAGGCAGTTCACTAGGAGCAATCCATGAATCAATTGCTTTCTACTGAGGAAGGAACTTTAACTTGCATCATCAAGTTTATTTTAAGCCTTCACATCTTTCACATGTGGGGTTTTAGGATTTTCACATATTACTGGGTTGACAGGATGTTACTGTTTTTGAATAATGATAATAATAATAATAATAATAATAATAATAATAATAATAATAATAAAATAGCACTCTTCAAATACTTGAAAGGTTGTCACACAGATGAGGGCCAAGATCTCTTCTCGATCCCCCAGAGTGCAGGACACGGAATAACAGGCTCAAGTTACAGGAAGCCAGATTCCGGCTGGACATCAGGAAAAACTTCCTGACTGTTAGAGCAGTATGACAATGGAACCAATTACCTAGGGAGGTTGTGGGCTCTCCCACACTAGAGGCCTTCAAGAGGCAGCTGGACAGCCATCTGTCAGGGATGCTTTAGGGTGGATTCCTGCAATGGGCAGGGGGTTGGACTCGATGGCCTTGTAGGCCCCTTCCTGCTCTACTATTCTATTATTATATTATTATTATTGCTAATAATAATAATAATGATAATAATAATACCATCCTGCCTTTTCCCCAGTACTGGGACTCAAGGCGGTTTACAAGATTAAAACACGTACAGTTAAAACATATAAATATAAATTGCAAAAGTTAAATTAGAATTAAACCTACAGTAAAATTAAAAACTTGTTAAAAAGAATTAAAAACTGTACCAGATTAAAAAGGGGGTGTGCGAATCCAATACATTAACACGGGTCCAGCATAGTTCCAAAAGCCTGCTGAAACAAATGGAACCATCTCTCTCAAACCTCATTGCTTGATATGATGAAGTACCCAGTTGGTTAGATTGGTGTGACAACTGTTTATGTTTCGAGGGACCACATTGTGCCTTGTAATGTGTAGTGAATAACTAGTGAGAACTTTTCAGGTTTGTAGCTTGTAGAGCTGCCTTAATGTCCAACATGTTTTTCAGTCCATCACAATCAAATGTAGAGGTGCTTTTTAGTTGTGTTTTTTGGCCCTCAGGGCTACAACCATGGGCTGAGAAATATTTTTTCCAGATTTCCTCCCCTACACATACACATTTACCCAATTTGCACTTCCCGAGCCTTTCAGAAAGCCAGAGACAACCTTGCATTCCAAAACTAGTATTTTTTCAAGCTTTCCAATGCAGCTGATCTTGGGAAACAATTGCACAAATCTGTGCATGTTAGGGGAAAGTGTGTAAAAAATGCATATATTTGAGGCATAAGAACCCAAGAAGAGCCCTGCTGGATCAGATCGAGGGTCCATCTTCTAGTCCACCACTCTGATCACACAGTGGCCAAACAGCTGTCAGCCAGGGACCCACAAGCAGCACACAGTGCAACAGCACCCTCACACCCATCTTCCCCAACAAGTACAAAACAGCATTTGAGCAATATGAAGCACTCAGGGGAAATGGATATATTTATAAATTCAAGGTATTGGTAATGACGTTTAAAGCCTTAAACGGCTTGGGACCTTGATACTTGAGGGAGCGCCTCTCCTTATTTATGCCTGCCCAAGACCTTAGATCTGTTGGAGGAGCCTTTCTCCACATCCCACATACGCTATGGTGGGACATAGGGCTTTCTCTCTTGTGGCACCCCGACTGTGGAATACCCTCCCCTTGGAGGCCCGACTGGCGCCAACGCTGATTTCATTCCAGCGCCAAGTGAAAACATGGCTTTTTAACAAAGCCTTTAATGGTTAAATTCTCTAAGATGACACATTGTTTTAACTGTTTTAATTGTTTTACTGCTTTTAAATTATATATTAATTTAACTTGGTTCATGGTTTAATTTGTTTTTAGCTGTGTATATTGTTTTATACTGTATGTTTTTATCTGTACACCGCTCTGAGATCTTAATGATATAGGGCGGGAGACAAATGTTTTAAATAAATGTGCATATTGCAAAAACTGTACACAGAAAAGTATGAATTTCTATATGGATTTTTTTTTTAAAAAAATGCAAGCTTTTGTGGAAATAGGATGGGACAAGTTTGACCTCAAAAAACCTAACCGTTTTGTTGAGAATGAGACTGACACGGATCTGTCCATCGCTAATATTACTTACTCCAGGAATGGAAGAGGGAATACCTCTTTCTCGAAAGAGAAGAATGCCTGTGCATTGGCTTCGAGGTTGCTCAGGGGGAGGCCTCCAGGCACAGGAAGATGAGTAAGCAATTGATGCAGGATGAAGTCAGCAACTGGAAGATGCTGATCATTGGGAAAATAATAGCACACAAATGAAGTCTTATAGTGTGCACGATGCTGTTTGTACCAGGTAAGAGCCTTCTAGCTAAAAATAAAATAAAATCCATGTGCGGTGGAGTATAGAAAAATAGACTAGACAAGCTGCCTTTGACAATGAGTGTTGCATTGAGGAATTGCACAGGGACCAGGAGATAATGAATAAAGAGTTTTAAACGGCGAGGCGGTTTTTGTCTGGGACCTTTTTACTAGTTCTAAATCCACACACAGTTTTTCTTTAACATGTTCAAGACATAGAAGTTAACTCGTGCAAATTGGTTGCATAAACCAGCTCAATAGATTGGGTAGTGCTTTTCAACCCACCCCCCACTCATTGATTTGCTGGGAATTGAAATGGATGACTCCTGTTTAGAGGTGCTATCAATCTTTCATAAATTGATGAGAGTATAGGCTGTTAAAAACACTAGAGCTGTTGCAATTCACATAAAATGGAAGATTCGATATACCGTAAAGGTAATAGCATGAGAGCAAGCAGAAAGATAATTTATCTCTCTCTCCTACAGACTAGTTGAAGCAATGTGATCCTGTCGTTTCACTGAGGTCATGGGCCTTCTGTTTAGGTTTCCTTATTTGTAAAATGTGGCTAAAAGTGATCCGTCGCACCTGGGCCGTATTTACAAACTGGGTGAAGCCGCTTTCCTCAACCTGGTGCCCTTCAGTTGGGTTGGACTGCAATCCCCATCATTCCCAGCTAGCATGCTGATGATGGGAGTTGCAGTTCAACCCATTTGAAATGCATCCAGTTGGGGAAGGCTGGGATAAAGCTTGTAAGATACATTATCCATTAAAACTGCACAATAAATGAAGAGATAATACTGATGTGTGCATGAACCTTATGCAAATAGTCTCGGCTTGCCGTCCTTTGTGAACTGTACATGGCATATTATTAAACTTTTCCTTTTTAAATGTGTCTCATTTTCCAGATGCAAACTATTCCTTGACATATGAAATTTTGACATCTATTTGCACTTACTCTGTAAATATCAGCTAGCGATGACCTCATCAACGACCTTAATGACTCATGTCATGAATGACCTAATGCTAAGATTTGCTGATAGTAATCTTTTGGATTGATAGCAATCTTGGGTTGATGGTAATCTTTTGATCAGCTGCCTTACTCCAGACAATGCCCCCCCTCTCCATCCCTGGATGTGTTCGGTTGATAACAATAGCTAAAATGCCACATTATGAGACAATATCCCTGTGTTGTGCATCCACAGTGCCTTGGCTTCAACACATTAAAGTCTGTTATTGTTAATTCCAGCATTCAAATTGGACCCTTTAATATTTAGATACAAAAAGGGGATACATTTCTATTAAGCAGTATGTGTTGCTGTTTTTAAACGGAGCATGTTCTGGGATTTAGCTTCCCTCTCCCTCCCTCTCCCCCTCTCCCTCTCTCTCTCTCTCTTTTTCCCAGCTCTATGATTCTTCTCATTTCTGCTGTAAACAGGTATATTAAACACAATTTTATTGCACCATATATTTGAAAGCTGGAGAAATTGGAAAGAGAATTGACTTTAAAAATCCCAGTCCCAAGTACAATATTCAAGAATTACATAATCAATAGAACACAGGGAGCAAATTACAATAAAACTTTGACAAAGTTTCCAATGAACTCTTTACGTGTTTAAGTATGCTGTACTGCCAACCAGAAATATGAACAGCTAAAGCTACTTCTTTTATTGGACCAACTACTGTTGATATGCTTGCAAGCTTGCAAAGAATCACATTGAATTCTCCTTTGCAGAGCTGCTGGCCTAAGACATTTTGCCACCTCAAGAAGAAGTATTGCACAATCTAAGAGGTGTCCCTCAGGATGTATTGCAGTGTTGCCAAGGTTACTGGGTCTCAATTTATGATCAAGTGAAGCTGTGTTCTGTTTGGCTAAATGCAGGCCTCATGCCAAACCCTGTTTTGTTCTATCTATGGTTTAGAACCTGAGCATGTTTTTTTCTTCCAACATAGAAGTTTGTTTGCTTTTACCTTCTGTGTATTCAGTACTCCAGTCCCTATATGTTAGCGCTTGGAGGCTAACACACATAACCATAACCGTGACCATGGTTTGTCAGTTCAAACATCATGCCAAACTATAGTTGGCACAAACCACAGTTTACAACTGCACTTCCAACATAGTGCTGGATCCAGAGTATGCCTCCATGAATTGAAGGGCTTCTTCAGTTCAAGAAGATTTCAAATGCTGTGGACGAATCCTGCTAATAGAATGGTAAAGGAGACTATTTTCATCAATCCCCCTTCCGCTTACAGTTCCCAGTGCCTCCCAAAATTTGGAGGATCTTCCAAAACAGTCGGGGAGGTAGTGCTGAGGACTGCAGGGAGAGATGGGAAATCAGCACACTTTCTGCCAGCAGGAGCTTACTAAGGCCGTTACTAGACCAGGGTTTAGCCCGGAGCGAGCCCTGGGCCGGCCCCTGTGTGTCCAGATGACGCACAGGGGATCCCGGGGTCAGGCAGGGGGTCAACTAGGGTGACCATATGACCAAGTACATTGATGGTGCTATATAAATAAATAATAATAATAATACTAAAAGGAGGACAGGGCTCCTGTATCTTTAACAGTTGTATTGAAAAGGGAATTTCAGCAGGTGTCATTTGTATATATGGGGAACCTGGTGATACTCCCTCTTCATCACAACAGTTAAAGCTGCAGGTGCCCTGCCCTCTTTTAAATCTGGTCACTCTAGTATAGCTCCTGCAGCTTTAACTGTTGTGATGAAGAGGGGATTTCACCAGGTTCTCCATATATACAAATGCACTAAGTGCACCTTATGGGCCGTGTGCTGCTTCACAGACGCCCATGCAAAAACATGACCACTTTCAAGTGGTTGCTTATGCATATGGTGGCCCTCTTCAGATAACATGCACTAAAGCACAGTGGTGAAGCCATTTGAGCTAACCGTTATGGCTTAGCATGTCATGTGAACCATTCCTAGCCATGCTGTCTACATAACCACAGTTTAAACACACTCCCTAACCATTTACTGCAAAAGGGTTGGTCGCCTAACCATGGCTTAGAGTGTTGTTTGAACAAACCCAATTTATAAAATACGTTAAAATGTAAAATGTATTAGTTCTAGCCCATAAAATGTTCGGTGGCTTTCCCTTGCGGCGGGGTGGGGCTGTTGTTCAGACTGCAAACCATGGGTGTGTTTTGGTGTACGAGCAGCTAAATTGTTAATATGCACCCATTTTTTACTAAAATGAGTGAAATGCCCCTGAAAGGTCAAAGAGGAAGTAAGGAAATTCCTGACAGGAAGTTCTAAACGTGGGAAGTCTGCACATCTTTCAGCCCAGTAAACATAGCCTCTGCCTCTCCACTGCATGGCTTTTGAAATGCAGCAGTAATGTATTCCAAAAAGCATTTTTTCCCTGACACTTCCTTGCCTTCTGAAATTAATAGCAGAAATATTGAAGCTCTGTCTCAAAGACACAGCCAATAATCAGATCGTGCACTTGCTCAGATGGTGGAGTCCTATCGCTACCCTTGTTTGAATGTTAAAGAGATAAAACTCCTACTGAGAGTTTTTTGCCGATACTAACTTCAAAGAGTCCTGTAAAAAGAAAAAGGGGGGGGGGGAGGAACCCCGGCAAGGCTATCCTGAAGCACCCCAAGCAAGCAAGGGTTGCTATTGCTACTTTTTCTGTTGCCTAAAGTCTCTTCTTCAAAGTCTTGGAGGCTTGGGGATGGGAGATGGCCGGGTGTCTTGCTTTACTGGTTGCTTTACAACAAGAAAGGGGCTTAAATATCACTTAAGGACTTCAAAGAGACTCTTTTGTGCAGGGAACATTTTTCGTTTTTAATCTAGATGGAGGGCACACATGGAACAGGTTACCACAACAAGCAGCTTTGTTGCTCCCTGTTTTAGATTATTGCAGCAGCAAACCCAACCACAGTAACATCATGCTTATGACCAAACGTTACAGATTTTATTTGGGCGAGTGTTCTTTTCAGCTTCCACATGCCTTTTCAGTAATTCATGAGAGGATGAAAGGGATTCACACATCTTGCCGAAATGTCTCCCAGTCATGCTGGGATGACAGAATCCTAAGCATGGCTGCAGCATGGAATATTACAAAGTCTATTACTGCCTTTCGTTTGAATGCGAAGAGATAAAAATCCTACTGAGTGTCTGTCTGTTTATAGGGAAACTAGATGTTTAAATTGCTGGCAGTGCTACTCAAGGGTCAGAAGGTCATGAGTTCTTACCCTCTAATACTTACTTCCGCAAATGTTGTAAATGGATCTACAGGAGTCTGAAGTGTGGAACAAACAGATTTACTTAACACTGCGTAAGTCTTACTACAGCTGATTTCAAAATGGCTGCTGCCTGAAGTTTCAGTTCTTTGTTGGTGTTACCTAGATTATGGCTCGCATTCACGTTCCACCACCTTTCGATAGTACATCTTTATTTCCTTCCTACTACTGTTATACATCCTGTGGCTGAAGGAAGTTAGAGGGCCAGCTGCACTATTTCAGGCTTTGGGCTCTGTTGGTGCTATAGCCTGGGCTCTAGGGTTCTGCTACAAGTCATCCTTTTGCAGGGGTCAGGTTGGATTAAGTTTCTCAGGGAAGCAAGATGGGAAGACATCAGCATCACATAAAGCTCTGAATGGGGTCGGAGGCTAGACAGGGTTGTCTGCATGTTGCTCCAACAAGGAACAGATCAAGGCTGAGTCTTAAATAAGAATTTAGTTGCATTTAGGCTGGAGGGTTCTGCTTTCACACTGACTGAGGGTTTGTTTTAGGAGCCTCAAGCTGCAACAATGTGGGAGTGGCTGTGGCATGCGAGGGTCCTCACATCCAATCTTCTCTAGATGCAGGGGATCCCATGCCCAGGATCTTTCTGGGGAACTGGGGAAATGGAAGCCTCTTAATGCCATTTCATGACCAAATCTTCTCCCTGAAGTGTTTGCTCTGAGCTCTTCTTCAAGATCTTCTGACGATGAGTGTTCAAGATCTTGGTCTATGACACTAGCTGGTTTCAGTTCTTTTATTTTTGTCACTAAATTAATGGAAGATTGGTATATGGAAGACCCATGGCACTTAAATGTAAATGTATACCACTGAATATTGGATCATGGTGGCAAATACATGAGATGAGCATCACTTTCACTCCTTCCTTGTTAGCTTTGGCTGGTTGCTGTTAGAAACTGAATAATGCAGTTAGCGGACTTTGATCTGACTGAGCAAAGAATTATTACATTCCTCATTTTGTTACATCAGACCACAGTCTGTCTAGTACAGTCTTCCCCAACATAGCTCCCTTCAGATGTTTTGAACTCCAGTGGAGGTGATGGGACTTGTAGGCCAAAACATCTGAAGGGACCTAGGTTGTGGAATTCGGATCTAGGCAATCCCAGTATTCCTGAGGCAGTCACAAAAAACATCTGAACATATTGTAGCATTGCCTTCACACCTCACAAACGACACAGCATAGAGACCTTTGCTCCTTTTTATATTCTTATATTTATCCAGCTTTTCTCTCCCATGGGCAGCTTCAGTACATGAACAACATAATGAGGAATTGGGAAGAAATTGGAGATAGTCAGTTAAAGAACAACTAACTGGGCTGTTCAAACTGATGATGATTAAAAACACACCATGATGGGCGATGGGGGGAATTTGCATTGGAGAAGCAGTGGGTGGAAGTCCTCAGCCCCATCCCTCTAGCCACTTTGCCCTTCCAACTGGGCTTCTGGATTTATGTTTGCTGTGTCATTGGGGGAAGGGGAAGAACATGGGGGTTGTAGGGAAAGAAGTGACAAGTAGGGAAAAAGTTTATCTGATGCCGTTCACCCCCTGGCTGATAATAGGCCCGGGGCAGATAAGAAATGTAGGCCCCATTTCAAACTGCTCATTAAGTATTTTTTTAATCAGTTCTAAATACAGTACATATGAACTAGAATGATTTATTAAAAAGGTCATGGCAAGCACTTTTATTCAAGATGTATATAAGACATTATTATTATTATTATTTATTTATATAGCACCATCAATGTACACTTCTTCACATTCAGAAATGCTTTACGTGCTTTTCTTTGGGCAAATTCATCATCAGCAACAGAAAAATCAAGCAACTTTGCCCAGGGGGCCTCGGAGTAGGCCCCCTCAAAATCGTAGGCCCATGCCAACTAGCCCCACTGACACCCCCCCTCTGTCCAGCCGTACTCATGCCCCCCCCCACACTCTGGTGAGCATTCTGACATCATTGTAGAAGCAGGCAAAAAGTATCTGTACAAGCAGCACTCCAAATAACTGTCAGAAGTCCAGAATGTCTAGGTCCAAGTACATCTTGGACTAGTTCCATGCCTACATATGATCATGGCCCTGTTAGCGCAGTCAGCAGTTTTCCACCTGGTGCGTTTCGCGCCCAGAAGCCATGTTTGTTATGTTGGAATGGAGGTCACTTCAAAATTCTATTTGATTTAACTTTGTCTGGATTGGTGGATAATTATTCCATGAATGACAGCGCCAGTAATTTAAACACAGGCCTCCCAAAGTGATAGTGGCTGATTAAATTTATTAGCCCTAAATTCTTAATGGGGACTGGGGGACAATGAATGAACGTTAACATTGGTGGGACGGAAAACTAGAAATCACTGGGTGAAATTCTGCAGTGTGAGTTATGTTGATTAATGAAAAGAGACGCCTTGGGTCGTGTGTGTGTGTGTGTGTGTGTGTGTGTGTGTGTGTGAGAGAGAGAGAGAGAGAGAGAGAAAACAATGGAGACAGTGAAAATGAGTTAGCTTTAAAATCTGAAAATAGCCTTAGCAATTTGTTTGGTAAACCGTTTCTTGATTATAGCATCTGCCTTCTTAACAGATCATAAGCAATTATCTGAAGGTATGTTGCTTACTCACAACATTCATTATGGTAATACTTCACTATAGCTAGCCATGCTGCTCTCCCTGGAACCTGTCATGGCACCCTTCGCTCCTTTTGATCTGTTGCTGTGGCCTTTTGTCTACTCCTGCTGTTAATCTACATTTTCCTGGGGTCGGGAAGATTCTTTTAGCAGTTCTGTCTCTGGTTTGTTATATATGGCACTAACCCTGCGGAATTACAGAATCCAGCCTTGTCACTGGTTTTAAATCAGCCCTTTTCCTCCTCTCTTTTTTCTTTTTTAAAAGCCTTCCTTTATGAAAAAATAAAGAGCTCTTGATTAAATATTGATCAACAGTTTCACTTTTTTTTCCTTCCTCCGTTTTAAAACCTTGCCACTTATTGTCCATTAAACCTAATTTGCTGTAAAAGTGAAGAATATTCCATCTCCTTCTCCGGCTTGGATTTATTTGTATATTTAAAAGGCTTGGGCTTTTTATGCAAGGGGCTGTTGCATTAATGAGCTTTCGTCGAGCGCTCAGCCCTGTTGAATGACATTGCAAATGAGTCATGTTGACAAAAGCTGCCTGCTTTGATTGCTCCAAATTAGAGCTTTTTGGGGGGTCAGGATTCTTTTTGTTTTGGAATTGGGATTCACTTTTAATAATGGAGGAAGGCTAGAAACTAAAGTCCAAGCTGGCATTTTGAAAAAGATTTCCTGGAGTGTGGGGGCGCGTGGGAGGGATATCAACATTTAGAAGATATGCATAATGCCTGTTATAAAGTACTCCCCTTTCCTAGTTTATGATTTAGGTATTATACAAAGTAAGACTTTACTTACTTCACCCTAGGAACAATCCTGTGTTTGAAGGCATCCTTTATTTGAAGGGCTGTCCAGTTCAAGTCCAAGGGGCTGTCTACACAACCTTGTGGCGGCTGCACAGTGGCGCTGCATTGTTTATACGATGTAGCCACCAACTTGCAGCCACCACGGGTCCCCCCCCCCAAAAAAAACCTTGCATGCTTTAAAAGTTGTTGACTTAACGCAGCTCCTCAATGATGAGCACCCGGGAAGCGAACTGAGCAGGCACACTAATCATCACCAGGCTATTATAGTCTTCCTCATTAGGGTGAGATGTATTATGTGTCAGATAGTAAGTTATAGTAATTATTTCTAAATTTGCATGTATACATATGTCAGTTAGTGAAGTGTCCTCCTTTTTTGGTGATGCATTTCCTCTCTTTTGGTGATGGGTTATTGGACACCTTGAGCCTCGTGTGGTGCAGAGCGGTAAAGCAGCAGTTTCTGCAGCTGAAACTCTCCCCATGGCCTGAGTTCAATCCCAGTGGAAGCTGGTTTCAGGCAGCCGGCTCGCATTGACTCAGCCTTCCATCCTCCCGAGGTCGGTAAAATGAGTACCCAGCTAACTGGGGGAAAGGTAATAACGGCCGGGGAAGGCAACGGCAAACCACCCCGCTATAAGGCCTGCCAAGAAAACGTCAGCGAGAGCTGGCGTCCCTCCAAGAGACAGTAATGACTCAGTGCTTGCACGAGAGGCTCCTTTCCCTTTCCTAGTGGACACCTTACTGGACATGGTTCTAATGCAATTCCTGCTAAAATTAACTGAAATCATGTAGGAAAGCTTTGTTATACGGATTTCCACTGTTTACCTGTATTGTAGGTTGCCAAACAACGCCTAACAGGAAATCAAAGCTACTAACCAAAGACGCCGCCCGGAAAGTCCTCCTAGAGAGATCCCACATATGGGGACTTAGCCTCAGCGCTGATGTAAGAGTTACACGCACGCGCGAGGGAAAGATACAAGCCAGTAAATGGTCTGATGTTTAGGGAGGTTCCCACGAGCTGAAAACAAAGAAGCTTTAAGACTACAAGCTCAGTGACGTAAATCATCAGGAGAACTAGTAGGGTTCAAGTGCTAACTTAACCCATAAGCTGCCTTTGCACATGCGTGTTTACAAATCTCAATAAATGTTTGATTGCACTAACAAGCACACACCAACACTACCACATGATGAATCACATAGACCAATGAATGTAGGCTGATGGTGCTGATAACATAAAAGTTTAAAAACATCCCCTCAACAAGGGATGGGCGTGACATTGTATTTTGCATGAGCGACAATGTTTACCCTTTACTCGAGTCAAGTAAACTGAGAAAACCCAAAGAGGCCTCCAAGTCGTCTTTCTACCAAGTGCATACATATCTGGACACTCTGTTGCACTTGGTTTCAAACATATTTGTGGGAAAGCTTTGCAAAGCTTTTGTCTCTTGGGTCCAAATTTGTATGAGATAGGATTTTAAAATGGGAGATACCCACTGTAATGTCTACATAGCAAAGGCTATGGATAAGCTTAGGATAGAGCAGAAGTGGGCAAGATGTAGCCCCACCGTCCCCCAGTGCAGCCCCCCATCCTACCCCCCAAAATTCAGAGAGACCCCTGCAAAGAGAGAGAGAGACCGACAGACCGACCAACCACTGGAACTGCTACAGATAATTTTGACCCCTTTGGCTGTCTGTAGTAGCTTTAGCAGCCATTTAATTTTCATTATTATTTTAGTTCCCCCTATTTTAAGAACCTGTAGGGGGGGAGGGTACAGGTTGGGTGAAACTGTCCCTCAGACCTCCCGAAGTTGTCCACGTCAGCATAGAAAAAAAGGGCAAAGTTGCTTCCACCTATTATTATTGCAAGCATACTCTTAATTGGCTGGAGCCAGGAATGCATGAACATGTGCTCAGCTCAGGTTGTGAGAATGCCCCGTGCAAAGCTTTCACTCCTTCTCGAAAGGAATGATTGCAACTATCTCCCCCACCCCACAAGACACCCTCCTCAGCTAGGATGGCCAATAGTGATGGCTGAAGAGAATTGCAGGCCCAAACACCTGGAGGGCCACAGGTTGACCATTCCTGGTATAGTGCTTCAAAGCAGCCCCAAGGGAAATTGATTCTCCTTGCTACAATTTGAGCAAAGGTGCTCATGTAGTTGACGACAGCTGCTTCGAATTTTCTCCTCGCCGCCCTTGCTGAGGCAACCCCAGAATCCTCCGCTGACTCTCCGAAGTCATGAAGGGACTCTGCAGGCAGCGTAAGCCAATGTTAAAGCAGGGTTAGTTGTTGCCTTATGCATCCTGGCTTGTTAGGAGCACGCTTGTCCACAATTCCAGATTTGTTCAACCACTCGTGCAAAAGGAGGAGGGAAACAGGAGCACCAGGCAAGAGCAAATCAGCACACACTCATTCACATCACGGTTTGTTAAGCCAGAGGTTTTGGTTTAGCCTGATGTGCAAATTTAGCCAGTATGAAAGAGCCAGACACCATCCAAGTTGCTGCAGGACTGAGGGCTCATCTACACCAGCAGGATATTCCACTATGAAAGCCGTATGAAAGTGGTATAAAAAAGGCAGGAGCCACACTACTGCGTTATACCGGTATTGAAGTGCACTGCAGGATCTACGCTACTGCTTTATAGTGGTACGGAAGTGCACTGACAACTGTTGGGGCCCATGGCACATCTACACCAAGCAGGATATAACACTATGAAAGTGGTATAAAAGCAGTATATGGTATGTGTCAGTGGGCCCCAACAGTTGCCAGTGCACTTAAATACCGCTACAAAGCAGTAGCGTGGCTCCTGCCTTTTATATATCGCTTTCATACTGCAATATCCTGCTTGGTGTAGAGAGAAAGACCAAGTTCAGAATTATCCACAGAATTATGTAGGCACTTACTGGTCTATGCATGCAGCAGAACAAGGGGATGGAATTCGGGACTGTATCACTTCAGACTACAGGTAGAGGGATACGATTTGAGAAAATATTCCTTGGTTGTAAATAAAACAAATACCTCACAAAAAGTTTAAAAAGAAAAAGTCACCTTGAAGACAGACTATGCAAAAACTCTCTTTCTGGTGAAGGAGGTTTCTACAAAAATGTGAACCGTTGCCCCAATTTGGATGTCATTGTGTCTACTCTGCTACCTCAAAACTCTACCATCTCATTATGTGTAGGCCATAAAGACTCCCTGGTAGAGTTTCCTCCAGAACTTAGGTGGCAACTCCTGTATCTACAAAGATATAAAAAGCTATAAGACATAAAAAAAGAGAGGCTCAAAATATACAAACTATGTACAAACTTTCACCTCTTTGATATGGCGGCCATTTTGCAAGGAATTACATTTAGATCATTTATTTTTAAGAGAAGAGGATACAGCTTTAATGTAGTCTGAGTAACTCTAATGGGCTCTGGATTGGGAACAGCTAGGACTTTAACCAGCAAATGCATGCCCAGGAAGGAAATAAAGTTTTATTTATTTTAAAAACGTATTTATGGCCTTTCTGTCCTGAGACACTCAAGCTGATGTACGATAAAACTCAAACATAAAAAAAATTACCACAGTAGTACAAAGAATAGGAAGAGCTTTGCAAAAATGGACATCAAGGAGAAACAGATGTCTGGATCAAGGAGAAAAGGTAGGATGTTTGGAAAAGGAAGTCAGTTACTCCCAGTGCCACACATTCCACCCCTCTATCTCAGAGACAATATGGCCATAAAGCTGGCTGGCCTGTTATTAGTCATTAATATTATTTATTTTTCATTTCAATTAGGGATGAGTAGAAAGCACTCCATTTTTCACAAACATTTTTTGGCTATACTGAAGAAACGCCTCCACTTTGTAGCACCTTTACAGCACTCCTTGTGAAGGTGTTCACATTTTAATTCACTTCTATTTCTTTATTTACAATTAATTGCATTTGTGGCCTGCCTTTCCTCCAAGGAGCCCAAGGTGGCTTAAAAGGTCCTCCTCCATCTATTTATCTTCTCAACAACTGCCCTGGGGAATAAGGCTGGGGTGAGGAGGGATGGCTGGACCAAAGTTGACCAGTGAGTCTCACGGGTGAGGGGGATCTGAACCTGGATCTCCCTGGTGTCCTTTCGGCACTCTCACCCACAATGCCACATGCTGTCACTTGCTCTCAGTGACACAATCACACACCAAATCTCATTCGTGTCGTAGCGTTGTTTTGTCACCCCATTCACTGCACGATCTCTAACTAGGTGGGATTCTGCATGTACAGTGGTTGCTCTGTCTTGAGACAAGGTGAGGTCAGGGCCTCAGGTAGCAGATTTCAGGTGCATTACCATTAGCAAATGGAAGTGGCAGCTGGTGGTTCCAATTCCAGGGGGCTGTAAATCCATTCCGGTTTCAGTCAGAACTCTAAAGGAGCTACCCAAGGTGCCAAACCCAATCCCCAACATAAGTTCAGCACCTTGGATAGCTCCTTTTCAGTTTATCATTTTATTAAAGCATTTGTATCCCACCCTACATCATTGAGATCTCAGGGTGGCGTACAGATAAAATCAATTCAAACAGTATAAAACAATAAATAATGTACACAGCTAAAATATAAACTATTAAGCTAAAACCAGTAGAACATTTAAAAGCAATAAAAACAATTAAAACTATGTGCAGCTTTTAGGCAGTCCTCAAAGGCTTTGATAAAAAGCTTGGCGTTGAAATAAGGCCAATGTTGGTACCAGTTGGGCTTCCCAGGGGAGAGTATTCCACAACCAGGGTGCCACAACAGAGAGAGCCCTCTCCCACGTCCCACCACAATGTATGTCTTGCGTTGACGGGATGCGGAGGAGGGGTCCTCCAACTGATCTCAAAACTTGGGCAGGCATATATAGGGAGAGGCACTCCCACAAGTATCAAGGTCCCAAGCCATTTAGGGCTTTAAATGTCATTTCCTACACCTTGAATTCCGACCGGAATCATATGGGCAGCCCGTACAATTCCTTTAAGACTGGTGTAGTGTGTTCTTTATGTGATGTTCTGGACATCAGTATAATGGCTGCATTTTGCACTAGCTGCAACTTCTGAGCCGTCTTCAAGGGCAGCCCCACGTAGAATGCATTGCCGTAATCTAATTGAGAAGTTACCAGCACATGGACTACTGTGGCTAGGTTGTCCCTGTCCAGGAAAGGCCATAGCTGGTGGATCAGCCGAAGCTGGCCCCAAGTACTCCGGGCCACAGAGTCCACCTGGGCCTCCAGTGATAAGGATGGATCAAGCTATTATTATTATTATTATTATTATTATTATTATTATTATTATTATTATTATTAATTTATATAGCACCATCAATGTGCATGGTGCTGTACAGAGTAAAACAGTATATAGCAAGACCCTGCCGCATAGGCTTACATTCTAATAAAATCATAGTAAAGCAATACACTCCTTCTTCAGAAGGAGTGCAACCTCATCCAGGACAGGTTACTTACCCAATTCCTGGACTCAGTAACCACCAATCCACAGAGCTTCCATCTTATCAGGATATAGCTTCATTTTATCAGGCCTCATTCAGCCCATTAAGTCTCCAAGCCCATTACAGCCTCTAAGCACATTCAGCACCCCAGCTGACTCCTATGACATGGGTGCAGCCTTGCCGGCACTGTGTTTTCCCTAAACCCCACGGTTTCCCTCCTGTGGGGTTCATTGAGTAATCCCCACACCGAGGAGGGAATGTAGGCTTTCCGGTGGTCATCTGGTTACTGGATACAACCCTATTCCACAACCAATCACCCTTCGCCATCCTCCCGGAACACCCCCCAGATTGACCATGGAGTGAGGTCAGTCAGTGGAAGAGCTGTGGTGACCTTGTTCCCATAAAAGAAAAAGTCAGGGTATGTCTCCAGCTTTTTAACTGTGCAGCTTTGTGGAAAAGCCCTGTAGTGGTTGCACATCTGTGACTGCTTCATATAACTGATGCAGTGCCGATTCACAGCCACCATGGGGCCTTGAGTGTGTATAGACAGCCCCAAAGACTCCTTTGGTGTTCTGCCTGGTTCTGATTGAAACTCAGAGCGAATCCACAGCCCCACTGAATCCGACCCACCAGACTCCACTGAAAACAGATCTGACTCATGCCTTACATTCTTCCAGAAAGAACTCCTGTGCCAGTCCCATAAATGAACCAGAGTTGGGCACGAACTCTGTTGTGCCTGGCTCCCACTCATTTCATTGGGGCATGCATAAGAGATCTTCCCATTGGAATGTTCTCGTGTAAATTAAGGAGTGAATTGGATTTTTCATCTTGGGCACCAAAATGTCTTGGCCCAGCTCTGCCCTTGTGACTTATTCTGAGCTGGCCCTACCATTAGGAAGAGTGAAGTAACTGTATGACTTGGTGGTGAGATGTTAAGAGGACAGAACTGTGCCCCATGGTCTGCCCTGTGCCCCCTAAGCAAGCCTGCTGTCTTCAGGTGCAGTGGAAGATGCCCATCAGTGCTGAAATAAGATTCAGCTGCCAATCCGTACATACAACGGAGGGGGCGCCATCTTGTCCTTCACCTTAGACAGCAAAATGTCTGGACTTATCTAGGATGTAAGAAGAAACAGAAGCCAGGAAAGAAATGGCTGCCAGAACAGGATCAAGCTGGTGAATATTTACACAACTGAAGTGGAGAGGGGAAGGCAGAACCCATCTCAGTAAAATCAGTGGATACAAATGGGAAAATAGAAACTGGAGAATATTTGGCACAGCTCTAATTCAGTTCCAATGCATGACTCCTAATCCACTACCACATTCAGCTATGCTGTACGTGGAACCTGTAGCAGGCTTTCTGGTGTGGTTGTGAGTTCTCTGTAGAGCATGTGGTCCACACTCCTGGCTTACCTGGTGACATTCCGGAAGTTTCTGGTGCAGAGAGCTGCACGCTGTTGGGGCTGGTGCTTGTCTACTACAATGCTGACCAGAAGCAGCCAGTAGTATCGGCGATGTGAACAGATGTTGTCCCTGCCCTCTGAACAACCAGACTCTGGGATACCTTCTTTTAGGGCATCATTTCAGTCTTGCTCAAACAGAGCACGTGCCACAGCATTTCTCCAGCCATTGTTGACACAGTCCCCACACAATGATTATTCGTTTGGCTGAGACCCCTGCTATGTTTATAGCAGTGTTCATAACCTCAAATTATGCAGTCCAATGACGGCAAACTGGCATATGGGGACGGCCTAATAAATGGCTACCCAGCAACCAGAATTATGCACGGCAACAGTGATTGAAAAATCAGAGAATGACCCCGTGAGTCTGAAATCAATTTACCAACGTGGTTATCTCTTTTCCTATTTCTTATAACTGTGGTTACTAAAATATGTTTATTACGTTCACTAGAATTTCTCATTCTAAAGATAGGATTTCATTATTATTATTATTATTATTATTATTATTATTATTATTATTTAGAATATTTGTATACCGCTCCCCATTGAAAAATTTCAGAGCGGTGTACAAGATAAAATGAAAATAAAAACAGAATAAAACAGTTAAAACAAAATTTAAAAGAAGCAAAAACAGAAATCCAAGGCTGCATATTAAAGAAAGGCTTCTTGGAATAGAGATGTTTTCAGGAGGCACCGAAAGGAGTACAAGGTTGGTGCCTGCCTGACCTCCAGAGGCAGGGAATTCCACAGGAGGGGGGCCACCACGCTGAAGGCTCTTCCCCTGGTAGATTCCAATCGGAGGATGGATCTATGTGGAACCACCAGGAGCAGGCCCTCGGATGACCGGGCAGGCTGGTAAGGGAGAAGGCGCTCTCTCAGGTATCCTTGCATAGTTTCTACATGCTATAGCATCTTGATCCTTGATGTCCATGTGTTAAGCACACATGAGTTGGCAGCATTGTTGGCCTGCCTTGAAGAATGGCATGTTTGCCTCGTCTACTGGCAATATCATTGTGAAAGTGACAGGACAGGAGATTAGATTATGATGACAATTGAATTTACAAAGCACCTAAAATGCATAGTCTTAATGACCTTCAGATAAGAGGGCTATGAAGATTTTAAAAGATAAGAGAGTTCCTTCCTTCAAGCTTACAACCTAATAGACAAGATACAAAAGGAAAAAGGGCTGAGCAGGGAAGAGGAAAGCAAGCATTGGACTAGCTGCACCTTCACTGGACCATGGATGGGACCAAGCTGGTTTTCCCCTTTCCATGACCTTCCTGGGAGACTGGGTGTGTGTGCTGCCTCCCAGTGACCCTAGATCTGGCTGGTAGCAGAGGCCAGATTCTGCTTCCCTTCAGCTTCACAATTCTGGGGTACAACTGTCAGTCAAGAGCCTCATGTTATTTTCTGGCAGGGAGGAGAGAAGCCAGCTCCTTGAAGCTGCAACTTCTCTGGCTGGTGAATAGGGCTGGGTTGGTCTCACATTATTTAACATCTCTAATCCACTTTTCTACCCTGAACCACATACAAAAAAACAGAACATCCATAAAGTGATCGATAAAGGAAGTCTAAAAATCAGAAAGTCATGACAATAGCCCTCTAGCACCAATGTGCCTGTTGAAATGACACTGTTTTCACAAAAATCCTAAAGCTCTAAGGGGGGGGAAATACCATTTCTTCGATTCTAAGACACCCTTTTCCCCCCATATAAACATCTCTAAAAACGGGGTGCGTCTTAGAATCACGGGTCTGTCTTAGGGTTTTTTTTTTCTGTTGGTGGTACTGAAATTAGTGTGCGTCTTACAATCGATAGTGTCTTACAATCGAAGAAATACAAAATAAAAAGGAATCTTGTGGCAGCTGCAAAGACTATCAGGTTATTGGGGCACAAGCTTTTGTAGGTTAGAAGAACCCACTTTCTAGATGCATGAAGTGTAACCTCAGTCGGCAGATACTTGCATGTATGTAGAGGGAAAACATTTGTATCAAGTCGGGCCAAAAGGCAATGCAATGCAAGAAGTAAAGACTCTATTTGTTTTTCCGTCAAGCCAGCTACCCCTCAGGAATTTGGCGGTATATATTTCTCTCTTGGAGGAGAGTTTCATAGTTGTGGTGCTACCATGAGGAACTCATTGCTGTAATCAATCCAATAAGAACCAACGCAAAAAGCTATTTTTTTTGCTGCAGCAATGAGCTGGGTATTAGGGCTGTGGTCAGGTCAAGGAGCACCTCCAGAAGCCCTGTTACGGTGTGTCCTTGGCCTAATCTACACCAAGCAGGATATTTCACTATGAAAGCGGTATATAAAAGGTAGGCGCCACACTACTGCTTTATAGTGGTATTGAAGTGCACTGACAATTGTTGGCGCCCATTGATATGTGCTACTGCTTTCATGCCACTTTCACAGTGCTATATCCTGCTTGGTGTGGCTCCTGCCTTTTTTATACCACTTTCATAGTGTAATATCCTGCTTGCTGTAAATTTGGCCCTTGTTCCAGTGACTAATGTTTGGAGAAATATAGGCCATATGAACACAGCTCATCAGTTGAGGGAGGAATTGGGTTGCACCTGATGCCACATCTCCCTTTTACCACCTACCTGTATGCCAGGCACACACCTAGTGCATTTGGCCAGTACGTGACATTAGGGTGACCATATGAAAAGGAGGACAGGGCTCCAGTATCTTTAACAGTTGTATTGAAAAGGGAATTTCAGCAGGTGTCATTTGTATATACTGTATTTCTTCAATTCTAAGACACACCTTTTCCCCCATATAAACATCTCTAAAAACGGGGTGTGTCTTAGAATCGCGGGTGTGTCTTAGGTTTTTTTTTCTGTTGGTGGTACTGAAACTAGTGTGCGTCTTACAATCGATGGCGTCTTACAATTGAAGAAATACGGTATGAAGGACCTGGTGAAATTCCCTCTTCATCACAACAGTTAAAGCCCTGCCCTCTTTTAAATCTGGTCACTCTGGTATAGCTCCTGCAGCTGTAACTGTGGTGATGAAGAGTGAATTTCACCAGGTTCTCTATATATACAAATGACACCTGCTGAAACTCCCTTTTCTATGCAACTGTTAAAGATACAGGAGCCCTGTCCTCCTTTTCATAGGGTCACCCTAGTGAAGTGATCCTATGTGTGCAATGTGCCTCCGTGTAAAGGACCAATCATGATCTCTTCTTATGTGGAGGCTCTCTTCACATGTGTAGGCCAGGATGCATGTAGGGCAACTTCACACCCTGGCCAAATGCATTGCCGGTAAGGACATTGCTGGTGCATGTGTGCATAGCAGGGTTGCTGCTATTGCTAAAACCTTGGGGTAATATCTACCCTACAGGTTTAATCTGATTTAACAGGCATTCCTGTCCCCCAAATATTTTATGAGGGGTTGGGTAGATGTCTCTAAGAGATAATTCTCAACAACCTCACAGTGTGGTGTAGTGGCTAGAGTGTCGGACTGGGAGTCGGGAGATCCAGGTTCTAGTCCCCACTCAGCCATGGACACCCACTGGGTAACTTTGGGCCAGTCACAGACTCTCAGCCCAACCCACCTCACCTCACCGGGTTGTTGTTGTGATGATAAAGTGGAGAGGAGGAGGATTATGTACGCCAACTTGGGTTCCTTGCAGGGAAAAAGGCGGGATATAAATGCAATAATAAATAAATAAAATAAATAAAATAGCCTCACAAAAACACGATTCCCAGTAGGGTGGTCACTTATGAATTGACAAAAAGATAATATGTATATGCTAATTTGTGTGTGCAGATGCAAATTTAGAGATAATTATTATAACTTAAAGAGAAATACAGTACTTCTTACCATCACGTGGAAGATTGTGCCCAGGTGGCCTGGCTACCTGCTCAGTTTGCTGTCCAGGTCCTGTGGGTGGGCAACCTCAAGTCCCAGCTCTTTCTTCGGTTGGTCCTTTATCTTTAAACTGAACAGCCTTTCAACTAGAGGACTGTCCTCAGTAAAAACAACAACATATGGCCACCCTACAATTCCCAAGAGATCGTAACTATTCAACTAGAATAAAAACTGATATAAGCTTGGGTTGAAGATGGGCCCCCTGACTTTGAGGCTATGTGTTGTTAACTATTTCTATAAGGGTCTGGGCAAAGGCTAGATTTTTCGTTTAACATACTGGCCTTCTGTGGGGACGTCTTCTCCTGCAGACACTTGCTCCTCTTAAGAAACCTTTGGAAGGACCTGGACAAATAGCCACTTGACATAATATGGCTTTTCTCACCCTGGCCTACCCAAAGAAACAGTGGAAAGGGGTGGGGGGGAAAGGAATGAGAGAATAAAGAAGGAAGTTTGCTTTGTTTTTGCTTCCAATTAAGTATCATAGTGTAATGTTAGGGAAAGCAACATGGATGCCCAAGGGAAAAAATTCAGTTATAAAAATGACTTGGGGTGGTGGTAGAATGGTTTTCAAAACATGTGGTAGCTGAGATGTTGTTTTAACCTTCCTGTGCTGATATTTATGCGGATAATAATCAGTTTGCCCTTTCGGTGTGCAGCTATTACTCATAATTATGCCATTGCCTGAGGTTTGGGAGTAAACAGAGGGATTTGGTGTGTGTCCTGAATGTGCTGAGTTTTGTATGAATTACATCTCTTGGATACAATTTTAAGATGGGACGAGGAGGGGAGGGGGAAAGCCATCCTGCAAGGGATATTCGTAAAGGCTGTTTATCTATTTTACTTATTATATTTTTATTCTGCCCAATAATTCTCTGGGCAGATTACAGTTATGACTAAGATGCCATACAGTTAAAAATATAAAATACAATAGAAATATTTAAAAGATACAATATAAAACAATACAACAAACAGCACAGGAATGGATAAAACAGCCATAAAAATCTAAAAGTGGGTTTCTAAAAGGCCTGGGAGAAAAGAAAGGCCTTTGGCTGGCACTGAAAGGATACTCTGCAACTTCTATTAAAAGTGTCAGATGGCCAAATGAATACAAATACTTCGAGACAAACTGTCAAGAACTCCACCCCCCTTTTTGTGTAAGACTGTGTGTAAGACTCCATTTGTTCAGGCAGAAGTGGCACATAGTGATGTAACTAACTGTGCGTCTGTTATCTCGAGATGTCTCTAGCCTTCAAAGCCAGAGTAAGGCCGTTGCTAGACGAGGACTTAGCCCGGTGTGAGGCAAGGGGCTCCCTGCTGTGCATCCGGATGACGCACAGGGGATCCCGGGGTCAGGCCAGGCTAAGTCCTCCCTTGACCCAGGATAAGCGGATCCGCTTATGGCCCGGCTTTTCCACAGCCCCAGGCTGAGCCCGGGGCTGTGGAAGGTCTAGTGACTTCCGTGGCTTTTCCCGGCTGAGTAGCCAGGAGAAGCCGTGCACTGGGCACAGCACTCCATAGAAGCGCTGTGGGGGGAGTCACGGGGGGGGGGGAGATGGGGGCTGGGGGAAAGAGTGGACCTGGCAGGAGAGATGGGGGAAGAGCGGAGCCAGGGTGGGGAGATCACGGACGGGGGGGCGCAGAGGGGGCATCAGACATGGTGGACGGGGGGGGGGGGAGAAGAAGAACGGGGCCAGGGCATGGCAAGCAGGGCCAGAGCATGGCAAGCAGGGATGAGCATGGTGTGCGGGGACGGGCATGGTTAGCGGGGATGGGCATGGCAAGCGGGGCCAGGGCATGGCAAGCAGGGTGGGCATGGCGAGCGGGGACGGGCAGTGGGGGGAGGACGGGGGAGCGAGTGGGCAGGGAGTGCATCAGACATTGTGGGGGGAAATCAGGGGCAGGGGGAGTGGGGAACCCTTTATTTATTTTTTAAAAAAGGACTTACTTTTCCATTGGTGCACTCCTGTGCACATGGCCCTTTAAGTCCTAAAATAAATGGCTGACGCGACGGGGCTTTCCCTTGCCCCGTCGCGTGTTACGTCTAGAAAAGGGCGACGGCCCACGCTAGCTGTAGCACGGCGTTGCCCCTACTCCCCACTGGATTATCAGGTAGGTCTAGCAAGGCCCTACGTCTCAGTTAACTGGATGGAATGATCTCAGCTGCATTCCTATAGGAACTCTTACCCTCCCCTTTTCCAGTGCCAATTTCCAGAAGCATGGGGATAGATCCATATGTCAGTTTCACTTTCTCCCATATTTGAATGTTTAAAATCGCAACTTCTTTCCATCTTGAATATGAAGAACTTCACATATTTTGGTAAAGCCTTACTTAAAAAATGCCGTGAAATGAAATCCTCTTTCATCAGCACTGGCCAAATTCAATAGGTACAACTATTCTTGGCATGGAGAGAACCATGATTTACCTTCTTTGCCATATAAGCTGAAGAAGAGGAGGAGTCTGTCAGAAAAAAAGAGGTAGTAAACCCCAATTCAGCACTAACGTAGCTGAATATGCTGGGATTCAGTCCAAGACTTCTAAGAGCAAAGCACTCAAAGCCCTGGGCCTGGATGGATAATACATCTGCCAATTTTGAGTTACCCTTATTTATTTTTAAATTGCTAGTCCTTTCCATCCTGAATGTGAAGAACTATGCAAATTTCGGAAAATTCTTATCAAAACTGAAATGAAACAAAATTCTCTCTCATTTCTACTACTGGTAGCTTACAGTGCTTTTTAAATATCTGTTCCATACGCTGAGTATGGGAAAGCAGGCAAGAACACATATGGACAGGGCTAGTTTTCAAAGCGCCATCACGTCCCCCACAACCAAAATTTTCTTCCTAGGAGGCTGAAAAACTCAAGGCTTGTTTCTAATTTGGCTCTAGTTTAACCTTGCCAAGAAATCTCCCTCACCATGCATGAACAGAAGGAATTCTGGTTCCCACCCTGCAAGGCTGGTGAATGTTCTAAGGTATCCAATAACTACTAAGGAGTTGCCACCATAGGACATTAGTACTACTTTAAGCAGGCATCCTTTAGTCATTACTGTTGCCCACTGAGGAACACCTGTAGTTATCCAAGGCATGTGAGTTCATGTTCCTGAATCTTTCCTTTCCTCTGCGTTCTCCCAAGGAAGCTTGACCAAGGAATCCTACTTGAGCATCTGTGGTACAGAGGGTGTCAGGAGGGAAATCAGCCATTTCCGTAGGCATTTCACTGTGTCTGGAATGAGGTTCTGATCCTCTTTATGTTGCTGGTAAATTAAACCGACGCTGCCGTTGCATGTGGCAGGCTTCCAAGTCTCAGCCATTCCATGGGATTGCCCTTTCATTTGAGGTGCAGAGTGTTGGATGCCTTCCAAAAGGAAGGGAAACCCACTCCCCACAGTCCTCTTGACTGCAGATGAGCATACTTGCTCAGTCACGACAAAGCAGCGTTAGAGGCTGGAGAGATAAATCAGAAGTAATGATGAGGGACAGTCCCTTGAACTAATACATTATTGCATCTGCTGTGGAGAATAATAAAATGGTCCACATACTCCTATGCATACTGAAGGTAGTTTTCTGGCTCCACTTAACAAAGAAAACAGAGACACATGCCAGGCTGTAGAAAATGGCCCTGCAAGGTACCTTGATCTGGAAACAACAAGGGACAAATCCCCTTCAACTGGCCCTGCCATTAGTTACCTTAAGTGGCAGATGCAAGGAGGCAGCAACAAGGTGTTGGTGGAGAGAACTGTGTGCCCCACTGCCTGCCCTGCACCCCCTAAGGTAGCCTGCTACTTTCAAGTGTGGTGAAGGACACTGTTGCCTCATTAATGTTGGAGAGATATTCAACAGCCGGAACATTTGGCTTTTGTAGGGTGACCATATGAAAAGGAGGACTGGGCTCCTGCGTCTTCAACAGTTGCATTGAAAAGGGAATTTCAGCAGGTGTCATTTGTATATATGGGGAACCTGGTGAAATTCCCTCTTCATCACAACAGTTAAAGTTGCAGGTGCCCTGCCGCCTTTTAAATCTGGTCACTCTAGTATAGCTCCTGCACCTTTAACAGCTGTGATGAAGAGGGAATTTCCCCAGGTTCTCCATATACACAAATGATACCTGCTGAAATTCCCTTTTCTATACAACTGTTAAAGATACAGGAGCCCTGTTCTCCTTTTCATATGGTCATCCTAGCTTTTGTACATGGAATGGGAGAGGGCACCATCTTGTTTGTTGCTTCAGGCAGGAAAATGTCTTGGGCCGTCCATGTTCTTTGACAATGCACATTTATACTGTAGAGTCACTGGTGGTTTATGAGCCCTTCCTTCTCATGGGGAATTCTGGGGAAAGTAGTTCTGTAAGGAGTGGGATGGGGTAAGGATCTCTAATAGAGAATTCTCAGCACCCTCACCAACTATAGTCCTCAAGATTCTTTGGGATGACCCATGAGAGCTAAAGAGTTATACAATGGATATACTATTACTTACTTTTACATCCTCAATGGTTTGGGCAACTTATGAGCCTCCAGGAGTTTTGGCCTACAACTCCCACAATCCCACACCACTGGCTATGCTGGTTAAGGTTGGTGGGAGAGGTCAAACTTCTGGAGAGCCATAAATCCTCCCCAGCTGTCTATATATCATGGCAGCTAATTCAGCACTCTAGCCCAGACCTCCCCAACTTGGTAACCTCCAAATGCTTGGGATGCCAACCCCCATCAGCCCTGGCCAGCACAGCCAGTTGTTAGAGATGCTGGGAATTGTAGTCCAAAACATCTGGAGGCCACCAGCCTGGGGAAGTCTGCTCTGGCCGTTGCATCATTTTGACATGCCTACTTTCAGATTATTTCCTACACCTCCTAAATGTCTTTTAGCAGTGCCACCACCTTAAGATAGAAAACATCTCAATGTGTGGGGCAAGGCTAACAGGGGAAATCTCAAGGGGGCTTAAATACGAGGAACACACTGATATAACAAAAAGAGTTTTAAAAGCCCTGTTAAAATGTTATAAGCATTTGTTATTGTTATCGGGCAAAAGGCAGGGTATAAAAGTAAACTAGTAAAATAGAAAAAAAGTAGTTACTAATTACTACTTTTGTTGTTGTTTATTTGTTCAGTCGCTTCTGACTCTTCGTGACTCTATGGACCAGCCCACGCCAGAGCTTTCTGTCGGCTGTTGCCACCCCCAGCTCCCCCAAGGTCAAGTCTGTCACCTCCAGAATATCATCCATCCATCTTGCCCTTGGTCGGCCCCTCTTCCTTTTGCCTTCCACTTTCCCTAGCATCAGCCCCTTCTCCAGGGTATCCTGTCTTCTCATTATGTGGCCAAAGTCCTTCAGTTTTGCCTTTAATACCATTCCCTCAAGTGAGCAGTCTGGCTTTATTTCCTGGAGTATGGACTGTTTTGATCTTCTTGCAGTCCAAGGCACTCTCAGAATTTTCCTCCAACACCACAGTTCAAACGCATCTATCATCTATCTATCTATCTATCTATCTATCTATCTATCTATTACTACTACATGACTAAATTGTCCAATATTCTAACTGAGATTGAGAACTACAGTATTAACAATGAATGCATTAGAAGTAGGTGCATTTCTCCAAATATATCTCTGGAGAAATCAGTGTGTGCCATTTGCCTTACCTGCATTTGACCCTGATTTACATGAACTTGTTTATAGCTGAAATTCAGCCACTTGAGCTAGTCTCCATTCCCATGGTCAGTATATTATTTGTATAATGCTGCATGAACGAACTGGCTGTATCTATTCCATTACTGTGCAAAGGAATGCCATTCCGTATGGGAGCTATTTGCTCAGGATGGAATGGAAGCCAATACTGCAGGGATTGGGGTTCTAATTCATTTATTTCCTAATTTATAGATTGCCTTTCAAGATGTAGTTGCCTTTCTAATGAGGTATATAAAGTTTAATTTAAAAAACAACAACAACCATCTGAATTTATAGCCTGAAATTTTTGCATTGTATTCTTGAGTCACCAATTTTGATGCGTGACAGTGTTACCACTAACCAAACAAGGAAATTGAGCAGGTGGCCAGTAAAGAAAAGTTTAAGGAATTAATGAATCTCTCTCCAGTATTCAAAGTCCACCTGAGTCCTTGAGCCTGGACAGTACTTCGATCCAAGTAAAGTCTTAGTCCGTGGAACTGTGGATAATGATCAGCAAGCAGAGTATTGGCCTGAATTTATGCGGCAGCATGAACATCCCTTCACCTCTGCCTGCTGGTTAAACTCTCTCCTGGCTAAACAATGCAAACTCTCGAGTGTGAAGTGCTCTCCTTAGCATTTCACCATCTTCAGTAAGTTAGGTCTCTCTGGTCTTCATTCAGAGCTTTTACTTTTCTTTTCTTTTTTAGGGAAAAATCCTTAAGTTTCTCAATTTAAATGCAAGGTGGTGATTTAAGAATTGCAGGAAAGCTCAGGCTGAAGAAGAGGATTTTCTTTCTCTGTTAAGTGGTACTTCTATATTTTAATAACTTTCTGAATCTGGCAATCCGGGCTGCCGCTTGGTCACTGTTGGTCACCTAATTCCTGCTGGGAACATCATGCAGCAATTTTCAGATGACTGTAAATGTTGTAATTGCACCTTTTGCACGGAAGAACTCCCCTGCCTGAAGTTCATTTTGAAAGAACTTGATCTCAGCCGTGAGAGTGTTACGCACCATTAAAATGTCAACTATGCAGCCAAATGGCCCGATAGACACTGTGGGGGAAGAGAGCTGCTGTCTTGCATGCTGAATAGCAGTCAGGATTCAAACGGGGCGCAAGAGAGGGCGATACCTGGAGTCTGGCTGAGGCGCTGTGCAGGGGCGCTTTATTGCTAAGTCATTTGACTTTCATATTCTGCCTCTTGCCGAGGGTTTATTTCTTTCCTGCCCTTTGATTATGCTGAGTCCTAAAGGAGGTGTTCTATTTTACAGCCCTGCATATATCTTGTGCCACCAGGTCCGCTAAATCTTTTACTGCTATACCTCAGGGTTGCTTCCGGGACTGCTTTAAAAAGAAAAAAGAAAAAAAAGGGGGGGGGAGATAGTGCATCTCAAGACCCATGACTTTTAAAATGTGTGCACGTGTCTCTTAGGGAAGCTTGCTTTCTTCAATGCCTGCCCACCGCCACCAAGTCCCAGAGCACGAAGCAATGCTTCAAAATAACCTTGGGAAATAAAGAGCTTGATCCACACTGCAGCAAAATTGGCACGTCTACACAGGGACCCTAATGAGTGCAAGAGCTCCTGATTTCAGGTGTCTTGAAACGTGGAAATAAAGCATTTGTAAGAACATTAGAAGTGCCCTGCTGGATCAGACCAAGGGCCCATCTAGTCCACCCATCTGTTCACACAGTGGCCAACCAGCTGTCCGTCAGTGACCCACAAGCAGAACATGAATGCAACAGCACCCTCCCACCCATGTTCCCCAGCAACTGGTGCACACAGGCACACTGCCTCGAATTCTGGAGATAGCACACAACCATCAGGGCTAGTAGCTGTTGATAGCCTTCACCTCCAGGAATTTATCCAACCCCCTTTTAAAGCCATCCAGATTGGTGCCCATCACATCGTGCAGTAGAAAATTTCATAGTTTGAAGAATTACATGGTTTTATCTGCCTGAATCTCCCATTAATCAGCTTAATGGGATGACCCCGGGTTCTAGTATTATGAGAGAAAGAGAGAAATGCCTCCCTGTCCACATTCTCCCCTTACCCTTGTTTTTACCAAGCTAAACAATCCCAGCTATTTATTTATTTATTACATTTATATACCGCCCCATAGCTGAAGCTCTCTGGGCGGTTTACAAAAGTTAAAAACAATGAACATTAAAAACAGATATACAAAATTTAAAACCACCAAAAGTTTAAAAAACAATATCCATTTAAAACACTATTCTCAGGTCAGTTAAAAACTTGGCATATGCTGTTAAATGCCTGGGAGAAGAGAAAAGTCTTGGCCTGGCGCCGAAAAGATAACAGTGTTGGTGCCAGGCGAGCCTCGTTGGGGAGATAATTGCATAATTGAGGGGCCACCACTGAAAAGGCCCTCTCCCTTATTGCCATCCTCTGAGCTTCCCTGTTGTAACCTTCCCTGATAGAGGGAGATGCTTGATCATTTTAGTTGCCCCTTCTGCACTTTTCCCCAGCTCTACAGTATATATAGATTTCCATTCAGTTTTGAAAAAAATATGCCAAAATTTGCAAAGTTCTTCATATTCAGGGTGAAAAGAATTTGAGATTAAAAATCAAAACTGAATGTAGAAGAAACTGAAACTGATGGATTCATGCATCCGGGCTCAGGGCTTTGAGTGCATAGCTCTTAAAAGCTTGGTTTTGGATCCCTGGGTATTCAACCATTTTAGTGCTAAATTAGGGTTGCCATTCCCCCCCCCTTTTTTTTTCTCTTTCTGAGCAGCGCCTCATCTTTAACTGGTATATGACAGGTAGGTTTGTTACGGTTCTCTCCTTGCTGGAAATAGCTGTACCTTTTGAATTTAGTTGTTGCAAATGGATGAGAATTTAGTTTCAGTTAGCATTTTATCAGAATTTTCCAAAATTTGTAAATTTCATTATTTATTTATTTATTTATTTATTTATTTAAAACATTTGTATCCCGCCCTATATCATTAGGATCTCAGGGCAGGATAATATCCAGGATGGAAAGAAATTTTAGGATATTTTAGTATGTTTTTAGGATGCTTTTAGGATTTTTTAAACAGTGTATACCATGTTTTTAATCAGTATTTCGTGAACCGCCCAGAGAGCTTTGGCTATTGGGCGGTATAAAAATGTAATAAATAAATAAATATTTTATGTATTTTATGCTTGTTGTGGAGTGGCAGGTAAGAAATAAATTATTATTATTATTATTAATAATAATAATAATAATAATAATAATAATAATAATAATTTTAAAACATTCAGATGTGGAAGAAAGCAAGACTGAGACATTCACCTGTCCTGCTGCCATAGTCACATCTCCTGTCATGCTCCTCTTTTGCCTCAGGGCTATCGTAGTACCATTTCAGATTTCAATAGGGGGGAAAGGAAGAGGTTTTGATGTGGGACGGCATGGTTCAAAGGTTTGTTCTTGGATATATTAAAAAAATGGTGGTTTTTTTTGAAAAAGTGTTTGCTTTAAGAACATCTGTTTCAGCTACTTTTGTATGCCTCCTTATAACTAGATAAGTAGGTGCTTCAGAGGAACAACACAGAATCTAAAACACTGGAGCAAGTTTTGCCTGTCACATTTCTCTAAATCAGAGGTGGTCAGACTTTGGTCTTGTTAGATGTACTTTGTTTAAAAGCCCAAGATTCACCCTCCAGTGCCAAGAAAAGAGTACCTCTGAGCAAAATCTCAGCCTAGGAATTTGTTTTTGGGTCTCGAACTGATATGAACAGAACTCATGGACCTTTCACACAAAAGTCCACTCCTGGGATTATCCTAAACTTTCATCATAAGAGCAACCTAATTTAGGTGGGAGCAGTCATTTTGTTAAAACAACTGGCAGTCAGAAATTTTTACCAGCCTACTGAAAATCATCCAAAGATCTCCTAGTAGATCCCAATTTACCTTCTGCCCACCCCTAACCTAAATGGCACGACTGATGGGTTGCCAAGTGCAAGGGGGCAATTTTGATCCACCAGTTGTTTGTTGGGAATATGGCAACCTCGTCTGCAAGTTACTGGAAGGGGGAAGTGTTGCAATTAGTTAGTTCATGGGAAATCTGACCACAGCTAGTCTTAGGATCCCTATATAGCCTATAACATAGTTTGTTTTCCTGTGGTTTGTTGGGTTTGCTCCTCCCCTTCTTTCTCTCCCCCCCTCTCTTTGACCTCCTCCATTTCTGGGAGCAGTTGCATTTACTCCCTTGCTACTGCCAGTGTTATAGAACACAAAATGAACAAACTTTGTTTGAAACTATATGCTGTACCTGCATTTTTATGCAAGAATATTGTGAGTTAACCATTTTACCTTTCCTTCACTAAAGGAGAGCATGGTCTCATTTTTTTAGCATTGTGTACATACAGGACTGGTAAATGCTCATTCTGTTCTTCCTTTTGTTGTTTCTCTGCTAACTGCTTTTCTAACAGGAGGCAGCAATACTAAATAATCCCCGTCATTGCTGACCCCTACAATATAGCTGCCATCTTCACTAAGGTAAATTACTTCTAGCATTCTAGCCTATCACCCAGATTTGCATCTGCTTTAAGTCCAGGAAGTGTTTTCATGTTGAATTCACATCATCTTTGATACCGGTTGATGTATGTCCTGTTTCCACTTTAAAGTAATGACATCTGCATTTCAGCAGCTCTTATTCAGAATTAAAGGCATGTGCCATTTGGCCATGGCTGCGCAATTTATCTCTCCGTTCTATTTTCGTTGCAGCACTTAGATTTCTGCAGCTACAGAGAAGAGCACGGCCTGCTGAGTTTTTGAATCCCAATGCGCCAGGCGTTGGCTGCTGCCATTTAAGAGCAGCTGCTCCCAGGTGGGATGAAGAGAGCCAGAGAGATGACAGCAGTTCTGCACAGTCGAGATCAGATGTGCTGTCATGTTAATGGCTTGAATTTGCAGGAGGCTCCTGCTGAACACCCTGCGGTGATCTTCTGGCACGCCGTCCCCCGAGACGAAGTTTTCTTTTTCTTTTAGGGCATCATCTAAGCCAGAGAAGAAGACAAATTGATCAACAGAAAAAGCTGTGGATGGGTTAGCCAGTCATTCATGCAAAGTGGGGTGATCAACATGACTTGGGGGTAAACAAGGAGGAGGAGATTGAGGACTTTCCAAATTCCAGATCATTCAGGCACAATAAATGCCTAATTATTAACCATTTGTTCCATGGGATCCATTCAGTTTTTCTTAAGGTCATGCTGCTGTTTGGAACTGGTTAACATAGTGGCGTGCAACGTATAACATTTATGTAGGAGTAAATCCCATCAAACTCTGTTGGGCTTTCTTCTGGGTGTACTTGCATAGGGTTGCACTGTAAAAGACTGAGCCGCAAATAAACATATTTATTTATTTATTTAAAACATTTTATTCTGCCTTTCTGAACTTATAATGGGCATAAATTCAGTTTTAAGTTCTCTCAAGCTGTCCTGCATCTCTGTGACATATAGGGCTCATCTACACCAAGCAGGATATTCTACTATGAAAGCAGTATGAAAGCGGTACATGAAAGGCAGGAGCCACACTACTGCTTTATAGTAGTATTGAAGTACACTGACAACTGTTGGGGCCCATAGACACATATCATATACCACTTTCATAGTGTTATATCCTGCTTGGTGTAGATGTGTCATGGGCCCCAACAGTTGTCAATGTACTTCAGTACTATTATAAAGCAGTAGTGTAGATCCTGCAGTGCACTTCAATACTGCTATAAAGCGGTAGTGTGGCTCCTGCCTTTTATATACTGCTTTCATACCACTTTCATAGTGGAATATCCTGCTTGGTGTAGATGGGTCCAGGAGCAGCCCAGCCAATAGCAGTCAGGGTGGGGAGATATCCCCTCTGCCCTTCAGGCCCCACTGTAATATCAGAGCAGATTATCCAATGACATGGAGAAACATGGCAAGGTAAGTTATAGGTCAAGGTGGAGATTACAAGAGCAAGGAGGTCAGCTGTTGGGGAAAGACTGCAAGGCCATTGCAGGGCGGGGGCAGTTCCGGTGGCACTCAAATCTGTGCAGCTTGTAATTTGTCGCTCAGTTACCTGTGACCTGCCTGGGCAAAATAAATGCAGACAACATTCACAGGCCATGGGCTGTGAACACCTTAGTTTACTGCACCATTAAAACCGATGCCATTCAAATGAAAGCATGTGTCTTTAAATAAAACAGTCCGAGAGCACTTTCCGCTTAATGCAGCAAAGCTGTTTTTAAAGCGAGTAATAAGCTGAACGGTTGCATTTTCCATCCAACTTGCCAGCGTCTCGCAATCTGCAATAATTATCTTGACAAGGTCAATTAGTGGGGTGGGGTGAGGTGGGCTAGGGAAATTGATAGTGGTCCTTGGCTGCTGCTGCTTCCCCCTTTTGCTGGTGTTTCTCCGCAGAAGGCACTCGGCTCCAATTGACACAGAAGCTGCATTGCACCAGAGGGCATAACTTCTGCTATCTCGATGCCAGAAGGAAGAGATGATCTTGAAGCAGGCACCTTTTCCCAAGCTGGCAGGCTTTCGGCGCAAAAGAGGACGCCTCCTAGCTTCTGCATTTCGTCCCGTTGGCGTCGCTGCGATACTTTGAGCGTACCTGCGATACAAATGCGTGTTATGTTAAAAAGGTATTGATTTCAGAGCATGTGAGGAAACCAGATGAGAGAAATCACTTGGTTGGCTGTGCAGAAAACAAACAAGCACGCTGTTTAAAATGAGCGCGGCACGAAGAGGTGTGCATCCATTAGACATTTCATCACTAGTACCTACTCTCCATACTTCAAAATGCCTCAGTGGGGCTCGAAGGTGAGTCTTGCCTTCGGGCACATATTAATGAGGATGGCCTTTAGCAGGCAAACAGTTCATCCATTACCTTGTTTCCCGCCCCCCGCCCCCGCAAAACTGACATCAACATGTGTTTATTGCCAAATAAATACATCACCACATAATATAAGTAGTCATCTGGAATAGTACCAACAAAAGCCCTTAAGCCCTTTCCTTGCTTGGCTAATGCAACATAAGGAAGAAATTGGGCCTACGGAGTGGTTAGAAGCCTGACTGAAAGGCTGTTTTGTTTGACTAAGAATCACCCGAAATCATGTTTTCTTCCTCTCTGCCTCTCTCTCTCTCTCTCTCTCTCTCTCTCCCCACTCTTTCTTTTTCTAGTGGGTCCTAGATCATTTGTAATTCAAACTTGGATGGAGTTGGATGCTATTTCCTTCAGACTTATTTGTTCCACATGTGAAATCTAGTAATTTAAACACCTCATCTCCTTTCATAACTGAAGCAGAAAGAAAATAGCCAAGAGTTGCTGATTGAATCCATATTTCCAGAGTCTTCCAGCCATTTCATGTGATGGCTTTAAAAGAAAGAAAGAAAAAGAAAGAGACACGGTTACAGTAATGAGTGATTTTTGCATACAGATGGTTTTAGGAATATAAATAAATAATTCTAGATTTATTTCTACTTGCAAATAAATCCTAGGGTGTGATATCAAATCTAGTGTTTTAAAACAGACCAAGGCGGAGTTGGCTTCAGAAGCCAGGAATGGGATTCAGAATGAATGAGATTCTGGCTCTAATCCTTAAGAACTGTGAAGGGATAAAAAGATTCCAAACACATTCCATATTCAATGGGAACTATGGATGCAGCTTGCTTAGCAGTTTCTCTGAACGTTGGGAAGCTGATTGCTTTTCAGAAAAGGGCAACCAAACTCCAGCCCCGTCTTTAATTTTTAGGGCTATGCTCGGGAAATTGGTGGAGAGAGAACTCAGACCACAATTAGCTGAAAAGATATTAGGCTGTTTAACATGCAAATTATCCATTTTTCAGAGCTGTTCCGTTCCGCGGCTTCATTCTGTTGCCCACGTTGGAGCATGTGAAGAACTGGGAGTGTTTTTCTTTGTCTTCTTTGCAAAGAGTGATGAGATGATAAAGAAGAATGATATGGCCAAGGGAAGGGCTTTTGGTCGCAAACATTAGATGGCAATAGATGGCCATGTAGCACTGAGAAATGTTCAGCTTTGCCGTGTTCACCTTATTGTAGGGTGACCATATGGAAAGGAGGACAGGGCTCCTGTATCTTTTACATTTGTATTGAAAATGGAATGTCAGCAGGTGTCATTTGTACGCATGCAGCATCTGGTGAAATTCCCTCTTCATCACAACAGTTAAAGCTGCAGGAGCCCTGTCCTCCTTTCCATGTGGTCACCCTACCTTATTGCTTATACAGTGGCCAAGTGCCCTACTTTGCAGAGGACAGTCCTCTATTTTGGAGAAGTGGCAGAAGACAGTCCTCTGCTTGAAGGTATCTTCTATTTGATGGGCTGCCCAGTCCAATCTGGTTTAATATCAAAGAACCATCAGGAGGGAGAGCAGTGGCCTGGAATTTCCCCGTCTACAATTGGTAACTAGACAGCAAACTGAGATGCTGCATGGGTTGCCTAGTTAGTTTCCCCCACTATGATGAGATGTATTGTATTTCTATTATAGTTATTATTTCCAAATTTTCACCTGTACATATAAATTTGGATAGGCAAATGTTATGGAAATGGGTACCCCCTTTTGTCTTTTTTTGGGGGGTGATACAATTCCTCTTTTATTGGTACTTCATAAATGGCGACCCTGCTGACTAGACTGGCAAGGAGTGAAGGGATTCCCTGGTAGAGGCCTAAATGGTTAAACCCTGAAGCTTTTGCAGCCCAGGTTTCAATGAGAGGCAGAAGAGGTGTGTGAGGGTAGCATGACCGAGAAGTAGCTGAGCGAGTTGTGTTGTTGGAGGAAGAAGCCTTGTTGAACTCTGGCACTACGCTGTGATGAATGTCAATTGAAGACTGCTATGAAGCCTCAATGGTCAGTATTTGCCCATGGTGCTGAAAACCCCAAGATGGTTCGTTGTCTTTAGGAATCAGAACCTTTGCAGACTCCGACTGCTTGTGGACAGTCATAATCTTCAGAGCTAAACATATTTATTCTACTTCTAGCCCAACTTTCTTCCATTCTGGTGCCCAAAGCAGTATACATAAGATTCCTGGGCCGTCTCCCATCCGGGCACTGAATATTGCTTAGCTTCTACTAGCTTGCTGCATTATCCCCCTTCAGACCATGTTCTGGGCCTTTATAGATGAAAGCTTTAAACTTGATACTCTGTTTTAATCTATGCTAATATCTCAGGTATCCAAATTCTGTACCAGACACTGTAATTCTCTCCCTCTCCTTCTTACCCATATATACACACACCAGAGAAAGAGGACGACGATGACAACAACAACTATGGCTACTACTATTACTACTTCCTTGGTTACAAGATGTTGTTAGTATAACCTCTGATGCAATTTACTAGTGCCACAAATGATTCACATAACTGAGCACCACCAATAGGATGTTGCAGCTGGAATCCAATCTGCTGTTGTGCATGAATCAGGGCTTAATCACTCGTTGGGATGACCAGATGTAACGGAGGTTAGGTCTCCCATCTCTTTCGTAGTTCTGTAGAAGGGGGAAAGGTGTTTTTCACCCCTCCATGATGAGCTGCTGAAATGCCTGCTTCTGCACTGTGTAGTGGGTTGTGTTGTTGGAAGAAGCCAGTGTGGTGTAGTGGCTAAAGTATTGGACTGGGAACCGGGAGATCTGGGTTCTAGTCCCCACTCAGCCATGGAAACCCACTGGGTAACTTTGGGCCACTCAAAAGCTCTCAGCCCAACCTATCTCACAGGGTTGTTGTTGTGAGGATAAAATGGAGAGGAAGAGGATTATGTACACCGCCTTGGGTTCCTTGGAGGAAAAAAGGCAGAATATAAATGCAATAATAAATAAATAAATTTAAAAAACAAGAAGAAAGAAAGGATGCTGCAGCTACATCCTGCGCCCCTGGCAGGCCCCAGCATGCCTATGCTGGCCTTAGTGCTGATGGGGCTTCCATTGCCTCATCACCTCCGGCCACTCTCTTAGGGTGGGCTGCAGGATCCTGGACCTTCACCCCAAGATCCAGCCCTGGCTGCACCACTAGTCATGGGTGGCAAATTGATATAGAAGGAGGGACCCAGGTCTGGAAGGTTGAAGGCTCTTGTCCTATGGGAGCTTTTCCGTGAGTGTTTACAAGGAGGGAAGCTAAATATCTCCTGGTACTATTCCCTTACCAAAAGCTGAAGCCATCTTTCAGTATAGATAGGCTTTCAGATTTGAGAGACAGCTGTGGCACTGAAGAGGTTTCTCCTCCTCCTCCTCCTCCTCCTCTGCATGAGCTGTGTATACGATCAGTACCATGCTCCTCCTCCCTCTCTTTCTCCCTCCCTCCCTCCCTCTCTTTCTCCCCTACCCCACTCAACCACCCAGTGCCTCTTGAAGCAAAAATAACAGCCTAATTGTCATTACGCCATAAAAATACAAATGTGCAATACCGGAGGACGAAATTGTATGAGGCCATTTTACGCTGCGATTGTCTGGTTTTATTTGTTTCCAGTAAAACATTTCCCAGTCATCAAGGCAGTGAATATACTTCTTTTTATTACATTGATAAGCAAATTTGAATACATGAGCTTCCAAGCGTGAAGCGGTGCTCTCTCCAGGTATTGGCAATCCATGCAGAAAGCGTACATCCCCATCTTCGAGTGGAAATAAGCTGAGTCTTGGCTTTACCCAGCCCTCTTCACCAAGCAACACTGCTTTCCCTGAACGTATGTTGTTCTGCTAGGGAACTGTACATACATCATACGTTCCGCTCAGTAAAGTTCTCGTGGATCTCTTGCCTCTGCCAAAGAAAACAGACTGTTGTCTAGTGTAATTCCAGACGGCTATTAGATGTAGCACTAGTTATTTGCATGTGGCAAGGGCCTGCAGTTACACGGAGAAGAGTCTCATGGCAATGTACAATAAGGGCCAGCCCACTCCTAAGGCAAATGGGGCATTTGATCCAGGTGCTGCTGGGCACTGAGCTGTTGAGCACTGATTCTGAATGCACAGCTATCTGTGGGAGCAATGGTGGCAAACAGATGAGGATTAGGAGTTGGTGCAGCCAGATGAACCATTCATAGGATTTTCTCTCCCTGGACTGCGATTTAGAGGGGATTGAGACTGCCAGTTTCTGGCAAGGGTCCTCTCATTTTTACAGCTGTGTGCATGACCAGGAGTAACTTTTCTCAGCATGGTGATGCAGTGATGGGGTGGGGGGAAGCTTCACCTGCTGAAAAAATTTGCTTGACATTTTAGTTATTAAATACACAAGAGCCCTTCCGGGGTGGGATGGTGGGGTGCTGGGAAATGCTATGGCAAGGAATGTAAATGTGTGAGTCATTCATGCATCACATTTGCCCATGTATCTAGTTGATGGAATTAGGCATGGGAATAACTAGGAAGGAGCATACACCAAGTCGGATCATTGGTCCATTGAGCTCGGTATACTCTACAACAGGGGTGAGCAACTTGTGGCCTTCCAGACATTTTGGCCTACAACTCCCAAAATCCCCCACCATTAACTACATTGGTTAGGGCTGATGGGAGTTACACAGGCCAAAACATCTGGAGGGCTACAAGTTTCCCTCCCCTGGTCTAAACTCACCAGCAGTGGCTGGGGTTGCTTAAGGATTTTGTTAAGCCTCCATTTTGAAGTGATCTTACCTGAGCTGCACGCTCCAGATTAATGCACAGACCAGGATGCAGAATCAGAACACAGTTAGCTGTTCACTTCTCTGTACTTTGCAAATACAGTTGTCAGTTTAAAGAAATATACCAAAACATATAAAAATGTGCACTTTGGATTAAATGAAATAAGTCAGACTGCTCACTTGAGGGAATGTTATTAAAGGCAAAACTGAAGTACTTTGGCCACATAATGAGAAGACAGGATACCCTGGAGAAGATGCTGATGCTAGGGAAAGTGGAAGGCAAAAGGAAGAGGGGCCGACCAAGGGCAAGATGGATGGATGATATTCTGGAGGTGACGGACTCGACCTTGGGGGAGCTGGGGGTGGTGACGGCCGACAGAAAGCTCTGGCGTGGGCTGGTCCATGAAGTCACGAAGAGTCGGAAGCGACTGGACGAATAAACAACAAATGTACAAAAATGTGTATTTTAGTATAAAATGAGTTACCCAAATTCCTATTTTATAGTAAAATGCATACTTTTGGAGGGTGGGGGTGGATAAAATGTGAATCTTTGTGCACATTAAACTGAACAGGATGGATCAGACTTATGAACAAACACATCCTCAGGCAATGCAAGCTGAAATTCATCCATCAAAGCTGGACAAGCCGTCACTTCAGTCATCTCACCAGAGTCTATTTCCAACGTGGAGTCTCGAAAACATGTCACTGCAGATTTCAGCAGGCTCCTCCTCACTACCTGAGGGACCATAGCATAAAAACCCCTTAACCACCTGGAACAACTCCGCTGCGTGAGACTGTGCAGATGCAAAGGAAGCAGAGAAGAAAAGAAATTCTTCACTGCCCGTTCTGCTGAGGAGCAGGCCTTGAAGGGTATCTGACATGGGATGTTGGAAAAATCCACAACAGACTCAAATGAGTTTGGATTTCTATGAATCTGACCTGCGAATTCTATGGGGACGGGCTTTCCCCCCCCTCGAATCACATGATTCCACAGAGATGCAGTCCGGTTTTTCACTTTTGGGGGACGGACGGACTTGCACTTCTCCACATTAGCACTAATGCCCATTAACTAATTAACTAATGCAGATTAATTAATGTGCATTAGCACATTTGTGCCAGTCCAAATTAGTGCTAATGCAAATTAGTGCATGTAGAACGTAATTCTGGTTTTAAAAAATCCGATTCTGCCAATGACCAGATGATGAAACAAAAGATGTCTGATAATCCATAAAAGAACAGATTTAACAACAGCCTTCCATCCTTAGCTCTGACCCATATTGGGCCCCCTTTCTGTCTTCTATGAGGTGACTTTTAGGAGCTTGGAGAGGCAGACGGCGTGGTTCTCTCCATGCTGAATGGAAGGGAGAAGGGGAAGGAAGCTCAGACTCTGAGCTCAGAGCGCTGGGTCCGAGGTCGAATTCCTGGATCCAGGAATCCAAACTATCTTAGGGGGCCCGAGATGTTGTCTAGGGCATCTAATTCAAACTGATCAACTGATATAGCCTAACTCTTGAATTGTGGCTGGATTCTCCTGTGCAACGTATATAAGACTGGGCTAATATCTCAACACCATAAGGGTATTTATTGCTGAATTAGAACTCGTCACCATGTCAGCCCAAATCATTCTAATGAGCCACTTAACCACTATGTGGTTCACCTCTCTGACGTAATGTCAAAGGCAACGGCTGTTTAATTATAATCACAAACTGAGGGATGCTTAAAAATAATAATGTAAAAACCAATTCTATAGTGCTAGCTGAGAAGGTACCAAAGCTTGATGCAGTGCAGCAAAGATTGCAATTATGACAGCACTACAGACATGCTAATGGGTGGAAACTGTTCTCATCCACTTTTAAAAGACAATAGAAGGAAAATGCATTCTAATATAATAAAGAAATAACACACACAAAAATCCCATTTATTAAAGCCAGCCCATTATGACCTTTCTGCAATGTGCTATTGACAATTCCATTAACATTTCTTTAAATTTAATTCACAAGCCCAAGACATGACAGAAAGGAAGATGCGTTCATCTCAATTGTAAAGCCTTTCACTTTAATGCATCTTTGAATTAATTGGGCACACAGGCTTCATATCAAGTACAATACACAGGGTGGTAATTGATGAGGACCTCGGGGAACAATGGGATTTGGATGGCCAGGAGAAAGGAAGAGACCCATAAAAAAGGTTGGGAATTTAACATTTGGGGTTGGGAGAGACTTGGCCATCTTGAAAGACATGTTAATAAAGAAATTGTCTTCAGGGCTGGAATTAAATATTCAGATTTTATGAACAACTTCTGCCAAGGCAAGCATGTCAAATTATTCAATGTAACTGAAAGTCTTAGCTAGTTCTCCATCCTCTAGCAAAAGGAGATAAGTTACTTTCTGAGCTCCTGTTGTGTGCCTTAGTGCGAGTACATTATAGCCCAGCATGGGCTCCCTTGTCTTCGCTTCCTATCACTACAGTTGGGAGATGCCTCTCAGCTCGCTCGCTCGTTCTTAAGCTCTGAACTGGGATGACAGGCTCATGCTGTGACTCTGGGTTGTTGCTCTAAATCTAGTGGTTGTTGAGCACATGCAGCACTAGAGCCAGACAGGAGAGTTTTGCACTAGGGCTGTGCTCCGCTTCACATCGGAGCATGGAAGCAATAGCGAGGTGGACTGATTCGCTTCTGACAAAGGCGGAGACGAAGCAGGTCGGGGGGGCTGCGGATCGAGGCAAAGAGGATCGAGACCAAGAGGATCCTTCGCCTTGATCCGGAGCTCTGAAAAAAGGTAAGCGGGGGCTTACCTGGCACTGCCGCAGTCTGTGCAATGACGGCGGCAGAGCCAGGTAAGGGGGCAGAGGGAGGGGGGCTTACCTGCC
The DNA here is from genome assembly GCF_023053635.1 of Elgaria multicarinata webbii. Classification (NCBI taxonomy): domain Eukaryota; kingdom Metazoa; phylum Chordata; class Lepidosauria; order Squamata; family Anguidae; genus Elgaria; species Elgaria multicarinata. The sequence continues at coordinate 24,267,138 of NC_086172.1, forward strand.
TCTGTCGCGGTCCGGCGGCAGCTTCACCTGAGGCTGAGGCTCAAACCGGAAGATCAGGCTGCAGCTGCGGCCTGGTCTTCCTATTTGAGTCCTCGGGCTCAGTTGAAGCAGCCACCGGACCACGATGGATGCAGGTAAAGGGGGAGGAGGGAGGGGGTCATTACCTGCCGCCGCTGCTGCGGAGCTCCGATTAGGAGCTGAAGCTTCGCAGCAGAGCGGAGAGGCCCGTAGGTGGATCAATGCGGGGTGGAATGGCCCCGATCTGGAATCTGCGGATCGGGTGCGGATCGGATCGGGGTGTGGGTGTCCGTGCACAGCCCTTTTTTGCACAGTTCAGCACCAAATGTTGAATCCGTGTTTGGGGAGACAATTGCCTCCTTTTTATGCCCGGGTCTCATCTCGTTCAATGTCCTATAACCACAGGGGTGGGGTGCGGGTTTTCTCCAACACAAAGTGATACCTGTGTTTGGAACAGGGCAACAGTGAAGAGCGTGTGTCCCTCTGGATGTTGTTGGGCTGCAACTTGGAAGAGGCCATGGCTCAGTGGCAGAGAATCTGCTTTGCATGCAGAAGGTCCCAGGTTATCCCTGGCATCTCCAGGTAGGGCTGGAAAAAAACCTGCCTGAAACCCTGGGAGCAGCTGCCAGTCAGTGTCGACAATACTGGGCTGGATGGACCAGTGGTCTGACTCAGTAACTCCCATAAATCCTTGCTATTGGCTACATTGGCTAGGGCTGATGGGATTTGCTGTCCAAGAACATCTGGAGGGCTAGACATTCCCCCACCCTATGAGTAGGAAGTCCTCCTCGGTTAAGCCAAGCATCCAAAGAAGGACAGTGAGTTTTCAGCATAGTGTAGTAGTGAAGGTTTTGTGTCCACAAAACTGCGCACCACTGAAACATGTAGTCTGTGGGCACAGAAAATGTCACATTTGTGCATATCTGCTACTGCTACAGTGCCTATGGTGATATGACATTATCTTTGCGTAAAACAGCAAGATGCAGTTCATGTTTACATAATATATAGAAATAACTTCCCAGAAAATAGATGATGGAAGTGAGGCTGACTAACAATGGATTTTTTCTTCCCTCTAAAAGTGACGGGATTAATACCTTGAAAGAGACGTTCCACAACAAGGACTCTGCTGTCATAAGATGCTATGGGAAGATCCCCAAACAACAGAAGGGTTTGTGCTTAGTTTAGGCAAGGTGCCAGGAACAGACTTTAAATTCTGCCAAGATCTACATCTTCAAGGTGATAAAGGGATGTTCATCTTCCCCCAGAATCCTAAGGGCTTTCTTTTCCTTGGAGTGTTTCAAGTCATAACATGCCATCCTCCACCTGCTCCTTCTAGGGTAGCCAGGAGTCCCCTTTTACAGAAGATAATCCTCCATTTGAAGGTCTGCCAGGGGATTATCCGCCATTTTGAAGGTTCCTCTGTTTGAAGCACTGTCCCATCCAAGCCTGGTATAAAGAACCACCAGAAGGGAGACCTGGGTCTTGAAGTTGTCCACCAACAGCACTTGTTTACAGGAGACACACAGGGCATCTAGTCACAGCCTTTCATGCTATGGTGTGATGGCCTACATTTCTATTTTAATTAAAACAGTTCTTTTTAAAACTGCATCTATACATACAAATTAGCAGAAGCAAATTTTACACCAAAATTTGGTGTGTCCACCGTTTTGTTGATTCACAAGTGCTGCCCCACCCCCACCCCCCCAGCTCCATCTAAACCTTTTCTCTTCCTCCTCCTCCTGTGTTGGTTTTATCGGTGACATTTCAAGGTCCCACTTCTGCCGACCATTCAACATCTGCACCCTGTTTGGGGCATTGCATTTCTCTGTCACTGCGTTGCTCTTTCCAGAGCGTTTGGTCTGCTCTTGAACTCGGCCCTCTTGCAGGGCTCCAGTGAGCATGGCAGCCACTCACCCGCCCCAAGTTCAAGCGGAGCACAGTGTATAACGGTGATGCTACATTTGCAAACTCCTGCGACACGGATTTCCAATTCGCTAAAAATGCATTTCTGTGCCAGCCCATCTGGAAAGCACATCAAGGGCTATGCTTGATCCTAACCTCCAAAATATATATCTTTCTCCAGCTATTTGTTACCTTGGACACTGTACCAGAGTAAGGTGTTCCCTTTGTCGTCATGTTGATGAAGCGAAGGCAAAAGCATTCATCATGAACAGAGTTGATTATTGCAAGCTGGACCCGTTGCTAATGCCGCACCTTCATTTTCGGCAGATCCAAAATGCATCATCTGGACTTCTAGCTGTGATGATCAAATTAATTAACCCACCATTTCTGCAATGTCTCCTTTGGACTGGCTTCCAGCCCATCAGAGCATCAAAAATGAAGAGCTGAGCCTCATCTTGAAAGTTTCCTTCTATTTAATGCTTTTATTTAGTTACATAGTTATTTATTTTCAAACAATAACCCCATTCTTCAGCAAAACACTCTCAGGGAGGCTAACCACTGATTAAAAAAACCCACCCCAATTTAAACAGTAAAACGTCATATAATAATAATTAAAAAGCAACATCATAATAACAAAGTTTCATAATGAGAGGAGGAGAATATAAAAGCACATATAATTGATGTTTTTAAAAGGCCTGGGAAAATAAAAGTGTTTTTTGCTTGGCATCTAAAAGTCCCCATCAAAGTAGGGGTAGGATGAGAGAGCCTCCCTGGAGAGAGCTTTCAAAAAATGAGGGGCCACTACAGAAAAGGCTCTCTCCCTGGTTGCCACTTGCCTCACCTTGGACGGCAAGTGCATCCAGTGAAGAGCCTCTGAAGATGATCTCCATGCACAGGCAAGCACATGTAGGGAAAGATGGTTATTCAAGTACTCAGGGCTCAAGTCATCCAGGGCTTTAAAGGGAAGCAGTGCCTGCTCTTTAAATAGTGCCTGGAAATTAACGAGCAAGCAGTGAAGTTGGCTCAGCACTGGCACAAGGTGTAACCTGGGGCCGGTCCCAACGAGCAGCCTAGCTGCAGTGTTCTGAACTGACATTTCGGAGACATCTGTTAGCTTCACATATAAATACACTATAGCAGGGGTCCCCAACCCCCTGGCCACAGAGGTCCATAGCCTGTTAGGAACCGGGCCGCGCAGGTGAGCTGCTTTCACCCCCCACCCCCACCCCAGCGTACCTGGGCGCAGGGTGCCATCTCGCCTGCCCAGCTGAAGCGAAGCCAGGACGCTGGGGTGGGGTGGGGCGGCTTTGGAATGGTGCGCCCGGCCGGAAGCCGCTCTGGGAGAGCGACTTCTGGGCGCGCCGTTCCGAAGTCGCCCGCCCCAGCGTCCTGGCTTCACTTCAGCTGGGCGCCCACCCATCCGAAGCAAAGCCAGGACGCTGGAGTGGGGGGCGGCGGGGGGACTTCCCAAAAACATCCCTTCAACTCCCCCCCCCCCCGGGTCCGTGGAAAAATTGTCTTCCACGAAACCGGTCCCTGGTGCCAAAAAGGTTGGGGACCGCTTCATTATAGTAATTGAATCTTTCAGGTTCCCAGGGCATGGATAACTTTGATCTCCTGGCTGAAGTGATGGGTGCATCTTCCATCCAGCGCTTGGACCAGGGGCCAGGCTTTGCTGCACATGGGCTTTCCCTATTCGGTTCCCAGCAACGCCCATAACTAAATCACCAGCATGAGCAATGAGCGCAGCAACCCAGTACGAACTTAATTTTACACAAGGCCCTTTACAGCTACCAGACCTCGTAGCCTGGCAATACACAGGTTTATGCACACTGGGCTATTTTAGAAACAGCATGGTGGGTTCCAACTCCAATACTATTAACTGGTGTGCTCCGGACATTGATTTTCAGTCACTTTGCCTCCTGCTGTCCTGAATAGCATATGAATTAATCTGAGTGAGCGTACAATAGATCTGTGTATAAAAATAAAAGATCGGAGGGGAGGAAATAAATTTCACACTGGACGTCCAAAAGTGCCTGGCTTCAGCAGGGACTGGTACATTGTGATAATGACAAGGCGGGTGCCAGAAAGAAAGAAAGAAAGAAAGAGAAAAGGCTCTTTCAAATTCAGGCTGCCCTTGAATGCTGCTTATCATAGAGGCAATTTTACATATCCAAAGGAATAGAACAAAGGGCTAAAGCGTTGAATGGGCAGGTCAAAGAAAGGAGGCTGCTAACCTTGTGGACTGGGTCACTTCGCACAACACAACAGCCCATTATGGGTTATTTAACCCTTGGTGAGGATGCGGGGTGCGTGTGGCCACCGGTTTGCATGGAACAGACCATGGGTTTTGCAAGGTTTGTGGATAGGAAGACATCCTCACTCTCTTTCATAATACTAGAACCCGGGGGTCATCTCATGAAGCTGATTGGTGGGAGATTCAGGACAGTTAAAAGGAAGCGCTTCTTCACACAGTGCATAGTTAAACTATGGAATTCACTGCCACAAGATGTGGTAATGGCCACCCATTTGGATGGCTTTAAAAGCAGGTTTTCATAGAGGAGAAGGCTATCAAGGGCTACTCCTCCTGATGGCTATATGCTACCTCCAGTATCAGAGGCAGTAAACCTATGTACACCAGTTGCTGGGGAACATGGATGTGAGGGTGCTGTTGCACCTGCGTCCTGCTTGTGTGTTCCTGATGTGGTTGTCTACTGTGTGAACAGAGCGCTGGACTAGATGGACCCCTGGTCTGATCCAGCAGGGCTCTACTTAGGTTCTTATGAGGGTTGTTTAACCCTCACATAACCCATGTTCGCTGGGTTTCGTCGTGGGTTGAATAAACCCATGATGAGCTGTGGCATGTTGCACAAACTAAGTCACTGTGATTTATTTTTTAGCCCAGTTCTCCAAATAGAAGGAGGGCCTCCCTAAGGTGGCACGGAAAGGTTTAGGGTCTGTAATAGAACTTGGTTCCCCTCACCCCACCCTACATTCATGTCAGTTGGAATGGAAGACTGAATGCTGCTTGTCTTCATATCTGTGACTCTATATGTGTTTGCCAATCCGCTTAAGACAGAACGGCTCCTCGTCGTCATCGTCGTCGTCATCATCAGCTCAGCTAACAGAGGGCCACTTGCAGCAAAGAATAAGTCTGCAGGAAGGAGGTGTGCTGATTTAATTCTTCATTCATATGGCTCAGGTCCAGGTTATTTGAAAGACTGTATTCTCCCTTATGAGCCTGCCTGTGCTTTGAGATCTTCTGGAGAAGCCCTTCTTTCAGTCCCACCATCTTCACAGGTGCGCTTGGTGGGAACATGGGAGAGGGCCTTCTTGGTGGCTGCTCCGGTGCTTTGGAACTCTCTTCCCGGGGAAGCTAGGCTGGCTCCCTCCTTGATGGGCTTTCGGAAGCAGGCTAAAACTTTTTTGTTCCAGCAGGCCTTTGGAGAATAATCTGGCCCTCCATCTATGTTAATATCTTATAATTTTGTTGTGTATTTTAAACTGTTTTTTTTTTTTACATTTCTTTTCCTATGTTTTAAAATGTATGTTTTAAACTTCGTAAGACCGCCTTGAGGCCCAGTATTGGGCAAAAGGCGGGATACTACTACTACTACTACTACTACTACTAATAATAATAATAATAATTTATTTTAGAACATTTATATACTGCTTCCCAATTTTCTTTAAAAAAACCACCAAAGCGGTTCACAACATATTACAAAGCAATACATAATTAAAAGTGTCATCAGCACATCACATTTCACTCTCCTGTGTCCACGAATTCTCCCCTGCAAACGCTTCCCCCCACGCACCACGCAGTGTTGCACGCAACAGGGCTCTCTTCTGGTTTCAGAGGCTATCTCTGTGGTGGTGGGGAGTCCCAGAGAGGCATTGGAAGGGGAGAATCAGTGAGTGGAAGAAGCGTTCCACCACCTCTACTCTCTGATTCCATCTTGCAAATTCCCACCAGTTATATGCGTCATTTTAGAATAACTGATGGGCGCTCAGTAATTCCGGTGAGCCTTGGGCCCCTGCAAACTGGTGTGTGTGTGTGTCTGTGTGTCATTATGCTTACCATGGGAAGAGGCAGAAAGGAAGCCAGAAGATTTTCCTCTTCATGTGTAGGCATAGCTGCTGACAAAAGCTACCTGAAATTGCTCCACCTCTGAGCCTCGTGTGGCGCAGGGCAGTAAAGCAGCAGTTTCTGCAGCTGAAACTCTCCCCACGGCCTGAGTTCGATCCCAGTGGAAGCTGGTTTCAGGCAGCCGGCTCGGGTCGACTCAGCCTTCCATCCTTCCGAGGTCGGTAAAATGAGTACCCAGTTAGCTGGGGGAAAGGTAATAAAGGCCCGGGAAGGCAACGGCAAACCATCCCGCTATAAGGCCTGCCAGGAAAACGTCAGCGAAAGCTGGCGTCCCTCCAAGAGTCAGTAATGACTCAGTGCTTGCACGAGAGGTTCCTTTCTTTTCCTTTCCTTTCCTTCACCATTGCAACCTATCTGCCTCTCACTCTGGTCCAGTCAACAGTGGTTGTGGTGGTGGTGAGGAGGAGGAGGAGGAGGAGGAGGGGCAGTAGATGCTGCTGCCTACTTGCTCCCTCGTTGTCTGCCTATCAGGAAAGCAAGCGGTAGGAAGGATGGAAAGAGCATGAGGAGCAATAGTAATCAGTGATACAAGGGTGGTGGGAAGGATGGTGCCCAACAGCCCTCCAAAACCTGGAGTCGGCACTACTTAGGACCAACATAAAAATACGGAAAATTAATAACCACAGGGAGTCCAATGGAGCATGTTGATTTTGTGTCAAGCATTCCTGTTTGTGTCAAATTATTCTCCGAGAGATTCTGCGCATTGGATCACCGAAAGCTTCTCCTGCTGCAGCCCCCGGCTTTTCCTTTTGAAATCCTCTCCTTATCTCAGCACTCACTGACTCAACCCTACTCTACTTATGTGATCTGACAAGATCACATCCCGAAACGATATGGCTTCAGGCACGAAACAAGTGTACTGACATGTAAGTCACACTTGGTACTCTTTTCATACATCACAGGTCAAGTTTCTGGCCTGCACCTATCAATAGTAAATCTGAACGGCAGCAACACCAAAAGAATATACAAGCAGGATGTGCAAGGCAACACAGGGCAATCCGGCACACGTTTTAGGCCCTTAAAAGTGTTTCACTTTCACTGAAGGCCCCTGCGTTCTATTCTTAGTGTTATGCTTAGGGATGTAGGAATATCTCATTTTTGCTTGCCCCATTTGAAGCCTTGAATGCGAGCGTGAGCCAAAAATATTCGTACATTGCTGAACACATCCTCACGTCCATCTTATTCCCGATCCCCGATTAATCTGCGGAAATTTCTTCCACAGTCTCAATCACACACACACACACACCCCTTTACTCTGTGGAGGAATTTTGCTCCGATTTGGGGAAACCGGCGCAAATCTCCCATTCGATCACGGCTCAATTTGTACGGGTTTCTCGTCCGGGAAGAGCGAGCAGCGACCGCAAATGCAGACGGGAATCTCGGTGACCTCTCGAACGCCCCTTGTTATCCCAGTTGCATCCTCTCGCTGCTTTGTATCTTCGCATGTTGTACCCTTAATCGAAGTCAGCCCTTAATGTGCATGTTGGCTGTCACCAGCTTGTGTTAATGCTGCATCCACACCCTGCCACTGCAGCACAGCTACATTCTGCCCCATCAGCATTATCCGGCATCTTTCCTTCCCCACCCCCCTCTGATCACAACAAGGCTCTTTCCCATAGAAGGCTGTCTTCGCACGGAACAGCTTCATTAATTCAGTCGCCACCTCTTTCCGTATTATGAAAGAGACAGGAATGCCTAGCTTGGAAGCTTGTCAAAGGGGCCTGTGAGTGTGTAAAACTACCCCTATGGATGGTTGAAAGTCCTCAGAGCCAACCACCCCTCTGCCTGTCTGCAGAAGGGCCAGCTGAACTGGTGAGCCACATTTGCCAGACTGAGCTGCAGGTGTCTTCTGTAGTGACGACGCACGTTTGAACCAGGCACCCTGTGAAACCCCCTCCCCCAAAGTGTACTTCCTTTGCTTTGTCAGCACAACTCCCCTTGGCCTGTCAAGGCGGCTTTTGAAAAGCGTGCGGGAAATGAGTCACCCGGCAGAATGTGGGAATTATCCTGTTTAGCTTCTCTCCTTTATCCTTTCAGCAAAGCCCGATGAAAAACCTCAGTCACGAGAGACCAGAAGGCTCCCATGTAACTGACAGAAACCAAATGTTCGAGAGCTCTTGGATCCTGTTATTGAAAGGGCCGTGACCCCAGAAGCTGCACCTCCATTTTTCATCATTTTAATCTAATTTGAGGCCTTTGCAAAAGCTTTCATCTACTTTCAATCCTTGGCCATTTTGGATACTTTTCTTTTGTACCTTTTCTTTGTGTGCTCTGTGAGTGTGTATTAGTGGTAAGGCAGGGTAACAGTAAGACCATTTTAATTTTCTAAAGGTTACCAAGCCGACATTTCTCCATTACGGTGATGCAAACGTGGAGGTACTTCCACTGAGCAGAATTGTTCAAGAGTTATTTAGGAATTGTTTTGCTCAGAGAGAAGAGGGCAGACTCGATGACAACAAAGGGATATTTTTCTCCAGGCTGCATCTTGCTAGGGCAAGTAAGGCAAAGATTCAACACTGCCAGTTGAGGCTGGCCTGGTGGCTCCAATTTTGGTGGGTCTGTGAGTCCATTCTGGGTTTCAGTCAGAACCAACCAGAACTCTAAAGGAGCTATCGAGGGTGCTGAATCTTAGCCCCAAAATAGGTTTGGCACTCTGGATAGCTCTTTTAGAGTTCTGTCTGGCTCCGACTGAAACCCAGAATGGACTCACAGCCCCACTGAAATTGGAGCCACGGGCCTCCACTGACCACTGACCATGCAACAACTTCATTCTTGGCTCCTTGTTCCTTTCATAGTGACCACAAACATTCTGAAGAAATAGTAGAACAGAAGAATTATTTTCCTTCTGAAGGAAAATAATTGAATTGAATTGTGTAAGTGCCAGACATAGAAACGGCGTTTCAATTTATCTGTTACATCCATACTTCTAACCTACACCAAGCAGGATATTGCACTATGAAAGCGGTATGAAAGTGGTATATAAAAGGCAGGAGCCACACTACTGCTTTATAGTGGCATTGAAGTGCACTGACCACTGTTGGGGCCCATTGACACATACGATATTTCACTTTCATAGTGCAATATCCTGCTTGATGTAGATTAGGCCTTAGACTGTTTGAATGGCTTTTATTTTGAATGGTTGTTTTATTATGCTTTTCATGGTTTTAATTTTTGTGAACCGCCCAGAGAGCTTCAGATATTGGGTGGTATAAAAATGCAATAAATAAATAAATAAATAAATAATTCTGTAGCCCTATTCAGGTGTTCCTTAACTGCATAGGGTAAACACAGAAGGAGAGGGACATTTCCGTTACCGTCAACCATGGAGGGTGATGTTCTGAAAAGGAATGCTCTCCATGCAATTTTGAACACGGATTTTGATCACGGATAGAGGAGGATCTCTTTTTTGGTACTTTGCTTTCCATATGTAGATTCCACATTCCAATGACTGGAATAGTGATCAGTGTTAGGGGCAGCTGTGCTCTCTTGGGATCCTTGTTCACTTGCCTGTAGGGGTATGTCTACTTTCTAAAGCTGTAGCTTCACCTCTGCTATTATCAGGAAGGATGGCAGTGCATGATTTGTGACACACATGTTACAGAGTTGTCCTGAGACATGCACACACCTGGAAATCTAGAAATACCAGGTGGTATCGATTTTAGTCTAGCTTATGTCTTATTCAGTTCAATAGGTATCCTCTAAGTAGACTAACATTGGGTATAACCCACTTCTTCTCTTTGGGCCTGTGCTGGAAATTATTATTCTAGATTGACCAGGTGCAAATTATGATGTGGTATTTAACCAGGCACAGTTGGGAATGGCCAGTTTAAATTCCCCAAACTGTCGTGAGAGCCATTTTCTTTTCCACAATTGGCCATATATTAGGTAGCGCTGAGACAAAACAACTTACTTGGTTTGTTTGTTTCTTCGGTTGGTTGGTTGATTTTGTGAGAATTAAAGCACACTTCTCATTTTGAGCAATTTTCAACTCCTGTCATGAGTACATTCAGTTTTTGATGTTGTTCTTCCAGAAGTCATTTTCCTTCCTCTACTTCTTTCTCCTCAGAGTCTTGGAGTCATCTATATGACGCATTTATTTTGTGCTCATGATTCCTCACTCATAGTAGTTGCAGGTGCTTTACATGATGTTGTCATCCCCCAGGGCCTCTTCCGTGCTTTGCAATCACTATAGTGTTTTTTCCCCTAATAAGGGAAGTCTGGTATTTCTGTGAAAGGTGGCTTGAAACACTTGTGTATTTGCATAATTTCATTATACCACATCGTCACCTAGTGGTTGTGTAACAGAACATACAGAAAGGCAGAGAACCCCCCGCCCCTGCAAACAAACAAACAAACATGTGTAAGGGAGCCAATCTTAATGCCACAAAGAATCTGGAAGCAGAAGCCTCTGTAAAGTGGTAGGTTAAAAGTCTCATGTAGAAAAGCCCTTGATTTAGTTGTATTGGCTGTATTATTTCATGATATTTTGCCTATGACCTCACAATGTTAATTCTTACATGACAATGTCAGAGACAGACTAAAATCACATAGGCTCATACAACCAATAAAATTAAACAACACTGTGAGCAAATGAGGCCTCAGATAACGAGAACGAAGATGAAAGTAAATGGATCAGGAAGCAGTGGCAGTGAAGGGAACAAAATGCACTGAATAGCATCAAAGCAATGTAAATGTTTGGCAAGATGTATTCTTCTTCTTCTGTAATTTCTTTGGCTGCATTGAAGGTGCTACTTTCAAAGTGAATATTGGAATTAGTGAGTATTCTTCACAACCTTTATTTTAAGTCATTTTTACTTTGCTCAGGCACATCCTAATGAGCTCAGGCGTTGGGATTTTCTTAGAAGATGGATAATCTTTTGAATGTGAACACACCATAGCTCATCTAGCACTAATGCCAAGGGCTGTAGAGAAGGATATTTGTATGTTAAAAAAACTTCTCCAAATAACATATGAAATGTCAGGAACGTTAAAAGGAAAAGGAAAGAAAAGAAATAGCATGTTTACAAAGTGGAACATTTGATCGTGTGTAACATTTTTCATAATTGGTTAAACCAACCTGTAATAATAATAAAAGAGGATATATTTTATTATTTATTTATTTTATTTATTTCATTTTTATACCACCCAATAGCCGAAGCTAAATGTCTGTCTCTCCATCCATCCATCACTGCCATAGTGCCACGACCATGAAGTGTAGACGCCTGGAATTGGCATGCATGCTAAGGGGACTCTGAAGGATGTATACCTCAAGGTGATTTTAAATGCATTAAATGCATTAATTACTTTTGATTAATTTAAATGTGTTCATGTGGTTGGAGCCTGCAGTAACATTTTCAGGCACTAGGGGCAGATTTCCCTAACCAGCAAGGTGAAGTGAGGTGGGATTAGTAGGCGGAGGGTCACAGTTAAAGGCCTGCCTCTCCTCCACCTGCTGTGGGGCAGAATTTATTTATTTATTTATTTATTTATTTATTTATTTATTTATTTATTACGTTTATATACCGCCCCCATAGCAAGAGCTCTCTGGGCAGTTTACAGAAATTCTAAAATTGAGATAGAAACGAGTATACAAAATTTAAAATTCTAAAACGCAGAACATACATACATAAAGCATTAAAAACTGTTAAAAATAAACATGTGGGTGATTAAGATATGCTGCCATATGCCTGGGCAAAAAGGAAAGTCTTAACCTGGCGCCGGAAAGATAGCAGCGTTGGCGCCAGGCAAGCCTCATCAGGGAGATCGTTCCATAGTCTGTGGGCCACCACCAAAAAGGCCCTGTCCCTCGTTGCCAAACTCCGAGCCTCTCTCAGGGGAATATAGTTGACAAACCCCTCCCTCAGGGAGGTATGGGGTTCACCGTGCCTAGGGGTCCCCACTCAGATGGGGTGGGCACAATATGTCCCACTTTGACAGCTGTTTAAGATTGCTTGACGGCTTTACAGTATCAAATTAAGGGCAATTCAAGCCATCCAAAGCTGATCTGTTTGCTAGTAAAATAATAGATGTCTGTACATAGGTCTCCTGAAACTTTCAGTGGCTTTCATGAGATTGCAATTAAGACATGCCAAGGGCTGGGTTTTCTTTTCTTTCATCTTTGGTGTGTTCATTGCATTAGAAGTTAGATTCTTTTTGTATTTCTATCATTCTATTGAGAAGGCGCTTAGGCCAATTTTTCACTGAAACATCAATCCTATATCCATATATCATGGGATATAGGATTGACGTTACACGCATATTTCTGCAACTGCTTTTCTGTGACTTATCTACCAGAAAAAAATTATGGTGGAAAAGTGGTGAACTTCTCAGGGGGAATAGCCTTGTTTGGATGAGTTCTGGCTACAGGATCTTCCTAGAGGACCATGGAATCGAAAGTTGCAACCTATCATAGTGATGAAGCATGTAAATTAAACATAGGGGGACAGTCCTCTTTGCAAGGGCTGCCAGAGGACTGTCCTCTGTTTTGAACACGTCTTCTATCTGAAGGGCTGTCCAGTCCAAGTGCGGTATAAAGAATCCTAGAAAGAAAGTGCAGGCCAAGGATCAGGGCTGATTCCGAATTGGCCTCCGAAGCGGGTGTCACAGGGTCATAGAATAGTAGAGTTGGAAGGGGCCTATAAGTCCTATCAAGTCCTCCTTTCAGCTTACATGGTCCTCCTTCTCTCCATTGTATCCTCACAGGAACCTTGTGAGGTAGGTTAGGCTGAGAATCAGTGACTGGCCTAAAGTCATGCTGTGAGCTTCATGGCTGTGTGGGGACTAGAACCCTGATGTCCCAAGTCCCTGTCCAACACTCTAGCCACTACACCGCACACAGTGTGTCTAGAATTTTGTTCTATAACTCTCTCTCTCTCTCTCTCTCTCTCTCTCTCTCTCTCTCTCTCTCTCTCTCTCTCTCTCTCTCTCTCTCTCTCTCTCTCACACACACACACACACACACACACACACACACACACACACCAAACTGCAAAGCTGATAAAAATTGCAGTGTTTTCGCAACTGAAACAAGTTCATGCAATTTGAGCAATGTATTTACTAAATGCGTTATATGGATTTCTTTTTCTTTTTTCTTTCCATAATGGAAAATGCTGTGATAATGTTTTATGCCGGGAATGGAAAACCCTCTTTATACAAGGTGGGAAGGCTTCTGGGCCATGTTGAGGACTGGCACATGCAAAAGTGTGTGTGTGTGTGTGTGTGTGTGTGTGTGTGTAAATAATCTCGGCAAACGACTGATATTATTAGTATTCTAGTGTGCCTGCCCTGGAGCTTTGCTGTAGAGCTTGGAAAAAGGTCCCTAGGTTCACTTACCATCCTTGTTTCCCGTGACCTCCCACCCTCTGCTCAATAGGAGAGGATTGTGGCTTTCAGAAATCCTTGTCTTGATTAGAAGAACTCGCTTTGTGCCAGTTGTGCAAATTCAATACCAGTCGTCATCATCGTGATGATGCTATATTTATAAAGACAAAAGGAGCAGGTGCAACGTCAACCCTTTGCCATGTACTTGCTGCTTCTTTTTTCCCTTGAATTGTACAAATTCAGCTTCTTCTTTTTTCCACGAGAGACACAAAACCAAGAAAATCAGGATGGCTCTACAACCACACAATTCTCACCAGATGTTAAAAACAATTAAAGGGAACAGAGAAATGGCTGGCTAGCACAAAATATCTGCACCAATTTGAGCAATACCTATCAGTACCCATGAAAATGGAACTCCGGAGAGCCTTTACACATTTAAGGTTTGAACAAATGGATACTATGATGAAATGGGGGAGATTCCATGGCATACCAGTAGAAGACAGGCCGCGTGTTTGTGGAAAGCCAGTTCTGGAGGACATGGTGCATTACGTATTTGACTGTCCCTTATATACAGATATAAGAAAAAGTTATTTGGAGCCTTTTTTCAAGAAAGTGAAACACAGGGGTCTTTAGGAAAAACTGAGTTATTTATTACATTCAACCTTATTACATTCAACCATTGTATATGTGATACAAAGGGTTGCACTATTTGCAGCAAAAGCTAATAGATGTAGAGCAAAGTTTTTAGATACTATTGGTGTGAGTTGTTATAAAGATTCAGAGATATAAATGAAATGTCACTGAGAAGTAATTAAAGGTTTCTGTATGTCTGCTGTGATCCCATGTTACTATCATTTCAGTAATGTATGTTATGTATTTGAAAGCTCTGTAATTTTAACCATATGTAATTTTTAACCATATGTAGTATAGTAAAATGTCAAGTTTGTATGTGTTGCAATGATCTGTGGATTGAGCAATAAATGTGTTGTTGTTGTTGTGTTACATGCCAATTAAAGGGAGGGAGACCGAGGAGGAAACTAAGGACAAGCACAAGTAGGAGCAACCTGGTTACCTCAGAATAATCCAGCTGCACACAGACTTTGATTTGAGTCCACTTACACTGACATGAACCAAATACAGTGAACCGATACCATATCAAATCGAAGCAGATTCAAGTTCAGACATGCCTTGTGTGTTATTAAGTTCATTGATGGGTTATAATAGTTCAGGCGCCCATATGTGGAATATAAGAAAATCCACATATTTATTCATCAAGTATTTATTTAAAGTATCAATTTTTGTTTATTCAAGGTTTGGGTACAGACTCCACATAGACAATGACTGGAGCCAAGGTGTTGGTAACATCATCTAGGTTCCTGAGGGCCCTTGGGAAAGACACCCTCAGTGGGGGCCCTGCCTAAGTGAGTCTGCCTTCGGACTGCCATGGTCACCAGGTCCTCTCATGCCTCCTCCTCTTTCTCAACATTTCTACCACTTGCTTGCTTGAACACTCATGGAGTAAATAAAATGCAAATGGTCACACTGAGGTTTATCCCTGGATCGTCCAGGGGTCAAACCTGTTCATCTAGGTGACACACAGGGGATCCAGTGCTCAGGCAGGGGCGAACCCTGGATGATCCCAGGATAAACCTTAGGTCTAGCTGTGGCCTGATTTGGTTGTGTGAGAAGCCAGTTTCAAACCCCCAGAGCTGCTAGGAAGAGCTCGCAACATACCATAAATTCAACCATTATTATTCCACGACAAATAAAATCAAAACCTTTAAAGGCAAGCCAGTGTTCAAATAGCCCTTGACTGTTCAGCCTCCAAGAAAGTTCTGTGTCAAGCTTTTGAGTACTAGCTGGCCCATAATAAAAGGCATTTTCTCTTCTGCTACCCAGATTTTGATCTACTAGTATTACTAAATGCCAGCCGCAGAAGGTCCAGAAGAAAAATGAGTGCACCGTCCAGAAAGTTTTTAAAAAAATCCATGCAAAACGGCAGGTAGTAGCTAGAACGGAGCCATTTCGCATCTCTCCATGCCTCTAGGACAGGGGTGGGGAATCTGTTTCAGCCCGAGTGCGGAACATGATTATCAAGAAGCTCTCAGGGGCACATTCCAGTGGTGGGTGGGGCTGAAGGCAAAGGAAGCAGAGCCAAAGCCAGAAGAGCTGGTGGGGGATAGAAAATATACCCATATATTATAGTTTACAGCTCTTAGTGTCAGTGAGGTACTTCTACTTTAGAAAAAAGCCCGCTTTCTTACCAGGGCTCAGGTCTTTTTGTGCTCAAAACAGTCTCCTTCAGACAATGACCAACAGAAACCACGTGATTTTGAATTGAAAAGGGAATGACATTGAAAAGAATGGGCTGCACTGAAACAGCACAATCTATTTGTGGAATAACCCATCATAAATCGATGCTGGATTATCTCTGTGTTGTAAAAGAGACACAGGGTGTGTGTGTGTGGGGGGAACCATGGGAGACATCCTGGCTGTTGACGACATCATGAAAACACACTGCAAACTTCCATGAGTGGCCAGTCATGAACATGCTATAAATCGCTCATTTAGAGAAGCCCAGTAACTAACCCTTAGGAGAAGCTTTTAGAATGGGGAAAAAAGCTGCACAAGGGCCAGGAAACCACCAAACAATAGGTGATCGGAGGAAATGGGGCAGTGCAGGCTAAGGGGCAGAGCCATCCATCTGGGGAGCCCTGGAGGCCCAGATTGGGACACTACGAAGGCTGAATTCGGTCCCCACCCTTCTCTAGGAGGCAAAGCAGCATGTGGTTAGGTACTGCTACTGCTGACATCACCAGAGTGTAGCTAATGTGTTTGGACCAACTGGGATTGTACCTCCACAGAGGAAGAGGCAGGCTTGGGATAGAGAATGGCACAGATCCAATCCCTTCTGCTGAGCAGTTATAGGGAACAACCTGTGATTTCAGGTGATGGTCGGTCACGTGCCTCAAAGCCTCATGTATTTGAGGCGATTAGCATACCTTGAGGTCACTTTGCAGCTGCCCCTCCTTTAGGGAAAGATGCCAGATCACAAAGCACATGCATAGGGGGGATTCTCAGTTGGCTAGCGTGCAGCACAAACCAGCAGCTAACAAGGGGATGCTGTGTTACTTTGCTAAATGCAGGTGCCGTGAAAGCGGCGGGCGCAAAACCGAGTCTTCTAAGTCCAGCCTCTTTCTGCCACTTTCCTGGTGGTTGTCTTAGTATTTGTAGCCCGACCGCTCAGCATTTTAGCCGGCTATTGATTTGCTGAAAATGATGTCACATTGTGAGATGCATGTTCTTATCTGCTGATGTCAGCAGCACTACCAGAGGAGGAGTAAGAGGGGGGAAAGAAAACCATCCTTTAACTTCAGCGGCTGTAAATCACCCTGTTGGCCAAGCTATACGTTGTGTTTCTGTTACCCTGCAAGCGCTAAATCGTAAACAAATGAATAAGAGGCATAAAGTAGATAAGGTGATACTTTTTTTATTATTATTGAACTAGGGCCTGTTGGCGAGGGGGTGGATAATCATTCCCGGTACCATTTAATTCCCTACTTCTCAGCACTATATTCCTTCATGCAGAAGTGGGATTATATTGCAGTGTTTTGCTTTATCACTGTGCAACAGGCGCTATCTAGTGGTTGGATCCAGGTGAAGAACTGAAAAGAAAAGGAAGGAAGAGAAAGCAGGCACTGAAGAGCAAGAAACTGGAGAGGGAGAGAGGCATTGCCCAGGAGAGGAAGGAGGCAATGGGGCGGGGGGAGAGGAGGAAATGCATTTTGGAATACTATCGAATTAAGTCTACTCCCTTGACCTGAGATCCTTCCAGTGTTATGGGGTTCAGTGAAATGTGCTGCTAAGAAAATAAAATCTGCCCATCACCCACTTCCCTGATAAATATAGCTGGCGGTTGATAGAGCTAGTCTGCTTTATGGCATTAGTGAGACAAAAAATTAAGCTTTGATGTCTGCCCTACTTTATTAAAAGGAATGACTGGTTGAAGTATGAAATCATGCCTTTTCACAGGCTGAGAGCTGTCTTCAGGCAGGGATGAAAAATAACAACTGGCAACCAGTCCCATTTCCAAAATGCTGAAAACCATGAATTCAGCTTCTCCAAGCATCAAGTGGTTCATTAAGGGCTGGGAATGACACCAGTTCCGTTTCAGAGCTTTATTTTCTACGAGTGGGTGTGGTGGTGACATCTGGACTGTGGAACTCTTCCTGAGCTAGTGGCCAAGTCATTTTTTTTTCAACGTCTGGAAATAAATAACATACCAAAACTGGTTAGTGAAATACGAAGGGAAAAGTACAGCTTGTTATCTATGTTGCCTATTAAAAGTATTAACTTACGTAATATACATTTTAGGCTAGTGTACAATTCCCCCCTCCCTCAGCTATTGGACGAGCTGTTGTAAAGCCATGGAATGTTCACAAGTGCTCTAACTGCTCAGGGTAAACACTATCAGAAAAAAGAACTTTGTCAAGTAGTCCTGCTTTTTCAAGGAAGTAAACACGTCAGCTTAAATGGAAGAGTCACTTCACAAAGGGCCTGGGAACAGTGGTATTGGTGGTGAGTTCTTTATGGATTTCAGGGATGCATACCTTGCATTAGCTAGATGTCTGCAGAGAATTCACAAATCAGACACAGTAACAGTAGAAACTTAACTACTGGGAAGAGAAGAAAGCTGAAGCCTGGGAAGCTGAGTAGGAAGAGAGTCAGTGTGGTGCAGTGGTTAGAGTGTTGGACTGGGACTTGGGAGATTTGGCTTCTAGTCCCCACTCGGCCATGACGCTCACTGGATGACTCTGGGCCAGTCACTGACTCTCAGCCTAGACTACTTCTTAAGATGGTTGTGAGAATGAAGTGGAGAGGAGGAGGATCATGTATACCACCTTGGGTTCCTTGTAAGAGGGAAATAGGAGGAATACAAATGTAATAGTAAATAAATCATTATGAAATACCGAGACCCTGTTATAGAAAACATAGCAGCTGCATACACCACAGGATACATTCTGACTGAACTTTCTAGATGCAAAAGAGAATGAAGTGCACTTTCCTGTCTCAAACTGATTTCTTCTCGTAATCATGAACATCTCACTTTTGTTCAACAAAATCATCCCTGAACTATAGTGATGTCAAGAGGGGGATTTGAAGGATACAGCTGTGAAAGCAGCCAGAGTCCTTTCTGTATTGAGAGTGGGAGAGCTTCCCTTTCTTCCTATGCTGTTTGAAACCTACAGTTATGTGACTGATTGTAGAGCCAGCACACACACACATACACACACACACACACACACACACACTCCAAATTATAGTTAAGACTGGGCTGAAATCCCTCCATCAGTTTCTCAAAAAATGCCCTCATCCTGCAAAAACGGGGTCAATTTTCTCCTGATTTCTTTGGGGCAGGGTGAGGAAGGGTTCACCAATGATTTCCATATTTTAAACTCACTTAAATCAAAGCACCAACATGACTACAGGAATAAAATGAGTTAGTTTCTGCTGCCCTATTTGGGAATAAGCACCACTTGGTTGTAGAAAAGGAATAGAGCCAGTGTGGTGTAGTGGCTAAAGTGTTGGACTGGGAGTCGGGAGATCCGGGTTCTAGTCCCCACTCAGCCATGGAAACCCACTGGGTGACTTTGGGCCAGTCACAGACTCTCAGCCCAACCTACCTCACAGGGTTGTTGTTGTGAGGATAAAATGGAGAGGAGGAGGAGGATTATGTACGCCGCCTTGGGTTCCTTGGAGGGAAAATGGTGAGATATAAATGCGAGAGCTGGACCATAAGGAAGGCTGAGCGAAGGAAGATAGCTGCTTTTGAACTGTGGTGTTGGAGGAAAATTGTAAGAGTGACTTGGACTGCAAGAAGATTAAACCAGTTCATACTCCAGGAAATAAAGCCAGACTGCTCACTTGAGGGAATGATATTAAAGGCAAAACTGAGGGACTTTGGCCACATAATGAGAAGACAGGACACCCTGGAGAAGAGGCTGATGCTAGGGAAAGTGGAAGGCAAAAGGAAGAGGGGCCGACCAAGGGCAAGATGGATGGATGATATTCTGGAGGTGACAGACTTGACCTTGGGGAAGCTGGGGGTGGCGATGGCCAACAGAAAGCTCTGGCGTGGGCTGGTCCATGAAGTCACGAAGAGTCGGAAGCGACTGGACGAATAAACAACAATAAATTATATATATATATATATATATATATATATATATATATATGTATGTATGTGCGCATCTGTCACCATGTACATAGCTGGCCAGCCACTCTCTGGGTATATTTAAAAAAATAGGTGCTGATTTTTGCAAATATTTGCCACTGCCCCTGTCATGTGCCACTGTTTGGGTGTTATTTTTTGGCCAGTGGAGTGATGAATCCGCTCCGGATTTCAGTCAAAACAAGCCAGAACTCTAAAGAACTATCAGAAGTGTTGGACCCTATCCCCAAAATGGGTTCAGCACCATAGATAGCTTCTTTAGAGTTCTGGCTGGTTCTGAGTAAAACCCAGAATGGACTTAAAGCCTCAACAAAATCGGAGCCACCAGCCTCTACTGTCTAAAACTCAGTTTCTAAGTGAGACACCCTAGGAGCACTTCAGATCTTTTTAGGTGTACACCTAAGACACTTCAAGTGTATATTTAAAAAGGTAAAGTGTGAATGTGACAAATGCATGTTTGCACATACATGCACTGTACAGGTAGACTCAAGGGGGAGTCATGATTTGACTGTCAAAGCCAGGTTTGCCTCCATATAATGTATGGATGGTCCTTAAATCATGGAGAAAATATTTTCATGCACACACAATCTCACCAAAGAAATGGTGTATGTGTGTGTGTGTGTGAAAACATTTTGGATTCACTTCATTGTGGAACTAATTTAATAAGTTATGCAAATTATGCAAATATTAAGCAAAGCTAGTTAGGTCTCCTAGGCAGGATCTACACTTCCACTTTAAAACAGTTTATAACAGTAGTGACAACTGTTGGGGCTCAGGACACACTCTACATACAGTTTTCAAACCGTTTTCAAAGTGTCATATCCTTCTTGGTGTAGATCTGCCTCTAGTGATGTTCACTCACAACTCATGTTGAGGGTTGGAGGAATACGTCGGAGGAATAGGGAGTATTCTGGATTTGTGTTCATTTGTTTTAGTAGTATTTTAGGGTTTTATTCTGTACTTACTTGTTTAGTGTGCACCCAGTTTGGGGGGGGTGTCTTTTTGGCTCAAATGCAGAACAAAAATATTTATTTATTTATTTATTTATTTATTACATTTTTATACCGCCCAATAGCCAAAGCTCTCTGGGCGGTTCACAAAAATTAAAACCACAATAAAACAACCAACAGGTTAAAAGCACAATTACAAAATACAGTATAAAAAGCACAACCAGGATAAAACCACGCAGCAGAAATTGATATAAGATTAAAATACAGAGTTAGAACAATAAAATTTAAATTTAAGTTAAAATTAAGTGTTAAAATACTGAGAGAATAAAAAGGAAAGAATAGACCATGAAATAATAGAAGAAGACTCTTTTTAGTAAATTCATGGTTACCTTTTCTTCAGGCCATTTCTTCACTCTCCTGCCTTTCCCTCCAGCCCAATATACGGAAGTCCTTTGCACCTCCCAGACTAACGTGTGGATGAGAAAGTGACTTATACCTTGGAATTTGTACTTATTTATTTATTAAAATCTCCTTTGGAGATTGAAATGAAAATGGGATGTATGAACACGTACAAAAGTGTCATGGGCTAGATCTAGCCTACTGCTTTACAGCGGTATTGAAATGCACTGAGAACTGTTGAGGCACGTTACACAGTCCATATACCGCTTTCATGGTGTTATTTCCTGCTTTTTATTCCACATTATCCTAAAAATGGCAACAAATGTCATTGTGTGTCCTACGAGGTATAAACGTGCAGGAGGGATATAGCTTTACTATGATGGGATCATGTACATCAGGCCATGGATTGCCAGAAACAGACTGATCCAAGCACTCCTAGCTCAATATAATCCTGCCCTATTCCCAGATGATCAGATTATGTAGGAACTGTAGCAATACAAGAGAATTTTGTGCACATGCTAATATTCTTTCAGAACAACTTAAGGAAAGGGGATATCCCAACAGGGTCCAGAGGCAGGCATTGTACAAAGCTAAGCACTTGGACAGGAGTACATTATTGGAGCCAAAACTGGAGCAAATCAAGGAGGAGGGAGTGATAGTGCCTCTGATTTATGATGGGTACACAACCCAGATAAGGTCAGTAATTTGCAAACACAGGCATCTTTTGTCAGAAATCCCACAGTGTAGAAAGGACCCCGTTTTTGCATATAACGTACACGTAATTTGAGGGACATACTTGTACATAGCACAATGAAAGCTCCTCCCTCTTTGGTATATTCCAGTTAGGGTTGCCATATTTTGAATGCACAAAACCAGAACAATTTTTGGGGGGTGGGGGTGGGGTGGCTAGGATTTTTTTTAAAAAAACTGAGCAATGTGTAAACGTCTAGGGAAAGCAAGCAAGCCCTCTAAGCTTTAGTTATCTAACACTGCAATCCTATGTGTGTCTACTCTGAAACAAATCCTATTAAGTTAAATAGGACTTATTCCCAGGTAAGTATGCATAGGATTGCAGCCTAAAGTACTTAAGCACCTGCAAATAAATAACAGGCAAAGAACAGTTTAAGCAAACAAACAGAAAAAAAATCACACTAAATTACATTTCTCCACTAGTTCTCAAAAGCTAGAGGAGACTTCAATGTAGAGACTTACACTCCATTGAACAGGTTCAAGGCACCATTTTGGAGGATGGAATTTCTCCGGCTGGCTGGAACAGGAATCTGGGATTCTTGACTGACTGGCTGGGACATTTTGGAAATGCTTGGGAACCGTGACATTCCTGGTTTTCCGGGACGTATGGCAACTCGAATTCCAGTGTAAGTGGTGGTAAGATGGTGGGAAATCACCCTTATGGACACTGCAGAGTGTGTGTGAACTGTACCACACTAAAAGTATTTGAAAACCCTGCAGTTAAACAAAACCATTATATTAAGGAATTTGTGAATTGCAATACCAAGGGAGTGATTTATGCTGTTAAGTGATCATGTAGATCAGACCATGGATTGCCAGAAACAGACTGATCCAAACACTCCTAGCCCAATATAATCCATGTTGAGTGTAAAGCAGTGTACAGACCAGTGGCCAGAAATGTCCGATTGTCAGGGCCACGGAAAGTCCACCCTTTGCATGAGTGACTTGCTTGATTAGCTGAAAATAATTGTGCTGAGTTTCTTTGGTAAAAACGGATGGGCATGTGGGCATGCTGGCCCTATAAAAAACCAAGATAAACAGATTTTGTTTTCCTAGAATATCTCCAGGCCTGCATTTCGTCAATGTAACCTAATAATAATAACAACAAAGATGGAAACAGACATCTTGTGATGGCCTCCCAGAAAGCACTCTGCATGCTCTCATTCGATACCTGCTAGTCCAAATTACATTCTTCGCACAAATCTAAACTTGAATAATATATAGATGCTGGATGAGAACATAGGAGGGAGGGGAGAAGAATTCTAGAGGGAAAACTGACAAAGTGTACTTGAGAACAAGCAGAGAGATTCTTAGAAAATATCTTTCTTTTAGAAAAATTAAATCTCTCTCTCTCACACACACACACACACACACACACACACGCACACACACACACACACTACAAATTAATATGTGGTGCCTTTTTAAAACAAAGTCTTGTTTCACAGATTTACCATATACACCACATGCTGCAGTTGCTATGGTAATAATTACGGGCCTTTTATTGAACGGCACTGCGAGGGGTTACAGAAAACTGTGGCTAGTAATTTTACAAGAGGCTCCATTATGTATGTTAAAGCTTCGGCCTTAAAAGAAGTGGGGACTCACAGCTTTGCAACTGGCTTCAATATTGCCCAAGAAAACAAGTCCAGGACGCAAAAGGAGAACGCTGCCTTTCTTTTACGATGCTGTGAATCCGTTCTATGGGATTCTGAAGGTTATTTTCAGCACGTTCTTGGAAACGTGAAGTGTGACGGCAGGTGTGTTACATGTCTTGTAAATACGTGCATCATACATGGTATACTCATGAGGAGGGCAGCTACAATTAGCTGGCTCAGTGGCAGATCTGGTGCCACCTTTACCTATCACAATCACCACTGCCAGCCAGCTGTACAAATTTGCACTGGTGGTGAAAACATTGCCCGTCTGCCACTGATTATCAGTGTCAAACCACTACGGAAGCCTAAAGTGGACATACCATGATTTAGGTTTCCTTTGCTGGCAAAAACTCAGAGGCAAGCTGGCAGTTCTTTTTTCAATGCCCTGTGGCATTTGACCCACGGCGGGGGGTGGGGTGGGGATAGAGAGCAAAAATGGCCTCTGGCCCACCTTTGGTTTATGCAATAAAGCAGTGAATCAGAAGACGAGGAAGGTAAGAATGGAAATTCTCTTGAATAGCCCCTCTTTTTCTCCTAGTTTACGTTATCATCCAAATAACAGCAGCAACGGTTGTCTGCTGGTGGGTAGAGATCATAGTTTGCTAGAGAAGCACAGTGACTTTGAGAGGCTCAAGTTATGGGCCAGTCATGCTGGAATTCATCATTCCAGTAGACCCAGCAGCCAGGCAGTGTGACCCTGCATCATGTATGATCTCCAAAACATCCTTTTTAATGTCTCCTCTTCAGATTTTTTCCAAACAAGAAGTGATAGTGGAACAACAGTTCCACTGTCCATTTTTGCAATTGAAAAATAATGATTAGTGGAACATTTTCCCCCTGTGTAATATAAATCCATTTAAAGTAGGGCTGTGGAAATTGTGGTCCTCCAGATGTTGTTGGACTACAACTCCTATCATGTCTGGTCACTGCCACACTGGTTAGATATTGTGGGAATTGGAGTCCAATGACATCTAGAGGGTCACAAGTGCCTCACCCCTGACTTACAGGGATGGATGTATTGAACTAATTTGTATGGAAGTCAAATGCACAAGCCGCACTGAGCACATTCCACTGGGAACCTCTCCTACACAAGCTCTTTGAACTAACTCTGGAAAGGCCATCACTGGAATAGCTGTGTCTAGCATGACCTGAACTCAGCATTGCTTGGACTGGATTCTGTCACCCGGCTTTGACAGGAAAGACCTCCTGGAAGTCTTGGAAGTTGTACAGTTGAGACCAGTTATAGGCTACAGGGCACATATGAACGCACTGTTCAAAATTTCTAGCCTGGAGGAAGATTTGTAATTTTGTATTTGGCTTATTGTGAAATGACTCCAAACAGGGATGGTAAAACAGATAGTCTCTCTCTCTCTCTCTCTCTCTCTCTCTCTCTCTCTCTCTCTCTCTCTCTCTCTCTGTGTGTGTGTGTGTGTGTGTGTGTGTGTGTGTGTTACCCACTTCTGAGTTTGAAAACATCCTTCAAACTCTTGAGTTCAGAAGAGACTGAGAAAGGTGCAGGCACAAAAAATATGTGTGTGGCAACTACTGGTGCACCAAAAGATTTACTGTGAATAGGGAAGGAATTCAGCTGGGACAGCCTTATTTCTCAGAAAACCTTCATAGGGAAAAAAAAGTCTTGAAATGAAATGTTTTAAACAACAGATTGCAGAAGTCTAGCCATGTTAGAGGTGTACAAAATTATGCATGGTGTGGAGCAAAATCGATGGGGTGAGGCATTTTTCTCCCTCTCTCAAAAGTACTAGAACCCAATGGGGTCATCCCATGAAGCTGATTAGTGGGAGGTTCAGGAGAGATAAAAGGAAGGACTTCTTCACACAGCGTATATGGAATTTGCCACCCCAAGATGTAGTGATGGCCACCAATTTCGATGACTTTAAAAGGGAGTTAGACAAGTTCCTGAAGCAGAAGGCTATCAATGGCTACTAGTCCTAATGGCTGTGTGCGATCTCCAGTAGCAGAGGCAGCATGCCTATATACACCAGTCTCTGGGGAACATGGGTGTGAGGGTGCTGTTGCACTCATGTTCTGCTTGTGGATCCCTGGCCGATGGCTGGGTGGCCACTGTGTGAACAGAGTCCTGGTCTAGAGGGACCCTTGGTCTGATCCAGCCTCAGGGCTCTTCTTGTGTCCTTATGCTCTTAATCAGCTGAGCAAAACTTGTTCTTCCAGGCCATTTTGCACATTATGAAGGGCAAACCCAGTCTGCCACTGTGTCTGCTTGACTCCCTGAATAGCTAACTGTGTGAAAAGCATGCTTGCCATGTTCACAGCGTAGATTTTTAAGCTAACACTTAAAATGGCTTTTAAGCTGTACACCTAAAAGTGTATTGTGTGAAGAGGCCCTCCAACATCGGTTTGCCCGGTAATTTGCAATGTCTGTGCAAGCCTTCTGGCATGGTGGAGGTGGTAGTTGACATCTCTCTAGGTAGCAGGTTGGAGAAGACTGCAGGAGACAATACTGGGCTAAATGCTCCGTGTGGTCGGTCTATGTTGCATGCAGTCTTCTAAGAGGCAAGATAAACAGTTGCTTTTACTTGCCAAATCCTCGGTAGGGGAGTATTTGCTGGGAACTTTTCCTTTTCCATTCCTTTCCATTGGATATATCATGTCAGGAGAACTCTGTTCATTCAGAAATGCATGGATGAAACTGGAGCGTCACAATGATTCAGTTTGTAGTCAGGGGACAATGGAGGGCAATTCGATCAGGATCGTTCCCAAACAGAAAACTTTCAGCATCCTGCCCTCCAGTAGTGATGAACACTAAGGGTATAATGTGGTATAGTGGCTAAAGTGTTGGACTGGGAGTGGGACTGGGACTGGGAGTTGGGAGATCCGGGTTCTAGTCCCCACTCGGCCATGGAAACCCACTGGGTGACTTTGGGCCAGTCACAAACTCTCAGCCCAACCCACCTCACAGGGTTGTTGTTGTGAGGATAAAGTGGAGAGGAGGAGGATTATGTATGCCACCTTGGGTTCCTTGGAGAAAAAAAGGCAGGATAATAATAATAATAATAATAATAATAATAATAATAATAATAATAATAGTAATAATAATAATAATAATAATAATAAGCTTTTTGTACAACCATTTTTAACAAGGTCCACGTGTACTTCTCTGTGGGGCTGGTGCCAAGGGCAGGCATGGGCAGGCATCTGCTGAGGGCCCAGCAGGGGCCCAATGACAAGCGCCTCCTGGAGATGCTCCTCCTTGTCACCATTCCAACCTGCTTGTTCACCTGCTTCTTGCACGGGCCGAGACAATAGAGGTGCTGAGAAGGAAGAACAGTAGATGCTGCAGCTTTCTTGCTCACTGGCACTCTGCCGGTCAAGCCACCAAGTAAGCGGTAGCAATGATGAGAAAATGGACGAGGAGCAAGAGCAGCTGGTGACAACAGAGGTGAGAAGGTGAGGAAGGGGCCCCATGGAAGGTGACGTGCCCAAGGGCCCATAGAGACCTGGAGCCGTCACTCTGTATGTGTGTTGCGTGTGTGCATGCATGTTTATATATGTGCGTGAGCCCCTTAATTAAAGCGATTCTCCTGGATGAAGTTGATTTCATCCATTAGGGCCATGGCTAGACCAGGCCTATATCCCGGGATCATCCCTGTGCATCCAAATGACACACAGGGGATCCCGGGAACAGGCAGGGATGACCCCTCCCTTTGCCTGGGATAATCCTTAGGTCTAGCTAAGGCCCAGGTTTGATTTCAGAGTAATTGTTCCCTACATTCACCAAGCTTTTGTGAGTGGGTGTGCGCGCGCACGCTCTTGGAGAAAGATGTTGTGTCTGATTGTGAGATTTGGTCTGGCACCTTCTGAGCTCCATCTGATGGACACGTGGGACAAACATGTGTCCCCTACAGCAAGAAACATGGATTGCTTCAAGTTGGCAATCATTGGGGGATCTTTTTTCACTGGAGGCTCTGCCTGCATCTTCACACCAATTATGTCGGCTTGTCTTTCACCCAACCTCCAGTCGCTTCTTTGTCACTGCCCACATCTGTGGCTCCCAATTAACGCGGCGCTCTTGAGTTGCTATGGCATAACCAGGCAAGCCAATGTAACCTTAATGCTTCTGAATACTGGTTTGACCTGCATGGATTCACTTTGTTGGGCGAGTGCAGTTTTATTTAGATTGTAATTACAATGGTACACTAGTACAGAAGATATCGTTGAGAGCATGATGAATCAAGAACAAATAGCATTACGAGGCAGCCGGTTTGCCCAAATATGCTCATTTAAGATCATTTTGAATGTTTAAGGAGCCATTAGTGCTGAAAACGGATTTGCGAAGTGTGATTATATCTTCACTGCTAACTGGAAGGTTTGTCAGTTCAGTTATGTGGAAGGAGGCAGGACAACCGTTGCATTTATTTTTAACACAGTGTGAGTCATAAATAGCCATCTTAAGGGGGGCTTCAGCATTTATTTATTTTTTTAAAAAAGAAAATCCCTTGCCAAGAGGATCCAGAGAGCTTTGTGAGGCAATATTTCAGGAAAGGCTTCTAGTTTTAAGGCATGAAATATTTACAGAAGGCATTAAAGGCAGTGTGATGCATTTGCAGTGTTTTATACCATTAACACAACATTGCTTACACTTTTTATATAGAGTTGAGCCAGAATTTCGGCCTGCGTTTGGTTCAAAGTGCTTTTAGTCTCTCTTTTTTATGCCGAGGCCTTAACTTTTTATTTGTCTGCTTTTGAAAATCTGAATGTTTTAACTGTTAAACATTTCAATATTACTGTGCTGCTTTTATTATTTTGAAAAGCAGCCCAAATTTTTATTTAAATAATGAATAAAATGGACTCCTCCACCTTTACAGTCCTGTGCTTAAGCCCCCACACCCTGGGGAAATTTTATGGACAGACAGCATACAGGACTGGAGAGTTTGCCCATCTTACTAGGAATGGAGTATAAAGCCACAAAAGAAAATAACCCCAGGCAAGATGTGCCTGAATTGGATAGCTTGCCCAGGTGATAGCTGCAATGAGAACCATGTTGATCTCCCCCATGCATCCACAGGCAACGTGATATTTTATTTGTTTACAACATTTGTGTACAAGAAATAGGAAAAGTTATCTGGCTGGTTTATAAGTAAACAATTAAAACCATAAGAGGTCACAAGTCATCCTCAGTCTGAATTGGCTTTATTTCCCCTCAGCGATGAAATCATGTCACCAAATCTTATTGGTTGTGTGACATCATGACATTGCCACATGCACAACACGGTCCCTGATTGGCTGGGATCACGCTGTGAGGAAGAAACTGTGGGGAAAAGTAAAAGCAGCACTGAACAACTGTTGAAAGAGGCAGCCAATTAACACAGAAAGGGTACGCCTTGGGGGGTTATTTATGGAAACATTTCGGCATCCATGTGCTCCTTTACACCAAAAATGTTTGCCCAGAAACATTCAGTGTAGACTTAACTTTATTTCCATGCCCCCATTAATACTTTTTTTTTTAAAAAAAAATCATTCTCAAACTTCATAAGGTATACAGCTGTGCCATTTCACCTCTTTGCTTCTTTCATCACAGACCTCTCTGTTTGCCTGCACCATTTTTCACCTCTGGCTTCTAACACAGCCCTCTCGTTTTCCACTTCATCTCTAGCTTGAGGCAGATTGTCTTGCAGTAATCAAAGACTCACAAACCCATTCCTTCTCTCTTTGCAATCCAGTGGCTTTGCCGTGAACCACAAATTATGGGCCTTGATTTTGCTGCCCTCCACTGACTAGCATTCTACTATCATTGCAAATCCCTCCCCCCCTATTTGAAAAACGTTTTAATGGAAACAACTTATTCCTCAAAATATTATCCAATTGTCCAAATTTTCAGAAATACTTGCCAACACTTTCACACCTTGTTCTGTTGTGCTTTATGTCTTCCCCCACAGGTAATTCTTCATTCTCCCTCCCTCCTCTCTAGGCAATAGGTCTTCTTGATCATACTCCAGGTGTGGGTGTGGGTGGGTGTTTTACTTTGCAAAATTTTGTTTTAATTTCTCCCACCCCCAGGGGTGGAGATATGTAAGGCTCTAACCTGGATTATCTTTCCGAGTGCCTGAAAAAGTTTGGATCAATTCCCACCATGCGTGTTCATGCACAGAAAGGAGGGCAGGCAATTAAATTACCTCTCTCTCTCTCTCTCTCTCTCTCTCTCTCTCTCTCTCTCTCTCTCTCTCTTGTTGGTGGAGAGAGAGAGAGAGAGAGAGAGAGAGAGAGAGAGAGAGAGAGAGAGAGAGAGAGAGATCATGTGACATGGCAAAACCAATGGGTGTTACTGCCCAAGCACAGAGGACAGGTAGGAACATCTGCTTGTACTGTTATTTTTGTGTGTCCATCTGTCCCCAGCCTTGCATGATGCAGCATACAACCTGAGCCTCAGTAATGCAGTATTTTAAGAGAGCCGTGCAGTACAGTGCAGTAAGGTTGCAGCGCAGCTGCAGTCCCGAGTAGTGCAAAGAGCTTTGGGGACCCACAGAACAAATGTCACGGGCAAAACCAGAGTGATTACTTAGGCCAGATCTACACCCAGCAAGGTATGACACATTGAAATTGGTTTGAAAACTGTATATGGGGTGTGTCTCGGGCACCAACAGTTGTCACTACTTTTATAAAACAGTTTAAAGCAGTAGTGTAGATCCTGCCTAACACATTGCGGAATTCACCATGATGTAAGTTAAAGCCTTTGAGAGCTAAATTTGCCCTAAGGGTGGTTTTTTTTTTTTTTTTATGGTTTTAATTTTTGTGAACCGCCCAGAGAGCTTCGGCTATTGGGCGGTATAAAAAAAATGTAATAAATACATAAATAAAGTTGCACAAAGTTTTAATTGTCCTTACTGTTTAAAATTTTGTGCTGGCATTAGCTTGTTAATATTTTAATACATTTTTAGTTGTGCGAATTATTTATTCTTTTATATTTTTTCAAATTTATTTTATCTGTATGCCACTCTGAGATCCCAATGATATATGGTGGGTTATAAATATTTTAATATATTAATCTCATTCTAGTGGTGTTGGTCTTGTAGCTTGACCCTCCTCCTTCATCCATGCACATTTAGCTCCACTCCAAACTGTGAGTCCCAGCTCCGCTACACCACTGCCTGCACTAAAAGCCTCTTTTTAATTTGGAGCTAAAATAATTATTTCATATTTGTTTCTTGAAATGGACATGGACAAAATGGCTAGGAACTCTCCTGAGCACTGTTTTCCTTGCATCATAATTTTGCAACTCTGTCACATGGCATGAATGCAAAGGTGTGCTAACTTTGTGTAGAATGGTGTCGTTTGCAAACCTATGACCCTGTGGTTGTGTAGTATGCCAGAATTACCGTATTTCTTCGATTCTAAGACAACATCAATTGTAAGACACACACTAATTTCAGTACCACCAACAGAAAAAAAGCTTTGATTCTAAGAAATAATAAACACACCCGCGATTCTAAGATGCACCTCGTTTTTAGAGATGTTTATATGGGGAAAAAAGTGTGTCTTAAAATCGAAGAAATATGGTAGGTTAAAGTTGGCTATTGGGCTGGTTCCATAAAATCAACATGCAAAAAAGAAAGAAAAAAGACCCTTGCTAGGCCTCTTAAGAGAAGTGAAAATATTTAACTGGCTTAAAATTTGTGAAATGTATATTGTCCTTGGATAGCCTGTGCAAAAGCATCTATTTTTATTATTATTTGCATACATAATATGTGACATTCCAAACATTTGCACATGGAATGTAAATTCTTTAAGGCCTGGCAATGCCTGAATGCAAGGATTTGAAGCAGTGCATTTACAGTACATCTCAGCAGCCCAATTATGATTTTATAAGAATGTAAGCCTATGCGGCAGGGTCTTGCTATTTGTTGTTTTACTCTGTACAGCACCATGTACATTAATGGTGCTATATAAATAAATAATAATAATAATAATAATAATAATAATAATAATAATAACAACAACAACAACAAACTATGGTTTTCTACTATGGGCTACTGTTTGCTTGAGCTTCGGGCCTGCGTG
This sequence comes from Elgaria multicarinata webbii, assembly GCF_023053635.1. Classification (NCBI taxonomy): domain Eukaryota; kingdom Metazoa; phylum Chordata; class Lepidosauria; order Squamata; family Anguidae; genus Elgaria; species Elgaria multicarinata. The sequence goes on from NC_086172.1 coordinate 24,298,548, forward strand.
CTCCCCCTCTCCACATCTTTCACATATCAGAGGGGGGATTTAGAAAGCTTCTGCTTCTGATTTTAAACAAGCTACAGTTCCCTGTGATCTCCAAACTCAAGAAACTGTGGTTGATGGCTTGCTGATGGTGGTGATGGCAATACTAGAGTCTGCAGAATGTTCCACTGGTGTGAATGGGATTTTCATGGTCTCAACAATAAAAGCATCTTCCTCTGATGTTTAGCTGTTAGTTGTTGGACTGGGAACCAGCAAGTTGACAATAAGGAAAGAAAGGTGTGAGTGACATGTAACCCCCCCCCCCACCCCAAAGGCAATGAAGCTGCACTATCAGTATTTGTGTGGTAGGGGCTCAAAAAGCCCCCCACCTGGCCAACAGGTATTTAAGAACAGCAAGGACAGGTAAATGGGAAAATCCCCCTTCCTCCATTTGGCAACAACCAGGGTGGTTTTGCTGTTCCTGGCGCAGTGGCGCAAACATGGGAACATGGAAAACAGAGGCGTGTTTTCCTAAACGTTCACATAAAAAGAAATAATTACAAACTGTGCAGAGCTCTTTACATTTGCCTGTTCTAGTTAAATGCAGAAGCAAACGTAAGGGCATGAATGGTGTGGAGGCGCTCTTAGTGTAACCCAACAAAAACCTTGTCCACCTATTTTGTCTATGGAAAAGTGAGGGGGAAAACTGGGGGAGGTTACAAACAGAAGATGGTGTCTGGATCCCTTTGCTCTGCTAAAAGGCCGAGAATGAGGCAGGGCATTGCATGATACAAGCTTTGTGAGATTGAAACTATTTCTCATGAGTTGCTTTAGTGTAGTTTCTATAAAGAAACAATTACTGCATCCTCTTTTAGTGTTATTTCCTGGACGCGCTGATGGATTTAGGCTCGCTTTCTGTTTGAACGGCTCACCACTTGAATGCCAAGGTAATGTTAATGTTAACAGTTGCTATGGTTTTCAATATTGCTATTAATACCAGAGCTCTAATGGTGGCAACCTAAGCTGTACTCAAGACTCTGAACATTTCTGTACTATTTGTTGTATTCTTGCTAGTTAATAAATTCTGAGGATGTCGATGAGGATAAAAGCCTTGTTGGGAAGCACCTTGGGTCAGTCTAGTCACTGAACTCCCCCTCCCCCCCCCCCACCTTATTTCAAGAACATTTTCTTTTAGGAGAAACTTGTGTAGACAGTAGGGATGTGCTCCGCTTCTCCTCGGAGCGGAGAATCAGGAGTGAATTGGCCTGCTCCGCCTTGCCCAGAGGCGGAGTAGAAGCAAACCAAGGTCCTGGAGAAGCATGGCGAAGAGAAACGGCCATAGGAGAAGCGCTTCTCTTTTTGCGGAGCGATCCGCCCACCATTTTGGATAATTTCGCCCATAGGATTGCATTGCGGAAAAGATTAGGGGATAACTGTGTTGTTTTTAAAGCTATCTTTCTGAAATTTCGTGTGCTTAGAGAGTCATGGCTGGGGGTCATTTTGAGTCTACTCTCAGCACTCTGCGTGGTGCGGTTCGCTTGCTATAATTTTTTTAAAAATTGGGTAAAAAATGTGGGAGAGGTACCTTTTTGAAGTGCTGAGAGGCAGATTCAACTCTCAGTCATGATCACCTGATGAAGCATCCTCCAATCCCAAAGTTGGAGGAGGGGATAGGCAAAACGGGATACTTAGTAATTTGGGATACCGGGAAACTTCTCTTTCTTAGTCTGAACGGACTTTTTAAAACAGTAGCCCCACCAAATGCACAAACACAACCTGAAATCATATACTAAGCAAATAAATAACAGATAGGAAACGCAGCACTGCTACCCACCCTAACCTTGGTGAACAACTGAATAGATGTGGTGCAAGGGGATGAGGTCCCCTAGGGCAATGGGATGTGCCCAGTGCACTCCTGCCCTTGGAGGGTCATCAGAGCCCTCCAAAGAGTAACCCAGTGGAGAGACTGGAGAAGCTAATGCCTCTCATGAGTTGAAGTGACAGGTAGCTTCTTAAGACTGGTACTTACTTAGGGCCAGTCAAAAATTGCCATATCCCCCTCCCCCTGGGCCCGTCCACTTTCCTCTTACTGGTAAAAGACAGACATAGCCTTTTAAAAAAAATTCTTCTTGATGTTTATTCAGCAACACTGCTGCTTTTAATTCCACCCCTCCTTTGTTTGTTTGTTTATTTATTTATTTATTTATTTATTTATTCCATTTTATATTTACACCCCATAGCCCAAGCTCTCCTGGCTTTTCCTCTTCAGTGAAGTCAGGCAGGCTTTCATTGTGGTTCAACTCCTTATTATTGTTGTTGTTGTTATTATTATTGCTATTAATATTAATTAGTACTGCTATTATTAACGTTACTATTGTTGTTGTTGTTGTTTAATAATGGCTGTGATCACAGTGCAGTCAATCAACTCTGAAGCAAGGATCACAAAACTTTACTCTTATCCTCCTAGCCTCCTAGTTATGGGATGCAAAAGAAAAGGCATCTCTCTGTGCTGCTCCCGCCTCACAGGGATGGTTTGCATTACTGGCTTTGAAACTATCCTTGGCTCACTTCTTTGTGCCCCCAGAAATGTCTGCTGCCTGCCTGCCTTCTTGCCTGCCTTCCCCCCGGGGTGCTGCTGTGGTGGGGCATCTGCCGGGACTGACTCCCCTATACTAGATCTATGGCATATCTCTGCCTGGCTCTCTGCCCACCTGTCCTCCTCCTCTGTGACTGCCTCGCAGGGATGGTTTGCAATGCGTTACTGCTGGCTTAGAAAGAAACAAGCCATCCTTGGATTACTCCTTGCGCCCGCCTCGCAGGGTTGGTTTGCAATGTGTTACTACTGGCTAAGAAAGAAACAACAAGCCATCCTTGGCTCACTTCCTTGCGCCCCGCCTCGAAGGGTTGGTTTGCAATGTGTTACTGCTGGCTTAGAAAGAAACAAGCCATCCTTGGCTCACTCCTTGCGCCCACCTCGCAGGGTTGGTTTGCAATGTGTTACTGCTGGCTTAGAAAGAAACAAGCCATCCTTGCCGCACTTCCTTGTGCCCGCCTCGAAGGGTTGGTTTGCAATGCGTTACTGCTGGCTTAGAAAGAAACAAGCCATCCTTTGCTCACTCCTTGCACCCGCCTCGCAGGGTTGGTTTGCAATGCGTTACTGCTGGCTTAGAAAGAAACAAGCCATCCTTGCCGCACTTCCTTGTGCCCCCAGAAATGTCTGCTGCCTGCCTACCTTCCCTACCTCCTCCCCTGCCCGCCTCGCAGGGATGGTTTGTGTGTGTGTTGCTTTGACCCAGGGGATAAGTCCTTCCTGCGCTCACTTAGACTTTTTGAAGTTCCAAATAAATTTTTCAAGTGTGGAAGAAGATTCATATTTAGGTTTATCTACTCCCCAATTCATGGCATGTTGGGATTTCCTTTGAAATGGCCCCATTGAGCTGTCTGCAGCTTTAAATCCCTGAGATACTGGGGTGTCCGATTTTCAAAAATTCCCCCAAAATCAGGGGAGGCTTGGATTGGCTTGAGTCTTGGCATGCATGTGTATATGTGCATGAGGTGTCATGGTGCCTAACCTGAGGTTTCTAACGTGAAAATTGACGGAGATATAGAAAGGGGTGTTTGAATTGGGGTTAGGGGTGCTGCGTTGGAGGTTAAAGCCCCCCAAAATCAGGGGATGATGGAATTTGCTTGAAACTTGCCATGAATGCGGATGTGCCTGCTTCCAAGTTTTTTTTTTCCAAAATGTCAGAGAACAGTCCATGTCTGAAAATGGGGTGTCCAATTTTCAAAATTTCCCCAAAAATCAGGGGAGGCTTGGATTGGCTTGAGGCTTGGCATGCATGTGTATACGTGCATGAGGTGTCATGGTGCTGAATTTGAGGTTTCTAACCTTAACAGAAAAAAAGTTGTAGGCTTTTTTAGATTTCAATACAAGCCTATGGGGGGGAAGCGGAGCTGCGATCCGGATCAGGAGCTTCGCAGCGAACCGGAGTTAACTATAGGTGGATCGGAGCGGAGTGGAGCGGACCCGATCCGGAAGTTGCGGATCTGGAAGAGAAGCGGATCGGGGGGTCCGTGCACACCCCTAGTAGACAGTAATGAAGGAGATGTAAATGAGTTGTTTCTTTATGCTCCTTGACAGTGAGAACACAGGTCATTTTTATTTTTGCGTGAATAGACGAAATCTTTTCTATCCGTTAACCAAAAACTGTCTGTCTTCCAGAGATAAGTGTGTAACGAAATAAATCAAGGTGTCTCCCCCACTCCCCAATATGACACCTTGCTTTCCCCTTCCATCAGTGACAGTAAAAAGGTCAGTGTAGGCTTGGACCTGCTCACCCTCGAAGCTACCTAGGTGACGCCTAGCTTTATCACACCAGCGTTATACTGTGCAATCACTGCGAATTGCATGCAAAGGACTCAGAAGTTTTCCACCTTATAATCTGCTCTGATTGTGAGATACTCCTATGCATCCTGCCTTAATTGTGCTTCAAAGCCAAAAGATTTGCCGTATTTAGCCCCTACATTTTGAGCGTATCTTCCGAGCCGCCGCTGGGACGCAGGAGCAGGATTTTAAAGAAATGCTTACATCTGCATAAGCTTTAAAGATAAAGACACCAAAATTGGCACTGTAATAGGTATTAGGGAGAGCTTTAAGCATACCAAATTTGAATTGAATTGGGTCATCCGTTGATTTTTTAATGATTTTTTACATTTCCCCCCTTAAACTCACTTCCTGGTATGCAAAGGATCGCTGTCGCCCGGTAGCAAAAACAACAACAACAGTGAAAGCTTAGCGCTACGGGGATAATCCGAGGGAAACAGGTACATGGGATGAAGCTTTTTGACACCATGCTTGTATCGCTCAGCCTAACCTAAGATTGGGATAACGATAAAATAGACTTGGCCCCTGCCATGAGCTCCTTGATGGAAGGAAGCATCTGAGTGATAAATACGTGGCAAACAATCTCTTCCCTGACATCGACAGCACCCCTTTACTTTTTCCCATGCAAGTAATGGCTTGGGACCGCGGCTTGGGACCGCGGTTTGGGAATGCGGTTTGGGAATGTGGTTTGGGACCGCAATACCTGATGGAACGCCTCTCCTGACATGAACCTACCCGTACACTGCGCTCAACATCTAAGGTCCTCCTCCTAGTGCCTACTCCGAGGGAAGCTCAGAGGATGGCAACAAGGGAGAGGGCCTTTTCAGTGGTGGCCCCCCGACTGTGGAATGATCTCCCCGATGAGGCTCGCCTGGCGCTAACGTTGTTATCTTTTCGGCACCAGGTCAAGATTTTTCTCTTCTCCCAGGCATTTTAACAGCATTTAACAACGTTAAGTTTGTTTTTAATGGCCCCCACAATTGTTGTTTTTAAATGGATACTGTTGTTTTTATACTGTTTTTATGTTTTTTTAAAAAAATTGTGTACTTTTGATGTTTGCTATTTTTAAATGTTGTAAACTGCCCAGAGAGCTTCGGCTGTGGGGCGGTATATAAATGTAATAAAATAAATAAATAAATAAATACAATAAACGGTTCCCATTCATCCTCAATAGAAAGTACCTGCAGTATACAATCTCTCTTCCTCTCTCAATCTACACAAATGACTGGATGTTTACACTAATCAAGAAATATCAAGTGGGACCTGCAACAAAAAGTTGCAGTGTTCCTTCACTCCCCACAACAGTCTTCCCCAAGCTGGTGTCCTACCATTGTGTTGAATTACAACTACCAGACTCTAATACAACACATTTAGAGAGCACCAGGTTGGGGAAGGCTCTGCTGTCAGGAGTTCCTCTGTTCAGAGTGCCAGCCGGACATGCCCGCCCCCAGCATAACGATACACTAAACCAGGGGGCTCCAACGTGGCACCCAATTTTTTATCCCCCCCCCATTTTAAAAAATATATACATATATAGATTTGTATGAAATTCATATAGCTTTCTAACAATTCTACATGGAATGCGAGTGAGCATTTATCCTTCCAATATTGTCGTATCGTTTTTTATCTGTCAAAAGGGTACAGAGAATCCATTGATGCTGACCATTTGTTAATTTCTGCGAAGGCAGTTAAATCGTTTTAAAAAGCGTGTATGTCAGTGTTCCAGTGCAAAATTTATCTGTGTGTAATCTCCCCACCCCCCACCCCCCGCCCCAAAGAAGCAACTACTGGACATTGCCAAAACATACGTTTAAAAGAAGCATTCGCTGTATTGCGGCCCCAGCATTTAGCTGAATTAGACAGTCCCTTATTAAAGAGATATTGCAGTGTCAATAGATAAAAGCAAACGTTTTTGCTGAATAAGACGCAGCCTAAGATCCACAGACATGACAGGTCGATGCCAAAGTAGCGATCCAGTGATTAGGCATTTTGTGGCGGCGCCCACAGCATTATCTCAAATTCCCAAATGCTCCCACAGGTCCAAAAACATCAGGGACCCCTGCTGTAAACTGTATGGGGCTCAAGTACGTTCATTTGTCTCCTGTTTTCCATCTCAGCCTTCCTTGACTCATGGAGTCCACTGAGCATGTACAGTCCTCATTGGGCTGTTTGTGTGTGAGGGTGGGGGTGAAGTCGGTACTCCTGTGGCTATTTTTTTTAGATGTTTTGTACTTCTGCATACCTCAGGATTCACCCATGCAAGCTGATGCCTCCATCTTATTTCTCAGTGAGTTTCTGTCAGCATTCAAACACCCGAGAGAACAAGTGCTTTCCAGAAACGACAACAAAGTTCAGAACCTTACAAAGTCCCTCACTTCTCTGTCTCTCACTTCCACGCCCTCACTTGCCATTGTTGTTCTGATTCCATCTTTCTGACTCTGTGAGCATTTCTACGCGAGCGATTTATTGCATGCTCGTGATTGGCCACTCACAGACCTTCGTGGGTCCTTTAGATGATGTCAACCTCCAGGACATCTCCCGTGCTTCCCCCATCCCGCTTTAAAATAACTCAGAGATAATCAGCTATTATTATTATTTTTTAAAAAAGTGCAACATCAGCCATGTAAAGTTGGCATGGTGCTATAATTCTGCCACTAGATGGCGAAGTTTCATTGAAGTGAATGGAGCACAAAGAGAGAGGAAGTATTCAATTCAAACCATGTGGCCACCTGTAATCCCAGAAAAAAAGCGGAAGCAGAAAGCCCGGGTAAGGCAATGGGATTTTTTTTAAAAAAAAAAATGTAGAGATGTCTGTTTTTTCTTTGCCTTTGTCAGTTGTCCTACCATTTCCCCCTGTCTCTGCCTCTGTTTCCCCCCTCGCACATCTGCTTGCTTGTTTCTTCTCCCCCACCTCTTGTTCTCATTTCTGTCTCCTCCTACCTCCTGCTTCCTCCCCCACATCTGCACCTTCTTTCTCCTCTCTCATTCTCTCATTTGCTTATTCACCTCTCTCCCCCCCCCCCCCCGTCTCTTCTGTTTTCTGCTTTTGCTGTAATACTGAATTCAGCCCCCTGCATATCAGGTTCCTTGGGGGAGCCCTGAGATTTGTAGGAAATTCAAACAATGGATACATTTCAAATGGACGCATTAATGGATACCACTGCCATTGACAACATTGTGATTCTGCACGTTTTAGAAATGTAAGCAGTGTTTTTTTGTGTGCATTTTCCAGATGCATGAATGTTGCCGAACGTGTTTTTCTTTCTCACAGAATGCAACACAAGCCTGGACATGTATGGATTTCTGGCCATAAATTGCATTCATTTTGGCGTTGGGTTCTGGGAGCTGTGGATGGGGTAAGTCTGTAAAACAAACTCAACGGCGCGAATTTCTCGCCCATCCTGGAGTTACTGCAAGGTGTCTGCAGCAGAGCAGTATTTCCAGATGGTCCTGATGAGGCTTGCAGCCTTGGTCAGTGATCTATAACTGGGGATCGACAGGACGTTAACAGAAGGACACAAACAAGCAGTTAGTGACAGGTGTTTGAAAGACTGCTCTTGGCAAGGAGGTCCCAAGGAGCAGTGATGGGTGACAGCTCCTCTTCTCTTCTAAAGCATTTACTGCTCAAGGACAAGCTTATGCTAAAGAAGAAGAAGAAGAAGAAGAAGAAGAAGAAGAAGAAGAAGAAGAAGAAGAAGAAGAAGAAGAAGAAGAAGAAGAAGAAGAAGGGGGGAAGCACTACGATTCGACATAGCATCCTTTAATGACATGGTAATGCTTGGAATTATTTATGGTTCCATTTGCCACTCAAATGTATGTCCTCCATTAGTTGGTTTCTGTTTTCGTTTGTCAACAGTTTGAAAAGATCTGTTCATGCTGAATATTAGCCCTCATGGGCAATAGGCCTCCCTCCGTTTCACTTCATAAACCTCATTGGAATCGCTGGATATACAATCTAGTTACGACTATACTGTTCGTCACCTTCTGCCTGCCCTTCTTCCTCCAGCCTGGCCTGCCAGAAGCTCTAAAATTACTTGTTCTGTGAAATTATATCTTCAAAGCTCTGCTGATATTCATTGTATGAAAACTCTTCCCTTTATCATTTACGCTTATTAAAAATATATATGAAACACATTTTCTTCATTCCGAATAAAAGTGCTGTTGACCTTGGGGAGATATATATATATATATATATATATTCTCATGCCAATCTTTCCCCAAAGAGGCTGCAAGTAAGTCGCAAATGTAAAGCATAACAGCTGGGTTTTTAGAGCCCAAAGCCAACACACACCCTTCCCCTTTCTACACACATACACAAAAGTGTCCTTGTGGTTCTTCTTAGGAGAAGTGATCACTGAGTTGTAGGCCTACATGCGTGGTTAAGTTGAGCCCTGTCTGGTAAAGATCTTCAACCTTGACCTTAAGGAACTTCAACCTTGACCTTAAGGGTCTTCAACCTTGAGCTTATGCATCACCCAAAAAGAGGACACCAATTTGCATATCCTTATTTGTATGTGTAGATGCAAATTTAAAGATAATTGTTATAATTTAAATAGAAATACAGTACTTCTTGTCATCATGTAGGAGAACTGTGACCAGGAGACCCATGTGCCTTGCTCAGTGTGGTGTTCAAGTGCCGCTGGTGAGCAGCCTCAAGGCCCAGCTCTTCCTCCTGATGGCTCCTTATCTTTAAACTGGAATTGGACTGGTCAGCCCTTCAAATAGAGGACAGCTTCATAATACAGGAAGGTCCTCTGTAAAAGTGGACACACGGCCAGGCAGATCATAGTGTGCCAAAGAAAGAGAACTGGAGGCACCGTGCAAAGTATCAAGGAATACAGCACAAGAGAACACCATCTCCAGAAATACAATGAACACACAAACCACAAATAATTACAAATAAATAAGCTCATAGGGCAGTATCCAACGTTGCTGTTTAACACCATTGATGTTCCACTAGCATAAATGACCTCTAGTGCAACGACAATAGCATATGATGGCGCAAATGCAGCTTGCGCAAATGCTCTTCTTCTACTTCCCCTCTGCAGCGTCTTGACTCCCAGAGAAACCTCCCCAAAGAGTTGTCAAGGGGTGAGTGAGGGACCTCCGGAAGAGTGTTAGCTGTGTTGTGCATGGCCGTAATGGGCAGAGATAAACCTTGCACAAGCAGAGCTCAGCTAATACAAGATCCCTCCATCCAATTTCAGGTGATTTCCTCCCAGCACACACACACTGCAGTCCTTTACAACTAAGCCCACAGTGTGAAGGAGGGTCCCCCAAAGTTCTAGAGAGGCTTTGTGGGGGCGGTGTGTGTGAAGAGGCTGCAAAGTGAGAAGACGGACAGAGAAAGATCAGTTCCACTTGAACCTTCTGCTTGTGCAATAATCACTGGTTCCTTTTCAACCCATACTGAACAGTCTTTCATAACTTTCACCTGTCTCAAATTGTTCAGCTCAAGTTAAGTTCCACCAACTAGCTTTGGCCAGATCTACACCAAGCAGGATATAAAACTGAAAGTGGTATGAAAGTAGGATATAAGAGGTAGGAGCCACACCAAGCAGGATATAGCACTATGGAAGTGGTATGAAAGTGGTATATGGTCTGTGTCAATAGGCCCCAACAGTTGTCAGTGCACTTCAATACCGCTATAAAGCAATAGTGTGGCTCCTGCCTCTTATACGTTGCTTTCATAGTGCAATATCCTGCTTGGTGTAGCTCTGGCCTCTGTCTGACTGTTAGCAAAATTAACATAGGCAGGCCAGGCCTATAGAAGTTGGGTTTTTTCTGGCATATCTTCTGAGGTTGCCTTTCACTACATGCACCTACATACACCCTAGAAACATAGAAGCCTGCCTTATACTGAGGGCTCCATCACACCAGTGATTTATTGCACGCTTCCCATGCAGTTTTGCAGCCCGATACCCACATGACATCATCCATGTCCTGCACTCATTTAGGCTCTTATCCTCCATGTTTCATTTCTTTTTGGAGCGCAGAAAGTCTGGTTTATGTTCCCTCCCTGCGAAATAAATGCTCTCCTCCCTCCTGTGTATTTCTGTGGTTGCGTTCTAGCAACCGTCCCGTTCTTTGTTGAAGGTGTGTCTGTCCAAGGGCGGTCTTGCTTACAGAATAGGAGGGCAGTGCGATTCTCCACTCAACTGTGAAGGGGGAGGGAGAGAGGTCCCATTTAACTCTATGTTCTTACTCTTGAGTAGGCACGACCAGGGGTACATTTTCACCTTAAAAAAAATGTGGAAAATGCATCCTCCTTGCCCACATCTCCCTAATTTTTAAAGATAAAGAGATCAAAATTGGCACAGTGATAGCTCTTAAGTAGAGTTTTCAGCATGCCAAGTTTGAATGAGATTGGTCCATCCCTTGATTTTTTAAAGGATTTTTTTAACCCCCCCTAAACCCTTTTCTGGGTAGTTGCAAGTGCAAAGGATTGATTATGCTAAGCTGTGCATTTCCAAATTTATAAAATAGAGATCTGCTGGTTCCCTTACTCAAGAGTAAACCCCGTTGATTTCAACTGCATTTACATCCAATTCATACTAAAATCCAAAGCATGCTTACCTTTGAGTAAACTCCATTTTAGTAAGTCTGTCTCTGTTCAATGGGGTTTACTCAAAGGTAAGCATGCATTGGATTTTAGTATGAATTGGATGTAAATGCCATTGAAATCAATGGGATTTACACAACCCTGCAAACCTCTCTTGTTCACGCTCCAAAGCCTCCAGGCAGGGTGAGGGGAACGGGTGTAGCCTAGGCAACAGGGAATAACCATGAAAGTAAGTAGGAGAGAGACAGAGTTTTCCCAAAGTGAGTTCAGTAACAAGAGAAGCTACTTTCTAGGAAAAATCAGTGCAAGACCAGGAGTGCCCCCTGTCGATTACTAGGGAGGACGAGGTGTCCAACTACCACCAACCAATGAACTGTTGTAGGGGGAGGTACAAAGGAGATCTGCGTCAGGTTCTGTCCTGCAGCACCACCTGGTGGCTGCAGTACACCTTGCCGGCTACAGAGTAGTTGCAGGACCCAGGCCCATATCAGTAAGCACTCCCAGATGGGCTGATGCAGACCAGCTGGGAGCAGCCAGGAAAGGGCTATATAAGAATGGCATTTCCATTCCAGCCTTTGCCACAGCAACATGGTCTCTTGTGCCTGTTGTACTGTAGCCTGTTCCTGACTTCCTGCAGTTCCAGGCCTGGCCTTTTGCTTTGCCTGACCATGCCTTTTACCTCTGACCCTGCTTAAGCCCTGTTGCTCCTGGACTCTGAACCCTGCTCATCTCTGGACCATGCCTCTGGCCCTGCTTGGACTCTGTTTGCCCTTTGGGCTCTGAACCTTGCTTGCTCCTGGACCTTGCCCTCTGCCTCTGGCCCTGCCTGGTCTCTGTCTGCTGGTTCCACCACTGTCCATCCCGGCCCTGGTGTTCCTGTGGTGAGGCCTTGCCACCCATGCCCTGGACCTTGACAATTTGAGAGTGCATCTCAACTGAACAACAGCAATATGCTACGCAGTAGAGGTGTAAAGATGACTGAAACGTAAAAGCACAAAGGTGTAAGTGCTCAGACTTTCATATGCTATGGAAACGAAGGTGGATAATTCGAGGGCAAAACCAGCACAAATGTGTCGGTATGATGGAGCTCTGAGTCAACCCTTTTGTCCATCTAGCCCAATACTGTCAACACTGATTGGCAGCAATGGTTCTCCAGGGTTTCAGGGAGGAATGTTTCTAACTCTACTTGGGAGATGCTGTTGGGCATTGAATCTGGGACCTTCTGCATGCGAAGCAGGTGCTCTACCACTGAGCTGCTCTACATGTACCTTGACAGCTTCAGGAGAAGCTTACTAATTGCTGAGTTAAGTTATGTACCTGAATCATCGTCAGAAAGAAATATTAGATTGAATTCTGTTCTTGATTGGAATGCCTTCATCAAGGCTTGCCAAAAAGGCAAAAAGAATCCTCTTCCCTCCCCCTTAGATTCCATGAAGGGAATCTACATGCAGATGAAAGGTTAATAGCAGTTGTTCCTATAAGGCAGGAATGGGGAACCTCTTGGACTCCAACTCCCGTCAACCACAGCCACCATGGCCAGGGGTCAAGAATGATGAACGTTGCAGCCCAGCAACTTCTGGAGGACCACAGTTTCCCCAACTTTGCTCTAAGGAATAGGCAGAAGTGGGGGAAGTACAAAATGGCTCCCTGCCCCCCCCCCCCCAACAGATACCATGATAGCAGCCAAGGCTGACATTTTGTAAGTATTTCTCTCTCTGGCCTGGTTCAGACCTTAATGCATTCCCTTAACCATTTTGTGGTTAAGCAGCATGGTTTAGCGTGTTGTCTGAACCAGGCCTCTGATTCTTGAAAGGCCCCAAACCTTCTTTTTCACCTTGGAGTTAGATGACAGCCAGGAAAACCATCCTCTCATGATCCATTCCTATTTTCAAAGCAAAAATACCTATTTCCATTCTACGTAACGTCCTTTGCAATGGGCAACTAGGCAGAGTTCAAATGAACCCTGGACAACAGTGTGGGAAAAGTAAGGTACCGCAGGACACCAAAATCCAGGATTTCTCCATGTCACTGACAGCTCACGAGCAGTTTGCTGTGCTGAAAACATTGCCAACCACAAAGATTCGTATTTCATTATTCCCCCCACCCCCAAATCAGCTTTTCTTCCCAATCAGCTTATGACCTTAAAATACTAATTACTGGGAATATAAAATTGCTCTACTGTGATTTATAATTAAATGAAGGATTTAGAAAAATGATTTCAAATTAAGATGGGTATGAAAACGAAATCTAAGATAAGTTAATATCTATTTCTTCAGTGGTGAGTACTCTTTCATCTTGAGCTTGAACTAATTCATCTCTTGCTGGGTAATGGAGTCATCCAAAGCTGATCACCCACGACATCTTAGAGAGAGAAATTAGACCATCCTAATCATGAGAGGTACTAGAATTTCAGGGTTGAATTATTACTTTTATGATTCACACGCACACACATAGGACAGCCCAAGTGTCCTCTTTTACAGAGGACAGTCCTCTATTTAAAAGGCTGTCAGGGGACTGCCTTCTGTTTGAAGGATTGCCCAGTCCAAGGATAAAGAGCCATCAGGAGGAAGAGCTGGACCTTGAAGCTGCCCATCAACAGCACCTGGACAAGAGACTGACCAAAGCACACAGGTCACAGTCTTTCACACAGTGGTGAGATGTACTACATTTCAATTAAAACATGTCTTTCTAAATCTGCATCTACTCATATAAAGTAGCATAGGCAAATATTATGCAAATTGGTATCCTTTTTTGTTTGTTTGGGGGTGGATGTCCTCTGTTTTGGTTATTCACATGTGGCCACCTTAACATGTAGGCACACATTCATTACACTGGGGCTGCTTGCATGAATATATCAAGATAAGTTTACACATCACCAAATCATCAGAAATCAGCCAGTTCCTTACCAAGGGTAAAACTTCTCCAGACTGAGTTAAGTAGTGATTGGAAGCAATTGTTCCTCAATTAGAAATTAATTGACTGGACCACGACAGCCAGTCCAGTCAGTTGGGGGGGGGGGCAGACTAGGACTGAAGAGTTCCTAGTGCAAATCCCCACTCCACCATGAAGGTTACTAGGTGACCTTGGACTGGTCACCATCTCTCTTACCTACTTCACATCATTATTTTGAGGATAAAACGGGGAGAAGAGCGTCATGTACATGCAGTTTCTTGGAGGAAAGTTGATACAGGGCCAGCCCAAGACATTTTGATGCCTGAGATGAAGGACAAGATGGCACCTCCTTCCATTCTATGTACAAAAGCCGACTGGACTGGCATTTAAATCATTCTTCAATATTGGGAGTGGGACAACCTTTCCCACCACACTTGAAGGCAGCAGACTAGCTTAGGTTGCATGGCCCACATCAATCTCCAACACCTTGCTATCTCCTCCCCACATCTGCCTCACTTTGCCTAATGGAAGGGCTGGTCCTGAGGTGATATAAAAAACACAATAGATGAACTAAATTATTTCTCAGTTGGCTTTGGGCAGATGTTCCACAGTCTTCAAGAGGAGCTTCCCACAAGCCATTGAGCAACTGCAACATACTTATCACAAAGTGACTGTGCTTGGCCCTTAGACTATGAAATGATGGGGGAAAGAAATGTGTTGGAGTAGAAATGGCCCTAGGGACCAAGCCGTGTACCTGTGGCTCTTCAGATAATGTCAGCCTACAACATCTGACTATTGGCCATCCTGGCTGGACCTGATTGAGGTCCAATAACATCTGGAGGGCCACAGGTCCTCCATTCTTGGCCTAGGAGATGGTTTTTGGTATACTATCACCTTCAGTTTCTGGGTAGCAATCATAAGCTCCCTTTAAAATGTTGAAGCTAGGATTAATGAGAAAAGGAAATGTGACCTGCCTTTGGAATAGGATAGATTATAAAACTAATTAATGTTTTTTTAAAAAATATTATTTTTAGAGTATATCTAACTTGGATGAAAACAAGTCTGACATGAAAGAAAGTTCCATTAAAAGCCACTCACCGGTAAATGCATTTCAGATTGGGAAATAACGTTTCATTTTGGGGATGAGAGAAAGTTGCCTCAGTCCACACACTTCATTATCACTGGGAAGACGACCCTTGCTTTTGTTAAAAAAGGTATTCCTTGATATTATAGCTGAAGAACTTGACATTACTTTGACCCTTTGGGCCACAAAACTTGGTGCAAGGCTCTTCCATGATGCAGCCAAAGTTAAGCACTTTGGGGTCCCGCGTTGATTTCAGCAGGAGAGTTAAGCATATGATGAACTCTCTCCCTTGGAAACCAGTGAGGCTGAGGAGTACCTCAGGGTGGCTGTTTTTGTTTGGGAAATGCCACAGAGAAGAAAGCGTTGACCATCCCCGTCCTATAGCACCACTACACTGCTCTGCCTGATCGAGTGCAAAGTCCCCCCATGGCTGCATTAAACTAAAAACATCTGAATCAAGGACGTTCCTGTTCTCACTCTTAGCCCCTTTGCTATGAAATTAGCCCCTCTGCAATGGCAGCTTTAACAGGCAAACAATGGTTAAATTTCAGCAAAAGCACAAACTGAAAGGAGTAATCGTCCCTAAATTCAATGAATCCCTAATGGCAGTGCGAAATGCCCCTATCATGTTACTAAATGCGAAAATAATGCCACTCTTCCAGGGCAATATGTAGCAACGCTTTTGAAGGGATTCATTTAGTCCTATGAGGCTGGAAATGTGTTTTTGGTTTTGTTTGCGTGGCGGCAGTGGGGGAGTTAGTCAATACGAGGCCATCGCAGACGCGGTGCTATGTTTATCGGTTTCCATTACCCTATTTGGGAATTTAAATGACATATTTGCATTCCATCTGCAGAGAAACACAGCACGCATCTTAAACTGCTCAAGTGGAGAAAGGGTCCCAGTGTGCTCGAGTGATATGGAGAGGACCTTTCTGGAGGTTTCTGCCAAAACCACAGTGGACCGTGCCGGGTTGATCTCATTTGATCTAGGCGCTATCTGACCGGCTTTCTCAAAGCTATTTTGACAGTTTGTGCGGAATGGGAAAACACGCTGACAGAATGGCTCCGTTAAACCCAAGTTTTCCATCAGGCTGAGGAACTGAAAATGAGTGCCTCATTCTTGTTGATGAAGATACCACAAAAACTGTCAAGTGATGTACATTTACCCCCACAAGCAGTGTGGGGGAGAGGAGGGAGGGATCTGTTTGAAATTATAGCACTTTCTGCTTTCCATTCACAGCTCAGACCACATATGTCATTTGTCACCTCAGTAAAGCGCCAAAAACAATGTTGTGATCCCTAAATGTCTGAGGTGATATTTACATATAGGGGGAGGTCATTAAGGGGCACTTTGCACCAGTGGCTCAGGCATTTTTCCACTATAGGAAAGGCTGGTTCCACGGGGTGTTGCCTGTTAAATGGTAGAACAATAACCAAAAATGCTTCTCTCAGGAAATGTACCATGTCATTGCAACAATAATGGTGACATAGTTGTTGCTGTCATTTTGTGCTGATGAAGCTTCTCTGAAAAGAATGAGCCATACCAACGAAAAAGAGGTACGCGCTAGTTTGGGGCTAAACAACACATTGTGTGCAGCCGAGGGTTGGTTTCCACCAGCATTTTTCTGCTCATAATGAGGGAGGGAGGGAGGGAGGGAGGGAGGCGGCTGCTTTCCTTACAGGAATTTCTCTCTTTTTCCCCTCAGGACATGGAAACAGCTCAGGAGCAGGGATGGGTGAAAATTTTGTTCGATAAGGATTTACTAAAATCTGCAAAGCTCTCCATAAAAAAGAGAGTTTAAGCATGTGTATGTGGAAGAAACCAAAACTGTCCAATTCGTCCATCCAGGCTTTGAGTGCATTGCTTTTCGAAGACTGGGGTTGACTCCCTGTGTATGAACTAGGGGTGGGCAAACTCACCTGCATCCGACTCATTGGACACGCACTCTGTCCGCCTCCACTCGCCAGGTTGTGCGAGCTTCCGTTGAAGCCCAGCTCAGCCCAATGAGTGCTCAGCAGCCGTCCGTCTTCCCTGCCAAACCTGCAAACCTTCCCTCTGCTGCATCAATGGAGTGTTCACACCTCTACCCTTGTGGAAATGGGGCCTTGTGTAAATGCTGCCATTGACACAGCAGGTCACAATTTCCCCCCATTGTGTCAACAGTGGCCAGCACTGAGGCAGTGAGGCGGAAGTGTGCCATTTCAGCGGTAAGAATGAATGGCTGCCAAAGGCTCATAGGGGCCTCATGAACGCTCAAGCGCAGACTCATACTAATGCCATGTGCATCCTACTGGGTCCAGGGGGACGGACAAGGCAGAGTCTGTTGGACTCCCAGACCCAATCAGGCACTCAGGACAGCCCTAGTATTAGCCATGTTAGTGCTGAATTAGCGTTGCCACCTCTATTTTTTTTTTCTTGGCAGGCTCCGTATCTGTAACCACTAGATGGCAGGCCGCTACCACATGGCCCTCTCCATGCTGGCAATGGCTGTGCCAATTGGATTTGGCCAGTACAGATGGGCGAGAATTTAATTCCCATTCATTTTTAATACGACTTTACCAATATTCGCAAAGTTCTCCTGATTTGGGACAGAAAGAACTTGAGATTTTTAAAAAATTGAATGCAGGGGTGAGAGATCTGCCCATCTCTAGTTGGAGGCAGTGTTGTGCAACCCAACCCACCCCGCCTCCACACAAATGGCCAATGCCTTGCCCAGTGGCGTAGCATGGGTTGCCGGCGCCCGGGGCAAGGCAAGTATTGTGCCCCTAATCCGTGGACCTTTAGCACTCCCTGAGTCCCTTCCACCAGTCCAGTATTGAACCCTTTAACCCCCCCTCCCCAAGCACATGTATTATATTTTAAGAAAATACTGATCTATTTAAAGTAAAATTAATTTAATACTAGTATACATTTATTTAAAATTGCCTGGTTTTAATATGTGCAATTTTTTCAATAACAATATTGAAATCTACATTGAAATCTCTCTCAATTGACAGTATTGCTAGGTTACTCAGTCTTTCTTGGGCCTTTGTAGATCTCTGATACGTTTTGATTAATTTAAGTTTTGAGAAACTTCTTTCACAACCGGCAGTTGAAACAGTGATAGCTGGAAAGATTCTTAATGTCACAACAAAGTTTGTCAAACTCTCTTGCAGCTTCCTCTTGTACACCCACCGAAGCAAATCTAAAGCTGTCCAGTTAGCAATCTGCTCCTCAGGACTGACTTCCTTATACAAGACAATGTGGCGCCGAAGGCAATATATTTCGGCGATCATAGCAGCAGCATTCAACTCTGTGTAGTTAGCACATGTGTGCTGAATTTGTTCATTGATAAGAACATCATTTTTAGTATCAAGCAAATAGCCAATATCAGTGAAAACTTGTAGGTCAATATTCTCTGGCAGAATATTTGGCTGAGCAGAAGTAGAAACATCTTCCGGCAAAACTGTCTCTGCTTTTAAAGCAACAACAGGAATGTCCACTGACACTGGAGCAGGCTCCTGTGGTGCTGCTGGTGAGCCTGGTGTACTTTCAGCAGTGTTCACAAGAAACCTGTCAAGGCTTCCAGCTAGCTTAGCTTGTTGCTCCTACTCTATCTTCCTCCTCTTCCTGCATTGTGCACCTGATTCGTTTTTATTTAGCATCATGGCTGATATGATGACCTTGATATGAAAACCGATCACCTTGCAGGCTGCATTTCCTCCCAAACGGGCCTCTCTAGCACACGCTCTGTCCTCCTTCTGGATGACTTAGAAGGTAGCCAGAGCAGCAACGCGTGTGCTAGAGAGGCCCGTTTGGGAGGAAATGCAGCCTGCAAGGCCTTCCTGACCTGTGCGCAACAAGAAAAATGCTGTAAAATGTTACGTGGCAACATTTATTTGCCCCGTCTACACAGTTGGATCTACACAGATTTTAATTTTTTTAAATTTATTATTACTACTTTCTTTTTTTGAATTTTTTTGTGCCCCTAAGAATTTTGCGCTCAGGGCAACCGCCCCTAAGGCCCCCCACACGCTACGCCACTGGCTTCGCCCTCCCCTTTTGCTTCGTTGGTGCTCCACTCAGGCTCCCAGCTTCTCACTGCTCTCACAATGGCTGCTTTTGAAAAGAACAATGGGTGATATGAACTGCAGGGAAGGATCACCACTATTTTTATATTTATTTAATATAAATAAAAAGTTTAAAATGAGATTCTCTCTCCCTTCCTCTCCCTTTCTTAAAGCACACCCCTGGAGGAGATGTAGAAGCACAAGCTGTCAGGAGAATAAAAATGTGCCACAATATTAAAAGGGGGGACAACAACCTAGGAGAGGGCAATTTCCATAATCCTAGAGCTTTTCTACCAAAAGCATGTGTACTTGTCATTCCTTATCATGGTTGCTTACTGGTTCTTTAGATGATGTCATGACCCTCCAGTTTTGCTTCTGTGAGTTTTTTAGAGCAGGGAAATGCGGCATTATTTAATGGAAGTGGGAAGAAAGCCACTATTTCCATTTTGTGTGTTCAGCTATACCACAGTGCCACCTAGAGGTTATGTAGCAGGATAGCAAGAAAAGAAACGCTCTTCGTGTAGTGCTTAGATCTCAATTCTGTGACAAAATCCTAAGCAGGTACAGTGGAATAACAGTAGAAAAGCTATTATTTTCTAGGGTTTGTTTACATCTGTCCTGTATCTTTCAAAATGCAATCTGTACAGGCACGTCTAATACATATATCACCTTCTATAATTGTCCCAACATGCCCTTTTTTTGCTCAGCTGTTTGAAGTATGGATAACTGTTCAGGGCCAACTGTTCTCTACGTAAGCTGCAGGAGGAGGCAGGCTGTGATTCGAGTTTTAGGGCCCTTAAACTGCTGAATAGAGAAGCAACACATGGCACATAACTATGAATGTTACATAAATGAGGAGTTACCGAAACATAACCTGTAACAGCCCCTTCTCCTGTACTTGCCTGCAACCGAGGGGATCTTTATAATTAACTTCAGTGGGAACAGCATCACCGCCCAGGACTTTATTATGTCACTGGGCCTGTTTGGTCTTTGAATTGTATCCTGTTGTGGGAATAGTGGGCTCTTATTTTGCCTGAAATTGGTCTCACACTTTCTTAAATTCTTAAAAAGCTTTCCAATCCAAACCTTGGGCTTTCTTCAAAATCGCTCCCCACACCCCCAGGATTTCAATTTGAAGGCAGTTTTGAAATCAAATGTTCCTTTCAGGGCATTCTCTTCTCTCTTGCTATCATTTTGACTTTGCATTCTCCAACTGAAACTATCACTATTTCGTGCAACGTTTGTATTTGCCATAAATGGTACAACCACTGCTCTGCTGACTAGGAATGAGGCAGGCAGTGGGCGGAGCAAACCCAGCAGCTCTCACGGAAGGTCATAGGAGCAAACAACTCCTGTCTACCATGACTCAGTCAACTATCATTCATTAATTATCTAAGAAATTAATAGTAGCCACCTTCCAGATGTGTACAGCACATGTGTGAGGAATAGCAGAGGATAATCCAGAACAATGAGGACTTGTCCTGGAAAGAAATTCACCGATGTGGACGCAGCCTTGTGAAACTTCCCTTTACTGTGTGACTAAAGTCTAAGGCCTTAGCTAGACCTAAGGTTTATCCCGGGATCGTCCCGGGGTCATCCCTGCCTGCTCCCGGGATATCCTGTGTGTCATTTACATGAACAGGGATGTCCCCGGGACAATCCTGGGATAAACCTTAGGACTAGATAAGGCCTAAGTCTCACATACAGTTGAAACGCTGCACCAATGCAGACTGTAGGTGCAGATGAACATGGTGGGTTTTTTTTGGTGTGTGTGTCTGTGTGTGTAGGTGGACATCCTTGCACATAGAAAACTAGCATGTCAGGGAGAAGACTAGACTAGAACTTTTTATTTATTTAAAACTATCTTTAGGCTATCTTCAAGAGTGGAATCCTTCCTCCCCAACCCAGAGAAAATAATTAAGAACATAAGAAGAGCCCTTCTGGATCACACTAAGGGTCCATCTAGTCCTGCATTCCGTTCACACAGTGGCCAAACAGCTGCCCATGGGAAACCCATATGCAGGACTTGAGTGCAACAGCACCCTCCTGCCCATGTTCATAGCTTTCTCCTCAAGGAATTTATTCAACCCCCTTTTGAAGCCATCCAAATTGGTGGCCAACACTACATCTTGTGGTAGTGCATTCCATAGTTTAACTATGCACTGATTTTAATTGTTAATTAAAAACTTTCTGAATTAATAAAAGACAGATAACTTTTTAATCATTATTATTCTTTCCATGTTCATATTTTGGCACAGCAGAGCACGACCCGTAGGATGCGAAATGCCTCCGCGGAAGGTGGGCGCTTTTTCTCCCGGGATATCTCTGGGCTCAAGTTGGGAAAACAACCGAAGCTACTGCACAGCTTACGTTGTTCTCCTTCGGCATGCAACAGCCCATCTAGCTCCCTAGGTAAGAGGCCGTGGAAGACACTCCGACTGCATGCAGGCACATCAGAGCAAGCCCTACCTCAGCTTGACACTTGTTTATTTCAAAGGGACTTATGCAGAGCTCTCCACTGAGAAGAACGGAGCTGGTGGGTTATTTATTACTGTCTACTTGCCCGTACACAATCCTCACCTTTGTGAAAGTTTTCACTAGTCACTTCTTTTCCTTTCCTTTTTTTCTATGCAAACTGACCGGTGTCTGTGAATGAGTTCTGGGCCCTTGCCTTAGAACTGAGCTCTTTTCTCTGTCTTGTCTTAAAAACAAATAGTCAACAATTAACTATTGGGGATAAATAAAGGGATTTTTTTGGCAATCCAGCATCTCCCAATGGCCCCTTTCTAGTTCCTAATTTCCTCTCATCCCACCAAGGTTGGATTTAGCTGCAATATGTTCTCTCTCTCTCTCTCCCTTTACAACAGTTTAATTATGGAAGTAGAGTCTATTTCAAAAATTACTGACATTAAAGCAACGTGTTGCAGGAACTGACTTCTCTTTCTTGAACTTTTCCCATCCTGGATTAGTAGTTCAACATACTTTCTAGTGTGAAGGCGACACTTTTCATACACTGGTAGAAGGTCTGTTGGGAGAAGAGCTTCCTTCCACATATTCCTTGCTTTCCTGTTCTGTCTGTCACATGATTGACCTCACCATTTTCTCTCTTCTGTAACATGGGCCACTGCCATGACTGGTGAGGTGGAATTTGGGAAGCTTCTCATGCTCACACATTGATGAATTAGGCACTGGGAAGGCATAAGGAGAAGTGCCTGAGGGGAAGATCCAAATCCCTAAATCTGTTAACTGTCAACAAGGTCATGGATTTCGAATCCAGAGTAAAATGGTTTGTGACAAGTTGGGCCTTCCCCAAGGGAGGCAGGCACAGCCCTAGTTACAACATCCCAGTACAGTACAGCAGTTGGTTTCTTTCTTGTAACCCTTTTGTTTATTGGTGCAAGAAATCGTAGCACTACGTAGCTGGGAACAGGGCAGGGCAGAAATAAACTAAGGATTATGGAAAGAACACAATCTTGATGATATTTTTCTGAGGGTTGGTTGTTTTTAATCTGATACAAGTACTTGGTTTCAGATATTTGAATGTAGCATATGTAATAATAGTTAATTAATTGTTGTCCTGTCAGCACTAGCTGCCAGTCTGATCAGCTTTTGTAGGTGGAATTTGGGTCAAGAGATGACCATATTGTCCTTGGCCTCAGGCAGCAAAATGTCTTGGGCCAGTCCTGCGTGTAACTCTTGCAGTTGAAAGGGGAGTGCATGATTTTTCGTCCCATCAGCAGGGCCTGAACCCTGTCCTGAATCACTCATCTGTACAAAGTAGGCCCCTGCCTGGCTGCCATGTAAAAGCGTAACTTGCCACAGCAATCTTTGTCTACTGCTGCTTAAGTGTAGAAATATAATTTAGGCGTAAGGCTATGGAAAGTTGGAGTATTGCGTGTGTGATTTTATAACAAAATATAGAACTAGGCCATTTTAGTTCCTTGAAGCTTAAGACAGAAGATTGAACGATTCCCACAACCTTTTTCTACAAGCGAAATTTTCAAGTTCAATCTACCAGCAATTATTATGTTGGCTTTGCTGCATGCTGCTCAGATGTATAACCCAGTGCCATTTTCTCCACAGCCCCCTTGGGACATCCAAAGATAGTAAACAGAGGAAGGCAGACACAAGGCCTGCCTTTCCTGTCCAAGCCGCAGCTGTTGCTAAGTCTGCATATTCTCAGTTCGTGCGCTCCCTTCCCTTTGACCCTACTGCTATCCAGTTCCCCCTGTGTCATACCCTCCCGAAAGTTGTGATTTCCTATCCTGACAGGCAGCAGGAAGAGGAGAAAGCTGCCAGGCAACCTTTGCTCTGAGATCACAAGAGGGTCATTAACAAAACCACTCATGACAGACATGTCTTAGGAAATACTGATAAGATCAGGAAAGAAGAGGAAACCAAGCAATTCAGTTACTTGCAAAGGACATGTGCGCCATTTTGAAACTAGGTCAAATCCAGCGTTATATATATTTCTCTTTGCCGATTCCTTTGTCACTGTTACAAAATGGGCACTCTATCAACTCTAGGAACTCAGTGGATAGAGAAAGCTACATTGGTATGTGTAAATTTGCATATAAATCAGAGGCAGGTGCCAGTGTGGTCCAGATGTTTCAAGGATGGATACATATCTGGTGTGCAGAATGTCCCAGGTTCTTCTTCTTCATCATCATCTTCTTCAGAAATGAGAACAGAACTCTGAAAAGTTCCCTCTGGGGAACTGCTCTCTTTCAGAGCCAGCTCGAGCCAGCATGGCCAATGGTCAGGAATGCTGGTAATTGTAGTCCAAAACAAGTTGGAGAAGGATGGCTTAGGTGAAATCTAAGCTTGGAGTTGTCACTTCATGGCCAAGGGTGGCAAAATGGGTGGAGAGGGAGGGAGATTTAAGATTTTGAAGCACATTTCATTGGAATCCATCCCCAAAGAGTCACCTGATCATTCCAGTATATGCTGTTTCAATATATGACCTTTAATCTGTTAAAATTAATAATGCCACTTTTGGAAATGGGATTCCATTTTCAGGGTTTCAGTTGTTGTAACCTAAAATGTGTGTGGTGGTGTGCAGGGGGTGTAGGGCGGGGGGAGCCAGCTTTAAACTTCGGTGGGAAAGCTTGATCTTGGCTGTAAGACATTAAACATTTGTTCTGTGCATCTCCTGTGGCAGATTATTGAATGTTGCTTTTATTTCAGTCTGTTCTAGGGTTGTTCTTATGAGTTTAGGCATGTTTAGAATTAGTCTTAGCCCATATATAGACAAAATTTAAGATCCTCTTCTTCCGTCTGAAAACAATCTTACTTCTTAAATTCCTGTCTACAAATTGTTGCACTATTTTTGAAGTGGTTTTTTTTTTTTTTTTTTTGCAGATGAGGTTCCTTGTTTGGCCAAGGACCACAGCCATTGTATTAAAATACTTAGATTACAAACCTATACCCATGAATCATCCCCACTGAACTCAATGAGACTTTCTTCTGAGGAGACATGTCTAGGATTGCACTGTTACAGTAGTGCTTATAATAATGCGGCATTTATACAGAACAGTTCCTAAGCACATTATCACATATATTATTATGCATTATCCCGGTAATATCTCTTATTATCACAGTCATATTTGCAATAAGATAGGTCAATATTATCTCCATAGTGTTGATGGGGTATGACTTTAGGCCAAGACTCAAGCTTCTCTAAGGCTACTCAGTGGCTACATGGCTAAGATGAAGTTAGAGTGGTGGATATCCAAACCATAACCCATACTCTTCACCACTGCACTGCCCCGTTCCACTTTGGCATGCAAAAACTTCAAAAATGCAAGGAAAAACTATTTTGCACTCTGATTAATCTGGAACAAACCTGAATCCACGTAAATGTCACGTAGTATCAAGGTCAGAGGTTGGGTGTAAACAGATGTAGAAATGATTTTTCCGTGTTGTGCGAAAGCTCCGATCTTCTTGGATGTTTCTATGGCAGCTACACAACACCTGTTTGAAAGTAGCTTGATGTGTTGAAAAATGTCCACGCTTCACCCAAAGGCCCTCAGAAGAAAACGTAGCAGTGCTGCTGAACTTCCAGTCCACTGTGCTGCCCACTGGGCGATATGGGAAACTGCCTTCTGAGTCAGACCATTAGTCCATCTAGCCCAGTATTGTTGACACTGACTGGCAGCAATGGCTCTCCAAGGTTTCAGGATGAATTCCTTCCTAGCCCTACCCAGGGCTGGTGCTACCATTAGGCTAACTAGGCAGCCACCTAGGGCACAGACCTCAGAGGGGCACAGTACTGCCCTTTAAGGGTCACAGTTTTATACAAATTAGCTCTTTTAACAAAAAAATAAAAATAAAATAAAAGGAAAATATAATAGTTCTGAAACTCTTCTTGAACAGCTGAATCGAAGTTGGCAATTATTAATTTTGGGGGAGGTGCAAGTAGCTCACCTTGCCTAGGGCGCAAAATAGTCTGGCACCAGGCCTGGCCCCACTGGGAGGTGCCAAAGATAGACCCTGGAACTTTCTACATGCAAAGCGTGTGCTCTTACCACTGAGCTTCACCCCCTCCACTGCCTCATAGCCATCATTAGCAACTGGGAATGTCTGTTTCTTTCCAATCAGATCTAGGATCCCTTTATAATGTTCAGTGTAGACAGATTCAAGGTAAGATACGGGAGGTGCTCCTGGCTTTTTTGCAGTGTTAATGGGAACAGGGTAGGTTATCAGATGAAACATCCAAAAGACCATGTCAAAAAGAAGCCCCCTTCTGTCAACTAAAACCGTAAACCCAGCACTTGCATTTATTTAACTTCCAGAGAGAATACGTCTGTGTCAAGGTCTCTATCTGTTAAGCTGGGGGATTTTCCCCTATTCTTAATGCAACATGACAATGGAACCTCCACAACGCCCGATGCGAAGATTACATCTTGCACATTTTTTTTGCCGTGCCTGTTGTTTAGTATGGCTTGTCAGGCTGTCAGATAAAGGCACACATAGAATCCTATAAGGAATTATTAATGAAGATTCAACTGGTTTTTCCGCTGGAAACGGATCACTTCATTCTTCATCTCACTGACTTTTTACATTAGAAAACTAAAAATAGCCCTGGGTGTTTATAAGGAAAGACCTTCAGTCGCTGACAGCTTCAATCCAGGCCCCCCCACCTCACATACACTCCTACCACCACAAAAACATTGCATTCCTCTACTTCTTGTTCTGTTTCCTACATTCTGTGGGATGTAAAGCTAAATATTCCGAACCTTTATGTATTCATTTTTTCTTCTAATTTTTCTATTTTTATTAGCCCCCCCCCACGCCCTAATTTTATACACACGCATCTTATGTAAAATATAAGGATCTGCCTTATACCAAGGCAATAGCTCCCATCCCAGGGCTGTCTCATATGACAGGGGAAGCACCTTTCCCAACCAAGGTCCATGATCAGGGTTTCTTATGGTGGCAATTCTTTATTTTTTAAAAGACATCATTCATTTATTCAACAGCATCTTGGGAGTGGGAATAATCAGGTTAGGCTGGTGGTGTTGGAGTAGTGGGATTATCCCTTCCCCCTCCCTCCTGCCCTGTGTTCTTGACCTAAATTTCTCTTCCCCCTACCTCAGGATGCCATTTGCCCCTTAGGGGAAAGAAAGCACGAAGGGAGAATCTGACCCCGGGGGGATCGACACTAGTATATGAAACGTTGTTTTTTACAGTCATTGAACGTTTTGTTTTTGAACTATTTAAAACATCGCAGTTTTTAAAACGTCTACTTACGTTTTCTCTTTCCGTGGGAATGCATTCCTTTTGGCCACACTAAGAAAATAAATCCGTTTGTCCTATTTCCCCATCTGCCAATTTCCCCTCCCACTTCCTCTTCTCTCCGAGACAATCCTCCACCTACAAACAATCCAGCTAGCAGCCTCCCAAAAGTGAAACTGGAAGTGGCTGCAAAAAAGAGGCTTGAAAGAAAAAAAAACGGCTCCAACTTTGGGCATGGAAATTACATAAACATGCCCCCCCCCGGAATGCGATTGGCTAATTAAGAAATACAGGAAACCCATTTAATACGATGAAATCGACCACATCATACCAAATAGAACGACTTATTTCAGATAAGTTCAAAATAAAAACCGGAGAAAAGACAACAATAAAACGTCACAAACTGAACATCATGTGGCGTAATACTACGAAACGGACACTTAAAAATGGTAAGACACGTTCGAACTTGACTAGTGTAGATCCCCTCCATCTATTTTCCTCTAATGAGGAAGTATACCGCCCCCACTGACATTGGAGCTATTGGAGCGGAGCAACAATGCCTGTGATAAGTCATCTGAACCAGCGTGTGTGTGGGGGGGGCAATAGACAGAAAGAGAACCTGTTTCTTCCTCCTCCAGTTTCTTCTTGTAACTACTTGTTGATGTAGATTGCAACTCTTAGGCTTCATGTTCTTCCTCCTCATTCTCAGTTAGCAGCCTCTCCATCTGAAGCACGCAACCATAATGGCTGCACTCAACTCTCTCTCTCTCTGAAACCACTTTTGTTTTCTCAGGGGCTATAGGCTCTTAACAGAGGCTCTTATCTTTTAACTAGAAATAACAGTGTATGTGTGTGTGTGTGTTTCTTTCTATAGCCTTGCCTTGCCCCAATTACACGCTGAAGCTACGTAGCTGAACTTAAAACATAACTCTAACAGGAGCCACCGGCCTTCACTGGTCTGAGCCTTAGGTAGAGGTTTTTCCTGGTGTCCCCCTGCCCCCCAAATGGGATCTGTCTATAACAGCCTTCCTCAACCTGGGGCGCTCCAGATGTGTTGGACTACAACTCCCAGGCTGGGGCATTCTGGGAGATGCAGTCCAACACATCTGGAGTGCCCCAGGTTGAGGAAGGCTGGTCTATAAGCTGCAGCTCCTGCCGAAGGGTAGCATTGCCTGCACAGAAAGCATCTAGTCCAGGGTGGACAAGATTGGATTCTAAGCAACTCCTTTACTGTCGAGAAGGGAGTGAAAACTCATATAGCAAACTTCTCAAACATCGGAGGAAGCTTCCCCCCTGTAGTAATGCTAGCTTTTAATGCGAAAGCCCAATGTTGCCAACGTCTGTGCCAACTTCCTCATCTCATCTTTGAAGTAGGGAATTCAATCCCCCTTATGACGTCCTTGTTATGACAATGCGCTGCTCTTTCCTAGCCAAAGAGAAAGGCTGAACATGTGTTCGGCATTTAAAGCAGAGAGGTAATTTTCTTTTTAACAATGGCCTATGTGGGCTGGGCTGGAGGGTCTCCTCAATTTACTGGGGCCAAGGTTTTCATTTCTGTTTCTCATCTGGGTCAAGATGTGCTCGATGCTTGCAGGGTTGAAAGCCTGCCTAGCGGTGGGAAACGACGTTAAGGAGGAAGTCTGGGTAAAATTCTAGCTGAAATTTCTCCGAGGGGTGGGGGGGACTCTCTCTTGCTCTGAGCCCTGACTGATGGCAGTTTCTGACTGTATTTCATTAGTTGTGCTATTGGTTTTTAGGTAGCCCGTGAAGAAGGAAAGCGTCAGTCTTTTTGAAAGGCTTTGGGCTCCAGTAAACCTCGGCCCTTGGGAGAATCCATTTCTCTTTCGTTTCTTTGTTGCGTATCATGTCTTCCCTCTGTGCATCTCCCGTATCACCAGACGACACAGCCTTTTATCTCCCCATTAGGTTTATTTAGATGGAATCTGCAAAACATTGGGCTGCAAACCTCCATTGATAAGACAAGCAGCTGAGGCAGCCTTCATGGGAACTGCCTTATACTGAGTCAGACCCTTGGTCCACCTAGCCCAGTATTGTCGACACAGACTGGCAGCAACGGCTCTCCAGGGCTCCCGGGATTCTTTTCTTGCCCCTCATGGAGAAGCCAGAGATCGAACCTGGGACCATCTGCATACAAAGCATGTGCTCTGTCACACTGAGGTATGGCCCCTCCACTGAGACTTCCCTGACCTGGCACTCTCCTGAGGCTTTGGTTGGCTGAGGGATGCTGGGGGTTGTAGTCCAACACATCAGGAGGGCAATAGGTAGGGGAGGGCTGAGCTACGGCCTCAATCCACCTAAACTTAGTCATCACATAACAACGCAATCTTAGCTATGTCAACTCAGGAGTAAGTCTCATTACGTTCAATGGGACTTACTACTAGGTAAGTGTGTATAGCAGGGGTGCAGAAGTATATTTGGTCCTCTGCAAGCCCCATGATGTGGGCCACGGCCACCAGGGTGGCCACTTGCGGATCACCAAAAAAGAGGGCAGATGAGGAGACTGCTTTGCAGAATATTTGCATATGTTGATTTTAAGTGTATAAAGGCACATTTGGAATTCTAGCTTCAACCCATGTACCTGTTTCCTTCGAATTATCCCCTACAGTGTTAAGTTGTTGCTGCTGTTGTTGTTAGCTAAATCACACCCCGGGCGGCAGCGCTCCTAAGATCCTTTGCATACCAGGAAATGGGTTTAAGAGGGGAAATGTAAAAAATCATTAAAAAAATCAGCGGATGACCCGATCCGATTCAAAGCTCTCCTTAATATCTATTACTGTGCCAATTTTGATGTCCTTATCTTTAAAACTTATGCAGATGTAAGCATTTGTTTAATTTTTCTTTAAACATATCAAATCCTGCTCCTGCGCCCCCAGTGGCCGCTCAGAGAACAACAAATGATTCGCTCCTAAAGAGGTAGCAAAATAGGTTGCTTCTTTTGGCTAAGAAGCACAATTAAAGCAGGATGCCTGGGAGTACTTCACAGTCAACGCAGATTATAAACTGGAAAACTTTGGAGTCCTTTGCACGCAATTCACAGTGATTGCACAGTATAACGCTGGTGTGATAAAGCTATGAGTATCATTTAAATAGGAATACAATACATCTCACCATAGTGGAGAAGACTGCAATTCTCATAGTAGCTGTTAAATGGGTTTAATAATAATCCTTATTGCCCCAGACAAACCTGAGAGCTGGGGGTGGGCGGTGGAGGGAGGGAGGGCACCAGGGATCTCCAGCAGTCAACTACCATCAAACTACAATTCCCAAAATTCTTTGGGGGAAAGTCGCCACTGATAAACTGGTCTAAAGCTGTTCTTTTAGTGTCAATATATGCCCAAAGAGCAAAGAGCCTGTCAGTTGTAGAACAGGCCTGGGCCAACAACACTGTATTTACTCCTCCGTGGAATTGCTTAATAAAAGCATTTAGCTTTTCTCTGCAATTGCCTATAATAACTTGGTGACTGTGTGTGCGCGCGCACGTGTGCGCAATGCCCCTTCTTTGAAGGCGTGGTAAACCCAATCTGCATCCAGTCCATTTAGTTCCTAGGTGTTCCTGTTCCTTGCTTTATGTGAGACCTGCTCTAATAGCTTCCTGTTCTGCAGCCATGCACCGGGGGAAAAGCAGGCAGGGCAGCTTGGGTTTCCTGCCAAAGAATCTGAACATTCCACACAATTTAACTGCCAAAATAAATAAATAAATAAATCACTTAGTTGTATTTCAAAGCTGTGCTTCATTTTCAATGTTTTCCGAACTCCAACCAAGCCATCAGCTCTTTCTCTCTTACTCTTCACTGCAAACCACGAAAAAACGCCAGGGTTTGAATGCTGTCACCACAAAAATATCTGGTACGATGAGCTAGCTGAAATGAAAAGCAGAACAACGTTCAGCCCGACCCCACATTCTCTTAAGCTAACGTTGACAAAATATGGTGGGAAACCAGCTCGATGAAAGCTGTATTCAGAAGTTGTGCGTATACATTTCACCCGGTGCATGCGCAGGCAGGGGCCTTTGCTGAGTTGCCAGGCCCCGACATCACATGTGCCAACTAGCCCTACCCCCTGGCATACAGCACAATGTGCTGCAGGGAGGCAACCTTTACATCTACAGCTCGCACAGGTCCTAGATCGCATGGGAGCCTTTGCGCATACACAGTGTACACGCAAAGCCTCCATTCCTGCAGATGTTCACACTGTGCTCGCAGACACCGGGGCCTGGGGTTGGGCAGCGTGAATGACCTCAGGGGTATGGCCCTGCCCACTTTGGGAAAACATGTAGCTAGGCACCCATGGGTGGGTGTTGCTAAGCGTCCCTGATCAAGAGATTCGCCTCTCTTTATTAACTGCTTGAACCCTCTTAGCTCTTCCCGACTCCTGCAGAAGCTCTTCCCTTTTTGAGCCCTGAACCAGGAATTTACCTTTCAGAATGTGCCCTAGGCAGCTGTACCTGACCTCTCACAGCTGAGACCAACGCAGAACCTACTCTCATGGTCATTTTAAAGTGTGGTGGCCGCAGGAAAGGCCTTGACCTTGAAGTGGATGAATGTTATGGCACTCTTGGTCTTACTTTTAGGCAGGTGTTGGACTCTGGTCTCTTCTTCTGACCCCATGGTCCTCCAATGCCATTATAGCCTGGTGGATCTATTACTGAGAACATCATTGGAAGCTTTGCAGCCTTTTGTTTGATCTTGACGCAATGGGTTTGACGTCCAGGTCTGCTTTTACAGGCACATGAACCTTGGACTCTCCAGGTGTGTTGGACTGCAACTCCCATCATTCCAAGCTAGCATGTAGCTTGGGATAATGGGAGTTTAAGTCCAATACGTTCGAAGGTCACCATGTTGGGGGTGGTGGAGGCTGATCTAACTCTGGGAAGTGGGCTTGCATGGAAATAACTTAAAACAGATTTTGCATTAGAGGGACGTAACTGAAGAAGATGCTGGAGGGAGGAGAATCTGTTGTTCTCAAGGGACGCACAAACACACACTTATTGTGCATTCCAGAGCTGGCGAGCTGACAATGAGTCACTGTATCAGTACCAGACAAACTCTCAAGATCCGGAGCAGCCCTAGGCCAGCCTTGGCAAGGAGGCGGGAGGGGAAGAGAAGGATGAAATGTAAGAAGTGTGAAGAGTCAGCATGATCCGTACAGATAGCGGAGAATTCTGTTTGACAACCAAAACGGTGTTGCCCGGAAGAGATAAGGCTCTTGCTGGGAGGGGAGACAATAATTGTTTTTAGTGTGACAGATAAGAGATTAGGCCTCCTTTCTATGATCTGCCGAGCTGGAAACAGTAGCTTCCTATGCTGCTGCCGCTGCCGTTAAATATTTAAATTGCAGAATGCAACTGCCTAACCTTTCTCCTCCTCTCTCCATCCATCCGTCTGTCCCCTGGGGATGCTGAATTTCCTCTTAGCTTAATTTAATTTTAAACTTGGAGATAGTTCTGCTGTTTCCTTCTCCATGTGATCGTTTCAACTTAGATGGGCTGAAGAAAGCGGAGGGGGTGGAAACGTTACAGAAAAATTCAAAGGCTTGTCGAGGGAACGCTGAACACCACTGATGTATCTGTTTTCAGAGGGCTAGTCCTGCTG
This sequence comes from Elgaria multicarinata webbii, assembly GCF_023053635.1. Classification (NCBI taxonomy): domain Eukaryota; kingdom Metazoa; phylum Chordata; class Lepidosauria; order Squamata; family Anguidae; genus Elgaria; species Elgaria multicarinata. The sequence continues at coordinate 24,330,845 of NC_086172.1, forward strand.
GTCTGTTGCAGCGAAAGCCAGTCTTATGGCACCTGAAAGATTGACAAAGGGAGCTGAAGATGTTGTGGACTAGAATCCATTAATGAAGTTCACAAAAACATATGCCTTGAGATATATATTTTTTTAAAATTCTTTAAGGTGCTACAAGACTTTTCATTTTGATTTATCTATGTTGGTACCGAGAAACATGGAGAATTCTGGGAGGCCTCTAAAGGACATGGGACGAGCTGTTAAGATCTCCCTCATGCCATGATAGGTTTAAGAATGAGACTGAAGGAATGATCACCATGTTACTTTTATGATGTTTAATAGCAGTTAGCTATGTGTAGGGATGTACGGGTTTTGTAAAATCTGTTCCATCTGCCTTTTGAAGATTGTCAGGCGCTTTTCGTGCCGTCATCCACTCATTGACGGAATTGGATTTTTTCTCCAATCCCTCAAATTTGCGCAAATCCGCATTTCCAAAAATACGCAAATCTGCCCCCAAATATGCAAATCCTCCCAAAGTACACATTTTCATGCTTTAGCTTTGGGGAAAATACACATTTTCATCTGGTGTTTTTTACTTTACAGATTTTTCAGTGACTAAATTTGCCTAAAATTCTGGAAGGTTTAAAAAATGGTTCACAAATCTGTGGAATCCGTGCAACTCTGGAAAAGCCAGTCAGCTGCAGAATCCATGGGTTGAATTCATAGAAATCCAAACTCATTTGATTCCATTATGGATTCCTCCAACATACCACCTTATGTGTGATTAGGGGGCATGGGGGTCACAGATTCAGTTGAAGTTCTGCTTTTACTGTAGAGTAAACTGAACAGAAAATGTTTTAAAGATGAGCTTTCCATGGGAAGCAAGGTACAGTGGAGTTGGACTGTGGTTTCCAGGTTCTTGATACATGACCTCTTATCTTTGGTCTGAACGGAACTAGACATTACAGCCTTTTGTCTAGTGTCTAGTGTCTTTTTCTCCACAGTAACATCTAGGGCCTGTTTAGAAGACACCTCAATCTCTGCTGGTTAAGGCGTTTGGTTAAGCAGCAAGGTTTCAGGGGTCTTGTGCGATGGATTTTGCTAACCCTGCTCACTCTCTAACCACAGTCAGACCATCTGCAGCAAGGTTAGCACCTCTAACCGTGACTTATAAAGTGTTGTGTGTGACAGCATGGCTCGTAGTTAGCGCTAACCCCAGAGAGCCACAGGTTCGCTAACCACAGAGCCTAAACTGTGGTCTGAAACAGGCCCCTAGTGGTACAAAATGTACGAAGTGACATCAGTGCATTTTCAGATCCCATTGTGTTAATAATGTGTAGTGTACCATTAAAGGCATTATCTGGGAGGAAATATGGGGCTGTTGTTTTCAGCAGCTGCCATGCATCTGCCATAATTTCTGGCCTTGGATACTTCCATTTCATCCATCCATCCATCCATCTATCATTTATTTATTTATTTATTTATTTATTTATTTATTTATTTTATTACATTTTTATACCACCCAATAGCCGAAGCTCTCTGGGCAGTTCACAAAAATTAAAACCATAATAAAAAAAATTTGTATCTGATATATATTATCAGATACAAACATACACAGATAGCAATACAACCCAGTTCTCTGTTCTCTCAGGTGGGTTCCTTGCTCCCCCCATCACACCCTGCCCCAAATAGGTTCCCCCTCTTTATCGGACACCCCCCCCCCGCAGCCCCCTATCACTTACATGCTAGAAAAAACAGTAGTAACTAACATTTGTGACTTTGGCAATAAAACCACAGGCCTCGCAACCCCCAAATGGCAAAAAGACATTTCCATTCCAATCCCAGTTTTAAATTAAACGGTAATGAAAAATCAGCCATGGCAGCTGGGACCAGAGACAGAGATTGTCTCCAGGAACAAAAAGAGAGACAGCAAGGAGAGCTCAGCCTGGCAATAAAGCAGTTGGTAAACCTTCAAGTAAAAGGAAATTAGGAAAACAAATCTAGGAGGGAGACAAGCGAAGAGGTGGCTGCTCTTTGGCACACTTGCACGGAGGAGGAGGAGGAGGAGGAGGAGGAAGAGAGCCCCCACGGATCAGGCTCCAGTTTATGAATGGATGTGTGGGGGTGGCGAAGCCGAGGAGAGCAGAGAAATGCTCTTCTGTAGTCTTGTGCTGACATCTGGAGGAAAGAGATGGGATTAGTCCAAAAAAATAAAAAATAAAAATAAATCTGAGGATAGGGCAGAAGCAGGGCGGGCGCTACCATAGAGGCCACTCAGACGGCCGCCTAGAGTGCCAAGCTAAGAGGGGCACCGGACACAGCGCAGCACTCACGCGCGTTGGCTGTGAGCCGGCCTGGCCTGAGGATTCAGCTGGGCCCGGGCGGGCAAGATGGCACCCTGCGCCCGCCCAGCCAAAGCGAAGCCAGGGACGCTGGGATGGGGGTGGGGCGGCTCCACATTCGGACTTCTGGAACGCATCTGGAAGAGAGAGAGAGAGACAGAGAGAGAATGTATGGGTGCATGGGGTCTTTGAGTGAATGCATGTTTTTATGTGTGTGTTTGTTTGGAGTGAGTGATGCTGAGTGTGTGTGTGCGCACACACGTGTGAGTTGTGGGATGATTTGGAGGTGATATTCCTATTAAATAATGCATTTTAGACCCATAGACGTTCCTTTCCAATTTGTTTGCTATAATTGGCATGACGTATTTCTTGCACTTTAAAATAAATTTAGCGGTTTCAAGTTTTGTGCTTCTTATTTTTTCCAGGAAACATATGTTCTTAAAAATCAAAGTTGACATTTTTGGGGGGTGGTGGTGGTGGTGGTGAAAGTAGCTCACCTTGCCTAGGGTGCAAAATAGTCTGGCACCGGCCCTGGGCAGAAGGGAAATAATAACAGCACCAAATGTTTTATAGAACGGCTTTTCTAAGTCCCCAGAGTGCTTCACATACATGATGTCGTTATTCCTCACAACAGCCCTGTGAGGTAGGCCAATATTGTGCCCACATTAAAGAGAGGTAGAGATGGTGCTTTGCCGAAGGACCAGGACTGGTGCCATGTTCCTTCCTGCCTCCTGTAGCAGTATTGCCCTTCCTGGAAATGAGTGCCTTCAACGGCCCCACCTCACCTCGTCCCACTCCTACAATATTCAATCTTACTTTTAACCAGCAAGAATCGAGAAGTGAAAATCATGGATGTGCATGTTAAAAAGGGAGTGAGGGGATATATTGGTTCTGAAAATAGAATGACTGCTTTGATTTAAGGCCAGATGAGACCAGATTCTGCTACTTGTTGTTAAGCACTAAGGGCCTTGCTAGACCTACCTTTGAATCCAGTTGGGAGGAGGGGCCAGCCTGCGCTAAAAGTAGTGCAGGCTGTCGCCCCAGTCTAAACGTCAGATGCGATGGGCTGCAGGAAAGCCCTGTTGCGTCCGCCATTTTAAAAATTTTTAAAGGGCCGGGTGCGCAGGTGCGTACCATCGATTAAGGTAGGCTTTAAAAAAAGAAAAAGAAAAAAGGGTCCCCTGGTCCCCCCCTGATTTCCCCCCCGGCCGCGATCCCCCCGCCCGCAATCTCCGATCCCCCCTGCCCGCAATCTCTGATCCCCCCCCAGGCTCCGTTTCCCCCCATCCCCCCTGGCTCCGTTTCCCCCCCATCTCCCCCTGGCTCCATTTCCCCCCATCTCCCCACCCTGCCCTGATGGCCACAGCGCTCCTGCGGAGCGCTGTGTGCCATCCTCCGCTTTTCCCAGCTACTTGCGAGTAAATGCGGTGGAACGGGCTACAACTGGTGCCAGGCCACAACCAGTGCCAGTTATCCCGGGCCAAGGGAGGGTTACCCCTGCCTGAGCCCAGGATCCCCTGTGTGTCATCTGGATGCACAGGGGCCGGGCCGGGGCTCGCACCGGGCTACCCCGTTGTCTAGCAAGGCCCTCAGTCACTTGGGAACATATGTGTGACATGTGAAAACAATGGCTTTCTCCTGGATAAGTATGGGTGAAACTGCTTCATTGGACCTGGGCAACTGGTCACCGGGAGCAACTGCTGCCCAGGAATTACAGAGTTGCTGCTCTATTGTTCCTCCAGAAGCTCAGAGCACATTTGAGCAAAAAAGAGCAACACTTATCCCATACGAAAAAGGACCCTTCTTGTTTGTTTGTTGCACAAGGTATTATTGGAGGTATGTTGACATTTAAGATGGCCCATCATTTTGCCAAAGCTTACTCTCCACCGAAATCGTCTCTGAAATCTATGGATTAGATCCAGGTTTGGTCATAATTCAAGTAGGTCCATTGAAAGCAGTGGGATTTCAGTTAGTCATGAATAACTGACAGGACGGCCAGGTGTCCTCTTTTATAGGGGGCAGTCCTCTATTTCAAGGGCCTCCTCTGTTTGAAGGGCTGTGTCCAGTCCAAGCCCAATCTAAAGATAAAGAACCACCAGAATTTATTTATTTATTTATTTATTACATTTCTATACCGCCCAATAGCAGGAGCTCTCTTCAAACCTGGGCCTTGAAGTTGCCCATCAACACTACTTAACAGCAGACCGAGCCATTACACGAGTCACCTGGGCCTAATCTACACCTCGTGTTGTATCAATATGATCCAATCATGGTGACACTATATTACCCCTCATAGCACACACAATGACATCTGTTGCAGTATTTGGATAATATGGAATAAAAAGTGAGAAATAATGCTCGAAAAACAGTATATAGAATGCGTAATGCGCCCCAACAGTTAGCAGTTATCACTTCAATACCGATAAAAAGCAGTAGCATAGATCTAGCCCTGGTCACAGTTTTCTACACTATGGAGACATGAACTACATTTCTGTGTCAATTATAATAATTGAATAATCCCCTCCCCACAAAAAACTTTTCACTTTTTTGGCACAACATGAAAATACTTGTCTATCCATTTAAATCAGTGATGGCAAACGTCTTCGGCCTCAGGAGCTGGATATTCACTGGCCACATGGGGGCCAGATCTACACTAGTCTTATACCGTTGCTAGTGTCCCTTTCTAACGTGGTTCTCTGTATCGTTTCTCTGTAGCTGTAACGTTACTGCAGGGCACATGGTTCAATCCTTTCGTTGCTGGGTTTGCTCCGCCCACTGCCTGCCTCATTCCTAGCCAGCAGTGCAGGGCAAGTCATAAGCACACACAAACTCACTCCCTCCCAAAACATTTTAACGTAAGTTCCAGGAAATTGCCTGAATGCACAGGAGCCAGCTACTTTGCTGAAACTAAGCTGGGTCAGGTCTGTTCAGGGTTGGGATAGGAAACCAAATTGAAAAGTTTTAGCAGCAGCCGCATTTAAGCCCCGTTGGTCATGAGTTTCGGACTTTGGACCCTTGTTAATTTTCCTGCAGGGAGCTACAGAGGGGGAAAATGTTTTTTAAAAAATCATAAAAAAAATAACCGATGACCCAATTTGATTCAAATTTTAAGGCCGGATGCATGGGAGTACTTCACAATAAAAGCAGATTCTAAGGTGGAAAACTTCTGAGTCCTTTGCATGCAATTGTCAGTGATTGCACAGTATAAGGCTGGTGTGATTTATCTGCTGTAGCAGATAAGATAGCAAACGGGGCGAAGGAAGGAGAACAGGAAGTGGGCGGAGCAAACTCAGCAGCTCTGGGTTGCGAGAGGAGGATTACCGGTATAAGGAGGCACATGAATCTGCAGCCACGCTGGAACTAAGAAACAGAACTTGTAAGTAAGACTCATTTAAAACGTTGGAGACCCAGGGTCACGTGACACTATGCGTCACAGTAACCCATTCAAAAGGTTAGAATAACACCAGTGTAGATTCCCACTGGGTCTAAGACACACGTACCTTGATAATGATGTTATTGCTGTCTAGATCTGCTTGGCTGGAGAGGATAAAACTATCACCTCCAGGGCAAAAACATCAGAAGGCCTTTTGTGCTCACCCGTAGGAAGAGGCCACTGGAACTTCCTTCTCTCTCTTTTTGCTGAGATGGGAACCCACCAGCCACGGTGGCCAAGTGGCCTACTTTACTGAGGACAGTCTTCTATTTGAAGGTGGCTTCTGTTAGATGGGTTGCTCAATCCAAGTCTGGTTGAAAGTCAAAGAACCACAAGGAGGGAGAGCCGGGAGGGACCCTGAAGTAGCCCATCAAGACTGAGCCCCTGGATAGCAGCCTAAGCAGGCACACAGCTCACCTGAGTGAGCACACCTGGCTTTGGAAATCTGTCAAGCCTCTGAAGCATCCACGCATTCATCCCAAAGGCACTACTGGGCTGACTCAGAACCGGAGCAAAAATCTGTCCAGAGTAGCGGTCACTGGGGATCTCTTCAAGGTACAAAAAGAGGGCTGAAATATTGCCAGCGAACTCAAAAGCAGCCCCTTTTCCAGAGCTGTTCATTGGGACCATGGCAGGGGAGGAAAGGGTTAAATCTCCCCCTCCTTGCATGCCACTTCCCCAATCCTAGACTTGCCTCCTCCTGTTGCTGCTATTTTAAAAGGGAAAACAGATATGCAGGGGGGGAAACTATGGGGAGAATCCTTTATGGACTCTGTACCTCTACTAGTTCCTGTCTGCACCCATAGAATGGACCGCTACCACAATAGGAACTAGTGGTTCCTAAAGAAACCCAGGAAAGGGGCGGCTCCACTGACTGCCCTGTTCAGGAAATGAGCATTGCCAGTCTGTCCCAGTTGTTTCAGAAACCATTCGTTCCTGCTGTGCCAGTGGTCCCTCTTGTCTAGCGTACAGGCAGTGTTGGATACTGCACGACGTGTTTAATGTAATATGCAATTCAGAAACCATTCGTTCCTGTTGCGCAGTGGTCCCCCTTGTCTAGCGCACAGGCAGTGTTGGATACTGCATGACGTGTTTAATGTAATATGCAATTCAGAAACCATTCGTTCCTGCTGCGCAGTGGTCCCCCTTGTCTAGCACACAGGCAGAGTTGGATACTGCACGACGTGTTTAATGTAATATGCAATTCAGAAAGCATTCGTTCCTGTTGCGCAGTGGTCCCTCTTGTCTAGCACACAGGCAGAGTTGGATACTGCACGACGTGTTTAATGTAATATGCAATTCAGAAACCATTCGTTCCTGTTGCGCAGTGGTCCCCCTTGTCTAGCACACAGGCAGAGTTGGATACTGCACGACGTGTTTAATGTAATATGCAGTTCAGAAAGCATTCGTTCCTGTTGCGCAGTGGTCCCTCTTGTCTAGCACACAGGCAGAGTTGGATACTGCACAACGTGTTTAATGTAATATGCAATTCAGAAAGCATTCGTTCCTGTTGCGCAGTGGTCCCCCTTGTCTAGTGCACAGGCAGTGTTGGATACTGCACGACATGTTTAATGTAATATGCAATTCAGAAACCATTAGTTCCTGTTGCGCAGTGGTCCCCCTTGTCGAGTGCACAGGCAGAGTTGGATACTGCACGACGTGTTTAATGTAATATGCAATTCAGAAACCATTCGTTCCTGTTGCGTAGTGGTCCCCCTTGTCTAGCACACAGGCAGAGTTGGATACTGCACGATGTGTTTAATGTAATATGCAATTCAGAAACCATTCGTTCCTGCTGCGCAGTGGTCCCTCTTGTCTAGCCCACAGGCAGAGTTGGATACTGCACGACGTGTTTAATGTAATATGCAATTCAGAAAGCATTCGTTCCTGTTGCGCAGTGGTCCCTCTTGTCTAGCACACAGGCAGAGTTGGATACTGCACGACGTGTTTAATGTAATATGCAATTCAGAAACCATTCGTTCCTGTTGCGCAGTGGTCCCCCTTGTCTAGCACACAGGCAGAGTTGGATACTGCACGACGTGTTTAATGTAATATGCAATTCAGAAACCATTCGTTCCTGTTGCGCAGTGGTCCCTCTTGTCTAGCACACAGGCAGAGTTGGATACTGCACGACGTGTTTAATGTAATATGCAATTCAGAAACCATTCGTTCCTGTTGCGCAGTGGTCCCCCTTGTCTAGCACACAGGCAGAGTTGGATACTGCACGACGTGTTTAATGTAATATGCAGTTCAGAAAGCATTCGTTCCTGTTGCGCAGTGGTCCCTCTTGTCTAGCACACAGGCAGAGTTGGATACTGCACAACGTGTTTAATGTAATATGCAATTCAGAAAGCATTCGTTCCTGTTGCGCAGTGGTCCCCCTTGTCTAGTGCACAGGCAGTGTTGGATACTGCACGACATGTTTAATATAATATGCAATTCAGAAACCATTAGTTCCTGTTGCGCAGTGGTCCCCCTTGTCGAGTGCACAGGCAGAGTTGGATACTGCACGACGTGTTTAATGTAATATGCAATTCAGAAACCATTCGTTCCTGTTGCGTAGTGGTCCCCCTTGTCTAGCACACAGGCAGAGTTGGATACTGCACGATGTGTTTAATGTAATATGCAATTCAGAAACCATTCGTTCCTGCTGCGCAGTGGTCCCTCTTGTCTAGCCCACAGGCAGAGTTGGATACTGCACGACGTGTTTAATGTAATATGCAATTCAGAAAGCATTCGTTCCTGTTGCGCAGTGGTCCCCCTTGTCTAGCGCACAGGCAGTGTTGGATACTGCACAATGTGTTTAATGTAATATGCAATTCAGAAACCATTAGTTCCTGTTGTGCAGTGGTCCCCCTTGTCTAGTGCACAGGCAGTGTTGGATACTGCACGACATGTTTAATGTAATATGCAATTCATCCCTAAGAGAGTCCTCTCCAAGGTCACCTGCAATCTAAGTACATGACGGGCAAAAGGGAACAGCAAAAGATCAGTACATGGCTGAAAGGCACAGGTGGTGAAACAGACAGTGTGAATAGTACCGAGTTGCACACAAGCTAGAGTCTATAATGATACAATATAGAGTCAATAAACAAGACAATAAGTAGTCTCTAACGGCCTCTTGGGCTTTTACAGGCAGCAAGAACAATTATCCACGCATCCTGAGGCAGCCTAGCATGTGATTATGCGAAAAAGAAAGACAGCCGAAGATTACAGGCATTTGCTCTATTCGCAGGACAACTCCAACTGCACATGGGAAGGAAGTCCTCCATTCTCTGGCCATTTTTCCATTGCTCTTCATGGCAGTCCAGTGCCATGAATATCAAGCCGAGCGTAGGAAAAGGCCTTCTGCAAACTTTCCCTAAACCTGCAAGTAGCTTTTCATTCGGAGAATGCAGAACTATTCTGCAATTCTTGAAGCACATCTTGAACCAGCAAATCTTGGGGATAGAAATCTCATCCATTTGTTGGTTTTATGGACATGTTTGTGTTGCTGAATCTCAAAAGACATTTGGAAGCCACTTTGCTCTCCCATTATCCAAACCAGTCTTCCCATCAGACATTGACTGAAATAGAGATGAGCGGCATTTCACAGCTGTTTTAGCCCTCCGGCCCCACGTTCTTTGATGAGGCCCATTGAGAACATTTACATGAGAATGTGCTAAGTTGCTGCTGGATTGGATTGGGTCCTTTTGTTGGTACAATTGTTTCGCTGCCTTTCACATTGCCTCGCATTTTGGCTGAGGGCCAGATTCTGCCACTTATTGTGCGCGAGCACAAAGCATGGATCAATTAACTGCGAGACAATACTCAAAATCAATAGGAATTACTCCTGGCCGTGTGCATCTGGGGGGGCAGAATGTAAACATCCCTCTGTGACTTAATAATTCTGTACCAGAGTTTACAAGCAGGGCACCTTCACAAACCTACTGATGCAGACTCATGAGATTTGCCTGCACAGCAGTCACCTTTGTGGCCTGCCACCATATATTAAATATGCCTAGTTGAATGGGAGACACATGCATTTAAAACAATGGTAACAATGACACTGCTGAATATGTATTTATGTTCTATTATCTAACGTTTTCTTTAGAGTTGCAAGATTCTATTGTGGGATATGCAGATATTGCACCCACCACCAGCAGCCAAATTGAAGACGTTTCTCACTTTACATCACTAATGTATTTAAATTATAGGAAGTCACGGTTTAGTCTCTTTGCCTGATAAGAGCTGTGTGAGCAAAAGTTTTGTAATGAAGAAGCAGAGGGACAGAAATCCCAACAGACTTGATCTACTTGCTGAAGTGGAAGTGAGCAAAACATCAAAAAGTGACTTTCATGCATACCTTTTCGAAATCTTCTTCAATCTGATCACAGAAGAAGCTGTATACCGCACACTTCATGTGCATCAACCTGTTATTACAATAATAATAATAATAATAATAATAATAATAATAATAATATTTCTTACCCGCCTCTCCATTTTGATTGAGGCAAGGAACAACAGTAAGTATAAAATACATAAAAAACTGATTAAAAACATAGTATACACTGTTAAAAACATCCTAAAAGCATACTAAAAGTATACTAAAAGTATCCTAAAATTCTACTGGATAGGCCTGCCGGAAGAGATCAGATAGCTTTCTTGAATGCTAGAAGACTGTCAAGCTGACAAGTCTCCTCCGGCAGGCTATTCCACAGTCTGGGAGCAGCAGAAGAGAAGGTCCTCTGGGTAATGGTCGTCAGCCTAATCTTTGCTGATTGAAGTAGATCCTTCACAGAGGATCTGAGTGTGCGGGACAGATTGTACAGGAGAAGGTGATCCTGCAGGGAGCCTGGACCCAAACCATGATCTGGCCCTCTGTTCATCGATGAACCCACCAGATCTACACCAAGCAGGATATGACACTTTGAAAACAGTTTGACAACTGTATAGGGAGTGTGTCCTGGGCCCCAACAGTTGTCTCTACTCTTATAAACAGTTTCAAAGCAGTAGTGTAGATCCTGCCCAGGTCAAAGGGCTGTGCTTGGAGAAACCTAGGGCTCATCTACACCAGCAGGCTATTCCACTATGAAAGCAGTATGAAAGCAGTATATAAAAGCAGTATATAAAAGGCAGGAGCCACACTACTGCTTTATAGCGGTATTGAAGGGCACAGCAGGATCTACACTACTGCTTTATAGTGGTACTGAAGTACACTGACAACTGTTGGGGCCCAGGACACATCTACACCAAGCAGGATATAACACCATGAAAGCGGTATAAAAGCAGTATATGGTATGTGTCCTGGGCCCCAACAGTTGTCAGTGCACTTCAATACCACTATAAAGCAGTAGTGTGGCTCCTGCCTTTTACATACCGCTTTCATAGTGAAATATCCTGCTTGGTGTAGATGAACCCCATGTCCTGCACATCCCAGAATGCAGGACACGGAATAACAGGCTGAAGTTAAAGGAAGCCAGATTCCTGTTGGACATCAGGAAAAACTTCCTGACAGTTAGAGCAGTACGATGATGGGACCAGTTACCTTGGGAGGTTGTGGTCTCTCCCATACTAGAGACATTCAAGAGGCAGCTGGACAACCATCTGTCAGGTATGCTTTAGGGTGGATTCCTATATTGAGCAGGGGGTTGGACTCGATGGCCTTGTAGGCCCCTTCCAACTCTGCTATTCTATGATTCCATACATTGGTGTCACTGGATGAATGATAGAAAAGCACAGCTGCATCAGATCTTGTGCCTGCATATCAGAGTAGCGCTGACTTTAAAATATTAGTTGACTCCAATTTAATAAGGGATCTCTAATTAAAATTGAGCTGAACATACAAAGGCCATAACCTGAAACTACAGTAGTTTCCCTCCATAATTGGTTTTTATTGGACGCTTTTAAAACTTTTTTTAACGTTTCCAGGATATGCTTGATGGCATGGCACTAAACTGCATGATCCAATGTGCAGATGTTTTTAAGCTTAAAAACAACAACACCCATCACTGTTGCCTAGAGTGGGAAAGAGAATGACCCTTCCTTTCTAAGGGGAGAATTCAACAGCTGTGTTTCTATATGGTGACAAACAGCAACTAAAAACTAACATCACACCCGTGTACGACGGCAACTGTTTACAGGAAGGGAGAAATATTTCTGTAAAATAGTTTAAATTAAATAGTGACATTTCTACTGACTGACCCCCATTTTGCAAGGGGTGGTTTCCTGAGCTCACATCACTTGCTGCATCAATTACATTCATAATTGTGTTGTGGTTGTTGTTTTAAGTGTTAAAGACCAAAAGGGAAACCCACAACCCTTCCCATCATTTCAGGGTTCTTTCACCCTGAAGTAGATCTGGATCTGATCAGTGCTTGGATAGGAGACCCACCTGGGAACCACCATCTTGTGTGCCCTATGCCTTGAATTCCATGGCGGAAATTTAGCTGCTGGTTTCCTGCATCGTCAGGAAGGACCTTTGAGGTCCTTTCTGACACTACGATTCGGTGATTCTAACAAATGGATGGAAATGTACCAAATAAATAAATAAGCAGACAGAAATGTACCAAATAAATAAATAAGTATGAATTTGTGAACCAACATCACAAAACATCAGATTGGATCCAGACTACATTAGTTGAACTCAGGTCCTATTGAAATCAACGAGACAGGTGACAACTAAGGCCTTAGCTAGACCTAAGGTTTATCCTGGGATCATTCTGGAGTCATCCCTGCCTGCTCCCGGGATATCCTGTGTGTCATTTACACGAACAGGGATGACCCCGGGACGATCCCGGGATAAACCTTAGGTCTAGCTAAGGCCTATGTTCCATTGATTTCAGTGGGAACTAAATTCAGCTCTCTTACTCGGGATCCAGCCTATTGTGGTGTCTGATTTGCAATGACTCATTCACACATGCAGGTCATCACGTGATAAACATGCCTGTGTGAACCATCCTCCTGTGTTGCTGTATTCTCTCTATCTGGTTCAGAGGACTTTCAGGCCTAAAGGATATCTTTTTAGACCCAGCCCTGAGACTGCTTTAGATTATGCCACTGAAAGCACTTAATGTCGTATCGGCGCCAGTGTCAGACAGCATTTCTCCAGATCGTCCAACTAAAAACGATGCCCAGTGCTCATTACACACAGGGACAAACTAAGCCCATTAATTTCATAACCAATCAGGGCAGAGTTCTTTGAGCGTGGCAATTTGCTGCATATCTGTCAGACAACAGGCTGCTGCAGCCTACTCTGGTTAAACAGAGAATTCACAACATATGCAAGTAGCCATGTTGTTGTCATTCTTTTTCTAATTGATCTAATATTTGGGGATAATGGATCCAACCTTATAATATGTAGGTCCGAGCCAAAACCTGACACTGGCTTTGTAAACATTTTCAGCAATGCCCCCCAAAAGCCTCTCTTTCCTAATCATCCTCTGTTGCTTCTTGGGGGAAATGATCATTAATTGTCTGCACTTGCCATTGGTGATGTCTCAAACAACCAGATCAGATAGTCCACACTGTTACACCATTCCCTTCTCTATGTGATCCCTGATTGGGTGATCCCATGTGACTCATCCAACAATAGCCAGGGTCAGAAGCAGCAACCAAGCGGAAACAATACCAGCAGAGTTTAACCAAAAGTGAATATTTGCACAGTCTAAGTATGGGGCGAGGTGCACCCCAGCCCACTGCAATTGCTAGTTTTGATCCGATAATAACAAGTTCAGTTTAGACCTAGTGATATGACATTGGAAGGACAGAACATTGGACTAGGTGGACCATGATGTAACTCAACAGGAGACCAATAGGTTCCCAGGTTCACTGATTTGTTTTTGTCTTTTCACTTAGAACACAAGCGTCCAAACATGGGTAACTGGGAACCAGGCAAAGGAGCCTGGAGGCTACAGTCTCAGTGGGGTGGTGAATCCCCTCCAGGTTTCAGTTAGAACTAGTCACAATGCTAAACGGGCTATCCAAGATGCTCCTGGATAGAGCTACCAGCCTCCACTGGAGGTAGGGGAGAGTATAAATTGATTGATTGATTTGTTACTTTTATATACCGCCCCATAGCCGAAGCTCTCTGGGCGGTTTACAAAAGTTAAAAACAGTAAACATTAAAAGTACGCAAAATTTAAAACATAAGAACAACAATATAAAAAACACAGTATCCATTTAAAAACAACAGTTCTGGGGGTCCGTTAAAAAACAAACTTAGCGCTGTTAAATGGTGTTAAATGCCTGGGAGAAGAGGAAACTCTTGACCTGGAGCCTAAAAGATAACAGTGTTGGCGAACAAGTATATAGAATTGCTTTTTTCTATAGCTCTGCTGAGAGAAGTAAAGGCTGGTCACCACATTACACCAGTTTTAAAATATCTTCACTGGCTGCCAATTAGATTTCGGGCGAAGTATAAAGTGTTGGTTATCACCTTAGCCTCGTGTGGCGCAGAGCGGTAAAGCAGCAGTTTCTGCAGTTGAAACTCTCCCCACGGCCTGAGTTCAATCCTAGCGGAAGCTGGTTTCAGGCAGCCGACTTGGGTCGACTCAGCCTTCCATCCTCCCGAGGGTGGTAAAATGAGTACCCAGTTAGCTGGGGGAAAGGTAATAACGGCTGGGGAAGGCAACAGCAAACCACCCCACTATAAGGCCTGCCAAGAAAACGTCAGCGAAAGCTGGCGTTCCTCCAAGAGTCAGTAATGACTCAGTGCTTGCACAAGAGGTTCCTTTCCTTTCCTTCCTATCACTTTTAAAGCCCTACATGGTTTGGATCCAGGCTACCTGCAGGATCGCCTTTTCCTGTATAATCCGCCCCACACACTCAGGTCCTCTGGGAAGAATTTCCTTCAGCCAGCCAAAATTAGGCTAACAGGTATTACCCAGAGGACTTTCTCTTCTGCTGCTCCCAGACTGTGGAATGGCCTGCTGGAGGAGATCCGTCAACTTAACAGTATTTTAGCATTTAAGAAAGCTATAAAGACTGATTTCTTCCAGCAGGCCTATCCAGTGGAATTTTAGGATGCTTTTAGGATGCTTTTAAGATGTTTTTTAGGATGTTTTAACAATGTATACTATGTTTTTAATCAGTATTTTATGTATTTTATACTTACTGTTGTTCCCTGCCTCAATCAAAATGGAGAGGCGGGTAAGAAATATTATTATTATTATTATTATTATTATTATTATTGGCAGACAGAGAGGGAGAGAGACAAAATGGGCATGGTTAGCAGCTAGAGGAGATGAGAAGTCACCCACTAATGTGGGGGCTTTTAAAACCATAATTACAATGCACCAGCTTGGAATAAATGGTCATTATTTATCCATTTTCTCTATTAGGTGGGACAGTTTTGACAGAAATGGTAATCTACTTGAGGGAGCCAAAGGCTATTTGATATTAATGTAGGCATTGATAAATTAAAGACCAGAGTAGCCCTCCAGTTATAATGAAGGTCTTGGGCCATTAGCATAGAAGCGGGTCATCAGTTTTCCTTCCACCACCCATCCATAGATGTTAATCCCTTAAACATATAACAAGTCCTTGATAACCTCATACAATATATGGGCCAGCAATTTATTTCACTTGGTAGATGAAGGGGTATAGAGTATCCTGCTTAGATTAGGAAAATGTTGAGATTTGGTTTAACTGCACAGTAAATTAATCATCAAAAACACCTAAAAGAGCACACTAAGGCATCTCGATTAAAACTCCTGATTTACTAATTGCATGTTTACAATTGTTCTGTCTGTTTTGAGCTTTGGTCTTTGCTGTCATTTTCACCCAGCTTTTAAAACTTGGTTTATTCATGTATTGTTCTATTCCTTTAAAACATGTCTATACCACTATTCACCAAAGTTCCATCAAGTCTTACACCAATTGGTTTAAAAACAACAAGAAGAACAGATATAACGCAAACTGAAAACAACAGAGCAGCAATCAAAATAAAAGAGGACAAAAGACAAGTTAATTCCCAAATGATAAAGCTAATCAGCCCAGACGTTCATGTTTTCAGATACATATTGCTTGTGGCTTTCTTTTTATTCATCGACGCTCATTTTCCTTTGTCATCAGGCTCAAAAGGCTTGAAGACTACTGGGATACCTTTCCATTTGAAAACAAACAAAAGCAAACAAAATCATGAGTTTATTTGGAATTGGATATCTACTCCATCCGCATCCTTTTACCTCAGCCTTCCCCAACCTGGTGCTTTCCAGTTGGACTACAACTTCAATCATCCCCAGCCTGGGTAGTGAAGAAGAGACAAAGGCTGGTTCACATATAATGAGAAGCCACCATGAGTGAATTTCCCCACAGGGTTTTTCGTTGCAGCAGCAGCAGCCATTTGGAATATTCAGGTGTGGCACAGGTGCACCATAATGTCTCATTACATGCAAATTAGTTAAGGGTAGGTTGTTAGGGTGGTTGACAAGCCACTCCCAACCCTAAAACAGCCCCTGGGTTTTGGGTAGCTTGTCAACCACCCCAATAACCCACCCTCACCAGGTTCGTACATAGCAAGAGGCTACGGTGGGTGCCTGGATTGCCAACCTGGCACCTACAGATGCCGCAACCCACTATTGCTAATAAGCCATGATGAACTGTGGTGAGCTGTGGTGCAAACCAGGTCATAGTAACCTTAACCATTCAGGTGTGGTATGACTCAGGAGCAGAAGCAGCAATAGGACTCCAAGGGTCGTATCCAATGTTAGTCCTATGCGGAGCAGACCTGAGACTTAAGTTATCAAACACTGGACTAACATTGAATACCACCCCAAAAAACTGTTCCATTCACACCAGCACTATGTGCGTAATGAACTGTGGTTTAGAGTTAGGATTGCTTGCATTTGGTTTATATAGTTCCATTTATCATTAGTTAGTGATGTTACCTATTGAAAACCCTTTTGTTGTTTATTCGTTCAGTCGCTTCCGACTCTTCGTGACTTCATGGACCAGCCCACGCCAGAGCTTTCTGTCGGCCGTCGCCACCCCTAGCTCCCCCAAGGTCGAGTCTGTCACCTCCAGAATATCATCCATCCATCTTGCCCTTGGTCGGCCCCTCTTCCTTTTGCCTTCCACTTTCCCTAGCATCAGCCTCTTCTCCAGGATATCCTGTCTTCTCATTATGTGCCCAAAGTACTTCAGTTTTGCCTTTAATACCATTCCCTCAAGTGAGCAGTCTGTTTTTATTTCCTGGAGTATGGACTGGTTTGATCTTTATTACCGTATTTCTTCGATTGTAAGATGCCATCGATTGTGAAATGCACACTAATTTCAGTACCGCCAACAAAAGAAAAGCTTTGATTCTAAGAATAATAATCGCACCCACGATTCTAAGACGCACCCCATTTTTAGAGATGTTTATATGGGGAAAAAAGTGCATCTTAGAATCGAAGAAATATGGTATATATTTTATTTGGTTGTTTCTTCAGTGACGGCAATTTGCTATCCCTCATCCTGATTGGTTGTGCGCGCCCATGTGCCTGGATCTCAAATGTTGATGAAGGTGGTTGTCCTTCTTTTGACCAAATAAGCAAGAACTCAGAGGAAGAATGCATGTGCTGTGTATGCATGTGATGGAACTGAATTTATGAATATTGGATATTAAGGGCAGGTGCTACAGGCAAACGTCTCAGTCTATGGTAGTTAAATGCGGCACTTCTCATATACATGATATACTGCCTAGCTTATTCCTGTTATAATATCGCTATCTGCCACTGGAGGTGTTAAGAAATTTGTTTTTGTCTCTGCCTTTAATTTTATCTTTTTAAAAAAAGAATCCCAGATACTGCTGCAGCTGCTGCAGCATTAACAGCCTTGAAATAGAACATGTTACTTTGCCTAGCGAGAGACAGCTGCAAGGCATTGGGGGGCGGGGGGGGGGGGAGAGAAGGACGAAACCCATTCGAATTGATTAATCCATGAAGATGGCTGTTCATATTTTAAATTCGTGTTGTTTAAACTCGAAGTATGTTTGCCTCCCAGCCATTTCCTGGTTATGTTCCTTCTAAAGTGATGATAATTTTAGAGATCTACATAAAAAATGAACCCTATCCATGCAGCTCGACAGCTCCTGCTGCCCGGGCCTCTTTCGGTGTCACCAGCTGAGTTTTGGATACGGCTCTCCTGGGGCTCTTTATCCAGTGTGATGTAAATAACAACCCCCAGCTTTAGGTTCCTCCACCTCCTTCAGTCATGTCATCATGCAACTGGCCCCGGCAATGAGCAAGGGACTCCATACTAACATTATTAGAGTCTGAAGAAACACGTAGTATATATTTGAGAGTGTCAAAGAACATAAGCCCTGGGAGACCAATAAGGCAAGTTCAAAAGTTTCGAGATCGGTTATAGCCAACACGAAAACTGCCTTTGGAAAACAGGTTCTTGCTTTCTTCCCCTTTGTAAAGCTCTTGCGCCATCATGAATCCAAGTATCTGGGTTGCTTGCTATACGTGGACGTTTGGTTAAGGCTGCAGCGGTCTGCTGGGTGTGGGGGTGTGTGTGCCACACTTGTGTGTATGTATGCGCAGCCACGCATGCATACATACAACTCACATAAGACTGACACAAACACATCACTCACTCAGACAAACACACACCACTCATCGCACACACACACAGAGATACTATTCACTCACTCAAATCCAGTTCCTGCCTGAAAGCATTTAGGCCTGGCACTTGCTTTGTTCATGGGAAAAATGTGTTTGGCTGTAATTGTATGCGCGTTTAGTCTGAAAAACCTCCTATAACTCCCAGCATTCCCCAGCTAGCCATGCTGTTTGGAGCATGCTGGGAATTGTAGGCCTTTTTTCTGTGTGAACAAGCGTAGGATTGCACCCTTCGTTGCTCAACAGGGAAAAGTACACTGTCTGCAAAGGTAAGCAGCAGTAGTCTAATGGTTTGCTTCATACTTTCCCTGCTAAGTCAGTCTAGAAAGTGGGAAGTTCTCCAGTTTCTCTTTTTGGCTCAAAAACACCCCTGGTGCTTAACTTTCTGTTTGCTGCTGTTCCCCATCAGTTCCACTTCCTTTGTGGTCACTTCCAGTGGTGTCCATTTCCGCCATATCTGAGAGATAGAGGAGGCTGTAAGGGGCAGGCGCATGTGGCATGATCCCAAGACCAGGAATCACAGGGGACCTGGGAGCAGGATCCACCAGGCTAGGTGGGGAACTACCTCAAAGAGCGACTCCTGCAGCAACACTGAGCAGACAGGGAATTGTTGTTTCTATCATAAGTCTGACGGCTCTGCCTTCCCCTGTGCTGCTTAGGACAGCCTTCTCTAAAATGGTACCCTCCAGTTGCATTGGACAATGGTGCCCATCTTCCCCAAACAGTGGGCATTCTGTAGTCCAACACATCTGGAGGGCACCGGGTTGGGAGAAGCTGCTCTGTGATATATGGGGATAGAGAAAGGCCCCTCATTATCATTAAGCTGGGTCTTTTCCATTTTAAGTGTTTCGCTATTGTGATGCTTTCATTGTTGTATTTATTGTTTTCTCTTCTTCTATTATTGTAAACCACCCTGGGGGGATTTGCCAGTTCGGTGGCATATAACAGTGGTCCCCAACCTTTTTGGCACCAGGGACCGGTTTCGTGGAAGACAATTTTTGAGGTTAAGGGGATGGTTTTGGGAAGCCACGCCTGCCCCCCCCCACTCCAGCGTCCTGGCTTTGCTTTGGCTAGGTGGGCACCCGGCCGAAGCGAAGCCAGGACGCTGGGGCAGGCGGGCGGCTTCAGAATGGCGCACCCGGAAGTCGCTCTCTGAAGGCCCCCCCCACCCCACTCCAGCATCCTGGCTTCATTTCGGCTGGCCAGGAGAGATGGCGCCCCACACCCAGGTTGGGAGTGGGTGGGTGAACACAGCTCACCTGTGCAGCCCGGTTCCTAACAGGCCACGGACTGGTACTGGTCCGTGGCCCGGGGGTTGGGGACCCCTGGCATATAAATTTAACCAGACAATCAATTCTCAGTATGTCTTCCAGATTAGGGACAGTCCGGAGTGAGGAACAGGAGGCCAGTGGCCTAGTTTGCACCATTACAGAAGAAACCAGTGGGATGGGGTTAAGGGGATGGTTTTGGGAAGCCACGCCTGCCCCCCCACTCCAGCGTCCTGGCTTTGCTTTGGCTGGGTGGGCACCCAGCCGAAGCGAAGCCAGGACGCTGGGGCGGGTGGGCGGCTTCAGAACGGCGCACCCGGAAGTCGCTCTCCCAGAATGGCTTCCAGCTAGGTGCACTGTTCTGAAACAGCTCACCTGTGAAAGCAGCTCACCTGTGTGGCCCAGTTCCTAACAGGCCACAGACTGGTACTGGTCCATGGCCCGGGGGTTGGGGACCCCTGGCATATAAATTTAACCAGACAATCAATTCTCAGTATGTCTTCCAGATTAGGGACAGTCCGGAGTGAGGAACAGGAGGCCAGTGGCCTAGTTTGCACCATTACAGAAGAAACCAGTGGGACGGGGTTAGGGGACCTTGCCCAGTTTATCTTACCTTGCAAAGGCACCAACTAAGGTGACCATAAATTGTTTGAAATGTCTTTGTGGGTAGAACATCCTTCTGTTCCCTCCTCTGCCCTCCAAGAGAGGGGGGGTCAGGTGGAAAAAGGTAGGTTCATTATTACTCTCATCATCATCATCATCATCACTCTGGAAAGGAAGTGCTCAGGGTGTGATCACCATCTCACACGTTACAGTTTCTTCCTTGCTTAAAAAAAATGTCTTCAGATTTAACACCTTTTTTATTACAAGTTTTATAATTCAGCTGTTCCTCTGGCTGCCTTTGCTGATTTAATTCTGTTAAAATCTGCCTTTAATCCTTTTAGTTCTCAGTGTTTTCCTATTGGGATGACAAGCAGACAATCACACACACACACACACACACACACACACACACACACACACGGGTTTATAGCAGTTTCTCCCCACCCCCTTCTATTAAGGAGGTAGCTGTATCTACCTACTTTTAATAAGAACTTCATGTCTGAAGAATGCAAACGTAGCTGACCTAAACGTCTTCTTCAAAATAAGTGAGATTGTTGTATGTCTGTGTCATTTTTCTCTCTGCCCCTGGTAGTTTTCTACATTTTCATAGTACCTTTTTTGTAAAATGACCAGAACAGCATATGGTCCTTGAAACATGGCTTCCTGGATATTTAACCAATGCTATAATAATTTCCTGTGACTTAGATTTGATACCTCCTATATTAATGTTTCCCAGGATTTTGCGGTGTATTGGGGGTTACATTCCTATATTTTCGGGGGGGGGGTGTATTTTTTTCTCTCCCAAGGTTAGAGATCCCACATCAGCTCATGTTCTCCTACAGGGAGCTGCATAAACCCACTGGCTCCAAATACAAGTCTGGGCAAGACGTCAAATTATAGATATTTGACATCCTTCTGTATAGTTTGGCCTCCTTCAGCTCTCAGTAACATACCACTTAAAGAACGGTTTGATGTTATCAATTGTTACACATCAAAAGAAAAGTAATATATTGTATTTCAGCCTTCCCCAACCTAGTGCCTGCCAGATGTGTGGGACTACAACTCCCATTATCCCAAGACAAGTTGGGAAAGGTTGGTATATGTGGATATTGAGAGGGAGAGAGAGAGATTTCCATATGGCCATAGAGAGTAAAGACACTCTCTATTTGGAAAAGTTCCTGTAGGAGTAGGCAAACGTTTTAATTACCCATAAACCTTCATTCCAGATGGAAAAGTAGCCTATTGTCAGCTATATAGCCTTGTTCTCTCTCCCTTAGGGCAAGCCTGCACAGCTTGTATTCTACCAATCCCACAAACCATCTATAGCAGCCCACAGTAAGCACACACCAAAATCCTATGTTTGCTGCCAGCCTGGAAAGTACCGGACCCAGGTGCAGCTTTGTGGAGGACTAATTGTGCAGGACTACTTTAAATGAGAGCCATGCTTCCTCATTAAGAAGCTTGGTCACCTGAAAGCTTTCATACTCTTCCACTTCTAGAACTTGCCCCAGCTGAAGACAGCACTCTTCGTTATTTTGTTGCATATGTTTTTGAGGTAAGTGGTGTGCTAGATTTCTGTATTCAGACAAGTCTCAACTGGGAGGTATAAATAAAATTGGTTCCAGGCTCATTTCGGCGTCTTAGCTTTATTGTACTCACATTGCAGATGGTCTGAAATTAGTAAATACTCTGGCGTGGGCTGGTCCATGAAGTCACGAAGAGTCGGAAGTGACTGAACGAATAAACAACAAAATGGGGGGTAAAGAAACCTAATCCACAGAAGAAATGTTTCTTTTCTTTCTTTTTCTTTTGCAAATATCTCACTCTACAGAAAGAGGTATGTATTATTACACTGTGACTAACTGTGGTGTCCAGAACTGGACACAGTAGTCTAGGTGAGGTCTGACCAAAGCAGAAGTCGTGGTACCAGTCTATTCTGCTTTGATCTGAACAGTCATGATAATTTGGTCACTAAACTGTTTTGACGAGACCTCACCAATCCTGGAGTATTATATCCAGTTCTGACCTAGAGACCAGGTTCTATGAGGAAAGGTTGAAGGAGTTGGCTATGTTTTAGCCTGGAGAAGAGATGATTAAAAGGTTGCCATTTTCAAATATTTGAAAGGTTGTTACATAGAGCCTTTCTACGCAAGGCTTTTATTATGTGCTCGTGACTACTCATGGTAGCTTTCAGGTCCTTTATACAACGTTTTCAGCCTTCAGGACAATTTCTGTGCTTTGCAACCATTACTGCATATATTTTTCTTAACAGGGAGTGTGTGGGATTTTTTTTTTCTGAGTGGCCTCTATAAAATGCTATAGAAATCTCGTGTAATTGTGCAATTTCACTATACCACAGAGAAAATCAGAGAAAGAAAAACCCCAGGGGGAAAAACATGTAAAAGAGCTGATCTTAATCCCACAAAGTATCCAAAAGCAGAAGCCTCGGTAAAGGTGTGAGTTAATAGCTTCATGTAGAAAAAAACCTTCTATTACTCTAGAGCAGTGGTTCCCAAACTTGTTCAGGTCACCACCCCCTTGGTTCCACAAACTCATGCCCAGCGCCCCCTACCCTACACTCTAAAAATCATTATTCAGAATAGCGGTTTTCAATGACCCACTAAGGAAGATAATAACAATAAAATTCAAAACAGTAACAATTAATTGAATATTTATTCAAAATCCAAAGCACCCGCCACAGGCTTGCGAGGGAGGGAGGGAAAAGTGAGCAAACGTGGCTTGGCGGGGCACACCAAGCAGCGTATGTCTCTTCATTAGCGTTTTGGTGCTTTTGAAACATTTCAATTCACTATTAAAAGGACTCTTCTTAAACGGTATTAATACATGTGTGGATTCTTCCCCTGTATGGCTTGGGATCAAACTACCTTCTCCCATATAAATGTCCCTGGGTCTTAAGACCTTCTGGAGAGGCGCTTCTCGGAGAAGACTACCTCAAGCGCCCCCTTGCCTCTTAACGGCCCCCTATGTAATCCCACTGCCCCCAAGGGGGCAGTACCGCCCACTTTGGGAACCACTGCTCTAGAGGGTGCTATCGAAAGCAATGGATTAAAAATTACAAAAAATAAATTTAGACTAAATATTAGGGGGGAAATCAATGATGATATGAGCTGTGGAATAGGTTGCCTCAGAAGATGGTGGACTCTCATCCTTCATTATTTAAAGCCACCTACTGGGAGTGCTATAGCAATGGATTTTCTGCATTGCCAAGGGATGACGATGTTGTGTAAAGGACCCGCAAACTACCTTCCAACTGTATGATTCTGTGTTGTTGTTCCCACCCTCGTTGATAGAAGGAATTATATAAACTGGAAATAAATCATTGAACTATAGGTATGGGATGATTGGAAAGACCTCAAAGATCATCTACTTCAGTTGGAGGCAGTGAGCATTATAGGGCGAGAAGCGGTAGATCAGAGCATGGCTCTAACTGGATAGTTTTAAGGAAGTGGAATAAACTACGGTGACCATATGAAAAGGAGGACAGGGCTCCTGTATCTTTAACAGTTGCATAGAAAAGGGAATTTCAGCAGGTGTCATTTGTATATATGGAGAACCTGGTGAAATTCCCTCTTCATCACAACAGTTAAAGGTGTAGGAGCAATACTAGAGTGACCAGATTTAAAAGAGGGCAGGGCACCTGCAGCTTTAACTGGCTTTTGCCTCCGGTCCTGCCTGGACTCTGTTTGCCGGTTCCACCACTGTCCATCCCGGCGTTCCTGTGCTGAGGCCTTGCCACCCACGCCCCGGACCCTGACAGCCTTCCACCACATGGAAGTTTTAGTTTGTGGCTCTTAAACTTAGGAACTTTGTCAACCTCCTAGAAGATAACATTGGACTAATTTGTTTTAGCAGCCAAAAAGACCAAAGCCTTTGGGAACTGAAGTCAGAATCTGGTTGTTTACAAAATCCATATTTGATATTCCAGGGGGAAAAATCCCTATAGCGCATTGCTTTCCTTCTTCAACAGTTTATAGTGCTCTTTTCTGTTTACTCTGAGCCAAGCCGTACACCTCGGGAGACCAAAGTCTGAACCTTTCTCTGGAAACCAATCAATCTTTCCAAATCTCTCTTGCCTCCTTCTCAGCTTCAAATGCACGCTTTAAAAAGCACACCGGTCAATTCCGTATCCTGTTATTACTGAGTCAGTCCCGTAGCTTCTCCAGCTTAAACTCAAGTGCTGATAGCATCCAGCAGACTTGAAGCTGAACTTCAAGTGTGGACTGTGGAGATTCCTTGTCTTTGAGAAAATCACTGCATGAACTTTCAGCTCGTAAGTATCATTAATCTACTAGGCAACACCCCTCGGGGTGCATAAAAATGTCTGCTCCTATTTACCTACACTGAAATGTCGAGCTGCAAAACAAACACACCATCTACATGGCTTCTAAATATATTCATAAGAAAATTTCCCTAGAGTAATAAACTCTACCCTTTTGAAAGAGCTATATGCCTGGTTCGGATCCAGATCTGTCAATTTTTTTGTTCTTAGATTATATGGCCAGTGGTGATAGACCTATGACTACAGAGCTGCCACACTCATCCCAGTGAAAATGGGGTTGTGAGAACAGGGCCGGTGCTGTCATAGAGGCAGCTCAGGCGGCAGCCTAGAGTGCCAAGGTACAGGGGGCGCCAAACAGCGCGCCCGGAAGCCGCTCTCCCACAGCGGCTCTGAGATGGCGGCTTACGGGCGCACCGTTCCGAAGGCACCCACCCACCCCACCATCCCAGTGTCCTGGCTTCGAAGCCAGGAGCAGCTTCCAGCCAAGCGTTGGCTTTGAAGCCAGAACACTGGGGTGGGGGAGCGAGCGGGCGGCTTTGGAATGGCGTACCCGGCTGGGAGCCATTCTGGGAGAGCGGTTTCCAGGTGCGCCGTTCCGAAGCTGCCCCCTCCACCCCAGCATCCTAGCTTCGAAGCCAGGAGCGGCTTCCAGCCAGGCCCTGGCTTCGAAGCCAGGACATTGGGATGGGGGAGTGGGCGGGCGGCTTCGGAACGGCGCGCCTGGCCA
Source organism: Elgaria multicarinata webbii (assembly GCF_023053635.1). NCBI lineage: Eukaryota > Metazoa > Chordata > Lepidosauria > Squamata > Anguidae > Elgaria > Elgaria multicarinata. The sequence continues at coordinate 24,356,075 of NC_086172.1, forward strand.
GAAGCCACTCTGGGAGAGCGGCTTCCGGGCGCGCCTTTCTGAAGCCGGCTGGCCTCCCGCTGCCCCCCCCCAACACAGCATCCTGGCTTCAAAGCCAGGAGCGGCTACCAACCAAGCGCTGGCTTTAAAGCCAGGATGCTGGGGTGGGGGAGCGGGCAGGCGGCTTTGGAACGGCGCGCCCAGCCGGAAGCCACTCTGGTGTAGACATGCCCTCTGTTTGCTCCTGGCTTTGCTTTGGCTGGACGGGCAAGATGGCGCCCCACGCCCAGGTATGCTGGCGTGGGGGTGGGGACGCTGGGGATGGGTGAGTGAAAGCAGCTCACCTGCCTAGGGTGCAAAATAGTCTGGCACCGGCCCTGTGTGAAAGATGTGATATTCAGAGCTTTGGATTGAATTATTGCTAAGCTGTCAAATGCACTGCACTTGCCATCAGTAAAAATGGATGGATAAAATGCATATGAAAATACATCACAGGATGAAACAAACTTTAAGCTTAGAAAAGTAACAAACTGCGTGCAACTGAAATTGACAGACACCTGCATCCATATACAAATTATGGGGGGGGGGGGGAAGTGGTTGAATCCATATTTACAATGGATCAGCTGGACAGAGAGAAGTAAACATCTTCCATCCCATGGCAGCCCCTCCAAAATGCTACACAGAGTCAGGGGAACCTGAGCTATTGTGTTGTGGGAGGAGAGGATCCAAGGGACCTTATGCAAGAACAGCCATTCTTCTCAAAGAAGGTCCCTTCCTCTCACGGAAGGGAGATTCTGGATCCAACCCAAGGGGTATATTATCAGACAGCTGGGAATTGAGAAGGACACCCACAGAGTTCCGCTTGTACAACTAGGATTTCCCTTCCTCTCATCCCCCTTGCTGCTTCCTGCCCACCCACCCAAAATCCATTTCAGAAATGATTCAGGCATCTGCACCACTAACAGATGCCGTTCTGCCAGTGGATGGTCACAATTGATCTTCAGCTTGATTTTATTTATATTTTGGGGGGTGAGGAGGGATCACTTATTCCAAATATTTCTTTAGGTCTTGCACCATTGAGGAACTGATCATTTCAAACACAATAAATATATATCATTGAGGGCATGCTGGTTCTCCTGCGTGTACTACTGGAACACGACCTTCCCTATGTAAAGCAGGGAATGTTCAGAGAGGGTTTTCCCAATGAATGGCAACATTCCGTGTTTAACAGACATTTCTTTAAGGATGAGAATAGTCTTGTAACTGAAGTCTACAATTGCTCAGAATACCAACTTCAGCAACTAGAGATTCTCACATCCTGTCTGACGTGATCCATCATAACCTCATAATTCTTCCCCAGGTCAGATGGTAATCGATGTTGGAGAAGGCGTCTAATTCTCTCCCAGCCACCTCTGGCCCTTTCTACACCTAAGGGTTATCCCAGGGAAATGGAGGGATCGTCCCTGCCTGCTCCCGGGATCCCCTGTGTGGCATTTGGATGCACAGGGATGATCCCAGGACGATCCCGGGATATAGGGCTGGTGTAGACATGCCCTCTGTTTGCTCACTCACCTCCCACCCAATCCTTTGGCCTACTCCCCTCATCTATCCAGATTCAAAGGGTTAAGGGAAAAGACCTCCCTTTTTTGCCAGTGCACTTTAATTGTTTAATACAGTTGTTGAATTGTATTTGTGTGATAAAACCTTGTTAAAATTGTCTTTTTCCTTAACCCCTTGAATCTGGACAGTTGTACATTTTGTTAAGGACAACACCCTTTCTTTTTACATTGCTACTCCCCTCATCTGCCTGTATCACAGGCAGGTAGTTCTATCCTACTTCACCTCTCTCCTGTCTACCTTTCTTCCTTGATGCATATGGGTTGCTGCTGTAGTGTACCTGTGAACTATGCACACACCAAGGAAGGAAGGAAGGAAGGAAGGAAGGAAGGAAGGAAGGAAGGAAGGAAGGAAGGAAGGAAGGAAGGAAGGAAGGAAGCCATGGCCCACTTGGGGAGAAGACGGGGGTTCGTGGGCTGGTTATGGGAGGGCTGGGAGGTTACAGGAGGCTGAGGGAAGGGATTTGTACCTCACCATGCACACACAATGTTTTGTAACCATTGAGCATGCCCAGTCCTCATTCTGGGTCCCCCATCCTCTTAGAGCTTCCCCCCCCCCTCCCGCTAAAGTTTTTGTCGTTGCTGTGCTTCTGCAAACCTTGGGGTTTCCTCCTTATTTCGTAGGGCCGGTGCCATTTTGTCTACATAAGGATTGCCAGTTGGAAAATGAGTTCACTTTTAGTACTACGTAGGACGACTAATAGTCATGATGTCATTCAAAGTGAAGCAGAGTCAGAACCGGAGAGCAGCCCAAGAAACGGAAGGAGTTGTGCCAGGTGTCCTCCAGGCTGCCCAAGGGCCTTACTCCGGCCCGTCTTTACCCTGACGTCAGCTGGAACGTGCTCTTCTGTCCCCCCCCCCCCAACCAGCTCTCACTTCTTTTGGCGTTGCACGTGGATGGCACTGTGCTCTTTCCTCGGCTCCTCTCCGTTAAGTACCCTTCTCTGGGTCTTAAAATAGCTTTTTTTAATTAAGTCCCGGTTTTCATGAGAAAATTAAAGGAATATTATCTTTTAAAACCAATTCGGTATTTTAAAAAGTCTAATAAATAAATGTGCCGGTTCAAAATTAAACACAATATTTCATCTTCGCCTGTTAAGCTCATTAAATATTTAATCAAATTCTTGGGGCAGATTTATTGCTGTGGGCACAGGAGGATGTTGATTGCCTGTCTGACACTCCTGTGCCCATCAGATAGTGGCGGCGGCAGCGGCTCTGATGCATCCTTGCTTCGTGCAGGCAGAGGCCAATTCAGAAATCAGTCAGGAGACCTAGGAGTCCCACTCGCAAACCTTGAGCCGTGGAAGCTTGAAATGAGCCCCATTTCTCATCCTGTCCTCAGCCGGCATTAGCACTTTCGGAGCCAAGCTCCCTGCTGCCGTAAGAATTGCTTGCGGTTTTCATCGCTGCGTGGAAGACTTTTTGTGCTGGGTTAACTATGATCCAGTTGTGATGCCATCCTTCGACATAGGCCATAGCTAGACAGGGCTTTTTCCCAGGGCGAACCCCAGGATCATCCCTGTGCATCCACATGACGCACAGGGGATCCCGGGATCAGGGAGGGATGCTCCCTCCCTTGCCCTGGGATATAGCCCTCCCCTTTGGCCCCAGTTCTTCCGCGGTCCTGGGCACAGCAAGAAATTTAAATTTAAAAAATACCTTTTGGCAACGAGCGTTCGTACGCTGCTGGCCCTTTAATTAAAAAATGGCGAGCACGACACCTCTCCTTCTGAGGTCTTCGCATGTCGCGTGTAAACAGAGGAGGGATCTCGCATTAAACACAATGCGAGATCTTCCCTCCTCCGTCGCAGGATAACAGGTAGGTCTAGCTAAGGCCATAGTTCCAAATCCTTGGAGGATATAGGGCTTGAGGGTTCAGCTTTCTGTGGGTGCAGATATCCTGACATGCCTTGCTGGAGCTCCCTGCAGTGCAGGGCTACAGTGGTGGACTTGGAATTGCCAGGTGCTTTGCCACAGGTGACATGGAACCATTCTGACAAAGGGCTCCTCTAAACGATCGATTTGTTACGTGCTCATGATTGGCCACTCATGACCATTTTCAGGTTGATTTTATGACATTGTCAACAACCAGGATGTCTCCCATGGAATCTTCTAGAAATCCCAGGATAAAAAGAACCACTTTTAAAGTGGTAATAGCTGGGAGACAGCAGGATCCTCCACCACTAGATGGCGCTGTCTCAATGGAACTGAATGGAGGGGAAATATTCAATTCAAACCCCTTGCTACCCCTCTCTTCCCATGTAATGCAGTCCACAACAATTGTGCCAAAGAACCAGGAAGCAGAAAGGCCCTGGGTAAACAAGTGATTTCTCTTAATGTAGAGACATTCATACAAACACAGTCATATATTTCCAGAACTTTATTGGGACTGAAGCCCACAGAGCAGCTGAGCTCTTGGGTGTATATAATTATATCACACACGGGGTGAGGTGGGGATAAGGTGTACCATAATATGCTGGGGCTGGGCTTCAGTGGATGAGCCTCTTCCGTGTAGAAAGGGAATATCTTTACGCACTGCGGCTTAGCACTTTGCCCGAACAGGAGCGAAACCCGAATTTAAAAAGTTCCAAAAGAAAGTGTCTGCGTTTCGGGCTTGGCCAATTTCCTTTGCCCACCCCTCACTTCAGTTTCCCCAAAAATGTTCTATCCCTGCAAAAATGGGGCCGGGGGAAGGGCAGCAATTTTCTACTGATTTTCTTTTTGGCAATTTTTTAAAGTGAGGTGGAGTTGCTATTTCTCTGAGTTAACTTTAAAAGATTGCTAAGGGATTTCCACCTTGTTTTTTAAAGACTTTTTTTTTGAGGCTCTGTGAAGGGCTGCCAGAGAACAGTTCTTTATTGGAGGGTGTCCTCTCTTTGACAGGCTGCCCAGTCCATGTCCAGTTTAAAGATAAAGATCTCTAAGAAGAAGAAGGGAGAGTTTAAAGGGACCTTGAAGCCACCCATCAACATCACTTGGACTGAAGAGGCAGGCACACATGGGAGTCTTCCCCACTATGGTGAGATGTATGGACTTCCCATTTGGATTTTAGCAATTCTTTCTCAACTTCCATCTACAAACATAAATGAGCACGTGCAGACTTGGGCACTCTTTTTCTGCCGATGTGTGTGAGCGGCCGCCCTCATGAGTCCTTTCCTCAAGGCCTCTTAGCACAACAGTTCTAAGGCTCTTTAGAATACCTGGATAAATCCAGGCCTCGTGGCTTCTCTTCTGGCCGATTGTCTTTCGGCTCGCCCAGGGTTCGCCTCCGGACTGCGAGCAAATAACAAAGACCAGGCGCTCCCGAGAGCAGCAATGACTTTCCAAGGCTTGTCATCTAAAACAAGTTACAGGCGGAGGCAGAATGAGTTGTGTTTTTTAAGATACTAAATCATACAGCAGCTCGTGAGCTCACCTTTCACCTCTGGGAGATTGCATTGGAAATAAGTCCATAATAGAGAGAGTGGAGCAGGCGGGCGGGCGGTGTGACTTATACATTCAGCTCCCCCTTCTTGCCCTCCCCTACAGAGCTCTGCACCCCCCAGGCAAAATAGTCCATCTGTGTCCACGGGAGAGGCACAGCTGAAATAAAAGGGTAAGCTCTTGCAGGTGTTCCAGTTTCCACAAGACCGTTCTTTCTCATGCCTACTAGGCCAAGGCCTGCTTAATCTGCGTCCACTCCAAATCCACCGTGGAAGTCAACAGTAGTGGGACGTCATGTCACAGGACTATGGGAGGCCTCATTCATGCCCTTATTTAGTTCAATTTGCCCTAACAATGAAACACATCCATAAACAGGGGTGCTTTCAGGGGTGTTGTCTTCCACTCGCCCCGCACTCCTGATGTAGAGCTTTATCGCACCAGGGTTATACTCTGCGATCACTGCGAATTGGGTGCAAAGGACTCCGAAGTTTTCCAGCTTATAATCTGCTTTGATTGTGAAGTACTCTGAAGTTTTCCAGTTTATAACCTGCTTTGACTGTGAAGGACTCCCAGGCATCCTGCCTTAATTGTGCTTCAAAGGCAAAAGACCTGGCCTATTTTGGTACTACTTTTGGAGCGAATCATTTGTTGTTCTCCGAGCAGCCACTGGGGGTGCAGGAGCAGGATTTGATAGGTTTAAAGAAAAATTAAACAAATGCTTACATCTGCGTAAGTTTTAAAGATAAAGACATCAAAATTGGCACTGTAAAAAAATGATTTTTTTAAATTATTTTTTACATTTCCCCCCTTTAACCCATTTCCTGGTATGCAAAGGATCTTAGGAGCGCTGCCGCCCGGGGTGTGATTTAGCTAACAACAACAACAACAACGACAGCTTAGTGCTGTAGGGGATAATTCGAGGGAAACAGGTACGTGGGATGAAGCTATTAGTTCCAAACTAAAATGGCACGTCGGCAGCATGTGAAGCGTATAGCAGCTGCTGCTCCTCTTTCTTGGAGTGTGACCCCCCCTCCCCAGAGGGGCCAATATGCAGCAGAGAAGTTGCAGGAAAGGAGGGTGGCTTAATATGGACTACCCTGGCTGTTCCCTCCCCAAGCAAGGTTGTGAGGTAAACTGCACTTGCTATGCACGAGAAGAAAAGTATCTGGGGAATTTCAGAAGGAAAGTGGTGAGGGTTAAGCACCCTCCCTTCCTGAGGACACACTGAGGGGAAGCAGCAGCCATTAGGCTAACATGATTTGGCGGGTGCCTTCATGGTGCCGCTTTGCCGCTAAATCCCACGGTTTCACTGCTGTCTGTGTGTGTGTGGGGGGGGAATTCCCATTGCAAAGACAGCGTGGGCTTTCTGGTGGCCATTCAGCTCACCGGGCCATTCCCCTACCCAGCTTCTGGTGACCAATCAGCAGTCGCCATCTGCCTGGAATGCCCCCAGCTTGATGCCGGAGTGGCTGAAGTGCTGTGGTGATCTTGCCCCAAAGGAAAAAAGTTGGGGTAAGTCTCTGACTTTTTTAACACGCAGCTTCAGGGGAAAGCCCTGCAGTGGCTGCAAGTCTGCGACAGTGTCGTCTAACTGACGCAGCGCCACCATGCAGCCACTGTGGGGCCAAAGAAGATGTACAGACAGCCCCTTTTTGGTTGGCCAAAGATGGCTGAGAATCAAACCAGATGCAACACTATTCATACAAACTGCAAGTGTAGGGTGACCATATGGAAAGGAGGACAGGGCTCCTGTATCTTTAACAGTTGCATAGAAAAGGGAATTTCAGTAAGGTGTCACTTGTATGCACACAGCCCTTGCCTATTTGCATTGGAAACGAGGGCAGGGCTCCTGTATCTTTAACAGTTGCATAGAAAAGGGAATTTCAGCAGGTGTAATTTGTATGCATACAGCACCTGGTGGAATTCCATCTTCATCACAACAGTTAAAGCTGCAGGAGCTATACTAGAGTGACCAGATAAAAAAGAGGGCAAGGCTTCTGCAACTTTAACTGTTGTGATGAAGACGGAATTTCACCAGGTGCTGCTTGCATACAAATGACACCTGCTGAAATTCCCTTTTCTATGCAACTGTTAAAGATACAGGAGCCCTGTCCTCCTTTCCATATGGTCACCCTATGCAAGTGCAGCAATTGCTTTTTTAAAAAAAGTACATTGCAATTCTGTGTGTGAGTGATCTAGATTGGGACCCCGGGGAGGGTAGAGAGCCTTTAAACCCCACCCTCACCCCCTGGTGTAGTCCTAATCCAGATTGCCCTGTCTCCCCACCTGCTATTCACATTTTGGGGGAAGCACTCGTATTGTCTCCAATTGGAGTTTTTCCTCCCAATGCAAATAGGCATGGAGGGCCCAATTTGGATCAGGACCACAGAAGTGGGCAATGGATTAAAGCCACACACACCCCTATTCCCCAGGCCAGGGTCCCAATCCATCTCAGGTCACCCGTACCTGCAATTTACTTTTTATAAGTCCTGCATGCAATTTCCAATGGGGTAAATGGTGTCTTGTTTAGTCTGGTCCTTCTCATACACGTAAAACAGAAATTTTGAATGTCACACACATTTTTTGTTCATCATTATTTTACAGGTAGTACACTCTGTGTGCAACTATGATTGGCTGCAGCTGCATTTTTTTGAAGTGCATTTTTTTGAAGTGGCTTCTGGCAAAGCAGGGTTTGCCTGCACAGGATGTGTGAAAGAGCCCTCTCAAACACACCTCTTGCCACCAATCAGGGTGCTGTTGCCCAAAATCAACCTGCAGAAGCTCCTTGAACATAGTATGGGAACCTTAAAAGCAAAGAAGGCCTTGACTGTATGCAACTCCTGCCTGTGATTAAGTGGAGGATACTCCTACATCACATTTCCCAACCTTTTTACAATTATCATTGGAATAGACCATTACATGAATGTGCCTTCTTCTTCTTCTTCTTCTTCTTCTTCTTCTTCTTCTTCTTCTTCTTCTTCTTCTTCTTCTTCTTCTTCTTCTTCTTCTTCTTCTTCTTCTTCCTCCTCCTCCTTCTCCTTCTCCTCCAATTCTTCTTATTCTAATTCTAATTCTTCAATTCTAATCAATCCTAATTCTTCTTCTCCTCCTCCTCCTCTTTTAAATAGTGAAACTGTTCCTTGAAGTCAGTATCTTTGGGCAAGAAGAATAATTTCATTCCTGTCTCTACTGTTCCTTTTCCTTGCTGCTTGACAGGTTTTTATTAGTCCTGTCTCCACGGGTTTTCCTCAAGTTCTTCTCTATTTTTAGGCTCTTGCGTTACATAAATTCCCAAACACTGCTTATCCCCCATACTCCCTTCTGGGTCCCCCTGTTTCATGCCCCCCTATCATCATTCATTTGTCCACCCTCTTGGCTGCTCTTGTAGCTAAATCATAGAATTTAGCTACAAGAGCAGTGGCCAAAATCACCACCAGATCTGTTCTAGTCATCTATAAAACCCATAGGAGGAATTCCTTTTGCATTTCTGTTTGCTCAGGCCCCAGCAGGAGGTTTCCATGAAAAATCCATCATCCAATTTTTTAAAAATCTAGCCTTTCCTCTTGCATTTCCATTCATTCAATATTATCAATTGTGTATTTTCATGAGAGGCCCAGAATGTGACTGTGTGTGCATTCTGTTTAACTTGGACTGATTCATAGGTTTTGTAGTGCGTAACTGGTGGGTTGGCTCTCTACTTCTAGGAGAACCCAAATAACACATTTGAGCTGGTGAATATTCTGCAAATCTTTCAATGTATAGGCACCAACAGAGATAAATAAGTTCTTCTCTGCTCTTCTATCCCAATTATAAACATTCCACTGGCTGCAACAGAGGCTGCAACTGGTAGGCCAGAGCCACATCAGGCAAGTCGGGGTCACATCAAGACTCTGGACAGAGCATTGTAGACGTTGCTGGTTAGAGTATTCTCATCCACACAAGGAGAGCTGTTGCTTCAGTAAGGTGCAGAGGCTGGTCTGGCCCGGATGAAAAGCTGTCCATATCATTAAAGAGCTGCTGCTCAATTCTGCAGCCATTAGGTGCTATGGCGAGAGGGCAATCTAGACTACACCAGGAATGTGTCTTCTGAGGCTGAGGAGCCCAGCAAAGAAGCTCAATCTAGCATGGAAAGTCCCAGAGTGGGAACAATGGGTCCCCAAGTAGCACCTTTTCCCAGTCCATGTCTTCCTCCAAGTTTGAGTGGGGACTGAGGCCAGAGAACATGACAAGCTCTGAGCTTGGACTTTCCCTTAAAAGGGCTCCCCAGTAACTAACCCACAATTTCTCCATAGAGGGAGCTGTGATGAACCTGGTTTTCCTGGGACTAATGTTTCAGTTCTCCCAAGTGCAGGGAGTTCTCTGAGCTCTTGCCCCCTGCTGACCATGCATCTCCTTCCTCCTTCCTTAAGGCTTGGCCTGAGTTGCTTCTGCTGTTGCTGTTTTGCCCAAAGTCACTGTCCTTGCACCAAGGCTTTCTAATCCATCTTCTTACTTCTTGGTCCACTTGCAGTCTTCTGGTACCTGCTAATGACACCACCTCCTGATGATGACATTCTTTTCCAGTGGGTCACTGGCATAAAACCAGGAGCAGGGAGCCACTGTCCCAGCACCTACACGTAAGTCTTAAAAAGAACATTACAGGAACACTGAATTCAATAGGACACTTACAAATTGGTAGAGCGATTAACTCACTGATGGTCAGTGTAGGGTGTCTGCAGACATAAAAGACAGAAATAATAATAATACCGTATTTCTTTGATTCTAAGACGCACTTTTCCCCCCATATAAACATCTCTAAAATCGGGGCGCATCTTAGAATCGCGGGTGTGTTTATTATTTCTTAGAATCAAAGCTTTTTTTCTGTTGGTGGTACTGAAATTAGTGTGCGTCTTACAATCGATGGCGTCTTAGAATCGAAGAAATACGGTAATAATAATAATAATAATAATAATAATAATAATAATAATAATAGATTTATTTCTTATCCGCCTCTCCACTTGGATCAAGGCAGGGAACAACAGCTAATATAAAACACATAGAAGCAGAAATGAAAGTTCTGCTTTTTTAGATGACAAACATTTGATTATTCCCTACTCAAAAAAGGACAGACAAATAGAATTGGCTTACACTGCATGATAATGGATACATGTCATCACTATCTTTTCATCCAAGGGGTAGAATTGAAAAGGATAGTTGAAGATGCAGGTTCGGTTAAAGGCGAATTTCAGCGGATAGCCTAAGCTACAGCAAGACAGGGCCCATCTGCACACAAACAAAGTCATCCTCTTTGTCTTTCTCTCCCAGGTATTCAGAATGTCAGTTATCCCATAACTGTCTCTTAACCTTCTTCCTGTCTTCCAGAGAGAAAGCCATTTCTCATTTCCATAGCTCAACACAAGAACATGCGCTGATCAAACATCTCAGTCATAACTGGCTCAGCAAGAGAGATCACCTTGTTTTCCTCTCTTCGTCTTTCATTCTAAAAAAGCACACTGCCCTGCTACTCTTGTTTATCTCTTAATGCTTCCCATATGCTCCCCTTTCAGAGTCTAAATTCCTCCGTTTGCTTCCCCTGGAAAGCCATTCTTCATTATAATATGTTTCCCCGAGTAAATTTATTCATCATATTATTATTTTTTTCCCTGTGACAGCCACGTTCTTCCACGACGGGAAATTAAACACTGTACCATATGGCCAGAGCAACAAACTTTTAGTACTTGCTTGCTCAATTGTTTTAACACATTGCCGCCTTCGTACAACATTCTGTTTGCCCGACTAGTATCAGGCTTGTGCCTGACATATGCATTAGGCATGTTAATGGCACGGAGGAAATTAAGTGAAGTTGACAATGTGAGGAAAGAGTAGTACGGTTTTGTTAAGGGGTAAATTTTGCCATTTTTACTTTTGTGCAAGTGGGGAAGCAGGAAAGAAAGCTTAAACGAATCCCTCAGAACAGGTTATTCCATTAGCCTGCTGTGTAACCAGATGATGATGCCATTCAGAGTTGTAACTAGGGCTCTGCTCCGCTTCGCTTCTTCCTGTATGAGGCCTCAGGCTCAGTTGAAGCCGCCGGCGAAACACGATGGAGGCAGGTAAGGGGGAGGGGGGCTTTACCTGGTGGCGGCGGCGCAGTCCGTGGGGCGGCGGAGCCAGGGGAGGGGGGAGGGGGCTTACCTACTCCATCGCAGTCCGGCAGCAGCTTCAACAGGCCTTGGCCTCAAACAGGAAGACCAGGCTGCGGCCGCGGCCGCAGCCTAGTCTTCCTGTTTGAGGCCTTGGGCTCGGTTGAAGCCGCTGCCAGACCGCGACAGAGGCAGGTAAGGGGGGAGGGGGGCCTTTTCAATGTAAGTCTATGGAGGGGAACATGGAGCTCTGATCTGGATCCACAGCCCCGCAGCGGATTGGAGCGAACCATAGGTGAATCAATGCGGGGTGGAGCGGACCCGATCTAGAAGTTGCAGATCAAGAGCGGATTGTGGGGTCCATGCACAGCCCTAGTTGTAACCATGTGAGAGCCCCAAACCTATGGGCCTAACGTTTTCAGATTGCCTCCTTCACGTTGTAATTCTCACATTATCATTAGGCATCTTTTTGCATTGTTGTCTCCTGATAGAACGGTTGTTTCCTGTTACAGGTAACACAGCAACTTTAACAAAATAGAACGCACAATTTAGAAATGCCTCCTGTTGTTTTTGTTGTTGTAGCCATTTTTATGCCCCTTTCCTAGCTATGGCTGCTGAAGTGGCTTACAAAACAGTTGTAGCCGCTTTTATTTATTTTATTTATTTATTTACTATATTTACGTATATACCGCTCCCCATTCAACATTTCGGAGTGGTGTACTAGATAAAATAAAAACAGAAAAAAACACTTTAAAATAGCGGAACTACAGCCTTGACGCCCTGTGTGTTTCCCTGGGCTCATCCACACCCAGCAGGATATTCCACTATAAAGCGGTATGAAAGTGGTATATAAATGGCAGGAGCCACACTCCTGCTTTATAGTGGTACTGAAGTGCACTGACAACTGTTGGGGCCCGTGACATATACCACATAGTGCTTTCATACCACTTTCATGGTGTTATATCCTGCTTGGTATAGATGTGTCCTGGGCCCCAACAGTAGGGTGATCATATGAAAAGGAGGACAGGGCTCCTGTATCTTTAACAGTTGTATTGAAAAGGAAATGTCAGCAGGTGTCATTTGTATATATGGGGAACCTGGTGAAATTTCCTCTTCATCACAACAGTTAAAGCTGCAGGTGTTCTGCCCTCTTTTACATCTGGTCACTCTAGTATAGCTCCTGCACCTTTAACTGTTGCGATGAAGAGGGGATTTCACCAGGTTCTCCATATATACAAATGACACCTGCTGAAATTCCCTTTTCTATGCAACTATTAAAGATACAGGAGCCCTGTCCTCCTTTTCATAGGGTCACCCTACCCAACAGTTTTCAGTGCACTTCAGTACCACTTTAAAGTAGTAGTGTAGATCCTGCAGTGCACTTCAATACCACTATAAAGCAGTAGTGTAGATCCTGCCTTTTATATACTACTTTCATACTGCTTTCATAGTGGAATATCCTGCTTGGTATAGATAAGCCCCCAGTGTTTGTGCAGCACTGGGATTCTCTTAGTTAATTTGGAATGACCTTAAAGGGGCAACAGTGTAGTCATTGAGAGGGTAACGGCTTCCTAAAATCCGATATGATCTTCCACTACCAGTTAGCCAGTGTTTCCCCTCCTCCTAATTATCAAGGGGTCAATTGTTTTCAATTGTCATAAACTAAGAGTTTCAAGCTGGGCAAATTTGTGGCTGGCTTAGTCATGTGAGTGCTCTCAGAGTTTGAATGAAGTCCATTTCCCCCAAGTAGCCAAAAATGTTTTCAAGCCTGGCTAAATGAAATATGACTCGACCCCTGCCTCTTATGTCTGCAATTTGAAAATGTTTGGTTAATCCCTTGCCAGGTTTTGGTGTTTGTTTTCAGTGGGCTCCAGGGCTGAAAGACAAAAAAATGTAATAATATGAAAAGTTAATCGGCCCAGACATTTTGCCCACTCAGGAGAATTTTAAGGGTTTTGTTTTTTGAGTTGGGGATATTTATTTAAACGTCAGTTTCCCCTATCATTTGTTATTCCTGGCAGTGGCCAAGATGAACTATTAGCTCATTATTACTAATCGTTTAGGACTGTAATTATTAGCATTGCTTTAGTGTTTGTAGAATTCAGTCAGAATCAGATTCAGGAGTCACACAAGCTAATTTTAAGGTCATTTAGCAAAACAGGAAATCAGGTAGTTTGGATTTTCTAAAATATAGGATTTGAAAATGTGGGTTGCATTCTGAAACATGTTTACACAGAAAAAAGTCCAAGAACTCACAGCATTCCCCAAACAGCATGTAAACACACAGGAGTTCTCCCCCACCCCCCCGTCTAACATGAATAGGATTGTGCCTTGTTAAAATACTGACTGTGTTCAGAATGACACGCTAAGCCATGGTGGTTAAGCAGTTTGAGTTATACTTTATGGCTTGTGAACCATTCCTAACCATGGTGGCTACATAACCATGGTTTGAACACGCTCACTAACCATTTGCTGCAAAAGGGTTAGCGCCCCATCCATGGCTTAGCGTGTTGTCTGAACAGGATGTAATGGTGAAGGGGATGAGCAACTCCACAGAGACTTTTGTCAGTGGGCCTCTGATGGGAGTTGGGCTGCCGGCCCTGGATGGGCACAACCCCCATCAATACTTCTGCTGCTCTATTTTCAATTAAATAACTATTTTCCCATGGGTTTGTCATCAGTTGTTCAGCCAACAGCACCACATGTAAGGTGCAGTGGTGTCATTAAAGTTCATTGATTACCGCCATAAACAATATTTGGTTTTTTTCTTTTCTTTTTGAGCCATGCATTTTCTTGCTCTTTGTGGTTTGAAAACAATTTGTATAAAAATGTATAGCCATTTTAATTTAATTAATCCCTTCATTTCTCCCTCAGGTTGTTTCTTCTTCTTCTTCTTCTTCTTCTTCTTCTTCTTCTTCTTCTTCTTCTTCTTCTTCTTCTTCTTCTTCTTCTTCTTCTTCTTTAAACTGAATGTAGAAGTTCATATTATTCTGATTAGTTTAGAGAGAGGAAATGGTATAGTTCAATATATTCACACATGCACGTACTAATCTTTTAAGTTGTTATCAGAACCCTTAAATCTAAAAGCTCAGGTTCATTGAGGCAAGAATACATATTGTTTCCATTCTCTCCCTTACACAAACCCTTCACTCTTCCCTCCAGAGTGAAGAAAACTGTGTTCATTTAAGGAGCTCGAGAGTCTTCCAATTCCCAAAAGGTTTGTTTTGTTTTGTTTTAAGGGCAATTTGACACAAACAGTGCATTTGCTTCTGTTCTGTTGAAAATTCAGGACCAGCCCTAAGATTAAGCAGAATGGGATGGCTGCCTCAGCTACCAGGTGCTGGGGTAGGCGGGCATGGAGTGGTGGCCCCTGGCCCCCTTTTCATGTGAACTAATGGAATCCAATGATGTTTTTCCACCAATGGAGCTTCTTCCACCTGCAGAACCGGGAGTGGGACAATTCCCTACCCTTCTTCAGCCCCCTGAAAGCCCTCAAAATCTGCTCCAGAGGGTTAGAGCAGATGTTCAGGGAGTGTGAGGGACTGCAGGGCAGAGGAGGGTGGCAGAATGTCTGTTACACAAGCAGAAATGTTGGATTCTGCTCATGAAATGTTGGATTCCACCCCAGATTGCCCTGCAAGCCAGTCTACTACCTTCAGAAGCAGTGGGAGATGTTCTCCCATCACCAGCTTTGAAGTAAGATTCAACTCCCAGTCCAGTCCTCTCCTGTATGTAGGTGGAATGGGAGAGGGGAAGGCACCATCTTGTCCTTTGCTTCAGGCAGCAGAATATGTTGCAGTGGCCCTGGCTGTTGTCAGGACCCTGCTTCTGTTGCGGGGATACTATTACTAGATGATAATTATATCTTCAATTCACATTTTTTATAAAGGAAGCCCAAGGGAAGTGCAGCAACCCTTTAAATGTGGGCAATAAAGTACGGATACCCAGGAACCTTATGCAAAAAATTTACAATTGCCCAGAGAACTCAGTCATAGTGGCAATCACCATTCAGGAGGGACCTACAACCCACCTCTCCCTCCCTCCCTCCCTCCCTCTCTCTCTCTCTCTCTCTGAACTTCACCTCAGTCTCTTAACTGCATTCTTTGTACACTAAACACCCACTAATTTAAAAGGAAAGCCTTGCATTTATCTCCTTCTCCTTTATTATTTAACCAAAGGTTATGACCAATCCAAGAAATAAAAGTGCAAATGTTGGTCCTTGAAATACAATATGCAGGGGGCGGGGGAATATTTAGCTCCTGAGAACTAAGCAGTGCAGTTTATGGTCAAGTCCAGCGGGCCAATCCTCTTTACAATTTAAGTGTTAATTTGAAAGTCTCCTGTCTTTGGGCTATCGCTGCAAACAAGGCAATTTGATTTGTGACATATTTATCTTTGTTTATCTTTGCAGAAACATTACCTGGTTGTTTGCTTCAGGGCACCTGTCCAATATTTCAGTCAGGAACTTCCTCCTAGGTTGTTCACAGACTAAGCAATACAGGAAATAATGGCAAATGTCCTCTATCTCCTGAGGACCACGTATGCACAGACATCCACTTACAGGAAACTGAATACACAGCACTGCTCCAAAAACTCTGATGGCATTGTTGGAAATTGTAGAGTGGTGCATGGCTTTTGCAACCTGTCAGATGTGAGATTACGTAAATAGCTTCAAGAGCCATGCTTCCTTTTTAAATGCTGATAATATCATAAGGGAACTAAGCACTGCATCTATGCCACGGCCCTTTGAACATGAAAATATTTTAGTTTATTCTTTATCTATGCATGGGCTTCCGAGTTTTGCACAGCTGTTAAGTCATGTTCCACCATACCCTATTTTCTGCTTGGTATTTCTGTACTCAGAAGGCCAATTTCTCCTACCAATCTCTTTCTTATTTATTATTGATTTCGTATAGGTTTTTTTTAAAATATTTCCCTTCAATTATGTTGCCTTTCCATTTTTACTGCCCTTCAAATATATTCGCAGGGCAGCTGACAAAAAGAATGAAACAATTAAAATGTAAATACATTTCTTTGCTATTTGAGACTCATTTCAGGATGATTTCCCTTCCTATGATAACGTTCAACTGAGTAGGTCATAGACTGCAGAGCGTACACCTAATTCTACACTCTTGTAGTCCACTTCAGTTCTAAATTTATGGATGAAGCTAGCTGAGCGGGAGAGGGATTGGGCAAAAAATAGCGACGGCGGAGAAATTCGCAATGGAATCAAATGAGTTTGAATTTCTATGAACTGGACCCAGGGATTCCCCAGCAGACCAGCTTTTCCCAAGTCGCATGGATTCCGCATATTTGCGGACCAATTTTTTAATGCAAATTTAGTCATAGAAAAATACATAAAATTAAAAAGTCTGAAAATGTGCATTCCCCCCTTAGGCTAAAGCATGAAAATGCACATTTGAACGGGATTTGTGCATTTTGGCCGGGGGGGGTGGGGAGGAATTGTGCATTTCCACAAATTCAAGTCATTGGAAAAAATCCAATTCCATCATTGAATGGATGGTGGAATTAAAAGCATCTGACAATCTGTAAAATGCAGATGGAACAGATTTTACAAAATCCATACATCCCTAGCCAGAAGTAAGTCAAAAATCAATAGAATTTGCATCCCTTCAATAGAATATAAATCGAATTTACATATCAATAGAATTTATATCCCTTCAGCAGCATTTTGAAATTGCAGGATAATTGCACCTTTGAAAATCTTAAGAGAGGGGTCACAAAGTTTCCACACATCATCTGAACAAAACCTAGGATGAATGGATCTGGACACAACAAGCTTTATATCCCCCAAGCATCACCAGCGTTGTAGTGGAGCCAGGACTCACAGAATCAAAGCCCCAAGATGTTATGATTAGTAGGGTCAATGCCACACTCACCCTGTTCCCCCTGAGTTTAGCTGCAATCCTCACAGTAGCTAAGGCAAAATGGCTGTTCCCAGCAAACAGATATTGTTGTGAACTAAGAAAACCTGTTCCTGAAAACTGCTAAAATTAGTTTGTGCATATGGATCAACACAGATGCTTGCATTTGTGGACTCTTCTTGGAGGCCTGGCTGTGGAGACTGTCATGATGAGCACCTGCACATCAAAATGTACCATTATGCCACAGCTGTTGATCATTCAATCTGGCTTCATTAACCCTCTCCTGTCCAACCCCATCCCCAGCTTACAACAGTACATCAAATAGGTGCCTGTTCAGATCTACCATCAGTGCCTTCGTGGAAGGAGATTCCACTACTTCTTCTCTAGGCAGCTTGTTCCATTACTGAATTGTTCTTAAATGCTGGGCTTCCAAGAGCCTTGTGTGTGTGTTTGCACTGTGTAAGGTACTACTCCAGATGGTTCCCCCCAAACTTCAGGAACAGTTTTTGTGAGGCACAGCGCTGGCAAAGGAGGGCCGAAAAAAACTGGTGTGTTCACAAAACCTCTTTGGACCTCAGCTATAGAGCTTCCTACATAAGGCATTGAGCAGGGGGTTGGACTCGATGGCCTTGTAGGCCCCTTCCAACTCTGCTATTCTATGATTCTTTGAATCGGCTGTTAATATAGCTACTTTAGGTTTTGTTGCAAAATTGAGATCTGACCACTATGCAATGAGCTTTTCTGCTATATACCCTCTAGGTGGCACTCTTGTATAGCAGAATAGTACAAATCTACAAAAGGAAATTGCGCTTTCTTTCGTCTTCACAATTAAATCTGCATTTTCCCTGCTCTAAAAAAAACCTTGCTAAAAGTGCTGGTTAAACACAGAAGCAAAACTATTTCACAACATCCTCTAAGGAACCCATAAACGAATGTGAATAGGGAATGATGAGCACACAATAAATGCCTTATGTAGAAAAGCCCATAGTTAGAGAGCATTACCTATGATTTAATCCTGTAGCTACATTCCAATCCCGTTCATCTATCTTTGGTTAGATATGGTGATAGCTCGTGATTTTCAGGCACAGAAATTCTCACAACATTTTTTTTAAAGAATCCATTCTTGAATACATAAACATAAAATAAATGTTTTATCCACTTCCCACTGTTTTAATTGAGTTTCCAATCTTCCCAAGACAACATACAGAAGCCTTGACACAAGCTTTTGGCTGCCCACCAAGCAGAAAACCTCCCTTCAAGGCACCACAGAGCCACAGAACAGCTGGAGTAATGTCACTGCTGGCGACTTGTCTGGAGCAAGAAGTCTCCACATTCTGCAGCATGCATGACGCAGCCATGTTTTCAGTCATACAAGAGTTGGCTATCAGCCCTTATTTTATGGGCTGGGCCCATCCTAAAGGCTGTTTCCTATTTCACAGGCTCATAGAACATAGGAAAAATCCTTTGTGCAGCTAGTATATCACCAAATCATCTCCTGTTTTCACTGTTGAGTTAGCAGCCCCAACTCATTCAATCTCTCTCTCTCTCTCTCTCTCTCTCTCTCTCTCTCTCTCTCTCTCTCTCTCACACACACACACACACACACACACACACACACACACACACACACACACACACACGTTCTGTTCTTTACTCCCTTTGTACCGCAGTCTTTCCACTGTGAAAACCAAACTCTCACTTAATGGGCATTTGGGAGGAGGCCAGGCATATTTTCACAAGCTTCTCTCTCCCTGCTGCCACATGCTTGTGGTTTGCAGTGGTATTCCCTCTGAGCCTAATTTACATTGGGGGAGGAAACAGCTCTTGCGCAATACGCCTTGCTGAGCTTTTAGATGCTAAGGGAACATTTTTCATGTCTGAGGAGGAACAGACAGAGGTATGATATAAGTTTGTAAAAGGGCAGTGTTCCTTAGCGGCTCAGCTGCATCCCCCAAAAGCCTTGCTAAGACTTCCGTGCATTCAAAGCCCCCAACTCCTATTTCTCAAGCCAGGAATCTATTCAATTCTATTTTTTTTTATTATTATTATGCCATATGTGTAGCTTGAGGTTATATTGGAGCACATAAATCTCGTGTGAGCCACAAAACATTAAGCCGCCATTATCCTTATAATTTCATTATCTCTGTTTCTCTACCGTACAACATTTTAAACTAATTGAACACCCGAGGTTTTCCTGTGAAGTTTATTTCCCAGACTTTATTAAAGTACTATTGAGAGAGCCAAAAATGTCTGGACTCAGCATTTCCTAAAACATCCCGATTTATTAAAGCCATGTTGGCTATATATATATAAAGAGGGCCAAAATGCCGAATTGTTCTTATCTTCTTTTTTACATTATTGAGCTGTGCATTTTAAAGTCAAATTTTCCCAAGGGGAAAAATACTAAACTTCCTTGATCTTTCTGAGTATTTCCCATGTAATATCATTTTGAAAACCCTGGTTGTTATTTCCTTTCAGCTCAGATTAACTTTTATTTCTGTACAGATTCAGCTAGGTTGGCCTCTTAGGTTGTTACCACAAAAGCTATCCCTTGTATTTAATTTATGCAGTTCATAGCCACGCAGTGTTCCAATGGCAGCTTAAACACATTTGTTCTGAAATAGCTGTAGTATTTCCCCCCCTGGGAATTAAAGGCTAAAAGACAAATTAACATATAGTGGTTGACGCAGTCACCCCATTAAGTGCGTGGAGCCCAAGTGTGCAGGGATGGCTGTGTTTACAATCTAGGCCAGGCAAGTATTCAACCAGCTCTCAGCCCAAGCAGAGAGCTATAAGAACATAAGGAGAGCCCTGCTGGTTCAGATCAATTGCCTATCTAGTCCAGCATTCTGTTCCCACTATGGCTAATCAGATGCCTGTGGGAAGCCCACAAGCAGGACATGAGTGCAACAGCATTCTCCCGCCCATATTCCCCAGCATTCTGCCTCTGATGATCAACCAGGATGATCAGGGGTCTGGAAACAAAGCCCTATGAAGAGAGACTGAAAGAACTGGGCATGTTTAGCCTGGAGAAGAGGAGATTGAGGGGAGACAGGAGAGCACTCTTCAAATACTTAAAAGGTTGTCACACAGAGGAGGGCCAAGATCTCTTCTTGATCATCCCAGAGTGCAGGACACGGAATAACGGGCTCAAGTTACAGGAAGCCAGATTCCAGCTGGACATCAGGAAAAGCTTCCTGACAATGGAACCCGTTACCTAGGGAGGTTGTGGGCTCTCCCACACTAGAGGCCTTCAAGAGGCAGCTGGACAGCCATTTGTCAGAGATGCTTAAAGGTGGATTCCGGCATTGAGCAGGGGGTTGGACTCGATGGCCTTGTAGGCCCCTTCCAACTCTGCTATTCTATGATTCTATGATACTGCAGGTAGCATATTACCATCAAGAGTAGTAGCGACTGAGACAGCCTTCTCCTCCGTGAATTTGTCTAATCCCCTTTTAAAGCCATCCAAACTGGTGGCCATCACTTATTGTGGTAGCAAATTCCATAATTTAACTATGATCTGTTTGTAAAAGAAGAAAGGAAGTACTTCTTCATACAGTGTATAGTTAAACTATGCAATTGGTCCTCAATCTTCCACCAATCAGCCTCATGGGAAGTCCCCATTAGGTTCTGGTATTATGAGAGAGGGAGAAAAATGTCACCCTATCTACTTTCTCCACACAATGCATAATTTTATACCCCTTTATCAACATCCCCTTTACTCATTTCCCCCGCCAAAGCTAAAAAGCTTCAAACATTGTAACCTTCCCTCATAGTAGAGTTGCTGCTTCCTCTTGACCCTTTTCTGCACCTTTTCCAGTTCTGCAATATCCTTTTGGAGGTGCGGTGAGTCCCGTTGGATGTCATGTGGTCACTAGAGGAACCCTGCTCAGAGGAAGAAGTAGAGCCTCCAGAAACCAGGGGGACACCCCATCATTCACTGGTACCAGACCAAAAGGAGCCTGGGCCTTTGGGGGCAGAGTGCTGCAGATCCTTCCCTGTCAGGAGGAGGGGACTCTGACTCTGGAGAGATGCTGAGCAAACCCCCCTGACCCCCAGGAGTGTGGGGGCCTCAAGCAACAAAGTCTCACCTTGGACCCAGGCATCCAAGTTCCCTTGCAGCCAGCACAGAAAGAACTATGCTGGCTGTCTGGGTGTCTGAGCTTGCAAACACAAGTTCGAGAGGTGGGGAGGGGTGTGTGCCGGTGGATGGAGAGAGAAGAGGAGGAGACTCCCTCCCTGATGCCTAAGCTAGATGAGCGAAAATGCCCATCTAGCTAAATTGCAGAAGGGGAGGCACTGCTCTTCTTTGGATACTTGTAAGCTTCCAAACTCAGAGGCTTACAAGTATCAAGGGCAGATCCAATAGGATTGTGCCCTAAGGCTGCAACCCCATGCACACATTTCAGTCAGTAGTGCTGGTGGCTGAGTAGACATGCATTGGGCTTGCACTGGGAGATGCTACACATTCTCCCCCCCCCCCCCCATCTTTGACTATGAGTTGTTTTTGAAAAGAAAGCCTCGGATAAAGGAACCCCGTGTGTTTGTGCTGGTGAACCCCCTGGTTTCAAGGCATGTACAATCTTTAGTCTCCTCAGTTCCTACTGAAATAAAGCACAGCCTGCCACAGCCTTAGGCTACAATCCACCTCCGAGTCGAAAGTGCTGAAGTCCACTGAAGTCAAGGGGCTTCTCTGTGCTTAACTCTGGTTGGGTTCTGGCCTTAGTCTTTAATCTAGTCCCTTTGTGCCCCGCTATCAACCAACGCGGGCTGGTTTGGAAATCTGATTAATTTGGTGAGAAAGCCGTGCCTTCTAGCATTCCGTCAGTTATGGCTGAGGTTAATTAGGTGTCCTGACTAGAGCTTCTGCCCACTCAGTTTTCGCGAATGAAATTCCCAAACCCCTGACATTCAGTAGACCATTGTCGGAAGACGGGTTGTACGCTTCTTAACCTTTACCTTAAGGGTTGTAAATGATAGTGGCTTTAATATCTCCGTTAGGAAAATGATTTCTTCTTACTATTCACTGGCGGGTTTTTTTCCTCCCCTTTCTGGTCTGAGATTAATTAGCTTCCCTTTGACAGCAGCTTTTCAGCTATAATTCTTCAAGAGCAATTCCTGTTTGACTGGTTTATAACAGCTCTTTACCCTCCATTAATAGATAAGATAAACCTAAACCTTATTAATCAAGCAGGACTTCAAAAAAAAAAAAAAAAAGAGAACCCCCTTCTATGTTTATGCCTTTCAATCTTAATTACACGTGCATTTAACGTTTCTGGAAGAGAAAGACTAATTGGTAGAAGTTGAACTGACCCCAGAATCAATGCTACATAACGGCAGCTGCATACGGCCATGTGGTCAGTGCATCTGAGCCTGTATTGGCCGGGTCGCCTGCCGTTTCATGATGATACCATTGCGCGCGTGCTTTATGAGGCGCAGAGAAATGGAGGCAAGGCTAAGACCATCACATTCTTCTTCATTTGAGTCTTAAAGGCGGCTTTCTTTCTATTTTTATGTGATGTGAAGAGTTACTGTAATGATTACCTTTTGTATTACAGAGCCTCGTAATACAAGAACCCTAAATGTGGATAAAATGATGGCTCTAACCATCAAAGAAGAACACTAATGCCAACCTGATGTTATTTGCTCTATGATGGCTGTTTACATTTTCAGGCATTTTCTGCCTTATTCTGCAGCAGTAATAATATCGGACATATTTCGGTTCCCACCCATTACTTACTTATTTATTTATTTATTTTGCTGTGTTTTAACACTAGATGCCCTTAGCAGTCCTAATAACTTCCAGCTTGCAGCTTGCTCACTTAATGACCAGAATATTGGAAGGCATGCCATCAATGTTAATAACCCCTTTTATTTGTGCTGTTTTGTTACTTCCATCTGTTGCCACAGGAAGGAAGGGTTAGTAGTAAATGCTGATTACACCTTCCCTGCTAAAGAGAAAGGAAATGAGATGTCAGCAAGAATGCTCAGTCTGACAAAAATATCTTCAGCAATTGCTCTTTTCAACCTAGAAATCTCTGAGTAGGCAGATGCCTTTAAAAAGAAGGAGGAGGAGGAGGATAAATCCAAACACTGGTATTTTATTATTATTATTATTATTATTATTATTATTATTATTATTATTTGTTAACCGCCTCTCCCTCTGGATCGAGGTGGGGTACAACACAAATAAAAACACTATGAAGTACATAAAACTAATTCAAACATTTTAAACCAGTGCATCATTAAAGCAGCACACCATTAAAAAAAGGCATCTTAAAATTCAGCTGGGTAGGCCTGCCGGAAGAGATCAGTCTTTATGGCTTTCTTAAATTCTGGAAGACTGTTAAGTTGACGAATCTCTCCCAGCAAGCCATTCCACAAACTGGGAGCGGCAGAAGAAAAGGTCCTCTGGGTAATAGTTGTCAGCCTTGTTTTTGTTGTTCTTCCCAGAGGACCTGAGTGTGCAGGGCGGATTGTACGGGAAAAGGCGATCCTGCAGGTAGCCTGGACCCAAACCCTGTAGGGCTTTCAAGGTGATAACCAACACTTTATACTTTGCCCGGAAACTAATTGGCAGCCAGTGAAGAGATTTTAAGAGTGGTGTGATGAGGTCACCCCTAGGTGTACCCGTGACCAACCTGGCTGCCATATTTTGAACTAGTTGAAGTTTCCGGACTAGGCACAAAGGTAGCCCTATGTAGAGTGCATTGCAGAAGTCAACCCTCGAAGTTACCAGCACATGCACAACCGTCTTTAGGTCTTCCGACTCTAGGAAGGGGCGCAGCTATAAATATCCTGTTTTCTTGTACAAGACATGTATAGTCTATCCAGCATGCATGGCTTCTACACTTCATGCACATTGCAATTTAAGTAATCTCTTCAGTACTTTAATGTTAAAGGAACTGGACCATTGATCCGTTTTAGGGGTGGAGTGAGATTCCAGTCCAGACAGGGCATCGCTATCCTTAAGATATCTGTAGCCGGGAGGAAATTGCTGCGCTGATCACCAGTCCCTCCCAGGTCTTTTTTGGCATGGCTCTCTTAGCTCTTCCTCCCATGCTTGCCTCCTGCATGGTTGAAAAGCCTGATAGCAGGGCTGGCCCTTCCATTAAGAAGAGTGAGGCATTTGCCTCAGGTGGGTCATGCTGGGGGCGAGGGGGGGTGAGCAATGGTGAGACATTGGAGGACGGATGTGTATGTGTGTCACACAACATGCCCTGATACTTACCATAGTGTTGCCCCTCAACCAGGGGTTAAAGGGTGGCTACCCCGGTGCGTTAGTAGCCAACCAAACACATGAGGCTGGAGAATACACTTAATCCATTTACTTCCGATACTGCATTATGGAGGTGCTCTCCTGTTCTACAAAATGGAAGCACCAAGAACAAGGGAATCTCACGGTATATAAAGGCCCTGACTACAAGAGGGTGTTAGTCTCTTGCTAACCTTTCTATTGGTCAGTTCTGGATTAGCAAGTTGTTACATTCAATTTTCAAGCTAAGGTGCACAATCTCAATGAGTCATAGATTACATTTGATGTTCCATTGGTCGAAAGTTTTCCCCTTTGTCTGCTAGCACATGGTGTCCACCATTAAGGAATGCAAATCTGACATGCAGCCACCCTTTGGCAGAGAAGCCATCTTTTAACCCTTGGCACATAACGTTCGTCAGAGAGATGAAATCTCTCCCTGGGTCTATCAATAGTGTTTGAGCAGTCTGCTTACAGTGGAAAAACTGTGCTTTAGTTAGGCCCTAAAAAACTACTTTTGACCCTTCTGGTGCTCTGTAGCAGCTCAAGATGCCTTTTTTTTTTGCTTCCTCCCCTTTCCCTATTTTGAAGTATATGCAGCCCACCTAATGGAGGGTATCGGGGGGGGGGGGTTAGCTCCTGGACCTCCTGAAGTTGCCCAATCCTGATTTGGACGTTTATATAGCTTAGGGAATTCTACACCTCCTCTTCTGATCACATGTATTGCCAGCACTACAGCCAACTAGCTTGACTCGTGCAGAAAGTATCTGTGCTGGTATTTTATTGCTCAGTGTTATAAATTTCTTTATACACACAGGAGTGGCTGCTGCGGTTTTCCAGGTGCAAGGCTGACTGGGAGTCCATTGGACTCCCACCCAGCTGCTGCCCCCCGCTCACCTGCCCACCAGACTTACCTGAGGTCTCCATGTGTGCCAGCGAGCCACCCAGCCTCCCCTACACTTAATCTTCTTTACAATACTAAATCTACAGCAATCCAGAGAGGAGGCCAGGCAGCTTGCCAGCGTGCGCGAAGGCCTCAGCTAAGTCCCACGGGTGGCAGCAGCTGGCCATTGGGCAGAATCGGCCCAAGTCAGTTCGACTGCTTCAGCAATAATATGCTTCAGTGCCAGCTATATCAATGGTGTTTATTGTGTTGCTTAGCAACACAGCCCCAAGTTCTTCACATAGCTTGGCACCTCCAGCATGCTGCGCATTGCTGTAGTGTTTTATATAGATAGATGATACAGGACTGATTAGATCCCAAGTCAGATTGGTCATGACATCAGGAGAACCAAGCTCGAGAACAAGGAGCCAATGAAATCAACCTGGAAACCAGATACTTCTCTGCATTGGCTTCATGCATCAAGAGAGTTCTATGAGCTGATTCTTGTAACTAGGTACTCATGAAAGTGGCTAGGAACAGGAGACTGGAATTCCATTGGAGCAGCGTCATGTGGAGCGAGGGACAAAACATCTGAAATGTTGTGGCTGGCTCTTTTGGAATGATATATCTATTAGGGGTGTGCACGGACCCCCCGCTCCGCTTCACTTGCAGATCCGCCATTTTTGGAGCGGGCCGCTTTGCCCCACCCCCGCTCCGCCCACTTCCGCTCCGCTCCGCTCAGAGCTCCGGATCCGGATCGGAGCTCCGTTTTTCCCCCCATAGGGTTGCATTGAAAGCTAAAAAATTATACAATGTTTTTTCTGTTCAAGTTAGAAACCTCAAACTCGGCACCATGAAAGCTTATCCATGTGTCCACACGCACGCCAAGTTTCAAGCAAATCCCATCATCCCCTGATTTTTGGCGAATTTTTGAAAATTGGGCACCCCATTCAGACCCCTTGGGATAGCTCCATCAATTTGCATGTTAGAATCCTCAAACTCGGCACCAGGACAGCTTATCCATGTGTCCACATGGACGCCCAGACTCAAGGCAGTCCCATCATCCCCTGATTTTTGGCGCGGCTCTAACCTCTAACGCACCACCCATAACCCTAATTCACACCCCTTTCGATAGCTCCATCAATTTGCACGTTAGAAACCTCAAACTCGGCACCATGATAGCTTATCCATGTGTCCATGTATAAGAATATAAAATATGTTTAAGAATATTACTAAATGTAGGGAAATGGGACAAGAAGTGTGTGTATGCTTTCCCCAAAATGCTCAATCTGTGGCTGTTGCACTTCCCAAAAGCAGTGCACGCAATCAGGCTTTAAGAGAGGGGAGGGGGAAAACGAACCAACCAAACAAACACACACTCCAAAATTTAAAAATAAAGTTTATATTAAATCAAAGTAAGGGAAAAACACAGAGCAAACTAAGCAAAAAGTCAGAAAGAAGCAAACAAACACACACGCCAAGCTAAAATCCTAATCTATCTCCAAAGTACACAGTAGACCCTAAGTAGACCCTCTCCCAACGAACGCTAAACCCACAAGACGCTGAGAGCTCAAAGATCTCAGGATGACTCTGCCTTAGTCCCCCCCCCCTCGAATGCTGGGATTGGAGGATGCTTCATGAGGAGATCAATTCTCATCAGGATTGGGAGTTGAAAGTGCCTGTCATCGCTTCAAAAAACAAAACAAAAACCCAAACCGTTTGTTGACCCGATTTTTAAAAAATTCTAGCATGCGACCCGCACGACGTAGGCAGGTGAGAGTAGTCTCAAAATGACCCCCATCCACGACTCTCTGTGCACAAGAATTTCCAGAACGATAGCTTAAAAAACAACCCAGTTATCCCCGATTATTTCCCACAATGCAATCCTATGGGCGAAAAGCCGAAAACCGCCGTTTGAGCCGCACTGTCCCTGTTTGTTGACCCGATTTTTTAAAAAATATAGCACGCGACCCGCACGACGCAGAGAGGTGAGAGTAGTCTCAAGATGACCCCCATCCACGACTCTCTGTGCACAAGAATTTCCAGAACGATAGCTTAAAAAACAACCCAGTTATCCCCGATTATTTCCCGCAATGCAATCCTATGGGCGAAAAGCCGAAAACCGCCGTTTGAGCCGCGCTGTCCCTGTTTGTTGACCCGATTTTTAAAAAAATATAGCACGCGACCCGCACGACGCAGAGAGGTGAGAGTAGTCTCAAAATGACCCCCATCCACGACTCTCTGTGCACAAGAATTTCCAGAACGATAGCTTCAAAAACAACCCAGTTATCCGCGATTATTTCCCGCAATGCAATCCTATGGCGAAATGTTTTCAAGATGGCGATCGGAGCGCTCCGCCTGAAATAGGAGCTCCGAAAAATGGCCGCTTCTCTTCGCCTTGCTTCTAGGGGTCCGCGGTCCGCTTCTACTCCGCCTCTGGGTAAGGCGGAGCAGGCCAATCCGCTACTGCTTCTCCGCTCCTAATTGGAGCGGAGCACATGCCTAATATCTATGCCATATACTGCTTTTCTTTATTATAACATGAACGGCATTATTGCAACATGTATGACTCGATTTGCATGTTGTCCATGTCGGAGTATTGAGAATAATTAGGCATTTGCACTGTGATTAAATTGTGAATTGCTATCATGTCATTTATTTATTTATTTTGCTGGCTAATGTCGTCACTGTTTTCCAGGTGGTGCTCTTCTTTCCTGGTGTCCCGTTAGTTCAGAAGCATTCTTTCTTTCCTTTCCTGCTGTTTATCAGTAGGACTCCTGTTTATCAGTAGGGCTGGATTGTTGTGGGGTTGGTTGCATGGAGAAAGCATATTGGGTATTGCCATGACACAGGCTCTGAACACCAGGCCTGGCCGCGGCTACTCCCTGCTCAAGCCAAGCACCACTGCTTGATATGCCTGAGGCGAGGGACAAACACCGCCTTTCTCCAAACTATGTGGAGAAAGGGGTTAAATGGAGAAGGATTTCAATATATAAAAGAATACACTGTGAATTATATGTGCTGAGGAGAATTATTGTCAGAGTGGGTGCTAAATATATAAACTTCAGATGATAAATGCCAAACAGACACGTGGGATTTATGAAGCTTTGTTTCAAAATAAAACATTTAAAAACCTTTTTGAAACCTTTCATCCAGTCCTTTCACTCCTTCACTTACGCGCTTTCCTTTCTCTCACACAATCACTCTTGAGCTTTCTTTATTATCACTATTGTTTAATATACATCAACTATGTGCACACCACACTCCAAAGACACCGCTCTCTACACTGAACCTCAAATTCTCCAGACCCAAGTACTCTAAACACCAAGAGCTAACACAGAGAGAGCCCTAAGAGTACCTAAAAAGTCTCCCTCAATCCCCTCAGTCCTTCCCTTATATTTCACTCCTCCCCGTCCCCAGACATTCTAACTCCGCCCACTCAGGCCAATATTCTAAAAACCACAGACTTACAAACTCCAGACATACATTTGGGAACTGACTTGTGGGGTGTAACGCCGCAGGTATTTGCAATACAGACAACCTCATCTTTATAAGTGTTGCTGGTTTCAGATTAAAAAAAAAGCCAGCTGTTTTCCAGGCTAGCAAGTGAGAGTCTTCCCCAAGTTTTGCTCTGGGTATGGTGCTTGTGCAGCTGTCACTGGCCCTTCTGGGATGACATCTGTTGGCATTCCTGGGGCACATCATGAGTCCCTTTTCTACCTGGCTGCACCATTTTGATCATCTCATTCCCTCATTTTTCCTCTCCCTTCTTTTCTTGCTTCCCAGCGCCACCCCACCCCACCCCAAAACTGCACTACTCGTGCACATCTCTGTTTAAAAAAGAAAGAGAATAAACTTTCCATTGGAGGGTGATAGTTTGTCCACAATGGCAAGAACAGCCTTACCTTCTTCCATCAAAGGGTGGGATGGGGGTGTCATTGTGGATCATTTGTACAATACTAGCCATGTGTGTTTGGAAACTATCACCCGTCTGGAAGAGCCCTACGAAGACAGGACCTGAAATCAAACTGCAGTAGCAGTGCCTCATGCCTACAATGAAATGAGTGCAAGCGGAAAGGTACCCCACCCCCAAATTAGAAGGGCTATGCAAGCACCCTGAATGGAGGCTATGGTTATGTGCACAGGGCTGCATCCCTCACTTTGACAGATTTCTTTTAAAGTAAGAGGAAATAAGGAAAATCATACAGGTAGCATGCTACAGGGTGATTCAATAAGAAGTAGATTTCCAAGATTCTGGTCAATGAGCGCAACGGTGCTGGGAGAGATGATTGACAAGTACTTGGCACTTGTTTTAGCATTACATTTCTATTTTATTTTATTGAAAATGTGAATCAATTAAGGCTGAAGTCCAATACACACTTACATGGCAGTAAGTACCATCGAAGATGGTGGGTAACCATGGATAGGGACTGTACTATTAGTATGTTTGATTTAGTGATTGTGGTGTGTTTGTGTTGCGATTCCCATTAACACCATTTTTTTCCTTCCCCCTCTTTCTGAAAGTACCATTAGCCCCTCACCCAACACAACAACTTCTAGTTATGGGCCATTCCTGGCTGCTTCCTGATACATGTCTTTAGCTACTGGATGCTATAGAAATGTAATAAATAAATGAAGTCGTCGCTCTTCATTCTTCTTCAATGCCAGGATGAGACTCAACTCTACATAGTGCTAAGACATTTTATGTAGTCCAGCGCTCAGAGTTCTAAGTGCGTAATGCAAGGATGTGACGCTAGGCAGGAGCTGTGGCTCAGTGGCAGAGCATCTGCTTTGCATGCAGAAGATCCCTGGTTCAAGCCACGACATCTCCAAGGAGGGCTGGAAAAAATCCTGCCTGAAACCCCGAAGAGCTGCTGCCAGTCAGAGTTGACAATACTGGACTAGATGGACGAATGGACTGACTCGGTATAAAGCAGCTTCCTATGTTCCTACTCCATGAATGCCAGAATTTTCTTAAGTAGGTATGCCTTGCGTTCACTGGTACTCTTAACATCATAACATAAAAGAGTTGAGTATTTTTTTTAAAAGATAGATAGATATAGATATAAGGGGGGAATTTCCTGCACCATATCCCGTGCAAAGATGTAATATCTTTCATTAATGTTGAGAATCTAACCAGCAAAGAGCTTATGGTTAGAATCCTGAATTTACCCAGCGGGGTAGTAAAAGACTACAAGCTACTCCCATAACTCAAGCGAGTGAAGCTAATGCCGGAATGGTTGTAATAAGGGACTGACAGGGGGACGTGCCCATCTGTGTAGAGAGTCGTTTCTCAGAACTTCCTCGACATGAAAAGGAAGTGAAGATGGATTGGAGATTGGCTCTCAAAGAAGAATAGGCACCTCCTAAAAAGAGCTATTACTGCATTCCAGCTCTTTGGGAAAGAAAATGACAGGTGGACTGTGTTAGCTAAGGGCATATTATTATTATTATTATTATTATTATTATTATTATTATTATTATTATTATTTATTTATTTATATAGCACCATCAATGTACATGGTGCTGTACAGATAACACAGTATATCGTTTGCATTTTACTCCTCCAGATTCAGGATAGTAACATGATGTTAGATTTTGTACCTTGAGGCTTCCCTCTTGAACTTCGTTGCGTCCCTAAATTGTGTCCGTTGAAATGAAGCGAATAGCCTATTCAAATTATAAATCCATTGTAGCCAATAGGAGTTTTTTTAAAAAATGTTGAGATTGCTAAAGTACAATCTGGAGCCATAGAATCCTCAAAGCATCATGGTTGTGGGTTAGATGGGTGATAGAGGGGAATTATTATTACATTTATATCCCATCCTGTTGTTATTGCATTTATATCCCACTCTTGCAAGGTGGTTTACATGGTTCTCCTCCTCCCCATTTATTTATTTATTTATTACATTTCTATACCGCCCAATAGCCAGAGCTCTCTGGGCGGTTCACTCACAGGGTTATCCTCACAACAACCCTGTGAGGTAGGTTAGGCTGAAAGTCAGTGACTGGCCCAAAGTTACCCAGTGAGCATCATGGCTGAGCGGGGACCAGACCCCATACCTCCTGAGTCCCAATATAAGACTCTAACTACTATATCATGCTGGCTCTCTTTATTTATGTCAGGAAGTGCCATTTCCTTCCTTTCCATCCTTCTCCCATTCGAGACAGCACGTGCTTGTCCTGAGGCATAATCTATGCTTCTAGCCAGCTCTCTGGTTTTTCATATGAGAAGCTGAATGGAACTTTGCTGTCGGTGTGCACGCTGCAGACAAATACCTTTGTGTAAAAAAGAAAGAAAGAAGGTGCCGGTGTTGATTACTTATGAGATACGAAATATTACTGCATCAAACGTTTTTAAAATACATTGTTTTGTTTTTTTGCAAGTTTCATTCTGAAGACCTCCAAGAGCCTTTAGACTTAGGCCCTTTCTACACATGAGATATGAAATACTACTGCAACAAATGTTTTTAAAACACATTATTTTGTTTTTTGCTAGTTTCACTGTGAAGACATCCAAGAGCTTTTAGATTTAGGGCCTTTCTTCCAGGGATTTATTCATTTACAATATTTATATACTGCTCCCCATTCAAAATTTCGGAGTGGTGCGCAAGATAAATTACAATAAAAACAGAATAAAACACCTTAAAATAGATTTTTAAAAGAAGCAAAATGAAAAGTGAACCGTGGCTGGTCATTAAGGAAAGGCTTCCTGGAACGAGGACATTTTCAGGAGACACCGAAAGGAATACAAAGGTGACGCCTGCCTGAACTCCAGAGGTAGGGAATTCCAGGGATCATCCCTGGATCGTGTGTCCAAATGATGATCCCTCCATTTCCCTGGGATAACTGAGACCTCAATTATCCAAGTTTTACCCATGGTCCCGGGACGATCCCAAGGACTGCGGGCGGTGTAGGGGCCCGTCCCAGCTTCCTCCCTCCTCCCGCAAGTAGCAGGGTTCAGCAGAGGAAAGGAGCCAGGATGGGGTGAGTCCAGGGCCATCGAGGGTTGGGTAAGGAGCAAGATCAGGGCTTTTTAAATTTACTTTTGCACTGGGGCACGAGTGCACTCCGGCTCCTGTTTCTTTGTTTTGTTTTTAATGGCAGGCGCGACGGGCACAACATCCCTCCTCCCATCTGGGACGTCACGCTTTCATGTAGACACACAGGGATGATCCCGGAAGCAGGTAAGTCCGGGATCACCCTCCCTCCCTCCCTCTACACCCTTAAGTACAGAAAGGGCCTTAGCTGAAAATCCTGCTCCCCTCCACTACCGAAATGGCATTTCCCCATTACCAACAACAATAGGCCTATCCTGACTGATACTTTGACATTGCGAGCCAACGAATGCCACATTTCAAGAGACTGAGCCTAGCAGTTACCAGGTCAAGAGTTCCAAGGTGGTCAGCACAAAGAGGGATCGGGCAAAGGCAAGGTCTTAATTGTGGTGAACCGACCAGAGAGCTTCAGCAATTGGGCGGTATAGAAATGTAACAAATAGGCAAACAGCTGCCAAAGCAACACAACAGACAAGGAGTGAGCAGAAGGTGAGTCAGAGTGCAGTCCAGAAGTACTCACGCCAGGAATCCGTTAGCTGGATTCAGGAAGGTCTGATCAACATTATTTCCAGCAACTCTCTCAGCCTTATACTGTTATTTTTATGGAGATGTTGTCAGAGCCACACCCAAGCTTCAGCTGTGAGCTCTTAGTGACTGCAGCTGAAAATGTCCTCCTTGTGAGCAAGCCTCTGGTTCAGTCTAGGACCAGATCTGCACCAAGAAGGATATAACACGTTAAAAGCGGGTTGAAAACTGTATATGGAATGTGTCATGGGCCCCAACAGTTGTCAAGACCGTTATAAACCAGTAGTGTAGATGCTGCCTAGCTCTCCTTGTGAGTTCCTGTTTTTTCAGGTTGGTGTCTCTTCTGAGGGCTTGGGGGTTTCTTGGCTCCACCTCTAAGGGAGAGTCTTTGCCCTCCACAGATGATGCCCTCATGATAGTCACCCCTGAGGGCATGGCCTCCTACTAGGGCATCCTGGGCATTTCTGGTGGTAGGTGGCTCCTAGCCTTAGTCCCCCTCCAAGGATAAGTCTTCCAGTTGGGATGATAACAATAAGGTGAGGCATAAACAAAAGGAACTGGACCACAGAGATTTGGCTATTCCATAAAATGTTCTGCTATTCCAGAAAGCTTGGCCTGTGTATTCTGTTCCATAATATGTTCTGCTAGTAGTTTGTACATGAATTACAGTGAACAAAGGAAAACAGAGTCATACCAAGCAAGAACAACAGACACATTCCCCGTCTGCTATGTGACTATTTGTAATAATCATTAAAGAATACTTTGCCAGGTTTTGGTTCAGCGAAAACTGGTGGTAGCCCTCTGAGGTAATGGAAAGCCTATGTGTTTTCAGTATCTGACCCTGGTCCACCTTTGCCTTGGATAAATGATCCTTGACTAATAGGTTTAAATTGTGCAATCAACACAGGAAGTGATTATTTTTGCCCTAGATCCAGTCCCTGGAGGCATCTTCCATTTCTCCAAACCTGCTACAGATTGTTAGGAATCCGTTTGAAGGGACAACTCTTGGCAAGCAATAGCAAGGTATCCAGTAAATCTCGTACTATGCTAGATTTACTACGCTGTAATTCTGAGGAAGACACAGTAGCCCACTTCTCATGTTGTCCTCCACACAACCAGAGTAGGCTGCCCAGACCCTCCGGAAAATTCCAGAAACCTCTGGGGAGAGCTGGGGGTCCGGAGCAACCGGACTTAGGGCCCAAAATACCGGGGTTGTGGTTACTGGGCTCGCAGCAACCACAACTGCAACTTACCAGGCCTAAATTTCTCCGGCGAGTGGCGGTGGCCATCTTGAATCTTGCCCGAACTCACGCGAGATCTTGGCAGCTGGCTGGGAACTCTGCGAGACCCAACCAACAGCTGAGATCTCACGTGAGTTCGGGCGAGATTCAAGATGGCTGCTGCGAGGGGTTTGCGATGAGAGCGAGGTGAGTGGTTGGGGGCTTCGTGCAGGAATTTCCAGCAACGCAGCCTCCAGCACCCCACCCCCCAGCGCAGAAGAAGCAGAAGCAGAAGCAGCAGCAGCAAGAAGAAGCATAAGAAGGCGCAAGCAGGAGGAGGAGAAGGTAGAGGAGGAGGCAAGACCGAGGTTTTTGTGAGAGAGAGAATGTGGGGGTGCATGGGATCTTTGAGTGAATGCACGTGTGCATGCATGTGTGCATGCGTGTTTTTGGAGTGAGTGATGCTGGGTGTGTGTGTGCGTGTGCGTGCAAACACGTGTGCTGGCAGTATGAGTGTATTGATGTCTGAATGGGATGCTTGGTTGTTTGACTGAATGAATGCATGTGCATGTTTGTAGTGGGGGTGGCTGTAGTTTTCTGTGAGTTGGGGGGATGATTTGGAGGTGATGTTCCTATTAAATAATGCATTTTAGACCCATAGACCTTCCTTTCCAATTTGTTTACTATAATTGGCATGACGTATATTTTGTAACAGTGGCTGACAATTGGTCATCCTTCTTAAAGAAACTTTTTAAAAATTAACAGGGTTTCTATTATCATCATCATCATCATCATCATCATCTATCTCTCTTTTCTTGCTTGTGGTGTTTTTTCTAGATGAACATGATGGGCTTTGCCAAGTCATGTTGTCTTTTACTGATTCAGAAATGCCCTGACTATTGAACATGTTTTAAGTATGACTGCTTTCTGGATGTTGGTGTGCATGTATTTTGGTAGGCCTCTACCATGGCTTTAATTTTTAGTTTTTCTCTTCCTTCTCTGTATCCCCCATGGCTGATCATCTGGCCTGCTGAGCCCTGCATGCAGTTGACTCAAGATTTCATGTTGTGTTATACCCTACTGATAACACCATGTCAGGTAGGTCATAAGCACCCCCACCCCCACCACCCCGTGCTCATGAAATGAAGGCCCAGGTCTAAAGATGCAGTAAAAGGAGGTAGGAAGCAGGTGGTAGGATGAACTCCAAACTGCACATGAAATACGTTTTTCAAGCTTCTCCCACCTCCGTAAAGCAAAAAAACAAAATCTGCCGGAAAACTAGCCTGTAGGGGATAGAGAGAGTATTTATTTTATTTACTACTACATTTCTATACCACCCAATAACCGAAGCTCTCTGAGCGGTTGACAAAAATTAAACTATAAAATAAACTTAAGTTAAACCATAATATCATACCACAATATAAAACTAGTACCAAAATAAAACCGAGCAGCAAAGCAGAGATTAAAAACTGCTTTTGGTGTCATCACAGAATTGAGACCCAACCTCTGCACAAAGAGCTTTGCCTTCCCTGCTTTTTTGTTACATAACATCTAGGTGGCGGTGTGCTATAGCAGAATAGCACAAATACATAAGTAAGAAAATACCCTTTTTTTCCACCATCAGAAATAATACCCCATTTTCCCCACTCTAAAAAAATCAATCAATCCAGGAAAGCTCTTTTTAAAAATAGAACGAAACTGGAAGATCACAATGTCATTTGAAGAACCACTAAACAACCTTGAGTAAGGAAACAGCAGTGCACAATAAGTGCCTTGAATAGAAAAGCTCAGAGTTATATTGTGGTAATGTGGGCTTCTCATCAGTCATAGCTTATTAAAGACCCCTTTCCTAAAAGTCTGCCAGCTTATAGCATTCTTTGCAAAGCTAGGAAAAGATTGAGCACCCTCAATTGCTATTGTCTAAAGGATGCCCAGAACCTATTCCATGAGGAAAGATATATGTATTTAAAATTAAAGCCATTCATGAAAGAAGTGTTAACAATGATGAATGATGATGGGATTTTAAACTGAGACAAAATACAGAAGTGGGGGGGAAACAGTCTACATAAACTGATAAACAATAGCAAATTATAAGATTAAGGGAGGAATAATGTGAGATGATATAAGAGAAGGTCTGAGAGAACAAGGAGGCTAATAAAGATTGATGCACAGCAGTGCCAGATGCTATGCAATGGGAGTTGGTAAGGAACTTTTCACAAGAATCCTGGCTTATCCAAGCCGAGATCAAGTTGTCCTATGTGACTATGAGGATGATAAAAGGGGACATCCTGTAAGCACACACAGTGATAGAGGGCAGTTCAAAGGGATTAGAACCATCTATAGTGGCTCATAGAGATAAAGGAAAAATGAAAAGACACCTCTTTAAAAATTATGTCCGTTGTCAAAGAATACAAGCACAATAGGTTTTTGAATGAATACTGAAGTTTTCCGTTCCTTCAAAATAATGGAGAATAAAGTAATTTAACGCTTCCTCAGCGTGAGAGAGTCCTTCAGCCTTTACTGACCTTTACTGTGGGGTCCCCCAGTTCTACCACCACTATGGGCCTTTTCAGAACCAGAGATCGCTTTTAGAAGATAACTCTCATATTGTAGGAAAAGAGAGAAATAACATTATAAAGGCTGAGCAAACTGAAATTTCTCAGAAAAGAGAGATTTCTTTTTCTCAGCCCTTCCAAAAAGAAGAGGGATATTTGCCGATACTCTCCAGTGTGTGTATGTGTGGTTGTTATCACCCCCCTCGTGACACACACATAATACCACAGGTCAAGGCATTGTGGAAGACGCAAAATGGTAACCAGGCTGCCAGTACAACTGCCACTGATGCCAATAGCAAAATGACAACAACAATTATTATTTATTGTTATTAACATTTATATACCATCTTATTTGCTAAAAAACGTTAAAGCAGTGCACAATAATTTAAAACAACAATGCCTTAAAATAATAAAGAAACATA
The DNA here is from genome assembly GCF_023053635.1 of Elgaria multicarinata webbii. Taxonomy (NCBI): domain Eukaryota; kingdom Metazoa; phylum Chordata; class Lepidosauria; order Squamata; family Anguidae; genus Elgaria; species Elgaria multicarinata. The sequence continues at coordinate 24,393,015 of NC_086172.1, forward strand.
GCCTATGGAAAAATAACCACGGGTGTGTGTGTGGGGGGGAGAAGTTATGGTGTTGCAACTACTGCTAATGGTGAGCCCCACTCCTGAGAAACTGTTGGAAATTTATTCTCCCCTTGGTGAATATTTGGTGAAATCCTCCCCCACCCCCACGCTCCAATTTCACCAGACACAGAGAACTTTGGGAGACCATTTTATTCAGCTGCCTTTCCTAGAATACCTCAGCACTTCCAATTGTGTAATGCAAGCCTATACATGTCTACACAAAAAAGGTCCCATTGAATTCAATTGTATTTACCCCCACATTACTGGGTATATGACTGCAACCTTAGACCTTAAAAATGGTCTCAGTAAAATAATAATATCATCATACATTAATAAGATATACATTTTTGTGATCTATTTTTAAGGCCTTGATCCTAAACCTACTTACTAGCCTAATTGAACTCAATGGAATTTACTTATGAGCTGCACAAGAATGAGGTGATAGGTTGATGTGGTCGAATTCTGGACTGCACCACATGAGACTGATATTTTTGAATGCCCCCATGTCACAGGAGATCTTCCTGCAAAGAGAAATCCAAACTAGCTCGCAAAAAGCTCCAGAATGCTTCCTTCCTTATGTACCTGCCTGGACCCTAAGAACATTTTCTGGGGTCCTACTCTGTGAGCCCCTGCCAAAGGAAGTGAAGGAGGTGGCTACCAAGAGAGGACCTTTTCTGCTGTGGCACCACGGCTGTGGAACGAGCTCCCTAGAGAGGTTTGCCTGGCACCTACGTTATACTCTTTCCAATGCCAGGTAAAGACCTTTTTATTTTCCCAGTATTTTACCATTTTAGTCTTGGAGGGGATCCACACTAGAATATGAAACATTGTTTTTACAGTCATTGAATGTTTTGTTTTTGAACAATTTAAAACGTAGCAGTTTTTAAAACGTTTACTTACTTTTCTCTTTCCGTTGGAATGCATTCTTTTTGGCCACACTAAGAAAAGAAATCTGTTTGTTCTATTCTGCCAATTTCCCCTCCTACTTCCTCTTCTCTCTGAGACAATCCTCCACCTACAAACAATCCAGCTAGCAGCCCCCCAAAAGTGAAACTGGAAGTGGCTGCAAAAAAGAGGCTTGAAAGAAAAAAACGGCTCCAAATTTGGGCGTGGAAATTACATAAACATGCCCCCAGGAATGTGATTGGCTAATTAAGAACTACAGGAAACCCATTTAATACGATGAAATAGGCCACATCATACCAAATAGAATGTCTTATTTCAGAGAAGTTCAAAATAAAAACCAGAGAACAGACAACAATAAAATGTCACAAACTATATGTCATGTGGCGAAATACTACCAAACACACACTTAAAACCGGTAAGACACGTTAGTGTAGATCCCCTCTTGTTGTTTTAAAACTGTATTTTAAATAGGGCTATGCACAGCTCCACCGCCTCACCTCAGAGGCTCCTTCAGAGCCTCCAAAACAGCCCCAATTTGACTTAGGGTGCTTTGGGGGGTGTCTGCCCTGCCTTGGCACCAAAGCTGAGGCAGGATTTGCGCCCCCCCCTCGAAGAGGGTTCCTGGATGCCAGCCAGCACCCAGGAAAGCCAAGAACAAGGCTGACTGGGAGTCCATTGGACTTCTGATTCCCCGCTCCCCACTCCCTGCCTTGCTGCCACCACACTCCCCCAACCCAGAGCTATCTCTGCAACTTACCTGCAAACATGACCTCCTCCTGAGAGCCAGGCCAAGATTTAAAGTAATCACGGGGTCTCTTTCCTTTTAGTATATCTATGAATGCGAACTATGGCGGCCATATAGGGCCATTTTCCCTTTACTTCCACCATAGTTTACAGCCATAGATATACCAAAAGTAAAGACCTCCCTCAATAACTTTAAATTGCAGCCTGGCTCTCAAGAGGAGGACGTGTTTGTAGGTAAGTCCCAGCGGCAGCAGTCCAAAAGTCTGTGGAGGGAGAGGGAAGTGAGTCCAATGGATTCACCAGGATTCATGGATGGCTTCCCCGGGCAGGCAAGTGGGCATGGGGGAGCCACTCTGCACTGCCCCGAATTCACCCAAAGCACCCTGAGGCTTTGGTGCCAATCTGCTTTGGCCTTTGGGCGCTGCTATGTATTTGGGCCTCCCCTCAGATTCAGGGATTCAGTCAGAGGTGACACCCAATCCCTGCCCCTCCCCAACAGCCAAAGTTCTTGCCGTGTTGGCCAAAATAAATGAATAAATCACCTTGAAAACAAGCTACATTCGCCCTTAGTAAGCCTCCATAGCAATTTGCCACCAAATTTCAGCAACAAACCGACACACACACCCCTTCCAGCCCAAATTAAGTATTTTTGAGTGCCATTTCTTTCCATTTTTTGCTTCTTTGTTGTGTTGGAAAGAGTAGTCGTGACGTTTCACACCTTGTACTATATTTCCTGCTGTTGCACTGTCCTGAAGATTAGGCATCTTGTAGCTCACTTTTTTTCCCCACACACACCTAACTAGAGTAAATAGCATAAATAGGAGAATTTTGAAAGATAACTAATAAATTAAATAAACTGGAGGTATTTGTTCTGCAAACCCCTTTCTGCAAATGATCTAGTCCTTGCTTTTGGAAGACTTTGGTAGGCCCCATGTAGTCAGCGGGGGGGGGGGGGTATGTGTGTGAGAGACAGGTGGGGAGAGGAAGGGAAGGTAACAGGGAGAGACAAAGAATGTCAAAGAACAAAATAGTCTGTAAATTTTATGGGCCTCCATCCGCTATAAGAGAAGGACTAATGTAACACAGAGACATGACGCTCTTGTGAAGGGAGGCCGGAGTTTTGTCCACCTGGTCTGCCAAGGAATAAGTCTGATACTTCTAATAATGGCTCAGCAAAGAGGCTTCTACTTGGACAGGCATAAGACATAAGAATTATGTCTTTCTAAGGCCATTAGGAAACAGTGGTAAAATTGTAGCTTGGTCCAGAGGGAACTTATGAAATATGACTTACTTTATAATGCTTTCAAGTAATAAAGTAAGACAGTTTGACTCAGGGAGATTTCTTACACTTATTTCCAGAAAACTACCTCAGTCATAAACTTTGGGTTGGAATTGACAAAAGTTTGGCTTCTAGTCCATGTACCGTAAGTGAGACCATTATGATTGCTGAACCACAGTTTGTAGGTACCATTGTAGGTACTACTGTGCTCCTATTTTAGCTTCACTCATCTTCGTTTTTTTAAATGTTTCGTGTCATTACAGAAATATAGCTGGAATCCCAAGTAATTACCTAGAAAGCTTTAAAAAACACACACCCCATGATGTATAATTTATTCTAATTCCTTTATACCATATTAAAATTGGCCAGACGTTTTAAGTACTTGAGAGGGATGTATGTGGTGTCAATGGTATACCTCTAATATGCATTACTGAACAGTCCTGGATGTTACTGATAATTTGAATGAATTTAGTTTGAAAGTCAGGTCACTGAAGCGTTTAGAACGGAAACTAAGAGTAGAAAATAAGGGCTCCATGAATTCTGTTCAAGGTGGTCTTTGTGATAAAACCTCTGAAATAATATTTCTTTAAAAGTGACACAGCAGCAGAAAAAACAGTATTGGATTTGAGGCCTTAAGAGTAGGTAATATTCAAGGGTCTTTTATGTGCACACAGCAATAACTATACAAATATGATCCATTTTATTCTTTGGGAATTTTGATTTATGGACAATTAGCAGATAGTGTAATAATGCAATGTGCCTCTAGTGCTTTTTTAATAATAGGAATCATTGTGGCATCATTAAATACTAATTTTGTTTTCCTTCTACTTTCCTGTGAACTGGGGAAATATTGTCCCCATTATAGAGCAGAATTAAGTCACAAAGTAAAGCACAACTTTATTCAAAGACTATGTTTCTGCCATGTTGCCCTTGGGCTTCCTGAAGCTTAGCAGGGGCAAGGTGTGTGTGGTAGCACCCCTACAGTTCTGACTGGTTCTGACTGAAACCCGGAACAGATTCACCAGCCCACTGACATCGGAGCCACCAGCCTCCACTGAAGATAGTGAGAGGGGAGAAAGAATGCCCTTGCAGAACAGCAATGCTTTGATCCATTCCCTTTCTTAACACAGGAACGAACTGAGTTTACATGGGCTGGGAACACTGCTCATTCAGCAGAAGACTCTGGCGGCAACAGCTAACGCAACGCTACATTACTCTAGCCCAGGAATGCAGAAGCTCAGGCCTCAGGGCCAATAACAGCTTGCTGGGGTTCTGCAGATGGCCACGCCCACTTTCCCCCAACTACCAATGGTTTGGGAGGGGGGCGTTCCCTGATTTTATGCAGTTTCTCCCTGCGTTCTAAGGCTTGGTGACTGGCGGTGATAGTTTTAAACTAAAATATGCCGGCGTTTTTGCTTTCTGCACCGGGACGCCCAGCACTGGAATTATGGCCCCCGAGACCTTCTCCAAAATGGAATTCGGCCCTCGGGCTGAGAGAAGTTCAACACCCCTGTTCAAGCTATTGGCAGGGCTGTTATTTTAAGCCAGTTTTCATGCTCAGAGTAACGGCTACAGAGAGGCCTATAAGGAGCAATTATTATGCTGTGTCTTAGAGGTCGAGCCCTAACTGTATAGACTCCGCCCCCTTCTTTCAAAGGCATGTTTTTTTTAACTGGGAAAAGAATTACATTGCATGTGCAAATGGAGAAATTTGCCTAATTGGAGTTGGCCCAAGACAGCACATCTGTCATGCTGGGGGATGAAGAAAGGGACAAACACACGAGCAAGCAAAAGAAAAACCCAAACCTAATACGGAATGGCACAAGATGGCTGCAATCCCTTCTGCACTCTCCCCCCTCTACTGGGTCACCCCGAAGCCCTTCCCAACCTCTCCCATTGCTTTTCACAGTGCTCCCCAGCACAGCCCCTGACTCCCTGATGGAGAAAACTGGGTTCACACAACGATAACCCACACTCAAGGTTGAGTGTGTGTTGTTAAAACGTGGCTTATGTTCTGAACTCAGCCGCACTAACAAACCATAGTTAACCACGAACAATCCATGAAGAGAACCTATGATTTTTTGTTGGGTTGTGAACTGTTCGTGGTTAACAAACCATGGTTTGTTATCACAGCTGGGTTCAGACAACACACAACCCATGTTTCAACAACCACCCACACTCAACCTTGACTGTGGGTTATCGTGTTGTGTGAACACAGTTTTCTCCTGCCAATATCACATCACCCTCAACCCTCCCCACGCCAGGTATGGTGACCCAGCTTTCCCCCTTCATCTGTTTAGGTTGCGCCCAGCCCAGCCCTGGGCTCGCTATTTCTTCCTCCCACTCCGTCAGGTCACCTCCAGTACCCAGTTTCTCTGCTGCCGCCCCAAGCTCCACCCCCCACCCCCGCAGTACTAGGCAATAGCAATGAGGTTTGGCGCTTTCTTCCTAACTTCCTCTCTTTTTATTTTGGGGAGTCTGGTGAGGGGGTGCAGAGGTTTGTTGGAGTACAGTGTTGATGTCTGGAGCTATGGGGTATGGGGAAATATATGGAACAAGTGAATTACTAACGCAGCCTATGATGCTTGAGTCTCTCCTGTTTGTATGTGTGCTGTTTGATTACTTGGGTAAATTTTGTGTGGCCTTTGTTTCAGTCCATACATAATCCTCAAAAGTATAAGACAGATTTCCCCAACCTGATATCTTCCAGGTGTTTTGAACTCCAGCCAGCATGGCTAAGGATCACAAATGCTGAGAATTGGGGCTGATCCGCACGTCGGCCCCAGAGCGCATTTATGCGACTCTAGGGCACCCCAGAAACGATAGTCTGTACTTGCCTGTAAAAAGAAACTAGGAAGAGACGGAGCCGCCACCGCCGCCGCCGCCCAGCTCTCCCTGGCCGGCTCGGAGAGTTCTTTTTGAAGAAGGCGGGGGTAGAGAGCTTCTTCCGCTGTCCACCCAACCTTCTTCCGCAGAGCTCTCCGTCCCGGTCGAGGAGCCGGCCGGGGAGAGCTGGGCGGCGGCGGCTCCGTCTCTTCCTAGTTTCTTTTTACAGGCAAGTACAGACTATCGTTTCTGGGGTGCCCTAGAGTCGCATAAATGCGCTCTGGGGCCGACGTGTGGATCCGCCCTTGTAGTCCAAAACATTTGGAAGGCATCAGGTTGGCAAAGGCTGATTTAGGATATGGTTATTACCCTGTCTCCTCCCCACCCCATCCACAAATGTTTGTGTTGTGCTTCCATTGTCCTCAAGCATTTTCCTGTCCCCTGGCTCATCCGTTCCATCCAACCATGCAGTAGAACTAGGCTCTGAAGCACTTCCGTTGCTTTCTCACAGCGATGCCTTGTGGACCGTATTCCTTGGTCCACTTTGACCCAGCTAAGGCCTGTTCAACAAGCTGAATCTGTTCAGTGAGTTTGAAAAGCCAGCTCCTCAGAATCACACAACGGCCATTTCTTGTTCATCACTATGCCTGCCCAGGTAGGGTGTCCCTATGAAAAGGAGGACAGGGCTCCTGTATCTTTAACAGTTGCATAGAAAAGGGAATTTCAGCAAGTGTCATTTGAATGCATGTAGCACCTGGTGAAATTTTGTCTTCCGCATAACAGTTAAAGCTGCAGGAGTCCTGCCCTCTTGACCAGATACAAAAGAGAGGAGGGCACCTGCAGCTTTAACTATTACGATGAAGAGGGAATTTCACCAGATGCTGTATGCATACAAATGACACCTGCTGAAAATCCCTTTTCTCTACAACTGTTGAAGATACAGGAGCCCTGTCCTCCTTTTCATATGGTCAACCTAGAATTTTCACAGGCACAAGCTGTATCTGAAAAATTCTGTGATTCTTTCATCCACCTTCAAAGAAGACCGGGTGGGGGGGGGGGCAGACAAAGGCATCTGGGGCAGGCTGAACAGTTAGGCATATTAGAAAAGAATGAGTGAGCTTTCAGGTTCTCCAGAACTCTTCCTCAAGCAATACATGGAACAAAGGGCAGGACAGGGAGGGAGAGGGGGAAATCTGACTTGATGTTTAATTAGGGTGTCTACATTAAGGGGAAATAGCATTGGTTACCTGGGGTGTTCGTGCTTCCTGCTTTTTACCACAATTGTTATGGGCTTAATTACATGGACAGAGAGGGGCGATCACATGGTCTGAAATGAATACTTGCCCACAATTCACGACAATTGAGACAGCTCCATCTAGTGGTGGAAAATCCTGCTTTTTTAAGGATGTTACCACTTTAAAAGTGTTTCTTTTCATGGCGGAATTTGCAACAGTTGCCTCAGGAGATGTCCTGGTTGTTCATGACATCGTTTAAAAAACCTGCAAACTTCTATGAGTGGCCGGTCACGAGCTTGTAATAAATCATTTGTTTAGAGAAGACCTACGTCGGTCTTAAAATGGAGTGGAGGAGGAGATAGCAGAGTTACAGTGCAATCTATACTTGTCTTCCCAGAAGTAAACCCCACTGTGGTCAAAGGAATTTATTCTCAGAAAAGAGTGTATAGGATTGCCACTTTAATTGAATTAGTCCCTCTTAGCTGTTACACATGATTCAAGTTACATCCAGGACTGCTTATCTCTTTTCTTTGTTGCTTTTTGCTTCAAATCACCAGCATCACCCAGCTGGTTTAGTTTTTTTTAACTTGCAGGGCAAAGATCTGGGATCCTGTTTTTCCCCACCCGCAGGTGAAAAAGCAACTTGGGATGAGTGATGTTAAGCTGGAAAAGTAAAAGAGGGGAATGGATTAAGCAGCCTTTTTCTGTACACCTTTCTCCTTCTCAGATGTAGCCTGCCTATGCTTGCTTTGGTTGGGGGGTGTTTTTAAAGCAGATGAAAGAATAATGGAAATCCCCGTAATGTGTCATTAGAACCAGAGTAAGTCAGTAGAATTTACTGGAGCTCTTATTGGTTTGATATAATAAATGAGCATAAACCCAAATCCCATGTCTCCAAGTTTTAGTCTTTGAGGATTGTACATGTCAGGATTTAAAACTTATTCACGGGGCTCTCTTTCTTTGAATTTTTCTTTCATATCCCATTTTAGAGCTTTTAAAGAAAATGAATATTTGGTTTCAAGTGATGCTGCTTTGGTGCCCTCTTGTGGCAAAAGTAGAAATCAGTCTTGAGAAGAGGATAAATCATGACTGTAGTCTTAAATATATATCTGTGGAAGTCGATCCCATAAATGCAGATGATGATGATGACTTAGTTCATTACTTTATATATGAAGGACAACTGCCCAGAGAGCTTCGGCTATTGGGCGGTATAAAAATGTAATAAATAAAATAAATAAAATAAAATAAATTTATTTATTATTTATTTATTACATTTCTATATTGCCCAGTAGCTAAAGCTCTTGGACCAGATGGCAGCTTCTTGTTCTCTTGTGAAACCAGGAGTGTGGGGGAAGTGTCCTTGGAAAGGCAGGTAGCCACTGTGAGAGCCAACACACGTCAGGATGCAAAACCGCACTCGTTTTGCACTGGCTTTGTCATCCACAGAGCTAACAACTTGATTAAAAGATTTACGACCCAATTTCAATCCCTTGAATTTTAACCTATTGACCTGTTCCCTGAAACGATTCCACATGAGCCACTGCTGGATCCGTCGTTTGTGGTATCCGTGGCTTAAAGTGTGCTCATGCATGGATTACAGATTATGCGTGCTGTGAGTACATATGCACCATGTTACCATGTGCAGATTTCCTCTTCGTGAGAGGACTGTGGAGGTGTCTGGAGCCATTTTGCGAAGGCATTCAGCACGATGATGTGTGTCCACGTGTGGGTTGATTTCTTAGCCACTCCTGCACAGGAAAGCCAGACAACTCAGGGCTGCGCCTGACTCTCTCTTTCTGCAGCTGACTGACTGCCCCCTGGCCCTGCGCAGTGGTGCCCCGCCGGCCAAGTTTAGGCCCCCCAATGACAGCAGAGAATGAGCAGCAAGATGCATGAAGCTGGCATGGCGAGATCCTTGGCCCCTGGGGACTCTACTTGAGCCATGGGGTTGGGAGCAACTGAGATGTTCCCGCCTCTGTGGGTCCTGCCGGACTCCTCCCCTCAACCCTGAATGGGTTGGCCAAAGCAGCTTCCTTCCAAGCAGTGGAGGCTGGTGGCTCCTATGTCAGTGGGGCCGTGAATGCGCTCTGGGTTTTAGTCAGAACCAGCCAGAACTCTAAAGGAGCTATCCGAAGTCCTGAATGTTATCCCCCAAATTGGGTTCAGCACCTAAGGTAGCTCCTTTAGAGATCCAATCTGTCCTGACTGAAGCCCAGACTGGCTTCCACGGCCAGCACTACCTCTGGTGTCTCTAGGCTTGTGCTGGACTTGGTCTCACCATGCTCTCCAGGCAGGGGGCAAGACCAAGATGGGGGCTGGATAGCACCCTGGGCTGGCATGCAGGGCCTTGACCAGCACCCTCCTCCTCCTCCTCCTGTCTTGCTTGGTCCAGTTGTCCGCCTTGTTCCCACTAGGCTTGGGAGGCTGGAAATGCCCCACCCTGTGGGGTCCGAGAAGGGAATTGCGGGAGGCCATTGTGGGAAGGCAGATGCAGCTGGCTGAGCTGGGGGATGTGCAAGGAAGCTCTCCCCTACAACTTTCTCTTCAGACAATGGCGAAGTCAGCGAAGGCCTCCCATACCACCTCTGCCAGCACCAAGGCAGACAGAGCATCATGTGGAGGTGGCGGCTGGCTGGGATAGGTGGGGCCTGGAGTCTTTTCCCTGGCAGCAGTGACAGGGGAGGGGAGTGGCCTGGGCACTGCAGGTGGAGGGAGATTGAAGCAGCCTTCCAAAATGTGGTTCAATTTCATACACATTTCAAAATTGGGATGGCAATGGAGGGTTCTGAACCAGATTGCAGGTTTGGATAGGGCAGGGGTGATTGCTGTCGCCTGCTGCAAAGGTCATGGGTGGCAGCTCCTTTACAAAACATAAATCATTGTCATTGCAGCTCACAAGAGTAGAGGACTTCTTCTTCTCTTTCCCCCTCCCCACTTCCACTCCGCTGCTTTAAATGTCACTTTGCGTTAAAGTAGTAGTGGGCGGCACTGCTGGTTTTGTCTGCCATCATATTTCCCTTCTCCCAGCATGCACTGGTTTCAGGCCCCATTACATGGAGCTTAACAAACTGCCCCCCCCCCATTCACCACGTGTGGCTCATAACAACCTATGTAGCGACAAGCATTCAAGAGGCAGCTGGACAACCATCTGTCAGGGATGCTTCAAGGTGGATTCCTGCACTGAGTGGAAGGGTTGGACTTGATGGCCTTATAGGCCCCTTCCAACTCTACTATTCTATGGTTCTTTGTTTCTATGAAGGGCAGAAAGTGCGGTCAGAAAATACATCACTATGTTTATAAAGCCAGCTGCTTTTGAGAAGCGGACAGCCACAGCTGGCCAGCATTGAAACCCCCTGGGGAGATGTGGTCCTGCATCTGGATTGCACATCCACTGCCCTTTCGTGATGTGGTTGCCTATCTGTGGAGTGTGATAACCTATCTGCAGTCATGACTATTAGCAGCGGCGACTCATCATTTTCGTTATCTTCTTACTCATTTGCACTTTAGTTTCTCACCCGAGAAGGAGGAAGTGTTTTTCAATAGCGCAGCAGAATGGGTTTATCACCACTCTTGGGCGTGAAGGACGTGAATGCAGTTGATGCGCCTAGCAGTGGAGAGGAAGCCTGAGCAGCCTTGGGGCTTTGGGGAGGGAGACCGTAGCTCAGTGGCAGAGCATCTGCTTTGCAAGTAGAAGGCCCCAGGTTCTATCCCCAGCATCTCCAGGTAGGGCTAGGAAAACTCCTACCTGAAACCCTGGAGAGCCATTGCTGCCACTCAGTGCAGGCAAAACTGAGCTAGATGGGCCAAGGGTCTGGTTCAGGATAAGGCAGCTTCCAATGTTCCTATGAGAGTAAAGGGGGAGGCCAATTCTTTCTCTTCCTACCACGATCTCAACCAAGGTGTCCTCTTCAAAACCACTATTTAAATTTCAAGGGAAGTTCCCACTGGTGTCCATGGAGGCGTCTACTGAAATGCGAATAGTAGCTTTGGACAGGATAGTTTTGGTAATATTGTGGCAGGGGGAGACAGACCTCCAGTCCCACCTCAGAGCCCAAAGGTTGCTCAGGCGTCACATAACCAAATACATGCACACTCCTTGCATTCACACAATTAACGTTACTTCTGTTTGGCCCTTAGTGAGCCTTTCTGCATGAGGCATTTATCGTACAGTTGTGATCACTCATGGTAGTTTGTGGGTTCTTTACATGACATTGTTAGCCTCCAGGGTCTCTGTTGACCTTTGCAACCATTTCCCTGGCTTTTTTTTTTTTTAGACCAAGGAAAGTGTGGTATTATTTAGAAATGTGGGATGAGATGCTTGTGTAATTGTGCAATTCTGCTATATCACACCACTATCTAGTGGTTGTATAATGAAGCATATAGGAAGGCAGAGAAAGAAAAAAAGCCAGGGGGAAAAAACATGTGTAAAGGAGCCGATCTCGATCACACAAAGAATCCAGAAGCAGGAGCCCCGGTAAAGTGGTGGTCAAACGCCTCATGTAGAAAAGCCCAGTGTCTCTCAAAGCAAGAGTTTGGTGTAATGGACAGGGGGCTGGGTTTCTGTGCAAAGGCTTTGGGTTTGAATCCCTGTTTGGCCATGAAGTCAAGGAGAGGACCGAGGTGGCACCTCTCAGCCTAGCCTACTTCACAGGATGGTTATGAAATCTTTCTAACAGCCACGCTAGGTTGGCGCTGGAGAATTGCACAGATGGTTACAGAACAAGGGCTCCTATCGCCATCTATCAGAAGGCATGGAGAAGGCCTTCCTTTTGTGCTTGCTAGATTTTTGGCAGCAAGGAAAAAGACCGAAGAAGCAGTCAGAAGATGCGAGAGGGTTATGGGTAGAACATGACACTTAGATGCCCCATAAAATTCTGTGAATGGGGCAGGACAATTGCACAAGAAAAGACTCGTCTGGAAGCATTAAAGCAAATATTTTCAGCAGCACAAACATTTATGGTCAAGAAGACTATATACCCGTGACCTCACTGTACTCAGAAGCAAACAGATCTCTATTTACAAGCTTGTGTTTGCTCCTATGCATTTGATTGGGAGCCATGCCCATATCTTCTGGATTTTACTCTTTTTGAAATTGTTTTTTTTAAAAAAATACTAAAATTATTTAATCTTTTAAAAAGACTAGAATTTTTCACTGTTACTCAAATCATGGGTAGATTTCGCCCACTATCATATCTTTTTAAAAACGCCCTTTTCCATTACCCTCTTGTTGCATATTTACTTTCTGACACCTGCCCTATAAAACGAAAGTAGGGCTTCAGGAACATTGGAAATGTGGTTTGAGATTTCAGAGACGTCTCTGCACAGTTCAGTCAGCCCCACGAGAAGTGTCAGACGCCGAGCTCTGTGGCCACGCTCCGTTTTCCTTCTCACAGCCACGCTGTTCTTTGTCATCTCAGGTAATCAACTCATATGTAAAACAGAGCATTCGGAGTCCTAGCCTGCCTCCGACAATCTTGATACCACATTTTCCTGTTGAGCTACAAAACATATTTTTCAGGGCGGTTTGATTTAAAGGCATAGGCCAACTGAAAGGAAACGAAATGGTGCCTGGTTGTGTTTGTTGTCATCAAAGCTGGATCAGCTCAGACGGCTTTGGGGGCTCAGTTTAAAGGGGCATCGCCATGGTTGGGCCAGGCTTAAGGTGAAGGAAAGGTTTCTTTGTAGAATAGCATCCGGAAATGTCTTTGCTGTTTATAGATGCTGCTGTGAGGATAACTCTAGGAAAAATAGTCTGAGGTTTATTCCAATGGCCACTGGTGGGTATGACTCTAAACATACATACATACACACACACACACACACTCTTAGGATGTAGAAACCACAAGTTGTACTCAATGTTAGCCCTCCATAGAGTAGAGCCATTGAAATGAATGGGACTTAAGTCAGTCTACCGTGAGATACAACCCCACAGCTATAACAAGAATAGTGCTTAGTTTTTATGAGTTTTCAAAGGATTACTTTAGTCATCCTTGCAACTAACCTGTAAGGTAGGCCAGGAATATATTGCAGATGGGATGGCTGAGGTGAAGAAGAGACAGTGGCTTGCACATGCCTTCATGGCTGAGGTTGGGTGTGTCTGAAGGACCTCCGGGTTCACATTCTTAGCCGCTGCATTTTTACAGCAAGTGTATCACAGAATCTCCTACAGCAGACCTCTTGCAACTCGGCGCCATTTAGACATTTTGCTGACATCTCCCAGGATTCCAGAACGCTAGCCGTGCTGGTTGGCGTTGATGGGATTGGAACGCCACCACATCTGGAGAGCACCAAGTTGAGAAGGCTGCCCTCCAGCATAACCCTAGGCAGGTTTACTCAGAAAAAAATCCCATTGTATTCAATGAGGCCTCTTCTCTTTCTCTCTCTCTCTCTCTCTCACACACACACACACACAGAGAGAGAGAGAGAGAGAGAATGTACTCAGGCTAGCTGCTTTGATCTATGACTGCTCAGGAGTAAGACTCTTTTCCTTAAATCAGGGGTATTGAGGCTCTTTTAGCCTGAGGGCCGAATTTAGTTTTGGAGAAGCTCTGGAGAGTCACATTCTAGGGGAGGGCAAAGTGGGTGGAGCCAGAGGCAAAATAGGTGGGGACAAAATACCCCAAATGCCAGCATATTTTTTATTCAAGCATTTAGTTCCAGTAACTGAGGCATTTTAGAACGGGGACGACGAGTCACAAACACTGGGAAACCACCAGGAAGAGGGGAGGGCAGTGCAGGGGGGGGTGGATATTGCCCCCATGGCTGAGGTTCCCTCCCCTGCCTTAAATCTAATGAAGAAGGCATGTTACTAAATAACCATCAACCTCCTGTGGGAACGTGACCACAAAGGACTACTGATACGTTGCCAGAACCTCAACATTGCCCCTTCCACATGTCCTGCAGTTCCTTCCTGTAGTCCTTACTAGGGATGTGCATTGAATTCAGCCAAAGCCTGAAACCTGAGCCAAATTTGGCCTCTTTAAATGGTTTCTGGTGCTTCCTGAGGCAACGTAGGCTTCCCTCTGAAGTGACCAGACCTGAAGCTGGACCCCCTGCTTTTTTTTTGCGGTGTCCTTTTATTGTGATTGTTTTTACTTGCTCCGTGACCACCACAGTTGTTTCCCAAGCCGTTGCTAGATGAGGGTTTAGCCCAGGTGAAACACGGGCTCATCCCTGTGCATGCAGATGACGCACAGGGGATCCCAGGGTCAGGCCGGGCTAAACCCTGCCTTGACCCGGGATAACCGGATCCACTTTTGGCCTGGTTTTTCAGCAGCCTCGGGCTGAGCCCGGGGCTGCAGAAAGTCTAGCAGGTTCCATGGCTTTTCCTGGCTATGCAGCTTACTCGCGAGTAGCCAGGATAAGCCATGCACTGGGAGCGCTGTGCCCATCGGGCTGGGGGTGAGGGAATCGCGGGGGGGGAGAGAGATGGGGGCCGGGGGGCGAGCAAGCGGGTGAGCGGGGGGGGTGAGTGGATGGGCGAGCAAGCAGGCAAGCAAGGGGTGAGCAGACGGGCAAGCAAGCGGGCAAGTGGGGGGGGCGAGCAGATGGGCGGATGAGCAGGGGGGAACGGACTGGCGAACGGGGGTCATCAGACATTGGGGGGAAATCGGGGGCAGGGAGGAACGGGGAACCCTTTTTTTTTTAAAAAAAAGCCTTACCTTCTCGTTGGTGCGCTCCTGCGCACATGGCCCTTTAATTTTTTAAAAAATGGCCGACGCGATGGGGCTTTCCCTTACCCCGTCGCGTGTTACGTCTAGCTAGGGGTGACGGCCCGCCCTAGCTGCAGCGCGGCCTCGCCCCTACTCCCCACCGGATTACCTGGTAGGTCTAGCAAGGCCCCCAGTCTATCAGTGGTGGCCTCGGTTTGGGTTCAGTCAGTGGACGTTGCTGGGGGCGGATGCAAGTCCAGGTTAAGTCCAGGTAATCCCCGGAAGGCAGGGCAGAGGCTGGGCTGGCAAGCGAAATGGCCATTGGCACTGTGATTTTTCTGGCCAGATAGTCCACACTCCTTCCTGCCATCTGAATTTATCATCTCTGCCTCACTGCAGGGTTTTGAGGGAACCCAGCTACAAAGTGGCAGCATACAGACCACCACCACCCCAGTATTCAAAAGCTCTCCTACGATATGGGGCTTGTCTATACAGCTTGTTTACCCTGATCTAAATGTGCATATTCATGTTTTAGGTTACATGACACAGTCGTCCATTCACCGCAGCGCCGGGTTTTAACCGCGATAATGCGCATCTTCGCATTTGCGATTTACCGCGACTTTTAGATCACGTCCGAGTTTGCGCTGCATTATGGCTATGTGTCTTTGGGGAAGTTAAATTGGATTCTGACATGTGGGCAGAGTTTTGAGGGTAGGACAACGTGACTGGCCGGTTTCCCAATTTTGCACCAATCGGCTGCCTCGTTCGTTTGCGCCGATTTTAGTTTGAAGTCTCTCTGCGGAGTTCCACAGAGAAAGCTTCTTAAAACAAATTAATTTATGTATTTATATATTTAGTGCATTTCTGTACCGCGCAATATGTGAAACTCTCTGGGCAGTTCACAAAAACAAAGAAGGGAAATGGGCAGCCAGACGAAGGAGATGTGTTCCGCTGTGTCTTTCCTTCCACCACCCCACTCTGGTTTGTCTGTTCTATGAATCTGCGGACCACCGCATATAAAATTTATAGCTTCGCTCCTCTTTCCTCCGTAGTTTCGTATATGCGATAATGTGCATGTGCACATTTATGACTCGCTATTAAAAAAAATAAATTCAGGAAATAAATCGCTGTTGCTCCTGTAGTGTGACGCTCTTTACCTACATTCGAATCAATGAAAATTCGGGTTTATATTTAAAGAGGAGCTATCCTGTTGTCGTATAGATGGGAGCATGGATTGGGCTTTGAACTTTAGGGATGGACAGGTCAGTTTATTTCCAGTCCAAGTGTGCATTTTGCCCCTTTCACATTAAACTGCACATTAAAAGAAAAATCTGTTTGAAACGTGTCATTTAAATACGTATTTAAATACATTCCCCTCTTGAAATATGCATTTTAACCGTATTTTGTCAAAGTACACATTTCTGGATGTATTTTAGCCTAGAATACATTTTTAAAGTGCCATTTTTATACCTCTTTTTAAAGCTGAAAGCTGTGTTGCATCACTCGGAGGTCTGATGGATAGCAGCGCCTCAAGAGCCACACCGGGCTGGGAGCTGCAGATCAGCTCAGTTGGTATAGAAATGTAATAAATAAATATGGAAGTTTGCAAGGACTCCTATCATGCATGCACAGGCCAGACCAAACCCAAGGATCGAACAATGTTTCCGCCATTAAGGTAGTTAAAAAATGAGACCTGGGTCACATCCGTGTACTGCATTCATTGCATTAAAAAAAAAGAAGAGAAGAAGTCCAAAAGCACAGTTTGCTTATCTAGGATTTTGCTTTAATGAGAAACGTTTTATTACAAAATAGAGAGAGATTTTGTTTCTATAGTTTCAGTTACAGGAAACCGCGTAGTTCATCACTCATTTCAAACCCATTAATTTCATCTTGTTAATATTGCATTCAATACTTCCAATATATAACTAGCCTTTCAATCGTCATAAAAATTCTTCTAATCTGACCTAATTGCATTGGCGGAGGTTAGATTTGCTGATGCTACATATTTCAACCCTTAGAGCTGTCTGTGTCTGTCCAGAGAGGCAATGTTGGCAATTGTGTCTACTTCCTCAGCCAGGCCTGGCATCGACACCCAGCATAGTGGGGCAAATGCCAGGGCCCACTGACTCCAGGGCCCCCACTCCAGCTGGTGCCAGCCTCCCTTTATAAAAATGGTGCTGGGTCCCCCACCAAAGGGCACTTTGCCCAAGACTCCCTCAAATCTGTCACCATCCCTGTCGTAAGCAATTCAAGGTATTCCTTTCTGGCAAAGATATTTCTCCTGTTGCTCTGTAGCGGCACCCGCTATCTGGACATCCCTCCCCCATGTAGTTTGAGAGACAGCAAATGTGGCGCCCTTTAAATGCCTCCTAAAACACACACCTCTTCACCCAGGCTTTCCCTGGGCTGGAAAGTAAACCAACCATGCCATTCATTTTGCTGCTCCATCAATCGTTTTTACTGTAGTTGTTTTAATGTTGTGTTTTTAATGTTGCGATCTGCTGAGAGATGTTGTTATAGTCAGTGATATATAAATGCCACAAATAAGTAAATAATAAACCATGGCACACAGCCAGTAGCAGAAAAGGCTTTCTTTTTATTATTTATTTATTTATTACATTTATATACCGCACCACAGCCGAAGCTCTCTGGGCAGTTCACAAAAGCTAAAAACAGTAAACATTAAAAGTATACAACATTTAAAAACCATCAGAGACATAAAAACAACAGTATAAAAACAGCAGCATCCATTTTCAGCCTTCACTTGCCAGACTGCTGCTGTTCTGGGGTTCGAGAGTATGCCGGCTCTACCATGAGGCAGAGTGAGGCGGTTGCCTCAGATGATAGGTGCTAGGAGGTGTTGAATCATAGAATCATATAATCATAGAATAGCAGAGTTGGAAGGGGCCTACAAGGCCATCGAGTCCAACCCCCTGCTCAATGCAGGAATCCACCCTAAAGCATCCATGACAGATGGTTGTCCAGCTGCCTCTTGAACGCCTCTAGTGTGGGAGAGCCCACAACTTCACCAGGCAACTGATTCCATTGTCGTACTGCTCGAACAGTCAGGAAGTTTTTCCTGATGTCCAGGATTGATTTGATTGATTGATTTGGGCCATGCAGCCCACCCTGTGCCCCCTCAGCTAGCTTGCAGCCTTCAAAACTGGCTTGGCATGAGATTAGCAGGACATTTCACAGTTTTGTTGTTGTTGAGGGAGTAACTTCATAAGGCGGCAGTAAGAATATCAGTTATTCCAGCACTGTTAATTCAGACTTGGTCACATGATACGTGATGCAGATTCTCCTCATGCCCGTGGCAGCTGCCCCCCACCCACCCCTGCCCTGCGCATGGCCAAGAGGTCATGTGATGGGAACAGCATCAAATAGTCCCAAAACCAAAAGGAGAGATAAAGCCTCAGACAGGTCCTCAAAAACTGGAAATGTATTATGATATGTTATATATGCCCGGAATCTCCAGATGGTCTTCTGTGATACATCACATTAGAACAAGACCACGCAAGACATGCTTTGCATTCAAGAAATACTATATACTGAAATGTGTTGCCTGCCGTTAGCATCATTATCTTGAAAATTGGTTCAAAGTGCTCCGCAAGCATTATCAAGTGCTTACAGCAACCCTGTAAGAAAAGTTGGTGTTATTATCCTCCATATATTACAGATGGAGGCTGGTGGGCCCGATTTCATTGGGGCTATGAACCCATTCTGGGTTTCAGTCAAAGCCAGCCAGAACTCTAAAGGAGCTATCGAGGGTGCTGGGCCCAGTTTGGGGATAGGGATCAGCACCTTGGAGAGCTCCTTTAAAGTTCTGGCTGCTTTTGACTGAAACCCAGAATGGGATTCACAGCCCCACCGAAATCAGAGCCACCAGCCTCTGCTGGGAGGGGAAGATTTTGGCCGAGAGAGAGAGAGTGGTTTGCCTAAGGCCACCTGGTGAATTCATGGCACAAATCAGGGATTTCCTGACTCATGGCGCAGGGCCACCTCCAATGTCACACCAGTGGGCTTCCTCCTGTGCAATGGGATTTCCTTCTCCCCCCTCCACTGCACATCCCGTCAAATCTGCTCTTGAGGGTCCCCCAACCAGAGGAGATTTGGGTGGAATCCATTCCTCCAGCAGTGTTCGGTCCACTGGCAGAGATACACCACAGGGTAGACCTTCTGTCTCAGAGCCACGATGCTACATCAGCTCACATCGCAAATAGAAATTAATTTCAGTTTTTTGAGCTGTGGTTTGAAGCTTTGTTTAACCACTTTTTTTGGGTGGGGGTGTTCATCATTTGAATGCTTCCCATAATGTTGCTCATCAACAGGAAACCTCAGCGTGGGTTGCATTGTGGCATAAAAGGTGGCCTGTTTCACTTAATGGAGAATGAATCAGGCAACCCATTTGCCGGGAGCATGAAACCTGCAGTTCTAACCACACAAGCAGAGTGACTAAGCTGCATTGGTACTGAAGCAAGTTTTATACAATCAGCAGAAACAACAACCCAGCCCCCATGATCCAGTGGAGGCTGGTAGCTCTGATTTTGGTGGGCTGTGAATCCATTCTGGGTTTCGGTCAGAATTATTATTATTTATTTATATAGCACCATCAATGTACAGAATGCTAAAGGAGCAGTCCAAAGTGCTGAACCCTGTCCCCAAAATAGGTTCAACACCTTGGAGAGGTCCTACAGCATTCTGACTGGTTCTTACTGAAATCCAGAATGGGATTCACAGCAGTACCAACAGCCTTTGCTGATATTCACCCTGAGCCTTGCTTGAATAATATCTCACCCATCTAGCCAATTGAATGAGATCAAGCTTGTGCATGAAATAATTTCTAAGGTGATGCCAGTCAGAATTATTGGAAATAGATATTGGAAATTGTATATCATATATTCCCATATGATGCTAAAATATGCAGGGAATGACATTAGCAGTAAATTTTGTGGGGAATTGTGGAGAAATCTTTTTCTGCTGAATGATCATGAAGAAAAGTCCTGGGGATTAATTTCCCAAGAGGCAGCCTGATTGAGCAGCCGAGATTGAAAGTACTTTGCATTTAAAAAATAAGAATAAAATAAAATAAAACTCCATGAAAGTGAAGCTGGATTTTCCTGATGAATCTTCAATATTTCAAAGATGTCAATGCATAGTGTGTGTGTGTGTGTGTGTAGTGATAGCATTGAATGTGAGCTCCAGTTCAATCTTTCTCCTTGATCGTTAGACCTGATTTATCTCTTATTAAAAGTTGATCTCCAGCCACATGAGAACTTACTACTTTGCTAAATAACATGGAGATACTAATTTAGATGAAGTTTCATCATTCGTCTGCACCTTGATTATATATATATATATATATATATATATATAGTGCTGATCTGTCAGATTCGTTTTACTGTGCAAACTTACTAATCTTTTTATTTCCTCCCGAGTGAATTCAACTCATAATCATAAAACAGAAATACAGATCTCTTAAATTTCATCCCATTGGGGAAACGGCAACTGAATATGCTATTCAGTATATTATTTGTAGAGGGAGAGTGGGGAGACTGAGAATAGTTTGGGGACGCGGTTGTGGCTTCTAGTGCAGGAGTGAGGGAAGCCGACCAGGTTGTCAGTTGGACCTTACTTCAACACTGGCAATGGTACAGCATCCTCCATCTCACATGAGGGTAGCCGGGCAGCTTAAGGGAGCAGAGAATGTGGAACTCACCATGAAACTCAACACGACCATGTGAAACTCACAGCTTTGTCCTCCTACACCGCATTGCCGCTCCTGCCCCCCAGCTTCCACCACCTGAAGCAGCCACCTTGCCCCCCCCCCAGCTATACAGAGGCGCTTTGGCGCCGGGAGGTGCCTTGTGCCTGCATTTGCCTTCCTTCCCGGGGATTGCACAGAAAGGAAGGCAAGTGCGATTTTTCAGATGGGGGTTGACTGGTGCTCCCAACTCATCCTCCCACCTCTTGAAAACTTTAAAAAAAGAGAAAAGAAACAGTGGGGAGGAAAGGAATGGGGCCGTTCCACCCTGGGGGGGGAGGAACAGGGCTGTCCCTCCCCCCTTTTTTATTTAAAGATCCCAATATGCGGAGCTCTGCATATTCAGGTGGAGGTTGACTGGTCCTCCCAATTATATTTATATTTGTTTCTGCAGAGTTCTGCAGATTTAGATGATTAAAAATAAAAAGGGGGGGGAGATGAATGGTACTGCTCCTCTACAGCCCTCCCCCCATTTTTATGGTTTTTTTAGTTGTTGTTTTTTTAGTTTTTAAATGCCCGACTTCTTAGGGTTTGCCCCTGGATGGCTTTGCATTTGCGGCTGTGTCACCATTCCAAAAATGCAAAGATGCGCATTTACGGCAGTGTAATCAGCCATATAGACAAGCCCTCAGTCTGACTCAAGTTATGGTCAGCTCTGGGAATACACCCCAGGATTCACAGTGCTTGTACTTAATGAGGCCTCCAGCATTTTTAGGGTAGGGGGCACATTAGGAATTTTGACAAAATGGCTGCCATGGTGGGCACGACATGTCAGAAACTCTCATTTCCCAGAATGCACATTGAGGCTAAAAGAAAGGTAACTTTCCCAAGAACCAAAGTACAAGGGAGAGGTGGGGGGGGGTCTGAGCTCCAAAACACAAGTCTGTGGGCACAGTGATACCCCTGGGCACCACACTAAGGGGACCAGGCTTAAATAATAGCCTGAATATATCAGCTCATTGCTTGTACATTTTTCAGCTCAGTGGGAATGGCAAAAAGCTGACAAGTCCATTGTGAAACTGCCACCAAAGTATCCTCAAGGCTAAAAATAAATAAATAAATAAATGGAATGCATAAAGTGGTCTTGAGCCACTTCTGAATTGAGCCACTCTAATCCCCAGTGACAGTGAAAGGGAGAGGAATAAACTGTCTGTTGTTGTCTAGAATGTGATGCTATAAAAGAAAATGGCTGGGTATTTTTTTAGTTGTTTATTTTTTAGAAGATTTATATCCTGCCTCTTCAAGGCACTCTGCTTTGCTGAACTAACAGCAAATATCAATAAATCACAATACCACACAAGCTAAAAACAATTAAAACAGATTTTTAAAATAACACACAGACAGGCTGTGGCATATGCCCTGGTTCAGCAGTTCTTTTAAAACATGTTACCAGTGTGTAGGCAACTCTGGTTTATCTGTTTAACTACACATATTTCAATTCCTCTCGCAACCGGATGCCATCTTAGAGTAAGATTATATTCTTCCCTCTAGTTATAGGACATACAGAGTTTCTTATTTCTAGAAATCACTATCTCAGATCAAATTTGTCTTTAGTTTTTTTACTACAAAAATATCAACACTAAATACAAAGCTTCCACATGCATAGATTCCTAATGATACATATCGATTCTTTATGTATAAATAATACTTCTTATTGAGATAGTTGATTATAACAAGATACACATAAAAACATTTTAACATTCCATGACACGCTATAGCCATGTTTGTGACACAATTATTAAGTCTTTGACTCCATCCTGTCTCATGAGTATATCTCTTTCAAGACATATCTCTTGCATTTATGATCCCAGAAGATCCCTCCTGTTACATCAACTCATTACATTCCTAGTTGGGGGTGCAATCTGATGGTGCCAGACAGAGTCTGGGTGGGCCGTAGGGCAATTCAGATTCCTGGATTTGAGATCAGAGACTGTGGATCCAGAAATCCATGCTCCCTGCCCCCTCCCCCTCACAGTGTCATGTCTAGCCCTGCTCCACCTGGGTTGGAAGAAGGTGTTTCAGGTGATCAAACAGACTCTGAAGTAGAGGAATTGACGCCAGAAACATGCCAGCCTATACCAGTAGGAGAAAAAGCTCTCTCGGGCTCTTCACCAGCTGGGAGTGAACCCTCTCCAGAGCTTATCTTATCAAGGGTGAACAATACACAGTCAGTGGGAAGCCAATATTCTTCCAAGGGGGAGAGCACGGAGAGGTTAGACGACCCTAGAGTATGCCGCAGACTAAAACAGGAAGGTGAGAGAAAGTCAGCCCAGCTCGCGTCCCGTCAGAAGCTGCCTCAGAAATAGTCTCTCTGAAGTTAATGTGTCTTGGGAAAAGGCTTTCCATTCTTCTTGAAAGGACAGTTGTCTCGCTTAGTTTGCATAGTTTTGCCTAGGGGAAAGTTCCTAGCGATTAGACTCTTTTCAGAGATGTTTATTGCTTGAATAAAGCTCTGTGGATTACTTAGCAGGCCTCGTTATTGTCTCCCAAGAAGGCAGAAGGTTTTTGAGAAACAGGACACACAGCCAGTGCAGAGAGAACTGCACTGGCTGCCTCTCTGAGGTTGCAAAGGTGACCTCGGAGAAGTGGTAAAGGGGGCGTTGCAGGAGGGGATTGGAGAAGCCAAGATACAACATATCCTAAGTCCTCTCCAACCTCCTTCCATTCCTCTCCGATGTGCACCAGCTAGACAGGCAAAAAAGCCCATCTAGACAACCTGAAGAGCAGGAGGCGTGCGGAGACAAAGATCACCTCCGCTGTTCCTCCCACTTCGCATAGGATGGCCGTAAGCCTCTGAATTCGGAGCCTTGTGGGCATCATTGCAGGATTTTGCCCTTTATTGTTTTTATGGTTTACTCTATTGTTTTTTGCCCTGATTGTTTCAAAACAAAACCCGTCACATCTCTGACCAGCAATAACAGGAAATGTGTGTGTACATGTAGGGCAATGGTGCCATCTATACGATATTACCTTCAGTCCAGCTGAGTGGGGATTTGAACCCTATCCTCACAGACAGGATTCAGTAACATTTATTAGCCTGTTATAAGACTAGAGCTACATGACTGCTTTATAGTGGTACTGAAGTGCACTGATAACTGTTGGGGTACAATCCACTTCCATATACGGCTTCCATAGTGTTATTTCCTGCTTTTTATTCCATATTCGTAATGATTTGGCACAGGGTATAGATTTGGCCTTAAGTTATTGCAAAATACAGCAATAACTGTTTGAAATACAGCAAACAATATATAATATAGAGATTTTAAGATAAAGTTAATACATAATTTACAATGTAAGATGAACAAACTAAGACTCAAACTATGAGCTGGCCTTTAATAAGCATGGGCCCCTTTACAGTTAATCAGGTTTTGTGCAGGATAACAAATTTGAACAGTCTCTCCTATGTTAGCTATTCCTTCTGTGTTTAAGGAAAGCAAATTTCCTACTCCACTAGCTACACCATGCTGGTTCTTGTGTGGCCACATACTGGCCTGGTTCAGACAACACGCTACACCATGCTGCTTAATCACAAAATGGTTAAGGGAATACATTAAGGGCAATGCATTCCATTAACCATTTTGTGGTTAAGCAGCATGGTGTAGTGTGTATTCTGAACCAGGCCACTGTAGGACTAATGTGTCTGGTGTTAAGTCTGGTACTAAGCAGGCTGATATGTCTGGTACCGATGAAAAGATAAAAAGGATGCAAAATGGAGGTCATATTTACTATTAATTTTCAATAATAATAATAATAATAATTGCAATATAATGATGGATATTGATGGTTATCCTACTGAAGTAGGATAACCACTAAAGTATACAATCTCAGCTGCTGTGTTCTTGTTGTTTCTAAAAAAGAGGAGACGTGCTGTAAAAGCTTTCTATGAAAAAAAAAATCCTCCAGAAAAGCAACTATTTTGCTTGATAAATGTTGTTTTGGCATGTTCTGGTTGCTTAGCATAGGAAGTTTAGCTACAACAAAGCACAATAGGGAAATGTCGTTACAGCATGATTTGTTTTCTTTTGTAGCAAATGACTAACACCCGTTGTCAGCTTAGGAACCGAGGCCCAAACTCAAAACTGAAAGGCGGATGGAAGCATCTTGTATGCCTCTGGCTTATTCAGAAGTTTATTTATTTATTTATTTATTACATTTTTATACCACCCAATAGCTGAAGCTCTCTAAAACCACCTAAAACCAAAACTATGAACGAGTTACAAGAAATCACAGGATCTATACTGAAAGCTCCATCCCATGACTGTTTTATTGCACACTCGTTACTGGGCGCTCACGGAGTTTGCTCAGGTCCCTCATATGACGTCGTCTGCCTCCCGTGCGCCTCCCACCCCTTCTGGCCTTCCTTGTGCCACAAAAACACCCCTCATTAAGTCTGATGTATTTTTAAACTCGGAATTGCTGTGTGCAGGAGAAGCAGCGCCATTAGAACAGCGGACTCAATGGGCCTCGTGTTCGTTGTGCACCTCCTCTTTTGAAAAGAGGAAGTAACTGAGGAATGAAAACACGAAGGTAGGGAGCGTGTTAACCCCTGGTGTCAGAGAGCTATGATTCAACAGTGATGTCGGTCTCTTCCATTAGGAGTTCCTTTCCAACCCGGTAATGGTAGCGGACAAATGGTGCATAGCACTAACGTGAAATCCCTGCCCCCTCCAATCAACCTGTAAGACTGTAATTTTTATAAAGTAACAGAATTAGCAGCTGGGAGAACAACAGTAACAGCCACTCTGCAGAAGGAGATTAAGGTTTGAAGGAGGTCCCTCCTCACAAGCCTCCACCGATGGAGGGGATCCTTGCTGGGGAAGGCGGAGGGGGGGACCTCCAGAGACAAAGCCCCCCCCCACAGCTCCACCCGTAGAGAGTCCTACAGACTGAAAGCGACCATGGGTGATCACAAGTGGAAGACCTTGAAACAGGGTGTTCGGTGGGGGCACGTTACCCCAGAAGAGCCCAATTCAGAGCTGATTCGCACCAATTGCTTTCAGTCAGTGGTGTAGTAGAGCCCAGGCTTGCAGGGACAAAGTTCTGGGATATTTTGATTAGCAGTGATGATGACATCATCTGATGACACCCTGCACAAGCATGGTAGCTGGGGGAAGGGGGGAAATGGATTTTCCCAGGAACAATGTATTGCTTTGAGCTTATCCCTTTTGTAATGCAAAGTTGTGGGGGGGGTGAGATCTTGAATGGGACATTACGATCCATTAGCTTTACAAAACACCGATTTCCCCCTCTTCGCTTTTCCCTCCTCTTCCCCCTTTTCCTTCCTGAACTCCTTTTCCTTGGGTGCCCTGTCATTTTTAGATGGCAAGCCTGAGGGCAGGAACTGTCTTCTTTGCTGGTTGATTGGCTGAAAAGCAGGGTAAAAGACGATTGATAAATAAATACGTAAATAAATAAATAATACAAAGAGAGGGGGGGTCAACACAGACGCCTGCATTTTTTTAAATTCTCTGTGGGGGTGGAGCTAATGACAACTGTCGTGATAAGCAACTGCACTGCTTTCAACGGAGGCAGGGAATTTAAAATAAACAGATTCACTGGGCTGAAAAGCTCATCAACACCTCCCCGCCCCCCTATACAGGAACACCCTTTGCCCGATGGCCAGTGCAAGCTTATCCCTCCCCAACTCCACCTAGGATTGCACGACGACACAGGAAATGTGGGAGAAAAGAAGTGAGAGAGAAAAGAAACGAGAGGGGCAGGTTTTGACAAGCAATGACTGGGTTCATACAACAGGGTAGAATGACCAGATGGAAAAGAGGTCAGAGCCCCTGCTGCGTTCATAGCTGTGCAGAGAAGGGAATGTCAGCAGGGTACCGACATCGGCTGAAATACCCTCTTCCACACAACTATGAAAGGAGAAGGAACTGGGTCCTTTTTTCCATCTGGCCATCTTTTGCCTGGGAAGCATGCTAACCTAGCCTTTTCCCTGACATTTAATTTTTAGTATAAATGATTTTGGGGCGGGGTGGGAGCAGACTATTGAGAAACATTCAATCACGTGAACCCTGCAGTCTGAAGTGGTACATAGGCCCAAAAACAGTTTCCATCATTGAGAACGAAGCCTTAGGGACAAACAATATGTGTGATGCAGGAGATCTGTGATTGACGAATTCCGGGCTACTTTTTCT
The DNA here is from genome assembly GCF_023053635.1 of Elgaria multicarinata webbii. Classification (NCBI taxonomy): domain Eukaryota; kingdom Metazoa; phylum Chordata; class Lepidosauria; order Squamata; family Anguidae; genus Elgaria; species Elgaria multicarinata. The sequence goes on from NC_086172.1 coordinate 24,419,612, forward strand.
TTTAACAAATGCAGTCCTAGGGTCCTGCTAATTTGTTCAGAGTCATAATGGAGGGGAAACAATGTTTCTTTCACCTCCCCAACAGAGTTTTCATGATTGAAATACCCCCCCCACACACACACACACCTGATTTGTCACGTGAGATAAAAGTTACCCATACCTATATTTCCCCCAATCATGGCACAAAGAGCAGCTGGACAGGGGAGGAAGAATGGGAAAACTATACAAGGTTAAAAAGGACAAATGCCTCTATTCCAACTACTACAAATTGGCAATGTCTGTAGCTGTATTTCAGTTAAAAAATATTTGAAAAGTTAAAAATCAGACCATGGGACATGAATCTCCCATGTAACACATACTTTGGCCTTTGTATTTGTGTTTTTAGACTGTTGTTTTATTATGGTTTTAATTTTTGTGAACCGCCCAGAGAGCTTTGGCTATTGGGCGGTATAAAAATGTAATAAATAAATAAATAAATTACAGATCCTTGCCTGGTTTTCTGAACAGCATATTGCAATGCACTGTATAGATACGTTTTGCACATTAGATAATGTACAAATAGTTTTACATCTGCTCCTACACAGATGTACACACCAAGGGAGACCTCAACAACTTTCTATACTTACTCAGAAGCATTATTGCCTATTCTTTCAGCTACAATTAATTTTTAATAACTGTAAGCTGCAACTTAAGCTGATGCCACTGTTTGTAGACTGAGGCCTTAGCTAGACCTAAGGTTTATCCCAGGGTTGTCCCAGGGTCATCTCTGCCTGCTCCCAGGATATCCTGTGTGTCATTTACATGAACAGGGATGATCCCAGGATGATCCCGCGTTAAACCTTAGGTCTAGCTAAGGCACAAGTATATCCAGAAAGATTCCTCAAGCTGTGATTGAAAACAACACTTAGTATAATGGCCATCACAACTCAGCTATTAAGGGAAGAGCCTTCTCATCCTGTGATTGTAGTAGGTACCAATTCCAATACGAGACACATTGGGACATCATAAGTATATACTATCAGATATAAGCTTGGTAATGCTGGATTTTCAGTACGGTGCACCCTTTTGTTATCTGGAAGCTCAGTAGACTGCTGATGGCACAGGATGAGCAAACTGCTCAGCATGTGGCAAACACGTGGGAACACGTGGCCTCTGCCACCGCTTGCTGTGACATAATCTGGCAAAGCGTTAGGAATTTCATTTGAGAATTGTCACTTCAACTGGTTGCATGAAATGGCTCTCTGCATAGAGAAACTGATAACAGCACAAAGAGTTTTGAAAGGGCCCCAAATGGCTATTGGTTTTGATGCACTTCCAGACCCCTATGGTTTTAGGTGGCTGGTACTATGCTGATCCCATAGAAAATAGTTGCCTGCTGTATCAACATTGACCTGAATGAAATATCAGGGAAAGAACGGTACTTTGTCCGCTGAGGGAGCCTTCTGGTATGGTTTCCATATTTCTTGTTACATAATGTAACAGAAAGAACAACAAAGTGAGAAGATGCTCTCCTGACATCGCCTATGTTGAGCTTATCTAAGTAAGGGTGTGACCTTCCTCTTGATTGCAGTTTGCAAAAATGTGAATTACCTCAGGGTACTGGAGTGTTAGTTGGGTTTCACTGCTGCCATGGACATGTATTCGTTGTTGTAGTCACGAGAGCCAGAGATTTGTTGGCAAAGCTATGGGCGAAAAGAAAATGCTGTGGATTTTAGACTGATAATTTACACACACACACACACACACACACACACACACACACACACACACTTTTAATGTTTATTTATATTTATTTATTTTATTTCTATACCACCTTTCTGGGCAGTTTACAAAGAGTTCAAAACATAAAAACCATAGTCAAATAAAAACTTAATGGCCCCGTTCAGACGAAGTTCAGGGCTTTGTGGTTAGCTTAACCATGTTCATCTGTGAACCTCTCCATTGTGCCTGGGTCCGGGTCCAGCTGAGAGCCCCCTCCCTGCTGCTGCCAACTGTCAACTGTCACTGCTGAACTTTGCAACTAAGATTGTAGTGCCTGAATTTGCTTTCCTTTCCCCCCTCCTCCTCCCTCCCAATCCTCTTTCCTTTTGTGTCATGTCTTTTAGATTGTAAGCCTGTGGGCAGGGACTGTCAAGAAATACTTTTGTAAGCTGCCATGAGAGCCTTTTTTGGCTGAATGGCGGCATAAAAATGCTTAAATAAATAAATAAACACTAGCACACGACACTGTTAACCCTTTTGTGGCTCAGGATTCCTTAACCATACGCTAACCACAAACCGGTTAGATGAGCTCCTGAGTCCTCCGGCTGCTCTACGCCATATCCCAGCAGTCCTTGCGCTAGGAGTCTTTGAAGTTGCGCCTGCCATTTTAGTTCAGGCAACATTGTCATCAGCCATTACTAATATAAATTTGCCTGTTTGTTGAGCGATTCCTGTGCTCTCTGGCTGGCCACGCTGTTGTTTCAGAGGCCAGGAGTTTTTGGAATGTTTTTTTTTTTTTAAACGAAGAAGCCCTGCCTCTGTTCCACTCCCGCAGTGATTTTAGTGGGTCTGTAAGCTTTGTCAGCCATTTTGAAGAGTACCCTGTACGCTTCCCGGGGCCATTTTGAGTGTGTCAGCAAGTGCTGTATAAAATGTGGGTGTGAACCTCATCATCAAGCAGAGATGTCACGATATTAGGACCAGTGACGGACTAATGCAGACGAATGAGGTAGGAAACATGCCTGATTAGTATTGCGGAAGTGCGGGTGGGGAGTAAAAACTTAATACCCTAAGTCCGCACCACTATAAAGCAGCCAATGACATGAAATGGTGGCCACAGCAAGCAGCAGTCCAGAGCAGCGATAGAGCCTGCCAGCTGGAGTGGGCTATTTAGGCTGCTCTGTAGTGGAAGCTCTATGGTTTTGGCCCCTTAACCACAGACACATGTCAGATGACACTTTTAGCCATGGTAAGTGCTGCTAACCCTGCTTCAGAACAGGGTTAGTGAAGCCAACCACAATGGCCCCATTCAGAAGACACCTTAAACCACGGCTTTAACCATGGTGGTTAAGCCAGAAAGCCAGGCTGTGTTCAGAAGACACCTTAAACTATGGCTTTAACCATGGTGGTTAAGCCAGAAAGCCTTATTCACCGTGGTTAAAGCCATGGTTTAAGGTGTTTTCTGAATGGGACCAATGTGGTTAACGGAGGAACATGGTTAGGCAAACCACATGTCAGATAACCATGCTCCTTAACCAAAAAGCCTTAACCAACATAGTTAACATTGCCATCTGCATGGGGCCAATATTTTAGGAATTCAAGCTGCAACGGGCAGTGCACCGCAGCTTGTTACTACATGCAAACTCAGCGAGGGAGGGTTGTTGGGTGGTTTAAAATGGCCTGTTTTAGCAAACCTTCATTGGGTTTGGATGTAACAAGCCTCAGTGTGGCCCTCACTACAGCTTGAATTTTCAAAATGGTGCCCAGCGCTGCAACGAGAAGCCCCGCAAGGAAATTCACCCACGGTGGCTTCTTGTTACGGGCAAACCAGCTCTTACATTTCCTACAGTTTGATGAAATTGTGGTTGATACCCAAGGGCCATTCCATGTTAACCTTCTGACATATACTTTCAACGTGATTTGGGGGAAAGCGTATGTGGGAACGGCAACATGAATATGTTTCTCTTTGCCTTTTCCCCCTTTTTGTCTTGAAGCTTCCTATGGTGTCTACCAACCCCACTGACAAAATACTTTTGTGCTAACATTTGCCGTTTCCATATTAGGAGAAAATAACAGGTGAGCTGTCCCTATCACCGGCTGTCGCAAAGGAACAATCCAAAATGGATTTAGAAGCACTTTGTCAAATCCAGTGCGACTGACCCATCCTTCTTGCCGTGCCTATTGAATACTGCTAAAAATAACTTCAGAGTTGGCTTGGGCCCACCAATTACTTGCTACTGCTTTGAAGGGAGCAATCAGAGGACTTGTTTCCTCAGATATTTTGCTGATATGCACAAAGTTCCCTCCCCACCTCTCTCCCTACCCTAAAGCTCCAGGTCTTTAAATCAATAAACAAATCTGTCTTATAAAAATTAAACGTAAACTGCTGTCATTGGTGACTGAATTAAATAAATGGCTCAAATTTGTTCATCAAAGCAGTTTCCATTCCACATGCTGACGCTGTAGGCCTGTGAGTGTGTCGCTTACTCTGCATCTCACTTAAAGTGAAACCTCAAACGTCATTTCATCTCAAGGGAGCAGGATGGGAGCTTTCTGTGGGAAATCACTTACCGCATTTCTGAGGCAACAAGCTATTAAACAGAGGATGCAAGCGACAACGGAAAGAACCGTGAGCCCAACGAGGATCCACGATGTAAGTTCTGATAAGAAACAGGGTTTCTCGGATAAGAAGTAGGATTCTTCTGAATCATGAACAAAACAAAACGGGACTTAGAATTAGTGCTTGAGGCCTCAGGCAACCATGATGACCTGTTTGTGTGTGGAAGCCCAACAACTGGCTCAGGTTTCTCTTTGCCTTGCCAGTTTTCCTTACATATCCCTCTTGAGGGTAAGGCTATAGCCACAGAGGGAAGCAAGAAGGGAGGCAAAGAGAAACTGGTGGAGCTACCCACCATCTTGGCTTCGTGAGCAGTGCCAGTGTCAAGAGTAAGGGCTTCATCCCACGTACCTTCGAATTATCCCCATAGCGTAAAGCTGTCGTTGTTGTTGTTAGCTAAATCACACCCCGGGCGATCCTAAGATCCTTTGCATACCAAGGAAAGGGTTTAAGGGGGAGAAATGTAAAAAAATCATTTAAAAAATCAACGGATGACCCAATCCGCTTCAAATTTGGTATGCTTAAAGCCCTCCTTAATATCCATTACTGTGCCAATTTTGATGTCTTTATCTTTAAAACGTACGCAGATGTAAGCATTTGTTTAATTTGTACTTTAAACATATCAAATCCTTCTCCGGCGCCCCCAGTGGCTGCTCGGAGAACAACAAATGATTCACTCCTAAAGAGGTAGCAAAATAGGTCGGGTCTTTTGGCTATATAGCACAATTAAAGTAGGACGCCTGGGAGTACTTCACAGTCAAAGCAGATTATAAGCTGGAAAACTTCGGAGTCCTTTGCATGCAATTCGCAGTGATTGCACAGTATAACGCTGGTGTGATGAAGCTATAGGTCTCATCAGGAACCTGCCGAGGGGCCGTATACCAGCAGGGGCCCACTGCCACAAGTCCCCTGGAGTTGCTGATCCTCTTGATTATTGCAACCTGCTTGTTCACCTGCCGCCCCCTCTGGCCCAGACAATGATGGCAGTGAGAAGGAAGAGGAGCAGATGCCGCTGCCTCCTTGCTCACTGGCTGTCTGCCTGCCAAGCAAGCAAGTGGGAGCAGTGATGAGAGAGAGGATAAGTAGCAATAGCAGCTGGCGCTAACGGCAGTAAGAACACAGACTCATTCAGGGAAGGGGCCCATTGAAGGTGCATTGCCCAAGGACTCTCAAAAACCTGGAGCCAGGAGTGGCAACCTCCATACAGCTTTTCCAAATCCAGTCTTTGAGAGGGCCCCTCTGTTTGAAAGAATTGCACAGAACAGAAGTGAGAATTTTACCAGATGTGGCTTTTTTCATCATAGGCCTTAGCTAGACCAGGCTATATCCCGGGACGAACCCCGGGATCGTCCCTGTGCATCCACATGACGCACAGGGGATCCCGGGATCAGGGAGGGATCATCCCTCCCTTGCCCTGGGATAGAGCCCCCCCTCTTTGGACCTGTTTTTTCCGTGGTCCTGGGCTGAGCCCGAGACCGTGGAACGTGTGGCCCAGCTCCGCACAATTACTCGCGTAGAGCTGCGCACAGGGCTCAGCGCTCCTTAGAACTGCTGCGCCCACTGGGGTTAGGGTGGGGTGAGTGGGGAAACCAAATTAAATTTAAAAAAAAACACTAACCTTCAGTGCACCAGCGTTTGTGCATTGCCGTCGCTTTAAAAATAAAAAATGGCGGACGTGACACCTCTTTCTGAGGTCATCGCGCCTTACGTGTAAATGGGGGAGAAATCTCATGTTAATCCCAATGTGAGATCTCCCCTCCTCTGTCCCAGAACAAAAGGTAGGTTTTGTTCAACAACCTTTGTTGACTAAGGTCATAGTGTTCCAATGGCAAAAGAAGCTGTCTTTGATAGAATTTTTTTAACCCTCTATGCATTTGTGCATTTCCTAAAGGTTCAAGCAGTGGGGGCTGGTGACTTCGATGTCAATAGGGTGGTGAATACGCCCCAGCTATGCTTTAGAGTACTGACTAAAATTTATTTATTTATTTATTACATTTTTATACCGCCCAATAGCCGAAGCTCTCTGGGCAGTTCACAAAAATTAAAACCATAATAAAACAACCAACAGGCTAAACCCAGAGCAGATTCACCGCTCCACTGACATTGGAGTCACCAGCCTCCACTGGGTACACAAGGACTTTCAAAATTGGGCTGGCTAACCTTAGGGTGATCATATGAAAAGGAGAACAGGGCTCCTGTATCTTTAACAGTTGCATAGAAAAGGGAATTTCAGCAGGTGTCATTTGTATATATGGGGAACCTGCTGAAATTCCCTTTTCTATGCAACTGTTAAAAATACAGGAGCCCTGCCCTCCTTTTCATATGGTCACCCTAGCTAACCTAATGTGCCCTTGGTTCTGTCACCTACACCCCTCTGGCTTCCACTCTTACCTATATGGCTGCTTCCTTTAAAAATGTATATTCTGGCCATGGCTCTGAGAGCTCCATCACACCAGCGATTTATTGCACATTCTCCATGCCTGGTATGTGGATTTGCAGTGCAGAACTCACATGATGTCGTCCCTGTCCTGCACTCATCTCACCCCTTCCCCACTTTGTTACATTTTATTTTGGTGTGGGGAAAGTCTGGATTATTTTCCCCTCTCGCTTTTTCCTATGTTGGGCCCATATGGTAATGGAGTCTTGCTGACAAAAGGGGAGGGCGGAGTGGTTCTCGTCCTCCAGCACATCGTCGTAGGGACTTGTTAGTCAGTTGAATGCACATTTTAGTGCTCCAACCCTCCCCCACATCATTGCCCACAGAAACAGAGCCCAGACGAAACCTTAAATCAGTAATTGCTAGATAACAAGGTAAGATCGAGGAGGGGGGAAGGAGCCCACGCCCATTAGAGTACCACAACCAATGAACTGGAGGAGGAAGGAGAAAGGGCGGGGTGGAGTGGAAGAGCAAACAAGCGAAAATCCACATGAATGGAACCGTGTGTGATGGAGCCCTTGACACGCTTATGAAACGGAGGTAAAAAAAACCTCTGAGGTAAACCAGAGGGGAAAAAATAGGTCTGATGGAGCCCTAAGTGTAGCAGAGAGAAACAAAGCAACCAGTTTTTCCACTTACTTTATCTCCCTGCTAGGAAGTGATTGTAAGGCAGTGAGTATAATAAAAGTGGAGATCAGAGCTTTAGCCAGGACAGAATTCTTCCCATCTAAACTTTTAAACAAAAAAACACATAACAACTTCCCTTTAAAAAAGGACAAGTTGTTTTTAGAATAGGAAAATGTCTGGCTCAAAAAGTCAAAGGCAGCTGGTGTTCTGCAAAATATCTATTTTATTTCTCCCATGTACATTCTGCTTTTTAGCCAACTGGTTGCTAAAGTGTCTTACAATAATAAAACGATCACATTAAAATGCAATTTAAAAAAAAAACCCGCTGTTAAATTCCATTTCAAATCCATCAGTAAAAAAACAAAACCAATTTAGAACATTTCATACCCATGGTGACTGATTGTTGAATGTGTGAACTGACTCTACTCTACTGTTGGAAGACCTACGCCTTAGCTAGATCTAAGGTTTATCCCAGGATCATCCCGGGGTCATCCCTGTTCATGTAAATGACACATAGGGGATCCCAGGAGCAAGCAGGGACGACCCTGGGATGATCCCGGGATAAACCTTAGGTCTAGCTAAGGCCCTAAAGACGGTAGTGCACCTGGTAACTTCGAGGCTCGACTTCTGTAATGCGCTCTACATAGGGCAACCTAATCTGGAAACTTCAACTAGTGCAAAATATGGCAGCCAGGTTGGTCACCAGTACATCTAGGGGTGACCATATTACACCAGTTTTAAAATCATTGCACTGGCTGCCAATTAGTTTCCGGGCGAAGTATAAAGTATTACCTTTAAAGCCCTACATGGTTTGGGTCCAGGTGACCTGCGGGATCGCCTACTCCCATACAATCCACCCTGCACACTTCCTCTGCGAAGAATTTACTTCAGCCAGCAAAAACCAGATTGACAACTGTTACCCGGAGGACCTTCCCTGCTGCCACTCCCAGGCTGTGGAATGGCCTGCTGGGAGAGATCTTTCTGAATATATATAAAACACAATAAAGACTGATCTCAGGTCTACCCAGTTAATTTTTAAGATGTCTGGCTGTTATTTTAATAATGTATTAGTTTGTATATGTTTTAATCAGTTTTATGTATTTTATAGTATTTTATAGGGATGTGCTCCGCTTCTAATCGGACCGGCGAATTAGAAGCGGAGTGGAGTGCTTCGCCTCCCCTTAAGGCGGAGGTGAAGAGGATTGGGGGGCCGGCGGAGCATGGCGAAGAGGATCGAGGTGAAGGCGGATCCTTCGCCTTGATCTGGAGATCCCCCGGAAAGGTAAGTGGGGTTTACCGGGCCTTGCCGCTGTCGCCCATGCGGCAACAGCGGCAGGGCCCGGTGAACCCCCCCTCCTCTCCCTTACCTGCTGAACCGCGGGCTCAATTGAAGAAGCCGACGGACTGCGGACGGAGGCAGGTAAGGCCCCCCTCCCCCTTGGTCCCTTACCGGGCTCTGCTGCCGTCGCCGCCGCATGGGCGGCGACGGCAGCAGGGCCCAGTAACCCGCCCCGCCCTCTTCTCCTGGCCTTACCTGGCACCACTCCCCTCCACTGTGGAGCTCCGATTCGGAGCTGGAGCTCCGCGGCGAAGAGGAGCGGAGTATGGGCAGAGCAGCGCGGAGCGGGCCAATCCGAAATTTTCGGATCGGCCCGCGGGGCGGAGCGGGGGGTCCGTGCACACCCCTAGTATTTTATATTTTATGTTGTGCCCTGCCTCGATCCAAAGGCAGGGAAGCATTGCATATGAGGCGGTGCAATCTGATATGAGAACTCTGTGGCGCAGTTCACATGTAATGAGAGACCACTGTCGGGCAAGAATATTTCTAACCATATCTGGAGATGTCAGGGATTGAACCTCCTTCATGGAAAGAAGGTGCTCTTCCACTAAGCCATGGCTCCTCCCAGGAAGCCTCTTCCTTCCTTAATCTCTGTTGTAAGAATTCAAATTGGTTGCTGGGAAAATGTGCTTCTTCCTCCCGCTTGCATTACCGGCACCCCAGTAAAAGAGGCTTGTGATATTGTTACGTGACTGTCACATATTGGCCAATGGATGTGACATCACTGCCTCTGCACAGCCCATCAGGCTAACAGAAATATAAAATACTTTGGAGGCACGGGGGACAGGCAGAGAGAGTAATTGCTTCTCCACCATATCACATGACAGGGATCAAGAACCTTCAGGCTTCTGGCCACATTCAGTCTGTCAAGCCACCGCATCTGGTCACAACGGCCTAGCAGAGAATCCTCACCCACTCCTGAAATCCTGCCCATTCCCAAAGCTCCCACTCCCTCATTCCCTCACTGTGGAGATGTGGCTTCATCATGCTGGGAAGGGCTCGAAGCACCGCTTCCACCAGGGATTTGATCCTTCGGTACATAATTTAAGGATTTGACCAAAATGGAACGCAATGGATTTGTTCCTTTGTTTCTGTGTCATTTAGAAAGAAGACAAGAGCATCAACTTACCTTGGATGTATAGATGTTTTTCACTTGCTTTGCAGCAACTAAATACTGGGGAAAGGGTCAGTAGGCAGCAGATGTATGTATCACTATGATTGCTTTTTAAATTCCTGAGTACGAATGACACTTCATCGCCAGAACGCACCGGATCACAAAACTCGTTCTTGCTCCAAGAATGGTTTTTCCCACTGTCTATGTAGAGACTACAGACGAGTTCTTTTTTGTTCTGCCCCTTGAACAGTTTCATGTGGAAACCTTTCACCGTGCTAGGCAAGGAGCAGTTAAACACGAAGCTTTCTCTCGGAAATGCATCAATGGGCTGAGCGTGGGAGATGGAGAGGTTGTCTGGAGAGAGAAGGAAATGATCAAGAAAGAAAGCTGCCACTGGAAATACAGGCAGCCGGTCCTTTTCACTTCAAAGAAGAAAATATGAGAGAAAAGCAGGAATAACAAAGAGAAACAGAAGGAGGGAGTTGCGTTGTTTCTAGATGCCAAACCCCACTAGTCTCCTTATGTGTATCTCATGACATACCATAACCAGCATGAACTATCTGTATCCTTTTATGGCCATCTTCCAAAACTACATGACTGATTTGCATGGCCAAAAATGCCCATTTGAACTCACGTAGCCTATGGGCAATACTGCTACAGTTTAATTTTAGTGGAAGTTGTTCGTTTTCTTAAGAATTCCAGTTTTAAGGTCCTCATTAGCCCTCAACTGTCTTGCCAAAGGCTGCCTTGTCCCTCCGTGATGCCATATAAGCCGATGATAGCCAGAGGGGACATACCCATTTGATGCTGGGTGATAAGGTCTCTAGGCTCCGAACTTGCTAGTTAGTCATGAATGCAACAAAATGCTAGGCAAATCATCACCACCATCATCATCATCATCATCTGAATAGATTATCTACAGGAATCTGAAATAATTGAACCCTCAATATAGTAACATCTTAACATTCATTTTGGCAGGCCATTTTCAGTTATTATGGCCAGATGTACACCAAGCAGGACATGACACTATGAAAGTGGTTTGAAAATGGTATATGGAATGTGTCCTGGGCCTCAACAGTTGTCAGTGCACTTCACTATCATTATAAAGCAGTAGTGTAGATCCGCCTATGTCCTAAATTCACCATGGCCTGAAATCCAGCCTTGAGAACTTGACACTCCTGCAATCCAGCACAGAATCAGCTATGGTAAACACCATTGACTTCAATGGGATTTAAGAATGCCCTAGATTAGGGTGACCATATGAAAAGGAGGACAGGGCTCCTGTATCTTTAACAGTTGCATAGAAAAGGGAATTTCAGCAGGTGCCCTTGGTATATATGGAGAACCTGGTGAAATTTCCTCTTCATCACACCAGTTAAAGCTGCAGGTGCCCTGCCCTCTTTTAAATCTGGTCACTCTAGTATAGCTCCTGCAGCTTTAACTGTTGTGATGAAGAAGGAATTTCACCAGGTTTCCCATATATACAAATGACACCTGCTGAAATTCCCTTTTCTATGCAACTGTTAAAGATACAGGAGCCCTGTCCTCCTTTTCATAGGGTCACCCTACCCTAGATTGTAGTCATTAGTTGCAAACGCATACACATGCTGCTTCAATTCCACTGATTTCCATGGGATTTAAGCAGCCTAATGTTCTGCACAATTGCAGACATCAGTAGTTTCTGTATCATTTATCTAAATGTGCACTAGTAAAAAATGGCCTAGCATCCTAAAATAATGACACTAAAACACACAAAACAAGTTTACCTTTATCTTTACATGGATCTGTGCAGGATAAATTCGATGAACAGTATTGATTGCCTAAAATGATTAAATAAATAAAATGGTATTTTGTTATTTATGGTGTGTGTGTGGGGGGGAACCATTCTAATTCAGTAAGCATTTGCATTGTGTATTAATAAGTGGCATGTAAACATAGCACATATAAATTAGCACAGTTCAATGCGGTCATTGCAAAGTATCGCTGTGAGTTTGGCCATCTTGCTTACTGCAAATGAGGGCCAAACCGCTCGTTATGTTAATTGCATGAACATAATTAAAATGCTTCATTTTTGAAGTTTAAATTGAAGCCATAGAGTGATGTGATTAGGATTGGGGCCGCAGTGGACAAAGAGGGGTAATTGGAACCAATGGGAGCTTTCCTTCCAGAGATAACAGCTGCTATGGGCGGGGGGGGGGGGCAATTTCTGTAGGGAATGTGGTGGGGAGAAGGGTTAAAAACTAGTCTTTGGGTGCCATGGTCCAAATCCTCATTGAGGACTCTCCACTGTTGCAATTTGAGATTTAAAAAGCATTCATGCAATTTGCACAATGCGTAGATTGTCCCTAAGTGGCCAAGAACATACCAAAACTACTGTAACGGTCCGGGGGGGGGGGTTTGGGGAGAGGGCACAGCTCAGTGGCAGAGCACACATTTTGCATGCAGAAGGTTCCCGGTTTGATTCCCCACTTTTCCAGGTAGGGCTGGTAAAGGATCCTGCTTGCAATCCTGGGGAGCAGCTGTCAGTCAGTGTCATCAATACTAGGCTAGATGGACCCATCAATACTCAGTCAGCTTCCTATATTCCTGTGCCCCATAGCCTGGCTCTTTGATTAGAGGCAGTTCAGCAGAACACTCAGAAAGGAAAAAGGCTCCAGAAAATATTTAAAATATAAGAATAAGGTCTTCAGTGTCAGCTCCTGAGGAAGGATTATTTCAAATCCGAAACGTCGAGCATTCCAGACACAGATAAGAATTATTAAAGATGTTAATCATTTTTATCGGCACCAGAGCTAGTCTCTCAATCTGTGCCATGAAATCTGGGGGAGCCAAACCCATCAAAGTCCACACTCCAGAGGGATTTTTCCAACATCCCCAGTTGAACCCATTGCTCTCTGGGAATCTGATGCATGGTTCGTAGATCTGCTAAATTAGACGGGTCTGTTTGCTTCCACTATACTCTGCTTCTACATTTCAATAATATAAATAAATTATTATTACAAAGATACTCCGCATCTCCAGAGCTCCCTCAACTCGCTACTTGGGGAGAAGCTGTTCTACAATGCTAACGTACTAGCCTGAAGACGGAGCGCTCTGCTGGATTTTTAGTCCATACTGTTATAATTAAGATTGCAGTTGCAATACTATACACACTTCCTTGAGAGTAAGGGCGTTGCTAGACGAGGCCTTAGCACGCCTTGAGAGCCAGTTTCCCTGCTGTGCTTCCACATGACGCACAGGGGAATCCGGCCCCAGGCCGCACTGAAGCCTCCTCTAACGCGCCATAAGCGAAGTCGCTTATGGCGCGCCTTTTCCGCAGCTCCGGCCTGAGGCCGGAGTAGCCGCGAAAAGCCATGGACCTGGCACAGCACTCATACGAGCGCTGTGCCCATCGCGCCTGGGGGGGGGTTGATCCGGGGGGGGAGATGGGGGGGAAGGCCGGACCGCCAGGAGAGGGGGAGGGCGCAGGGCGAGACGGAACGACGAGGGAGGGTGACACAGGACACGCGGAGGGAGAGGGAGCATGGGCACCATGGGCATCAGGGAGAGGGAGCACGGGCACCATGGGCATCAGGGAGAGGGAGCACGGGCACCATGGGCATCAGGGAGAGGGAGCACGGGCACCATGGGCATCAGGGAAAGGGAGACGGACATCGGGGAGAGCGCAGGGGGCTTAATTTAAAAAAAAGGGGTCTTATCTTCTCCGGAGTCTTCGGGAGCACGTGGCCCCTTTAAAACAAAACAAAAATGGCCGACGCTGCAGGGCTTCCGTCGTTCCTGCGCGTTGTGCGTCTAGGAGGCTGGGCGGCACGTGTTAAAGTTAGCGCGCCGTCACCCTGCCTCCCTGCTGGCTTATCCCGGCAGGTCTAGCAAGGCCCTAAGTCTCCTTGTACTTAATGGCAGCTATTTTAGTAGACGTGTATAGGATTGTATTATACATGTGCTACTCCACTATACATACATGATACCAGAAAAAAAATACTCATGTGTTAGAAAGCAGGCTATGGTGAACAGCGAAGTATGGGGTTGTCATTAAAGTGGGGAAATCACTTTAATTACAGACTTGGGAATCTCACCCTCCACCAAATACTGATGACTGGGGAGCAGAACTTCTGCAAAGGCACCTCAAGAGCAGTCCGATGTGTGTCATGACTCCTCTGGAGAATTTCTCATCAGAGGACGATTTAGCGCCCCCAGAGTCAGACGCCCCTGGGGAACAGGACACCAGATGACTCAGAGGCTGCCCAAGGGGGTCCCTGGCTCTCAGCGGAGATGGACTCAGATTTCCCCCCTCAAGAGCTGGAGAGCTCTGCTTCTGGGGTGGGTGTGATGCTGAGCTATGTCCCAGTGGTAGAGCACCTGCTTGGCATGCAGAAGTGTTAGGTAAATGTTCTTCGCCCAGGGACAGAATCCAATCAGCCCCAAAGCACGACTCCACACTTCAGCGACAGAGCGTTCAAAAGCGCTTTATTGATTAGTAATCAAGGTCTGGTCTCTGAAGGCGAGCAGTCAGACAACAGAAACAGGGAATTCAGTACAGCATTTGAAGCTTGAAAGGGGCAGTGCCCAGTAGCAGCATGAACCAATCAGAACGTAACACTGGGGCATAACGGTCTTTCTAATCTTCGCTAAACAACCCCTTTGCTCTACTGTAAACTTAACCTTTGTGTCGGAGCCAGAGGCTCATGTTTTTGTTAGATAAGACAGACACAAGGAGACATCCAAGGAGACACCCTCACGTACGTGACACTTCGCTTGCTGTATAATGGCTACTTCATAGTTTCCTTTTGAAAATGGAGTCACCTATGCTAACAGAAGGTCACAGGTTCAATCCCCGGCTTCCCAGGTAGGGCTAGAAAAGGATCCTGCCTGAAACCTGGAGTGCTGCTGCCAGTCAGTGTCAGCAATACTGAGCTAAATGGATCTGACCCTGTATAAAGCAGCTTTCTACGTTCCTATGAACCACCACCTAGCACCTGAGAATGTCAGCACCTAAAAACATAAACTAGGCCAGATCAAGGAGTGCCCGCTCACAGAAGCCTCTTCAGGAGTAAGGGCTTCCTCGTGAGGAAAGCCCTCCTCATGAGTAGAATGCCTATAATGACATGCAGCTCAGCCTGGGTAGGACTCTGTGAGCTGAGGCTTATAAGCCTCAGCCAGGGAGAGCTACTAGGACAACGTCTCTGAACCAGCATGGGACATAGTAGATCTTGATTTCAGCACAGCATTTAACCAGGTTTCCATGATACCCTTGTTGACAAGATGCTAAAAGGTGGGTTAGACAATGAGCGACTGTTCTCCGCAAGTGCTCATTGATGGCTCAGCGTCCTCCTGGAGGGAGGTCTCCAGTGGAGTGCCGCAGGCCTCTGTCCTGGGTCCTGTGCTATTTTACTTTTTTATAAATGACTTAGATAGGGTGACCCTATGAAAAGGAGGACAGGGCTCCTGTATCTTTAACAGTTGCATAGAAAGGGGTATTTCAGCAGGTGTCATTTCTATGCATGCAGCACCTAGTGAAATTCCCTCTTCATCACAACAGTTAAAGCTGCAGAAGCTATAATAGAGTGACCAGATTTAAAAGAGGACAGCTTTAACTGGTGTGACGAAGAGGGAATTTCACCAGGTTCCCCATATATACAAAGGACACCTGCTGAAATTCCCTTTTCAATACAACTGTTAAAGACACAGGAGCCCTGTCCTCCTTTTCATAGGGTCACCCTAACCAGGATAAGGGTGAAGCAGTGTTGCTTATCAAATTAGCAGATGTCACGAAGCTAGGAGAGATAGCCAACACCAGGGAAAATAAGATCAAGATTCAAAAGGATCTAGACAGGCTGGAACACTGCACTGAATTGAGTCTTGCATTTAGGTACAAACAAATCAAAGACACAAGTATAGGCTGGGGGAGCCCCAGCTTGGTGGCAGCACGTATGAAAAGAACCCAGGTGTCTTGGGTCACAACCCTATGTATGTTGAGGTTTCTTGCCTAGGATTCCTGCTCCAGCTTTCTTATCTAGGAACCTACAACAACCTGATCATGCCGGATGTCAACCAAACCCCTCCATTTCTCCACAAAGAATCCATCTCTCCTTGGGGATTTGTAGGGCCTGGAGAAAATGTTGAACCCATTGGTCAAAGTGACAGCAAGCAGGAGCCTGGCTTTCTCCCAGGGTGCTTCCAAATGGAGAGCATCTAGCCCTCTGTCTGGGATGCCTCCTGAGCGCTACCACTCAGAAGCCATTATGCAGCTGTTCCAACGTTCCCTCCTAAATGGATTTTCTGTGAGAAGGAAAGAGATGGAAGCAGCGGTGGGAACACGCAGGAGGGTTATGACTATATACAATGCCTGGACTTCCTGGAAATGCCATGAATGAGGCAGGGTGATGGCATGATAACAGCATGGGCTGGGACCACCCCCAGTTTCTCCTCCTCCTCAGCTACTTTGCAGTGTAGAGTAGTAGTAGAATATCAGGGTGTGTTCCATTCACACCACAACATAAAGCGTCAGTGCCTTTTCCCTGATTGTTTTGATGTTCTTTGATATCTCAAAGTACCTCAAAATGTAAGGCAGAAACACATATTTATCTATATGCTTATATACATCCGGCAAGAGAGCTATAGTTTGTTTTAATAATAATAAGACAGCAACCCTATACACACTTACGCAGGTGTAAGGCTCATTGAATTCACTGGGACTTATTCTGAGAAAATGTGCATAGGATTGCACTGTATGGGACTATAAACAGACAATATACTCTTTAATTTTCTTCTTGTTGCCATTCTAATCTTTTTTAAAGCTTAATTTTTTATAAGATCTTTTACATGATCTACATAGCACTGAATATAATCAGCAAAGTTGCTGAGTTGGACAGGTAATTCCATATTTATTTATTTATTTATTTGGTTAAAATATGTGCTCCTCTTCAGACTAAACCAACTCCCAGAATGGCTCACAATAGTTATAAAAAGATTTAAAATTCAATAACAAAAATTAAAACAGAGACAAAAGAATACAATAAGCAGTAAAAAAAAACTTAAAAAACAAGCAACTCAAATAACATGTTAGAAAAGCCTGGCCTGAAAAGATATTCTATATATGGGTTCCATGACTGAGAAGAGCGTCTTGCAGTCAACACCAAGCTGTTTAGCGCCTCATCTCTGTGATAGATTGGTCAGGTATCCTAGTTTATAGAGGGAAGTCTCTATTTTTGTGAACCGCCCAGAAAAGTCCCTAATTTTTGTGAACCGCCCAGAGAGCTTTGGCTATTGGGCGGTATAGAAATTAAATTAAATAAATAAATAAATATTTGAAGATGTTGTCTATCTGGAGGCCTTAGATGAAAAATAAAGAACTATAAGAAACCATAAGAAGGAAGAGAAGTTGCCCATCAACAATGAACTCCAGGTCAGCAGACAGGTCATCTGCTCACAGTCTCCACCACTTTGGTGAGATGTATTTCTATTTAAATTATAGCAATTATTTCTGAATTTGCATCTATACATATAAATTAGCACATGCAGTTTTAGTGCAACCTAGAGACCTTCCCCCCACCCACCCGGCTTCTTGGGGCGATGTGTAACTAGCCAGGCTACCTCAGAAGGCAGTGGCGCCTGAAAGAGAGTCTCTGCTGAGGTCCATAACAAACAGGAGAAGGAGGTCCTTCAGATAATCCTGGGCAAGATTTACACTACTGGCTTATAACAGTATTGACAACTGTTGGGGTCCAGGACACATTCCATATACCATGGCGCCTACCATGGTATAAAAATGTAATAAATAAATTAAATAAATAAATACCATTTCCAAGCCGCTATATCCTGCTTGGTGTAGATCTGGCCCAGGCTTCAAGCTCTCTAGGGCTTTAAAGGTAAGTACTAGCACTTTGAATTGTGCCCCAAAATGGGCCAGGAGCCATAGTGGTCCTTTAAGAACTGTCACAAGATGTTCCTGACTGTTAGAGCAGTACGACAATGGAACCAGTTACCTAGGGAGGTTGTGGGCTCTCCCACACTAGAGGCCTTCAAGAGGCAGCTGGACAACCATCTGTCAAGTATGCTGTAGGGTGGATTCCTGCATTGAGCAGGGGGTTGGACTCGACGGCCTTTTAGGCCCCTTCCAACTCTACTATTCTATGATTCCCTTTGGCCAGTCCCAATTAATAACCTAGCAGAAGTGTTTTAAATTCACTGAAGTTTCTACGAAGTCATCAAAAGCAGTTCCACACATAAACCATGACAGTCATCAAATCTGGAGGTTACAAAGGCACTGATAACTGTGGCCAAGTTATACATTTCTATGAAGGGTCACAGGTCATGACTCATGCAGCAGCCTCAGCCAGCAGAAAGCACTGAGTCCTACATGCACCAGCCCCAGTAACAGAGCTGGGTCTAGCAGCACCCAGAGATTGTGGACCTGATCCTTTAGGGAGAATGCAACCCAGAACAGGTGGACCACCATATAGATTTTTCACTGCAGCACTCGATAATTAATACTGTTAGGAGTGGTAATTCATACGTACTTCCTGCTAGGCAATTCAAGCCTTCATATTGATCTACTTAGGCTTTATTTCTTGTTGAAGGCTCGTCTGTATATGAGTAGCTATGAATTAAGTGATACTTACCCCTGAGTGGATACATTTAAACATTAGCTAACATTCAGTGAAAACCCATCAAGTGGGAAGGAGTCACTATGTTTTGTTAAAATTTATATTTATTTTAAATATAAGTATATTTAATATACAGGAATAACTGGTGGGAGACAACATTTCAAAGGAAGAATTATTATCGAAATCATATAGAACTACATTTGCTTAACAAAAGAAATACAGAATGATTGAAAAGGCCGTAAGGGCTGGTAATCTATATGACAATTAGGGGGGGGGGGGGAACCAAAACTGTATTTGACTAGCAATGTTGTTGATATATTTTCAACCACAGTAATAATTTAGTAAAATCTATCTATCAGGTTTTGCTTAACTCCAAATCCGAAGAGTCAATTTCTAGGATCTCTAGCTTTATAATAAAAGTTTGAGCTATGGTTATGTCTGTTTTTTTAAATAGTGTTACAGTTGTATTTTTATAGCATTATCAAAATATAAGTTACAAATACTGTAAGCTGGCACAGAAGCATTTTTTTAATGTTAAAGGGAAACAATAAATGCTGTTTCGACCTCAAAACCAGGAAACACAAAGACATTCCGGGGAGGGGTCAGTTTTGATCCATACCTAGGCTCAAAACGAATTATTTTCCTCCACACTTAATTAGTTCACCTTAAACTAATTATTTCCATGTAAATCATTCACACACTGGAAGTTTAGGTGCCCTTTGCTTCATCAAGCCTTAGAGGCCACTGTTCTAATAAGCATTTCTCCCACAGATTTTAGAGTCTGAGCTGGACCATAAGGAAGGCTGAGCGAAGGAAGATAGATGCTTTTGAACTGTGGTGTTGGAGGAAAATTCTGAGAGTGCCTTGGACTGCAAGAAGATCAAACCAGTCCATACTCCAGGAAATAAAGCCAGACTGCTCACTTGAGGGAATGGTATTAAAGGCAAAACTGAAGTACTTTGGCCACATAATGAGAAGACAGGATACCCTGGAGAAGAGGCTGATGCTAGGGAAAGTGGAAGGCAAAAGGAAGAGGGGCCGACCAAGGGCAAGATGGATGGATGATATTCTGGAGGTGACAGACTTGACCTTGGGGGACCTAGGGGTGGCAACAGCCGACAGAAAGCTCTGGCGTGGGCTGGTCCATGAAGTCACGAAGAGTCGGAAGCGACTGAACGAATCAACAACAACAATATGAAAAGGAGGACAGGACTACTGTATATTTCTATTTCACAGAAAAACAGAATTTCAGCCGGTGTCATTTGCATGCATGCAGCACCTGGTGAAATTCCCTCTTCATCACAACAGTTAAAGCTGCAGGAGCCTTGCCCTCTTTTGTATCTGGTCACTGCAGCTTTAACTATTGTGATGAAGAGGGCATTTCACCAGGTGCTGCATGCATACAAATGACACCGGCTGAAGTTCCCTTTTCAATACAACTGTTAAAGATACAGGAGCCCTGTCCTCCTTTTCATATGGTCACCCTATGTAAACCCATAAGTGAAAGCAAATTGTTGCCAGCAGAGTTTGGAATATCACTTACCATACAGGATTTCAAAGTGGAAGCACAAAATGGAGAAAGTCACAATGTCTAACTTCATTCTTCTTGAATCTTGCGTTAACACCAATCTTGCGTCCTATGGTGGCGAGGGCAGTTTGAAACTAAAGCAGAGCTAATGCTACGCTTCTTTTTCAGTTTTCAGTAGCAAGGGAAGCAGCTTTCCTTCCATAAGTCTCCTCGGTCTTTGTTAAAAAGCAACTCTTGCCTTGAATGTCTTGAATGCCTCACGTAACAACATAGGTACGTCAGCATGAAAGGCGTCATCCAAGTGGTTTACCCCAACTCATTTCTTGATAATAGCACTGAGATGACAGATTTCTATCGCCAGGCTACATCTGTGAACCTGAACTTGAAAACTAACCTCAAACCTAGACAGACTGAAGAAAGATGTAAATTGTGATGATGGCAGAATTCGTTATGCAAATCCTTACGCTATTTTTGCTTGCGAGACTCCAGCGGTTATCATGATCCCGCTGTGTAGACGGAAAAATGAGGCCGAGAAAGCCTTATAGACAGGAAGTTATACAGGGACCTTGTTGAGAGCCCCGTCTGAGGCAGTTGTGGGTGGGAAGGGGAGAAATGGCAGGGCTGTGTACAGCTTTTGTAGCACACTCATCAAATTCTGACAGTAGCCCTTAGGTAAGGTCCAGTGAGTTGCCATGGTGAAACGAAGATTCTTCCATCGTCTACCATGACAACCATGCTTTAGATGCTTTTTTACAATTCTTTCAGATCTTGACTATCGTGATGTCCTCCTTTCTGGTCTTCGTGCTTCCCATCCTCAACTTCCTTCTGTCCAGCGCCCCCCTAATCTGTGTCTCTCTTTAACCCTGTTCTAGTGTTCAAAAGGGTAATTGGGGGGGAATCCAATTCTGTCATCAAGTGGACGACAGAGCAACAGGAACCTGAAATCTGCAAAACGCAGGTGACACGGACTTTGTAAAATCTGCACATCGCTATTATGAACTGACTAAAATTTTGGTTACTTTTAGGGACATCACTCTTTGGTTACCTCCATTGTCCCTCCTTGTTGGCCCATCTCTTTCCTGAACTTCTTTACATCTTCTTAGGCTACTTGGAATTAAAAGATACAATATGGGGAAAAGTCAAATTTAGCTGGTTTGTAATACCTCGTTTAGCACATATTGTACAATTGTACTTTAGGTACCATCTGTGCCTCCCTCCTCCATGACTATCTCTCTCCATGGTCTATGATTGTATGTTAAATGGGGATCCTTTAACCTGCAGCCATACAGTGCAATCCTGTGTAGGTCTACTCAGAAGTCAGCCCCATTGACTTCAGTGGAGCTTGCTATCAAAAAAAAGGTGTGCATAGAACTGCCTTGATATATTTTACAATCTTACAGATACAATTCAGATGGGAAATGGCTTCACTAAATGCAGGATTTCCTATACACACATTACCTTGTTTGCCTCTTACTGTCTCCCATCTAGCACTCTAATCAGTGAATTCTTCATGCCCTCAAATTTCCCTTGAGGTGGACCTGAACAATCCAATAACACACACACTGAGGGCTTCATTTCTGAAAGGAGACCACTCTTTTCTTTGTTCATTTCTGCCAAGCTTCTTCTGTTGCAGCTATTCCAGCAAAACAGCTTTTCTCCTTTGTTGGCAATTGTCCTCATAAAATTCTATGCTGGCGGTTTCCCTATTCATCTGTGCACCTCTGTAATTATGCCTATAAACGTGTGTGTTTCAGAAGTCAGGTCTTTTATTTCATACTCACCTAATAATTTTCTGCTTCAGCCTCTAGAGGAGAATACCACTGCCTTTGTAAAGAGTTCTCTCTGCCTTTCCTCTGAAGAAAGGTCCTTTGTAGGAACTCTCAGAACCACCCCGACCAATAACCGCTGAGACATGGAGGAGGAGGCCATTGCTTCCCCAGTCCCAGGTAATGACCCAGACATGGGCTTCAAGGGTGTGGGTTTAAAGAGCTATGGGACTCAAAGCTCTACCTAAGGATGAGCAGATGAAGAACATCAGGGCAGTAGGAATGCCCTCTGTCTAACAGGAACCCCATGTCCAGCAGCCCAGACTGCCTAACCAGCCAGCAGGAGCCTTCAAGACGCCACCTTGCACTTGCATCCAAAGATCCCACCTTCACCAAGCCTGCCACACCTGACACAAGGTGAGTGAGCTTCCAATGAAGCATGGCTTCACTTTCATTTTTTGGTGAGAGGGTGTAGTGTGAGGCAGCCTTCTGGGCCTGGACCTCTATACAAGGCTCACTTTATTTATTTATGGCACAATGTTATTGATTTCACCCTGGCCTCTTGGAAGCCCTTGAACGTGCCGGGCGGAAGCTAACAGGACAGGAGGGGCGGTGGAGGTGGTCTTCACCTCCCCATCCTCCGATCGCCTGTATTTTTGATAGACAGGCATTTCAACCCATCTAGTAGCAAGGGTGCTTTTGAGGAGGAGAGAAGGTCACCTCCCCTCCCCACCTGTTGGAATACCCCTTTTCCAGAGGCTTCACGGTCGCCAGCACAGTTCTCTCCATACTGACTGCGAGGGGGAGGGTGTGGAGTTGGGTATCTGACTCCCCCTTCCAAGATTGGAGTGCTGTCCCAGACACTGGAGGGGTTTTATGAGCCATCCTATGGTCCCTGGTATGCTCTCATATTCAACTTATAAGTTGCCCTATAGTCAAAGCTCTCAGGGCGACATACATAATAAAAATACACTAAAGCAAATGATAAAACACATTAAAAATATAAGTTACAATAATGATGCTCCAAGAGATAAATATTCAAACAGGTGAAACTTGGCGGGGGGAAACAATTTTTAGACATAGCAACAAAAATAAAAAGCAGCGGTTCAAAGGTTCTTTTAAAAGACCTGCGAGAGTAAAAAGCACTGTGATGAGATGGCCTCTATTTCTATTTTATGGTGGTAAAACACCCCTAGGACATTTGCCAGTTGGGCACCGTCCTGGGCCCAGTGCTCTTCCACATTTTTATTAATGATTTGGACGAGGAGGTGCAGGGAACGCTGATCAAATTTGCAGATGACACAAAATTGGGTGGAATAGCTAATACCCTGGAAGACAGAAACAAACTTCAAAGTGATCTTGATAGGCTGGAGTGCTGGGCTGAAAACAACAGAATGGAATTTAATAGGGATGAATGCCAAGTTCTACATTTAGGAAATAAAAACCAAATGCACAGTTACAAGATGGGGGACACTTGGCTCAGCAATACTACAAACGAGAAAGATCTTGGAATTGTTGTAGATCGCAAGCTGAATATGAGCCAACAGTGCGATATGGCTGCAAGAAAGGCCAATGCTATTTTGGGCTGCATTAATAGAAGTATAGCTTCCAAATCACGTGAGGTACTGGTTCCTCTCTATTCGGCCCTGGTTAGGCCTCATCTAGAGTATTGTGTCCAGTTCTGGGCTCCACAATTCAAGAAGGACGCAGACAAGCTGGAGCGTGTTCAGAAGAGGGCAACCAGGATGATCAGGGGTCTAGAAACAAAGCCCTATGAAGAGAGACTGAAAGAACTGGGCATGTTTAGCCTGGAGAAGAGAAAATTGAGGGGAGACATGATAGCACTCTTCAAATACTTAAAAGGTTGTCACACAGAGGAGGGCCAGGATCTCTTCTCGATCCTCCCAGAGTGCAGGACACGGAATAACGGGCTCAAGTTAAAGGAAGCCAGATTCCGGCTGGACATCAGGAAAAACTTCCTGACTGTTAGAGCAGTGCGACGGTGGAATCAGTTACCTAGGGAGGTTGTGGGCTCTCCCACACTAGAGGCATTCAAGAGGCAGCTGGACAAGCATCTGTCAGGGATGCTTTAGGGTGGATTCCTGCATTGAGCAGGGGGTTGGACTCGATGGCCTTGTAGGCCCCTTCCAACTCTGCTATTCTATGATTCTATTATTCTAAATCTAACAAATAAAGAAATTTATACTATAATTATTATTTTAAAATTTGCACCTTCTGTACATGTAAGTTAGCCTGTGCACATTTTGTGCAAATCAAGGCCCTCTTTTTTCAGTGATGTGTTTCTGCCAGCTATTTTTAACCTGAAATGGGAGTTCTTCACTGCGGCATCTTGCTGCCTCCCCACACTCTTTCCTTTCCTTTCCTTTCTGTGTGTGTGTGTGTGTGTGTGTGTGTGCGCACGCACGTGCGCACAATAGGTCTAATTTCTTTTCTAGCCCTGTGGAGTTCACCTAGTAATGTTCGCTCATCACAGGGCTAATGGAAGCAATCAGGATTTCACCCTGGCATAGACCCAGATGAAATGCTTCTCTGAAGGAACTATAACATCAGGTATTTTCCTTTGAGGGAATTGCTTGGCCCTACGCTCCTTCCCTCAGGCAACTTTGAAAATCACTCCTTCTCGTAAATCTAAAAACAATGTGTTCTGCCTGTTTTACAGCCACTGCTCCTAAATACACACATTTCTGGATGAGATGAGACGTGCTCCCAAAGTGAAACATATCCTGAGGCCTCACCTGGCTGACAGCTGTGGTTAAAAGAGATTACCGGTGTGGCGTATTGGCTTAGACCGGAGAGACCTGAATCCAAATCTCTGTTCAGCTCACTGGGTAACTTTAGGCCAGCCACAATCTCTCAGCCTAGACTACCTCACAGGGTTGTTCTGTGGATAAAGGGCAGGGGCTATGTATGCTGCTTTGAGCTCCTCGGAGGAGAGTTGGGGTATAAATGAAATAAACAAACAGTGTTGGAGCCATGAAACTGACTAGGTGATCTTGGACCAGTCTCCCTCTCTCCACCTAACCGACCTCACCGGTTCGTTAGGAAGAAACAATTGTTAGCCAGCCTAAGCTAATTGGAAGGAGGGCAGGATACATTACTGACCTCAATTTTGAAATGGTAAGGACTGAAGGAGAACCAAACAGTAGGCCTTTGTCTTCTCTCAGGCCATAGCTAGACAGAGCGAAATCCCGGGGCGATCCCCAAGATCGTCTCTGTGCATCCACATGACGCACAGGGGATCCCGGGATCATTTTATCTTATTTTAACTGTATCTTTTAACTGTATTTTATTGTTCATTTGTTCCGACATGCTGGCTGTTAGCCATAATAAATTTGATTGATCGATTGATCCCTTGATCCGGGATCTCCGGATTTATTTCCGCGGTCTCAGGCTGAGCCCGAGACCGCGGAACGTGTGGCTGGGTGCCGCAGTTTGTCTTAGCTCCTTGCGGTTCCTCGCGAGGAGCCGGGACCCGCGCACGGGGTGCAGAGTAGGCTTGTGCTCCGCTCCGATTAGGAGCGGAGAAGCAGTAGCGGCTTGGCCTGCTCCGCCTTACCCAGAGGCGGAGTAGAAGCGGACCGCGGACCCCTAGAAGCAAGGCGAAGAGAAGCGGCCATTTTTCGGAGCTCCTAGTTCAGGCGGAGCGCTCCGATCGCCATCTTGAAACATTTCGCCCATAGGATTGCATTGCGGAAAACAATCGGGGATAACTGGGTTGATTTTTAAGCTATCGTTCTGGAAATTCTTGTGCACAGAGAGTCGTGGATGGGGGTCATTTTGAGACTACTCTCACCTCTCTGTGTCATGTGGTTCGCGTGCTATATTTTTTAAAAAATGGGGTAAACAAACATTACAAACAGGGACAGCGCGGGTCAAACGGAGGTTTTCGCCCATAGGATTGCATTGTGGAAAACAATCGGGGATAACTGGGTTGATTTTTAAGCTATCGTTCTGAAAATTCTTGTGCACAGAGAGTCGTGGATGGGGGTCATTTTGAGACTACTCTCACCTCTCTGCGTGGTGCAGGTCGCGCGCTAGAAGTTTTGGAAAAATCGGCGGGAAAAATACCTTTTTCAAAGGGCTGAGGGGCAGAGTCAGCTCCCGGTCATGATCA
Source organism: Elgaria multicarinata webbii (assembly GCF_023053635.1). Taxonomy (NCBI): domain Eukaryota; kingdom Metazoa; phylum Chordata; class Lepidosauria; order Squamata; family Anguidae; genus Elgaria; species Elgaria multicarinata. The sequence continues at coordinate 24,445,482 of NC_086172.1, forward strand.
CATGACCCCAAAGTTGGAGGAGGGCATAGGCAAAACGGGTAACTTGGGATTCTGGGAAACTTCTCTTTCTTCATCTGAACGGACTTTTCCCAGTGTTTTTTAACACAGTAGCCCCACCAAATGCACAAACACAACCTGAAATCATATACTAAGCCAAGAATAAGAGATAGAAACACAGCACTGCTACCCACCCTAACTTTGGGGAACAACTGAAAAGATGTGGTGCAAGGGGATGAGCTCCCCTAGGGCATCTCATCGTGGACGTGCCCCCACTCTCTCCTGCATTGGAAGGCCATTAGAGCCTTCCAAAGAGAGTAAAACGGTGGAGCAATGCCTATCATGAGTCAAAGTGAGCGTTTACTTCTTAGTGGTGGAGCGATGCAAGTTATGAGTTGAAGTGAGCGTTTACTTCTCAAGCTCAGAGCTGTTGGTGAAGCAATGGCTTTCTTGAGCTGAACTGGCAGCTGCTTCCCCCTCCCCCGGGCACGTGCCCCTATTGCTGGTAAAAGACAGATATAGCCTTTTTAAAAAAGTTATTCTTGCTGTTTATTGAGCAACACTGCTGCTTTTAATTCCACCCCTCCTTTGTTTATTTATTTATTTATTTATTTATTTATTTATTCCATTTTATATGCATTACTGGCTTATCCTTGGCTCACTTCCTTATGCCCCCAGAAATGCCAGCTGCATGCCTGCCTGCCTTCCCTCCCTCCTCCCCTGCCCACCTCACAGGGATGTTGTGTGTGTGTGGCTTTGACTCAGGGGAGAAGTCCTTCCTGCGCTCACTTGGAGTTTTGGAAGTTCCAAATTTTGCAGTTTTAAGCCCCGCCAAAAAACAGGGGATGATGGGACTGCCTTGAGTCTCGGCGTGCGTATGTATCCCTGGATAAGCTGTCATGGTGGTGAGTTTGAGGGGTTTTTTTAACGTGCAAAATTGACGGAGCTATGGAAAGGGGTGTTGGATTTTCATAAATTCCCCAAAAATCAGGGGATGATGGGATTTGCTTGAGTCTTGGCGTGCGTATGTATCCCTGGATAAGCTTTCATGGTGGCGAGTTTGAGGTTTCTAACGTGCAAATTGACGGAGCTATGGAAAGGGGTGTGAATGGGGTGCCCGATTTTCAAAAATTCCCCAAAAATCAGGAGATGATGGGATTGCTTTGAAACTTGGCGTGCGTGTGTATACCCCCATGAGGTGTCATGGTGCCAAACGTGAGGTTTCTAACTTGAACAGAAAAAATGTTGTATAATTTTTTAGCTTTCAATGCAAGCCTATGGGGGGGGAAAAACGGAGCTCCGATCCGGATCCGGAGCGGAAGTGGGCGGAGCGGGGGCGGGGCGAAGCGGCCCGCTCCGAAAATCGCGGATCTGCAAGTGAAGCGGAGCGGGGGGTCCGTGCACACCCCTAGTGCAGAGCTCCTCAGAAGCACTGCGCCCATCGGGTGGGAGGGAGCAGGGAAAATAATATATTTTTTAAAGAAACACCTACGTTCATGTGCTGCTGCCTCTTTTTTAAAAATGGTGGGTGCGACGCCTCTCCCTCTGAGGTTGTCACGTGCCGCGTGTGAACAGAGGGGGTATCTCGCAATAAAAACATCATGAGATCTTCACCCCTCCGTCACGCAATAACAGGTAGGTCTAGCTAAGGCCTCAGAGTACCTAGGCTAAATCTCCTTTTGGCCCAGATGCCTTATTTCCCCATTTGCAGCGCTATGGCAGGTGGGGGGCTGTGTGCTTGTATACTTCAGTTACAAACCAAGAGAGGAGCGGCTCTTGAGCTCTGCCGCTTTTGAAGCAACTGGCTTGCCAGCTGGAGGAAGCTGAAGGGTTGATCCTAGGTCTCCTCTTCCTTCTAACTGATTGTGCATCACACCCTTACGCAGGGCTTCTCATGTCAATACTCACAGAAACCAACACAACCATTCTGTTCACCATGCTATAAATATTTTGAAGTGGGATGGTGGGCTCTTTCGTTGCCTGCCATATGATGAGGAAAAAACTACTGCTTTCCCATAGTCTGAACTGTTGGGCAATGATTTTGGAGGGGGGAAAGCCCTGTACCAGGGATTGGGAAGGTGTGGCTCTCCAGATGTTGTTAGATTGCAACCCCCGTCAGTTCTCACCATTGGCTTTGTTGTTGGATAGGACTGATGGGCATTAGTCCATCCTAGGGTGACCATATGAAAAGGAGGACAGGGCTCCTGTATCTTTAACAGTCGTATTGAAAAGGGAATTTCAGCAGGTGTCATTTGTATATATGCGGAATCTGGTGGAATTTCCTCTTCATCACAACAGTTAAAGCTGCAGGTGCCCTGCCCTCTTTTAAATCTGGTCACTCTAGTATAGCTGCTGCAGCTTTAACTGTTGTGATGAAGAGGGAATTTCACCAGGCAGGTTCTCCATATATACAAATGACACCTGCTGAAATTCCCTTTTCTATGCAACTGTTAAAGATACAGGAGCCCTGTCCTCCTTTTCATATGGCCACCCTATCTAATAGACCACATAAGGTGACCATATTTTGGAAACCAAAAAGGAGGACAACATGGCCGCCCCATGGTGGTGTGCCCAACAACATGTCCAGCCCCCAAGGGGGCGTGCCCACCAACATGTCCAGCCCCCAAGGGAGCGTGCCCAACATGTCCAGCCCCCAAGGGGGTGTGCCCACCATCATGTCCAGCCCCCAAGGGGGCGTGCTTACCAGCATGTCCAGCCCCCAAAGGGGCGTGCCCACCCAAACATGGCCTTGGTCACAGGTCTGATTTCACAGCACACAATTAAGACAAACCTGTTCTACATTACATCTTAATGTTAAAATCACTGGAATAAAGTATAAGTGAGACATTCAATGTATCTGAAATTAACTTCACTCATTCCTACTTCTGTAGCTTTTCCTGTACGTTGAAGCTTTTGCTATACTGTGTGCTCAGCTACACCAAGCAGGGTATTCCACTATGAAAGCGGTATATAAAAGGCAGGAGCCACACTATTACTTTATAGAGGTATTCAACTGCACTGCAGGAGCTACGCTACTGCTTTATAGTGGTACTGAAGTGCACTGACAACTGTTGGGGCCCATGACACATCTACACCAAGCAGGATATAACACTATGAAAGTGGTATATGGTATGTGTCATGGGCCCCAACAGTTGTCAGTACACTTCAATACTGCTCTAAAGCAGTAGTGTGGCTCCTAGCTTTTCTATACCGCTTTCAAAGTGGAATATCCTGCTTGGTGTAGATGAGCCCTGTGTGTGATACAGTCTTCCCTTCCCTCAAATATCTTTTCTGACTGCAAATCCTTCACTGGATGACCACAGTCTAACCTTTCCTAACATTTAACACTGTTTCCCCATCACCTTACTGCATACTGCTACCACTGAACAAATGAAGCAGTTGACAAGTATACAACAACCAAAGAACCAAGCATTCAGAAAGAGTATAAACTACGATTAGCCTGCAAACGTGAGCCATGGAACAAAATGGATTAAAGCTTGTCTTAGCTTGTTTCAACTTCAACCAGACATAACAGTCAAAAACAACCGAGAAAAACACACCTACATTGAAATTGCAATACCTAATGACAAAAATGTTGCAGAAAAGAAAAATATACACGACTGGATATGGAAGTTAAAGAACTATGGCAACAGGAAAAACTTACAATTATTTGTTAGTCACATCAGTCACCAGCATGACATCATTGGTTTTTTTTACAGAAAACCTCCAGAAGTTAGGCCTACCAAAATACATGCACGCCAACATCTAGAAAGCAGTCATACTTAAATATTCAATAGTCAGGACATTTCTGAATCAGTAAAAGACAACATGACTTGGCAAAGCCCATCATGTTCATCTAGAAAAACCACCACAAGCAAGAAAAGAGAGATAGATGATGATGATGATGATGATGATGATAGAAACCCTGTTAATTTTAAAAAAGTTTCTTTAAGAAGGATGAACAATTGTCAGCCACTGTTACAAAATATAAGTCATGTCAATTATAGTAAACAAATTGGAAAGGAAGGTCTATGGGTCTAAAATGCATTATTTAATAGGAACATCACCTCCAAATCATCCCCCCAACTCACAGAAAACTACAGCCACCCCCAGTACAAACATGCACATGCATTCATTTAGTCAAACAACAAGGCATCCCATTCAGACATCAATACACTCACACTGCCAGCACACGTGTGTTTGCACGCACACACACACACACACACACACACACACATACTCAGCATCACTCACTCCAAAAACAGACATGCACACATGCATTCACTCAAAGACCCCGTGCACCCCCACATTCTCTCTCACACAAAAACCTCAGTCTTGCCTCCTCCTCTACCTTCTCCTCCTCCTGCTTGCTTCTGCTTCTTCTGTGCTAGGGGGTGGTGGTGCTGGAGGCTGCATTGCTGGAAATTCCTGCACGCAGCCCCCCACCACTCACCTCGTTCTCATCACCCACCCCTCGTGGCAGCCATCTTGAATCTCGCCCGAACTCACGTGAGATCTCGGCTGTTGGCTGGGTCTCACAGAGTTCCCAGCCAGCTGCCGAGATCTCGCGTGAGTTCAGGTGAGATTCAAGATGGCCGCCGCCACTCGCCAGAGAAATTTAGGCCTGGTAAGTTGGAGATGTGGTTGCTGCGAGCCCAGTAACTACAACCCCGGTATTTTCGGCCCTAAGTCCGGTTGCTCCGGACCCCCAGCTCTCCCAAGAGGTTTCCGGAATTTTCCGGAGGGTATGGGCAGCCTAATTCATGTCCATCCCCTGGCTATTACATCCGTGTTTCTTTTGATTCAGGCTAGAGCAGCACATGTGCTTTCTAGGAATAGCCTCGTGTCTGTCTGTCTTACCATATCCATGGTGCCCCCAACTAGGCTGCCCAGACCCTCCGGAAAATTCCGGAAACCTCCTGGGTGTGTGTGTGTGTGTGTGTGTGTGTGTGTGTGTCTGTTTATAATCCATCCTGGGCTGCAGCATGTCTACAGCTGGGAGGAGGGGCATAAATCAATTCAATAAATAAATAGGTTTGCTACAAAATGTGGACCGAACAAAACCCTTGAGTATTGCTAAGTGAGACAAAATCTTTGAGCATCCCTAAGTGAGTGTCTCTTATCTACACTACAGTTCAATTTGTGGTGCAGATAAGCCCCAAAATAGATGTTCCCCAAGCACAAATAAAAGGAACACTCTGCATAATCCTATATGTCTTCACTCAGACTTCAATGGGTCTTATTCCCTGGAAGTCTGTATAGAAACTCCCTTCATCCCTGCCTATTGGCCATGCTGGTTGGGGCTGATGAGAGTTGTAGTTGCCATCTTATTCTTTGCCTCTGGCAGCAAAACAGCCTGGACCAGCCCTGGTTCAACCTGAGATGCTTCACTTTGTCTTCAAGTACCTGAGCTTTCATTTGACTTCTTACAGCCTTCTCAGGAGTGGGCAGATCAGTAGATCCTGATCTATCTCTGGGTGACTGACAGTACATTGGCCGGACCTTCCAAGTCCCAATAGCAAACTCACTTTTCCACCTAAATTAGGCTGCTGAAATGAAGAACACTTGGGATAAACAGGAAGAGAGTTTTGTGTGAAAGGCCTGTGACCAGGGTGACCATATGGAAAAGAGGACAGGGCTTCTGTATCTTTAACAGTTGTATTGAAAGAGGAATTTCAGCAGGTGTCATTTGCATGCATGCAGAAGCTGGTGAAATTCCCTCTTCGTCCCAACAGTTAAAGCTGCAGGAGCCCTGGTCTCTTAACTAGATACAAAAGGGGGAGGTCTCCTGCAGCTTTAACTACTGAGATGAAGAGAGAATTTCACCAGGTGCCACATGCATACCAATGACACCTGGTGAAATTCCCTTTGGAATACAACTGTTAAAGATACAGGAGCCCTGTCCTCCTTTTCATATGGTCACCCTACCTGTGACCTCAGCTCAGTTTTCCTTTTGAAAACATATTCCTAGCCTCAGAATGCGCTGAAAAGTAGGCTTCTAGTTTTTTTTTAAGTACATCTGTCTTTGAAGTCTGCCCTCCCCTCTAAAAGAAGACCTTACGTGGGCCACGATCCTATGCATGTTTAGACAGAAATACATCCTACAAGTGGCAGGAATTATTTCTGTCTAAACATGCATAGGATTGCACCCTTGATCAATCTTTATTCAATACTTCTTGATGTTCTTGTAGGGCATTAACAAATTTAATGCTTTAGGCCAATTTTTTTCTTTAGTCTCTTCAAAGTCCAATGGGGTCTTTAAATATTGTTTGTTTTTCAAATCCTTCTCAGTTTCATCACATTTATTGCCGCTCTTTTGATCAAAGCTCATAAACTGAGATTCTAAAAATTGCTTACTTATCTTTCAATACTGCTACAAATTTCTATTTGTCCTTTGAAATTTTTTTCTTTGTTTTGATATTCATGATTTTCTTACAAACTTCCACTGATCCACATTATCACCCCACCTTGAGAATTCTTGTGCTGCCCATGAGTTACTTTGATGGAAATATACTCTTGCATACTAAATCCGTTCCCTTTTCTGATAAATTGCAGAGTTCCCACATTTGTTAGTCCACAAACTGATTGATCACACAGAGAGTTTTTGTTTAAAAAACCATAAATGATGTTTATTCTGGAGCTGTAATATCTTATGAGATAATTCCCGCAGTGGTATCTTTTCTGTAAATACTCCATTTTGGCCAAAAATTGTAGTACTTATCAGATTGTGTGCAAGTTCAGGACAGAAAACTAACCCACCCACTCCAACCCAATAATGATGATCTCCCCTATCTCTGGAAACTGAAACACTTGGCAAGCAACAGACTGGTTCAGCTTCATCAGTAAACTTGGGGGAGTGGGGAGACACCCATTGAGAACCCTGAAAAAGTTTCAGAGAAGGACAACAAAGGATTAACACATAAAAGGCTAAGTAGATGGCGCCTCCTCACAGCAACAGACTTTTGAGGACCTGTGCTCAGACCACTGACTGCTAGAGAGTGTTTTAAACCATGGCCCGACTCAAACATCTGGAGGAGTCACCACTGGTGAATCCCTCCTGGGGCTTCTTGTCATGGCGGCAGCTGCCATTTTGAATGTTAACTCAGCCGGGGTGGGTTATTGGAGTGGTTAACATGTGCAACCCTAAAAAAGCCCAGAGGTTATGAGTGACTTGTCAACCACTCCCAACATACCACCTTTGCTGAGTTTGCAAATAACGGGCTTAAATATTCAAGAATGGTGGCAACTCCCACAACAAGCATCCCCACTGGGAAATTCCCCCATGATGGCTGCTTGTGATGTGCAAATCAGGTCACTGTAGGGTGATAGTAACAACAACCCAGAGTATGGGTTGTCATTGAATTGTGGGTTGTTCTTGAAATATGGATTTTCATTATGTGTTAACCCTGCACTTTGTTTTAACTATGGGTTGTTAACCACAAACAACCCAGGAAGCAAACTCATGGTTTATTGTTGGATTGTGGACTTTCGATTGTTCATGGTTAAGAACCTCTAGTTAAACCATAGTGGAGGGTTTGCACGCAACAACAACCCATGATTCAACAACTGATATTCAACTTGTATTTTGGGTTGTCATTATATAAGAACTGTGCCGGATAGTGGCACAAGCCAAGCCAGCCATAGTTCAGGGCATCATATTATGAGAGGCATCTAAATATGTTGTAGTTAATGAGAAGACATATTATAATTGAAATAGCTTTGTCTTAAGTATGTTGGAAAGTCTAGTATGACTTACAGCAGAATGGCCTTATATAGAGAAAGCACGGCAACACATCATTCAGTATTGGAGGCAATAAATGTAGGGTAGAGCCAGTTTAAAAGAAGTTCCAATCAACTTTATTAATGCTTTTACATACATTTTCAGAGAAAGCTATCTAAGACTGTTAAATCACAAGCACCCTCTAACTCTAGGTGTGTGAGTGCAAGTAAGCAAAGGCATGAGATATTGGATCTTTGCTTCCTCTCTGGAGAGACCACATGATACTTGTTGCAGAGAAATGAAGAGGAAGAGGAAGAGGAGGGAGCAGGAAATGAGAATTGACCAAGCTACATGACATTCTCTGTAACACCCTAGTGTCTGGAAGAATGCAGAGTTATTCCTATTATCCAACAAAATATTTTTTTATATAAAAACCACCATTAAAATTCTGAATTGTGACTTCTCCTATCCAAATACACACTGAATCCAATCATTTAATTAAGCAATGTAATTTTTATATAGTAGAGCGGCTTAATATCAATTTCTGACCAAACTATGCACATTGTGATACAAGTGTGAAGTTTGGTATGGTGAAATTTATTACCATGTAAATTAAAATTAGATATAGGGGCAGCTCAGGAAATCATACTAACAACTGTCATCTTGGAAAATGGCACCCAAAATTCAGTTTTCTCACAATAACGCTTTTATTTTTTTTCTCACAGAAATGCCCCCTTCCACTCTCGGCTTGCCTGGACGGGGGTGGCCAGTTGTGGGTGGGGGCAAGAGAGATCGGACATGGAGGCTCACCACTGGTGGCCTCCATATGGTGCCACTGAGGAGGGAGGAGACTATGAGGCGTTTTAAGCCTTACTCCTTCCCGGTTCCTCTTTCACTTCGCGGCTCCCTCTCTCCCCTCCTTGTAGACAGTATAGGCTTGCTGGTTGCCCTTTTGGGGGGCCAAGTAGGAATTTTTTGCTCATAACCTAACTTGATTATGAGTTTTTTCGCCTACTTCATTCTGTAAGGCAGCAGGAGAGAATTAATTAGGTTAATTTGGCTCATCTAATTTGGTCACATTTGTTCTGGGCTAGTAAGTGTGGGAATCTTGAGTGGGGCTTGCTATTGGTGAACAGTCACAGCACCAGCTGCTGGGATAAGATCAGATTACCTTTGAGGCCAACCCTCCTCACACACTCAAGAGCCCTGCGGCAGGGGTGCTGTGACACCGGAAGGCCTCCGTACTCAGTGGAGTCAGTGGGGTGGCGAAGCACTAGGCGCCACTTCTCTGACTGTGCATGGTTCGGCCGAAGCAGGAATGGCCTGTGGATAGTCCAAACAAGGATTCCTGCTTAGACCTTCACCCTCTTTTGCAGATCTTTCAATAAATGTGGCCCTTGTTTAAACCCAGCTTTATGTCTCGTCTCGTTATTTCTCGCTCTCCATTCCGCAAAAGGTTTCTCAGTACAAAATTAAAAAGCATAAAATTTGCTACCAAAAAGAAAAGCTCCTTATTAATCTTTTCTAGGAGCAACCCTTGTTGAGATAGTAAGGTTTCATTCCTAGCCATTTGTCTGAGAAGTCAACAATTCGCACGATCTCACCCTCATTTCAATCCTGCACTTTGTGTTCCAAGCCTGAAACTTCCAGAGGTCATATTTTACACCTTTTTGAACAAGAATATGTTTTGAGGCATCAATGGGGCGGGGGGTTAGTGAAAATAATGAGAAAATTCCATAAGAGGCTGCTTTTTTACTTCAGATTGATCTCAAGTATAATATGATTTAGTCTTCCTATTTTTAACCTTTCTTTCGTTTTTTGTTTCAGGTTAGATCACAATGAAGAAGTTTACAATGGAAAAAATTGCCAACAGGTTATTTTCACAAGGTACTTCCACATCAGGCCCACAACCTGACTGAAGTGAAATGGATTGGACAAAATGCACATTTTTCCAAGAAGATTGTTCCGATGATCTTCAGTGTCCTGCTACTTCCAAAAGAAAAAGGTGCTGGTGTCAAAACAGTTGCTGAAAGGCTAATTTCATCCAATGAACTAGGAACTTTACCACGTAATATTACATTCACAAGATTAAACTCTGGAGCAGGAATAGAAACTACACTAAGAAAACACTCTATCAAGTGGCACAAAAACTGGCAACTAAAATATAATGAGACAGAACTAAAATGGGCCATAAAGCAGTGATTAATACTGGCTTATGGGTTAGATATAACAGGATGGGACACTAACAGGGCGAATGTCAATCTTCAATGGAGTAAAACAAGGCTGCCTACTGGTGCCTACATCATTAAATTTTATATTAAGTAACTAATGAATGATTTGGCGAAGGGATGTTCCCACCCACCCCTGAAATTAGCAAATAAACCTCTGTCTATACTCCTCTACATAGATGATGCAGTTCTATTATTGTGGACAAGTATAGGTCTAAGATGTCTTTTAAGAGTTTTGGACTGTTATTGTAAGAATGAACTACTGCCGATCAACTATGCAAAATCCAAGGTGATGGTCTTCTCAAGAAGGAGAATAAAGCATAAGTAAAAGATCAACAACCACCCTATTGAAGAGGCCACATTTTCCTGATATTTGGGTATTGTATTTCACTGTTCGAGCTCATGGTATTAAGGTCCTCCTGCATTTCTTCTATACGAAAGGAGGACATTATCTTCCCTTACCTATTCAAGTATTCCAGGCTACGTTTATCTCTCAAGTGCTATAGGGGTTAGGGCTGTGCACCCACTTCCCTATCCGCCTCGGAGGCCGGTTCGGAGCCCCCGAAGCAGCCCTGGTTCGGCTCGAGGATGCTTCGGGGGTGGCCTGACCCACCTTGGCGCTGAAGCCGAGGCAAAATTCAGCCCCTCCGAGGCGACTCGGACTTTTCTGGCTGCCGGCTGTGCAGGTGGACGGCAGAGGCAGGTAAGCCCCCTCCCCCTTCCCCACTTACCTGGTGCCTCCTTCGCCTGCTGCTGCTGCCGCCGACCTTGCATCTGGCAGTGGATGGCAGCGGCAGGTAAGCCTCCCCTCCCCTTCCCCATTTACCTGCTGCCTCTACCTCCACCATGGCGGAGGCGGGGGCAGCAGGTAAGGGACCCACAGAGGGCCATCTCCGAGGCGCTGAGGCAGCCCGAAGCTTCAGAGCCAATTGGCTTCGGGCCACCTTGAGCTTCTCCAGAACTGCCTCAGCTTAGATTCGGGGCCTCATTCTGAGGCGGAGCATAGCCCTAAGATGGATCCCAACTCTGGGTACATAAAAGCTTTGCCCAATTTGAAATCATGCTAAGTTCCTCCGCAAAGTGCTGGGAGTCCCACGCTCTATCCCTCATGCATGTGTGCGCTTAGAGATGGGGCAAATCTCCCTGGAGGCCCACACATGGATTCTTAAGACCCACGATTGGCTAAAGGTGATTTTCATTCCAGTGGGCTTGGCTCCTATGACATTAATGGATGCATGCCAGACAAATTGGAAATCCATGCTTTATGAGAAACTCCAAAATTTGGGTTTCACAACCAGTAACCTGATAGCTTTGGGTTACACAAAAGCCAAAATGCTAATTCAACAACATATCTGGGATGTGGAGCTCCAAACTCATTTAAGTAGTGTCTCTACCCACTCTGATTACAGACAATGGAAGGGCATCTTTGCCTGCAAATTATCTGCCTGAGTGGCACATGCCCAATTCAGGAAAGCTTTTACTCTGGCAAGGTACAATGTATTACCTTCTGCCAATGGAAACTGAGACTACTTGTTATTACAGAATCACAATCATTTAATTTTAGCTCTAGACTCCTCTGAATGAGTCACAACTTCTGTGTATTGTAAGTATTTTATTCATTGGCTTTTAGTATGTTTTTATGTATTTTATATTTTATTGACTTGTTTTACTGCTTTTGTGCCGACTGTTTGACTGGGCTACGATCATAATAAAATCAATCAATCAATTTTGTGAGTGTAATATTACGTGGTAAAGCTTCTAGTTTATAAAATGAAACTAGCTTTTCAGCAACTGTTTTATAACCAGCACCTTTATCTTTTCTTTTGGAATTAGCAGGAAAGTAACCTGTTGGCACTTTTTTCCATTGTAAACTTCTTCGTTGTAATCTAAACTGAAACAAAAAAGAAAGAAAAGTTTAAAATAGGAGGACTAAACGATATCATACTTGAGATCAATCTCAAGCAAAAAAGCAGCCTCTTATGGAAATTTCATATTATTTTCACTAACCCCACCCCACCCCAATTGATGCCACAATTGGGCATCTTGTTGACCAGGGCCGGTGCCGGACTATTTTGCGCCCTAGGCAGAGGCACCCCCAGCTCTGGCCCATTTCCGCATTGGCTTCCTTAGGAAAAAAGCGTGTCCCTTGCTCTTGCTAAGACCCAATTGAGCATTCTCAGCGCCCGCTGCAGCTATGCCCGTTCTTGAAACAAATCCTCATGTTCAGCTATGTAGGAAGGCCGGCAGGGTCCAGGCAAGGCTGCTGGGTGTAGCAAAACAAGGGGAGGGGGGGCTGAGAGGGAACCATGAACCCTTTGTGCTGAGCAGAGTCGGTGGGGTGAGGCGAGCGCCATGCAGGGAGGCGGCGAGGAGCCAAAGGAAGCGCCCGCTCCAGAAGGCAAAGGAGTTGGCATCCTCCCTGCATTTGGAGAGGGCGTTGAGGAGGACCAACTCCCAACACCCGGGAGTGCCTCGCAGCCAGGCAGAGGGCAGGCAGAAGAGGTCTGAGGGCATTCGGTGGGTCCCCTGCTGGGGCTCCCAGGGTTGCGCAGAGGGGCGGGCCGTGTGGGTCTGTTGGGTGCAGCCAGGCAGAGCACGACATGCGCGCCTGGCTCCTGCCGTGCTCGGTGCGTTGCCTCTTTGTGACCCCAGCCCTCAGGTGTCTCTCTCTCCAAGGCCCACGTCAACAACTACCTTTTTTCTCTCTCCCGGTAGGGCTTCTCCCTGCTTTGGGGCGACGGAGCCCAGCGATGATCCGCACCGTCAGCCCCTATCGAGTGGTGCTTGGGCAGTGCTGCTGTGCCCCTCTGAGGCTTGCGCCCTAGGCGGCTGCCTAGTTCGCCTTGTGGTAGCGCCGGCCCTGTTGTTGACTTCTCGGACAAACGGGTAGGAATAAAACCTTACTATTAGGGGTGTGCACGGACCCCCCGCTCCGCTTCACTTGCAGATCCGCCATTTTTCGGAGCGGGTCGCTCCGCCCCGCCCCCGCTCCGCCCACTTCCGCTCCGCTCCGCTCGGAGCTCCGGATCCGGATCCGGAGCTCCGTTTTTGCCCCCCCATAGGGTTGCATTGAAAGCTAAAAAAGTAAACAACTTTTTTTCCGTTGAAGTTAGAAACCTCACGTTTGGCACCATGACACCTCATGGGCGTATACACACACACGCCAAGTTTCAAGGCAATCCCATCATCCCCTGATTTTTGGCGAATTTTTGAAAATCGGGCACCCCACACACAACATCCCTGCGAGGTGGGCAGGGGAGGAGGGAGGGAAGGCAGGCAGGCATGCAGCTGGCATTTCTGGGGGCATAAGGAAGGGAGCCAAGGATAAGCCAGTAATGCATAGAAAATGGAATAAATCAATCAATAAACAAAGGAGGGGTGGAATTAAAAGCAGCAGTGTTGCTCAATAAACAGCAAGAAGAATTAAAAAAAAAAGGCTATATCTGTCTTTTACCAGCAATAGGGGGACGTGCCCGGGGGAGGGGGAAGTAGCTGCCAGTTCAAGACAGCCACCAACAGCTCTGAGAAGAAGTAAAACGCTCACTTCAACTCATAACAGGCATTGCTCCACCACTGAAAAGTGACCATTCACTTCAACTCATGATAGGCATTGCTCCACCGTTTTACTCTCTTTGGAAGGCTCTATGGCCTTCCAGTGCAGGAGAGAGTGGGGGCACGTCCACGATGAGATGCCCTAGGGGAGCTCATCCCCTTGCACCACATCGATTCAGTTGTTCACCAAGGTTAGGGTGGGGAGCAGTGCTGTGTTTTCTATCTCTTATTCTTGGCTTAGTATATGATTTCAGGTTGTGTTTGTGCATTTGGTGGGGCTACTGTGTTAAAAAACACGGGGAAAAGCCCGTTCAGATGAAGAAAGAGAAGTTTCCCAGAATCCCAAGTTACCTGTTTTGCCTATGCCCTCCTCCAACTTTGGGATCATCATGACCGGGAGCTGACTCTGCCCCTCAGCCCTTTGAAAAAGGTATTTTTCCCGCCGATTTTTAAAAAACTTCTAGCCCGCGACCCGTACGATGCAGAAAGTTGAGAGTGGTCTCAAAATGACCCCCATCCACGACTCTCTGTGCACAAGAATTTTCAGAACGATAGCTTAAACCCCCCCCCAGTTATCCCCGATTCTTTCCCTCAATGCAATCCTATGGGCGAAAAGCCGAAACGGAGCCCCGCGGTTGACCCTATTTTTAAAAAACTTCTAGCCCGCGACCCGTACGATGCAGAAAGTTGAGAGTGGTCTCAAAATGACCCCCATCCACGACTCTCTGTGCACAAGAATTTTCAGAACGATAGCTTAAACCCCCCCCCAGTTATCCCCGATTCTTTCCCTCAATGCAATCCTATGGGCGAAAAGCCGAAACGCAGTTTGAGCCCCGCGGTTGACCCGATTTTTAAAAAAATATTGCACGTGAACCACAGCACGCAGAGAGGTGAGAGTGGTCTCAAAATGACCCCCATCCACGACTCTCTGTGCACAAGAATTTCCAGAACGATAGCTTCAAAAACAACGTAGTTATGCGCGATTATTTGCCGCAATGCAATCCTATGGCGAAATGTTTTCAAGATGGCGACCGGAGCGCTCCGACTGAACTCGGAGCTCCGAAAAATGGTCGCTTCTCTTCGCCTTGCTTCTAGGGGGTCCGCGGTCCGCTCCTACTCCGCCTCTGGGTAAGGCGGAGCAGGCCAATCCGCTACTGCTTCTACGCTCCTAATCGGAGCGGAGCACATCCCTACTTACTATCTCGACAAGTGTTGCTCCTAGAAAAGATTAATGAGGAGCTTTTCTTTTTGGTAGCAAATTTCATGCTTTTTAAATTTGTTATGAGAAATCTTTTCTGTGAGATAAAAAATAACAGCACTGTTGTGAAAAAACTGAATTTTGGGCACCATTTTCCAAGATGACGGCTGTTACCATTTTTTCCTGAGCTGCCCCATATCTAATTTTAAACTACATGGTTATAAATACCACCATACCAAATTTCACACTTGTATCACAGTGTGCATGGTTTTAATGCTAAGCTGCTCTACTAATAAGGAGAAAACTATATATACACACTCAAACGGAGAAGAATAAAGGGGAAATACCCTCAAAATTGAGCCCAGAAAGCTGAAAAGGGCTACTCTCTTGGCACAACTTAAAAGCCAAACTGACCAAACAAAATAACTCACTCAGTTCTGGGTTGTCAATGAAGGGTCGGGTGCTTCAGGCAATATCCCCAAAATGGTGCAGCACTCGTGGCACATTGTCACAAGTGCTCCTATGGTTTATTTACATCTGGTTTGAAAAAGATCTGGGAGTTATGGAGTTTCTAAAAAAACCTTGTCGGATAGAGATAGACTAGCGCATCCACAGCTGGAGGGGGGAAATGACTGTGTCCCATTTTCTCCAGCTGTGCCCAGCAGAGGAGAAAGGAAAAAAAGGCAGGAAGAGGGGAAGAGAAGGAGGGAAAAAGACAGAAGAGAAACATGGAAAGGGAAGGGAAGAAAAGAGAAAGAAAGTGATGACAGGGGTCTTCTGTTGGCTGTCACAGTCTTAGTTATAGGGCTGACCACAAGGCTCAGTAATAACGAAGGCAAATGTTCCAACAGACAGGCTTCTGTTTGAGGGAGTTCAAGCAAAGCAGGACCAGGCAAACAGGCAAAGCGTCCTAGCACAGGCAGGCAGTCCAGTATGCAGCGGATGGGTTGGTGTGCGGAGAGATGCCGTGATGATAGCCATACCTGATCTCCCACCACCAATGTTGGGTCAGGTTGATATTGTTTAACTGCGTTTATATGCTTCTTTGGCCCAATCCAGTCGCTCCCATAAGACCTGATGTAGAGTTTCTGAATTACTTGATCTGTGTTAAGGACTAACGATGGTGGAGAGACCGAAGGGAAGTATCATGGGTGGTACCCAAAATGTGCAAAGATGGTGTTTGGTGGGTAGAGGAATGCTGGGACTTGTATGCAAACTCCGCTAAAGGCAGCAATTCTGCCCCATTGTCCTGTGAAAGTTGACATAGCACCGGAGGTACTGTTCAAGGGTAGTGTTGGTACTCTCAGTTTGCTCATCTGTTTGGAGATGATGGGCCAAAGAGAGGTGGAGTTGTACGTCCAATGATTATAACAGGGTTTGCCAGAAATGAGCCAGAAGCTGGGTGCTGTGGTCTGAGACTATGGATTCTGGTAAACCATGTAGGCAGAAAAGGTTCTAAATGGGCTCCTTTCAACCCAAACTTTTCCAGCTGCCCGTTTTCAGTTTGAAGAAAGATGGTGAGATTCCACAGAATAAGCAGAGGTTTGAAGAGGCTGCGTCTTTGATGTAGGAGTAGTCGCCGAAGCCACGCTCACGATGAGGCTGCTCCGAAGACATTACGGCCCACTGAAGCTGGCTTTGGGGGGCATTGCCTTTGTGGTCTTGCAAAGGGATGTGAGCAATGGGGACCAAAGGGAGGAGCCTTGGCTAAAGAACACTGTGGTCAGGAAAGACCAAATGATTGACATAATGATGGGAGCCGTCAACAACATCCAGGACTCCAGGCCAAAGCTGCAGATTGGGGCTCCGGTTCAGCAAGAGGTGCCTGTCCGGAACAGCAAGTCCTGCCTGCCGGGATATTACACACCAGCAGAACTGAAGCCCTTCATGGAATGTCCACCTCAAGACCCCAATAGCCCAGGAGCTGATGGCAAACCTTTCAAGTGGACACCAGAGGAGACGAAAGCGAAAGAACGTGGCTACGACAAGAACTGTTTCAATGCCTATGCCACTGACCGGATCTCTCTCCAAAGGGCCTTAGGACCAGACAGCCAGCCTCCAGAGTGTATCGACCAAAAATTCAAACGATGCCCTCCAGCGACCACCAGCGTCGTCATCGTTTTCCATAACGAGGCCTGGTCAACTTTGCTTCGCACTGTGTGCAGTGTTCTGTATGCCTCCCCAGCTATATTGCTAAAAGAAATCATTCTTGTGGACGATGCCAGTACAGATGATTACTTGAAAGACGAGTTAGACAACTATGTGAAGCAATTGCAGATAGTGAAGGTCGTCCGGCAGCTGGAAAGGAAGGGTTTAATAACAGCCCGATTGCTCGGTGCCAGCGTTGCTACAGGAGATGTACTCACATTCCTGGATGCTCACTGTGAATGTTTCCATGGGTGGTTAGAGCCTCTCTTATCGCGAATTACTGAAGAGCCCACAGCTGTGGTCAGTCCAGATATCTTCACAATTGAACACCTTTGAGTTCTCCAAGACAACTCAATATGGGAAGGTGCACAGTCGAGGGGACTTTGACTGGAGTCTGACTTTGGGATGGGAGTCCATCCCTCAACATGAGAGGCAGAGGAGGAAAGATGAGACTTATCCTATCAAGACCCCCACATTTGCTGGTGGCCTCTTTGCCATCTCCATGTCCTATTTTGAACACATCGGCTCATACGACAACCAGATGGAGATCTGGGGAGGGGGAAATGTGGAGATGTCCTTTCAGGTTTGGCAGTGGGGGTCAGCTGGAGATCATTCCTTGCTCCGTCGTTGGCCACGTGTTCCGTTCCAAAAGCCTCCCCACCTTCCTGAAAGGGACTCAAGTGATCTCCAGGAACCAGGTGTACTTTGCAGAAGTCTGGATGGACGACTACAAGGAAATCTTCTACAGGAGGAACCAGCAGGCCTCGCAGATGGCTAGAGACAAAACACACAGAGACCTTACTGAGCGTCTTGAGCTGAACGAGCGGTTACATTGCAAAAACTTCACCTGGTATGTACAAAGTGTTTATCCGGAGATCTTCATCCCAGACCTTACGCCAGCTTTCTTTGGAGCTATTAGAAATGAAGGTTCTCAATGAACTGAGCAGTTTCTCTTGCTGAACAGTTTCTCTTCCTGTATTTTAGGCCACCAAAAGACCCTAGTAACTAAGTGGAGGGTCTTGAAAAGGCCGGAATGTCTTGCTGGTCAGCTGCATTGGCAAAGCTGATATACTTCTGCCTGGAGGCACCCTGATGGGGTATAAAGATGTTCCCGGTTGTAGAAGAGTCTGTTTTGGACTGAAAAAAGGGAATTTTCTGGGGTACCTGGATCTTGACATTCACGGAGTGGGCCTGTGCATATTTGTCTTGCTGCTGCTGAACCCGGACCCGCTCTGCCATAGATAGCAGGATCTGGGTGGCTGCAAAATTGTCTGGGCATCTAAACGGTGTTCATGGAGCCGATGGAGCACTGTATTTAGCAGGAAGATCCTTGAGGTCAGGCAGTGGCATCTCCTCCAATGTGGAGCTCCCTCTTTCAGGTAAGCAGTGCTCCTGACAATATAGGGAGGAAAAGGTCAGGTCACTCTGGGACCAGGATATCTGCGGGTCATGGAGGGCCAGCCAAGTCATTCCCAATACCAGGGGAAAGTGTGGTGTCGCTGCCAGATAGAAATGAAGTTCCTATTTATGTTCCTGGATCTCCAGGGTGAGGGACACATTTTGATGCTATCAATGACAGGTCCTGAAGTCACAGGACTGCCATCAATTGTCTCTACCACCACTGGATGGCTTGTGGGCAGAGTTAGGATCTGGTGAGCAGCAGCAAAGGCAATGTCCATAAAATTGCTTAAGGCTCCCAAATCCATCACAGCAATGCTATGCATCAGGGCGTGCCCTGGGCACTGAAGAGTCACTTCTACAGGGAAGTGTTTCTGAGAAACTGTACAGAGGGACAAGGCTCTGGAGCCATATCCACTTTTCGAGTTTTTGCAGCGTCTCTCAGAACTGCAGGCCATGGAGGTTTGGCAGGGCAGGTGACTGCAAGGTGCCCCATGGTCCCACAGCAAAAGCAGAGACCATCTTGTCTCTGACGGTCCTTCTCCTCATGAGTCAATTTCAGCCGGGTTTCTCCTGAAAGCCTGGATTCCCAGGTGTGGGTCTAATGATGCACAAGCTGCCGGCTTTCTAGCCATCCATCTACTCTTTGGCATAAGTGAATCAAGGCCTGGAGGGCTGATGGTCTTCCTACTCATGCCAGTTCATCACGGATGTCATCAGACAGGCCTTCCTGAAATTGGTTTGTTAAGGCCGCTTCATTCTTTTCCAAGTCTCGGGACACCAGGCGGAAATCATTTGTATGTTCAGTAACTGATTTTCCCTTCCTTGAAGTCACCTGATGTTACACGTAATGGTTTTGACCTTCTGTGGGTCCTTGCAGACCTGGCACATCTGGGTTAGAAAGCCTTTGAAATCAGAGAGGAGCAGACTGGCCTGTAGCAGGTACGGGGTTGCCCATTTGGCAGCAGACCCGATCAGCAGACTGATCAGGAACGCAACCCTGGTCTTGTCCTTTCATAAGTCCTCAGGGCGCAATTCCATATACAGCACACGCTGTGCCAGGAAAGCAGGGAACTGCTCAGGTGAGCCATCAAGCTTTCCAGGAGCTGCTGCAGGGCACTTCCGCCTGGGAGGTGCAGCTACAGGCCGTTGCACAGGCATCTGAGCCTGGAGCCTGCTGATACCAGCTGTCAGCTGGGCCACCTGCTTCTTTAACGGGATGGTTTCCTGGGCTAAAGCCTCCACCTCCACAAAGGCTCGGAGCAGTCTTAGATGTAGGGCTGACCACAAGGCCAAGCATTAACCCAAGCCGATGTTCCTGACAGGGAAGTCGTCTCCTCTGATGGCCCAGGGTCCTCCTGGTCTGGTGCCAGGGAATGGGGTGGTGTCCCCCTGGTTTCTGGAGGCTCTGTTTCATCCTCTGAGGAGGATTCCTCTGGTGAGGGCATGGCAAAAGGCGGTTTAGTGCTCTGCGATGTCAAGCTCCTCCACCAGCACATCACCTGGGTGGGAGAGAAGAGAAAGGGGATGTAATTCTATGAGATTCAGGACATGGTAAGGAAGGAAAGGTCAGCAGAGCAATAGTGATAGCAGCAACAGATGATATCCTTTTTATCCCTCCCTTCCTCCAAGAAGCTCAGAGTGGTGTACATGGTTCTGTCCACACCCATTTTATCTTCCCAACCATCCTGTTAGGTTAGGCTGAGAAAGAGTAACTGGTCCAAGGCTAACCAGTGAGCTTTGTGACTGAGTGGGAATTTGAACCTGGGCCTTTGGGAGTTGAACCTCTTAACCGTCCACCTCTCTGACCAGTACACTAGATAGGATGTATTAAAAAGTGGCAACATGGTTCATGGCTTGGTGCTAGCATTAAAGCTCCTAAAGTAGGTGGGAACTGCTGCTTCCAAACCTGGGGCTTGGGTGTAGGGACTTTCTCGGCAAGAATGGTGTTTGCCAGCTGGCATGGCCCGTGGTTCATCTAGTGTAGCCTTGGGAGAGTAATGAGCTACAGAACACAAAAAGTGCAGCTAGAGGAGAGTACCTGGGCCAGAAGCTCATCAGGGATGGGTATCCACCCAAACTTTTCTGGATGCATTTTCCAGATAGACACCCAGAAAGTTCATTCAAACTGGATTGTCCAGCTTGGATGTCTAGGCCCTTGAAGGAGGAGGAGGAGGAAGAGGAGGAGGACAGGGCTGGGATGGATACAGCAGGGTCCGAGGCCCCTGGATACTGGCACATGTCCATGGCACACCTGCTATGGCTCATAACCATGGGAGCTGATCTGCCATGGTTCACAGTGTTCTTGATGTGGTGCACTTGCGCATGTTGTCAAGAAAGGACTGATCTGAGGCATAAACATGTTTCTGACCAATCTAGACATGACCACTAGGATATTTGGGTGCACACACACTACAGCAGGGATGGGCAGAAGGTAGGTTTGTATCTATTAGTAGATTGGCAAGGACATCTTGCGACAACAAAATATCTCCCCTTGACCCTAAATTCATCCTTCTGAAATGAAGAAGGGTTTGGGTAACCTGGAAAAGACTCTGAGCTCTGTTCAGTTGATTCCTGGCCTCAGAATGCTTTAATTCTAAGGATGTGTCTTCTGTAACAGTGTGTAACTGGTGAATTTCAAGGTTAACAGTTTAAAAAAAGTAGATACCTTTGCACACAGAGAGACTCTGGATGGCAACGGGCAGCTCTTTAAACACCCGGATTTTCTGGAGCTGGTGGCGGATCTTGTTTTTCACTTCCCATGCCTGGAGAGGTGGAAGAAAAATCCCCCAATGTTAGAAACCATTTTTAATCCAAGAAAAGGGCTGGCACTTTAAAGATGGTATCTCCAACATGGAGCCCACGGGCACTGATTTGTTCACGGACATCTCTCTTTGGGCCCTCCAGGCTCCCTCCTGATTTTCGTTTTATTTCTTAAGATTTTTTTTTTAAAATTCACCCAACTGGGACGCTGGCAAACTGCAAAGCCAGGTGGTTCCCTCCAACACCTCCTTTATTTGGTTTCAAAGTGTTTGGATGTTTTAGACCTCAGACCCCACCTCTGATCTGTACTGAGGTTCTGGGGCACTTTTCTTTGAGTCTCACCACTTTGCCTTCTGGGAAATAAGTATTTTGTAACCATCCCCACCCACCATTTTAACCATTTGATGATCAGTAAACAACACCAGGGTGGCCATGTTGTGAGAGCACCCACAACACTTTCAAACTCCCAGCTGTGCCCAGTGACCCCAAGGGGTTGGGGAGCCCTGCGTTGAGGCCTGCCCCCTCCAAGCAAGCCAGACCCTGCAGCTCACCTCATTCCCCAGCAGCTGTTCTCCACTGCCCAGGAGGGAGTAGACCAGGAGGAGCCCAGCTTCACACACCCTTAGCAGGGGGTGGTAGATGGCGAGCAGAGCCACATTGAGAAAAGACCTTCTCTGCTCTTCGGTAAAGATCTTTCCAAACACCTAAAAATAGACAATGAACATCTCTTTGGCCCTGTTCAGAAGGCACCTTAAACCACAGCTTTAACCATGGTGAATAAGGCTTTTTGCCTTATTCATCGTGGTTAAAGCTATGATTTAAGATGTCTTCTGAACAGGGCCACAGTCTTCTTTTCCCACCAAAACGAAGTCAAAAGATGTCTATTGGACTTGCATATATATTCACCTTTCTTCCTTTCCCTTCTCTCTTTCAATATTTTCTTACACACTCACAATTTAAATTGTACGTCCCAACCTGTCTCTTCTGCTCAGGTTACTCTGTAAAGGGCCGTGTACTTTGGTTGTACTAGGTAAAAAAATAACAAGTAATATCCTCATCACGGGGGCGGGGGAGCCTTCTCAGAGGGACATTCTTACCTCTCCAACTCGCATGATGTTAATGTAAGAGAGCAGCTTTGGTTCGAACTCATATTTTCTGCTCCAGAGCTCCTCTGTGTTGTCCATGGTCATCCCTGACAGAGAGAAACCAAGAGATAAAGCTTTATTGGTCTGAACATGATGATCTATGGCAGGAAAGGAGAATGTGGGACCCTCCAGATGTTTTGGGACTGCAGCTTCCATCATCCCCAGCTAGCCTAGCCAATGGTGAGGGATGATGGGAGTTGAAATCCAGCATCCTCTGGAGAGCCCCAGGTTGCCCACTCATGATGATTCTGGATCTTTCTCACATAGCGGCTCTTGGGTTTGTGAGGGCTGCCTCCAGACTTATCTCTTAATTAATTAATTAATTAATTACATTTCTATACCGCCCAATAGCTGGAGCTCTCTGGAGAAATCTTAAGAGGATTTCTCTGACGCTTCTCCTTACTAATTGTCACAGTGGTCTAAGGCAAGACTGAGGTAAAGAAGGTTCAAGTCTGCCTCACCAGAAGGAATCTCACATGCTCTTGAATGCCAAGGAACAGGGGACAAGGCGGGGGCCTATGGTAGTGCGGGCCTTCCCATCAGGCAGAGTAAAGGTGGCTTCCTCAGGCAGCAGACTTTGAGGGCAGCAAATCTTTAGTTATTCAGGTTGTTACCACTGTATTTTTTTTTACTGGGGGCGGGTGGGGTGTGTGTAAGGTTTTCTGCCTCAACTGCCTAAATAAATTGGCTGGCTTTGGGTGGCGGCTTTGGATGGCGGAGTGGGGTGTGGTGGGATGGGATAGGGTGGGGAGGGCACGCCTGGTTGTGCCTCAGACAGCCAAATGTCTTGGTCCGGCCCTCAGGAAGGGAGAACGGTATCAGGAAATTACAACTGAATAAGATGGTAGTCTCTTGTGTGAAGAACTGAGACAAGAACTGAGACAGTATGCTTTGGATACTGTATTTTGTATTTGTGTTTTTAACCTGTTGGTAGTTTTATGATGGTTTTAATTTTTGTGACCCGCCCAGAGAGCTTCGGCTATTGGGCGGTATAAAAATCTAATAAATAAATAAATAAATAAATAGTTGCTCTTCAGTTTCTCTTGGTATAGGAAACCAGGGCATTTGGTAGAATGCCTTATGTTCCAGCAAGTAGCTGCTGTTGCTAACTTACCTTTCTGGTGGACCGCTAGTTCATACAGGCGGAACACGCCCTCCCTGGCCTGGCGACCGATGATGTTTTGGGAGTCATTGATGCAAATGGAGAGCTCGGCTACATAGCGGCCCAGCTGTGGGAGCTCACAGGTGTTCTAGGGGGAAGGAGAGAAAGTGGGATTTTAAGCTCCATCGATCTGTATACTGCCAGAAGAGCAACTCCCTCACAAAGCAAGCTGAACGAGCAAGCTCAGAACGATGGCACTTTGCTATAAGGAACCCCAATGTGGTCCGCACAGCAAAGGGAAAGAGCAATGGGAATTTTGGCCCACTTCTCTAGGTTTCGTGCTTTCCAGCCCAGAACTCTGCAGCCCTTTTGAGCCAAAGCACCTGTCTGCACCTGTGGGCTACTTACGTCAAAGCCTGACATCCTAGTAGCAAAGCGAAGGACAGAGGCGCTGTTCCTGATGGCCCTGGCTCTCTCCTTCACATCCTTCGAGTCGAACCAGAAGTGGATGTGCTGTAAGGGGAAGCAACACCTCAGAAACGTTGTGCTGGACGAACATCTTCCCCAGTCTTGATGACATGCTACTGGCAGTTGTGCACCCCCAAATAATTTGCTCCTCAGTGATATTCATCTTATTAACCCATCTTGTCCTTCACCTCCAGCGCTAGGGTGACCATATGAAAAGGAAGACGGGCTCCTGTATCTTTAACAGTTGTATTGAAAAGGGAATTTCAGCAGGGGTCATTTGTATATATGGAGAACCTGGTGAAATTTCCTCTTTGTCACAACCGTTAAAGCTGCAGGTGCCCTGCCCTCTTTTAAATCTGGTCACTCTAGTATAGCTCCTGCAGCTTTAACTTTTGTGATGAAGAGGGAATTTCACCAGGTTCTCCATATATACAAATGACACCTGCTGAAATTCCCTTTTCTATGCAACTGTTAAAGATACAGGAGCCCTGTCCTCCTTTTCATAGGGTCACCCTATCCAGCACCAAAATGTCTTTTCCACCCTTGCTTCAATGTACTTACATCTAAGATTCGGAGGAGGTGTGCTGTCGTGGGGTCCTCCTCTAGTAAGGACTCCAGCATTGCTTCCAGGGCTGCAAAAGATCTCCTGTATGCTGCCTGAAAGTAAAGAGAAAGCCACACTGTGCTTCCTGGAGTCTTTGCCACAGTGCTGATGAGCTCAACATGAACTTACCTGGTCGCTGGCATCACTGCTGGCCACATCCACGTTGATGACAGCTTGCAGAGCCAAGCGAAGGAGGCTGGACTCCAGCTCCGGCGCAAGGGGAGGCCTGAATTTGCTGGCAGGGCGGAGGGGAAAGTATTAGAGGGAGGGGCGGCCATCCAGATTGACTCCATCAGAAAGTAACTGATGCCCGAACCGATAGCTTGCCTGGCACTTGCCCATTCCAAATCATGTTTCTTATGCCAATTACAAATTGTGATCAATAAGGAAATTTACCACCAAACAAATCAAACATATACAATACCTAGATCATGCACAAGAGGTGAAGTCCTTCGGCAAAAGCATTAGCCTTATAGGCTTGCCTAAGTTGGGAAGTTTCCCTGGCAAATTTGCCTGTGTTAAACATAATAGGCTTAGCTGTGCTAGAGAGCTGATATTTGATTTTATCCCTCTCAGGATGATTGGCTACCAGCTCTAAACTTCCCTTTGCAAATCTCCTACATGGAGGCTCCACTTGGGCCTGGAGAAGCACAGACCTTCAGACTCTGAACACCAAGAGGTGCAGAGACGAGGACCGAGGGAGTCCCCACCAGGGGTGGAAGGGGAAGGAGGACGAGATCCTTGGGCACTGAGGTCAGGTCCCCCAAGGTAACACGAGGCAAACACCTGTACTTGGGCATACCGTGAGTGTACTGCCCACCCTGCTGCCCAGTGGATTCCCTGGCTGAGGTGGTCTAAGATGTGATGTTGGAAATCTTTAGGATTCTGCTTCCAGATTTCAACATCTATGCCTTAATAGGACCAAATTGGGACATCATGTCTTTCATGACAACCATCAAGCTGTCCCAGGTTGTCACTGGCCCAACACAGGACTGGGGGACCTATTAAAATGGCCCACCAGTGAAGACTTATGGAATCCCAGCAATCCCTGAATGCATTGGGGCATTTTTCAGTAACTAGAGCTGGCGATTCTGTTGAGTCCCTTGTCGCGCTGTGGAATGGGGAAGTGCTACAGGCCACGGATCCAATCGCTCCTGAGTGCCCTTTTCTGCACTGTGGAGCTCAGAGGGCTCTCTGGTGTTTTGATAGCATTGAGGGCTGCTGAGACAGACTGTGGTTTTTTAATGGGTTGGTTGCTTTCTGGCTTCCTCTTGTGCCTCTACTATTTTGTTTGCTTTTCTGAAAATGTTCTGTTCCCTGCCTTTATCTGTCCCTTATAGATCTCCCCCTCCCTGACCCTTCTCCCCCCAAAAGACATACCTCAAATGATCGATTGCGGCCATGGCACTAGGGAGCACTGGCGACAGTGCAGAAGGCATCGGGAGATTTTCCATAACCACCTAGGAGAAACCAAGTGGGCAGAACAGAGCAAGTGAGGGCCAGCTCCCCATATGGACTCCAGTAGGGCTGCTCCAGCCCCAGTCCTACACTTCCATCCCAACCTGACCCTCTGACTGGTTTTGTCTGAGCCCTCGGGCACCTTGGAGCCCTCCGCATAACCCCCAGAACAGGAGTTACAATTCTATACTATCACGGGTAGAAGTAGTGATCCTATTCTAAATGGTTGCATAGTCTTTCTTTCTACGACCTCCCCAAAACCTCCCCCAAATTCGAACCCTGGGCTCTCCACCCACCGCCTCGCTGACACTTCCCCACTAGATTTCTGGTGCTGCCTCTCACTCACCACTATGGCCCGTGCCAATTCCCCCTTGGAGCATGGAAGCTCCAGTTGCTCCTGGTGGTTCTGATTAATAGCAGAACATAAAGTGGAGATGCTGTCGAGGAAGCGGATGTCCTCTTTGTCATCCCGATTGATCTGGAGGTAGGAAGAGAGTCAGGCTGTTAATCAGGGGCGTGGTTCATTCATATTCTTTTCTTCTCATCATAATTGCTCAATTGTGATTATTCAAGATTTTAATTTAAAGAGGAATTCTTTGGGCTGCACATAAAAAACTATTAATTAAAGCCCGCTTTTCTACAGGGAACAGGACCTGAGTCATTCTGGGCTGATTCATGGTCGCACGAGTGAATAAGAAGCAACCACCCAAAGGGGCAGAAGCCAGGAAGCGGAAGCTACTTTAAAAGAAAGGAGGAGGAGAAGACTAAATGAAGACACAGCTGCTGAATGGGCGTTACTTCCAGAGTAAGCGTCCAGTAGTGGAGGCCCTTGTCCATGGGGATTTTTATGGGGAACATAGCGGTGGATTTAGTACCACTGGCTGAATTGCACAGTTTTAATGCAGCTTCCGCCTGACTGCTGAAAGGCAATGGCTGGGCAGCCCTAAAGGTCTCTTACATGTGAGGGGAATATCTCAGCGGAAGTGTTTGCTTGCTTGTTTTTGTTTTTACCTCCTCTCCATCACGCATACGCTCCAGGATGATGGTACACAGATCCTCAGCTTTGCATGAAGAGTACATGTCACTTTTTGTCAGTGATGCGGATTCTGGGGTGGGGGGGAGAGGGAACACACAGATCATGTAGACATAAAGCTCCATCACACCAGGGGTTAACACTCTCCCTACCGTCACTTCTCCGCCCGTGTTTTTGTTCCTCAGTTACTTCCTCTTTTCAAAAGAGGAAGTACAGAACGAGCACGAGGCCCATGGAGTCTGCTGCTCTAATGGCGCTGCTTCTCCTGCACGCAGCAGGAGAGACAGCAGCAATTCCGAGTTTTAAAAAACATCAGAATAAGTGAGGTTTTTTTTGTCACGCATAGGGTGACCATATGAAAAGGAGGACAGGGCTCCTGGATCTTTAACAGTTGCATAGAAAAGGGAATTTCAGCAGGTATCGTTTGTATATATGGAGAACCTGGGGAAATTCCCGCTTCATCACAGCTGTTAAAGCTGCAGGAGCTATACTAGAGTGACCAGATTTAAAAGAGGGCAGGGCACCTGCACCTTTAACTGTTGTGATGAAGAGGAAATTTCTACCAGGTTCTCCAGATATACGAATGACACCTGCTGAAATTTCCTTTTCAATACAACTGTTAAAGTTACAGGAGCCCTGTCCTCCTTTTCATATGGTCACCCTAGTCACGCAAGGAAGGCCAGAAGGGGCAGACGACGTCATGTGAGGGACCTGAGCAAACTCCATGAGTGCCCAGTAACGAGCTTGTCGGATGGAGCTCATAGTCATATCCCCTTCCTTCACCAAAGGCAGAGCCAGATCCTTCTCAAGGAAGCCCACCTTACCTTACTAACCTATAGTGCCTTTGTTTGAGGCCCTTGGGGGGTGGTTTCAGGAGTGGGGCAGCGATATGAGTGGACACCTTCATTCCTGCCCTCCCTGGCTTGCCCTTCCTATTCTTTTTATCTCTAGTGGAGTTGGGGGGGAGCAGTTCTATTTCCTTTCCTCTCTTACTCATAGATCCCTGGAGGAATCCTCTCCGTTTCCCTCCACCCAACCTGTCTCTCCAAAATCCCATGTTACCCAAACTTCCCATGCCCCAACCTTTCTCAGTTATAGGTGCAATGGATCAAAGACTATTCAGAAACGGCAACTAGCGTGGAATAAGGGTGACCATATGGAAAGGAGGACAGGGCTCCTGTCTCTTTAACAATTGTATAGAAAAGGGCATTTCATCAGGTGTCCTTTGTATGTATGCAGCACCTGGTGAAATTCCCTCTTCATCACTACAGTTAAAGCTGCAGGAGCCCTGCCCTCTTTTGTATCTGGTCACTCTAGCTATACTAGAGATCACTATACGATTGCTTTCTGGTAAGTCCTTTGTCGACCATATTACACTAGTCCTGTATCAGCTGCAGTGGTTGCCCCTCTGTTTCCAGGCACAACTGAAGGCGCTGGTGCTAACTGTCATGTACTAAATGGCGTGGGATTGGGATAGCTGAAGGACCACCTCCTCCCATATGAATCTGCTAGGTGGGTGGGCACAGAGTTCTCTCTGCGTGGAGAGAAGCAAAATGGTCCAGATGATGCCAGGGGTGGGGCTTAGGGGTGGGGTGGGGCGGGGCTTCAGCTGTTCCACCCCCCCCCCCGATATCATCCAGCTGTCCAGATTGACACTGGTGGACAAGCTGATCACCAGGACCGATCCTGCACCCCTCCACTGCTTCAGACATGATCTCCCACCCCTCTCTTCCAGCCCCACTGCCATCAGCATTCTTTAAGCTCATAGGCTTTTGACACGCACTTTCCCAGGATGTGGAGTGCTTCCGTTTCATGATGGCAGCCTATCTATTCCCTTCCAGCTCCCCTGGTTTTCCATTTAAACCCAACAGGTGTGTGTGTGTGTGTGTGTGTGTGTGTGTGTGTGTGTGTCCGTGTCCCCTCCCACTTTTCAGGTTTTCCGTCAATACTTTTTACTTCTTCAACCCTTGCAATTTCCCCCAAGCCCATGTCATGTCATTTTACTTATTATTTATTGCATTTTTATTCCGCTGAATAGCCGAAGTTGACTATCTTGGCTGGATACACAGCGGTGCTGCACTCTCCTGATGAGCTTCCCCCTCCCCTCCCAAGTCCCGGGCTTCTCCTCACCTGCACTCAGGCATCTCTGTGACTTGTGGCCTTTGTCTTGTGCAGATGCATCTCCCTGGGCCACGATGTTGGGGGCTCCAGGGCATTGTCCCCCATTGTCCAGCAAGATGGATTTTTGCCACGGACAAATGGGGAACCATCTGGCCTTTGGGCTCAGCCCACCATCCTTCTGCAGGGGCCTGATCGTGTTCTTCCTCAGGAAAGAGGGGAACTGCCAGCCCCTGCGATTTCCAGAGGACGTGGCTGCAGCGGCTCCCGGTTCTTCGCCGCTTCCTTTTTTTGGGTCCACCTTAGATTGGTGGGAGTGAAATAAGCGCTGCAGCTTGGACAGCCTGGAAGAGAGTGAGGAGAACATGAGGAACGGGGCTTGCAGAGGCCTCCTGATCTGCAGGACTAAACTGAGTTTGGGGCTTACTGTGGCTGATGCTATATTGGATTGTGGGATTTTGCTGTGGCTTAATTCTCATTAAAGCAGAGCTGCCCTTTGGGTTGGGAGGATTTATTATTTGTTTATTTATTTTATTTATTACATTTTTATACCGCCCAATAGCCGAAGCTCTCTGGGCGGTTCACAAAAATTAAAACCACAGTAAAACACCCAACAGGTTAAAACACAATTACGAAATACAGTATAAAAAGCGCAACCAGGATAAAACCACACAGCAAAGTTGATATAAGATACAGAGTTAAAACAGTAAAATTTAAATTTAAGTTAAAATTAAGTGTTAAAATACTGAGTGAATAAAAAGGTCTTCAGCTGGCGACGAAAGCAGTACAGTGTAGGCGCCAGGCGGACCTCTCTGGGGAGCTCGTTCCACAACCGGGGTGCCACAGCGGAGAAAGCCCTCCTCCTAGTAGCCACCTGCCTCACTTCCTTTGGCAGGGGCTCACGGAGAAGGGCCCCTGTAGATGATCTTAAGGTCCGGGTAGGTACATATGGGAGGAGGCGTTCCTTCAGATAACCTGGCCTCAAACCATTTAGGGCTTTAAATGTCAATACCAGCACTTTGAATTGGGCCCGGACCTGGACTGGCAGCCAATGAAGTTGTAAAAGGACTGGCGTAATGTGATCTCGCCAGCCAGTCCCTGTTAATAACCTTGCTGCCCTATTTTGTACCAGCTGAAGCTTCCGGACTGTTTTCAAAGGCAGCCCCACATATAACGCATTGCAGTAATCCAAGCGAGAGGTTATCAGAGCATGGATAACTGTAGCTAGGCTATCTCTGTCCAGATAAGGGCGTAGTTGGTATATCAACCTAAGCTGATAAAAGGTGCTCTTTGCCACTGAGTTCACCTGTGCCTCAAGTGACAGTTCTGGATCCAAGAGCACCCCCAAACTACTGATGGGAAAAATACAGATTTTTCTTTAGATTTCATAACACACACACACACACCACTTCCCAGAATTGTTACCAAAAATCCAAACAAATCTGGGTTTTTCCTGTCATATGGCCACCCTAGAATGGGACAGCACCCTCTAATGGTTCGTTTGCAGCGCAGCTTCACCTGCACATGGCAGGAAATGCTGACAAATCCCAACTTATTTTAGAAGAGTCGGGTTATTTGAGGCTTATTTTTTAATGTAAAGACTGGGAAAAGGAGACTTACAGGTGGCTCACGGCAGCGTCAACATGAGCCACGAACATCCGTGAGCAGCCAGTCATGAGGGTGCTATAAATCATTCAAATACAGGAGCCCAGTGACTTGATGTCAAATTACTTTGATTGACTTGTACCCTACCCTGAGATGTTTTACATAGGGAGGAGGGTGGTCAGAAACATTCAAAGAATAAATTGCTGATCTTCCCCATCCCTTCTCAATGATATGGGCGGGGTAGGGGGGAGGTATGTGAGTTTTTCTCTGAGTATCTGGATCTTTTATAGAAAATCCCACCAGAAGAAGGAACCCACTAGGGAGCATGGTGAACAATGATCAGACAAGAATGCAGAAGCTGCTAAGAAATTCCACTTACATGTCTCACTCTCTCTCTCTCTCTGTGTTAAGATATCGGAAACCGATGATCTAACCAACTGTGGTCTGAAAGCATTCAGCCTCTTCCCACACTGAGCAACTCTGCCCTCCTGGCTCATGAAGAAGTGGAGGACATGTCACAATTACCTTAGCAACGTCGTAACCATGGGCATTATTGCTGTTCAGTGGCACTAGTCTTGGCTTGGCCTTTCATCCATGTTGAGCCTTTCACTCTTACACATGTGTTTGCTTCTCATTCAAGCTAGATTTGCACATGTGCTTCCTTGGAATAGTCTACTTCAGAAATCAACATTCTAATTTAACCCAAAGACCCCTATCATTTAATTTTCATAACGCTAATGTATAACGTGAATATGGGTGTTGGAATTTTTCTTAAGGCCAACACAAGGGCTACAGCTGTGTGTGTTTCGTGATATAGAATTGGAAAGTGTACTTTTGGACCTATGGGGTGCAGGCCAGGCAGAGTTGTTTTGACAGTGGAACTGCAGTGCAACCCAAGGCATGCTGTTTTTTACTGGTCAAAAGAAAAAAGAGTTGTTTTTGGTTGTTTTAGACGCCTCAGAAAAGAACAATTGTGTGAAGGTGAAGGTGTAAACCTTTTGATAAAAGACTATTTGAATAATTTTATGTGAAGCTGTGCTCTCCTAGCCCCCTTCAAAACTATTATTTTTAAGGAAAATCTTGAAAAATGTTAGGACCGTCTTCTTTATCTGCCTTTCTGGCCTCTAGCCTTGCTCTTCCGCCTCCCTCTTTAGCTCTCTTTTGACTAGCTAGGCCTCCATGGCAGCCATTTTGTGACTAGCCACATCTAGTTTTGTGGTGGTGCCCAGAGCAGTTTCTCACATTCCCAAATGTGCCCACAGGTCCAAAACATTTTGGGTCCATGTTCTAATCAGTGTGATGTTGTTGTGGTCCTTTACATTAAAAGTCTTCAATTTCATATATGCTAAGTAAGAAATCATGAGGCATTTTCATGTAAACACATATAGGATTACCCCAACTCTGTATACATTTTGTGTAGAATATCAGAATTAATGTTTCATTGCAAACTACATTGCTACTTCCATTAAGTTCCAATCTCTGTAATTGCTCTTGTGTTTCTATAAATTAAGTCTGCTTCATATATGTTAATTAAGAAATCATAAGGTTTTTTGATAATACAAATACAAACAAATGTTGTTGTTTTAAAACGAGACCCACATGCACACCTGACCTTTCACAATCCCTGGCTGTGGGTTTATTTTGTACATAGGGATGCACAATCAGTCTGCCTAGGGTAGTCACTTACACCTTGCCAAAAAAATGCATCACAAAGAAAAGCAAATGAAACAGGACGCAGGTTTGCATGCCATTTGCGTATGCTAATTTGCATCTATAGATGCCAATGCATACATCATTACGATAATTTAAATAGAAATACAAATTATATCTCACCATAGTTGTTAAGAGAGTGTGAACAAGAGCACTGTGTGAACATAGGACCATAGGAAGCTCCCTTATGCTGAGTCAGACCCTTGGTCCACCTAGCCCAGTACTGTCGACACTGACTGGCAGCAATGGTTCTCCAGGGTTTCAGGCAGAATCCTTTCCTAGCCCTACCTGGAGATGCCGGGGATTGAACTTGGGACCTTCTCATGCAAAAGCAGGTGCTCTACCCCTGAGCTATGGACCTTCCCTGTGCCTCCTCAAGGGTAACTTCAAGGCCCTGACTCTCCCATTTTAGAGTTCTTTATCTCTCAGACTTGGACTGGGCAGTCTTTCCAAAAGAGGACACCTTCAAATCGAAGACAGTCTTCTGACATCCTTTCTTCTGGAGGACATGTTAAATTTGTAAGTTAACTTAGTTATTTGTAAGGTGATTTTTCTCTTTTACAGGAAAGAAAATTGGCCAACGATGACCCACCTCCTCTTATTGCAACTTCACCCTTTCGTTAGCAGTATTTCCAGGCCCACTGGCAAATCTTTTCTTCATATTTACAGGCTCGGGTCTATTGTAAATTGCTTTTAGTTACCCAACCCATTAACTATGGCAAAACATACAGTGGTGTGGCTTATTATGTCTGAATGGGATGCCTGGTTGTTTGACTGAACGAATGCATGTGCATGTTTGTAGTGGGGGTGGCTGTAGTTTTCTGTGAGTTGGGGGGATGATTTGGAGGTGATGTTCCTCTTAAATAATGCATTTTAGACTCATAGACCTTTCTTTCCAATTTGTTTGCTATAATTGGCATGACGTATATTTTGTAACAGTGGCTGACAATTGTTCATCCTTCTTAAAGAAACTTAAAAAAATTAACAGGGTTTGCTATTATCATCATCATCATCATCATCATCATCTCTCTCTCTCTTGCTTGTGGTGGTTTTTCTAGATGAACATGATGGGCTTTGCCAAGTCATGTTGTCTTTTACTGATTCAGAAATGTCCTGACTATTGAACATTTAAGTATGACTGCTTTCTAGATGTTGGTGTGCATGTATTTTGGTAGGCCTAACATCATTGTAAAAAAAACAATGATGTCATGCTGGTGACTGATGTGACTAACAAATAATTGTAAGTTTTTCCTGTTGCCATAGTTCTTTAACTTCCATAGCCAGTGGTGTATATTTCTCTCTCTTTTCCTCTTCCTTTTCTGCAACATTTTTGTCATTAGGTATTGCAATTTCAATGTAGGTGTGTTTTTCTCGGTTGTTTTTGACTGTTATGTCTGGTTGAAGTTGAAACAAGCTAAGACACACTTTAATCCATTTTGTTCCATGGCTCACGTTTGCAGGCTAATCGTAGTTTATACTCTTTCTGAATGCTTGGTTGTTGGGTTGTTGCATACTTGTCAACTGCTTCATTTGTTCAGTGGTAGCAGTATGCAATAAGGTGATGGGGAAACAGTGTTAAATGTTAGGAAAGGTTAGACTATGGTAGAGAAAAGCCAGGAGCCACACTACTGCTTTATAGCAGTATTGAAGTGCACTGGCAACTGTTGGGGCCCATGACACATACCATATACTGCTTTCATACCACTTTCATAGTGTTATATCCTGCTTGGTGTAGATGTGTCATGGGTCCCAACAGTTGTCAGTGCACTTCAGTACCACTATAAAGCAGTAGTGTAGCTCCTGCAGTGCAGTTCAATCAATCTATAAAGTAATAGTGTGGCTCCTGTCTTTTATATACCGCTTTCATAGTGGAATACCCTGCTTGGTGTAGCTGAGCACACAGTATAGCAAAAGCTTCAACGTACAGCAAAAGCTACAAAAGTAGGAATGAGTGAAGTTAATTTCAGATACATTGAATGTCTCACTTATACTTTATTCCAGTGATTTTAAAATTAAGATGTTACGTAGAACAGGTTTGTCTTAATTGTGTGCTGTGAAATCAGACCTGTGACCAAGGCCATGTTTGGGTGGGCACGCCCCTTTGGGGGCTGGACATGTTGGTGGGCACCCCCTCATAGGGTGGCCATGTTGTCCTCCTTTTTGGTTTCCAAAATATGGTCACCCTACCCCCAACACACTGTTCATAAGGGACACAGGTCCCGTCTCTTCTGGCAATGCACACAGAGGTCCAATGCATGCCAGTGCGCCCACCCACCACCACCACACCATGTGCCATGACGTGAACTGCACCTCTTATTGCTGGGACCTGGGATCAGACATACAGTAGTGGATGAGGGAGAGCCTAGATTGGCTTGCAGTGCCTTCAGCCTGCCAGGACTGGGCTGATGCAATGTCCCAGCATTTCAATATCTACAGTCAGGGCATCATGGGGTAAGAAAGTTGATCTGAGGGTGTGAGAAGAAGAGCCAGACTGTCTGAAAGCTGATTTAGCCTCTTTCCAGAATGTGGCTTTGGCAAGGTTGCCCCTGATGAAGCAGCTCTTGCTTCTGAAATGGATTCGATTCAATAAACAATGTTTGTCATGGCCTAGGGTGACCATATTTTGGAAACCAAAAAGGACAACATGGTCGGCCCCCAAGGGGGCGT
Source organism: Elgaria multicarinata webbii (assembly GCF_023053635.1). Taxonomy (NCBI): domain Eukaryota; kingdom Metazoa; phylum Chordata; class Lepidosauria; order Squamata; family Anguidae; genus Elgaria; species Elgaria multicarinata. The sequence goes on from NC_086172.1 coordinate 24,480,396, forward strand.
GTCCAGCACCAAGGGGGCGTGCCCACCCAAACATAGCCTTGGTTACATGTCTGATTTTACAGCACACATTTAAGACAAATCTGTTCTACATAGCATCTTAATGTTAAAATCACTGAAATAAAGAACAAGTGAGAGATTCAATGTATCTGAAATTAACTTCACTCACTCCTACTTTTGTAGGTTTTGCTGTACTTTGAAGCTTTTGCTGTGCTTTGTGTGATACAGTCCCCCCTTCCCTCGAATATCTTTTCTGACTGTAACTTCTCATTGCAAGCTGCTGTTGTTGTTAACAGGGTTTGCTACTGGCCGGCTGGATGGCTGGCTTTTTTTAATTTCAGTTTTTTAAAAAAGCTTGTGTATAATTGTCACAAGTTTCTCTACTCTAACATTAGGGTGGGTATTGTGGCAGTTTACCTAAAGACTGGAGATCCCCTTAATGCCAAGGGCTGAAACTGCTCAATATGCAAAACCCCAAAGAGGAGGTTTGACAACCTGAGTTTGAAGGATATGGCTCCATCACTTTTAAAACACAATAATTTTAAAACTTTGAACATTTAAAAAAATCCTTAAAAAACAATGGATGAACAGATCTGATTCAAACCTGCCATGGCTAAATCTCTCCTTAAGAGCTATCATGGTGCCAACTTTCAGCCCTTTATCTTTTAAAAATGACGTTTTTAAAAAATAATTTTCAAACCTCAAACTTAAAAAAAATCCTAAAACTCAATGGATGGACAGATCTGTTTCAAACTTGGCATCGCTAAAGTCCTTGTTAAGCGCAATCATGGTGCCAAGTTTCATCTCTTTATCTTTAAAAATAATATTTTTTTTAAAAAAATTAAATCCTCAAATTTTAAAAAATTCCTAAAAATCAATGGATGAACAGATCTGTTTCAAGTTTGGTATGGCTAAAGCTCTGCCTAAATCCTATCATGGTGTGAAGTTTCATCTCTTTATCTTTAAAAATGACGGTATTAAAAATAATAATTTTAAAACCTCAATTTATAAAAAAAATCCTAAAAAATCAATGGATGAACAGATCTGTTTCAAATTTGGTATGACTAAAGCCCTTCCTAAGAGCTACCATCGTGCCAAGTTTCATGCCTTTATCTTAAAAAATGAAGGAGTTATATGCATTTTTGTTAATTCCCATTAGAGATGCTCTTTGAAAAAAAATCCGGATTTCCCCTCCCCACTCCCGGATTTGTCATCAAAATCCCGGGCAAATCCGGTCATATGGTCACCCCAAGGCCACACCAGGGCTGTAGCAGCACCAAGTGCCCAGGGCTGCAAAGAGAGACGTCCCTCTCTTCTGCTGCTACCAGCAACATAGCTTCAGCACAGTAAGAAGGTGGGTGGAAGAAGCAGGATTGGAAAAACACAATGAGCCTGTGGGCGGGGAAAAGGGCTTGGGGGGCCAGAATGGTGGGGGGGGGAGGATTTAATTACTTCCTCAGCTAAGGTTGAAATCCAAGCCAGAGAAGAATCCATTTGCAGGGTCCTCCTTTTCCTATTTGAGTTGCCAAGCCTCATCTTCTCAGCCAAGGCATTGTAGAATCTGTACAGCTTACACCAACAAATATGAGGCTTAGATAACTTGTTAGCTACCTAACCACCCTGTAGCTCTGGCCATCTCGGCAGTACATTGCACAGTGTAATAATGTCATTTTAGAGCATGTCATATACTCTGGGCTTGATATGGCATGAAGACGAAGCAGACACCGTGGAAAGTATCTCCCCTTTCATTGCTCTCTGAACCGCAATATTATGCATACAAACAGATAAAGGAAGTTAACAGGTGGTGCCTAATCTCTAAAGTTGCATTCAGTTCCCCTCAAGATCTTCACCCACTATCTTCCATTCTGGTGCCTCCTAGAGGCTTAGAACTTGAACAATTTTGCCCACATTACTTCTAAAAATATAAATAAATGCTGATTCTCTGGCAGGTTTTCAGATGCTGCGTGCAAATTAGCTGCATGTGCTTGATTGGGTGGAGATTGTAGCTGTATTCATCTGTTACTATTCTGAATAGGGTAAGCGTAGGGAAAGTGGGAGAGGCAGAGCTATGCGTTTAGCCCTGCCCTCAAAGGCACACTGCTCCTTCTGCCCCTCTTGTGCACAGCATAATGTCTGAAACAGAGAGCCTCCTGTACGTTGTGCAAGTTAGAACCCTGTCTAATCCTAACCGTTTATTTATTTTATTTATTTATAATTGCATTTATATCCCGCCTTTTTCCCTCCAAGGAACCCAAGGCGGCGTACATAATCCTCCTCCTCTCCACTTTATCTTCACAGCAACCCTGTGAGGTGGGTTGGGCTGAGAGGCTGTGACTGGCCCAAAGTCATCCAGTGGGTTTCCATGGCCACTACACCACACTCTAGCCACTACACCACACTGTCTCTAATCATGGTTCTGTCATGTAACTCCACGAGCCCAGGAGGCTGCCCTTTTCAGAAGTTATGGCAAGCATAATTAGGCTGGCAAAAGAGTGTAACTGGGGACAGCGGAAAAATGCACAGCTCCACCTCTGCCCCTTTCACCGAACGTCTCCTATGAGTAACATTCTGAACAAGGCTCAAGATACGCTTAGTATTTTGGGGATATCTCGAGAAGCAAACTACCTTGTATTCTGCAAAAGTCTACAGTAGAACCTTAATGTGAATCATCCTCGGGAGATTTAACTATTGCAAACCACAATAATTTTAGCATGGAAAAGTGTGAAATGTACCATTGTACAACCAATTCCTATAGTAGAACTATATTACATTGTACAGTTAATCCACCCTATTACTGAATCCTAGGAAGGATATAATTAAGATTCCCCAAAGAGAAACAAGATAATTAAGATCTTTCTGAGAAAGTTAACCATTTGGGTATCAGAAATGTTTATTTTCGTGGGTTTGCATTCCATCCTTCAATACTTATTTCTAGGCCTGGTCACATCTCCCAGGCATTTAACAGCACAATGCTAAGTTTGTTTTCTAACAGTTTCCAGAATTGTTGTTTTTTTATAGAATCATAGAATACCAGAGTTGGAAGGGACCTACAAGGCCATCGAGTCCAATAGATACATCAAGTCCAAATGGATACTGTTGTTTTTATATTTATATTTCTGATGATTCTTAAATTTTGTATTCTTTTTTAATGTTTACTGTTTTAACTTTTATAAACCACCCAGAGAGCTTCAGTTATGGGACGGTATATAAATGAAATAAATAAATAAATAAATAAATAAATAAATAAATAAATAAATTGTTCCTTCTCCACCATTAAAAAGCACTCTAGGAACAGTTTAGGGTGACCATATGAAAAGGAGGACAGGGCTCCTGTATTTTTAACAGCTGTGTACAAAAGGAAATTTCAGCCGGTGTCATTTGTATGCATGCAGCACCTGGTGAAATTCCCTCTTCATCACAACAGTTAAAGCTGCAGGAGCCCTGCCCTCTTTAGTATCTGGTCACTGCAGCTCAGGATAGGAAGCAGTAAGCCGAGAAGGTAGGGCAGGGGGGCAGGCTCAATGAGCCGAATGGCCACCAGCGCTGCAGCTTCTTCAGTAAAAAAAAGCCCGCTTTCCCTTCAGCAATGAAGATTCACATTCCCACCCCGCAGCTGCGATGCCACAACATTTCGAAGGAAACGAGCAGCAAAGGTAAGGCATCATCATCAAGAAACGGCACCAGAGAAGAGTCCGTTCATGTGGGAGCAGATGTCCTCAACCGTGCAGGGCCTTCAAGGAAAGCACAAGAATTTTGAATTCCAACCAGAAATGGACTGGAAACCAGTTCAGCTATTGAGGCACTCCTTTCCGAATGAATGGAGCCAGTTATTAACCTAGCAGCTACGTTCTGGAATAATTGCAGTTCTCAGTCAATCTCCAAAAACACAACATGGTGCAATAACCTAATCTGGTGGTCACCATGGCATGTGTCCAGTGCTCAACCAAACCAGTCATGCACACGCACGTCCACACACATACACTTTAGTGAGATCCCCCATGCCCCACAAGGGTGGGGGGATATTCAGCTCTTTTCAGGAGGCAAGTGGATTTTTTATTTGGCTTAAGGATGAGGCTTTTTCAAGCCATGTAGTACCATTCCCAGGGCCCTTTTGCCCAGGAACATAACTGGAGCAATTCCTGGCTATTATTTATTATTATTATTTTTAAAAGGGGGGGAAACCTCAGCGGTCTCATATTTAAGGTAAATTGAAAATTCTTCAAATTTGCTCATTCCCCAAAGATTAATTCAAGGGGGGGGGGATGTTCCCTGCCCCTGATATTTACTGAAATCATAGGGCCATATGCTTTAGCCCAGTATGTTTAACTATTGTCAGGCTATCTCAAAGAAACCATGTCTGGCACACTAGCCTCAGTTGGAGAAATCCCATCCAGAATGTATTGTTAACACCAGTATTTTCATCTTGTCAGGACTGAGCTTGAGTTCATTGGATGTCATACTGTCCCATATGGATCCCATCTGCCAATGGCATATTTCCCATGACAAAATAAAAATAAAAATCCAGGATTGCCCAGCCATAGCAAAGGGGGGGAAATATTCATTGGCTGTATTGCACTACTCTGGACATCAACAGATATGCAGTTCTTTAAAGGGCCCCAGATAATTTTGTAAGGAGGATTACATCTCTCTCTCTCTCTCCCTCTCCCTCTCTAGAGAGAGGTAAGTGTAAACCAGCTATAACACACACACACATTCCATTACATATGTGTGTATATTCCAATACATCAAAACAAGGAATGTGAATGTGCTTTTACAAATTGGCAAATTCATTCATTTTCTTAAAGGAGGACAGATTATTACAATTCCAAAGCAAACCCATTAAATATAGAAGAAGCCCATCATTGTACAAAAAGAAGCCAAGGATGCTGGCAGAAATTATTATTATTATTATTATTATTATTATTATTATTATTATTATTATTATTATTTCTTATCCGCCTCTCCCTTTGGATCAAGGCGGGGAACAACATTAGTACAGGAATCAACACATTTTAAAAATTCTTGATTTTACATTAATCTGGGTAGGCCTGCCGGAAAAGGTTAGTCTTCAAAGCTGCCTTAAAATCACAGAGACAGTTAATATTACGAATCTCCTTCGGCAGGCCGTTCCATAATCCAGGGACGACAGAAGATAAGGTCTTCTGGGAAACTGATGTCAGCCTAGTCTTGGCTGACTGAAGTAAATTCTCCCCAGAGGACCTGAGTGTGTGGGGCGGACTGTATGGGAGAAGGCGATGCCGCAGGTAACCTGGATCCAAACCATTTAGGGCTTTCACGTGGCAGCAGGCCTTTTATTTTCTTCTTTCCCCATGTGCTCCCTGGCATCTGCCACACAGGGGTGCTGTTGATCTGCATTTTTTTCCTTACCAGAAATTGGACATGCCTGCTAAGCAGAGGGTGAGTGCTTCAAATAAAAGCTATATAAACAAAAACAATTAGAAAGTATGGGGTTTTTTTAATTAATTAACAACTTAAAACAAGTAGGCTGGACTAATGCTTAAAAATACTTTTAAATCATCTTTGGGAATAGGAACTACTGGGCAGGTTCTGATCAGATGCTCAAGATAAATGAGAAACCATAAAAGGGACATAGAAGTTAGTATAATTTACATGGTGGCTGTCTATACTGGTTAAAAGCTTCGCAGTGGCTGCACGGTGGCACTGCATCAGTTATACAACGCAGCAGTCACCTCGCAGCCACCGTGGGGCTTTCCCACAAAGCTGCACGCTGGAAGAATTGGGGACTTACCCCACCCCAGCTTTTCCTTCTGGAGCGAGTTGGCTACAGCTCTTCCGCTGTCTGTCCTCGCTCCAGCCGGCGCTGCCTCCTTCAGCTAGGGTGACCATATGAAAAGGAGAACAGGGCTCCTGAATCTTTAACAGTTGCATAGAAAAGGGGATTTTAGCCGGTTTCATTTGTATATATGGAGAACCTGGTGAAATTCCCTCTTCATCACAAAAGTTAAAGCTGCAGTGCCGTGCCCTCTTTTAAATCAGGTCACTCTAGTATAGCTCCTGCAGCTTTAACTGGTGTGATGAAGAGGGAATTTCACCAGGTTCCCCATATATACAAATGACACCTGCTGAAATTCCCTTTTCTATGCAACTGTTAAAGATACAGGAGCCCTGTCCTCCTTTTCATATGGTCACCCTACCTTCGGTGGGATTACCCGATCCCATCCTGCACCAGCAAAAGTGCATTTTTCTTCTAATAGCGGGAGCAACCTGGCACCAACAAGTCAGCCTCATGAATTGCACAACAGACTTACTTCACATTGCTGCATCTTTCCTTGTTTCTATACCTAATGTACATTTTGTTTTTCTCATGCTCCCATGTATTGGATTACCCCAGAAAGACTTGGATGCTTATCTGTGAACCCCCTAGATATATAGTGATCTTTTATAACCCTCACATAGTAGATGTATTATTGTATCATGAACTAACGGGGCACTGGAATCATCCAAAACAAAAGCAAACAACAGGGGGGGGGGGGGAAGGATACATTCCAGCACTAACTCTGCTGGAAATAAATAACATATTTGCATTTATTTATTTCAATATTTCTAGGCTGGTCTTCACACACAAAAAGTAGGTTCTAGGTGCAATAACATATTAACAATAAAACACAACAAGACATCAATCCATAAAATTGAAAAGGGATTAAAAAAAAGCAACACATCAATTACCCCCGCACCCCATATAAACAGATTAAAACGCTTTAGGGAAATTTAAAAAGAAATATCCTTGATGCCTGAAAGAATACATTGTTGGTGCCGGTTAAATCTCCCTCTGGAGGACATTCTAAAGTCAAGGCATATTCCCAGAAAAGGCTCTCTCCTTCATACCTTCACAATGCGTTTATTATTTTATTGCAGTATTTATGTACCGTTCCATATCCAAAACAGATTCCGGATTGGTGCACACAGGAATAAAACAGTAAAAAGAAAAAAAAGAAAGAATATTAAAAACAGCAAATTAAAATTGTTTCAATTTAAAACGAAGGACCGAGAAAAACAGGGGCAGGTCAGCTGAAGGATGCTTCCTGGGAAAGGGATGTTTTCAGGAGGCGCCGGAAGCAGCCTAGGCCGGGTCTTGATGGTGTCGCGTCTGCGCCCCAAGTCCCGCATTGGCACTCCTTCCCGTTATCTGCACCGGGAAGAGCGCAAGTGCAGGTTTTGTGTGAAGGAGTTGCTGCCCCCCCCCCACACACACACACCTGTGCAACCAAGCCCGTGCGCACTGTGGGACATTGAACGAGTGCTCAGGGGGGGGGCAGCCTTTTTTTGGTTCTTTTTCTTTAATCTGTAAATGCGAAGCTTTGTGTTTACAGATAAACGAAAAGAAAAAAACAACAGCAGCAGGGGGGAGGAAGTGGGTGCTCCAACTCTGCATATTGACCCCCTTTTATTAATTAATTAATTAATTAATTAATTTAAATGATGCTCAGGAGCCATTCGGTGCACTGGGCCACCCCTTCCCCAATTCCCCTCTCTCAGTTCTTTTAAAAAAAATTAACTTCAATTTTTTTCCTGTATTTTTTTTTTTTAAGTGATGGTCTGCAGAGGCGGTCCAGCGGCCATTCAGCTCGCTGGACTGCCCCTCCCTTTGTCCCGGCTGGGCGACCAATCAGGGTGAGGCATTGGCTGGGACACGCCTCCGCCACAATGCCGGGGGATGACGACAGATGGCAAATGTGCATCTCCGCCTTGCAGACAGGAAAAAGTCGGGGTAAGTAGCCAACTTTTTTAAAGTGGAGCTTTGTGGGTTTGCCCCTGGATGGCTTTGCGATGGCGGCTGCATCATATAGATGACCAGCCGCCACTGTGGATCCAGCCTGGGGCAACCCCCTCATCATGATGTACCCCTAGTGTTGGCACCTGCTTGACTTCCAGGGGCAGGGAGTTCCAAAGAGAAGGAACCACCACACAAAAGGCTCTGACCCAAGGCACAGAGAAAAGCACCTCATCTGATGATCTTAATGCATGGGCAAGTTGGCATGTGGGAGATGGAGTGGGGAGACACTAGAAGAAATCCTAAGTTGTGATCATTGGCAGTGTGGTTCCTTGCTTCAAACATGCAAGCAAACCATATATATCATGCACTTTGGCCATGGTTTAAGCTAAACGTATTCCATGTAAAATTTGGAAATGGTGGATCTATTTTTAAATCTTTGTTTTGTTTGGAAAGTGGTGTAGCGTGATCAGTGCAGATCAGGGGTAGGCAACCTGGTGCCCTCCAGATGTTTTGGATTACAACTCCCAGAAGCCCCAGCCATCAGAAATTCTGGAAGTTGCAGTCCAAAACACCTGGAGGGTACCAGGTTCCTTACCCCTGGTCTAGAGTAAGAGCACATTCATATTTTCCAAATTTCTGTGCCAAATATTTTCCAAACTTCACCAACAAAACTAGCTACATCCATGTGAGGTAGAAATCCCTCCCTCTCAAATACACTTTTATTTTGTGAATATTCACCTCCTCCACCCCACCGTCCTGTTCAGATCATTGTTTCCCATAGCAGTATCTTCACTGCTGCTGAAACCCTCACTTCTGGATTAGTCACATGGGAGATCCCACCCAAATTAGCAATTATTAAACAATAAGCCAAAGATGTCACAATTCTATTGAGCCAATCGGATTGGCGTGAGCTCAAACGAGGACAGTTGAGAGTGTACATTGCTAATTAGACATTTCCGCAAGAAGTGCCAAAAAATGATTGGGGAGGGTTCTTTTTTTCTTTTTCTTTTCACATTGCCAAAAACTTCATGAAAAACTGTTTTTGTCTCTGCTCCACAGAGGAAGATCTTGAGCTCTTTGGAGGAAGGGCAACAAATGAGAAAAGTTAATAAATAATGACATTTTCTTTGTTCCTAGCTAGCTAGCTAGCTAGCTAGCTAGCTAGCTGTCTTGATGGGAACATCATGTTAATTGATTTCCATTACAGTTATGATGAGGGGTATTAATAGACCATTACTGCGGGAATTCACCCCCGCCCGGAATAAAAGCTTTTTGCACAATGAGCTATGCAACTGTGTGTGTGTGTGTGTGTGTGTGTGTGTGTGTGTGTGTGTGTGTGTTTCAAACTCAGAGGGTTATCAAGCAAAATGGTATTGATGTGCATATGTCTTAGAAAGCGACCTTTGTCTGAACTGAGCTGGGCCAACATGTTGAGAGAGGCGGCAGGGTAGGTGCGGGTGGGGGAGACCGTCCTCCTAGCTGACTAGGAATGGGCTGAGCTCTACCTATAGAAACTAACACAGTAGGTGTGATCAGAAGACACCTTAAACCATGGCTTTAACCATGGTGAATAAAGCAAAAAGCCTTATTCACCATGGTTAAAGCTGTGGTTTAAGGCAGGGGTTCTTAACCTGGGGTCCATGGACCCCCAAAGGGTCCATGGATGGGCTTCAGGGGTCCGTGAAAGTCAAATAAGTTTGACTTTCAGGGGGTCCGTGAAAGTCAAATACAAATTTATATTCACTATATTAAGGGAATCACTGGAGTTGATTTTTTAAGTATATTCATTGCATGCAAAGTTGTGTTTATGTGCTTGTGTGCATTTTTCTAGGGAGGGGATCCATAGCTTTCATCAGATTTTCAACGTGGTCCGTGACTCAAAAAAGGTTAAGAACCACTGGTTTAAGGTGTCTTCTGAACACGGCCAGTGTCACAGTAGGCAATTTCTCCCCAACCCCTTTCCAGGTTCTCAAAGCTTCACAGCAGCTCCTTCTTTGAAGGGTGCATGTGAAATAATCAACTTACGAAGGATGGGGTGAGGGGGAAGATTCATCACCAATTAAATCTACATTGTTGAATTCGTTCCAGTGATTCTAGAGAACCATGGAATCAAAGGGGGGTGGGGAGAGACTATCTATAGCCGCTGGGTTTCTCTTGATCCCAGCATAATGCTTGCCATTAAGCTCAAACGTAAATGAAAAGGAAGAAAAACGCCTGGAAAGGGCCTGCCATGCGGCTCAGTGAGCAGAATGTAGCCCGTAGTGTTCATGGAAGGCATTTGTGAGTTATCTCCTAATGAGCCGTTTATTGGCTCTGTGCGAGTCTGGCCGAGTTGTCATTTAGCCTTAGTCATAGCTCAGTTATATGCAGAAGAAGAAGCCATTCTCTAAATCCTGCCATATAAGTGACCAATGAATCACTGGCTTGGTTTGCATGATCATGGTAGCCCAGCCATGGTGGATTGTGGCACCCACAGGCAGCAATTTGCCAGTCCAAGCTACCCGTCGCAGCATCTCATATTGTCTGAAACCAGTGAGGGTGGCTTGTTGGGATGGCTAACAAACCACAACCCTGCAATAGTCCATGGGTTTGGGGTGATTTGTTAACCACCCCAACAAGCCACCCTCGCTGGGTTCGGATGACATGAGTAGCCGTGCCCAGTAATGGCAAACATGCATACCAGCCAGCAAGCAACTGGCACACCCATATGTCAGTTAACAAATCACCCTGGCTTATGACAGTGGCCAAGTTCGCAAGATGAATTTAGGTGAATTTAACTTGCCTAAGACATGAAGACAAATGGATGTGTATATTTTTCATTAAATTACATTGAGGCTAGGTTAGATTCTCTAAATCATGGGTTCTCAACAAGGGGGGAATTCCCCCCCCCGGGGGGAATTTTAGGGTTCCGGCAAGCAGGGGAATTGGGACCACTATTCAGCAAAGTATGATGTCCTGTAGATTATGTCTTCCTACACGTGTTATTAAAAAGTGTCCCAGAAAAGTGTCATGTCGTCTGCAAAAGCCAGGCCTTTGCTCTCTTTCCCCTCCCTCCCTCACAATCCTAGAAGTTTCAAGTCTCCCATTTAAAGGGGCAACACAAAGCATGGGAGCTGAGAATGTAAAAGGGGCCATGCTTTGCGTTGCCCCTTTAAATGGGACTAATATAGAAAAAAAATAAAGGTTTTCAATATTATATGCATATTATTTGGAATGCACCTTTTGAGTTAGACTATCTTGGGAAGGGGGGAATTATATTCTGAACAATGGTGAAAGGGGGGAATGGAGCAAAAAAGGTTGAGAACCACTGCTCTACATGAACAAGCCATTTCCCTTTCCCTAGGGTGATCATTAATAGTGGTGAAAAATCTGAGCTGTGATCTACAAAGTCTCCAGTGGAAATTCTCCCCACACATGTGGGTCACGAGCCACCTAATTAGCATAATTACTTATGGGCTGTCATATCTTCTGAACCCAGTGAGGGTGGTTGGTTAGGGGGATTTACAAACCACCCAGCAATCCTAGAACAAGCCATCGGTTTCAGGGTGGTTTGTAAACTACCCCAGCCTCTCACCCTGCTGGGTTCATACATCATAGCAAAACCCAGGTGAGGGTAATTTGCTACTTAGGTGGTTCATGGGAAGGGAAAATAAGCCATTGCGGTTTATTTTACTTCCGTGATCGTGCATACCTGTCCGTTGATAGTCCTGTTCACAGAAATGTGATAGGAAATGTATATCTATATTATGTTTTTAACTGATGATGATTTAACTAATGATGTAGGCTTCTGGGGGGCAGGGAGAGGGCTTTTGGATCCAAAACAGAATAGATATGATTCTAGAAATAAGTAACTTATACATAAAGTGAGGTTTGCACACTCCAAAGGGATAAATGAATTCTATTATTAAACGTATATACCCTACATACGTTCCCCAGCAAACAATGAAATATAGAGTTTCTGATGTGTTCTGTTTTGTGTTATAGATCGCGTCTGGCTTCATTATCATCTCAATGCTACCATCTACATCCTCACTACAAGCGAAAATCACGGGTCAGGCAGTTCACCCTGACTGGAGCAGCCTGTCGAAAACTCTTTTTTCTGGGGAACCCATGTAAACAGCATGTCCACGGGAGGAAGGGCCATCCATCCATGTTCCTCCTGATTTCGTAACAGTCACCCTCTTAGCATTTTTTACAAGATCTGAATGCTACTTATTTTCTCACTGCCGAGTCCTTATATGCTCCTTATCAGGGACCTTTTCTCTGGGTAAGTGCGCCTCTGGTGTGGTTTCTAGGAAAGGCTCTTGATGAGGAGAAGGTTGCAAGTGGTAGACTTGTTCAGTGCCAGTTCCTGGGCCTCATCTACACCAAGCAGGATATTGCACTATGAAAGCGGTATCTAAAAGGCAGGAGCCACACCAAGCAGGATAGAGCGGTATGAAAGTGGCATACGGTATGCATCAATGGGCCCCAACAGTTGTCAGTGCACTTCAATACCATTATAAAGCAGTCCTGTGGCACCATATGTCAGGGATGCTTTAGGGTGGATTCCTGCATTGAGCAGGGGGTTGGACTAGATGGCCTTGTAGTTCCCTTCCAACTCTGCTATTCTATGATTCTATGATTCTATTCTATACTGCTTTCATAGTGCAGTATCGTGCTTGGTGTAGATGAGGCCCTGGTTTCTGCGGAACCTTGGACAAGGCACCCTCCATGGGTCCCCTCCCTCAGTGAGTCCATCCTCCTCACTGCCATTGTCACCAGCTGTTCTGGCTCCTTATCCTCTTCCTCATAATTGCTGCCACTTGCTTCCTTGACAGGCAGAGAGCCAGGAGCAAGCAGGCAGCTGCATCTGTTGCTCCTCCTTCTCACCGCCCTCGTTGCCTAGGCCAGTGAACAAGCAGGTGGAGAGGAGGAGCAACTCCAGGGGGCTCTTCTCAATGAGTCCCTGCTGGGGTGTGGGCCCTCAACAGGTGCCTAAATATGCCTACCCTTGGCGCTGGCACCGTTGCTACAGGAATGTTAGGGTGACCCTATGGAAAGGAGGACAGGGCTCCTGTATCTTTAACAGTTGCATAGAAAAGGGAATTTCAGCGGGTGTCATTGGTACACATGCAGCACCTGGTGAAATTCCCTCTTCATCACAACAGTTACAGCTGCAGGAGCCCTGCCCTCTTTAGTATCTGGTCAAGTGGGCAGGGCTCCTGCAGCTTGAACTGTTGTGATGAAGAGGGAATTTCACCAGGTGCTGCATGTGTACCAGTGACACCCGCTGAAATTCCCTTTTCTATACAACTGTTAAAGATACAGGAGCCCTGTCCTCCTTTCCATAGGGTCATCCTAGAAATGTGGTATTATGTACCTTCTGGGAGGGCTCATAATTCAACAGCCATTCCATGCATGCAAATGCTCCCAGAGTGAACGTTTGACTTGTCCAATTGAAGGTCCTCTAGTAGCTGCAATACCTGAGGGCTAAAAGACAAAACTGCTGCCAGACGAAACAAACCTTATTGTCTAGAAGAAGAAATAATCTGGCAGTAGAATATGTTTCTCCCTGCTCTTCCTTTTCACTTGTCCGAACCAGCTAGAAAAAAAAACCCTTTTGTTTGCTGTCTCAGCTGCTGGTTTGTTGCTTGGAATTCACCTGAAGGCAGTCAGGGCAGGGGCTCTGTCTCTTCCTTCCCTCCCAGCATGTGACCTTATAGTGCCTCAGGCTAACAGTCATTACCTATTAATTCAACGCTAGGATTTTATTCTACAGCTGAGGGTAGTAGAGAACAGAGAAGCAACTATTTCTCAATATTAGTGGCCCTAAAGGCATATGACTCGTTTCGCCCAGCCCCCCTTTTATGCATTGAGTTCCCAAGATTACATCAAGGGGACCCAATCCCAATGCAGTTGACACTCCCAGTAGCAAACTGAGCCCAGTTAATATTCAGATGGTCAGCGTCAAGCAGTTAGGGTCTCCGTGGTGTTGGAAATACAACAACTTCCCCTATCTGCATCAAGGGCTTTTCAGTTTGTGTTACCAGACCTTCAGGACCATCATGGAATCATAGAATAGTAGAGTTGGAAGGGTCCTAAAAGGCCATCGAGTCCAACCCCCTGCTCAGTGCAGGAATCCACCCTAAAGCATCCCTGACAGATGGTTGTCCAGCTGCCTCTTGAAGGCCTCTAGTGTGGGAGAGCCCACAACCTCCCTAGGTTACTGGTTCCATTGTCGTACTGCTCTAACAGTCAGGAAGTTTTTCCTGATGTCCAGCCGGAATTTGACTTCCTGTAACTTGAGCCCGTTATTCCGTGTCCTGCACTCTGGGAGGATCGAGAAGAGATCCTGGCCCTCCTCTGTGTGACAACCTTTCAAGTATTTGAAGAGTGCTCTCATGTCTCCCCTCAATCTTCTCTTCTCCAGGCTAAACATGCCCAGTTCTTTCAGTCTCTCTTCATAGGGCTCTCTTCATACCATGTACATCAATTGGGCTTTTTGTTAGCACTATGGGTTACCTTCAGTAAGAAGAAGAAAAATGTTGATCTTTATGTTATGAGAAACCTGAGCCATTATTGGTGCAGTCATTTTCTTCGCCTTTTTTGCTTCCAGTCTACATTAGCTTTAAGTCAGAGATTAGAGAAGAAACAATAATGCTGTTTTCGTAGTCTCCTTTTCCTCCTCTTGCATTTGTATTGAATTGAGTTCTTGGAAAGGGGGGTGAACACTGCAAAGATAATTCCTTAATAGTATCATTTTATACACACCCACTGTATTGTGACATGTCTGGATCAACTTCTGTCTTCCTCTGTGACCGATATTGTGTGGGATGGTTTCTGGTAAGGTAGCTAATAGCTGGATGGCCTGATTTCTGGCAGGGAAGTTGTACCTAGTGGCCTTTTGTCATTGCTTTTGATTCTCAGAGCTGACAAATAAAACCACGGCACGTCAATGCAGGACTCCCACGACTTATTGTTTTCTTCATACTAGGGGCTGTGATGGTGGTGAGCCCAGGATGTAATGTCATCCAGAGTTCAGACCTGGTAAGGAACCTGTTAGTTTTCAGTCCCTGTCCAGCATACAGCTCTGATATCGGTGAAACAGTAATAAAGTAAAGAGTACCTCAGAACAGGCTCAGAATTCAGGGGTTATTACTTCAGCCAGTGCTTTGTCTTTCAACCTGAAACCCATGTTCAGTGCCAGGGCTCAGAAGCATGGAAAAGTGACAGCAGAAACACAAGTGCCTTTGAAGGCATGTACAAGGTGCTTTCCCTCACAAATGAGTGGGTTCAGAGAGCGAGACTGTATAGTGGGGTTGGCCTAAGTCAATAGGCAGTGTGGGTAGATACCTAGGGCAGCTAAATTTTAAAGGTTCCAAACTCTGTGGTACAATTCCTAAGAGGAATAGTCCCAACACCCTTTGTGTTACTCAGGTGCTGAGGACAGAGGGCTTACGAAGGGCCATAGAATGGAATGGGAGTAAAACCTTGTTTCACAAACAGCCCTGGCTTTCCTTGAGGACAGAAGGTTTCTGCTGCTTGGAATCCAAAATGCAGGAAATGACAGTTTTGCTGACAAAGCTGTGGTCAAGCCATTTAACAATGGACCAATATGAGAAGATGTTAGAACGTGTGTTACTCCCAGTGAGTAGCAGCTCCGTGAGTCCAGAGGGTTCCCCTGTACCCTGATAAGGTCTAGGGTTACGTCAACCTCCTAAAACAATGGAAACCTGGTTTTGCAGGTTTCTTCCCCGCCCAAGATGTCATTAAGTAATTCAGAACAAAATTTTAGTTGAAGGCAAATGAGGGGCAGAAAAAAAGCCAATGGAAGGGCAGGAAAATTTGGGGGTGTTTAGTGGATCAAAAAACAACTGCACCCTAGTGGACAGGCTTCATGTCTTTCTTTTTGATTTTACTTATTTCCCCTCTTTTGCTTAGCTTTTGAACAGATTTTTTATTTATTTATTTATTTATTTATTTATTACATTTTTATACCGCCCAATAGCCGAAGCTCTCTGGGCGGTTCACAAAAATTTTTTGCTTGTTTGAGGCCCTTTGGGGCCATAGTTTGCGTGTGTGTGTGTGTGTGTGTGTGTTCTCTCTGAGAGAGGAAGAGATTTCTTTTTTTTTACCTTCAATTTTTGAGGTTGCTCCTAGCCATCTTTTCTGAGCTAGATGCTTGGTGCCTAAGTGAGTTGGAACAGATTCAGTTTTTGCGCACTCGTTTTATATTGTCTTATTCACTGCTGAGGTTCTGACTCCACCGCCTTTTTCATTTTAAAACATTTTCTTCGCTTCTCACCTGGAATATTTTTTTTCCTTTCCAGACATTGCTGGGTCCATTTCTTACACCTTGGAATTGGCCCCTTTTGAACTTCCTCTGGGTCCACAAGAGCCAATTCCTCAGACCTCTGCTCGTTAAAAGTCGCTATCATTTCCCTTTTTATTCTCCCCCACCTTTCCATGGATTTTTAGGTTATAGTGCTCTATAGTTGGAACCCTTAGTAATTGCACTTAACCAGTGTGTGGACTGGTGAGAGTTTAGGCAGAGCTAAGTAACAATTCAAACTGCTGCTAGTTTTGCCTAACGATCTTTGAATGTCAGACCTATTTCATCTGACGCTCTAATATAGTTTTTCGAATTTCTAGCAGGGCACAGTGAGAGTTAAACTGCAGTTTATTTTGCATGGTGTAATCTTTTGCAGCTCATGGTTCCAATTGTATTTTCTCTATAATCATTATGTGTTCCACATTGAACTTCTGTATATAATTTACTCTTCTCTATAAATGGTATTTCCTGTATGGCATGTTTTCATCATTCACTAGCTGAGAAGCATTCACTGTTTTCCTGCTTGAATTTTAAATACGTCTTTCAAGTGAACTGAAGTTTTGAATAGGCTCAGGTCACCATGGGCATCTACTGGAATTTTTCCACAGTGGGGCAAAGCTGCATAGCAGTTTGTGGTTGTAATTCACGCACATAGCATGCACTGCTAGAACACACCTATACATATGCTGTGTTGCTCAGCATCACATTCCATGATATTTAGAAGCCTACACAGAGTAGTAGAAGATCCTGAGAATTTTGAACAGCACTAATGCAGAAGAGTGTTATATTTAGGAAGCATTGTGAACTTCAACAAAATTTTATTTGGATGGGGAAAAACATGTAAGAATAAGAGAAGAAAAAAACCCAAATGTACAAACACAGTACAGTTGTCTTAAGAATATCATATTATATTTTTAAAGCATAACTTTGACAAGTTCACGTGACTCATCCTAGAATGATTTCCTTCATCTTGTAAACATTGGTAGAACACTCTCTAGAACAGTCTTCCCCCACCTGGTGCCCTCCAGATGTTTTGGACTGAACCTCAATGTTCTGAATCATTGGCCTTACTAGCTGGGGCTGATTTGAGCTGATGCCCAAAACATTAAAGGGCACCAGGTCGGGAAAAGCAGCTCTAGAGAGTAGCAATAGAGTTTGTGTGGAGTGTCTTTAGCAGTGCAAATTAAAAGGAATATCCATGATCAGGTTTTAGGGTTCTAGAGGGGCCTGGACTTCTCACTTTACTTTTCACATTATCAGCTTCTTCTTTATTTTACATCAGCTAATAATACAACTTTTGCATGGCTTGAATGTTGAACTAAGCAATGTTCTTTTGGAATTGCATATTTTTCCTTGAACTGTACATTTTGTGTACTGTTATATGTTTTTTAAAAAGCCCTAATAGCATCAGAGAACAGGTCTAGCATTTCTGGTAGATCTGGTGACTAAGCAATGATGAGGGCTTCGCATGCAATCATGTGATTTGTTCCCTTCTCAGAAAGGCTCCATTGTGTTTTAATGAGACAGCGCCATCTAGTGGTGGAGAGATCCTGCAATATCCAAATAATACCGCATTATCTGAGGGTTTTTCAAATGCACGATTTCCAGGGGTTAGCGCGGGAGATGTCCTGGCTGTTGATAACAACGTCGTATGATAGACCCGCAAACTTCCACGAGCGGCCAATCACAACCGTGCTGTAAATCACTCATTTAGAGAAGCTCATAGACAGGACAGGCATGCACAGCACAAGATGCTGTTGCCACTTTCAGAATGGAGCTACTTTGGCTTAGAAGACCCTCATTGTGCTGCTGCATGCTATTACCTCTTTGCCTTACCAGGAGGTGCTCTAAGGGTACCAGTTAAACTCTAGGTCATCCCCCATCCCTTGTTTAATTTACTGACCTTCTGACCTGTCCTGAGCCTTGCTGGAAATGGAAAGTAGAGATAGACGGGGCAGGCACAGCACAGTAGCCACTGTTGCTCTTCTCAAATGACATCATGACTGGCATCTGGGGGAGGGGGGCAGTTGCATGCCCTTGCCCCTCTGAGGAGATGCCCATAGAGGCACTTCCTCGCATTTTAGGGCAAAGTAAGAGCCTCATTTTCACTTGGGACTGTAGGGACTGAGTCTTGGGGCAATGGTGTTCCATACTGCAGGGATGGACCACTTGTGGCCCTCCAGATGTTGGCCTTCAACTTCCATCAGCCTTAGCCAACAAAGCCACTTCTGCCCTGCAGCTTCCTTTCCCAGCTACAGTCCCTTTCCCCTCATTCCATGCCAGCTAAAGGAGCAAAAGTCTCTACATGTTTGGAGCAGCAAAGAGGGAGTGCAATTGGGGGCGGGGGTGGATCTCAGGGATTTCCTCCCAGAACCTCCTCTTGCCCTAAAGGGTTTATAGTAGAGATTGGTGGGTACTGTCATATACATGCATAGCTATATGTTCTT
The DNA here is from genome assembly GCF_023053635.1 of Elgaria multicarinata webbii. Taxonomy (NCBI): domain Eukaryota; kingdom Metazoa; phylum Chordata; class Lepidosauria; order Squamata; family Anguidae; genus Elgaria; species Elgaria multicarinata. Next base: position 24,498,910 of record NC_086172.1, read on the forward strand.
TAGTGGAGATGCCAGGGTTTGTAAACTGTAGGATATCTTACTGCAGCCTTCCCCAATCTGATGACCTTCAGTTGTGTTGTAATACAGCCCCCATCATTCCCAGCCAGTGTGGTTCCTGGCCATGCTGGCTAGAGTTGATGGGAGTTATCGTTCAAAACATCTAGTGGGAACCAAGTTGGGGAAAGCTGTCATACTGTTACCTTGACCCTCCCCCCCGCCCCCCTACAAAGCCATTTTAAATAAAAACTTTGTATTTATACTGCTTCTGGAAAGTGCACAGATGATGCTTGTGTGGGCAGCACTTAGTTGGGTCCAGTTGGCGAAAGACGAGAAGAAATTAAACATACATGCATAGCTGGATAATAAATTGACCGCAATTTTATTGACTCGCTTGAATAGGATTAGCGGCAGCCAGACCACCTGCTGACTGATTCCCCTTCCTGGCCTGCATGCCAGGGGCACTGGTGATGGATGGCAGGGCCAGGGGCATACCACAGTGTGGTCTGCTAATGTGAACCCCTTTCCACCACTCCGGACATGGCCAGCTCGATCTCACTCTGCTGGGTCCGCCTCTTTGGCCCCACTCCATCAAAACACTAAATAACTCAGCAATCCCCTCCTGGGAAGGAGATACTGCTGCAGCAGCTGTGCAACCGCTCTTCACCAGCCTTTCTCCCTTTGCTGCCAGCCAGCGCAGCTCCACAATTCACTGCTCCGCATTAAGAGGCAAACTCAGCCACTTACAGTGGTGCCTGTGGTCCTGACTTGCCACATCCACATCGCTGGTGTGCTTAAGTCATTGTCCATGTGTTTGCTGTCACGTTTTGTTCACTAAGATTGTCCCTCTTAGGGGGAGAAATTAGTCATTCTGCCCAATTGGGTAACTACTTCAGTCAAAGCCCTCGCGTAGTAACACCCCAGCTTTAAGGTTCAAGGCCACGTGATGAAATTAATGGGAAACTGTTTTAAATGGTCAGCATCCACAAAACATGATGGTTCACCAAAACGCAGCTATGAAACTAGCCTATTCTGCTGGGAAGTGATAAGAACAGTGTTCTCATGTGTAAGCAAGGTCAGCAGATGTGCACCTGCTCAATGTTTCCAGTGTGCTGTTTACCAGAAAGGTTTGATAGCATAGTTTTGCTTTCCTTTCTTAAGAAGTACTAAAATGTCACACCCTAAATGCAATAATTAAAGATTTTAAAAATATCTTTTCCCAAAAGAACTGGAAATTTCTGGCTTACGTATTTCAAGAATCTAAGTGTTGTCATTTTAAAAAAAAAAAAACCTCCAGTTGCCATTTACAAAATATACTTTTTTATTCCCCCAACAGGGTGAGAGAAGAGGCCATTTGAAAGGGGCGTCTCTCCAGATTAACCATAGCGAGCCTTCCTAAGTAGGGCACCCAATTCGTAACATTTATGCCAACGTGTGTTCCCCCCCCCCTTTTAAGGTCAGAATCAGATCCTGGCAGCAGCAGCAGCATAGTAATTTAATTTAAGATGTTGCATGGCACATCAGCCTCTGTGGTCACATCCATCCCAAACTTCCATTTGGTGGTACATCAGGATCAAGTCCTTAGAGATAATCAAGGCAGACCACTTGGAATCCGTCTGTTCGTCTGGTCTCGGCATTCAGGCCAAGCAGAATGAATTAAAGAGGGCCTCAGGGCTGTCTGGATTAAGTGCATCAAAGTGGAAGGAAATGCCAGCGTCATAATGCCTTTATACAAACCTAGGGGACTGTCGCATTTGGAGTAGAATGTGCAATTCTGACTGACCCCTCTCAAAAATAATATTGTTGAGGTAAAAAGATGCAGAAAGGGACAAGCCCTTGGGCTTTTTAATTTAGAAAAAGGAAGACAACTAAAGCAAGGGGGGAGAAGCGTTGATAAAATGATGTAGGTTAGTTGTCCGTCCGTCCCCAACTTAGTGCCCTTCCTGTGTTTTGGACTACAGTTCCCAGCATTCCTGGCCGTGGGCCATGCTGACTGTGGCTATAGGGGGTTGAAGTTCAAAACGTCTGGAGGGCACCAGGTTGGAGAAAGCTGATGTATGCTGTGAAGAAAGTGGAGAGAGAAGTTTTTCTTCCCCTCGCCCCAGTTGCTGACTATATTATATTATTTTATTTATTTCATTTCACTTCTTTACCACCCAAATAGGTGAAGCACTCTGAGCAGTTCACAACAATTAAAACCATAAAATACAGCATTATGCAAAATAATATTAAAACTACATTTAAAACTACAATATAAAACCAAAGTAGAAAGCAGCAGCAGTGTAATTAATTATAATTATATTATATTATATTATATTATTATTTATTTATTTATGAATACATGACTGCATTGAAAGCATTGAGAGCTTTGGCTACTGGGTGGTATAGAAATACAACAAATAAATAAATATTTGGCTCTGTCTTAGGTATTATTGATAAATCATATCAATTGGTATTGTGTTGTAATGATTGATATTGCCGATTTTGTATTGTATTTAGAATTTTACAGCAGTATTATTGGTATGAATTTTGCAGGTAATTATTATGTTTTGAAATGAACTAGTACCAATCTGTATCACTGTATTGATATGTATTCTTGGTTTTTGGATGGCTGTTCTTGTGTTCTGAGCTGCTCTGGGAACTTTATGTGGAAAAGTGACATACAAATTAAAGTGATCATGATACTTTTTCACACCACTCATACTTAATATTTAGAATGTGCTACCAGAAAAAGTAGAAATGTTTTTATTTAATTTATTTACTTACAATATTTATAAACCACTCCCCATTCAAAATTTTAGAGCGGTAAACAGATAAAATAGAATAAAATGGAATAAAAACACATTAAAATGTTTTTTTCGTAAAGTAACAAAGTGCAAAATAAACCACAGCTGATCATTAAGGGAAGGCTTCCTGGAACAATGACGTTTTCAGGAGGCACTAGAAGGAAAACAAAGTTGGTGCCTGTCCGGCAGGGAATTCCATTGGAATGGGGCCACCACGCTGAAGGCTCTTCCCCTGGTGGATTCCCATTGGAGCATGGGTCTATGTGGAACCACCACCAGCATTCCCTCGGATGACCTCAGTGACCGGGCAGGTTGGTCTCTCAGGTATCCTGGTCCCAAGTCGTTTAGGGCTTTGTACACAAGTACAAGGACCTTAAACCTGGCCCGGTAGCGAATAGGCAGCCAGTGCAGTTCCCTCAGCAAAGGAGTTACATGCTGTAAAGGGGCAGCTCTGGACAACAGCCGAGCTGTAGCATTCTGCACTAGCTCCAGCTTCCAGAGCAGCTTTAAGGGCAGCCCCACATAGAGTGCATTGCAGTAATCCGAAGTTGAGGTTACCAATGCCTGTACCACCGTGGCCAAGCTATCCCTGTTCAGGAGTGGCCGTAGCTGGTGAACAAGCCAAAGCTGGTAAAAGGCACTCCAAGCCTTGTACCAGCCTTTTACTAGAGGAATAGAGAAATTCCTGGAGATTAAGGGTAGTACCCAATGTTAGTCCTACACCGAGTCACCGCCTGACTTCGATTTGATGAAAAAGAGAGGTAGAGCTGGGTGTCACCCACATATTGATGACTCCTCAGCCCACATCTCCAGATAACCTCCCCTAGCAGTTTTATGTGGATGTTGAACAGCATAGGGGATAAAATAGAGCTCTGTGGAATCCCATAGTTGCCAAGTCACAGAGCAATAATCACCCAGCAACACCTTCGGGAATTGGAATCCAAGTAGGTGTAGAACCACTGCAACGGTTTGGAGTGCCTCCAAATCTCAGCCCAGACAACCTATCCAGAAGGATACCATGGTCGATGGTATCAAAAGCTGCTGAGACGTCCAAGAGAATCAGCAAGGTCGCACTGCACCTCTCCCAGCAAAGGTCATCCCATAGGATGACCAAGGCAGTTTCCATTCCAAAACCAGGCCTGACGCCCAATTGAAATGGATCTACATAACCCATTTCATTCAAGAGCGTCTGGAGTTATCCTGCAACCTATAGCCGTTAACAACCTCCTGGTCCAAGTTAGGCTTTTTCAGGACTGGTCGGTTCACCGCCTCTAAAAGAGGCCGGCACCACTCCCCCTCTCAGGGACGAATGTACAACCTCTATGACAAACGGATACTTCCTTATGGGAGCCTGTCCTGAGAGGAGATTCTTGAGGCTAAGCTAAATTTTAACCTTTTAACGGACTCATTCAGAGTCCTCGCTAGCGAGCTGCAGTGTGTCCCAGCTCCTTGGGAAATTAGCTCTGTTGAATAAATTCTGTGGAAGGCAGCAAACTGGGCCGCCTGCTGCTAGTTGCCATTTAGTGAAATCCCTTGCAGGTGCCTGTGGCTAGAACAGCAAAGCACCATCATATGATCATTTGTAAAACCTACATTTCCAACAGAGCGTGAGCATCCTCCCAGCAACAAGTTAATAGGACTCCTGCAGTGTGACCTTTCTTTCCTACAGGGTGGTTGTTGCTGATGGCTCAGACACCCATCACGGTTAACTACCGCCTGGCTGACATGGCATTGGAACAATGCCAAAGGAAGGAACTAGGAGCGAAGAATGAGGAACAATGTCCTAAAAGCACCCGCTTCTTCAACATCAGGTGAGCCTTGTCATCGGCGTGCTCAGCACATTTTATTGGGGTGCGCCCCCAGGGAATTTTATTTATTTATTATTATTTTAAAGGGAAACATTTATTGAATATTCAGTCATCAAAAACTTTATTTTCATTCATCAAACAAACTAAAGAAAGTAAAAGTTATTTTTTTAAAAAATTAACAACTTAAAAAATACAATTTTTAAAAAAAATGAGACCCCAAATACCATTTATTTATTTTGCTATAGTGCTAACCAGGCGTGTACAAAGATACGGTCATTTTTCACGATCTTTAAATTTAACCAGATAATGAGCAAACCTAAGCTTACCAAAACAGATTTAGGTTTCTTCATCTTCCTGTCCTGAAGAAAGGGACGTCGCTCACCGGGTGTTACGGACTTAAATTCCTGGCTTAGATATTTATTTATATTGTATGAAGTTTTCAGAATATTCTTCTCATCTGTAAATCTCTAGATGAAAATAAGAACAACAAAATGACTCCAAGCAGCTTAAGGATCAACAAATTATTTATTATGGCATAAACTTTCATGGATTACAGTCCTCTTCATCAGATGATGTGGTCTCTAATCTATGAATTCTTATACCATAATGAATTTATTCATCTTTAAGGTGCCATGGGACTCTGTTGTTTATGCTGCAACAGACCCACAGGACTGGCTCTCAGGATAAAATAATATAGTAAATAAAATGCCTCTGAGAGAGGGAGGGAGAGAGAGAGGGAGGGAGGTCTGGAGACGACCCTCCCTAATATTTTCCGCTTCCACCACCACCCCACCGTTCCCATCAGTGATGGTGCACATATGCGCCATGCCCATACATCTCTTTCAAAAAAATAAAGCAGCTCTTCCAACTCCCATCCGTGCCAGCCCACACGCTGGCTGGATAGCTTTGCCCACACTGCTGTCCAGCTCCCATCGGTGACGGTACACACGCTGCGTGGCACCTTCCAGAAAACAAAGCCGGCGCAGTGGCAGCGCTCCAGCTCCCTGCCAGCCCACTGGACTCCAGAATCCAGATCTGAACACAGGCCAGGCACAGGCAGCACCAGCGAGCACTCTAGTGATCTCTGCCTTGCCCGCTATAAGGAAAGTCAGTCAGTGGCAGCGGGCTAGTAGAAATGGGATGGGGAGGCACTGCTGAGCACCCCACACCTCACATGCTCACCATTGCTGATCAGAGCAGTAGGAGGGGGAAGTGGATATTAGGGTGTGCCTGGACACACCAGGCACACCCTGGGCACACGCCTATGAAGCTTCTGTTGAAATACTGGAAGGTTTCTACCTAGATTCATGGGCACGGAATAAACGCACAGCAAACAGTAAAAAAGGGGGAGGGACCCTCACAGTGAAACTGATAACAAGGAGAGGACCTAATGAATGGCTATTAGTCGAGAGGCTCGGTAATGAGATAATTATATTTACTGTGATCGAAAGCTATTAAACAAGTGCTTGTGAATCACTGAGGAGGTTCTGACACCCACATACTCTTTCCTCTTTCAGCATATGTGCAGTTTGGGAGTTCTTTGTTAACAGGTAAGTCACACAGTACCTGGATGAATAAAAGCCAAGAAGTATCTCTTTCCTCCAGCTGAGTCTGGCTAAATGGGACCACACCAATCCACATGAATCAGCTCAAGAGGCTTGCTTGAACGTCTCTGACTTTGTTTGGGGATTGGTGGGCTGGTTGCCTCCCCTTTTCGGCATGCCATGCATTTATGAACAAAATTAATGCATATCAATGTTTCTTACCAAGTCCTTCCTCTTCAGCTCCAGAATGGCGCTCACCTTGCAAGGTGCAAAAACCACCTGTGCTACAATGTTGAGCAAAGAACTGTTTGGCAGCATTATCCTTTTCTTGCTGATAGTCTAGTTCGAAGACTCCATTCTTCTAGAAGCCTCTGAGATGTAGTTGACCTTCAAAAGAAACTGTAAAGCCTTTCTTGTTAACGTGTACATCAAGCCTTTTTTCTTATCAACTCAGAAGATTTGCCTTTAGTTCAGGGATGTACTATACTTCCTCTGGTGTGATATCATTGTATGCTTTCTTGCTCTTGCCTTTTAGGGTTATCTTTTCTTTACCCTTAATGGCAAGAGTTTAATGTTTGGGTTACATTAAATGTTCTGTGACCTTTATTTTTATGGTGATAGTACAGTTGATTCTGTGTCTCCTTGGAGGAATTACAATCATTCTGACACTCTGTGTGGATTTTGTGGCATTTAATGCATGTGGGTGACTCCTTTCTTTGACGAGGTTCACGCATCATGATAACCCACACTTAAGGGTTGAGTATGGGCTTAGTGCGGGTTGTCATTGAAATGTGGGTTGTGTTGTCTGAACCCAGCCATGATAACAAACCATGGTTTGTTAACCACAAACAACCCACAGTTCACAACCCAACAATAAACCGTGGCTTCTCTTCATGGGTTGTTTGTGGTCAACCATGGTTTGTTAGCACAGTTGGATTCAGACAACATGATAACCCACATTTCAGCAACAACTCGCAGTTCAACAACACTTGAGTGTGAGTTATCATGTTGTCTGAAACGAGCTTTCGTATCTGCTTGCTTTGCCTTGTTGGCTTTCAAAATCCCCGCCTTTGGGCTTCTTTTTGATGATCCTGTAATCTGAGCCACTCTGTGTTTCAGTTTTTCTCATGAGCCTGTTGTCTTAATGGTTCTTCCTTAATGGAGCTTAGTAAATCAATTGTTCTCCCCCCCCCCCCTTTTTTTTTTTTTTTTGCATTAAGTGTTGAAACAAATGTGGAGTAGCTCCATGGAAGGGAGTTTAGAAATAGCCCCATTTTTAGCTCATCATTTAATATTTGCCCCAATGTAGCAAACTTATGTGGTTTGCTACATTGTAATTTTACTGTTTTAACTCTATATTTTAATCTTATATCAATTTTGCTGCGCGGTTTTATCCTGGTTGTGCTTTTTATACTGTATTTTGTATTTGTGCTTTTAACCTGTTGGTTGTTTTATTATGGTTTTAATTTTTGTGAACCGCCCAGAGAGCTTCGGCTATTGGGCGGTATACAAATGTAATAAATAAATAAATAAATAAATAAATAAAGTATATTTAGTAGACCTGCAATATGCTTGCATCGCCCTCCTTCATTTAAGGTTATAGAGAATGGTTCTCTAAACAATAAAACTTCTTTCTGGGTCTCATTTCCCCATATAATTTCTACAGAGCTTTAAACTTACCTGCAACCATTTTTCTCCCTTGTTATGCACAATCTGACCATCTGGTAAGCATTGGATTAATACAGTTCTTGTCTTTACATCATCTTTGGAATTCCATCACACAATGGTGCCTTCTCCTGTCCCGGGTCACTTCAAGCATCCCATCCACCTTGAATTGGTGTTGTCAGTCCGAATGCATGATAATTCTCTGCATTTAGTTTGGGAATCATGGTTTGCTTGCTTTTACCCATGGTTCCAATTTTTTTAAAAAAAAATTCTTATGCCCCAATTTGCTGTGTGTGTGGCTTCAGCCATTAAACTGAGTGCACATTCAATCTCTAGTTATTTAAAGTTATGTATCTAGTTGTTTTGGGGGTTCCTCGGCCCATAAGCCATGTTTGAGAGTCTGGTGGTGTAAGTTACATCAGACTATCCAATAGGAGGAAGATGGCTTAAGCATGGCTAGCAAGGCAGCAGACTGGCTATCCCACATCAGTGGGTTTTTTCAATTCAATCAATCAATCGATTGATTGATTGATTGATTGATTGACATCAGTTTGCCAATGATACCTGTACCCAAATGTGCTTCCAGAGGTCAAAATTAGCTTTTTTTTGCCCTGTGCCTGGTTTCCTGATCCTTGTAGCACACACACACTGGCAAACTCACACAAGACACCCAAATCAGTGAGACTTCCTTTATTGCAGGAAATCTCATGGCAAAAGCTTAATGGTTACACTGTTCAGAAATCATATAGCTCATGGCCCATAGCTAAAGGCTCTATGCAATTCCAAAACAGTCCAAAGCAGAACTACAGCCTTGACACCCTGTGTGTTTCCCTGGGCTCATCTACACCAAGCAGGATATTCCACTATGAAAGTGGGATGAAAGTGGTATATAAAAGGCAGGAGCCACACTACTGCTTTATAGTGGTATTGAAGTTCAATGACAACTGTTGAGGCCTATGACACATCTACACCAAGCAGGATATAACACTATTAAAGTGGCATGAAAGCGGTATATAGTATGTGTCATGGGCCCCAACAGTTGTCAGTGCACTTCAATACCGCTATAAATCAGTAGTGTGGCTCCTGCCTTTTATATACCGCTTTCATACTGGAATATTTTCCTTTGTGTAGATGAGCCCCATGTCTATTCCAAAATTGTTTTGAGGGCCATTTTCTTGATAGAAAGCCAATCAGAATAAATAAATGAATAAATGCTGCCATTTATTTCCTTCTTCCTTGCACACACACACAGAACCTTTATCGGCCGGGGTGGGGGTGGGGGCTTCGTAAGAATATTCCAGGGAAATCTTCAAACACTCCCAAGCCATTAGGTGATAATCTAACAAAAGATAAAGTCAAGCCCACTTTCATAACAGTAAATATACAGTAAGCTGGTGAGTTATTCTAGAGTTTATTCTCTAGAACAAGGGTGGGCAACTCCCTCCAGTTGTTTTGGCCTACAACTCCCATGATTCCTCACCATTGGCCATGCTGGCCAGGGCTGATGGGAGTTGTAGGCCAAAAACAACTGGAGGGCTACAACTTACCCACCTCTGTCCTAGAATAAACAATTTCCTAGGGAAAGCAGACAGTCGGAGTTACTGGGGTGTGTTGTTGTTGTTTTGTCATGTGAAGAAGGCTAGAAGGGGCTGGAGGCAGATAATGTCATGAGATGGACCTGTGAAAATCTGTGAGTGCCCGGTAACGAGCGTGCAATAAAACACTCGTCTGATGGAGCTCTATGGAAGCCATAGAAAGACCTTGTTAGAAACAGCCAGGGATGCATTGCAGGCCATACATCAAAGTGACCAGCATGTACAAGAATCTAGAGAATGGGCCTTGCTGCTGATCAAAGATTATATAGGGTTGGATCCAGATTAAGGTAGCCATGCTTTAGTCCCATTGAAATCAATGGGGCAAATTAGTCATGACCTATTCATTTCAATGGGGGCAAAGCATAACTTTGGTCTGGCTCCAACCAAAAGTGTTTGTATTTTACATATACAAAATATTTAGGTAGTTCGGAGACTGATTACTCCTACCTGTAGATTCACTCAAGCGTAATTAGTTATACTTCCTTACTGACATTTTAAAAAAATAAAAATCACTAGTTAGAATACAGAAGACAGGATACCCTGGAGAAGAGGCTGATGCTAGGGAAAGTGGAAGGCAAAAGGTAGAGGGGCCGACCACGGGCAGGATGGATGGATGATATTCTGGAGGTGACAGACTTGACCTTGGGGAAGCTGGGGGTGGCGACAGCCGACAGAAAGCTCTGGCGTGGGCTGGTCCATGAAGTCACGAAGAGTCGGAAACGACTGAACGAATAAACAACAACAGAATATGAACACAGAAAAGACCAGTTGAGATGCATTTGATTCTTAAACTTTTATTTACAAAGCATTCTTAAACAGAGAATGGCAAAGGGAGAGGGGGGAAAAGCAAGGGTTGAAGCGTGGAAGGTCTGCGTAATACGTGGTAGGTACTTGGGTGAATGGAGAGACTTAGGGCTCATCTACACCAAGCAGGATATTCCACTATGAAAGCGGTATATAAAAGGCAGGAGTCACACTACTGCTTTATAGCGGTATTGAAGTGCACTGACAACTGTTGGGGCCCATTGACACATCTACACCAAGCAGGATATAGAGGTATGAAAGCGGTGTATGGTATGTGTCAATGGGCCCCAACAGTTGTCAGTGCACTTCAATACCGCTATAAAGCAGTAGTGTGACTCCTGCCTTTTATATACCGCTTTCATAGTGGAATATCCTGCTTAGTGTAGACGAGCCCTGAGAGGGTCGGATCATGTGAGAGGCCCCTTGAAGCAGAAAGCAAAAGATGTGCTTCCTCAATCCAATGCTGGAATGCAAATCTAGGGGTGAACCAAAATGGGGGGCAGCTGCTTGGGTCAAGAAAACGTTTGCCCCTGCTAAACGCGCTCCCATTTTGTGATGGAGAGGGCTGCAAAATGGGGCAAACCGATTTGCTGATTTTGGAATCAGAAGAAAAGCGTTTCCTTTATTCTGGTGTAGTTTCATGATGTCATCACATGGTCAAATCTGATTGGCTACATGGCATCATCAGGAAGCTCCTTTGGAGCGCAGGCAATTTTTCTTCCTCTGACTTGGCATTGTGACCTCGTCACATAGCTAGAACTGATTGGCTGTATTGCTTCTGGAAGAAGCCGGTTTTAAAAAATAAATCATGCCAAAGCTGCACATTGGGGAAAGAGGAAGCCGCCCCCAGAGGGCAAACAGCACACAAAGAAGGTGAGCAAAACACAGCCTGAAGCGCTCCAGTCCAAGAAGGGCATTGGCAGTTGCTTCTGCTGATGGTATAGCCTGGCCTTCAACAAAGTGCTGTTACCATGAAGGAACTTGTGCGAGAATTTCGCAAGGAAGACGTGCACTCGCACTCGTTCCTAAGGAACTCAACAACTAAAAAGCTTTGTGATGTAAATTTAGTATTCTTACGTTAATGCATTGCAATTACATTCCTATCTATTAGGAAATTCGTTTTCTCTGTAGACACTTCACAGAAGTCAGCACCTTTTCTCCTTTTTTTTCATTGCAGTTTCTTTGTGTCCCTGATTACAGTGATATAAACTTCTCGTAGATTCCAGGAGCGTAATAGGCGCGCTTTCGTTTCTGTAAAAATAAAATAAAAATTACCTGGCACTGCAAGAAAAAGATGTTCTGTAGGACCACACATGCTTAACCTTTCTAATCCCTGTTGGATCTTAATGAGAGCGAAAGGGGCGGCAGCGGAGGCCCCTGCGCGGTCCCGGGGGCGTGGGAGGCGCCCTCCCCTTTCCTTGCCCGTCCGCTGTCTTCCCTCCCACGACCCAGCCCCGCTGCTGGGAGCTCTCGCAGAGCCTGCTGGCTAAAGGGAAACGGAGCCTGGAGCAGCCTGCCCGCCGTCCGCGCTGCCAAAACACGCCTCTTCCTCCGCCTCTTCTGGGGACGATTAAGGTACATACTACACGAGCGTTTTTGGGGCGCCCTCAAGTGGCTTCGGGGCGCCTTCGGAACGTTGTGTAGACTCCCCCTAGATTTATTCCCAAATGCCCATGTACAGTGTTAGAACTACGGTACTTACTGCTTTTCTCAGTATGTAGGTTGTGAGTACTATGCTGTAGCCAAGCAATCCAGAAAATACGCTTATTATTATCCAAAGAAACAGATGCATGTCTGGGCATGAGTCCGGGCATGGATCTTTGTCTGAAATACATCCCCACCCCACAAAAAAAAGATCATTGTAAGGATGACAGAACAAGCCTTTCAAAGTCATACTAGCATCTTATCCTCGATAGCAACAGCAGAACAAAATATTTTAGGGAATAAAAAGAAGACACTGTAGTTCCTAGTTTCTGAGGGCATGCTTCGTTAGGGAAATGATGCTCTAAGCTGGTTGTTTACGAAGGGGGCACTGAGGTAGCCAATTTCTCTTTAAAAAGTACTTTACAGTGTTCACCCAGCAAAAGTTAAAAAGAAGTACACAGCTAACAAACAAAGAAATTATCTTTCACATTTGAATACATATCAAAGGATACTGAGGGTTCTTTCCACCTCCACAAAGCCATATTTGTCCAGTCCTCCAGTATCTAATGAACGTTTGCCAGTTTTGGTTCGTTCGTTTTTAAAAAAATCATACTTCTGTTGTTTGGTTAACGTTTATCATCTCTGTAACGCCAAGGCTCTACAGCTAGCAGGGAGGTTTAAGCGAAGAGTTATCATCAAGAATGCTTGGAAGTTTCTACAATTTGGCTTTTAGGAGCGAGACACCAGAGTTAGACAATATGGCAATGAATTGCTGCAAACCATGCTGCCCTTCAAGGCCTTACGGCAGCAGTTCAGAAATGTCATGGTAACCATATCTCCTGCCCATATTTTGCAGTCAGGAGTCTCACTGACATCAATAACTATTGGTTTGGAAAGCAGTCAGGAAATTCCATCTACTCGTTGTCCTAAATTCTTGGATCATCCACCAGAACCTCCACCTGTATTTGCCAAGAGTGAAGGGTCTCACCCCAAATCTGTCCCACTCCCCCATTTTCTTTAAAAAAAACTCAATTTCTAGGGGAAACACTGGAAGCAATTGTACAATCTGACTGACACTGTATGGAGACACACTTAGGCCATGGCTAGATCAGGCCTATATCCTGGGATTGTCCCGGGATCATCCCTGTGCATCCAAATGACACACAGGGGATTCCAGGAGCAGGCAGGGACGACCCCTCCATTTGCCTGGAATAATCCTTAGGTCTAGCTAAGGCCTTAGGGTTCATTTCTATGCATATCTAGACAAAAAAAATGTCCTATTATTTCCCTCTGACCCTCCAGCTAGTCATGCTGGCTGGAGCATGCTGGGTTTTGTAGGACTTTTTTCTGTCTAAACATGCATAGGATTGTGCCCTTATTGACACAAGTATATACACTGGCTTTGCTCTAAGTTACTATTAAAAACTACAGAAGATCATGGAGACTGCAAGTTCTGGGGGATGGTTGAAAGAATGCATCTGATCAGTCCCCTCATCCCAGTATTTCTTGGTTACTAACTCAAAATCCATGTAACTGAAATAATCACATATTCTTCCTTCTTTATCCCTGCCTCCTTTCTCCGTGTTTCCTCTGTGTCTGTTTTTAGATTATAAGCTCCTTGGAAATGGGATCTATCAAAATTGTCCTTTTAAAGTACCATCTACATAGATGGTGCTATATTGAAGGAGGAGGAAAAGAGAGAGAAATGTGCACCACTGGCCATGGAAGTTAAAGAACTATGGCAACAGGAAAAGGTTACAATTATTCCATTAGGCCCAGTTTCTGAAGAAAATCTTCAGAAACTGGGCCTACCAAAATACATCCACACCAACATCCAGAAAGCAGTCATCCTTAAAAAGTATTCAATAGTCAGGAAATTCCAGAATCAGTAAAAGACAGCATGACTTGGCAAAGCCTGTCAGGTCCATCTAGAAAACCACTATGCTTTCAATAGTCTATCATGGGATGGTTGGCAGTGGGTGGGACAGGAATGGCAGCCTGAAAATTAGAGGCTTTTTTCAAACCTAATTGCAGCACAGGATTGATTTTAGGGCCAGGGGGGTTGCAGTTTAGGATGGAAAGTTTGACCATCCCCATCCAATCAGGGTGGGTGGGTGTATATATATATATATATATATATATATATATATATATATATATATATATATGAATGGAGGAGTATAAGTAGGTTATAATGTGGGGCTTTGACCAACCTACCCACCCATCCTACCCCATTCCTCTGGCACGAGGATCATGGAATGTTCCCCACAATGAAATACGGCTTTTGGGATGTCTCAGATTCCCCACCCCCTCATCTAGCTGGACTGGCCAAATCCCCAAATGATCAATCAGGTTATAAGATCCTGATTGGTTGCAGTTTCTGGCCCTGAATCTTGGGGACAATATGCTGCAAGGAATTAATGGCTGTAATCCCAAACTCACTCGCTTTGGACTGGATCCCATTGACCTCACTGGGACATCTGAGTGGGGATGCAAGGGGGCTACAGGCTTACACACATAGGCCTCGAATGGCCAGGTTCGGACAATCGTGTGTGTGTGTGTGGTTGAAGTCACCATGGCTTCTTTTCCCAGGCCCGGGCATGCTGCTTGTGCAACCATCATTTGCCTAAATACCCACTGCTCAGGTTATCGTGTCATCTGAACCTGGCAAGGTGTGTGGCAGGGATGGCTTCTAAACCACCCCACAACAAGCCACGAAAACCCATGCCACATCGTGGGTAATTAGGCGAATGGCAGTTGTGTGAGTGGCATGTGTGGGACAGGAAAAAGAAGGCACCGTGGCTTCTTTTCCCACTGCGATCAATTTCTCTTGTGGGCCCCTTCCTTTTATAAAAACACCTGAATCTGCTGCTAAGACTTCTTTACTCACCAATGACATAGAGCTGGGTCCCCTTTCCCTTGACTGGGTAATAGGGAGGAGGGAAGATCCTTTCCATTCTGCAAACATACAGACCAGCATCAGTTGTCTGCAGCCCGAAAAGTGTAACATTGACACTCTCGTGACTAGTATCAACTTGGACCCGGACATCCTTCATGCTGAATGACTCATATTCAGCAGTAAAGGACGTAGCACAGATCTCGATGGACTCATTGCCTATCTGTTTCAGCAACGCTATTCTGAGATCAGTTGCATCTCCAGCATTGTTATATTCACAGACAAAGCGGGCAGCCTCTTGCGTTTTTGCCACTATGAATGCTGGCTGGGTCACTTCCATCACTATCGTAAAGAAAGAAAGAAAGAAATGAGATAAATGGACATGTCCAAGAGAAATGCATGTTTCTAACATGGGTGCATAATTTCTGTCAAAAATTGAAAGCTTCATGCAGGATTCTTTTTTTTTCCTTTTTTCTTTTAAAGCATCATTATATATTTACTTTTATTTACAATTATCTTTCCATCAATTGCTCAGTTATAGTGACTTTATAAAAAAATATGATAGCAGCAGAAAAATGCAACCCCATAAACATACAGAAGATAAATGAGTTTATTTTTAATATCTACAGCTATATGCTTGATGTGAAAATCCATACTACACCATTGTCTCCCTTGTGTCTATTTGGAAGATTGTAGCAGTCGGGCGCTGTCTGCCATGCCTGGATTGAGCTCCAGGTGAGAGACCTGCTCCTTCCTGCTACCCCCTGCCACTGCTGAAATCCTTCCTTTGTTCCTCGTTCCAACTCCATTACCAGCTGAACTAAGAATCTAGGACCAGAGCTTGCTTTTTTCCTCCTCCCTCCCAAGCCCTTTTCCTTTTGTCTTGTGCCTTCTAGATTGTAAGCCTGCAGAGAGGGACTGTCTTATTTCTGATATTTGTAAGTCATTCTGGGAATCCTTTTGGCTGAAGAGAAGGGTTTATTGATTTATTGATTTATTACATTTCTATACCGCCCAATAGCTCTCTGGGCGGTTCACAAAAATTAAAACCGTTCAAAGTATAAAACAACAGGATAAAACCATAATATAAAATACAATATAAAAGCTCAACCAGATAAAAACAGCAGCAATGCAAAATTACAAATTTAAAACACCAAGTTAAAATTTATTTATTGACTGTTAAAATGCTGGGAGAATAAAAAGGTCTTCACCTGGCGTCTAAAAGCATATAATGTAGGTGCCAAGTGAACTTCCTTAGGGAGCTCATTCCATAGCCGGGGTGCCACAGCAGAGAAGGCCCTCCTCCTGGTAGCCACCTGCCTCACTTCCTTTGGCAGGAGCTCACGGAGAAGGACCCCTGAGGATGACCTTAGGGTCCGGGCAGGTACATATGGGGGGAGACGTTCCTTCAGATAGCCTGGCCCCAAGCCATTTAAATGTTAATACCAGCACTTTGAATCAGGCATTTTTAAAAAATGCTTTAAATAAATGAAATTAACAATAATAGATCATAAGTTCCTCAGCTGTCATCTCATTCTTTGTGAAGTACCATGTACATAGATGGAGAAAATACCAACAGCAACAGCCGCAGAGCCAATGTATTTCTCTCCTGGATTATTCTTCTGCATCAGAGAAACTTTTCAGCCCTTCACCTTTCTTACCTACCTACCTTTGCAGAAGCCAGCCACTATGCTGGAAAAGACAAGGGTGAAGACAAGTGGAATCATCTCGAAAGTCAGATGTTGGGACGATGTAAATGCTCGATGCTTTCTTAGCCCAAGGCAAGCTGGAAACAAACCAGATTTATATTTAGAACGGCAGGGTCACAGGCAGCTCCTTTTTCAGGTACAGGATCTTGGTGTGAAACAGAACCTTGCGACCCACACACAGATTGTGTGTGAGAGAGTGAGTGAGTAAGATAGACAGAGGGAGAAAGAGATTGACAGTATACCTGAAAAGGTAATCAAGGCTTTGTTATGGTTTTATGTGAACGGAAGTCGAGGGTTGAATCAAGACGTGCACAATTAACCACAAGCGGCAATGAGCGAAGCAGCATCAAAGAGAAAAATTAGTCAATTTGAAACACATCTTAACCTGAAAACTGTAGAATGTGGCAGGACATTGTCCAATACCAGTAGTGTCAGCATTAGTTCATTTCCTTCAACTCTTCACGTGTTTCCATTGTGGAAACTGGCAGTCTATGATTTATTAATTAATAGTTTAATATCGTCAAACTGTGCCCACCACATCCATTACTTCGGTCTAAATACTTAGCTACATTATCATTACATTTCCCCGTACTCCTGTGTTCTCTGTGCATAGGTAAAATGTTAATCAACAGCATAAGAAAGGTTTATCCAGCAGGCTATATTATTTAGGCAGTAACAGTGACATAATTTTGAACATTAAATGCACTGTACCCATTAGGGTTAACTATATTCACATTGAGGGCCTATGCATGGGAGGAGAAACCTACACTTTTAGATTGGGGGGGGGGGAGTGAGGACACCCAGCCCAGGTTGCAACCCATTACCGCTTAGAGATTTTATTATATTAAACAAACAGTACATAAATATTATGGATAAAAGAATATTATGAATAAATAAACAAATTGCCATAAGGGAAAAATGAGGGTAAGATTATACTTGAAGATATTTACAGGAACATATTCTCCTTGTTTCAATAGATTGTTATGTATTTGGGGTCAGTCTAAATGACCTGCAGGGATACCTTACAACTCAGTGGCTCTGAGTAAAACAGAATTCACACACACACATACATACTAATTCATTTTTGTTATACAGGGCCTGAGGGGTTAGGATGAAATTAATCTAGGTGAGAACCAGTGTGGTGTAGTGGTTAAAGTGTCGGACTGGGAGTCAGGAGATCCAGGTTCTAGTCCCCGCTTGGCCATGGAAGCTCACTGGGTGACTTTGGGCCAGTCACAGACTCTCAGCCCAACCTACCTCACAGGGTTGTTGTTGTGAGGATAAAATGGAGAGGAGGATTGTGTATGCCACCTTGAGTTCCTTGGAGGAAAAAAGGCAGGATATATAAGGCTGAATCTAAGACAAAAGGAAAGCTGCTTTTGCCTTGCAGAGGAGGATCTGCTGGGCAGCAGAGAAGACGCAGGGTTTGCTTGGAGTTGGGTTGTTATAAGACTTGACCCCGAACACACTGTAAATCAACCTTCATAAATGAAACACCACAAGTCTCCCGTGCCCTCCTTCTAGGAAACTGAAGTCTAAGTAAGTGCTGAAGCCCATGCAAGTTCACCCCTCCCAGGACTGGGATGCAGGAGCATAACCAGATCTATTGACCAGGTCTTATGAGATTTGTTGGAGCCAATCGGAACTAGAACAGGCAACGTTCTGAGCAGTTGGCCCCCTCTAGAACACAGAGATGTGGGCTTGTGGGACTTGCAGTGCCGTTCATTGTAACCATTTTCTGAGGGTAGCCAGTGATGGAGATAGGATTTATAGACCCAAAATATACAGTACTGTGCAAAAGTCTTAGGCCACTTGAAAAACGCAAATTGAAGCTGAGCAGTGTGTATTTGTTTGAGGGGGGTGGGGGACACTATGGCCCCATTCAGAAGACACCTTAAACCATGGCTTTAACCATGGTGGTTAAGCCAGAAAGCCAGGCTGTGTTCAGAAGACACCTTAAACCACGGCTTTAACCACAGTGAGTAAAGCAAAAAGCCTTATTCACTGTGGTTAAAGCCATGGATTAAGGTGTCTTCTGTACGGGCCCACCATAACATTGACGTAAACACAAGGAAACAATACAATGAGAAGTAACAAAAACTCCTGGTGTTTTTAAAACAAGTCAATATTTTCTGTGGCCTCCCTTAGAATGCAAAACTGAAGCAATTCGCTTTGGTAGACTGTTGTGTATTTTTTTCAAGTAGTCCTGTGGTAAATCCTTTCAAGCTTCTTGCAGGATTTGCCATAACTCTTCTTTTGACTTGGACTGCTTTTTGTTCTTTTCCCAGTCCAAATGATCCCATACAGCTTCAATTATGGCCACAGCTAGACCTAAGGTTTATCCTGGGATCATCCAGGGTTCGCCCCTGCCTGAGCACTGGATCCCCTGTGTGTCACCTAGATGAACAGGTTTGACCCCTGGACGATCCAGGGATAAACCTTAGGTCTAGCTATGGCCGAAGTTGAGGTCTGGGCTCTGAGGTGGCCAATCTAATACTGTTCCAACTCCAGATTTCTGCTCTAAGTAGGTCTTAATGGTGTTTTCTGAGAGTTTGGGGTCATTATCATGCTGAAAGATAAAGGGAGGTGTTCCCCCCCTCCCCCAAATCAGTCCTTTCCCTGAAGGTACAGAAAGATGAATCAAAATCTGTTTATATTTCTAAGCGTTCATAAGTCCATCGATTTTGATGGGTCGTAATGTGTCAAATCATTATGATCCCATCATGGTAGCACTTTATCCCCTCCTGCGCATTTATATCTCGTTGGACACACAGTGACATTTGTTGCAGTATATTGGATAACGTGGAATAAAAAGCAGGAAATAACACCATGAAAGCAGTATATGGAATGTGTAAAGTGCCCCAAAAGTTATCAGTGCACTTCAATGCCACTATAAAGCAGTAGTGTAGCTCTCCTCCAGTTCCCCGACACCGTCGGCTGAAATACACCCCCAAACCATGACAGAGCTGCCACCATGTTTCACAGAAGGCTGCCAACACTCTTCTCTCCAACTCTACTTCTGATATTTTGGCATCTTTGTGAACAAAAGAATTCAAATTTGGACTCATTGCTCCATAAGACTTTCTGCCACAGGTTGTCGCTCTATGCTTTATGGTCTTTCACGTGCTGCAATCTCTTCCGTTGTTGCCCTTCTGCAAGAATGGTTTCTTAGCTGCAACGTGCCCTGCAAGACCATTTCTTGTAAGACTTCTTCTCACGGTCAAAGCATGTACTTAGGGTGACCATATGGAAAGGAGAACAGGGCTCCTGTGTCTTTAACAGTTGCATACAAAAAGGAATTTCAGCAGGTGTCATTTGTATGCATGCAGCACCTGGAGAAATTCCCTCTTCGTCATCTTTATAAGGCTTTAAAGCGCCTTATAACAGTTTTGACAACTGTTGGGGCCCAAGACACACTGCATATACAGGTTTCAAAACGTTTTCAAAGTGCTTTAAAGCGCTTTAAATGCAATAGTGTAGATCCCCCCCAAGTCACCCTAACTTCGGTGCCACATGACTCTGCCAGACGTTGAGCAAGCACTTCACTGGATTTCCTTTTCTCCCTCAAGGTGATGGCCTTTAAGTCAGATGAAGACAATATTCCACTGCGTTTTCTGTATTCAGCTTGCCCAGTTTCTTCAAATTTCTTTATGACAGCTTGAACACCACATCTTGAAAATCTACTTAGGTGGGCTATTGCTCGCTGAAAATTGCCTTGTTGAATTGCCTATGATTTTATGTCTGTCAAACTGTGTTAGCTTAGCCATTTTCAAATTTCTCCCTGGCATACCAGCCATTCCATGTACCATTTCATTCACCTACTTTTTAATCCAGTTTTCAGACCTCAGAAGTAAGCATAGGGCTGCAGAGCACATCTTTTCAGTTTGCTGTTTTAGACTTTAAAAAAAAGCTTCTGAGTGACACTATTAAAAGTCAGTTCTATACGTGTTTACTCAGAAGTAAGGCTCTCTCTGTTCAATGGGGTTTACTCAAGGTAAGCATGAATCAGATTTTAGTATGACTTCGAGCCTCGTGTGGCACAAAGCGGTAAAGCAGCAGTTTCTGCAGCTGAAACTCTCCCCATGGCCTGAGTTCGATCCCAGAGGAAGCTGGTTTCAGGCAGCCTGCTTGGGTCGACTCAGCCTTCCATCCTCCCGAGGTCGGTAAAATGAGTACCCAGTTAGCTGGGGGAAAGGTAATAATGGCCGGGGAAGGCAACAGCAAACCACCCCGCTATAAGGCCTGCCAAGAAAACGACAGCGAAAGCTGGCGTCCCTCATCAATGGGATTTACTCTTGAGTAAGGGAACCACCAGATCTGTAGTTTATGAATTTGGAGATGCACGGCTTCGCATGATCAAAGGAAAGGAAGATTGATCCTTCACACTGGTGGACTATCAGGAAAATGGGTTTAAGGGGGGAATTTTAAAAATCCCAAAAAATCAAGGGATGAACCAATCCGATTCAAACTTTGCATGCTGAAAGCCCTCCTTAAGTGCTATCACTATGCCAAGTATGATTTCTTTATCTTTAAAACTTATGCAGATGTAAGCATTATTTTAATTTCCATTTTAAAAATTCCTTAAAATCAAGAAATAAATCAATCTGATTCAAACTTGGGGTGGCTAAAGCCCTCCATAAGAACTATCGCTGTGTCAATTTTGATCTCTTTATCTTTAAAAATCAGGGAGCTGCGGACAAGGAGGGTGGATTTTCTGCATTTCTTTTAAGGTGAAAACGCCTACTCAGGAGTAAGAACATAGAGTTAAATAGGACCTCTCTCCCTCCCCCTTCACAATTGACTGGAGAACCACCCCACCCTCCTCTTTTGTTAGTGAGACCACCCTTAGACACACACACACCCCCAACAAAGAATGGGATGGTCAGATAGAATGCAATGACAGCAATACACAGGAGGGGGGAGCACATTTATTTCACAGGGAAGGAAACTAATCCAGACTTTCCCCGCTCCAAAAAGAAACCAAACATGGAGGGGAAGAGGCGAAATGAGTGCAGGAAGTGGACGATGTCTTGTGAGTACTGGGCAGAAAAACCGCATACCGGGCATGGCAATAAATCACTGGTGTGATGGAGCTCTTTGTTAAATTCCAACACCAGCACAAATGGTTCAGGTAATCAGTACCTCATTAAGTTGAATCAGGTGTGCTGGTGGTGGAATTCAACAAATACAGTACATGGAATGAACCTGTGCATGGAATGGCTGGGGTGCCTTGAGGAGAGGTTTGGGAGAGGTTCTTCTAGCCATCTCACACAATATTAATAACTTTTTGGAAGACGCAAGGAATTCTTGTTACTTTTTAATTGTATTAATGTGTATTTGTTCTAATGTTATATAGTGTTTTTCTCCTGAGCAAATAAACACTTAATGCCCAGATAAATAACTTTAAACATAATTTTCTTGGGTTGCCTAAGACTTTTGCACAGTACTGTATGTGAGTAAATATCGAGTTCCCACATGCAAGCACTTCATGTGTCAATTTCACCAATGGTACAGACAAGTGAAACTGCTTCAGACATGTCAGTATGCACGCATATGTGAATCCACATAGTGTGCATTCTGAATCCATTACATATGAAGAGAGTCCATGGGCGGATCCACACGTCAGCCCCAGAGCGCATTTATGCGACCCCAGGGCACCCCGAAAACGATAGTCTGTACTTGCCTGTAAAAAGAAACGAGGAAGAGACGCTGCCGATGACGCCACCCAGCTTCCTGCTCTCCGGCCGGCTCGGAGAGCTCTTTTTGAAGAAGGCGGGGTAGAGAGCTTTTTCCGCTCTCCACCCAGCTCTCTAATTTTCTCATCCAGAATTAGATGGGTTTTCATGCTATTTCTAGTGTTTGACAGACCCAGGAGATATGAGTTGGCATCTGTTCTTATCCAACGACTCACAAGAGTAATCTTGAGTCAGTCACTCAGCCAGAGTTCAAGAGTGCCCAAAGAGACCTCCTTGGGGGCCGGCAGGCAGGAATTCATCCAGCAGGGTGTGATACAGAAATAGGCCTTGGTTGCACAGCAACACTGAGCCTGTTCAGAAGACACCTTAAACCATGGCTTTAACCACGGTGGTTAAGCCAGAAAGCTAGGCCGTGTTCAGAAGACACCTTAAACCATGGCTTTAACCACAGCGAATAAGGCTTTTTGCTTTATTCATCATGGTTAAAGCCATGGTTTAAGGTGTCTTCTGAACACCGCCTGGCTTTCAGGCTTAACCACTGTGGTTAAAGACATAGTTAAAGGTGTCTTCTGAATGGTGTCATTGTAGCCATGTTGCTCCAGAGAACAGGACTAGAACCAATGCATTGAAATGTCAGGGAAGATGATTTCAGTGAAAAGTTAGGAGAAATATCTTAATGGGAAGAGCTGTTCAGCAATGGAACAGATTGCCTTGGGGAGGTGGTGGTTCTCCTTCGCTTGAGGTATTGAGCAGAGAATGGATGGTCTTCCGTAGGGGATGCTGTGGTTGCATCCTGCCTTTCAGGTCCTGCATTAATCATTGGGTTGAACTACATAATCTCCAAGGTCCCTTCCAATTTTACGATTCTATGTAAAGATACCCACCTTGGTTGCCATGTCTGCATCAATTTAAAATATACCATTTGTCCATTCTTGGCTATTCCTTTTTTTCCTTTTTTGGATGGCTACTGCAAGCCACATTGGCCCCGTTCAGAAGACACCTTAAACCACAGCTTTAACCACGGTGACCAAGGCAAAAAGCCTTATTCACCGTGGTTAAAGCTGACTTCTGAACACAGCCCAGCTTTCTGGTTTAACTACTGTGGTTAAAGGTGTGGTTTAAGGTGTCTTCTGAATGGGGCCATTCAAGATTTGGCTCTCCTTTCAGAAAGAAAGATGAGTATGCTCTACTACCATTGGAGGGGCTTCTCAGTGGCTCCTCATGTCACCCACCAATAGAAGACTCCCAACCTCATCCCCCTGCCCTGCCCCAAGGACTCATGGTGGGGGAGTTGCCCCACCCCAAGGCAGCCATCTCAAATGTCTCTCGTGAGACCTTTGAGGCCTATGCGGCAGGGTCTTGCTATTTACTGTGTTATCTGTACAGCACCATGTACATTGATGGTGCTATATAAATAAATAATAATAATAATAATAATAACAATCAGTGAGATTTTCAAAAACTTTAAAACAAATTAAAAACAAGTGTGACCTGTAACAAACTGCAGCAGGGGGTTCCCAACCCTGGGCACCTGCAGGGGAGATTTATCCACTTTTCCCCAGCTGACTGATATCTCAAAAGCAACAAACACGGTCCCTGTCTTTTATAATGCCATTGTGATGCTACTGTGGTGTTTGTCTTTTGTGATGTCTGACGTGAGACTGGTTCTTCAGAAATGACTATCAATTTATTGGTATCTCTGCAAACTATGAAGTTTACCAGTGAAAATGATGGCTTGCCAATGGGCAGAGAGAGAAAGGAGAAAAGCCATTACACTGAATGGAGAGTGTGTTTGGTTTTCTTGAATTCCATTTTCAAGGTTTTCCCAACAGCTAGAAAATTTGGCTTTCTTTAGCAGAGATGGAGATCTATATATGACCCTTCCCATCTCTGAATCAGGCAATTTCATCTACCCCAGTGCAGTATATTACGATGGGCAGAGGTCTTTGCCCCACTTAAGGACAGGACAGCCCCACCTAAGGACAGGAAACTTTAAAGATCCTTCCTATGTTAATGAGTTATTAGAATTTATCGCTAAAAAATGAGTTGTGAGAATATTGTTTCATGCTGAACACTACTTGCAAAGCTCAGCTAGGTGTGGTCCCCATCACAGGATATGGTGCAGCCGTAGTAGCTTTTTCGTCTTTCCATTTTAGCATTGAGTGATTCACTGCCGCTCGACTTCTAATTTACATTTTATACAGATAAAGATCCACTCTTGCTAATATTACTATCTCTATTTTGTAGGCACACTTCATTTTACATCAATTTCTCTTTCATCACAATCCCCATCATTAACCATCAATGCCTTGTCATTTTCTTCAAAACTATCCCTAGATAATGGCACACTTCAGTTTCCGAGTCAGATTGAAACTGTTAAACGTGTGTGTGTCATGTGTGTTACTGGCATTGCCACCGCGCGGATTGGCTTTCAATTCTTCTGTCAGCACAAAGAATGAAAAACCAGCAACTTTTCTCGAATAGCTGCAGAATATTGAGGTCAGGTCTTGAACAGACTCAAACCTATAGCAATCATATAAGATGAGCTCTTTTTTGGTTGCACTTTTCCTTTTCAACTGGCTCAAAGATAAGATGTGGTATTTTATATTATTATTATTATTATTATTATTATTATTATTATTATTATTATTATTATTTGTTACCTGCCCCTCCCTCTGGCCACAGAATATTGAATATTGGATGATGTTTGGAAGTGGAGGCGTTAGAAAACTGGGGTGGGGAATGGGATTGAATGGAATATTCTGGAAAAGGACATATTGGCTGGCTGAAACTCTGAAGAGGAGCCCTTCACATGCCGATCCCACTTGTCTTCTCTGAACTCAAGTGCAAGGTTTCTACTAAGCATAATATCATTATATGATAACAATGGTAGCTAGAGTTCAAGCAACATTTGGGACAGGTTGAGTCCTAAGGCGAATTATGGATGTCCTGCTGGCTTCCTAGAGGAAGGAGTCTTTCCATGAATACCTTTAGTGACTATCACTAAAGGCAAAAGGGAGGCTTCTGAGTGCTTCACAGACTGCTAACAGAGCCAGCCTTACAACTTTGAGTAAATAATCTTGCTTAATGAACTTGGCACATGTACACATGGCAAACAACAACAAAAAGATAGCTCTTAATTTCAAAACTGGAGAACTCTGCTGTGCAAAAGACATGCAAGCTACACAAGCAAATGTTTTAGATCACACACACACACACACACAAGCAGAATAAAGATTCTATTTAGATGCAAAGCAACGTGTTTCAAATAGCAACAAATTAGTATGGGTATAGTTGTTTAGGACAAGACTTTAAAATGTTTAACCCACTAAGCTGATTACATTTACAGCCCATCTTGTATGAAGGGTGCTTCACCAGAAGCTTAATAAACTCTCTCTTATTTCTGCCTTCCAGGGACTGGAAAAAGATGGACATTGTCAAGCTGCATTCGTAGAACCATAGAATAGTAGAGTTGGAAGGGGCCTATAAGGCCATCAAGTCCAACCCCCTGCTCAATGCACACTATATGGCCGGTGGCCCGTGTTTAGCTTTAGGGTTTCAAGTTGTGCAATTGTAGTTGAAGGAGCTATTAGGTAACTTCATTTTAGTGAATTATTTAGATGGAATGAAACTTGAAGAGTTAGGAATTACAAACTGGGTACAGCTTTGTTTAAAAGACTCGTTGGCGGTTTCAGCTCAAAGTGATCTGTTTAGCAGGGTCCGTGAAGGATAAGATGGAGTCCCTCTCTGCATTCCATGTTCAAAAGCCAGCTGGACTGGCGAGTTGAATCTTATTTCAACACTGCTGATGGATGGGATAGTGTTCCTACTACACCTGAATAACGGGCTATGCCCTGCTGTAAAACCACAGTCCAAAAATAGAACCACAGACTCATATTTTTTCAGAAGAAACCCTGTACATTGAATCAAGCCCTCCGTGAATTGGGCAAAACGTACCAGTGGTTAAAAACAGAGGTCAGCTATATACACACCAAAGGATGACACAGTGCTGCCATCTAGTTTACTGTCAGCAGAGTATCAATATCTGTCAGCTAAAAAGTAGGAGCTCAGGAAGCTATTATCTCGGTATATCACATCAAGAAGAGGGCTTCATCAGCTTCCTTTTATCTCGTTATCTGGTCTTTGCAGCATGATGGTGGAAGGAGGAAAAAAATCATACATCTGAACTTTTTGAGCACTTCCAAGAACAAAGCAAAATTCTAGATGCTGTACGCCAAATATAGAAACCACCACAAGTTCTGTGGCATCTTAAAGATTAAGAAACCTTCAAAGAACCATGGGGACACTTGATTGTTATTTAGATAAAACCTCAATTCACTTATTCTTTGTAATAGATCAATCAATTATTCATTATGGTCGCAGACCAGCAAAATCGATATAAAACATACAAAAGATAAATAAAAAGTGACATGAATTGAAAACTATATACAGCTTTGTGAAGTTCCTTCTTTCAGGAGGATTGCAACGTGTGTTTTTCTAATTTGCATTGAGTTCATAAGAAACTTAGAGTTTGCCGCCCCAAACTCTCGTGTGATCATCAAAGCTAATCCTAAAGAAATTGCAACGCCCACAGGACCATAACTCCCCAGGCAATATCTAGTGCCAGGGGTCGATATCAGAGAGGGAATCCAGGAAACGTTTTTTGCCAGCACCCATCTCAAGACCGTTCCCTGAGGAAATAGAGATTCCCTTCAGTACCAATAGACCTCACTGGCTCCTTCAGCCTCTTCAAGGGGTTTTCTTCTTCATCATTAGGATATGACACGAGAAAGCCATAGATGCCCTCTCTTGTTCAGCTCTCCTTGTCATTATTTTGAGGACTAGTCACCAGACTCATCTTCTTAGACTTGAGATTAGAGTCCCCTTGGACAAGAGATTGAAGAGACTTTAAAGTCTAGGGTGACCATATGAAAAGGAGGACAAAGCTCCTGTATCTTTAACCATTGTATTGAAAAGGGATTTCACCAGGTGTCATTTGTATATATTTTTATTTATTTATTTATTTATTTAAAGCATTTTTATAGCGCCGCCTCACCATTTCTGGCATCGAGGCGCTTTACAATAATACATAAAACAATTCCATTAAAATTGTTATGGGGAACAATATGGGGAACCTGGTGAAATTTCTAGGGATGTGCTCCGCTTCTAATCGGACCGGAGAAGCAGGAGCGGAGCGGGGCGCTTTGCCTGCCCTTAAGGCAGAGGCGAAGAGAATTGGGGGGCCGGCGGAGCGTGGCGAAGAGGATCGAGGTGAAGGCGGATCCTTTGCCTCGATCCGGAGCTCCGCCGGAAAGGTAAGTGGGGTTTACCGGGCCCTGCCGCTGTCGCTGTCGCCCATGCGGCGACGGCGGCAGGGCCCGGTAACCCCCCTCCCCGCACTCCTCTCCCTTACCTGCCTCCGTCCGCGGTCCATCAGCGTCTTCAATTGAGCCCGCAGTTCCACCAGGAAGCCTGGGCCGCGGCCCAGACTTCCTGGTGGAACCGCGGGCTCAATTGAAGACGGCAATGGACCACGGACGGAGGCAGGTAAGGCCCCCCTCTCCCTTGGTCCCTTACCGGGCTCTGCCGCTGTCGCCGCACGCGGCAGGGCCCGGTAAACCCTCCCCGCCCTCCTCTCCCTTATCTGCCTCCGTCCGCGGTCCGTCAGCGTCTTCAATTGAGCCCGCGGTTCAATCAGGAAGTCTGGGCCGCGGCCCAGACTTCCTGGTGGAACCGCGGGCTCAATTGAAGACGGCGACGGACCACGGACGGAGGCAGGTAAGGTCCCCCTCTCTCTTGGTCCTTTACCGGGCTCTGCCGCTGGGACTGCCTTGAGTCTTGGTGTGCGTATGTATCCCTGGACAAGCTATCATGGTGGCGAGTTTGAGGTTTCTAAAGTGCAAATTGACGGAGCTATGGAAAGGGGTGTGAATGGGGTGCCCGGTTTTCATAAATTCCCCAAAAATCAGGGGATGATGAGACTGCCTTGAGTCTTGGCGTGTGTGTGCACCCCTGGATAAGCTTTCATGGTGGCGAGTTTGAGATCTTTAACGTGCAAATTGACAGAGCTATGGAAAAGGATGTGAATGGGGTGCCCGGTTTTCATAAATTCCCCAAAAATCAGGGGATGATGAGACTGCCTTGAATCTCGGCGAGCGTATGTATCCCTGGATAAGCTATCATGGTGGTGAGTTTGAGATTTTTAACGTGCAAATTGACGGAGCTATGGAAAGGGGTGTGAATGGGGTGCCCAATTTTCATAAATTCCCCAAAAATCAGGGGATGATGGGACTGCCTTGAGTCTTGGCATGCATGTGCACCCCTGGATAAGCTTTCATGGTGGCAAGTTTGAGATTTTTAACGTGCAAATTGACGGAGCTATGGAAAGGGGTGTGAATGGGGTGCCCGGTTTTCATAAATTCCCCAAAAATCAGGGGATGATGGGACTGCCTTGAGTCTCTGCGTGCATATGTATCCCTGGACAAGCTATCATGGTGGCAAGTTTGAGATTTTTAACATGCAAATTGACGGAGCTATGGAAAGGGGTGTGAATGGGGTGCCCGGTTTTCAAAAATTCCCCAAAAATCAGGGGATGATGGGACTGCCTTGAGTCTTGGCATGCATGTGCACCCCTGGATAAGCTTTCATGGTGGTGAGTTTGAGATTTTTCACATGCAAATTCACGGAGCTATGGAAAGGGGTGTGAATGGGGTGCCCGGTTTTCATAAATTCCCCAAAAATCAGGGGATGATGGGATTGCCTTGAGTCTTGGCGTGCGTGTGTATACCTCCATGAGGTGTCATGGTGCCAAACTTGAGGTTTCTAACTTTAACAGAAAAAAAGTTGTATACTTTTTTAGCTTAATGCAAGCCTATTGGGGGGGGGGGAAACGGAGCTCCGATCCGGATCCGGAGCTCCGAGCGGAGCGGAGTGGACATAGGCAGAGCGGGGGCGGGGCGGAGCGGCCTGATCCGCAAATCGCGGATCTGGAAGTGAAGCGGAGCGGGGGGTCCGTGCACACCCCTAGAAATTTCCTCTTCATCACACCAGCTAAAGCTGCAGGTGCCCTGCCCTCTTTTAAATCTGGTCACTCTAGTATAGCTCCTGCACCTTTAACAGTTGTGAGGAAGAGGGAATTTCACCAGATTCTCCATATATACAAATGTATAAATGGAGGGCAGGGCACCTGCAGCTTTAACTGGTGTGATGAAGAGGAATTTTTTCATATGGTCACCCTTTTAAAGTCACAAATTCAGTCTTTAAAAGGACACAACCAGACTTAGCTCCTCTGGTTACCATCCTGATGCCCCTAGTATTGCTACATGTAATCAAACAATCTTAGTTGAAAACATCCACTCTTCCACCCAGGTTTAGAAAAATAGAGAATCTATATAGGATTCAAGAAAAGGCCTGTTCCTTCTTTCTCAAAAACCCCATGTCAAACTCCATAATAGTGGGAGCATCCCAATCGAAGGCGAAACCAACTCTTACTCTGCTTCCATGTATTCAGAGGGAAGAAAACTAGATTCAATGTGATGGAGAATTTACTCCACGTCATTCCGCGTGGCTAGGGTGACCATATGAAAAGGAGGACAGGGCTCCTGTATCTTTAACAGTTGTATTGAAAAGGGAATTTCTGCAGGTGTCATTTGTATATATGGGAAACCTGGTGAAATTCCCTCTTCCTCACCACAGTTAAAGCTGCAGGTGCCCTGCCCTCTTTTAAATCTGGCCACTCTAGTATAGCTCCTGCAGCTTCAACTGTTGTGATGAAGAGGGATTCTATGAATTGAAACATTCATTCATTCATTTATGGACAAAGTAGACAAGCAATTAAAATACATACATGAAGAAATAACCTCATCTATCACAAGCCAGTGAATGCCTGCCCAATAGAAATTAAGTTTTGCTTTGATAAATGTCTGCAAAGAAAGTTGCAGCATAAGGGAGCAAATACCAAGAAAATCATGTCCTGCTTACGCCATTCAATCCAACCAAGCAACTTCAATGTTCACCTTTTTAGAATGCAGTGTACAAGTGTTGCCAACAGATGGTGTACACTGGCTACACAATGAATGTTCTCATCAACACTGGAATATTACAGCAATACAGCCTTGTGTAATACAGCCTACGTTATTTGCCAATATTGAGTGAGAAAACTATCCACAGTGCACGTATGTGTTTTGCACGTATTTGGGACATATAGAGTTTCATCCCACATACCTGTTCCTTCTAATTATCCACTACAGCGCTAAGCTGTCGGCGTTGTTGTTGTTGCCGCTACCAGGCGGCAGTGATCCTTTGCATACCAGGAAATGAGTTTAAGGGGGGGGATGTAAAAAAAATCATAAAAAATCAACGGATGACCCAATCCGATTCAAATTTGGTGTGCTTAAAGCTCTCCTTAATATCTATTACTGTGCCAATTTTGATGTCTTTATCTTTAAAGCTTTCGCAGATGTAAGCATTTGTTTAATTTTTCTTTAAAATCCTGTTCCTGCGCCCCAGTGGCCGCTCGGAAGATACGCTCGAAATCTGGTAGCTAAATATTGCACTTCATTTGGCTTTATAGCACAATTAAAGCAGGATGCATGGGAGTACTTCACAGTCAAAGCAGATTATAAGGTGGAAAACCTCAGAGTCCTTTGCATGCAATTCGCAGTGATTGCACAGTATAACCCTGGTGTGATGAAGCTCATAGAACATAGACTTCCTTAGCCATGCAGGAATGTTTAAACCGATGCAAGATAGAGCATTCTACTTACAAACCTCACAAAAACATTTAAAGCGATAAGCTCCCCTTGGGTTGAGCTTTAGCCTCATTTTGCCAATGGTGGTGATTTGTATGAGCAACATTAAGAGATCACTGGAAATGTAAACAACCAATGTAGTTCGACAATGGAGATTTCCCATCTCAAGGGATTCCAGAATTTGGCCACAGTATCAATGGATGTCTTCCCGCAATTCATGTTTCTATTGAACACAGTACTGGCTCCTCATTGTTCCTTATTTAAACACTGCCTAGCTTGCTATTGAGTAGGTTGACCATATGAAAAGGAGGACAGGGCTCCTGTATCTTTAACAGTTGTATTGAAAAGGGAATTTCAGCAAGTGTCATTTGTATATATGGAGAACCTGGTGAAATTCCCTCTTCCTCACCACAGTTAAAGCTGCAGGTGTCCTGCCCTCTTTTAAATCTGGTCACTCTAGTATAGCTCCTGCAGCTTTAACTGTGGTGATGAAGAGGGAATTTCCCCAGGTTCTCCATATATACAAATGACACCTGCTGAAATTCCCTTTCCTATGCAACTGTTAAAGATACAGGAGCCCTGTCCTCCTTTTCATAGGGTCACCCTACTATTGAGTGTGGTTCCAGTTTATTGTACAATTGTCCCCATCCTGTTCAATAGGCTAAGCTGTCCAATACCTTGTACAACGAGTTGACTTTTTCTGTTGTGCTTCCACGATATCAGTTTGAAAACTATTTGCTATATCTGGGACACTTACCGCTTTAATAAAGATAATATATTGAGTGGACCATGGTGCAGGAGGAAAGAGCTAAGCCTACACACCAGAGTCTCAATCCTAGTCATTCTGCCCCCACCCCTCTCTTGTGACTTAAATTTTAAAAAATCAGACGCATTGAGTATATATTGATATAGATGCATTTAAGACATTTTCTGGCTTGGTCCTACTTCACAATATCTAACTATTCATTTCTTGTCTTACCCTGGTGAGCCAACATCCAGCTTTCTGGTTCAAGAAACTAACATTACAGATAATTGGTGCAACCTACAGAGCAGCAAATTTCAAGGCCCATGCCAACCAACAGTTGTATCTAACGGTGCCCATTTGTCACTAGAATGACACCATTGGCAGAATGGTTGCCCCTCCCTGCTAAACCCCACCCTGCAGCCTCCAAATCTGCTCCGCAGCCTTGGGGGCCCTCTGGAGCAGATCTGAGGGTTCACGGGAATGTAGAGGAGAGCAAGAGGCATTCTCATTGGTTGCGAGGAGGTCCATTTGTGTGATGTTGGATGTAGCCCCAAAACTACTTAAAATGAACTGAGATTTCCTGTACTACATATGCCAACTACATGGAAAGAATCCCTTCCAATTAAGGAAATGTGAAGAGAAGCAGACCACCGGATGTCTTCACATAGGCCGAATCTACATTACTGTAGCTGTAACATTATAGATAGCTCTGGATGATGTCAGTGATCACGTGATGTGTTCCTTATATCATTATACAGAAAGGTTTTGTACCGTTTTACCTTTCGTTGTAACACTTCTGAGTTGTTAGACTTCTTTCAATGTACTCCGTTGTTACGATGTCTTCTTTGTCGCATTGCAAAACTAATGTCACATGATCCCTCACCGAGCTTCCTGTCTGATGTAACTTCCTCTATGCACCTTCAGTAACCGTTGTTAGAACTGGTGAATGGAATGTGTTAAATCTTTCTCATTTTTAAAACATTATTTCCATGGCATTACATGCAACCTACCTCGGGTAAAAACTTTTTTACCCGAGGTAGGTTGCATATAATGCCGCAGAAACAATGTTTAAAAAATGAGAAAGATTTAACACATTCTGTTCACCAGGCATCCCTACACTTTCCTCAAGAGACAGACAATTCCGACAATCCACAAACCACTCTCTCTGAAGAACTCCCGCCACAAAGATTTGAAATTAAGACCATGTGCATAAAGGAATGTCAGCTAGAGAGGAGCGGAAAATACAAAAACAAGGAAGTGGGAGGCGCAGAGCAAGGACAGTCTGGGAATTGCAAGGATCACAGAAACGAGAAGAAGAAACAACACAGACAACGGGGCAACGAACAGTGTGCTCCGCAACAACGTTACAAGAAAAGTAATGCTACTGAGCAACGGTATACAAAGTAGCGATACAAATTACAACGTTACAAAGGCTCAAAAAATCGATATAAGCAGAAGTGTAGATCCACAGATATAGAATGAGCCCAGTTTCACAAATGACACTTTTCAGTGTTGCCAGTGTGAGCTACTAAATTTATGGTTTAAGTGTGGTCAGTCCACTGTTCTCCTGAGATATAATTGCTTTATCAATCATCAGAGAAACATTTCAGAGAAAAATGCTAGCACTTTGAGTACACATCGTCAGTTCTCTTTTGAAATGTCTGAGTTCCTCAGTATTTTAATGACCAATTCTAATCCAGATAATTTAGCCTATCAACGGTGGAGCACAAGAGAAACACACACCTTCAAAAATTGTTTGGGGAATCAGAGGAAAACCTCGGCCATTTTGATTCATACTGTACATGGTGAGTTGCAATTATTGGAGCAGTGGCATTTCTAGGGATTGAGGAACACACAGCAGGTAATTTAAAATAAAGACAGATCTGGGGGTAATCTACATGATAACGCAGTCAGAAGCGCTTCCTGTTTATCTCCAGATTTTCTTGAAATCACTTTGGCCTGTCAGCAGCACATGAAGCACGACAAGCATAGTACACAGGAACTGAAACTTTGGGGGTGGGTGGATGGAGTCAGTAAGGACAGATGAATGTCATCAAGCCCAGAGATGCCACTCAGCAAAGGGGGGAAGCTTGTTTCCTGCCCCTGTCCAGGCTCCCCCCCCCCCGCCTGCCCCTCGCTGCTGTGCTCCTATGAATGGAAACTGCAGGCTAGGAAAGCAGCTACTTTGCAATTCAATTTTCTTTTGAATGAAAAAGGCAGGCTAGACAATGTCCTTGGGGAAAGCTACAACTGCACAACTGTGGATGCTAGGAATAGCATTGTAGCGCCTTTATGAATGGGCTGGATAATCTCCTTGGGGGAAGCTATGACCGCACAGTTGCAGAGGCTAGGAATAGCGCTGTAGCGATTTTATGAATTGGAAAAGCAGGCTGGTTACTCTGACTGGTGGAAGCAAGTACAGCGTGATTCTGTAGGGCAGAAACAGTGATTTTTATGAACTGGAAAGGCAGGCTAGTTACTCTGAAAAAAGAAAAAGAAATGGGGGGAAAGGGTGTGGGGGAAGGAGATTCTCCTTCCTGCTTGGTGGACCAGAAGTAAACATTGGCACAGCACAAGGGGGTGGGAACAGGATGACAGTCACCCCCACACCTGCCTCAACCTGTAGGAAAAGAGCAGGAGACACACTGGGAGAGACGTCAGGGTGATAGAGGCAGGGAGAGATTTCATCTTGTGAAAGAATGTAATGTGCCAAGGGTTAAAGATGGTTTCTCTGCCAAAGGGTAGCTGCCAGTGGCTACATGCCAGATTTGCATTCCTTAATGGTGAACATCATGTGCTAGCAGACAAAGAAGAAAACTTTCAACCAATGTAGGCTGACCATATGAAAAGGAGAACAGGGCTCCTGTATCTTTAACAGTTGTATTGAAAAGGGAATTTCAGCAGGTGTCATTTGTATATATGGGGAACCTGGTAAAATTCCCTCTTCATCACAACAGTTAAAGCTGCAGGTGCCCTGCCCTCTTTTAAATCTGGTCACTCTAGTATAGCTCCTGCAGCTTTAACTGTGGTGATGAAGAGGGAATTTCACCAGGTTCTCCATATATACAAATGACACCTGCTGAAATTCCCTTTTCTATGCAGCTGTTAAAGATACAGGAGCCCTGTCCTCCTTTTCATATGGTCACCCTAAACCAATGGAGCATCAACTCAACTGTAACCTATGACTCATTGAGATTGTGCACCTTAACTTGCTAATTGAATGTAACTTAACTTGCTAACTCTGCCCTGACCAATCAAGGGGTTAGAAAGAAAGTAACACACACCCCTGTGTAATCAGAGCATGTATATACTATAAGGTTCCTTTGTTTGGGGTGCCTCCATTTTGTAGAACCAGAGAGCAACCCCATACTGCAGTATTTACTGTGTAATCTGTACAGCACCATGTACATTGATGGTGCTATATAAATAAATAAATAAATAAATAATAATAATAATAATAATAATAATAATAATAATAATAGTATCAGAAGTATAAACGATTAAGAGCATTCTCCAGCCTCATGTGTTTGATTGGCTATTAACACAGCGAGCCTTTCGCCCCTTTGAGGGACAACAAAGTGGGGAGGCAGCAGCAGGTGCCACAATTATAGGCTCTAAGTCAAAGATGGGCAACTTGTGGCCATCCAAATGTTTTGACCAACAACTCCCATTCACCCTAGGCAGCAGAGCTAATGGTGAAGGATCATGGGAGTTGTAGGTGTAACCGTAAGTAAGGAGTGGGTGAGGCACCGGAACTTGGACAAACACTGAAAGACCTTCGTTTTACAAAACTTAGGAATTTATTATTAACAACTTAACAATTTACACTCTGTGAGTCCCTAAGTTGTCTCAACTCCTAAATAGCTTTCCAACCAGCCTTGTGCATTCTTGATGCTGCTCCTGCAGTGCTGTTCAACATGGCAGACTGCCCAATTCCTTGTTCTTACAGACATTCTGTCCAATGCCAACTTATCTTTCTTATCTACCCAAAAGCCCTCCAATGCCTTCCTCTGTTCCTTTTTTCTTCCTCCAGCTGCTCAGAACTGCCACTCCCTTCTTTTCCCTCCTTCTGTTACCATGACAACCCGTGCCTCATAGGCAAAAACATCTGGAGGACCACAGGACCTTGATCCTTTCCTCTCTTCACCACAGGAACAGTACCTAACCAAAGCCCTGGATGGCGAAGAAGCCCCGCCAAATAGGCAGGACAGGAGAGGGATAAGGGCGGGGGGGGGGAGTTAAATTTTGTCAGGACCGCAGCACTGAAGGAAAAGGTTAATATAAACTTCTCCTGTTGACCTTCAAAGCTTTTCACGGTCTAGCTCCTTCCTATCTCTCCTCTCTCATCTCACACTATCGCCCCGCTCGTGCTCTTCGCTCCTCTGATGCCATGTTTCTCGCCTGCCCCAGGGCCTCTACTTCCCTTGCTCGGCTTCGTCCATTCTCTTCTGCTGCCCCTTACGCCTGGAACGCTCTTCCAGAACATTTGAGAACTACAAGTTCAACCACAGCTTTTAAAGCTCAACTAAAAACTTTTCTTTTTCCTAAAGCTTTTAAAACTTGATGTTGTGCAGACTTCTACTGATACTTTCTACTGTTAGTTTTACCCTACCCTGTGCCTGCTTACCCTACCCTGTACCTGTTGGCATTCTCTTCCCCTCCTTATTGTTTTACTATGATTTTATTAGATTGTAAGCCTATGCGGCAGGGCCTTGCTATTTACTGTTTTACTCTGTACAGCACCATGTACATTGATGGTGCTATATAAATAAATAAATAAATAAATAAATAAATAAATAATAATAATAATAATAATAATAAGCCCCCTTCCCTACATGCTGCAGTCATGAGCCTGATCGTCTCCCCTCACACGGATATGGCTGCTTTTTAAAGGACAACTGTCAAAGACGATAAACGTTGTAGAAAGAGAGTTTCACTGGAATTGACAGTGATGGTGGTGGTGGTGCTTGGGAGAGGCTTTTAAATTGAAGCATGCACAAAAGTGTACTTTTTAAAATATACTCCATGTTAGTGATAGATAAAAGCAGCCTTTGTTGTTCGCTCATAAGGCTCCTATGGAGCGAGGCCACCAGGTTGGAGAATAGGAGCAGGGAATGGAGACATGTGAAAGTGGTTTTGTTTTCTACCTGCTCTTCCCTCTTATTTATTTATTTATTTATTTATTACATTTTTATACCGTCCAATAGCCGAAGCTCTCTGGGAGGTTCACAAAAATTAAAACCATCATAAAACAACCAACAAGTTAAAAACACAAACACAAAATACAATATAAAAAGCTCTTATCTCTATTGCCAGGGGGCATCAGGGCAGAGCAGTGCATCAAACTAGGATTAAGCCAGGATATGAAGTATGAATGTAACCGCAGCCTACAGTTAATGCTAACTGAGATTTGCAAACCAACTTCAAACCACGGTTTCGGAATGTGGTTTGCTGGCCTCAGACCAGCCATAGGTAGTTTATGGACATAAAAGAAAGCCAGAGTTAAGCCAAACCCGCCATAGTTTAGTGCAGATATGAGAAACCCATGGCTACAGTTGTTTTTGTTTTTGTGGCTCTCGGCCTATTATTATTATTATTATTATTATTATTTATTTATTTATTTATTTATATAGCACCATCAATGTACATGGTAGATGGCCTAATTTTATGTGGGCCAAGGCTTCATCAGACTCCCCTGTACCTTTCTCCCATTTTCTATGCTAGACTTCCACTTGCCGTCGCAGCGCCGTGACTGTGCACAAGAATCCACCTAAAGTTACATTTGTGCCAGTGTGGTTGTGCAACTGGTTGCACAAGTGCTCGCACAGCGGAAAGATTTGGGGAAGAGCCACTAGCGCTATTTGAGTTTGTGAAAGGCCACCATCAGATACTGTCCAGTGAGAGGAATATAATGTGTATGTGAGAGACAGAGAGACAGGATGAATGGGTGAGTGATGGATGGATGGATGGATTGGACATTTAGATTAATAAATGGACTGATGGAGGATGTATGAATGGATGGACACATTAATGAAGTGTGTGGATGGATGGATGGATGGATGGATGGATGGATGAAGAGTGGGGAAGAGTGTGTGTGTGTGTGGATGTCTCAGGAGGGCTATGCAAATATAGTCTGAGAAAGAGACACAAGTGTGGGTGGCTTTAACCCTGCCCATGGCTGACAGGCAGCCCTGAGAGAAGAGGCATCAGAATCCCAAGCAGTTTTGCATCTGCGTAGTTGCTTCAGCTCCAGTAACTGTCAAAGAATTTAAACAAACTGTATATTGCCTCTAAACTGTATATTGAAGGTTGCCGTTTCATGAAATTAGGGAGTTAGCATTGAGAAATAAACAGATCCTTCATTAATTATTTGATATTGTATGGTTCTGATTTGGTGTTAAGCAGCCACAGTGCTGGCGGGTAGGCATGGGTTAGAAGTGTATTGTGAATAAACAGACACATGATATTTTAACAGAGCAGATGTGCTGCTATGGTTACAAGACAGCTGGGATTTTTATCCTAAAATATTCAGAGGCCTGGCTAGTGGGACCTATTGCAAAACATTTTCCTTGAGGAAGTTACCCCACTCCAGTACAATCTCTCTTCAGTTTTAATACCAAAAGAAATAATTAATTAAAGCATTGTCATTGTCTTACATTACAACTTCAATCTCTACAAACTCTATACTTCTGTGTTGTTGTTTTTAAATTATGGGCATAAAAGCGTTGTTTAAATGACTGATATTATAATAATGTAAGCTAAATTCGGATATTATAATAATGTAAGACAGTTTGGAAGCTGCAGCTCGTGCAAAATGCAGCAGCCAGATTGATTTCGGGAACCAGAAGATTCGACCATATAACACCTGCTCTGGTCCGCTTGCACTGGCTGCCTGTATGTTTCCGAGCCCAATTCAAGGTGCTGGTTTTGACCTATAAAGCCTTACACGGCTTGGGACCACAATACCTGACGGAACGCCTCTCTCAACGTGAATATACCCGGTCACTACGTTCAACATCTAAGGTCCTCCTCTGGGTGCCTATTCTGAGAGAGGCTCAGAGTGTGGCAACGAGGGACAGGGCCTTTTCGGTGTTGGCCCCCAGACTATGGAATGATCTCCCTGACGAGGCTCGCCTGGCGTCAATTCTGGCGCCAGGTTAAGACTTTCCTCTTTGCTGAGGCATATGGCAGCACATCTTAATCACCCACATGTTTATTTTTTTTAACGGTTTTTAATGCTTTATGTGTGTATGTTCTGTGCTTTAAAATTTTACATTTTGTATACTTGTTTTTATCTCAATATTAGAATTTCTGCAAACCACCCAGAGAGCTCTGGCTATGGGGGCGGTATATAAGTGTAATAAATGAATAAATAAATAAATCTACTCTATTGGGCTAGGAAGATTTGGTTTCAAGATTGCAGCGCACATTTGAGAATTAAAACCAGTCTTGGGGGGGGGGGATCTACACTACTGCTTTAAAGCACTTTAAAGTGATTTATAACAGTTTTGACAACTGTTGGGGCCCAGAACACACTGCATATACAGTTTTCAAAACGTTTTCAATGTGCTTTAAAGCGCTTTAAAAGCAGTAGTGTAGATCCCCCCTTGGTTTGTCATTTGCACCATACATGCACTAGAATAGAAATGCCAGTGCATCATGGGATATGCAGCAGCATCCATGTATATTTAAATGTAAACTCATACATATTACACCCAGGCCTACAAAAATGACCACCTCACTCATATCTTTGAGCAGATTTAAGACTTCTGGCTACTAGATACCATATTAGCTTCTGAGAGACGTGAATTTGATTCCCCACCTCCAGAACCGAGTTATAAGGAAATGCACACATACCAAAAGAGCCTACTTGAGAGCTAAAAAAAGAACACACCTTTCCACT
Organism: Elgaria multicarinata webbii; assembly: GCF_023053635.1. Lineage (NCBI taxonomy): Eukaryota > Metazoa > Chordata > Lepidosauria > Squamata > Anguidae > Elgaria > Elgaria multicarinata. The sequence continues at coordinate 24,538,452 of NC_086172.1, forward strand.
TCTTTGGTGTGTTTATAACTGGAAAAAATGTGTTTGAGATGATTCCATAGATAGAGGTGTGATTTTGTTATTCACCGTAACCACAAGGCAGAGCAGAGGAAGCAGTATTATGCCAAAATCTTTCTTCTTTTTCCACGCTCAATGAGAAGAAATGATCCCCTCCCCCCAAGAACAATGCTACACAATTTGGAAGCCATATTAAGAGTGCAATCTGACACTGAAGATCCAACAGCTGAAGAGTGATAGAGTTTGGTAGAAGCCCCACTACGCTGGCGGAATGCCAGATACGCCAGTGCCATGACAGATACACTGGCAGACCACTTCAGGTAATAGGCTGGCAAAATGGCTGAAGACGTGGGCAGGATGTGGGTGGCACAGTTGGGAACACACGTACACCAAGCCCTAAACCCCATCAGTCCACAGTCATGCCCCCCTTCAACAGCCTAACTTCATTCCAGCCCCAGACCTGACACAAAGAATTTCCCTGCCATTAACTTCAGGGGGGAGATAAAAATAGCCACCCCTGTGCCAATGGCTGTCCTGCCAAAGTTGCCAGGACAGAGCACAGGATGTGGTGTAACCTGGCATCTCATCACTGCAAATCCCCACCAGTATATAAACTGCATATGGAGATACCTAGGGTGACCATATTTTGGAAAACAAAAAGGAGGACAACATAGCCGCCCTATGAGGGGGTGCTCACCAACATGTCCAGCCCCCAAAGGGGGCGTGCTCACCAACATGTCCAGCCCCCAAGGGGGCGTGCCCACCAACATGTCTAGCCCCCAAGGGGGCGTGCTCACCAACATGTCCAGCCCCCAAGGGGGCGTGCCCACCAACATGTCCAGCCCCCAAGGGGGCGTGCTCACCAACATGTCCAGCCCCCAAGGGGGCGTGCCCACCAACATGTCTAGCTCCCAAGGGGGCGTGCTCACCAACATGTCCAGCCCCCAAGGGGGCGTGCTCACCAACATGTCCAGCCCCCAAAGGGGCGTGCCCACCCAAACATGGCCTTGGTCACAGGTCTGATTTCACAGCACACAATTAAGACAAACCTGTTCTACATAACATCTTAATGTTAAAATCACTGGAATAAAGTATAAGTGAGACATTCAATGTATCTGAAATTAACTTCATTCATTCCTACTTCTGTAGCTTTTGCTGTACGTTGAAGCTTTTGCTATACTGTGTGCTCAGCTACACCAAGCAGCGTATTTCACTATGAAAGCGGTATATAAAAGGCAGGAGCCACACTGTTACTTTATAGAGGTATTGAACTGCACTGCAGGATCTACACTACTGCTTTATAGTGGTACTGAAGTGCACTGACAACTGTTAGGACCCATGACACATCTACACCAAGCAGGATATAACACTATGAAAGTGGTATGAAGGCGGTATATGGTATGTGTCATGGGCCCCAACAGTTGTCAGTACACTTCAATACTGCTACAAAGCAGTAGTGTGGCTCCTGGCTTTTCTCTACCATAGTCTAACTTTTCCTAACATTTAACACTGTTTCCCCATCACCTTACTGCATACTGCTACCACTGAACAAATGAAGCAGTTGACAAGTATACAACAAACAAACAAACAAGCATTCAGAAACAGTATAAACTACTATTAGCCCGCAAATGTTAGCCATGGAACAAAATGGACTAAAGGCTACCACCTCTTAGCTTGTTTCAACTTCAACCAGACATAACAGTCAAAAACAACCGAGAAAAACACACCTACTTCGTTGAAATTGCAATACCTAATGACAAAAATGTTGCAGAAAAGGAAGAGGAAAAGAGAGAGAAATATACACCACTGGCTATGGAAGTTAAAGAACTATGGCAACAGGAAAAACTTACAATTATTTGTTAGTCACATCAGTCACCAGCATGACATCATTGTTTTTTTTACAGAAAATCTCCAGAAGTTAGGCCTACCAAAATACATGCACGCCAACATCTAGAAAGCAGTCATACTTAAATGTTCAATAGTCAGGACATTTCTGAATCAGTAAAAGACAACATGACTTGGCAAAGCCCATCATGTTCATCTAGAAAAACCACCACAAGCAAGAGAGAGAGAGATGATGATGATGATGATGATGATGATAGCAAACCCTGTTAATTTTTTTAAGTTTCTTTAAGAAGGATGAACAATTGTCAGCCACTGTTACAAAATATACGTCATGCCAATTATAGCAAACAAATTGGAAAGAAAGGTCTATGAGTCTAAAATGCATTATTTAATAGGAACATCACCTCCAAATCATCCCCCAAACTCACAGAAAACTACTAGCCAGATACCAGATACCACTACAAACATGCACATGCATTCATTCAGTCAAACAACCAGGCATCCCATTCAGACATAATAAGCCACACCACTGTATATTTTGCCATAGTTAATGGGTTGGGTAACTAAAAGCAATTTACAATAGACCCGAGCCTGTAAATATGAAGAAAAGATTTGCCAGTGGGCCTGGAAATACTGCTAACAAAAGGGTGAAGTTGCAATAAGAGGAGGTGGGTCATCGTTGGACAATTTTCTTTCCTGTAAAAGAGAAAAATCACCTTACAAATAAGGTTCTTCTTATAACTAAGTTAACTTACAAATTTAACATGTCCTCCAGAAGAAAGGATGTCAGAAGACTGTCTTTGATTTGAAGGTGTCCTCTTTTGGAAAGACTGGGCTAGGTGGACCAAGGGTCTGACTCAGCATAAGGGAGCTTCCTATGGTCCTATGTTCACACAGTGCCCTTGTTCACACTCTCTTAACAACTATGGTGAGATATAATTTGTATTTCTATGTGGCGAAATACTACACTTAATACTACACACTTAAAAACGGTAAGACACGTTCTAACCGGACTAGTGTAGATCCCCTCTCTGACTTCAAAATTATCTCACTTTTATCTCAGGGCTTCTCCACACCAGGCTTTTTATCCCAAAATTTTACCAGGACTTCTGCTTCCATATTCTTTGTAGGATTAAGATTGTCTCTTTTCACACACTTCTGCTTTTTATCTACAAGCTCTATATGTTTTATTTTACAACCACTAGATGGTGTTGTTTTATAGCACCACTTCCTCTTTTCACAGAAAAAAACAACTTTTAGTATTTATATAGCTCGTCATTAGCCACAATATTTTTTTTTAAAAAAAATGGGATAAAGGTCAGAAAACATGGGAGAGGCCCTGGAGTTTGATGACATGGGTAACCAACTGGATATTATGTAATAAAGAATTCATATCTATTGAGGTTGATCAAGGGAGAGCTAAAGAAAATCAGCTTGAACAAGAGTTGGAATTGTTCAGAACATTTAGGAAAGTTAAACAGACTGTTACTAAGTGTAAAGCTTCCTCCTTTGTTCTGAGGGACGTATCATGGAATTTGATAATTTGTGACATGTTGCTTCTGTTGCTTTTCAATTACAACTTTGAATGTTTTTAATAAACTTGAAGGATCTTTGGGCTCCTTCACATGAAGCTTATGCAATGCAGTCAAGATTGGATATTCACGGATGTTTCTGAGTTCTTTTCATGGCATTGTCATCCTCCAGTGGCCTCTTCCCCTGATACTGAGGTTTATTCCACTGAGACTTAACTCACATTCTCCGCTATCAAAGAGCTGGTGTATTTCCTAGATAGCGGGATAGTCCTGTAATGTTGCAGCGCCATCTGCTGGCTGTTCAAATGGAATATATGGGACTTCCCCATCATGGGAACTGTCAAAAAAAATTGGGGGGAGGAAAGTAGGAGGCATGTTTATTATGCCCATTGTATTCCCAGAATGGCTCTGCAAGAAGAAAGCCCAGCAAGGGAGCGGGTTTTATCACTGATTTAGAGAAGCTCTACAAACATAAAAAATATGTATGCAGGGCCAGCCCTCCTATCAGGCAGACTGAAATAACGTGTTCAGGCAGCTGGCTGGGAGGGGCAGCAGATTGTGGCTACCAGCCCCCACCCACCAATTCACCACCAGCAGCTTTAATCCAGAACTGTTGTCTGGCTGCCATTCCATGGCCCACATTCCCGGCTAGAGCAGGAGTGAGCTTCTCCCCTCTTGCAACTGAAGTGCAGCAGCTGCCGTGTCGCCCACCCAGGAAGAGGGTCAGCTGCTGCCCTGTCCCCCATCCAGCACAGTAGCTCTGTCTTCAGGAGAGGGAAGGAGAGGAGGGGGTGGTGGTGGTGGAACAGGCAGCAGATGATAGTGCCTTTTCTTGGTGTTCAGTTTGTAAATTTCTCAGGGGTGTTGGGTTCACTGCTCAAAAGGTTGCCTGTCTGTGGTGCAGTATCCCCTCCCTAGCTCTCTCTCTCTCTCTACACACACACAAAGCTGGTTCACACACCAGGGCAGATTAAGACATGGTTAGGCCTCATCTAGAGTACTGCGTCCAGTTCTGGGCTCCACAATTCAAGAAGGACGCAGACAAGCTGGAGCGTGTTCAGAGGAGGGCAACCAGGATGATCAGAGGTCTAGAAACAAAGCCCTATGAAGAGAGACTGAAAGAACTGGGCATGTTTAGCCTGGAGAAGAGAAGATTGAGGGGAGACATGAGAGCACTCTTCAAATACTTAAAATGTTGTCACACAGAGGAGGGCCAGGATCTCTTCTCAATCCTCCCAGAGTGCAGGACACGGAATAACGGGCTCAAGTTAAAGGAAGCCAGATTCCAGCTGGACATCAGGAAAAACTTCCTGACTGTTAGAGCAGCACGACAATGGAATCAGTTACCTAGGGAGGTTGTGGGCTCTCCCACACTAGAGGCCTTCAAGAGGCAGCTGGACAACCATCTGTTGGGGATGCTTTAGGGTGGATTCCTGCATTGAGCAGGGGGTTGGACTCGATGGCCTTGGAGGCCCCGTCCAACTCTGCTATTCTATGATTCTATGATTCTATGTTGAGGCCCTAGATCAGGATTCAGAGGGCTTTTTTCATGCCATAAAAAATGGAGGGAAAAGAAGTGTCTTACATTATAATAGAAAGGATAATGAAAAAGTAAACGGTAAACCATTATTTTTGCATATCTACATAGGCAAAGATGCAATGAGAACCAACGAAATAAAATATAATTTCTTGCAAAAAGCTTTATTTGTATTATCAAAAAACCTTATGATTTCTTAATTAACATATATGAAGCAGACTTAATCTATAGAAACACAAGAGCAATTACAGAGATTGGAACTTAATGGAAGTAGCAATGTAGTTTGCAATGAAACATTAATTCTGATATTCTACACGAAACGTATACAGAGTTGGAGTGATCCTATATGTGTTTACATGAAAATGCCTCATGATTTCTTACTCAGCATATATGAAATTGAAGACTTTTAATGTAAAGGACCACAAAAACATCACACTGATTAGAACATGGACCCAAAATGTTTTGGACCTGTGGGCACATTTGGGAATGTGAGAAACTGCTCTGGGCACCACCACAAAACTAGATGTGGCTAGTCACAAAATGGCTGCCATGGAGGCCTAGCTAGTCAAAAGAGAGCTAAAGAGGGAGACGGAAGAGCAAGGCTAGAGGCCAGAAAGGCAGATAAAGAAGACGGTCCTAACATTTTTCAAGATTTTCCTTAAAAATAATAGTTTTGAAGGGGGCTGGGAGGGCACAGCTTCACATAAAATTATTCAAATAGTCTTTTAACAAAAGGTTTACACCTTCACCTTCACACAATTGTTCTTTTCTGAGGCGTCTAAAACAACCAAAAACAACACTTTTTTCTTTTGACCAGTAAAAACCAGCATGCCTTGGGTTGCGCTGCAGTTCCACTGCCAAAACAACTCTGCCTGGCCTGCACCCCATAGGTCCAAAAGTACACTTTCCAATTCTATATCACAAAACACACACAGCTGTAGCCCTTGTGTTGGCCTTAAGAAAAATTCCAACACCCATATTCACGTTATACATTAGCGTTATGAAAATTAAATGATAGGGGTCTTTGGGTTAAATTAGAATGTTGATTTCTGAAGTAGACTATTCCAAGGAAGCACATGTGCAAATCTAGCTTGAATGAGAAGCAAACACATGTGTAAGAGTGAAAGGCTCAACATGGATGAAAGGCCAAGCCAAGACTAGTGCCACTGAACAGCAATAATGCCCATGGTTACGACGTTGCTAAGGTAATTGTGACATGTCCTCCACTTCTTCATGAGCCAGGAGGGCAGAGTTGCTCAGTGTGGGAAGAGGCTGAATGCTTTCAGACCACAGTTGGTTAGATCATCGGTTTCCGATATCTTAACAGAGAGAGAGAGAGAGTGTGAGACATGTAAGTGGAATTTCTTAGCAGCTTCTGCATTCTTGTCTGATCATTGTTCACCATGCTCCCTAGTGGGTTCCTTCTTCTGGTGGGATTTTCTATAAAAGATCCAGATATTCAGAGAAAAACTTACATACCTCCCCCCTACCCCGCCCATATCATTGAGAAGGGATGGGGAAGATCAGCAATTTATTCTTTGAATGTTTCTGACCACCCTCCTCCCTATGTAAAACATCTCAGGGTAGGGTACAAGTCAATCAAAATAATTTGACATCAAGTCACTGGGCTCCTGTATTTGAGTGATTTATAGCACCCTCATGACTGGCTGCTCACGGATGTTCGTGGCTCATGTTGACGCTGCCATGAGCCACCTGTAAGTCTCCTTTTCCCAGTCTTTACATTAAAAAATAAGCCTCAAATAACCCGACTCTTCTAAAATATGTTGGGATTTGTCAGCATTTCCTGCCATGTGCAGGTGAAGCTGCGCTGCAAAAGAACCACTAGAGGGTGCTGTCCCATTCTAGGGTGAACATATGACAGGAAAAACCCAGATTTGTTTGGATTTTTGGTAACAATTCTGGGAAGTAGGGGGGGGTGTTATGAAATCTAAAGAAAAATCTGTATTTTCCCATCCTCCCCACCCAAAGGGCAGCTCTGCTTTAATGAGAATTAAGCCACAGTAAAATCCCACAACCCAATATAGCATCAGCCACAGTAAACCCCAAACTCAGTTTAGTCCTGCAGATCAGGAGGCCTCTGCAAGCCCCGTTCCTCATGTTCTCCTCACTCTCTTCCAGGCTGTCCAAGCTGCAGCGCTTATTTCACTCCCACCAATCTAAGGTGGACCCAAAAAAAGGAAGCGGCGAAGAACCGGGAGCCGCTGCAGCCACGTCCTCTGGAAATCGCAGGGGCTGGCAGTTCCCCTCTTTCCTGAGGAAGAACACGATCAGGCCCCTGCAGAAGGATGGTGGGCTGAGCCCAAAGGCCAGATGGTTCCCCATTTGTCCGTGGAAAAAATCCACCTTGCTGGACAATGGGGGGCAATGCCCTGGAGCCCCCAACATCGTGGCAGAGGGAGATGCATCTGCACAAGAAAAAGGCCACAAGTCACAGAGATGCCTGAGTGCAGGTGAGGAGAAGCCCGGGACTTGGGAGGGGAGGGGAGGGGGAAGCTCATCAGGAAAGTGCAGCACCGCTGTGTATCCAGCCAAGATAGTCAACTTCGGCTATTCAGCGGAATAAAAATGCAATAAATAATAAGTAAAATGACATGACATGGGCTTGGGGGAAATTGCAAGGGTTGAAGAAGTAAAAAGTATTGACGGAAAACCTGAAAAGCGGGAGGGGACACACACACACACACACACACACACACACACACACACACACACAACTGTTGGTTTTAAATGGAAAACCGGGGGAGCTGGAAGGGAATAGATAGGCTGCCATCATGAAACGGAAGCACTCCACATCCTGGGAAAGTGCGTGTCAAAAGCCTATGAGCTTAAAGAATGCTGATGGCAGTGGGGCTGGAAGAGAGGGGTGGGAGATCATGTCTGAAGCAGTGGAGGGGTGCAGGATCGGTCCTGGTGATCAGCTTGTCCACCAGTGTCAATCTGGACAGCTGGATGATATCGGGGGGGGGGGTGGAACAGCTGAAGCCCCGCCCCACCCCACCCCTAAGCCCCACCCCTGGCATCGTCTGGGCCATTTTGCTTCTCTCCACACAGAGAGAACTCTGTGCCCACCAACCTAGCAGATTCATATGGGAGGAGGTGGTCCTTCAGCTATCCCAATCCCACGCCATTTAGTACATGACAGTTAGCACCAGCGCCTTCAGTTGTACCTGGAAACAGAGGGGCAACCACTGCAGCTGATACAGGACTAGTGTAATATGGTCGACAAAGGACTTACCAGAAAGCAATCGTATAGTGATCTCTAGTATAGCTAGAGTGACCAGATACAAAAGAGGGCAGGGCTCCTGCAGCTTTAACTGTAGTGATGAAGAGGGAATTTTACCAGGTGCTGCATACATACAAAGGACACCTGATGAAATGCCCTTTTCTATACAATTGTTAAAGAGACAGGAGCCCTGTCCTCCTTTCCATATGGTCACCCTAATTCCACGCTAGTTGCCGTTTCTGAATAGTCTTTGATCCATTGCACCTATAACTGAGAAAGGTTGGGGCATGGGAAGTTTGGGTAACATGGGATTTGGAGAGACAGGTTGGGCGGAGGGAAATGGAGAGGATTCCTCCAGGGATCTATGAGTAAGAGAGGAAAGGAAATAGAACTGCTCCCCTCCAACTCCACTAGAGATAAAAAGAATAGGAAGGGCAAGCCAGGGAGGGCAGGAATGAAGGTGTCCACTCATATCGCTGCCCCACTCCTGAAACAACCCCCCAAGGGCCTCAAACAAAGGCACTATAGGTTAGTAAGGTAAGGTGGGCTTCCTTGAGAAGGATCTGGCTCTGCCTTTGGTGAAGGAAGGGGATATGACTATGAGCTCCCTCCGACAAGCTCGTTACTGGGCACTCATGGAGTTTGCTCAGGTCCCTCACATGACGTCGTCTGCCCCTTCTGGCCTTCCTTGCGTGACAAAAAAAACCTCACTTACTCTGATGTTTTTTAAAACTCGGAATTGCTGCTGTCTCTCCTGCTGCGTGCAGGAGAAGCAGCGCCATTAGAGCAGCAGACTCAATGGGCCTCGTGCTCGTTCTGTACTTCCTCTTTTGAAAAGAGGAAGTAACTGAGGAACAAAAACACGGGCGGAGAAGTGACGGTAGGGAGAGTGTTAACCCCCGGTGTGATGGAGCTTTATGTCTACATGATCTGTGTGTTCCCTCTCCCCCCCACCCCAGAATCCGCATCACAGACAAAAAGTGACATGTACTCTTCATGCAAAGCTGAGGACCTGTGTACCATCATCCTGGAGCATATGCGCGATGGAGAGGAGGTAAAAACAAAAACAAGCAAGCAAACACTTCTGCAGAGATATTCCCCTCACATGTAAGAGACCTTTAGGGCTGCCCAGCCATTGCCTTTCAGCAGTCAGGCGGAAGCTGCATTAAAACTGTGCAATTCAGCCAGTGGTACTAAATCCACCGCTATGTTCCCCATAAAAATCCCCATGGACAAGGGCCTCCACTACTGGACGCTTACTCAGAAGTAACGCTCATTCAGCAGCTGTGTCTTCATTTAGTCTTCTCCTCCTCCTTTCTTTTAAAGTAGCTTCCGCTTCCTGGCTTCTGCCCCTTTGGGTGGTTGCTTCCTATTCACTCGTGCGACCATGAATCAGCCCAGAATGACTCAGGTCCTGTTCCCTGTAGAAAAGCGGGCTTTAATGAATAGTTTTTTATGTGCAGCCCAAAGAATTCCTCTTTAAATTAAAATCTTGAATAATCACAATTGAGCAATTATGATGAGAAGAAAAGAATATGAATGAACCACGCCCCTGATTAACAGCCTGACTCTCTTCCTACCTCCAGATCAATCGGGATGACAAACAGGACATCCGCTTCCTCGACAGCGTCTCCGCTTTATGTTCTGCTATTAATCAGAACCACCAGGAGCAAGTGGAGCTTCCATGCTCCAAGGGGGAATTGGCACGGGCCATAGTGGTGAGTGAGAGGCAGCACCAGAAATCTAGTGGGGAAGTGTCAGCGAGGCGGTGGGTGGAGAGCCCAGGGTTCGAAATTGGGGGAGGTTTTGGGGAGGTCGTAGAAAGAAAGACTATGCAACCATTTAGAATAGGATCACTAATTCTACCCATGATAGTATAGAATTGTAACTCCTGTTCTGAGGGTTATGCGGAGGGCTCCAAGGTGCCCGAGGGCTCAGACAAAACCAGTCGGAGGGTGAGGTTGGGATGGAAGTGTAGGACTGGGGCTGGAGCAGCCCTACTGGAGTCCATATGGGGAACTGGCCCTCACTTGCTCTGTTCTGCCCACTTGGTTTTCTCCTAGGTGGTTATGGAAAATCTCCCGATGCCGTCTGCACTGTCGCCAGTGCTCCCTAGTGCCATGGCCGCAATCGATCATTTGAGGTATGTCTTTTTGGGGGAGAAGGGTCAGGGAGGGGGAGATCTATAAGGGACAGATAAAGGCAGGGAACAGAACATTTTCAGAAAAGCAAACAAAATAGTAGAGGCACAAGAGGAAGCCAGAAAGCAACCAACCCATTAAAAAACCACAGTCTGTCTCAGCAGCCCTCAATGCTATCAAAACACCAGAGAGCCCTCTGAGCTCCACAGTGCAGAAAAGGGCACTCAGGAGCGATTGTATCCGTGGCCTGTAGCACTTCCCCATTCCACAGCGCGACAAGGGACTCAACAGAATTGCCAGCTCTAGTTACTGAAAAATGCCCCAATGCATTCAGGAATTGCTGGGATTCCATAAGTCTTCACTGGTGGGCCATTTTAATAGGTCCCCCAGCCCTGTGTTGGGCCAGTGACAACCTGGGACAGCTTGATGGTTGTCATGAAAGACATGATGTCCCAATTTGGTCCTATTAAGGCATCGATGTTGAAATCTCCTGGAAGCAGAATCCTAAAGATTTCCAACATCACATCTTAGACCACCTCAGCCAGGGAATCCACTGGGCAGCAGGGGGGGGGGGCAGTACACTCACGGTATGCCCAAGTACAGGCGTTTGCCTCGTGTTACCTTGGGGGACCTGGCCTCAGTGCCCAAGGATCTCGTCCTCCTTCCCCTTCCACCCCTGGTGGGGACTCCCTCGGTCCTCGTCTCTGCACCTCTTGGTGTTCAGAGTCTGAAGGTCTGTGCTTCTCCAGGCCCAAGTGGAGCCTCCATGTAGGAGATTTGCAAAGGGAAGTTTAGAGCTGGTAGCCAATCATCCTGAGAGGGATAAAATCAAATATCAGCTCTCTAGCACAGCTAAGCCTATTATGTTTAACACAGGCAAATTTGCCAGGGAAACTTCCCAACTTAGGCAAGCCTATAAGGCTAATGCTTTTGTCGAAGGACTTCACCTCTTGTGCATGATCTAGGTATTGTATATGTTTGATTTGTTTGGTGGTAAATTTCCTTATTGATCACAATTTGTAATTGGCATAAGAAACATGATTTGGAATGGGCAAGTGCCAGGCAAGCTATCGGTTCGGGCATCAGTTACTTTCTGATGGAGTCAATCTGGATGGCCGCCCCTCCCTCTAATACTTTCCCCTCCGCCCTGCCAGCAAATTCAGGCCTCCCCTTGCGCCGGAGCTGGAGTCCAGCCTCCTTCGCTTGGCTCTGCAAGCTGTCATCAACGTGGATGTGGCCAGCAGTGATGCCAGCGACCAGGTAAGTTCATGTTGAGCTCATCAGCACTGTGGCAAATGCTCCTACTTCAGAGCCTGTGGTACTTGATTCCTTACCTGAATCTCTGAGTCAGTTTCTGCACTTGGGGCGCAGCGGGTAAAACTCTGTGCCCAGAAAAGGCAGGAAGGGGCAGGAGGGGGGGGGGAGAGTTATTGTTTATAAGCTCCATCTTATAGTCCAGAATCCACAGGACCACTTCTAGTACAAAAGTCTCTGTTCGACAGGCAGAACGACACAGCTTTGTGTCGCCTGCATGCAGGAAGGCCTTGTTAAGGAGATACTCCAGGAAGCACAGTGTGGCTTTCTCTTTACTTTCAGGCAGCATACAGGAGATCTTTTGCAGCCCTGGAAGCAATGCTGGAGTCCTTACTAGAGGAGGACCCCACGACAGCACACCTCCTCCGAATCTTAGATGTAAGTACATTGAAGCAAGGGTGGAAAAGACATTTTTATGTGCTGGATAGGGTGACCCTATGAAAAGGAGGACAGGGCTCCTGTATCTTTAACAGTTGCATAGAAAAGGGAATTTCAGCAGGTGTCATTTGTATATATGGAGAACCTGGTGAAATTCCCTCTTCATCACCACAGTTAAAGCTGCAGGAGCTATACTAGAGTGACCAGATTTAAAAGAGGGCAGGGCACCTGCAGCTTTAACGGTTGGGACAAAGAGGAAATTTCACCAGGTTCTCCATATATACAAATGACACCTGCTGAAATTCCCTTTTCAATACAACTGTTAAAGATACAGGAGCCCTGTCCTCCTTTTCATATGGTCACCCTAGCGCTGGAGGTGAAGGACAAGATGGATTAATAAGATGAATATCACTGAGGAGCAAATTATTTGGGGGTGCACAACTGCCAGTAGCATGTCATCAAGACTGGGGAAGATGTTCGCCCAGCACAACGTTTCTGAGGTGTTGCTTCCCCTTACAGCACATCCACTTCTGGTTTGAGTCGAAGGATGTGAAGGAGAGAGCCAGGGCCATCAGGAACAGCGCCTCCGTCCTTCGCTTCGCTACTAGGATGGCGGACTTTGACGTAAGTAGCCCACAGGTGCAGACAGGTGCTTTGGCTCAAAAGGGCTGCAGAGTTCTGGGCTGGAAAGCACGAAACCTAGAGAAGTGGCCCAAAATTCCCATTGCTCTTTCCCTTTGCTGTGCGGAGCACATTGGGGTTCCTTATAGCAAAGTGCCATCGTTCTGAGCTTCCTCGTTCAGCTTGCTTTGTGAGGGAGTTGCTCTTCTGGCAGTATACAGATCGATGGAGCTTAAAATCCCACTTTCTCTCCTTCCCCCTAGAACACCTGTGAGCTCCCACAGCTGGGCCGCTATGTAGCCGAGCTCTCCATTTGCATCAATGACTCCCAAAACATCATCGGTCGCCAGGCCAGGGAGGGCGTGTTCCGCCTGTATGAACTAGCGGTCCACCAGAAAGGTAAGTTAGCGACAGCAGCTACTTGCTGCAACATAATGCATTCTACCAAATGCCCTGGTTTCCTATACCAAGAGAAACTGAAGAGCAACTTCTTATTTATTTATTTGTTTATTTATTAGATTTTTATACCGCCCAATAGCCGAAGCTCTCTGGATGGGTCACAAAAATTAAAACCATCATAAAACTACCAACAGGTTAAAAACACAAATACAAAATACAGTATCCAAAGCATACTGTCTCAGTTCTTGTCTCAGTTCTTCACACAAGAGACTACCATCTTATTCGGTTGTAATTTCCTGATACCGTTCTCCCTTCCTGAGGGCCGGACCAAGACATTTGGCTGTCTGAGGCACAACCAGGCGTGCCCTCCCCACCCTATCCCATCCCACCACACCCCACTCCGCCATCCAAAGCCGCCACCCAAAGCCAGCCAATTTATTTAGGCAGTTGAGGCAGAAAACCTTACACACACCCCACACACCCCCAGTAGAAAAAAAAATACAGTGGTAACAACCTGAATAACTAAAGATTTGCTGCCCTCAAAGTCTGCTGCCTGAGGAAGCCACCTTTACTCTGCCTGATGGGAAGGCCCGCACTACCATAGGCCCCCGCCTTGTCCCCTGTTCCTTGGCATTCAAGAGCATGTGAGATTCCTTCTGGTGAGGCAGACTTGAACCTTCTTTACCTCAGTCTTGCCTTAGACCACTGTGACAATTAGTTAGGAGAAGCGTCAGAGAAATCCTCTTAAGATTTCTCCAGAGAGCTCCGGCTATTGGGCGATATAGAAATGTAATTAATTAATTAATTAATTAAGAGATAAGTCTGGAGGTAGCCCTCACAAACCCAAGAGCCGCTATGTGAGAAAGACCCAGAATCATCATGAGTGGGCAACCTGGGGCCCTCCAGAGGATGCTGGATTGCAACTCCCATCATCCCTCACCATTGGCTAGGCTAGCTGGGGATGATGGAAGCTGCAGTCCCAAAACATCTGGAGGGTCCCACATTCTCCTTTCCTGGCATAGATCATCATGTTCAGACCAATAAAGCTTTATCTCTTGGTGTCTCTCTGTCAGGGATGACCATGGACAACACAGAGGAGCTCTGGAGCAGAAAATATGAGTTTGAACCAAAGCTGCTCTCTTACATTAACATCATGCGAGTTGGAGAGGTAAGAATGTCCCTCTGAGAAGGCTCTCCCGCCCCTGTGATGAGGATATTACTTGTTATTTTTTTACCTAGTACAACCAAAGTACACGGCCCTTTACAGAGTAACCTGAGCAGAAGAGACAGGTTGGGACGTACAATTTAAATTGTGAGTGTGTAAGAAAATATTGAAAGAGAGAAGGGAAAGGAAGAAAGGTGAATATATATGCAAGTCCAATAGACATCTTTTGACTTCGTTTTGGTGGGAAAAGAAGACTGTGGCCCTGTTCAGAAGACATCTTAAATCATAGCTTTAACCACGATGAATAAGGCAAAAAGCCTTATTCACCATGGTTAAAGCTGTGGTTTAAGGTGCCTTCTGAACAGAGCCAAAGAGATGTTCATTGTCTATTTTTAGGTGTTTGGAAAGATCTTTACCGAAGAGCAGCGAAGGTCTTTTCTCAATGTGGCTCTGCTCGCCATCTACCACCCCCTGCTAAGGGTGTGTGAAGCTGGGCTCCTCCTGGTCTACTCCCTCCTGGGCAGTGGAGAACAGCTGCTGGGGAATGAGGTGAGCTGCAGGGTCTGGCTTGCTTGGGCAGGGAGGGGGCAGGCCTCAACGCAGGGCTCCCCAACCCCTTGGGGTCACTGGGCACAGCTGGGAGTTTGAAAGTGTTGTGGGTGCTCTCACAACATGGCCACCCTGGTGTTGTTTACAGATCATCAAATGGTTAAAATGGTGGGTGGGGATGGTTACGAAATACTTATTTCCCAGAAGGCAAAGTGGTGAGACTCAAAGAAAAGTGCCCCAGAACCTCAGTACAGATCAGAGGTGGGGTCTGAGGTCTAAAACACCCAAACACTTTGAAACCAAATAAAGGAGGTGTTGGAGGGAACCACCTGGCTTTGCAGTTTGCCAGCATCCCAGTTGGGTGAATTTTAAAAAAAATCTTAAGAAATAAAACAAAAATCAGGAGGGAGCCTGGAGGGCCAAAAGAGAGATGTCCGTGAACAAATCAGTGCCCGTGGGCTCCATGTTGGAGATACCATCTTTAAAGTGGCAGCCCTTTTCTTGGATTAAAAATGGTTTCTAACATTGGGGGATTTTTCTTCCACCTCTCCAGGCATGGGAAGTGAAAAACAAGATCCGCCACCAGCTCCAGAAAATCCGGGTGTTTAAAGAGCTGCCCGTTCCCATCCAGAGCCTCTCTGCGTGCAAAGGTATCTACTTTTTTTAAACTGTTAACCTTGAAATCCACCAGTTACACACTGTTACAGAAGACACATCCTTAGAATTAAAGCATTCTGAGGCCAGGAATCAACTGAACAGAGCTCAGAGTCTTTTCCAGGTTACCCAAACCCTTCTTCATTTCAGAAGGATGAATTTAGGGTCAAGGGGAGATATTTTGTTGTCGCAAGATGTCCTTGCCAATCTACTAATAGATACAAACCTACCTTCTGCCCATCCCTGCTGTAGTGTGTGTGCACCCAAATATCCTAGTGGTCATGTCTAGATTGGTCAGAAACATGTTTATGCCTCAGATCAGTCCTTTCTTGGCAACATGCGCAAGTGCACCACATCAAGAACACTGTGAACCATGGCAGATCAGCTCCCATGGTTATGAGCCATAGCAGGTGTGCCATGGACATGTGCCAGTATCCAGGGGCCTCGGACCCTGCTGTATCCATCCCAGCCCTGTCCTCCTCCTCCTCCTCCTCCTCCTCCTCCTCCTCCTCCTCCTCCTCCTCCTCCTCCTCCTCCTCCTTCAAGGGCCTAGACATCCAAGCTGGACAATCCAATTTGAATGAACTTTCTGGGTGTCTATCTGGAAAATGCATCCAGAAAAGTTTGGGTGGATACCCATCCCTGATGAGCTTCTGGCCCAGGTACTCTCCTCTAGCCGCACTTTTTGTGTTCTGTAGCTCATTACTCTCCCAAGGCTACACTAGATGAACCACTGGCCATGCCAGCTGGCAAACACCATTCTTGCCGAGAAAGTCCCTACACCCAAGCCCCAGGTTTGGAAGCAGTAGTTCCCACCTACTTTAGGAGCTTTAATGCTAGCACCAAGCCATGAACCATGTTGCCACTTTTTAATACATCCTATCTAGTGTACTGGTCAGAGAGGTGGACGGTTAAGAGGTTCAACTCCCAAAGGCCCAGGTTCAAATTCCCACTCAGTCACAAAGCTCACTGGTTAGCCTTGGACCAGTTACTCTTTCTCAGCCTAACCTAACAGGATGGTTGGGAAGATAAAATGGGTGTGGACAGAACCATGTACACCACTCTGAGCTTCTTGGAGGAAGGGAGGGATAAAAAGGATATCATCTGTTGCTGCTATCACTATTGCTCTGCTGACCTTTCCTTCCTTACCATGTCCTGAATCTCATAGAATTACATCCCCTTTCTCTTCTCTCCCACCCAGGTGATGTGCTGGTGGAGGATCTTGACATCGCAGAGCACTAAACCGCCTTTTGCCATGCCCTCACCAGAGGAATCCTCCTCAGAGGATGAAACAGAGCCTCCAGAAACCAGGGGGACACCACCCCATTCCCTGGCACCAGACCAGGAGGACCCTGGGCCATCAGAGGAGACGACTTCCCTGTCAGGAACATCGGCTTGGGTTAATGCTTGGCCTTGTGGTCAGCCCTACATCTAAGACTGCTCCGAGCCTTCGTGGAGGTGGGGGCTTTATCCCAGGAAACCATCCCGTTAAAGAAGCAGGTGGCCCAGCTGACAGCTGGTATCAGCAGGCTCCAGGCTCAGATGCCTGTGCAACGGCCTGTAGCTGCACCTCCCAGGCGGAAGTGCCCTGCAGCAGCTCCTGGAAAGCTTGATGGCTCACCTGAGCAGTTCCCTGCTTTCCTGGCACAGTGTGTGCTGTATATGGAATTGCGCCCTGAGGACTTCTGAAAGGACAAGACCAGGGTTGCGTTCCTTATCAGTCTGCTGATCGGGTCTGCTGCCAAATGGGCAACCCCGTACCTGCTACAGGCCAGTCTGCTCCTCTCTGATTTCAAAGGCTTTCTAACCCAGATGTGCCAGGTCTGCAAGGACCCACAGAAGGTCAAAACCATTACGTGTAACATCAGGTGACTTCAAGGAAGGGAAAATCAGTTACTGAACATACAAATGATTTCCGTCTGGTGTCCCGAGACTTGGAAAAGAATGAAGCGGCCTTAACAAACCAATTTCAGGAAGGCCTGTCTGATGACATCCGTGATGAACTGGCATGAGTAGGAAGACCATCAGCCCTCCAGGCCTTGATTCACTTATGCCAAAGAGTAGATGGATGGCTAGAAAGCCGGCAGCTTGTGCATCATTAGACCCACACCTGGGAATCCAGGCTTTCAGGAGAAACCCGGCTGAAATTGACTCATGAGGAGAAGGACCGTCAGAGACAAGATGGTCTCTGCTTTTGCTGTGGGACCATGGGGCACCTTGCAGTCACCTGCCCTGCCAAACCTCCATGGCCTGCAGTTCTGAGAGACGCTGCAAAAACTCGAAAAGTGGATATGGCTCCAGAGCCTTGTCCCTCTGTACAGTTTCGCAAAAACACTTCCTCGTACAAGTGACTCGTCAGTGCCCAGGGCACGCCCTGATGCATAGCATTGCTGTGATGGATTTGGGAGCCTTAAGCAATTTTATGGACATTGCCTTTGCTGCTGCTCACCAGATCCTAACTCCGCCCACAAGCCACCCAGTGGTGGTAGAGACAATTGATGGCAGTCCTGTGACTTCAGGACCTGTCATTGATAGCATCGAAATGTGTCCCTCACCCAGGAGATCCAGGAACATAAATAGGAACTTCATTTCTATCTGGCAGCGACACCACACTTTCCCCTGGTATTGGGAATGACTTGGCTGGCCCTCCATGACCCGCAGATATCCTGGTCCCAGAGTGACCTAACTTTTTCCTCCCTATATTGTCAGGAGCACTGCTTACCTGAAAGAGGGAGCTCCACATTGGAGGAGATGCCACTGCCTGACCTCAAGGATCTTCCTGCTAAATACAGTGCTCCATCGGCTCCATGAACACCGTTTAGATGCCCAGACAATTTTGCAGCCACCCAGATCCTGCTATCTATGGCAGAGCGGGTCTGTGTTCAGCAGCAGCAAGACAAATATGCACAGGCCCACTCCGTGAATGTCAAGATCCAGGTACCCCAGAAAATTCCCTTTTTTCAGTCCAAAACAGACTCTTCTACAACCGGGAACATCTTTATACCCCATCAGGGTGCCTCCAGGCAGAAGTATATCAGCTTTGCCAATGCAGCTGACCAGCAAGACATTCCGGCCTTTTCAAGACCCTCCACTTAGTTACTAGGGTCTTTTGGTGGCCTAAAATACAGGAAGAGAAACTGCTCAGCAAGAGAAACTGCTCAGTTCATTTAGAACCTTCATTTCTAATAGCTCCAAAGAAAGCTGGCGTAAGGTCTGGGATGAAGATCTCCGGATAAACACTTTGTACATACCAGGTGAAGTTTTTGCAACGTAACCGCTCGTTCAGCTCAAGACGCTCAGTAAGGTCTCCGTGTGTTTTCTCTCTAGCCATCTGCAAGACCCGCTGGTTCCTCCTGTAGAAGATTTCCTTGTAGTCGTCCATCCAGACTTCTGCAAAGTACACCTGGTTCCTGGAGATCACTTGAGTCCCTTTCAGGAAGGTGTGGAGGCTTTTGGAACGGAACACGTGGCCAACGACTGAGCAAGGAATGATCTCCAGCTGACCCCCACTGCCAAACCTGAAAGGACATCTCCACATTTCCCCCTCCCCAGATCTCCATCTGGTTGTCGTATGAGCCGATGTGTTCAAAATAGGACATGGAGATGGCAAAGAGGCCACCAGCAAATGTGGGGGTCTTGATAGGATAAGTCTCATCTTTCCTCCTCTGCTCTCATGTTGAGGGATGGACTCCCATCCCAAAGTCAGACTCCAGTCAAAGTCCCCTCGACTGTGCACCTTCCCATATTGAGTTGGCTTGGAGAACTCAAAGGTGTTCAATTGTGAAGATATCTGGACTGACCACAGCTGTGGGCTCTTCAGTAATTTGCGATAAGAGAGGCTCTAACCACCCATGGAAACATTCACAGTGAGCATCCAGGAATGTGAGTACATCTCCTGTAGCAACGCTGGCACCGAGCAATCGGGCTGTTATTAAACCCTTCCTTTCCAGCTGCCGGACGACCTTCACTATCTGCAATTGCTTCACATAGTTGTCTAACTCGTCTTTCAAGTAATCATCTGTACTGGCATCGTCCACAAGAATGATTTCTTTTAGCAATATAGCTGGGGAGGCATACAGAACACTGCACACAGTGCGAAGCAAAGTTCACCAGGCCTCGTTATGGAAAACGATGACGACGCTGGTGGTCGGGAGGGGAGGGCATCGTTTGAATTTTTGGTCGATACACTCTGGAGGCCGGCTGTCTGGTCCTAAGGCCCTTTGGAGAGAGATCCGGTCAGTGGCATAGGCATTGAAACAGTGCTTGTCGTAGCCACGTTCTTTCGCTTTCGTCTCCTCTGGTGTCCACTGGTCCTTCTTGAAAGGTTTGCCATCAGCTCCTGGGCTATTGGGGTCTTGAGGTGGACATTCCATGAAGGGCTTCAGTTCTGCTGGTGTGTAATATCCCGGCAGGCAGGACTTGCTGTCCCGGACAGGCACCTCTTGCTGAACCGGAGCCCCAATCTGCAGCTTTGGCCTGGAGTCCTGGATGTTGTTGACGGCTCCCATCATTATGTCAATCATTTGGTCTTTCCTGACCACAGTGTTCTTTGGCCAAGGCTCCTCCCTTTGGTCCCCATTGCTCACATTTCAGAATTTTAATGGTGGTTTTTATATAAAAAATTATTTTGTGGGATAATAGGAATAACTCTGCATTCTTCCAGACACTAGGGTGTTACAGAGAATGTCATGTAGCTTGGTCAATTCTCATTTCCTGCTCCCTCCTCTTCCTCTGCCTTTCTCTGCAACAAGCATGATGTGGTCTCTCCAGAGAGGAAGCAAAGATCCAATATCTCATGCCTTTGCTTACTTGCACTCACACGTTAGAGGGTGCTTGTGATTTAACAGTCTTAGATAGCTTTCTCTGAAAATGTATGTAAAAGCATTAATAAAGTTGATTGGAACTTCTTTTAAACTGGCTCTACCCTACATTTATTGCCTCCAATACTGAATGATGTGTTGCCGTGCTTTCTCTATATAAGGCCATTCTGCTGTAAGTCACATCAGACTTTCCAACATACTTAAGACAAAGCTATTTCAATAATATGTCTTCTCATTAACTACAACATATTTAGATGCCTCTCATAACATGATGCCCTAAGCTATGGCTGGCTTGGCTGGTACCACAATCCAGCACAGTTCATATGTAATGACAACCCAAAATACAAGTTGAATATCAGTTGTTGCATCATGGGTTGTTGTTGCGTGCAAACCCTCCATTATGGTTTAACTAGAGGTTCTTAACCATGAGCAATCGAAAGTCCACAATCCAACAATAAACCATAGGTTTGCTTCCTGGGTTGTTTGTGGTTAACAACCCATAGTTAAAACATAGTGCAGGGTTAACACATAACGAAAATCGATAATTCAAGAACAACCCACAATTCAATGACAACCCATACTCTGGGTTGTTGTTACTATCACCCTACAGTGACCTGATTTGCACATCACAAGCAGCCACCATGGGGGAATTTCCCAGTGGGGATGCTTGTTGTGGGAGTTGCCACCATTCTTGAATATTTCAGCCTGTTATTTGCAAACTCAGCAAAGGTGGTATGTTGGGAGTGGTTGACAAGTCACTCATAACCTCTGGGCTATTTTAGGGTTGCACATGTTAACCACCCCAATAACCCACCCCGGCTGAGTTAACATTCAAAATGGCAGCTGCCGCCATGACAAGAAGCCCCAGGAGGGATTCACCAGTGGTGGCTCCTCCAGATGTTTGAGTCGGGCCATGGTTTAAAACACTCTCTAGCAGTCAGTGGTCTGAGCACAGGTCCTCAAAAGTCTGTTGCTGTGAGGAGGCTCCATTTACTTAGCCTTTTACGTGTTAATCCTTTGTTGTCCTTCTCTGAAACTTTTTCAGGGCTCTCAATGGGTGTCTCCCCACTCCCCCAAGTTTACTGATGGAGCCGAACCAGTCTGTTCCTTGCCAAGTGTTTCAGTTTCCAGAGATAGGGGAGATCATCATTATTGGGGTGGAGTGGGTGGGTCAGTTTTCTGTCCTGAACTTGCACACAATCTGATAAGTACTACAATTATTGGCCAAAATGGAGTATTTACAGAAAAGATACCACTGAGGGAATTATCTCATAAGATTATACAGCTCCAGAATAAACATCATTTATGGTTTTTTAAACAAAAACTCTGTGTGTGATCCATCAGTTTGTGGACTAACAAATGTGGGAACTGTGCAATTTATCATAACAGGGAACAGATTTAGTATACAAGAGTTTATTTCCATCAAAGTAACTCACGGGCAGCACAAGAATTCTCAAGGTGGGGTGATAATATGGATCAGTGGAAGTTTGTAAGAAAATCATGAATATCAAAACTATAAGAAAAATAATTCAAAGGACAAATAGAAATTTGTAGCAGTATTGAAAGATAAGTAAGCAATTTTTAGAATCCCAGTTTATGAGAACAGCAATAAATGTGATGAAACTGAGAAGGATATGAAAAGCAAACAATATTTAAAGACCCCATTGGACTTTGAAGAGACTAAAGAAAAAAAATTGGCCTAAAGCAGTGGTTCCCAAACTTTTTCAGGTCACCACCCCCTTGGTTCCACAAACTCATGCCCATACACTATAAAAATCATTATTCAGAATAGAGGTTTTCATTGACCCACTAAGGAAGATAATAACAATAAAATTCAAAACAGTAACAATTAATTGAATATTTATTCAAAACCAAAGCACCCGCCGCAGGCTTGCCTAGGGAGGGAGGGAAAAGAGAGCGAATGCCTCTGTTTTGCAGCCAGCGTGGTGGGACACACCAGGCAGGGTATGTCTCTTCATTAGCATTTTGGTGCTTTTTGAAACATTACAATTCACCATTAAAAGGACTCTTCTTAAACTGTATTAATACATGTGTGGATTCTTCCCCTATATGGCTTGGGACTAAACTACCTTCTCCCATAAAAATGTCCCTGGGTTTTAAGACTTCCTGGAGAGGCGATTCTCAGAAAAGACCACCTCAAACACCCCCCTGCCTCCCCTTTGCCTCTTAGCGCCCCCCCCCCCCGCTGACCTCTTGCCTCTTAATGCCCCCCTATGTAATCCCACCGCCCCCAAGCGGGCAGTACCGCCCACTTTGGGAACCACTGGCCTAAAGCATTAAACTTATTAATGCCCTACAAGAACATCAAGAAGTACTGAATAAAGATTGATCAAGGGTGCAATCCTATGCATGTTTAGACAGAAATAATTCCTGCCACTTGTAGGATGTATTTCTGTCTAAACATGCATAGGATCGTGGCCCACGTAAGGTCTTCTTTTATAGGGGTGGGCAGACTTCAAAGACAGATGTACTTAAAAAAAAACTAGAAGCCTACTTTTCAGCGCATTCTGAAGCTAGGAATATGTTTTCAAAAGGAAAACTGAGCTGAGGTCACAGGTAGTGTGACCATATGAAAAGGAGGACAGGGCTCCTGTATCTTTAACAGTTGTATTCCAAAGGGAATTTCCCCAGGTGTCATTGGTATGCATGTGGCACCTGGTGAAATTCTCTCTTCATCCCAGCAGTTAAAGCTGCAGGAGCCCTGTCCTCCTTTTCATATGGTCACCCTACCTGTGACCTCAGCTCAGTTTAACTAGATACCTTTTGTATCTAGTTAAGAGACCAGGGCTCCTGCAGTTTTAACTGTTGGGACGAAGAGGGAATTTCACTAGCTTCTGCATGCATGCAAATGACACCTGCTGAAATTCCTCTTTCAATACAACTGTTAAAGATACAGAAGCCCTGTCCTCTTTTCCATATGGTCACCCTGGTCACAGGCCTTTCACACAAAACTCTCCTCCTGTTTATCCCAAGTGTTCTTCATTTCAGCAGCGTAACTTAGGTGGAAAAGTGAGTTTGCTATTGGGAGTCGGAAAGTCCAGCCAATGTACCGCCAGTCACCCAGAGATAAATTGGGATCTACTGATCTATCTTCTGCCCGCTCCTGAGAAGGCTGTAAGAAGTCAAATGAAAGCTCAGGTACTTGAAGACAAAGTGAAGCATCTCAGGGTGAACCAAGGCTGGTCCAGGATGTTTTGCTGCCAGAGGCAAAGAATAAGATGGCAACTACAACTCTCATCAGCCCCAACCAGCATGGCCAATAGGCAGGGATGAAGGGAGTTTCTATACAGACTTCCAGGGAATAAGACCCACTGAAGTCTGAGTGAAGACATATAGGATTATGCAGAGTGTTCCTATTATTTGTGATTGGGGAACATCTATTTTGGGGCTTATCTGCACCACAAATTGAACTGTAGTGTAGATAAGAGACACTCACTTAGGGATGCTCAAAGATTTTGTCTCACTTAGCAATACTCAAGGGTTTTGTTCAGTCCACATTTTGTAGCAAACCTATTTATTTATTGAATTGATTTATGCCCCTCCTCCCAGCTGTAGACATGCTGCAGCCCAGGATGGATTATAAACAGACACACACACACACACACACACTTGGCATTGCTTGCCCTCCCCAAGATATATGGTTGCAAGGTAATCATCTTACAGTAGTAGGCCAGAGCTAGGCCTGTGAGTTAACTTTTAATCGAATTATATTCATTTCTTTTTTCCCTCTCTCACTCCTCATAACAACCCTGCAAGGTAGGCCAATGCAAGGCCTGTGAGGTATCCTTAAAATGAATTGCATTTGTTTCTCTCTCTCTTTCTCCCCGACACACAGCCAGGGCCGCCTTGAAGCCACCACCATTTTTCATATTCCCACAGAAAACAAAAACTACAACTCCCAACATGCCTTTCGCTGTGGTGCCCAACTTGCCAAATGGTAGGGTGACCATATGAAAAGGAGGACAGGGCTCCTGAATCTTTTACAGTTGTATTGAAAAGGGAATTTCAGCAGGTGTCATTTGTATATAAGGGGAACCCGGCAAAATTCCATCTTCATCACAACAGTTAAAGCTGCAGGAGCTATACTAGAGTGACCAGATTTAAATGAGGGCAGGGCCCCTGCAGCTTTAACTGTTGTGAGAAAGAGGAAATTTCACCAGGTTCTTCATACATACAAATGACACCTGCTGAAATTCCTTTTTCAATACAACTGTTAAAGATACAGGAGCCCTGTCCTCCTTTTCATAGGGTCACCCTACAAGTGGGAATCCTGCCGTTGAGACTCACCGGAAGTGAAGTCTGGCTGAGCCAGTCCACATTGCACTGTGCTGATGGTACCCATAAATAGGCAGTGAAGGAGCTGGCTGCTTGACTGATGGTTAGCTTGGCCATTGCTGTTGGCAACGGGCCCGGAGCTGCACCCTCCTTCCCTCCAGCTCCCAAGGGTGCCTAGCGACTGAGGCAGCCAGTCTCAGGTGCTCTCTCTTCAGGCCTAGGATGGGGAGCCACTTCCAGATGATGGGCGAAAAGCCCGAAAAGTCTTCCCTCCCACCCAAGGCATGCTGGGAGTTGTAGGTGTAAGCCTAGGTCCCTGAATAACGTGTTCATCTCTGAACACCATCTGAGGTGAGGTGGGAGACAACTTCTTAGTTGTGGCACCCTGCTTGTGGATTTCTTTTTCCCGGGCAGGCTTGCCTAGTGACGGCATTAATGGCTTTCCAGTGCCAAGGAATACATTTTTCCCAAGGCCTTTTAATTTGATGCGACTTTTTATGCTGCATTTGTTGTTGTTGTTGTTGTAACTAAACCACATCATTCCAAGACAGATGCAGGAATTACTGAATAAAGTTTATGATTTTTATGTATCATTGAAACAGAAGAGTGAATGGAGGAATGATGGATAGCTGAGGCTAGAATGGAGTGGTGGGTTGGGTGAGTGGCAGTTGGAGAAAGTCATAGAATCCTAGAATCATAAAACAGTAGAGTTGGAAGGGGCTTATAAGGCCATCAAGTCCAATGCAGGAATCCACCCTAAAGCATACCTGACAGATGGTTGTCCAGCTGCCACTTGAAGGCTTCTAGTATGGGAGAGCCCACAACCTCCCTAGGTAACTGGTTCCATTGTCGTACTGCTCTAACAGTCAGGAAGTTTTTCCTGACGTCCAGCCAGAATCTGACTTCATGTAACTTCAGCCCGTTATTCCATGTCCTGCACTCTAAGGTGATAGAGAAGAGATCCTGGCCCTCCTCTGTGTGACAACCTTTTAAATATTTGAAAAGTGCTATTGGGTAGAAGGAGAACAAAGGCAGTTAGTGAGAGATCAGGGAAATGGGATCTGAGGCTGTAGCTAGACCTAAGGTTTATCCCAGGATTGTCCTGGGGTCAAACCTGTTCATCTAAGTGCCACACAGGGCATCCAGTGCTCAGGCAGGGACAAACCTGGGATGATCCTGGGTTAAACCATAGGGGCCTTGCTAGACCAGGCCTTAGCGTGCCTTCCAACCCGGTTTCCCTGCTGTCCAGATGACGCACTGGGGAATCCGGCGGCAGGCCACAGTGAGGCCTGGTCTAGCGCGCCATAAGCTAAGTTGCTTATGGCGCGCTTTTTCCCCAGCTCCGGCCTCAGGCCGGGGCTGGGGGAAGTGTGGAGACTTCCGCAGCTTTTCGCGGCTCCTCGCTTACTCGCGAGGAGCCGCGAAAAGCCGCGGACCTGGCACAGCGCCCATCGGCGGGGGGGTGAAGAGAGGGGAGGGGGAAGGATGGGAGGGTGGGTGGCACGGGGGGAGGGCGGGTGCGATCGCGCCGCCGCCGACCGAGCAAGCAGCCGAGCAGCGCTTGCCCAGGCAATGCCGCCCCATCCCGGGCATTGCCCGGGCACGTGCCGCTCGGCTGCTTGCTCGGGGGGCGGCAGCGCAATCGCACCCGCCCTCCCCCCGTGCCACCCACCCTCCCATCCTTCGCCCCCCCCCCCCCGTTTAAAAAATAATAATAAAAAAGCCACTTACCTTCCCGGAGTCTTCGGGCCACCCGCGGCCCCTTTAAACAAAACCCAAAAAAATGGCGGACGCCGCAGGGCTTGCGTCCTCCCTGCGGCTCCGCCGTCTGGAAGCGTGGGGGAGGTGCGCTAATGTTAGTGCGCCTTGGCCCTGCCTCCCTGCCAGCGTAAGCCGGCAGGTCTAGGAAGGCCCCAAGTCTAGCTACGGCCTAAGTTAGGACTGGTTTGCACATAGTACCTTGGTTTGCTAACCCATGCCTTATTTCAAATCAGCCGCTCTACATGCTAGTACTACACCTCTCACATGCCTTTGGCTGCCCGCAGGTGCCTGTGTCCTCTTAGAGGTGCTCCCCTCCTCTTGTTGCTGATGTTGCTCCTTGATAAAGCATTGAGGACGAGCATTGCCGAAGAAAAGAGGTAAGTGGCTGTCAGTGGATGTGCCCAGCTTTTGGCCAAGTCCTGCTGGGACTGCCTCAGCCCTCGCTTCTCGCCCACCAAGTGCTCCATCAGGAGCCTGTAATGAAAGGCCTGGGCTGGGCCAGGCACTTGCCCCCCCCTTCATTGGGCCTGTCTCTAGGCATGCGCAGAGTGCCTTTCCTCCCTCCCTCCATCTTAAGGGTAAAGGCTGCACATGCACTTCCCTCAGATTCTGAGAAAACAGCAATATCAGG
The DNA here is from genome assembly GCF_023053635.1 of Elgaria multicarinata webbii. Classification (NCBI taxonomy): domain Eukaryota; kingdom Metazoa; phylum Chordata; class Lepidosauria; order Squamata; family Anguidae; genus Elgaria; species Elgaria multicarinata. Next base: position 24,565,345 of record NC_086172.1, read on the forward strand.
ACAGGGTGCCTTTGAGCATGTACAGATTTTGGCCTCCACACTTCATGTCAATTCTCCCACTCCCTATATAACCAATATGCTCATTGAGAATATGCTGTGGTGGTGGGGGGGAGCAATCTTATGACTGGATGTACAACTGCATAAATTCATTTTGGGTGGTGTTTTGCTCATATTCATAAAACACCACACAAAAAGTAAAGTTGATTTGATTGTACAATTGGTTCTAACAAGATCCCTTTTTATGATGTTTTACAGCACATGTATAAATGTGCACATCCATTAAAAAAAAAGATGCACAAACAGACCTTGATACAAACATATGTAATATTGCATCAAGCTTGCTTTGTTGCAGTGTTTTGTTAATACACACATGTGCATCCGGAGCCCCGAAAGGGAAATTTATGCACATGAACTGAAGGAACTAAAAGCAGCAGCTGTTTGTGCATGCTGCTGTTATGGAATTAATTTTCAAAATTCTCCTGGCAGAGTGGGACGCAGGACAGAGTGACCCCATGGCAAAACAAAGTCACTAAACATCCTGCCATTTGTGAAAAATAAAAAAATGCAACATTTTATGATCATGTGATACTGTTCACTATGGCCTTAGCTAGACCTAAGGATCATCCCAGGCAAATGGAGGGGTCGTCCCTGCCTGCTCCCGGGATCCCCTGTGTGTCATTTGGATGTACAGGGATGATCCCAGGACAATCCTGAGATAAAGGCCTGGTCTAGCCATGGCCTATGCAACATGCTATCACCTCACTCTTGTCGCTGTTTTGGGATAACAAAAACTTTTTTTCTGACAGCATTATGGGCATGGTAATGTAGGGTGACCATATTTTGGAAACCAAAAAGGAGGACAGCATGGCCGCCCCATGGGGGTGTGCCCACCAACATGTCCAGCCCCCAAGGGGGCGTGCCCACCCAAACATGGCCTTGGTCACAGGTCTGATTTCACAGCACACAATTAAGACAAACCTGTTCTACATTACATCTTAATGTTAAAATCACTGGAATAAAGTATAAGTGAGACATTCAATGTATCTGAAATTAACTTCACTCATTCCTACTTCTGCAGCTTTTGCTGTACGTTGAAGCTTTTGCTATACTGTGTGCTCAGCTACATCAAGCAGGGTATTCCACTATGAAAGTGGTATATAAAAGGCAGGAGCCACACTATTACTTTATAGAGGTATTCAACTGCACTGCAGGAGCTACACTACTGCTTTATAGTGGTACTGAAGTGCACTGACAACTGTTGGGTCCCATGACACATCTACACAAGCAGGATATAACACTATGAAAGTGGTATGAAGGTGATATATGGTATGTGTCATGGGCCCCAACAGTTGTCAGTATACTTCATTACTGCTATAAAGCAGTAGTGTGGCTCCTAGCTTTTCTATACCGCTCTCAAAGTGAAATATCCTGCTTGGTGTAGATGAGCCCTGTGTGTGGTACAGTCTTCCCTTCCTTCAAATATCTTTTCTGACTGCAAATCCTTCACTGGATGACCACAGTCTAACCTTTCCTAACATTTAACACTGTTTCCCCATCACCTTATTGCATACTTCTACCACTGAACAAATGAAGCAGTTGACAAGTATACAACAACCAAACAACCAAGCATTCAGAAAGAGTATAAACTACGATTAGCCTGCAAACGTGAGCCATGGAACAAAATGGATTAAAGCGTGTCTTAGCTTGTTTCAACTTCAACCAGACATAACAGTCAAAAACAACCGAGAAAAACACACCTACATTGAAATTGCAATACCTAATGACAAAAATGTTGCAGAAAAGAAAAATATATACGACTGGCTATGGAAGTTAAAGAACTATGGCAACAGGAAAAACTTACAGTTATTTGTTAGTCACATCAGTCACCAGCATGACATCGTGGTTGTTTTTACAGAAAACCTTCAAAAATTAGGCCTACCAAAATACATGCACGCCAATATCCAGAAAGCAGTCATACTTAAAACATGTTCAATAGTCAGGACATTTCTGCATCAGTAAAAGACAACATGACTTGGCAAAGCCCATCATGTTCATCTAGAAAAACCACCGCAAGCAAGAAAAGAGAGATAGATGACGATGATGATGATGATGATGATAGAAACCCTGTTAATTTTTTAAAAGTTTCTTTAAGAAGGATGAACAATTGTCAGCCACTGTTACAAAATATACGTCATGCCAATTATAGTAAACAAATTGGAAAGGAAGGTCTATGGGTCTAAAATGCATTATTTAATAGGACCATCACCTCCAAATCATCCCCCCAACTCACAGAAAACTACAGCCACCCCCACTACAAACATGCACATGCATTCATTCAGTCAAACAACAAGGCATCCCATTCAGACATCAATACACTCACACTGCCAGCACACGTGTTTGCACGCACACACACACACACATACTCAGCATCACTCACTCCAAAAACACGCATGCACACATGCATGCACACATGCATTCACTCAAAGACCCCATGCACCCCCACATTCTCTCTCTCACACAAAAACCTCAGTCTTGCCTCCTCCTCTACCTTCTCCTCCTCCTGCTTGCTTCTTCTTCTGCTTCTTCTTGCTGCTGCTGCTTCTGCTGCTGCTGCTTCTGCGCTGGGGGGTGGGGTGCTGGAGGCTGCATTGCTGGAAATTCCTGCACGCAGCCCCCAACCACTCACCTCGCTCTCATCGCCCACCCCTCGCGGCAGCCATCTTGAATCTCGCCTGAACTCACGCGAGATCTCGTCTTTTGGCTGGGTCTCGCAGAGTTCCCAGCCAGCTGCCGAGATCTCGCGTGAGTTCGGGCGAGATTCAAGATGGCCGCCGCCACTCGCCAGAGAAATTTAGGCCTGGTAAGTTGGAGATGTGGTTGCTGCGAGCCCAGTAACCACAACCCCGGTATTTTGGGCCCTAAGTCCGGTTGCTCCGGACCCCCAGCTCTCCCCGGAGGTTTCCAGAATTTTCCGGAGGGTATGGGCAGCCTAATTCATGTCCATCCCCTGGCTATTACATGCGTGTTTCTTTTGATTCAGGCTAGAGCAGCACATGTGCTTTCTAGGAATAGCCTCGTGTCTGTCTGTCTTACCATATCCATGGTGCCCCCAACACACTGCTCATAAGGGACACAGGTCCCGTCTCTTCTGGCAATGCACACAGAGGTCCAATGCATGCCAGTGAGCCCACCCACCACCACCACACCATGTGCCATGACGTGAACTGCACCTCTTATTGCTGGGACCTGGGATCAGACGTATAGTAGTGGATGAGGGAGAGCTCAGATTGGCTTGCAGTGCCTTCAGCCTGCCAGGACTGGGCTGGTGCAATGTCCCAGCATTTGAATATATACTGTCAGGGCATCATGGGGTAAGAAAATTGATCTGAGGGGGTGAGAAGAGCCAGACTGTCTGAAAGCTGGTTTAGCCTCTTTCCAGAATGTGGCTTTGGCAAGGTTGCCCCTGATGAAGCAGCTCTTGCTTCTGAAATGTATTCAATTCAAGAAACAATGTTTGTCATAGCCGCCTTTGAGCATACACTCTCTTTTTGTATTGTGGCCTGGTTTGGAGCTTCCGTGTTGTTGTATGTGTGTGTGTGTGTGTGTGTGTTGTATGCTGGTTTTGTATCAAACACACTGGCTTCCAGTTTGTTCCAAGCTCAGCCTGTGGTTCTGCTTCATACCTGTAAAGCCCTCAGTGGTTTGCGGTTGATATTTGAAATCTCTCCTCCTCTATGAATCCATAATCTTCATAGAATCATAGCATAGTAGAGTTGGAAGGGGCCTAGAAGGCCGTTGAGACCAACCCCCATCTCAATGCAGGAATCCACCCTAAAGCATAGCTGACAGATGGTTATCCAGCTGCCTCTTGAATGCCTCTAGTGTGGGAGAGCCCACAACCTCCCTAGGTCACTGGTTCCATTGTCGTACTGCTCCCTCTGAAGGAACAGGTACGTAGCTTGGGAGTACTCCTAGACCCATCGTTGTCACTGGATGCCCAGGTGGACTCTGTGGCACGGAGTACTTGGGGTCAGCTTCGTCTGATCTGCCAGCTACGGCCTTTCCTGGACAGGGACAACCTAGCCACAGTAGTGCATGCACTGGTAACTTCCCGATTAGACTACTGTAATGGGGCTGCCCTTGAAGTCGCCACGGAAGTTGCAGCTAGTGCAAACTGCAGCAGCTAGACTGCTGCTGGTACATCTTACAGAGACCACATAACACCGGTCTTAAAGGAACTGCACTGGCTGCCTATACGCTTCCGGTCGGAATTCAAGGTGTTGGTAATGATGTTTAAAGCCCTAAACGGCTTGGGACCTCGATACTTGAGAGAGCGCCTCTCCTTATATATGCCTGCCCGAGACCATAGATTTGCTGGAGGAGCCCTTCTCCGCATCCCACCAATGCAACACATTTGCTATGATGGGACAAGGGAGAGGGCTTTCTCTGTGGTGGCCCCCCGGCTGTGGAATGTCCTCCCCTTGGAAGTCCGGTGGGCGCCAACATTGATTTCGTTTCGCCACCAAGTAAAATCATGGCTTTTTAACAAAGCCTTTGATAGTTAAACTCACTGGCCCATTGTTTTAATTGTTTGAACTGCTTTTACTGCTTTTAAATTATATATTGTTTTAACTTGGATCATGGTTTAATTTGTTTTTAACTGCATATTTATTGTCATATGCTGTATGTTTTTATCTGTACACCGCTCTGGGATCTTCATGATATAGGGCGGTATATAAATGTTTTAAATAATAGTTTTTAAATGATAATAATCAGGAAGTTTTTCCTGATGTCCAGCTGGAATCTGGCTTCATGTAACTTGAGTCCATTACCCCGTTTCCTGCACTTTGCGAAGATCGAGAAGAGATCCTGGCCCACCTCTGTGTGACCGCCTTTTAAGTATTTAAAGAGTGCTATTATGTCTCCCCTCAATCTTCTCTTCTCTAGGCAAAACATGCCCAGTTCTTTCAGTCTCTCTTCATAGGGCTTTGTTTTCTAACCCCTGGTTGCCCTCCTCTGAACACGCTCCAACTTGTCTGCATCCTTCTTGAAGTGTGGGGCCCAGAACTGGACGCAATAGTCAAGATGAGGCCTAACCAGGGCGGAACAGAAAGGAACCAGTACCTCACGCGATTTGAAGCTATACTTCTATTAATGCAGCCCAAAATAGCATTTGGGTTTTTTTGCAGCCACATCACACTGTCGGCTCATATTCAGCTTGTGATCTACAACAATTCCAAGATCCTTCTCATTTGTAGCATTGCTGAGCCAACTATCCCCGATCTTGTAAATCTGCATTTGGTTTCTATTTCCTAGATGTAGAACTTGGCATTTATCCCTATGAAATTCTGTTGTTTTCAGCCCAGCACTCCAGCCTATCAAGCTCACTTTGAAGTTGGTTCCTGTCTTCCAGGGCTATCCCACCCAATTTTGTGTCATCTGCAAACTTGATCAGCATTCCCTGCACCTCCTTGTCCGAACAATTAATACAAATGTTGAAGAGCACTGGGCCCAGGACTGAGCCCTGCGGTTCCCCACTCGTTCCCTCCCCCCAGTTTGAGAAGGTACCGTTGATAAGCACTCTTTGAGTCCGATTCTGTAGCCAACTGTGAATCCACCTAATGGTTGTTCCATCTAGCCCACTTTTAGCTAGTTTGTTAATCAGAATATCATGGGGCACTTTGTCAAAAGCTTTGCTGAAGTCAAGATACATTACATCCACAGCATTCTCACAGTCCACAAAGGAGGTTACCCGATCAAAAAATGAGATCAAATTTGTCTGGCAGGATTTGTTCCTGACAAATCCATGTTGGCTTCTAGTAATTACTGCATTGTTTTCAAGGTGCTTACAGATCGACTTCTTTATAATTTGCTCCAAAATTTTTCCCAGGGATGGATATCAGACTGACTGGTCTGTAGTTCCCAGGTTCCTCCTTTTCGCCCTTTTTGCAGCTAGGGACAACGTTAGCCCTCCTCCGGTCATCCGGCACTTCACCCGTCTTCCATGATTTTGCAAAGGTAATAGACAGTGGTTCTGAGAGTTCTTCTGCTAGCTCCTTCATTACTCTAGGATGCAGTTCATCGGGCCCTGGAGATTTGAACTCATTCAAAGAAATTAGGTGTTCCTTGACCATTTGTTTATCAATCTCAAACTGCAATCCTGCTCCCTCAACTTCTTCACTTTTTCCAGGGTGGAGGGGTCACAGGACCGCTTTTGGGAGAAGACGGAGCCAAAGTAGGAATTGAGCACTTCAGCCTTTTCTTTGTCATCTGTTATCAATTTGCCATCCTCATTAAGCAGTTGAACCACCATTTCTTTCCTGTCTTTTACAACTCACGTACCTGAAGAAAGCCTTTTTATTGCTTTTAGCATCCCTCGCTAATCTCAGCTCATTCTCAGCTTTAGCCTTCCTGACGCCATTTTGGCCCTTCTGTGCTACCTGTCTGTACTCTTCTTTTGTAGCCTGGCCTTCCTTCCACTTCCTCTATGTATCCTTTTTTGTTTTCATGTCATCTCTAAGCTCTTTGTGGAGCCACATTGGTTTCTTCTGTTGTCTTCTATCTTTTTTCCTTGTTGGAATTGCTCCAGCCCCCCCCCCCCATCGCCTGCTGTCACCCATCTGGGCCTCATTGTTGGCATATTGGTGCTGGCTGAGAGAAGGCCCAGATTGACACCCTGGTTGGGAGATTGAGATTTCCGCATGCAGCAGCTGGTGGCGAGTGTTGTGATGCAGCGACCAGCAGCTAGGTGGGCACAAAAGCTGGTGGGCGAGCGACAGCCAGGCAACAGGTGAGTTGCCGGGTCTGGTCCATCCTACCTGGCTTAGGATTTTGGTTCCATTCAGGGCAGGCAGAACTTCATATGCAGTAATCCTAGGGAACTCTTTCCCAACACAGATAGTTGTTTTTAGCCATCCTCTTTGGTATGCGGTTTGGCTCATTTGCTTGAGTAATTTGTGCCTACTTGCTCCATAGTGCAAAGGAAGAAGTAGGTCTCTAGTAATTCATTTTTATAGTAACTCATTTTTTTAATAAAGCATTTTGATCCATAGATCTTCCTCTCCAATTTTCTTTGATATAATTGGCATGACGTAATATTGTAACACTTGCTGATCATTGTTCATCCTTCTCTGTTTGGGGCTCTTGGGAAGGCGTTGCAGGAGTGGGGAAGGGATACAGGGAGACCCCATACTCCCACTCCTTGTAATATTTGTTCTTTTTAAAATGTTCTGGGTAAGGTCTGGTTTCCACACTTCATACGAGGAGAGGATTTGATATGTATGAGCGGCTCTCCTCAGTTCTAGCTTTCCTGCTACTTTGGAATGTGACTCATAGACTGAAGGAAGCCTCTCTCTGCCTCTGATCATATACCGGGATCCTCCTCAGAGGACCTTCTCTGGTTTCCTCCGCCATCTGAGACATGGGCAGTGGCTATCGTGGAAATGGCCTTTTCAGTGGTGGGACCACTGGTGTGCACAAGGGGTGTGCCATGCGTGCCCAGGCACACTCTAATGTTTGGGGCTTCCTCTGTTTTCCTGATTTTAAGGGATTTTTAAAATGGAAATTAAACAAATGCTTACATCTGTGTAAGTTTTAAAGATAAAGAGATCAAAATTGGCACAGCGATAGCTCTTAAGAAGGGCTTTCAGCATGTCAAGTTTGAATCAGATTGGGTCATCCCTTGATTTTTTTTAATGATTTTGTTTAATCTCTTAAACCCTTTTCCTGGTAGTCCACAAGTCCGGAGGATTGAAGGATCGATCTTCTATTGCTTTGATCATGCGAAGCTGGACATCTTCAACTTCATAAAATAGAGATCTGCTGGTTCCCTTACTCAAAAGTAAATCCCATTGATTTCAACTGCATTTACATCCCAGTCATACTAAAATCAGATGCGGGCTTACCTTTGAGTAAACCCCATTGAACAGAGAGAGACTTTCTTCTGAGTAAACACATAGAGAACTGATTTTTAATAGTGTGGTCACTCAGAAGCTTTTTTTAAAAAAGAAGTCTATAACAGCAAACTGGAAAGAAGTGCTCTGCAGCCCCACGCTTACTTCTGAGGTCTTACAACTATTTATTCAGAAGTCTCTCTATGTGTTCAATGGGGTTTACTCAAAGGCAAGGATGCATCTGATTTTAGTATGTTCACATTCTAAAACCTCCAGGTAGGGTGAGGGGAATGGGCGTAGCCTAGGCAACAAGGAATAACCATGAAAGTATGTAGGGGAGAGACAGAGTTTTCCCCCGAAGTGAGTTGCTTTAGGTGCCTTTAAACTGTTTATTATGGAGGTTTTTATTTAAAGGTCCCAGGTCAGTGTGTGTGTGCGTGTGCATTTTTAAAATGTAAGTAGACTCAAGTCCATCGTTCCCTCCCCATGCATCCGTAAGGATAAAAGACAACCAAACAAGATTTAATATTGAACAAATATTTAATAATAATGATAATAATGATGATGATAACAAATGAAAGCCAGCAAATGAAAAGGCTGAAACTCAGTCTGTTTCCTGCTTTAAGGCTGGCAAGTGCCCCAGACTGGGCTCTGGTAGGCAAGGCCTAGGGTGTGAAAGCTGAAGAGGTTGTCCATAGCAAGAGGAAAGCCAAGGTGAACCCGGGAGGAGGAGGAGGAAGCAGCGAGCAAGGCGGAGCTGGTGCGGCTGGTCCAAGGGCTGGTCGCAGGCGCTGGCGTTTCGGGCCGTGCTGGAGAGGAAGCAGCGTATGGCCCAGGCTGGAGGAGGAGGTTCAGGATGCACCAGCACAGCTTCCCAAAAAGAAGTGGTTCTTCCCCTGCAGAGGGGAAAAGTCTGTCGCGGTGGAAAATGAGCCCAAGGAGACAAAAAGAGAATGGAAAAAGATAGAATGGAAAAGAAAGGATGAAAGAGAGAAAGACAAAGAGAGAGAGAGAGAAGGAAGGAAGGAAGGAAGGAAGGAAGGAAGGAAAGAAAGAAGGAGGGATGTGCCAAGATGTTTCAGATCCTGTAAGAGTCAAGATCCTCCACCAGGAGATCATCACCTGTAAGGCAGAAAGGAGAAGGGGGGTCTTAATGGTAGCAGAACATTAGACTTCAGAAATGGTTGGGAGGAGGGGGGTCACTGGCTTGGGGCTAGCAATCGAGCTCCCAAAGGAGGTGGGAACTGCTGCTTCCAAGCCTGTGGGTTGTGGTCGGGGCTTTCTCACCAAGACCCATGTTTGCCATATGGCGTGGTTGGCGTTTCATCTACTCTAGTGCGCAGACAGGAGACTGCTGCACAATACAAGAAATACATCTAGGCAACCTAGTAGTAACATACTGCTCTCTTAATATCAAAACTTAAGTTGACGCCTCTTTGCTGAAAAGCAATGGCTCAGCAGCAAGAAAGGTCCTTGATGCAAAAGCCACCTACGAGGGAAGCCTCTGCGCTGTTTCTTACCCTCTTCGTCCACATTCGAGACGTCAGCACTATAAATTGATGATGACACCTGGCCACAGCTGAGGTCAATGGTGGACGAAGAGGGGAGCACCTGTATTATGTTGGAGGATCTTGACTCTGTTGGGGGGAAAGGAGACACAGAGACCATGTTAACATAATTAGCAAGACTCACCAAAGGAGGGGCCCATTCCCTTCCCCCCCCCCGGACCCTGGAGCTGGCACTGGCTAGAGTGCCTCAAGCAGCAGCCAGCCCCCCTGGTCACGATCCCCTCTGGCCTATCCATCCCCCCAAGGACCTAGGCATCTCCTCACCTTGGACGGCACATCCCAGAGAGGGTTTCTCCTTGGGCTCTTGCACCACGACAGTCTTTCTCCCCCTGCAGAGGGAAAACCACTTCCACTTGGGAGGAGGTGCTGGTGCCTCCTGTCCCTCCTCCTCCGCCATGGGCCGTATTTGGGTCCCTCGGCAGCACAGCCCAAAGCGCCAGCACCTGCGACCAGCCTTGGCCGCCTCCATAACTGCTCCAGATGCTTCGCTGCTTCCTGCATCTCCCGGGTGTACCTTGGCTCTCCGCTTGCAAATGAAAAAGCTCTTCAACTTGGACAGCCTAGAAGAGAGTGAGCAGAAGGTGAGAAAGGGGGCTTGACGGCTCCTCCTGGTCTGTGTGGGTTTAGGCCCGTTTCTTATTCTTCGTGGCTTCATTCCACCTGCCACCGGCTGGAGTTGTGAAGATGTCCCCCTCCTGCCGCCCTGCCCTGCGTGTGGCCTCTGAAGGGTAGCCCGGCCTTTGCTGGGGAGGAAGGAAGCCCTCGGAAGGCGCTGGATAATGGGCCAACCAGAAACCAGGGCTGCTAAGGAATCCTACTTACATTCTTGTTCTCTCTCTCTCCCTCTCTCACTCTAGCGCAACAACGAAAACCACTCACTCATCAGGTGACAGGATTTCTGCCATCTGGCCCTGAACCAGCTGTGTCATGTGTCACAGGGGAGGGCGCGTCACAATGACCTCAGCAACTGAGCAGCCAGGGGTATTGTTACTGTGACGTGGCCTTATTCTGGGCTTGGCCTTTCATCCATGTCCATCCCCTGGCTATTCCATGCGTGTTTCTTTGGATTCAGGCTAGAGCAGCACCTGTGCTTTCTAGGAATAGCCGCGTGTCTGTCTGTCTCACCATATCCATAGTGCCCCCAACACACTGCTCATAAGGGACACAGGTCCTGTCTCTTCTGGCAATGCACACAGAGGTCCAATGCATGCCAGTGCGCCCACCCACCACCACCACACCATGTGCCATGACGTGAACTGCACCTCTTATTGCTGGGACCTGGTGGGAATCTACACTGATGTTATTCTAACGTTTTGAATGGGTTACTGTGACACATAGCGTCACGTGACCCGGGTCTCCAACATTGCAAATGACTTGTACTTACAGGTTCTGTTTCTTAGTTCCAGCGTGGCTACAGATTCATGTGCCTCGTTCTACCGGTAATTCTCCTCTCCCTTTCTCAGAGCTGCTGGGTTTGCTCCGCCCACTTCCTGTTCTCCTTCCTTTGCCCCGTTTGCTATCTTATCTGCTACAGCAGATCAATCACACCAGCGTTATACTGTGCAATCACTGACAATTGCATGCAAAGGACTCAGACGTTTTCCACCTTAGAATCTGCTTTGATTGTGAAGTAGTCCCATGCATCCAGCCTGAATTGTGCTCCTTTTGCAAAAGATTCGCTCGAGCCGCTGCTGTGGGCGCAGGAGCAGGATTTGAAACAAATGCTTACATCTGCGTAAGCTTTATAGATAAAGACACCAAAATTGGCACAGTAATTCAAATACCAAATTTGAATCAAATTGGGTCATCGGTTGATTTTTTATGATTTTTTTTTAACATTTCCCTCCTCTTTGCAAAGGAGCTGAGGAGCGCTCAAAGGATCGCTGTAGAATCATAGAATCATAGAATAGCAGAGTTGGAAGGGGCCTACAAGGCCATCGAGTCCAACCCCCTGCTCAATGCAGGAATCCACCCTAAAGCATCCCTGACAGATGGTTGTCCAGCTGCCTCTTGAAGGCCTCTAGTGTGGGAGAGCCCACAGCCCTCCCTGCAGGAAAATTAACAAGGGTCCAAAGTCCAAAACTCATAACCAGTAGGGCTTAAATGGGGCTGCTGCTAAAACTTTTCCATTTGGTCTCCCATCCAAACTCTGACCAGACCCAGCCCTGCTTAGCTTCAGCAAAGTGGCTGACTCCTATGCATTCAGGCAATGCCCTGGGACTTGCATTAAGATGTTTTGGGAAGAGGTTTGTGTGTGCTTATGACTATTGCCCTGCTCTGCTCTGCTCTGCTCTGCTCTGCTGACTAGGAATGAGGCGGGCAGTGGGCGGAGCAAACCCAGCAGCTCTCACAGAAGAGGGAGAACAACGGAAGGATGGAACAATGTGCCCTGAAGTTCCGTTGCAGCAAAACGTAAGTCACGCTAGTGTGTCCCGTGATACAGAGAACCAATACAGAGAACCACGTTAGAAAGGGACACTAGCAACGCTAGAAGACTAGTGTAGATCCGGCCCTGGGATCAGACATATAGTAGTGGATGAGGGAGAGCCCAGATTGGCTTGCAGTGCCTTCAGCCTGCCAGGACTGGGCTGATGCAATGTCCCAGCATTTGAATATAGACTGTCAGGGCATCATGGGGTAAGAAAGTTGATCTGAGGGTGTGAGAAGGAGAACCAGACTGTCTGAAAGCTGGTTTAGCCTCTTTCCAGAATGTGGCTTTGGCAAGGTTGCCCCTGATGAAGCAGCTCTTGCTTCTGAAATGGATTCGATTCAATAAACAATGTTTGTCATGGCCTAGGGTGACCATATTTTGGAAACCAAAAAAGACAACATGGTCGGCCCCCAAGGGGGCGTGTCCAGCACCAAGGGGGCGTGCCCACCCAAACATAGCCTTGGTTACATGTCTGATTTTACAGGACACATTTAAGACAAATCTGTTCTACATAACATCTTAATGTTAAAATCACTGAAATAAAGAACAAGTGAGAGATTCAATGTATCTGAAATTAACTTCACTCACTCCTACTTTTGTAGGTTTTGCTGTACTTTCAAGCTTTTGCTGTGCTTTGTGTGATACAGTCCCCCCTTCCCTCGAATATCTTTTCTGACTGTATCTTCTCATTGCAAGCTGCTGTTGTTGTTTATAGGGTTTGCTACTGGCCGGCTGGATGGCTGGCTTTTTTTAATTTCAATTTTTTAAAAAAGCTTGTGTATAATTGTCACAAGTTTCTCTACTCTAACATTAGGGTGGGTATTGTGGCAGTTTACCTAAAGACTGGAGATCCCCTTAATGCCAAGGGCTGAAACTGCTCAATATGCAAAACCCCAAAGAGGAGGTTTGACAACCTGAGTTTGAAGGATATGGCTCCAGCAGTTTTAAAACACAATAATTTTAAAACTTTGAACATTTAAAAAAATCCTTAAAAAACAATGGATGAACAGATCTGATTCAAACCTGCCATGGCTAAATCTCTCCTTAAGAGCTATCATGGTGCCAACTTTCAGCCCTTTATCTTTTAAAAATGACGTTTTTAAAAAATAATTTTCAAACCTCAAACTTAAAAAAAATCCTAAAACTCAATGGATGGACAGATCTGTTTCAAACTTGGCATAGCTAAAGTCCTTGTTAAGTGCAATCATGGTGCCAAGTTTCATCTCTTTAGCTTTAAAAATAATATTTTTAAAAAAATTAAATCCTCAAATTTTAAAAAAATCCTAAAAATCAGTGGATGAACAGATCTGTTTCAAAATTGGTGTGGCTAAAGCTCTACCTAAATCCTATCATGGTGTGAAGTTTCATCTCTTTATCTTTAAAAATGACGATTTTAAAAATAATAATTTTAAAACCTCAATTTGTAAAAAAAATCCTAAAAAATCAATGGGTGAACGGATCTGTTTCAAATTTGGTATGACTAAAGCCCTTCCTAAGAGCTACCATCGTGCCAAGTTTCATGTCTTTATCTTTAAAAATGAAGGAGTTATAAGCATTTTTGTTAATTCCCATTAGAGCTGCTCTTTGGGGGGGGGGGATCCGGATTTCCCCTCCGCCTCCCGGACTTGTCGTCAAAAATCCCGGACAAATCTGGGCAAACCCGGTCATATGGTCACCCTATGACTTAAGTGCCATTTCCTGGAAGAAAGGCAGGGTATTAAATAAATACAGCTCTGACTACAAAGGGAGAGAGACCACAACTCAGATGATACTGCATGGAGCACAGGGCTCTATCTCTCTGTCCCCGTGTCATCTAAAGAGCTCAGGTGATAGAAAACGACAGCTGGCTGAATCTTTCCCTTCATCACACATTTTTATGGGACCATTCATCCCCCAAGAAACCCACTTTTGCAGGGCCATTCATCTTATGCGAAAGGGGGAGAATATTTGGTGACTTTCAAGGGATGGACAAATTTTAAGTGCTTTCATTTTTGTGAGTACCATGACTGGCACAGTCCCTGACTCATTGCCAGTGATGGAGTTTCCAGGGGCGCTGGGGACGATGTCTATCATTTTCCTATTGTTTTTGTATTTTCTACGTATGACTTCTTCCCCACTTATCCTAAAATGGGCGCATTCCACATATCTCTGGCCCTGAAACTGAGGCTAGGATTATTCTGTTAGAACCTTAAGGGTTAATGAAAGAAGAAAATGTGTTATGTCATGTCCCTTCTTGAGGAGTCCTCCTCAAAGGAAAAGCTAGAGGCCCCAGAAGCACCCAGGACCAGGGACTGCCACCAGACCCACAGGAGCCTGAGCCCTCGGGGGAGGTGGATGCAGCATCAGGGCCATCCCTGTCAGGAGAAAGGGACTCTCGCTCTGAGGCAGAGGCTGAGCAACCCCCTGGTCCCTGGGAGCGTCATTGCCTCAAGTGACAGGCCAGCAGGGCTCCTGTGCGAAGCAGTGCTTGCCTCAGAAAAGATCTCCTCAGGAGAAAGTGACTCCCCAGGAGTAGAGCTCTGGAAAGAGAGCTCTGATTCCCACAGCTGAGCTCTGGGTGGGGACCAGCAGGCTTTGGACTTAAAAGCCTTCACTAGAAACCAAAAGCCTTCACTAGAAACCAGCCAATACAGGGACAACTTGATCTGCTCCTGCTCTTGTCTGCTGAACCATGCCTGTGATTGATGCCCTGTTTCCTGACCTTTTGGACTGCTTAATGACCCTGCTTCTGGATTGTGTAATATACCTGATGGATTTACCATGTTTGACCTCTTGCTTGTTATCCTGACCATTCCTGGCCAGATCTACACGTCGTTGCGAAGGCGCTTCCGTGCGCCGTTTTTAAATACGTACCTAAATGAAGCGCCTCTTTCTTTACTGCCTCATGCGCCTTTTCTTTCGTTTCGTTTCGTTGGAGCGGTTCACACTCTTCTAAATTTCTGTCCCTTCCGTCCCAAGTGGGTGTTTCTTAGAGGCTGGCTTTAGTGGATGCTTGTGACGTTCTCCCTTGCTCCCCCCCCTTTTTAAAAAAATTCCTCAAATCCCAGAATTCCCTGTTTGGGTCGTTGTGCTCGTGGAGAAGATGGAGTCCATGGATAGTGCTAGGTTATGGACGGTTTTTTCTCCCTTTGTCCCGAAGTTGCCTGTCCACGTGCGTATGTGAGACGAACGAACGGGGGTTTTGTATATGAAGGTTTTTTCTCCCTTTGGCCCGAAGTTGCCTGTCCACGTGCGCATGTGAGACGATCGAAGGAGGGTTTTGTATAGCAAGGTTTTTCTCCCTTTGGCCCCAAGTTGCCTGTATACGTGCGCATGTGAGACAATCGAATGCCTGTTATGAGTATAAGAAGGTGTTTTTTTCTTTGGCCCGTAGTTGGATGTGCACGTGCGAATGTGTGATGAACGAACTAGTGCTATGTAGAGGAATTATGTGTCTCCCTTTGGCCCCAAGTTGCCGGTACACGTGCGCATGTGAGACGAACTGCTATGTGTTTCAATTTAAACATTCCTGTTGGTTTAAACATTGTCTTTCAGTTGCGGAAATGGCTTATGAAGCCCTATGGGGGTAACCTTGCGACCCTAGGACAACCCTATGTTAATAATGAAAATGAGCGTGTAGCTGAGGGAACTGAAGTTAGGGATGCTATTTGCACATACTTGTGGTGCAATAGAGAGTTGCGTCGGTAAAATTAAATTGTACTATAATTGCAATGTTGTTGCTGTATATTCCTTCACTCTCTTCACGACTTTATGTTTTGTGCTATGTTGTTTCATATTGAATAAAAACCTTTTGTATTGGCATCTGTACTTCCCTTTTCAACCAGTAGCCTCCAAAAAATGAAGTTTTGTTGAAAAAATAACTTTATTTAAATTAATAATGTACGTAAATAAAAAATAGCACTTCATTAAAAAGAGAACATGCATTCATCAGCAGACATAAAAACATCAAAATTAAAGGGTAATCTAAGGAGGGGTGGGGTGGGTTTGTGTGTGGAGGGGAGAAACTTAACATTATTTACATTCCAACATGCAGAAATGAAGTGAGCTTGACCAGGCAGCAAAAGCAGTTCTGCTAAGAAAAATTCTGTGCAAAAGTGCAGGTTTTGAAAAGGGGGGGGGGGGGGAACTGACGAAAGTATCTGTTCTTACTTTAAGAAATTATGCCATGAGGCAGGGGGAAGAATACATTTAAAAAAAGAGAACATGTATTCATCAGCAGACATAAAAACATCGGCATTTTCTTCTAAAGAAAAAAGTTAATGAGAACACAGCTCCCCTGTCCTCGCTCGCGGGAAAGGTGAAAAGATGGATGCTGCTTTTCGCTCCGGATTTGTGGGTTGGCTATAGACTTTAAAGCACAATCGACGCCGCTCTGTAAACAGCAGATTAACCGAACATGCACATATGTGCATCCCTATTAAGAGCTAAAAAAAAATTAAAAATGGGAAAGGCAACAGAGGAAAGCAATGAGGAAAATGGAACCGACCTCACCTGTCCTCGCACGTGGGAAAGGTGATGATTAAAGATGGATGCTGCTGTTCGCACCGGAAATTGTATCGGAAGTCGAAAGGCACCAAAATAAGTCTGGGCGGAGCAGGGTGGCGAGGAAAGAGTGAATAATTGTTACACACATTGGAAGAAGGAACGTCTTAAATTGACTTAAGACGGAGTAAATAACAGCGCTCAAAAGCCGGGAAAATGCGATTTGAAAGTAAGCCTGTGTGTCTCGATGAGCTTCGGGGCGCACTCCAGACGCACGCAAGCGCCTTCGCAACGACGTGTAGATCTGGCCCCTGTTGCTGCATGTTCCTCTTGCCTGCCTGTGTTCTGACTTCTGCCTGGACCCCATTGGTAAACGCCTGTAGGTTTGACAGTTTGTGGACTCCACTGCGTTTACAGCTTGCTATACCCAAAACAGAATCGTCAAGCCTGCATGACTCAGTGAAAATGAGTGAATTCTTAACTGCAATCCTGTAGCCCCTGAAGAGTGGCCTAAGGACCACAGGATTCTTCAGAACCCCCCCCCCCCCCGCGAGGCTGAAGACGCTGCTCTGACCTTGGAAGGGCGACTGCAGAATCTGATCTGTCCCTCACAGCCACCAAGGAAAGAACTGTGCTGGCTGCATTATGAGGTTGCAAAATGGCTTCTGAGGACCTCGGAGAGATCTGAGTAGAGAGGCGAGGCCGTGCCCCTGCCAGCGCACCTCCACTAGATGGGCTCAGAGAGGCCCATCTAGAGGAGGGCGTTGGAAAGGAGAATGGAGAAGTGACCGTCACCTCCATTACTCCTCCTGCCCTGCTGGCAGCAGCTCAGCGGGACACAGCTTGTCCACCATGGAGCTGCCCACTATCAAAGGTGATGATGTCAAATGAAGTCATGAGCTGAACACCACTAAGACACATCGATGCTATCCAGGGTACATCACACATTTACGACCTGGTTCTGCATTTGCTTTGTTTACGCTTTCATGCACAACTGTGGATGGTGGACTTAATCCAAGGGTGGAGACCTTCCAGATGTTGTTGGACTCCAATTCGTATCACCCCCAGCCAACACTGCCAGTGGTCATGACCAGGGATTATGAAAGTTGTGATCTAACCATGTCTGGAGGGCCACGTCCCCCACTTCCAGTTTAACCAATACAGACCTACTTAATTTGGCTATAAGAGTCCACAGAAGCCGCTTCCTTCTCTGTGTTCCATCACATTCCTGAGAATGCCCTTGTGTTCTTTGACTCATGTTTATCTTTCCGGAATGTTATATTAGATAAGGCAGATTGATAGATACATTGGGATGATATGGATTGTTAGTGTCATGTGCTGATTCTCACAGAATGGAATGAGAATTCTTTCTCTCCCTCTCTCCATTACTAACCCAGCTGAATTACAGGGATATAGAGCAAAAACGCAAAACAAAATCCCTATTTCCTCTGCACCCAATTAGCAGAAGGGGGAAAAGAGCATTCTGTCCAGTGGGTTATTCAGAAACATTAGCAAGGAGTGGGAACAGTGGGTCAATGCACTATAATACAAAGACTTAATGAACTGACCTAATGTGCTCAGCAACTTCCAGTTGACTAGAGTGTGAGATAATCATAGAATCATAGAATAGCAGAGTTGGACGGGGCCTCCAAGGCCATCGAGTCCAACCCCCTGCTCAATGCAGGAATCCACCCTAAAGCATCCCTGACAGATGGTTGTCCAGCTGCCTCTTGAAGGCCTCTAGTGTGGGAGAGCCCACAACCTACCTAGGTAATTGATTCCATTGCCGTACTGCTCTAACAGGAAGTTTTTCCTGATGTCCAGCTGGAATCTGGCTTCTTTTAACTTGAGCCCATTATTCCGTGTCCTGCACTCTGGGAGGATCGAGAAGAGATCCTGGCCCTCCTCTGTGTGACAACATTTTAAGTATTTGGAGAGTGCTATCATGTCTCCCCTCAATCTTCTCTTCTCCAGGCTAAACATGCCCAGTTCTTTCAGTCTCTCTTCATAGGGCTTTGTTTCCTAACCCCTGATCATCCTGGTTGTCCTCCTCTGAACACAGTCCAGCTTGTCTGCATCCTTCTTGAATTGTGGAGCCCAGAACTGGACGCAATACTCTAGATGGGGCCTAGCCAGGGCTGAATAGAGAGGAACCAGTACCTGACGTGATTTGGAAGCTATATTTCTATTAATGCAGCCATGTGCAAGCATGGTTTGGCAAAGGTCCTCACACAAGAGATTTGAGCGGAGGGCTGTTTCATGGTGGATATGGCAATCAAAGGCTACTAGTCATAATGCTTAAATACTACTGCCTCCAGTATAAGAGGCAGTGTGCCTCTGAATATCCTAGTTGCTGGGGAACAGTAATGGGAGAGTACTCTTACGCTCATACCCTGCTTACAGGTTTCCTGTAGGTCTCTGGCCATGACTCTTCTTATGTTAAGGGGCAGTTCAGTTATTATTAATATTCACCTCAAATGGCTGATCTAGGGCTTGGAACTGCACTTGTTTTACAACCCCTTAACTCTTTAATCTCAAACTTGTTAAATGGTTAAGGAGTAAACCAAATTAAAACGTGTGGAAAATGTTCCCTAGATAATCAAAAGATCTGCCCCCGCATCTTGTTATCTGCTGAATGGACGCTGTACGTTTCAACTTGTCTACTTCGCTGCCCCACCATTTTCTCCTCCAACCTGGTGAATTAGCAGGCCCAGTTTAAAGTTTGCTGCCTTGTAATCCAAAAGCCTATCTGAGCCATGTCAGGAAAAGTGAGGTGAGAGGCCAAGTAATAACCCCAAATTAATTATCTATGTCAGTGGTTCCCAAACTTTTTCAGGTCACCGCCCCCTTGGTTCCACAAACTCATGCCCAGTGCCCCCTACCCTACACTATAAAAACCATTATTCAGAATAGCGGTTTTTCAACGACCCACTAAGGAAAATAATAACAATAAAATTCAAAACAGTAACAATTAATTGAATACTTTATTCAAAATCCAATTGGTGTGCCCTGCCATGCTGGCTGCAAACAGAGGCGTTTGCTCTCTTTTCTCTCCCTCCCTCTGCAAGCCTGGGGCGGATGCTTCCCATTTAGAGGGGATTCTAGGAGTTGAAGGACTTTTTTCTGTCTAAACATGCATAAAATTGTGCCTTTAACTTATCATGTCACACTAGCATGAATACAGGAATCAAATAGGATTTCCTTCTTTAGTGGAACACACTTACTTAGGAGTAAGCACCATTTTGTTATAGGAAAAGAGATTGTATTTTAATTAAAAATTTAAAATAATTATCTGCCACCTGGTACAGAGTTTTCCTATGGAAAACCTGGCTGGGACTGAAGTAGAGGGGGGTTAAATATCCCACAGTTACCTTGCTATTCTTTTTCTACAATTCATTTTCTCCTGTCTTTTCTTCACCCTCTCTTCGTTTTCAGGCTGAATCCTATGCACATTTACCTCAGAGTAAGTTCTATTGATCTCAGTGGGGCTTACTTCTGAGTAGACATACTTAGGATTGTGCTGCAGCTCTGTTTTTATGGTGACACAAGATACACACATACCATGTTTACCAAAAGAACGCTTGAAAAAAGGGAGGTTGGATACCCTGAAATAAGCAAAGGCAGATAGGAATGGTTTCAGCAAGCATTCTGGAAAAAGGTGCTCCTGAATCTTCTTTAGCCAGGATGGACCTGGGGAATTACAATTCTCTCTCCCTCCCCCTTTTCTTTTCTCTCCCAATCCTTTTGTAGTCCAGATTTTTTTGTGGGGTGGGAGCAGACACAGAGACACACAGCATCTCTCTCTCTCTCTCTCTCTCTCTCTCTCTCTCTTTCTCTCTCTCTCCCTCTCTCTCCAACCCCCCTCCCCACAAGCCCCACATTAGCTGCCAGGCTGATTACAACAGGAGGGCAGCAGCTCAGAGGGGAGATGGCCCCAACCTGCAACTCCTGACGGGGAAAGGGAGCCTGGTGATGCCTTGCAGCAGCACAAGCAGTTCTGCTCCCCACCCAGCCGGCCGGCTGCTGTTCTTGGCAGCTGCTCTGCCGCCCGCCGTCCTCCACGTGTTCCTTCCTATCCACCGCAGGGCTGCTGCTTCCACCTTGTGCAGCAACTATCATAAGAGGTCTGCCAGGGCAGCTTGTAGGAGGGAGCAGCTCTGGCCGAGGAGGCGAGCGAGTGAGCGGGTGGCGGTGGCTCCAGCAGGAAAGAAGCCCTGGGCCCTCCTGGGCAGGGGAAGAGTGGGGGGCAGAGCACCTGAATTCACCGCTGTTTCCTGCTCTGCTGCCTCCTGTGGGCGCTTCCCCCATCCCCTACTTCTGGTGGGGCTGCTGTGGGCTTGAGATAGGAGGAGACAGCGGCTGCGTGAGTGAGAAAGTCCTTCCTGAGCAAGAGCAGGGTGAGGAGACCACCCCTTTGCCTGTTAGCGCCCCGTTAGCGCCCCCTGCCGTCCCTTTGCTTCTTAATGCCCCCCTATGCAATCCCACCACCCACTTTGGGAACCACTGATTTATCTGGTAACAACTTTCTTGTTCCCCTGACTCTCTTCAGTTGCTCTTAGAATGTTCTTGGTAAACCTGTAGAATGTTTGGTATTCTTAAGGCCCAGTCCACACAGACAACAGATACATTGGTTAAACAGCCTGAACAGAATGACTTCAGAGTCAGACTGAAATGTGTGTGTGGGTGTGGGTGGGTGTGGGTGTGTGGGTGGGTGTGAACACTTTCCCCCTCTAGGGGCATCGAGTGTGTGTGTGTGTGTGTGTGTGTGTGTGTGTCATTTTTAATTATACAAAATGTGAACTTTGTGAAAAATGTGTTCTAAAATTTCAATATGTGTTTATATACTAATCATCATACAGATTTTTTTAAATCTCACAGTTTGGTGACACAGACCAGAAATAGATTGATCCAAACATCCTTAATGCATACCTTTAGAAATTCTGCTATGCTTGTTATATATTTTAAATATTTTGTTTTAATAGTTTAATATTTTTACTTTGTATTGTTGTGTTTCTTGTTTTGGCTGTTTTATTGTTTTGGATATTTTTTATGATTGTAATCCAGCCTGAGGGCATCTGCCAGCAGTTATATTATAATTTTAAGTAATTAATACATAAATATGAGTCTACATTGAGCACTTCCTCTTTTCAGTACCACATCAATCATCATGGCCTAAAACCTAGATTATTCCTTTTAATAGCCTAGCTACAGTTATCCATGCTCTGATAACCTCTCGTTTGGATTACTGCAATGCGTTATACGTGGGGCTGCCTTTGAAAACGGTCCGGAAACCTCAACTGGTACAAAACAGGGCAGCACGGTTACTAACAGGGACTGGCTGATGAGGCCATATCACGCCAGTCCTTTTCCAGCTTCATTGGCTGCCAGTACAGGTCCAGGCCCGATTCAAAGTGCTGGTATTAACATTTAAAGCCCTAAACGGCTTGGGGCCAGGCTATCTGAAGGAACGCCTTCTCCCATATGTACCTGCCCAGACCCTAAGGTCATCCTCAGGGGTCCTTCTCCGCGAGCCCCTGCCAAAGGAAGTGAGGCAGGTGGCTACCAGGAGGAGGGCCTTCTCTGCTGTGGCACCCCGGCTGTGGAATGAGCTCCCTAAGGAGGTTCGCTTGGCGCCTACATTATATGCTTTTAGACGCCAGGTGAAGACCTTTTTATTCTCCCAGCATTTTAACAGTCTAAATAAATTTTAACTTGTTGTTTTAAATTTGTAATTTTGCATTGCTGCTGTTTTTATATGGTTGAGCTTTTATATTGTATTTTATATTATGGTTTTATACTGTTTTATACTTTGAATGGTTTTAATTTTTGTGAACTGCCCAGAGAGCTCCGGCTATTGGGCGGTATAGAAATGCAATAAATAAATAAACAAAACAGCCACTCTAAATTGATATCTCTCTCTCTCTTTCTCTCCCCCCCCCCAGTTTAAATGTCTATCTTGATTTTAAAATAGCACAACTAAGGGCACAACCAATGCATTGTTTAGACAGAAAAATGGGCCTACAACTCCCAGCATTCCCCAGCCAGCCATGCTGGCTAAAGAATACTGGGAGTTGTAGGACTTTTTTCTGCCTTAATATGCATAGGATTACACCTTGAGAAAGATTGTTTTGTGTTTTCTGTTGTCTACCCACATATTGAGAGGAAGAAAGAGAAGATCAGACAAAAAACATCTGAGAGTTTGATAAAGACAGTCCACAGGTTTGCAAACAGGAGGTGCGGGGAAATGTCAGTTAGGTATACGCAGTGCGAACAATGTTGTTTTCCTATCGTTGTGGGTTTAAGTGGTGCTGATGACATGTAGAGATTATATGAAGCAGCATAAACCTCCAGAGATGTCTTTCTTGATATCACTGCTAGTAGTAGAAGGAAACATGTGGGTGTTATCTGTAATACTGTAATGATGATAGAGAGGACAAGAAGGAAAGCTCTTGTATTGTCATAAATCAGAAAAAGAAATTGATACAATCGATATAAGCGCACAGTCCTAACCTCCATTGATCTGGAGCCCTGCAAAGTGGCCACTTTCCATGCCTCTTTACGATCAAAGGAAATGGGGGAGACTAGTGAAAGGAGTGTGTGTCACACCAAGTATACTTAACGGGTTGGATCCAGACTTAGGGCTCCATCACACCAGCATTATAGCCCACTGTCGCCCTGCATTGTATGTTGATGAATCACATGTCATCCCTGTCTTGCCCTGATCTCGCCTTTCTCCCCCGGCCCCTTAGCACTGTTTTTTGGCGTGGGGAAAGTCCGGTTCTTCCGGTAATGCGAAAGTACACCACTCTACCCTCAACGTGTATTTTTAGGGTGTGTGTCTAAGGGCGCTCTTGTTAACAAAAGCAGAGGGCGGTGCATTTCTCCACTCAACCATGAAGGGGGAGGGAGAAAGGTCCCATTTAACTCTATGTTCTTACTCCTGAGTAGGCATGACCAGGGGTACATTTTCACCTTAAAAGAAATGTGGAAAATGCACCCTCCTTGCCCACAGGCCCCTCATTTTTAAAGCTAAAGAGATCGAAATTGGCACAGTGATAGCTCTTAAGTAGAGTTTGCAACGTGCCAAGTTTGAATGAGATCGGTCCATCCCTTGATTTTTTACGATTTTTAAAATTTCCCCACCTTAAACCCTTTTCCTGGTAGTCCACAAGTGCGAAGGATCGATCCTTTGATCATGCTAAGCTGTGCATTTCCAAGTTTATAAACTAGCAATCTGCTGGTTCCCATACTCAAGAGTAAATCCCATTGATTTCAATTGCATTTACATCCAATTCATACTAAAATCCCATGCATGCTTACCTTTGAGTCTGTCTCTGTTCAATGGGGTTTACTAAAAGGTAAGCATGCATAGGATTTTCATATGAATTGGATGTAAATGCAGGTGAAATCAATGGGATTTACACAATGCTGCAACCAGTTCACACTCCAAAGCCTCCAGGCAGGGTGAGAGGAATGGGCATAGCCTAGGCAACAACCACGAAAGTACATGGGAGAGAAAGTTTTCCCGAAGTGAGTTCAGTAACAAGAGAAGCTACTTCCTAGGGAAAAGCAGTGCAAGACCAGAAGTGCCCCATGTCGATTACTAGGGAGGGTGAGGTGTCCAACTACCACCAACCAATGAACTGGAGGTACAAAGGAGATCTGAGAGTGCATCTCAACAGAACAACAGCGATACGCTGGAGCGCAGGAGAGGAGAGGTGTAAAGCTGAATGAAACGTAAAAGCGCAAAGGTGCAAGTGCTCAGGCTTTCATACGTTATTGAAACAAAGGCGGATAATTCGAGGACAAACGTGTAGGTGTGATGGCGCTCTTAATCATACTTAAAGTACACTCCACCGAAATCAAAGGGACTTAAATAAATCAAGACTCCCTTAAGTCCCATTGATTTTAGTGGGCAAGTTCTTAGTATGATGACGTCTGGATCCAAGCCTGCGTTGGCGTATGTTGAGGTAACAAAGGAGAGAAACAAGTTCTCAGGATGCTAAACAGATGTATTGACAAGAAGCCCAACGAGTTTTGGCCTGTCCTTTATTTTAAGGCCTTCTTCACGGAGTTACCAGATGGAAGTGTCT
Source organism: Elgaria multicarinata webbii (assembly GCF_023053635.1). NCBI lineage: Eukaryota > Metazoa > Chordata > Lepidosauria > Squamata > Anguidae > Elgaria > Elgaria multicarinata. Next base: position 24,589,811 of record NC_086172.1, read on the forward strand.
TCAGAATTTCTTCCAGGAAAAAGATTGTCTCTTGTATTAACCTAATGGTAACAGGAGGTTAATACAGGAGGTTCATCTTTCTGCTGGAAGGAATTCAGCAGACACTTCCTTCTAGTAACCCCCTAAAGATGACAGATTGAATCTGCACCGGGATTACCTGACGCCACCCCAGGGGAGGGAAAGCGTGGCGTTTTTGAGGGACGCGGCACCAACCGGGATTTGGTGAATCTCAGATAACAGCCATTCAAGTTTTTAAAAAATAAGTTAATCAAATGGAGTGAGAAACAGTTGCTCGTCTCACAAGGGCTTTCTCCAGCACGCCCAAACACGTGCTCCCCCACCGCCAAAGCTGATGGCCATAAGCCTAGGTTCTATTCTACACTCAGTGATTAGGCAGCTACAAAACCTTCTTAGATGTATATGAACTTCCATCTCTCTGCCTGTTTCTTTTTCCTTCTTTTGGTACTTAATAGACTTATAGTCATGCGCAATGAGTCTTTTCTGCAATTTGGGACATGTTCAGGGGATGGTCATTTATCAATGTTACATCAGCAGTAAGCCAAGCAAAATGGCAACAACACAACTGTGTTGCACCTATCAGTATGAAAGCAGCCTCCTGTTATTATATTTCCTATTGGGATGGGACCCATGCTACGGTTTCAAATTGTAGAAGCTGGGATGGGAAATTTGTGGGACTCCAGATGTTGTTGGACTAAATCATTATGGCTTAGCATGTTGTGCTTCAGCTGTTGGCAGTATAGAAATGCAATAAATAAATAAATAAATCCTAACCGTGGTGGCTGCATGACCACAGTTTAAACACACTCACTAACCATCTGCTGCAAAAGGGTTAACAGCTTGCTGTGTCATCGGAACAGGCCCTAACTCTTATAATCCCCCATCATTGGCTATACTGACTATGGTTGATGGGAATTGCAGTCCAACATCTGGAGGAACAAATGTTCCTCACCCTTGTTGTACAGTTTACATATGAGATTGCTCCCTTCCAAAACAAAGGCTACGATCTGAAGCATGCTTACCTGGGAGTAAGTCCCAATGTACTCAGTGGGACTTACTTCATCTGCCAGAAAAATGATACATGCTCTAAAGCAGAGCTGGAAGTGTAAGAAGATATAATTTTAAAACATCCATGAGTTGTCAAGCGCCTCTGAACTCATATTTCCTCTTTGGTGGGCTTCTTGTTTACCACTTTAAAGCCTGTGACCATAACTGTTTCAACCTCAGCCACATGTTCCCCCCACCCCCCAGTTCATTTTTTTAAATTGCTCAAAGCGATGTTGCAGTGTGAAAAGTTATACGAGCAGCTTTTCTCACTGCTCACCCCACAAACCACATGTGAATTACTTCTCGCTCAAATATTCAGCAGGAATCTCAGTATACTGAACAAGGCTTACAAATAACATTGTGGTGTAGGAGAAATACCATTATGTTGGTCTCTAAAAGGCTCACATCACATTAGGAAAATCATTTAGGGAAGGAAAATGGCCAGTTTAGTAACAATACCCTAATAAAACCTTTATTATCCTTACTACTCACATCTGATTCTTTATTTGGGCATATTTTTTCACTTATGACTTTTAAAAAAGTTCCGTTCATGTCTCTTTCAGTCATGTTAATTGGAAAGAAGTAAGTTGAGGCCATATGCAACAGAAGTGATCCCTGATTCTACTTTCATTGATGATGCTTGCAGGCATGAACGTCAAGCTATTTATATAGAGTGTCCAGCGAAGATGGTGCTGGTTATATATCCTTTAGCATCACCAGATTGGAGCTTGCTGGAATTTAGCCCAAACTAAGGGCCAAACTAGACAAGATATGTGAATCCATCTCATGTCTTTTGTTCTGTTTCTGTTTCGGGCTAAAAACAGCCATGAGAGAAAGGGGGGTGCAATTTGGATTGAGGCTCCAGCATAGAGTAGGGAGGTTAAACCCTTCCCCTCTCACCCACAAAGAGCTCCTATTTGTCAGAGATGGAAAACCATACTGGCACAATAAGGGTTACACATAGTCCCTTGCATGGCTGCGCGCGCACACACATACCCCTCTCCCTCTCCCTCAAGGAGGCCTCCTGGCTCCTCCTGACTTAACCTAGTCAGGAATGTTTCCAGAGCAGGCCTGCCTCATTGCCTGAGCAGCTGTACTTGAAGCTGTTTGTTCAAGTTCCTTCTGTGGCATCTACCTGTGTTCCTTGCTTTCCCTAGCTTACACAGCCTTCCATTTGGATAATCGTACTAGTACTTTTTACCCCGATTGGGCTGCTTGTTGGTTTCCATGTGACTTTGGCTCTCTACCACCACAACCACAATCTTGGTGGCCCACCTACATTTGCTCTGCCCTCCTTCTCCCTTTGTAACAACTCATAAACTTAAGTGTTCCCCTTGCTGCTTGCCCCGTCAGCATCAGCCAATGATGTCTTCCTTTTTAAATATGGGTGGAGCAATGAGGATCACGTGGCAGGAAAACTTTGTGGTCAATGGAGTAACGTTATTATCAAGTTTCCGTTGATTTAGTATCACTCTAGTGTCAGTTAGGGTTTTCATTGTTGACATTAGCACAGCCTCCACCAACTCAGGGGTCTTCGGATGTCTTGTACTACAACACCCATAATCCCAAGGCAGAGACAATGAGAGTTCTAGTCCAACGTATCTAGCAGCCACTAGGTTAGGGAAATCTGATTATAGCAGGTGATAAACATGGACACCTTTACAGCAATAAATTTGTATTTATATTAACATTTTTCAAAAGACTTCCTTCAGCTTTTTTGCTTAATCTGCCAGACAGAGCCTGAAATACTGGCTTTCCCATTAATGCCTTCGTTCCAATATATTTCTAGAACATTATTTATAATAGCCAACTCTCCTCAGTGAACAAAAGAGGAAAAACCCACTTACAAGTAGACATTACGTCCAAACTATTATGTTGATTTCAATATAGTATTGTGTGTGGATTGGTTGCCCCCCAATTTAAAAACAACAACATGAACAACAACAACAACAACAACAACAACAACATGAATAACCTGCAACAGGAAATGGTAAAAACTATGGACCTAAGTTATATACTTCACGGGTGAGAACCTGAGGATTTCCAGATGTTTTGGACTACAACTCGCAATCTCTGACCGTTGGCCATGGGAGTTCTAATGCAAAACATCTAGAAAGCAGCAGGCTGTCTACGCCTGATCAGAAGCTGCTTTATCCTGCGTCAGACCCTCAGTCCATCTAGCCAAGTACTATTGACACTGACAGGCAGCGGCTCTCCAGGGCTTCAATGAGGAGTTTTTCCACCCTTACCTGGAGATGATGCAAAGCAGGTGCTTCTACCACTGAGCTGCAGTCCCTCCCAGTTCTCGATCAGCTCTTGCGAGCATTTGTTGGCAAACTGATAACACTATACTTGGGTCAGCTCCATGCCTCTTGGAATGAACTGCTTACATTCTCCTCCTTTTACAAGCAAGCTGCGTGCATCACATGTGCCAAGGAGCACAATTTGTCTTCCATTTGACACTAATTTTAAAAGGTAACTCAGTTGCACGTTTGGATCTTTATTCAGCAGTGCTTTGTGTTCCCTTAGCCTGCCCAAATGTGAAGTTGTTTTTAATGGAGCCTTCCAACACTAAAGCTTACGACTTAATGACATATTATTTTGTGCTTTCAAATTCCTGAAGTGCTGGACAGTCCAAGGCAGCCTTTTGCAGCATCCGTTTCCCTTTGGAGGACTACTGGCTCAGGATTTTAGCTACCCTATTTCTTCGATTCTAAGACACACTTTTTCCCCCATATAAACATCTCTAAAAATGGGGTGCGTCTTAGAATCGCCGGTGTGTTTTAGAGTGGTTTTTTTTCTGTTGGTGGTAGTGAAATTAGTGTGCGTCTTACAATCGATGGCGTCTTACAATCGAAGAAATTCGGTATCTGTTTATTTAGCGGCTGAGTAGACCCAAATGCATGGTGAAAACACAGCAGCCCCTGCTGCAAAGAGCAGAATATTTATGACAAGGTAGAAACAGTGATTCAAAAACTCTGATATGACGGTATTTGTGAACAGAATCAAGGTATCTTTTGGTTTACCTTTATTTCAGAGATAACCTCAGTAGAGTACATCTGCTTGATGCAGAAGGTCTCAGAATTAATCTGCAATATCTCTCATCAACACAATTTCTAAATCTTTGCAAAAAACGGGAGCGCCAAAATGGGAACCAAATGGAAGCCAACTCTCATCATCCCCAGACATTGTCCATGCTGGCTGGCAATAGCCCAACACATCCAAAGGGTGCCAGGTTGGGTGAGACCTATTTAGACAGAAGAATTAACTAGAACAAAACATTACATGATATTTATTTATTTATTTATTTATTACATTTTTATACCGCCCAATAGCCGAAGCTCTCTGATATTAAATAGTATACGTATATTTTGTCTTTCCGCTTTAGTAGCAGCTTTAATAGTAGTGGGCTCCTCTTCCTCCCAGCCAAATCAAACTGATTGAGCCAAAGGTACTCTATGGCATTCAGTATGGCTGACTATGGTAAGAACGTAAGAAGAGCCATGCTGGATCAGGGGTCCATCTAGTCCAGCACTCAGTTCACACAGTGGTCAACTGTGGTAAATTGCTATTAAAGAATTAGCTCTTTGCTTATTATTCCTTAAACAAACCATCCACCAACAAACCTATAAAATCCAGACAAACAAAACAGATATTAAACTCACCTACACAAAACCCCATGTCCACATCAGGCATCAGTAATTCCTGAGTGTACAGAGTGAACAGAATTGTTCACAAAATCAAAATAAACCATGGTTCTACAACTTGGAGTGAAGGAACAATATGAAATGTCAAATGCAGTAGTAAGTAGCGGCTCCTTTTCCTCCAACCTGGTGACTCTGGTGACCATCCACTTTTATCTGGAATACACAGATCTGGCAGTTTTTTCTACTGTTTTCAAAAAACCTAGATAACCTGTTTAACCAGAGGCAACAATGGAACAAAAACAGGAGTATGTGTGTATAGTATGGGCAGCAATAACTCTCAAGCTACTTTCAATTCACCATAAAACCGTCTCCTGTTCTGAGCCAGAGATGTTTAACAAATGGCATGACTGAGTGTTATACTTGCTAACATTCAAAAAGGAATCCAGCTCCCCCATAATGCTAATCTCTGAAGGAAGGAAACCACATGGCTCCAACAGCATCCCACATGGCTACTGTAAACGTCTTGAGAAAGCACGTAGCTGATAACAGAGTCTGAAAGCACACAGGCAGAATGGTGAGCTTTGTTCACAATATGACAAAGGAGGCCATGGTGGTGAGCTCTTTAAGCCACGTATCAACTCTACATTCCCCACCCCCATGAGGAAGGACAAGCAAATGAAAGTGATTTAAGCAAGCCAGACTATTCAGGGACATACCAGCAGGAGAGGGGAACAGATCATGCCAACTAAAAGCGTGAGAGACGAATAGGGAATGTAAATAATGAATTGTGCTGTTGGGATGCTGTTGCTATTAAGAGCCGGTGCTTTCCCCAGTGAGCTGTGAAAAAGATACCGCCGTTTCCTGTTTGGGCCTAAACATTATATCCTCCTGTCTTTCCTCTGCTGCGGAGAAGGAATTATCATGGAAAACATGCTCTCATTGCACGCTGATCTAAAGCAATGACCCGAAGGCACTCTGTTTCGGTGGCAATAAAGCCTGAGTAAAGGAGAATCTCATGGAGCCTAGTATCTCTGCAGTAAGACCGTTCCCAGCAAGGAACATCCTCTATTAGGGATTCGCAAGTTAAATCAACAGCACAGGTCTCCAGCATAGGTTTTTTTTTCAGGGACTTCCCCAAGACAAGATACAGAAACTTAGCTAAGCACCACCTATTGGTTGGCACTCTTGCATATATAATCATTCCAATATCCAGGGCAGGGAAGAAAGGAATCCCTTTCTGCCTTTCATCATCTTACATTGTTCATGCATTAACTGTCTCCCACTATAGTCAGTGGACTCTAACCGTGGCTGGAGGGTGTTCGATGCAGCCTGTGCCAATGCCGTTCAAGGGGTAACAGTCTGTCCTGCAATGCCACCGGTCTGCTGCAATCTCTTTCTAATCTCTTGCAACTATATGCCAGGGGTGTAGGATTACAACGGTATCGCTAATTCTGTAGTAGGCTTCCATAGGTCTTCCTACAGGATCACTCAAACCATATCTCAACCACATTTTAGACATGTTTCACAATCCTGCTGCAAGGGATGTTTCAGTAATAGTAGTGTGAAAATGATAATCCAGGCGTAAGATGAAACGAGAGGTTTTCTGCTGTTCACCACTCCCTGGGGCTGTCTGTACACCCTGTATACCTTGTGGTGGCTGCGCTGTGTCATTTATATGGCGCAGCCATCAACTCACAGCCACCATGGGCTTTTTCAATGAAACTGCATGCTTTAGAAGTAGCCGACTTACCTCAGCTTTTCCCTTTGCTGCAAGGTCACCAGCTTCTTTTTGCCGTCTGTCAGTGGTGAACTTGCTTCGGGTTCAAGCTGGGGGCGGATCTAGGCCCAGGATAGGATGCAGTAAGCCAGGAAGGCAAGGCAAAGGGCAAACTCAATGAGCTGAATGGCTGTTGGCGCTGTGGCTTTTTTTTCCAGAATAGGGTTACCATATGAAAAGGAGGACAGGGCTCCTGTATCATTAAACAGTTGCATAGAAAAGGGGATTTCAGCAGATGTCATTTGTATATATGGAGAACCTGGTGAAATTCTCTCTTCATCACAACAGTTAAAGGTGCAGGAGCTATACTAGAGTGTCCAGATTTAAAAGAGGGGAGGGCACCTGCAGCTTTAACTGTTGTGATGAAGAGGAAATTTCACCAGGTTCTCCATACGCTCCAAACATCTGAAATATATAATGTTAATGTTTGGGCAATTACAAATGCAAATAATTATGTTTTTTCCCAGGCATATTATTTTCATATACACCACTAAGAAAATAAAATGTGTTCTCCCTGTAACAGAAGCACTACCTAGAAGAAAGAAGCATGGGCTGCACACAACAAATTGCAAAGTCATTCCTTTAAATGCAAAATAAGCTGATTGCAACCTAGGATAGCGCATCACAAAATAATGTCAAGTCTTGTGTTGGAAGGGATCTACACTAGTCAAGTTAGAATGTGTCTTACCATTTTTAAGTGTGTGTTTGGTAGTATTTCGCCACATGACGTATAGTTTATGAATTTTTACTGTTGTCTGTTCTCCAGTTTTTATTTTGAACTTCTCTGAAATAAGTCATTCTATTTGGTATGATGTGGCCGATTTCATCGTATTAAATGGGTTTCCTGTAGTTCTTAATTAGCCAATTGCATTCCTGGGGGGCATGTTTACATAATTTCTGCGCCCAAAGTTGGAGCCGTTTTTTTCTTTTTTTTCAAGCCTCTTTTTTGCAGACACTTCCAATTTCACTTTTGGGAGGCTGCTGGCTGGATCGTTTACAAGTGGAGGATTCCCGGAGAGAAGAGGAAGTGGGAGGGGAAATTGGCAGACAGGGACAAACGGATTTCTTTTCTTAGTGTGGCCAAAAGGAATGCATTCCCACAGAAAGAGAAAACGTAAGTAAACGTTTTAAAAACTGCTACGTTTTAAATCGTTCAAAATAAAAACGTTCAATTACTGTAAAAACAATGTTTCATGTACTAGTGTAGATCCCCTCTTGGTCTTGCCTTTGCTATACCCTCTTGCTGCCCCTCATTTCTGTGATTTATAATTGTTGTGTTTCATTAATCCCACTCAAAACATCTGGAGGTAATAGCTATTCCTGCTGTAAGAGTATCCTGAGTTGGTTCCAGTTCAGGAAGATTAGTACATGCTAGACTTTTAAAAGTTGTACTCATTTAACTAACCAAGAAAGAAAAGTACAATTGATTGATTGACGTTTACGATTTTTGATCATTATTTTTAATAACTGCATGCCAAGATGGAAGTGGCAGGGTATAACCTTGTCATAATCAGTTCAGCAAAGGAATAAAGTTGTTTGCTTTTTAATTCTAGGCTTTTGTTTCTAAAAGTCATAGAACCATATGTATCTCATCATCTCAGAATCCAGATGATATTTCATGCAAAGGAATGAAAGTACTTCCTGCTCTTATCTTACAGTTTTCATTGGGAGCCGGTGACACTTGGATCGTCCATGAATTAATCCCTCTTCTCAGTGAGGACTTTTTGTTTGCTTCTTCATCATCTCTGACTTTGTCCAAGCTTTGATGGAAGCCTGCAGATCTCAAAAGCGTTCTCATATGGCTGTACATTCCACCTTTCCCTTCAAGGTTCTCCTAGAAACGACTTGCAGATTGATTGTTCATTGGAAAAAAATGGTACTATGTGTAGAATTACATTGCAATGCTATCCAGCTAATCACACACTTCATTTACAACATATGATGTTCTTTATAGCCCAATCTGTTAAGCATATGTTTTACTTTAAATTTAGCATTTTACTTTGGACATGAACGGCGATGGTTTTTTATTTTATTTTTTTTACCTCTGCTTTTTGCTTGGTAAACGTGTCAGAGTTTTGGTACAGGTTTTTTTTATTTACATTCTGTTGAGACAAAAGTGATCAGGAAAGATGCAGATGGAACCAGGGATGACAGATTTACCTGGTCGTATTTACAACCCAGTGTCAGTTTTTCTTCTTTTCTAACATCAATTCGAAACATAACTTAGAGATAGTTTTTAATCCTTCATAACACCAAGAACTCCAAGATTTGTTTCTTTCCCCCCTTTTTTTCTTTTTCTATTGACAACAGCCCTGTTCTTTTGTATTTCCCACCGTAGAGAAGAAGCCACATGTACTACCAATCGTCATGGCTCCCATGTGCGGTATGCAGTGAAGTTCCTTGCTGGGACACCCGGCTGATGATGCCTCTTCTTTTGACCATTAGTTTGCCAGGGAGTCATGTTCAAATAGTCATTTCGAACAGTCTTTTTCTTCTTGGTTTTCGCCTACATAGAAAACAATGAGGGAAGAGAGAATTCTATGTATGATGAGTAAGATCCACTTTGCACATTACTAGGAGTAGCAAAACAATGGTGTGCGTCCCCTTTCCATCTTTCTGGGTATTATACAAGGGAGAAGCTTGGACATCTCTCTGTGGTCAGGGGACACGTGAGATCCTAATACAGGAGAATCCCCCTGCACTGGGAGCTCAAGTATCCTCTTCCGAAAGAGACATATGTGTACATCTTATAACTTCTTCTTCCACAGCACCCAATCTCAGAGAGTCGCTGTTCCCGTGTAATGAGGTAGCCTTACACAAAGGACAGCCATTCTACTCTTCACAACTGTGACACAAATTGGGCTGGATGAGCAATTCAGCCCTTTGTTTGCACACCCCGGGAGGGTACTCTCACCAAACTGCCATTTTCTAAAATGAAAAGCAGTGTGGAAGGTTGGAGCTGAGGTTGAGTTAGCATTTCTGCTCAGTTTTAATTTTTAAAATGTGTACCACTGGTTGAGCACTCCAGTATTGCAGTGACACACCAGAGGAATATCCAAACACTGAGCTTTGTACAGGGCAAACCTCCTAGCAAGGAAAGAGAATTGGCATGAGGGTAGGGGGGATGTCTTACAGCATTCTGTAATATTTATTTATTTCCATATTTACAAGTTGATGGAGAAGGAAAGTACCCAAATGGGCCGCATTAATCTTGAAACAGATCCGTCCCCCCCAAATCCTCAGCATACCCATACAGCTTCTTGAGGGTGCTTCTTGCCAACCACCTGCAAAACTCATTTGTCCTTCTCGTTCTCCAGCCAGACTCAAACTGCAAGACTTCAACCTCCCCACCCAGAAAGTGGGCTGTGAGAACCTTCCACTGGCTTAGAGGAGCCACCAGCCATGAAAAGCTGGCACTTTCAGATATCAAACTATACAAAGAGCGTGAAAAGATGGTCTAGAGACCAGGGATGGGGGACATGATGGTGTTGGACTCCAGATGTTGTTGGATTGCAATGCACATCGAGGGCTATGCCGGCTAGGGCTGATGGGAATTGCAGTCCAGCAACATCTGAAGGGCCACACGTTCCTCATTCTGGATCTAGAGAGATGGTCAGCTCTTCATTTTGCATGAGAAAATGGGATGTCACGTGACAGGTGGCTCAGGTGGCAGTGCAGCAGTGCGGGTGGTTTTGCCTTCCCTCAGAGTAGAATGCTTCCCCTCCCCCCACCTGCATGTACCTCAGGTACATAAAATAAAGGGAAACAGTGGTTCCTTACCCAACAATAGTAAAAAGCTGCTGTTATTAGCACACTGTAGATAATAAGAACTCCAATAGCTGCAGCAAAACCCCTGTATTCCAGTTCTTCTTGGTGACATTGAGTTTCTGGCGCATAAAGTGGAAAAAAATGAAGCTTCAGACACATGACACAAATCATAGCATTACATTTATATGCATTTATTTATATATTGCACCCTTCGAGATAAAATAATTGGGTGCAGAAGTGACTGGGTGAGAGGGAAGACAAACTACACGTAACTTTATTCATCTTTTTTAAAAAGCGTGCTGAAGTTGGCCATTTTTATTTTGACAGAAAAGCAGCAGAGAACCCCAAGTCGAAACATGCTTCTCATCTGTCTTCAGAGGCAAATAGCAGCGGGGAAGTACAATGTCTGGCAATGTTTGGCACCAGGAGAGGGGAGTCCAGGCCAGGCCAGGCCATCTGAATTGGAAGCATGTTCCAGACTGAGCCCTTCAGACACTTTTCCTTCAAAATAAAAGTGGCCAGCTTAAGCACGCTTTTTAAAATGTGTAGCGGACTTGCTATTCTCAGAGAAATAATTGGCTTATACTAAGCAAGGTTGAAGATAAGAATATTATTTATTTATTTATTACGTTTTTATAATGCCCATTAGCTGAGGCTCTCTGGGCAGTGCACAATTAAAACCACCAAAAAAAACTCCACAAGTATGCAAACCAATTTTAAACAAAGGTGTTTTTTTTAAAAAAGGCAATATAAAACCAGATTTGGGCCAGATCTACACGTCGATTCGAAGGCGCACTCCAGACGCAGGCAAGCGCCCCAAAGCTCCACGTATAGACCCTGCCTTTGAGAGGCAGGAAAAGACGCCTTTTCTATTCTCCTCAGTTCTCAACGGGGAGATTCCCAGCTGCTGTTGATCAGCTCAGGATTCTAATACTGAGTGCGCTTACACGGGAGTAAAGCCTGTTGAACCCAATTGGGCTTCTGAATAGACATGTATATAGGATTGCCTTGCTCGTCCGGGAAACTCCTCGCATTCACCCGCAACGCTGCTGCTCTGCTGTTACCGTGGAGAGACCAGTGTGTGTGTGTGTGTGTGTGTGTGTGTGTGTGTGTGTGTGTGTGTGTGTGTATGTGTGTGTGTGTGTGTGAGAGAGAGAGAGAGAGAGAGGGAGGGAGGGAGGGAGAGAGGGAGGGAGGGAGCGGCAGCAGCAGCAACCGGGAGAACTGGTAATTTATGCTGTCGCCAATCACAACTCCAAAATAGCGACATTTCCCGCCTTTTAAGGGAAATACCCCTCTTTTTTGACCCCACACACACCTGACACGAGCAAGGCAATCCTATATACATGTCTACTCAGAAGCCCAATTGGGTTCAACAGGATTTACTTGTGTGTAAGTGCGCTCAGTATTAGAATCCCAAGCTGATCAACAGCAGCTGGGAATCTCCCCGTTGAGAACTGAGGAGAATAGAAAAGGGGTCTTTTCCCGCCTCTCAAAGGCAGGGTCTATACGTGGAGCTTCGGGGCGCTTGCCTGCGTCTGGAGTGCGCCTTCGAATCGACGTGTAGATCTGGCCAGGGAAAGCCTGTGTTAAAATATATGTTTTCAGGTGGCGTTTAAAGGATGTTACATTTTCTGCCTCCCAAACTGCACGAGGGAGGGGTTTTCCAGAGGGTGGGTGCCGCTAAAGAGAATACGAGAAGAGCCATCCTGAATCTGACCAAGGGCCCTTCTCCTCCAGCAATCTGTTCATGCAGTGGCCAACTGCCTGCTTCTGGGAAGTTCAAAAGCAGGCCGTGAACACAATAGCACCCTCCGGCTCGTGGTATTCAGAATCAACCACCTCTGATACTGGAGGTAATACCCTGTTTCCCCGAAAGTAAGACATCCCCCGAAAATAAGACCTACTTCCAGTTTTGCCTCTCGCTGTAATATAAGGCATCCCCCCGAAAATAAGACCTTTTTTTTTGTTCAACAATAAATGTGTACCGTATTCTTCTTCATGGAAAAATAAGACATCCCCTGAAAATAAGACCTAGCGCATCTTTGGGAGCAAAAATTAATATAAGACACTGTCTTATTTTCGGGGAAACAGGGTAGATAGCCATCATGACAAGTAGCTATTGCTGCATATCTGAGTGTGATAACACAATTTAAATACTGGGGAGTGTCTTCATGGCACCACTTCAGCTCCATGTTCCCTTAAAACCCCACAGCATCGCAGCTGTGGGGTGAGGACAGCTGATCCCCACAGCAGAGGGGCCATTGGGCTCACCCCCTGGCCTCTGTCCAGCCTTCCCATTCTTCCGGTGACCTATCAGAGGTTGTGATTTGCCCCTGGCCTGAAGCCAAAGCAAGGTCACCACCGGCAGATGTTGGGGAGATGGTGGTGACCTCACAGCAAAGCAAAAAGTCACAGTAAGTCCCTGACTTTTTAAATCCCCAGCTTTGGCGGGGTGGGTGGGGGGTGGGAAGCCCCTGTGGTGGCTGAGTCGACGACTGTGTCATATAATTGACGCAGTGCCACTGCACAGCCACCACAGGGTAGACAGGGCATATAGACAGCCCGCTGGTTGCAGTAACAATAATTTGGGGATATGCAAGAATGGGAGCAACCTAAATCTTTTTTCATCTTTTTACCTTTCACGTGAATTAACGTCCCATATGGGCTTATGGTACTTTCATATGGTGCTGGGTCTATGACTTCAATTTTGCAGAAGTAATTGTCTGTCTGATTGAAGGCTAGATCCCGCAGGTCAAAGATTATTGACTTTTCTTCTTGGACGTTAACCTCGCAGGTAAAGTCACTATTTGTTTTGTTACTAGAAAAGGTTTTGTTCCAGAAAAGTGAGCAGACTTCACTCTTTAATATCCCTTTAAGCAGCAAGCCTTTCATTGCATTTAAGTCATCTCTCTTAGATTTGTAGTTGCAGAATATTGTCGCATTCTGGGCCGTCACAATGGGCGAGGGATTCTGTTGCAGTGAAATTGTTTCTTCTGGAGGGGAAAGGAAGCAGAGAAATATGTTTTGATAAGCAGAAAAAGTATTGGGGTGGAAAAAAGAAGAAGCAAAGTAGCTTTGAAGGATCAAGCTATGTTTTACATATTAAATCATGACAAAGAGAAACACTGCTTTGTTCCACAGAAAACATTCCATTAAAAAAACCTCTTTAATTTACTCAAAAACAAATTACACAGATTTTAAATAGGTTTACTAGGGGTTCAGCCTTAATTAAAATACTAATATAAGAATTTATTATATTCACATGTACGCACGCACACACACACACAGCAGCAGCATTGTCATACTGCTAAAAATGCAAGTCTTTTTACTGAACCAAGAAAAACAAAGCATACTTTTACTTTGCATGCAGCCTAGAAATACTAGCTTGCTACAGTGGTACTTGTGTCTATTGCTTAGGCATACAAAATTCTGGAGTACTTGAATTCATAGAATCATAGAATAGTAGAGTTGGAAGAGGCCTACAAGGCCATCGAGTCCAACCCCCTGCTCAATGCAGGAATCCACCCTAAAACATCCCTGACAGATGGTTGTCCAGCTGCCTCTTGAATGCCTCTAGTGTGGGAGAGCCCACAACCTCCCTGGGTAACGGGTTCCATTGTCATACTGCTCTAACAGTCAGGAAGCTTTTCCTGATGTCCAGCCGGAATCTGGCTTCCTGTAACTTGAGCCCGTTATTCCGTGTCCTGCACTCTGGGAGGATCGAGAAGAGATCCTGGACCTCCTTTGTGTGACAACGTTTTAAGTATTTGAAGAGTGCCATCATGTTTCCCCTGAATCTCCTCTTCTCCAGACTAAACATTCCCAGTTGTTTCAGTCTCTCTTCATTTTAAATTTGTAATTTTGCATTGCTGCTGTTTCTATCTAGTTGAGCTTTTATATTGTATTTTATAGTATGGTTTTATACTCTTGTTTTATACTTTGAATGTTTTTAATTTTTGTGAACCGCCCAGAGCGCTCCGGCTATTGGGCGGTATAGAAATGTAATAAATAAATAAATAAATAAAATAAAATAAGGCTTTGTTTCCAGACCCCTGATCATCCTGGTTGCCCTCCTCTGAACACGCTCCAGCTCATCTGCGTCCTTCTTGAATTGTGGAGCCCAGAACTGGACGCAATACTCTAGATGAGGCCTAACCAGGGCCGAATAGAGAGGAACCAGGACCTCCTGCAATTTGAAACTATACTTCTATTAATGCAGCTCACTCCATTGCTTTGGAGTGTTGAGGATTTCAATGTTCCCCAGCCAAGAAGACAGGCTGAGGGGAAAGAAGGTATTCTTGAACTTCGAGGGAATCTACACTACTGCTTTAAAGCGCTTTATAACAGTTTTGACAACTGTTGGGGCCCAGGACACACTGCATATACAGTTTTCAAAACGTTTTCAAAGTGCTTTAAAGTGCTTTAAAAGCAGTAGTGTAGATCCCCCCGATTGGGGAGACAGTTCCTAGAACCTTTGCTTGGGATACTACCACCATGGCAGCCACTGAAACGTTTTCCTCCACTCTTCCCTTTTACCTCAAATTCATCCATATTTGTTTCTTTCCCACCCCCTCCATAGACAGGACATATCAGTTTCTCAGGAAGTGGGATAGGCCCCACTTTCAGACATTTTGTCTGAGTTCTAGCAGTGCTTGGAGGAAGCCATTTTGACTGGTTGAAATGGAGGCTGAACATTCAGCAAAGGGGGTGAACCACTTGCTCCTAATTTACTTAATATGTCCTTCCTGAGAGTCCTGTGTCCAAGCCAGCCAGCAAGGCAAACAACATAGGGGAGAGCGGCACCCTGCCAGAGTCTCCTGTCAAGTAGGATGGGCAAAGCAGTTTCCAAGGGTGCATTTGCCTAGCCCAACCTTTTACCCCTACTGTAGCTGAGTGTGATAACACAGTTTAAATACTGGTGAGTGTATACATGGAATGTATACATGGAGTATACATGGAACAGCTCCATGTTTCCTTAAAACCCCACGGCATCGCAGCTGTGGGGTGAGGACAGTTGATCTCCATGGCAGAGGGGCCACTGGGCTCGCCCCCTGGCCTCTGCCCAGCCTTCCTGCTCTTCTGGTGACCTATGAGTGGTTGCGATTCGTAATCCATACAACACCCATCCATATACAAGCATCTTTTACTTGTGAGAACGACCCTCTCTCCTTGCTGAGCCAGGCGTTGCAGCAGGTCCCCTGAAGGGTTCCTCGGTGGAGAAGGCAGCTGAGCCTTCTCCACCTTCTCGGTGGAGAAGGTGCCTGAGGAATGTCGACTGCACCTTTCTACCTTTCACAGGGCCACCTGGTGTTATGCTGGTGTGTCGTCCTGTCAGCAACCCCTGTTCAGCAATGGCCATCCTGCCAACCTGCCAGCACAACTGAAAATGGTGGAAGAGGAAGTGACGGGTATGGGGAAGTGACAGACCGCCCCATCATTGCCACAGCCTGATAACCACACCCCTCAGTTCTGCCCACATAAAGCAATAATGCACAGGCAGGCAATGGTGGTCTGATGGCGTGAGTAGAAAAAATACTGCATTTTCCCCAGCTTAAAATAAAATGTTAGGAGAGGGGAAATCTCGGGAAAGAAACCGTAGAATGACTATGTCATGTAAAGCTCTCGGTATATTCCGTGCCTGAGGAATGTCGATTGCACCACAAATTCATCATATAGAGAAGCCCTAAATGTGTTTTCTGTGAAGAGAGAAATCCTTTTGAAAAATTGGAGTGCTCTTACATGTTTGTGTTTTGTGCTTAACCCACGGTCCAATTAATCGAACATCCTATTTTGTTTGGTGTTTTCTTCTTAAAGTTTTCTGTAACTGAGGCCAGTGGAAGTCTTCGTACTTTGATGTGGAATGCTTACCAGAATCTTAATTAGTAATACTGTTCTCTTTTTTTTAAAAAAAAAAAACTGTTCTTTCAAAGAGCGCTTGTCTTTTCAAAGGAACAGCTTTCATTTATTTTAAGGGAACAGGATGAAAAGAGAGGGGACAGAAGAGAGAGAAAAAGATGTGTCATATCCTTTTGGGGGTTTATGTGGCTACAAGATTAATGCCTATAGAAAAATGCAGACACAGACAAAAATCACAGTAAGGCCAGCAAGTGAGAAGTTGATACCTTTCCTTCTTCACTTATTCTTGTCCCTGTCTCAGTGATTTGATTTCCTGTCAGTTCTTTGAAAACTGTGTTGTTGTTTTTAAAGAAGAGTACCAGAAAAAGAACGAAGAGCCTTAGGTTTGAAGATGTAAGTTCTCCATATATTACAACCTTCCTCATTTGCTTTTCATTTCTGCAAAGATGGGAGCTAGGTGAAGCCTCTCTGAATAAAAGGTTACCTGGGGATGAGGCTTACAGTGCTTTCACATGGATGGTTTAAACCAGCTCCTAAAGCAAGGGTAAAATTGCATTCCCTTCTGCACTGAGAGCATTAATACATGATACATGTCGGCCAGCTGCTTGCACACAACATGTACGGACATCCCACTCCAGTATTTGACACAATAAGGGGCGGTTACTTCAAGAAATCCAGCCAAGGACAGAGTAAATCAAGGCCTGGAAAACCTAACTGGACAAGCTGAATGGGAAGGCACTCCGCTAGCAATTGGGCCATGAGGGCATCAACACTAGATTGACCAGGCCCAGATTTAGCAACTCCGCCTGATCTTGCAGCACTAGACTACGTGGCCCATGATTAGGTTGGTCGCAGTAATTAGAAACGTATATATGCATACCCTGTGGGGAAGAAGATGAGAGGGGGACTGGAGCAAGCAGGGACCATCGGAGCCTGCTTCAGTTGGACACCCCACCCCCCAGGGCTAACATCTTCATCCTGTGGGGAAGAAGAAGGAGCTGTTGGTTTGCCCCTCCATTGGGAGATGAGAGGACGGAGCAAGGCCTTCCCACCAGCCTAAACAGTCTCCTTAATTTCTTTTTATTTTCTCCCTCTTCCCTCCCCATCCCCTTTTCCTTGTGTGTCATGTCTTTTTTAGAACGTAAGCCTGAGGGTAGGGACTGTCTACTTTATTGATAAATTGTAAGCCGCTCCGAGAGCCTTTTGGCTGAGGTGCAGGATAAAAGTACTCTAAAATAAAATAAATAAATGAAATACCAGTGTGCCGTAGTGCCTAGAGTGTTGGACTGGGAGTCGGGAGATCCGAGTTCTAGTCCCCACTCGACCATGGAAACCCAGTGGGTGACTTTGGGCCAGTCACAGACTCTCAGCCCAACCCACCTCACAGGGTTGTTGTTGTGAGGATAAAGTGGAGAGAAGGAGGATTATGTACGACACCTTGGGTTCCTTGGAGGAAAAAAGGCGGGATATAAATGCAATAATAAATAAATAAATACCCCTCAGGCACACAGTGACTTTCCTCCAGGTGTGTCATAATTATTGATAAATATAATACAGCCTTCAACCTCGTAATTTCAGGACAGCACTGTTTTATCCATCCTAAAATAGCCCTCTGATGGCATTAGCCATAAGTCATAAGATCCTTTGTCTCGTGGTCTAACCTGAGTCTTCTCCTCTCTTTTGTTTTATTGCCCTCATTGGACCTAGAGCCTTTTGTCCCTTTATAGTCATTGTTGAAACCTTATAAAACCCCTGGGCTTTAACCCCTCGGTGGCCCAGTTTGCATGAGAAGCCACCATGGGTAAATTTCACTGTGGGGTTTCTCATCACAGCGGTGGCTGCCATTATGAATATTCAGGGTGCAGCAAGGGCACCCCACAGCTTCTCATTACATACAAACCCAGTGTACGTAATGAAGGTGAATTGTTATTATTAATATTTATTTATATAGCACCATCAACGTTCATGGTGCTGTACAGAACCATGGGGTGGTTGACAAACCTAAAAGTGCCCATGAGTTCTGGGTGGCTTGCAGCTTCTTTCAAGGCTTCCTTTTGTTGAAACTTCAGGTGCCTCTCTCTGCCCCAGTGCCATAGAATCATAGAATCATAGAATAGCAGAGTTGGAAGAGGCCTACAAGGCCATCGAGTCCAACTCCCTGCTCAATGCAGGAATCCACCCTTAAGCATTCCTGACAGATGGTTGTCCAGCTGCCTCTTGAAGGCCTCTAGTGTGGGAGAGCCCACAACCTCCCTAGGTAAATGATTCCATTGTCGTACTGCTCTAACAGTCAGGAAGTTTTTCCTGATGTCCAGCTGGAATCTGGCTTCCTTTAACTTGAGCCCGTTATTTCATGTCCTGCACTCTGGGAGGATCGAGAAGAGATCCTGGCCCTCCTCTGTGTGACAATCTTTTAAGTATTTGAAGAGTGCTATCATGTCTCCCCTCAATCTTCTCTTCTCCAGGCTAAACATGCCCAGTTCTTCCAGTCTCTCTTCATAGGGCTTTGTTTCCAGACCCCTGATCATCTTGGGGCCTTGCTAGACCCGGCCGGATAAGCCGGCAGGGAGGCGGGCCGACGGCGCGCTAACCTTAGCGCGCGCCGCCCCGCCTCCTAGACGGCCGACGCGCAGGGACTACGGAAGCCCTGCAGCGTCGGCCATTTGTTGTTGTTGTTGTTAAAGGGGCCACGTGCGCCCCAAAGACTCCGGACAAGGTAAGTTTTTTTTTTACTTAAGCCCCCCCATCCGCCCTCCCGTGTGTCGCCCTCTGCCCCCCTTCGCCCTCCCGTGTGTCGCCGTCACGTGTGTCGCCCTCCGCCCTCCCCCTCTCCTGCCGGTCCGGCCTTCCCCCCCATCTCCCCAGCCCAATGGGCACAGCGCTCGTAGTGCTGGGCCCAGTCCGTGGCTTTTCCTGGCTACTCGCGAGTAAGCGAGTAGCCGCAAAAAGCCACAGACCTTCCTAGATGTTCCGCAGCCTCTGCCTCAGGCCGGGGCTGCGGAAAAGGCACGCCATAAGCAACTTCGCTTATGGAGCGTTAAGGCAGGCTTCAGTGCGCCTTGACCCCGGATTCCCCTGTGCGTCATCTGGACGCACAGCAGGGAAACCGGGTCTCAAAGCGCGCTAAGGCCTCATCTAGCAAGGCCCTTGGTTGCCCTCCTTGAGGAACGATCCATCAAGATCACTGGAAAAGTAGGATTCAGCCCCATTCTGTCTTCTGGAGGCCCTTCCTCTACAAATTGTAGCCTTCACCACTCTACCTGCTTTCCTATTGTGTGTTTATCTCAGTGCACAACGATTTGGCCTACTTCAGGGGCACAGCTCTTGGGTCAGAAGCTGGCCACCTTGGGGCAGCATTGCCCATGTTGGCCAGTGGGAAGGATTGAGCCCGGAAATCCCTTTGTTTTCCTTTTTGCTCCCCTTTCCAAGCGAGCCCTTTCTATTTTATGGGCGAGGCTCTGTGGCGATTTGATAAAATAGAAATAGTCCACATTTGGAAAGACTGTTGGAAACAGGATGGAGCAAATAGCACACACAAGGTGCTGGAAACTGGAGTGAGTGTGTGGGTTGGAAATAGGTTACTCAAGTCTTACTTTTGTCTTAGTGACTATGTGCAAGGATTCACCTTGGCACACTTCTTCTTAAAGACAAGCTTCGGTGAGCACTTTTCTCTTCCCCGTTCTTGCGATCCCATTCCCAACCTCCCCTCTCCCAGCAGCATTAGGCCCCCAATTTGCTTAGCCTTGACCTCTGCAATATCTCCAGAACCATAGTCCAACCCAGTCTGACCCAGATGCGCCATACACATCCTAAGCAAAAGGGATAGAAAACCATCCAATGAAGTGAAAAGAAGTGAGAAACGAATTCTCAGGATGCTGAACTTTTTATTGCAGGTTGTAAAAGCCCAATGCGTTTCGGCCTGTGCCTTTCCAAGGCCTTCTCCAGGAGGTTATAGGAAGATATCTGCAAAGATCTTCTTATCAACAGAATGTCTTTCTTTGATTGTTTGGGAAAAACCAGTTCGCTGCGGAACTCACAGGTCAATCCAAGCTACTTTGATACCATTATGGATTTCTCTGACATTCCTATCACATAGCACCTATTGCCAACCTACTAATTCTTATGTGTTCAATAAAATTCATGTTTTTGGAAAGACTGTTGCGTGCATGTATCTGTGTGCATGTACCTCATTAGGTCATCTCTGCAAAGTCACGCTATGACCAAAATTCGAAGATCCATTACGATGGGCGTATCTCTGAACATGCATACATTCTTACATGTGTCTGGACAGAACATTCGGTAACACACAAAAAGCATCAGGAATCAAATGCTCTTCTTAGAGTAGACGTGGACAAATCAAACGATTTGTGGTCTGTGCTATTTTCCCTTGTGTCCAACCCCATCTGTAAGCATTAATCTGTGATTTTTAAAAACAACAATATGAAAACGCGTGTTTAAATATTATTTTAAAATGTAGTGCTTTTTAATCTATTTTCTCCCAAAATATACATTTCTAAGCATACCTCCTCTCAACACAGGCATGTCTAAATGGATTTTGATGTGTATTTTTGAGTGGAGACTTGCATCAGCACAATGTAGAGTCTGCTCTAAACATTAGCTAGAGAGGTGCAAATCAATTCAGTTCCTGTTGAAATTCATGAAGACTGAATCCCTCCAGCATCGCTATAGAAAAGCTTGAGAAACTGAACACTAGTAATATCCTCTACAGAACAGCTGGGAGTTGTGTGTGGGGGGAGAGTGTCAGAGGGGAATAGAAGCAAGCCATTGGTAGTTGTTCCGTATCACTTCCATAGCACTATCTGGGAGGATGTACACAGATTGTATTGTAGACAGAAATGCAATCTCCCAAGCAAACAGTGACATCCCAATTGGCTTATACTACTACTTTTCCCGGGAATAACACATCCTCTCCCACACTCACACACATGCCAACACACTTCTCTGAAGCCCGTCTAGGATTAGTAGATGGGTGGGGAAAAGGCTCTGCCCTTGGATAATTTCCTTCTCAGGGAAAGAACAGAATGAAAGGAAACTTCCTTGGCTTCAGTGAAACAAACGCAGTGGTGGAAGGGAAATGCTGTGTACCGAGCACAGCTGGCTTCCATGTTAGCAGCTACATATCCTATGAAAGAGGATCTTGAAACTAAATTCCTTGTGCAGTTTTATTTTGCATGGGAAAGACCTGGATTCTGGATGTGGGCTTACTTATTTACTTACAGTGGATTTCACTGCATTGTACATAAATACAGATATTTAAATTGCCGTGTCTATCATAGGGAAAGGGAGATACTTTGCTCTGTCTTGTGGCAGATCAGGAAGATCTTTCATATTTGCATCATTTAAACTCTGCTGCCAAATTAGAAAATTATAGAATCAAATGCCTCCAAGAGAATTCTGGAATTAAAAATAAGATTCCAAAGGCTAATGCAACCCAGTTTGGCCTCCTGACTCGCTTCCCTGGCACATTACCTGTAGAATCAGCCTGGTAATATTGATTCTCATTAAGAACTAGCCATTGTACTTGACTCTGCTTAGAAGCTCTGTTAAAATGATGTTGAATGTTTCGTATGTTTGAATGTATACATGCATAAACTTTTGTATGTAGCCCTGTTATGCTGATACTTTTGTATGAAAAAGACAAAACTTGTCTGAGAGACTGTTTTTTAAGAACATATCAAGAGTACAGTACCACACTTGCTCTATGATGGTATCTGGTTTCATGAGAAATCTGAATATATACATTAGTAGGCATGTCAATGGTTACCAATGTACTGTCAATATATTTTGAAAAAACCTATGAACTAGGTCATATGCCCAAACTGAATGCTGGGGAAAGCTGACTGGAGCTGGGAAGCGTCCAGTTTGTGTTGAATCATGTGAAGGGGAAAATGAAAATGTTTTAGATTGTCCAAATGTAGAAGGGGAGGAAATAGGCCATGAGAATGTAGTGAGATATAATACCCAGTCAAAGAAGTCTAAGTGCCATAGCACACACCAGAGACCTCTGGGGAGGGACACCATGTATAGGTGTTTCTATGCAAATTCTGGAAGCCTCCAAGCCAAAATGGGAGCGTTGGAGTGCCTGGTTTAAAAGGAGAACCTAGATATAGTGGACATTATGGAAACCTGGTGGAATGGAGACAACCAGTGAGATACAGTCAACTCGGGATATAAACTGTACAAGAATGGCAGAGAAGGGTGTACTGGAAGAGATGTTGCTCTGTACATGAAAAAAGGCAGTGTCGAGCACACTAGAAAACTTAAAATGGGGAGACTATTCCACAGAAGCGCTGTGTGTGACAATAATGGGCTCCAAAACTAATTTAGTAATAGGAATATGCTATCATCCCTCAAATCAGAATGCTCAGGGTGACCTGGAGATGGAAAATGAAATCAGGGAGACTTCCAAATAAGAAAGTGTTATAATAACAGGTGCGTTCAACTGCCTCCATATTGACTTGATAAATGTATGTTCTGGTCATGATAAAGAGGTCAAATTTCTCGATGCCCTAAACAACTGTGCCTCGAACAGTTCACCATGTAACCAACCAGAGGGAGGCGACCCTGGATTTAATCCTAAGTGGTTTTTCTCAGGACCTAATCCAAGATGTAAATGTTGTTGAACCAATTGGAAACAGTGACCACAGTGCTGTCAGATTTAATATATATATTTTAAGTGGAAAATTGCCAAGAACATCAAACACAATCACATTTGACTTCCAAAGAGGAAATTTCTGTAAAATGGGGAAACTGGTAAGTGGAAATTGAAAGGGGAAGTCAAGAGAGTTACAACCCTACAAAATGCTCGGAGGATTCTCTAAACCACAATAATAGAAGCTTAGCTAGAATGTATACCACAGGTTAGAAAAGGTAGCACCAAGTCCAAGAGGTCACCAGCATAGTTCACGAACACGAGCAGTATCAAGGAGCTATTAGAGAAAGTCTTGACCAAATGAGGAAAACAAAAAGGAACCCAAATTTGCACAAAAGATGCAAAAAAGCATTTTGAGGAGCATATAACTAGCAACATCAAGACCAGCAATAAAGAATTCTTTAAATGGATCAGAAGCAGAAAACCAGCTAGAGAGGCAGTTGGACCACTGGATGATAATGGAGTTATAGGTATACTAAAGGACGATAAGGAGATTGCTGGGAAGCTGAATGAATATTTTTTCATCTGTTTTTACTGCAGAAGATGGTTGTGCCTGAACTGATGTTTTCAGGAATGGAGTCAGAAGAACTAGTGCAAATAGTGGTGACAAAAGATGACATTCTCAACCTTATTGACAAATTAAAAGTTATACATCACTGGACCAGATGGATCCATTCAAATATTAAATTGCTGATCTTCTAACAAAAATATCTAACATGTCCCTAAGATTAGCCGCTGTACAAGAAGACTGGAGAATGGCTGATTTGATTTTTAGAATGGGATTTGGGAAATTACAGACTGGTGTTCCAAATAAATTGGTTGTAAATGTTATTAAAGATGAAATTAGTAATCATATAGAAGGACAAGCCCTGCTGAAAAAGAATCAACATGACTTCTGCAAAGGTACGTCCTGTCTCACTAACCTTTTGGAGTTCTTTGAAGAGGTCAATGAACAGGTAGACAGGGGTGATCTGGTAGACATTGTTTACTTGGACTTCCAAAATATTTTTGACAAAGTCCTTCACCAAAGACTCCTGAGCAAACTTAGCAGTCATGGAATAAGTGGAGAGGTCCTCTTATGGATCAGTAACTGGTTAAAGACAGAAAGCAGAGAGTAGGAATAAATTGAGGAATATCAACAATGGGCTCCCACAGGGATCTGTTTTGGGACCAATGCTTTTCAACTTACTCATAAATATTCTGGAATTAGGAGTATGCAGTGAAGTGGTCAAGTTTGCTGATGACAACAAATTATTTATCATGGTTAAAAAGTAAAGATTTGGTGAGAAGCTCCAAACTGGAAGAACGGGCATCAAAATGAAAGTATGGTTCAATGTAAGCAAGTGTAAAGCAATTGAAAATTAAACTGTCACTATCATACTGCGCTTATACAAAGCTATGGTGAAACCACACTTAGACTACTGTCTACTGTTTTGGTCACTGCATCTAAAAAAGGATGTTCTAGAGTTGGAAAAAGCACAGAAAAGGGCAGCTAAAATGATCAAGGGGCTGGAGCAACTCCCTTATGATGAAACCTTATAACAGCTGGTTATTTATAACCTTATAAATAACCATTTAGAAAAATAGGCAAGAGGAGATACGATAGAGGTGTACAAAATTATGCGTGGTGTGGAATGTTTCCCCCCCTCTCACATAATACTAGAACTCAAGATTGTCCCATTAAGCTGATTGATGGGAAATTCTGGACAGCTAAAAGAAAGCACTTCTTTATACAGCACATAAACTATGGAATTCGCTTCCACAAGATGTAGTGATGACCAGCAATTTGGATGGCTTTAAAAAGGGGATTGGAAAAATTCGTGGAGGATAAGGCTATCAATGGCTACTAATCCTGATACCTGTATGCTACCTCAAGTATCAGAGGCAGTATGGCTATGTGCACCAGTTACTGGGGAACATGGATGGAAGGGTGCTGTTGCATTCATGTCCTGTTTGTGGGTTCCCAGTGGGCAGCTGGTTGGACACTGTGGGAACAGAATGGTGGACTAGATGGACCCTTGGTCTGATCCCGCAGGGCTCTTCTCATGTTTTTATATGTGTTAGAAATATTGCGTTATACATAATCTGATTCAAGTTAGACCAACATTCTAACAGGTATAAGATGGGAGGGGGTTTTCTGCTCTGTTCCGTTGCAGTTGAGAAAGGCACTTAACTGCTCTTCTCTGTGCTGTTGTCTGTATTAAGGAAAGGACAGACTGTGATTTATAGTCTCTCGTTATTTGTTGTTACTACTTTCTTCAAACTCAACATAAAGAAACACTTTAATATATATTTCATCTGGTCAAGTATATTCCTTTGCTGCTATCTTTCTATATGTCACATATAGAAAGTTATAACAGAGTTATATAGAGAGAGAGTTTATAATAATATGTTCTAATATCTGAAAGACTGTCACGCAGAAGATGGAGCAGAGTTGTTCTGTTGTTTCAGAGGGTGGGCCTAGAACCAATAAGAGGAAATTGCAGTGAAGCACATTTCTGCTAAGAAGGAAAGGAACATTAAAAAGGAACACTAAAAAGGAACATTACTGACTCTTGGAGGGACGCCAGCTTTCGCTGACGTTTTCTTGGCAGGCCTTAGAGTGGGGTGGTTTGCTGTTGCCTTCCCCGGCCATTATTACCTTTCCCCCAGCTAACTGGGTACTCATTTTACCGACCTCAGAAGGATGAAAGGATGAGTCAACCTGAGCCAGCTGCCTGAAACCAGCTTCCGCTGGGATTGAACCCAGGCCGTGGGGAGAGTTTCAGCTGCAGAAACTGCCGCTTTACCGCTCTGCACCACACGAGGCACCTACATTTCTGCTAAATGTTAGGGGGGAAATCCTCACAGTGAAGGCTGTTCCTCAGTGGTATATAGAGGTGATCAGTCCTTCTTTGATGGCGGTATTTAAACAGAGGCAGGGCAACCCTCTATTTGGGATGCTGTAGCTGCATCCTGCGTTGCAGAGTCTGAATTGAGCAGAGGCTTGGACTAGATATTCTCTGAGGTACCTTCCAACTCTATGAGTCTATGAAATGTAACAAATTCCAGAGAACTAGCTGCATTGGTCTGTTGAAGCAAAAGCAACCGCGAGTTGTGGCACTTTAAAGATTAACCAATTTATAGTAGCAGAAACTTTCACAGACTAGAGCCCACCTGATCAGATGCAGGAAATATTATCCTCAGTTGGTAGCTATGTATGAGGTAGGGAGAGGGGGCAGGAATTGTGAATGATGGGGGCAGGGCTGCTTTATAATGCTGGATTTAGCTTCACTAGCTATAGCCAGATGTGTATGCTGTGATTCTACCAGCCAAGAGTGCAAAGATTTGCAAAATATATGGGATGCGCAATCCCGTTCCCCAGAGAATCTTAGCTTTTGTTTTCATTTTTTTATAGGCAACTTTCTGGCCCTCATGGCTATATATAAATGCTTAAGCAACAACTGGTGAAATCTGAAAAAACCAAAGCAATAGCTGGGATAAGACCCCAGGGGTCAGGAGATAAGCTCTTGTGGTTTGTCTGTCCTCAATACTAGCAGAAGCAAAATAAAACATTAATAAAAAGAGGACATTATTTTAAAAACCTGCAAAACAAGTCATGCACAATAAAGCATGCAGATGTGTGTGATTTGTCAAGTCAAAGAATTCTGCTTTTCCTGTAACCTAATTTGAGTTAGGCACAAAATGTTTACTTTAGCGCAAAATACATGGGAGCCCTGGCTATAAGAACAGGAACTAATTACCGAAGGGCTAATTAAAAGTTCGATAACGTCCCTGCAGCACCGAACAAGGAAAAAGAACAGGCAAAAGTTCTAAAGGAACATTATACTAATAAAAGGCACGGAAGCCCTGAAAAGCCTCAATAGTATTTTCTCAGGCCGTAGGCTGGCATTACAATTCTTAAAAATTCACCACAAATCAGATCTGAACGAAGGTGGGAGGACAGCAGAGAAAAGCATCTGGAATTGCCATAATAAGTGGGTGAACAAAGAATAGCAGGCCGAGACTAAAAGGCTAGTGTGGAAACGATCTCAGAATTGAATTATGTTTACTGCCTGCTATCTAGTCCCGGAGCTATATTTTTTCTTAAATCTTATAACGAACAGGGCTGATTCATCCCCATCAGTCTAAACATAACATAAAGTACCATTCTGGCACAAAGACTTGCCTTCCTTCACCATAATATATCAGCAGCTATTTTTAGAGCAGAAATTGCTGTAGCAGCCAGAAGCTTACGTCTCCTAGTTAGTAGTATTGGCACAAGACACTACAAGATGGGAAAGGAACACATCTCCTGCTGCTGGATCTAATTCCCTGCTCATTCTATTTCTCACCCTCTTCCTCTGCAAAACATCTACCGCAGCTAAGAGGCGTTGCAACACTACGTTCACCCTTAGTTTCCATCGAAGCAGTCCACCCTGTGAGATGCAAGTCGAGCCTTATCCCCACGTGTCCTTCCAATGTGTTCCCCCAGGCCATCTTTTTTTCCAAGCTGGTGTGAAGGAACCAATTCCATTCTGATATTCCTGACCACAAAATCGGAGCTTTCTGCAAAGAGAAGCCTCGTATGCATATAGGGTTGCCATACGTCCCGGAAAACCGGGAATGTCCCGGTTTCCAAGCATTTCCAAAATGACCCGGCCAATCAGTCAAGAATCCCGGATTTCTGTTCCAGCTGGCCGGAGGAATTCCAACCTCCGAAATGGTGCCTTGAGCCTGCTCGGTGAAGTGTAAGTCTCCATACTGAAGTCTCCTCTAGCTTTTGAGAACTAGTAGAGAAATGTAATTTAGTGTCATTTTTTCTGTTTGTTTGCTTAAACTGTTCTTTTCCTATTATTATTTATTTGCAGGTGCTTAAGTGCTTTAGGCTGCAATCCTATGCATACTTACCTGGGAATAAGTCCTATTTAACGTAATAGGATTTGTTTCTGAGTAGACACACATAGGATTGCAGTGTTAGATAACTAAAGCTTAGATAGCTTTCTTTCTTTCCCCAGACCTTTACATATTGCCCATTATTATTATTTTAAAAGAAATCCTAGCTCCCTCCCCCCACCAAAAAAAATTGTCCCGGTTTTGTGGATTCAGAATATGGCAACCCTACGTATGCAGCATACTTACTGACAGTAATACAAAACATGCATTTAGCCCCCTAGGATCCATTCCCAGGGTCTGGAACTAACTGATGTTTCTTTTCTTTAAAAAAAAATGTTGCTAACGCAGAAATACAAACAATTCCACACACACTATTAGCCTGCTATGCAAAATGGCTGCGGGATGTTCGTGGGGTTGTACAGCAACATATGCACATATGGACCTTAAGGGAAAAATGAAAGGCAGAAAGGGGGGGGGTCTACACTACTGCTTTAAAGCACTTTTTAACAGTTTTAACAACTATTGGGGCCCAGGACACACTCCATATACAGTTTTCAAAACGTTTTCAAAGTCCTTTAAAGCACTTTAAAAGCAGTAGTGTAGATCCCCTCAGCTCTGTGTGTGTGTGTGTGTGTGTGTGTGTGTGTGTGCGCGCGCGCATCAACCTGACCTTCCCCACAAGCTGGGAGGGAGAAAATGGGCTGTAACCATCGTCTTCAAATTTCTCGCCCTTCATAATAATATAAGAACTACCCCGCTTCCTGTTTTCAATCATGGCCAGCGAGACACTTCCGAGAAACTCCCAAACAGGGCATGAAGACAATAGCTGTCCTCCATTTCCCCCATCCCACCCAAGCAACTCATGTCCAGAGGTATACTGCCTCTGAATCTGGAGTTGCCATTTATTATCTTTATCAATAATCATTGATAGGTCGATCCTCCCAGAAAATGACTAAAACCCTTTTAAAGCCATCCAAGCCAGTGGCAATCACCACGTCTTACATCTGGGTAGTCCAGCTGCCCCTAACACCTGAAGTTTGCTGTGGAAGTTCTGCCCACTATGGGGACAGGTGGGTTCATTGGGACACATTGTCCATCCACAGAATGACAGTCAGATCCAACTGGCCACGCTTGGGTGGGCTGTATGGACTAAGATCAGAAATTCTCCCAGAATACACTGGAAAGCACAAGGGACTCTAGAGCGTCTTGTAGGTACTTTGTGACGTTGTGTGGATATGCACCAAATGACTTGGGCTTGGCCACTGCCCTGTGAGAACTGAGAATGTACGGCTAGAATGCAACATATTAGTAATTTTACTAAAACTTGTCCACTACTACCAAACTCCTCCTCTGTGAATGTCTAGTGGGCTTCTGTAGACACTATAATCCACAACAGGAGATAAACCACCCAGAAAAGAACAATACTACCCATATTTGTGTAGGCCATAGATTTGTAAGCCACTGTAAGGCAACCAAAAATCAACCCTACCACTGACTACAATAGTTTTCACTCAGCTTCACAGAAGTGGTTCCTTAAACTTGGCATTCCCAGAAATTGTTTTGTCCTGTGGCAAAATAACTGTATTTCTGTTGGGCAGCAGAATGTGGCAGATGGTTGGGTGGTTAGAGCATGAATGTTAGGGACAAGATTGCTGTGATATAATTAGTTACGGTAAAGTTCATGACTGTTTTTCAAGACTGTGAGCTTAAAGATTTGTGAAACGATACAGATGCAGAATATGGGAAAGTCAATTCCAGCAGTCAATATGCAAAGAACAGCAACAACAAAAAATAAGATATTTTTTAAAATCTTACTTTTTGTTATCTATAAATTTGCTGTTATTGACTGAGTAAGGGTACTAACTCATGTTCCGCATCTGTTTTACCTCGATGAATGGGTTGGATGAATGTCTATATTTACATGGTATTTTTGCAAGAGACCACTGAAGTAGTCCCTTGGCTCAGAACACGTTTGGTTTTACTTTGAACAACTGTAATTGATTTTGATTGGTTTGGTTTGAATAATAAAAGAGATTTGGGTTTTCTGTACATACGTATTGTAGTCCTATTCAGGATGTATAAACGTATTACATTGTGCTCTTGGACGTCAACTCATTTGACATACCTTTATCAGAACTTTCCATGATATCCTATTATCCCTTCTCCCAATTTTCATCAGGCAACAGTTGGTTGGGATATGTTTCCTTTTCTGTTTGTCTTGGGTTCAGGATGGATTCTCACAGCAGACTCTCCATCCCACAACATAAGAGCTGGGCCTCAGCCTGGACCAACCTACAGGGGATGTACACTACTGCTTTTAAAGCGCTTTAAAGCACTTTGAAAATGTTTTGAAAACTGTATATGCAGTGTGTCCTGGGCCCCAACAGTTGTCAAAACTGTTATAAAGCGCTTTAAAGTGCTTTAAAGCAGTAGTGTAGATCCTGCCCTGGTCATTTTCCCACCTCCAGTTGCATTTTCTGTTTGAATCTTGGCAAGAGGCTGGACAGCCATCTTTCAGGAATGCTGAAGCTGCATCCTACATTGCAGACCTCCAGGGATGGGGGGGGGGGGGTTGAAGAGGAATCCTTCCTCTCCACGGCCCCTTCCATTTTCTAAGATATTTTGAAAGCACACTTTTGTTTTGTTTTGTTGTTTTTAGCACTGGTACTGTTTCGACAAATACACCTCATTGGAAATGCGTGGGGACCACTTTATGATCAAGGATTTCCTTTCTTTTTACTATCCAGTCACTGTATTGTAATGGAATGGAGGGGTAGGGGAGAAAAAACTGAAGTGAATTTGCCAAGGCCAAAATGCAAGTTAACCCAATGGGGATAATGCTGTTGGCCTACCATACAAGGACAGAGACATTTTTCGACTGCTGCCTCGAGAGTAAGGCTCACCTCTGTCCCTGAGGCAATACGGATAATCATTCTGCCATATATTTTAGGGAGTGGAGAGGAAAAATAAAGGTTAGGCTCTTCAATTTTATTACAATTTTGTACAAAATCCATTGCATGTTGTAAAGGATTGCCTAACAAGTCATTGATGGTTTAAACAGGAACCACGGATTATAAAACAAAAGATTACACGGGAGAGAAAGAGAGAGAGAGAGAATTAATCAGGCACTGTTGACAAGATGTGAACTGCACCAGGTCAGTCGCATGAAATTGCAATGCTGTGTTCCTGCCCTTGAGCGGCATTAAGAAAGATAATTCATCTCATCTCGATCTATAGAAAATCAGTCTATCAGGTTGCACAAAACACCAGAGGTGATACTACGAACCAAATACCTGGAACAGTCAGGTGATATCGGGGGGTGGGGGGGTTATCCCCATGACATTTTCCCAATCAAAGTCCACCCCCAGCTACGCTGCTGTTTGCCTATGCAGATACTATACGGGTGCATGTGGGTTTCCCCCCTATAAAGCAAATCATAGCTTGGAGCAGGAGAGCAATTTAGATTAGAAAAATGCTGCAGGACAGGAAGGTTAACTGGCCTTCCCCTGCACCATCTGGCGATGGAGAGAAGATGCTAAAAAAAAATTATGCCATTATTAAAGGGCGGGCAGAGCAGACGTGGAGGAACTTTTCCACCTGCTTCCCAAAGTTGATGTCAGGGACACCCAGTGAAGTTGATTTTAAGAGACTCAGGACTGATAATGCTACATTCACTTACGGAATACTTCTCCATAAGATATTATGGTGGCCACACTAGCTTAGATTTCATTAGATTAGAAATAGTTATGGGGCATGGCCTTATCAATGCCTATTAGCTGGAAAGCTAATGGAAACCCCAAGTTCAGTCGCAGTGTGTCTCCGAGTAGTAAATGGTGGGGAGAAGCAACACAGGGGGATGCCACCTCCTTCATGCCTTGCCAGAAGCTTCCAGGTACATTTGGCTGGTCATTCTTGGAAACAGGACGCTCAGGACTTTGGTCTCACCCAGAAAGGTAATTCTCACATTCTTAATGGGATTTAAGTATTCTGAGTTCAGAAGCCTTGAAGGGTGATATCCAGACGTTTGGGTGAGTTGAATTAGGAGAGTTCAGATTTACAATCTGAAATCTGGAAGCATTTACAATCTGATTGTATACAACCAGGATATGGATTCCCCCACCCCTGATTCTATATTGGCTAGTTTCCATTTTTAAGATCCAAATTTGCCAACTGCATTTTGAAATAAACCATTTCACACACACACACACACACACACACACACCTGCCTTGCACCATTATTTTAAGTAAAGCGCCACTAATTTCACCTGCGTAACAGCTGTTTTGCAAATGAGACTCTGAAGCTGAGGTTTGCTGAAGGACATCATGAAGCAAGTACATTACTGAACTTGGATTTGAACTCAGGCCCAAGTTTTACTGATGCATCCACTGCACCACAATGAGCCTGGCTTGGCCCACAGTGGTTACTAAATACTTATGTTGTTATCTAGCATCATTGTTTACAGAACCATTTAAAGTTTGCTGTTGCTGCTTACTTGCTGTTACTATCATTTTAGAGTATCTCAACTCTACTAGTCAGTTTGATAGAGCAAGCTGAAAATTATCTGTCCAGGAAAGGTTATAAGGAGCAAAAGCAGATGAACTCTTAAGAAACCATTCTAAATTCACACAAAGTCCTTAATTAGGAGAGAAAATGCAAGGAATACAAAAGGCCTTACGATGTCAAAAGTTGTCTACACCTAAAGAAATCTTTCAATGCAACTGTCTTCAGGCTAGTCATTTATGAATATATTTGGTACACTTATACTCTGCTCTTCCTCCAAGCATCTCAGAGCATCTTATTTATGGTTCCCAGCTGGCTTTTCATCCAAGGCCAGGACAAGCTTATCCTTTATCTGCCCTCAGAACACTGTTTAAAAATATCCAACATTGATTAAACAGACACTTTAATGTATACAACTGTGACACTTTATAAGTGTCCAAGGATATTATTATGTACACAGGGCAGCCCAATCCTAAACACGCATGCTTGTTTGGAAGTCCCACTGAATTAATGGGGTTGACACTGAAGTAAGTGTGCATAGGCCTAGATCCTATGCACAAGTAAGTATGCACAGGATCCAGTCTTAATTTAACAACTACCTGAGGGATTTTCCATGCAGGACATCAGAGGCAGAGAGAGAGAGAGAGAGAGAGAGAGAGATTGAGAGAGGGAATGAATGAATGAATGAATGAATGATTTACCTGCTATACAGGTGGACTGAATAATGCTGAGCGCAGCAAGAAGGATCCAGAAGATCATGTTGTTAAAAGATGGGCAGGACTTCTTGACCCAACAGAAATTGAGCCGAGGACTGTGATGGAGCGAAAGTACATCACCCTCTTGCGTTCAAGAGTCAGATGTTGTTCGCATCCTTTCCTCATAGTAGCATGTAAAATGCAGACGTGTCAAACGACTTCATTGCAAACAGGAAACTGAGCTCTTTGATGACTTCACCATTTTTATCTTTGTTTATTCATGCTTTTTTCTATAGCTCTGTTTCCCTGCTCGTTTCCAGATCAGATAAGTTCCGTTGTAACCTACATCCTGGCCTGAACGAAGTCACAGACAGAAAATGCCACCCACCGGTCCCCTGCAAAACTACTATGAATGAGGTTTGGAGCCCGGTTAGAACATGACACTGGTACCCAGGGGAGAGATTAACGTGGTTAAGATGAATGGTCCCCTGCAACCAATCTGTGGCCATAGCCCCGGGGCAGGCAGGATCTCATCCTGCTTTTCCTCACCTGCCTCCCTCAGCAAGTGCACCTCTTGGAGGGTCAAGCTATACCCACCATGGAAGCAGGCAAAGCAAAAGCTGTATGCCAGCTCCACCCTCTTGAAGAGCCCGTGCTCAAAATTAGGGTGACCATATTTTGGAAACCAAAAAGGAGGACAACATGGTCGGCCCCCAAGGGGGCGTGTCCAGTACCAAGGGGGCGTGCCCACCCATACATAGCCTTGGTCACATGTCTGATTTTACAGCACACATTTAAGACAAATCTGTTCTACATAGCATCTTAATGTTAAAATCACTGAAATAAAGAACAAGTGAGAGATTCAATGTATCTGAAATTAACTTCACTCACTCCTACTTTTGTAGCTTTTGCTGTACTTCGAAGCTTTTGCTGTGCTTTGTGTGATACAATCTCCCCTTCCCTCAAATATCTTTTCTGACTGTATCCTCACTCATTGCAAGCTGCTGCTGTTGTTAACAGGGTTTGCTACTGGCCGGCCGAATGGCTGGCTTTTTCATTTTTTAATTTCAATTTTTTAAAAAAGCTTGTGTATAATTGTCACAAGTTTCTCTACTCTAACATTTGGGTTGGTGTCGTGGCAGTGAACACTACTTTGCCCATTCACACTTCTCACTTATATACATTAGCTTCCCAAGGCTTGTGTGTTGGCACCACTTCGCACACCCAGACTTTGAACTCCTGTCTACTTCCTGCACAAACATGCGACTCTGGGCGTTGCTAGACGTACCGGGTGTTCCGTCGTTGAGGAGCGGTGAAAGCGGCTTTTCCCGTTCAGCCGTGACGCCTCATGCTCCACACCTGCCTTCGATTTGTGGCGGAAGTTTGCGCCGGTTGTGCTGCTGCCGCCGCGAGAACGGTTGCGCAGCCACACCGGCCTGATTGCCGCGGCTTTTTTTTTCGCTCGCTGCACGGTTTGCGCACGTCCGAAAGACCGCAAACTTGCGCAGCCGTCAGCGATGCCGCCGCCGGCCCTGGCGGCGGCAGCGGCGGCAGTGCCAGTGCCAGCCGAAGTGCTGCTGGTGCTGTTGAGGGTCAACATTGATGCGCTCACTTCCTGATGGGGGTCGTGGCGGGTGTCATATGACCCGAGGTCAATCGTCTGCATGGCCACTCTGTGCCTACATCTCCCATCATGCCTCTGAGGTGTCGGCGGCAATGACCGCCTCTGTGCCCTGTGCCCCATCCCAAGGAGCCAACCCACATCTGGCCGTAGCCATGGCAGCAGCCCACAAACAGCTCTGCCCTCTGCCAGCCTGGTACCCACACTAACA
Source organism: Elgaria multicarinata webbii (assembly GCF_023053635.1). Taxonomy (NCBI): domain Eukaryota; kingdom Metazoa; phylum Chordata; class Lepidosauria; order Squamata; family Anguidae; genus Elgaria; species Elgaria multicarinata. The sequence continues at coordinate 24,624,503 of NC_086172.1, forward strand.
GGCAGCGTACAGCACCGCCATTATGCGGCCACGGTAGCTGCCCACCGCAAGGAGTCACCAGCCACTTTTCCGGTCCTCCGTTCCTGCGCAAACTGTCACTGGGGAAATAAAAAAAAAAAGCCGCTCCGCCGCGCTGCCCCAGCTGGCGGACTGCGCGCAAATGGCGGAGGCGGCTTGACCGAAGCCGCTGACCACTCCCCCTTAGCACGCCTTTTCCTGCCCAGTGCGGACCGCAGTGACCTCACATCCTCCCACACGTACTCCGAATTACCGCGGGACAGCAGGAAAAGGCGCCCTAAAACTCACTTTTTTAAAGTCGGGAGAAAGAGGCTTCACCGCGGGATAACGGCGGATCCTCGTGAACGTCATCTGGAAGCCTCGACGTGACTGCGGAAGGTAACGCGCGCTAGAGCCTCGTCTAGTAACGCCCTCTGAGACCCTCTTCCTAATGCCCTGCGTTTCATGCCAGCACCATGGGGCTAAGTTACAAAAGATGACTCTGGGTTGTCTGTGCAGCCTCTGTTGTCTCTCACTCTAAGTCATTGCAGACAAGCCAAAGCCTCCAGCCTCAAACAATCTCTCTCTCTCTCTCTCTCTCTCTCTCTCTCTCTCTCTCTCTCTCTCTTTCTCTTTCTCTCTCCCCCAAAGTCTCCCAATGGTCCAGCTAGGCTGCACACTTGGGATACTGGGATATGTGGCTTGGGATATTGTTTATTGCAGGTTATTGCTTGGTCATGTCTGGTGACCCTTACATCATCATCATCATCATCATCATCATCATCATTATTATTATTATTATCATCATCCCACCTTTTGCCCGATACTTTAAAAACCTCTGCCACCAGCCGCCTCCACCTCCTCTCCTCCTGCACAACCATTCAACTCTGATGCACTCTTAAAACACTCTGTGTGGCAAGCCAGCCTCAGGGCCAAGCTACAGGTACATCTGGGTTACCTTCAGCCTCTCTCCGCCTTATGCCAGCCAGCCAACATCTCCAGCCTCAAATAATCACCCACCCTGTAGCTGGGGGTAGGGCAACAGCTTATAGCTTGATTGCATCCGATGACTCTTGTTTTTTTAAAAACCAAAAACCAAAAACAACTCCACCGCCAACCGCCTCTGCCTGCACCAAAAGTGGACTTTGAGACACTCTTAAAACGTATCTGTGTGGTACAGCAGCCTCTCAGGGCTCAGCTACAGCCATCTCTGAGTTGTGTCTTCAGTCTAACTCTGCCTCTAAGAGATATGCCAGCCAGCCAAAGGCACAAATTTATCTCTTTTTGTCTAACATACACTTCAAATGTTCTGCATTGCATCCCAGCAGCGCAGACAGAGCCTAGCTCACAAGTGTACAAGTGAAGTTGAAGGGAAGTGGTAGCAAAGCAAAGCAATGATATGCCAGGTTCCAACATTCGCAGCAACAGGGCATCCACAAAGAAGAGAGCCTTTCTCTTGACTGGCACCTCACTGTTGGTCATGAGAGTTTTTCTCTAAGGATGACCCTTCATCGCCCATGATATGGAACTTTGAGAAAAAGGCCTCCGGCCCATTCTATTTTGCCCTGTCCTTTCCCACATTTTGATTTGTGGATGCCTTGCCTCTGCTGAGCTCCAGGTACCCGACTGCCAACCAAATCTACTACAGGAAAGGTGCCCTGCTTGCCCAGCACTTCTTACCTAAAGACTGGAGATCCCCTTAATGCCAAGGGCTGAAACTGCTCAATGTGCAAGACCCTAAAGAGGAGGTTTGACTGGGTTTGAAGGATATGGCTCCAGCAGTTTTTAAAAACAATAATTTTAAAACTTTGAACTTTTTTTAAAAAATCCTTTAAAAAAATGGATGAATGGATCTGATTCAAACTTGGCATGGCTAAATCTCTCCTTAAGAGCTATCATGGTGCCAACTTTCAGCTCTTTATTTTTAAAAATGTCATTTTAAAAAAAATAACAATTTTAAACTTCAAACTTTAAAAAACATCCTAAAACTCAATGGATGAACAGATCTGTTTCAAACTTGGCATAGCTAAAGACCTTGTTAAGAGCAATCATGATGCCAAGTTTCATCTCTTTATCTTTAAAAATAACATTTCTTTAAAAAAATTATTTTAAATCCTCATATTTAAAAAAATTCCTAAAAACCAATGGATGAACGGATCTGTTTAAAATTTGGTATGGCTAAAGCTCTACCTAAAAGCTATCGTGGTGCCAAGTTTCATCTCTTTATCTTTAAAAATGACAGTTTTAAAAATAATAATTTTAAAACCTCAAATTTAAAAAAAAAATCCTAAAAAAATCAATGGATGAACAGATCTGTTTCAATTTTGGTATGGCTAAAGCCCTACCTAAAACCTATCATGGTGCCAAGCGTTAGTGCTGCTTGTGGGATTTTCTGCGTCAGGTTTCCGAATATTTGGCTGGCCTTGGGTGAGATGCTCCTTGAGTTGTGCAGGAGGGAGCAGGATTCACTGCTGTGCCTCAGTGAGCAAACTGTCTTGGGCCCCAGTGTGCGATCAATTCTTGAACAAGGCAGGTGAAGAGGAGGAGCAACTCCAGGGGGCTCTTCTCTGTGGGCCCCTGAGGGGAGGCGAGCTCTTGGGAAATGACCAACTTGTCCTGTTTGAAATTTTGTAAAGAGCATTTGAACATGTTCAACTGTAAAAATCGCAGTTGAACATGTTCGAAATGATCGGTGCTTCAGATCGAGAGATATTTAGGGTGGAAACTTTTGAAATGAAAGGCCTGTATATTAAATTGTAAAATCATACAATCCTGAGAAAGTGGATGTATAACGAGATATCACTCATAATTCCAATGTGAACACTGATTTTATACTTTCAAATGAAATCATCTCAAAAACTGATGGAGTTAACAAAAAATGTGTCATTACAAAAAGTATTTGTCATTAAATTAGAAACATTTCCGGGGGGAAACACGTCTCTGTAGCATAAACAGGTGAGAAGTTATGCATATTTAAAAGTGGCAACTACATAGTAGCGCAGCAGACGTATTGATGACGTCTTCGCGCAGCCCCCCAAAACTGGAATTTTGTAAGACTCACTTTTCTGAGACACGTATGTCATATATAAACAAACAAAAATATTCACTAAGCTTTTGCACTCGCTGGGGTAAATAAATCCTGGTCTGGATCTGGGACTATGGATTTTAATGGGGAATACAGTGCTCAGCAACTCTAAAGGCCCCCAGTGGACGAGACAGATGTGAAGGAAGCATCAGTGCGGAGGGGTGTTGTTGTTGTTGTTTAACCTTCTCCCCATCCAGATAACATTTGATGATGGTCACTGGCTCATCTTGAAGTTCGAGGTTGTCCACCTGTGATCCCCCTGAGCCTTGGCACAAGATGGAGTCAGGCTTGCTGGATCTTGAATCTGGAGGTGGGGAGGCATGCAGACCACGTTTACATTAGTAACCCGTTCCTTCTTCCGAGAACATGGGAAAAGGCCGTGTTCTTTGAGTCTACTGACTGATGGGTTTTAGGGAGTCCCTCAAGTGCATAAAAATAGTTCCCTTCTTTGTGGTTGGTCCAGTTTCACTTGTTTGTACACCGAACAAGACATAAAGCCAAACAGTATAATAACACAATTGTATAAGAATATTTTTAAAAAGTTTGAAAGAGAATCAATCTAGAGGAAAAAGCAGCAGTGCAAAGATTTAAAACGCACTGAAGCATTATATGTCAATTGAAGGACTAATTGGTCTGACATTATTATTATTATTATTATTATTATTATTATTATTATATTTATTTGTATCCTGCCTTTTGCCCAATGCTGGGCCTTACAAAGTTTAAAACATACATTGGCAGGGGTGGGGGGGACAAAACCATAAATGTTTAAAATACACAACAAAATTATAAGACATTAACATAGATGGAGGGCCAGATTATCCTCCAAAGGCCTGCTGGAACAAACAAGTTTTAGCCTGTTTCCGAAAGCCCATCAAGGAGGAAGCCAGCCTAGCTTCCCCGGGAAGAGAGTTCCAGAGCACCGGAGCAGCCACCGAGAAGGCCCTCTCCCATGTTCCCACCAAGCGAGCCTGTGAAGATGTTGGAACTGAAAGAAGGGCTTCTCCAGAAGATCTCAAAGCACGGGCAGGCTCATAAGGGAGAATACGTTCTTTCAAATAACCTGGACCCGAACCATATAGAGCTTTATAGGTCATAACCAGCACTTTGAATTGTGCCCGGAAACAGACTGGAAGCCAGTGGAGCTGTTTTAACAGGGGAGTTGTGTGCTGGCTGCAGCTCTTTGAACCAGCTGGAGTTTCCGAACACTCTTCAAAGGCAGCCCCACGTAGAGCGCGTTACAGTAATCCAATCGGGATGTAACTAAGGCATGTGTCACTGTGGCCAGGTCCGACATCTCTAGGAACGGGCGCAGCTGGCGCACTAGCTTTAGCTGTGCAAATGCACTCCTGGCCACCGCCGAAACCTGGGCATCCAGGCTCAGGGCTGAATCCAGAAGTACACCCAAGCTGCAGACCTGTGTCTTCAGGGGGAGTGTAACCCCATCCAATACAAGCTGAATCCCTATTCCCTGATCTGCCTTTCGACTGACCAGGAGCACCTCTGACTTGTCTGGATTAAGCTTCAATTTGTTCGCCCTCATCCAATCCATTACTGCCAACAAACTAGGTCTTCACCGCAAGATAGCTCTCCATCACCCGATCTCCAGGTGATGCAGTGCGCATAATACAACAGGCCCAAAACAAAATAAAAAAACACCCTAGAAGCACATCCATCATATACCTTTTTACAGGTTTTTTTAAAAAATAAATTCTAAAATTTTAAATAGCATGGATTTAACATGTTTAAACATATACACATATAAACAGATTTTAAAAAGTGAAACATTCCTGCAAAAAACACCCGCTTCAGTCACAAACGCCATCCTGCCACGACCGGCATAGCCTGGGCGTGGGGGGGGGGGCGCTGTTGCAGGTGGGGACAAGAGGAGGCGCTGGAGCCAGCCACGGACTGGCAACCGGGCTGGGTCACGTGGCCGGGAGGGGATGAGAGGGAACAACACTGCTGTTTCCCCTCCCGACTGCCTCTTTCGTCACGCGGCAAGGTTCTGCCTGAGCAGCTCACGCACGTGAAGAAAGGAGGGCGAGGCGGCAGCTGCGGCACTGGGAAGGAGTTGGGCAGCATCAGCAGCCCGAGCCCGAAGAAGCAGCGGCGGCTGCAACTGCAGCAACCTTCGAGGGCAGGAGGTTCACTAAGCATGGTGCTTTTAGTATTCAGCATAAGGCAGTAAGTTTATCCCGGAGGGAGCTACATAGGCAGGATGGCACTCATTTATCCGATCTTGGAAATTATTTGTTTTGGGGTGATCTGCAGAAGGGCCTAAGAACAGCGATTCTGGCTAGGTGGGGTGAGGGTGCGACTAAGCAAGTGGCTGGACGCACCCTATGGCGGTAGGTAAGGGCATCCTGAGAGGGGTTATGGGGCGGTGAGCATTCGCAGGCACTGTTGAGGTGAGGGGTAACACCTCAGGCTCCCTGTTTTGAGCCTAGCGGCCTGGCAGGAGAGATAAGGGTTACCTCTGAGGTTGACCCTCCTCTCTCATGCAGAGCCTAGGCGGCCTGGGCTGGAGCAACACCGGAAGGTCTCCCTACCCCATAAGGGGAAGCCCGTGGGATGCCGAAGTCCCAGGCGCCAACCCACAGGTGGCAAATGGCTTGCCCAACTGAGGAACAGGCCTGTCAAGAGGCCTGATTAACGATGCCCTCTTAGGATAGGAATTTCCCACCTCCTGCAGATCACTTAATAAAATGTGGCCCAGTTCAAATCCAATACTTGGTGTCGTCTCTTTATTTCTTGCCTCCACTCACCGCAAACAAGAGTAGGCTGCAGTCCCACTGATATGCTGAAGATGACCGTAAGAACTGCTAAATGGGCCAGATGAGGTCAGGAGGTGGGGCTTAGGCAGGAGGAGGGGCTTCTGGGGGGACACCCCCCTGGTGTCAACCAGCCCTCCGGATTACTCCTAGGACCAATCCTGTCCCCCACCCAGCTTTAGACCGTTCCCCCCAGCCTTCCGCCAAGGGAGGAAGAGCCACCGTTCTGCATCTATGCCCTCAGTGCCCCTAAAATAAGGAAAACACGACATTCCTTTTGGGTGCCCCCTTTTCTCTCTACACTGAGAGGCAGCACAGAATGGGCCATTAGTGGGCAGAAGGTAGGACCTGCCACAAGATGCGGAGTTCTCCCCATTCAATTCCAGCCAGGCCATTCCGTTCCCCATAACCCCAACCCGGGTTTTCCATGTTCCCCGGGTTTTCCATGTTCCCTTTGGCTTTTTTCAACTTCTGCAAGCCAGAAGTTCCCTCTCCTGCACGTGTGATTCCAGTTGGGCTACCTAAGCACCGGCACCCTCCCCTTTCCCTTGAAGATTGGAATGAGATGATGCTGATGATTCTCCAACTTCCTCCCCTAATCATTCCTCCGAAGGCCAGGGCATCCCCTCACCTGAAAAATGGAACCGTGATGCTTTTCCACTTTGGTTCCACTTTTCCGTCTCCGCTGAGGTCCCAATCAGAGACTCTTCTGGCAGAGCCGTTCTCTCTCTCCTCTTTGTTGCTGGATCCCCCTCCTCCATGGCGCCATTGGTGCTTTTTTGGCACCGGTGGTACCACTTTGTGCCATTCTCCCATGCCAGGGGGCAGATTTTATTGCTCCAAAATATATATTTTTCAAGGAGGAGCACCACCAGTGGCTCCATGGAGCTGCCGCCTCTGAGGTGGTGCCTTTCCCTCTGGAAAAGAGGCTTTGTAGCTTGGGTAGCCTAAGAGAAGAGAAGAAATGGAGAGACGTGATAGCACTCTGCTAGGACTTGAAAGGTTGTCACACAGGGGAGGGCCAGGATCTCTGCTCTATCATCCCAGAGTGCAGGACACCGACTAATGGGCTCAAGTTACAGGTAACCTGATTCTGGCTGGACGTCAGGAAAAACTTCCTGACTGTTAGAGCAGTACGACAATGGAACCAATTCCCCAGGGAGGTTGTGGGCTCTCCCACACTAGAGGCATTCAAGAGGCAGCTGGACAGCCATCTGTCAGGGATGCTTTAGGGTGGATTTCTGCTTTGAGCAGGGGGGTGGTGTGGATTCAATGGCCTTATAGGCCCCTTCCAACTCTACTATTCTATGATTCTATGAAATGTGGCTTGCCAGGTCCTCCTCTGCCTAAATTCAGTGCCTAGACTGCGTTTCAGCTCTTTCATCCTAGACACTTTATTTGGATTCATACCTTACTATTGATTAAAAATACGTTTAGACTGCCCTTCATCCTCCCAGATGCCAGGGCAGTGTACCATGGCCATGATTAAACCTAAGGGTACCAATATATAAATACAATAAAAGAAAAGAGTAGAGAAACAACATAATGAACTTTGCAGGCAGACTGGAGATGGAAGTATTAGATGATGCCCCGTGAGGGAGGGGCACTATCCATTTTGACCACATAGCAAGGTAACTGATACACCCACCGCCAGGCTGCCGGGAATGTGCAAAAAACCCTGCAAGGAAGCTCCTTTTGGACCTGGAAAAGAACCAGCCCTCACACTCCAAGCACCCAGAACAGCACAGAGGAGTGGAGGTGGATCTTTCATGCTTACAGCTGAGAAGGAGACGCCATATCTTAGAACTTCAAGATAGAGACAAATTCAAGATAAAAACCTACATAGCTCAGAACCCCAAATACTCGATGGAGTGCCTCTCCTACAAGGCCACCCCATAATGCCAGCGTTGGTATCAGCCTCTTTTACCCAGTGTATAATAGTTCTGTTAAAGTTTTACTGTTTGCTGTTTAATCTTTGCCTATCTGGCCAGCTCAGTCTGAGTGGAGAGAGGGGGGAGGCAGCCAAGCAGTTTCATGAATATCATTATCCTCATCCTGGTATGATCTTATTGTTCTTTAAAAAAAAAAAGTATCTTGCTTTTTAAAAATGTTTCTTACTGCTGGAGGTTGCTGATCTCCTTTTTCATTTCTGGGTGGGTAGAGGATCATTTCCCTCAGCACAAGTTTTTAATAAAACCCATTCCCGCCCAATAGATTCATGTAAAAATCTTTTTCATGGGGTTGTGACTGAATAGGGAATGCAATTCAGTCTGTGCTGCCATTGGGTTGACATTTTCATCTAGCTGTCCTCCACAATCCCAAGATCTCTTTCTTGTTCGGTCAACCCCAACTCAGATCCCATTCGTTATACTAGAAGTTTGCCCAAACGTGCATCACCGTACACTTGCTTACATTGAACTGCATCTGTCATTTGGATGCCCACTCTCCCAGCTTGGAGAGATCCCTTTGGAGCTTTTCACAATCCCTTTGTGTTTTCACAACCTTAAATAATTTGGTGTTGTTGGCAAACTTGGCCACTTCACTGCTCACTCCTAATTCCAGATCATTTATAATGATCATCTGTCAGGGATGCTTTAGGGTGGTTTCCTGCATTGAGCAGGGGGTTGGACTCGATGGCCTTGTAGGCCCCTTCCAACTCTGCTATTCTATGATTCTAAGTTGAAAAGAATTGGTCCCAATACCAGTCCCTGTGGGACCCCACTATTTACTTCCCTCCATTTGGAGAATTGACCATTTATTCCTACTCTCTGTTTTCTGTTCTCTAACCAGTTACTGATCCATAAGAGGACCTCTCCTCTTATTCCATGACAGCTAAGTTTGTTTAGGAGTCTTTGGTGAGGAAGTGTATCAAAAACCTTTTGAAGTCCAAGTAAACACTGTCCACCAGATCAACCCTGTCTACATGTTTGTTGACACTTTCAAAGACTTCTAATAGAGTACTGAGACAGGACATGCCTTTGTGGAAGCCATGTTGATTCTTCTTCAGCATAACCTGCCCTCCTATATGATTACTAATTTTGTCTTTAATAATGCTTTCAACCAGTTTACCTGGAGCAGATGTCAAGCTAACCGGCCTGTAATTTCCCAGATCCCCCTGGATCCTGTTTTGAAAATGGGTGTTACATTGGCCATCTTCCTATCCTCTGGTACAGAGGCTGAGCTTAGGGACATGTTGTATATTTTTGTGAGGCGGTCCACAATTTCATATTAGAGTGTTGTTGTTTTTGAGAACTCTAGAATGGGTACTATCTGAGCCTGGTGATTTATTTGCTTTCAGTTTGTCAGTAAGGTTGAGGACTTCATTTTTGTCACCACTATTTGCCTTAATTCCTCCTTCCTGAAAACATCAGTTCAGCTCAGGCATCTGTCCTGTATCCTCTGCAGTGAACACCGATGCAAAGAATTCATTCAGCTTCTCTGCACTTTCCCTGTCCTCCTTTAGTACTCCCTGATTGTAAGCCTATGCGGCAGGGTCTTGCTATTTACTGTGTAATCTGTACAGCACCATGTACATTGATGGTGCTATATAAATAATAATAATAATAATAATAATAATAATAATAATAATAATAATAATAATAATAATTAACTCCATTGTCATCCCACGATCCAACTCCTTCCGTAGCTGGTTTCCTGCTTCTGATATGTTTAAAGAATTCTTTATTGTTGGACTTGATATTATTGGCAATGTGCTCTTCAAAATGCTTTTTTGTATCTCTTATTGTTTGCTTGCATCTCCTTTGTGCCAGCTTGTGCTCCCTTTTATTTTCCTCACTTGGGCAAGACTTCCATTTTCTGAAGGAAGTCCTCTTTTCTGCAATAGCTTCTTTGACACTTCTTGTTAACCATGCTGGTGACCTCTTGGACTTGGTCCTACCTTTCCTAACCAGTGAAATGCATTTTAGTTGACCTTCCCTTATTGTGCGTCCCAAGGCACTTACACTGTGCCAGTGCAGGACCTTATTTATTTATTTATTACATTTTTATACCGCCCAATAGCCGAAGCTCTCTGGGCGGTTCACAAAAATTAAAACCATGAAGGACATAATAAAACAACCAACCAAAGGGAGAAGCAGGAATTCCGGGAGAAACGCATGCAAGCCGGCTTAGACACCCTGTAGCTTCATTTTGTTTGTGGAACAGGAGGGTGAGAGGTTCCCTGTCGGTTTTACTTTTAGGTGTTTGGCGACCTCTTAGACGAGCCACAATGGAGAGCATTCATTAAGGCAGCTTTGAGGGCTCTCTATCATCCCCTCCTCCGAGTGAGCGAGGCAGGGCTCCTCCTCGCGTATTGCATTCTGGGGAATAGAGATGGCCTGATAGGGAAGGAGGTGGGCTACTGGGTTACGCTTACTGGTGTGGGGTTGAGGGGCCCTACGTTGAAGTGCCAGCCCCTTCCGGGATTCCAGAACAAGCATCTTGTGCTTTTGAGTATGCTCCATGCATTTTGTAAGGATTTAACCCTCCTGATTCCCCCTTTCAACTCTCTTTTCACTAGTTTGTGACCGTAGAGGTACCAAGCTGAAGATACCCAATTCTACTTCTCCTTTCCACCCAAATCCAAGGAAGCTGTTTCAGTGCTAAATCAGTGTCTGTCGGCAGAAATGGACTGGATGAGGGCAAACAAATTGAAGCTTACAGTAATCCAGACAAGACAGAGGTGCTCCTGGTCAGTCGAAAGGCAGGTCAGGGAATAGGGATTCAGCTTGTGCTGGATGGGGTTACACTCCCCCTGAAGACACAGGTTCACAGCTTGGGTTCAGCCCTGAGCCTGGATGCCCAGGTTTCAGTGGTGGCCAGAAATGCAATTGCAGTTAAAGCTAGTGAGCCAGCTGCACCCATTCCCAGAGATGTCTGATCTCACCACGGTGATACATGCCTTAATTACATCCCATTTGGATGACTGTAATGTGGTCTACGTGGGGCAGCCTTTGAAGAGTGTTCGGAAATTTCATCTGGTTCAAAGAGCTGCAGCCAGACTGTTGACTGGGGCTGGTTACAGGGAGCATACAACACTCCTGTTACAACAGCTCCAATGGCTTTCAGTCTGTTTCCGGGCAAATTCAATGTGCTGGAGAGAGAGAGAGAGAGAGAGAGAGAGAGAGAGAGAGAGAGAGAGAGAGAGAGAGAGAGAGAGATATTCCTATGCCTGTGCACCCTTCACACTTGAAAGGGCACATTTTGTATAGTGACTATACAATAGTCTGTGTATGGCTGCACATACCTAAGGATGAAAAGTAAAGTGACAAATCGCCCAAGGTGTCCTCTTCTTTTCTATGTTTTTATACTGGAATGTCTAATGACAGAAGAAGCAATAGTACAAATCATCGCAAACATACTTTTTTGCGCTAACAGTCGTGGAATCCAACACTGCCACAAAAGGAAACTATACACTCATTCTGATAAGGAAGAAATATTTCTGCAGTGCAATCCACTGTCCGGGCAGTCTATTTTGTGGCTATGAGGCACTGTCACAGGGGCTACACTGGTAAAGATTGCTGCATAAGTATCTCATCTCTCTATATAGGGGGTGCTTTGAAGTGTTTGTGTTCTGAAATAGTTAAGGGAAGAGAATGAGTTTGTGGTTTCAGCTCAGAGCTAAGATTCAAGAGGTCTGGATTCTATTTCCAGCTCTGCCACAGGCTTCCGGTGCACCCTGCACTAGTCAAAGAAGCGCTCTGCATTCCCGTTCCCTATCTTTAAATGGGGATAATTGCCATCTATCATGTGCCTGTTGTTGCAAGCAATGCTCACAGTGGAATTTTTTTTTAATGCTGGAATGGGAGCTGGGAATAAGGCATTTCCTGTTGTGTACGTTTGTTGTAAATAATAGAATGAAGAAAATTAAAGCATGGGAGCAGTGGAAGGCAATTCCTGTTCGTTTTGAAGCCTGGACTGAAATCAGGAGTGTCTGTAATTTTAAATTAACTCTGCAATTCTATACCCACTTACCTAGGAGTAAGCCCCATTGAACTCAAGGTGACTTCTGTGTACTGTTGGTCTCTAGGTGCTTTCAGATGGAGGGTTCCCAATGCTAACTATCCAAAGGCTTTGTGCAGCTGTTCCATGTTTTCTTTATAAAGTGATTTTCCACAGTAAGAAAAAAATGGAAGAAGTGGTGGGAAAACACAGGAGGGTTGCGAGTTGATGATGATGTTCCATGAATGAGGCAGGGCGATTACACACTGAAAGCCTCATCTGGAAGCACCCTCTGTATAGAAAATACATAAACGTACACACAGAGAGATATAATTTCAGTACTGGCTGGCCTGAACACATCGCGTTCACTCTGTGCAAGTAATAATAACATACCTTTGAAATGGCATTTCAGTAACAAACAAAACCTACCCAGAGCAGAACTTTAAAAACGGCAATATTGCTAAAGTGCAATAGATTGTGTGAAGATATCTCACCAGCTGTTAAACCTAAGGCAGCATTTTCTGCCGCTGTCATTCATCGGGAGGCTACTCTTCAGATGATGGGCATCAAAGGAATGACGTGGCTGTGTAGGATGGCAAAAAGAAAGCACTATCCTTGCTCAGTGCTGTCTTGGTATGAACACTTCTGATAGAAGCAGCGGGCAAAAGATGGATGAAGGCCCTGGCTGTATAGTACAGAAGGCCAACAGGCAGCCGGCAGCCCAGGCTGAGCCTCCACAGCAATTTTATCTAGCCCTGGTGGCTTTCCCAAATTGTATGGGAAAATAACAATATGTTTGCCTTGGAAACAAAGGAGATACTTCCAGTTCCCCTGTTACAAATTTGGGGGGGGGGCAGTATCCAATGTGATACGCAAGGGACTTGCAGCACAACACCAATAGCATTCACTGGCATGACGGGATTCCCTGGAAAACCCATCATACCAGCTAACGTTATTAGCATTGCACTAGAGGTCCCCTAAGCTAGCACGACGTAATTTACACTAGTACTTATCTTGTGTTGGACGCTGCCCTTTGGATTTTTTTTTTTTACTTTGAATGGAATGCTGTTGGCTACATATGCACCATAAATGTGAAGCCCGCACTGTTAGATGGCACAAACTTTATGTATACTCAGAAGTAAAACCTATTAAATTCAATGGGACTTATAGCCATGTAAATGTGAATAGGGTTGCCATCTGAATCTCTTATTTAATAATTAGTTCAGATTTTCTTTTTCCCTAATGAGATAATATATTGTCTTCAGAGTTGTGTCTTCTTAAAAAAGAAGAAGTAATCTCCCACAGAACTACTGATCTCTGTGCCCTCTTGATTTTTGCAGAGCTCCTGAATTTACTTCTGCCTGTTAATTGTGGAAAGTTGCACTAATCGTTTTCGGATTAATGAAAAGACAAGTTGGGTGAAAGCACAAGCATTTGGCCAGGCCTGCTATAGCTGCGCATTTTTCCATTTCCAGTTAATATTCCTGTGAGGCTTAAAGGATGTTGCACTTCAGCTAATACTAAGCATGACACACTTTCTGGCATTATGGGAAAGTAGTGATAAGTGATAAAAATGTTCAGTCCTCCTACAGCTACATATTTTATTGCAATGAGCTGTCACAAAGTACATCACAGAGCAGCTTAATCTGATATAAACAAGCAAAAACATTCCGGCATCCAAGCTAATAATTGTGGGTCATTTCCTGCTGTCCTCTCCTATACTTTCCCAAGCAACAGAAGTCAATGTTCTATTTGAGAAGCGACTGGAGGATGCTTCCGCCTTCTCGCCCTGATACAGAGCAACCTTTTCCAAGCTGGTATCCTCCAGATGTATTGTCATTGAGATGGCAAACCCGTTTGGGGGCTGTCAGATTGCAGGTGGGCTGAGGGCTCGTGTGGCTGAAAGCTCCTCCGCAATATAAACCATTTGCTCTAGATAGAAAACTAGACTCCAGGGAGAAAGGGCTGCCTTCCCCCCTGACATTCTAGTTTCAATATGCATGTTTTGCATGGAGAGCCATTCAATTATAGGAGTTCTCGCCTTCAGTCTGACAGCCCAAGCACAGCCATACACCCTTAGGAAGAACTAGGTCTTAATGCCTCTTGGTGAGGACCACCATTCTCCTTACTGGGCATATAAGACAGGAAAGAAAGGAAAGGAACCTCTCGTGCAAGCACTTGAGTCATTGCTGACTCCTAGAGGGACGCCTGCTTTCGCTGACGTTTTCTTGGCAGACTTTGTAGCGGGGTGGTTTGCCCTTGCCTTCCCCAGTCGCGGTTCCCTTTCCCCCAAGTAGCTGGGTACTCATTTTACCGACCTTGGAAGGATGGAAGGCTGAGTCGACCTGAGCCGGCTGCCTGAGAACCAGCTTCCGCTGGGATCGAACTCAGGCCGTGGGGAGAGTTTCGGCTGCAGTAACTGCCGCTTACCACTCTGCGCCACACGAGGCTCATATAAGACAGGAGAGAAGTCATTTTTAAAATTATTATTGAAGCAATGTTTGTTGGGTCACAGAGACTTTCAAGATGCCCACAACTGGTGATATTTGCTTCCACAAACTATGTAAACAGATGCCACAAACTATGTAAACTGACTTATTTGTGGAACATGCAAATTTTCCTTAACGCTGTACAGCTCTTACAACAGATCTCAAAATGGTTCCCAAAACTGCTTATCCCCATGTACCCACTCATTGAACATTTTGGATCCTGCTGTCTAAAAAGCTCTTTTATTACACACAAGATAGCAAGTTCTGAGTAAATCAGAGATCAACCTGGCTAAGTAATAGTGTATTAACAAGCCTCTGCTTTCTGTATTGGGTGGGTATTTCTTGTGAAGCAGCTGTTTTTGTTTTTGTCAGAAGCACAGTTTGTGGTTTGCTGACTCTCCTAAGCACAGAAATCTGGGTTTTCCCAGGTCGGCCCTGCATATTATGCAAATCACAGCATCTTAAGTGAGCTCATGAACAGCTCACCGAAAAGCTAGTTTCTCTTCCTTCCATCCTTCCATGCTAGGGTGATTATGTGTCCTCTCTTACAGAGAACAGTCCTCTATCTGATGGGTTGCCAGAGGACCATCCTCTATTTGATAGTGCCCCCTAATGGAAGGGCTGTCCTTTCCAATTCCAGTTTAAAGGTAAAGAACCATAAGATCTCTTGCCCATCCACAGTTAGTGCCTGGAGAGCAGACCGAACAGGCAGTCATACAGATCCCTTGGTCACAGTCTTCCACACTACAGTCAGATGTACTATAATTCTATTGAAATTATAATTATTTTTAAATTTGCATTTATACATATAAAATAGCATATGCACATTTTATGCAAACTGGGTGTCCTCTTTCCTCCTCTCTTTTGGTGATGCATCTTGGCAATTCATAAATGCCTATCCTTGTCAAGTGTCAGGTTCTTCAGTCCATCTGGTATACGCAATTTTCATAGGAGAGCCTAGAGAATTGTTCATGCCCTGGTGGCTGTGCAGTGGCGCTGCATAGTTTCTATGACACAGCCGCTAACTCGCACCCACCACGGGCTTTCCTCCCGAAACGGCACTTAAAAAGTCGCTGACTTACTGTGACTTTTTGCTTTACTCCAAGGCTGCCACCTTCTTTTTGCTCTTTCTGTCAGTGGTGACCTCACTTCTCATTGAGGCTGGGGGCGTTCCAGGGTCAGATCAAGGCCCACAGTAGGTCAGCCATGCAGGAAGGCCGGGTAGAGGGCAGGCTCGATGACTTGAATGGCAACTGGTCCTGCCTGGAAAGCCTGCGTTCCCTCCTCCTGTGAGGATTTGTCGCTCCCACCCCATAGCTGCAAAGGAACGAGCGGCAAAGTGACACCGTCAAGATACCCCCAAGGTTGCTCCATGCTCCAACGGGAGGAGATAGGGATTCCTCCTCCCTCCCAATCCCCTTTCCTTTTGTGTCATGTTTTTTAGGTTGCAAGCCTGTGGGCAGGGACAGTCAAGAATTATTTTTGTAAGCCGCCATGAGAGCCTTTTTTGGCTGAATGGCAAGATAAAAATGCTTAAATAAATAAATAATAAATAAATAAGTGGCTAGCCTACTTCATGCCTCCTGCGTAGGCATCGATCTTTCCACCTCTCTGCCTCGGTAGCTCCATTTAAAAGGATCAGGTAGTAGGAAATGCCTTACTGCCAGTCAGAGTAGATTTTTACAAAATAGAAAATATTTCTTAGTTGACTTCCAAGTCCATGGCCATCCATGGCAGTTTACAGTTAGATGGACAAAATGCCTGACCTAGTAGAAGGCCGCTTCCTATGTTCCTACCTGGGCATCTCCAGTGAAAGAACATTGTGTACTGTAATATGGGTTTGTCCCATGTTATCCCCGTTGAAGCCAGGAAACACATCCTTACACAGCTGTGAACAAGAATGAATTCACACTAAAATGACATAAGGCAGAAACTGCATATGTGTTGTTCTTCAATCCTTCCCCAGGCAGGGCTGATTGTCGCAACATTGGCGACAGCCACGATGATGTGAAGCAGTTTTCACGTGAATGATACGGTCACTGTTGCCTGCAGCACATCAATCTATACCACATGTTGCAATGCTCACTGTCACCAGGAGAGGGAAGGGGGAATCTGGGTTGAAAGAGCGATGACATCATTCTCTATCACCATTCATAATCCCACAGCAGGCCAACTTCTCCTGCAAACTGTCACGGAAATTACAATAATGTATTGCACATGCCAAATGTTCTTTACGTTTGGAGTTCCACAAGGAACCACTGGGCAGAAAGGAAAAGTAGTTTCATATTATAGCTGTATTTTTCAGGAAACATGTTCTCTCTGCCGTTAAGGGACACATGGCTTCATTTCTGTCAAGAAAGACAGTGGAATTCACAGATGTTCTCACATTAATTTCCTCTTATGAGAAAGATGGCTTACACATCCCTCCCTAGGATTTACAGATTGTTCTGCATTTCAAAAATCCTTTTTTAAAAAAGCTGATACTTGCAATCTTAATTGTTTCTGCTGACTCGTATTGTATTTTTTAAAACAAATGAGGAGAAATTATATTCTCCTGATAAATAATCTGCTGAATATATTTTTCTCTGTTCTGTAAGTGTTGATTAGACGTTTTAGCAAGCAGAGTTCATTGTTTTAGCATTTCTTTCTGTTGCTATGGCAACATTTCTGCTGTTTCCCATGCCTTCAGCAAACACTAGTGCTTTACTATAATGGATTGCGCCATACGTTTAAAGACCTAGATAGCACCAAGGAACAAAACATTAAAGATCATATTCAAAGAAATTAAAATCTAGTCAAAATAACAAGCTATTTGTTTTTTGTTTTTGTTTTTACTAATATCGTACTCCCTGGCTGAATATGGCATGGGTAATCTTCAATAACATCAGATTACAGTCAGCATCTTTCAAGGCTAAACTCTATAGATTTAATATTAAAATATTGAGAATTCATATGGACATACAGATGCTACAATAAATGTCCAAAGTTTGGTGACTGTTGACATTTACCTGTGAGTGTTGACAATGCCAGACAAATTTGTGAATGTCTGAGAACTGAGAAATATATTGATGAATGTTGTTTTAAATATGGTGCTCTACATTCACTGATGTATATTCAAAAAGTGAGGAAAGATGTACTGTACTTCTTTGATTCTAAGACGCCATCGATTGTAAGACACACACTAATTTCAGTACCACCAACAGAAAAAAAGCTTTGGTTCTAAGAAATAATAAATGTACCTGCGATTCTAAGATGCACCCCGTTTTTAGAGATGTTTATATGGGGGAAAAGTGTGTCTTAGAATCAAAGAAATACAGTATTTATTTTTGGACATTCATAACTTTTATCTGGGATTGTCAACTGTCACATGTAAATATTGACATTTACAAACTGCAGCATATATGATCTATATGGTTTGTCCTACAATGCCTTTATTTTTGTGGATTTTTAACAACAATATAAAAAGAATATAATAAAACCAAATAATTATATGAGACTCCAATAAGCTTAATATGGTATCACTATGATACCTTTACAACTTGTGTTATCTCACTAACAAAGGCAAAGGCTTGGTCCCCAAACCTTTGAATTGATAGATATTCCCACTACATGTGTTTATAGATTCCTTTATTTTCTCCACAGTTCCAGGAACTGGGACTCAGATCTAGGGATAAATTATATTTTTATCAGGATTTACCCAATTCACATTTTCCAGGCTGAATGTAATCTGCAGTCAAAGTCTGTACATTTCTGTGCTTGCAATATCCTTAATGAACACCCCCCCAAAAAAAAATCAGTATTAATCTGCATGCATACATTTGAAAAATGTGCATAAAAAAATGTGTACATTTCTTTATGGGATCTTTGGAGGATAAACACGTTTCAGCAATCTAATCCATTTTTTGAACACATAGTTCATTTTCTACGATGTATTGATGACATTTTCTTGATTTTTAGAGGGGCTTTCTTTTTCTCAGATTTTGTTTTATGGATTAACAAATTACATCCTACTATTAAATTCACCAGTCATTTCAGCACATCTCAGACCCCTTTTTAGACACTATAGTATATATTGATAAAGGACAGTTGGCTGTAAGGCTGTTCTCTAAACCTACAGATAGGAATAGCATGCTTCATTACTCCAGCCACCAGCCACCACAAATGCTGCAGAACTTACCATATGGCCAAAGTTATGCATTAAGTGGAATTCTACATCCTATGGGGACTACAAAATTCATTCTGAATTACTCACCAACAAATTATTAAATAGAGGTTATCTGAATCAGATAATCCATGATGCAAGAAAAAGAGCAGATAGAGTTCCATGCCAACAATTATTTACTAGACAACCAGCCCACACTTGCCTATCCTTCCTGATTAATCAGATCATTGGCTGTTCCAATGCACCAATGGTAAGTAACCACAGAACTACGTCTTTTACGGATCTTTTGGTATATTCTGATTTGTCCTATTCACGTTCCCATCATGAAGAGATTAGAGGCCACTATAATTGTGGATATTGTATTAATTGTCCTCCATCTCTTCAAATTCAAGATATCATACACCCTATAGATGGTCGCCTTTTTAGATTGCAACATGTGTCCATCTGTAACACCACTCAGGTTATTTATGTGGCAATGTGCACCTGCTGGTACATATGTGTGGAAAAACCTGGTTGGTCCTTAGGGACTAGGATGTCTGAACATCATAGCAAAATCAAGAATAAAGTTATAGATACCCCCTTGGTTTCCCATGCCATTGACAAGCTACATAAATAAATGGGAGGATTTTTCTTTCATTTCTGTCTTTTTCTTTTTTGTGATCGAACGGTTTAGATCACATTTGTATCACAGAACTCATGTGGATAGATTTCTACTATAGAGGGAGGCCTTCTGGATATACACTCTCAAATCATTAGCCCCTGAAGGTTTGAATGAACAGATTGATCTGTCAACATTTTTTAAAAATCCTCTTTGATGAATACTACACCTTAAATGGTGAACAGCGTTTTTGTATGTATACTCCTGCGACTGGTCGTAGGAGTATTTACACACTGCAAAGAGTGAGCTGGGGAAAAAAAGGTGAAAATTAACTATAATCTTTTGATATGACATTGTTTGCCAAAATTAGGTAAATATTTAATACTATACATATATTTTTTATTTTTCAGAGGGACTCACTCACCGTGAATTTAATAGGGTATCTTGTCTTTACCGACTAGCAGAATACTGATAATTTAGTCATTCAGAAATGTTAAATTGCAGTGTTATCAATCTTTGCAAATTGTTTTGAATTATAAACAGTTATGAGTTATGCCTACACAAATACTTGAGAAAGACTTCCCATAGTCAAAACGGAATTTCACCAGGAGTCCATAGTAAATTGCGGATGCATCTATTTTGTAGACTGCAATTATATCGTTTTTGTAGACTGCCAGATATAACGTTTTTGTATGATTGATTGCCAGACATTTACTGATATTGTTGTGCTTGAAAATCCATTAATAGTCCATTATTGATATGATTGTTCTGAGTAATAATTTAGTTTAATTGTACCATCCAATATTATATTATATTTTGCACACACACACACACACACACAGCCATTTACTGGTCCAGTGCAGTGTTATTTGGTTCTTTGCACCTGGAGTGTTTGTTCTGAACTTGTTCATGGGGAACATTCTCTTTTTCTTTTCTTTTCTTCTTCCTTTTTTGGATAGTGAACCATGACACTTCAGTTCAGCTAATTGTTTGTAACCTAGAAACACATCAGACAGTCTATATAGACCCACCCTTTTTCAGCCCTTAATGTTGGATTCGTTAACACTACAAAACAGGATCTACAATGTCTACAAATATTTTTCCTTCCAAAAATTGTGTAAACTTGTATTAAAAGCCTGATTGTGCAAAGACCAGGCAAGTGATCTTTCCATGAATGATTCCTTCAGTTGGTTTACATGTTTA
This sequence comes from Elgaria multicarinata webbii, assembly GCF_023053635.1. Taxonomy (NCBI): domain Eukaryota; kingdom Metazoa; phylum Chordata; class Lepidosauria; order Squamata; family Anguidae; genus Elgaria; species Elgaria multicarinata. The sequence goes on from NC_086172.1 coordinate 24,644,751, forward strand.
CATGTTAAAGAAAACAGGCACCATCATATTCTCGGGCAAACCGTGTACATGGAAAGATGTTAACGCGTTGTTTTGGATTTGCCTTAAGCACCTTTGGGGTGAACAGCTTTCTGAAGATCTGAGAAGAGGCAATGGTTTGGGATTGTGTGTGTGTGTGTTAAAATGTTGTGCAGTTTGCTTCCACCAATGCTCTACTTGCATATTTGTAAATGAACCAAATATTGCAGAAATACCGTACGACTCCAGTGATTTCTCCTCCAAGAGTAAGCCAGACCCTGGTTAGCACTATTTTATTGTTTTACTCAGTACAGCACCATGTACACTGATGGTGCTATATAAATAAATAAATAAATAAATAAATAATAATAATAATACCTCTTGAACTTCTCACTGATTGAGGAAATGGGGAGCACATAACATATGTGCTGTGGATGCAAAACTCTTGCTATTTTTCTAGGATTACCCTACCCTGTGCCTGTTTGCATTCTCTTCCCCTCCTTATTGTTTTATTATGATTTTATTAGAATGTAAGCCTATGCGGCAGGGTCTTGCTATTTACTGTTTTACTCTGTACAGCACCATGTACATTGATGGTGCTACATAAATAATAATAATAATAATAATAATAATAATAATAATAATAATAAATATTCATACACAATAAAGAGGAAATCACCACAAATTTATATGAAAAGAAAAAGATAACTGATTTTGAATATTGAATTGTTTAAACAATTTGTTGTCACCATTCTATTAAAAGTACTCAAAGCAATGTACATAAATCACAAAAAATACTAAAAAGGACAATATAGCAAAGTATAACCAAATATCAACAGCAGAATCAAATGCAAGATTAAAACTGAACAACCGTAACAGTGCAATTCTATACATGTCAGTACAGAAATAAGTCCCACTGGATTCAATGGGACATGCCCAGGTAAGTGTGTATAGTATTGCAGCCTAAAATAATAAATCAGGTGCTAGAAATAATAAAACAGTTAAAGGCATTGCAAACGTGCACGTACACAGATACACAGGCCTTAACTAGATGGGGCTTTATCCCAGGGTGAATCCCGGGATCATCCCTGTGTGTCCACATGACACACAGGGGATCCCGGGATAGAGCCCTACACTTTGGGCTTATTTTTTCCGTGGTCTTGGGCTGAACAGAGGAGGGCCAGGATCTCTTCTCGATCCTCCCAGAGTGCAGGACACGGAATAACAGGCTCAAGTTGAAGGAAGCCAGATTCCAGCTGGATATCAGGAAAAACTTCCTGTTAAAGCAGTATGACAATGGAATCAGTTACCTAGGGAGGTTGTGGGCTTTCCCATACTAGAGGCCTTCAAGAGGCAGCTGGACAACCATCTGTCAGGTATGCTTTAGGGTGGATTCCTGCATTGAGCAGGGGGTTGGACTCGATGGCCTTGTAGGCCCCTTCCAACTCTGCTATTCTATGGTTCTATGATTCTATGATTTTTATATTCTGCTTCTCAGCCTAATTGGACTCCCTGCACTCCCATGGCCAGGCTAAGATCTTGACTTCTACAGTATAATGTGTGTGTATTTATGTATATATCTATATATCTATATCTAGAATTATAAGGGCTTGAGGTCAAAGTGCTGTCCCCCCCCCCCCGGCTCTGTTTCAGAACTCCTGCATCTGACCCAGGGTGGGGCTGGAAGGGTTATTTTTTTAATCCTACCTTAGAGCCCCGGGTACCCACTGTCAGGCAGCCATCCTTGAGTGCACAAGCCGTATAGCCAGAGAAATCTTGAACACTGCTGGTGTCCGCCAAATATTTTGGACTTCAACTCCCATCAGCCCCTGCCAGAATGGCCAATACCCAGGATTCAGTAGTTCTGGGACAAAATATCTGGAGGGCATCAGGATGGGGAAGGTTATTTAAAACTAGAACAATAACGAAGGAAAACAACAAAAAATAGTATCATTGCTAACCGATGGATAAACTTCCAACTTTCTGAAAGAGTATGAAATGGTCCTTTTTAGCCCAGCCAATAACAGTTATCTGGTCTCCTGAGTGCTGCAGTCTTCCAATGATGCCTGTGGTCATGTTTTTTGAAACCCAGTTTTGGAAAGTAAAGCGCTGCAGAGTTGCTAGGCATGATGGTTCTTTCTTGTTTTGTGGACTGGAGGCAGTAGATTTCTCAATAGCAGGAGCTGGGAAACGGCAGCGGGAGGGTGCTGTGGGTCCCATGTGCTTCCCTTACTTATGAGATGGCTGAGGAGTGTCCTGTCTTTCATGGTGGAATCCTCTCTCTGACAGCCTGTAGCTGTCCTGGCTTCCCACATTTCCCACCCAGGGGAATTGATTCCTCTCCTAGAGTTTTCTAGATCAGGAAATGCAGGCAGGGGTAGGTGGGGGGGGGGGAAGATCTCCAGATCTTTCAGCTTCAACTCACAGCTTTCTTGACCATTAGCCATGCTGGCAGGGGCTTCTGGGAGCTGACGTCCAAAATAACTGGAGTTCTGCCATCTGTCTGGGCTACCTGTTTTACCATGAACCTGCCCGGGGAAGAGGCTGTGCAGGAGAGTCCCTTTCAGGGGTGGCACACAGAGGTCTCTTGGCCAGGCAAGCCCAGAGGTTTTTTCTCCTGGGCTGCTCCCAGATTGTGGAACCATTTCTCTCGGAACTAGGACTGGCCACCACTAGTTGGGCCTTTTGTAGGGGCAAAAATATCAGGATGCTCTTAAGAATCAAGGGCCCGGAAACAAGACTAAAGATGAACAAAAGACGTCCGATACATGACTGAGAAGGAGCCTGCTCCATGGCAGCATGAATTGCAGGACACGAACCGGAAGGCACAAAAGTTTGGCTCCCGATATGAACCTACCCGTACACTGTGCTCAACATCTAAGGTCCTCCTCCGAGTACCTACTCCGAGGGAAGCTCGGAGGATGGCAACAAGAGAGAGGGCCTTTTCAGTGATGGCCCCCCCGACTGTGGAATGATCTCCCTGATGAGGCTCGCCTGGTGCCCACACTGTTATCTTTCAGGCGCCAGGTCAAGGCTTTTCTCTTCTCCCAGGCATTTAACAGCATTTAACAACACTAAGTTTGTTTTCTAACGGACCCCAGAACTGTTGTTTTTAAATGGATAATGTTGTTTTTATGTTTCTGATAGTTTTTAAATTTTGTATACTTTTTAAATGTTTACTGTTTTTAATTTTTGTAAACTGCCCAGAGAGCTTCAGCTATGGGGCAGTATATAAATGTAACAAATAAATAAATATAGGCCTAGAAGCCATGTTTGGTGTTTTGGTAGTCAAGCTGGGTGGGAAGGAGGACTTTCCCTCGGAGCAATAGCCTGAGATGCAGGATGGCCATCCTTCTCAATGGTCAAGCACTAACCCCAGGATGCTCATGCCACCAGCTACATGCCAGTCGTAGAGATTTCTGGTGGCCTAAGCTCAGTGCATGGTATAGCGTGAGACGGACCTGCACAAGCCCGTTTCTCACTTTGCCCCTTCTCTCTTTTAGGCTGAGGAAGCTGCGCGCCTTGCTCCGGCCGGGCAAGGTCCATCCTGCCGTTAGCAAGGAGAGCAGCTCCCACGGGGGCTCTGTAACGCCTGCAGCCCCCGCAAAGCCCTTCTGGTGGCCCTGCTGCTGCTGCCAGAAGAGCCGAGTCCATCCGCTGGGGCTGAAACCTTCGGAGCAGGGGGTGGCCCTGGACCCGTGCTCCCTGCGCCGGAGGCTGGAGGCCCTGGCGATGGACAGGAAGGCTGGAGTGGAGGGTTCAGGTGAGGTGACGCCCAGGGCTCACGGGGAGTGCTGGGGGAAGAAGGAGGCATGCTGGGAGGCCAAAGGCCTCAGAGGAAGCAGCAGCCTGGCTTTGGAAGATGGAAAGACTCACGTGTTCCTTCTTCCATCACAGGCACTTTGGATTCCTCCACCAACTTCTTCCGGGCCTTAATACCATTGAGCAGAGTTGTACGAAAGGGGGCCCTGGGACTCCCCTCCACCAAGGAGAAACTGGCCCAGGCAGTCGTGGTGAGTGAGATGCAGGACCCACCGTCCCGTGGGGAGATTGGGGGGATTTCCCTCCTGGGGCTTGAGAGGACTGGGACGCTCACCTTCTCCCTTTTGACCTCCCCCAGGTGGCGATGCAGACCCAGGCAGGAGAAGCTCTCCCACCCTTTATTTCATCCTGCAGCATGAACGCCATATACAATGTCAGGTAACACGGTGGCTTGTGGGATCTGCGCCTGCTCACAAAGTGGTCTCCTTAAGCTCACTCAGGGTTTCTTTTGTGAATGGGGGAGGGGAGATTTTGGCCGGAGAGTTTCCGGAGTTGTAGGTCATTTTTTCTGTCTCAACAGGAATAGAATTGGGCCCAAATAGTATCTATTTTTTAAAATGACTTTAGTTGACGTTGGATGAGGTGCTGAGCCCATCCACCTGGCTTGCTGTCCTGGGGGTGGGCCAGGGAGAGAGAGGCTTCAGACGCAAGAACCTCCTCCCCCCTTCTCCCAATCCTCCAGGCTGCCCCCTTTCCGCCCTTCCAATTCTCTTCCGAAGTTGCTCTTGCTCAGAAACTGGAGCCGTGGCAGTGGTTTCCATGGAGGCTGGGACGGAGACGGGTGGGAAGGTCCCGTGATCAGGTCCACTCCTCCACACCCATAGCTCCTCTAAAGGGAAGGGGGGAATCCAGTCTGATGGGGAGATGCTCCAGTCTCTTGATCATTTTAGCTGCCCTTTTCTGCCTTTTTCCCAGCTCTACAGTATATTTTCTAGGTGTGGTGACCAAAACTGCACACCGTCTTCAAAGTGTGATGGCACCATAGATTTGTATCAAGGCAATAAGTTAGTGGTCGGGGTGATGGGCAGCCATCCTGGAAGGCCCCCCGTAACGATACGGCTGGGGGAGGGTTATTTCCAACAGAGGCTCTTGGACCAGCCTGAACAACAGCTCCTCCCTCTCTCACCAGAACTGATTCCTTTTCCTTTCCTCCACCCAGCCAAATCGGACCAGCCTTCAGCCAGGAGGTGGAGACCCAGATCCTTCGGTTGGCTCTCCACAAGGTTCTCAGCCAGCCCAGGGATGGAGCAGCCCCTCGGCATCAGGTAAAACCTGGACCAATGCATTAGTGCTGGGACAAAGGCCGTTTCCTGGGCCTGTGGTGGCTGATCCTTCCTTGAACTGAAGTTGCGGAGATCTGCTTTATACTCAGGGGAGCAGATGTATGTTCTGCAGGGCAGGCAGGATGGGGGGGGTGTCCACGTTCCTTTCCTGCAGCATCTGTCCTTAGAATTGTTTCTGGAAGGAGGGTTCCTTAGAGAAAGGGAGCTATAGGGCATCCTATGGGTCAGGGGAAGGCAAAACCTTGAGGCCTGCAGGCCCATCTGGCGCTCCTTTGACCTGAACCGAGAAGGGGAAAGGGGCTCCAGGCCAAAACGGGGCAGGAGGCAGGAGGCCTTCTTGCCCAAGGTTCCTTGGTGTGGCGTGAGCTCATTCCACTATCAGGGCCCGCTGTCCCCTACCTCTGTTGAAGACAAAGGGACAGTGTTGCTCCAGTGGCTTTGTAGAGGAGGAGGGAGGGGGATTTATGGGCACCCATTGGTGCCACATTGCTGACCCCTACTGTAGCCTATTCAGCAACATATCTCCTTGGCGGGGGAGGTCCTTTGGTGTCCACACCCTGCTGTAATGCTCTCTTTCTTTTCAGCGCCTCTTCAAACCTTACGGTTTTGAGATGGCGCAGCTGATGCTGAAGGGGTTGCTGACCGGGGAGCCAACCATCGGCCACCTCCTCTATATCTCGGAGGTGAGTGGGGATGCAGCTGGGATTTTGTTTTTGCTCGCAAGACACGTGAGGAAGCCCAGCTTGAAGGTCTGAATCAGAGCGGGCAGATCCTGCAAGCATTTTGAGCTGTTGCTTCCTTCCACAGCACATCCACTACTGGATTCGATCGAGGGACCTAGTGGAGCGGTGGAGGGCCCTAAGTGCTGCCAGCAACGTGGTCCACTTTGCCCTGGGGCTCCAAGAATTGGATGTGAGCATCCCCACCTGCTGGCATGGCTGGAGCCCTGGACTGGGACTCCAGGAGACTCCAAAGAAGTGGACTCAGGCTGCTCTTGGAGGGGAAAGCGCCATTTCCTCCTTATAATTGGGAGCAGGGAGAAGGGCAGAACCCAAATCAGGGCCACCGGAGGGGGAGGCAATGCATTACAGCTCTCCCATCCCAATGCCAGGGGCCCGTTGGAGCTTCCGCTGAGGGCCTGTCGTCCTTGCAGATTTATAGGATGGAGCCCCATTGAGGCAAAAGGTCAAACTGAGAGAAAAACCCACCTTGTTTTCTTTCCCTCCAGATGTCTGGAGACCACCCGGTCCTTGGCCGCCTCATGGCCGAGGTCAAAGTCCTCATGCATGACAAGAGGGAGGAGCTCCAGGAGCAGGCCAAGGAGGCGGTCTGTGCCTATGAAGAGCTCCTCCTTCTCCAGAGGGGTAAGTCAGCTGGGAAGAATGGCCATGCGGGAGGAGGCTCCTTGCTGATTTCCATGGGGTGATAAAGGAAAGGGGGAGCCATGGCCTTCCCTGCCCCATCTATAGTGTCCCCTGCTTTCATGCTCCTCTCCTTTTTCTTCTTTTCCACCCAGATGCCATTATGATTGAGGACCTGGAAGCAGTAAGGACATTTTTCCAGGTCTTTAATTCTATGACCCCCAGGTGAAGAGAGCCAAGATGACTGCCAGGCAAGAGAGCAAGACCTGGAGAAGGACCAGCAAAATCATTTTCCAGGTCCTCAATTCTACAACCTCTGTTCCTCAAGAAAACCAACACTACCACCAGGTGTCTAGACACAAACTCAAGGTTCCAGAAAGCATGAACCAGAAGAAGATGTGGGGAAATGAGAGAAGTGGCTGAAGGAAGAGGAAGACCCTGTTGGGAGGGACTTCTAAGTATCCGTCCACCTGGATGAGAGAAATGGGTCCAGTGGACTGTTGGAATCCAGAAGAAACAGTGAGAGACATTCCACAGACTAGATCACAATTTTGAATAAACGGAAGAGAACGTGGGATGAAGAGAACATGGGATGTTTGAGTGGATCCTTGGGAGAGAGCTCGACTTCTCTAATCAGTGGGAAGGAGAGGGAGAAAGCCCCACCCAGGGAAAGATCCCAGAACCGGTCACGGCGCTGTTTGAACTGAGCTGGCAAAGGACATCTTGCAAAGGGCTGCCTTTCCCCTAGGAGCAAGAACTGCCAGTGCCACCCCTCGACTCATGGTTGCTCCCAGGAGTTCAAAGCGAGCCTGGAAAGTGCGTTGTTTTCCAGATGGTGGGAGTCGTTGGCCTGGGAATGGCAGGAGGCAAAGCAGAGGTTGAGGGCCATGCAGTGAAGAAGGGGATGAAGACGGAGAGGTCAAGATGGAGATGCCAGGAGATCCTGCAACAGTGGATGAGATCCCAGCGCCCGCTGTCAGATGCTCATCTCGACCCAATGAACGCATGCCAGATCAACGCCTTCCCTGGCTTGCAAGGTCGGGACCACCCAATGAACCCTTCACTTGGGAAGAGATTAAGGAAATGGACAGATCCGCGCAACCACCTCTGTACTGGATCCTTGCTCCTCTTGGCTAATAAAAGCTAGTAGGGATGGAACAGCCGGCTGGGCCAAGGAGGTGATTAATGCCTCTCTACGAGAGGGAGTGGTCCCAGACCGTCTGAAAGAGGCGGTAGTGAGACCACTCCTGAAGAAAACTTCCTTGGACCCGGAAAATCGTAATAACTACAGGCCGGTAGCAAATGTTCCATTCCTGGGCAAGGTCCTTGAACGGGTGGTGGCGGGGCAGCTGCAGACACTCTTGGATGAGACTAATTATCTGGATCCATTTCAGTCGGGTTTCAGGCCTGGTTTTGGCACGGAAACAGCCTTGGTCGCCCTGTATGATGACCTATGTCAGGAGAAGGACAGGGGGAGTGTGACCATGGTATCCTTCTGGAATGTCTGGCTGAGCTGGGAGTGGGGGGCACTGCATTGCAGTGGTTCCGCTCCTACTTAGCAGGACGGCTCCAGAAGGTGGTGTTTGGGAACATTGCTCGGCCCCGTGGACTCTTCAGTATGGAGTTCCGCAGGGATCGGTCTTGTCCCCCATGCTGTTTAACATGTACATGAAACCGTTGGGTGCGGTCATCCGGAGTTTTGGAGTGCGCTGTCATCAGTACTCTGATGACACACAGCTCTACTGCTCCTTTTCATCCTCATCAGGTGTGGCTGTGGCTGTGCTGAACCGGTGCTTGGCTGCGACAATGGACTGGATGAGGGCTAATAAACTGAGGCTCAATCCAGACAAGACTGAGATGCTGCTAGTGGGTGGTTCCTCTGATCGGATGGGGGGTGTTCAACCAGTTCTGGATGGGGTTGCACTCCCCCTGAAGGAGCAGGTTCGTAGCTTGGGGGTTCTCCTAGAACCATCTTTGTCATTTGAGGCTCAGGTGGCCTCAGTGGCACGGAGTGCTTTCTACCAACTCCGGTTGGTGGCCCAGCTACGCCCCTATCTGGACAGGGATAACCTAGCTTCAGTTGTCCATACTCTGGTAACTTCCAAATTAGATTACTGCAATGCCCTCTACATGGGGCAGCCTTTGAAGACGGTCCGGAAGCTGCAGCTTGTGCAAAATGCGGCTGCCAGATTGATAGCTGGAACAGGGAGATTTGAGCATATAACACCGATTCTGGCCCGCTTGCATTGGCTGCCTATAAGTTTCCGAGCCCAATTCAAGGTGCTGGTCTTAATCTATAAAGCCCTACATGGCTTGGGACCACAATACCTGATGGAACGCCTCTCCCGACATGAACCTACCCGTGAACAAAAGACGTCCGATACATGACTGAGAAGGAGCCTGCTCCATGGCAGCATGAATTGCAGGACACGAACCGGAAGGCACAAAAGTTTGACTCCCGATATGAACCTACCCGTACACTGCGCTCAACATCTAAGGTCCTCCTCCGAGTGCCTACTTGGAGGGAAGCTCGGAGGATGGCAACAAGGGAGAGGGCCTTCTCAGTGGCGGCCCCCTGACTGTGGAATGATCTCCCCGATGAGGCTCGCCTGGCACCAACATTGTTATCTTTTCGGCGCCAGGTCAAGACTTTTCTCTTCTCCCAGGCATTTTAACAGCATTTAACAATGTTAAGTTTGTTTTTAATGGACACCAGCATTGTTGTTTTTAAATGGAGACTGTTGTTGTTTTTATACTGTTTTTATGTTTTTGGTGGTTTTTAAATTCTGTATACTTTTAATGTTTACTATTTTTAATTGTTGTAAACCGCCCAGATAGCTTCGGCTGTGGGGCGGTATATTTATTTATTTATTTATTTAAGGATTTTTATGCCGCCATTCAGCCAAAAAAGGCTCTCATGGCGGCTTACAAAGGTATTTCTTGACAGTCCCTGCCCACAGGCTTACAATCTAAAAGACATGACACAAAAGGAAAGGGGATTGGGAGGGAGGAGGAGGAGGAGAGGGGGGAAAGGAAAGCAAATTCAGGCACTACAATCTTAGTTGGAAAGTTCAGCAGTTACAGTTGACAGCAGGAGGGAGGGGGCTCTCAGCTGGAGCTGGACCCAGGCACGGTGGAGAGGTGCCTGGCTGCTGCTTCCTCCCTCACTGGTGGCCTCTCCAGAGACAGTTGACAGCAGGAGGGAGGGGGCTCTCAGCTGGAGCTGGACCCAGGCACGGTGGAGAGGTGCCTGGCTGCTGCTTCCTCCCTCACTGGTGGCCTCTCCAGAGACAGTTGGTAGCAAGTATATAAATGTAATAAAATAAATAAATAAAATAAATAGGCCAGCCGGTGGAGGGAAGCAGCCCAAAAGGAAAGCGAAACCCTGTACACGAGCGAGGCGGCCATCCTAACTACTGCACAAGCAAGAAAGCCAGGAGATTCAAATGGGTCTCCGAGAGGAAGGAAAGTGCAGAAGGTGAAATGGAGCAATGCAGGGCGATACTAGTGGCCAAATGTTTTTCTGCAGAAGGATGGCAAAGACTTTGATGAAACCTTCAGAATATTCCTGAGTCTTCCAGCATCCATCACAATGCAAGGAAGGCAGCTCGGCATATGGACTGCTTCTCTACATGGAGCAGTAACAGGAGAACTGTATATGGAACAACTAGGTTTTACAAACTCGAAGCAAGCAAATCTCATGTACAACCTCAAGAAAGGACTTTATGGACTTAAACAAGTGGCAAGAGCCTGGAATGAGAAATCAAATGAAATAGCGCTGTGCCAATCATTTTGCTTCTTCCATTACCAGCATGTTGTGGGGTGAGGGTGGGGACCAGAACTCTAGCAAAAGGGGCTTGGAGAGGTGAGAATTTGAAGAAATTTCTCCTTGGGGAGGAAGGCAGGATTTCTGCTTACTTTTTAGGTGTGGGTGGTGTTTGATGATCTTCTTTTTATTTTTATTTTAAATTTAAATACTCCCCTCCTCTTGCCGTTGCAGCTGCTCAGAATGCTTCATAGAGAAGCTTCTTCAGCCTGGCAGCTCTTTCTGAACTCCACATGACTGCACCTTCTCCTAAAAGCACACAAGAAGGGCTCCCAGGCTGCAGAAGCTTTGCAAAGCATGAATGAATGGAGGCGTTGAGAGCTTTAAAGAAGACCTCTTCTTTCTTGCAGCGATATGTGGAAAACCTGAACCCGTCCCAAGGAGAAAATTCACTGAAATTCTCCCCCTCACTTCTTTTGCTGGGAGAGAGAAAAAATGAAACTAAGGGGCAAGGTTCAGCACAGCGCTAAAATAAAATGCTCAGAGAGCAAAGCTTCAAGCAATCTGAGGCAGATCCATGTGTGTATACCAGAAACAGTAATGGACGTTAATTCTTGCAAAGATAGATGATGTCATCAGGATGACAGCAAGAGATGAGGACGGTGCAGGAATTGTACGCCACCTAAACAAGGACGTGGAAATAAAAGGATTTGGAAATGTAACTTCCTATTTATGCATTCAGACGGCTCCTATCTTCTCTGTCAATGGCAAAAGATAATCGAACTTTTGGATACATTAAGAATCAAAACTGCCACCATGGCAATTCCTATGGAAACAAACTTCCTGGAGAAGGAAGATGAAAGTCAACTTTTGCCAAACAAGAGTAAGTACCGAACAACAACTGGTAAACCCTGTACTTAACCACTACTACCAGACCAGACGTGGCAGCCCATTCACCCAGAGACAGAGACTGGGAGCATTTCTACACCAGGGAAAGTCCTGCAACTGTACCACAGCTTTCTGGCTTCTGTTTTTGTCCCACAATCATGAGGTCCTCCCTTTACACACACTTCCCTTCCCCCCTTTTCCCCTTTAAAAAGGAGTTGTATATGTTTCATTTATACAGCCATCAGATGGCGCTGCTCTGCCTGTTCTGATCTCAGATTTACTCTTCACATGCTGAAACAGAAAGGGGAACTTTTTGTTACTACTTCCCCTCCCCCCATTTTCAATTAAACCATAGAAAAAACGAGAGAGGCACTGGATTTTTGCATCATCATAAACTGACCAGGAAATTTCTGTGAGTGGCCACTCAGGAGCCTGCTTTAAGTCGCTCATTTAGAGGAGCCCAATGTCACTTTGAAAAGACTTGCTAGGCACCTGAAAGGGATTATGGACTACAAAAGATTGACAGCTAGTAGCAATCCAGAACTTGTCAGCTACACTGACGCAGCCTGGGATGGTGACAGCTCTGTCCAAAAATTCACTAGTGAATACTTCTTCTATGGGAATGGACCGGTCTCCGGAGCAAGCCAAAAACTGACGGTAGTAGCTCTTATCATCCACAGAATCCGGCTACATAGCAGAAGCATGCAGAGAATTAATATGGCTGAAAGAATTGCTGCTACATCATGGACTTCATGATCAGAAACTGATTCAGATCAGGGAAGAAAAGCAGAGCTGTAAGAAACTGCCTCAGACTGAGAAAATTCAAGCACACAAGAAGTCTATTGGAGTACAGGACCACTTGGGGTGCAATTTTGAAGAACAAGGGACTATTGAGATGCACTCCTCAAGTATTTCCCCAATAACACCAGTGATAATGTTACGGAATTTTCCAGGAAATTTAAAAGATAAGCTGGGGAAAATTTTAATAGAGAGGAATATAATGAAGCTTAAAGATTGGTTAAGGAAGATGAATACTCGAGAAGAATTAGAAGAGGCATTAAAGGAGAAAAAATTATCGTGGTTAAATTATTTTCAATTAGAACAATGGACGAAGAAATGGTTAAAGGATAACAGAGAGGGTAGAGTAATAATGAAATTTGAGGAGCTGATTTTAAAAAAAGAAATTGAGAAAGGGGAAAATAAAATGATAAAAGGGTTAACGAGTGAAATATATAGCATATTAGTTGGGAAGGGGGAGATAGAAAGTATGGGTAAGATGGTGTGGGGAAAAGAAAATTCAAACCAGTGCACACAAAACACATGAATGGGGGCTTAATTTTTCTTCAGAACAGCCCTGACTTCCAGGTTTGGCTGAACGCTGCCCAATTCTGGTCTAGAATAAAGAACAGGCCGAAACACATCAGGCTTCTTGAAAATAAATATTTGGCATCCTAAGAACCTGCTTCTCTTCTTTTTGACCGGTTTAGGGTGCTTACCTCCTTTCGGTTTTTCATATCACAAGAAAGCCATGGTAAAATGATAGGTTTTCAAGGCCTTCTTGAAAGCGTCCGCAACGATGCAAGCAAGGCACCTAGACACTACGCAGCTTTTCTACATGGTGATGCAACTTAGGTTTCAAAGGGGGGCAATGTCAGGGCCTTTTCCTTTCATCCTTACGACCCTAGGAGGCATATCATCAGAACTGCTCAAAATGAGGCCTCCCCTTGACACAAAACCCAGTGTTTCCAGAACTCCTGCTTAAGTTCAACCCAGGATATTTTCCATTGCTCCTGTTTATCCAGCAGGGGCCCCTTTCAGTCCACCAATTCCTGGGTTCTGTGTCCTCTCTGAGCTGCAACAAATCTTATTATTTATTTATTATTTACAATATTTATATACCACTCCCCATTGAAAATCTTGCACATGGCAGCATGGAGAAGCTGCTTTTGGACATGTCCCAAGAAAGGGCTCCTCATCTGAGTAACTGGGATGGGGGGATCTCCTCTCAGGAGGGCACAGCAGTGTTCTGAGATGCTGAGGGTGCCATCTCTTCTGAAGTATAAAACGGTCACACTTCAGTTTGTTCATTGTACTGGGCGTACAGAGGAGCATGCCATTTTTATTTTCTGACACAGTGGCACCTTTGTAAGAGGTGTTGCTCCTATGTCTTCCACAACATCCAGCAGCAAAAGTGATTTTATCTAAAGCAGGGCTGATGTAAAGACTTCGCATGGTCAGGCACTTGCCCAGGGCCAACACCCCAGCAGAGGCCGACTGACAAGAGGCCTCTAAAGTTGCTTCTCTTCACCACCGCAAGCTGCTTTTCCACCTGCCATCTTGTTAATAAATCCTCTCTTTTTTTCCTCAGCTGTTCATATGAAGCTACATCTATTCTTCTCAACTTCATAGCCAAGCCCACTCAAATTTGTCCATCTCTCAATCCTAAATTATTATTTTTATTATTTTGTAATTGATCCATGAATTTCTAAGGAACTAGCTTGAGTGAAATGTAATGTTCATTTAAAATATAAAGTTCATTTCCATTCTAACTACTCTGCTACTTAGGCTACATTCACTTTGTTTATGTTTCAGAATTGGATTGGGTAGATGGAGCTATACATTCAATAAAAATCACTGAGAACATTTCCTGGAAATATTTCCCACCACCCTTATTGACTCATTTTGTTTTTCTTTCCTATCCTGTATTTGTAACCCTCTCACGCAGACAGAATTGGGGGGTAACATGATATAGCACTTATAATGGCAAAGTGGCTTTTTATGGCTCCCGGCTCCCGGCAGAGTTCTACAGATGTTGATGTCATCGCGCTAAACGGATTCTGGTTCCCCCAGGTTCTGTAATTTGAACATAATGAGTGGATATGGCTAGAGTGGTTGAGCCTTATGGGTAACCGTGTCATTTTACACTCAGAAACATCTGTCAGCCGAGATCAGTTGTAAACCTGAACTTTAAATTAGTAGGTCTGCATTTGCGTTCTACCCGTTCTTGAACCTACTACAAAGAGAAATGGTAGTAGTAAGAATCCTAATGTTCATTTTTCACTGGATGATCACCTTTATGCCCACATTTCTTTTTATAATTAACTAGCTGATATACCCGGCGTTGCTCAGGCCCCCTAAAATAAACGTCTGCGAGGTAATCATCTTAAAGTAGTAGGCCAGTGCTAGGCCTGTGAATTAACTTTTAAATGAATTAAATTCATTTCTTTTTTTCCCTCACCCACACAACAACCTTGAAATGTGGGCCGGTGCTAGACCTGTGAAGTAACATTAAAACAAATTAAATTTGTTTCTTCTCTCTCTCCCCCTCACCTCGACGCATGGCCAGGGCCACCTTGAAGCCACCATGATTTTCCTTGTCCCCACAGAAAACTACAATGGAATGGTGGGCAGGGTGAGTGGCAGTTGGAGAAAGTCAGTTAGATGGAGAGCAAAGACAGTGAGAGGTCAGGAAAGTGGGAATGTTGTCCTATAACCAGGGATTTAAAGGCCTGCTTCCCCGGTGCGTTACTAGCCAATCAAACACACGAGGCTGGAGAATACACTTAATGCATTTACTTCCGATACTGCAGTATGGGGGTGCTCTCCGGTTCCACAAGATGGAGGCACCCAGAACAAAGGAATCTCACAGTATATATAGGCCCTGACTACAAGAGGGTGTTCGTCTCTTTCTAACCTTTCTATTGGTCCATTCTGGATTAGCAAATTAAGTTACATTCAATTTTCAAGTTAAGGTGCACAATCTCAACGAGTCATAGGTTACACTCGATGCTCTATTGGTTGAAAGTGTTTCCCTTTGTCTGATGTCCACCATTAAGGAATGCAAATCTGGCATACAGCCACATGTAGCCACCCTTTGGCAGAGAAGCCATCTTGGCACATTACATTCATTAGAGAGATGAAATCTCTCTCTGGGGGCATCAGGAGTTGAGTTAAGATTGAGAGATAGTGACCTGGTTTGCGCATAGTGATCTGGTTTGCTAATTCATGCTGTATTTAAAAACTGCCACTTTACATGCCAGCACTACATCTCCCAGCATGCCTTTGGCGGTCTGCAGGTGCCCATGTCCTCCTCTCCTTGCCCATCCTGCTCCTTAATAGAATGTCAAGTAGTAGCATCGCCAGGGAGGGGAGGTAAGCAGCTGTCAGTGGATGCGCCCAGCTCTGGCCAAGTCCTGCTGGACTGCCTCAGCCGTGCTTCTTGCCCAACAAGTGCTCCATCAGGAACCTGTACTGAAGCACTGGGGCCGGGCCAGGCACTTGCCCCCCTTTGTCGGGCCTGTTTCTGGGCATGCGCAGAGTTCCTCCTCTCCCTCCCTCCTTCTTTAAGGCTGAAGGTCATGCGCACACTTCCCCCAGATGCTGAGAAAACACTGATATCAGGACAGGGTGACTTCAAGGATGTTCAGAGTTCAGCATCTCAAAGTCACATTGTTATATCTAGTTATGATTTTAAAACCACGCATGGCGGGTGGAAGAAGGCACCGCAAATAGAGGCATCCCATTTATGGTTGTTTCCTTTTATGTGGAATTGGGTTGACTACTTGAGACTGACCTTAGGAGTCTAGGTTGTGAAAGGCATGCAGCGGCCACCCACCTGTGCATTCCCAATGGCCGCCAAAAGCCGGTAAGTCTGGCCTCCCATCCAAGACATGGTAGAAGTTCTGCCTAAGGCATGCTGGGAGTTGTAGGCATAAGCCTAGTTTTTTTAAATTAAATTCTTTAAAAATACTTAAAACCCAAAATTTCATGTTTTTACATTTTTCTGGTCCACCTGGACGTGGGTAAACATTTCCGGACATACATCCCAGACACATACTTTCAGCTTTATAGGTACAGATTGACATGGATTGTTTCGAGACCGCACAAATGGAATCTCAATATCCATGCAGAAGTCAATAACCATGACCTCTACACAGACGTTTTAACGTGTAGGGTTTAGAAAACATGAGGAAAAATAGAACAAGGCAACCATATAAAATCATTGCTCCAGTTTAACGGATATCTAACACCAGAAACAGGGGTTCTTCCCAAAGCCTTTGTAATCTACTTTAGATTGTAATTAATGCACAGGAGCTGGGGGAAGCTGAGTTGCCATTGTCCACCATCCTGAGATGTTTATGCAGCAGTGTGCAGGGTTCAAATGTGCTTTGCAACATCCATGCATTGAATCTTCCCTGCCTTGCATTCTCCAGTCCAGCCACAGACAACAACTGAACTTCCCGCTGGAGCACAGAGCAACATATGCTCACCTACAAAAACTGCATATACTGGAGGACTTGATTCTTCATGAGGACAAGGAGTTATGAATCGTCACTAAAAGAAGATACATGCTAATTTATACAGAGAGATCCCAATTTAGAAATAATTCCTACAATTTAAATAGGAGCATAATCCATCTAACTATAGTAAGAGTATGAACCTATAACCAGTATTGTAATCTCAGTCTGCTGTCCAGACGCTATTGATGAGCAAGTTCAAGGACCCAGCTCTTCTTTCTTAAGGTTCTTTACCTTTAAACTGGAATTATTTATTTATTTATTTATCTATCATATTTATACCCCACTCCTCAGCCAAAAAAGGCTCTCGGAGCAGCTTACACAGCAAAAAAGACTGAATTTGGACTGAACAGCCCTACATACAGAGGACATCTTCAAATAGGGGACTGTCCTCTGACAATCCTTCAAATAGAGGTTGTCCCCTTAAGTCTGCCCACCCTAAGTCTGAGGCAGAAGGCCTCAGTTTTGGCATAGCTCACATCAACAGCCTGCCATTGCTGAGTAGTAAGTGTGGGTGTTAGAAGGATGGAAAAAACATAATAACATCAGAAGAGCCATGCTGGATCAGACCAAGGTCCATCTAGTCCAGCACTCTGTTCACACAGTGGCCAACCAGCTGTCAACCAGGGACCCACAAGCAGGACACAGTGCAATACCATCCTCCCAGCCATGTCCCCCAGCAACTGGTGTATATAGCCCCCCTTCTCCATTCTCTCTTGCTCCAGTGGGCAGGATCATAACTAATGGCTAGCAGTGGCAAAGAAGCAGATAAGCTGTTTGGCAGTGGAATAGACTGGCTTGAGGGGTGGTGGGCTCTCCTTCACTTGAGAGATTTAAGCAAAGGTTGGAAGGGCATCTGTCAGGACTTCTGCAGCTGAAAAAATCCTACGCTGAGCAGCAGGTTCATATAAATGGTCTCCAAGGTCTCTGCCACGACACAGGCTCTGAACAACAGACCCGGCCGCGGCTGCTCCCTACTCAAGCCAAGCACCACCGCTTGATACGCCTGAGGCAAGGGATAAAAACCACCTTCCTCCAAACTATGTGGAGAAAGGGGTTTAAATGGAGAAGGATTTCAGTATATATAAAATAAAACACTGTGAGTTATACGTGCTGAGGTGAATGATTGTCAGAGTGGGTGTCAAATGAGTAAACTTCAGATGATAAATGCCAAACAGACATGTGGGATTTTTGTGGTAGTTAAAACAAAATGATTAAAATTTATTTTAAAAGTTCACAAGCTTTGTTTCAAAATAAAACATTTAAAAACCTTTTTGAAACCTTTCATCCAATCCTTTCACCATTCACATACGCACTTTCCTTTTTCTCACACAATCAATCTTGAACTTTCTTTATTATCAGTATTGATTAATATACATCAACAACGTGCGTACCACACTCCAAAGACACCACTCACTACACTGACCCTCAAATTTCCCAGAACTTAAGTACCCTAAACACAGAGAGCGCTAAAGACTCTAAGAGTACCTAACAAGTCCCCCACAATCCCCTCAGTCCTTCCCTTATATATCACTCCTCCCCCTCCCAAGACATTCTAACTCCGCCCACTCAGGCCAACATTCTAAACTCACCACAGACTTACAAACTGCAGACATACATTTGGGAACTGACTTGTGGGGTGTAACGCCCCAGTCCCTTCTAAGGCTAAAATTCTATGATTCCACCAGCTTTCCTCTTGCTTACTACTTGTGCAGTGGGTGCCTCGTTTCCAAACCTCTACTTATCTACTCTGCTCCAACTTTGTAGGGTGCAAGAACATGACGCCTCCTAAGAAGCATTTTGGATATAAAACCTTGGTCTGATCTGCAGCTCATGTACAGCACTTTGTTAGAAAGCACTATATAAATTATTATTAATAATATTATTTCTTCCTCTTTGCACCAGTCATTGTAAAGAATTGAATTGTTCTTCCTCTTCTTTATGGAAGCATTTAATTCACTGTTTATTGCCTAACCTTTTCTGACCCTTTATCCATCTTTCTGGCTCCTCTCTTAAGCTTCTCCACTTGGTTCAAATATCCTTGTAAAATACACTTGCCAAAAACTTAAGATGGAATTTAAGCCAAAGCATTGAAGTGATGCTATTATTACCTCTCTTCTCTCCCATATGATGCTTCAGTTCATGAAAAAACGCAAGATGTCAGGGGAAATTATCAGCAGCACATTACCAATATTCAAGCAGCCATTCATACGGACTAGTAAGCATTTCACAGTGGACAACTGAATGGACACAGCATTCGGTCCTGTAGATTCCAGTGACTTGGGTTTCGCTGCATTCACACATGGTACTATGAGACGTGCCTCTCTTTCAGATTCATTCACATATACTCCCTCACAACGGTTTTGAGCTACTTACTACAGGACAATTCAGTACTCATATAAAACTGAGTCTGCAAACAGCAGACTAAAATCTAGGAGTCAAAGTCCAGGGGTCTGAAATAACCATCTGGAGCATGGCAGGTGACGGGACTCATGCTATATCCTTTTATTATTATTTGACAAACAAACAGACATGTAATCTCAAGGAATAGGTGGGGTGGACATGTACATGGTATAACACATGCTCATTTCATATTTCTTTTCTCCTTTAAAAATATATTATCCGTTTCTACAAAGCAAACTAGATGCAGTTGTAGTAGTCCTTTTTCTAATCATTAACGGCCGTAGCCACTAGGAGGAGTGTTGCAAGCAGTCCAGAGAGTAGCTTTGCGTTTCCAGCCTGACAGCCAGGACAAGGAGGATATTGGCAAGCTTGCCCTATTGCACACAGAGAGAGTGACACATTCCCATGGCTGCCACTTGTTCATGGCTGGAGCCTCCGAAACAGCGGTCTGGGTTGATACTCTGCGTTCTCTGCTCACGTCAAGGCCTCTGTCTGCTCCCTGATCGTTTGCCTTAGACCGAGCCAGCCCCTGAGATTTGTCTAGCGGGTTCCTGCTGATTCAGACTCAACAAAGCACCCCCAGATCTGAAACTGGGTCATGCATTTATAACAGGAAGTAGCTCCAGCTCTCACCGCTCTTTATTCACCAGGGGGAAACATGCCTGTCTAAAACGATGTGTGTGTGGTGGTGTTGGGGGGGTGTCTTTGCCACATACGGGTCCAGAATACCATGGAAACATTTATATTGTTTCATGCTCCAAATATCTCCAAGCGGTAGGAAATTCCAAGGGCAGCCTTTTTTGCTGCTCGCTTGTAAGGGTTAGGATTGCGGCATTTTAATATCTATTATTGACAAACGCAAAACTTGAAGAGAAGGCAGGCCCCTACAGAGAGCATCAGTGTTTAAAGCAGCACCCGTTTCCCCAAAAGCCAGGGAATGCAGTCATCCTCCCAGGCTGCTTCTTGTCAGCCAGCCGCCAAAAGTTAAGACGACTTCATCTGGCTAAGGGTTCGTCTACACGGGCTCTTTTCCCCATGGTAGCTTCGGAGTGGCGGCAGCTGATCTACATGACGCAGCCGCCACTCCGAAGCGATCCAGGGGCAAAGCCCCAAAGCTCCGCACTAAAAAAGTCGGGTACTTACCCTGACTTTTTGAGATTGGAGCAAGGCTCCGTGCCTCTGCTGAGCCTTGTTAAAAAAGAAAAAATTAAAGGGGGGTTGGAAATTTTGCCAGGGAGGGAGCACCCCTTTCCTCCCCCCCCTTGTTCACCCCCATTTAGCCGTAAATGTATCAAGAGGAGGCATGGTTGTTGAGCCCCCCAGGAATTGCAGCTCCTTTTCACCATTTCAACTTGGTTGTTCACCCGGCTCTTGCTCTGGTCCAGGCAACAGAGGTGATGAGAAGGAGGAACAGTATATGCCACTGCCCACTTGCCACTGGCTACCTGCCTGACAAGTAAGCAAGTGATGTAAGTGATGGATGAGAAAGAGAGAAGGAGCCAGAGCAGCTGGGGACGGTGCCAGTGAGACGGTAAACTCGCTCAGGGAGGGGACCCATTGAGTGTTCCTTGCCCAAGAGTATTCAACATCTAGAGCTGGCACTATATGTCCTCAGCATCCTTAGAAACACAGCGAAAGTGCAACAATAGTCACATGCCAGCCACACACAGAGGAAGCCAGGGAACAAAACAAATGCAACATGAATCACAACACGTGCAACATGAAAAATGCTGCTATAGCGCGCGCACACGCACACACACACACACATATATCACCCTGCTATTACCACTGCCTCCAGTATCCCTCCAGGCAGGGTTTGAGGACTATTAGGCTACTCCATTCTGGAGCAGAATACGCACAGCACCCACAGAGCTCTTAAGCTTCATTCCACATACCTGTTTTCCTCGAATTATCCCCTACAGCGTTTAGCTGTCATTGTTGTACTGCTGCTGCTAGCTAAATCACACCCCGGGCGGCAGCGTTCCTAAGATCCTTTGCATACCAGGAAATGGGTTTAAGGGGGGAAATGTAAAAAAATCATTAAAAAATCAACGGATGACCCAATCCGATTCAAATTTGGTATGCTTAAAGCTCTCCTTAATATCTATTACTGTGCCAATTTTGATGTCTTTATCTTTAAAATTTACACAGATGTAAGCATTTGTTTAATTTTTCTTTAAACCTCTCAAAACCTGCTCCTTCGCCCCCAGTGGCCGCTCGGAGAACAATAAAAGATTTGCTCCTAAAGAGGTGGCAAAATAGGCCGGGTCTTTTGCCTTTGAAGCACAATTAAAGCAGGGTGCCTGGGAGTCCTTCACAGTCAAAGCAGATTATAAGCTGGAAAACTTTGGAGTCCTTTGCACACAATCCGCAGTGATTGTGCAGTATAACGCTGGTGTGATAAAGCTCCTTGAGCAGGGAGCCTGTACAGAGCAGACCCTTTCTATTGGAAAAGGGTTCATAGCCCAAGGATGTAAGGCAAGACTCTTGCCAAGCAGACAAAGAGACGGGCCGGGACATGCAGGAAGAGGAGCCACATGTTGGCAACAACACCCTTCAGGGACTCATAGGGTTGGGAAGCAACAAGTATGAATTTGAGCCCCACACGGGGCAAGGTAGGGAATGGCCTGACTCACCTTTTGCACACCTGCAACCACAAGAATCAAGAAGGCGGCAAGAGAGAGGGAGCCTCTTAGGCACAAACGCACACTGCAAACACCACAGAGCAGTTCCCCAAACCGCTCAGCCCCAACAGCAGACAGGAAGCACTACAGACACTTCATAGGTGTTTGTCTTCCCTCGGTCTGAAGACCAAGAGTACGGAGCCTTTTTTAGCCCGAGGGCCAGATTCTATTTCGGAAAAGCTCTCAAGGGCTGCATTCCAGTGGTGGGCGGGGCCAAACGCAAAAGGGGCAGGGCCAAAAATGGGAGGGGGGAATATGCCCACATATTTTAGCTTGAAGTTTCTACCACCACTCGGAGAGGCATTTCAACTTTTTACGAAGGGGGAAAACTAGAAAAGGTGGGAAACCAGCCAACAATCAATAGTCGTGGGAAAGAAAGATGGTGGACCCAAGGGAATGAAGTGCAGACAGCTGGAAAACCTTGGAGGGCTGGATTAGGACCCCGAGCCTGAAGTTCTACACTCCTGCTCAAGACTCTGACACAGGCTGGGTTCGGACAACACGATAAGCAACGGTTGATTAATTAGGCAATCATCCGTTGCCTTGCTTATCGTGTCATCTGGTCGGTGCACTGTTTTCTCAAATTAAGCAATCAAGAAAACAACAGTCTGCTCCGTTGCTTATCCAGAGACCCATTGCTTATTGTGTTGTGTGGTGAGCTCCGTTGCTTAATTTCACATGTGGAGTGCGCTATTTCAGAAACCCATAGAGTCCTCTGGCAGGAGTGGCCAAAAGTGCCCTGGCCGCTCCTCTACAGCTGGCAGAACTTGCAATGGCTGATCAGGAAGGACCTGAGAGGAAGGAGGGACGAGCAACAGCCATCAGGAAGTACAATGGGAGCCGCTCGATGGGGGGCGGGGCAACATGTTGTCTGGGGAGTACCAGCAGCATAACATACTGTGAGTTGCCTATTCCCCCCCCTCCGTTGCCTAAAATGTCGTCCGAACGTGACCATGGACACCAGGAACACAGAGGCTGCAGGAGAAGCCCCAGCACAGTGGAACAACTCATGCAGGAGGTTCCAAATCCAATCCAAGGTACAGCTCCACACTAAGAAAGGTGGGGAGGGGTCCCCCTTCCTCCGCTTACCTGTGTGAGGTCCTCTGCCTTACACTCCCCATTGCTGGAGTGAAGGTTGTTTTGGGGCATTTGTGTCTGGCAGTCCTGAGGCAGGGTACCTGTAAGAGTCATATAGCTTTATCACACCAGTGTTATACTGTGCAATCACTGCGAATTGCATGCAAAGGACTCTGAAGTTTTCCACCTCATAATCTACTTTGATTGTGAAGTAGTCCCAGGCATCCTGCTTTAATTGTGCTATAAAAGCAAAAGACTCGCCATATTTTGATACTAGTTTTCGAGCGTATCATCCGAGCAGCCACTGGGGCGCAGGAGCAGGATTTGAAGAAAAATTAAACAAATGCTTACATCTGCGTAAGCTTTAAAGATAAAAAAATCAAAATTGGCACAGTAATGGATATTAAGGAGAGCTTTAAGCATACCAAATTTGAATCGGATTGGGTCATCCATTTATTTTTTATGATTTTTTTTACATTTCCCAACCCACCTCACAGGGTTGTTGTTGTGAGGATAAAATGGAGAGGAGGAGGAGGAGGATTATGGACACCGCCTTGAGTTCCTTGCAGGAAAAAAGGTGGGATATAAATGTAATAAATAAATAAAAATAAGTGTCTGCAACATGGGACTAGAGTGATATAGCCCCATGACATGCGCCCTGTTATTCTGCTCTTCCTCCTTGGCATTCACAGACTGATGGTGGCATGTTGTGATTGGGGTGTTGATGGGCACCATATCCAATACTCTTGTCAGGGCAGGATGGCTGTTGCGATGATGGCTATTTTAAAATTTATGTTTTCCTTCCATTTTAATCAATGGAAGGGAAATTCTTTGGTCCAGGTCTGGAGCTGGTGGAAAGTGCCTCAATCAGCATGGTCGTAGTCTGAGTTAATATAAATTATGGCATAAGTGTGCTTCTCCCCTGCCCTGCCCACAATTCCAACACATTTTTGCCATTTTAACAATGTATCTTCACCTATGCAATGGCTGCACTGGTGGAGTGTTCTACCAGCATATTGAGGTATTTTGCTGACATATTTGTCATGACAGTGGCCTATCTTCCATTCCGCCAGCTTAGCAGGGCTTTTGCCATATCCTATAACCCCTTATCCAGCATAACTCAAGTACAGGATTGCTTTGTAACTTCCTCTTTCTTTTTTATTATTTTATGCTCACGTTCAGGAAAAGTCTCTGCTTCAAATTATGCGTTCTTATGCATGTTTTTCACACACACACACACACACACACAACCTTTACAGGAAATATTCCAGAACTACACATGGGGAACTTTAAAATAACTCTTAACGTAAAAAATATTGAACAGCAAAAAAAACCACCCTCTTAACGGTTGCTATTGGTGGAGTTCTGTAACCCTTTTATGAACGAATAACTCAATTCTATTTTATACGAAAAATCTACCCACATGAGCATGAGTTTCAGGATCAAGACCAAATTCTGTCTTGCTTTATAGGACAGAATCGCATTAGGATTGTAGCTGGAAAAGTGATTATCTATTATTAATGCTCTATCAGACAAAAATAGCCCTTTAAATATTGGGATATACATTAAACACATGCATATTTTATCATCAGGTCACTCAAGTCAACTATTACAGCAAGAATGGTTATTACATTTTTTTTCTTTTATTGATCAGAATTTGGAACTGTTTTTGCACATGTCATAGGCAAAAATTAGGGTGACCATATGGAAAGGAGGACAGGGTTCCTGTATTTTTAACAGTTGCATAAAAAAACAGGACTTTCAGCAGGTGTCATTTGTATGCCTGCGGCTCCTGGTGAAATTCCCTATTCATCACAACAGTTAAAGCTACAGGAGCCCTGTCCTCTTTTGTATTTGGTCACTCTAGTATAGCTCCTGCAACTTTAACCATTGTGATGAAGAGGGAATTTTGCCAGGGGCTGCACATATACAAATGACACCTGTCCTCCTTTCCATATGGTCACCCTACAAAAATACAGTTGCAAACTTGCATCTATTTATCTCTCTAGGTAGCCATTTTGCCAATGTTTTCCATCCACTGGCATTATCCAATGCGACATCGGCACCAACATAAATTATGTTGTGCTAGTGCAACATAAGGGGGCTCTAGAGCAATTTCAATAGCATAAGCTGGTGGGATTCCCCAAAAACCTGTTGCACCAGCTAATGCTATTGGTGTTGTGCTGGAGGTCCCTTCTGCTAGTGCAATGTAATGTAACATCAGCATTCATGTCACATTGGATACTGCCACATGTCTCATATTTACATTGGAAGGAGAAGGTAGCTGACGGTAGGTTGACCTTTCAATGTTCATAGAGGAAAGAGATGAAAAACCCGTTGCTCCAGCAAACAATATGGATGTTGTGCTAGAGGTCAGTACACTAGTGCAAAGTCATTTATGATAGGGCTAGTGCTGAATTGGATGCTGACCTTGGGGTCACACCAAGGACTCAAAAAGAACCAAACTGTTCCCGTGTGCTCTTTCTGACCACTGATGACCATTGCTCTATTTATTCCGGTCGTTTTGTTCACTGTTTGCTGATGTTTAAAGGCAGCTGATAAGAACAGGGAAATTACACACAAACAACAAAACAGCTAGATTGAAATCTCCTGTATATTTGCAATTGTGATTCTTGCATTCCTGGATAATCTCGATAGGATTACTGTAGCTCTTATGGAAACATTGTGCAACTAAATGATGTCTGTTCTTCAACAGCAAAGATAAAGACAAGAAAAATTGTTAGCTTTTACATAATTCTCCAATCAATGTTTATTTTTGTGAAAAACAGAGGCCAGGTCCTAGCCTCCCATCTTGATCCAAGTGAAGAGGCGGGTAAGAAATAAATAAATTATTATTATTATTATTATTATTATTATTATTATTATTATTATTATTATTATTATTGAAAAATTAACTCACTCACTGCACCAAGAAAGCAGCAATTTAACATGAGTGATAGTAAATGAAAGCAGGGGGTATGGGTATGCATTCCCATCCATATCACAAGACAGACTAGATGGGAAAGCGCCTCTCCAGATACATTAATGCTGATTAAGATTTTATCCATGCATCAGGAAGGTTGCTCTTCTTGTCTGATCCTGATCCCCGTATACAAGGCACCACATCCTGGGCCTTCATCTTGACAATGGCAATAATGCTGCGTGCGGTGGCGCGAGGCACAGCAGCGCCGTATTGATGCTCCTTCCAACCATCTACATCAGAAGGAGCAGAGTTGTGGGCTTTCTGGGCACCCCTGTCAGCGCTACTGTGCCCACCCATGCCGTAGGTATGGGGTGCCTGGGAGCATCAGCGCCCCCTCTTGTAAGGTTAGTGGATTTGCTTTTAGTAAAAATGGGACTGATGCGTTTTGGGAGGATCGCATTTTGGAAGGGTCACATTTACAGCTAACTGTGGGGGGAACAGGGGGGGAGGAATGGGATGTTCCCTCCCTGGCAGGACTTCCAACCCCCCCTTTTAATTTTATTTTAGTAAGTACCCGACTTTTTTAGTGCAGAGATTTGGGGTTTTGCCCCTGGATCGCTTCGGAGTGGCGGCTGCGTCATGTAGATCAGCTGCCACCGCTCCAAAGTTACTGTGGGGGAAAGCGCCTGTGTAGAGGGGCCCATATTTTCTAGTACAGCATCAGAAAAGGCTGAAGCTCAGTATAGACCCATGCCTTGCATGGGTCTATACTACAAGGTCCGAGGTTGAATTCATGGCATCTCCAGGTAGGCCTGGAGAGTTGCTACTATTCAGTACAGACAGTAGATGGACTAATGCTCCGACTTCCTATAATTCATTCATTCAGTTTATCAGCTGCCCAATACCAAGAGTTCTTTGGGTGAAATACAACGTAAAAACCAAGTACAATCACAATTACAATAAAATCATGAAGTAGCAAAGAGTACAAGAACACAAGAAGACCCCTGCTGGATCAGACCAAAGGCCTTATCTAGTCCAGCATTCTGTTTGCACAATGGGCAATTAGGTGCCTGAGGGAAGCCCACAAGCAGGACATGAGTAAAACAGCACCCTCCTAGGAGCCCATGTTCCCCAGCAACTGACACACAGAGGCATACTGCTCCTGAAACTATAAAACTACTACAGAGAGCTCAAGAGATACAGACATTGCAGCAATCACCAACTGATACAATTGGAGGAGGGGGGAATTCAGAGCTAAACCATGCTAAAATTACAGCATCGTGTAAAGCAAAAATAGGCAACCAGGTGCCCTCCAGATGTCCTGGACTACAA
The DNA here is from genome assembly GCF_023053635.1 of Elgaria multicarinata webbii. Lineage (NCBI taxonomy): Eukaryota > Metazoa > Chordata > Lepidosauria > Squamata > Anguidae > Elgaria > Elgaria multicarinata. Next base: position 24,671,584 of record NC_086172.1, read on the forward strand.
CCCCGACATAAAATTTAAAAGGCCTGGAGGAAATGAGAAGGTCTTTGCCACTGAAAAGACATTAAGATAGGCACCGGGGTAGAGTTCTAGGTTCCTATCAGCCCCAAGTGACGGATGCAGCTATTCAACGGATGCAGCTAGGCAACCCTGCAAGGAGATCCATGCACAGAAGCCTGTTTTCGACACAGATCTCTTACTGGATTGAGTTGGCTATATATACACCTGAGGAAGCCCGCTCAGTTTTGCACACTTCCCTAATTCCGTCAAACCCTTTCCCTCCTGAAATGACACACATGCTGACTGCAGATTCTCTATTATGAGAGCCTCTATGGCCTTGAGTACGTCTCAAGTTCAGCACACATAGCCCTACTCCCTGTCCTAAAGGATCTCTCTCTCTCTCTCTCTCTCTCTCTCTCTCTCTCTCTCTCTCTCTCTCTCTCTCTCTTCTTTTTTTGCACATGGTGCCCATATGCGCGAAGGAAGAATGAATGGAATCTTTGCTCATGACCAAAAAAACAAGACTTGCATCTTCAGTCACAGAGATGGTAATAGCTGCTTTTTCAGTGTTGGGGGACATCTGACTAACAGGTTTTATAACAACATTCCTGGCCTGAACGCAGTTCCTAAATTTACTCTCATCAGACTGTTTACAAAGCTGTGGCAGCAGAATCCTATTCAGTGGTTTGGAGCGCCTGCACAAACCTGATACACCAACCTCGTTTTTCAACGTTTTGGCTGCTTTTAGGTGCTCCTGTGTATCCGGAGAAAGTGGCAGCATCCAGGCTACAAGACCAATTTGGGGCCCTTTTCAAAATATGCACTATTATTCATGGCAAACCGAATCCAGTAATTTTAAAAAGCAAACCATATGGAAATATGGCAAGCAAGCGGGACAGTTATAGTATTTCCGACTGAATGAAAAGGGGGTAGGAAAGAAGATAGGTTTATCTGCCGGCCCAGAAGAGATGTGGGGGAAAAGCCTGTCTTCTTGACAATTGCCAGACCAAGAAAACTGGAATAGTTCTGATATTATGCAATATATTACTCATCCAACGATCTCTTTAGAGACCTATCTTTCATTCGTTGGCAGCTTCCTTCAAACATTGACTTGGATGTGGAAAATCCACTCAGATTTTATGTGTGTAGGATGGGGAGGAGGTGTCCTTACTTCCTGGAATAGGCATAGGCTACCTGGTACCTGCCAAATATTTTGGATTACAGCTGTCAGGGTGGCCATGTCCTATTTTACAGAAGACAGTCCTCTATTGGAAGGGCTGTTCAAGGCAGTCTTCTATTTTGAACATGTCCTCTGTTAGAAGGGCTGTCCTGTCCAAGTCCAATGTAACAATAAACAACCCTAAGAAGTGAGAGCAGAGGACGTGAAGTTGCCCATCAGCAGTTATCTCCTGAACAGAAGTTTAAACAAGTAGGCACGGGGCTCACTTAGAGCTCCATCACACCAGCGATTTATCACACACTCGCCATGCCTGGTATGCAGCTTTTCAGCCCGGTACTCACATGATGTCATCCACTTCCTGCAGTCATTTTGCCTCTTCCCCTCCATGTTTGGTTTCTTTTTGGAGCGGGGAAAGTCTGGGGGCCTTGCTAGACCCTGCCAGATAAGCCGGCAGGGAGGCGGGGCAACGGCGCGCTAACTTTAGCGCACGCCGCCCCGCCTCCCAGATGGCCGACGCGCAGGGACTGCGGAAGCCCTGTAGCGTCGGCCATTTTTTAAAATTATTATTATTTTTGTTAAAGGGGCCACGTGCGCCCCGAAGACTCTGGAGAAGGTAGGTGGGCTTTTTTTAATTAAGCCCCCCACCCTTTTTTTAATTAAGCCCCCTGCTCCCTGCCCACTCTTTCTCTGCCCTCCCTCCCTGTCCCCATCCCCTGTGTCGCCCTCCGCCATCCCTCCCTGTCTCCTGTGTCACCCTCCGCCATCCCTCCCCGTCTCCCATGTCGCCCTCCGCCATCCCTCCCCATCTCCCGTGTCACCCTCCGCCATCCCTCCCCGTCTCCCGTGTCGCCCTCCGCCATCCCTCCCCGTCTCCCATGTCGCACTCCACCATCCCTCCCTGTCTCCCATGTCACCCTCCGCCATCCCCCTCTCCTGCCGGTCCAGCCTTCCCCCCCCATGTCCCCCCCTGAGTAGCCACAAAAAGCCACGGACCTTGCTAGACGTTCTGCAGTCCCAGCCTCAGGCCGGGGCTGCGGAAAAGGCGCGCCATAAGCGACTTCGCTTATGGCACATTAAGGGAGGTCTGAGCACGGCTTGACCCTGGATTCCCCTGTGCGTCATCTGGACGCACAGCAGGGAAACTGGGCCTCAAAGCGCGCTAAGGCCTCGTCTAGCAAGACCCTGGATTATTTTCCCTCTCTGCAAAATAAATGCACTCCTCCCTCCTGTGTATTGCTGTCGTTGCATTCTATCGGACCGTCCCGTTCTTTGTTGGAGGCGTGTGTATCTAAGGGCGGTCTCGCTAGCAAAAGAGGAGGGCAGGCAGTTCTCCACTCAGCCATGAAGGGGGAGGGAGAGAGGTCCCATTTAACTCTATGTTCTTACTCCTGAGTAGGCATTTTACCTTAAAAGAAATGTGGAAAATGCACCCTCCATACCCGCAGCTCCCTCATTTTTAAAGATAAAGAGATCAAAATAGGCACAGTGATAGCTCTTAAGGAGGGCTTTAGCCACCCCAAGTTCGAATCAGTTTGATCTCTTTATCTTTAAAACTTACGCAGATGTAAGCGTTTTGGTTACCTTGGAGCAAAGGAGGGGACCTGACCACCTTTACAAAAGAAATTAAAATGATTGTTCATCTGCCCGCCCTTTGAAACTAGCAAAACAAACCTTCGCTCCTCCTCCCCTGTAAACATTTCCCAAGGGGCGCAGCTTGAGATTTCACCGGCATAGTAGCGCTCCAGGTGAAAAGATACAGGAGCTGAAAGAGCGCAACAATGCACAGACATGAAAGTGCCCAGTGCTCAACTCGCTAAGGAAATGGAGGGGGAAACTGTGGATGAAAACTGGATAAAAAAAGTAGGTGTGATGGAGCACTTAGTCGTAACCTTTCCAATATGCTAAAATGTATAGTATTTCTATTTAAGTTATTGCAATTCTTTCAAATTTGCATCTCTATATAAATTACCACTTACGATTTTTATGCAAATCTACATCCTTTCACCCACCTTTTTTGTTTGTTTGTTTATGTGAAGCAATTCCACTTTTTTGGGCCATGCATAAGAAGGCACCCTACCTATATTCCTTGACCATTGACCATGCTAGCTGGGGCTGATGGGAGTTGCAGTTCAAATCATCTGGAGGGCATCAGGTCCCCAACCCAGTCCTAGAAGGTAGAAAAGGTCAGCAAAGTTCAATGAGGCTGAGTGAATTACTAACAAGCACAAAATGACCGCTGTGATTGTAAATTCAGATATTATGTTATTACATTCAAGCTGTGCGTCTCCTTGTCTGGTTGTATTTGTGCCTGTATTCCTGGCATGGAATTAAAATTAGCTGGAAGATTTATTTTGTAAACTGCCCAGAGAGCTTCAGCTATGGGGTGGTATAGAAATCATCATCATCATCATCATCATCATCATCAAAATCTTCAGTGATGTCCAAATTAGCAAGCAATGGCTAGCACTTGCCTCTGATGGAGAATCAGAAACTCACTCCAGACCATCATTTCTGATTTGGTGGGCATGAACAACCATAGTTTGCTGATTCATATATAGAAGCAAACTATCATTAGTACTAAGCAGGAAACAGATAGGGATGCTGCATTGGGAAGGGAGGAAGTAAGTGAGTCCATGGCTCATTTCTGAGCCTTCATGGTTTGGCAGATCATCTTAACTGAGTCATTGTTTTGCCACTGGAGAAGAGTTTGAGTCTAGCCTTAAACTTTAGCATGGAGCTGATTTAAAATAAGGTGACCATATGAAAAGGAGGACAGGGCTTCCGTATCTTTAACAGTTGCATAGAAAAGGAAATTTCAGCAGGTGTCATTTGTATATATGGGGAACCTGGTGAAATTCCGTCTTCATCACAACAACTTGGGACCAGGATACCTGAGAGAGCGCCTTCTCCCTTACCAACTTGCCCGGTAACTGAGGTCATCCGAGGGCCTGCTCCTGGTGGTTCCACATAGTTCTATCCTCCAATTGGAATCCACCAGGGGAAGAGCCTTCAGCGTGGTGGCTCCCCTCCTATAGAATTCCCTGCCTCTGGAGGTCAGGCAGCCTCCAACTTTGTCCTCCTTTCGGCGCCTCCTGAAAACATCTTTATTCCAAGAAGCCTTTCCTTAATATGCAGCCTTGAATCTCTGTTTTTGCTTCTTTTAAACTGTTTTATTCTGTTTTTATTTTCATTTTATCTTGTACACCGCTCCGAAATTTTTCAATGGGGAGCGGTATATAAATATTCTAAATATATAAATAAATAAATAAATAAATAAATAATAACAACAACAGTTAAAGGTGCAGGAGCTATACTAGAGTGACCAGGTTTAAAAGAGCGCAGAGCACCTGCAGCTTTAACTGGTGTGATGAAGAGGAAATTTCACCAGGTTCCCCATACAAATGACACCTGCTGAAATTTCCTTTTCAATACAACTGTTAAAGATGCAGGAGCCCCGTCCTCCTTTTCATAGGGTCACCCTATTATTTAAAAAAAAAATTGGGGGATGCATCGAATCTAAAGTGATTCAGCTCAGCTATAGATAAGAGGCTACTGGTGTTGGTCAGAGAAATGACGCATAATTTTCTGAGTGGGTTCAAACAACGTGCTAAGTCATGTTGTTTAAGCATTTTGAGCTAAACATTATGACTTAGCGTGCCGGATAAACCATTCCTAACAATGGTAGCTACATAACCATGGCTTAAAAACGCACACTAACCATTTGCTTCAAAATGGCTTAGCATGTCATCTGAACAGGTCCAATGACAAACCATTGTTTAAACAAACCAGAGTTAACCCAACAACAAACCACGGAAACCAGAAAACACAGGAAGGTTATAATTGAAAGATGGTGACATCTGGACCCCCACGTAAAATTCCGTGAATGGGTGTCATATGCTACTAGATGAGGTAGGTCTCAAGGTGCTACTTCATCTGGTTGCACCCTGAGTTCTGAATCTGGTGATAGATGAGAAAAAGAGCTATGTTTTACATTACATAACTTTTAAAAGTCAGTTTTTCAAACTGGTACACTTTTTATAATGAAAAGAGTAAATAAAATTTAAAAAATGATTGGGTTTTTAAATAGGTCTGACCTTCCTCTACGGTGTTTGGGACCTCTGGGTGCTTCTAAATTTACAGGGGAGTAAAAGTCATACTGTTATCATATAAGGTAATTCCAAATTGCGGGAGGGAAAAGTCCATTGAGTAATGTTTCTCGATAGCATGCTTTATCTCAGGTGTCAGCTTAAAGGTTGTGCGCTTCTATTTCCTCTCCTCTTAAGTTAGAAGTCCTTTAGGTACCATAGCAACAGCTGCATCACATGGGCTTTCTGCGATGCCACCTATAAGCAGATGTGAACTGTGCTGGCTAATAAAGTCTGAGCAAGTGTCAGACAGAATTGAGAACTCAGCCAGGCTCTGCATTGCCGGTGGAATAATTCATTAGTAAATGCTTTCTTACCTCCTCTGATGCACCTAGGTAAATCCCAACCCACAAGCTAAGAGAACGCTAATTACTATTCTGCCTTTTAAAAAGAAGCTGTCAATGTCATTTATATCTGGCAGATTATTATTTTTTAAAAAACAACAACCATATATCGCCAACCCTTTAAACATTACTGTAAAGCTTGTGGCTAAAAATCTGTATTCCTATAGTTATTTCTTCACAGCCATTGCTTTACTGTTGATCCCGGCTGCAAGGCTGATCTCTTCCATTTAAACACAGAGAGAGAGAGAGAGAGAGAGAGAGAGAGAGTAAAATTGGATGGGAAACTATTGAAACAGTTGCATTTAACCTATAATGATTATTCTGCCTACTGGAAGCATACACACAAAAAGCTGCAGAGCACATTTGTGTAAAAGCAGCTACTGCATGGACCCACTTGTAATGCAAGACAGCATGCTCTTCCAATACTAACTGTGTTGGAAACTTACTAGGGGTTCTGCAATGAGATTAGTATTTGTGGACAAGCTTCCATAAAGCGGCTTGCCCATCACTACCTAACATATCACCTTAGGGAAGCACGCTCCATCTTCTGCCGTCAGCCAGGGGACCAAGAGCCAATGGGAGGAAGCTGCACCCGCTGCTTCCCAAGAATATCATCAAGCCAAGGGGGGAAGGCAAAGCTGGACCCATCGATCTGCCACAGGAGGAGCAGTTGCAGGGAGCTCGCTTCCCCCTCCCTGCCAGAAAGAACACTCAGCTCCAACTGCCAGCTCCAACTGCCCCCATCCATTGACCTAAGGAATAAGAGCCTCATTCAGGCAAGAACACCACCAATGGAAGAACAGTGCGATTTACCAAAGTGCATTTAAATAGCCGTTTATAGCGCACCACCTTGTTCTTCTCTTGAAAAACTGATCTCCTTCCTCTTCTTTTTCCCTCCACTCTCCCCTTCTCTTGTGTGTGTGTGGTTTTTTTTTTTTTTTTTTTTGTAAGCTTGATGGCAGGACCTTTCTCTCTTACACACACACACACACACACACACACACACTTTTATTGATGTGAGCCACTTTGGCAGACCATGACCCTGCCTTCACGGCGCTGCGTTGCCTTCGCTTTGCTGCTAAACCCCATGGTTTCACTGCTGCAGGTAATCTTGATGGCAGGAGACAGTGTGGGCTTTCCAACAGCCATCTGGTTTGCTGGACCCGCCCCCTGTCCAGCTTCTGGTGACCAATCAGGGGTCACCATCCACCTTGAAATGCCCCGCTCGACACAGAGCAAGGTCTCACAGCAGAAAGGCTATGGTGAACTTGCTTTGAAGAGGGCAGCTTTGTGTAAACGTCCTGCGGTGGCTGCACGTCAGCGGCTGCGTCATATAACCGGCGCAACACCACCACGGGGCAAATAAGCCATAGAGACAGTCCCAATAATTGTCTGAAAAGGAGGATAAAGATATAGCAAATAAATAAATATTACCTGCAGCAGAGATGGATGAGTTCTGTGGCACATGGGAACTCTCTCAGTCACACAGGGCAATGATAAGACCCCGCAGGCCTTACTGTGGCATCATTCCATATGATATGAAAGGCGGGCCTTCTCTGTAGTGGCACCCACCCTCTGGAAAACCCTCCCTCGTGTGGTTCAGGAGGTGGAAAATGTAGTAAATTTTAAATGCTGCCTAAAAACATAGCTTTTTAAACAAGCCTTCCCTGGACTGTAATTTATTCTGGTTTTATGTGACTTTAAAGTTTTAATCTGAAATTTATTATTTTAATTGTAAACTGCCCAGAGAGCTTAGGCTGTTGGGCAGTATAAATATGTAATAAATAATAAATAAGAATAATAAAATAAATGCTCTCCTCCTCATTTCTCCATAACATCCCACAAACAGGATGCAACGTCTGCATATTGAAGCATTCTCCTAAATGGATCTCTGCCTGGTTTTCTTCTAACGATGATAGCCACCAGGAAAGAAGAATGCCCTTATCGAAGTAGAGTTCATGAAATTCACATCGGCTAATCTCTCCAGACTTCCATTAATATCACCCAGCCCCTCCTGCCTCTCTACCTCTTTTGTGAAGCTTTTATCCTGGAACATTCTGGAGCATCTTAGCAATTCAGCTCCTTGCTCACGATTTCCATTTCCCTCAAGACCTATCACCTCTACCAATCTTTCCCCCTTTGCTCTGTTTCCTCCACTCCTTCCCTAAGCTATTTCCCTCTTTCTGCTGCTGTACCACCTACGTCCATGACATTGAGGCTCCACTCCATCCTTATTGATCCACACCTTCCTCATTTCTATATTTCTCTCTGCCCATCCAGAGTACTTGAACAATTCAGCAGCTCAGCTAATGGCTAGCGAGAAGTTGGCACACTGACATGCAACAGACAGCATATGTTTACTGCCCCAAGCTGAAGTTAAATGGAGCATACCACCAGAAAATACACACACGCACAAAACTCAGTGAGAAAGGGAGTTAGTCGCATCTGAAATTGCAGTGGGAGAAGAGCTAGAGGCTCAGAACTGGATATCGAGGATTACCAATTAGTCTTCCAATTAAGGAAGAAACAGTGCATGCACGCATGTGCACACGTGCGCGCGCACACACACACACATCCCATTCCTATTAGTATAGTGTTAGGCAATTCACATCAGACCAGAATACTCACTCATGTCATGATGCATGGCTGAAGTTCTCTCTCTCTCTCTCTCTCTGGCCTTAGCTAGACCAGGCTATACCCCGGGGCGAACCCCGGGATCGTCCCTGTGCATCCAGATGACGCACAGGGGATCCCGGGATCAAGAAGGGATCATCCTTCCCTTGCCCCAGGATATAGCCTTCCCCTTTGGGCCCATTGTTCCGCATCTTGGGCCATGTAAGTGTGCTAGGACTGCAGCCATATGGGCCTAAACCGTGGAGGGGCTAAGGACAATTGGCAGGTAAGCAAAGGAAGATAGGGAGGAAGATGGGAGCCAAGGGTGCATAGCAAAGCTAGGCCTTGTTTCATGACAACATGATAGTCTTACTTCCTACACCCTGGAGCTGTACAAGGCCATACAATATGCTTCCCCCCCCCCCCCCCCCGTAGACTGGCTCAGGATATAAACTAAATTAGTTGCATGAAGTGAGCATCTCAGTCTTGGATGTTCAACATGCGTGATCGTTTCTTGAACAAGGTTTGGTAGCGGTAGCATAATTAAAATGGACACACACATTGCAAAATGGACATCTGAGTGAACAGCAAACTTCAAGAGCTCTGTGCAACTGATGACACACGCACACCTCCCAGTATTTTGTGCCTGGTGTCCTATTGGGGCTATCCTAACCCAGTATGAGGGAAATACAGTTAAAAGCATGATCATGACAAGAAATGTGAACACTTTGGTTGTGACTTGATCCTAAACTAATAATAAAGCCATTTTCTGTGTCTCGCTCCTCTTGTTCTTTTACCTTTTGTGACAAAAAATGCCGCTATTTTCTGTATTAAAAACTCTCACAAAAATAGGGCATTTGCGGCCTGTTTTCTCCTGCAGCAGCAATCCTCCTATTCTTTGCTCTCAAAGTGCTGTGTACTCAAACACTTAATGCTGCATTCAGCACAGAAGCTCAAGGCTAGATATCATAGGGCATACATTTTCTCCGCATCATGCACAACAACAGAGGCTTTTATACGATGCATTTGAGTGTGGGGTATACCCAGGTTTGAGTGGCAGAAAATGCAGAACAAAACATAACTGCTTATTTCTAACAGCTATTCTTTGAGAGTGGTTCTCTGTACAGTAAAATATTTGGTCTTATGCCCACACACAAGCCACAATGTGGAATACATGTGGGACCTCTTAAGAAAGGGAGGTGCTTTGCTCTTCCTCTCAATATGAAATTTTTGACTCTGTATGCCTCAATCAAGCATATATTTTGGGGAGGGGCTGTAGCCCAGTGCTAGAGCACATGCTTTATGTGCAAACATTTCCAGGTTCAATCCCCAGCATCTCCAGGTAGGACTGAGAAGGATTCCATCCTGAAACCCTGGAGACCTACTGCCCATCAATGTACTGTAGGGTAGAACCAGGTGGGGAGAAGGTAGATCTCCAAATAATAATAATAATAAATAATTTATTTCTTACCCGCCTCTCCACCCGGATCGAGGCGGGGAACAACAGCGAATATAAAACACATAAAAACTGAATAAAAACATAATATACATGCTTAAAACATCCTAAAAACATTCTAAAATTCCACTGGATAGGCCTGCCGGAATAGATCAGTCTTTATTGCTTTTTTAAATGCTAAAACACAAGTTGACAAATCTCCTCCGGCAGGCCATTCCACAGTCTGGGAGCAGCAGAAGAGAAGGTCTTCTGGGTAATGGTTGTCAGCCTAGTCTTTGCTGACTGAAGTAGATTCTTCCCAGAGGACCTGAGTGTGCGGGGCGGATTGTACGGGAGAAGGCGATCCCTCAGGAAGCCTGGACCCAAACCATGTAGGGCTTTAAAGGTAATAACCAACACTTTATGCTTCGCTCGGAAACTAATTGGCAGCCAGTAAAGAGATTTTAAAACTGGTGTAATGTGGTCACTCCCAAAAACCCTTGCCAGCATGGCAAGTGGCCTGGAACAGTAGGAGTTGAAGACCAAAACATCTGGAGTTCTACTCCACTCCCAGTGTATACATGTGGTATTGTGGTAGATGAACTGCATGTTGGGAGTTGTAGTAGAGGCATGGAAAGGAGCTGTGAGGAAGAGGAAGTGAAAGGGGGAGTCAGGAGGATTGCAGAGGAATAGTATTTGTTTGAGTTAGGGTTTAGTGAAGGCCTAGAATAAAGAAGCATTTAAGTAGCTGTCTCTAGTGTCTTGGGATTCTTGCAATACAACAAGACTTTACAGGTTTATATGTATCAATGGTCTGATTTGGTACAAGGCAGCTTCCTATACTCTCCAGTACATATAACATGCAGTGCCAGGAGGCAAGGTTATCTGGTGTGTCATGGGTGGGTGTGTTCCTGCTACACTGCCATACATTCATTGAACGCATGAGGAGGGGTTGTATGAACACCTTTAATGTAGCTAAAAGCATCATTATGGAGACATGAAATGTGACAAGGATAATCCCAAAAGTTGAACGGCAAAGAGGCAAAAAGAAGTACTCACATGAGAACTAATTTCTCTAATGTGACATTCTGATCACGGAAAAACATAAAGAGGAAAATAGCCCTTTTGGCCTTATCACCACTTCTAAAAGCTTAAAGAAGAGAAGGTCACTACTCACTTTTCAGGAACAGTGGGCACCGCCTTTTAGACATGGAATGGAAAGGAAGTGGGTTGCTGTGGTGGTCCCAAGGCAGCTGTGCTCATAACCAGGTATATAAAACCAGGTGCAAAGTCAGCTTTTTGCTTCATCCCACGTACCTGTTTCCCTCGAATTATCCCCTACCGTGCTAAGCTGTCGTTGTTGTTGCTAGCTAATCACACCCCGGGTGGCAATGCTTCTAAGATCCTTTGCATACCAGGAAAAGGATTTAAGGGGGGAAATGAAAAAAATATAAAATCAACGGATGACCCAATCCGATTCAAATTTGGTATGCTTAAAGCTCTCCTTAATATCTATTACTGTGCCAATTTTGATGTCTTTATCTTTAAAACTTACGCAGATGTAAGCATTTGTTTAATTTGAAGCTTAAGAGTATCAAATCCTGCTCCTGCGCCCCCAGTGGCCGCTCGGAAAACAACAAATGATTCGCTCCAAAACTAGTAGCAAAATAGGTCGGGTCTTTTGGCTATATAGCACAATTAAAGCAGGACGCCTGGGAGTACTTCACAGTCAAAGCAGATTATAAACTGGAAAACTTCAGAGTCCTTTGCACACAATCGCAGTATTTGCACAGTATAACGCTGGTGTGATAAAGCTCTTTGCCTGTGTGCTGAAGTCAGCGGGCGCCAAGCTGACACATGGCATATATGCTGAATGAATTCTGTCTGACTGGAAACTAAGGAGGGTATGGGGAGATGCCTCAGTTCTTCAAATGCTGAAGTGTGTTGTATTTGGCACACACTCAGGAGAAAAAGGGATTTGGGGGCATCCAAACAGGATATTGGGACGTAGCTGTTGTGTACTGCCTCTTTAGGAAGCAAGCCCAGAAGGACTTCAGCGTGAGCAGACCATATGAGTGAACTGAAATAAACAGTTTTAACTTTTGTACAGGTGGCTGGGCCTCCATATTCTCCTCAGGGGCCAGAACAATCCTGGGCCTAGTAACCAGGGTCGGCTCTCAGGCCACAGCTAGACCTAAGGTTTATCCTGGGATCATCCAGGGTTCGCCCCTGCCTGAGCACTGGATCCCCTGTGTGTCACCTAGATGAACAGGTTTGACCCCAGGACGATCCAGGGATAAACCTTAGGTCTAGCTACGGCCTTAGTTGCTCTTGTATTTCTTCCCCTTTCTGCCCTGGTTTTCCCAGTGAATGCTAGTAAATGGTTAGGTTGTGGGAAGTCTGGTGTGTGCTCTTACTCTGACATATAGAGTAGTACAGAAGGAGTATCCATGGTAGTCTGTTGCCATGTTAGCCTATTAGTCTTGTGGCACCTCAAAGACTAACAAATGTATTTGTCCTGGCATAGGCTTTCGTGGACACAGTGTCCATGAAAGCTGATGCCAGAATAAATATATTAGGGCACAATCCTGGGAGTTGTAGGACTTTTTCTGTCTAAACATACATAGGATTGCACACTTAAGTGCTTTTTTGTTTATATCCAGTAGTTATGACCCTCGGCTACTATGGTTTGATAGGAATCCAAGGGAAACCTGACATAGGAAGATGTAGCTTGTTCCTTCCATCCCTCCCCAACTTTGCCTGGGTTTCTTATCAGGCTTCCTTTCATTTGTGGGCCCTCAGATCAGGCTGCTGCTACTGCCTCATCCCCCGTCGGCTGAAGTTTGCCAGGCCTAGCAGTGGGGTCTCATGCCCATGTGCACCAATGTGACTGTGGACACTCTCTTGGCACCCAGCGGGCTCCCTGCCCCACCTGATTTTTATTTTACTTTTTAATACTTTTTTATTTTATTTAACTGGGACATTGGCATGCTGCAAAGTGAAGTACTGCCCTCAAGCATTCTTTATTTAGACTCAAACGAGTGCTTTTGTGTTTTGGAGCTCAGACCCCCACGTCTGCCTTATACTTATTAGTTTCTCAGGCAAGTTGCTTTTCCCAGTTTGCTTTCTGGGAAAGGAGTGTTACATAGGGTGACCCTATGAAAAGGAGGACAGGGCTCCTGTATCTTTAACAGTGGCATAGAAAAGGGAATTGCAGCAGGTGTCATTTGTATGCATGTCGCACCTGGTGAAGTTTCCTCTTCATCACAACAGTTAAAGCTGCAGGAGCTATACTAGAGTGAGCAGATTTAAAAGAGGGCAGGGCACCTGCAGCTTTAACTGTTGTGATAAAGAGGGGATTTTGCCAGGTTCCCCATATACAAATGACACCTGCTGAAATTCCCTTTTCAGTACAACTGTTAAAGATACAGGAGCCCTGCCCTCCTTTTCATACGGTCACCCTATATTTTGTGACAAGCCATGACCGCCATTGCAGCTATTCTCTGAATCACCAAGCACTGCCGCCAATGGTAGCTCCTTTGGAGAAACCATGTGACAACACTTTCCAAAAAATCTAAATGTGCCTAATGATCCCAAAGGGGTTCCCTGGGTTAGCATATAATTGGAAATAGAGGAAATAGAAGGAACGTGGAGTAGTCTCTCCCATCTGCCCCTGCCCACCCTCAAAACAAAGTAATTGCTCCCATAATCTGCCCTCCTGCAGAATAGTTTTCTTATATAAAGAGAAGGAGCATAATTTGAAGCAGCAACAAGCTTAGTAGGAAAGCATCCCACATGCCTGTGGTTATCTCCTTTCCCCCCTTTTGTATCACAACTGTCAAAATAATTTGACAGTATTAAATTTTATTTATTTCATTTTCCAGTTTGAGGGCTTTTAATAAGTTCCTAGAACTCCTAAATCACACAGATCCGTATTTTCTTCCTTGCCTTAAACTGAAAAGTAAATTCCATATTTGTGAAATGATTTGCTTCAGTCCCTCAGAGTGCATGTGTTACACGGAGTGCCTGTCTAAGAGCTTCATCCCACGTACCTGCTTCCCTTGGATTATCCCCGTAGCGCTAAGCTTTCGCCGTTGTTGTTACTTTTGCTACCGGGTGACAGCGATCCTTTGCATACCAGGAAGTGAGTTTAAGGGGGGGGGGAAATGTAAAAAAATAATAATAATTAAAAAATCAACAGATGACCCAATTCAATTCAAATTTGGTATGCTTAAAGCTTTCCCTAATATCTATTACTGTGAACATTTTATTGTCTTTATCTTTAAAGCTTACACAGATGTAAGCATTTCTTTAAAATCCTGCTCCTGCGTCCCAGCGGCGGCTCAGAAGATACGCTCAAAAAGTAGGGGCTAAATACGGCGAATCTTTTGGCTTTATAACACAATTAAGGCAGGATGCATGAGAGTACTTCACAATCAAAGCAGATTATAAGGTGGAAAACTTCTGAGCCCTTTGCATGCAATTCGCAGTGATTGCACAATATAACGCTGGTGTGATAAAGCTCCGTGACTTATACAATTAGTTGCACTACCATCCTTATCAAGGTATGCAAACTTTTCTGAAGCCTGCTGCAAAAGAATAATCGTACAATTGTGAGATAAACATCATAACAGTAAACTAAGTAAGATATCCACTGTGGAAAAATTGTGCTATTTACTAGAACACTGCCAATGTTTAATTTGGAGGCAGAAAACATGTAATAGGGAGGGTTGCAGGAATTTAAAAAAAAATGTTGTGGGTTACTTAAATATTCCTAAAATAAAGTGTGTGTGTGTGTGTGTGTGTGTGTGTGTGTGTGTGTGTGTGTGTGTGTGTAATGCATAAATAGGAGCAATGATACTGTGTTTTTATTGACCTGATTGTTTTAATTGTGTCAGATTGTACCTGTGCTTTATTATCATTAGCCTCCTTGAACACTGTTTTTTTAATGGAAAGGCAGGTTTTAAAATAAATCAATAAATAATTTCTCTGGTTTTGCCTATCTAGGATTAATTACTAAAATTCAAAATAGTTTGCATATCAAGAAAATCCTGGAAGAATTTACCACAGGAGTACTTGAAAAAATTACACAACAGTCTACCAAAGCAAATTGCTTCAGTTTTGCATTTTAAGGGAGGCCACACAAAATACTGGTTCTAAAAACGCAAGAAGTTGTGTTACTTTTCGTTGTATTAATGGGCTCATCTACACCAAGCAGGATATTCCATTATGAACGTGGTATATAAGAGGTAGGAGCCACACTACTGCTTTATAGCGGTATTGAAGTGCACTGACAACTGTTGGGGCCCACTGACACATACCATATATTGCTTTCATACCACTTTCATAGTGTTATATCCTGCTTGGTGTAGATGTGTCCTGGGCCCCAACAGTTGTCAGTGCACTTCAGTACCACTCTAAAGCAGTAGTGTGGCTCCTGCCTTTTATATAACACTTTCATACCACTTTCATAATGGAATATCCTGCTTGGTGTAGATGAGCCCAAATGTTTCTTTATGTTTACTTCAATATTATATAGTGGTGGGTTTTTTTTAACAAATAAACACTTACTGCTCAGATAAATGGCTTTAATTTGCATTTTTCAGGTTGGCCTAAGACTTTTGCACAGTACCGTATATAACATTTCTTGAGTAGGAAATAATTGTTTTTAAAGTAAGCAAAATGATATCTGTTTATGCCCATTCATAGGCATTGCACAAGACAGTTAACACTGTTCCATGGAAAACACACTCACCACTTTGAGTGGGAGCTCCTTGAATTTCCACACTGGCAGGAAACCAGACTAAGAAGGTACTCATCATCCCACAATGACAAAACAACTCCAAAGAAAACATTTGTAATAATGTTACTATGAAAACACAGGGAAAGGTGGAAAAATACCCAGTGGCTGCTTAACATTCGTATTATTATTATTATTATTATTATTATTATTTATTTATATAGCACCATCAATGTACATGGTGCTGTACAGAGTAAAACAGTAAATAGCAAGACCCTGCCGCATAGGCTTACAACCTAATAAAATCATAGTAAAACAATAAGGAGGGGAAGAGAATGCAAACAGGTACAGGGAAGGGTAAGCAGGCACAGGGTAGGGAAAAACTAACAGTAGAAAGTAACAGTAGAAGTCTGCACAACATCAAGTTTTAAAAGCTTTAGGAAAAAGAAAAGTTTTTAGCTGAGCTTTAAAAGCTGCGGTTGAACTTGTAGTTCTCAAATGTTCTGGAAGAGCGTTCCAGGCGTAAGGGGCAGCAGACGAAAATGGACGAAGCCGAGCAAGGGAAGTAGAGGCCCTTGGGCAGGCGAGAAACATGGCATCAGAGGAGCGAAGAGCACGAGCAGGGCAATAGTGTGAGATGAGAGAGGAGAGATAGGAAGGAGCTAGACCGTGAAAAGCTTTGAAGGTTAACAGGAGAAGTTTATATTGGATTCTGAAGTGAATTGGAAGCCAATGAAGAGATTTCAGAAGCGGAGTAACATGGTCGGAGCGGCGAGCCAAGAAGATGATCTTTGCGGCAGAGTGGTGAACAGAAACCAACGGACTGATGTGAGAAGAAGGAAGGCCAGAGAGAAGAAGGTTGCAGTAGTCCAACCGTGAAATAACCAGTGCATGAACAAGCGTCTTGGCAGAAGAGACAGACAAAAATGATCGAATCCTGGCAATATTATACAGGAAAAATCGACAAGATTTAGCTACTGCCTCAATATGAGGAATAAAGGAGAGCGAGGAGTCGAAGATAAAGCCAAGGCTACGAGCTTCCTTGACCGGAGTAAGCGTAACATCATTGACAGTAAGAGAGAATGAGAGATGAGGAGAAGGTTTAGGAGGAAAAAAGGCGCTGAACCTTTGTACTGGGTGAGAGAAGGGGTAGATTGCTAATCAAAAAGGAAATAAAGTGGGTAAAGGGAAGGGGGGAAATGCCAATGTAGTAAACTAGACATGAAAGCAAACACTGCCACTGTGATTCCAGGAAGTCAAGAAAACCACTTCTACTCTTCACCAAGGGCCACACCAGAAGTGATGGAGCTGTCATTTTGTTGTTCACCTTTCTGCCTCATTAATGTAAAAATGGGGGGGGGGGGGGAATTGGTGTAACCTTAAGATCATCTACAGGGGCCCTTTTCCGTGAGCCCCTGCCAAAGGAAGTGAGGCAGGTGGCTACTAGGAGGAGGGCTTTTTCCGCTGTGGCACCCCGGTTGTGGAATGAGCTCCCTAGAGAGGTCCGCCTGGCGCCTACACTATACTCCTTTCGTCGCCAGTTGAAGGCCTTTTTATTCTCTCAGTATTTTAACACTTAATTTTAACTTAAATTTGAATTTTACTGTTTTAACTCTGTATTTTAATTTTATATCAATTTTGCTGCGTGGTTTTTATTCTGGTTGTGCTTTTTATATTGTATTTTGTATTTGTGCTTTTAACCTGTTGGTTGTCTTACTATGGTTTTAATTTTTGTGAACCGCCCAGAGAGCTTCGGCTATTGGACGGTATAGAAATGTCATAAATAAAATAAAATAAATAAATAATGGCCAAAAGATTTATACAGTCTGAAGAGAAACCAGAGTGGTATAATGGAGCCAGGACTCACAGGGATACTTTTTGATTAGCAGGGTCACTGAGGTTATTTGCCATCCCCTTTTAATTGCTTGTTCCGTCTGAAATCCTCACATGATTGCGATGGCTTGGTCTTGCTCCTATTGTGGATGAAAGCTGCTGGACCTGGTTTGTTGACATGGATCAACACAGCTGCCGGCATTTGAGGACTCTCTTTGGCGACATTATTATTATTAGTAGTAGTAGTAGTAGTAGTAGTATTAACTACCGACCTGTCTCTTTGTTGCCGTTTGTTTCAAAGATCCTGGAGCGTGTGGTCTACTCTCGTTGTCTTGATTTTCTTTCTAGTAACTCTGCTCTGGATCCTTTTCAATCTGGATTCCGTCCTTTGCATTCCACTGAAACAGCCCTTACTAAGATTACCAATGATCTTCTTACTGCCAAGTCTGAAGGCCATTATTCCGTTCTTATTCTCCTTGATCTAACTCCAGCCTTTGACACGGTTGATCATGATCTTCTTTTAGATTCCCTTCATGACCTTGGATTTTGTGGCTCTGTCTATAACTGGTTTGCCTCCTATCTAGCGGGTCGCTCTTTCAGCGTGTTGGCTAATGACAGCTCGTCTTCTTTTCCCCTTTCAGTAGGGGTTCCCCAAGACTCGGTGCTTGGTCCGTTGTTGTTTTCTTTATACATGTTGCCCTTGGGTAATCTTATTCAATCTCATGGCCTCCAATATCATCTGTATGCCGATGATACACAATTATATCTTTCATCTCCGGATCTTTCTCCTGATGTTCACGATCGTATCTCGGCATGTCTTTCAGATATCTCAGCTTGGTTGCTTCATCGTCGTTTGAAACTTAATATGGCAAAGACTGAATTGCTTGTTTTTCCTCCTAAACCTTCTCCTCATCTCTCATTCTCCCTTACTGTCAATGATGTTACACTTACTCCAGTCAAGGAAGCTCGTAGTCTTGGCTTTATATTTGATTCCTCGCTCTCCTTTATTCCTCATATTGAGACAGTAGCTAAATCCTGTCATTTTTTCCTGTATAATATTGCCAGGATTCGATCATTTTTGTCTGTCTCTTCTGCCAAGACTCTTGTTCATGCATTGGTTATTTCTCGGTTGGACTACTGCAACCTTCTTCTCGCTGGCCTTCCTTCTTCTCACATCAGTCCGTTGGTTTCTGTTCACCACTCTGCTGCTAAGATCATCTTCTTGGCCCGCCGCTCTGACCATGTAACTCCACTTCTGAAATCTCTTCATTGGCTTCCAATTCACTTCAGAATCCAATATAAACTTCTCCTGTTGACCTACAAAGCTTTTCACTGTCTATCTCCTTCCTATCTCTCTTCTCTCATCTCACACTATTGCCCCACTCGTGCTCTTCGCTCCTCTGATGCCATGTTTCTCGCCTGCCCAAGGGTCTCTACTTCCCTTGCTCGGCTTCGTCCATTTTCTTCTGCTGCCCCTTATGCCTGGAACACTCTTCCAGAACATTTGAGAACTACAAGTTTAACCACAGCTTTTAAAGCTCAGCTAAAAACTTTTCTTTTTCCTAAAGCTTTTAAAACTTGATTTTGTTCTGACTTTATACTGTTAGTTTTACCCTACCCAGTGCCTGTTTACCCTACCCTGTGCCTGTTTGCATTCTCTTCCCCTCCTTATTGTTTTATTATGGTTTTATTAGAATGTAAGCCTATGCGGCAGGGTCTTGCTATTTACTGTTTTATTCTGTACAGCACCATGTACATTGATAGTGCTATATAAATAAATAAATAAATAAATAAATAATAATAATAATAATAATAATAATAATAATAATAATAATATCCCACCTTTTGCCCAATGCTGGGCCTCAAGGCGGCCTTCCAAAGTTTAAAACATACATTGGGGGGGACACATAAACATTTAAAATACACAACAAAATTATAAGACATTAACACAGATGGAGGGCCAGATTATTCGCCAAAGGCCTGCTGGAACAAAAAAGTTTTTGCCTGCTTTCGAAGCCCATCAAGGAGGGAGCCAGCCTAGCTTCCCCGGGAAGAAAGTTCCAGAGCACTGAAGCAGCCACTGAGAAGGCCCTCTCCCATGTTCCCACCAAGTGCGCCTGTGAAGATGGTGGGACTGAAAGAAGGGCTTCTCCAGAAGATCTCAAAGCACGGGCAGGCTCCTAAGGGAGAATACGTAGACATGGCTATGGAGACTCACGAAGAGCTCCCGCTCTTCAGTGTTTACCACAACAGTATTGCCTGTTGTTTTTACTGCAACAACTCCCATTGCAGAAGAGGTAAGCCAATCTTCAAACTGAACAACTGCTTGTTTCTTCAGCTGCAGTGAAAATAGCAAGCGAAGCGTTAGGTAGGCATTCGGTTCTCTCCCACATGGGCATGCTTCTCTTTCAATCTCAGCTGTAGCGTTTACATATTACGCTGCTTCATAAATCAGCTATCCTTTGTCAATGCAAGTTTAGTCCGGGCTCTTAGCTTTGAACCTGGAAGATCTGGCTTACTTTAAATCCAAGCTCAAGGGTCAATAATAATGGCCACAGAAAACTGTAGCTTTCATGTCTACATCCATTCTCCATCTCAGAATGGATGAACAGTAACCAATGAAAAAGTTTCCTTAGTTGTGGTGAGTCAGATGAGATAAAGAAACATTACCTGCTCATAGCTTAAGAAACAGGGTGGGTCATAAATCAAAACTAAATGGTAAAAAATGATGTTAAAAAAAACCAAAAAACTACACCCGGATATGACTCACATTCTTTACAACAGTGATCAAAGAGAACTACAAATGTGACTTTAATTAGCTCCATATTTTCCCATCATACTGAGACTTTTTTTTAAGTCCACTATTCTGAAGCATTTGTTTTACATTTGAAAAGATCTGACTGTTCTATATTTGGCCAATATAGAGTGAATCAATTTACATAAGAGAACTATTAGCTAATGATTAAAATCCATGAAACATAAAAACACCCTCCCCCTTCTCTAAGCAATAATTATTCCCGTTTATCCCTGCTAAAGCTAAACGTTGTATGACAGCTTAACTGTACATGTTGCTGCTTTAATTGACTCTGTGCCTGAAAGACGGACGATAATCACATGACAATGCGCTACTGGCCTGACTCAGTGCATTAACAACTAGAACGAGGCTCAACATGCATAACACTGGCCGGTTTCATTAAGCTAGATCCACATATCATTTACTGATTTCAGGTTTACAAGCTCTCCATGTGTTTGAGGAGGTGGAGTGGGGGGGGGGAGTGGAGCAGCTTTGGAATAGACCTGGTGTGGGTAAACATCACTACCAGAAAAGCGGAAAGGCAAGTTGGGTCACTTTGTCATATGCCAGTCCTGCCTACCTGTGTGTGATGCAGGGCAACCTTCAAACCAGTAAAGGTAGGGTGACCATATGAAAAGGAGGACGGGGCTCCTGTATCTTTAACGGTTGTATTGAAAAAGGAATTTCAGCAGGTGTCATTTGTATATATGGAGAACCTGGTGATACTCCCTCTTCATCACAACACTTAAAGCTGCAGGTGCCCTGCCCTCTTTTAAATCTGGTCACTCTAGTACAGCTCCTGCAGCTTTAACTGTTGTGATGAAGAGGGAATTTCATCAGGTTCTCCATATATACAAATGACACCTGCTGAAATTCCCCTTTCTATGCAACTGTTAAAGATACAGGAGCCCTGTCCTCCTTTTCATAGGGTCACCCTAGTAAAGGAGGGATTGTTGGGTTAAGGATCTACTGGTGTTTGAGGAGGGGGCGGGTGGAAAGCCTGTCTTAGAGCTCCATCACACCAGCATTTTATCGCATTCTCATCCTGCCTGGTTTGCCATTTTGAAACACAATACTCACATGACGTCATGCATGTCCTGCAGTCACTTCGCCTCTTCCCCTCCATTTTCAGTCTTTTTCCAGCATGGGGAAAGTGTGGTTTATTTTCTCCATGTGAAATAAAAGCACCCTTCCAGCATAGTGGGAGACCAAACAAGTGAAAAGTGAGTTCACCAGTACAGCAGTGCTCATAAAAGGGACCAGCACTTGCCACACTAATGAAAATTTGCGGGTGCATACTAGGAAAAAGAAGTAGTTGTGATGGAGCTCTTAACCTGCCTTCAGCTGAAGGCCAGGGTAAACTGAATGATTCTACAGGTGTATCATGCTGATTGTTTGTGGGTACTAAACATTTCCAAAAGCAGCAGGTTATTTATCTATCACTCTTCTCATTCATTTCAGAGATGGTGTGACAATGCAATACCATAATACCAAAAGAATAATGAGGACAAGGAGGATGACAGGGCATTGAGTAGTTTGGAAGAAAGACAGAACTGGTTAGGCTGAACAGCTGTGAAGAATCATGAGAGATGTGCCTGTCAGGATGAGCAGATAGCGAAATCTTCAGACTGACTCTCCCTACTCTACTCAATTTCATGGCTAAAGTTCAGTAAGTCTGGTCCCATAAGTTGCCTGGATAGGAACCCACAGGGAACTAGATCATATATAAGCGGTTCTGTGTTCTGTGCAGGAAGAGCATGGTGTAATTGTAATTTCTGATAAAGTCCCCCACCAAAAACTCCAGAACAAACTAGGGCCGTAGCTAGACCTAAGGTTTATCCCAGGATTGTCCTGGGGTCAAACCTGTTCATCTAAGGCCATAGCTAGACCTAAGGTTTATCCCTGGATCATCCAGGGATCAAACCTGTTCATCTAGGTGACACACAGGGGATCCAGTGCTCAGGCAGGGGCGAACCCTGGATGATCCCAAGATAAACCTTAGGTCTAGCTATGGCCTTAGTAGTCATGGAATAAGAGGAGAGGTCCTCTTAGAATCATAGAATCATAGAATCATAGAACAGCAGAGTTGGAAGGGGCCTACAAGGCCATCGAGTCCAACCCCCTGCTCAATGCAGGAATCCACCCTAAAGCATCCCTGACAGATGGTTGTCCAGCTGCCTCTTGAAGGCCTCTAGTGTGGGAGATCCTACAACCTCCCTAGGTAACTTATTCCATTGTCGTACTGCTCTAACAGTCAGGAAGTTTTTCCTGATGTCCAGCTGGAATCTGGCTTCCTGTAACTTGAGTCCATTATCCGTTATGGATCAGTAACTGGTTAGAGAACAGAAAGTAGGAAGAAATGGTCAATTCTCCCAATGGAGGGAAGTAAATAGTGGGGTCCCACAGGAATCGGTATTGAGACCAATCCTTTTGAACTTATTCATAAATGATGTGGGATTTGGAATGAGCAACGAAGTGGCCAAGTTTGCTGACGACACCAAATTATTTAAGGTTGTTAAAATACAAAGGGATTGTGAAGAGCTCCAAAGGGATTTCTCCAAGCTGGGAGAGTGGGCATCGAAATGGCAGATGCGGTTCAATGTAAGCAAGTGTAAGGTGATGCACGTTATGGCAAAAAAACCACCCAACTTCAAGTACAACCTACTGAGATCTCAGCTGGTGGTGACTGAACAAGAAAGAGATCTTGGGATTGTGGTGGACAGATCGATGAAAATGTCCACCCAGTGTGTGGCCGCTATAAAGGAGGCAAACTCCATGTTAGGCATTATAAGAAAAGGAATTGAGAATAAAACAGTTTGGTCATCAAACCTAAAAAAGGCTATTATAAAGCTGGAAAAAGTGCAGAA
Source organism: Elgaria multicarinata webbii (assembly GCF_023053635.1). Classification (NCBI taxonomy): domain Eukaryota; kingdom Metazoa; phylum Chordata; class Lepidosauria; order Squamata; family Anguidae; genus Elgaria; species Elgaria multicarinata. Next base: position 24,694,532 of record NC_086172.1, read on the forward strand.
AAGGGCAACTCAAATGATTAAGGGGCTGGAGCATCTCCCCTACAAGGGAAGGTTACATCAACTGGGACTGTTTAGCTTGCAAAAAAGGAGGCTATGGGGAGACATGATAGAGGTTTACAAAATTATGCATGGTATGAAGAATGTGGATAGGAAAACATTTTTCTCCCTCTCTCAAAATACTAGAACTTGGGGTCATCCCATGAAGCTGAATGGTGGGAAATCCAGGACAAATAAATGGAAGTACTTCTTCACGCAGCACATAGTTAAATTATGAAACTCACTACCACAAGATGTAATGATGGCCACCAATTTGGATGGCTTCAAAAGGGGGTTGGATAAATTCCTGGAGGCGAAAGCTATCAATGGCTACTAGCCCTGATGTTCGTGTGCTATCTCCAGTAATCGAGGCAGTAAGCCTGTGTGCACCAGTTGCTGGGGAACATGGGCGGGAGGGTGCTGTTGCACCATGTCCTGCTTGTTCATCCCTGGCCGATGGCTGGTTGGCCACTGTGTGAACAGAGTGCTGGAGTAGATGAACCCTTGGTCTGATCCAGCATCAGGGCACTTCTTAGGTTCTTATGTTCTTAGATGTGTTCTTAGGAAAAAATTATACGTATGTTTTTGTTTCTGTTTCTGAATTTAATTATCTCTCAAGTTAGGGTTTTAAAAATGAGGGGAGACTTTATAATAATAATAACAACAATAACAATAATATAATAATAATAATAATAATAATAATAGTTGTTGTTGTTGTTAGATACACATGCAAACTGAGATATAGCAGCAGTTTCCCTTGAAATTAAATGAACTTTCTATTCTAAAAGCCAGCCACGTGTGCCTTCTGGGTGCCATTTTATCATGCTAGCTAATAAGAAAAAGCAGCACTACCTAACATAATAACATACTTTGCTCTGATGTATTGTTTTTCCACCTGAAGTGCGCAAAGTGATTTCCACACTACGGTAAACTGAGCTCAACAGCAGTCATTTGTGACAGATGCATTGTTCGTATTACATATGCAAGGAAAATGAGGCAGCAATCTGGTGACTTTTTTTCAAGCTCACACAGCAAATCTGTCAAGAGGATCTGGAATTTAAGCATAACTTGGAAGAAGATACATCTGCGGGATAAAGGTAGGACCTGGAGGTAGAATGGAAGGGATTTATATACTGGCAATAATACAGCCCTGTCTGTCTGAGATAACTCAGGTTGCAGACTTCAAAACGAATGGAAATACTTGGATTAAACAGATTTTGATCTTGTTGATCAGCCTTAACTGGGTAGTGAATCACAGTATCCCTTAAGATTTTGTGTTCTCTTATACATCTTTTATTGAAAGATTCATGGAAGTGGTATTTAAAACATCTGAGTATCGCAATTACTGTATAATCATACAATATTACGATTATATTAGCGTAGCTTGTTGCAGATGATTCTTACATATCTCTGCCTCCAGACATTGTTAAATGTGTGCTCAAAATACACTCCTTTTCACCCAATTACACAAGGAGAAGGGAAGAAAGTAGTGTGTATGCACCCTCACACACAAGTGAAGTAATGTATGTCTGTGTGTATGGAAGAGAAAGAGCGATCTTGCTGACAAGGCTGAATCTGCATGAGTTATTCTCTCTTCTTTCCCACCCTTCTGCCTAAGGCCAGGTTTGTCTTAAAGCTGAGTTTTACTGGTCATGTCCACTTCAGCTCAATAGATATACCATGGCTTCATGAGACACGGCTGAGAGTAAAGCGGAGCAGAAGATGAGGAGTTGTAATCATTGCATCATACTTTGATTATAAAATGCAATTCAGAGCATTACACAATTCTGTTCAATAATACAGATTGTAAGGGCGCTTGGGAGAATATAACTGTTCATTTTCGTATTATCATGTCACTCTGTTCCACCTTTGCCATGTCTCTGCTGTTTTGCTTCTGTTGCTAGAGAACAGAAGAGGATGTTGCCAGCCAGCCAGCCAGCATTTCCAATCTATAAATAATGATAATTGGGAAGAAAAGATCTGTTAAGCTTTATATTCCATTGATATTAATTGTCTTAAGAACATTTGTTAGGGAAAGAAAATCCATCTATATTCTACATCTATATCATATATATATTAAATGTATATACTTCTAAAAGAATTAACTCTTTTAAATGAAGACAGTTCGTAAGTGAGTAGCATGTGGACAATATAAAATACAATATAGGGACACAGAATTAAGTACAGTAAAGTTCAGATGTGACACAGGAATCTGTTCTCAGGCAACTGTGTATTTGCTGTCTGCGGAAAGCTGGAAGTTGTAGGATTTTTTCTGTCTAAAATTCTGCATAGGATTGTTTTCTTAGTGTTTGCCTGGTTGGTTTGATGTTATGCAACTTTAATTTGATGACCATATAAGTCCCTGTCACCACATCCCAATATGGCATACACATAATATAGAAAATGCACATAGCATCTCAAAAAACCATCTATAGTTTTTTTAAAAATAAAGTACTTCAACAATCTAGATAGTTATACAAGTTTCAAGAGATATGGGGCGTATCTACACCTCCCGGCGATCCACGAGGGAGGGGAGAGGATCACGAGATCCTCCCCCTGCTTTCACACGCGGCGCGCAACATCCAGGGAGGAAGGAGGACGTCACGCCCACCATATTTTTTTTAAGAATACAGGAGCTGGAGTGCCCCTGCGCGCCAGCAAAAAAGTAATTCCCCCCAAAAAAGCCCTGACCCCACTCCCCACCCCACTTCCAATGGCCCTGGACTCTTCCTGTCCCCCTCCGATGACCCCCGCTACTCGCGGGGAAGAGGGAAGGAGCTGGGACAGCTGGCCACACCACCCGCAGTATTCGGAACCATCCCGGGGCCATGGGAAAAAACGAGAAAAAAGGGTATGGCGATATCCCGGGGAAATGGAGGGATCATCTCTCCCTGCTCCCGGGAGCTCCTGTGCGTCATGTGGACACACAGGGACGATCCTGGGATGATCCCTGGGATATTGCCCGGTGTAGACATGCCCCTGAGCTCTCCAGGGAATCCAGCAAACTAAGGTATTCATCAAAAGAGTGCTGTTTCCACAACCTTAAATCAGTTAACTCTGTCAAAGTTTGAGGCTTATGCTCATTTGCTTGGCACTATCACGGAAGTGTGTGTGTGCACTGAGTAGTCTTTTAACTGAAAATGAAAAGCAACTAAGAGTAAAGAACAAAACATAGGATACCCCAAGGCAGAAATACAAAACGGGACGCAATTCCGTATTCACATCTCCATATCCAACTTAATATTCATGAAGCTTTGCTTGTTCATATGTTTTGGTGAACCAGCTTGGATTTGTTGTGCTAGACCTCTCTACCGCTTCTTTTTGAAGAAGTTTTCTTTACCAGGATGACATTGCTGCTGCATCCTCATCTTTTTCTTCATCTTCCGCCCATTATCTCAAAAGTCTAACACAGCTGGATACGGGGAAGAGGTGGACATGCATAGGGGGAGAATACATAGTCCAGTTCTGTTCTGAAATTACTATCTAGTAATAGTTTAACTATTTAGGGACTAATCCTATGGCCCTAGACAGAATGGGCTGCTTCTCCAAGGTTGGAAAAGCAACCTTCTGAGAGAGGTAGAGGGGGTGTTCCAGTGGGCGGGGAGAGGAAGGGACTGGAGAGGCCAGGATACAAGCTATCACAAGGCCTCTCCAGCCTCCTTCCCTCCCCCTCTGATGCGCCCCTGCTAGATGGGCAAAAAAGCAGTGCGGGAGGAGCGGCAGAAGCAATAATCGCCTCCACCACTCCTCCCACTCTGCACTGGATGCTTGCACGCTTCCGAGTTCAGAGGCTCATGAGCATCGAGCACGGAAGTCGTAGGATTGTGCCCTCAATTAGGGCCATGTCTATACAGGTTCTTTACCCCGACCTAAGCACATATTTTTGCGCTTCCAGACACATGACTCAGCCGTCAATTCGCCATAGCGCCGGCTTATAAACGCATTAATGCGCATATTCTGAGCTCCGATTTAACGTGAATTTTGAGCAGTGTTCAAGTGTGCACCGTGTTAAACCTATGTTGAGGGGGTTAAATCGCCTTTTGACTTGTGAGCATATCTTCCAGGGCAGGACACAGTGATTGGCCGAGTGCCCGCCTTCCCACCTATCGCATCCTCCTCTGCCTCCCTCATCCCTTCACGTCCTTTCAGTTTGAATTGTATGATTCTGCGCAGCTCCGCAGATAGAACTTATACTGAATTTGAAAACAAACTGGGAAACGGATAGCCAGAGGCAGGAGACGTATTGTTTTCAATGCTCTGCTTTCCCCCCCGCCTTTCGTAACCTGCTCTGCTGCGTTGTTCCTTTCCCCTGCTCGTTCCTTTCCCCTGTTCGTTCTTTTCCCCCACTTGTTCTTCTCTTCCATTCCCCCAGAGCTCCACAGATAGGAATTAGAGCCTCGCTCGGCGATAATCCATACCTCTGTGTATGTGTGTGTTGTGTGCGCGTGAATGTGTGCAGTAATAACTGCAATATGAGAAAAAATTCAGGACATAAATCACTGTTATTCCTGAAGTGTGACGCTTTTGGACTAGGTTCGAATCAACAAAAATTCAGGATAATATTCAAAGAGGAACAATCCCGTTGTTGTATAGATGAGGGCTAATTTTGTCCCAAGGGCTCAGAGCCAGTAATAATATGCTAATTACTCTACGCTAAGACTTCCCACCCTACCCACCAAAATCGAGTTTGAATAGCAGTGTCATATTGCTTCTTCACAGGCTCAGCTTTTGGCTAGGAGTCACAGGAAGGGTATTCCAAAATGGAAGAGCAGTCGGAATGAGTGCTAATGGACGTGATCTTGCGTTTCTGACTTGCTGCAAGGATGGTATACGCACAAGAATGTTTGAGAATAGAATGAGCCTATTTTCATCTGTGACTTATTGAAAGAGAGAATTCTGTAGGTGGTCTGGTGTGGCTTCTACTGAGATGCTTTTGCAAATGTTCAGCTTATTAGGCTGGCATTTCCCTGATGAGCCTGGTGATAGTAGTGCTGCCACCTTGGATTGCCTGAGCATGATGAACATTCTCAATGCTAAGAATAATTCAAGAAGTTACTGCCACCCCATGTTGCCAAGCCTGCCAAAGACTTAGTCACTCCTGCTGTGCCTTAGTTAAGTATGCCAGAAATTCTAGGGAGGGTGAAACCTCAAGATTCAAAACATCACATGTGAACGAGCTCATTGCTAATTATTTGGAAGCAAGTAATCTATTAACTAACAGGAGTGTAATAACATGCTAAAAATAAATCTTGAGTACATAACGTAGTACTGGACACCACAGGATCTAGATGTTTAAGGAAATGGGAATGATGTAGCCCTCCTTTGCTAACTAGAAGACAACAATGGATTTTAGTTATCTAAATGGTTCATTTTGGTTTTAATTTTTGTTGTTGTTGTTGATATACAAACAGGGCTGGTGCTAGACTATTTTGCGCCCTAGGCAAGGCGAGCTACTTCCACCACCATCACCCCCCAAAATTGCCAACTTCGATTCAGCTGTTCAAGAAAAGTTTCTGAACTATTATAGTTTCCTTTTATTTGTAATTTTGTAGTTTGTAAATTTGTAATTTTGCACTGCTGCTGTTTTTATCTGGTTGAGCTTTTATATTGTATTTTATAGTATGGTTTTATACTGTTGTTTTATACTTTGAATGTTTTTAATTTTTGTGAACCGCCCAGAGAGCTCCGGCTATTGGGCGGTATAGAAATGTAATAAATAAATAAATAAATAAATTATGTTTTTTTTCCTTAGAACAGCTAATTTGTATAAAACTGTGACCCTTAAAGGGCAGTACTGCGCCCCTCTGAGGTCTGCGCCCTCGGCGGCTGCCTAGTTGGCCTAATGGTAGCACCGGCCCTGGATACAAATAATGAGAGGCCACGTTCCTGCCCCAAGGAGCTTGCAAAGAAAGAGCAAGGGGACAGGAGCAGGCAGAGGAAATATCAGGGCCTACTCCAGTTGGACTCCCACCCCCCAGGGCTAACTGACATCTTGACCCTGCGGGGAAGAAGAAAGAGCAAGGGGGCAGGAGTGGGCAGAGGAAACATCAGGGCCTGCTCCAATTCGACTCCTCTCCTTCAGGAGCAGGACAATCCCATCAGCCCTGTTGCAGGACTTCTTAATTTCTCCCTAAGCTGCATCCGACAAGCGTTTTACTGCACGCTCGTTACTGGGAAGTCACGGATTGATCACATGACATCCTCTGCCTCTCGTGCATCTTCTGCCCCTTCTGGCCTTCGTTGCGCTGCAAACCCCCCACCCCAGGAAAAGTCCGGTTGCTGCTCTCTCCTACCAGACTGAATGGGCCTAATTACTTCCTGTTTTCAGGGAGCAACCACAGAGAAGGGACGGGAGCCGTGCGTTTCAACCTAGATGTGATGGGGCTTTCTGTCTCTCTCTCTCTCTTTTCCCTCTTCCCTCCTGAACTCCTTTTCCTTGTGTGTCATGTCTTTTTTAGATTGTAAGCCTGAGGGCAGGGACTGTCTTCTTTGCTAATCGATTGTAAGCCGCTCCGAGAGCCTTTTTTGGCTGAGGAGCGTGGTAAAAATACAATAAATAAATAAATAATACAATCTAGACAAGGAGACAACAACAGAAGGCTGGGAGGGAAATGGAGGTGGGAATAAACAAGTTGTTATTTTTTTATTTTGAGTTTATTACTATATAGAAAAGTGAGACATTTCTCCAAAAAGAAATAAATGGGAAGAAGATGAGATTATTTCAATTACACATACTCAGGCTTAGTTACAGTAGGTTATGAGGACCCTGGAAGAAATGAAGTTAAACAGTGCAACAAGTTATTAAGAGACTATTTGGGGAAACCTTTGAAGCCCTCATTTATGAATGAGGTCATGGACCTCATTCATAAAACACATGGCAATCAAGAAGGAAGGAATGGAGAATTTGCGAAGTTGTAACGTATTGTGAGAAGGTTGGGAGGTTGTTGCTTTTGTTGAAATGTAACATCCTGCTCCCAGTGCCATTAGGTAAATTTCCGTGTTTCCCCTTGCCCCATCTTTTCATTTGGCTTAACCTTTGCCCGTTCAACTGCTCCTTCCCTCTCGGCTATGTGCTCACGTCCCCATTAATTTCAGTATATTCTTGCTTCCCTGGGTTGTCATGTTCCTATAGTAGCTGGCCTAGAGCTACAAACTATGTGTGGCTGTGATTTGGCTTTTGCAGAATGAAGAGGATTTACATGGCTTCGGTTTATCAGCACTTCGCAACTCCACAGCGGTCATAAATGGGAAAATCTGTTGGTCTGTGTGATCCTTTTCCAGCTGGACACACCGCTAAGGGCAACCTCATGGCAACTTCATACAGTTAGTGACCCTATGTGACTTCCTTAGGTGGGACGACCAGTATGCTAGCTGGGATTTTGTGGAGGAACTAATCAAGGGGCATCTTCAGATGGGTGTTTTTTCGTACGATCATCATGGTTTGGTGACTGGTTTTCCTGCGCGATCTACACAATGCCGGCATCATACAGTTGTTGTCTCGTGTCTTCCTCCCCTTTTTGTGTGTTATTTTGCTATGGGGAAAATGTGGTATTCTTTGTAGGCATGCGATGAAACCACCATCATTCTCCCCCCCCCCCCATGTGATCCTCCAATCACATTACGTCCTGCTTTGTGTGGGCGGATGTTGGGCGCAAAGAATCAGCACTTAACAATGGGATGGGGGCTGCTCTCTGCACATGCTGCCTGGAAAACCTGATGATGCTCTTACTGGCAAGGCCGGCCCTACTATTAGGCAGAGTTAGGTGGTCACCTCAGGTAGCAGATCCTGGGAGAGAGCAGTAAGGTTTTGGTCAAATACCCCAAATATTAGCATATTTCTGTGTATAGCTCTTATTGCCAGTAACTAAGCCTTAGTCAACTTCCCCTTCCCCATGAGGGTGGGAAGGTAGACGGGTGAAAAAAAGAAAAAAGTTTCCATTGGAAAAAATGGGGGTGGGAAGGTTTAACCCTCCCCTCCCAGAATGCAGCAGTCCCAATACACGTCAAGGATGTGCATGCCTACACTATAGTAAAAAATATATAACAAGCCTTGTTGTGCTTCCATTTTTCATATTAATTATATTCATCATCTTGATGGTGCAACAGCAACAGCCCAGTGCCTTTATATTAGAAGCACCGAGCAGATATAAAGCAAGTAACGGGGGTGAGTTCGTGCAGAAAAGGGGCAGGCAGCAGAGAGTGCTGAATCCTGCCTTCCCTGGGGCTTCCTCCCCTGAAATCCAGCCCTCCTAGTCTCCAAGTCTAACCCCAAATAGGAGAAAAGACCCTACGGTAACTTGGTTTTTGGAGAAGTGGTGAAAGGGGTTCAGCACCCCCTCTCCACCTGCCATTTGACTATTTAAATCAGTCCTTAGCCCTGCCCTTTATACCTGTTCAACCTGAGCTGCATTTAATGCAGTCCCAGCTAGCTAGCCGATGGGCGTGCTAAACAAAAGCTGGGATGTAATTCGAATACACAAACAGACATTTGATTATTGCAGTGGTTTCCAATGGTAATTCAGTTCTTGCATTCAGTGATATGGGCATAATTACAGTAAATCTATCTATCTGACTATATATGTTCTTTTACATAGAACAGTTTTCTTGCAGGTGAAGTTGAAGTGGAAATTTCCAGTAACATGAATCTGTCTGTCTCGATGTCCAAAGGCTGCTTTTGAATATTGAGCAAGGAAAAAGAGACAAGTTACATGAGGACATGTCTTTTACTGGAGTAATGTCTGTTGGAAAGTTTTAATAACATCATGTAGACTTGATTGGTTCCAAAGTAAATTATCTGCGTAACTCACTTGGCCCCCGTCTATACAACAACGGGATTGCTCCTCATTGAATATAAAGCTGAATTTTAGTTGATTCGAATCTATGGAAAGAGCGTCACACTGCAGCAGCAACAGCAATTCATCTCCTCAATTTTTTTTGTAGTGCAGTTATTAATGTGCACATGCGCATTATCGCATTTACGATGCACTGTAGTATAGACTAGCGAAGCTATAAATTTTATCTGCGGAATTCTGCAGATTCATAGAAGAGGAAAACCGAGGGTGGAAAGGAACGAGGCAGCAGAGGATGTGAGAGGGGGACTGAACACGTCTCCACTCCCTCGCTGCCCATTCCCCCCTCTTTGTTTTAATTTTAAAAGCTGTATCTGCGGACCTCCACAGATTCATATCGTTCAACATGAAAACAGCGGGAAGGAACGAGGCAGCCAGAGGACACGATAGGTGGGAAGGCGGGAAATTGGCCAATCACTTTGTCCTCCCCTCAAAGTTATGCCCACATGTCAAAATGTGATTTAACTCCCCCAAGGACACATAACTCTAATGCAGTGCAAACTCGGACGTTGATCTAAAAGTTGCGGTAAATCGCAATTGCGAATATGCGCATTATCGTGTTAAAAACCCGGCGCTACGGCCAATGGACGGCTATGTCATGGGTCCTAAAACGCGAATCTGCGCATTTATGTCAGGGTAAAGAAGCCGTATAGACAAGCCCTTGGCTGGAGCATGGAGGGCTAATTAACACTGGGGGGTGGGAATATCCAATGTTGCATGAGCAAACCTCTGCTTGTGTAACGGGACTTCCCCTTCCTGTTCATCCTTACCCACCCCGAAATCTGTTCTGGTGGATCTTCAAACCTCCAGAGCAGATTTGGAAGGCACACAGGTCACTGCAGGGAGGAGGAGAAATCTGTATCACAAATGGTATACATACAGCTGGCAGATGGACAAAGCTGGACACAACCCTCAGATCATATGTGTCGGTTGCCACGTATGGTATTGACGGATGGGAGAGAGTTAGAAAACAATCAGATAAGGGAGTAAAGGCAAGTACACATATAGATGGCACCCTAAACCCAATACTGGAAATGAGTCATGAACTTTGAATAAATGAGTGAGGAGAGACAAGGTGCCAGAACAGAGGGCAGGGAAAGGTTCAGCACCTTTCTTGGGCACACTTTTTACGGTTAAAATAAGGACTTTCATTCCCCCACCCACCCCTACTTTATCTGGGAACATGAAAAGAAATGTGTTTACCACCATCAGACTTGTTTGGACCTCAGAGAGGTGGACTGGGGGCCAGTCTCCTTCTCCCTGAGATCTCATTTTCTACGTTAGGGGTGGGCAACCTCAGGCCCAGGGGGCCCTATGGGGTTCACAAAATGGCCATGTGCCCCCCCCCCCCACGATCTTGACCCTTTCCCCCATCCAACAGTTGTTTGGCGCTTTCCCAGCTATTGTGCAGATTTTTCCCCATTCTAAAATGCTGAAATGCCTCACCTAAGACTTAGGCCAGATCTATACCAAGTAGGGTGAAAGCAGTATGAAAGCAGCATATAAGAGGCAGGAGCCACACTACCGTTTTATAGCGGTATTGAAGTGCACTGACCACTGTTGGGGCCCATTGACACATACCATATACAACTTTCATGCCACTATATCCTGCTTGGTGTGGCTCCTGCCTCTTATATACTGCTTTCATACTGCTTTCATAGTGCTATATCCTGCTTGGTGTAGATCTGGCCCTAGTGAGTCGCAATAAGAGCTTTAAGCAACAATATGCTGGTATTTTTAGGATTTTTGATCCCACCGCTTTTGCCCACCACTGGAATGCAGCCCCCGAGTGCTTCTCTGAAATTGAATTCAGACCTTGGGCTGACAGAAAGCTCCATCCGACGGGCGTTTTATTGCACGATCGTTACTGGGCGCTCACGGAGTTTGCTCAGGTTCCTCACATGACGTCGTCTGCCTCCTGTGTGCCTTCCACTCCTTCTGGCCTTCCTTGCACGACAAAAAAAAACACCCTCATTAAGTCCGATGTATTTTTAAACTCAGAATTGCTGCTCTCTCCTGCTGTGTGCAGGAGAAGCACCACCATTAGAACAGCGGACTCAATGGGCCTTGTTCTCGTTGTATACTTCCTCTTTTGAAAAAGGAAGTAACTGAGGAACGAAAACTCAAAAGTAGGGAGCGTGTTAACTCCCGGTGTGATGGAGCTTAGAGGTGCCCCCCCCCCTCTTCCATGTAGAAGGATTTTACTTTTGGTATGCAGGCATGTTCAATCATCTGAGCACCCCCAACTCTGCAATCTGAAGTTGTACAGCCCAGACACAGATTACCACTTCAGGGCCTACTACATGTTGCATCAAAACTAACATGCTTTTAATTGGCCACATCTCAGTAAAGGCCGCTGTGCCCCACCATTCAGTTTGGAACTGTATTGTGGAGGGAAGGAGATTAAGCCCTGAGCACATACGGCTTTCTCTTTGAACATCACACACAGGGCCGGTGCCAGACTATTTTGTGCCCTAGGCAGGTGAGCAGCTTCCAGCCGGGTGTGCCATTCCGAAGCCGCCCCCCGCCCCAGCGTCCTGGCTTCGAAGCCAGCACCCGGCCAGAAGCCACTCCTGGCTTCGAAGCCAGGACACTGAGGTTGGGGGGCGGCTTTGGAACGGTGCTCCAGGAAGCTGCCCTTTCAGAGCTGCTGTGGGAGAGCAGCTTCCGGGCACGCCGTTCAGCGCCCCCCTTACTTTGGCGCTCTAGGCCGCCACCTGAGCTGCCTCTATGGCAGCACCGGCCCTGATCACACACAATGCCGCTTGACCCCAAACATGCTATTTGCATCAAGTACCAGCACTGGAGGAAAATACCAGCAGCAGGAGGCACTTTTCGGTGGGGAAATTGTGTGGTGGGAAAGGCCTAACACCTTTGCACTGAGGTCCCAACCCAACGCCTGTGACCGCTTTTAAAAAAATGTGCCCAGTCCTGAGCATATTACATTAAAAACAATTTTAATATAACATGTCATTTGGCCTTCAGTTACAACTAAGCCCATAGTGAAGGCACAGGTAATGATTACTCCTCTATAATTTTTGAATTGGATTCCTTTGCCAGTTTCAGTTAGTTCCTTGTGTTTCCTATTCTATTTTTATATAGTTGCACAATGTGCTGCCTGTTCCACAACATAGTTGGCCATGGGCCTCACCAGAGGGGGAGAAAAAACACTGGAACCATGACATTGACTTTTGCATGGTAGAAGCCGTATGATACATTTCCCCCTAATTAGCCTGAGACTATGTGGTAAGAATGATTAATGCCAGTCACACACACACACACACACAAAATACATTTTCTGTTTTCAAGTGCTTTCAGTAAATAAAATGGATTTCAAAAAGAACCAAACAGACATTTTTGGCCTGTCAGGAGATCTTGAATTTCATCATACCAAGCCTCTAAATAGTAAAAGAAAATGTTTCATGAAATGTATCGCTTCGTTACCCTTTTGCCCACAGTCACTACTGGCTCCAGGTTTTTGAGGGCCCTTGTGCAAGACACTATCAAAGAGGGCCCTCCTTCAGTCTGGCACCGTCTCCTCCTTGCTGCCCTTTGTCACCAGCTGCTTTGCTCCGCTTTATCATTGTTGACTGCTTGCTTGTCATGATGGAGAGAGATCTAAGGAGTGAGGAGGCGGCAGGTGCTGCTTCACTTCCCAGTCACCATCATGCACCAATTCTGGGCCAGAGAAAAGGGTGATCAAGTGAGAAAGTGGGATCGTCAGAATGAGCCAGGGGGCCCTCTGCAGAGTTATAGGCCTCAGCAGGTACCCAATCATGCCAACCTCTGACGTAAGCCCTGTCCAAAGGCAAAAGACCATTCTGAGGATCATTTCATGTATGGAGACAATGGTTACGGAGACCTGAGATGATGTTGGAGGAGAAATGAGAAATCTGTTTCAGTTCTTAGATCAAGATCTACTGAGTTCACACTTTGGGACCGACCATGGACTCAGACACAATCTGCAGTTGAAGTCCAGACATTTCCAAACTTGCAGTGTGATTCGTGGACACACACACACACACCCAAATGTGTTTGACCATATGCATAACACATGAAAAATGTGTCCTATGAAAAATGCACACAAATAAGCACACATGAAAATAGACAAGGTTTTCACATGAAAAGTAAAAACAACAACTCACAAATGAGCTTTGAGATGGAATTCAGAGAACTTCAGTGAACTTAAGTGATGCTGATTTGCACATCCCTAGAACCTGACAGCCACGCACAGAATCCTTGGGCAGCTGCCAGGACCCTGGGAGAGGACGTTGCTGATGTCTGCCCTGTTCTCCACATTGCTCCAGAGTGATGGTGCTACATTGACAACAATGTGTGAAACTAAAATGGCAGCTCCAAACCACCCGGCACTTATTACTACTCTTCAGTTTTTGCTTATTACTGTCACCATGGAAGATACCCACTACCACAAAGTATGCTATACTGTATAGCTCATGTCCATTAAAAGTTCTTATAAATGCTAAGTAAGAAATCAAAATGTGTTTTCATGTAAAGATATTCCTAATGCAAATAGGCTTATTGCAAGATAACTGGTTTTGTTCAATTATTAGTTTTTTGTTGAATCTTGCCAATCACATATATAAAATAAACCTTTCCTTGTCCTTTTTGATAGATATATTATGGGGCCTTTTAAGCTTGATATAGTTGAGAGCCTCAGAATGTCATAATCCAGCCCTGACAGTTTCTTTTCTTGTAAAATAGGAAAAACCTGTGGTTATATGTAATAAAATTGATTAACTGACTGACAGCAACCACTATTATTAATTTCCCTCCACCTATGAACCATTGTCTACAGTTAATGTTAAACCTATAATACAGTTAATATTAAACAGTAATGCCTCTAGCCTCCTCCCTGTCTCTCATTTTTCTTTTATTGCTACCAGAGGAAACTGCAAGAATATTGTGCAAGGATCTCAGGAGACCAGGATAGTTTCCCCAACATGATTCAGATTTTGTCAGGAACATTCTAACTATAAGGTTTTTCTGAAGTGGTGTGCAAAAGTGTCATTTTGACTAGGGGTGTGCACGGATCCCCCAATCTGCTTTGTGGCCCGATCCAGAAAATCCGGATCGGGCCCGATCCTCTTCACGCCGTTCTGCCCGTCTCCCGCTCCGCTCTGTGGAGCGAGATCCAGCTTCGCCGCCGTCACTACATGGACGGCGGTGGCGGCAGTGCCAGGTAGGCCAGCCCCCTGCCCGGCCCCCTTACTTGCATCCGTCACGGGCTTCAACTGAGGCCCCGGTTGAAGCCAGAAGAGGCCTCGGCCTTCACTTCCACCTTCAACCGGGGCCTCAATTGAAGCCTGCAATGGACGCAGGTAAGCATCCCTCCTCCCTGCTCCCTTACCTGGCAGCGCCGGCAGCACCAGATGAGTCCCCACACACACACTTAATTGCAGGGGAAGCTCCGGATTGAGGCGATCCTCTTCACCTCGATCCGCAGCCGCCCTGACTCTCTTTGCCTCCGCCTTTTCCGGAGGCGAATTAGGCTGCCTCGCTCCTGCTTCTCTGAACCGAAGAGGAGCGGAGCACATCCTTAATTTTGACCATAACGATCTATCTTTAGCAGACATCTGTAGAACAGCCGATGAAGATTGCTCTTCTACAGCTTTATAACAATGTTCTAGATGTGGAATGTTAAATTTTCCTTGCCTGAATAGCCCTGTTAGTCACTGTTAGATATTCCTGATTCCCTTCTTCCCATTCCAAATGTCTAATAGAATTAATTAAGGCTGTGGTTGCTTAAAAACAACAACCACATTTCTCTTTTCTCCCACCCTCACTCCCAGGGGCGAACTATACATTTTAAAAGCTCCACCGAGGCTGCACAGTGGCGCTGCGTTGGTTATACGAAGCATCAGCCCCTTCGAAGCCACTGCAGGGCTTTGTTGGGCCTCCATTTGGGATGGGGGACACAGAACAGCTGAGCCTGAAAATGTTTGGGGAGGGGCCCAGCACATGGGCAAGCAGAAGATATCCGCAGCTCGACCCAGCTGGCCTCACTCATTAATCAGCCTCAGCATAAAAGACAAACCTTGAGCCCGATTCAGGTGCAGTTTACTCTTCTCCATAGCAGTAAATGTTCCTGGCAGCTCCTGGACCCCACTTGGATTTTTCTTGAACCCAGAACGACTCCAACTATTCTTCACCATGTTCCTTGGCTTATTGACTTTGAACTATTTAATGACCCATCCTAGCTGCTGCTTATCGCTCCGTGATTTACATCAGGCTTTCTCGCAAAGGTTCAAATTTAAAAAGTCAGGGACTTGCTCCAACTTTTTATGCTAGAGCAAGTTGACTACAACCCTTCCGCCATCTGTCCTCACTCAAGAGGGCTTCCTGGGCAGATGGTGACCCCTGATTGGTCTCTGGAAGCCCGGGCAAGGGGTGGGCTGTCAAGCCAAATGGCTGCCAGAAAGTCTGTGCTGCCTTCTGCATTGGAATTTGCCACTGCCACCCCGCAGCAGCGAAAGTGCAGGGCTTTTCCAAAAGCTGCAGCAACACAGCACCGTCATGGCAGCCCACCCACCCCCAGAATATGACAATATATGTCCTGTTCTTAAGGCTTTATAAATATCCCAAACTATAAGGAAGCTAGAAAGGGGTTAAGGGTTTTTTTTTGGGGGGGGGGGAATAATTCTTGTGCCTGAGTTTCTATGATCACTTATGATAAAACAGCCTTTTGTATTTTTAGTAGAAGAATGGGCTTTTTAAGAGTTAACCGTTTCAGCTTCCAAAATCCTCAGTAGCTGTGATGTTAAATGACTAACAGGAGTGGTAGTTTGGAATGCTGTCAGATGAAAATTCCTAAGGAGAAAAAGACCCCATAAAAGAATAATGTTTATGAATTGCCCTCCCAACTAAGGACATTTGGACTAGATTCTCTGAGCCTGTAGATCCAGACGTTTTCTCTTTTTATTATTTAACCCGCCAGGTGGGTTTCCTTGTGGACTGAGTTCTTCATCTGGTTTGTCAAAGTGAAACTCAATTATCTGCATTACTATGGAAACATGCCCAGTGATGTCCCCCAGTGCCTCGCTCACTGCGTTGTGGGGAAAACACTCACTATCAATTTTAGGAGGAAACCACTGTGCAGCTCTGACAGCAGATGGCCAAATATTTAGATACTTATTGCCGATTGTTATAAAAGGAAGAAGAATCAGGCGTACTGTAGTGATGGTATCTGCTCTAGGATGTAGGAAACTCAGGCCACAGCTAGACCTAAACAAGATAAAATCAATAAAATACCATAGGTAGCATAAAAATGTTAAAGACAATTTTAAAAGATAAAACAGTAAAACCATACAGCATAAAAACAATCGTATTTTGGTAAGAGATGTGAGCAACAAACATTTCTGTGTTTATTTAAGGAAGAAGAAAGGCACCAATGGCATCTATACCAATAAGTCCTGATTTTCAAGTCTCACCTCTGCCATGAATTCTCTAGGTAGCTTTAGGCAGGTCATTCTCCCTCAGCCTTATCTCCTTCCTCCATCTTTAACATGGGGATAATAATAATACCAATTTACCTTACAGGGTTGTTGTTATAATGATCACTGAGACAAAGAACCCATAAAAATGTCCATCATGACACAGATCCATTGCAAGCAGCACTCATTCCGTGGCAGGTCCCTTGTCAGAGGCTGAAAACTGGAGTGCTAGAAAATAGGGTTGTGCTGTGAGAATAGGATCCATCTGCAGCTCCCATCATCCCCAGCCAACATGACCAATGGTCAGGAATTGAGGGAAATGTCCAAATCATCTGGAAGACACTAGGGCCACAGCTAGACCGAAGGTTTATCCTGGGATCATCCAGGGTTTGCCCGTGCCTGAGCACTGGATCCCCTGTGTGTCACCTAGATGAACAGGTTTGACCCCTGGACGATCCAGGGATAAACCTTAGGTCTAGCTATGGCCTCAGATGCAAGTCAATGTTAAAAACAGACAGTACAAGAGAAACATAATTGTCTGCAGGATGACACTTTTTATGACATCTGGTAACTCTTTGTGGACTATATGAGGGGAAGGACAACAGATAAAAGGGCCCCCAGCTTCAGATGGCAGCCTATGGAAAGACCAGTTGGGATAAATCAGTCTGTTTTCTTGTTCTGCTTCTTTCTCTTTTGATGCAATTGCTTGTGTTTGATGTTTTTGTGCATATACCGTATGTCCTCCATCTTGTAATTTTTATAAATATTTTATATAACCTCTACCATTTTAGACTTTTATTGGCATTTAGTCTACATAGAAGACTAAATGTATTTGTCAATTATTACTGGAAAATTTAAACAGTAACATTATTATTATTATTTAATATCTGCAGCATGAATGTAGATTTTGTCAGATTTCATGGTGATAGGTCATAAACAGGTTTGGCAAGTTTTTATAGAAGTGTGTGTGAGCACGCTTCCAGTTGGAATTCAAGGTGTTGGTAATGACGTTTAAAGCCCTAAACGGCTTGGGGCCTCGATACTTGAGAGAGCGCCTCTCCTTATACATGCCTGCCCGAGACTTGAGATCTGTTGGAGGAGCCCTTCTCCGCATCCCACCAGTACAACATATGCGCTATTATGGGACAAGGGAGAGGGCTTTCTCTGTTGTGGCACCCCGACTGTGGAATGCCCTCCCCTTGGAGGCCCGACTGGCGCCAACGCTGATTTTATTCCAGCGCCAAGTGAAAACATGGCTTTTTAACAAAGCCTTTAATGGTTCAATTCACCAAGTTTACACATTGTTTTAACTGTTTTAATTGTTTTACTGCTTTTAAATTATAAACTGGCTTAAACTTGATTCATGGTTTAATTTGTTTTTAGCTGAGTATATTTATTGTTTTATATTGCATGATTTTATCGGTACACTGCCCTGATATCCTACCGATATAGGGTGGGATACAAATGTGTTAAATAACAAATAAATAAATTAAATTAATAAATGCTGTGTTCCGTCTTTGCAACATCTTCTTCCATAATGCATCATCAGTGGTGGAGAATACTTCCTCTCCCTTTTGGGCTCCTCACATCCACCACCAAGAGAGATCTGGGCAGTAAACAGTGAGTCCCGTTACTGCTGCTCTGGAAAGCTGTAGAGTGTCCAAACAGCTGTTGGGCAGAAGGAGAACAGAGCATCCACGGGTGGAGGGAGACAGTGACAGAGTCTGTCTTTTAACAACTGGACCTATTGATGAGCAGAGGGGTTATGGAAAAAAGGAGAAAAATGCACACACACCTTTTTCTTCTGCCATTTTCCTAACTTGTATTTTCTCCAGTTCACATTTTCCAGGAGATCTTCCAGAAAAGCTGCAGAAGAGGGTTGGCTATGCCTCTGAAAGCTCCATGCTCAAGCTCCACACCTTCCCTTCCAAGTGCAGTGCCAAATGCGACAACACACAGCCCTTGGCAATAAGGTGACCCTATGGAAAGGAGGACAGGGCCCCTGCATCTTTAATAGTTGTATTGAAAGAGGGATTTCAGCAGGTGTCATTTGTATGCATGCAGGACCTGGGTGACGAGACATAAAAGAGGGCAGGGCTCCTGCAGCTTTAACTGTGGTGATGAAGAGGGAATTTCTCCAGGTGCTGCATGCATACAAATGGTACCTGCTGAAATTCCCCTTTCAACACAACTGTTAAAGATACAGGAGCCCCAGCCAATGGCCTGCCCTCTGCCCCACCAAGCACAGCAAGGGCCAGCCAGCCCTAGAGGCAGCCACTAGAGGGCACTCTCCAGCGCTTGCTGCTTCCCTCTCTCTTTCTGACCATAGCTAGACGGGGCGATATCCCCGGGATTGTCCCTATGTGTTCACATGACGCACAGGGGATCCCAGGATCAGGGAGGGATGATCCCTCCCTTGCCCCAGGATCTCGCCCTACCCTTTGAGCCCGGTTTTTCTGCAGTCCCAGGCTGATCCCGAGACTGCAGAATGTGTGGCTGGGTGTCGCAGTTTGTTCCAGTCCCTCGCAAGGAGCCGGGACCCGTGCATAGGGTGCAAAGCTCCTCAGGAGCACTGCGCCCATTGGGGGTAGGGTGGGGGGAGCAGGGAGTGTATGTATATATAAAAAGACTTACCTTTTACGCACAAGCGCTCATGCACATCTTCTTCTTTAAGAAAAAAACACAAAATGGCGGGTGCGACGCCTCTCCCTCTGAGGTCGTCGTGCGCCACGTGTGAACAGAGGGGGAGATCTCGCACTAAAAATATCGCAAGATCTTCACCCCTCCATCCCACTAGACCAGTAGGTCTAGCTAAGGCCTCCCTCTCTCTCTCTCTCTCTCTCTCATTCTCATATTCACCCTCTTCTTTCTCCTGTCCATTCTCCCTGCTCCCCCCATCTCACCTTTTCCATGGCATATGGATCTACATACCCACAAGATGGACTGTAGGACTCCGCTCTGTATCTTGTTGCATTCTCTAAAATGGCCAAGCGTGGCTTTAAGAATTTATCAACTGTGCAGCAATGCACAGCAGCTGAGGTACAGAGGGAGGTGATCTATGTGATAGCTCCTCCAGTATTGAATTCTTTTGCTTCCGCTAGTGCAACAGAAGTAGCAGAGGCACAGCAGCAGTACAGGATCCTGCCCCTTGTTGCTGCTTCAAGTGGCAGCTCAGGGGCTTGAATCATGCTCCTGGGCCAGGCTGCCCCAAGAACAATGATCCAAAGAGCATTTTGTTCCTGGAATGATGCCAGAGCTGGTGAGCCACCGTGACTTAATTGATAGTTTAAAAGATAGAGGGTAGAGAAGAGAAGAAAGGAACCTCAGTTACTTTGCATTTAAGGTAAGGCAGAGAACCGCCCAGAGAGCTCCGGCTTTTGGGCGGTATAGAAATGTAATAAATAAATAAATAAGGCGAACATTCTTGAAATTCGACTGGCTGTCGTGTTTCTCAGAAAACTCCTGCTTTCGATGGGAGGCAAATGACGAGGCTTGCTAAGTAATCCACAAAGCTTTTATTAAGCAACAAATGTCTCTTCTACCGGAAGAGTCTAACCTCTTGGAAACATAACCCTAGGTAAAACTATGCAAACTAAGCAATCCACTTAAAAAGAATAGGAAGCCACTTCCCAAAACACCCCTAACTTCAGAGAGCCTGGTGCGGAGGCAGGTCCTGGTGTAATCGAACCAACTTTCTCACACCTTCCTTCTGTGCCGTGCGTTTGAGCTTCCAGCAGACCCTAGCATCAGCTAGCTTGTCAGGACGCTCACCTCACTTCCCACTGAGTGTGTAGGATTTGGCCTTGAGGAGATAAGCTCTGGAGAGGGCTGACTCCCAGCTGGGGAATCGCCCATGAGAGCTTCCTCCCCCACTGGTACAGGCTGGCTGGTGTCTGGCGCTGCATCTTCTAGTTCTGAATCTGGTTCTGATTGATTACCTGAAAATATCTTCTCCAAAAACAGGAGCAGTAGAGTTAGCTATGACACCGGCCACTGAAAATCACCAAGTACACACACACACACACACACACACACACACACACACACACACACACACTTTCACAGGGGATAAATGGTCCTGAAAAATTGAGAAAAACTCATGAAACTGTTTTCTTTTTATTAAAGTTTTAGAGGCAATTTCTGAAATCTTAACAATGTATTTTCCAGTTTTCACTTTTGATATTCATAACTAGTTTTTAAAACAAACTGTTTTATACAGTAAATTTAACAAAGGCGGCCTAATGTGTGTGTGTGTGTGTTCGCTCATTTTGTTTGTTTGTTTGTATTTTAAGGAGATTGGCAGTTTTAGCATTAATTCTAAGAGTGGATTCAAGATTCAAGTATCCTGGAAGGATTGGTAGTAGCATCCTGTTTGGAGGCATGTACTCCTCCACAGAATGGAAGTCTCCGGTATCGGCCTCCATCATGGTGTGCTGCTCCACTGCAAAACCTGGAATCTGCCTATTTATGGGGGAAACACATGGCCAGTTTTCAACGAGAGGGGGGTGCATTTGTGCCTTGGTCCAGTCAGTTAGGGGACAGAGCGGTGTACACCTTCCGAGTTCCCCTGGGACCAACTAGCCTGCTGACTGAGTGGGGTGGAGGAGGCCATCCCATAATGCCAGGGTTGAAGTCAGCTTCTGTACATGCCCTGGAGAGGGCGCCATCTTGCCCTTCACGTCAGGAAGCAAAAGGACTCGGGGAAAACCTTGCTTCAGTGCACTCTGAGCGTCATCACACAGGGAAATCACATTTGCTTATCAACGATTGTCCACCCACGTGTTTGTCCTTCTTTACTTTCTCTTTTGAAAGAGGAAGTAAACAACTTGCACACAGCAGGAGATAGTGGCAACTTTCATCTTTAAAAATAAGGCAGACTTACTGGGGTGTGGTTTTTTGTAGTGCGAAGAAGGCTAGAAGGGTCAGGAGGCACAAAGGAGGCAGACGACGACGTGAGAGGGAACCGCGAAAATCTGTGATTGCCCAGTAACGAGTGTGCAATAAAACGTTTGTCTGATGGAGCTCTTAGTCAGAGGATCCTGGAGAGACTCAGGTCCTCTCCCAGCAGAGACTTCAGCAGCAAATCCAGCTTTGGACTACAGCTTCTGTACGGTGTCTGGAAGAAAAAGAGAAAGTCTTATCGCTGTTAAGGATTCTGGACAATAAAATGGGGCTTGTGAACTCGAACCAATAACCCCTCTCCATCTTCTTCCTTGCCTGGGGCACACAATAAGCTCACTGCACCCCAAGGGCAGAAAGTGTCTCCGAGATTCAACTAAGACAAGGTATCAGGTCCTGCAGATTCTGAAGAGGCATTTGCACATCCGTATCTTATTTTTGGTTTGGCAAAGTCCATGAATTTGTGCCTAAAATGGTGAGCATGAATGTATATTTCAGAAGCAGATTTTTTTAAAAAAAATAATAATTTGTTTTTATAATTGCAGGTGGAGACACTGCCCTATTCTATATTGTCAAAGGTGTGAGAACCTTGGACTGATATAGTCTTTTTATATATGTTTCATATGCATTGAAAGAGACCTATGGTCAAAACAGAATGTGCTATTAGAGGGGAGAAGTAGGACCTGCCACAAAATGCAGAATGCTCCCGTTTAGAATTCCAACCACTAACAAAAATTCCCCAAGAGTCATTGGAATCCCAAAGGGGTTTTTCCCTAAAAATGTGTTGTTGTTTTTAACTTCTGCAAGACTTGGAATTCCCCCAAGCCTGGGAATTCCTACTGCATGGTGCCATTTTGGCTACATAAGCTCCGACACTCTCCCACGTGCAGATTGGAATTAGATGACGATTATATTTTATTTTAAATAAAATAAAATATAATTTTATTTATATAAAATTATATAAATTTTATATAAAATTTATATTTTATATAAAATTTTATATAAAAAATTTTTATATAAAAAAAATTATAAGGGGGGCGAGGGGGGGCGGAGGGTGACACACGGGAGGGCGGAGGACGATGACAGGGACGGGGAGGGAGGGCGGATGGGGGGGGCTTAAGTAAAAAAAAAAACTTACCTTGTCCAGAGACTTCGGGCCGCACATGGCCACTTTAACAAAAAAAAAAAATGGCCGACGCTGCAGGGCTTCCGCAGTCCCTGCGCGTCGGCCGTCTAGGAGGCGGGGTGGCGCGCGCTAAAGTTAGCGCGCCGTCGCCACGCCTCCATGCCGGCTTATCCAGCAGGGTCTAGCAAAGCCCTTAGTGTAGTTGTTTTGAGTATACCTTTGTGTGCATGTATTATATGTGGTGTAAAGATTGTGTGTTTGTGATGTTTAAATATATATATATATATATATATATATATATATATATATATTTAAAAAATACAGTTAGAGTGCCCTTCATCCTTCCAGATGCCAGGGCAGTGTACCATGGGCATGATTAAACCTAAGGACCTACGAGAGGCAAAATGGTTTCACCCTGTGATCTACCCTGAGTCTCTGTGTGTGTCCATGCCTGTATGTGAGCACAGGCCAAAAGGACTGCCCAGCCCTACTCTATGTAGCAAGGGGCAGTTTCTTCAGGCTCGAGGGCAGGGGGTTCTAGTTCTGGGATCCAAGCGCCTGCCGTCCAGAGTCCTCCAGCCATTATTCCTTTATATTGAGCACATTCTCTTTTGGATACCTGTTGTGTTTAACACTTTCCCTGGAATGAAATGATTCTGGAATGAATTTATCTTCCTACTTGCTCATGAAATGCTTTTGAATACTTAAAGATTTTTTGCTTATTGCTTACTCAGAATAGTGCCAACGGAGTACAGCTTTAGGAGGCTGCAACACAGAGGCGGAGTTTCAGCATACAAGACATGTGGGAAACCCTCTTTCACTGACGTAGAAGCAGTGCCCATTTACAGAGCATGGCACCCTGGTGGTACCATTTCATGTTCATCTCTCTGCTCCCAATAGTGGGGGGCCCAGGGAGGAAACTGAATCTGCAGGTCCTTCTTTCACTATCACAGGTCAATGGCTAGGGATCTCAAAATGCTCTCCCCCCCCCCCCATTCCCCACAAGTTGCTGAAGATTTAATGCAGTGAGTGTAATCCTTTAAAGATAACCCTGCCTTAGCTTCAGAGGAAGGAACCCCTTCAAACCCGAATGCAGAAGCTGCTAAGACATTCTGCTTACATTCCTTCCCTCTCAATAATGCTAACAAAATGCGAGAGAAAAGTATTTAACGGTTTCTTGCACTAAGCATTTCTGCCCATCTGACCATTGAACTAGCTGAGACACGTATCACAATCCTAACATTCACATTCAAAGAGCTAGGTCTCTGAATCCTCATTCAATTGATAGTTAAAGTTACAGTTACTATTATAAAACTTGCTTATTCTCATTATTCTCATTCAATTATCAGTTTAGACATTCTCATTGCTTCACATTTGTACAGTTCTCTTCAATTCATCATTTAATCAATGCCGACAACAGCTTTTGTTGCATCCATCTTGTCAGGTATAAATGCAGAAGGGTCTATCCTGGACCAGCTTCCTTTCTATCAACATCTCTGCCGGAGATAACCCTGAAGTGCACTGATGTGTAATTAATTCTATAATTAAATAAGTAACGAGAAAGTCTTATGTTGAGATTGTCTTCAGGTATTCTGACAATGCCTTCTTTTTTTAAAAAAATGCATGGCCTTCTCTGTCAAACCATTTGACATGGAATGATAGGGTGCAGAAGTAACACGTAGACATGGGGTAAATGTTCACCCATTTAGAATGTGCATCTACCAGTATTAGGAGAATTTGAACTAAAAATAGACAAGCATAATCTACATATAATCACCTCTAACGTTGAGCTGGCCACTCCCAAGGATGGGGCTTAGCCACAGTAAGGATTATACGACTTTCTTTACACACTGCACAGGTTTTTACAAGACTGCAATCTCTAGGTCTGTTCCAGGCCATCATGGGTCACTCCTAGCCAATCCTCACATTCCGGGATGGACTTGGTGCATTTCCTTTAATGTACTCTCCTGTCTTTGTTTCAGAATTACCACATGGGCTCCCCACAGTACACATCCATCATGTACACTCAGTTCCCACCTACACAGGTAATATGGCCATGTTCATTTCCATTAAGAAATCAAGTCATCCTCTCAAAGCAAATCCCCTGACTTTGGCTAACACTGGATTTGTTTGAGTCTGTTATTTTATCTGGATGTCTGTCACTGGGGATGCAGGAGTGCAATCCACAAGTAGCACACAGTCCTCATTTTCCATTGTCACCAGTGTCTCAGACAGTGGTAATCGACTCAGCACATATACATAACCTAGGGAGGTTGTGGTCTCTCCCACACTAGAGGCCTTCAAGAGGCAGCTGGACAACCATCTGTCAGGGATGCTTTAGGGTGGATTCCTGCATTGAGCAGGGGGTTGGACTCAATGGCCTTATAGGCCCCTTCCAACTCTGCTATTCTATGATTTCATGATTCTATGATTTCTTTTCCAGCTCCATACACATTGGTGTATTCGTAGACCCTCAGAATGACTGCCCACCTCTGGATTCTTGGTGATACCGTCTGTAGTACTGCTTTGGTTTCATTAAATAATGAGATCAAGTGTTTGTGCTCAGTTCAAATCATACATTTCCCTCCATATACGTATTTACGAAATTTATGAAATACAAAAGCTAATTCTTCACAATCTGACTGTGAAGGATTATTGTTAATATCTAGTGTAGAACGTCACATGCAAAAGAATTACTACAGGAAACTGTTGGGAATAACCATATATGGCTAAATTCTTTTGCAGGCTTAAACTAAACTAACTTAAAATCTCACTGAATTTAGCTAAATGTCTCTAGGTTTGCACTGTTTTAACTAGTAGTATAGATGTTCAGGAAATGAAATCTTTATGGCAGAATATATAAAAAGCTGCATTGTAGAGATCAGTAGTACCATCTTTATAGGGGTGAGTGAATTTTCATGGTGGCTCGCGGTGGCTTGTTTAAGCCAGGATGAGACATGGTGCATCTCATGTTGTCTGAACTCAGATGGTGGGGACTATGCAAGGATTAAACAACCCTTGTATAATCCTAGAACAGGCCATGGGTTATGGGAGGGTTATTTAATATTCAAAATGGCCACTAGCATTATATTGTATTTTATATTGTATTTTATATCATGCTTTTATACTGTTTGTTTTATACTTTGAATGGTTTTAATTTTTGTGAACCTCCCAGAGAGCTTCGGCTATTGGGCGGTATAAAAATGCAATAAATAAATAAATAAATAAATAGCATGTGCCACAGCCCACTGTGGCTTAAACATGTCTGATCATGTGAACCAGCCCTATGCCTTCTTTATATTTAGGTGGGTGGTATGCAACTTTGGTTGAGGAAATATGTTAATTGTTTGTAGATATGTACCTTTACGTAACCAATCAAGTATCTTTATTTGCTATGGCTGCTAAAATTATTAAAGTAAAGGTCCTAAAAACTGTTTCAATATTTCAAAGTCCTGCGTATATGTGCAACCCCACAAATAGAAGATATTCATTATATATTATTCTGTATGTTCTATGCTGATCCTAGGAAAATATTTTTTTGCATCTTTGTTGGGAGGAATGTCTGATAGAACTTCACCAGATAGGTTGAGGAAATGTGTAAATTGCTTGTAGATACTTATCTTTATGTAACCAATCAAGTAGCTTTATTCACTCTGGCTGCTAAAATGATTAAATCAAAGGTCCTAAATAACTGTTGCTGTCAGCTGTACGCATGATGAATTAATTTGATTGGCTTGTTCAGTCTTTTGTGTGTGACTGATGTATTCTCCCTTGGGTGAGACCTGTCAAGGTCTTAATGAATACAGAGGTTTATTGGGTCTAGGTCAGGGTCACCCAGGATGTTTTGCTGTCTGAGGCAAAGGTCAAGAGGGAATGGCATCCCACCATTCTCACAGTTGAAATTTACTTCAACACTGATGATGGGAGAAGGTCCCCCAGCACACCTGAAGGCAGCAAGCTATTTTAGGGGGTGAAGAACAGGCCATGTGGCACACAAAGTAGTGAGCTCAGGAGGAATTCCCAGGGGGCTGCCTCACTCTGCCTTATAGTAGCGTTGTCCCTGACCTAGGCTGTTGCTAGACGAGGAGTTAGCCCGGTGTGAGGCCCGGGCTCCCTGCTGTGCATCCAGATGATGCACAGGGGATCCCGGGGTCAGGCCAGGCTAAGTGCTCCCTTGACCCAGGATAACAGGATCCGCTTATGGCCCGGCTTTTCCGCAGCCCCAGGCTGAGGCCGGAGCTGCGGAAGGTCTAGCTACTTCTGTGGCTTTTCCTGGCTGCTCGCTTACTCGTGAGTAGCTGGGAGAAGCCACGCACTGGGCACAGCATTCCATAGGAACACTGTGCCCATCGGGCCAGGGTGGGGGGAAATCACGGGGGGGGATGGGGGCCGGGGGGAAGAGCGGACCCAGCAGGAGAGATGGGGGGGAGCGGAGCCAGGGTGGGGAGATCATGGACGGGAGGGGGCATCAGACATGGCAGGCGGGTGATCGGGTGGGCATGGCGAGTGGGCTGGCGAGTGGGCAGGGGGGGCATCAGACATGGCGGACGGGGGGAGAAGAACAGGGCCAGGGCATGGCGAGCGGGGACGGGCATGGCGAGCGGGGGAGGACGGGTGAGCGAGCGGGCAGAGGGGTATCAGGCATTGTGGGGGGGAAATCAGGGGCAGGGGGAGTGGGGAACCCTTTATTTTTTTAAAAAAAAACACTTATTTTTCCGTTGGTGTACTCCTGCGCACATGGCCCTTTAAGTAAAAAAAAATAAATGGAGGACGCGACGGGGCTTTCCCTTACCCTATCGCATGTTACGTGTAGAAAAGGGCGACGGCCCACGCTAGCTGTAGCGCAGCGTCGCCCCTACTCCCCACCGGATTATCAGGTAGGTCTAGTAAGGCCCTTAGGTCACTTGGGGCTTTATAGATAATAATTAGCATCTCTAACTCTTCCACTCTGACATTTTCAGCATAACGTATCTTTTATAGGGACAGCAGAACCCCCCAACCCTATTCTCCACTGGTGCCGCTCACTCAGGATTTAGGATTGTCACACTCTGCATGAAGAAACAGCTGTATGTAAAAGCATTTCATGATCATGGAGACAAACTGCACCATCATGTAATCATTCATAGTACTGTTCATGAACGGGATTTGGCCTTAGGGATGTCAGTTGCAGATCAGTATTTTATGTCATCATTTATATTTGGAGAGTTGTGTTTGTAGCTTTATTGAGGGTATTGTAATTTCCCCCCTTTCTAAATACTTCCACACTGCGTCACTAGAGCAAAGGAAGTTCAACTAATCCAATTTGAAAAGTGTCAAACACCAGTAAGACTATGCCCCCCTCCCTCTGCATCAATGTTATCTCCACTATTTTATCCTTTGATTTAAAATAAATATTTGGGTTAGAACTTGGAAGGTAGTATATCCCTGGAGCCAGACCAGATCTTTTCTGCTTGTTTTTGTTTTCAATGGCAAATATGTCTATGAATATTCCTTGAACTGTAAGGTTTGCTCTCTTACAATATATTCCATATTAGTTAGATGAAAGTAGAATATGATTCCCCTGTCACAGGATTGGGGGAAGGAAGCCTTGATGGAGGTGTGGTGGTGGTGGTGGTGAGGAGAATAGATGACTATCTGGAATGGCCTTGAGGCTTCACCCCCGTTGTTCCCAAGTTCATTGATTTGTACAACAGAGATCAATTTTCCAAGTCCATATTTGTATACAGCAGATGTTATTTTCTCTGTGTGCCTTTTCCGGTGCAGGGGGAAAATATGATTTTTCACTTGGTAGCTTGACAAAGGTATCATGGTAGAATTAGATCTTGGGTAGAAAGATAAAATGCAGAGGGTGTGATTATTAACAAGCACTCAGGATTTTATTAGTTGAGGAAATGCATGGAAGAAAGTGAAAGGTGAATGACTGGGAGGAGCAAGCAGCAGTGTGGTTGAGAACAGATGATATCGCTAGCAAAGAGGACAGAACAGAAAGCAAACTGATAAGGAGCAAGGGAAGTGTTTGGTCAGGTTACAAGGCATGCCTGGCTGGGGTAACATAATTTAGGTGCAGAATATCAATGGATAGTTATACAAATTAGCTGTCACAAGTTAAATGACTGATATTGCAACTTAAGACATGTAATTCAACTTACACAAAGTTGTTCTGAATCAACAATATTCCTGCAACACAAAGCAAATTCTTTGTACTGTAAATCTAATAGGTTCTTACTATTTTTATCTGCTTGTCTTTTGAATGTGTTCAGAGGAGGGTAATGAGGATGATCAGGGGTCTGGAAACAAAGCCCTGTGAGGAGAGACTGAAAGAACTGGGTATGTTTAGCCTGGAGAAGAGAAGATTGAGGGGAGACATGAGAGCACTCTTCAAATACTTGAAAGGTTGTCACACAGAGGAGGGCCAGGATCTCTTCTCGATCATCCCAGAGTGCAGGACACGGAATAACGGGCTCAAGTTAAAGGAAGCCAGATTCCAGTTGGACATCAGGAAAAACTTCCTGACTGTTAGAGCAGTACGACAATGGAACCAGTTACCTAGGGAGGTTGTGGGCTCTCCCACACTAGAGGCCTTCAAGAGGCAGCTGGACAACCATCTGTCAGGGATGCTTTAGGGTGGATTCCTGCATTGAGCAGGGGGCTGGACTTGATGGCCTTGTAGGCCCCTTCCAACTCTACTATTCTGATTCTATGATTCTATGCTTCATGCTTTTTGATTATGGTGCTTTTAGGGTTTTTTCTTGCATTTGTGATTTTTAAAACATTTCCCTTGTATTTCTATATTACTTTCTATTAGTTTCCTTGAACTTTTTAGAAAAGGTGGGGTATCAATGTTTTAAATTAATAAATATGCTTTATTTCATGTAACAACATTATTACTATTTATTCAATTTATACCCTGCCTATATGCAGAATATCCTAGGCAGCAAACGAGGTTAAAACAATTAAAACAAGATAAAATCAATAAAATACCATAGGTAGCATAAAAATGTTAAAGACAATTTAAAAAGATAAAACAGTAAAACCATACAGCATAAAAACAATCGTATTTTGGAAAGAGATGTGAGCAACAAACATTTCTGTGTTTATTTAAGGAAGAAGAAAGGCACCAATGGCATCTATACCAATAAGTCCCAATTTTCAAGTCTCACCTCTGCCATGAATTCTCTAGGTAGCTTTAGGCAGGTCATTCTCCCTCAGCCTTACCTCCTTCCTCCATCTTTAACATGGGGATAATAATAATACCAATTTACCTTACAGGGTTGTTGTTATAATGATCACTGAGACAAAGAACCCATAAAAATGTCCATCATGACACAGATCCATTGCAAGCAGCACTCATTCCGTGGCAGGTCCCTTGTCAGAGGCTGAAAACTGGAGTGCTAGAAAATAGGGTTGTGCTGTGAGAATAGGATCCATCTGCAGCTCCCATCATCCCCAGCCAACATGACCAATGGTCAGGAATTGAGGGAAATGTCCAAATCATCTGGAAGACACTAGGGCCACAGCTAGACCGAAGGTTTATCCTGGGATCATCCAGGGCTCACCCCTGCCTGAGCACTGGATCCCCTGTGTGTCACCTAGATGAACAGGTTTGATCCCTGGACGATCCAGGGATAAACCTTAGGTCTAGCTATGGCCATTGTCTCTGATTCATGAACTAGATTATAAACATACTGAGGCAGAGCTTTTCTGTATGACACGTTTAGTGTGCACTCGTCTTTCCCTACTCACAAATGGGAGATGTTTACAGGTTCTTTAGATGACATCGTGATCCTCCAGTTTTGCTTCTGTTTTAAAACAGTACTTTCGGCAAGCTTTTTTTTAGAAAAGGGAAAAGGTAATTTGTGAAAGAGAAGGACCACACTTTTCCCACTTACGTAATTGCTACTCCACTGTACTACTGTGCCACCTAGAGATGATGTATGTAGCCGAAGGAAAGGAAATGCTCTTTGTGTAGTGCTCGGATCTCAATTCTGCGATGAAACCGAAAGTAGATAGAGCAGAATAGTACAGAAAAGTTTGTAGAGATCTAATGTTTTGGTTATGTTACTATAAATAGAACCTAGTATAGTGATGTCATCATCATCATCATCATCATCATCATCATCTCCCATTTGTATGTGCCTTGTTTATATAACACGCCCTGGAGGTGAATTGTTAAATAGGCTTAAAGTTTTGCAGGAAACTTAGCTCATCAAACATAAAGAGACTGGAAAGTCGACAGAAGACTTAAAAGGAGAAGTAACCTTGTATGGGAAAATAGATTAGGTTGAACATGATTCAACGGATGAGATTATGAGAGACTCGGCTTTGAAGGGACAAACACCCAAGCAGGATACAAGAGATTCACTGCGGTGACTTCCTGGAAGTGAAAATAAGCTTCTTCTTTTTTAAAAAAAAAATGGCATAGTGATAGTGGACCCAAATTATCTGCTTTCTTTATCCTACAACAAAAGTTCTTTCTGAAGTAAAGCAGAATTGTTGGCTTGGTGAAGCATATTTTCTGTTTGCAGAATCCCATCATCCCAGAAAGTCATTGAGCAAACAGTTTGAGAGAATTAAAGAAGGATTAGGTGGTGATGTAGCCCAAAGATCACATTTGCAGCTGTGTGATTGAGATTAAAACAATGCAGGGGGACAATCTGGTCAGCATATAAGCTGATTGTCTGTGAAGGCCTGCGAGATAAATCTGCATTGCCCAAGACAACAGCCATGATGACAGCTGACTTCTAGCTGACAAAATGTTAGGCCCACCCATTTTTGTACGGGAAGAGGTGGCAAAGGACGTTTATCAACATGCCCCTGTGGAGGACAGCTGATTCATGTCCCTGGATGATAAACGCAGTGATAAATTTGTTCGTTGTGCGTGCATGCTATGATGGTATCCATCACAAGTTGCTCATGGACAAATGTAAAACTCACATGTGAAGAAGTCACTACTTACAGAGAAATGATTGTATAGATAGACCAATGCCTGGCTATTATACTACAGCATGATAGTTGCCGCACTCTTGCAATGTGGTCTTATTACATGAGCTCAGGAGGAGATCTCATTATTATTATTATTTATTTATTTATTTAGCACCATCCGTGTACATGGTGCTGTACAGAGTAAAACAATAAAATAGCAAAACCCTGCCACATAGGCTTACATTCTAATTGAATCATAATAAAACAATAAGAAGGGGAAGAGAATGCACCAAACAGGCACAGGGTAGAGTAAAACTAACAGTATAAAAGTAAGATCAAAATCAAGTTTTAAAAGCTTTAGAAAAAAGAAAAGTTTTTAACTGAGCTTTTAAAACTGCGATTGAACTTGTAGTTCGCAAATGTTCTGGAAGAACGTTCCAGACGTAAGGGGCAGTGGAAGAAAATGGACGAAGCCGAGCAAGGGAAGTAGAGACCCTTGAGCAGGTAAGAAACATGGCATCTGAGGAGCAAAGAGCATGAGCGGGGCAATAGTGTGAGATGAGAGAGGAAAGATAGGAAGGAGCTAGACTGTGAAAAGCTTTGTAGGTCAACAGGAGAAGTTTATATTGGATTCTGAGGTGAATTGGAAGCCAATGAAGAGATTTCAGAAGTAGAGTAACATGATTTCGCTCATCAGAACAGCATTACATCTGAAGTAGAAGAATAACTGGTGTGGTTGGAAGAAGGATATCAGAATTTAGAACTCAGTTACTTGTTCTTTCCTACAGACCTTCCCTGTGTTATATCAGAGATAGGATACTGATAGGTCAGCTGAGTTTGCACGTGGACAAAGAATGAAGAGTCAGGACACGAGATACTGGAATTTAAAGGGCCACAACTTTATTGATTAACAGAAGGAACTACAGACATTAAGCCTTTGAGTCCAGTTTAAGTAACTAACCCTGTTCCCCTGCAAACAGGTAGCCAAACCATATGGGATGAGAGCAGGCCCTATCACAGGGGGCAGCGGAGTGGCAGGAGGGCCATTCAGCACAAGCCTCACAATTATGGAGGGGCCTCAGATTTAAACTTTACATTGGCCTCATCTACACCAAGCAGGATTTTGCACTATGAAAGCAGTATATAAAAGGCAGGAGCCACACTACTGCTTTATAGCAGTATTGAAGTGCACTGACAACTGTTGGGGCCCATTGACACATACCATATACCCCTTTCATACCACTATATCCTGCTTGGTGTGGCTCCTGCCTTTTATATACCACTTTCATAGTGCAATTTCCTGCTTGGTGTAGATGAGGCCATTATTTCCAAATGAGGTTATACATACAGACACAGAGATAAACTGACAGGACTGAAAGAAGAAGACGTTCATCATACAGCTTTAAACTTATGTCCCATTACCAGGCCACCCTGCCCGTAGTGCACTATGAATTAATTTTTTTTTATAAATCCTGTAATTATCTTCTGAATAGCACAATTATATTGTAAGGCATGCCATCCGTGGTGGAACCTTTAAAACAGGATTAGGTCTATAGATTATGAGTGACACATAGCTATCAGTCAAACCATAATTGATATAATACTCTCTGTTGTATTGAAAATTCTAAAGTGACATTTTGCTGCAAAAAAAATTAATGTTTTGTATCTGTCAAAAATACTTCAATCATTATACTTTTTGAGTGCAGAAAAATAAAATACTGGCAAAGCTGAACCTATATTTTTCATTTGTCAATTCTAATAATTTTTATTAGGATTTTTTTTGGGGGGGAGTGTTTTGATAATTTCATGAAAAAAATGGAAAGAAAATTGCTATTCAGTTTTTAACAATTCTAGAGGAGTGTGAGGTAGATTCTCAACTCTGCGTTGGTCCAGCCTACGATAATGGATACAACATGGTTGGCAAGTATAACCATACAATCAATTACAAGTTATTGCATTGTATTTTTGTGTGTATGAGAAGCTTTATTATTTGGAAGTGGCCCAGGCCTCTCTCAATATCTGAGAGGGCCTGGATGAGAGACGCACCACTGTCCTTGGAGCCAGAGATATGATCCCACCAATGGAACAGCTACCCTTTCTGCTTCTGGCTTCTCATTGCCCAAATATCAAAGGTGTGCTGAGGGAGGCCAGTCTGGATCACCTGACCCTGAGCCCAGGGGTCCGAAGTGTATAAGGCAAGCAGACCTCAAATGCCTTCCCATTCTGGCTCTCCTGAGCCAAATAGCCAAAAGGACCAGTCTGAGGGAACAACCCTTCACCCTCAAAGCCATTTCTCTCTGAGTGAACAACAATGTCCCTATCTTTGGGGACATCCCACGTACCTGTTTCCCTCGAATTATCCCCTACAGCGCTAAGCTGCCGACGTTGTTGTTGCTGCTACTGGGCGGCTAGATCCTTTGCATACCAGGAAGTGGGTTTAAGGGGGTAAATGTAAAAAAAAATCATAAAAAATCAACAGATGACCCAATCCAATTCAAATTTGGTATGCCTAAAGCTCTCCTTAATATCTATTACTGTGCCAATTTTGATGTCTTTATCTTTAAAGCTTATGCAGATGTAAGCATTTGTTTAATTTTTCTTCAAATCCTGCTCCTGCGTCCCAGTGGCCGTTCAAAAACTAGTATCAAAATATGGTGAGTCTTTTGCTTTTATAGCACAATTAAAGCAGGATGCATGGGAGTATTTCACAATAAAAGCAGATTATAAGCTGGAAAACTTCGGGAGAGGCGTTCCCTGATGGAACGCCTCTCCCGACATCCTGATGGAACGCCTCTCCCGACATGAACCTACCCGTACACTGTGCTCAACATCTAAGGTCCTCCTCCGAGTGCCTACTCCGAGGGAAGCTCGGAGGATGGCAACAAGGGAGAGGGCCTTCTCAGTGGTTGCCCCCCGACTGTGGAATGATCTTCCCAATAAGGCTCGCCTGGCGCCAACGTTGTTATCTTTTCGGCGCCAGGTCAAGACCTTTCTCTTCTCCCAGGCATTTTAAGCAGCATTTAATAACGTTAAGTTTGTTTTTAATGGACCCCAGAATTGTTGTTTTAAATGGATACTGTTGTTTTTATACTGTTTTTATGTTTTTTAAAAATTTTGTGTACTTTTAATGTTTACTATTTTTAATTGTTGTAAACCGCCCAGAGAGCTTCGGCTGGGGGGCGGTATATAAATGTAATAAAATAAATAAATAAATAATAAATAAATAAAAAC
Source organism: Elgaria multicarinata webbii (assembly GCF_023053635.1). Lineage (NCBI taxonomy): Eukaryota > Metazoa > Chordata > Lepidosauria > Squamata > Anguidae > Elgaria > Elgaria multicarinata. Next base: position 24,729,046 of record NC_086172.1, read on the forward strand.
TTCGGAGTCCTTTGCGTGCAGTTCACAGTGATTGCACAGTATAATGCTGGTGTGATAAAGCTCTTAATCTCATCCCTTAGCTGAGGGGTGTATATACTCAGGCCTAGGGATCAAATCTGGCCTTCCAGAAGTTCCAACATGACACTCTGGAGTTCCCCAGATGGCCAGGCCTTCCTTCCCCTTCCCCTGGTTTCATCCCTTTCCCCTGACCACTGATCATTTCATGGTTTCCCAGCTTTGGGACAGTTTTCCCCCATTCTAAAAGGTTGAGATACCTGTTGTAAGGCTCAGTTGCTGGCAGTAAGAGCTGTAAGCTAAAATATGCTGGTATTTTTGGTATTTTGGCCCGGCTCTTTAGTCTTTGGCCTTGCCCCACCACTGGAATGCGCCTCTGAGAGCTTCTAAGTGGAATTTAGCCCTCAGGCTGAAAAAGGTTCAACAATCCTGCCTCAACCTTCACTAACTTTGTCCCAAGAATACACTAACAGTGCCCCCTCTTGCTTGGTTGAGATCCAACAGACCTTACTTCAGGCAGTGGGCTCCGACCTTAAATAGTCTTTCTCTGACAGTTCACTGACGGTCCAAAACAATGTTGTGCACAGCTTGCCTCCTCATCCAAGTGACCGCAGAAAACATCTCCACCACCACCTGAATCTGCAGCAGTGGGGAAAAAGACAGACATCACTTGGGCTTAGTTACCTATCTTAGATATATTTGTGGTCCACCACTCACCCTATGACACAGTAAGGCAGCTGTACACACAGTTGGGTTTGTTGTTGTTTATTCGTTCAGTCGCTTCTGATTCTTCGTGACTTCATGGACCAGCCTACGCCAGAGCTTTCTGTCGGCTGTCGCCACCCCCAGCTCCCCCAAGGTCAAGTCTGTCACCTCCAGAATATCATCCATCCATCTTGCCCTTGGTCAGCCCCTCTTCCTTTTGCCTTCCACTTTCCCTAGCATCAGCCTCTTCCCCAGGGTATCCTGTCTTCTCATTATGTGGCCAAAGTACTTCAGTTTTGCCTTTAATACCATTCCCTCAAGTGAGCAGTCTGGCTTTATTTCCTGGAGTATGGACTGGTTTGATCTTCTTGCAGTCCAAGGCACTCTCAGAATTTTCCTCCAACACCACAGTTCAAAAGCATCTATCTTCCTTCGCTCAGCTTTTCTTATGGTCCAGCTCTCGCAGCCATAGGTTACTACGGGGAATACCATTGCTTTAACTATGCGGACCTTTGTTGTCAGTGTGGTGTCTCTGCTCTTAACTATTTTATCAAGATTTGTCATTGCTCTCCTCCCAAGAAGTAAACGTCTTCTGATTTCCTGGCTGCAGTCTGCGTCTGCAGTAATCTTTCCGCCCGGAGATACAAATTCTGTCACTGCCTCCACGTTTTCTCCCTCTATTTGCCAGTTATCAATCAAGCTGGTTGCCATAATCTTGGTGTTTTTGAGGTTTAACTGCAACCCAGCTTTTGCACTTTCTTCTTTCACCTTTGTCATAAGGCTCCTCAGCTCCTCCTCGCTTTCAGCCATCAAAGTGGTATCATCTGCATATCTGAGATTGTTAATGTTTCTTCCTGCGATTTTAACTCCAGCCTTGGATTCGTCAAGCCCAGCACGTCGCATGATGTGTTCTGCATACAAGTTGAATAGGTAAGGTGAGAGTATACAACCCTGCCGTACTCCTTTCCCAATCTTAAACCAGTCCGTTGTTCCATGGTCTGTTCTTACCGTTGCTACTTGTTCGTTATACAGATTCCTCAGGAGGCAGACAAGATGACTTGGTATCCCCATACCACCAAGAACTTGCCACAGTTTGTTATGATCCACACAGTCAAAGGCTTTAGAGTAGTCGATAAAACAGAAATAGATGTTTTTCTGGAACTCCCTGGCTTTCTCCATTATCCAGCGGATATTGACAATTTGGTCTCTAGTTCCTCTGCCTTTTCTAAACCCAGCTTGTACATCTGGCAATTCTTGTTCCATGAATTGCTGGAGTCTGGGGCTAGTTGAACTTATCCTCTGTTCCTCCCCAATAGCATTTTGACCATCTTCCAACCTGGGGGTGCCACCTTCTGATGGTATACCGACATATCTCTGGTTGTACTGATCCATTTAGTTTTCATGGCAAGAATACTGGGGTGGGTTGCCATTAACTTCCCCAGGGATCGTATTTAGTCTGACCTCTCTACCATGACCTTCCCGTCTTGGGTGTCCCTTCATGGTTTAGCTCATGGCATCCTTGAGGTGCTCAAGCTCCAGCACCACGACAAGGTAACGATCACCTTTGCTGGAGACACAGTTTGGTACAGCTTGTAAATCTTTCTGTGGGAACTTACACAGAGGGAGAACCAGGAGTTCCTCATTTAAATCAAATAAAATTGAAATAGTAAAAGGTAAAAGAACAAAAAGTAATCCAAATATATCAGTCATTCTGACCTTGGAAAACCCAGTTTGTCCCCTCTTCTTCTGAATGCGTGGAAGAAACACCCACGCATGTATCCCTTAATGTGGGAACAGATCAGTTCACCATTACTCTGCCTTATGTGACAGTTTACCTCCAATTGTTGACAGCTCTTCATGTCAACACAAAGACAAACAATAAATTGGGGAATGTACTTCTACAGTAATCCAGGGCTTGAAACACAAGGCTAAAAGTGGAGCAATGTGATGGGTTGTTCCATGTTAGTCCTACTTAATGTAGACCCATTGAAATGAATAGAACAAGCTAGACTGCCATGCAACTGAATATAAATGAATCCTTTTTGGTTTGTTGAATAAAAAATGTAAAAAAAGAAAGTTATAATTTTAAAAAGTTAAGCATTTGGTCCTTCCCTTCTGCAATCGATTCTGTTCAGTTGCTCTTCTTAATGAAAGACTTTCTTGATCTTCAAGCCAACATTGACCTACTAACATTTACAACTATAATTCCCCCTGCCCAGAAATCATGTTTCCTTTTTGCTGGACTAAATAGGTGCAACACTACTAGCAATATTTATTTTTTGTTTTGTTTTTCATTCCTGGAACAACTTCCAAATTCCCTTCCTCTTTGCATTAGTCCAATCTGAATTCCTCCTGTTGGAACTTGGGAAAGTGAAAACTACCCATTATACATTCTAGCCTTATACATCAGTTAGGGTGGTGAGGTGTCCTACTTCACAGAGGACAGTCCTCTATTTGAAGGCATCCTTTATTTGAAGGGTTGTCCAGTTTAAAGATTAATAACTCTAAGAAGGGAGTGCAGGGGCCTTGATGTTGCCTTTCAACAGTTAGTAGCACCTGCATAGAAAGGTGAGCAGCCGCAAAAGGCCCCTGCTGGTCACAATCTTCCCCACTATGGTGAGATGTATTTCTATTTAAATGATACCAACGATGTATACATGTGCATCTATACATATAAATTAGCAAATGCTGATATTATGCAAATCTGCCCTGGATTCTCTTTTTTAGTGATGCATTTCCTCTTTTTATGTTGTGTAAGTAATACATGCAGCTAATACATGCAGTGATCACATTTGCTTCCTCCTTGTGTCACAGCTATGGCCCATAATAATCTTTTCATCAGCCAAGACGTCTAGAGACCCCTTTCCTCTTTCGATGCAGGCTGGTGGTTGACAGCAAAGGTGCTTACTATATCTCCCAAGATCATAGCTTTCCCTTTGTATTATTTCTGTTAGTCATGTCCATGAGATCATCTTATTTATTCTACTTAACTTAAAATGTTTATCATACTTGATGAGACATGGAGGTTGATGAGATCTAACATGGATGTCACCTCTTTTTACTTTTGTTCAAATCCCTTCTGAAAAACCAACTTTTCTGTAGGGTCTTTGGCTCAGTCCTCTATTTCCCATACCTTCCTGTAGTTTTCTCCATCCTGGTGCCCTCCAGATGTTTTGAACTTCAACTCTCACCAGCAAGTGCTGGCGAGAAAATAAAAATGGTTTCCATAGTGGCTATGGAGTGCCCAAAGGTTGCTCCATAGCTACTATGGATGCCATTTTTTCAGTTAAAACAAAATTTGGGAGACTGTGGGAGTTGGGGTGGGGTCAAATGCAGGCCATGGGCCACATTTTGCACTAGTTACATAGGAGTAATTCTATTTATATTGCCAGTTTTAAATATTATCCCCAAAATTGACTATTGAAGAATTCTTACTAGTTGTCTAAAATTCTGACTACCTGAATATATTGCCGTAAATCTGATTGCCTGATTACTCTAAATAGGTCTATCAACATGTTTTTGTCTAAAAGGTTCATTTGATGGGAGTCATTTGACAAATGAACTGTTTGATGACCGTAGATGTTTCTACGATGGGTAATTCACTTGCAGGCACAGGGGCTCAGAGTCCTGTCCTGCTTGGTGGTGGAAGAAAGAAGGAAATGGGCAGTGGATAGTTTTCAATGGAGACAGAGAGTTTCTGGTCAGAGTTAGCAGGAAACTAGAGTTCAGCACAAGCTGCTTCCTGGGAACCAGGTGCCTGCTGTAAGAGTGCCTATTTGCTTCTAAAATGCTCTTTGTAAATAAAGCAAGTATTGCAAATACAAGAGAGGTTCCCTATGCTCTGTCATTCAAAGAAAACTGAACCATTAGAATTGCCCCTGTGAACCTCTCACTGCTCAGAAGCAGAGAGTGCACCAAAATCACAAGGAAAGCAACCCCCTTGCCACTTCTTCTAGCAAATTCTTTTATTATTACAAACACTTTGGTTCACCCCACTCCCAAATGGGGTGAACCAAATGTTTCACATGGGGGGGGGGAATTTCCCTTTCCCTTTTGGTAGCCACTTCTGTGGTACCAATTCCTGAAAAATAGCCATGTTTGCCCACTTCATAAATCTAATGAAGTACATAGTTATCCAGAAAAGCTCATGCCACAATAGACAAGATGGTCCTCTGAACAAAGCCAGCCCAAGGTATTTTGATATCTGACAGAGAACATCCAAATGGCACTGTCTGCCATTAACTCTGAGCACCATTCACTGGCAAGTTCTCCTGTACAAGCTCCATTAAAATGAATGGGGGCTAAATGAGATCAGACCCAGGGGGACTTCTTAGTACAGCTTCCCCAACCTGGTGCATTCCATATGTGACTTCCATCACCCTCAGCCAGAATAGGTGAAGGGAAAGAGAGTCAAACCTATCTAGAGGGCACCGAGTTGGAGAAGGGTGCCTTGGGAGATTTGTGCTTCAAGTATCGGACCCATCTCCTCTGTCTCACACTCTGCCACCCGTAATGACGCCCTACATCTGCCCTCTCAAGCAGGCCACTTGTTGCAACTTCTAATGTGGCCACAGTTTTTGGGTCATGTGCTAGTGTGGCCACAGCTCTTTGGGTCATGCGCTTGAATATCAGCTGCTTTGCTGAAACCCAAGTAGATTAAACCAACAGTGTTTTTTTTTTCTGATCCAGAAAACCAGCTGTGTAAATAAAAATAAAAGGTCATTGGATTAGGTTAGTGGGGGCTGCTTTAACTGAGCCATGCCTTGTTGTTCTCCATGTCTAATGTTCTCCAATTTTTTTAAAAAAAAATTCTAATGTAGACAGTCAAAGTCTATGTGCTTCTTGAGAGAATATGAATTCTTATTTGGTTCACATTACAGCTATTGTTCTGAGTCCAGGTTTCCTCCAAGATGTTTCAGTTTGCTGTGTACAGCACATGCTTATACTCAGAGTACCACCGCAATGTATTCCCCTGTTATATATGCCGGAAAGAAACAATCTGAAATAGTTTATTCTTAATGGAGCACAATCTGTTTTTGAAGATAAATTACAGTAAGAGAATCAATGGGTTAGGATGAGGAGTTTGTTGTGATAGCTTAGATCCTTGAGTAAAGTAGCTGCAAATATTGTGAAGCGGTGGGAGTGAACTTTCCTTATCATGTGTTCCAGAACCTCTCAAGTGGCAGAGGATACAAAGACAGAAGTCCTCTGTGAAGAAAAAAGGAACATCTTGGTGCTACAGACACATTTAGCTCTGCATGTGAATGAATAGCAGTTTGTCATCCAGCCTGCTGTACAGGCTGTCAATTGCAGACCGCTTTGCGACTGTTCACTTCAGAATATCGCAGACAAACAGCAATGGGCAAACGTAGCCGATTCTATAGGCCAGAGGTGTCAAACCTCAAGCCCATGAGCCAAATCCAGCCCACTTGTGGTACCAAGCCAACCTTCCAAGGTTCCCCAGATGGCTATCCCTCTTCATCTGACACCAGTTCCCTTCCTCCAACCAGCAATTATTTAGTGATTTAGGACGTCATCAGACGGGGGGTGGGAGTGAATCACGTTTCCTTACCAATGCGTTCCTCCCCCTGCTTCTGTCCCACAGTACTTCCTCTTTCTTCACACGGGGAAGAAAGAGGAAGTAAACACTGACCATGTGGCCCATTCAGTGGGCACTTTTTATCGCGCTGCTTTTCCTGGAGGCACATTTTGCTTTTAAAAAATGGATTTACTGGGGTCTATTTTGTTGCGGAAAGAAGACCAGAAGGAACAGGAGACAGGCGGGAGGCAGATCGCATCATCAAAAGGCCAGTAAAGAGTGTCTGGTAAAAAGCTCGTCTGATGATGCTCTTACTGGCAAGGCTGGCCCTAATATTAGGCAAAGTGAGGCAGTCACCTCAGGTAGCAGATCCTGGGAAAGTGCTGGAAGGGTTTTGGTGGAGAGAGCTGTGTGGCCAGCTCAAGCACCCTGCTCCCTATCCCATAAGCTAGCCAGGAGGGATTCCACACGTCGTACTGAGGCCGCTTCCATGTGGCCTCAGTGCACCCCGAAAACGATCATGTAGCCTGCCTGTAAAAGAGACGAGGAAGAGGCGTCCTTGCTGCCACCGCCACCGCCGCCACCCACCTCCCTCCTCACCGGTCGGTGAGGAGAGCTCAGCGGAAGAAGGCGGGGTGGAGAGCAGAAGATGCTCTCCACTCCGCCTTCTTCTGCCAAGCTCTCCGAGCCAGCCGGCGAGGAGGGAGGTGGGTGGCAGCAGCGGCGGCAGCGGCGGCAAGGACGCCTCTTCCTCGTCTCTTTTACAGGCAAGCTACATGATCGTTTTCGGGGTGCACTGGGGCCGCATGGAAGCGGCCTCAGTACGACGTGTGGATTCCCCCTAGCTTTTGAACATAGAACAGGAGGTGGCGCCATCTTGATCTTTGCCGCAAGCAGCAAAATGGACTTGAGTCGATCCAGTTTCCCAGCTTTTGTGCAGCTTTTCCCCTGTTCTAAAAGGTTGAAATGCCTTTCCAGAGGCTTAGTTACTGGCAGTGAGAGCTTTAAGCTAAACTATGCAGGTATTTTTGTCTTTTTAGGCTCTGATCCTTTAGCCTATGGCCACACACCCTTATCCCTGCCCTCCACTGGAATTCAGCCCCCACAAAACCTCTCTGAAATTGAATTTCATCTGCAGGTTGAAAGAGGCCTTTTGCATAAGCTTTTAGGGTAATGTGTAGATGAGTCATGTCTTTTTTGCCCCCGACCTTCCCAATTGTACCAATGCATACAGCTGTGCCAACAGCACAGTGCAACTATGGCCCCGTTCAGGCAACACACTAAACCATGCTGCTTAACCACAACATGGTTAATGGAAAGCATTCCTTTAACCATTTTGTGGTTAAGCAGCATGGTTTAGCGTGTTGTCTGAACAGGACCTTTATGGGTTAGCCTACAAGAACATATGTGACTATGGAACAGTCTTTGCATGACATTCTACACTCTTGTGTGTTGTTGCACATAAGATTGGATCACAAGACAAAATTGTAATTTCTATTAAAACAACAACCTCCAAACATATGCAGTTTTAGATTCTACAGATCAGATGATTTTATTGCAGATAACCATAGGTTCTTACAATTTTGCAACAACAGCAGACACAATCACAGAAAGAAAAAGGTTGAACAAGTCACTCAAATCAATTCATCATGTGCATCATACAGCAACCATTTTTAGGACCCTTGGTCTAATCTTTTTAGCAGCCACTGTGAGTAAGGCTACTTAAGTTACATACGGATCTGTATCTACAAGTAGTTTACACATCAGCCCAGACAAAGTTCTATCAAATATTCCTCCCAGCAACAGTGCAAGAAATGTTTTCCTGGGACTGGCACAAAGTTCACAAATACATATATAATGAATACGATCCTCTGTTTCTGGAACCCCACATAACATGCAATGATTTTACGATTCAGAAATAATTTAAATGCTTAAGTAAAACAAAGTTCAAAACATATTTTAATAAAAATATTAAGAAGTAAGGTATTCTAGCAGAAGTGTAGTAGTAGTTCATTTGCCAAGTGTGTTGTTCCTAAGGCAAAGCATTTCTGAAATACAATGAGAATACTAAGGTTATGTGTATGTATATATATATATATATCTCTTCGCAAAGTGAGGTCATTGTTTTTATGGCCTCATTTGTCTGATTTATGTCAGACGCTCTTGACAAGAAATCATGGATGTCATATTTCAGTTTTGGTGAAGATAGCCAGCAATGGGAGCAGTTGCAGGAGCGGACCTGAGTTCTTTGGCCAAATTTAAACTAACAGCTGAAAACTACCTTTCTTTAACAAACTCAAAACACTGGCATTTGTATTTGTAAAAGAAGTAAAAATGGAAAACAAAAATGAACGAAATAAAAAGGATATGCTGAAGAAGGGCCCTGTAAGGGTGGGCATGGGAAGAGATTTAAATCTGCTTTAAAAGGAGCTAATCACATAGCTGCCTTTGGGTCAAAGCAACCTATTTCAGCTTATAAACGTTAATATCACCAGCCTTAAGCTGTTTGAAAATTCCCAGACTCAGTCTACTGTTTTTATACACTTGGATGATGCGTCCTGGGGCAGATTCAGAGGTTTGTTATACAATGTGTGTTTATTATGTGCCTTTTAAATCCATGCATCAGATTTACAGTGCTAGACAGCGTGTGATTCTCCGCCGGGCCCCTCTCCACACACACTTTGTTTCTGGCAGTATAAATAAAAAGCAGATTGGAGTTGTGTGCGGGGAAGGTTCATGTTCCTTGCGATTGCATTTCCTGTATGATGGGGAGCAACCACGGAAAGGAAACGAACAAACATCATTAGATAATGTCCAAATTAGCCTGATCATACCAATGGTTATATGTTCCCAAAATGGTATTGGGAACCAAAAATTGCTGTTACATTGTGGTGAGTAAGTGGGGGATGTATGTATGTCTAACATTATGTTCTGATACCTTGCTAAGCAGCAATTCTGTTTTTCAGGGGGTGTCAGGATCTATGCTGTACTGAGTACTTGCAGGACCCAGGTCTTTGGTCAGGACCTGTCCTGCTGGGGTGTTTGCAAGCCTCAGGCCCCTGACTAACTAAGCAAGGGATGTGATTGGAGTCCAGCTGGGAGGGGCCAAGGTAAGAGCTATTTAAGCATTGCACTTCTCTCTCAACCCTTGCCACAGCAACACCGTTCCTGTGCTGCCTGGCTCTGGTTCTTGTGAACTTCTACACCTGTTCCTGATCTTGTTGGTTCCTGACTCCTGGACTTCCTTTGGACTTTGCCTTGCCTCTGCCACGCCTTGTTGGTTCCTGACCCTTGGACTGCCTCTGGACTATGCTGTGGTTCTGCCTCTGTCTTGGCAGAGGGTGCTGGACCCTTGTGCGGGTTCTGGGACGTTGCTCTGGCTTGGCCCGGACTCAGGTTCAACTGTGCCTCCGAACCCTTGCGTGCCTCTGGCTCTGGCCCACACTAGTGATGGTCAATAAAGCAGAACCCTTCATGGTCCTGCTTCAGTATGGTGTTCTCTTCTGCCTCACTCCCCCGGCTCCCAGCGGCCCAGCCTAGCTCCCTGCTGCCCACGCCCCGGATGAAACGGGGCCAGTTTGCCATTGGGGTGGAAGGAGGTAGTAGATAAATGCTGCCATACTTCACCTTCCAAAAGCCCTGCTACCGAGTCCTTTTGCCACAGATGCTTTTCATCCCTGTTGCTCTTTTGCCTCTAGGCTTGGCAATTGTAAAGGGCAGATGACACTATTGAGCAGACTGTAACTGACCCATGGGCTGCCAAGTGCCAGTCCCGGCTCTCTGTTCTGATATAATTATGTCAGATAATTTTGTCAGCATGTGGAGCTTTGCTCAATGTTTTGTTTGTCAAACCATTTAGAGTCCACCTTTCTGTCCTAACAAGAGCACCCAAGACGGGGCTTACAATTAAAATTAAAAATGACAAAAGTCATATCTTATTGTGGCTGTGTGCATGCGAGAGCCATTGGTCGCGCCATGGAACCAGTGGAGCAGCAGTGCTGGATACTGCTCCCTGAGTAATACAATACAAATCTAAGAACCTAACTGAATATTTATATATACATTGAAGGTTATAGCTTTAGAAGGGGCCTAAAAATAATTACACACACAGTAAATGTCAGCAGATTCTGTAAAGGGAATTCCTATAAATGTGTCCCCTGAGATGTAGATGTGAGAAAGCTGGCTCCATCATAATATGACCTGACTTCTATAGGGAGCCGTCACGATGTTGTCTTTGCTCCAGGGTGGCTCCGAATTTGTGCTGTGTCTGCTAGATGATGCAGCCGCAGATTTGAAGCCACCCTGGAGCAAAGGGGCAAGATACGTAGCTGAAAGTCAGGGACTTACCCTGACTTTTCCAGCCAGAGAGGTCAGCCCAACTCTTCCACAGGTTTGTCCTCACTCAGAGCCACTCGGGGGGGGGGGGCACTCCCAGGTGGAAGGTGACCTATTGATCACTGAAAGCCATGGGAGGAGAAGGGGCAGACCCAGCAAGCCTAATGGCCACTGAAAAGCCTGCACTGCCTCCCCTTGTAAGGACAACTTGCTGCCACCGCGCACCAGCAAGAGCACAGGTTTTGGTGGTGGAGTGGTGTCAGCCCGGTGCCATGAAGACAGCCCCCACATTGCTCAAATATAGGGAAGGGGAGATGAGAACACAAATGTGTCCAGAGGAAGGCCACCTGGATGGCGAGAGGTCTGAAAGCCAAGTCATGTGAGGAACAGCTGAAAGAGCTGGGTATGTTTACCTTGGGAAGGAAAAGATTTAAGGAGAGATATGATCTTCCATTAGAGGAAGGGTTATTTCACAGAAGATGGAACAGACTTGTTCTCTGTTGCTCCAGAGGGCAGGACTAGAACCAAGAAATGGAAATTGCAGGAAAGCAGAATTTGGCTAAACAGCAAAGTTGTGAAATTGTAGAGAAGCCGATTTAAACTAGACATTAGGAGAAACTTCCCAAAGGTAAGAGCTGTTTGGCAGTGAAGCAGATTGCCTGGAAAGCCAGTGGGCTTTCCTTCACTGGACGTTATCGATACTGGAGGTATCGAAGCAGAGATGGGATGGCCACCGGTCAGGGATGCTGTCATGGCAATCCTGTATTTCAGGTCCTAACCTAAATGAGTTGGACTGGAGGAGCTTCAAGGGCAGCGCGCAGACGACAGTATGTGACCTGCACATCCCAGGGAGCAATGCCTGGAGATGGTTTTGAGGTGGATAGGGACAAACAAGCTGAAACCTAATGCAGAAAAGACATAGAAAAGACAGTATGGTAGATGAAGCATGCTGAATACCCAAAAAGTGATTTATGAATGCTATTATTAATTATTATCATTATTATTCAGCCAAAAAGATCAAAACATTAAGCATGTTTGCTTTCATATCTACTGTATCTAGTTCGCATTTGGTTTATCAAGACAGGCAGCTGCTGTTACATGTGTCTTGGTCTATGTTTGGTCATCGTCCCCCTCCCATCATGGAGAATGTTTATTCTTGCCTGGGCATTGCTCCATGGGTGTGTCATTTCATGCCTCACTTGGCCAGCAGGCAAATGGTTGTCCATGGGTGTGCCCCTTGCTTTGGCACTGCTTGACATGTTGCCCTTTGAGCAGGCTAGAACTAGATGGGCTGCTTCATACCACATTAGCAGGTGGTAGAGACACAGTTAGAGGTGTGTGTGTTTTCCTGTCTCTGGAAGTGTCTCCATTTTCTTCTCCATTTTCTTTTAAAATAAAGGAATTATAAACGTGTAATAAACACCGAAATGCCCACCAAATGAGCATGGGTGCAACTGAGAGGCACAGAAGCTCAAGCTGGCAAAAACTGCGCGTGCTCTCAGCCTTATTTCCCACATTTGTAATAAGGGCTGAAATAATACTGACTTAACTTACAGGGCTGTTGAAAGGTGAGAATAGATTAACTTTCCCAAACCTGGTGCCCCATAGATGGGTTGGACTACAGCTCCCACCATCCACCATGATGAGAGTTGTAAGCAAACACACACATCTAGAGGGCACCAAGATGAAGAAGGCTGATAGACAATGCATGTGAAATGATTTGCACAGTTGAAAATACTATGCAAATGTTAGCAAGTCTTCTACTACTTCTAGAAGTTAGATAGTGGTAGAAGCGTGCAATTTTGCCCCAGATGTATATCTAGAATGCCAGAGGGTGCTAAATAACAGAGGGTTATTTAGACTCTCACACACAAAGAATTAGGAGGTGATCAGTATTTAGATTAATCAATTTACAATAGAGCTGCATAATCTTGCATGTGAATAATCTGCAAGAATGTACAAAATGTTAATCTTTTGCTTTGACTTCTTTTTTCTGGTCATTCACTGCCTTCCCTTCATTCAATGCTCACAACCATCCAAACACTGTGCTGCAAAACTAAGTCACCTAGGAAGCAATTTAAGGTTTGTCAAAAGTAGCTTCCCACTTTCACAGTCCCATTCTCAGACATTTTCTACACATCAGGTGACTTTTTCCACTAGGAGACTTACATTTTTAGCAGTCAGAGACAGTAACAGAGCCTTCTTTTAAAACTCACCCCCCGCCCCCTGCTTTCTTTCTTACTTTAAAGAGTTTTTTTGCTTGTGGCAGCAGTGATCCTTCTCTGGCAAGAGACTTTTCACCCTCAATGGGCCTGACTAAAAACACTAAGAGCTCCATCACATGTGGGAAACCACGCTCCCTACCGTTGCTTCTCCACTCCTGATTTCGTTACTTCCTGTTTCAAAACAGGAAGTAAACAACGAGCACGAGGGCCATTCAGTCAGGAGTTCTAATCATGCTGCTTCTCCTGCACGCAGCAGGCGAGAGCAGCAACTTCCCGGTTTTAAAAATATTTCAGACTATCTGTGGTTTTTCTTGTGGCGCAAGGAAGGCCAGAAGGGGCGTGGGAGGCAGATGACATCATGTGAGGGACCCGTGAAAAATCCGTGAGTGCCCAGTAATGAGTGTGTGGCATCCCTCGGGCCTAGGGACCATAGGGGTGAGCTGACCTGCTCAGCCTGTCGCTCGCCCCAGATCTTGACCACCAAGCAATAACTCCAAAGCCTCTTCCTTGATGTTTTCCTTTATTGTTAAAACATCTAGGAGCAGCCCACACATCAAACTGTCTGCTTCAAAGCCCACACCAAGAAGAGCATAAAACAGAAGCCCTGCCCAGGCCTTCAAGGAGGACCTGGAGACTAACAGCTGCAGACCTCTTAAAGATACATTCACATGTCACAGAGCACACAATAAAATTTATTTATTCATTTATTTAAAACATTTATACCCCACCCTATATCATTACGATCTTAGAGCAGCGTACAGATAAAAACATACAGTATAAAAATATGCACAGTTAAAAACAAATTAAACCATGATCCAAGTTAAAACAATATATAATTTAAAAGCAGTTAAAACAATGGGCCAGTGAGTTTAACCATCAAAGGCTTTGTTAAAAAGCCATGTTTTTACTTGGCGTCGAAATGAAATCAATGTTGGCGCCAATCGGGCCTCCAAGGGGAGGGCATTCCACAGTCGGGGTGCCACAACAGAGAAAGCCCTCTCCCTTGTCCCATCATAACGTATATGTTGCATTGGTGGGATGCAGAGAAGGGCTCCTCCAACAGATCTAAGGTCTCGGGCAGACATATATAAAGAAAGGCGCTCTCTCAAGTATAGAGGTCCCAAGCCGTTTAGGGGTTTAAACGTTATTACCAACACCTTGAATTCCGACCGGAAGCGTATAGGCAGCCAGTGCAGTTCCTTTAAGACCGGTGTTATGTGGTCTCTGTATGATGTACCCGCCAGCAGTCTAGCTGCTGCAGTTTGCACTAGCTGCAACTTCCGTGTCGTCTTCAAGGGCAGCCCCACGTAGAGCGCATTGCAGTAGTCTAAGTGGGAAGTTACCAGTGAATGCACTACTGTGGCTAGGTTGTCCCTGTCCAGGAAAGGCCGTAGCTGGCAGATCAGCTGAAGCTGACCCCAAGTACTCTGTGCCACAGAGTCCACCTGGGCATTCAGTGACAATGATGGGTCTAGGAGTACTCCCAAGTTACGTACCTGCTCCTTCAGAGGGAGCGCCACCTCATCCAGAACAGGTCGCTTACCCAATTCCCGAACTTGGGAACCACCAACCCACAGAGCTTCCATCTTATCAGGATTCAACTTCAGTTTAAATGCTTGTCGGATGGAGATCTACATATACTGAAAGCTCCATCCGACGAGCATTTTACTGCACGCTCGGTACTGGGCACTCACGGATTGCTCACATGACGTCGTCTGCCTCTCGTGCATCTTCCGCCCCTTCTGGCCTTTGTTGCGCCACAACCTCCCCACCACCACCGAAAATGTCCAGTTGCTGCTCTCTCCTACCAGACTGAATGGGCCTAATTACTAACTGTTTTCAGGGAGTGACGACAGAGAAGGGACGAGAGCCTTGCGTTTCGACCTAGATGTGATGGGGCTATGAATGTCCTTCCTCAGATATATTGTGGGATGAGACGAGCCCTGATAGAAGAGGGTCACTGCCGCCATGGGAAAGCAGCAGCAAAAGCTATTTAAGGCAGGGGTCCCCCAACAGTGCCCATGAAGCTCGCCACTCCCTGCCCCCTTCAGAACTTTGTTTTAATTAAAAAAAATAAGTTGCAAAGCATTTGTGCACCAAGCTTTCCTTCCTGTTTCTGAACCTGCTGCCAATCAGCTGTTCAGTGGGCAGGAAGAGAGGGAAAGAGTCTGTTCTTGGCCCCATGCCTTTTCCCCTTGCTTTTTGTCTCTCTCCACTCCCGGGCTCTACCCAATTTCTCTATTTCTCTCCACCCAAACCCTTTCTTCACTATTTCTCTCCTTTCCCAGCTAATAGCCCTGCTATTTCTCTCCCCTCTTTCACCTCACTGTTTCCCCTTCCATCCCAGCCTCGCTATTTCTCTCTCTCCTCCCACTTACTTTGACTACCCTACTGCAGCCATTATGTAACTAGCCACATCCTCCATAGGAGCCATTTTGTGGTGGTGCCCACAGCAGTTTCTCAATTTCTCAAATGTGCCAACAGGTCGAAAAAGTTTGGGAACCCCTGAATTAAAGCAAGCAAGAAAGCGAGGAATTAATAAAAAGAAGCCTCTGGCTGTGCTACTAGAAATTTAAAAATGTGTGTTCAGCGGGTGCCCCTCAAAGTCACCAGTTCTCCACCCCACGTTTTTCTCCTCTCTCCTCCTCTTACGAATGTGTTGGGGGAAACTATTCTGAGAATGTTCAGCACAGCTGCAGTAGGAGTTCCATCAAATCTTTCCACTCGACATTCACCACAAAAGTTAGAATAACAGCAAAAGAGAGAGAGAGAGAGAGATTGAATTCTAACAAAACATATAATCCAATTTCACCACTGGGTTGTACAGAGTGATAACCCACAACACGTTTTAACCTTGTATGTACAAAATCAGGATGGATAAAGAGATTTAAGGGGGCTTGCCATACAATCAGGGCGATTAAAGCCTACTAAAAGAATGAAATTTCCCCACCATTCTGACACATGATTATAGGTGATGTTTTAAAGGATGGCATACATCCAGATATTACTATTATTACTTCTAATTTACTATTGTGGCACATAGGTTATGGAGCTCCTGATTGGATTGCCCTCTTTTAAACTTCAGGAGAGCTGTTAATACTTTTTTTTAAAAGAAGCTGCTTGGCTTTTAATTTGGGTTTAAGTTAGGATGACTGCTCCCATTGTGAAGGCACTGTGCAAGTATTCTGCCATTCTCTCCATACTACATTTGTGTGTGCGTGTGTGTGTGTGTGTGTGTTAAGAAAAAAGACCAAAGAAGCACTTAGAAAATGTGAGAAGGTTACAAATGGATGATGTCGTCATCTGGATTCTCTGTAAAATTCCACGAACGAGGCCTAGACTGGCTGCAGCCTAAAGGTGCTTCCAGACAAGGCTTTTATAGCGCCATCACCCTGTCTCCTTCACCAAAATTTACAGGGAATCTCTGGAAGCAGACTGCTTGCATGCTTTCAAATGGAAGGCTCCTAGCACTACCTAGTGTATCTTTCCTTTCTTAATGGGTTTTTGGGGGTGCTTCCAGATGAGGTTTTTATCATGCCATCACCCTTGCCTCATTCACATTTTTACCGGTATGCTTGTGGGTCCAGACATCATTTTCTATGTTTTTTCTTATCAAGCAAAATAACCCATTAAGTAAAAGAAGTCAGAATAGCTGCACAATGCCTTCTGACTCTTAGTGGTCTTGGACCCCTTCATCTGAAAGCATCCCACGTGATAAGAAAAAAGACAGAAGCAGCAACAGAAAACACAGAGAGGTGACAAATATAAGACATCTGGACCCCCTGTAAAATTCCATTATTGAGGCAGGGCGATTGTGGGTTAAACGTTTTTTCCCTAAGAGCGTCATCAGACGGGGTGTGTGGATTTTCACATTTCCTTGCTGTCGCTATGGCTTCCTGCTGCTGTCCCACAATAGTGACGACCTCTTTATACGGGTAAAGAAAGAGGATGCAGCAATGACTACGTGGCTCACGCAGTGGGGAATTTTATTGCACTGCTTTTCCTGCACACAGCAGGAAATGACGGCAAGTTTCATTTTTAAAAAATAAGTCAGATTTTCTGGGTCTTTTTATGCGATGTGAAAAACTAGCGGAAGGAGCAGGAGGCAGATGTCATCGTCTAAAGGACCATGAGTATGCAGTAACGAGCGTGCGATAAAACGCTCATCTGTTGATCCCCTAAATCTCCCCCAACTTTTATGCTTGAATTGCTTGATCCTGCCCTTGGGCTTTACAATATGGAATGCTTTTTATTAGTTTGATTTGCTTTTATATTCAATGCATTTGAATGTTTATTATATTGTAAACCACTTTTGAGTGTGTGTGTGTGTGTATGTGGAAATACTAATAATTTAGAGCTCCATCACATCGTTTTATCACACTTTTGTCCTTCCTTGTTTACCGTATTGCCCCACGACCCTCACATGACGTCGTACATGCCCTGCAGTCATCTCGCCTCTTCCCCTCAATTTTCCGTGTTTTTCTAGGACGTGGAAAGTGTGCTATTTTTTCTCCAGGCAGGATAAAACCACTTTTCCATCCCTGTGTATTGCTGTCCTTGCACTTTGTCAGAATGTCCTGCTTTTGTGGGGGCATGTTCGTTGAAGGGCGGCCTTGCTGACAAAAGAGGAGGGCGGGGGCGGTTCTCCTCCAACATGCCCTTTGAATTCCTTCTCTCATTCTGCTTGGAGATGCGTGCTGAGTTGGCCAAGTCAATTCAATGGACTTTCGCTGCTCCAACCCCCACTCTCATTGCTTCCCCCCCACCAAAAGGGGTGCTCAACCAGGAAGGAGGATGGAGGGCGCCATGCAAACACCCCACGCAGAAGGGAGCATTATTGCACCTCAAATGACAAAAACAGCACCTAATCGATTAAATGCTAAATTGCTAAAACAGTAGACAACAAAACCAGAGCAAGGGATGGAGGCGCCCACATCCATCGCAATGTCCATCAACCACAAGAACCAACGAACTGGAGGGGGAAGGAAAAGGGGAGGGATGGGGCAAGTGCAACTGCGGGAGAGCGAACAAGTGAAAAGAGATTTCGCCGGTACAGTGGAAGCGCAAGCCAATGCAGGTAAAAAGGTAAACACGGTGAAATAGCACAAGGCACGTGTGTGAAAGTGATCAGTGCTTGATGCGCTAATGAAATGGAGATGGAAGATCACAAGCTGAATATGAGCCAACAGTGCAATATGGCTGCAAGAAAGGCAAATACTATTTTGGGCTGCATTAATAGAAGTATAGCTTCCAAATCGCTTGAGGTACTGGTTCCTCTCTATTCGGCCCTGGTTAGGCCTCATCTAGAGTATTGCGTCCAGTTCTGGGCTCCACAATTCAAGAAGGACGCAGACATGCTGGAGCGTGCTCAGAGGGCAACCAGGATGATCAGGGGTCTGGAAACAAAGCCCTATGAAGAGAGACTGAAAGAACTGGGCATGTTTAGCCTGGAGAAGAGAAGATTGAGGGGAGATATGTTAGCACTCTACAAATACTTAAAAGGTTGTCACATGGAGGAGGGCCAGGATCTCTTCTCGATCCTCCCAGAATGCAGGACACGGAATAACGGGCTCAAGTTAAAGGAAGCCACATTCCTGCTGGACATCAGGAAAAACTTCCTGACTGTTAGAGCAATACAACAATGGAATCAGTTACCTAGGGAGGTTGTGGGCTCTCCCACACTAGAGGCCTTCAAGAGGCAGCTGGACAACCATCTGTCAGGGATGCTTTAGGGTGGATTCCTGCATTGAGCAGGGGGTTGGACTCGATGGCCTTGTAGGCCCCTTCCAACTCTGCTATTCTATAATTCTACGAAATCCTAGATGCAAACCAGGGGAGGGGGAAGTAGGTATGATGGAGCTCTTAATGCAGGGGGCACCATTTGGATTCTCACTCAGGTGCCACAATGTTATGCCCCAGTGGATTCTCTTTGCCCTAGTCATCCCTCCCTCTTGAGGTGCTAGCCAGGGTGGCTGATCGCGGGCCGGAAGGAGCTCCACACATGCTCAGAGGTGCTCTTTCGATGGTTACTTCGCTTGCTCCGGGGGCTCAGAGCCCTGGTGTGAAGAAGCAAACGGGGAAGAATTAAAACTAGAAGAAGAAAGAGCAGGCGCGCGCGCGCGGCGTCCTTCTCCCTGCGCACCCGGGGAGACAGGGGTGGGTGTGGAGCGGTGTTTGAACGGAGCTAGGCGGGAGCTGGCTGCTGCTGTGGCTCTTGCAGCAGCAGCAGCAGCAGGAGAAGAAGAAGGAGCAGGAGGCGAGGAGGGAGGCGCGGCGAGGCGAGGCGAGGCAGGCGAGGCCTGCGCGCCGGAAGTGAGCGCCGCCTGAGCTGACTGAGGGGAGAAGAGAGGCAGGAGGAAGCTCGGCCGGCGGGAGCGGCTTGCCGAGGTCTGCGGTGGCTGCAGCTGTCTTGGGAGTCGAGCTCCGCGACGGCGAGGAAGTGGCAGAGAAATCTCGGCAGCCAGAGAAGCCTCGCCCGGCTTCGGGCTTCTGAGGCACGGTCAGGCGGGAGCGGCGGCTGTAGCCGCGGGGGAGAGGAAGCCGCTCAAGCCAGCGACCACCGGTAGCAGCAAGGGCGTTGAGAGAAGAGGAGGAGCCGCCGCCGCCGCCGCCGCCGGCATAGTGAGCACCCGCTTTTCTTTTTTTAGCCCTGGGTATAAAGGGTGTGGGCAAGCAAAGACACACATGCACACACCTTTCCCCACCATTTTATGGGAGTCCCGCCCTTTGAGGTTCCTTAGGGCTACGGGGTGGTGGGTGGGTGTGGGGGTCGCTTCTGCCGCCTCCCATGCCCCGCAGGAGCAAAGGGGGCTGAGGCCCTGGTGGGGTGTGAGAAGCTCAGCTGAACTGGGGTGTGTGTGTGTGTGTGAGAGAGAGAGAGAGAGAGAGGGAAAAGAGGGGGGTGGGGGGGTTCCCTCCCCTCCCCTCCCCTCGGCTCCTTCTCTCTTCCCACCGCCCTTTCCAGCTTCCTTTTCTTCCTGGGGAGGCTCCCTGGGAATCCTGTTAACACGAAATGGTCGCTGTTTCCTAGACAAGGTGTCTATTTCTGTGCCGGGTGAGAGAAACGGAAAGACGGGGCTGGCGTTTGGTGGGCTTCCCCCCCCCCCACACACACACACTCCCTCTTATTGTTCCTGATTCTGGGTCACACAGAACCCACACCCATTTCTCCCATTGGAGTGGGAATAAATGCAGCCGCCGGCGGCTACGTGGTGGCATGAGAAGAGGAAATAATATTTAGCATATACCTCGCCTCGCCCTAAGGATGAGCTTCTTAAAACACATTAAGGCACAAAGCCACAACTATGTTGGACACTGGTGGGTGGTGCAACGATTCTATATTTGGGGAAGGGGAGAGTTGGGGGTGTGTGTGTGTGTGTGTGTGTGTGTGTGTGTGTGTGTGTGTGTGTGTGTGTGTGTTTTACTGGATATGTGCAGTCAAGATGCAAGCACCCGTAGAAGAAATGCTGAGAGGTATCATTCCTCCAGCTTGCATGAGAGGGAAGGGGTGGGCTTGCGACAGAAAACAGCATGACATCCCTTTTCGTTTATTGGTATACTAAATTGCTTGTAGATCCAGCCTCCACCCTGTCTCTCCTTCCTTCTGGAATCAGTTATGCACAGGCTATGTAAAAAAAGGGGGTTGGTCTAGCACTCTGGTTAGCTTCCCTCCCCCCCCCCTTCAAATTTTTCCCTAGTTGCATTCCCAAGGATTGCTGTCAAATATGTGGCGATTTTAATATAAAAATAGGAAAGCAAATATCACTTAGCTGAGGTTTCAAAATAAACTGAAAGGCTGCAAGATTGTGCCATACTGAGGCATTCAGTGTGTCAGTTCCAGTGGGACTCCACCCTGTGGAGCTAGAACCAACATAATTCCCCCTCTACAAGCGTATGCAAATTTGTGTGGAATAATTCATGAACGCTTCACAAATTAAGAACTGGGTGTTAAGGGCTAGTAAGTGTTGATTGGTGTGAAATAAATGTTTCCTTTTAGAATGTGTTCACATAGCTGTTCAGAGAATAGTGGGCTGGTATATTACTGAAGAATCTTACAGGCGCAGCTGGTGGCTTCCATTAAAATGAAGAGAGACTTCTAGTGTGGTGAAAATTGTTAGTTAGAAGGGTAAAGTAGGAGGACTGTTTGTGTTCAAGAACCTGTATTTTGTTGTAGATGACTGTCCATTAATACTTGTTCCTGGTGATTCCTCCCCCCCCTTTTTTTTTTTTTGCAATAATATATTAACATTGGCCTTACTTTTTAATGCAGTTT
Source organism: Elgaria multicarinata webbii (assembly GCF_023053635.1). Lineage (NCBI taxonomy): Eukaryota > Metazoa > Chordata > Lepidosauria > Squamata > Anguidae > Elgaria > Elgaria multicarinata. The sequence continues at coordinate 24,750,137 of NC_086172.1, forward strand.
CTTAATCTACACCAATGTCTTTGAAACCAAAAGTGTAACCTGCAATAGGCATATGCTACTGTATGCAAAAAAAACACCCCAAAACCTAGAACTCCTATACAGCTGTTTGATGTATTTGAAAGATATCTGAAAACAATTTTTTTACATAGGTCTTGGGTTGGATCCAGATTTAGTGATACTTGGAGTAAACCTATTGAGATCTACTCTAAGAGCTAGGAGCTACTGTTGTGATGATAGAATTGAAAAATAATACAGAACAATGAACTGTATGCCTATATAGGCTATAATTAGTAGATTATTGCAGTCTTGTCTAATTTAATTGTAACTAAATTTTTATGGTTACACTTTTAACAAATGATCAAAACTGTATTGCTCTTTCTAGGACTCAATTTAATAAAACCAAATGTGTGTTTAGAAATACACAGAGAAGTATACTATTTGAATGGTTTTGCCGCTCTGTGTGTAACCCATTAAATTACAGCTCTCTGCTTGCTAAAGAAGCCCTTGTAATTGAAGGGGGAGGAGAAGTATGAGAATGTGGAAAAATGCTGAATCAGAATCCAGTGTCTCAGTATTTTTCTCCAGTGGCTAAATTTAAGTTTGTTGTTAATGTGCCAATTTCTCTTATGTGTACGCATGCAGAATATAAAGCTAATTGTTTTGCCATGCTTCACTTAGCCCTTTTCTGTGTGTGAATGGATATTCCAGAAAAAGCAAGCTTAAGGAGACTGTTCTATTATTTGTGGCCTTTTTTTGCACATGAGTAGACTTTGCTGAGAAAGAATGAGGCTGCAAACCTATGCATGCTTATCTGACAGCAAACCATAACCCCCCCTGAATACATTGAGCAAACATGCATAGGATCACGTTGTAAATATAGTAATCTCTTTGGGAACCTAAAACATTCATATGACCATGCAACTATTAGCTAATTTTGTGTGTTGGTTAACTTAACAGAGTACTAATATATTTAAGCCTTATAGGAATTCTATTTTGTGTGTAAAAACGATATAGCTATTCTGTCTCTCTCAATATATTAGAACACTTTGGACACAAGATATATCTTTTCATATGAGTATAGGTAATCAAAGGTCTCAAAGAACAAGGCTGTATTGGAACCACTGTAAGACAAATATAAGGCAAATCCCTGCATCATCCCAACCCCTGATTCTCCTTTGAATATTTGTACAATATGCTTACATCAAACTCCTGAAATAATTGCTGTATAATTTGATAATGCCTTTTCAGTCTTCCTTTAAGGTAGGGGTGTGTCTTCCATTTCCCCCTTCACCTTCCATATTCTTTTCCCTGTATATGAAAAATCTTAAGTGATGTTCTTCTATTGCTTTTTTACATTTCAAGCAGCCTTGCAGTTTCAGGAACTCATTGCCAGTAGACATGCCAGGCACAGAGCCTGAATTTGAATGACATAACCAACACATATGATACCTTATGTTTATCTTACCAGATTTTCATACTAAGCCAAAACATTTTAAATCATCAATTTGTGTTTTAAATATGCACTTTCTTCATCAGCCCCACATGAACTCTGTCTGTTAGGTTAGTTTTTTTTGTTTGTTTGTTTTGCAGCATTCCAATAATATTAAGTTTGCTGTTACAGATATCTTGATATTACCATGATGAATCTAAATGGGTATTTTTCATTGGGTCATGCTTTGGACACTATATTCCGGATGATTGCCAGTTTCTGTACATTTTGTCACATTTTCAAACCACTCTTCTACACCTTTCTGTTGGTATTGGGATGTATTATGCCTTTGGAGACCCAGAAAACGTTGCAGCAGCACCCCAGGTTGACTTTGTATCTCTCTTCAAGTAGTATTTTAAACACTTTTGTTCTCTTTTGTTGCAACCAAATTCATTCTTTTAAAGAGATTGCTGCTGTAGTCTACTGGAATTCAGTGAATATCTAATCACTACCACTTGTTCTGAAAATTTTAGGCTATTATAACAATATATTATGTATATATGACAGCTGATTTAAATAATTTCCCCATTCTTTTGGTTTGCATTAACCAAGCATTAGATTTGCACCATGCAAATCATTCAGGTCCCTGCCTCTGTCCTTGCAAGGTGACAAGCATATCTTGTTAATCTCTCTGTGTGTGGACTTGGGTAAGGCTTAGCTCAACTAGCTAAATCATGGTTTCCATGTATGTTTGGGTTTTCAGCCTGGATTAAGGCATCAAAGAATTGCTACCTTGAACCGTTATGTCTGCACTAGACAGAACAACAAAACTTGAGTTTCCAAGGTCTCAATCCTATGCACCTTTAGAAGGAAAAGAGTCGTACATCTCCCTGCCTGTCATGCTGGCTGGGGAATGCTGGGAGTTATAAACTTTTTTTTGTCTAAACATGCTATAGATTGTGACCCAAGTGAGCCTTTTTTTGTAGCATTAAAACTTACTGACATATGAGTGTGTTCAATTCTCATAGTGTGTTCTATGTTAAACATAGTTGCAGTGCTATGGTGGCTGTACACATGGCCTTGCTGGTCCAAGAACAAGGTTCACTTGATGCTTGGGTGCTCATCTAGAAACAATATATGTGGCAGATTGCCTTTATAGAAAAAAAAATGTGAGTGGTGGTCATAATGGCAGGTCTTGCAATTTCTAAAATTGAACTTCTTGCTTTTTTAACTATAAGTGGTCAGTTCTTCATGAAAAGTAAAACAATGCAACAGCTGCTTGAATTGTCTCTTTCTATGAATCCTCCCTCAAGCTGTTCAGTGTAATTTTTATAAGATTTTCAAGTTTAAGAGAGAGGCATTGTGTTGCTGGCATGGTATCACTCCTGTCAAAACTTTGTGTTTTAATGCATTATGCCTAGATATTCTAGGCCAGTCTTCCCCAACTTGGTGCTCTTTAGGTGTGTTGGACTACAACTCCTATCATCCACAACCAGCATGGTCAATGGTCATGCTAGCTATAGGTAAAGAAACTTGTAGTCTGTCACTTCTGGAGGATACCAAGTTGGGGAGAGCTCTTGTAGCCTATACTTGTATAGCATCTGTCTGTAATTATTTCTTTTCATTCTTCCTCAATCTACAATAGTTATAGTCTTGAGTGTCTGCTTTCTTTCTCACTTAGATGTAGGTTTATTTTAAGCCATGCTGTCTGCCCTTCAGGACGATTTATTTTATAATCATCCTGAATTGTCTATGTTTTTCTGCTTTGTTAAAATACAATAATAGGATTTTGAACACATAACGGAAATACATAGGAAGGCCTACTAATATTCCAATATCATGCGGTTAAAAAAACTTTAATATCTTGCATAATTTCATTTATTGTGCAGTGCTTTAGATTGAAGAACTAGTCTACAAAAGCCCTTGTTTCTCCCTGGATTTGGGGTGGGGAAAGGTCTATGTTATAATTAAATCAGTTATTTAACTTAAGCTTTCCCTTTGTACTTCACATATTTTTAAACAAAAGTGTTTACTAATTAAGTTGACGTAAACATTAACATGTTGATTTACAATCAAGTGGGTAGTTCATACTACCTGTGGTGATATTTTATTATTGTAACCTATTACATAATTTTCTGCGACATGCCCTGGATCCAGAGGCTGGATCCTCAAACATATAATAACATATTACTTCTGGCTCACAGTATCAAGCTGATAATTAATGTTAGCTGCATTAGCATGTAATGCTAAACCACAAATCCTGCCGTAATAAAGCATGATATGCATGAGCAGCAGTGTGCGACTCATTTCACTCTTCCCTTCACATGAGCAAGCTAACAAGCCAAGATTCAGAACTTAAATATATCTTCCTGTGATGTGTGAATTGGGAAGTGTAGTTAAGTTCTTGTAAACAAGCCAGGGTGAGAAACCATCTTTAAACCGGGGTTTAAACCCAGCTAGTTCCTTTTTAAATCAATCTTAGAAATGGCTATTGCCACATCTTTTGGCAGTGTATTTTGTCAGCTGTTACTGTGGTATTTGGGGAAGTAATATGTGCAAAGTTGTTTTGTGAGTGCCTGAATATTGGAGTTGCAGGGGGAAGAAGAGAGAAGGCTGGGGAATGCTTGAAGTTGTAGGACTTTTTATGTCTAAACATGCATAGAATTGCACCCTAAAACATTAATCCTACCATCCAACTGATTATTCTAAGCATAATGCAGTCCTTTCTCTCCTTAGGTATATATAATTTAATTTTATATAAAATTGGTTAACATTTAGATATTTAACTGTTTTTAGAGAGTATGCTTCTCCTTGGTGGTTACATGCAAGATGGATTTTCCACTTCTTGAATATGGATAAAATACTGCTGAGCTGATGATTGTTTCACAAGCAAAATTTTTTGGCAAGGGTATCCCTCTGTAACCTGGATATGTGCCTATTTTTATCCTTGCTTCATAAAACCCTCCAGCTGTATTTAATTTAAATAAAATGTGGATATGCTGGTTCTTCCAAAGTGAGAAATTTCTGTCAAGATCTGTCTTTTGTTGGAAGTATACTGTCTTAAGCCATTCATTCCAAGGAGAAACTGCTTTTGTTCCAAGTATGGCAGAGCATAATATAAGTAAGCCAATGGTTCACAGAACATAGCATATATTATTAGATCTACAGTTACGTATGTTGACAAGTAGATATTTTCCTTGACTGTCATTCAAATGTCAAGGAAAGTATCTACAGCTCAAAATACCTTAAAACACATTTCTAACGTGAAGCAGCCACCCAAATGTCTCCATGATTCTTTGTAGGCATTGGGGACACAGATGACATTGCAATTAGGGTTTTCTTCTTGGTCAGTCTTGGAGACAGCAGAGGCACATAATGAAGATAATCTTTCAGTGTGTGGTACACAAGCAATATAGACCTTTATAGATCAAAACCAACATCCTCCCCTCCATAAGAGAAGGCTTTGTATATTTGGTTGTGCAGGCATCATTCAATGAGGAGCTGATGTTGCTTGCTATCTAGCCCATGGGGACCCCTCCAAATGTTGGGTTACAACTTCCATTGTCCTTGATCATTGAGAATGCTAGCTGTGACTAATGGGGGCTGGTGTCCAACCACATCTGGAATGTCACAGATTGTCAACCCTTGATCTAACTCTTGCTCAGTTCAGAATATGACCTGTGTTAAATAATTTTGCACTCTTTGTTCGTAACTATTTGCCTTTCCAGCCTACATTCTGTGAATAGCAGATAATTGAGTTTTCATGAGCACTTCTTCCTTTTGGACAGGATAAGTGCATACCTTTATTCTCAGTTGCATCCAGAGGACTATAGTGGGTAATTTAGAACCTGAAGAGCAATTTTAATATGTTTGTAACAAATTGCAGGTTTATGACCAAATAGCACAGTGTCCTTGTTGAGAGGGGGGATGGGGAGGTCAGATACCTCATGGTAGAATGATTAGCCAGGAAAAGCATTGTTTTCCTCAAAACTGGTTGCTTTTATGCTCCTTCTGCATCAAGAGGTGGCACACATTAAAAATGAGCCAAAGAAGACAAGACTGATTTATTCCAAATGCTGGCTTAGAGTAAATTGAGCAGAATACAGGAATTGACTTGATCTTGTGAAACAAATGGTGAAACATTTCAATTTATTCAGCTTTTTGGTGGAAATGCTTCCACCATTTACCATCTGAAATAGTAATTGCTTTTTAGAAGTGATTATATGGTAAAAGGTCTGCGCTGTGATTGCTTGGTTTGGTGCAGCTTAAGCACCGTCTGCTTCAAATCCTTTATCAACCCATGGTAGACTGTAGGATAGACTCTTATTGATGTTTGCTGCTTTCTTTGAAATTGCCTTGTTTTATGAAGATGTGCAATAGCATCTGCCATCATTTATGGTGATAGTTACTTATCGTCAATACAAGACAGTTTTGTTGGTACACTATGGAGATCTGTGCTGATGGAAGAATAAACCTGAAAGTGATAGTATCACTGGCCAAGTTTAGTCAGAATTCTGGAATCCTGTCCAATATGTCTTCATAGGTAAGGCGTTCTGGCTTGTTGGAGTTATAAAAAAGCAATGCTACATGCCCTGGCATGGTGAACATAACGTTAGAGCTATGCTGAATTAACCCAAACACTTATCTCTTGTCCAGCATTCTGTTCACTAGGAAGCCACAAGTAGAACATAAGTGCCGTAGCACCCTTCTGCTTGTGTTCACCCAAGAACTAGTATACAGAGGCATACTGCCTCTGATACTGGAAGTAATATATCGCCATCATGACAAGTAACCTTTGATAGCCTTGTCCTCCAGGAATTTATCTTTCCCCTTTTAAAGCTATCCAAATAGTTGGCCATCACTATATCTTCTGGTAGCAAATTCCATAGTTTAACTGTGTGTTGTGTAGTACTTCCTTTCATCTGCCTCAAAATTCAGCTCCATGGTATGACCCTGGATCCCAGTTTTATGAAACTCATCCACTTTCTTCACACTCTGCATCGTTTTGTACACCTCTATCATGTTTCCCTGTACTCACCTTTTTTCTAAGCTAAACAGTCTCAGACATTGTAACCTTTCTTTGTAAGGGAGTTGCTCCAGCCCCTTGATCATTTTGGTTTTCCTGTTCTGCACCTTTCCCAACTCTGCAGTATCCTTTAATGAGGTATGGTGACCAGAAGCATCCGAGGTGTTGCTGCATCATAGAGTTGTATAAAGGCTGTATGACATGGTTCTTTTTAGTTCTTTTTCTGTTTATATCCAACATGGAATTTAGCTTTTTCACAGGAGCCGCACACTGGGTCAACATTTTCATTGAGGTATCCCAAGATCTCTTGCTTCATCAGTCACCACCAGCTCAGATCCCATCAGCGTATACATGAAGTTGAGGTTTTTTGCTCCGCTGCGCATCACTTTACATTTGCTCATATTAAACCACATTTGCCTTTTAATGCCCATTGCCATTAATGGCCAAGGGAAAACTACCATCTTAACTAAAGAATCTGTGCATGATCCAAAGTTAAGTACTTTTAAAGTTCCCAGCAAACATGACCAGCTCATTGCGCACCCTTTACTCCAGATCATTTATGAAAATTAAAAAGCAAAGATCCCAATAGAGATCATTGGGAATCCCTACTGTTTATATTCCTCATATGTAAAAATTAGCCATTTATTTTTACTCTGTGCTTTCTGTTCTTTAACCATTTACTGATCCATAAGAGGACTTCTCCTCTTATTCCATGACTGGTAAGTTTGCTCAGGAGCCTTTGGTGAGGGACTTTGACATAAGCCTTTTGAAAGTCCAAATAAGCCATGTCTACCAGATCACGCCTATCTACATGTTTATTGACATTCTCAAAGAACTATGAAGGTTTAGCGAGATAGGACATACTTTTGCAGTAGCCATGTTGATTCTTTTTCAGCAGGACTTGAGCTTCTATATGCTTGATAATTTTATATTTAATACTGCTTTCCAATTTACCTGGAACAAATGTTAAGCCAACCAGCCCTTAATTACCTGGATTCCCCTTTAAATACCTTTCTAGACCTCTGATACGGAGGCTAATCTTAGATGGTTTCATACACCTGGGCACATGGAAGCTTTAATTCTCATATATAGTCATATGTATGGAAGGATATTCTCTAGATGTGCTACATGCTAGATGGCTCTGGAATGTTCTCAAAGTATGTCAGGAAAGATATCCATATTTCAAAAAGGTTCTTCTACCTACTTTAGAGATCTTTAGGTTTATTCCTTCTCACCCTCTTTTAACGTAGTGTCCTAGGTCTTGGAGGACCATAATGAAGGAATTGTCAGGTTTCACTCTACCATCCTAGAAATTAGGAAGTATTGGTTGGCTGTGTTTAATAATAATGTGATCTCATGAACTCTAGAGTTCCCTGGTATTGAGTAGTTCAGCCCAGAATTTCATTAGTTTGGCCGTAATGGGAAATTCTGGCTTAATGCAAGCTAGGGTGTTTGTGCAGAAGCTGGTGCATGATAGGAAGAGGCAAAGATAAAGGAAGGAGTGCATGGCCACAGCGCTTGTCAGTAACTTCATAAACTATGGCATATGTGTGTTGCACATTGACCGCTGTTTCGACCATGGCTTGCAGTTCTGGTTTAGAGGACTTGCTTGAATGATAATTGGCATGAGGACTGTGATTAAGAGGCTGGTGAATTTGATTCTCTAAACTCTGTCAGGTTTTATGATGTACTATTGCTGTATTATCTGCTTCTATGTTTTTATGGCATCTTGAGGACTGAACAAGTTTTAAATTCAGGAAATGAGCCTTGTTACCATGAATTGATACATCTGTAGGTAGTGAATGTCCAAATAATTGGTGATCACACTGGTGACTATGGGTTAGTGTCAGTTCTCCAGCCCTGCCATATGTGAATTCCCCCGATCCTTCCTCTGTTTGCATTTAACCGTGGCTGTTAGCAGATATTAAATGTAGTTTATACTGACCCTGCTCTCTCTGCTAGAGTTTGCTAACCAGCTCCAAATTATAACTGCATTTCCATTATTTCAGGTTTGAAACTCTTTGACTACTCAGTGGCCATGCTCATATATGAATGATACTTTTGCCGAGATATGAACAATACTTTTTGCCTATGTCTGCAGTCCCCACATGGCAGCCATAATCAAAACAGGAAGTCTCTAATTGAGGCTTGTGTGAGAAGGGGCTACATGCATGGGCAGAAGGCTCATTCATATCTTGGCTGAGTAAGTTGAGGTATGATCATCTAGGCTTGATAAGTGTTATGAACTTGATAGTGCAGTTTTCAATATTAAAAACAATCTGAATTTCTGTGTCCTGGAATTCATTCATGTAATATTTGGTAGACACATGTCTTCATGCCAAAGAGGATATTTTTGAGGAAAGGAAAATAATTGTTCTTTGGGGATATTATTCACATAAACTGACAAAATGTTGCACAGCTGTTAAATGACATAATAGATATTTTTGTTTAAGGGCGTAAATAAGAACTTCCTTCCTCCTTCATTCATACTTGTTTTCGCTCAATGTAGGATTGTGATTTGAAGAAGAATTATAAAGTTACTGTCCATTGTAAAACAATCCATGAGAATGTATTAATCTATTTTCTTTCCATGTAGACACTTGATCTACATTGGAAATAGCATAGTTCTGTATTCTCCGTTTCAGACCCTTGGGCTGACTTTTGCTGAGCACCTGAGAGTAACATCAGACATACTAAAGAAGAACTGCATCTTGAAGTGGAAAAATTTCTGAATGCAATGCATGTTGATGTCTTTTCAGTGCCAGCCAAAGGACCGTCCTACTTCCTCATGCCTTTAAAGAGTTCTAATTGTTTTAATATAAATTGAAGGTTCTTGATACCTTTTAAATATATTTTTAGTACTGAAAGATTGATATTGGTACTACTGGTCTCTGCTTATGGATAGCTGTTTTTTTGTTTTTGTTTTTTAGTTTGGGACATTTTTTTTTAGCATTTTATATATACAATGATCTTTGTGTTGGCATTTTATCCTTGTGTGTTGGCTTTGCATTTTTTGTTGAATTAATTGAATTAGTTGCTATCTTTTCGGTGCATGGTCAAGTCTTTTCTCTTTTCCCAGGCATTTAGCAGCATGTGATGAGTTTTTAGTTGATCCTGAATCTGTATTTTAGGTTTGGCTGATTGCTCAAAGTTGTTTTAGATGTATGTTGTCTTTGTGTATATTGACTGTTGTATATGTTTATGGTTTTAAATTTTGTATATAATTTTAATGTTTTAATCTTTTGTAAATCGCCCAGAAATCTTCACTTCCTATCTTTCCATCATGTTCATGTAAATGAAAATGTATGTGGATCAGTTTCAAAATGAGTAAACCAGCTGTTGGCTTCTGTTTTCTACCATATTTCTAACATCTGCCTATGTTAACATGTTGCTTGCCTTTGACTTAGTGAGTAAGTACATGTAGAAGCCAGCTAAAAAGCATACTGCTGTTATCTGTGCCAATCAGCCTGTTCTTTTTATAATTTTTGACCAAGCAGAAGGACTGCCACCCTTAGGGCTATGTTTTATTAAATAAAACAAAATTTTCCTTTTGCCTCAAGCAGCACAGTTCAACAGTTGCAACTCTGCTATTGCTTAATAATTACCTAGGTAATTATGTAGGAAGGATGGTTCATGTAGACTATTCTAAGTGAGATTCAAAATTATAGGTGTCGTCTTTTTCCACCTGTCTATCGACTCTGCTATTATCAAGCATATTTTGGGGGTTTGCAGTTAGTGTATGCAATGTAGTTTTTATCTCTTTTTGTGAAGTGCTAAAAAGCCTATTTATTATCTTTGATGGAAGGAAACTAATAGTACTTTTATTTGTATAAAGGGTTCGCTTGGTGTAAACAGCCCCACCATCTTGATATCTAAAAGTAGGTAGTGAATAAGGCTTAGGCTATATGGCTCGGGTCCAGGTTATTTGAAAGAATGTATTCTCCCTTATGAGCCTGCCCATGCTTTGAGATCTTCTGGAGAAGCCCTTCTTTCAGTCCCACCATCTTCACAGGTGCACTTGGTGGGAACATGGGAGAGGGCCTTCTCAGTGGCTGTTCCAGTGCTCTGGAACTCTCTTCCCGGGGAAGCAAGCCTGGCTCCCTCCTTAATGGGCTTTTGGAAGCAGGCTAAAACTTGTTTGTTCCAGCAGGCCTTTGGAGAATAATCTGGCCCTCCATCTAGGTTAATGTCTTATAATTTTGTTGTGTATTTTAAACTGTTTCCCCCCCCATGTATGTTTTAAACTTTGTAAGGCTGCCTTGAGGCCCAGCATTGGGCAAAAGGCGGGATACAAATAAATATAAGAAGAAGAAGAAGAAGAAGCTGCAATCCTATGTAGGCTTAACTGCCATTGCCATTGAACTCAAATACCTGTCATTGAACTCAAATACCATTGAACTCATATTAGTGAAAATCAGTTGCCAGTAGAAATGTAGTTGTATTCTCAGTGTGTGGGTTACATTGGTCTTTATTGCAGGGTGGGCAATAGAAAAAATATTGGCTTCTTCCTTATCTTCTTCAAAAGTATGGTTGGGAATATTTACATCATTTATAATGATACGATTTAGATACGTTCTATTGAATAAGCTGTGGGTAAGTGGGGGTTTACCAGTTTCTCAACGTAGATCATGTTCAGTGATATTTTTCAATTAGCATCACTGTTTCTGAAATGCAGTGAGATCTGACTCTTTGTACTTGGATTTATAACCAAGTATGTGTTCTGCATATACCAAGTAGGTGTTCTACATGCACAATAGTTGGGTTTAAATTTCACTGAAGTAAGTTAGTTTTTCTTTTAAGTAAACATGCATAGGTTTGTGCTGTTGGTTTCACAATTTATGTGAGTTGGTGGTAGGGATGCTTTCCCCCATGACTTGTAGGAAATAGCAAAGAAATAGAAAATTCTTGTCTAGAGTTAGGGAAAATGCTTCAGCTGTCTCTTAGGAAAAAGGAAGGATGACATCTTCAAACATTTCAATAATGGAATAAAATAAACAATCCTTGGCCAATGGCCATAATAAACTTCCTTATGTTATAAGAATGTGTGTGGGTATAATCAACTAAAATTGAAGATGGATTGTTTTTCTTAAAATTAGAGAATTATCCCCAGGGATTTGTCTCCCCCACCTTCAATATGACTGGGCCATTGGGTTTGAGACTTGAGCTTGTGAGCTCCCTCTGTCACTTCCTGGTTCTCCCAAGCCATAGTTTGCTGTTACATCTGAATTGACAAGCTTTGATTTGCACTTGCCCTTCAAACCAGAATTAGTTTCCACATGGTTTCCAGTTCTGTTTTGGAGAACAAGTGTGTGACAAGCTGGTATGTCTGTACCTCCAACCCTGAGATATGTAGGGCATGCTACAAGACATACTTTGTCTATATTCCAGACTTAGCGCCGGCCCCCATATATTACTAATTCCTATGGAATATTAATATTTAATAACTCGTATCCAGGATACATGACAATCCAGGCTATGGCTTTTATATATGAAGAATAGGCTATTTATTTATTTATTTATTGCACTTTTATACCGCCCAATAGCCTAAGCTCTTTTATTTCAGAGTCTCCTTTAAACTACTTAACAACTAGGCTAGCATGTTTCCCAAGCAACCAAGTGCACAGGTAAGGCCACCATTAAGGCTAGGCAAGAAAATGATCTTGCCTTCACTCTTTGCCAGCCTGTCAGACACAATGGAACTTCCCTTCACAGACACAGATATTTATTTGGGGGTGCTGGGGAGCTCCCAGGGAAGGAAATTCAAAATGACCCATCAATAGCCTGGGAGGACCTGGTCATGCATCTTCTAGGTGATTTCTCTGTTATTATTAGATCTACATTTATGTATGTTGACAAGTAGATATTTTCCTTAACTGTCATTCAAATGTCAAGGGAAGTATCTACAGCTCAAAATACCTTAAAAGACATTTCTAATGTGGAACAGCCACCCAAATGTCTCTATGATTCTTAGTAGACATTGGGAACACAGATGACATTGTCAGTTAGGAAGGTGTTCTTCTTGGTCAGTCTTGGAGACAGCAGAGGCACATAATGAAGGTAATCTTTCAGTGTGTGGTACACAAGCAATATAGACCTTTAATGGTCAAACCAGCCCCCTACTGTGTGTTTGCCTGTTACATGTTCAGTGTTTAGCCATGCAAGCATCACTAGTTAACATTTTTAGAATAAGGTTGTTTACAACTAAAGGTTTAATATTGTCGAAGCAAAATATTAGGTTTGTCATTCCAATTATATGCTTATAGGAGTGGACATTTTGAATAATATGGAACAGAGGAAAAATCTGCTCATGCCATTAGTGCAGTGGTTCCCAAACTTTTTCAGGTAACTACCCCCTTGGTTCCACAAACACATGCCCAGTGCCCCCTACCATACACTATAAAAATCTTATTCAGAATAGAGATTTTCAATGACCCACTAAGGAAGATAATAACAATGAAATTCAAAACAGTAACAATTGAATATTTATTCAAAATCCTTTTTTTTTTAGTTTATTCAATTAAACATAATTGATGAACTTGATCCAGTGATACCATCTTTTTAAAATCTGATAGTCATTTAGCAAGAATATTAGATATCACAGGGCCTTAGATGATGAGTGTAGTATATTTGGGTAGGGTCATCAGCCCGAGTTGTCCGGAGCCATGCTGCCAACAAGACCCTCCTCAGTCCACATGTGTATTAATACCGTTTAAGAAGAGTCCTTTTAACGGTGAATTGAAATGTTTCAAAAGCACCAAAACCCTAATAAAGAGACATACGCAGCTTGGTGTGCCCCGCCATGCCGGCTGCAAACAGAGGCGTTAGCTTTCTTTTGCCTCCTTACCTCGGCAAGCCTGGGGCGGGTGCTTCCCATTTAAAGGGCCGCGCTCCTCTGGATCCTGCTGGTCTGGGTGGCGGCCAGGCATAGGAGCTGAGAATGAAAAAAGGGCCATACTGCGCGTGGCCCCTTTAAATGGGCAGCACCCGCCGCAGGCTTGCCGAGGGAGGGAAAAGAGAGTGAATGCGGCGTGGCGGGGCACACCAAGCAGGGTATGTCTCTTCATTAGCGTTTTGGTGCTTTTGAAACATTTCAATTCACTGTTAAAAGGACTCTTCTTAAACGGTATTAATACATGTGTGGATTCTTCCCCTATATATGCGCTTTGGGACCAAACTACCTTCTCCCATAAATATGTCCCTTGATTTTAAGACCTTCTGGAGAGGTGCTTCTCGGAAAAGACCACCTCGAGCGCTCCCCAGCCACCCCTTTGCCTCTTAATGCCCCCCCTATGCAATCCCACCGCCCCCAAGAGGGCAGTACCGCCCACTTTGGGAACCACTGCATTAGTGCCTGAGTTCTTCCTGTTAGGCAGCCTCTCCCTCACCTTTTGAAGACTGACTTAAATCAAGAGTGATTATCCTCAGGGGGCTGCCATCTGCTGGGGGGGGCATTTCTGAATTGTTGGGGGGAATTCTATGGGGCAGTGTACAATAATTTTAATTGCTGCTTTCTTTGCTGGGACTTGAGTGAAGATGCCTGAACACTTTGTACCTTTTTTCAATGAAAGAAATGCATAAAAGACTTTCTGTCTTCTGCTTCCACTCTCTTCTAGTGAGAGTGGAAGCAGAAAGTCTGTACCAGTGTGGGGTGGTTTTGATACTGTTCTGATGTAGGGCTGACTTTCTCAACTTGTGACCCATCCACCTCAATTCACCACGCCAGCCAAATACTGTAGGCTAGCTACCCAGTGTGTATCAGCCCTTCTTTTATGTAAGTCTCAGACAGACAGAAAAACCAAGAGTTTTCTTGAGCTCCGATGGGCCATTGCTCATGATTGGTATCTGCAGATTGTGCAGGGCATTTAGTAAGAGTCAGAATATTATGGAATGAGAAAGGAATAAATTGGTGGAGTACTCCCCCCCCGCCCACCCCCAATATATGAAAGAAGACATGATTGGGAGGTAGGGAATGAAGATAATAGATCTTGGGAGGGATTCCATTTCCCATTATGCAAATGCTGTTGGGAATGGCATATATGCACCATTCATTTTTATAATTCTTTGATGGTTTTTTTTTTTTTGGTGGTGTGTGAAAACATGTTATAAACATAGCTCAGCAAAAATGAGTTGTTAGTGTATGAAAAATTCTTGACTACGAACTTGAATCGGATTTCAATTTGGTATAGCTTACTGGTATTGGGTTATAATTATACATTGTATATAATACATAAACTATACACAGGAAAAGTTATTGTTGTAGCAAGAAGACTGTGTCCATCTTTATAAAAACAAAAACAAACCACAGTTGAAATGCTGATACTGAGCCCTTGTTGAAAGGAATTTGGCAAGTCCTCTGGAGTTTTACTGGATAAGTACCCACATTGTACAAACTAACAATGTCTCACATGGCAGGGAATCTAAAAAGTGAGCACTAGCATAATTGCCACTTAAATCCAAATATAAAGGATCCCTTTAGCAAGAATAAGAGGGTGTTTATTATTGATGGCTTTTCAGAAACCCAAATCTTTATAAGCTGGCTCTTTATAGATCAAGGGTATATTCCTTTATAAACTTTACATTCCTAAAACAGAATCCCCTCCTTAGAAGTTGCTTTTCCTTGAAGTAATTTAAATAAAAATATAATACATCTTAGCATACTAATAAGTAGCACTGGATAGTCTCAAAAAGAACTACCCCTGAAATTGCAGGGTAAAATGATAGGGCAGTATTTAATGCTGCCCACTTGCTAGCAGGACACGCCACTCGCACAATGGGAAGCAAGTGGATTCTGAAGCAAAGAGGAGGAAAAAGCCAACATTCTCATTTCTGGAACAGGTCAGGTCAGCAGAGCTTGCAGAAGGGAACTCCACTGACCTGTCTTGTTCTGAAAATGAGCATTTCTGTGTTTGGTTAGGAAGCACTAGCTTCCTTTTGTGATAGAGGTGGGTCCTGCTGCTGCAACAGGAACAGCGGAAGTGCAGCAATCAGTCTGTCCATAGTTCAAGCAAGCATGGAATAGCTGAATCCCAAACAATTTTAAAGAAAAGAATGAAAAACACTCTAGTCAGGTCAAAAAGACATTTGCAGGTCAAAAAGATACTAAGGCAACTTATAAACATAAGCACATCCGAGAACAACCATGGGATGTCTAAAAACAACCACCACCTTGACGGCACTAATAACGGAGCGTACAAACTCACATAGACTTTTTAATTTCCACTTGTGAAGGAAAAAAATAAACTCATACTCTTCCTATGCACTGGAAAGAATTACTGGCCTGTTCTTACAACAGGCTAGATATTAAACTTAAAATTCTGGATATTTTACCAAAAAGGGGAAAACTGAAATGAAAGGGGGGATTGAAATGAAAGGGAGGGGAAGTAAAATTAAGAATTTAGAACAGACAATCTGCAAAGAGAAATTCTCAGATTTTTCTAATTTTAGAAGTTAAAATTAATTTAATGAAGTTAATTCTTTTTTAGAAAAGTTTTTTTTCCTTTCTGGCATCTGGAGACCTGCCAAGATAAAAGGAAACAGGAGCTCAATATGTGTGCTTTAGTACTTAGCTAAAAATGTTTACAGATAACATTAAGGCTGCAATCTCCAGGTCCACATTTACTCTCTTCCTACCTACCTGCCTGCCTCACCCATAGGGCTTCCTCTTTAATGATCAACCAGATGTGTTGCCATTGCTGGAAGGCCCTCCCCATACAGACCCAGTGTTTGCTGGGATTTGTAGTTCAGTAGGAAAAGAGAAAGATGGTAAGAGAGAACCCAGAATCCAGTGCACTCTTTAGTCTTCCTGTGTGTGTGTGTGTATCTGCTCATTGCACTCAGAGAGAGCTTTGATTTGGGGTGTCCTTCACAAACATCCTATTAAGTAACAAACAGCTGTATCCTGATTTGCTCAGGGGAACTAGTATTGAACCAATAATAGTGAAAAGGAGAAAATTGCTGAGTCTTCAACCAAGATGCCTCCCTGAACTTGGAGGCAAATTCAGCATTGGACCACAAGGATGTGTTTTGTTTTCTTGAGATGACTTGCACTTTATTTATTTATTTATTTATTGCATTTCTATACCGCCCAATAGCCGGAGCTCTCTGGGCGGTTCACAAAAATTAAAACCATTCAAAGTATAAAACAACAGTATAAAACCATAATATAAAATACAATATAAAAGCTCAACCAGATAAAAACAGCAGCAATGCAAAATTACAAATTTAAAACACCACGTTAAAATGTATTTATAGATTGTTAAAATGCTGGGAGAATAAAAAGGTCTTCACCTGGCGTCTAAAAGCATATAATGTAGGTGCCAAGCGAACCTCCTTAGGGAGCTCATTGGGGAGGAGCCACAAGAATGCATGCACCAGTAGCCATCTCCTGGCTGGAACAGACTTCTGAACCCCTGCCAGGGCAAATCAGTGAGGAGAGCGAGTGATAACTTATACAGGATTGGGGAATGGGGGAGAGAGATAACGGGGTACATCATGGGGGACCCTGGGCACTGACTGGTGGGAGGACAATGCCCCAGCTGCCTTTATTGAGGTGGGTTCCCTGCTTAATAGTGGTCCTTTATTGAAAATGCATGTTATTGAACTTAGAACTCCAATTGGTGAAGTCTCGTTAATGCAGTGACCTTCACGAAGTTTTTAAGTTCTGCTTTCTACTCTATCTCATTACATAGTTCTGTATCTTAAATAACAATAGCACAATAAAGGAGGGCCATAGTCATACGCTGAAGAAAACTTTAGTACCATATGTTGACTGGATATTTACATAATTAAATTTCCTTATTCTAGAGAGGATGTTTCCCATATATTGAGAGTAACACATTCTGTTTGTGGTGTGTGTGTGTGTGTGTACATGTACATATACAGATATATACAAATCTGTTTTTTGTACTGACTTCCTGATGCTAAATTTATCTGCTTTGAAGAAAGTCTCATTTCTGCAGAACTTGCTTCAAAGTGACTGTTCCCATACTGTTACAATGTTCCGCTTTCATAGAGTGTGCTGATAGAACTCCCTTCTTGTGTTCTTAAGATGTGGACTATGCAGGCTCAGTTCAGCAAATTCTGTTGTCTGATTGGGCATTATCAGCTTAATTCTAGCAAGCATTTATTATAGGATGTGTTTATGTTTCAATAAAGGCTAGAAGGAAGATATAGGAATAGATTGAACATGGACTGTAGGAGCTTAAGAGAGCGTAGCGCCTGTGGTGATATAAGGAGTACTTCTCACCTTTTAAAGCCTACTTATATACCCTAGTTTGATGTTTTTATAAATATGGAACGTATTCCTGTCTGCAGGAGACTTTGTTAATCAGAGTTGCTAGATGTTTGATCTCAGAAGTTGGGATGGGCGAATGAGCCATTTTCATACTTGTCAATGCTCTCCTTTTCTCACCCTGATGCGTATTTTGCCTCATTCTCATTTGTGAATGTGAGCATAGATTTTTTCAAACAGAAAATGCACACTTTTCCAAGTGTGCACTCAAATGTGCATTTCCACCAATTAAAGTGTGTCCTTAAAAAACCCAAACCTGAGCAATTTAAAATATGCATTTTTAAAAAAGACACATTTTTAGATTGTGATCGCAAGCTTCAGAATGTGTGAGCATTTTCCAAAAATCATATTTGCGCTTACATTCAGGGTTGCAGAAGGGGCATTTTTGTCACTTTTTTTTGAGTGTGAACAACATTCTCACACATCCCTATTCAGAAGCCTGTTAAGGCAACATTGTATACTATGTTTATCTATGCTGATGCAACAAAAGTGTCTTAAAATGCTGTTTGTTGACACAGTTCACACGCAGCCAGGCACGCACGGAGTAGTACACAAGCTGTTTCCAGTTTGAAAAACAACCTACAGGTTTTATGACTTTTAACCAAGTGTTTATTTTAAATTTGGTTCTTATTATTGACACCACTTCTCAGGTGGTGTGGTGTAAATTTAATAAATATTGTGTGCCAGGCTGTGCTTATGCTAGTCAGTGTTAGAACCCCTGAATTTAAAGCTGCTTAAACTAATCTAAAAGCCTGAACTGAAAAGGGTAGAGATCAAAAAACATGATGTCTGGTACTGCTAGATGGTACTACATGTTAAGTTGAAATGTTTTTGTTTAAAATGAAACACTTTGAACATGAATCAACATCCTGTTTAGAGGAAGGTTATGAAGGACTTAAAATTCTGTTGAGTTGGTGCTGTCTCTAAGCTGGGTCCAAATAAAAGTGTGTGGAACAGAGTGACGGAAGTTGACTTTCGCATTCCCTCTTATTCCCATGCGTCCTCACCCCCCCCCCCCGAACTCCTGAGGGTTCGGAGACCCTCCTGAATGGGGTGCTACGGGCGACCTCAACCTACCAAGATATTGGTAAATTGGGGGCATTTCCTCTGTGTAAATAAGAGACCCTTTGAGCAGCTTGTTGCTAGATTGCTATGCTGCTTCTGTCTCTTTGGCCTTTGGAACTGTTCACTCCACAACTAAAGCTCTAGCTTCAACATACACTAGGATTGACCTGGTAGAGCTCCTGTTTTCCTTTTGACTGGTTGGTTTGGCTGACCCTGATCACGTGCCTCATTCCGAACTGGAAGGCTTCAAGGCTGCCACTTAAAAACAAAAACAGCCTTAATGTTAAGCCAACATCTTGCCTAGACCTGCATCCTGGCTGCTGTGTTGTTCTTTGCATAACTTCACCTCCCTCTAGAAATCTGTTTCTTGTATACATGAGGGAGTCCATTCCCTTATTCTTTTGTACAGCTGCTAACAACTATTTAGCCTCCTAGGTCAACTACTCTGTGCTTTCTGACTCTGTTTTCTACAGTTTCATACTTCACCCTTGTGATTGTGTATATTTGAAACTGCCCTTCCCCTTCCCTGTTTCTTCAGACACTAAGTGTGTGGGCAGAGTCTATCTGATTTTATTTTTTATGTTGCTTGATTTGCAGGTGTTTAATAAATAGTAATCTAACTAACCTGTACTGCTATATAACTAGCCTGTTTTATAGCTTAAAATTTCTCTATGGTTTATATTGTTACATTTTCCAGCCCCAAAGTTCACTTTTTGCTTATTATAAATTTTTAAATAGCAAATTACAGTAACTGAATAACTGTCAGCCAAATAGTCTTTAAAAAGTATTAAACAGAATGCACTTTAGATGAGTTCATGCACTCATAGAACTGGAGATTTTCTAGTTGTTGAAACAACTAGAAAACAACTTTCCTGACAGATGACATGCATTGCGTCAGACATGTAACTTTGTTACTTTAAGACAGCCTTCCCCAACCTGGTGCCCTTTAGATATTCTGGACTTCAACTCCCATCAGCCTCTGGCAGCATGGCCAATGGTCAGTGCTGGGCAATGTAGTCCAAAACCTCTGGAGGGCATCAGGTTGGAGAGGGAACATAAAACAGTCCCTCTGTTCCTAAAATTTATTTATGTATATCTTAGTTTGCTCATAAAATATTCATTATATTTTAAAACATTTAAAAGTAAAGTCATTTGGTAAATTTGTGATTATTGTCAAAATAGATTGACTGCTACAGCATCAGAGATGCAAGACTCGGTAGAGCAAAACACAAACTGTCAACACTGTGCAATGGTAACTCTGCTCACACATTGGGAAACTGAGCATAAATGTCTATCAGTAAAATATACTTTAGATCAATAACTTTAATAAGGAATAAAAGAAATAACTATGCCGGGAATATTAAAAACGTATTTTTCCTCTGTCTTCATTATTTGCAGACATTTTACATCTCTAACATTTCTTTTAAAAAACATGTTATTACATAGCTTTTAGAAATCATTTTGGGGGAATAAAGGCTGGGTAACAATATATAAATACTTTGTCTTAAATTCTAAAAAAAATTATTCATAATCTAAAGTTGTTCAATTTTTCCAATTTTTTTTGAGGGGGAAATGATAGTTGGAAGTAAACGGCGTTGGGGGGGTTTCCTTTTTTTAATGTTTTTATTCCCTCCACTGAGGTGTTCACATCTCTATTCCTGCCTCATTGTTACCCTCCATTATTAATCCATCTAAATTATTTTTATGCTGCTCTTCAGTAAAATTCCCAAGGTGGCTTATAATTATGTAATGGCCTTGTAGGCTTCTTCCAACACTGCTATTCTATGATTCTAGGATAAATAAAAAAATACCCAAGAAACAATAATAACAATAAATATTAAACTACTAACAATCAAATAGATTAAACAGTGGAGAGCAGGAACTAAACATCAGCAACCATACGAATTTAGTGGAATGGAGAAAAACAGAATCTGTAGCTATCTTATGCTAGATGTCAAAAACCCTAGGCAAATCAAAAGGCCTTTGCACGGCACCAAGAAGATATCAAAGTTGCAGCAGGCGGATTCCTTGGAAGGGCATTCCACAGATCAGGTGGTAAAAGTCATCACCTGCTTAACTTTGGATGACAGGTGTGACATAGAGGAGGATCTTAGAAGATGTCTGTAAGGGTCAGGCAGGGTTGTGTGATAAAAGACAGTTATACAGGAGCCTTCCAAACCTTTTAAGGTTGGCCTCAAAGCCTCTGCCCTCTGATCTTCAGATGGGTGGATATATGATACAGGGCCTGTTCAGTACTGACACCAAGACTGGTATACCCTACCTTTGGAGATTTCTTCTTGTTTTTAGGCATCTGTTGAAGAATTTTAAATTTCAGCCTGCCTTTACTATGACTTTAATCTGCTGATTTATTGCATCCTGCTGTTTTAAGGTTTGCCCTATATTGCTGCTTAGCAATATAGATGTAAAAATGGTTTTATGTTTTTAATTTGTGTAAATAGCTGTGTGTGTATTTTTTAAAATATCATCATCATCAAATAGTTGCTCTATACCTATTGACTTGGCCAGAATGTATTGGTAAGATTCTTGGGCACGCTGACCTTTAATGATATTCCTCTGGGATTTAATGAGTGGAACCCTTCCGCTATTCCAGCCAGAACATTAGACCCAGAACATTCTTAATAATATAACTACTTAGTAATGTCCCTAGCAATATATGTTTTGCAACACAGCTTATATAATAAGGACTATTTAATGTATTATTAATTAAATAGTCCTTCAGTGGGACAAAGTGCTTTACTATCATTAGCAGAATAATGATAGCCTGATTTTATAGACTGGGGATCTAAAGCCGAGTGACATCAGTATCCAAAGACTACCAAATCTGCAATCGTACAGTCCTTGTGAGAGCATCCCAGGGGCCATAGGATAAATTGGATCTCCCCTCTGAGGGCAGAGAGAGAAAGAGGACTGCCCTGGCAGTAGGGATGGGGAAGAAATTTGTTTGCATTTTAATGTGAATTTGCCTAATTTCACACTTTTTAAAAAAACCTATACATGAATGAAAATGCAGTTATCCTTCAAAATTCACACTTCTTTGAATTTTGTGATGAGGTTCTCCACTCAAAGAAATGTGTACAGGTATGTAGTGTTAGTGCAGGCTCCAGGGCCTTGGTCAAAACCCCTCCATGGGGCCCCTCTCTCTCAGTGCCTACCCTGTGTAATGTGCACAAAAATGCACGTAACAGTGGAAATAATGTCAGGAATGTATTATATTATAGGGAAATTGCTTACAAAATCTATGTTAGGCAAAATTGCATACAAAAATGTTTGTGCCAACTTTGAAAATAACTGGAGTGACTAGATACAAAAGAGGGCAGGGTTCCTTCAGCTTTAACTGTTGTGATGAAGAGGGAATTTCAGCAGGTACTGCATGCATACAAATGACACCTCCTGAAATTCCCTTTCCGACAGAAAGCTCTGGCGTGGGCTGGTCCATGAAGTCACGAAGAGTCGGAAGCGACTGAACGAATAAACAACAACATGCAGCTGTTAAAAGATACAGGAGCCCTTTCCTCCTTTCCATATGGTCACCCTACATTAACCATACCCTGGATCCACACAGCCAACCTATGCTAGCTAGCCTTAATTAGCCATGCGGGACAGTGATCGAGAGGGCTCATGGTTGGCCACGTGACTGCAATCACCTTGTTCATGTCATCAGGCTGCATTAACTGAAATTGATCCCACAAAATGTGGATAGTTGGTGCATTGAACACATCACTTGGATCTGCCTTAAGAGTAGCATCTAAATTGCTTCAGAGCTGAATGACTTTATCCTCAAAGTGCAATGAAAAAAGCATTGCAACCAGCTTCTGAGGACTCTAAAGGAGCTGTCTCTGCGGTTAGCAACCTCTGAACCGCTCTGAAGAGCTCTGCTGGTCAGCTACTTGAGGATGCTCTGGAGGCTACGATACAGCCTTTTTCACTGCCTGCACTGCCACATAGTGGGCACAGTTATGTGCTCTAAGCAGTCTTTGGATGCCTTCAGAGCAAGATATCCACCACCTGTGCTCTAGTCATTGTCCAGCCTGCTTCATTGCCCATAACTACCAGAATACCATGGAGCAAAATGGGTTTGGGGCATTACAGAAGGCAGCCTATTTGCCCTTTGGCTCTGTGCTTCCTCTCAAGTGGTTTAGTATTCCTGGCAACTGTTCTGTTATATAGTAAATATGATTTTTACATATATGTTGATGATGGCACTTATAAAGTATTTATGTATTAACAATTAATTGTCATTATTAATACTAATTTTTAATCATTCCTTCCTGTTCTAGAATAATAGAATATTCTGACAAGGGAGAGAACTGATAAAAATATTCCAAAAGATCTCACCTACAGACTTGACTATAGCAACACTTCCAATGCAGTATGATGCAGTGAAGTCCTGCAATGTAGACAGGACTTGTTGGGAGGACTTATTGGGAGGAGGATGTTGACAGGTGTAATTACAGCATCTTATATCTCATTTTGGACAATTGCACTCTGCATGCAAAACCAAAAAGCAGTTTGCATTGTGAGGAATGAATATTAGGCTGGGTTCACACAGCACACTAATCCACCCAGTGTGGGTTGTTGTTGTTGAACCATGGGTTATTCTGTTGTCTGAACACAGCATGTTTTTTGCATGGTGGGTTATCATGTTGTCTAAATTCAGTGCTTTTCCCACAAGGTGGGTTATCGTGTCATCTGAACATCTGAACACAGCTCATTTTCCACAGGGTTGCTTGTTAACCATGCTGTGTGGCGTGTTAACCACTCTGAACAACCCAACAAGACATGAGTGCTCAAGATGGCTTGTTTGAGAAAAACAAACCACACTGTTTGGTTAACAAGCCACCCTGCGGAAAATGTCTTGCGTTCAGACATTATAATACATGGTGGGTTAGTGTGTTGTGTGAACCTGGCATTTTCCAATGTGTGTATGTGCTGGTGTTGTGATACCTTATAAAGTGAAGGCTTTATTGTCAACTTCCCAGCCAAGCATAGACTGCTAATAACAACAGCATTATTTAATGCTATTTTTTTTTCTTTGGGCAACTTTAATAAAAGTTAGGATTTTGTGGTTAATATTACCTGTCCAGCAGTTGCACTCAAACGAGTTCAAGAAGATGTACCTGTGACTTGACTTTGGACAGATTTGGCAAATTTTGGATGAGTTTGGAGGCAGTCGTTGTTTCTTGTAATCAGTGAGGCTTGGCTTTCTTTCTGCTCCACAGATATAAAGTAACTACATCCTTTTTGTACATGCTATTTTTTGAATGGATTTTACAGTGAATGTGTGTGGTGGTGGGTGGGTGGAGTGGGCAACCTTTTGCCTGCATTTCAAGACCCCTAATGATGCAGCCTGTTGTGTAGGATGCAGCCTGTGCCATTTTGAAAGAAATGCTCTGTTCTCTGTGTTGCCAGCAGCTTAAAAAACCCTTTGGAGTATACTAGATGCTCTCCTTGCTGATCGTTAGAATTAAATTTTTGGTCACCCTTGGCAACCATATTTGTGAACCACTGACCTTGGAGAAACAGAACATGGGTAAATGGCCTGGGATTATTAGCTTCAGAACAACTGTCAGTATTACATGTGTGCCTGCTCCAGATTTTAAATCTGTCTAAATGCACCCAAAAAAGCTAGAACAAAGGTTTTATTTACTTATGTTTCCGTTTAGGAAATCTGTAGGGCAGTGATATCCTTTGCCAACTATAAGCTGTTTTTCCAATATAAATGTGATTATTACCTACATTTTGGTTGTGGTGTGTTCTCCCTTTATGAACATAACACTACTAATTAAGGAGAAACTATTCTCTTTCCTTTAATCACTTTTTCCACAAGACAATAATCAGATGCTTCTGACAAGGTAACAGCTGTCTCTGGTTTCAAAAAAAATCAAATGTTCACTCCATACATATCCTGGCTGAACTTCCTCTTTATACATGCAAAATAACATGGTGGTTGTAAGAGTCTTGTAAAATAAGAATTTATAGAGGGGTGGTATAGCTCTAGGAAAAGCTGCAATTCAAATGCATTAAGGATATTAATTTTTTTCCAGCACATTATTAAAGTAATAGTTGCTGGTCTAACAGCCTCTTGGATTCTCTGGCTGATGCCCTTGTCCAGGAAATCCAGAATTAAATGATAAAGCCCTTCTTTCTCATCAGTTTGGCAAGTTACTACATTGGAGTTTGGAAGATGCAGGAATAAATAAAGGTTTCACTGTGTCCATTTTCTTACATTTGCTTCTTGGTAGTCTTTCTGCCACCATTCTAGCAATTTTGGTGTCTCTGTTCACTTAAAGATAATCTACAAAGTAGTTGGTCCATTCAGATTTCCTGAAATTGGTTTGTGATATACCTAAACTTTCTCACAGGACCTGAAAGAAAATTTACTGGCTATTCTTTTAAATTGAGCAGGCATTTCTTGAATGATGGGCAAATTCACCCATTTTACCTCACAACAACACTGTGAAGTAGGTTGTCTCAAAATCGCCCTAGGATATTTTAACTAACTTGAGGTCTGTATCCTTTATCTTGGGTAGAGTTAAAATAGTGCATTTAAAAACTGAGCGGGAGCTTGCTTGCCTTTCTCTTATATTGATCTGATTCGTTTTGAGCATAAAATTGAAGGCAAAAAAAGTTACTTTGAAAAAACAGCAAGAGGTCATATGCTGCCAGTGCTCTTCAGAGGTTTGCGTTAATCAGACAGCACAGTATCTTCATTAGGTAATGGGTAGACATTAGACAATGGTTGCATTTGCGCATCATGCTAAGCGCAACATGGGAAATGCACCTCAGTGAGCGTTGCTCATTCCTTTTTCCTCCTCTGCCTGCATGGTTAATTAAACATTGTAATGAATATTAACTATGGTTAGCTTCAAAAAAGCCAACTTCAGACCATAGTTGCTGACAATGACTTGTTTGAAACCAGCCATATTTAAGACTAACTAGTTTGCTGGTCCGGATGACCCAACAAAGAGTTAAGTAAATATGGAAGCTTCTGAACTCCTGTTACCTGCCTGGGAGGAAGGGGGAGTGCAAAAGCTCAAGGCTGGCTTCACATGATTTCATGTGACATATGAATGTAACAAGTAAGAACAGATGCTTACTGAAATCAGTGGAGGCAACTTCAGTCTCCTAGCTGGGGCTCCTATGCTGGCATTGGATTGCATCCTTAGTCCTTTTAGGTGGCTAATGGAAAGAGGTTACAAAACTGGATTTTTTTAAACACTTGACTAAGGGTCTGAACAAAGATAGTAGATGGTTTGCTCACTGAAAACAGTGCTCTTCATAGTGCTCTATCAAGTGTTCTGTACTGACTATTCTACAGTATATTTGTCACGCCCCGATTACTTCAAACCTTGTTTACTATAATCCTGTTACCTTGAATTTTTGTTGTATTAACCTTGGTGTTCCTCAGCATTTGTATTTATGTAGCAAAATGCCTAAGAGAGCAATCCTATGGCCCCTAGACAGCATCTAGGGAAAACAAGATATTTCGGATTCCTGGATCTGAAGCTGCAGACAACCTTAGAGCCAGGGAAACAAGGTCCCCACCCCCTTGTAGCTGGCATGGAGAGAACCGTGCCAGCCACTTATATGAGCTCACAAACGTAGAGGGTTGAAAAGGGGAATGTCAGCAAGCAGGTCAAGGAGGAGACTGAGGACATAGGGATCCAAGTTATCCCCTGTCATCTCCAGCCTCTATCCCGCCTCCTCCCCAAAGCCTTCTCTGGAAAGGCAAAAACGCCCATCTAGCTAAAATGCAAAGTGGGAAGCGTGACACGCCTCCTGCTCCACATTGGATACTTGTAAACTTACGCAAACCCAGGGTGGGTCCGATAGGATTGCACCTATTGTGTGTGAACTGTGATATCCTTAGTTCGTATCTTTTGTTGTTTATTCGTCCAGTCGCTTCCAACTCTTCATGACTTCATGGACCAGCCCACGCCAGAGCTTTCTGTTGGCCGTCACCACCCCTAGCTCCCCCAAGGTCAATAGCTTACCTTGGCCATAATTGGCTTCAGCCTCTCCATCTGCAATATAAGGATAGCAGTAATGGTGGGTTTCACAAGTTGTAAGGGTTACCAGAAGAATGCATGTGAAACACATTGAATATTTCATATATACCGTGTAAACACTGAACATTATTAAAACTCATAGAAGTGGAGAGGTTTTGCATTTTAGAATTTCTCAGGATGAAGGTATTTTTCAGTTCAGGAGCCCAGGATAGAATGCTTGGGGAACATCCAGCACTTACTGTTTCATAGCAAAGCATTTCCTAAGATGTAAGAATAGCACCGCTTGGATTATGTGATAATGCTTAACTGTCCTTCCTGTTGGATAGCCTCCATAGCTCTGTAAAATCTTGAGTGAAAGAAGATGGTGAAAATCTCTTCAGCTATACAGCTCTCTCTGCTCACTTCTGGGACGGGGCTTAGCTTTTTTATATGTCATGCAGTGTGCAGCGTTGCTGAAGAAGTTTGGTTAGCTTCCAATATTTAAACTCTCTGAATGGATGCTTTCCAGGCATTCTCTGTGGCCCATTTAAGCGACATTTCTGTGCGAGAGAGCACATTTCTTACTGTGTAATATTGCACAACTTGTGGTTAGCTCATATTCTCTGGACTTCTCCGCTGCAAAATTTGTTGCTGGTGAAGCATACCCTGTAACAAGAGCTATCAGTTGGATGCATGCTATGAATCCAGAGGAGTTTGTTCTTTTTATTTCTCACCCCCTTTTATTATTTTATTTATTGCTGATTAGTAAAGTTGGCAGTAACAACCTCATTTTAGAAGCATGACTACATGTCATTTATTATATTTTGATAGAGCCCAAGACCCAAAGCTCTCTGGGCAGTTTACAAAGATTAAAACCCTTAAATACAATATTGTACATTATATATATAACAAACATATAAAGAGACAAGACACACTCACACCTAACAATTTTAAAAATCAACAAAAAGAAATCCAGGGCCCAAATTAAAAATCTTATCATATGGTTCCAAATGCCTGAGAGTAGAGGAGGGTCTTAATGTGACACTGAAAAGGTAATCATGTTGGCGCCCGGAAGGTCCTCTCCCTTGCTGCCACTTTCTGAGCCTCTCTTAATGCTTCATTATGTCCAGTACAAAGTTATGGTTTCTTTCTTGAGGAGCGAATATAAACAAACATGGTGCTACTATTATTTCTAGACTTTTGGATGTTATCTTCAGAACTCTGCTGGAAGTTACCACTGTGCTGCTAGCTTCAAGCTCAAATATAGGGATCATTTTACCCTTTTAACAAATACTTTGTGCTTTATTCTGTGATTCAGTTATCCTGTCTACCAAAGCCATTGCACCCTCTTGCAGTCGGTGAATTTAACTATAGAAAGTATATTCCTACTGTGCTGTTTAGCTGCAAGAGCTTTCATTTGCAACATGGGTTATTTTTTATTGATATAATATTTCATATTTTATATGAAAACTGTTTGCACTGTGCAGGAGTGTCCAGTGTTTTAATCACATTCAATTGCACAAATGTGCTCTTGTGATGGGCAGGATTATCTTTAGGTGTGTAGAGTGTTAAGGGAAACAAGATGAAATAGTAAGTTCTTCACTATATTTATTTATTTAGAATATTTGTATACTGTTCCACATCCAAGTCAATAATAATAAATAAAAACGCCACGTTGAAATCGCTATTTTTAAAGAAACAGAGTTCTGATAAGACTGCAGCTGGTCACTCAAGGAAGGCTTCCTGAAATAATGTTTTCAGGAGGCGCTGGAAGCAACTTCACATTGGTGTCTGCCTGATCTCTAAAGGCAGGGGATTCCATAGGAAGGGGACCCACCATACGAAAGGCTCTTCTCCTGGTGGACTCCAATTGGGCCATAAGTCTATATGTGAGGTAATCTGTAAGTCTCCATAAATCTGAATCTATCTTCAACTTCTAAACCCCGGCCAGTAACTAACTTTTAACAGTGGCGATAACTGAGCATGAGGTGAAGGACCAACCTACTGATTCACCAATTAATCTAAGACATAGGTGGAGGACTCTAGAATCCTCTCTCCCACAGTATGAGCAGCAACTGAGCCTTTAGCAGAACCCCTCCCTTTAAGCACCTCCAATATTCGTTATCATTCCCCTGTGCCTTAGCTTCAGCCCAGCTGAGCAGGCGAGGTGTAAAAAGGGAAGAATTTTTCCAACGTTCCTTTTGCTGTTCACACTGTAGTAGATGTAGCCTTTGGCTGTCTCTTCGCTTGGGATTAAGTGGATGAGTTGCATAATAGTGGGGAGTGAGGAGAAGAGATGGACACCCATGGGATCAGGGTTGTGTTGGGCCAGAGAAAGTTCAGATGTCAAGACAAACTGCGGCTAAAGAAAACCAGGAGGTGTTCTATTTAGGAGTGCAAGAGAGAAGGGAGTATTAGGTTGCTGTTCATTTGTATGTGTCTAAGGCATTCTGAACCAAAAATCCTCTTTCTGGAATTCTGTTAATGTATGCTGAATTTTCAAATATGACTGCTTATCTTTATCACACTGGATGCAACAAAGAATACCGGAAATGGGGGAGTGTTGATTTTTTTCTGCAAAGGAAATGTTTCATGTTGCATCTGGATTCCCCATTGTGTACATGGTGTTCTCCTGGTTAGGAGAGAACATGAAATACCTGGATCATAATCTATACAAGAAAATCAATGCCAATAAAATATTGGCATTTATATTCATTTAGTTTAACTTATATTCATGTAATATATTTTGAATTAACTGGAAGGTTAGTCTGTATTTTGTTTCTAGAAAGAATGTATTTCAGTCGATATTTTATGTGGCATTACAAATTGTTCAGTGTCTCAAAGTAACAGTTGTGGATTTTTTAACCAGTTAGTTTTTAGGAGTCTCTAATATTTTAAACCTAACTGATTGTGGTGGTCATCTACTTATAAATAATTGTTAGAAAAGTGGTTAAGCATAAACAATGTGATCTCTCAAACATACATTAAGCATTTGCCTTTAAAATACTTATTCATTGTCTCTTAGATGGAGCAGCTATCAGATGAAGAACTTGATCATGGTGCAGAAGAAGACAGTGATAAAGAAGATCAGGATCTGGACAAGATGTTTGGGGCTTGGCTTGGAGAATTAGACAAACTCACACAGGTTAAGTCATGTTATAACACTTTATGCACTCAATAGCAAAGGAGATCAACCTTTCTTACTCAGTAAAGATATATTGCTTCTTCCTTGCTAATATGTGGACCATATTGGTAAGGAAAGCTAGCACAGAGGAAGGTTGTGATGTCATACAGTCGTACAGCTTCTCACTGCGTTACTGGACAGAGAGCAGAACTGTCAGCTGACCTGTTTGATGAAGAGTGGTTTGTGCTATATAATGCAGTTTTATTGCAGTGTGGTTAAGGGCTTGTTGTAGAAGAATGTTTGGAAGTTCAGTAGGTCAAACCTGTTAAGAAGTTCTGTGATATTAGAACCTGGTGCTTGCAGTTAAAAGCTGCTTGCTTTTGATGGAAGGACAAACTGAGAAGTTTGTAAAAAGATAACTAAAATAATGCTTAAAGCTTTTAAAGAGGGTCTTTACTAATTAGATTAAAAATGACACTTGTTAACCTTACCTGTATTTTTGTTTTGCTGAGTTGGTAGTAAAGACATTTTCTTTTTGCTCTCTTGCATTCCATCAAATATCTGGGATGACTGTGTGATAATAGCTCTGCTAGAACCCACATTTTATAGGCACATGAACATGCTTATTTTATGTGTACATAGATGGATTTGGGACACTGATTTACATATCTCACTTCTAAACAGGACATGAATTATGTATAAAATCGTAGGAATACTGTATAGACTAAGCTTTTTTGTATATATCCATGTGAAAATGAAACAGTTAAGGTGCACAAACTTAAACATGTGGTAAATATTATGTGATAGAATAGAATTTGATAGTATCTAATAATCTGCTCTAAGTTAGCACTGCAAACTTAAATGCAGTTAAGTCTGAGTAATTGTCAAAAAAAACTCTCCCATGGTAGTAGTGAATTTTTTAAACTCTTAAAGGATATACCTTCTACTACAGAAAGCTACATTAGAATGTATTTCTTTTGTTGCTTGCTAATATTGGGGGGGGGGTTAGATTACTCTTCTATTCGTGGCTAAATGACTTTGAATGTTTTGTTGCCATTAAATGGATGTCGGTAGTATTTTTTTTTTTACTGATAAATAAACATAGGAGGAAATATCTCTTTAGATTTAAACAACACAACTACAAAAGCAAGCATTTACCAATGTTTGAAAAAGGTTCATTTATGGTTTACACTATTGTAGCTTATTTTGCTTGTTTTTCCCCAATTCCTTTAGAGTCTGGATACAGACAAGCCGATGGAGCCAGTAAAGAGATCCCCTCTTCGCCAGGACACTAATATCGCAAACTTCTCCTATCGCTTCTCTATGTACAACTTGAATGGTAAAATGAATTACTAAACGATTTTTAACTAGAATGGGAGACTTGAATAACATACATTTAAAGTGAATTTGATCACAAATCCCATTGGGTATAAAATATCCTGCTCTTGATAGCATGGGGATAGACTGGTTACAATACTAACTCAGGCTCAATCTTTTTATAAAAAGTAGCATAAGGAGGATTACATAAAGTTTTAGCACTATTTAATAGTCTTCAAAATAACGAAAATGTGCATCAGGTAGTTCCATGATTAGGGATAGTTTTGAAAGTAATGAGGAATCACAGGACATACATACCATGGGAATTGGATACTCCTCTTAAGTAATCTTGAAAGTACAGTTCCTGAACAGGATGTTTTATTAGAAGCAGTTCTAATAATATCAAGACTAGAACTGGACAGCCCTTATCTGCACAGAGATAGCCTAGCTACAGTTATCCATGCTCTGATAACCTCTCGTTTGGATTACTGCAATGCGTTATATGTGGGGGTGCCTTTGAAAACGGTCCGGAAAGTTCAACTGGTACAAAACAGGGCAGCACGGTTACTAACAGGGACTGGCCGATGAGACCACATCACGCCAGTCCTTTTCCAGCTTCATTGGCTGCCAGTCCAGGTCCGGGCCCGATTCAAAGTGCTGGTATTAACATTTAAAGCCCTAAACAGCTTGGGGCCAGGCTATCTGAAGGAACGCCTCCCCCCATATGTACCTGCCCAGACCCTAAGGTCATCCTCAGGGGTCCTTCTCCGCGAGCCCCTGCCAAAGGAAGTGAGGCAGGTGGCTACCAGGAGGAGGGCCTTCTCTGCTGTGGCACCCCGGCTGTGGAATGAGCTCCCTAAGGAGGTTCACTTGGCACCTACATTATATGCTTTTAGACGCCAGGTGAAAACCTTTTTATTCTCCCAGCATTTTAACAGTCTATAAAAAAAATTAACTTGGTGTTTTAAATTTGTAATTTTGCAATGCTGCTGTTTTTATCTGGTTGAGCTTTTATATTGTATTTTATATTATGGTTTTATACTGTTGTTTTATACTTCGAATGTTTTTAATTTTTGTGAACTGCCCAGAGAGCTCCGGGTATTGGGCGGTATAGAAATGTAATAAATAAATAAGACTAAAACTTGTTTCTAAATGAAAATGGTATGACAGGAACTAAATACTAATTGTTATTCACTTGTGAGGATTTAAAACAACATTTCTGAGGTATTAGATTATAACGTAAGCCAAAAGTCTGTTTAAACCTATTACATTTTGTTTAATACAAGTATGAAATAACACATTTAGTGGAAAATTGAATAGAAAATCTTTCCAGGTTAGATGACACCTTGAAATACAAAACAACACACACAAAATCATCCTGATATTTAGAAAATTTAGAAATAGTCATTAGGAGTGCCTAATGACTATTAAATATTTTATTTTTAATAGATTAGTTTCATTGCCATATATATGCGTCCAGTTCTGGGCTCCACAATTCAAGAAGGACACAGACAAGCTGGAGCGTGTTCAGAGGAGGGCAACCAGGATGATCAGGGGTCTGGAAACAAAGCCCTATGAAGAGAGACTGAAAGAACTGGGCATGTTTAGCCTGGAGAAGAGAAGATTGAGGGGAGACATGAGAGCACTCTTCAAATACTTAAAAGGTTGTCACACAGAGGAGGGCCAGGATCTCTTCTCGATCCTCCCAGAGTGCAGGACACGGAATAACGGGCTCAAGTTAAAGGAAGCCAGATTCCAGCTGAACAGGAAAAACTTCCTGACTGTTAGAGCAGTATGACAATGGAATCAGTTGCCTGGTGAGGTTGTGGCCTCTCCCACACTAGAGGCCTTCAAGAGGCAGCTGGACAACCATCTGTCAGGGATGCTTTAGGGTGGATTCCTGCATTGAGCAGGGGGTTGGACTCGATGGCTTTGTAGACCCCTTCCAACTCTGCTATTCTATGATTCTATGATTCTATGCTTCCTCTACTAACTGATAGATAGGCTTTCAAGCTGTGTTCAAAGGGTCCCTGAGGATCCTCAGTGGGGGGGGAATCAGCTTGCCAAGCACTACAACCACTGGGGAGCTACAGAGGAGAGTTGAATATGAAGCCCAACAGACCTGGTCAGTGCCCCACCTGAACTAAGAATACATCCAAGGTCATGCATCCCTGGAATGCAAAGCACAAGGGTTCTGTAGCAGACATTGAGTTTCTCAGCAGATAAGTCACCATGGGCAAAGGCAGAACAATGGAAAATCGCAGCCATAGACTGACCAAGTAAACTAGGCATCAGAACAGTGTGATGCTTTATACACTAGGGGCACGGTGATAAAATTTGAATTGTTGATCATATCCTTGTCTTTCACTGCAGAAGCCCTGAATCAAGGAGAGACTGTGGATCTTGATGCCCTCATGGCAGATCTTTGTTCCATAGAACAGGAGCTCAGTAGCATTGGTTCACAGTCCACAAACAGCGCATCAGTAAAACGCTTTGCAACGGAAGCAAAAATGGGTCAGAAACCACCGGGGGGTGGACGACTTGCCGCCAAACACAGTAGCATGAAAGGATTGTCCTCTTCCTCCTCTGGTCGGGTAACAAAGCCTTCACATGCTATCTTTTCTCTGGATGACATTACTGCTCAATTGGAGAAGGCATCTTTGAGTATGGATGAAGCCGCTCAGCAACCTATAATGGAAGATAGAAAGCCTGTAGTTGCAACCCAGCATAGGAGAACAGCATCGGCAGGTACTGTGAGTGATGCTGAAGTCCGCTCTATCAGCAATTCCTCGCGTTCCAGCATCACGTCCGCAGCCTCCAGTATGGACTCCCTTGACATTGATAAGGTGACAAGGCCTCAAGAACTGGATTTGACTCAACAAGGGCAGCCAGTTAGTGAGGTAAAGTATGATCCATTCTTCATAGTAATTCGGTTTTTTAAAATGTATCTCATTAGTCCATCTCAGTGCATTTGCAAAAAATAGAAAATTAAAAATAATGGGGCAAGAGAGAATTACTCATTTTAAACTTTTCCTAGAGAGAATTTCTGCCTTGTCTTTCTCTAGCATCTTACTTTCATGTGGCGTGTTTTGTTCTGAAGTAGTAAGGCACTTGTTTAAATGCTCAGAGGTATAAAGTATGGCAAGGTGAAAGAATTTGTATCAATACCCTGGACAGCCTTTGCCCCTTTATTTATGAGCAGTAACCTTATAGTAACACTGCTTACTTATTTGCGCAGGCGAGGAACTGAATAAGGACTTCCACAAGGGAACACGGATCCGTTCCTCTAAGGCTATGAAGCATATTTTATATAGGAACATGTTAGACTCATAGCTCTGAAATGGATAAATATTTTAGTGTTGTATCAATTCAGTTTACATTGCATTGTCCTCTGATACTGACTGAGCTGGTGTGGTAGCGTGGAACTTTCCAGCTACTCAAGAAGCAAACTGATAGCCTTTAGAAAGTCACGCTTCTCAATTCTGGGAGGATGGATAATAATTAGTTGGGGTCAAAACTTCATACAAGTCCCAAGGAAGGAGGCGCTGGTCGAATTGGCAAGCTAAATTTGACGAGCTTCCCCAGGCAAACTAAAGGGAAATGAAATCAGAGGCAGACTGATTAAAGAGCAAGCAGTGGAGAGACTGGTGTCTGAGGTTAGGGAAGATGGAAAAGACAAGACTGAGAAAAGGGCTTAGGCAAAGATGACAGAATGTAAGAGAGCTCATGTGTTGCATAGAAGGAGAATTATGCCAACCTTTGCTTCTACCATTATGCCATTATGAACCTGGCAGTCTAAAGGGTGTATGATGTCGGTACATTGAATTTCATATACTAAACTAACTAGCCAATTCTTTGGCTGCAAACTTCAAACAAAGGAAATTGTGTTTTCACATGTTCAGAGAGGAGGCTTCCAATGCTTACAATTTAATTTCCTTCAGTCTCTTGAATGGGTAATTTTTAAAGTCACTGTAGCCCTTTAGACTAGGGCCAGATCTACACCAAGCAGGATATGACACTTTGAAAACAGTTTAAAAACTGTCTATGGAGTGTGTCCTGGGCCCCAGCAGTTGTCACTACTGTTATAAACTGTTTTAAAGCAGCAGTGTAGATCCTGCTCAAAGGTCTAAATATGCCTTTCTGTGCAATGTGTTTCACAAGCCATAGGAGGCAAATGTGCTCTCAAAGAATGGTATTGTGTGCACCCAGGATTTTGATTAACTTACTGGGCTCTTTACCTTTGTCTGAAATGGTTTCTGCTGGCGCAGAAAAGAAAAACATAGAAAAATGTGGGTTCAAAGTAATATTTGTATGCATGTTGTGATGTACAAAAAAGAAAAGCAAAAACTATTGGCTGGGGGTGTTCTACATGAACACTCTATTAATAAACAAATCACTCTGTCCTGATTGGCTCAGGGAAGCCAATCAGGACAAAAATGGGGAACCTAGATGGAGCATTCCTCCCGGACACTCTACAATCCTCATGATCTATGGGAGAAGCCTGAGCATGTGCAGGAGTTGAGCAGCAGGCAAAGTCAAGCTGTACCTTGGGTTTGTTGGGTTAACCACTGGGCTGTTTATGCCATAAACAACATAGTGGTTCAGGTTCACATATAATGCAAAGCAGCCTACAAAAGAGCCCAGTGTTCAAACCAAGGGCTGTTGTGACATGTGAACTTGCCCCTGTATCTATCAAGCTGTCCTAGACTAGCAATAATTGTTAAACGTTGTAATTGTGCCAATGTTTAGAAATTATAGTTGTAGTGTAGTTTTTAAAGTTTTGGTATAGATTATTACTCTTTCTTCAAGAATAGCAGAAGCAAAATCCCGTGCCTTAAAATTAAACTTATATCCTCATTGAAACTTTCTGAATTGAAATATTTATTATTTATTTATTTATTTAGAATATTTATATACTGCTCCTCATTGAAAAAATTTCGGAGCGGTATACAAGGTAAAATGAAAATAAAAACAGAATAAAACAGTTAAAACAAAATTTAAAAAGAAGCAAAAAACAACAACACAAAAATTCAAGGCTGCATGTTAAAGAAAGGCTTCTTGGAATAAAGATGTTTTCAGGAGGCGCTGAAAGGAGTACAAGGTTGGAGCCTGCCTGACCTCCAGAGGCAGGGAATTCCACAGGAGGGGCGCCACCACGCTGAAGGCTCTTCCCCTGGTGGATTCCAATCGGAGGATGGATCTAGGTGGAACCACCAGGAGCAGGCCCTCGGATGACCTCAGTGACCGGGCAGGTTGGTAAGGGAGAAGGCGCTCTCTCAGGTATCCTGGTCCCAAGTTGTTTAGGGCTTTGTACACAAGTACAAGAACCTTAAACCTGGCCCGGTAGCGAATAGGCAGCCAGTGCAGTTCCCTCAGCAGAGGAGTTACATGCTGGAAAGGGGCAGCTCCAGACAACAGCCGAGCTGAAGCATTCTGCACTAGCTCCAGCTTCTGGAGCAGCTTCAAGGGCCGCCCCACATAGAGCGCGTTGCAGTAATCCAATCTTGAGGTTACCAATGCCTGTACCACCGTGGTCAAGCTATCCCTGTCCAGGAGAGGCCGTAGACAAGCAGCCCTGTCCAACTGGAGAGATTCCATTTTAATCTCTTCCATTATGCAGTGACTAGAAAGCCTGACCAGCAAACACTGTTTCAACACTGTTATTTGGTCAGTGATTATTAATTAAAAGTTGTACTGGCAAACAGTAAAAAACCCAGAGAATCATTTCTGCTTCGCACAGTGGTAATTGGCATTTAGACCGAAACACATAGTGGATCAAGTGTTTGTGTCAGGGAGATCCTTTTACATCTTAATCAGATCTTAATCTGAAACCTAAACACTCACTTTGAACATGCGTGTAGGTTTTGAAACAATCTTTATTATACTTCAGCATAAACACTGACGTTATTTGTTTGTGTGTTAATTTCGAAGTAGAATAGAGAAATTTTGATCAGTGATCTTGAAATATTACTTTTGGCCTACTATATTATTGGCAGCATAATTACCACCAGTTTAGCATCTGTTATTTCTGGAACAAAAATAAAAGCAACTTTCACTCTTCCAAGTGGAACAGCTCCAGTGGAATTATTCAAAGTAACCTATCAATTTGCAGTTATAGAGTTTTGTATATGTACTACAGATTTCAGAGGAAGGAAATATTTATCATAAATGTGTTGCACAGAAGATCCAGACCCACATTCCTTTTACATTATAACCTACAGCTGTAAAATTACTAGCGGAACTCTTATTTTGAAGGGAAATGTATTTGATTTTTTTGTTCTCAAGAATAGGACAGTGGCTTGTATCCATCTGTGCGCATTTGCTAGGGGAAAGGATTCCGCTTCCTCCTGCAGCCCATGCATATGTGCTCCGGAGGTTTAGCGGTCTACCCTCTAAAGCAGATTTGGTGGGTGGAGGGCCTCAGTGGGGACATGTGGAATAAAAAGTTCTGTTGCATAATGTAGCCTGGTATATATAAATGTATGATTTTACTCTTATGCAAGTGTCCAATATTGTGTTTTCTGGAGGACTAAGGTATCTTCTAAATTATCCAGTATGTTCCTCCTTATTTGAAATTGAGTCTAGTTAATAGTCTCTTGAAGAAGGATGCATGGTTTTGTTATGAGTTTCCTTGTGTCAAGCTATCTTATATAGGACATCAGTTCCCAATTGGTGATTCAGGCCCTACAACTGGAGGTGGGGGGACATGCTCCTGTGGGCCATATGCAGCCCCCAGTTGCCACCCCTATTTTTACCTATTTTAATGGCATCCATAGATGCTAAAGAGTCCCCAAAGGGGCACATTTAGCTTGTTTGCAAACTAAGTTGGACCCTTTTGGCATTCCGTAACTACTATGGAGTGCCAAAAGGGTTGCATTTAGTTTAGAAACAAGCTAAATTTAACCATTGTAACACTCAGTAGCAAACCACACCAGAATTTTGGCAACAATGGCAGTGGTGCGGGCCCTTTGGCAGTGGGGTACCCCATAGACTGTGTGGTGCCCTGCAGCCCACAACTGAAATAAAAAATGCCCCACAAACCAAAGGAAGTTGCCCACCTCAGCCCTGTAAGCACCGCTTTACCAGGAATCAAGTATTTCTAGTGTACCTTAAGCCAAACAAATTGCTCAACAGAGCAGTGAAACTCGATGGTCTTACACTTCAATCCAAAATATGTGTAATTGAAAGTCCCATGTATAGACCAATCCTGTGTATGCTTAAGAAAGGTGGTTTAAGAGACAGCACAACTTTATATCAAACATATCATAGTTTCCCCTGGAAATAGGTTCACTATTCTATGTTCGGCGTAGAATGAAATTACGAAATTATATATTAGTAAAGGTGCCCAAAGGGAGAAAATAAACATAGATCTACCCTTAAAGTGGTGACCATATGAAGGTGGCTAGAGGATCTGATCTGCAACGATGCTACATGTTGGTCGATACATTTTAATTCATATTGCCACTCCTTGCCCCTATCCTGCATGATAATAAATGGCTCCTTCCCCCATCTTTTTTTCCTTCCCTCTTCCCCATCTTTTTCCTCTGACATTTTCACAGCATATTGTTTCTATGGAACATTCCAGCAAGCAAGCCAGACGTCACATTGACTTTTCTGAAGAAGAAGCTGAATTGGCTCCTGTAAGTTATTAGTATATGTGTGTGTGTGTCTGTCTAGCATGCTGTGGTTCCTCAGCATACAATGCAAAAGGGGAGAAATGTCTGCAATGTAAGTCCCACCATTACAAGTTGTATTTAGCAAAGTGGTAATGTCGAACTCAACATTTTACATCCTTCCCTAGAGCTGTGTCATGTTGATTCTATTTATTTATTTAAATATATTTATGCCCTCTCTCATCAAATTATTTCGGAATGGCTTGCAAATAATAAAACAATAAACGTTAAAAGCAGCAAGGCTATAAACCAAATTTACTAATAAAATAAAACAGCAGGGAACACTGAAACTAAAATAAAACCCTGGGTAGTGCACATAAAACAGTAAAAATCTAGAGGAGCAGCCAGAAGAAATAGGGAAATGAATTAAAAGGTCTGGGCAAATAAAAGCTTTTTTTTTGCCTGGCACCAAAAACTCAAGAGATGGGAAAGGAATTTCCTGAAAAGGCCCATTCTCTGGTAACTATCTGCCTGACTTCAATATGTAGGGGCACTCTAAGAGTCTACCTAGATTATCTCAAATCAAAGTCAGGTTCATATGGAAATAAACAGTTCTTCAGAGAATATCTAAAGCCCTATCTGGTTTGGGAATATAGTAACACTAGCCCTTTTAATCCCAGTTAATCATCTAGCCTGTGTTGGTTTGAATAAAACCTACTTAACATCTGGTTAACAATCTATAGAATGGTGTTAACCAAGGTAAATCCATAGTTTTGTAGGTCCAAGTACTATTTCCCCCTAGATCAGGCTACATATATAATTCATGCCTCAGAAATATTATCATCTCAGTTGTACACCAAGAAAGTCTTTGTAGGCAAGACTTTGGCCTTTTGGTATTTTTATGTTTTATTGAACTCACATGGTAGAATCTTAGAGCCATCTTTGTTTGAACTGAGTCAAATAGTGGTGACGAAATGAATTTTTAGACATTAATGACAAAGTGAATGCAAACAAGTTAACAGGACCAGATGGTAGGTATTCAAGAATTCTTAAAGAACTCAAAATATGTAAAGTCCTCAAGATTGGTCTTTGTACCAGAGGGTTAGGAATTGGCCAGCACAACGTCAATTTTTTTAAAAGGATTGAAGGGGGGATACAGAAAATTACAGCTCGGTTAGCTTAACAACTTTTCTGGGTAAATTAGTGAAATGAATTATTAAATATAATAATGGGTTATCAAGCCTATAGAAATACAAGTTTTGTTAAAGAAGAATCAGCATGGCTTCTGCAAAGGTAAGTCCTGTCTCATTAACCTTTTAGAGGTTTTTCAGAGTGTCAGCAAAGATATAGATAGGGTTGATCTAGTAGACATTGCTTACTTGTTTACGGTGGAGGGATATAAGCAGTGGGGGTGGGGATCTCCCAATGAACTGTATTGGGACCTTTGCTTTTTAATGTTCATAAATGATCTGGAGTTAGGAGTGAGTAGCAAGCTGGCCATTGTTGCTAACAACACCAAATTATCTAGGGTGGATGAAACAAAAAAGGGACAGTGAAGACCTCCAAATGGATCTTTCCATCCTGGGAGAATGGTAATCAAAATAGCAAATGCAGTTCAATATAATGTAAAGTAGTGCATGTTGAGGCAAAAAATCCGAACTTCACATATAAGCTGATATGTCAGCTGGTGATGACTGACCAGGAAAGGGATCTTGGAGTTGTGATGGATAGCTCAGTGAAAATGTCAAGAGCTGTGAAAAAGGGAAAATCCCTGTTGGGAATCATTAGGAAAGGAATTGAAAATAAAACTTGTCAATATCACAATGCTTTTATACAAATCTATGGTGCAAGCACACTTGGAATACCTTGCATAGTTCTGGTCACCGAAGCTCAAAAAGGACACTGTAGAGGTGATAATAGGTGATATTGGATAACTCTTGTTATCCAATGAAGCTGAATGGTAGGACATTCAAGGAGGATTAAAAGGAGTACTTATTCACAAAGCATGTAAACCAGGGGTGGTTAACCTCTTTCAACCTAAGGGCCAAATTCAGTTTTGGAGCAGTTCTATGGGGCTTCATTCTAGTGGTGGGTGGGCAAAGGCAGGAGGCAGAATGCAAAAAGGATGGGGCCAAAGACACACCAACCACCCCCACCCCCAGCATATGTTAGATTAACGTTCATCCTGGCAGTGAGTACACCTTAGAAGAGGCATCCCCACCTTTTAGGACGGAGGGAAACTGTACAAAAGGTTGGAAAACACCAAACAATCAGTGATTGGGGAAACTGGGGGGGGGGGCATCTGGGGGACCCCAGGAAGGCCAGATTAGGACCCCAGGAGGGCCTGAGGTTGTCCACCTCTGATGTGAACTATTTATTTCTCTACCGTAGTATGTAGTGATAGCCACCCATTTCAACGGCTTTAATGCAGAATATCAAGGGCTATATATTTCCCTCACGATATAGATATATTACCTCCACTATCAAAGGCAGCATATCTCTGAATATCAGTTGCTAGGGAACAAGAACAGGAGGGTGTCA
Organism: Elgaria multicarinata webbii; assembly: GCF_023053635.1. Taxonomy (NCBI): domain Eukaryota; kingdom Metazoa; phylum Chordata; class Lepidosauria; order Squamata; family Anguidae; genus Elgaria; species Elgaria multicarinata. Next base: position 24,791,551 of record NC_086172.1, read on the forward strand.
TGCACTCATGTCCTGCTTGTTGGTTTCTCATATGCATCTGTTTGGTCTCTGTGGTAACAGAGTGCTGGACTAGATAGACTCGTGGTCTGATTGAGCACAGGTGCTCCTACATTCTTAGATTTTTGTGTTGCTTCTAAGACATAACTGCACACCAGTATAAAGAATTACAATGACCACTGTCTGTCTTCTCTCACAACACCTAGGTCAGCATTCCTTTAGCAGTGCTTGAGCTCATTAGGTTTATCATGGTTTCAAGATATGTGTTGTAACTTAATAGCGTGTTGCCATTTTCAGCCAAAATATATGATTTCTGATTGTGTACCTGTCCTGAAGGACAACTTCTGACATGCAGGTTCTTACAATTCCAAACAAAATCACCTCTATTTCAGGGGCAGGGAGCTTATTCCTCATTTGAAGAGTTGCAGCTAAGCTCTTTATTTGTTATAGTCTAACTTATTCTTAGTTATAATTGCTTGGCTCTTCAAAGGTTTTTGAAAGGGGTTTTGATGGGGTTATCTCACTATTCACTGTATGTGAATGTTTGTAAAGCAGAACTCAATGCAGCAATTGTGTGAGAGCAGTTCATTAATGATCTACTGGACAATATTGCCACCTGCTGCCTAGAATAGGCATAAAATTTTCTGCATTCACTGCATCTAAAATTGGCTAGACTGTCTTAAAATATTTTTACATAAATTTTAATGCTAAAACTATCTGCATAGTAAGATATTAAAGAGGTGTTTACATTTGTGGAACCTTATATTTGTAAAACCTTATTTTCAGCTATTAATATTAATATGAATTAGGTTTTCAGAACATCATTAGTGAGCGACAGACTAGAATACAATGTTTTTGTTGTTATCCTGCAGGGTTCAATTTTTTGTAAGTAATTGCATGTAGATGGACGCTATTCACACACAGCTTGTTCTGTCATAGTGTGATTGGGAGTGCAATGAGAGAATCTAGTGATAGCAGAATCACTCCACACATATCCTCTTATGGCTGGGGTGATCCCAAGGGTTGTGTATTCAGGTTGAGCCTTTTTGATAGCTGCTTCTCAGTGCTTTGTGCTCCCTCCAGGGCTAGTTCTCAGAATCAACAGTTCACACATAGGTTGCAGTCTCCTACAATGCACTGAAGTGGTTGGATGGAGCTGGCATGCTGTGCTACATTATGCATGGAACCTAGCTCTCGACTCAATAAGATGCTTTATCGGGGGCGGTGCTCTCTCTCTCTATTATTATTATTATTTATTTATTTATTTATTTATTTATTTATTTATATAACGCCATCAATGTACATGGTGCTGTACAGAGTAAAACAATAAAATAGCAAAACCCTGCCGCATAGGCTTACATTCTAATAAAATCATAATAAAACAATAGGAAGGGGAAGAGAATGCACCAAACAGGCACAGGGTAGAGTAAAACTAACAGTATAAAAGTCAGAGCAAAATCAAGTTTTAAAAGCTTTAGGAAAAAGAAAAGTTTTTAGCTGAGCTTTAAAAGCTGCGATTGAACTTGTAGTTCTCTTTCTCTCTCTCTCTCTCTCTCTGTCGATCTTTGGGTGTATGACCTTTTAGGTCCTACTTCAAATTTATGGTCTTGATTATCTCTGTGTACTACAACATCATTCAGTAAATTCAATAAAAGGGGAATCCTTATTTATTTATTTAGAGTATTTTTATCCCGCACCTCAGCCAAAAGGCTGTCGGAGTGGCTTACAATTTATCAATAAAGAAAACAGTCCCTGCCCTCAGGCTTACATTCTTAAAAAAACATGACACACAAGGAAAAGGGGATGGGGAGGGAAGAGGGGATCCTTGGGAAGCTGGCATTTATTTACTGGTTTATATATTGCACAGAATGCTCCATAATGGTTGTCTTCTCTTTGTTGTATATTTTAGTCTCTTAAAAACAATAGTTATTGGGTAGTGTGTCTGAGAACACAAAAATGTAATAAATCAATATAACTATATTCTTAAGCAGTACGTTGTAGAAGAACGTGTTCAGGATTGTAGGACTGAGCTGAAGCCACTCACTGCTTGTCTGTAACATTCCCTGCAGTGCTTTAAACATCCTTCCTGATTTTTCCAACACTATTTCTGAAAATATTGCTTGTTCATTCAAATAATTATCTATTGCGCTCAGCCAAATAATCACACAACCAAATCTCCTTGGGTTACATAGCATAGTGATTTCATCTCATTCATTAATCCACAATTGGATGGATTCACCTATGTGACTAATCTAAGAAGAAGAAAACAATGCAAGAGACACTGCCAGTCTTAGTGGGAGTTTTCCATTTCTTCTCATTTCTCTGTTTTTCCCCTTGCAATTTGCAATGTTGTAATTGAATGGAATACACTAACCTAGAGCTCAACTGAGCTGGTCTATACAGATGCCTGCTACTTCTCCAGAAACTCACCAACCTCATGGTAAGGAACAGCCCAGCCTGCACCAGCCATTCCATACTTCCCACAGGGTTCTAAGGACCACACCTCACTCCTTCCCAAACTTGTTAACACACTTAAAAATCCAAATTAAGACAGAGGTATTTGATGTGCACTTGGTTTGCACATCACAGTGGCAATTCCTGGGTTGTATAACCTAGGAATTGTGGGGATGAGTAGAGCATGCAGTGGCACACTCCTCTCTAGTTCCTCTACTTTATTTTCAAAATAAAAAGGGGGCAATGGCCTCAAGCCTTGTTGCTAACTGGTTGCATCACTTTGCCCACAGACATCCAAAATAAAGGCTTTTGAATGAATGATGATGGGGAGACCAAAGGGAGGCAATACCATTATTAGAGACCCCAAAACTATCACAATTTTTGTTAAAAGCAGGCTTTGGTGGGTTATGTATTCAGGTTGAGCCTTTTTGATAGCTGCTTCCCAATGCTCTGTGCTCCCTCCAGGACCAGTTCCATCTTTGGACTCAGAACCAACAGTTCACACATAGGTCTCCTACAATGCACTGAAATGGTTGGATGGAGCTGGCATGCTGTGCTACATTATGCATGGAACTAGCTCTGGACTTTATCAGGGGCAGTGCTCGCTCTCTCTGTCTGTCTGTCTTTGGGTGTATGAGGCAAATGGATCTATTTGGGGCAAGGGGCAGGAAAGCAAGGAAGTCTGGCCCTGTAAACATGGGGCAGGTGCCAGATGATAAAGTGAAGGATTGTGCTAGGAAAGAGTCATGAGGAATAATATTACAGCCAATTGGCCATGAGTTATTCTCAGAGCTGTGAAACACCCCTATGAGGGATGCCCTAGCAGAAAGAATTAATATTGGCTGCCCAAACTCCAAGGCAGTTGTAGGGTTCAAAATACAAGGAAAACGAAAGAGTTGGATGGCTCAGAGGTTAAAACAAAAGGAGCAATAGTTTGGTTCTCTTAACTGAATGACTCATGGAGGTTCTCTGCATCGTGATTAATTTTATGTCTAGCTAGCTATACAGAGTACTGTCATATAATTGTTAAAACAAAAACTGCCACCAAGTATGCTTAGGTAGTGTTTAACCTTGTTGACCTGTGTGGGAGGTTGGGACACGTCAGTATTAGGCTGTGTTTCCTGCCAGGAGCCAGCATGTGTCTTATAGCTACAGATTGATTTTATGCAGCTTCCTAAAGTGTGGTTGACCTGGGCTGGCCAAAAACTGCTTAAAAGGTGAGGATGTGCTGTGTGCATGCATGTATTGTATTCAGTCATGTTTACCTAATATTATATACCTAGGTGGATCTTGTGAGATGGGGAGAAGGTGTCCCTAGAGGTGTGGCATGATCTGAAAACTGCCAGAATAGAGGATTATCTAGTCCACAGCACAAAATTCATACTACTAATTTACTTTGGGCCTGTTCAGACTCTGTGGTCTGTACACACAACTGTGCACACAATACTTTAAGCCACGGTTAGAGCTGCTAACCCTGCAGCAGTTGGTCCAACTGGTTAGTGAATGAGCAGGGTTTAGCAAAACGCATCGCACACGACACCTGAAACCCTGCTGCTTAACTAAAAGCCTTAACTAGCAGGGTTTAAGGTGTCTTTTGAACAGGCCCATTTTTTAATGATAAACCTTTGAACTACAATTAAATTTTCCTTGTTGTCTTTTGTAATGTACCATTAGAAAAGTCCAATGTGTTGACATACCTGGAAGCTGCATGAAAATACGTTGCTTTTAATTCCAAGGTGCTTTGAATGGGAGCTACAGTTGTTGACCTATACGAGAGGTAGACCCAATGTTTTGCACTGTAGTTCTCACAATCCCTGACCATTGACCATGCTGACTATGCTGTAGTCCAAAACATCCGGAGGGATCCCTGTTGGGGAGACTTGGCTATACTATTTTAAATTGGTGGAAGTCTGCGGATAAGAGCACATGATACATTGCTAGCAAGAAGTTATATGCTTGCACAATAGTGACTTCTGTGATGCTTTGGTAGAATTGCTAACAAGTAGTTCTCACAATTTCAGAATCAGCAAAACAACCACACAGGTCTAAGAGACTTTGTTGCACAAACATAAAAAATAATAATCTTGATTGCTCACTTGCTTATTTTCAACTTAAAATGCACCTAGAACTCTCTCTTCATGCTTCAGATGGAAAGAAGAAAAGTTGTGCCTATCTGCTGCCAATCATACACTATAAAATTACTGCGCTGACGTTCTTTTGACTTAATTTCTTTCTTTCTTTTCTTTTCTGCACAAGCACTCCTATTTGGACAGGGAAACCTCCCTTCTTCTGAGAAACATTGCAGGAAAGCCTTCTCATTTGCTGACCAAGGTGATACTATTACTTCCCACACCTGCATGTGACCATTTCCTTGTAGATAGAATGGCATTCCTGGCGTGTGTTTGTGTAAATTCGGACTTCGTTCCCAGTAGCTTGTGTATTTGTGAGAATGACTTTTCCTCTGGTAAGAGGGAAGACACCGCTTTGTTTTAAAATGTGCTTGGATCCATAAGTCTGAAAATTGCTCAGATGTTCTTCCCTAAAACTGACACATTGCAAATAAAGATATTGTGTAAGATACCCTCAGAGTAGTAGGACACATCAGGCTGCCCTTTTATTTATATTGCTAGAAATCAGGAAACTGAAGATTTTTTAAAAAAACATCCAACTCACTTTAATCTATGGCCTCCCCCACCCAGTTGTAATCTGCACCATTCATACGCCCAGAATGTAAATATGGAAATCAGTACAACTGAGAATAAATCATTTGATATGTTTTTATTCCATTTGCATACTTGTTTTTGAACTTGGTATTTGTTTATTGATGTATATTTTGTAATATGGCCAAATAATGGTGAGTGAGCAGACAACATGACTAGGAGCCACAAAGTAAAGACTGAACCTGGTCTCCACTGACCTGAATTAAAAGAGCTTTTCAATGTTGATTGCCTTCTCCTTTTGAAAATTGAATCCATTACTGCACCAGAAAAATGCTCCTTTTATTAAATCAAAATGTAATGTTATCCAGGATCTATATGCTACACCAGATGGCAAATTCAATGCAAGATTTTCATGTAGAATTGCAGAGGTCACGTGTCCTTTAACATAGATTAACATATTCCTAAGAATTTGTTCAAGGAATCCTAACTTGTTACCCCATTTTAATAATTTGTCGTGATAGTTATATATAGAATCATAATTCATGAGTGATCTCGATTAACAGGTGAAAAACGATTGTTAGCAATCGGCTGTGTAGATGAAGGTGACTGATATTTCCATCTAATCCAGCCTTCCTCAACCTGGGGCACTCCAGATGTGTTGGACTACAACTCCTAGAATGCCCCAGCCAGCTGCTGGCTGGGGCATTCTGGGAGATGCAGTCCAACACATCTGGAGCGCCCCAGGTTGAGGAAGGCTGACAATGATGGAACTCTGTGCACAGAGTTTCATCATTGATTAGATGGAAATAATCAGTTTATCTTTCAGCAAAAAAACCTTTATTCTAGAGGAGAACTGGTAACTTGGTTGGGTTGCCACTTTTGCCAGGAAAAAGTAGCTCTTAAGAGGCCAAGAGGCCAATTACAGTTTAATAGGACAGATTGACTTTTCTCTGTCACACAAAGGAGAGGGAAGACTCCATAACCCTAGAAACCTTCTTCTCATAATGCTGGTGTGTTGAAACTTTTTCAGCTCAAGGGCCAAATTCCATTTCAGAGATGCTTTCAGGAGGGGGGGTGCATTCCAGTGGGGGGGGGGGGAGGGCAAAGGCAAAAAGGGGCAGGCTCCCAAAATACAAAAACCAGCATATTTTAGTTTAATGCACTTACTGCCAGTAAATGAATCTTAGGAGAGACATTTCAGTCTTTTAAAATAAGAGGGAGGGATCCACAAAAGCCGCGAAAACACCTGTGGTTGTGGGAAAGAGGGTGGGGCCTCAAGGAGGGGAATATAGTCTTCTGGGTAAGCCAGGATGCCCCCTGTGTCTAAGGTTCTGTGCCCCTGCCGTAATGGGAAACCAGTGTGTTGGAACTGAGCTTTTGATGTAGTGACTTTAGCCCTGGAAGTTAAGTAAACAAGGAAGCAGAAGCTCCAGATCTGGAAGCTTGTTTTAGCTTATGTTTGACATCAACTCTCTGTGTTCTGGACTCATTGGTCATTTGGTCTTGCTGGTTGGTGTGCGGTTCCAGCAGTTGGTACTTCCTTGAGTATATTTAAATCAATTCTGGTTGGACATGTTCCTGCCTTGCCACAATAGACAGGATGTGGGCTATAAGAGTCTACAAGAGCTGCAGTTCCAAACAGCTTCAGAGATCTATTCTAGAAGGCTCAGAAGCATGGATCTTGGCCCATATCTGTGCTTTAGCAGAGGTGGCTCAGCCAATGCATTGCTATAACTGATATATGGCACTCCTGGCCATGGGCACCACCTGCTTTAGGGAGAATCCACTGACTGCAGATTCCTATTAAGATCGGTAAATCCATTCCACCAGACTACCTGGCTTCCTCGCCAACTTTGGCCCTCTTCTTGGGATTCAGCTTTAGCTTATTATTTATTTATTATTTTTATTTATTATTATTTAGTATTTTTATCCCGCACCTCAGCCAAAAAGGCTCTCGGAGCAGCTTACAATTGATCAGTAAAGAAGACAGTCCCTGCCCTCAGGCTTACATTCTAAAAAAGACATGGCACACAAGGAAAAGGGGATGGGGAGGGAAGAGGGAGAAAATAAAAATAAATTAAGGAGACTGTTCAGGCTGGTGGGAAGACCCTGCTCCGTCCTCTCATCTCCCAATGGAGGGGCAGATCAACAGCTCCTTCTTCGCCACAGGTTGAAGATGTTAGCCCTGGGGCGGGGGAGGGGGTTCCAACTGAAACAGGCTCTGAGGATCTCTGCCTGCTCAAGTCTCCCTTGCAATAGCTTGACAATAAGATATGTATATCTATATTTTAGACAGAGCAATATGCTACTTATTCACACCACCATAAAAAAAGTTTAATCTCTGCATTTGTTACATTATGCAACCATGGTTTGAATGTGTAACTAAAGTTGATTTAACTTTAAATATATTAAACAAGTATGCTGTGGTAATTCCTAAGAAAATAGTTTTAAAACCAAAAATGTTAATGCTTTCTAGTGGGACTAATTAGTTTTTTTCTGGGATAGTGAAAATTGCCCCCAAGAAATACCATGTCTGCACTACTATTTAGATCCATATAGTAAAACACCACAGGGTATCTTAGATGTGTAGAGTTGACTGCATAGTCAGTTGCCCATTGAAATGTTACTATTTCTAATGAGGAATTAAATACCATTACTACAATTAGGGAAGATCATCAACACTGTTACTTCATAGCAGATAGAACCAGCTGCCCAGAACAAAAGTCATTTTCTGCTATTTCACAGTCTCTGGTTAAAAATCCTTTTGTTTGGGGTTCATGTAACTCAAATGGTGGCATGATTTAATACATTTAGATGCATGTTCAAATGCATGCCTATGGAGTAAAAATTGAACTGTCAGTGAAAATGTCTCTCCAAGCATGCTAGCTGGTTTATTGTGTAAGCTTGCTATATTTTAGAAGTTTCTATTTTTAAAGTTTGCGTAACAGCAGTTATTTATGGCATATATTTTAACAACATTTTATGTTACCCCCCAAAAAATCACAAAACATGAGCATTCAGTAATCAAATTCTATAACCTGTGTTTGTGGGATCTGATAAGAAGGTCCTGTTCGGAAGCCAGATCTAACAAAAATATTGTTCTGTTCCAAGAAAAAAATAGTGTTGCATCAAAGAGAAGTTGAATAGAACTTACTTTCTTGTAAGCCTCAAGGACCTCTTGAATTATCAGTCATTTTTAATTCATGGCCAGGTTCCAAAGAACTGAACAGCTCATTCCTAGGCGATATCATAGATGGATTGTGAAACTCATCAGTTTCAAAAGTAGTTTGCCATGGTGGGGACAGGTGGGGGCTGCTGTTTGAGAAAAAATAGTTGGAACTAGTGGAATGAATCTTTTGATTCTGGCCACAGTGTAGTAAAGAACTTGCTAATGGAAATAATTTGAGGGAGAACAAACCCGTGTAATACCGTATTTCTTCGATTGTAAGACGCCATTGATTGTAAGACGCACACTAATTTCAGTACCACCAACAGAAAAAAAAACCTAAGACACACCCGCGATTCTAAGATGCACCCCATTTTTAGAGATGTCTATATGGGGGGGGGGGGGAAGTGCACCTTAGAATTGAAGAAATACGGTAGTAATTCAGCAATATTTTCAACTTGTTCACTTTCCAGCATGATGCCTAAGAAATACTTGTCCAAAAGGTAAAAAATAATGTTTTAACATATTTTGTCATCGGTAATAAGTAGGTTTTGGTCCAGCATATTTCTGGAGGTGGATGTTTTTTCATAGTTTAGGGAAGGGAGTATACCACAAAACACTATACTAGTTAGAAACAAATACTTGTCTTAACTTCTACCTTCTGACTTGGATCCAGCATCACGTAAGTGAATTTCCACTCATGCAATGACTCGCTGGTGGTTGTGAGACTTTTTTTCTGTCTAAACATGCATAGGATTTCACTCTAAAGTGCACAGGTCTGCTGTGTACATGTGCACACACACTTATATATACACGCAATAAATCATCCAAGGGAGTATATTCTTCTTTCCTATTAAAAGAGTAGCCTCAGTTGAAGTATTATGTGCCTGCTGGACGTTGAGCTTCCAGCTGTATTTCGCTATAAGGCTTGAAGAAAGTTGGTTCAATTCCTTCACAAGTAAAACTGGCCATGCATTTGTAGCATATGTGTTTAGTACATAGCTTGAGTGGTGGATTATGAGATTGTCTTAAATTGAAAAAAGGGAAAATCAAAAGCTTTTTAAAAGTGTTCTTTGACTTGTGAATACTGTCAGAATTTTTATAATCTAGTCATTAACCTTCAATATTAATTTCTGTTTATAGCATGCTCTATGTCTCAAGGGCGCCGTTGGTTAATATCAGTTGTATTAATGCCTCAATGCCAATAGAAATATACAAGGTGTGCCTAACATATTAATAACAACAACAAAAAAGACTTTGTGATTGATTAGAGATCATGAACACAAAGCTGTTTTGGTATCTTGGCACATTAGCATTTTGTTTTACAAAATATACACAAGGGAAGAGAGGTTATAACAGCATGCAAAGGCTTATGTACATGTTTAGTTCATTCTTAGAGTTCGCTGTGTGGCGGTGACCCGAGTGTGTGTGTGCTCCTCCTTTCACAGGCTTTGTTCAGTTCTTTCCTGGTTTGAAGTTGGTTTACAATTTTGGTTTATTTTTTATTTATTTTATTTATTACATTTTTATACCGCCCAATAGCTGAAGCTCTCCGGGCGGTTCACAAAAATTAAAACCATAATAAAACAACCAACAGGTTAAAAACACAAATACAAAATACAGTATCAAAAAACACAACCAGGATAAAACCACGCAGCAAAATTGATATAAGATTAAAATACAGAGTTAGAACAGTAAAATTTAAGTTAAAATTAAGTGTTAAAATACTGAGAGAATACGGGTTTAAGACCCATAAACCCATTAGCTCTAGACGTCATAGTTAAAGATAGTGAGGGATGTCATGATGTTGATATAAGAGTATAAATAAGTCTAGGACATGAAACCATAATCTGCCAGTTTACATGTAGCAGCAAACTGTAGTTTGATTAAACCAGGAAATGAATAATTGAATCCATTGTGTGAGAAAACAGGGGATTATACAAGCATAAAATTCATCCTTGTAGATTCAATTCACAATTTGGCATTGCATGTGAACTAACTCCAGATATGCAGTTTTGTGCCATTATTCTTTTATAAGAATAATACCATTCTTCAGTCATACTGAAAGCAATTAAGACCTATTCCTCCAGCCTAAATGTTACTCTGAAGTATGATCCATGGAAATAGATGGACCTAATGCATGTGTTTCGTTTTGGGATGTAAAGCAAAAGAGGGGAGATCTGATAGAGGCTTTATTACAACTTTCAACTCTACCTTTGGCCTTTCAGATAACGAAAACAACTCTCTCCCCTTCATAAAGCAAGATAAATTATATACAAATGTTTACTTTTATTTGTAAACAGTAAATAATCAGGCTGGTTTCTCAGCAAATTGCTGAGCACTATATGAAGTGGACCTTTTTTTGCATGCACTCTCTTAGAACAATATAGCCTTTGCTCTAGCTAAAGAAAACTCCTCTGCTGCTGTCCAGGAATAATTTAGTCCTGAATCAACTGTTCATGCCAAATTTGTTGGACAAGTACCAGGACAGTTGGAAATGTTCTGAACATTATGCAGGAGGCAATGGTAGAATGAGCCCTTCAGAAAGAGCCACCAGAACCAGAGAGCTTTCCCCCTTCCACTTTAAAAAGCCAGCATTTACCAGTATCAGAAACGAAGTATATGAGAAACTGAACAATAGGTAGATTTTTCATTCTCGCCACTTAATGGCTCAGGCTGACCAAACAAAAGTGCAGATAAAGAATAACAGGACATGCATCCAACTCCTGCTCTGCTTGCTTTTTCCTCCCTTTTCTTGTCCGTCTTCCCTCTTCAGTTCAATACTAAATGATCAAATGTGTCTTTCTTCAGCAAACACTGATGCTTGATCAGTGGATACTCTGATCCACCCCCCTTTAGCACGCTTTGAGTTCTAAGCTAACAAAGTTGTGTTTTGTTGTTTGTAAAGCAGCTGGTCTTTTAATGGCGTTTTGTTAATTTATTTTGTAAATGGAATGAAATATGCAGTAGTAGACTGCTCTAATCTAACCATAATGATTCAAGTTCTCTTGAAATAATTTCTGGCCCTTTGTGGTGTGAAAGTATGATACTGCCTATAAGTTGTGGTATGCAAAGACTAATCTTGAAGGGTTGACTGTAGTAGTTAAATCACTCCAGATTCCCAGTTACAAATGGGTAGGCTAGTAGAAGCCATACAGTTTGAGACCAAATTAAACTTGGGGGCTTGTCTGTACTTGGGGAAAGCCCCGGGGTGGCTCCACGGTGGTGCTGTGTTGTTTATATGATGCAGAAGCACTGCGGAGCCATACCAAGACTTATACCCCACATTTTTGTCCGGAGCGCAGCAAGAATGGCACTTCGCCATTTCTCACTGCGCTCTGGAGTCATGGCGGAGGTGTGGCAGGGCAAATGGCGACCCCTGATTGGTCGCTGTCCTCCTGGGCGGGGCCAGTGAGTTGGATGGCCACCAGAGCGCCCCCACACTGCCTCCCTCGCCCCCAGAGAACATCGAGGAGCTTACTTGCGAGTAGATGTACAGATGATCGGGCTGCAAGAACTGCGTCTGCGTTGAGGATAACCATGGTTGTTTTGGTATGTTTAAGTTGCATACATTGTGTTTTTCCATACATTTCACTGCTTATGAGATTTGTACTATAAAATTATTAGGCCTAGCTTTACTATTCAAGGTACATGAAACCATCTTCATGATGGTTAAGAATGGATCCTTACACCAGCTTAATAAGAACCTTTGTTTCTTGCCTAATTGACTGTTCAGATAATGTTTCAGACCTCATTTATCACTGCTATTATCAACTTACTCATTACTTTCATAGAAGATTATTATGTTTCCAGGGAACAAGGCCACTGCTATCAGCAGCTGTTGCCTTTTTCACTACTCATTGTAGTTCAGACTGAACATGATGAGGCAGGAAGTAGCTACATGTGGCTAAAAGAAAAAGCCATCTACGAAAGAGTTCTTCAGGAGGATGGAAAGAGCAGCATGAGTGCAACTGAAATGAAAAATGCCTGTACCTATGTTAGATCAGGTAAAACCCTGAACATCCATAGCACATGTTTTTAATCAACAAATGGTATAAAAAGAAGGCCTGTGGTAAACAATAGATTACTGTGAGTGAGTGAGTGAGTGAGTGCTACCTTTCACTGCTGAGAAGTAATTTTAAAGCAGTAAAACACTTAATAGTTCTCTGTTCTTTACACCTGCATTTTTCAGAGGAATTATCGAAGAATTTGTAACTGGGAATGGGGATGAGTAGGAATAGAGGGTGACAGAAAAGACAAGTAATATTTTGCTTTAAGTGGTTCTGTCAGAAGTGATCATATCATATCATTGTGTTCAGTTCAGTGATTATTGCCAGTAGATAATTAGTATTCAAAAGCTTTGCAGTGGTTAAGACTTAAACCAGTAGTTAACAAAGTTTTTTTCTTTCACAGGAGGAACAGGCTGCTAAGCTAAAGGCTGAAAAGATCAGGGTTGCTTTAGAGAAGATTAAAGAAGCACAAGTTAAAAAGGTAAACAGTAAGCCTATATACACCAGTTGCTGGGGAACATGGGTAGGAGGGTGCTGTTGCACCGTTTCCTGCTTGAACAGAGAGCTGAACTAGATGGATCCTTGGTCTGATCCAGCATGGCTCTTCCTATGTTCCAGTTCCTTTTTTCCCATTGTTCAAAACTGATCTTGATGTCTGATTGAGATCTCATTTGAAACATTAGTTCACTGTTGAAGAAGTCATATGTATGGCATTAATATTCTCTCTTGGTATTTTTACATCATTTTTTTCTCTTAGGGTGATGGTGCAGTTTGTATTGCCTCATATCTTAGTTTTTGAACACTGACTCGTGCTCAACATCTGGATATAATAGTAGAAACAAAAGTCCTTCGTTAAAGATCAAAGCATATGACTTCTTAATACAACTTGTTTAATCTTAAGTATAGTCTAAGGTACTGTAAATCTTAAATCATAGTGCACACTCTAGTAATATACCATATCAATGATAATGTTTACAACTGTGCACTATGTTAGTGTGTCTACAATTAGAAGCAGCAAAATAGCTTATTCTATCTTTACTGAGAAGAACCATAATAATTGAAATTATTTCATTTATAGCATGGAGTGGAGGGCTCTCTTAGTTTGCAGTTACTTAAGATGGTCTTAAATACCAATGCAATCAGCAGGACAATTGGAATCACAAGGCAAAAGTTCATTAAGCCACATTTTTAAAGTGGCATTTATATATCCTCTTAAAAGTAATTGATACCAAAGTGAAACTAATTAGAAAAACGTCAGCATGCTTTTATGTTTTGAGGTTTCATCTGGCTGATTTATTCCTCCCGTCTTTTTAAATACAGCTCGTGATCCGAGTCCATATGTCTGATGACAGCTCCAAGACTATGATGGTAGATGAAAGACAGACCGTAAGACAAGTGCTGGACAATTTGATGGACAAGTCTCATTGTGGGTTTAGCTTAGACTGGTCTTTGGTAGAAACCATCTCAGAATTACAAATGGGTTAGTAAACCTTGAAATTCAGACTTTTTCCTGTTTGTTGTGCTGAACTGAGGCTGAATTTTGCTGATATATGATCCTATTTTCAGATTCTTTTCTAGCTTAGTCAGTATCCATAACTTGAGTTTAGATCTTAGGTATCTGAGTGTTCTGCTTACCAAATTACATTTTATATCAGCTCATGGATAGAAGACTTGTAGTGTGGGTCTGGACATTGTGCTTTCAGTAACATTAACATCCTGAGAAGTCATTTAATATAATATGGCTGTTCTCGTGATTGCAGTTAGAAAATACGATGGCAAAAAGAGGCAGGATGTGAAGTAAATAAACCCAGATCCATTTTCCTTCCAACATTCATGATTTCTAAGTCCATGTACCATAATTTTCAAAGGGATGCTCATCTTGCCGTAGACTCAAAAGCTTGTCCTACAGCGCTTTAATATTGAATTTATTAAATGTCTATATACTAGCCTTCGATCTATTTTTATTCTGGAGCAGTGTACTACAAAGTCACACAAGCTCGGGTCCATTGCATAATGAGTCCTTTAGGATGAGAACCATAGTTTGCTTACATTCGGTAGCCCTCATGACCAATGGGGAAAGTATGTACACATACATGTATATTATACAAATCATGTAATTGTAAAAAACAACACTTTTGTTTGTGTCTGCTGTGTATGTCAGACATATGCTCGGTTTGCAGATTAAACCACTTAGTTAATGTGTTTTGTCATTTGCCAACAACCCACTGACTTGACCCCATAAAGACAGGTGGCTGAGCTTAGAATATTGATATTATTCCCTGTAATTACACAGAGAGAATTTTTGAAGACCATGAAAACTTAGTTGAAAACCTCCTCAACTGGACAAGAGACAGTCAAAACAAACTTATGTTTGTAGAACGTATAGAAAAATATGCACTTTTCAAAAATCCCCAGGTGAGTAGAATGCTCTAATTTTTCTATGCTTGAGCACCTTTTCTGCCACTTGTTTTTAGATTTTTAATCCGTCAGAAACAACATCTGCATGCAATTGTGGGAATGATTTTAACGCTGAATGTAATATCATTTATATAAACAAATCTAAGAGCTGAGCTGAAAGATCGGGGGAAGGGGCAGCTTTTCGTAAAAGTTTTCATCAGTTTCAAGAAGTGCTCTCCTTTGCAGTTTTTGGAAGCGCTGCAAAATTAGGCAGAAGTCTGCACTCAGAATGAAGGCAATTCCTATTTGGGAAGCTCTTCACCTTGAATTGGCAGCATTGCCTCATGATGATTTTCATGCTCACTCCATTGTCCCCAATTTGGCTGAGATCCCAGGGAGAAGTAGCCCTGGCTTCCTGGGGGGGGGGGGGCAATCACAATTGGGCAGGGAACAGCCAGTGGAAAAAGTGAGTGTATGTGTGTGTGTGTGTATTTATTTGTTTGTTGGGGAACACTTTGCTCCAAATGCACTACTTTTCACACAACTTCCTTGATATTTATTATTATTAATAATAATAATATATTTAATTATTTGTTACCCGCCTCTCCCTCTGGATCGAGGCGGGGTACAACACAAATAAAAACACCATAAAATACATACAACTAATTCAAACGTTTAAAACTAGTGCTTCATTAAAAAAAAGCACACCATTAAAAAAAAGGCATCTTAAAATTCAGCTGGGTAGGCCTGCCGGAAGAGATCAGTCTTTATGGCTTTCTTAAATTCTGGAAGACTGTTAAGTTGATGAATCTCTCCCGGCAAGCCATTCCACAAACTGGGAGCGGCAGAAGAAAAGGTCTTCTGGGTAATAGTTGTCAGCCTTGTTTTTGTTTGTTTGTTTTTAAAAAAAATTATTTACCACAAATTAAAACATCTTACAAAAAAGAAACAACAACACAACATACTACATACATTTTATATTGAGTAAATATTAACTATAACCTATCCTATCATACAATATAATCATTCTTAACATATAAGTGCACCCCCCACCTCGGGATTCCTGCTTCCAAAACTGTTTCCAAATTCCTTCAAACTCATTTATTTTCGTTATACCTTTCCTCCACTTAATATTACAAGTCAATTTATCATTAATAGCTATATCCCAAACTTCTCTATACCATTCTTCAATAGAATATTCCCCCTGAATCTTCCAGTTCCTAGCTACCATCAATTGTGCTGCAGTCAGCAAACTCGATATCAATTCTTTAATTTCTTTTCCACATTTTAAATCTTCAAATAGTGACAGTAATGCAATTTTTGGTGTTTGTTCTATTTTCATTCCCACTATTTCTTCAATTTCAAAAAACACCATCTTCCACAATCTCTGTACATATTTGCATTCCCACCACATATGTAAATACGTTCCTTTTTCCCCACAACCTCTCCAACAATTTGCTGAATGCTGATTATTTATCTTATTCAATCTAATCGGGGTTAGGTACCACCTCCACAAAATTTTAAAGTAATTCTCTTTTATTCTCACTGACATACTTCTCAACACTCTTTGTTTCCACAGTCCCTCCCAGCTCTGTCGCCCTATTTGTACCTTCAAATCTGTCTCCCATACCATTTTTCCTGAACTATCCATTAGCCCTTTTTCTAACAATATTTTATATATTTCGCTCATTAACCCTTTTAAGACTAAACTTCCTCCTTTACATTTTTCCTTTTTAACTATTAACTCCTCAAACTTCGTCATTTCTCTACAAACTCTATTTTCTTTAATCCACTTTTTATTCCACTGTTCTAATTTCCTATACTCTAACCAAGATAATTTTTTCTCCTTTAACAGCTCTTCCATATCTTCTCTTGTATTTATATCTCTTAACCAATCCTTTAATTTCATTTTATTTTTCTCTTTTAATATTTTACTTAATCTACCCTTCAGTTCCTCTGGGAAATTCTTTAACATTATTACCGGTGACAAGGGAGAGTTGCTCGGAAGCAGCTTCCCTTTAAATTTACTCCAAATTTCCCATTGAGACCTCAGGAGTGGATTATCTATACTTTCAACCCACTTTCTCCCTCCTTCCTTAAAAAAAAAAACATTTTCCAAACTCATCTCTACATTACAAGTAATTTTATCCTCCATCCAATCTAAATCTCCTACTCCTATAATTGCTTCTACAATATGTCTTAACCTGTTTGCTACATAGTATAATTGTATATTTGGGAGACCCAATCCTCCCTTTTTTTGGCTTAAATACCATTTATTCTTATTTACCCTCGCCTTGTTTTTGTTGGCTGGAGTAAATTCTTCCCAGAGGACCGGAGTGTGCGGGGCGGATTGTACAGGAGAAAGCGATAGCCTGCACCCAAACCATTACTTATTTCGTTTTTATACCACCCAATAGCCGAAGCTTTATTGATTGCTTCAATATTATTATATTTGCTATCTGATAGTATGCTTTGTGTGCCTCTGAGACGTGGGCATCCTTTGTGTATTTTTTTTAAAAAAGGTGTAAGGAACAACTTTTAAGCAGATCCAAGCACGTTAGATCCTGGTACCTACTTGGAATTCTTATCTGTGAGTGTGTGGGGAATACATTTTCAATATATCCCAAATTATAAGACACCATAGGGGGTTTTAATCAGAAATAACAATGAGTGTAAATATTTGTGAGCTATTTAAGAGTACTGAATTCATTATTACAACATTTGTGTGTTCAAGAATGTCAACTTTGCTTTATTTTGCTTAATCAAAATCCTAGCTTCGACTCCAAAGAGTTCTAGATCTTTTTACTAGTCGGAGTATATGCTAGTGATTGTTTAAAATATGCAGTGTACTTGTATGAACAGTAAGTGGGTCTTTTTTATAAAGCACATGTAATATTTGGACACACAAATTATGTAATTGTGGTATCCGAGAATAAAAAGAATATGAGTTGAATCTTTTTGTAAGCAAAAGGTTCTTCCCTGTTCCCTCCTTCACTCTGAAGCCTCCTGAGTGGAACTCTTCTGTCACTAGGTACGTCCACCCACGTTGGGGTGAATTCCGCCTTCCGCTACATCCCCCTATGACACAGTCCACACTATACAAGAGGGGGCCCTAACTGTCCAGTGTGAAGATGGGAGAGGAAAGATCCTTGCGCAAACAGCCTTCCACTAGTGCGTTATTTGGACCTAGCCCTCTAGCTACAATAAACACACATTTCCTTTTGTATTTCAACTATATAGGAAAAACGTGATAGATTCTGGTAATATGACTTCTTTAACCCTGCCTCTTATTGTAGATATTGCTTAATTTGTTGACCCCAACAAATGTCATTAGTGCCAGCGTTGGGACATCATTGGATACTACTCATATCTAAACTTTGGGGATATAAAAAGACCAATATTACCTCTTTGATTATTATTATTTTATTGTGTGGGGAGTCTAGAGAAGTTTTACTCACAAACAGAAGTTTGCATCAGCATCAAAAGAGAGTTGTGGATAAGATAGCAGTTTCATTTCTGAATCATTCTAGACTTCAGCTGAAGACTGAACTTCTCTCTTACAGAATTATCTTCTCGGGAAAAGAGAAACATCTGAAATGGCAGATAGGAATAAGGAGGTACTACTGGAGGTGAGACTTCCCAGGATATTCATGAAGTGGTGGCCATTTTAATATTGCTTCTATTTATTTATAGCCATAATAGTGTAAACTGCCATACAAGAATGTTGAAGGAATCTAGGTCCCATGCACAGGCTTCATAATCTAAATCCATTGGGCACGTCAAATATAAGGAACCGTGTTGAGGTTGCTTCAAGGAGTGAAGAAGAAACAGGTTTCATTAAAAAAAGAAGAACAAGGAGGCATGCAGAAAGTATGGAGGAGACCGATAGATGATTTTAGAAATACATATGGGGAATCAAGATTCAAATGTAAATATTAGAAGTTTGAAGGAAATGCAAAAGACAAAGTGAAGCAGTGCAGATATTCGAAAAGAGTGATATGAACATCGAATAGGAGAGACAGGTGATGATAGCAGAAGCATAACTGAATTGATGGAAAGGGGAGGCAAGGTGAAAGATGGACTAGAACATGCATGAGGGATTTTTCACAACAGGTAGTAACTGGTTAGTTTTTTGAGATGTGTAGTAGTATTAAGAACTGTGGGACAAGGAAAAGGGGCTGAAAGCGATGTAAGACTTTTACTTGGGAAGTGGAGATCGAAAAGTTAGGATCTCAGGACTGTTTTGTACATTACAATTTCCTGTATCGGAAATTAAGCTCTATGTAAAGGGAAAGGAAGTGCAGCAGAAATGCTTTTGGCTGCAAAATCAGACAGGGAAGCCAGGTCATGGATATTAATGTCCTTGGAGAAGATTGCAATGTCCCTCTGCCATGATCAGTTTTAGAACATGTACTAGAAACAGGAATATATGATTAGATGAAGAGAGATGTTGGGAGGAAGAGATTTGGAAGCCTTAATAAAACAAACAACAGCACCCAATAAGGTGTTGTTTTTTGTAATATAATAATGGCATGGTTAAACAACTGCTAATTGTTTACTTTACTTTAAGGGATAATAATGTGGGGGGGATTCCTTTGAACATACGTTGTTTTATTAACATTTCTCTTACTTTTCTGTTCTAGGAATGTTTCTGTGGAAGTTCAGTAACAGTGCCAGAAATTGAGGGAGTGTTGTGGCTGAAAGATGATGGCAAAAAATCTTGGAAGAAACGTTACTTTCTTCTCAGAGCTTCTGGGATCTACTATGTTCCAAAAGGAAAACCAAAGGTGAAGTTCCTCTTTCTAAAGTCTTGTATCACTGTCATCTTTTCAAAGGAGAAAAGTGGCACACACAGTAATTTGAAATCTTCATTGAAATGTTACTGCAGATCACTTTAGTTCCATTTAAAAAATAGATATATTACTAGGAAAAAGCACTGAAAAATTCATGATCTACTTTTTATGAAGATAGTATTGAAACAAAGAGAACCATTAAATTGCTATTAGAACTTAGTGGTCTTTGACTGGAGATTAAGACCTCTTATTTGAAGGTGGGGAAATGTCCATTGAATGTGTGCACACTATTCATGGTGGTAGATCTGGAGGAGAACAAATGAAACACTAGAGGATACTCTTTGTATGTGTGCGTGCGTGCGTGCGTGTAAGGAGGGGACTGAGAGAGAGTTTAGTCATGACTGAGGCATTTTGTTAGCCTTCCCTTCCTTGTTTGTTGGTTTTTCCACTCTTTCTAATCTTAATTTTGAGTGTACTTTAAGTTCACTACATATATATAGGCATTGACTGCAAGGATTAGGAAAATGCTGTACTATTTAAAGATTTTAAAAGCATTGAAATCACTTTTTAATGCATCTATGAGTGTCACAGGCAAGGAAATAGTTACATTATTCCTATCGTAAGATAATCATGGTCAAAATTACATGTCTGGACTCAATTTCATCATCACTATTCTATTCCTATATCTAATAGTGCACTTGGTGACCCTGTGCTTCTCAACAAGGTAGCAAAATGGAGCTGCTCACAGCCAAAGTTTTTACTTTCCATACTTACAGATATGCAGAAAAATGTTTGTAAATTTTAAAACTTGGGATAGTGAATTCAGAAGTGGAATGATTAGGATTTTATAAAACTTATTGGTCCACCAACACTCTCAATTGGCTCATAAAAGTCTTTGAACATTACTTCTTTCTATTAATATCTTTATTGTGTTTGAATAAAAGACAGAAAAGTAATAACCAGTTACTTTATTTTCCCACTTTCAGTACAAAATTGCATCTCAGTGAGTTTCAGATATATATTAAAAATATGCCCCCCCAAAAGAATTCCAGACATTTCTTCCTTCTCCCAAAAAAGCAATCATGCACTGCCTCTGATAACTTCACGTGAATTCCAGTTGATGTCCAGAACTGTAGGCAGAACTGATTGTTCCTCTCCCTTGAAGGCCCTGCATGCCCCCCCAAATCTGCTTTGGAGGCTTGTTGAACGTTTTGGAGCAGTTATGGGATGTGTAGGAGGTGAAGGGCAAGGAGAAGAAGAGGAAGACCATCCATTCATGTGACACTAGATCATAGAATCATAGAATAGCAGAGTTGGAAGGGGCCTACAAGGCCATTGAGTCCAACCCCCTGCTCAAGGCAGGAATCCACCCTAAAGCATCCCTGACAGATGGCTGTCAGATGGTTGCCCTTTGAGCATTTTTCAATATTCATCAGAGGATACTTGAGCTGATCAAGTCTTGATTTTACTGACTCTCGTGCAGGACTCAAATTTTGAATGAAAATACTCCAGTAATACCTATATAATGTTAACCAGCAGCTGTGTCCCTTTTCTGGTAATATTGTAAATTTTGTGGTGAATTAGTTTTGCTTTTGTTCATTTTCTTTTGATTTCTAGTAACATATCACAGTTGAAATAAAAATGTTACAAACTAATAGTATCTCTAGTGACATTATATGGCATGAAGGTTGGTTTGTTTTTTTGTATCATAGAAAGAAAATACGAAACATTTAATGAAATTATTTTAAGTGTTGACAGATTCTAGTAAATTGTTGCCCATTGGTCTTGTGTTCTTTCTCTCTCCCTGTCCCCTTGCTTGTAGTGATGGCGGTTTTGTTCCCATCTTGGTCTGATGGGTTCATAGTTCACGTTTGGGTGCTTATGGGGAGGGAGAGCAGATTTTGAATTCAGATGTCACTGAAGTTTATGACTACAGATTTCCTTATTTGATTCTCGTCACCTTTTAGCTTCTTGGAAGTGGTGCATCAATGTTCAGTAGGATATATTACTTGCACTTACATTTAGCGGAAGCATACACAGGAAATGGCCTTGAAAGCTTTGGTCAAATGATTTGTCAATTTGTCTTTGGTGACCAAAAATGTGTTTTTATTTATAGGTCTCACGGGATCTTGTATGCTTTCTTCAACTGGACCATGTAAATGTTTACTATGGGCAGGACTATCGCAACAAGTATAAATCCCCTACAGATTATTGCCTAGTACTGAAGGTAACTGCTGAATAGTAGCTGTCAATATGAGAAATAAATAAGAGGTTAACAAAAAGAGGCCTTGAAATAGAGGTTGGAATGCCACAACATTATACCACATTGATATCATTAGAAAGATTTCAGTACCCCCTTAAAATCAGTTTGAGTATAGTTGCCATTTTTGACTTGCCTGTGAGGGAAAAGGACTCATTCTTAAACATTCTTTCAACATTCTTTTCAACTGCATTTTTTCAATGCAGTTTCCTTCAGTAGTTTTAATCTAGCTATATATTCAAAGTATTTTTTTATGGTATTGCTTTCTTTTTGTTAACTGTCTGACCCTATAAATATAGTGCTAATGGTTTTGTAGTGCTCGTCCTTGGAGGAGTCTTAATTTTGGTTCTGTACGGCTGTAATTCAGTTTAAACTGATCACATCAAATACTTTTCTTACAGCATCCGCAGATTCAGAAGAAGTCTCAGTATATTAAATATTTGTGTTGTGATGATATCAGAACCCTACATCAATGGGTAAATGGCATCCGTATTGCTAAGGTATGCGCTTCTCTGTTCTGTTCACAAGAGCCCCATGATTTAGCCTTCCTCCTGTACCAGATCTACTATTAATATATATCCACTATAAGAGAGAGGGAGCAATCCTGAGGAGATAGTGGTCAGCCTCCAAACTCAGACGCTGACCACTGTCCAATGCAGGGCAGCTGGAACACAGAGGTGACCCTCGCCGCCCCCCCTCTGGCCACTCTGCATTTTTGGCTAGACAGGCAATTCACCTGTCTAGCCAGGAAGCTTCAGAATGGGGGAAGCTGCGCAGTGCATAGGAAGCTGTGTAAAGTGGCTTCCCCTGTCTCTGCCACTCCCCACCCCTGGGACCGCCTTTTTGCCCTTTCCACACTCCATTTACGTGCACAGATACGTAGCCGATGTGGCAAGAACTGCACCATCTAGGAGGGGGCAGGGGGACCAGTTCCTGGGAACCAGTTCCTAGAAACTGAAAAATCCTATGGCCTTCTAGACAATGTCTAGTGGCCAAAGAATTTCACCCTAAGAGTGTTTAAACACAGTGGTTTTGTTAATGTTTACTTGGAACCAGCCTCACAAGTTGTCCTGCACACCCTAATCCAAGAGAGAGAGAAAAGGCAGCCCTTCACTATCTTTTGGCACACTGTGGCTTGAGCATCTATATACCTAAGCATCCTCTCCTCTGACAGAAAAGAGATGGCTCTTTGCACCGTGGGTGTGTAGAGTGAGGGGGGCCCTCCTAGAAGCAGTTCCAGTTATTGGTGACCAAGCAAATGCCGGATTACAATAACATTCCATTAAAGCTTTTGTCCCACTCTTAACAAGAGCTAAGGAACAGTAATATTAATTAAAGGCAAGCCAGTAGCACTGACACAATATGATTTTCTCTACAACATGAGCTACCGAGACAGGAAATGGCCAGAGATGAAATACACAGATCTTTCTTCACTGAAGAAGCAGATTTAAAGTTGATTGGTGCAACCCTGCCAATAATGAACCTCACTTCTTTGGGCTGTGTTTCTCCATGCTAGATGGTCAGTGACTATAAATGTCTCACAGGATCTTATGTGTATTTTTCAGCTGGACCATGTAAATGTTTTCAGTGTCTCCAGTCCTTATGTATCTACAGTAGATGCTGCCAATCTACTTGAAAACTAGCCATTTCATTTACAAAGAATATGGCAAATTTATCAGAGGTTACCAAGGGCTCATCCATACCAAGCAGGATATTTCACTATGAAAGCGGTATATAAAAGGCAGGAACCACACTATTGCTTTATAGCGGTATTGAAGTGCACTGACAACTGTTGGGGCCCGTGACACATACCGTATACTGCTTTCATACCGCTTTCATAGTGCTATATCCTGCTTGGTGTAAATATGTCCTGGGCCGCAACTATTGTCAGTGCACTTCAGTACCAGTATAAAACAGCAGCGTAGATCCTGCAGTGCACTTCAATACCGCTATAAAGCAGTAGTGTGGCTCCTGCCTTTTATATACCGCTTTCATAGTGGAATATCCTGCTTGGTGTAGATTAGGCCCAAGTATCACCTCAGGTAGCAGTCACTCGACTACGCACCGTCCATAACAGGTCTGCTGTTTTTTTGCTTTTGCTAGTGATAATGGAAAGCAGGATTCTCCGTAACAGCTATTGGAGTGGCAGATGTTTTTAAAAGAGCAATATATGCCACACTTGCCCTGTTATTACATAGCTCATTGCCGACTGTGTGATAGCACAGGGACATAGGAAGCTGCCTTATACTGAGTCAGACCATTGGCCCATATTGTTGACACTGACCAGCAGCAGCACTCCAGGTTTTAGGCAGGATTCTTTCCTAGCACTACCTGGAGATGCCGGGGATTGAACCTGGGACCTTCTGCATGCCAAGCCTGGGCTCTTCCCACTGAGCCACAGCCTCTCCCTAGAATAATCTCCCCCACTGCTTTCAGTCCATCATTAATTTGGGGCTCAGTACAAGAGAGAATGCCTTAGAACAACCGTGTTGGCAGCCTATGGCAGTGATTCCATCATCAGAGTATAATCAGAATCTATCGAAATGTTTTTTTTTTTTTTCTGGAATTCAGCTCGTGACTCTTAAAAAGGACCACCTTAATTGCTCAGTCATCGTGTAGGGATAGAGGATGTCAAAGGTTTTGGAGGCCCTAAGCAAGATCACTTGAAGATGGTGCACAGAACTCTTTAGAAGCAAAGGGTGGGAAGCGGCACTGCTTCAGTTCTTCCACCCGGTTCCAAGCGATTTCCCTCCCCTCCTCCTGCAGCCTCCTACAGTACAGGCCCCACCCTTCAGGAGGGCTCCTAGAAAGGCTTTTGGAAAGGGGTGCATGGGCTGTAGAGGGGAAGAGAAAGGTTGGGGTGGGTATGTGAGCTGCCTTTGGCTCTTGGAACCATTGGATACAACCCCGTGTTTACTTACTCTTGCATTTAAGTATTTCCAGACCCTTACATGATTAATTTTACTGTTCCGTCTTTGTGATCTCAGTCACCTGACCAGTTCCATGTCCCTCTTCCTAAGATTCCTTGTCAGAACAAACTTAGTACTTGGATATGTACTTATGTGGACACTTATTTTTACTACCCAAGCCTACTTCAAAGCCCTGCTGTTGCCGCTTAATTTTTTTTTTCTGAATTTTTTTCTCAAAACATGCCTACCTAGATCTGATGTCTGAAGAACTGTCACTCTGTTAGAAGAATGACTGTTTGGAACTTAGCCGTTTACCATAAGACATAAATTTGACCCCCCACCCCATTGCAAGTTCAGTATGTCTACACAAATAATTGATATTGTCATTCTACAAAGCAAGCATCTCTTTTTAGCTCTCTGGACAGATCAGTAGTAAGAATTGGAAAACAAGGGCTCCAAATCTTCAACCAGACACGAAATGAAATCTTACAGCTCAAGTTTTGTCAGGAACGATCCTGCTACTGTTAAGTTAAAGGCTTTGCGGTGCAGTGTGCCTGTGTGTAGCTAAACAAGCTCAGGACTTATGCTCTAGGAATGTTTACATTCCCTGTTTTATTTTGTTCAGTATGGGAAACAATTGTATGTGAACTATCAAGAAGCTCTGAAAAGGACAGAATCGGCCTATGACTGGACATCCCTCTCCAGCTCTAGTATTAAGTCAGGATCCAGTTCGTCTAGTTTGCCTGGTAAGTCATAACTTACTTCAGTCGGCCAAAACTAGGCTGACCACTGTTACCCAGGGGATCTTTTCTACTGTCACCCCCAGACTCTGGAATGGCCTGCCGGAGGAGATTCGGCAACTTAACTCTCTCTCTGAGTTTAAGGCAGCTATAAAAAGTAGCCTCTTCCAGCTGGCCTACCCGGATGAATTTTAAACCAAGAATTTTAAGATGTCTTGATTGTTTTTTGATATTGTATTGGTTTAAAATGCTCTTGTAATTAATTTTATGCATTTGATTTACTGTATATTGTATTGTACTAATGTTGTTCCCCGCCTCAATGCAAAGGGAGAGTAAGAAATAATTTTATTGTTTTTATTGTTATTATTATTATTATTAGCCTTAAAATACACATAATTTTGTCTCCATGCAATGCTAAAAGGTTTTGGTTCAGTAACTGGTAAAATTATATGCATTTCCATCTTTCCTTCCCCTTTAGTAACATTAAAATTACTAGTCTAATTCAGAAATCAAATTACTAGTCTAATTCAGAAACTGGAAAGGAAATGGATAAAAGAATACACTGAAAACATATTTGTGTAAATTAAAATGGATGACAAGCTACCAGAATGAGACAAGTTTCTGCTTGCACACAATTTTTTCACTTTTACAAAGTATAGTTTTGAACATTATAGGATAAGTAGATCCTGTTGTATATCACCAGTTCACACATGGACCATGCCCATTTGCACATAATGGTGGCATATCGTGGATTAATTAACTTCCACCACTTAAATATGCAATCTCTAATTGCAGGTTGTTCTGTGATGTGCAAACCCAGATGCTATGGGTTAATCATTGTAGATTCCCTTTGGATTGTTTAACCCATGAATAAATCATAGTGTCCAGGTTCGCACATCATAGAGCAACCTCCAATCAAGTTAGAAGTTGCATAATCCGAATGGTAGCAACACACCCTGACAAATCATGGGTTGATTAACTCCAGTTTGCTGCTGTTACATGTGAACTGAGTCATGGCCACAGTGGGGTGTGAGAGTGTTCTACCAAAATCAACATGGTCTGCTTGTTTTTGTGTTTTGTTTTACAAAGATGCTAATCATGTTTTCTACACTTCTTCAACAGAGTCTCAGTCCAATCATTCTAATCAATCTGATAGTGGAGTTTCGGACACCCAGACAGGACATGTCCGTTCCCAAAGTATCGTTAGCTCCATCTTTTCAGAGGCCTGGAAACGGGGTACTCAGCTGGAAGAGTCCAGCAAAATTAGTGTAAGTATATGCAATTGGCAATACTCAATTGTAATTGCAGGTTGTGGATTTTACCAGTGTAAAACCTGGCCTTGCTTATAAGTCATTCCTGCGCAAATGAGAAGCCAACGTCCTTGATTATGAGGTTAAGTGTGAAGCAGCAAAGTTTCAGATGTTCTGAGAATTGCTGTTGCAGAAGCCATCTCTTCATGTCGCCCCTTAGTTACTCTGTCCCCTGGTCCCCCTGTGTTTTATGCTATGTTTTGTTTTTGTTTTTCCTGTTGCCCCGCAGTCTCGTGTGGCAAATGCAAAACCCGGAACAGCTCAGAGCTCCACTGCAGTGATGACTTAAGCAGGGGTAGAGTTAAGGTCAGGGGCCTTGTTTGAACTATTAACCTCTGGGTGAATGATGCAACCAAAATCATACAGACTAACAGTTTTTTTTGAGAAAGATCTAATCTTTAAACACTTTGATTAGCCCACAAGTGCCTGAGCCCTTAGTGCCCGAATTTGATGCTGTCATGCACCCCCACATGTATTAATAACCTGTCATAGTTCTGGTTTAGCATAGGTTACCGGGAAATTCTTCCCAGAATGAAGTATTTAAAACATTGGTACTGCTTGCTGAATTTCAGATACTTCTTCTTTACAACAGTGTACTTAAATATGAATCACAGGAATTCAGTTTCATAATGCTTAGCTCAAAGAATTGCGCCATATGGAGGGTGAGGTATTCGTAAAACAAAATTGTTCATTCTGTGCTCCATCATCTTCTATTAATAAAAAGATGTCACAATGTCAGTCACCTTAATACCTTGACCAGAACTCATCAGTACCTTCTGTTTGACCTCTTTCTTTCCCTCCATGCATGCCTTGAAGTCTTGATAGTTTACCCATGATCTCTTCTGTATTGATCATCAGTGCTTGTTCTTCACTTACATTTTTAAAAAATGATTCATTGGGTTCTTGTGTATTTTTCCTTCTGCAGTTGGGAGGGATATAAAAAACCAAAGGAGCTATACACAGTGCTCCTTAGTTGAATTGTGACTATGCGGGAGTCCTCTGCACAGGGATTTCAGCCTTCATCAGGCGACCCTTACGTCTCAGTTGTATGACTCCTCTGATTCAGTACTTCATCATTCATGGCAGCTATGTGTGTTCAGCAAGCATTTCAATAATAATAATAATGATAATGATAATAAGACTTCTTTTGCTGTAAATATATTTTTGAATATGTTCTCCCCATTTTTCTTTTAGGCCAGAATGGACTCAATCAACCGACCCTTTGCTTTACTTGCACCACCTTTGTCTCCACAGACTAAAACAGCTGCCCCGTATACCACCTCGCAGCCATCACCTCCCCTTCCTCCCCCTCCCCCCTCCCCCACCCCCACCCCCTCCTCCTCCCCCTCCTCCTCCCCCTCCCCTCCCTAGCCACTCTCTGCCCTCTGGAGGTAGCTCAGCAACACTGTTTGTGAAATACAGCACTATAACAAGATTACAGAACGCCTCGCAGCATGGCGGACTTCTCTTCAAGTCCCCCCTGATGATACAGCCGCCTCCGCCGCCCCAGCCACCACCACCAGGAAAGCCTCAGAACCTCGTACCCCCTAATGGTGTGGTCCCTCCGCCCCCACCTCCTCCCCCGCCCCCTACACCAGGATCAGCCATGGCACAGCTCATGAAGCCAGTGCCCTCCAACCTGTCCGTCCCACAATTCACGCCCCCCGCCCCCTCCTGCTCCTCCTCTCAAAATCCACCAGGTCCATCAGAACCTTCCTCAGTCTGCTGCTTCGCCGCCACCTCCTCCCCCTATGCCAGCACCCCCACCTCCCCAAGCCCCTCCTAAACCTGCCATGACTCTGCCTACCCAAAGCAGCACAAAAGCTGCCTCTCCTGTAGTGACACAACCCACACCACCTTCTTCTGTGTCTTCAGCAGTAAAGAAGCAGCCGAGTTTCACGACTCCACAAATTCCATTATCTCCTGTCCCACTAGGCCCTACTCCGCCACCCACTTTACCCAAGCAACAGAACTACTCTAGTAAGCTTCCTCCTTCACCTCAGTCTCCTGTGCCATCAGTTGTGAAGCAAATAGCCAGTCAGTTTCCTCCTCCCCCCATGCCAGTTGCAGAGACCCAACCTTTAAAGCCTGCTCCTCTGAGTGTACCACCCCCATCTCCTCCAGCAGTGAAAGCCAAGCCAAAATGGCAACCCACCTCTGTCCCCTCTCCTGATTTTCCTCCTCCACCACCTGAAAGTAGCCTAGCATTTCCTCCTCCACCTTCTCCTTCTCCACCGGTAGTATCTCCCACCCCAGAGAAGACAGGAGGTTCTCCAGTCAAAAAGTCTAGTAAGACATCCAGTCCTGGAGGGAAGAAACCACCCCCTACCCCTCAGCGCAACTCCAGCATAAAATCTAATAGCTCCGCAGAGTACCATGAATCTAAGAGACCTTCGGTGGACAGCCTGGTTAGCAAATTTGCACATCCACCAGAGCCTTCAGGGTCTCCTGTCAAGGAGCCTCCAACTCCCCCTGCAGCTCCTCCAAAGCCAGGAAAGCTCAGTCTGCCTATAGTGCTTCAGCAAGCAGGAATGTCAGCAAAAACGCCTGCCGTAGGAGCGCCTGGCACAGGTGCTGTCGAAGAGTTTCCTTCTCCTCCATCGGATTCAGACTTTCCCCCTCCTCCACCTGAAATAGATCTTCCTCTGCCACCGGTTGAGATTCCTGCTATATTTTCGGGCAATACCTCTCCAAAAGTTGCTGTTGTCAATCCCCAGCCTCAGCCGTGGTCGAAATCATCCGGGAAGAAAGCTCCCCCTCCAACAAGGCCCAAACGCAACGACAGCACCCGGCTCACACAGGCAGAAATGGCGGAAGCCCAGGCTGCTGTCAGCCCGCAAGTGCCCACCTCCCCCAAGTCCGGCCTTAGCGTTCAGCCTGGGTTCCTGGCTGACCTGAACAGGACTCTGCAACGCAAGTCCATCACTCGACACGGCTCCCTCTCCTCTGCCCGGATATCCCGGACAGAACCAACGGCGACAATGGATGACATGGTGCTGCCTCCTCCCCCACCAGAACTTCTTGCTGACAAGCAGAAGACCAGCAACTTTGGAGGGAGTCAGATATCGGGCTATGCGACTTTACGGAGGGGTCCACCTCCAGCACCTCCAAAGCGGGATCAAAACACCAAACTCTCTAGAGACTGGTGATGCTTACCTGGCGAGAGCTATATCCGCGTTGGCTGCCAGCGAATGATGCGTGTCATACCCTTGCATTGAGACTCCTGGTCAAATAGCCGAGTCAAAAAACACACATATGTTCTCACGGTAGCTATGGATGGTGATTATGTTCACTTCCAAAATCAGTCCCCAAAAGGTGGTCGTTCGCATTTATTCTATTGGGATGAGGGGTTGGACTATTTTTTTAATTTCCTTAGTATGGATTGGACCAAAATCTTAAACACTTCTTTTCCTCCCCCTGCAGTTCAGGAAAACTACTGTTAAGTCTGTCAACGTGAGACATATTGGTGCATGTATTATAAATGTAGGTATATAATATATTGTGAAATATTTTGTTGGAATTATAGAGGCTAACCAGAATGTTTTTGTACATCTGTATTTATTGTTTCAGTCAACTGAAATATATATTACTAGAAATTGGATTGTGTATCTTAACCAGAAAAGTCCTATAACTTTTAAAAATGAAGATATTAGGGGGCACTTTAAATCAGCAGAAACCTCTTTTGGCAGTTGGTGACGGGTATACAGTGCTGACAAATTCTATCAGTATCTGTACATTGTTAATTGGTTGAAAAATACAGACACAATCTACCAAAACATTCTGGTTGTAATACTACTGAGATTTGAGTCCATATATTAAAAAAAAGGAGGGGGGAGTGCTGTACAGTGGAGCTGCAGTTAAATATATTTGGATAATAAAAACATTCCCTTCTAGAAGCGTTAAGGAAAGGATTTATGGAATCAAAATGTTCAAGAATTTACTGCCAATTATTAGTCCTAGGCACACTTGGACACAGTGGGGGTATACTTCTGAGTGAATTTGTAAGGCTACAAGTTCTAGTCATGCTTACTGGGGAGTGATTTATAATGAACTTAAGAGAGGTTTACTTTGGAGGGATCATTCTATATATGCTGTTCTGGGCCACTACTCGTTTTATTTCCAGGTCTGTTTTGCATTTAAGTGCTTATACCAGTTTCAGTCAAACACATTCTGTCATGGCTGGCTGCGGATTCTGTTAAGTTTACTAGATACTTGGTGCTGCTCACCACACTGCCAATGTGCCAGCTGCACATGCATCTCTTCAGATTAAAGGTTAATCGAAGTGTGCAGTTGCACATTCCAATATTACCCTCATTTCCACAAATCCCAAAGGTGGAAAGCACTGCGGAAGCAGGGAAGAGGGTACGGCAGATGGATCCGTAAGGGAGAAAATGGCGTAATGAACAAAACAGACGTCTGGGCAGTTGGAGGAGGAGGGCTGTAATAGCGCGCTTCTCAGATGCCAGATGTTGAAATGGTGGCGTAAACTCCAGTATAAAAGGTGGATAGTAAGAGAAGCCCTGGCTGCTACCATCACCAGTTTGATTGCGTGAGTGTAAGCTCTTCATATTAAGGTTCCGTGGTATAAATGGGATGCTTAATTTCAGAAACATTTTAACCAGAAATGTCATTGGAAGGAGAATTTCTAGTGCCCCTCCATTGCCCGTTGTTAACGGATTTATCGTAGATTGCATATCATGAATGCAATTGGTGTGCGTCTGAGGGAGGCCAACAGTATTTGCTGTGTACATAAAACATATTCATTGATTTAAAGGGGATGTCAAAACTGAAGTGATGACTTGGTTTGATACCCCAGAAATCAGCACAGCCTTGTCCATATGTTTTAAGCTAGTGTTGGGGATCAGAAGTTAGTTACTTCTGGGGCTTAGACATTTTTTAAAAAACCACCACCGCTCACCCTGGCCTCTGTTTGTTTTACAAAGAAAGGTATTCAAACCGGAAACGTTTTGCCCTAAAAAGAGGTGGAAGAAAGTTCAGACATTTTTGCCTTCGTACAACTCGGACCAAAAGGATCTTTCAAGCAGAAAAGGGGTGGTGCTGTGTCATCTGATGCTGAATCTAGTTTCCCTTTCCACAAATGTGTCCTGGGCGTAGATTTCCTATTTTAGAATAGTTTACTTAAGCAATAAGAATATACCATTGTGTGCATTTTTAAAAGCACTGCTGTTGGAAGGCACATTTTTGTATCTTTCACAGCGTTCAGAGTTTCATTTCTTCTATTTTTCTGCATATAAAAGTGTCCTTAGCCATTTGCATTACTGCATTGTAGCATGTTTAGGATATCTGGCTAATGTCTTAGCAAGATTAGGGTTTTTGTTTTTTGTTTTTACTTATGAAACATTGGTGCTCTGACTTAATTGTTCCTGCTGCTGCTTGGACCACTTGATGGCCCTTAAAAAGAACCCGTCATTTGGGTGGCATGAGGAATGTGCCAGATCTGTTCCATCTCGAATAGCAACATCACAGCCTGGGTAAGAGACGTGTCTGGGGCTGCTTTGGAACAGCCAGATGAGTTAATTCGTTCAATTTCTTTGCACAATGTTGTTAATATGACACAGGTATCATTGGGGAACTGCATTTCTTCCCTTTTGCAAAACAGCGTCTTGAATGCACAATCTGGTTTTTCACCATTTGCCCCAACAAACGCTAAGCAACAGCAGGGATAAGAAGGTGCCCATTAGCAGACCATGGGTGTCTTTGGAGAAATGTTAATGTTTAACTTTTCATATTTTTCCTGGTTTACCAAATTTTGCAGGTGAGTTCACACATTAGTATTTACATAATGTAGTATATAACCTATTACCAACCTATATATAATCTCTGGGGTGTACTCACCCTGCTCATTTAGATTTCAGTTACCTTGCTGTTTGTTGCTTCACCATTTTTGCCAGGGCGTCTCCTCCGTGTTGATCTTAATCGAAGGCTACAAATTGCCCATCATGCATGTGAGAAGTACTGAAAAACGCCACGGTAGCACTGGTTAAACAAATTATCTTTTCAATTCTTGAACAAATAGGTAAATTGCATTTCCATTAGAGTTGCTATTTGCCCCAAAATATGTGTCCTGACATTAGTATAGTGGTAACTATAATTTCTTCTTGAATGCAGTGATCCGTGGAAATAAGGCATATCTTTGAGGTGAGAGGTAAAGAATAATCCATTGCATGCGTGGAGAGAAATACATTCTACAACACTCTGCATTCTCCAGGCAGCTGTTGGTTAGCAAAATCTACATCTGATCAGCTTCTTATAAAGGCACATTGTTTTCGAACACAACAAATTGGCCTTAAATATTTTAGTGTAATGTTTAAAAACTGAATTGAGTTTCATTTTTTTTTAAAAAAAAAGCATGGTTACAAGCCAGATCATTAAGGTTAGTTATTCAAGCAAATTTTCCTGATTTTACCTGTCTAATTCAAGGAGACCTTTTCAAAATAATTTTATACAATACCATAATGCTTGCTTTCTAATAAAAATGAAAAGTAGATGATTATTCCTGGTAATCCATGTACTGAGCAAAAGATTGTCCTTCCCCCCCCCCCCCAGGGTTCACCTACCTGAAAGTGTTTTTTTTTTTTCTCAAAATTTGAAAATATTTGCAATGTAGGGCCAAACTACACCTTGTCCTGGTTCATACCTAATGCCCCAGATGGCTTTGTGGCACTGCAGTACGGGCATTTAAAAAGGCTAGGGTTGTTGTTTTTACCGCTCTTGTCTTTTGCATTTGTAGCCTGACTAAACAACCATAGTTAAATCCATGGTTTAAACCCACAGCTCACAACCCAACAACAAACCATGGTTCTCTTTGTGAGTTAGTCATTGTTAACAATCCATAATTAAAGATTCATACAGAACAAAAAAACCTAATTAAACCATTGTAATTACATGCAAACCACGTCCTGACGTTAGCATGGAATTAGTAATTGTGTGCTAGTTAAGTGAACGAATCAAGGGTAATCAAAGCCCCCTCTCCTGCCCCACATGCTTGCATGTGTGCCAGCAATTGTACGGGTGGGAGAGTAATTATGTACTCATTTTTGTTAATTACACGCTTAATGTGTCATTTGGCCCTTACATAGACAGAAGCTAAATAAGTTTTTGTCCAGAACTATTGGCACTCATTCAAGATTTAAAGAATGTGCCATGCTGACTGTAAAACACTGCACTGAAAAGTGACTTTCAAACACTACATTTACGTGCAATCTTATTAATGTATCCTGTGTACTCTAAAACACTATTGCTTCCCTGCCCACCTAATAATTGTTAAAGTGTGGTTCATTTATAGCCTGATTCTTAGATGGAAATAATCAATCCCTCCAACTTAAGTTCCCTGGAACTATTTACCTTCCCCAGCTATAGTGTAAATAAGTCCCATCTCATATTTTCAAAATTCACTCATACAGAACGATCCCGTTAGTGCAGCTGGATGGTAGAAGTATATGTGAAGGAGGCTCTCTACACTGACGTCCTTGTGGGGTCTCTTCCCTGCCCCCTCCTTTTGCAGGTGGGGTGGTGGTGAAGATATTTCACATGAGGGCCTTCAGCTGCTGCCATGGACTACCTGGCTCATATACGATTTTCCTTGCACTGCTGTGATGATAAAGCTACCCTGCATGGTGGAATTTTGAATGTATTATAAACAATGTGACACCTTCGCACCAAGAAGCTTAGTACTAGTCATGAGGAGTACAAATTTCACCTTGGGCTTGGCTTTCTGGAGCATCAAGGCAGGCCTCTCTCTTCATGCATTTCCTCTGTAACCAATAGGACAGCCTCAAAAGTATTTGGGATTCTCTTATCTACCAAAGTCAAACAGGACAGTCTGTGGTACCTCTCTCAAAATGCCGAATGGCTTCCCTATTACAGATCCAGGCCGCACTACAAAGGTTTTGGGGAAGAGCTTTCTGCCAGAATGTGTGTTGCCTTTGTTTTTTGTGAGAAGTGTGTCGTATAAAAATATTTATTACTGACTCTGTGCTCCAAACATATTAAACTACCCACAAAGTATGTATTTTACCATCAGAAAGTAGATGGGGGGTCATTTGTCTGCTTTTTCCTGCTTTGCATATTTTGTAATTGTAAATCTTAGGATTGTAAATTGTGGGGAAGAACATTAGCTTTGTTTTGCAGCCATTGGTAACAATGGTGATGAACCTTGTAACTGATTATGCACATGTAAAACACCAGTGTTGCAGAAATGATTTTGTCTGTGCAGCAATTTGTGATAAGTGCTGTAAATACATTCATATGTTGACTGCTTTACAGAAAATATTGCACATTTTATCTTAGAATGGGATTGCCTCCCCCATCTCCTTTCACTTTAAGAAAGTAAAGCTCTTTGCAAGTGGTAACTTATGGTTGAGAAGAGCTTTGTTCTCTATAAATATTCTATAAATATGTAAAAATATACTTTTTTAAAGCATGGGAGAAAAAAATACAAAATGCATTCATGACAAAATACTCAGAAATCATTATACAATGGAATATGCACAAGTCAATAAAGATATAGTTAAATTTGTCTGTGCTGGTCTTATAAGATGGATAATTTGCCTTTACTTCAGCAGGTACCTAACTTGACAAAGCTGCACACCAATACCTAGGAGTTCTTCTTTGAGAATAACAATCTCTAATAAAAAACAGACATGTTTATTTCTTGAAGTAGATGATTCTGTTCTTTTAGAAGAATAACTTCTACAATACCATTTGCTCAAGTTGCCATGGCAGCAAAGCAAATGCAGAGGCAATCATGACTGCTTCATTACTTGTCCATCTCACGGCAAACTAAACAGTGAAACAGTCACATGGTTTACCACAGTCCTCTGAAAAAGACATTAACAGAGATGGTTACAGTCCAAAATATCTGGCAAAGGCTGACATGGTGACCTCCAGCCTCCTGCAGATGTTTTGAACTGTAACTTTCATCAGCCATACTGGCTGTGTCTGATGGTAGTTGTAGTCCAACACATTCGGAGGTTATGTCGTGGAAATCTGATCTAGTCCAGCCCCCCCCCCCCCCCAACCCCAGCTCAATGCAGGACACATCTACAGTATTCTTGGCTCTGCTTAAATACCTCCAGTAAAAGAGAAACCATCTCTCAGGGCAGTCTGTTCCACTCCCCAATAGCTTTCACAATTCGGAAGTGCCTCTGATCTGCTTCCCTACCATTTCCACCCATTAGTTCTAGTCCTGCCCTCTGGAGCTACAGAAACAAGTTGGCTCTATCTTCTACATAGCAGCCTTTCAGATATTTGAAAACTGCTATCATATCGCCCTTTAATCTTCTCTTTCAACCATTCCTTCTTTCCAGCCATCTCCTCTGAACATGCTTAGGTTTGTCAGTGTCTTTAAAATGAATTAGACAGTACTCCAAATGTGGCTTAATGCAGAACAAAGCAGAAGTAATACTGTCTGACCTGGACACAACTATTCTGTAAATACAGCCTATGTCTGCATTAGCTTTTTTTAGCAGATACACTGCACTCTTGGCTTGCAATTCACTAAAATATCTTGATCCATTTCATATGTAACTACTGCCAGGCCTCGCATCCTGTACCCATGTCTTTTAAAACAAAATCTGTACATGAATGTAAGACTTTGTTTATCTTCATTGATTTTTATATTGTTCATTTTAGGCCAATGTACTTCGCCCATTAAGGTGTTTTTGAATCTTGATTATCTTCTATGGAGTTGGTTATCCTTTCCAGCATTGTGCCAGTACCTTAAAGACTAACAAATTTAGTCTAGCATAAACCAGCCTAGGGTGCCAGAAGATTCTTTGCTGGAAATTATTTCTGGCTTGGTTTTGATAATCCAATTGCAGTCTTCAGGGCAATAGTAATGTTGAATGTAAAAACTGGAAAAAGCAGGAAGCCTTCAATCAAGTGTACTGAAGTATGTTTGTTGATGAAGTATCCAAGACGTTTTGATCTTAAATCTTCAGGGGCACTCAACCTCAATCTTTTCTTGAACATGTTAGAGCAGCCTTCTCCAGCCTAGTACCTCCAGATGTGCATCATTCCCAGCAATCAATGGGCTCCCTGATTCCTGAAAGCTTGCATAGGCTCCGATGTACATAGCCTAGATCTGGTCTGATGATTTGTCCAGTATTGTTCTGTTGGCAGCAGCTATCGAGGGTCTCCTGAAGATTCGTCACACTAGTTCTTTTTACTGGAGTATACTGGTGATCAAACCTGGGACTAACCACATTCAACTTCTGAGCTATGGTCCTCCAGGTATCCGGTAGGTAAATCAATTAGAAGGTTTGGGTTTATCTATTTCTTTACTGAAACAAGCTTGCCTGTGTAGCCTCTTCCTAAAGGAGGTACTCCTGTAAAGAACTTTATATATCAAAATGTGTATTATACCTTGCGAGGAGTAAGACTATAACACTTCGCCATTTTAACTGTTTACATACGCACACACATATTGAAGTATTTAAAGTGGCTTTTGCTTTAACTAGCTCAATATATCCTTTACTGCACCGTTGGTAAGCACTGACGTAAAGTGTTTCTCAAGAAAGGCGAACAACCTGATTTCTCATTGATCCCATATCAGGCCACAGGAAGGCAATTGACTGCATCCTAGGTTAGCAGCATGAGCTTATGAGATCCTTCATTTTGATTTCAGTTCCAGGGCTACTACAAAAAGATACACAATTATGAACCCAGAAGCCAGCAGGTTTGGTCTCAATTCTATTAATACCATATTTTGTAAGCAGAGGTTTAGAGATGGAACAAGCTCAAGACGCTTGGAGGGTATTAGAGTGTGCTTTCTTTGTTTTTATTTAGGACTTTTAACAAGAGGGTTTTTAGTACACAGCAACAGTTAATTCCAAATACAATTTAAAAACTTTTAAAAATCTGTTCCCCCACTCATTGGAAGGTGGTTTAATGGCACACAAAATAAAACAAAACCAGCAACACAGCCTTTCCAATCCAAAGTGTCGAACAATAACCACCTGCTCTTTATAGAATCTCAGCCATGAGCATTCAGCAAAGCCCTAAAGGGAGGTCAGTCTATCAGGTTCTCCATCAATATATGGTTAACTTCATGGAATCAAAAAATAGAAGAGTGGCCAGCTGTACAGCATCAATCCCATTCCCTGGTCCAATGCAATGCTGGTCACAACATTTGCTCTCAGGGTGTGTTGGGGCGTTGCCTCTATCAAACTGCACTGGCAGACAAATAATGCCACCCTTCTAAACTATGCATAATACATGTATACACATAGTGGATTGGATCCAGACACAGAGTAGACCCACTGAAATCAAGGGGACAATAACTCTGTATCCAAGCCAACTCCATTAACTTCAAACAGTGTTGGATCTAATACTTTTCATCGGTAAGCATAAAAGAGCCTCTGAATTCTCTATAGGTTTCCATCCATCAAATTCTATCAGCAACCTCCAACTTTTTAAAAATTAATGCAGCACCCTAGGACACTAGAGTTGGGCAACATCGGCTAGTTTCATCTTGTGTTTAAATACTGCAGGAACCATGATCAGGTAAAAGTGACAGAGTAATACTGTACATCACACAGGAATCTTGTGAAAAATCATTCCTCACAAATAACTTTCCCCATCCTCATTTGGTACATCAACCGTGCCCAGATTTTTTAGAATCTATGC
This sequence comes from Elgaria multicarinata webbii, assembly GCF_023053635.1. Taxonomy (NCBI): domain Eukaryota; kingdom Metazoa; phylum Chordata; class Lepidosauria; order Squamata; family Anguidae; genus Elgaria; species Elgaria multicarinata. The sequence continues at coordinate 24,829,896 of NC_086172.1, forward strand.
CTGCTTTCTGGTCCTCAAAACACTATGTAGGTGTTAATTAAATGGATAATGCTTTACTACTGAGAAGTCACCTTCTGCTAACATTATTTAAATTCTTATCCTTATTAACCTTGTGATGTTTTCAAACACTGCCCAGCAACTACAACTTGGAAGACACACACTAGTGCCACTGCCACTCCATATTCCCTTACATTTTAACTCTGAGGCAGCACAAACAACACTGAAACGTAGCTGTATCTATAAATGTGTTTTCCCTGTCAAGAGACTAATTTTGTTTTAAGTCCCTTTTTCTATGGGGGACAAGCTTGATGCTTTGCTTTTGGCTCAAAACCCAGATCAATGGGGTAACACTGAGAAGAACAGAACATTTAGACTTACATCCAGTAGAATCCACAAAGACTGGGAAACTCAAAGAAAGCCCTATTTGTTGGAGGCAGCTTTTCAAAAATGGAATCTTCACTCTCTAAAATAAAAGGTGGGCCCAGGTAAAAAGGTGCTCCTTTAAAGAGAATGGGCTGACTGATTCTATCTCCTTCTTTAGGGGAAGAAGTCACAACACTCACACACTCAGGTTTTATGTGCAAAACCAGCAACTGCTAAGGGTTGTTTCCACTCAAAGCCTTATGAAGAACAGCCAGCTTATCCAAGGACTTCAACAATGCTCTGTGATGTGGGCCTGATTTAAGGCTCTGCTACACCAACTGATAGGCCTCCATTTTCCCAAGACTTCCATGCAAGATCATAGAAAGGAGTCAGACAAGGGAACTCCTGAATATTCTTTAAGATGTGATTTGGAAAGGGGGAGAGGACATGTGCAAAACCACTTAGCCGACCATTGTCAATCCTTTGAATTGGAATCATTCGCAACCTGGCATTAAATCTTTTGTGAACCTCTTCTCATTAAATTCTCTCGCCACCCCACTCTAAATGTTGCTAATATAAACAAAGGTAAAAGACCAAAACACACGAGCAATATTTCAGATCAAGAGAATCTTCTCTAGGCCATGCTTGGACACCATGCAGGACAGAAGCAAAGCAGCAGCTAAGCCTCACCATGGACAAATGCTCTTGGCCCTATCCTCCTTCAATGTGCTGTGCAAGCCCCTCAGATGGAAGGGCGGGGAGAGAAAGACAGGCAGAGGTGATGCATACAGAAATAGGGCAAAGGCAGCCCTTGGAAACCTCTACCTAACCCACCCAGCAGGCCCGAAGTAAAGAAGGCATCAAAGTAAAGAAGGCATCAGAGATTACCCTTTCTACTCTGGATGAACAGCTCTTTATGTAGGGAAAGATTTATCCTGGTGCAGTGGGGCACAGAAGCCAACATGTTGGAAGTGGGGCACGATGACACAATCTGGAACTGTGCGCCATTATTGCATGGATGGAAAAACAACCGCGGAGGGAATGAGAGCCATTTTATGAAGGAACAAATGCTAAGTAGTTTGACACAGGGTCATACATTGGGCTGTTCTACTGTTCGCTCTCCCCACAAAATACTGAAAACGGAATATGGAATGATCAACATCATTAACACCTGAATTTGATTTTTGACAGGTCTCCGTTGCTGAGAGGGGGGCAGGATTCCACGAGTGGAATCAATTCCAAATTCCCAGGCCTTCTCCCTCCCTCCCCCATTTTTGAAGTAAACATTAAATTAAAAGAGGGAAAGTTGGGGGAAATTACAACCGATAGCTGGAATACCACCCTCACTGACTTGATATAGCATGCAGTCTATGCAACATTACATACATACAAAGTCTGATTACTTTGGGCCTTGTACATCGCATCATCCCTAGACATTCTACAGAATTCAAAATTGTACAAAATAAAAAATAAGCATAAAATCCAAGGAATTTCTTTACAACATTAGTACTGCAGAATAGAAAGCATAAAACCAGCAGGAGGCGAGCGATCTGGAAACGCCCTCCGCCGCAGCTCTGCACGGAGAGGATTTTGGCCCGTGAAGTGTGGCATCAGCCGTGGCATCAGAGGGCCGCCAGCCTTCCAGCGCAACGTGTAGCACTGCCCTCCATAGGAGCTGTACAGTCTTTCAAGTCTCTCCCCGCACAGCTAAGGAAACATGTCCATTGTAAATAGGGCAGAGAAGCTCCTTAAAAATCGATTCTATATCGGAAGTACTTTTAAAAAAAAAACTAGTTACAATCTCAGAAGCCTCTCCAAACCATTTTCATGTGTGAGGAATCTATCTGGATTCAATTTACACTGCGCCAAGGAATCATGGCCCAACTTCCCTGGACCATATATGCATTTGTTCTCAGAATGAAATCTTAACTCTGGTGGTTGGGACCTTGCAAACGACGACTACTAAGGGATCCTATTTTGAATTTTTAGCATTAATGCTTAGAAGACCAGAGCTCTAGAGATGACGTTTGTTCAGCTGTGAAATCTAAAATGAATGATATGACATTTCCCAGAAGGACAGAAGAAACCAACTTACTTCAGAAGTGAAGAATCCAAAGTTAAGGCAACCTGTTTTTGGAGGTGGGAGATGAGGCAGTAAATGGAGAGGGGGGGGAAGGTGTCCTTGAGCAGTTGACCATAGCATGCAGGGCCCAGAACCAGACGTAAAGTGCATCAGTAATGGGGAAAATAACACTGGGTCTCCGTAAAGGGGTGAGGGGGAAAGCTCACCTCGCCATAGCAGCCATTAAAGCAGCAGGGAGCGCCAACTGCAGCCTCCTCATTATGCTGCCTTTCCACTCTGCCTTGTTCGCATCCTTCAGAGCTGCAAAAACTCGTTGCAACACAGCAGCTACCCTGCATGGTTTGAACAGAGGGGGAAACTTTCCCATCTCTCTTCCTGATTCTCCCAACACCTAATTCTCACAGGGGTCAGTAGAGCACAGGTATCCACAACTTTTGCCTTGGTGTTATGAGCTCGCCATAATTTGTCGTCACCACTGACTCTTTCCTCTTGCCTCACTGCCAAGTACCAGAAAACCCGGGAGTGGAGAAGGAGGACTCTCTCCAACATCCATGAACTTTGGAGCAGCTTCTTGCTCCAAAGCGCAGAACAGTATCAGACCCTTTCCCCCTTCAGAGTCAGAGGGGAAGACAGCGATCCCTCATACCGTGCTGCTGACCAGGGCCCCCGAGAAGCAACGGTACTTGCTTGTAGGAAGCGTATTTATGGAGGCCTACAATTCCATATAGGTTCTTCATGTCACAGGCTTTTGTAAACGCCCCCCCCCACCATACATAAAGAACATTACACAAAATTACACCTACATACGTACATCAATATGCCATGGCTGTAGTAGAAATCCCCACCTCTCTTGGTAGACTGATCACACACAAATGCAGGAGACTTATTGCACACGTTCTATGTAGAGGGTGGAGCGCTCATGCCAGAGACCTGCTCCAGCACTCCCGTGCCTGCAGAACTCCTACATGAATCAGCCCTCAGAGACATGGCCCCCCGCCAAGACAAATAAAACCTTGATTCCGCCAAACAAGCCAGTCCTGAAAGTGAACCCATTCTATGCAATTTAGTCAAGGTGGCAGCATAGCTAGCCTTAAACCAGTTTTCCCCAGCCTGAGTGCCCTCCAGCTGTTTTGGACTACAACTCCCAGCATTCCTGATAAGAGCTGACATCTATACCATCTGGAAGGCACCAGGTTGAGGAAGGCTGCCTTAAACTTCGGATGTGTGATCTTTGTGGTCACTCTGGTCACTCATAGAAGCAGCTGTTCAACAATCTATGCTCGGAGAATGATTCTTGGTACCACCTGAAGCTTGTTCATTGAGATGGGGGACCAAACCAATACAATCTCTGCAGACTGACAAAATAAATACCTACAAAACCAAATTTTGCTGAATTAAGGAACTTTGGGCTGGTTTGTGTAAGAAAGGAAGGCCAGCTGGTACAACCTGTGGTCCAGGTAAATTAATTTTCAAACACTGTCTGAGTATACACTCAATAAATCAGTGTGATCGAAGGGCCAAAGCAGATGATACATGACATGTATGACCGTATTTCATGTCTCTGGGGGTTCTTTTGACTGTGGTTAAATAGCACTGGGAGGGTCAGGATTGGGACCGTGGCAAGTAGGGTGGGGGTTTAACCCTCTCCACCCACCCCTTTCTACAATCCCAAAGATAATCCCTCCTCCCAAATTAATCCGCTATTTGCTACTGGAGAAAAGATGCTGCTGGCACCAATAGCAACTTTCTTCTGTGAAAAATAGCTGTGGGGGGTGGGCGGTTTTAACTGGGATATCAACTGACTTCATGCCCAATCTCAACTGGGAGCCTTCATGGCTGGTATGTAATAAAAAAACAAATACATTCCATGTATCATCTAGTTTGGCCCTAAAATGTATGAAGCCATTATAGCAGGCTTCCATTCACACAAAGGAAAATCACCCATCTCTTTATTAAAGAGAGAAAAGGCATCTAAAGCTCTGGTCAATACCTAATTAGCATTAAAAAAAATGGGACATGTGGCAACCCTTTCAAATCCTGCTAAGATCGGACAACACACTTGGACAACATCGGTCTGCCTGCATGGGTCCTTCATGATATGTACCATAATTAAAAGCCAATTTATATCTTCTGATTGGTATACATGATGATAAGTATTAGAGCTGAATTGTCTACCTTCAGCTAAAACATGCAAATAAATTCAAAATTTCTCCTTCTCTAGAGATACTCAACTTTCCCCCCTGTTCCAATTCCCGAAACTATAAAACATGAGGTAATTTCAGAAGACTGCAGCCAGCCTTGGTGAAAAGAACCAAGCCTGATATGCAAATCCAGAAGATGTGGCTTACACATGGCCTGAAAGCAATATGCAGCACATCAGGAGAGCAGCCATAATCCATTTCCCAGCTACTTTGCAAACTGGGAAGCAGAATAAGGCCGCCTGTAGAGAGTTGCAATTATATGCGGGCCACAGCCCAATCTTAATGTTTAAGCTTTATCCTCCGTTCAAGACCTTCCTTTCCAACTCTTGGGGGGGGGGGGAATTAACTGTACAAGAGAGGCTTAGTTTGTGACTTACAGGGTCCAATATAATGGGAGACCATCTTTGATATTACATCCCCCCCTCCCCATGTTATCAAAAATAAGAGGAAGGCCATTTGAAACCAGCTCCTTGCATGTCCAGATCAGGCTACACTGCTCAAGTGTTTGGGTTAGAGATGCAAGGAACCAACCCGAGATCCAGTTGGTCTGTGAACCCAAAACGTTTGCCAGTACAATATTCATCTTCCAATAGTAAGAGTGTGTAGAACAGGAAGTTAGGGAGGGGAGAAGGGGGAGTGGCCTTTCAAAGCCAATCGTTCAGCCCTAGCATCCAGGATGCCCCAATACCAGGGCTTGCATTATTCCTGAGAAAAATCCCATGTCTTGATTGAATGGGTCACAATTTGAGCAATGGATCGGATAACTGGCAAGCTCATTACATCTCCTGTTATCTTACACCCGAATCAGTCAGCTAATTAAAATCTGTCATTCAGCTCAGCCGCTGCTGGCAAATGGAAGAGCCATTTCTTCAAAACAATTCAAATTACTATTTTTATAAAATGTTTGGGGGGAGAGAAGAGAAGCAAAACAAAAAAAAGTAAGAGTGGTTTTGTTACAACAATCCGTCTTTCCTTCAGTTCAACCTGCCCAGGTCTCCCCAGGTGCTGGCGGAGATCTGGGGACAATCTCTCGGTAAGCAAGGTGCACGTCTGCCTCTTGCCGCCATGGTCGTCTTCATTCGGAGTAGTGCATGATGGACTCCACGTAGTTCCCTGGGAACAGTCCTGTTACTCCGTTCATGACACCCTCGTACCACCCATCATCATTTTTCTTAATGACGTAGATGATGGCACCTTCCTGAAAGGAGAGTTCATCCTCCTTGTCTTTCGTGTAGTCGTAGATCGCCACAACTAGAAAGAAAGAGGAAAAACCACATCACAAGATCCCAAGAGAGCAGTTGCTTGGGCTGACATCTATTTCAACAATACATAGCTTTCCCCGGGGAGGGGCGGTTGTCTCTCTTTTCCCAAACAGCAGAAATGTCTCTTTAGTGGCTACGCATTTAAATGCTGTATTTTCTCCCTGCTTGCATTAGAAGGTTGCTCTCATCACAAACAGAATGAACTTGACCTCTTAATACAGTAATACCCTATTACTTCAATTCTGAGATGCACTTTTTTCCCCCATATAAACATCTCTAAAAACGGGGTGCGTCTTAGAATCGCGAGTATGACTTACAGGTTTTTTTTTTCTGTTGGTGGTACTGAAATTAGTGTGCGTCTTACAATCGATGGCACCTTACAATCGAAGAAATATGGTAACTGAAACTTGGTGGGATGACTCCCATGACTGGAAATATAGCAACTGAAGGGTATAACTTGTTCAAAAAAGAGCAGGAGAAATAGAAAGGGAGGCAGAGTCGCACTATATGTTAAGGATATTTATCCCTGCACAGAAATACAGGAGGATGAGCCTGGTAGCCCCACCAAGAGTATCTGGATTAAAATAAATGGGTCAAGGAATAAAAGGAACATGGTCTAGTACCGACTACCCAATCAAGGAGAAGACGAAGATGAAACTTTTGATAAACAAATTGCCAATGTTTCAAGGAAGTGAGATGTAGTAGTAAAGGAGGACTTCAATTACCCTGATATCTGTTGGGAGACAAGTTCTGCCAAAAGTGGCCCTTCCAAGAAATTCCTGACATATGTGGCTGATAATTTTCTCCTACAGAAGTGGAGGAAGGAACTAGAGGATCGGCTACCCTTGATATAATACTGACAAATAGGGATGTCTTAGTGGATAAAGTAGCACTTATGGGAACTCTGGGGGAAAGTTACCATGTCATACTTGAGTTCTTGATTTTAAAGGAAGCAGAAGCGGAGTGTAGCCATGTTCGTACTCTGGATTTTAGGAAAGCTGATTTTAATAAACAAAGAATTATGGTAAATAAGGTCCCATGGCAAGTGACCCTAATGAGAAAAGGAGTCCAAGATGGGTGGAAGGTTTTAAAAAAGGAAAATTTAAAAGCACAATTACAAACAATTCCAACAAGAAAAGAAGTAGAAGACAACAGAAGAAGCCAATGTGGCTCCACAAAAAGCTTAGAGATGACCTGAAAACAAAAAAAGGATGCATATAGGAAGTGGAAGGAAGGCCAGGCTACAAAAGAGAAGTACATACAGGAAGCACAGAAATGCAGGAATGGCATCAGGAAGGCTAAAGCTGAGAATGAGCTGAGGCTAGTGAGGGATGCTAAAAGCAACAAAAAGGCTTTCTTCAGGTATGTGCATAGTAAAAGACAGAAGAAAGAAAAGGTGGTTCAACTACTCAATGAGGATGGCAAATAGAAAACAAACGACAAAGAAAAGGCCAAAGTGCTCAATTCCTACTTTGGTTCAGTCTTCTCCCAAAAGCGGGTCTATGACCCTCCTGGAAAAAGTGAAGTACAAGCTGAAGGAGCAGGAATGCAGTTAAACAAATGGTCAAGGAACGCCTAATTCCTTTGAATGAGTTCAAATCTCCAGGACCCGATGAAGTGCTTCCTAGAGTAATAAAAGAGCTGGCAGAAGAACTCTCAAAACCACTGTCTATTATCTTTGCGAAATCATGGAAGACGGGTGAAGTGCCGGACGACTTGAGGAGGGCTAATGTTGTCCCTATCTTCAAAAAGGGCCAAAAAAATCAATCCCTGGGAAAATTTGGAGCAGATTATAAAGAAGTCAATCTGTAAGCCCCTTAAAAACAATGCAGTGATTACTAAAAGCCAGTATAGCTGTCAAGAACAAATCCTGCCAAATTAATTTGATCTCATTTTTTGATTCGGTAACCTCCCTTGTGGACTGTGGGAATGCTGTAGACATAATATATCTTGATTTCAGCAAAGCTTTTGACAAAGTGCCCCATGATATTCTGTTAACAAACTAGCTAAAACTGGGCTAGATGGAACAACTATTAGGTGGATCCACACTAAAAGAGTGCTTATAAATGGTACCTCCTCAAACTTGGGGGAGGTAACGAGCGAGATTCCGCAGGGCTCAGTCCTGGGCCCAGTGCTCTTCAACATTTTTATTAATGCTTTGGACAAGGAGGTGCAGGGAATGCTTATCAAATTTGCAGATGACACAAAATTGGGTGGGATAGCTAATACTCTGGAAGACAGAAACAAACTTCAAAGTGATCTTGATAGGATGGAGTACTGGGCTGAAAACAACAGAATGGAATTTAATAGAGGTAAATGCCAAGTTCTACATCTAGGAAAACCAAACCAAATGCACAGTTACAAGATAGGGGAAAGTTTGTTCAGCAATACTACAAGCGAGAAAGATCCTGGAATTGTTGTAGCTCACAAGCTGAATATGAGCCAACAGTGAGATGTGGCTGCAAAAAAACAACACAATTTTGGGCTGCATTAATAGAAGTATAGCTTCCGAATAGTGCAATGTACTGGTTCCCCTCTATTCAGCACTGGTTAAGCCTCAGCTTGAATATTGCATCCAGTTCTGGGCACCACACCAAGAAGGATGCAGACAAGCTGGAGGGATTCAGAGGGCAATAAGGATGATCAGGGGTCTGGAAACAAAGCCTGAAAGAACTGGCCATGTTTAGCCTGGAGAAGATTGAGGGGAGACATGAGAGCACTCTTCAAGTACTTGAAAGGCTGTCACACAGAGGAGGGCCAGGATCTCTTCTAGATCATCCCAAAGTGCAGGACATGAACAATGAGCTCAAGTCACAGGAAGCCAGATTCCGGCTGGACATCAGGAAAAACGTCCTGACTGTTAGAGCAGTATGACAATGGAACCAATTATCTAGGGCGATTGTGGGCTCTCTCACACTGGAGGCATGCAAGAGGCAGCTGGACAGCCAATGTGGATTCCTGCATTGAGCACGGGATTGGACTCAATGGCCTTATAGCTCAACTTCCAGCTCAACTATTCAATTATTTTATGAAATCCAAAAAACGTGTTTAGACCTTTATAGGCATTTCATTCTAAAATGAATTCTAAACCTAAAAATTGAGAGAGAAATTTTGCTCTAATGCGGTCTCATTGCAACACACTGATGAGTTAACCCACCAGTCCGTGCTCCTGGGTCCCCTCGCACACAATCTTTTCGTTAAAGTCACTACCATGTGTCTCTCCCACTCCATTTTCACATAAGCTTTTCTTACCAAATGGCAGGGTATGAGAGAACGGATTCATACGTTAAAATTTAAACGTACAAATCTTAGCCTGCTTCCTTCAGAATCCAGGGGAAGGAGTTAATAGTGTCTACAACTAGGCTGAGATTAAAAGCGTCGCTTCAAAGAAACTGGCTAACACTGGTTCTGCCTTGACTGACGGTAAGTAGGACCATTAAGCAGGCCGTGCTTTGAGAAACACCAGAAAATAGCAAAACATTCCTTTCACGCTGTGCCATCACTTGATAAAATTTGAAATATCTGAAGGATAGGGTAGCCATCAATAAAATGCACTGCGCTGAATTCATGCCTAATGGCTGGAATAGAAATCTGGTTCTGTTTTAACTCCGTACTACAGTTTCCAGCAAACTCGCCTTTCTCCAAGTATGTCCTCGGTGCCCATGGTGGATCTTCTTCGGCATAAGGGTCGCTGTATTCTACCACAGCTGCTTCTTCTTCTTCATAATCTTCTGGAGGAGGAGGAGGAGGGGGGGATTCATCAAAGACTGGTTCATCTGCAGGGGGTGGGGGAGGAGGCGTTTCTGAAACTAAAGAGGAACAGAAATACATATTAAAGTCTCGAGCGTTAAATGTTTATGTTACGTGCAGTTTATAAAGGCCGGTTTCACTGTCTGTGTTGTCTCTTCTCCCCTGGTACTGAGTAAGGACAGACCTCCGGGGCTGAAGGATTTTTCCTATTCTATATACAAGACCCAAGGCTGAGAGAGAACTGACCAATACGGAGTCTACAGATCAAAATTAAAATGCTCTCTCGTCTTCCATGTCTCCTAGTCTGTAACATGGGATCATAGAATAGCAGAGTTGGAAGGGGCCTACAAGGCCATCGAGTCCAACCCCCTGCTCAATGCAGGAATCCACCCTAAAGCATCCCCGACAGATGCTTGTCCAGCTGCCTCTTGAAGGCCTCTAGTGTGGGAGAGACCACAACCTCCCTAGGTAACTGGTTCCATTGTCGTGCTGCTCTAACAGTCAGGAAGTTTTTCCTGATGTGCAGCCGGAATCTGGCTTCCTTTAACTTGAGCCCGTTATTCTGTGTCCTGCACTCTGGGAGGATTGAGAAGAGATCCTGGCCCTCCTCTGTCTGACAACCTTTTAAGTATTTGTAGAGTGCTATCATGTCTCCCCTCAATCTTCTCTTCTCCAGGCTAAACATGCCCAGTTCTTTCAGTCTGTCCTCATAGGGCTTTGTTTCCAGACCCCTGATCATCCTCGTTGCCCTCCTCTGAACATGCTCCAGCTTGTCTGCATCCTTCTTGAAGTGTGGCGCCCAGAACTGGATTCAATACTCTAGATGAGGCCTAACCAGGGCCAGATCTTAGTGGGAACACCACTTTCCTACTGAGAGATTTATGACCTACTTCACCTGCTGCCAGCTCTTCCATCTGTCATCCCAAATAGTTATAAGGATGAAAATTCCTGGATAACTCTAGTTTCCCCTTGCAGCAAAGTGCATGCACAAGCACAACGGCTCTCAAACATGTAGAGCAGAAACATTTGGGGGGATAGAACACCTGGTACCCACCAGGTGTTCTTGGACTCCAACTGCAAAAAGGTCATGATGGTTGCTGACTGGACATTGGGCAGAATTCACTAATTCATTTATCAACAACAGATAAACGGGAATGGACAGAGATACAGCAATGTGGGGTTGCCTGTCACCCAAGAGGTATCTTATCACTCATGCTTAGCTAATACAGGTAAATTTAATTTAAGATCCTATATACGAAAGTATCTCTTATCTAAATCACAAACAAATAAATGACGCACTTACTATTTTCCTGAACTCTGGCCACAAATCCCATTAGTGGTAACTGTGGAGTTACCTGTAGGATGGAGGGAGGAGGCGGTGCAAGAGACACTGCAGTGGATTAAAAAATAAAAACGAAGCCTCTGATGAGAAACGTGATAGACCAGGCAGGCACTTTGACTTCAGAACTAAACGCAACAGAAAAGAGAAGCCACGGAAAAAAGGAGACACCGTCACTGGCCAGTTTTAAACTAGCTGCCAAGGACAATACTGACGCTTGCTTTAACTAGCAATCAGGCAGAATTTTCTTTGAAAGTTAATGCACGGCTTGCTTCTGTAACAGAAATGTTTCTTCTTCTTCTTTTTATGCAAAGCATCTCCTATAGTCACCGCAGAATATTCTTCAAGCACCTCCTTCTGAATCACAGACATCCCTGGCTGTTGGGGAAGATAACTTGATGTGGAAAATGGAAATATTCCCAAATCCACGTAGTCTTCCCAGTGCTTCATTTTTGCACCATCTGTATTATTGCTCCCAGACTGTGGAATAGCCTGCCGGAGGAGACTCGTCAGCTTGACAGTCTTTTAGCGTTCAAGAAAGCTGTCAGGACTGATCTCTTCCGGCAGGCCTGTCTAGTAGAATTTTAGGATACGTTTAATATGCTTTTAGGATGTTTTTAACAGTGTATGCTATGTTTTTAATCAGTATTTTATGTATATTATGCTTTGTTGTTTTTCCCCATCTTGATCCAATCAGAGAGGCGGGTAAGAAATAAATTATTTTTTATTATTATTATTATTATTATTATTATTATTATTATTATTATCATTATTAGTGCTCCAAGGATAAAAAATTATAGTTTCATATTTGGTTTACTAAATATTTGAAGACACTGATGAAAGTTGCACACAATGCCTCTTTCTTAGCATGATCAGAGAAAGTTTAGGGCTGGGACTTGGAATAACTTTACTCAAGGTGTCTGTGTAGTTTGAAAGCAATGAATAGAAGGACTTTAATGAACTGTGTGATCTTACTGTTTATAGGAGTTTTTAGAAGAGTGCTTGTGGGATTAAGCCCCCAACTCTGTGGAGGGGTTGAGAGCTTTACCTGAGATAGCTTCAAGGAAGGCTATATTGACTTTCTCCCACAGAGCTCAATGGGGACCTTTCTCTTCTGCGCCTAGAGACGCAGTTGAGCTGGGGGCAAACCTAATCCCAGCCCCAGCTGCTGGGGAAGGAGGAAGTCAGGGGTGGAGAACTTTTGCTGGCCCAAAGGCCAAATGGGCTCCAGGTGGGCACACTTAGGGCCACCCACAGCTGGCACATGGCCCACCGACATGATTGCCCAGACCACACCCCCACCACACAACACCACCACTTCCTTCCCAAGACTTCCCCCACTTGCATAGCAAAGGCTTTTAAGGGCCTCCGCTGGTACCAATGGGTTGTTTTTTTTTTAAAAAAAAAAAAACCTGATTGCAGCATGGCAAGGGGGCTGATAGAGCATTTGGGGAGGGATTTGCCCTTCCCTCCCTAATAGCGCCCCTTCCAATCACCCCAATACATCAATTAGGCTTCCTAAAGGCCCATTTTATGCCAATTTAAGCTGATGGGAGACTAAGAGATTTTTCCTTCCACGATGGGGGACGGGCACGATCACTAGTGGAGAAGCTGGCAGGCCAGTTGAGGCTCCCCATCCCTTGGTCCACATCTGAATCACGTCATGAACTCCAATTCCTTTACTTTCGACCTGAGGGTTCAGTGGACGCAATTAATTCTATACGTTTTGTTTATTTCATTTATATCCCGCTTTTTACCTCCAAGGAACCCAAGGCGGCATACAAAATCTTCCTCCTCTCCATTTTATCCTCACAACAACAACCCTGTGAGGTAGGTTGGGCTGGGAGTCTGTGACTGGCCCAAAGTCACTGGGTGCTGAGCTTCCATGACTGAGTGGGGACTAGAACCCGGATCTCCCGACTCCCAGTCCAACACTTTAGCCCCTACACCACACCACTTTTTTTAAAAAAACGGAGCTTCCCGAGTGCTGCACTTAGGGGCCAGGGCTATTGCCAATTCAAAAAAATGTATTCGTGTGCACAGTCTCAATTTGCTTTTGTTGTTTATTGTGCTGTACATAGGTGTAACAGAGTGCATTTCAGTCCACATCTTGGGAAGCTCTCAATACACGCAGTTCTGCAACCATTCTCACATTATAGATGCTTTCACATAACATCACAGCCTGCACTCCTTCCGGACACCTGTATTCTCAAAAGTATTTTTCTTTGGATAGTCCCTCAATATAAAATTCAGAACTCATTTTTCAAATAGCGTTGCTTGCTCCTCTGTCCTAACAGCTCTTCATTTTTCTGGTACCACAGCAATCTGGTTGCCCTCAGCCTTCTCCCCACAATGGGTCTTTGTTGGGCATCCCATTGATCATCCTCTGGAAGAGGCCCAAGTCCATGGACCTATTTCTTACCTGAGCATCTAAATTTCAATTCTTACAGACCTCTCCTTATTTGTTATTGGCTTCAAAGGAAGTTCCTTTCTTTGTAAATTTACAATCTAAGCAAGCAACCCCTTTAAATCATTGCTTTCTTCTTGTCTAGGCAGATTGAATTAGGATTATAGAAGCTATTTACAGGCTATTTGGCATCTTTTGTGAGATGAAGAAACAGCAACTATTAAAGAGCCATATATTTAACAACTCATGCCACAACAGATTCCCCAAAACATGCTGAGTATCAGGCAACGATTTTTGCAGGGGAAAAACATCTTCAAAGGTTTCTCTTCCTATAAAAGCTTTTGAACGCTTTTATGGGTTTTCTCCATGAGCCTGCAAAGAGTCCATTATTAGTATCTCCTTCACACTTAGAACGATGCCTTTTTACCATACTTATGGCTACTTCATCCAATACATTTTGAACACGCACATGCAAAATGCTTTGCGACTGCAGACGTCCTAGAGGTATGTGCACTGAGGGGCCACAGAGCTACACTTATGCCATCGTGTGGTGGATCCAGAGGCACGTCGTCCCAGTAGACGGGGTGTTGGGTTTGGTATGGAAGAGCCCAACTTCGCCTCGATGCCCAACCCCTGGCCTCTGCCAGGTTGTGAGCTCTCAGGCTAACATCTCAATTTACGGACCTGTGTGTGGCTGTACGTTACTTTAGAAATTCTTTCAAACATGCCTCTTAAGCTTAGTTATCATGAACAGAACGAGTAGGAAGCCTGTGTCCGGACTGCATTACTTGAGACTGCAGGTCCTACTTCCCATGACAGAACACTTTCCCAAAGAACAACATTCTCAGATATAGAAAACTAGCATGTTAAGAGAGTTTTCTAACAGTAACAAAGCTTTATTGTTCCAACCCATTGTTTTGCTGTTTACTGAGAGTTTTCTACATTCAGGAAAGTGTGTATGCCTCTGTCCTATTTAACTATAGGAGCATCCAGTCATGAATCCCCCACCTGGAGCCAGAACAAGTACACATGTGTACACACACACACACACTTACCATCTCATCTGCTGTTTATGAGAACCAGGTCTCATAGGACAAATCGAAAACACAGAAACAGAACTGAAAGTTCTGCTTGATCCAAGCAAACCATCTATTTAAGGAATATGCAGCTGCGAGATGAATGCGGTTCTAGTATGTTGATTCTTTTTTGGCAGCTCTGTTAGTGGTTGGCATTTGAGACTAGCTTCCCCATACTGGCTCCTAGGATGTGAAACTGACTTAAAACAGATTTCCTTCCAAAAATGTAAGCCAGCTCAACCGGGGGGGGGGGGGGGGGGGAGAGTAAACAGCCACTTATGAAATAAGAATGGATGCAAACACAGCCAAAGTAAAGTGATCACATTACCTTTATGGAGCAAGCCCCCTCTTCCTCCCCTCCCCCACCGCCAATCCAGTATGGAGCAGTACTGGATTGTGCCTGGCTGGCTGGCTCCTGACCTTGTTGTCACTGGATTCTTAAAAATAACAATAAAGGGACATTGCTGCGCTCTCTCTCTCTCTCTCTCTCTCTCTCTCTCTCTCTCTCTCTCTCTCTCTCTCTCGTATGCACTCTCTTCTCCAATTCTCATCTCTTAAAAAAAAATCAGCTGCTGCCCTCAGGTGAGGTTCCCAACCCCTAGAGCGGCTCCGGCTCAGTCTCTCTCTCTCTCTCTCTCTCTCTCACTGCACCTGGCTTCTCCCTTCATGCACAGTTTTTTTACTTCCGCATTGGCCCAGTCGGTCACCTGATTCATTCAGGGGATGATTTCCACAGCACGCCCTCCAGGAAACTGGCCATTTTTGTAGGGAAGGATCTTGGCCTGCGCACGCAAACACGCAAGCACACTTTGTTCGCTGAAGTCAGTGGTGCCAGCAGACCAACTGGTGACAAGCAAAGCAGTCCAGCAGCAGTCAGGGCAACGGCGGGCCAAGCTAGAAAAGCTGACCGAGGAGGAGGCGAGGAACCGGCAGCGCTCCAACCCACACCACGTAAACAGGGGGAGCCCCGGGGTGGGGGGCAGGGCACCGCAGTGCCCGCTCTATTAATAGACTTGCCCCTGAGCAACCGATTAGCAGCGGCAACCACCAAGCAAGCGCTGTAGCTGCTGAGACAAGACCATGGTGGCAGCAGACAGGCTGGCCGCTGCTCCGGTCAAATTGAGGAAGAGAAGAGGCAGGGAGAGAGGGAAGGTTTTGTGAGCCGCCAATGGCCTGCTAGCCTTGCAGTAAAGACCAGGGTACAAGAGGGAACAAAGCCATATGATAAAACAAAAGAAATAAGATATTGAGTTGACTTAGAATGGCAACCAAATATCAAATACAGTCAGTTTATAGAGGAAAACACAACCCACCCACCCCATATGGGGGTCGTATCACAACATTCAGGACATTGTAATGATGGATAAGATCACCACTAAAACAATGCCAGCCTGTAAACATCCTGACAATTTCATAGAGAAATGGTTTCCCCCATGTTGCCCCACTCAGGGGCCGCCACAATCAGTGGGTCCCCATGTTCTTCCCGGGACAGGTGATATGTACCTATAGAGCTCCGCTGAACAAAAGCGGCAGGCGGTTCTGTCGCTCTTGCCTCGTGGCTCTGTAGGCATGTGAAACCATCAATGGCATCCACCACATGACATAATCATTAACGGTTGTGCAGATAGTCAAGTCTGTGTTGATACTTTGAAATTGTGTAAATAATCAAATGTGTATTTTACAAAGAATGGGTGTAGTTAAAGATTGAAAGCAGAGAAACGCAGCAGCAAATTAGGCAGGTGTCTGTTATGAAGGCAAGAAACACCTGTTAATTGATGTCAGTTTGCTAACAGTTTAAAAAGGGAGTGTCTTAAACAGTTGGGAGGAGGGGGTCGGGAGGAGGAAAAGAACTGACGAAAGGAACATTGCTGCAGAAAGGAGATGGAAGCAAGGTTGCTGATACTGCCTCGTTTGGCTGGCACGGGAGGAAAGCTTCAAAGCAAAAGGTCTGAAAACTGAAACTCCCAGAGACTAATTGCTGGTAGGAAAGATTGTTTAAAAGTTCTCAGAAGAAAGGAAGAAGAATGCAATCTGAATATGCAATGAAATGAATTGTATGTTGTTCTATTGCCAATGCTGAAAAGTAAAGCTATACTCCTATTAACCTATTTGGCGTAAGAACTTATCTTTACAGCAGCGTGAGGAAGTAAGCTGGAATCCGCTGACTCCTTCCTCTCGGGTGAGGAAAGAGTATAAACACAACCCAACAGTCTGCACATCGTTGATTATTTGCATTGGTTATTTCGGAGAAATAACCAACTGTGGTCTGGAAAAGGCTCATCATACAACACAATAGTCAACGGTTGACTATTTAATCAACTGGGGATTGTGTCATCCGAACCCAGTCAGTGTCTCCCCAGCAATATTTGGTTTAAGAATGACGTTATACGATTGGGCCTGGCACTTCTCTGCCTCTTTTCTTTGGATGCTGTTTGCATCAGTCAAGGGAACACTGAGCACTTTTCACATCTGTGTGTGCTTATGTTAGTTTGTTTAACCAAACATTGCCAGGGAGATGGATCCATGAGGGATGTGGGTCAGCATGAGCTACACATATCTCCCTACAGACTCCACAGCACTGGCATCTTTCTTGGTGGGTCGGAGTAGTGAATCCCGCTGCAGTCCATCTTACCTGGGTTCTGGCTATAAAACGGTCCTCCGTTCACCTGGTTTTGAAGGCTGTTCTGTGAAGTGATGGAGGGAGGGCGCCTGTATGGCAAAGAGCCCCCTATTGTTGGAGGGGTGTGACGAGTAGCAGGTCTGTTCATGCTGTAGAACTGAACAGGATGACCTGTTTGGAAAAAGAAAAGGATACAGGTGTGAATAGGGAATACAAACACTTTGAAACCAGAGCCTGCATTTTCACATACACATTTAAAATCTACCTCAAGAGAGTTTCTGAAAACAACGCAGTTTGTATTCACGCCTAATTCAGTTGATACTTTATTGGTCAATAATACAAAGCTTACAGTTCTATGCATTAGTAGTTCAAAGGCAACGTGACTGAAGATGAACCAAATTATCAAATGGGGAAAATGTCGCTGGTAGCATATTACACAGCATTTAAAAGGAGAAAGATCACAAAGCTGATCTGTTAGCCCTGAAAGAAGCTGACTAAGCTTGGAACAAGCATACAACCAGTGTGCTCTGCTTGATTTTCCAGAACACAACATTCAGATCTAGTTTACTTACATCACTTGATGACCAGCATGTGTGAATGAGGAACCACAGATGAAACTTTTACATCACTGCAAACACAATGCTTCCCAGTAGAAACGGTTTACATGTTTAGCAGAGACACAAAAATTACAATAACCCAGTGACAAATATCCATACATTAATCAGCCCTGTATTGCTCCATGTTTGAATGGTTTCACCAATCACAGAACACTGGATTTTAATGCATAGTTACTAATCAACTTTAACCTCAGCTGCTGCCTTATTCCTGATGGTGGGTTGTCCCACCCCACACCAAATCCAAAAGCAATGGCATGGTAAAACCTAGAGCAGTGGTTCCCAAACTTTTTCAGGTAACCGCCCCCTTGGTTCCACAAACTCATGCCCAGTGCCCCCAACCCTACACTATAAAAATCATTATTTAGAATAGTGGTTTTCAACAACCCACTAAGGAAGATAATAACAATAAAATTCAAAACAGTAATAATTAATTGAATATTTATTCAAAATCCGAAGCACCTGCCGCAGGCTTGCCGAGAGAGGGAGAAAAAAGAGAGTGAACGCCTCTGTTTTGCAGCCGGCGTGGCGTGGCACACCAAGCAGGATATGTCTTTTCATTAGCATTTTGGTGCTTTTGAAACATTTCAATTCACTGTTAAAAGGACTCTTCCTAAATGGTATTAATACATGTGTGGATTCTTCCCCTGTATGGCTTGGGACCAAGCTACCTTCTCCCATAAAAATGTCCCAGGGTTTTAAGACCTTCTGGAGAGGCGCTTCTCGGAAAAGACCACCTTGAGTGCCCCCCTGCCTCTTAGCACCCCCCTGCCGCCACCTTACCTCTTAGCGCCCCCCGATGCAATCCCACCGCCCCCAAGGGGGCAGTACCGCCCACTTTGGGAACCACTGACCTAGAGCATGGTAATACTGGCTAATCAGTTTCTTCCTCTAACTATTTAAGCAACTTAGGGTACAATCCTATGCGTATTTAGAATGAAAAAAGTCCTACAACTCTCAGCACAGCTGGCTGAGAAATGCTGGGAGTTGTAGGACTTTTTTCTGTCTTAGATTGTGCCTTTAGACTGTCATCAGTTAAGATTCATCATCATGCTTCAAAGTCTCTCAAAACTATGTCATGAATTTCTGGTGCACTACAGCCAGATACAATACGTCTACGAAATATTGAATTTAGATATCTGGAAGCAACTTCTAAATAAGTCACCAAAATTAATGAACAGATCAATCTGAAAGCAACCTGTAAAGAAGACACCAACATTAATGAACGATGAGAAGGGTAATCGTTGAATATAAAGAATGGAGAAAAGACTGTAGAGCATATAAGGGGGTATATTTCTTAAACAGATTGTGCACTTCATACACAGAAATACAATAACCCCATGTGTGCAATATCGTGCTATACCATCACAGCAGCTGAGAGAAAAAAAGCAGATATATTGTGGTGCTTATAACTGCAAAGACTAAATCAACGCACATACCAGTGTTTGCCTATTCATAGGATTAATCAGG
The DNA here is from genome assembly GCF_023053635.1 of Elgaria multicarinata webbii. NCBI lineage: Eukaryota > Metazoa > Chordata > Lepidosauria > Squamata > Anguidae > Elgaria > Elgaria multicarinata. Next base: position 24,849,081 of record NC_086172.1, read on the forward strand.
CAAAACGCCACTTGCCAATTTGGTTTTCTTTAGCTTCCATTTCATTAGGTACTGAATCAAAATGAGTACCCTTGTTCTTTCAAGAATTCATGGAAAGCAAAAGCTACTGGTCCAAGACACATCCTGTTGATCTTCACATGTTAGAACCTGAATTTTGCCGAGTGTACAATTTGATATTCCAAAAGAACACGCTTTTCCTGAAAATGGCACAGAGCATTTGTAAGACTTTAATGTTTGGAGGGAAAATATCTCTTTCCCAAGATGTGCCAGATCTACACCAAGCAGGATATAACACTTTGAAAATGGTTTAAAAGCTATATATGTAATGTGTCCTGGGCCTGAACAGTTGTCAAAACCATTATAAACCGTTAAAAAGCAGTAGTGTAGATCCTGCCAGGGAAAGAATAAATCAATAAATCTAAGAACGCCACAAAACATGACCAGCCTTAGGTACCATCACATCTTTGCTCAGCTGCCTGCAAAGAGCAGCAGAAACTCACCTGCAGAAGGAGCGGAAGAGGCAGCAGGGGGAGTTGGAGAAGTGAAGCCATCAGCAAGGGGCTGCGCCCCTGCAGCAGCAGCAGCGGCGGCATCCGGGGCAGCAGAGGATGGGGCAGGGGCGAGAGGAGTGGGAGCAGGGGCAGAAGTAGCAGGAAGGGGAGAGGTGCCAGCTGAACTAGCGGGGGCTGGGTGGAAAGAGGAGGAAGAGGAGGAGGAGTTAATGAGGAGTTCATACGGGTGTCGGGTTAGCAAGGGTTAGAAAAAGCTTTGAGTATTTGGTATTAGGTGTTCCCCAAACCCTTAAATGGTAGCAAAAAAAGTGAGGAGGGATAGAAGAATGATGCTGATGTAGGGAAAGGAGTTACCCCTTAGGTCCGCAGGGGAAAAACAACAACCAGGAGCAACAATGCACCTTGCATATAAGAAAGTTTTACAAATATGAAGCATCACCTTATATGTCATCAGTTAACATATCTGTTAACCATCTGTCAGGGATGCTTTAGGGTGGATTCCTGCATTGAGCAGGGGGTTGGACTCGATGGCCTTGTAGGCCCCTTCCAACTCTGCTATTCTATGATTCTATATACCTCATGCTATGGAGAAAAAAAACTTTAGCTAACCAGTCCTTCGCTCAGCATACATTTTAGCCCATTTTTTTTATTAAAAAATAATATGTACAGCAAAGGGGAAATGCTATTTCCCCCCTTTGTTTTTAGCACAAATAATGCTTTTCAAAATATCAATTTTTCTTGTTTTGCCGAGTATGGTAAAAAGCAATACCAAAAATCTGCTTAAACAAGAAGGAAGGAAAGGACAAAAGTCTGCATTTCTGCAAATATGAAATAATGGTCCTTAAGCATGTGGAAGCATAGAGCAACTCATAATAGATCCACTCAACTTAGAATTTTGCAGCTTCTCATGGAAGCAAAAACGTATAAATTAAGGGCACATCTGCCCCATTGCCTCACTGTATTTCGAAAATTAGAATGGGATTATCACTCCAAACGGAGAGGCGGGTAAGAAATAAATATATTATCATTATCATTACTATTGCATCATCCTATTTTTTTTCTCAGCACCAAGTTTTAGTTAAGTACAACTGATGCAATGAATCAATGACCCAAACAAACAAGTATTTTCAAACTATGACAATAATATTTTAGTACTTGTGATTCTGTGGTATTATTTGTATAATTCCATTTTCAAATGGGGGGGGGGAGACACTTATACACCAAGGCAGTAAGATTGTTTAGCACCATAGTTACTTTGCATTGACAAAGCAGTTTCAGTACCATTTTTCTCTTCAAATTTTTAGTAGGCTGTGTGCTTTACAAAAGTGTAAAGCAATTAAAATGCAGACCCAATTCAGCAATTATATTCTCAATGCCCACAATCTAAGAGTTAAATCATATGAAAGATAAAATGGATATTGGTTGCTTGGGAAGCCTACTTGCCTGCTCCTCCCTAATAATTTTAAATTATTCGAATTAAAAGTTCAGACTGCGCAACACCAGGCAGATTAGAGGAGGGAAGTAGATTCCAACAACAGCCCAAACAAACCAGCCAATGCTGAGGGACAGCGACAGAACTGAAGGCCCCAGGCCTCCTTTCAGAAAGGCGCCGCCAGAAAAAGTTCTGAGGAGAAACACCCACACCCGCCTCTTTCCCTCAAAGGACCTCCAAATTCACCTAATCCTGTCTAGGACACTGAGAGGAGGAAGGGGGAGAGAGGAGGAAAAGGATCACTCCTAATTATCATATTTGCCCCATTGAGAAAGCACCTTAAACCATGGCTTTAACCACAATGGCTAAGCCAGAAAGCACGGCCAGAATTCAGAAGACACTTTAAACCAAGGCTTTAACCACGGTGTATAAGGCTTTTTGCCTTTTTCACCATGGTTAACACCATGGTTTAAGGTGTCTTCGAAACATGGTCTGGCTTTCTGGCTTAACCACCATGGTTTAAAGCCGTGGTTTAAGGTGTCTTCTGAACAGGGCCTTTATGTTTCAAACTATCAGGCTGCCAAAGAGCAGCCCAAAAAACCTGACCCTTCTCAGTGAAGACAGAGTCAAGACTGGGAGGGGGTTCCCTCCTCCAGGAGCAGAAGTGAAATTTCATTGGCCCTGTCTTCTCAAGCTGGAGGACTTAACCTTTGCTGTTGGGTCCACTTCTCCGCTGACCGAGAATATGCAACGCCCAGCAGTAAAGCACAGGCTTTGCACGCAAAAGGACCCAGGCACAATCCCCGGCATTTCTAAACAGGGCTGGGAAAGGCCCATGCCTGGAACCCTGGAAAGCTGATGCCACTCAAGAGTAAACAATATTACTGAACTACATGGACCAATGGGCTGACTCAGCGTAAGGTAACATCCCGGGTTCTTAAATTAACAGAACGTTCTCTGTACTGGGTAGAACAATACCCCAATACCTTACTCTGCACATTGGTTGCCCTGCTTTGGAGTACATTTATTAAGTTATATCTTTTATGTTAACTCCATTAGGCACCAGGAGCTGCCACTAGAAGGTGGAGGGGAGGTGGCAATTCATCCCCAGTGTTTATGCAGAGCCATTGTGCATGTAGGCACAGGCCTCTTGGGAGCTCAATCCAAATGCTTCTCAAGCAGAGAAGCTGAAATCCAATTCCATCGCCGCCACTTTATCTCCATTATCTCATTAGTATGGTGATTTCACCCACACAACCACTGCAATTTTTTTTAAAAAAATTAAGCTTCTACATATGCATGTGCTTTCTATTTGCACAAGAGATTGCTATTCGTATCCAACATTGGTAAGCTATGTAAAATAAAGGGAGTAAAAACTCTGGAATAAGGACATGGGACACATACACAAATTATCGTTGCTGCACAGAATCCAAAATCTTCTAACTTGAAATTGGCACAAGGACTGAGGGCTCTACTGAAATCCTGGCATGGAGACCCCTCCCCAGCCTTGGAATCAGGACACAAAGCTTTTGCTAAGAAACTGACGAGACCTATTGTGGCAGCATCTAGCCAAGTTCTAGCCAACTTGGCTAGTTCAAGCATCTAGCCATGTTTTAGCCTTTGCAGGCTTAAAAGGCACCCTCCCCATTTGTCACTCAAGGACACACCCAAGACTAGCAAGTATTTCAAACGTTCCCAAGTAATGCCAAGCGCTAATTTGTCTTCCAAATTTACACAGCGCTGAGAAAGGAGGACAAATTAAGCACAGGGACATAACGACTAGAGGTTTCTCTGATAAACGAATCACCAGAACATGAGAGGGAGCTGAGCTTCCCATTTACCTGGATACACGCTGGGAGGGGACGGAGTGGGGACAGCAATAGGGACTCCCACACTTCCACTTCCGCTGTTTTCTCGACTGCTGCTCCGACTGCTAGGGTGGCTCCCTCCACTGCTCCCGCTGCTGCTAAAGAAATAAAAACCACCAAGGTATCTACATTCCATCCCACGCTGAACACACAGCTTCATAACAGAAGGCTGCTAAATCTGCAATTCTGCGGACAGAGAAACACATGATGAAGTCTTTGCCAATGCCTAAGCTAAAATTGGGATGCACCATCCAAGGATAACAGCTGCCTGCTAAATTATAGGACATGGCCTGCAGGAAGCTATCCAACGGGTCCTGGCAATATGGACCTTTGGTGGAAAGGGGGCCAACATCTGTAAGAAGGCTGCTTTTAGCTGCACTGCTTGACACTCTTCCAAGTAAAACACTTCGGTACAAAATAGTTTTCAGAAATATACCATGAAATCTTACCAATGTACTATTATTTTTTGCTACGTGGGGCTGACCTGCTGTGTAGATCCATTTCCACAAAATGGCCTATTTTACCAGGGCCATTGCCCAGCCATTATATGCCTTCTGAAAATCCACAAAAATAAATGCAATCAGCCGTGTTTCCTGTAGTTAACCAAATAACGTATCTGTTCGGAGTTGCCAACATTTTCACAGGCATCAAAGTCTCACCACTGTTCAGCATGAAAATCGTGGTTTCAAAACCTTGTAATGGAAGCTACTATAAAACCTCACAATTGCAATATTCTCCTTTTCAAGCACCGCATTTTAGAAACTGTGCATCACCTTGGGGCGGACAGGCCAATAATAAAAGTTATAAATAAAAATTAGATATATTAATTAGATATCGTGGTGTTACAAATCAGCTAGTAAATTCTGTCCTGCTTTTGAATAAACGCTTCCTAAACAAACAATGCCACATTGTACAATACATAGTATAAGCAGCATGGTTTCCCTCTAATGCCCAATGGATTTCCCAGGAAATCACATGAATTTATGAAGTTCTAAGTGAAGGGGTGGGGTAGGGTGTTAAAAGCAGATTGCTATAAACTGTGTTATGGGTCTTAATTATTGTTAATATTTTGTGGAGGAGCAGACTGAATACCTGTAAGTGCGATTCCTTTGATTCACAGAAGCTGTTCTAACAGGGCTCTGTTGCGAGGGAGCCATATTACGGGTAGGGCTAGGTACATAGTCATTTGGTACCACTGGAGGACGCACTGGCTCCAGTGTGCGATAGGGAGAGTGACGCCTACACAAGAAAAACATATGTATGGAAGCAATTTCAGACAATGAAATACACCAAAGATCTTTGGGCAAGGCAGCGTAGAACTCCTGCTCACTGTTCAGTTTGATAAGGCATAGGACAGGACCTAGTCCACACCCTGGGTACAGCACTTATGGAGAATTTCCTTAGGCTCCAGTTCTCCTACTTCCCCTGCTGGTGTGCAGGCCTCCCCTATCCCGAGTTCTCCGTCTCACCTGAAAATGAGCTCAGAGCACAAGTAACTTGCCTTGAGCAGAGAGGACAGCCTGGATGAGGATGTGGGAGGCATGCACAGAGCTCTCGTTTCCCTTGAAGGTCTGTTGTGCTGCCTCCATAGATTAGGCAGGGGGAAGGGAAGGGAGAATCCAATGAGCCTACCAGAATCCCCCACATACTGGCACTCTGCCTTCGGTGGACCTAACTGGGCCCATGGAATTTTTGTATTCATGTAGTACAGGATATTTAGGCTGATTACTTATTCCAGGCCTACAGCAAAAGATCGTGTAGAGCTACTTGTACTATATACAAAAGTGCAAAAAGGCTCCTGCAGGAAGAAAATATTTAACCAATAGTTCCAATGGCGATACTATGAATATCTCATCTGCCTATGAAGTAGACACAGAAGACATCTCCAGACCCCACAATGCAACTTTAAGCACCTATGAACCATGAGGCAATAGTAAAACTGATAGAAGTTGTTTTTTTTAATCTTCTCCTTGTAACTCTTCCCATCCACCTTTTGACACATATAAAGGTGTACTTACCCAATGGTTCCTTTCCCTGACATTGGTGGACTGGGTGGTTTCTGGGTGGGTGGTGTGGTACGAGGCAGACCACCCATTTTCATATTCTGGGTACTAACCTGCATGAGAAGTAATGGGAAGAAAAACAACCCTCACTGAAACTCCTCAGGAAAATAAAGATAAACAAGATTCCTTTGAGAACTGATCTGCAACATTAGAGAGACAGGAAAATGTTTAAACAATTATTTCTTAAAAAACCAAAGTGTTCATGCATATATAAGCTATGAGCTGTTCTCAAAGGGCTTGTGGTTGTATGCTGTGTTTAAGTGTTACTCTGACTGTATTTGCCTTTGGCCATCACGTTTACCTTTAGATCACTATTAATGTGCATAGCATACCAAACTAAAGATTTGGACATCACAATGACGTTCTGCCATTACTGTGAATGAGCAAGCAAGCTGGTGCGTTCTTCTCATTTGCCTCTGCTAGGGTCCTCCTGCCAGTGGGAACCACTAAATAAGACAGGTACATTCCACCTGTGGCTTGTTTGACATCTAAACTGGGATCTCTGGCTTATTGTTCTCCCAACAAGCCAAAGTCATAAAGCAGCAGTTCCTAATTCAGGCATTACACTAAACAAACCACAGACAGATGCAAACAAACAGAAGTGATTGAGCAAAATGCTCCAGCACGCTTACTTATTTGATTAGTTAGTTCATTTATAGAAGCTCGTTCTAAAGGATTCTGGCTTGTCGTGACATCCGAGCACAGCCAATGAAAGTTTTGCTTACTAGGCTCAACTTAGAATCACTTCATATATTATATTTCTACTCTGAATGGGTTTACTTCCAATGGGTTTATTCCAGGTAAGTGGGTGTAGGATTTCAGCCTAGAAGTACACATGAAACAATTTATTAGGAAACCTGAAATCTAATGTGTACAGAAGGTTTTCAACTCCATTTATTATATAGACACATGTACCCAAGGGCTGGGTTTGGCTGTAGTTTTCCACCACTGATACTAATGGTGGCAAATGCAAACTTGCCAAAGCATAATGCATGAAGTGTCCCTCAGTTATAATAAATACTTTAGGAAAGCACTTATTCATTTTTTTACTTAAACTTTGCATAGGACAGGGAATACTTTCTTTATATGAAGCCCTTACAATAATTATAAAAGCACAGGAACAAGTCATAAGAAACTGGTATTCCTTCAATACAGTTAATCTTATATTCCCCACTTCTTAGGTGGGATGCAAAGGCCTGGCCGTGTCTCAATGAATATCTCATTCTGCAGAAAAAGAGGGTCTGTTCCAAAACAACAGAAGCCAGTGTTACAGTGGGGTCCATCCGTGCCACTGCACCAATAGTTCCCCTTGTCTTTGCCATGCAAGGTTGTTTATATGTTGCTCGGGTATAGTTTCCCCTTGCCTCTTTCCCTCTACATGGCTTACGGAAGCCAAAATAACTGGCATGAATCTACATAAGCTATTTCTTATAGAACAGCATTGGACAAGTTGTTTCCTGGTGGGGCAGGGTGGAGGAGAAGGGATACAACGTTGGTCCATCTATCCCAATATTGTTGACACCGATTTGCAGCGGCTGCCCAGGGTTTTAGGCAGGACTCCTTCCTAGCCCTACCTGGAGATGCTCGGAGTCGAACCTGAGACCTTCTGCATGCAAAGCAGCTTCTCTACCACTGAGCTGCGGTCACTGGTAGTTGCAGTAACACAAAACACGGTTTGCATTGCTAGTAAAAAAACTCATAATACTGAGTTGTATTACTAACACAGTACAGCCAAGGGGTCAAAAGTTGATGCAAGTAGCTGCTAATGGGGCCCGTTCAGCCTGTCAGCCTTGATCCTGACACTCCAGTATCACCAAAACTGTATGAAAAGCTTTTATAAATCAGCTGCATATTTATGTATTTGCAATATATGTATGTATCCTAGTATTTATTGTCACAAAAGAATGGGAACATCACCAGCTCTTACTTCTGCCATAGATCAACCCAATTTTTAGGAGATGGTGGTCATTCTATTGATCAGTTTCATGAGATGCTGATGACAGATTACACTTGAGGCGCTGTAAATATGAGGTATGAATAATTGAATGTCTCCTGCTCATCAGCATCAGTGTGGATTGAACTAAGAAATAAACTTGGTGGCTTATTTTCACATAAATCACAAATGTGAGACATCTGTGATGACTTGCATTTACATATGGACAGAGCTTGCTACGTGGATAAAATAAACTATCAGAGATGAAGTCAATCTGGGTTCAACTCCTATAGGAAAGCTACTCAACCTTACTTCTGCACTGTCAAAAACAGAAATAGTGGGGACTCACAACACCCATGAGTTTTATGGGATACTCTGGACTCTAAATCCAATATATATATATATATATATATATATATATATATATATGAAGGAATACTTTACAAGTATGTGCTGGGATCATGAGACAAAGTCTATGAGGCACAACATATTGCAAAACATACCTCCATCATGACAGATGTTTGTGTCCAGGAAATCTAAGCCATTTTACAACAGGCTCAAGTTCAAAGTCTGATTACAAAATTAGCCATATTTTCAGCGGCACCATGCAGCACGGATGACTCATAGCTTCAGAACGGTGGTATAACCGCAAACAGAGGACATGCCTTTGTTCTTTTCTTCCAAGTACGTTTTGGAGAAAACTCCTCCATTGTACTTCCTACATACAATATGAAGACATTCACTACCAGACACACAGAAATATTTAGCGTGGACTGGTACAGAAACTAATGTATTCCATGATTTTTCTACAGCCTGTCTTTCAGCCAAGGACTGGGTTTGGATGCCACATTAAGCCATGATTGTTTATTTTTCTGAATTAACCATGTTGGCTTATCAGGTCATCTGCACATTGTTTTTCCCAACCGCGGTGGTTTATTTAGCCAAAATAAGCCACCCTGGTAGTGAGGTTTATTTAACCCATCATGGCTTATCGTGTCGTCTGGTGCTCCCAGAGTGGTTTAAATACGTCGCCTACAGGGTTGCCTGGCAAGAGTGATCAGAACTGCAGCCGCCACTCTGTTGCTTTCAGGCAATCTCTGTTTCTGAGATTTGCCCAGCAACAGATTGTGCTCTCTGCCCTCCCCACTTTCTCAGCAGTGAACTCTGCAAACTTCCAAAGTATCAAACCCCCATGATTCCCATGGAGAGGCATAGCTGCACAAGGTTTTAGTTCTGTCTCTGCGTAAAGGGAACCTATGTGTGAAATGTTGTCCAGTTCTGCAAACTTTCAAAGGCTTAGAGCTGCCACCCCCTTGGGATGTGGAGGTATAGCAGTGCAGGGTTTTCATCATGCATTGGGTGCATCTCAACAAGGGGCACCTCTGCATGAAATCTGACTCCAATCTTGCAAACTTTCAAGGGTTTAGTGTTATCACCCCCTTTGGGGCACAAAGTGCCTTAGTAGATTCAAAGCAGTATTAAGGAAACCCAGTTTTAAGCAAGCTGAATAAGTCATCTTGACCAGGTTCACACAACATGCTAATCCGCCATGAGTTATTATGGAGCACATTTTCCGCAGGTTGGGTTAACATGTTGCCAGAACACAGTGCATTTTCTGCAGGGTGGATTATTGGCAGAAATAAGCTTCCTTTCTGTGTTGTTTGTTTGCTACTGGTGAGAGGCTGTGGGACAGGAATAAGAAGTGGGGGAAAGGAAGGGAGCAAATGGTTTGTTTTCACTCACTTTTCACGTTGAGGTGAGATAGGTGGCAATAAGGCAGAGACAGAGGACACCAGGCCACATCCCCTAGCGCACAGCCAACCAATTGGAGGGAGGAACATGATCTAACTTCAGTGCGAGGGTCAGCAGGATACGGTATCCAGCACAAAGAAAGGTGGATACCACCCTGGCTGAGTGGTAAAAGGGGCGAGGAGGGGGGGGAATAAACCATGCTGCGTAGCTTAATTGTCCGATCACATGGGGGATCACAGTAGCTTATTTTGAAAATAAGCTACTGCGAATAGTTTATAAATCACTATGGCTTAAAGTGATGTGCAAACCCACCCAAGGTGTAACTACTCTTCCTGACTGTTAGAGCAGTGCGACAATGGAATCAGTTACCTAGGGAGGTTGTGGGCTCTCCCACACTAGAGGCATTCAAGAGGCAGCTGGACAACCATCTGTCAGGGATGCTTTAGGGTGGATTCCTGCATTGAGCAGGGGGTTGGACTCGATGGCCTTGTAGGCCCCTTCCAACTCTGCTATTCTATGATTCTATGATTCTAAAGAATTTAGTGATCAAGCTAGTAATGCTTTTAAATACTGTAATGCCAAAATACTTATCAAGTTGGAAAATAACCTATGCAAAAGCCAAATCATATTTATAATTATTGTTATCTGTATAAGGAAATGGATTTAAGATGAATAGCTGGATTATAATTTTAATTCCCAAGCCGATCTCAAAGGAAAAGTTAAAAGAGCGCAGCTTTTTTTGATTACTAACTGAAAGGCAAGCAATCTGTAGCACGGCATTTTGCTGTAACAAATTTCCAGTCACAAATGCTCAGCTTGATATGGCAAATGAAGGGTACAAATGCCATTTATGCAGGCGTATTTGGAAAAAGATTAAGTCCTTTAAGGCTGCAATCCTATACCCAATTACCTGCGAGTAAGCCTCAGTGAACTCAATGAGGCTTACTTCTGAGTCTGTAAGCAAACTTTCAGCATTATGAAACCTTGAATTGCTTTAAGTGAGAAACTAGATAGGCCTAAGCGACGTCGTTTTCGGGAGGAGGAACGAACAATGAAAAGGGGGACATTTTATTCTAGATACAGAACACTGACACATCTCTCTGCTGTATCTTTTGCCTGGCTTATCAACCATTCAGTTAGCCTGCCTGCACAAATATAAAGAATCCTGTCTATGTCTTAGCTCTAAATTCCCAAGTTGAGATTTTCAAGAACACGCTTAAAGTACTAGTGCTAACTGACAAGAGAGCCTTTAAACTAGCAGTAATATATATCCAAATGCTTATCACTAAAGATGCCAAATGATACACTGTTTTACAACGAACACTACCTCCTTAAGGTATAAGCTAAAATAAGTTTGAAAAATAAACGCTTTGTGTGACTGAATCAATTCAGCCCTCATGACAACACTAAAAGTGTTACTTTAAAAGTTAACTCAGTGAGTTTAAATTAAAGTGCCCCAAACAACAGAATGCACAAGACTCTGGGGGCAGGGGGCTGTTTAGAACACTTGCTCGTGTAAGAAGGACATGTGGGTCACTTGGTGGCTATTATATTTTATTAGCATCCCCAAAAGCTTTTCATATCACATACAAAGAATGCTGGGGGTGGGGGGGATTAATCTTAAAAATCGTATGAGAACTGCTTCACACAAGCATATGAATTGTGTATGCCAGTATATTTGAAACACATACTTTCACTATTCTACCTCATGTGCATGCAGCAGAGAGCCATATTTGGCCAAAGACCCTCAAGCATGTGCTCACACAGATTAAAAGGTCATGTAGCCACTGAACATGTAATACCACAACATGTTCAGTGTCCCTAAGTCCGTATGTTAGGTATTACAAAATGTAAACAATGGCACAGATTCTCATTTCAGCATGAAAGTGTTAAAAGAAAAACGCCCCAAGATAGCACTATTCAATTTCAACTCCATGGCCACAATCCAGAGAACCATGCAGCCACTTCTATTTCCCCAGTGAACCTTAAGACTTGGGCTTCCCTGAAGAAGTTACCCCACAACACACAGCAAACTGCTTTCAATACTCGGAGAAGTTGTAATTTCTAATATAGTATGGAATTTCAGGAAAGGACCAAAAGTTCCTAAACGGTTAGTACGGCTGAAGTTTTCAGGATTATGGCCCATGTACTTGACATTGAAAGGAGGGAAGCAACTATGATTTTACATACCTGTTTTAGAAATCAGAAATGACTTACGTTTTTGCCATTTTCATTTTACAATTTTGATTTAACAGGTTCCATATTGGCAAAAAGTTAGGGGTAAAAGAAAAAAAATGCTTCTACAAATCAAAATATATTTTTTAAAAAGGCTGACCTCTGTAACAGCTTTACCTCTCTCAAGTAGAATGCTAAAAGATTAACAGTTTGCAAACAACATACATCCCATTTTTCCTACCCACAAAGCAACAGCCTCTTGTACTCAGCACTACTGCTTAATTCAGAAAATTAAGACCCCCTAAAATGAGTAATAAGCATTGAAAGGCAAAACAAGTATCACAATTGTTTAAATTAATGAACAAAGTATCCCGGACAACATAATTCCCAGAATTCTAAAAGTGGGGCAAGGGAGCAGCAGATCATTTCTTTTTAATTTATCCTCATATTGTAATTTATCCTCATACTGTACTGTGAAACTTCAGCACACACAGAGAACAGACTTTCTTTAACTGAGTAAGTATTAATTATGTATGCTTTATACCTGCCTCAATTAAATTCAAAACATTGTCTCTTTTCCTCCCAAATGCTTTAAAACAGAGCTGTAGAATAATCTAATATTGCTTCCATGTTGTTCAGAATTGTACATTGCTGACACAATGCAAGTAGCAATTCATCACCAAAATTACATGTGGTGGGAGACAAGTCTATAGTATCTGAGATTCCTTGACCAATAGGTCTCAAATTGTATACAGCTCTGACTGTAGGTTTTCAAGTTGGCTTTTTATATTGCTGGAACTGGGGAAAATGTGGGGACAAGGGGTCCCTATACCACAGTTCCTTTTGCCACCAGAGTCTGGAATGCAGGGAAGGAAAAAGATGTCCCCTTCTCTACAACTTCTTTCTGATGGTAGCAGTTCTTCCTTCGTGCAAATCAATGCAGTAGACATGCCGTCCCAAATGTAAGATAGGGGAAATGGTCTGCAAAACTGCTGGATCTTCACCCCAAATCCTGGAACAAGACGGCCTGGGGAAGGGAACTAGGTGCCCACACAGAGGATTGGCTCAATTGCAAAAACATCTGTACAAGACAATACTTGCATGTGAAAAGTGGTCAGTGACTGCATTTGAGAAATTATAGCCTAAGCCAGAGATGGGAAACGAATTACTATGGGTCACAAGCATTTCTGCCTGTTCTGCTCCTTTAATCCCTGAGCATGTGGGGAGGGGAGGCTACTCTCTATCCAGGCTTTAAAATGGATGGGTCTGAATGGATGGTGAAGAGGAGAGAGAGGGAGACAGACAGACAGACAATGAGAAAAAAACGAATGAATGCACAAACCATCACTCCATCTAGAGAGAGCAGGAAGGCTATGTGCACCCAACCTGTCTGCAGTCCCCAAAAGGTTCCTCTAAGGGAATGGAGACTTCGGGGCGGGGGAGAGTTTCCACTCCTACCTTAGGCAATGTGGCCCCATCTATTGAGAACACTTTGATTTTTGAGATTACTTTGATACTGAAAATTGGTAACTCAGAAGCTGTACGCCTCTGCTGAAAAAACTACAGCTTAGTGGAAGGCAATAGTAAACAGCGGCTTTCCATTCGGTACTCTCTGTTATCAAAATGCATACTGTAGTTAAGGCATGAGCAAACCAACAGACCCACAATGTTCAGCTTAAAGAGTCTTGAAAAACTAAGGCAAGGGTGGCATACCTGAGTTGCAGATATCTGTATTATTCTTCACGTTTGTATCCCAACCATCCTCAAAGGGGCTCTGTACAGTATACATCTCTCATTTTAGTTCAACTTAAAACAACCCCATGAAGCAGATTAAGTTGAATGTGTGTGACTGACTCAATATCATTCAGTTAGCTTTGTGGCTAAGTAGAGATTTGAACTCAGGACTCTGGAATCCAAGTTCAAAACTCTCTCTACTACACCATACTGGCTCTAGCTACGTTCAGTTAATTTTGTCTTAGAGGCTACTAGAATAACCTTCCTGAGTGATGCAAGGCTACGTATTAAGCAGCAATCTAGGGACCAAGGATAACTAAGGGATTTGTTTTTAAAATGATGAGTGTTATTTTTTTAAATGCCTCCCAGCACAAACACATGCCTATAACTTACAAAAGAAAACAGGATAGGATATGGGCTGGTTAATTAATAAGCAAAGCTGTTAAGGGCATGTGTTCAAACCTTGAATTCTCTACTGAACTCTGAATAAAATAAAGAGGAGACTGATTCTAAGAATGCTATGAAAAAATATTATAAACACCAGGGATAAAAGAGGCAATCCAAAGGATAAGAAATGCCACGTGCTCGCTACTTCACGTCAGACGTGACTGAGCTGTAGATCACGCCCTATAAGTAAGGCTGAAAGACATGCATACGCACACAGACACACCTTTACTGTTTTCCAGCATCATCTGTAGGGTCCAATCTACAGCCTAATGAGTGTAGGTACTCTGGTGTGTGGGGGGGTGTACACACCCATTTTGTGTGTGTGCATGTATTTGCTGTCTGATGCTAACACATTTGTGACAGAGTTGCAAGATTCGCAGTGGCTGCCAAAAAGTTGAGAAGATGAACTGTAATGATGAAATTTAACGTGAAGTTTTAATGTACCAGTAGTATTAACTTTTATACATTTATGGACCTTTTAATGTAAATTCTTAAGTCTCTTATTTTAATTCTTTGTATTAAAACTAATTGTTTACACATTCGTGGGCACCTTCTAATGAAAACCTTTTTAGCATCTTTTTGTATTTTACTTTTTTGTACTGTAGAGTTTTTGCGTGCTTACCTGTATTGCTGGTGTATGCATTTGTAAAGTTGATATGACCATGATGGTTGAAACAACAAGTAAACAGTACTACATATACACTTATGCTTATGTGCGGGTGTGCTCATTGTGTATAGGAGCTATCAAGTAGTGGTGATTTTTTATGAAAGGCTAATCTTTCCCTATCCTCAAAGAACCTCTCATCTGGGAAAGCTATAGCACCATTCAAATTTACAGACCTGATTAAGAAATGATAGGTGCATCTAATCCATACGTGAGTGGAAGGTAACTCATACAATCTTCCTCTTACCTTCCTTCCTGCCTGAACACCGAACATCTCCGCCCCCTTGCAAGCCCCTAAAAAAGCCTCTCTAGAAGGTTGGGGGACCCTCCTAAACAGTAGGGTTACAGTGGTGGTGAGGGAATCACCCCAGAACAGATGAAGATGAGCTGCACCCTGCTCTGCCTGCTTTCAGATGATTCTCCTCTCCCACCTCAGTGACGTATGACAGAGTGTCCACTATTCAGGAGGAGGCACTGACCTTCTAGAGAGGTTGGGGGGATATTAAGGGCTGCAAGGGGAGGAGAAAGAAGAGAAATAATGATTGCATGAGCTGCCTTCCACTTGCCTGACCAATGGATATGTTCCCCTAATTTGATTTCCTGAGCCCAAGTTTGAAGAACAGCTGTTTCTCATAAGTGTGAAAAGACAAGCCCCACATTTCCAAACTTCACGTTGCTTTATGTTAAATCACATTTTAATTAATAGTATAATTAAACAAAGTTAATAAATTAATTGATCGCTACATTTCTAATTATTTTCAACCAGATTTCAAAATCATCTACTTTTTCCAATGGGGGTCATGCAATTAGCTCTATGCACTCAGGGGATTTGTGATGTGCTTCCCAGCCACTCGCTCACATTATGTTGCACAAGAAAGTGTTGCTGAGAAGTCAGGGGGTAGAACGGCGGGTGGAGGGGAGTTATGCTTCACTGGAGGCTGCAGGCTTTGAGCACGCTTAAAGTAGTTCTGCATTGTTACTGTCTTTGGATAGAAATCTAAAAGAGTTACGCAGATCTAAATTGATACCGTTAAGTTTTAAAGTCAAATGGAATTTAGGCACACCCATCTTTTTCAATACCGTTTGACACTTTGACATGAATGACAGCATGACAACACTGAGACCACCACAAGTCAATGTTAAGCCTACTTCACAGAGTCAAGACTACAGATTGTGGGAGGATCTGTGTAAACAGGTGTACTTTCATAGACGTGTTTACAAAAACCTTAAATTCATAATTGCCAACATTTGAACAGTACAGCTATCTGTGCCTGCAAAACCAGTCTAACATACGGACTGTACAGATTTGTTAGCAGTCCAAGGATTTGGTTGGAGGCTGCTAATCGATACTACCACTTTTTCAAAAAAAAAAAAAAGAGAGAGAAAACATGCCCCAAATTACTTTTGATTTTGCAAGACAGAATAAGCTTGCAAATTCAAGCACTGTTCATAAAGGTAGTTAAATCACATCATACATAAGATAAAAAAATATTACATAGGGGGAGATCAGAGAACATGTTACAAATATGTATCTTATTTTTCTCATGCGAACTACTGGCTTTCAAGGCCTTGTAAATTATCCAGTTCCTTAAAAGTCAACATTTCACTCAGCTAAAAAAAAAGAAATTAAGAACCAAGAAATGTGAGCAAAATTGTAAACTTCATGCCTGCCCCCTCACAAGAAATTAACATTCTCCCCATATGTAACAGTCTGAAGAGTAAGAATGAAATCCAGCCCTGTTGTTTCTTACCTTAAATCTAAGCAACCACTTAATGCATAAATGAAGCAAATAAAAGAGGTAAGGAAGAAAAGCATTGAAAGGTTAGTTGAAACTTCAGGATATGAAGAGAGAAGGAAAAAAAGAAAGAAGTTAAGCATTTAGCATCAACAAAATAATGTCTCAGTAGATCATAGAAAGAGTGATTAAAGCAGAATGTGTCGTGAACAAAGGGTTTTCAAGATGGACTTTTTCATAAAGTCATTAAGATACTATTAATGATATCTTAATATACTGTTCTTAAGATACTATTCATTCCAATGTTTCAAGCACTAATCATGAGACACAGTGCAGAGGGCCACCATTATGCCTCCCAAGAACCAGCTTCTGGCTACCAAGTCCTTGTTTCTAAATGGACTAACTTTACAAATGTATTTGGAGTAGATTCCAACAGATCTGGCTGCACAGAAAACTTTTTACCAAATTGGTAAATGGCTATTCTTAATTCCAGGCAATTTATTTTGCATGTGCAACATATTTCAAAACTCTCGTGCAATACTTAAAGACATTGAACATGATCTCAAAGTTAACCCAACAAAAATTTGTTATCTCACAAATCTACTGCTTAACCTGTTATCATTAAATCATGTTTTCATGGAACTGAATATACTATACTTCGCTTGATCAACTATACACAATTATACACTTTTTAATTTCTTAAATTAAAACACAGCTTTTAAAATTTTGCAACCAACCTGGCTTCATGAACAAACAAGTCATGGGGCTAGCTTGCAAGCTATAAATATAAAGTAGGTATAGTTGACAAACAGAGTTTTCTTAAGAGAAGCTACATACCCATTGTTTATGTGGGTTCTGGTTTCATTTTGCAATATTAAAAATGTATGGCATTTATTTCAAAATAAAGCTACAGAAATAGGTCTTTAAAATAAGGTTATAAATGAAGTGATTCCCATATATCGTTTTTTAGAAATAATTTATTCATTTATTTCTACCCTGCTCTATTAAAAGGTACTTAGAACAGCTAATTAAGAGTGAAATTGAACTAAATATCATGCACACAGAGAGTTAAATCTTATTTGAGCATGTAGATTGATCCACTACTAACTACCTTTTTTTTTTTGGAAAAGATGGTGCCCAGAATAGACACCACTGGCAAAAGAGATTCCCGTCTCTCCCTTGCAGCCCCCGCATGCACCCCCTTCCCCAAATCTGCTCTAAAGGGTTGGAGGACACCCCCCTAGAGCAGCTTTGGCAGGCACGTGGGGGGGGCCAAGGCAGAGGGACGTAGGGGGATGTTCACTCATGGGATGTTGGCCGTAGTCCATAACAATTACCAAACACGGTATAACATTGTCACTATTGACTATATATTTTTCTTTGTTCTTACAAAGTATGATATTCAAACATTCCCTTTCACATAGGGTATATATGCTTGCTATTATGGACTATTTGTATCCTTAATAGTTACACTCCAGAAAACAGAACAGAGAATGCAACTGCATAAATCAAAGAGACAATGTCGCTGCTATGCTCCAATGATAAACATGAACATAATATAACAAAGTAGACTAACTTTGGCTTAGCTTCTTCTCTATAAAACCTGGAAAACCAATATTTGTACTGCACTGCCTGTTTTAGCTTCACAACAGGACTCTCCCTTATATACAAGCCTTTTAACAGGCAGTACATTGGGTTTCTAGTTCACTAATATTTAAGGCTACTTCAACTCAAAAATATTGAGTTAAATATTAAAATATTTGAGTTAAATATTTAACTCAAAAATATTGTGTGCTTTAAGTATAGTTAGTTCAGTGTACTAGTTAATGTAGCAAATGCTTCCAGTGACAAATGGTGGAATAAAATGGAATTATATGAAGGGTTTGGGTATACTTACTTTTAATATGGCTTCACTGAACACAATTTTATATTTGGTTTTTTTTATTGTTAAGTAGCATATAATTTGTGGTTTAAGGAGAGCCACATGAGTAACTAACTCAAATAATTCCCAAGGAAATAAATATACTGTCATGTTATTCTGCCATTACCTCGCTGCAATGTTGCTGACAGGAGGAGTTGCAGGCCTTGTAAACCATTCCTATTCACATTAGCCTTTTTTATTCCAGTGGAATTTTCACAATTTGTTAGTCTTATAACTACTTCACATATTTTAAGAGTGCAATTTGGAAAAGACATGCAAGATTGTGAACAAAATTTGCACATGCTATTAAAAGTGTACCTACACAAAACATGCAGACAAATTGCACAAGAAACTACTTTTGCAATTTAGCATTTTGTTAGATTGTACTAGGATGCACCCTGAATCCTAAGCAGTTTTCTACTCGTCCTAATGTTCTGCTTTAAAATCTCCTAACTGACAAAAAAAGGCTAGCCTCTTCATTCTGCCTATCATGCAAGTCTGGAAATCATAAGTTTAGTTTGGGAGAAGGTTAATGCCATGCAAGTAGTGGCATTATATCTGTTCACTTACAAGGTTTAAGACAAGCAAACAGAAGGGGAGAGCACGTAAGTCACAGACGTGTACTGTTTGACAACCCAATCAAAAGGAAGGGATTGGCACCAAATGCTTTCCAAGATGAAAGCCTTCTACCAATTTCTCACAATGCAGATATCACAAAAAGCTAGAAAAGCAGGGCTTATTACTTTTTTTCAGAGAGAGATAAAGAAATAATATGGGATCAGTAAGGATCAGTAGGATAGGAAAATCCATGCAGTTATTTGAAGGAAGGAGATTCACACACAAATGTCTGCATTCTGAGAATATACAGGCAGATTGTCAAATTTGAGCTATTCTATATTCCACTTACCTTTACCCCATGCCCAGTATCATCTAGAATTGTATAATCAATAGGTTTTCTAATATAGCGAACTGGTCGCTCCAGGTTGGCTGGTGCAATGATTTTGTGAGTTCTTGAAGTGTTTTTGTTTGTAGTCAAGATGCCAATTTCTCTTCTAGCCACTTTTTCTTTGTGTATGTCAACTGTCTGCAAGCATAAGGAATTTACAAACAGTAATTAGCCAAATGTGCTTTTCCAGTCATTGAAAAGCATCTATGCAAGCTAGTCAGTATCACTGTTACTTCCATTACTTAAGGGTTACATATAGCCTCTTTGTTCCAACGTAATTTATTCTCCTTTAATATTTTACATTACACATTATTACCACATTTAACTAAATGACACAGGGAATATCCAACATGTCTGAATACAATGGAAATGTTGCCCATAAAAGCACAAGACTAATGTCATATAATTAAGCAACCAAAGCAAGAAAACATAAAGCAAGACCTAAACATTAGCCCCTAGTGCCTATGACAACTGAAGATGGTGACACACATTTTCATATCCATTATGATATACATTTTAGATGTTTCCCCCCCAAAATTTGGGCATTAATATTCTTGTCAGAAAAAGTAAATTGAGAAAATGTCCTGGAAGAGGTACCACAAACACTACCTAGCATCCTCGTTGAAGCTCTCAAAGGCAGAAGACCACCCGTCATGGGTGCTGGCATCCCACCAAGGATGCCAGCACCCGCTTGCACGTTTATGCTGATTTATATTGTATAAATATTTACAATTGCTGTTTCCATCAAAGGTTATTCCAAAAATTTCTTATTACATGCGACTGTGCCCAGCAAGCATACCACCACCTCTGTGTTATGCAACATGCTTTTGGAAGAAGTGGAGACAAGGTGGCCTCACCTGGTCACACTGCTCTGATCTTACTGTGCAACGTGGCATCATGATTATTTAGACCCATTCCGGTCTGGTTACGGGACTGAATCAGCCTTGGTCGCCCTGACGGATGACCTTTACTGAGAGAGGGACAGGGGGAATGCAACCCTGTTAATCCTGCTCAATCTCTCATCAGCTTTTGATACCATTGACCATGGTATCCTCCTGGATCGACTCTGTGGGATGGGCATCGGAGGCACTGTGTTACAGTGGTTCCGGTCCTACCTACAGGGTCGTTTTCAGAGGGTAGCATTGGGTGACCACTCCTGGGCCCCTTGGCAATTGAGCTATGGAGTGCCACAATGCACCATCTTGTCCCCAATGTTATTTAACATCTATATGAAGCCATTGGGGGATTTGGAGCTAAATGCCATCAATATGCTGATGACACGCAGCTCTATCTCCCTGTGACAACTGAATCAGGTGAGGCTGTGCAGGTCCTGGACCAGTGCCTAGACTCAGTAATGGGCTGGATGAGGGCCAATAAACTGAAACTGAATCCTAGCAAGACGGAAGCCCTGTGGATGAGTGGCTCCCGAGTCCGGGAGATAGGCCCATTGCCTGTTCTGGATGGAACTGCACTCCTTCTGAAAGATCAGGTTCATAGTTTGGGGGTACTCTTAGATCCATCTCTTTCGCTGGAGGCTCTGAGTGCCTTTTACCAGCTTTGGCTGGTTCGCCAACTATGGCCTCTCCTGGACAGGAATAGCTTGGCCATGGTGGTACAGGCATTGGTAACCTCAAGACTGGGTTACTGCAATGCACTCTATGTGGGGCTGCCCTTAAAGCTACTCCGGAAGCTGGAGCTAGTGTAGAATGCTGCCGCTCGGCTGTTGTTTGGAGCTGCCCCTTTCCAGCATGTAACTCCTCTGCTGAGGGAACTGCACTGGCTGCCTATTCGCTACCAGGCCAGGTTTAAGGTTCTTGCACTTGTGTACAAAGCCCTAAACAACGTGGGACAAGGATACCTGAGAGAGCGCCTTCTCCCCTACCAACCTGCCTGGTCACTGAGGTCATCCAAGGGCATGCTCCTGGTGGTTCCACTTAGACCCATGCTCCGATTGGAGTCCACCAGGGGAAGAGCCTTCAGCATAATAGCCCCCCTCCTATGGAATTCCCTGCCTCTGGAGGTCAGGCAGGCGCCAACTTTGTATTCCTTTCAGTGCCTCCTGAAAACATCATTATTCCAGGAAGCCTTTCCTTAATGACTAGTCATGGTTTACTGTACATTTTGCTTCTTTTAAAATCTATTTTAAAGTGTTTTATTCTGTTTTTATTTTATTTTATCTTGTACACCGCTCTGAAATTTTCAATGGGGAGTGGTATATAAATATTGTAAATAAAATAAAAATAAATGTGAAAAACTGCATGGGGCTAAATCATCAGGTTCTTGCTTGAAAAGCATTTCTTTTTCTTTGGTTGCTTTTTGGTCTCTGCTTCCTGCAGGATCCAATAACTCAATTTACATTAGAACCTCCAATTATACTTGAGACACAGCAGTTGTGTTTACACAACACAAAAACCCAGCGGGGCTGTTCACACAACACTCTAACTCACCAGTGGTTGAGTGTGGGTTCTTGTTGAACTGTGGGTTGTTTGTTGAACTGTGGGTTAGTGTGTTGTCCAAACCCAGGACATTTTCCGCAGGGTGGCTTGTTAACCATGCAGTGTGGCTTATTTATCTAGAACAAGCCACCTTGAGAACCCATGGTTTGTTGTTGGGATGTTCAGAGTAGTTAACAAGCCACCCTGAGGAAAACGTCTTGGATTCAGACAACACACTGACTCACGGTTCAACAAAGTAGTAGTAGTAGTAGTAGTAGTAGTAATAATAATAATAATAATAATAATAATAATAATAATAATAATAATTTATATAGCACTTTTTAACAAAGTGCTGCACATAAGCTAAAATCGGTCAGGGAGTTTACAAAAATGGAATAAATACAATAATTCTAGTAAAAGACCCAACAACAACCCACACTCAACCACTAAGTGTGAGTTAACATATTTTGTGAACCCAGCCGTTGTGAATTTTGTCGGAAACAAGCCATGGTGGGTTATTCTATCATCCAAATATGGACTGGTTCCCACAGGGTGACTTATTTTTGGCCAACAAGCCACTGTGACCGCCCATGTCTTGTTCTTGGGGTAATTTAACCCATGAATTCTTGGCACATTGTTCAAATCCAGCAGAGCCAACACATCATGTGCTGCAGCAAGCAGCATGGCAAGAGTGGAAAAAACCCTGTCACTGTTCCTGAGTGATCTCAACTGTGCTGCAGTGACAGCGCCTCCACTGATGCCCTAACAGCACTTTGGAGAGGCTGTCACTCATTCGCCAACCCCCCAAACCCTTTTTCAGTATTTTTCAGGCCCCGACATTTGCACAAAAAGGGCCAGAATGTGTTGTTGTTGTTGTTGTTGTTGTTATTTCGGCCCCCTTCCAAGAAAATGGCATACATTGAGGGTTATATCCCTTCATCATCACAACCACCCTGTGAGGTAGATTTGGCAGAGAATGACTGGGCCCAAAATCACCCAATGAGCTTCATGTCTGAGAGGATTTTTGAATTCATATCCCCCAGATCATCCAAGTCCAATGCTATCTACTGTATCAAATACAAACTGAATAATAATAAATATTCGCTCACTTGTGAAATGTGGTTGATTGAAGATTCCATACGCCTAAGCTGGGAAGCCTGGATATCCAGCATCTGCAGAACATTGTTGGCCAAGGTGTTGATCAAATAGGCTACACTAGCTAAAGACTGAGTTGTGTATGCTTTGGTTTCTTCTAGGGCCCGATGCTTATCTGTTGACTAAAGAAAAGGAAAATAATCAGAGGTGTGTCGTTTTTATATGAACTACTTCGAGGTAATAAGTAACATGCATCAAAAAGGCAGGAAATCCACCCAGATTTGCCATTTTTACCTCCCTAGTTAAGTGAACATGAAAGCGGTTTAAGTGTCTTACAGAATAACGAATCAGCAATTGCAGTAAAATATTTTCAAGGTACCATGTACCAAGTAGACTGTTTAATAAATGCCTGAAGTGGCATGTCCATCCTCATGCTTGCTGCATCTAATTAAATCTTCCCAAAGTTCCAATCAAGTAAAAAATTCCCAGGATGGTCTGCAAACATTCTCAAAGGCAAATAAACACACACAAAATGCATACATGCAAGTCGGTTTGAAAGTTCTATTTTCTTCTATTCATTTCCCATCTTGTTCCTTCTTACTTAGGATTAATTTCTGATGATTGCCAGAAAAACATTAAAAGTTTCATACTCCCTCAGATTTGATTCTAAGAATCTATGATAGTAACAAATTTAGTCTCATTCATGCCATTGTTACTAAACCAGCCAATCAGCAATCCATTCCAATGTAAACATTGATACATAACATATTAAGAATTATTTTCCAGATTCCAAGATTTCTGCACACGTCAGTTTCCATACCTGGACTAAACCTGTTAAAAAGAAGACACCAGTTTCCGTGCATGATTACGTTAGCATTGAACAACAGCAAACGTGGTCCTTTTTCTTTAACTCGATACAAGAAGGGAGCTTACCTTTTATCTCCAGGTTGCTGGCAGACACTCTTCAGCAGCACTGTTATCTTCTAAACATAAAAGGCACTGCTAGTACCCACCATTAACATAAACTCCTTTTTTAAAAAACAAAAAACTTCAAACAGCTGTCCCTCAAACACTACTATTTCCCTGCAGGTATCATATCAAAACCTTCAATGTTTTTAGTAAAGCAGTTATTTCTCCACATCACACAATGAGGGAGTTCTAACAACTGAATATTACCCTTTCTGCAACGTACTAATGGGAATCTTACATCCTTTTGGTGTGACACCAAAACCAAAAAATTATAACCAACATATCCCAATTCCACTAATACAAACCTACTCTTTAAAAAAGCATCTAAACTAAGTTTGCTTACATAATGTATGTCTACTAAGATTTCTAGTTACATATCCACAAACACAGTGTTCCTGCCTTTCTCACATTCCCACCTCTAACGCGAACACATATTGCAGAAGTAACAAACAACTTAGAAAGTGGAGCAGCCTCCTTTTCACTTTATTCTGAGAGGTGTTATCCATACTTGTGGGTACAACATAGGCTGCTCACTGCGCATATAAATAAGGCTTAGTCGGAATAGCTTAAACAGTAATCGTTCACCTTTAGTAGAAAATTCAATATGGAAAGTACATAATGCATTTGGAGTTCCAGTATGCCAGCATGCTGGTGCACCCTTTTCCAATCTAATGTTTTCTAGATATGTTTGACTACAATTCCCAGGCACAAGATTAGAGAATGTTATGTTGGAGTTTTAGACATGGCTCTGGGAAATTGAAGTACAATCTCCTCACAGCCATGAAGCTCACTGGATGGCTTTGGGTAAAGTCACCATGTAATCAACCCTCACAAGACTGTTACAAGGATACAGTGAGGAGCTTCATATATACTATCCTTAATTTATGGAAGGAAAGGTAGGATAAAAATGTGAAAAATACTAGTTTCATCACGTTTCCATCCTTATTCAGAAAGAAGCAAGAACGTTCTTAGACTCATATATCAGCCAGTATGGAAGGAATCCAATATGTATTTTCCTGGTGCCTACATAATGCTAACCCATGGTTTATTTAACCCATGGGGTTGTTGAATTCTGGGTTGTAATAGTGTGTGAAGCCAGATACATTAAGTGTGGTTTATTAACCACTACCATCCCAGAAAAAGAACACATGGGCATTCTCATAAAACATGCACAAAAACAGAAAGCCAGATAATAATCACTGCTACCACTCTTAAAGTATATGCAGTCATAATATCTTTCTAATTGCCATCTAGGTATTTGGAGATGACTCCATTTTCTCTTATAAAAATCCAAAGTTTGCCAACAGCATAAGCACAGAATATTGAAGAATTCCAGACAGTATAAAAATAGATTTTTAGGAAAACAGTAATGGCATATAATCAGAAGATAGTTCAAAACCTAGCAAACTTTGGATAAAATCCAACGTAAGTCTTACACAGAGTAGACCCATGACTAACTTAAATTCCATTCATTTCAATGGGTTTACACTATGTAGGACTTATGTTGGACTTTACCCTCTGTTCCTAGATGGTTGAGAGAAACTTGGCTCCTAGTTGCATAATTCCAGGCTTCCAGAACATTTAGCATATGCTATTTTGTGTGTGGATGTTTTATTAAACTATGGTCACTAAGTGTATGAAGCCAATATCCCATTTGAAGAAATCTTTACTTCCTTCAAATCACTGAAGCTAGCCAAAAAGGCAAGACTCTCAGGAAGAAACGCAGGAAAGAAAGTGGCAATACACATTTATATTTAAATTTATATCCCACATTTTCACCTTAAAGTGGCTAGCAACAATGAATTTATAATATTTAAGTCTCAATATCTTTTTTGAAAAACTAAGAGCACAACCCTATGCATGTTTAGACAGAAAAAACTCCTACAACTCCCAGCATTCCCCAGCCAGCACTGCTGACTAAACATGTATAGAACTGAGCTCTAATACAATTAAAAGGACAAGCAACACACTCATTCAGCATTCTAATGGGCAATCGACTTAATATTTTTCTTTCATATGGCCTCAAGATCTAGCTCCTGGGAATTAATTTGAGAACTGCATAATACATCCTAATAGAACATAAAAGCCATGCTGAATCAGACAAAAGGCCTATGTAGTCCAGTATTATGCTTCCATACTGGCCAACCAGATGTCTAAGGGAAGCCCACAGGTAGGACATGACAGCAATGACACTCTCTCACTCAGGTTCCCCATCTCTACAATATCTTTATGAGGTGCAGTGATCAGAACTGTATACAATAATTCCAAGTATGGTTGCATCAGCATCATAGATTTGTAAAAGGGCATTATGATACTGGCAGTTTTATTTGGCTCCTTTTTTTAAATATGCCTAATGTGGAATTTGCCTTTTTCACAGCAACCTCAAACTAGATCAACATCTTCATTGAGCTGTCCAGCATAAACCTAAGATCTCTTCCTTGGTTAGGCAATGCCAGATCAGACCCCATCAGCATGCACATGAATTTAGGATCTTTTGCTCCGATGTGCATCACTTTACACTTGCTTACACTGAACTGCATTTGCCATTTTAATGCCCATTGCCCATTAATGCCCAAAGGCCGAATGCCATCTTAACTAAAGAGTCTGTGCATGATCCAAATTAAACACTTTTAAGTCCCTCCGAATTATGTGGGAATTATATATATGCTCTCTCATTAAAACCAATGGGATCCCAAAGTGCTTCATTTAGGCTATACTGTGCCATGTATATTTCGCACGCAAGTCTTCAGATTGCTTCCGAGACACTTTTCCACTAAAATGACAACCGTTTCAGTCTACCAAATAGCACAGAAAATGGAATGCAAGGAGGGCCACACAAGAAGTAAAAAAAAAAAGCTGTATCAACAATAGCAAATAGACAGACCTTAAAATATATATAATCCCACCCAAATAAGAGCATAGTGCACCAGCTGTAAAGAATTAACTATTTCATACACAGCAATAATGAGCAGTGGGGCCAAGCAGCTATAATCTGTTCCACACACAGTTTCACTTTTAACACTTGCATATCAACCAACAGGGTGGATTTGATTTAAATCACTACTCAGAAAGACTCGATTTAATCATGTGACTCCACACACACACACACACACACACACACACACACAAGTGCACTCTTCCTCGCTATATTTTACACAACTCAGAGTTACCAAGACTCATTCTTGCTGGTATAATCTTAATATTTACAACCAAATGAAGGTTTCATTTGGTTGTAATATTTACAACCAAACGAATAGCAACTTTTCAGATTAGTTTTACAGTTATATAAAAAAAATTGATCTGGTTATACTATTAGAAACACATCATAGATAAATAATTATGACATTATTGCGAGGTGAACTATCTCCAGTTTATTTATTTATTTATTTATTACATTTTTATACCGCCCAATAGCCGAAGCTCTCTGGGCGGTTCACAAAAATTAAAACCACAATAAAACATCCAACAGGTTAAAAACACAATTACGAAATACAGTATAAAAAGCGCAACCAGGATAAAACCACACAGCAAAGTTGATATAAGATTAAAATACAGAGTTAAAACAGTAAAATTTAAATTTAAGTTAAAATTAAGTGTTAAAATACTGAGTGAATAAAAAGGTCTTCAGCTGGCGACAAAAGCAGTACAGTGTAGGTTAATAGGTTAATCATTCATATTTGGACAACTTTTCTGCTGCACTTTATTGGAAGGAGAAAAATAATCTTACAGAAACCTCTGGAAGAGCATGACATTGTGAATGGATTAATGGAATTCATTGACCAAAAAATTTAAACAGCCTCATGCTACATAATTAAAAACTAATCCTTATTTCATGATGAATAACCTTTGGACTATCTTTAGATAGATTTTTCTTCAAAAAGCATTTTATTAAAAAAATCCAATTTAAATTAAAAAATCTGATTTAAATAAAAAAAACAATTTAAATTTTTAAAATCTGATGTTTTGGGTTTTTTTTTAAAAAAATAATCATTGATTTTTATCCACCCTGTCAACAAATGAAGTGCTTAGTTTAAAATAAAACTTGGCGCTTTAGCATGAATGCAAAAAAGTGTGTACGCACACATTTTTAAAAAAGTACCAGCAGGGTCAAAGCCATACAGGAACAAACACACACACACACACTTTAGGTTTTATAAAAGGCTATTAAGAAGAAATCATATCCTGCACCCCATCGTTCCTACACCTACCTTCACTGCCTGCTGCTTGCTCCACACTGTCTTATAAAACATTTTATTGTACATCATGGAGGTGCAATTTGTTCCAAAGTCTTTTTGCTAAATCTTTCACATAAGATTTAAAATAACAGAATAGAGCACAAAATGTATTTGTAGAATTTAATTCAAAGGAAAAAGTTTGCTTTATTATTACAATTATACTTTTAACGTTTGTCATTGGTTCATGTTGTAACGTGTAAATTAACACATCAGGACACTTGTTGTAGATATATACAATTTTATTCTGCCTAGCCATCCAGTAGAGCAAACAAGGCAAGAGGATTTTAAAGAAGTAATTGAAAGGGACATTGTAAGCCATGACTGATTTCCAACTTTGTTCTGCTTCAAGTAGTAAAAAAAGAATACATAAGGGAAATGAAGCAGTCAGCCATTCAGAACTGAATTTAAGGAAGAAGCAGCTCAGAAAGATATGATCTTCAAAATTTGCAAAAGGTTACATCTTTCCTCCCCATATCTACCACACCAACCAGTATCAAAAAGATGCAGTCAATAAACCAGGACTCCAACATTTTTAGCAAGTCAACTGCAAGCCAATAGTGCGGTCATCTTTTTAACGCAGGTGTACTAATTTGCTTTTTCAAATAAGAAGTGAACTACATTTTGATACCAGAAGAAATGTTTCAGCATAACACAGCAAGAGCCCATTTTAATAAAAACAGAGGAGTTTAACCATCTGGTCACCTATTCCTAACACACTGACTTCATTAGATGCAACTGAAACAGTATTCTAGCACCATGTTCTAGAGCCAGTGCGGTGTAGCGGCCAAGGTGTTGGACTGGGAGTCGTGAGATCTGGGTTCCAGTCCCCACTCGGCCATGGAAACTCACTGGGTGACTTTGGGCCTGTCACAAACTCTCAGCCCAACCTACCCCACAGGGTTACTGTTGTGAGGATAAAATGGACAGGAGGGGGATTATGTACAATGCCTTGGTTTTCTTGGAGGAAAAAAAGCGAGATATAAATGCAATAATAAATAAATAAATAAATGTTCTTTGCAGAATTTTATGAAACCATGAAGAGCTACTGCCCATTTTCCTTCATGCTTCACTTTAGCCAGAGATAGTTGACAGAGCATGGCAAATAATTCTAATTCCCTCCTTCTACCTGTTTTCATTACTTATAAACACACAAAACGTAAAATGGACCAACACTTTACAGAAATGGGAACAATTCAGTTTCATACAAGTTTATAAATTTAATTTTTATTGATCATTCATACGCTACCAATATGCATGACTCTTTGTTGGATGCACGATAGACAAACTCTTGTCGTCGGAAGTATCACAACCAGCTTTATCATGAAGCAGGAAAAAGCTCCTGCATGAGGCGGTGCAGAGTGGGAAGAGTGGCAAATCATGCTGCTCCACCATAATGCCACTGCACCAGGAGGACCCACCTAGGCAAGGCAGCCCCGGCCTGGCAAGAAGAGAGGGCACCTCTACAGGACAAGGGTTATGCACATCAGCCTTGCCATTCCCCCCCCCCTCGAAGCTGGAGGAGTCAGCGTGTGAGCTTGCACCATTGCTTGCACCATTGCTATCAGGAAGGAGCTTGGTGGCTGACTTCTTCTCTTCAGCCTTGAGGAGTCCGTCCCCCATCACTCAGCTTTGGCAAGCTAGAGGATCCTAGAAGGAGGCAGGTTAACCAGCTAACCAGCCAGCCTTAAATTGTGAGGGACAGAGTTGTTGAGGAAGAAAGGAAAAAGAACATGCTCCTTCTCAAGTATTTCCAGGCTAGGGCTGGAGAGGAAGGGCAGAGCGGTGGGGGAAAAGAAACGGGGCATGCCGCTGCTGACGCGTCTTCAAGCTGCCCCTTTTACCACTTGTTCCCCCTTGCCTGACCCACTGCCCGTGGAGTGAGTTCAGCCCCAGCCAACAGACTCTGGGGGCTGCTCCCTTTTCCAGTTGTAGCTCTGGCAGTGAACAGCCAGGCTTCACCTTCCTGAGCATCTCTTTGCCCCTGCTTGTGAGAAGCTCTAGCTGCAGTAAGTGGGTCCCTGCTCTTTTCAGACCGACCCACCCCTATGTGTAAAGCCCCCTTCCCTTTGGACCTAATCTCTTACACTCCTTAGTTTGCAGGGAGTGTCTGTGACATCTTCCCATGCAGAAACCCAGATGGAAGGATAGCGCAATCTTATGTAGGTCTACTCAGAAGTAAGTCCCACTGAGATCAATAGGACTTACTCTAAGTAAAATAGTGTTACTTTTCCTTCCCTCATTTTGACCGTTCTCCCTTGCCCCATGTAGAGATGTGAAGGCCCAGGGGGGAAAGCAGAAAAATTCAGGAGGGAAAATGTTTTTCCCCACATTTTTTTTCAAAAGCCTGTTTCCAAAAAAATTTAAAAAAAAGAAAAGAAAAAAATGGATTATGGAATGTTTTATTTTAGCATGATGAATAAAATGTTCAAGGCAAGGTGTTCATATACTGGCTATACCAAATGATTTCTAAAAACTATGTACAGTGTCAGATTATTACAATTTCTGTGCACAGAGGACAAGCAAGTCCTAGGTTGCAAACTGAGACAACAACTCTCAAATGCAAGAGCAAGATGCATTTCTGTCTCTAGGGGGCACTGCCATTGAAGCAGAGACTGAAACTGATAGTGATTGCTATGGGTCAGAAAATGAGTCTGATTAAATTTCTTGCATATTCATTGAGTCCTGGTCGCCCCCCCCCTTTTTTTTTTCTCAGTTCTTTTTATTGGAATGGATGCTTTATGTCTGCTTGACACTGTGGGGGACTAGTGGAGAGATAAATAATTTTCTTTGATACTAATGTTGATGGTTTCTTCTGTTTTTTGCCTGCTCCTCATAAACTTCCAAAACCGAAGAGGTTCCATACAGTTCAGTGTTGCTTACAGTTCAGGAGCTCGTAGCAACATTTGTTACAAAAAAAAGTAAAAATGTAAAAAAGTAAGTTCAATTTGTAATAATTGTTTGAATACACTGTACTTTTAATATACCAAATGTAATAATTTTGTGCCAAACCAAGTTGGACATAATACACTTTATGTTCCTAAAGTAACAAAGTGACTTTCAATCTGTAAAAAGTGCTAATATTGAGGGGGGGGATTCTGTTTTTCAAAAAAAAAAATCCATTTCCTCCCCAAAAAACCCCGGGGGGAACGTGTTTTTTTTCCAATAGATTCAACATTTCCAGAAATTTCACATCTCTAGCCCCATGACACCTGAGCAGCACTACAAGGCTCCTGTTCCAGGATGGCTGGAGTCCTCAAAAGGAGTACTTTTCTTAAGAGGTATGGATACACTGCAACATTTTGTGGTGGGTCCCACTTGTTTCCTCTAATTGGTGAAAACAAAAAGGCCACTCGCAAAACAAAACAGACATTTTTCCATACCTGGGAAACTAAAACATGCAGGAGACAAATTAGGCTTCCCAAGGGAGCAAAAATCTCCCTTACCCGCTCCCGAATAAGGTTGAAGGGGAGGCCCGTGAATGCATGCTGCCTTCATGCTATAATGGAAACTATGTCTATGTGATTTTGCTTTTGTCTTACAAGTCTTCTGAGCCAGGAAAAGCCTTGGCATCAGGTCAGACAGATTTCTGCACTGTTACCCTGAAAACAGGCTCAAAGGACCTAGACATTACGTTAGCTGTGGCTGGAGTCGTTCATGCTCTGACCCTGGGCTGTTTAGCATTGCATCTGAACCCAGACCTCTGGCTTGTCTCTCCCCTGACAAAGACCCCATAGTTTGTTTTTTGTTGGGGGGGGTTCTCTGGTTTGAGGGGTGAGAGTCAACCTAGGTTTGTGTTTGGTCACAGTGCTAAACAACCCAGGGATGCCCTGTCCTAGCAACCCTGGGTTGTTTAGCCATTCCTGCTTGTTGAGCGCACAATCAGACGGAGGGAGCCAGCACACTTGCTTGTTTCTCAACAAACCTGGTTTTTAAAAACCCTTTGGAGTTGTTGTGATGTGTAAAATTTCACTTTAGGGCTATAGCAATGAATTCAAGCTCCCATCCTATCACTGGCACAGAGCTAAAGCCCTACAGAGAATTTGTACTATAGCCCTTTGTTGAGTCTGAGCAACATTTATCCCCACTCCAACACAGTTTCACCCCCACTATAACACACATAGTGAGAGGATACATTGTATGAAGTAATCTTCCCTGAACGGAAATCCTAAAGGAATGGAGAAATGGGCAACTAGCCATTAGGAACAATTGGACACACGTCAGCAGTTCATAACATGCAGACACACACACAAATCAAATGAAGTTAGGCAAGTGCAGGCAATCTGCACACCACACAATAGAATATTCAGTCCCAGTTCATGTCAGATTGACAAGATGTTTACAGTTTTTAAAAACAATGCTTGTCGCAGAAAAGCCAATACAACAAACTACTGTAAATGAACAAGAAAAACAAACACACACAAAATACAAAACGTGAGACCTTCCCACTTGATATGAACTGTACCACTGCAATGTCTGCTACAGACCTAAATTTAAAAAACTGTGCACCGTTTTGTTGCAAGTGCAATATAAAAGATACAACATTTTACAATATAAAAACTTTTAAGGTGCATACTTTAGCCAGGTAACTTTAATCCCAAATAAGTCAGACCCAACCAACCTATGGGTTGTTCTCCTCTTCATCACTTTACTCAAGTATTGGAATGGAGATCACAAAAGGGGCCAGCAGCCAACATGAGCTATTCTCAAAGGGCATCAGTCATACTTTGAAATTTGTACTGTCCCTGCTCGCCAGAAAGTACACCCATTCTTTATACAAACTGCTACTGAAGCAAGTTTATCCAAGCTATGACATTTGCATGTTTTTCTCCCATGGGGGTTAAAAGCTTTGCCCAGTTCCAACTACAGAGTGGCCCAAATCATTCAGGAAGAGAAGGAGCTTCTGCATTCTATTTTCACATCCCTCCCTAACCAAGTCATACAACTGGCAGCCCAAAGCTGCTGTGTTTTATTATTTTCTGCCCACTCCACTTCCCCTGCCAGCACTAAAGCAGAACAGAGCTCTGATTGCTACTTCTCACAGAGTAAAGGATCAGGACAGGCTCACCCACCCCAAATTTTTAAACCCAACTCAAATGAAAAGTGAGAGATATGGTGAGTTAAGAAAACCATACGTGCAAGGATTCGCCCAAAAGCCAGAACTAGGAGTATTGTCTGATCACTCCGTGCAAGCAAAATAGTCAATACCTTAAAATTCTTGGTTTTAATAATTAAAAAGTAAGCATCTTGCCCTAAGCCAGTGAAAGTAACCCAATCAGGTAGGCATGTCCAAAATCTTGTATGATTGTAAGTCTTGCATAAAAGTCGTGGACGGGTGGATGAGATAATAGTTCCCTTTTCTTTTTAAATGAGAGACTTGGCACTGAATATCTAGCTACTTCGTAATGAAGTATCTTGTTGGTAATAATCCGCTGTCCAGCATGAAATAAAAACAGCCATTGCTGATTCATGGCTTCCCAAATGTAAAATAAGACACATGCATGAAAACGTAACTTTTTGCCGTTATTTGGGAAAGACGCCTACATAAAATGCTGAATTATCCATGGAAAGCTCAAATATATATAAAATTACATGCAGTCTTTTTATTCATAGAACAGGAAAGGTTAAACACTCTCCAAAATCATGCCAAATTTTATTTTATTTATTTTAGTTGTGGATTTATGCAATCACTTTCTTTTTACAAGTCCTTCCTTCTCAATCACTACATCCTATGCCCAGGCAGGCATCAGAGATACTATGCCCAGGCCCCCTGAAGAAATCCCTGCTGTTATCTCCTATCTCAGATTGGAGATAACAGCAGGATAGAAAGCAAGTAGCCAATGCTGGTAAGAGCAGCTGCTTTTCCCAACAGAAAACTCAGTGTAAGAATTCAGCCAACACTGGGAAGAGCAGTTGTTCCTCCAAACACCAGCTATTCACCACCCACATCCCCACTGTTATCTCTGATCCTACTTCAGAGATAACAGCAGGGATTCCTCCAGGGAGGTGGTCTTGGAGACAAAGCAGGCTCTGTGGCCGGATGGCAGAGCCTCTTCGGGCCAGAGATTCTGCAACCCTGTCCTAAAGCATACGTGCAAGATGCTGCTTAACTGAACTCTATCATGGTTAAATGCTATTTTCGCTTTCCCTAATATGTGATAATTAAAACTATAGAAGATCTGAGAGATAAGAGTGCTTCCATTACCTCTGCAATAATACACATGCAAATTTAGGGATGGGGGAGGATTATTAATATTGCTATTGTTCTGGAGCAACAGAATCTGTGGAACATGTCATTTTGCATTGTAACGTGTATGAGGAATGCAGAAAAAAATTAATCTTTCCTTTATTAACAGCCTTTTCTGGATGTAACCCCACAACGTTGGTATTAATCTGTTTAAAGGATGTGTCCTCCCACATTACTGAAAGGAGGGTCTCTAAGTTTCTCATGACCTCAATGCAAATTAGAAAAATAACATTGCAATCCTTCTGAGAGAAGCAACTCACCAAGCTGTAGTTTGTTTTTATGTCTCTTTTTATCTATCCTTTGCATGTTTTGGTGTTGATTTTGCTGGTATGCGACCGTAATAAATAACAATTTGATTTGATTTGATATTGCTACAGTTTCCGACAGCATTGTAAAATATGCATGATTGAACTTAAGAGACCATTGTTATTTTGATTTCATAGGCTTTATTTAGGTTCCTGAGTGCTCTTGGATGAGAGTATGTCACTGACAAAAATAATTATTTCATTTGCAACAAGACTTGAGGGTGGAGCAGTAAGTCCTAGCAGTTGCTGTACTATAAACCTACTTCTCTTATTGGAAGAGAGAAAAAGAAACGCCCTGAGCCCTGTTTCTAGAACACAGCCTTGTGCCTGATGAGATCTCGAAAGGTTGCACTTTTTGGGTGAACTATTAGTATCAAAATGCTAATCATCTACAGACTCAGGAGAGTCTGGTGCAATGCGAAGATCCAGTTCACCTTAGTTATTATACTAATATGAACTAATAAAGTTATTACACTAATATGGATTCTGTAGCCTCTAGTTCAGAATGGCATCAGCAGAGTCATTGACAATGGAACTTTCCAAGACTCCTTAACCGTATACAACACAGTTGGAAGGAAAGGAACAGAGACTGGTGTAATGTCTCTGTATATACAGCATCAGACTGTAAGCCTGAGGACAGGGACTGTCTTTTTTGCTAACTAATTGTAAGCTGCTCCGAGAGCCTGTTTTGGCTGAGGAGCGGGGTATAAGTATGAATAATATGAATAATAATAATAATAATAATAATAATAATAATAATATAAAAAAACTGGGCCTTTTATTTTCTCACAAGGTTGTTGAGTCTCGATGCCCAAAGCTTGGGCCATCTTTAGAATTTGGTCAGAAAAATGGTATAAGTCTTCTGAGGGCGATGCTCCCTCTTGGGTAATCACAACAATGTCAGGTGATTGCACTGAAGGAGCCACTGAAGAAAAAGACTTCATTTATCGCAATGCTAAATCATCTACCGACTCAGGAGAGTCTGGTGCAATGCGAGGATCCAGTTCACCTTCTTCAGTTTGATCCTTAGAGGCAAACTGTGGTGGAGGAGGCAAAGGATGAGAAATACGAGACATGTGTGGCATGTCAGCAGCAGCCCTGGGTGCAGTACTATCTTCAGTAGTAGTTCTGAGACAATGACCTTGGTGGTACTGAGGAGGTGGCAGGAAAAGATCCTCAGCAGATGGTCTCGAGGTGGATATCAGCTGAGGCGCTTGGGGTGAGACAGGAGCTGAGCCTTCAACAGTCGGTCTCGATACCGATGCAGACATAGGCGGTCGATACCAAGGGGAAACTTCATCGGAATAATGAAGCCTCTCACAATAAGCCTCCCTATCATGATGAGGCTGCCAATCACCGTATTGACAGGGCATTCGAGGAGGAAAAGACCAGTTTGAATATCTGTCCCATCCCCCTACAGGTGATCTAGAATGATGTCCCCAAACATGTCCCTCAAAAAAAATCTCTCTGCTGAAAATCTGAATGCTTCAACCATCCTGATTCAGGGGGAAGTCCTGAAACGATGATGAGGCTGTTGCATTGATCGTCGAGGTGGGGAAATCTGCAGAGAACCTGGTGGTAAGAGATCCCTGATCTCATCCTCCGTCGTTGATGTCACACACTCCATCCTTGGTAGCGTAAGATCCAACCTTGGTACCAACGAAGCTGTTTGCGTTATCAGTACCAAGAGAGCAGTCTGTGGAATCGGCGAGTTCAGCAATGGAGAGGGAGTTGGAACCCTAGCCGACACTGAAGACTCCAAATGAGCCTTTTTGGAAGTCTTTTCCTTCTTTTATCTGCAAGTTTAGTTGACCTGGCATTTTTAGAAAGCTTTTTGGCTGTCGACACAGTTAGTGAATGCCCCGGTGTTTGGAGATCGGAACAACCCGTGCGTGGTTATGGTCAGGGTCCTGTTGTGTAGGCTCTGCCATAGCTGTTTCAGATGGCAACTTTGATGAATCCACTGCTTCCAAGGCTTTTCTCCACAAAATAGGAATTAGACAGTCTGCTCTAGTCCACTTAGGGCCTGTTCAGATGACACTGAGGGCTCTGTGATTAGCTTAACCTTGCTTCCTTGTGGTTAGCACTAACCACAAGACATATGAACACACACACCACCAGAAACCCTGCCCAGTTCCCTATTTCCTTAACCACACGTTAACCACAAACCTGTTAGACGAGGCGCCTCTGATGACCCGAGCTCACCAGCATTTGGGGGTCTGGGGGTAATTGCAGATCACTGGGGCTTGTTGTATTGGAGACATGCCTTTGGACAGTAAAAAAGGGCTGGATTCAGTACACAGCCCTTTATACTTGAAAAACGGGGCCAATTACACGAAATGGCAGCCTCCATGGCCGTATTAGAACTGAAGCTATGAGGAACAGCAAGCAAGCCTGCAGGCAGGAGCGGCCTAGGCTATTTAGGCCGCTCTATACTGCTAGCTGTATGATTTCGGCCCCTCACAGCTGCATCACATAAGTCTCCTTAAGCCATAGTTAGTGCCGCTAAACCTGCTGCACAACAGGGCTAGTGAAGCCGGCCACAATATGGTTAGTAGGTGCACCTACTTTAGGAAAACGCATTGCACATGACACCTTAAACCCTGCTGCTTAAACAAAAATGCTTAACCAACAGGGTTAACTGTGTCATCTGAACAGGCCCTGTATCTACTTTGTGAATCCCATGCAGTGGCGACAGGTCTCAACTACATGCGCCTCCCCAAAACAAAACAATCAAAGGGAATGTCCATCAGCCGGGGGAAGCTTGCTGCCACATTCAATGCATTTACGAAAAGGGACCATACAAGCCCCTTACACAATCAGAGATCGCCTTTTCTATATAACTGTTAAAGATACAGTAGACCTGCCCTCTTCAGCTAGAGTAATGAGATACAAAAGAGGACAGGGCTCCTGCACCTTTAACTGTTGTGATGAAGAGGGAATTTAACCAGGTGCTGCATACATACAAATGACACCTGCTGAAATTCCCTTTTCAATACAACTGTTAAAGATACCGGAGACCTGTCCTCCTTTCCATAGGGTCACCCTAAGTAAATAACTATCTCATGTTCCCTGCCTGTGCTACCATTTTTGAGTTTTTGCTCCACCCTCTGTGTCACCAGTTTTGGGATATAGCTCTGGTTGGTAAATCTGCAGGTTCTAGGAAAAACATGAAGTAGATCATGCAAACCTGAGGACAGCTTGCACCTGAGGAATGAAATACTTTCTAGCGTGGTAATCTAGCAAGGATAGCAATCGTTTATTGTCAACATTTCATCAAATACACAACTAGAAAAACTTCACCAAAGATAGGAATGGACTAAATTGACAGCATGGCCCATGCATTAGTTAAGGTTTAAAACTCAGGTCTTTTAGGCTTTACATTATCAGCTGAATTGTACTTGCTCTTGAGGAAATTTGAGTTTGATACTTGCCCCTAGGCACAGGCTGTTACTTAACATTCACCGCAGTGGTGTGCCACTTCCTGCCTTGAAACCAAAAGAAATGAATCACAGAGATTAATGTTCTCAAAAACACAACTCCTAAAACATTAGCAACTGAACGTAATTCAGAGTACTGACAATCCAAAAAATACATTCTCTAATCAAATAATTATTCAAAGTGCTTTTTGGTATTAGCTGAGAAGCCTGCTGAGTATTCTAGAGCCATTTAAAAATGAATAAAAGTAGTACACAAAAGCAAGAATATAGGTTGAGTTGCAAAGTTATTCTTGTAGGAATATGGATCTGGATTTGTATCTCATTGCCCTATGTTCATATTATATTTTAAGTTTGTGACCGCCTGGACCTAAAAGCTGTATGTTTAACTAGCTTTGCTTGCTGAAAAGCTTTTCTTACAGGACGATGGAAGTTTGTCAAGCACACAGGATCTACTGTTAATTATAATAAATGTTTACTAAAAGAGAAGTTCTTACTAACCAGAAGTACTTACTAAACATTATTGTTTCTTGCAAGCTCACATATGTATGCAACCTGAAAGTAGATTCATGTACTTGAAATATAAACACATGGATATAAATTCATGCCAGATAGAGAAATTGTCTTCTCGGCAATGGAGAAGCCCACCAAGCTTTAATTGTACAATCCAAATGAATTCTGTATGAAATTCACTACCACAAGATGTAGTGATGGCCACCAATTTGGATGGCTTTAAAAGGGGGTTGGATGAATTCCTGGAGAAGGCTATCAGAGCCCCCTCCCTCCTGCTACCAACTGTCTCTGCAGAGGCCACCAGTGAAGGAGGAAGCAGCAGCCAGGCACCTCTCCACCGTGCCTGGGTCCAGCTCCAGCTGAGAGCCCCCTCCCTCCTGCTGTCAACTGTAACTGCTGAACTTTGCAATTAAGATTGTAGTGCCTGAATTTGCTTTCCTTTCCCCCCCCCTCCTCCTCCCTCCCAATCCCCTTTCCTTTTGAGTCATGTCTTTTAGATTGTAAGCCTGTGGGCAGGGACTGTCAAGAAATACTTTTGTAAGCCGCCGTGAGAGCCTTTTTTGGCTGAATGGCGGCATAAAAATCCTTAAATAAATAAATAAATCAGTGGCTAGTAGTCCTGAGGTCTATATGCTCCCTCCAGTAACAGAGGCAGTATGCCTATGTATACTGGTTGCTGGGGAACATGGGTAGGAGGGTGTTGCTGCACCATGTCCTGCTTTGTTGGTTCCCGGTCGACAGCTGGTTGGCCACTGTGTGAACACAGTGCAGGACTAGATGGACCCTCAGTCTGATCCAACATGGCTGTTCTTATGTTCTTACTCTGTTATTCCATGAAAAGGGAAACCAGTGCAGAGGCAGCCCCTTTGTGAGAATGCGTGTTACTTAGCATTTTTGATAATGCTGTCTTGGTTTAATTCCTAAGAAAATGGAATGGCATTCCTGATTCAGATTATTCATACAGCACTGTTTCAACCTTTCCTACAGACATACAATATTTCCAGTCTGATCCTTAATAAAGAAACTGTAGCACTTTCATTAAGATCTAGAGACCCCATCTCAATCTACTTGCACATATAGGAAAGTTTACATATATATTATACTATATATAACATAATACAGTATACACACTTGAGTACCTTTAATATGAATGTGCACACTGTGCATTTTTAACTGCCCACAAATCGTTGACATTAGCAAGTTTTAAAAAACAGGAACATTTAAAAGTACCCCGATTACACTACTAATGCCTTTTAAATCTGTCCAGTATATACTTAAAGCATCAGCTGCTTGAAGTGTTTACATGTCTTAAATCCATTTCAATCTTGATTTTTTCACTGCATCTTTAAATCTCTTTAATGATAACGCTCTGTCCCTACAGGACCATTTCTCACAAGATAGAAGTGGCTTCAGTCTAGGAAATGCTATTGAATTGTATGACTCCTATGCGTAATTCATCAGGTGTGAGGAACTCACATCTGTAATCTCACCAAATGTAGATGTGATGGGCAAACAATTGCAGCTTCCCACCATCTTTCTAAGCAGTAAAATAATAGTTCTGCATTTGTCATACATGACTAAGTACAATTTCCTCTATGGAAGGCACTTTACCTATGGTATTTCTAGGGCAACAAATCCCCAAGCATTGTGCTGCTCTCTTCAGTCAGAACAACCCCACTTTTAGACCATTCCACAATATGGAAATTACAAGATCATCACACATGTCATAAGCACTCCCGCTGCAAAAAGGATCATGCTAACCAGTGGTGAAAAGCCAGGCCATGTTTCTGAAACATAACAATTCCTGCCCATAATAGTTGTGACAGCTGCTACCATTACAGCATGGAAACATTGTCATGCCAATGTCATGCGTATCTGCTGGATGGTTTCTGTAACATCAATGTGATGCCTCCCAAGTCTTTCCCTTAATAACATTTTGAGTTATCCACCCCAAAGACATTTTCACTTTTCATGTTCATTTGTTTTAAATTCAGGAGCTCACCTTTTGCAGTTCATGAATGGAACCATTTTTCTTTATAATTAAAAGGGGGGGAGATATCCCACCTAGTAAGATTATTCTCCACAAGAAGGCTAGACCTTGCTCCCTCCATTGTGCAGGGTCAGAGCAATCTCTGCAGATGCCAGAGATGGTAAAGTACTGAGGGGAAAGGCAATGTTGCCCCAGCAGTAGAAAGCATTTTCTCCAGAAGAATCCTTAACTGGGAGGATTTTTCAAAATTAATAACTCTCCTTACTGAGAGGTAGCTTGACAATTTCCAACCTCAAGGAATGAAGAGAGTAAGCAAAAGCACTTTTTACTTCAGTCCCATTACAGTTTCCTTAGTAAAACAACTGTTTTGTAGGACTAGCTTCTAAAGACCAACTAGAGACCCACAGCATTCCATGAATCATAGAACAGTAGAGTTGGAAGGGGCCTACAAGGCCATCAAGTCCAACCCCCTGCTCAGTGCAGGAATCTACCTTAAAGCATCCCTGACAGATGGCTATCCAGCTGCCTCTTGAATGCCTCTAGTGTGGGAGAGGCCACGACCTCCCTAGGGAATTGGTTCCATTGTTGACCATCCCACCAACTTACTCCTTTTTAAGTAAAACTTTCCAGGACTTCCAATTCACCACAGAAAAGAGAACGAGTTTTTAAAAAGGGGAACTGTAAA
The DNA here is from genome assembly GCF_023053635.1 of Elgaria multicarinata webbii. Lineage (NCBI taxonomy): Eukaryota > Metazoa > Chordata > Lepidosauria > Squamata > Anguidae > Elgaria > Elgaria multicarinata. The sequence continues at coordinate 24,890,172 of NC_086172.1, forward strand.
AAGGGGTGAGATTTTCCTTTGTGCACTGAGCTAATTTATAACCCATGGCAGGGAACGTGCAAGGAGTCACACTGTTGATTTCGAGATAACACTATGTTCTTGTAAAATTACTTGCAACTAAAATACATTAAGGTTATATTGTTTTGTATTCAGGTAGGGAGGTATATAAGTTGAAAATAAAAGTAATGCTTCTTTCCTGGTACAATTTGTTCATTTGTGTATTATTTAAAACATTTATACCCCACTCTTCAGCCAAAAGGGCTTCCAGGGTGCCTTACAGATCAAGAAATACAGAACACTCCCTTCCCTCAGGCTTGTAATCTAAAAAGACACAACACGAAAGGTAAGATGGGGAGAGAAAAGGGGTGGGTGCGAAGAGAATTAAGGCACCAGCTCTCACTGTTATACAGCTCTTATCACGGCCTGCTGTAATGCAGTCTGACATTATGACCTTTTCATGGACAGTTCGCATACTAACAGTACGAAGAGAGAAGGAGCCAAAAATTGCTACTCTTTGCTAATATGTGAAAACACACTTCTTTAGCCAGATGAATTTTACATAAGACCATACACACTCACCTACTGGGTTTGGATGTCATGATTACCCATGATGAGTTAAATATGCTATGATGGCTTATTTAACCCATTATGGGTTGTGTCGTCTATCAGGTGTTTAAGCCACAATGGCTTATTTGGCCAAAATAACCCACTCTGATAACCCACAGTCTGCAGAGTGGGTTATTTAATCCATCATGGGTTATCGTATTGTGTGGCAGGCACAAGTGTTTACTTTGGTTGCTTACAGAATCACTTGGCAAGAAAAGTCAAAACTGCTGCCATCACTCTACTCCAGCAGACAGATCTTTGATTCCATTTATTTATTTATTGCATTTCTATACCGCCCAATAGCCAAAGCTCTCTGACCTGCCTAGCAACTGACTGAGCTCGTAGCCTGACTCCACCCTAATTCTTTCCCCAGTGGTGCACTCTGCAACCTCCCCACGTTCAAACACCATCTTGGTCAGGTGGCGGCAGATGTGTAGGGTTGTCATTTTGCATATCCCTGCCACAGGACGCTGTGTATAAGTTTTGTCCCAGTCCTGCAAACTTCCATGCGAGTCATAGCTGCCACCCCGCTTTTTTGGTGAAAAGGTGCTCTCGCTTCTATGGCACAGGATTTTCAATGGGCCTCACATGCACCCCTGTGTTTGAAGTTTGGTCCCAATCCTACAGCTTCCAATGATCTATTTGCGCCACCTCCTTTTTCGTGCACCTGGGGCTTTCGTTCCTTTGTGTGTAATCACACAAGGTTTTGACAGTGCCTCCTGACTAGGGGGGGCTGTATATGAAGTTTTGTCCCAATCCTGCAAACTTCCAGCACCGGAAGCACTGAATTAAGTCCCTATACTTTACCCCACACCTTTCCTCTCTCATTGGGATATTGTGGAAGGTTAAAAAAGGCTGCTGGATTGTTATCAATGGGTGAAACAGTGCCACCACTGGGGAGGGAGTACTGCAGCAAGGCAAGGGGGTTGGAGGAACTTTCTATAGTTCCACTGAATTACCTGGTTGAGTTTACACTTTCTGGGACCAGAAACCTCTGTGGGGAGGGGACTAATTAAGATGGTCTACCTCAGAAGACTGATGGATCCAGATATTTTCTGATAACTTTTGGGGATTTTCCTGTCACCTCTGGAGGCGATTCTATTGAAGCCCTGGTTAATCTCTGGAATGGAGAAATCAGGCAGTTGACACAATTGCCCCCAAGTGTTCTCCCTCACGGGGTGCAGCCAAATGAGTGTTTTGGTTTTCCAGGCACTGCAGGCGATGAATCTAGTGAGAAAACAACTAAAGCAATGTTGGTAGAAAACTCAGAATGGGTCCAATCAAGAGCTAGAACACACTTTAAGCCTACTCTGTGGCAATGAGGGCAGCAAAGAAATTGCATTTCTCCTCCACCGTGGCATCTTCACCTAGTCGCCCAGCTGAGTTTTTTCAAGTGGTGAGAGGCCTATTATACTTTGGCCCACAAGAAGAAAAGGTAGAGCATCTGATAGCCCACTGTGAACAAATTGCATGACACTTTGGAGATAAAATTGATCCATCTAGATCTATCTCAAACTGGCTTCTTGCCTGGTTATGAGAAAGACACTGCTTTGGTCACCTTTGGATGATCTATGCTGGGAACTGGACAGTGTGTCCCTATTGGCTCTGCTGGATTTCTCAGCAGCTTGTTACCATCCACCATGGTACCCTTCTGAAGCATCTGTTTGAGATGGGACTCGAAGGCACTGTTGTGCATTGGCTCTGATCCTTCTTGGAGAGGCAATCTGTAATACGCTCTATGTGGGGCTGCCTTCGAAACCTATTCAGAAACTTCAGCTGGTCCAGAATGCTGCAGCCAGACTGTTGACCAGAGCCAGTTACAGGGAACACACAATACCCTTGATTTAACAGCTTCACTGACTACCAATCTGTTTCCAGGAAGAATTCAAAGTGCTGGTTATGATCTATAAAGCCTACACAGCATGGGACCTGGCTAACTGTGCATGTGCTGAACCACTGTTTGGAATCAGTGATGCAATGGATGAGGGCCAATAAACTGAACTTGAATCGAGACAAGATTGGAGATTTTGTAGGTAAGCAGTTTTAAAGCCTAAGAATTGGGCACACCACCTGTCCTAGAAGGCATTCCGTGAAAGAATAGGTGCATAACTTGGGATATTCCTGAATCCAATGTCATCACTTGAGGCCCAGGTAAACTCAGATATTGGTAGTATCTGACTGACATTCATGACACTGAGAGGAATGCCAGTTTAAGAAAGCAAACTCACAAATTAGTAGGAGAAAGAAAGAAAAAAGGTTACAATAAGCCTTTTAAGTAATTCTCAATACTGGGGTTTTGCATTATACTTAGATGTCACTAAAGATATATAACGTGAATGATATATGACCCTCATAAAAATTACTGGGTATGAGACCAGATGGAGAAACATCAGTGAAAATTAGGCTATTTACAGATACTGTTGGAAGAGTCAGTAACAATGTACACAATCCAATTTACAGTGACGTTTTACCATGCAAATCCTGCAGCCAGGAATAGTCATTATACAGTGAAGATGCTACCATTTGCCTACATGAATCAGACCCAAATGCTGTGTACATTCCACATGTTTGCTTGGCCAACGTCCTATTTCCTGTCAGGCAGTTTTATTTAGTGAGGATGCGTTCCTCAAATGTTGCCTGTAAAATTTCCAAGCCACTGAAAATAGATGCTGCATAGAAAAGCCACTAAAAATTATTTTGGTCCTATTTGTTCTATGATATTAACATTCTGTTTTAAAATGGAACAGCCAATTACCTTTTCGTTTAAATTAAGTTTTACCAAGATATTTTATCATCAGTTAATGTACAGCTGTACCCAATCCAATAGTCTCTCACTCATTTTGAACTGAGAAACACGTGCAATTGTACGTCATAATCAGTGATGTCAAACAGATTTCAATGCTAATAGTAAAAATTATTCCAATGATCGGAATGGGGACTGAAAATATAAATCAGCTTAATTATTCACTTACAAACTGGAAGTATTTCTTTAATTGAAGCTGTTAAATAGGCTTTCAGCAGCAATGGTTAATTGTAAAACATACATGAACACTATTTAGAACCATTAAGGCTGCAATCCCCACCTCGATCCAAGTGGAGAGACGGGTAAGAAATAGATGATGATGATGGTGTACAGGAGAATTTACCAAACAATAAGGATAAATCCTGCATGTTGTTATGCAACTACAATTATAACTGTAGGTGGCTGTTCTACAATTATAACAGGCAGTGGCTGTTCTGAACCAGTGCCTGGGCACGGTAATGGACTGGATGAGGGCTAAAAACTGAAACACAATCCAGACAAGACGGAGGTACTGTTAGCGGATGGTTCATCTGTCCGGCAAGGAGATGTTTGCCCTGTCCTGGACGGGGTTGCACTCCCCTAAAGGATCGGGTCCAAAGTTTGGCGGTGCTCTTGGATCCAGAACTGTCACTTGAGGCACAGGTGAACTCAGTGGCAAAGAGCACCTTTTATCAGTTTAGGCTGATATACCAACTACGCCCTTATCTGGACAGAGATAGCCTAGCTACAGTTATCCATGCTCTGATAACCTCTCGTTGGGATTACTGCAATACGTTATACGTGGGGCTGCCTTTGAAAACGGTCCGGAAACTTCAACTGGTACAAAACAGGGCAGCACGTTTGCTAACAGGGACTGGCCGACGAAAACACATTACGCCAGTCATTTTCCAGCTTCATTGGCTGCCAGTCCAGGTCCGGGCCCGATTCAAAGTGCTGGTATTAACATTTAAAGCCCTAAACAGCTTGGGGCCAGGTTATCTGAAGGAACGCCTCCTCCCATATGTACCTGCCCGGACCCTAAGATCATCTTCAGGGGTCCTTCTCCATGAGCCCCTGCCAAAGGAAGTGAGGCAGGTGGCTACCAGGAGGAGGGCCTTCTCTGCTGTGGCACCCCGGCTGTGGAATGAGCTCCCTAAGGAGGTTCGCTTGGCACCTACATTATATGCTTTTAAACGCCAGGTGAAGACCTTTTTATTCTCCCAGCATTTTAACAGTCTATAAATAAATTTTAACTTGGTGTTTTAAATTTGTAATTTTGTATTGCTGCTGTTTTTATCTGGTTGAGCTTTTATATTGTATTTTATATTATGGTTTTATACTGTTGTTTTATACTTTGAATGTTTTTAATTTTTGTGAACTGCCCAAAGAGCTCCGGCTATTGGGCGGTATAGAAATGTAATAAATAAATAAATAACTGAACACATATATACATTTCCATAGAATTATGTATTCTACATGATTTCCAGGAATCTGCCAATATTGTCGCCAGCAGCAACCACAGTTCTCTTTCTGGAAACCATCTACCCCATATGTACAGCTTGAAACAAGAGAACTCTTGCTTTCACTATATTTTCTGCACATCACAAAGAACTCAGTGGTGGGAGGGGGTCTCACACTTCTTTGTGGGCGGGACAGATTCTGCTCCTTTCCCAAGTTCGCTGGCATGTGCTGAGAACTTGGGGTAAAGTAGGGATCAGTCAAGAGAAATTTTCACTGCATCCATGTCTCTCCAAAAACTGGGGTGAAGTAAGAGATTGTGCCCTGTGCCCCCCCCCCCCCCCGTGTCCTCTGTGCATTCTAGAGGACTCAATTTATGGTGATCACAAATAATGTATGGCTATGCAGACTAGCTAAAATTTGTGGACCCTAAATTATTTCCCTGTATTCATTCACATTGCCTGTATTCATCCACTGTCACATAAATTCAATACTGCTTGCACTGCAGTACTGCAAAATTCATTCTCATGGTAACAGATCAGTCAAATCCAATAAATCTGGTTTTTAAGGAGGCCAACCAAAATTAAACGCAATGAAAAACTAGTATTAAAAACTCCTAGTTTCAGAAATGGTTAATTGACATGTGCCCTATCTTTGACAACAAAACGTTTCTTCCACTGTTGTGGGCCCATCCCACAATTTCTACAAAAATCATTATTTGAATGAAAGCTAAAAGGAAACTTGAAGCGCCAGGTTATTGGGTGGTGTGTTTTTTTTTTTTAAAGTAACATCTACTCTGCAAGACCCTAATTGCCTACAGTAACATTTCTAGTATTAGCAATTGAAAGCATTGCCCATCAAGGAGAAAGGAAACCAACTGACAGAGTAATCCTGAGTGTGGTTGTTGTGAGTCAGGAGGAAGATTTCCACCATCCCCAGCTCGTGGGGTGGAGGACAGTTTTGCAGGGCTGCTCAGCCCAGCAGATCCATATACTAAAAAAAAAACACCATACACACACATCATTAATAGCAAATGGGAGAGGAGAATTAGCTACACCAGCTCCGGGACTGCTGTACCTGAAAGGCCCAGATTAAGCATGTCTAGAGAAGCAAATCCAAACCAATTTCTCCATGCCCCTGCAACATCACATTTCATGGGTTTCTGCCTGCTACCATAGGCAGGAAAACCAGTGCAGCGGCTGAGCACTCTCTGTGCTCTTAGAGGCTGCATGAAAATGTTCACATGTCCTACTAAAAGTGTATGGTCAACTGAGAAGGTTAAATTGAGTAATTTTCAGCATCAAATGTTGATTTTCCCATCAAATGTTCCTTGGTGTAAATATCTGCAAGTCTGTAAACTAAGGGGTATATGTGCATCTTAAACAATCTTGCCAGGATAAAAGGAATATCCATTGTCCAAGTTAGGCACTGATTTTATATGGTGCAAATGTATCACATAAATATGGTGCAAATGTACCGTACCATACGACTGCTTTGTTGTTGTTTGTTTAAAATATTACAAATGAAACTGAGCAGAGATGCAGCTCTCTCTTGGTTGAAACAGTGATCTAAGTAACAGGCTATCTTCATGGACAGCAAAATATTAATTCTGTATTAATAACCAATTCTTCTCTAACATTTTCTCTTTCAGGAATTCTTTGGTTCTACCAGCCTATATTTTATTTTTACTAACAGAAAGATCTGGATATGATTAAAACCTCAACATATTCTCCCTGCCTAAAAAGTGAATGAGAATCTTTCCACTCTATGTCTGGGTTTGGAAGACACAATAACCAATGGTGGATTAAATAGTCAACGTTGGGTTAAATTATCAATGGTGGGTTATTATGTCGTCTGTCGGGACTTTTTCACATCACAGTTGGTTATTCAGCTGAAATAACCAACGCAAATAACCAATGCTGTGCAGAGTTAATTATTTGAACAATCGTTGGTTATCATGTCGCGTGTCAGGCACCGTTGACCATTTTGTTGCACACAGTTGATTATTTTCAGTGACTACAGAGTTCCCTGGCAAGAGCGACCAAAGCAATAGCTGCCACTCCAGCCCAGCCAGCAGAACTCACAATGGCTGATGGGATACCAGCAGGAGAACTGGGGAGGGGGAGAGATGTATCAAACACCGTTGACTAATAGTCAACTCTATGCTAGTCTTAATTCTTAATCATGTCATGTGGGGAGTATCCCCTCAATAATCAACCATGGAGTTGACTATTAACCCACCATTGACTATTGTGTTGTCCGAACGTAGCCTATGCTTATACACTGGGCCTAATCACAAAATAACTGAGATGACATGCAGATTAACGACAGGTCCAAAACTGCCCACCAACATTCTTGAAGGGCAATTTCAGAAACTGTTCCAACCACTACTTATGTCTTTGTACCGCAAATGTCACTAATGTTTTACCACACTACATATTGTATTCTATAGTGATGTAAGAGTAAGATTGATTAACAAACTGCCATCTTGGCCCTGTGGGGAAGAAGAAGGACCGAGGGGACAGGAGCAGGCCGAGGAAACATCGGGGCCTGCTCCTGCTGGGCTCTCCCCCCCCCACAGGGCAAACTGCCATCTTGGCCCTGTGGGGAAGAAGAAGGACCGAGGGGACAGGAGCAGGCAGAAATAACATCGGGGCCTGCTCCTGCTGGACTCTTCCCCCCACCCCACAGGGCAAACTGCCATCTTGGCCCTGTGGGGAAGAAGAAGGACTGAGGGGACAGGAGCAGGCAGAAGTAACATCGGGGCCTGCTCCAGCTGGACTCTTCCCCCCCCCCCCACAGGGCAAACTGCCATCTTGGCCCTGTGGGGAAGAAGAAGGACCGAGGGGACAGGAGCAGGCAGAAGTAACATCGGGGCCTGCTCCTGCTGGACACTCTCTCTCTCTCTCTCTCTCTCTCTCTCTCTCTCTCTCCTCCCTCCCTCCCTCCTTGACTCCTTTTCCTTGTGTGTCATGTCTTTATTAGATTGTAAGCCTGAGGGCAGGGACTGTCTTTTTTGCTAAGTGTAAGCCGCTCCGAGAGCCTTTTTTGGCTGAGGAGTGGGGTATAAGTATGATAAATAAATAAATAAATAAATAAATAAGACTGTCCATTCAACTTTTCAACATTCCCCACCCCCCACCCCCCAAGTATAGAATTTTCACTACAATTTAGCAGGTAAAATAAGACAAGTCAGATATTTAACAATCTGTTTACCACTTCTCTGGGGAAAATAGCACCTGTCCCTAAGCCTCCATCCTACTGACCTTATCTTTGGACAGCTATGTCTTCGTATCTGTCCTTCTTTCCATAATACAATCTTAGGATAGTATAAATTTGACATAAACACAAAATGGCAGAGATCACATGCAGATTAAAGACTGACCAAACTCTCAAAGCAGGTAACAGTCCTAATCCTGACTGTATGACAATGCTTCCAGTTTTGGTAAGAACATTTAGAAATCTTTCAAGTATTGATAAAAGTTTGCATACCAACCTTTTGATTTTCCCAGGTCTTCTATGTTTCAGCTTTGTTTTATCTCTGCCACATGAATTTATGCTGCTTTTATTTATTCTTATTGTAAACCACCCTGAGAACTTATAGGACAGCATATCACCTAGTTTGCATGTTGAAACAAACCATGATATCCGCCGGAGCAATTATGTCTGTGGGTTTCCATCCACCTGCTCCCACTGCAATGAACCCAGGGAAGCTTGATCACTGGTTTGTATCCATTATGTCCAAACCTGGAAATCTGAGTTGTTGTGGGAAAAACAACCCAGAGTTTAAACTCATAATAGATTAAAGAAGTTTTTCAACTTTGGCAAAGATATAACACAGCCCAAGACTGCTAGAATTTGAGAAGATATGACCTCATCACCATCTAATTAAATAGCATGGTATGTTTTTGATTTTAAAATTGACTATATTGTGTAAGCCACCATAAATGCTCCATTCTGGAATCGAGAGGCAGAACAAAAATATCAATATAAATTCAGAATTGTCTCTCTGTAAAATGTTAACACTTCCTGTTTTAAAGTTGTCCCTATCAAAATATTCCATGCTCCACTGAATTACCGTAAGTTCTGTTTTAGTCACATATTTGCACTATGCTTGTATAAAGAAATAGATTAAGAAAATAAACATTTAAAGGATTAAAATGTGAAGTAAAATTCTTTGAGAAATTCTGATATACTTAGGTTAATACTGAGCACTTTACATCTGCATGTCTATACGTATTTTTTCAAGAAATTATAAAATATTAACTGAAATCTATGACACATAAAAACATGATTCAATTAACTACCTGGCTCTCATTAGAGTACTGATATATGCTTAGGAGAAGTCATGAAGTAGTTCTGGCCTTTCCTTACATCTGCATTTTGCAGGACATTTCCTCATATAGTCTTCCATCCCACACACTTTGCCAATCTGTGTTAAACTTTACTTCTTTGTGACATTCTGCAAAAATACATGCATCTCACATCAGATATGAAGGGTGCATGAATGTATAAATCATCAGCTTTTCCTTTAAAATACATGAGTGGAGAACGGAAAAGACCACATTTCTACTTATATACATTACAAATGAAAAAACAATGCATTTGTTTTATACATTTAGAAGAGCACATGTAGATCATGAATTGGTGCAAGTGGGCGTTAGCAATGATAATCACTAAGGATAAACATCTTGGATTTCACTGCAATACATACTAATACTGCAATCCTATGCAATCTTACCTAGGAGTAAACCTCACTAAACACAGTCATTCTTGCTTTTGAGTAAACAGGATTGAGACACATTTGGGAATGGTCTGCATGGCAGAGAGAGTTTGTTTAGTTCAAAAAGAAACTGGAATCTAATTTCTGCATCTGTGAATTGACTTGACTGGTAAAACAGTTAGCAGTCCAACTTAAGCTAACTCAGACAACATCCCAGATTTAGAGCACAATCCTATCGACTGCACCCTCAACGATTGGAAGCCCCCGATCATCCAATGCAGGGCAGAAGCAGCAGCAAGGACAATCTTCACCTCCCCGCACTCTCACTCTACATATTTCACTTTGCCCATCGTATCCTGGCTTCTCCAGTCCCCTCCCTTCCCCCTACTCTCAGAGGTCGCTTTTCCTACCTCGGAGGGCAGCCTGCGCAGTTCTTTCTGTGCCAGCTGCGAGGGGTCATGGGGTCAGATCTCCCCCTTCGGAAGTAGAAGCACTGACCTCGGAGGGGGGAATCCCCAGTATTCTATGGCCCCTCTGGCAATGTCTAGAGCAAGCCTATGGCTCTTTTAGTTTTGCTTGCTTAATTAAAATAAAAACCACAGCACTGCAAAACCATTACCAAATAATACAATATGCAGTAATTTTGAGTATTATACGAATAATGTTCTCGTTTTCCCAGTAAATCATGGGGAAAACAGTAATTATCAGTAACCAATCCATAACCCATTTCCCCAGACAACTGCTACCCTGAGGTTCAGGCTTTTTTCTGACAATATGGCACATTCTCAGTTATTGCCAGCTTTACAGTGCCTCAGGTATCTCTTCTACTGTGATCCCTTTCAGCTACCTTGTTTATATCATGGAGTATAGCAGCAAGTACCAAAGAATCTGACAGAAAAATCACTCACCCCACCCTCAAATATTTATGCAAAAACTATTTGGAGGGAAGGCTTTAATTTGCATAGCTAGCTAAAATGTGTATCATTTTGAGATTGTGTGTTCCTCCACAAACAAATACTTCCTTAACTTTCGGCAATCATCAGTGAAATTCTTCAAGGCTATGATATCAGAGGGCAATGATAACAGCTTTCTTAACACCGCACACCACCATTTCAGCAAAGTCTGATCAGAAATTCAATCATCTCCAGGTCAAAATGCCAGAACACATTTCCAATTGCCATGATTAAACCCCAAAAAATCCTGAAAACCCACCAGTTCTCAACAAGTTCAGCAACACAGCAAAAGGAATCTCATTCATCCTGGGTTACAAAAGAAAACCTTCTGTTCAATCTGAATCATAAAGCTATTTTAAATAAAGGATACCATGGTGAAGCCATAGTACATGCACCAAGGCAGATCAAATGCAAAAGCTCTCTGAACACAAATATATATTGTATCTTGATAGAACTTGTTATTCAATCATGTAAATAGATCATAATGCATCATGTCATTGTGCCATTTTAAATGTTCTGCCCTTCCCTTATTCTTCAAGTCTTAAATTGCCATAACTTCTCACTGCATATATGCTTCCAAAAAACAACAACCCCACTTCGTTTTAGACAAGTACTGTGATCTTCTATGTTTCTAGGACTCTTCTTAAGAATTTGTTATATTTACTTTCAGTGTAGACACACAGAGAAAGGAACAAATTGAACACCTTTATCTATGCCACAGCCTGTATTAACCACTGACTCTTTTCTCCAATCATTCCCTCACATAAAGTCCAAAAAGCTCAGATTCATTAGCACAGGCTCACTAATAGTCTGGGCTTCAAATTCAAGACCACAGATACTTAAGTAAACCCAATTAACAAGTATGTCAATTAAAATTCATATGTACCAAAGCAACAGATGCAGCTTCATGATGCCCACCTGAAGCAAGATCATCTACATTCAATTGTTAGTCACCTCCTATTTGGTCCTTAGTCATCATGGAAGACAAGTCATGATTATGTTATTATTTGTAACATACATTACTCAACTGTCCCTTTAGAGCTCTACCACTAATTTGTCTTTTCTTTTCTTTGGCATCTTCTCACTATTTAGTAATTGATATTCTAACTGTTCATATCAGCTTCACTGAAAAATCTTTGAAAAATAAAATACCAGCCAGTAGGCTACCATGCAATATGTTAATGAGACTGCACACAGAGTAATAATACAAAGATTAACCATGTCACCTCTCTTTTATGAGTGGGAAAGAAATGCTGAGGTGAGGAAGGAGTAATCTAAAGCACATACAATGTAGGCTCTAGGCTGAAAGGATTTCCTTCAGATGCCTCTTCAAAGACTCATTTATTTCGCTTCAGCCTACAGCACATTTATCCAGAAGGAAACTGCTTTTTCTACACTAACCTCCCACCCAGCCACATAGCCAGCTCTAACATTACCACATCACAGTAAGAGCCTTGAAGCTCAGTGTAGTTTGACATCACCTCCAGAACTACTGCCAGATCACAATTTCAGCTAGAAGGGGCAGTCTAGTAGCTTGGAGCTTGAATTACATGATCGGCTAATATCCTCTTATTGGCAGCACATTGTGATATTCTTAGTGCAAGAGTGGGAGAAAGGAGGCAATCTTTTGCGAAGGCACATCGGGCAGCCATCTCTCGACAAAGCGCAACACATACATGTGGACTTAGAAGTAGAATGTTTGTCCCTAATCCCTCTTTCAGAAATATCCACTAGGAATCACCTTCTGCACATACACCCAAACACTTCCAAAGTGTAACCGACGCACACAACAACCCCGGCACAGTCAGAATGAGAAGCGTTTCATGCATCCCAATATCCCATAGTCATCTCCGGGGCCGCAGACGTTACTAGGCAGTTGGGAGAGCATAAGGACCAGACGCCCATGTGCCCACACTTTCCCCTTGTTGTTAACCTCAGCCTCGGGGGCGCCCAGGAGAGCCTGTAACCTTGGGCATCTTGCAGCGCCCACTCTCCCAAACCTAAACCCGCGGTGGGGGGGAGGCTCTTGCGTGGCCATGAAGCGAGCGCAAACCCCCAGACACACACACACCGTTCCAAGCTCCATCCAGGCCAACTGAAATGGTGTGGATGGAGAGAAGATGCGTGATAGCACCACACACATGCACGCGCGCACTCACACATACACCCCCCCCGACTCTTTCCCTTCGCGCAATTTGGAGCGGCGGGGTGGGGGAAGATGGGGGGGAGAGGGGAAGGTCGGGGTGGGGCGGGGCGGAGAAGCGCTACCTCGCCGTACCTGTATGTAGTTGCTCTCGCAGTACTCAGCAACCCTCTCGAGGTTGGTGTAGCTGTCGAAGAGGGCCCGGCGCCCTCCCGGGATCTCCTCCTCCAGCAGCATCTGCAGCTCCGCCATCTTCACATCCTCGCGCGCGCGCGCGCTCGGCCCCGCCCCTTTCTCTCTTCTCTTCCAGCCCCCCCTCCTTCCCTCCCGTGCAGCCAACCGCCCCCTTTTCCCCCTCCCTCTCTTCTCCCCCTTTGCTAACTCCCTCCCTCCAATTCTTCCCCCCACCCCTTACGACACCAGCACCACCGGAGCCCAGCCGCGGTCTCTCTCGCACACTGCCTGTGAGAGGAACACCCCCCAACCAGTCCTCAGCGGGGGCGCGGCGCAACCGACCAACAGCAGCTGCCCCCACTGCGCAGGCGTCGAAGCCTTCCACGATCATCCCTCTCCCCCCCCCCTCCTCCGGGTCGCTGCGCGCGCCCCCCCCTCACGCTGCCGCGTCCCGTTCACACTTCCGGTGCCCGCATCCCGGCATGGCTGGAATGTTGCGCGCTGGAATGCCCCGCCCCCCTCCGTCCCGCTTCTTGCCCCTCATGAGGAGAAACTCGCAGAGAGAAAGGATGGAGGGGATAGAGGAACAGTGGCAGGAGAGGAGGCAAAGGAAATGCCTTCGCCTTCCCCTCCGTCTGCCCTTTATAAAAACAAACAAACCCCACATTCCCCCCCCAACCCCCAGATTCAGCTTTCATACTTTTTCCCTCAAGCACAATTTTACATCACCACCGTCTCCTGAATCCAATCTTATTTTTAACCGTCCTATTACTGTTTTTTTCTTATATAATCATCCATCAGCGATCTTGAGGCATCTTAAAAGACAAAAACACGTTTTGTGTGCAGTCAAAGGCTAACAGGTTTATTGTGGCATACGCTTTGGTTAACTGAAGTCTCTTGTCAGAATTTGTGGCAGTTCCCTTCTTGAATTGCCTCATGAGACAAGCCCTAATCCATAAAAGCTTATTTGAAAATAAATCTGTTACAGCTCAGGAGTGCCACAATACTTGTTGATTCCTGTAACAAACTAATGTGGAACTCAACGTAAAAAAAACAAAAAACTGCTTCAGTTATTGCTATTAGCATATACTAACAAACTAGAACCGCCCAGGGAGCTTCAGCTATTGGACTGTATAAAAATGCAATAAATAAATAAAATAAATAAATAGAACAGGCCACAGGGATAAACCTTAGGCTTCCCACCCAATTTCTAATGGACTATTGCAAGGATGAGGAATGTGTGGCCCTCCAGATGTTGTTGGACTGAAACTCCCATCATGCTAGCTAGTGCTGGTAGAAATTTCAGTCCAGCAACATCTGGAGGACCCCATGTTCCCCACCCCAAATTCTCTGGGATTCTTGCAAAAGAATACTAGATAAGTTGGTGGGCCTTCTCCTTTTCTAGAAAGGCTCTTATACAAAAGTGCATATTCAGGAATACTTGACCCACATTTTGCCTTAACTGTTAAGAGATCCTGAGCCCACAATCCTGCTTTGTAAATTTAAAAAATGTCAGTGAACTGTAACAGTTCTTGTAAATGTAGGCCACAAACCATTGAAATTAGTACCCCTAGTTCTACCGCTTCTTGAACAATCGTATAAAGCTCCTTGAAGTCTGGGAATAGTTAAAATCCAGTTAACTCTGTAGGTGATCAGTTCAAACCTCTATCAAGAGTGATCTAGCCCTCCCTCATCAGCCTACAGTCCAGAGAGAAATGGGCAGGGAGGAGAGAAAGAAAATGAATGGACTAGCCCTGTTCACTTTTGACTCTGATCCCGCCCACTTTTGGCTCTGGCCCCACCCACTGCTGCCTTCAGCTCCACCCGCCACCAGCATATGACCTTCATCAGAAAAATGGTTCCCTTGATATATACTAATATATCATCCAAGAGTGCTCACGATTATCTTCATATAAACTAACAGCAATCTCAATTATCCAAGTGCTAGTCTGTATGTGGCCAAAGTGACAGTATCCTTGCATAAGAACGAAATATCAACAGATTTAGGTGAAGAAGGCTTAAAAATGAGACCTAGAATTGATTGGAATATAAATAGATATTGTTAAGAACAAAGTTAAAAATTAAAACTGTGAAATAACCTGTTTCAGTAACAAAGATAAATACCATTTTTGGGCACTGATATCTAACCATAAAAATGGGTACACAGAGAAATAGCACCACAATAAATAACTCATATTACACATTAGTCTTCCTAGATTACAATTTCATTTTGAAACCTCCTGAAAGCCACAACATCTCAATATGCACGCACATTCAGGAGTTTAAGGAAACAAATATACTTTTTCCTTGAGGGATACATTGCAAGTTGAATTCCTTAACAGTAAATATTTTTCCAGATGGATTTTTAGAAATATGTTGTCTTTATTAGACATAAGTAATACTAAACGGACACATATAGTCTAGTAGAGAATGTTGATTGCCCTTCAAACTTAGGATATTAATTTTAAAACAGAAGTTATCAAATATTTGAATGTCATTGAAAGAGAGTAAATGTTTAATTCAACTGATAAAAAATTTTTTATCTGTGCATCCACTGAATTATTATTATTATTATTATTATTATTTATTTATATAGCACCATCAGTGTACATGGTGCACAGAATCCCTCTGTGCTTCTATTTAGCCAAATTAAATAAAGAATGCATAGTTAACTAAATGCAGGCTATTTCCCAGACACATAAATGAGATTGTACTATTCTGTATGGTAAGGTAAAAATTAATCACCAGTTATCATTAAAGTTACATCCAAGAGGAATGTAACCAAGTATTAAAGACAATATTAATCCAGACAGGAAAAAATTAGATGCCAATGTTCAGCAGTAAATTTACAGCTGTCAAACCTATAAAGTACTGCAGCAGAGTGGTACTTATGCAAAGATTTAATTTCAGTATGTTAAGTCGAGAATCAATTATATAAGAAAAGATGCAGCTTTAAAATAGATTTTTGTGGAGTCATCTTCTGATCTTAAATTAAACTGCTCTGTGGTAAGACAGCAACCAGATAACAACTACCCACATGATTGGTCTAGCACTGTAGCACTAAACCAGAAATAAAGGGGAAAGTGCTTTATTTCAATGGTACTGACAACCTGGTGCCCTCCAGAGTTTTGAATTACAACTCCCATAAGCCCCAGTCACCATGGCCAACAGACAGGGATTATGGAAGTTGTGATCCAAAACATCTGGAGGGCACTAGGGTCACCTACTCCTGAACTAATACTAGAGCTCCATATTCTTTTGCATTCATTCTTTGGGGCTGAGGCACCCATAATGATCCTGCTAGTCTCTAGCCTGTTATTTGGTCTAAGTCATCAAAACAATGATTGCCACAGGTACCATACCGCTTGAAGGGATCAAGCACAATGAACAGCACACCTGCCTCTACAAAACTTTTATCTACACAGGAGTGGGCAACATGCAGCCCCCACTATGTCCCTTGCTGCCCCCAAATTTAGGGGGCCTTGGGGAGGATGGCATCCATAGCAGCTACAGAGCACCAAAAAGGTTGTTGACAAGCTAAATTTAACCCTTTTAGCACTTTTTAGCCACGACGGAGTGTTGAAAGGGTCCAAACAAGCCAATATTTATCATTTTGGCACTCCATTGCACTATAGACACCTGTGGTGGGGGTGTAACCCACAGGGAGGACTGGAGGACAAAAATGCCCCCTAGACCTCCCACAGTTGCCCACCCCTAATCTGTACTATAAACATACACCTATTTTAGTGATGGATATGTTTTACCCAGCTTGACTCAGAATTAGCTTTATAAGCTCTCTCTCCAAGCATTCAGAAAAGGTGCTCATTTGTTTTCTGAGCGTTTTCTCCCAGTAATTTGAAATGTTAAGCACACGCATTCATATTAGCATGTTGTCCTTGATTTAAGCTGCCTTACACCTTCCTCTCACAGCACCAGCAATGGCAGAGGAATGCTTGGGAAGTGAACATGACCACCCCGCCAACAAGCACACCTTGGGAACAAGTGAGGATTTTACATGTTGGCGAGTGACAGTAATCACATAAAACATTTTAAGAAACTCTGGGAAAACTGACTCAAATGGAGAAGTTATGGTCAGTAAACAAAAGCCTGCATAGTCAGGTCTGGTCACATGGTTCATGGTAATCAAGAGAAATTTAATTGAGAACTAACAGGTTAATATTAAAGAGCTGCTGCACACCCAGCTAGAATGCATGCTGCCTAGTTTGCTGAATGTTAATTGCATATGAACAGAACAGCAGAGAACCTCTGAGGGAAACCATGTTTCATTTATACTACAGCTGAGCTTTACAAACTGTAGAAATTTGTACATTAAACCAAGCAATTATAAACTTCAGCACTATTACTAATCAATGTTGTACTACTTCAACTGTCAAAGGACATTAACTAAGCAATGGTAATTTGCTGAGGTGAGAAGCCTCTATTGCAGATTGCTAGATCATCCTTAGAGGACTCACAGGGTTCTGTGGAGAGAAAGGACTATGGCTGTGTTAAACCAGTTTGTACTGTGGGTATGTCGTATGTCCGAAACATTCCAGTTAGTACATGTGATAAAATGGACAGTGTCCATGAAAGCTTATGCCAGAATAAATCTGATCATCTTTAATGTGCCACAATACTCTTTGTTTTTGCTGCAACAGACCTACACAACTACTTCTCTGAAAATCCCAGTTGAGGAAAGTCTATTATTTAGAAATGGCGGAATTAGGGTCTTGTGTGATTGTGCAATTCCACTATATCACAATGCCACGTAGTGGTTTTATAATGAAACATATAGAAAGGCAGAGAAAGAAAATCTCCAGAAAAAATGTGTAAAGGAGCCAATCTTAATTCTGCAAAGAAACTGGAAGCAGAAGCCTCAGTAAAGGTGTGGGATAAGAGCCTCATGTAGAAATGCCCCTGCAATCCCTGCCTCTTCGGTTGGATTAACTGGTCATTGCAACCAGTTAATAATATGCATTGCTATTTTCTTTCACGTTGTGTCAGGGCAAGACTTTGGGGCAGAAATCCAGGGTCCCACTCAACAGAATGAGCACACTACTTCAAAAGGCTTACCACCTTTTGAAGTAAAGCAAAGTAAAGAGGAAGGAGCCCTTAAGACCATTAACTCGAGAGTATAAAATTACCTAATTGTACCACTCATCATGTTGACCAGCCCTTTCAGCTCACTGTGCCAGTAATTAATGTGGTACAAGATGCTCTGTTGAGATTCACTGGTGTACTTTCGTTACACCCTAACAAATCTGGAAGGTCCAATATGTGAACAATAGTTTGGCTCTCTGAAGTGGCAAACCTGTGTCTGAGTTTCAAACCATAATTGTGGGCTCCCATGATTGAATGGTCCTACTTAAAAAATAAATATAAAAATCCACAAGTGTAGTCTGATGCAGCAAACACAACAAAGCATCTTGTGACACCTTAAAAACTTAAATTTATTTTGGTATTAGCTTTTTCCTATAAGGCTGGGGTCTCCAAGGTGGTGCCCATGGACCCACCAGCCTCCCTACCCTTCCTGACTTTAATTATATTTCTTAAGATTGATTTTTTTTTGTAATTAACTGGGAAGCTTGCTTGCTGCAAGCACCATCTTTATTTGGCTTCAAAAGAGTGTTTTGTGGGAATTCCCATGACACTCTCAAAATTCCAAATGTGCCTACCGAACTGAAAAGCTTGCAGACCTGCTTTAAGGTGCCACAATTCTTTAGGGTGCCTTGCAACTCTTTCTATAAAGAATGAATAAAGCTGAATCAGCTAACATTTCCACTAACCAAATTTCCATAGGCACAAGAGGCTTCAAGACAACAGCTTGCCAAAACAATACAGACTACCATGATATTCAGGGTGGTGGGGCCTCAATCCATTTACTTGTATTTTCAAATACTTCCATTGATTTCACTCAAACGTGTTTCTAAGGAAGTATCCTGGCTTAGATAAATCCATAAAGGGAGGCCTATAAATGGCTATTAACTATAACAACTACAGAGAGCCTCTGTGTTCAGAAGCAGTATATTTGTGAATGGCCATAATCTCCATTTTTTGCTTGTCAGTTTTCAGAGGCATCTGGCTAGTTACTGGTGGAAACAGAGTACTGAGTTAGATAACTAGACTATCCAACAAGACCATTTTTAATATTTAACACAATCAATCACTATCTTGCCTTGTGCGTGTTTACCGGCTTCTCATGGCATGAAAACAGCTGAGAGCGTCCCATGTTTTGAGACGATCCCAGGCCAGTTTCATGATGTTTAAAAAGTAGCCATGGAGACTGCACAAAATACAAAGGCTGATACATTGATGTGTTTGACCTCCTCTGAATATCCCTGAATTATCTCAGTCTTAAAGAATGAACAGTTTTTTGGTACCTCCAGATACCGGACAATCCTCAATTTATTTCAGATCCAAGGCAACAATTTGAAACAAATGCTTGTAAAAGAACAACTTCTAGACTGACCTTTCTCTTTATCCCTGCTTTGTAAGTCCATCCTGCCCTCCACCCGCCCCTCCGCTCCCACATGGAGGTCTTTATAGTGTTTTACTATCCAAACTGTTCGGATAATTTAGGATACATCTGCAGTTTAAACTGCTTGCTAATCCTTTAAAAATAATAATAAGTTAGCTAGTGTGGTGTAGTGTTAGAGTTTTGGACTGGAACTCTAGGAGATTAGAACTCTAGTCTCTGCTTGGGCATGAGTTGGGCTCACTGAGTGAGTTGGGGCTAGTCACTGAGTCTTGGCCTACCTCACAGGGTTGTTGTGAGGATAAAGTGGAAAGATTGATTGTGTACACCGCCTCGGGCACCTTGAAGGAAAGGCAGGATATAAATGTAATAAATAAATAAAATGCATCACTAAAAATATACCATCAATTTGAATAGCATAGCTACGAATTTAGAAATAACTTAATTATAATTTAAACAGAAATACCATATATCTCACCATAGCATGGAAGACAGTGACCAGTGATCTGTGTGCCTCCCTCCATCCTGCCTTCCAGGGTCTCACTGTTGATGGGCAACTTCAAGGCTCCTCCCAAACAGAAGACACCTTTGAATAGAGGACTGTCCTCTATAAAAGAGGGTCTATGGCCACCCTTCTGTCATCACACACATATGGATTTGTTTTGGGACATTTTACTATATACTGGAATTAGGCTTGGAGTTGGAAAATGTCCCCCAAAAGTATTTAAGGTGGGTTTTTTAAAAATGTTTGGTTCATGAAGGTTAGCATTTTAGTAACTTATTATTCAAGAATCACCCCCACCCCCTGACCTGTACCCAAGATATCAAAGGTGACTCTACTCTTGACAGTTGATTGTACTCAGGAACAAAGCTTTGAAAATCTGGCAAACCTAGGTGTGAAAAGAGCAAAAGAATTGTGGTGTGGCTTTTATATTATTCATTCTTGATTTAGACGCAATCTGGGGCACTTTCCCCATCTCTTCCTGCGGAGATCATTACATGCCGTTTGCAGGAGACGGGGTCTTTCTTGTGCGATGGCACTGCCCCAGATAACTGTTATTGTCTCCCTTGCCCTAAAAATGTGTCGAAGTGAGACTTTTTATTGCACCGACATATTGCTGAAAGTGTGTAAGCTTTCTTGTTTCTCAGAACTTTTCCAACTGTGGGAAAGGAAAAATAATTATGTGGTGCATAAAATCTTGTATTGGGTAACAAATGGGAGAAATGTTTAATCACCTTATCCTGTGGTCCAGGGATAGGGCCCTCCAGAGGCTTAGGATGATGACTCCCGTAACACCTGGCCATGCTGCCTGGGGCTAATGGCAGCTGTAGTCCAAACAATCTGTAGATATTCACCCCAATCCAATAATCCAGCCTTCTCCAACCTGGTGACTTCTGATGCTGTGAACCAACTCCCATCAGCCTGAACTAGCATGAGCCATAGTCAAGAATAATAGGAGTGACAGTCGAAACATCAGGAGGGCAGCAGGTTGAGGAAGGCCACAGAAATAGAAACATAGAATAGTAGAGCTGGAAGGGCCATTGAGTTCAGCCCCCTGCTCAATGCAGAGAGCTTTCTATGTACACGTGAAGTAAACCTCTGGGCACAGGTTGCCCCTTTTACTTTAGTAACTAATGCCATCAGGCTTACAGAAGGCTCAGTGGGGAGACAATTTGGTCACCCATCTAAAACCTGTTTTAAACTCCTGCTTTAGTATTTTAGTGTAGCTCCACTCCTGTAAAGGGATGACATATCTGGAAAAAGAATGGAGCATGCCATACATATGGAAGCTCCATATATGCACAACCAGATTAAATAGCTGGGAAAAGAATGGAATGCCATATACATGGAGCTCCATTGATGCACATGAGAGCTCCATATATGCACATTGGGGGAGAGGCGATCCCGGAGGTCACTTGCGGTGCCACAATGTAAGTGGGTCACCTTCCCACCAATACATCGCTCTGAAAAAGGGCCACTCAGAGCAAGGTATTTAGGGGAAGGCAGAAGGAGGGAGGACGAGGCTCACACTTCCCCACCCACTAGGGTGACCATACGACCCAATTTGCCCGGATTTGTCCGGGATTTTGATGACAAATCTGGGAGGGGGAGGGGAAATCCGGATTTTCCCCCCAAAGAGCATCTCTAATGGGAATTAACAAAAATGCTTATAACTCCTTCATTTTTTAAGATAAAGACATGAAAATTGGCATGATGGTAGCTCTTAGGAAGGGCTTTAGTCATACCAAATTTGAAACAGATCCGTTCATCCATTGATTTTTTAGGATTTTTTTTACAAATTGAGGTTTTAAAATTATTATTTTTAAAATCGTCATTTTTAAAGATAAAGAGATGAAACTTCACACCATGATAGGATTTAGGTAGAGCTTTAGCCATACCAAACTTGAAACAGATCTGTTCATCCATCGATTTTTAGAAATTTTTTAAAATTTGAGGATTTAATTTAAAATATATATATTATTTTTAAAGATAAAGAGATGAAACTTGGCACCATGATTGCGCTTAACAAGGACTTTAGCTATGCCAAGTTTGAAACAGATCTGTCCATCCATTGAGTTTTAGGATTTTTTTTTAAGTTTGAGGTTTTAAAATTATTTTTTAAAAATATAATTTTTAAAAGATAAAGGGCTGAAAGTTGGCACCATGATAGCTCTTAAGGAGAGATTTAGCCATGCCAGGTTTGAATCAGATCTGTTTGTTGTTTTTTAAGGATTTTTTTAAATGTTCAAAGTTTTAAAATTATTGTGTTTTAAAACTGCTGGAGCCATATCCTTCAAACTCAGGTTGTCAAACCTCCTCTTTGGGGTTTTGCATATTGAGCAGTTTCAGCCCTTGGCATTAAGGGGATCTCCAGTCTTTAGGTAAACTGCCACAACACCCACCCTAATGTTAGAGTAGAGAAACTTGTGACAATTATACACAAGCTTTTTTAAAAAATTGAAATTAAAAAAAGCCAGCCATCCAGCCGGCCAGTAGCAAACCCTGTTAACAACAACAGCAGCTTGCAATGAGTGAAGATACAGTCAGAAAAGATATTCGTGGGAAGGGGAGACTGTATCACACAAAGCACAGCAAAAGCTTCAAAGTACAGCAAAACCTACAAAAGTAGGAGTGAGTGAAGTTAATTTCAGATACATTGAATCTCTCACTTGTTCTTTATTTCAGTGATTTTAACATTAAGATGCTATGTAGAACAGATTTGTCTTAAATGTGTTCTGTAAAATCAGACATGTAACCAAGACTATGTTCGGGTGGGACCGCCCCCTTGGTGCTGGACACGCCCCCTTGGGGGCCGACCATGTTGTCCTTTTTGGTTTCCAAAATATGGTCACCCTAGGCCATGACAAACATTGTTTATTGAATCGAATCCATTTCAGAAGCAAGAGCTGCTTCATCAGGGGCAACCTTGCCAAAGCCACATTCTGGAAAGAGGCTAAACCAGCTTTCAGACAGTCTGGTTGTTCTTCTCACCCCCTCAGATCAGCTTTCTTACCCCATGATGCCCTGACAGTCTATATTCAAATGCTGGGACATTGCACCAGCCCAGTCCTGGCAGGCTGAAGGCACTGCAAGGCAATCTGGGCTCTCCCTCATCCACTACTATACGTCTGATCCCAGGGCCGGATCTACACTAGTCTTCTAGCGTTGCTAGTGTCCCTTTCTAACGTGGTTCTCTGTATTGGTTCTCTGTATCCCGGAACACACTAGCGTGACTTATGTTTTGCTGCAACGGAACTTCAGGGCACATTGTTCCATCCTTCCGCTGTTCTCCCTCTTCTGTGAGAGCTGCTGGGTTTGCTCCGCCCACTGCCTGCCTCATTCCTAGCCAGCAGGGCAGGGCAGGGCAGAGCAGAGCAGGGCAGGGCAATAGTCATAAGCACACACAAACCTCCTCCCAAAACATTTTAATGCAAGTCCCAGGAAATTGCCTTAGTGCATAGGAGCCAGCCACTTTGCTGAAGCTAAGCAGGGCTGGGTCTGGTCAGAGTTTGGATGGGAGACCAAATTGAAAAGTTTTAGCAGCAGCCCCATTTAAGCCCCACTGGTCATGAGTTTTGAACTTTGGACCCTTGTTAATTTTCCTGCGCGGAGCTACAGCGATCCTTTGAGCGCTCCTCAGCTCCTTTGCAAAGAGGGGGGAAATGTTAAAAAATCATAAAAAAACAACCGATGACCCAATTTGATTCAAATTTGGTATTTGAATTACTGTGCCAATTTTGGTGTCTTTATCTATAAAGCTTACGCAGATGTAAGCATTTGTTTCAAATCCTGCTCCTGCGCCCACAGCAGCGGCTCGGGCGAATCTTTTGCAAAAGGAGCACAATTCAGGCTGGATGCATGGGACTACTTCACAATCAAAGCAGATTCTAAGGTGGAAAAGTCTGAGTCCTTTGCATGCAATTGTCAGTGATTGCACAGTATAACGCTGGTGTGATTGATCTGCTGTAGCAGATAAGATAGCAAACGGGGCGAAGGAAGGAGAACAGGAAGTGGGCGGAGCAAACCCAGCAGCTCTGAGAAAGGGAGAGGAAAAGTACCGGTAGAACGAGGCACATGAATCTGTGGCCACGCTGGAACTAAGAAATAGAACCTGTAAGTACAACTCATTTGCAACATTGGAAACCCAGGGTCACGTGACGCTGTGCGTCACAGTAACCCATTCAAAACGTTAGAATAACATCAGTGTAGATTCCCACCAGGTCGCAGCAATAAGAGGTGCAGTTCACATCATGGCACATGGTGTGGTGGGGGGGGGCGCACTGGCATGCATTGGACCTCTGTGTGCATTGCCAGAAGAGACGGGACTTGTGTCCCTTATGAGCAGTGTGTTGGGGGCACCATGGATATGGTAAGACAGGCAGACATGGGCTATTCCTAGAAAGCACAGGTGCTGCTCTAGCCTGAATCCAAAGAAACACGCATGGAATAGCCAGGGGATGGACATGGATGAAAGGCCAAACCCAGAATAAGGCCAGTCACAACAATACCCCTGGCTGCTCAGTTGCTAATGTCATTGTGACACGCCCTCCCCTGTGACACATGACACAGCTGGTTCTGGGGCCAGCTGGGCAGAAATCCTGTCACCTGATGAGTGAGTGGTTTTCGTTGTTGCGCTAGAGTGAGAGAGGAAGAGAGAGAGAACAAGAATGTAAGTAGAATTCCTTAGCAGCCCTGGTTTCTGGTTGGCCCATTATCCAGCGCCTTCTGAGGGCTTCCTTCCTCCCCAGCAAAGGCCGGGCTACCCTTCAGAGGCCACACGCAGGGCAGGGCGGCAGGAGGGGGACATCTTCACAACTCCAGCCGGTGGCAGGTGGAATGAAGCCACGAAGAATAAGAAACGGGCCTAAACCCACACAGACCAGGAGGAGCCGTCAAGCCCCCTCTCTCACCTTCTGCTCACTCTTTTCTAGGCTGTCAAAGTTGAAGAGCTTTTTCATTTGCAAGCGGAGAGCCAAGGTGCACCCGGGAGAGGCAGGAAGCAGCGAAGCAGCTGGAGCAGTTGTGGAGGCGGCCAAGGCTGGTCGCAGGTGCTGGCGCTTTGGGCTGTGCTGCCGAGGGACCCAAATACGGCCCATGGCGGAGGAGGAGGGACAGGAGGCACCAGCGCCTCCTCCCAAGAGGAAGTGGTTTTCCCTCTGCAGGGGGAGAAAGACTGTCGTGGTGCAAGAGCCCAAGGAGAAACCCTCTCTGGGATGTGCCGTCCGAGGTGAGGAGATGCCTAGGTCCTTGGGGGGATGGATAGGCCAGAGGGGATCGTGACCAGGGGGGCTGGCTGCTGCTTGAGGCACTCTAGCCAGTGCCAGCTCCAGGGTCCGGGGGGGGGGGAAGGGAATGGGCCCCTCCTTTGGTGAGTCTTGCTAATTATGTTAACATGGTCTCTGTGTCTCCTTTCCCCCCCAACAGAGTCAAGATCCTCCAACGTAATACAGGTGGTCCCCTCTTCGTCCACCATTGACCTCAGCTGTGGCCAGGTGTCATCATCAATTTATAGTGCTGACGTCTCGAATGTGGACGAAGAGGGTAAGAAACAGCGCAGAGGCTTCCCTCGTAGGTGTCTTTTGCATCAAGGACCTTTCTTGCTGCTGAGCCATTGCTTTTCAGCAAAGAGGCGTCAACTTAAGTTTTGATATTAAGAGAGCAGTATGTTACTACTAGGTGTAGCTATGCTTGGTTGCCTAGATGTATTTCTTGTATTGTGCAGCAGTCTCCTGTCTGCACACTACAGTAGATGAAATGCCAACCACGCCATATGGTAAACATGGGTCTTTGTGAGAAAACCCCGACCACAACCCACAGGCTTGGAAGCAGCAGTTCCCACCTCCTTTGGGAGCTCGATTGCTAGCCCCAAGCCAGTGACCCCCTTCTCCCAACCATTTCTGAAGTCTAATGTTCTGCTACCATTAAGACCCCCCTTCTCCTTTCTGCCTTACAGGTGATGATCTCCTGGTGGAGGATCTTGACTCTTACAGGATCTGAAACATCTTGGCACATCCCTCCTTCTTTCTTTCCTTCCTTCCTTCTCTCTCTCTCTCTCTGCCTTTCTCTCTTTCATCCTTTCTTTTCCATTCTATCTTTTTCCACTCTCTTTTTGTCTCCTTGGGCTCATTTTCCACCGCGACAGACTTTTCCCCTCTGCAGAGGAAGAACCACTTCTTTTTGGGAAGCTGTGCTGGTGCATCCTGAACCTCCTCCTCCAGCCTGGGCCGTACGCTGCTTCCTCTCCAGCACGGCCCGAAACGCCAGCGCCTGCGACCAGCCCTTGGACCAGCCGCACCAGCTCCGCCTTGCTCGCTGCTTCCTCCTCCTCCTCCCGGGTTCACCTTGGCTTTCCTCATGCTATGGGCAAACCTCTTCAGCTTTCACAGCCTAGGCCTTGCCTACCAGAGCCCAGTCTGGGGCACTTGCCAGCCTTAAAGCAGGAAACAGACTGAGTTTCAGCCTTTTCATTTGCTGGCTTTCATTTGTTATCATCATCATGATTATCATTATTATTATTATTATTATTAAATATTTGTTAAATATTAAATCTTGTTTGGTTGTCTTTTATCCTTACGGATGCATGGGGAGGGAACGATGGACTTGAGTCTACTTACATTTTAAAAATGCACATGCACACACACACACACACACACACACACACACACAGAGACCTGGAACCTTTAAATAAAAACCTCCATAATAAACAGTTTAAAGGCACCTGAAGCAACTCACTTTGGGAAAACTCTGTCTCTCTCCTACATACTTTCATGGTTATTCCTTGTTGCCTAGGCTACGCCCATTCCCCTCATCCTGCCTGGAGGCGTTAGAGCGTGAACATACTAAAATCAGATGCATGCTTGCCTTTGAGTAAACCCCATTGAACACAGAGAGAGACTTCTGAATAAATAGTTGTAAGACCTCAGAAGTAAGCGTGGGGCTGCAGAGCACTTCTTTCCAGTTTGCTGTTATAGACTTCTTTTTTAAAAAAAAGCTTCTGAGTGACCACACTATTAAAAATCAGTTCTCTATGTGTTTACTCAGAAGAAAGTCTCTCTCTGTTCAATGGGGTTTACTCAAAGGTAAGCCCGCATCTGATTTTAGCATGACTGGGATGTAAATGCAGTTGAAATCAATGGGATTTACTTTTGAGTAAGGGAACCAGCAGATCTCTATTTTATGAACTTGAAGATGTCCAGCTTCGCATGATCAAAGCAATAGAAGATCGATCCTTCAATCCTCCGGACTTGTGGACTACCAGGAAAAGGGTTTAAGAGAGGGAAATTAAACAAAATCATTAAAAAAAATCAAGGGATGACCCAATCTGATTCAAACTTGACATGCTGAAAGCCCTTCTTAAGAGCTATCGCTGTGCCAATTTTGATCTCTTTATCTTTAAAACTTACACAGATGTAAGCATTTGTTTAATTTCCATTTTAAAAATCCCTTAAAATCAGGAAAACAGAGGAAGCCCCAAACATTAGGGTGTGCCTGGGCACGCATGGCACACCCCTTGTGCACACCAGTGGTCCCACCACTGAAAAGGCCATTTCCACGATAGCCACTGCCCATGTCTCAGATGGCGGAGGAAACCAGAGAAGGTCCTCTGAGGAGGATCCCGGTATACGATCAGAGGCAGATAGAGGCTTCCTTCAGTCTATGAGGATGGCAAATTGATAACAGATGACAAAGAAAAGGCTGAAGTGCTCAATTCCTACTTTGGCTCCGTCTTCTGCCAAAAGCGGGTCTATGACCCCTCCACCCTGGAAAAAGTGAAGCAGAAGTTGAGGGGGCAGGATTGCAGTTTGAGATTGATAAACAAATGGTCAAGGAACACCTAATTTCTTTGAATGAGTTCAAATCTCCAGGGCCCGATGAACTGCATCCTAGAGTAATGAAGGAGCTAGCAGAAGAACTCTCAGAACCACTGTCTATTACCTTTGCAAAATCATGGAAGACGGGTGAAGTGCCGGATGACCGGAGGAGGGCTAACGTTGTTCCTATCTGCAAAAAGGGCGAAAAGGAGGAACCTGGGAACTACAGACCAGTCAGTCTGATATCCATCCTTGGGAAAATTTTGGAGCAAATTATAAAGAAGTCAATCTGTAAGCACCTTGAAAACAATGCAGTAATTACTAGAAGCCAACATGGATTTGTCAGGAACAAATCCTGCCAGACTAATTTGATCTCATTTTTTGATTGGGTAACCTCCCTTGTGGACTGTGGGAATGCTGTGGACGTAATGTATCTTGACTTTAGCAAAGCTTTTGACAAACTGCCCCATGATATTCTGATTAACAAACTAGCTAAAAGTGGGCTAGATGGAACAACTATTAGGTGGATTCACAGTTGGCTACAGAATCGGACTCAAAGAGTGCTTATCAACGGTACCTTCTCAAACTGGGGGGAGGGAACGAGTGGGGAACCGCAGGGCTCAGTCCTGGGCCCAGTGCTCTTCAACATTTGTATTAATTGTTAGGACAAGGAGGTGCAGGGAACGCTGATCAAGTTTGCAGATGTCACAAAATTGGGTGGGATAGCTAATACCCTGGAAGACAGGAACCAACTTCAAAGTGAGCTTGATAGGCTGGAGTGCTGGGCTGAAAACAACAGAATTTCATAGGGATAAATGCCAAGTTCTACATCTAGGAAATAGAAACCAAATGCAGATTTACAAGATGGGGGATAGTTGGCTCAGCAATGCTACAAACGAGAAGAATCTTGGAATTGTTGTAGATCACAAGCTGAATATGAGCCGACAGTGTGATGTGGCTGCAAAAAAAACCAAATGCTATTTTGGGCTGCATTAATAGAAGTATAGCTTCAAATCGCGTGAGGTACTAGTTCCTCTCTGTTCCGCCCTGGTTAGCCCTCATCTTGACTATTGCGTCCAGTTCTGGGCCCCACACTTCAAGAAGGATGCAGACAAGTTGGAGCGTGTTCAGAGGAGGGCAACCAAGATGATCAGGGGTTAGGAAACAAAGCCCTATGAAGAGAGACTGAAAGAACTGGGCATGTTTTGCCTAGAGAAGAGAAGTTTTAGGGGAGACATGATAGCACTCTTTAAAAGGCTGTCACACAGAGGAGGGCCAGGATCTCTTCTCGACTTTCGCAAAGTGCAGGAAACGGGATAATGGACTCAAGTTACATGAAGCCAGATTCCAGCTGGACATCAGGAAAAACTTCCTGACTATTATCATTTAAAAACTATTATTTAAAACATTTATATCCCGCCCTATATCATTAAGATCTCAGAGCGGCGTACAGATAAAAACATACAGCATATGACAATAAATATGCACAGTTAAAAACAAATTAAACCATGATCCAAGTTAAAACAATATATAACTTAAAAGCAGTAAAAGCAGTTCAAACAATTAAAACAATGGGCCAGTGAATTTAACCATCAAAGGCTCTGTTAAAAAGCCATGATTTTACTTGGGGGCGAAACGAAATCAATGTTGGCGCCAACTGGGCTTCCAAGGGGAGGGCATTCCACAGCCGGGGGGCCACCACAGAGAAAGCCCTCTCCCTTGTCCCATCATAGCGAATGTGTTGCATTGGTGGGATGCGGAGAAGGGCTCCTCCAACAGATCTAAGGTCTCGGGCAGGCATATATAAGGAGAGGCGCTCTCTCAAGTATCGAGGTCCCAAGCCGTTTAGGGCTTTAAACATCATTACCAACCCCTTGAATTCCGACCGGAAGCGTATAGGCAGCCAGTGCAGTTCCTTTAAGACCGGTGTAATGTGGTCTCTGTAAGATGTACCCGCCAGCAGTCTAGCTGCTGCAGTTTGCACTAGCTGCAACTTCCGCATCGTCTTCAAGGGCAGCCCCATTGCAGTAGTCTAATCGGGAAGTTACCAGTGCAGGCACTACTGTGGCTAGGTTGTCCCTGTCCAGGAAAGGCTGTAGCTGGCGGATCCGCCGAAGCTGACCCCAAGTACTCCGTGCCACAGAGTCCACCTGGGCCTCCAGTGACAACGATGGGTCTAGGAGTACTCCCAAGCTACGGACCTGTTCCTTCAGAGGGAGCAGTACGACAATGGAACCAGTGACCTAGGGAGGTTGTGGGCTCTCCACACTAGAGGCATTCAAGAGGCAGCTGGATAACCATCTGTCAGCTATGCTTTAGGGTGGATTCCTGCATTGAGATGGGGGTTGGTCCCTTCTAGGCCCCTTCCAACTCTGCTATTCTATGATTCTATGAAGATTATAAATTCATAGACGAGGAGAGATTTCAAATATCAACCGCAAACCACTGAGGGCTTCACAGGTATGAAGCAGAACCACAGGCTGAGCTTGGAAACAAACTGGAAGCCAGTGTGTTTGATACAAAACCAGCATACAACACACACACACACATACAACAACACGGAAGCTCCAAACCAGGCCACGATACAAAAAGAGAGTGTATGCTCAAAGGCGGCTATGACAAACATTGTTTATTGAATCGAATACATTTCAGAAGCAAGAGCTGCTTCATCAGGGGCAACCTTGCCAAAGCCACATTCTGGAAAGAGGCTAAACCAGCTTTCAGACAGTCTGGCTCTTCTTCTTACACCCTCAGATCAGCTTTCTTACCCCATGATGCCCTGACAGTCTATATTGAAATGCTGGGACATTGCATCAGCCCAGTCCTGGCAGGCTGAAGGCACTGCAAGCCAATCTGGGCTCTCCCTCATTCACTACTGTATGTCTGATCCTAGGTCCCAGCAATAAGAGGTGCAGTTCACGTCATGGCACATGGTGTGGTGGTGGTGGGTGGGCGCACTGGCATGCATTGGACCTCTGTGTGCATTGCCAGAAGAGACGGGACCTGTGTCCCTTATGAGCAGTGTGTTGGGGGCACCATGGATATGGTAAGACAGACAGACACGCGGCTATTCCTAGAAAGCACATGTGCTGCTCTAGCCTGAATCCAAAGAAACACGCATGTAATAGCCAGGGGATGGACATGAATTAGGCTGCCCATACCCTCTGGAAAATTCCGGAAACCTCTGGGGAGAGCTGGGGGTCTGGAGCAACCGGACTTAGGGCCCAAAATACCGGGGTTGTGGTTACTGGGCTCGCAGCAACCACATCTCCAACTTACCAGGCCTAAATTTTTCCGGCGAGTGGCGACGGCCATCTTGAATCTCGCCCGAACTCACGCGAGATCTCGGCAGCTGGCTGGGAACTCTGCGAGACCCAGCCAACAGCCGAGATCTCGCGTGAGTTCGGGCGAGATTCAAGATGGCTGCCGTGAGGGGTGGGCGATGAGAGCGAGGTGAGTGGTTGGGGGCTGCGTGCAGGAATTTCCAGCAATGCAGCCTCCAGCACCCCACCCCCCAGCGCAGAAGAAGCAGAAGTAGAAGCAGCAGCAGCAAGAAGAAGCAGAAGAAGAAGCAAGCAGGAGGAGGAGGAGGCAAGACTGAGGTTTTTGTGTGAGAGAGAATGTGGGTGTACATGGGGTCTTTGAGTGAATGCATGTGTGCATGCGTGTTTTTGGAGTGAGTGATGCTGAGTATGTGTGTGTGTGTGTGTGCGTGCAAACACACGTGTGCTGGCAGTGTGAGTGTATTGATGTCTGAATGGGATGTGTTGTTGTTTGACTGAATGAATGCATGTGCATGTTTGTAGTGGGGGTGGCTGTAGTTTTCTGTGAGTTGGGGGGATGATTTAGAGGTGATGTTCCTATTAAATAATGCATTTTAGACCCATAGACCTTCCTTTCCAATTTATTTACTATAATTGGCATGACGTATATTTTGTAACAGTGGCTGACAATTGTTCATCCTTCTTAAAGAAACTTTTAAAAAATCAACAGGGTTGCTATCATCACCATCATCATCATCACCATCATCATCATCATCATCATCACCATCATCACCATCATCATCATCATCATCATCATCATCATCATCATCATCATCTATCTCTCTCTTGCTTGTGGTGGTTTTTCTAGAAGAACATGATGGGCTTTGCCAAGTCATGTTGTCTTTTACTGATTCAGAAATGCCCTGACTATTGAACATGTTTTAAGTATGACTGCTTTCTGGATGTTGGCGTGCATGTATTTTGGTAGGCCTAATTTTTGAAGGTTTTCTGTAAAAACAACCACGATGTCATGTTGGTGACTGATGTGACTAACAAATAATTGTAAGTTTTTCCTGTTGCCATAGTTCTTTAATTTCCATAGCCAGTGGTGTATATTTCTCTCTCTTTTCCTCTTCCTTTTCTGCAACATTTTTGTCATTAGGTATTGCAATTTCAATGTAGGTGTGTTTTTCTCGGTTGTTTTTGACTGTTATGTCTGGTTGAAGTTGAAACAAGCTAAGACACGCTTTAATCCATTTTGTTCCATGGCTCACGTTTGCAGGCTAATCGTAGTTTATACTCTTTCTGAATGCTTGGTTCTTTGGTTGTTGCATACTTGTCAACTGCTTCATTAGTTCAGTGGTAGAAGTATGCAATAAGGTGATGGGGAAACAGTGTTAAATGTTAGGAAAGGTTAGACTGTGGTCATCCAGTGAAGGATTTGCAGTCAGAAAAGATATTTGAGGGAAGGGAAGACTGTATCATACACAGGGCTCATCTACACCAAGCAGGATATTTCACTTTGAAAGCGGTATAGAAAAGCTAGGAGCCACATTACTGCTTTATAGCAGTATTGAAGTGTACTGACAACTGTTGGGGCCCATGACACATACCATATACCACTTTCATAGTGTTATATCCTGCTTGGTGTAGATGTGTCATGGGCCCCAACAGTTGTCAGTGCACTTCAGTACCACTATAAAGCAGTAGTGTAGCACCTGCAGTGCAGTTCAATACCTCTATAAAGTAATAGTGTGGCTCCTGCCTTTTATATACCGCTTTCATAGTGGGATACTCTGCTTGGTGTAGCTGAGCACACAGTATAGCAAAAGCTTCAACGTACAGCAAAAGCTACAGAAGTAGGAATGAGTGAAGTTAATTTCAGATACATTGAATGTCTCACTTATACTTTATTCCAGTGATTTTAACATTAAGATGTTATGTAGAACAGGTTTGTCTTAATTGTGTGCTGTGAAATCAGACCTGTGACCAAGGACATGTTTGGGTGGGCACGCCCCCTTGGGGGCTGGACATGTTGGTGGGCACGCCCCCATGGGGCGGCCATGTTGTCCTCCTTTTTGGTTTCCAAAATATGGTCACCCTACCACCCACCCCAAGAGTAGCACATGGCAGCCCGCAGTTCTATCCACCCCTGGCAATGGCAGTGGAATGTCTTCCTACCTCAGGCGGCAGGAGATCTTGCACCAGCCCTGATGCACAAGAGTTGAATAAAGTCAGGCTGATGCCCCTTCACAATCTAAATATCTTGGATCAATGGAGAAACAACACACCAATCATGGAAGAAGTGAAGGTTATAACGTGAGGTCATCCTCTTACAAAGTTATAGGATCATTATCTTGATAACATTTGTGTTCACATGTTTGCACAGAATGTCTACTCCTTTGGGAAGGGGCTACAAGCACACACAAAACAGTTTTCCACATGGTTGCCTCCCCCTGCTGCATGTGCCAAAGGTTATGAGGATAAGAAGGAATCTCTTGCAACTAGCAAGGAGAATTGCAGGGATGGACTTCCTGGACCACATGTACTGGTATATCAACAAACCGAGTTTGGCTCTCTGGTGCCCTCTGGTGGGTGGCCCCTTATTTGGGTTTCATATTGGTGGGCCTGGTAAACTGCGATCTGCACTGCGATCTACTGTATATCTATTTAAATTATAATAATCGCTTTAAATTTGCATATAGGCATATAAATTAGCACATGTAAATATTATACAAATTGCTGTCCTCTTTCTCAGTGATGTGTTTCCTCTTTTTTACTGATTCGTCACTTGGAGCCCTCATTTAATTTTCCATTGTGCCCCAAAATGACTCTTGTGGGAAATCAAAATGGCATCTATCAGGCTCAGACTCAACCACTTGGTACAAGACGTCCAGGGCAGGCTTAAGCCCAGCAACTGCAACATACTGATGGATAAGGGGGGGAATTATAGTTGAAGGTCTCTTTCTTTCTTAATTCTGCAACAGAGCTGTCAAATACGAAAACATTGATAATCTGTTTGACAAAGGAAAGGAACTTCATGCACACAGCTTTCGGGTTGCAGCCTTCTGCTGCACTTGAGGTCCAGGGGGTAAATATGCATTAAAAATTGTCCTTATTAACCAAATAACTGTGTGCTCTTAGAAAACATTTCAGGCAAGCAGACTGTCTCACTGTTGACAGTGGTGCGGGTATGTAATTTTATAACCTGGTCCAAATGAGTTTACAGGGCGCCCCCCTTTGATATCCAACTGTGTCATTCCGCTAGCGCAGGTCACGTTGCGCTAGTGGAAACTAGATTCTGAGTTATGCGCAAGAGGGTGATCTAAGCTGCAGTTATATTTTTGCAAGCGTGATTGTTTAACTGCTTGTTAAACAACCAGGTGATGAAACTGGACCTGTCTCTTGCTGACCCCATCATCTGCTGTTCTATAGGTAGTCATTTGCGGTCCCCTGGGCCATGGGGCCATGGGTTTCCAGCCCCAGTGGCAACCACTGCACCACTGCCTGTTAAGTAGGTGTGATACCTATCTAGGGAGTTACAGGTTTGTATGGGATACAATGCTTGCTGCTGTTGCTTCAGTTCAAGTTGACTGTTTTGTTGGTTAGATGGTAGTAAGAAGAAAGGGCATAAACCTTGTGGCAAGCATTAGCTAGTATGGGTTCTTCAGTCTCACTTAGGGCCAGAAGGCGGCACGACCGTTAGGCCAACTAGGCAGCCGCCGAGGGCGCAGACCTCAGAGGGGCGCAGTACTGCCCTTTAAGGGTCACAGGTTTATACAAATTAGCTGTTTTAGGAAAACACATAATAAAAGGAAAATATAATAGTTCGGAAACTCTTCTTGAATAGCTGAATCGAAGTTGGCATATATTTGTTTGCAGTGGGGTGCAAGTAGCTCGCCTTGCCTAGGGCATAAAATAGTCTGGCACCGGCTCTGATGGCAGCATCTCCATTTGAACTGAAATATGAAAATCTCATTTGTCATGACAGTGGTCTTCCTGCAATCAGCTTCCAGACTGCTCCCCATAATGATAAAATATATTGTTTGAATCCAGAAGACTATAATTGAATTCCATTTAATTTCACTAATTCCAACAAATTAGCCCCCATCTGTCAGATTAAATGATGTGCTAAAGTGGATAAATTTTGTACTCTCTCTGTCTTCATTATCATAATAAACACCTTCTTTTCAAGAACATTTATCCATTATTAGATGTATTATTATTATTTTTGCATAACAGAGATGCATTATCATGAGGAATAAACATGTTATCTAAAAATAACCCTAGAAAGCCTAATCAGAAACCAAGGTATGTATCAGCAGTTGATGTGGATAACATTAGCAATTCTGTACACACACATACACACACAAATCTATAGTGTTCTCATTATTTGAATATATAATGGATGAAAATATATTCAATCAAAGAAAAATGTCATAGATTGATTTGTTCGTTCTGCACTTCCCTATGAAATATGCTTTTCTTTATTACCTGAACCCCATACACTTTTTAATTTTGATTACAGAGCTCACAGACTGAATGTATTCTGGAGGCGGCCTCCTTTGGCCCAAGGATGACTCACTGGTTTGTTCTCCCCATGACTATGTATAGAGACAGAGAGAAAGCTTTTATCTTCTAAAGAGGATGCTAACAAGGAAGCTTTGCTTGAAGACTTCGCTGTATCAAGCTAAGGGCTATTTCAACCAGTGCACAGCCAAGACCATTTGCCAGTATTAAAATAATGTAAAGCCCCTCTAAGCCAAATGCCACCTGATGTGTAAATAAAGAATATGCCTAACTGTACATTTCGAGTGAAATTAGCCGATTTCCCCACAACAGTGGCACTTAATCCTCTGGTGGCCGTTTGCTAATTCTGTGAAAGGATACCGTTCTCCAAGGTTATCAGCAATGGCACAGCATGCTCTACAACCACTTTTTAGGTCAAGCTTGAAGCATGTCGAAAGTGCTTGCCTAGAAAAAATAGCCACACAGAAGCTGAAGCTTTACAATGGCAGTGGCATGTGGGAAAGCAATGGACAGCTCCAAAGTAATGAGGGAGGAGCTTTAACAAGTTATGGACATGGGGATGAGGGGACACTTGTGGATTGGGGAGAGATTTGGAAAAACTTCGTGCAAATCACCTGTTCCCATTTAATATTGTATTCATTTTATATGTTTTTTAATCATTTTTATGTATTTTATGGTATTTGTATCTAATGTTGTTCCCCGCCTTGATCCAGAGAGAGAGGCGGGTAAGAAATAAATAAAATTATTATTATTATTATTATTATTATTATTATTATTATTATTATTAAGACAGTATAACTGTGAAGGTTTGAGGCCTACAGAGGAAAAGTAATAAAGTCAGGCCTTAGGGGCCTAGGATTTTTCTGCTGTGAGGCGGTATCCCTGAGAGGAATAGTTAGGGTGACCATATGAAAAGGAGGACAAGGCTCCTGTATTTTTAACAGAAAAGGGAATTCCAGCAGGTGTCATTTGTATATATAGAGAACCTGCTGAAATCCCCTCTTCATCACAACAGTTAAAGCTGCAGGAGCTATACTAGAGTGACCAGATTTAAAAGAGGGCAGGGCACCTGCACCTTTAACTGTTGTGATGAAGAGGAAATTTCACCAGGTTCCCCATATATACAAATGACACCTGCAGAAATTCCCTTTTCAATACAACTGTTAAAGATACAGGAGCCCTGTCCTCCTTTTCATATGGTGACCCTAGGAATAGTTTCATTTCTCCGGTTAAGATCCATTTTCCTGGTTAAGTTTAATTTCTCCAGTTAAGTTTCATTTCTTCAAGGTTCAAACAGTACTTTCTGATTTGGGGAAGTGGGTATAAAAAAAAAGAGGAGAGAGCCAGCCAGAGAGAACAGGAAAACACAAGGAAAAAGCAGCTGGAAAAGCCTAAATGCGGGTAGAGCAAAGGATGTTTTGCAAAATTTATTTTATTTTAATGCCTTTGTATCACTTAGCTCTATTGGCTAAATATCTTTACTTGTAATTTGGTTGTTTTAATATTCCGTGTACAAAGAATAACGGACTACAAGGCATGGATGATTATTGAAAATTACTACCATAGACAAAGTCAATATTTTATTTGAACTGATAACTGCAAATTTGAACAAGGCACAGAAATCACTTAATTACTGCAGGGGCGGAATCTGGTTTTCAGCAATGAGGATGAAGCAGTTTCTTATTATGCAGATCATTCGCAGGCCAGAT
Source organism: Elgaria multicarinata webbii (assembly GCF_023053635.1). Classification (NCBI taxonomy): domain Eukaryota; kingdom Metazoa; phylum Chordata; class Lepidosauria; order Squamata; family Anguidae; genus Elgaria; species Elgaria multicarinata. The sequence continues at coordinate 24,927,301 of NC_086172.1, forward strand.
TTATCCACACCAACAATTTGAAGCCTTCTCACAATCCAGTGCCCAAGCAACTGTAACTGTCCCTCTTGTGATATGTTGGCTTTAAAAAAATACCTTGTTTGGAAAAGCGATCTCTTTGGCAACGGTATGTTCATGAATTTTTTAATGAGGTCCCTTGTATTAGTCTGAGCAGAAATGCCTTCTACATATACAGTACACCAAACATAACAGTGTCTACTCAGGTTCCTTTGCATTTTGCGAGCTGTATACCGGCAGATCCTCTTTCTTCTCTTATACACAATCAAAAAGCATAGTGACAGCATGCACGCACACACACACACACACACACACACACACACACAGAGTCCTGGTTATTGTCATCTGACTTTGACATTAAAAGCACGAAAACTTATTGCTGTTCCCCGCCTCGATCAGGATGGAGAGGTGGGTAAGAAATAAATTATTATTATTATTATTATTATTATTATTATTATTATTATTATTATTATTATTTGGATAATGAGTCATCAGAGAGCAACACGCCCTCCTTCACTCATTCACATGTGATATGTTTCCCTGTTTCCCAGAAGACAGCTCAGCTTTACCACTGTCAGTGCTGCCACACCAAGGCCACAGCTAGACCTAAGGTTTATCCTGGGATCATCCAGGGTTTGCCCCTGCCTGAGCACTGGATCCCCTGTGTGTCACCTAGATGAACAGATTTGACCCCTGGATGATCCAGGAATAAACCTTAGGTCCAGCTATGGCCCAAGAGAGGCTGCTGAAATATGGTAAGAAGGGCGCTCAAAGAGGTCTAGATTTAGAACAGAGATGGGAAGTTGTTTTAGCAGATGGTGACTTGTTAAAGCTGGACCCTTAGGACCAGTTCACACAACAGAACATCACACTGGTTTTCACTGTGTGACTAGTCCCACATTTATTACATCTGGCTGCAAGGCCAAGTGACTTTCTGACTAGGATTGTGAGAAGATTACTCATTAATTCACTGGAGGTTTAGCTGAAAATTAATCTGGCCAGCAGAGGAGTGATTTAGAGAGGACAAAGTAGTATTACCCCTGATCCTGGTCATCTCAGACTACATGTGATTATTCCTCACAATTATTAATACCCGGATAACTCACTAGGCTGATTTACACAATCAAGCAACCCACTATGGCTTATTTAAGTGTGTGCCAGTGGCCATTTTTAATATTCCAGCCACAACTGTGTCTTGTTGTGCAGTCTGAACCTGGGAACCATGGGTTATGTGAAGGTTAAATAACAAGCCATATGTTCTGAAAGGGCTGTTTAATGCTTGGAAAATCAATGGTCCCTGGGTTTGGACACAACATCTCATTACTGTGGCTTGAATATTACCAGGATGGCCTAACTTAAATAAGACACAATGCACTGCAACAGTTTTGCAAACCTGGTCACTGACTCTAGCATGTTTCCGGATGGAGGGCTCTTGGAACTACCAGTCAAAATGCATTATGAAGCTATTCCTTCTTTCCTTCCTTAATATTTTTGTTGTGTGTGAAGAAGTGGTGGAAAAACATGGGAGGCAGGTTAAAGATGGAAGGTGATATCATCTGGACCCTCCCCTGCTTAGATATTTAATTTAATTTAGTGGTATAGAAATATTATAAGTATATAAAATAAATCAATTTGCTTAAAAAAGAGAGGGTTGATAATAATGGCGGTGTGAAAAAAAAGTTTTCATTTAAACGGCTCCATCCAACTAGTGTTTTATGGCACACTCGTTACTGGGCACTCACGGAATTTTCACAGGTCCCTCACATGACGTGGTCTGCCTCCTGTGCCCCTTCCACCCCTTCTGGCCTTCCTTGCGCCACAAGAAAAACCACAGAAAGTCCAAAATAGTTTAAAAACTGGAAGTTGCTGCTCTCTCCTGCCGTGTGCAGGAGAAGCAGCGTGATTAGAACGCCCGACTGAATGGCCCTCGTACTCGTTGTTTACATCCTGTTTTGAAACAGGAAGTAATGGAGCAACAGAACCAGGAGTGGAGAAGCGAAGGTAGGGAGCGTGGTTTCCCACTTGTGATGGAGATGAATGACTTAAAAAAAGAAATCCATGGTGTAAGGTTAAGACCTTCCTAGCCCTATTCAAACATCTGAGTAGAATGAACATATGGAAGGGAGAAACATGGCTGCTGGCCCAGCACCTAACTTCCACAAGCTCATCCTAAATTGTCTACATGTGAACAATCTACACACACAATATTGCATTATTTTACTCCGCAGGTTCAAGACCCACCCTCATCACTGTGTGTCCCACCTCCCCATTTTGAAAGCTACTTTGATATGGATTTGCATCACATCAAGTAAAATAAAAATGCTACGGTTCTCCTTTCCTATCTGATACATTACGAAATTGTCCACATGCTGCAACAGCTGGTTTTTTTTATAGGCATTATTCCACATCTGAAAGTCTGAGGAAATCATTCCAAGAATACATTCTACTCTCTCCCTTCCTCCTCTGCAATTGCCTTCTCCCCAGAGAACTCTTGTAATTAAGGCATTAATTATTGTAGTTACTATACAGGTACCTATGACTCATTCTAAATCAGTTTCAACCTCTTTTAAGTAACCCAGTTATTGGTTTAATTTAAATCCCCTTTGAAGACTTCATAAACATAGTTCTTGATTTTCATTTTTGATCTCTGTTAACTACCATGTAATGTGTGCATGTCTGAACAATGTGCTAACACACTAACTTATCAGTTCCGCAACTCAAAAACTATATTGTGTGGCTATTATACCTTATATGGGAGAGAGTTTCTTCAGTGTGTTATGCTATGATAAAGGCATTGTTGCTTCTGCACCCCATCCCTTACCTCTTCCTAGTGGATTAGATCCAGATTTAGGAATGTACAGATGGGCTAGTCAAAATGGGCTTGCTTGCCTGCTCTCCTTGTCCCCATGGCATCCCCTCCAGCCCATTGAAAACGCTACACATATTGTTAAAGGATAACAATATGTGTAGCGCTGAACGAGGTAGGATGTGGTGTGGACTGCTGAGAAGGGGAGGATCCCAGAAAATTGGACTGAATTTCTCCGACCTGCTCCACAGCCAATCCATTCAGGATGAACTCCTGACCCTTTGCATAACATTTTCGGTAGGTGGGGGGAACAACTCCGGAGCTGCTGGGATGTCCACTTCCTCCAGCTCCGCTACAACAAGATCAAACCCACTGAAGCAAACCCAATCTTGGATAAAAAGGTTTGACAAGTTTTTGTAGTGTCTCAAAACCTGCAATATCGATTAGACCAGGGACCAGTAGAAGAACAGAAGAAATAATTGTGATCTCCACAGTCAACTATACCTCTTATTAACCTCACTAATATCAAATTACTATATGTTTCCAATGCAAAGGTGAATTTATATGAATTTTGTTTAAGATTTATTTTTCGTTGTGGGTGCAAAAATATATGGATCTTTAAATTTCCACTATTTTAGTTTTGCCAGGAACTTAAAGAAAAGTTAGGAGGAAATTATCTTGGGCAGGGGTGGGGGGGAGATGACAGTTGGTCCTCCATGGAAAACCTATGGGCTGAGGGAAAAATCTGCACAATGATATTTTCCCTCTTAATAGCCTTTGGGGCTAGAAACATTTTCCCCTTTAAGATTCACAAGATCCTGAAAGTGACTAGTTTCTACACAAGATATCCAAAGTCTTTTGTTTGCACATTTCTAAACGCCCTCATATAAGAAAACCTTTTTATATGGTGTTGGAAGTATGCAACTTTGTTTAACAGTGAGCAATGTAGAATAGTTCCTTTGGAATTTGAACTCCAATTATGTTAGCTGAACTGCAGCGTGTGCATAATCTCAGAGGGCTATTTATTTATTTTATACCAATCTGTTTCTTGTCAGTACTTACAGCATTTTTAAACAAAAAGATTAATTGGGGCACTCACTAGCAATTCATAGTACAGGAGAGTAACAACTAATTTAGAACAGCTATTCAGCTATATGCATAAGTGAGGAAGACATTATTTAGGCAACCGGTTGGTATTTTAAAAAGCCACACACCCAATGTAGCAATGTGGAAAGACTAGTATAAGATGCATTACGAATATGGCTATATATACTCTGTAAATGCCAGTCTTTATTCCTCAATCACTGTTCCAAAAGAAAAAAAGCTGAACAGCAACAAAACCTTCTAAAATGTTATCAGAGCGCTCCATGAATTTAACTGCATTTTTGACAAAATGCCAACAACAGGAACCATCCTCCCCTCCTCCGGAGGAGGAATCAGCAGTTATTTCTCACCAGTTTCCATTAACTGCTTGTATTATTTGCATGCTCACATGAGCAAACTGAGTGAGTCATGTCAGCGAAAGACTTGGTACAACCAATTTTAGGAGGAGACTGCATTGTAAAAAATAAAAACAAAACCCTGCTTTATCTTTCAGAAGATAGTAGCGGCAAGGGAGAGGTATGAGAAGGCAATACATGAAGTGTTTTCCTTCCCCAATACAGAGTTTGTTTAAAAAATTATAATGTTCCAATTCAAAGTCTTGGCAACGAACACTTCTGTTTTTGTTTCTGCTTTACAGGTCCTAATTGAATTTCTTGTATTTGGGACTAGAATGTTTTTATGTTTTTAAAATTCCCACTGATGAAGACCACGTGGGTCAAAACGCGTTTGGATTAATTGTATGCTTCATGTTTGTGGACTATTTAGTTTATATTTTAATCGTATGTATTTGTTAAATGATTAAATACTTTTATGGACAAATTATTTTATTTTATATAGCTCCATTTGAATTTTGAACATTGTTCCATATCAGTTTCCTTAAACCCTTTTCCAGATTGGTTTAAGAAAACACTTTTTTATAATATTGGTGTTTGTCTGGGCATCTCCTTTCCCTACGTTTTCCCCTTGCACATCAGCACTGACCCCATAGTAGAACTGAAACCATTCTGCTGGGGTGTGTGTGATATTGGCTCCCCACCCATCTGTGCACCCCAGTAGCCATTTTACAGTGGACTGAAGGATTGTCCTGCCCAGTGTTCAGGAGTCTTGTTCAGCTTTGCTGTGCCTCCTTTGTTTTCTCTTTATGCTTCAGAAATCTCTCCTCCTTCGCTAGTGATAAAATATTAGTTTTATGGTCATCATTAAGAAATTAGGTGAAAAACAGCCTCCCCCGTTGCACACACATTGGGAGGCAAAGTTGGCGCCATGTTGGTCGTACTTCCGCTGGCAGGCAAAGATGCCCTCAGTGGAAGCCTATTGCAGAAGAAGTGTTTTAATCGGCTTGATGCTGTTTATATCGTTCGTTGATGTGTGGCTTAAGATCTGTTTTTAATTCATTTGGTTTTTATGACATGTTTTAATATAGATTTTGTTTTTAATCTGTGTTACATTGTTAGCTGCCTTGAGCGCCATTTTCCTGCTAGCACAGCAGGAATTAGGGGTTCCAGGGAACATAATGGAAATGAAGGACAACGTCTATTACCATAATGGGGCAGTTCAGTGGAGCTCCCAGAAGAGAGCAACACTGACCTGCCACACTCCAGAAATGAGCAATGCTCATTTCCAGGCTTTTAAAATAATTGTGGATTCCTGCTGCTCTAGAACATTTGAACATGTTCAACTGTAAAAAATCACAGTTGCACATGTTCAAAATGATCTGTGTATCAGATTGGGAAATATTTAGGGTGGAAACTTGTGAAATGAAAGCCCTGTATGATAAGCTGTAAAATCATACAATCCTGAGAAAGTGGACGTATAACAAGATATCACTCATAATTCCCTAAGCGTTGGTGTAAACCCCGTTATTATACATTTTCTTAATCCCCTTTAAAAATACAACTTTTTTGTACTTGAGTATTCTTTTGAAAGTTTTATAGTTTTTGAGTAAATCACGGTTAAACGTCACATATAACCAATGTTAACACTGATTTTATACGTTCAAATGAAATTATCTCAAAAACTAATGGAGTTAACAAAAATGTGTAATTACAAAAAGTATTTGTCATTAAATTGGAAACATTTCAGAAAAAAATCATCTCTGTAGCGTAAATGGATGAGAAGTTATGCATATTTAAATGTGGCAACTACATAATAGGACGGCAGCCATATTGATGATGTCATCACACAGCCCCCCCCCCAAACCACTGGAATTTTGTAAGACTCACTTTTCTAAGACACTTATGTCATATATAAACAAAAAATATTCACTAAGCTTTTGCACTCGCTGAGGTAAATAAATCGTGCCTGGCTCTGGGACTACCAAGGGAAGCACTCATCCAAAAACCAGCAGCAAGGAAGAGACATAGAGCAGGACCACCTCTGTTTGGGACCTCATCGGAGACGGGAACCAAAGTGGCAAAACTTCAAGGTTCCAGTTATTCTAGGGGCACTGGGGACATAGATGCACCACTGTGGCTCTTTCTCCATTGGTGGAAGGCTGGGGGGGAGGGTCTAAAGCTGGGTGGGGGACAGGATTGGTCCTAGGAATAATCCGGAGGGCTGGTTGACACCAGGGGGTGGGCCCCGGAAGCCCTTCCTCCTGCCTAAGCCCCACCTCCTGACCACATTGGGCCCATTTTGCAGTTCTTACGGTCATCTTCAGCATATACAAAAGTGGGATTGTAGCCTACTCTTGTTTGTGACTGAAGCTGGTGTTTTATACTGGAATGTTTCACTTTTTAAAATCTGTTTATATGTGTATATGTTTATACATTTTAAATCCATACTATTTTAAATTTTTGATTTTTTTTTTTAAAAAAAACCTATAAAAATGTATACGCTGGATGTGCTTCTAGGGGGTTGTTTTTGTTTTGGGCATGCCGTATCATGCACACTGCATCACCTGCACATCGGCTGATGCAGAGCTATCTTGTGGTGGAGACCTAGGGCATGTCTGCATGAAGGGTTTGCCCTGGGGTGGCTTCACAGTCGCGGCACATCATCTACATGATGAAGCCACCATTGCAAAGCCATCTGAGTGCAAACCCTGGAAACTCCGCTCCAAAAAAGTCAGGCACTTTTTTTGGCAGCGGAGCTCATGGCACCCCCTGATTGGTCGCCATGGGAGGACACGCACCTGTAAAAGTAAAAAATAAATAAAAATGGGGTGAGGAGAGGAATGAGGCTGTTCCTCCCCCCTTTTTAAATAAATTTTTATCTGTATCTCTGCAGCTGCGCAGATACAGATAATAAAAATAAGAAATGGGGGGCAGAGGAACGGGCAGCCAGAGGGAGAAGAGGTGATTCGCCCCAGTCCCTGCCCTCTCTCTTCACGTCCTCCCTCTGACTGACTGTTCCTCCCCCCCATTACCACCACCACCCCGGTCTCTCCTAGGAAATGTTGGAGAAGCTCAGCAGGTCCACCAGTCAGAAGATCCCTCTTTCTTCAGGTAATGGACGCCATCATTCCCTTGAGGTGCATTGTGGGGGTGGGCGGGGAATGACATTCCTTCCCAGTAATCAGGGATTAGGCAGTGGGAGATGAATTATATACAGGCAGCAGGGAAACGTAGATTTTCAGGATAGCAAACAAAACATGACGGGAAACAAAATGGTAAAAACAGAAAGGAGAAAGGCACGGGGAAGAAAAGCAAATCCCTTGTGAAAAAGAACAGTTGTCCCAATGGCCTGCGTCCTGCGCCTCACTCTACATGAGGTCCTCACCATGGAGCTACCGAGAGATGGTGTCAACCAGCAGGTAAATTCTTTTTGAGCTCATCAGCTCTGTGTAAATGCCCCTTGAGAGCCTGCAGGTCTTGATTCCTTCTCTCAGGCATCGTCATCAGAGGGATCCCCAAAAATCTATGAGTGTCCAGTAATCAGCGTGCTATAAAATGCTCGTCTGATGACGCTTTAAGAAACAGGCAAAAGGTTCTTTACACTCTTAGCTCTCTGCATACAATCACTTCATATGCAGAGCATTGCGGACCAGCTGCATAACTAAGTCCTGGTTTGATCAAGCTTAAAACCAAGGAGTATTGATCCCTTGTTTAATTCCTTCATTTTTCACCATTAATTAGCTGCAAAGGCAAAAGCAAGCTAAGGGTTTCAGAAGATTATGGAACAGTTGTTCAAATAAAATAGGCAGAAAGGTTCCTTCAATACACACTTAGCTACTGCAGAGATTGTGAGGCACTCAGAAGCTATAATAATGAAGGCTATATATAATGAATGACAGAGAGAAGTGGTTATTATAAACTTGAGGTCAAAGACTATCTTATTATTAATCTTTGTAAGCCACTCTGTGAGGCTTTTTGGCGGAAAAGCAGAGTAACAATACTGTAAATAGATAAACGAATTAAAGATTCCCAAATGTTTAGTTGCATGAAATTTGTAGGCAGGTTGCGAGACTGCCAGTGATTCCTCTTGCGGATAAATGCAGTGCATGTGGGATTCACGTCTGGATCAGGGATTGAAATGGCAGGTGGTTCTTAGACAAAGAGAAAATTTGCGTACTCTCCCATGCTAGACATATTGAGTACCTTCCACTGAAAGTGTAATAGGTGTCAATTCAATATAGACAACTGAATGGTTCTATTAATATAAAAGATTGGGAACCAATAGAATAGAAATTACATATGATAAAGAAAGTAGCTTCAGCTCTTTTTTAGCACTAGGGGTGATATGTCCCTGGGGCCAAAAGTTCTGCACACTTATTTTTGCTGATGACAGTGTGTGCCATTTTGCCACGTGATCCTGTTCATAGGACCCAGTGGGTTAATTTAAATTATTAGTGGATAAATTCACCTGTGAATACAGACCTACCGGAGGGGGAGACTAAGAGCTTTATCACACCAGCGTTATACTGTGCAATCACTGTGAATTGCGTGCAAAAGACTCCGAAGTTTTCCAGTTTATAATCTGCTTTGACTGTGAAGTACTCCCATGCATCCTGCTTTAATTGTGCTATAAAGGGAAAAGAATCGAGGTATTTAGCTACTAGATTTCAAGCGAATCGTTTGTTGTTTTCCGAGTGGCCACTGGGGGCGCAGGATCATGTTTAAAGAAAAATTAAACAAATGCTTACATCTGCGTAAGTTTTAAAGATAAAGACATCAAAATTGGCACAGTAATAGATATTGAGGAGAGCTTTAAGCATACCAAATTTGAATCGGATTGGGTCATCCGTTGATTTTTTTAATGATTTTTTACATTTCCCTCCTTAAACCCATTTCCTGGTATGCAAAGGATGTTAGGAGCACTGCCGCCTGGGGTGTGATTTAGCTAACAACAACAACAACGGCAACAGCTTAGCACTGTAGGGGATAATTCGAGGGAAACAGGTACGTGGGATGAAGCTATAATATCCAACAGGGAAATGATGTGGCAACTTTGGAGGCCTTGAAGAACCGAGATCTGTAAAGTGATCTTTTTCCTTAAGGTTCTACAGAGCCCTTGCAATTTTGTCAGCAGAGGCATAGACTGTTCTGAGCTTCCAAAAAGGAGTGAAAACAAAGCAACAAAGAAGCACTACAACCGCCCCCAATTAGGGATAAGTGAGTATGAGTGAGTCACACCGATTCTGGACTGTTTTCCTTCTCTGCGTGCATATTCTAAAGATTCTCCCAACAGTAGCTTTGCAGGAATAGAATCATATTTGTGCAGAGCTCAGAATAGCAAAAGAATACAAATAAATGCTGAAGAAAGGCTGCAGCTTTTCCAAAGGTCCTGAAGTAGTGCATTTACCCATTGTTTGATGCCTTTTCTCTTTTTGCAGCCATTATCATGACTTGAGGTGACAGTGCAAGCCACCCAAGGATATCTGAAAATATAAATATCAGCATATTTCTTTGACATCGTTGGAGGCTAAAATCTATTGGGCGTGAAGTGACGCCAACGCCTCTCTTGTTGCTTGGATATATTAGAATTCCTGGATGGATATTCAACTGTAATTCGGATCGCAGCAGGGGAGAAGCCACTGTGCAGCAGTAGAGCTGAAAAGCTTAAATTGCCTTAAAGGATTATCTGGAACAAACAAGATAAATGTAATCACTCCCTTACATCTGACTAAACTCTTGCACAAGCAAAACGATCAACTGTACAGTTCAAGGAACTACAAATCTGCAGTTCACTGCACATTTCGGTAAGAGGGGAAGTATGAACCTACTGCTGCAGCTTTTTGGCAAATAGGATCGAGTGGAAAAGATGATAGGAATATCTGGCTGTAGAAGTATCATAGCTAACACACTGTGCCTTCGAAACTGAACGAAGCAGCATTCCTCTGGTAGGGCCTAAGCTCTTCCCATTCTTTCTCCAAAGCCTTTGAGGTGGTGGCTGTTGGATATTCAGGATGATGGAAATGGTTTCCTTGGGCAGGATTGGTGGATGGGTTCAATTTTCATAGGGAGGGTCAAATTAATTTATAAGAAAAGGTTGTGAACCAACAACTCAAATTGAAGGATAAGACTGGAGGTGTGTGGGAGAATAGACTGCCTTGCCCTGTGGCGTACAGTGTAACTCAGCCTTCCCCAACCTGTGCCCTACAGATAGTTTGTGCTTCAGCTCCCATCAGCCCCAACCAGCATGAGCAATGGTCAGGAACACTGGGAATTGTAGCCCAAAGAATCTGAAGGGCACCACTTTGGGGAAGGCTGACATAACTGAATTCAGTTTTCCAGCTGTGGTTTTATCAGTTTCAAGCAGATCCATTTTATTACTTTCTGTGACTTGTCTAGATCGTTGTTTATAGTCACTCCTTCCATTAGCAAACTCAGGTGGTGAGTGCCAACAGGATTGTAATCTGGACACCGTAGCCAGGATTAGGGTAGACTGATAGCAAAGTCTGCCCAGTGCTCAATGCCAGGAATTATCCAGGGCTGGCCAGTGGTGGATCATATCCCTAAGTGCAGAGCCCAGAGATGTACTACAGCCTCCAGGGCTCCTTGCGTTTCATAAGCCCTCTTCCCATACACTGAACACCCATTAAAACAACAGGCATCTTGCTTAGGGTGACCATATGAAAAGGAGGACAGGGTTCCTGTATCTTTAAGAGTTGTATTGAAAAGGGAATTTCAGCAGGTGTGATTTGTATATATGGAGAACCTGGCAAAATTTTCTCTTCATCACAACAGTTAAAGCTGCAGGTGCCCTGCCCTCTTTTAAATCTGGTCACTCTAGTATAGCTCCTGCAGCTTTAATGGTTGTGATGAACAGGGAATTTCACCAGGTTCTCCATATATACAAATGACAACTATTGAAATTCCCTTTTCTATGCAACTGTTAAAGATGCAGGAGCTCTGTCCTCCTTTTCATATGGTCATCCTAATCTTGCTAGTATAGAATGCTTATATAGAAGATGGCTATATGGAAAATGAATTGATAACGTTCTGTTTCAAAATGCCTGTCAGAATGAGTTTTTTTTTTTCCAGAAGAAATCATACTTGGGCGGTGCTTCCTGACCCCCAAATGCAAAATCCCATGTTCCTCAATATGGCAAATAGATAGTTTGGCAATTTATACATCCCTTCACATGGAGAAAATAATAATAATAATGAACTCTTAATCTTGACATGTGCTCATCTAAGCCAAACAGTAAAATACAAGGATGTGAAATTGTATTTATAGCATGTATTTGCATCTTTGTCTAGATAATTAAGCATCTAAGGTAGGTGTGTGTGTGTGTGTGTGTGTGTGTGTGTGTGTGTGTGTGTGTGTTCTTTTTTTCTGTAGATCAGATAAAGAAATGGATCAATATTACTCTTCTTGCTGCAGTATGAGTCATTGTTAACTTGTTAAGTTTAGAATTCCTGTCCTGGTTAATTAGAAATCAGGCAGCAGGGGTAGTATTGGAACTGCTTCTCTCATCTCCAAGCTTCTGACAGAAGGGACCTCCTTAGATTCCACAGGAGAGGGGGAAACAAGACATACGGGAGAGGAACACCAGCTGCTACTGTTATTTGAATCTGACCTTTACTGGGACTTGAATGGAGAAACTTCCATTTCAAAAGCAGTTCCTGGACTGATGCCCTTAAGATGTAATCCAAATTCTACTAAATGCTGTTACCTCTGAAGCATTTGTCCCTGTTGTGCCAGCCTGCAGAATCAGGATGTTTTAGCACAACTATTTCTTACTAACTTGGCTGCCTCTCTTTTATTTGCAAAGGGGTTTGAACCTACTTGGAGGGCTGCTTCAGACCCGACTGTATATGCAGCCAAATAGGTGGGTGCAATAGTCATACAAGGCAATCTACATAGTTTTGTTATCCTTAAGGACTACTATCACTATCATCAGCATCATGTCCTATGCCTCCTCCTGCCCTCCCCCCACAATCTGGTCTTTAGGGGAGGCTGTAAGAAGTAGGGTCTTCAGAATTCTAGCAACCCTCTTTGTGGAATTCTAAACCTAGTTTGGTTCACCTGAGGGCTAAACTACATTAAATGCTTAACGCTCCGAGGGTTAACACGCTCCCTACCTTCGCTTCTCCGCCTGTGTTTTCGTTCCTCAGTTACTCCCTCTTTTCAAAGAGGAAGTACACAACAAACATGAGGCTCATTGAGTCCGCTGTTCTAATGGCGCTGCTTCTCCTGCACACAGCAGGAGAGAGCAGCAATTCCAAGTTTTTTAAAAAATGGACTTAATAAGGTTTTTTTTGTGGCGCAAGGAAGGCCAGAAAGGGCGGGAGGCAGATGACGTCATGTGACGGACCTGAGCAAACTCTGTGAGTGCCCTGGAACGAGCGTGCAATAAAACGCTCATCGGATGGAGCTCATAGCATGCCCCATTTTGTTTACTTTAGTAAAAATGTGTTGCCCTGTTCTAGATCAGAACCAAAGCATGCAGATTCGGGAGGTTAAAGCCTTCCCAACCATCTACTTGCCTCCCAGCCCCACTGCAGGGACCAAAAAGGGGAGAAATCCTCAACAGACACCAAATCATTTAGCACTCTCTCTCTTTTTAGCCCAGTGGCAGGGGGCAAATTTAGGGGTGGGGAGTGGCTGGGTGAGAACCTCCCCAACCTTCTCTCATTTGAGGAATGCTTCGGATTAATTTTACTATCTGTTTTTCTATATGAATTATTTATTCATCCATCCCAATTATTTATATCCCACATTTCAGGATAAAAATCCTTCCAGTGAGGCTTACAAGTACAATAATAATACATTAATAAAAACTACCATGAACAATATTAAAACAACAAAACAACTCATAAGGATCCATCCCAGAGAAGCGAGTTGATGTGTTACTTCATCAACTATGACGTCTGTGATCTTGGTTTTCATGGATGGTAAGGCGATCAGTACCTGCTAATGTCTAAGAACAGAGGCAGCAGGCCCTCAGCTCTACAACCACTGGATTACATCTCATTATTTTTTAACCTGCATTTTCCGTGATTCGCTTCTGCTCAAAGAGTGTTACACTGCAGCAGCCCTCCCTCGTCTCAGCCCCTCCACCCACCGCCTCCCCTGCCTGTTCCGAGGTATTTGATTAAGATACTCTGACATGGGGGAGGATTAGATATGGACAGGGAGATGTGTTTACTCAGAAGTAAGTTCCCCCTCCTCCACTCCCTCCCATCCCCACTTCTGCAAGGCAGATGCGTCGCTCCTTGGGACGGGCGTGAATTATTATTTTTTAAGTATATATCTTCTGCGCACCTCCACACATGCAAAGGAACAAAGCCCCGTTCACATGGATTCATGAACATAGAATTTAAACTTCACATTCAGAGCTTGGATAGGTGGTCGTTTTATTCACAAAATCACAAAAGGCATGGCAAATTGGGACCTACGAATATGCACATTTTAGGGGATTTAAAACAGTGGAGCATCGAATGGACGGCTGCGTCATGTGACGAGCAACGCAGAAATGCGCAGCTCAGACGAGTTATAGAGCCCGTATAGATGTACCACTAGGCCAGATCTACACCAAGCAGGATATAACACTTTGGAAATATTCTGAAAACGTTCTATGGGTGTGTCCTGGGCCCAAACAGTTGTCAAAACCAGTGGTCTACCGCCATACTACCCTGAACGCGCCCGATCTCGTCTGATCTCGGAAGCTAAGCAGGGGCAGGCCTGGTTAGTACTTGGATGGGGGACCGCCTGGGAATACCGGGTGCTGTAGGCTAAAGGACCCCTGAGCGGTCGGCGTCCAACTTCTTAGAGGGACAAGTGGCGTTTGTAAAGGAGCACGCACCAGCAAAAGCCGGCCCTTAGACTGGATTTAGCACAGATCCCCAGAACACGCTCACAGCTCACAATTTGGAGGTTTAAGACCATTTATTTCAGGAAATGGGTAGGTTACATGGGATTAGCAACTAAAACTATTAAAACATGCATATATATAAGAACCCAGAAAAAGCAAGCCAGAAAACTAAAATGACAGTTCATACATCACCCAGCCATGGAGTCAGCCAGCCGCGCTGAACTCCCCCCACAAGTATATTTTATAGTCTCTTTTCCTCCAACTCCTTCCCCCCTCCCCTTGGCTTCTCATGCGAAGATCTTTCACACCTCCGCCTGAGATGTTAATGTCTCCCAAGGCTGGGCAGACATGCCTCAGGCAGTTCCTGGCATCACCATTCTCCCCCATGCAGCTGGACCGCTTATCTCCCTTTTCCTATGAACCATAACAATAAAATTAACACGTTAAAAGACAGGCCAGCCCCAGTTCCATTCACCCGTCCCTTACAGCATTCAGCCACCCGAGACTGAGCAATAACAGGTCTGTGATGCCCTTAGATGTCCGGGGCTGCACACGCACTACACTGACTGGCTCAGCGTGTGTCTACCCTACACTGACACATGTGGGTAACCCGTTGAACCCCATTCGTGATGGGGATCGGGGATTGCAATTCTTCCCCATGAACGAGGAATTCCCAGTAAGTGCGGGTCATAAGCTCATGTTGATTAAGTCCCTGGCCTTTGTACACACCGCCTGTTGCTACTACCGATTGGATGGTTTAGTGAGGTCCTTGGATCGGCCCTGCCGGGGTCGGCCACGGCCCTGGCGGAGCGCCGAGAAGATGGTCGAACTTGACTATCTAGAGGAAGTAAAAGTCATATGGTCAAAACTGGTATATACCATGATAAAGCAGTAGTGTAGATCCTGCCCTGGTCTCTGAATTGCTGAGGAACAACAGCCAAAGAGGGCTGTTACCTTTGTGTCTTGCTTGTGCACTTACCATAAACATCTGGTGGTGAGTAACAGGATGCTGGACTAGATAGGCCTTTGGGCTGATCCATTAATGCTCTTCTTATGTGGTAACCCAAACCATATCTCCATTCACAGTATGCCCTTATACTATATCTAGTGTTAGTGCGAAAATCTGTCTGGTTCCTCTGTGCTGTATATAGTGTGTGGGAATCCCTTACTACCAAAGCCAGTTCCTAATGTCCTACTAGGTGCTACTGGGACCAAGAGATACAACCCAAGTTCAGGCTATGGGGTCAACAGCGGCAGGAAGCAGTTTAGCCCCTACTCCAATAGTATGATCACTGTACCTCTTTACTTTTTCTTACCAAAGTGAATGTTGTTGCGAAACAACAACGAGAGAGGATAATTGCCTGCTCTGTTTTTGGCTTCCTGGAGGCATCTTTTGTCTGATCTAGCCAGGCTCTTATGGTTTCATGATATGGTTATTTTTAATAGTGTTTCTTTGTGAGACACCTTGAAGGTCCCATTGGGACCATATGCTAAGATAAAAATGTAAATAACTATGAACAGCCCAGAGCTGTTTTTTTAATTTGGTTTCTCAAAATATGGGTTGGCCTTTTAACACTGCCCCTGACATGTATGTTACAGAATGACTGCTACATTTATAGAGTGTTTTGTCTTATTTCTATAGAGGCGTTTAAGTAGATGGAATGGTTACTGCTCAAGGAAGTTGTAGCAGTAGATTTCCTTCAGTGGCAGGGGGTTGGATTAGAATACCTTTGAGGACCCTTCCAACTCTATGATTCTATGACTGAGCATTGTACGGTTAATAGCAAAGATCCTCTGTCGGGAAGCCCTGGAACAAAAGACTCAGGAATATGATTGCTGCTGCTTCTTTTTTTACTTTAAAGCTTTCCTTTCCAATAGGTGTTAATAGAGGACAACAATGCAGCCTCTATTTTATATGGAGGAGGATGCTCTTTTGAGAGCTGTGGAAGGAAGGAGAATTTTAACAGCACCGTTTCAAAGGGAGAGACAAATGTGTTTGGAATGCTTACACTGAGATAGATTTAAAAATACATGTCTTCAAGCAACTATCACCATGGCAACACTTATCTTTTATCCCTTTCCCACACCCTGCTCCTTATGAGTAAGGAGTGTTTTATGTGTCTCTGTGGTGGCTCCTAATTCAAGCCCTCAACATTCTGACACCTCAGCACAGCATTTTTGAAGTTTCAGACACCCAAAAGTGGAGATTTTCCTCATCTGCCATGTTAACACACGGTCAAATAGCAATCCTCCTTGTCTTCTTTACCTCAGGTTAGGGCTGATTTGAAGCTGACCAAATGTGCAGCACCTTATAATGGCCCCGTTCAGACAACACGCTAAACCATGCTGCATTCCGTTAACCATTTTGTGGTTAAGCAGCATGGTTTAGCGTGTTGTGTGAACGGGGCCAATGTCTGCTATTCTTGCTGTCTCTCATTGCTCCAGCACTTTCTAATGAGCAAAGAACTATTATATACATCTATATTTGGTGCTATTTTTAAAAAAAAATTAGAGGAAAAAGAAATAACTCTAACTGTTTTTTTGACAGGAATTTCTGGAAAGTGCTATTGGCCTTAACTAAAGAATACTCTGGAAATGTGACTGGTATTCAGCAGTGAAAAATGGGTGCTTACATTGCTGAGCAAACTATTTGGCATAAATTTTAGAAACACTCCAAGCAGTGCTGTAATAAATTAATGCTGCAGCACTGGAGAGACACTTTGCATTTACACCTTCAATTTCTATCAGCTCTTGGCTTCCTGCCATCGGCTTACAGGGTCAGTTTAGTGTCCTACGCTGACATCTAAACACCTGCACAAATGCCAAGTATGTATGTTTTACTGAATGCGTAATTTGCACCTGCAATATGAAGCTAAGTCCTTACCTTTAAAGGCTTGTCTATGGGGTTGCCAACATTTTGCTGGCCTCTGCTCATGGGCCAGAATCTTGTGTGCTTCCAGGGGTGAATGGATGCCTTGAATGGATGCTCCTGCCAGCAAAATGGGTGGGGAGCGACAGTCAACTTTCAGTGACTCCCTCTTTCCCCTGGAGTCCCTTGTGTCCCCCAAAATCTGTTCTATGGGGCTAGAGGCCCCTCAGGGGAACTGCAAGCAGAGCAGGGAAAGCAAAACTATGTCATGATTAACTTCTCCCATTAATTTCAATGGGACCCAAGTTTAACATTACCCCCATATCTCTATGCTGTGGCAAGCTCCATCTATTGATTTCTGTAGGTAAAGCTGCTGTTAAAAGGCACTGGAGAAGGCCAAGTTATTCTGTTCAATCAATTTGCCATCCTTCTTATATTCTTTACCTCAGATTAAGGCTGCTTTGAAGCTGACCTAATGAGCAGCTTGCTTAGAATGACTGTCATTTTTGTTACCTCACATCACTATAGCACTTTTCAATAGGCAAAGTATTATTTTTATCTGCTCAACCGTCATGAGAGGTAGGGTACGTTGATACTTACCCAAGGCCACTTATTGCATGGCATAGCTGAGTCAGGCCTGGGGCCTAGATTTCGCACATCTATCCCAACACAACAGACCTTTTTGGGTAGGTGAGCACCTTTAGAATTTTGAGAGTTTCATGAGTGCTACCACAAAATGGCTGCCTAAGAACCTAAGTACAAAGTGTAGGTGGGTTCTGAGCTTCAAATCATCATCATCATCATCATCATCATCATCATCAAAATAAATATGGCACTGGAGGACAGCACTTTGCTTTGTAGCATGCTAGCCTCCCAGTTAAAACAAATCTTAAGAAATAAAATTAAAATCAGGGAGCATGATGGGTACCAAGGGAAATGATGACCATGGGCACATTGGTGCCCATAAGCACCATGCTGGAGACCATAGTGCTATTTACTGGCTTTTAATGGCACTTAGGTGGAAAACCTATGGGAATTAATAAAGATGTAGTAAAGCTTTAAAGAAGTAATAACTCTTTAGAAGATAGGGAAATCCCACAGTAGGAATAAGCGGAAAGAAGGCCAAGCAAAACCTAAAGTGGAAACAGGGGTTTGGTTAGAGATGGGCTCCAGAATAAAGATAACGGGAGGAGGCAAATAAGAAAGAGGCAATTAAGGAAGTGGGATCAAGCAGGCCCCCCAAACTCAGACACTGAAATATATGTTGTTTTTGGATTTAAAAGTAGCCATGCTCCATTTTCAGAATAGTCCCCATTATAAACAACCCTTTAACTTCTCAGTCCTAACCTAAAATGAAACCTTGGCTTGTGAAACTGCATTTGGCCCAGTAAATCTCTTCCTACCCTTGCCTACATGGCGAGTATTAAGGGCTGGGGTCATTGGGCATCTGGAGAGGCCCACAGCCTAGCAAGGGCCCCACTGCCAACCCTTGGGGCATCTAATTCCTCTTCCTCCTTGGTGCAATTCCCACCTGTTTATCTGTCCTCTCCAAGTGGACAGCGGCAGCAACCTTCATTTGCCTTGCTGAATCTCTTCCCGCACCAGGGTGTATGTTGTAAAATGTAATTTTGCTCTCCTTCAAGAACATAATCAGATTTGTTTTAAATGGAAGACCATATGTGGACCTAAACCTTGCATTAATCCCTATCCTTTTTGGAGGTTGTGTATGGGTCAAGCCAAGTTTGTCCATATACATTCATTTGCTTTTTGCATTTGTCATTTCTGTCTTTCCTAGAGAGCTTAAGGGAGGTGTAGTCAGGCTGGCATATTATTTTCCTCCTGGCTCATGAAGCTCCAGTATCCTATGGATATTATTTATTTATTTATTTATTTATTTATTTATTTATTTATTTTATTTATTTATTTATTTATTTATATACCACCCCATAGCCCAAGCTCTCTGGGCGGTTTACAAAAGTTAAAAACACTGAACAACTGAAAAGGTTAAAAAGACTGAACACTGAAAAGAAATATGCAAAATTTAAAACCATAAAAAGCATAAAATACAAACAAAAACAGATAATATCCATTTAAAAACAACTATTCTGAGGTCAGTTAAAAAACTCAGCATATGCTGTTAAATGCCTGAGAGAAGAGAAAAGTCTTGACCTGGCACCGAAAAGATAACAATGTTGGCACCAGGTGAGCCTCGTTGGGGAGATCATTCCATCATTGAGGGGCCACCCCTGAAAAGGCCCTCTCCCTTGTTGATATTAGAGGATGTCGGATAAACCCATCCTTCTTGTATGTATTTCTCAGAGCAGCCCAGTAACAGACAGAACAGAACATTCCCTAGAATGATGGGAAGCAATCTGGAAAGTAGCACTCCTGCACTGCTTCAGTGGCAGCAGCTTAAAAGTTACTACGCATTCAACAGTACTGAATTTTTCCATTTATTTGTATTGATTGTGCTTACTCCAGTAGAACCCAGAAGCTTCAACAAAGAGCAAGTGCCCAGTGTGTCCTGCTTTGTGAAAAATTGTAGTCCCTGACAGGGCAATTTAAAAATATTGGACTGAAAGGGAGCTGAAGGTCAATTCAGTTTTCACCAGGGCCTGAGAGTGCCTTGGACTGCAAGAAGATCAAACCAGTCCATACTCCAGGAAATAAAGCCAGACTGCTCACTTGAGGGAATGGTATTAAAGGCAAAACTGAAGGACTTTGGCCGCATAATGAGAAGACAGGATACCCTGGAGAAGAGGCTGATGCTCGGGAAAGTGAAGGCAAAAGGAAGAGGGGCCGACCAAGGGCAAGATGGATGGATGATATTCTGGAGGTGACGGACTCGACCTTGGGGGAGCTGGGGGGTGGGGGTGGCGGCTGACAGAAAGCTCTGGCCTGGGCTGGTCCATGAAGTCACGAAGAGTCAGAAGCGACTGAACGATTAAACAACAGGGTCTGCTATGGAAATGTATAATGAAAGGACCTGAAACTAATTCGCATATACTTCAACTGAAGCAATCATGTTAATCTAATCAATATAGAGCGCTCTCACGCACACCCCACCAGCTGGTGTTGAAGGCCCATTATAAAACAAAGTGAAATGTTACTGCTTTAGTGAAGACAGTAAAACCACATATAATTTAGGGGCACAATCCTATCGGGATGGCTGTAAGCCTTTGAACTTGGAGGCTTATAGCCATCCTGTACAGAGCGGGAGAAGCAGCGGAGATTATCTTCACCTCTGTGCTCCTCCCGCTCTGTATTTGGGCTAGGTAGGCTTTTTCAGCCATCTAGCTGGGGCTCTGCAGAGCAGGAGGGAAGGAGGCTGGGGAGGCCAGGGTATACAGTGTAAGCTGGCCTCCCCAAACATCCACTCCCCTCTCCGCCCACCTGCAGCCCCCCCCCTTCCTTCCTCTCCAAGGTCGCCTTCATGAGCTCAGAGGCAGCTGGCGTGGTTCGCTCCACACCAGCTGTGAGGGGGAGGAGAGCTCAGATTCTTGGTTCTGAGATGTCTCCAAACTCGGATCCAGGAGTCCAACTTTCCTATGGCCCCCCAGGATTGCTCTCTTAAACAACTTTCACACAAAGACTATAACATGAAAGGGATGAGACACACCAGTCTCCCCCCAACCTGGTGCCTTCTGGTTTTGGACTTCAACTCCCATCAGCCACATGTCCAGTGGTCAGGAATGCTGGGAGGTTTATTCCAAGACTTCTGGAAGGCAGCAGCATGGGGAAGGCTGAGTTACACTGGCAGAAAAACGGAGAGGGTAACCCCCTAAAACAGAGGTGGTGAATCACTTTCAGCTTGAGGGCCAAATTCAATTTTGGAGAAGCTCTCAGGGGCAGGATTCCAGCAGTGGGTGGCGCAAAAGCCAAAGAGGCAGAGCTAAAAATACAGCATATTTTAGATTAAAACTCTGATTGCTTGTAAGAGACACAATTAAGCTTCTAGAATAGGGGAAAATCTGTTCAAAAGCTGGGAGGCCACCAAAACAATTGGTGCTCAGGGAAATGGGATGTACAGTAGGCATCTGGTTCACCCGTAGGGCTGGATTTGGCCCATGAGCATGAGGTTCCCCATCTCCGCGCTAAACACACAGAGAATGAATTTAAAAAGATTTTACCATGTGGCTGAACATGTATAAGAACACTTCACAACGCCAGCACAACTTGCATTTTGGTCTGGAAAGCAGGCACAACATAAAGAAACTGTGTGCACTGTCCCATCAACATTTGGACTGGTATGTGACACAAGTCTGGGGGAACATCTGACTCTCATTGTGGAGAGGGGGACCAGCATCTGGATTTTATGCCCCAGGTGCCAAAACGTCTTGGGCAAATGTTCTGAAATTTGACACAACATCTATTGGGATTGTTAAAGACCCCCAAGTTACGGCAGATGAGTAATGCCTACCGTGACTATATTTCTTCTACAAACTCCGGTTGGTGGCCCAGCTACGCCCCTATCTAGACAGGGATAACCTGGCTTCAGTTGTCCATGCTCTGGTAACTTCCAAGTTAGATTACTGTAATGCGCTTTACGTAGGGTTGCCTTTGAAGACGGTTTGGAATCTGCAGCTTGTGCAAAATGCAGCGGCCAGATTGATTTCAGGAACCAGAAGGTTTGACCATATAACACCTGCTCTGGTCCGCTTGCACTGGCTGCCTGTATGTTTCCGAGCCCAATTCAAGGTGCTGATTTTGACCTATAAAGCCTTACACAGCTTGGGACCACAATACCTGACGGAACGCCTCTCCTGACGTGAATATACCCGGTCACTACGTTCAACATCTAAGGTCCTCCTCCGGGTGCCTACTCCGAGAGTGGCTCGGAGTGTGGCAACAAGGGATAGGGCCTTTTTGATGGTGGCCCCCAGACTGTGGAATGATCTCCCTGATGAGGCTCGCCTGGCACCAAAGCTGCTAGCTTTCTGGCGCCAGGTTAAGACTTTCCTCTTTGCCCAGGCATATGGCGGCACATCCTAATTACCCACATGTTTAGTTTTTAATCAGTTTTTAATTGCTTTATGTGTGTATGTTCTGTGTTTTAGAGTTTTAAATTTTGTATACTTGTTTTTACCTCAATTTTAGAATTTCTGTAAACCGCCCAGAGAGCCCTGGCTATGGGAGCGGTATATAAGTGTAATAAATAAATAAATAAATAAATAAATAAATAAATAAATAAATACACAAGTAAGCTCCAGTGAGATGCATTTCTGAGTAAAACACATATGAGTAGGTGTAACAGTTACTTTGCTTTTGAGGGAACAGTTTGACAAGGAGATGGGTAGTTTGGGACATTTATTTTTAGAAGATCTTCCTTGTGTCTGTCTGCTGCATCCATTAACATTGTGTGACTGGCTCACTTGTGCATACGCCTCAACTACGCATGAGCTAGCAGTTCCAGTGTTATACTGTCAAGTTTTCCTGAGAAGGAAATGTTTTTAAATTGACTGTTTTAGAAATGAACACACACATACTTTGTCTCTCGCTCTGGGAGTTAAAACAAATCCCTTTAACTAGTTTTGTTTCCAAAGGTTTTGGAAACATCTGTAACCTTAAGGAAAATGGATTTTGCTTAAGCACTGAAGCAATGTTTAATCTGTATTGCTTTCTGGGGACATGTCTGACCTTCAGTTAATCAAAGATCAGAGTTACTGAGCTTTTAAAAAATATTATTATAATGCAACCATCCAAAGCAAAGCAGAAACTGTGATATTTCCCTAAGTGCAACATTTATACAAACGTTTTTATATCCACTCTTTCACCTACACACACAAATCTAAATGACTTATTAAGCTAATTCTGTTTCAGGTCTGATGGCAGGCTTGAATGGCCTCACTCAGGGCTAGCATCATGGGTAGGCATGGCTGAGCACCTGTTGAAGGCCCACACCCCAGCAAGGGGCCTACTGACGAAAGCACCCTGGACTTCCTCTTCTTCTCTGTTGCAATCTGCTTGCTCACTACCTGTCATCCAGACAACCGTGGTGATGAGAAGAAGGAGCACGGCCTATTTTTATAGAAATCAAATCAAGACCTTTCTAAACAGGATACCTGGCAGAAAATTAGTAGGCTCCAACTATGTGGTGTAGTGGCTAAAGTGTTGGACTAGGAGTCGGGGGAGATCCAGGTTCTAGTCCCCACTCGGCCATGGAAACCCACTGGGTGACTTTGGGCCAGTCACAGAGTCTCAGCCCAACCTACCTCACAGGGTTGTTGTTGTTGTGAGGCTAAAAATGGAGAGGAGGATTATGTATGCCACCTTGGGTTCCCTGGAGGAAAAAAGGCAGGATATAAATGCAATAATAAATAAAATAATAAATGTTGTGTGGGCAGAAAGCATCGCTTTGGTGGGCAACAGGACTGACATCACTGGTAAATGAGCTGCTCAAAATTGCAACATGGCAGTGACTGAAAGATTTTCCATGGCAGAGTTGTTTATCTACAACCCTCTAACAAAGTTACATGTACTTCAGTATGATCAGTAATCTCATTGCCTTGAGGAGAACAACCCGACAACATTGTATATCTTTCAGTCCCACCACCACCTTGCTGTCTGAGCATCTTGGGGTCATTTGTGGGGTGGGGTCACTGCATTTTTCTATGGAACTGTCAGCTCCACCTCTTCTGATAAAAAAAGCCTGCTATTGTTGATTTGTGTGATGCCGGTGTTCCCCCACCACACACAATTTTACCCTCACAACAGCCCTGAGAGGT
Organism: Elgaria multicarinata webbii; assembly: GCF_023053635.1. Classification (NCBI taxonomy): domain Eukaryota; kingdom Metazoa; phylum Chordata; class Lepidosauria; order Squamata; family Anguidae; genus Elgaria; species Elgaria multicarinata. The sequence goes on from NC_086172.1 coordinate 24,951,021, forward strand.
CAGTTAGGCTTAGAGAAGATGACTGGCCCAATGTCACCTAGTAAGCTTCAGGGCAGAGGGGGGATTCGAACTCAGGACTCCCCACCCTACTCCAGTGCTCTTGCCCCTACACCACACTGGCTCTTCGAGATCATGTCAGCAGCTGATTCAAGTCAGAAGAATTTTAGGAGCGTCTGTCCCAGGTTAAGCTGAGCACAAGCAGGCCTCATCTTAGACCAGCATTTGCTCAGCTGCTGCCCTCCAGATATTGTGGACTACAGCTCTCATCAACCCCCACCAGCATAGTCAGTCTGGGTGATAGTTGCCATCCAAAACATCTGGAGTGAACCAGCTTGGGGACACTGGTGTAAAGGGTGCCTGGCCCAACCCCGAGCAGTTTATTGCTATCTAGACAGGAATATTGTGTGAGGAAGAATGGTGCACATCCCCTGCCCTCCTGTGACCTTAATGCTGACTTCCAGGATATATGCTGTGAGGTTAGGGGATCATGCAGGCCAATTCCCATTTCTCCCTACCCCTCCATTTCCTTTCCCTCCTCCCCCAACTGACATCCTTAAAGTGCTGCATGTCTCAACCTCAGGTGCTGGCTTCTTAAGACTCTCAGAGTCTGCGCAACTTCCAGTTTCTTTCATTGTCACCCACCACCACCACCTTTAGAAATCTCTCCCAAGGCAGAAGTGAGCACTGCCCACAGAAAACAATGGAGAAATCCAGGATTTTAGTGTAGTTTGGGCAGCAACACGTCTCCCCTCCTCCCTGGAGTCCCACATTCAAAAGGTAGCAAGAAAGATAGGACCTCCATGTTCATCTGGAATGCCAAAGACAGGAACAGCACAATGCTATGCGTGTTTACTCAGAAAGTCATATAATGAAGCTTCCTCCCAGGTGTTTACTGCGTTGGCGCCTATGCTCCTTCTCTGAGCAGATGAATTTTGAATTTATTTTGGATGGCTTTAAAAGGGGGTTGGATAAATTCCTGGAGGCGAAGGCTATCAATGGCTACTAGCCCTGATGGTTGTGTGCTATCTCCAGTATTCGAGGCAGTAAGCCTGTGTGCACCAGTTGCTGGGGAACACGGGTGGGAGGGTGCTGTTGAGCCAGTGTGATGTAGTGGCTAAAGTGTCAGACTGGGAATCGGGAGATCCAGGTTCTAGTCCCCACTTGGCCATGGAAGCCCACGAGGTGACTTTGGGCCAGTCACAGACTTTCCGCCCAACCCACCTCACAGGGTTGTTGTTGTGAGAATAAAATGGAGAGGATTATGTACACCGCATTGGGTTCCTTGGAGGAAAAAAGACGGGATATAAATGCAATAATACATACATAGAATCATAGAATAGTAGAGTTGGAAGGGGCCTATAAGGCCATCAAGTCCAGCCCCCTGCTCAAAGCAGGAATCCACATTAAAGCATCCCTGACAGATGGAGTTGAGCTGACGGCAGAAAAGTTTGCCCTCACTCTGAACTGGCTTTGAGATGCTACTATACAGCATTACATATTCACTGCCTTGACTACTTGAGCCCTGATTGGTTGGGATCACTTTCAAGGGAGAGGCCACCCTGATTAAAGAGAAAAGGCACATAAATAGCTGTTTCTCACATAGTGAACACTCCACAGACAGCAGCAAGAAAAGATGAGTGAGGGGGTAGGACATCGCCCCCACACCTTCAAAGCATTATTTTATGCTGGTGTGATTGTATCAACTATGTTGGTCCCTGGCCTACAGCTGGTCGGCCACTGTGTGAAGAGTGCTGGACTAGATGGGCCCTTGGTCTGATCCAGCCTCAGGGCTCTTCTTATGTTCTTAATTACTCTTGAACGTTCTCAACTCTCAACATCCCATAGGTCAGGGGTGGGCAAACTGTAACTCACCAGATGATTTGATCTACAGCTCCTATGATCCCTCACCACTGACTAAGTTGGCTACGACTAATGGGAATTCTAAGCTAAAAGACTGGCCCATTTTTAAAAGAACAGGACTTTTGTTAATTTATGAAGTTATATATTACTGCGTATCTATGGAGCCCTCTAAGTCACTATTTTATGTTTGGAAAACCCCATTTTCTTCCAAACTGAGAGGCAATCTATCACCCATTCTTAGAGAGGACTAGCGGGTCCTTCAAAACTGTTGTAGTGTATCGTCACCTAAATGCAATGGTCCTGTGATAGGACAAGTCAGCGTTAGTATCAGCCTAGAGCCCTCTTCAAAGGAAGACGCTAACGTGGACAAGCAAATTGTATCAAAGCAAAATTTATTTAAGGAAGAAATAAAGACATGAAGACAGGACAACAGCAAACCTAAACAAGCCCAGGATAAAGTAAGGATAGGGATAGAATAACTTCCAATTGCCATTTAACTGAGTGTAAGAGAAAGAGTCTACAAGCAGCTCTGTTCTCATCTTAAATCATGCTCAATTAATGTATGGCAGGAGAAAACGGGAGTGCCTCTACCCCAACTACCATGTAGAACTAATGTAGAACCATGTACCCCAACTAAGCTCTTCCACATGAGTAGGAATCCTGCATGAGCCAATTGCCTATACAGAGTCTTTCTCAAACTCTGCTGAATGTACGGAGGACGGTTCCAGTTCCTACTTGATGACTTACGAGTGATGATATGAAGGTGAGAATAGGCCTATTGCTACTCAGGATGTCTGCTTTTCCCTGGCTACTCTACTGTCCTTACTCAACTGTAAAAAGTGAGTTGAACTCTTGATGCTGTGGTGTTGAAAGGGTTAAAGAAACTGGCTACTGAGCTGTGATGAACAGCATTAATCCCGCTGTCAGCATTTTCTTCCCATTCTTTCTTTACTCTGCCCCGTCCTACACCAGCCTAAAGCTGTGCAATGCTGATGTTGAGCAATTTTTATCATTCTGGATAGCGATCACCTCAAACGCTGACCTCAAAATCTCATAGAATCACAATATTGGAAGGGGCCCGAAGATTGACATGTCAAGTACCCTATCCTGAAGCAGGTTCATCCAGGCACCAGCCCACATACACTAAAGAACCCCCTATAGTGTGTCCACAGGCAGAGTGGGAGACAAGGAAGGTTCCCCCTTAACAGAGATGCATGTTCAATTTAAAACAATGGTTTGTAAACAATGGAAATGACTCATTTAAGCATTAAGCCAAGTCACACATTACAGGGGAAAGCAAAAATCCCCAGGACTGCTAGCCTTTAAACTCACGGTACTGATTTTGCCGAGTATTTTTAATTGCCACCTCTATATTATAGCTAACTGTATAAACAGTATATAAATCTGCAATAACAGTTAGAAAAATTGCCTGGGGCCTGGGGGTAGAAAGAGAAGTGAAAAAGAGAGCCATTCTTCGAAAAAGAGACAGCTGACCTGAAAAGAACTTGGAACATTTGACAGTTACACTTTAGATTCATTTTGATCAGAGCTACTTTTGAAAAACATAACAAGAACCCCTCTTTAACTTGTGTAGCAAAAGAAAAAAGAAAAAGCAACCTTTTGATCAATCCAGAGGTTATAACTGAGCCTCCAGATTAAAATAATAAAACAATATGCTTCTAAGGGTTGGTTACTGTGTGAACTGAGTGCCAGACCAGATGGACCCTTGGTCTGATCCAGCATCAGGGCATTTCTTAGGTTCTTACGGTTGGGTTATTTAGAATAACCATTACTCCATTTCTCTCCACCACAACCACCCCTGAACACACACACACACACTGAATCTATATGTAAGATCTTGGTCTATCACTCTTGAACCACTCTGGCCCCAATCCAGTTAAAGTTAGTTGTGATTAAGTGCCATCGCAAGCAATAGGACTTGCACTACTCCCAGTTAACTTGTTCCATTGGTTTCAATGGGACTTAATCATGACTAATGTTAGCTGGATTGGACGGATGATAGGGATTGCAACAAATGAAGTAAATATCTAATTTGCTCTAGTAAGTGAACCTGAATATGCATCCATAGATTTATCCACTTCCGTTTTGAAACTAATCAAATTGGTTTTCTCCACCACAGTCCAGGGAGTAACAGGGGCAACTGCAACATTTTAGGGCATTTCTAACAAATAATGCACTTCTGGCTTCCTTAAATGGTCAGTTTGTACCCATTTGTCTTTTGTTAGCCACTTCAGGGCTTAATTTAAAGCTAGGACTCGCATTTTCCTATGCTACAGCTCAATCCTGAACAAGTGATCCTTCATATAATAATATGTTTTGAAAATGCTCCTTTGTGCATGTGCAGAGTGTCTTACCACACACATCTGGGCTAAGGGCTTCTGGATCGGAACATGTGGCTTTCTTTGTAGTTCTGATTTTGGAAGGGGAGGAGGGAGGGGGGAAAGTCTGTGACCATTTTTTAAACCTACAAAATTATCCACTTCTGTTAATCCTGCAGATTTGTTTACAGCATCCTAAGAGACAACTGGGTTTTATTACTGTGAGGCGATTTTCCATCAAGAAAAAGGGGAAGTACTTTAGTCATTCTCGGCCTAAAGATGGTTAGACTGAAACACTGGAAGGCAGTGAGTGATGGAAGAGGGCTCTTCTCCCGAAATGCAACTTCATTCCCCGTCTTAGTTTCTCTTGGATATAGTAATCCATGCTTCCTCCTTTGGCGAGGTGACCAGCTCATACTTGGTGTCCATGACTTGGCCTTCCACAGGGTGCAGGTGGAGTTTCCTCACTATCACACTCAGGAGGACTGTAGCTACCGTGTAGGCAAACCTAGCAATTGGAAGAGATAAGGCAAAGAAGAAAAAGTCAGAGGGCTGGATCCTAAGGTAAGCGAACAGAAGATGGACATCAATGGAAGGCATTTGCCATCCGCTGCTCTTTACTGCAACCAGCTGCACCCCGTAGGTGGTTGAAGGGGCCCCTCCTCAACAATGGGGTGAGACAAAATTTGCCTAAAATTGGAAGGCGTCTTTGCCTGATTTGGGATGATCCCGCTATCCCCCCCAACAACCCTCAGTGTCCCCATTCCACATTGTTCAGGAGGACACTGCCGTGAGTTTTTCAAGATGACCCTCCAGGCATCTACAGAGGGGATGGGAAAAACGTACCTTCCGACAATTTCCTTCCATCTTCCTAGCTGGGGATCCAAGCCTGAATTGACACAGTCCCAGAATCCATTTTATGGAAAAATATAGTGAATGGATCTCTGCTTCCCCCACATCCACATCCCAACTTATGTGAAAAGATGTTCTTGCTTTTTCCTCACCTCAGCTCAGGGCACTCCTGACTTCCTGAAAAACCCAGGAGGGAGAAGTTTTTTGTGGCGGATTCATCATTGAATCTGTCCGGATCAAATCTACCAAAAGGGGACAAAAACAAAGGTTAGAGCCCCCTTTACAACTAGATCTACAAAAATACCCAACAAGTATCCCAGTGCAAAATACATAGGGTTCCCCCTGTTTCTGTGTATGAATCAATCCAATGTCAGTTTCAACCCCGATTTCACATCATTTGGCCAGAGAGCTGCAATCCTATTTCTCTGCTCTCCCTTCTTTCCAAGCTGCATGTACCAGGCCTCCTCCTAGTTTTTCCAAACCCAGCTGCTCTATAAGTGAGTGTATGTGCGTGCTGGAGCCGATGATTCATTAGAAAGGAAAGCTTGTTTCACGATCGGGTCAGTGGGGTTCTTTAAACAAGCAATTACACAGCCTAGTCTAAATGTATGTTCCCATAATCAAGGGATTGACAAGGCAGCAAGATGATGCCATGCTGCTTATTTCCACAGGAAAAAACAGCATTTGCTGCGGTAAATTATATTGATTAAAGGCCATACCACAGCACACGTGTGGTTTTCATAAGCATGATACCTCACTGGGCGTTAGATCCTTTTTCGTTCAAGCCTTCAGCTGTTTTATTGTTGCACCTCTCCAGGTTCCCCTGAAAGGCCAACTGGAATTTGCAGTGAAACAGTAAATTCTGAAGACAGCTCACATTTGCCAGAGGTACCTGCTGCCAAGACAGTGATGATCACAACTATTAAGTAGGTACCATATACTGCAGAAAATTCCTTCTTTGTGTGTGTACGCACATCCATGTGTCTCACAATGGTTGTTGTCTGCACTAAGCCTATACGATAAGAGTCCATCTCTCTCTCTCTCTCTCTCTCTCTCTCACACACACACACACACACAAAATCTCCTTCCCTTCATGGACATGAAAGCCCACCACCACACTCTGCCTACACAGTTTTTCCCACCTCAATGAAGTCGCCCTGCCCTGCCATTCCCCCAACTCTTATATCAGTATAGGAAGTAACATGAAAATCAGCTTGACAACCAGATTTATAGAACTTGGAGAGGACTGGCAGAAAGTCTCAGGTTCAAAAGTTGATATATCCAGTTATTATTATTATTATTATTATTATTATTTATTTATTTATTTATATAGCACCATCAATGTACATGGTGCTGTACAGATAACACAGTAAATAGCAAGACCCTGCCGCATAGGCTTACAATCTAATAAGTTGTAGTAAACAATAAAGAGGGAAGGAGAATGCAAACAGGCACAGGGAAGTGTAAACAGGCACCGGGTAGGGAGAAGCTAACAGTATAGAGTCAGAACAAACTCAATATTTGAAGGCTATAGGGAAAAGAAAAGTTTTTAGCTGAGTTTTAAAAGCAGTGATTGAGTTTGTAGTTCTCAAGTGTTCTGGAAGAGCGTTCCAGGCGTAAGGAGCAGCAGAAGAAAAAGGACGAAGCCGAGTAAGGGAAGTGGAGGTCCTAGGGCAGGCGAAGAGCTCAGAGAGATCTCTCTACCTGAAGCATTGGCGATGCTGCTGTTGCCAGTAAAGGTGGAGAGAACTGGGCTACATCAGGGGTGAGGAACCTGTGGCCTGAAGGTGTTGCTGGTCATCTCCCATTAGCCCCAGCAAGCAGGTTGGCCTGATGGCAGATGTAGACCAACAACACTTAGAGGGCTGCAGGTCCCCCGCCCTGGGGCCAAACTGACCAATCATCTTACTTGGCATAAAGCAGCTTCATATTTTCATAGTCATGTACCAAACAACCCTCAGACAACCCTCTTCCTCAGATATTAGAAGAGCATGTGAGGTGGCTGTGGGTGCTACATGCCACACTCCTGGCTGCTAGGAGTGTCAGCGGCCAAGAATGGGGCTAGACAGTGTGGTCCTGTTGTTAGATAAATGTTCTTGCCCTAGGGACGAGATCCAATCAGCCCCTAAGCACGACTCCACACTTCAGCGACAGAGGGTTCAAAAGCGCTTTATTGATTATAATCAAGATCTGAGTCTCTTCAAAGGCGAGCGGTCAGACAGAGAAGCAAGGAATTCAGTACGGCATTTGAAGCCTGCAAAGGGCAGTGCCCAGTAGCAGCATGAACCAATCAGAACGTAACACTGGAACATAGCTAATCTTTGTTAAACAATCCCTTTGCTCTACTGTAAGCTAACTTTGCACTGGAGCTGAGGCTCTTGTTTTTGTTAGATAAGACAGACGCAAGGAGACACCCAAGGAGACACTCTCGCGTACGTGACGCCTCGTTTGCTGCTTAATGGCTGCTTCATAGTTTCCTTTTGAAAATGGAGTCACCTATGCTAACACTGTAACCCTCTCATGTGGTTTTTTTTTTTTTTTGCACGCAAGAGGACTTGTGTATGTCTCAACACACCCACACACCCACACCATATGCAGACAGGCAAGTCAGATAGTTTCTCACAATTTGCCTGCGCCAGACTAAGCCCATGAAATTAAATATCCCCTTCCCTCACGAGCTTTCTGAGCCCTTCTTGGAAGAGGTTCAAAAGGAAGCGCTCTTCTACTACATGGGTGAGGGTTGCTGGGTTACAACCCAGAGATCTTCAGCTGTGAGAAGACGCAGCCGGATTCTCCCCAGTTCCATTCACCCTCTATCTCCTCCCATCTGCTGTAAGCAAAAGATCCCGTCTGATTCAGCAGGCGACAAGACTGGGGGAGGAGTTGGACACATTCTTCACAGTGGAAGACCAGGTATCTCCATCGTAAAGAGAACGCAGGAAGAAAGACAAGAATAACTCTGCACAGGAAACATCCAGAGCAGCCTTCCCTAAGCTGGTGCCCTCCAGGCATGGACTATAACTCACACCATGATGTAAATTGTAGTCCAATATGCCTGGGGAGTACAGGGTTGGGGAAGGCTGGGTTAGATTATACATACACGTACATATTTTTATTTATTTATTTATTTCATTTATATCCCGCCTTTTTTCCTCCAAGGAACCCAAGGCGGCGTACATAGTCCTCCTCCCCTCCATGTTATCCTCACAACAACAACCCTGTGAGGTAGGTTGGGCTGAGAGTCTGTGACTGGCCCAAAGTCACCCAGTGGGTTTCCATGGCCGAGTGGGGACTAGAACCCGGATCTCCCGACTCCTAGTCCAACACCTTAGCCACTACACCACACAGCCAAACAATAACAACATCCTCTCCTGGAGTCAGAGAGATGCCCTGTCTCCCCTCCCCCCCACTGCCCACAATGGCCTAATGGGCAGCAGCGTGAGAGAAATGTCACTGTTTCCAGCATGAGTCACAGAGATAGCCCAAGACACTTTTGAAGCTTGGGGGGGGGGGGGGGGAGAGAAATCCCAAATCGCACTGTAAAATATAACCCTAAAAAAACTATTGACATAGTGCTCCAAAATCTGACACCCGTGGACAGCCCCTTCATCCTGCCTCATGGCAGGGATGGCTCAGCTGTCTCTACTTTTCATGCCATAACGGGCAGATTGTGGTGCCCGTTTTTAAGTGACACGGCATTTACTGTGCTAGTTCTTCATCAGCTAGTTCTGTGTTGCTACTGGAGACATCAGCACCCACAGTTCTATTGTGACAGGGCTCTGTTGCTTCTCTCCTTGCTTCGTCCAAAAATAAAGTTGCGGCTGCCAGAGAGAACAGAGCCCTTAGATGGATTTTTCTTCAATTAAGCCAACTGTCTCTCCTCCCTGAATTAAGTTGCTGACCCATTTCATGGCAACCCCAGCCCTACCCCCTACTAGGCCTCAACTGTGCTAAAACTTGCCATCTGGAGGCCAAAGAGAGCTACAACATTGATGTTTTCTCCTCTGAAAAACAGTTTTATGAACGGTGACTGCAAAATTCCATTCTCACAGTGGCCTTTTTTCTTTTCTTTTAAAAAAAGCACAAAGCATTTGCCACAGAAAGTCATGAACATTTAGAAAAGGCAGTTATCGATTTGAAAAAAAAAATGCTACAATTTTTTTTGTGAGGGCATATTTGCAGTTATGTAAAGTCCTGGGTTTGGAAGAAAAAACGTCACCTCATTCTCCAGCCTTTTCTCCAGATGGACTAATTTGACTACAACTCCCATCATCACATGGGAATTGTAGCCCAACACATTTGGAGGGCACCATGTGAGGTAAGGCTATTAAATTAGAAGGTTAAGAGCTGAACTACCTGTTCAGAAACTTGACCGTGGCCTGCACCACTTCAGAATTCATAGCATCATAGAATAGTAGAGTTGGAAGGGGCCTACAAGGCCATTGTGTCCAACTCCCTGCTCAATGCAGGAATCCACCCTAAAGCATCCCTGACAGGTGTTGTGCTTCTGTGGAAGAAAATCACATGTTTAATTCTACCCTACTTCTAAAACGTTCTGCTTGATTATTATTATTTTTTAAAACTACCAATGTATTAAGGAGAAGGGTTCTCTTTCATGTGCTATTTTTCTGATTTGCAAGGCATTGGGGTCTGTTTTGGTGGCGTTGTTTTTTTACATGGAAGAGCATTCAAACATGCAACATCCCACATGCATCTGAAATGGGACAGCCCAAGGACTGTGCCACATGATAGGCCTAGACCACCTGTTCAGAACCAAGAGACAAAATGAGCAGAGGAGCGGGGAGCGGATTAAGTAATTCTATAATAAAATAATTTGTGTTCATACTTATAGGGCAGCGGCCAGGCTGAGCTGTCCTGCAACACCACGCCAAGAGCATAGAGCACCAGAGTCTGAAATGGAATTAAAGACGCACCATTTTAGCCAGCCCAAAATAACACGGCATTGTCACGATAAACTGCATACAACAGAAATCCATTCTGTGCATTACTAACTTTATTCATGTAAATGCATGCAACACGCACACGCACACACACTGAGATTCCTTGCCCTATTGCCAGCCGTTTTACAGTCTTAAATGGAAAATGAACCAACCCAGTTTTATATCTGCCGTTAATACAGGAGGGCTATGAAAAGGAGACTTTTTTTGAGAAAGGAAGTGAGAGCAGCCAGATACTAGGAACCCTTTATGAGAATTTCCTTTAATTTCCTCAAGGTGCAGAAATGCAGGAGGACACAGTACATAATGGCTCCGAAAAGATCTACATGAAAGCACCTGTAATCATCTTTTTATTTTACATATGGGCCCTGGAGGTAGTCAATAAACAAGAGTGACAGAAGCCAATCGCGTTTTCTAGTTTTCTTGTCTTTTAGAGTAGCTGCTTTGCACCATTCTTACAGGTGTGAAGAATAGTTTGATGTTCTCAGCGCAAAGAACTGAAGTTGGCCCAGCAAAGCATGTTTACTAGGAGGCAAGTCTGACAGAATTCAGTGAGACTTAATAGCCCCTGTCAAAGGGAGTAAGGCAGGTAGCTACCAGAAGGAGGGCCTTCTCTGCTGTGGCACCCCGGCTTTGGAATGAGTTCCCTAAGGAGGTTCGCCTGGCACCTACATTATATTCTTTTAGATGCCAGATGAAGACCTTTTTATTCTTTCAGTATTTTAACAGTCTATAAAATAATTTTAACTTTGCTGTTTTAAATTTTTATTTCTGCACTGTTGCTGATTTTATCCTGGTTGTGCTTTTATACTGTATTTTATATTATGGTTTTATACTGTTGTTTTATACTCTGAATGTTTTTAATTTTTGTGAACCACCCAGAAAGCTTTGGCTATTGGGCGGAATAGAAATGCAATAAATAAATAAATAAATAAACAAACAAACATGGCTGCATATACATCTAATGAAGTGTACAATGTCCACCAAACCTTACGCCAAAACAAAGGTGCCACAAGACTCATTTTTAATTTTTGGTGCAACAGACTAACACGGCTACCTTCTGGAAATTGCCAGTACAAGGGTGTAATTTTTGGGGGGAGATGGCATGAGGTGGTAAGGAATATATTATAGATGCCTTTAGTTAAAAAAATTACTGCTAATTTAGAATAAGATAGAACAGCAGATATGCATTTTTTGCTACACCTCTTTGTTTTCCTTTATAATTTATTTATTTATTTATTACATTTCTATACCGCCCAATAGCCGGAGCTCTCTGGGCGGTTCACAAAAACATAATAAAACATTCACACTGGTTTGGATGTTCATACCTGGGCTTAACAAGTTGAGATAAGAACAAGGCGCTCAGCCAAACCGTGGTTTAAGATCTGGGCTTGTTCCATAACAAGTAACCACAGTTCCTCAGTGTGGATGGAATGGGAAACTATGGTTAATTGAAGGTTTGCTAGTTTAACCATGGCTTATGTAAAAGAAGAAGCAAAGGGGCGGCATGAGGACGCAAAAGGCTCATTCATATCTCAGCTCTATCTCAGCTCATTAACCCAACATATGATTGAATCAGCTCACTGAAATGTTTTTTTAACATTCTGGTTTCTATGTGTGTGCGTGTGTTAATAAACACTATGCCCTCATATATAACTATCTTCTGAGGCATCCCCGTAATAAAAATAAACAAATGATTAGTATCCACCATGATGACACAAAGGATTTGTTGCACCAGGCTTCCAATCCTACCTCTTTGGGAATAATATGCTGGTCAACTCTGCCCTCCAGCTCCTGAAGCCGTGCTGCAACTGGTGTCAGCTTCGCCGTCCTCACTGTCTCGCACAGGACCTGCCGGCAATATCTGCAATGAAAGCCTTTACAAGCCTTTCTTTTTAAATTTAAAAAGCAGCCACACACACTTCTACAGACTCCAGAGGCAGCATTCTTGGATTCCATAACACCAAGAACCCAACCAAGGTCTCAACATTAAACTAACCAGTCCCAACACAACTTATGATGGAGGTTAATGCACTAACATACCAGTTGCATTTCAGTCGGCTGCATTCCCAGTTCCCAGACAAGAAGCCTGCTGTGGGGGTCACACACTCCTTCCCTCGCTTCTCAACAAATTCCTCCTGCCTTCCAAGATTGGCTTTATTTATTTATTTATTACATTTATATACCGCCCCATAGCCGAAGCTCTCTGGGTGGTTTACCATCAGGGTGCAATGTTGGGGTTCCTAACATGGAGCATACCGGCACAAATGTGCCCAAAGACACTTCTTTTGGCACCTACCAGACTTCCTGCCCCACCTGATTTTTATTTTTAGATATTTTAATTTTTTAAAAAAGTTTGCCTTCTGGGAAAGACGGGCTTCGTGGCCAGCCACACCCACCATATCAGCCATTTTGTGAATGGACAAGCTTAGGGTGACCCTATGGAAAGGAGGGCAGAGTTCCTGTATCTTTAACGGTTATTATTATTATTATTATTATTATTTATTTATATAGCACCATCAATGTACATGGTGCTGTACAGAGTAAAACAGTAAATAGCAAGACTCTGCCGCATAGGCTTACAATCTAATAAAATCCTAGTAAAACAATAAGGAGGGGAAGAGAATGCAAACAGGTACAGGGTAGGGTAAGCAGGCACAGGATAGGGTAAAACAAACAGTAGAAAGTAACAGTTGCATAGGAAAGGGAATTTCAGCAGGTGTCATTCGTATGCATGCAGCACCTGATGAAATTCCCTCTTCATCACAACAGTTAAAACTGCAGGAGCTATACTAGAGTGACCAGATACAAAAGAGGACAGGGCTCCTGCAGTTTTAACTGCTGTGATGAAGAGCGAATTTCACCAGGTGCTGCATGCCTACAAATGACACCTGCTGAAATTCTCTTTTCTATACAACTGTTAAAGATGCAGGAGCCCTGTCCTCCTTTTCATAGGGTCACCCTAGACAAGCTCCCTCGGCAGCCATTTTGTTAGAGCACCATGGCACGCTCTCAAAATTACAAACACACTTATTAACCCCCAAAGCTTGCAAACTCCAGGTATAATGCTACCAGATTGAAATAGGGGTGCAAGCCCTGATTGTGAGGTGAGCTGTAGTTATGAGGGCAATTCCATTTTGTGTTAACCACACTTTGCACCAATGTACACATAACATTATACTCAAGCAAACCATGGGAGTGAGGTTAGAAATTGGGAGGAAGAGCAAAAGTAGAAGAGTGTGAGAGACTGTGGTACACACTTGCTCTCAAAACTGGTTAGGACATCAGGAATGTTGTGTTTACACTGGGCTAGTAGTGTCACCACCTTAAAAAAATTACACACATACACACACACCTGAGTTGCTCAAGTTTTGCATGTGTAATTGGGCCTTTGCCAAGAACTTGGTCCATCTCATTGTAAAGCTTCTGCTGAACTTCTTTAGAGGTAGTCAAGAAATAGACTGCCCAGGTGCACACTATTAAAACAAAAACGTCAGAGGACAAAATTATATGTTTAGTCAGCAACTTCTTCCTTACAATTCACAGTTCCCGTACTACAGCTTAAAAAAAAAAGACAATGAAGGAACAGCAATTTTAAAAATCAGATAATATGAAGCCGTGCTCCCCACAAAGAGGAAACAGCTGGGTTCTGAGGAAATGAAAGCATATGCTTGCAAAAACCAGGACCAGGAGAACATTTTAAAAGGCTGCGTAGTCTTTTGAAGTTATGTTGCAACTTAGCAATTATATAAAGCTTTTTGCCTAAGTGCTCCATGCACTTCACATATATTATTATCTCAGCCATCTTGTAAACTAAGTAGTATTATTGCCCCCATATTACCAATGAAGGCTGGGAGCTCATGGCTTGCCTAAAGCTATCCAGAGAGTTTACAGCTGAGCTTACCCATAGGAAACTGCCTCACACGGAGTCCGATCCTTGGTTCGACTAGCCCAGGATTGTCGACCCTAACTGGCAGCAACGGCCTCTCCAGGGTTTCAGACTGGAGGTCTTTTCCAGCCCTACTACCTGGAGATGCTGGGGACTGAACCTGTGCATGAGCTCTACGGCTGAGCAACAGCCCCTGCAGACTTGAGCTGGAGACGTCTAGCTCATATCTACTACGCAACACTAGACTCCCCAAATAAAGCTCTAGAACAAGGGTGGAGAACCTCCCTGCTTCTCCAGAGTCCAGTTTGTGGAGCCTTAATGCATGCCACAAACATGGGCTTATATCAGCCTCCCCAAACCTGTACCCTCCAAATGCTTTTGACTACAACCCCCATCAGCCCCAACCAGCACAGCAATGGCAGTCAAACACAACATGCACAGAAGTCAAAACAAACTATCTATATTACGGGGAAAGCAAGAATTTGAGGGCACCTTGAAAACCAGCTATTGTGCTGCGAGCTTTCAGAGGCACCGGCCCCTGCCCATCCGTTGCATCACGCTTTTATGTACTTACACTTAGCAGTGATTATTGACCCTGCCAGGGAGAATATCATAGTGTCTTCCAAAATCTAGGAAACAAAATCTGGTTCAGGGAGATGGAATCAGTATATGGTAATTTTCTCAAAAGCCCACCAAAGGTCTTGATTGAGAGGAGAGAGAGAAAACAGCAGCACATGAGTTACCGCCAAATCTAAGAAGCATTTTCTTAGGGATTTTTAGAATGCTTTACGTATCAAAACATCTGGCATTCTTTCCAAATTAATTGCAGCTACAATGGAAAGAGATCCCAAAAGGAAGAAATGAGTAATCTTCTACTGGGTAGAACAAACATGCATCAGCAGTGTGGCCAGGATCACGCCCTACATACACGGAATCCCTATACTTCTGCGTTTACTTAGACGTTAAGTGCCACCGCGATCAATGGGGCTTTCTCCCAAGAAAGTCTGCAAGGGACTGTAGTCTTAAGGCACAACCCAGTATTGAAGATCCACCAGCTCAGGAGCTATACAACGGTAAATGGTTTGATTTAGAGGGTGTGTGTGTGTGTGTGTGTGCGCGTGAGAGAGAGAGAGAGAGAGAGAGAGAGAGAGAGCGTATATATATAAGAGAGAGAGAGAGAGAGAGAGAGAGAGAGAGTGACTGTGAAAGAGAATGGACATAGCACCATCTACTTAGGCCCACCCACTGCTGGCATGTGGCCCCCAACAGGTTTCCACATAAGCAACGTGGCCTTCAGACCAAACAAGCTTCCCCGTGCCTAGGCTATAGGATTCTGGAACACCAGATGTGCCACTGCTGTGACAGATACACTAGTGGAACATTCTGCTGGCAGAACCATCCTGTGGGTGAAGCAGAGTAGGAGAAAACCCACCCACCCACCACTCTAAATCAAACCATTCACCATTGTATAGCCCCCCTCAGCTGGTGGATCTTCAATCATAGGTGGGCACAGCACATTTCATTAGGCTGTGTACCCAGGGATTTTTTTTTTAAAGGTGAACATTTATTGAATACTCAAGCATAAAGGACATTGTTTTTATTCCTTTATCTATTAAACACTCTAGACAGTGATGCCTTGCTCTGCGTTAGGCTTGCCTGACCATGGGAGGGCTGTTGCAGTTGGGGGAGGGGATTAGGATATGCTCCTCAACCCCAGCATTGGTGGGGCTTTGTGATGACACTTTGTGATACAGAGGGGCTTATGAGGTGATATTAGCCTTCCGGGGGGGGGGGGGCTCCTCCCAGCCTCTTTGAAGCACGGCTCCTGGCAGACAGGCTTCCAGAAGAGTGATTCACGTTCACTCCTGCTGCCAGGAGCAATGGCGCACTGTCAGGGGAGGCAGCGGAGCAGCTGGAGGGCCATCCCTGCCACATAGGTACCATTTTGGTGCAGGTGCACCTAGTACCATTTACACACACCTTTATTGGCACAAGGTCGGTCAGAATAGCTGCTCCAGCAGAGGCCTAGTGGCTGAAGGCACATGGCTCCAGGCACAGGGGCTCCCAGCTGAGCAATTCCGTTTCACTCCTGCTGCTGGAGCAATGGTGCTCTCCCAGAGGCTGTGGTTTTTCGGTGCGGCGGCAGAGCAGCCAGAGGGCAGCCAGAGGTCCGTCCTCGCTGTGTCTGGATCCCTACTCAATGGCCCTCACAACTCGGTGCTTATTGCTTGAGACATTAGGGTGCGCCTGCACACCCCTGGCAGACCCATTGCCATACTGGATTATTCCTCAAGACTGCAGCCCTTTGCAGACTTACTTAGGAGAAAGAGCATACTTATGCTTGATCACAGCTTCTCCAAATCTGTTGCCCTCCAGATGTGCTGAACTGCAACTCCCATGACCTGGCTGGCTAGGGATGATGTGGCCCAACACATCTGGAGGCCACCAGACTGGGGAAGGCTGAGCTCTATCCTATTCTACACCAGGAACTTAGGAACTTACTGCATTTGAACAAGGAACTAAAACTGCTTTTTTGAACTGCCCTGAGGAAGGACCCAGTTTTTGGAGTCCGAAACGCGTAGACTTATCTGAATAAACATATTTCAAGAAAGGCATATCTGAATAAACATTCTTCAAGAACTCCTTTTTAGGATCCACCACTTGCCATTTGGCTTTTTTTTTTTTTGCACACCCCAGACCAAAACCATGCCCCTGTTGAAATCCCCAGACCCAGTGCAAAAAATCACCCCCCTACCCTGACATCAAGGGGAGAGGGGAATTAAAAACAGCTGCCCCTGCATAGACAGATAGAGCATGGAATATGACGCAGCTCAGTACCCAATCAGAGCACACAAAAGAAAAATATGTATCAGTGCTCAAGGTTGGGAGAGCAGAAAAGCCACTAGTTGAACCCAAGGCAGCCCACATCGGGACAAGGGCAAGTCAAGTAACAAAGGATTTCTCACTACAAATTAAACGAATGTCACATCCCCCAACAAAACATCAACGTCCACCCTTGGTGAGTCCTTGGAAGAATAACCAAATACAACTGAAAGGCACATGTCCATTCCTCATATCTCGTCATATCTTATTTATTTATTTATTTATTTATTTATTGCATTTCTATACCGCCCAATAGCCGAAGCTCTCTGGGCAGTTCACAAAATTATGGGATCCCATCTATTACACACATCACATTCTAGCTAGGTAGTCATTTAAAATAATCAAACCCACCAAGACGCCATTAGCAGCAGATCTACTGGAAATTCCATTAATGGTTAATTACACAACAGGTGTAGATACCTGCTTGTCCGCCAGGTTCCCCTGCAGTAAAGAGTCGATGAAGATGTGCCGGTTGAAGCTCTTTCCCTGCCGCTCTTTTATGACTTTCTTCAAGACCAACTCCATCTCCATTAGAGCTTTTAAGCATAGAAAAAACACATGAGTTATTTCATTAGCCAGGCAGCTTGACCCTTTTCCCTCACGAGGGCTTCTTTCACACATTATGGACTAAGAGTGTCTTCAAACAGCTATAGATCTATTTCACTCCAGCTCTTTTCCAAAAGTAGAGTAAACATGAGGAGAGAAGGAGGAGGAGGAGGAGGAAAAGAAGAAGAAGAAGAAGAAGAAGAAGAAGAAGAAGAAGAAGAAGAAGAAGAAGAAGAAGAAGAAGAGGAGCAGCATCTTCCACCTCTGCCCCAATGCCCCTACATTCACACAACTAGTGGAAAGGGGAGCCTGTAGATGTTGGGCAAACATGTGGATGTCAGGACCAAGGTGGAAGGCACAACGACAAAGGGGAGAGTCCAGGAGGGCCTGTCCTATTTGCCCCTCATACAATTGGAGGGAGGAAGGAGTATATAGTGCTCATGTATACGTCTGTTTACATCAGGGATGAAGAATCTCAGGCCCGGGGGCCAAATCCAGCCCGCCTGTGTCACCTGAAGGCCCTACCTCCTGTCCCAACTCTTTGGTGGTTTCATGGCTTTTGTGTAGATTTTTCCCCATCCTAAAAAGTTGAAATGCCTCTCCTAAAGCTTAGTTACTGGCAGGAAGGACTTTAAGCTAAATTAAGCTGGTATTTTTTATACTTTGCTCCCACCCCATTTGCCTTTGGCCCCACCAACCCTGAGGGTTTCTCCAAAATGCAAGCCCATCCTCAGGCTGAATGGAGTCTATCTATCTATCTATCTATCTATCTATCTATCTATCTATCACATTTATTTCCTCCAAGGAACTCAAGACAGCATAGTACATAATCCTCCCCCTCTCCATTTTATCCTCACAACAACAACCCTGTGAGGTAGGTTGAGCTGAAAGTCTGTGACTGGCCCAAAGTCACTCAGTGAGCTTCCATGGCCAAGTGGGGACTAGAACTTGGATCTCCCAACTCTCAGTCCAACACTCTAGCCACTACACCATACTGATAACATGTCTGATTTACTCACTGGGGGGAAATAGTAAGTGGCATTTCTTAAGCACTTGATTAGGAGACTGAGGATCGTTGGGGGAGAGTCTTTAACCTGTCCCCCCATCCCAGTGATCAAACACAAGATCACTGAGGTGAGGAGTCTGCTTTGGGGCCACTGCGAGAGAGGGAAGCTAAACTTTTCTCCCTCCAGCCCCCGCCCCCCGTGACCCCAATTGAAAGAACTGTTTCCCCACCACCATTAGTATGATGAAAGCATTGATTCAGGTTGCTTCGGGGGTCTTCTTCCCACCCTAGCCAACCCAATCAGGAGGTCTACTTCCCCTCTGCCATTAGCCGCATGGAAGCAGTGACCCCAAATGGGAGGGTGTGTGTAATTTGGCAGTGGCAGGGGTGATGAGGGCCACAAACAGGCCTTTGGGAAAGCCACATATAGCCCTCAGGCTGTGCACCCCTGTTTTCAACCAATAACCCCTTCCTTCCCCAGCCAGGAAATATGCACATTTATTTCACACAGGGAGCTCACGCTAGTTTTAAACATCACCCGTTTTGCAGACTCTGACCAGCTTTGGCTCTGGCTGGAATGTGGACCCTGACAGGTGTCAACCAAGGCAATACAGACCTTGAGAGGAAAAGGTGCAAAAACTCTATAGAGTTTTGAAGTTTCCGGAGTGGAGAGGGGTGGGGCAAGAATGAGGGGAGGAGATATAATGGGCCTGTTCAGAAGACACCTTAAACCATGGCTTTAACCACAGTGGTTAAGCCAGAAAGCTAGGCCGTGTTCAGAAGACACCTTAAACCATGGCTTTAACCACGGTGGTTAAGCCAGAAAAGCTAGGCCGTGTTCAGAAGACACCTTAAACCATGGCTTTAACCACGGTGGTTAAGCCAGAAAGCTAGGCCGTGTTCAGAAGACACCTTAAACCATCATCATCATCATCATCATCATCATCATCAACTTTACCCGCGTCTCCCCATGGTTAAAGCCGTGGTTTAAGGTGTCTTCTGAACGTGGCTTTCTGGCTTAACCACTGTGGTTAAAGCCATGGTTTAAGGTGTCTTCTAAAAGGGGTCAATGTGTTTGACTGGTGCAGGGGAGGTATCTTTGGCATATATTCCCAACTCTCAGCAACACAGATGTATGGTTTGACAAAATACTGTGCTGCACAACAGCTGCCTAACAGAGGGCAGTGCTTAGAGTTTAAATATTTATGTCCTGCCTTATCCAATTTGCCTGAGGCAATACTATTGAACAGCACAGGAGTGGCAAATCCAGCCAGCTGGAAGTTCTGCTTAGAAATGATCAAGTTTCTAAGTGTCTCGCTCACATTTTTTTAAAAGCCTCTGCAGCTATGAGAATCTTCTCCTTTTTCATAAAAACTGAACCAAAGAAAGTCCAGGACAATCTGTACTGGAAGATAAAGCAAAGCCATTTTCAGGACAACCACGTCGATTTCAAGAACCTCCAAATAGGTTTCCCACTGAAAAAAGATAATATGGTTTCCCACTGAAAAGGATAAATTTCACAGCCAGGATATGCTAATCACATCTTTGCATTCATTACGCATGGATTAAAAGGAATGGAACTTACCATCTTCGTACAGCTTTTTTCTGGTCACGCTTTTGTCAAGTGACCCATCCAAGAAACCCTTTCCAATTTCTGCCCAGATCTGAAACAGGTGAAGATGGACAATATTACCCTTCCAGACAAACAGAGTCTGGTCTTACTTCAATCTTCCCAAAATATAAAAAATCAGGATTTGGGCTCTATCGGAAGGACGCAAAACAGAAGGCTGACTCCCATTGGTTTAAATCCTAAGAAAAATTAACTTAAGGAAGCTCATGGAAAGAAAGCTTCCCAGCGCTCCCTCCTCAGCACTCGGCTGCTCCCCTCCATCCTACATTGGTCAGGAGGGCACCCGAACCTTTCGAGGGGCTCTTTAGTCAAAGGGGAGAGGGTGTGAAGGTTTTCTACCACAAACTTCCTGAAGTTTAAGTTGTATTAGGATCCAAGCCAATGTTTTACACGGGCACAGTGGTGACCTGCTGAAATTACAATATAGTCCAAAGAGTGCTGTTGAAAGAGAGCCAGGATGGTTCAACAAATCATCTGCTAAAGAACTAAACCCCACGGTAGATGATGGATTTATATATTGCTCTGTATCCACTATCAGAGGCAGTGTATGCCTATGTACACCACTTGCTGGGGAACATGGGCAGGAGGGTGCTGTTGCACTCATGTCCTGCTTGTGGGTTCCCTGTCAACAGCTGGTTGGCCACCGTGTGAACAGAATGCTGGACAAATGGACTCTTGGTCTGATCCAGCACGGCTCTTCTTATGTTCTTAAGTCTCCCAAGAAATAAAAAGAAAGAAGGACCAAAAGAATCAAAGGAAAAAACAGAATCAAAAAGAATCACAATACAGAATCAAAAAGAAACACAATACAGAATCAAAATATTTAAAATAAAATTATGCCAATAAAATTGTAGCTGGTCAATAAGGGAAGGCTTGTTTAAGTAAAGATGTCTTGAACACCAACTGAAAATAAAGCAACGTTGCTGCCTGAAGGACATCAGTTGGCAGAGAATTCCACACAGACCAGCCTTCCTCAACCTGGGGCGCTCCAGATGTGTTGGACTGCATCTCCCAGAATGCCCCAGCCAGCTGGCTGGGGCATTCTGGGAGTTGTAGTCCAACACATCTGGAGCGCCCCAGGTTGAGGAAGGCTGACATAGACTGAACACACCCTGAAGGCCGTACTCCGAGTGGACTCCAAATGGAACGCAGGTCCATGCGGCACCACCAAGAGTGTCTTATCTGAGGACCTCAGTGAGCAGGCAGGCTGGCAAGGGAGGAGGCGCTCTCTGAAATAGATCTCAGAAGGCTATTCCAATAACTAAGCGGGTTTGGCGATGCGGTTAAAATAAGCAGTGAAACGATTTGGCATCCTGCTGCATGAAACGGCACTCAAGATAACATTTCTGCCTCTTCCCCCGTAGGCTTACCGCATCGTGGTTCTTACGAAATCGGATTACTTCCTGGTCATCTTCAAACCTGCTGCCCATGGAGCTCTGTGTGACGCCCTTCATTGAAAATCCCAGCATGTGCTGGCTGAGGGGCACATGCTGAGACTCCGGGAAGGTCAGCCATTTTGCCAGCAACTCTTCTGACAGCTGAAAGAAAAGAAAATGAAAAGCTGCGTTGACCGCATTGTTTCCTCATTTGTTGCTGTGAAAAAGTTTTGGGGATGCCGCCAAAACTTGAAATGAAGAGATTCATTGGTAAAACTTATTTTATCTTCCTAATGCCCATATTCATACTGAGCTTGGATGGCTAGCTAATAAACATTAGTATTTTCATTATTCAAAGACAGAGCCTGCATAGCTAAAGCATCTAAAGGTAAACATTTGCTTTCTGAAGGAAATGTAAATATTCAGCAGTGCTCAGGCTCATGGAACGATGTCACTTAGCCCTTTAGTTAGTGTTTTCCAAACTAATCATTGTAAAAGTTTGGATTTGAAATCTTCCCACACACCAATCATGTTTGAAGAAACAATGTTGTAGGTTAGCACCCATCCCTTGTTCAACGTTTCCTTTTCACTCATAGGTTTGCTTTCTGAATCTAGCCATGGGCAACCGAGGACATTTCTCTCTTGTATCGGGGAGAACTTTTGTACCTTCTTAGTAAGTAGAAGTTTACTTTAAATCTGGGCGCTGGTGGGTGGCACTGGGAGAGGATACTGGAAAGGGAGCCCAAGGAGGAGGAGGTTGGGAATGAGGCAGTGCAGTCTCAGGTGGCAGGCTGCACTGCTTCCCTCTTCCTCAGCTCCTGTTCGTACTGCAACCCTTCGCTCTAGCGGCTCCGAACTGACTGTAGGGTAAGCAGCCAATCAGCGAGGAGAAAGTAGTGTCATGATGCATAACATGCCATAAAGCCTGATGCCATTCCCAAGATGACCTTCGTTGAGGTGCACACACAACAATTCATATGTACATACAACGAGATCTTGGAATAATGGAGAACTTTCATCCAAGACTTTCCTCATCCAGAGGAATTCATAACTTGACGGGCAACTGACAATTTCTGTTAGGTTAAGTTCGTCTATCGCTAGAATGAATAGGGTCATTTCGACTATGGGGCAGTACAGAAATGAAATAAATAAAATAATGGAAGTGTTGTTACAAACGGTATGCTTTAGGGTGGATTCCTGCATTGAGCAGGGGGTTGGACTCGATGGCCTTATAGGCCTCTTCCAACTCTACTATTCTATGATTCTATGAAATAGGAACGGCAATGTAACTAACCATCCTGGAACCCTAATCATGATGAGATGGTATAACTGCTTGCAACATCAGACCAATGTTCTTCAAATGATCATGTGATATCCCCATTCTAGTGTCAACAGACTTTCCCATGGATTTCATTGGAAAGAGCCGGCTTGCATATGCAAAAGGATGAGAGTATGGAGCTGATCCCACTCCAATAGAAGCGAACTGAGAAGCTTCTTTGCACAGGAGTTCTGAAGCAAGGCAACGGGTTGTGATGTCCTAGGGCAGGAGTTGCAGTGTGGTAGTGTTAGAGGCAACTGTGTCTAATAGATCTTGCACAGTTATTGGTACAAAACCTAAAACACAGAGTACTAAACCTGATATTACCTATAATCTTATATAACAATATGGCAGTGTAAGGCTTACTATTCCAGAACAACAAGACCGACGTTGCTCATTTTTGTTTTAAACTGAAGCTTGAGCAATGCAGACGTGCAGAAAATTTTGAAAGTTTGAAAAAGTTCAAAGCTTGAGCTTTAATAGCAGTTAATTTCCTCCATGCCAAGCAGGCAGGGCAACCCCTCCGCCAGCGGGATGATGGATAACCCTGCTCAACCAATCAGTGCGATGCAAAGGCGGGCTGTCGCTGCCAGTGGGGAGGGGGAAGGGGATGGAGACAGCCAACCAGGGCACGGGAGGGAGGAGCCAGGCCACATGCAAATTTTGGAGGAGGGATTCACTATGCACAAGCACGTTTGCATGATTCGTGAGCCTCTTTGTGGTGAGAGGAATGAGGGGCAAAAAAAAACCATGAAAGGAGCTGGACTACTAGTGTCAATGGCGACATGAACTTTACACTAGTTATTTAAGGTTCTGACATAATGGGCAAAAAGAACAGGTAGTGATGCTGGTCCGTTAGAAAACAAAAAACAAGATCCATAGCAGGCTTTAGTAGGACCAAATACAATGTCCTAAAGTAGTGCGCCAGCATTCAGGTTTTCCAGAATGTAAGACGCTACCTCAACCTGGGACAGATTATTGATGGATCTAGCCCAGTATTGTCTGGCAAAGGTCTTTCCCAGCCCTGCTGCATGAGAAGCTATAGTCACATCCAATACATGAGTGATTTTTTTTGAATAATATTAAGGAGAAATGTGCTAGGCCATATTTATCATGTATAATACTGTATTTTTAATGTTTTTAATCTTTGCAAACTGACCAGAGAGCTTTGGCTTTTGGGTGGTATAGAAATGTGAGAAATGAAATGAAGCCATTGGGTGTGGGGCAAGGTGGAGCCAATTTCTACACATTGCCATTAGAGAACATTAACGATATATATGTATATTAAGAACATGGCATCCAGCATGATCATAAGTCAGACCTCATTATGTCATGTCCAGCCCTGCTCCCCCTGGATTGTAAGATGTTTCAGGTGATCAATCAGAATCAGAGTCTGAAGTAGAGGAGTCAGCGCCAGAAACAGGCCAGCCTGTACCAGTGGGGGAGAAAGCTCTCATGGGCTCTTCACCAGCTGGGACTGAACCCTCTCCAGAGCTTATCTCCTCAAGGGCAGTCAGTGGGAATCCAACATTCTTCCAAGGGGGAAAGCATGGGGGTGGGTTAGCCGATCCTAGAGTACGCCGCAGACTAAAATGGGCGGAGCTAAAGGAAGGCAAGAGAAAGTCAGCCCGGCTCGCATCTTGTCAGAAGCTGCCTCAGAATTAGTCTCTCTGAATTTAACGCTTCTTGGGGAAAGGGTTTCCATTCTTCTTGAAAGGACAATTGTCTCGCCTAGTTTGCATAGTTTTGCCTAGGGGAAAGTTCCTAGAGATTAGACTCTCTTCAGGTGGGAAGAGACGTTTATTGCTTGAATAAAGCTTTCCAGATTACTTAGCAGGTCTCGTTATTGTCTTCCAAGAAGGCAGAAGTTTTGAGAAATACAATACATTATACCAACCATCTCCCCCTTTACATATGCTCAAGAAAAAACACCCCCACAATCTTACGGAAGAGCAAGACAAAGCCATTCACCTTCTGGATGACAGGGAAGTTACTCTGCAGAGACTTGGTTACGCCATTTTCATACAGCTTTTTCCTCAGGCAGCTCTCGCCCACATCTCCACCTAGGCCAGACTGGTACCGCAACAAGGACTTCAGCATCGTTTCAAAGGGGTCGGCTGAAAGAGAGAGAGAGAGGGAGGGGATCTGAAACCCAACTCAAAGCCCTGCAATGCTCAAGAGTTACAATGCTTCATGATCTGTCAAAATATTTAACAGGTGCCAGTTACTGGGAAGGAGACCAAGTAATTCTTCACTTGTGTGTGTGTGCATGGAAACTTTACATCTAGAAACCCTGAATTTTGCAAGAGGCATAAAATTACACAATAATAATAATAATAATAATAATACCACCTGCCTCTCTGTCTGGATCGAGGCAGGGTACAACACAAATGCAAACACCATAAAATACATATAATTGATTAAAACATTTAAAACTAATACATTATTAAAAGCAGCACATCATTGAAAGGCATCTCAAAATTCCACTGGGTAGGCCTGCCGGAAGAGATCAGTCTTTATGGCTTTCTTAGATTCCAGAAGACTGTTAAGTTGACAAATCTCTCCAGGCAGGCCATTCCACAAACTGGGAGCAGCAGAAGAAAAGGTCCTCTGGGTAATAGTTGTCAGCTTTGTTTTTGATGACTGGAGTAAATTCTTTCCAGAGGGAAGAATGTGTGCGGGGCGGATTGTACGGGAGAAGGTGATCCCGCAGGTAGCCTGGACCCAAACCATGTAGGGCTTTAAAGGTGATACTTCGCCCAGAACCTAATTGGCAGCCAGTGAAGAGATTTAAAAACAGTTATATGTCTGGGATAACCAGAAGGCTCAAGTGAACATTTGGGCAATGGCCTCACATGTTTACAGTCCCTATGTTGCACATTTTCTCCACAGAAGAAAGGAAGTCCACTGGTATAAATAGGTGCTGACTAAAACACCAAGCAACACTTCCCAGGGATAGGCAACCTGGTGCCCTATAGATATTTTGGACTACAATGCCCATTAGTCCCAGCCAGCATGATGGATGGTAAAGGATTATGGGGTTTATAGTCCAAAATATCCAGAAGGCACT
This sequence comes from Elgaria multicarinata webbii, assembly GCF_023053635.1. Lineage (NCBI taxonomy): Eukaryota > Metazoa > Chordata > Lepidosauria > Squamata > Anguidae > Elgaria > Elgaria multicarinata. Next base: position 24,976,748 of record NC_086172.1, read on the forward strand.
GGGTTGCATACTCTAGGAATGACCAGCTGCTTCTATGTGAATGGACTTACAATATGATTCTAGACCTGCCCTACTCTATTTAATTGTTGTGACCTAATCCAGTCCCTTGCTTTGATAGTATGGCAGACATCTACTAGGCCAGAGATGGGCAGAAAATAGGTCCTTTAGATGTTTTGGACTTAAACTCCCAGAAGCCCCTGCCAGCAAGGCCAATGGTCAGGAATGTTGGGAGTTGAAGTCCAGAACATCTGGAGATCTACTTTCTGCCCACCTCTGTACTAGGTCGCCCAGATGGTTCTCCCTGAAGTTCATTTTTCATCCACGTCGGGCAAATGGGAAGCCCAACAAGCAGCTTTCACCAGTTATTATGAGGGCTGCAGTAGTAGCCACTTATTATGCCGGTCACTTCGCTGGCTGGCAATACGCTCTGCCTAGTTCTGTCAGATGATTGTACGCCAAGCCATCTGCTGTGCAATTCAATTAGCAAACTTGCAGCTGCCTTCTAAATGCAGCAATATCACTCTCGCAGAAAACACTGCTGCACATCCCTAACCTCAGGGGAACCTTCTCTTTCTCTTGGGATGCATTCCCTTGAGGGTAATTTGCCCGGGGGTGGGGGAGAGGGCACAGCAGCAGTGGGCAAAGTTGGAGCCAAAAGTGAGTGGTGTGTGCTCTTTCCACAGATGTAGTGGTAAACTCATGACTGTCCCCAACGCAAGTATTGAAATTGATATATTCACATTTATCTAGTTGCATTTTTTTTCTTTTGCTCTTTTTTTAGTGTGTGTGTGTTGTTTTGTTTTGTACTGTTGACATTTTCACAATTAAAAATAATTTTAAAATGATAATCGCCATAGCCACCTCCCCACAAGGAGAGGCCAAAATGCAGGCAGCTGTGTTGATCCATATCAACAAACCAGTTCTAGTGGTTTTCATCTCCACCAGGACCAGGTCTTTGCTAAAGTTATTGGGTCTAAATGGCCCATTCAAGACCAGGCCACCCCGAAACACTTGGCATTACAACAAGTTGCTAGGAAAACTCATTCCCCCACCTATAGTAAGGACCGCAGCTAAGCTCAGAGGGAAAAGGGAAGTCTTTTTTTTTTTTAAGATTTTTTATTTTCTACAATAAACATACACCATTACAATTAAAACAAAAACAACATACTACATAACTGTTGAATAACATCGATATCATATCTATATAATATAATCAAACTTAACATATAAGTGCACCCCCCACCTCGGGATCTCATTCTTGATTCCAAAATCTCATACTTTCTTCTGCTGGTGGTTTCCCACTTCCCTTTGAAAACACAAATATTAGGAACTGTTTCCAAATTCCTTCAAAATCATTTGTTTTAGCTATACCTCTTCTCCATTTAATATTACAAGTCAATTTATCATTAATAGCTATATCCCATACTTCTTTGTACCATTCTTCAATACAATATTCCCCTTGAATCTTCCAGTTCCTAGCTACAATCAATCTTGCTGCAGTCAGCAGATTCGATATCAATTCCTTAATTTCTTTTTTACATTTTAAATCTTCAAATAGTGACAGTAATGCAACTTTTGGTGTTCGTTCTATCTTCATTCCCACAATTTCTTCAATCTCCAAAAACACCATCTTCCACAATCTTTGTACATATTTGCATTCCCACCACATATGTAAATACGTTCCTTTTTCCCCACAACCTCTCCAACAATTTGCTGAATGCTGATTATTTATCTTATTCAATCTAACCGGGGTTAGGTACCACCTCCATATAATTTTAAAGTAATTCTCTTTTATTCTTACTGACATGTTTCTCAACACTCTTTGTTTCCATAGTCCCTCCCAGCTCTGTTGTCCTATTTGTACATTCAAGTCTGTCTCCCAGACCATTTTACCTGAACTATCCCTCCACCCTTTCTCCAACAGTATTCTATAAATTTCACTCATTAATCCTTTTGACACTGTTCTTTTTCCCTTATCATTTTCTTTCTTAACTATTAATTCCTCAAACTTCGTCAATTCTCTACAATCTCCATTTTCTCTTACCCACTTTTTGGTCCACTGTTCTAATTGCCAATAATTTAACCAAGTTAATTTTATATCTTTTAAAACCTCTTCCATATCCTCTCTTGTATTCATTTCTCTTAACCATTCCCTTAGTTTCATTTTATTTTTTTCTATTAAAACTTTACTTAATCCACTCTTTAATTCCTCCGGGAAATTCTTTAACATTATTACCGGTGATAAAGGTGAGTTGCTCGGGAGCAACTCCCCTGGGAAAAGGGAAGTCTGAGGGGGGTGGCAGATGATGTCAGTGTTCCTGCTAATCAAAGAGTGCCAGTGCTGCATCACCATGAGCCCTCGCTCCACAACACCGCAGTCTCCCTCTTTCTCTCTCTCTGTGTAGCTCTATCTTTGTTTCCCTTTGCTGCTAAATCTCCATGGTACACATGAAACTAAGGCGGCAAGTCCCCCACAACTGCCTTACCACAGAACCAGATTTTCCCAGCATACAGGGCCCCTCCACACACAACAACCGTTGTGGAAAACACCTCAGCAAACATGGAAGGAGCGAATGTTACAGGCCCGTACACACGCATCTTTCAATCATGGCCCCATCGGGGTTTCCAAGAGGCTTGTACACAATTTTATTTTAATTTTTATTATTTAAAGCATTTTTTTATAGCGCCACCTCACCATTTCTGGTATCGTGGCGCTTTACAATCACATATAAAACAATTCTATGAAAAACCCTCAACCCACATTAAGACAATTCCATTAAAAACCCTCATCCTCAATCCATTAAAAATGCTCGTGACGTATGCGTATTATCCACACCATACGTATTCGCCAGAAATGTCAGCATTTCCCATAGCCATTATATGTAATACGTGTCAAGCAGCCCTTAACAAGCTTAAAACCATTCCTATTTGAAGTGAGGCCAAAATTATACGTTAGCAACTTAAAGCACAACAGCAACAAACCCGGAGTAGACAGGACACCGGCAGTCTGAAGAGGAATGTGGCGTGTCATGAGCTACTATTCCTGTGCCTTCAAATATCCTTCGCCATTATTACTCCTAACTATGGTTTCTATAGCCCTGCACAACATATAATACTCACCTCATTTACTTTCCCTCTAACAACTCTGTGAGGAAACAGTGACAGGACCACGTCCACCTCGTGGGCCTCCTGGCTGAGCAGGGATTGAGATACAAGCCATCCAGACCACACATTGTACCAGAGGACAATTTCATTCCTATTCCTAGTACCAAAAATGACACATAACCTCTGTTAAGTCTGCAGTCCTATACCCCAGCGATGTTGAAGCTCTTACAGACCGAGGGCCAGATTCCGATTTCAGAGAGGCATTTGGGGGCTTCATTCCCCGGAGGGGGGGGGGGAGCGCAGAAGCAAAAAGGAGCAAGCCCAAAATACCAGCCATACTGACTCTTAAAGCTCTTATTACCAGTAACTAAGCCTTAGAGGAGTCATTTCAACCTTTTCGAATGAGGGAAAGAACAGTGCAAAAGCTGGGAAATCACCAAAAAGGGGTAATCTTTGTGGTGTAGTGGCTAAGGTGTTGGACTGGGAGTCGGGAGATCTGGCTTCTAGTCCTCACTCGGCCATGGAAACCCACTGGGTGACTTTGGGCCAGTCACACTCAGCCCAACCTACCTCACAGGGAAGTTGTTGTGAGGATAACATGGAGAGGAGGAGGATTATGTACACCGCCTTGGGTTCCTTGGAGGAAAAAAGGCGGGATATAAATGTAATAAATAAATAAAAATAAATAAATCTGGGGAGACAGGGGCTGGGGACAGATTAAGACCCCAGGAAAGCTTGATTTGGCTTATGGTTCAACATCCTTCCTATACACACTTATCTTGGAGTAAGCCTCCCCTTGAATTTGATGGCGCTTACCTCTGAGTAGACATGTATAGGGTTACACCGTAAACCTATATTCTGCCGTCTTGTTTGCTGGTTGTGTAGCTGCTCTGGTGTCACAGAAATGTGTGACTTACGCAGAGAAGTAAAAATGCATTACCCAGTAAAAGCTGATGCCAATATACAGCCTACTTTCCCCCCATCATAACTGAACCTTCATGGTTCAAAAGGCAATTGTGAAATAAACAAAGGGGCTTGGCAAGGAATTGGCAGTGCAAGGCAAACAAGCCCACGGGCAATAGAAACCTAAACACACACACACACACACACAAAATAATAATGCAGATTTCCTATACAGACGCGGCCTCTGGAGCCTGAAATCAGTTTTAAACTATTCCAATGACTGGGTCGCTGTCATTTCCACAGCCTAAGACACTTCCATCTCTATCCAATTCTTTGCTTTACTTGAAGCCCAATTTACAAGCAGTTGAGTTGAAATTGATGTTTTTCAGCTGGGCTCGATAGTGCAGGAAAGAACAAAAAATAAATGCGGAGTAAAGAAAGCTTGCAGACAATGCACAAATCAAAACCGCTACCCACAGAAGTACATTTAATTACTACAAGCTTGGTGGGGTTTTTTTAAAAACACACACCACATAGCGCACGTACACCTCCAGGTCTTGCCTACTCTAAAAAGGGGGAAATAACGTGAATGTTGCTTTTTCTAAGAGATGGAAAAGGGCAAATCTTTGGAACAAAGGAAAGACATGGATTTTAGCTTCCAGCAAGAGATGAAGTAAGAGGAAGGCTAAGCTTGAATTTTCTCATGCTATTCTTCCCATCCAGGGTCGGCGTCAAGGACAGGCATAGTTGGGCACGAGCCAAACCTGTCGAGAACAACCCTGGATTTGCTTCTCCACCACTGCAACCTGTTTGTTCACCTGCTCTGGCCCAGGCAGCACTGATGGGGAGGAGGAGGAGCAAATGCCACTGCCTCCTTGCTGACTGGCTCTCTACTTGTCAAGCAAGCAGGTCAGAGCAACAATGGGTTAGAGGGTGGGAAGCCATAAGATCTGACAACCATGGTGGTGAGAAGACTGACGCACCAAGGGAGTGAGACACCACTGGAAGTGTTTTGCTAGAGAGCCCTCAGATACCTGGAGCTGGCACTGCTCCTGCTGGTTAGTCAGACAACACAAGGAGCCTCATCGCCCCAAACATCCCTATTCACACAGTCACTATCCCTACAACCCTTAGTTTAACTCTTGGTGATCAACTACAAATCTTTGTAATTGATCACCATTAGTTAAATCAACAAAATAGCGTACTGTGAGTTGTATGTCCGCTGTGTGTTGCCCGCCAGAAAACACGATAAGCAATGCAACGGACGACTGCCTAATTAATCAACCGCTGCTTATCGTGTCGTCTGAACCCAGCCATACAGTGCCTTGCAGAAGTATTCACCCCCTTTGACGTTTCCATATTTGGTTGTGTTACAACCTGGAATTAAAAGGCCGTCCACCTAAACTCAGTGACCAGATAAGGAGAGCATTAGTCAAAGAAGCAACCAAGAGGCCAATGGTAATTCTGAAGGAGCTGGAGAGATCCATAGCTGAGATGGCAGAAACCGTCCATGGGACAACTATCACCCGGACGCTGCACAAAGCTGGGCTTTATGGAAGACTGGTGGGAAGAAAGCCATTACTGGAAAGAAAAAAAACACGTATAATCCCACAGAAAACATGTGGAAAAGCTAGATGGCTTTCTATCTCCCTTTCCACATGGCCTTTTTGATGCTGGCCCCTGAATTATGGAATGCTCTCCCCAGCAAGGTCTGGCTGGTGCCAAGTTGTCGTTTTTTCAGCTCCAAGTTCTTCTTTTCCCAGGTAACTGATGGAGTGTAAATGTCCTGCTTAAAAGTATTGGTTGATATAGAGCTATATCAGCTATAGAGCTGATATCGAGTTTGCTGGTTGCAGCGCGATTGATGGTAGCTAGGAACTGGAAGATTCAAGGGGAATATTCTATTGAAGAATGGTACAAAGAAGTATGGGATATAGCCATTAATGATAAATTGACATGTAATAATAAGTGGAGAAAAGGCGTAACTAAAATAAATGAGTTTGAAGGAATCTGGAAACAGTTCCTAATATTTGTGTTTACTAAGGGAAGTGGGAAACCGCCAGCAGAGGAAACGATTAGATTTTGGACTCAGGAATGATCCCGAGGTGGGGGGTGCACTTTTATGTTAAGAATGATTATGTTGTAGTATGATAATGTATAGGTAATAGTTATTCAACATATATGTACTCAACATTTATTCAATATGTATGTAGCAGTTGTTTAATGTTTTTCTTTTGTTATTATTATTACTATTGTAATGTTTTATGTATGTTTATATAGTGTAGAAAACAAATAAAAACTATAAAAAAAAAGTATTGGTTGAATTTTTTTATGGTTGTCACTGATGTGTTAGCTGTTTCATGGGTTGGCTGAATTTAGTGGATAATTGTTTTAGCTGTTTTAAACTTTGTATGTTTCAATTTTGTTCTAAGTTGCCTTGAGTGTCTTTTGAAAAAGAGGTTTAAGAAAATAATAATAATAACAACAATAACAGCAGCAATAATGCTGATACCCATCAGTCTAGAAATTGTTGTCAAGTATTACCAGAGACCTACTTGATAACGTATCCAAACTTATTGCAATAAAAACACCCGTCTCCAAACCACCTTTCCAATAAGCAGGTTTGCTCAGGGAATGTTATAACCTTTATTTGCACCTGGAAGGACAAGTGCAGGAGCGGACTTGTTAAATACCACACTCCCTTTAAGGGAAGAACCTTTTAAAAAGCATCACAAGACATTTACTGGGCTCTGCATGATTTTAGGTGCTTGAGGCACATAATCTGCAGTCTTGGGGCTGAAGGCATCTGCTAGGCTGCAAAGCAGCTACAACGTAGGTCCCTTTGCATCATCATCACCCAACCAAGCTTTAACGTGAAGCCAGTCTTGAGTTTGCGACTATCAGCCATCTTCAGGCAATGAATGACGGAGCCTTGAACCCTTTCCCATGGATAATCTTAGAGGGCTAGCCATTTGCAATCTGCTGCAGGCAGCAAAAAACAAGGCATCTTTTGGGTTTCCTCAAAAACAAAGACTTATTGTGGCTAGTGGATGATGTGCTTATGGGATTTTGTCAGAAGGAACTTCCTGCTGTAGAATTGTGATCCACAGAATAAAGTGCTTGCTCTCCCAGCTACATCTACACAATTGACACTATCAACATCAGGTATGCCACGACAGGCTTCCAATATGACATAACCTATAATGTGCCATCAATGCCTGATGCATATACAAAAGAATAAACATGACATTTAAAAAAGGCAACACTCAGAAAATAGTGGAGGAAGCTTTTCAGTCTCTGTAGACTTATGGATCAGGCCTTAAAGTTGCTATACTTCAACAAAAAGGCTTCAAAAGAAGATTGACATTCATTTGTGAATTTAACACTAACAGACTGGGGCTCAATAGAGACTGGGAGTGTCTAGTGCACTACAGAAAGTAACTGTCCCTCTTTAGGTGTTCATGTACAATAAAATCTGCTTTGGAGATCTGCTTTGGAGAGCCTGCCAATGAAATTGGTTAGCCTGGCAAGTACAAGAGACAGGGCCTTCTTGGTGGTGGATCACAGTTCAGGAACTCACTTCCTGTTGATTTAAACTTGGCCAATGGGTAGCCAAGTATGAGTCAATGAAACTTGACTTACCTCAGTAGAGGCCTCTAAGATGCCCTTAAAAACTTGTTCCTTCACTGCAGCCTTTCCCGAAGAGCAGGATTGGAGAACCTGTACCCCTTCAGCTGTTGAACTACAGCAACCATCATCCCTTACCATTGGCCAGACTGTCTGAGACTGATGGGAATTGGGAGTCTAACAACATCTGGATGGCTACAGGTTCCCCAGCCCTGCTTAAGAGCATAAATGGCTTGTGTGAGCCACAGCAATTTCCTTACAGTGACTGAATACCTCTTTGATCTGCCTAATTATCATTCTCCTTACATGTCTCTATGAAGGCTTTGTCCTAAACAGCAACTTATAAATACTTTGAATGAATGAATGAATGAATATCTACACGACTCTTCTTGGCTTACCAATTCAAGGTGAGTTAGGAATGGGTACACCTTCTCCAATTAAATGTTTCCTCTCGTTTTCACCTGTACTCTGCCTGGTAGAAGTCACATGGCTATCCCTTTGCATTTCTGGCCTAGTGGCTTCATTCGCAACAACATGCTTCCCTGCTCACTTTCTTCTGTCTGTAGGTGTAGACAATCTACATGCACCTGATGAAGCCCACAAAAGCTGATGCCACAATCAAGATGTTAATTGGTAAGGTTCCACCCAATGCATCTTTTCATAAATCTGGGGAAGGGTTAAGGGTACTCACAGGTCCTGTTGGGGTTGACGTGCTGCTTCAGGAGATCAATGGAGCCGAGGCTGATCACAAGGCGTCGTCCAAACCAGAAGGAGACTAGAGGGCCATATTTCTCATGGAGGGTCACCTGGAACTCATGCAAGCTGCCACTTGTGATGATGTCGGGGAGGTTCCCATCTCTGGAACGAAAGCAGAACGAATGAACACATTCCTCAAGGTCCCCTGCATGGTGCCTCCAGACATCAAAGTGCCTGTGGATACCTCTCTTGGAACCCTCCAAGCTCCATTTGATCTTTATTTTATTTTTTATGATTTTTTTAAAAAAAATTAAAAATAAACAACTTGGAGACTGGCGTATTGCAAAGCATCCTCCAGTGCCATCTTTATTTCTAAGAGTTCATGTGGGCCTCATGACACAAGAACCTAAGCAGAGCCTTGCTGGATCAGACCAAGGGTCCATCTAGTCCAGCACTCTGTTCACACAATGGTCACCCGGCTGTCGACCAAGAATCCATGAGCAGGACATAACTGCAACAGCATCCCCCCATCCATGTTCCCCAGCAACTGGTGTATATAGGCATGCTGCCTCTGCAACTGGAGATCGCACACAGCAATAAGGACTAGTAGCCATTAATAGTCTTCTCCTCCAGGAATTTATCTACCCTCTTTTAAAGCCCTCCAAAATGATAGCCACCACTACGTCTTGTGGGAGCGAATTGCATAGTTTACCCTATGTGCTGTGTGAAAAGCCCCAACGGTTTGCCTTCTGTGGAATTATTGCTGGAACAGAAAAATGTGGGTTCAAAGGCGTGTGTGTTTTTGTTTGTTCCAGAGCTCAGACCGCACCTCTGCTTTCTACTTAGACACTTGGGCACATTACTTTTCTCCTAGTCTCACTAGTAGACCTTTTGGGAAATGAATATTTTGTGACTAGTGATGCCCACCATGGCAGAGAGCGCCCACAGCATTCTCTCAGCATTCCAAATGCACCCACCTACCCAAAACAGCTGGGGAACCCTGGCATACCTCTTCGAATTTCAATGAGTGATAAAAAGATGGGGCAGCTCATCAGAACCCTCCACTCCCCAACTAGGCATTGCCTGTGCAGGCACACCTTTGCTGGGTCCGACAGGTTGCAGTTTATGGCAAACCTACGACGACTCAAAGCCCTTGCAGAATTGACCATGCTCCATCCATAGACCTACTCCTTTTACTGTCCCTAGCACGCAGGCTATTCATAACAGGAATATGAAGGGTGCCAAGCCATAGGGAATAGCAGAGAGAAAGCTGTGGGAGGGTTTTCTTTACCGTGAATGGGATGGCCTGGGAGGGAAGAGTTCTCGCACAACCTACGGACTAGCCCTCTAAATCCATATATGTAATAAATGCTGCATTAGAAAGAAACCACTTACTTTTCATCCGTTGGAGTCATCCCTGGGATACCCGAAGCCTGTCTGGAAGACTAAGGAAGAAAAGCAGCAGTCAGATTATAATCCATCCTTAATGCGATGAAGCTCCAGATGCATGTGATCTATCTCAGGTGCAGGACTGGAAGTTCTACTAATTTCCATAGGAACTACCATACAGCAATTGTGCACAATGACTGCAAGCGTTGTTGCTTTGAATCACAATCCTATGTACCTTTACTTGCAAAAAAAGTACCACAAGTTCTCCCCCTAAATTGTATAGTGATGGCAGGATCAGCCGGCACGCACCTTTTCCCGCTGCAACAGCCACTGGGATAATTAGCAGCGCAAAGACAGCAGCTGAGTTCGGACGACACACTAATCAACTGGCAGGGTAATAGGAACAGAATGGGAAACAACCGTTGATTAGCGTGTCGTCCGAACTCAGCCAGCATGGGAGCCACAGAGGGGGCTGGGTAAGTAATCCATGGTGTGCTGAGGTTGCCAGCTGTGTGATGGGCATGCACGTGTCATGGATTCCCTGCTCCATAGTTCCCGTACCCACCTCTCCCCATCTGAACAGGCCCAGTGACAGGCCCAAAATCACCCAGTGAGCTTCATGGCTGAGTGGAGACTAGAACCCCAGTCTCCCGAGCCCCAATCCAACACTCTTAACTACTCTACCAGAATAACTTCCCAAGGCAGAGACAAGGAGGATGCTCCTATTTTAAAGGTTTCCATAGTGTCTCAGAACTACCACAGAAAGACATAGCAAAAATTTCTTTTCAATCTATTTGTTTTTATTATGTTTTTAATTAAGATTCTGGTTTTTAATCTGATTTTATTGTTAGCTGCCTTGGTTTCCATTGTTTTTGGCAGGAAGGCAGGAGACAAATTAAATAAATAAATGGTAATTCAGACCCAGCCATGCAACAAGCAAACCTAGGGAGTAAGCCAATGGGCTTAATCGGATTTACTTCTGAGTAAATGTGCTTAAGGCCAGGCCCAAAGTGTTTTGCAGCCTGAGGCAAAGGACAAGATGGCGCCCATGCCCCCTTTCCGTATTCAGAAAGAAACGTTTAATTTTACACTGAGAACCCAGCAGAGTGTTCCATGGCAACTGAGGGTGGCAGGCTACTTTAGCCAGGTGCAGAGAGGCCATGTGACACACAGAAATCTATCCTCCAATGGGAGTGGCTGGGGGGCTCAAGAGGAATATCTGGGGGAGGAGGAGCTGCTACTGAGGCTCTCCAGCGTCTGCCGCCTAAGGTAGTTGCCTCACCTTGCCTAATGGTAGGGCCAGCCCTGCCCAGGTTTGGGTCATACAGTTTTGTAATTCTTGCCATGTGGAAGTAACTCCTTTTGAAAGCTGTGGGGCTCATTTCACGGAAACAGGGCATACACACGAACGGTTAGGAAGTTCTTCCTAACGTTTAGCTGTTGGACATGATTTTCCTACCTGTCCTCAGCAAAACCACTAAACTCATGAACGTAGGAGTAAGTTCCACGGAACTTAATTGGGCTGTCATCTGAGTAGACCAGGCGTAAGACTGCCCTGTTGAAAGTCCCATTGAACTCAATGGGGCTTAGTTCTGAGCAGACATGTACAGGATTACATTCTTAGGCGTCTTCATAGAAGCATAGAATAGCAGAGTTGGAAGGGGTCTACAAGGCCATTGAGTCCAACCCCCCTGCTCAATGCAGGAATCCACCCTAAAGCATCCCTGACAGATGGTTGGCCAGCTGCCTCTTGAAGGCCTCTAGTGTGGGAGAGCCCAAGACCTCCCTAGGTAACTGGTTCCATTGTTGTACTGCTCTAACAGTTTATTTATTTATTTATTACATTTCTATACCACCCTTTTAAGTATTTGAAGAGTGCTATCATGTCTCCCCTCAATCTTCTCTTCTCCAGGCTAAACATGCCCAGTTCTTTCAGTCTCTCTTCATAGGGCTTTGTTTCCAGACCCTTGATCATCCTGGTTGCCCTCCTCTGAACACGCTCCAGCTTGGGGCACTTTAAAGAGGAAGGCTGGGATCTTATATACACCTGTACATCCCACTGAACTGAATGGGCCTTCCTTCTGGACTGACGTGCATAGGGACTACGCCATTAAGGCGACAAGCCTTTGCACGCTTACCTGGGAGTAAGTCCTACTATACCCGGCGGGGCTTACTTCCGAGTAAACACCCACAGCCACCTCCTCCAACCTGGTGCCCTCTAGACGTGTGGGACTACAACACTCAGCATAGGGGATGCTGGGAGTTGTAGTCCAAGGCATTCGGAGGGCACCGGGTTGGGGCAGGGCTGCACGACCACAGAGTCAGCGTGGCGAAAGTCTGGTACGATTCTTTGCTTCTCCTCTTCGGGTGAACAGCTATGGGCAAACCCCCTCCGAGCCCCTATTTACCGGGTACAGGTAAAGCACGGCTCCCACCAGGATGAGCAGGAAAGTGGCTGCAAAGATGACAAAGTCCAGCATGGTGGTCGCGCCCCCCTGGCCACGTCCCCGCCGGCCCGCTGCTGCTGCTGCTGCTGCTGCTGCTGCCGCTGCCCCGCCTCGCCCGGGCTCTGGCTGGCAGGAGGCGGAGATTTGGAGCAGGGAGACCAGAGCAATCGAGCCGAGAGCGGTGCGAGTGGGAAGCAGCTCGGCTTCCGACTACTCCTCCGCTCCGGGCGGTGGAGCGGCCGAGCCTGATTCGGAGGCAGTGGAGGCGGGTGGCTCCGATTTCGGTGGGGCTGCGAATCCGTCCTGGGTCTCAGCCAGAACTCTAAAGGAGCCATCCAAAGGTCCTGAACCTTGGCCCCAAACCGGGTCCAGCAGCTCGGATAGCTCCCTTAGCTAGGGTGACCATATGAAAAGGAGGACAGGGCTCCTGTATCTTTAACAGTTGTATTGAAGAGGAAATTTCAGCAGGTGTCATTTGTATATATGGAGAACCTGGTGAAATTTCCTCTTCATCACCACAATTAAAGCTGCAGGTGCCCTGCCCGCTTTTAAATCTGGTCACTCTAGTATAGCTCCTGCAGCTTTAACTGTTGTGATGAAGAGGGAATTTCACCAGGTTCTCCATATATACAAATGAGACCTGCTGAAATTCCCTTTTCTATGCAACTGTTAAAGATACAGGACCCCTGTCCTCCTTTTCATAGGGTCACCCTACTTTAGCGTTCTGGTTGGTCCCGACTGAAACCCAGAATGGATGCACAGCCCCAGCAAAACCAGAGCCACCAGCCTCCGCTGGCCGGAGCTGCTCTTCCTTTGCTGACTAAGTCCCGCCTCGCGAGCGCAAGAGGCGGCGGCAGCAGCAGCAGCAGCTGCACCTCCGGGCTGGCGTTCGTACTACGGCTTCCAGCCACTAAGGCGGTCCACCGCCTCCCTTCTGTCCCGATGGGGCGTCGCCGGCTGCTGCTGGTCTCCAACTCCACCTTGCACGGCGGGGGCTACCTAGACCACTGCCAGGGGCAGATCCAGGACTTCCTGGGGGCAGCGTAAGTCCCCACGCGAGGGGAAAGAAAGGAGGGCAGCCACGGCAGAGGGGCTGGATTGAATCTCCTATCATCCCCAGCCAGCCGGGGTCATGCTGGCTGTGGACGGTGGGAGTTGGGGAGAGGTTGCCCTACGGCTAGTGGGGAAGAGGTGGTGCCGAACGGGCGCTGTGGGTTTCCAGGCGGGGTTTTCTTGAAGATCCCACTTGTTCCGCCTTCTTCGTTTGCTGGACTGACTTGTGAGTAAAACGTTATAAAAGGATCTGGGCCACAAAGGAGGGCATTGGTGGATATTATGCTGTGTGAAACCTCTGTTTTAAGTCCACTTTCACCAGTTACAGAAAAGCAATATTTCAGTAAACAGCTCTGGAGTGGTGTTTGCCAGAATGTTTTGTTTGGAACTGAAACGGCTACTTAGACTGAGTTCACACAACAGGCTAAGCCACACAGTGGTTGAGTGTGGGTGGTGGTTGTACTGTGGGGCTATTGTGTTGTCTGAATGCAGAGTTTTTTCTGCAGGATGACTTGTTAACTGTACAGCGTGGCTTATTTTTTCTCAAACAAGCCACCTCAAAAAGCCATGGTTTATTGATGGGTTGTTCAGGGTGGTTAACAAGGCACCCCGCAGAAAAAACGCTGTATTCATGACAACACCATAACCCGCAGTACAACAATAGCCAACACTCAACTACTGAGTGCGGAAAACACACTGCTTTCAGACAACATGACAGCCCACAGTTCAACAACAACCCACATTCAATCATGGAGTGTGGGTTACTGTGTTGTGTGAACCGAGGCATTATGCAAATGCCTAGGGTCTCCAGTGTGGTACCCGTGGGCATCGGTGTGCTCACAGACACCATACTTGGCACCCAACAGGGCTCCCTACCCATCCTGATTTGTATTTTATTTCTTAAGATTTTTAAAAATCAATTCATGTTTAACTGGGACACTAGCAGGGTGCAAATTTAATTTCTCTCCTCCAGCACCATCTTCATTTAGATTAAAAAAATTAGGGTTTTATGTTTCGGAGCTCAGACCCCACCTTTAATTTGTACTTAGTTTCTTGGACAGGTTACCTTTCTTTTAGTTTTACCTGTTTGCCTTTTGGGGGATGAATATTTTATGACTGGCCATGCTCCAATTCCACGGCAGCCATTTTGTGAGAACACCCACAACTCTTTTTCAAAATTTCAAATGTGTCCACTGGACCAAAAAGGGTTGGGAATCTCTGCCATGTGCATTCTGCTGGATTATTAGCTGGCAATATTCACAGCAAATCTTTTGACTTTTAATGTAAAAATTGTTTGCTAAACATCCGGATGAATGGGAAGCCAGAGCGGCTGATGTATCTGTTCACGTTGTTTTAAACTGATGCGAGGTTTGATCTGATCCCAGACTTGGACTTACATTGTGATGTCGTTACCTTCCCCAGGGATGTGAGGACGGTTCTGTTTGTTCCCTATGCTCTTCATGACCGAATTGCCTATGCCAAGGTGGCAAGAGAAAAGTTTGAAAGTTTAGGTAAGGCACTATTGTTATTTATTGGTCTAGAGCCGGGATGGTCAACCTTTCTGTCCCTGATGGTGGTGGGTTGCAAGCCGCACGCCTAGCCTTCCCCTTTGACCTGCTGCTCCCAAACACCCACATGCACACCATTTGCCACCCACAGGGAGGGAGACACACACTCCCTCGCTCACTCGTCCCCCTCCGCCCTCTCAGCCTGTGAGGACGGCAAGGTTTCAACCTCCTCTCCCTGTTCACTGTAATTACAGATCGGACCGGTGACAGCCAGTGTGATCCTGGTTTGCAAAGGCTCTCCGTGCTGGGGTGGAGAGGGTCATACTATTTTCCACTCCCCCAGGGAGAGATCACTAAATGGTACCCCTGCCATGCCTCACCTTTCCTTAGGTCAGGCTGTGGCCCCAGAGTTAAGGTTGGGCTGGGAGGAGTGCCATCTGCCTGAGGGTGTTGTCTCTCTCAGTACATCTTCCTCCTGGTCAGTAGCAGCAGGGAATTTGGCAGTGAGTTTCCCACATGTGATCTAGAGTCTAGGCCAGGGGTGTTGAATCACTTCCAGCCCGAGGGCCAAATTCAGTTTTGGAGAAGCTCTATGGGGGCTGGGTTCCAGTGGTGGGTGTGGCCAAAGGCAACAGGGGCGGGGCTAAAACTACCAGCAGCTTAAAGTTCTTACTACCAGTAACTAAACCTCAGGAAATGCATTTCAGCCATTTAGAATGGGATGAGATTTGCACAAATTGTATGCGGGGGCTATAGGGTGATAAGCAGCAGCCGTGGTGAGGAATAGGGCCCTTTGGGTATAGGGCCCTTTTCTGTTCAGATCGCTGCCCCCCTCCCATGTGATTTGAGCAGTTCCACGTTTAAGCAGACAGAAGAACCACATGGATGGTCAAACTACTCTGGGCTGCTTTCAGATGTAGGTTTTGAGTACTGCACACACTGAATCTCTGTGCTTGGCACTCCCAAGCCACCCTGGTCTGGTCTGGTCCTCTTCCTGCCAGTCTGAACAGGCTACGGACTGAAACAGGAACAGGACTAATGGGCCATAACAGAGACTATAGCAAAGACACCCTGTGCTAGTTAATACCACCTGAGAACCTTTCTCTCAGCTTCCCATTTTTCTGCTAAAATACTAACCCAGCTGTAGGAGATGCTAGTGCCTAATTAGTCTCTTGATCATGGATTCGGCCTCATCTAGAGTATTGCGTCCAGTTCTGGGCTCCACAATTCAAGAAGGACGCAGACAAGCTGGAGCGTGTTCAGAGGAGGGCAACCAGGATGATCAGGGGTCTGGAAACAAAGCCCTATGAAGAGAGACTGAAAGAACTGGGCATGTTTAGCCTGGAGAAGAGGAGATTGAGGGGAGACATGAGAGCACTCTTCAAATACTTAAAAGGTTGTCACACAGAGGAGGGCCAGGATCTCTTCTCGATCCTCCCAGAGTGCAGGACACGGAATAACGGGCTCAAGTTAAAGGAAACCAGATTCCGGCTGGACATCAGGAAAAACTTCCTGACTGTTAGAGCAGTGCAACAATGGAATCAGTTACCTAGGGAGGTTGTGGGATCTCCCACACTAGAGGCCTTCAAGAGACAGCTGGACAACCATCTGTCAGGGATGCTTTAGGGTGGATTCCTGCATTGAGCAGGGGTTGGACTCGATGGCCTTGTAGGCCCCTTTCAACTCTGCTATTCTATGATTCTATGATTTACCTGACCCAGTAGCACCTTGTTTTCAGGTTCCCTTACAGTGCCCCACTTAGCTCATTAATTTAAATTCAGCATCTTAACTTTTCCCTAGGTTATGGACTAGACAGTATCCATGAATCGGTTGATCCAGGAGAAGCTGTAAGAAAAGCTGAAGCAATATTCGTCGGTAAATATTAGCTCCTTGCAGACTATTTCTACACAAGTCACTCTTTTACCATCTTGATAAGGAGAGGATAAGGTACAACGGGGTGGAGGTGGTTGCTTAATAAGGAAGGCTGCTGCGAACTCTGGTTCTATCTTCTCAGTGGTTTAGTCGGCATCTGGAAGAATGTGCCGTTCTGAACGTTTAACCAGTCCTGACTATTGGCTCTGGAACAAATGTGTAGCTGCAGTCCTGTGGCTGTCCACAGATAACTAGGCTTAGGTTCATGGGCGTTGTGAAGTCTGGGCAGGTGGGGCTTTAGCCCCAGGCCTCTTCCCCACAGCACTGGATCTTTTGTGCCCAATGATCAGCTATTCCGTGAGCTGCAGAGAGCGAGGGAGAAAATATCAGAGGCAGCACAGCCTAGTTGTGGGGGACTGGGGGAGGGAAAGAGTAGCGCCAGCCAACAAGGGCAGCAGCACACAGCTCTAGGAGCTGCAAAAGATGCAATTGCTACCAGCCACCTGCCAAAGAACTCTGCTGGCAGTCGTTTTTAGAGAACCTCTCCTCCCCCACAAGTTTTACTTATTTATTTTATTAAGACATTTGTAACCCACCCTATATCACAGGGATGTCAGGGCAGCATACAGATACAATCATACAACCAATAGAAAACAATCACTATACACAGCTAAAAACAAATTAAACCATTAGTAAGCTAAAACCAGGACAGAATTTAAAAACAGTAAAACCAATTAAAACTATGTATAGGCTTGGTGAATTTAGCCATCAAAGGCTTTGTTAAAAAGCGATGTCTTAACTTGGCGTCGAAATGAAACCTTGCTTCTGCTGTCACCAGATTGGTGGCTTCTCCTCCTCCTCCTCTTCCTCTTCCTCCTCCTCCTGCCTCGTTTCCCAGTCCTCCTCCTCCTCCCCAACTCAAAAGGACGACTGGCATTGCTCCTTTCTGCCAGGCCAATTAGTGTAGGCGGGTGGCAGAATGGAACAGCAGTGGCAGATGCTCATTGGTTGCTGGGAACAGGAGTTCCAGGCCGTTGCCATGTGCTCCAGCCAGCTTGCTTCCCCGCCCGCCTACCCACCTGCCAATCCATGTTGGTCTGGCTCAGCCACCCCCCACCCACCCCATATTTATGCATTTATTTATTCCATTTCTATACCATTCAATAGCCAAAGCTCTCTGGGTGGTTCACCTGCTGCCCCATTCTGTCCAAGTACCTGTTGCTCCAGCCTGTCGCTTGCACTCTGAGAAGTGAACGTCCAGCAAAGGCGGCAGCAGGCAGTTTGAACTTCCTTTACCCACAGGATTTCAGCTGCTATAAGCAGTTATAGCCAGGTTAGGGGTGAGGGGAGAAGGTGAGTGTGTGTGTGGGGTGGGGGGTGGCAGACAGTGAATATGAAGAGCAAAAAGGTTGGGGACTCCTTACACAGAGAGCTCTGGTCTGTTTAGCTCAATGTTGTCTTACCTGGCTCACAGAGTTTCTCCAGGGTTTCAAACTGATCAGAAAAAAACACACCCATAGCTATAGTTTGTTTCACTGAAAGTTGGCCTAAATTGGCATCTATAAATTAACATAAGCAGATTTTATGCAAAATTGTGTCCTGTGTGCCTCCTTTTTAGTACCTAGCAATGCCCCTGCTTAGGTTTCAGTCCCATGCACATCTGAACCTGGGTATGAACACAGGAAACAGTCTTACATTGTTAAATTATTGAGCCGTCGAACTTTGTGTTTTCTATATTGCCTGGCAGAGGGTTAAATCAGGGAATTTTCTCCATGCAAAACATAGGCTTTACCCACTGAGCCACTTAAAGTCATAAGAACATAAGAAGACCCATGCTGGATCAGACCAAGGGCCCATCTAGTCCAGCACTCTGTTCACACAGTGGCCAACCAGCTGTCGTCCAGGGATCAACAAAGCAGAACATGGTGCAACAGCACCCACCCACCCATGTTCCCCAGCAATTAGTGTATACAGGCCTCTTTTTGCAAAGACGGGATGCCCTATCTGCAGTGGTTAACAATTCCCAAATATAGAAGAGCGTTCTTGTTGGCTAGACTTAACATTCTTACCTCTAAACTTTTAGATGGTAACAAAATCCCATTGCTCAACAGATGCTGTCCTTGTAATAATACCCAGGTGGAAACCATATCTCATGTGTTACTGTTTTAGAATTTTTTATCAAGGAGCCAGGAAAGATCTTCTGAATCCCATTTTACAATCTTTTCCTGGTCAACCTACTGAATTCTTAATGACCCTATTCAGAGCTCAGTCAAATCAATTACTGAGCAAGTGGCCAAATTTTTGAACTTGGCTCTTTCTATTAGACCCTCTATGACTAAAAGCTAAATGAATGTTCTGTCCTTTTGTATGTAACTTATTCGGTGTGTTGGAATGGTCTATTGACTGCAATAAAGATTTGTTGTTGTTAGTGTATACAGGCTTACTGCCTCCGATATTGGCGGTTGCACTTAGCTATCAGAGAGCTTTGGCTATGGGGCGGTATATAAATGTAATAAATAAATATCAGGACTAGTAGCCATTGATAGCCATTGAACTCAGTGGGACTTGCTTTGGAATAGATATGTAGCTGCAATCCTATATACACTTATGTATATAAGTGAATGCAGAAGGACTTACTTTTGAGTAAATATACCTAGGAAGCACTGCTAGCTCCCAGTCCAGACATTGACTGAAATTGCCCTGTGCTTGAAAAGAATCTAAACATCCCTCCAGTTGGGTTCAGGTCTCGTGGATCTATATGAAGCAAGCGGTAACTTGGATCAGATATGGCTCTGTTTTCCTGCAGGTGGTGGCAATACGTTCCGTCTCTTGAAAGCGTTGTACGACAACGGCCTGATACAGACCATCAGGAAAAGAGTCCTTGAGGTAGTATAAACCAAGCACTTCAACCAAGTATGAAGGAAATGAGTGAAATTTGCTCCAAAAAAGGCAGCCATGTTAGTCTGTCCTAGCAATTGTGAAGGAAGGCTAGGGGCCACCCAACCTCCCTGCAAGGTAGGCTCTGGACCAACTGTCTGTTTACCCAGGCTCCTACTTCCCTGACCCCGTACCAAGACAGTAGCAGCCAACCTTTAGGAGAATAACCACACAACAGACTAAGGACTGAAGCCGTTTATTTAAAACTCTAAAACTAACACATAAGGCCTCAGTCAAGAGATACACTTAACTCACAGACGCAGGAAGGCGGGGCGAAGGGAACAAGCATGAGGTATTTTAGCAGCACTAAAAACATCAACCCACCATAACCTTAACGACAGCAAGTCATTCTCTGGAGCAACCAGGCACTTTAACACTAAAACAAGAAACCTCTCTAAACCCAAGTTGCAACCCTACTTGGCGGGTATCTTCCACGCTTACTCACGTTCAGTTCCAGGGAAGATAGCCGGGCCCCGGTTGCTAATTAATTTATCCCTTTTGGGCCAGCCAGTGACCCATTTTAGCCAATCCCAAGCCCCTCTTGGGTCTCCGGCCTCCCTCCATTTCAGAAGGGAGCCCTTCCCACTAGGCCGCTTTTCCCACTGCTGAAGTCAGTCGACACCAATTACTCCCAGCCCTGAGCCTTACTGATAACTACCCCAGGTACTGTTTTCTGGGGAAAGTGCCTCACGTGTGGTTTTTCAAAAATGGTTCTTGTCAGCTCTCTCTGCTGAAAGGCAGTAGCAAGACTGCAGCCATCTTGGTCGGTTTTCACAGCAATGATGTCTCAAGTCCTAAGGAGAGCTTGTGAGGCTCTTAATCTTGAAATATATTCCACTTCTGTGCTCTGATCAAAGCATCTAGTGATGTTTTTTGTTATTTTCCTTTTTTTAAAAGGGAAAAAAACCTGTGAAATGAAGAAGGCCGGGCATATTTCCTCTTCTTTATTTGCAGAAAGATTTTGTTAACTTCTCAGCAAAGGAAAGGACTCTATGCTGAACTTCCAGTGGTCCAGGAAAATAAAAGTTCCTCCTACTCCCAGATCTTAAATTTAGAAAATTCTGTTCTACATCCAGCCTCCCATTCACCTCCCCTTTTTTTTGCATCTAGACAAGAGATGTGAAGTAAAAGATTTTTAAAAAACCCAAAATTTCTCTTATTTTTTCCTCAGAGATGCTTGGAAAATTGGGGGAAAGCTCCCCCCACCCCCAAAGCCTTCACATCTCTAGTCTAGATTTAAATAAGCAAAATTAAACATTGTAATATTTAAGAGTTTGTATTTTAGTGCTTTAAAAATCCTGTAACCACTTCCTAGTATGGAATATCGCAGGAATGGACTCTGCACACCCTCGTAGAGAGAGCAGTAGAGCTGTGTAGCCCTTGCTTAAGACATCTTTGTACTTTTGAACCGTTCTCAAATACTGTAAGTGCTAAATATTAACTAAGTAAAATGACACCTGGGATTCTGATAACCTGTTTTATTGAGGTGCTCCATGTCTTACAGGACGGGATCCCATACATTGGATCCAGTGCAGGAACCAACGTAGCAACCATCAGCATCAACACAACCAATGACATGCCAATTGTATACCCTCCTTCTCTCTTGGCTCTCGGATTGGTTCCCTTCAACATCAACCCACATTACTTGGATCCAGATGTTAACAGCACTCACATGGGGGTAACGTTCTGTTACTTTTATGACAACTCCAGCTCTTCAGTGTGCCATTGGGGCATAGGAGCACCATACCTTATAAAACCTAGAGGAGCATGAAGGAAGTCTCCTTGATCCCATGTTCTTTTTCACGGGCTTTTTTGTCGGGCAGCTTGGGTTTGGCCTGTTTAACTGTGGTCTGGCATGACGTCCGAATTGACAGACCTGTGGACACATCTACACGGCCGCTTTACACCAAAGTAAATGCGCAGATTCGTGTTTTAGGTCATACACTGCAGCCGCCCATTTGCCGCAGCGATAATGCGCATATTTGAAAGAATGTATTCTCCCTTATGAGCCTGCCTGTGCTTTGAGATCTTCTGGAGAAGCCCTTCTTTCAGTCCCACCATCTTCACAGGCGCGCTTGGTGGGAACATGGGAGAGGGCCTTCTTGGTGGCTGCTCCAGTGCTCTGGAACTCTCTTCCCGGGGAAGCTAGGCTGGCTCCCTCCTTGATGGGCTTTCGGAACCAGGCTAAAACTTTTTTGTTCCAGCAGGCCTTTGGAGAATAATCTGGCCCTCCATCTATGTTAATGTCTTATAATTTTGTTGTGTATTTTAAACGTTTATGTGTCGTCGTCCCCCAATGTATGTTTTAAACTTTGTAAGGCTGCCTTGAGGCCCAGCATTGGGCAAAAGGCAGGATACTACTACTACTACTACTACTACTAATAATAATAATAATAATAATATACACTTTTCCGATTTAGGTTAATGTCCAACTTTGCATCGCATTATGGTTATATGTCCTTGGGGGAGTTAAATTGCATTTTGACATGTGGGCATAGCTTTGATGTGATTGGTCAATTTCCTGCCTTCCCACCTATCGGCTGCCTTGTTCCTTCCCGCCGTTTTCACTTTCAATTTTACAATAAAGATGGCAAATGGGCAGTGAGTGAGCAGTCCCCCGCTTGGTTCATCTTCTCAGGTCTCAGTGACAATTATTAAAAGGTTTAGGTACATTTTACATAAGCAGGGTGGCTCTGCTGTTCCCATTGATAACATCAAGACTTGACCTGCAGCCGGTGGGAGGAGGGGGCAGGGCGGAGAGACCCTTGGGGGGCGGTAGTTCGGGTGCTGGGCTGCAACCCGGGGCATGACCCTGCAGGGCAACACCACACTGGCCTCTCCTTTCACCGATATAAATATGCGGATCTCTGCATATGCAATTCATTGTTTTGCTCGCACCTCCTTTGTTGCGGATGTGTGGATGTGCACAGCATCAAGTACGCTAAAAAAAATTATAAATCGCTATTGCTCAGTGTGATGCTAGTTGACTAATTCGAATCAGCTAAAAATTGGGTTAAAATTTAATGAGAAGCATTTCCGCTGTCGTATAGACGAGGGCCGTGGCTCAGATCCGGCATCTTCATTCTGTGGATGGAAGAGGCTCTTCTGTCTCTGGAAGGCTTCTGGTCCAGACGAGCATTTCCACCGGAGGAACGGGCGAGGAGGCTGCTAAAAACTTTTCTTTTTCCTAAAGCTTTTAAAACTTGATTTTGTTCTGACTTTATACTGTTAGTTTTACCCTACCCTGTGCCTGTTTGCATTCTCTTCCCCTCCTTATTGTTTTATTATGATTTTATTAGAATGTAAGCCTATGCGGCAGGGTCTTGCTATTTACTGTTTTACTCTGTACAGCACCATGTACATTGATGGTGCTATATAAATAAATAAATAAATAAATAATAATAATTCCCCCCTGCCAGAACAATGGGGGAGGTGGCGCTGGGGGCTGCAGAGGGAGGGGGGAACAGGCAAAGATGGTCTCTCTTGCCCCGGTTTTCTGCCAACGAGAATGCTCTGAGTGGGAGGCGACTCAGGGAACGCTCCCACTAGTGCAAAAGAAGCTGGATCCAACCCCATGATTGCAAACATTGCTCTGCGACCAGAGATCCATGTACCACGGAGTTGAGAGTGAACTTAGGAAGCTGAGTACTTAAGAGCCCAGCAAATCAGATGACTCTAAACTTTGGGCTGCTTGTTGTGTTTGGAATCTCGACCCATAGTTTGGATTCTAATCTGTGGTGCCACAACCCATGGTTGGGTGCAAGGGCGCACAACCGCTCAAGTGTGGTCCCCCAAGGCCTTAACTGGGTGGCATGCAAAGCAGGTGCTCCACCACTGAGCTGTGGCCTGTGCCGCTGTAAAAAATGTAAACCTGCGATTCACAGTCACCGTGGCCAGCTAGGATGCCCTGACCCTCCTGCTGCCACTGGATTCCCCTCCCCTGCCAATTTCCCACTGATTGGACTATTGTAGTTGTTTTTACATCTTGCTTTAAAACGTTTCTTTTCTTGGAAGCTTTTCAGTCGTAGCATGATCATACTAGTCTATATTTTAGCTTTAATGCCCCCTACCCCTGTTGGTTTTTCCCCTCCCTCCCCTGTCTGTTACTGTGATTTTAGATTGTAAGCCATATGGCAGATTTTGTTTTGTTTTATTCTGTACAGCGCCATGAACATTGATGGCACTTTATAAATAAATATTATTAATGATAATAATGGTGGCTGCCACCATTGATTGATTGATTGCTAGTCTTCTCTTCATCGTTTCCCCCAGTGATCCTAATGCAGGTAGCTCTTTCCCTACTGTTAACAACAGCAAGGAAAAGGCTTATCTGTTTCAGGACCTCTGGGTTGTGTGTGCATGTGTACACGGGCAGCTCCCCAAACCAGTATGTCATGTGTGCAGCCTCTTGAAGACACCGACTGGGCTTGTGATGCATACCCTAAGCAAACTTGAACATTTGGAATATTTTGTTAGGTTCTGTAACATTTTTGCAGTATGCTATTAAATTCATGACTGCTTGTAAAACATTTTTTACTACTGTTGCAGGAAACCCGGGAGAAAAGGATTCGCCAGTACCACGAAGAACCAGACACGCCACCGGTATTGGTGAGTAATGCTATTGTTGGGAAGCCGTTTCCCCTTACGTCCCCCCCCCCACTTTTTTCTCCTCTCTACCCAGCCAACTGTTCCTGATAGGGAGTTTGCTCAAAGGGTCTCGCAAAGCAATGTACAACTGCTGAACTGTAAAAAAATGCTAGTTGTGTGACACCTAAATTGTGGGGTTGTGGTGACCTCTCTTTGCACCTACAGCCACAACATGGACAACCGGAGAAAGTATCAAAACAGTCCGCTAACAGACATCAGCGGGCCGGCTGCAAATATATCTGGGTGCTTTTCTTTTTTAATAAGTGCTAGAGATGAACTTGTGACAATTGTGTTCTGGCCTCCATCTTGACGGCGGCACTTTAGCGCTGCGAGGCACCTGGCTCGCGCACTTGCGTCCCTCCCCAGCATCTGCATGGGAAGGAATGCAAGTGCAAACTTTCCCCATGGCGCTGAGCACCGGGAGGGATGGGGCAGGAACAAGGCAGCCAGAGGAGGACGAGGAAAGGGACGCCGGGTGCCCAAACCACCTCTCCTCCCCCTGACCTCCGTCTGGCTGCCCATTCCTTCCCCTTCCCTGTTTTTTTAAAATTATTTTTATTATCTGTAGCTGCGCAGCTACAAGTAATAAAAACATTTAAAAGGGGGAGGATCGGGCCCCGTTCCTCTCCTCCCTCCACCCACCACTTTTTAATTTATTTTTAAAGAGGCGCCGGGCCCGTTCCTCTCCTCCCCCCCTCCCATTTTTAAAATATTATTATTTACCACAGGGCACAGGGATCTCCTGAGCTCCTGGAGGTCTGCTCCCTTCCCTGTCCAGCCCATGGCGACCAATCAGGGTGCACCATGGGCTGTGACATGCCTCTGCAGACAAAAAAGTTGGGGTAAGTCCCTGACTTTTTTCAGTGGAGTTTTTTGGGTTTGCCCCCTGATGGCTTCGCAATGGTGGCTGAGTCATGTAGGTGACCTGCCACTACTGTGAAGCCACCCCGGGGCAAACCCTTTGTGTAGACATGACCCAGGACTACGTAATCACAAATACATAGGGACATAGGAAGCTACCTCATACACAGGCAGACCACTGGTCCATTTGACCCAGTATTGTCACCTCTGACCTGGAGATGCTGTGGATTGATTTCTGCATGCAACACAGGTGCTCTACCACTGAGCGATGGCCTGTGTCATTGTAAAAAAAAATAAACCTGCAGTTCACACAGTCAAAGTCGCAAGCTGAAGATTTAGGCTTGACTGGTTCTGGGCAGAGGTTCAGCCTATGCTGCAGTGTTCCTGGTACACACCCAACTTCAAGCCACCTGAGCTGTGGTCCGAGCTGGGTTCAAATTTGGTTGAAAGTGTCTGCATTGTACTTTGGGGGCGGGGGATGGAAAATTGAGTGTTCCTTCTCAACTTTAACCACACATTTTGTTGCCTGCCCATTAAGGGTTTACGCGAAGGATCGTTCCTGCTTGTGGAAGGCAATAAAGCTGTCCTGCAAGGAAAAACGGGAGCTCGGCTCTTTGTGAGGTAAAAGGACTATCCCATCCCATGCCACCACTTCGCAAATGTTCAGCGTGTAAGACCAGGCACCTGGTTGCCAAGGGCAAAGGGCAAAATGCAGGGGATCAAGCAGACATTTTGCTTCAGATACCTTCCTGAAAACGGAGGGTGATTCTAACAGAGGATTGTTTCAGTGAAGCTAATTTAAATATTTGTCTGGTGTTTGACTTCTAAAGGACAGCTGCCATAACCCTTCCTCTTGGAAATCTCACACTGTGTCTTCTCAGGAACATCAGGGAGTGGTGATACCTGTTTGACTGCCCTTACAGTCCAGGCCACCACCCCTCCCATTGACCCATCTTCGACCAGTCCTGGTCTCTTTGCCTTCTCTTCCTCTCTCTGCTCTTATTAACTTTCCATCTACATGGATATGGTACTTATAGAAGACCCAATTATCGGTCCTCATAGGCAATGCTATTATATCCTGTTAATTACAGGATTTTTAAGGAGGCAAAATTCACACACTTGTTGTCTATTCTGTGATAACTAGTAGCTCAGTAGTAGGCAATTTTGGGGGCCTTTGGACAGGATTGGCAGTTTGAGAAACTGTTTTGGGTGCAGCTCCAAAATGGCTGCCATGAGAGGCATGGCTAAGCAAAAAAGAATAAGTAATCTGACTATATGACAGAGTACAGGGCAGAACCACAGTAAACAACTCCTTTGAACCCATTAATCATGGTTTTAGTTGTAAACTGCCCAGAGAGCCTAGGCCGTTGGGCAGTATAAATATGTAACAAATATTTCCCTGCACCATTTTCTTTTCTCACCCTCCCTTTTCTTGGTGGCTGGGCATACTGCAGAGTAAAGCATCGGTCTGCATCCACGTGTGGTTTTAGTTTCCTCACCATGTCTCTGAGCCTCATATTGGCCCCATTCATAAGACACCTTAAACCATGGCTTTAACCATGGTGGTTAAGCCAGAAAGTCAGGCTGTGTTCAGAAGACACCTTAAACCACAGCTTTAACCATGGCGAATAAAGCAAAAAGCCTTGTTCACCGTGGTTAAAGCCATGGTTTAAGGTGTCTTCTGAACATGGCCTAGCTTTCTGGCGTAAAAGCCACCGTTTAAGGTGTCTTCTGAACGGGCCCATTGTAACCCAGAGGCATACATAGAAGATGAAGGGGGTAGAATCTGAAGGCCCTCACTTTGATTAAACGTGATCCCACCTGCCTGTAGGAAAGCGTGTCATAATACCCACCAATATGGTGACAGCTCATGCTGGAGGAGGCTGCATGTCCACTAGAGTCATTTTCCGCTAGTATATAACCAATGAATCCTCACTTAGCATTTGAAAAGTCAAGCCTAGAAATCAGCGTCATCCTCCAACATTTAAACTTGATGTTACTAATGCAAGTGTTGTACTTCTGTACAGGGGGAATATCCCAACAGAACACGAGCCTGGAACAGATTTCAGCTTCCTGTTGACGGAGGGCCCCGAGAAGCCGTAACTTTTGTTGAAATGAACCTGAGAGGGCCCTATCCCAAGCAGACTCCTGCTTAGGAGAAAGAGAAACGCCTTGTTGCAGGAGTGCGAAAATCCAGGTGCCCGGTAGCTGCTGATGCCAAAATGTCAGGCTGCTCCCTACAGCAAAACTCCAGCCTCTCTTTCCGTGGGAAAGCTCAGCTCTGAAAAATGCAGAGTCCTGAAGAGTTGCTGTGAGCGTAGGCACCAAGTGCAGTTGCTCACTTTCCAAATGGGATCCTACAAAGTGCAATTTTAAATTACTCGTTTCCAGGAGGCTTGAGCCCAGGCAGTGGGCTTGCATAGCTTAAGAACAAAGCCAGCAGTGTGGTGGTGAGGAAATGGATCAAAATGCACCGACAGAATAAGGTCTGCTCATCTCTCTCCCCCCGACAGCCTGGTTCCTAAATTTGCAGAAACTTTTGCGCTCCGGCTTAACTAAACCTTCTCTGGAGAATAAAGTTGTTTCAATAGCTACAGATTCTACATTTTTTCTCTTCTGTGGGAGAACAAGTTTATCTGGTTATTCTGTGACACTCAAACTTGCCTGTAGGCAAACAGGAGAACACTGCATTTCTGGACTACTAGTTGATGCAGTTATTTAGGGGACTCAAGATACTTCATTTCATTATTTCTGTAATATCACAGTAATGCAGTAAGGAAAAGACTTAATCATATTCAGAGTAGATCTATTGAGATCAATGTGATTTAAGTTAAGTTAGCCATGATTAACTTGGGTCTTCTCAAAGTATGACTAAGTCTGCATTTAACCAACTATCTGCATATTTCAGCTGAGGAATTGAGGTTGAGAATGACCTGGCTCACAAGATCAACCAAAGCTTTGCCCATTTCTGAGCAAGTGTTCACACTGTTTCCCAGCTGCTTCCACTTTCCAAAATAGCCCTGGGTTTGTAATTGTTATGCCCAAAGCTGGATACTCAGGGTTAAACAACCCAGAGTTTGTTGTTGGGCATTCCTGGGTTATTTAGGAAAGTGGAAGTAATGAGTGTATGAAAGGCAGTGTGCTTGCTCCCTGCCACAATGAACTATGGGTTAAACAATCCATAGTTAGCTGTTATGTGTGAACCAAGTAACTTGCTTGCCTTAAACTAAAACCTGCCTGCCTCAAATTAAATATTAAAAGGAGTACATTTAAATCCTACTGATCACTTATTTGGCAGGGAGATTGCATCTAATCTTGGTCTCTCCCCCACCCTCCTCCACCAACCCCACCCCATCACAACTCGGGAACACTTGCTCAGCAGAACTGTAACCTCCTTGAATTTAGTCTGCAGATGGATTGGATTGGAGAAGGAGAATGTCTATAGAATCAGTTTGACGACTAAGTCCCTCAACCAGCTGGGCAGGTGCCTGGATAGAGGAGCAGTTTTTTGAGATAGTGAAAAACCATTGCTATATTCATTCAGAGACTTAATTGCATGTCTATTTTTTTATTTAATTGGCTTCAGACCCTTCTGTTATATACAAACCTAATTTGACAATTATTTTATGTACAAAGCAAGCATTTTAAAAAGGGTTAAATTACAAATCTGTAAATCCTACAAAGTGCAATTTTTAAATCATTTTCCACCATGCTGTACAGAAACAAATCCAAGGTTAGCCAATATACATACATACAAGCTTAACATTATTAAACCTGGCCATCAGAACATTAAAATAATACAAACATTATATTAACCGTAAAAAGCACCCCCCAAAAAAGAAAGGTATTGCACCGAAGACAAACAGAAATATTTTTGACATTACATGAAAGCTGGTTGAAACTAACTATATCAAAACACTTCCATCTAAAATCTGAAGGCATTTTTTGGCATTAAAATCCATTTGTAATCACAATTGCACTACCAGAGTAATCAGTATGAGCTTATCATTTGCCCCTATATACATAAGGCTTAGTGTTCCATTTCTAACTTAAGTGTGGTGCTTGAAGGAGAGGCACACATTAAAGTGAATTTTTGGGATGTTTGGTTTAGAAAAAAATCAGTTAAACAGCAGCACAATTTCCAAGGCAAATTACGAATTGAAGGAAAAGGGATTTCCGCAAACCATGTCATATTACACACACATTCATAAACACACACACTGCAGTACGCAAAAAATAAAAAGCATATTAAAGGATGTGTGAGAGGGGCATTATATTATGGTACAATATTGCAGCTACATATATGTGTCTGAAACCTCTTTCTATGGCTTTAAAAGCTAGGTTTCCTAACCCCTCAAATGAGGGCTTTCACTGGCATGCTAAATGTGGCAAACCACACAGGTGCTACTGTACCCAGATAGTTATGTGCCTGGAGAGGCTTCCCAGTATGAGGCAGAAGTGTTATTATACAGGGATTTGAATACAGAGCTCTTCTGGCCTGAACATAAATGACAAAATGACTCCACGGGCACACTGCTAGGGAAAATTACTACCAAGCAAGTTAAACGTTAAGCCTGATTTGAAATGGTTAAAAAAGCACTATTATCATTGAGAGATAATAAGATGTTACCATCTACAATATGCACATTAGATCAGTGGCTTCCTTTATCCCCCAGTTGCTATCCAAATTCCAGAGAAACTCACACAAAACAAGTCAATTTCCCTTTCAGAGCACACTACGGCGTGGGACATAAAACACGAAACACCATCCAATACAAATTAAGCATGCTTAATCCTCTTGATATCAATATATATAAAAAGGTTCACCATCTGTGTTCAGTCACTGAAGAACTCTATTTCAAATTTAGCTTACTGCTCTGAAATGCAGCTGAAGGGTACGTTGACGTATTGAAGACATCCACCACATCACATTGGCTAACGTCTTCAATACTTCAATGTGGCCTGCAGCTGCATTTCAGAGCAGTAAGCTAAATTTGAAATAGAGTTCAGTAATGGAGCAAAGATGAAGGGGTGTGTTTTTTTCCCTTTCTCTTTGTGCAAAAATCCTCTACATCTTAATTAGCGTTTGTTCCCTAGGTAAAGCAACGGTAGCAAGCATGGCAGTCCAGGAGAATAGGCAGGTTGAAAAGGCCTTTAGCATCCCACTCCGATCCTGCCTGCAATTGTGGGAGCATTACAGGGGAAATACATGGTTGGAAACCCCATGTTATCTAGTTCTGGCATCAATGGAGCAATGGATTTCACAGGAACTTCCATTTTGGATCAGAGTGTGATTGTGGCTTATTTTATTCTCTCTCACACACACACACACAATCTCACAGAAAACTATAATCTAAATTTTATAGACAGATCACCAAGCATAAATTATCTTTGGAAATTAATGTCAGCAGGTTACATAATGCCTGAAAGGTAACAAACCTTTGCTTTTTATGGAATTGACAAAACTCGTCTACTTTCAGATAGATCTCTCTTTGAAACCGACACTAATGGCGTATTCCACAACACCTATACTAGCAGGGTTTTGAATTCCTTAAAAAACAAGGCATATGGCTAAGTTTTCATGCTTCAACCCTGGCTGAGTACTGTAAGTCTGCACGAATTCCTGTTGGCTTAAGAATTAAAAAGAACCCAGGGCTATTTACCTCTGATCAAGATTTTAAAAATAAATGGGCTGCTACTTTGAACAAATGCTCCTTTGATCTGATGTTATTGTTAATAGAAAAATCCAATGTAGAAATATCTACTATTGATCGGAAGTTGGGTAGTTAATCATTCATCTACACAACACATTGAGAAACATATGGAGACTCTTGTCCGTGAATTGGTTTCTTATCGCAACAATCTCAAAATGTTGAAAGTGGAGAAATTCAAGAGGGATGAATTAGGTTACATTAACAAGAAGGCTTATCCCTGGTTAAAACCCAATGTTACACGATGAAGGGTCCAATTTTAAGAACTTTCCAGTTTTCCTTCTGAAGTAGGTCATAGCGATGATCAAGGAGACCCTTTGGATACTTCAGGTAAAGAAGACCCACATAATATGAGTCTTCATTTTTTTCACCAGAGCGCATTGCCTCAACGTTCCAGTCAGAACCACAACAGAAACAACAGTTATTACATAGACTGCAGAAAGAGACGAAAATAGTAATCTTTCATCACTCTCCTTGACTCAAGAACAAACTTTTCTTCTCAATAAAGGACTTTCCTTCGTGCCAACTCCCACTTTAATTCTTTCAATACTAGGGTGGATTTCTTTAAATTGATTTGGTTTTTGAAATTAAGATACTTTTTTGGTGATACACCTAAACAAGAACCTTCAAGATTTAAAATTAGATCTAAATTTGCCCCAGTCATTAATAACCCAACTATCATCACATTTGAATGGGCTGTCTTACGTGATCTTACAAAACTGGGACATAGTTCACATTCTCACTGGCATAACTTATCTCGTAACATTTTGAAATCTCTTTCTGAACACAAAAGTAGAATTTGCACCCAAAATATGGAAGCTCCATTGATTACTCATTTTCAACGATTTCACCATCCACCTGACTGCTTAATTTTTTTTGTACAGGAACATCTACAACAGATGCCATTTAAACACATCATGCTGTCAGAATTTTATTTAAGGGAGAGGCTTTCTGGATATATAGATTAAACTGGAAAAAAAAGGAGGCTAAGGGGAGATATGATAGAGGTGTACAAAATTATGCATGGTGTGGAGAATGTGGATAGGGAGACATTTCTCTCTCTCTCAAAATACTAGAACTCTGGGTCATCCCATGAAGCTCATTGGTGGGAGATCCAGGACAAATAAAAGGAAGTACTTCTTCACACAGCGCATAGTTAAATTATGGAACTCACTACCACAAGATGTAATGTTGGCCACCAATTCGGATGGCTTTAAAAGGGGGTTGGATAAATTCCTGGAGGCGAAGGTTATCAATGGCTACTAGCCCTGATGGTTGTGTGCTATCTTCAGTATTTGAGGCAGTAAGCCTATGTGCACCAGTTGCTGGGGAACATGGGCGGGAGGGTGCTGTTGCACCATGTCCTGCTTGTTCATCCCTGGCCAATGGCTGGTCGGCCACTGTGTGAACAGAGTGCTTGACTAGATGGACCCTTGGTCTGATCCAGCCTGGCACGGCTTACGTTGTTGGACTCGATGGCCTTATGGGCCCCTTGCAATTCTACTATTCTATGATTCTATGTTCTTACATTAGCCCCAAGGGTTTTCAATGATAAATGAGATCTATCACCTTTTCTGTAAATGTTTTCTGTGAAGAATCTGTTTCCTTTCTATTGTGCAGTAAATCGTGGTCTTTAAATTTATGCTATAAATTGCTACCTTTAACAATGCAGATATATATGTGGCAATTTTGTAATGAACAGGTACACCTTTTAAGGCAATTCATTAATAATCGGATGTAAATATTAACTGCATTGTTCTACTGTATTAAACGTTCAAGTCTGACAGCCAATTTCACAACCTCACATATTGGACCTTGTTAATACAGTTACAGCGTAATTGAACCTTTGTTAGAACAGCCCTTCTAACTAGCCGGCACACTAGCACAGCTGCCTTCCCAATATAAGGCTTATCTTCCGGCGTCTTTCACACTCAAGCCATACCATTCCTCCCACATGTTTGACATTGATCAGAATAGTATAAAGCGGGTTATTGAAGTTTTTACAGGCAAGTAATCTGCATATTTTATTTGTATATTTTCATAACTTCATTTTGACGTAATATAGCTTATATCTATTCTCACCCTTTAAATATTGTAGAAGGTGAGAAGCATTCCCTGCAAAGTAATGACCGAGGCACCGAGAGCGAAACCAGAAGATTCAAAAACTCCTAACTAATGAACACCCTCATTTACATCATTTTAACATTTTTTGAAATTTCTGCAGAATATTTATCCCCTTCACTCTTTATTTTATAGTTTATTCTCCTACGTCAACGTGCAATGGGAGTGATACAGAGCATGGCCTGGAATATTAGTTTCACTGATGAAGTATTGAAGTGCACAACACAATCTGTCGTCTACTTATTACTTATCAAGCATTATTTGTAAACCTACCAGAAGTTAATTTCAGTGTTGTAATCAGTTTTCTTTCTATACCATTTGGGTTTACTATATGCCCATTTAAAGAGAATCAACTGTGTCCATACTGTTCATTATTCTGTTTATTCAAAGTATATCTTTTACATTGCATAACCCATAGGGCACATTTATTAAGTAATAATGTATAGCATTCAGCTCTATTCAGTTGGGTAATTTACTCAGAGCTCCTTCTCTGTTTGTTTAACCAATTGTGAGGGTTCCTCCTTTTTTTGTTAGTAATTTCAATTTTGTCATTTGATATTTGTCTCATATTTATCCTGCATATTTTATTATTTTTAATACATTTTAAATGGCTTTCAGATCTGAAAGTCACATAAATAAGTACATCAAAAAGGCATTAAAATCATTAGAAAAACTGTCACCTGTTCTTACTAGGCTCACCTGAAGCTGCTCTGATTCTCATTTCAAGTCAATCTCAATTAAGTTAAATAAATAAATAGTCTCAGCACAAATGCAAAAAGTCAGTTTGAGGCTTCAAACGCCCACACCTTCCGTCACTACAAGCCAGTTTAGAACCTATCAGAGGCATATCCTAACAATAGTCTTAAAAAAAAAGTCTGAATCCAGTAAAGTAACCTGAACGACTGAATTCTGCTTGCTTGGCCCTCGCTGCAAACTGCCTAAAGTGTCACGTCTAGACATTTGTCTCAGCTTAATATCAAGAGAAGAACATCTCAACCCACTTCAGAAACAACCTTCCTCAACCTGGGGCGCTCCAGATGTGTTGGACTACAACTCCCAGAATGCCCCAGCCATGCAGTCCAACACATCTGGAGCGCCCGAGGTTGAGGAAGGCTGAGCTAAGAGCAATTCCGTTTTCCCCATCCCTGTGGTTATATATCTAGACTTTCAGCTCCATGGAGAGTTGCACTTGTGTAAGGGATCCTTCCTTGACTGCAGCTCTCCTTCTGTGAATGGAAGCTCCATATTCAGGGCAACAATGCTGGACGCAAACCTATTTATGGTTACCTATGTCTCCACAGGCTCATAAGCTACTCGAAGCATGGCCTGTGGGTAGACAGACAGCAGCGAGTAGTTGAGAACATTTTGCTGGGAAGCCCTTTGAAGCGCATTTAAAAGAGAACTGCAGATGGAGAAATCCCACAGTCACTCGAGTTTCCTGGTCTGAAGCGCATGCAATTTCTCTTTGAGTTTGCAAGCTGGAATTTTCTTTCAAGTCTTAAAAACAACCCAAAATATACAGTACAATTACAGAAAAACATCAACACAATGCCCCAAAACATACGCTACATATAGTCCCATATTTAATTGCAGCACCTTTTTTTAAAAAACGATTCAATCTACAGCATCCAACATTCATCAATACTCCTTCACTTTCAAAATTCTTATAAACCAACTTCACATTTATAAACGCTTCCAGATTATCTTTGGTATTGCTACTATGGCCTTGTTCAGACAACACGCTAAACCATGCTGCTTAACCACGAAACGGTTAAGGGAATGCATTAACCGTTTTGTGGTTAAGCAGCATGGTTTAGCGTGTTGTCTGAAGCAGGCCATTATCTGTTTTCATTCTAAATTGCTCCCAAATCCATAACATATCTTGAGCCTCGCATGAAAATTCAATCAATTCCCAATGAGAGAAGATAAAGTAGGAGAGGTCTGCAGCCAAACATCCTTACACTGCATCATCCATCAGAAACTCTGAGGCCAGCAAGTGACAGGCTGAGGCCTACAGCTGCATTTCACCTCAGGTTGGTGTAGCAACAGACAGGCCTCAGACCCTAACCGTTCTCTAGTGCTAGATACCCTCCCCTCCTATTTTGGGGGTGGGGGTTGCTTAAAGACTTACCTTAAATTGTGTAGTTACTCACTGGGGAGAGAGATAGGATTGCCAACACCGTAATGATTTATGTCCTTTTCAAAAACCAGAGATATGCAATAATAAACCTGCCAGTTTAAGACCAGGGCTAAGAGTATCTCATCTTGGCTCAAGCCCCACAAAGCTAGTAAATTGGAAGCCAGAGCTGATGTCTTAACTGCTACGTTCCACGTTCAGCAACAACGTTGTGCAATGTCCTTCCTCACCACTTACCCTCCATGCCTTTTCTTGGTGCCCCTTTGAAATGGGTGGATTATTGCAAAAAAATTACAAAAATTTACAAGTGGAAGACATTGTTCACTACATGTTACAGGGACCCAAGAGAGAGATTCCTGAAACCCTTAACACATGGATATAGGAATGCCCTTGCAGAAACAGTCCTTTTTCTTCTGAGTGATACCAACAGTTAGGTGACGCATAAAGTGGTTTTGTTTGCACTGGCAGCAAAAAAGATATGGAAGAGAGAACTAGACAAAATTGCTATAATCTGCCATGGAGATTCAGGCCGCTGAGTGAAAGCTGAGTTTTAGTTATGGTAAATTTCAAGTTATCTGTGTATTTTCGAGGTATTTGTATTACTGTATATATTGTATGGATGGATGCTTTCTTTTGATGTATTTGTCATGGCCTTTGGCTAGTACAATAAACTTTGGATTGATTGATGATAAAGCAACACAGAGCAAGGGCAATGTGGTGCATCTTTGCTGGTCCCAGTCACTCCATCCTCCCTACCTGGATTTCCTGGCTTTGTGGAGCTTGAGCCTTAACTCTGGACATAAGCTGGCAGGTTTTTTTCATAACTGAATAAATCGCTTCTGCACAATAATGGAAGGATAACCCCAAACCACCCCCCTATAATTCAGCAACTTTTCAGGACTTGAACAAAATTTGGGGAAAGTAATAAACCTACTTTCACAAGTTATATACGGTACATAGTGCATTGAAGTATGATCATAATATCATCAATTCTTGGGTGGTTATACTGTGTTTGAAGCTATACTTTTCTCACAAATATACAAAAAGCTCCAGCAAAATAACATGCTAACAAAAATATACCATTTGCCATTGAGGTCAGAATTCTTCAGATGGCGTAAAAACATGTAATTTCTCATTATATAATGACCTAGAATTAGTCTCAATTTTTAAAGAAATCTAAACTCTTCAGTTCTCACCCAAAGCTATAATGCCCATTGTGCTGAAAAACACGGTTCTTTTTTTTTGTGAAATACACAGCCAAAATAAATAGCTAAAAATGCACATGAAACTTAGATACTTCCATTTCTTTCTTGGGCATCTGAAATATTCTTACATCAAAGTTAAGAAATGTTAGTACATTATGGCCCTATGCATAAGGCTCTCTCCCCCTTATGAAATGATTGTCACCGTTACCACAGTAGTGATAGTGTTTGGAGAAGTCCATGACGGATGGAATTCAGTTGTGCACATACACTCCATCAAAGAAGCGAACACTGCAGCTCAACAGCACAGTTCCAGTGCGGAGGAATTGCACACATGCTCCTTAGTGCTGGATATAGCATCGTCTGCCACCCATCTCAAGCCAGGATCAGACCCAAAAAACCCATCCCACTGTGGAAACCATGAATTGTTCTCAGACTGACATTTGGTGTATCAATAAAAACAGTATGTTATTATTCTATTGCTCAGGTTTGATTTTCAGCAGCAGAAAACTGTTACTATAGAATACTTTTAATTTTATCATTACAATTGAATACTTGACTAATTGCTCTCTCAGATAATACTGGATCTTAACATCCTGAATCCACTGTATGAAGAGCGTCATGCTTGCTCTCATCTTCTATCCTGTCACTGCTCATTTTAATGCTTAAAATACCAACTGGTGACATCGCAATAGTGCAACAGACACATGTCCTGAAGACCAATTCTGAGAAGAGCCAGAACTGAGAAGAGACATGATGCTAATATTAATGTTTGTAGCAACAAACTGATTCATCTAAGTAGTATATTATATGCGATATCTCCCAAACTGCTCAAAATTCCCTCTTTACATCTAGAAATTTTGAATATGTTTCAAATCCCCTGAAGGCTTTGGAGATAAGAAGTGGAGGTTTGTCGATTTTTGTCTGTCAAGTTCTTTAGAAGTATTGGCTAAGATCCAGAAGACCACCCATGTCATTTAGGTGTTAAAACTCAGCCTTTTGCTTCTTTTTGGGCATGACAGCTAATCCTCTATCCCCAGGACACCTAGCTGATATCAAGGGGTTGCGAGAGCTATTGTGCTTAAAAAAAAGAAGAATCCATAAGCCTAGCTTCACACACCCATCATCTGTACTGGTGGATGTTGACCCAAAAGCATTTGGCAGCAATAACATTCACCGGGCTCCAAGTAGAAAGTTTGGAGGTCTCTATTTTCAGACGTTCACCCAAGTTCGTCAACATTCTCATGCAACTGTGAATATAAATTATTGACATTCACCATAACAAACACACAAAGTTAAACACACACATATGTGCAGACGTACTTACAAACACGTACAAATTGAATTTGTGCATACACACAAATTAATGTGTTTAAATAGCACTGAATTAGCTTATTGCTTCTGCTTCTGATGTAGTAATAACACCATTACGAAAACTACAGATGCCATACGCTAATTCATGTGTGCGCCTGTGGAAATTGGGCTGTTGTTCCAGCGTAACTGAGAAAGTTGAGAGAGATGATTGAAAATGATCGGAAGATTAAATAAATGGGTGGAATCTCCAAGAGAAGGCAGAAGCAGAAATCACTTGGAATCTTGAGTGTTATATTCAGTTTCTCCTGATGAAATCTGGCTGATCCGTTTGCTTGAACCCCATAACTTTCGGGAAAGTTGACCTGCACGCATCTGTTTAAAGTAATCCAGAGAAACAAAAAGGAGGGAGGGGAAACGGATAAGGGGGATAAATTAAATTAAATAAAAACTTCAAGACGATTCTGGAGAAGCGCAGACAGTATAAGGTATAACACACACACACACACACACACACACACAAAACACAATGGCAGTTTGTTCCTAAAATAATTCAGTGCTTGGACAATTCCAGGGCAAACAAATAAGCGAAGCAATGCAATTGTCTCTCTTGTACTTTATTACCAAATCACATTGTCAAGTGGATTTATAGAGGCACTATTTGACTTCCCTTTAAAAAAACGCTTTGCAATCTAGAAGAAGTGGAATTTGAGCGGCTTAGATTTGCAGTGTTTAATTCATTTATTTGGTTTGGTTTTAAATTATAAATAGAAAAAGGCCCAGTGTAAAAAGTACAAAATGAGTTTAAGGTTGCATCCCAAAACTTAGTAGGAAGTAAGTCACTGAACATAATAAGACTTACTTCTAAACATGCATAGGACAGAGCTGCACCAAGTGAGTTGCTAGGACTTAAGGGTAAAATTAAACACTTGACAATGTGTAGGGTGGGGTGAGGTAGGGACGGGAGAGGAATACGATTCTAAAAAAAGAGAGAGAGAGAGAATGGAGGAAGAAAATACTCATGGTACCAAATCTGTACGCATTTAAAGTGATTTGGAATGAAAAATAATCAGCGCAAAAATTACTTTAAAATAATTTAATCTACAATGAAATAAATTAATAAGAAGTCAAGGCCTACATCCCCATGGCCGAATCAGGCCGGAGCAGTTTCAAGGTCTGTGGTCTAAACTACACAGAGATTATTTTCGGCAAAAATGTCATACATAGTTATCTAACCAATATAAGAGTGCCACATTTGAGTGCCTTTGACTTTCTCAAACCAACGGCTCAAGCACACGTGTACGGTTTGGATCAGAGGCAATCAGTGCAAAAATATTTCAGGAATGCGAAGAAAAGTGCTCAAACTGTTCCCCCAGCGACCCGTGAGATGCAAACTGCAAAGCTTTTACGTGGTCCTTGGAAATCAATAAGAGGCCATTATCAGGGACTTCCTGGCATCTTCTGAAGATGTTTGTGCGGAGGCTTGCTTGTCTCAGGAATACCCTAGCGGGCATCCCTGTGACATTAGGAGAGGTTTCCTCGCCACCAAGACGTAATGCGGCATCCCATCAGCTCAGAAAGCCCCCGCCTGCCCCGTTTCTCAGTGGCACTGAAGGACTTTGGTGCAGTCGTTCTAAGGAAGACTTTCGGTGAGACCCCTTCCGTGCAGTAGGCTAAAGTGTGTGCCCGACGAACACTGGGCAACGTATACCGGCAGCCAGCAACTGTATTGCCACCACCGAACAAAATGGCAGCATTTGCCCTTTTCTCAAGTCTAACAAGCAAGAACGAGATGACGCCCACTCGGGTTATTAAGATCTTTCTGAATGCAGTTAAGGAGAAACCAAAAGAATATTCCAAAGTATTATCGCCCGTTCAGTGTTCTTCTGAGACCTAATTGCATTCGCTGCTAACAGTGGTAATGCATTAGTGTTTAGAATTTAAGATTAAATGAGAGGCAGCAATAAGCAAGTTCAGTTCAGTTTGCCTCCCAGTCTCGGAAGCACTAAGGAAGAGCTGTGAGCAGCCTAAGCCAGTGAAATCTGTACATTAGTCCAGGCACACCTGATCTTCCCCTTCTACGCTCCTGTTTCTAGCAGAGAACCCTTTAAAGGAAACTACAAGAATATCTTGGCAATTATTTCTTCCCCTTTGAAAGCTCAAGCTTGCTCTGAAGTTCGCCCTGCCACAGAGGAGATCGCTTGCGCAGTTGGAAAGCGGAAATGAGCGAGCTCCCCACTGTTCGGTAGATAAAGTTCCTGAGGGTAGGTTTTACCTCAGCTGGCTTCCCAACGCCAATGATAATCAACTTGCCGTCCTCGAGGCCCACCAGAAGATGACTGAACTCTTTGGTAACAGAGACACAGCGAATCGGCAGCCGCATGGCTAACGGGGAGACGCTGAGGCCGAGGCTGAAAGAAACAGACGCCAAATATCCTGTGACTTGTAACAGCCAGAAGTGCACTGAATGTGTATTTCCGGTAAACGTCAAAAATCTGGAGAATATTGACATTTACAAGTAAGTCTTAGAACTATATGAAGTCTTTATCACAGAATCATAGAATAGTAGAGTTGGAAAGGGCCGATAAGGCCATCAAGTCCAACCCCCTGCTCAATGCAGGAATCCACCATAAAGCAGATGACTGTCCAGCTGCCTCTTGAAGGCCTCTAGTGTGGGAGAGCCCACGACCTCCCTAGGTAACTGGTTCCATTGTCATACTGCTCTAACAGTTTAGAATTTTTTCCTGATGTCCAACGGGAATCTGGCTTCCTGTAACTTGAGCCCATTACTCCGTGTCCTGCACTCTGGGATGAACAAGAAGAGATCCTGGCCCTCCTCTGTGGGGGGCCTTTCAAGTATTTGAAGAGTGCTATCATGTCTCCCCTCAGTCTTCTCTTCTCCAGGCTAAGCATGCCCAATTCTTTCAGTCTCTCCTCATAGGGTTTTGTTTCCAGACCCCTGCATTGAGCAGGGGGTTGGACTCGATGGCCTTATAGGCCCCTTCCAACTCTACTATTCTATGATTCTATGATCATCTTTGTCGCCCTCCTCTGAACACGTATGAACCTGCTTTTAACACCAGGGGTTGGCAAAATGCGGCCTGTGTGCTGCGTTAGGACCCCGCTGCTCCCTGGTGCGGCTCCTGACACCACTTGTGGGGGGGGACGACGACAATGGGGGAGGAGGAATGGCGTCTGTAGCATTATGGAGCACCAAAAAGGCCAGATTGATCTTGTTTGCCAGCTTAAATTTGACCATTTTAGCACCCTGTAGCTGCTACAGATGCCATCTCTCCATAATATATAATATATATTTGGGGTGACCCCCAAAACTGCAACAAGTCCCCCTTCCTCTTAAAAAATGGCATCTGGACTTCCCAAACTGTCCCATGCCTGTGACCGATGGAAAGAAGGATGGCAACTGGAGATTCCCTGAAGACCCTCAACTGGTTGTGGCACATACTGGTAAAATGTCAGAATTTGTAAACATTTCTTTCTGAGCCTGTTCAAATCGTAAGGCTTACTAGGAAGCTTCGCTATTGACCCAAAGCCTGACATTTGCAGTAATGCAGAGGTAACACAAAAATGTAATTTCAAGATGCCAGTCCAAACTTATTTTAAAAATTAGGCAAGGACGTAATGCTATCCGTACTTAGGCCGAAAAAAAGACCTAAAGCCTGGTTTCAATAAACAGTTTCAAAACTATATCTTCGGAATACCCCATTTTCAATGGTTTCTTTACTGTCATAATTTGCTTCAGCTGTTTATTTCTTGATTCGATCAAGAAGTTTATTGGAGGATTTATTATAGGGTTGTGTCCAAAGTTGTGCATGCAGAAGGACACGTACAACACAGCCTTTCCGCCCACCCCTTCCCAATACAGTAGTCTGCATCCACAGGGAACCCTCCTGAAGAGGGGGGACAGTGGCTTGGGGGGGGCATGGGTTGCAGTGGAAGGAAGGTCTTCCCCAAAATCAGCCAGAGGCACTTTGCAGAACAAGAGCAGCAGCAACAATCATTTCCCAACTAGGTACTGTGCACAAGACACTGTCCAAAAGCATGCAAATACCAAAAGGGGGATAAAGATAGGAAAAGGGTCATGGGGAAGACCACCAATAAAATAGAAATCAGGAATTTGCTACCTGGACCAAACAGGTTTACACGATTTCTTAAAGGCAAGCAGGGATCTAACAGATTGGATTCCAATGCATGAGGAGCAACTAACAATGGTTCAGAAGACACTTTAAACCACGGCTTAAACCATGGTTAAAGCCATTTAACCATGGTTAAAAGGGTTTTAACCATGGTTAAAGCCATGGTTTAAAATATCTTCTGAACCAGGCCAATGTCAGTGGATAATTAGAGGAGTGCTTAACATGTTTTTACCTTAGCGTTCTGAGCACTGGGATTCCTCCCATGTAATCAACAGCCGTTGGTTCAAGATTACTGTATAAATCAATAACTACCCAGGCCCCAAGGCACTGAAGCTGTTAAAATTACACTTCACAGCAAGCGACCCCTTCTTTTCAAGGGCCCCCATTACCTGTAGAGGTCTCTTATGGACAGGAATCCCTGCAGACTCCCCATGACAATATATTCTCCAGCCACAAAAAGATCCGACACTTCCTCTTTCAGGCTCTCAGAGCCCAAATACTTTCCATTCACAGAATAGAGATGTAGTGCATTCTTATCCTGCACAAATGAAAAAAAAAACCACAAAAATTGGTCATATAGGACTGGATGATTAAGACTCTTGTACATAGCAGAGCGTGAGCAAGAGAGGTAATTGCCCTCATTAGGTCAAATCATATTTGTTTCAGAATGGTGGTTTCAACAGTGTAAAAAAAAAAAGTTAATACAAAGAGGCCCCAGACATGAAGACTCCACACAACAGTTGGGGCTGGGAGAGTATGTTTTGTACTCCACACATGCTCAAAGGAACAGAAAAGCCATGCTGGCTCCAAAGGTCCATCTAGTCCAGCATTCTGTCCACACAGTGGCCAGCCAGCTGCCCACAGAAAGCCCACAAGCAGGACATGAGTGCAACAGCACCCTCCCACCCATGTTCCCCAGCAACTGGTGCACATCACTGCCCACGATACCAGAGATGGCACATAGCCATCGGGACTAACAGCCTTCTCCTCCAGGAATGTATCCAACCCCCTTTTAAAGCCATCCAACTTGGTGGCCATCACTACATCTTGTGGTAGTGAGTTCCAGAGTTTAACTACACGCTGTGTGAAGAAGTGCTTCCTTTTACCTGTCCTGAATCTCCTACCAATCAGCTTCATGGGATGAGCCCACTGGGCTCTAGTATTAGGAGACAAAGAGATGCTCCTGCCATCACATGCAGAAGGTGTTGTGTGAATGGACATATGAGTAAGCATGTCTGATTGACACGACTCTTTCACCTCCTTTTGAAGTAGGCAGGATTATGAGTAGGGTGAATATTAAATATATGAAGTAGATCATCCACGATCTACACAGGGTGAAGAGCAGGAAGGAAGAGATGTATGCACGCTTGAGAGCTGAACCCAAGACCTTATCACATCTAGAATCTACCCGACCGGGGGCTTGTGAACCAGCCCTAAGTTCTCAAATTGTATGTTTGAGAGTTGTAAAAGTACTCAGCTGGGATTGCTCCAGCAGCTACAAGGAAACATTATTGGAAGAGATGAGATGAGGAGCACTCAGCCAGATCAGTGTCCAAAACCCTCTCTCCGCTCTTACTTAAGCCATAAGGAATGGATGGCACTTGCTATTTAACGTCACCCTAGAAGCTTTTTCTTCATAAATCGTTGCCAAAAAAAGACAACTAAAGCTGGAGTGTTAAGAGCCGCTTCCAAGCTAGAAAAAGAGAAGAGGTTTCATCATGTTGTGACACTAGGTCAGGGCTAAGGAAGGTGAGATACCAAGTAGGAGGCCACACTCAGCTAATTGTAAAAAGAAGGAAAAAGGCTTCTTAACATTTAGTTTAGGCCAAGAGGGGGTGTGGCGTTACCTCACAATTGATTATATTGTATATGTCTAGATTAGTATGTCTAGTAAGCAGAGAATGTTAGAACTGAGTAGGTGTGGTTTATGGTGTAATAGGTGGGGGAGGAGGAAGAAGAGTATATAAGGAGGGTGCGTTTAGGTTTTGGGGGTCTTGTGGTTTTTTATTTGTAAAGTAAGAAGAGTTTAGATTCTAGGGACTTAGGATTGGTGTAAAGAGAGAGAGGTAGTGCAGAAAAGGGTAATTAGAACCCGGGGTCATCCCATGAAACTGATTGGTGGGAGATCCAGGACAAATAAAAGGAAGCATTACTTCACACCGCGCATAGTTTAATTATGGAACGCACTACCACAAGATGTAGTGATGGCCACCAATCTGGATGGCTTTAAAAGGGGGTTGGATAAATTCCTGGAGGCGAAGGCTATCAATGGCTATTAGCCCTGGTGGTTGTGTGCACTATCTCCAGTAATCGAGGCAGTAAGCCTGTGTGCACCAGTTGCTGGGGAACATGGGTGGGAGGGTGCTGTTGCACCATGTCCTGCTTGTTCAACCTGGCCGATGGTTTGTTGGCCACTGTGCGAACAGAGTGTTGGACTAGATGGACCCTTGGTCTGATCCAGCATCAGGGCACTTCTAATGTTCTTAGTTGGTGTGTGGAGAATTTAGATTAGGCAGGATTGAAAGTATTATATTTTTATTTAAAGTTTTTAAATAACAATAAACTTTTTATTATTTTGTTAGCTACCAAATACCACATGTCAGCTTGGCATTATTGACCTGCTTTACAGTTATTAAATACCCACCCCATATTATACCCACAGTATATTTAGACCAGATCCTGTATAAAACCTGTTTCCCTCATAGCTAGGGGAAAGGTCTGAATTAACCCTCCCTCAGTTTTTCAAGTGGTGGTGTTTGGCCTGAGAAAGTTTTAGGTGACGGGCCTAGTGTAAGGGTCTGTTACGTCACAGGGGATACTAACTGCTGTACACAAGTGAAATGTTCTCCGGCTGATCAATCCAATGATTGGTTTACATACAGCAGAGTGTGGTAAAGATTTTCAGGCTTACGTCCCCATTCCTTCAGTTCATACAACATTTCCTTTGAACCAAGTTTATGTTCTTGTACTCATACATGAGTAGGCCCAAACCATATTCACCGCTTTC
Source organism: Elgaria multicarinata webbii (assembly GCF_023053635.1). Classification (NCBI taxonomy): domain Eukaryota; kingdom Metazoa; phylum Chordata; class Lepidosauria; order Squamata; family Anguidae; genus Elgaria; species Elgaria multicarinata. The sequence continues at coordinate 25,021,436 of NC_086172.1, forward strand.
TGGAGTGAATGGAGCCAAAGGGTAGGGCCTACTCAGATCCAAATGTACACACACACGCCCCAATTTGTGCGAACTGTCCTACACTGCAGGGATGCAGGTGGGTGTGTATATGGGCACCCAAACCCATAGCCTTTGGACAGAGTGAAAGAAAAGACAAGTTGTGAGAAAGAAGCCGGTCAGAATCAGCCTAAGAATGGTTAATTCCCTGCCCCACAATGTCCCCTTTCCCCTTGAAACAAGACAAAGCAAAACCAGGACACAGGCTCCTAGTCCTCTGTGAGCTTGGCTATCTTAGTACCTTGAGCGTTGTCTTCCCTTCCAAACTTGTGTGGACGACTGTGTGTCCTTCCCACGATACGGCCAGATTCGGAACAGTGAGCAAGAGGGAGCTCTCACAGGGTGGCCTCAGGGTCCTCATGTACTGACCTTTCCGAATGGTGTGGACAATCACAGTTCCATCCTGGTAAAAGAACCAAACCAAACCAAAATATTCTAAGCAATTTCATTCTGGTGCATTCACTGAACACATATGAAACCATATGAAGTATTTAATAGCGCAGTCAGACCTGGTATTAAATATTAAAAATGACTCTTAAATAAAAACACACAGGGGATAATATCATTTTATTTCTCAGCCTCTCTTTTGTCATGTTTCGTGCTGTTCTTTTAGTAAGGAAGTTTCCCACCCCAATTTCCACTGTGTCTGTGTGCATATTGTATGTTTTAAGAAACACCACTTCTAAAAAGGGAGAAAGATGGAATAACAATTTTAGAAATAAATATAAAAACAGAAGCAGGAATTCCGAAGATCCAACTCCAAGGATGTAACATTTTGAACATATAACAGTGTGACAAACCTATACATGTTAACTTGGAAGTAAGTCTCAGTGGGACTTAGGGGGACCAGATATGTGTGCAGAGAGTTGCAGCCAAAGGGTAAAATCCAACATAAGTCCTACTTTCAGGAGACCCGTTAAAATCAATAGCCCAGTGGTAGAGCACATGTGTTACCTGCAAAACGTCTGAAGTTCAATTCTGGACAGCTCCAGGGAAGGATTGTGATAATTCACTCCCATTTTTGACCTATTTTTCAGCTTGTTTGAATGGGAAATGTGTACCTTTCAGAAGTGTGCAATGAAATTGTTTTTAAAAACAAATGTGCATTTCAGAGTGCACGTTAAATAAATACGCATTTTTCTAATGCAGTTGCAAATTTGGGAATTTGCAAACATTTCTTGACTAAAGCTTTCCTGCTGTCATTCACATTTGAGGCTACGAATGGGAAATGTTCACATGATTTGCAAACAGAAGTGAATTTCTTGTAAATCCCTAGTCATGACTCAAGACCCACTCATTTTAATGGGTCTACTCTAAATAGACTTTATATTGGATTTTACCCTGAATTTATGTCAGGGGACAGAACGATCTACATGGGGCTACCTTTGTGACTAGTCCGGAAACTTCAACTAATTCAAAATATGGCAGCCAGGCTGGTCACCGGTACACCTAGGGGTGACCACATTACACCAGTTTTAAAATCTCTTCACTGGCTGCCAATTAGTTTCCGGGCGAAGTATAAAGTGTTGGTTATCACCTTTAAAGCCCTACATGGTTTGGGTCCAGGCTACCTGCGGGATCGCCTTCTCCCGTACAATCCACCCAGCACACTCAGGTCCTCTGGGAAGAATCTACTTCAGTCAACCAAAACTAGGCTGACAGATATTACCCAGAGGACCTTCTCTTCTGCTGCTCCCAGACTGTGGAATGGCCTGCCGGAAGAGATTCGTCAACTTGACAGTCTTTTAGCACTTAAAAAAGCAATAAAGACTGATCTATTCTGACAGGCCTATCCAGTGAAATTTTAGAAAGTTTTTAGCACGTTTTAAGGATGTTTTAATCATGTATGCTATATTTTTAATCCGTTTTTAATGTGTTTTATATTCACTGTTGTTCCCCGCCTCGATCCAAGTGGAGAGGCGGGTAAGAAATAAATAATAATAATAATAATAATAATAATAATAATTATTATTATTATTATTATTATCGATCCATGAACATAAATGGATAGGCAGGAATGAGCCACATGATAGAAGTCACTCGAGGCCTAAGAGGAATACTGAAGAAGCAAATGAGGGGTAGTCGTCTTACTTGTTCTGAATGTAAGTTGGGAAAACCATACACAAACTCACCCTGGCTCCGGAGACTGCCATGTCCAGTTCTGTGCTGATACCAACACAAGACACTTCGTTGGTATGTCCATATAGAATCTGCAAAGGCTTAGGAGCCAGACCTGTAGGCACTCCTCCCTGGTATTAAATATTAAAAGCAACAATTAAATAAAAACACACTGCGGGCTTTTTTCAGAATGTTAAATGCATTTAGATGCATTTGCTACTGCCCACTCATGTCACTTCTCCCTAAAGCAGCAACTTCTTTTCTCTCTCTCACCTCTCACCCTTAAGGCGCAATGAATCCATTCTTTCTTGCAAAGTATTTTTTAAAAAAACAATTTTTGCAATTGTTTCATAACCGTATATGATATAAAAGCATTGCATAAAGACATTACATCTAAGGGAAATGAACACACAAGGAAAGAAAAAGGAAAAAAAGGAAAAAGAAAAGAAGACAATAAAAATTAAGAAGAAAGAAAATCAAAGAAAAGGGGAAATACATAAACCAAGGTTAAAGTATGTTTTTGGCTCTCTGCACATCAGAGATGTAAATTATATTCTCTCCTTGTTAATACATTTAACACAATAATCAAATTCATTTCTTTCTTCTAAGTTAATGATTTCTCATACATTGAATCCACAGACAAATACATAATTTTTCTCTACTTCTTGCAAAAATTCTATCAGAGGTTTCCATTCAGATACAAATGAGACATACATTTTAGATCTGGTTATTGGCAGGGCAAATATATGCCAAAGAAAACATGGGGGGCCCAAGAAATAGGAGAAAGGTGCCTCATCATTTTAAATTTGTAATTTTGCATTGCTGCTGTTTTTATCCGGTTGAGCTTTTATATTGTATTTTATATTATGGTTTTATACTGTTGTTTTATACTTTGAATGTTTTTAATTTTTGTGAACTGCCCAGAGAGCTCTGGCTATTGGGCGGTATAGAAATGTAATTAATAAATAAAATAAATAAATAAATCTTCCCTGCAAAACCCTCTCTTTCCAGCAACCGTTTTTGATTCACCACTACCACCACCCATCTGAGTTCTGAAATGAAAGTACATTCACCACTGAGAACAAAAATGGCCTTGGGATGGAGGTAAGATAATTCGTAGGGTAGAACTGGTGGGCGAAGGAGGCTTGAAGCACTCACATTACGGGCCAAAGTAGACATGAGGTTAGCTGTGTTCCCCTGCGACTAGGGGGAGTGGGGGGAGGGTTCATTATCAGCTCTGCAGCAGTTGCTATATCCATTTTTTAAAAAATGCAGGTTAAGTGCAAAGACACATCTAGCATCATGTGTGGCACTAAGATGAACAATTAGGAGCAATCATTAGCTGAGATGAAGCACAATTCTGCCTTTCGAACAGAGGAATGGCCCAACCATAATCACGGTGGCAAGATGATTTAAAACAAAACAAAACTCGGTCTTCTGAAGGCGCCATCACACAGCTGACAAGTTGTTGCGAATTATTTACATTAAGGGGAGGCGTCTTATTAATTAAGGAGCAATCAAGAGCAAGGCATTACCAGGCTAGGAATGGGGCATAAGTTAGAGACCCTGTGGGTCCAGCCCTCCCTCACAAATGACCTGCTGACAGGCAGCCATGGCATGGGCATGTTTACCAGGCTGCAAAACCAAAGTAGGGCAGTGGTGAAAGGTCAGCTGAGGGTGTAATTCTATGCTATTTTAAAGTGAAGTATTTTCCAAAGAGTGACTAGCAGGCCCATTCATTCATTTATTATAGTTCTATACTGCCCAATAGGCAAAGCTCTCTGAGTAGTTTCACAGCATGATAATTTTTATATTGTATTGTATTTTGTATTTGTGTTTTTAGATTGTTGGTTGTTTTTATGCTCTTCATGATTTTAATTTTTGTGAACCGCCCAGAAAGCTTCAGCTATTGGGCAGTATAGAAATGTAATAAATAAATAAATAAATAAATAAATAAATAAAATATAAAAACATTTAACTTTCAAGAGTTTCAAAACAGTCTGAAAGCAAGTTGAAAACAATTAAAAATAAAACTACCAGGACCTGGTAAAAAAAACCTAAAATGCTCCACTGAAAGCTATTAAATTCCTGGGAGTAGAGGAAAGTCTTAACCTGGTGCCAAATGCTGACAGTGGGGTACCAGAGAGCCCTCATTGGGGAGCGCGTTCAACAGGCTCCCCTCCAAACCTCCCTCACATGCAGCAAACTAAACCAATCAGACCCTGCCTTTGGGGATGCGTGGCCAGCGAGGGGATCAAAGCAGCGAGAAGACCGCCCCTCATCGCTCCAGCTCCCTCATTGGCCGAAAGGCAGTGTTTGACTGGTTCAGTTCGCTGCCTCCTATTCATGCTTAGGAAAATACTTCAGTTTAAAATGGCACAAGGCAGCAGTCTTGACATTGACCGGCTTTGCTTCTGCCACACTTTCCTTTGCTAGTGGTGAAGAGGAGGAGGTGCCGCCGTTTGCCACTGAGGAGAATAAAAGAAAAAAAGTACCAAGTCTGGCAGGTGAGGGTCCCCTGAGACACACCTTGCTCAGGGACCCCTGAAACCTGGTGATGCATCTGCGTTTCCTCACAAAAAAGGGAAGACAGGCTGAATATTAGAAGGTGTCTGTGCACGATTCATGAAGAAACTGTGAGAAATCTTCCTTAAGAGAGGCCTCAGACCTAATTCACAGTTTACAGCAGCAGGCCCAATTTGTCACCTTTATATTACTTGTTCCTTGGAGGAAGCACCAAAGTGTGAACAAGAAATTTGCACCTTTCAACATACAGTAGAAAAGCCCCAAGGAGCAACAGCTAAAAATACAAAGAGTGTCTTTTGGCACCTTAACAGAAGCTTTCATGTGCTAGCGCCTACTTCGTCAAAAGTGCCTGTGTGTTATCCTCATGGCTCTCTGGCACATGTCCACTGTGTTGATACACAAGTTGTACTTTCACACTTTCATGTGTTTCCTAGCAAACACACCCAACATCGCAAGAGCCATGAATTGATTCTTAGAACATCTCACGCTCACTTGCTAATGCTTCTCCCCTCCTTGCAACTCAACCCAACTAAAGAACTTGCTGTCCGCTGTTTCCAGTCTTCTAAAAGTTGCTTTCCCAGGTCGGCAAAAACTTAGCTTACCTGCTGCACTACTTGCCATATCATACAAGTGGTGTCCCTCGAGCCTGAAATTAAATGGATCCCGCAAAAATCCATAGCTAAGCACGTCACGATATCTGCGTTCATGCGTGAGAGAGAAAGCAATTAGCTGAGGCACCTGATGAAATTACTGAATTTCAAAGCATCTGATTTAGAGTGGGACTCCTGGGTGCCAAATTTTACAAAACTAGGATGACCCTATGAAAAGGAGGACAGGGCTCCTGTATCTTTAACAGTTGCATAGAAAAGGGATTTTCAGCAGGTGTCATTTGTATGCCTGCAGCACTTGATGAAATTTCCTCTTCATCACAACGGTTAAAGCTGCAGGAGCTATACTGCAGCTATACTGTGACCAGATTTAAAAGAGGACAGGGCACCTGCAGCTTTAACCGTTGTGATGAAGAGGAAATTTCACCAGGTTCTCCATATATACAAATGACACCTGCTGAAATTCCCTTTTCCATGCCACTGTTAAAGATACAGGAGCCCTGTCCTCCTTTTCATAGGGTCACCCTAACAAAACAGAACCACACCTCTAAACTGCAAAACAAGCCAGTACCGTAAACCTGGAGCTAAACTAAAAAGCATTAACATTAACAAACAACACATTTATCACAGGCAAGATCCATTTAAATTAGTAAAAGTTACTAAAGATAGCAGTTATGCTCTCGAAAAAAAAGTCCCACTGATTTATGTGGGTATTGTGCCCAGGAAGAGATGGAGTACAAGGTTATTGGAACCTCCATATTCAAAGGCAGTATACCTGTGAATAATAGTTGCTGGAGGACAAACAGGGGAGGTCTGTTGCCTTCATGCCCGGCTTGTAGACTCCTCAGAAACTTCTGGCTGCCCTTTGGGACAGGATGCTGAGCTAGATGGACCTTTGAATCAGCATGGTGAAATGGCCGGAGTGTTGGACTAGGGAGACCCCAGTTCAAATCCTCACTCAGTGACCTTGGGCCAGTCACTACCTCTCAGCCTAGCCTACCACAGCCTAACCAAAATAGTTGTGAAGATAAAATAGGGATGAGTGAACAAGTGAATTCCGCAGCCACAGAGATTCTCTGAATACCAGCTTGAAGCTGAGTTCACCTCAGGCCCTGGGCTCAATGGCACTCTGCTTTTGTTTCATTCAAATTGGGAAAGTGTGCAATTTATGCACATGCACTTTTCCCTGTAGAATGAAGAGTGAAATGCCCTTGAAGCGTACATTTTTTTTTAGTAAATTGTGGATGTTTCCTGAAAAAGATGCTCTTTGCGCACGTTCATGATTGCAAACGGGATACGTTCGCATGATTTGTGAACGTTAACGGAATTCACAGACACCCCTGCGATAAACATGACAGCACTGAAAAATACATGATCTAAAGCACTTTATTGCTAATCCACAAACATGTTGATTATCTTTGGCTGAGAAGTAACAATGGGGAACATGGGGAAAGCCATCACATTATCACACAACTCTCTCTGTGTTTTACAGCTGGCCAGGAGATTTGGCTTTCATTCTTAATCAAGAAAGAGAGACCAAGGGCACATCTACACAACGTCCTGGTCAGTTGTTTGCACTCCAGATCATCCAACCAGAACAGCAGGACCAGCACTCTTGCAAACTGATGGCATCAACTCATTGAAGCCCCTTTTCTATTCGTTTGTTCATTCATTCATTAAAACATTCATCCAAAACGACTTACCCATATGCCTAATATGCTGTGCCATCAATTTTCCCTTGGTGAGAGAGGTCACTCTGATGCTGTTATCCCAATGTCCTCCACTGAAAAGCAGCTTTGCATCATGGGACACTACGAACAACTTGGGGGTGATCTCCAGTCCGGGTTCAAAAGGCCCACCGACACTTCGCTGCGTTCTGCAAACAGTGACTTACATTAAGATCTGCATAGTTCATTTATTAAAATGTATTCTTTCTCCTACCCATAACGCCCTAGAGAAGTTTGCCCGGTGCCTACTCTCCCAGGATTGCTTTTAAACTGCTGCTTGCTTTATTTTCAATGGCCCCGTTCAGAAGACACCTTAAACCAGAGCTTTCCAAACTTTTCATGTTGGTGACACACTTTTTAGACATGCATCATTTTGCAACACAGTAATTCAGTTTTACTAGCAAACTGGAGGTTAAACTAACCCCTTATAAGAAATATGGACACATACATAAATTGTAATATGTTCGTGCGACACACCTACACACTGCAGCCGACACACTAACGTGTCGCGACACACAGTTTGGAAAGCTCTGCCTTAAACCATGGCTTTAACCACAGTGGTTAAGTCAGAAAGATGGGCTGTGTTCAGAAGACACCTTAAAACACGGCTTTAACCACGGTGAACAAAACAAAAAGCCTTATTCACCATGGTTAAAGCTGTGGTTTAAGGTGTCTTCTGAACACAGCCTGGCTTTCTGACTTAACCACTGTGGTTAAAGCCATAGTTTAAGGTGTCTTCTGAATGGGCCCAATATGTGCAACGCTGCTTTTTAAAATCATCTCTGCTTTTAGCTGTACAGCTATTTATCTGTTATAAATGTACAATTTTGTTGCTGTTTTAAAGTAATACCTTTCAATGTGTTTTATTTTTGGATGTTCTCTTTGGTTGTATTGTTCCTTTATTGTGCATCCGTGAGCATCCGTTTTAGGGCAACTCATAAATTGAAATAATAATACTCACATCAAAGTAAGAAAAGTTGTGTGTGTGTGCGTGCACCGCGCACATTTCATCTAAATGCTCAAGGCTCACTGCATAAATGTGAAAGCTCACTGCTAAATGCTCAAAGCTCACTGTTCGCAGTGAGCTTTGAGCATTCTGCAATTGTTATGGCAACTCTGGAAGGGCAGCTAGCACTACTGTGGCCCCACTTTCCCTACAAGCAATCCTTCTGGGGGGTGGAAAACATGGGACCTGAGTTCATACAGTAGCGGGCTAGATGAAAGAGGAAAATGCAAACTCCAAAGTTCAATTAACTGCCTGCAGTCATCAACTCTTAAACATTGATAACAAGAAATTCCAGAGTAGTAGCTGTTGCACCATAATAACTTGTACCACCTAAAAGACTAACAGGTTATGTGAGTTAGAGCAGCAGTGTGGAACCCCCAGCCAGCTTGTGGCCTGTCGCCTCGACCCCACAAGCTCCACCCCCTCCACAAGCCGCATCCCAACCAACCAAGGTTTGTGGAGGATGTGGAAAGACGAATTCCCACTGTTATCTCCGATGATAGATTGGAGATAACAGTAGGTATCCCCCATGCTGCTGCTTTGCTACACTTTCTCCATTGTGGGAAGGTGGTGGGGCAGGCAAAGCAGAGCTGGCTGAGTTCCCTTCGCGCCTCCACCGGGGAACTGAATGGGACTTGATTGGCTCAGCTTCACTGTGTATGTGGCTTCCCTAACCGGGAATTCCCTAATCCAGCCAGCACTTTGGCCAAGGAACAAATGATAACAGATGGGCATGGCTACACTCCCTTAAGATAATACCGCCTGCAAGGGGGAGGGGTTTATTTGCCCCTCCCCCACCCAATGCAGGTTCTGCACCCCCTGGGCTAGAGGCTACTTTGCCAGTTGCATGAAGCGTTATCCTCTACTGGAAACACACACACACACACACACACACACACACACACACACACACACACACACACATATATATATATATATATATATATATATATATATATATATTTGTGTATTGCTTTGTAGTTTGGTTAGCTGCTAATACAGAGCATTTTTATATAATTAATAATGGGCACATTTCCAAGACAGGAATCGTGTTTAGTTTTATGCAACAGTACCTCTTACTAGTACTCCCATAGAAAAACTGCTAAGCATTGGAAAATAGGTTAAAATCATTGTTCCTAACAACAACAAAAATTGTCAACGAGTCAAATATAGTTTTCTACGATTATTCTTTATGACTAGTAGATTATCTCTGGGTTTTGCACTATACATCAGTATCTCTTATCTGCTCAGCATAGCTTAGTTTGGTCAGCTGCTAACACAGAGCATTTTCATGTAATTGTAAACGGGCATGTTCCCAAGACAGGAATCATGCTATACTGATAACAAAAAAGAATGTATTAATAGAAATCACAATTAGCTAAAATCTTTGAGAAACGTTATGTTTATTATCTATAATATGGGTTTTGTTTTGTATATTTTAGTATATTGATATGGTATTCGTATTATATTTCAATTGTAGCTCCTGATGAAGGATCTGACGATCTGAAAAGTTGAGACTTCTTGAACTTTTAAATAAAAACATTATTTTTTGACAAATACTAGCCTACATTTATCATCCTGTATAGCACCAGAGCCAGCCTCTCTTTCCACACCCTAAAGTCTACTTTGCCAGTTGCATGAAATGTTATCCTCTACTGGAATTATGCACATATGCATGTCTACACACACACACACACACACACACACACACACGTATAGAGGGGGTGTAAAAAAGTGTGTCCAAAACAAACATTTCCCCTTGTTCCCATGTGTGAGGGTGTGTTTCCAACAAATGACAACATTCCATGCATCTGAAAAATCATCCTTTAGTCCACAAAGCTTCTGCCCTAATAAGCCCCAGAAAATAAAACTTTTTTTACTCACTTGGGATTTGTTACAGTTTGGTCTCTGAGGAAAGTGAAGTAGTTGGAGATATTTCGGTCGTAAGGGAGCCACCCATGGGTTCCAACAACGCAGTTGAGACTCACTGTTACCTTCAAAAGTACACGTTGAACAAAAAGTAGTGAAATCATCAAAGGCTAAATAACAAAGCAAATTCTTGAAAACTTCGTTGTGTGTGCATATACAACAACAACAGTTTATTGCAGTCAATAGACCATTCCAACAAAAATTACATACAAAAGGACTGAGCATACAATTAGCTATTAAAAAGACAAGTAATCATAGAGGATCTAGTAGAAATGGCCAAGTTCAAAAACTTGGCCATGAACTCGGTGATTGATTTGTCTGAGTTCCGAAGTAAAAGGGACATTAAGAATTCAGTTGGGTGACCAGGAAAAGATTGTAAAATGGGGTTCAGAAGATCATTTCTAGCCCCTTGGTAAAATCTACAGAACAGTAACACGTGTGATACAGTTTCCACCTCAGTATTGTTACAGGGACAGCATCTGTTGATCAGAGGGGTTTTGTTGTATCTGCCATCTAAAAGTTTAGAGGGAAGGACGTTAAGTCTGGCTAGTGAGAATGCTCTCCTGTATTTGGGGAGTGTTAACCAGTGCAGTTAAGGCATCCCATCTCTGCAAAAGGAGACGGATAGTCCTAGGGACTGGGGGGAGCATGGCCCCCGAGCAGCACTCTGGAGGACTTGCATGTCTATATCAAGCAGCCTCTGTTTCACTAGTGATTTGGCACTAGCTAGATCCCTTGATAGTAACATAGGGGATGATAAGCCTACTGAGTTGATTTTACTTGTCATGGCCTTTGACCAGGGAGATTCAAAATGGTCTGACAGGATCTTGGATACCAGGGAATTTGTTGCAAGTGTCAGCTTGCAGCGAAGCCAGAAATGGATCGCATGGATCCAAGCCAGACAGTTAACAGAATTCAGACCAGCCTCTAACAAAGCAAATTCAAATGTAGCGCCCTCCTTTAATAACAACAAACAAGACCAAGGATGGGCGCAACTCATCTCCCTTCTCTGCCTTCTCCTTTCACCCTCCTTTTCATGTGGGTCTTTAGATTATAAGCCTAAGGGCGGCACAGGTCTCCATGGGCAGTATCCAAGGCTCGCAATGCACCAGCACTCATCAGGCTGCGCTGAAGGCAACGACCACTAGCGCCAAGGCGACAGCAACCCCAGAAACTAGCCCAAACTAGCATTTCTGAAATTGGGAAGGTCACCAGAGCTCCCCTCCATGAGAACCACTCTTGTTCCTTTTCAGAAATGCTTGTTTGGGCTAGTTTTCCGGGGTTGCTCTAGCAAGGGTTAGCCTCCCATTGCGCCAGAGCTGATACCTACTTGCACAACAGCACCATTGGATATTGCCCTTTGAGTCTAATTTATATAGAGCTATCCAATTCTGGAAATAAGTAAGTAAGTAAATACATAAACTAATCAGCTTGAAGAGACTTCACTCGAGGGCAACATTCGCTCAGCACAAACTAGCCCCCGAGACGTGGTTTTCTACTGTTAGAGAGGACAATCTCAATAATGATCACCATTGTGTTATCTTGACAATTCCATATTAGGAATTCTTCAGCGCTAACACTTCTGCTTGTCTGACTCACCAGGATCTCTGGGCTCCCCTGTGACATGAAAGAACGGTATTGATTTCTGGGGACAATGGCCTTCACAATGGGTATCCCATCACTGATTCCCTGAGAGAAAAAGAGAGAGACAGAGACAGAGAGAGTTATTTTTGCTGGCGACACTAAAAGACAGTACAGACATATTTGGCAGACTCACCATGACGTATAGTTGCTTCTAGCCTATCTGGACCCTCCTCCAGAGCGGGGGCTGGGGGGGGGGGTTCTAGAAAATACTGTCCCTGATTCTCCACTTTTTCTGCAGTGTCCAAAATGGGCGCGTGCAGCTTCCACCAACAGTGGAACTTCAGACCTAACAGCAGAAGCAACCTCCAGGTGTGGACCAACGGGCCCAAGAACGGCTGCTACAAGCAGTGCGAGAGCAGGTAGCGTGGACAAAGTAGGAGAACAGGGATGAATTTGCAGATCTATGGAACAAATACTTAGGGCTGTTGACTAACGAAGGAGGCACATAAGCAACTCTTTATTACATGTATGGTTGTTTTGCTCTCTCCCTTCTTTTTTCGTAATTATAGAATGTATAGGGGTTAAAATTAACAGGGGGGGCCCGCCCTACATACACCCATCCATATTTATAGGGAGGAGAGGTTAAGAGGTTGGAGGTTCCTATAAAGCAGGGCTGGAGGACCTCAGGGCCCGAGGGCCAAACTGTGTCTTCCCAGGTTCCTCCTTTCCCCTGTCCGCCAGTCTTTTGGTGGTTTCCTGGCTCTGTGCAAATCCACCACTACCCCAGCCCCCTCCACTTCTAAAAGGCTGAAATGCCTCTCCGAAGGAACTTCTCTCTAAAATGCTGATCATTAAAAACAATAACGTTGAAATGCATCACACGTTTTTAATAAGGCTTAAACCGTATGTGCTGTTGCCAGCTCTTACCTCAATGAAAAAGGACTTCAGCTCAGGGAGATGCTGGAACAGGTTAAGGGGGCAGTTTTCAATTCTGGTCTGCTTCTGCACCACTTCCTCCGCAGACAGCCTGGCAGGATGAGGCTCCTGAAGTAAAATGCCAACAGCAGTGGAAGTCATAGTTTCACAAACATTCCTCCACAATGCCCTGAAGTTGGGGACAAAGGCGTGCCTAAGGGCATGTCTAGATGGGGCAATTACCTGGGGATCGCCCTGGGATCGTCCCTGTGCGTCCACATGACGCACGGGGGATCCCGGGAGCAGGGAGGGATGAGTCCTCCCTTTCCCCAGGGTATGGCCCTACCCTTCCATCTCGATTTTTCCCACGGTCTCAGGATGATCAGCCTGCCATTGCGGTTTTGAGTAAACACATGGAGCTGGGACCCAGGCACGGGGCACAGAGCTCTGCAAGCGCTCCGTGCCCATCGGGGAGGGGTGAGTGGGGTCAGGGCTTTTTTTTAAAAAAAACCTAACCTTTGCGCTGGAGTGATGGTATACTCCAGCTCCTGTTGCTTTTTTTTAAAAAAAATGCTGGCCGCGACATCCTCTTCCTCCTGGGACATCACGCGCTGCGTGTAGACGAGGGAGACGAACTTGCGATCATAAAATCGTGAGATCATACCCCTCCAGCCCCCTCGTCTAGCCATGTCCTAAGTCTCCCTCCCCCCAGCCCCGAATCAGCTGGTTGGGGGGCAACAGAGGCATGTACATGTGGCAATGAGTAGAGGCCAACGACTTCGTAAATCAAAAGCCTCAAGCACGCAAACCAAGCGATGAAGTACAAGGGCAGGGCAGGAGGAAACATACACACACCCTCCAAAGAACGCAAGGATCTCTAGCAAAGTTAGAATGATAAACTCTGTATACGGCAGCTATTTAGATTCTGTTTGGACATTCACACACACACATCCTCATTTCTATCCGCAGCAAGAGCTGTACCCCTCCTCGGGCTCACACATTCCCTCCCCACTCCACATGGCAGGCAACCTCCAAACCACAACGTCTCAGAGAGAGGTCAGTTCAGGACATCCATCAGCGTGCCTGCGGCACCCGTCTCCTCTATGTCTGCCAAAGGATTTACCTTCAGGAGCTGACAAGGTGTTTGCCCGAAATTATTAATCATCCCCTCCAAGGCTTTCCTTTCTTTCTCGTCTGTCAAGGCATCCAGATCTACAGCTCCTGGGATGAGAATCAAATTGCAAATAAATAACATAAAAATCAGCACCAGGCTCTGGAAATATATTAGATCCCTTCACCCAGACAATGTTTTCCACCATATTTATATGTTACTGAGAGGAACGTGGTTGTTGCCTCTGTGGTTGTTCTCACATTGTTCCATGTAAGGTCTACATCAGGGGACAGAAACTGGTGGCCTTCCAGATGTTTTTGTTACAACTTCCATCAGCCCAAGCTAGCATAGCCAATAGTGACGGAAGATGGGGGAGTTGAAGGCCAAAATATCTGGAGAATCACAAGTTGCCCATATGGTCCATCTGTGGGGTTAGGGCAGATTGTGTGGTGATGTACTACGCTAACAACCCCCACTGTGTCTCTGGTGTGGTACATAACCATACAATCCACCCTGACCATATGGGTGGAACATGTTAGACATAATTGGGATTGCAGCTGGAATAACCATAGAGGCAATGGCAACTACACAATTCCAGATAACATATAAAACAGCTCCTTAGTCCATTTCAACATTCAAAAGCCCTTTAACACATTTTACGTTCAATTAAGAGCTGAAGAGGAGTGATAAAAATGAGTCTTTCTTTGGTTCTGGACACTTTCTGAGTAGTTGATTGATTGATTGGTTAGTTGGGTGGTATTATTCATCCATGGTGATTCTTATTTACAATATATATTTTGTTGTTTATTCATTCAGTCGCTTCCGACTTCTTGGACCAGCCCACGTCAGAGCTTTCTGTCGCTTGTCGCCACTCCTGGCTCCCCCAAGGTCAAGTCTGTCACCTCCAAATTGATTCTTGTGGCACCTTAAAGACTAATGAATATATTGGGCCTGTTCAGACGACACGCTAAGCCATGGTTAGGCCGCTAACCCTTTTGCAGCAAATGGTTAATGAGTGTGTTTAAGCCATGGTTATGTAGCCACCATGGTTAAGAATGGTTCACACAACACACAAAGCCATCATGGTTAGCTCAAAATGCTTAACCATCATGGCTTAGCATGTTGTCTGAGCAGGGTCATTATGACATAAGCTTTCATGGGTCTTTATTTTGCAGTGCAACACTGAAAATTAATTAAGATTGAGCAGGCTGGAAAACATTTAGTTGGACGGTTAAAGCAATAGCCACTATAAAAAATATGTTTTTTGAAAACGAAGAGTGAATGCTTGGAGAAGAAAATTTATAAATTTTTATAAATTTATAAATAATTTATTTATAAACTTTTTATTCACTCAGTATTTTAACACTTAATTTTAACTTAAATTTAAATTTTACTGTTTTAACTCTGTATTTTAATCTTATATCAATTTTGCTGCGTGGTTTTATCCTGGTTGTGCTTTTTATACTGTATTTTGTATTTGTGCTTTTAACCTGTTGGTTGTTTTATCATGGTGTTAATTTTTGTGAACCGCCCAGAGAGCTTCGGCTATTGGGCAGTATAAAAATGTAATAAATAAATAAATAAAAATAAAAAATAAAAAGAGGAAGTCTTTAATGGGTGTTTATTTTATTTATTTATTTATTTCATTTCTATACTGCCCAATAGCCGGAGCTCTATTTAGAGTGTTAAGTCTAAAGCTGACAAGAAAGATGAAAAATTGATATCTTGGGGCTGCAGGTTTACCATAAATAGATCACAGGTAGTTCATTTTTGATCAAGATTTACCTGGGTCGAACATGAACTCGGACACAATCTGTGGTCAAAGTCCATACATTTCCGAGCTTGCAGTGTGATTCTTGGACCCCCCAAAATGTGTTTGACAGCATGTGTACATTTTTAAAATGTGCATGAAAAAAATTGTACTTTTGAAAAATGTGAGCAAATACACACTTTAATCAATGGGAGATGTAGACAGTTGATGTATACATTTGGAAAAATACACACTAAAATATGCACAGATTTTCATGCATAAAAAACAAAAACAAAGCTCACAACCTGATACCGATTAGAGTCTGAACAAGGTTCGAGATGGAACTTAGAGAACTTTGGCGGACTTAAGTTTTGCCGATTC
Source organism: Elgaria multicarinata webbii (assembly GCF_023053635.1). Taxonomy (NCBI): domain Eukaryota; kingdom Metazoa; phylum Chordata; class Lepidosauria; order Squamata; family Anguidae; genus Elgaria; species Elgaria multicarinata. The sequence continues at coordinate 25,037,148 of NC_086172.1, forward strand.
TCGCATCCCTAACTGTCAGGGACATATGAGTTTTGTCACCATTGTCCCTGTTCCACCACAGATTGCTTTCGCCGCACCATGGGTTTTACACAAATAGAGTGCCTACTCACATATCTCAGTTCAAAACAAGAAAATTGGGGGTAGAAATAAGTTTTGTGGCATAGAGATAACTACACTTGAACAATGTTGATAACCTGTTTGGGACAGGACATTTTCATGCACAGGACCTCTGCGGACATGAACTAAACAATAGTTTAACATTATGAGGATGACCTTGGCAGGCTTTCAGCTTGAGTGCCTTCCTGTCCACTCTCTCAGTCTGGTGCAGTTCTTTGGGGTCCAGCAGAAAAAAAAGTCTTTCCCCCTATGTTCTGGACATTCCTACTGCTTCTGGACCCAACAAACTGTGGTTAATCTTTTATCCAAATCCAACAAACTGTGGCTAATCTTAGTTCTGGTTAATGGAAACAAGCCTACTTCAAGCCATGGTTTACAAAGCTGACTTGTTTCTGCTAACCTTAGTTATTATTAGCTACAATTCATTACTCACACTGAGCTGTGGCTAATTTTAAATGCAAAAGGCTTCTGTTCTGCTTATTACAAGTGAACCAGAGGAGGAGTTGGGAAGGAGGGTATGCAAGCCTGAAGATGGTCCACGGTTTAGAGTTACGTGAAAATTGCCTCACTGAAGCAGGCAGTCTGCCCCCTGCCGGGCACAAGGATTTCTGAATGAGAGCCACATACTTCAAACGGCTGAATCATTCTGCCTTTAGAATTTCTGTTGCAATCATAGAATAACTGCAAGAATTGGCTAACGGGGAGTTAACAACTTTTAACAGCCTTGATGTACAGAACAAAACTGCACAATGTTTTCTGAACTCTTTAAGTGTTAAACTCTGTGATTTAGAGTCAATTGTGAGATCCTGCTTTAGGAAGTGCCCTGTGGGTATGACGCGGGTACGTACACTGTATTACCAAATAGAAATTCATGTACAGACTGCTAGCCATGCTGCAAATATAGGCTCCTAATCAAAACATAAAATTACATGGACCTCGTCAACTAGCCTTGAAATGGTGCAAATGCAGAATAATTCAGATCAGTGATGAATTAGCCATCAGTGGTGAATTAGCCATATGAACCTGCCCGGACCTTAAGATCATCCACAGGGGCCCTTCTCCGTGAGCCCCTGCCAAAGGAAGTGAGGCAGGTGGCTACTAGGAGGAGGGCTTTCTCCGCTGTGGCACCCCGGCTGTGGAACAAGCTCCCCAGAAAGGTCCACCTAGCGCCTACACTGTACTCCTTTCGTTACCAGCTTTTTATTTTCTCAGTATTTTAACATCTAAATTTAAACTTTGCTGTTTTAATTCTGTATTTTAATCCTATATCAATTTCTGCTGTGTGGTTTTATCCTGGTTGTGCTTTTTATATTGTATTTTGTATTTGTGTTTTTAGACAGTTGTTTGTTTTATTATGTTCTTAATGGTTTTAATTTTTGTGAACCGCCCAGAGAGCTTCGGCTATTGGGCGGTATAAAAATGTAATAAATAAATAAATAAATAAATAAAAATAATAATAATACTGTAAGGCAAAAGCATCGCATCGTAAGGCATAATGTAGCAAATGCAGGGTGCAAATTTTAACCATACTGCCATGTAAACTCCCTGCCCCTGATATGACTCTTTCCCACGTGTAGGATACTACGATATGAAAAGGATATAGGGCTTGGTACCTTCGTAAGTACAGTAATAGAAGACGTTGAATGCTTCCACTGCAGCTGGCCCTCTCTGTTTATAGCCAAAAATCAGATCTATCCACTCATGGAGATGAGCAGAGACGTATTCTGACTCCTAAGACAGAGACGAAGAACACATTTCAGCATGGAATTTCTTCAAAACAGTAACTCCTCCAGTCCAATTTTGCTTTTTTTAAAAAAAAAAAATCTGAATACAAGTTGGCAAAATATTCATAATTCAAGTTCAAAAAGTGATATCAATTCTACGTATTTCATCGTAGGGTTAATGTATCTTTTGTATGCACATGCTTTGACATGGGCAAATGGAATAAAATAAACCTAAGTGCCTACAATCTGTTTAGGGAAGACGCTGCTATGAGGTAAAATTGGGAGTGAAGGCTGCATACGATGCCATTTCCAGTAGCACAACTTACACTTTATTTAGCCTTGTTGGTGGTATGCATTCTGAACTCTTTGGCCCCGTTCAGACAACACCCAGCCTTTCTCAACCTGGGGCGCTCCAGAGGTGTTGGACTGCATCTCCCAGAATGCCCCAGCCAGCAGAGCTGGCTGGGGCATTCTGGGAGTTGTAGTCCAACACATCAGGAGCACCCCAGGTTGAGGAAGGCTGTGCTAAACCATGCTGCTTAACCACAACATGGTTAACGGAATGCATTAACCATGTTGTGGTTAAGCAGCATGGCTTAGCGTGTTGTCTGAACGGGGCTTTTGTTTACTTCACCGAGAGGGGGTGGGGTGGGGGGGTGAAGATAGAACTCACCAATGCTTTCCTGTGTTTATAAATGAAGTCCTCTGGTGAATGGGCCCATTTGGGGAGAACAACATCGTTCACCACTTCTTTTGAGATCTGTAGCTGACCCAAGCTGAAATCTGGAGAGTGCAGATAAGGCAATATGGTTTCAGCAGCTATTAACCATAGCAAGTAAGCATTTATGAGAGCCAGATTTAGGGAGTGAGGTTGTCAGTGAGGGGGGGAAACACTACTTAGGACAAGGATGGGGAGCACCAAGCCCAAGAAGAACCAAATCCGTCCTTAACAGAATCCCCAGATGGCCACACCCCATTTCCCTGGCTCTGCCCCCTTTCCCCCAACCACCAATCTTTCAGTGGTTTCTCAGCATTTGTGCAGTTTTTTCCTCCATTCTAAAAGGCTGAAATGCTTCTCCTAAAGCTTTAAGCGACAATATGCTGGTATTTTGGCCCCGCCCCTCTTGCCCTCAGCCCCGCCCACCACTGGAATCTGCCCCCCACCACAACAGGCTGAAAGAGGTTCAACACCCCTGACATAGGAAAGTAAGTGCTTTCCCACATAAATGTCACATAATAATTTGTCTACAGAACTTCTACTGTGATTAGCTAAATCTGAATGTTTTATCCCTCTTATAACTACGGGATCACAATTTTAGCCAAGCCCTTTACTTAAATAGCTAAGTATAATCATAAGAATATAAGAAGAGCCCTGCTGGATCAGACCGAGGGTCCATCTAGTCCAGCACTCTGTTCACACTGTGGCCAACTAGCTGTCAACCATCAACCCTCAGGAAAACATCGGACTACAAAAATATTCTGTGATGCGACTATTTACTATTTTGATTCTCTAAGAACTCTGGGAAGTAGAAGAACTCTGGGATTAGCTCCTTCACGTCGTTTGGATTCTCCATGAGGGCTTGCCAGGTCGCAGGAATGGAATGGAACTGCCGATCAGCGCAGTCAAATCTGTGGGTGGGACACAAGGGCGTATATTGAAAAGCCTGTTAATGCCATCCAACGTTACGGAAGCAAAACAGCTACAAGTTCAGTACCTACATCGAAATTCCACTTAAATGGCACAGTTAGGGCCATTCCGCTACAGTTCAATGCCCTCATCCTGTAATCCGGGGCGGGTGGTAGTGATTCCAGGGCATATGTGGACTTCTCCTTCAACTCTACTTTTCATCACTCACTTCAATGGAGGAGCAACAGTGCGAGAATACGAAGTTGCGCACAACACTCCATTGAACCGAATGGTAAAACCTTCTTCACTCAAGAATTCAGCTTGGGCATTGGACACACAAATGAGATTCTGGATGAGAGCGACAAGGGTGTAGTGGGAAATAGTGCGTGTGCCCATTACAAATTTTGCCAGGACGTTTGTACGCCTCGACAGACATTCGATAATTGGCAGCTTGTAATTCCTTCCCTTTAAAATACGAGATGCAACCGTCAGTGCACAACTCCAGCACAACACAGCAATACTACAAACGAGAAGGATCTTGGAATTGTTGTAGATCGCAAGCTGAATATGAGCCAACAGTGCGATAGGGCTGCAAGAAAGGCAAATGCTATTTTGGGCTGCATTAATAGAAGTATAGTTTCCAAATCATGTGTGGTACTGGTTCCTCTCTATTCGGCCCTAGTTAGGCCTCATCTAGAGTATTGCCTCCAGTTCTGGGCTCCGCAATTCAAGAAGGACGCAGACAAGCTGGAGCGGGTTCAGAGGAGGGCAACCAGGATGATCAGGGGTTTGGAAACAAAGCCCTATGAAGAGAGACTGAAAGAACTGGCCATGTTTAGCCTGGAGAAGAGAAGATTGAGGGGAGACATGATAACACTCTTCAAATACTTAAAAGGTTGTCACACAGAGGAGGGCCTCCCAGAGTGCAGGACACAGAAGCCAGATTCCAGCTGGACATCAGGAAAAACTTCCTGACTGTTAGAGCAGTACGACAATGGAATCAGTTACCTAGGGAGGTTGTGGGCTCTCCCACACTAGAGGCATTCAAGAGGCAGCTGGACAACCATCTGTCAAGGATGCTTTAGGGGGGGATTCCTGCATTGAGCAGGGGGTTGGACTCGATGGCCTTTTAGGCCCCTTCCAACTCTGCTATTCTATGATTCTATGAATTCCAAGTTGATCCATTTTGCTCCCTTTCTAATTTAGAGTGGCCATAATCCCAGTTTATCATTCTATTTTTTTACAGCACGATCCTAAGCACTTTTATTCAGAAGTGTCCAATTATGTTCAATCGGATATGTTACTTAGTAAGTGAACTTTGATTTTAACCCTTCTTTTTTCATTGGTACATTTTTTATTTTGCCCTCTTCTTCCAAGGAGTTCAGGATTGTAAACACAGTTCATCCCCTCCTTGCCTTCCCCATTTTATGCCTACAACAACCCTATGTAGCAGTTTAGGTTGAGAGATAGTAACGGGCTTAATGTTTCTCAGTAGTAGCCTCATGATTGAGTGGAGATTCGAACCTGGGTCTTCCCAGACATAGTCTGATACTCTAACCACTACACCATGCTCTCCTGCACATTCTATGGACAGGAGTGAGACATATAATGCTGAAATTAGCTGGCAATCCATGTAAAATGCATTTTCCTTTTGTCCAAAGGAATTTTTTGTTGCTGTCGTTTTAACCAAATGCTTTGTAAGATTTGTAGCTTCTCTGAAATGTTTGCATAAACGTTTCTCAGGAAAAAGCTCTCAATGGTAAATACGCGAAAACATCACAGTGTGATCCCGGAGCTATCCATTTTCCCAAGTAAGGAAAAAATAAAATATTCAAGGTGTGTATGTTTTGCAAAAAGGTGACAATTAATCCATGAAGGAGACAACAAGTATTAAGACATCCCTTATTTCTTCACGTCATACCTGCCACTCTGAAGCTGGATATGCAACGTGGTAAAAGGCTCAACACGAATGAGGTAATGCATGACCCCAGCTGCATTGGAGTAGTGAGTGCCATAGTGGAACTTGTCAATAATTCCAAGGGGATCTTCAAAGTTCTCATACCTTTGAAAAAGAAACAAACCATCTGTTTCCATAATTGCGAATCTAGCAGGATTTTCTCACTAACTGAAGCAAATATTAAGCAAATATTAAGCACCACACAGAATTTTGGAAACCGAGCTCTAGCTTGAAAGTAAGTGACGCATTGGAGCAAGCTCTGAAAACAGAACCGGAAGCCATCTCAGGATCTACAGGACGTTCTTCTGAAGTCATCACTCAGCCATCCTAATGTTGAACAGCTTTTCTTAAACCACACTTTTGTGATATGTCACTGATGGATTGAATATTGTATTTTTAAGGCAGAATCTAATATATTAGGGCTAGCTGACATCAACGGCCCTGTGGGAAAGAAGGTGGAGTGAGGGAGGCAGAAGAAGGCAAAGGGGACATCAGTATCTGCTCCAGATGGACTACCCCACCCCCTGGAAATGAGAGAGCAAGCAGGGCCATTCCACCAGCCCTGCTGAAAGTCTACTTAATTTTTCTTCTTCCAACCCCACCCCTTTTTCCTTGTGTGTCCTGTTTTTTTTTTTATATATATAGATTGCAAGCCTTGTTTACTGATTCATGATAACCTTTCTCTGGGAGCCTTTTGTGGCTGAGGAGTGGGATAAAAGTACTTTAAATAAATAAATACATAAATAATAAAATATTCTAATTTCATAAACCACGTGGCAATTGACTTGAATGTTAGGGCATTTTTTAAAAAAATATTTTTGAATGTAGCCTCCACAGGGAGGAACGAAATAGACGTCTTGGCCTTATCATGAGGAAATGCCCTGGAAGGTCATCTGAGCAGTATTTGGAAGACTTCCTGGCAGGGATTAACAAACCAACCACAGAGGCAGTGGCTATGGGTTCCTTTTCTCTGTACAAAGGACTCGTAAGACGATTTCCCCAACGTAATAGCAACTTCTATCTCAAGTTGTTGTTTTCCTCCCCTGCCCCTTTGTCTCAGGTATCTTAACTATGTTGCGATATTTTAAACATGCATATGTTTTAATAATTTCTCTGCCTTCACCATAATGATTTAATGATTGTGTTTTTACTTTCTTAATGATGTCTGTGCCACTGTTTCTTATTGGGTCTGTGACCGTATAATAAATGATGATGATGATTTGAATGGACATGTTTATACTCTTGATCTCCTTTTACCTAATCTTTAAATGCTGCATCAACTTAGTTCCCACCTATGAGATCTTCATGAATTCCTCTGTTACCGTTTGAACCAGCACCAGGGTTCCCAGTCAGAATAGAGAGATAAACAAAACCAAGAGCTCTCACACAGAAAAATAAGGCAATATTAACTAAATACTTTTGGGTGATTGTTTCAGATTAAATACCTTTCCTGAACAGCCTTGGCATTCTTTTCATTTGCCACACCAATGGGTTTCGACAGATCCCGAAACACAGCTGGATTATTCAGATCCAATTCTTCGGAAGTGTAGTCCCGTAAGATCCAAGGAAACTTGAACAGGAAAAGAAAGGTCTCCTTCAGAACTCACAGCCATCTTTTGACAAAACATTTTGACAAAATGTAACAATGTATCTAATCAGAAACAATTGACAGGAAAAATACTTACAACCGGATACTGTGCCAGGTCATTATAGGTCCGCCCTGCCATAGTATTTAATTGAATGAGGTAGTCAAAGTTGGAAATCTCCCTGTTCACCCATTTCTAAAGATAAAAAATGCAATATTGAACCTATTCATGAGTAGCACAGTAAATCACGTATCTTACCAGTGTGTTTTTTTAAGAAGTCCTACAACTCCCAGCATTCCATCAGCCAATGTTGGCCAGGGAATGCTGGGAGTTGTTGTAGGAGTTTCTGCTGCCTAAACAAGCATAGGGTTGTGCCCTCGATGTGACAAAATTAAGGGAACATTTACATTTCACATTTATTTAGATATCTATCCCACCGTATTCAAATGGCTCAAAGTGGGTTAAATAATTAGAAACATCTAAAGAAAAGGCCTCAGGATGTGGGCACCACTGGGTTCACATAACTACTAACAAATGTTTAAAAGTTTATGTCCAAGCTTGGCTGCCTTATTTAGGATATCTCCTACATGCGAAGAGAATGTTTTAAACAACATAGAAATTTTACAGTATGTAGCTAACATGAGAACTAATAATATTAGGCCAAATTGGACAGCATCGCGCTTTACAAAAATGCTGCTCTTTAGAGCAAAGTGGGTTCCTCTGAGTTCCAAAGCCAGAAAGCGACTGGAAGAGACAGCAGCTTTTTAAAATTGCAAAAAAGGTTCTCTCTCATCACTGGACACAAATTTTAAAAAAAATTGCTATGCCATTCCTGGTAACGTTGCCGTACCTGGGTCAGTCCTGATGCTTTAAACAATTCTTGTGGAGATCTGGTCCCACTAATATTTGGAGAGCATAGAGACAGAATTCGGCTGTACACTTTATTTCTTGACTATAAGATAAAGAAAGTACATTGGGTAACTCAGCCAGTAAAATGTGAAGTAAGTGTTCTGCAAAGAATGGGCATTTGCCTTTTACTGATTTATAAATTAGAATCCAGCCAAACACGTTCTATCCCACTTTCTACTATTCATAGTATGATATATGTTTTTTCTGAATGTTACACAGTTTTCAACCACTTTTGTCCATTTAAAAACATCTTAGGTGTACATCTAATAAAACCTAAGATGAGGAGAGGTGTTTAGCTGCTCCACCATCACATGCCTCGTAGGTCTAATCTTTTGGCACTGTGAAGAATTTGTTTTGCGTTAAGCAGCTGAGCTGAAAACATTCATCTGTAAACCACGAGACAATTGTCTGAAGTCACCATCTGATTACGTACCTCCTTTTTAAAGTTAAGGAAGTAGTTTGTCTGGTCTATAAAGAAGATCTCCAAGGCTGACCTCCTCAAGTTGTAGCGGCGCAAGTGAATCTCTCGAATTTGAGAGAGAGCCCATTTGAAATCAAATCCTATGCCTAGAAACAGAAGCACTTCAGTTATGGTCCTGAAATACATTCAGAGAGTGCATGCAAGCCAGACGGAGCTGGTACCACAAATCAGAAAACAAAAATTGCCTCTGAGAAAAAACTATTCTAGAAAGTGAACACGTGAAAACTTTGTCCATAAGCCTAAACTAAATAAACAGCAGGATTTTCTTTTCTTGTCACACAGAGAAGGGCCAGGAACTCTTCTCATCCCAGAGTGCAGGACACAGAATAATGGGCTCAAAGGAAGGCAGATTCCGGCTGGACATCAGGAAAAACTTCCTGACTGTTACAGCAGTACAACAATGGAATCAGTTGCCTAGGGAGGTTGTGGGCTCTCCCACACTAGAGGCATCCAAGAGGCAGCTGGACAACCATCTGTCAGGGATGCTTTAAGGTGGATTCTTGTACTGAGTGGGGGAGGTAGGTCTTGATGGCCTTATAGGCCCCTTCCAACTCTACTATTCTATGATTCTATTATATTTTTTGTGGTATCAAAGCCATTAAATATGATACGTTAGACATATAAATACACCAACTGTCAAAATAAAACACTCACCCAATCAGACTGGAATGTTCAACACACTTTGGAAATGTTGAAGCTGACTAAGAGCACACTCTTATGGGTTGTGGAAGCCTCTGAACTCAGAGGCTTCTGTGTACCCAATACCCTAGCAGCTGAAGCTGGCAGTACAGGAGTAACGGCAGAGGTGATCTTCACCTCGCCATCCTCCGGTTGCTGGGTTTTCTGCTAGACAGGGAAGGAAGGAGGCTGGAAGTGGCTCGGGAGAGCTTGCATCCTGGCCTCCTCCCTCCCCGTCCAACGGAACGTCCCATTTTTCCTCCTCCCTGAGATCAGTTTTCTGACCTCGGGAGCCAGCCGGTGCAGACATACCCACTATCCTATGGTCCCTCAAACAATGAAAGGCCGTAGTGTTGTGCCCTGATTCATTTCAATCAAAGCTATGTACAGAGGATGTAACCAATGGGGTCAAAAAACATTCAAAATAAATCATCCCTCTACATAACACTCTGCAGCTTAATGACCGCATGCCTTCCGTATGCTTCAATCTGCACGAGAACTACCCGAGCTCATTGACACGTCTCAAAACCCTCCTCTTGGGCCGGTATAAATTGCCTTGCGCGTGGCACTTCCTGTGAAAGATCAGAGTCAGTAACAAAATGCCAAGGGCAATGTTCCGCATTTACCCAAGGAGCTTAATTTTATTCTGAAATACTTAAAAATACACACACACACACACCAAAAGCGGTGTATCCCGACATGTACACTATGCTCAACATCTAAGGTCCTCCTCTGAGTGCCTATTCCGAGGGAAGCTCAGAAGATGAAAACAAGGGAGAGGGCCTTTTCAGTGGTGGCCCCCCCAATTATGGAATGATCTCCCCGACGAGGCTTGCCTGGCGCCAACATTTTTGGCACCAGGTCAAGAATAGTTGTTTTAAATGGATATTGTTGTTTTTATGCTTTTGATGGGCTTAAGCTTTTGTATATTTGTTCTTAACGTTCACTGTTTTTAACTTTTGTAAACCACCCAGAGAGCTTCAACTATGGGGCAGTATATAAATGTAATAAATAAATAAATAAAAGAGAAGAATACATGTAGAATTGCACAATCCTTGTGTTTTCAAAGGCAGGAGAGCACTCTTGCTCTATAACCTGAGACTGTGCCATCACCCAAATCTTTCTCCTATGCAATGCAGGATTGGAGCCGGAGTTCCTTTTGTGCTGAATTCTAAACTGTTGGGCTTTTTATTTTCCTCTGTACAAGGAATTCATACTAAGGTTGTGATAGCGGATTGACCGCACATTGCTCGATGGTACGAAGAACGTCCTCCAAAGGCCTCACCTTCCTCTTTTTCGATGCTGCCATCATAGAAATAGATGTGCTGGGTGGTGATCTCCAGCCTGCCAGGTATCGCATTAAGGATTGTAATCAGTTCACAGTCTTCAGACAGGACGAGCTTTTCTTTCTGGCTCTGTTCTTCCTTCTCATCCCTGCAATGGCATTACCAAATGAGAGACTTGACTTGGATGGGAGCTCCCAAAAAGTTACCCCAGGAAATGAGACAAGGTGACCTCTCAGAAAATGATGGGGATTATTGCTTTAAAGGTGTTTTATGTCACAACCCAAGCCGCCCTGGCCCATGCAGATGTAATAGCTCCGGTCAATTCAGGAAAGAGACAAGAACTCTGCCAGGGGGAGACACACTCTCTCCCTGACCCTCCTCCCTCCCTCTCTTGCCTGAATCACAGTAAAAGGATATATTAGTACCTGCCTTGTGGTTAAACAATAACCAGCTTCCGCATTTAACCAGGATTTCTAAACCATCTCCAAATCTTGCTTAAGAGGGAAACTAGTTAGCGTCAACTATGGTTAAGGTCAGCCTTCCCCAACTTGGTGCTCTCCAGATACTTCTGACTACAACCCGTTTGCATTGGCTGCCTATGCGTTTCCAAGCCCAATTCAAGATGCTGGCTTTGACCTATAAAACCTTACATGGCTTGGGACCACAATACTTGATGGAACGCCTCTCCCGACATCAACCTACCCGCTCACTGCGCTCTACATCTAAAGTCCTTCTCCGAGTGCCTCCTCCGAGGGAAGCTCAGAGGATGGCAACAAGGAAGAGGGCCTTTTCAATGGTGGCCCCCAATTATGGAATGATCTCCCCGATAAGGCTCGCCTGGCGCTGAGACGGTTATCTTTTCGGCACCAGGTTAAGACCTTTCTCTTCTCCCAGGCATTTAACAGCATTTAAAAACATGAGCTGAGTTTGTTTGTTTTTAACAGACCCCAGAATAGCTGTTTTTATAAGATACTGTTGTTTTTATGCTTGTTATGTTTTTAAACTTTGTATATTTGTTTTTAATGTTTACTGTTTTTAACTTTTGTAAACTGCCCCAGAGAGCTTCGGCTATGGGGCAGTATATAAATAAACTTGTTTAATTTGTTTTTAACTGTGCATATTTATTGTTTTATACTGTATGCTTTTATCTGTATGCCGCTCTGAGATCTTAATAATATAGGGCGGGATATAAATGTTTTAAATAAAATAAATAAATAAATAAATCTGCCATCTTCCCTGACCATTGGTCATGCAAGCTGGGGCTAAGGGGAGTTGTAGTCCAAAAACATCTGGAAGGCACCAGCCTAGGAAAGGCTGTTCTAGGAATTCACCCTCAAAAGATGTGTACTCTTCTCCAGACAATAGTTTTGATATGGCAAATTCATAGCTCTGTTAACACTCCTTCAGGAAATATTAAAAACCCAAAACTGTTCAGCTTAGTCTCAGTTGTAATAACTATAGATAGCACTTGCACTCATGGGAGGGGCATTTTTATGTCTTATTCCTCCTGGCCCAAGAGACATCACACACGATTGCTTCCTGCAGGTATATTTGGGCCAGGATCCAATTAGGTCTGCTCAACCAAGGGCGCTTGGGCCACGTGATTCTTGAAAGCAGCTCTCCTATACCACAGGTCAGTTGCCTTCCGAAATTGCCTTCCGAAAGTGAGGACATTTTGAAAAATAGCCTGCAATAAGGGCATAGTGGTCTGCTGTTCAAATCCAGTACGACCAAACGCAGTGCTGAGTGTGGCCACACCCCTGGGCAAGCCTAAAGTAGCCCTTTGGATTCTGGCCCAGGGTTTGCCCAGCTGTCCTGCATACATACATGTTTCCAGTGGTTGCTGGCTCTTCCTCTGGCAGTTCAAGGACATCCTCTTCCTCCTGGTCGCTGGCTTTCACTTGCTTCACCGCCTCCAGAAGCAAAGCCTCACTTGACGGCGGCACCTGCTGCACACCTTTTGGAGAGGAAGTGAGGATTCCCAGTTAAACAAACCACACTCCATTTCACGCAGCCTTTCCCAACCTGCGGCCCTTCAGGTGTTTTGCACTGCAACTCCAGTCAGCCCTAGGCAACATGACCCACGATCAGGAATGCTGGGAGCTGCAGTCAAAAACACCTGGAGGTCACCAGGTTGGGGGAAGGCTACACTAGAGCATTTGCTGATGGGTAAAGAAACTCTTGAAGACAGGCCTCCAGCCATACGAAAAAATCAATTACGATTCTATTTAAATTGTGTAATCATGTTTATTATATGAAAACAGGCTGAAATGCTCAGAAACGGAACAACATATTTTAGAACAACTACAAGACACAATATCCTAAAGATGAAAGGAAACAGAGCAGTGATTCTAATGCATTAGCTCAGAAACATAGTAGCCCTTAGATCTCACCTAGATTGTCCCTCAGGGCGCTGGCTTCCTGGTGAGAGTTGAAATTGTAATTTTGTACTAATTTTAGCCTCATTCGCGAGTAATTTTCCACGTTTGAAAGTTTCCAGTGAATTAGATTCAGTTTCCTGGTGAAAGGAACATATTCAAAATAAGTTAAAAGGCACGACAGGCGCGCAACTTCACTGCTAGAAGAGTTTGTATTGAAAAAGAAATGCGGGGTGGAGAAACACACTTTAAAACAGAAGAACATCGCTGCGCTCTAAGTGGGTTTCAACCTTCACAAACACGGTGCAGCAGTTAAGGGCAGAGAAATATTTACCTGCAATGGTGGGAAGGTGCTTTTCAATAGCTCCTTCCCACAATGCTCCAGTAAGGTATGAAGGAGCAACGGATGAGGATGATGATCATGATATCATCATCATCATCAATTTAAGTTATATACATTTCAAGTGGCAAATGCCCTCAGGGCAGTTACAATCATCAAAACCCCAACACAACGATAAACGACCAGACCAGTACAAAATACCAAACTAATAAAGTATGAAGACATTAACAATATTAAAAGCCAGCAGTACAGCTAATAATCAGAGCAAAAGGTTAGATGCTTGCCGGAAGAGGAAAATCTGGTCTCTATTACAGCGATGACGCCAGGTGGGTCTCCCTGGGAAGGGCATTCCATAGATGGGGGGCGGGCACTACAGTGAAGGCTCTTGCCCTGGAAGCCACTGTGGGCGACAGCGCCCACAGAAACGTCTCCAAAGATGATCTTGGCAATAGAGCAGGAACATACGGGAGAAGTCACTCTTTCGGATAAGGGACAGTGATGTGGTTCCTTACCATGGGTTTGCCACCCAGCCAGGTTGGAGTGGGAGGTGACCGTGTCACTGGTCCCATCCACATGAAACATGTTACCTAGGGTGACCATATTTGGGAAACCAAAAAGGAGGACACCTAGTGTGTGTGTGGGGAAGCAGCTTTCTGAGCCCTGCAGAAAGTATGTTATTCCCCCGCCACCTTAAAGAACCCGATTGGAGTGGAGGAGGGGAAAGGATTTCATTCTGCACCACCACCATCCACTCCAATTGGGGCCTTTTCTATAATGTCCACGAATGACCCACTTTCCCCTTTAAGACCTCAATTGGAGCTCGGGGTGGGAGAATGATGTGCCTCAAGAAAGCATGTCACTCCCTCCTGCCATGCTAATGGCAGCCTTAAAGAGGAAGGTGTGTCATTCCAGGACATTATTGAAAATTATAGAAAATCCCCCCTGACACCATGGAAAGAACAAAAACCAGGACAAATCCGGGGAAATCCTGACAGTTGGTCACCCTATGTTACCAGAACAAGGCGGGAAGAGAGAAGCATCTCCTGTGCCATGTTAGGGGAGTGCAAAACGCCCCTGCATAATAGCTCAAAGTAGCACAACGTGTGTGTGTGTGTGGGTGTGTATGATATATATATATATTATTGCATTTTTATACTGCCTAATACCCGAGGCTCTCTGGGCAGTGCACAATTAAAACCATAAAATACATCAAGTATCCAAATAAATTCAAAACGTCAAAAGTTTAAGAATGCAATATAAAATCAGGTAAGTTACAGCCCAGGGAAATTCTGTATGAAAAGGTATGTTTTCAGGAGGCATAGTGAAATTATGGTAAATCATCGTTTATTATACGCTCACAGACCCAATGAGAGACAACACAACGTTTATACATGTATTAAAAAGATATGGTTATAATTGGATAATTTCCTCATGTGTGAAATTCAGCCTTTATTAGACCGACATGAAGTCTCCAAGGACCGGCAACGACACGTAAAATGTAAAGGATAGAGCAAAATGATCACACAACCCACCATCAGGTCATCCATTGCATTCCAAATGTTTCCAGGATATTTTTTTTTCTCCGCCACTTGTCTTGCCCCATAAACCAGCGGTGGGCAAATTGTGGCCCTCCAGATGTTTTGGCCCACAACTCCCATCATCCCTCACTATTGGCTATGCTGGCTAGGGTTGATGGGAGTTGTAGGCCAAATTATATGAAAGGCCACAAGTTGCTCACCCCTGCCTAAAGGAATGCGGATATTAACCGGTGATGGTCCATCACACTGGACTCTCGCGTCATGTAAGAAATCATAGTTGATGGATCATAGAAGTTTTAATCTATTAATTAATTGACTATGGGTGCAATCCTGTAGTCAGTTACCCGAGAATAAGATCCACTGATTTGCTTCGGAGGAGACACGTGTAGGATTACACTGTAAATCTTCATAATTTGCATGGGAACAAAACAATAATGCTGAAGAGAACGCATACGGCTTGTTTTTAGATGATGCCCTTGTATTTTCCCTAGAGTGAAACAGAAGAGGGCAGTACCTCCTAAGACGGCAGCTCTCCAAATTTTTCTTTTAAAATATTGTACTGATATAAAAAAAAAATTTGGTTTATTTATTTAATTTATATCTCATCCTTTTTCCTCCAAGGAACCTAAAGCAGCACACATAATCCTCCTCCTCCTCTCCATTTTAGCTTCACAACAACAACTCTGTGAGGTTGGTTGGGCTGGGAGTCTGTGACTGGCCCAAAGTCACCCAGTGAGCTTCCATGGCTAAGTGGGGACTTGAACCCAGATCTCTCAACTCCCAGTCCAACACTCTAACCACTACGCCACACTGGCTCTCTTATTTGCCTGATTAATCAGGAACACATTTGTAATCGATCAGCTAAGCCCTAGTTTCACACAATCAGATTAGAACTGCCAAGGAGAATTCAGTTAGGAAGATTTTAATTATCCAGACTGTAAAAGGATAAACTATGGAAACAAAATCACCATGGTTTGGGGTGTACGTGTGTGCGCTCCTCATGCACAATTTAGCAACATTTGCTAAGTTGTGCCTCTCAGCAGAAAGTAATTGCTGGGAATTGAGCTATATACCCAAACTTCACACTAATATTCGAAATCTTAACAACAACTAAGGTAAAACGCTGTCTGCTAGGAGCAAGAGGCAGCGGTGTCTCCGCCTACCTTTCAGCCCAGGGGCCCTGTTCACAGGTGAGGTAGAGTTTTGTGGCTCGCCACTGCCTCAGCGTTGCCATGTGCTGGTTATTCAGCTGCTTCAGCATGCTGTTGTAACGTAGGTTTTCCTGCCGTGCCCTTCGGTTAAATGGCTCCACAAAGAATTCCTAGAGGCAAAAGTTGGAAATAAATTTAGCAGCATTGTAAGTGCATGTGAGATGATGAAAGGACGTCAAAAAACCGGATACACAAGAGATTCAAACCATCTCCAAAATAGCAATCCAAACTACAAGAGAAATGTAGTTGGATGGTCCTGTCGTTATCCAAGCAGAGATCCACAGCCAGAAAAAGACCCACTCAAGAGCAGAAGTTGTCCGAGGACGACCTTGGTGGAAAGCTTAGGGAGAGCCTTCCACACGGGCCAAAAGGATGTGTGAGTGATCCACTTTGACTGAGCTGGCAATGTGGTTCCTTCCCATGTGATTTAGCTACCACCATCAACGGAATTGGTGAAAGGAAGAGATTTCCACAAGTAACAATGTCTGACGCTGTCCCACAAAACACCGTCCCAAACTGCTGACACCAACCTGGGATCATGCATCAAGGGTAGGCATGGCTGGACCCAAGGTTAGGCCTGCCGAGGGCCTACAACCCAGCAGAGGCCTGCTGACAAGAGCCCCCTGGACCTGCACTTCCTCTTCACCATGGCAACTGGCTTGTTCACCCTCCACTTACTCGGGCCCAATAAATGGTGGTGGTAAGAAAAAAACCCTCAGCATATGCTGTTAAATGCCTGGGAGAATTGAAGTCACACCGAAAGGATAACAATGTTGGCGTCAGGCAAGCCTCGTCAGGGAGATCGTTCCATAATTGGGGAGGGGGGCACCACTGAAAAGGCCCTGGTTAGGCCTCATCTTGAGTATTGCGTCCAGTTTTGGGCTCCACAATTCAAGAAGGACGCAGACAAGCTGGAGCGTGTTCAGAGGTGGGAAACCAGGATGATCAGGGGACTGGAAACAAAGCCCTATGAAGAGAGACTGAAAGAACTGGGCATGTTTAGCCTGGAGAAGAGAAGATTGAGGGGAGACATGAGAGAACTCTTCAAATACTTAAAAGGAGGGCCAGGATCTCTTCTCGATCCTCCCAGAGTGCAGGACACGGAATAATGGGCTCAAGTGACAGGAAGCCAGATTCCAGCTGGACATCAGGAAAAACTTCCTGACTGTTAGAGCAGTATGACAATGGAATCAGTAACCTAGGGAGGTTGTGGGCTCTCCCACACTAGAGGCCTTCAAGAGGCCATCTGTCAGGGATGCTTTAGGGTGGATTCCTGTATTGAGCAGGGGGTTGGACTCGATGGCCTTATAGGCCCCTTCCAACTCTACTATTCTATGATTCTATGAAGGCCCTCTCCCTTGTTGCCATCCTCCAAGCTTCCTTCAGATCCTGCTGGAAGAACTGCTGCACAGTTCACTCCACTCAAGCCAAAATAAGATCCCTACCTGAAATTTGAGCTTGCTTTCTCCCCGCTCTCTCTCCCGCTTATGGATGTTCACCATCAAGGCCTCATAGCAATCCTTCCAATAGACTGCCATGTGCTCGTGGCCATCGCTGAACGTGCTGAGTTCGTACTGCTTCATATTTGGAATGATCTGGCGCACAAATGACAAGAGGGTTAAAAAACCGGCCGGGTGCCCTTCCTCCTCCCGCCGCCCAAGGGGGAGAAAAGCACAGGCGGAGAAGGGGAGCCACGACTTACGTATCTGTCGATATAAACCTGCCATTCGTCAGTGCCGCAGTAGACCTGAAAGTCCTCAAAAAAGGAGGGGCTCCCGTTGGTGGAAGGCAGGGAAGGCAAGTGCAGGCTCATGAAGAGAAGGTCGTAAATTTTGGAAACGAGGGTTCGGACGAGGGGGATCAAGAAGGAGTAGGTTTCCGTCTTTTCTCGGATCGACCTGCTCAGGATGCCTTCCAGCTTGCCCAGCAGGTAGCAGGACTCGGCTTGGTGGTCCAGGACTTTGGTCTGAAGAAGAGTGTTGAGCTTGGCGGCAGCCATTGCGCACACCTGGCAAGAGAGAGAGATGTAGTCCAGCACATCAGGCAACAATAGGTCCAACACATCTGGAGAGCACCAGGTTGGGGAAGGATGTTATACAGAAGTCTTGGAGAAGTTAAGCAGGTCCAGTCCTTGTCAGTGCCTGGATGGGAGACGGCCCAAGGACCCTATATAGACCACCTTCCGTTCCATGGAAGACTGGCAAGTTATAGATCAGGGGTGGCCTACTGGTAGCCCTCTAGATATGTTTTGTGGCAACACCCATCATTGCCATTATGTGTTGGACTACAACACCCATTGCCCCCCAACCAGCATGGTCACCCATGGGATTGATGGGTATTGAAGTCCAAAACTTCTGGAGGACATTAAGGTGTAAAAGACTGCTGTATTGTATTAGCTACAGATCATACTTTGAGGCCAAAGCTGAGAAACTAGAGAACTCCTCTTAAAAAAAAATCATGTTACTATAGACCGCGATGCATTTTCCATTAGGTAACACCTTTCAGGGTTTCCTGTTACAAAGCCACGAACAGATCAATCATGACGCCTTTTGCTGGGCCATCTCCCAGTCACGTTAAGCATTCTGTAAGCTTCTAAACCTGGAGAAATTCTTTGGTAGACACATCCATAGCAAATGCTTAAAGAAAAAAAGAAATGGCATGTTCCTGGCTCCTTGTCACCCAGGCATTTGGAGGAAAAAAGGGAAATGACCGAGCAAGCAAGCCATTTGTTGGTTTTGAGGTGCCAAAATTATGCACTTCATGTTAGGGGATCCTTGGCTTTCCGTAGGCTTAGGTCTTATCGTCTATCTGTATTGCAGTACTGATGTAGATTCAGTTCAGTCTAACGAGACAAAACTTGAACATACATGCTGGGGAATTGCATTTCCTCACCGCACAGTGGATATATTATTACATTTTTTTATCTCACCCTTCCTCCAAAGAGGTCACAGAGACATACAGGGACTCTTTATTTATCCTCACAACAGCCCTGCATGGTAAGTTAAGCTGAGACCGATCAGCCACATCCAGGCATCACAGCAAACCAAGCTTTGTGGTAAAGAGAACATGCCATGAGAAGAGTCACATGCTCCCCCTTCCTCCTTCACACAGGAAGAGAGGGGATTTCAAAGTTCCATTCACAGGTTTAAATCCAAATCCACCCGTATTTGAATTAAATCATGGCCATAGCTAGACCTAAGGTTTATCTCTGGATCGTCCAGGGGTCAAACCTGTTCATCTAGGTGACACACAGGGGATCCAGTGCTCAGGCAGGGGTGAACCCTGGATGATCCCAGGATAAACCTTAGGTCTAGCGGTGGACCATGTGTACAAACCACCATTGTTGAGAATCCAACAAAACAGAAGACTGGGGTTTGTCCAAACCTGCCAATGCAAACTTCTAGCTGTGCATGAAGGCAGGGAAGAGGGGAAGAGGCTTCCCACGGGACGTTATCACATCAAATCCAAATCTCCCCACTACAAGTACAATTCCGTAACCATTACACCACACATCTTGTGGGTCTTGCCATCTCCCCCTCCCCCACCCACCTCTCCAACTGTGAATTATGAAAGACAACAAACCTGTAAATTATCCTGTCCAATGAACCCGAGAAGCATCTGGACCTGTACTTGGTAGAGCTTCACAGACTCTGGGCCGGAAGGGTACCAGACTGATAAGGTGTCCATGAGGGTCACCAGCTCTTCCAAGAGCTGTGTGAAACAACATCCAGAAATCAGGGCAAAGAAGAAAACGTTTGATTGATTGATTGGTTGATTGATGGATTGCATTTTTATACCGCCTAACAGTCGAAGCTCCCTGATGGCCTGAAAAGCATTATGTGTGGGGGAGCAAAGAAATACGTAGTCCACAACACAACAAGACATGTAATGTGCAATGCAGGTCTCTTTAAAAGTTAACCCCTTAGAATTAGAATGTCTAGAGGTGAGGTGCGGGGAATAAACAAACATAAGTGTGGTTATTTAAACAGTGGCAGGATTTTAAAATTTTACTATGAAGTGCTGATGACCACAGGAAGATATGGCAAACAGGAAGAGAAACACTTTTCAGAGAAAGCCTATCTTTTACGTGTGTGTGTGTGTGTGTGTGTGAGTGCATGGACAAAGTTCCAAAGATGGGTAGTAGCATGACACCATTAATTATATTGCTTTATAATTTTTTGTTGTGGCTAGGGCCCATTTCTGCATATATCAGGGGTCCCTTTTTTTAACTCCAGATATTCATTACAGTTGCGCAACTGAACGTGCGTGCTGATTTCCTTCCTCCATTAAAATGAACGAACCAGCTGTTGGGTGCAGGATAACTCTAGGGGCACATTGGGCCTCCCATGTCTATAGAAATTGCTTGATTGGGGAATAAAACTGCTATGCGAAAGTATCATTAGCTCTATTTTCAAAAGTTAGGTCCGGTTGTGGACGTCCTCAAGGCCTTCCAATGGTGCGAGGGGAGAACGGGAGCAGATCTCAACCGAAAGACATCATTCTGACCCTCACCCCACTTCTTCCAGAAATCCCCAAACTTGCAGGGGCCCACGGGCTGTGCTTGTGCACAGCCACCATGCTACCAAAGAGCACTGGGACTTGCCAAACAGCAAGGGGAAATGCGCTTATCACTGTTGTGATGTGAATAATAATAATAATAATAATAATAATAATAATAATAATAATAATAATAATATATTTATTTATTTATTTGTTACCCACCTCTCCCTCTGGATCAAGGCGGGGTACAACACAAATACAAAACCATAAAATACATATAACTAATTAAAACATTTAAAACTAATACATTATTAAAAGCAGCACATTATTAAAAAGGCATCTTAAAATTCCACTGGGTAGGCCTGCCGGAAGAGATCAGTCTCTATGGCTTTCTTAAATTCCGGAAGACTGTTAAGTTGACGAATCTCTCCCGGCAGGTCATTCCACAAACTGGGAGCAGCAGAAGAAAAGGTCCTCTGGGTAATAGTTGTCAGCCTTGTTTTTGTTGGCTGGATTAAATCTGGAATACATTTCCAGATTTCTCCATTTGTTTATGAAATGGAATTCCTGCCTCAGAGAACCATGTTTAGAATCCCAGGCATTAAAAAAATATGTAGAATCCAAGACATTAATTTCAATCATTGAAAACGAAATATCCTGACTGATATTTGTTGATCTCGGTCCTAAAATGTCAAGCTCGCTCCAAGAGCACTCAAAATAGCCCAATTGTGAAATTTGGGGGCAAAGTCTCACATGTAGATCAAACCTAAAGAACGTTGGGGGATAGAGAACTGTGACACTTTCAGGATGCTACAAATAACCAGTTTGCCAAGCATTTGTGCATCCACACATGGTAAATAAATGGTTATTATAAGTGACACTTTGCCGAAATTGATGCTCATTCCTTCCACCTTTTAAAGTTGGCTTTAAAAGGTGGAAGCCTATCTCACCCGACAAAGCCTCTGTTATCTATATAGCTGCACCATACCTTTTCCGTCCACAGATTCGAATTCACAAGGCCTTCTGCTTGCAGGAAATCGTGCACAATAAGGAGGAGCCGGAAGGCATTTTCTGCATACATGGGGAGAGATTTGACATCTCTGCTGTCGGTGACGGCCCATTCCAGCATCTTCTCTAGCAAACTAAGTTAAAAAGAAAACATGATGCAAAAACGGAAGCCACGGTGGATGCAACCTTTCATCTCTTCCCCTTTAGTACTGAAGGATCAGCTAAAAACTTCACAAGGGAGCTAGTCCCTAAGAGGCAGCATAGTAAATAAACGAGTAATACTTCCAAACTCACTTGAGCTTTATTTCATCTGATGGTTGTAGTAGCTCATTGGAGATCCCCAATTTGGTGAGGGCAGAAAAAACCTGTCCTCTCTCGATCCAAGCATCATCATCAGATCTTTCTATGCCTTTCCACAGCAGACAGAGCAGAACGTCTGTAAGCAACTGAACAAGATCTTCTTCACATGCCTATGAGAAACAATCAAGCATTGCATTAGAAGGATTGAATAAGGATGTCTCATTCATTCTACTTAAATACTGGCACATTTCAGCATCTTTAATATATAAGGAATCTTAGCTCTCATAACTGGCATTGCAAGGGGTTGGGTGAATTACTGAGATGGTGCTATTGCACGTACTTGTACGTGAACAGAATGCTTTGATCTCATCCAGAATGGCTCTTCTTAAGTTGTTATGAATGACTGCTTAAATAAGCTGTTCTTTTGGCTGAAAAGGCCTCAAAGCAGCATATAATCATATTAAAAGCTATAATATAAAAATAAACAAGAAAATTCACCGAGTAGCACCAAACCTGGGTGCAACTTGCAACAGAGCAAACTAAAAGCCAAGCCCTCCAGGGAGCAGAAAATAAACCTACATTGAAGACTCATCTAAATAAGTGTGGTGTCGTGGTGAGAGTGTAGGACTGAGACTCGAGAGATCCAGGTTCTAGTCCCCACTTGGTCAGGAAGCTCAAAGGGTGACTGTGGCTGGCTTTGTATGTCTAGTGAGTGCAGAGCGTTGGTCTGAGTGGGTGTGGCTGATGATGCTGTGAAAGGGGGGAGGAGTATAAATGTTGGTTAGTTGGTTGGGAGTGGGAAGTAAAAAATAGCCAAAGGCAAGGGTGGAACCAAGTGATCTTCAACAATAATATTAGTAAAAGTTTTCCACCCTTGCCTTTGGCTATTTTTTACTCCCCTACGGGGTTTTCCTTGCTTTCGTACTGGGAGTGGGAAGTGTCAGTTAGGATTGTCAGTGGTGTGGAGAGTGAAAGGAGATACGTTTAAGAGACTTAAGATTACTGTTTTTATTAAAACTAGTAGATTAAGCAGGTTAACTTGAATTTGAAGTAACTAAGATCTGTTAAACAAAAATAAACATTTTGTTTTGTTTTGTTACTCAAGGAAAGGTAACAAAGTGGGGGTTGCTCGTTGCAAAACCCTCAGAGACGACATGGAGGAGCGGGCCGGGGGGACAGCCAAAGGCTCTGTGGGCCTGGCAAGGAGGATGCAGAGATAGGCAGACCCCGCAAAGCAGCTGCCATGGTGCGGCGCCTTCCCCATTGGGAGCTGCAGCCACTGGAGGCTGAGCGGAGACTGTGGGACAGAGACCATCTTCCCCAGCCAGGGCTCGTTCACAGCCCCTCCTCACAGGGCGCACAGGAGCAGCCGCATGGTCAGTGGCAGAAGTGGCGTGCCCGGCCTTGCTGCTGCGCCCCAAAGGAGGCTCAGACGGGCTGCCCTTCCAGAGCTGGGCGGGAGGGCGACCCTCTGGGAGGCGTGGAAGATGTGGCGCCCACAGGCTGCCCCTCAGAATAAGGGGCAGGTCTGCACCCCCAATAAGCTTTGGGACAGCGCAAGGGACACCCCCTCACACACACCACTGTGAGGTAGCCCCTTTCCCCACCCATGCCCAGAGCTCGCCTTGCCTAGGGCGCAAAATAGTCTGGCACCGGCCCTGGAAGTAGGAGAGCCACGTACTTCGTGAATTTCAAATAATGAAAGATCGGCCGCGAGCGACACCTCCTCTGCAGCACACGGTTCTTTGTCAAGCTGCCCAGAAAATGTCTTTGTGTTCTCAACAGGCGACGGGGTGCTGGGCAAACTATCTGCCATCTGGCTCCCATTATCCCCCAGTTCATAAGAGTCCACGCTTGACAGGTCCAAACTCAAGCGAGAAGGATTCTTTTGCCACAGCTCCTCTCGGTCCTCAGGCCTGAAGGTCATCTCCGCCATGGAGGCGTCTTCAAGCGGCGTCACCGATTTGCCGTCTTCTAAGCTCCACCGATCACACGACCCATTCACAGATGCAAAACTGGTACCGTCTTCCCCGTCTGCCTTTGAAGAGAGGCGCCTCGGATGGTCTTTGGCAGAGGCCCGCCTTTCATCCTCTTTAGTGGAATCACTTTTGTTCTCCCTCGCGCCGTTCCTGACGTCGGCGTTCTCTTTCAGGAAGAGCCTGGTCAACGTCTCCTGCCAGCCGAGCTGCTGAGAAATCTGCTGTGCTGAATCCTGCTGGGAGTGCAGAATTTGCAAAAGCTGCAGAAAGCACAAGAGGACAAGATGAAGGCCCAAACTCGGCGCCCCAGACCATGTTCTTCATTTCGGTTTGGGTTTGGGCTTCCTGATTGGAACCAATCAGTAGCAGGAATTTTTCAAAGCTTACTACAAGCCTAGAAACCATTCTGCCTGTGAAAGAACCACCAAGGCTGCAATCCTATGCACACTTTCCTGGGGGTAAGCCCCACTGAGATCAATGGGGCTTACTTCTAAGTGAGCATGCAGATTGTACTGTAACGGTGTTAAGCCAACATGTAACTGGCGGCGTAAATACTGGGCTGGATCCAGACTTAATCAGAGCAGACCCATTGAAATCAATGGGATTTAAGTGAGTCATGACTAACTCCCCACTGATTTCAATGGTTCTACTCCAAGTATGACCAAGACTGGACCCAACCCAATGGGCCTGGTTTGTCATTTTGAAGATGATCTATTATAAAACCCCTGGAGAAGGCCTGAAAATAAAGGACAGGCTGAAACGTGACAGGCTCCTTGCCAATAAAACCTATTCTGCATCCTGAGAACGTGTGTCTCTCCTTTGCGAACTGCTTTGGATGCTCGTCTCCTTCCAGTGCTTCTTTAACTGATGTAAACCACCCAAACAGCTTTGGCTATTGGGCAGAATAGAAATATAGTAAGTAAAGGCCCAGCTCATGTAGCCATTGGATGCCATTTTTTTTTCACCATGTAAACTGTCAGCAGGAATACAATCAATCACAAAGAGATGCATGATAGGTGAGTCAGCAGTACACACATGTTACACTCTGTAATAACCTTCACAATGGCAGTGGTATGAAGGGTTCTGCTCATTTTGCAAGAAATCCAAATGTCTACTGTCACCCCACAAATCACAGAATCATAGTAGAGTTGGAAGGGGCCTATAAGGCCATCGAGTCCAACCCCTGCTCAATGCAGGAATCCACCCTAAAGCATCCCTGACAGATGGCTGTCCAGCTGCCTTTTGAGGGCCTCTAGTATGGGAGAGCCCACGACCTCCCTAGGTCATTTGTTCCATTGTTATACTGCTCTAACAGTCAGGAAGTTTTTCCTGATGTCTAGCTGGAATCTGGCTACCTGTAAATTGAGCCCATTATTCAGTGTCCTGCACTCTGGGAGGATTGAGAAGAGATCCTGGCCCTCCTCTGCATGACAACCTTTTAAGTATTTGAAGAGTGTGCTCTCATGTCTCCCCTCAATCTTCTCTTCTTTAATCAAAGACACAATTTTGGCCTTTGCTATTCAACTTTGATTCACCCATCTAGTACCACCATCACCACCAACAAACATCCACAAAAAACTAACCTTTTGACAGATGGCCACTCTGACGTTTATATCTGCCTTGTGAGCCAAGTGTACCACAGCTATAAAGTCCCTGTAATTCACAACTGGATCTGCAGAGTAAGTATTCAGACAAACATCATGAGGGGGAAAAAGTTTTAAATTTCACAATCCTCTCCCCACTCCCAACCCCTGAAACACAGTGGAGGTGGTGGAGAATCATAATTTGCATATTCAAATTTGCCGCTCAAGCACACAAATACATTGACACGTAAGGATTAAACGTCTGTTCGTGCTAAATACACAAAGTTATAGTTGCACAGAGTGGAATACCTCACTGCTATGCCTATCACTTCAGAAAGAAAAGGCTAAGAAGTATTTGCGTACCGGCATTCAGAACTTGGTTGAGAAGGTTCTTAATGAGAGACGTGGTAACTGGAGATTCGTTCAGGAGCAGTCCCAGACCAGAATACCCGACTTCTCTGAGTTTCATACGTTGCTTGCTCCGTTCATAGACTTTGGTGCACTTCAACATCTGCTCCAGAATCTGCAAAGAGAGGATGCATGAGTCCCTCTGTGGACAACCAAATCCAAAACTCTCCACTTGCTTTGAGGCACACACATATGTCCTTCACAGGCAAGAAGCAAACAGGTTTGCCGTGTTGCGTAAACAACCCCACACTGCCCAGGTTTTCACATTACAAAATAACTCCAAAGCCGGCCGTTTGAAGGGTTGCATATTCAAAATGGCAGGGGTATACAAACCCAGAAAACCATGGGTTAATTAACTAACCTACAATTTGCTGCCATTACATGCATACCAGGTCTCAGAACCTATTGTAAAAGGCTTTATATGGATTTTGAATATTGCCAGGAGGGTGGGCTAACATGTACTCATGGGATGACCATTTGAGGCCCCTTCCAACACTATGATTTGTTCTTTGGTTATTGCTTTGGCCATTAAAGTGGTCTGTGTCCCATTATAACAAGTTTCACATATATTTATTTATTTTAATAGCAACTACCTAGAATCGCCGCCTGGTTCTACAGCACCCCCAAGGTGGCTTAGAACACAGCACTGAACACATAAAAACCACACCTAACAGGGAATAAGCCCCCTTGAATACAACAGGACTTATTTCTGACTACACATGTATAGGATTGCATTACAAAATGAATTAAATGTTAGTCTTCTCCCCAAAGAACTCCCAAAGCAAAAAAAGATGTCTGCCCATTTCATGAAGCTTAAAATAATGCAGAGTTTAGCAGAGAAGTTACTAACTTGTGTCCTGTGTAAATTTTTATAAACATGCATAGGATCCCTTCAGACATGTCACATAAGCCACATCTTCATCACTATCATTTTATGAGAGGGAATAATATAACATGTTACCCTGAATATAAGTTCCTTTAGTCGGTCTGAGTATCTCTGATTCAGCAACAAAGCATAAAGGATGTCTGCATTTCCTGGCTCAAAAAGCAACAAGAAAAGCTGATCTCGGCTTGGGCTGGTGTGTAGCAGGCTGAAGAGCACGTCCAGGATCCCAAAGAGCTGCGGAGAGAGAGGGGGCAGGGGAAATCAACCACATCACACACACAAAAAAGAGAGCAGAATCCATGCAATTCTCACAGTTCGATATCGGACATGTCTAGATGAGGCGATATCCCGGTGATCGCCCCAGGATCATCCCTGTGCGTCCACATGACGCACAAGGCATCCCAGGAGCAGAGAGGGATGATCCCTCCCTTGGCCAGGGATATCGCCCTACCAATCAATTCCGATTTTTCCGTGGACTCGGGATGATCCCGAGGCCACAGAAAGTGTGGCCCACCGTCGCTGTTTTGTCCCGGCTCCTCGCGAGTAACCACGTGGAGCCGGGAACCAGGCAACGGGGTTCCTCAGGAGCTCTGTGCCCATTGGGGGTGGAGTGAGAGGAGGGTGAGGATTTGTTTTTGTTTTTTAAAAAACTTACCTGTCGCACATGTGCTCCTTTTCCTTTAAAAAAAAAATCCAAAATGGCGGCCACGATGTCGCACGCCGCATGTAGATGTGGGCGACGATCTCGTGATGATAAAATTGCAAGATCGTCGCCCTCCACCCCCTTCATCTAGACATGCCCATCATTCATTACAAACAGTCTCTGGTTTTCCTCTCCAGAGTTGGGGAGATTATTTGATGAGGTGGGGAGTTCCTAAAAAATGCAAGCAACCCCTGGTCACATTAGAACTCGAGCTTTTTGAGCTTGCTCCGACTGCCTCCACAAACATTTGCATCTGGGGATTGTGGGTCTGCTTGCCAGGGAGAACAGACAAGTGAAGGAGATGGGGACCTACTGGGCTGCTTGAGTGCACCCAAAAATCCCCCTTTTTTTAGTGCTCAACTTAGTCGAGCAGCCCAACTTATTTTTGTTCCAAGCAAGGGATGCCTTGTCCATCTTTTACTCCATTTAATTTAATTTAATCCCCCCTTGTCCTTCAGCTGAATTGGCTTCCAAAAAACAAGACAGTCCTGGCCCTCAGGCTTAAAATCTAAAAGATGTCACACAAAAGAAAAAAGGAATAGGGAGTGGGAGAAAGGTGGGGGAAACACTCAAGTAAAAATTCTTACTGGTATAAACGTTATTAATTGACCAGCTGGGATAAAAATGAACAGCTCACCATTTAAAAACCAGCTTTGGTGGGCCTCTGAGAAATAGCATGACATCCTGACCTTCCTGGAAGTGGCCACAATGCAATCCAAAATGTTTGGATGTGAAAGGTGTGTCCTCAGCTTTTAGGAGCTTTGCTTGAATCTGTCGGCCTCTTCTAACTCCTACTATAGGGACGTCAGGCCCAGTGGAGCCCAGTAACACCACCACCCAGAACAGATGGCCCTGCCCGTTCTGGGTGCCTGTTTCAAAATCTCTTCATCAGCAGGACGCACCTTGTTCATAGAAGGAGCCGTTGCTGGATGTTTGGGGTGAAGCCCTCCCAACGACACTATCGCCTGATCTACGCATGAGAATTACAAGGCGATAGTGTCATTGGGAGGGCTTCACCCTAAACATACAGCCACGGCTCCTTCTATGAACAAGGTGTGTCCTGCTGATGAAGAGATTTCGAAATGGGCACTGTACCGGACCCCTGTCTACTTTTTACTTAGACGCCTAGAATATTGAAATTGTTGAGTGGTACAACATTGTACTTTTAAAAAAAATTCCACATGCTGTTCTGTAAACATGCTGTTATTGTTACTTATTTGCTGATACACTGTATATTATTTTGGTATGATGTATTGATTTACCCAAGCATTGAAGGCTTCCGTCTTGTTGGAGGCTTTGTTTTACTATATTAAAGCCCTTATCCGGCAGCTTTGTTTTGATGTGTTAAAGGTTGTGTATCAACAAGAGGAGCATACCTTTTGTATGTTTGATTATTACCATTATACAATAGTATCTTCAGGCAGCAGGATGATGCAAATATGATTCACCCACAGCAGAAATATATAAAAATGTTCGTTTATTTTCCACTTTAAATGTGTGTTTTTGTGGTTGAGTGCTAAGCACCCTAATTGTGTTCTGTCATTATAACCACAGCCTACAGTCTAGTGTGTTTTCAGACTATATCACAAAAAGTAACGTAGCAGCAAAAATAAAAGTGTGAATTTGTACCTACAAGTAATGGTGCAGACCAGCTAAACCTAAGCACTTTCGAGCACTATTGGATGAAATTCCCTCCATAGCAAATTGCTTTCCCTTGCTTTCCCCTTGTGTGTGTGTGTGTGTGTGTGTGTGTGTGTGTGTGTGTGTGTGTGTCTTAAACATGGTTTAGGGTTAAATCTACGTTGACGTGCTTCTGTTTAACCGAGTTTTGCAAAGCTACTTCAAATCCTGGTTAAGAGGCGAACCCAGCTTAGTGCTGATTCAGACAGAAGGAAACCACATTTGAACAAACAAAGGCACACTAAATACCTGCTCTTCATCATTGATGGCTGCTATATATCCCATGATGCTCTGTATTTCCTCATGTGCTCCACCTTTGCTCAAGAAATATTTGATTAATCCGTACAGAGATGTCCTTATTGTTCTAAGATCATCGAGAGCCAAGTCACTCTCTTTGTAGCTGTTCCTAGAAAGCACAAGAAAAGGAAACTTTAGTTTTCAGCAAGTGCAGCAAGCAAGGAATCCTAACTCGAAGAACACTATTATGGCACCATGGATTCCATTTATTTCCTTTGATGAAGCTCTCCAAACTTTTGATAAAATTCTAACCAAGTACAGTTGCTAATATTTTTTTCCTGATAAATACACACAGACACACAAATGACATACACTCACACACACTCTTTTTATATGTTGCATATCTTGTATTTTCACTTTCATTAGGTATTGAATTTCTACTTAGGCCATTTTACTGAAGACTTTCTATAACCATATCACTTGTAAACTAAGATTTATAATCAGTGAATTACTTTGTTTAGTGATTTTGATTTACTATTATGTACTTTTCCCCTTCTTTTTGTTGCCTTTATTTTGTTAACTTTATTTCAAAATAAAATAAAATTTAATGAATTAAAAAGAAAGGGGAAACTTATAAAAATGATGTATTTTGAAGATAAAAGAGGCAAGTAATTTTTGTTCATTCAATTTTGTTTTCACAAACATTTTCCCAGTTGCAAATTATTTGCCTGTGTTAACTACCAATGTTAATCTTGGTAATCAAAATTAAATTTATTATATTGGCATCGTTATGCCTGACTTTAAGCAAGTGCTTTAATTGTTTTAACCAACTTAGGACGGTAGCACCAATGGAATAAGTATACGAGAGAGAGAGAGAGAGAGAGAGAGAGAGAAATAGCGCTGAACTCATTTGAAAATTAACTCTCTTTAAGCACAAACCTCTATGCACATGAATCTAAATAATAGAGCTTCTCTTACTGAATGTCATATACTTGCTGGAAAAAACACACATGGGCTTGGCAGTAGTTAATAATTTTCAAGTGAGTTGGTGTTTATGTAGCACAGTGGTTAAGCAACTGAGCTATGAATTAGGAAATTCCTAGTTTGAATCTCGTCTCTGCCAGGAACTCACTAAGGCCTTAGCTAGACCTAAGGTTTATCCCGGGATCGTCCTGGGGTCATCCCTGCCTGCTCCCGGGATCCCCTGTATGTCATTT
The DNA here is from genome assembly GCF_023053635.1 of Elgaria multicarinata webbii. NCBI lineage: Eukaryota > Metazoa > Chordata > Lepidosauria > Squamata > Anguidae > Elgaria > Elgaria multicarinata. The sequence continues at coordinate 25,067,481 of NC_086172.1, forward strand.
ACATGAACAGGGATGATCCCAGGACGATCCCGGGATAAACCATAGGTCTAGCTAAGGCCTAAGTGGCCTTAGGCAAGTCACACTCAGCTGAGACAATGCTGGCCTCCCTTGCAGTGTTGTTGTTATACCAAGGTAACGCATGTGAAGCACTTTGAACACTCTTCACAGCGTGATCCTATACATAAGTAAGTCCCATTGAGTACAATGGGGTTTACTCCCAAGTACACAGAATTGTACCCTAAACTGCGCAGCCCTCACACACAATTCATTATTTTGTGCTTCTTCAAAAATTAGATCTTGCAATTGCTGTGTAAGGCTGGATACCATTATTATTCCCGCTTTACAGTTAGGGATCTTAGAGAGCAAATACTATGGATGTTTACTGGAATAAAGCCCCCCTGAGTTTAATGAGGCTTCCTTCCAGGTAGGTGCGCTTCGGAGTGCAGCCAAAAGCTGAAAGAGAAGGGGTTACCCAAAGGCCACACAGTGGGACCCATTTAAAGTGTTGGTAAAGCCCTAAACAACTTGGGACCAGGTTGCTTGAAGGACTCCAGCTTTGAAGGACCGAAGTGTGTATAGAAGGAGCAACAACGAAAGGATTGAGACACCCTCTCAAAGAGAAAATGGAAGTGTTAAATCCTTCTTTTTCCTATTTTTCATATCAAAAGTGATGTAAAATATTATTGTGTATGGATATGTTTTATGACATGTTCTCTCTCTCTCTCTCTCTCTCTCTCGTTGTTTTTGCAAATTTGAAGGGGGGGGAAGGAAAGGAGTGATTTGGTTTTAAATTTTGTATATTTTTAATGTTTACTGTTTTTAACTTTTGTAAACTGCCCAGAGAGCTTCGGCTAGGGGTGGTATATAAATGTAATAAATAAATAAATAAATAAATATTTGTACACTTGTGCTTCCTTTGCAACTGATGTAGTTCCTGAGGTGGTCACTTTGGGATCTATACAAGACATAGTAAAAAGGCCTTTCCTTAAGGCACAATCCTATGCATGTTTAGAGAGAAAAAGAGCCTGCAACTCCCAGCATCCATCGGGCAGCATGGCTGGCTGGGGAATGCTGGAGTTGTAGGACATTTTTCCCCATCATGCATAGGTTTGCGCCCTTCACTTGGAAAAACCTCACCAGTTTCAAGGTGGCATTGTTGCTAGTAAAGCGAACAAAAATAAAGCTGCTACAGATTAACATCATCATTCTCTTTCAATTATTATTAGAAGGACAATTTAGCATTCATATCAGGGTTACACAAAATAAGAGCCTCATGTGGCGCAGAGCAGTAAAGCAGCAGTTTCTGCAGCTGAAACTCTCCCCACGGCCTGAGTTCGATCCCAGCGGAAGCTGGTTTCAGGCAGCTGGCTCGGGTGGACTCAGCCTTCCATCGTCCCGAGGTCAGTAAAATGAGTACCCAGTTAGCTGGGGGAATGGCCGGGGAAGGCAACGGCAAACCACCCCACTATAAGGCCTGCCAAGAAAACGTCAGTGAAAGCTGGCGTCCCTCCAAGAGTCAGTAATGACTCAGGGCTTGCACGTTCCTTTCCTTTCCTATACAAAGTTACCCTGATGGTCAATTCCCCCTCAGCCTCCAATTTCACCATTGCCTATACTTTCCAATTCCTCTCCCAGAGATCCTCATAAAGATGACTCTTTTTCTGCCACTTCTAGCAGCGAGGAAACAGTGATCTGTAACAGGATAGCCAGGGCATGTGTGTATCAGTATACGTGGGGGGGGGGGCTGCATCATGCGGCCCATGGGGCTGAAGAGGTTGTGCACCCCTTACATAGGCATTTCAAGTGTTCCAAGGCACTGCAGATGCATAATCATAGCCTCCGTACATTTTAGAAAGCTACAATTTGCTTAGGAGAAAATATTCAGCAGCTCTGGAAAGCACAGCTTTTATTTTCAGCCCATCGCTGGACTTTGAAGAGTTAAATTCACACACAACATACAGCAAATGAAGAATGCAAGAATTCATACCCATAATAAATCCTCAGAGTATCCAGTAAAAATTGCACACCGTACTTTTTCCGGAAGACCCTCCTGCTGTCTTTGATAATTGTAGAAAGGTACTGAATGTGGCCTAAAAAAAAAGGAATATTTCCCATTAGAACAGGCCAGGCTGGCATTTCAAACATTGTAAGGCCAAGTGAGGACTTCAAAGCATCTGGAGATCTATCTTCTACCCATCCCGGCTGAAGGCCAGATGGGTAGATGTTGTCGCCGTGTCCTGTTGACTCAAACTCGTTTCACTTCAACCCCCCAAACCGTTACGCACCCCAGCTATTCCCACACCATCTCAACTGCCCTGGCTCCACTTCTAAAATATGTATCATCCCAATGTCTCTTCTACTGTACATATATGAAAATGCACACCCGCGCATGCACACACACACACACAGATCTCAAATTTCCCCCATATGTTAAATAGGTTGCAGAGGGGAAGATTATTCCTCTTCAAGCAGATCTGAACAAATCCAAAAAATAAAATAAAAAAATGACAGGAAATATTGTATACTTAATTCATTATAAAATTCCAACTAAGATATAATGTATGAAGAAACTTTCAATACTCAATAGCTTAACCACTCAAACTTCTTTTTTCTTATAGTTGCTAAGCCTACAGCTCTCCCTGAGGCTGATGGTATATTAGATTCCGGGGTTTGGGGATGTTTCTTGCACTGCCTGCTAGGATTCTGGACTGTTTTCCAGCTTTCTCCTGGGGGGTGGGGGCAATCTTCTTTTCCAGCGTCATCTCCAGATGGATCTTCAGTGTTGGCTATCCCTTCTGGGAGCTCAGTTTCCAAAATTGTCAGCAGAAGAACAGCTTCCTTCACATTCCGGGCCATAAGCGTCCCAGTATCTCTTGTAACTATTAGCTTAAAGCGGAACCCCCCCAGCGGTATCGTATCCCGGCTTCTTGGACTCATAACGTGAAGGGGCGAAGCTCCCTGTGTCTGTTCAGTCTCAGGGCCAAGATCTTGCAACACCATTATTATTTTTTATCTTTATATGTTATATCTCCCAAGGAGCGTAGTTGTGCGAAGCGTATTATGTTGTTTCTGGGAGGGGCCCCTTCTTTAGGCCTAATCCTTGTTGCGCGGTGAGAATGCTCAAAGCCATATGCAGTGAGTTCCAAGTCGGGAATCAGGGTTTTGAAACGGGAAACCAAGAAGCTTTCCATATCATCTTTCTCCTCTCCTTCATGATTTATTTTATCTACAATATTTGTATACCGCTCGACACCCAAAGATTTTGGAGTGGTGAACAGCAGAATAAAAACACGACGTTAAAATAATTCGTATTTTTAAAAACAAACAAGAGTTCTGATAAAACTGAGTTCTGATCAACCATGGCAGGTCAGTCAATGATGTCTGAACTGAGCCTGGAAAAAACCTTCCTCATACTGGGTGTGTTCCAACTATCGCACCGGGTGGGAAGCCGAACCCAGCGTACGACACGGGTTGCTTTGTACCCACCCTGCAACCTCTACTGCACATCATGCGCTGTAAGGTGGGTATGAAGCCACCAGTCCCTGTAACACCCACTGGGAATTGAATGGAAAAGAAGGAGAAAACATTCCCCACACACAGAGGACTTTTGATTTGGCTTCAAGGGGGTTGGACTCTTCCAACTCTGCTATTCTATGATTATTCCCAGAGCAAGAACACGTTCAAGAGATTGGGGCAGGGGGGGAATCAGAGACATTAATGGCGCCTCTGAAGATAACACGAGCAGTACCAACAGCCAAATGAAAAAGACAGAAAAAGATTTCCCCCTCTTTCATGGGGTTCGCCAAATCCAGGCCACAATTTGCCAACTAGATCACCTTGCTTTAGAACCAAAGTTAGGGCTGCATGCAGCAAACGATACAATGCTTCAATATTCATTCAGCCTCACCTATTCGGAATGGGAAGTCTCCACGGTTCCAGATGTTAAAGTCAAAAAGTAGGTACTGATACATCTGCTGCAAAAGTGGCACATTTTTTGCCACAGAGACCTGTTCTATCAGTAACTGGACGGCCATCAGTACATTCACATCCATGAAACTGCTGGGCACCTACAAAAATAAACAGGCAAACAGAGGTCTGGACTTTTTTTAAAAAAAAAAAGTGAATTGCCTATGTAAACAAATAGGATTTTGCCAAACATCTTAATTTTAAAGACAAAAAGCAAAAAAACCAAGACCAGCCAGCTTAGTTAACATGTGACAAGTCTGTCTGCAATTTTGGCAAACTTCTTCTGGCCCTTATTATAAACTACTACATGGAACAGTAAATGTATTTATTTATTTATTACATTTATATGCTGCCCCACAGCCGAAGCTTTATACTTTATATAAAGTAAAGCATGCTTTTAGTACATCCCACTAAATTGTTTCTGGGGATAATCTGTCACTTTGTTCCTCTGCTCCCCGGGCCACTTAGGATTGTGTTATAAATAAATTAGGGATAGGCAAATGAGTCTATGGCTGCGTTCGGAAAACACAATAAACAGTTGTTTATCTAGGGGTACTCCCCACACATGATAATAATCAACCGTGGTATGGATTAAGATCAGCGTTGACTATTTGTCCACACTGAGTTGACTCACCCATCCCCCGCCCTCTCTCCCCCTCTCAGTGCTCCCACCAGTATCCCATCAGCCATTGCTGCCGAAAATCTATCCAGCTACCTAGACTAGAGCAACAGCCACCACTTTGACCGCTATTGCCTTGCGACTCCGTGGCTGACAAAATAACCAAGAGTGGCCAAGGAAATAACCAATGATGCCCTCCACACAACACAATAACCAATGGTGGTTCAAATAGCCAACTCTGCATAGCATTGGTTATTTTGGCCAAATAACCAAGGGTTGGTTAAAAAAACCTCCCTCTGCACAACACAATAACCCATGGTGGGTTAAATAACCAACCGTCAACTATTTAAACCACCGTGTTGACTGGACCCAGACTATTTCTAGTTATTCCCACCAAGGTTGGCCCAGGACATTTTGCTGCCTGAGACAAAGGATTAAAAAGGGTGCCCCTCCCCTTTCCACATACAGAAGCCAGCTCAAGTGATACCTCAATCTTACTTCAATGGACACACTTATGACTAAGAAAACACACACGGTTTATAGTTTGTCTGTATTGTGTAGTACAGTTGCTGGCATTAAATAGCTGCAATATGCTCAGGTTGTCATCTTTGGTACCTTCTGCAAAAGGGCTCCTAAGGTTGCAACACCATGCGTGTGAACAAGATTATCCTGGTTGATTGGGTGCCTCTGAATAAAATGCTTTATCATCAAGATGAAAGTCGCAACGATGTTCTTCTCCAAGCGAGCCTCTGCAAGAGGGTAAAAACACACACAGTGGTATTCCGCCATGTTTTGTAGCTCATTCATCTTCCTAAGCTCATGGAAGAGGCCACTTAAACATGTCACTGATGAGTTCTCTCCCTACCTGAAGCTCTGGTAGAGGTTAACACCACCCAGTCTTCTTCGCTGGGCGTCAGCAATTCAGGAGGCACAAATTCCACATCCGGCCTCTCAAGTAACGGACCGTCAAGGAAGCTGATCTGCTCCAGCAGCGGGAATAGCACATTTAATCCACCTATACAATTGATCATATCCTTGAGAAAGAGAATTGGGGTGAAGGGAGAGGAAGGAGGAGTGAATATTTGGAAGGCAACAGCACGGGGGGGGGATGTTTTAAATGCATACGCAAGTGAACTGGCATTCCAATGGCTTGGAACATTTGAAACGGATCACAGCTCTTATCACAACGTCAAACTACTGCCAAGTCTGTTGGTCACACTGGGCTTCTGGCAGAGGGAGGGGTGTACCCCGCCTTTCCTGGAGACAGGGTTTGCTTCCAGTGCTGGCTCAATCTCCCCGATAGAAGTCAAAGCCACCACTGAGCCAAAGCAGAATGCCCCCCCCCCTTTCTCCTGCCACCAGGGTCACCCCAGTCTGCAGCAGGGGGCAAGAGATCAGGGGGTGCATGACACAACCCTGGTTGATCCCTGCGATCAGGGATGTTCCTCAAATACATCCCCGATTGCAGCCCCCTACCTGCTCTCGTGTGTGTGTGTGTGTGTATTGCTTCTTCTAATTATTATTACTATTATTATTATTACTATTATTATTATCCTGTCTTTTGTCCAATGCAGGGCCTCAAGGCAGCATTACAAAATTTAAAACATATACATTTAAAACCTATAAAAAGAAATATACAAAGTTAAAAATATATTGAACATATTCCAATATTAAAACATTTAAAATGACCGTTTTAAAGTCCTTACCAATGCGATCATTCAAGACAGTTACAATAACACATATATAGTATGTCTATAGTTGCTAAATCAGCTGGCTGGAACCTATTCCAATAATCAATAAATAGTATCCACCTTTTTATTTTTGGGAGGTGCGTGGATGGAGTTCATTCTTCCCTTCCATACCAACTTATAACCACAAATGACCTACTTCCATAGCAGAAAAGTAAAAGAGAGACCCTCAAACTACCATGTGCTTTATTAGTTATTGCATGAACATGACCCCAATATGGAAGCGCCAAAGCTGCACTGGTCCTGCTTCAGGGAATCTAGCGCATGGATGAGGATCAGTCGAGGATCAACGCAGACTGCGGAAGGAGCCCATCCAAGTAGCTCTCTAAGATCAGAGCGAGAGGAAAGGCACTTGTAGCTTCACTGAGAAACGCTTCTATGATAATTCTATGATAATTCAAATGGCGTCCTATCAGAAGCCATATGTGGAATAATACTATGTAGTATATGTATTTGTTGTATTTTAATTAATTTATTTATTTATTACATTTCTATACCACCCAATAGCCGGAGCTCTCTGGGCGGTTCACAATTTTATATATTTTATATATGATTTGTAACTGGCTAAAACCCATTCAGGGTTGCCATAATAATAAATATGTAAACCTTAGTGTCAGGCTTCCTGAAGTATCACATCTGCCCACATATACTGATCCAGACCTTAAGATCGTATTTTGAAGGCTTCGCCAAATGAGACAAGATGAGTGGTTATCAGAGGGACAGCCTTTTCTGGAGTGGTGACCACGTCCTGATATGCCTTCCTGACAAGTTGTGATGACTTTTGATACCAGATGAAGCCCTTATTTTACCTGGGCTTTTCAACTTAAGTCCTTTTAGAGCACAATCTTATGTGCATTTGGACAGAAACAAGTCCTACAACTTCCAGCATTTCCCAAACATTCATAGGACTGTGCCCTTTGGAGCTCCAGGAAATCTTTGGTTCTGCTTGGACACTGTTGTATTGATTTTACCTTCTACTACTGGTTTTATAATCCTGTATTTGTTTTGATAGTCTTAGTATTGTATTTAAACTGTTTTAAACATTTGTTGTAAGCTGTTTTCAGGTAGCATATAAATGCTTTTAATAAATACATCTATTCATGAGCTTCCTTGGCTTCCAGGTTAGCACCACTGCAGAAAGCTGCAGTGCAGGCATAGCTTTAGAAAGGCGCGCCTGTACGCGCTTATTATCAGGGAGTAAATCTCAGTGAACGCCATGAGGCTTATGTCTGAGTAGTGCTGCACAGAACAGCGCCATTTGCAAAGCTTTTAGGCTTTATGCGCCCTCAATGTGGTGCTTCAAGTTATCTCTGCAGATCATAAATCTACCCAGCCAACTTCTTTAGGGTGTGTGTGTGGGGGGGGGGCTTTACCATTGCCTTCCATGTACCCCCCTTCCCCCCTTTAGCCCTTTGTTGTTGTCGTCATCTCCCCCACCCCCACCCCCCCACTCACACAAACCGAATGGGAGGGAGGAGTTGGCCACGGTTCTCCAAAAATGTTGCAGTTCCTCACATACATCATCCAGTCCCCTACCAAGCAATACAGCTTTGACCACAAGCCATTCCAGATACTTGCCTTGATGTCCCAGTTCACTACTTTGTTCCCTGTCAGCCTTCCATGGAGAAGATTTGCCGAAAGGTCCAGACATCTTGGGCGTCTGTAGGCCTGTCAGAAGAGAGAGGGGGGAAATGGGCTCCACTCACTCCTCTTTCACAAATAAGCCTGAGTGCTTATCATTCTCTTTCTTTTTAATAGAGAGCATGGTTAAGATTAGGAGTATGGACAGTTCTTGGCTAAATTCAAGAGTTGGCAACATTTTCTAAGGCCTTAGCTAGACCAACCTGTTATTGTGCAACGGAGGGGTGAAGATCTTGCAATGTTTTTATCATGAGATCCCCCTCTGTTTACACGTGGCACGTGACGACCTCAGAGGGAGAGGTGTTGTGGCCGCCATTTTTTTTAAAAAGGAAGATGCGCACAAGCGCTCATGTGCAAAAAGTTTAGGTTTTTTTAAAGTATTTTCCCCACTCCCCCCCACTCCACCCTCGATGGGCGTAGTGCTCCTGAGGAGTTATACGCCCTGTGCGCGGGTCCTGGCTCCTCGCGAGTTAACCGCAAGGTACCTGGGACAAATCGCAACGCCCGGCCACCCATTCCGCGGTCTCGGGCTCAGCCCAGGACCGCAGAAAAACCAGGCTCAAAGGGTAAAGCGAGATCTCAGGGAAAGGGAGGGATCATCTCTCCCTGCTCCCGGGATCCCCTGTGCATCATATGGATGCACAGGGACGATCCCGGGGATCTCCCCGGGATATCGCCCTGTCTAGCTATGGCCTAAGTGCCAAAAAGGAGGAAAAACCTTGATCTGAAATTCTTCCTTCACGCATTTACCCCTGTATTAGTTGTGTAGATGGTGCTAGTGGCTACAGGGCACCTAGTGAGTTGGGTTTTTTGCACTCCTGAACAAAAGATATAAAACAGACCATTCCTGGGCCTAATCTACACCAAGCAGGATATTGCACCATAAAAGGCAGGAGCCACACCAAGCATAGCGGTATGAAAGCAGGATGAAAGCGGTATATAAGAGGCAGGAGCCACACCAAGCAGGATATAGCATTATGAAAGTAGTATGAAAGCGCTATATGGTATGTGTCACGTGTCACGGGCCCCAACAGTTGCCAGTGCACTTCAATACCGCTATAAAGCAATAGTGTGGTTCCTGCCTCTTATATACCACTTTCATAGTGCAATATCCTGCTTAGTGTAGATGAGGCCCTGGTCTTCCATCAACCCACTAAGGCATTCACAGCAAGAGCTGAACTAGAAAGGATGGCAGCAGTTTCATCTATTTAAACACAGAATTGCCCCAATCATGTAGAAAAGGGGGAGGGGACTCTGATATGACAGCGAAAGTGAAAGGTGAGTGCAGAACCCTCCCCTCACCTGCAGCTTTTGTTCCCAAGCCCTTTTCTCCTCAGTGGAGCTCCGATACACCAAGGGCAAACAGCGCTTGGGGAGAGGGCCCCGCAGAGAAGTTACATGCCGAGTGCTTACGGAAGTAAGCAGAAAGTCTCTCCCCCTGGAATCCCCCAATAAAGGGATTCACTGGCTTTAAAAACTACCCCTTGGGGATAGTCCCTCCTGCTTTTGGTGGCTTAAGAGTGTGGCCTTCATGGTCCTCTGTGTGAAGACAGAAACCACAGCTAAGTCTACTTTCCATAACGCCTTGTGCGCTTCGATACCAAGCAACCACTCCAGCAGGCTGTACAGAGGGAAGCGGGAGACAGAGGCCAGAGGGGAAGCAAGGCCTCCTCACCAGCCCTGCTGAAAGACTACTTCCTTTTTTCATCTTCCCTTCCCATCCCTTTTTCCTTGCGTGCTGTGTCTTTTTAGACCACAAGCCCGCAGGCAGGGGCTGTATTGTTTTACTGATTGCATGTAAGCTGCTCTGGGAACCTTTTTGGCTGAGGAGTGGGATAAAAATACTTTAAATACATGCATAGATACATTTGTGTTAAGGTTTCAACAGATAGTAGTTTTATAGTTGGTAACTATAGTAGTTTTATAGAATACCAGAGGAGCCCTGCTGTATCAAGCCAGCATCCTTGGGCCAGACCAGATGCCACTGGAAGGCCACAAAGAGGGCCACTAGCCACCTCTGACCACAGAGCTGCCATTTAGCTACCGCGGCTAACAGCTAAGCCATCAAAGCCAGCGTCCATATTACCACATCTACAAGGCGGAAGAAAAAAACATGGATCGTTACCTTGGGTGTATAATGAAGAAGTATTTTACTGGGCAAGTCTGCCACTTCGGATTCTTGGGGTTTCCACGTAGTTAAGCAGTTTGGACCTTCAAGATATATTTATAATTAAAAAAAACATACAACAGGTTTTGCGTTTGTGCTGACAGCTTAAATTATATTTCATCCTGTTGCAAATGCAAGAGTGATTTCGCACGATCACACAAGCTTGCTTAAATCGGTGGCGCATGACAGTCGCCATTAGCTTAATTACCTGCCTGGGCGTGAAGTCCAAACTGTGGCGCCATGGCTTGTCTAGGGGGAAACAACTTTTCAATAATCCAACAACAGCCCATGGGGTTATCGGAGGATTGTTTTCCACTCCAACAAGCCATGCTGCCTGGGTTTGGACGACACCAGCCACACTTGGGTGGGTAATTAGGGAAATGGTGCCTGGCATGCACTGTGAAATAAAACAAGCTTTCTGATTGTGCAAACCAGACCACTCTCTCCTCAATATGACTAAAGAGATCTATGTGATGTAGCAGGTTAATACATGCAGCCAAGAGAGATGGGAGCATCAATATGTCACCATATCATGATGCAGATCAGGTCCCAATGACCTGGCTTCTGATGCAAATGGGGCATCTGACCTTTTCTTGGGGCTGCTAGCTTTGCTATGTAAATAATTGCATGTGACCTGATTGTCCAAAGAGAGAGGCCCTGATCCATTCACAGTGAAACGGAACAACTGGGTTGGGTGCACTGGTGACAATATACATGCGGTGATAATAACGATTTATTAATAATGATAACAAAAATTAAAATTATTTAATTTTTCAACCTAATTAAAACAATGAAGACAAATACCCAATTTAAATGTTATACTATTGAGTTTTTAGTGACCCAATATATATTGTGTATTTGTTTTCAGCAATGACATGCCTGCATCGCCCCGTTTAGTGAGCAGTTCCTTTGCTTTCTGCATCGCCATGCCTGCTATACCTCTACAGTCATCACAGGGGAGGCGGAAGCCTTCCGGGACGGCTGCGCTAGCTGCGTCATCAGGCAGCACCGCCACAGTAATCAGAACCTGAGGTGTGTAATGGCGCTTCAAAGAGGTAGGAGAAACGGATGCTTCGTATGGGGAAATTGCAAGTGGGGATTTAAAAAGCTCTACTGTAAGCACGTTCCCTAAGTAGAACAAAAGTCGCTCAAAAAAACTAATGCGAAATCCAAAATGGCAGCTGCAGCGAGCATATCAATCAGTAGTCCACAGCAGCCATAGAGCCCGCTGGCTAGAGTGGCCCCACCTAGTTAGGCAACTCTGTACTGGAAGCTCTATGCCTTAACCCCTTAATCCCAGACATGTGTCAGACAACACTTTTAGCCATGGTTAGTGCCGCTAACCATGTTGCACAGCATGGTTAGTGAGCCTAACCACAATGTGGTTAACGGGGCAGATGGTTAGGGAAAACGTGTGTCAGATGACACTGTTAACCACAGTTAAGCATTCTGTTCACCATTTTGTGGTTAAGCAGCATGATTTAGCATGTCATCTGAATGGGGCCTATAAAAGTTAGGGACTAGGAACATGAGACGTGGATACATAAAGCAACGGTGCTTGTTCAGAGAGTTAAAGAGACCACAGCAAGTGGAAACAAAAATTATTTCTCGACAGACTGAAAATGAAGGAGAACGGCAGGAAAGAAGGGAGTTGAAGGCCAGATCTACACCAAACAGGGTATAATACTATGGAATGTGTTATATGGGATGTGTCGTGGGCCCAAACAGTTGTCAGTGCGCTTCGATACCATGATAAAGCAATAGTATAGACCCCGCTGAAGAATCCAAAGTGAGCTGCACTTCAGAAATCTCACCTGCCAAATATAATGCTTTCACGTGAGAAGGTTGCAATACTTCATGAAATATGAGAACTGATCCAAGCTGGCCTTCCAGAGAGGTCGGGCATCCCCACTCACTGTCTTGAGTTCCTGCTGAGATCAGCTTGGTGATGTGTTCTGGCTTCCCCAGCAACCCACCCCAGCTGCCTGGACTGAGAATCCCACCAAGTGATGTCCGATGAGGCATAACAGGGGACGAAAAGGGTGGATCCGGAATCTGGGATGGTGGAGGAGTAGTTGTCCTTTGACCAGCAGAACCAATGCAGCAAAAAGTAAAAGGCTGCAGAGAAAAGTAGATTAACAAATTAAATGCAGCTTGATGTGTTCACATTTAAAGTGATACATGTTATATTGACCCTGTTCAGAAGATTCACTAAGCCACAGTTGTTAAGCATTTTGGAGTTAAACATTACGTTTTGGAGTGTTGTGTGAGACATTCCTAACCATGGTGGCTACATAACCATGGTTTAAACACGCTCAGTAACAATTTGCTGCAAAAGGGTTAGCAGCCTAACCATGGTTTAGTGTGTTGCTTGAACAGGTCCAGAGTGAAATGTTGAAACAGAGAGGTTTTGGGACCCATAATCTGCCTGGAAACCTTGACACCTAAATTGGAAAGCCTCATCTGTGAGGGATGGGCTGCGATTACTCGACAGTGTGTGAAAAACACTCTACACAAACCTAGGGACCTAATTTTATCACGACTTCACGTTTGCCAGGATTCAGACCTGCTAGTTAAATACAGCTTCTGGGGCTTAGCCCTGGCAAATACAGGCACAAATAAAGTTCTGGTCAGATACTGTAGAGATGGTTTTGGCTACTGAATGTGCAAAATACTTGTGGGGTATAAAAGACAGCATCATAATTGTATTTGGGGTTGTGGTTCTTTGTACTAAAGAACTTGTGTTATGGGGTGGCTATGTAAATACAGTAAATAAATAAGGTCAAAGCTATCACTATGTGGAGGTTTCTGTCTTCTGATAAACATTTGACCTGCTGGGTTATTTTTAATCCCCCTGGTCAGCAAATCTTATATCGTTTTATCTCCTGCCTCTTGCTTTTTATTTGTTATTACTATTAGCTACCTTTTTTTTTAACTGTTTGTAGGCTGTCTGAAGATTTTAACAGAAAGACAGACAAAATCTAGTTAATAATTGAATAAAGGTGCAATTCTATGCATATTTAGACAGAAAAAGGTGCTATAACTCCCAGCATGCACCAGCCACACAAACACATTTTTATTCTGACAAGTTGGTGCAAATTCGTTTTGCTCAAAAAAAGGGGCAAAGACCACGAACACGGGCAATAATGTCAATACCGAAATAAGTATTTTCCTTTCCATTTTTCATACGGAAAGAGTCTATATTTAGCCTGAGATTCAACATGGGGCGAAATAAATGCTTCTTATGACAGGCATATTTATAAGGCATTGTTGTTCTTTTAAAATTTGTTTTTAATTTATTTTTTGGAAACGTTTTCAAACTGGATGAATATTCACAGATGGTTTTCAAATGTTTGCATCATTGTTTTCATATTGCCCCCGAAGTAGGCAAGTAAATTTCCAAAGCACATTGGCTTTTCTTTTCTTTTTTAGAATTCATTTCCCCTTTGCTTTCGTGCTATGTACAATACCTTCTCTCTTTGCTTCTCGTAAACATTACCATCCATTGCAAAAGCACCACTTGCTCTTCTGGAGTGAGCAAGTTATGGGAGGGAAAGGAGAAAACTCAGCAACATACTCCTTGCCCTGTTATAGACATGATTTTTCTAGTGCTTTCCAGAACAATATATCTCACTTCCGTCAAGGCCACCTTAGTCTCCCACATCTGCTTTCTGCTGGCGGCTTTCAAAAACAGCTGCTTTGGTTGCAAGCTACATTCCTGTCGTAATATGTCACAGTATTTTGTAGCTAAATATAAAGTCACTCAGTTCGCAACATGAGAAGCTTGGGATTATTATTATTATTATTATTATTATTATTATTATTATTATTATTATTTTAATGCAAAGTTCAATCACACAGGACAAACAATCGTATGAATAAATATTTATCAACATCAATATGGCTTGCATGAGCTAAAACTAATATTAGCGCTTAGCGCTGGTGAAGGTTTCTATCCAAACCATTAAAAAAAAAACCACCAGAAAACGCAGAATAATTAGTGCATGACTGTGATGTTTTACTGTTTATTGCTATTTATCTAGGTTGTAAGTGCGGTTCGGACTTCGGATGGTAAGTGGTTAATTCTGTTGGGAGGGGGAGTAAGTGCTTGGAATGTTGGGAGTGGATGCTGATTGGCTGTGAGATTCAAGTGAGTGACAGCAGTTAGAGAAGCAGTTGGTTGTTGTGTGTGGAGAGTTGACAGAGTGAGAAAGTCTGGGTTTGTCTGCTGGAGGGTTTAGAACAGAGTAGGATCAATGTTTTATTGTTTTGGAAAAAGAGGGAATAGGAGGAGATATATTTGACTAGTGGGTAGAGTAGGCAAGGATACATGAGATACTGTATATTGTATTGTAACAAACAAGTATTGCAACAAATGAAACCACAAGATTGATAAACTGCATGAATTTACGTATTGTTAAATAAAAGTTAATTTGTTTCATAAACTGGATTGGATTCTTAAGGTACCTGTGGTAAGGTACTGAAATATATGGTGGCAGCAGTGAAGGAAAAGGGTGAATAGGGAGGAGCACAGAGTGCTGGGCTGGTTGCAATGGGGCCAAGAAGGGTCAGTGAAACACAGAACCAGTGAGCAGCAATATGCCGGACTGGGTCCTTCATTGGGATCGTTTTACAGAAAGCGGTAAAAAGGAGACCCAAAGGGAGAGTCATGACAATGACCAAGATATTCATCTATGTTATTTCTATTCTGAAAATAAATGTATTAATAGGCCAAGGATATTAAAAAGACACAGTCCCAAACTATTGCCCAAACTTACAATGATTGCATGCTTACTCTCTTCAGGCCTTGACCATGTAGGGCCAGCCTAGCCTTGGGCAGAGTGAGGTTGCCATCTTAGGTGGCCGATGCTGAGGGATGTGGAGTGCCCAGAGTTGTGTGCACACCGCCCCCTGCCCTGTGCCTCCTAAGTTAGCCTGTGGCCCTTAGGTGCAGTGGAGGATGCTGTCTGTCCCATCACCCATCTGGTCAGCTTTATGTACATGGAGTGGTGGGAGAAGCCCTCACTTCAGGCAGGAAAATGCCTTGGCTCAATCTAGATCACGAAGGATGCAATCCTATGGGATCCGCCTGGGCTACTTGTAAGCCTCCAAACTCTGCCCTGCCTCCTGCTCTGCATTTAAGCTAAATGGGCCTCTGCACTTAAAAACACTAGCATGTCAGAGAGAAAGAAGACTAGAAAACATGCTAGTCTTCTGTTTGTGAGGATATTTCTCTTTGAGGCAGAACATGCAAGCCTTCTGCAGTTCAAAACAATACAGTCAAAGAAAGGTTTATTACCTACTTCATCCAATTATCTAATTGTCCTCAAACACATACATACTGCAGAGGCAAATAATAGTGACATCTATTTAAATTGGATCTACAAATTAAGCTATTGTCAAGTACAGCCTTATTTTCTTTCTGCCCCACCAGATCAGCCCAGTCCATCATGGGCTTTCCTAATGCCACACAACAACAACAAAAGAACCATAAGATAATGTTATTAAAAGCTACACATCAGAAAAACAGCCAAGCAGCACCCAGATAGGAGCCAACAAAGACGTTTATCATCGGCATCAGTGTCAGTACATACCCCATGATTTTTTTTAAAAAAAAAACTCCCCTAAAGAAAATGTGGTTCCCCACCCACCCCACTGCCTAGATCCCAAGAACCAAGCAGAACTGTAAAGGAGCTGTCCATGGTGCTGAACCCTATCGGCAGCTGAGGTTCAGCACCTTGGAGAGGTCCTTTACAATCCTGGCTGGTTCTGACTATGACCCAGAATGGATACACAGCCCCACCAAAATTGGAACCACCAGCTTCCACTGGTTGAGCCTGAAAATAAATATACCAGGAGCCCATGTAACTCTCCCCTTGCTGCCATCACATACTCACAACAGCTGACCCCTCTTTATTATGGGCAGCCCTTTGAACGCCACCATGCAGTCATGCAACTTAGAGCATAAACTCCCTTTTTTGTTTGTGCTTAATAATTATAGCTCAGGATCTTTATTCTAGAAGGAAAAGCAGGGTGGACAAGCACGATAGAAGCACAAACTTACTTCATTCATGGTGGGAAATCTGAGTGGCGCAGAGATCTTCTGTTGCCCGTTTACATAAATACAGACAAGGCTTTGACCGAAGGGCCTTTTCCCAGGCATATGAACAATGCTTATATTGTGCTGTTGAGAAATTAGATAACACTGTTTAGACAAGTCGTTGTCAATACTTCTACAAAATGGTTACAAGCGGCTCAGCAATGCCTGCTTCTACATGCAAGAACACTGATCCATCCATCCATCTATCCCCAATTCCAGGAAGGGAATAAAATGACATGGCTGCAGATTACTTCTTAGATCGCTAAGAGGAGACCTGCATGTTATGGAAGATCCCAGCAGCAGCATTGATAATGGGGCAAGAATTTGAGGGGGGACAGCAAAATAGGCCCTGGGGAAGGTTATAGCAGCAGCCTTGACAATGAGGAAGTTAGGAGGTTTTGGTGGGGAAATCAGCCAAGGTTGCAATTTGGCAGTGGCACTGGGGAGGGAGGAGGATTTGTGGAGGGTCTAGGGTACTCAGCCAGGCCTGGGCGAATGTTTCTTGCCACCTGAAGCAAGAAGCCACCGCTGCCTCCCCACCACCACCTTCCTTCCCTGCCATCCCGATGTGCGCTCCTGATCACCCAACGTCTAACAAAAGCTCGCCTGAAATCTCGCAAGAGCTCGCCAGAAGTCTCGCTTGGGTGGCGTGAGACTTCTGGCAACTGGGGCGCGGGCTGGGAGGGCAGGTGACTGCTCCAGGGAGCCCCACCAGCCACTCTCTCGCTGTGGCAAATGCCACAGTGGAAGAGTGGCTGGCAGAGCTTTCAAGGGGGGGGGGGAGCAGTGCTATTCACCACTATTTCCTATCTGCTGCCTGATGTAGCTGCCTGAGGCCACATAGTGGAGGGGCTGGCCCTACACTGAGGCCACAGAAGAGACCCCTGAGGCCCACATGTGGCCTGCAGGTTGCCCACATGTGCCCTAGATTTACGCAGGCCTAGCAGAGATGTAACGCTATCTGGGGTTCACTGAATGGGAGCAAGCACTGCAATTGTCCCCTTCTGCACCCTTCCTTTATCCGGGCCCATTGTTACTTCTCAACATTTCGAATCCTTGGTAAAATGCCTTTCTACTAAGAAAAATGGTACTCAAAGCAGCTTACAATCATAAATAAAACTTGATTAAAACCAGAATAAAATGATGCATTAAAACACAATAAAAACCCAGCAATAACAGAAAATGAATGTACGGTCACTCAGAAACACCCTTACAGGACTTTGATCCTGCAAGAAATTTCCTGCAAGAAATTTTGGGAGTTTATCCAGGTTCTTTTTAGCCGTGTTATTAATGGTCAGACATCATGAGTTCTGACCAGTGGGAGTTAGGGAAGGCAAGGGAAAGGTTATCCATTTGTTTACACAGTGGCTGCGCTTGAATGATATTATCTTGGCCTAATAAGCCAAAACATGAACAAACCGTACAAAGGATATAGATATTAAACATTTAAACAAAACTTTAAACAATATTTTAGAGTTCAAGTGCTTATTATACTGCATAAACATCTACATTCAGTGCCAGTTACACTAGATGTGAAGAGTTCCACAGGGTACATACTCAAATATGTAAGACATTACATCCTTCCAAAATGATCTTTGTGTAACTGGTGGCCTGAAGTTATTTTCTTTCTTGTGAATAAAAGTCAAGAATGTAAACCGTATCTCTATAAAACTATTGTGCTGGAACAAGCCAGGATTTTAAACCAACTTTGAACCATGGTTTAAGATCCTAGCTTCTTCTAAATCTGCTAATCAGAGTTTCCCAGTTTGGGCATAACGGGAAACTATGGTTAATTGAAGACTTCTTGGCTTTTTGTTGTACTCTGAGAAGGGTGATACCAGGATGGAATGCACAGGAATGCTTGTGCATTCAGCCAAGATATGACTGCCCAAACCAGGCCAATGCCTGGCCTTGTCAGATAAATCCCAGCAGTTACCAATGGAGATCCAGTCCACATTTTTAAGAGCTTATACATGGCAAACTGAAACAGCCTCTCTTACCCAGAGAGAATCACAGAAGCAGTGGTCTGAAAGCATCACGGTGGCATATTCTTTCTTTGTACACACTGCAACCACTAGCACTCCAGAACAGGTAATGAAGGCCTCAAAGCCCATCCCACTGCCTGTAAAAAAGCTACAAAGAGGAGGGGGGAAGTTTAAGGAATATCCGTCAGCAGAGCTCAGAAGTATGCATGATGAATACAAACTTTTAAAAACTAGAGGCACAAATTTCATTTGCAAAGAGCTACCAATCCCCCCATTCAGGGGTCCTAAGACTCATTTGGAAGTAAGCTTATTTATTTACATCAGGAGTGAGGAACCTTTTTTTAACCCCAGGGTTAACCCCGTGGGCATGCTCTTGGAGGGCAGAGCCAGGGGCAAAAGTAGCTGGCATGTGCACAAAGGCACACCACTCCATCAGCTGAGTAGCAGAGATGGGAGAACACAGGGAAGGCGACAATTAAACCTCATGTTTGCCACAATTTCCTGCCCATGCCGCTCAGCTGATCGCTAGAAAGCAGCTGAGCAGCAGGGAAAGGCGGGGTTATAAAGGTTTAAACCTCACCATCTCTGCAATCTCCTCCCACCGCTGTTCTCCACCATCCCTTTTCCCCTTCTGGTCTGCTGTTTTTCAAGGAGGAAAAATGCAGAGAGAGCCTGGGGGCTGGAGGCTGGCAGTCAGGATGGGGCATCCCTGGGGGATGCACTCAGCTCGCAGGCCAGAGTTTTCCCACCCCAATAGAGAGAGAGGTCAGGTGCTTGGGACTGTTATAGTTCACAGTTTTCCGATGGTGACCTTCGGGAGGAGATCTTCCTGATATCAAGCTTCACTGAGCTTGCCAGGGTCCTGGCTTAGATTGCCTGCCTGGGTCCTTTGGGCATGCAACTTAATGATTGGTCCTCCCCTGGGAGCAGTATCCAGACTTCTTCTTAACGCTAACAGTTTTCAGGGGCATCCTGGTTTCACGCTGTGCTGCAATTCCATTAGACCACAGAAATCAAGCTGGCTTAAACTGGGATTTGGGAAACAGCCTTTTAACATATACGGGGACTTCTGTGGGCCTTTCCGTAGGTGGCACTCTTGCCCAGCCAGACTATATTCAATTCCCAGCTGAACTCCATTAAGGGCGCTTGTGTTGTTCCATGCAACATGCATATGGGTCACTAAGCTCTTCTAGCCATTCAGAACAGCCACAACAAGATAACCACTTACACTAGTCATTTTCTTAAAAAAAAAAAGCCTGTGACGATTGTTATATCAAATAGGAAATTCCCTTTGCATGTCAAGCTGGAAATAAATGCTGCGTATTTTTAAATATGTAGCATATCCCAGTTTCAGCCACCTTTTAAGGACGATAGAACAACAAATGACCTTGCATGTGGCCCACGATAAAACTCAGAAACACGCAGCCTGTTGTATGTTCCTAATTTTTATGTATCTATTTACACCCACAACCCAATTTATGTTTAATGCTGTGAGGCTTCGACTTCAGGCTGCATGCCTATTTAGAACAGGAAGTCCTGCAACAAAATGTTGCAGTGTGGAGTTTGCCTGTTCAGCACTCCAGTCAATCAGCCCTGCCCCATTCCATGCCCCCTCCTCCCTGTTGTTGTTTTTTACTTTTTAAAACCTCAACAGTCGTTCCAGGCCCACTGAGCATGGTCAGTCCTCACTGGGTTGTTTTGGGGGCCCTGTCCCCTTAGATTTTGTTTGTTTTCTAAAGATTTGTTTGCACTTCTGCCAATCTTGGGGTCCCCCCATGACTGTTGATACCTCTCTGCTGCATGTAGGGGGCTTCTTTTTTGACTATACGTCAATCAGAACTCAAGGAATTAGATTTGCTATTAGCATATATGACTCTTTATTTCTTTGTTATATTTATATCCTGCCTTTCCTCCAAGGAGCTCAAGATGGCAAACGCTGTCCCCCCTCCACATGTACTGTTACAGTCAAAACTAACTGCAGGTCCAAGAACCACAGGTAATAACGCAGAGATGACAGCCCTGCTGTTGCATTTGTCTGAAAATAAATGCTTTATACTATACTACTCTTGTAATGAAATCTGTATTCTCTGTTCCTTCCTTCGTATTAAATCTCTCCCCTATTCATTTTCTTCTTCTATTAAATCTCTTATTAAATCTCTGCCCATTTTCTCCCATATATATATTTATTTGTTTCATTTAAGTCCCGCCTTTCCTCCAAGGAGCTGAAGGCAGCTTACATGACCCTTCTCCTCCCTTTAATTTTATCCACACAACAACCCTGTGAGGTAGGTTAAAGTGAGAGTCAGTGACTGGCCCAAAATCACCCAGTGACCTTCACGGCCAAGTGGGGACTAGAACCCGGATCTCCCGACTCCCAGTCCAACAATTTAGCCACTACACCACACTGGTTCTCTAAATTTACAGAACAAAGAAATAAATCTACCAAGAGGGGGGAAATTGTGGCCCTGCAGACACTATTGTGTTAGATTACTGCAATGCACTTTACGTAGGGCTGCCTTTGAAGACGGTTCGGAAGCTGCAGCTCGTGCAAAATGCAGCGGCCAGATTGATGTCGGGAACCAGAAGGTTCAACCATATAACACCTGCTCTGGTCCGCTTGCACTGGCTGTCTGTATGTTTCTAAGCCCAATTCAAGGTGCTGGTTTTGACCTATAAAGCCTTACACAGCTTGGGACCACAATACCTGACGGAATGCCTCTCCCGACACGAATATACCTGGTCACTTTGTTCAACATCTAAGGTCCTCCCCCAGGTGCCTATTCCGAGAGAGGCTCGGAGTGTGGCAACGAGGGACAGGGCCTTTTCGGTGGTGGCCCCCAGACTATGGAACGAAACGATCTCCCTGACGAGGCTCGCCTGACACCAACGCTGCTATCTTTCCGGCGCCAGGTTAAGACTTTCCTCTTTGCCCAGGCATATGGTGGCACATCTTAATCACCCACATGTTTAGGGTTTTTTTTAATGGTTTTTAATGCTTTATGTGTGAATGTTCTGTGTTTTAGAATTTTAAATTTTGTATACTCATTTTTATCTTAATTTTAGAATTTCTGTAAACCGCCCAGAGATCCCTGGCTATGGGGGCCAGTATATAAGTGTAATAAATAAATAAATAAATAAATAAATAAATATTGTGCTCTAACTCCCATCATGTCTGACAACAGGAAATGCTGGTTGGGGCTGATGGGAGTTGGAGTCCAACATCATATGCAGGGACCCTGGATCCCCATCCCTGGGCTAAACTAATCGACTTTTAAAAAGATGGTGGGATTTTATATTTGCTCAGAACTGGTTTCCAGCAGGTCTGTCTTCTGACCCAAGCATCATAAGTCTCTTAACAGTGGAGTACCTTATTTACATTACAGTCCTTGCCTACTGAATCCAAGCTCCTGCAGTCCACAAAGTGGGTTCTGGCTGTTTGTTGGAAATGACTTAGCTAAGTCAAGGAAGAGAGCTTTAGGGTGCAATCCGATGCAGGTTTTGACAGAAAAAAGTTCTACAAACTCTCAGCATGAGAATTGTAGGGCTTTGGTTCTTTTCTAAACATGCATAAGATTGCATCTTCAGCGGAGCAAAATGTCCCCAGAGAAGTAAGGATGCCTTAATAAACTATCAACTGGACAAAAGAAATGCTTCTCCCAGAGTGTGGGTCTGGGGGCGCCCAAGTCTGCAGCCCTTGCTAAAGCTAAGCTGGGCTCTGATGCCTGCTCTTTCTAGAGAAAGAGAGGGAAATCAACACTTCACAGGCAATACAGAGTGCATTACAGTTGGGTGATTTACAAAGGGCTGATTTAAACTTGTATTCTGCTCTAGATAGGTCAGGTGAGGATGGAAACAGGGCAGAAGTAAGCCAAAGAAGCACGCAAACCCAGGACTGTCTAGCACAGGGATTAATGGGCACAACTGAGATACTGAACGTCATAGGCTCACAAAATGGCTATCATGGGGGTGGGGCTTGCCCATTCATAAAATAGCAGGCATGGCCAGTCATAAAATACTCATTTCCCATAAGGCAAACTAAGGCCGAGGTAGCGAATGAGTTCCAAAACCCTAACTCTTTGCCCAGGCTATGGCAGCACAGCTTAATCACCCACATGTTTCGTTTTTTAACGGTTTTTAATGCTTTATGTGTGCATGTTCTGTGTTTTAGAGTTTTAAATTTTGTACACTCGTT
The DNA here is from genome assembly GCF_023053635.1 of Elgaria multicarinata webbii. Classification (NCBI taxonomy): domain Eukaryota; kingdom Metazoa; phylum Chordata; class Lepidosauria; order Squamata; family Anguidae; genus Elgaria; species Elgaria multicarinata. Next base: position 25,089,899 of record NC_086172.1, read on the forward strand.
TTTATCTCAATTTTAGAATTTCTGTAAACCGCCCAGAGAGCTCTGGCTATTGGGACGGTATATAAGTGTAATAAATAAATAAAATAAATAAAAACACTCTTTCTGAACCTAAATAAAAATGGCGCTGGAGGGCAGCACTTCGCGGTGCAGTATGCCAGCCTCTCCATTAAAAAATAATAACAACATAAAAATCTTAAGTAATAAAATATAAATCAGTCAGACACACTAGTGGGCACCTAGAGAAGTGTCCACGGACACATTGGTGCCTAGAGGCGCCACACTGGAGACCGTAAGTCTAGCAAATGCCCTAGATCTAGGGGCTTTTCCTGCCTTCTAAGGTCATGGGCGACAGTCCTACCTGTACAGTTGTTTCCTCTTGCCCCCTTTGCCGCTCGCCCCAGGAGCCATTTGCTCTTGGTCCAGGCAGAGCCAAGCACTGAAAGCAAACGCAGAACCCGGCCACTTGTGAATCGCTGGCACTGCAATGCCCGCCATGCTGTGAGACAAGTCAAAATACTGTAAGGCGCTGTCTAGGCCTTGCTTTCGAGCCATGGTCAGAACGGCCCGCATCACCAGGACAGCGTACGGGTGGGTCTGCTTCGAGTCGTTAGTCCTCAGCAGCCTAATTAGCTGGTGCAGCTCTTTCGAGCTCATGGACTGGCTCCCCAAAGAGCCCAAGAGGACAATCAGGTTCTCTGCGCAGGCTGCGTGGAGCAGGGAGTGTTGGCTGAGCGTCTCGATGATGCGGACAACCATGTTGGTATTGACGCAGATGGCACGGCTCCGCCTGTTAATGCAGCAAATTCGCTTCAGCAAGTTGGAGACGAAGACCTGAAGATCGTGGGATTCAAGCTCTGGAAGCCACTGAATCAGCAGCAGCAAGGGCTGGACGTTGCTTATGCCCAACATCCCAACGGATGCATGGTCACCTTCGACAGCCTTTGCGGGAAGCAAGTGGAAAACGGTTACTGGCATGTAACAGGTGCCGAAAGCCTTTGAAAACAAAAACAACCTGAAAGACAGATTTTGCCGTGGCAAAAGCTCTCGCTGAGTTTTGACAGTGCCCCCCTTCAGCAGATCAAAAGTGGGTGCTAGTATACAAAAGCTTGTACCACAATAAGCGCCACAAGATTTTTGCTGCAACAGAGTAACATGACTCTGAACTTTGTGGGATATTTATTTATTTACTACAGTTCTATACTGCCCCATAGCCAATGCTCTCTTTTATTGATTAGAGTTCACACCTGACAGAATGTGTGCGTGCGCACATGTATACACACACACACACACACACACACACACACGGTGTCGAAACTCTTTCAGCTCAAAGACTGGCCAGGCTGGTCACCGGTACAAATAGGGGTGACCACATTACACCAGTTTTAAAATCTCTTCACTGGCTGCCAATTAGTTTCTGGGCGAAGTATAAAGTGTTGGTTATTATCTTTAAAGCTCTACATGGCTCGGGTCCAGGCTACCTGCAGGATCTCCTTCTCCCGTACAATACGCCCCACACTCTCAGGTCCTCTGGGAAGAATCTACTTCAGTCAGCCAAAATTAGGCTGACAAGAATTACCCAGAGGACCTTCTCTTCTGCTGCTCCCAGACTGTGGAATGGCCTGCCGGAGGAGACTCGTCAACTGTCTTTTATCATTTAAGAAAGCTATAAAGACTGATCTATTCCAGCAGGCCTGTCCAGTGGAATTTTAAGATGTTTTTAGGATGTTTTAATAATGTATACTAGGTTTTTGATCAGTTTTATGTATTTTATACTTCCCCGCCTTGACCCAAATGGAGAGGTGGGTAAGAAATAAATTATTATTATTATTATTATTGACTGAATTCAATTTCAGAGAAGCTTCAGAGGTAGGCAGAGCCAAAGGCAAAAGGATACATGGGCCCACGTACCAAAAGCACCAGCATATTTCAGCTTAAAGCTCTTACTGCCAGTAACTAAGCCTTGGGAGAAGCATTGCAAAGGTTTAAAATGGAGAAAAACCACACAAACGTCAGGAAACCACCACATGATTGGCAGCTGAGGCAAATGGGGAGGGGCTTGGCTATCTGGGGAATGCCTGAGGTGGACCCTTAGCAGGCCGGGTTTGGCCCGCAGATCTGAGGGTCAACACCCCTGATACACCCACACTGCATAGACATTTCTACATAGAGCCAAAATATACACTATTATTATTATTATTATTATTATTATTATTATTATTATTATTATTTATATAGCACCATCAATGTACATGGTGCTGTACAGATTACACAGTAAATAGCAAGACCCTGCCGCATAGGCTTACAATCTAATAAAGTTGTAGTAAACAATAAGGAGGGAAAGAGAATGCAAACAGGCACAGGGAAGTGTAAACAGGCACCGGGTAGGGTGAAGCTGACAGTATAGGGTCAGAACAAACTCAATATTTAAAAGCTATAGGGAAAAGAAAAGTTTTTAGCTGAGTTTTAAAAGCTGTGATTGAGTTGGTAGTTCTCAAGTGTTCTGGAAGAGCGTTCCAGGCGTAAGGGGCAGCAGAAGAAAAAGGATGAAGCCGAGTAAGGGAAGTAGAGGCCCTTGGGCAGGCGAGAAGCATGGCATCAGAGGAGCGGAGAGCATGAGCGGGGCAATAGTGTGAGATGAGAGAGGAGAGATAGGCAGGAGCTAGACCGTGAAAAGCTTTGAAGGTCAACAGGAGAAGTTTATATTGGATTCTGGAGTGAATTAGAAGCCAATGAAGAGATTTCAGAAGTGGAGTGACATGGTCAGAGCGGCGGGCCAAGAAGATGATCTTGGCGGCAGAGTGGTGGACAGAGAGAAGAAGGTTGCAGTAGTCCAACCGAGAGATAACCAGTGTGTGAACGAGAGTCTTGGCAGAAGAGACAGACAAAAATGGTCGAATCCTGGCAATATTATACAGGAAGAAACGACAGGATTTAGCTACTGCCTCGATATGAGGAATAAAGGAGAGCGAGGAATCAAATATAAAGCCAAGACTACGAGCTTCCTTGACCGGAGTAAGCGTGACATCATTGACAGTAAGAGAGAATGAGAGGTGAGGAGAAGGTTTAGGAGGAAAAACAAGCAGTTCAGTTTTTGCCATATTAAGTTTCAAACGACGATGAAGCAGCCAGGCTGAGATATCTGAAAGACATGCCGAGATACGATCGTGAACATCAGGAGAAAGTTCCGGAGATGAGAGATATAATTGTGTATCATCGGCATACAGGTGATATTGGAGGCCATGAGATTGAATAAGCTTACCCAAGGGCAACATGTATAAGGAAAACAACAACGGGCCAAGCACCGAGCCTTGCGGAACCCCTACTGAAAGGGGAAAAGAGGAGGACGAGCTGCCGTTAGCCGACACGCTGAAAGAGCGACCCTCTAGATAGGAGGCGAACCAGTTATAGACAGAGCCACAGAGTCCAAGGTCATGGAGGGAATCTAAGAGAAGATCGTGATCAACCGTGTCAAAGGCTGCAGTTAGATCAAGGAGAATAAGAACGGAATAATGGCCTTTAGACTTGGCAGTAAGAAGATCACTGGTGATCTTGGTAAGGGCTGTTTCAGTGGAATGCAAAGGACGGAATCCAGATTGAAAGGGATCCAGAGCAGAGTTACTAGAGAGAAAGTCAAGACAACGAGAGTAGACCACACGTTCCAGGATCTTTGAGACAAGAGGCAACAGAGAGACAGGTCGGTAGTTAGACAGAGATAGTCGATCAAGAGTGGGTTTTTTGAGAATGGGAGAGACTGTAGCATGTTTAAAAGCAGAAGGAAATGAACCAGAGGACAGAGAGGAATTAATGATGTGGAGCAAGGACGGGAGGATAGCGGGGATAAGATTAATAAAGACGCGAGAGGGAATCGAATCACGGGAACAAGTGGAAGGCTTCGACGAGTGCAGTATTTTAGACAGTTCATCAGCTGAGACCGAAGGGAACGCCGAGAGATTTGCAGGAGGAACTGACAGGTGAGGAACAGGAGTTGGAAGCGAATAGTTGGAAGCCAGACCGGAGCCAGACCGGAGCGAATAGTTTGGATTTTAGCATTGAAGAAAGAGGCAAAGTCATTGGCAGACAGAGAGGCGGGGAGAGATGGTGGATTAGGCTTCAGAAGAGAATTGAAGGACGCGAAGAGCCGCTGAGGGTGCCTAGCATTTGACTGGATCAACGTTGAGTAGTGCTGCTGTTTGGCCAGTGAAAAGGCAGAAGAGAAAGAGGAGAGAACAAATTTGTAATGGACAAAGTCCGCCCAGTCCCTGGTCTTACGCCACAGGCGTTCGGCTGCCCGGGAACAAGAGCGAAGGTAGCGGAGGAAAGAGGTGAGCCACGGTTGGGGTTGAGAGGGGCGAACTATCCGAGTTATTAGATGGAGCAAGATTGTCAAGAGCTGAAGATAAGGAGGAGTTAAAGGAGGAGATGGCTGAGTCCAAGGAGACGGCTGTGAAGACAGAAGGAAGGGAGGAGGCTAGAGACTGAGAAAAAGCCTCATAGTTGATAGAATGCAGGTCACGACAAGGGCGTGAAGCGGGACGTGAATTGTGAGTAATATTGAAAGAGACTAGATGATGATCTGACAGAGGAAAGTCAGCAATAGAAAAGTCCAGGACAGAGCAGTTCCGAGTGAGGACAAGATCTAGACAGTGTCCAAGGGAATGTGTGGGTGCTTCAGACCAGAGCTTAAGATCGTAAGAGGAAGATAAGGAGCGAAATCGTAGAGCTGCAGTATCGTGAGGGTCATCCACATGGATATTGAAGTCGCCCAAGATCAGAGTAGGAGAGTTGTCAGAGAGGAGAAAGGACAGCCACGAATCCAGATCAGAGAGAAATTTAGAGGATGAGCCAGGGGTGCGGTACAGAACTGCAACCCGCAGTCGCAGCGGAGCGAAGAGTCTCACCACATGTGCCTCAAAGGAGGAGAAACAGTGTGAAGGTGGAATGGAAAGAGGCTGGAACTGGCACAAACTCGATAATAAAAGACCCACACCACCACCTCGACCCTCTGGGCGACTCGAGTGAGAGAAAGAGAGTCCTCCAAGAGAGAGGGCAGCAGAGATAGAAACACTGTTCCTATCTTGTGTATGTTTTGAATTTACAAAGGAATGTCTCAAACCTACTGCTACTTCTTACGTTTGTTTTCTCTGTTCGCGTGTTTACGTCTGTGTGCTGGTGTGCATGTGCAAACTGAGGCTTACATTTCAAGCATCTAACAACATGGGCCTAACTGCGTAAAAACGTATTTCCTAATAAATCTCGTTGGCCTCAAAGATGCCAACAGACTAACACAACTATCCCATTTAAAATAAGGATCAAAACAAGTGTACATCTCACCATATTCATAAGTTCTTCAAGTAGTTCCCGTGATGGCTGACCCATAGATTTTAGGACTTCAAATATATGGGCATAACCAATCCGCTCCTTAAACACTTCCTGAGGAGAAAGATTAACATTGTATGTAAGCAGCACGCAGTTGTAAGCATATGGACTTACCTCTAAACTGAAGTTTATTATGCCAAAAAAACAATTTACAAGGTTGAATTTAAGCTCCTTAAATTCAACAACTTGCTTTGATGCCTTCATGTATTTTTTCTACATCTAACAGCAAAACTGTCCACGATTCTTGTAAGTGAGCCCCACTATGAAAGCCAAGAGAGATGCTTTAAGGTTTCACAAATCCTCAATCCACAAGCATCATTATTATTATTATTATTATTATTATTATTATTATTATTATTATTATTATTATTATTATTTCTTGGCCACCTTTTAGGGCAGGAGCCCTCCCAAAGCGGCATACAACAATAAAACAAATAATAAAAACTGATGTGGTAGTAAAAACAACCATAGCAAACATTCTAAAAACAAACAAACAACGGCATAAAATAAACCTTACAACAGACAACTGGAGTTACAATCCAGTGCGATAAATAAAGAGATCTTTGTTCTATTAAGTGAACAATTAAGCAAGTGGTTGACTGAACTGCCAATATTCTCTGCCAAATGATGACTCAGGCTGGATCTATACGCATGCAGCACGGGAACATACAAAGCTGCCTAAAACTGAGTCAGACTATTGGTCTATCAAGCCCAGTATTGTCAGCACTGACTGGCAGCAATGGCTCTCCAGGGTTTCAGGCAGAAGCTTTTCCTGCCCTATCTGGAGATGCCGGGAATCGAACCTGGGACCTTCTGCATGCAAAGCAGGTGCTCTACCACTGAGCTACATCTCCAGCAGAATAAGGTGGTAAGTCACTTTTTAATGTCCCCTGCACCCGTCCCTGCATGTAAAACCAAAAAGAACTCCCTGCAAATTGAAAACTAGGATATCAGGGAGAAAGGTTCTAAGCTTGTGGTGCTGTTTTTCCAATTGCACGGATATTGTTTTTAGACATAGGAGACCATTCCAAAAAGTGACACCCCCACCTGTAGCCCCAAAGTGGTGCAGTCCATTCTAGCACCCTCAGCACTTGACCGGCTCATTTCCGCTGAACATGGAGATCAAGGCCTGAGTGGGGCGGCCTCCTAGTGCTGGCACAAAGCACCCCATTCATTTGCCTAGGTCTGCTAAGGGCATCCCGTTGCACTCTCGGTGATCCTTTCCAGAGCCTCGAATAAGCACAACTACCAAAAGAATAGTCCGTCTAATCCCATCAAAAGAGGTGTCAGGAGACGGAAATGACAACTGCCATGAGGAAGCTATACCTACCTTAGCAGCTGGAGATTTGTGCATCACTGCTGTAAGAGCTTGGATGGCTGACACTGCCAAGCAGTCCAGCTGGCCTTGAAATACCTGGAAGCAGCAAAAGACAGGATATGTTACACAAATACACTGTTCTTGCTCGCCAGGCTGATAACAAGGGTTCGTTTGCATGCTTCCCAATCATCTCCCCCCAAAAGGCATGGATTTGAGGACACCACAACCTACGAGAGAGAGAGAGAGAGAGAGCGGACATCAGAGAAGAGTAGTCACATATATCGAGGAGGAGGAGAAAGAGAAAAGAAGCATTCGCACATATCCATTAAGACATTTTGACTGACAACGTTTCTTCATGCTTTAAATGGACAATCTCAAGAGGGAGGGACAAAAACAGATAGTCAGACACGTGACTATCTAAGCTTCCTGGCACACAACCCTTCATGGGGCAGGTGCGTGTCCAGTAGTTTCACCTTAGAGAATGTTCCAGCACATGAAATCTTCTTCAAAAGAAGTAACTACAGTTTAATCATTGTACCTGCATAGTCTCCTGCTTTGATAATGTATTAATCCCATAACTTTTCCCTCACAAGTAGTACCGCAAGGCTCTCGTCTCAAAAACGTTCCAAATCTTTCCTTTTAGTTCCTTCCTGTTACTGGCAGACATTTTTGCTCTTTAAAAACAAACAAACCTGGATATATTTTGCTAGCGAATACTTGTGAACACAAACAAAACAGGGCTTAAAAAAAAAAAGATGGGATGTTCAGTGAATTAATACTTCTGCAAAGATTATGCTGTGTTAACGACGTATTAATTTAGACAGAATCAGGATTTCGCAAGTGCATTGCTTTCACTTCTTTATTCATTTTGCATGAGAACCTACTTGTTGCTAAAATCTCTTCTAAAGAAGCAATACAGTAAGAATGGGCATTTTGGTATTCTCTCATGATTCCAAAAGAAAACATTGGAAGATAAGACCACCAATTTCTTCCCACCTCCCAGATTCAGTCTGTCCATTGTCACGGGAATATTATTTGGGGGCAACAGAATCAAGACATCAAATCCAACCACACAGATTCCAAAAAGAACCAGAGCCCAAACACCACAGTGCTTAGACAAATAAAAGGGGGGGGGAGAAAGAAGGGGGGGAAACTAAAATAAAACAAAATCACCAAGTTTATAGTTTTGAAATGGGAGCTCTGTTCTTGTACTTCAGCTTCCTCAGTTTAAAATATAATCCAATCGACGCTGTATGTATTAGCTATTTTTAAATCTTAAAGCACCTAAATCGTGGTTTTTGGTCGATAATAGATATTCTGGATGAATATTGTGCTGTGAACAAATTGAAAATCGCCTCCGTATTTCAGGGAAGACACCTGAGGTGAAGTACAAGGAAATGGCTCATTCCACCGATTGCCACTGTGCTTCGGTTTCAACGAAAAGCAGAAGGTAGACTTGCTGGAGATACCTGTTCCTGATTCATTTCTGTCAGGAATTGGTTGGCAAGGTCTTTCTCATTCTTGTCTGCCACCTTACTGTTAGCATTTAAAAACAGCTGTTAAAACGGGAGATAAGAATAATGGTAATAGGCGCGTTAAATAGTTGACCCACAGCTGAGACAAAGAAGAAGATTGCCAAGATCTGACATTTCTCATTTCCTTCCCCACCTTTAGCGTGGAATCAAGGGGAAGGAATCTTCTACTGTTTCTGCAGTCACTTTGTATTCAGGGGAATTATTTTAAAACAACATACCTAAAATGTGGGGAGTGGCCCATAAATCTGTGTGCTTCCTTTCATTAACTCATAAATAGCTTCACATGATCAAACAACCCATAGTTTGTTGACCGTGGGTTGTTTGTGAGTGTGTGGGAATGAGCAAGCAGGCTGGTTCCAGCCCACTTCTACTTTCAATTAACAACCAGGAATGTCTGTTCCTGGGTCATTTCCTGACATGCAAATGTGGAAACTCTGGGTTGTGTGGAGGCTAAACAACTCCGAGTTAACCCATGTTTTTTGTTGGGTTGTTTAACCCCCAAAGAGCCCAGAGTTTCTGGGATCGGACGTCACAAAACAACCCAGAGTTTGGACATCATGAAACAACAGGAATGGGTGTTCTTGGGTTGTTAATTGAAAACAGAAGTGGCAAATAGGCGGGAGGCAGCGTGCTCACTGGATTAAACAACCCAGGAACTGGTTGTAATGTGTGAACTGGTTCACTTAGTTAGGCTACTTAGTCCAAGCTACTGCTCAGTGCAAGAATTCAATTCAAAGCATTACTGACAGATGGCTGTCAAGTCTCTGCCTGAGTATCTCCAGCAACTGTGGATAGTCCTCAGGTGGATGGTTCCATTGTATTCCCTTGACACCTCCCCTTTTCCATGCAAATTTCCTTGCCCTTCCACTGATCACCTTAACCATGCTAAAGGGTTGTATTTGAGGTGATTTTAAGCAGTTAATACTGAGCAATTTCCTCTTAACCAGAACTTGTAAGCCCACTTCAAAGCTTCATTCCACATCCTAATTAAGATAAGAACCCTGGTTAGCATTAACCATAGTTAAGACCACAGAAGGGGGAATTTGGGAGTCTAAAAAAGGAGCTTTTGAGGGAATAGAGTGCATGAACCTGATGGTACACTTCTAATTTCTTAACCATGATTACATTTTCACCAGCCATGTTTGGAGAGATTGATGAATGAGCTATATGCCAGCCTTCCCCACCATGGTGCCCCCCAGATGTGTTGGACTGCAACTCCCAGAATTCTAGCCAACATGGCCATAGGAAATCCGGGAATTGCAGTCTAACACATTTGAAGGGCACTATGCTATGCTAGGGAAAGTTGCTATATGCAAAGGCCTGTTGCCACATACTTCACAATGGAGATCAATATTATATCCTACCTTTCTCCATAATGAAACTCAAGCTGACTTACATGGGGGTTTCCAGGCAGTATCCCATTCAGACACTGACTAGTCCCAGGCCTGCTTAGCTTCACTAAAGTTACTGCCTCATGTGCCCTCAAACCATATTCTGGGACAAGTGTACCGTATTTCTTCGATTCTAAGACGCACTTTTCCCCCAATATAAACATCTCTAAAAACGGGCTGCGTCTTAGAATTGATGGCGTCTTAGAATCGCCTGCAAAGTGCGCTGTTATCCCTCCACCCTGCTCACAATGCCCAGGTGGCTCAAGGGCTTGTTGAGCGCCTAAGCGGCTCTGCACTCACCATGTAGGCTGGGGAATGTGCTTGGCCTGATTGGGGGCCTCAGCGACGATCCGCGGCTGCCCTGGGCCTAACCAGGCTCACACACACGCCAACGGAGCTCAGAGCCCTAAGCGGACTCAGCCCGCCGCACCACAAGCACAGCCGGCAGGGTTGGGCCTAGTGGCATTGGCTATGCGGCTCGGGCCTGGCGTGCGCTTCGCCTTGCGCATGGGGCCAGGGCGGACGGGTGGGTGCCGCAGGGCTCATGGAGGGTTGTGCAAGGTGGGCGGGCTCCGCCGGCTTCTTGCGGCTGCTGGTTCTGTGTGGCGGAGGAGACGCAGCAGCGCCGTCCGAGAAGACGGAGGCGACGCCCAGAAGGTGAGTTGCTGGGCTGGGGTGCGGGCGGGACGCGCTCTGGGACTCGCAGCTGCGCCGTTCTCATGCAATGTGTGTGGGAGAGGAGCCCAGGGTGCCTGTGGGGCAGGGGGGTCTCTCCACCACCACTGAGCCAGGGGCGGCAGTGCACGTGCGACCGGCTCCTTTGCGCCTCGGGAAATTTCCACAGCCCATCTGGCCATGCCTGGAAGAGGCCTCTCAGCACTGGCAGCTGGAGCTGGCCCAATGGTGGGCGCCTCGCGAACGACCCCCTCCCGCTCCCTGCAAGAAGTGGTGGCAGCTGGTAAAGCCTCCGGGCCCTTGCACATGGCTCCCCTGCTGGCCCCCACCCCCCAGCAGGTACCCTCTGCCCGGCAGGGCCCACCCCACCAGGCAACGTGGGCCTGCAAAATTAGGGGTAAGTGCCTCGTTTTTGGCTTACTTGTAACCGGTCACAGCCCTGTGGCGCCAAAACCGTTGGCCCAATCAGAATTGGCCACATCTCTTCCCTTACCTGCCTGAATTCTGCTCCCCATGCATGGCAGAATACTTTCCCCCCCATATAAACATCTCTAAAATGGGGTGCGTCTTAGAATCGATGGCGTCTTAGAATCGAAGAAATACGGTAAGTCCAAGCAAGGGGTATCCCCGCTATACACGTGGGGGGGGGGAAGGAACCTAAGACAAATACTTACGAAGGAAAACCAAAGTAATTCAAAAACTACTTAGATATATTCAATATTATATCTGAAGGAGAATTAAAAAAGAAAAGAAAAAGAAAGCTACCATGGTTAATACACACGCACACAAAACATACACAGTAGTGTTAAAGTTTAGTTAGCAGCGTTAGTTGCAACAACTTGGCTAATATTGCAGGACAATGCTGAAAAAAGAAGGAAAAAACCAAGAGGAAACAAATGCTAATTCAACATTATTCCTCCTTCTAGTGCACAAAAGAAAGCACACACTTACAGTGCTGTCTTTTGCATGCCTACTCAGAAGGAAGCCCCAGTGTGTTCAATGGGGCTTACTCCCAGGAAAGTGTGTATATAGGATTGCCTTGTCTGATATCTGAAGTTTCACATTTATTAGAATGCCTGAGTAGCCACTTCAATCTATTTAATGAGATTCTTTGGAATATCAAATCAGCAAGTATAAAGCTATCCTTTCACATAAGTAATCCATAAAGATCAATAAAGCATATCCCAGATGCACAGAAATACACACCATATGCAGTGGCCATGATCCAACTACACAAGGGTGTCCAAGGAGCTCACACTGGATTTGGGGGAACCTCCAGAACATGATCCAGTTCAGTGTGTGTGGTGGCAAATGGGGGGGGGGGTGTTAGGAGAAACCCTAGATGTCATTTCAACGCTCACATGGGGCTCTTGGGACCAAGAATATAGGCAGAACTGCCTTACATAGAGAATCGGTTCATTGGTCCATCTAGCTCAGTATTGTCATTGCCAGGCTTCACCAACGAGGTGCCCACAAAGTCCTACCACCCATGCCCCTCCCCCTTAAAAAACACACACAAAATTTTACCACCATTCCAGAATTGCTGGGCACACTACTTAACATAGGCACTTTGCCAATAAGATGCATTCCATGCACAACAGTCCAGTGAAGGCATAAAGCTGGCTTCTTGCAAACCATGATTTGTGAACTGGGAGTGACCTTAGAGGAATCATCCTCTCTCCCAACCTCATTCTTTTCCTCTCCAGAGTGAGTCCCCCTTCCTTTTGTCATGATCAGGCTTGTTCCCCTTAGTGTGGGGGAAGGAGTTTCAGGCTATCAATTGGAATCAGATTCTGAACCAGAAGAAACAGGACTACAAATGTACCAGCCAACACAGGAAGCGGGGGAGGAGATTCTCCCAGGCTCTTCAGGAGCCAAGGAAAAATCTTCACCGGACTATCAGAGAAAATGCTAACAACTCAATGTTTGAGGGAACTTGGCTTTCCTCAGAGGGGGAAGGGACTCAGAACTGACCGATCACAGAGACCGCCACAGACTCAAACAGGTGGAGCTAAAAGAAGGCGAGAAGTGATCAGCTCAGTTAGTTTCTCGACGAAGGCTTCTTGAGAAGAACCCTTCCTGAAGGATAGTGGCTTGGGAGAAAAACCTTCCCTTTTGTTGAAAGGACTAGCTTAGTCAGCCAAGTTTTCGCTTAGAGGAAAGTTCCTAGTCTTTACACCCTCTTCAGGTGTGAAGAGATGTTTATTTGCTGAATAAAGTTTTACTTGGCAGAACCCTTTATTGTCTCGCACCGCAGCAGGAGGGCTTGGAAACACAACACCTTTCCTCTGGGACTGTTCACACAACACTCAGTGGTTGAGTGTGGGTTGTTATTGAACTGTGGGTTGCTTGTTGAACTGTGGGTTAGCCTGTTGTCTGAACCCAAGACATTTTCAAGAAACTCTAACAGCCACAATCCTACTCATTTTTACTCATTAGTTCCACTGAATTCAGCACAACTAACTCCCAGGTAAGTGTGTACAGGAGTGCAACATAAACCGTAACAGGGTAAGTGAGGGGGAGAAATACCTCAATGGGTGAGTGAGTGGGGGAGAACAACATTTCCAATTTCCAAACCATGGCTGTCAGAGAGCAAGCACAGAAAAAGAGGGAGTGCAGCCAATGCCACCGGAGGAACACAGTTTTCTGAAGTATTCAACAACTTTAGTACAAATCCATGGGCATCTGGATTAATACTAAGCTACAGGGAACTAGGAAGGAAATATATGGATTGCATCCTTTGTGAAAGGAATGCGTTATTCATTCATTATTCACCAATATAACAATCTTAAGTGTATCTGGAGTACAAGATGAACATCTGCACGGCAATACAAAAAATAGCTCCCCTCAAAAGCTCTGGAAGCACTTACAGTTTGAACGACATTAAGGAAGTACAAGACGTTCCTTGGGGATATCAGAGTTCTCGCATTAAGCCATTTTGTACATTTTATTATGATAAAATCTTCATCTACTATATGGCCAAGACGTTAGAACAATCAAGTGCTTACAAATGCTGGAAAATCCATCTATCTATATACAAATGAGTCACTTTAATACAATGTTCTGTTTACCTTGCAGTTCTGCAGCAGTCGAATAAGATGCTCAAAACAGTTACTATTAAGGAAAATGGCTTGCAGAACAGGCCTATCTGTGCAGTCTAACATGGCGGTGATGGTATCTAAGAAGACAAAAGTTTTTTTAAAAAAAATTAAAGAGAAACTGATCACCTAATTTAACATGTTTAAAAATAACTCTGCTGATTTAGCCTTTGGGGCACAGAAAACCAGAAGAACCCAATATGAAGGTGAGGTTCATACCTGCAGCTGAGATTAATACAAGCTCTATATACATTTACTAAGTAAAAGGAAAGAATTTGTTTTCATTATCGGCTGCCACACTATATGGTATGTTAACATAAGAAGAGCCCTGCTGGATCTGACCAACATGCCATCTAGTTCAGCATCTTGTTCTCTACAGTGGCCTTCTAGTTGCCTACAGGAAGCCCTCATGCATGTCATAATCCAAGAGTGGGCAACTTGTGGCCCTACAGACGTTTTGACCGACAACTCCCATCATCCCTCACCATTGGCTATGTTGGCTAGGGCTGGTGGGAGTTCTAGGCCAAAACAAACCATTTTTGATTGGCTTAGCAGGCCACAGAAGCAGAAGAAGTCAAGCAGGCACATGAAAGGACTGCTTGCACCAGTACACAGCTTGTCCAGAGTAAGCCAGGATTCTGCGGAATTCTGGCTTGTAATTGCGTGCAAATGCGGCCACTGTAGTTTCCCGTCCAGATGTTATGCAGGAAATGAAAAAGAGTTCCGAGAGATTTTGAACTTCTCCCAGTGTTTTGGTGTAATGTTGAACCCGCCCAGAGGTGCCAAATGCACCAACGATGACCTTAAGAACATAAGAAGAGCTCTGATGCTGGATCAGACCAAGGGTTCATCTAGTCCAGCATTCTGTTCACACAGTAGCCAACCAACTGTTGACCAGAGACCTACAAGTAGGACACGGTGCACTGCACCCTCCCCACCCGTGTTCCCCAGCAACTGGTGTATATAAGCTTACTGCTTCTGATACTGGAGGTAACACATAGCAATCAAGACTAGTAGCCATTAATAGTCTTCTCCTCCAGGAATTTATCCAACCCCCTCTTAAAGCCATCCAAATTGGTGGCCATCACTACATCTTGTGATAGTGAATTCCATAGTTTAACTATGTACTGTGGAAGGCGTAGTTCCTTTAATCTGTCCTGAATCTCCCACCAATCAGCTTCACGGCTTGACCCCGAGTTCTAGCATTATGGCAGAGGGAGAAAAATGTCTCCCTATCCACATTCTCCATATGAGAACTAAAGGACATTTCAGCTGTTGAATGTTGTCAGGGGCTTTGAATTTAGAACCAACAGCACTTAGAAGATGATGGAACAGGCATCTTAAGTTTTTTCAACGTTCTGAAGCAATTTTCCCTTGGAGGCTATCATCTCACATAAGCTATGAAGTCATGGAAAACGGGTAGAGCCAACGTTCCTCCAGGGCAAATGGCTCCAAGTACTGCCATCCACCGTCTCTCATCACGCAAGAGGCCCTATGACTTACTCAGCATTTGAATCTGAAGAGCTATGAACCTGCTCTCCCACTGCCGAGATCTCCTCGAGTTCGGCAAAGCCGTGTGGTCAGAGTTGAGCAACTTGAAGTAATTCTCCAGTATGGTACTGGTTTCCACCTGCCGCTGATCCGAGCTGCTGGTCAGGAGGATGTGCACCACTTCCGTCAGGCACTTCAGCGTCAGCTCTGCCTTCCTGCTCACTTCATCTGGGTCTCTGTTATCCCACATGTCACAGTCCGCCAAAACGCGCATCAAGACTTCCATGGTAGCTGGAGATATTGCTTGAAGAGCATTTCTCTAAAGTCAGCAGTAAAAAAAAACTCTCAATACCAGAACATTGTATCAGTCACCATTCCTTTTAAAGAAACACCAACAGGCGCAACGTACAGTACAACCAATGATTAAATAAATCATTTTATCTGGGCAAAGTTGGCGTGTTCATACAATGGATCCAAAAGTGTGCTTTCTGCTGATGAAAGGAGTCATGGAAAGAGCTTACTGAAAAGCATTGTGCGAGAAGAGTGAAACTAAACCCCAAACTGAACATCAAGCCAATATTTTAGTCCCGGTATCAGTCTTCCTGATCCTGGCACGCACACCCGAAATTTGTTGGACTACAACACCCAGCATCCACCAGCGAGATTTCTTGGAGGGTGCTAATTTGGGGAAGGCTGCCCTAATGGTAGGTGCAGCCTCAGTATTTACTGCCTGCTTCTTAGCTGCTGTGATTTGCATTCTATTGTATTGTCTTTATATTTGAGTACTTGGGATTTTCCACTGGTTTGGATCTTTGAAGATTTATTGTTGGGTTTTAAAAATTGTTATGTATTATGATTAGGTTATGTTTTTAACTGAATTTGTTTTATAGGCATCTAATGGATATTAAATAATAAATGCATAATATGAAGCCCTGCTTATATGCAAGAGTTTGTATAACCTCTTGCCCAGGCAAGAGCATGAAAATTACTATAGGATCTACCTATTATAGCATTGTGTGAACTCTTAAGCATTTGCAGAACGGCGCAAGGAACTATTCCCCTTCCGCTCACAGCGTTATTTGGATTCAACTCTAAACTTCAGACTCTTGTGTATCTCTGCTTCTTGCTAAGATCTGAGGAGCCAGAAGGGCTTCAACCATCATACCGACGCAAAAACACAATAAAGTCTTGGAGGCACCTTAAAGACTAACTCATTTATTATGGCAGAAGCACCCTGCAGTGCCAGATTCTTCTAACACCCTGGTTAAATCATAATTTGTTTCTAAAACGCTCTACTTGAAAATTCCCACAGCAAGGATTCAACCTTGCCACACAGGGACTGGAAGCCTATACTCACTTACATGGGAGTAAGCCCTATTTTACTCAATGGGATTTCCTTTTGACATGTCAGGGATTGTGCCATCAGGAACCAACAGTAGGCTCAGGGTGCAATCTTATGCACGTTTAGACAGGCTTAGGGTGCAATCCTATGGATGTTTAGGCAGACAAATGTCCAACAACTTCCAGTATGTTAGGAATTATATAGTATATATATATTGTCTAAGCATCCATAAGAATGCACCCTAAATGGACAAACTGCCTGACCTGGTATAAGGTAGCTCTCTCTATCCTGAGATCTGACAGGCTGTCAATTGCAATCCCAGCCTGAAATAATACGTATGGCAGGATTGTTGCATTTCGAGTCTATTCTTGTACACATTTCGAAATTTCTTGGCATAAAACACAGGCATACCTTTACACTTCTTTCGCTTCAGTACTTTGTCGTCCAGGACTCAAAGAGAAGAACATGTTCACTTTTAGCCCAATGGCTCTCTTTTATTTATTTAAGTACCTGACTCAACCTAACAATCTTGTTCTTTTAAATCTAGAAAGGACCAGCTATTTGTAACAGACTGTCCTTTAATTACACACGATTGAAACCCCACACATGACGGCCGCGACAGCACATGCAGAAAAGCCACTTCCAGCATCAGGAGCAATGTTTTAGCACTGCCATTTTAACGTTTCACAGAATCTTGATGAGAAAAGCAAGTTAAAAATGACTTTCCTACCGAAATCCTTGGTCATACAAACTGGCTATGCAACATTTTCAAACGAAGGGCAAGCGTGCACTTGAATGATACAGAGTCTGAACCATGTGTTGGTGGGTGCAAACTTCACTACATTCGTCGGTGCAAGTTTGTTTGCTGGCACAAGCTTTACCAATGGAGCCCTTTTGCAACCAGAGTAGCCTTCCCCAACCTGCTGCCCTCCAGATGTGTTGAGGCTACAACTCCCAGGTTCCCACAGCCAGCACAGTTTCTGGGCATTTTCACATGATTTAAATCATCCCCCAACCTGCAGTTAGCCATGGTGGGGAAAGCAGATATAATATGGGTCCCTGTCTCCCCCCTGCCAACCAACTGTGGCTAATAACTGCTCCAGGGGTTGATTCGTACTAGGAAAATAGAACAGGGGAAAGGGTCCACGACTCATTGAGCAGGGGGTTGGACTGGATGGCCTTTTTAGAACCCTTCCAACTCTACTATTCTATGATTCCTGCCCAGCACCATGGCTCTGATCCAATTTACGCCCCCCTCGTCATGGCTTCTTTTAAATCTAAAAAATAAAACCACAACAACAATTATATTACTACAACTACATTTATATCCTGCCTTTTCCCCTCTTGCAAGGAACTCATGGTGGCTTACATGGTCCTCCTATTCCCTTTTTATCCTCGCAACAACCCTGTGAGAAGTCACCCAGGCCTTAGATAGCGGGACGGAGGAGTGAAGATCTCGTGATATTTTTATCGCGAGATCTCCCCCTCTGTTCACATGCGGCACGCGATGACCTCAGAGGGAGAGGCTTCGCGCCTGCCATTTTGTTTCTTTTTCTTAAAGGGGAAGATGCGCACGAGTGCTCGTACGCAAAAGGTAAGGTGTGTTTTAAAAAAAAAAATCCTTGCTCTCCACCCCACCCCTGATGGGCGCAGTGCTCCTGGGGAGCTGCGCCCCATGTGTGGGTCCCGGCTCCTCACGAGTAACCACAAGGAACCGGGACAAACCCGACGCCCGGCCACACATTCTGCGGTCTCGGTCTCAGCCCGGGACCGCGGAAAAAACAGGCTCAAAGGGTAGGGCGAGATCCCGGGGCAAGGGAGGGATCATCCCTCCCTGATCCCGGGGCCCCCTGTGCGTCATATGAATGCACAGGGACAATCCCGGGGATCGCACCGGGATTTCGCCCCTCTAGCTAAGGCCCCAGAGAGCTTTATGGCCAAGGGACTCAAACCCAATTCTCACGAGGCCCAGTCCAACACTCTAACTGGTACACTATACTGGCTCCCACGTCACTTCTGGTTTGGTGCCAGTCGAGAGTCATGCAGTACTAGGCTAGATGGACCATTGGTCTGCCTAAGTACAAGGCAACTACATATGTTCAAACACAAATCCTTAGGATGGAGCGTATTCGTCTAATCGCTTTTTGTTTGCTTGCCCAAAATGTTTAGAAATGGGGGTGTCCTGAGCAGGCAAACAGAGTTTTGCTCCAAAGTCTTTTCCCTGGCATGAGGAAATCCAATGCTTCCTCATAATACTGAAGTAACACCCATTCACGCTGGAGACGTGATTCCTCAGCACCAAGGTGCTTGCTCAGTTTCATTTAGTTTTTAGATTGGGTGGTAAAGCTTCTGTTTCAGTTCACACCATGCAAGCATGACAATTTTACAAGGTTTACTTTGTAAAATCAAAATTCATTAAAACACAGCATAAAAAATTGACCTAAATTGCTTTCGTCAATGGGGGGAAAGTAGAAGTTCATTCATATACAGATAATTAACATCCATGAAAAAGCTGTCCTGGTTGCAGATTTTCTAAGCATTTAATTTAAGAAGATTTTTAACCTGTTTTTCTCAGGAAGGCGCATTAAAGACTGAAATTATGGTGCAAAAACAGACTCTGTTCTATGTGTGTTCACCCAGCAAAGCACTACATAGAATTTCAATCATGTACAGGAACGTAGGAAGCTGCCTTATACCGAGGCAGGTTATTGGTCCATCTCACTCAGTATTATCTACACTGATTGGCAGCAATGGGTTTCAGGCATGGGTCTTTCCCGACTCCACTTAGAAATGCCAGGGACTGAACCTGGAACCTGAATAAAGAACAGCCCACAGTACAGCCCATTACAAATGACAGGTCTTCTCTAGAATAAATTCTTCATTGTTGGTAAGCATTCCCTACTGAGCATAAGCCAAAAGTGTAGAAGTAAGAGAAGATACAAATCCCCGCATCCTCTGGTCAATAGGACGACACTAACATTTTGTCAGGATTCTCCTCACCTGCCCGCCAGCCACGATAGCTCCAAAGAGATGTAGCAGACAACATTTTAGGCTCTCTTTGAGATGCTCGCTTTCTTGAAAACACTCTGAAAAAAAAGAGAACAAATCGCTCGTATATATAAACTTGGAACCATGAACCATTTGTAGACATACATCCAAATAAAATCTCCTAACTATAATTCCCATATCATATCATTCTTAATTTTCTTTCGGAAAGAAGATAACAAAGACGAGCTGCAGTGAGGCTCAGGGCTTAGGCATTTACCCCTCTCTTCTTCTCTGATGGGGCTGTGAGGAGGTGATTGGAAGCCTCTGCTTCCATTTTAGATTAACCATCATTTAGCAATACATCCGAACCCAAGACTGTGTCCAATCTTAACTACGGTTAGTGAAAACAGACCACTCTACAAACTATGATTTGAAGTTGGCTTGTTTCCACTAACCGTAGTTAAAGCTAACCGCAGTTTGCCTTGATTTGGATGTCACAATAAGCTGTGTTTAGTCTAAAAGAGATGCAAAATTCTCCAAACCCCTCCTCACAGCCACAACAGAGACAGGAGGGGAAATGTGAGAGCCCATGGTCTGCTGCAGATCAGCATCATGACAATACGTGAAAACACAGCCATTTAGACATGCTATTGAGTGCACATAGATCCTTTGCATATTGAAGTTGAGCTTATTTAAGTTTAATGCAGCAAAAGGCCCTTAAATATTCGCTGTGCCCAGAGCTATTTTTGTGAACGCTAAACTCCTATTCACTAAAACTGGGCCTGGCCTGAACCTTTCCACCAAAAAAACATGATATTGTATCTTTGCTCATGCCATACCTGACATAAGGCAATTACAACAGGCCTAAGGAATTTTTTTTAGCAATAAACATTAACCTGGAAGCAGTTGCCATAGCAATAGCCTCGCAGATACAGACAAACTAGCTGCTGCCAAAACCACAAAGAATTATTTTGTTTGGAATTAACACCATGAGAAACTCCCAATATTGTCACAAGCCAGCACTATTAAAATGTGACGATTTTACCTTAAAGAGAGAGAGAGATCCCAAGTCTTAAAACAAGTTGACTATTGAAACAAAGACTGTATTAAAAATTAAGAATAAATTGCTTATCTGCATGAATGCTAATGAAGACTTCAACTGTGCACAATGAACATATCAAGATATTTAATCCACAAAATTCTTTCTTCTGACATTGAGATGTGCAACTTTGTTTTAAGGAACCTAAAAGGGTTTGTTCAATGGGGCTTCTTAGTATTTTAACAGCACAATCCTATACATTTCGACTCAGAAGTATGACCCACTGATTCCACTGGAGCTTAATCTGGGGTACAGGAGTGAAGGGCTGCAGCCTAACTGTATTAGGGGCGCAATCCCATGGCGGTGCACATAAGCCTCTGAACTTGCAGGCTTCCCATCATTATATGCAGAACGATAGGAACAACGGAAGTGAACTTTGCCTCTGCGCTCTTCCTGCTTTGCCTTTTGGCTAGACAGGCTTTTTCACCTGTCTAGCTGGGGTACATCAGAGAGGGAAGGGAGGAGGCTGGGGAGGGCTCAGGATACATCGTATCCTGGCTTCCCTCCTCTCCAAATGGTACACTCCCTTTAACCCCTCCCTGAGGTTGTCTTTGAGACCTCAGGGAGACAGCCGGAATGATCATTTCTGTGCTACCTGTGAGAGGGAGGAGGTGGGGAGCCCAGATCCCTGGAACCACGATTGGAGCGCTGTCTTTGACCTCAATCCAGGTGTATAGCAACATATTACATTTGTATCTCATATTTTCTGTAAGGAGCTCAGGACCGCATATTTGGGTTTTCCCAATTTATCCTCATAACATACCTGCACAGTTGCCTGTGCTGAGAGATAGGAAGTGCCTCAAGTTCGCCTACTTTCATGGCAAAGGAAAGCTAGTACCCATACTGTCTTTGTTATACTGTTACATACAGTAGGCAAAAATCAACCATATCAAGAATGAAATGGATCAGATAAAGGCAGGTTCTTAACATCAAGAGAGAAGTAAGTAGCTTTCAGCAGGTCTTCACAGTTTATCACCCTGAGGTTGGAACTGAGGAGCAGGAATGCTATTCCTTAAAAGTTTTCATTCTGAAAGAAGCACTAGTAATACTAAGACACTAAAGACAGTGATACTCACGGTAAAAGAAAGGGACAAACTCTACTGTGAGTGAAGCTGGTTTGTACTTTTGTCTGCTTTTTTCAACAGTGCCCAGAATTTGCCTACAAACAGAAATGCATTGTTAAGATTTATGGATAAGCCGATACCATAGAACACGTTTTTAAAAAAATCTAAAACGTATTTTCATTCAAGTTCAATAACATATTGCCTTTGTGCCATAGACAAATAAGATGAATTTGATTTGGAAATAATATATTGATTCCATATTGCATAGAACTTCTACATCGCTATTTTAAAACTACCAAGTTACTGTTTAGGGTGCTTCTGTTTCTAAAGCAAAACAACAACACCTATCGATTTGAAGGAAATGCGTGTTTAGCAATACAAATCCTATGAATATAAACATAATGGGATTTTTCAGCATTTCAGTCACACAAAAGTGTTCCCTTCTGTTCTACATTTAGGGTTAAACCAAATGCTTGGTACATCACAGAGTTAGAATGTACCCACGTATAATATGGCTGTGTTCAGATTATCATATCCTGGCTTAATAAATTGAGATGTGACTGAGCCTTTTGCTCACACACACAGGTCCTTTGCGGCGTGAGCGATCAAACTAAGCAGTCCCTAATTAACCCGGCTCTACTCTTAGGCAATGTGAGCAGCCACCTCAGGCGGCAGATGCTGGAAGGCAACAGCAAAGTGCCAGAAGAGGAAAACGGTGTGCCATGTGACCTGCTTTGCACTCCCTAAGCTAACCTGCTCGCTTCTGGTGCAGCGCTGTCCCATAGCCACAGTGTTGAAGAATTATTCAACTGCCAGTCCAATCAGGTTCTGTTGCTGGAACCTTCCTCTTCCCCTCACGCAACAGAATGCCTTGGAACAGCCCTGTAATTAGCCACAGTTTCCCCATTTCATCCAAGCCAGGAAACTATGGTTACCAGCTTCGGAAAAAGCCAGGATCTTAAACCAACTTCAAACCACTTACTTAAGTGAGAGACTTCTTGCTTTGATTTCTCACGCCACAAAAGGAGGAGCAGAGGGGCTGCATACATGGGCAAAAAGCTCATGTGTGTACGATTGTTCAAACTGGGCTGGTGTGTTCCTGTGTTATAACACACAAACATGCGAAGGGAAACATGTCTTTATTTGACTGCACATGCTTAGCTGCAATTGCAATTCCTACGGTGGGCACACAGTCGTAAGTCATGTTTGTCTCCCATAGTTACGCCATGCTGGGTCCAAGGGTCACCCACTAATTTGATGTGTGAAGCAAAAACTCTCTGTTTTTGTCCTGTCACAACGTCCTGTTTGTTAGAGTGGAAAAGGTGTTTTGCTATTTCAAGAATGTAAAAAAACCCAAAAAACCAGAGGATTGCATTTTACACATTTGTGCTGCGTGACATATTCAGTCAAGTATCCTTATCCGATGTGAACCCTCAGGTTGAGAGCCTAGGTAAAGATTAGTGTTGTGCTACATTACATTCTATGTGGGGTAACTGAGTCTGTAAGAATAAAGGGAAAGAAAAAATAGATCGCTTTCCTTCTTGTTCACAGAAGCCCCTCTGATTCAGTGGAGGCTTCCATGAAAGGAAGGGGGTGGGTGGGAGGCAGTTTTTGCCAATTACCCCTTTCTCCTGCAGCAACCTGCACCCCCATCACATGCCACCTCTCACACTGTTTCGGGGGTCCCCCACCCAACCTCTGGAGCAGATTTAGGAAGGGGCCCAGGGGACTGCAGTAGGAATCAGCTAAAAATTGCGTTTTATTCTGTTTTTATTTTATCTTGTACACCGCTCCAAAATTTTCAACGGGGAGCAGTATATAAATATTGTAAATAAATAAAAAGATAGAAAGGAATCTGAGCAAGGTATGGAGATTGTCAAGCATCAAAACTGAGTGACTGAATTTATTCCTAGTGCCAAGGTGCAAGAGAAAAGGAGCCACAGGAGAGGTGAAGGATTTAAAAGAATCAATTTCTGTTGATGTAAGAACCAAAAGGCAAGGGCCCAGTGCTCTCTCATTGCTCCCCTGGGCCACAGCACAGCCACGGCAGTACCGCTCCTTCCTGTGCCACTGCGGTAACATGCCAAACCTTCAACCAGGCGACAGGTGCTCACACTGCCACCCATTCCCACACAGGCATTAATATTGTTTTTCAGTTCAAACAAAGTAAGACAGGTTACTCTGTCAGAAAAATCCCAAACTCCACAGTCAGGCAATACCTTTATATGGATCAACCAAATATGAAATAATAATAATAATAATAATAATAATAATGATGATGATGATGATGGGGGCAGGTTTTCTCTAGAATTTTGGGAAATATTTCTCCATCAGGCAAGACGTTGCAAAAAGCGTGGCAGGGTGGGGCAAGGAGAGGAAAGCTGACTTGGTCATGAAATCTGCACGGTGAGACTCTTAAGATTGAGCCAGTGCTGGCTCCATGTTTCTGAGGGCCCTTGGGCAAGGCACCCTCAATGGGTCCCCTCCCTCAGTGAGTCCATGCTTCTCACTGCAATTGTCACCACCAGCTGCTCTTGCTCCTCATCTGCTTTCTCATCATGGCTTGCTTGCTTGACAGGCAAAGAGCCAGGGAACAAGTAGGCCGCAGCCTCTACTGCTCCTCCTCCTTCTCACCACACTGGTTGCCGGGTGACACGGAAGTGCAGCTCCAGGAGGCTCTTGGGAGTGGGCCCCTGCTGGGGTACGGGCCCTCAGCAGATGGCCAACCATGCTTACTCTGATGCCAGCCCTGGATGGAGTGGAAGAGGAGGTGCCATCTTAAATGGATTTTCAAGGCTAACACATATCCTGGGGTGTCTCTCATTCCCCAGTGGACAGTGCAGGAAGGAGAGGTGCTGCTGGAGCTCCTTCACTGTGGAGTAACATCAGCACTGGGCTATCAGTGCAAAGAATTGTTTGTTACACAGAGTGGAAAGATACACAAACATCCACTTTCTTTTTACCGTTGTACGGGTTTTTCAGGGCTAAGCAGGACAATTTGCATCGACAAAAAACAAGTCATTCGCATTCTGAAGCAATTAAAATCAAGACCGAAAAAACCCAATAGATTCACACCTACCCTGCGATTCTTTGCCTCCAATTGCGGTATGGATCGTAGAGGCTTTCACAGAAAGCCAGTGCGTGCCTGACAAACTCTTCTATAGGTGTTTGATCTGCCACTTCTTTCTCCTTTGTTTTACTCTTTAACTAAATAGGAGGGGGGGAAACCATGGCGGTCATGAAAATGCTTCCAAAAACACACACGTTTTGCAAACACGCACCCTTAAAAGGAAAGGAAAGGAACAAAGGGGACAGTTCAACTCTGAAATACCACTTCAGCCAGGCTTGAATGTACAATGGAAACCCAGGTTTAAGCATCAGGAGTGGTCACGAATCATGCTTGTTCTCCATTCCTTCTTGCGTCCAGAAGCTTCTCACATCCCATCTACGCTGTTTCATTATTGCTTGTTACCATTGCCGAGATACATTAAAATTAAAGGGTTATGCTCCTACTATGCTCAGTTTTGTATTACATTTTATTGAAAAGAATTTCAGCTATACAACAAACCCCAAGTCTTTCCCTCATGGCCACTACAGAATATTAAATTGGTCAGAGGCTGGTCGCTCTGATTTCAGTAGGACCATGAATTCATTCTGGGTTTCAGTCAGAACTCTAAAAGGAGCTACCCAAGGTGCTGGAGCCAGTTTGGGGATAGGGTTCAGCACCTTGGATACCTCCTTTTAGAGTTCTGACTGAAACCCATAGTGGATTCACAGCCCTACTGAAATCAGAGCCGCCATCCTGCACTGAACGAAGCATGCACAAAGAATGAAATCCAATGTTCCAATATTGCTTTGGGCTCAACTGAGGATGTTAAACTTGCCTCTCATTCTGCACTCCCTGATCAGCATCACGGGGGGCTTTCCCTCCCCTGGGATCTTGATAATGTTTGCTGGGAGGGTAAGGTAAAAGCCTCCCCCCAGCAACCTAGGGAGGTTGTGGGCTCTCCCACACTAGAAGCCTTCAAGAGGCAGCTGGACAGCTGTCTGTCAGGGATGCTTGAAGGTGGATTCCTGCACTGAGGACTCAATGGCCTTATAGGCCCCTTCCAACTCTGCTATTCTATGCTATGATTCTACGATCACTGGGAAGCCAAGGTTAAAGGCTCCACCACCACTCCACAGCAATCTCAATTAAGGTCACTGTTTTCTTGCTGCTAGTAGCAGCAGGGAAACAGCAATCTTGATTACAATTGCTGGGGAGGAGGAGGAGGAAGAGATTAAATGCTCCCTCACATACAGTGATCCCAATAAAGATGGCTCTTTCCCCACTGCTAAATCAATGCTCAATTATTAATTTGACTTTACAGAACAGCTACAGACATTTGGAGTAATTAAGAATGCTCACACAACGGTGGAGTAAGCATCGACACCCCAACTGTAATGGCGATGGGGTGGGTGGGGGGAACGACACACAAATGAACTGAGCTGCGGGTGGCAAAACACAGACTAATATGAAGATTTGATTCTCAATGCAGTGTCAGTTGCCAACAACTAGAAAGTAAGTTAAGCAAATTACACAGGCACCTACCTGTTGAATATAGAGTGTAGTCATTGTAATGACATGATTAATATAGGAACAAGTCCCAATCTCTTCGACATTAGCCAAGTTTCTAAAACAGAAACAAAGTCATGAAAATTTATGACATGGTAAACCTTCTCTGATTTAGCACTCACCAAAAGGATTGATAGGAGGAAGCATGTATCCAAAAGCATCTTAGGTTTTAAAATACTGATGTGCAAAGTAATCTCACATTAAGGGTGCAATCCTATGCATGTTTAGACAGAAAAAAGTCCTACAACTCCAAATATGCCTGGCTGGGGCATGCTGGGAGTTGTGGGACTTTTTTCTGTCTAAACATGCATAGGTTTGTGCCCTAAGAATTGGCATGTATCTTAACTGGAAAGACAAGATGGTAAACCTTTATTCCAAGTAGCCTCAAACTGGTTCGCAAAAGCCATGAATGTAAATGTAGACCAGTGGTTGGAAGCCTTTAGTAGTTGGGGGGATTTCCCAAAAATGACCCATAACCCACCATGTTTATGACCCTTAAGCCACAACTTCAGCAGTAGGGGCCACAAAAAAAAAGTTGGGATGGGGTGCATGCTGCTTGTGGCTGATGTGTTCCCCACCTCTAAGGTAAACCATTAACAATTATTTATGTTTTAGAACATTGTGACATTCTCAACATTCTAAATGAGAGATTTGGAACTGAATTTGATCAGATGAAGCGCAGAAGTACAGAACTGTAACTTATTTCACATCAAATGGCCCGCCCATACATCACGGTGGACACAGATTGAACCCTGATTCTCCAGGACAGACCATGCTCTATATGTCAGCCTTCCCTGACTTGCTGCCCTCCAGATGACTACAACTCCCATAATCCCTGACTATTGGCCGTGCTGGCTGGGGCTGATGAGGTTCAGAGGTCAAAACACCTGGATGATATAAGGTTGGGAAAAGCAGCTCTATGCTGATGAGGATGAGGAAGAAGCTGTGATGGTGCAGGGGGCGACAAGATGGGGCAGTGACGGAAAAAAGTGTTAGTAAGTGAGGGTGCAAGAGGGCTGGCAAGCAAGGGACCAGGAGACGGTAAGAAAAAAAGTTAGCTGATGAAAGGGGGAAGTACTGGTGACCTCTCCCCCAAAACATCTCCCAGTTTGCCACTGAAAAGTCAAATTATTTTTTTTAAAAAAAAATACCGGCAAAGGATAATGAAGAATTTGACAAGGAGAAGTGACAAAGCTTGCTGTGGTTCTTCCAGTCCTTCTGACAATTTCTGGACACAATGCAGCAGCTGGAGCCTCAAGACCTGAAGAATGTTATCAGGAAGCAGTGATATTCCAGGGGGAACATCATCCACCCTAAAAATAAACACAGGGATTGTTTAGACAGGCAAAACGTAATAATCATTCAGATATTTTATGCACCAGTGACTCTACTGCACTCAACAAAACAAAAGAATTCAAACTTTTAACTGCCAGAAGGCCAATAAATTATAATCAGGCCAATAAATTACACAGTGCTGGCTCATCCTCTATAATCCTATAATTAACATGGTAAAGAAATATTAGGTAGTTAAAATACATGTTAATTCTCTATAGAACCATCTTTCAGAATTGGCCCATGGCGATTATGAGATCACAGACAGCAGGAACAGGCTGGCGCACTAAATACCAAAAAGGTGATGCACAACTACTGTAGCATATTATAACAAACATGACATTAATGGGTACAATCCAGGAAAAAATTAAGCACTTCTAAATCCCATTAGTTTCAATACTGTAGATGTAAGCATATGTTTGGTTCCATTACAACATTCAAATGGACAAAAGTGCTCAATCCAGGCTGGATTGTGACTAATATTTTTACAATTTCTGTGTATTACAGGGAATCAAAGATGTAGTGGACTACTTGAAACTTTCCCTCAATTCTACCTAGCTTTCCCCCCTGATTTTCCACACTCACTCACCCCCATATGTCAGGGTGCAAATCTCAGGAGACTGAGCAATCCTAGTTAGAAGATTGACATTCATTAGATGTTTGCTTTTCATATCATGGATCGGAGGTTGATCCATAACGCTGCAAAATTTGCATCTGATTTGCTACATGGTTGAACTCTGGGCCCTTTGAGTAGCCAAGAAGCAACCTTTCTCTAAAGGACAAACACCTTAGGTGTTACGTATTCAGTTCCCAAGCCTTCGTTTCCACTTCTGTTTTGGACTGTTCAGGGGAGGGGGGGAGTAGTAGTTGTTTGTTTGTTTAATAGAAATAAAAACACCCAAAGTCTTTGCATTTTGGTGCACATTAACAGGAATTGCAACTGTTTGTCTTGAATCTGACTAGTGACAAATTCGGGACAGGAGGGGTAGAAAATCCCTGAAGCTTCTGGCATCGCCTTTTTCTTTCATTATTTTCCTCAATCAACCTTTCCCTCAACTCTAACCCAAACAGAATTAACTGGCTCTGATCCTGCCTGTGTACGGTTGCCATACGTCCCAGAAAACCGGGAATGTCACGGTTTCCAAGCATTTCCAAAATGTCCCGGCTGGTCAACCAAGAATCCCAGATTCCAGGTCCAGCCGGCCGGAGAAATTCCAACCACCGAAATGGTCCCTTGAGCCTGCTCAGTGGAATGGCAGCAGCAGAGAAAAAGACGCATCAATCTGGCGCCTTTTCCAGAGCGCCACTGCTCCTCCACAGGCTCAAATGAGTCACTCACTGTACTGCGCCTGTGGCTGTGTAAAAGAGGAACAAGAGCAAGGAAAGGCGCACGTGCTCTCCTCAGGCTGCCTGAGTCCCATGCAATGCAAAGGAGTTTGTTGAGCTTGGCTGGTTGCAGTCACAGCTTTAGGGTAAGCACCAGGCAGAGCTACTGGGTTATTTGTGGGGGAAGAAAGAGAGTTTTCTGGGGGTGAGTGGGAGGGAAGGAGTGGGGAGAGGGTGAGGGGATGAAGGAGAGGAAAGGAGAGAGGGGAGAAAGAAAAGTCCATTCCCCCCCAAAAATTGTCCCAGTTTTGTAGATTCAGAATATGGCAACCCTATGCCTGTGAATTGGAAGGGTCAGAAGTCAAATGAGACACACTCTTTTCAAGATGAATTACAGGATGCCAAAAGCGGCCTATTTCGAAACTTTTCGAAAGCCCAATATTTTAAACAGGGAGCCTGATGTGTATTGGTACATTTCTGTGATCACTTTCCTACGGATTTAGATTCTCCAGCTGAATTAAGCATCTCCATGGTTCAAGTCGCCTTATAGCGGGCAACCCCAATTTCCTTCTTTGTATGTGGAACACCGTAATTAGAAGATGAGAGCTTGACATATTCAAATTTCTTCCACAATAGAAGAATTCTCCCCTGCAGTAAGGCAAACAGACTTTCACCAGCTGGAAAGGTTTCACCCTTTCAATTTTAAGTAGAACAGGATGCCATAGATGCTTTGGGAAATACAAAGCAGTAGAGTGGATTAATCTTTCATGTTCTATGGGCACAGCTGTCAAGAGATCTATTATGCTGCGGAGTGCCTGGCCGTGCCTCCCAACAGAAGCAGGAGAAACGCCATGAACTGACATACTGACAGCCTGGTCTTAAATACCTTTCTTAGAAGTGGTTCGGTAGAATTTACTTCCTTGTAATGTGTTTAAGGACTGGGATAAAAATGTGAAGAAGGCCCAGGAAAAACCTGGTGAAAAAAGCCAGAAAAATTCAAGGGGGGGGAACTATTTCCCCCCCCCTCTTAAGGACAAAAAAACATCCCTGGGGGAAAAGGGGTTCCTTTTTCGTATTTTTCCGTATTTGGGGTTTCTTTTTTCCAGGCATGAGGCTTTTAGCTACCTTGAGAAAGTATTGGAGAAGAAGAAAAAACTGCTGGGAACAAACTATGCAACAACAGTTCAGAAAAAGCAGTTAGCTTCATCCTGCAACATTCAAATTCGAGGGCCAAGAATTACCTCATGGACAATTTCTGATCAATATCTATTATATACAAAAGGGGGGGGGGAGAAATATAGAAATTTCTAGCAATTCCTGGCCTTCCATGTCGAAATTTCTCTGCTTTTCAATTCAAAGCGCTGTCAGAATTACAAAAATAGATCTCACATGAACATTGTGGTATGTTCTGAAAGGTGTCTTCCTCGGTATGCGAACAAGTCACTCAGAGAGCAAATCAAATACATACACAAAATGAATAGATGATATATTAGGGAACAATTTCATGCCTGCTATCCAAGACACAGTAGCAATCTTCCCTTGCCTTTAGCTGCCTAGGTATTTTCTCTTGTACATCTGTTACAGCATGAGTGCAGTTCTATATGCTGTTTTTTTAGGTCGCAACACTATAATCCCTGTCATTAATCTCAGAGCAAAACACAGGATTTTATACTGAGCACTCAAAAACACTGCCGCACAACGACGGCGAAGGTATGGTTCATGCAGAGGTCCACTTTGTGTAAACCCCCAGCCCCTCTTTTAATACCATCTGCCATGTTGTTATCCAAAAATACTATTACTAAAAAGATGAAGAAACAATAATACCTTAATCTAAAAGGTAAACGCACAACCATAAACATCCAAATTAACTTGCCAGTTTCCACTGATAGTAAGCTAGGAGAATGGGCATCAAAATGGCAAATGTGATTCAATTAGATTGTAAGCCTATGCGGCAGGGTCTTGCTATTTACTGTTTTACTCTGTACAGCACCATGTACATTGATGGTGCTATATAAATAAATAAATAAATAAATAAATAAATAAATAATAATAATAATAATAATAATAATAATAATAATAATGTAAGCAAGTGTAAAGTGATACACGCAGGGGCAAAAAAAGCCCAACTTCAAGCATAACCTGATGCAGGGTAGATTTGATTTAAATCACAATTTAAATCACTACTCAGAAAGACTTGATTTAATCATGTGACTTATTTTTATTTATTTATTTATTTATTTAAGCATTTATATCCCGCCCTTCAGCCAAAAAAGGCTCTCACCGCAGCTTACAAAAATATTTCTTGACAGTCCCTGCCCACAGGCTTACAATCTAAAAAACATGACACAAAAGGGTAGGTGATTCGGAGGGAGGAGGAGGGGGACTTCCCCCCTCGCCCCCAGAAGTGCACTCTTCCTCCTTATATTTTACACAACTCAGTTACCAAAGACTCATTCTTGCTGGTATAATCTTAATATTTACAACCAGATAAAGGTTTCATTTTTAGAACAGCAACTTTTCAGATTAGTTTTACAGTTACATCAAAAAAAATATATACTGATTTGGTTTTACTATAAGAAACACATCATAGATAGATAATTATGAAATTATTGCGAGGTGAACTATCTCCAGTTTAATAGCTTAATCATTCATATTCGGAAAACTCTTCTGTTGTACTTTATTGGAAGGCAAAAAATAATCTTACAGAAACCTCTGGAAGAGCATGACATTGTGAATAGATTAATGGAATTCATTTACCAAAAAAATTAAACAGCCTCATTCTACATAATTAAAAACTAACCCTTATTTCATGATGTATCTTAAATAGAAAAATATCTTTAGATAGAATTTTCCTCAAAAAGCATTTTATTAAAAAAAAATCCAATTTAAATTAAAAAATCTGATATTTTTTTTAAAAAAATCAAAAAAATCATTGATTTGGGATCTAACCTAGTGGTGATTGACTGGGAAAGAGATCTTAGGGTTGTGGTGGACAACTCAATGTGCAGCTGCTGTGAAAAAGGCAAATTCCATGTTAGGCATAATTTGGAAAGGAATTGAGAATAAAACTGCCATCATCATACTGCCCTAATACAAATCTATGGTGTCACTACACCTTAAAAAAGATAGTGTAGAGTTTGAAAAAGTGCAGAAAAGGGAAACTAACATGATCAAGGGGCTGGAGAATTTCCCTTATGAGGGAAGGTTACAACAGCTGGGATTCTATAGCTTGGAGACAAGCCGAGTAAAGGAAGACATGATAGAGGTGTACAAAGTTATGCAAGGTGTAGAGAAAGTGGATAGGGAGATATATTTCTCCCTTTCTCAAAATACTAGAACCCAGGGTCATCCCATGAAACTGATTGGTAAGAGATTCAGGACAGATAAAAGGAAGTACTTCTTCACACAGCGCTTAGCTAAACTATGGAATTTGCTACCACAAGACGTAATGATGGCTTTAAAAGGGGGTTGGATAAATTCCTGGAGGAGAAGGCTATCAATGGCTACTAGTCCTGATGCTATGTGCTACCTCCAGTATCAGAGGCAGTGCGCCTAAATACACTAATTGCTGCGGAACATGAGCAGGACGGTACTGTTGCACCCATGTCCTGCTTGTAAATTCCTGGTCGACAGCTGGTTGGCCACTATATGAACAGAACGTCGGGCTAGATGGACCTTTTGTCTGATCAAGCATGGTTCTTCTTATGTTCTTATTTCTCTGAAAACCATGCTCAAAATTAACCCCTATGGTGGGCTTGCATACCTCTGTGACACAGCAGGCCAAATGTGGCCCCTCAACCATACGTTGTGGCCAGTCAGGTAGTTGGTTCACTCTCATGTAAGCAGAAACACTACAAAAACATGTCTACTATTTTTTTGCTGATGCTGTTCCTGGTGTTGTTGTTAAAGTCAATTGTCAGTCTCAGAAACAGGCTAAGACTGCAACCCTAAACATGGTTATTCAGTGGTAAGTTAGGTAATGTTACGCTCTGATCTTATGCACACACACACACCCAAAAGCTCCTTAGATGGTAATGTGTATTATTTGACTTACTTCAAAATGTGGTTAGCCAATCCTTTTGCATCTGGAGGTCCTTCCTGCTCATTCTCCTGGGAGGGGCCCTGGACCTCTGCCCCATAGTCCAAGTAAGCTACCCTTACTAGCGAGTATGCGCCATTGTACTGACTTGAGTAAACATGCACAGGATTGTACTGCTAAGAGTTGCAGCCTCTTAGCTGCCACAAGTACGTTCAAGAAGCGCATACCGAGGTCATTTCCTGGTTTAGTGCTAACAAGAATGTTTACTTGTCTCTATAATTTCGAAGTTCAAAGCCCATATTTAAAGAATGTAAGGCAGGGTGATCAAGAAATACTAGTGTGGAACAAAGAAGAAGAAGAAGAATATTGAGAAAGAATTAGGGCTTATTCACATTTCAGGTTTATCTTGGGTTACTTCGCCTGAGTCCCAATTGATTTAAGCAAGAACTGACCTGTAGTATTTGGGCTGAAGAGCCCTAGGAATTGGTATAGCTGCCAATGTAAATTGTGTTTGCGAGGTAGAAAACATAGAACTTCAGAGAGGAGCAGTAAGTCAGACCTCAACTCCATGGGACCCAATTTTAATCTTAAAAGCCCTCCTACCCTTGACAAAAAATGAAGACGTAGCTGCTAGATATGGATTTAAAGTAATTCCCAGAGGGACTCTGACAGAAAACAGTGACGGAACATTTCAACCTCCAAGGACACAGTGGGCCAGTTCGCAAAATCACCATAGCCCACTGTAGCTTATTGAAGCCATGATGGGCTTTGGCGCATACATCCAGCCATTTTGAATATTCAAGCCCCAGTGGGGGGTTGCCATGGGTTGTTGTGTGGTATGAATCTGGGCAGCAGGGGTTGTTTGAGGGTTAAACAACCCTCAAATAACCCCACAACAGACCATGTGTTATTTGAAGATGGTTTAACCTTCAACAACCCCTGCCGCCCTGGTTTGGGCCACACAACAAGCTACGACTGAAGTATGAGTAGGTAACTTGAAGGTACCGTGGCTAGGGATGTCTGGAATTTGTGAAATTCGTCACACGTGTGTTTTGTGGGTTGTGCAGTATCATTCGTTCCGGCATCCAATCACAACGAATTAGATTCTTTCCCCGTTATACAGAAGAATACGCAAATAATTCCGTAAGAAAATTCACAACAGTTTACATAATTTATATTAGGATGTATCATTTAGCGTATTGTCCCCCATTCCATTCAACTTTTCCCCAGATTCTGGCGATAAGATTCTTAGAAATTCAAAGTCATTTTAGTCGAACCAGGCCTCTATAAATGACCTTAAAGTGGCCATTCTTGAACAAAGTAATTTCAAAGACAGATAAGAACATACACTATTTCTTCGATTCTAAGACGCACTTTTTTCCCATATAAACATCTGTAAAAATGGGGTGCTTAGAATTGCGGGTGTATCTTAGGTTTTTTTTTTCTGTTGGTGTTACTGAAAGTAGTGTGCGTCTAACAATCGAAGAAATACGGTAAAAATGCCGTGGGACTATTCAACTATTTCCTGTAGTTTCAATACGGACAAAGGTGTTATTGTTTTTAATCACACTATGATTGTTAATCAGTTCACCGTTGCAATGATGTCTATATTATCATCCAACAAAGTTTTGAGAATGGTAACTGCTAAGGGAATAATCACAGTCTATACTTTTTTATAATTTCGATTCCCTCTAACAACATAGTTTACAATTCCGTTCACCACCCCGACCCAGTACGTGTATATAGAACTACCAATTTGAGGTTAACCCTTCATGTATCTGATGAAGTGGATAGTGTCCACAAAAGCTTAAGCTGTTAGTCTTTGAAGTGCTACAAGATTCTTTGTTGGATTTTAAGGAATGTTTGCTTTGGATGGAGGAGGGCCTGGCTCTAATCCTGTTTATCCACCTGCACAAAGTTACACAGACAGAGCAGCACCTAAGGGAGCAATCCTATTGCTCCCTTAGGTGCTGGCTGGAGCATGCTGGGAGTTGTAGGACTTTTTCTGACTAACCATGCATAGGATTGCACCCTAAAGTTGTCATATTTGGGCAGATTGTGTCAGCTCCCTCTCACCCTCCTCGATTCTGAGTAAGACCATTTTCACCTTTTAAATTTAAAACAAAACTGTTTATATTGCTAAGATTACAGTAATGTAGAATGGTGGCAAAGTAATAGAATATTGACCAGTGGAGCACAAATAAAAATAGTGCAGGTTTGGGGAGGATAAAAATGTTATATAATTTAGAATTTAAAAGCAGACTGAGGCTTTAGCTAGACCAGTGTTTATCCCGGGGCGAACCCCAGGATCGTCCCTGTGCATCCACATGACGCACAGGGGGTCCCGGGATCAGGGAGGGATCATCCCTCCCTGGCCCTGGGATACAGCCCTACACTTTGGGCCCGCTTTTTCCACAGTCTCTGGCTGAGCCCAAGACTGGGAACGTGTGGCCCATTTCTGCGAGTTTACTCGCACGGAGCCGCACACAGGGCGCAGCAGTCTTCACCATTGGGGTTAGGGTGAGGGGAGCGGGGGTAACGACTTAATTTTTTAAAAAAAGCATTACCTTTGCGTACGAGCATTCGTGCGCTCCATCTTGTTTAAAAATAAAAAAATGGCGGG
This sequence comes from Elgaria multicarinata webbii, assembly GCF_023053635.1. Classification (NCBI taxonomy): domain Eukaryota; kingdom Metazoa; phylum Chordata; class Lepidosauria; order Squamata; family Anguidae; genus Elgaria; species Elgaria multicarinata. The sequence goes on from NC_086172.1 coordinate 25,125,211, forward strand.
TGCAACGCCTCTCTTCCGGAGGTCGTGGCGCCTTACGTGTAAACGAGGGTAAGATCTCACGTTAATCGCAACGCGAGATCACCCCTCCTCCATCCAGGACTATCCGGTAGGTCTAGCTAAGGCCTGAGAATTATAAAGCTGTGCAGATTCACTAATGTTGTATTCCACTTTTGTCATGAATTTTTCCCCCACAACAATCACAAGACAATCACAAAACAATGCAGAATGTCCTGTGTACATAAGATGCATTTGGATAGAGATATACACGTGTGCATGTGAATTTATACACACTTGTCTTAACACATACTTCTTACATCACCCATATTATTAGTATACATTATTATGAATTAGGTCCACTTCTACATACCGTGTGGGCAATTTCTCAAAATCCACATCCAGAAACTGTTCATAACTAGAAACAAAACTATCCAACCAGAGCTTCAAGTAGTCTGGGTCTTTCTGTAAAGACAAACAAAACAGATTTAATATGCTTGTTTTATTTCAAATGTGCACCTCTCCCCGCTCACATAACCACCCAAGATTTTCTGCCACACTAATATATTTCTTTGAAGTGGGACGTTGTTAATGTTCACATAATGCCACTCTCTAGGTTTCTGCCAATCAAACCATTTCTGAGATATTCAGTAACACAACTAAAACACTGCCCGAAAATTTGGTTTCTCAAAACACATTTAAAAAGAAAACAAAGAAACACACACATACGCACACAATCAGCAACTTCATGTGGTTAATTTGTAGCCATGCCCCACATGCTAGGGCAAGAGAGCGCAGAAGATCGAACTCCAAATATTTTGGACATCCAGACGGCCCTGCCAACATGGCCACTGGTCAGGAATGCTGGAAGTTGAAGTCCAAAACCTCTGGAGATCTATCATCCCTTGCCTTAGAACAGATACATTTTCTTCTTTGTGTAAATATAACAGACTTTCGGGGGGGGGGGGAGAGCAAAGGTGTAGCTGTGCTGACGATGAGAAAGTGTCAATGACTATGTTGCTGTAATACCATTATTAGACCAATTAAAAGATTACCAAAAATGTGCAAACATTCGAGATTCAAAGGTCTCTTGTGCAGGAAAGTTGTTTTTTTTTTAAGGAGGAGGAAAAAAGAAGAAAATGACTGAATGGTGGAATTACATTGGCTGTAAATCCAGACTAGTTAGTCCCAAATGTAGTGTGAGAGGCGGATTCTGGGTGGGAAGGTGCTATTGCACCATGTCCTGCTTGTTCATCCCTGGCCGATGGCTGGTTGGCCATTGTGTGAACAGAGTGCTGGACTAGATGGACCCTTGGTCTAATACAGCATGACACTTATGTTCTTATGTGATCAGGGATCTGCTGGCCCTGGTCATGCTAGAAAAAAGGAGCAGGAAGGGAAAATGTTCAGCCTCCATTTGGAAAAATAGAAAGTCTCATCATTCTCAGAGCCATCTTCCATCCTGACCAAAGCACCTGGGCTCCTTTTGCCAATGGATTACTGGATGGAAAACACCCCTGATAATTCCTAGACTTTATATTTCCCAAAATGGAAGCAGAACGTCATGGGGACTGGACAACCTCCATCCTCTCTAATGCTGCTGCCTCCCATTGGTCAAAACTGGCCACGCTCTCAGGCACCCATGGAGATAAGGAGCTTTTCCCAAGAGTCAGGAACAGAATGGACTTCAAAGGTCTATTCCAAAATAGAAACATTGCTTGAAAAACCAGAACAGGAGGGTGACTCACTTCCGGAGTAAATAGGAGTCCTTCAGCAGGCTGTTGCGATGTTTTTTTAAAAAACCACATTTCTGTCCATTGCAGTTGACAAATCAGCCCGTATACCAACGTGGCAAGGAACAAACTTAAAACGTGTCTAAGAACACTGGCTAATCTCAAACCAAGCCAACATTGCTTTACCATGCTCTTTCCACAAGCGCTTAAACTACAGCCTTGGTAACTACAGCCTTGATAACTGAAAGCAGGCTTTCCCTATGGTAGCATCCATCTTATGGAATTCCATCTTCCCTGGTTTTGGGAGGCACCAACTGTGGTGTGTTTTAAGCACACGTTAAAGACCCATCTCTTTATCCAAACGTTCTCTGAATAATCATACTGATCCATTAGTTTGTTGTATTAATTATTGTGTTTTTACTGTTGGTTTTAAATATGTTATCTAATGAGCTTTTGTATTTATTATGTTGTATTTTAATCTCTGATTCCACAAATCACTTAGAGATATCTTTAGATGTGGTAAGCAGTATATGGGTTGATTAAAGAAATAAAATGAATAATTTACTGGGCTTTGGCATTTTATTCTCTGGGCTGCACTGGTTTGTATTAACATCTACCATATTTGCATGCCACTCCAGCAGGCCAATAGAGTGGATGGACACGCCAATGCTAATCACAGTGAAACCCCGGACTTGGTGAAGTACCCCGGCTGTTGAGGGCCCACGACCAGAGGCTGTGATCAGCAGAAGAGGAGTGGGCCTGCCTCAGCCCCACTGGCCACACACAAGATGGGATCCAAACAGCCCTCACTATGGGTGGTTCAGATGATCATTATTATTATTATTATTATTATTATTATTATTATTATTATTATTATTTATTACATTTACATACCGCCCCATAGCTGAAGCTCTCTGGGCGGTTTACAAAAGTTAAAAACAGTTAATGGTTAACATAAACTGTGGAAAGAAGTCATCATGGCTTCTCTCCACCCCCTTGCATGCTACGTGCGTGACCACCATTTGCATAATTCCTTGCGACGTAGCACAGATTGGTATGTTGTCCAAACCTGGCATGCAGCACAGCAGGGGTGGCTTCTTTACCCTACAGCCCATACTACCAAGCGTAGCACGCCAGTCTCGGATGACCCACCAAATCACACTGAACTGCAGGGAATTACGTAAGCGGCGGTCACGTACACAACACACTCAGGGGCAGGGGGAGAAGCTACAATGGCTTCTTTCCCCATCAATGACTGGGTTCAGACAATCACAAAGGGGGAAATACGCCACAGTGGTTTATTTTCCCTGGTGCGCATGGCGGTTGCACGCTGGGAGGATTTACATAATTACCCTCACTGGTGTGGCTTGCTGTGCCATACAAACTCACTAAGGATGGCTTGTTGCCATCATTAACAAAACACCCAGAACCCATGAGATCTTAAAGGTTCTGGGATGGCTTGTTAACCACAGCGACAAGCCGGCCTTGCCAGGTCACATGACACAGCAAGCCAGACCAGTGAGGGTAATTATGTTGATTTCCCCCTCCATGATCATGCAAATGGGCCTGTCTTTGGACACTCACTCTCCTTATAAACATCTCTCCCTCACATAGAAAAGGACTTGCAATACAACACTATACAAAAGTTATCCCCCCCTCCCCCAACAATCTTTCCAATGCGTGCATTTGAGTTTCCGGAGAAGGGAACTGCTTTGCTGCCTTATCTTTTAGGTTGTAAATTCAAACATCCTCCAATAAAAAGATTAAACTCTTCCTTGTTTGTTAACCTAGGAAGAGGGCTTTCTTTGCTGTGGCACCCCAGTTGTGGAACAAGCTCCCCAGAGAGGTTCGCTTGGCACCTACATTGTTTTCTTTCCATCACCAGCTGAAGACCTTTTTATTTTCTCAGTATTTTAACACCTAATTTAACTTAAATTTAAACTTTGCTGCTTTAATCTCATATTTTAACCTATATTAATTCTTGCTGTGTGGTTTTATTCTGGTTGTGCTTTTTATATTGTATTTCGTATGTGTGTTTTAAATATGTTGGTTGTTTTTATGCTCTTCATGGTTTTTAATTTTTGTGAACCGCCCAGAGAGCTTCGGCTATTGGGCGGTATAAAAATGTAATAAATAAATAAATAAATAAACCTGAGCCCTACGGCAGTAAATAAATGGCGGGTTACTCTATAAAAGAGTAATGACAAGGAATGCACCCGAAGGTAATGCACCTCTTCTTGGCAAAGCTTGACAACTGTTCACTAAGAAATGAATGTCAGGTAGCCGGAAGATGATTTTATATACATATATAACCTACTAGAGCAGCCTCTTCTCAATGTTCACTGCAATCTTTTAAAAAGACCCAGTTGAACTTCTATAATAATAATAATAATAATAATAATAATAATAATAATAATAATTTATTTCTTACCCGCCTCTCCGATTGGATCGAGGCGGGGAGCAACAGCAATTCATACATTTCAATTCTTTGGTCACAAGCCACAAAACAGAAATACCAATACAAAATTAAATACAAACCTGGTGCCACTTACAGAATTGCAGGAAATGACAATAATTATATAATTAGACAGCATTTTTAAGAATCTTGTAGAGCAGCTCTCTATAGGAGAGGTGGCAGGCCTATGGTCTTCCAGATGTTGTTAGACTACAACTCCCAGTATCCCTAACCATTGGCCATGCTGGCTGGGACTGATGGGACCTGGAGTACAGCAACATGTACCCCTTGCACACAGGAAGCAGACATTAACAAATAGGCAACTATTGTTTTTTTAAGCTTAGAGGTCTGGAAAAATTGGAAATTCTTATTCTCCAAGTATTAATTGAGAGCATGAATTTTCAGTTTGTGTGGAGGGTGCATCACAGATTACCACAAGAAAGACCCAGAAATGACAATGGCTCAGTTCACGGCAAAACTGTGACTATGTCCTGGGTTCGGACATGCTAATTCCTTCACTTGCTTTCTGGCTCAAGCCAATGATAGTTCATCATTATATTTAAATTGATGGTGTCTCATTTTCTTCATGTAACAATGGGGTGTCTTTACATGCGAACCTGGTCTAAGACTTGTACAAACCATAGACTTGGTTCACATGTAACAACACCCCATCAATGTTGTTGTGCATAAGCAGGCGAGAGCAAGTGCTCTGCCTGTAGCATGCCCTGCCTCTTCCACTTTAACTCCACAAGCCACAATTGCTCCTTCATAGGTTGTAGAATATGTGTCCAAAAGCGGAACGCTGTGTTGTTTAGGGGCTAAACAACCCAACAATTAACTCAACAACAAACCATGGGTTAACTGCTGGATTGTTTAGCCCCTAACAACCCAGTGGTCAGGGTTCAGATGTCACACTCCAAAACATACAAAGGAGACAATCGTGGCTTGTGGAGTAAATGTGGAAGAGGCTGGTGCATCTCCTGGTTGTGCCTGACAACCCATTGGTTTTTAAACCAATGGTTTGTCATTACGTGTTCAGACTGCTTTCAAAGCAGAATTGGAGGCCACAATTTGAAGTGGGTTTCCAAAGCAAGCTATGGTTTGCCTGAACCAGGAAGTGTGCAAGAGAATTGGGAGTGCATAAAGGGAGGAGAGAAGGTGGAAGGCCATGTCACAATGGCCAAACCATAGTTTGATTGTTACCTGTGAGAAGATCCTAACCAATCTCCATCATCGTCACACACAAATTGCCACGGCTGTGTAACCTTTTAATTGGGACAAAAACGCTATCCCCATTTCTTTCACCTTTTCTCATTTCAAAGAGTTTTCCCTACTCCATGTAAAACAGGAATCCCTTAAACCAGCCTTCCCTAAACTGGAGCTCTCCAGATGTTTTGGACTACAACTTTCAGCATTCCTGACCATTACCATGCTGGTTGGAGCTGATGGGAGTTGAAGTCCATTGCTGTATATATGTCTGTTCTGTTTCTGCATTTGCAGGTAACATTACTGCAATGCAAGCTGATCCTAAGAAGATTAGAGGGAAAGGCCATAGTGCACAAAATTTGGAAATTGCGAGGTAAGTATTCTCTCTCCAAACATAGTCTTGAACAAAGTGCTGTAATTATGGACAGTTTTCTCCCTTTTTCTCAACCCAATTACAAGGGTGGATGGGTGAGAGAGGGGGTGGTGGACAGAGAGAGACAGAAAGAGAAAGAGAGAGACAGAAAGAGAGAAGTATATTTACATTTAAAACTGATATATTACAGTATTATTCATGACTACCTTTTCCAAATGTCTCCTAGCATGTGAAGATCTGATCACTGCATAAATCACAGTGAATGCACCAACATTGGATAATTTTAATTACAAGTGGGATAGATCACCATTTGGCCGTCACAGGCTATATTTATTGAGAACTCTGTTTTAACAAGTGAGCTGGGTAATAGTTAGGCAAGGTGACCCCTGGGGATGATCCTGGATGCATTCCCAACTGTAGTTTAGTGGTAGAGCATATGGTTTGCATGCAGAAGGTTCCAGGTTTGATTCCTGGCATCTCCGGAAAGAACAGGGGGGAAAATCCTGCTTGAAACCCTGGAGAACCATTGCGACCAATCAGCGCCAACAATACTGATCCAGATGGACCAATGGGCTGAGCCAGTGTAAGGCAGCTCCCCAGGTTCCTAACTCACTTCTTGGGCTCTATACCTTTCCCACCTTACCCTCCTATGATGCTCTTATTGCAGCCATCTTTGCCCAAGGTGGAGAGACAAATGAAAAGCATCCTGTGATGATAACTATAAGAACCTAAGAAGTGCCCTGATGCTGGATCACACCAAGGGTCCCTCTAGTCCAGCACTCTGTCCACACAGTGGCCAACCAGCCATCGGCCAGGGATGAACAAACAGGACATGGTGCAACAGCACCCTCCCACCCATGTTCCCCAGCAACTGGTGCACACAGGCTTATTGCCTTGAATACTGGAGATAGCACACACAACCATCACAGCTAGTAGCCATTGATAGCTTTTGCCTCCAGGAACTTATCCAACCCCCCCTTTTAAAGCCATCCAGATTGGTGGTCATCACCACATCCTGTGGTAGTGAGTTCCATAACTTAACTATGCACTGTGTGAAGAAGTCCTTCCTTTGATTTGTCCTGGATCTCCCACCAGTTTCATGGGATGACCCCAAGCTCTAGTATTTCGGTAATGACTAGTTACACCATGATGCAAGCTTGACATGGCTTCTGAACCACCTGCCCATCAGGGCTAATTCAAACAAAAAACTGCACCCCAGGAAGGATAGCATTAGGGCCTGGAGAAGTGAGTTACGATTAAAGGAAAAAGACACACTTCCTCACTCTGAAGCTGATTGATACAGGAATTCTTATTTTAGGAGGTTATTTTAAATCCCTTTTAAAAACACCTAAGCTTACAACTATAGCTGCATACTGTGGGAACGAATTCTGAACGGTTACACATTGTAGAAAAGAACTGCTTTGGGGTTTTTTTTGTCTGTCCTACATTGGCTGCCCCTCGGTTTCTAGACAGCGAGAGAAATCACTCTGACAATACATTCACAGTCTTCCTCGCTGAACATCAGTCAAGCCAAACACTGTACCTCCCATGCCAAGAAAGCGAAAAACTATATTTTGCTCCTAGGAATTTTTAGCGGAACCTTCACTTCATTTATACCCACCAACTTCTTTCTTTTGCAACTGACTTTTTAGCTTGCAGAGATGAAAGCATTTATTCAGAAATGTAAGTAAGTAAGAGGTGACTAGGACTGCCAATTTTATTCTGACTGGAAAGGCAAATGTTTCAAATAAGGAACCCATGATCAGGATTAAAGGATGTTTGGCTAATTTTTCACATCAAATTCTGCTACTTTAAAAAAAAAAACGAAAGGGGGCTACTAAAGTCACCTGTTCTTGGCCTCTGACAAAAGGTTTGTTTTGTGTGAACATCGTTCAGTGTCATCCAAGACATTATGCTACATCCAGATGTTTTGGCCTACAGTCCTGGCTAGCATAGTCAATGGATGGGATTTGTAGGCCAAAACTACCTGTAGGGTGATTTGAGACAGAGCCCAAATGTTGCTCTCCTCTTGCTAGGGCCAATACTTCAAAGAAGTCTTGCTGCACCAATAAGAAACCAATACCTGTCTTTCTCCATCCTATGGTTCCCTCATGGAGCCACCTGAAACAGGTGGCTTCTTCTCCTTGCTGCATCACAGGGCAAAAAGGATGGTCTAGACACCAACAACCTGGGAAGGTTACCAGTTATTTTGACTGGACTGTTGTCATCATCATCATCATCATCATTATTATTATTAACATGTACATACCGCCCCACAACCGAAGCTCTCTGGGCAGTTTACAAAAGTTAAAAACAGTGAATATTAAAAAGAAATATACAAAATTTAAAAGCATAAAAAGCATTAAAAAAACACAGACATTATCCATTGAAAACAACTATTCTGGGGTCAGTTAAGAAACTCAGCATATGCTGTTAAATGCTATTAAATGCCTGGGGGAAGAGAAAAGTCGTGACCTGGCGCCAAAAAGATAACAATGTTGGTGCCAGGCGAGCCTCATTGGGGAGATCATTCCATAATTGAGGGGCCACCACTGAAAAGGCCCTCTCTCTTGTTGCCATCCTTCGAGCTTTCCTCAGAGTAGGCACTCGGAAGAGGACCTTAGATGTTGAGCATAGTGTATAGGTAGGTTCATGTCAGGAGAGGCGTTCCATCAGGTATTGTGGTACCAAGCCATGTAAGGCTTTATAGGCTAAAACCAGCACCTTGAATTGAGCTCGGAAACATACAGGCAGCCAATGCAAGTGGGCCAGAGTCGGTCTTATATGCTTGAACATTCTGGTTCCAGTTATCAATCTGGCTGCTGCATTTCGCACAAGCTGCAGCTTCCGAACCATCTTCAAAGGCAGCCCCACGTAAAGTGCAGTGCAGTAATCTAATCTGGAGGTTACCAGAGCACAGACAACTGAAGCTAAGCTATCCCTATCCAGACAGGGGCGTAGCTGGGCCACCAACCGAAGCTGGAATATAGCCTTAGGTTGTCCAGAATCTTGAACAGCTCCAAACAGACTTCCTTGAGCTTCAACTAAACTTGATGATATAATTAGAAGAGCAAAGTTCAGCACGGTTTATAGCTCCATCAGGAAGTACTGGCTGCTATAAACAAAAGCTGGATCAGCCGGTGGCTATTTTCAGTGTTACATTCCACGCGCTACCAAAAACATAACAGAAATAAAAATCTTCACTTTGCAATTCAGAAGCCATGTCAAGCTTGCATCAATGTGTAACTAGTCATTACCAAAAATATCTATTCCAGCTGAGTTTTAAAATAGTATGTATAGATTTCAAATCACTGTCGTTTTAAACTAAATTATTCTTATTTGTTCAAGACTTTATACTGGACAGATATTTCACTTGTTACCTCCATTGTTTTGTGTGAAACATGACTATATACAAATGAGAAACACTATTCTAATACAATGGAGAGAGTTACATTTACTAGTACTTCTAAAGTCTGCACTCACCTTAATTTTTAAGACTCTTAAAAATAAATGGCTTTATCTTAAAAAGCATCTGATCCGCCAGCTACGGCCTTTCCTGGACAGGGACAACCTAGCCACAGTAGTGCCTGCACTGGTAACTTCCCGATTAGACTACTGCAATGCACTCTATGTGGGGCTGCCCTTGAAGATGACGCGGAAATTGCAGCTAGTGCAAAATGCAGCAGCTAGACTGCTGGCAGGTATATCTTACAGAGCCCACATAAACGGTTTTAAAGGAGCTGCACTGGCTGCCTATACGCTTCCGGTCAGAATTCAAGGTGCTGGTAATGACATTTAAAGCCCTAAATGACTTGGGACCTCGATACTTGCTGCCCGAGACCTTAGATCTGTTGGAGGAGCCCTTCTCCGCATCCCACCAATGCAACATATATGTTATGATGGGACAAGGGGGAGGGCTTTCTCTGTGGTGACACCCCGACTGTGGAATGCCCTCCCCTTGGAGGCCCGATTGGCGCCAACATTGATTTCATTTCGACGCCAAGTAAAAACATGACTTTTTAACAAAGCCTTTGATGGTTAAACTCACTGGCACATTGTTTTAACTGTTTTAACTGCATCTATTGCTTTTAAATTATATATTGTTTTAACTTGGATCATGGTTTAATTTGTTTTTAACTGTGTATATTTATTGCTTTATACTGTATGTTTTTATCTGTACGTCGCCCTGAGATCTTAGTGATATAGGGCGAGATATAAAAAATTTAAATAAATAAATAAAATAATGTATATTTTTGATGACCGACAGCTGAACATGTGAAATGGCTCCATTTTAAAATCACCGTGGTCAAAGCAATGCAAAAACCCTCCATCTGCATCCATTCACATTAAGTCAACACATGATCGCCCTCTCTCACTTATACATACACTGCCTAGCCTACCTCACAGTGTTATTGTGAAGATAAAATGGAAAGGGGAAACCATTGGGGGTATCCTGCTGTGCTCGTACATCAATGGGAACAACCATTTGCACAACAGGGACTTAGCGGTTATGCAAGTAACCGCAAACAAGTGAAAACGCTTGTTTCTGGAACAGGGCAGATTAGCCCTGATTCGGAAATGACCATTTTGCTAGTTTCTGGGGTGACTTTCCCTAGAATCAGCAGGAGCACAGGAGCAGTATAGGATACTGCCCCATATATGCCACCCTCAGCTGCTTGGAAAATGCAATAAAGCTAGAATCTTTTCTTCCATCAGGGAACTCAAAATATGGACAGCCATGGGGTTCACACGAGGTCGCCCATTCAGGCACACACCAGCCCTAAATCTGCTTAACTTCAACAAGGCGGCCGCATCATATACTCTGATTTATGTCCTTCCCACGTATGGATGTCTGAACCAGCCCTAGTGTTCAGATAAACATATACTGAAGACGGGAAGATACAAAAATTATACAGTGAAATCACTTTTTAAAACGTAACAAGCAGACAGCCACGTTGTAGAAGGCACAGGGCTATTAACTAAGACAAACTCTTGCTTCAAGTGCGGCATATAAAAGCAATATTTAAAACCATATATACTATCTATATTAAGTGGTTTCAAAATGTGCGTTCCCAGCTTTATTTTGGTATAATGAAAATGAGCAGGGGGTTGGACTCAATAGCTTTATAGGCCCCTTCCATTATTTATTTATTTATTGCCTTTTTATACCACCCAATAGCTGAAGCTCCACTATTCTATGAAATCTTTTAAATGTTTTCAAAAGTAATTTTTATAAAATACATTTTATTAAGTCTTGTGTCCTAAGTACAAACAATTAACAGTGAAGACCTCTTTGAAAAATCTCCTGTGGTTAAGTAGAACATGGGGCTAGAACTTGACTAAGGGTGCAATCCTATGCATTTTTAGACAGAAAAAAGTCCTACGTTTTTCACCATGGCTGACTGGGGAATGCTGGGAGTTGTAAGATTATTATTTTCTATCTATACATGCATAGGATCGTGCCCTTTATTAACTGAATTTAGGCCCCCAGAAATCAATGGGACAAGTTAGTTATGACTTAAGTCCCATTGATTTCAATTGGAATTAAGTGCAACTAACTTAGTCTGGCTCCAACCCATTGATTATAAAAAATATATGCTGTGATTATCTCCATTAGAGGCTTTTCTTTCTGTTGCAAAATATAAATTGCTTGTATAATATTATGCAGATGTGAAAGAGTTCTGCAATTCCACGGTTGATTTATTCAAAGAAAGTTTGCTCTCCCGCCTCTCAAGAACTACCATGTTTAGTTTTAAGATTTCTTCCTGAGCTGCAAAAATCACAGCACGAGTAAAATATAATCCTTGAGTGACTCTTGAAGAAACACATGATGGGAAACAGTACGCTGAACAATTTGCCAAAAAGCAATTGGAAGTAGTATCCCATTCAATTTCCACACTCTCCAGAGAAGTGGCAAATCTTATACTGTCACAGAGAAGCATTAGTCCTAGGCTAATGGAAATTTTAAAACGATATTTGGTGTTCATTTCCTAGGACTTCCAACTAAGCACCTATAGTTTAATTTTAAGCATTTAAATGAGACAATCCAATTATTCTGAACCCAGTTTAAACCGCAGTTGTAACTTCTTAGACATTCTTCGCTGCATCCACCTCTACAGGTTATTTTGGTTTTAATCAATTGAAATCCACCCTCATAATTCCATTGTAGGAGGCTTGTCATTTCCAAGTTTTAACATACATAATTCCAGTGGGCATGTTCTTGTCATGATATCCTCTATGGGTTTCCTACAGGGCTATCAATGGGCACGTCTAGACCTGGGAATCGCCCCAGGATCATCCCTGTGCGTCCACATGACGCCCAGGGGATCCCAGGGGCAGGGAGGGATGATCCCTCCCCCTTGCCCTGGGATATTGCCCTACACTTTAATCCCGTTTTTGCCCGCGGTCTTGGGATGATACCGAGACCACGGGAGGCATGGCCAGGCATCCCATTTTCATCCTGGCTCCTCGTGAGTAACCACGAGGAGCCAGGAACAGGACACGGGCCACGGAGCTCCTCAGGAGCTCCGTGCCCACTGGGGGGGGGGGGAAGCAAGGCCTTTTTTAAAACAACCCCCCCTCCGGTTTGCGATTGAGCGCTTGTGCACTCTTTTCCGATTTTTTTTAAAAAGGCAGGCGCAACATCCTCTTCCTTCCAGGACGTCATGCACCACATGTAGACACAGGGCAACGATCCCGGAAGTAGGTAAGTCTGGCATTGCCCCCTTTCGAGCCCTCTACACCTATAGGTGTAGACATGCCCAAGGCTGCCCTGCCCTGGGGCTATACTTAACCCATGCCATACACTACTTAACCCATGCCACACACTACTTCTATTTATCATTACCGAATTTCTTCGATTGTAAGACGCCACTGATTGTAAGACGCGCACTAATTTCAGTACCACCAACAGAAAAAAAAAACCTAAGTCACACCCACGATTCTAAGACGCACCCCGTTTTTAGAGATGTTTATATGGGGGGAAAAGTGTGTCTTAGAATTGAAGAAATACGATATTTGCTTATTTATTTATTTCATACTTTACCGCCCAATAGCCAAAGCTCTCTGAGCGGTTCCCAAAAATTAAAACCACAAGGCACAGCATAAAAGAGCGTTGCCTCACCTGCTCACCTGCTGACTAAGCTTTATTATTTGGCATACACAGGAGCGGCCTTAATTGCCCCTGCTATGACAGAGGCAGCAGCTCAACACCACCCCTGCATATTTCAAAAAGTCCGTAACATCCTAAACTAAACATACGTAAACATTCAAGTAACTCCTCTCTACCTTAAATGAACCCCTCCCTTGCCACAAACTCCTAGGAGGAGTATCTGCACAGATCTGTCCTGGGGGAGGTGAGGAAGCGATGGTCCCTTTCTCTGATGTTGACGATGCACACAGTCATGGCGCAGCAGCAAGGGCAGAGTTGAGCTTACTATATCACACATTCCATGCAGTCCCTTAACCACTGGCAGAAAGCCTCCGAACCTATGCGCCTCCTATAAACTGGCTCATGAAGCACACCTTTGAGGATGTACTTTACGAACCTTGTTCAGCCATCAGGTTGATACGTTTATGGGTGTTAACTGTAGGGTAATTGGTTCCTGCAGTAGCAGAGAAAAACCAACAACGGAAATGGAAAGGTATCTGGAAAGGGGATTCAGAATCAGTCCTCCACCCCTTACACCTCTCGCCCTTGTGCTGCCTTTTCCCATTAGGAAGGATGCTGTGCAAGTGAAGGAGAAAAGTGGATCAAAATGCACATGCAATGGCTAAAAAAATATGCCTCTTGTGTTGCAAGAGAGAAGGACATTCCAATGGAGAACTCCTTTGGTCTGTCCTCAAAACAGGACCAGAGGAAAGAAGCAACTGTGAGAGCCAGTGTGGTGTAGCGGCTAAAGTGTCGGACTGGGAGTCGGGAGATCCGGGTTCTAGTCCCCACTCAGCCATGGAAACCCACTGGGTGACTTTGGGCCAGTCACAGACTCTCAGCCCAACCCACCTCACAGGGCTGTTGTTGTGAGGTTAAAATGGAAAGGAGGAGGATTATGTACGCCACCTTGTGTTCCTTGAAGGAAAAAAGGCGGGATATAAATGCAATAATAAAAAATAAAATAAAACTCTGTTCTGCTCAATCCATTCTTCTCACAACTGCCTCATGCTCCCAAGGATCTGCCTGGCTGATTTGGAATCAATCAACGAAGGTGAGTCAGCACATCTGAAGGACGGCATGCTGATCAATCTAGGGGCCTCCCAACGTTGACCTTCCATAAGAAGCAAAAGGCCAAATCCAGTTTCCTGTGGCATCAAAACATTCAACAGGAGACAAAGACAGATGCAGGCAAGTCATCAGCGCTCTTTATGACACAGAAAACCTATGCCAGAAAACCATTTGTGTGGACCAGTGCTGGGAGATCAAGAAAAGGGATACAGTCAAAGAGTAACTTGTCAGTGTCAGCAGAGAGGCTGTTTCAAGGTCTTTTAAACAGAGCTCTATTTACAGCCGCCGCTGCATAAAGCTGGTTTCACGATGAAAAACTCCCAAAGTATTGGCAGCTCTGAAAAAACTTAAGGACTCCTCGTATCCTTGTGACTGCATTACTTTGCTCATACAGACATTTCATTGAGTTGAGTTACAGGGAGGTGAATGAATGGACAGACTAGTATATAAATATGGAGTAGGGCTGACTGAGCTAATTATAGCAAAGTCAATAGAGAAAGGGAAGAATGAGAATACGCTCCATGGTTGCCGGGGCTTCAGACCCATGGGAACAAATTGCACAGAGACCCCCAACTCCTGCCCTATGCCGTTTTGATCGCAAGCAATCATATCATTGGTCAGAAGAAACGGCAACATTATTTAGTCGACGTGAAAATGACCAGACATTGTGAAGACTGGTCCTCTGCATTTCTGATGTTAAAAGACAGCTTTTCATAAGGCTGCAGCTATGCAAGGAGAATAGCTATAAAGTTGTCGCTGACCCAAGAGATCATGGCCTCCTCATCTAAACCTCAACATCCAGAGCCAGAATGCTTATGGCCAAGAAGTGAAAGCTGTTAGCAAGGCGTTCAATTTAATCCTTGTCCTTGGTGCCCAAGGCTTTTAAAAACATGTTTGTGTATTTCTCAGGATGTGAGCATATCCGTTCAGCCCGTGATTCTTCCAAGGCACATCAGGTGCAAGGATAGATTGGAGGAATTGGGGCCCATGCACTAATATACACCCATAACATAATTGACAGTAGGGAAACAGTAACAGCAGCACCTGGGACCCTATAGTACAGCCTTCCCCAATTGACGGCCTTCCAGATGCATTGGATTACAACTCCCATCATCCACATATTTTTGGCTCTAAGATTTTGGAGTTTCTAATAATTAAAAATAGTGAACAAAATCTGCTTCAAACGACATTTCCTATATAACCTGCGCCTCACTGTGGAAGAGCTGAATTGCAGCTTTCAAATCACAGTGGCTAGACTTGAAGAAGAGACTAGGCAGACATATGCTGGGTTCACACAACACATTGACCTACCCAGTGAGGGTTGTTGCCGAACCATGGATTACTGTGCAGCGTGCTTTCCGCAGGGTGGATTATCGTGTTGTCTAAATGCAGCTGTTTTTCTGCAGGGTAGCTTATTAACCATGCAGTGTGGCTTGTTAACCACCGTGAACAAAGCAAAAACTAACCATGGGTTCTCAAAGTGGCTTTTTGGAGAAAAATAAACCATACTTCATGGTTAACAAGCCATCCTGACGCAGAAATGTTGCATTCAGACAACACGATAACCCACTCTGTGGAAAATGCACTGTGTGCAAACGAGGCATTAATCCACCCTGCAGAAATTGTGCTGCGTTCAGACAACATGATAAACCACATTTCAACAACAACCCACACTTGGTGGGCTAGCGTGTTGCGTGATCCCGGCATAGGCCAGAAACGAATCTGCCTCATCCAGAGGCAAAGGCAACTACAGCAGGAAAAGTGAGTGACAAACCCATTTGGGCACAATCAGGTTTGTTAAATATTGGGGGGAAAGTTCCTCTATCACTTCCAGCAGCCTTGTACAAATGGGTGTGAACAGATGGTCTTCATCGCTTGATACTTGCTACCTAGACAAAGGATTTGGGGGTGGCGATTCTTTGGCCAAAGTGATCTTGCTAATTTCCAAAGCGCCCCAGCGGAATTTGACCACAAAACAAGTTGGACATGACAGCTGTCTATATTGCACTACTTGCTTCCAAGGCTATCGAATTACGCTCTCAAGGTGGCAGAATATTAGAGCTGTTGAGCCATAAAGTGGGAAATGAACCTACGTTTGCAAAGTGAGAAATCTATCTACTCCGCATGCAAAGCATGTACGCTACGCCATGATGATCAGGGGTCTGGAAACAAAGCCTTATGAAGAGAGACTGAAACAACTGGGCATGTTTAGCCTGGAGAAGAGAAGATTGAGGGGAGACATGAGAGCACTCTTCAAATACTTGAAAGGTTGTCACACAGAGGAGGGCCAGGATCTCTTCTCGATCCTCCCAGAGTGCAGGACACGGAATAAAGGGCTCAAGTTACAGGAAGCCAGATTCCGGCTGGACATCAGGAAAAACTTCCTGACTGTTACAGCAGTACGACAATGGAACCAGTTACCTAGGGAGGTTGTGGGCTCTCCCACACCAGAGGCATTCAAGAGGCAGCTGGACAAGCATCTGTCAGGGATGGTTTAGGGTAGATTCCTGCATTGAGCAGGGGGTTGGACTCGATGGCCTTGTAGGCCCCTTCCAACTCTACGACTCCATGATTCTACATGCCCCTCCTCTTTACACTTTTTCAAGGGAATTTTACGAAGTCCCTCAAAAAAAAATCAATTCACTTTTCTTTCCACCTCACCCCCCACCCCACCCCAAAAAAAGGATTTTCAGAGACAGGACATAGCTTACATATTTACCCTTGAGTGGTATGGTCAATTTCAGATGTAATGTGGGTTATCAACCACAATTTGGATCTAAGCACAATTTGAATTGTTTGCGAATAAACGCTATTCAAACATGACACATCACACACATATATACAGCTGTTGGGGCAAACAGCTATGACGGCACTCCCCAATTACCTGTAGCTAGTAAGATAAACTTAACAGGCACAATTTTTTTTAAAAAAAATAACATAATCTTCCATCTCATCTACTTCTTTCATCCAACTATTTTTATTATTATTATTGCATTTATATCCTGCCTTTTTTCCTCCAAGGCAGCGTACATAATCCTCCTCCTCCCCATTTTAACCTCACAACAACAACCCTGTGAGGTGGGTTGGGCTCAGAGTGTGTGACTGGCCCAAAGTCACCCAGTGGGTTTCCATGGCTGAGTGGGGACTAGAACCTGGATCTTCCAACTCCCAGTCCAACACTTTAGCCACCACACCACACTTTTACCAGTGCAGTACAGTCTCTTGCCATGTGGGTTGCGTAAAAACCCAACGAGAACAATTTATGGCAACTGGATCTTTCAAAGTATTTTTTATTAACCAGAACACACGCCAATCCAATCTGCATTTTTATCTCTAACTCCTCCGGCTCTATTCTCTTTCAATAACCAGAAAAGTTTTTATTCTCTTCAATAGCAGCAGATGCCAGTCTGTCAGCAAACAGAAGTGCTTCTGCCAAATTCTTTAAAAGGTTCTGCCCTCATCTTCTCCGTCTTCCCCATATGACATATACTTGAGGGATCAAGCTCTTCCATTGCGACAATTTTGACAGGAAAGCAATACAGTAAAAAGAGCCAAACCAGCCATCTGAACCAATGCCCTAAAGAGGCACAAAGGCTTCATGCATTATGCAGCTATTAACTCGGTACTGAAACAAGGAAGCTTACATATTTTAATTCTGTACACCTTTCCAAAAACAAAAGGCGTGCTCCAGCACAAGTTCTATTTATTTTAATTGAAGAGACAGGCACCTGCTGAAAATCCCTCCCAGCAGGGCCAAAAATTACTCAGTTTTGCTGAATCATACCCAAGGCTTGTCACCAGTTGAAAGCTTCAGTTATTGGGTGGTATAGAAATGCAATAAAAAAATAATTTTAGGGGGATTTTTAAGCTGTATTTTAGCTTTCAGTGACTATTACTTTATTTAACTTCGTATGGTTCCATTGGCTTAGAACCAGAATTTCTCATACTTAAGAGTCCACCCATTGAAATCAATGGGGCTTGAGTTAGCCATGACTAACTTCAGTCCCATTGATTTCAATGGGTCTGCTCTCAAATTTGAGGAAGTCTGGAGCCAGGCTACTCTGCTCTGAATGCAGCATTTTGCCTTGGGTACTTTGGGGCACAAAAAAGCGCTGATATGTTTATATTATTTAGAGCGTTTAAATAAGAAAAACATTAATGGATTTTGTCAAGTGCATTTCTTTAAAGAGTCAGAAAGTAATTGCTTTACAGTCTGATTCAGTATTTTTACATCTTTTCCCCCCTTTGTATTCCCTGGAAATGATGGATCTCTGTTCTTAAGTAGCCCTTTAGCAAGACCGTACTATTTTGAGTTAGATAAATATGCCAGATAAATACACCATAAAAATATTGATACATTAAAAAAAGCAATTTAACAGACAATAGAATTTATTCATTGGCCTTTAACTTTTAACTATACTTTTATTTAAATTTTGTTTTTAATGTTCATTGCAAATTAATAAAGAGACATCGTTTTACATGGCTAGACCATTTCTGCTCCCTTTCAGTCAAACAAGGCATATCCTGAAAGGTCGTCTTTGCAGTCATTCCAAGATGATCATTTGAATCTGAGTCACTCAGCTCATAAATAGGACAGCTAAGGAACAAAACAGTACTGAAATATATCTGGTTCAAGTGCTGCAATTTGCCCTGCAAACATAAACCGCTTCAAAACTGCCATAAATCACTTGTAGATTAAAGTTTTAAGAACAGCATATTTTTTTTGCCTGATGGGCTTTTAAACTCAAAAGCTTATGCGTTCTCTCAACAGATGCTCATCCAATTTTTTTTAAAAAAAGTCATCTTAACCTACTTTTATAACCCACAAGTCATTCCCGACTACTGCATTTCTTTGCCGTTTTGAAAATGTGAATTCTCATCTTTTTCATCAGCTCCTACATTACCTGAAGTTCTTTAAAAATATTTATATTTATAAATAACAAAATTTGTGGAAGCAAGGCCCTATTGAACACGTTACATTCAGACAACACAATAGTCAATGGTGGGATAATAATCAACTGGACAGTTGTTTATCTAGGGGGTATTCCCCAGATAACATGATAATAATCAACCATGTGTGGATTAGGACTAGCTTTGAGTTGACTATTAGTCTAAACTGAGATTACTCACTCATCCCCCATCTCTCTCCCCCCTCAGTCCTCCTGCTAGCATCCCATGAGCCATTGCTGCGAAAAATCTATCCTGCCAGCTGGACTAGAGCGGCAGCCACCGCTTTGACCACTCTTGCCTTGCGACTCTGTGGACAAGGAAATAACCAATGGTGCCCGCCACAGAACACGTTAACCAACAGTGGTTCATATAGCCAGCTCAGCACAGCATTGGTTATGCTGTGTTGATTTGTGTTGGCCGTTTTGGCCAAATAACCACCCAATGGTTAAAAAACTCCCTCCACACAACACAATAACCCACAGTGGGTTAAATAACCAACCGTCACCTATTTAAACCACCCGTTGATTATCGTGTTGTCTGAACCCAGTCAGTGAGACTTATGGTCAAGTAATCGTGTAGAGAATTGCACTCCAAGATCACCTTCTTCACTCAGAGCTATCATGAAAGGAAGAGCCCCACACACATTGGGGCATAAACCAGTGGTTCCCAGTGTTGGGTCCCCAGAATCATTGGACTACAACTCCTATCACCCCCAGCCAACATGGACAATAGTCAAGGTTTATGGGAGTTGTAGTCTGACCCATCAGAGGACCCAAGGTTGGAAACTACTGCAAACAGTTAATTCAGAAGCTCCCAACCTGGGCCTTGCTCAGGAACCAATTAGCAATATCACTGGGGATGGCTGTCAGTTTAAATGTTATGTGCAGTGATCATAACATGCTTTCACATGGGCAGGCTTGTATCTCATACTGCAAGGGAAGGAGAGATAGCAGGCAATACAACATGGGTGTATCCAGTGTTAGCTGAACGTAACTCGTATTCATTTCAATGTATCTACTCTAAGTAGGACTAATACTGGATACAACCCACTGCAGCCATACTGGGTTTTCTGCATTCTCTGTGCCATCTCTTACCTCTCCCCTATACATCTGTCTTGCCCCATTAACAGGGTTCAGACAACATGCTGCGACATGGATTATTTACCCCATGATGAGTATCTGAGCTCATGGGTGCCAGGTCACATATGCAAGACATGCTTGGGGGTCCTCATGTTGAGTGAACCCCATAAGTTATTTAACCCAAAAACAAACCCATGCTTGCCGGGTTCACACAATATGACAACCCCCATGCAGGGGTTGCATATTCCAAATGGAGGCTGCACACTCCCTGCATGCACTGCAGCTTCACCAATGTTGTGGTGTCATGTCATGCCAACAGCCCCAATGGACGGCATGGAGAGGTGTCAGTTGGGGAAACCAAACACAACCTTGACAGACCTCAGCAAGGACAACCTGGCTCACATCCACCCCTGCTTAAGAATTCGGAGTCCTCGGTACTTCTTCTGGGTCTTTCTGCCATCGTCAAAACCATCCCCCAAAGAGATTCCAGTGATGCTATGTGCCACATGCATCCTAGTTGCAACAGACTTTGCAAGAGGCAGATGTGGTAAGCAGGATTGGAGGCGCCTCAGGAATGCTTCAAGCCCTTTCTGTACCTAGAATGGCCATATAGCGGTCAGCAGTGAGAAGTCACATCCCCTCCCCACTGGGTTTTAGTTATGAACAGTAGGCATCCCTACTGTATAAGGCAGCTTCCTATATTCCCATTAAACTACCAAGCAATTAGGCTCATTTTCCCCGTGTTCAAGCTCCTGCTAACTTTTCAAGACATTGTTTTCCATAAAGCTGTACCACCCCAGCTGAGTGCATTAGGGTGCAGTCCTTTACCTGTTTTGACAGCAAAAAAAGTCCTACAACTCCCAGCATGCCCCAGCCAACATGGCTGGCTAGGGAATGCTGGAAGTTGTAGGACTTTTTCCAGTCTGAACATGCATAAGATTGTGCCTTTAGTCTCTTTCCTCTGCTGTATACAGAATGCAATTTTCTATTACAAAATCACTAAGGCTGCAATCTTATATACCTACTTATCTGGGAGTAAGACCCACTGAACTAGAGATGACTTACTTCTGAGTAAACATGTTTAGGATAGTGCTGTAAATTACTCTAGGTCTGCAACTATATGCACACTTATTCATTTGTTACATTACTGCCCAACAGCCAAAGCTCTCTGGGCAGTTCACAAAATATTAAAACCTTAAAAATGCAATGTTCAATGAGTCTTACTTTGGAAATAAGTGAGATTTACTTCTAAGCAGATACGCATAGGATTGTGCTATAAGGAAGTTGTCATAGGTAAAAGATAGAATAGCACCTAGGAGTTTATTTATTTGTTTATTTATTTATTACATTTTTATACCGCCCAATAGCCGAAGCTCTCTGGGCGGTTCACAGAGTTTAGGCAGTTAATACTGATAGGAATAAAAGGTTACACATTACCACTAACTTTGTAAATATTAGGTACCACTTCAAAATCTCTGCTTCAGTATTAGTGCTTTCTTAAACATTATACTTTCAATTACCTGTTAAAGAAGAGGAAGAAGTCTTGCTTAACATAGTCATAATGAGCTTCTAAGACAAACAATAGGACGTTTGTATTTCAAAAGCTTGCTAGCTTAAGCAACAAGACTAAGAAAAATTCCACAACATCAATTCTTATGGCTCAGAGGAACATTTTTGCATATTCTTCTTTGCTGCAGAATAATGAGCACACAAGTAAAAAATGTCAAGCACTTTTGTACTATCAAACTACTGAAGAAACAGTAGTATTCCTAAAACAGCAACTAAATTCAAGATGGGAAAGGAACAAGAAATAGACCAGAGGCTAACGAGAATAATAAAGTTTTCCAAAAAGTTATGGTGTCATAAACGTATCATTTCTTTTAGCCCTCGAGTCATTGACTTGGTTCACACAATCAAAACTAGCCACTGTCTAGTTGTAAGTTGTAGCACATGCCAGGCACTTTGTATAATCACTGCCCTTGCATAGTCACCACCTGGCTGCAACTTATCGTGTCATCTAAACTTGGGCAGCATGGCTTGTTGGAGGGTTAAACAACCCTCAAATAACCCATGGGTGATTGTAAGGTTGTTTGAGGGTTGTTTAACCCTCCAACAAGCCATGCCCCCTGGTTCAGGCGACATGATAAGCCCTTGTTTTGAAGCTGCAGACAATTCTAGCTCCCTAGTATGAGATATATATTTATCACATTCACACTTCAGTTTTAGGAATAGATGTGTAAACATTCTAGATGAACATATAAAAATGGTAATATTAGAACTTAAGTATTTGTGTCTAATGCAAGACAATAGAAAACAGATCCAACAAGAACACCAACTATTTGGGCCAACTGTACCAGTATATTATGGGCTGTATCCTATGCTGCATACACACTAGTACAGCAGGAAGCTAGCAGTTCCTGAAACAACTGGAAATGAGTAAAAGAGAGCTCTGCTGAATTCTTCCATTTCAAAAACGAGCATTTCTGGTCATTTCAGGATTCCTTTAAGTAGTGCTAGTTCCTGTTCTGCCAGTGGTAAGTTACACTGGTACAACAGAACTAGTGCAGGTACAACAGCAGTGTTGGATACTGCCTTATAAATCCCCAAAGAAAAGGGTCTTAGATATTTGGTTCCCATAAAACAATACATTAATGCACGCCCAGCCAATCATAATAACCTTACCTTATTGCAATAAAGCATCCAAAGTTCATATAGCCTCTCTCTGGACGCCATCCTTCAGTCCCTCTTCCGTGGTTGTGGAGTACCATATGCTCACGATCCTACCATGCTTACTTTCAATTCAAAAGGTTACCTTTAATTTTTGGATTCAATCAAGGAAGAAATAAATGAGCCCCTCTAATACTATTGCACAGTGAAAATGGCTAAAGGTGGCAGCCCGCCCTCTCCTTTTCAACAATGGCACTTCAGAATTAATCTCCGCAAGTAAAATTAAGCCGCTTGGAGAATCCAGGATGTGTGAGGACACGAGAAAAGGAAATTTATAACTCCATATTGTATGGATTGCAGAAGATCCCAGGAAGTACTGCCGTTGTTTGACTGATGAAATCTCAATAAAATGTCATTTGACTCCAAGTCTTAATCATCCTCTCAGCAACGAACTGAACAGTAAGCAGGCAGTGGAAAAGTAGTGGAAAATGTCCTTTCAATGTACCCAAACGCAAGCAACGTTGAGAGACCACCTGCCAAAAGAAAGTTTGTTTGTCAAATAAAAAGAAGAAGATAAATGCACGCTCAGACATGCACCCGATTTCTGTAATTCAAGTTGCTACTAGGTTACATGTTTATGTGTTGGTGGGTTTGTTGACTTGCTTTGTTTCCCAAAGAACACACAAAAAGTTAGAATAAAAGTTAGAACAAATCATTCTGCAAAAACTTTCCCCAAAAGCCAGTGCTCTCAGAAGACCTCTGCATCAACCAAGTGCCATATTTTGATCAAGTGTAGAATAAACTTCTCTCCTTTTCCATTTTCAAACAGTGATGAAAAAAAAAATAAGAACATCAAGGGATTTAAAACCAGTGGTGGTGTGATATATGGCTTTCTTAGAAAAAAGTAATCCATTGCAGCAGGCGGTCTTGCATTGTTTTGCCTTCTCGAAAAGTAAACCTAACACCAATTTCCTAACACTAAACCTAAACCTTCTCAAGTCTTGCTTCCATGGTCTTCCCTCCCAGGATACTTCCCCCCACCCACCCACAATTCACCATTTTTATAAGATGCCTTTTCTCGACTCAGCCACCCCCAAACGTAACTGGTTTTTTTTTTTTTTTTTTTTTTTTTTGCATTTTGCCCAGGGAAGTTTTTATTATTATTTTTCTCCCAGAAATTCTTTTTCTTGTCCTCCCTCCTCATCCCACCGCCACTAGATGCCCCCTCCTTCCCAGGCACAACCAGCGCAACCACATCCCCACGACCCAGCCTTGTGCGGTATCATCAGACGCGAGATTAATGCACAGCTGCCTCCTTCCCAGTTTCCTGATGTGTTTCCTGGTCCCCTCCCAGCCTCCTGGTCCCATTCCGGTGCCCCCGTCCCTATGCGGCTCGCCTCCTCTCCCCCTTCCCACCCACCCACTCCCGAGCCTTCCAGCTCCTCATCCAGCCCGGCCGGGCCTCCCCTAAAGTAACTTACCGGGCTCGGACCCAGGGGAGACAGAGACACAGCTGCGATCGCTGCCCCCAGCTTCAGCCCAGCTCGGCGGCGGCGGCGGCTGGCAAATAGGAAGCCACATCGCCTGCTTCGCTGCCCCGCCCACATTCCAGCGCTGCCTCCTTTGCCGCTCCTCGCCGCCTTCGTCATCGCAGCCGCCCACGCCGCCTTCCAGGGCTCATGCAGATGACGTCGCTTGAGGCCAACAAGAGCCATCTTGACTACTGGCAAAATCAGCTCCCTCCCAACACATACACACGCAGTCCCTCTGCGTAACTCTTTATTTTTTCTTACGGAGCAACCCTATGCAGGTTTAGACAGAAACAAGTTCTACAGCTCCCAGAATCGCCTCCCCCGCCAACCTCCATTCCGCGTCCGATACTTCGCACCGCCCTCCCTCAACCTGATGCCCTCCAGGTGTGTTGGAGTTGGACTGCAACAACTCCCAATGTTCCTCACATCTGGAGGGCACCAGGCTGGGGGAGGCTGCTGCACTCGTACAGACTGGAATGGGGTGGGGGATGGATGGAGATGGAGAGAGAGATTAACTTTATCATGTTTCGGTGTGAGATGAAATGACTGACTGAGCAATCCCCAAACCGGTGCCCTCACCAGATGTGTTAGACTACAAGTCTCAGGACAGAGGGATGCTGGGAGTTGAACTCCACACATCTGGAGGACACCAGGTTGGAGAAAGATTGATTTTAAGACATTACTATATATTGGCTTACTTCCCATTTATTGCACATTCCAATAATTGAATCTTGAAGTTCTCAGTGCCTGAACCATCATGGCCAAGCTATTGTGGTCCATGGATGGCCATAGTTGGTGAACCTGCTGAAGCTGGTAAAAGGCACTCCTAGCCACCATGTCCACCTGCCCCTCCAATGAGAGAGATGGATCTAAGAGTACCCCCAAACTACATACCTGTTCTTTCAGAAGGAGCGCAACCCCATCTAGATAGGATGGTCACTTGTGGATCACCCAAAAAAGGGGAGACGCACAACCAAAAAATGAGGGTGCTGTGTTGCATAACATTTGCATATGCTAATTTATATGTATAGATGGAAAAATAGAAATAATTAGTATAATTTAAACAGAAATACAGCACATTCACCATAGTGTAGAAAACTGACCAGGTGACCTGTTCTCCTTCTCTGTCTGTTATTCAGGTGCTGTTGATAGGCAAAGGCCCAGCTCTTCCTCCTGATGATTCTTTATCTTTAAACTGGAGTTAGACTGGACAGCCCTTCAAATAAAGATGCCTTCAAAACAGAGGACAGTCCTTCGGCAGTCCTTCAAATAGAGGGCTGTAAAAGAGGACGCCTGGACACCCTACATCCAGGATAGGCAACTAACCTATTTCCCAGACCTGTGACCCACCTACCCATAGTGCTTCCATTTTGCCGGGATTCAAATTCAGTTTATTGCCCCTCATCCAGCCCATTTAATACTTGAGAGTAAACAAGTGTATGGTATTATTGAGTCCATGGATTAGTCATTTGCAAAACATATCAATGGTTAACCACTTCTCATTAAGCTGGCAAATTCAGACAGGGCGAACAAACCACTGTATTGAAAAGCTGCTGATGCTACAAGCTTGTAAAAATGACAGACTACAATACTTTTAGTGGCATATTGGTTACCACTTCCTACCCCTCTCCTCGAGCTGCCAGGATTATTGTCCTGAGACTGTTTATATAGAAACAGTCGCCTCGAGTAGATACAGTAGAAGTGTAGACCTCTGGGCCAAACTGAGTCTCCCTGAATAGTACCGGCTGGCCCTTCCAATCTGATCAATGCACAGGCAAGAGATATGTGAGAAGGGAATAAGGGCTATGGAAACAGGACTTGTTGGCAGTCCATTTTGGGAAAGATGGGAGAGTGGACCTCCTGTCCTGTTCCAGTTCACGAACATCCCTCCCTTCCTCAAATTGGGCTTTCTGTAAAAACACAAGCTCTGTGTCTTGCTTGTGGGTCCCTGATTAACAGCTGGTTGGCCACTGTGTGAACAGAGTGCTGGACTAGATGGACCCTTGGTCTGATCTAGCAGGGCTCTTCTCGTATTCTTATGGGAACGTGTGACCAACAAGGTGATGCTGGACTACAGCTCCCATCATCCCCAACCATTGGAGATGATGGGAATTGGAGTCAGCATCATCTCGACATGCAGGTTCCCCACCCCTGGTCTGTATCAGCTTCCCAAATGCACTGAACTGCAGTGAGAAAAGCCACAACTGTATCCAATGTGTTCTATATTACAGGAGTGTTGAATCTCTTTTGGTCCAAGGGCCGAATATCCATTTCGGAAAAGCTCTGGGGGGGGGCACACTCTGGTGGTGGGCAGGGCTGAAGGCAAAAGGGGGAGAGGCCAAAAATAACAGCACATTGTAGCTGAGAACTCTAAGCCTAAGGATAAAACTTTTAGAATGCGGGGTGGGGACTGCACAAAAGCTGGTAAGCCACAAAACAATAAGTGGTTGAGGAAAAGGACACGTCCACCTGGAAAACCCCAGAAGAATCGATTTGGCTCCTGGGCCTGAGATTCTGCTCCCCAGCTACATTACAACTCAATTATGCCACAAAGTCTTCTGAGCATTAGATATTAAGGGCCTAGAGAATCTTATATTTTAACGTAAAGCTTTTGTGATGCAGTATATCATGCTCATTTACCCACTGATGTCATGTTAATACGGAAGATTTCAGGTATTGTAGAATTTCAGGTATTGTAGACCGTTGGAAGTGGAAAGAGCAAGAAGGAACATTTTACCACATGTGGTGGTCTTGTAAAAGGGCAAAGGCATACTGGGTTAAAATACATGCATTAATGCAAAAAGATTTAAAAGTAAATGTAGAAATGAAACCAGAAATGATTTTGCTTGGACTGATGGATGATCAATTAAAACAGAAAGGATTGTTATTCCAATATATGACAACGGGGGCAAGATTGTTATATATGCGCAATATTGGGGGGGGGGAAATACAAGTACCATCAACGGAAGACTGTCTCCTCAAGGTGTTGGAATTGGCGGAGATGGCGAAATTAACGGCTTTAGTAAAAGAAAGAACAATAGCTTCATATGTAATGGACTGGAAACCTTTTACTGAATATATAAAAGAACTGCAAAAGGATGATTTATTTGTATGTGGATTTTATATATAACTTGTATTCTTGCATTTGATAAATATACTTGCTTGCTTTTATGAAATCCAGATCTGGTAAACTAGAAATATGATACTTGTCGTCTGACATGAAGATCGCTTTAAATGGAATATAGCCTTATGTATTTGTGACCACTTTAGTAGTTGTTTATGTTCGGATGTAGTTTGTATTGTTGTTTTACCTTTCCTTATGTGTTCTGTTTATGTGGAAAATTAATAAAAGTATTAATGTTCAAATAGAATTTGCCGCTATTGGTCAGACCACAGATGAAGAGTTAGGATAGAGGCATCAAGACCTCCATATTTTCTTTTATGAAACGTAAGTAAAATGTAAAATCATTTCAGTATTATTTAAACATAAAATATAATTTATTAATATGTATAAACAAACACATACACACACGGAGCATTGTGAAGGAAAAACATATTCTCCCTATGACAATACCGAAAGAAAATGAAATTAACCAGATTCAGAATTCGCAACACAGATCTATTGTAAAAAGAAAGGAAAACCGCCCTTTCTGATAAAACAGAAAGGTTGCATCTAACAAAGATGCATAGATGTATGGAAGCACACACATATGCATATTGGCAGAATCACTTTTTCACCTTTTACCGTTGCTTTTGTATTGTCGCTAACCTGTAAATCAAAAGCTTTGGAACTCACTAAAATGCACCATCCAAATTGGAACGCACTACCGAGATGCCATGAATCAGTCTTGGCTGAATGTCTGGTAGGATCTCTCTCCTCTGGTTCAACTGGGCGGGAACGTATTTGCCTTCCTGTGGCGGAAGCTGTTTCTTGTAGCGTAAGGCAGACAGGTCCAAGATACCCGCCCGATTCATGGACCAATAGTTGTAGATTTCATCCGTGGGACACGGATCTGGAGGATGAACCATCTTCATCAGCTTGGGCTGTATTACGAGTTTCAGCAGATCTTTCTTGAACATTTCCCAGGAGTTGTGTCGGAGGAAGACCTGACACAGCTCGTCATCGCTGAAAAGTAAAACCAATATTAAGAATAAAAGGGCTGGGGGTCCTCTCGTTCCATAAGGGACTTCCTCACTCTTACATATTTGCAAGTGCCAAAGTATTCTTCTTCGAGCCCTGTACAAACTTGTGGAACATGCCACTTGCTCATGCCCCCTCCCACCCCCACAACCCCAACCCCCTTTGGAAAACTAGAAGCATGTTTGGTGTCTTTCTTTCTTTCTTTCTTTAATTTATTACATTTTTATACCACCCAATATGAGCCTCGTGTGGCGCAGAGCAGTAAAGCAGCAGTTTCTGCAGCCGAAACTCTCCCACCGGCCTGAGTTTGATCCCAGCGGAAGCTGGTTTCATGCAGCTGGCTCGGGTGGACTCAGCCTTCCATCTTCCCGAGTCGGTAAAATGAGTACCCAGCTAGCTGGGGGAAAGGTAATAACGGCCGGGGAAGGCAACAGCAAACCACCCCGCTACAAGGCCTGCCAAGAAACGTCAGCGAAAGCTGGCGTCCCTCCAAGAGTCAGTAATGACTCAGTGCTTGCACAAGAGGTTCCTTTCCTTTTCCATACCGCCCAATAGCTGAAACTCTCTGGGCGGTTCACAAAAATTAAAACCATTAAGAACATACTAAAACATCCAACAATCTAAAAACCCAAATACAAAATACAATAAGCTTCTTTTAGCTCCCTTCGGGTGCTTTCAGATGGGGAGCACCTAGTGCTACCAGACATTGCCCTGCGGCATGCAGAAGTCTTATGCAACATTGACTCGCCTGCACTGCAAGCTCTCTCTCTTCACATTACATGTGAGATAAGACTCAAGATTCCAGTCTTTGGTGTTACCTGATATTTTGGCAGGGATATGCCCAAACACAGCTGGGCTAAAATCCTGTCTCCATTAACAGATGAGGAACTTTCACTTCTGCCCCAGAGAGGAGAGAATAAACGTTCTGCTGAAACCAGAAACTGGGTCTGTATATTAATCTAGATCAGCATGGCAATTGGGATTATGGGAATTGTAGTCCAAAGTATAGGGAGGACACCAGGTTGCCCTACCCTTGGTCTATGTATTACAAGTCTATGTAAGCAGCCACACCTCTCTCTGTGTGAAACTACAAGTCCTAGAGTTTCCTGTGCAAGTGTCCTTTCCTCCCCACCCACCACCCGGCCATCGCTGGCTTATCCAATGGAAGGTCTCGGCTAGAAGCTCACTGTTCACCATGTTGGTTGTTCTGTTCTGTTCTAATCCTACTTCTGATTGGCTGCAGGAGATCTTTCAAGGTCTGAACATCCTTATGCAGATATCAGGAAATCAATTCAAGCAGCATCTGAAGTGTAGCCTCAGGGTTTCCTCATGAGAAATGGCCTTGCCCTCACTGTTCTCCCTTCACCAATAAAGTGTCGGTCCACCTCCATTGTTTCCTTAATTGAGCCATGCCTACCTGGGATATTTAATCTTTATTTTGCTTAACTTCAGCACTGTGACATCATCAGCATACTCCTCAATCTTGTCTTTTCTAAAACGGATGATCTCAGCTCCTTGACTGACCATAACCATAGTGCGGTTATCTTGCAAATTTACCTAAGGGAAAGACCAACTTCCATAACTGTGCAACCCTTGAATGTGCCATATTTATGGTATCCAAATTAGCTCAGTTTAGGCAGCAGAGAGCTCAGCTGCTGCTGATGATGATGAGGATTATTATTATTATTATTATTATTATTATTATTATTATTATTATTTTAATTTCTAAGTCTCCCAATAGCCAAAGCTCTTTGGACAGTTCACAACAATTCATCAGATAATACAAAAAAAAACCAGCATAAAAATATAAATACACAAAATTAAAAACAATTTAGACAGCTAAAAACCATTTCAATAAAATAAAAGACCTGTTTAGATGGCTGATATAAATGCCCCCATCATATGCCATTAAATGCCTGGGAGTAGAAGACAGTCTTAACCTGGTGCCGAAAAGATGACAGTGTTGGTACCAGGCAGGCTTGAATGGGGAGCTCATTCCACAGTTGGGGGGGTCACCACTGAAAAGGCCCTCTCTCTTGTCGCCACCCTCAGAAGTGACACTTGGAGTGGGACCCTAGATGTGGATCATAGTGTCTGGGTATGTTCAGGTTGGGAGAGGCGTGTGCAGCGCATTTCATGAGGTTGTACACCCAGGGATCTTTTTTTTTTTTTTTGAAAGTGAACATTTATTGAATATTCAATCATAAAGGACATTCTTTTTATTCATTTATTTATTAAACACTGTAGACATTAGTGCCCTACTACACGTTTGGCTTGCCTGACCGCAGGAAGGCCGTTGCATGTGAGGAGGAGGAATGAGGAGAAACTCCTCAAGCCCCAGCACTGGTGGGGCGTTGTGGTGACACTGTCAGGAGGAGGGACTTACGAGGTAATATTAGTCTTCTGGGGCTCTCCTCCTGGCCTCTTTGAAGAGTGGTTCCTGGCAGAGCAATTCCTTTTACAGCTCACCATCGGGGGCAGCAGAGCAGCTGGAGGGAAGCCGGAGGACCATTCCTGCTACATCTGGATCCCCCTCAGAATTCCTACTCAAAGGCCCCCTCAATTCAGCGCTTATTGCTTGAGACATTAGGGTGTGCTTGGGCACACCCGGCACAATCCCCGTACACACCCATGTCCATCAGGTATTGTAGTCTCAAGCTGTGTAAACTTACTGCTGAATGTAAGTCGTTTTCTGGATCTACCATGAAAGCAGCCAAGGGGATGGAGCAAGGTGGTTGTGAGGACTTCTCTTTCCTCAGGAACATTCTAGGCCTCTCCAGATTTTCAACCCCCCAAAATAAGTATCTACCCTTTTTATTTTTAGGAATATATGGGGAAATGTGCAGACAAAACCTGTAATAATATGCATGGGCTCAGAAGTAAAGCAGCACCAGGTTGCCCTCACTTTTAGAGAAATGCTGCACTTTTGCTGCTGTGGGGTGGTGTCAGATAATCCCAATGTGGGATCATAGCATAGCATAGCACAGTAGAGTTAGAAGGGGCCTAACGCAGCCTGGCCTTCATGTCCAACCCCTTGCTGAATGCAGGAATCCACCTTAAAGCACACCTGACAGACGGCATACCTAAAGGATATAATACCTCACAATAAATCATTTTAAGCTGCAATTGTAAATTTACTAGGGAGTAAGTCCTACTTGAGCCCAGTGGGACTTACCTTTGAGTTAACATGCACAGGACAAGACTGGTGATTACCCAGACAGTACTTCAAAAGTACTTAGACAGTGTGGGCTTTCTGGCAGCCATTAAGTTCACTGTGCCTGCCCCCTCCCTCTCACCCAGCTTCTGGCAACCATTGGGAGGTCACCTTCTGCCCAGAGTGCCCCCAGAGCAAGGGCAGATGGCAGAAGAGGCGGGCTGATCTTGCTCCAGCCTAAAAAGCCAGGGGAAGTCCCCGACTTTTCTGCCGCACATCTTTGTCTCTTTGCGCTGCGGTGGCAGCAAATTGGCAGCTGTGACATATAACTAAGGTACAAACTAAGGTAAGGTGAGGCAAGATGGTGAAGGTTTGCATCAAGCAAACAAACATACACCATCTTGCCCCAGCATATCTATTTCAACCCATATGAAGCCAGGTCCATTCCCTGGTCGTATAATAAGCGAAACTTTTATTTATGGTGTTAAGAACATAAGAACATAAGAAATGCCCTGCTGGATCAGACCGAGGGTCCATCTAGTCCAGCACTCTGTTTACACAGTGGCTGACCAGCCATCAGCAGGGATGAACAAGCAGGACATGGTTCAACAGCACCCTCCCACCCATGTTCCTCAGCAACTGGTGCACACAGGCTTACTACCTTGGATACTGGAGATAGCTCACAGCCACCAGGGCTAATAGCCATTGATAGCCTTCACCTCCAGGAATTTATCCAACCCCCTTTTAAAGCCATCCAGATTGGTGGCCATCACCACATGTTGTGGTAGTGAGTTCCATAATTTAACTATGCACTGTGTGAAGAAGTACTTCCTTTTATTTGTCCTGGATCTCCCACCAGTTTCATGGGATGACCCCGGGTTCTAGTATTTTGAAAGAGGGAGAAAAATGTCTCCCTATCCACATTCTCCATATCATGCATAATTTTATACACCTCTATCCTGACCCCCTTTAGCCTCCATTTTTCCAAGGTAAACAATCCCAGCTGATGTAACCTTCCCTCGTAGGGGAGATGCTCCAGCCCCTTCATCATTTTAGTTGCCCTTTTCTGCACTTTTTCCAGCTCGATAATATCCTTTTTTAGTTGTGGTGACCAGAACTGTACACAGTATTCTAAATATGGTCACACCATAGATTTGTATAAAGGCAATATGATACTGGCCATTTTATTCTCAAGTTCTTTTCCTATAATGCCTAACATGGAGTTTGCCTATGTTGTTGTTGTTTTACATTGATGTGCGATACCCACTCACTATACCTAGACCGATCGCCATCAAATGTCTGACTACAGGCATTTATTAATTAAATTATTTATATCCAGCTTTGTGGCCCTAAAAAGCCGCCATAAAGTGGCTTACATATAAAACAAAATGCAATTAAAACAAATTAAAATGAACTAAAACCGGCAGCAGAATAAATCAGCAAGGAAAGGCATTCCAAAGAAGTCTATACTCACTATGAATTCCCCTTTACGAAGTTCATCCATCCTGATATATACAGCCGCAGCCGCAGAAGTTGGCATATTTCCATAGGAAGTAGAATACGTTAATTTCTTTTCATACAGTCCTGATATAACCCTTTGAACTATCTCCGACTCCTCCTGCTGCAGGTCACATGCTGGACTAGAAGGAAGAAGAAGAAGAAGAAGAAGAAGAAGAAGAAGAAGAAGAAGAAGAAGAAGAAGAAGAAGAAGAAGAAGAAGAAGAAGAAGAAGATTATTTCTTACCTGCCTCTCTGTCTCGATTGAGGTGGGGAACAACAAGAAATATAAAATACATAAAATACTGATTAAAAACAGACTATACACTGTTAAAACATCCCTAAAACATCCTAAAATTCCACTGGATAGTGGAAGATCATAGGTAACCATAGGTAAGACCACAGGTAACCCCCTACCCTGATAAATTTAGCATCGTGCTCATTACATGAATGTCATCTATTTTACCCCTCTCAGAACAAAATGAGAATTGGAAATCACACTTTTTTTCCAATGACAAACAACTTCAGAATGAATAGGCCTTTGCTGTTGTTTTCCTTCATCTCTGACTTTAGAACTGCCCTCACTCTCAGTGACCATGCTCTTTCCACAGCACTTTGGGGGTTACTTCACTTTAGGACAGGGGTAGGCAACTTGTGGCCCTCCATATGTTTTGACCACAAGTGCCACCATCCTTAACCATTGGCTATGGCTGATGGGGGTTGTAGGCCAAAACATCTGGAGGATCATATATTGTCCACTCCTGCGTTCAGGAGCAGGCTTTAGCTTTCCTTCCCTTGTCAGGTAAGGCTTTTTTTAAAACTTACGACCTAAAACTTGCTGATGCCTTACACCATAGGTGTTGGACTACAACTCCCAGAACCCCCCAGTCAGCATAGCATAGGAACCAACAATGAGCCTGTCGGGCTCAACGATTCCTGCTCCAGGCTCGATGTCTCAACCTGAGCAATTCATCTCAATGACTGGCCCCACACAGACCATGTTGCCCCACCTTATCTTCCTGACCCAGGACCTGGCCACTGGCTCATTTTTTATCACGTTATCCATCTCTAGCCTCCAGGTGGGCAACCTACCACCCTAGAGCCACATGTGACCCTCTGTCTTACTTTCAAAAGCTCCCTGCAAGCAATCAGTTCAAAGCAGGAGTAATCCGTCCCTCCCCTGGCAGGGAGAAAAGGGAAGAGAGAGAAAGAGGGTGTCAGAAAGAAAAAGACAGAAGAAGAGGGCGTTTCAGCAGGCACAGCTTTTCAGATCCTTGCATGACAAGCAAGTATGTTTCCAAATTCTTCCTCCTGGATTTTGGAGTTTACTGATCTCATTTCTGAAGTGCAGCAGTTGCATTAGGCATTCTCTATTGTTCTGTTTGGAAACTAAGTACAGAGCACTTTGCCACCATTCATTCATGTCTTCCCCAATCTGCATTAACAATGTTTATATGATGTGCATTGAGAAAATACAGAAAAGAAAGAAAAGCAATTTGGATGTGATCACATCAGTGATAGAAAGCAGATTCTTTTTGTGTGTTTTGCAAAAGCTTGGGAGTGCACATGTACAAAAGTAAAACACCACACAATTATAGCAAGATCTATTTTTATTTTTGCTGTGTTTTGTCTGTCTATTTGTGTGCCCTTGTAACAATTGGGGTGGGGGAAGAGATGGAAATGGATGGATAGAACTGAAAGGCACTGAGAGGGGTATTGACTAGCCAACCAGTCTAAGCTCGATACAGCATAAATCTCCTCTGCCTGCAGCCTTCCAAAGAGAGCTGTCAGCTGACCTCAGAGACTGAAGATGGCCAGCTGACCTCTGAAGCAAATGAAGAGGCACTAGGGCCCTCTAAAACATTTCCTTCCAGGCTAGTCCAGCAACATGTCTCATTGAAAAGCAACAAAGAGTCTTGTGGCATGTTAAAGACTAACAATTTTATTCTGGCATAGGTTTTTGTAGACAAAATTCCACTTCATCCGATGCAAGGAGTATTTTGGAGAGTTTCATGGTTATAAGCAGTACACACAGGGTGGGTGGGGGATTGTAAACAGTGAGTTAAGAAGGGAATTAAATGCAAAAAGTGACAATCACATTGTTAACGGCGGTCATTCACAGTGGGCTCGTTCAGATGACACTGAGGGCTCTGTGGTTAGCTTAACCATGCTTCTCTGTGGTTAGCAGTAACCACAAGCTCATACATGACACTGTTAACCCTGTCCGGTTCCCGGTTTCATTAACCACACGCTAACCACAATCAGTTAGATGAGCGCCTGAGTCCTCCGAATGCTCTGCTCTGTATCCCATCAGCCCTCATGCTAAGAGAGCCTCCAGTTGCGCGATTTAGGCCGCTCTATACTGCTAGCTCTATGATTTTGGGCCCTTAACCACAGGTGTGTGTCAGACGACACCTTAAGCCAAAGTTAGCGCTGCTAACCCTGCTGCAGAACAGCGTTAGTGAAGCCGACCACAATGTGGTTAGCGGAGGCACCAGGTTAAGGAAAATACATGTCGGACGACACCGTTAACCCCACTGCTTAACCAAAAGCCCTTAACCAGCATGGTTAATGGTGTCGTCTGAACGGGGCCAGTGTATTTGCTGGTAACACAAACACTCTGGCACTAGGTAAGTCAATTAGCACATGTAGAATCATCATCATCATCTTATCCTGATTCTAGCCTCTCCTGATAGAATGAATTCTAACTCTGCAGTGATTAGAGCGGGAGGCTGCCAGGTTTTTATCACACTACATGTGTTAATTGACTTATCTAGAACTGGGCCTATGTCTCCACCCTCAGCCCATCAGTTCCTGACCTCCAACATGTTCAGGACCACGCCTCTGACCCATATGACCATCACCTTATCTGTGTCAGACCCAAACTCCATGGCAACCTGTCACAAGCCTGGCCCCAGATGTCACCATAATGGAATATTCTAGGAAACTGTGTCTGCTCAAATACAGCCCCTACCAATTACAGTATGCATTAGCCTAGTTATTACCCCCCACGGGTAAAACTAACCCAATTTGATTCTCAGTCATTTGGAAACAGCAAGCTCAAAATCATGGTGTTCTTGACCACACTCTCTCTCTCTCTCTCACACACACACACGGATTGCTACATTATAAAGAAATTAACTAAAAAAAGTCTAAAGGGGAGGGGCTAGGTTTACAAACTACCCATCTCTCTCTCCGCACCATCCAAATTTGCTTTGAAAGACATCTGAAAGCAAGACAGCCAGTGTGTAGTGGCTAGAGTGTCGGACTGGGAGTTGGGAGATCTGGGTTCTAGTGGGGAAACCCACGGCCATGGAAACCCACTGGGTGACTTTGGGCCAGTCACAGACTCTCAGCCCAACCCACCTCACAGGGTTGTTGTTGTGAGGATAAAATGGAGAGGAAGAGGAGGATTATGTACACCGCCTTGGGTTCCTTGCAGGAAAAAAGGCGGGATATAAATACAATAATAAAAAAGATCCTCTTCTCACCTCTTCTCACCCATGTTCACCTTCATCACCACACTTTTGTGACTCTTGCTGAAGAGAGAACGTTGTCTTTCGTAGCCTTCATATACTTTATCTTGCTGCTGAAGGTAATAGTCTTTCAGCTCGCTCATTCTATGTTGAGAGTAAGAGTTCCACATGGTGCTTTTGAATCTGTCAACACAGGCAATCTCTACAAAGACAGAAGGAGAGGAAAACATCCCTGGAATGAGGCATTAAAAAAGCCAAGGTCCCTCTTGCCTTTTGGTATCCATATATTATTGTTGGTGTTTTAAACATTCTAAAGCATAGGCGTGTACTCCAAAAGTTCTTATCTCTGGAATTGGTTTTCTTTTCCTTACAGTGTTTTCGTACATGAAGCTTTGTCCTTCTGGCATGAATTTATGTTAAGTCTGAGGCAGAATAGGGGGCTGTCTATACACACTGCATACCCCATGAGGGCTGTGCAGTGGAGCTACGTCATTTACACAACGCAAACACCAATTTGCAGCCACAACAGGCTTTTCTCCCCAAAATTGCGTGCTATAAAATGTCCCAACTTACCGCAGCTTTTCCCTTCGCTGCGAAGTCAACACCCTCGTTTTCGCCATCTGTCGGCAGTGACCTCGCTTTGGGTTCAAGCTAGGGCTGTTCCCGGGGGGCAGAATGAGGCCCGAGATAAGATGCGGTAAGCCGGGCAGAGGACGGGCTACACCAGCTTAATGGCCTTTGGTGCTGCAGCTTTTTTGTCCAGAAAGCCCACGCTCCCTTCTACAATGAAGATTTAGCGTTTAGCATTTCCACCCTGCAGCTGCGATGCCGTGTAACACTGCTCTGCAACCAATCAGGGGCCAACCTGGGGGTGGAGCCTGGTGGAAGGTGACCAGCGATTGGTTGCCTTCCACTAGGAAGAAGGAGGGGGCGGCTTTGGGACCAGGATGATCACCCAGAAACCCCGAGCTCCCTCCTCAGCGTCAGGATTACCTGACGCCCTCAGGAGAGGGCGTGGAGTTGATGAGGGAAGCGCTGCAAACTCAGCACTGTGAAGTCAGCCCCTTGATTTTTGCTGCTCTACCTTCCAACATAGAGCATTAATATTGACTATGTTAAGGTGTTTTTCTTCCACAGCAGCTGCTTCCTACAGAGACCAAGGCCGTAGCTAGACCTAAGGTTTATCCCAGGATCATCCCGGGTTCGTCCCTGCCTGAGCACTGGATGCCCTGTGTGGCACTTAGATGAACAGGTTTGACCCCAGGACAATCCTGGGATAAACCTTAGGTCTAGCTACGGCCCAAGACTGATATTTTAACGTGGTGAAGCCTGGGTGAATAACTTCCGTGCAGTCAAACGCCAACATACCAGCAGCCATACGGTGCCTTTCTCTCATCTGCAGTTTGCGTTTGGGAAAACACAGTTGTTTCGCGAGCCATTTTTGATAAGAAGGGCAAGTGGTGAGGTTAACCAGTCGCAAAACCTCAGTGATGCCCTGTTGAAACAAAAGAAGAACAAAAAGCAGTGGAGTTGATACTGCAGGCCTGTAGCCAGAAATTGTGTGGCAAGGGGCAAAAATCAACAGCAAACAGCAGGACTCTAAATACAGGCACCCTTGAGTATTAAGCAAAGAATGTCTTTTAATAATAAAAGACTAACGTTTTTAAATAAAACTTAAAAACAAGTACCTACAGAAGTAGCCAAAATTGTGGACACTTTTTTGAA
The DNA here is from genome assembly GCF_023053635.1 of Elgaria multicarinata webbii. Taxonomy (NCBI): domain Eukaryota; kingdom Metazoa; phylum Chordata; class Lepidosauria; order Squamata; family Anguidae; genus Elgaria; species Elgaria multicarinata. The sequence continues at coordinate 25,163,414 of NC_086172.1, forward strand.
ATTTTCATGTTTTGCAACTTTGCATGCTTATAGAAAATGTTCGGTTTCAAATATGTACAAAAATTGTGGAAGGTGGTGTTTTTAGAGATTGAAGAAATTGTGGGAATGAAGATAGAACGAACACCAAAAGTTGCATTACTGTCACTATTTGAAGATTTAAAACGTAAAAAAGAAATTAAGGAATTGATAACGAATTTGCTGACTGCAGCAAGATTGACTGTAGCTAGGAACTGGAAGATTCAAGGAGATTATTGTATTGAAGTATGGTACAAAGAAGTATGGGATATAGCTATTAATGACAAATTGACTTGTAATATTAAAGTGAGAAGAAGTATAGCTAAAACAAATGATTTTGAAGGAATCTGGAAACAGTTCCTAATATTTGTGTTTTCTTAGGGAAGTGGGAAACCGCCAGCTGAAGAAAGCATGAGATTTTGGAATCAGGAATGAGATCCCGAGGTGGGGGGGTGCACGTATATGTTAATTTTGATTATGTTATTTAGATAAGATATTAATGTCAATCAACAATTATGTAGTATTTTTTTTTAATTGTAATGGTGTATGTTTAAGTATTGTAGAAAATAAAAAATTAAAAAAGAAAAGAAAAAGAAAATGTTCGGTTTCATGAAATTCAAATGTTGAAAGACCTGATTCATGTAATACAACAATCCTGCTTCTTTTCCTGGGTTTCCAATCAAGCCTTTTCTTTGGTGCCATTGCTCTAGTTATGATGTACGTCCGTACACTTTTAATTTGGGAAATACTTCAAATATTCACACAATCTCCAATTGCGCTTCAGTTACAGAGCAAACAGCAAAACTTGACTTTCCCCAACTTGAAACATGACGTATCGCAGCTACTGCCCTGTGACTGGTCCCCAGAACAAGGGCTGTGATTGGCCAGTAGGGTTTGCAATTCCAATCCGCTTCTTCCCCCAATCACACCTGTGTTTGTTTTTAGACTAAAGTAAGCATAACTTTTTTTGTATTGCAGATATTTTCATTCTGATTTTTGTATTGAATTCAGCATTAAATTCTCTTTCGATTGATATATAAACATTTGCATTTCGTGAAACAGAACATTTTTTATAAGCATGCAAAGTTGCAAAACATGAAAATTTAAAAAAGTATCTACAGTTTTGGCCACCACTATAAGTGCTTTTCAATCAGTAATACCATCACCTTCGCACTCACTGACCAAAAGAGTAGAGCTGCAGTGTTTTCCTCTTTCTGGGCACTTGCACACTTTCTCTTACATTTCTACAAATAAAAGGTTTAGAGAGCAATCCTATGGCTGTCCCTGGATGAGCATGAACTGCCCAGAGAACTTTGGCTATTGAGTAGTACAAAAATGAATTGCATGAATGTATTTCCATGTTCCTTTGAAGACGTAGCTACCAGTAGGTGTTACCGATAGAGTGTGACACTAAGGGACAAGCTACACATTGCTTTGAAGATGTAGCTAGCAGCTTTCTATTTTATTCTAAAAAGTGCAAACTCTCTGATCTGGACCCTAGCATGGAGGGTAGGGGGGATTTAACCCTTTATCTCCCACTGTGGTCCTCATCCAGATTGCCCGCCTTCCCACGCCTGCAATTTTCATTGCAAAAAAGTGATCCATTAAAAATAATAATCACATTTTAGCAATAAAAATGAAAGGTATTGGGTCCCCCAATCTGGATTGGCTCCACAGTAGGGGGTAAAAGGTTAAAGCCCCCCATCCCCCACTCTAAAGAACCAATCTAGATGGTGCAAAGTATATCATTATTTTAAATATATGTATTATTACATTTATCTCCTGCTTTTTTTCCTTTTGCAAGGAGTCCAAGGCAGCTTACACGATCCACCTTCTCCTCCTCTCCATTTTATCCTCATGATAACCCTATGAGATAAGTTAGGCTGAGAGTCTATAACTGGCCCTAAGTCACCCAATGAACTTCATGGCCAGTGGGGATTAGAACTCAGATCCCCTGAGTCCCAGTTCAACATTCTTACCACTTAGGGTGACCATATGACCAGATTTGCCTGGATTTGCCTGGGGTTTTGATGACAAATCCGGGAGGGAGAGGGGAAATCCGGATTTTTCCAAATAGCAGCTCTAGCAGGAATTAACAAAAATGCTTATAACTCCATCATTTTTTAAGATAAAGACATGAAACTTGGCATGATGATAGCTCTTAGGAAGGGCTTTAGTCATACCAAATTTGAAACAGATCCATTCATCCATTGATTTTTTAGGATTTTTTTTAAAAATTGAGGTTTTAAAATTATTATTTTTAAAATTGTCATTTTTAAAGATAAAGAGATGAAAGTTGGCACCATGATAGCTTTTAGATAGAGCTTTAGCCATACCAAATTTGAAACAGTTCTGTTCATCCATTGATATTTAGGAATTTTTTAAAATTTGAGAATTTAATTTAAAAAAAAAATGTTATTTTTAAAGATAAAGAGATGAAACTTGGCACCATGATTGCTCTTAACAAGGACTTTAGCTATGCCAAGTTTGAAACAGATCTGTCCATCCATAGAGTTTTAGGATTTTTAAAAAAGTTTGAGGTTTTAAAATTATTTTTAAAAAATAATTTTAACATGGCGACCATGTTGTCCTCCTTTTTGGTTTCCAAAATATGGTCACCCTATTACCACTACACCATACTGGCTCCTTGAAGTAAGTTCTGAATTATTCTGTATCATTACTTGCAAACTGATCTCACCTTTGTAATAAATATCATGTTGGAGGATTCTGCAAGGTCATTGGCAATCACCTGTCCATAGTGAAACCTCTCTACTTTGCACATATTGGCTATTTTCTCTATTGAGGCATCAGACAAGGTTTCAAAAAGTTCCAGCGTTCTGAAAACAGAAGGAGTGAACAGGGTCTTTTCATCTGTTAACTGAAATGTAACTGAAAGCCTACCTTTTAAGCAACTCTTACACATCACTAAAGTCCAAACTACACGGAAGACACATGACATTCCACCCAGGTATGGCCCAATTACATGTCTGTGGGGGGTTTGATATAAAGAGAAAATGGGACATGGGCAGAGGAGTGGGTGTCTGAACCCTCCCAAGGTCCCGTGTCTGACGCCAGGCCTGGTCATGTCCTCCCTCCATTTTTGTTTGCCCAGCACAGAGCGTCATCACATGGGAGGAAATCTCGTTTCCTTACCGTCACTTCTCCAACCCCCGTGTTTGTCCCTCATTACTTCGTTTTATGTCCGGAGGAGAAAGAGGATGTAAACAAACACCACATGGCCCATTTAGGAGCCATTTTAATTGCGTCACTTTTCCTGCATACAGCAGGAGATCGAGGCACATTCCATTTTAAAAAAACTCGGATTAAAAGGGGTCAATTTTGTGATGGAAAAATAAGCAGAAGGAGCGGGAGGCAGACATCATTGTCTAAAGGATGCGCACACATCTGTAAGTAGGGAGTAGCAAGTGTGCAATAAAGCACACATCTGATGAACCTCACAGACAGGAGCACTGAATCCATGTGGCTGAAATTGTTCCTCCTGCCATTTAATTCCCCCAGAATGCAGGGCCTGGGGTCCTGCTACATGATACATTAAATACAGAGGGGGCCCGACTTGTGAATCACTAAAAAAAGGACGTGCATAGCCCAAAAAAAGGACACTGAGTTGCATGCAACTTACATATGCTAATTTGTAAGTTGCATGCAAATCAGCCATTCAAGATTTCTTTCTTTTTTTTACTAACAAGTAAGAATGCCCCCACCCCCAATTGAGGCCACACCAATAGAGGCTTTCCCCCATTATTTTAGCCCCTGCACAGGGAGCTGAATTTCAGAAAAAGTATCTGGGAGGGGAAGATTTAACTTTCCCGTATCGTGATTTTCTGTCAAACACCACCACCATGTGAAAACAGCCTCACTGTCTTTCATTGTAAAAGAGACTTGTGGCACCTTAAAGGTTAACACATTTATGTATTTTAGCACAAGCTCTCATGGAGACTATTCTGATGAAGCAGACAGTGTCCATGAAAGTTTCCACCAGAATAAATTAATTTGTCAGTCTTCTAGGTGTCACAAGACTCTTCGATGTCATCACCATCCGTACTTCTTGCATTTCAGTTCCCTCTGACAAACAACACAGTTTATACTCTTCCACCCACACCTTGCAGCATGTATATATAAATCTGCCAATGTGAGGTTAACACTTTATGCACCTGATAAAGTGGACAGCATCTACAGGAGCTGATGCCATAATAAATTAATTAGTCTTTAACGTGCCAAAAGACTCTTTGAGCTTCACTACACACAGGAAAAATCCTGCAACCTTAGCAGGGCTTTCGTCCTCTGCAGTCTTCCCACCATGAAGACACAGTCCTTTACACGCGACCATGTAATTTTGAATTGAAAACTTCCCTTCCTGGAAAGGCTCCATTGAGTTTAATGAGGCAGTGCCATCTAGTGGCGGAATTATAGCACAATGCCAAGTTTACACACTAGAAGATCCCACTATATCCCAGATAATCCCACATTATCTCTGGTTCTTTTAAAAAAAGAGATTTCCAGGGGATAGTGTGGGAGACATCCTGGACACTGACGACATTTTGTAATGGACCCAGAAACTTCTGTGAGTAGCCAATCATGAGCATGCAATAAATTGATCATTTAGAGATGCTCTTGGTGTTTTATGCTCCAACAGACTAATACAGCTATATTATTTATTTATTTATTTATTTATTACATTTATATACTGCCCCATAGCCAAAGCTCTCTGGGCGGTTTACAAAACAAGAGAATAAGCAACACAAGAGGCTGTTGTAGAGGGTTATGGTGGGAGAAGTTACCTGAAAAATTCATATCGATTTTTGAATTCTCGTTGAATTTCCTTGTCCAGCTTATAGGCAAAAAAATCCTTTTTATCCACCACCAGCAGTTCGGTTTCCTCCATACAGACAATAGTGAAAAATCTCCTTTTTCTTTGTAAAAGGGCAACTTCCTGTTAGCATGAAAGAAAATAGGAATGAGAGAGCACAAATATATGGTGGATTATTTAAAATCATTCCTGGATTCCTCATTTTGTCAGTTCTTAGCAATGCACAAGTCTACTCTTCTTCTCAATATCTTTCAGTTTCTTTTCCCATTTGCATTGAGTATTCTAATATACAAAAAGATCACATATAAAGCACAAAAATATACACTATAACAGGCATTATAACCCATCATGTTATTATAACATAGTAAGATTAATAAACTGTATCCTATGCAGATACACTTCAAACATCCAGGAAAGCTCAGTTAATGGAAGCCAGATAATGGAAGCCTTCACCCTGGATACACACCCTTCTGTGACATCAGAGAAGTACAATGAGGCAGTGTTGTGATGTCATCACCAGCACTGCCCTAAAATGTCTTAGTACCTGCTGCATTGCCATGTACTGTAGATTTATTTTACTGTGGTGTAACATGGTTAGTGTGATGTAACATGGTGAGCCCTAGACTAGCATTTTAGAGCCAGTGTGGTGTAGTGGCTAAAGTGTTGGACTGGGAGTCAGGAGATCCAGGTTCTAGTCCCCACTCGGCCATGGAAACCCACTGGGTGACTTTGGGCCAGTCACAGACTCTCAGCCCAACCTACCTCACAGGGTTGTTGTTGTGAGGATAAAATGGAGAGGAGGACTATGTACACCGCCTTGGGTTCCTTGGAGGAAAAAAGGCGGGATAGAAATGCAATAAATAAATAAATAAATAAATTTTAGAATAAGAGATTAATTAATCTAGAGATTTAGATTGGGGCTGGGATGTGAAGAGGAGAATGTCCAAGCCTTTGCCTTTGTGCCACAACCACGATCCAAATTGCCTTTCTGAAACAAGCTGTGAAGAGGGAAACATATGGGCACACGCACACACACACAAATAATCTTTATTATTTATAGTTCCCTTATAGATATATTTATGCAAGTGATAATGGGGTGTGTGTGTGTTTGTAATGCGTTGGTTGGTGTTTTTTTTTACATTTTTAATAAAACCAGGGAAATGGTTCTGCCTGTATGATACTACCCTCCATGGCTAACTGTAACTTCTTGGGGTGATTTAAGTTAGGGAATTGGCATGATGGCAGCAAAGGACTGAGCCCTGCGCCTTACTCCTCCTATGACTGGGCCCCAGCCCAAATAAGGCTGCTTTCTGAAGAAGGTTCCTTCGGAAGTTCCAAACATGGGATCACTAATGCAACGTATTCTTTGGCTATGTCAGATCATTCAGTCCTAAAACCCGGGGTGGGCAACATGGGGCCTACAACTCGCATCACTCCAAGTCAGCACAGGCAACGGTGAGGGATCATGGGAGTTGTAGGCAAAACTATTGGAAGGGCCACAAGTTGCACACTCCTGCCCCACAAGCTGCCCACCCCCTCAAGCCAATCCTGAAAAAACACCCGTGTACTTGGACATTGTGCACTCACGTCCCCCTATACAGTCAGCTTTTTTAACTGAAGGAGGGTGAAGGTCTCCTTTGTAGGGGGAGGCATCAATACTTCAGTGGATTCTCCGGGCCAGTCTTCCACGGGGCTCCGGTGTCATGAGTATGCAATTCACACTGGTTAGCTTAAGGGCCCCAGGCAGCAACTACTTGGGTGCCCATGGTCACATCCCATTCAGTGGGGGGCTGTTGATGTCACAAGGTGGGGCCTGTTGATGTCATATGGTGGGCAACTCTTAAAAGACCAAAAAAAAAAAAAAAAAAGGACACAGCCCAGCATTGTGAACACTCTGAATAATTTGGGGCAGGCGGTGGTTGAAAATCTGGGGGAAAGTTGGAAATTAGGATGAAAATTTTAAAACCTCTTCTGAATCTTTTTATTTTCCAGAACGATGAAAAACTTTTTAAAGTAGCAATTTGAAAATCATATTGTTACCGCACAACTAGATCCAAGAGCACATTGGTGATACTGCTGTATTTGTCTGAAAAGAAATGCTTTATATTAGTGTTGTACCCCGCCTCAATCCAGAGGGAGAGGCGGGTAATAAATAAAATTATTATTATTATTATTATTATTATTATTATTATTATTATTATTATTATTATTATTATTTGTAATGAAATCTGTATTCACTTTATCTCCTTCCATAATGTTAAATCTCTCCCCTATTTGTTCCTTTCTCTTCTATGTTCTATTAAATCTCTTATTAAATCCCTGCGCCTTTTCTTCCTTTATATTTGACACATTTGTAGCCTGTCTTTCTACCAAGGAGTCCAAGGAGCCTCACGTGGTCCTCCTCCTCCTATACGTTTTATCCACATAACAGCCCTGCAAAGTAGGTTAGGTGGAAAGTCAGTAAATGTCCCAAAGTCATCCAGTGAGCTTCATGGCCAAGCAGGGAGTGGGACTTCCATTAGAGTAAACCCACCTAGGTTTTTGCATAGCTGGCTCCAATTCAAAATGCTGGTATTAACATTCAAACCAAAAATGGCTTGGGGCCAGGTTATCTGAAAGAACGCCTCCTCCCATATGTACCTGCCCAGACCCTAAGATCATCTTCAGGGGTCTTTCTCTGTAAGCCCCTGCCAAAGGAAGTGAGGCAGGTGGCTACCAGGAAGAGGGACTTCTCTGCTGTGGCACCCAAGCTGTGGAATGAGCTCTCTAGAGTATAACGTCAGCCTGGCACTTATGTTATACTCTTTTCGATGCCCTTTTATTTTCCCAATATTTTAACAGTTTACCATCTTAGACTTTTAACTTTGCTGTTTTAAATCTGTATTTTAAATCTGCATAAATCTCTGCATTGCTGCTTGGCTTTATCCTTGGTTATGCTTTTATACTGTACTTTTATATTGTGGTTTGTTTTATACCTTGAATTCTACTTGATGGTTTGAATTTTTGTGAACCACCCAGAGAGCTTCGGCTATTTGGCGGTATAGAAATGCAATAAATATAAGACATGCATAAATATCACCTGCTTGCTCATGCTCACCTGGCTCTGCCTTTTGCGTTAACTGCAGGCAGGCTGTTGATTGGTGGAAATACAGGGCAAGGCAGGCAAGCAGCTCCTGTTGCGTCCACTGCTGTCCAGTGAAATATGCAGTGTGGGGTGTCAAGGCACAGCCTGGCTTGCATGGTTGCTGCTTCTGTCTAGGCCAGGCCTCAGTAGGCACCGCTACTGTCCCTATAAGGCAGGCCGCCGCCATCACCAGTGCTTGGCAGCTGGCCAGGGAAGGCAGGGGGTGTGCCACTGGGTGTGCCACGCCACCGCTGCTCCTCCACTGCTACCAAATTTTAACATCTGAAAAAGCTTGCCTACCATTTCTTTGCTTCTAAGGGGGGAAATATTTTGTTGTTGAGGTTAAGTTGTAAGAAATAGACAAATCCCATACTTTAGCGTTAACTCTCTGTTTTGTATTTGGTATGAAACATAATAATTCATAGCTGTATATAATCAGTCCTTACCATTAGATCAGGGATGGGCAACTGAAGAATGTCCAGGTACTATTTCCCCCCCGCCTCCCCACCAGACAGGCCCCTGTGGATTTATTTATTTATTTTTTATTTATTTATTGCATTTCTATACCACCCAATTGCCGGAGCTCTCTGGGCGGTTCACAAAAATTGCAGTCCATAGGGCACCCCTCCCATTTTTTTTTTAAAGAAGCAAAAAATAATAATGCTGTTTTGCCACTGAAATTCAGTGGCAAACTGGTCTGCAGCATTACAGAGGACTGCAAGGATTACATTTAATTTGCTTCTAAGCCAAATGGAACCCTTTTAAAGTTCCGTAACCACTACAGGCAACATTTATTTTTATTTTAAAGAATTCTTTAAAAATACAGGAGGGCAGCAGAGGATGGTGGTGGGGGCCACATATGCGTGGCCCACCTCCTGCATTAGATGTTTCCAATTTTATTTTCCGTTTGTGGGATAGTCTATTATTATAGCAAAATACACTTCTGGCCCCTGGACTATATTCTTGAGGACAAAGCGGATCTCAGAATTCAGATATAGGGCGTCTCTGATCTACAGTTTACATTCTCAGGCTGGCTTCATCACAAATGATACACAGATTTTATCTATAACAGAGGGGCACAACCCGTGGCCCTCCAGACGTTATTGGGCTTCAACTCCCATCAGCCCCAGCCAGCCTGTCTGATGGTCAGGGATGATGGGAGTGGTAATCCAACAACCTTGAGGGGGGGGCACACACACAGATTCCCCACTTCTGATCTATAAATAAATAAATATCTTAATTTTGTGAACCGCCCAGAGAGCTTCGGCTATTGGGCGGTATAGAAATGCAATCAATCAGTCAATATCTTCCATCAGTCATGACAGTCATTTCTGTGTAGGCAGAGTAATTCTGACAAGTTTCACTCATGAAAAGAGCACTCTGGTATTCTGTGTTGATCTAAGGATATATACTTGGCTATAAATGTTGACGTGTGGCTGTAGCCAACACTCACTCCAAAAGAAGCTCCCCTCCGAAGTGTAGTTGGGTCTGCTTCCACAAAGGCGCTGCTTCCATCCTCATCATCAGTGATAGCAACCGTACCAAAATTGATGAAGTAGAAGCTGTCTCCCCATTGCCCCTTCTTGATGATCACTCTCCTGCGCCCAAACCTGGAGAAACAGACAATCATATGGCGTCACAAACTAGCAGAAAAGGACCTGAACTGGTTGACTCTTCACTATCTGAAGATTTGTTTAACAAAGCAGCATAGGATACACACAGATTGCCAGATTCAAAGCTTTATCACACCAGCGTTCTACTGTGCAATCACTGTGAATTGCATGCAAAGGACTCAGAAGTTTTCCACCTTATAATCTGCTCTGTTTGTGAGATACTCCCATGCATCCTGCCTTAATTGTGCAACAAAGCAAAAAGATTTGCTGTATTTAGCCCCTACTTTTTCAGCGTATCTTCTGAACTGCCGCTGGGGTGCAGGAGCAGGATTTTAAAGAAATGCTTATATCTGCGTAAGCTTTAAAGACACCAAAATTGGCACTGCAATAGATATTAGGGAGAGCTTTAAGCCTACCAAATTTGAATTGAATTGGGTGATCTGTTGATTTTTTATGATTTTTTTACATTTCCCCCCTTAAACTCACTTCCTGGTATGCAAAGGATTGCTGCCTCCCGGTAGCAAAAACAACAACCGCGAAAGCTTAGCGCTAAGGGGATAATCCGAGGGAAGCAGGTACATGGGATGAAGCTTTTTGCTTGGGTGAGTCTAAAATAGCAGGAGTGCTTCCACACTTTGGGCTCCATCACACAAGTGATTTATCACACACTCACCATGCCTGGAATGCGGTTTTACAGCTTGACGCCATCCCAGTCCTGCACTCGTTTCGCCTCTTCCCCTATGCTATCCCCTGGAAACCCCACTATGAAAAGAACCACTTTTAATGTGGCAATACCCGAGAAAAATGAGCCCTTCTGCCACCAGATGGCACTGTCTCAATAGAAGTGAAGGGAGGGAAAGCATTCAATTTAAAGTACATGGTCACCTGTGTAATGCAGCTCATAATAATAGTACCAAAGAACCAGGAAGCACAAAGCCCTGGTAAGGCGACATGATTTCCCCATAATGTAGAGATGCTCTTTGGACAGCTGTAGAGCCGCCATCCCTGCCCTCCAAATTACCGTTCAAAGCGGACTACTTTGGCCAGAAGGTTTTGCAGAGTTGGACTATACTGTCGGAAACTTTCCAGAAGCTGCAAGCGGTTTCGTAAGTGTCTTACTTCTAGATCAGTCCTCCACGCCGGTGGCTTCTTCGTTATTTGGATTGCGCTAAAAGGAAAATGATCCTGGAGAAGATTCCAAACATCTTTTAAGTTAAAACAATCACATGGATTGGAGGTCAAAGACGACATTCCCATGCTCCCAAAAGAGTTTGTATGATTGTTTCTCTTTTCATTTAGAAAAGAGGCAGACTCAGATCTCCTCTCTTGTATCTCAATGTGGGCAGAAATTTTGCACATGCCTCAAGTCTAAGTGTGAAATCCTATGCATGTTTAGACAGAAAAAAGGATCCATGGCAAATGCTATTTTGGGCTGCATTAATAAAAGTATAGCTTTCAAATCACGTGAGGTACTGGTTCCTCTCTATTCAGCCCTGGTTAGGCCTCATCTAGAGTATTGCGTCCAGTTCTTGGCTCCGCAATTCAAGAAGGACGCAGACAAGCTGGAGCGTGTTCAGAGGAGGACAACGAGGATGATCAGGGGTCTGGAAACAAAGCCCTATGAAGAGAGACTGAAAGAACTGGGCATGTTTAGCCTGGAGAAGAGAAGGTTGAGGGGAGACATGATAGCACTCTTCAAATACTTAAAAGGTTGTCACACAGAGGAGGGCCAGGATCTCTTCTTGATCCTCCCAGAACGCAGGACACGGAATAACGGGCTCAAGTTAAAGGAAGCCAGAATTCAGCTGGACATCAGGAAAAACTTCCTGACTGTTAGAGCAGTACGACAATGGAACCAGTTACCTAGGGAGGTTGTGGGCTCTCCCACACTAGAGGCCTTCAAGAGGCAGCTGGACAACCATCTGTCAGGGATGCTTTAGGGTGGATTCCTGCATTGAGCAGGGGGTTGGACTCCATGGCCTTGTAGGCCCCTTCCAACTCTGCTATTCTATGATTCTGAGTTGTGGGACTTTTTTTTCTGTCTAAACATGCATAGGATTGTTTCTGACGTACACTTGCTCAGATTCACCCATTACCCTAAACCTTTCCCGTTTTTTCAACCACTGCACTCTCACTCACTATCAAAAACTAGATACTCGGTAGTAACTGACAGCCAAGGTTTTTATTGACATTCTGTGTGCATGGTGTGTGTTTTTAGTATAATAATGGTGTTTTAATTTTTGTATCTTTTACTGTTTTAATTCTTATGTTCACCGTTCCAGATACGGAGCAGTATACAAATTTTGCAATAGATACATGCATAAATAACATGGTGGGCCCGGATGGTGTTATAAATCAAGTCAAGGGCATTATCCAATATACACCTATCACACTTTTGTAGCAAAGTTCACACAGGACCCCTGATTCATAATAGATGTTCACTGAGAGGTAGGTAGGAGGGAAATAACACTTTCTGGGCGACAAAACACCCACCTAAGCTTTTAAACTGTAGTAATATCTCTTTCCACAAAAGTGCTAGCAAGAGTACATCATCCGGATTCTGTGTTTTTAATTTGGAAAATCTGGTTTCATTTTGGATTTCTCCGAACTTTTGGTTTGTTGCATTCACAATGATATGGAATGCTTGAGCCCAAGGTGGTGATGATCAATGCAGGAACAGTAATTTGTACAGGGATAGGAAAAGGTTTATTTTCAGGTCCAGCTCTTTTAATAGAAAATGAGCTCTTTTAAAGCTCTTTTGTGACTTAAAGGTCCATCCGACAAGCGTTTTATTGCACGCTCGTTAATGGGCACCCACAGAGTTTGCTCAAGTCCCTCACATGACGTCGTCTGCCTCCCGCACGCCTTCCGCCCCTTCTGGCCTTCCTTGCGCCACAAAAAACTCCTCATTAAGTCCGATGTTTTTTTAAACTCGGAATTGCTGCTCTCTCCTGCTGTGTGCAGGAGAAGCAGCGCCATTAGAACAGCGGACTCAATGGGCCTCTTGCTCGTTCCATACTTCGTCTTTTGAAAAGAGGAAGTAACTGAGGAACGAAAAAAACAGCTGAGAAGCAAAGGTAGGGAGCGTCTTAACCCCCGGCATGATGGAGTTTTTAGTTATATGTTTGGGTAGGGTGTTGGATGAGCCTTAGGTTTATTCGCCTACATGGAAACCAGGGAAAGCCAATGTTGTACCCATGGGCACCAATGTGTCCCTGGCCACTTTTCTTGGCACCTGCCAAGGGACCCTATCCACCTCACTTTAAAACAAAACACACATTCACTTACTGGCACTGCTGTGAAAAAGGTTTCTGTTGGTGCTGAAAACTGTGGGTTCAACGGAGTCATTTTGTATGAAGGGGCTCAGTCCCCAATTGTGCCTTGTCCTCAGCCCTTTGAGCAGCTTACTTGTCCTTTGCCATGTCTCCCATGGCCACCATTTTGTGCTGGTGCCCAGGACAGTTTTGCAAATTGTCAGATGTACCCACGACCCAAAAAAAGGTTGCCTACCTCTTGTTTAGAGCCTTGAATGTTAATCAGGCCATGCTCAGGTGATCTGTCCACCTTTTATTTTTTAAATGATGCTTTGATTCATGAGCCTCCTGTGGCGCAGAGTGGTAAGCGGCAGTTACTGCAGCCAAAACTCTCCCCACGGCCTGAGTTCGATCCCAGCGGAAGCTGGTTCTCAGGCAGCCGGCTCAGGTCGACTCAGCCTTCCATCCTTCCGAGGTTGGTAAAATGAGTACCCAGCTAGCTGGGGGAAAGAGAACTGCGACTGGGGAAGGCAATGGCAAACCACCCTGCTACAAAGTCTGCCAAGAAAACGTCAGCGAAAGCAGGCGTCCCTCTAGGAGTCAGCAATGACTCAAGTGCTTGCACAAGAGGTTCCTTTCCTTTCCTTGAAATAATATGCCAATTTGGGAGCTGAAGAGGGCTATTTCAATCTGGTGGTGCCCTATATGAAACTCACTTGAAAGCCAAACAGCAACTCAGTACTATGGTGAGTGCCAGGTTGCAGGGGCAGAAGCAAGTCTTGTTTACAAGGGGCTCAGGTATGTGCTCAAAGGCAAGTTATCAAGGAAAGTTGGTATCACCTTGAGCTCCTGATGTCACTTTCCCAGTGATAAATCACCCCAAAGTTAAACCACTGAACTCCCTCCTATCTTATGCTCAGTTCTCTGGGTGTCTGTCACTATAGATGAAACAAAAACAGGATTTTTTTGGTCCAGACCTTTGAAACGCTGAACTCATGCCGGTCAAACACAATATTGGAGCCTGTCTTGTCCTAAAAATTAAACATGAAATGGCAGTTAATTTCATTAGGAATGCTGCAAGAAGAAAACTTAAAAGGGTTCTACAGCCATACTTTGGGTTGAATCCAGTCTTAGTCTAATCTAACTCCCATTCATTTCAATGGGTCTACTCTAAGTAGGACTAACACGGGATACAACCCTGTAATCCGTTCTTTTAAATACCTATATGATATATGTTGACTTCATATTTAAAAAGTGTGATGACCCTTTAAAGATTATTGTGGGATGAGTGTTGGTAGGCAAGGGCCAACTTAATCGGATACATGTAGTGAATTTAACAGAAAATATGTACTTTGAGGTACAGTGGTGAGACCTGGGGCCAAACTAAATGTTACATTGGATATCTTTGACTTGGATCTTAATACATATATTCTTTTACTGAGAGCAACTCCGTGAGATGAGGGGAATATTTTATTGTGTTTGGAGTTAATATGTGAACGACAACCCTTTAGTAGGCAGAGCAGAGATTCCACTTAGCCTGCAGCAGGCACTCAAATGAAATATCTGGGGAAGAATTAAATAGGTCTATTTGGCTAATGCATGCGGAGTAGCTGGCTATACATTTAGCCTGTCCTAAATTGTAAGCCTGGATGATATCCCAGGTAGCTTGGTGCAGGGTTGATGCACCATAATTGTAATCCTCTATGACAATAGCTTCTAAACTTTTGATACCCTGATCATGTTTATATCACATGAGTTTGTCTGTTCAGGACACAACCACACACTGTAGATTTGCAACAGAATTCTCAAGTTGCACACGTTTCTGGGAAGAGTTCTCAGGTACACACTGGGGGAAGTTCACTCTAAGGTGAACTTTCACTCTAAGGTGAGAGACAACCCTTGAAAAACAACATTCTGGAATATGGATGAGCAGTAAAGAAGAGCCACTATTTGAGGGGTGGAAGCTCTCTGGTTAAGGACTTGGTTTGCAAGCAGAAGGTTCCAGGTTTAATCTCTGGCATCTCCAGGTAGGCCTGGGAAACAAGCCCACTTGAAATCCTGGAAAGAGTCAGCGTCATTAATACTGGGCAAGATTATGGTCTGATTCAGTATAAGGGAAGTTCCTATACCCCTATCAGCAATTTGTGGCCCTCCAGATGTTCTGTTGTACAACTCCCATGATCCCTTATTATTGGTTAAGCTGGCGTGAACTAATAGACGTTGTAGTCCTAAACATCTGGAGAATTACAAGTTGCCCACCCAAGTCCTAGATGAAAATACTTGCACAACTTTGCAGGTGTTTATCCCCTGAAAACTCAGACAATTTCATTATTTTATTAAATATTATTAGTATTCCTTGTGACAATAATTTTTAAAAAGCTAATTTTAGTTATTTTTGGTAAAAGTCTTTACTGTTTCAATCTCCCCGCGACAATCCTTCTCTATCAGGTGAAATCCTGAGAATCCCTTCAGGCCAAACCGGAAACACTTGCATACTTTGATCATCAGGATAATATCCACAATGAGCCTATGGAAATTCTTTGAGACAAAAGAACAAATACAGAAAACAATGGTATCATTTCTGTTTCAAGGAGAAGGACTAGAACAAGAGCTTTAGAGTGGTGGTTAGGATGGAAAAGACCCACAGGACTTGAAACACTCAAGTGGTTGAAATATTCTTTCTCTCTTATACACACACATCATGAGCTCTGGCCATTGGACTTTCCAGTATGCAGGAGAGGATTCTGGTGAGGATGAGACACGGGTCATTTTTCCTGTGGTGGGGTGGGGGTGGTAAACCAGGGTACTGGTGATGGGTGGGATAACTCATCTAGGAAGAGACATTCTCTGAAGTAATTGGGACCCAAGCTGTTTTAGGCTTTAGAAGTCACAACCAACACTAAGAATTTGGCTCAGAAATAAATCGGAAGTCAGATCAACCATCTTGCAATAGGTGAAATATGAGGAGGAATAATCTGTACCTGTCAAGAGGTGGGCTGCCACATTCCTCATTATTTGTGGTGAGAAGGAAAGGGAGTGGACAGATCAAAGTGTCTGCACAGGGGGAAATGCATACCTTAATTCCCAATTTGCGCCCAGTTGCACTTCGCTTATAACCTATAAAACAAAATTAAATCACATGCTTTTTAAAAAAGGACATCTATTCATGAAAGGAAAGTTCCCCATTCCCACCCCCCATTTCATGCTGCAGCCACTTGTACCTGCAGTAAAACCTAACTGGAGGGACCGGGGGCCTTCTTGGGCCATGTGAGATGGGGCAACCAAACTTGGGTAGACCACTGAATTTGGGCAACTCACCAGTAATCCCTGTGCCCCATCCCACATTATTCACGAGGGCCTTCTGGAGCAGGGTTGTTGAACATCTTTGAGCCTGAAGGCTGAAATTCTATTTCAGAGAAACTTTTGGGGTTAACATGGCACGGGTGTGAAAGACAGAAGGCAAAAGGAATGTGGCCCAAATACAAAAAATACCAGCTTTCTTCTTCTTTTTTTTAGCATAAAGCTCTTACTGATAAAGCCCTTTTAGAATGGGGGAAATTGCGCAAAAGCAGAGAAACCAACATATGATTAGCGGTTGTGGGGTGAAGGGAAGGGCTACCTGCAGAACCTTGGAGGGTGCTGGATTCAGACGCCAGGCCTGAAGTTCTGCAGCCCTGCTCTAGAGAGGCTTTTTAGGAGGCCTTATTTATGTGGATTTGTTTGGTAATAAAATGTAATTGCCTCATCAACCTATCAAGTGTGGACAGATGAAGTATTCCATTCTCCCCCCACCTGGTTTTCCTTACCCCTCCCAAGAGTGAGTTCGCCATCCCATGCTCACCAAAGATGCTTTGTTTTCATTGGGCTGTTTTGGCTTCCTCCTCATTAGGTTCCCCACTCCCTAATTTTTTTTTATACTTCTAGAAAATTGGGAACCCCAAATTTCCCCCAAGCCTACTGATCCCTTTCAGTAGTGAACAACAGTAGTGCTGTTTCAGCTACATAAAGACAGATACTTGGAGACTAAGAACACCATCACACCTACACATTTGTCTGGTTTTCCCTCAAATTATCCTACTTCGTTTCCACAGCGCATTAAAGCTTGCAAACTTACACCTGTGTGCTTGTACGTCTGTAGCATGTTGCTGTTATCCCGCTGAGATTCACTCTCACCTTATTGTTTTCGCCTTCGCCTCCGCCCATTGATCTCCTTTGTACTTTCTCCTCCAGTTCATTGGTTGGTGGTAGTTGGACACCGTGCCCTGCTTCTTTAAGTTGTTATTCCCTGTTGCCTAGGCTATGGCCGTTCCCCTCACCCTGCCTGGAGGCTTTGGAGTGTGAACATAGTAAAATCAGATTAAGGCTTCTTACGTTTGAGTAAACCCCATTGAACAGAGAGACTTACTTCTAAGTAAACAGAAATAAGACCTCAGAAGTAAGCATAGGGGTTGCAGAGCACTTCTTTCCAGTTTGCTGTTTTAAGGCTTAAAAAAGAAAGCTTCTATATGTGTTTACTCAGAAGTAGGACTCTCTCTGTTCAATGGGGTTTACTCAAAGGTAAGCCAGCATGTGATATTAGCAGTTGAAATCAATGGGGTTTCCTTTTGAGTAACGGAACAGTAGATCTGTAGTTCATGAACTTGAAGATGCACAGCTTCGCATGATCAAAGCAATGGAAGAGCGATCCTACCATCCATAGCACTGGTGGATTATAAGCTCCAAGGGTTTGAAGGAGGAAATTTTAAAAATCATATAAAATCAAGGGATGACCCAATCTGATTCAAATTTGGTATGCTGAAAGATCATCATCATCATCATATCATCCTCTGTGAGTTTTGTGTTTAGTCTCTCAGTGTTTTCCACTGTGTGTGTGTGTGTGCACAAGCAGCACACAATAATAAAGCATACATTTATAAAATTCCATCAAAAAACAAGGGTTGATCTGCTTCAAACCTAGTATGGCTAAAGCCCTACCATGGTGCTAATTTTCATGTCTTTATCTGTAATTTATTTTTTCTGAAACTAGGTTACTTCTCAAAATGCTAGACCCCAATGAAGTTTGAGTTTGAACTTTAAAAATTCCCCAAAAAATAAGGAATGAACTAATATGCTTCAACCTCGGCAGACCTAAAGCCCTACTTAAGAGCTATCATGGTGCTAAGTTTCATGTCTTTAATCTTGAAAAATGACAGCATATTTTAAAAATAATAATTTTAAAAAATTCCTAAAAATCAGGGGATGAGCCGATGTGCTTCAAACTTGGCAGGGATGAAGCTCTACTGAAGCCCTATTGTGGTGTCAATTTTCATGTCCATCAGTGCTTGAAAAAGGTCCGAATCAATCCAAATCAATTTGGATCATGCAATTCGTTTTGGACTGATTCGGACCTGTTTTGATTAGATTCAGATCTGTTTCAAAGCCCTCCGAATCACCCTGATTCACCTCAGATTCAGGATTCAGATCCGAAGTGATACACAGCCCTACCTGTCACCCTCCAGGTATTTTTGAAATATACTTCCCACTATCTCTGATCACTGGCTCTGCTGGCTTGAGGGCTACAGGTTCCAGTATAATCCTTCTAATAGCTCCATCACAAGGTTGGCTAGTATTATCACCATGTGTCACACCGGGGGTGGGTGGGGTGTTGAGACAACTTTCTGAAGGCTGACTACTAAGTTAATGTCCAAAGTGAAGTTTGAAACAAGGATTTGCTGGATTACATCTTTTCCTTTGTCACTACCCTAAAACATAGTTTTATGGTTTAATAAATCAAAAGCAAAAAGAAAAGAAAAACTTAATATATATATGGAATGGCCAGCCCATACAATAACCTATGTCTTTTCTCCTTCACCTACTCATTGTCATATTGGATCAACTTTAGGTGAAAAATTGCAAAATTCAAAAACATTACCTATAGAAAAAATGTCCTAAAATAGTTTCTGCTCTGGACCACAATTTTGGCTACGTTGGTTGGGGCTGATGGGAGTTAACACCCATCATATCTGGAAGGTACCATACTGGGGAAGACTGCCTTAAAAGAAAGAAAACCAAGTAGATGAAAGATACCAGAGAGTTGGTAGAGCGCTAGTGTAATGTAGTGACTAGATCATTGTATTTCACGTGGTAAGTTCTGAGTTCAAAATCCCCACTCAGTAGATCTTCAGAGAGATGCTATTGCTCAGCCTAACATACCACACAGAGTGGCTGCAAGAATAAAAAGGAGGATAGTGGAACCACATGTTCCACTCCAAACTCCCTTGAGAGCAGGGCTATGCTGTCAGGAAATCGCACTCCGGAAGCCACATCAAGGGATAGTAGAGATCACGGGAGGAAGAAAGGAACTGTGTTAGACATGTGACAAAAAGTAAGAAGGGCAAAAATGGTAGTATTTGTGACATGCAAGAACAGGCCAGACAAGCTTTTTTCCTCCTCCGCTAATTAAGGCAGACTTCCCGAACAAAATGGCCTCCAGATGTGTGTTGGACTACAACTCCCAGGATGCCCCAGTTAGAATGTCTGGCTGGGGTATGTTGGGAGTTGCAGACCAACACATCCAGAAGCCATAGAATTAAGAAAGGTTGAAATAAGATATGAATAGGCAATTCTGTTCTTCTCCCCAGCACTCACTAAGCCAAGGACGCAGGAGTAGTCTTGCAGTAGGCAAACGTCTTCTCCATGGCTGAATGGGCATGGCCATTAGCTTCTTGAGGTCACCTCCCTTTGATTCGCCAACCAAAAGCCTTTTGCGAGAAGATCAGAACCAACTGCTATAGAACCAACCAACTCCACTCTCAGACAATCCACATTCCATTCTTTTTTCTCGAGAGAGAATGCAAGAACCAGGTTAGAACTGAAGTCCGTATCACCCAGCATTCCGTCTACCACAGCAGCTTGCCTAAAAGATTCAGGAAAGTTTACAAGCAGGGCAGAAAGCCATCTTCTTGTTTGCATAAGCATTTGAGACCACTACGGAGCATGTGGCTTTCATGGTTAGAATTTAACTACCATGGCAAATATTTATTTTTTTTATTTAAAATAAAAGGCCACTGATAGACTGGTCTTCTAGAGACCTGATTCTTCTCTTTGGCTCCACACACTGAATGGTCATATGGGGGGGCAGCAGGATAGATGGCAAATCAGGGGGCCTCCGGAAGCTTTGGTCTAAAAATCCCATCAGCCCTACCCAGCATAGCTAATGGTGAGGGATCATGGAATTTGTAGGCCAACATTTCTAGAGAGCCTATTTGTGGCCTATACTCACAAATCAGGAACTCGGATTGTATCAAGATTACCAATCACATTCTCACCTTTGGTTGAAAGACCACTTTCTACTGGGTTTGCACATCATGTTCACAACCTCCAGTTGAGCCATTTACAACAAATCGTGGGTTTAATGGTTCTTCAAAATAGCGGGAGTGCCAGCAGAAGCACATAATTGTGACATACGATTTGACTATCGAAAAACTTGTGCTTACAATAAAAGCTGATGAAAGTCCAAAGTTTGAGAAGATTTTCATAGTGCTTGGTATTTCATATTTGCCGGGCATATTTCAAGACAGTAGGACTTTTTGCTGAGGTATCTGGAGTCACTTATCTACTTCCTGGCAGAGCCTGGAGCATTTGCTAAAGGATCCTGAGTGGCTTCATAATCAATATCCACCAACCAAATGTAGAAGGGGTATAGCCGCTCCTGGCTGCAGCTATGAGTCCGTAACTCAGTGGGGGCCTCGTTAATGAGCCTGGGATCTGACAAGTACCTGACCTGACCATATGTCAGTGTGAGTGATCCCTTTACGACGAATGCCTGGGAGTGACATTCTTTCCCAAGAACCTTAAATTTGGGTTTTACTGAGGCAACAAGATCATCCAGCTTTAGTCTTCAAGCTTGGCAAATTCAAGTTGCCCCTTTCTTTAATTAATTACAATTGAAATGTGTTACCGTGATAATATACTGGTAGTTGTACATAGTTATTTCAAATATGTTTTAAACATACATAGTAAAAGATCTTGCTCCATAAGAGAAAACGTCATAAAGTTTGTATTTTGCAAGAGTATGGGCTCATCTACACCAACAGGATATTCCACTATGAAAGCAGTATGAAAGCGGTATATAAAAGGCAGGAGCACTACTGGTTTATAGAGGTATTGGTGCACTGACAAGTGTTGGGGCCCAGGACACATACCCTATACCACTTTCATACCCTGCTTTGTGTAGATGTGTCCTGGGCCCCTATACTTGTCAGTGGACTTCAGTACCAGTATAAAGCAGTAGTGCAGATCCTGCAATGCACTTCAATACCGCTATAAAGCAGCAGTGTGGCTCCTGCCTTTTATATACTGCTTTCATAATGGAATATCTACTTGGGGTAGATGAGCCCTATGTGTAAAATCATTTTCTGAATAGGAAAAAGGTGGCAGCCTGAGAATAATCCATACTCTTAGATTTCTGTTGCAATCTGCAGTCTTCCTCAGAACAGAACGCGCAGGGATGTGTTTAGGACAGAATACCCATCAATATCTAAGTTGAGTGCTATGATTGAAATACTGACTTTCTATGAGAATCACTTTCCTTAGAAAACACGCACACCACTTTTAGTGTTTAAAAAACAGTAATTCAAAATTAACATTTTAATTTGTAACACTATACAGTGTGTACAACACAAAATGTGTCTCCAAATTAGTACAAGCTGAAACATTTTCATTTTCACATGATCAACAGTTAATCGTATTGGTCCTTCAGGTTTAATTATTAGACACTGCCAATGGCGAACAGGGATGCCGGTATTTCCAAAAAGGTTCTTTGTATTTTAGCTGCACACACTTCAATGGGAACTAAATCATGATACAGTTTGGAACACAATCCCAGACATCAGAAAAGAAATTCAATATTATTGTGGAGTATTCTTTCTGATGGGATCCTGCTGTATGCTGTACTATTTCTCTCCCTCCCCAAATGATAAGGAAGAGCAGTTGCCAAAATATTTTTACAATGCACCTGTAGTGACAAATATGGCATAAAATACACCCACTTGGCTCCCCCACCCTGTCAACAAAAAGGATTTTGGAAATACCTTACTTGTTGATTGCCTTTTGCTTTCTGAACCAAGATTTCCATGTAACAAGAGAAATGGAGAAAGGAATGCTGGATTTGTAACAGGACCCCGAAAGTAATTGCTGATTGTCAACAGTATCTAGGGTTTCCAGGTAGACTAAGAGAGCTCATGCACAGGAGGAAAGCTTCATCGGGCCATGATCCCGCCATTGCTGCAATACTCCCAACTGGGAAGGTTGCACCTATTGAAACTCAACTCTTTTCTGCAGATATTAAAAGGTACAGAGTCCTTGTGGCTGTCAAGTATAAGACTGCTCTCTCTCGCTCTCTATTGCACTGCTGACTTCAAATTATATCAAGCTCTTTCTGAATGGAGGGTACTTCAAAGTCATCAATGAAAACATTTAATTTCATTTTCGTCAATGCTACAAAGGCTTTGTGCTCAGACACTAATTTCAGAAATTATAGAGGAAGAAGATTTCAACTGACAGATATTGTGAACCAATCCTAAAGAAATAACATGTAAGACAAAAGTCTGATTGGATTTATCAGACAAGTGTCAAAAAAGCACGACAAGATTCTAATAGAGTGGAGATTTAGGTTATCCACATGGAGCAATTTGCAATTAATGGAGCATATTTCTGGGGCATGTCCCTAATTTAAGCTATATTTGTACACACAGAGAGAGACTCGCTCAAAAGCAACAACACTCAGAATAAACAGCATTTTAACACTTACTTTGCCAGTGCTAAAGACAGGCAATGTGATTCAGCAATCTATTTGGAAGTGGGAGTTCTGAGAAAGCACACGGGACTATCCCCTTTGGACCAGCGCCCACCTAAATTTTACAGTTGATTTGCAGACTAGGTTCTTCCCCTGAAATGAAAGGAGGTCTATGCTTAGAAGAAATCTCTGTGCACATCCAGAGCACCAAAATACCATGTCATATCGTGAATACATGGTTATTATACATTATTGTTAATGATTTTTGAAACCTGCACGTGCGAGTAGTGCCGTCACAATTCTGCTTGGTATACAGATAATTATTTCCTAAATTAAAAAAACCACCACCACCATTGCAGAAATCTTTCTTTGTCTCTCTCCAGTTGAGAGCCTTAACATCTGAACTATGACTCCCTAAAACCTGCCTCTGTAAAAAATTCCCAAGGGGCTCAATAATTTATCCCAGTCAATCATGGATGGAAATACTACATGTTTCCTGTAAAGTCAGACACATTACAGATTTTAGCGTTCTGTTCCACAACATGATAAATTGTATCAACATGCCCAGGCAGTTAGCTTTTCGTCCTTATAGCGCTTCTCTGAACATAAAGGGTAAAGTGCACAAAGTAAAATGAAGAGAGAGCAGGCAAAAAGTCACCACCAATTCTTCACCAGATGTAACGGCTGCTCTGAGCCATTGTGATCTACTGGTTGCTTCCCTTCAGGAGAAGGAACACAAAATGAGAAAAGAAATACCATCAATGAGTCTGAAGGTTGAATGTAGAAATGAAATGAAAGCTTTTTTCTTCTTCCCTAACACCATATTTACTTCTACGTGTCATCCAGTTTAATAGTTTTGCTGGAAACTTCATTCCTTTCCCAAGGAACATCTTTTCTCCTACCTTTTTTTCAGCCTGCACATTTTCCTTCTGAAAATGAAAGACTCAGTCTCAGTTAATACATTCCTCATAACAAGCCATTGCTGCCGCTGTCTGGGCAAGCTCTGCTGCATTTGGTGTCACCAGGACAAGCTGAAGGCTTCAGAAAAGAAAATCTGTGGGGGCAGCTATTGTCTAGCCCCAAAAAGTTATTTTAAAAATGTATCCAGGAACTGGTTTTGGAAGACCTACTGAAATACTGACCACAAGAAGCCATTTGAGTACTACCCAGAACACTGTGTAGAGGAGCAAAATAATAACACCAGCAGCCTTCACATGGAAAGCGAGTCACCCGGAGCTGGCAGTGAACCACAAAAACAGCAAGTCAAAACCAGCTGTCTATCGCAGATGGTTTGTGGAGCCTGCATCAAACATTACATTCTACTCTTACAGGCAGACTTTTCCTCATTCCAAGTTCTCAACAGTCGTCATAGACTCAAGTATGGGTGGTGCCGGGCAGTCTCTGGATTTGTCCATCTCTATCTTGTTCTTTGGTTTCCTGATTAACATGGCCTGTGCAGAGAGTGTCCTCTGGATTTTTTTTTTAAAGAGAGAAAGAGAGAGAGACAAAGAGAGAGCACAAAAAATTTAGAGTTAAAACTCTGATAAGACTTTGCTGCTAAAATCTATAACACACTAACAGCAACAAGTGATGGATACAACTTGAACTCTTGCCAGGTGATGCAGTCACTATTCTGAGCAGTTGCCAGAGTGACAAATATATTATAAGGTAAGAAAATAGTAACAGCACAATAAGTAAATAACGTAAGAGCCATGCATAAGTGCCATGCTGGATCAGACCGAGGATCCATCTAGTCCAGCACTCTGTTCACACAGTGGCCAACCAGCTGTCAGCCAAGGGCCAACAAAGCAGGACATGGTGTAATATCACCCTCCCACCTATGTTCCCAAGCACCTAGTGCATATAGGTTTGTTGCCTCTGACACTGGAGGTAGCACATAGCCATCAGGGCTAGTAGCCACTGATAGCCTTCTCCTCCAGGAATTTATCCAACCCCCCTTTAAAGCAATCCAAATTGGTGGCCATCACTACATCTTGCGGCAGCGAATTCCATAGTTTAACTATGTGCTGTGTGAAGAAGTGCTTCAATTTTATCTGTCCTGAATCTCCAGCTAATCAGCTTCATAGGATGACCCAGGGTTATGGAAACAGTTTTTAGAATTTGTACTATTAAAGGGGAGAGGGAAAACACCTCCAGAAGAAGTAATGAGATTTTGGAAATATGAATAAGATCCCGTGGTTGGAGGGAGCACACTTATGTTAATTATGATTATGTTAAAGGGAATTAAGTTAGAACATATGTTTATGTTCTACATGGTTTGGGACCACAATACCTGATGGACCGCCTCTCCCGACATGAACCTACCCATACACTGCGCTCAACATCTAAGGTCCTCCTCCGAGTGCCTACTCCGAGGGAAGCTCGGAGGACGGCAACAAGGGAGAGGGCCTTCTCGGTGGTTGCCCCCCGACTGTGGAATGATCTTCCCAATGAGGCTCGCCTGGCGCCAACATTGTTATCTTTTCGGCACCAGGTCAAGACTTTTCTCTTCTCCCAGGCATTTTAACAGCATTTAACAACGTTAAGTTTGTTTTTAATGGACCCCAGAATTGTTGTTTTTAAATGGATACTGTTGTTTTTATACTGTTTTTATGTTTTTAAAATTTTTGTATACTTTTAATGTTTACTATTTTTAATTGTTGTAAACCGCCCAGAGAGCTTCGGCTGTGGGGCGGTATATAAATGTAAATAAATAAATAAATAAATAAATAAATTGTTTACTTTATATTATGTGTATTATGGGGTATTGTTTTATATTGTATTGTTGTATTGTTTGGATGTATTAAAAAATAAAAAATTATAAATAATAAAAAAGATGACTCAGGGTGCTGGTATGATGGGAGAGGGAGAAAAATGCCTCTCTATCCACATTCTCCACAGCATGCGGAGCACCAGCAAGTGGCGCTCTCACCATTCCTACTCACATCACACACAAAGACATATATAAAATGTTTTCCTTAACAAATACACACACACACGCACACGCACACACACACAAAACCACCAGTAAAGTGAAATTGGAAAAGTTCTCAAATAATTTGTTCCTCATTACTTGTAACTCTAGGGATTTATACAAAGAAATTACGGGGCCTAATTCCTTTGGGGGACGGATAAAGACACTAGAACAGGGGGTGGTCATCCTGTGGTAATCCAGTTGTTGTTGGACTCCAGCCAGCATGGCCAATGGTCAGGGATGATAGGAACAGTTGTCCAACATCTGGAGGGCCACAGGCTCTCCACTCATGCACTAGAACATACCAACCTGGCACCAAGGCTCCGTTTGAAACTTCTCTTGAAATACACTTCACCAAAGTCCGCAATTTCCATGATGAGAAGTACGGGGGCGCAAACCTTCATGCAAAGTAGGTGCTCTAACTAGGAAGTTGCCCCCTCCTCTCCCAGATTCAAGGTTACGACATTCCATCCACATAGTATACTCCTGGAAACCATCCTGACTACTACTTTATATATTCCAGAGCAGAGTCCAAGCATTGAAAATAGGTTGTGGAGATAATCCCTTGATTGCTAACTCATATTAAGCCCTATTGTGCTAACGTGAATATATATCTTTGAGCAAGAGGGTAATATTCATCTATATGCAGAATGAGATAGAGATTTACATTTATCTGTGCCCTAAATATTTTATGCATGCACACACCCTTATTCCCAAGAGGCAAGGAGTAGTCACATTACATAAATTATAAATTTCTACCTACAAGAATGCTTTAGCATCCCAGAACCTGACTATAAATGTTCCTATTATTTATATGCCTTGAATGTATACATAGACAGGTGGACCCTAATATGCACTGCTCTGAAAAACCCTAGCAGACCTTGGACATATATCATTAAGCATTATCAACTACCCACTAGCCATTACTTCACCTACTGCTGTGACACAGATAGCCAAGAAGGGCAGCACTTTGCCTGTTAACAACCTAGAGAGATTTGTACTTACTAAGTGCTGGATAGTTGTCTACAGTCTGTGCAGGAATGGACTGTGCATCTCCCAAAAGAGTCTGACTAGCTTTGATAGCTTCAGCATCCTCGATACTTCCAACAGTTATAAGCTGGCACACAGTGACTACCCCTTGATCTGATACAGGCTGCTCTCCAAGCACTGATGCAGGAGCATTGTTCTGTGTTTGATTGAAACTTGCTTGAAGGTTTTGATCTTGACAAAGTACAGGCTGGCTTGTTATTTGCCTCCCTATGGAATGTGGTAGACTTGCAGGGTGGGGTGGAGCCTGACTATCCATGGTTATAAGAGCTGCCGCTCCATCAGTGGAAGTGAGCGCTGACTGTAACTGTAATCCCTAAAACACCAAAGTAAAACATTTTTAGGAACCCTCTATGAATTCATCTACACACAGTATTGCATAATGTTAAAGATTATAACAGTTCACCAAGTTTGTTCTTATCTTCATATTAGTTCAATCGTGATAACATTAGAGCTAGGTAGTTTGTGAATCCTGACTGAAGTTTACAGGTAGAGTGATATTTTTCACCTTCCTCTAAACCAAACAAAGCCACCCATCTCTGGAAAAAAAATGCACACTTTTGTGTAGGATTAGGGATGCCCAGTTTGTTGTGTTTCTGAACTCCAACTCTTCCTGTCAGAAATTGGGAGGTCCGTTTTTCAACCACAAAAGAGCTCCTGTGGATCCCAGCCACTAAGATCCTTGCAATTGGTTGATACCTTGTTATAGAAACTGGTGATGTTACCTTTAGCTGGGCAAACACTCTGGGCTGGAGTGAAGAAAGTAACTGAGCCGTCTTTGAATATAATATCTCCCTTGCCTGATTCGATTCCACTTTGATTATTGTTTTTTCTGATGAGCTCCCTGTAAAAACAACAACAAAGCACCAAAGACAAAACAACTTTTAGAAGACGGGGGGGGGGGGGGAACCTGTACCTTTGAAAAAAGCTTAGCTAACCGAACAAAATTCCGAAAGACTTTTCATTCATGAGCATAGAAAGACTTTGTAAATGCTCAATAGTTTTTTTTCTCTGGAGGAACATTTAAAGGAACCATGGAGGAAAATGCAAGGAAAGAAGTCCAATTACTTTACTAATAAAGTGGATACTAGTTAATGTTAAACTATGTCAAAGAACAGTTATTTGTCCAGTGCATTCCCAATTGAAATTACAAGTTAGAAACTCATGATACCTAAAAGGCAATGTAAAAATCAGTCTCTGCACACTCCAGGTGAAGGGACAAAAGGAAACAGGAAAATACTGCTGAGCAGTATTTTCAAATGTCAAAGCCTCTTTCAATCGTCTTTGTCAAACTGAAGACCCCTTTTCGAGAGACCTAGGAGGTACACCTGAGCAATTCTCTGAAAATGTTGTATCTATAATATTCACATGTATCTAGAGAAAAGTCTACACTTGGAGCCATCCCTACATCCAAGGGGTTTCACATTGCGGCCATCAACAGGAATATGAACGGGCTGTGGCTCAGTGGTAAGAGCTCATGCTTTGGGTGCAGAAGGTCCCAAGTTCAATCCCCAGCATCTCCAGGGTAGGGCTAGGAAAGGATCCTGCCTGAAACGCCGGAGAACCATTGCTGCCAGTCAGTGTTGGCAACACTGAGTGAAATAGACCAATGATCTGACTCAGTATAAGGCAGCTCCCTAAATCCCTACGAAAAACAGATCCATGTTCTAAAACATGGCAAAAACACCAGACTTCACACATGACAAAAAAGTAAAATTCACAAGCCTCCCCTAAGCAGAAGAAGTCTCCTGAGGGCCAGCAAGAGTAATTTTTACCATGTCTCTCAGAAACCATAAGGCAGGCGTTAATGAAACAGGAAGACACAGAGACACTTTTGGGGCAAGTTTTCAAATTATACTTATACACATTACATCACATATACATTTATGTGTGTTAGTGTATAAGGAACCCTACATTTTATAATGTAGGGATGGGTATGCTTGATCCCATGTTGGAATGTGGATGCAAGGGCCAACACGTGGATGTGGACATTATTGTTATGCTATGTGTGCATCTTTGAACACAAGCATGGATATACATTTATAAAACAGGAATTGGTGGGTGAAATATTGGCTTGAATCCTTATTTCTGTGAGAAGACTTCCACTCATGGGACACGTTTTTCCCATCTCCCCCTTCCCATTGGAGCCCATGCCCCCTCCAAAAGCCAACTGCTGGGGGTGGGAGGAGGAGCCTGCTGTGCCACGAAATGTGGCACCTAAGTTTGCAATGGGAAGAACTGGCCGATTTGATTTGCCTCTGGCCCCGCCCACCGCTGGAATGCGTCTCCCCAGCGCCTCTCTGAAATTGTCTCTGGCCCTCAGGCTGAAAGAGATTCAACACCCTTGATTTAAACAATTAACAAATCAACATTTACAAGGCATGTGAACTGTAAGAAAAAGAAACCTGGCCCCTCCCACACAAAAAGTATAGCTTTTGTAAAGGAGTGACAACGGGTCTACCTTGAAACTGCCATTAAACTGGGCATGTTTGAGTAAATGCTATGTGGGATCAAGAACTACGATGATGAACTCAGAAAATAAACAAAGACTTGTAGTCGTTTTCATCTTGCTCCTACCCTCAGTAGGTGGTGATGCAAATGTAACCGCCACTGTTTCAGTAAGAACATTCCCACTGTCTGTGGTCCACTGCAGCTGAAAAAGGAAAAACAGTAATGTCTAGATTTCAGCACTCTTATCGCACTCTCACACAGTGAAATCATAAACATTGGGGCTGTCAGTCCACAAACACTGAAATGTAAAAAACTTTTCCATGTTTACACTTTCATCTCCCACAGATTTGTTTTTAATTTCTTTAACCTTCCTATAGTTGTAAAAAGCACTGTGTTGAGCTGATATTGGACTCCAATCTAGCAATGGCTTTAAAAAAAAAATCCAATGAGATGCATTTGACAATGACTCCAATTTAACGTAAAACAAAACAAAACTGAAGAATATTAAGTAATATTGTTATAATGTAATTGTACAGCGATGGCATCTGGGTCTATAATGACCCCTCAGTATTAATTCCTATGCAGTCTCAGATCCTTGATTTCTTACTCTTGCCCTTCAACTCAAAAGCTAGTGTATGTGTAAATAACAGAACTATATTGAATGATGAATACTCTTAACTGCTACATCAGTTTAAGAATTTTATTGCACTCCAACTACAAGGCTGCTCTAGCCCATTGTTACCGACCCACATCATGGCCTAGTCCCTTCCCATTTGTAGATCTAGAAATATGGTCCTGTCTGATTCATTTTAGAATTTTTACAAAACTATTCTAGTGAACTGGCCATTTCGAAAGAAAATGGTGATCTCATTACTGGAACTATTGCTAGACTTTTCAGCAAGTAATTGATTTTAAACTTATGAGCTGTGCTTATTTAATTTTGCCGGTTTCTGGGGAAATCAGTTTTAGCCAATGTAGCAAAATGCTGATAGTGACTTTTATTATTAATGAGGCTTAACGTAACACACGAGCTACTCCACTGTGGCCTAGTTCAGACAACACGCTAAACCATGCTGCTTAACCACAAAATGGGTATGGAATGCATTCACTTAACCATTTTGTGGTTAAGCAGCATAGTTTAGCATGTTGTCTGAACAAGGCCACTGTAAACTATTTATTTAACTTGTGTTAGAAATATTCTTTGGTACCAACTATACGAGAGTAAGTATTTCTTTGATTACAAATGTATGGTTAAGGGAAAGGGACTGTGTGCTCCTTTTTCACCCACAAATTCCCAGCAACCTCAACCATGATTTGTCTTCGCATAATAACATTACGTTAGCTGTGATTAATCCTAACCCAGATGTGCTCTGAATGGCCAGTATTTATTTATTTATTTATTTAATTTATTTATTACATTTCTATACCGCCCAATAGCCAGAGCTCTCTGGGCAGTTCACAAAAATTAAAAACAACTGTGTCATTCCACTAGCACAAACGATGTTACACTAGCAGAAACTAAGTGCTGAACTATTTGCAAGAGGAGAATCCATCTAAAGTTATGTTTGAACAAGAGGTTTTGCAAGCAACCAGTTGCACAAACATAATACGGAATAGAAAGGTTTGGCAGAGCTTCACTAGCGCTATTCGAGTATGTGGAATGACATCATTGGATACTGCCCAATAACTACATCATCTCGATCTCAAGCCCAGACCCATGGTTAAGTGAAGTACTAAATCCATGTTGACCCCCCCAGGGTTACAAAGTCAGATTCACATAATCTTGTGAATAGTATTGCTTTGAATAGAATTTCAGTTTCTATCCACTTTTTTTTACCCAGTTAATGCTACACTATGGTTACCCACTTTGGGATTCAGTGACAAAATCAATCTAAAAATCTTTATACTTCTATTGGGGGGAAATCTTAAGCCTTTTGGCACTGATCAATATAAGTACAGTCATCATGATATGAAAAGTAAAGCCATCAAGAAAAAACAGCATGCTTAAATACACAAGGGCAAAAATATTGTTCCAGAGCTCCTTTCTGTCTTGTGTCAAACTAACTATTAGCACCTCACTAACAGGGTGATATAAAGTCTAAAAACTTTTTTTTTGCAATCAATTTACACTCAGGTAAACATGGGTCCTAAGGCATTTGACATAACTCAATGTTCTGAGTGAGTCAGGAACAAGTAATGAAGACTGACAAAATGACTACAGAACTGAGGTTCAATAGGAAAGAGAAGACTCCAAGATTACCATTGCGGGGATAGTTTCCGAGTTATATACTATCTTCCCATTTCTTTGGGTCTTCTGAACTTCATGAATGTGGTTCTTGATATCATTTACAGTAGGAAAAAATGACAAGTTGTGCTTCTCTGGCACTTCATCAGGTTTGAACAATTCTCGTTCCACAAACTTTCTGTTGAGTATTACAATGCAGGAAAGAGAGGATTACACACATTTGTGATACAAAATGTAACCTTACCTGTCCCCTCTTCCCAATAACATTCAAACAAGGCTTAGGTCCAAACTTTCCTTCTGTGAATGGAACAGCATCCACAGTGGTCAGGGAACCCTTGAGAATAGTGCAGGGAACTAAAGATAGAGCAGGGAGTTGGTAGAAAGCACTGCCCCATTACATGAACGGCGGAGCAACTTGGAATCCAACGCAAGTGATGTTACTCTACTAAGAAACATTTAGCAGGTTAACCTATTTGTTGCATTCTGAAAAATTTGCAGGGCTATTTCAGTAAAATATGAATTCCAAATCTTTGCAAAAGAAAAAAGGCAATTTGGTACAGATTATCTAAATCACTAGGATGCAAAGCAAAAATCTCTTATGCAGTATCTACACAGTATAAGATAACTGCGTGGTTTGACTCCTTGAAAATCTCAGCTATGGATGATTAAAAATAAAAGTAGCATGTTTTCTAAACTGAAGAGCTTAGGGGGCTGCGGACAAGAGATTTTCCATAGGTCTCTGGTGTGCTCTTCTCAATTGTTTCTAAAAAGCACTTAACTGAACATCCCAACACAAAAAGATCTAAGGTGCTTCCAGTCAGATGGCTCCCAGGGTTACCAATCAAAACACATTGTGCAGCTACTCCATCTTTTCCTCCTTAACTGATTTTTTGTAGAAAGAAAAAGAAGACGCAGTGGGAAAACACGGAAGAGTTACAAGTTGAAGATGTCATCATCTGAACCACTTAAAATTCCATGAATGAGGCAGGGCATTTACACAGTAAAAGCCTTGCCTGAAAGCACCCCAAGTGGTCAAGAAGGGGTAAAGATGGCTTTATCATAACGCAGGAGGGATGAAATGCATTGCAGAGGTTACAAAGCCTTACCGTAACTGTTTCCTCACTGCATAGACTTGTTCTATTCCTTGAGACACCAGTTCTCGGATCTTATCTGCTACTTGTGGGTGAAGTCGTGAAGGTAACGTGCAGTTCTCATCTCTAACTGCATCATCCTCTTCCTCAGGAGATGGGATGGAGAAAGGTGAAGGTGGAAGGCAGATCTCCTCCAATTCATGATATTGGTGAGCCTGCTGGGTAGGTAACTGCACATACCACCTGGTAAGACAGATACAATGTCCAAGCTAGACTGCAAAATAAGCCATTTAATTCCACACACACGCCCCTTAGAAACAAAAAGCAAGTCAAGTGAGTATTTCATGTTTAGTTAACAGGCAAGGCAACACTTCTACACATACTGACTTGGATCCTAACTAGGCTTCCAAGAATATATGTGCTCCTTCTGTTCAAAGATGGGACCCAGTAGAGGATTTTCACCTATTTTCCCGTTCCTGAAGCCCTGCTAGCAACTGTTCCAGAGGATCCCCCAATGCCCCCCCACCCCGAGCAGATTTGCAGGAGGCACAAGGGGACACAGGGGGAGTAAGTGGAAGTTGTCTCACCCACCATTCAAATACAAAAGCGATTTCAAGATCCCAGCCAATACGACTGTTACAAAAATTCTGGAAACTATTTTTTTTACTCCGTAGCAGTAGTACCATCTTGAAGTACATTGATCATTTAAATTTCGGATAAACGTCTAGACATGCATGTCATTCTTATCTCCTCCCCCGAAATCTCTGGTTGACCCTTAACCTTCCTATTTTTTTAGCTTCGAAACTTGCGCGCCCTCCACACTGACTAACTAGAATGAACGCCAGTGATCTACAAGGGATAATCCTAGTCATATCCAAATAATCAAATTCAAAACACATGTAATCTCCCAGCAAACAATATTCAAGCGGAACTTGCAACGAAATGCTGCAGTGTGGAGTCTTCGGACCAGGGTTCCAGACAGACAGACATACCCTCTTCCAGGATACTCCATTCCATGGCCACTGAGCATGCTCAGACCTTGTTTGGGTTTGTTTTGTTAGGGGTTTTCCCCTAAAGATTTGTTGCACTTCCGCAAACCCTGCAGTACACCGGAGAATGACAATTCCTCCCTCTTGATTCTCAATGGCCCTGTTTTGGCTACGTAGCCATCAGCATTCAAGTTAACTATTGGAGTGATAAAACTAAATGGTTTCCAAGTCATCTCTAAGGAGATGCTTCATGAAAATACATTCACAGAACTAATACACTGAAAAGGGAGATCAGTGTCTTTTAACACTATGTTTCACTATATGAATTGGCGCAATAAAGCGAGATCTGGGCTGGATACCACAAGAATCAAGGCCAAAAAATATTAAAACATGAATGCAGTCTATGTATGGGCATTTATTATTACAGCCATTGATCAAGCTGAAGGAAAGGTATTACCTGAGAACTCCTCCAGCATCAATCAGGTTTTTCTTCAGCATGTTGAAAGCTTTTTCCTGCTCCGTGCGTATGATTTTCTTATCAATTTTGGGGTCTGTGGGGACTCTATATTCAGGAAACTTCTGAACCTTCTTAATGTAGATCCTTCCACAGCAAAAAAAGTTATGGGGGGTGGGGGGAGAATTACAACACTTAAAAACAACAACACCTGAGTTTATTTTGTTAAGAACTTATTTTACAATGAAACACTCCAAAATATTGGAAACGTGAAAACAGGAATTTTACAAGTCCTTCTTAAATAGAAATGTGCAGAAAGACCAATTTTTAAAGCAATGAAATGGTTACGCCTATGCACAAATTAAAATTAAAAACCAAGAACACAATTTGATCACTCAAGTTAAAATAGTCTTTCAAATTAAGCTGCAATCTGGTTTTGCCATTGTGGATGATGGAAGCCCTAACTATCATGCAGATATAGCCCAAGTTTCTAGTTCAATTCAGATATAAACTA
Source organism: Elgaria multicarinata webbii (assembly GCF_023053635.1). Lineage (NCBI taxonomy): Eukaryota > Metazoa > Chordata > Lepidosauria > Squamata > Anguidae > Elgaria > Elgaria multicarinata. Next base: position 25,197,788 of record NC_086172.1, read on the forward strand.
TGTCATTACAACTGTGTATTAAATAGCTATATTTAATAATTAACAAATTAAGCCTCATAATTAGGAAAAGGGGTTATCAAAGGTTGTGGTATTATTATCCATACATGTCTGAATTGTTTATGAAATCTTAGGAGGTTTCTTATGCTGTATCATTTGGATTTAGAACTCAATCAAGATATCTTGCAAGCTTACAAAGCCCACTCTGAGCCTTTGGGAACAGACTACATAAAAACCAAAATAGTTTTTTAAAAATTATTCTGTATATAGGGCATCCTATTTTAGGTCAGAGAACTAGACTGCATGATTCACTGTTCTCTTCCAAGCCTGTAATTCTATAAGTAGCTTATATAGCACAATGGTTAAAAGCATGAGTTGTAAGATGGATGTCCCCTAATTCAAATCTCAGCTCAGCCATGAACTTTCAAGGGTAGTTTTAGGAAAGCCGTGACTTTTTCTTTAATGTGGGAGAAAATACTAGTGTACCCTTGATGGGTTGCTGTAAGGATTACTCAGAAGAACTGGGAATGCTATGTCTGAAACATATGTAGTAAGCTGTGGTTTGCTGTAGAGAGCGAGTGCACTAGGCTGAAGTAATCCTTCCTTTCCACGTGCATCTGGTTTCAGAGGAAAATTGCAAATTTGCTAAATCATAGTTTCTCATGACTTCTAAACTGGGAAAGAAACTGGATTAAACAAGATCAAACCATGGTTTTAAGGTCTAGTTTGTAGGGAGCACTTAAACTACAGCTTCTCAATAGGGACGTCACAGGAAACTGTGATCTAACAAAACCGTAACGCTAAACCTCACCGTAATAGATATGAAGCACACTAATCATTTAGCTTTTACATAGTTCTTTCTTAAGTATGAGAAGGTTTCAGAGACAGAGGCCATAAAGCTGCTGTGACTCTCACACACAAACACCATGAATACCCTAGCTCCAATTAGAATAATATGCTGTAATATATTTAGACCATGTTTGCATATAATGGTGAATCATGGGTTAATTAACTCATGATTTGCTGGGCATGATGGGAGCACTGCTTTGAGCACGCTCCTCAGTTCCGGTATCTGTAAACAACCTATGAACACCCTGTTCGTAGGTTGTAAGCATGACATTCAAATCCAGACACTTGGGTTGTTTAGGCATTAACAACCCAGGGTTAACTTACAAATTTGTTCTTGGATGAGCTCTGGGTTGTTTAACCTCTAAGCAAACCCAGAGTGTCCAGGTTTGGACATCACACTCACAACCTATGAATAGGTATTCATAGGTATTTTACGGAAGGCGGAACGGAACTGAAGAGCTTGCCAGAGGCAGCATGCTTGCTCCCAGCAAAACTTATATATATATATATATAAAATTCAAAGTGGGGAGTTAGTTGGTCATCCTTTCCTGACTGCCTTCCCATGAAACATATTTCATTGAAAAGGCCAACATGCAGATTCCACGAATAACAATGGTTTTCACTATAATTCTAAATTGGGAGTTTATTTATGTCCATAAGGGTGTTTTTTTAAAAAAAAGAATTAGACTATAATCTATACCAATGTACAATACACTTTTATTTTTAATATTAAAAATGTTGAGTATAATTAAACAAACGTAATTGCAAATTGGAGCAAAATGAAGTATGAACCCAAAAGTCTGTGTGCATTTTTATAAACCCAGGCACCGGCCAAAATACAATGATATATGCCAGTAATATACGGCCTGTAGACAAATCATGAAGGAATTAAGAGACTCATACAATTAAAAATAACCCAAAGTTATTGCTCAGAGAAGAAGTCTCTAGCTGTTAAATTTAACCAAATAATATTTAAAAGTCTCTGTACACCTTTAGTTAAGTTAAACCTTCCAATAGATTTGATTTTTCTCTCTTAAAATTATCATTTTATGTTAGTAGGCCAAAAATAATAATCCCAGAACTCCTTGATTGATTTTTTATCATTGGAAAATATCTCTTTCAGTACAGTGATCTTTTATAACTCAATAGTATTTCTCTATACAAAATGGGTTTTAAGCGCCTGCAAGGAACTACTGATCAATGCAAGTGATAATGGATTGGAAATTGCAAAACTGCTGTAAAATTTCAACCACATCCTCTTCGTGGAGTTTATCCCCTTCTTGCCTCCACCTATTTGCATAGGATCAGCAATAAGGTTTCCTCACAAATTATTTGTACACTTTGAATCAAACAAACCAGCATTTCTTGTATTTATTGAAGTGCAGTAACTAGTTAATTCAAATCGAAGCCTGTTCCCTTTGCAGCTCGCTATAACTTACCTTGCAGGACAAGTGGCTTTGTACAGTTGGCAGGAAATGCTCTCCTGCTCACCAGTTTTTCTAGGCTGAAAACCCTTCCTTCGGGGCCCATATTGGCACTCCATCACTATGGCTCTACTTCCTGTTTGGAAAGGGAGGAGAAATGCGACAGGTCCGATGTAACAGAACTGTTTTCCTTCACAGAAACCAGTGATTTTGAGCTCATTTTTTTTCATATCACTGATACTGATTTCATATGAAATAACTGATTATTTCTCCCACTGATTATTATTTCTCCTACTGATTATTTTTAGACTACAAAAGGGAATTCCTGTTTTCAAAGTTTGTTCCAGACAAAACTTTACATCTTCTCTACATACATTCTGCAAGAGAATCGAGTTTGAGTTTTTAGGGGGTACTCCCTACACAACATAATGTTCTAACTCCACCGTTGTGTGAGTGTGGGCTACTGTGGAGTTGAGTAAAATCCATCACAATGTTTGATTGACAGTTCCTCCACCCTCTCTCCTCCCCCAGTCCTCCCGATGGTATCCTATCAGCCATTGCTGGGTGGAAAATAAATCCCGGCACCTTGTTTCGCCACTCTTGCCATGGAACTCTACGGCCAGTGGGAAAAGTCAACTCAATGCAACAGAAAACTCCATAGAGCCTGCCACACAACACACAACACAATGGGTGTACAGGAACTCTCCTTTGCAGTGTGTGGATATTCAATCAATCATCAGTTTATTGTGCTAGCCGAAGGCCATGACAAATGCATCCATAGAAAAGCATACAACTATAAAAGTACACAACAGTTTAAAATAACCAAGAGAACCATACAGACAAGCTTAAATTTACTGTGACTAAAGCTCTCATTTCGCTCAGCACTTTGAGTCTCCGTGGCAGTTTATAGCAATTTTATCTAGTTCTCTCTTCCTAACCTTTTTCGCTGCCAGTGCAAACAGGGCCACTTTATGAGTGACATAACTGTTGGTATCGCTAAGGAGGAAGAGAACTGTTTCTGCTTGGGCATTCATGCCTCCATATGTCAGCAGCGGTTTCAGGAGTCTCTCTCTTGGGTCCCTATACAGAGGGCAAGTTAACATATAGTGTGTTATGTCTTCCACTTGTTGTTGACCATAGATACATAATCTCGATTCAAATGGTACCTTGTGGTAGCATCCATCCAGCACTGCAGTTGGCATCACTTGAAACCTCAATTCAATGAAAGCATTTCTCAGGGGCAGTGGCCTCAATTTGGAGAGATAACATGCTCTATAGTGTTCTGTTTTTTAGAAGAGGGAACCACCGAGAGAATTTAGAATTTTAAATAAGTTGTAGGTCCCTCCTGGAATCTACACCAAAACACCAATCCCTTAGTTGCTTCTTATCCATGCTTAGAGCAAACTTCAATTCAGGGAGATGATAACTATACAGGAGCTTTTGGAATATTGCCGTCCAATGACAATTGTTATCCATTTCTAGAAAAGACTTAGTAGGAAGACGCTCATTTTGCAAGATGGCGATTCGTTTAAAATATTTTAGCTGCGCACTCTCAATTCTTGCCCTAACTGAAGGACTACCAGCTTCTGTGCGCAAAAAAGCTGCAGGGGTACCAGATAGAAGCGAGAAAAGTTTTCGAAGGAAGTTGTTCTGCACAATCTCCAAGGCTTCGGTCGTGGTGTTGTCAGACCCCCAGATTTCAGACCCATAAAGCAGCTGTGTTATTACTTTGGTGTTAAAGATTTTTAGGGCAGGTTCGATCAACTGTCCCCCTTTATTATAATAAAACTTCATTAGAGCCCCTATAGTTTTGTGTGGATATTCCGCGTGGAGTGTTCTCCAAAAATACTCCACTGTTGCGTGGAGTTTTCCTGCCAGACAACACACTTCTCAACGGAGGTGTAAAAACTCCACCATGGAGTTCTAAAACCGCCGTTAAGAAACGTGTTGTCTGAATTGAGCCAGGGTCTTTTTAACTATTAACAAGAAAGTTAATTACCAGCATTGACAAAAGGGATCCCATCAAATGGGACATATTGGGATTTCCACATTAGCCTTGTGGCAGGTTTAGCTGGGCTTGGAGACTGGCGTGTTCCCCACACACTGCGTGTTTGCTGTTTGTGCTGTGTTAGGATACTCTCTAATTCTGTTTCGCTTGAACAATAGCCACGGTACGAGTCTCCAATTTTCTGCAGGAACAGAAGGCAAAATAATTATTCACCAACTGAAATACTTTTCAGTGCTCAGCAGGTCAGTACTGTCCCCTACTCTCTTGACGTAGCTCTTCAGAATTTGGCTTTATTATTCTGCACTACTGTAAAACATTCTTCAGTATCAGTCTAGATAACCTGCTGCCATAAGTGACAAAAGGCCTGAATATGGGGAGTTGCATTGAACACCAGCTGACACACCTACCTACCTACCTACCCCTTAGAACAAAGCTCTTTGGTCAGGGAACTTCCTTAAAAACAAAGCCAAGGGCCATGGCTTCTCATAATCACACACAATAGGGCTCTTTTAAAAACAAAACCAGGAGTCCCAGGGGGGATCTACACTACTGCTTTTAAAGCGCTTTAAAGCACTTTGAAAACGTTTTGAAACTTGTATATGCAGTGTGTCCTGGGCCCCAACAGTTCTCAAAACTGTTATAAAGCGCTTTAAAGCAGTAGTGTAGATCCCCCCCAGGCTCATTAGGAGATTCGGAGGAGGTGTAGCTCAGTGGGTAGAGCACCTGCTTTGCATGCAGAACGTTCCAAATTGAATCCCTGGCATCTCCAGGTAGGGCTGGGAAATAATTCTGCCAAAAAACCCGCAAAGCCACTGCCAGTCAGTGTCAACATCACTAAGTTAAATAGACCTGTGGTTTATTATTTATTTATTTATTTATTTACAATATTTATATACTGCTCCCCATTGAAAATTTCGGAGCGGTGTATCAGATAAAATAAAATGAAAACAGAATAAAACACTTTAAAATAGTCTTTAAAAGAAGCAAAATGTACAGTGAACCATGGCTGGTCATTAAGGAAGGGCTTCCTGGAATAATGACGTTTTCAGGAGGCGCCGAAAGGAATACAAAGTTGGCACCTGCCTGACCTCTGGAGGCAGGGAATTCCATAGGAGGGGGGCTACCAGGCTTTGACTCAGTATAAGGCTGCTTTCTATGTTCCTGTCAGAGGTCTTGTCATAACTAGTGCCTATGTTGGGGAGGAGGAAGAGAGATGGACAACAGAGATGGGCAAAAGGGGAGAGAAGTGGTGGGCAGGGGGAAGGTTTTTACTGTAAGGCAGCCTTCCTCAACCTGGGGCACTCCAGATGTGTTGGACTACAACTCCCAGAATGCCCCAGCCAGCTGGCTGGGGCATTCTGGGAGATGCAGTCCAACACATCTGGAGCGCCCCAGGTTGAGGAAGGCTGCTGTAAGGTAATCCCTTTCTGCTTGGTTTTTTTTCCCTGACAGATACTAGAGAAAAGTTTGCACAATATTTTTGTTTTCATTTGTTAATCTTCTCGAGAAAAATATGTTTCTTAGGGCTAAATCCAAACTTGCTATGTGTGTTCCTCTCCTCCAAACTGCACCCCCCCAAACTGCTCTGGAGGGTTCCCCAACAGCCTGGAACAGGTTTGGGGGTGCACCTAAGAGGCTGCAGGAGGGAGAGGAGATTTGATTCCACTGTGGGGGAAGGACAACATGAGGTTTAACCCTAAGAGAGCAATTATAGTTATTTCCCCTCTTTTGACTGGGTTGTTCAGACCATTCACATTACATGGCAATCAGTCTAAACCTCCCTGCGTACACCATTCTCACCTTACAAGACTGCGTTGGGTCACAACAAACAAAATGAGACAGGACAGAATTAATGAGAATACATGACAACAGCAGTTACCCACTACACTAGCTTGTAAAATTAATATTTTGCTCAGCGTTGGTTTTATTTTGAGCTCACCTCACAGCTTCTGAGACGGTGAGCCCATGCTGGCGTATTTGGGGACAATGATTGAGGACAAACTGGAAAAGCATCTTCCAAGATCCTGGACAATAATGCAGAAATTTGTAGTCAAAAAATAAATCCAGCTAACTAAAAACAAGTAATCGTCAGTTTGATAGACGTTTATTGCTATTTTGAAAACAGAAATAGGTTTATAATCTTTCAAAGCTTGTGATTGATACTTGCAAGAGAGCATTTGCAAAAAGGCATAATACTCAAATTAGTCAGAAGCTATCATTTTAAAACCATTGCTGTATATTGTACTTACTGACCCAATTTGCATGTAATGACAACCCATGGGTTTTGGGGGCTGAGCGTGAGTAAGCACCCTGCCTTCTGCATGCTCGCTGCTTCTACTTTGCATCCGCTTTCCAAAACAACTAAGAACATCCAAACTTGGCACTCTGGGTTGCTGAAGGTTAAACAATCCAGAGTTTGAATCCATGGTTTGTTGTTGGGTTAAAACTCTGGCTTGTTTAACCCTTAACAACCCAGAGTGCTAGGTCTGGATGTCATGACTAACAAACCAGAAATGTTCCTGGATTGTTTGGGAAAGCGGGTGCAAAGTAGAAGTGCCAAGCAGATGGGAGGCAGTTCGCTTATTTGCACTTGCAAGGCCTCACCAATTCATGATTGTATGAATAAGGGCATTGAAGAAATATTGAGCTTCAGCTATTGAGCGGTATAGAAATGCAATAAATAAATTGAGCCAGTTCACACATAACGACAACTGAGGGGTTGTCAGGCAGTCAGGAGAGACAGCGAGAGCGGCTGCTTATTTATTTATTTATTTATTTATCACATTTATATACCGCCCCATAGCCGAAGCTCTCTGGGCGGTTTACAAAAGTTAAAAACAGTGAACATTAAAAAGTATACAAAATTTAAAACTAACAAAAACATAAAAATAACAGTATAAAAACAATGGTATCCATTTCAAAACAACAGTTCTGGGGTCCGTTAAAAACAAACAAACTTAGGGTTGTTAAATGCTGTTAAATGCCTGGGAGAAGAGAAAAGTCTTGACCTGGCGCCGAAAAGATAACAGTATTGGCGCCAGGCGAGCCTCATCGGGGAGATCATTCCATAATTGGGGGGCCACCACCGAAAAGGCCCTCTCCCTTGTTGCCATCCTCCGAGCTTCCCTCAATGTAGGCACTCGGAGGAGGACCTTAGATGTTGAGCGCAGTGTACAGGTAGGTTCTTGTGCACTTGTCACTTCCACTTAACAGCTTACAATTACCCCTTTCATAGGTTGTTAGTGAGGTCTGATCCCAGACACTCTGCTTTGTTTAAGGGTTAAAAAACCCAGATTTAAGCCACGGTTTGTTGTTGGGTTAATTCTGGGTTGTTTCATTTTATTTATTTATTTATTTATTATATTTCTATACCGCCCAATAGCCGAAGCTCTCTGGGCGGTTCACAAAAATTAAATAAAAATTAAACAACAGTTTAACTGTTAAACAACCCCAAATGTCCAAGTCTGGATTAACAGTCTACGAATGGGATGATTGTAGGTTGATAACTGAAAGCAGAATTGACAAGCATGCTGGAGACAGTGTGCTCACTTGCTCCAGCTAGGTTTCAGCAATTTGTGGGTTAAAAAACCCATGAATTGTCGTTATGTACGAACTGGGTCACTGAGGGGAAGGGGGGAAAGGAATGAAGGAGATGTGTCATACAAGAGATTATGGCACATAACTATGGTTGTCAACATCCTAAGCAGGACATGACCTGTGTATGTGGCCAGGAGGGTGAGAGAGTGAGAGAAACAGAGGGATAGTAGATATTAAGAATTGGCAAAAAGGCTTATTCACTGTGGTTAAAGCCATGGTTTAAGGTGTCTTAAGAACACCGCCCTTGAGTGTCGTCTGAACCATTTCAAAACCACAACAGGAGTAAATTCAGCCCAAAATTGGACAGTAGGAAAGTCTGTAGAAACTCATTACTTACAAAGTCTCCGGTGAGCTTTGTTTATAGTCTGACCTACCTGTCAGCGGTCTTTTTGGACACTGTGAGAGATGCTTGAGGATGAAGGGTGTAACTGTTTATACTGTCTGCTATAGCAGCCACTGCCACCGTCTGCAAATCCCCATCACAGTTTTTCTCTTCTGAAGCATCTTTGCAAAAAATGGAAAGAAACTTTCCTCTTATTTCTGAACAATGAGAACTTTGTGAGCCACAGTCTGAATCTGTAGAGTCTGCGAGACCTTCAGAAAACCTACGGACAGAGCAATCTTCTTACTTGCACTCAGGCTCCACTGACTAATTCTGTTCTAATTCAAGGTAAGGACAGAGCTCTGGGCATGTGCTGCTCTGAGCTGAAGAATGTACCTGTACATAACCACCGTCCAGCTCTGGTTTCAACTTAGCTAACTTCCTTATAATAAAGCAAAGGTAGTTGTGTTGACCGCAAGAAAACAATATCATGTCACTATGGATTTTGGAATTTTCTATATAATTCTCTACAACACTTGCAAGAACAAGAGCGGGAACACCATCTTGCTTGCATTTCCACACTTAATTCTAGGTTTCTATACCATGCCAGTGAGAAGAGAGAAACCCAAGTCAGAGGAGGAAAAGAGCAAGACCTTATTCCTATTCCAGTGTGCTGCAGGTATCAAATATCAGCCATACTTGGTGATTAGCAGCAATGGCCTCTGTGCAGGCAGAAGCACACAGGCTGCTGATAAGTGCCCCAGAAAGATAAGGGGGGGCACAGCCTCTGAGAAGCCTATGTCTTCAAGTAAGTTAGGAGAGGGTGCTGCATGGAACAGTATCTTGGAGGGGAGCTGCTAAGTACCTTTGACGGTGACAGATGGTTTGGTAAAAATTGAGAAAGGAAATTTCTTTTAAAGTCCTACCTAGGTTTTAGTGTACTATAGGTCATATAAACACACAAACCAAATGTTAAATGCTCTTACTTAGCAATAACTCTAAATGCTTTAATGGAATTTTCTTCCATATATGGGATATTGTGAGTTTTAGACCCCCAATTCCAAAAGTAACTCACCCTGAGAGCTGGTGACATCCAGACACTGGCCTTGGGGAAAAATCACTTGTGCCATTCCTGGCTGTGAAGAAGGAATAACGTGTAGCACTTGACCATTTTCAGACTGGCTGGCAACAATCATCTTTGAAGGAAACAAATGAGTGAGTTGGAAGGGACAATGAATTAACATGATTTGAGTGTAAAAACATCTTGATCACCATCATTATAATCCCTTTTGATCTTTTAGGGCACAAAAAATGAGTCCCCCTGCCTACCAAAATTGCAAAACTGGGGTTAGTGGGGAGGGGGAGACCTACACCCTTAATCACTCAATGGATGCAAGATTTCTCTATCTTATCCCCACGCAAGATCATTATGGATAGAAAAGCAACACCAAGAGGACCTTCAATGAAGCGTGCAGACTCCATATAGGGACACCAAAACAACACTATGGGTGGAATCAAGTGAAGTCCTTCCAATGATGGAGCTGCTTCTGACAGAGGAACCGGGAAGGGGGTGATTCCTCCACCCCTGCAGATGCCCCACGTGATCTCAAGATCTATTCTAGAATGTCCTCCAACTCTCTGGAGCAGATTTTAGGGAGAAACAGGGGGGCAGCTGGAGGGAGGAGAATGTCTCACCATATGAGTGCAATTCTGCTCACCATATGAGTGCAATTCTGCTTCACCCTGTGCTTTTATCTACAGTATTTTTCTCACCATTTATGGATGGTAAACTAGATCTGTTCCAGCTTACAATTTGTTTAAATGTAATTCCACCTCCAGCTTCGCTTTTCCTGCCTTCTCTTTCTCTATCCAGGTTCACACTGCTTCTATGTTTAACATGTTGGAAAAAGTGAAACTAAATTGCAATGAACTATGAAGTAAGAACTGGAGAAGCTTAATGCAAAATAAAATCTCTACTGCAGAAATAGTCGTGTGTGCATTTGCCTTTACTTTATGTGCAAGTTGTAGGAAGCAAGATAATATTTTATTCTAACTTTAATTTAATGCACGTGTATTTGAGTTTTAAATTATTAACTTCATGTTATAGAAGGATACTTTATAACTTCATGTTATAAAGAGACACAAACAGTTTTGTGTGGGATATTGAAAATCAGTACAGACAGATAATTGCTTCAAATAATATTTGAAAGATACTGTTATACACAAATAATTGAAAAGAGAAAGATGTTGTCCAGATCATCTGCTACTGTCATAGGGCATGGCTAGACGGGGCGATATCCTGGGGATCGTCCCTGTGCGTCCGCACGACACACAAGGCATCTCGGGAGCAGGGAGGGATGATCCCTCCCTTTCCCCGGGATATCGCCCTACAATTCCACCCCGCTTTTTCCCATGGTCTCAGGATGACCCTGAGACTGCAGGATGTGTGACCCGCCATTGTGGTTGTTCCCGGCTCTTCGCGAGGAGCCAGGAACTGGGCATGGAGCTCCTCAAGAGCTCTGTGCCCATGGGGGGGGGGGGGGAGTGCGACGTGTGTGTTTTATTAAAAAAACCAACACCTCACCATTTCGTTCGAGTGCTCGTGCGCTCCTTTTCCTTTAAAAATAAAAAATCCGAAATGGCGGCCACATTGTGCGCCACGTGTAGACAAGGGGGACGATCTCGTGATCATAAAATCACGAGATCATCCCCCTCAACCCCCCTCGTCTACACATATCCCTAATTTAAACATCAAAGGTAATAAATCAGAAAACAACAGACCAAGAAGACAGTGAGGAAGCAAATATCTATCTTCATAAAAACCTCCTCAGCTATTAAGATCAGCAGGATGGGCTCTTTTGAAGACACTCTTGCTTGCAGAGACCTGCTCGTCAGGCACAACGGAAATGGCTTTTTCCTGAGTTGCTCCCAAACTCTGGAACGCGCTCCCTTTGGAGTTGTGACTAGTCCACACTCTCTCTAAGTTCCAGAAGGGGGGAACATACACACATCTTTTTACCTTGGCTTTCTAAATTGTTGTTATGGCTTTTTAAGGTTGTTTAATGTTTTACTAAGTTGACTATAGTTTTTTATTTCCTCAAAACTGCATTGGGTGGCTTCAGAAAAGTGGTATAGAAATAAAATAAAATGCAATAAGACAATAGCATAGACATTTTCCTGCTTGAGGCAAAGGAAAGATTTGCCCCCCCCCCCCCTTGCAATTCCATGTACAAAAGCCAATTGGTCTGGCAACGCGGCAGTGCCCTTGAGAGCAGAAGGCAAGTTTAAGGGATGCAGGGTAGTGGCTGCCTCATGCTGGTTACTGGCAGGGTCAGCCCTGTTGATAAACAAAAACCTGTTACAAAGCAGGAAAGTGATTATAGTTCTCAGGTCAGCATCCTAACCAATGGACAGCTCTTTCTCCGAGATTCAAATACATCCAACACTTGAGTGCACCATGAGGTACTTACCATGTGAGTACTGGACCCTTCTGAGGATTGTACTTCATAAAGGGAATGGCCACTCTGGTCCACAAGTTGAAATTCTTCTGCCGAAAAAGAGAGTGGCTGAGATAGCTGCATTTGTGCATTTAGTGATGGATGAGCCTCTTCAGTAATCGGCACTGGGATGGGCAAGACTGCTGGAACCACATCCTGCCCAAAAGATGGGTCCCTCGTGTCCATGCATGTTTGATGCTGCCATAGAGAAAGTATATTTTAGTATCTTCTCAATTTTTTGTTCCATAAATTTTATAGTAGCAGATAACATCCAAGCTTTTCTATTCTAGGAGAAAAAGAGCCCCCTACTAATGTATTTACTGGACAGAATGCGAACATTTCCCCTTGCCTTTGTGACAGACAGTCCCCCCTCCGACCACCACATTTGCTGTTTTGAATGAAGCAAATCCACTGGAACAAGATCCTCTGCTCAAAGACAATTCCAATTTCGGTTTTTATACCTGTAGAGAATAGTGTTATCAATCAAAGGCACTGTGCAGCTATTCAGTCTTTTCCTCCTTAACAGATTTTCTGATAAGAAAAATAATAATGGAAGGAGCAGTGGGAAAACAGAAGGGCTGCAGATTCTGTGAAGTGTGGAGGCATCCTAAGCCTTGTCACAAAAAACTAGTTTTTAACTGATTTATAAGAACGTAAGAACAGCCATCCTAGATCAGACCAAGGGTCCATCTAGTCCAGCACTCTATTCACACAGTGGCCAGGAACCCACAAGCAGGACACAGATGCGACAGCACCCTTCCGCCCATGTTCCTCAGCAACTGGTGCATATATGTAGACTTATTGCCTTTTTTTTTTTACCTGGAATGCTTGGTCACCAGTTTCCTCTTCTTCTGCATTAGAGTTGACCAAGAAGTCACTGGCTCTCTGCATGCTATTATCATGACCAACTCCATTTTCCTCCATTACAGTGTGGACTAGAAAAGAAGAAGTTATCAGAATCTAAACCCTGGTATCCTGACAGGATGCATTTCAGCTGCACCCTACATTTGCTTTTGTTCTATTTCCCAAGCAGATTTCACATTTCAAAACCTATTCCCATTTAAAGTGAGTAAGGCTGCAATCCTATATCCACTTATTGGAAGTAAGACCCATTGAACTCAGTGGGACTTACTTTTCAACAGACTTGTATAGGATTGCACTATAAACCCACTTTGGCTTTCCCAAGGCTGCACTACTCTTCCTTCTTAAAATGGAACATTCTGACATAATTACTTAGTTCCTATATAAGCAGAATCTCAGTTAGCCATCAATGGACCATACATAGCCACAAAGCACTCACCAGAACTTTAAGAAAGTTGTTGTTATTGTTTTAAAGTTTCTAGTCCTAAGGATTGATGGCATAAATTTGAAAGAATGAATGACCAAAAATGCTAACTGAATTAAAACAAGTATAAAGTGAAATTTTATTATGGATTTTCACTATCCAGATTGTAAAATCATCACGCCAAGCTTTTTCAACAGTGGTTTAAGGTGGTGACATTTGATGTTTTTTATTCTTTTTAAACAGTTTCAACAAGTTAGCCACATTTAGAGAGCTTTGGCTATGAGGCGGTATATAAACGTAATTAAATAAATAAATAATAAATAAATTTATGGCCAAAGAGCTTTATAATATTCTTGTGTAGAAAATGTAGGTAAAGATCACAAACAGTGGCTTGGCATCTACCAGGTTATTGAAAATTATATGCTAATACTAACTAAAATATTGAATAAAAAGCAAATGGGGTTCTGTTATACAAAACAAATTGACAGTGGAATTGCATACATGATTACTCAAATGTCTCATTGACTTCAATAGGGTTTACTCCCAGATAACTGGTTGTAAGATTGCAGCTTAACCAAATCAAGAAAATGCAGAAATATGTACACAAGCTACTTTATCCCTTTAAAAAGATATTTCACATAGCTTGTAAACCACCCATAGAGCTTCGACTATTGGGCAATACAGAAATGCAATAAATAAATAAATTAGTAAATGTGCAAGATCTATTTAATATATTGCAGAGCTCTACAGTATTATCAAAATTAAGCCTGAAATCTCTATCCAGCAACATATCCATGGGGAAATGTAGACAGGATACATGTTTGCAGACTAGAACTGAAATGGATTAAAAGGGAAAAAATGTAAGAGAATGTTAGAACTTCACTTGTCTCTCTCATCTTGAAGAGAAATTATCAGCACTACAGTTCCCAATACTACTATAATTTTTAGTTATGGACACGCAGAGAATGTCACTTTAATTTTTGCATTGTTCTACTTATAAGTTCTGGGTTATAGTGCAGTCCTCAAAAAATGTTGCACAGGAACAATCCTGGATGTATTTTGCAAGCCTCTATCACTGCTCTTTTAAGCTAAAGCTTTGTCAAAGACATTTCTTTCCAAATAAATGCATTTATGATTAATCCTTAACTGTTCAGTCATATCATTCCTTTCGAACATTCTGAACAGATATGCTGAGGCTCAAGCTTGCCTAGATGTCATGTCTTCTAACCTATTCTATGTCAAAAAACAAAACAAGAGAAAGACTAATCAAACCATGACAATGCAACTCGAAGAAGCAAAGATTACAAAACTGTGTTTGGAGACTTACTACATATATTGTTCATACAGCTTAATTTAAGCTATGGAAGTTGTTTTCAATACCATACCTGGGACATATGAAGTAGTGAATAGCAATTCTGAACAAGTCTCATCAGCAAGGCTCACTGCCCCCACCCCACAAATGTGAAATTGGGGGGGGGATGCTTGAGTCCCTGTACACCTCTCTATATCAAGATACTTGGGATTTGGGACAAGAATTTGGGGGTGAGGGGAAGCCAGGCACTTTTCATTTTAGAAATTCAGAATGTTGCAAATGTGTTTCAGCTATGACTTATACAGGTACAATTCCTTCCTCACAATCGTTATGTCTTTTCACAGATATATCCCATAGCCTCCCATTGCACCTATTCAGTTGGCACCAAGTAATACTAAGTATCTACAGTGGTGTATTCCTCACCTTTGTATAACACAGCATATCAAATACTGAAACCAACACCTGGTACGGAGTAGTACTTTGCTATTTATGCCACAAAATATTAGTGTTCTGAGAAGTTGACAGTAATGTACTATTTTAAAACATCAACTGCATTTAAGAAAAAAATTAAAATGGAGTACCAGACCATAGACAAATGTGCATTTAGAAGAACACATGGGCACTTTCCATTTAAACCACTAGGCTTGCTCCTTAGCTGTGACAAATATATCTAGATATACATATGCATGCACATTTGCTTGCGTGCTAACACAATGAGCTGTGTTTGCCTATTTAGAAACAAAGCCAAACAGCAGCAGTAGTGTAAAGCAGTAGCTTTATTAGGATCTTTATTAGTGTCTCTCCACCTCTCTCTCTCTCTGTCTCTCTCTCACACACTGTCTTTTCACAGACTGCTTCCATGGCTTAAATGTCAAAATAAAAGACATGTGACAGACCTAAGATGGGTGATCCAGGAAACACTTTGCATATTAGTTCAAAAAGTAAAATCCTTTACATGTGAACTCAAATGTAATTCCCACCGTGCTCAATGGGGCTTATTTACAGCAAAACACCCATGGGTCTTCAGCCTAATTCTATGAATGTTTATACAGAAAAAAGACCTACAACCTTTTGTAGGCCTTTTTTTCCTGTCTAAACAGTCATAGGATTGCACCCTATGCTAGATCGTGCCACTCACATGCAAAAGATCCCAGGTTGCACTGAAGCATATTTGGACAAAAGTGGTATCCAATATTGGCCATACTTAAAGTTGACCCATCAAAATGAGTGGGACATGTTAGACTAGCCATCCCCTGCCTGGTGCCCTCCAGATGTTGTGACAACTTCCACTGGCTCCAGCCAGCACAGCCAATGGTCAGGAATGTCAGGAGTTGTTGTCCAAAACATCTGGAGGGCACCAGGTTAGGGAAGGCTGCACTAGAATAAGGATGGATACAACCCTAAGTAGCAACTGGGTCAGTTAGTTTGTAATTAACTGCACCTATTTCTTAGTTTGTAATTAACTGCACCTATTTCTTAGTTTGTAATTAACTGCACCTATGTTGCTCTCTTTGCGCTATTGGAAGGCATGAGAAAGGCAACCTGGGTCGTTAAAAAGACAACACCCAAAACATCCCTGACTACTCTCGCTGCTTTAAAAGGCTTCTGAGGAGAATGAGTGGCGTCTTCTCCCTCACGTCGCGCTTTTGTCCACACGCCCCCTCCCCTTAATGGGGGGCGCCACACTGCTCGCCCCTCACACACACCAGGGCGCGCTTTCACAGCATCCCCGGCCAGGCTCCTTTCCTCCTTCCTCCTGCCCCCACCCCCGTCCCGCGCCCAACCTGGGCGTTCACCCCGCCAGGAGGGAGCCTCCTCCCCAGCCCCGTCCCGTCCCGCCCCGTCCCCCTACTCGGGGAGGTCTGGCAAAGACGGCCCTCCCCGAGGGGGAAGGGCAGCCCAGCCGCATCACTCCAGCAGCCGCGCGCCCGAGCCTTGCCAGGGGAAGTCAAAGGGAGCGCGAGGGGGAGGAGGAAATTCAGAACGAGTCTACTCAACCTCGTCTTGGATCTGGCAGGCACCACCCGGGAGACCGCGCGGGCACCTGTACAGCGCAGGCGCGGCTCCTAGAGAACGCGAAGGGCTTTTCAGGAGGGTGCCAACGGGACACCGTACTCCCCGGAAGTGCTGAAATGCCCGCCCTACTATAATAATAATAATAATAATAATAATAATAATAATAATAATAATAATAATAATAATAATAATAATAATAGAGAGCTTCGTACACTTCTCCGGTTCCGAGTACAATTGTTCGTGTGCGGGGCAAAAACATTAAAGTAGAAACTCAAGTAAAGCAGGCAAGCAGGATTATAACCTTTCTTTCGGTGCAGATTTGAAATGAGTAAGCCCTTTATCTCTCACCCCCCCCACGAAGTTTCTTGATGTATTTATTGGCAGTTAGAACAGAACTCTGCGGCGGTTTGGTGGTGGTGGTGGTGGTGGGGGTTACAAGAAAAGAAAAGGATACCTGATTGTTGGTGGTGTGGGAAGCAAGAAGACATTAAAAGCTAATGTTCCTGTCACTTTTGAGTCCCTATCCAATTAGCAGAATTTTCACTCCCTTTTCAAATTTTATATTATTTTCCAGAAAGATAAGAAACAAGAGAAATTGTGCAATTAGAAGGAACAGCAAGGGGGGGGAAGAGGACTTGTATTCTTGGTTAGAAAATGTGACGGGGATTGTTCATATTTAAGAGATTTAGTGTGCAATCCGATGCATGTTTAGACTGGGGGGGGGAATCATATGGTACCCAGAATTTCCCACCCATCCATGGGGAGTTCTGGGAGTTGTAGGACTCTTTTTCAATCTAAACAGGCGTAGGAATTGCGCCGTTGGTGCAAACTTGAAAGCTGTATCTGAACAGACTGCAGGGGAGGTATTAAACGAGAGTAATAAACTTTATTAGAATACGTTTCGAGACCGGATACAGTGTTGAACTTGAAGTAGCCCATGAGTTTAAAAGATTATGTAACAGACAGAAATTCAGTAGCTCTAGATTTTATATTGATTTCCCAAAAAAGCAAAGGTAGCCATGCCAGCCATAAAAGGGGGGGGGGAAATCCAAAATCCTTCATTGGGCCAACTCAAGGTCACAAAATAGTATGCAAGCTTTCGTGTTCTGCAGAACTCATAAGGCCGCTAGAGAGTAGACAAAGCAAAAACTGGGAGGAAAAAAGTGACTGATGTTGAAGCCATGGAGTTTGCATTTAGTGACAGTTTTAAAATGGAATGTGGGAGAAGGTTGCAGTCAAACAATCAAATTAGGACCACTGGGATAAAAAAGACGAAAAGTTGATCTCCCCTTTCTTGCTCCGCACATGGAAGGTTCTATCAACTGCAATCGAGAACCGAAAGATTCGTCAGATTTATTCATCTGCTTTTGGTCCCGGATAGGGGTGGGGCATGAAAGCAGGCGTTGGAGTCGCCGGCTGAAAGTATGATGTGGTCGCGATAGGCATTCTGGGAAGTGTAATTTAAATCCGCCGTGCGAAGACTGGTGAGGAATCTCACCAGCAAATACCGCGCTCCGTAAAGCTCGGGTAAATGAACGTAGCAAATATTTGGCGCTGAAGGAGACAGGATATCCAATTAGGGCTTCGATCCTAATCACATTTCCTAGGAGCGACCTCCATTGAACGCAGTCGGCCTTACTTCTGGTAAACATGCATAGAACTCGAACCTACGCAAGTTAGAAATGGGTTTGGGGTGTATGGCTAACTGCAGAGGCTTGGAATTTATATTCTATATGAAAATGCTAACGCAGTAAACGCATTCCATAATAAAAATACATTCTGTCTCATAGAATCATAGAATAGCAGAGTTGGAAGGGGCCTACAAGGCCATCAAGTCCAACCCCCTGCTCAGTGCAGAAATCTACCTTAAAGCATCCCTGACAGATGGCTGTCCAGCTGCCTCTTGAATGCCTCCAGTGTGGGAGAGCCCACGACCTCCCTAGGTAACTGGTTCCATTGTCGTACTGCTCTAACAGTCAGGAAGTTTTTCCTGATATCCAGCCGGAATCTGACTTCCTTTAACTTGAGCCTGTTATTTCATGTCCTGCACTCTGGGAGGATCGAGAAGAGATCCTGGCCCTCCTCTGTGTGACAACCTTTTAAGTATTTGAAGAGTGCTCTCATGTCTCCCCTCACTCTTCTCCAGGCCTTCCCCATTGAGAAGATTTGCTTTGAGAAGATGCCTCTCTCCCGCTTACTACGCTGGCGTAACTCGCCTGTAACACTGCTGCCTCTTGCACGCTGGGCCTTGCATGTGCCCAGTGGCAAAAACGGCTCTGGAAAGCAGCCTGCGCAAGCAGCCCCCCCCCCCCCCCATGAGAAGCCGTTTTTCTGAAATGAAAAAAGGAAGAAGCAGTTGTGGCTGGATGCTGGAAGCAGCAGCCTGGGGACTGGGTTGTTCAAGGTCCCCCAACGTCTGCAGGCCAATCCCGTACACATATGCAAACATTTAGAGCAAGGAACTTTCTGGCAGATTCACAATCTGGGCCCGTCTCGTCCAGCATTGTGTCCACGCGGTGGCCAGCAGCGACGGGACGTGGGGGTGAGAGACGATAGGAATCATTCTGGAAATGCATGAGATGCAGCCTTTACCGCAACAGGATCCAGCTTTATGGAGTGTCTGTAGGAATTTTAAGATCACAGCATCATGGAAACTGCAAAAGCAGCTGTCCTGCCGGTTACATTTCTAAGTCTATTCACAACACAGGTTTTATTCGATCCCATCGTGTTTATGAGGCTTAAGTAAGGTGTGCCTAAGGCACTTACCAGAGAGGGAGCCCCAACATATTGATCTTAATAGGACTTTCTCGGAGAGAAAATGCGTAGGATGATGTTCTAAGAGTTGTACATGTCTATCCAACAGGAGTCCTAACAATTCCTCTCCAATAATTTCCCTATGAAGACCATACATTACGAGAGAGCGGGCGAATACTTCCTAACGAGCATACATAATCTAGCTTTAAAGCACTTTATAACAGTTTTGACAACTGTATATGCAGTGTGTCCTGGGCCCCAACAGTTGTCAAAACTGTTATAAAGTACTTTAAAGCACTTTAAAGCAGTAGTGTAGATCAGAGACCTGAGAGTTATTGCGGCGTTAGCTTGCCTGCGTTAGAGCGCACTTCCTCGGAAAGAGGTATAACAAGAAAAACCGTTTTTTCGGTGCAGGGAAAGCAGTGCAATCGATTATTCGCGCAGGGTACAACCAGGCATAACCAGGAATCCCCAGTTCAACCTCGTGGGTATGAATGACAGTGAAAAGAAAAACAAAAGTTGGTTCTTTACCTTTAAGAGCAGACCTTACTAATCACTCGCTGAACTGTCCATCGGCCTTACGGAAACAGGATGAAGGTGACTCTCAGCCACGTGGGTCCGGCGGTGCCGATTTTGGAGAGGCTTTTCCGGCGCCGGCTTTCTAACATACGGGATCAGTCCGGACCCTTGCCATGGCGCAGCTTCAGGCACGCTTCTTCACCGATGATACTAAGTGAGTAGGGACGGGTATGACAGGGAGGTGGACGGCAATGGCTGGAACTGGAGCTGGAGCTGTGTTTAACTTTTTAGGAGCCGCTTACTGGGAGAGGGTGAAATTCTGCTGAATTCGGCATTAATTCGAATCTGGAGTTTCTTTCACACCACAGTTATCAGTTATAGTTGGCTAACATAATCCTCAAGCGCTACTGCTGTGAATGGGTCGCTGTTCTTATCCTGAATGCATCTGGTCTTTGCAAAGCTGCCTCTTCCATTGTATGGCCTTTGGGTCTTAATGTTTTCTAATCTTGTTCTTTTTACTTTGTATCTTGGCCAAATGATGGTAACAGTCCATATGACACAGTGGGCTCTAGGCCACAAGACTTTATACCACGTGTCACAGGGCTCTGTTGGTTTTCTTAAAGCTGTTAAGATTATCCTGGCTGGGATAATAATGGTGGTACCAGGTTTAATTTGGATGGTGTAAGCAGAAAGACCATCTTGTGGGGAACAATATATACAATGACTGCAAAGGGAGATTTAAGTCAGCTGGGGAATTGGTGCTTGTAAATAGCTTATGAACATTACTTACGATCATAAGAACAGCCATGGTTCCATGTAGTCCAGGATCCATGCTTTTTATACTATATTTTGTATTTGTGTTTTTAGACTGTTGGTTGTTTTATTATGGTTTTAATTTTTGTGAACCGCCCAGAGAGCTTCAGCTATTGGGTGGTACAAAAATGTAATAAATAAATAAATAAATCCATCTTGTCCAGCATTCTGTTCACACAGTGGCCAACCAGCTGCCTGTGGAAAACCCACAAGCAGGACATGAGTGAAACAGTGCCCTCCCATCCATGTTCCCCAGCCGCTGGTGTACACTGCTTCTGATACTGGAGGTGGCATATAGTCATCAGGACTAGTAGCTATTGATAGACAAATTCCTGGAGGGAAATGCTAACTCCCCCCCCCCTTTAAACCCATCCAAATTTGTGGCCATAGTTTAACTATGCACAGTGTGGCATAAATAGTCTTTGACATTGTAACCTTTCCTCATAGGGGAATTGTTCCACCCCTTGATTGTTTTAGGACATAATCCTTTGCATGTTTAGACAGAAAAAAAAAGCCCTACAACTCCCAGGATGGCTGCCTGTGGCATGCTGGGAGTTGTAGGACCTTTTTTCTGTCTAAACATGCATAGGATTGTGCTGTTATTTGCTCTTTGGCTTAGATAGTGACCAGAATCCTACATAGAAGTAAGTCTGCCTACATTCATTGAAATCAATCCACACAGAGAGGTTCCCATGGCATATAGGATATAATGTAGATTTGTTTTTTGACTAAACCAAGTGAAGGCAGGCAGGATATGAGATGGACCTGTACATAGTGCATGCCGGATTGAGAAAATAGTTACCCTTTTGTACGTAGGATGTGTACAAACTTGATTTTCTCCTCTACAAATGTATAGGTGTACAATAAAAAACTGCACAATTGTTGGAACATTTTGTACTATATGTAGCCCAGTCCTATGCATGTTTGCTCAGCAGTATGTCCCACTATATTCAGTGGGCCTTACTTTGTGATAAGTGTACATAGAATTGTCGTCTTAGCTTGCAATCCTATATAAATTTACTTGGAACCAAGTGCCATTGAACACAGTGAACATGAGAGGATTATGCTGTTAGTTAGGTATATAAGTCTTGTACGTTATTTGATACTCTTGAGTTGTCTGATAGATGATGTTGTCTGTTGTCCGTTACTTGATCTTCTGGTTTTTCTGTAACTATCAGGCAAGCCAGTGAGTTAGGTTGGCACTGTATGCATAGAAATTTGAGGTTGAGAAAAAAAATTGTTTGGTGATTCTTGTGTCAACAATTATTATTATTATTTATTGCATTTGTAGCTCTCTGGGAGGTTCACATATTGGATATAGATGAACATTTGAAACTTGCTCCCATTGTAACATCAAACATTTACAATATAAAAAGTTAGATGTATCAACAGTCTTTTGAAATCTTTAATGGTTAGACATTGATGACATTTTTATTGAAAACATTTACATATGACATATTACATTAATGCTGGTTAGTACCTGCTTAATTGAATAGATCTGCTCACTTCTATGACTGTGCTGAAAGATATGAGATTTCATCTGTTCCTAAATATGTGTTCATTTTCTCTCCATAGATACATAGTAGACGATGTTCCTTTCTCTATCCCAGCTGCTTCTGAAGTTGCTGACCTTAGTAATGTTATCAACAAATTGCTGGAAACTAAAAATGGTATGTCTGTGTTTGGGGAAGCTCTGTCCCTTCCTGTTATCATTAATTTTGTTTGTTCTCTTACGAGTCTACAGAAGCAGTCACCCAATACATAACACTAATCACTGTTGATTTGCAGTTGCACAAATTTAACTAACTTTGATTATTAAATACTTGAGACTATAG
Source organism: Elgaria multicarinata webbii (assembly GCF_023053635.1). Taxonomy (NCBI): domain Eukaryota; kingdom Metazoa; phylum Chordata; class Lepidosauria; order Squamata; family Anguidae; genus Elgaria; species Elgaria multicarinata. The sequence goes on from NC_086172.1 coordinate 25,220,016, forward strand.
ACTTGTCAGCATATCTGGTATAAATTCACTTTTGTGCCTTATTTAGTTAAGCAGATTGGAGTGGATGATATGTGTGCTGGATCATTGAAGATATTTTTTTTTAAAAAAAGTTGATCACAACTTTACCCCATGCTTCATTCTACAAGCTCAGGACAGTGTATGTAGTAGCATTTCACCCATACTGGCTGGAGGTGTTGTAGTTCAACATATCTGGAGGACACTAGTTTGGAGAAGGCTGGTGTATGATGTTATCCTTACAACAACTTTGTGAAATATGAGTGAGAGATAGTGACTTGACCAAGGCCACCCAGTGATCTCCATGAGCAGTGATCTGAGGCCAGGTCTCCCATTCCAAATCTAGGCCTATTCATTTCATCACAATGGCTCTCATTACTGCTATTGTGATTAAAAGTGTATCTGCCTCAAAGGGAAGCAAGCTTTAGTGGCTGATTCTGTTCCTGTTGTGGTCCTGGGGCCAGTTCACATTATGGGCCGGTTCACATGATCAAAATAAGCATGGGCTGTTTTAGGGTTATGTGAGGGTTGTTTAACCCTTGCATAAACCACTCTTGCTGAGTTTGCATGACACAGTAAGCCATGGTGACCACCCACCATAGCTTGAATATTCAAAAGGCTGGCTGGCACAACCTGCCACAACCCACCATGGCGGTGGTCATGGAAACCTGGTCAATCTATTCTTTGACCAACTTATAGTAAGGCCAGCAGAACATCTGTAATTATTTTTCATCTGCCATAATACAGCAAATCATTTCCAGCCTTCATGATAATTGGCCTGGACTTAAGTTTATCCATATGACTGTTTGCCCAAAGAAATTGTATTGTGTGAAGGGGTCAAAAGAATTATACAGGTGAAAGAAAGAAAGATGTGGTGAGTCCAGCTTGCTGAATATGTGACCTGTGTTAATGATATTACTGATGGTTTGGGGTAGGAATTCAGGTACCTTCCAGATGTTTTTACAACAATCCCCATGAGGCCAGCAATGGTCATGTGGGAGTTGTAGTCCAAACATCTGGAGGGTATCAGGTTGCCTACCCCTGATTTGGACAGCAACATGAATCTTATCTGCTAATAAAAACTTGAGGACTGTTTTTTCTCTGGCGCTTTTTCTGTTTCTCGATGAAGTTTAGTCCTCTGTTAAAGTTCAATAGTATAAAGGGTATTATATGTTTGTACAGTAACTAAAGAGAGTCTGCATTTCAGACATATTCTCCTCCAAGTCTGCTCAAATGTAAATTGCCACTTCTGATTCTATAATTTAAGCTATGCAACCTCTCTTTTGTCTCTAGAGGGCCACAAATATGTGGAATTTGACTTCCTTGTCAAGGGACAGTTCTTGCGTATGTCTCTGGTCAAACACATGGAAATGGAAAATATCTCAACGGTAAGTCATTTGGGTAAGGGATTTTTCCCACAGTTATTTTTTTTAGGGTAGTGTTTCTAATATTTAAAGTAGTGGGGCGGCATTCACTTTCAGCTGAATCCTTAACAAGGCTACTTGGAAGTAAGCCCCACTAAGTTCGGTGGGACTTGCTTCCTGACAAGCAGGACTAAGATTGTAGCCTAACCCTTTTTCTTTACATCAGCAAGCATGTACTCTAGTTCTTATCTTTAAATATATATATTGTGGAGTGTAGACTCTTGCTTATGATTAAACGTCACAGAAGGAACTGTAGGATACCAACCATTATCTTATATTGGTGACAAGGTTCTCCTTTATTTTACTGGATCAGCCTTCCAACTCCTCACAATTTGAGTACTGGGCTGTTACTATTTTAGTTTTAGCTTTTAGAAGTCATTTCCCCTGAGCTCAAAGCAGTGCACAAATCATAAAAACCATAAATCCATAAAAAAAAGAAGAAGAAATCAAGCAGGTCTGTCTTGGAGTTTTTGAAGAACAGGCTGCTGTTTCCCTGGTCTTGCCTTACCCATGTTCTTGCCTAGTAGGGGGTTTACAGGGCTGTTTTGAATCTCTTTTAAAAAAACCAACAATTTCCACAGTGGAACGTACTCCATTCAGGATTGCCAACATAGCTCAGTAGAGTGTGGGCACGGGCTTGTTCAGTTACAGTGCAATCCCATACACCTACTAGGAAGTAACCCCTATTTACTTGGTTGTCACACATTGGCCATTCCTGAGTCATTTAACCAAGGAATTGCAGGGACAATCAGAGTGCACAAGCCAGGCATTCGTTGTTTCCACTTTTAATGAGCAACCCAGGAACGAGCAAACCCAGAAAGTCTGGGTTGTTTATGACTTTAAGAACCCAGAATTAACTCAACAACAACAACCATGGGAAAATGTTGGATTAACTTTGGGTTGTTTAACCCAGAAACAACCCAGTGTTTCAGGTTTGCACATCACAAAACAACCCAGGAGTGGAAACAACAAGTGTGCAGCCCACATACTGTGCTCATCTCAACAATTCCTGGGTTAAACAATTAAGGATTTACTGCCATTGCATACAAACCATTAAGTTCAATGGAACGTATTCCCAGGTAAGTATATACAAGTGTAGCCTTAATCATTCCGTGCTAGTCTTGCAGAAATGAATCAAGGTTATTCTGCTACAGAGGAAATGTTTATTTTATATTTCACAGCGGCTGACTATTTTTATTTATTTATTTATTTATTGCACACATAGGAAGACGTAGTAGAAATCGAGTATGTTGAGAAGTACACAGCACCTCAGCCTGAAGAATGTATGCTACATGATGACTGGATCAGTTCTATTGAAGCTGCAGAAGAATGGTTAGAGATACCTATTAAATTGTTACAACTTTCCCCCTTTTTTGTGTAACTTACTGTCTATCTATACGGTTGCTTTCCTTTTTGCCAGATTTCCCATGCTGAAGACCTAGTATCAGTTTATCCCCCCCTTTGCCCCTCTCTCTTTTAAATATATCAATACAGAATTCATTCCAACAATATTCATTTTAATCAGAATTATTAATGTTGTCATGACCCCTCTGCAAACAAGATTTGAATCCATTTTAAAGTAAGAAAAATTTCTTGGCTATGCTAAAACATGGGCAAGCAAGAAACTCTAAGGCCGTCTGAGCTCCCCTGTGGTCTTTCCTCCTTCCTCAAATCAAAGTTTCAAGCAGACCAGATCTGATTCTTTGGGGATTTGTTCTATCCTGACAAACCAAACAAGCGACAGCTTCTGCTTGCGTTGACTTCATTTTGCGTGTGCATATGTGCCGGAGAAATTGAATAGTATGTATAAACAGGGAGAGGAGGTTTTCCAATCTAAAGCTGCTGTGGAAGACATGAAGGCCGAGGCCTTGAAAATGAGGAAGGAATACTAGAAACTTTGGCCTTTAATTTAGGACCAGCCTAAATTATGATGAGCTCCCTCCCAGTTTTCTTTCAGACTGCTTTCGGTTGAGAGGTTAGGCTAAGTTTGTTGCTCTTATTTAGATCGCTGGCTAAAATGAAATGGAATATGATTTTATTGTTTTTTTCTGTTTGTTGTTGTTTTAAGATGCATTTAAACTGATATTATTAGTTTGTATTCTGTTTGAGCAAATACAGGGTTGGATCCAGAATTTGCCTTCTGCGGATGGAAGGGCTCCACTCAAGGAAGGAGCCTCTGACTGATTTTCTAGGAACCCCCCTCTGCCCCTCACTATAGCTCACCCCATTCAACAGCCACCCCCTAACCCTCTGTGCAGCATTTTCAAGGTGCTGGAGGGGCTGCTGTGGGTATCTGTGGGTGGGGAAGTCTACTTCCATCAGCCCAGATGCATGTGCCTAAATCTGGATCCAGCCCATGGTATTTTGAAAGGTGGCATATAAATCTCTTAAATAAAGAGTCCCTAAATTCTAAGGAAGTAACATGCTCCACTCATTTCCTTCCGAAGTCGCTCCTATAATATCTCACTCTTTGAAGCTCGAGTAGTTAGATAAGAGAATGCGGAGGGGTCTGGCACCTAGTTTTTACCTGTGTATGGGCTAGTTTTTAGCCTTGTTTAATTTTTCTGCAACATCACAAACTCTGAATTTCCCCAAATGACAGTAGATGTATGAATCTAGTAAAAAGGACCTTAAAGATGGTGTTCACCCGAGAGCGGATGGCTGCGTTACTGTTTAGATGCATCCGTTTTAAACTATATGCAGTACTTATAATCAAGTTGTCTTGCTGGGTCAGGTTGTCTTAATTAGCAACTTGACCCAATTAGCAACTGAGTTGTCTTCATTAGCAGTAATCAGTTGGGTCCAGCAAAAGCTTCCTGTAGCCGGAGTCTTTTGATCCAGTGGCGCTTTTCTGCTGGCCGAATGGGGGAAGAGGTAATCTTCACCGATTCCCCCGGTAGTTCCCTGAAAAATAGCACCGGAGTGTTAGGAGTCCCTGTGGAACAGTGGGAGAGGTGGTGCTATGGACAGCAGGGGGAGGGGGGAATCGGCAAAAATGGCTCCCCCCCCTTCTTCCCGCCAGTGGTAGCATTTTGAGCAGAACTCCCCTTGGGGATGCTCCTCTCAAAGGCGGCGGGGGGGGGGGGACCTGATCCATCCCTGTGACAGGCCACTCCCTTCTCAAAAATATGATTTGCACAGTGTTTCAAATGCTCAGCTTATAGTCCTATTGGGAAAGCTCTCTTATGGAGTCCTGTGTGGGCAGCCACCAAGAGGTTTTCTGCTTCTGAATTCCATAGGATCTTGACTGGCTCCTATGATCAGACGTCTCGGATCTGGTCAGTGGAAGGCAAACCCATAATGACGCTTGCTGGGCATGTCGATGTGGTGAAAGATGTGGCCTGGGTCAAAAAAGGTAAGTAGATTTCTGTTTGGGTCCCAGGCTAAACTGATTCTCCAGAAAGCTTGCTGGCCTGAATTGTTCAATGAAGTACAACCCGAACAAACAGTCTTATAGCGTTTGACAGATGAGCAAATATATTATTAGTCTTCAATAAATGTCTTAGTCTTTAAGACTTTTTCCACCTGAGGGTCAAATTCTGTTTCAGAGAAGCTCTTGAGGGGCTTTGCGTTCTAGTGGTGGGTGGGGCTGCAGGTAGAAGAGGTTACATATTTTTTAAAAACCCAGCATATTTTAGCTAAAAGCTCTTCCTGTCAGCAGTGACGCTTTCGGAGAGGCATTTCAGTCTTTTAGAATGAAGAGGAAAATGCGCAAAGGTCAGGAAATAATTGGTGGTTGGGGAAAGGGGCGTATGTCCATTTGGGGGACTGCAGAGGGCTAGATTGGGATACATGTAGACCGGATTTGGCCCCTGAACCTGAGCTCCTGCACCCCTGCTTTAAGGTAGTAAAAGACTCTGTGGTTGTTTTTTGCATTGCATGAACTTGAAGACCTTTCTGAAAGGTTATTAAACAAACCTAGTCCTTTAATCCTCTTTGAAATCCCTTCTTTGCAGTTTTGACCATTTCATGTAACTCAAGGTGGGTTAGGCTATTAATGGCTACTAGTTCTGTTGGCTATATGCGAGCTCAAGTATCAAAGGAAGTATGCCTATGTACACCAGTTGCTGGGGAATGTGGCCAGGATGCTGCTGCTGTTGCACTCATGTCCTGCTTTTGCGTTTGCCTTCGGCAGCTGTGTGAACAGAATGCTGGACTAGATGGACCCTTAATCTGATCCAACATGGCTCTTCTTATATTCTGATGTTGAATCAAATTATTTTTATTTGTCTGTGGCACAAAGGCCATTACAAGGTGTCTACATGACAGCCTAAACTCTTACAAACTCAGAAGGAGAGAATTCATATAAAAGAACCAAACCAAGAGAAAAGGCTGAGATTTACACTGGTGAAAAAACGATACAGACCCCAGTAGCAATGATAACAGGAAATTATAGCAGGTGGTCCTTCAGGATCCAAGGCTTTCAGGATCCAATTTCCAAATGCACTTTGCTGGGTTACATTAGCCGTGTTCAGATGTTAGTACAGCACTGCCCCTCAGTTCATGCAAGGAATCCTCTATGTATAGAAAAGACTCCTTGCTGGAGAAGATATCCTTGAACAGTACGAGCAGTATTGTAGGCTGTCCTCAGACTGCTTCCTCTGAGGGAGATTTGGAGCGTGACAACAAGGGAAAGGCCTTTTTGATGGTAGTCATTTTATTGTGGAATGCTCTCCCCACTGAGACCCGCCTGGCATCAATATTGTCATCTTTTGAGCATCAGGTTAAAACTTTCTCCCAAGGAGTTTGATAGCTTATGATGTGTGTTTTTTTTATTGTCAATTGTTTTATCAAGTCCTGGTATTTTATTGTTGTTTGTAGCTGTTTCAAATTGTTTTACATTATTCTTTATTAAAAGATTTTATGTCATGCTTTTATCACGGTGTATTTTGAGTTTTAATTTTTGTGAACCGCCCAGAGAGCTTTTGGCTGTGGGGCGGTATAGAAGTGATATGAAATCAGTGAACTTACCTAGCCTGTATCCTTCAGACAGTTTGTCATGCCTGCTGCTTAGCGCTTCTATGGACCAGACCATCCTGCTGTGGGAATGGAATGTTGAGAAGAACAAAGTGAAGGCCCTTCACTGCTGTAAAGGACATGCAGGGAGCATAGAATCTGTTGCTGTGGATGGCTCAAGAACTAAAGTAAGTTACACGACTTCCGCACCACCTCAACTCACTAAGAGTTAGGCGAGAAAAGTGTTGCAGTAAAGCACAAAAAATTCTATTACAATTGTGGAATATTAAAATCACCTCACCACCACATGGTATCTTGATGGCCTGTGTTGGCCCTGCAGTTGACTCTTGTCACACAGCATTAGATAAAATGGAGATGTAGCACTACAGCATGTGACAGTCTTCCTCAATTTGGTGCCCTCCAGGTGTTTTAGACTTCAGTTCCCATCAGCCCCTGCGAACATGGCCAGTGTTCTACAGTGCTGGGAGTTATAGTTTATATCTGGAGGGCACCAGGTTGGGGAAAGCTGCTGTTTCCACCCTTTTTCCCCCAAGTAAAACTGGGCAAAAAAATTTATGAACATTTTTTAAAGCTGCCAAGGCCTGAGAAAGGTGCTTTCTACACTGGGGTTCCATTAATTGATATGTTTGATATGATGTAGCTGCATTGGAATTATTGACTTCCTCTGTAATTTGTTGTGTACAACTCATAAACTCACTTCTTTTTATATAATAGATGTGGTTGAATTGTATTTCTGTAAGGTTCCTTGCATCTTGTATGTTTTGTTGAATTGCATTCTGGAACATACTTCACCAGAGCTTTCTGTTCGCTTTCCCTAGTTATATGCAGGGTGTGGATTAGGCCCTAAGGTTTTACTAAAAAGTAGATCTTTGGCAGTTAATCAAAGCTTATTGAAAAAAGTTCCTCCATTTTTAAATTCCATCTTCCTTCCATTATGGAACTCAAAGCAGCTTACATAGGGATAGTCTCCTGTCATATGTTGTATTGGTTGCTGAAGCATGGTTATTCTTTAGTGATGCCACTAAGTCCCATAATTGGAAGAGTTGGATTAGTGAACTTGCCGTCCTGACCCTATTATGGAGAAGCTCTCCAAGGTTTGAGCCTGATACCTAATGAGCTCAACTCTGTGCTACTCCATGTTACCAGATCCTCCTTCCCAAATTTACCTGTGGGGCGTGGAGGATGGCAGAAGAGGCCCCAGGCTTGAGGCCTGGACCCTCCTGCTCATGTTCCATGACAATCCAGTGACACCAGGAAGGATTAGGAACTACATTTCATGCTACCCAGGGACAATAAATGCTCCTCAAACAGGTTTGGAATCTCCCAGTCTTTAAGCCCGAGGTCTCCGCTGCTGTGGCAATCTCACCAGGGTAAGTTTGTTGGTAGGGAGCTCCCCTTAGTCTATTCAAATCTGATTTGAGCTTGAGCAAGTTAATTTGGGATAGAATCAAATCAAGCCCAAATTAACTCCTTTGAGTTAATGAGTTTACCTCATTCTGAATCGAGCCTGGTGAAGCTCACCCTTTACAAACACTAACTAAAAATATAAACATTTTTTTTGTTGAGAAGTATGTGTTCAACTTTGTTTTTTAGTTTTGCAGTGGATCCTGGGATAAAATGCTGAAGATCTGGTCTGCAGGTAAGATAAGGATTTAATCTTGAACTTTCTATTTTAAATTTTTGTCCTATGACCTTCAACCTCTCAGCCTGTAACTCGACACACTTGTTGCACATGCATGTATGCAAGCACTCTTCTTTTCATGAAGCTAAACCACATTTTGCAACATAAAAACTGCCACCAACACTGCAGTTTACAGCTACATGCCAATACACACATTTTAGTAAGTCCAAACCGTGGTGTACTGGTGCAAAATTCTAGATTCCTAACTGCGTATAGTAATACTGTAAATTGGGAGAAATATTTTGGTTGACATAATATTGGTTAGGTTCAGCTAATATGTGAACCACACAGGCCACCTGTAACCCAGTGACTGACTTCTTTCCCAGTATCCCACTGGTTTCTGGATGTTGTCATTTTTAGTTGCATCTGCCCATTTCAGCTTTCAGTGTATGCTGCTGCTGGCCTCAAAGTCAGTATACTTCAACAAATATGCCAACTGAGGATAGCACTTCACATCTACAAAAGTTTATGCCATAATAAACTACTGAGGTGCAACAGAAATCTTAAGCGACTGGTCCAAGCTAACAGCACAAACCTAAATACATTTATGCTGCACCCTATACCTACTTACCTGACTTAGTTGGGCATTAAGTCCATAGTCTTTAGTGGAAACTAAACTTTCTGTTAACTTTACTAATGGATTGCAGTCAGTTGCAATTTAATTTGTAAAGCCACCTATTTACATGTGCAGATAGCCTCTTGAAAGCCCACCTGAGAAATAACTTGCCTTTAAAGCAGCTTTCCCCAACATGAGTCCCTCTAGATATTGTGGACTAAATCTCTCATTATTCCTGACCATTGGCCATACTGATTGGGGGTGATGTAGTCTGGAGGGACGCAGGTTGTAGAAGACGACTTTCGTATTTCTTCTGAATTCAAGATTCTAAACACTTGCTCCTGTGGAAATGGGAAGTTCTTATGGCATTGGGAGACTGGCAGTGTGGACTGTGGTTGAAATAATCTTATTTTGATTTCAGTGCCTGCAGATGAAGAGGATGAAATGGAAATGGAGGAAGCAGCAAATAGACCAAGGAAAAAGCAGAAAACTGAGCAGTTGGGACTAACAAGAGTAAGATAAAGCTGAATTGTGTAACATTTCCTTAGAACAAATGGGATCAAGTCTGGCATGACCAACTGGCATGATTGGCAGCTGCCAGGGCCCATCACTAATGGTGATGCCCACTTCAGGGCCCTGATGGTTGCAGTTGCAGCCACTGTCTTAGTTTTCCCAAAATGCATTGCCCCAGAAGTTCCGTTCTGGCATATTGTGGATAAGAAAATATGGGGGCTGCCATGTAGATTTAATTGAATGCAGGAAATATTTCCAATAACCATATATCCTCATCTTTATTTTTCCTGTTTAGACTCCTATTGCAACCTTCTCTGGCCATACAGAATCTGTCTCCTCTGTCCTTTGGTCAGATACAGATGAAATATGCAGTGCTTCATGGGATCACACAATTAAGGTGTGGGATGTTGAAACAGGAGGCCTCAGATCAACTTTGGTGAGTGAGTTTGCAATCCCAAATCCATAGATTCTCAGATTATTTGTTCAACAGAGCATTTGTGTAAAACGTAATACTTAATACTCCTTTTATTCTTACATTAGACCGGAAACAAAGTGTTTAACTCTATATCCTATTCACCACTGTGTCGGCGTCTAGCCTCCGGAAGCACCGACAGGCACATTAGGTTATGGGATCCTCGGACCAAAGGTGAGTGAAAGTGAATATGTGTTCATGCGATAATTTTACAAATGCCACACACACACACACACACACATTGCTTGGTAGTTTCCTTTTTAATTTCATGCATTTTACTGGGTTCTGCTTAAACACGTCGAAATATAGTTTCTGGTAAGACTTCCCAACCAGAATTTTTTCACAGCCAGGTAAATATAAGAAGCCCTGTTGGGCAGGGAAGAACTGCATTAAGGCATCTACCCGAAAAGCTGAAAAATTCCCGAGATAGTGTTTGCAGGCGCCATAGCTTGGTGGTAGAGCACATGCTTTGCATACAGGAGCTCCCATGTCCAATCTGCGGCATCTCAAGTTAGATGCGTCAGGTAGCAGTTGATGGAAAAGGCCCCTGCCTGAGATCCTGGAGAACCACTTCCAGTCAGAATGGACAGTACTGAGCTAGATAGGCAAACAGTCAGACCTGATGCAAGGCAGCTTTCGATATTCCTACTGCTAGTTCGCAGGTGTCCTGTTTATGTCACTGCTCTGCTTCTTTGTTTTTAAGTAATATCATTTTGATTTTTAAAAAGAAAGCCAGTGGGTAAAATCCAACTTAGGCCATACTTAGGGTAGACCCAATGTTTTATCTCATGAGTGGCCTAACTGTGGCATGAGTATCACAGGCAATAGTGGCCTACATGAAAAGGTGGGGGCAGATCTGCTGTAGCAAAGAGTTACTTGAAATGCTACCTACCTCCCACCTTGGTAAACTAGAACCAAAACCACAAAGAAAGGGAACTGTCTTATGTACTGGAGTGGCACTAGTTCCTGCTTTGAACTTGATTTCTGGCACATTAGCCAAAAATGTTGGCCACAGCTAGTTTCTGTATCCAGGATGCACTGACCTTGACCTTGTTAGATGCTTGTAAACTCTGTAAATGGCGAACGTGATCCATTGTCAGCTGTGGCTTGTGAATCTTATCTGTCTTCTTTCAGATGGTTCTTTGGTATTACTTTCTCTTACCTCACATACTGGTTGGGTGACATCAGTGAAGTGGTCACCCACCCATGAACAACAGCTTATCTCGGGTTCTTTAGACAACTTTGTCAAACTCTGGGACACAAGGAGGTAAACTTAAATCTTGGATGGTTGTTGCTATTGGTAGTATTCTTCATATGACCTGTTAGGTTTTTGGAATACCTAGGGAGATTGCCCTTGCAAATGTGCCCTGAAATTACATTATCTGAGGCATTCTGTACCATCAGTGCAGAAAGCAATACAATCCCTTTTACTTCTCGTTACAGCACAGGATGAATGAATTTTGTAATATTTACTTTTTATTAAAGCACTTAAATAGATAGGTGATTTGCATAATTTCAGAAGCAAGACCACTTGTCCCTGGTGACTTAATATTATATAAAAAAAAAAGATGACAAGGGAAAGAGAATTAGAGAGGGGTTGTTCAGAAAGCACTTGTTGACTGACTTCACCAGTTAGCAGTCAGGATGGTTTTATTTTCATACGGTATGAGTGGAATGACTCCAGTATCTGTCTCCTCAGCTGCAAGGCCCCTCTGTATGACCTGGCTGCTCATGAAGACAAGGTTTTCTGTGTGGAATGGACAGAAGCTGGGGTAAGAACCTTCTTCTCAGGAATAGGTGAAATAGGATGGAAACGGAGGGAAATTCTGATGTTTAACTCTGCACCAGATGAAATAGTCTGCTACTAAATCTAAATGTAGTGATTTTATATGTACTGCTTGCTTGTGCAGAGCAGAATAGCAAAGGTACAAATTGTGACGGGTATAAACGGTTTTTTAGGGAAATGATTTTTGCAAAAACGTTTATTGCCCTTTGGCATCACGAAGTCTCTGCATTCTAACATTAGAGAAACAAAAGGTTCAACATTGAGCTTGAGATGGCATGGGCAAGCAGCAGAATATGGCCAAGTATTGGCAAATTTTGATATGTATAATGACATTTCTTTTGAGGCATGGGAGTAGAGATTTTCAGGCAGTAGTTTAATTGTGAAATCTGTTCTGTCCTTGATCCATGAGTAACAGCTTTGAAGGTGAAAGAATGATGTAGAAATGCAAAAAGGATCTCCTTCATTATCACTTAAAATCACTTAATTGATTTTTCCTGCCATATCGAGGGCAATGTTGAAATTACATTTCCCCCCCCCCCCCCCATAGCTGAGAATTGCCAAAAATCAAAATCATGGTGCTTTCATTATTTGGGAGCTTGTTATAGTACTTACTTTTCTTATACATAGTTTGAGGAAGAACTGTTTTTTCTGTTTAGAAATCTACTTTCTTTAGCTTCGTAAAACAACTAATAGAGTCTCATTATCGTTATATTTTTCTTGCCCCTGCTGTAGTTGCTGTTGAGTGGTGGTGCCGACAACAAGCTATATTCCTACAGATATCAAGCAACCACCTCTGATGTTGGAGCATGAAAATGCGTGAGAGGACAATTGGAGAGAGAACATTTCTTCCACTAGGCCTTCTTCCAACCTATTGTACCACATCTGTAGAAATGTAGAGTCCCCATGAACAAAACTCTGCTCGTGGATTCTCCTGGGGGAGGGAGGGGGTGTTTTTTGCTGATTCCTCCCCCCTCCTCCCCCAAAAAGCTGGTCTGGAGTGTTGGTGGACCTCCTGGAGCAATGTGAGATGTGATATAGGGGTTGTGGTGGGAATCAGTGAAAGTTGCCTACTTCCTACATTTCTTCCAGCGGGAGCATCCTCTGAATTTCAGTCCCTTCTGTTTAGGAAAGGGGACACTATTGATCTAATCCCATGTCTGTATTTATCGCTTGGAGCAAGATTAGTTTCTTGTTCCTTATTTTGGGGGTGGGGGTGGGGTTAGGGTGCTTGTATTTAAAACCTTTTTCCTACACTATGGAGAAAAAACACCTCAAGTTGCTCGTTTAAGCATATTCATGCTTTATTGTATTAAGTTGACTAGCATTTTATGTAATCATTTAATAAAATGGTTTTATTTTGTGCAGCTGTATTTTAAGTTTTTAAATGAATGATGATAATGAACTTCCCAGCTTCTATTAGTTTTTACCAGAAACGTCAGGCATTTACCAATGAAAATCGCTGAAGCGGTTGCAGTTGTAAATGTCTAGCTCTGGTTCTAGTGAAATACATGTTAAGAAGTGTTCCTTTCCTTCACATGCTTGTTACGTAATTTGACATCCTTTTTAAAAATGCAGGACATTTTCTTAGCCCAGGATCTAGAGGACTGCACAACTAGTTCCACAAATTCAAGGGTGCATTAGATTTGTTTTTTTTAAAAAACAGTAGTCCACTATGTCTCATGTCAAAATCACTTTTGACCCTTAGTGCATGCAGATTAATATGTACTATGAGACCCTACTATTCAAAGAAACAAAAAAAATCTAATTTCACTGGGCACCTGTGTCCCTCTAAATGTTAATCTCCCAACTCCATTCAGCCCCAACCAGCATGGCCAATAGTTAGGGATGATGGGGTTTGTAGTCCAAAACATCTGGAGTGCCACAGGTTTCCACCCCCACTTTAGATTCACCAGCAGCACCTAAAGTAGTTCTTTAGATTTCAGCCATGGGATCATATTTCTAACGGGTACTGAGATTTTTTTTAACGTGTACTTTGAAGAACAAAATGCAAAGCCTTACTGTCAAATAATACATTGGAGCATTGGAGACTTCAGACTGTTAACAAGTATACTCTAGGTTTGAGGTAAAACAGCGGCCAAGACCAGACTTACGTTGATTTAGAATAGCAGCCAAGAGCAGATTTACATTGGAAAGGGAATGTGTTAGCCTGAAGATATTCCTGTTGGGTACAGTTGTGATTGTTTTAATTCTACTTCTGAGTAGAAATGGGAGAGAGTACTTCCCCCACCAATGCTGTATTATAGAGATTTATTTTTAATAGATCTCAGACTACTGGTTCCCCTCTATTCAGCACTGGTTAGGCCTCATCTTGAGTATTGCAATCAGTTCTGGGCACCACACTTCAAAAAGGATGCAGACAAGCTGGAGTGTGTTCAGAGGAGGGCAACCAAGATGATCAGGGGTCTGGAAACAAAGCCCCATGAGGAGAGACTGAAAGAACTGGGTATGTTTAGCCTGGAGAAGAAAAGATTGAGGGGAGACATGATAGCACTCTTCAAATACTTGAAAGGTTGTGACACAGAGGAATGCCAGGATCTCTCCTTGATCATCCCAGAGTGCAGGACATGGAATAATGGGCTCAAGAAGCCAGATTCTGGCTAGACATCAGGAAAAGCTTCCTGATTGTTAGAGCAGTACAACAATAGAACCAATTGCCCAGGGAAGTGGTGGGCTCTCCCACACTAGAGGCCTTCAAGAGGCAGCTGGACAACATCTGTCAGGGATGCTTTAAGGTAGATTCCTGCATTGAGCAGGGGGTTGGACTCGATGGCCTCGTAGGCCCCTTCCAACTCTACTATTCTATGATTCTACTGATTTTCCAGTTTATGTTACATAAGTACGATTCCCCAGCCACACTTCAAATGGTGAAGAACTAGAAGCAGAGATAGGCAGACTCCCTCAGCAGTATCAAGAAAGGGAAATAAAGATAGTAAGATGATTTGGGGGCAGGCTGGTGGTGATGGGGGGATGACAAAAGACCCATCAATATTGCCTTCCCTGGAGCACAACATTTCTCAAGTGGCCTGCTCACCCCTGCATTTGATACTTACTCTAGCATGGTTGTGCACATTGTCCAATCCATTAGGTGCTTTGTTCTGCATGTAACAGTGAGCTGCTTTCCATTCCATTCTGTCTGATGAAGAGTTTTGCATACTGAATACTTCCATACTCAACAGGAGTTAGTCTAAAGAAGATTATCACCACCTCTATTTTGCATCTTATACTTACAACATAAGTAACAGTTGTGGCACCATGTATCTAATGGCAAACTAAAGCGATCAGTTTCCTTAAAAGTCTGCAACTACAGGGGCTGCACCCCATCACACATGCAAGTAGTGCAAGCAAGGGGCACATTTCCATTAAAATGCTTGAGTATCCTTGCCCAAGAAAACATTATTTTAGGCTTACACTTAAAATTGCCCATGTAAATACGGTATGTGTAAATGCAACAAATACTTGCAAACATGTATATCATACAAATACAACTCGTCAGAGAACCATGACTCCAGATGCTGCCCTGCCATCCCTTTGTGCATATGAAGCCACTTCACCTGATTTAACACATGAAGAGGATTATATTGCATGTATATTTCATTTGCATTGCAGCGTGATTTCAGCTTTCAGAAGACTAACCGTATATACCTGGAAGTTAGTCCTATTGATTTCAGTAGTATTTTTTTCTTGCAAGAAAGTATGCTTACTTACAGAGCAGCATGTCACCATAAGCTGTCCCATGGCATGGTAACTGCAGCTGTTAAGTCATCCTCTGTAATGTATATTAGAAGCCACTATGCATTAAAA
Organism: Elgaria multicarinata webbii; assembly: GCF_023053635.1. Taxonomy (NCBI): domain Eukaryota; kingdom Metazoa; phylum Chordata; class Lepidosauria; order Squamata; family Anguidae; genus Elgaria; species Elgaria multicarinata. Next base: position 25,235,262 of record NC_086172.1, read on the forward strand.
TAGATGGGAAATTTACGTCCCAATAATTAAGAGCAATCCAATGCAGAGGGAGAGGCGGGTAACAAAATTGTTGTTGTTGTTGTTGTTGTTGTTATTATTATTATATTTAGTCAGAAACAAGTCCTACATCCTCCAGCCAGCATGATTGAATCCTAAATAATCTTATGCAAATTTACCAGGAGTAGCACTAAGCAAGGGCTAGGGGACCTGTGAGCCTCCAGATGTTGAGCTCCATATTTCCTTATAACCGCCAAAGTCACATGGATGCTTATTTAGATATATAGACATATTAATGGATATATTTGAGCTGGAAGTGTTAAATCCTTTCCCCCTCCTTTGTGTTCCCCCTTTTTTCTACTATGTTGCAAATAAAAAGTTTAAAAAGATGTTGGACCTTACCTCCCACCAGCCCTAGCCAGCATAGTGAAGGATGATGGGAGGTGCAGTCAAACAATCTCTGGAGGGCCACACATTCCCCATCCTTGCACTAAGCAATGTTTACTAGGAAGTGTGGTTCACAGGCAAAATGGAGTCACTGATCCATTTTAAGCCATATCTTTGTATTCTAATAAAAACTTTCTAAAACCACGATCATTAAATAAAGCAGTTTTTATCATTGCATCTCTGTTTAATCAACCCTGTCTGAAATGTCTGGGTTACATAGGACTGGTACCTTGGTTTCTGGGAATTATAGATTTAAAACGAAGAAGAAAAAACAGTTTCAAACTTTCCCTGTAAGTTCTTCGCTATGGGCTTCGGGATTTCTTTCTGATCCTTTTATACAGTGTGCCTAGGAAGAAACAAATGTTTGTGGTGGTGGTGGTGGGGCGGAATTTGAGCCTTTATTTTTCTTCTCCAGCAGCAGCTGCCTCCTGCGCCTCACACCGTGAAAGGAGAAAGCCCCGGGGAGAGGGGACGTTGCTAAGGCTCGTGAGGAAGGAGGCACCGCCGAGAGAGAAAGAGAGAGAGAGATTCGCCCCGTCTTTCTCTTGCTCCCCCTCGCCGCCGCCGCCTCTTTGACTCGGGGCCCTCAGAGACCCAGACATTCGGTGGGGGCTTCGCCGAGACACGCGTGGGGCTTCTTTGCCGCCCTGCCTGAGGACGGCAGCGACTCTCAACAGGTGAACCGCTGAGCGTCCCCATTAGTTTGGGATGGGGGTGGGTATTGGGGGTGTGTGTGAAGCGGTGTCCTCGTCCTTCCGTCTCCCCGTCAGGGCAGCGGGCGGGAATAAAAGGGTCGCCCTGTGGCGGTTGCCCCCGCCCCTCACCTGACCGTTTATTTAACCGGGGAAGGAGAGGAGGAACTAGTGGAGGCTGGTGGCTCCGGTTTTGGTGGGGCTTTGACTCCATTCTGGGTTTCAGTCGGAATCAACCAAACCTCTAAAGGAACTATCCCAAGGCTCTGGACCCATTTTGGGGACAAGGTTCAGCGCTGTGGAAGGTTCCTTTAGAGTTCTGGCTGAAACCTAGAATGGAGTCACAGCCCCACCAAAATCGGAGCCACCAGCCTCCCCTGGGAGGAACAACAGGTTCCTCCCTATTAAGTGATGCCTTCAACCAAAAAAGAGGAGAGAAGTGAACCTCGAAATTGGCTTACACACACACACACACACATCTATATGTCATCGGCATGATGCATTTTCGAAGTGGCCTGGGAATTATAATAAGGCTGCGTTCAGACAACACTTTAGTCAATGGTGGGTTAATACTGAACTCCAGGGTTGATTATTGAGGGGGTAATCCCAACACAATGGCCGGGTTCATACAACACACTAATCAACGGTTCTTTTCCATTTTGTTCCTATTAACACACACACACACGTTGATTAGCATGTCGTCTGAACCCAGCCAACATGTTCCTACACAACTGTGGAGTGGTTGGGGCTGGCGTTGAGTGGACTAATAGTCAACCTGTCATTTGACTGACACAGCCCCCACCCGTCTTCCCGGTGCTATCCCAGCAGCCTCTGCGAGTTGTGCCAGCTGTAGCAGAGCAGCCAGCATGGCTTTGGCCACTCTTGCCCCAGAACTCTGTAGCCAGCTGAAATAGTCCTCTCAACCCTCCCAAATAGTCCACTGAGCCTAGCAGACAACATGCTAACCAACAGTTGCGCAGATAGTCAACTCTGCAGAGCATTGGTTATCTCAGTTGGTTATTTTGGGGAAATAGTCAACTTTGGGGTGGTTTTTGCCTGACAGACAACACAATAACCAACCGTTGACCACTTAAACTATGGTTGACTAGTTAAACCACCGTTGGTTATCTTGTTGTCTGAACCCAGCTTAAGTCTACGCATGACTTCGTCAGAGAGGCGCTTCATTTTTCTCTCATCAGAAGTTTTCTCCGTCGAGGAGTAGCTTCCCTAAAACGCTGTCCCCTCGGGCATAACAAAGTCTACTGAGGTTTGATTTATGTGTTTATTGAAAACATTTCTGTGCCACCTTTTTGAAAAAAGTAATCAAGGCAGATTGCAAAAAAAACCACACTCCTTTAATAAGCATAACAACAATTTTAAAAGCCAAATTAAAGAGTTTTCCTTACCTGGGTGGTTTTTTTTTTTTTTTTTTGGCTGAGGGAGTGCTTATTATATACCCTGGAGGCTTTCTGAAGCGCAACAATAAACATGTGTGTTTGCTTTGATTTGAGGATGGTTTTGGAAATTTGTGTTGTCCTCTTTTATTTCCCCCCTGCAACTCCCACAGTGTCATGCCTACACATCACACCTTAGCCCTGCAATCCTATGCATGCTTAGATTGCGGGGTGGGGTGGAGTGGTGTCCTTGCCGGCTGGGGCATGCTGGGAATTGTAGAACTTTTTCTATTTAAACATGCATAGGACTGCACCCTAATTAATTAAACACAGTTTAGTTAGTCGTAATAAAAGTTCTCTGGCACCCTTGCTGTTTTGATACTCCCCTCACCTCATAATCAATCAACACAGCTGCATGCAATGCATATTTTTTAATCTCTTCAAGCTGTGAGAGTCTCAGCCTCCTCCCGAGTGCTTTCGTGAGGGAGTGTTAATATGTTCTGAGGCAGTGGAGGATAGTGAAGAGATTCACATTATCGTTAATTGATTTATGACAAGGTGGCAGGGAACCTTTGGCCCTCCCTAACCACTGACCATGCTGGCTTGGGCTGATGGGAGCAAACAGCTACGGTTGCAATTCTACACCTACTTATCTGGGAATAAGTCCCATTGAACTCAATGGACCTTCTTCTGAGTTATGTGAAGGCCCCCTAACCTGTTCACAACTGTGTATGGAACATTGTAGTTTTGATTGTGTTAGTTAAGTTAGAAGGGATGGGGCTAGTTTAATGGCAGAGATGGTTAAATTAAATAGCCTTTCCTTCCACAATGTAGCCTTTCTTTCCATATTGGCCATGATGATTTAATACAGAAAAAAAGAGTGCTGCGGCGACTACAGAAATTTGCAGGGGTTCCAAATTTGCAGGGATGGTAATCTGAAATAGCTCTTCAATAATGTACTTTCAAAGAGGATCACAATAAACAATGGCACGGAAAACTGATCTGATCAGGTTAAACCAAGCCTGGATATCAAGTTGCTTGACATCACATTCCAAGGTGATCTAGGACTACAGTTTGCAAACTGTTTTAATTCCTTTCAACCAATAAAACAGAGATATTAAATGTTACATTTCTTATAGTTTAAACTTGAGAAATATAATGAAAGGCCATAAACTTTCAACAGATAGTCCCAGTCAATTGCAATGTTAGTTCTATACCAGGTGGTTTTTCTAAATCAGTCCCTTTTTTTCTTATTAATGATCCAATACTGAAAGATATTTGTTTCTAGTTCCATAATGGGCTTCCCATATAATTCAAATATAAAGATGCTCAGCCTCCCTGAGTGACTGATTCCTTCATCCACAATGGTATATAGACATTGTTAGAACACATCGGGTGACCATATGGAAAGGAAGACAGGGCTCCTGTATCTTTAACAGTTGCATAGAAAAGGGAATTTCAGAAGGTGTCATTTGTATGCATGCAGCACTTAGTGAAATTCCTTCTTCATCACAACAGTTAAAGCTGCAGGATCCCTGCCCTCTTTTGTATCCGGTTACTCTAGTATAGCTCATGTGCATACTGATTTACACATAGATCTTCTGAAGTGAAATTAACAGATAATTGAAATGAAGATTAGCTGATACACTTTTATGCAAACCAAAGGATATATGTGAGTGATCAATAATAATACGCTGCATCATATAGACAGGTTGTAAAAAGAAAAAAGTAAATCCAGATTTTAATCGTTAAATTTTCAAAATCATTCTCAATATTTATTTAGCTTATTTTAGTTCTCTCACTTTTACCCACTATTCCTCTATTCCACCGTCCCCCTCATCAATTTTATCTTCTTAAAGTGCAATCCTATTCTTGTCTACTCAAAAGTCAGCCTATTGAGTTCAGTATGGCTTACTGCCAGGAAACTGGGTATAGGGCTGCAGACTTTGTCACTTCTTCATTGAACTTGATGAATTATTATTTTTACCTATTTACTTATGTGGTTTAGTTACACCATGGACACCTTCAAGCAATGTAACCCAGAAGATCAATCAGTAGTCAGCAAAATGCAGAAAAGATACTGGAAAACGAAACAAGTTCTAATAAAAGTTACAGGAAAGAAAGAAGATGAACATGTGGTAGCATCTGATGCTGAACTAGATGCCAAACTAGAGGTAACCATGAACATGCTTATATATGGTGAGGTAAATAGCAGTACTGTTAATAATATATATCATGAAAAACTGGTACTAGTTTAAGCTTGTGCTTTGGAGGTTTGCCAGTTCAGTTAGTGAAACTGATAGTTTTATTGTTCAAGTTCATTTGGCCAAATTATATACTAACAAACCTTTTATTTTTAAGGTTTTTCACAGCATTCAGGTGACCTGCACAGATCTTCTAAAGACAATTGAAAAATACCAGCAGAGACTTAATGGTAAAATGGACAGAAATGCAGTTTAGTGTTGCTTTGCTTAATAAGATGAGATCTGCAGTGATCGAAATGTATTCAGGCATTTAACTTTTGTAATGTATCATTCTTAGTACTTTACGTCAAATGGCGTATATATGTATATATAGCTGATAGTAACTGCAGGTGCAGACAATAAGCTCTGATTGACATTAAATAGTCTAATCCTGAACCCAATTAAACAAGAATTTAGATCACTGAAGTAAATGGTGCAAAACCAGTCTAAATCTAGAGAGATGTTTAATCTTTTAATCAGGGGTATTGTGGGAATTCAAACAGGAGTGCACCCTGCTCAAATGCTTGTGAGCAGAAATGAGTGGGGCCTCACCTTGACTCTGCCCCCTGCACCTGCTATCCCAACCACAAGGGGAAAGATCACCTTGGATAGGCATACCTTCAGAACACGTTCTAGGATTTTCCTCTTTCTCCCTCCTGACCATTCATAAATTGAAGATGCTGCAAACGTCACTATAGCGGCAGGGTTATCTTAACTTTACAAACTGTCACAGGGTCCCATCTTCAAAGGCTACTCCTTTCCAGCTCCCAGGGTGAATTATTTCTGCTTGGGCAGCAGAGTGAATCTTTTGAGTGTTCTTTTGAATGCTTGAAATACGTCCTCATGAATCGGAATGGAATACCCAAAGGGCCCAATTCATTTTTGGGGTGACCATGAATCCTCTTGTAAATTTCTCCATTGAGCTGCTATGTCCTTGTAAGGTGTGAAAACCAAACAAGAGAAAAACCATTTCAAACAAAGCAAAATATGTGATTGGGACCACCTTTAAATGACTTCTTAATTGTATGATACTTTGATGTAGGAAAGTCAGTTCTCTAGAGATTCAGTCTAATAATGGTAGTGCCAGCATTAAAGTTTCAACACAATTCTAGTCCTATACAGCAGAGGTGAGATGTACACTGAAAAGCTCTGAAATTAGTAGTGACGCTTAATGGACTATTTTTCAAAACAATTTAGTCTTGCTGCTGAATGTGTGGTGTGTGGTGTAGTGGCTAGAGCAGAGCTTTCCAAACTGTGTGTCGCGACATGTTAGTGTGTCAGCTGCAGTGTGTAGGTGTGTCACGCGAACGTAACAAGAAACCTCTGAGTCTATGTGAAATAAGCAATACCAACTTGCATGCATTTTTACGGAGCAAAGGTGCCGATTAGTATGGTGCACTAGTATATGCCCCTTCTGTCATATCCGTGTATGCACACCACGGTCGAGGGATCATACAGGTACTGAGCATGCGCAGTATGCATAATCGGGTCGAAACAGCTGATTCCGCGTCACTTTTGGTGACGAGGCTGCACCTGAAGTGACGCATTTGAGAAATTCCATTTTTTGATATAACAAAAAATGCTGCTCGATCAACTGCTGCTCGATTGCAGCTTGACAAAATTGATTCAGTGTGAAAAGTCTTGGAAATGTATGTTATTACCTTGCAAAACATATATTTTTAAAAATATAAATGAAAGGTTTTCATGAGATATGTTGTGTTCCCATACGTTTCGTTATTACAATTTATGTATGTGTCCGTATCTCTTATAAGGCGTTAGTTTAACCTTCGGTTTGCTAGTAAAACTGAATTACTGTGTGGCAAAATGATGCATGTCTAAAAAGTGTGTCACCAACATGAAAAGTTTGGAAAGCTCTGGGCTAGAGTGTCGGATTGGAAGTTGGGAGATCCGGGTTCTAGTCCCCACTCGGCCATGGAAACCCACTGGGTGACTTTGGGCCAGTCACAGTATCTCAGCCTAACCCACCTCACAGGGTTGTTGTTGTGAGGATAAAGTGGAGAGGAGGAGGATTATGTACACCGCCTTGGGTTCCTTGCAGGAAAAAAGGCAGGATATAAATGCAATAATAAATTGAATTCAAAGTACTTAAATCTAGCCATTTAAGCGGCATGTAGATTGTTCAAATGTCTAGAGTAGTGACCAGTTTGTTTTTCGTTGCGTTCATTTTATTATATGGGGCGTTTTTCCTTCATGTTTGAATACGTGTCTGAACATATACATTCTGATATGTAGTGGCAAATCATTTTGGCAAATGTGCCAAAAAGTACAGAGACAAGTCCAAACTTGCCCTCGGGCAACAGTGCAGCACTGTAGAAAACAGGGAGAAAGACAGGCCTGACTGACTGGCTTATGATATCTTACGCTTCTGTCCAAATGTGTGTCACATTTCTGCTGCCTGTGCTACTTGCCTATCCACAGTAAAAGATAGCCTACCTCTACCTGGTGCCCTCCAGATGTTTTGGACTTCAATTCCCATCAGCCTCAGACAGCATGGCCAATGGTCAGGAATGCTGGGAGTTGTAGTCCAAAACATATGTAAGGCATCAAGTTGGGGAAATTATAACATTAAGTAAGATTTCATAGTTTTAGTTTTCTTTGACATGTGTATATGATTATAGATAAATATTAATATGTACTTGGGAGCATTATATATACTTTGCTATAAATACAGGCACAAAGCAGAACATGTTTATATTGCAATGGGCTTCATCCAATGTCACACAAATGGATTTCCATAGGACTTGCCCTTCCTCAATTCCACCTCACTGCAGACACTCCGAATTTGCTCCAGGGTGTTCCCCAACCTTCTGGAGCAGATTTGGAATGGGGGTGGGTTTGCAAGGAAGGGAGAATTTGTTCCTTCAGTGGTGTCAATTCTGCTGGCAGATGGACACCATTGGATATAACCCCATATAAACAACCAAAAACAACTGAAAAATGTGATCAGTCATTGCATTTAAGATGACCATGCTGCATGTTTCCAGAGCCTTTGTTTTTCCTAGCAGGGGAGAAACTGATTATTCCACATCAAAGGCAGTTTGATGTGTTTCTCTTCTGATGGCCATTGTTTTCAGTGAGAGAATTGGAGCCATTCTGAAATTATTCCCATCGAAATCATTAGGATATAACTTTGGATGCATTGTGCCCACTATGAGTGAGTCAGAACTTTGCATTGTTTTAAAGCTACTACTTCCCCTTTCCTTTATCTTGTTACATATTTAGTATACAGAGAAACTTGCATATTAGTGAGACACAAATAATGCAAGTTTTTACTTTTGAAAGGAGCAACTGTTAAAATCAGTATACAGCCTTTTAGTTCTGCCTGAAACAGTCATGTGGATGTGAAAGGTTTAATACTCTTTCATGAGCATCCGTCAAATAAAAGATATGTAATTTAGTTTATTGTGTAATATCTTCATTATGATCAAAATTTTCCATTTCCTGATCGCTTTTAACGTGCATGAATATACTTAAGTATCAAATAACTTATTTCGCCATTTTCTTTTGTAGCTGTATCTGAACAGGAAGATGAACTAGGGCTCTTCTTAAAGTTTAAAGCAGACCGGGGTGAAGCTCAAATTGACAGAATGACTAATGCCACTGGCCAGGCCCTCAGTTGTTCTTCCCAACAAAGGTTTGCATGTGATGGTGTTGGGTGGAATCCAGCGAAGTTTTTCTGCTGATGGACTTGCTTCCCTTACAGCCCCCAAAATCTGCCCCGGAAAGCTGGGGGACCCTCTGGAGCAGATTTTCAGGAGCAGCACGGGAGCCTTGCATGAGTGGACTCTGCTTCAGTTGAGCATCTTGTATTGAACTATAGTTACTTTTTGTAAACCCACAAACACACACGCATAGATTCTGAGGGAACGTAGCTTATTCAGGCTTAATTTATATGTACTGTCTCTGCATCATCATCTTCATCAATTTTATGTTGATGCTTATATTTTTCTTTTACACATTCATGTTTTCCAACTCCTTCCCCAAGAGCAGAACTAAATGTGACATGGAAGATCTTTGATTAGCAATCTCTGCAGTAGTTTTGTTGTTGGGTTTGTTTGTTTGCTCGTTCTAACTTAAAGGCCCATATGGGCCCTTTCTACACCTAAGGATTATCCCAGGAAAATGGAGGGATCATCCCTGCCTGCTCCGGGGATCCCCTGTGTGTCATTTGGATGCACAGGGATGATCCCGGGACGATCCTGGGGGAAAAGGCAGGTTTAGAAACAGCCATGGCTGCTTTGAAGATTGGGAAAACTGCACTCTGGGAGAGGGTGTCTTAGATTAGACAAAGAGTTAAACATCTTATCCCAGAATGTCACTTTTCTAATCATCAAACTAGCCAAACCAGGTTGCTAAATTAGTAAAAGGAAATAAAAAAGTGGGATGTCCTAATCATAGTTCTCCCATGTCACAACTACTCTGGTTTTCCAGTGTTTGAACAATTCTTACTTAGTTCATGTGCTAGTTTAGATGCAATGAAGGGGCCTTTTAATTGGATGCAGGGCATAGAATCATGTACTACTTCCTAATCTCTCTCCTCTCTGGAGGGAATATGAAAAGTCTACTTCTCTGTATGGCTGCCTAGTGTCAGATATACCTTCCAAATGGGATTGGGCTGCAATTTTAAAAAAAGTCATTTTCAGTATAAAACCAACACATTTGTAGATTATAGTGAAGTACTACAGACACTTTCAATGTGGACAATATTATTTTATTTGGAAACCAGGTTTCAGCTTTGCTCACAGTTGGGCATACTTATCCAAATGCAACGCACATACACACACCTGAAAACTACTGACTTTAGCCAGATCTACACTAAGCAGGATATGACACTTTGGAAACAGTTTGAAAACTGTATATGGAGTGTATTCTAGGCCCCAACAGTTGTCACTACTGTTATTGACCGTTTTAAAGCAGTAGTATAGATCCTGCGTATGTCTCATAGAAAAGGCATCAGTATGATACAAATTAAATCTTACTGTGATATAAACATTGATTATTTGTACCATATTGGAACATATTATAGGAATTGCTCATTGCCCTGTCTGTCATCTACTGCAGCCATGTACCATTGGTGTTTTCACTTTTATCTTCCTCCTTTAATCTTCAGGCTAGCTCTTTGCACTGCTTTATCACGCCTTGGACAAGAACTCGCAACATTTAGTCAGAGAGCCGTGTCCGACACCTTGTTAACAATCACTCGAATGGAGCAGGCACGCACGGAGTACAGAGGGGCTTTACTGTGGATGAAGGATGCTTCCCAAGAATTGGACCCAGATACTTGCAAACAAATGGAGAAGTTCAGAAAAGTATATATTCCCAAAGCAGAGATGTCTTAGGGCCTGTTTCTTTCAGCGCTTGTATTTGGGGAGAGATTGTATATAGGTCTCAGGCACATGCATTCCTTCCTGAACGCCTTTCCCATTCTGCCCACTACAGTGAGAAGTGAAAACCTTAATTGGGAATCCCATCTTTATTTGAGCATTGTTAGGTTCTCTGCATTAGAAAAAAAATCTCCCACTTTCTTACCACAAGCCCCCAATCTCAGATCTTTTCGCGTTCAAAACAGACTCCTTCAGACAGCGCCGAATAGCAACCATATGATTTTTAATTGAAAAGGGAATGCCATTGAAAAGAATAGGCTGCAATGAAACTGCACTATCTAGTGGCAGAATAAAAACCTGTCTTAAATAGATACTGGATTATCTCTGTGTTTAAAAAAAAAAACACAGAGAAGAGATGTCCTGTTAATTTATGACATCATGAAATCGTCCCACAAACTTCCGGGTGTAGCTAGATACTAGTGTGCTATGAATTGCTCATTTAGAGATCCCCTGGATCTCCCTTGGTCTGCAGGATGAACCCACATTTGAGAAAGGAGTTAAAGTGAAGGAAGTACAGTATAGATTCTTCTTTAAATAAAAGTAATAGCTTAACTCCTGAGATGTGGAAACATCCTCTTGAACAATCCCCACACACTTTTCCTTTTGTCTGTGTGAATAGAAAGATTGAAATGTAATCAGGTGGTCCTTCAGTGAGAACAGTATGTTAATTATACTGAGTTGAAGTGTTCAGGCCGGTATGTGAAGAGACCAATGGTAGGTATCAGGTCCTAACACCAACACAAAGGTAGTTGTGTCCTCACACAACTTCTAGGCTGTTGTGTTTGTGTAGAAGCTCATATGGTTGAACCACCAAGAATTTATTTTAGTGTGTCTACAAATGTGATTTTTAAAGCTGTGATAATTTCTTCTGTTATTATTCTAGGTGCAAATGCAAGTAAGAAACACCAAAGCTCAGTTTGATAAGCTGAAGATGGATGTTTGTCAGAAGGTGGACCTTCTAGGAGCCAGCCGCTGTAACATGCTGTCACACTGTCTTGCTGTCTACCAGGTATCTAATCCAGTTTCTTAGCCAGAATGAGTACTTCTGTACCATTGATGAAGTCTCTCTGAAGTTGAACATCTTCAACATAATGAGTGTAAATTCTATTTCCACAGGATATATAGCAGATGATGGCTCAGTTCAGAGAATGTGTCAGTCAACACAGTGTGAAAGCACCACTCAATGGTTGAGTTTTTAGGAGGTACTCTCCACACAACATATTCTAACTCTACCGTTGTGTGACTGTGGGCTACTCAATCAATCGATTATTTATTATGGTCGCAGACCAGCAAAATCAATATAAAACATACAAAAGATAGATAAAAAGTGACATGAAAAGAAAATACAGCTTTATAGAGTTCCTTCTCTCAGGAGGATTGCAACATTTTTTCCTTATTTGCATTGAGGTCATAAAAAACTTAGAGACCCTTTCAGTAATATGGGAGGACACATCCCTTAAACAAATTAATACCAAAGTTGTACGGTTACTTCCAGAAAAGGCTGTTAATAATGGAAATATTAGCTTCTTTTTGCATTCCTCATACATGTTACAATGCCAAACGACATGTTCGACAGGTTCTTTTGTTCCAGTGCCACAGGGACATATCCGTTAGTTAATTGGGATTTTACTAAATTGTCCTTCTAGTGGTGCTGATGGCAACACGTAAAAGCGAGCGAGGGTAAATGCTCTTCTATACTTTGGAATGGTTAACGTATGCAGATATGAAGCTGCAATAAGTCCGTAGTTATTGAAGTTATCAAAGAGCAATGGAGAGCAAGATTTGTTAGCAGCAGTTCTTAAATGCTGTAGCTCTAGGTCTATTAATCTTTGAACAACAAGAGATTGGGCCTTCTGAAGCCCATAGTTGCCCACAGCTTCCACACAGAAGCCTATCCTAAGTAACTTCTTCTCCATCTCTCTCATCCAATGAGTGACCATAAGGATCTGAGAGCAGTAAAAAGAGGTAACTACCACAAACTGCCAGGAAGTGTCACCGTAGCCACCATTTAAAGGCATTGATCCATGCCTTGCGTTCAGTTGATCGAATACCCAACTGTGGGCTACTGTGGAGTTGAGTAAAATCCATCGAGACATTTGACTGACAGTTCCTCCACTCTCTCTCCTCCCCCAGTCCTCCCAATGGTATCCCATCATCCAGTTGCAAAAAAACCCAATCCCGGCGGCTCTCCTAGAGCAGTACTCGCTCCTTTCACTGCTCTTGCCAGGAAACTCTGTAGCCAGTGGGAAAAGTCAACTCAACACAACAGAAAACTCCATGGAGCCTGCCCACCCAACATGCAACACAACAGTTGTTCAATAACAATCCTCTGTATAACATGGATATTATGCATGGAGTGTTTTTAAAAAAACCTCCACCAATTATGTGGAGTTTTTCCGCCAGAAAACACATTTCTCAACGGTGGTGTAAAAACTCCACCATGGAGTTCTAAAACCACCGTTGAGAAATGTGTTGTCTGAACTGAGCCGATGTGTAAGATTGACTAACAGATGGGGGTCGAAAGTATTTGTTAGGTTACTTTCATGTGACCTAGAGTAGCACAGGTGAACTTCTCCAGCTCATTTTGTAGGCATTGGAAACTACAATCCTGAATCTGATATACAGAAGTTTGCTGTTAGCACTAACCTAGAGACCAGAAATTTAGTGTACATGTAGTTTAATACAGCAGTTGTTAGAAATAGCTCAACATGGGACATTTGTCTATTTCTTCATCAATAATGTAGATACTCTGTATATCCCCTATCTTCTACACTAGCTAGAAAGCTGAAAAGCCTAATTACTAACCTAGGGAGTCATGGGCTCTCCCACACTAGAGGCATTCAAAAGACAGCTGGACAACCATCTGTCAGGTATAATTTAAGGCAGATTCCTGCATTGAGCAGGGGGTTGGACTCAACGGCCTTATAGGCCCCTTCCAACTCTACTATTCTATGATTCTACGAGATGTGTGAGCAATCATGTCAGTCGGCCACAAGCTAGCTGTGGGGTGGCCTTGTCCATTGCTAGCATGTGGGCCTAGTGTGCTTGCCCAGAGCCAATTCAGTCTTTAGGCTGAAAAATGTTCCTTACTCTTCTGTTACCCCCATGTTTTCTTTTGGGAAAATGTCTGGTGTATCCCTGCATACATTATTTTTCAAAGATTCCCCACAGTATTATGTCTTATTAGGATACCACCATATCTAGTTGACACTGTTTCCTTCTATACTTTCCTTTACGCCCAAGTTCATTTTACAGTCATCCCAACCCTCGTTCATGCTATTGTTATGACTTCCTCCAAACTAAGAGGTATCAAGTAAGGACACTTCCAGTCTCCTTATCATTGCATGTGCACGGCATGAGCTACTAAGCACAGTTTATTCCCCAATTAGGAGTTGATCATGCGTTCGAGCTCTGCTCTTCGTTCAGCTTATCAGTAGTTGCATAGCCTTGTCCCAAACCTGCTCCAACTGTAAAGCAAGATTAAAGCACAGCAAGTACCACTGTACTTTTCCAGTTCAAACTCTTTTCCAGCTTTCTCAGTCTTTAGTTCAGGTAGGCCATCATAGCATTCATTAGAAGTAAAAAGTCTGGGATCATCTTACAGATTATCTGATGTCTAAAGCATGAGTTTGAGATCTTCTCGTAGGTCTCCTTGAGATACTCAGGTCATTGGGTTATTTCAGGACCAAGTTAGCAAGTTAGCTTTTTTTCAGGTCCAATTCCACAATATTATTCAATACCAGTTCAATAGTTTGTTTGCAATACAAGCATGTAGGAGTATAATGGTATCTATATTTATTATAGTGTCATCTTTATAATACAATATATGTGTGTGTTACTTTGCTTCCCTTAGACGACCTTTTTGCATTTCTGTGAGAAGACCGCTCAAAATATGTCTGAAATCCACGAAGCCTTTGCATGCCTCCTCTCATGCCATCATGCTTCATCTGAGGTAAAGATATTTTATTTAATAATGTCCAATAAAGTCAAATACCAACTCTAGCTGGTTATGACCTATAAAGCCCTATATGGCTCGGGTCCAGGTTATTTGAAAGAACGTATTCTCCCTTATGAGCCTGCCCGTGCTTTGAGATCTTCTGGAGAAGCCCTTCTTTCAGTCCCACCATCTTCACAGGCGCGCTTGGTGGGAACATGGGAGAGGGCCTTCTCGGTGGCTGCTCCAGCGCTCTGGAACTCTCTTCCCGGGGAAGCAAGACTGGCTCCCTCCTTGATGGGCTTTCGGAAGCAGGCTAAAACTTTTTTGTTCCAGCAAGCCTTTGGAGAATAACCTGGCCCTCCATCTATGTTAATGTCTTATAATTTTGTTGTGTATTTTAAACATTTATGGTTCCCCGCACCCCCATGTATGTTTTAAACTTTGTAAGACCGCCTTGGGCAAAAGGCGGGATACAAATAATAATAATAATAATAATAATAATAATAATAATAATAATAATAATAATAATACAGCAGCATGGTTAATTTGGGACTGCCACTGTGTTTCCATGTTTGCATTCAATTTACCTTAAAATGTACTGTTATAGTCACCATGTTACATACATGTTATATTTTCAAATGTGCACTTAAAATACCTTAGGCCCAAACGACACATTTTGGACAGATATAAGGCCATTGCTAACCTATGTCTCTCCAGTAACCACTAGCTGAAAAGCCATCTGCTATCCTGACATCATGTTAATGCCTCCCTGTTTCTGCCTTTACCCTGCTTCATCAACTGCTGCTTGTGGAGTAGAGGTATGGAAATATGGGTTAGGTGCAGATTTTATATAAAGTTAATCAGCAGGTCTTTTCCAAATACGATGCAATCTGGATCCAACCTATGACATCATATGATGTTCTTTCCCCATTCACGTGTCTACATTTAACATGTAGTTTGGGCGTTGGGGTATACTCACCCCAAAAGGCAATATGTGAAGCAGCCCTAACTTATCTTGCTGTAGCTATAGCGACATTCTCCCTTGTTCTTTTAATGAAATTTGAGTTGTTAGCATTTCCTATATCTAAAGGAAACTTTTCCAGTTTGGAGGGATAAATTCTATTGATTAAATCCCTGCTGGAATAATAGCAGCTTCAAAGAGAGAAATCACCTGAGAAGCCGCAGTGATGCATAAGATCTAATAGGGAAGGCGAAAAAAGAAGCTGTCGTTTGGTAGTAAAAAGCAAAAAAGGTTTGAGGATTCTAACAAATTATTATTATTATTATTATTATTGTTGTTGTTGTTGTTGTTGTTGTTGTATTTATTTGTATCCCGCCTTTCGCCCAATGCTGGGCCTCAAGGCGGCCTTACAAAGTTTAAAACATACATTGGGGGGGGGGGAACATAGTTAAAATACACAACAAAATTATAAGACATTAACATAGATGGAGGGCTGGATTATTCTCCAAAGGCCTGCTTGAACAAAAAAGCTTTAGCCTGCTTCCGAAAGCCCATCGAGGAGGGAGCCAGCCTAGCTTCCCCGGGAAGAGAGTTCCAGAGCACTGGAGCAGCCACCGAGAAGGCCCTCTCCCATGTTCCCACCAAGCACGCCTGTATGGCCAGTGGATTCAGCTTGCCATTCCTATGATTATGAATGAATGTTTACGGGCATAGTCCTGTACTGGAGTTATATCAACTGAGGGCCATTATTATTATTATTATTATTATTATTATTATTATTATTATTATTATTTTATTATTATTATTTCTTACCTGCCTCTCCATTTTGATTGAGGCAGGGAACAACAGTAAATATAAAATACATAAAACTGAATTAAGAACATAATATACATTGTTAAAACATTCTAGAAACATCCTAAAATCCCCCTGGATAGGCCCTAAGTGTTTGGTGGAAGCCCCACTTCATCAGCAGAACTCAAGGCATTTCACCCCAATGACAGATATGCTGGTGGAACTCCCTTGATACGCCCATGGAACATTCTGTTGGTTGAGCAGTTTTTCCCGTGAAGATGCACTGACAGAATGGCTGAAATAGGACAGAGTGATAGGTGAGAACTGTTACTCTGCCCTATTTCAGCCAAGGGGGAACTCTGGTGAGGGTTGCTATGGTGAATGGGTGTATGGGGTTGTTCCCATGGAGAGGCGAATTGGGTCCTGAGGGTGGAGTACTTGCATGTAGCTTGTGACATTTGGTGTCTTGGACCCATTCCTGCAAGGTTGCCTGGGGTTCTTGGGAATGGTGTGCTTACTGCGTATGGTATGGCAGCTCACATGTAGGGGTGCTGTGCTGTTGTTGGTGTGTGTTGTGCATGTTGAGGGGAAACAGTGTTGTTATGGCCATACACACACCCAGATTGGCCAAGATGGGTTGGATCCCTCCCTCCATGTGATGTGGGGATTGTCTCCACCACATTGGTAGGCAGTGGCAGTGTTGGCCTGGCTGGCATTTTGTAGGGTTTTGTTTTTTCTTCTTTTCCATTGTGTTCCCCCCTCCTATCATGGACTGAGCAGGTATTGCTAGTGAGCAGGTATGGATACCAGTGTAGTTGTAGATATCTCCAGCCCTAGAATAACTGTAGTATAGGATTGCTCTGGAAGTGGGCCAAGATAAGTTAATATCTAGTGGAGTCTAATCATGAGCAGTAGAATCATAGAATAGCAGAGTTGGAAGCGGTCTACAAGGCCATCGAGTCCAACCCCCTGCTCAATGCAGGAATCCACCCTAAAGCATCCCTGACAGATGGTTGTCCAGCTGCCTCTTGAAGGCCTCTAGTGTGGGAGAGCCCACAACCTCCCTAGGTAACTGATTCCATTGTCACACTGCTCTAACAGTCAGGAAGTTTTTCCTGATGTCCAGCTGGAATCTGGCTTCCTTTAATTTGAGCCCGTTATTCCATGTCCTGCACTCTGGGAGGATCGAGAAGAGATCCTGGCCCTCCTCTGTGTGACAACCTTTTAAGTATTTGAAGAGTGCTCTCATGTCTCCCCTCAATCTTCTCTTCTCCAGGCTAAACATGCCCAGTTCTTTCAGTCTCTCTTTATAGGGCTCTTCCTTTTCTCTACCCATGAGATATAGAACTAAGCATAAAAAGCATATTGCTTTCAATTTAAAGAGGTTTCATTTCATATTCTGGATTAGCAATATTTTAATTTCAAAACCGTGTGGGTTTTTTTGTATTCTCAATTGTAAAAAAATTCTCTAAAGATAACTTCTATTAGAAAATGTTACAGACTCTGGTCACCTGACAAGTTATGTTTGCATGGAAAAGCTAACGAAACAAGATATTTAAACAAGGTGGTAATGTTAAAAATGACTAACAGGATGTACAAACCTTGATAGAGAAGTCAAACTATGGACAAATATTTTATCTTTTTTTAAAAAACATTTTTATGAGCCGTTGCAGAAGCTTATTAACCCGTCTACTGAAAAAGCTACGGAGACTGCTCAGGGAGACGCTACTTCTGCAAACTTTGATAAGTAAGTTTCCATCATTTGAAATGTCAGATACCCAAACAGCCCAAAGTGACTACATGATCCATCCCTTTGCGTGCCACGCAGGGCCTACAGCAGCCAAGAAGGGAGCGCTGCTTGGCACCTATAATCTGTGGCAGGAGTGTTGAACTTCAGGCCACTGTTCGCATCTGGCCTGCCACGTGTCCCAATCTGGCCCTCCGTGATTCCCCAGGTGGCCACACTCCTTTCTCCTTTCCTTCATCATTGGGTGGTTCCCTTTTGGATGATTTTTTCCCCCATTCTAAAAGGTTGGAATGCCTCTCCTATGACTTACTTACTGGGAGTAAGAGCTGGGAGTATGCTGGCGTTTGGGAGTTTTGTTTTGGGGTATTTTGGCCCCACCCACCACCGGAATGTGCCCCCCCCCCGACAGCTTCTCTGAAATTTAATTTGACCTTTGGGCTGAAAAAGATTCGACACCACTGGCATATGAGCAGGTTAACGTGGAGACAGGTGATCCTTCAAGGGAGTTTGGTCCCAAATCATGCAAGGCTTTGAGGGAAAGCACCAGCACTTTGAATTGCACCTGGAAACAGACTGGGAGCCAGTGCATCAATTTCAAGCGGTCTGGATAACATTAAAAAAAAATGCACAGAATAATGACTGTTTTGTCATCTGTTACTGTTTTGTGAAAATCTCAACCTATGTTGTAAGGCCAATGCATGTGATTCATCCCAAAATGGGATGGGGAGAGGTTAAACTCTACAGATTTGTCACTTATAAATGAGGAAAATGGGTGGGTGGGGGTGCCAACTGGGATCAAGGGCAGGGAGCATATTTTGACCTTCTAGAGCAGATTTTCGGAGGATGTAAGGAGCTGCAGCATGAAGGGGGAAGTTGGCAAAACCATATCTGCCTCTTTCTGCTGGCAGAAGCAAAGTCTGGATCCAAAACACAGTCCAACACAGACACACCTAAAAGTAAGCATAATTTAACTCAATGGGTCTTTCTTTCATATTTTTTACATGTTCAAACAATGAAATAAATTGAGTAAACCTGTCAAAACATCCATATATAAAGAAAAGCAGACTCCAGTTCTCCAACTGCACTGATAGCTTTTGAGGAGTTCCAGTGCCACAAAGCTTGATATAACTATTTCTTTTTCTTCTTTTTAAACACAAGGCTGATTTTACTTGATGAAGATGTTTCTGGAGCTCTCTCAGGTACGAATCTCGAATAGTTCTTTTATTGGATCTCTCTCTGGAACCAGTAAAAGTAGACCTAATATGATCTGTTGTCCACTTGGTATCTTTACTGATTCTGTAGTATACAATTTAATAAACTATTAGCATCAATGCACATCAAGGGGTGTGCGGCTGCCGCTCTTCTTTTCCTGATGTGCCAAGGTCAAACATGGTCTCCTAGGCCTAGTCTGAACTGAGGATTCTGCCCTTGAACTTGGGCCCTCTGTTGCCCGTCTCTTTATTTGTTCACATTGCTTTAGGGATGTTGTTGGTTTACTTGTTCATTGTGCTACTGTGCGTCATAAAACTACACAGTAGTGCTGTTGTTTTTTGATTCGTCAGCCTGGAGCAAGATCAGAAAAGCAAACCTTAGTTGCTAGACAGACTAGATCCCCTAAGATAACTCAGGGCGGAACTACACAGGACTTCAGTGCATATTTGCGTATGATGTGCAGGTTTTTAAAGATGCAAATAGCATCAGCTGGGTGGGGGCTTAATAATTATGGAAATTGCAGCAGGTGTGGAGGTGGATTTTAACCCTTTCTGACCCTGCTTTTCTCTTGAGGAAAATTCCTCCTCTAAAGCTCAAATTTGCTTTGGGGGAATTTCTTCCACCCCAAAGAAAATACCAGTTTCAGCAGAGGAAAGGATTATATTTCCCATTTATGCCTCATGCATTTCAGACCCCCCCTCTCTCCACTGATGCTATTTGTATCTTTAAAGACCTGCATGGGTAATACACCTTTGCATTTAATGTCACATATAGTTTGGCCCTCGCAGTAAGTGTAGAAAGAAAGAAAAGGCATGTGCATTAGGTACCAGAGCATGGGAAAGAACAAGCATGGGAGTAGTAGTCCAATATCATTGGGTGGGCGACAGGTTCCCCCCACCTGAACTACTTAGAACCTTTGGAGATGCCTCTTTCATATACTTTTCACCTCTGTACAAGTATTAGCAATCACATTTTGTTCTGGTATTCCAGGGGCAGCTGACAGAAAAGAAAACAATTTTCAGCCTAGCAAGTTTGCTGATACTGAACCATGTAACCTTGAGAAAGGTAACAATTCTCAATATTTTATAAATTAAATTTTCCCTATACCAAGGCATTATCTGTGTACAGAATGAATGTCTATTGAAACGTATGAAGGGCAGTGTGATTATTATTTTTTCTTGACATGGGTACTTGGGCTAGAGAGCTTTTTATCTGTACGCCACCCTGAGTTCTTAGTGACACAGGGCAGGATATAAATATTTTAAATAAATAAATATAACACAGTGACTATACATTTTTGAAAACCATCAAAATAGTGTGTGTGGTTTGGTTTTTTTAGCAATCTATCTAGTGTCTCCTTGTTTTAACAGTTACTTATTTATTATAATGATTTATATCACACCTTTCAGGATACAAAGCCTTCCAAGGCTGCTTATAACTAACATGAAAATATATTTTAAAAACAACAGATAAGTAGTATCAACATAAAAACAGATTATGAAGGTGCTTCCCACACAGCAGCTGGTGGTAGATGGCACAGTAGAGAGAGGATCCAACTGAATCAGGCCCTGATGTCTCCTTTGCCTGCCTTCCTCCTTCTGCTGGAATCCCTGTTTCCACAGCCAGTTGTTGGTAGAAGCCCTTGTGATGGTGGGAGCAAGCAGGGGGCGAGGGACAGGTCAGCTAGGGCAAACTTTGAGCAGGTATTGGCTTGCCTCCTACTCTCTTCTAGAATCCTTCCCTCTTCTGGAATCTATTTTTTGTTGTTGTTTATTCGTCCAGTCACTTCCGACTCTTCGTGACTTCATGGACCAGCCCACGCCAGAGCTTTCTGTCGGCCGTCGCCACCCCCAGCTCCCCCAAGGTCAAGTCTGTCACCTCCAGAATATCATCCATCCATCTTGCCCTTGGTCAGCCCCTCTTCCTTTTGCCTACTTCAATAATACTCTATGTCAGTGGTTCCCAATTAGCTAAGTACTGTGGACCCCTTGTTTTTCAAATGCCAAGCCATGGACCCCCTACTTTTGAAAATTTTGTTATCTCTATGGTAAGTACCTGTGCAAAGCAATTTTTTGGAGAAAATGAGTGGTAGCCCCTAACAAGCAAAGGATTTTAGGTATACTAAAAAACAGATCATAAAATTTGTGGTATTTGTTTTATTACCATGCAAAAATGACAATGATTTAGTTAGGAATATAAAGACGAATTTACTAACGTCTAGTTTACAATCCATGAAGTCACGAAGAGTTGGAAGCGACTGAATGAATAAACAACAAAGCAGCTACTAAACCTAAATGTGATTGGAAAAATCATGCCTCTTTTTGTCCCAAACAATCCCTTCCACATCCGGTTCAATATTTCCTACTTTTAATCTCAAATCTGAATCAACATTGAGTGTATTTTCTTTTATTAAAATGTGGACCTTGCAGAGCTAATATGTGAATGGTGCCACGGACCCCCTGGGGTCCACGGACCACCAATTGGGAACCACTGCTCTATGTAATTCCCTTTCTAGTTGCATTTTTCAGGATTTTGCCTCCATTCTATCCTTATCTTTTTGCTATTTTTACTAAATGAATTTCCTTCTTGTGTATGCATTCCTCAAGATTCGGTTCTTAGTCTTCCCTTTTTATTAATTAATAAATTAACCTGGTCTTTTGGCATCCACTATCATCTTCACACTTCTCATATCCAACATCTTTTGTGTTCCCCCTGATCAGAGGAATCTGACCACAGCAGCAGCTGCCCTGGAACTTACCAGCTGGCTTCAAGCACATTGAGATCGGTAAAGTCTAAGTTGGAAAGGCATAGAAAAATAGGAGTAATTTCATGTGGATGCCAGACAACATTCCCTGTTGCTTTTCTGTTACCAGGAAGCATTAGGACAGCCTTCCTCAGCCTGGCTGGGGCATTCTGGGAGATGCAGTCCAACACATCTGGAGCACCCCAGGTTGAGGAAGGCTGCATTAGGAGATGCTTGTGTGTGCAGCAGCTCAGCAATAACACACCATCCTTTCGATTTTCCCTTCTCCAGCTTAAGGCTTACTAGTCCAGCTAGTATGAACCTAGCAGGAAAGTTCTATAGCTGCTGCCACAGTTCAGGGAACACTGTTCAGAACACTCCTGGGTTGAGGCTTTCCTTTGCATTTTTGCTCAGCAACTGCCTTTAAGTAGATGATCCTAACAGATAAGTAGAAATGATTAGCTTTGACTGAAGTTGGAGCAGCATGTGGTTCTGGGTGATTGAAATAAAACATGTGAGTATGGGAGCACCTGAGGAGGGCAGAAATGATCATTCTTGATTAGAAAAATCTGACACCTTCTACTCTAATGTTAACAGATAGATCTACTCTCACTCTCAAAATACCTTCTCTCCATTTCATTGCACTCCTACCTTCTCATAGTACCTTACTTGGGTTTCATGAAGGCAGGATGCCCAAGCCAAATCATGGTCCCATCCATTGCACTTTCCTTTCTACTAGTTTGCGTTTGGCTTCCTGTGGCACAGAGGAAGCAAGGACCATCTGTGCAAAGCCATTCAACAGTGTACTCTGCATCCTCAGATGTTGCTTCTTCGCTGCAAACCAAGTAGCACACACAAAGGCAGGCTTATGTCCAATGGAGATCTCTTCCAGCGATGGCATCTGCTTTTCTACATGAGGCTGTTAATTGCTGTGTTTACTTTCGGTTTCATTGCAGAATTGAGATCCAATTTGATCACCCAGCATCTTCAAAGCAAGCACCCAATTCTGCACCCTCTCAGGCCTTACAGATTCCAACAAAACTCTTTAAACATTCCTGCTCCTGAGATAAAAATCAGATAAATTATTGTATATTGATGTAATTGGAAGCAATATATGAATGTTAATATACAGTTAAACAACACTTCCAGGAATTAAGTAGTCTCAAGGAGAAGAATAGACTGCTGTTCTTTTACCATTTTTTTTTTAATTTTACACAACTTTCAGAACTGCCAACAGACTGTTTGGAAGAAGATTTTGAGAGCGATTTTTCTTTCCTGGAGAATTTACCAAGGGCCAGTTCTTCAAGCACAGAAAATATCACACATGAAGCATGTCAAACTCTGTTTGATAGTCCTTGCATGAATCTGCCTGTTCAGGAATTGGCTACAGAGGCAGAACCTCTAGCTAGCTCACCTGGATTTCTGCCTTCACAACTCCTTGATTTTGGCCTTCATACTGCTGGTGGATTCAGTAGTAAGTATTGGGAAAACTGGTTTGTTTGTTTGAACTGCAAAACAGTCATGTGCGTCTTTTTGAGGTAAATTGAATGGCTCCTACTGAGCCTGAGGGTTATTGAACTAAAAACAACAACATATTTTCAGGCTCAACATTTTAAAATTTGCATTAATACCCACCCAGCCTGACCACAACTCCTATTGGCTTGCATTAGGTTTCTAGGTGTGGTTTCTGATCCAGGCAGCCTGTGTGGCCAGACCTAGTTTATTTAGGCAGTAGCATCATAGGCTACTAATTAGAACCTGACCTTGTTCTCTTCCCCCCCTGAAGGTTGGATCTCACAATCAGAATGTCCCAGTCCCTTTTCCAAAGAACCTGAGGGTCAGCCAGGAACTTCACACAGCACGCCGAAGTTACCACAAACATGTAAGTTATGTGTATTATGCAAATATTGTGGGGGAATCTGTGCTTTACTTTAAAAAAATAAAACAAAGGCAAATCTGAACACCATAATCTACCTGGCAGTTTCTGTCAGAACTCAGTTTAAACAGAAACTGGAAAATGCAAGTTTCGTTTCAAGGTCCTATTACCTTGTCTAGGCGAAAGATACAAGTACTCATATATTTTCTCTAAAATAGGGTAAAAGCATCTAGAGGTGGGGAGAGGAAGCCCCTCTACTCCCATTCTGGTTTCCCTCCCCTTTAAATTGCAACCTCAGCAATTGCAAGGAATAAAGAAAAACTCCCAAGAAAAATAATAATAGAATTACATGTAACATGGAGTTCAGCCCTGACTGACTTGCAATACTTGGGTCTATCCATTGATTTTGATTGTTAGGAACAGCGAATTGGTCAGCTAATTAAATAATTAATCGGAAGGAACAAGATTTTTGATTAGTTGATTTCTTAAAAGTTCTGTCTCGGTCAATCAGATAAGTAATATAATTTCACCTGTATTGCAGCTGTGGTGACTGGTAGCCAAGACATGTCAGCATGGTTCAGTGCTTTTGCAGATCTGGATCCCCTTTCAAATCCAGATGCTATTGGACGCTCGGATGATGACCTCCTCACTGCATGAATAAGTATAACCCAACACAGAACCTTTTCTAGTAGTATCAAACTACTTCAGGGAGAATCTGAGACCCTACTATTGTATTGCAGACATCATCACAGATACAGATAACTGATGATGGCACTCAGAGTATATCGAAAGAGTAATGACCAACTAACTATGTCTTTTGATTTCATGGTTATTTTCAATGCTATAAAAGCTTAAGTGATTAATTACTAAATAACTTACAGCATGCTTAATTTATCTGTAAACAGTAGTGAACTCAGTATTTCACACATAATTTCCAGATGTAGAAGTCATATAAGTGGTATCAGTTTTTACTATTCTCCTCTTATCTTCTATACACTTAAGTCAGTAGAGGACAAGGAAACCTATCGGCATAGATGCCACTCTCAAATTCCAGGTAGAAGGCGAGTTTGTCTAATGGCATTCTTATGTGCATTATCCTTCTGCATATGAAGATCTGGATTTTTCCTTCTTTTTACTCTATTGTATCTGTGCTGGGACATCAGCTAACAGAGAGGACGCATGTATAATTATCATCAGGTTATTTTTTTTAATGCCCAGCACATTTTAAATTACCCCTATATTGCATTCACTGCTTATTTTAAAAGTACTTATGTAGCAGCACACAAATCAACTAATGTCTCTCAGCTGTCGAAGTTCAGTTTGCTAAGGGGCCAAAGTTAGAAACCCAGAAGCCCTTCATAACCTAGAAAATTTGCATCTGGAAGGTGACTGGGAGCAGAAATGCTTCCCTGCCCAGCCTTTCTCTGTTAATTCTCTAATTGCACTTCGGAATTAGCTCTCCCCCGACCCCCAAAAGAATTCCAAATGTATGTTGCTCACATTTGGAACTCCGCTGAAGGAAATGTTGCTAGGAGGCACATTTGAGAAGGGGAAAGGATTAAGAACGCCTTCTTTTGCAACTTCTCTGGTCTCCATTTCCCCCCATGCGCAAAAGTGGCTTTTATGTGAAAGTGCTCACATTTGCTTTAATGTCTAGCTTGGCCCTAAGCAAGAGTACAATTGGAAAAGCTTTTAAAGGAGCCAGAACCCTACATAGTTACAAAGTAGGCACAATCTTTTTCTACAATGTTGTTGAATCTAAAAAAAGTGCATCTAAGAAAGTGCATCTAATGTGTTTGTTTTAAACAGTTTTAAACTATAGAGTTAATGCTTTGAAAATTGATTGTCTTGGAGAAGCATGGCTGACTTCTACATGTAGGAAATCTTTAAAAGATATATATTGATATTTAAAGTTATCTTCTAACAAGAGAAATATGCTTTTTACATCCAAACTGTTACCTTGGTTCTTCTATTTGAGTTTACTTGCAATTTATCAAGACAGAGTAAAGAATATTACAAAACTATATCATGGTGTAAACTGTCATAATTGGGTGAATGCTCATAGAAAAATGAAATTTAGGGTCCATTAATGACAATAAAACTGCCAAGTTATTCAGGTAACCAATTAGTGAGATAAATATTGTTGCGAAGTGCAAGAATACTCTACAACAATAGCATTGTCAAGCACGTTTACCTTTCTGAGTAGTATAATCAACAATAATTGCTTTTATGTCAGTCTATGGTACTTCCACATTTAGCATATTATGTCATCCCACCACTTAATAAGTTCTAGAAGAGCTGGAAAATCTAAAGAAAAAGATAAGGACAATTAAAATGATCACTGATTGGTTTGTTTTCTTTGCAAATGTAAGTATAATACATGCTATGTACTTTTATGTCCAGATCAAGGCAATAGGTTATCATAGAGTCTTTGCATTTATTCTATTGAAAGCAGTGGAACAGATAGTACCTAAAATTAAATCTAAAACTTAGACACGATCTCTGTTACACTTGCAGCAATTAGTTAACAACTGAAAGTTAATCAATTGGTGTTCTTCAGTTACGAGGACTGACCCAACAAGGTTAATCTAATATGGTAGCATATACCATTCAATTGTTATTATATACTAAAGTAGATTGGTTTGGATTTCTTTTGCATGTAACTTATATGAAAACAAGTATGCTTGTTTTCATTTATGCACAAACTAGTAGAACGGCACCTGACGGCCAGATCTCACGCACGAATCAATCACGTCTTCAACCATTTTGCGGATCTTGAGTTCCTCACTGCCCTCTATAGCTTCGGTGGAGGCTGCCGGCCACACCTCAAAAAGATCTGTGATAGGATCAACAAACTACTTGATGAGAAAATCCTTTGAAACTTTGCCTTTTTCAAACAACAACAACAGACTTAATTAAAAGATGCAAATAGAGAGTTGGGACAGAAATATGAGAGTAAGCTTCCTTTTTGAACCACCCAGAGAGCTTCAGCTATTGGGCGGTATAAAAATGTAATAAATAAATAGAGTTCTAATATGACGCTGAGATATTAAAATATAATTCACTGGGCCTAAAGTAAGTTATTAAAACCAAAAAAGATATCTTGGCGCAAGTTGGTGTGCAACTGTACATTTGGCTGGTGTTTTGAAGATCTAAATTCTACAGCGGTATAAACTTGTTCATACAAAATTGGACAATGGATAAACCACAGCACCAAGAGTCTGCAATATGGGCTGGGAATCGTAAACATCTATTTGATACAGTTCTGCTGGAGAGACTATTTATACTTTTACAAAGAATTTTAAAAATCTATTTGGGGAGACATATCTCGTTCTAACGATTTATTTTTATTATTACATTTTTATGTTACCCAATATCCAAGGCAGTTCGTAATTAAAACCACAAAATACAGCATGACCAGAGATGTGCTGTCGAAAGGTTCGTTTTCTGTATGTTTGTTTAAGGCAGACCTGATTATTATTGTGCTAAAGTAAATGTGATTATGTTAACTAGGGGCTGGGATGATGCAATAGGAGTAGGAAGAGATTATTTTGAAAGCTTCTGTCCTGAGCTTTTTATATTACAGAAGAGAAGAAAGTTGATATTAGGATATGATAGAAAACCAGTATTGAGAAGAATTGAAGTAGGTTATGATGGGAAAAGCCCCCAAATTCCATATAGGTAAGTGCTCCATTGTGAGATATATGGTTAGATTACATTTTCAAGCGAAAAAAGCAAGAGCAGAGAGGTCCCACTGGTATGTAGTGATTCACATTATAATTTATCAAGAAAAGGATGGGCAGCAGAGCTGAATATTTAAAGATTCCTCGGTATGTAAAATAAATTGGCTAACTGATTTCAGAGATCACTCCAACTTCTCCTGTGCTGGAGGTCAGGAGACTACACCTGAAAGCAAAAATAATGGAGAAAAGAATTAACTATTTTAAATTTGGTGGGAAGAAAATGACTTAAAAACATAATGTGACAAATTAACAATCGTCTTAACAATGGGGAAATTGACCAAGAAGCAAAACCCAAGGCAGGGCTATCTAGAAGCAGTGTTCAGGAATGGCGAAGAGCCAAAACCCACCTTATCCTGAATGCAGTTTTGGGAGTAGGAGGGCAAAGCATTGCTTGCTTGTTCCTCGGGGGTCTAGAAACTATATTCTGACTGGGAGAAAAGGAGGTAGGCCCAGGTTTAGAAAAGCAGATCTGGTCCTGATTCAGGCAATCTATAATAGGAACACACATTATGTTAATTTCTTTTCGTCTTACGACCTAAACCCTATGCATATTTATGTCGAAGTAAGCGCCACTGATTTCAATGGGACTCACTCCCAGTTTGGTTTACATAGAATTGCATCCTTATTCATGTAATATCACAATCCCAAGAGGATCTAAAGCCTTATCTTTCATATATTACCTTAAGAATTTATATTTAACAATTCACTTCATTTTGTTTTTAGGATGGAGAAAGCAAAGTAGTTTAAAATCCCTTTTTTTTTTAGTAACAATCCCCATGCAATCAAATGTAAAAATGTTTTAAAAGTACTTATTAACTCCTTTACAATGTGTGTATTATTTTAGGAACATATTTGTGTGTGTGTGAGAGTTGAACTTGAATATAAATTTATTAGTCACCACTTTGGGCCCACATTTCTTTTTTCCCAAACCAAAGATAGAGACAAGATCCACCAAGTGGCTGTTAAAAATTACCAGATTTCTTCTGAAACACAGTAACCAGTTCCTCAAATAAAACAGGCCACTTTATATTTAAATGGGCTGCAATCATTTGTCAGGTTTCTTCATCACAGCAAAAGGATTAGAGAGGATTTGCAGAACCGTGGAATAGGCATGTTGTTATAGTTGCCTACTTGTAGTGTTGGGTTAAGCCTTTGCTCCCCTTAATCTATGCCAGCATTATAGCAAATCTCTTACATGCAGACAGTAAACAAGTTAGCAATATGGCATCAGTCTCACTTCTGTTATTTTGATGTCTGGTTTCTGCCCCCCTCCCCTGCCACACACTCCCCCCCCTTTTTTTTGAGCTCCAATTACATGATACACTGCTGCTATGTCAGTGGAGCAGCCACGGTTGTATGCTTTATATGCTCAGCCTGGGAGGGGAAACACAACCAGAAAATGACATAAAAATAGCAACCACGCCCACAAGGTCCCTAGAAACGCTGCTTGTGGAAACCAATTGGTGATGTCGCCCACATACATCCCAAACATAGTGGAGCCAATGATTTCATAATGATGAGGACAGACCTGCATCTCTCTCTCTCTCTCTCTCACACACACACACACACTGCAAGACAATGCCTCTGCATTCCACTCCAGGTGTGACTGTGCTGCTGCCATCCCTAGTCATCCCTCCAGGCAGACATTAAATTCCTCTTATGCTCCTCCATTTTGGGAGCACAATACACTCAGAGAAGGAGAACACCCACAAAGTTCCCTGGGCAGGGGGCCTGCATAGAGCACACACAGCACTCCTTAGAACAAGGGTTCAAGACCATGTATGGTGTCCAGAAAATTGGAAGTCTTTCTCCCTGTCTCACAATCCTAGAAACTGGGGTCATCCAGTGAAGATGAATGGTGGCGGTGATTCAGGAGAGACAGAAGAAACTACTTCTTCACACAGCACATAGTGAAAGCATGGAATTTGCTACCATAAGATGTGATGGCCACCACCTTGCATGGGTTTAAATGGGGATTAGATGAATTCATTGAGGTCAAAGCTCACATTTCACTCACAACTCTGCCCCATTTTAGCTGTTCTGCCGGTGGAGTGTCTGCTGGCAGGTCAGGGGAGTTCTGTCTCTCACAGCTACCTTGAGGTAGCTATTTGTCCAAAGTCACCAAAGCAAACTGTATGGCTGGGAAGAATTTGAACCCAGGTCTTCCATGTGCAAACCGAACACTGAACTACATCAGCCATCGCTCCATTTCCTGAATAATGAGAAGTTGTCTTGGTACATAATCCATGTCCTCTGTGATGCCAGGGAGGCAGTTATCACATCAAATCTGGAAAGGCAACTCTTGTTTTCTATTGTTTTAAATTTTAACTATGGTTGCTTATCAGGGAGGTAGAACCGCAGGATATAAATTCCTTAGGTCAATAAAAATGTTCCAGAGGCGCTTCCATAAAAACCAAAGGACTATCTTCTTTCTCACCTCATGTACAGCAAGGAACAGGCCAGCCTCAGTTCAAACACACTTCCTTTTCTCCATGTTCTGGCCAATAAAGGAGCAGATAGGGAATACAGCTGGTCGGCTTGGCTTGCGTATCATTTCAACAACCACAAAATGGCATCCAGCATCCAGAGCCCAATAATTCAGGGGAAGGGTTCCATGAGGCCTCCTCCCTTAAAGGGTACCAGTCGAGCAGTTACTAAGACATCTTGATTGTTAAGAGACCAACATCTGCAGCTGTGGGGTATCGATTCAGTTCAAGCAATACCCAAGCAGAAATAACATGTCATCTTTCAGAATATGTCTTTTAGTAGCCACAGTGAAACATCTCATATATACACCATAGCATACATAAATATTGCAACCATCACAACTCCTCTCTAGAGCAATTTGGTTGAATGCCCATATTGTAAAAAAGGAAATGCAGAAGAGGGAAAGAATCTATCCTGAGCCACTTCAGGGTTTTGGCACCTCTAGGATGTGAGCCCAAGACACTCTTGGAAACCCTAGTTCCTAAACTCAGAGGCCATAGATAGACCTAAGGTTTATTCCTGGATCATCCAGGGGTCAAATCTGTTCATCTAGGTGACACACAGGGGATCCAGTGCTCAGGCAGGAGTGACCCCTGGATGATCCCAGGATAAACTTTAGGTCTAGCTGTGGCCGGAGAGTTAAAGGCATGTCATTCCACAAATCTAAGTGATTGCTAACACAGAAGGCCTCAATTAATGGCGTGGTTTTGTTGAAAGACAACAAGCAATGAATTTGTGATTTAAACTAAATGGAATAGTTTGCAACGGGTATGACCTATACTTCCATCTGGCCTCACATATGCGAATCTCACGTTTGGTTATGAACCCAGAAGAGGAAAAAACCTGAAGCAACACACGTCTTCACTTGAAATATTTATTGAAAGTGTGCGAGTCCCATAAAGGTGAGTAAAACATTTTTGTAAAAAAATTCAATAAAATTTCTTGCAGTCATAAGGTCTTACATCAATCATTAAAAATAAAAACAATAGAAAAACAAGAAATGCCCAAACACATTGGTGTGCACTGAGGTTTTTTTTTTTTTTTTAAACTTACAAACTTACACCATTGGCCTTTTGCAAACATAGTCATACAATTTACCAAATTAGGCGTGGATTTCCCCGTAACATCTTTATTCCTAGTACTGGCATAAAACAGATCAGCCAGTCTCGCTAGCAAGAGGTGAACCCGGAAAGGAAATACATCACATGCCACTGGCAGTGAACTGCTGTGATAAGAGTCACGTTACACAATATCCAGATAGAGTTAGGGTGGTAGGAAAGATACAGCTTCAGAAATATTTTATTTTCATTTAAACACGTCTAAGTAGAACATTGATGGCCAAACAAGATGATGAAACCAGAAATCAAAGAAAAGATTCATGCTTAGCAACTAACCCAATATTTAAAGTTAGTTACCTTTTCTTTACCTGGTACAGGAGATTCTTGTTAAGGAAATGTGACCTTCTAGACTGAAAACACTTTCAGATCCTCCAAATGTCTGAAGGCTTAATTGTCCACAGTTATATTTTAAAGTAGTTTTTAGTGTGAAATGTAGATGGTCTGCAATACCTTGAAACTTGCCCAAAGACAGAATAGCCACATCAACACCTAGCTAAAACCGTAAGTCTCTCCCAAATGGCTGTTTCATGTCACTAATAGCTTACATCTGACTACAAACATAGCCATTTAATCAAATGGAGAACAATAAGCAGCAAAGTCCCAAATGGAAGTTTTTAAAAAGAAGCAATAGCCAATAGAATGCCTGTTTTCATCCCATTTTAAATATGAGTTCCCTAACTTAAGACTAGCACTTCTATGTCCTTTCCTATAGTACATAAAATATACAGACTATTGCATAAATGAGGGGACTTTCAACTCTCCCCTGCAGCCCCTCCAAAATCTGCCTTGGGTTCTCCCAACCCTTCAGAGCAGATTTTGAAGGCATACCGGTGGAATTCCCCCACCCACACCTCATTCCAGTAACACAGGCAGTTCTTAGCAGGAGGGATTAATTTGATACCACCCTCAGGACAGACCTGTCCACTAATCTGAACTGGCAGAAATTAGTGGAATACTGTTGCCATTATGTTTTAATAATTGACTCAAGTAGAGAAAGACAGCCAGAAAACGTTTGCCATTCCAAGATTCAGTTCTTAAGTAGTAAACTTCCTTTGCTAAATCATGTCTGGCACAAGGGCGAGCAACGTGCTCTGCAGATGCAGTAACACTTATCTTACAAAATTCTTATGCTGATATTAGGGAAAGGCCTGGAAAACTTCAGAGGCAGAACGGTAGTGGAAGGACTCCATTCTCCCTTGCTCCTCAGGCATCACTCACTGTCCTCCACTCCTCACTCCAGTTTGCTCTAGGTTGTTGTCCTTCTTTCCCACTCAGTGTCCTCACAGTCCTTTCCAAAGTTGCTGTTCTCTAAATCTGTTACAACCACTACATCCCCGTGACCGGAAAAATCAGTAGTGGAAATAGGATGCAACAAGAAGACACAATTACTACATGAGTACCGATGGGTGAAGGATGTAATTGTGCTGGTGGGGGTAAAGGAAACTCGTACAAAATTCCCCTCTCCCCCTCATCTTTAGGAGGATTGGGTTGAAGTGATAGGAATCCGCCTCTTGCCCAGGACTGCAGAGGGATGTGTTTTTGGCATTTCAGGCCTCCCTCCTCTGCAATCAAGCTGGGATCAGAAGAGAGAAGGCAGCAATTCCCGTTCTCTTCTTCTCTAAGCCAACTTGTAGTCAGGAAGCAGGTAAGAAGTTGAGACACGTTGAAAACAAGTCTTCACCCTTCTCCCTGAAGCTGCACTTGGGAGAGAGGCAGGAAACAATGCATCAGAGCACATAGTCCTCCTTTTTCTTGTAGACAGTTCTAGAGCTGTGAAAGGAAAGTGTGTGTGTGTTTCCAACACACACACACACACACAGTTTGGGGAGTGGTGAATGGAGGTTTAATCCCTTCCATTGATCCCTCTCCAAACCAGGTTACGGGTAGGACTGGATTTGAGGCATTGGCCCTGTTCAGAAGACACCTTAAACCACGGCTTTAACTAAAGTGAATAAGGCTTTCTGGCTTAACCACCGTGCTCAAAGCTGTAATTTAAGGTGTCTTCTGAACACAGCCTGGCTTTCTGGCTTAACCACCATGGTTAAAGCCTTGGTTTAAGGTGTCTTCTGAATGGGGCCATTGTCTGTGTGTTGCACCTCTCCCCCACCCCCACCCCAATCCCCTTAAATTGCCAGGCTTCTTTTTCTTGGGCATGACACACAAATAGACGGATTTGTGTTATGCCTGAGCATGCATATAGCATGGCACTAATAGCATTTATTTTAAAGTTACAGACCCACCACTGATTTGACAAAATGACACAGCTATATTACCCTTATATACAGACTTGGAAATCATGGCAGCTGAAAATAATGAATTTGGTATCATTATTTCTAACCGACTAAAACTGGACTTATTTTTTATTCTTCCCTAAGATCTCTTTGACCTCTTCTTTGCTCTAGTGATTTCCTCTTTGAACTCTTATCTTCCCTAACTCTTGCAGTCAATGGCTTAATTGCTCTGACATCACAGAGGGATAAATGCAAACCAGAATCAGGCAGCTGAGCATCAAACCAAGATTTGTGAGAACTTAATTCTAAAGGAGAGTACTTGCCATGGGCTAACAATGCCTTGCTGGTCCAAATCAATTGAGCTGTCCCATTGTACTTAAGTGGAAATTTACTAGGCAAACATTTGCTGCTTATGTTATGTAGTTCCACACCATTTTTCCATTACTTGTTCAAATTATTACAACCATGAGGGCTAAATAAATACTGTTCTTTTAAGCTCGAATGTCAGCTTTCAGGCCAGCCTGAAGTGCTTGAGGGCCATGTGTTGTCCATCTTTGTTCTAGCATATAAGTGAAGGCATAGAAAAGTCATGTCAAAAAAGTTTTGCACCAAACATGATTTACCTTAACTGAAACATGTTTTACAGAGAGCCATTAAAACAATAAATCATGAGTTTTGAGGACTTCAGTTTTATAGATGATTCTAGATTGAAATTTGGCCTTTAGGTACTGAAGGGAAAGATTTCCTGAGAATCACCATACAGCCTAGCAAATGTACGTTGCTCTTTAACATGAAAAGTAGAACTGGGCTTAAACAAAATGCAAATATCTGCCTTGCATGAAAGTAGCGCTCCAGCCCATGTTTCACGAAGTCAGAGTGTTTAAAGTTTAATAAGAAACCTGATGTGTATCCACAAAAGTGAAATACAACAGATATATCGCATTGTTTGAAAGCTGACCTAATTTCTCCTAGAATACTGTTTTCCCACATCAGGCATGCCTGCTTCAACGGATGTGAAAAAACTAATTGAAGAAAAGCTCTGCTCTCTCAATATGAATGTTTTATGCAACAAAATAAGTAGTTCTAGAACTTGATATGTCAGAAATTAAGTCCATGAAATGGGGCTGAAACCATCTTGCTGTGCTAATACATTTGAAAGCAAAGTCATACAGCAGGAACAAAAGTATGCTGACAATACAGGTACAATAACAATTAATACTTTAAAAAGTATTCTAGAGGCAATGCTTTGTTAAGCTGTTGCAGCAAATACAACCAAGTCTTATGGTACCTTAAAGACACACAAATATATTGTAGCACAACCATTTGTGGGCCAGAGCCCACTTTGTCAGACAGACCAAGTGGTCACCTAACTGCATATACCTTGAGAAGAGAGTGTTTTAAAAACATAATATAAAGGCCAATCAATGCAGGAGTTAGTGTGTCACATTAAGTAAGCAAAAACAAATTCAGGATCCAATCAATGCAGGTGTGATCCACTCCCAACTAGTGGTCACTGGTAATGAAGAATAGTCTTACCAAGTTGAATGGCATAAAAGTGTTGATATGCCTAGTCATCACCCGTGGCTACTACTCTGGAGCAGGTCACACTAATGCTACAAATATTTTTGTTAGTCTGAAGATACCAGAGAAGTGTGGCTTGTAAAGGTAACTTTTTGAGAACTGCATAGGTTTGCCCAAATTCATTTTGATCAATGCTGTATCAACAATCCCTCTAAAATTTGCAAATTTGCAGGTATTTTGGGATCTGAACATTCAGCTTTAAACAGCTGCTCTAGCTCATGCTGTGCCATTGAATTCATCTCAGTAAATACACTTTTGTAACCAGATTACTTTAGAACCTTTCACAAGCGGATTTAGAAACAGAACTTCTTCCTATTTTTGATTGTTACACAATTATAGTTTTATTTTTAAAAAAAGGTTCACAAAAGAAATGAAATGGGTCACATCTGTAGACCAATACTAAGAATCAAAAAGTCCTTAGCTTAACACTCTAACAATATTGCTAGTCAAAAAGGAGACTATGTCCATTGAAATAATTTGCGTTAACAAATATCATGCCTGACAAACAATTACCCTCAACAGACCCACAAAACAGTACTTTGACAAGCAGGAGGAACCATGCATGGCCGTTTCAAGATCATATGACTACAGGGTTTATATACTACAGTGGCAAGACATGATAGGATCAGTATATGCCAAAGGCAATTCGAGATTTTGACAGCGGCACAAGAAACCAAGATGTCCCAAGAGGCACTGATGTGACAGTTAGTTGGCATTTTGGGGGGAGAGAAGAAGGGAATATTGTTCTGAAACACAAGACTAGGAACATTTCATTACACTATTGGCAGAAGTGCTCTAAAATGCCATTTCCAGACAAGTAATTCTATGCATGTGTTTACCCAGCCCCCTGCCAAACATGTACCAATATTGCTTTTCTTTTTAGTCTGAAGGTTGTTAAGCAGATCTGGGAGAAGGAGGGAAATCAAACTGATCACATGACAGAACACTGAAACATTTCAATCCTTTGGTCCCAAAAGTAGAAATGATGTAGCAAGAAAAGGGTGAATATCCTGCTCTCTGTTTTGCATCAAAACCTCAAGATTTGTAATTTTTGTTTTTTGTATGAATAGGTTCTGCAGTATCATTTGCTTGTTTTTCCTTTGTAGATCTTTTGCTAAGAATAGCTGGTATGTCTTGATTTTTTTTTTCCTTTTTTCAAAATCAAAGTCTAAATTGGGACCCAAAGCATCAGAAAAATTGGTCCCTCCGATAGTAAAGAATTATGGATATCTCCCTTCTTTAGTGTACCAAAGCATTTATTTGTTTTTTTAAAAAGTGCAGGCCAGAGATGTAACTTGAGCCTTCCCAAGACATGTGTAGCAGCCTCTCTGCCTCTCCTCTTTCCTAGATCTCACACCAGGCTAACAGTCATGGTCATGGAGATCAAGATACTAGTATGACCTGTATATGGAACTGCCAGCAATTATGACGCAAACAGATGCGATTTGGAAGGCTGAATCACAGCTAGCTTCAATAAAAGTTCTCAGAAGTTAACAAAGCCAAGTTTATCCTTCTGTTTCTTCACCGTGTCCCGACTGCTGGAGCACAGACAGCTGCGGTATTACTTTGCTTGTTCCACGGGAGAGCCGCTCCTGGTCTGTGTTTGCGGATAGGGAGGCCATGGAAATAGGCTGCAGCAAGGCAGGCGTCATGCCAGACGTGACAGTGAGATTATGAGTAGCACCCTTGAGCGTAAGATCCTGTGTGGGAAGCAGCGGCTTGAGGATGCTGACAAGGCAGAAAGCAGAGCCACTTTTGGGAATGAAGTTTACTTTATTCTTGTCAGGACAGTAAAATGCTGGAATTTCATGCAAGGGCTTTGGCCTACAAAAAGAAAAAACAACATTGCCACAAAAGGGGTAAAGATTAACGTGGAAATGCTAAACGTTGCCTTTTTTAAAAGAGGTTTGCAAAAACCAAACACGGTGAAAATTACACACATGGAAGTTATGTGAGCACATTTGTGTAACAGGAGGAAGACATTTTAAACCCCATCATGGGAAAAAGTGACCCTAAATTATTCTAAATCTGTGTTCTTTGTATTGGTATACAGTGGTTGCTGTGCTAGTTCAAGAAATTTGTAACAGATAAGGAGGTTCTCTGTTATTTAATTAGTATAAAAACATGCAAGGTTTTGAATCACAAGCAACCAGCAATCCTAAAAAAAAAACCTATTCAGATAAAGTTGAAGATGTTAAATTCCATGGTGAGTTTCCTATCAGCCTTAACTGCCTGAAGAAGTGTTCCATGCACCCCGATAAACCAGCTACTTAAGATGGTTTAAAACGGATATTGGTTTGGATCCTGAGAACCATAAACAGAAGCAAGCTCACAAAAGGGGACTTTCCTGCAGCCTCCCTCCCTGGTGCAATTCCCCACTCCAGAGACCCTTCTGGAATGGCACGGGAGGGGAGACAAAATAAGGCAAAGGCACCTTGTGTGAGCGAGGTACCATCCTAAGAGCAGCACATTTTGGGGGGACAGAAAGTTACAGTGGAGTCACAGTGACAGGGAAGTCCCCTTCCACAAGCTTGTTTCCGCTCACAATTCTCATAATCCAACCAAATTTTATATAAATAAAATATTGGTTTAATGTAAAGAGCATGCTGAATTCCTCAGATGTGATCGCTTGAGGGCAAGATCCAATCCGACTTTCAAAGCAATTTTATCTGTTTTCTTGGCAAACAAATTCTAAATTGATGGGGTGTCCTCAAATCTGGTGGAAGCATATCTATTTAGCCTCACACTGCCTTGGAGATACTCAAAAAATAGAGAGTCATCTCACTGTTTCCCAAGTGTTTCCAAATAGCACAAGTTCAGAAGAGATTTTGTCCTCCTACAGCTTAATGGAGAGGAGTGGGCACTCTCCCTGATGGGCCATGTAGACATCCAGAAAGCAACAATGTATTTTACTCCTTTCTGAATGCCTCCAAAGCTAGTACATCAGCGATGGGCCACCCCCAGCTCTTCGTCCTTGCAGTCACAATGGCCTTGGAGGTTCCACACACTTTTAAAGTTAGCATGACTAATGAATTCCTTTTCCTCCCGACCCAACTTGGAACTGAAGAGGAGGAATAGGGCCTTGTCCCAAAGGCTGAGGAGGAACTCTAGAATGCTTACAAATCTCTCGTGATTTCAGAAACACCCCTTGGGATCATATTTAAAAAGCACAGAGTTTGGGAAATGTTAATAATTAACTTGAGATAAATTTAAGACTGAAATTGCTGCCAAAAACAGTTTTGCATGTTTTAAGACAAATAGATATTACATATTTTAATTAATGTCTTTTGGGGGCTTTGTATGCAATGTCCCAGATATGTGCAAGTTCTTCAGAACTATGAATCCTTACTGCTAGATAGCAAGAATCTTATTTCAAGCCTTTTCACTTGTGATGGGGTCAATTTGTGTGGCAAAATAGAATTCCAGCCCCCCATCACTGTCCAAAGAACAACAAAAGTTGGCCATCCCTGGCTATATGAAAATCAGTGTAAAGTGATTGAGAAAAAAGCAGAGGTTAAATTGTAAACCACACTTCTTTATACAAATGTTTCTCTTTGTCTAGGTTAGGTGTTCCAATCTTATGAGATTTGCTAGAGCAAAAGCAGCATTAGAACAGAACAAGGAACATTTGAGGAGTTAGCTGCTGGGCCATGGCCTGCTTGAAAGCTTGTGTGCATATGTGCTCCATGAAATTCTGTTGATTGATTGCATTTCTATACTGCCCAACAGCTCTCTGGGCAGTTCACAATGATGGTATGGCAGCCTTCCTCAGCTTGGTGCCCTCCAGATGTTTTGGAGTACAACTGTCAGGATTCCTGGCCATTGGCCTGGCTGACTGTGGTGGACAGAAATTGTCCCAAACATCTGAAGGGCACCAGGCTAGAAAAGGCAATTCTAGGCCTTCTAGTATGAGGCACAAAAAAGTGTTTCCCTAGAATAAAATGGAGAGGAGGAGGATTATGGGTTCCTTGAAGGAAAAAAGGCGGGATATAATGCAATAAATAAATAAACATGTGGCAAGCTCTCTGGAAAACCCCAAATTCCTTTATTTCTCTGATATTTCCCATGTATTCAGGCAGAAAGGAGGGGCAAGAACTACAGTAAACAGGGACAGTGAAAGCCAGTTCTCCAGAATATTTACTTGCCCCCCAAATATACATAAGCTGGTGAGTTAGGCCTCAGGTCTTCAGAGCTGATCCTAAGGACAGGAAGCAGGGTATTTTTGTCAGTATACTTGTGTACTATTGATATACATAGGTGCCGTAGTCTAGTCACACGATGCAGGGTTTTAGTCACTCCATTCCATTTCCCCATCCATCGAATTTTTTGTTTTCTCCTCAGTCAATCAGCCTTCCACCCCCCAGTGAACATGGGGGTGCCCTGAGTCTGCTGATATCTCTGACTTGTGCGTGAGAGGAAGACTTGAATTGATGTTCGTATATGACAAGGATCCCCAACTATTTTCGGCCGGTGGACACATTTTGTGGGCGTGACCACAAAATGGCTGCTCTGGGCGTGTGGGCAGTTACAAAACACTGGGCGTGCCCTCCCATCAGAAAACATGGTGGGGGGAATAGAGGGACGGAGGATACACACCCCTTTATCCTCTACTCAAGTTAATAGAGCGATATATCCATTAATTTGCATTAAAGGAGGGAAGGAGAAGAACCTGCCGTTGCCAAAACGGATTGCAAACAGCTTTACATAACCATTGCATTGTAAGCTGAAAAAATGACAGAGCCAAGCATATGGACTCAAGTTCTTGCTTCATTCAGACACGCATAATTCTGACAAACTAACTTCTAAGGTTGTATTACATAACAGAAGTTCAGGTATTAGGTGCACTGAAATTTAAGACCTTAGAAGAATATTAAGTGCAAAGATACTTACAAGCTTTCCTCAAACACTTTCACCTTCTCACAGCCCTCAGGAGGTTCACGTTTGAACATGTAGCTGTTGTTGGGTTTTGGTGAGGTGGCATATTTGGGCAGGGGAGAATTGTTTCCATTTTCTGTAGTGAACAAGGCGTCTGTTACTTAAACATGCCAAAACATACATTAAATCACTTGCCTTTGCCTCTACAATTCCTCCCCACACCTCCTCCTTGATTAACATTGCTAAAAGGCTAAATGAAAGTTTGTCATCAAAGTACAAAGCACCTCTTCTTACTGGTATTCTTGGAACATTTCACTGTATACACATTCTCTCATATCAACCTATTAGAGCTGTAACATGAGCTCTGGAGTTTTGGGCTCTACAATCCTAAACTAAGGTACAGTTTACCATGCTTAAGTCCACACCTCGTAGATGAGTATTCACTCTCTTTTAAAATAGGGATGGTTATTCAACTTCCTTTCCTCACACAATCAAAATCTGCCCACAAGTGTGTATGGTATGTCATATAATGTCAACTCCCTGACTTACTAGTAACAAAACCAAGACAAGCTTAAGGTAAAACAAATATAGAGGTAAGGCAATGGATTGGTGGGCGAGGTATGGATGACCCAAGAAAAAAGCAAGGTTGTGATGAAGCTCATTTTAAAAAAGTCAGAGGAATCAGAAGCTAAAATTTGGCAACTTTTTTCAAAGCCCCAGCAATGAGGAAGAAGCCGCCGTTCCCCTTACCTAGTATTGTTCAACACCGCCACCCTGATTTTGAAACTAGCTCCATCAGCCCAAGAGAGCTTTAGACTTTTTCCCATTTAAAGCAGGCCCCTGCCCCACTTTTGAAATGGCAGAGCTTTAAAAAGCAGTTTCTGATACAGTACAATGGTGGAATTCCACTAGGTAAATCCCAAGCCTCTTGCACAAAGCTAACCAGGTCTTTGGATTCTGGCCCATACTTCAAAAAGACAGGAAACAAAACAAGGTTCATGATTCAAGGCTAAACCTAAGAGTTCCTGATATGACTAAGACAGCAATCCTAGGGCCCCTAGACAGTGTTTGGGGTGGGTGGGTGGCAAAGGATTGCTCCATTTACTGGCTCTGACATAGCCTGGAAACCTGAGCATGGAGACGGGGAAAAGGGGGTGGGGAACTTTGCACAGCTTCCCACACCCTCTCCGGCCTCCTCCCCTCCTCCCCACCCCCCACCCCGAAGCACCATTGCCTGTCTAGCAAAAACACAGGATAATCAGCATTAGGATTCTCAGCAGTCTCCCACCTAGCAAGACAGGACCGCGCTTTCTTCAGGAAGTACCTTTGTCTCTGGGGTCTACAAGCAGGTCATCAGCAGAGCACGGGCTTTCCTCACTGCCCTCATTGGAGATGGCAAGGAAGGAGCTGGGGGACACCGACTGGGACCTGCTGCTGTTGTTACTGCCTTTCTCTGCGCCGCCAGGAGTCTGCGTGTCGATGCTGCGAGTGCTGCTGCTGCGCTGCACCAAAGGAGGGGGCGCTCTGTGCCCATCTGGAATATCTTGTGGCTGTTAAGGGGAAAAAGATATTACAGATACTTCTTGCCATGCAGCAGACTACTAATCTTGTCTGGATGAGAATTATGTTACT
Organism: Elgaria multicarinata webbii; assembly: GCF_023053635.1. Taxonomy (NCBI): domain Eukaryota; kingdom Metazoa; phylum Chordata; class Lepidosauria; order Squamata; family Anguidae; genus Elgaria; species Elgaria multicarinata. Next base: position 25,276,375 of record NC_086172.1, read on the forward strand.
TGTTAATAGACTACTTTAGCCCTTTGTATCAATAAAGCTCTTTAGCAAAAGATTATTCTTCAGACTGCAACAAAAAGAAAAGGAGAGAAAAAACTGGGAGCCAAGTTTAAGGAGATTTGGGGTCTACTAAAGCATTCCAAGGAAGGGGAAGAGAGAGAGAGAGAGAGAGAGAGAGAGAGAGATAAGAGGATTTAAAACGGATGATCCTGTACAAAAAACAACCAAATTGCCTAAAGCAGTGCTTTCTAGTCCTCCATGTTCTATGCACATGGATGAGGGACTGAGTTAATAGGTAAAAAAACGGGTGCCAATACTTATTTGTTTGTGACGGTGTACTCACAATAAGTTGTTCCTCTTTCTCTCCTGTCTCCTTTATGATGATTTCGATCTCCTGATTCAGCCCCTCTATGCTGTTACGAAAACGCGACCCTGTTGACTTAGCAATTGGTATCACAGGGACCAGCACGCTCTTTGGAACAGGAGCCTGGAAATACCCCGAAAGGTAAAAGTAAATAGATTCCAGTAGTTTAAAATAGGAAAACAAACAAGATTGTGGCACCAAGATCACATTCTGTTATTATGACAAAGTGAATCCCTGGATGACTCGGAAATTTGAGGCGAGGTACTAGAATTTATTTTGCTTTATACAGAAGACTTTTTACTTATGCCCTTTTCACCTTGAATTCCTTATGTGTGGGGAAAAAAATGTTGTTATATCATACCAGTTGCTGACATATCTATCGTGTACAACCCCAAAAGCAAGAAGGTGGGCCACGGAGCGAGTGTTAAGGAGGCGGGCCACGGAGTGAGTGTTTAGCAATGGGAATGCTAACTTTCAAAATCCAGACCCAACTATTTTTTCTGTAAAACATTTTACACATCTTTTTTTTTCAAGGTTCACTAATGGAACCAAGAAGAGGAAACAACAAGTGAAGGAAAACATTTTGCCAGTATCAGCATCTCAAAAAAAAAAAAAAAAAGGTGCCAGACCAGACACTACCTTCAGTGGCAACCTAGACCCACTATTCTCAGGAGAGCCCAGCCCTGGCCAGAGGCCAAGAATGTTATGCCTCTGCCCTACCGCCTCGGCACTTCCATTTGATTTCCCCCATCCTGAAGCAAGAGAGCACCTATGATTTGTAGATTCTCCTGCTGAGAGACATCAGATGCAAAATGTCACCGTAAAGCAGCGAGTGGCCTCCTCCAGATTATGAAAGTGGCTTAGACTGGGTTCAGATGATCGCGCAGGGGGAAGAAGCCATCATGGCTTCTCCCGCAGCCCCTGTACACGCGGTACAGATTACTGCAATTTGCATAACCACCTGCGATGCAGCACGGATTGGCATGTTCGCCAACCCAACCCGGGAGTAGCTTCATGCTCACCCTTATAAACTACAATGTGCAGTAGAGGTTGCAGGCTGGGTACGAAGCCACCCCTGCCATGCACCGGGTTAGAACGATACACCAACTCGTGTTGCATCACGGGGGATGATGCAAATGGCCAGGGGAGAGAACCCACGATAGCGTCGCAATCGTCCGGATACGGCCTTGGGTTTTAATGTGAAATTCACTTTTGGGCACAGAACTTGGCACGAGAATTTCAGCCGACACATACTGCAGTCCCCCTGGAGGCCTTCAAAATCTGCCCCAGAGCACTGGTGAACCCTCTGAAGCAGGTCTTTAGGTGACGCAGAGGACTGCAGGAGGGAGAAAATCCCCTTGTGTTAGCTGATGTCTGCTAGCATGATTGAAATTTGATTGAACCGCAGTTGCCCATTTCGATGCCCATTCTCCCAGTTTGGAGAGATCCTTTTGGAACTCCTCACAGTCATCCCCCCTTTTTTTTAACCACCCTAAATAATTTGGTGTCATCAGCAAACTTGGCCACCTCACTGCTCACTCCTAATTCCAGATCATTTATGAACAAGTGGCTCTAATACAGAACCTAGTGGAAACCCTCCTACTTCCCTCCATCGGGCGAATTTACTATTTATTCCAACTCTCTGCTTTCTGTTCTTTTACCAGTTATTGATCTATACGAGGACCTCTTCTCTTATTTCCTTGAGTGCTAAGTTTGCTTAGGAGTCTTTGGTGAGCGACTTTGTCAAAAGCCTTTTGGAAGTCCAAGTAAACCATGTCTACTGGATCACCCCTGTCCATGCGCTTATTGACACTCACAAAGAACTCTAAAAGGATAGTGAGATAGGACGTAGCTTTGGGGAAGCCATGTTGATACTTCTTCAGCAGGGCTTGTCCTTCTATATGTTTAATAATTATATCTTTATTAATGTTTTCAACCTATTTACCCAGAAGCTAACCGGCCTATAATTACCCAGATCACCCCTGGGGTCCCTTTTTAAAAATGGGTGTTACATCCAGTGTTCTGGTACAGAAGCTGATCTTAGGGTCATGTTACATATTTTTGTTAGAAGTTCCTTTTGCCACACAGTGGTTGAAATATGTTTAATTTCCCTGACACTAATTCTTACAAACCGCTTAGAGATATTTTTAAACATGGACAGCGGTATATAAATCCATTAAATAAATACATACATGCATACAAACATTGTGTCATATTTCCTACCTGGCATTGGTTGATGGCTGCATGATTACCATGGAACGGAGACTGTCTTTCTTTATCCCGATGATGCCTGCTACTATGTTTACTTCTTTGCAATTGCTGGCGTAGCTTTGCGATCTGAAAGGACAGACCTTTTAGAGTTCCCTTTAAAATGTATACCGTCAATTCTAAATAGTTATGTCAAAACTTATATTAAGTACCCTTACTATCACCGAAGCTATATTATCACAATGTTGATGTTAGCAAGCTTATTCTCCCTTCCCACCATAAGCATAGCAACTCCTCTACATTGGAGAGAGCCAGAACAGGCATGTCTCTGCATGAACATCACCATTCACAGGCCTTCCTCCTATACTAAAACTAGTCGGGAAGCGGAAACAGAACTAAGACTTCAGCTTGCCTTTGATGAGCATGAAAAGGAGAGTGCTTGGGGGGGGGGGGAGGGCGAGACCTGTGCTTTACCAGGTGGAACCCCAACCCCATAATCAAATGGCGCAGAATGAAGGCATGCTGGCGACAACTAGGGATGTTGAAGAAATCCAAAATGGATTCAAATGAGTTTGGATTTCTATCAATGCGAGCTGTGGATTCTGCAGCAGACCGGCATCTTCTGAGTCGCACAGGCCTTTTTTTTTTTTTTTTACTTTCAAAAATTTAATTGTACTAAATTACAAGTTACTGGAAGCTATGTTGATAGAACTGCCTTTTTAAAAAAAGTTTTATACATCTCTGAGCTCTCTTCAGACTCCTCTTTGTAGCACCCTTTGTGTGTGTGCTCTACTCATTGATTGCATGCTGGGCTAAGAAAAATAACAAAATGTTCCATGCCAATGAAAGTGAGGCAAATTGTGGCAAAACTTTTTGCATACATTTCCACCGGGGAAGGGATTCAGAGTCTGTCAACAGAATGAAAGATGCCTGACGATCCACAAAACCCCAGACAGATCAGATTAAACAAAATCTGTCCATCCCTAGTAGCAATATGGGTTGCTCGCCACTCCACATAGGGGGAAGGTCCAGTCTTGTCCTGGCTGTTATGAAGGCAGGCTGACATTGCCACCTGATGTGAACATGAGGGAGCCATGCTCAGGCAAGCTGCAGCGCCTTGGAGGTGGGGTGGGTGTTAAGATGAAACAGATTCTCTGAGCTCAGTGAAAATCCCGACTGGCTGGCACCTGCATCCCGTTTCCAGGTTGGGTGTGCCCATGATATTTCCTAGGGGTTACTTCTCGCAAGGACACACAGCTCAAAGATCCTTTGGAGGCTGTCTAATTTTCCAGTAACACTAGACACTTTGGTGTGCAAATACTGGAAGTGTGCTGCGACCGTACAGAAACAAACAACTACCTTGTAGAGTTAAATGACAGTTCTAATAGTAGAAATTAAAGAAAAGACACCTAAACATTGGTATAAAAAAATATTTGGGATTATGTGTTCTTGCTGACATCTACACAGTTATACCAGTAGGATAAAAATGACACAAGTCATCGATTACATCCTGCTCCCTATTACATTTTTCTGCTCTAAGTGTTGCAATACGATCCTCTACTCAGTCTTTACATTGGACAGACAGAGGGTGTGTTTTGTTATTGGATTAGATTCAGACTTTGCTCTGGAGTTTTGCTCCAGAGATGCTTTCTGGTGGTGACGGAGGGCCTTTTGCCAATTCTCCCTTCCCCCTGCAGCCTCTTGCACCCTCTGAAAAGCTGCTCCGGAGGGTTGGGGAACCCTCCACAACAATGTGGAAGGTGACACAAGAGGCCTGAGAGGGAAGAGGGAATTGGCAAAAATCACCTCCACTTACATCAGCAAGATCCCTCTGCTGGATTAAAAAGCCTTCCATGGACAGAAGGATACTTAGGTTCTCATCCTGCAAATGATCAATGAATGAATGGCTATCACTTTCATATACTCTGAATCAGTGGCTGCAGGCCTGTGCATGGTAGACAGGTATCTTGAACTGAGAACAGCTCAATATATCTCAACCTCTTTGAGTTGATCTGTGCTGCCCCAAGATGCTGAGCGCTTATGAGACCCTTTCTTCTTTTCCAGGTATTCTTCAGCCCAAGCACTCTCAGTCTGAAAAAAAAAGAAGAAAGGAGGGGTTTTTTTTAGAATGTTATGTCAGATCAAGCAAGTCAGATCAAAATAAACTTTTTAAATTAAAAATCAGATTTTAAAAATCAGTTATAACAAACACCCCTTAAAAATAATCAGGTTTAAAATGAAACCTGAACTTAAAACAAATATGTATTGAAGTATGCATACCAATAATTAAAAGAGAGTCCATGATAAAACACATGAGTTAAAGACAGCTTTTCTGTACAACATAACAAACCAGGGGCAGAATTATCTGACAAGTACAAGCAAGCGTTACAAAGATGACACACAACAGGTTATGTATATTGTTTACCTAAATAACATAGTATGCAGGAAGATGATCAAACATCATCCATGGGCATTTACTTTCCATCACATGGGGGAAACAGTGTCCAGCCTACCTGGGTGGCTTTGTCCCTCATGCAAGGTGCAGCTTGTCCATGATTATCACGAGGCCATTGTCCAGCAAGGTAAGGAGCAGCAAGTATGTCTAGTGACGGTGTACGGCGAGCAATACTGGAAGGGCTTGATGACGGTGGCCGTGGTTTATCAACTAAAAAAAAAAAAAGCATATATCTTCATGAACGGAACTTAAACCACATTGTTACAATTTTCGTTCTTTCTTTTTTATATATATTCAGCATACCATACACTATATGCTATTAAGAAAACATAATTTGAGAATGGTGCCAGGAGGGGGAAGCTATTTTTAGTACTATAATTGAAAATTATTTTACTTAATTGAAGGGTGACATAACACACACACCTATATTTTACAAAGCGTAAGAAAGATGCTTTTGAATTAAAAAAAAATACTAGAAGGGTAAATCGCACCCTTATATTCTACATTAAAATCATTTTGGGTATTTGTCATATGTTGAAACCAATAGAAGAGGCAAAACAGGAGAGGGCTTTTTGTGTGTGAACGCCTCTGTTCCCTGCAAAAGGCACCTCTCTTTTGGCAATTAGGAAGGGGTGTGTGTATGAACAGGGGCAAGAGTTTCCCATTCAGAGGGAGAGTAATGCTTTTTGTACTCACTGGCATCAGCTGTTGCATGGATGGGAAAGGGATTACATTTAACTAGCTTTCAACTGATAAACAGAGTGGAAAAATGGATGCATGCTCCATATGAGCAGCCAGATGCAAACAGACCAAAAAGGAACCCATGCATTAAGCCAAGAAGCACCATTCATCTGGCGACCCATCAGCTTTCCTGCATTTAGTGGAATAACATTTAGTTTATCGCAGGTTCTCTAACAGGTCTTTTTAAAGCTTTTAACTGTGTTAAAAGGTTGTCCTGTATTTTAAGAAGTTTATCATATACCCATTTAGAAGTAGTGTATATAATAATCAATACATGGCACCACTTAAACAAACATAGGGAAGTAATACAATGGATTATCCCAGCAGCACATGTTGCTATCTCTGTTTGAAGTAAATTTTCATCAAGGCTATTCTGAATGCTGCCTGTCAGACCGTCACACTCTTAGGGCTCCTTGGGCAAGAACGGTTGCAGTGTGGTTTTATTTTTGTCTAAACTCACTGCAAGGCATTTGATAGTGAGTACACTGTAGAACAGAAATACATATACATATAACTCTTTCTACTAATATCCACTGCTAAATAGGATAGATAATCATTTTTTTAAAAAACAACTAACGTCAGATTATATTTGACTTCAAATTGGATTTTTAATTTGCTTCAGCTATATGTATTTCTTTTAAAAATAACCCCATTTAAAGTTAAATCTAAATGTTGCTCAGTGAGATTTGTTTCTCAGTAAGCGTGCCTAGGATTGAAGCCTTAGCCTTCCAGTAAGTGATTTTGCATAGTATCCCATTTGGACATGCTGTGAGTTGCATCCAATAGTTTCTCTTCACTAACACAAGGCTCTTTGCTCCAGTAGAACAGAAGTGAGAGGAAGACAATTTTTGCAAATTCCTCCTTTCTCTTTCAGCCCACCAGACCACCTCCCACACGGTTCCCACTGGAGCAAATTTGAGCTGTGGTTCACACAGGGGGCTGCAGAGGGAAAAAACACCTCCCTCCCTTCCATTCATAGAAGTCTCTGTCAGATCGAAAAGCCTTTTGTGAGTGGAGGAACAAACTGGATACAACCCCTTATCTAGAAGCAGACATAATTCTACAGTACGAAAAGGTATGTGGCTAAACGAACAAAAGTTCTGAATTATGCTTTCAGATTATATAAAGAATATTTAGTTGCTCAAAACAATAGGTTCTTGTTGTTAGAAAGTTGATATCAACTATTTAAATTTGTGATTTAAAATCACCTTTATCTAAATCAATCCACCTTGCCGCTAAAGCTGCCAATCTTCAAAACATCCGACATAAGAATACTCAGATGTCAGTGGAGTGTACCAAAAAATCAAATCTATTTTAAACTCAGCTGCATAATTTTATTAAACTGGGATTGAACAAGATGACAAACTTTTTTTGTGCTAATATCCACTACCGTTTAAACCAGGACCGTTAAAATACTTTTTTAGCTTATTCTCTGCGTTTTAGTCAATCATTTAAATGTACTCTAATATAATCTCAATATAGATGTCTGAGATAATGAAGTGTAAGATAAATTAAAATTTAATCCTTGTTAGAAGCATGATCTCTGTTTGACATTAAAAGAGCAAATTCAAAATAACCTCACAGGGTGGGTAAAAATAGTTTATAAAAAACAAAATAACTAGATGTTTAAATGTTAAGATGTAGTAGGATTCCATTTTGAAAGCAATAGTTTAAAACTTAATCTAAACGTTAAACACAATGTTTAAACAAAACTTACATTTATGATCTCTTAAAACTGAATCCATGACACAGTATCTTGACATATTTAAGGATATGTAAAGACTGAACCATGGGTATAGTATCTGCTTTTGTGGGGAGGGGAGGCACTGTAAATATGGAACAGACCATGTATGCTTATTACTATAATGGGGGTGTAGAAATGGCAAAATTATCAGAAGTCAATAGAATCTAGCCCTTACTCCAGGAGATGCCATCCTGTATCTCACCAACTTCATTCACTGAGTCTACCTGTGTTATCTTTTGCTCCTATTTCATGCCCTCTAATTATCTGAGGTCTGCAATTTGTTCAGTTTTTAAATTATGAATATTTATGACAACCAACCAAATACACATTCTATTGCATGGAGAAAATACACAACCCCAAAGTGATTATCAGTCCCTGCTTTTGTAAGATTCTGGGCACTTGTACACCAACCAATTGTCTTGTTCACCATTCTGGCATGTGGAGAGAGGGTGGGGGAGAGAAGTCCATCCTTTTGAAATAATCTACAATGGGTATTTTGTTTGTTATCACCCTAATGCCCCAAGTTACCACACAAGACACAAGCAATCAATAAACTACATATATTATACTAGTAAAATGTCATCTATCAGAAATAATAAAATGGCTCAGTTCACAAGATCAAACCCCACCATGGCTTACTTAAGCCATATCTCATGGCTTGTTTTAGTAGAGTCATGCGAGAGTTGTTCAACCCACCCATTATTTAAGCTGTGGTGGTCGCACAAACCAGATCAATATGTCCTTCTAAAATGGCATATCGGTTGTTTACACCTAACATTTTTAATGGTTATTTCAAGCAATTACCATGCAATTCTGTTTTTTAGACAGTATCTAAGTTGCAAATTATTTTAATTGATCATTTTTGGATAAATTTAAAACACTGATCTAAATCACCTTGATTCAAAATCAGTTCACGTTGTAATTTACAACCTGACTGATTAATTAAGTTCTCCAGCCCTAACACATGTATTTATCAAAAGATTCAATCTGTTCCTAATATATTGCTTTTACTAATATTATTTTAGAATTTTAAATCAAAAAAGCATATTAAAGCAGAAATTATAATAGTATTGCTCTCAAAGCCACCCTTCCTAAAAATAAAAAAGACAGCTATTGACCAAAAAATCTCTACCACCACAAATAAAAGTCATTATCCAGAAAGCTCATTCAGGCACTTATAACAGGACTTTTTAACTTTCCCCCTTTCATTAAATGTACCTTAGGCCCTGGAATTCACAACACTGGGGGGGGACGGGGACGGGACACAACAGAGCCTTGCTTAGGACATAGAACTTCTCACAGAGCCCTCTGGAATACTTATCAGACAATTTATCATCATTTTATAACGTAGAAGCTATTTTGCTTAATTGCTTATACACCACCTAGAAGTAATAGTGCACCATCACATATGGAGTAATTGTGCATCATACGTTTGATATTCTTACTTGCAGATAAATACATGGATTTTATTGGCCTGGGGCGAAGATATCCACATCAACTGCAGATAACTGTACAAAACTAGCCCTCCTTAACCTTAACCAAATGGAAAGCTATTTTTTTCTGAATACATCTAGGTTCCTGGGCTGTTTGAGAATATATCATAAAAGTACAGATTGCATCCCTGCAAATTGTGTAATATTTCCTTTGTCATTGCTCCTCTTGCATGGTTAGTTAGCCCCCCTCACCCTTTCTCACAACTGCTCAGCTGCTAGCTTCACATGATGTGACCTACATAATAAGAGATGCACTTGCTTCAAGTTAGCAGTTACAACAGCTGGGCTGATGAACAATGGCGGTATTTCAGCAATGTCTTAATTTTACTAGACCTAATTATACTGTGGCCAATGGTTATAAAACTATTCAGTGTTTCCTCAGCCTGAAGTTCTACTCTTATAGGAAGGATGATCAAGTTATTGGTCTTCAATAATAAAGATGCCATTTAATTTTAGCAACTGCAAGGATACAGCGCTCACCTATAATAGAAGATGAATATATGTACATACACAATGAGTAGTAACAAAGAAACTAGTCATACAATTATGTATCAGAGTCTAGAGAAACTAGAGTCTCATGAAGTTCCTCCTAGGTATTTTCCAATTGGAATAATCTCTCTGTAGCAAAAACCTATGCATAAAAACATACATCAAATTTCACTTAGACATTATGGCTTTATTTTTAAAGATGTGTGTAACTTCATTGTGCAGCTCAAAATACTCTTAAAGGAACTCATACACAATATTCCAAATACAGTTAATATCAGGCTTATTAAAAGTTTCTTGCCTGGTCACCTGTAGTATGCAAGAACCATGTCCAGGTAGCCAGGAAAAGGAAGCTTCATCTTTTTTGTGACAAATGACAAGCATATATTGGTAAGCAGGCTAGTTAAATTATTCGTGAATTATCTGTGGACTTCTTTCCAGTTACAATCCATAAAAATAATCAGCAATATTGATCATGCTAACCTGTACAGATAATTTAGAACTTTTTATGGTCCACATTTGGATGTGAACTGAACTGATTGACACCTCCCAAAGTAATGTGTGGATAGGAAGTTATCCTTCTGATTCTGCACTTCTCCAAATTTTGCAATGCAACTTCCAACTTAAAAGTGCAGCAAAATGCACATCTACAGATTTTATATATAAACTTTTGGTGCATACAAGTAATTTATTTGCAATAGCAAATGTAATAAAACACAGTATGAAGAAAATAGCAAGACATGGCATAAAATTCATACTTAAGCAAATATTCAGCTCTTTAAGAGTCAGAACATAAATGGGTGAAAGAGAAGCTTTGAGTCCTACGTCACTTGTCGAGACTTCACAGGGCTCTGAGGCAGATATTTTTCCCCACTAGCCCCAGCTTCACTCATTGGATTCAATAGCAGCCCATTATCCTCCTTTTTCTCTATGTCTAGGAATCTATGAACTATGAAACCCTGTAAGAGATAAGCTGTGAAGCAGCACCCTTCAGTAAAAGATCAAAAAGAACCTATGAAACTAGTTTTAACAAACTAAGAGAAGGGGCAGAGAAGTTTTTATGGGTATCAAACCAAGATCTCATCCAGCTAAGAGTATATGACTTACATGTGTGAGTGGGGGTAGCATCTGAATGTTTATTCAGGCATATGTGGAGTATTCATGTATACAGACTGCAGAGAAAGATAAATAGAGAGCAAGTGTGCATGCATATAAACCCCTTTCATATGTAAGAAACACTGAGATTTGTAGACGAGAGAGAGAGAGAGAGAGAGAGAGAGAGAGAGAGAGAGAGAGAGAGAGAATGTATATATAACAAAAATCTGTTTAATTCAAAACACAAACTGAAAGAGACATGGGGAAGTCAATGCAGCACTATGCAATCTGCATAAAAGCTGCATCTTTCATCCCTCCATTTTGCTAGTTTCTATTAAAAAAGAACACCCCAGTCACTTCCATCATGCTGCAGCAGGACAGAAAAACGAAGCCAGGGAGCTGGCACTTGTATATAATGCTTTCCAAGATCACGCTGTGGTAGCTGTCTTTGCTTCGCCTGCCCACCCCCTCTCTGAAATATAAATGCTAGGCCTTTAAAGCTAGGCAGGGACATATGTATTAGCAGGACCAGATCATCATTCAACTACCTTTTCACCTTGATTTAAACATTTCAGAACTGTCCAGACTTATCCCTCTGATTTACATTCCTCTTAGATTAGCCTTTATGGCAGAGATAGAAACTTCCATATCATCTAGAGCAGTGGTCTTCAACTGGTGGGCCTTGACCCAAAAGGGGTCACGAGATCAGTCTAGATGGGTTGCGACAAAACTGTTGCCGCCATATTGAGCAATTGTGAAATTGTGAAAAAGGGTGCCATGTTGCAGGTTGGGAATCCGAGGTGCGTCTCGGATCTGGATCAGTTGAAGATTATTGATCTAGAGCAAGAGTGAGCAGAAGGTGGCTCATGATTGACTGACAGATCTCTGGGTGATTTGCAGTAGATCAGCAAGAGTTCTGACTCCATTGTTTAACAATAGCAATACCACAATAATTTCCATCTAAACTAGGATCCTGAAATGAAGGTTGTGATAACCAGGAGTACACTTGTATTTGAACAGATTATGACCTTGGTTCAACTCTGGTATTAAAAATTCTTAGTCGAGGAGGCAGCCTGCTCTTTAATTCTAAGTGCATATCTTTTGTACCTGCTGTGGTTGGTGGATCTTGGCAGTTGTGATTTTAAGAAGTAAATCTAACAAGCCTGAAACCTGCCCATCCCTGATCTAACGTAATAGAAGGCAGCTATTCTAAAACTAGGTATGAATGCCCCTATGCATTTTGAATACATGCTGGTGGTGTAGGATTCCCCTCATTTATTTACCTGCATCATTATGCACAGATTCAATTACATGTTTAGAACTCTCTCTTTTTTCATATTTTGGTATTCCAAAAGACTGTATATTGCTGACATGACGAGGATCCTTACATGGCAAAGAACCAAAATATATGTTAATTGAAACTAAGAATTGTAACTTTACCCATCAAAAACCAGTAATTGCATCAATATATGTGAACTTTGTTATATTGTCTGCTTTCATTAAGTTGTGTTAGACATTTTATTCTAAGTTATGCATAATTTTGCTAGCCTCTGGCTGAAACAGTTAAATAAAATATAATTATAAAATATAAAAAAATATTTTTAAGTTATGATCGATCATTCAACCAATGTGTTGGCAGTGGCCAAGAACGCATCACCTTTTAGCCTTTTTTTACTTGTTTCCTGAAAAAAACAAGCCTTTACAACGAGAATATGTTACAAAGACCTTTAACAGTAGGTACCACCATCTTGACTTCAGGCTGATGTGGATGCCTATAAACAGCATTTAAACAAAATAGAGTAACTCTGTATTGTATTTGATTTCACTTCAACAAATGGCTAACATTTTCATAAAAATACAGACCACACCAGAAAAACATCAGACACTCCTAACAGTATTATACAAGTATATATTGGCAGTCCAGAAGCCCCAAACATCAGCAGAATGCTGCCTTTCCCAGTCAACTGGGGGGAAAATGAGGCAGGCCTCATTAAGGAGCAACTTCCATAAACTTGGAGCCATTATTGAGAAAGCTCCATTCTCTATTGTTACCCACCATACCTAAGATGGCAAGGACACATGGATCAGAGCCTCTGAAATTGATCTTAATGCCTCAATAGATTCTATTTCGGCACTTGTGGTCCTTAAAGATATCCTGAGCTCAGACTATTTAAAACTTCAGAGGCAAGAAACAGTGCTTCAAATTGGACCTGGTAACCAACTGGAATGGTAGCCAGTGAATGTGTTCCGTAACTGATGGCAGCCTGCCTCAGTTAATACCCTATCATTCATATTCTGAACCAGCTGTAGTTTGAGTAGTTTTCTGAGACAGCCCCCCACACATTGCAGTTGTCTAATCTGAAAGCCATTTAGATAAAAATATCACACTGTAGGTGAGCCAACCTAAGCTGCTAGGCCCTGCAGGGCTGACAGAGAGCCTCTCCCAGTATGAACCTGTCTGTACACTATGTTCATCATCTGAGGCCTCCTCCAAGTGCCTTCGCTGAGGTTCGGAGGATGGCAACAAAGGACAGGACCTTCTTGGTGTCCCTCCCCCAAGTGGAACACTCTTCCCAGAGGTCTGCCTGGAGCCAACATTGTCACCTTTTCAGTGCCAGGTTAATACTTCCTTCTACTCCCAGGCGTTGGACCATATATCACAAAGCTTTTTAACATGTCCTGAATTTTTTTAAAAAATGTTGTTTGTTTAAAATTGTTATTTTTTGTGTTAATGGTTTTATTATGCTATAGTGTATTTTTAGGGTATTAATCTTTGAAGAGAGTCCAGAGAGCTTTGACTATTGGGCGGAATAGAAATGTAAAAAATGAAATGAAAACATATCCTTGGCCACAGCCAGTACCTAACCCTCAAGAAGAAGTAGTACAGGATCCATGATTATGCCCATGCTGAGAGCCTGAGTCTTAAGATGGAGAGCAGTCTCATTCCACACAGCCTATACACCTACTTCTGGGTCATATTCCAAGTTTACAGTACTTTTACCTTGTTAGGATTAAGTTTGCTCATTTGCCCTCATCACAAACCGCAGGCAAGAGTTTTCAAAGACAAGGGTTTGCTCAAATTCAGAGTTTTCATTGCTTTTCAGGTATTTGATTTGTATAAGCCAGTTCAGAAGGATTCCATGCTTGATGGTTGGTTAAGCCACTGACAAGTGTAGCTAAACATTTGAAAAACAGCAGTTGAACAATTATTGCTGTAATATTGGGGGGGGGGGATTTTAAAACAGCTTTAGCAATTAACCACAAGTTCAAATAGGCTACAAACCAAGAAAAAATACACATCCAAACCTTGTTTAAACTGTTTGCCTACTTAAGCCAAGTCCTGAATAAAGCAATTTATTTCAGCTCATCCTAGTTCTTTGGCAGGGCAGTTTCCAGAATCCTTGTTTTCAGTTGAGCTTGTTTTATCCCTGGAGTCTGGGTCCTCTGCCACTCTCCATCTTGCTTCTTTATTTTAATTTTTAGCTCAGTCTGACTATTCAAACTCCCCTTCCCAACCACTTAGCCTTTCTTCTAACTTTCCTACTTGCTGGTTTGCCTCTGTGTTGCCAAATAGCTTTGTCCATCTTGACCATATGTTAATCAAACATCACCAGTCTTCCTCCCAACCTGATACTGAGGATGCAGTGGGGTCCACCTCATAGCTGTTGGGTTAATCCCCATCCATCTCTGCATCTTCAAGGTTTGGAGAAAGGCCAGTTGTTTGTAGTGGTGACCCAGTTGCCTTATGAAATGTGATGAGTAAAAATATGGAAGCTTGGTTGATGGTTTTAAAAGACGCTGAAAGGTTCAACAAGGATGTACTCCCCAGAGCAGGTCGTCCATAATCAAAGTAATTTGTCCCAAAAGCAGGTCATCCACAATAAAGGCAATCTGTCCCAAAACTATGCTGGAAGCAGGATTGAAAAGGATTTAGATAATAACAATTATGCAAGAAACTCAGAGCCAAGTCACTACAACCTAGAAGACCTTGCTTAAAATTGGAGACTGGCCAGAAGTTGTTAAGATGTGGGATCAACGAAGAGCGGACTTGGTATTATTTCCTTCCAAATTATGGGGATTTCTCCCTCATTCACAAAAGCATTTACTACTTCTCTATCCTAGCAGATCATTACCCATCTCGCAAGCCTAATCAGCTAGTATATGCAAAAAAAAAAAGCACTACTGGACAACTTGTCTTCAAGGATCTATTTCACCTCCTGCGTTGATGTTAAACCAGTACATCAAAGCAGAAATTCTAGGGACACCTTGAAACTGATCTATAGTGAAAATAGCAATCAATTAGAATGGATGAGAGCAATTTATCTGTAATGTACTTCACATATTGAACCAAGAAGGCCACGAAGAAAACCCAAAGGCCCTAGATACAATAGGTTCCTAACCATTCAGACCAGCTCTGCTTGATGGCATTGTGTGAACACAATGTCACTGAAACTGCCACAGACTAGACATTATAATAAACTCGAGGTCTTTTGGTCAGATCTGTCTTGAATTTTTTACCAACACCATTCAATCAATTTCATCTCCTGAAGTTCCTCAGTAAAACTATGGGCTCTAACCGGTGGAAGAAGTGATGTCAACTCCCTAGTCCACATGTTGACCAGGTCTTAACATATCAACAGAAGGGCCATATTGGATCAGACCAAGGGTCAATCAAGTCCAGCATTCTGTTCACACAGTGGCCAACTAACTGCCTGTGGAAAACCCACAAATAAGACATGTGTGCAAAAGCAACATCCCAGCAACTGGTGTATATAGGCATTCTGTCTCCGCTGGAGGTAGCATATAGCAAGTAGCCATTGACAGCCTAATCCAGGGTGAGAGTAGGGATGTACAGATAGTGTAAAATCTGACCCATATGTATTTTGCAGATTGTCAGGCGCCTTTCATTCCACTGAATGACCCGACTGGACCTCAAGAGACAACTAAAAGGTTTTGCCAAATACTGTGAGAAAAATTTGTTGACAATTAACTATTCAAAAACCAATGTGGTAGTTTTTGCCAGGAGGAAGGTAAGATTCCCCTGGTCCATGGGGGGAAACAGAATCAACCAAATTGACACATATAAATACCTGGGCATATGGTTTCATGAAGCTCAAAACTGGAGGGCACATGGCAAACACACCAAGAGCAAAGCTGAACAAACTATTGGTGCGTTATCCCGATTCTTCTTTGCAAAAGATGGGAAATATCTACCGGCAGCCATCCGGGTTTAAAATAGTATCTCAGACTCTGTTTGGAGCTCCAATATGGTTTCCACACTTCAAAAGTTCTCTTGAAGGAGTGCAACATCTCTACCTCAGGCTTATATTCGGAGTCCCTAGATGTGTTTCCGGTGCTGCCCTCAACTTGGAGGCTGGACTAAGTACATTAAAATGCCAAGCTTGGATATTTACCATACATTACTGGCTCCGCTGCCACCTAACGCTCACTTCCAACTCCTTGGTTACCAAAGTCCTGTTAGAACCCTCCGAATCTCACTCGTCTAGGGCAGTGGTGCAAAAAGTAACCTCAATAGAGCTATCCCCTTTTTTCCTGCTATCTCTGGACTAGATATAGACCACCAAGAGCTCCGGGGAACTGCCTGGGGACCATGTTCCCCCCAATCATTGGGTCTCCCAGTCCCTTCTTGCAAAGACGGAATGCCATACCTGGGTTGGTTAACCATTCCCAAATACAGGAAGGCATTCACCCTAGCAAGATTTAACATCCTCC
Organism: Elgaria multicarinata webbii; assembly: GCF_023053635.1. Lineage (NCBI taxonomy): Eukaryota > Metazoa > Chordata > Lepidosauria > Squamata > Anguidae > Elgaria > Elgaria multicarinata. The sequence goes on from NC_086172.1 coordinate 25,292,691, forward strand.
CCTCCAAGTTGCTGGAGGGCAGATATAAGAAAATTCCATCCAAAAACAGATACTGCCCATGTAATAACATCGAGGTGGAATCCATTCTGCATGTGCTCTTCCATTGCAATTTTTACCAACAGGCAAGGAAAGACCTATTATGTCCTATTATGCAACGTTTCCCTGGACGCTCCCCTGAGTCACTCCTAATTAGTCTACTTCAGGGCTCCAGTAAATCTACCACTGAGCAGGTGGCCAAATTCCTAAATTTGGCCATCCGCACCAAATCTCTTATGGATGTTTGATTGTGCTTAAATCCACAGATTAGGAATTTTATTATCTATATATCCCTCCCTTTTTCACTATGCTAGGCCCCAATAACCCAATTCTGTTCCCTTTTCAAAAACCAAAAAATAACAATCTAGTATCTTTAGTGGTTTTGTAACACTCCCTCTTCTTTTTTTATCCCTACTTTGTACTGTTTTATATAATGGTGTATCTTCTTGTTTTATATTGGTCTGTTGACTGTAAATAAAGAAATACAAATACATTGACTGAATCAGATTTTTTTAAAAAAATCCAAATTTGTGCATATTCACTTAAGCCTATGGGAGAAATGTGTGTTTTCTGCCAGTTTTTTAAATGTATTTTTCTATTACTAAATTTGCACATTTTTTCAGATAGTTAGGAACCTATCTGCAGTTCCATAGAGGAATCTGTTGATTGGATTAATAAAAATCCAAATTTTTGGCGGGCAAAGAGGAGACTGCAGAGGCTACAGGATAATGCTTATCCTGGCCTCTCGCCTGCCCCTCCCCCCAGTATGCCCGCCTTTTTCTCCCTCTGCAACCTCATAAGACAAGCTTTCCGCAGCAGCTCAAATGTTCTCCTCCATATTTGTAACTCTGTCTACAAGCGCAGAGGAGATCTGCAACATCCTATGGCACCCCAGACACTATCTAGGGGCCAAAGGATTGCTTTCTCAGCCCTTGAAGATTATTTTAACTAAAACTAACACTGAACCAGACTTACTGGGACTGAGTTATAAAAAGGCAGCTTTTCATAAGTAGGTGTAACAATCTAACAATAGAAGCCTTCTCGTTCCTTACTAATTCTAATGAGTTGCTACACAAACCAGATTTTAGCACAAGCAGGTTTCACTTGCTTTCTTCTTGCTTAAATTTCTTTCCCCACATGTCTAAAAGTATAAAAAATTAAAAACGACTAAAAACACCTCTTAAAATAATAATAATAATAATGAGGTAACTTTTACAGTATCTTAAGTTAGGACACCTTGAAAAGAAGCAGGCAACATGCAGTCAAGGCCATCTGCCTGGGGCACTATCTTACTACAATAAATGTGAATTCATTTTTGAAGGCATTCTCAGTTCTCAAATATGCAGAAAAGTTCAGAAATGCATATATACTAAGGAATAAATATAAAATAATAAGACCAAATTAAATGTTTCCCAATTTCACATGTTAAGGTCTTTCAAAAGTTGACTGGCATTTTACATTTAATGATAATTAGCATACTTTAATTAATACCTAACTACATCAGGTACACATGTTGCACTTGTTATACATGGCAGTTGTTCAAAAATGGTTTAGTTAACTCTGCACTTTTATACTCCCAGTATGATTCATTTTAAGGCAGGAACTTGTTTCAAACAGTTTATTAACGTACTTGAAAGAGGCCTTTTAAAATACCGATCTACAGCAAAAGAAAGCATCACATGGCCTAAAGAATTATTTCTTCACCAAACTACATTTTTGTTGCCCTTTTCTGCACATATTCTAGCTCTACAAAATTCACATCTCAAGAAGGATATAGTGGAGCTGGAAAAGGTGCAGCAAAGGGCAACCAAAATGACCTGGCAACTCCCCTATGAGGAAAAGTTACAATGTTTGGGCTTTTTAGTTTAGGAAAAAGGCAAGTAACTATATAAAGGTTCATAGAAGTAAGCATGGTGTAGTGAGAAAGTTTTCCTCCCACTCTAATACTAGAACCTGCAGTCATCCAACGAAGTTAAATGACGGAAGATTCAGCACAGACATAGGGACGTACTTCTCCACATAGTTAAACTATGAAATTCACTACCACTGCTCATTTCTTGCCTTTACGACAATAATCTCTCTGGTCTTCCGTTGTCTCACCTTTGTCCACTCACATCTATCCAGCACTCTGCTACCAAAATTATTCACCTCTTATCCCACTGACCATGGGATAATGACCTTTCTAAAATCCTTACAAGTGGCTTCCTGTCCACTTCCAGATCTTGAGTAAACTGCTTGGGTTTTCCCGTTTCTCCACTCTTATACTCGTCCAGCTCCACCAACCTCACTATTCAAAGTCTCCTGTTCTCTGAAATGACTCTGCCTTTGCTGCCTCGTATACCTGGAATTGCCTTCCAGAATGCCTCAATGCAACCAACTCCCTTATTACCTTCAAGTTCCTCAAAAGTCACCTTTTCCAAGGAACTTTTGGAATATCCTTCTACCCCCCAAACCAATTTAAGATTGCATGTCTAGTTGGGCAGGGACTTGCCAAACATATTTACTATGCATGGCACTTTACAAAGATCTTTTGGGGGAAGCCCTTTTGTCAGCATCTCCACCTTAAGAGGCACTTTTGGCTGCTAGCAGGCTATGGACAGTGCACATCCCAGGAAATCATATCTTCATTAATCCATAATTTGCCACCCTATATGACCTTACCTATTCTGTAATTTTAGTGTATTTTAATGTATTTGTTTTAACTGCATTTTTTGATGTTTTTTATAGTTGTTAGCTGCCTTGAGCACCATTTTCTTGGTGGAAAGGCAAGTCGAATAAAGAAACATGCTTTGAAACACCATTTGCTTGGTAACAACAGCAGAAGGCAGCTATTACCACTGACTCCAGCTTGTGGGCTTCCCACAGACATCTGGTTAGCCACTGTGGGGTAGATAGGCTTTCGGTCCATTCCAGCTAGGCTCTTATATACTAGGTTTTGAAGATATGGTGGGAATATGTCATGCATTTTAGCTCATCATCTACAATGGATCAAATTCTATGAATTGCCTGTTTTATGTTTAGATCCTGGCATGGAACCAAAGATCCAGCTGCACCAATAGAAAGCAGAGCACCAATATTCCTCCCAATTTGCAATTCCTTGAGAAGCTTCTCTGCGGGGTCCCCTGACATTCTTGAGCCAGTTTTTGATTGTGTGTGCATCTCAGACACTCCCCCTCTCACTCACACAGTAGATATTTACATCCAAGTCCTTGTTTTGGTAAACTGCACTAACAAAATTGCATCAAAGTAACTACACACACCCACTTCAAAAAACAACCCCTTTATAACAGCCAATTCAATATGCAGTATCTGAGGTACCCCCCTGAAGTCAATTCTTTGGAGAGGGTAGGGAGATTACTACACACAGACAAAATCGATTCTCTCTCAGTATTTCAAGCTGAAAGAACAGATTCTTTGTATTGCATTCCAGACTGAGATCTTTCCTGGAGACTTCCATCAAGAGGGCTTAAAAATAAATTCACTCATGAGAAGAAGCTGTCAGTCTAAGTGATCTCGTCCTTAAGGATTACAAGTATGAAACTTATATCCTGAAAATGGTATAAAGTAGCTCAATTAAGAGATTTACGAAATGCAATCTGCAAACTTCAGCAAGTTGTAAGAGTACATTGTAAGCTTTCTGATCTATATATGGGAATTTGATGTACAAAACTTATCTACTCCTTAAGCCTTGAATATTCTGGTTTGTCTTGTTTCTTTCCCTTCCAGGCAACTCTACTGTGGATAAGTTTCAAGTTTGGAAGAAAAGAGGGGGTTATTAATCATGAAGAATACATAGCAAAAATAATTAATATTACATAATACAACATGAGAAATCCCTATTATATTTGCATTCTGCTCTGCCATTAGAGAACTCAGAATTGTTTACATAAGGCTTCCAGTAGGTCTCCCTTCCAAGGGCCCATGGCTTCAGAAGAACTGCTTCATGTATCTTCAGACTATTCTCTTTTCCCATGCTACTGCTTTAAACCACTACTTTTGTTCTTTTTATCCCCCCTTTAACAATCACTAAACAAGAAAATACATCAGACACCAATAATGTTAACACATTTCATCTCATTACTGGTCCTAAACTGCATGATCCAACAGGGGGACAGGACATGTCCAATTTATATTGTGTAATGCATTCCAAGCTATTTCAGCATAAACGGTCTCTCCAAAGTTGACCATGGGAAGCTGATGGTTGTAGGAAAGCTGTATTCATATTTGCAGATTCAATAAACAATTGCCAAGTCTCATAAAAATTGTCTGACGTTGCCTTACCCTTTTGTCGCATGAGTTGCGCTTTTTTTTTTTTACTTTTTCCATAACAGCGAGTCCCATATCTTTTCTTTTTAATCTACTCATTTTGTTTACTTGATCTTTGAAAAGTTTTAAGTTGCTTTGAGTAAGTTAATATAGAAAAGCGAGATACACATTTTATAGACAGCCAATGTTTCCATAGAATTACAGCTTTCATTTCAAAAACTGGATACCTAACTAAGATATAACTATGCAATGCACCCATCAACAGACCAAACTGCTATAGTTTTGCTACTTACAAACTAGAAGAATACGTGTATTTTAGTCCTTCTGGTGAATGAGCGCCCTTCCTCTCTACTCCGCTGAAGAAAGAGCCAACATACAATATAACAAGAAAGCAAGCTTATCCACAAAATCTCTCTGCCCCAGCAATGACACCCTTCTCCCTAGCAGCTAGGTGTTCAACACAGAATGCTAAAATGCAATCAATCACTGAATGACACAGTCCTTGGGGAATTTCCCCCTACCCCACCAGATGTACAACTACAGTTGCATGAAAGATGAGGAAGAACACAAAATGTGAAAGATATTTAACTCTTACAAAAGGACACCGTGCCAAAAGGTACAGTATCTATTTGTGTAAACTGTAATACTATCTTCAGATTTGCCAAATTACTTTGCTAGCTAAGGAAGGGGGGTTCCCCACAGAAGAGGTTAAAGATAGAGATGGGCAAATGTACCCCAAATAAACTCGTTATTTTCTCAGATAGTAATGAATTAATCTGCGTAATCTGACAAGAATTCTCCTTTAATTTGAGATCTTGTTCCGTGTATACTAATTTTTACACATGCACAATATCAAACTGTTTCTTAGGAGCTGTGGTGACTTTATGCATCACTACGGTATGAACTCCTTCCTGACTGAAGAACTACATGGAAACAACCAATGTAATTTTTACACATCATCACCGATCAGTTTATCATGGAGAGAGATATGGATTGTATATGGAGGTGTATGTAACCTATGTGACTGTTTGTGGAAAGAGTTTAATGCCAACCTTTCCTTAAAGGGTTGAAGTGACACCATCACATTTCCTCCTGAAAGAAAAGAGTTAAATCAAGCAATTCAACACATGCACCGCAATACCATAGTTTAGATACAGATTTCGCATGCTCTGAAGCTTGCCATCTATTTTGAATTTAACAAATTTGCGAGACAGCGATCAAAGTTCACTACAAAGGTGAGCGTTGCAAACTCACAAGTTTTCCAACAAGCTGACTGATTATGAAATTAGGCAGCATCGCTATTGCACAGCACCATCAAAATACTGGATGTTCTCAAGAACTCAACAAAAACCCTCAGCCCAAAGCAGATCTTCTACCACATAATGTTAGTCAAGGGACCTACACATCTTGGTCACTTCAAACTTGTATTTTCTGTCAAATAAAGGCATTTTGATAGCTACACTACTTCACATAGAAATTTTGCATGCCGCAAAGCTATTTCCTGTAAAATTAAGTGACTGCAAGTTTAGTTAAAAGATAGGCTCAGCAACGTTTTAGCACTCATTTCCTAACAATTCCTTAAAAATTCTGACTCAATACTTTTATCAACTACACGTATCAATGAACAGGAGCCTTCTGGACATAATTTTTTCTAAACAATGGACTCAAGAATAAGTAGTTTTTCATAGCTTTCTCTATGAAGAAAGCTTGAAAAGCAATCACACTTTCCAAAGTCCATAGCTATTGACAATGACAGTTCAACACAAGCCACCTTGCAGAGTAAAGCTGCAATCTGAAACACACTATTGAATTTAGCAGGACTTATTTCTGAGTAAACATACTTAGGACTGCATTATAAGACACCTGAATTAATCACTGAAAGACACACCGTTGAGTAGGTATTAGAAGGGAAGAATATGAACTCTCTGGTTCAAGATAAAACTAGAATTCTGTACCAGTAGTTTCAAGAGAGATCCTTTCTAGCTCACATTTCCAGTATGGATGTGCATCAAATCTGAAGAAAGCCCAAGCAGAATTGGGCCCTTTCGAATGATTTCTGGTAATTTCTGAGGCCAAAGGCTAAAAATTGAAGCTGGTTTTAAGAACCAAAGCTGGGCCAGAACAAAGTTTCATTACCAATTCATGCTTGGAGACACAGACATTCTATCTCTTCTCCAAACACTGTATTTTGGTTTCAAGTCTCTAAACTGCTGATAAGTAGTGGGGAGGGAGTGTAGCTGAATAACAGATAGGTCCACCTTCTAATACCAGGGCATATTTTACAATAGGCTCCAATCACTCTACTTAGGAGGGAAAGCAAGGATGGAACAGTGAGACGGCCATTCTTCCAATGGCATCAGGCTTCACTATGAAAAAAGCATAGAGGGGCAATCCTATGGCCCACAGATGTTGTCTGAAGATACTGAGGATTCCCCCTCTGAGGTAAGAGACAGTGCTCCAACCTGAGAAAGGGGAATCAGAGATCCAAGTATCCTCCCCCTTGCAGCCGGCACAGAAAGAACTGCAAGAGATGCCCTCCAAGGTCAGAAAAGTAACCTTAGAGAGGGGGGAAAGTGGGGTGTTCCAGTGGGAAGGAGGAGGCTACGATACGAGGCTAGAACAGAATCATAGAATAGTAAAGTTGGAAGGGGCCTATAAGGCCATCAAGTCCAACTGCCTGCTCAATTCAGGAATCCACCCTAAAGCATACCTGGTTGTCCAGCTGCCTCTTGAAGGCCTAGTGTGGGAGAGCCCACAACCTCCCTAGGTAACTCGTTCCATTGTCACACTGCTCTAATAGTCAGGAAGTTTTTCCTGATGTCCAGCTGGAATGTGGCTTCCTGTAACTTGAGCCCATTAGTCCGTGTCCTGCACTCTGGGAGGATCAAGAAGAGATCCTGGCCCTCCTCTGTGTGACAACCTTTTAAGTATTTGAAGAGTGCTATCATGTCTCCCCTCAATCTTCTCTTCTCCAGGCTAAACATGCCCAGTTCTTTCAGTCTCTCCTCATAGGGCTTTGTTTCCAGACCCCTGATCATCCTCGTTGCCCTCCTCTGAACATGCTCCAGCTTGTCTGCATCCTTCTTGAAGTGTGGTGCCTAGAACTGGACACAATAATCAAGAAGAGGCCTAACCAAGGCCGAATAGACGGGAACCAGTACCTCATGGGATTCTCGAAAATCTGAGCTATCCTGTGGCCTGGCCTGCCTTCTTTGCTCCCCCTCTGAACTGCCATCGCTAGACAAACAAAAAAAGCCCGTCTAGCAAAAAATGCAGGGATAGGGAGGTGAAGATCAGCACTGAGTTCAAGGGCTTCCGAATCTGATCATCAAGGGTGCAGTCAATACGATGGTTTTCAATTATAATTCCTTAACCCTTGCAAGTATCTTTCAGAAACTTTGCAGGTTTCTGGTCTGGGAACACCTTAAATGATGGATGCCCTTTTCATAGAAATAGCTTCAAAACCAAGAGGGAGGTGGAAGGAGAAGCAAATCAAGGCCCTCCCCCCTTGCAAAATTTGAGGAGTCCTCTTCCACATGAATAACTTCACCTATCCTTCTGAAACTGCAGGCTTCTTACTTAGGGACATCTATAGGCTACCATCCATTTTTCAGAAAAATGATCCACAAGGAAGAGAGAAGAATAAGCATATTCTCCTTGGGAAAATTTCAAGGCTGTTCTTGCGCAAAAATCCACATAAATCTGGAACTTGGAAAGCTTGATGCTCCTAGAAGGAGCAACTATCCCTGTGAATTTCACCTATTGTTCTGACATTTGGCAGGTATAACCCCCTCTTAAGGTGCTACTATGCCTGGAAATATCCAAGTCTGAGAAAGAGAAAAAGAAGTTCCAGTCATTTTTTAATTTCCCATGATAGTCAATGTGAGGCACAAAGCCCTGGATTTTCAAATGTCACCCGGGGTTCAGTTTCTGAATCGAGGCCAACAGTCTCTGAATTAGTCTGAACAGAATCAGGTCATTTTGTAAAGTACCAAGTCAAATCCAGGGGTCGGTACACACCTAATTTGCAGTTTTTCCAAGGTGTATACTCTAAGGAGAAAAAAACTGCCATTTGCAACAGTTTGATCCTATGCCTGTGTACAGGAAAGTCCTATTGAATTCAGAGAGTATTCACAGGTTAATCCTGACCATATTTTCTTGTAATACTCTGAATGAAGGCTTTTCAATTCTTACAATACATTTCATCAGTACAGCCTTGTAAGTATGTCTAGAGTAACTAACTCACCAAATGTTTTCCTAGCCTGCCTGCGCGTGCCTATTTAGTCATAGTGAATTGGGGGAGGGGAAAGAAAGCTCTTCTCCAAGTTTACAGAGGCTTTCCTGCCTGGCAGCACTTGTTACTCACCAAAGGTAACCAGGCAAGTGGATACTTATAAGCCTGCACCAACACTAGAGTTATACAAGATGATCTCTCAATCTCAGTATATAAAGAACTGTTTTTCTTTTCTTTTTTCTGCATTCAGTGTCAACTGGGCTAGCGTGTTCCAAGGTGTGTCTTAGCTCTAAATAGGGATGTACAAGGTTTCCTAGGGCCCCACTATTGTCTCTGATCCTTTGCACTGTGCATCTTCATTGAATAAAGGAATGGAAGCACCACTCTGCTCACACTCCTTCTGTTGACTGATTGGATAGAAGACTACTGAGCCAGCTAAGTTTACGTGGTCTTTTGTTTCTCTGAGGTTAGTATTTAAGTCATACCATGCACCTGCAAAACCATACTCCTGTTTTCTATGGACCTAACTTCACCCTAGACTCAAGAACAGGGAAACAAGGCAACTCTCACCACTTAGGGAGAGTCACCACTCAAATAAGTTTAAATACTTCAACACTAGGTTCAATCTCATACATATTACATAGAAATAGAATTCACTTAAGTCAGTAGAACTTTCAAGTAATAGGATTTAGATATTCTGAACAATAATTTACATGATCAGACACACTAGTTGGGAGATTTATCACATGTAAAGACACATTAATGACCCAACTTGGATAGGAATATTCTGTTCACTCTTTCCTGCATAATCGTTTTACGTTTTGAGAGATCAGGGGGAAAATACCCATTCTATTAACGGCAAACTAGTAGTTTCCCTTCTTAAATTAAAATTCTCTTTCCATTAGAATTTGTAAAGTTTACCTTCACTTGTAAAATTGCATTAAAGTCAGACATGTCTAGACATGTCCTTTCACTCCCCTTTCCCCCTTACTCTTTTCAGACTTAAAATTTGTTTCATAGCATTTCACCTCCAGGTTGCTGCCTACCAACCCACTCACCCCCTCACCGGTGAAGATATTCGAGAATCATTAGCCCCCCCCCCCCCCAACCTCAAATTATGGAGGAGGAGACAATGGAGAACAAGTCAAAGTAACAGAGCAGAACAAGTCACGGGATATACAAATAATAAAAGATGAAATGAGATATGAGATGCGAGTTCCCCCCTCCCCATGTCTCCCGACAATAGGTCCAGAGTCAGTAGGAGAGTTGAGAACGAGAAGTGCCTCAAATCCTCTCTGCACCTCGTGGCCAGCTCACAGGGCTGCTCTGTAGCCCTGCAGGGAAGCCGAGAAAACTGGGATTTCGATCTCCTTGATACAAAAGACAGGCTCCCAGCACACTTCGGTAGGTGCCACCCTACATCTGCCAGTTCGCCCCCATTACTAGCTGGGCACCCCCTTTCCCACCCTCAATATCTCCCCCCCCCTTCCCGCAAAAACAATCCACCTTTAGATATTGGCCTTTTCCTACTGAGGCCACCGGATCATGCCCCGGAATACTCACCTTTACAAACCGGAGAACTCGGACTCTTCCTCTCCGGAGAGGCCCTGCTTTGCTCCGGCGACCGCCGCCTCTGACGATGCCGGATCCTTCCCCCGGAGGAGGCGGCGGCGGCAGAAGAGCAGGCGCTGCTCTCGGGCACAGTCGGTGAAACCGGGGACGAGCAAGGCGAGGGGGGAGAGCGCGGTGGAGGCGGCGGCGGCGGCGGCAGTGGGTGCAGCCGAGGGGGGCTGCCACGCGCCCCTCCTCCGCCCGCGCGAGTGGGGCTGCCGCGCGTGGAATTCGACGACGACAGCGGGAGGGTGGTCGTGGCGGCACAGCAAGCGCTGCTGCTGCCGCCTCCTCCTCCTCCTCCTCCGACGGGCGTCTGCGTGGCTACGGCGGGGCCGCTGCTGCTATTGGCGGTGCCGCCGCGCGCGCCGGCGTTGCAGCCGTTACCATGCGTCGGGCTGGCGGTCCGCGGTGGAGGCGGCGGCGGCGGCGGCGGCTGTGGGGGTGTCTGCGCCGCCGCCGCCGCGCGTGGGATGCCGCCGCCGCCGCTCCTCGTGGGGCTGCCGTGCTGCTTGAGCTGGAAAGGCACCGTCGCCCGCATGGGCTGCAGGCGGCTGCTGTTGCTGCCGGCCGCCCCGCCTGCTGTTGCTGCCGTCGCCGTCGCCGCGGCTCCCCCTCCCCCCAGGGAGGTGGCTGGGGTTGGGGAGCCGCTGCGCCTCACGCGCGGATGGGAAGACATGCTCGTCGTCCGGCCCGGTAAACGGAGGAACCGTTGCCTCAGAGGGGCAAAACGAAGCCCGAGGGAGAGGGGGGGAGAAACGCCGACACCCCACCCCCACCCCGCCTCTCAGCAGTGTGTCCTCTCTCTCACTCACACACACACGGGGAGACACTCGTGAGGCTGCTCCGGCCGATACGACCGCTCAGGCCGCCTCATCAACAATAGTGGCCGCACCAGCCTCTCCCATTGGAGGCGCATCGACTCCGTTCCTGCCGCTACAGCGTCCTGATTGGCTGGGAGGTGTGGCCTAGGACGTGGGGCTGAAGGAGGGGGGGAGCTTAAAGAGACAGCGCGAGAGCTCCGCTCCTCGTGAAGAATGCGGGCGGCGGAGTGACAGGGCGAGGAGGGCCGCCGTCGTTTCATTCGCTTTCTAGAGAAACCTGTGTATCAGTCTGATATCACGCTCTGTGCTTGTGTGACACAAACCCGTGGGCGGGAGAAATCAGGTAGCATCATTCATGTGGCAGTAATCAAGACAGTGTGCCTCCAGTGCTGGATCCCCATTTTATTTAGACACGCAACATACCATCCTTGGGGTTCAGTAATTGTACAATAGTAGTAGGAACCTCTGGCAGCTGTCCTCTACTGGCCATTTAAGGTCAGCCTCAGACAGAGGCCTATTCACACTTTCTCTAACACAGGCAGGCCTGGTTCAGACAACGTGCAAAACCATGCTGCTTAACCACAAAATGCATTTTGTGGTTAAGCGGCATGGTTTAGCGTGTTGTCTGAACCAAGCTGCATTCTGGTCAGGCAGTGGAGCAGCAGGTCTACATGCATACCTGTACCCCCACAGCCCAACCATCCCTCATCACAGATACACCCAAATATGCAGCTCAGGCATATAATCCACCTAGAGAACATTAGAATACTACTAATTAATAAAAAGCAGCGTATGCCTGATCCTTCGTCCCAGGAAAGAAAATTGGAAGGATTGTGTACATGTGTGCATACAGATGTTTTCTTTATTATTACCTGATGCTCTCTGGGTTGTTCACAACAATTAAAATGGAAAAAAGCATAATAAAATACTATATAAAAGAGTATTAACTTGGTTCATGGTTTAATTTGTTTTTAGCTGTGTATATTTATTGTTTTATACTGTATGCTTTTATCTGTACACCGCCCTGAGATCTTAATGATATAGGGCAGGATACAAATGTTTTAAATAAATAAATAAATAAATAAATTGAAAAGCTTCAAACTATAATATAAAAGTGCAAACTAAAATCAAACCTAGCAGCAATGCAAAGATTTTAAATACAATCATATATTTTTAAAAAACTGAGATTGAAAGACTAAAATGCCTGGGGAAATAAAATGTTTACCTGGCGCCAGAAAGCACACAACCTCTCTGGGAAGCTCATTCCACCACCGGGATGGCTACTAAGGCTGTCTTCTTGGTAGCCACTTCCTGCCTCACTTCCTTTAGCAGGGGAACCCAGAGCAGGACTGCTGAGTATGTACACAGCCTGATAGATTGCAAGGCTGTGCGTGGGTAAGGCCCAGCTATCTGCATTAATCTTGTGCAGTGTCTTGTATGTTTGGATGCTTTAATATAACATATGATGCTAATGTGAGGTGGCTAATGTGGGCTGTGAGGATCAAGGGGAGGGGGAGGTACGGCTGCTGCTTCGTTGCACAATCAGTAACACTTTGGCAAAAGCCATTTTTTGCACCTACAGCAATTGATTCTCATCACTCCCCTGCCAGTTTAGACAGAAAAAAGGCCTACAAGCAGGCTTTTCCCCACTGGCTAAACCAACAGAGGATTGCAGTTCTAAAGCTGCAACTACATGGAAACTTTCTCTGTGGCTCATTTGGTGTAACAGGAGGTAGAGAAAGGTACACATAATTTCTTCTTGAAAACTCTTTGTCATTAGTAATATTATTTTCAAGGCAGCAGATAGAACAGAGTTAGAAACACATAACTTATCCAAGGACATCTTGCGATCCTTGTATGAGTAGGGAAATGAACCTAGAGCTTCTATCCTCAGGCCTTTAAAGAGCCATATCTCCTTATCTAAGGAGAGAGCCGCTTCTATCCTGTTCTCCGACTACACTGAACTAGCTCTAGACAGGCCCCATCCTTCATATATAAGGAATGGCACATAGGTGGATGTTTTAATGGCTTTTTTGGTCTTGAAAATGCCTTGTCTTACAAGTTCATCAAAGTCAGGCTGACATAGAAAAAGTATTTGTTCATTGGCCTAATAAGCTATTGCCTTGGGACTATGATCAGGCTCCCTTTTCTGATTACCTCCCTCTCCGTTTGCACTGTATACACATTTATCATCTAGTCTAAGAATCAGCAACTGATGCCCTCTCAAACAATTCCAGCCCTCTGAGGGTCCAGCTCTGACTCTCCTAGTTCCCACCTCCAGAGGCAAAGGTGTAGGGGAGCAGCATCTGTGGCAACAGGCCTTAACAGCAAGCCATTTTGTGAGATGGGGCTGCATGGCACTCCATTCCTTTTTCAAAGTTTTCCAGTCAACTAGTTGCTGAGCAGGAGCTCAGTCTTTACCTTTAAAAGTCTTTATCTATCATAGGCTTTCATAAGGGGTGTGCCGGGTGTGCCCAGGCACACCCTAATGTCTCAAGCAATAAGTGCCAAATTGAAGGGACCACTGAGGGGATACAGACACAGCAGGAATGGCCTATGCTATCTACTATTGTATTTCAAAACTCCCTTCTCTCCAGTTTGGTCTCTTAACTCGGGCTCATCAGACGAGTGTTTTATAGCATGCTCGTTACTGGCTCCACACGGGTCCTTTTCATGGCACCATCCACATCCTGCGCATCTCCTGCTCCTTCTGCTTGTTTTTACATCACAAAAAAAGACCCAGAAAATCTGTTTGTTTGCTTGTTTGTTTTTTGCTGTAATGGAACTTGCCGCCATTTCCTGTTGCGTGGAGGAGGAGCAGTACAATAAAAACACCCACTGAATGGGCCAAGTGGTCATTGCTGCTTCCTCTTCCTTCCCCGTGTGAAGAATGAGGAAACTGTTTGTCCCTATTGTGGGACAGCAGCAGGAGGCAAAGTGTCAGTAGGGAAACATGATCCCCCCACCCCGCTCTGATGATGCTTTCAATGTAAGCTCACGTGCTATTGGACGTGTTTATTGTTTTCTTCCGTTTTCAGGGTACTCCCTGAAAACTAGAACTGTCCTCATGCCTCATGGCAGTCACACACACCCACAGATGAGATGGACTATGACTTCTATCATCCCTAGGCAACATGTCCAATACATCTGGAGGGCCCCAGGTTGGGGGTGGCTGCTATATGGCATCCCTAACTAAATACAGAAATAGATCCACCCCCATTCTACACCAGCTCTTTGAGCGCCTGAGGCTACAACCCTTTCCTTCATTAAATATTTGTCTATAGACTAAGCCTGAGGTTGAGGAAGGGGTGTGGGACTAGGAAGTATGGGAGGAATCAAACCAGCAGGTTTCAACCTGATCGAGAAGCAACACAAACCATTTCTCACGCCCCACTTTCAGGCCCATTGGATGCCTCACTGCCGCCTCACAAAGAAGGGAAAACCTGCCCACTTGTTGTTGCAGGAGCTCGTAGCAACTAAGTGTTCATTGTATTTTTCCTTTTCACCCATCCTTCCAGGAGCTCAAGATAACATTGGAGCCTTTACAATAACCTTAGGTTGTGAGACAAAGACAGTGAATTGCCCAAGACAAGCCAGTGAGCTTCACAGCTGAAGAGAAGTTGAACCTCCTTCCAAAGCCATGAACTCTTGAGTCGCTCTGGTGCAAGCATAAATACCCCGGGGCCAAGGGGGTGCTTACATGATGCCACTTTGCAGCTGCTTCCTCCCAAAACCCCACAGTTTCAGGGAAAAGCCCTATGGTGGCTGCATCATACAACCAACTGCAAAGCCAACTTGGGGGTAAATAGGGCATATAGACAGCCCACAAATCATCTTCT